>NC_092128.1:16573495-21573495 GCF_043159975.1 Macaca nemestrina
TTACTAACAGGCACATGATTCCATGAGAGCTTATGAGAGGGAAATTGAAATTTGACCTCAGTTGAGAGTTGAGGGGGTGCTTCCAGTAGGAGGGCTGATCACGCTGAGATCAGAAATGCAGGTAGAAGCTGACCACTGCAGAAAGGAAGGCACTAGCCCAGGGTGGAGGAAATGGCCTTTGAGGTCTCTGTGATGGGAAGGAAGGAGGCACAGAAGAGGCAGCCTCATGGCTGCAGTAGAAGGGGAGGGGAGGTGTTGCGGAGAGGCCCAACAAGGCCCTTCGTGGGGGACTGCTCAGATGGGAAAGGCGGGCCACAGGTAAGACCACGTGAGAGTGGGGACTGGGGAAAACCCTGGAGAGAGGAAGCAATGTGGTCCCCAGAGAGAGAGATGGGAGTCTAGACGGATTTGAAATACAAATCCTGTTCCATCCTGGGAGCCTCGTACTCAGGATGATGAGCAGAAAAGTAAGAGCTGCGAAAGCGCTGGTCCCATCCCAAAAAGAGAGCTTGGAGGAAAGACCAGAGAGCAAAAACAGAGACATCTGAGGCTCTGGGACCAGTCCAGGCCTGGCTGGGACTGCCTGCAGAGGCACCTGGCACAGACTGAGGCTCACACTGCCTGGGACCCACTGGGCTTCCAAGATTCCCAGTGCTGAGAACTCTGCCAAGGACATGATTGAGTCCGGGTCTTGAAATCCACACAGGGGCCCTGCCCAGGACTTACCTGCCCACAGGAGAGAAAAGGGCACACAGCACAGGAGCCTGATGCTCATGGCAGGTGCTACAGGATGGAGGAGTCTTCTGGGTCTGTGTGTTGATTAAAGGGGAACAGGGCTCTCAAGGAAGTCATCCTGAGACCTCATTCTCTCCGCCTGGTCCCCAGAACCTTCCTGTCGAAAGAGGCCATGCCCCTTCCCCAGAGGGTCAAATCCAAAATAAATGCACCACTGAAGTTTTGATGGGAAGAATGCTTCTTGACATAAGCCTTACAAGTTTTTCTTGACCTTGATGCAAACAGCTTGTAATTCAATGTAAATTTTATTCCTGCAATGATATAATTCCCCATTAATATTCTGGTGTTAGTTATCTATGTATTGCTGTAGTCTAGAGTCTTAGGGAAACTCCTCATGTCTCCCTGGTGTTTTTGATTCCTGTGTCCCAAATACTCCTTCAAGTATCCTTTTCTAATTTGCTTAATTGACCATAATCCTGTTAAAGTCCTGTGTCTATATTGGTTTCCTCTGTTATCAAGTTTCCAAATCCCAGGGGCAGGCTCATCAACATTGGAGGAGTCGTTTTGCTCTGTTTCTTGTCAATTCACTGACAGATGGGACTCCTGACAAGCCCAGCTGGGCACCTTCACCTCCATCCAGAGTTCTTGCTTTCTGTTCCTGGGGTGAGACCACAGCAGGCAGAACCACCTCACGCTGCTGACTGCCCTCTCTGTGTGGACAATGGTGGCCACACAGCACTGCTGAAGACTGTGAACACAAAGGTGTCCTGATGAGTGAGGGACTTGGCAAGAGGCAGCAGACTTCAAGGTAAGGAAGAATGCTCTGGTTTTATCTGAGGTGTCATGCCTCATAGGGGATATCCCTTCACGCAGGATTCCGGCCATTAATTTAGTAATAAATGAAAACGAGCTCAAAAACTGTATATTTGGTGTTCAGAGCCCCGCATTCAGAAGGACCCCACACTTGGTTTATCACTCTGCTGTCATGATTTTTAAATTCTTAATAGTGTTTGAACAAAGGACCTGCCAGTAAGTCATGTTGCTGGTTGTAAATACATGATTTTCACACTCTGCTCACCTCCCCCTCTGCTGGTTTCCTTTCCGCACAAGGCACGACCAAGGTCTGGTCATTCAGCATCTATGGGGCTTAGTAGTGAAGGACACAGAAATTAAAGTCACAGCTAAGGGCCACCTGGTGCTGAAAGCCACAGCTGGGATCCAACAAGCCCATTAGTGGGTTTCACGTGTGTGCCCAGGACTCCTGTGGTTCAAGAGACAGAAACAGCTCAGGATCCTGGTGCCCAGGACAGGGCCAGAACAGGAAGATAAATTCTAGCTGAAGGCTCAGGATTTATAAGTTAAACATCTGGGGTTAAGGCAAAAAGAACGCTTCTCCCATTGTAACATCATCTTTCAACGAAGTCGCCATTAGCATTGTTTGCTCGACCCCAGTGTGCTCAGCGTGTGAACACAAAACCAGCTGCATGCGTGTCCTACGAGAACTCAAAATAATTTCCTTGGAGATAACTTTTATCAGGATATCATTATTAAATAATTTGAGTTAATGAATGGAGAAGAAAAGAAATGAATGAAAATGAATAAATAAATTTTGTTGAATCAGCTTCTACCAACTGAAAAGACCTTTTGAGGTTACTTTGGTACAACGTCCATTTCCAGATAGAATTGTCCCTACTATGGATCAAGGTAGCTCTCATGGTTTCAACCCCTTCTAAAACCATAAAACCTCCCAGAAACTCCTCCCTGCTTTGATTATTTCGCTATGTATTCAAGAGGATTGATCGGTAGGGGTTTTAAATTAACATTAAAAATATTTGTGAACAAAACTACTCTCCAGTGATAGAAGTTACATCATTGGTTTTCTGGCACCAAGATAGGCATTGCAGAGGTGTTTGAGGGAACTTTCTGGGTGATGGAGATATTCTACATTTTAATAAGGGTGGGGATTATAAGGGCATGTACATATATATTGCTCAAAAATCACTGATATGTTCATTTAAAATGTATAACGTTTACATTGTATAACATATATCAATAACATTGATTTCTAAATGCCTCAAGAGGGATCCATACTGCATTCTTTAGTTAATTAGTTAATTTCATCAAATAAATCATCAGAGGAAATGTATATTTTATTTCTGTGACTTCTGAATCCTCAACCTAAGATTTCTAGTTATAATAAGTCCGTATCTGCCTTTGCACATTGTCATGGTGAAAGAGGCTATCTGAGATTATCAAAGGAAATCAAACTATTATGTTGGTGCAAAAGTATTGCAGTTCTTGCCATTAAAACTAAAAGTAATGGCAAAAACCTCAATTAGTTTTGCACCAACCTAATATCTAGATTTCTGCTACATGCTAGATATTTCATGCTATCAAATTTTGTATACAGTTCTGCAGATGGACAGTAGCAGTCTCATTTCATAGATTAAAACAAAAACAACAACAACAACAACAAAAAACAAAACAAAACATAAAAAACAAAAACAGTAAACAAACTAAGCCAAATCTGTCAAGAACTGGCCTCGGGTCTTGAGGAACTGGTGCTAGAATGGTAGTCGGGTTTGATGTCATGGCGCCCATTCATAGTTGTTTCCTGCCACCCCTCTCTCCAGGGTAAACTGATCTCTGTCTATGATGTTATTAGAGCCAGCAGGTCTGAAAGGGACCTAAGGGATAACATTCAAATTTTTTTGAAGATAAGCATCGTTTGTTATGAAATAGATTATAGTATATGGCTATAAAACACAGGGCTTTGATAGACCAGGGTTAGAGCCCCAGTATTGCATCCTAATTTCTACTTAGTTTGGTTGAGTAATTTAAACTATGGGCAATTCCTCTACTTGTAAAATGAGAATAGTGTTTGCATGTTAAGATGTTTTCTTGTAGTTGAATTTCTAATTAATTGAACTTTTCCTAATGAAGGCTTTCTATTTTGTGTATACTAAAATGATAATAAATGATTAGATTAGTATTTTTTCAAAGTCTTCTCCATGAAGCAGAATTGAACTGTGAACGTGCATCAATGTACTCAGTGCTTGCAGTTCCGCAAATGACTGCCAGTCATGTGACAGACGGTTTCATAGAAACAGTCAAATATGACACATTTTATACTTTAGACCTTAAACATGTTATATGCATACAATGAAGTTTTTTAAACTTTAAAAAGAGGAAAATCCAGCCATATATGACACTGTGGATAAACCTACAGGACAGTACACTAAGTGAATAGGCCAGGCACAGAAAGGCAAATACCACATGATTCTGCTTATATGACGGAACCTAAATAATCAAAGTAATGGAAGCAAAGTTGAAGGTAATTTCCAAGGGCGGGCATTGGAGTAAATGGAGAGTTGCTGTCAATGGTATACAATTTCAGTTAAGCAGGATGAATAAGATCTAGGGATTGCTGTACAACCTTTTGCCCGTAGATTACAATACTGTATTGTACATACAAAAATCTGTTTAAAAGATATATTTCATATTATATATTCTTACCACAATTAAATTAAATGACTGTCTAAAATGCGACTAGTTAGCCAGAGAAAGAGGAAAAAAGTAAATTTGTATAATTTAGAAATCAGTAAATTATTTTTAATAAAGAAAACCATTTAAAAAATAAATGCAAGCCTTAACGCTCTAAAAAGCATGAAACATTTTTTCCACTTAATTTGTTTTTCTTTTCAATTTTAAGTTACAGAATACCTTATACAAAGAAGGATCCTCAAAAAGTTTATTGAATAAAAGAATAAGATTAATGAATGAATGAATAATAACTATTCATGTTCATTTCCCTCAAGGTATATTACATCAGTTACAGAAAGTCCACAGTGCAGAAAATTTTATTTCTTTTTCTTTCCTACAATGAAGGATGAATGTAGATGCTTGACGAGGAAGTTCCTTGGACTTGTCGGGAAAGAGGTTTTAATGACCACATATGAGACATGACCTTCCCCTCCTGCTAGCGGGGATCTGAAATGAGGAAGTCAGAGGAGAGGACAGATGTACAGAGGAGGGGCGCGTGCAGAGGTGTCGGAGGAACCGACTACAGCCAGTTACTAAACATGAGACCAGGGACACCTGCTTCCACTCATATGTATAAACAGGTAATATAATATTGACCTTGCCTGATATCAGTGGGCATTAAAGCAGATCACGTGTAGAAACAGCAGAGAGTGCCTGGGAAAGTCCTGTCAACTCCGCAGGGCCTGAACCCCTCTGTCTGGCAGCACCCCCCTCACGGTAATTTCCTGAGTGGTGCAGGAATGTTTCTGGCATTCCCTTGGGAAACTGGCCTTTCCCAGTTACTCTCCCTGCAGGCCACCCCTGCCTGCTCTACCCATTGGCAGATCCCAGGCTCTGCTGCGTCCTGCACCATTCCTGTCCTACCCAATCCTGAAATTAAAAACGGGGCAGGTGGAACACAGTCCCCACATGCCCACATCCCACCTTATTTTTCTCTGACAACCCCTGTCCCTTTCCTGGCACTGATTCCCAGCCCTTGCCACCCCAGCCTCTTCACCCTCCACTGCCCATGCAGAGGTAGAGACATTCCCTCCTTGGTGCAAACTGAAGTCCCTGGTGTCCCTACCTTGCCCTGGGCAGTCCCAGGACCTACTCTGAATTCCAGCCACATCCTGATGCCAGCACGCAGCCAAACATTCCCTTCAGCCCTCCTCTCCTGGGTCACCCTCCACTCCTCCCCAGGGTTCCCCACAGCTTTGTGGAGCCACAGCGCCTCCAAGTGGCCAACGTTCCAGTGTCATGGATTCACACCTTCTGACCTGATAAGCTCAACATTGTCCAAGTCAGGAGCAGAGATGCCCCACCCCAACCCCTGCAACCCACACCCTGTCACACACACACTCTCTATTGCTTTCCCAGAAGGGTTGACTTAGGGTGGAACTTCAAATTCACCCTTGGCCAGTGGAAACAAAAGGACACATCTTGATTGCACAATAAACTGCTGCTACATCATTGCAATGAGTATCCTAAGATAGAAGAGGGGAGCCAGAATTATACAGGCCACAGGATGAAACAGTATGAGGATATCAAGCAGATCCAGGAAACACGACATTCCAGAGCTCCTTTTGATTAATCAGAGCCACACCTTTTCACACTTGGTATTTAGATTTGTGTGTGTGTGTGTGTGTGTGTGTGTGTGTGTGTGTGTGTGTTTTGAGACGGTGTCTCGCTCCATCACCCAGGCTGGAGTGCAGTGGCACAATCTTGGCTCATTGCAACCTCTGCCTCCCAGGTTCAAGCAATTCTCCTGCCTGAGCCTCCCGAGTAACTAGGTCTATAGGCGCCTGCACCATGCCCGGCTAATTCTTGTTTTTTAGTAGAGATGGAGTTTCACCATGTTGGCCAGGATGGTCTCAATCTCTTGACCTCGTGATCCGCCCACCTTGGCCTCCCAGAGTGCTGGAATTACAGGTGTGAGCCACCACACCTGGCCTGTATTTAGATTTATTATTGCCAGATTTTAGATAGCACACTCTATAAAGAGGATTTTTCGATTTTACAAAAATATTTCTGAATTTATAAAAATCTTGAAATAAACTACCCTATGAGCTATATATAACTTAGGCAGATTCAACTGGGTCTGATGTTTCCTTTCTCTACCTAGAAGTACCTAGGAGCTCTGCCAATGACCTGGCACCTCTTGGTAACGCCACACTGAGAAACTATTTCCATGCGCTGAGTCTCCACAGAAAACACACACACACACACACACACACACACACAATCTTGGTTTTTTAATTTTTATTTTACTCTAAGTTCTGGGATACATGTGCAGAACGTGCAAGTTTGTTACATAAGTATACATGTGCCACGGTGGTTTGTTGCACCTGTCAACCCATCATCTAGGCTTTAAGCCTCCCATGCATTAGGGATTTGTCCTCATGCTCTCCCTCCCCTTCCCCCCACCCCCCCCCAGCATGCCCTAGTGTGTGATGTTCCCCTCCCTGTGTCCATGTGTTCTCATTGTTCAACTCCCACTTATGAATGAGAACATGTGGTGTTTGGTTTTCTGTTCCTGCACACACAATATCTTTTACTTGGAAAGGATGATAAGATTCCATTACTGATCTTAACTAATTTTTATTTCAGTTTTTTAGGTTGATTTCTGAGAAGCACCTTTGATGATGTTCTAGTCTCATCAAATCTCTAAAAATGTAGCTATGGAAAGTATGGTTATGCTGAATAATTCGTTTTTATGGGATCATGAGACTGGATGAATATTACTACAACACAGTTTTATTTTGGAGTTTTGGAAAGTGGACAACTGCCTTCCAGACCCCAGATCAACAGAGCCACTGACAGCTTGCACCCTGTGCCTGGACAAGCCAAAACACCCAACAACATGTGAAAGCAACCCAGGGGGCTGAACTCTGGAAAGCCACAGGGGAAGGACTCCCAAGGCCTTGGGAGCCCCTCTTTGCACCAGTGTATGCCCTGGATGTGGAACATGTAGTCAAGAACTATTGGAGGTTTACGATTTAATGACTTTGGCTGGGTGCACTGGCTCATGTCTATAATTTCAGCACTTTGGGCGGCCAAGACGGGCAGATCACCTGAGGTCAGGAGTTCGAGACCAGCCTGGCCAACATGGCAAAAACCTATCTCTACTAAAAATACAGAAATTAACCAGGCATGGTGGCAGGTGCCTGTAATCCCAGCTATTCAGGAGGCTGAGGCAGGAGAATTGCTTGAACCCAGGAGGTGGAGGTTTCAGCGAGCCGAGATCGCACCACTGCACTCCAGTCTGGGTGACAGAGCAAGACTCTGTCTCAAAAACAAACAAACAAACAAACCAAAAAAATTAATGACTTTCCTGATGGGCTTCAAACTTGGATGGCGCCTGTAGCACCTTTCTTTTGCCTGATTGCTGCCTTTTGGAACAAGAATGTTTACCCCATGCCTATATTCTCATTGTATCTTAAGAATAAATATATATTTTTAAAATTTTACAGGCCGGTAAGGTGGAATAGACTTGCCTTGTCTCAAATAAAGCATTAGACTTTGGACTTTTGAGTTAACGCTGGAATGAGTTAAGACTTTGGGAGACTGTTGGAAAGGCACGATTGTATTTTGCAATGTGAGAAGGACATGAGATTTGAGAGAGAAAAAAGGCAGAATGATAGAGTTTGAATATTTGTCCCCACCCATGTCTCATGTTGAATTGTCATCCCTGGTGATGGAGGTGGGGCCTGGTGGGTGGTATTTTGGTCATGGTCATGGGAGCAGATCCCTCATGGCTTGATGCTGTCTTCATGATAGTGAGTGAGTTTTTGCAAGATCTTACCATTTAAAAGTGTGTAGCAACTCCCCCTCAGATATGCTTTGGCTCTGTGTCCCCACCTAATCTCACCTCGAGTTGTAATAATCATCATGTATCAAGGGCAGGGTCAGGTGGAGATAATTGAATCATGGGGGTGGTTTTCTCCATACTGTTCTCATGATAGTAAATAAATCTGAGGCATCTGATGATTTTATAAATGGGAGTGCCCTTGTGAAAGCTGTCTTGCCTGCTGCCATGTAAGACATGACTTTGGTCTTCCTTCACCTTCTGTCATGATTGTGTGGCTTCCCCAGCCATGTGGAACTGTGAGTCTATTAAACCTCTTTTTTTTTTTTTAATTAATTACCCCGTCTTGGGTATGTCTTTATTAGCAGCATAAGAACAGACTAATACACCCTCCACTCTCTATCTCTTGCTCCTGCTTTTGCAATGTGATGTGCCTGCTCTCCCTTGGCCTTCTGCATATTTATAAGCTTTTGGAGCCTTCTGAGAAACAGATGCCAGTATTATGCCTCTTGTACAGCCTGCAGAACCATGAGCCAATTAAACCCCTTTTCTTATAAATTACACGGTCTTACATATTCTTTATAGCAATGCTAGAATGGCCTAATATACCTTCTCTCCACTTAAAGACAGGAGAGGGAAGAGTAAAGAGGACTTTTTCTTGAAAATCAGACACCAGCTCAGTCATAGTAGGATAGGGCAAAGGGCAGAGTACTGAGGCCCCAATTCTGGGCCCTATCTCCTGGATAACATTTCTAAATACACCATGGGCAGGAAGGGAACCTGCTGCCTTGTGGGGAAGGAACAAGACCCAGAAAGATTCATCATCTGCTGAATAAAGAGCACTTGGACCCTGAATAATCAGCAGCAATGCCCAGGTAGTACTTGCCATAGAGCTAACGTGAGAATCTGAGACATGCTGGTTTCGGGTGTGATGCAGCACATACTCAGCTGTGGTGAATATGGGGAGAGGTTCCTTCTGCTTGATAAAAGGAGAGGGAAGAATAAAGGAGACTTTGTCTTGCAGATGAGGTACCAACTTGGCCACAGTGGAGCAGAGTACAAGATAGGCTCCGGGGGTCCTGGATTTCAGGACTTGGCTCTTGGATTGCATTTCTGGACCTGCCCTGGGCCAGAGGAGAGCTCATTGCCCTGAAAGAAGAATCTCAGGCTTAGCAGCATGTACCACAAGCTGGCTAAAAAGTCCTTGGGCCCTGAGTGAACATTGGCAATAGTCAGGCAACTCTTGCTGTGGGCTGGGACAGTGGTAGCCACAGGGAGAGACTCCTCTGGTTGTGAAAAGGGCAGGGAAGAGTGGAAAGAACTTTGTCTTGTGACTTGAGTGCTAGCTTAGCTGCAGTAGAATAGAGCTCTAGATAGATTCCCAAGGTTTCTGACTCCAGGCTCTGGCTCCTGGATGGATCTGTGGATGTCCCCAGGGTCAGGGAGCCTTGTGACCCTGAAGGGAAGGATATAAGCCTGGCTGACTTTTCCACATGCCGATTGTAGATCCCTGGGGCCTTGAGTGAACATAGGCAATAAGCAAGGCAGTGGTTACCGTGGACCTTGGGTGAAACCCATTATCATGCTGGCTTTAGTTCTGACCTAGGGTCTCAGTGATGGTAGCCACAGGAGAGCATGTGCCACTTCTCCCTCAGTTCCAGGTAGTTCAACACAGAGAGAGACAGAAACGTTTGTTTGAGTGAAAGTGAAGGAAGAGAACAAGAGTCTCTGCCTGATAATCCAGAGAATTCTTTCAGATCTTATCCAAGACCACCAAGGCAGTACATCTATGAGTCCACAAGGGCCACAGAATTACTGGTCTTGGGTGCCCCCTAATGCAGATAAGTTTTCAGAGACAAAAAACTTAGATGACAACACCCAAGTACATTCAAATACCTGAGAAGCTTCCAAGGGCGAGTACAAACAAGCCCAGACTGCAAAGACTATAATAAATACCTAACTCTTCAATGCCCTGACACAGGCAAACATCCACAAGCCTCAAGACCATTCAGGAAAGCGTGACCTCACCAAATGAACCAAATAAAGCACCAGAGGCCAATCCCAAAAAGCGAGAGAGATGTGTGACCTTTCAGACACAGAACTCAAAATACCTGTTTTGAAGAAACTCAACAAAATTCAAGATAACACAGGCAAGAAATTCAGAATCCTGAAGAGATCTAAATAATTTAAAACAATCAAGCATAAATTTTGGAGCTGAAAATGCAATTGACATTCTGTCGAATGCATCAGGGTTTCAACCTCACAATTGATGAGGCAGAAGAATCAATGAGCTTGAAGACAGACTATTTGAAAACACACCATCAGAGGAGAAAAAAGAATAAAAATTAATGAAGCACAAATACGAGATCTAGAAAATAGCCTCAAAAGGGCAACTTTAAGAGTTATTGACCTTAAAGAAGAGGTAGAGAGAGAGATAGGGCTGAAAGTTTATTCAAAGTCATGATAACAGAGGAATTCCCAATCTTAGAGAAAGATACCAATATTCAAGTCAAAGAAGATTATAGAATACCAAGCACATTTAAGTCAAAGACTACATCAAGACAATAATGAAACTTCAAGGATAAATCAAAATTTCAGGGATAAAGAAAGGATTCTAGAAGCAGCAAGAGAAAATAAACAGATAACATACAATGGAACACCAATATGGTCTAGCAGCAGATTTTCCAGTGCAAATCTTACAGGTCATGAGAGAAGAGCATGACATATTTAAACATAAAAAAGTTAATACTAGAATAGTATATTCAGTGAAAATATCCTTCAAACATGAAAGGGAAAGAGTGACTTTCCCAGACAAAACCTGAGGAACTTCCTCAACACCAGACTTGTCCTAGAAGAAATGAAAAGGAGAGTTTTTCAATCTGAAAGAAAAGAGCATTAATGAGAAATAAGAAATTATCTGAAGGTGCAAAACTAACTGATAATAGTGCACAGTTAAACACAATATTATAATACTGTGATTACGGCGTGTAAACTACTTAGAAAGACTAAAAGATGAACCAATAAAAAAAAAAAAAAAACACAGCTTTTCAAGACATAGACAGTACCTAAGATATAAACAGAAAGGACACAAAGTTGAAAGGACAATGTTAAACTATAAGATTTTTTACTAGTTTTCTCTTGTTTTTGGTTTGTTTGCTTAGGCAATCAGTGTTACGTTGTCATCAGTATAAGATATTATTTGCAAGCCTCATGCATAGTAACTTTAAATACAAACATATGCAACATAGTAACTTTAAATACAAACAAATACAACAGATACACAAAAATAACAAACAAGAAATGAAAATACATTATCAGGGAAAATCACCTTTACTGAAAAGAAGGCAGGAAAGAAGAAACAAATGAAGAGGAGACCAGGAAACAAATATATGGCAGTAACAAGTACTTACTTATCAACAATAACATTGAATGTAAATGATTTAAACTCACCAATCAAAGGACAGAGAATAGCTGAATGAATGTAAAAACAAGACCCAACGATCTGTCACTTACAAGAAACACACCTCCCCTAAAAAGATATATAGATTGAAAGTGAAGAGATACAAAAAGATGTTTCATGCAAATGAAAACCAAAAAAGATCACAAGTAGGTATATCTATATCAGATAAAATGTATTTCAAGATAATAACTATAAAAAGAGGCAAAGGTTACTGTGTAACAACAAAAAAGCTAGCACAAACATATACATGGAAACTGCCACATTGCCATTATTGGCACATACTTCTGATCATGTACCCCAATGCCACCATTTGGAAAAAGTACTTTGGCTGGCATCCCCCATTGCAGTGTTGTTGCCAGTGGAATTGGGAATGCTTCAGTCCCTCTGGTGTAGCAGATGCTTTAACCTTGAGGTGTCAAAAATCAAAGCTCTGGGCCTAATTCCAGCACCACAGGCCTACAACACGCAGCCGAGAAGTACTGAGCTGAATCCTAGCCCCCTGAAATATTCCAGAAATGAAGCCAGTCTACTGAACCCAGCTTACGTAACAGTCAAACCCTCAAGGGCATAGAAGAATATAAAAGCAAAAAACCCTTCCAAAAGACATCAGCTTAAACGATTCAAGAAACATCAGCCCGCAGAGATGAGAAAGAACCAGTGAAAGAACTCTGGCAACTCAACAAGTCAGAGTGTCTTCTTACCACCAAAAGAACACACTAGCTTCCCAACAATGATTCTTAACCAGGTTGAAGTGGCTGAAATGACAGACATAGAATTCAGGAACAGGATAGAAACAAACACTATCAAGATTCGGAAGAAAGCTGAAAGTCAATCTGAGGAATCTAATGAATCAAATAAAATGACACACTAGCCGAAAGATGAAATAGCTATTTGAAGGAAGAACCAAACTGATGTGATAGAGCTGAAAAACTAACCTCAACAATGTCAATATCATCAGAAGTATTAGCAGCATAATAGATGAAGCTGAGAAAATAATCTCAGAGCTTGAACACTTGTTTTTGAATCAATTCAGTCAGACAAAAAATAAATTAAAAAAGAAAAATGAATAAAGTAAACCTCTGAGAAATATGGGATTATGTAAAAAGACCAAACCTATGACTCATTGATGTGTCTGAAAGAGAGTGAGAGAGAGTAAGCAACATTGAAAACATATTGGAGGATATTGAGCACAAAAATTTCCCTACACTTGCTAGAGAGTTTAACATTCAAATTCAGGAAACACAGAGAATCCTTATGAGATACTATAAAAGATAACCTCCCCCAAGACACATAGTCATCAGATTCTCCAAGGTCAACATGAAAGAAAAAATATTAAAGTCAGCGAGAGAGAAAAGGCAGGTCATCTACAAAGGGAAACTCATCAGACTAACAGCAGGTTTTTCAGGAGAAACTTTACAAGGCAGAAACAATTGGGAGCCAATATTTAACATTCTTAAAGAAATGAAATTCCAACCAGGAATATCATGTCCAGCCAAACTAAGCTTCATAAGGAAAGGAGAAATAAGATCCCTTCAGACAAGCAAATGTTCAAGGAATTTGTGACCACCAGACCTGCCTTATAAGAGGTCCTAAAGGGAGTGCTAAACATAGAAATGAAAGACCACTACCAGCCACCAAAAAAACACACTTATGTACGTAGACCATTGACACCATAAAGCAACTACACAATCAAGTCTGCATAACAACCAAGTAACAACACAATGGCAGGATCATATCTACACGTATTAATATTAACCTTGGATGTAGACATGCTAGATACAGCACATAAAAGTCATTTATTATTAAAAGAGTGACAGTTGGATAAACAAATGAAACACTAAACTGTATGCTGTCTTCGGGAGACCCATCTCATATGCAACTCCCATAGGCTCAACATAAAGTGATGGCGAAAAAATGACCAAGCCAATGGGAAACAAAAAAAGGGCAACTGCCAGAATATTCCAAATTGGGCAAAATAACATTAAGTGTTGTCTGCATTCGTGCATCCATATCACAGTGAGGACCTCAGCTCACACTGAAGTTCCTGCTGCAGGAGGATGCACAGACTGAGAGCCCATTGCGGGGATGTTTGAGAAGAGCTTCAAAAAGGGCAGCTTTTTCTCCTGGTTGAGACAGAGACCTTGGGAAGGATCGTCCACCTCTAGCCTGTGGCTTCCCTTTTCTGTGCAGAGAGCAGCTGACTGTGCAGTGCTGCAGATGCACTGCCACAGAGGTACAGAGGTCTGGCTGGTGCTAGTGGACTCCAGCGTTGGGGGAAAATGCTTGAGCTTGTTTCCAGAGATATTGTACCCTTCCTTGGCATCACCTTTGGTCATGCTGCCAACACTACCTGAATAGTGGATCAGCCTCAGCCCTTGTTCTTGGTCTTATTGTTAACAGAACATTGAGTAATGGTTCCTAATCTGAGCAAATTTCAGGGTGATCTTTTTCCCTGTGTATCTGTGGTATCTTGGTGTCTGGCTGATCCCCGCCTCCATGGGGACTGTTGGAGAGGCAGGCAGAAAGTGAAGACAAGACTTCAGAAGTGGCAGAACTCTGCAGAGGAAAGGAAAAAAAAAGACTTGGAGCCCAGACTTTGCAAACTTGTGAAAGGTGGGCCTGCTGTGTTACCCCCCATGCCTACAGAGTTCACCTAGTCCAGGACCTTCTGACTATTCTCATGGAGGCTGTTGCCTGGCAAGAGCTGCAGGGAAGATGAGGTGCAGCAGAGACTCACTGGGCTTAAGCCACAGCCCAGCCCCCCCTTCACTTTCCCATTTTCCTCTGAGGCAGTTGCTCCTCTGTCTGCACCTGCCCCTGACACCAAGGCTGACAGGCCAAAATTCTTCAACTGTGGATCTCATTAAAGATTACAGGTATTTCCTGCATCTTGTATAGCTGTAGGTAGTCTAGAAATAACTGAAAACTGCTGCAAAATCTACATAATCTTGGATTCGAGCCCTAATTTTTCTTAACCCTTTCCCTCCTAGGCTGCTTTACAAACCTCTCCAGAGCCCCTCAGATCCCAGTGGACCACAGTGCCATCCTGTGGCCAATAAGTGAAGTTTCATCATTGCTTCTGCAATGGCTCAAGAGATGCTGGGAAGTGTCTGCAGAGTGAGCTGAGACACTATTCTAGAAATGCCATCTTGCATGTTTTATGAGCTACTTCCCTAAACCCCAATCCCAACATTAGTTTTAACCCTGACTGTTCCTTTGAGTTATCAAGCTTAGCATCCCATCCTCATTCTAAATAATTCTTACCCCATAGCTGCAGTTACAGTCTCACTGAATTTTCTCCCTTAAAACTATCTAAAGAGACAGGAATAGAACAGGAAGAATGGAAGGAAATAGTGTTTACTCTAAAGCAGGAATAAAATACAGAAAGTGGGCCGGGCGCGGTGGCTCACGCCTGTAATCCCAGCACTTTGGGAGGCCGAGGCGGGCGGATCACAAGGTCAGGAGATCGAGACCACGGTGAAACCCCGTCTCTACTAAAAATACAAAAAAAATTAGCCGGGCGCGGTTGTGGGAGCCTGTAGTCCCAGCTACTCGGGAGGCTGAGGCAGGAGAATGGCGTGAACCTGGGAGGCGGAGCTTGCAGTGAGCCGAGATCGCGCCACTGCACTCCAGCCTGGGCGACAGAGCGAGACTCCGTCTCAAAAAAAAAAAAAAAAAAAAAAAAAATACAGAAAGTGAAGTGTAACGTTATTTCATTTCCATTACCAAAGATAAACAAACATGTCCCCCAAATGACAATGCTACCATAAAAATAAAGATTAGCAAAAGACTAAGCAGATAATGTGATGACCTTCAAGATGGGGTCAGATATGTATTAATAAAAAGCAAAACTGGGATATATGAAATAGGATCCCTTGGCCGGGCGTGGTGGCTCACACCTGTAATCCCAGGCCTTTGGGAGGCCAAGGCGGGCAGATCACGAGGTCAGGAGATTGAGACAATCCTGGCTAACACAATGAAACCCTGTATCTACTAAAAAATACAAAACATCAGCCAGGTGTGGTGGCGGGCACGTGTAGTCCCAGCTACTCAGGAGGCTGAGGCAGGAGAATGGCGTGAACCCTGGAGGCGGAGCTTGCAGTGAGCCGAGATCGCGCCTCTGCACTCCAGCCTGGGCGACAGAGTGAGACTCCATCTCGGGGGAAAGACAAAAAAAAAAAAATCCCTTGAAAGGCAATAAACAATCGTGGAAGGAGCAGTATCTAATAGGAAAATAAGGCTGGATATAATTAAGACCAGCAAAAGGCCCGCAACAGGAAAGGAATAGCTTGTACCACGCACACGTGCTGATCTGAAGAGCAGAGAGGGAGGAGATGATTCTGAAAGAGGTACTGGAGTGGCGTGAGATGAGGGTACGCTGCTGCAAAATAGTATCATACGGAAGCAAATCAGCCAGGGAACTGGGGATTATATGACCTTTCTATCCACCGTCTTCTGTGACAGACCAGAGGGACCATTTCCCTTTTCAGTGACTTGCTCTACAGCCCTTGCTCCATCCCAGGGAAAGGCTCCCAGAATTTCTCTCCTCAGGTTCTCATGGACCAACTCTTATTCTTTCGTCGTTGAGCAGAGTCTAAAGGGGAGGTAATCTCTTCGTGCCCTGAAGTCCCACAGTAACTGGCATAGTCCTCTCTCGTGGCTTGATCACAGGTCCCCAAGTCTGTGCCTTTTCATTTCCAGTAGATTGAAAGTTAGGTGTGAGTCATGAACCTTGAACAAGGCCTTTATCATAGAGCATGTAAGTGACTGTTTTCAAAATCATTGCTGTTTCTTTCACTGCCTCAGATTATATCTGAACAGAAAAGATGCATAATTGGAATGATTTCTTAAATGAATTTAAACACAAAAATCTTTCACGGTGCCATAAAGAATGCAACCAAAATAATTGTTCTCCTAAATGGTGACACTGTAGAGGGAAACAAAAAGCAAATAAAATCATATCAAGTATTTGAGAAGAGCCTCAGAAACCCAATCCTTCTTATACAAACATCACCATATGGCCTCCCTCTACCTGACAGACAGCAGAGCCACACTCATGCCCTGCACCTGGCAGAAAAGCCTTGCTGGAGCCTGTAGAGAGCTGGCGAGGAGGAGCCTTGGTGGTTCTGCCCCAGAGCAGAGGTTCTCTGGGAGCTCTGGATGACCTCCAGGGACTGAGATGGACAGGGGCTGTGCTATGTATTGGAGAGGAAGACATTTAGGGTGAGTGTGATCTTTCTGACCTCTCAGCTGAAAACAGATCCAAGGTCATTGGTGACTGGTGTGGAGCTGCTTAGTTTCCAAAGCAAATTAGTCCATGCCCCAGGGTGTGTCTGTGCCACTGAAGAATTTTCTGGCTGTAAAGTGGTTCACAACCCAGAGCTGCTGCTTGCCCCATCCCTGTTCCCAATGACTGCAGCATCTACATATTCCATGCAAGGAAGGATAATGTGAAAATAATAAACTGGTTCACTGTATCCTTTAGCTACACTCAAAATAGTTGTCATGTTCTGGACTGGTGTGCTTACAGGAGACACGGACCCACAAAGTAAGGGAATTTGGAGATTGAATAGAAATAGTGTCAACTGAGGTCACCTTCGATCACGGTTTCTAAAAGCAAGAACAGAGAAGAGGTGAATTCGGAGTCCTTTTGGCCCCGCAAGACAAGACGACGTAACAGGAACATCATTTTCTCAGAAAACATTCCAGTGATGTGCTGGAAAACTGAGTGTCTGTGGAGGTGGGCACGTGCCTAGTAGCACTTACCAATTTCTGTTGTATCAACAAAGGCACTTCGGTGGATTTCAAGCTGTCAACATGGCTTCACTGAAGGGAAGAGTGTGCCTATTTGTCTCTCGCGAGTCAGAAAAGCTGGCTCCAGCACATCACTGGACTACGAAGCACAACTTTCAAAGCTCTTCAGTGCTTAATACTCAACTCCTAGAAATGAGGCATCAGCAACAATATCGAAGCCCATTGTTTTCATAATAGGATGAGAGTGTGACCCTGGGTCTTCGGGTAGACAAAGGAAAGTTTGAGCCCAGAAAGGATTGAAGAGTTCTCTGAAGTTAGTTGTTCAGAGTGCAGAGCTCTCAGGGTTGTGCTGGCTGATTTGGAAGCTTCTAGACTTTGATTTGAAATACTTTTATTGACGTGCTCCTTTTTTAGCTCGAAGAGATTAGTTACATTCATTTAGAGCAGGGCCTTTATTGCTTCTTGTTTGCTTATTAATACAACCTTCCCTTTGCTATCCTTGTATGTTCACTCTCAGTGCAGGTGGGAAACCCTGCCCACATTTTTTACCACTTCTTTCAGCATCAGTGTTTACAGTTGTGGTTAGTATTCTGTTCAAGCTTAAGTTTCAGAGCTGGTCCACTATTAGGACCATATGTCTTAGGGGTCATGCGGATAAAGGTGGGAAAAGTTGGAGACAGGGTCCAGCAAGGAAGTCCTTGGAACAGCATCCTAAGGTCAGGGAATTCCCATCTGTGCCTGGGACTTATGCACTCCCAGGACACACAGGGCAACTAAAAAAGGAATGATCTGTTGATGGAACAATTAGAATGGGTTCAGAACAATCCCTGTCAACGATCATCATTTGCTAGAGAAAGAAATTCAGATACCATATCTGAGCCACCACAATTTCTGATAAGTGAATTTAAGGATCTATAATTCCCCAACCAGCTCTGCAGGACTCAGGGCACCTCTGTCCTGGCTGGGTCTGGGGTATTCTATCTTAACCTTTGTGTATGGGGCTGTCTCTGAGGACTCCCAGAAACCCATGATCCATAATCATGTCAGCTCTAACCACATCTTGAAATTTCGTATATGTGAACTGTAGCTTCACTCAAAGAGAGGTGAAGAATTTTTATTACAATATACTTATTTATATTTGCAAAAAAACTATATTGCAATATGTAAAATAACAAACAAAACAAAAGTAATATAAGCATTATTATTTTTAAAACTCCATCTTCTTGAGTTAAAGACCTCAGGGAAATTATTTCAAATCAAAAGACTAGAGCAACAATCATCAGAGGCTGGGGTGGAGATGGGGTGCTGGGGAGATGTTGGTTAAAGGATACAAAATTTCACTCAAATAGGAGGAGGAAGTTCAAAAGATCTATTGTAGAACACAGTCACTAGAGTTAGTAACAGTGGATTGCATTCTGGAATATTGCTAACAGAGTACATTTCAAGTATTCTCACCACAGGAAAGGATAAGGATTGAGGTACTGCATATGTTAATTAGCTAGATTTAGTCGCTGCACCATGTACATACTTTTTTATTTTTTATTTTTTTGAGACAGAGTCTTGCTCTGTCGCCCAGGCTGGAGCGCAGTGGCGCCATCTCAGCTCGCTGCAAGCTCCTCCTCCTGGGTTCACTCCATTCTCCTGCCTCAGCCTCCCAAGTAGCTGGGACTACAGGTGCCCGCCTCCACACCCGGCTAATTTTTTGTATTTTTAGTAGAGACGGGGTTTCACCGTGTTAGCCAGGATGGTCTCGATCTCCTAACCTCGTGATCTGCCTGCCTCGGCCTCCCAAAGTGCTGGGATTACAGGCCCATGTACACACATTTTAAAATGCAGGTTACATGGTATACATATGTACAATTCTTATTTGTCAGTATTCAGGTTCTAGAAACCCAATTTCCTAGGGAACCAAGCTGACACTGGAGCAGTAGTGGACACAAGGTTCAGTCTCCCAAGACAGGAGCAGTGGTAAATGAACACAAAATAAAGAACACTCATTGCTTACACTAGGCAGAAGAAACGAAGTCTTATTGTTATCATGGCTGTATTCATCAAGTAATTGTCACAAAAGCCACAAAGATGTTTAAGTCAAACACGAAGATTGTTTTGCTCTGGTACTGCAGAAAACTTCCAATGTGACAGGGATAGAAGAGGCTTCAGAAGAAAAAATGTTCCTGTGGATGAAGCTTCAGACCTTGCAGATGCCAGATGCCCGAATGCATGCAGGGGAACAGGCCTGTTCCTTGCCCATGCCCAAAGCTTCTGTATGCGGGCAGCAACCTCCCAGGCCCCAAAGAAAACTGCATGTCCCAGCCCTGAAGGCCGAGGCTAAGACACCCAGTGCTTGCCTTAGAGCGGTGAGCTGGCTCTGAAGACTCCTAGAGTCCAGTGGGCCACGATTGCTTCCACCACCCACATTTACAGTTACTGTGTCTTAGGGGTGAATCTGTGGTCTCTTTCTACCCAAAGGACAGCTGAGGTCCAAATCTACTTGTTTCCCACAGGGAGCGGGGAGCGGGGAGCAAAGAGAAGCCTCTGTTAAGGGTCTCTAGATGCTGCAAGGAGAGAGAAGGATGAGGTTTGTGAACAGGAAGGAGGCGACCGTGCCACGCTGTGGCTAAGCTGCTGGCACAGAGATACACGGCCGAGTCCCCCTGCTCTGTGCGCTGGATCTTCAGAGTGGAGACGGATCCCTCAGTCCTCTCTGCAGAGAACCGACCACTGGGCAGCCCTGATTTGTCTGGTGCATCGTTGCCTTGGAAGTAAATTAAAAACTCCAGGCCCTTCCCCAGGCTCTGTCGGTACCAATAAAGGGCGTTATGACCTGAAATTGGATCACACCTGAGCACTACATCCTTTCCCTCCTCTGTGACCTTGTTCCTGGGGGACTGGGAAACTCCAGCACCTGTGTGATCTGTGGAGGCACAAGTTAGGAACAGAACAAGGGAAACAATTTTAGTCATCACACGAATCGCACCCCTCCACACACACACATACAAACACCCCCCGGCACACACACACACACCCACACACACAATGAGGCTGGTTGGTGTCTGAGTACTCACCTGCCCCCAGGAGGCACAGGGCTGCCCAGCAGAGGAGCCTGGTGCCCATGGCAGAGTCAGGGCAGGATGGGAGCTTTACCAGATCAGGGTCATTGTGAGCAGGAGCAGAGGAAGAGGGACGTGCCTGTCCTTACACGGAAGTTCCCACAGTGACATCACTTCCTCTCCCAATCTGCATGACCTCAGGAACACAGGATTTATATTAGAACACACTTGGATGATTACTTTAAATATTTATACGCTCCTTGTAAACAACGTTATTTGCATGGGACATCGCTTTGGGCTCCTGTACTATCTGGACCGAGAGGCTTCATGCTGCGTCTCCGAGTTCACCTTCTCATCCCACAGCCCCTCCTCTGTCTGCTGGGCACGTTCTGTAGGATGTGCCAACAGCAACCCCAACACCAGGCACCAAAGGGTGAGCTCATTGTCTTTCCTGCAAGTCGGGGTCCCCTCTGCCATCCCCATTCATGCTGCAGCCTCCTCCATTCCCCCAGTCACACGTGCCCAACGGGACTGCCCCATCACATGGGTTTCCTCACAAACTGCCCTCATGCCTTTCTTCTGGGATCATTTCCCACCCTCGTTAACTATAATTCAGAAAAGATACCTTGGGGGCAAACTCACAGAATTTTTTTAGTGTTCCATATTTTCTTTTCCTGTCCTATAGATTTTTTTTAAATCAATCTGAATCTTCAATAACTGAGGACTGCAATTCTGATTTAACAGTTAGTTTTAATTCTCTTTCATGACTTTAACTATTTCTCTCATTCTATTCCACTGAAAGATATTTATCTCTCCCTTTTGACTGCTGTTAAAATCTTCTCTTTGTCATTTGTGGTCTGCAATTTCACTAGGACCTACCTATTCGTCTTGCAATTCATCTGAATTCTTGAACAAGAATTTCGGTCTCAAACATCTCAGGAACATTCTCAGCTAATATCATATACACAGTCATCTCAGGCCATTTGCCCTATTTTCTCTTTCTGAAACTTCAATTATATATAAGAAAAAAATAAAAATTTCAATAAAACATTATATACTTTCTGATATTCTAGAAACTTAATTTTTTCCTTGTTCCTTCACTTTTTAATATTTTACATTTAATTTTCTGTGCTTCATTCTAGGTGATTTCTTGAGATCCATCTTTGATATTGCTACTAATCTCTTTAGAAGCATTGAATCTGCTGTTTAGCTTCCATTTGGTTTTCTGGAGTAATCATAATGTTTCTAGACATTCCATTTGATTATTTCTTTAATGTTTTTTGATGGTTTGGGGCAGCCTCTTTTTTCGTGTCCTCATTTCAGTTCCTTCTTGTATTCATTTAAATGTAGCTCTTCAAACATTCACATCTTATGATGGCAGAATTTTAAATCTTCAAGATGTTCATTTTAATAGTTTATTGCTTCTGCTCACTGTTCCTCCTCGGTTTTTGTTTTAATATTTTTAATAGTGGGAGTGAATTGGTCTGATGTTAATCTGTGAAATTCAGGGAGAGGCCAGGGTTGAGAGTGCAGAACGTCAAGACTCCATAGCTTTTCAACTGTCTCCGGTCTCACCCCCAAATGCATGGGGTCAGGAACTGTCTGCTGCACTCTGAGCTGTGAAATACCCCCGTAGATTAGATTCCTCACATCACAGCCTGCTCTGAGGACAGCCCCAATGTAGGTTCCAGAAGAGAATTCTGATTTTCTGTTTCTTTTTTATTATGCTTCCTCCAAAAAACAGAGCCTGTAAGGCTGTATATGCATGAGGTTTTGTTTTTTTGTTGTTGTGGTTGTTTGTTTTTGTTTTTCCTGTTCTTCCAAGGAAACCAAAGTCCTAGCATCAAGGATTTGTTCCACCATTAGCCAACTTAAGACAATTACGGGACAAAAGTAGCTCACTATTTAGGTCCAACTTTTACAAAGGAAAATCAATATTTTTTTATTTGAAATCATATGCTCTCCTTTGAGTAGAATAAGAGGTCACATTAATCATGAATTAAATCTGCTGGCTAGATCTCTCCTCCAGACCTTCTCTTCCTCAGCTCCCCCTACATTTACATAAGGTCTAACTCCTGTCATACATCCTCCTCTCCATAGTACTCTTAGTGGCTCTGTTTTATTGATGTAAACGTAATGGAGTTTTTGGTACCAGAAGTGGTTCCAAAATTACAAACCTGTGTGCATGAGTTTCTGGAAATGGATCTCTGATCTGTCTAGAGTTGTTGTGGGGAAAGAGTCCGAAGGAGAGCATAGAGACCTGGAGGAGGTCTGGTGCTGCAGACACAGGAGGAATCTTACCCATGATAGCGACTCCCCATTAATTTCAGGGACCTACCCTAGCCCAGCAATCAAACGGGTAAGATTTCTTGTAGTTAATGCCAGATCTCTGCCAGGGTAAAATGGATCTAGGGTGCTCCTGTTATTCGTTGATCCATCCACCCATCATTCACTGCGTCATTGACTCATCCATTCTCTTTGAAATGGGTCTCCCCCTGTGCCAGGCACTGCTGTTGGGATATAAAGCAGACATAGCCTTGGCCTTCATGGGGTTTAAAGTATCTGGAAGATTCCAATTGTGCTAAATTCTACTGACTAACAGACACATGATAGCATGAGAGATTATTAAAGGGAAACTGACCTCAGCTGGAAGCTGAGGGAAACATAGTGGTGATTATCACCAGGGCTGATCATGCTGAGATCTGAAGCACAGGTAGGTGTTGACCACT
This sequence comes from Macaca nemestrina, assembly GCF_043159975.1. Classification (NCBI taxonomy): domain Eukaryota; kingdom Metazoa; phylum Chordata; class Mammalia; order Primates; family Cercopithecidae; genus Macaca; species Macaca nemestrina. Next base: position 16,596,554 of record NC_092128.1, read on the forward strand.
ACAGAAAGGAAGTCTCCAGCCCAGGGCACAGGAAGTGGACTTTGGAGTCTCTCAACATGGCAAGAGTAGAGAAGGGCAGGGAGGTCGGGGAGGAGAAACCCAGCAAGGTATTGGAGGGCGACTGTGAATATAGGAAATGCAGGCTGTGGCTAAGACGACTTTAGGGTTCAATATGAGGAAAAATCATAGAGAGGAAAGCATCTGGTACGCAGGTAGAGATGGGAGTCTAGATGGATCTGAAATACAAATCCTGTTTCACCTACGAGGCCTCAGACTCAGGTGAATGACTAGGAAAGTCAGAGCTGGGAAACCTCTGGCCCCAGCCCAAAAGGACAGCTCAGAGGAAAGACTAGAGGGGGACAAAGAAGACATCTGAGGCCCTGAGACCAGTCCTGGCCTGGGTGAGACCGACTGCAGAGGCACCTGGCACAGACCAAGGTTCCCACTGGCCAGGCACAGTGGGGATCCAGAGTTTCCGGTGCTAGGACCAAGGGCATTGCTGAGTCTGGGGTGGGGAGGAGGGCAGAGCCTCTCCTGCCTTTATGTGCAGAGAGGAGATGGCCGTGCAGCACTGTGGCTTCACTGCTGGCACAGAAGTACATAGATGTCTGGGAGGGAGCAGCCGACTCCAACCTGAGCAGGAAATCCTTTTTCTTTAATCTGGAGGCATTGTAGCCATTGGGGACTTCTCCTTTCTCAGTGCTACCTTCACCAGCTGAGTAATGAATCAGCCTCAGCCCCATGCCTGGGTCTTGTCGATACCAGTACATGTAGTCATGGTTCATATCCTGGGCACACTTCAGTGTCATGTTCTGTCCTGTCTTCAGGATCTGGAATTTTGGGGTCTGAGTGACACCAGCATTCACTGGACCTGCAGAGAAGCACAAAACTGATGCTGCAGCCCCAGTGGGAAGGCGCTGGGCCTTGAAATCTATGCAAGGGGCCCTGCCCAGGACCCACCTGCCCACAGGAGAGAAAAGGCCACACAGCACAGGAGCTTGATGCTCATGGCAGGTGCTACAGGATGGAGGGGACTTCTGGGTCTGTGCATTGGTGAAAGGGGAACAGGTCTTTCAGGGCGTCATTCTGAGACCTCATTCTCCCTCCCTGGGCCCCAGAGCCTTCCTGTCAGGAGAGGCCACGCCCCTTCCCCAGATGGTCAAATTCAAGATAAATTCACCAGTGAAGAGTTTGGATGGGAAGAATGCCTTTGTCTGAATTGATGCAAGTCTACCATTTTTTAAAATATCTTTTGGTAATTAGTTTGTATCTCAATGTGTATTTTTTATTCCCATGATGATGTAATTACTTGGCTGTGCACGCTGACCCATGCCTGTAATCCTAGCCCTTTGGGAGGCTGAAGAGAGCAGATCACTTGAGGCCAGGAGTTGGACACCAGCCTGACCAACATGGTGAAATCCCATCTGTACTAAAAATACAGAAATTATCCAGGCATCCTGACATGCACCTGTAGTCACAGCTACTCGGGAGTCGGAGGCACCAGAATTGCTTGAACCAGGGAGACAGAGGTTGCAGTGAGCCGAGATCATGTCACAGCACTCCAGCCTGGGTGATAGAGTGAGACTCCATCTCAGAATAATAATAATAATAATTACTCATTAATACACTGATATTGGTTATCTAAGCATTACTATAGTCTAGAATCTTAGAAAAACTCCTCATGTCTTCCGGGTGTTTTTGACTCCTGTGTCCCAAATACTCCTTCAAGTATCCTTTTCTAATCTGCTTAATTGACCATAATCCTGTTCAAAATCCTTTGTCTATATTGATTTTCTCTGTTATTAGCTTTCCAAATCCCAGGGGCAGGCTCATCAACATTGGAGTTGTCACTTTGTTCTGTTTCTTGTCAATTCACTGACAGATGGGCCTCCTGACAAAACCGGCTGAGCACCTTCAGCTCCACCCAGGGCTGTTGTTTCTGTGCCTGGGGTTAGACCGCAGCAGGCAGAACCACCTCACGATGCTGACTGCCCTCTCTGTGTGGATGATGGCAGCTGCCCATGATCTACAGGCACAAAGGTGTCTTGATGTGTAAGCGACTTGGAGAGACAAGGCTGACTTTAGGGTAAGGAAGAATGTTCTGGATGTATTGCTGCCATTAATTTAGTAATAAATACAAAGGAACCAACTCAAATACCCATCAATCAATGAGTGGATAAAGAAACTGTGAGATATATATATGAAATAGATATAATATATATATGTTTCAGGGACTTACCCAAGCCCAGCAACCAAAGGGGTAAGATTTCTTGTAGTTAATGCCAGATCTCTGCCAGGGTAAAATGGATCTAGGACGCTCCTGTTATTGGTTCATCCATCCACCCATCATTCACTGCGTCATTGACTCATCCATTCTCTTTGAAATGGGTCTCCCCCTGTGCCAGGCACTGCTGTTGGGATATAAAGCAGACATAGCCTTGGCCTTCATGGGGTTTAAAGTATCTGGAAGATTCCAATTGTGCTAAATTCTACTGACTAACAGACACATGATAGCATGAGAGATTATTAAAGGGAAACTGACCTCAGCTGGAAGCTGAGGGAAACATAGTGGTGATTATCACCAGGGCTGATCATGCTGAGATCTGAAGCACAGGTAGGTGTTGACCACTACAGAAAGGAAGTCTCCAGCCCAGGGCACAGGAAGTGGACTTTGGAGTCTCTCAACATGGCAAGAGTAGAGAAGGGCAGGGAGGTCGGGGAGGAGAAACCCAGCAAGGTATTGGAGGGCGACTGTGAATATAGGAAATGCAGGCTGTGGCTAAGATGACTTTAGGGTTCAATATGAGGAAAAATCATAGAGAGGAAAGCATCTGGTACGCAGGTAGAGATGGGAGTCTAGATGGATCTGAAATACAAATCCTATTTCACCTACGAGGCCTCAGACTCAGGTGAATGACTAGGAAAGTCAGAGCTGGGAAACCTCTGGTCCCAGCCCAAAAGGACAGCTCAGAGGAAAGACCAGAGGGGGACAAAGAACACACCTGAGGCGCTGGGACCAGTCCAGTCCAGGCCGGGCCAAGACCGACTGCAGAGGCACCTGGCACAGACCAAGACTGGCATTGCCCAGGCCCACTGAGGCTCCAAAGTTTCTGGTGCTAGGACCAAGGGCATTGCTGAGTCTGGGGTGGGGAGGAGGGCAGAGCCTCCCCTGCCTTTATGTGCAGAGAGGAGACGGCCGTGCAGCACTGTGGCTTCACTGCTGGCACAGAAGTACATAGATGTCTGGGAGGGAGCAGCCGACTCCAACCTGAGCAGGAAATCCTTTTTGTTTAATCTGGAGGCATTGTAGCCATTGGGGACTTCTCCTTTCTCAGTGCTACCTTCACCAGCTGAGTAATGAATCAGCCTCAGTCCCATGCCTGGGTCTTGTCGATACCAGTACATGCGGTCATGGTTCATATCCTGGGCACACTTCAGTGTCATGCTCTGTCCTGTCTTCAGGACTTGGAATTTTGGGGTCTGAGTGACACCAGCATTCACTGGACCTGTAGAGAAGAACAAAACTGATGCTGCAGCCCCAGTGGGAAGGCGCTGGGCCTTGAAATCTATGCAAGGGGCCCTGCCCAGGACCCACCTGGCCACAGGAGACAAAAGGCCGCACAGCACAGGAGGCCGATGCTCATGGCACAGGCTGCAGGACGGAGGGGTCTTCTGGGTCTGTGCATTGATGAAAGGGGAACAGGTCTTTCAAGGGAGTCATTCTGAGACCTCATGCTCCCTGCCTGGGCCCCAGAGCCTTCCTGTCAGGAGAGGCCACGCCCCTTCCCCAGATGGTCAAATTCAAGATAAATTCACCAGTGAAGAGTTTGGATGGGAAGAATGCCTTTGTCTGAATTGGTGCAAGTGTACCATTTTTTTTTTTTTAGATCTTTTGGTAATTAGTTTGTAACTCAAAGTATATTTTATATTCCCATGATGGTATAATTACTTGGCTGTGCACAGTGGCCCACGCCTGTGATCCTAGCCCTTTGGGAGGCTGAAGAGAGCAGATCACTTGAGGTCAGGAGTTGGAGACCAACAGGGCGAAATCCCATCCGTACTAAAATACAGAAATTATCCAGGCATCCTGACGTCACCTGTACTCACAGCTACTCAGGAGTCTGAGACACCAGAATCACTTGAACCAGGGAGGCAGTGGTTGCAGTGAGCTGAGATCGTGCCACTGCACTCCAGCCTGGATGACATAGTGAGACTCCATCTCAAAATCATAACAATCATAATAATAACTCATTAATACACTGATATTGGTTATCTAAGTATTGCTATAGTCTAGAATCTTAGAACACCTCCTCATGTCTTCCTGGTGTTTTTGACTCCTGTGTCCCAAATACTCCTTCAAGTATCCTTTTCTAATTTGCTTAATTGACCTTAATCTTGTTTAAAATCCTTTGTCTATATGGGTTTTCTCTGTTAGCGAGTTTCCAAATCCTAGGGGCAGGCTCATCAACATTGGAGGAGTCATTTTGTTCTGTTTCTTGTCAATTCACTGACAGATGGGACTCCTGACAAACCCAGCTGAGCAGCCTCAGCTCAACCCAGGGCTCTTGTTTCTGTGCCTGGGGTTAGACTGCAGCAGACAGAGCCACCTCACACTGCTGACTGCCCTCTCTGTGTGGACGATGGTGGCCACCCAGCACTGCCCATGATCTATGGGCACAAAGGTGTCCTGATGTATAAGGTACTTGGGGGGACAGGGCAAGACTTTAAGGTAAGGAAGAATGTACTTGCCATTAATTTAGTAATAAATAAAAAGGAACCAGCCCAAATGCCCATCAATCAACGAGTGGATAAAGAAACTGTGATATATATAATATAAAATATATATAATATAAAAAAGATATATATATATATAAAATTAAATTCTCTGCAGCCATAAAAAGGAATGAGTTAACAGCATTTGGAGTGACCTACCTGGATGAGATGGGAGACTATCAGTGAAGTAACTCAGAAATGTAAAACCAAACATCGTGTGTTCTCACTGATATCTGGGAGCAAAACTATGAGGACACAAAGGCATAAGAATGACACAATGGACTTTGGGGACTTCGGGGGGAAGAGCGGGAGGGGGTGAGGGATAAAAGACACAATATGGTGCAGTGTATGCTTCTCGGGTGGTGGGTACACCAAAATCTTGCAAATCATCACTCAAGAACTTACTCATGTAACCAAATGCCCCCTGTACCCCAATAACATATGGAAAAATAAAAATTAAATTAAAATGTAAAAAGAAAAATACTCTCTCATGGCCTGCAGCCATGAACATGGAGTGTTTTTGTTTAAAAAAAGGAGCTCCAAAACTGTACCTTTGGTGCACAGAGCCCCACATTTGGAAGGACCCTGCACTTAGTTTTAAACTCTGCTGTCATGATCTTCAAATTCTCAACAGTGTTTGGACAAAGGACCTGCCAGTAAGTTTTGCCACTGGTTGTAAATACATTATTTTGTTTCATATTCTGCTTACCTCCCCATGTGCTTGTTTCCTTTCAGCACAAGAGCACAACCAGGGTCTGGGTCACTCAGCATCTACGGAACTTAAGAATAAGGAAAACAGAAATTAAAGTCACAGCAAAGGACCACCTGGTACTGAAAGTCACAGCTGGAATCAAACAAGCCCATGAATAGGTTCCATATCTGTGTCCAGGACTGTGGTTCAGGAGACAGAGAAACACACAGCACAGTGGCCTGGTGCCCAGGGCAGGGCCAGAACAGGAAGATCGATTTTAGCTCAAGGCTCAGGTTTTACGGGTTGGACACTTGGCGTCAAGTCAAAGAGAACCCTTCTCCTAATAAGACATCATCTGTCAATGAAGTCGCTGTGATGTTGGTTTGCTTGACCCCAGCATGCTCACTGTGTGAACACGAAGCCCAGCTGCATGTGTGTCTGATGGGAACTCAAAATAATTTCCTTAAAAATGATTAACTTTTGTCAAAACATGACATAAATGTGTTTGATTGAATGAGCTGATGAGAAAATAAATGAATGAAAATGAATAAATTTTGTAGAATCAGCTTCTACCAGCTGAAAAGACCTTTTGAGGTTATTTCGGCACAACATCCATCTCCAGATAGAATTGTCCCTACCATGGGTCAGGTAGCTCACATGGCTTCAACCCCTTCTAAAACCTGAAAACCTCCCAGGAACTCCTCCCTGCCTTGATTACTTAGCTGTGTATTCAAGGGGATTAATCAGATGAGGTTTGACATTTGCATTAAAAATATTTGCGAACAAAATGACTCTCCAGTGATAGAGGTCACCTCATTGGTCGTTGGGACAGAGAGAGGCATTGCAGAGGGGAGTGAGGGACTTTCGTGGCGAGGCAGATACATCTTCATAGAGGCGGGGTTGCATACGTCGATATATGTTGCTCAAAAATCACTGATCTGTTCATTTAAAAGATGTCGTGTTTACTTCATATAATTTATATATCAAAAATGTTGATTTTTGAATGTCTGAGGAGATATGTATGCTACATCCTCTAGTTAATTTTATCAAATGAATTATCAAGCATATATATTTCCATTTCTGTGACTTCTGAGTCCTCAACCTAAGATTTCTTTGCAGGATGTGTCCATATCTGTCTTTGCACATTGGCATAGTGGAAGAGGTTGTCTGAGACCAGCAAAGGAAACCAAGATATCTAGGCTTCTACTATATGCTAGATACTTTATGCCATTAAAGGTTATATAGATCTCTGCTGATGGAGAGCGTTAGTCTCATTTTGTAGATTTTAAAAAAAAATGTTAAAGCTAAACTTAACCCATTAAGAACTGGCCTGAGATCTTGATGAGCTGGTGTTAGAGTGGAAGTCACGGCTGGGAGTCATGGTGCCTCTTCAGACCTCTTTCCCTACACCACTGTCTCCAGGGTAAACTGATCTCCGACTACGATGCTATTAGAGTCAGCAGGTCTAAAAGGGGTGTAGGGGAAAACATTCCAATTTATTGTAGGTTGGCAGCTTTATGAAATATTTTATAGCATAGAGCTATAAACACTGAACTTAGACTGGGCAGGGATGGAGTATCAGTACTACATCCTAATAGCTATTTAATTTGGTCAAGTTACTTAACCAATGGGCCAGTTGTCTTACGTGTACCATGAGAAAAGCATTTGTGTCTTAGGGTTTCCTTCTGACACTTGAATTTCTAAATAACTGAAACTTCCCAAAAGAAGGACTTCTATTTTGTGTATAGCAAAATAACAGTAAATGGTGGAATCATTATTTTTTTCTAAGTCTTGCCCATGGAGTAGAATTGAAGTGTGCATGTGCATTAATGTAATCCATGCTTTCGGTTCTGCAGATGACTATGCCACTCATGTGACAGACGGTTTTGTAGAAACAGTGAAAGACCATAAATATGGTATATTCATACAATGGCATATTATTAAGCATTAAAAAGAAGAAAATCCAGCCATTCGTGATAGCATGGATAAAGCTGCAGGACACTGTGCTAAGTGAATAAGCCTGGCACAGAAAGACAAATACTGCACAATTCTGCTTATAGTAGGCTACCTAAAAGCCAAACTCATGAAAGCAAAGATAAAAGTGGTGATATCCAAGGGCTGGGAGTGGAGAAAATGGGGAGTTGCTGTCAGCAGGTATAAAAATTCAGTCAGCAAGATGAGTAAGATCTAGAGAGCTTCTGTACAACCTTGCACTTGTAGATTACAATACTGTATTGTACACTTAAAAATCTATTTAACATGAGGATCTCATGTTCCATGTTCCTACTACATTAAATTAAAACGCTGGCAAAAAATGGGGGAGGTAGCTAAAGAGAGAAAGAGAAAGAAAGGGAAATGTGTATAATTCAGAAACCAAGTAAAGTACTTTGAATAAGTAAAACTAAAATAAAACAAAATAAATTTAAGCCTTAATACTCTAAAATGAAATATTTTTTATTAAACAATTTTTGTCATGTTTTATCTTATGCCATAAAATATACAAAGAAAGGGCCTCAAAAACTTCATTGAAGAAAAGATATAAAATAAACTAACTAATGAATAACAATTATTCGTGTTACTTTTCCTCAAGGTAGCTTGCATTAGTTACAGAAAGTCTACAGTGTAGAAAATTTTATCTTTCTTTTTGCTGCCATGAAGGATGAATGGATATGCTTGGCCTGGGAGTCATATGTTTCTTGGACTTGTCAAAGAAGAGGTTATAATGGTCACATAGGAGGCATGACCTTCCCCTCCTGCTAACGGGACCCGAAAGAAGGAAGCCAGGTGAGGGGCAGATGTACAGAGTAGGGGAGGGTGGAAAGGTGTTGGAGAACACACGACAGCCAGTTATTAAATACGAGACCAGGGGCAGCTGCCTTCCCTCAGATACAAAAACAGGCAAAATAATAAAGACTTGTGATTTCAGTGAGCTTTAAAGCAGATCACATATAGAAGCAGCAGGGAATGTCTGGGAAAGAAAACCCTGTAAGCTTGGCAGGGCCTGAGCCCCTCTGGCTGGAAGCACGTGCCTCACAGTTACTTCCTGAATGGGGCAGGAAAGTTCCTTGGGGAACTGGCCTTTCCCAGTTACTCTCTCTGCAGGCCACCCCTACATGCTGCTACCATTGGCAGGGCCCAGGCTTTGCTACTCCAGGAGATCTTCCTGTCCTACACAGCCCTGAAACTAAAGGTGGGGCTGGTGGAACACAGTCCCCACATGCCTGCATCACACCTGGATTTCCTCTGTCCTCCCTGTCCCAGGCCAGACACTCATTCCCAGTCCTTGCCATCCCAGCCCCTTCATCCTCCACTCCCCATGCAGAGGCAGAGACACTCCCTCCTTGGTACAAACTGAAGACTCTAGCACCCCTGCCCTTCCTTGGCAGTGAGGAGTCTGTGCTTAACTCCACATGTCCAGGCCCTACTCAGGGAATCCCAAAGAGCCCCTGATGCCATCAGGCAGCCAGGCATCCCCTTCAGCCTTCTCCTGGCCACCCTCCAGCCCTACCCAGGGTTTCTTACAGCACTGTGGAGCCACAGCGCCACCAAGTGGCCAAAAATCCACAGTCTCATGGATTCACATTTGGCCTAATGCGCTCAAGATTGTCCAAAGAAGGAACAGAGATGCCCTGCTCTCACTCCTGCAATCCCCACCCTCTCACACACCCCTCTCTATACTTCCCCAGAAGGGCCAATCTAGAGTTGACCTTAAAGTCCACCTTTAGCTAGTGGAGGCAAAAGCATGCATTAACCAACATTTTGATTGCAAAATAAACAATGTTACAGTACTGCAATTAGTATGCTAGGAGGGATGAGAGAAGCCTGAAAAATACAGGCCACAGATTTAAACAGTGTGAAGATATCAAATAGACCTAACCTGGAAACTGTATTCAATCGTTCCTTTTGATTAATCAGACCCACGTTTTCATATTTTGTATTTAAATAAATTATTAGCAAATTTTACATAGTGTATTTTAGAAGGAAAATTAGATTTTTATAAATGTATTTCTGAACTTACAAAATCTTGAAATAAACAACCCTTTCAGCTGTAACCTCGGCAGATTCAACTGGCTGTGACATTACCTGTCACTCCACAGAAGTGTCTATGAGCTCCACCAGTGACCCAGCACCTCTCAGTAATGCGACCCAGAGAAACTATGTCCATGTGAATGAGTTTCCACAAGAACACACATGCATACACATACATGTACACACACACACACATGCACATGCACACACACATTCACACACACTATATCTTTTATTTTTTTCTTGAGATGGAGTCTCACGCTGTCGCCCAGGCTGGAGTGCAATGGCGAGATCTCGGCTCACGGCAACCTCCGCCCCCCGGGTTCACGAGATTCTCCTGCCTCAGCCTCCCAAATAGCTGGGATTACAGGCACACACCACCACACCGGCTAACTGTTTGTATTTTTAGTAGAGACAGGATTTCACTATGTTGGCCAGACTGGTCTTGAACTCCTGACCTCATGATCCACCTGCCTCAGCCTCCCAAAGTGCTGGGATTACAGGTGTGAGCCACAGAGTCCAGCCACACACAATATCTTTTACTTGCCAGAGATGATAACATTCCATGACTAAGCTCAGCTGACTTTCCTTTCAGTGTTTTAGGCTGATTTCTGAAGAGCATCTTTGATGATGTTAACAGCCTCATCAAATCTCTAAAGATGTGGTTGAGGAAGTGTGGTTATGACAAGGAATATTTCTGCAGGATCATGAGACTGGATAAATATTACTATAACGTGATTTTCTTTGCTCCAAAAGAACATTTGCAAATTGCAGCGTTAGACACAGTTATGGTACTTCACAGCACTGCTCATCAATCCAAACTAGAACGACACAATTGCTCAGAATATTGCAGAGGTTGCACGAAATCCTGAGGCTATTCATAATCACTCTCCATGATATTTCAGGTAAGAAGAATCCTTTGTGAAGGGAAGACAGTGATTAATCATACTCCAGGACTCTGTATAAGTAGGATTAACTTACTCACTTTACAAACATCAAATAAGATCAATTATATACTTGGCTTTTCCCATGAAAATAAAGGAAAGAGAGTGATACAGTACAGTCCCAGGGAATGTCACAGTAGGACATGAAGGGGGAGGCAGGTGTGAGCCTGTTCTTCACAGATGATCAGTACCTGGTAATGTCTTAGGAGAACAAAGGTCCGTCCAGGCCATGGAAATAGTGAGGACAAACGCAGAGCATATAAAGGCTGCTGACTTTTAGGAAATGTTGAAAGAGCTGTTTGGTCACAGAAGGTAATTGGATCTAGGTTATGAGCATTAGAAAGGCATCCCAGGGAAGTAGAATTTATTTGAGGAAAACTGGAGAGCCTTTACCTGTATACCGTCAGGGATAAAATGACCTCATCTGTGTTTTGGAAGGTACTTGAGTGTGTCCTGAAGAGTTCAGATTCAGGCCAGAAGACCATAGGGAAGACATCAGAACCAACTCCAGGACTCTCACGCCAGGCAAGCGGCTCTTTGGTGATATCCCCAACTGGGACCGGCCACCAGTGACGCCAATTGCTGTGAGTTCTTCCTTTATGTTCTCTAGATATTGAAAATTTGGGGAAGGGTGAGAAGAGAGCTCATGGCGCACAGAACACCACTTCTTATCACCTTCTGCCTTATCTCTATTTTCAAAATCTTTTCATCATATTCTCTCTCCTCCACTTTCCCAAATCTCAATTTCTTCACCCTAAATTATACAAAGCAAACCCCTGTGATTTTACCTCCAACACTATGCTATTATCAACAATCTTGACTCCAAAATGAAATTTCCTGCCCTTAAAAAGAGAGCACCAGCTGTTACATGATGAACATGTCCTCTACCCCTGTAGCTTACAGTATCAAGCAGAGAAGGCGATTCTGCAGTGAACCTACTGGAGCAGCAGCATCTTCTGAGCAGAGCTGCCTGGCCTTATTTCCTTCAGCCCCGAATGGCAGAAAAGCCCGAGGTTGCTGGATCCAGCATCATGAAATTAGTTTTTCTTTCTCCCTGCAGTCCCCAAGTTCTCACGGATATGTCAGGGCTGAGGTTGCTCCACACTGGGGCAGGCAGGTTTGTGCACAGGATGCGGTTGGCTCTGCAGGGCTGTCCCAAACTTCTGGGACAGAGATACAGGGCCAAGTCTACCAGCTCCAGGGTGATCATGTTCAGCTCAGAGTGATAGTCAGGGAAATGGTGCCCTGAGAAACGATCAGGGAAGTTTCCTTTTACTCTCTGTAACCCATTATGATATTTTAACAATTACTGGAGGCCCTGACCTGGAGCTTGTTGGTACCAGGACACACTGTTATGCCCAGAGACAGGGGAGCAGCTCAGTGTCACTTGCTGTCCTCTTGTTTTGATCAGAGATCTTGGAGTTTGGGTGACTCCAGCCTCTACTGGGCCTGTGGGAAAAGCAGATGGAGGATGAGCACGGGAGACAGTGCGGTGGTACCTCCCCAAGGTAAAGTGGAAGACACAGGGGTGAGGGCGGGCTCAGGATGGGGGTGCTGTCCTGTCTGCAAGGACTCACCTGCTCCCAGGAGACAAAGCAGTGCCCAGCAGAGCAGCATGGAGCCCGTGGCACAAAGGGGCAGGCAGCACCGTGTCTGTGCTCAGGGCTTGGTCCTCCTGGGGAAGAGCTGAGTTCTCAGCCTTGCTTTTCCTGGTGGCAGGGGCATCCTATGATGTCACTCTCCTATGTCCTCCCCTTGCGGGCCTCCCGAGGTCCACTGCTCTCTGTTCTGCACAGCAGAATCCACTGGGCCTGTGAAGGAAGGGGACAGAGGCTGGGGCGAGAACACCGGAGGGAGCCTGAGGGTGCCTTGGATGAGGCTTGCTTCAGAGACATCCCACGTGTGCCAAGGACTCACCGGGTCCCAGGAGACAAAGGCCTTCCCATCAGAGGCACCTGGAGCCCATGGCCGGGTGAGACAGAGCTGGGCAGGAGTCACCCTGCCAGGGGTACTGGTTTTGGGCATCGCATCTCTGATCGGATGTCAGCCTGTGATGTGACTGCTGTGATGTCATCGTCTCTGCAGGTCCCCACGCACCCTGCCAGTCACATTAAGGAACAGTGAATTATTCTACTGTAAAATGAATACCTAGAAATGTTTGAGTTCAATTAGATAAAATTGCCAGATTGCTGGCCAATCCTTACCTAGAAAAAGAAACAAAACAGAATATATGGATTACTTCAGAGATGCCTCATATCCCATGATAAACAACTATTATATTTCACATAAGAGCAGGCCGAGACAATAGTATAAAAATGACTGAAAGACGAGAGCATGGATCTGACTTCTCCTAAAGTTGCAAACTAGCATCGTCTCCTGGCTCCTTCTCCAGATGAACCCGATGAGACAAGAAAGAAGCATCAATATCAGAAACTAACGAATAACGATGATAATCTTTCAGGAAGACTGAAGCTATTTCACACAGGAGTATAAAGAATATGAGTGGTGAGCCCAAGACTGCAATGAGAAAACAGGATGGTGGAAATGGTTTAAATCTTACCTTGTCTGACTCCCTCCTTGCATGGAGACAATCTTATTTACACTTTCATTTTAGAAATCATATTAGAGTAACTGATACCATCGGGACACCAAGAATACCAAAAGAAAGACAATTTCTATCATCTGAGTGCTTGTGTCCCTTGAAATTCATATGTTGAAATTCTAAGCCCTGATGTGATGAGATTAGGAGGTAAAGCCTTTAAGAGGGAATGAGGTCATGAAGGCCTAAGGGGTTAGTGCCCTTGCAAAGAGACACCAGAGCACTAGCTGGCCCTCCCACCATGTGAGGATAGAGTGAGAAGGAGCCATCTATGAATCAGAAAGTGGGTCCTCCAAGCCACGCTCTGTCTCATCTGTGACATACTGGCTAGGGGTTTAGCTGACTCCAGGTTCCATGTATCCTGTGGAGTAAACAGGGGCCTGAAATGGAATGAAACATAACTTTGGAACTGGCCTTAGGTAAACAGGATAAGAATTTCCCAAGCACTCTTAGGACTCACGTGCTCCAAAGAGACCAAAGATCACCCTACATAGAAGCGTGCTGTCTCTTCACGGCAGAATTGGGCAGGGCTGAGGCCACTCCCAGCTGAAGCTCTGGTCATTAGCCATGCAAATGGGGAGATCTTGTGAGGTCACAGTGCCGGCTGCAGCCACAGACTCAGGATCCTGCACTGGAGGAGTGGGAGCCTTAGTGGCACACTGGACACGGATGTCTCCAGGCTCGGCCTCTGTGTTTTCTGGGGGTGCACGGATTCCCCCAGGCTCGGCCTCTGTGTATCCTGGGAGTGCATGGATGCCCCCAGGCTTGACCTCTGTGTTTCCCTGCGGTGCAGTCCTGCAGACCCTGTGTGAAATAGTGCAGTTGAGGAGCCCCCAAGAAACACAGAATTCAGGAGACCTAGGCAAGCTAAGACACGAAGAGAACGGCCAGGACCCACTCTCCTCCCTAAAGGCCAATGTAAAGCTACAATCCAGAGACACTGAACTCTGAGCCTGATGATTTAACATGCTGGGAATAAAGAGACCAGAAGGAGAAAACATTGTCTTCCAGTGTCAGTGTGGAGAGGAAATCCAGTGAGGAGTTGTGATCTTAAACCAAGGACACTTCAGGTCAAGAGAAGGAGAGTAGATGAGTGAGGAAGCTTCCAGACCATGGTCCACGGGATCTGAATGGATGGGAGTGGACAGAGGCAAGTTTGCTTCCTGCAGGATTCAGAGAAGGTGTCTGTGCGGATGTGGAGCTTTGATCAGGGCTGGAATTTATGCTGTAGGTTTGAGTTTACATAAGAAAATTAGAGAATAGACAAGATGGAAGATAGAATAACAGAACTGGTTTGACATATTTCTCAAATCCATTCCCCAAAACCTGGGTTATCTACTGTGCTCTCCAGCTGCCTCCTGCCCTGGGACCCTTGCCTGGAAGTTACCTCTATGATTCCCCCAAACCCAGTGCTGCTTGACCTTGGGTGTCAGCAACTTATGACAGAAGGGGCCCCTTGGTTCCTGAGAAAGAGAGGCTTGGAGACCACCAGACATAAAGTGTCAGAAGAGCTTGGCTCCTCACAGGACACTGTGTGGCCCATTGCAGGGTATGACTGCGGTGACGCAGGTGGTTGTTTAGAGGGTCTTATAAAATCTTAAACTAAACAATCCCCTTATAGCATGCTTGCTTTATTTTACAATTTAAAAAGGGATTTTAAAAAGACTAGATCTGAATGTGTTTATCGTTTTCAAATCAGTTGACAGAGCAGAGTCACACGCTAAAGAAAACCCACACTCTAAATATGAGCACGGGATGTAAAGTTGCCACATGGATGAATTAGCAGGTGCTGTGATGTTCTGAAGCTTCTGTCGGGGCTCTTGCAGGAAATGCTCACCCAAGCCCTCCGTGGCCCCCACAGCTTCCCGGCAGGCCCCGAAGGTTTCTGCACGGGAAAGTGATGACTCTGCAAGGCTGTGTCTTGGCTGCTGGCGCAGAGATACAGGGCTGAGTCTTCTGGCTGCAGGGCGTGTAGGTGAAGGTATAAGTGAGAGCTGTCTGGGCATTCAGGTACGAAGCGACTGGGCACACTGTTGTTTTCAGCCCGTTCTTTAAAGTTGTAGATAAACATGAGCTCCGGTGGCTTCTTAGCTTTCTGCTTGTACCAGTACATAGCATTGTGCCCCAGATGTTGTTCACATTTCAAAGACTTCTTATTTGTCATTCCCATGACCAGGTGTCTTGGTGTCTGCGTAACTCCAGTTTCCATGGGGACTGTGGGGGGGAAGGGACAAAATTTAGGCAGAGCCCAGGAGGAGGGTTCTTGCTGCAGCCACAAGGAAAAAGCTTGGAGATCAAGGACAGCTGATTTGAAGCCAACTTACCTGCTCCCAGGAGACAGAGAACCGCACAGCAGAGCAGCCTGCAGCCCATGCTAGCCTCGGGTCTGAGATAAGGCCTCTGACTGGGGTCCTCTGGGCAAGGGGCTGGGCTCTGGTCTCCTTGGCTCTGGTTGGTGGTTTTTCCTGTGATGTCACTGCTCTTGACAGTTTCCCCAGACCCAGGGGATATTTATTCCTGGAGGTTTTACATCCTTTCTGGGTCCTGATAGAAGGTAGATTTGAATAGTCTGGGCTGGGATGAATGGGCTGGGCAGAAAGGGCAGAGCCAGCTTTTTATTCCCCAAGGATATTCCTCTGGCAGGGGCTCCTTTGCTCTCAGCTGCTTCCTCATTATGTGGATCCTCCCTCTATCTCTGTCCCCCTGTCTTTCAGGATTCCTCTCAAGGACAGACCACTCCCATTCAAGGAATCTCCTTCTCCCCTGTGGGATCACACAAGACAGCGCCATTCAAAACATCCCTTCCCTCAATGTCTAAGCACGGTAGAGCCCTTTTTGCCCGGTTCTGTGGAGGGAGGATGACTGCATGACCATGGATGCAGTGTGGACCAGCACCCATCATTCAAGGATATGACTGTGATGCCAACCAGCAACCAGGCAGTGGGGAGGGAGGTGAGGGACACAACAGGGATGAGCCACCCTCTGTCCCTGAAGTGGAGGGCATGGGGCTTGGCTGGGCTTAGGGCTAACCTACACAGGATGCTGAAAAGGAACAATGCAAGGTGTGGGGTACACGGGAAAGGGGAATCAGCTTGAAGCTGACATAATAAATAAACACAAAAGATAAGTACAAATAAACACAAAAATGAAATGATTCATAATCCCTAAGTGATTTGAACCATCTACTGTTTTAGTACATATTTGTTACTATTTTGTAATGACAATTTGATTGTAGGGTTAGGGTTGCAGTTATAAATCAGTTACATAAAAATCTATGTTGAGGGTAGAAAGGCATTACCGTGATGAAACTATGGGTTGATAATTTAGAGATTTTTAAACTTGGAGATGTGCTGGGCCAGGAGGAAAGTATTAGACTGCTAATATTCTCATGTGTAAATTGTTTTGGATTATTTTTATGTGGCCCTTAAAGCAAAGAATGTAAAGGCATGTACATCAGAATTTAAGAAAAGTGGTTGAATCGTCTCCTCCTGAACAGGTTGCACATATGAGAGACCTTCAACCTGCTATGGTTGGATTTATTTCATTCTTAGATGAGAACCTAACATCAACCTGATTTAAAGGCTAATGTTGTTAATATTAAAGTTATTATGATAGGAGTCTGCTTTAGCAAGGAAACAATTCTTGGCCCTTCCACCAAAAAAGAAAAAAAATTGAATTAAAAAGAGTTTGATTGCATTGTGTGGCTCTCAATAAGTGAACCAAATTTCAAGGATTTTTTTTTTAATGGAATTCAACCTACCTTGAATAACAATGACAATGAAAGGCTTGACTGCCCTGAGGTCAGTAGCTAACATAAACCTTTCTCAAAGCACAGGGTGGGTGATAGGTGAGTTTAAGTCATCTGAATTCGGGATGGATCTGAAGAGGAGAATGACCTCAGGCCAGTCAGAGTTGTGAGAAGGAAGAGCGAAGAGTGGAATGGTAAACATGAAATAAAGTCAAGTACACATGTCTATACCAAATAGCAGTACTATATGTGATTGAAGCTAGGACACAACTGACTCCAAGACAGTTGGGATTTAGGACACAGTGTACTAAAAAGGAACCCAAAAATCATATGTAAGAAACCCGACCCCCACTTTTTTCTCCTGAGCCAGATCCTAAATTGTGTATGCAGAGGGTGGCAGACCCGAAGGCTGAGCAGAGAACAAGTTCTGGAAGGCTGAAGACAAGGGCAGAGATTTCAGAAGAGCCAGGGCATTCAGACCCAGTTACAGTGGAGTGATGTGGTGAATACACTGTGATTCCCACTAAGACCCTGGGAAGGCCATGCACTAGCAATGATGACCACGTGCTGGGGCTCCCTAAGAGGGAGGGCGAAGCTGAAATAGACCCTAACAAGTCCTACATTTAACCCTCCCAGAATAAAACCCAACACTCTTTCCAAGAGATAACATAATCCAGAGCCTCAAGTGTATATCGTCCGCAATGCTTTACATAAACCCTTTCTTTCATGGAGGATATTTAGAAGTCTCCTAATCCTTCAGACCACCCCAAAATCTATCTCCTTTCTGATTCATACTACTTTCAGTGTTCCTGTACCAAAATATCAGTTTCATCACGTTGTTTCACTTGGAGTAGGACCAGTGGCTCACCACTACCTAGGGATTTGTTTCCAAAGTCCTTTGCATGTCTCCCAATATCCCCTGTCATCAAGCTATCACTTGCTGTTGAGGAGAGTTCAAGAAGACGTTCATCAGAATTAGGAGAGACTCTCGCTGGTCACCCTTCTTGAAGAAAAAGAGTCTACAAGGCACAAGGCTGCCTCCACCGGCTTCTCCTCAACAATTTCCAGTTTACCTATTGCCATGGAATTTCATGCCTCTCCAAATATTTCTCGTTAAATAAAGTACTCACTGATAATCCAAATTGTCTCCTGATCTTAGAAATGCTTTCCTTCCCCTTCCTTTATGCTTATGCTCATCAACCATTTTTATCAACACTGTGTTTGTAATCATAACGTTAGCTAAAATATGTACCCATATGTGCAGCCGACAAAGATAAGAAATGGCTTCTCCCATCAGTTAAGATCTTCAGTGCATGAGACAGGCTCCTGTTTTGTTAGCTGAGCCCTGATACTTTGCTGAGTTTGTTGTGAACCCCTGCTTTAGCTGATAAACAGAATTCAGAGAGTTCTGTGTACATCAAATGGAGAATTGCCACATCAGGTGCACTAGCCGGCTGTGCTACAGACTGAGACTCCATCAGAGGCCGTCAGGGAGTGGAGACTGGAGCCTTGGGTGCAGGTGCACACACTGGCCCACAGCTTCCTAGCTCATCCGGGAGGTTTGTGCACAGGAATGCGGTGACTCTGCAGGGCTGTGTCTTGGCTGCTGGCACAGAAATATACAGCAGAGTCACCAAGCTCCACGGACTTGATGTGAAGATTTAAATGAGCTTTGTCTGGAGACTTAGGTGAGAAGCGATTTGGAACTGTTTCATTTAAAATGGACTCCTTATTATTGTAGATAAACATTATCTTCAGCAATTTCTTAGAGTCCTGCTTATACCAATACATAGCATCATGGCCCAGATTTTGTTCACATTTAAGGGACTCGTTTTTTCCCGTCTGCCTGACCAGCTATTTTGGAGTCTGGGAAACAGCTGTGTCCAAGGAACCTGTAAAGGAAAGAAGCAGAATTCAGGCAAATCCCAGGAGGTAGCCTGCTGTTGTCATGGTGAAAAGGTTTAGGGACTCCAACAGGATCATGTCACCTGGGCCCAGGACTCACCTGCTTGGAGGAGGCAGAGGACCACACAGCAGAGGAGCCTGCAGCCCATGGCAGAGTCAGGCAGACTAGGCAACGCCCGGGGCAGGATTCTGGTGTGCAGTGGTGAGAAGTCTAGGCTGTGCTTTCCACTGCCGCTGAGAGGGGCTGCGCCAGTGAGGTCACAGCCTGTAATCATTTCCCCATTCCCAGGCTCTCCTCTAGCATGGCTCCTCCTTTTCATGCCCTGCACTTGCTGCTTTAAAGGAGTTTTTGGAATTTCTGGGAATAGTTGAGAGGGTTGAATTGTGGCCTCCAGGATGTGTCTCTGACAGTCATTCCTGTGCCATCAACCCCTTCCCTCCCCGCTCCTTACCTGGGATCTGACCACCTCCTCCCTTCCTCTCCCTTTTGGGCTCTTCTCCCAGAGTCAGGCTTTTTTTTTTGGGATTTCCAAGAAGTCAGGGAAATTCCGAATGCTTTTTAAAAAGGTGAAACATGAGCCTGAAGTGAAAACAAAGTGTGTTTCAGGTGTGCATCCTGGAGGTCTGTCAATGCCACCTTCTTTCCCATCTCCAGGTGTCTTGGCATCATCAGATCTTTTGACATCTGGACAAGTCTAGCTTCCGTGGGTCTCTGTAGATAGGGAGAGAAGTTGGAGATGGAAGCTGAAAGGGAGTCTGCTGATGCTGTTTTGATAGAAACATTTGCTCAGGCCTAGGAGAGGGGTTTCCTATCACTGTGGGGAGCTCCTGGTCCAAAGACTCAGAGGACCATCCAGAAGGGGAACAAGAAAAAACTTCTTTCTAGCTTAATTCCCTGATAATTTAGAATGAGGAGAACGGGGCTGTAGGTCACTTTTGGTCTTCTAAGAAGATTTCCCTCAGTTATTAAGTTCTGCAAGATCCCCGAGGGACCCCTGGCCGGCCAGACTCACTTCATGGCAGGGCTCAGCTGTACTGGGCTGAGCTGGAGCAGAGGCCCAATGCCCAGAGCCTCTCTTATTCCTCTTGGGAAGGGGTCCTCCATCTGTGCCTGCTTGTGGGCTCCCAGTCTCCCCAGCTCATGCCTCGTCCTTTCTAATCCCATGCAGGCTCGAGTGCAAGTCTGACAATCCAGGCTCTTCCCTAGGACAAAAGCGCCTGCACATCAAGGCAAAATGTATAGTCTGTATTTAACCCTCACACTTAGAGCCTTGACTAGCATTCTCTGCAGACCACATTTTCCCTTGTTGTAAATAAACCCAATCTTTCTCTTTACCCTCTGCCATCCAGAGAATTGTCTCCCCTTCCTCCAAGTTCTCTGAATCTCAGCAGAGTCACAGCTCCGCCTTGTGGTCAAAGTGTCAAACATGTCAAGGCTCAGTCCCATGGTGGACCAAAGGCAGCAGGGCAGGGCGGTAGAGGTCTTATTATAGACACGTGAGGGGAGACTAGAAGCGCTTCATTCCTCACTCTCTTCAGGAAGCTTCCACCATAATACAAACGTACAAACCTACAAACTCAATTGCACTTCATCTTTAATAAACATAAAAACTGACTTTCAGAGTTAATAGACTGGACTGTTGCAGAACAACATTCCCACCAGAAACAACTAGAAAAGCTTAACAAAATATAAAACAGAAATGTTTGAAGGCACTTGGAGCTACTGAGGCAGTAAGAGCTTAAGAGATTTGGATCTCATAGAAAATGGATAAATCTAAAAGACAACAAAAATCCTACTTTTCCCTTAAAGTCATTTGCCAATTTCATTTTGATGGCTGAGAAGCTGAGAAGAAAGGGAGGACTGACAGGCCAGAGGCTTTGAGGAGTATCCACCACCTTTCTGGCCTAGAGAACATTTACGTTCAGTGTTCCTTCTTCTCAAGATATGTTGCATCGGTTACAGGAAGTCTACAGTTCAGAAAATTACTACCCCCCTTTTTTTTCTTTTTCTTTTATTCTAAGTGTGTATGTGTGTGTGTGTGTGTGTGGAGTCTAGGTCTGCTGTCCAGGCTGGAGTGCAGTGGCACAATCTCAGCTCACTGCAACCTCCACCTCCTGAGTTCAAATAATTCCCATTCTTCAGCCTCCTGAGTAGCTGGGATTGCAGGTGCCCACCACCATGCCTGGCTAATTTATTTTATTTCTAGTACAGACATGGTTTCTCCATGTTGACCAGGCTGGTCTCGAACTCCTGGGCTCAAGGGATCCACCTGCTTAGCCTCCCAAAGTGCTGGGATTAGAGGTGTGAGGCACTGCGCCTGGCCAGAAAATAACACATTTTTTTTTTTTTTTTTTGGTCTCAATGAAGGATGAATGGAGATGCTCGGCCTGGAAGTCAAGTGTTCCTTGGACTTCTCAGGGAAGAGATTCTACTGATTATGTATGAGGCATGACCTTCACAACCTGCTAATGGGGACCTGGAAAGGGGCAAGCAGGTGAAAGGACAGAGCTACAAAGAAGGGGTTGTGCAGAGGTGTTGGAGAGACAGACTTAAGCCAGTTTTTATTTTATTTTATTTTGACACAGAGTCTCACTTTGTTGCCCAGGCTGGAGTGCAATGGCATGATCTTGGCTCACCGCAACATCTGCCTCCTAGGTTCAAGCAATTCTCCTGCCTCAGCCTCCCAAGTAGGTGGAATTACAGTCATGCACCACCACACCTGGCCGAGTTTTTAATATTGTTGGTAGAGACGGGGTTTCACTATGCTGCCCAGGCTGGTTTCAAACTCCTGAGGTTGGCCTCCCAAAATGTTAGGGTCACAGGGCTGAGCCACTGCACCCAGCCTTCAGCCAGTTACTAAATATGAGACCCAGGACAGCTGATTTCCCTCAGATACATAAACAGGTAAAATAATACTTATCCTGCACGATTTATGTGACTATTAAAGCAGATCACATGTAGACACAGCAGAGAGTGCCTGGGAAAGGCCTGTCAGCTCTCCAGGGCCTGAACCCTTCTGGCTGGCAGCATGTGCCTCACGGTCACTTTCTGAGTGGGGGCAGGAATGATTCTGGAGCTTCTTACGGTAACTGGCCTTTCCTAGTTACTCTCCCTGCAGGCCACCGCTGCCCCCTGCACCCTGTGGCAGGCCTCAGGCTCAGCTGCCCCGTGCCTCTGTCCTGCACAGCCCCAAAACTAAAGATTTGGTGGGTGGAGAACAGGCCCCACATGCCCACATCACACCTTACTTTCCTCTGCCTGCCTGTCCCTGCCCTGGCACTGATGCCCAGCCCTTGTGGCCCGAGCTCCTTCACCCTCCACTGCCCATGCAGACACACAGACACTGTACTCTTTGGTGCAAACTGAGGCCTCAGGCACCTCTACTCTTCCCTGGCAGTGGGGAGTTTGTGTTTAACTCAAGATCCACTCTGAATCAAACCACTCCCTTGAAGCCAGCAGGCAGCCAAGCATACCCTTCAGCCCCGCTCTCCTGGATCACCCTCCCACCCCCCTCCAGGGTTCCCTGCAGCATTGTGGAGCCACAGCGCCTCCAAGTGGCCAACGTTCCACAGTCTCATGGATTCACACCTGACCTGATGAGCTCAAGATTGTCCAAATCGGGAACAAAGATGCCCCATTCTCACCCCTGCAACCCCCATCCTCACACCCTCTATGCTTTCCCCAAAAGGCCAATTTAGGGTTGATCTTCAAATTCACCCCGGGCCAAAGGGACACAGGAACCAATTTTTTGATTGCAAAATAAATAATTGTCGCACTTAGAGAGCAGCCAGAATTAAACAGACCCTTCATTAAACAGTGTGAGGATGTCAAGCCCACCTAGCCCAGAAACACTGCACTGTTCCCCGGATCCTTTTGCTCAATCAGACCCAATCTTTTCATATTTTGTGTTTAAATTAATATCACTAAATTTTACATCATGTGTTTTATAAGAGAGGATTTCTCGAGTTTACAAATTTATTTCTGAATTTGTAAAATTTTAAAATAAACAACCCTGTCAGCTATGACTTAGCCAGATTCAGTTGGCTGTGACATTTCCTATCACTCCCTGGGGTTAGGAAAGTGCCTATGAACTCTACCAGTGACCCAGTGACGCTTAGTAAATGCCGCCCACAGAAACTATTTGCATCTCCACAAGAAAACACACTCGCGAATCGGCACAGTGGCTCATGGCTGTAATCTCAGCACTTTGGGAGGCCGAGGCGGGTGGATCACGAGGTCAAGAGATCGAGACCATCCTGATCAACATGGTGAAACCACAACTCTACTAAAAATACAAGAATTAGCTGGGCGCGGTGGCGCACGCCTGTAGTCCCAGCTACTCAGGAGGCTGAGGCAGGTGAATTGCTTGAACCTGGGAGGTGGAGGTTGAAGTGAACCAACATCGCCACTGCACTCCAGCCTGGCAACAGAGCAAGTCTCCGTCTCCAAAAAAGAAAAGAAAGCAAACACACTCACAGTCACAAGCTCACAAGCACGCACACACAATACATTTTAATGGACAAGTCTGCTGAAGTTCAATTACTGGCACAGCTACTTTTCCTCTTGGTGCTTTAGGTTGGTTTCTGAGAAGGACCATTGTTGATGTTCCCAGTCTCACCGAATCTCGAAGATGTGGTCATGGAAAGTGTGGGTATGATAAGAAATATTTCTCAGCAAGATCGTGAGACTGGATAAATGTTACTAAAACATAATGATTTTCTTTTTTCCCAGAAGAACATTTACAAATTCTGGCTTTAAACACAGTTCAGGTACTTTAGAGAACAAGTCATCAATTATGACTGTGAAGAACAAGTCATCAATTATGACTGTGAAGACATCAATTATGATTGCTTAGAATATTGCAGAATTTGTGGAGAAAACTGAGCCTATCCCTGAAGACTCTCCAGTCTATTTCACATAGGAGAAGCCTCTTGTAAAGAGAAGATAGTAATTCGTAATATTCCACAGATCTGTATAAGTGGACTTCAATTTATTCTTATAAACATCAGGCAGTTCCCATTTTATTCTTGGTTTGGCCTATGAAAACAAAGAGAGTGATATCATAGAGTGCCAGAGAATGCCAGGGAGAGAAGTGAAGAGCAAGATAGGTGGGAGCCCGTCCTTGACAGATGGGCAGTGTCTGGCCCTGTCGTGGGAAAATGAAGGTCCTTCTGGGCCATGGAAACAGTGAGTGCCAATGCAGAGGATGTTAAAGGCTGCAGAGTTTTCCAATATCTTCAAAAACCGTTCGATCACAGAGGGCAATCAGATGCGGGTGACGAGTGTGAGAAAGCATTCCTAGGAAAGCAGAGTTTATCTTGGGGAGAAGCTCAGAGCATTTTCTCCTTGAAAACCAAAGGCAATTTGACCTTCTCTGTATTTTGGAAAGTGCCTGACTTCCCTGAGGCGTTAAGATTAGGGCCACAAGTCCAGAAGGAAGACATCAGGACCAACTTCAGGTTCTCACACCTGACAAGAGGCTGTTTGGTGTTTCTCCCAACTGGAACTGGCTGCAACGTGATTCCAGTTGCTATCAGTCCTTTCTTCATACTTTCTAGGTGTTGAAAACTTTTGGAGTGGGGAGAAGAGCGTTCATGGTGCACAGAACACCACTTTTCATCGCTTTCTGCTCTATTTTCAGCCGTCTTTGATCAGGTTCTCTTTTCTTGACCTTTCCCAAATCTCAGTTCCTGCTTCCTCAAGTATATAAAGCAAACCCCGGTGACTCTACCTTCTTCACTATGCCATTTTCAACAGTCTTGACCCCAAAATGAAATTCCCTACTCTGAAAAAAGAAGGCCCAAGCTATGAAACCACAAAAAGTTTCCTCTATCCTGGTAGTGTACAGTGGCCAGTGAAGTCAGTAATTTCTCTAAATAAATAAATAAATAAATAAATAAATAAATAAAACAGTGACCAACCCTAGAGAGACAGAGATATTCGACCTTTTAGACAAAGAATTCAAAATAGATGTTTTAAGGAAACTCAATGAAATTCAAGATAAACAAACATGCCCCCCAAAATGACAATCAATGTTACCATAGAAATAAAGATTAGTAAAAGACTGACCAGATAATGAGATAGCTTTATTATCTCCAAGGTCATCTTGACCTTCAAGAAGGGGTCAAATATGTATTAACAAGTGAAAACTGGAATATAAACAGTAGGATCATTTGCAAGGCAATAAACAGTATCTCATGTGGAAAGTAAGGATGGATATAATTAAGACCAGCAAAAGGCCTGCTATGTGAAATGAGTAACTTCTACAATGCACGTTTGCTGATCTGAGCAGTGGAGAGGGAAGGGATTATTCTGGAAGAGGTAGAAGAGTGATGTGAGATAAGGACACACTGGTGCAAAATAGTATCATTAGCAAGCAGAACCTGCCAGGGGACTGGGGCTTATTTGACTTTTCTTTCCACTGTCCTCTGTGAGAGCTCAAATGCACCATTTTCTGTTCCAAGGATTTGCTCCCACGGCCCTCACTCTACCCTAGTTAGAAGCTGCTGGTATTTACTCCTCTGAAGTTTCCCATGGACAAACTCCCACTCCTTCTTTGTGGAGCATGGTCTAAATTAGACGTCATCCCTCCCTCCCTCCAAATCCCACAGTGATTGGCATGAGCCTCTCTCACAGCATGTGCCACCTAATTCTACATCTTTTCATTCCAGCTAGATTGAAAGTTAGGTGTGGATCTGAACCTTAAACAACACCTTCATCATAGGATGTGTAAATGACTGCTTCCACTGTTCTATCCGTGAACAGAATAAATGCACAATTAAAATGATTGTTTAAATTAATTTAACCACAAAAACCTTCCCAAATGCTGTAAACAATGCAACCACAAAAGAATTGCTCTCTTAAATTGTGAGATTGTAGAATGAAACAATAAACAAAGAAAATTATGTCAAATATTTGAGAGGAGCCTCAGAATTTTAATCCCTTTTATGCAAATATCATTTGACACGATGCCTCTCTCTACCTGAGAGAAAGAACCAACCTCTGGTAATTACTGCTCATCTTTTGATGTGGCTTAATTTCCCTGAGGTCTTTAACTCAAGAAGATGGGGGTATTTTCTTTATAAGAATGCTTATATTAGTTATACATGATATTACATTACCTGTGCCCCATACCTGCTGGAGACTGCGGAAATCTGGAGGGAACAACCTCGGTGATTCTGCCTCAAGAGAAGGGATTCTCTGGAGCTCTGGATGACATCCTGAGACTAAGACGGACGGTGGGAGTATTGTAGCTTGGAGAGGATAATATTTAAGGTGAGTATGATCCTTCTAACCTCTCATCCCAAAATGAATCCAAGGTCATACCTGACTGGTCGGGGGCTGCTTAGTTTCCTATGTAAATTAGTCCAGGCTGCAGGGTCTGTCAGTGCCACAGAGGAACAGTGGTGCACTATAGTTTAAAATGACTCACAGCCTAGAGCTTCTGCTTGCCCCATCTCTGTTCCCAGTGATTGCAGCATCTGTATATTTCATGCAAGGAAGGATAATTTGAAAATAATGGACTGGTTCACTGTTTCCTTTAGCTACATTCCAAATAGTTGTCTTGTTTCAGACTGGCATGCTCATAGGAGACACAGACCCACAGAGCAAGGGAATTTGGAGATTGGATAGAAATAGGATCACTTGAGATTCCCTTAGACTATAGCTTCTAGGAGCAGAAACAGAAGGAAGGTGGATTCTGAGCCTTTTTGGCCCCATAAGACATGCCCTAATAGGAACATCATTGTATCAGAAAACATTCCAGTGATGTCCTGGTAAATTGGACATCTGTGAGGGTGGGGCCATGCCTAATAGCATTTGCCAGTTTCTATGGTATCAACACACCCACCATGGCGGATTTCAAGCTGTCAACATGGCTTCATTGAATGAGGATTTGGGAAGGGTTTGCCTCTTTGGTTCTTCTGAATCGTGCTAACTGGCTGCAGCACATTCCCAGACTCAGGAGCATACCTTTCAATCTTGTTCAATGCTTCACGCTCAACACACTTAAAACGAGTTACCAGCAACTATAGCACAGCCGGTTGTTTTCATGATAGCATTAAGAGCGTGTGTCCCTAGTTCTTAGAGCGGACAAAGGGGTGTTTGTGCAGAGAAAGGATTGCCAAGTCCTCTGCAGCTGCTGAGATCACAGAACACAACTGGTTTGAAAGCTTCTAGACTTTGATTCAAAATAATTTTATGGACATTCTGCTTTTGTTTGACTCAAAAATTCAACTCTGTTAGCATTTTCCCAGAATGTAGTCCACTGTTACTAACTCCAGTCACTTTGTTGTGTAAAAGATCTTTTAAACTTCTTCCTCCTATCTGAGTGAAATTTTGTATCCTTTGACCAGCATCTCCCCAGCACCCCATCTCCACCCCAGCCTCTGGTAATTACTGCTCTAGTCTTTTGATGAGGCTTAATTTCCCTGAGGTCTTTAACTCAAGAAGATGGGAATATTTTCTTTGTAAGAATGCTTATGTTACTTTTAGTTTTCTTTATTTTTCACATATATTATTTGTTATGAATATAAATAAGTATATTGTAACAAAATCTTCCACCTCTCTGTGGGTGAAGCTACAGTTCACATTCCATTAGAGCAGGGCTTTTATTTCTTTTTTTTTTTTTTTTTGGTTATTAATAAAATATTCCCTTTCTGCCCTTGTATGTTCACCCTCAGTGTAGGTGGGAAAACCTGCCTGCCTTTTTTACATCTTCTTTCAGCAACAGTGTTTACAGCTGTGGTCTGAGTTCTGTTCAAGCGTAAGAATCAGAGCTGGTCCACTATTGGGAGCGTGGGTCTCACGGGGCATGGGGATGAAGGTGGAAAAAGATGGATACAAGGTCTTAGGAAGTCTTTGAAATAGCATAATAAGGTCAGGGAATTTCCATCTGTGCCCAGGGCTTCCACACAAGGTGTGATTTGATGATGGCAAAATTCTAATGGGTTCAGAACAATCCCTGCCAAGAACCATCATTTGCAAGAGAAAGAAATTTGGTGTCTGCGGCACCAAAATATCCGATAAGTGAATTTGGGGAACTGTAATTTTCCAAGGAGCTATGCAGGACCATGCCCTTCTGTCCTGGCTGGGTCTGGAATATTCTATCTTAGCCTTGGTGTACAGGGCTGTCTCTGAGGACTCCCAGAAATTCATGATATATAATCATGTCAGCTTTGGTCACAGCTTGAAATTTCGAATATGTGAACTGTAGCTTCACCCAAAGACAGGCGAAGGATTTTTATTACAATATAATTATTTACATTTGCAGCAAACCCTATATTGCAAGATGTAAAATAACAAACAAAACAAAAGTAATATAAGCATCATTATAGAGAAAATTCCCCCATCGTCTTGAGTTAAAGACCTCAGGGAAATTACTTCAAATCCAAAGACTAGAGCAGTAGTTAGCAAAGGCTGGAGTAGAGATGGACCGTTAGGAAGATGTTGGTCAACAGATACAAAATTTCACTCAGATAAGATGAAGATATTACAAAGATCTATTATACAACAAATGACTAGAGTTAGTAGCAGTGGATTGTATTCTGGGAAAATGCTAACAGAGTACATTTCAAGTATTCTCACCACTGGAAAGGATAAGGATTGAGGTACTGCACATGTTAATTAGCTAGATTTAGTCATTGCACTACGGACATACATTTTTAAATGGCAGGTTGCATGGTATACATATATACAACTCTTATATGTCAGCATTCAGGTTCTAGAAACGCCATTTCCTAGGGAGCCAAGCTTACACTGGAGCAGTAGTGCACGCAGCTTCAGTCTCCCAGGACAGGAGCAGTGGTAATGGAAAACAAAATAAAGAACACGCATTGCTTACACTAGGCAGAAGAAACGAAGTCTTGTTGTTATCATGGCTGTATTCATCAAGTAATTGTCACAAAAGCCACAAAGATGTTCAAGTCAAACATGAAGAATGGTGTGCCCCTGTATGCAGAAAACTTCCAATGTGACAGGGATAGAAGAGGCTTCAGAAGAAAGAATGAATGTTCTTGTGGATGAAGCATCAGACCTTGCAGATGCCAGATTCCCCAACACATGCAAGGGAAGAGGCCTGTTCCCCGCCCATGCCCGAAGCTTCCGTATGTGGGCAGCAACCTCCCAGCCCCGAAGAAAACTGCGTATCCCAGCCCTGAAGGCCGAGGCTAAGACACCCAGTGCTTGCCTTAGAGCAGTGAGTTGGCTCTGAGGACTCCTGGAGCCTGATGGGCCACGATTGCTTCCACCACCCACATTTACAGTTACTGTGTCTCAGGGGTGAATCTGTGGACAGCTGAGGTCCAAATCTATTTCTTTCTCCTGGAGAAGGAGGAGCAAACAGAGGAGCAAAGCCTCTGTTAAGGGTTTGCAGGAGCTGCAAGGAGAGAGAAGGATGAGGTTTGTGAGCAAGAAGGAAGTGACTCTGCCACGCTATGGCTGAGCTGCTGGCACAGAGATACACGGCCGAGTCCCCCTGCTGTGTGCGCTTGATCTTCAGAGTGGAGACGGATCCCTCAGGCCTCTCTGCAGAGAACCAATCACGGGGAAGCCCCAGTTTGTCTGCTGCGTCCTTGTCTTGGAAGTAAATTGGAAACTCCAGGCCCTGCCCCAGGCTCTATCGTTATCAATAAAGGACATTATGACCTGAAATTGGATCATATCTGAGAGCTACATCCTTTCTCTTCTTTGCTACCTTGTGTCTCAGGGACTGGGAGACTCCAGCACCTGTGTGATCTGTGGAGACAGAAATTGGGAACTGAATAAGAAAAACAACTATAGTCATCTTTCTCTCACCCATCACACACACACATACACACACACACACACACACACACACACACACACAATGAGACTGCTTGGCGTCTGAGGACTCACCTGCCCCCAGTAGACTCAGGCCGCCCAGCAGAGGAGCCTGGTGCCCATGGCAGAGTCAGGGCAGGGTGGGAGCTTTGCAAGATCAGAGTCACCATAAGCAGGAGCAGAGGAAGAGGGACGTCCCTGTCCTTACACGGAAGTAACCACAGTGACATCACTTCCTCTCTCAATCCACGCAATGACAGGAACAAAGGATTTATATTAGAACACACTTAAATGACTTCTTTAAATATTTGTGAGTTCATTGCTTTTTGCTTGTTTGTTTTTTGAGACAGAGCCTTGCTCTGTTGCCCAGAATGGAGTGCAGCAGTGTGATCTCCGCTCACTGCAAATTCTGCCTCCTGGGTTCAAGTGAGTCTCCTGCTTCAGCCTCCTGAGTAGCTGGTATTACAGACTCACACCACCATACCAGGCTAATTTTTGTATTTTTAGTAGCGACGGGGTTTCACCATATTGCCCAGGCTGGTCTCAAACTCCTGACCTCAAGCGATCCGCCCACCTTGGTCTCCCAAAGTACTGAGATTACAGGTGTGAGCTACCACGCCCAGCCTATAAATTCCTTTCTAGGCTGGGTGTGGTGGCTCACGCCTTTAATCCCAACACTTTGGGAGACCGAGATGGGTGGATCATGAGATCAGGAGATGGAGATGATCCTAGCTAACATGGTGAAACCCCGTCTCTTCTAAAAATACAAAAAATTAGTGGGGCGTTGTGGCGGGCGCCTCTAGTCTCAGCTACTGGGGAGGCTGAGGCAGGAGAACGGCTGGAACCTGGGAGGCGGAGCTTGCAGTGAGCTGACATTGTGCCACTGCACTTCAGCCTCAGTGACAGAGCGACACTCCCTCTCAAAAAAAAAAAAAAAAAAATTCCTTTTTAACATCAATGCATGTATCATCGCTTTGGGATCCCATGCTGTCTGGACCCGGAGGCCTCACACTGCATCTCTGAGTTCACCTCCTCATCCCACAGCCGCTCCTCTGTCTGCTGGGCATGTTCTCTAGGATGTGTCAACAGCTCCACCAACACAAGGCATCAAACGGTGAGCTCATTGTCTTTCCTGCAAGTCAGGGTCCCCTCTGCCATCTCCATTCATGCGCCAGCCTCCTCCATCCCCCAGTCACACGTGCCCAACGGGACTGTCCCATCACATGGGTTCCCTCTTGAGAGGCACCTCATCCCTCTTTTCTGGGACTACCTCCCATCTTTGTTAACTATAATTCAGAAAGGATACTTTGGTGACAAACTCAGTGTTTTTTCTTTCTCTACCTATAAATATATTTACTTCAATCTCAGTATTTAATGAACGAGAATTATAATTCTGACTTGATACTTATTTTTAATCTCCTTTCTTGACTTTCACTGTGCCTTTCAGTCTATTCTTCTGGGAGACAGCTATCTTTTGGGCTACCTTTAAAATCTTCTCTTTGTCATTTGTGTTCCACAATTTCACTATAACATATGTATTCATCTACTACATATTCATTTAACTTGTTGAAACAGAGGATTTAGGTCCTGAAACACATCTTGAAAATTCTCAGTTAATGTCTCATAATTATCACCTATCATTCTCTCCACTTTCTCTTTGTGACACTTCAATGATGTGTAAGAAAAATGGGAAGTTCCAACAAAATATTATATATATCCTAATATACTAGAACCCACAAGATTTTTATTCCTTATCCCTTACCTTTTCTTGTTTCCTATTTAATTTTCTGTGCTGCATTCTAGGTAACTTCTTCAGATCTGGCTTTGACCTCAGTAACAATCTCTTTTGAAGCATGTCATCTTTTCTTCATTTCCCAATGATAATCTTAATCATTACTGTATTCTCTTTGATTATTTTTAATGTTTCCTTGATGATTTGTGACAGTCTCCTTTTTCTTGTTCACATATCAATTTGCTCCTATATTCCTTTAAATATGGCTCTTTAACTTTTATAACTTTTAATGGCAAAATTCCTTGTCTTCATACATTTCAACTGCGTATTGTTTCTACTCATTTTTCTTCATTGGTTCTGGTTTTGTCTTAATAGTGGGAGTATATTTACCTGACATTAATCTGTGGGATTTCGGAGAGGCCTGCATTGAGAGTGCAGAACGTCCAGCCCGTAGCTTTTCCAGCTGTCTCCAGTCTCATCCCAAATGCAGGGGGCCAAGAATGGTCTGCCGCACTCTGAGTTGCCAAATACTCTCCTGGGTTTGGTTCCTGGGGTCAGAAAGTACTCTCGGGACAGCCACAATGTTCCCTCCAGAACACAGTTCTTACATTTGTTATTTTTCATGATACCGTCTCCATAAATTAGCACTTATAAGGCTGTGTAGTCATGACTTCCCCTACCTGTTCTTCCAAGAAAAAATTATATAAATACATTTTCAATAAAAAAATACTAAGTCTAAAGATATTCCCTCTTCTTTCCTTTTTGGTTCTTAACCCAAAACTTAAAAAAAAAAACTTAGATATTAGAATTATATAATGTAGACTTTACCCTCATTGAGTTTGAAGAGCATGTGATATTTTAAATTGGAAATTCCTAGACGAACTGACAAACTGGCTTACACAATGAATGGTCCAATGCTTGTTCAACAAGCAAGTGCCCTTTGATAAGCTCATAGCAGAGCATCTCAGGCACAGTTAACTCTAGATCTCTGCCAGGGTACAGCGGACCTGGAGTGTTCCTGTTATTGGTTCATCCACCTGCTCGTCACTCAATCAGCCTGTCATTCATTAACTCATCCATTATCTGTGAAATAGGTCTCTCTTCATGCCAGGAACAGCTGTTGGTAATGTAATAAGCACAGCCTTCGCCTTTATGGAGTTTAAAATCGAGTTGAGCAGAAAAATATCCAGACAAGTAACTGGAAAACTCCAACTACTCTATTGACTAACGAGCACATCAGCGCTCGTTACCATCAGTGCTTATAACAGAAAAATTGATCTCAGCTGGGAGGCAAGGGAGTGCTTCCCACAGGAGGGCTGATCATGCTGCGGTCTGAAGCACAGGTAGGAGCTGGCCACTGCAGAAACGAAGTCTCCAGCCCAGGGCAGAGAAAATGGCCTTTGAAGTCTCTGCGATGGGAATGAAGGAGACACAGAAGAGGGACTCCCCTCACGGCTGTAGTAGAGAGAGGCAGGGAGGTGAGGGGAGGAGAGACACAGCAAGGCCTTGGAGGGTCACTGCCCAGATGGGAAAGGTGGGCCACAGAAGAGACCACATGAGAGTGTAGGCTGGGGGAAACCCTAGAAAGAGGAAGCAACACGGTCCCCAGGGAGAGACAAGAGTCTAGATGGATCTGAAATATAAATCCTGTTTCATCCTGGGGGCCTCAGACCCATGATGATGGAGTTTCAAGGTCCCTGGTGCAGAGAACTCTGCTCAGGGCATCACTGAGTTTGGGGTGAGAGAGGAGGGCAGAGCCTCCCTGCCTTTATGTGCAGAGAGGAGACGGCCGTGCAGCACTGTGGCTTCACTGCTGGCACAGAAGTACACAGATGTCTGGGAGGGAGCAGCCGACTCCAGCCTGAGCAGGAACTCCGTTTTGTTTAATCTGGAGACACTGTAGCCATCGGGGACTTCTCCTGGGTCAGTGGTACCCTCAGCAGCTGAGTAATGAATCAGCCTCAGCCCCATGCCTGGGTCTTGTCGATACCAGTACATGGAGTTATGGTTCATATCCTGGGCACACTCCAGTGTCATGCTCTGTCCTGTCTTCAGGATCTGGAATTTTGGGCTCTGAGTGACATCAGCATTTGCAGGACCTGCAGAGAAGGACAAAGCTGATGCTGCAGCCCCAAAGGGAAGGCGCTGGGCCTTGAATTCCAGACAGGGGCCCTGCCTAGGACCCACCTGCCCACAGGAGAGAAAAGGCCACACAGCACAGGAGGCCGATGCTCATGGCAGGTGCTGCAGGACTGAGGGATCTTCTGGGTCTGTGCATTGATGAAAGGGGAACAGGACTGTCAAGGGAATCATTCTGAGATGTCACTCTCCCTCCCTGGGCCCCAGAGCCTTCTTGTCAGGAGAGGCCACGCCTCTTCCCTAGATGGTCAAATTCACAATAAATGCACCAGTGAACAGTTTGGATGGGAAGAATGCCTTTGTCTGAATTGACACAACCTTACAAGCTTTTCTTAGCCTTTTTGTAAGCAGTTTGTAACTCAATGTAAATTTTATCCCTGTGATGATATAATTCCTCATTCATACACTGGTGTTAGTTACCTAAATATTTCTCTAATTTAGACACTTAGGGACACTCCTCATGTCTTCCTGGTGTTTTTGACTCCTGTGTCCCAAATACTCCTTCAAGTATCCTTTTCTAATTTGCTTAGCTGACCTTAATCCTGTTTACAATCTTTTGTCTATATTGGTTTTCTCTGTTACCAAGTTTCCAAATCCCAGGGGCAGGCTCATCAACTTTGGAGGAGTCGTTTTGTTCTGTTTCTTGTCAATTCACTGACAGATGGGACTCCTGACAAGCCGAGCTGAGCAGCCTCAGCTCCTCCCAGGGCTGTTGCTTTCTGTGCCTGGGGTGAGACCCCAGCAGGCAGAACCACCTTACGCTTCTGACTGCCCTCACTGTGTGGACGATGGTCGCTGCCCAGCACTGCCCATGATCTGTGGGCACAAGCGTGTCTTGATGTGTGAGGTACGTGGGGAAAGGAGAGAGGAGGCAGGCTTATCTTGTTTCTTATCCTGATAAGAAAAAGTGCTCTCATTTTATTTGAAGTGTCATATTTCATAGGGAATATTCCCTTGGTCAGGATTCTCACCACTAATTCAGTAACAATTAAAAAAAAACCAAACAAACAAAAGGCCGGGCACGGTGACTCATGCCTGTAATCTCAACACATTGGGAGGCTGAGGTGTGCGGATCATGAGATCAGGAGTTCAAGACCAGTCTAACAAACATGGTGAAACCCCATCTCTACTAAAAATACAAAATAATAATAATAATAATAATAATAAATTAGCCCAGCATGGTGGTGCACACCTGTAATCCCAGCTACTCAGGAGGCTGAGGCAAGAGAATCACGTGAACCCAGGAGACGAGGTTGCAGCGAGCCAAGATTGTACCACTGCACTCCAGCCTGGGCAACAGAGCAAGACTCTGTCTCAAAAAAAAAAAAAAAAAGCTCAAAAACTGTATCTTAGTGCACAGAGCTCCGCACTTAAAAAGACCCCTGTTGCTGTAACATTGTCATGATCTTCAACTTCCTTACAATATTTGAGCAAAGGAGCTGCCAGTAAGTCTCATTGACTGTCCTGAGTACATGGTTTGGTTTCATATTCTGTTCACCTCCTCTCGTGCTGGTTTCCTTTTGGCACAAGCACATGACTGGA
Organism: Macaca nemestrina; assembly: GCF_043159975.1. Classification (NCBI taxonomy): domain Eukaryota; kingdom Metazoa; phylum Chordata; class Mammalia; order Primates; family Cercopithecidae; genus Macaca; species Macaca nemestrina. The sequence continues at coordinate 16,631,457 of NC_092128.1, forward strand.
GTCTGAGTCACTCAGCATCCGTGGGGTTTAGGAGAGAAGGACACAGAAATTGAAGTCAGAGCAAAGGACCACCTGGTGCTGAAAGTCACAGCCCGGATGTAACAAGTTCATGAGGGGGTGCCCTGTCTGTGCCCAGGCTAGACCAGGAGACAGAGAAACACACAATCTAGGAACCTGCTTCCCAGGGCAGAAAAGGGCATTTCCTAGCTCAAGGCTTAGGACTCATGAATTGGACACTTAGAGTCAACACAAAGGGAACCTTTCTCCCAATGTGACGTCATCTCTCAGCAAGGTCACTATTACCATGTTTTGTTTGGCCCCAGGGCACTCAGTGTGTGGACACAAAGCTCAGCTGCGTATGTGTCTGATGAAACTCAAAATATTTCCCTTAAAGTGATTAATTTTTGCCAAAATATCATTATAAATTAATTTGAGTAAATAAGCAGATAAGAAAAGAGAGGAATGAAAATAAACTTTGTGAAATCAGCCTGTAACAGCTTGGAAGACCTTCTGAGATTGTTTTATCACAACATCCAGCTCCAGACAGAATTGTCCCTAATGTGGATCTGGTAGCTCACTTGGCTTCAACCCTTTTTAAAACCATACAACTTTTCAGGAGCTCCTTGTTCTGTTAATTATTTAGTTACGTATAACCGATCTGTTTATTTAAAATTTGTAATGTTTATATAACTTATATATCAATAATATTGAGTTTTAAATGTCTGAGGTGGGATATATGCTATGTTCTCTAGTTAATACTTTCAAAGTAATCATCATGCATATATATTGCCATTTTTGTGACTTCCTGAGCCCTTACCCTAAGATTTCCAAGCAAAATGTGTCTTTATCTGCCTTTGGGCATTGGCACAGTGGAAGAGGCTGCCTGAGATTAGCGAAGGAAATAAAAATAGCTAGATTTCTACTATATGCTAAATATTTTATGGTATTGGCTGGGTGCGGTGGCTCACACCTGTAATCCCAGCACATTGGGAGGCCGAGGTGGGCGGATCACGAGGCCAGGAGATTGAGACAATCCTGGCTGACACCGTGAAATCTCGTCTCTACTAAAAACACACAAAATTAGCCAGGCATGGTGGTGTACGCCTGTAATCCCAGCTACTCAGGAGGCTGAGGCAGGAGAATCACTTGAACCTGGGAGGCGGAGGTTGCAGTGTGCCGAGATCATGCCACTGCACTCCAGCTTGGGTGACAAAGTGAGACTGTGTATCGAAAAAAAAAAGAAAAAGAAAAAAGAAATTCTAATTTTGTATAGTAAAATAACAATAAATAATGAAATTATTATTTTTTTGAAGTCTTCTCTATGAAACAGAATTGAACTTCGAATGAACGTGCATTCATATGCTCAGTGCTTGCTGTTCTGCAAACGACCCTGCCGCTCGTGTGACAGATGGTTTCACAGAAACAATAAGATACTATATATTTAATATTCAGACCTTAAATGTGGTATATGCGTACAGAGGAATATCATTAAGCATTAAAAAGAAGAAAATCTGGCCATACCTGACAATGTGGCTAAACCTGGAGGACATTATACTGAGTTGAAAAAGTCAGGCACAGAAAGACAAATACTACATGATTGTGCTTATATGAGGCAACCTAAAAGTCAAACTCATGTAAGTGAAGATGAAAAATGATAATTTCCAAGGGCTGGGAAGTGGGACAAATGGGCGGCTGCCGTCAGTGGCTATAAAATTTCAGTAAAGAAGGATGAGGAAGTTTTAGGGATCTACTGTCCAACCTTGTGTCTGCAGATTACGATACTATATTGTACATTTAAAAATGTGTTTGGGGCCGGGCGCGGTGGCTCACGCCTGTAATCCCAGCACTTTGGGAGGCCGAGACGGGTGGATCACGAGAGAGCGAGACCATCCTGGCTAACACGGTGAAACCCCGTCTCTACTAAAAATACAAAAAATTAGCCGGGTGCGGTGGCGAGCGCCTGTAGTCCCAGCTACACGGGAGGCTGAGGCAGGAGAATGGCGTGAACCCGGGAGGCGGAGCTTGCAGTGAGCTGAGATCGCGCCACTGCACTCCAGCCTGGGCGACAGAGTGAGACTCCGACTCAAAAAAAAAAAAAAAAAAAAAAAAAAATTCAGTTGAAAAGATAGCCTTCGGTTATTAAACTAAAAAAGCTGGCAGAAAAAGGTGTAGGTGGCTAAGGAGAGAAAGAGAAGAAAAAAAGGAAAGCTGTATAATTCAGAAACTGAACAAACTACTTTGAATAAGTTAAAAAAAATTTGATGCAAACCTTAACACTCTAAAAGGTAAGAAACATATTTATCATTCTTTAAAGCTTTTCTTTTTTATTTTCATTTGTTCTTTTTTCATTTTGCATTTTTTGTCATAAAATATCTATACAAAGAAAGGACCTCCAAACATATATCAAATAAAATAATAATGAATGAATAACAATTTTTCTTGTTACTTTTCCTCAAGGTAGATTGTATCAGTTACAAGAAGTCTACAGTGCGAAAAATTTCGTCCTTCTGTTTTGCTTCAATGAAAGGTGAAGCTTGGCCTGGAAGTCACGTGTTACTTGGACTTGTCAGGGAAGAGGTTATAATGGTCACATATGAGGCATGACCTTGCCCTCCTGCTAACGGGACCTGGAAAGGGGAAGCCAGATGAAGGGACAGATGTACAGAGCCGGGGGAGAGGGCTGGTGCAGAGGTGTCGGAGGAAAACACCTCAGCCAATTACTTAATATGAGACCTAGGACAGCTGCTTTCCTTCAGATGTATAAACAGGTGAAATTATACCTACCTTACATGATTTCAGTGAGCATTTAACCAGATCACATACAGAAGCAACAGAAAGTGTCAGGGGGAAAAGCCTGTCAGCTCACCAGGACCTGAGCCCCTCTGGCTGGCAGCACCCTCCTCAGGTCACTCCCTGAGTGGGGGTAGAAGAGTGTCACCCAATTCCTTGCCTTGGCCTTTTCCAGGTACTGTCTCTGCAGGCCAGTCTTGCCTTGTTCACCCATTGAAAGACCCAGGCTCAGCAGCTCCACGCAGCATTCCCGTCCTGCACAGACCCTCAACTAAAGGGGCGGTGGTTGGGCACAGTCCCCACATGCCCACATCACACTTCATTTTCCTCTGCCCACCCTGTCCCTGCCTTGACACTGATTCCCAGCCCTTGCCACCCCAGCCCCTACACTCTCCACTGCCCATGCAGAGGCAGAGACACTCCCTGCTTGGTGCAAACCCCGGCCCTACCTTTCCCTGGGCAGTCCCAGGCCAGAACCTACTCTAATAGCCACCTAATCTCCTGATGCCAGCAGGCAGCCAGGCATTCCCTTCCACCCTCCTTTACCGGCCACCCTCGCACCCCTCCCCAGGGTTCCCTGCAGCATTGTGGAGCCACAGCGCCCCCAAGTGGCCAACGTTCCACAGCCCCATGGATTCACACCTGACCTGATGAGCTCAGGATTGTCCAAGTTAAGAACAGGGATGCCCCCACTCCAACCCCTGCAGACCCCGTTATCTCACACACACCCTCTCTATTGCTTTCCTGGAAGGGCTGATTTAGGGTGGAACTTCAAATTCACCCTTGGCCAGTGGAGACAAAAGGACACATCTTGATTGCACAATAAATTACTGTTACATTATAGCAATGAGCATCCTAAGATGGAAGACAGGAGCCAGAATCATACAGGTCACAGGATGAAATAGTGTGACAATATCAAGCCAATCTGGGCTGAAAATACTACATTGCAGAGCTCCCTTTGATTAGTCAGACCCACATCTTTTTACACATTGTATTTAGTTTATTCACAAATTTTAGTTAGCACATTTTATAAAGAGGATTTTTTGATTTTACAAATTTATTTCTGAATTTATAAAATCTTGAAATAAACTATCTTATCAGCTATAACTTAGGCAGATTCAGTTAGGTCTACTATTTCCTATCCTTACCTAGAAGTGCTTAGGAGTTCTGCTAGTGACCCAGCACCTCATAAAATGCCACCAGGGGAGAAACTATTTCTGTGTGAGTGAATATCCACAAGAAAACACACACACACATTCACACTCACACACACACACACACACACACTCACAAACACATATCTTTTCATTGTCAAGGATGATAAGATTCCATTACTGAGCAAAACTAGTTTTTTTTTTTTTTCTTTCAATGTTTTAGGTTGATTTAGGTTGATTTCATCAAGGGTGATTAACAAGCACCTTTGACTACATTCCACTTTCACCAAATCTTTAAAAATGTGGTTGTGGAAAGTGTGGTTATGGTGAGGAAGTTTTTTGCAGGATTATGAGTCTTTAGGAATATTACTATACCATAATTTTCTTTTTTTAGTGATTCTTCAATCAGCACAAATAACATAGTTTTCTTCACTCCAAAAGAACATTTGGAAATTCCAGCATTAGATATACTTCAGATACTTAACAGCACTGGTCATCAATCCTGTGTGAAGACACAATTGCTAGGAATACTACAGAAGTTACATGAAATACTAAGACTACTCATAATCATTCTGCATGATATTTCAAGTGGAGTCCCTTAATCACACTCCAGGATTCTGTATAAGAGGGCAATAACTTATTAGTTTTACAAACATCAAAGAGTATCAATTATACCCTTGACTTTTCCTATGAAAATAAAGGGAAGAGACTGATACAGTACAGTCCCAGGGAATGTCACAGTAAGAAGTGAAGAGAAAGGCAGATGTGAGCCTGTCCTTGGCAGATGATTGGTATGTGACCCCGTCTTAGGAGAACAAAGGTCCTCCCAGGCCATGGAAATAGTGAGGACAAACACAGAGGATGTAAAGACTGCTGAGTTTTAGAAAATGTTCAAAGAGCATTTGGTCATAGAAGGTAATTGGATCTGGGAGGTGAATGTCAGAAAGGAATCCCAGGGTCACAGAATGTATTTGGGGGAAAACTGGAAAGTATTTGCCCCTTTAGGAACAAGGGTGACTTTACCTTCCTCTGTGTTTTGGGAAGTACCTGACTGTGGCCTGAGGAGTGGAGATTAGGGCCGGAAGAAGGAAGACAGCAGAAGCAGCTCTAGGGCTCTCACAATGGCCAAGAGGCTCTTTGGTGATGTCTCCAACTGGGACCGGCTACCAGGTGATTCCAGTTGCTATAAGACCTTTCCTTAATTTTTCTAGGTATTGAAAACTTTGGGAGAGGGGAGAAGAGAGTTCATGGTGCACAGACCACCACTTTTCATCACCTTCTGCTCTATCTCTATTTTCAATCATCTTTCATTTTCTCTATCCTTGACTTTCCCCAAAATCTTGATTTCTTCTCCCCAAGTTGTATAAAGAAAACCCTGTTATTCTCCCTTCTACACTACGCTGTTATCAACAATCTTGACCACAAAATTAAATCCCTTGTCTTGAAAAGGAGCGCGCCAGCTGTTAAATTACAAACATTTCCTCTATCCCTGTAGCTTACTGTGTGGGCAAAGAAGGTAATGTTGCAGTCAACCTGCGGAAGCAGTACCTGTCCTCTGAGTAGGCTCTCTTGGCCTTGTTTTCTCCAGCCCTTGTTTCCTCCAACCCCGAATTGCAGAAAGCCCCAGGCTGTGGGTCCTAACATTCTAAATTGCCTTTCTTTCTCCCTGCAGTCCCCAGGTTCTCACAGATATGTCAGGGCTGAGGTTGCTCCACACTGGGCCCGGGAGGTTTGTGCACAGAATGTGGTTGGCTTTGTAGGGCTGTGCCAAGCTGCTGGCACAAAGATAAAGGGCCGAGTCCCCCAGCTCTAAGGTGCTCACATTCATCTCAGAGCGAGAGTTAGAGAACTGGCGCCCTGAGAATCGATTAGGGAAGTTTCCTTTTTGTCTCTGTGTCTCACTGAAGTATTCGAAGAGGAACTGAAGGCCCTGTCCTGGGGTCTGTTGGTACCAGGACACACTCCTATGCCCAGAGATAGGGGAGCAGCTCAATGTCGCTTGCTGTCCTCTCAGTTTGATCAGAGATCTTGGAGTTTGGGTGACTCCAGCCTCTACTGGGCCTGTGGGAAAAGCAGATGGAGGATGAGCACGGGAGACAGTGTGGTGGTACCTCCCCAAGGTAAAGTGGAAGACACAGGGGTGGGGCAGGCTCAGGATGGGGTGCTGTCCTGTCTGCAGGGACTCACCTGCTCCCAGGAGACAAAGCAGTGCCCAGCAGAGCAGCATGGAGCCCGTGGCACCAAGGGGCAGGCAGCAGTGTGTCTGTGCTCAGGGCTTGGTCCTCCTGGGGAAGAGCTGAGTTCTCAGCCTTGCTTTTCCTGGTGGGAGGGGCATCCTGTGATGTCACCGTCCTATGTCCTCCCCTTGCAGGCCTCCCGAGGTCCACTGCTCTCTGTTCTGCACAGCAGAATCCACTGGGCCTGTGAGGGAGGGAGACAAAGGCTGGGGCAAGAACACAGGAGGGAGCCTGAGGGTGCCTTGGATGAGGGGTGCTTCAGAGATATCCCACCTGTGTGAAGGATTCACTTGCTCCCAAGAGACAAAGGCCTTCCCATCAGAGGTACCTGGAGCCCATGGCCGGGTGGGACAGAGCTGGTCAGGTGTCACCCTGCGAGGGATACTGGTCCTCTGAGAGCTGGGGTTTTGGGCATCACATCTCTGATCGGATGTTAGGCTGTGATGTCACTGCTCTGATGTCATCTCTGCAGGTTCCCCTGCACCCTGCCTTCCTTGTTATGCCCCTGGCTTACCTGATCAAAGACCTCTGCTCTGTGCTGTACTCTCACATACCATGTGGGGTTGGTCTGGGCTGCTCTGAGCTGGAATGAGGTTAGGCTGCATGTCCCCCCTCCACCCCAAGTTCCTTTGCTTTTCCCTCCAGGCTGTTGTTCCTCTGTCTGTCCCTGCCGGGGACATGCAGGTTGTCCCATCCCAGCATGGGACAGCCCATTTTCATTCTCCCTTGCAAGCTCACGGAGACTTCCTAACCCACGCAGAGCTGAAGTGCATGGCTCCCTGAAGAGAGGCACACCTGCAATTTTACGTATCTGCCATCACATTTTTAGTGAGCACAAACATCAAGCAAGGCTGCTCCTTAACCCTCCGTGTCCCAGGCTCCTGGCTCTGTGCACACCCCAGAGACATTTGGAGCTCAGTGGTTCCACAGCACCCCCGTGTGGCCCGCTGCGCAGTAACCAAGATTTTGCCATTGTTAACCGACTGAATATGTATGTCCCTCCAAAATACAACCCCCAGGGAGACAATATTTGACGATAGGGTCTTTATAGAGAAAACTATGTTTACATGAGCTTATAAAAGTGGAGCTCTGATCCAGTATGATTAATGTCCTCTGGGATGGGGCACTCGATGCCTGGCTTGTTCTCTCTCCACCATGTGAGGATTCAACTGGAAGAGGGTGCTCTGCAAGCCAGGAGGAGGGCCCTCACCAGAGCCCCGCATGCTGGCATCCCCTTTTCACACTCTGGAGATGTGAGAAAAAAAAAGATTTGTGTTTAACCCGTGCAGTCTGTGCTGTTTGCTGTGGCTGTCTGAGCTGATGGATACAGCCTTTCTAACACGGTGCATGGGACATGTTTAAATTAGGAACGATTTCACCATCTTGACTATTATACTTTTTCTCTAGGGGAACTAAAAGAAGCCCCCACATTTTAAAATTTATGTCCTTCAAGATCACTTTTTGCATTGTAAAAGGGGAAAAAGTGATAGAGAAGACATTTTACCTTTGAGAAAATTCTGATGAAGGAGATGAGGCAAACCCGGCCTAGCTCATGTAGGTGTGCTACGGGAAGAACTGTGCCAGAAATCACACCGAGTCATCCCGTCCCCCTCGCTGCAGGCAGACTCTCAGGGATTTGTGGGTGATTGATTATTAAAGTTCTTCTTTCTGTGATGACTCCAGCCAACTTCCTCAAAGCAGACCTTTCAGACCGCTCTGTGCTACGTACCAACTAATCAGCTTATCCAAAAATAAAGAAAACAATACCCACTGTTGCCATGCTGCTGGGGAATTTGTTTCTTTCCCATCCATACTCTCTCTCTTAGAAATCCTCTTTTTGCTGATTTCACTGACAATATCCTCTTGCCCATTTTCCCATATATGAGTAAAGATATGTGCAGAAAATGATTAAATTTCTAAGATTCTATTTGTGGTTCTATACTTAGTAAGCGAAGGAGGAGAGGCCAGACTGGATTTAAAAAAGAAACATGAGACTTGGGAAAACAGAATCTGAGAAAGAGTCCATTATAGAACCACTATCTTTCACTTGCTTCTTCTGATTTAGTTTATTTCCAATCCAAATTTCTTTAAATATCGACATTTGACATATCTGTCATCGAATTTTAATAATAGTTACATATGTAGAGCAAGTCTAGATATTGTCATTATGAAGTATTTCTTGATATTTAAGTCCAAAGGCAAACGACCCCATGAGAAATCAATGAGAAGAGGTTCCAATCCAGCTGCATCTGACATTAGCAGTCACTAGCCAATGTGCCAGTGAGATGTGATCAATAACCAGTACCTCTTCCAAGAGGCCATCACAAAAATACCCTACTGTGGGAGTATTCATGGATATAAACCTGTTAAAATTATCTCAAGTTCAGATGGCAGTGTTCTACAACTTAATACTTTTTATAGATTTTCTGCATACCTAACTCTCCAAAACCTTTCATAATAGAAGCTGATTTTCTGATGTGGTTTCTGATCCTAGGGAAGGTAAAGCTACTACACAAAATCATAAACATATAAACTATCCGTAGAAGTCACGTTAAGAAAAACTATGTATTTTTGCTTTAAAAGGAATGCCTAAAATTTTTCTGATTCAACTAAATAAAATTGCTAGAATACTGGTCAATTCTTTACTAGAAAAAGAAACAAAACAGATATCTAGATTGCCTCTGAGATGCCTCATATCCCATGATGAATAGCCATTATATTCAGAGAAGAGAAGGCTTAGATAATATTATAAAAATGTGTGAAATACCAAAGCACTCGATCTGACTCCCCATAAAATTGCAGACTTGTAGCATCTCCTGGCTCCTTCCCCAGGGAAACCTGATCAGACAAGATATAACTAAGAAACCAGAAACAAACTGAAAACCATGAGAATCTTCTGGTAAGATTGAAGCTATTTGGGGCCAGAGTATGAAGAGATGAGTGGTGAGCCCAAGACTGCAGTGAGAAAACAAACCGTGGACATTGGCTAAGCTCTGCCCTGTCTGACTTCCTCCTTGCGTGGAGACAATCTGATCTACATTTAAATTTTAGAAATCAATAGCAGAAGCCAGGCATGGTGGCTCATACCTGTATCCCCAGCACTTTGGGAGGTAAACGCAGGAGGATCACCAGAGCTCAAGAGTTTGAGAGAAACCTGGCAATGTAGCAAGACCTCATCTCTACCAAAAATGTAAACAAAAAAGTTAGCGAGTGGTGGTGGTGTGTGCCTGTAGTCATAGCTACCTGGGAGGCTGAGGTGGGAGGATTGCTTGAATCCCAGAGGTTGAGGCTGCAGTGAGCCACGATTGCACCACTGTACTCCAGCTTGGGTGACAGAAAGAGACCCTGTTTTTAAAAAAGACAAGGCTCTGCTACCTCAATTCTTACAGAGATAGAAACTTTAGAGGAAAAAATAACCATTGTAACCCCAGAAAATATAACTTGATTAACAGCAGCTAGCCAGTTACAATTAAGTGAGGACAAATAAGTAAAAGAGAAACACAAAAATGTCAGATGTTAATCAAATAAACTACAATTAAAGGTAAAATATAAATGGAAAGGACAATAAGAAAGAGGGAAGTCTGAGAAGCATGGTGACTGCAGGTTTCAGGAAAAGCTTCCCAGAGAAAAATAGGGAGCTAAGTAGAGATCTTGGCTACCTTGTACTAAGCAAAGGGGCTAAATGATTACCTGGCACACAGTTGTGTTAATGATTTGAGACAGTGTGTGGAGTAATTACAGATGAGAGAATCTAAATGAAAGCACAATATTAGGAAGCTGCATCCTCCATTAGAACGCGTACTGAGTTTTCCGTTTTACTTCAATTTATAGCATTTCGGCCCAAATGCCTCCATTTTCACCTCCATGGCCTTGCTCATGTAGCGCCTCTATAACCACAATTGGGCATTATCAGAGAACCCCACTTCTGCCTCTGGCTGAAATCTAGTGTTGCTGACTTGGTGAAGACATTGCCCACTTTTCCCACCCTCTAAGGCAGGAGGAAACCCTTCTTTCACAGAAACTCCAAAGCCATTAGCATGTACTTCTTTCTAGAGGTGATTAAATTTCTCTTTATGAGAACTCGTTTGTTCCTTCCAGCCTCATAATTCTGTGAGAGCACAATCATATAAAGGGACATGTAGACAGCACTAGCCCTGGGCAATATACACATAAAACAAGATTTACTGGGGAAAACTCACAAGCAAGAAGCAGGAACACTGACTCAATTATTCACCCCGTCCTTAGTCCATGCAGAGATGTGCTTGGATAGGCATAGCTCCATGCATTGTGGAAAGTCTGCCAAAAGAAGGATCCATCACCATTCTGCCATATGTATTACGGAGAGAGTGGGAGGTGTGCATTTAAGGTCTACTCATGGTAGAATACATAGCAGGGGTAGCTTCTGGGCTGGCAAAATGGTCTCGTGTGATTGGAGACCAGAGGTATATCCAAGCCAGTGTTGCGAGGACTAGCTAGAACCCTTTGCATATCTCAATCTGACTGAATTAATTACCTGCCTAATACTGATAAGGGTGAAGGTAGAGAGAAAACAAAAGGAGAAAGAAGGGTACTCTCATTTCATAGGGATTGTGTTCAGGTACCATCAAGAAAGTGGAAAGGAAAATTTTCAGACCGAGGAAAAAGTTTCACAATACATGTATTGGACTAGAATACTGTATCCAGATTATATAAAGGATTCCTATAAATCAATATAAAAGGTATATAATTTAACTTTTAAAACTGGGCAAAAGCATTAATAATAGGTATATGAAAAAGACATATCCGCAAATGATAATAAAAACATTAAAATGTACTCAACATCATTAATCCTTAGAGAAATGCAAATTAGAACTCCAATGAAAGATTAATATTATGCCAATAAATTCAACAGCAGACAAAATAAACAAATTCCCCAAGAAACACAATTACTCACTCAAAAAGCAGTAGATAACTTGAATGTCCATAGGGATATTAAAAAATACACAAAGATGAAGTTTTAAAAATTGAACTCATAATAATTAAAAGCTTTTCCAGAAAGAAAACTCCAGACCCAGCTTACTTTATTGATGAAATTGACCAAGTTTATCAATTTACAAATTGTGAGGAATAAATAGTACTAATATTAACATAGAAGCAAAAATCCTTAACAAAAATAAAGTAAATTTAACTCACAATGTATAAAAAGATTAATATCTAATCAGTAAGTGAGATTTGCCCCAGGAATGCATAATTGGTTCTATATTTAAAAAGCAATTAATGTAAGTCACCATATTTAAAAATTATTTAATTCGATGCGAAAATTTTTAACAAAATATTGGCAAACTGTATCCAGCAGCACATCAAAAAGTTTATCTACCACAATCAAGTAGGCTTCATTCCTGGGATGCAACATTGGTTCAACATACACAAATCAACAAATGTGATTCACCACCTAAACAGAACTAAAAACAAACCCAGATGATCATCTCAATAAATACAGAAAAGGCTTTTGATAAAATTAAACATTCCTTCATGTTAAAACCCCTTCAACAAACTAGGCATTGAAAGTACATATTTCAAAATATTAAGAACTATCTATGACATACCACAACTAATAACACACTGAAGCAGCAAAAACTGGAAGCATTCCTGTGAACAAGACAAGGATGCTCATTCTCACCATTCCCAATCGACACAGCAGTGGCAGACATAGCAAGAGCAATCACAAAAGAGAAAGAATAGAAGACATTCAGCCGGGCGCGGTGGTTCAAGCCTGTAATCCCAGCACTTTAGGAGGCTGAGACGGGCGGATCACGAGGTCAGGAGATCACGACCATCCTGGCTAACATGGTGAAATCCCGTCTCTATTAAAAAATACAAAAAAAAAAAAAACTCTAGCCAGGCGTGGTGGCGGGCGCCTGTAGTCCCAGCTACTTGGGAGGCTGAGGCAGGAGAACGGCAGTAAACCCAGGAGGCAGAGCTTGCAGTGAGCCGAGCTCCGGCCACTGCACCCCAGCCTGGGCGACAGAGCAAGACTGCATCTCAAAAAAGAAAAATGAGCAAAGGACATGAATAGACACTTTTCAAAAGAAGAAATGCATGAAGCCTACAAGCCTATGAAAAAAATGTTCAATATAACTAATTAGTAGGAAAAATGCAAATGAAAACCACCATGAGATACCATCTTACACCAGTTAGAATAACTGTTATTAAAAAGTCAAAATATAACAGATGCTGGCAAGATTGCAGAGAAAATGGAAAGCTTATACATTGTTGGTGGGAATGTAAATTAGTTCAACCGCTGTAGAAAGTAGTCTGGATATTTTTCAAACAACAACAACAAAAAAACCCTACCATTCGGCCCAGCAATCCAATTAATATACCAAAAGAAATACAGCACTCTACCATAAAGATAACATGCACACGATGTTCAATGTAGCACTATTCACAATAGCAAAGACATAGAATCAACCTCAATGCCCATCAATGTGGACTGGATAAAGAAAATGTGCTACATATACACCATGAAATACTATGCATCCATAAAAAGAACAAGAACACATTCGTTTCAGCAACATAGAGAGAGCTGGAGGACATTATCCTAAGTGAATTAACCCAGGAACAGAAATCCAGATACCACACATGTTCTCACTTATAAGTGGGAGCTAAACATTGAGCACACATAGACACAAACAAAGGATCAGTAGACACTGGGGCTTACAGAAAGGTGGGGGGTGAGAGGAAGGTAGGGATTAAAAAACTACCAATTGGGTATTGAACGGATTACTTGGGTGACAAAATTATCTGGATACCAAATACCCACGACATGCAATTTACCCATGTAACAAACCTGCACATGTAGCCCTTAAAACTAAAATAGAACTTGGAAAGAAAAAATTTTTTATAATCATCTTAATAGATATAGAAAAATTATTTCCCAAAAATTCAATGTTCTGATTAAAAACTCTTAGCAAACTAGGAACAACAACAACAAAAAAAGTCCTCTACCTTATAAAAGGCATTCATGGAACATCTATAGCTAATATCATACTTAATGGTCAAAAACTGAAAAAATGACTGAATTTTTTCCCCAAAGATTAGGAAGAAGAACAGGATGCCCATCCTCATCCCTTCTTTTCAACATGACCATGGAGCTCCTAGCAAAGCACAGAGGGTAGGGGATGATGTTAAACAGTCTTTATTCACAGAGGACCCAAGCACCTATGTGGAAAACCCTAAACAGGGTACAAAATTCTACCAGAAATAATAAATGAGTCTAGCACAATTTTAGGATACATTTTAAATATACCAAATTAAACTGTATTTCTATGTAAATGTGAAAGCAAGAAAAATTTGGAATTAAGGAGTGCCATTAAAAATATTATCATTTGAAAAGTGTTCATGTCCTTTGCCCATCTTTAAATGGGGTTACTTGTCTTCTGCTTGTTGATTTGTCTAAATTCATTATAGCTTCTGTATATTGGGAACAGAAAACCAAATACATGCATACTCTCACTTACAAGTTGGAGCTAAACATTGAGCACACGTGGACATAAACATGCAAAGAATAGACACTGCGGATTACTAGAGGGAGGAGTGGAGAAGGGGGCATGGGTTGAAAAACTACCTATTGGGTACTATGTTCACTACCTGGGTGCAATATACCCAAGTAACAAACCTGCATATGTACCCCCTGTATCTAAAATAAAGGTTGAAATTTAAAAAATATATAGTATCAAAAATACTAACTACTTAGGGACATTTTAATAAAATTTGCCCTGGGTTTCAGGGGACATTGAAAGAAAGGGGAACACTTCCTCTTAGGAAGTGATAAAATACTCCACATTTTGGTCGTGGTGGTGTTACTGGAGTGACTGCATTTGATAAAATGCATGTAACTGAACACTTAATACTACGTAGTTCACTGAGAGTAACAAAAATATATCCCATTCTCCAGAGTTAACAATCATTAATATTGCTGCATTTATTCTTTCAACTAGCACTTTTCTAAAATGACTTATGTAAATGTGATTAGACGTTCACAGAGCTCACTACACAGTTGTTACAAACGAAGGCCACGTATTCACGGGTATCCGAATGGCACTAATTCTGGGCCTGAACATACCAGCATCCCTGGAAGTCCAGCCTCACCCAGGGCTTGATTTCCTTATATTCCTAAGGAGCCCAGAGTTGTTTACTGTTCACAAAATACATTGCCCCTTCGGTTGAGCTCTGTAAGGGTTGCCTCATGGGTGCTGCTGGCCAGGGTTTCCCAAAGGTCCTGCCTTTCTTCCCACCTGCCTGAAACACTGGCCTTGCCTGCTGCTGCCAGGGGCAGGGACTGGGGAGGGAAAGGGTCTTTTGCTGCAAATAAAGTCCCCAGTACTCAGGTGTCTGCATTGCTAAGCTTGAGAGCCAGATTCTGCCTGTGTGCTCAGACTTTTGTGGTTCTTTAAGGACTGTGCTCCTGAATCAGGGCAGATCTGTCAGGGAAACCCCACAGCAAAACTCCCTTCCCATTTTCCCCATGACCTCCCCACCGCATCAGGGTGGCTGGGTCCGGAGGCTTTAAAGTATCAACTCATCTACTGCTACTGTAAGGGAAAATGCAAAATAAATAAAAGAGGCTTAATTTTCCCTGTGAAAAGTAATGCAAGAAACTCCTCCTCACCCCTTTTCTAAGAACATTTAGTTTCAAAGCCTTGAAATTCAAAATTCTTCCTTTGTCTCTTTGAAATGTGTGTAAATCCTGTTAAAATCGATATAAATTTCTTGCCAGTTTTATGACCCAGGAATGCCTTTCCCAAGACCTTCTTTTCCCAGGCTTTCCTGGGAACCATATTTTGAGATGTAATCATCATGGAAGATAGAGTCCCTGTCGCCCAGTTTTTGTGGGAGGGTAAGAGCCCAATTTAGGATCCTAACTTAACTTAGGCAAAAGGCTAATTTTGACGACTAACTTAAAAGGTTGCTTTCCCCCAAGTTGTGAAGCTACCTCATTTCATAAAACTGTGACAAGAATATCTTCTCTTTTGATACAGCACAAATGACCGTATATCTTGGGATAGGGAGCCTTTTGTCTCTATCATAAATGAATGAATGAATTAGTGAATGAAAAAAGACGTAAACAGAACAGCCAGGACCCACTCTCCTCTCTAAAGGCTAATGTAGAGCTCTGGAGGCATCTAGCTCTGAGCCTGATGATTTAACACACTGGGAATAAAGAGACCGTAGGGGGAAAATAATCCTTCAAAAGTCAGTCTGGAGAGGAAATCCAGGGAGGAGCTGAGACCTGAAACCAACAAGGAGACTTCCAGCCAAGGGAAGGAGAGTGGATGAGTCAGGAAGCTTCTAGACCATGATCCACAGGCTCTAGAGCAAGGGGAGCAGACAGAGGCACGTTTGCTGCCTGCAGGGTTCAGAGAAGGTGTCTGTGCACATTCGGAGCTTTGATCAGGGCTAGAATCCACAGTCTAGCTTTCAGTGTAAAAACGAGAAAATAGAGAACAGACAAACTGGAATATAGAACAATAGAAGTGGTGAAAATTGATAAATATTTCTCAAACACATTTCCCAAAGAGTAAGTCTACTACTGTCCTCTCTAGCTGACTTCTGGACTGGGACCCTTGCCTGGAAGTTCGTTCTCTGATTTCGCAATGCTCAGTGCTGCTTGACTCTGCATGACAACAACCTATGATGGAAGGGAACCCTTGGTCCCAAAGAAGAGTCATGAAAACCACTGGACGTGAAGTGTCAGGAGAACATAGCTCCTCACAGGACGGTGTCTGACCTAGTGCAAGGTGTAACTCTGTGGTGACACAGGTGATTATTTAGAGGGTTCTTCTAAAATTTTAAGCTAAAAAATCCTTAGAGCATGCTTGCTTCATTTCAGAATTATTATTATTTTTATTATTATTATTATTAGATGGTATCTCACTCTGTCACCCAGGCTGGAGTACAGTGGTGCAGCCTCGGCTCACAGCAACCTCCACCTCCCGAGTTCAAGCGATTCTCCCGCCTCATAAGTAGCTGGGATTACAGGCATATGCCACCACGCCCAGCTAATTTTTGTATTTTTAGTAGAGACAGCGTTTCACCATATTGGCCAGGCTGGTCTCAAACTCCTGACCTCATGATCTGCCCGTCTCGGCCTCCCAAAGTACTGGGATTACAGGCCAGGCCTGAGCCACCATGCCCAGCCTATTTCATGATTTTAAAAAAGCATTTTTTAAAAGTAGATCTGAATATGTTTATCTTTTTTTCAAAGCAGTTGACAGGGCAGTCACACTCAGGCAAAAGAAAACCCACACTCTAAATATGTGCACAGGATGTAAAGTTGCCACATGGATGAATTAGCAGGTGCTGTGATGTTCTGAAGCTTCTGTCGGGGCTCTTGCAGGAAATGCTCACCCGAGCCCTCCGTGGCCCCCACAGCTTCCTGGCAGGCCCCGAAGGTTTCTGCACAGGAAAGCGATGACTCTGCAAGGCTGTGTCTTGGCTGCTGGCGCAGAGATACAGGGCTGAGTCTTCTGGCTGCAGAGCGCGTAGGTGAAGGTGTAAGAGAGAGCTCTTGGAGCATTCAGGTGAGAAGCGACTGGGCACACTTTCATTAATAGAGAGTTTCTCATAGTTGTAGATAAACATGATCTCCGGCGGCTTCTTAGCTTTCTGCTTGTACCAGTACATAGCATTGTGTCCCAGATGTTGTTCACATTTCAAAGACTTCTTATTTGTCATTCCCATGACCAGGTGCTTTGGTGTCTGGGTAACTCCTGTGTCTGTGGGGACTGTAGGAGGAAAGGGACAAAATTCAGGCAGAGCCCAGGAGGAGGGTTGTTGCTGCAGCCACAAGGAAAAAGCTTGGAGTTCAAGGACAGACAGTTTGAACCTAACTCACCTGCTCCCAGGAGACAGAGAACCGCACAGCAGAGCAGCCTGCAGCCCATGCTAGCCTCGGGTCTGAGATGAGGCCTCTGACTGGGGTCCTCTGGGTGAGGCACTGGGCTCTGGTCTCCTTGGCCCTGATTGGTGGTTTTCCCTGTGATGTCACTGCTCCTGACAGTTTCCCCAGACCCAGGGGATGTTTCTTCCTAGCCGTTTTACATCCTTTCTAAGTTCTGATAGAAGGTAGATTTGAATAGTCTGGGCTGGGATGAATGGGCTGGGCAGAAAGGACAGAGCCAGCTTTTTACCCCCAAGGATATTCCTCTGGCAGGGGCTCTTTGCTCTCAGCTGCTTCCTCATTAAGTGGATCCTCCCTCTATCTCTGTCTCCCTGTCTTTCAGGACCCCTCTCAGCAACAGACCACTCCCATTCAAGGAATCTCCTTCTGTCCTGCGGGATCACACAAGACAGAACCATTCAAAACGTCCCTTCCCTCAATGCCTAAGCACGGTGGAGCCCTCTTTGCCTGGCTCTGTGGAGGGAGGATGACTGCATGACCACAGATGCAGTGCGGACCAGCGCCCATCATTCAAGGGTATGACTGTGATGCCAACCAGCAACCAGGCACTGGGGAGGGAGCTGAGGGAGCACGAAAGGGATGAGCCACCCTCTGTCCCTGAAGCGGAGGGCATGAGGCTTGGCTGGGCTTAGAGCTAACATACACAGGATGCTGAAAAAGAACAACGCAAGGTGTGTGGTGCAAAGGAAAGGGAAATCAGCTTGAAGCTGATGTTAGTGTGCTTGACCTGAGTACAGCCATGCTCTCATTTGAGGTACGGATGGCTCCCCGTGGGCAAGATCCCTCCTGGGCCATCTCTCCTCTCACTCTCTATCCCTCCCCAGGTCCCTGCCTCAGAGGTTTCACGGGAGCACAGCTCCTCCCTGTGGCCAAAGCAGCACTTGGCCACTCACCAACCCAGTGTCAGGATCCAGACTGGATCCATATCCCACATCCCTGAGCAGCAGGGATGGGTTTGAAAGGCCAGGGGAGAATGAAAAGGAAAGAGATGTTGGCAACAATACAGAGCGTCAACAGTCGGAACACCAGGTATCCCCACACCTAAGACATTCTAAAGTTTTACTCAACAGAAATTGTCTATGTCTGAGTCTGGGCACCATTGCAACACCTTATCTCTACAAAAATTACCAAAAATTAGCCGGATGTAATGGTGCATGTCTGTAGTCCCAGTCACTCAAGAGGCCGAGGTGGGAGGATTGCTTGAGCAGGGAAGTCAAGGCTGTAGTGAGCCTTGTGTTACTGCACTCCAGACAGAGCAAGACCCTGACCAGCTAGAGAATAAAAATGTATCTTACATGAACTTTAGGAAATGTAATCAGTATGTCAGTGTTCCATCACTTCATATATGTGATGCCACATTTCCTCATATATTAAATCAGGGGAACTGAAAGGAGATGATCTCCAAAGCCCTTCCATTTCTAAAATGTTAGAAACCACATTAGGTCATCAGTTCTGTGGAGAGTTTTCCAACTTGAAACCAGCTCGATGAATTCCTATGGGTCATTTCTATTTCGCTGCATACGCTATTTATGCTTCGTGACCATTTATTGAAATATCATCAATTTTCTTAAAATGTAAAGTTATGCCAATATTGACTTTTCATTCTAGAACATGTGAAGATACAAATGAACACAAATAAACACAAAAATGAGATGATTCATACTTTCTAAGGGATTTTTACCATCTATTTATTGTTGTATTACAGCAGTATTACCATTTTGTGATGATCATTGTAATTGTAGGAGTGAGATTAGGGTCGTAAATCTATGTTATATGTAAATCTACACTCGGCCTAGGGAGGATACTTATCCATGATTTTAGTCAAGGATATATAATTTAGGTTTGTTTTAACCTGGGGATATGTTCAGTCAGGAAGAAAATTTTAGCATTCCTCTAATGTATACATATTATCAGATTTTCGTTGTGGCCCATAAAGCAAAAAAAAAAAAAAAAAAAAAAAGGTAAAGGAATGTAGATAGGATTTTAAGAAAGTGGGGTTGAATATTCTTCCCCTCAACGGGTTACATATAGGATGGACCTCTAACCTGCTATACTAGATAAAAACCTAAAATTAATCTTGTTTCAAACTCTAATATCATTCCTATTAAAATTATTTCAATTGGTATCTACTTCAGCAAGAAAACACTTTGGTCCTTCTACAAAGAAATAGAACAAATTTGAACAAATAAAAATTTATTGCATTGTTTAGTTCCCAATAAGTAAACCCAATTGCAAGGAAAATGGAAAAAAAAAAAGCAATAGAGTTTAAACAGAAATCTTAAATAAGGCTGGAAGTAAAAGGTTTAACTTTCCTGAGGACAATAGCTAACTTATGTTAGCATTTCCCACAACAAGGGGCGGTGACCAGAGAGCTCAAGTCATCTGAATTAGGAATGGATCTAAGAAGGAAAATGATCTCAGGATCGTGTGAATTGCAAGAAGAGTGAAGAGTGGAATGGTAAATATGAAAAAAGTCAAGCAAACATATTTATATAAAATAGAAGCAGTATATGTGATTGAAGACAAGAGGACTTAACTGACTCCAAGACAGCTGGGATTTAGGACACAGAGTACTAACAAGGAGCCCCAAGAACTCGTGTAAGAAAATCTTTTTTAATTTTTATTTTTCTTTCTGGGCCAGATCCTAAGTTGTGCATGCAGAGGGTGGCACTCCTGAAGGCCCAGCAGGGAACAAACTCTGGAAGGCTGAAGACATGGGCAGGGATGTCAGAAGATACTCAGGCCCAGAAGGCATTCAGACCCAGTGAGAGTGGAGAGTCATGGTGGGAACACCATGATTCCCACTAAGACCCTGGAAAGGCATGCACTAGCAATGATGACCACATGCTGGGGCTCCCTAAGAGGGGGGGCAAAGCTGAAATAGACCCTAGCTAGTCCTACATTCAACCTTCCCAGATAAAACCCAATACTATTTCCAAGAGATAACATAAACCAGAGCCTCAAGCCTATGTCATCCACAATGTTTCTCATAAACCCTTTCTAACCTTTCATGTAGGATATTTAGAAGTCTCCTAATCCTTCATGCTACCCAAAAATCTATCTCCTTTCTGATCCATACTACTACCAGTGTTCCTGTACCAAAATAACAGTTTCATCATGTTGTTTCACTTGGAGTAGGACCAATGGCTCACCACTGCCTAGAGATTTGTGTCCAAAGTCCTTTCCGTGTCTCCCAATATCCCCAGTCATCCAGCTGTCGCCTACTCTTGAGAAGAGTTCAAGATGACATTCATCAGAATTGGAGAGACACTTGCTTGTCACACTTCTTGAAGAGAAGGAGTCTACAAGGCACAAGTCTGCCTCCACCGGCTTCTCCTCAACACTTTCCAGTTTACCTATTGTCATGGAATTTCATGTCTCTCCAAATATTTTTCTGTTAAATAAAGTACTTACTGATCATCAGAATTGTCTCTTGATCTTAGAAATATTTCCCTCCCCCTCCTTTATGCTTGTGCTCATCAACCGTTTTTAGCAATCATATTTTTTTCATAATGTTATATAAAATATGAACAAATGTGTGCAGCACAGAAAGACAAGAAAAGGTTTCCTCCATCAGTTAAGATCTTTAGTGCTTGAAACAGGCTCCGTTTTTGTTTGTGGGGCCCTAATACTTCAGTGGCTTTGTTGTGAAGCCCTGCCCTAGCCGAGAAAAAATTCTGTGAGACTCTGTGTGCATACAATGGAGGATTTCTCCACTGGGTGCACTAGCCATCTGTACTACAGACTGAAACTCCATCAGAGGCCATCAGACAGTGGAGACTGGAGCCTTGGGTGCAGGTGCACACACTAGCCCACAGCTTCCTGGCTGAGCCGGGAGGTTTGTGCACAAGCACGTGATGCATCTGCAAGGCTGTGCCTTGGCTGCTGGCACAGAAATACACAGCAGAGTCACCAAGCTCCACAGACTTGATGTGAAGATTTAAATGAGCTTTGTCTAGAGATTCAGGTGAGAAGCGATTTGGAACTGTTTCATTTAAAATGGGCTCCTTATTACTGTAGATAAACATTATCTTCAGCAATTTCTTGGAGTCCTGCTTATACCAATACATAGTATCATGACCCAGATTTTGTTCACATTTAAGGGACTCCTTCTTTCCCATCTGTGTGACCAGGTATTTTGGAGTCTGGAAAACAGCTGTGTCCAAGGGACCTGAAAAGGAGAGAAGCAGAATTCAGGCAAATCCCAGAAGGTAGCCTGCTGTTGTCATGGTGAAAAGGTTTAGGGACTCCAACAGTATCATGTCACCTGGTCCCAGGACTCACCTGCTTGGAGGAGGCAGAGGACCACACAGCAGAGGAGCCTGCAGCCCATGGCAGAGTCAGGCAGACCAGGCAAGGCCCAGGGCAGGATTCTGGTGTGCAGTGGTGAGAAGTCTAGGCTGTGCTTTCCACTGCCGCTGAGAGGGGCTGCGCCAGTGAGGTCACAGCCTGTAATTATTTCCCCACTCCCAGGCTCTCCTCTAGCATGGCTCCTGCTTTTCATGTCCTGCACTTGCTACATTGAAGAGTTTTTGGAATTTCTGGGAATAGTTGAGAGCCTGGACTTGTGGCCTCCAGGATGTGTCTCTGACAGTCATTCCTGTGCCATCAGCCCCCTCCCTCCCCGCTTCTTACCCAGGATTGACCACCCCCTCCCTTCCTCTCCCTTTCATGCCCTTCCCTCAGAGTCAGGCTGCTGTTCCTCTCTGGATCCTTTGCTTCCCCTTCACAATAATGCAGAACATTGTTTTGCTCTCTTGAATCTTTGTTCACGTGAAGGTTTGATTAATGGTCAGCTGGCCCCCTGATTCAGAAGAGACTGGCCTGAGATTTCACCTGAGTACCAGCTATAGTCACCTAACCCACATGACTGCGATGCTAGTTCAGAGAAAACCCTGTTGAAGGGTCATTGTTGGGAGTGAACTGCAGCCCTGCTCCCTCTGATGCTCGTGTCTATCCAAGGGGCAGATCTATGAGGAAACAGGAGGCTGCTAGACAATATGTAGACACCGTGTGCTGGGAACGAATGGCGATGAATGTAAACAACATGGCAGTCATGGAAAACAAAAGTAGGTGATGTCACTGCCCTTGAGTTGTCTGCAGATTATCCTCCTTCTTGGTACAAAGTTTGCAACCCAAGCTTATTGCGGGGTTTCTCAACTTGGGCACTACTGCATGTTGGATCAGGTGATTGTTGTAGGGGTCTGTCCTGTTCAGCTAGGATGCTTATTGGCATCCTTGGGCCCTACCTACCTGTGCCAATGGGACAACACAACATGCCTTCGTGTTTTGTGAATTATCCCCTGTTGAGCACCTCTGTCCCCGTTATTCTTGCTGATGGTACTCCCCTCCTCTGCCAGCCATCAACCACCCAACCTCGGAGGGTGTGGCCAGGCCGCAGCTCCTCCTACTTTGGTCAGCAAGGCCCAGCACTCAGACATCAGTGCCTCAGTAAGTGGCAGCAACCTCCAGGATTTCTGGTTGTTGTTTTGTTTTGTTTTGTTTACAGGAGACATGGAAAGCAAATGTGTTTTATTGTCCATCAAAAAATTGTCCTAAGGATAGAAAGGAGCAAATAAATTGATGATGTACGTCTTCTTTTCTGACAGGGCCCACTATGCTGCAGAAGGGGGAAAAAACTACAGAAAGGAGAGAGGATAGACGCTGGGATCCCTGGGAAGAGCCAGGCTTCCAACAAGAAAGTCAAAGAGGGAAGAAAACAGTAGTTTTATCATGGAGATAACTTAATCCACAAAAAGGTGGAGAGTTGTAGGGGCAAAGGGAATGAGGCAGAATGCTGCAGAAGTACAACACATTGAACTGAATGATATCATGTTGCATATTTTGAACACGAGTCATATTTTTGGCTGTCCAATATTTTGACCCCATCTTATATTTGGGCAGTTCCCCAAAGTTTGCGTCTCAGAAGGAAAGGCAAGTGTGTTGATATGTTTACAAGCAAAATTTTCCACCTTTGTAGAATCAAACTCTCCATCTCTGCCTCTTCTTTTTACACTTCTCATGGGGAAACCACTGCACCTGGCAGAGCTGTTTCCCTCCTCCAGCTCCCCAAGAACTCACGGGAAGACTGTGCTGGAATAGAATGGATGAACAATCTCTTGTGGCCAATTATATCAAATTTAGTTTCCTGAGCACAATCTTATGACAATTTCATTTCAACTGATTCCACCTCTCTCTTCACTGATGCTCAACACTGGGTTTCCAGATCTGCAACGGGACAAGGGCCATGGTTTCACTTCCGTTCGACCCAGCTGGCTGCTACTTACGGGAGGCAATGGTCTTGATTTAAAAAATATTCTTTCTGCTGACAAAAATACAAACATCAACATGCATCTCAGCTCATGGGATCATACCCCTGCAGGTCGACCAGCAGCTTCCAGTTTTCCAAATGAAATTCAGACCAAAACCAGATAAGACATCCCGTCACAGGCCATGTGTCCCTCACCTTTGCAAAGCATCAGTTCATGCTATTTGCCTATTGAGCTATTAAAATCTCTCTTGGCCACTTAAAAAGTTGATATTTATTATTTCTATTATTATATGGATCACAATGTTTAATCTGTAGTCATTTGTTAGCAACAATTAACACAAATTAAATGCAATGCCATGATGGATAGCGATTATTTATTAACAATGAAAAACGATTATACGTCATCTTATTTTTGTTACTGAGAAGAAGTTCTAGATTTTTTGTGAGGGTAGGAGTTTGAAAAGCCCAGGGGGACCCTGACTTTCCAACTCTTATGGTAGTCACTTTAAGTATTTAATATTGACCTTAGAAGTGTGTGTTTCTCATAGTCTGCTTTTATGACTTTAGAGGATTTGAAAATGGCCCATACTACAGAGAGTTAAGAAATTTAGATTCTAGCATGTAGACATGATTTTCCTATCTTCAATACATTCTTTTGTTCCATTCCAAAATAAACCGCAAAATTAACCTCCACGGGACGGCTAATGGTTTTCCTGTTAAACTTTTTAGCTAGACTTTCACTTCCAGGCAGCATGCTAGAATATATCTGGTAGAGTATAGAGATACTCTGAAGCTCTATCCTGATGAATAGCTAGAGCCTATATAAAATGTATCTTTGCTGTATTTTTGGATTTCCAAGAAGTAAGGAAAATTTCAACTGCTTTTTGAAAAGGTGAAACAGGAGCCTGTAGTGAAAACAAAATGAAGAGCCTGTTTCAGATGTGCATCCTGGAGGTCTGTCCACGCCACCTTCTTTCCTATCTGCAGCTGTTTTGGCATCATCTTTTGACATGTGGACAAGTCTAGCTTCCATGAGTCTTGGGAGACAGGGATAGATGTTGAAGCTGGAGGCTGGAAGGGAGTCTGGTGATGTTGTTTTGATAGAACCATTTGCTCAGACCCAGGAGACGGGTGTCCTATCCTTAGAAATTCTTGCTCCAAGAACTTAGAGGAACATTCAGAGGAGGAAAAAGAAAAAAGAAAACCCTTTCTAGCTTAAGTCTTTCATCATTTAGAGTCAGGGGAATGGCGCTGCAGGTATTCTTTGGTCTGATAAGTAGATTTCCCTTGGTAATTACTCTCTTTGCAAGATCCCTCGAGGAAGCCCTGATTTGTCAGGCTCACTGCCCAGGTCTCAGGAAGTCATTTCATGGCAGGATTGAGCTGGAGCAGAGACCCAGTGTCCAGAGCCTCTCTTATTCCTCTCAGGAAGGGGTCCTCCCCCGGCATCTGCTTGTGAGCGCTCCTCTTTCCCATCTCCCCCTTTCTCATCCCATGCAGGGTCACATGCAACAAATCTGGCAGTCTAGGCTCTTTGCTAGAACAAAAGCACCTGCACAGCAAGGCAAATGAACAGTCTGTATTTAACCTCTCACATTTCAGCATTAACACAGCTTCTGCAGACCATATTTTCCCCTGTTGTAAATAAACCCAACATTTCTTTTAACTGTCTCCCATGCAGAGAATTCTCTGTCCTTCCTCTGAGTTTCCTTAATCTCAGTAGAGTCACAGCTCCTCCTTGTGGTAAAAGGTCAAACGTGTGAAGACTCTGTCCCATGGTGGACCAAAGGCAGAAGTGGGGTAGAGCTCTTAGAAATGGAGATATGTGGCCGGGTGCGGTGGTTCATGCCTGTAATCCCAACACTTTGGGAGGCCAAGGTGAGCAGATGATGAGATCAAAACGCCGAGATCATCCCGGCCAAGATGGTGAAACCCCTTGTCTACCAAAAATACAAAAATTAGCTGGGTGTGGTGGCGCATGCCTGTAATCTCAGCTACTCCAGAGGCTGAGGGAAGAGAATCACTTGAACCCGGGAGGTGGAGGTTGCAGTGCGCCAAGATCGCCCCATTGCACTGCAGCCTAGGTGACACAAGAAAGACTCGGTCTCAAAAAAAAAAAAAAAAAACAAAAACAAAAAGAAGACAGAGAGGTTCACTTCTTCCTTTCTTCAAGAGGCTTCTACCTAAAATACAAACATACAAAATTGCACCTCACCTTTGACAAATATAAAAACTGGCTTTCGGAGTTAATAGACTAAGTTTTGCAGAACAACATTCCCACCAAAAACAACTAGAAAAACTTAATAAAATATAAAAATAAATGTTTGAAGACACTTGGAGCCACTGAGGAATTCAGAACTTAAGGGATTGGGATCTCAACGAGAAAAAAGAGATCT
Source organism: Macaca nemestrina (assembly GCF_043159975.1). Taxonomy (NCBI): domain Eukaryota; kingdom Metazoa; phylum Chordata; class Mammalia; order Primates; family Cercopithecidae; genus Macaca; species Macaca nemestrina. Next base: position 16,657,247 of record NC_092128.1, read on the forward strand.
AACAGACCACTTTTGCCTCTAAGTCATTTGCCAATTGTATATCATTGGCTAAGTGGCTGAGGAAAAAAGGGAAGACAGAGTGTAGCAGGCTTTGAGGAGCATCCACCACCTTTCTGATCTGGAGAACATTTATGTTCAGTGACTACTGAATAGGAGAGGAGCCTGGCAAAGGCCCCAGGCCTTGGTGCTGGGGGCAGAAGCAGGGATTGACTGAAAAAGAGCACAAAGGAACTATCTGGGTGGGGAGGATGAAATGTTTTACAGCTGGATCAAGGTGATTGTTGCACAACTCCACAAATTTATCAAAATTCGTTGAATTGCATACTTACAATAGCAAATATTATGTTATGCAATTAACACTTTGATTAAGCTGTTAAACTCCAGACATCTAGTTGGAACTTAAATGGCTAAGACCGAAGGCGAGCAGCCGTGAGGCAGGCTGAAGCTCAGCTCTGATCCAGCTCAGTCATAAGCTCAATTAAGGTGATCTGCCCCTGCTACAATTCCCAGCAGAAGCAAAAGTGAATCATTTGAGGAAGATGAAATCATTCAGAGCCTCAGATTATCTCTATAGTTTTTATATACAATATCTAGCATTCGAATAAATTACTAGTTGTGTGAGAAAACAAAATCACATGTCCAGAAACCAAACAGAGAAAACAGAAAAAAGAAACAGACCCAAACAGATTCAGACGTTAAAGTTATCCAAAACTGGCTTTAAAATGATGAATGTTAATATAGTCAACAAAGTAAATGACAAAATGTAGAATTTTAGCAGACAACTGGAAATTGTAGTAAGATTTAAGTGGAAATTCCAGAACTGAAATATACAAAATACCTAAAATTTAGAATTCAGTAGATATGTTTAAAAGACAAATAGTTTCTTAAATGAAACTCAAGAAGTTAATCTGGCTGCCTCATGTTAAGTTGAAAGTGACAAATTCATTCCTGCCTCTGCCTCTAGATGCCTCTTGACTTTTGCTGCTGAATTCTGTTCCTGCACTGCCTGACTTTATTCTGGCGATTCTCATGCTAATCTAGACCTCTGTTGACCTTGAAATGGTGTGAAATGGTGTCCCAATATTAGACTCCATGTTTTCTACTCTCTTAACTTGTTATTTTGTGAGCTAGCGTCATTAGCCCAAATGCATCACGCCAGGTTGACAGGGTCATCAGATTGTTCTGCTCTTGACCACATGCTGAGCAAGACTCATTGATATTGAGGCCCTTGTACGAAGCCCCTTCTCTTTCTGAAGGTTCCCATGGGGACCCTCTATATTCTCATGGAAATACCTGAACTCCCACTCAGTAATCATCTTGCAATTCTTTGGGTCAAAATATGTTTTCCTAAACAACTAAAACAAAAAAAAAATTCTAATAAAAATGGCAAAATGGGAATAAAGAAAAGATATTGGTTATGTGGTCGTGTACAATTGTCCTATACTCAGAGTCCACAGTCACACCTTCTAGTATCTGTAAAAGTTCTTCAAATCCTACAGTATCTGGCCATTTCTGCCCAAGATATCTTTGGGAATTTAATTTCAGATATCTGTCTATTTGGAGATGGCTGCAAGAACAAACCCAACCAGATACTTCCTTTTCTTAGACAGGAAGTGGGAGCTGGCGGCTGGGAGGGAGACAGATCTATGAGGGTTTTTGAACAGGCTGGAGGTGTCTTTGCAAGGCTGTGGCTTCACTGCTGGCACAGAAGTACATGGCTGAGTCCTCCAGCATTGTGGACTGGATCTTCAGAGTGAAATTTGATCCATCAGGCCTTTCAACTGAGAATCGATCATCGAACATTTCAGACTTGTCTGAGATCTTATCATTATAGAAGTAAACCAGAAACTCGACTTTCTGCCCCAAGATTTGTCTGTACCAATAGAAGTAGAAATGATTAGAGATGGGGACACACCGCAAGATCACTTCCTGTCCCATCTGTGTGACCTGATGGCTGGGAGTCTGGGTGACTGCAGGTTCTGTGTGTCCTGTGGGAAAAGAAAGAAGATTAAGAGAATGGTTTAGAACTGTCTTAGGTAAGTTCAAAGCAAGAATTTCCTAGAGTCCTAAGCATCGACCTGCTTTCAAGAGACTAAAAATTGCCCAGCATAGGAGCCAAGTATCCATGGCAGGATCACAGCAGGAATGAGGCCTCCCCTAGCTCAGGCATCTGGTCCTGTGGAGGAAAGGAGTGGCATTTTGAGCTCCCATGGCCCCACAGGCAAGGTCTGGCAGAATTACTGTTGTCTCTGGCAGCACCCACCGTCCCTGGAGCGCCCTCTATAGGAGAGAGGAGGGATCCTTTGTGTTGGTGCAGAAACCTGACAGTGCAGGGCTCTGCTCAGCCCTGGGGTCTGATGGTGTGTGCAGGACTGAGGGCCGTTACTAAGAGCAGTGCTGGAAAATATGGGGCTCAGCAAGGTAACCCTGAGTACAAAGTCCGGCTCAGAAAACCCAGGAAGTCTTCTTGTCTTATTACCTGCTGTGAGTAACAATTCAGGTGCAACAGACTCTACCACTGATAATGGATGCCAAGAAAACGCGGTATTGGGATTAAAAAGACAGAATGAAAAGAATAAGTGTGAAAGTTTTAAATCCTGAGAGGAAGAGAGAAACCAACAAGAAGTTGAAACTGCACATGCTCCTGAGAGAGTGAACTAGAGAACAATGATCCAAACCCCATGGGGAACTACTGTCCTCAGAGTCAGGCACTGATACAGCCACCTAAGGAGGGGACAGGGGGAAAAAAAAGAAAGAAAAAGAAAGAAAGAAAAAAAAAAAGAAAAGTTCTGACCTGCCGCGGTGCCTCACACTTGTAATCCTAGCACTTTGGGAGGCTGAGGTGAGCAGATCATGAGGTCAAGAGATGGAGAAATATGAGAATATGGTGAAATCCCATCTCTGCTAACAATACAAACATTAGCCAGTTGTGGTGGCAGTGCCTGTAGTCCCAGCTACCCGGGAGGCTGAGGCAGGAGAATCGCTTGAACCCAGAAGGCGGAGGTTGCAGTGAGCTGAGATCACCTGCCCCACTGCATTCCAGCCTGGTGACAGAGTGAAACTCCGTCTCAAAAACCATACCAAACAAACAAACAAACAAAAAACAAAGAAACAAACAAAAACAATAGAAAAGGTCTGAGCACATTTGGAGCTGGGATGAGGGCTGTGATTCAGGGTCTAACTTGGGTGGAAAGAAAAGTCAAAAAAGCTTCATATTGGAAGGTGGATTGGTGTGGCCAGAGTATTAAATGCTTCACACAAGATTTCCCAGAGGCACAAACCAACTGGAAGATACTTGGAACAACTTAAACTTGACATCATCGGTCTTCCATTCAAGTTCAGGCACAGTCTTGTTCAAGACAAACTCAGGCCACAGGCTGCTGGTGTCAGGGCAATGCAGCATTGTTATATCCAATAAATGACAGTATTATGGTCTGAGATTTCTGCCGAGGTCCTACGGAATGCTGAACCAAGTGTTGAGGCTCTGCTGGACGCGTTGCCCCCACAGGTTCCTGTCGCACAGGGAGGCGATGACTCTGCAGGGCTGTGTCTTGGCTGCTGTGTCTTCTGGCTGCAGCGCGACCACATGAAGGCATAAGCGAGAGCTGTCAGGGCATTCAGGTGTAGAGTGATTTGGCACAGTCTCGTTTTCAATAATTCCTTATAGTTGCAGTAAAACCTGAACTCCAGGGATTTCTTAGCTTTCTCTCTGTGCCAATACAAAGAATCATGTCCCAGATGTTGCTCATATTTCAGTGTCCTTTTACTCCCCATTCCTGTGACCAGGTATTTTGGTGTCTGGGTAATTCCAGTATCTGTGGGGCCTGTGAAAGTAGGAAGTAAATTCAGACTAAGCCCAGGACAGAGTCTTCTGGGGCAGTTCCATGAAAAAAGCCAAATATCGAAAGACACAAATGTCCCACCTGTGCCCAGGATTCACCTGAGAAAAAGGATGACACCACAGTGGAGCCTGCGCACACCGCAGGGTCACATGGAGCGGGAAGGGGGGACCCTGAGTCTCCCTGCTTGGCATTCTGGTCCTCTGGGTGTGCTTCCCTGGCCCTGAGACAGGGGCTGCTTGGGAAAGTCTGCTCCTGTTGGTGTCACTCTTAGTGTCTACAGCTCACACTTCCTCTTTCCCTTCCAAGCTTTGTGCCGCCACCTCAAGAGGTGGGTATAAACTAGCTTGTCAGGGCCAGGTGTGCAGGGAAGGTTCCTCAGATAGTTGCTTTTTTCTTAGCAACTAACTGCCTGCCCTCCTCACAATGAATGACTGGGTCTCCCCTTCCTCTTTCTACTTGTGGCTCCCCTCCTCCCTAACACACAGACTCCTTACCTTTGCGCAGATGCCTTCCCCATTCTTGTCTTAGACCCAGGATGAGCACACTCCGGCTCCACTCCCTCATCTCGGTGAATTCCAGGAGGCCACCTCGCCTGGCTCAGTGGAGCCCTTCCCTGGAGCCAGCTGTGCATCATTTTAAGACCCAGTAATGTAATGCCAAGTAGGGAGGGAGCATCCTTCAGCGGGTGCTGAGGGGGCGCGAGAGGAATAATCTGCGAACTCTACACCCAGGGAGCATCTCACCTACTTAGGATGCCGGACCTGAACACAGACTAGAATAACAGAAGGCCCTAAGGGCATGAGCAGAGGGACTGCAGAGACAATGCTACGCAGGTCCAGGTGGAATGGATTCAGTGTCTTCATGTTGTCCACACATGATCTCTCAACTAGCATAAGGAGAAAATTCTGATGCCAGAGCATTTGATTCCTTCCTTAGTCCTTTCCTCCCTCCTGCCTCTCTTCTCCTCCCTCCACTTGACTCAGGAATGTCCCTAAAGTCACAGCTCCTCCTGGAGGTGAAAGTGGCACATGGCCTTCGTCTCAGCCATCTGCCCACAGTCCTCCAGATACAGCATTGGGAGCATAGATACACAAAGGGATTCCACAGGGGAACGCACAAAGCAAGAAGGCATTTGAAACACCAAAGTAAAGCCTTAGCAACTCTAACTCCCATCTACTGGTGAAATGCCTCCAACAGCCTCCACAAATACACTTAAGTAATAAAAAATAAATATGATCCAATAGGTATTTATGGAACACATAACTATATGGCAGGCACTGTTTGAGAACCAGGAATAGAGCAGTGAATAAAACCAACTCTCATGGGCACATGGCCATTTTAACTTGTTCAAGAAGCTTTTGTGAATAATGTTCTCATCCTCTAAGTGCTTCAGAGATTCCAGGAGCTGATAAGACATGTTTGACATGTTTACAGATAACATCTAATTTGGAAAGTTTTACAGGGTATGCTTTAGGAAAGTTAAAGTAATTGGTGTTTAGGTGCCTAAATCATTTCATATACTGACCTTCTCATTTCCTCATCCTTGACATCTGGTTGTAGGGAGAGGCTGAAATAATTTTCCCCAACTGTCTACCCAGCTCTGAAACAATGTAAGCCAAGCAGGGTAGACTTCATTAGGCTGCTGTGCCAGAAGCTTACATGCTTCACGGCCCCTATCAAAATACTTTACAGAGTACAGGTGCTTAATATATGTTTGCTTAATTGCTCAATGGATAGATGGGTAGAATGGAAAACAGTAAATTCCACAGGTAAAAGGTAGGTCTAAGCACTTAAAAATTGTGTTTCTAATGTGCTATGGTTGGCATTGGTATATTTGTATCTGTAAATCTGCAGAAATCAGGTCATAGTCTCAGTATGTAAGGCTGGAATGTAACTGATAAAAATAATTTTTATTTCAAAGGTTTTATTAATAAATGATAATTTTTCAATGTTGATGATGCATTGTCCAAAGGAGATATGGAAATAGAGGGGGTGTTACTTCTTAAATTCTCCTTCCTGTCAGGGTCCCCATCATTCTTTGAGCATTTCCTTACTTTATGGCACAAGGGGTTCTAGGCTTTTCCTGCCTGTCTTGGTATCTACTATTTGTCCAAAAGTCCTGTTTCCTTCTCATGGACAATGGTATTTAGAAAACAGAATATGGACACTAGATGTTTTGGGGTGAACTACCCTTAGGCATCACAGTGGACAGAGCTGTACATATACATGTATTTTCACAGTATACATATATTTACAAGTATCTTTAATTCCTCTTTAGACATATTAAGAAGCGATGAGTTCACACTAGTTCCCTTCCAATATTATTAGGTTTATTGTTGTGTTCCACTGTTCTCTCTTTCCACATTTGCAACTCCCTTATCCAACACTGAGAAGCCTGATTCTGTTAACCTTACAGATTTACATATTTGATCAGTCCCTTTGCTTGTAACTACGTGTATGCTATGGCTGTCACCACCACTCCCTTGTAAATGGCCTCATCCCTCCATTCAAGTTCTGACTTCCTGTGCCAGGGAGACCACCTAGGAGAGTTGAAACTCTCCTCACCTCAGTCCAATTTGTGACATACCACACAAGGGATACCTTGCTCTACGCAGTGTCCTTTGCAATTTGCCGGGGCTTCCACAATCTGCAGGAGGCTGTTTTCCACACCCCATTTGGACTCCACCCCACTTTTGGGGAGACACTTTCCACATGCTGCATGGTCTCTATCTCCTTCCAACAGACCTCCCTTCTATGCAGACACAAAGAAATGCACATTATTCTTCTGTATTCATGTCACTGTGTGTTTATTGCATAACTTGAGGCACCTGACATGGGCGATGAGCAGGGAAGGCCTCAGGACCTTTTAGGAAGATCTTCTTAGTGTACAGGGTAATGGTTGTTGCTAATGAGTTTGTTTGTAGTTGATTTGTCTGGGCTTCCCTGAGCCCTGTGTAGTTCTATGATTCTTCACCTCGTTTTTCAGGGAGGAATGCTAATTTTGTGGTTCTAAAAATCCTAGGGTTTTCCTTCCATACTAACACATGTTGATGTAAGTACTTGTCTCCCTTACTCAATTGGATCTTCTTAAGGTCACCGGCTGTATCTTAATCACTTTCTTTTTTCTCCTTCCTCATGCAACCACCCACCTTACGTGCCAGCGTTTGCAGAACACCTTAAAGGTGCAACAGCAGCTGCTCCAGATAGCCCACCACATGCCTCTTTCCATTCTCTCCCTTGAAAGTGGGAGCTGGGGGTCCCCTTCCAATATTTTCAGGTGTACAGGCATTCTAATCACCTCTCATTCATCTTGCTAGGACCAAAGGCTTGAGAACCACAACCAGATGTTTTCTTCTCAGCATTCGAAGGCCTGTCTGAAGACTTGGTTCAAGGACTGATCCTATGCTCTGTTCTGGTTACTGAACACCCATTGACCACAGATATATAGAAGGACCCTGATTGCAATGGGTACCACGTGAAAGGGGAAAATAAGTCAATACAAATGAAAAAAACTCATAGGACATACATCCTTGTTTTCAGTGTGTGTCAATATTCTAGATGGTAAGACTGAGCCAACATTGAGATGACACAGCTTTTTAAAATCATGGATGATATTTGACTGATCATTAAGTAATGTGGCACAAACTATTCTCATCAGCATTCAAAGACTATGTAGAAAACCAGTTATCAGTTGGGAATTGATGCAATAACAGAAGGTTTTTTGAAGGAGAAGACTTCAAGGCAGATCTTAGAGCAATCCACCTAGTCCATTCCAACTATTTTTTTCTAAGAAACTATTTCTGCTGGATTATCTAGAAAGAAGCCAGCATCAACTTTGACTACTAGTACCGGGCATGCTATGCCCCAGGAATGGGGAGACACTTTTGAGATTTCCTTTCACAATGTGTAGCTGCTACCTAAAGAGAAAAATGTATATTAGTTGGGCTAGGGTTTTCACTTATCCGACTCATCTTTAACTATTTTAGAACCTACAATCTTCTTTGGGCTTTGTTGACTACTTACCTTCTTATTATGCCTCTCCTGATCCTATGTCCACAAGGTATAGGACCAAGAGCAAAAGATTCAAAGCTCTAAGGAGACGATTTTCTGGCTCGACAGAAGGAAGAATTTTCCAGAAGGTACTGTGGTCTCCTGTCCAGAATAGAGGCTGGGTGACTGTTGGTGAAGATGTTTTAGACAAGGCTTAAGTGCCCAATGCAGCAAAGAAGAAGTTTAGCATTTACTCTAGGCCAGACACAGTGTCATAAGCTGGGGATTTTAACATACAATATTTTCTTCAGAAGCTCATAATCCAGTTGAAGAAATGGATAAGGAAATCAAATCCTGCAACAAAATTGAAAAGTTATAGCAACATACACAGCATCTTAAAAGGGTACCAAAAAGGAATAGAACTGGTTTGCCTCTAATAAATTGGGGTGTTATAAGGGTGGAGTTAGGGGAGGGCATTGAGAATAATGAGAATAAAGTGGCAAAAGTAATCCTTCAAGTGTCAGTCTGGAGAGGAAATCCAGTGGGGAGCTGAGATCTGAAACCGACAAGGAGACTTCCAGCCAAGGGAAGGAGAGTGGGTGAGTTAGGAAGCTTCCAGACCATGGTCCATGGGCTCTGCAGCAAGGGGAGCAGACAGAGGCACGTTTGCTGCCTGAAGGGTTCAGAGAAGGTGTCTATGCACATTTGGAGCTTTGATCAGAGCTAGAATCCACAGTCTAGCTTTGAGTGTTAAAAGGAGAAATTAAGGAATGGACAAGCAGGAATAGAGAATAATAGAAGTGGTGAAAATAGATACATATTTCTCAAACCCATTTCCCAAAGGGTGAGTCTCCTACTGTCTTCTCCAGTTGGCTTCTGAACTGGGTCCCTTGTCTGGAAATTCCTTCTCTGATTTCCCAATGCTCAGTGCTGCTTGACTCAGCATGACAAAAACCTATAACGAAGGGAACCCTTGGTCTCAAAGAAGAGTCATGGAAACCACTGAGCACAAAGTGTCAGGAGAACTCAGCTCCTCACAGGACGGTGTCTGGCTCAGTGCAGGGTGTGACTCTGTGATGATACAAGTGATTGCTTGGAGGGTTCTTATGTAACCTTAAGCTAAACAATCTTTTTACAGGATGCTTGCTTTATTTCATGATTTCTTTTTTTCCTTCTTTTTTCTTTACTTTTTATTTTTTTTGAGATGGAATCTCGCTCTGTTGTCCAGGCTGGAGTTCAGTGGCGCAATCTTGGCTCACTACAACCTCCACATCCTAGGCTCAAGCGATTCTCCTGCCTCAGGTTCCTGAGTAGCTGGAAAGGCATGCACTAGCAATGCTGCCCACATGCTGGGGCTCCCTAAAAGGGAGGACAAAGTTGAAATAGACCCTAGCTAATCATATATTCAACCCTCCCAGAATAAAACCCAATACTATTTCCAAGAAATAACATAAACCAGAGCCTCAAGCCTATGTTGTCCACAATGCTTCACATAAACTCTTTCTAATCTTTCATGTAGGATATTTAGAAGTCTCCTAATTCTTCATGCCACCCAAAAATCTATCTCTTTTCTGATCCATACTACTACCAGTGTTCCTGTACCAAAATACCAGTTTCGTCATGTTGATTCACTTGGAGTAGGACCAATGGCTCACCACTGCCTAGAGATTTGTGTCCAAAGTCCTTTCAGGTCTCCCGATATCCCCAGTCATCTGACTATTGCCTACTCTTGAGGAGAATTCAAGATGACCTTCATCAGAATTGGGAGAGACGCTTGCTAGTCACCCTTCTTGAAGAGACGGAGCCTACAATGCACAAGGCTGCCTCCACTAGCTTCTCCTCAACACTTTCCAGTTTACCTATTGCCATGGAATTTCATGCCTCTCCAAATATTTTTCTGTTAAATAAAGTACTTACTGATCATCAGAATTGTCTCTTGATCTTAGAAATATTTCCTTCCCCCTCCTTTATGCTTGTGCTCATCAACAATTTTTAGCAATCATGTGTTTTTGATCATAATGTTATATAAAATATGAACCCATGTGTGCAGCACAGAAAGACAAGAAATGGTTTCCTCCACCAGTTCAGATCTTCAGTGCATGGGACAGGCTCCGTTTTTGTTTGTGGAACCCTAATACTTCAGTGGCTTTGTTGTGAAACCCTGCTCCAGCTGAGAAACAATTCCGTGAGACTTTGTGCGCATAATATAGAGGACTTCTCCACTGGGTGCACTAGCCGTCTGTACTACAGACTGAAACTCCATCAGAGGCCATCAGACAGTGGAGACTGGAGCCTTGGGTGCAGGTGCACACACTGGCCCACAGCTTCCTGGCTGAGCTGGGAGGTTTGTGCACAGGAATGCGGTGACTCTGCAGGGCTGTGCCTTGGCTGCTGGCACAGAAATATACAGCAGAGTCACCAAGCTCCAGGGGCTTGATGTGAAGAATTAAACGAGCTTTGTCTGGAGAGTCAGGTGAGAAGCGATTTGAAACTGTTTCATTTATAAAGAGCTTCTTGTTATTGTAGCTAAACATTATCTTCAGCAATTTCTTAGAGTCCTGCTTATACCAATACATAGTATCATGACCCAGATTTTGTTCACATTTAAGGTACTCCTCCTTTCCTGTCTGTGTGACCAGGTATTTTGGAATCTGGGAAACAGCTGTGTCCAAGGAACCTGCAAAGGAAAGAAGTAGAATTCAGGCAAATCCCAGGAGATAGCCTGCTGTTGTTGTCATGGTGAAAAGACTTAGGGACTCCAACAGGATCATGTCACCTGGGCCCAGGACTCACCTGCTTGGAGGAGGCAGAGGGTCACACAGCAGAGGAGCCTGCAGCCCATGGCAGAGTCAGGCAGACCAGGCAAGGCCCGGGGCAGGATTCTGGTGTGCAGTGGTGAGAAGTCTAGGCTGTGCTTTCCACTGCCGCTGAGAGGGGCTGCGCCAGTGAGGTCACAGCCTGTAATCATTTCCCCATTCCCAGGCTCTCCTCTAGCATGGCTCCTCCTTTTCATGCCCTGCACTTGCTGCTTTAAAAGTTTTTGAAATTTCTGGGAAAAGTTGAGAGGGTTGAATTGTGGCCTCCAGGATGTGTCTCTGACAGTCATTCCTGTGCCATCAGCCCCCTCCCTCCCTGCTTCTTACCCGGGATTGACCACCCCCTTCCTCTCCCTTTCATGCCCTTCCCTCAGAGTCAGGCTGCTGTTCCTCTCTGGATCCTTTTCTTCCCCTTCACAATAATACAGGACATTGTTTTGCTCTCTTGAATCTTTGCAAAGATTAATTCTGATTAACGGTCAGTGGTTCCCTTTTTTCAGGAAAGACTGGCCTAAGATTTCACCTGAGTACCAGCTACAGTCACCTAACCCACATGACTGTGATGCTAGTTCAGAGAAAACCTTGTTGAAGGGTCATTGTTGGGAGTGAACTGCAGCCCTACTCCCTCTGATGTCCTTATCTGTCCAAGGGGTAGATCTATGAGGAAACAGGAGGATGCTGGACAATATGCAGTTACTGTGTGCTGTGACTGAATGGCAATAAAGGTAAACAACAGGGTTGTTGCGGAAAACAAATGCAGGTGACGGTACTGCTCTTGAGTTGTCTGCAGATAATCCTCCTTGTTAGTACAAAGTTTGTAACTCAAGCTTATAGCAGAGTTTCTCAATTTCAGCCCGAGTGCCATGTTGGATCAGGTGATTGTTGGTTGTGGAGGGCCGTCCTGTTCAGCTAGGATGCTTAGCGGCATCCTTGGGCCCTACCCACCTGACGCCAATGTGACAACACAACATGCCTTTGTGTTTTCTGGATTATCCCCTGTTGAGGACCCCGTCCCCTTTATTCTTGCCCATGGTACTCCCCTCCTCTGCCAGCCATCAAACACCCAACCTTGGGGGTGTGGCAGGGCCGCAGCTCCTCCTGCTCTGGTCAGCAAGGTCCAGCACTCAGATCTCAATGCCTCTGTCAGTGACCCCAGGGCAGGAACCTCCAGGAGGAAAACCAGGGACCAGCACAGCCAGAATGGCATTTCACACACACATACACACACACACTTTGGTAGTGTTGTCATCTACAGGTGAATCCCCTGCAAACACAGACCCTGATGGTTCATTTGTGATTTACTAAACACAGAACTTGAACTAAACAAAAGAAAAATGACCACCATCCTTCTTGGAACGTCAAGGATGCTTTATTTGTTTATAGTCATTGAATGTCTACTTAGTGCCAAGCATGAGTAAACTATATTCTCACTCTCATGATGCTTATAATCCAATAGAGCAAAAACACATTCACACATTACCTGTAGACTAAGAATATGAAATGCATGTTACATGGTGGCCAGCAATATAGTTACTGCTTGCATTTAAATACTTTTTTAAAAGCATCCCATTTCCTGATCTATGAAACAGTGGGCAGAAGTAAATAATTTTCAACATTCTGTCTAGTTCTACAATTCTGTGAACAGAAGCAGGTACCCCGCTAGATGTGGGTCTTATTCAGTACTTACCTCATTGCACCACACAGCTGACATGGGAAGCTTTTCTAATGAGGAAAGGAAGGAAGGGAGGGAAGATAATGAAATGACAAGAGGCTGTATACAACGGTGATGATGATAACTATATAAAGATGTAACCACTCTTAAAGAGTAGACTTTAAATAAATATGTATCTCAGTATTTTACGCAAGAGTTTTTACCAAATCAGATGGACAGCATCTGGGAGAGTCACTGGAATGAAAATGATAGAAAGAAACTAGCCTCACATGAGGCAATGTTAGTTCTGGGTGTTGTTTTGTTTTGTGTTTTACAGGAGACATGAAAAGCAAAAGTGTTTTATTGCCCTTCAAGAATTGTCTAGGCCGGGCACAGTGGTTCATGCCTGTAATCCCAGCACTTTGGGAGGCTGAGGGGGGCGGATCACTAGGTCAGGAGATCGAGACCATCCTGGCTAACATGGGGAAACCCCGTCTCTACTAAAAATACAAAAAAATTAGCCGGGCATGGTGTCTGGAGCCTGTAGTCCCAGCTATTCAGGAGGCTGAGGCAGGAGAAGGCGTGAACCCAGTAGGCGGAGCTTGCAGTGAGCCAAGATTGTGACACTGCGCTCCAGTCTGTACGACAGAGCGAGATTCAGTCTCAACGGAAAAAAAAAAAAAAAAAAAAAAAAAAAAAGGAATTGTCCAAAGGATAAAAAGGAACAAATAAATTGATCAGGTATGTATTTTCTGACAGGGCCCACTATGCTGCAGAAGGGGAAAAAAGCTACAGAAAGGAGAGAGGATAGACGCTTATATCCCTGGGAAGAGCCAGGCTTCCAACAAGAAAGTCAAAGAAGGAACAAAATATAATAACTTTATCATGGATATAACTTAATCCACAAAAAGGCAGAGAGTTGTAGGGACAAAGGGAATGAGACAGAAGGCTGCAGAAGAACCAGAACACGTCGAACTGAATGATACCACGATGCATATTTTGAACATGGGTCATATTTTTGGCTGCCCTATAGTTAAACCTCGTCTTATATTTGGGCAATTCCCCCAAAGTTTGTGTCTTAGCGAGAAAGGCAAGTGTGTTGATATGTTTACAAACAAAATCTTCCACCCTTCTAGAATCAAAATCTCCATCTCCGCCTCTTCTTTTTACACTCCTCATGAGGAAACCACTCTACCTGGCAGAGCTGTCTCCCTCCTCCAGCTCCCCAAGAACTCACAGGAAAACCATGCTGTCTGCTCTGGTGGAATAGAACAGACAATCTCTTGTGCCCAATTATGTCATATTTAGTTTCCTGAGCAGAATCTTATGTCGATTTCATGTCATCTGATTCTGTCTCTCTCTTCACTGATGCTCATCACTGGGTTTCCAGGTCTGCAATGGGACCAGGGCCATGGTTTCACTTCCATTCGACCCAGCTGGCTGCTTGTTACTGGAGACAATGATCCTGATTTAAAAAATTCTTTCAAGCTGACAAAAACATACAAAAGTCAACATGCATCTCAGCTCATGGGATCATATCTCTGCAGGTCAACCAGCAGCTGCCAGTTTTCCAAATGAAATTCAGACCAAAGCCAGATAAGACATCCTGTCACAGGCCATGTGTCCCTCACCTTTGCGAAGCGTCAGTTCATGCTATTTGCCTGTTGAGTTATTAAAATCGCTTGTCCACTTAAAATATTTGCATTTATTATTTCTAATATTATATGGATCACAAATGTTTAATCTGTAGTCCTTTGTTAGCAACAATTAACACAAATTAAATGCAATGCCATGATGGATAGAGATTGTTTATTAACAATGAGAAATGATTATACGTCATCTTACTTTTGTTACTGAGAAGAAGTTCTAGATTTTTTGTGAGGGTAGGAGTTTGAAAAGCCCAAGGGGACCCTGACTCTCCAACTCTTATGGTAGTCACCTTAAATATTTAATATTGAGCTTAGAAGTGTGTGTTTCGCATAGTCTGCTTTTATAACTTTTAGTACATTTGAAAATGGCTCATACTACAGAAAGCTAAGAAATTTAGAATCTAGCATGTAGAAATGAGTTTCCTACCTTCAATACATTCTTTTCTTCCATTCCAAGATAAATGGCAAAATTAACCTCCACAGCACGGCTAATGGTTTTCCTGTTAAACTGTCTGGCTAGACTTTCACTTCCAGGCAGCGTGCTAGAATATATCTGGTAGAGTATAGAGATACTCTGAAGCTCCATCCTGATGAATAGCTAGAGCCCACATAAAATGTATCTTTGCTGCATTTTTGGATTTCCAAGAAGTGAGGAAAATTTCAACTGCTTTTTGAAAAGGTGAAACGGGAGCCTGTAGTGAAAACAAAATGAAGAGCCTGTTTCAGATGTGCATCCTGGAGGTCTGACCATGCCACCTTCCTTCCCATCTCCAACTGTTTGGCATCATCTTTTGACATCTGGACAAGTCTAGCTTCCGTGGGTCTTGGGAGACAGGGATAGATGTTGAAGCTGGAGGCTGGAAGGGAGTCTGATGATGCTGTTTTGATAGAACCATTTGCTCAGACCCAGGAGACAGGTTTCCTATCCTTAGAAACTCTTGCTCCAAGAACTTAGAGGAACATCCAGAAGAGGAAAAAGAAAAAAAAATACCCTTTCTAGTTTAAGTCTTTCATCACTTAGAGTCAGGGGAATGGTGCTCCAGGTATTCTTTGGTCTGATAAGTAGATTTCCCTTGGTAATTACTCTCTTTGCAATATCCCTCGAGGAAGCCCTGATTTGTCAGGCTCACTGCCCAGATCTCAGGAAGTCATTTCCTGGCAGGATTGAGCTGGAGCAGAGGCCCAGTGTCCAGAGCCTCTCTTATTCCTCTCAGGAAGGGGTCCTCCCCCGGCATCTGCTTGTGAGCGCTCCTCTTTCCCATCTCCCCCTTTCTCATCCCATGCAGGGTCACATGCAACAAATCTGGCAGTCTAGGCTCTTTGCTAGAACAAAAGCACCTGCACAGCAAGGCAAATGAACAGTCTGTATTTAACCTCTCACATTTCAGCATTAACACAGCTTCTGCAGACCACATTTTCACCTGTTGCAAATAAACCCGATATTTCTTTTAACTGTCTTCCATCCAGAGAATACTCTGTCCTTCCTCTGAGTTCCCTTAATCTCAGTAGAGTCACAGCTCCTCCTTGTGGTAAAAGGTCAAACATGTCAACACTGTCCCATGGTGGACCAAAGGCAGCAGGGATGTTGAGGTCTTAGAAATAGAGATATGCAGCCAGGCATGGTGGCTCATGCCTGTAATCCCAACACTTCGGGAGTCCGAGGATGGCAGATCATGAGCTCAAGAGGCCGAGACCATCCTGGCGAACATGGTGAAACCCCGTCTCTATTAAAAATATAAAAATTAGCCGGGTATGGTGGCATGCGCCTGTAATCCCAGCTAGTCTGGAGGCTGAGGCAGGAGAATCACTTGAATACGGGAGGTGGAGGTTGCAGTGTGCCGAGATCGCCCCAATGCACTCCAGCCTGGGCAACATGAGAGAGAATCCATCTCAAAACGGAAAAAAGAAGATAAAAACGGGAAATCAGAGAGGTTCACTCCTTCCTTTCTTCAAGAGGCTTCTACCTAAAATTAAAACATGCAAAATTGTACCTCACCTTTAACAAATGTAAAAACTGGCTTTCAGAGTTAACAGACTGAATTTTTGCAGAACAGCATTCCCACCAAAAACTAGATAAACTTAACAAAATATAAAAATAAATGCTTGAAAGCACTTGGAGCTACTGAGGCAGTAAGAACCTAACGGACTGGGATCTCAAGGAGAAAGGAGAGATCTAACAGACCACTTTTCCCTTTAAGTCATTTGCCAATTTTATATCGCTGCCTAAGTAGCTGAGGGAAAAAAGGGAAGACTGAGAGTGTAGCGGGCTTTGAGGAGCATCCACCACCTTTCTGGTCTGGAGAGCGTTTATGTTCAGTGACTACTGAATCGGAGAGGAGCCTGGCAAAGACCCCAGGCCTTGGTGCTAGGGGCAGAAGCAGGGATTGACTGAAAATGAGCACGAAGGAACTTTCTGGGTGGGGAGGATGAAATGTTTTACAGCTGGATCACGGTGATTGTTGCACAACTCCACAAATTTATCAAAATTCATTGAATTGCACACTCACAATGGGCAAATATTATGTTATGTAATTTACACTTTAATTAAGCTGTTACACTCCAGACATCTAGTTGGAACTTAAATGGCTAAGACCAAAGGCGAGCAGCCATCACGGAGGCTGAAGTCCAGCTCTGATCCAGCTCAGTCACTAGCTCAATTAAGGTGATCTGCCCCTGCTACAATTCCCGGCAGAAGCAAAAGTGAATCATTTGAGGAAGATGAAATCACTCAGAGCCTCAGATTATCTCTATAGTTTTTATATACAATATCCAGCATTCAAATAAATCACTAGTTGTGTGAGAAAACAAAATCACATGCCCAGAAAAGAAACAGAGAAAACAGAAAAAAGAAACAGATCCAAACAGATTCAGATGTTAAAGGTGTCCAAAACTGGCTTTCAAATGTTGGATGTTAATATAGTCAACAAAGTAAATGACAAAATGTAGAATTTTAGCAGACAGCTGGAAATTGTAGTAAGATTTAAGTGGAAATTCTAGAACTGAAATATACAAAATACCTAAAATTTAGAATTCAATAGATATGTTTAAAAGAGCAATAGTTTCTTAAATGAAACTCAAGAAGTTAATCTGGCTGCCTTATGTTAAGTTGAAAGTGACAAATTCATTCCTGCCTCTGCCTCTAGATGCCTCTTGACTTTTGCTGCTGAATTCTGTTCCTGCACTGCCTGGCTTTATTCTGGCGATTCTCATGCTGGTCTAGACCTCTGTTGACCTTGAAATGGTGTAAAATGGTATCCTAATATTAGACTCCATGTTTTCTACTCTCTTAACTTGTTATTTTGTGAGCTAGCATCATTAGACCAAATGTAGCACACCGGGGTGACAGGATCATTAGATAGTTCTGCTCTTGACCACATTCTGAACAAGACCGATTGATATTGAGTTCCTTGTACCAAGCCCCTTCTCCTTCTGAAGATTTCTGTGGCAATCCTCTGTATTCTCATGGGAATACCTGAACTCCCACTCCATAATCATCTCGCTATCCTAGGAGTTAAAATATGTTTTCCTAAAAAACTAAAACAAAAAAATTCTAATGAAGATGCAAAATGGGAATAGGGAGAAGATACAGGTTACTTGGTCGTGTACAATTCTCCCATATTCAGAGCCCACCATCACACTCTGTAGTATCTGTAAACATTCTTCAAATCCTACAGCATCTGGACATTCCTGTCCAACATATCTTTGTTAATTCAATTTCGGATATCTGTTTATTTGGAGACGGCAGCAAGAACAAACCCAACCAGAGACTTCCTTTTCTTAGACAGGAAGTGGGTGCTGGCGGCTGGGAGGGAGGCAGATCTATGAGGGTTTTTGAGCAGGCTGGAGGTGTCTTTGCAAGGCTGTGGCTTCACTGCTGGCACAGAAGTACATGGCTGAGTCCTCCAGCTTTGTGGACTTGATCTTCAGCGTGAAATGTACTCCATCAGACCTTCCAACTGAGAATTGATCTTCAAATATTTCAGACTGCTCTGAGATCTTACCATTATAGAAGGAAACCAGAAACTCGACTTTCTGCCCCAAGATTTGTCTGTACCAATAGAAGTAGAAATGATTAGAGATGGGGACACACCGCAAGATCACTTCCTGTCCCATCTGTGTGACCTGATGGCTGGGAGTCTGGGTGACTTCAGGTTCTGTGTGTCCTGTGGGAAAAGAAGAAGATTAAGAGAATGGTTTAGAATTGTCTTAGGTAAGTTCAAAACAAGAATCTCCTAGAGTCCTAAGCATCGACCTGCTTTCAAGAGACTAAAAATTGCCCAACATAGGAGCCAGGTATCCATGGCAGGATCACAGCAGGAATGAGGGCTCTCCTAGCTCAGGCATCTGGTCCTGTGGAGGAAAGGAGTGGCATTTTGAGTTCCCATGGACCCCAGGCAAGGTCTGGCAGAATTGCTGGTGTCTGGGGCAACACCCACCATCCCTGGAGCGCCCTCTATAGGAGAGAGGAGGGAGCCTTTGTGTTGGTGCCGAAACCTGACAGTGCAGGGCTCTGCTCAGGGGTCTGACGGTGTGTGCAGAACTGAGGGCCGTTAATTATTAAGAGCAGTGCTGGAAAATACGGGGCTTAGCAAGGTAACCCTGAGTACAAAGTCCGGCTCAGAAATTCCAGGAGGTCGCCTTCTCTTATTACCTGCTGTGAGCAACAATTCAGGTGCAACAGACTCCATGGCTGATAATGGATGCCGCGAAAACTTGGTATTAGGATTAAAGAGACAGAAGGAAAAACAATCAAGTTTGAAAGTTTTAAATCCTGAGTGGAAGAGAGAAGCCAACAAGAAGTTGAAACTCTGCACATGCCCCAGGGAGAGTGAACTAGAGAACAATGATGCAAACCCCATGGGGAACCACTGTCCTCAGGGTCAGGCACTGATACAGCCACCTGAGGAGGGCATTGGGTATTCTTTATTTAAAAAAAAAAGAAAAAGGAGCTGCCGGGTGCGGTGGTTCACGCCTGTAATCCCAGCACTTTGGGAGCCCGACGGGGGCAAATCAAGGAGTTAAGAGCTTGAGACCATCCTGGCCAACATGGCAAAACCACGTCTCTACTAAAAATACAAAAATTAGCTGGTTGTGGTGGCAGGCGCCTGTCATTCCAGCTACCCGGAAGGCTGAGGCAGGAGAATTGCTTGAACCTGGGAGGTGGAGGTGGCAGTGAACCGAGATCACGCCACTGCACTACTCCAGCCTGGTGACAGAGTGAGACTTCATCTAAAAACAAACAAGCAAACAAAAAACAAAAGAAAAGGTCTGAGCAGATTTTGAGCTGGGATGAGGGGTGAGATCCAGGGTCTAACTTGGGTGGAAAGATAAATAAAAAAGGTTCATATTGGAAGGCAGATTGGTGTGGCCAGAGTGTTAAATGCTACACACAAGATTTCCTGAGGCACAAATGAACTGGAAGATACTTGGAAAAACTTAAACTTGACAGCATCTGTCCTGCATTCAAGTTCAGGCACAGTCTCATTCAAGACAAAG
This sequence comes from Macaca nemestrina, assembly GCF_043159975.1. Classification (NCBI taxonomy): domain Eukaryota; kingdom Metazoa; phylum Chordata; class Mammalia; order Primates; family Cercopithecidae; genus Macaca; species Macaca nemestrina. The sequence goes on from NC_092128.1 coordinate 16,676,691, forward strand.
TCAGGACGTGGGCTGCAGGTGTCTGGGCAATTGTCACATCCAATAAATGACAGTATTATAGTCTGAGATTTCTGCCGAGGCCCTCCGTGATGCTCAACTGAGTGTTGAGGCTCAGCTGGACATGTTGCCCCCACGGGTTCTTCACTAGACCCAGGAGGTTTGTGCATAGGGAGGCGATGACTCTGCAGGGTTGTGCCTTGGCTGCTGAAACAGAGATTCACAGCTGAGTCTTCTAGCTGCAGCATGACCACATGAAGGTGTACACAAGAGCTGTTGGCATTCAGGTGTGACACTGTGTTGGCACAGTCTCGTTTTGAATGAGTTCCTTATAGTTGTAGTGAAACATGAACTCCAGGGATTTCTTAGCTTTCTGTCTGTAGCAGTATATAGAATCATGTCCCAGATGCTCACGTTTCATCGTCCTTTTACTCCTCATTGCTGTGACCAGGTATTTTGGTGTCTGGGTAATTCCAGTATCCATGGAGCCTGTGAAAATAAGAAGCCAAATTCAGACGAAGCCTAGGACAGAGTATTCTGAGGCAGTTCCATGAAAAAAGCAAAAAATTCAAGGACAGAAATGTCCCACCTGTATCCAGGACTCACCTGAGACAATGGACCACACCACAGTGGAGGCTGCAGCCCATGGCAGGGTCACACGGGCAGAGGCGTGGGGACCCTGAGTCTCCCTGCTTGGCATTCTGGTCTTGTGGGTGTGCTTCCCTGGCCCTGAGACTTGGGCTGCTTGGGAAGTCTGCGCTCCTGCTGGTGTCACTGTTAGTGTCTACAGCTCACACTTCCTCTTTCCCTTTCAAGCTTTGTGTAGACACCTCAAAAGGTGGGTTTAGACTAGCTTGTCAGGGCCAGATGTGCACGGCAGCTTCCTCAGACAGTTGGTTTTTTCTTAGCCACTGCCCGTCCTCACCATAATGAATAACTGGATCTCTCCTTCCTCTTTCTACTTGTGGCTCCCCTCCTCCCCATCATACAGACCCCTTCCCTTTGGGCAGATGCCTTCCCCATGCCTGTCTTGGACCTAGGACAAGCGCACTCTGGCTCCCCTCTCTCATTTCAGAGAACTCCAGGAGGCCTCCTCAGCAGGCTCAGCTGAGCCCTTCCCTGGGGCCAGCTGTGCATAAGTTTAAGACCCAGTAATGTGATGCCAACTAGGGAGGAAGCACCCTTCAGTGGGTGCTGAGTGGGCACGAGAGGGATACTCTGTGACTCCTACCCCCGGGGAGCATCTCACCTACTTAGGATGACAGACCTGAACACAGACTCGAATAACAGGAGGCCCTCCAAGCATGAGCAGAAGGACTGCAGAGATGAGGCTACACAGGTCAAGGTGGAATGAACTTTAGTGTCTTCATGTTGTCTACACATGATCTCTCAACTAGCACAGGAGCAAACTCTGATGCCAGAGCATTTGATTCCTTCCTTAGTCCTTTTCTCCCTTCTGCCTCTCTTCTCCTCTTTCCATTTGACTCGAGAATGTCCCTAAAGTCACAGCTCCTCCTGGTGGTGAAAGAGGCACATGGCCTTCTTCTCAGCCATCTGCCCACAGTCCTCCAGATACAGGACTGGGAGCATAGATACACAAAAGGATTCCGCAGGGGCATACACAAAGCAAGAAGACATTTGAAACCCCGAAGTAAAGGCTTAGCAACTCTCACTGCCCCTTACTGGTGAAACGCCTCCAACAGCCTCCATATACACACATAAGATATCAAAATAATATGATCCCCTAGGTATTTATGGAACACAGAACTATATGTCAGGCACTGTTTGAGGACCAGGAATAGAGCAATGAATAAAACCAACTCTCATGGGCACATGGGCCATTTTAATTTGTTCAAAAAGCTTTTGTGAATAATGTTCACATTCTCAAAGTGCTTCAGGGATTACAGGAGCTATAAGACATGTTTGACGTGGGCTGGGCACGGTGGCTCACACCTGTAATCCTAGCACTTTGGGAGATAGAGGTGGGTGGAATACGAGGTCATGAGTTTCAGACCAGCCTAGCCAATGTGGTGAGACCTCATCTCTACTAAAAATACAAAAAAACTTAGCTGGTGGGGGTGGCGTGCACCTGAAGTCCCAGATACTCAGAAGGCTGAGGTAGGAGAATCACTTGAACTTGGGAGGCGGAGGTTGCAGTGAGCCAAGATCGCGCCACTGCACTCCAGCCTGGGCGACAGAGCGAGACTCTGTCTCAAAAAAACAAAACAAAACAAAACAAAAAAACACATGTTTGACATGTTTACAGATAACATCTAATTTGGAAAGTTTTACAGGGTATGCTTTAGGAAGGTTAAAGTAATTGGTGTTTAGGTGTCTAAATCATTTCATCTACCAACCTCATTTTCTCATCCTTGAAATCTGGATGTGGGGAGAGACTGAAATAATTTTCTCCAACTCTACACAGCTCTGAAACAATGAAAGCCAAGCAGGATAGACTTCACCAGGTTGCTATGCCAGAAGCTTCCATGGTTCACAGCCCCTATCAAAATACTTTACAGAGTGCAGGGGCTTAATACGTATTTGCTTAATTGGTCAATGAATAGATGGGTGGAATGGAAAACAGTAAAATCCACAGGTAAAAGGTAGGTCTAAGCACTTAAAAATTGTGTTTCTAATGTGCTGTGGTTGGCATTGGTATATTTGTATCTGTACCTCCTCAGAAATCAGGTCATAGTCTCAGTATGTAAGGCTGGAATGTAACTGATAAAAATAATTTTTATTTCAAAGGCTATATTTATAAATAATTATGTTTAAATGTTGATGAAGCGTTGTCCAAAGGAGATATGGAAATAGAGGGATTGTTAATTCTTAAATTCTCCTTCTTGTCAGGGTTCACATCATTCTTTGAGCATTTCTTTACTTGATGGCACAAGGGGTTCTAGGCTTTTCCTGCCTGTCTTGGTATCTACTATTTGTCCAAAAGTTCTGCTTCCTTCTAGTGGACAATGATATTTAGAAAACAGAATATGGACACTAGATCTTTTGGGGTGCTTCCGGGGTGAACTACACTTAGGCGTCACAATGGACAGAGCTGTACATACACATGTGTATTCACAGTACATATATATTGACAGGTATCTTTAATTCCTCTTTAGACATATTGAGAAGTGATGAGTTCACACTAGTTCCCATCCAATATTATGTTTATTGTTGTGTCAACTGCTCTCTCTTTCCACATTTGCAACTTCCTTATCCAACACTGAGAAGACTGGTTCTGTTATCCATATAGATCTGCATATTTGATCAATCCCTTTGCATGTAACTACATGTATGCTGCGGCTGTCACCATCTCTCCCTTGTAAATGGCCTTATCCCTCCATTCAAGTTCTGACTTCCTGTGCCAGGGAGACCACCCAGGAGAGTTGAAACTCTCCTCACCTCAGTCCAATTTCTAACACACCACACAAGGGATGCCTTGCCCCACCCAGTGCCCTTTGCAATTTGCTGGGGCTTCCACAATCTGCAGGAGGCTGCTTTCCACACCCCATCTGGACTCACTCCACTTTTGCGGAGACACTTTCCACATGCTGCATGGTCTCTATCTCCTTCCAACAGGCCTCCCTTCTACACAGATACAAAGAAACACACCACTTTGGTCCACTGTATATCATGTCACAGTGTCTTTATTGCATAACTTGAGGCACCTGACATGGGTGATGAGCAGGGAAGGCCTCAGGACCTTTTAGGAAAATCTTCTTAGTGTATAGGGTGATGGTTGCAACTAGTGAGTTTGCTTGTACTTGATCCGTCTGGGCTTCTCTGAGCCCTGTGTAGTTTTATGATTCTTCACCTTGTTCTTCAGGGAGCAATGCCCATTTCATCTTTCTAAAAATCCTAGGGTTTTCCTTCCGTACTAACACACGTTCTTGTGAGTACTTGTCTCCCTTACTCAATTGGATCTTCCTAAGGTCACAGGCTGTATCTTAATCACTTTCTCTTTTCTCCTTCCTAATGCAACCACCCGCCTCACCTGCCAGCATTTGCAGAACACCTTAAAGGTAAAATAGCAGCTGCTCCTTATAGCCCACCACATGCCTCTTTCCATTCTCTCCCTTGAAAGTGGGAGCTGGGGGTCCCCTTCCAATATTTTCAGGTGCACAGTCATTCTTGCTAGGACCAAAAGCTTGAGAACCACAACCAGATGTTTTCTTCTCAGCATTTGAAGGCCTGCCTGAAGTCTCAGTTCCTCAAGGACCCATGCTCTGTTCTGCTTAGTGAACACCTCTGACTACAAATATATAGAAAGACTCTGATTGCGATGGGTACCATGTGAAAGGGAAAAATAAATCACTACATTGAAAAAAGCCCATAGGACATACATCTTTGTTTTTAGTGTGTGTGAATATTCTAGATGGTGAGACTGAGCCAACATTGAGCTGAAACGACTTTTTAAAATCACTAGGTGATATTTGGCGGATCATCAAATAATGGGGCACAAGCTATTCTCATCAACATTCAAAGACTATGTAGAAAACCAGTTATCAGTTGGGTATTGATGCAATGAGAGAAGGTTTTTTGAAGGAGACGACTTCAAGGCAGATCTTAGAGCAATCTACCTAGTCCTGCTCCAACTATTTTTTTCTAAGAAACTATTTCCGCTAGATTATCTACAAAGAAGCCAGCATCAGCTTTGACTACTAGTACCGGGCATGCTATGTCCCTGGAATGGGGAGACACTTTTGAGATTGGCTTTCACAATTTGTAACTGCTACCTAAAGAGAAATATGTGTATTTGCTGGGCTGGAGTTTTCACTTATCCGACTCATCTTTAGCTATTTTAGAACCCACAATCTTCTTTTGGCTTTGTTGACTACTTACCTTCTTACTGTGCCTCTCCTGATCCCATGTTCCCAAGGTATAAGACTGAGAGCAAAAGATTCATAGCCCTGAGGAGAAGACTTTCGGGCTCGACAGGAGGAAGAATTTTCCAGAAGTAGGTACAGTGGTTTCCTGTCCACAATGGAGGCTGGAGGACTATTGGACTATTGGTGGGGATGTTTTGGACAAGGCTTAAGTCCCCAATGCAGCAACGAAGGAGCTTAGCATTTACTCTAGGCCAGAGACAGTGTCATAAACTGGGGATTTTGACATATAATATTTTTTCAGAAGCTCATAATCTAGTTGAAGGAACAGGTAAGGAAATCAAAGCCTGCAACAAAATTGAAAAGTTATAACAGCAACACACGCAACATTTTAAAAGGGCACCAAGAAGAACAGAAAGGGTTAGTATCTAACAAATTGGGGCCTTATAAGGGTGGAGGTAGGGCAGGGCATTGGGAATAAAGAGAACAAAGTGGGAAACATAATCCTTCAAGTGTCAGTCTGGAGAGGAAATCCAGGGAGGAGCTGAGGCCTGAAACCAACAAGGAGACTTCCAGCTGAGGGAAGGAGAGTGGATGAGTCAGGAAGCTTCTAGACCATGATCCACGGGCTCTGCAGCAAGGGGAGCAGACAGAGGCACGTTTGCTGCCTGAAGGGTTCAGAGAAGGTGTCTGTGCACATTTGGAGCTTTGATCAGAGCTAGAAATCACAGTCTAGCTTTGAGTGTTAAAAGGAGAAATTAAGGAATAGACAAGCAGGAATATAGAATAATAGAAGTGGTGAAAATAGATGCATATTTCTCAAACCCATTTCTCAAAGGGTGAGTCTCTTACTGTCCTCTCCAGCTGGCTTCTGCACTGGGATCCTTGCCTGGAAGTTCGTTCTCTGATTTCCCAATGCTCAGAGCTGCTTGACTCTGCGTGACAAAAACCTATAACGAAGGGAACCCTTGGTCCCAAAGAAGAGTCATGGAAACCACGGAACATGAAGTGTCAGGAGAACTCAGTTCCTCGCAGGACGGTGTCTGGCCCAGTGCTGGGTGTGACTCGGTGGTGACACAGGTGATTGCTTGGAGGGTTCTTATGTAACCTTAAGCTAAACAATCTTTTTTAGAGGATGTTTGCTTTATTTCATGATTTCTTTTTCTTTTTCTTTTTCTTTTTTTTTTTGAGATGGAATCTCGCTCTGTTGTCCAGGCTGGAGTAAAGTGGTGCAATCTTGGCTCATTGCAACCTCTGCTTTCCAGGCCCAAGCAATTCTCTGTCTCAGCCTCCTGAGTAGCTGGGACTACAGAGCTGGGACTACAGGCGCGTGCCACCATGCCCAGCTAATTTTTTGTATTTTTAGTAGTGACGGGATTTCACCACATAGGCCAGGCAGGTTTCAAACTCCTGACCTCATGATCCGCCCGTCTCGGCCTCCCAAAGTGCTGGGATCACAGGGGTGAGCCACCATGCCCGGCCTATTTCATGATTTAAAAAAGCATTTTTAAAAAGTAGATCTGAATATGTTTATCGTTTTTCAAATCAGTTGGCAGGGCAGAGTCACACTCAGGCAAAAGAAAACCCACACTCTAAATATGTGCACAGGATGTAAAGTTGCCGCATGGATGAATTAGCAGGTGCTGTGATGTTCTGAAGCTTCTGTCGGGGCTCTTGCAGGAAATGCTCACCCGAGCCCTCCGTGGCCCCCACAGCTTCCTGGCAGGCCCCGAAGGTTTCTGCACAGGAAAGTGATGACTCTGCAAGGCTGTGTCTTGGCTGCTGGCGCAGAGATACAGGGCTGAGTCTTCTGGCTGCAGAGCGCGTAGGTGAAGGTAGAAGAGAGAGCTCTGGGAACATTCAGGTGAGAAGCGACTGGGCACACTTTCATTAATAGAAAGTTTCTCATAGTTGTACATAAACATGATCTCCGGCGGCTTCTTAACTTTCTGCTTGTACCAGTACACAGCCCTGTGTCCCATATGTTGTTCACATTTCAAAGACTTCTTGTTTGTCATTCCCATGACCAGGTGCTTTGGTGTTTGGGTAACTCCACTGTCTATGGGGACTGTAGGAGGAAAGGGACAAAATTCAGGCAGAGCCCAGGAGGAGGGTTGTTGCTGCAGCCACAAGGAAAAGGCTTGGATTTCAAGGACAGTCGATTTGAAGCCAACTCACCTGCTCCCAGGAGACAGAGAACCACACAGCAGAGCAGCCTGCAGCCCATGCTAGCGTCCGGTCTGAGATGAGGCCTCTGACTGGGGTCCTCTGGGTGAGGCACTGGGCTCTGGTCTCCTTGGCCCTGATTGGTGGTTTTACCTGTGATGTCACTGATTCTGACAGCTTCCCCAGACCCAGGGGATAATTATTCCTGGCCATTTTACATCCTTTCTGGGTCCTGATAGAAGGTAGATTTGAATAGTCTGGGCTGGGATGAATGGGCTGGGCAGAAAGGACAGAGCCAGCTTTTTACCCCCCAAGGATATTCCTCTGGCAGGGGCTCTTTGCTCTCAGCTGCTTCCTCATTAAGTGGATCCTCCCTCTATCTCTGTCTCCCTGTCTTTCAGGACCCCTCTCAGCAACAGACCACTCCCGTTCAAGGAATCTCCTTCTGTCCTGCATGATCACACAAGACAGAAGCATTCAAAATGTCCCTTCCCTTATTGTCTAAGCACGGTAGAGCCCTTTTTGCCTGGCTCTGTGGAGGGAGGATGACTGCATGACCACAGATGCAGTGTGGACCAGTGCCCATCATTCAAAGGCATGGCTGATGCCAACCAGCAACCAGGCACTGGGGAGGGAGCTGAGGGAGCACGAAAGGGATGAGCCACCCTCTGTCCCTGAAGCGGAGGGCATGAGGCTTGGCTGGGCTTCGAGCTAACATACACAGGATGCTGAAAAAGAACAACGCAAGGTGTGTGGTGCAAAGGAAAGGGAAAATAGCTTGAAGCTGATGTCAGTGTGCTTGACCTGAGTACAGCCATGCTCTCATTCGAGGTACGGATGGTTCCCCATGGGCAAGATCCCTCCTGGCCCATCTCTCCTCTCACTCTCTATCCCTTCCCCAGGTCCCTGCCTCAGAGGTTTCACGGGAGCACAGCTCCTCCCTGTGGCCAAAGCAGCATTTGGCCACTCACCAACCCAGTGTCCGAATCCAGACTAGATCCATATCCCACATCCCTGAGCAGCAGGGATGGGTTTCAAAGGCCAGGGGAGAATGAAGAGGAAGGAAGTGTTGGCAACAACACAGAGAGTCAGCAGCCAGAACACCAGGTATCCCCACACCTAAGACATTCTAAATTTTTACTCAGCAGAAATTGTCTATGTCTGAGTCTGGGCACCATTGCAACACCTTATCTCTACAAAAATTGCCAAAACTTAGCCAGATGTAATGGTGCATGTCTGTAGTCCCAGCTATTCAAGAGGCTGAAGTAGAAGGATCACTTGAGCCATGGAAGTCAAGACTGTAGTGAGTCTTGATTGCATCACTGCACTCAGGACAGAGTAAGACCCTGCACCCACTAAGCCCCTCAAAAGAAAAAAAAGAAAAGAAAAGAAAAGAAAAGAAATGAAATGAAATGAAACAAAGAAAAGGAAAGAAAAGAAAAGAAAAGAAAATTATCTGTGTCTGGATCCCTAGTAATGAGCAGAACAGACAGTACCCCAGCCCTCTGGAACTTATGGGCCAGTCTGACTTGTTCAACAAATACTCCTTGAGTAACAGCTAGGAACAAGCAGAAAGTCACCAACATTTTCACCCCCAGAATTCTATTTGAGTAGGGCAAGTCAACATATTCAGAAAACAACTAAAGAATAAAAATCTATCTTACATAAAGTTTGAGACATGTAATCAGTATGTCATTGTTCAATCACTTCATATATGTGATGCCATATTTCCTCACATATTAAATCAGGAGAGCGGAAATGAGATGATCTCCAAAGCCCTTCCATTTCTCAAATGTTAGAAACCAAATTGGTCATCAGCTCTGTGGAGAACTTTCCAACTAGAAACCAGCTGGATGACTTCCTATGGGTCTTCTCTACTTCACTGCATAAGCTATTTATGCTTTGTGACCATTTAGTTATTAGAATATCATCAATTTTCTTAAAATGTACTGCTATGCCCATATTGACTTTTCATTCTAGACCATTTAAAGATACAAATGAACACAAATAAACACAAAATGAGATGATTCATACTTTCTAAATGATTTTTACCATCTATTTATTGTTGTATTACAGTGGTATTACCATTTTGTGATGATAATTATAATTGTAGGACTGAGATTACGGTCGTAAATCCATATTATATGTAAATCTACACTGCGATAAGACACTTATCCATGATTTAAGTCAAGGGTTTATAATTTAGATTTGTTTTAACCTGGGGATGTGCTCGGTCAGGAGGAAAACTTTAGCATTCTTCTAATGTATAAATTTCATCAGATTTTCAATGTGGCCCGAAAAACAAACATAAAAAATGTAAAGGATGTAGATTAGAATTTAAGGGTGTTGAATATTCTCCTTCTCAACAGGTTACATATAGTATCGATCTCTAACCTGCTACAGTTGGAGATATTCTATTCACTAGATAAAAACCTAAAATTGCCTTATTTTAAACACTAGTATCATTACCATTAAAATTTTTTCAATTGGTATCTACTTCAGCAAGAAAATACTCTGGCCCTTCTACAAAGAAGTAGAACAAATGCGAACAAATAAAATCGTATTGTATGTTTGGTTCCCAATAAGTAAACCAAATTGCAAAGGAAATAAAAATAAAGCAATAGAATTTAAACTGAAAACTTGAAAAATAGTGAAAGTGAAAGGTTTAATTGTCCTGAGGATAAAAGCTAACATAAGCGTTTCCCACAACAAGGGGTGGTGACCAGAGAGCTCAGGTCATCTGAATTAGGGATGGACCTAAGAAGGAAAATGATCTCAGGACCGTGTGAATTGCAAGAAGAGCGAAAAGTGGAATGGTAAACATGAAGAGAAGCCAAGTAAACATATTTATATAAAATAGAAGTAGTACATGTGATTGAAGATAAGAGGACATAACTGACTCCTAGACAGCTGGGATTTAGGACACAGAGTACTAACAAGGAGCCCCAAGAACCTGTGTAAGAAATTTTTTTTTATTTTTTATTTTTCTTTGTGGGCCAGATCCTAAGTTGTGCATGCAGAGGGTGGCACTCCTGAAGGCCCAGCAGGGAACAAACTCTGGAAGGCTGAAGACATGGGTAGGGATGTCAGAAGATACTCAGGGCCAGAAGGGATTGGCATTCAGACCCAGTGAGAGTGGAGAGTCGTGGTGGGAACACCGTGATTCCCACTAAGACCCTGGAAAGGCATGCACTAGCAAAGCTGACCACATGCTGGGGCTCCCTAAGAGGGAGGGCAAAGCTGAAGTAGACCCTAGCTAGTCATATATTCAACCCTCCCAGAATAAAACCCAATATTATTTCCAAGAAATAACATAATCCAGAGCCTCAAGCCTATGTTGTCCACAATGCTTCACATAAACTCTTTCTAATCTTTCATGTAGGATATTTAGAAGTCTCCTAATTCTTCATGCCACCCAAAAATCTATCTCCTTTCTGATCCATACTACTACCAGTGTTCCTGTACCAAAATATCAGTTTCGTCATGTTGTTTCACTTGGAGTAGGACCAATGGCTCACCACTGCCTAGAGATTTGTGTCCAAAGTCCTTTCAGGTCTCCCAATATCCTCAGTCATCTGACTATTGCCTACTCTTGAGGAGAGTTCAAGATGACCTTCATCAGAATTGGAAGCGACGCTTGCTGGTCACCCTTCTTGAAAAGAAGGAGCCTACAATGCACGAGGCTGCCTCCACCGGCTTCTCCTCAACACTTTCCAGTTTATCTATTGCCATGGAATTTCATGCCTCTCCAAATATTTTTCTGTTAAATAAAGTACTTACTGATCATCAGAATTGTCTCTTGATCTTAGAAATATTTCCTTCCCCCTCCTTTATGCTTGTGCTCATCAACCATTTTTAGCAATCATATTTTTTTCATAATGTTATATAAAATATGGACACATGTGTGCAGCACAGAAAGACAAGAAATAGCTTCCTCCACCAGTTCAGATCTTCAGTGCATGGGACAGGCTCCGTTTTTGTTTGTGGAGCCCTAATACTTCAGTGGCTTTGTTGTGAAGCCCTGCTCTAGCTGAGAAACAATTCTGTGAGACTTTCGTGTGCGTAAAATAGAGGATTTCTCCACTGGGTGCACTAGCCGTCTGTACTACAGACTGAAACTCCATCAGAGGCCATCAGACAGTGGAGACTAGAGCCTTGGGTGCAGGTGCACACACTGGCCCACAGCTTCCTGGCTGAGCTGGGAAGTTTGTGCACAGGAATGCGGTGACTCTGCAGGGCTGTGCCTTGGCTGCTGGCACAGAAATATACAGCAGAGTCACCAAGCTCCAGGGACTTGATGTGAAGATTTAAATGAGCTTTGTCTGGAGAGTCAGGTGAGATGCGATTTGGAACTGTTTCATTTATAATGAGCTGCTTGTTATTGTAGCTAAACATTATCTTCAGCAATTTCTTAGAGTCCTGCTTATACCAATACATAGTATCATGGCCCAGATTTTGTTCACATTTAAGGTACTCGTTCTTTCCTGTCTGTGTGACCAGGTATTTTGGAGTCTGGGAAACAGCTGTGTCCAAGGAACCTGTAAAGGAAAGAAGCAGAATTCAGGCAAATCCCAGGAGGTAGCCTGCTGTCGTCATGGTGAAAAGGTTTAGGGACTCCAACAGGATCATGTCACCTGGGCCCAGGACTCACCTGCTTGGAGGAGGCAGAGGGCCACACAGCAGAGGAGCCTGCAGCTCATGGCAGAGTCAGGCAGACCAGGCAAGGCCCGGGGCAGGATTCTGGTGTGCAGTGGTGAGAAGTCTAGGCTGTGCTTTCCACTGCCGCTGAGAGGGGCTGTGCCAGTGAGGTCACAGCCTGTAATCATTTCCCCATTCCCAGGCTCTCCTCTAGCATGGCTCCTGCTTTCACACCCTTCACTTGCTGCTTTAAAGGATTTTTTGGAACTTCTGGGAAAAGTTGAGAGGGTTGAATTGTGGCCTCCAGGGTGTGTCTCTGACAGTCATTCCTGTGCCATCAGCCCCCTCCCTCCTCACTTCTTACCCCAGATTGACCATCTCCTCCCTTCCTCTCCCTTTCATGCCCTTCCCCGAGAGTCAGGCTGCTGTTCCTCTCTGGATCCTTTGCTTCCCCTTCACAATAAAGCAGAACATTGTTTTGCTCTCTTGAATCTCCGTTCACTTGAAGTTCTGATTAATGGTCAGCAGTCCCCCTGATTCAGAAGAGACTGGCCTGAGATTTCACCTGAGTACCAGCTACAGCCACCTAACCCACATGACTGTGATGCTAGTTCAGAGAAAACCCTGTTCAAGGGTCATTGTTGGGAGTGAACTGCAGCCCTGCTCCCTCTGATGTTCTTATCTGTCCAAGGGGTAGATCTATGAGGAAACAGGAGGCTGTTGGACAACATGCAGACACCGTGTGCTGGGAAAGAATGGCGATGGAGGTCAACAACACGGCAGTCAGGGAAAACAAAAGTAGGTGACGGTACTGCCCTTGAATTGTCTGCTGATAATCCTCCTTGTTGGTACAAAGTTTACAACACAAGCTTATTGCAGAGTTTCTCAATTTCAGCCTGAGTGCCATGTTGGATCAGGTGATTGTTTGTTGTGGGGGGCTGACCTGTGCAGGTAGGATGCTTAGTGGCATCCTTGGGCCCTACCTACCTGATGCCAATGTGACAACACAACATGCCTTCGTGTTTTCTGAATTATCCCCTGTTGAGGACTCCTGTCCCCTTTATTCTTGCCGATGGTACTCCTCTTTTCTGCCAGGCATCATCCACCCAGCTTCAGGGGTGTGGTCGGGCCACAGCTCCTCCTGCCGTGGTCAGCAAGGCCCAGCACTCAGACCTCAGTGCCTCTGTCAGTGGCCCCAGGGCAGCAACCTCTAGGAGGAAAACCAGGGACCAGCACTGCTAGAAAGGCATTTCTCACACACACACATATGCACGCATGCACGTGCATGCACACACAAACAACACACACACACACTAACTTTGGTAATGCTGTCATCTAATGGTGAAACCCCTCCAAAGACAGACCCTGATGGTTCATTTGTGATTTGCTAAACACACAACTAGTACTAAACAAAAGAAAAATGACCACCGTCCTTCTTGGAACTTCAAGCATGCTTTATTTGTTTGCAGTCATTGAATGGCTACTTAGTGCGAATCATGAGTAAACAATATTCTCACTCTCATGATGCTTATAATCCCGTAGGAGCAAAAACACATTCACACATTATCTGTAGACTAAGAACATGAAATACAGGTTGCATGGAGGCCAGCAATATAGTTACTATTTACATTTAAACACTTTTTTAAAAACATCTCATTTCTTCATCTATGAAACAATGGGCATAAATAAATAATTTTCAACCCTCTGTCTAGCTCTAAAATTCTGTGAACACAACTAGATACCCCCTAGATGTGAGTCTTATTCAGTACCTATCTCATTGCACCACACAGCTGACATGGGAAGCCTTTCAAAGAAGGAATGGAAGTGAGGGAAGATAGTGAAATGACAAGAGGCTACATACAATGGTGATGATAACTACATAAAGATGTAACCATTCTTAAAGAGTAAACTTTAAATAAATAAGTATCTCATTATCTTACGCAAGTGTTTTTACCAAATCACATGGATAGTCTCCGGGAGAGGCACTGGAATGAAACTGATAGAAAGACACTCGCCTCACATGAAGCAATGTTAGTTCTGGTTGTTGTTTTGTTTTGTGTTTTACAGGAGACATGAAAAGCAAAAGTGTTTTATTGTCCATCAAGAATTGTCCAGCCTGGGGAATAGCGGCTCACGCCTGTAATCCCAGCACTTTGGGAGGCCGAGGCGGGTGGATCACAAAGTCAGGAGATCAAGGCCATCTTGGCTAACACGGGGAAACCCCGTCTCTACGAAAAACACAAAAAAATTAACCAGGCGTGGTGTCGAGCGCCTGTAGTCCCAGCTACTCTAGAGGCTGAGGCATGAGAATGGCATGAACTTGGGAGGTGGAGCTTGCAGTGAGCGGAGATCGTGCCAAGGCATTCCAGCCTGGGCGACAGAGCAAGACTCTGTTTCAAAAAAAAAAAAAAAAAAAAGGTCTGAGTACAAAAAGGAGCAAATGAATTGATGACGTACCTCTTTTCTAACAGAGCCGACTCTGCTGCACAAGGGGAAAAAAGCTACAGAAGGGAGAGAGGATAGACGCTGGGATCCCTGGGAAGAGTCAGGCTTCCAACAAGAAAGTCAAACGGGGAAGAAAACGTAATAATGTTATCCTGGGGATAACTTAATCCACAAAAAGGCAGAGAGTTGTAGGGGCAAAGGGAACGAGGCAGGAGGCTGCGGAAGAACTAGAACACGTCGAACTGAATGATATCACGATGCATATTTTGAACATGGGTGATATTTTTGGCTGTCCAATATTTCAGCCCCGTGTTATATTTGGGCAATTCCCCCAAAGTTTGGGGGAATAATTAACACAAATTAAATGCAATGCCATGATGGATAGAGATTATTTACTAACAAGGAAAAATGATTATATGTCACTTTTGGTTTTTTTTTTACTGAGAAGAAACTCTAGATTTCTTTGTGAGGGTAGAAGTTCGAAAAGTCCAGGGGGATCCTGACTCTCCAACTCTTACTTACGTTAGTCACTTTAAATATTTAATATTGAGCTTAGAAGTGTGCGTTTTGAATAGTCTGGTTTTATGACTTTACCAGATTTGAAAATGGCTCATACTACAGAAAGTTAAGAAATTTAGATTCTAGCATGTAGACATGAGTTTCCTATCTTAATACGTGCTTTTTTTCCATTCCAAAATAAACTGCAAAATTAACCTCCACAGGACGGCTAATGGTTTTCCTGTTAAACTGTTTGGCTAGACTTTCACTTCCAGGCAGCATGGTGGAAAATCGTAGAGTATAGAGATATTTTCAAGCTCCCTCCTGCTGAATAGCTAACGCCTATATAAAATGTATCTTTGCTGTATTTTTGGATTTCCAAGAAGTAAGGGAAATTTCAACTGCTTTTTGAAAAGGCGAAACAGGAGCCTGTAGTGAAAACAAAATGAAGAGCCTGTTTCAGATGTGCATCCTGGAGGTCTGTCCACGCCGCCTTCTTTCCCATCTGCAGCTGTTTTGGCATCATCTTTTGACATCTGGCCAAGTCCAGCTTCCATGGGTCTTGGGAGACAGGGATAGATGTTGAAGCTGGAGGCTGGAAGGGAGTCTGGTGATGCAGTTTTGATGAACCATTTGCTCAGACCCAGGAGACAGGTTTCCTATCCTTCCAAGCTCTTGCTCCAAGAACTTAGAGGAACATCCAGAAGAGGAAAAAGAAAAGAAAATCCCCTTCTAGCTTAAGTCTTTCATCATTTACAGTCAGGGGAATGGTGCTGCAGGTATTCTTTGGTCTGATAAGTAGATTTCCCTTGGTAATTACTCTCTTTGCAAGATCCCTCGAGGAAGCCCTGATTTGTCAGGCTCACTGCCCAGGTCTCAGGAAGTCATTTCCTGGCAGGATTGAGCTGGAGCAGAGGCCCAGCATCCAGAGGTTCTCTTATTCCTCTCAGGAGCGGGTCCTCCACTGTCATCTGCCTGTGAACTCTCCTCTTTCCCGCCTCAAACTCTCCCCCTTCCTCATCCCATGCAAGGTCACATGCAACAAATCTGGCAGTCTAGGCTCTTTGCTAGAACAAAAGCACCTGCACAGCAAGGCAAATGAACAGTCTGTATTTAACCTCTCACATTTCAGCATTAACACAGCTTCTGCAGACCACATTTTCCCCTGTTGCAAATACACCCGATATTTCTTTTAACTGTCTCCCATGCAGAGAATGCTCTGTCCTTCCTCTGAGTTTCCTTAATCTCAGTAGAGTCACAGCTCCTCCTTGTGGTAAAAGGTCAAACGTGTCAAGACTCTGTCCCATGGTGGACCAAAGGCAGCAGGGTGGTAGAGGTCTTAGAAATAGGGATATGCAGCCAGGCACGGTGGCTCATGCCTGTAATCCCAACACTTTGGGAGGCCGAGGTGGGTGGATCACGAGGTTGAGAGGCCGAGACCAACCTGGCCAATGTGGTGAATCCCGTCTCTACTCAAAATACAAAAATTAGCCGGTTGTGGTGGCATGCACCTGTAATCCCAGCTACTCCAGAGGCTGAGGCAGGAGAATCACTGGAAACCGGGAGGTGGAGGTTGCAGTGTGCCGAGATCGCCCCAATGCACTCCAGCCTGGGTGACATGAGCGAGACTCTATCTCAAAAAGAAAAAAAAAAATGGGAAGGCGGAGAGGCTCACTCCTTCCTTTCTTCAAGAGGCTTCTATTTAAAATACAAACATACAAAATTTTACCTCACCTTTAATAAATATAAAAACTGGCTTTTGGAGTTAATAGACTGAATTTTTGCAGAACAACATTCTTATCAAAAAAACTACATAAACTTAACAAAATATAAAGATAAATGTTTGAAGGCATTTGGAGCTACTGAGGCAGTAAGAACCTAACGGACTGGGATCTCAAGGAGAAAGGAGAGATCTAACAGACTACTTTTCCCTCTAAGTCATTTGCCAGTTTTGTATCGCTGCCTAAGTAGCTGAGAAAAAAAGGGAAGACTGAGAGTATAGCGGGCTTTGAGGAGCATCCACCACGTTTCTGATCTGGAGAACATTTACGTTCAGTGACTACTGAATAGGAGAGGAGCCTGGCAAAGGCCCCAGGCCTTGGTGCTGGGGGCAGGAGCAGGGATTGACTGAAAATGAGCACGAAGGAACTTTCTGGGTGGGGAGGATGAAATGTTTTACAGCTGGATCATGGTGATTGTTGCACAACTCCACAAATTTATCAAAATTCATTGAATTGCATACTTGCAATGGGCAAATATTATGTTATGTAATTTACACTTTAATTAAGCTGTTACACTCCAGACATCTAGTTGGAACTTAAATGGCTAAGACCAAAGGCGAGCAGCCATCACACAGGCCAAATCCCAGCTCTGATCCAGCTCAGTCATCAGCTCAATTAAGGTGATCTGCCCCTGCTACAATTCCCAGCAGAAGCAAAAGTGAATCATCTGGGGAAGATGAAATCATTCAGAGTCTCAGATTATCTCTATAGTTTTTATATACAATATCCAGCATTCAAATAAATCACTAGTTGTATGAGAAAACAAAATCACATGCCCAGAAACCAAACAGAGAAAACAGAAAAAAGAAAGAGACCCAAACAGATTCAGATGTTAAAGTTATCCAAAACTGGCTTTCAAATGACAGATGTTAATATAGTCAATGAAGTAAATGGCAAAATGTAGAATTTTAGCAGACAGCTGCAAATTGTAGGAAGATTTAAGTGGAAATTCCAGAACCCAAAAACACGAATACCTAGAATTTAGATTTCAATAGGTATGTTTAAAACAGCAATAGTTTCTTAAATGAAACTCAAAAAGTTAATCTGGCTGCCTCATGTTAAGTTGAAAGTGACAAATTCATTCCTACCTCTGCCTCTAGGTGCCTCTTGACTTTTGTTGCTGAATTCTGTTCCTGCACTGCCTGGCTTTATTCTGGCGATTCTCATGCTGGTCTAGACCTCTGTTGACTTTGAAATGGTGTAAAATGGTGTCCCAATATTAGACTCCATGTTTTCTACTCTCTTAACTTGTTATTTTGTGAGCTAGCATCATTAGCCCAAATGCATCACACCAGGTTGACAGGGTCATCAGATTGTTCTGCTCTTGACCACATGCTGAGCAAGACTCATTGATAATTGAGTTCCTTGTACCAAGCCCCTTTTCCTTCTGAAGATTTCCGTGGGGATCCTCTATATTCTCATGGAAATACCTGAACGCCCACTCAGTAATCATTTCACCATCCTAGGAGTTAAAATATGTTTTCCTAAGCAACTAAATCCAAAAAATTCTAATAAAAATGACAAAATGAGAATAAAGAAAAGATACAGGTTACTTGGTTGGGTACAATTCTCCCATATTCAGAGCCCACCATCACACTCTGTGGTATCTATAAACATTCTTCAACCCCTACAGTATGTCGTCATTTCTGCCCAAGATATCTTTGGGAATTTCATTTCAGATATCTGTCTTTTTGGAGACATTTGCAAGAACGAACCCAACCAGAGACTTCCTTTTCTTAGACAGGAAGTGGGTGCTGGCGGCTGGGAGGGAGACAGATCTATGAGGGTTTTTGAACAGGCTGGAGGTGTCTTTGTAAGGCTGTGGCTTCACTGCTGGCACAGAAGTACATGGCTGAGTCCTCCAGCTTTGTGGACTTGATCTTCAGAGTGAAATTTGATCCATCAGGCCTTTCAACTGAGAATTGATCATCGAACATTTCAGACTTGTCTGAGATCTTATCATTAACAAAGGAAACCAGAAACTCGACTTTCTGCCCCAAGATTTGTCTGTACCAATAGAAGTATAAGTGATTAGAGATGGGGACACACCGCAAGATCACTTCCTGTCCCATCTGTGTGACCTGATGGCTGGGAGTCTGGGTGACTTCAGGTTCTGTGTGTCCTGTGGGAAAAGAAGAAGATTAAGAGAATGGTTTAGAACTGTCTTAGGTAAGTTCAAAGCAAGAATTTCCTAGAGTCCTAAGCATCGACCTGCTTTCAAGAGACTAAAAATTGCCCAGCATAGGAGCCAGGTATCCATGGTAGGATCACAGCAGGAATGAGGCCTCTCCTAGCTCGGGCATCTGGTCCTGTGGAGGAAAGGAGGGGCATTTTGAGCTCCCATGACCCCACAGGCAAGGTCTGGCAGAATTGCTGGTGTCTGGGGCAACACCCACCGTCCCTGGAGCGCCCTCTATAGGAGAGAGGAGGGATCCTTTGTGTTGGTGCCGAAACCTGACAGTGCAGGGCTCTGCTCAGGGGTCTGACGGTGTGTGCAGGACTGAGGGCCGTTAATTATTAAGAACAGTGCTGGAAAATGTGGGGCTCAGCAAGGTAACGCTGAGTACATAGTCCGGCTCAGAAATTCCAGGAGGTCGCCTTCTCTTATTACCTGCTGTGAGCAACAATTCAGGTGCAACAGAATCCACGGTTGATAATGGATGCCAAGAAAACTTGGTATTAGGATTAAAGAGACAGGAGGAAAAACAATCAAGTTTGAAAGTTTTAAATCCTGAGTGGAAGAGAGAAGCCAACAAGAAGTTGAAACTCTGCACACGCCCCAGGGAGAGTGAACTAGAGAACAATGATGCAAACCCCATGGGGAACCCCTGTCCTCAGGGTCAGGCACTGATACAGCCACCTGAGGAGGGCATTGGGTATTCTTTATTTTTTAAAAAAGAAAAGAAAAGGACCTGCCAGGTGCGGTGGTTCACGCCTGTAATCCCAGCACTTTGGGGGTCCGAGGGGGGCAAATCAAGAAGTTAAGAGTTTGAGACCATCCTGGCCAACATGATAAAACCACGTCTCTACTAAAAATAGCTGGTTGTGGTGGTAGCGCCTGTAGTTCCAGCTACCCAGGAGGCTGAGGCAGGAGAATCACTTGAACCTGGGAGGTGGAGGTGGCAGTGAGCCGAGATCACGCCACTGCACTATTCCAGCCTGGCAACAAAGTGAGACTCCATCTAAAAAAAAAAAAAAGAAAGAAAGAAAGAAAAGAAAAGGTCTGACCATATTTGGATCTGGGATGAGGGCTGAGATCCAGGGTCTAACTTGAGTCAAAAGAAAAGTCAAAAAACGGTTCATTTTGGAAGGTGGATTAGTGTGGCCAGAGTGTTAAATACTTCACACAACATTTTCCAGAGGCACAAGCCAACTGGAAGATACTTGGAACAACTTAAATGTGACAGCTTCTGTCCTACATTCAAACTCAGGCATAGTCTCGTTCAAGACAAAGTCATGCCCCAGGCTGCAGGTGTCTGGGCAATTTAGCGTTGTCACATCCAATAAATGACAGTATTATGGTCTGAGATTTCTGCCGAGGTCCTACGGAATGCTGAACCGAGTGTTGAGGCTCAGCTGAACGCGTTGCCCCCATGGATCTCTGACTAGACTTAGGAGGAGGTTTGTGCACAGGGAGGCGGTGACTGTGCAGGGCTGTATCTTGGCTACTGGTACAGAGACACAGAGCTGAGTCTTCTGGCTGCAGCGCGAACACATGAAGGTATAAGCGAGAGCTGTCAGGGCATTCAGGTGTGAAGTGACTTGGCACAGTCTTGTTCTCAGTGAGTTCCTTACAGTTGTAGTAAAACATGAACACCAGGGATTTCTTAGCTTTCTGTCTGAGCCAATACAAAGAATCATGTCCCAGATGCTCACGTTTCATCATCCTTTTACTCCTCATTCCTGTGACCAGGTATTTTGGTGTCTGCGTAATTTCAGTATCCATGGAGCCTGTGAAAATAAGAAGCCAAATTCAGACGAAGCCTAGGACAGAGTATTCTGAGGCAGTTCCATGAAAAAAGCAAAAAATCCAAGGACAGAAATGTCCCACCTGTGCCCAGGACTCACCTGAGACAATGGACCACACCACAGTGGAGGCTGCAGCCCATGGCAGGGTCACACGGGCAGAGGCGTGGGGACCCTGAGTCTCCCTGCTTGGCATTCTGGTCTTATGGGTGTGCTTCCCTGGCCCTGAGACAGGGGCTGCTTGGGAAGTCTCTGCTCCTGTTAGTGTTACTGTTAGTGTCTACAGCTCACACTTCCTCTTTCCCTTCCACCTTTGTGCCTGCACCTCAAGAGGTGGGTTTAGACTAGCTTCTCAGGGCCAGGTGTGCATGGCAGTTTCCTCAGACAGTCGCATTTTTCTTAGCAACTGCCTGCCCTCCCCACAATGAATGACTGGGTCTCCCCTTCCTCTTTCTACTTGTGGCTCCCCTCCTCCCTGACACTCAGACCCCTTCCCTTTGGGCAGATGCCTTCCTGATGCCTGTCTTGGACCCAGGCGAGCGCATTCCAGCTCCACTCCCTCACCTCGGTGAACTCCAGGAGGCCTCCTCACCTGGCTCAGCTGAGCCCTTCCCTGGAGCCAGCTGTGCATCATTTTAAGACCCAGTAATGTAATACCAACTAGGGAGGGAGCACCCTTCAGTGGGTGCTGAGGGGGCGCGAGAGGAATAATCTGCAACCCCTACCCCCGGGGAGCATCTCACCTACTTAGGATGACAGACCTGAACACAGACTTGAATAACAGAAGGCCCTAATGGCGTGTGCAGAGGGACTGCAGAGACGAGGCTACGCAGGTCCAGGTGGAATGGACTTCAGTGTCTTTGTGTTGTCCACACATGGTCTCTCAACTAGCACAAGGAGCAAACCCTGATGCCAGAGCATTTGATTCTTCCTTAGTCCTTTCCTCCCTCCTGCCTCTCTTCTCCTCCCTCCACTTGACTCAGGAATGTCCCTAAAGTCACAGCTCCTCCTGGTGGTGAAAGAGGCACATGGCCTTCTTCTCAGCCATCTGCCCACAGTCCTCCAGATACAGCACTGGGAGCATAGATACACAAAAGGATTCCGCAGGGGAATACACAAAGCAAGAAGGCATTTGAAACACCAAAGTAAAGGCTTAGCAACTCTCACTGCCCCTTACTGGTGAAACGCCTCCAACAGCCTCCATATACACACTTAAGATATCAAAAAATATGATCTACTAGGTATTTATGGAACACAGAACTATATGTCAGGCACTGTTTGAAGACCAGGAATAGAGCAATGAATAAAACCAACTCTCATGGGCACATGGACCATTTTAATTTGTTCAAAAAGCTTTTGTGAATAATGTTCTCATTCTCAAAGTGCTTCAGGGATTACAGTAGCTACAAGACATGTTTGACATGGGCTGGGTGCAGTGGCTCACACCTGTAATCCTAGCACTTTGGGAGGCAGAGGTGGGCAGATTACAAAGTCAGGAATTTCAGACCAGCCTGGCCAATATGGTGAAACCTCATCTCTACTAAAAATACAAAAAAATTAGCCAGGTGTGGTGGCGTGCGCC
This sequence comes from Macaca nemestrina, assembly GCF_043159975.1. NCBI lineage: Eukaryota > Metazoa > Chordata > Mammalia > Primates > Cercopithecidae > Macaca > Macaca nemestrina. The sequence continues at coordinate 16,698,587 of NC_092128.1, forward strand.
TGACGTCCCAGCTACTCGGGAGGCTGAGGCAGGAGAATCACTTGAACTCGGGAGGCGGAGGTTGCAGTAAGCCACGATTGCACCACTGCACTCCAGCCTGGGTGACAGAGCAAGACTCTATCTCAAAAAAATAAAAATAAATAAATAAAAAATAAGACATGTTTGACATGTTTACAGATAAAATCTAATTTGGAAAGTTTTACAGGGTGTGCTTTAGGAAGGTGAAAGTAATTGGTTTTTAGGTGTCTAAATCATTTCATCTACCGACTCTCTCATTTCCTCATCCTTGAAATTCGGATGTGGGGAGAGACTGAAATAATTTTCTCTGTCTACCCAGCTCTGAAACACTGTAAGCCAAGAAGGGTAGACTTCACTAGGCTGCTGTGCCAGAACCTTATATGCTTCACGGCCCCTATCAAAATACTTTACAGAGTACAGGTGCTTAATACATGTTTGCTTAATTGGTCAATAAATAGATGGATGGAATGGAAAACAGTAAAAATCTACCTTTTAGGTAGGCCTAAGCACTTAAAAATTGTGTTTCTAATGTGCTACGGTTGGCATTGGTATATTTATATCTGTAAATCTACAAAAATCAGGTTGTAGTCTCAGTATGTAAGGCTGGATGCAACTGATAAAAATAATTTTTATTTCAAAGGCTTTATTTATGAATAATAATCTTTCAATGTTGATGATGCATTGTCCAAAGGAGATATGGAAATAGAGGGTTGTTACTTCCTAAATTCTCCTTCCTGTCAGGGTCCCCATCATTCCTTGAACATTTCCTTACTTTATGGCACAGGGGGTTCTAGGCTTTTCCTGCCTGGCTTGGTTTCTACTATTTGTCCAAAAAGTCCTGGTTCCTTCTAGCGGACAGTGGTATTTAGAAAACAGAATATGGACCCTAGATCTTTTGGGGTGCTTTTGGGGTGAACTACCCTTAGGCATCACAGTGGACAGAGCTATACATACACGTGTATACTCACAGTACATATATCTTTACAGGTATCTTTCATTGCTCTTTAGACATATTGAGAAGTGATGAGTTCACACTAATTCCAATCCAGTATTATAAGGTTTATTCTTGTGTTCTGGTGTTCTCTCTCTCTCCATATTTGCAACTCCCTTATCCAATACTGAGAAATGTGGTTGTGTTATCCTTATAGATTTATATATTTGATTAATCCCTTTCCATGTGACTATGTGTATGCTGCAGCTGCCACTGTCTCTCCCTTGTAAATGGCCTCCTCTCTCCATTCACGTTCTGACTTCCTGTGCCAGGGAGACCACCCATGTTGAAACTCTCCTCACCTCAGTCCAATTTCTAACACACCACACAAGGGATGTCTTGCTCCACAGAGTGCGCTTTGCAATCTGCTTGGGCTTCCACAGTCTGCAGGAGGCTGCTTTCCACCCCCCATTTGGACTCACCCTTCTTTTGGGGAGACACTTTCCACGTGCTGCATGGTCCCTATCGCCGTCCAGCAGGCCTCCCTTCTATGCAGATACAAAGAAATGCACGTTAGTCCTCTGTATTTCATGTCACTGTGTGTTTATTGCATAACTTGAGGCACCTGACCTGGGTGATGACCTGGGAAGACCTCAGGACCTTTTAGGAAGATCTTCTTAGTGTACAGGGTGATGGCTGCAGCTAATGAGCTTGTTTGTAGTTGATTTGTCTGGGCTTCTCTGAGCCCTGTGTAGTTCTATTATTCTTCACCTTGTTCTCCAGGGAGGAATGCTAATTTCATGGTTCTAAAAGTTCTAGGTTTTTCCTTCCATACTAACATATATTTATGTCAGTACTTGTCTCCCTTACTGGATTGAATCTTCCTAAGGTCACAGGCTGTATCTTAATCACTTTCTTTTTTCTTCTTCCTAATGCAACCTCCTTCCTCTCCTGCCAGTGTTTACAGAACACCTTAAAGGTGCAACAGCAGCTGCTCCAGATAGCCCAACACATGCCTCTTTCCATTCTTTGCCTTCAAAGTGGGAGCTGGGGGTCACCTTCCAATACTTTCAGGTGCACAGACATTCTAACCACCTCTCATTCATCTTGCTAGAACCAAAGGCTTGAGAACCACAACCAGATGTTTTGTTCTCAGCATTTGAAGGCCTGCCTGAGTCTAACTTCCTCAAGGACTGATCCTATGCTCTGTTCTAGTTACTGAACACCCATTGACCACAAATATATAGAAGGACTGTGATTGCAATGGGTACCATGTGAAAGGGGGAATAAATCCATACAAATAAAAAAAACCTATAGGTTATTCATCTTTGTTTTCAGTGTGTGTGAATATTCTAGATGGTGTGACCGAGCCAATATTGAGAAGAAACAACTTTTTAAAAGCGCTGTATGATATTTGACTAATCATCAAATAATGGGGCACAAGTTATTCTCATCAGCATTCAAAGACTATGTAGAAAACCAGTTATCAGTTGGGGATTGATGCAATTAGAGAAGGTCTCTTGAAGGAGAGGACTTTAAGCCAGATCTTAGGGCAATCTACCTAAGCCTGCTCCAACTATTTTTTTTTCCTAAGAAACTGTTTCTGCTGAATTGTCTACAAAGAAGTCAACATTAGCTTTGACTACTAGTACCTGGCATGCTATGTCCCAGGAATGGGGAGACATTTTTGAGACTGGCTTTCACAATTTGTAGCTGCTATCTAAAGAGAAAAATGTATATTTGCTGGGCTGGAGTTTTCACTTATCTGACTCGTCTTTAACTCTTTTAGAACCTACAATCTTCTTTTGGCTTTGTTGACTACTTACCTTCTTTCTATATCTCTCCTGATCCTATGTCCCCAAGGTATAGGACCGAGAGCAAAAAATTCAAAGTGCTAAGAAGATGATTTTCCGGCTTGACAGAAGGAAGAATTTTCCAGGAAGTACTGTGGTTTCCTGTCCAGAATAGAGGCTGGTTGACTGTTGGTGGGGATGTTTTGGACAAGGCATAAGTGCCCATTGGGGCAAAGAAGAACTGAAGCATCTACTCTAGGCCAGAGACAGTGTTATAAACTGGAAATTTTAACATAAAGCATTTTCTTCAAAAGCTCATAATCTAGTTGAAGAGACAAGGAAATCAAAACCTGCAACCAAATTCAAAAGTTATAATAGCAACATGCACAGGGTTTTACAATGGCACCAATAAGGAACAGAAAGGACTAGCATCTAACAAATTGGGCCATTATGGGGGTGGAGTTAGGGGAGGAAATAGGTTAATGTCAGAGATTAATTATAGATAGAAATGATACTTTAGGTAAATTTAATGGATGACTAGAAGTTCACCAGCAAAGAGGGAAAGTAACCTCATTCATTCATTCATTCAGCAATTATTCACCGAGCAATTACTCTGTGCCACGTACATACTGACTTTGAGGCATAATAGTGAGCAAATCAGACATTATTTATGCCCTCAGGAATTTTAAACCACCTGGAAAAAGTAGACATTAGGCAGATATTTATACAAGTAATATGTGACTGGAAGTAAATGTAATGAAAGTAAAGGCTGCCTAGAAAGTTCAGGAAGGACTGATTTTAGCTGGAGAATGCAGGTGGATTTCAGAGTTCTCCACGGTTAGAGTTGAAGAATGACAGGAGTTAACCAGGTAAGGTGTATGTGGAAGGCACAGAGGTTTAAAACAGCATAGAGTGTCCAAGAACATGAACTTTAGTGATGGAACTTAAACTTATCCTGGTGTCAATGTGGAGCCGCCAAAGCATTGTAAGCAGGAAAATGTAATGATCCTTGTGCATTTTAGAAAGATTACTCTATGTGGAGAGTGAATTGAAGGAGAATAAAGCCACAAACAAGGAAGTGGTTTTAGCATGATTTCAATAATTCAGGAGAGAAAATGTGACACTGAACCAAGTCATAGGTGGTTGAATTGAAGGAAAAATCAAGAATCTTCAAAGAAAAGTCCAGGATCTTTAAGACAGGTAAAATTGTCAAGACTTTGAATACAGGTGGTGAGCAAGGTGGGTAAACAAGTTAAGGGTGGGCCGGGCATGGTAGCTCACGCCTGTAATCCCAGCACTTTGGAAGCCGAAGGCAGGTGAATCACCTGAGGCTGGGAGTTCGAGACCAGCCTGGCCAACATGACGAAATCCCATCTCTACTAAAAATACAAAAATAACCGGGCGTGGTGGCACGCGCCTGTAATCCCAATTACTTGGGAGGCTGAGGCAGGAGAATCGCTTGAACCCAGGAGAAGGAGGTTGCAGTGGGCCGAGATCACACCATTTGCATTCCAGCCTGGGTGATAAGAGTGAAACTCCATCAAAAAAAAAAAAAGTTAAGGGTGGCTTCCGTGTTTCAAGTTTGGTTAACCATATGTGTGTAGCTTCATTGCACTGACAGAAAATATAGAAAGAGAAAGCTATGATGAATTCAGCGCTGAACTAGTTGACCCAAGGTACAGGAGCAGATATGTTTAGTAGAAGTTGGGTCTGAGAAAAGCTCAGGAGAGAGTAGGTATTTCAAGGACTGATTATGAATGATAAGAAATTAGATCATAAAAAGGCAAAGAGAGGTAATGTGTACAGTGAGAGAAGAATTTATCTATTAGTTGTATTGAAAGCATTCCCTCTTCAAGTAATGCAGCTCTGTTTAACAGTGCTTTTTGTGTTACCATAGTAAAATCTTATTAAATCAGGAAGGCCATAAGTAGTCCTTAACCAGCTGGGGTCTGTAAATCCCATACTTCCCTCTGACGGCATGTTTATGAATAACCTCAGCAACAATATCTGCCATACTTGAGAAATGAAGAATCCTCTTGATGAATGTCCGGGTGTCTCCTATCATGGTCTTGCTATTTCTCAGAGGTCTTGGAATATCAATAAAGTTGGTTCGTTCAAGGGATGTAAAGGGGACTATTCCCTCATTTTTCTTCATCATTGAGTGAATTCAGAGAGCCACCATGAAGAACATTATCTTTGTCATGTTCCTAGAATTGCTGATAAGTGCTTTACTTTCTTTAATATTGTAGAAAGAGAGAGTGATAGAGAATGAACTTTCAGCATCTATTGTCTCTTGTGTAGGTCAGAAACTCAACAGAAAATTTGTGAATTTCCATTCCTCCTATAATAGCATGGAGAAATAGAAAACTTCCCCCCCATGCAAAATACTTGCATGCAACATACTCCTCATTCACCCTCCGGTTCTGATAATCACCTGAGACTTTGCTATATAACTAGAGTGAATATGCAATTTATTGACCAAATAGGGACATTTTTGAGAAAGAAAAGTGATGCAATTTGTAACTGTCCCAGGACAGCATGCATAAATCAGACTGTTCTTAGCAAATCAAGACTTAGAGTCCATTTACATTTAATAGTAATGCACCAGGCCAACGTTGTTGGTCCTTGCCCTTCTCAGCTTTCTCCTCTCTAAAGTCTAGGATTCAGACTTGGTAAAAGGTGAGATTTGTATGATCTGAAGAGAAACCAGGGAATGGATTCAGACTTGGATAACAGTCCAAAGAGATGTGGAGTTTTTATAATTTTACTGAATCAATAAGTAGTTCTAGTACTGATTTCTCTACTCTTCATAACCAATCATGTTTGTGTTTTCTTACTGGGAGATCCCTGAAGATATGTCTGTGAAATTTGTTAAGCTTTCAAAAGTATTTTAGAGTTGATAAATTCATTGTTTCAAACGATCTGCAAAATAGCATATAAAATAGAGCCTAATTTGTGAAAAATGTATCCTGTGTACATGTGTGGATGTGCGGATGTGTGCAGGTATATACAAAGACAAATACCTATAGGAATTACTGCTGCAAATTTACAGTGATTGATTTCTTTCTTTTCTTTTCTTTCTTTCTTCTTTCTTTCTTTCTTTCTTTCTTTCTTTCTTTCTTTCTTTCTTTCTTTCTTTCCCTCCCTCCCTCCCTCCCTCCCTCCCTCCCTCCCTCCCTCCCTCTCTCTCTCTCTCTCTCTCTTTCTTTCTTTCTTTCTTTCTTTCTTTCTTTCTTTCTTTCTTTCTTTCTTTCTTTCTTTCTTTCTCTTTTTTTTTTTTGACAGGGTCTTGCTCTGTCACCCAGGCTGGAGGGCAGTGGCATGGTCTCTGCTAACAGCAACCTCCACCTCCTGGGTTCATGTAATTCTCCTGCCTCAGCCACCCGAGTAGCTGGGACTACAGGTGCACGCCACCATACCTGGTTAACTTTTGTACTTTTAGTAGAGACGGGGTTTCACCATGTTGGCCTGGCTGGTCTTGAACTCCTGCCCTCAAGTGATCCACCCACCTCAGCTTCCCAAAGTGTTGGGATTACAGGCATGTGCCACTGCACCAAGCCTGTTATTTTCAATAAGTAGAATTTGGGATAATTTTTATCTCAACATTGCTTAATTTATACTGTACTATAGTTCTGCTTAGATTTCCTACATGATATTACATGTTACAACAGTAGATATAAAAGCCTTTTTCATTTGGGAAAAGAAGAGGTAATGAAAGATCTAGGCTAGCAGAACATTGGCAGTGTTCCCCCACAGAAGGCTATAGTGAATGTTTTTTAATCTACCTCTTATTCAGAAACTTTGGGACAAAACGTAATCTTTGTTTCGTTCCCTCCCTTCTCCTTCTCATCTCTAGAGGCTTTAACCATGGATTGTGACAATGACAATGACCAGATGGTTGGGGGCTATACCTGTAACAAGAATGCCTCCCCCTGCCAGGTGTCCCTGTACATTGGATCTCACCTATCTGGGGCTCTCATCAGCAGCCAGTGGGGGCTGTGGGCAGCTCACTGCCATTGACCATGGTGTGGACCCTGGAGTGTCCCTAGAGGATGTTCATTCCTCCTGTGGGTTGCCTTCCTTGGTCTGAGGTCTGCTGATTCATCCTGTTAGGAAACAAGGCCTTGGCAGAGAGGTGCAGGAGTGAAAAAGGAAATGTGTCTTACAGTGCTCTTCTTGAGCATCCTCTTCTCTCTAGGAAAAAATATCTCCCTTTTCTTTTCCATGGTTCTCTGATCTTGTGACCTGAATCCCAATACTATTGTCTTCACCAGTCTCCAGCCTTTCAAATTAACTTCAAGGTCTCCCTCTCCATGGACACCTGACTTTCTGCTGGCAGTACACACATTGTTCTCTTCTCTCTTGACACATTTCTGGCAGCTGGTAGTGCAACTTCTAGCTGCTGAGAAAGAGTTTCAAAAATGAGAGTACTCAGCTCACTGCATCCATTTTTGCATGGAACAGAGTCCCCCAGCTGACAAAGCTTTTTTTAAGGTTCACTAGTGGGCCCAGCTTTGTCTCTGGGCCAGTTCATTTGCTTGCAAGGTTCTGATGTGGTGACGCAGAATGGGCAATGGGTATGAAAGTAAGACCCAGCTGCTTAGTAAAAGCTCTGCAGCCTCTTTCTTTCTTTCTGGACAATTCCAGGTGAGATTAGGAGAACCTAATCTTGCAGCTCCTGGAGGGACTGAACAGCTCATTAATGCAGTTAAGATCATCATACACTCCAAATACAAGAGGGCAACCATGGGACATTACCTCGTACTAATCAAGCTGGCCAAACCTGCTGTCCTCAACAAAAGCATAAACACCAGCTCCCGACCCAGCTCCCGACCCAAAAGCAGTACTCGGTGCCTGATCTGAGATTGAGACAGCACACAGCTTTCTGCCAGTGGGTGAGCCTCAGTGTGACTCAGTTACAGGAGAGTTGGAGTTCAGTTAGGCTGTGGGATGGTTGAGGCTGAGGGATGGAAACTTTGGTTTCCTCCTCTGAAACATGGGAATAAAAATAATAATAATTCCTAGCTCACTAGTTGAGTTTAAGGATTAGATAATGCAATATATAAAATAAGTTTAGATCATTATCCTCAGCAAACTAACACAGGAACAGAAAACCAAACACCGCATGTTCTCACTTGTAAGTGGGAGCCGAATGATGAGAACACATGGACACAGGGAGGGAAACAACACACACTGGGGCCTGTTGGGAGGATGGGTGGGGAGGTAGAACATTAGGAAAAATAGCTAATGCATGCTGGGCTTAATGCCTAGGTGAATAGTTGACCTATGTAACAAACCTGCACATCCTGCACGTATACCCCAGAACTCAAAATAAAAATAAACTTTTAAAAATAAATAAATAAACAAAATGAGCTGAGAACAGTAAGTGCTCAAGAAATGTTCATTGTTATTATAATTATTATTATCGGCTTGTTGCTGCCCTTTGGGGGACCTGACCCTCTGGGGAGTTTGGAAAGAGGGGCACTAGGAGGGTTTGGAGAAGTTCATATCTTTGGGGTATGGGTGTCACTTATTGTCTGAGGATAACGGTTATCACCATGTATTTTATTCAAGAATGAGTTCTTCCACAGAATACAGTTCAAAGAGTAAAGAAAAGGCTGGATCCTAGCTCCCTAATTCCTTGCAATGTTTAAAAGGGCCTGTGCACTCCAACAGCACATGCTATGAAGCCTTCCTGGGCCCGATTAGTGACAGCATGGTGTTCCTGGCTTTCTTGAGCACAGGAAGAATGCCTGTCAGCTGGGTTTAATTTATCCCTACCCTGGACCCTGCATCTGCTCAGGAGGTAGGCACACTTCTGATACTCACTTTCTCTCCCTTTGGGATGACTCTAGTTGTCATGTGGTCTGCAATGGAATTCCTCAGGGTATTGTTTCCATGGGTGCAGGCTGTGCCCACAAAGGCAAACCTGGCATTTATACCAAAGTTTGCAACTACATCAAATGGATCCAGACATCATGGAAAGCCAACTGAGGGATTTCTATCATCCCTGGGTCCAGGTCCAGAACCTGGAATCCACTGTAACTGTCTTACCTCTGGAGGGGCTCATATTTCTCAGATAGAGATATCAATAAAATACCTTCACTAAAACTGGTGTTGCCATCCTTTAAAATTATTCCAGGTTTCAAGGGAAAGATTTAGAGTAGTGTTTCACCAAAATGAGGTCGACAAATCACCTACATTAGAATAATTCCAAGGAGTTTTTAAAAATGTTATACTACTGGGTTCTACCAATAATCAAAATTCTTCCACATTTCTAACCACAACTTTCTTATGATGTTTATGGGCTCCAGGGTTAGAGAACATTGGCCCAGAAAAGATCTTTCCTTCCTCTGCAACCTTTGGCTGAGCTCAGCTTACTACTATGAGGGCATTAGCCATGCTTAGTCAGACCAGCACAGGCTGCTACCATGATTTTCTTTAAACCTATACAACTGGCAGCTACAGAGATAGCTTGCTTCAGAGCACCTCAAACATCAAAGTCTACTTATTTATGTGAAAAAGTAAATGCTTAAGTGATAAATACCAAGATAAAACAAAGTTTACCAAGGAACATCAAAACCTGCCCTTCCAACAGTAAGAAAAGAACCTTATAAATCTATCCTCCTGTATCATGTAAAGATGAGCTTCTTCTTGCTACCCAGATGAGTTGCCATCCATTCTTACAAAGTTCTTTGTTGCATTAAATGATGACATGTTCTTTTGTGACTTCCACTTCTTTGTGTGTGTCCTGTCATCTAGAATCCCGTGGCTTGATTCTGTGCTTCTAACACAAGAGTGCTTCAGATGTTCGAGAGTAACTAACACATTCCTTTAGCATATCTTTTCCAGGCCCTGGTCTCTAGCCACCACTGAGTGATGGGGTCTGCACTCCTCTAACCAAGTCCTCAAGACAGAGTTCCCTTTGGCTATATCTGTTCAAGTCACGGTAGTTGGAGCAGATGCTCTCCACAGGCGCCAAAATTGGGCAGTAGGATTGGCAGCGCAGTGATGGAGGATTTTGACTGAGAACAGGGGAAAGCTCAAGAAGGTAGCTGCCAGCTTCAGAGAAACTGGAAGAAGGCTTGGGGTTGTCAATTTGGTCATGGGGACTGGTAAGAGCAACAATGAATGTTGTCTTGAAGGAGTCAGGATACCAGCATGGATATTAGCACAGAAAACTGGGGACAGGCGAGCATCCATTTACTGGAGATGGTGTCAAATGTGGACTTGGTCACAGGGAACAGGGCAAAGCTGAGATGCCTGAACAGAGAAGAGACAAGATCTCAGGTGGGCAACCAGCAAAGGTAGCCTGTTGCTGTGTCGCTGGCCTCTCCGTCTCCTTAGATTCCACTTGTCTAGGAATGACATTATATCTAATTGTGAGTGAAAACAAAGTCTGATACTAGTACTTAAAAGACTAGGATGATTGGAGAGCTATTAGTATGAGCTAGGCAGATTTTTACATGGAGTGTGATTTCTTTGTGTCTTAAATCAATCTTTGGTGGCATTGATTCTTCTCAGCTTTGAGTCATTAGTAAATCAGCTGTTTGGCTTCTATGTTCTCAAATCAGAGACAGTAGGGATTTTCTTACTGGAGTTCATACGGGCTGTGAGACAAGACTTGAGAGAACTTCTGTTAATCAACAGCATCTACCTTGTAGTATCACATCAAGAACCTTAACTGCAAAAATATCATGAAAAAATCAACAAGTACTTTGCAGAAAACAAGTGTGCTAGGTTCCAGATCTTCTCCTCATTCTGCAACCTAATAAGCTCACCCAAAGGAAAATGGGTTTAGTTTGACATGACTTGCTCTTAGTGAACCAGTGTTCTCTGCTAAATTCACTAAATATTCCTAATCTGGCGACTGTCACTCAGAGGGAGTGGGGTGGGGAGAGTGACAATGATTCTGAAGCTCTAAGGGTCACTGCATTTGTGAATTGTTTGCTCACAATGTGTCTCCTTGTGTCTTAGTGGGACCGAGTCATTCTTCCCAGGTTGTAATTCAAGATGCTTATAAGTTTCTGTTTTCTACTCTCCAAACTAAAATTTCCAAAATTGTAACAGGAAAGCATGGCTGAACTAAGTAACATTTCTCTTTGCATATCAATTTATTTGGATTTAGGAAATGCATCCCATAATATTAAGGTGGGTCTATTAAAGGGGGCTGGGATAATGGAGCTAGGAGGAAATAAAAAATACAGTTAGAATTAATAAATCCTAATGTTCAATAGCGGAGTAGGGTGACTATAGTTAACAACAATGTACTATATATTTCAAAATAGCTAGAAGAGAGGATTGGAAATGTTCCCAACACATAGAAATGATTAATACTCTAGACGATGGATACCCCAAACACCCTGAATTGACCATTACACATTCTGTGCATGTAACAAAATATCATGTGCATCCCATAAATGTGTGCAAATGTTATGCATCCATGAAAAAATTTTTTAAAATTATTAAGTTCCTATTATATGCTCAACATGGTTGTGGGGATATAACTATATTTGACAGAAATTGTCTTTATCTAAAAGTTAACATGAAGTATGTATTATACATTAAAAATTAATATGAGGTGCATATTATACATTCTTTCCATGTTTCATGTCATTTATCACTTACGATGCTCTATTTGGTTGTTAGCTTCAATTTAATCTCCGTTTTCATCTCTGTTTTTCTTCCTAATCCCATTTCCTTCTGATCTAATAGAATGCTTTCTCTCCATAAATTCCTCACTGACCCCTTATATTCAGAAGTGGCAAATTTGCAATTATTTCATGATAGCATTTGTGCATGTTCTGACAGCTGTGGGTTTCACATATACACACTTGTCTGTTTCTGTGATAAAACAATTTCTTTTGTTAGGTATGCTTTACCATCGAATTTTATGTGATGGAGGTAGAATATGGGCATGAACAGGAATACAGAGCAATGTAAAGTAAATTCTGACAGAGACGTAAATTTGTACCTTAACAAAACTCTAATACGTGGATGAAAAAATTGTGTTAGTTTGTCCTATTTTCCCATTAGTTTCTGTGGGTATTCATTTTGTATTATTTTAAATCCAGAGACCAATAAAAAGCTAGAAACAGAATAAAGTCTAGAACGCTGGTCACCACATTTAAATGTTCTTTCTCCACATTTTATTGTTTCCGATACTTTGATGTACATTTTCTGTCTCCATCAATATTTCCTTTTTTTCCTGCATTATTCTCTGTCACTCTAATACCCCAGCCCTAAATATCCATTCCTCCACTTCTTCCTTTCTCCCGAAAGCATTTGGAGTGAAGTAAAAAGTGAGATATTCTCAATAAGATTACTAATTTTATTTTAAGCCATTCTTGATCATTGAAACTGAACCACCATTTAATTTTCGATCTAGAGACAGGGTATGAAAATGGTTTCTTCCCTATCTTCTAGAGCAGGGTTGACCAATTATGGCCTGAGGAAAAAATCTGGCCTACAGCTGACTTTAGTAAAGAAGCTTTTACTGAAACACAGCCACACTCATTTATTTACATGCTTTCATTGCAGGCCAGCAGAGTATTCATGACAGACTACATTGCCGGCCAAGCATGTGAAATATTTACTGTTAGGGCTTCCCTTGGAAAGGTTTGCTGAGCCCTGCAAATGATTTTATGGAGAGAATCACATGTAGCCAGAGTAAAAATGCCTCCAAACTAATTCCACCCTTGAGTGGGTTCTCAAGAAAACTTAGATCTGGTTCTAGGGTTCAATTTCTCCAGAAAGATCATTCTATTCACTAATAATGATTTTCTATATGTTACAAAGATGAGCAATTCAGCTTAATGTAGACTTCCAGGTTCACAAGCATATACTTTACACCTTGTTCTCTTTTGCACTTTTTTTCCCCTGACTGTTTATGGGGTGTGGTGTGTGTGTGTGTGTGTGTGTGTGTGTTAGTACTCATTTTTTTTTCAGGAAAAAAATTTTTACTTAAAATTGTCTCCACACACTAGAGTGGTTAAAAGCCAGCATGATCTAGTGATGCATTAGCTACAAAAGTGGCTGGAGAAGATAAGAAAAACAAAAAACGTCTATGGAGAAAAAGAGTATGAAATTGCCTTTAGAGTCTGGAGCCTTTTCTTCTTGCCAATACAAATGTCAATATATTTGCTGGAACCTAATCAGCCCCTAAGTTAGGCACAAGTTCAAATAGTCTTCCAAAGCCACTAAGTCGTGTGCGTGGGAAAAAGAGGTGACAAATACAGGCTAGTTAAATGTTGGCATCTGCCTATGGGTCACCCTGTGTTTGAAGTTTGGAAAAGAAGTATGGATACTGAACCACTCTACTGAGCAAAAGAAAAAATATGGGCATTCCCCACAGCTGATGGATCTTGTGAGATGAGGCTGAGGAAGGAGGCCCCCACACGCTGTAGCATGTCCAGTATTGATTACAAATAATAATTTATTGATGTCATCGGGAACAGAAGTTTTGCACACATAAAATGCAGACAAAAATACTTCATCGAGTCTGAGAACTTTCAACCCACTTCTCCAGTGTCACACTTTACAAAATGACTCACAGTATCTCAGAAACACAGGATATCTTACAGGTCCAAGCTCCCACACAATAATGTAAGAATATTTGACTCAGATGTACTCAGCTGTATTCACACGAATGACAGATACACATGCATATGTACAAAGGCATCTCATATTAATCCTGTATTCACCTGGCCTTTTCTACAGGGAGCATTCTCCTAATCACTTTCACTTAACATCCCAATCCACTCTGCTCCACACCCCTTCCACTCACAGGCAACACTGCAGCACCACCATTATCCTTGGTTTTGCCCACCCTCATTTCCCCAGTCATCTACCTAACACCATGTTTCCCGAAGACTGGTAGACTCATCACTAGCAGTCCTCAACATAATTTTAGATAGTACTCAGATGAGCATTTTTATTTGATAAGCATATGTTCATTTTAGTATGCATTAGATAAAAAAGCCACCAACACTAGAGATGTCGATGTCATTGCTAAAAAGAGTCTAAAAAAGAAGTCTATTTAAAAATAAAAATGTAAGTGGTTTACATGCAAAAAAAAAAAAAAAAGTTAAAGCAACTGAAGTCTGGAAACTGAAGTCTAGAAACCATCACTTAACATTTTCCTCACATGCCCTCCACTGCTTTAGATGGCTAGAGAACCATCCCAGTAGCCAGACAGGACTATTTTCTTGTCTCAGGATTTTTTGTGTGGGAAATTGCAACTGTTCCTAGATGATAACCCACACCACCTACTCCCAATCTGGCAACTCTCACTCTTTCGCTCCTGGAAGGAGTCCAGATGATCAAGCCCAGGGCACACCACAGGCAGCTTTCTAGGCCAAAAGAGTACATGAGCCAATTATTCTAAAAAGTTCTACAATGCTGTATTTTTTATATGGGCCAAGATCTCTGAGGAATCTCTGGGGAAGTTCCAAGAATGATGTAGAATTAAACAAGTTCTATCACCTCACAGGTTAAAGTATCAGCAATGGAAAATATTGAACAGGCTAAGAAGACTCCCCCTTTCTCATTTGGGCACCGCTCCTTCCCTTACTCCTTAATATTTTCTGATCTTTAGGAATCAATTAAAGGCAGCTCCCCACTTTGGGTGTCATTTATTCAGTAGTTATTGAGCGTCTATATTGTCCCACAGCTCAAGGCACTTTTTAAAGGCTATCACCTTAGAAGCAAAGCCCCATTTCCCTTCTTTCTCCCTTAGAGCTCTGGTTCTCAACTGGGGGTGATTTTGCCTCCCAGGTGACATTTGGCAATGTCTGGTGACATTCTTGGTCATTACGACTGGGAGACAAAGGTATTGCTTTTTCTTCCGGATACCAGACATATGCAGATAAACATCCTGCAATGCACAGGACAGTTACCCACAACCAAGAAATATCTGGCCCAGCATGTCTGTAGTGCCAAGGTTGAGAAACTCTGCTGATGAGTAAGTCATCTTGATAGCAGTAGTAGTTCAAATGTAAAAGAAGCAGAAACTACTTCAGGAGTGATAATTTGCTTAAGCAGAAATAGATCCCGATAGGATGTTTCAAATGTTTTGCATAGATGTCAAATCTAGCTACATCTGGCCAGGAGTTACTTCTCACTGAGATTCACTCAACTGTATGTTTCTGTCATGTTGTATTAATTCTTAAAACTCCTACTCTAGCAACCTCTTTCTTGGATTTTCCAGAATTCCAAATAGTCCTTGAAGTTAGCCATTAGTTTGGTAGAGTTCAAACTGTTCTCCCTTTTTTTATTTCATTTTTGTTTTTTGAGACAGAGACTCACTCTGTTGCCAGGCTGGAGTGCAGTGGCGTGATCTCGGCTCACTGCAACCTCCACTCCCAGGTTCAAGCGATTCCCCTGCCTCAGCCTCCTGAG
This sequence comes from Macaca nemestrina, assembly GCF_043159975.1. Classification (NCBI taxonomy): domain Eukaryota; kingdom Metazoa; phylum Chordata; class Mammalia; order Primates; family Cercopithecidae; genus Macaca; species Macaca nemestrina. Next base: position 16,713,728 of record NC_092128.1, read on the forward strand.
TAGCTGGGACTACAGGTGTCCGCCACCATGCCTGGCTAATTTTTTGTGTGTTTTAGTAGAGACCGGTTTTCACCATGTTGGCCAGGATGGTCTCAATCTCCTGACCTCGTGATCTGCCCACCTCAGCCTCCCAAAGTGCTGGGATTATAGGCGTGAGCCACTGCGCCTGACCTTGTTCTCTCTTATTATATTCATGGCATCACTGTTGAGAGCATGAAACCTGAAGTGAGGCTGTTTAAGTTTTAACCATAGATTGGCCACTTAACAGCTATGAAACTTTGATATACTCACTTGACTTCTTTTAGCCTCTTTCTCCACATCTCTTAAATGGTGAAATTTGTAGTTTAACATTTACAGTGCTGCTTGCGAAGATTGAATGAGTTGATGCACATAATCCACTTCCACAATGCTGGACACACAGTAAATACTTTATAAATTTCAGTTGTGTTATCATTGTCCAATAATTTTGCATTATCCTGGCATCCAGATTTTGGTGAACTTACTGAGATAAGTGTTTCACAGTGGTCAGGATCACAGACTCCGAAGGAAGATTTTTCTGGGTTGGAATGCTGATGTTACCAGGTATTTGCTATGTGATTTTGGTCAAATCCCCTACAGTTTTGTGTGCCTTAGTTTTCACATCTGTAAAGTGGGAATTATAATAGGTATCTTATATGGTTGTTGTGAAGATTGCTAAATTAATATAGGCAAATACTTAAAATATCCCTGACATACACAGCAAACTGTACTTATGTACTTACTCAATAAGTACTTAGAATAAGTACAGTAAGCTCAAGATAATTATAAGCTCAAGATAATTATCAGTTATTAGCATTTTTAAACTTTCCTTTTTTTCTCTAAGTTCAATTAATAGCAATCTTCTTTTTCTTAGGGAAACAAGCTGTTCCTTTAATAATGAAAAGGTGAAGTACCACCTGTTGGGTACTATGCTTACTGCCTGGGTGATGAGGTTGTTGGGACTCCAAGCCTCAGTATCACGTAATTTACTTATGTAAAAAACCTGCACGTGTACCATTTAATTTGTAATAAGAGTTGAAATTTAAAAAAGAGAAAAGCTAACATGGATATATAAGACCAGAGCGGTCATAAAACAAATGCATAATTGTAAAAGAGTCCACATTATGAAACTTCAAAAGTGCAGTAGTTCTTAGAATAGACATTTATAGTTGAGACGCCCAACTACTTAAGATTTTTTATCTGGGAATCTGGACACCTGCAACTCTGCCCTGTGACCTTACTTACCTATTATGGGGCACAGTTTTCACCAGGTGGTTTTATTACTTTCAGTCCCATGACCCCCTAGAAAAGCAGGCAAATGTTAATGTTTAAACTTAATGTTAAGTTATCTTCCATATGTCACAGAATTTAGATTTAGATTTGTGAGTTTATAGTGAAATCACTTTTCTGGCACATGTGGCCATGAATGTCAAGACAAGTCCAGAGGATAAATAGCTGTGGAAAAAAAGCTGTCATCCTATTTCCCAGTCCAGGTGAAGTGAGCAACCATGAAGACCTTCATCTTCCTTGCTCTCCTGGGAGCTGCTGGTGAGTCTCTTTTAATGAGTGAATCAGTGGGTGTCTAACATAAACTTAAGTTTGTACTTTACACTCTGGAAGACAACAATGAATGTTGAATCTGGTCTCTGTATTCAAGAAGCTTAAAATATTGAAACAATTGTGTAAAATACATAGGTTTGTGGATAATTAAATTTCACTTGGAGGAAGATCACAGTTAGCAAAAGTGATCAGAGTAGAAAATATAAAGACACAGGACTTGCTCTCAACTTCTGGGTAAAATTAATGAAGAAGGAGAGAAAAGGAAAAGACAGCTCAGATTAAGGAGGTGCTTATCCTGACCTTTCCAAGAATTTGGAGTTAATAATCTCTGGCTGTCTATTCTGTTCCATTGGTCTATGTGCCTGTTTTTGTATCATACCATGCTGTTTTAGTCACTGTAGCTCTTGTAGTATAGTTTGAAGTCAGGTAACTTGCTTCCTTCAGCTTTATTCTTTCTGCTTAGCCTTGCCTTGGCTATTTGGGCTTTTTTTTTTTTTGGTTCCATATAAATTTTAAAATATTTTTTCTAATTCTGTGAAGAATGTCATTGATAGTTTAATAGGAGTAGCATTGAATCTATAAATTGTTTTGGGAAATATAGCCATTTTAGTGTTCTAAAAATTCTTTAGTGTAGCATCCAGAACAATTTTTATTTTTGCTACTGTATTTTAGTTTTGAATCTGATTTGGACAATGGAATAAAATTGTAGTTAGACAAGCTTTAACATTGGCTTGGGGCAAAAGATGATCCACATCTGGGTAACAAGAATGAGGCAGGATGGGGAAGGTATATTTCTTTGTCAATCATAACAGTTACCAAATGTTAGAAATAAAATGTCTTCACACCATAGAAAATTTATCTCCCCATAGCTCTGGGTTCCACCAAAGATTTTTCCTCAGACATTGTATTACTCCAGATTCATTCAGGAAATACAAACCATATCAGCAATATAAAGAGGAGAAATTTTAGTATAAAGAACTATTAACTTTTGGCCGGGTGCAGTGGCTCATGCCTGCAATCCCAGCACTTTGTGAGGCTGAGGCAGGAGGATCTCTTGAGGCCAGGAGATTGAGACCAGCCTGGGCAACATAGCAAGGCTTTGTCTCAATAATAATAATAAGAAGAAGAAGAAGAAGAAGAAGAATTAGTGGGGTGTGGTGGTGCATGCTTGCAGGTCCAGGTATTCAGGAGGCTGAGGCAGGAGAATCACTTGAGAAAAAAGAATTATTTACTTTTTTGGTGAGAGAAAAAATATAGAGAATGGGGCAAAGCAAAAAGATCATTTTGCAGTGCCTGACATGTTAATGCGAACAACTCTAAAAGGAGTGAAGGTTTTTATTGTTGTTTCATATTTGTGTTCCTTTTCTGCATTTTTCTTGATAAACAAGTGTTAGGTTTTATAAAACAAAGATAACATTTGTCTTTAATGAAATTTCCAGGATGTTTGGCTTATAAAATTTAGTATTAATCTTTCTCACCTTACAAAAATCCCTTAATCCACCCTAATCTACAGGAAGAAAGCCAGCTGACAATGAGTGCAACCCAGTCAGGCAAGGAGGTTTCCCAGCACTGACCTCCTCCATCCTCTCATCCCCCCACATCTTTTCTGAGCCTCATGCTTGTCACAAGATGTCCCTAGTGAAACATGAGTAGAATTGTAGGGAGTAATACATTTTCTCGTAGAAAGAGGGGTATTGAGCTAGGAAGAGCTGAAGCCTAAGAAGCCCAGTAATTCTGAATTCCTAACTTCAGGAGGGACCCATTTCTGGGACATTGCTGGAGCCAAATCACACAATTCTGTGAACTAGTAGCATCCAGAAGATTTTCTCCTTTCTAGTACTCAGGAGTTTTGCAGAGGTGAAAAAGATGATAGTCACGATAACTCGTATTTATTATCTTCTGTTTGTCATATACTATGCTTAAGTGTTTTTAAATAATATTTAATCCTCATGACTATCTTATGAGGTAAGTACTAATCTTCTTTCCATTTTATAGCACAGAATACTGAGGCTTAAGAGAGTTAAACGTCTTCAGGATAAGGCAGCTGATAAGTCAATAGGAATTTAACTCTATCAGCCAACTCCAAAGCCCACGCTCTTAATCATGTTAAAAACAAAACAAAACAAAACAAAAAACACACAAGAAAATATCATAAAGATTTAAGAACATCACAATATTTTTACATTAAGATAAATTACTGTTCCTGAAAGCCTGGAAAATATGGGAATCCTAAAGTTACAGTTATTTTATTTTATTTAACTAACATTTAAATATACTATTTGTTAGGCAGTGTTCAAAGCCACTTTAAAAACATGAACTCTTTTCATTTTCCTAAAAACAATCGATGTGATGGGCTCTTCATTTTATAGGAAAGCAAACTGATAAAGACAGAGATAAAAAACTTGCCCAAGGGCGTATGACTACAAAATGTGTCATAATCAGAGCTCATTAATATCAAGCTTCAGAGGCTACCATGAGAATTATAGGCAGTATATTATGAATGACTCATACTCTTATCTTTTCTACCGTAGATTCCAACATCTTCTCTCATAGGAGCATTGTCTAATCTTTTTTCTATTTTACTCCTAAAGGTGAAAAGAATCACACCTCACGCTCCCTTTAAACTGCCCCACCAAAATCTTCTCCAGATGATCTTGATCCTTTCCTCCATCAAGCCACCACTCCTCAGAATTGAGGGTTAAACATGAAATTAAAGCAAACTAATGAACCCAGATAAATTGTTTTTGAGTCCTTCAGGATTGAGAGGACACAACAGTGGAACTGGGAACCACTCAGGCAGAGTCACCCCCTTGGAACACTTGCTTCACCTGCCACCATTATAAAATGGAGTAGAGTTGGAAACGATTTGTCTCCTGTCCTGGTTATTGATTACTGCATAGAAAACCACCTCAAATTTAGCAGAGTATGGCAATGTCAATCACTTGCTATTACTATTTCTCATGGCTTCAGGGTGTGACTGGGCTCCTCTAGGCATCATTGCTGGGAATCTCTCATGCTTTGCAGGCAGCTGGTGACTGGGCTTGGAGCCATCTCAAAGACTTCCTCACTCATAGGTCTGGTGGCTGATACTGGCTGTCAGCTGGGCCTTCAGCCTGATTTTTGGCCAGAGCACCTGTGCATGGCTTCTCTATGTGCCTCCAGATGGGATGGCTTGGGCTTACTTATAGCAAAGCATATGTACTCTAAGAATATTTGAAGAAGAGAGCCAGACGGAAATTTATTGACTTTTAGAATCTGTTCTCCAAAATTATGCCAGTTCACATTTAAGAGGAACCAAATTAGAATTTACATATTGTAGAGAAGAGAGCCAAACAATAAAGGAGTACTGTCTAAGCCACCACATCATCTCACATCCAGGAAAAATCTCTTGGAAACTGAATTATGATTTTTTAGAAGTTGTATTTTAGGTTTTGGGGTACATGTAAAGGTTTGTTACATAGATAAACACGTGCCATAGGGGTTTGTTGTACATATTATTATATCACCCAGGTATTAAGCTCAGTACCCAATAGTTATCTTTTCTGCTCCTCTCCCTTCTCCCACCATCCCCCGTCAAGTAGACCTCAGTGTATGATGTCTCCTTCTCGTGTTCATAAGTTCTTATCATTCAGCTCTCACTTACATGTGAGATCGTGTGGTATTTGGTTTTCCTTTCCCGTGTTAGTTTGCTAATTTGATGATAGCCTTTAGCTCCATCCATGTTCCTACAAAAGACATGATCTCATTCTTTTCTATGGATGCATAATATTTCATGGGGTATATGTACCACATTTATTTTATCCAGTGTGTCATTGATGGGCATTTAGGTTGATTCCATGTCTTTGCTATTGTGAGGAGTGCTGCAATGAACATTTACGTGCATGTCTCTTTATGGTAGAACCCTTTATATTCCTCTGGGTATATACCCAGTAATGAGATTGCTGGGTCAAATGGTAGTTCTGCTTTTAGCTCATTGAGGGATTGTTGTGCTGCTTTCAACAATGGTTGAACTAATTTACACTCCCATCAACAGTGTATAAGTGTTCCCTTTTCTCTGAAACCTTGCCAGTCTCTGTTACTTTTTGACTTTTTAATAATAGCCATTCTGAGTGGTGTGAGACATCTCCTTGTGGTTTTGATTCGTATTTACCTTATGATCAGTGGTATTGAGCTTTTTTCATATGCTTGTTGGCCACATGTATGTCTTCTTTTGAGAAGTGTTTGTTTATGTCCTTTGCTCACTTTTTAATAGGGTCGTTTGTTTTCCTTTTGTAAGTTTGCTTAAGTTCCTTATAGATGCTGGATATTAGACCTATGTCAGTGTGTAAAAATTTTCTCCCATTCTGAAGGTTGTCTGTTTACTCTGTTGATAGTTTCTTTTGCTGTGCAGAAACTCTTAAGCTTAATTAGATCCCACTTGTCAATTTTTTCTTTTGTTGTGATTGCTTTTGGTGCCTTTGTCATTAATACGGTTTGGCTATATCCCCACCCAAATCTCAACTTGAATTCCCATTTGTTATGGGAGGGACCTGGTGCGAGGTAACTGAATCATGGCAACAAGTCTTTCTCATGCTATTTCTGTGATAGTGAATAAGTCTCACAAGATCTGATGGCTTTAAAAAGAGTAGTTCCCCTGCACAAGGTCTGTCTCTTTGCCTGCTGTCATCATGTAAGATGTGACTTACTCTTTCTTGCCTTCTGCCATGATTGTAAGGCTTCCCCAGCCACATGGAACTGTAAGTCCAGTTAAATCTCTTTCTTTTGTAAATTGCCAAGTCTTGGGTATGTCTTTATCAGCAGCATGCAAACTGACTAATACAGTCATGAAATCTTTGCCTATTCCTAGGTACAGGATGGTATTGCCTAGCTTGTCTTCCAGGGTTTTTATAGTTGTGGGTTTTACATTTTAGTCTTCAATACATATTGAGTTGATTTTTGTACATGGTGTAAAGAAGGGGTCCAGTTTCAATCTCCATTGGCTAGCCAGGTATACCAGCACCATTTATTGAATAGCGAGGCTCTGTCCCATTGCTTGTTTTTGCCAGCTTTGTCAAAGATCAGATGTTATAGATGTGCAGCCTTATTTCTAGGCTGTCTATTCTGTTTCATTGGTCTATGTGCCTGTTTTTGTACCATACCATGCTGTTTTAGTCACTGTAGCTCTTGTAGTATAGTTTGAAGTCAGGTAACTTGCTTCCTTCAGCTTTGTTCTTTTTGCTTAGCATTGCCTTGGCTATTTGGGCTTATTTTTTTGGTTCCATATAAATTTTAAAATATTTTTTCTAATTCTGTGAAGAATGTCATTGATAGTTTAATAAGAGTAGCATTGAATCTATAAATTGTTTTGGGAAGTATAGACATTTTAATGATATTGATCCTTCCTATCTGTGAGCATGGGATATTTCTCCACTTTTTGTGTCTTATCTGATTTCTTTGAGCAGTGTTTTGTAATTCACAGTGTGGAGATCTTTCACCCCCTGATTAGCTGTATTCCTAGGTTTTGGAGTTTTTGTTTGTTTGTTTATTTGTTTGTGCATGGCAATTGTGAATTGGACTGCCTAATTGGCTCTCAGTTTGTTGGTGGTGTATAGGAATGCTAGTGATTTTTGTACATTGATTTTGTATCCTGCAATTTTGATGAAGCTGTTTAGCACTGAAGGAGCTTGGGGGCCAACACTATACGGTTTTCTTGATGTAGAATCATGTCATCTGCAAACAGAGATAGTTTGACTTCCTCTTTTCCTATTTGGTTGCCTTTTATTTCTTTCTCTTGCTTGATTGCTCTGGCTAGGACTTCTAATACTATGTTGAATAGAAGTGGTGAGAGGGGGCATCTTTGTCCTGTGCCAGTTTTCAAGGGGAATGCTTCCAACTTTTGCCCATTTAGTATAATGTTGGCTGTGGTTTTGTCATAGATGGTTCTTACTATTTTGAGGTATGTTCCTTCAATACCTAATTTATTCAGAGTTTTTAATATGAAGTGATGGTGAATCTTATCAAAAGCCTTTTCTGCGTTTATTGAGATAATCATGTGATTTTTATCATTAGTTCTGTTTATGTGATGAGTCACATTTATTGATTTTTATATGTTGAACCAAACTTGCATCCCAAGGATGAAGCCTATTTGATCATGGTGGGATTAGCTTTATGATGTGCTTCTGGATTCAGTTTGTAAGTATTTTGTTGAGGGCTTTTACATCTATGTTCATCAAAGATACTGGCCTGAAGTTTTTTTTCTTGTTTCTCTGCCAGGTTGTGGTATCAAGATGATGCTGGCCTCATAGAATGAGTTGGGGAGAAATCCTTCCTTCTCAATTTTTTGGAATTGTTTCTGTAGGAATGGTATCAGTTTTTCCTTGTACATATAGTGGAATTCAGCTGTGAATCCATCAGGTCCTGTGCTTTTATTGGTTGGTAGGCTATTTATTGCTGATTAAATTTTAGAGCTCATTATTGGTCTGTTCAGGGATTCAGTTTCTTTCTGGCTCAGTCTAGGGAGGGTGTATGTATCCAAAAATGTGTTCATCTCCTCTAGGTTTGCTAGTTTGTGTATGTAGAAGTGTACATAGTGGTTTCTGATGGTTGTTTTCATTTCTGTGGGGTCAGTAGTAACATTCCCTTCATCATTTCTAATTGTGTATGTTTGGATCTTCTCTTTTTCCTTCTTAATTAGCTAACTAGTGGCCTATTTTATTTTATTTTATTTTTCAAAAAACCAACTCCTGGATTCTTTGGTCTTTTGAATGGTTTATCTGTGCCTTTATTTCCTTCATTTCAGCTCTTATTTGTGTTATTCCTTATCCTCTTTTGGGGTTGATTTGTTCTTGCCTCTCTAATTCTTTCAGTTGTGAAGTTAGGTTGTTAATTTGAGATCTTTCTAATTTTTTGATGTGGACATTTAGTGCTATGAATTTTCCTCTTAACACTGCCTTAGCTGTGTCCCAGAGATTCTGGTTTGTTGTATGTTTGTTCTCATTATTTTCAGAGAACTTCTTGATTTCCACCTTCATTTCATTGTTTACCCAAAACTCATTTAGCAGCATGTTAATTTCCATGTAATTGTGCTTTTTTGAGAAATTTTCATTGTGTTGACTTCTATTTTTATTTCACTGTGATCCAAGAGTGTGATTGGTATATATTGGTTCTTTTGTTGAGGATTATTTCATGTCTAATTACATGGTCAATTTTAGATCATGTGCCATGTGATAATGAGAAAAATGCATATTCTCTTGTTGTGGGGTGGAGACTTCTGTGAAGGTTTATCAGATCCATTTGGTCCAATGCTGAGTTTAGGTCCTAAATATCTTTGTTACTTTTCTGCCTCGATGATCTAATACTGGCAGCGGAATGTTGAAGTATCCCACTATCATAGTGTAGGGATCTATATCTCTTTGTAGGTCTCTAAGAACTTGCTTTATGGATCTGGATGCTCCTGTGTTGGATGAATATGTATTTAGGATAGTTAGGTCTTCTTGTTGAACTGAACCCTTTACCATTATGTAATGCCCTGCCTTGTCTTTTGTTGATCTTTGTTTTGTCTGAAATTGGAATTGCAACCCCTGCATTTTTCTGTTTTCTAATTGTTTGGTAGCTTTTTCTCCATCCCTTTATTTAGAGGCTATTAGTGTCATTACATGTGAGATGAATCTCTTGAAGACAACATACCATTGGGTCATGTGTTTTTATCCAGCTTGTTACTCTGTGCCTTTTAAGTAGAGTATTTAGCCTGTTTACATTAAAAGTTAGTTTTGATGTGTGAATTTAATCCCGCCATTGTGCTGTTAGCTGTTTATTATGTTGGCTTGTTTGTGTGGTTGCTTTACAGTGATGCTGGTCTGTGTGTTTAAGTGTGTTTTTGTATTAGCTGATAGCAGTCATTCCTTTCTGTATTTAGTGTTCCTTTCAAGATCCCTTGTAAGCCAGGTCTGGTGATAATAAAGTCTCTCAACATTCGCTTATCTGAAAAAGATCTTATTTCTCCTTCACGTAGGAAGCTTAGTTTGCTGGATAGGAAATGCTTGGTTGAAGACTTTTTTCTTTGATAATCTTGAATATAGACCCGCAATCTCTTCTGGTTTCTAGGGTTTTTCCAGCTACATCCTACAGGTGCTTTTGGGCTGCCAATATGTCTGTACCTCCCTGGAACAAAACTCCCAGAGGCAGGGACAGGTTACCGTCTTTGCTGTTTTGCAGTCTTCGTTGGTGACAACTCCAGGTTCTAGAAAATCCAAGGTGACTAGAGACTGGAGCAGGCCCCAAGCATATTGCAGCAACCCTACAGAAAAGTGGCCAGACTGGTACATAGGTGCCTATTCCCGTATCTCCTCACTAGGCAGGTCCTCCAGGCCTGGGGCTCCAGCCACTCCTCACCAGAGCTATCAAGCCAGTACCAACTCAGCAACTCCCTGGTCAGAACCTCCAGGGGAAACTGACAGCTCTAGGCCACTGCCTCTGCAGTGAATTATGCTTGCCGAGGACACCACTGAGTGACCTTTATCTTTTATGAGAATATTATATGAGAAATTATAAAGAAGATAGTGACTATAATCTCTTATATCCATTAAATAAATTATATCCTCCCACTTCTTTACAAAGCAAATAGTTGTATTTAGCCTATTCTTTCCATAAGAGAAAAGAAAAGAAAAAGACAATTTAAAAGAAAGGAAACTAACAATAGTTGCCTTCATATTCTCATTGGTGAGGCTTTGTGGGAGGGAGGCAGAGACTGAGACCAGAGAGAGAAAATATGGATTTCTCAATATAAGATAGTAACAAAAATTTTCAGTTCTCTTCTGATAGTTTAAAAGGGTAGATGTTTGTCTGTCTCTACTTGGGGCTTCTGGGCAGCAGAAATGTGAGCTGACTAAAGACATGAAGAAAAAAACAGAAAAGAAAAGGAATTCAGGGTAGGTTCCAGCAATGTGGCAGAAACCAGGCTATAGGTAATAGACTCCGTGGACTGTAGGTGATTCATAAACATTCACAAAGTGATTTCTGATATACTATTTAAAGATGTTTTCAAGCTGGTGCAAAAATTTCCCATAATATCTCCAAAGCTTCAGTTAAAGTCTGAAACTCATCCTAGCATTAGGTTAGTGGTGAATTAAGAAATAAAATGAAGAGAGCTGTTTTCATGTGCTGGGACAAAGAAGGCTGGAGATAAGCAAAGAACTTAGCAGAAATAAGGCCCAGTCCTACCAGATAAATCATTGGAACAAGTAGAGGGATGCTGGATTTCCTAAAATGTTGGTGGTCATGGGCTTCAACAGTATGGTTGTAAGTTGTTGGGAGCAGGCCCTCCAAAATCTGGCCATAAACTGGCCCCAAGACTGGCCATGAACAAAATCTCTGCAGCACTGTAACATGTTCATAATGGCCCTAATGCCCGCACTGGAAGGTTGTGGGTTTACGGGAATGAGGGCAAGGAACACCTGGCCCGCCCAGGGCAGAAAACCACTTAAAGGCATTCTTAAGCCACAAACAATAGCATGAGCAATCTATGCCTTAAGGACATGCTCCTGCTGCAGTTAACTAGCCCAACCTATTCCTTTAATTTGGCCTATCCCTTTGTTTCCCATAATGGATACTTTTAGTTAATTTAATATCTATAGAAACAATTCTAATGACTGGTTTGCTGTTAATAAACGTGTGGGTAAATCTCTGTTTGGGGCGCTCAGCTCTGAAGGCTGTGAGACCCCTGATTTCCCACTTCACACCTCTATATTTCTGTGTGTGTGTGTGTCTTTAATTCCTCTAGCGCCACTGGGTTAGAGTCTCCCCGACTGAGCTGGTCTCGGCAAGTGGCATCCATTCGTGGAGGCTTGAATCCAGGTCGAAGGGTCACTGGAGTAACAGCTGGAATGGAAAACTAGCTGGAGGACACCCGAGTACTCTTAAAGCAATCCCCGTGGTGAGTAAGAAGGGGAGCTCAGAAGCGTCAGGATAACAATGGGACAGGTATGGGGTCTGGTTGGTTTCACCTTGGAATTTTTTCACACTGATGATGAGGAGGAAGGAGGGTATAGCGAAGTAACAAAAGAGGTTACAGAGCATGTTTATTTACCAGCTAAAGCTAAAGCAGCAAAGGAAGGAGAGGTTCATCCCTACCTACTTCTGTACCCCCTCATTATTATTTTGAAGAAAAAGACCCTCCAGATCTTTATTTTCCAGAGGACACTGGGAATAAAGTAGTTGCCCCAGTGACTGTTCAAGCAGCACCTCGAGTGACCGCTCTTAGTTCTATTCAGGCAGGAATTCAGCAAGCTAGATGAGATGGCGATTTAGAGGCTTGTCAGTTCCCTGTTAGAATACACCCCCCAGAACAACAGGGAAATATTATAACTACATTTGAGCCTTTTCCTTTTAAATTTGGGAAAGCACATTTAGTTGATTATATCAAGGCCTGTGATGGTATCAGAGGTAATCTGCATAAAGCTACCTTGTTGGCACAGGCAATGGCAGGACTGAGAGTGGATAAAAAAAATACTCCATTTCCTGGAGCTTGTTTTAACTGTGGGATGCGTGGTCATACTAAAAAAGAATGTAGAAAAAATCAGTCAGTCAGGCCGCCAGATAGGGGAAAAAAGAAAACTGCTGATCCTGAAATATTTACAAAATGTAAAAAAGGAAAACACTGGGCTAGTCAGTGTCACTCTAAGTTTGATAAAGAAGGGAACCCAATTTCGGGAAATGCCATGAGGGGCCCATCCTGGGCCCCATTCTAAACCAGGGCATTTCCAGCTCAAGTCATTCCCTCACCCCTGTACAACGTCTGTCTCCCGCCACAGCCAGGAGCGCCACAGTAGATTTATGCTGCACAAAAGCTGTGAGCCTTCCGCCTGGGGAACCCCAGCAAAAGGTCCCAACAGGAGTCTGTGGACCCTTGCCAGCAGGTACGATAAGATTACTTTTTGGAAGGTCTAGTGTAAGTTTAAAAGGGGTACAAATACATACAGGAGTCATTGATTCAGATTACAATGGGGAAATTCAAATTGTTTTATCTACTTCTGTTCCCTGGAAAGCAGAGCCAGGAGAGCGCATAGCCCAGCTCCTGATTGTGCTGTTTGTGGGAATGGGAAAAGGTGAACTTAAACTAACAGGAGGATTTGGAAGCACAGATAAACAAGGCAAAGCAGCTTACTGGATAAATCAAATTAGTGATAAACGTCCTACCTGTGAAATAACTATTCAAGGAAAGAAATTTAAAGATTTGGTAGATACAGGAGTGGACATTTCAATCATTTCTCTACAGCACTGGCTGTCCACGTGGCCAATTCAACCCGCACAATTTAACATAGTTGGAGTTGGTAAAGCTGCTGAAGTATATCAAAGTGGTTATATTTTGCACTGTGAAGGGCCCGATGGACAACCTGGGACTGACTATTCAACCAATTATAACTTCTGTACCTATAAATTTATGGGGAAGAGATTTATTACAACAATAGGGAGCACAAGTTCTAATTCCAGAACAATTATATAGCCCTCAAAGTCAACATATGATGCATGAAATGGGGTATGTCCTTGGTACGGGACTAGAAAAAAGTTTGCAAGGTTTGAAATAACTGCTTCAAGTGGAAAAACAAAGTTCCCGCCAAAGATTAGCAAATAATTTTTGAAGGCAGCCATTGTTAAGCCTCCAGAGCCTATACCTTTAAAATGGTTAACAGATAAGCCAATTTGGATAGAGCAATAGCCGGTAAGTAAAGAGAAACTGGAGGCTTTATAGAAATCAGTTACTAAACAATGAGAAATGCACACATAGCTCCAACATTTCCCCTTGGAATTCTCCAGGTTTTGTAATTAAGAAAAAATCAGGTAAATGGAGAATGTTAACTGACTTAAGAGCCATCAATTCAGTTATACAACCTATGGGAGCATTACAGCCAGGATTGCCTTCCCCGGCTATAATTCCAAAAAACTGGCCTTTAATAGTTACAGATTTAAAAGACTGTTTCTTTACTATCCCTTTAGCTGAGCAAGACTGCGAACGGTTTGCATTTACAATTCCTGCAGTAAACAACCTGCAGCCTGCAAAGTGTTATCCTTGGAAAGTGTTGCCACAGGGCATGTCAAACAGCCCAACAATCTGCCAGACATATGTGGGGCAAGCAATTGAACCTACTGGTAAAAAATTTTCACAGTGTTACATTATTCAATATATGGATGATATACTTTGTGCTGCCCCCACTCAAAAAATACTACTCCAATGTTTTGATCGCTTGCAAAATTTGATTTCTTGCACTGGTTTAATTATAGCTCCTGACAAAATTCAGACTGCTACTCCTTACTCCCAATTGGGGACCTTAGTAAATGACACTACCATTGTGCCACAGAAAGTAACCATACATAGGGATCAACTAGAAACATTAAATGACTTTCAAAAATTACTAGGGGATATTAATTGGATAGACCTGCTCTAGGCATTTCTACCTATGCCATGAGTAATCTGTTTTCTATCCTTAGAGGCAATCCTAGTCTCACTAGCCCTCCGCAATTAACAAAGGAGGCGGAGGCAGAGTTACAACTGATTGAGAAGCAAGTCCATAAAGCTCAGATAAATAGAATAGATCCAGAGAAGACTCTAGATTTGCTAATTTTTTCGACACAGCATTCACCTACTGGTGTTATTGTCTAAGAACACAACTTAGTAGAGTGGTTTTTTCTTCCACGTACTAACTCATAGACTCTAACTCCTTATTTAGATCAAATTGCTACTATGATAGGGATTGGGGGAACTCAGATATGATGGATTACATGGATATGATCCTGGAAATATTATTGTCCCTCTCACGAAGGCACAAATACAGCAAGCGTTTATAAATAGTCTTACTTGGCAAACCCATTTAGCTGACTTTGTGGGTATTCTCGATAATCATTTTCCTAAAACGAAGCTGTTTCAGTTTTTGAAATTAACTAATTGGATTCTCCCTAAAATAACTAAATTTAAACCAACTGAAGGTGCTGAGAATGTTTTTACAGATGGGCCTAGTAATGGTAAAGCTTCTTATTCTCGATTGAAAAGTAAAGTTTTCCAGATGTCCCATATTTCAGCTCAAAAAGCAGAGCTTGTAGCTATAATTGAGGTATTGATTGCTTTTGATATGCCTATTAATGTGATTTCTGATTCTTCATATGTGGTTCATTCCACACAGTTAATTGAAAATGCTCAGTTATGATTTCATACAGATGAACAACTTATGACTTTATTTACCCAATTGCAAGCAGCAGTTAGGAATAGAATGCACCCTTTTTATATCACTCACATTAGAGCTCATACACCTCTTCCAGGACCTTTGACTGAAGGGAATCAGATGGCTGATCGCCTGGTTGCTACTGCAATATCTAATGCTACCGCTTTCACTATTTGACCCACGTTAATGTCTCTGGTCTCAAACGCAGACACAGCATTACCTGGAAAGAAGCTAAAGCTATTAAATAATAACTTGAGGTAGAAGTTATGCTTGTATTTCTCCAGGTCAAAATCAATAGCTGATTTGGGTACCATCAAGACACCTGAAACCTTATCATAAGCCAGATGCCAAGGAATAGACTCTGGGAGAATCCCGAGGACCCCCCAGTTGCAGCCATGTCAAGACTGATGCTGAGGAGGACCCCAACTGTCACGAGCAACACCCATCCAACACAGCCACCCACCTCGGGACAGATCAAGAAGCTGTTACAGATGGCGGAAGAAAACCTGAGGAAAGCAGGACAGTCACAATGAATAATTTAATGGTAGCTATGATAGCAGTTATCACCACTGCCGTGAGTATTCCTTCAATAAGGACTGGTAATAATGTCTAGATGCAATCACTCTATAACACTGTTACACATGCTTTCTGATCTCAGTGTTTACCATAATCAATCTGCTCCTATAATTGAGGCATACAGCCCTTAAAAACCTATTTGTAAGCAGGATTGGATCCAGTTAGAAAAAATGAACGTACTTGTTTAGGAAGATTGCTTTGCAGAACAGGCAGAGGTGCTGCACAATGATTCCTATGGAATCATTAATTGGTCCCCTAAGGGGATGTTTAGCTTGAATTGCACCTCTCAGTCTGCATGCCACGGTTACACTATATTCAGATGATCTGAACAAAACCGTCAGATGGTAGAAATGATAAGAAGTATGGCAAAATTCCTATTATCTGGAACCATGGCGGTATAGTGGCACCTCAACCTCAAATGATATGGCCCGCTCTAGGAGCTAAACATAAGAATTTGTGGAAACTATTAAATCCTCTTAATAAGATCACAATTTGGGAAAAACTAAAAGAGCATCTAGAAGGACACTCTACAAACTTGTTTTTGGATATAGCAAAATTAAAAGAACAAATATTTAAAGCATCCCAGGCACACCTGACCTTAATGCCAGGGACTAGAGTGCTTAAAGGAGCTGCAGACAAAGTAGCAGCTAGTAACCCATTAAAATGGATAAAAACACTTGGAAGCTCTGTGATTTCAATGATGACTGTGCTTTTAATCTATATTGTTTGTCTTTGTACAGTCTGCCGATGCAGACCCTGACTCCTGAGAGAAGTAGCTCATCGTGACAAAGTTGCCCTTGCTTTTATGTCTTTACAAATCAGAGAAGGGGGACATGTTGAAAGCAAGCCCCCCACAATCTGGCCATAAACTGGCCCCAAGACTGGCCATAAACAAAATCTCTGCAGCACTGTAACATGTTCATAATGGCCCTAATGCCTGCACTGGAAGGTTGTGGGTTTACGGGAATGAGGACAAGGAACGTCTGTCCCGCCCAGGGCAGAAAACCACTTAAAGGCATTCTTAAGCCACAAACAATAGCATGAGCAATCCATGCCTTAAGGACATGCTCCTGCTGCAGTTAACTAGCTCAACCTATTCCTTTAATTTGGCCTATCCCTTTGTTTCCCATAAGGGATACTTTTAGTTAATTTAATATCTATAGAAACAATACTAATGACTGGTTTGCTGTTAATAAATGTGTGGGTAAATCTCTGTTTGGGGCGCTCAGCTCTGAAGGCTGTGAGACCCCTGATTTCCCACTTCACACCTCTATATTTCTGTGTGTGTGTGTGTCTTTAATTCCTCTAGTGCCGCTGGGTTAGGGTCTCTCCAACTGAGCTGGTCTCGGCAGTAAGCAAGGTTTTTAACCATATAGAGCTTCAGCTTGAAAGTGAGTAGGCCGGGTGCGGTGGCTCATGCCTGTAATCCCAGCACTTTGGGAGGCCGAGGCGGGTGGATCACAAGGTCAGGAGATCGAGACCACGGTGAAACCCCGTCTCTACTAAAAATACAAAAAATTAGCCGGGCGCGGTTGTGGGCGCCTGTAGTCCCAGCTACTCGGGAGGCTGAGGCAGGAGAATGGCGTGAACCCGGGAGGCGGAGCTTGCAGTGAGCCGAGATGGCGCCACTGCACTCCAGCCTGGGCTGGGCGACAGAGCGAGACTCCGTCTCAAAAAAAAAAAAAAAAGAAAGTGAGTAATAATGATATTTAATGTATAGGCCTGTGATAAAGGATAAATTAGTCACACATGCTGCGCATATAACACGGTATTTTTCACATGGTACAAAACAAATACTGACTTTATTATTATAACTATTATTATTTTAAAACCTTTGGGTACTAAAGAAATGTTGTCTCCAAAAGTTTAGAGTACATGGGAACATACTGATGACATGTTTTAAGTTAATAATTAAATTTTAGGAGAACTAAGTCTGCCTACAATTTTTACAGATATAGGAATGTTATGTTTATGGACTTGTATAACTGTCAGCTCTTTAATTACTTTGATAAAAGTCAGTTTGATCCCAATCAGTTTGCATTTGTCCAGTCTACTCTATACAAAATGTGGGATTGAACCTACTGTTATTACTTGCCTCTGTGGGACAGCCTGGAAGTTATCATACAAGGGTAGCTAATAAAAAGAAAATATGGGGTGCATTTTGAGAGAATAATCAGCATAGAAGACAAAAAGTGAACTAGTAAGGAGTCTGGTTGTATTCAGACCACCCAATAGGAGAGCATACCAGATCTGAAGATTATGAAGTGTCTTGGCAGGGTGGTTTTGCCCTGGACCTTTTATAGGGAGAGAAATATAAGTTTGAGGTGGGGAGATTTATAGTTGGGGTTGTTTTACAATCAGGGGGAAGTCTCGGTCAGTTGGCTGAATAGGATATGTTTATTTTTGAATGTAGCTACTTTTGAGAAGACAAATCATTCTAATCTCAGCTAAACATTTTTGAAACAAAAAATGGGGAGTTGGATGGTCTGTGTCTGGCCATGTCAGCAAGTATGGGCAAAAGAGGAAAGGTCTGTGTTTAATGTGTCACGGGTAAGCAAGAGAACCATGGGAAATTTTCTGGAAGTTGGGAGATAGAAGGGGGAGAGAGTCTTATCTAAGGCATATGGGAAAGGTAGTTCTTTGTGGTAATTCATTTCCAAGAACACAAAATGGTGGGGGGATTTCTTAACCATTGCTTTTTTCTGGGAACACAGGCTAAGATAGGGTTCAGCCTTGACACAGAGAATATGGAGACTGAGTTCTGAGTCCTGTCTTTGCCACTAACTTCCAAGAGAACCACAGCTTCCTCATCACTAAAATTAGAAGGGATGAAAAAAGCAATGCTTTATTCAGTGCATTTCATACCCCAATCTTCTGGAAGTCTCTGGAAGAGGTGAGAGGGCAGCCGGGGGGGGGGGGGGGCAAGGAGAGAGGTTTAAGTCACAGAGGGAGGAGGGGACAACAAAGAAAGGTTGTGTCACAGAGACGGGAGGGAAAATCAGCAGGTACATAATGACTCTGGGCAAGATTTGTAGGATAGGAAAGGGGGCACCAGGACCTTGGTTTGGTCTGTGCCACTATCTTTCACCCACATCAGACACGGCTCCCAGCAATGCCGTATATATTTGGGTCTTGATAAGGACTCGTTTGAAGACTGCTCTCTTCTCATCTCTCTTCTGCCCATAATTAGTGTTTCTCCACAGCTGTTCCTGACAAGAACACTTGGACTAAAGATTGGGACAGTTTACAGCTTAATCAACTTGTCTGCTCCTGGCGAGATCAGTCTGCCATGAAGGGTTTTCTC
The DNA here is from genome assembly GCF_043159975.1 of Macaca nemestrina. Classification (NCBI taxonomy): domain Eukaryota; kingdom Metazoa; phylum Chordata; class Mammalia; order Primates; family Cercopithecidae; genus Macaca; species Macaca nemestrina. The sequence goes on from NC_092128.1 coordinate 16,732,376, forward strand.
ATCGTCGCTCTCTTGAGTGCAGCTGGTGAGAGTTTGGGTCTTTGTTTCTGCCTAGCGTGACACCCAGGGTAGTCTATGAAAGATGGGAAAGAGGATTAGCTGGGCACAACTAAAGAGCTAGGAACTGGAGGACACTTAAATAAAACAACTGTTGAAGAAAACAAAAGGAACCACATTAGAGGACATGGGCCTGGAAAAGGAGAGTGAGCTGGGTCAGGGGCTCTGGAAGCCCTAAGCTTTTCTATTTATTTCATCACCAAAGTCAGGCAGTAATTTTTTTATCCCAATTTATGGCAAAAGTGAATTTAAAAAAAAAATTTCAAGTCGTCATTTTTTCACCTTTGTAACACACAAGCCCTGCCAGTAAGAGTTTCTGATCAGCATGTAATTTAGTTTCACAGAATTTTTATGTAATTTCATCTCAGCAAAGCTATGTGTCAGTTTTCGTATTGTGTATAACTTGGGGGACATGCCTAATTTTCTTTGATTAAAATATAAAAGATAAATTGAAGACCTTTATATTACGTTTGAAAACCTTAGGTTAGGGAAAACTACCCTAGTCAGTTGTGGCCTTTTAACTTCTTTGTCTCTTTCAACCTATGGCCCCTTGATTCTCCAGGAGCTGTTCTGGCTAAAGACTCTAAAGATAATCAGGAATCATCATACAATTTTACTATTCCTTACATGGTCTATCTTCAGTCCTTCCCAGAACCCTGTGTGGGGTCTCTCATTCATCCTGACTGGGTATTGACAGCTGCCCACTGCCCCTTACCGTAAGTATCCCTTTCTCTTGTGAGCCAGGAGGAATCTGTTCAAACAAATGTAGATCTGGTGAAGCATCCCAGAAAATTTTTAGTAAAATCAGAAGACACGGAAAAAGAGAGACTCTTGTTCCCAATGGGAAATAGAATACAAATTTGGGCAGTTTAGGAGGAGATCAGTAGGAAGATGTCAGAGGATTCCCTCTCATGGGTAGTAAATAATATTCATTCATCAACAATACTTGTTAAACATTTATTATATAGCAAGGGCTGTTTAATCACTGATAAAACTGTGAAGGAACAAGATGAAAATAAATGTTCCCTCATGGAGCTTACATTTTGGTAGAGGGTGTAGCCAACACAAATAAACTGCCAAAAACAAAGTGTTGTTTTTTTTTCGTTTTTTTTTTTTTTAATGGCAAGCTGTAATATATGGGCATGAAACAAGAGATCTGCTTTAGTTAATGTGGTCATGTCCATCATCTCTGAAGAGGTGAGTTCCATAGGAAGAGGAGCCAGCCAAATGAATAAATCCTGGGGGATATTCCAGACCAAGGAAACAATATTCATATAATCCCTGAAGTAGCAAAGACATTAAGGTATTTGGCAAGCAGAGAAATCAGCAGGAACTAAGGGTAATGAGTAGGGGGGATGCCCATAGGATGAGGTCAAAGATTTAGGCAAAAGGAGTATCACGCAGTGACAGTAGAGGGCACGGGAGCACAGTACAAAATAAAGCAATTCCTTGCAAATCTCAGTGTTTCTGCTGTATGTGAGAATGTGTTGTGTGATCAAGACCTACTCAGTTTCGTGAGTATAGAAGGATCCTTTCAAATTCAGAAATCTCAGCCATCTGGCTGCTCAAGGCAGTTTAGTTTAACACAGACTAACCTCTGCTCTGTGATATATGGGAAATACAAAGGAAATACACAGTTCACATCCTTCCAGAATAAGAATTGAAAGCGCAGATGCTGTTTCTTACATCCATACTTAACCCATGAACAGGATGTGTGGTGCCTCTCTATTAGCTGCTAATTCAGATGATAAAAATCTTAATAACAAGGCTCCACTGACTGTGTTTTAGGTGCCAGACCCCATGTCAGACATTTTACAAATTTATGTCTCTAATAGAACAATTCTGTAAATTATTGCTATTATTTTATAGACAAAGGAAGGCCATGTCTGTTCTCAGGTTAAGAAATAAAGTTAAAACAATTAAGGAGGGTGGCCTGTAGCATTTCTTGTAATCTGTCATCCTATGACTCTCTTTCTTCTCATCTCTCTGCCCTCTTTCTTCCAAAGTGTTGAAATCCGACTGGGAGTTTCTCAACCTAGCATCACAAATAAGAAACAACAGATACGAAACTATTCATCGATTGTGACCTACCCTGACTTTGATGCAAAATCTTTGAACAATGACCTAATGATGATCAAACTGTCAACGCCTGCTTCACTCAACCCACATGTGGGGACTATAGCCATAGCCTTGGAACCCATTCCATTTAATGAGTCCTGCTTTATTCCAACCTGGACCTGGAATGAATATAAAAACCGTAAGTGTTGGATGCTGTGTTCTTTATGCTGAGGAGGTTGGAGCCGGGAGAAAATGTAGTGGGATGTCCCTAATGGAAATCACTGCTATGAGACAAAGTTATCCACCATAGAGGGATTCCTGCCAGGGCCCCAAACCACCATCACTGGAGGTCAAAGATAAAATTTGGGCCGGGCGTGGTGGCTCAAGCCTGTAATCCCAGCACTTTGGGAGGCCGAGACGGGAGGATCATGAGGTCAGGAGATCGAGACCATCCTGGCTAACACGGTGAAACCCCGTCTCTACTAAAAATACAAAAAACTAGCCGGGCGAGGTGGCGGGCGCCTGTAGTCGCAGCTACTCGGGAGGCTGAGGCAGGAGAATGGCGTAAACCCGGGAGGCGGAGCTAGCAGTGAGCCGAGATCGCACCACTGCACTCCAGCCTGGGCAACAGAGCGAGACTCCGCCTTAAAAAAAAAAAAAAAGAAAATGATAAATTTCAAAGAGACTGATAAAGGGCAGCCGCTCTGACATCAAAAAATGGAGCAGACAGTAATTTTTATATCTCTAGAATATTGAAGACAAGAGTCCAGAGAACTGGATTGAAATACAGGTGGGAGAAATAGGAGTCCTCATGCACAAAAGACAGCATGAAGGCAGTCTGTGGGAGGGTGACTTAGTCGTTGATAGTTGCTGAAAACCCATCACACAATGGAAGAACAGTGGGGGAAATGAACATAAAATATATGTGATGCGGTGAAGCAGCAGAGGATGCTTCCTGCCCCCTCCACAGAGAACCCAATTATGTGCAGAGAACCCTGGGAGACAAGAGAGTGGTTGAGGGAGCACCTGTCCTGTCACCAGAGCTGGTTCCCTGCACAGAGTGCTACTCATACCTACTCCTCCATCCCAGAGTTCCCACTAAGAGGTGGAGACTTGGGTGGTTCATAAGGAAATTGATTATTATGGCATAATCAGTTGGTATCTCCCTGGCCTGACATGCTTCATGGGAAAAACAGTGGCAGCCCATGTTGTAAGCACACACCTGTCTCCCCTGTGAGCTGAAACTGGGATGAGCAGAAAGATCTGGTCTCTGCAGGAGTCTGTCTAGTAAAGAACACTTATGAAGAAAGTTACTTTCTTTTTTTTTTTTTTTTTTTTTTTTTTTTTTTTTTTTTGAGACGGAGTCTCGCTCTGTCGCCCAGGCTGGAGTGCAGTGGCCGGATCTCAGCTCACTGCAAGCTCCGCCTCCCGGGTTCACGCCATTCTCCTGCCTCAGCCTCCCGAGTAGCTGGGACTACAGGCGCCCGCCACCTCGCCCGGCTAGTTTTTTGTATTTTTTAGTAGAGACGGGGTTTCACCGTGTTAGCCAGGATAGTCTCGATCTCCTGACCTCGTGATCCACCCGTCTCGGCCTCCCAAAGTGCTGGGATTACAGGCTTGAGCCACCGCGCCCGGCCGAAAGTTACTTTCTAATGTGTTTGTTGGTCCTTGTTGGCTGTTACTCCACTATTCTCTCTTTAGGTATTGTTGAGGATAAGGATGCCACCACTTCATATCTGAAATGAAATGACAAACCTAAATCTATTGCTTATTACAGCAAGTCAGAGCAATGCTGACCAGGCACCATCCCACTAAGCAAAGTGGAGTGCTGATTAGCATATGGGGTTTGTGGAAAGCTTGGAGTTGAGGGATTGGAGGACTTTCAGAGGTATGAATGGGTCCCATCATCTGTCGAGGCCTGGCTACTTCAGGGGGATTGCTGTTGATTGGTTGGTGCTTTGAGACGTGTCTGTCAGAGGACCTCTGATCCTGATCAGCTGATTTTAAGAAGTGAAGGCTGACATTGATTATCTTGCAAAAGCCATGTTCGCTCAAGCAAGTTGTCCTGGATCTATTAATCAGGTTTAAATCTTTCTCTGGTGGCTACAGAACAATGTACCTGTTCTGTAAAAGCAATTAAAAGTGGAATTTTAAAAGTCAGTCTTTGATTAAAAAAAAAAACAGAAATAAAAAGCAGAAACTATTATATTCTCCGTATTTTGCAGCTTCATTTTTCAATTTAGAAACAAAGTACTTGGGAATCTAGGTGAACATGTTTTCTGAACAATTGCAGCTTGGATGATTTTTGTCCTTTATAAGTCTTATTCAAAGTAATTGAATCACAATTTACAGATGTAATTTATTCCTTACTATTTGAAAACAAAACAAAACTATACAGAGGTATACAGGTTCTGAATGTCAAAATCACAGTGACAAACGATACCTCTATAAGCTTTCTGGTACAGGACTTCCAATATTTGTTAGAAATTCATTATTTTAAGTAACTTAACTTACTTTCACCTAGCTTTTTACACGTATTTTAATTTAGTTCCCATAAAAACATAAAACTGAACATAATTTCTCTTTCTTCTCTGACCTGACACCTTCTGGCCTAATCTGCTTTAGGGCATTTGATTGGATGCACTCTATCAGAAAAAACCCTGCTCCTTAAACAACACTGGACTTAGTTTGAGCAATCTCTGGTCAATGTTTTTTTTTTTCCTCTCTCTTTGCTATTCTCTACCAGAAATTTAAATTACATAATACCTTGGTTAAAGTCCCTGTATCCTGAAGTTGACAGTATAATAGCAATTGCTATTATGGAGTTGAACAACATGGCAACTACTTAGGGGGAAACATATATGTATATTTATATCAATACACATACTATAAACACTTATAAATAATCTGTTTAACTTCAACAGCAGTTTTATATGCATTAAAATAGTTTTTCCCTTTATAACTAAACGTGAAAAAGATCAAGTAGATACCCAATAAAGGTGTATGTGTAGGGGCAAAATCTTTGGGACGATGGCTTCATTACTGTCTCTTTCTCCTTGTGGTCACTAATAACTCACAGTTTTTTCAATTTTTTTATAAAAGATGCATAGTACAGAAAGAACTATGGATTTGATATCTGACAAAGGGGACTTATAAACCTACTTCTCCACCATGGAGATTACTGAACAAGGAATCCTATGGAGAATGGAGTGTCTGCTGCTACCTGCATTGAATATTCTCAGGACTGAATTTATTTACAAAACAGGATCTGGTTACAAGAGCTCTTGTGATAAGAGGAGTCACTCTGGAGTTTGTTTTCTCTTTCCCACAGTCAGTGATCCTGACATCCTGACATGGATCAACCAACATTCTCTTCCATTCCATGACTGTCAGGATAGACTCAAAGAAGAACAGGCAGGAAACATCATTTGTGTGGGACACCCTCTAAGGATCCTATCTGAAAACAAGGTATTTCTCCCTTCTGTATACAGGAAGATAGCAAGAGTCCCAAGGGACGAGTGGTGATATGCAGAATCAAAGAGCACTCATCCAAAAGGCCTCCCGAGAGTGAGGAGCAAAGAGCTGAAGTCCCTCTCCCTTCCCTACTCACCTCTGGGTTTCTAACCACTGCCCTTCTCATCTTTCAGAGTGGCAGAGATTTAGGGTAGAACTATTTGTCCTTTGTCTTGCTTGCTCTGGGGTTGGGTCAAGCTTGAACCTTAGAGGTAAGACTTCTGTGGATGTAAAGAGAGGTCTGCCACCTCTCAAGAAAAATAAGCCCATTCTCTTAGATGGTTTTGCTATTCTTATGTGCCACTTTTTGGCATTTACTTTTTTTTGTTTTTTTTTTTGGAGATGTTGTCCACTCTGTCACCCAGCCTGGAGTGCAGTGATCTTGGCTCACTGCAACCTCCTTCTCCCAGGTTCCAGCGATTCTCCTGCCTTAGCCTGCTGAGTAGCTGGGGCTACAGGCACGCACCACCACGCCCGGCTAATTTTTGTATTTTAGTAGAGATGGGGTTTCACCATTTGGCCAGGATGGTCTTGATCTCCTGACCTTGTGATTCACCCACCTTGGCCTCCCAAAGTACTGGTATTACAGGCTTGAGCCACCACGCCCAGTTGGCATTTACTCTTGTTCCGTAAGGACAAGGACACATTGACCTTCTGTTCCTTCTCTCTATAAGGAAGTTTCGGCAGCCCCAGCCATCTGCAATGGGAGGTTGCATGGAATCTTGTCCTGGGCAGAAGGAAGCGTCACCCTAGGAAGTGAAGGATTCTTCATAGATGTTCATCACTATGCAAGATGGATCTTGAAAATTATGGATACCCACTGAGGCGTCTCTGTTCCCCAAATCCCCTCAGTACCACCTCTTCATAATTTCTACACTGGATCTACAACTCTCTTCATCTTTGTTATTTTGGAACAAAATCCAAAGAGGAAACATCTGATTAAAAAAAAAAATGAGTGGCTAAGAACCCATGCCATGACTCCTGATGCCTTTGTCATGTGAACTTTGAGGATAATGAGAAATTTAGCAACCTCTTCACCTTGTGTTTATTCATTCAAAAATTAACCACTAGCTGTTTAGTAGGCACTGCCTTTGCTAAGGATGCCTGAGTGACTATGACATGACCTTGGCCATCAGTTAGCTAATTATAGTACCTTGTGATAACTGCTACAACAGAGATGAGCAGTAAGCTCCATGAACACATAAAATAAAACATTCTGAGTGGCAGTGTCAGGAGAAGTAACACCAGAGAGGCAGACAAATTAGGGGAGGATATTGTAAAACTGAGCACATAGTTTATTAAAAGGTAAAAAAGCATATGAAAGTGTGGTAAAGTCTGGAAAATATATGTAAATAAGCAATCCTTGAGGGTAGAAAATAAATTGTAGAGAAGGAAAAATAATGTAACAAAATATTATTCTATATAGGCAGGCAAAAGTTGGGTGATGAAGGGCCTGACCTACTCTATAAAGGAACTTAGATTTTTTATCTCATAGGAATTAGAGGGGGTGTCATTGAAGCTTTTACAGTAAACAGAATACCATGCAATTTCTGATTTGAGAGATACTAAGGAAATAACATCTGTAAGATTTGTACATACTTACTGTAAGAAGAAAAGGCAAGGGAGGTGTCAGATATAACTCCTAAGTCTTTTGACTTGGACAACAGGTAAGATGGTGATTCTCAAAGATAATATGAGGATAACAAGTGCATTTGTGTGCAAGATATCAAGAGCATGGTCCTGCATGAGGAGACAGGTGGCCTGCTATATTGAAATCCTTTAAGGATGTAGAGGTGGTTATTTCCAGCAGGCAGTTGGAGACAGTGATCTGAAACCCAGATGCTGCCTGAGGAGTGACTAACAAATAGGAGTCCTACATTGGTGGGTGGGAGCTGCAGGGTTTGGGAGGGCTTTCTGCTATGGAGAAGAGCTGTGATGGGTGCTCAGCCCTTCTCGCACACTGGCATATGTTGGGGAGATATGCAGCATCCCATAGTCACTGACTAAAGCATCTTAAAACAGAGACAGAGTTAAGGGGATTCTGAGTGGCCCCCCAAACTTAGGGGTTTGAGTGACATAGGGGAGACCAAAGAGCACCAGGGAGAAAAGGGTCAATGTGACATAGGGACCTTATGTTAAAAAAGAAAAGATGGGCAGAGGAGGCCAGTGAAGATGGGAACAGAGAACCACACCATAGGAGAAAACCTCTGTGGGAGGCATAAAGAGGTTTGAGGTTTTTTCCCTTGAGGGGCGCAGTGAATCTAGGACACCTATAAAGGCCACAGAGGTGAGTGGGCTTTTGGACCCTGAACCTGGATGCCTGAATGTGTTTTCTCTTCTCCTAAAGCAAAAAAACAAAACAAAACAAAACCCACATGTGATGACTCATGTCTATACTCCCAGCACTTTTGGAGGCTGAGGTGGGAGGATTGTTTGAGACCAGGAGTTTAAGACCAGCCTTGGCAACATAGAGAGACCTTTGTCTCTACGTAAAACAGTAATAAAAAAAAACTCCTAACTCATGGGAGGCTGACAGAGGAAGAGGTCGCGGCTGCAATGAGTCATTATTGTGCCACTGAATTCCAGCCTGGGTGACAGAGCAAGACCCTGTCTTTCAAACAACAACAAAAACCAAAACCAGAGAGCTTAGGTGCATCTGAGACCAATAGCTTGTTCTGGCCCATTCACAGAAATTTTCTTTTTTCTCAAATCTAGATACTAAGGCCATTTCATTCACTGTATGACTTTTTTTCTGTAATCCCTGGCCCCATCTGAACAGCACATCCTCAGTTTGCCAGTCTTCTCTCACATTTTCCCCAGTTTCCTGTCTCTGACTCACTGCCCAAAGCACCTTTAATGAATCATGTCTGTATTTGTGCCAGAGGTTTTTTGTGTTTTTTTTTTTATTTCAACTTGTATTTTAGATGCGGGGGGACATGTGTAGGTATGTTACATGGGTATATCGTGTTATACTGAGGTTTGGGGTATGGATCCCATCACCCAGGGAGTAAGCACAGTACCTGGTAGGTAGTTTTTCAACCCATGCCCCTCTCCCTCCCTCTCCCTTCTAGTAATCTGCAGTGTCTATTGTTCTCGTGTTTATGTCCATGTGTGCTCAATGTTTAGCTGCCACTTATAAGTGAGAACATGCAATATTTAGTTTTCTGTTCCTGTGTTAATTCACTTAGGATTATAGAGCTCAACTAATCACTTCTTGTAACTCTTGAATTACATTTTTAGCACTTATTGGCAATCCTATCTTCTCCAAGTAAATTGTTTGTATAATTCTCCGCAGTAGCAATTTCAAACCCTCTCCTCTCTCCTCAAACTTTCAATGCTCACTTTTAGCAGATGACATCTAGTGTGTGATTAGGGAAAAGTCAAAACCAGCAGAAGATACCTCCCTGAAATTGCCACCACCAAAACTGCAAACATACCTGCTTTCCCCCACCTTTTTTCTTTTTCATTCTTCCTGCTATATTGGAAGCAAGACTTCATTATTTACAGCCTCTAGCTCTACCTGTGAAATGGACCCCATCTTCTCTGACTTCCTCATGGACTTGCTTTATTGATTAGCTCCAATTTTCCCTATCTATCACCTTCTTCCTGTTATCATTTAAGGAAAATAAAGCCTCATTCATCTAAAATACAGAACCCAAGGACATGTTTCTTTGACCTACTCTCTGGTTGCCTCCTCTATCTCCTTTGCAGGCAGTTCTTACTTGACAAATCCTGCAAAGTCTGTTTCATAGGATTCTCCTATCTGTGTCTCCTTGCCTGTCTCTCTCTCCATTCTCTTTTTTACATTCCATGTTCTTCTTGGAGCTCTGGTTCATCCACCTGGAGATTTCTTCCCCAGCTCTTCATTTGGCTAACTTCTACTCATCCTTCAAGTCTCAGACTTCACTTCCCAAAGGAGGTCTTCTTCTGACTTTATATTAGGGTCCTGTGACATGTTTCTCTACCTCCCTTTTCTTTTGACATTCATGATGATTATTCTTATTACATCTGTGTCCCCCTCATTAAGCATTATGATGTATGAGAGCAAGCTTCTCATCTCCCTTGCCATGGAATCATTAGTATTGAATACAATGCATCCAGTATGCATTTGTATTAGTTTTCTATTGCTGTGTAAAAACATCACAAATTTAATGGCTTAATAAAAATACACATTTAGGAGGAGTTCAAGAAAAAATGGTGGATAGGAGCAGGACTGGCTTGCAGCTCCCACTGGGAGGGACACAACAGAATGTGGATACCCACATCATGAACTTTTTCTCCAAGAATTACTGCAGGAACATATCAGGAAAGCCAAGAGAATCCACAGACCCTTTGAAGGAGGTGGATTGCCACTGCAGGCTCTGTGGGATAGCCGAGGAACTCTGAAGACAAAGGATATAATCTCTTGGGAGCTCTATGGCCTGAGAAACCTGAATACTTATCCAAAGGTGACCCTAGGGAAAGCTTGTATTGTTCTTATACAATCACAGCTGATGTGCACCTAAAAGCACCACCTCCTGGCTGGAGGCCAACCAACACAAAACCAGTGCACTTAACAAAAATGCAACCAAGGACCTTCACAGAGTCCACTTCACTCCCTGCTACCTCCACTGGAGCGGGTGCTGGTATCCACAGCTGAGAGACCTGAATACAGATCACATCACAGAACTCTTTGGACCAGCCTGGAGCCTGGAAGCTCTTCTGAGTGGCTAGATCCAGAAAAGAAACAACAATCAGTGCAGTTCAGCACTCAGAAAGCCCCAACCCTAGAGGAAAGGGGAGAGCACTGCATCAAGGGAGCACCCCTGTGGGACAAAAGAATCTGAACAGTAGCCCCTGAGTCCCAGATATTCTCAGTGACATAGTCTACCCAAATGAGAAGGAAACAGAAAACAAACCTGGTAATATGACAAAACAAGATTCTTTAATGCCCCCAAAAGACCACAGTAGATCATGAGCAATGGGTTCAAACCAAGAAAAAAATCTCTGAATTACCAGGAAAAGAATTCAGAAGGTTGATTATTAAGCCAATCAAGGAGGCACCAGAGAAAGGTGAAGTCCAGCTTAAAGAAAGCAAAATGTTATACAGGATATGATTGGAAAAATCTCCAGATAGCATAAATCAAAAACAGTCACAACTTCTGGAAATGAAGGACACACTTAGAGAAATGCAAAATGCATTGAAAACTCTCAGCAATAGAATCAAATGCATAGAAAAAAGAACTTCAGAGCTTGAAGGAAAGGCTTTCAAATTAACCCAATCCAACAAAGACAAAGAAAAAAGAATTTAAAAAAAATGAACAAAGCCTCCAAAAAGTTTGGGATTATGTTAAATAACCAAACCTAAGAATAATTGGTGTTCTCAAGGAGGAATAGAAATCTAGAAGTTTGGAAACATATTTGAAGGAATAATTGAGGAAGACTTTCCTGGTCTTGATAGAGATCTAGACATTCAAAAATAAGAAGCTCAAAGAACACCTGGGAAATTCATCACAAAAAGATTATTGCCTAGGCACATACTCAGCAGGTTATCTAAAGTCAAAACAAAGGAAATAATCTTAAGAGTCATGAGGCAGGCTGGGCGCGGTGGCTCAAGCCTGTAATCCCAGCACTTTGGGAGGCCGAGACGGGCGGATCACGAGGTCAGGAGATCGAGACCATCCTGGGTAACACAGTGAAACCCCGTCTCTACTAAAAATACAAAAACTTAGCCAGGCGAGGTGGCAGGTGCCTGTAGTCCCAGCTACTCGGGAAGCTGAGGCAGGAGAATGGCGTGAACCCGGGAGGCGGAGCTTGCAGTGAGCTGAGATCCGGCCACTACACTCCAGCCTGGGTGACAGAGCGAGACTCCGTCTCAAAAAAAAAAAAAAAAAAAAAAAAAAAAAAAAAAAAAAAAAAAAAGAGTCATGAGGCAAAAGCATCCGGTAACCTAAAAAAGAAAATTTATCAGATTAACAGCAGTTTTCTCAGCAGAAATCCTACAAGCTGGAAAGGATTGGGGTCCTATCTTTAGGCTTGTAAACAAAACAATTATCAGGTAAAAATTTTGTGTCCAGTGAAACTAAGCTTCATAAATGAAGGAAAGGTACAGTCTTTCTCAGACAAACAAATGCTAAGAGAATTTGCCACTACCAAGCCAACACTACAAGAAAACTGCTAGAAGGCACTCTAAATCTTGAAACAAATCCTTGAAATACACAAAAATAGAAACTCCTTAAAGCATAAACATCACAGGACCCATAAAACAATAACACAATTTTTATAAAAAGGTATTCAGGCAATAAATAGCATGACGAATAAAGTAGTACCTCATATCTCAATGCCAACATTGAATGTAAATGGCCTAAACGCTCCACTTAAAAGATACAGAATGGCAGAATGGAAAAGAACTCACCAAATTATCTGCTGTCTTCAAGAGACTCACCAAACACATAAGGACTCACATAAACTTAAGGTAAAGGGGTGGAAAAAGATATTCCATGCAAATGGACACCAAAAGTGAGTAGGAGTAGCTATTCTTATATCAGACAAAACAAACTTTAAAGCAACAGCAGTTTAAAAAGACAAAGAGTGACATTATGTAACTTTTTTAAAGGACTAGTCAAACAGGAAAATATCACAATTCTAAATATATATGCAGCTAACACTTGATCTTCCAAATTTATAAAACAATTACCACTAGACCTGAGAAATGAGATAGACCGCAACACAATAATAGTGGGGGGACTTTAATACTCCACTGACAGCACTAGACAGATCATCAAGACAGAAAGTCAACAACAACAAAAAAATGAACTTAAATTATACCCAAGAACAAATGGACTTAACAGATATTTACAGAACATTCTACCCAACAACTGCAGAATATATATTCTTTTCATCAGTACATGGAACTTTCTAATAGGTCACAAAACAAATCTCAACAAATTCAAGGAAATCGAAATTATATCAAGTACTCTCTCAGACCACAGTGGAATAAAATTAGAAATCAACTCCAAAAGAAACCCCCCAAATCATGCAAATACATGGAAATTAAATAACCTGCTCCTGAACAATCACTGGATCAACAATGAAATCAAGATGGAAGTTTAAAAATTCTTTGAACTGAACAATAATAGTGACACAACCTATCAAAACCTCAGGTATACAGCAAAAGAGATGCAAGAGGAAAGTTCATAGAATTAAATGCCTACATCAAAAAGTGTGAAATTGCACAAATAGACAATCTAAGGTTACACCTCAAGGAACTAGAGAAACAAGAATAAACCAAACCCAAACCCAGAAGAAGAAAAGAAATAACCAAGATTAGAGCAAAAGTAAATGAGATGGAAATAAAAACAAAAGAAAATACAAAACAAAAATGAAAAAAAACCTGGTTCTTTGAAAAGATAAATAGAATTGATAGACTATTAGTGAGATTAACCAAGAAAAGAAAAGGGAAGATCCAGATAAGCTCAACTAGAAATGAAATGGGAGACATTACAACTGATACCACAGAAATACAAAAGATCATTCAAGGCTACTATGAACACCTTCACATACATAAACTAGAAAATCTAGAGGAGATGGATACATTCCTGGAAATATACAACCCTCCTAGATTAAACCAAGAAGAAATAGAAACTCTGAACAGACCAATAACAAGCAGTAAGATTGAAATGTTAATTAAAAAGTTGCCAACAAAAAAAGTCCAGGATCAGATAGATTCACAGCTGAATTCTATCAGACATTCAAAGAAGAATTGGTACCAATCCTACTGACATTATTCCAAAAGATATTGATGCTATTCCAAAAAGGGAATCCTCTCTAAATCATTCTATGAAGGCAGTATCACCCTAATATCAAAACCAGGAAAGGACATAACAAAAAAGAAAACTACAGGCCAATATCCATGATGAATATGGATGCAAAAATCCTCAACAAAATACTAGCTAACAGAATCCAACAGCATATTAAAAAGATAATCCACCATGATCAAGTGGGTTTCATACTAAGGATGCAGGGATCATTTAACATCTGCAAGGCAACCAATGTGATATGTCATATAAAAAGAATTAAAACAAAAATCACATGATTATCTCAGTAGATGCAGAAAAAGCATTTGACAAAATCCAACATCTCTTTATGATTAACACCCTTAGCAAAATTGGCAAAATGTGGTATAGAAGGGACGTACCCTAAGGTAATAAAAGCTGTCTATAACAAACCCACAGCCATTATACTGAATTGGGAAAAGTTGAAAGCATTCCCCCTAAGAAATGGAATAAGACAAGGGTGCCCACTTTCATCACTTCTATTCAACATAGTACTGAAAGTCCTAGCCAGAGCAATCAGACAAGAGAAAGAAATAAATGGCATCCAAATTAGTAATGAGAAAGTCAAACTCTCATTGTTTGCTGATGGCATGATCGCATACCTAGAAAACCCTAAAGACTCATCCAAAAAGCTCCTAGAACTGGTATATGAATTCAGCAAAGTTTCAGGACACAAAACTGATGTACACAAATAAGTAGCACTGCTATGCACCAACAGCAACTAAGCTGAGAATCAAATCAAGAGCTCAATCCCTTTTACAATAGCTGCCAAAAAAAATAAATTAATTAATTAACTAAAAAAAGAAAAAAAGAATATAGTTAACCAAGGAGGTGAAATACCTCGACAGAGAAAACTACAAAACACTGCTGAAAGAAATCATAGAAGACACAAACAAATGAAAACACATTCCATGCCCATGGATGAGTAGAATAAATATTGTGAAAATGATCATACTGCTAAAAGCAATCTACAAATTCAATTCAATTCCCACCAAAATACCACCATCATTCTTCACAGAACTAGAAAAAGTAATTCTAAAATTCATGTGGAACCAAAAAAGAGCCCACATAGCCAAAGCAAGACTAAGCAAAAAGAACAAAACTGGAGGTATCACATTACCTGACTTCAAACTATACTTTAAGATCATAGCCACCAAAACAGAATGGTCCTGGTATAAAAATAGGCATATAGCCCAATGGAACAGAATAGAGAACTCAGAAATAAAGCCAAATACTTATAATCAACTGATTTTCGACAAAGTAAACAAAAATATAAAGTGGGGAAAGGACAGCCAATTCAACAAATGGCACTGGGATAATTGGTAAGCCACATGTAGAAGAATGAAACTAGTCTCATCTCTCACTCTACACAAAAATCAACTCAAGATAGACCAAAGGCTTAAATCTGAGACCTGAAACTGTACAATTTCTAGAAGATAATATAGGAAAAACCCTTCTAGACAATGGTTTAGACAAAGACTTTATGATCAAGAACCCAAAAGCAAATGCAACAAAAACAAAGATAAATAGATGGTACTTAATTAAACTAAAAAACTTCTGCACAGCAAAAGAAATAATCTGCAGAGTAAACAGACAACCCTGAGAAAATCTTTGCAATCTATATATCTGACAAAGGACTAATATTCAGAATCGACAAAGTGCTCAAACAAATCAGCAAGAAAAAAACAATCCCATCAAAAAGTGGGCTAAGGACATGAATAGATAATTCTTAAAAAAAAATACATACAAATGACCAAAAAACATATGAAAAAAATGCTCAACGTCACTAGTGATCAGGGAAATGCAAATCAAAACCACAGTGTGATGCCACCTTTCTCCTGCAAGAATGGCAATAATCAAAACATCAAAAAATAATAGATGCTGGAATGGATGTGGTGGAAAGGGAACACTTTTACACTGTTGCTGGGATTGTAAACTAGTACAACCACTATGGAAAACAGTGTGGAGATTCCTTAAAGAACTGAAAGTAGATCTACCATATGATCCAGCAATCCCACTGCTCTGCTCAGTATCTATCCAGACGAAAAGAAGTCATTATAGGAAAAAGGTTCTTGCATACACATATGTCTTCATAGCTTTGCCTTCCCCAGAATGTCATATAATTGGAATTGTATGGTATATAATCTTTTCAGACTAGCTCTTTTCACTTAGCAACATGCATATAAGTTTACTCCTTGTCTTTTCACGACTTGAGAGTTAAGTTTTTTAAATCATAAAATCTCTGAATAACATTTCATTATACGGATGAATCACACTTTGCTTATCCATTTGTCTATTGAAGGACATGTTGGTTTCTTCCAAGATTTGGCAACTTTGAACAAAGACGTTATAAATATTTATGTGTAGGATTTTTTGTGAAGACAAGTTTTCAAATCTTTTGGTGTATCAAGAAGTGTAATAGCTGTGTCATATAGTAAGGTTATGTTGAGCTTAATAAGAAACTTCCAAACTATTTTCTAAAGTGACTGTACCATTTGGCACTCTCATCAGCAATAAATTCTCACCAGCATCAGTTCCTGATACTTCATATCCTCACTAGCATCTGTTTTTTTTTTACTCTTTGGATTTAAGCCCTTCCACAGGGTATGTAGTGGTATCCTATTGTTGTTGTAATTCCCTAATGACATACTAAGTTAAGAAGTTTTTCATATGCCATTTACCATCTGTTTATATTCTCTGGTGTTATCTTCCACATCACTGCAAAATATATCTGTTTGAAGCCCTAAACCTTAATGCAACTCTATTGAAGATAGGGCCTAAAAGGAACTAATTAAGGCTAAATTAGGTTAGAAGGGTGGGACCCTGATCCAATAGGATTTGTGTCCTTATAAAAAGAGTCACCAGAGAGCTTTCTTTCCCTCTTTCTCTCTGTGTGCACAGAGGAAAGGCCATGTGAGGACACGGTAAGAAGGTGATCATCCACAAGCCAGGGAGAGAGGCCTCACCAGAAACTGAATTTGATAGCACCTTGATCATGGACTTCTGACCTCCAGAACTATAAGAAAGTAAGTTATCTGTCATGTAAGACACCTAGACTGTGGTATTTTTTTATGGTAGTCCAAGCAGACTAAAACATTTGGTAAGGATCTTTGGCCCACTTTTAGGTTGTGTTGTTTTCTTAATGTTGAATTTTAATATTTGCTTATCATGAATTATTTAACAGATATGTGTTTTGCAAATATTTGTGTCTAGTCTGTGACATATCTCAATTTTTAGCCCTGAATACTTTGTTTCATAACCATCAGCTTAAGTATCTTTCCCACTAGTCTGTAAGCCCTTGGAAGGTAAGGAAGAAGTCCGTAAATTGAGGCAACCCCAACAGCAAGCACAGATCCTGGCACAAGTTAGATACATAAGATAAATAATTTGCAGGTTGGTTCACAGAATAAATGGATAAACAGTGACATGAAGGAAAAGGTTAACGTATTTTGAAGAGGAGTTTAATGTCAGGCAGAGGAAGCAATGTCAGCTCCACAGGGCTACGTTATGTCCACTGGAGAAAAATACCATCTCATAGTGGGGGATAGCATCACACAGACAGGAGGGGCAGCAGCCCACACATAGTTTAAAGGGGCACCTGCCTGCCAAGGCTGGCAAAAAGGAGACCAGACAGGAGGTGGCTATAGAGACATCATGAACTTCAACTTACCTTAGCTTTGGTACTTTCTTCCCTGAAGACGGAGTGCAGAACTCTGAATTCCAGAATCATTTCAGTCGTATTGGGGACCAGTCACTTGATTCTATTCTTATCTCTCTGACAGACGACACTACGTCCTCCTCTGAGTAATGGACACCATTTCTAAAACTGAATCTTGCTACTAAAATAATTCAGATGATATATTTTTCCAATTCTAGAATCTTGCTTTATTTTATTTAGTCGTTTTCTCTCTCTCTTCCATGTTTTCCAGAGACTGCAGCTAAACTGGGCTTTCAACATCAACATGAAGTTTATCCTCCTTTGGGCTCTCTTGAATCTGACTGGTGAGTGTGTGCATATTTGTCTCTTTACTCACCAAAGAGAAATCCTGGGAAAAGCATGAAAGATGAGTAACAGCGAGAGGTGTCATTCCAGAGCTCAAGTGTAGAATGGTTCTCTGTCCCTCCCCACTGCCCTGTTCCCATCAAGTATCCTCCTGTGATAGTGCCTGCCTGCCTGCCACAGGAGGATTGCTTATGTGCTTTTGGGGGAGGTGTGGACATTGTCACTCAAATACCAGACCCACTCCTAAGAGCTGACTCTGGACCTGCCTGCAACAGAATTGATGTTCTGCACCACAGAGGGCAGAGCAGAACATTGAAGAGTCAGATATCTCCTGGCACAGTTCCTGTTACTCAGGCATAAACCCAGGTTTATGCATAAACCTTCTCTTTCTCTCATACCCCACATTTGATCTCTTAGAAAAACGTTATTGGCTTTATCTTCTAAATGTATCCTAAATCCAATCACATCTCACCATCTCCACTGCTCACAATGATCCAAGCCACCACCTCTTGCCTGGATTAGCAAATTATTCTCCGAACAGATCGCTCTACCTCTATACTTCTGCACTCTACAGGTTCTCCATGAGGAGACTGTCATCACTTCTTTGCACAAATCCTTGAGTGGTTCCATTTGTACTCAGGAAACAAGGCCGAGTTCTTACAATAGTCTACAAAACCCTCCATTCACCTTTGAGCCCCTTTCCTGCTCTGCTCCTCTTCATTCACTCTGGGTCAGTAGCCATGGCCTCTGTGACATAACTGACACAAGCCTCAGGACCCATGTTGCAGCTGTTTCCTCTGCCTGGAGTCCCTTCACCCAGATATTTGACTATGCATCTTCATGTTATTGTTCAACATTGCCCATGAAGTTCTATTCTGATGACTGGTTTAATATTACCTGAGGCTGGATGTGGTGGCTCACGCCTATAATCCCAGCACTTTGGGAAGCTGAGGTGGGAGGATCACTTGAGCCCAAGAGTTTGAGACCAGCCTGGGCAACATAGCAAGACTCCATCTCAATAAAAAAAAAATTCAAAAATTTAAAAATTAGCCAGATGTAGTGGCACACACCTGTAGTCCAAGCTACTCAGGAAGATTGCTTGAGCCCAGGAGGTTGAGGCTGCAGTGAGCCTGATCTTGCCACTGCATTCCAATCTGGGCAACAGAGTGAGATCCTGTCTCAAACAAACAACAAACAAATACCACCTGATACCCCTCCTTCTCCCCCAACACACAATTGGTAATACCTTTCTCTCTTTCCCTGTCCTACTTTTATTTCCATAGCACTAATCAACATTTAACATCATATGTAGTTTACTTGTGTGTTTTTCCAGAGCACTAATCACCATTTAATAACCTACATAGTTTATTTGTGTGTTGTGTTTATTATTACTGAATATATTCATTAATCGTAGTAAATGAGAGCAGGAATATCTACTTTGTTCACTATTTAGCCCAAGCTCCTAAAACAGAGCTTGACATATAGTAGGTGCTCAATGTATATTTGTTAAAACAATAAATTATTTTTCCCCTCCTCAGACTCTTAGCATTTGGTCTGTTCTTGTCGTGATACTTACATAATTCTGTCTTGAGTTGTTGTTGGGAAAAAGAGATAAGACTTATTAAAGCATTCTAAAATTGCTAGTAAAAAAAAATGCATTGACTTAGCATACAACCCACTAAATTGTGGAAGGTATTTAAGAAAGTTTAACATTTAATTTGAAAGACTTTATTGACAACGAAAAAGCTAAACACTTTTTGTTTTTCAAAAGAGATATGTTTCTACCATTTATCATTTTCTTCATGTTTTAGAACAAAGTAAGTCATTTTACAGATTTAGTTTACAGATAAAGTTGCTAGAGAAAAGGGTAGGGGAACTTGGAGCCTATTAAATGACTTTCCTGAAGTTCTTCTAGTGAAATCTTGGAATTTCTTTTCTATGCTTCTCTTTCCAGTTGCTTTGGCCTTTAATCCAGATTACACAGTCAGTTCCACTCCTCCCTACTTGGTCTACTTGAAATCTGACTACTTGCCCTGCGCTGGAGTCCTGATCCACCCACTTTGGGTGATCACAGCTGCACACTGCAATTTACCGTGAGTGATAAGCCTTCAAAGGTATTCCATTCTTTTGGTTCTCAGGTTGGGCACAGACTCTCACTCTCTGAGACCATCTCCCAATTAAATGGGATTAGAAAGGCCTTTGGGAGACATAGGAGGGTACAGAAAAAGGTCTGTGGGGAGGAACAATATAATAATATAGGCTCACAAAGATGGAGAAGCCATCTCTGTTAAGTCCACTCATAAACGTCTATATTGTTCCAGAAAGCTTCGGGTGATACTGGGGGTTACAATCCCAGCAGACTCCAATGAAAACCATCTGCAAGTGATTGGCTATGAGAAGATGATTCATCACCCACGCTTCTCAATCACGTCTATCGATCATGACCTCATGCTCATCAAGCTGAAAACAGAGGCTGAACTCAACGACTATGTGAAACTAGCCAACCTGCCCTACCAAACTCTCTCTGAGAATACCATGTGCTCTGTCTCCACTTGGAGCTACAACGTGTGTGATATCTGTGAGTTCCAGACAACGTTCTCTCAGAATTAGACATGCTTCTACACCTTTGCAACTCTTGGCTTCTTCAATTCTGCCTAGTGAAGCTTTCTTCTAACCACTTTATTCATCCTCTTTCTCCCCTTTCCTTTTCTCTGTACCTCACTGAAGGAGTGCTTCAAGGTTTTTGGGTTTTTTACTCACTCACTGTATCTTTCTATCATTTTCTCTTTCATATATGGTAGAAGCGGTTTTAGTGGAAAGAAAACATTTGTATTCTAATCCTAATTTTGTATGTGACAGCAGATCATTTTACCTTGGAGCCTCAATTTCCTTAACTCTAAAATAAAGCAGACTACGACGTTGTGTATTTTCAAACCATTTCAGGCAATAAAGCAACTTGAAATAAATATCAATGTATTAAATGTAAAATCAATGCATCATATTTTACTAAATGAGATAGAACTTCCTTATGAAAGATTGTAATAAAGGTACACAGTTAAAACTTTAAGAAGAACTTCTGAAGTCAACATTTTTAACTGGTAACATTCTAAGCATTCACTCATTTCTTCAGAAAACTGACAGAGTTCCCATTATTTTTATCAATGAAAATATTCTATACATAAATTGAAACTCCTGAACTAGATATTCTATCTAAGCTTTCTTCTATGCCTCATATTTCATATTCCATAAAAAACTCCCACAACTCAACTCAGCTTTCTGTTTTCTAAGTTGCATCCCCATCTGCCCATTACCCCATCTCCAAATTTTTATGCAAACCCTAATTAACTGCCTATAGTTGTTAATTATGAGAGTTGAGAGTAGTGGTGAAGGGGAGTTGATTAACTTTTAGCAAAATAGAACAATGATATAATCCCTCAGGAAGAATTATTAACGCAACTTTACTCATAAGTTTGAGTATGTATAATACACATCATACACTAGATACTATAGTGTGAAAAGGAGTTTTATTTGAAACAAGCCTGTCAGGTTACATTCATCTATCCATCACCACTTTCTTTTTATAGAAGCCAGTGGGCAGATATATACTTATTCTATCATTGTTGCCATGATTCAAGCCTTTTAAATCTACTGCTTAGTAAATACCTTCAGATTTGGAGCACATTTTCTTGCATATATTAAGAAGTAGAAATTATTTGTCCTCTGACAGTCAATCTGATTTTTGGAAAGAGCCAAATGTCCTTTCAGTGACCAGTATGTTTGATTCATCTGGGTTATGGCACATGGGTCAAAACGAGATATAACTTCAAAAAAAATGCATCTTATTTTTATCTGGCTCATGAAGTAGTTAAGTAAGAATTTCCTACGGAAGTATTCCCAAAAGAAATGTTTAGCCATGAAATTATTGCTTGGAAAATAAAGTGAAGGACCTCAAACATTTTCTTTTCAAGACCTAACACATTATTTTCAAATAAAAACATTAAACATACTCCTCCATTATTAAAAAAAAAAAATCTTAAAATTCAGCACTTCTTCCCAAAGAAACGTCTGTGGAAAGAACATGTGCCACATGTGTTCATACTACTTTGTTGCTTTTCTCATTTTGTTTCAGATTGGACAAATTTTGTTATAAGTGTGCACAGTTCACACTTTGTGGACCATTGACATAAAGAAAAGAACTTTAATTAGGAACCAGGAAACCCAGTTTTAAATCCCAGCTTTACCACATACTAGCTTTATATGTTTAAGAAAACTGTTTTTTCAGTGACTTTTTTGTGCAGATACTTGTTTTTGTTTTGACCTGACAAATGAGAAAGTAGGCCAGATATCTGTAAATTCCTCCAGATTCTAAAAATTACATGTCAAAGGAAACTCTTTGAATGCTTAAATTTTGAGAAAAGTTTTTTTTTTTGAGATGGAGTCTCTTGTCACCCAGGCTGGAGTGCAATGACAGGGTCTCAGCTCACAGCAACCTCCACCTCCCAAATTCCAGTGATTCTCCTGCCTCCCAAGTAGCTGGGATTACAGGCTCTCAGCACCACACTCAGCTAATTTTTCTACTTTTAGTAGAGAGAGGGTTTTACCATGTTGGCCAAGCTGGTCTCGAACTCCTGACCTCAGGTGATCCGCCTGTCTGGGCCTCCCAAAGTGCTGGGATTACAGGCGTGAGCCACTGTGCCCAGCCAAATTTCCAAAAAAGTTTAAAACAAAGTGTTTCATTTCATTGCAGGAGTGTCTCATATTTAGATATAACTTCCAAGAATTTGATCGCTTTTATAAGGTCAGACATTTGCATCATAAGAAATTGTTAATCTGATCATCTTCTGCACCTTCGTTGTCCTAAGTGCCACAGTTCTGATTTCTCTGAATGTTTGATCTCTTTTAATTTCTGATGGCAGGAGAAGAAAAGTTTTTTAGAAGAAAGTTTAATACCTAAGAGAACTCTTAAGAAAGTTTGACTTCTGTCTTTTCTTTAGACAAGGAACCTGATTCACTGCAAACTGTGAACATCTCTGTAATCTCCAAGCCTCAGTGCCGCGATGCCTATCAAACCTACAACATCAGGGAAAATATGCTGTGTGTGGGCATCGTGCCAGGAAGGAGGCAGCCCTGCAAGGTAAAATACTCTCCATGCTTTAATTTTCCCATTTTCTTCCTTCTGTCTTGCCAGAAAGATAACCTGCTTTTTTGTTGCTGTTATTATTGTTTTCCTGGCAGGAAGTTTCTGCTGCCCCGGCAATCTGCAATGGGATGCTTCAAGGAATCCTGTCTTTTGCGGATGGATGTGTTTTGAGAGCCGATGTTGGCATCTATGCCAAAATTTTTTACTATGTACCCTGGATTGAAAATGTAATCCAAAATAACTGAGCTCCTGCGGCAGTTGTGGACCATGTGACACGGCTTGTCTCCATCGTTCAGCTTTAGAACTGAATATAAATTAATTCCTTACATTGCCCCATGCATACCTGTCTCACTTCTGCTAAACAGAATGGGTGCTTGAGCAGTTTTACTTGTACATATCTTCACTGTGATTATTCCTAACAACCCTTCTTGCCTTCTAGATAAGAATGGAAAACCCCAAATTCCTTAGATAACTGAAGTTTATGAAGTGGGAATTATGTTCTCTGTGACGAATTGGTAACTGACATAAAATAAAGACCACTCCACAGCCATTAGACAATGTGTGATTTTGGCACATTACTATGCTGATTGAAAAAAGAAAGTCTAATAAAGAGTCATCTAATTAGAAGTGTAGGGGAGGGCAAAGGTGAGAGGGAGGTATTACACTAAACTTCTCCTTGCCCATACAGCTCTCAATGCCATAGATGGATTCTGGTCATTCATTTTGCAGGATTCTGGGTGTTTGCTGGAGACATGAGGAGTTACCATAAAAGTTAACTGAGGTTTATGACACAGCAGATAAATGGGAAATCAATGACAGATTTTCCTAGTACATACTTGCCTTTTATATAAAGCTAGTTGCCCAGGAACTCCACTTTCTCACTCTATAGTATTTTTTCCTCCCTTCCTTCCTTCTCTTTCAACTTCACCCTGTAGTCTGTTACCTCCTGAGAGTTTTAATTGATAGTTTTACGTGGGGAGGTGTTTTTTTGGCCAGTTGACTGAGTATTTAAAAAAACAAAAACAAGAACAGATTTTAGAGAGTTCAGCCTGTGGCTGCTACAAGTGGACTACTGGTGTCTTTCAGCCCAGCTAGGGAAGAAGAGAACCCCCTCAGGAAGCAGAAGTTCCAGTAGGAAGACTTGATCTCTCCAGGGCTCTAAAACCCCTAAATCAGTAATGCCTAGCTGGCAGTGTGGAGAAGCTAAATTTTGAGTGTGAATTATTAAGTGCAACTGTGAGAGCTTCATCTTCACATATTTTATTAACTGAAATTTTAGTTTGGGAGAAAAATGGTTGGGAGGCCACTTTTCAGAGGAGCACCTTAGCCTCCAAAGATGTTTCCCAACTTGAGCTTGTCCTAAAATTGCAATAGATCAGAGTGATATTGTATAAGGTCAGCTGATCCTAGGTGGTGAAACATGGAAAGGTCACTGGATTTCATGAGCATTAGCACTATCCATAAGACTCCACTAGCACAGTGAGGTGACCTCCTTGGTTGGAGAACACATCATTTTTGTGTGGAATGCAATAAGGCGTTCAGAGAATCCAAGGGATGTGACGCTAGGACAGTAACGGTGATGGGGAAAGAAAATCCAAATTCAGTATATGTTATTTTGAGTGAGGACAAGTAGCTACTCCCTCTGGCCTGAGCTGCACCATGCTGCCCATTTCTTTCTTACTGTACATGTGCTAACAAAAAAGGGAAGATGGAGCTTCCATGGTGGACATGCCTGGCCCCCAGATACACCTTTTCTTCTGGTGTAGCTGCAGGCATCCCCCCATGCAAGTTTCCAGCTTTCTTACCTACGTTTGTAGCTTAATATTTCTGTATGCTCTTTGTTAGGAAAAAAAAAAAAATGAGGCTAGGTGCAATGGCTTACTTACGCCTGTAATCCCAGCACTTTGGGAGGCCGAGGCAGGCAGATCACAAGGTCAGGAGATTGGGACCATCCTGGCTAACATGGTGAAACCCCATCTCTACTAAAAATACAAAAAAAAAAAAAAAAAAAAAAAAGCCAGGAGTGGTGGCGTGTGTCTGTAGTCCCAGCTACTTGGGAGACTGAGGCAGGAGAATTGTTGGAACCCGGGAGGTGGAGGTTGCAATGAACCAAGATCATACCACTACACTCCAGCCTGGGCAACAGTGAGACTCTGTCTCAAAAAAGAAGAAGAAGAAGAAGAAGAAGAAGAAGAAGAAGAAGAAGAAGAAGGAGAAGGAGAAGGAGAAGGAGAAGGAGAAGGAGAAGGAGAAGGAGAAGGAGAAGGAGAAGGAGAAGGAGAAGGAGAAGGAGAAGGAGAAGGAGAAGGAGAAGGAGAAGGAGAAGGAGAAGGAGAAGGGAAGGAGAAGGAGAAGGAGGAAGAGAAAAGAAAAGAAAAGGAAAGGAAAAAGAAAAAGAAAAAGAAAAATCAAATCATTTCTTTGGCTGCTTTTTGTTGGAAGGGGAGCCCTGCCAAGGACTCTCTTGCCCTCACTACCTAAATAATTTTTCTATCAATTATTGTATCAATAAGAGTGTCATTTTTTAACCTCCTCAAACTCTAACAATATGTTAGGATTTGTAGAGAAAGTTGTTCTTGTAAAACCAAAGAATAATGACTGAGGCACGTTTCCATCAATTTAGAGGTTTATTTTGCTGCAATTGAGAACATATCCAGGGAAAAAGAGACACAAGCCACAGTAGGATCAGTGGCCTATACTTTTTCCAAAGAGGGTTTGGTACTTCAATAATTAAAGGGATTAATTAAATAATTAAAGAAGGGTTAGTAGGGGAAAGAGGAAAACAAAAGGGGGATGGTAGATCAATAAGGCAAGTGGGTGCATTCTTTTGAGGCCTTGATTAGCATTCACTAAATTCACATTTTACATCTGAAAAGAGGAGTAGAGGAATGGTCAACTACGCATTCCTCTCCACTCAGTGAATCTGCATTTTTACATAAGATAAACATAGAATAGAGGACACAGTCAGATATGTATTTGTCTCAGGTGAGGGGGGAATGACTCTTAGTTAAGTCTTTATCCATACCTGTAACAATAAGCTGCTGATTTACATTGTCAGGGTGGAATTCAACAGAACTCTCTTTTAAGATAAAGATCTTGCAGCCCACAAGGAATTTTCTTGTGAGAAAATTGTGAGGTGGGCTCCCTGGGAAGATGTGTGGCATCCTATCTTCGCAGCTATTATTTAAGAACAAAATGGGAGATGGTTTTGCACGCCTCAGTTCTGAAGCTTAACTGTTCCCTTTGGCATAGTGAGTTTAGGGTCTCAAGATTTTATTTGCCTTTCATGTGGTATTTAGTAAGAAAGATCCTCTATAAATACCTCTATCAAATTTGAAAAGCTATGATCTTAAAAGATAAATGCCCATTGATAGGACAAGATCTGACAAAAACAAGGTAGAGCCTATTTTTGTGCGCAGAGATGAACACTAGTTACTGCACTGATGAGACTTTCAAGACTTCTTAGAATTTGCAACTCTCCTCTTTGTGTATTCACTCCAGGAACAGGTGGATTTTGTAAATCACAAAACTGGTTTTGTGAAATAGGAAATCAGGGTAGAAAAAAGCGTTCATTTGAAGTCACTGACTATAACAGTTGGAATAGAATCAAATTGTCCACTGTAGTATAGTACAAAGAGCACAGATTTGAGATCAATCATTGATTCCAACTTCAACAGCTACTAGCTATGTGTCCTTAAGCCAATAATTAAGTAATTAAACCTTTCTGGTCCCACTTGCTTCATCTCTAAAATGAGATCAATAATATTTCTCTGGATTGTTGGGAATAAATAAAATGACTTATATAAGCCATGTAGTGTAGTACTTAGCACACAGTAGGCATTCAATAAATTGTAATTTCACTTATGTCTTTGACAAGGAATGATTGGTAATCTAGATCACCATTTTTTTTCACACTTGTCTTTGTCTATTTGTGCTGCTACAACAAAATAGCTGAGACTGGGTAATTCATAAACAAAAGAAAATTATTTCCTACGGTTCTGAAGACTGTAAAGTCCAAAATGAAGATGCCAGCATTCAGTGTCTGGTGAAGGCCTTTTGACTGCATCCTCACATGGCAGCAGGCAGAAGGCAAACAAGGGACTAGCTAGTTCCCAAGAGCCTTTTTATAAGGCTCTAATCCTCCCACGAGGGTGGACCCCATCACCTCCTGAAGGCTCCACCTCTTAACACTGGGGATTAAATTTCAATGCAAATGTCAGGGGGGACACAAACATTCAAACATAGCACCTGTGTTTATCTTTCTTCAATCAGAGTGGGAACTATTTTCATGTCCACAGAATAATTGATAACTCATAAGTCAGAGAGCCAAATATTCTAACTGAATTTGCCTATATATGTTATTCCTTCTCAAGTTTGAGGTACCTGTGCCTTACCCAGCCTGACTGAAAGAGAGGCCCTTAAATATAAAATATAGAGAAGATCTTTTTAAACAATAGTATTGTACTTCTTTGGATAGAGGTCTATAAATATAATAACCATAAGACAAGTACATTTTAACAACATTTTGGTAACCAATTTCTATATAAAGATGCTTTGCTATTGAAGTATTTCCCCCTGATCTCAGAATTAATAAACACCTATTGCAGAATATGAATAAAACCCCAAAATTAGCAAAAGAGTGTTAAAGTCGCCATACCCCATGTGACTAATTATACAAGTAATTGTGTAGAGTTTTCTAGTATTCTGTACTTCCTCCTCAGATTACTAGCTGCTAATTCATGTCAGGATTTGTTAAGTCCGCCAAACGCCATTTATCTGTTTATAGACTCCTTAATATTAGCTCCCAACAGGGAACGCTGGATGTGTGCCTAAGCTCAAGGGCCTCCCACTGACCCTGAAGCCCTAATACATATTAGCCCATTATGAACGCCTCCTCAGGTTCACCTGTGTCTAAGCCCCTACCTCTCCATTAGATCCATTTCTGTTCTCCTCCTCAGAAGCCCTGAAATAATGGGATATAGGCCATAAATTCAGGCTATGTTTCTGCTTGGTTTGCATAAATCTGGATGATAAAGGAGTATTCCCCTCTCTCTGCCTTCAGAACTGCAAGTGAATTTTTGAGCTCATGCTTTTTGTTCTCTGAGAATGTTTTAAATGAAGAAATAATAAAGGAAAGAAAAGGAGTAAAATCTGGAGGAAGTGAAGAGGAAATACGCCACATATTTCTTGAAATTCACAGTGTATCTAGTAAACATCTAAAAGTTGAATAAGTATCGTATACATTTATCGGTTAATTGAGAGGGTGACAGAGACAAGGGAGAATAAACAGCTCTGTTAAGTGGCTATATTCACTTACCAGTCTTAGAATTCCACAATATTTTTTGTGTGTGGAGAAGAGGAATGCATTAATTTGTAGGCTTTATTCTTATTTGAATAATTTTCTTTTTCCTTGCTAAACGTAAGAAAATGTCACAATGCTAACAAAATCATTTCTCATTATCGAAATTTTGAATGGATGGGAATTTTCCCATATTAAATGGCTGCTTTTCTGTTTCAAGAATACATTTTTTGGGGGGAATATTAAAAAGATAGCTTCTAATAGACAGATGCTTTAATAGGTAATAGACAGGCATAAGTGAAAAATAGACATAGGCTATTATAGTCAGGTTGACAAGTACATTTATTGGTAGTTGGACTTCTCATTACATAGGCCCTTATCTAATCATATTTATGCATAATTCATAACTCTTTATGCTTCACAGGACTATTGTGAAGGATAATTAAATGTTATTTACAAGTGGCAAATAAATAGTACACTTTCTGAAAAGTTTTGTAAATATTAAATCATACATTTTTATACCTAGCATGTGTAAGGAAAAAGAAACTCTTGGTGAATACTGTTCACAAGGTTAAAAAATCCTTTCTATGATATAAAGTCATATCTACTTTAATTGTTGTATAAATTCAGATTTCAAAACTTAGGCCATTTTACTAGCTGACTTTTGTGCAAACAATTATTTGTTTTATATGCTTGTATTATACACATACATATATATTGGCATATATATGTATGTAGAAAGAGCATTAAGAATTAGCTGTGAATTAGTAGATAATTAAAAGGAAGTAATTATCTTTTATTTACTTATAGTTTGGTGAATCTCTTTGCAAATCAGCAATATTGTCTTAGAAACTTAATTTTTATCTCTTGCCCATAGTTTCTTATTTTCTACCATTTTCAAATTTTAGAGAAATAAATTTAACCTCAAATTGGGTAACTAAACCACCAACAGTGGTCTAGTAAGATCTTCATTCCTTTCACAGACTGTAATTTAATTCATTTATAAGGGTAGTTGAGAATTTTCTGTAATTGGACTCTTTAGTGACAGTCTCTGTTGTAGACGCCCAATTAGTTAAATAGTTAATCTATCTGAGTACTGCTAGATGATAACTATTGGCAAGCATGTAATGTATTTTGTTCATACAAATAGTAAAAATTCAAATTTCTTTCTTAGAAGTTGTAATTTTTCAGAAGGTAAATTTGAAATAATTTTATTTGGTGGTGTGGCAATGACATTTTCTCAGATTTTAAAGTTAGTAAATTAAGCAGAGAGAAGTCACTTAAATACTTACTGAAAAACTATACTTAAATACTTTTTTAAAATCTCAACTTTTATTTTAAATACAGGGGCTACATGTGTTGGTTTGCTACGTGGGAATATTGCACCCAGGTAGTGAGCATAGTATTAGATAGGTAGTTTTTCAACCCACATCCCCTTTCCTCCCTCCCCTCTCTAGTAGTCCACAATGCCCCTTGTTCCCAAGTTTATGTCCATGTGTGCTCAATGTTTAGCTCCCACTTATAACAGTGAACATGCATATTTTATTTTCTACTCTTGCATTAATTTGCTTAGGATAATGGCCTCCAGATCCAACCATGTTTCTGCAAAGGACATGCTTTTATTCTTTTTTATGGCTGCATAGTATTCCATGGTGTATATATACCACATTTTCTTTATCCAGTCTGCCATTGATGGGCACCTAGGTCTTTGCTACTGTGGCCAGCATAAGGATGAACATATGAGTGCATGTGTCTTTTTGGTAGAATGATTTATATTCTTTTGGGTAATATAATTACCCAAATGGGATTGCTGGGTCAAATAGTAAATCTGTTTTAAGTTCTTTGAGAAATCCCCAAACTGTTCTCCACAGTGGCTGAACTAGTTTACATTGCCACCAACAATGTATAAGCATTTCCTTTTCTCTGCAGCTTCACCAGCATCTGTTGCTTTTTTGACTTTTTAATAATGTTCATTCTGACTTGTGTGAGATGCTATTGCGTTGTGGTTTTGATTTGCCTTTCTCTGATGATTAGTGATGATGAGCATTTTTCACGTTTGTCGGCTGCTCATATGTTTTCTTTCGAGAACTGTCTGTTCATCTCCTTTGCCTATTTTTTAACGGAGTTATTTGATTTATATCTTCTTAACTTATTTAAATTCCTTATCGAATCGGGACATTTGATTTTTGTTGGATGTATAGCTTGTGAATGTTTTCTTCCAATCTGTAGGTTATCTGTTCTGTTGATAGTTTCTCTCACTGTGCAGAACCTCTTTAGTTTAATTAAGTCTCACTTGTGAATTTTAATTTTTGTCGTAATTGCTTTGGGGGACTTAGCAAAACATTATTTGCCAAGGCCAATTTCAAGAAGGGCATTTTCTGGTTTCTTCTAGAATTTTTGTAGTTTTGAGGTCTTACATTTATTTATTTATTATTTATTTATTTATTTTGAGATGGAGACTTGCTCTGACACCCAGGTTGAAGTGCAGTGGCACCATCTCAGCTCCCTGCAACCTATGTCTCCCTGGTTCAAGCAATTGTCCTGCCTCAGTCTCCCCGGTAGCTGGGATTACAAGCACATGCCACCATGCCCAGCTAATTTTGTTGTATTTTTAGTAGAGATAGAGTTTCACCATGTTGGCCAGGCTGGTCTCGAACTCCTGACCTCAAGTGATCCACCTGCCTTAGCCTGTCAAGTCCTCTTAACTTGAGGAATATAGATGCTGTTTATCTTGAGAACATGTATATAGTAGGTTGTATCTGCTGGGCTGCACAGCAGAGGAGATTTCTTTCTGTTTTCACAATCTCTTTGCAGGTTGGCGTTAACTTGCATCACATTCTGGCTTAATGTTTATCTAATAATAACTAGTTTAACACCTGGGTGACAAAATAATCTGTGTAACTACCCCCCATGAAACAAGTTTACCTATATAACAAGCCTGCACATACATGTACCCCTGAACTTAAAATAAGTTAAAAAAAAAAAAAAAAGAAGATTTTTGGTCGGGCACAGCGGCTCACGCTTGTAATCAATCCCAGCACTTTGGGAGGCCGACGTGGGTGGATCACTTAAGGTCAGAAATTTGAGACCAGCGTGATCAATATGGTAAAACCCTGCCTTTACTAAAAGTATAAAAATTAACCATGCATGGTGGCGGGCACCTGTAGTCCCAGCTACTCCGGAGGCTGAGACAGGAGAATCGCTTGAACCTGGGAGGCAAACACTGCAGTGAGTTGAGATCACACCACTGCACTCCAGCCTGGGCGACAGAGCGAGACTCCATCTCAAAAAAAAAAAAGATTTTAAAGCTGTTTTTGTTATCATCTACCTTTGTAGAGAGGTTTTCTGAGATGGGGGATTTTTTTCTCCTTGAATTATTTCTAATAATATTTAATTACTTATGAAATATATTTAATTATATTTGATTAATTCATATAAGTATATAATATTCAATTATTTTACTGAAACTCAATAATAGATTTAGTTATATTTTCCCAACAACTCATAATGCTGCCACTACCCAGCAGTGTGACCTTGGGCTTCTGTAGCTTCATCCATAGGATGGAAATAATAACAAAAACTATAAATGGAGGGTCAATACATTTTAGAATAGAGCTTGGCACAGACCAAGCTTTCAGTAAGAGCTGACTTCTATGACTGCAATGGTAAATTTTAAATTCAATTAAAATATGACAACTGGTAGTCACTTCAGTCTTTAATTACCATTCACTTAGTACTCAACCGAGATTATGTACCCTAGAACTTGAAGTATAATTTTTTTAAAAAGCTTGAATTCTCATAATTTTTTTAATTTTTAAAATTATTTTTAAAAAATTTTATGGGTACATAGTAGGTGTAGGGTACATGAGATATTTTGATACAGGCATGCAATGTAAAATAAGCACATCAAGCATTTAGCCTAGGCTGGGTACAGTGGCTCATGCCTGTAATTCCAGCAGTTTGGAAGGCGGAGGCAGGCGCATCGCTTGAGCCCAGGAGTTTGAGACCAGTTTGGGCAACATGGTGATGTGCTGTCTCTACAAAAAATACAAAACTTAGCTGGGCATAGTGGTGTACACCTACAATCTCAGCTACTCAGGAGGCTGAGGCAGAAGGGTAGCCTGAGCCTGAGAGGTCCAGGCTGCAGTGAACCATGATTACGCCACTGCAATCCAGCCTAGGTGACAAGCTGAGACCTTGTCTCAATAAATAAATAAATAAATAAAAAGAATTTATCCTTTGAGTTACAAACAATCCAATTACATTCTTTAAGTTCAGCCATAAAAAAGAAGGAGATCCACCTATTTTTCAACATTGACAAGAGGCCTCATGTTTTCAGAAAGCTTGGAAACCAATCATCTGGGAAATTCGACTTAAAAGGCCCTGTATCCACCATCTCTCCAACCTCAGTGTTTTACAGAGAGCAAGAAGGAGGCACAGAGGAGTTTAGAAGCTGAACTTCACTATTTCAAGAACTGGGACTGCACTGCCCTCAGGTCAGTATCCCTCCTGCGGTGTCTTTCCTGTCACAGGCACTCAATAAATGCAGAAGGGAAGCAGGGTCAACCCCAGCCCCATCTCCCTAGAGAGCCCCATGTAGGTGTTGCAAAGGCCTGGCTTCCTGGGGTGGAAGCCAGATAAGGGTCCAGGAGAAGAGACCCCCTGAGTCTGCAGTCGCTGCTCCAGCTCTTTGGTGAGTACGTTGCCTCTTTGCTGAGGAGGGTGCTCTGGCCAGCAGGACAGATTGCAGGATAAGGGATCCTGGGCCCGTCTCAATTTACAGGACTGGCTCTCCTGTATCCTTGCTGCCCCCTCCCTTAATCCTCAAGTGAGATTGGGATCAGAGTGTCTCCGTGCACCTGTTATCTCTCTGGTGTTATTGCTCCTCAAGGTCAGTGCCTCCCAGGCTCCGACCTCTCCTCTCCTCTTGGCTCAGCTCTGGTCCTGGGCCAAGATACGCCTTTTGCTTCCAGGTGGCTGCCTAGCTCCCTACCTTCTCTGTCAGTCGTAGAGTTAGGGGTTGTGACTGCCCCCTTGGGGCATTTGTTTTCTCCCTCACCCCACCCCAGCTACTACTCAAGTGCTCACAGTAGCAGCAAACTACTTTAACTGAGTCCTTACCAGCTTTGAGGAGCTCAGTAGCTAAAACGAAGACTGCGCCTGCAATGAGAAGCTGTAAGCAGATCGCACTGGCATCCGTACACCCACACCTGAGCTGAATTCTTCTGTGGAGATGTGAGGTCCAGTCTGTATGGGAGAGGCCCTCAGGGCCCATGTCTTCTCCATTGTCAAATGGAGAGCCAGCAACCGGGAGTCAGATGAGGTGACTTCTAGCTCTAGGTCAGCTGTGTCAGTCTCCAGGGGGGAAATACTGTGGAGTTAGAGTCAGACTTTGATTTCTTCCCTAAGAAGCATCCAACAAATGTCACTGAATTCCTCCTCCAGAACAAGCCATGTGGAAATGCATGGCAGGGATCTGGTACCTGTGGGGTGTCTGTGGCCTAAGGAAATTATGGTCAGGGACCATGACCTGCCATTGACTCAAGGGGCATCAAGCACCACTCTTGTTATCCTTTGGAGCTCCCGTTTCACATCATCTAGAAATTAACTGGATTGGAATGTTTGGAAAACTAAGTGGCTCTAAAGTTCTTTTCTATTCTGGTGTTGTAATATTCTAACCTTCCTTCTATGTTGCTTACATTGTTTGCATAATACTAATGTGCTCAATCGGGCAAGTTCAGCCCGCCATGGAGCCATTAAACTAATTTCTCTGAAAGGTAATTGATGGCCGGAAGGGAAAGCACAAAGCATCCCAAAGGCGAACTCATGTTTATTTCTCACCTTCTCCCTCTTCTTCCCCTCACCTCCCCCTGCTTCCTGCTCCTCCCCAGGAGTGTGCAGAAAACCAAAGCTGCCCCAGACAACCATCTGAGAAGCTGATTATCCCTCCTCTCAGTGTCTTTCTAGGGATTAGTAGCAAAGCCTCCTCCAGCAGGTGGAAATCACAGCCTTCCCCGCAGTCCCTGCCAGCAACTTCCCTCCTTCCTGCACTGCACTGGGAAACTAAAAGACTAGGTTTACAAGGGGTCCCCATCCCTGCTAGAACTGCAGTTCTATGCATAGACAAAATGGAAAATACCTGTAAAAAGTGGGGTAGGGGCATATTCCAGAGGCAGAATGTCCTGTAAAGACATCCCAGGATAGAAGATGGAAGAGGGGGGCAGGAAGCAAGGGGGAGAAAAA
Source organism: Macaca nemestrina (assembly GCF_043159975.1). NCBI lineage: Eukaryota > Metazoa > Chordata > Mammalia > Primates > Cercopithecidae > Macaca > Macaca nemestrina. The sequence continues at coordinate 16,766,503 of NC_092128.1, forward strand.
GAAACTAAACTTTCTTGATTCTGCAGAGTCCCCACTGGCAGCATGCTGGCATGGGGTCAGGGTGGAAAGTCTAAATGACTCCATCCTGAGAATTTTCTGCCAGGCCCCTGCTTCAGAGTGAAAGCAACTTGCCCTGTATCCTCTCCAGGCACCTCTCACCTCCAGAGTTATGTAAGGGGCACCGCTCTGAACCTGAAGGATAATCAGATCAGAAGTGCCCCAGCCTGGCCCTCCCCCATGGCATGGTGCCTGGCCCAGGTAGGACATAAAACTCCGAAGCTCTCCAATGTTCCTCTGCAGGGGAGATGCTCCAGGTCCCAGGAGCCATGGCCCATGACCTTCTCTTCAGGCTTTTTCCGCTTTTGGCCCTGGCAGCCCCCTTACAAAGCAACCGCCCTGGCCCCACATCTCGCCTGCGCTATTCCAGGTTCCTAGATCCTTCCAATGTCATTTTCCTGTGTTGGGACTTTGACCTTGAGGCTGAAATCATCAGTTTTGAGCTCCAGGTCCGGACAGCTGGCTGGGTGGGCTTAGGTGTCACAAATCGCTACACCAATGTGGGAAGTGATCTGGTTGTTGGAGGAGTCTTGCCCAATGGCAATGTCTATTTCTCAGTAAGTCTGAGGGCGACTTGCTTCCAAGGATGAGGGTCTTTGTTGGGTTGAGGTTGGTTTCCTGTCCAGAAACAATCCACATTCCCCAAGGATATCTAAACACACTCCCAGAATGCCCGCTGAATGCTGGTTGTCTCCCTCCAGAAATAATCCACTGTAGAGTTTGAAATCTAGGTCTTCTATACCGCATGTCTCTAAGACTGCTGAGAGAATGAAACCATTAAATTGTGAGATACTTTTGCACTCCTTACTTGCTGATAGCCCACTAAATGCAGGTCACTGGGGAAAATTCAAAGCTGTTTGAGAAAGAGTTACATGAAGAGCCACATGAGAGAAAATGAATGTCATGCATACTTCAGATAATATGTGAGCCTTCAAGTATTAGGGATGCAGGAATATCAGACTTTATGGAGATGAGATTTGAAATGGGAGAAGTAAAGCAAGGTCAGGTGGTGAAACTCCATTATCCATAAAAGGGTGCTCTGCCATGTTCTTCAGCCCATGCTCTGCCCAAGGAGAAAACTACATAATAGAGAACACCTGGGTTCTGCTACTCTAGTATCCTAGGTGAGCTGAAGGGACAGCTACTGCTCCAAAGCATGAGTTCCTAGTTCTTACTTCTTGACCTTCACTGGACCCAAGGATCAGCACTTGGTAAATGGAGACACTCTGAAGGAGGATGGGAGCCAGGATGCTGAGCTGCTGGGGCTGACAGAAGATGCTGTCTACACCACCATGCGCTTTTCCAGGCCCTTCCGCTCCTGTGACCCGCATGACCTGGATATTACGGTAAAATAGCGAGCAGAGAAAAGCATTTAATCACAAGCAGGTTTTCCTTCTGGAGAGGTAGTTGCCTCCAGTCAGGCAGCTAGTCATCATTCCCAGGACTTCTATTCCTCTCAGCCTTCTCAGGTCATATTCCAATTGTGCCACCTGTTGAAATCCACAAGCCTTCCGCAGGGTGGCCTCCTACTGATTCACCTCCTGCCCACCCACCCCAGGGTTCTCCTCTTGAAGAATTCTAACCAGTTTCGTTGACCTTTAGAGCATCAGGATTTAAGAGTTTAATTCAGTCCTTTCATTTTACAGATGTGGCCACAGGCTTAGAGAGGGCATGCGAGAGGGAATGTGACTTGCTCAAGATCACCAGCAAGTGAGCCTCAGAGGCAGAAATAGAACCTGACCAGTTCTCACCCCTAGTGTGAAGCTCCTTCCATTCCACCATGTAGATATGAGCAAGTACCTTGTGTAGGTCCTTGGGTGCAGGGATATGCAGAGTGCTGCTCGGAGGTGGCAGCACCTCAATGTTCACGGCACCCCGCAGAGTGACACTGTGAGGGTGCTGGCCGCCTATGGTCTGGATGACACTCTGAAGCTGGATCAGGAGCGTACTTTTGTCAAGTCCATCTTTCTGCTACAAGTTGTCCACCCTGATGATCTGGATGTCCCCAAGGACACCATCATCCATGACTTGGAGATCACTGATGTAAGATGCCTTGGTCCCACCCAGCAGCCTCCAGCTCCCTTCTCCTTTCCCCACTCAACCCAGATTCCACCTCTAGCACTCAGTATTCAGTACATCCCTTGGGTGGAGATTACTCTGACTCTTCTCTGTCCCCTAAGGACTGCCAGTCTGACCCTAACATGAAACTCCTTCCCTGGCCTGGCCCTTACCCTATTTCTTTGGAGCCTCACTGTCATCTGGTTCAGCTTCTGTGCACCCTTCCACAGTTCCTCATTCCAGAGGATGACACCACGTACGCCTGCACCTTTCTTCCTCTCCCCATTGTTAGCGAGAAACATCACATTTACAAGGTATGGTGGACGAGATGGGGGGCATTGTCAAGGCAGGGAAGGGTGCTGGAGCGGAGCGGGGGGTGTGGTCAACCCCGGATGATGAAGTCTGGAAAATTTCTTGGAGGAAGCAAGAGGGAAGTAGTTGCAAGAACAGGGGGACAGGCAGGGCTTGGTGGAGGCCGTGGCTACATCATTTCCTGAGCCCAGAACTGTAACTCCCAGCTCTGTTTTATTTAAGCCCCACAATGCAACAGACATGTTGATGAAGGTTACGAATTAATAATTGTTTGCAAAGAACAAAGTATGAGCCTCAACCTGGCCCCAGAATTGTGCTTTCTTAGCCCAAGAGGAGGTAAAGGCAGGGAGAGGATGTGGCCAGGGGCTGTCAGGAGGTTAGTGAAGTCTGGCTAGAATGAACTCAAACTAGGTAACCCAATTTCATATTTGAGTGATTTCAATTTTGATCAAATAAATAAAGGTATGATGTCACAATCGTAAGTGACAAATGTGGAGACTTTTTTTCTTTAGGCAGATAATTTGAGAAGGCATGGCTACATGTTCAGATACAGTGAACTGAGGAGGTTACTAAGGGAAGGCAGAAGTCTTGGAATGTCCCTCGCTAGATTTCATATGTCTGCTCTCCAGAAGAGGCTTAAAGGAGGAGGGAGTTGAGAGAAGAGTCAAACTGAGTGGGTGGGAAAATGATAGCTTGGGGAACAAAACCAGAGAAAAAGGGAGAGAGACAAACAGAGAGAAGAGGGAATTGGGTATAGTTTTATTTGACAAAAAGGAAGGAAGATAATATGGATTTGATGTAGGTGGTCTTGATCATGCTCTGCTCTCCTTTTTCCACCCAGTTTGAGCCTAAGTTGGTCTACCACAATGAGACAATGGTGCATCACATCCTGGTGTATGCCTGTGGCAATGCTAGCGTTCTCCCCACAGGCATCAGCGACTGCTATGGGGCCGACCCTGCCTTCTCCCTCTGCTCACAGGTCATCGTGGGCTGGGCTGTCGGGGGCACTGTGAGTCCTGTGATGGGGGAAACACATGGCTAAGCAGGTGCATGTGGTTGGGTAATGAGATCACTGGGCTGGTGGAAGACCAGCGGATAGGGGAAGTCTGGGATGACAATTAGAAAACAAGGCCAGGAGCCCCGAGTCCCTACACCTGGTTCCCAGTCCTTCTTGCTGCCAGGTGTCCCTTCTTCCAACAGAGCTACCAGTTTCCAGATGATGTGGGTGTCTCTATTGGGACTCCCTTGGACCCTCAGTGGATCCGACTGGAGGTTCATTACAGCAATTTTAACAACCTGCCTGGTGAGCACTCAGAGGATTTAAGGAAGGGAGGCTGGTGGGGCTGGCTGGTTCTTTCGGTATTGGGAGCGCACTGTGGGATGTGTGCTGACTCTGTGTGGTCACAGCCCCACTCCAGCTTTCCTGGGCCTCTTTCTGTCTGCATTGTGACCCGCTCTCCTGCCTCCTGTGATTGACTTTTCCTCTCTGCACCAGGTGTGTATGATTCCTCGGGGATTCGCGTGTACTACACTTCTCAGCTGCGCAAATATGACATGGGCGTCCTCCAGCTGGGCTTCTTCACGTTTCCCATCCACTTCATCCCCCCGGGCGCTGAGTCCTTCCTGTCCTACGGGCTGTGTAGGACAGAGAAGTTTGAGGAGGTGGAGCTGGGAGGCGCACCCTTCCTGAGGAGGAGACACGCTCTCCTCGCCCCCCATCCCAGATCTGGTCTGATCCACAAGCCCACACAGCCTGAGCCCCAGACTTGGAGAATAATTACAGCCTGGTGCTCAGGAAATTCACTAACATGACTTTTGCAAGGAAGGGAAGGAGTAGGGGCTTTAAGAACAAGGGGAGTGGGGAAGGAAGAAGGGCCAGAAAGGTTTAATAAGAATTACATTGGCAAATGTCAGTCATCAGAGGAAGGTGTCAAATATCAAGGGAGGAAAATCAAGCAGCAGGTCAAGAACAGAGTCCTTAACAAATCAGGTGCACCTCTTCCCTGTTACAGATGAATGGAGCCCCCGTGCCTGACATACAGGTGTATGGCTACCTGCTGCACACCCACTTGGCTGGACTGGCTCTGCAAGCCGTGCAATACAGGTGAGGAAAGACCTCGAAGCTTTCCCTTCTGTAGTTGGGAATGAATTTTAAGAACAGTGATTTATTCTGTAGCATACAGTTATGCCCGGTTGAGAATAAGGAAGAGCTAGAACTATCTTTGGAGTAGAAATAACTGGAATAAGACTGTGGAAGAAGTTTTTTGTTTATTTTTGTGGATAATCTACTCACAGAATGACCCCACCCACGTGCTACATCTTTATTGGCAGATCCCTCTCTATTTCATCTTCTCTTTTTTACTGAATTCTCGCCTTCCTCTAGGAATGGAACACAACTTCGAACAATCTGTAAAGACGATTCCTACGACTTCAATCTGCAGGAGACTCGAGATTTGCCCTCTCGAGTGGAGATCAAGCCGGTGAGAGTCTGAGGGAGGCCAGAAGAGTTGGGGGCAGCAGCATCATATGTCATCACTGCCAGCCAAGAAAGTTCTCAAGCTGTACCAGTCCCTCTGTGTCTTACTCTCAGCCTTCATGTTTCACTCTGAACAGGGAGATGAATTGCTGGTTGAATGTCACTACCAGACACTGGACCGTGACTTCATGACATTTGTAAGTGACCTCTCTCCCCACCATGGTCACCATGGACCATAACCCCAGTGGAGAGCCCACTCATAGCTTTCGCTATCCAGTGACCCCTGTGATTTCACTGAAGCCCCTTCCTTCCTCCAATGGCATCACATATCCACACAGGGCTTTTCATGTTCTCACACCCCATGCATCTAAGATAGGAACAGGGATTTCTTACATTCTCTGCCAATAACCCACCAAGATCATGGAAATATAGTATGCTATAGCGACTAAGAACAGAGATGCTGGGGCCTCACTGCCTGGGTTTGAATGTCAGCACAATCATTTAGTACATTTTTAGACAAGTTATTTGACTTCTTTGTATCTCAGTTTCCCAATTTGCATAAGATTAATACTACTTTCTACCTCATAAAGATTGTTGTGAGAGTTGGTTGACACACGCAAAACACCTCGATCATTGCCTGACTTGTAGTAGATGATCAGTTAAAGTTGGCTATTGTTTCTATGATCACAAGAAAATCCCCTGTTTTGTGCATCAGGAGTGGTTCAGTGCTTGTGGGGTTCAAAAGGTGTTGCAGGCTACTGAGGAAAAAAATACTGTCCTACAAATGATTATAATATAAGGTAGTAAGTGATATATACCATGAAAGAAGAATGGGAATAATCCACTGGGGAAATTCACAGGAAAGAATCACGAGATCCTACCACAGTGAACTGAACATGTGATGTAGGTGAATGAGTCCTGTTTTAGGCACATAGAGAAGGGGAACTCCGGAGAAGGAGAAAACTGAGAAAGCCATATATAAGGAAAGCATGGGGTGCACATGAAGAAGTTTGGCTGGAAGTTAAAAATTGGGAAAAGATATCTGAAGGAATGGAATGAGGATGAGGATGATAAACTTGGAAACAGTCCTTGAAGCAGGGGTGATCCTGACCTACCTATATCCCCAGGACAGCAGGGCTAACTCTGTAAATATTTGCCAGGTAAGTAAATGGAATGAATGAATAGGTTGGAATTTCTTAGATAGAATCAAATAATTGGTTTAGTGATGACTGACTATTGTTTAATGGACTACTGGAAGCCACTGGAGGTTTCGGAATAGGCAAATGGCAGGATGCAAGCTCAATTATAAACAACTTGTCTGGCAGCTCTACAGAGGTCAGATTGCAATTAGAACAGATGAGTAACTGACACTAGTGGAGAGGCAGATGATCTAGCCCAAACCAGGATAGTGGCAGTGAAGCTGAGGACAGGGCAGATATATGGAATGGTTTTTTGGAAATAATATCAATAATTGTCCACCAGTGAAAACAGAGCAGCAAATAGGGGAGTGAGCTGGCTCTACCTTAAGGGAAAAGGAGAATGGCATCACTGGTAAGAAAACCACTTCAACTATTTTCTGTTTGCTTTGTCCTCCTCTCTCTGCGTGCCTTTGTATCTCTGTCTCTCTGTCTTTGTCTATTTCCTCCAGGGAGGCCCCAGCACCATTAATGAGATGTGCCTCATCTTCCTCTTCTACTATCCGCGAAATAACATCTCCAGCTGCATGGGGTACCCTGACATTATCTACGTGGCCCACGAACTGGGGGAGGAGGCATCAGAGTGAGTCATCCTGAAATATAAGACCTCGTGTGTTGGGGAGGGTCCTTGGGGAGGACTGGGGGAGGAAGAAAAGAAGCCCTACCCACTACCTCCTAAGCTGGTGAGCCAAGATTCCTTCAGGGGCTGCCTGACCAGCTCCTGCCCACCTCGCTCCTATTCCCATCAGGATCTAACTCTGAAAGCTCTGGCACAAGACAGGAATTTTTGTGGGACTTCTTTTCCCATATCAGCAAGGTCATTCAGAGGAACCGATAAATCTGAACCCTAGAAGTGAGATCCTTTATTTACAAATTCTTTGTCTGCCTTTTTTCGCATACACTACTTGACTCAGCCAAAGACTGTGTTTACTTTCAAGTCATGACCTTTCATTACTTTGGGGTAAGGATCCCCTCTGAGGTTCTCATGAGAACTATGAAATGTTTTTGCATGAAAAAAATGTACATCTGTGCAAATACATCCTATTTCACATACAATTTCAGGGCAATGAAATTGCTTCCAAGAAGGAGGCAATAAAGTGACTTCAGGAAACCTGTCTCACTCCATGCCCACCAGAGGAAGAACCACTTCCTAAAGAGTCAGAAGATCCGCTTTTTCATGTTTTAAAATTCTCATCTCTGAGTTCTCATATTTCTCTTTTCAAACTCCTTATAATTTTCTCTTTGTATTGTAAGACATTACTTATGGCTTTTGCTGACATGGAATTGATTCTAACAAAAATGAGGGTACATATTTTGCCAAAGCTCTAAGTCAACCCTAAACTACGATTTGTTCCCCCTGTCCTGATCCTACCACCCACGGCAGCTCCATGGAGGGAATCATGGCCATGAACAATGTCGAGTGGACCCCGGAGAGCATTAAGAAAGCTGAGAAAGCCTGCAAGGAGGCCCAGCAGACAGTGATAATAAAGACCATTGATGTGAGTGTCCCAGGAGAGACCACCCTCTAGAGTTAGAGATGGAGGGGTGGGGGCTGGTGCTGGTTGGCAGCAAGAAAAGAGAAGAATGAGGGACATGAATGGCAATGGTAGGAACACTGGGTCAGGGAACAGGGTGCTGAGAAGGCAGAAAGGTGAGTTGTTGCTGTCCTGGGTTGCAGATGTGGTCAGAGCCTCATGGTTAGCCTGTGAGCGCTGTGAGGACGGGGGATGATCTCAGGAAAGAAAAGGGAGATCTTTACCTTTAGCTTGTTTTTCCCCCTCTCTTGCAGGAGGTGGTGGAAAACACAACAGGCTGGATTCCAGACATCATCCCTACTCCCCGGGGGCCCTGCTTGGAGTCCTTGGGAGGCAAAGTGGAGGCCCACGACAAGACCCCTGCAGGCTTCAGGCCCTCTCAAGCTCTAGCAGGGCCACCCTGAGGCATCTCTCCCTGGCGGCCGTCCTGCTGGTGCAGCGCACACTCTCCTGGCTCCTGGCCATGCCGCAGACTGGAGTCTGATGCTGTCTCTTCATGTACATACCCACGACGCTCTCTCCTCAGTCCTCCCTTATTATCAAACACAGAAACTCCTCCCTGCGTTGTCCCCCGCCCCAAATCCCTCATCTGTGTTCCTTCTCATGACCCAGGTCTTGACACTGCAGGCCTGGGCACTGCACATATTCCATAAATATTCTTCTGTGACAAACTATGCAAATCATCCTCTAAAGCATTAGAATCACTGGTGGGGCCACATATTTTCTGGCAGAGTCTTGTTCCAAGCCTGGGTGTGAGGTAATGGATCCACTCTCTGAGAAGGCTGGTGCCCCAGCTTTCTTAAGAAGATGTATGGAAAGGAAGGGACTTGAATCAGAGAGAGAGCCCTGTAAACCTCCCTTGGCCCATACCTGGCCCTGGAGGTGGTTTCTGTTTCTCTTTCTTCTGGCATTTGTGCCTGGCCCTGTAAGTTGGGGAGAGAAAACAATAATTGCAGTAAAGGGAGGGGCTCTGTTTATAAAGGACACATCTCAATACATCGTATTAAAGAAAACTCGGCTCGCTTCCTGTTGCCATCTCTTTCCTTTGAGCTTTTATTCCAGAAGGGGCAGCTGGACGGTCTCAAATTGCTCTATATTAGGTCCTCAGGGGGCACTTGAGGACCTGGTTGTCCAAATGTGACATTTAATGCACAGCTTTGCTCTCCTCACCTGTATCCCTGCTGTCCAACGATCTTTGTTTATCCCATTGAGTATCACGTTGTCAAGACTGAGGCCACTAGGTTTCAAGAGCCTACCTGAGCAGGCAGGCTGGATTGAATGCTAAGATCAGGACAAGGGCAAGACAGAGAGAGGCAGTCTTTAGCACTGGAGCCCAGGCATGTCAAGGAGGTTCGCACAGGAACAGAGCAGTGACTAGGTGCAAATCGTTCATGGAGTCAGGCTGCAGTTCACAACTTCAGTTTTCAGGAAAGGACAATTTTCACTGTGGCTGCCTTGAGAATTTCTGGAGGTATTTATGTATTTTTCTAAGCTTGACAGGCTCAGCACCACCCTATTCTTCAAGTTTTAAAGTCACCATTCTCATCTATGAATCGCTTTGCTCATTGTTCATGTCATCTAAGAGGGACCCCTACTCTGGATATCCAAAGGTGTTTAGAGGGATCTGAATCCTCTGGAAACCAGGACTACGGCCTCAGCGAACTCTGTGTCACTACTCCAGAGGCCTAGTGTTGAACTAATATCATAGCTCTGCTTCCTGGCAGAGCAATATGTCCCTCTGGGATTGGTGACACGAGAGGTAATGAGCCCTTGGCCTTTGCTGTCTTTTCCCCTGGAGAATTCTGGATGCTCCACTTTGAGACTCTGCAAAATCCTCGGTGTTCACATTCAGTGCCTGCAGTCTCAACGTTGACCCTTCTCATAGATCAGCATCACTTCCAGGCCGTGTTTGAGCACGGGGCTTGCTGTACCTGAAGATGCGTTTTAAAGTTCGTGATTATGAAAAAAAACTAGGCTCAACTGAATCCTACGGTGTCTATATTCATTGCTGGTCTTCTCCTTTGTCACTATTCAAGGGAAATTAAAATTATCATTTTATGTAATAATCCAAAGATGTCTGCCCACTATTTGAGGTAAACACAATATAGTTGACCCTTGAACAACACAGGTTTGGACTGCATTGGTTCACTTATACATGAATTTTTTTCAACCAAATGTGCATATTGAGAATAGAGTATTTATGGGATGCAAAACCTGTATACATGGAGGACTGATTTTCTTTGTATACACACGTTGTGAAGGGCCCACTACGGGATTTGAGTATACTTGAAATTTGGTATCTATGGGCAGTCCTGGAATGAATCTTTCACGTATACCTAGGGATGACTGTACTCTCTACAGTATGAGGAAACACACAGATAAAAATATTAACTACATTAAAACTTAAAACAACCAGAACAGATCACTTGTTCTTCATTGCTTTGTCCAATTTGTGAGCAAGTCTATCATTTCTAATCCAACTTGTTTTTCTCCAAGTGTCCCCAAGCATACTCTTTCAGCATCTTTTAGGTAAACACACACACACACAAAACAAAACAAAACAAAATCCTTTTTGGCTGGATTTCAGATGCTATCCCTCAGTTTGTGCTGTAGTCTTACTCTTGGGCCTTTTCTAGCAGGTTCAAGCTGGGCAGCGCCCCCAGATTCTGCAGCCAGAACCTTCCAATGGCTCCCTTTGCCCAGGTCATGGCCAATAAGATTCCCAGGCTGTGCTGTTCTTCCTTGCTCTCTCCTTCAATTTTATATTCCTTTCTAGCCTCCTTTTTCTCCTTTTATTTTTCTATCTATTGCTCGTCTCAGCATTCAGTCATCATGAACATATTTATTGAGCACCGTCTATCTGCTTGACATCAGGTCAAGAACAGGTGCCACTGAAATAAACAGGAAATGGATCATGCATTTATCTTCCCTTACAGAGCTGCAGTTACATGCCTACAAGCCCCTCAGCAGCCATTCTCTCCCTGAGCTCACACTGTCCCCCTCTGAGCCTTACTCCATGCCACCTAATGTTTCCTCTTCCAATCGCCTCAGGAAATGGACTATATATTTGTCAACCTGTAGAGAATAATGCATTTCTATAGTTAAAAGGTATGTGTTCGTATTACACATATTAGACAGAGAGTGCATATGAATACCACTGGTAAAGTGCTTTAAACACTCCCACAGGTGGTGGGAGCTTGAACTCGATGACTTCAGGATCCTCTCCAGATCATACGTTCTGGATGGTAGTTTCCTGACTGCATTACACGCTGCAGGAGAAAAATATCCCAACTTCCTCCGAGAACACTCTGTCACTTGGGCCTGTCTGGCATCTCTCATCCTTCAGGGGTTTCTGAGGTCAGGTTTGCTCCTAGTGACTATGAGAATGTAATTCCTTTTCTCCCTCACCTCCTCTACTCACAACTCCATATTAAATGTGGAGGGTAAACAAAAGATGTATTCCTTAGTTTTACTTTTCTCTGTGGTTCTACAAGGACAAGAGGAACCATGGGCTAATGTTTACAGTGACTTTTGTCTTTTCCTGTGAATTAAGAATATTTTGATACAATTTCAAATTCATAAAGAAGGGCAGTAACTCACATATATTCTTTACCCAAATCTAACCATTGATTACATTTGGCTCCATTTCTTTCTCCTTCTGTTTTTTCTTATTTCTCCTCCTCCTTCTCCTCTTTCTGTCTTCCTCCCTCCCTCTCCATACCTTCGTGAGTCTAATAATTTAGTTTCTTCTCTCTGTTTGCGAGGGTTTCCATCAGTGTCTAATTCTCTGCTACTACTTAGTTAGCTGAGAATGAACAGGAAAGCTCTCAACTACACGAACCCAGTGGCTGTCAATCTTGACTGCATATTAGCATCACCTGATGATGAGGTACCACCCAGGCATTTGTAGATTATGGAATTCTCGAGGCATTTCTCCATTCTCATCTATGAATCGCTTTGCTCATTGTTCATGTCATCTAAGAGGAACTCCTACTCTGGATATCCAAAGGTGTTTAGAGGGATCTTAATCCCCTAGAAACCAGAACTATAGTCTCAGCAAACTCTGTGTCACTACTCCAGAGGCCTAGCGTTGAACAATATGCTATTAAGACTGAGGACCCCTGAATTAGAAGTTCAAATGTTCTTCACTAGCCTACTTCCTGGATGGAACAGAAATCACATTCTAATACCACACATTTAAGCCACAGCACAGGCATTGACCAGTCAAAATGAACATCAGTGGAAATAAATCCTGGAAGACCCCTGATTTCCTGTAGTTAGAATTTTAGTTGCTAGATTGTGAGACTATGTGGCGATCTCAGAGAAGGGGCACATTTAGAGGCCTTAGAAAGTGGCTATTACCGAACATTCCTCAATAAATAAATAGCAAAGAAAGACAAGTTCTTCCCATGCAAAATAGCAAATGCAGAAGGAATAAGGATATACAAAATCACTGTTTAACAAAATTCAGAGTAATAATTGATTCAGCAGGAATCATCAATGGATACCAAAACTAACAAATGGGATAGCTGCATAGCTTCAAAGTATTTTCTCACAATATATTTATTAATTATGCTGAGAAAATATAGTAGCTTTAGAAACCTGGAAGACACCACCTCAACCAAGTAATCCCACAGAAACTTAGCAATGATGGACAGATGGACACTGTGTGGCTCCTGATAGGGAAGACTGAGATGGGCTCAACATCATGCCTGTGTTATTTCCGTCAAAAGTGCATAACCTCGGTGCAATCATGAGGACTTATTAGGTAACCCCCAAGTATGAGGGATATTCTACAAATAACTGACTGGTAATCTTCAAATGTCAAAATCATGAAAAAAAAAAAAGAAACTAAGGAATAGTTCCATAATAGAGGAGAGTAAAAAAACAAGCAAAATAAAACAATGAAACAATTAAATGCAACACGCAATTGTGCTCCTGGACTAATTTCTTTTGTGTTGCTGTTGTTGTTTGTGCTTCCTATATAGGACATTATTGGTGCAATTGGTGAAATGTGACTGGGGTCTGTGCATTCTATGGTGGTGTTTTATACATGTTAGTTTCCTGGTTTGGATGGTTATGTTGTAGTTATGTGAGAATATGTTCTTGTCTTTTTAGGAAATACACACTAAAGTATTTTTGTGATAATGAAGCATATTGTATACAAACTGTCAAATGTTTGTGAGATAGACAGGGGAAAGGAAGAGAGAAAAAGAGAGAAAAGTGATAAAGTAAATATAGTGAACGATTTGTAATTTACAGGTGATAACTGGGAAATATGGATAAAGAGAACACTGGGATTTGTTACCGTACTTGCAATTTTTCTCCAAATTTAAGCTTATTCGAAAATGAAATATTAATTAAAGCAAAGAAACCAGTACAGGATTGATACAAAAACATAATAAAAAAAGGAGAATGTAGGAAAAACAGAAACAAGGCAGAGAAAGAGTAACCTGGAAAAAAATTAGAAAACTGTTGTTTCTAAACAAACCTGCATGTTTTCCCAAGCAAGAGTTCTTGACCAATTTTTATTCTCAGCACAGAACTTTCCATCTCCAGGCTATAGTATACCCCTGGACCCTTGGACTAATCTCAGCTGTCAAGCTGTCTGGCATAACAAGTAGTAACATCCAAGGCTTAAGGCTGCAAAATACCTAAATAGGATTTTATAGATAATTATTTAAATAACCACAAGATGGTGGAATTCAAATTATATATATATGTATTTATAAATTTTAAATATATATAAATATATATTTATAAATTATATATTATATATATTCTTTTTTAGCTACATGTTGTGAGACAGATGTTTTAGAGGAATGAGGAGTTTTAATCTGGATGATTGGTAAGAAAATAGTAGCCATTATCTAAAAAGTGAAACAGTATCAGAGAGATGGTTTAAGATGAAAAATTGAAGCTTCTGAGTAGACCTCTGGGAAGCCAGAATTTATCTCAGTACCAACAAAAATGTTTTTAAAGTAAATACTGCCCCAAAATTTAATGGGCAGCCTTTTGAGGATGTATAAATCACATGCTGATGAGACTGGAAATATATGGTGTGGACGAAACTGTTTTATGGGTGGAAATTTTAAACTACATATACCCTAAACTCTGTTCCTATTCTGGTGTACTTTTATCTGGGCATATATTGGGGGAAAGTTTCTGTTGCATCTTATAACACACACTGTCCTCTATATTATCAATTTTCCCTCTGACTAATCATCTATTTAAATTATCTAATAAAAGACTAAATTTCTCTCAAGTTGAAATTAGAAATACGTATCTTCATACAGGTCACAGGAATTGTTGTAATCATAAGTTATAATCTGCCAGGAAGAAAAATATAATGTCCAGTCTAATCTGATATTAGAATAGCTTGTATTACTCTTGTAATTATCACACCGTAAAAATCTAATATTGGGTGAAAATAATCCCCTGGAATTTTTAAAGCATCTTTTCCTCAAATAAATCAATCCTCAGCTGGATTACAATCCCCTTTTCTGAGGTTTTCCACTGCCTAATGTGATCTAGAAAACCCTCAAGCCATGGGAAAATCACTGCTTACTCTCCAACCACAGTACCATTACTGTCTTGCTCATAACCCCATATGCCAAATCACCATCCACAATATAATCCTCTGGGGTAACTCACCATCCTAAGGGCCCTCATCCACACACTCTTCTGCACAACCCCAGTCTAACTCCATCCCACACCTTCTCTTAAACCCCTCCACAATAAAAGACCTTTAGAAAGCAACAAACTCTCTCAAAGTTTCTACCATCTCTTTGCAATAAGTGGAGGTAGACTGACATCTTTCCTGCTCCCCTTTCCAATTTCTCTTCTTCTCTCAAACCCCAGCTCCTTTGAAAAGTTTGTACTAAGAACTTTACTACCCTCCACAGCTGCTCGTTGCTGTCATCCAACATCCTCTGCAAGTCACACCAGTCATCCATTGATGACTACAACCGTCTCTTCTACCACCACTCCTCCTGTGTCTTTTTGGAAATATCGATATTCACAGAGTGGTTCTGTCCAGCATACCAGCCTCTCAGTTTCTTGAACTCAGTCTTTTATTGTACTAACTTCCCTTCTTTCCCAGGCCAGATTCCATGGGCCAGAACTATAACTGCTTCCTTACAAACATCCTTACCTTTATTAACCCTCTCTCTCTTTCTGTCATATTTGCATAGTAATATCTCAGTTCTGGCCAAATTTTCTATCTACGTTTCTTTCCTTCAGTTGTACCCATGTAACTGACTGTTTCAGAAGAAGCAGCACTCATGCGTGTTTGCAACAAACTGGCGTACAACACAGCTTTCAATCCTTGTGTAGGTAGGTCCCTTGTCTTTTAATGTTTCTTCTTTCCAGGATGGCTATTTCACCTTCTTTCTTAAGCTTCCAACAACCACCTCCCCACATCTCTGATTCACAGCTGATGGCATCATCATATGCTTCATAGAAGAAATAAATCATTAAGCAAGTAGTTGTTTTATGAATCTGGGTGCTCCGATGTTGGCTGTCTATATACTTAAGATAGTTAAGTCTTCTTCTTGGCCAGTAATGGTCTTTCCTTTCCGTATTTGGCACTTCTCTAAGGACCTCTTATAAGGCAGGTCTGGTGGTAACTAATTTCCTTAGCATTTGCTTGTCTGAAAAGGAACTTATTTATCCTTTGTATACGAAGCTTAGTTTTGCTGGATATGAAATCCTTGGTTGGAATTTCTTCTCTTTAAGAATACTTGACCATAGGCCCCCAATCTCTTCTGGTTGGTAGGGTTACTGCTGAAATGTCTGTTCTTAGCATGATTGAGTTCCCTTTGTAGATTACCTGTCCCTTCTCTCTAGCTGCATTTAACATTTTTTCTTACATTTCAACCTTGGAGAATCTGATGATTATGTGTCTTTGGAATGGTTGTCTTGTATAATATCTCACAGGGTTCTCTGCATTTCCTGAATTTGAATGTTGACCTGTCTAGTGAGGTTGGGGAAATTTTCATGGACAATATTCTCAATATGTTTTCCAAGTTGCTTGCTTTTACTCCTTCTCTTCCAGGCACACCAATAAGTCATAGATTTCGTATTTTACATAATCCCATAATTCTTGGAGGTTTTGTTCATTCTTCTTTATTGTTTTTCCTTTTTATCTGACTATTTTGGCAATCCATTCTTCAAGCTCTGAGACTCTTTCCTCAGCTTGGTCAGTTCTGCTATTAGTACTTGTGATGGTATCTGCAATTCTCGAAGCGAGTTTTTCAGCTCTATCAGATCAGTTTAGTTCTTGCTTTAAATGGCCATTTTGTCTTTTGTCTCCTGTATTGTTTCACTGGATTCCTTAGATTCCTTGGATTAGGTTTTGACTTCTTCCTGGATATTGATGACCTTCATTACTATTCATATTCCGAATTCTATTTCTGACATTTCAGCCATTTCAGCCTAGTGAAAAACCATTACTGAGGAACTAGTACAGTTATTTGCAGGTAAGAAGACACTCTGGCTTTTTGAGTTGCCAGACATCTTGCACTGGTTCTTTCTCATCTGTGTGGGCTGACGTTTCTTCAATCTTTGAAGGCGCTCTACTTTGGATGGTTTTTTGTTTGTTTGCTTGCTTTTATTTTCTTTGACGCCCTTGGGGGTTTGATTGTGGTATAACATGGGTTCAGTTCACTGGGGTTGTTTCTGGAAGATTTTTGGGTCCCAAGGCTCAGCTCAGCACACCTGAGCCGTGTACTCTAACTCTAGGGAGCTGGTTCCAGGACCCCAGCTTTCTTCTCTGGCCCCTCAAGGCTAGGAACCCACTGTGCTGAGGGGCCGAGGTATTCCTGGTCCACTAGCCACAACACTCCGATGGGTTATGTTGGCAGCCGTGGCAGCACAGCAGGATGCGTGCATGTTGGCTGGGACAGGCAGGTACTGGCAGAAGCGGGACTGTGACATTCCTGCACAGGCTCACGCCAGCAGTGAGTCACAGGTGGAGACAGGGTTGTCAATGTGTGTGCTTGCACTGGCACCTGTGGCAGGGGTTGCTGGCCTCTGTGTGCATGATTACACTGGTGGCCATGGCAAAGTGAAGGGGAGGTGTGGGTAGCCAGTGTCCATGCACACATTCATGCTGTCAGTGGAGTCCTGAAATCTTATCCTTATGTAATTGTTTACCTATTTATTGTTAGCCTACCCTAATAGAATGTATTTTCTCCAAGGACAAGACTCTCTTGGCCACCACTGCTCGGCTTGGACAAGACTCTCTTGGCCACAGGTCAGTGTCTGGTGCAGAGGAGGAGCTGACTTCTTTAAGCTCTCAGAAATATTTTTAAACAGAGCTGGGGACCATGTGGTAGAAAGATCAATAGACTATGAATTGCCATAATACATTCGCAAATTGCTTAATCATTTAATCACTATGAACCTTACTTTCCACAGCAGTAAAATTAAGTAGTTTTGTAAAGTCATCTATAATATTCCCTATGGTTGTAAAATTATACAATTTTATGAACAGGGTGAGATTGAGTAATGGATGAATAATAATTTGGATATTAAAAATTGAATGTTAAATATAATACATTGAAAAATACCAAGATGTTATATCTTAATATTATTCTACTTCAAATGTGAATTATTTTTATAGATTATAAAATGTTTATAACTTATTTCAACAAATATTTCAATATTAATATCATATTTTGACAAAACATAAGTGAGTATAAATAGAACCGTGTGCAGACAAGTTGAGGGACAATTAGCATCCTGTGTATACCTCAGCTGAGGCTGGACACAGTTGGCTTTGGAAAAACACTGTGAAACTCAACATCTCACTGCCAGAACAGGAGACAAGCCAAGGTCTCTCTAAGCAATAATGATCACATTTATTCTGTGGATCACCATCAAATAACAGTGTTCCTAGAAGAACATTATGGCCGGGCACAGTGCAGTGTAATCGTACAGGATTATTCACCTGTAATCCCAGCACTTTGGGAGGCCGTGTGCGGATCACAAGGTCAGGAGTTCGAGACCAGCCTGACCAACATAGTGAAATCCCGTCTCTAGTAAAAATACAAAAATTAGCCACGCCTGTAATCCCAGCTACTCAGGAGGCCAAGGCAAGAGAATTGCTTGAACCCAGGAGGCAGAGGTTGCAGTGAGCCGAGATTGCACCTCTGCACTCCAGCCTGGGCGACAGAGCAAGGCTCTGTCTCAAAAAGGAAAGAAAGAAAGAACATGATGAAACACTATGTTTAATTTAATCACACAAACCAAAGAAAATTTTACTTGTATATTGCCACATAAAATAATGGTCAACCACACTCATACATTCAATATGCACTCTACTGACTGTTTCAAAATCTTTCTTGCCTGTTATTTGTTCATACATTTTGTGCTGAGCCAGAGCTTCTACAAGGCAACAAATGAATAGCAGCAAACATAAGAGGCTTAAGAAAAAAAAATGGAAAAATATCATAAAATTGGGATAACTGTATCCATGAACTATTTTATAAAGTGAGGAAAGATGAGCATTATTTAATTTAGCAGTGAAACATTTTGTTCAAGTTCAAATAAAAGCCCATTTTACCCACAATCACAGTTTGAGACACACTAGAGACACCTCTGGAGGAGATAGCTTTCCTTCACAAAGCTTCAGTTTGAAAAAAGGACTCACAGCAGCCTTATTACAAAGCACCAGGTGATACAGACAGGAGGCGGAAATGCTGGGTAGAAGAGGGTGGTTCCCCGGAAAAGGCCCCACCCTCAAGTCTGAAGACTCAAGGCTCTAAGTGAGGACAGGCAATTCTGTTTTGCCGCCATCCTGCCCACATATAAACCCTAGACCTTAGTGGGCACATGCAAGCAAGCTGATGAATGTTGGAACCAGTAGAACAGCAATGACAGAACAAGAGGTAGAGAAAGAGAGAAGAAAAAGGAGGTGGGGATACCTAGGGGAGTTCAGCTGGGGGCAGTTGGAGGAGAGTCTTTCTCCCACTGCTGGGTGGCCCAACTCAGGGGAAGACCACCTTCCCACTCCATCCCCCTTCTCTGGCTCCCCATTCATCTCATGAGATGCTATGCCACAGAGTTTTCCCTTATGTCTGGGAAAATTCCATAAAAACCAAATCCAATCAAGTGAAAAGATCCCTGGACTTGTATTCAGCAGACTGAGAGTCAACATTCAACTCTGCTTTTAGGAGTCCTCTGACTGTGGGAAGTCACTGGCTAGAGATAATCTTACTTATCTCTTGTGGTCACAGCACCCCTTCTGCATCTCTTATTTCTTGTTTCTTTTTAGCAGAGTACCTAGCTCTCCAGAAAACCTAGATTCCCATATATTTGAAGGGGTTCTTAGTTCTCTTCACACCACAACTCCTATCCTCTATTCCTAGTGTTGTATTAAAATTAAGTAATTACGTGCCACTGTTGACTGACTGAAATGGAGAATAGTTTCATCTCCACCACTCAATAAAAGCTTGCACTCATCCTTCAAGCCCACGTGTGATCTGATTCTTCCAATACACTGGGCAAGGACTTGAGATGCAGAAGGTTGTCACACTGGCCCCTGCACTTGTAATAAGGCAGAGGATCCACTAAGCTGATTAATACACAAGACATCTGCAGACAGCATATCTAAAAGAGCTTAGTAAGACACGTTCACTTGGGCTTCAGGAGTCTCAGACACTCACCCCTAGACACTGCCCTGGGGCTGGAGCCCTGAAGCGCTCATGCTGGTCTCCGCACCTGCCCGTCTGCATGCTCCCCCTATAGGGGGTTGAGCTGTGGGGTGACCAAGCACGCCACACCCTTGTCACATGTCCTGTGGGGGGAATCAGGGAACTCTCCTGTTTCACCAGCACTAGAGAGAAACTTCTCTGCTTCCAGAAGATCCAAGGGGAAGAAAAAGGAAGAAAAAAAAAAAAAAGGCTGAAATAGACATCAGAACACTCAGGGAATTATAGAATAACAATAATAAATAATAATAAACCTTTGTGCAGCATTTTACAGACTGAAAATGCATTTCCATGTACTTTATTGTAGTTCAGATGTTTACCTCATCCTCCAGATGTGGGAATTGAGGCAAGAAAGGAAAAAAAGTGTCCACCTGAAGCAACAGCCCCCACAGGAGGTGCTCTTAGCGCAAGTCCAGTGGAGTCTACTGCACGTATTGGGATCTGGCATCTGAGCCAGCTGAACTCAGGACTCAGAAGTAGCAAGCTGCTGGCCGGGCGCAGAGGCTCATGCCTATAATCCCAGCACTTTGGGAAGCCAAGGCAGGCAGATCACCTGAGGTCAGGAGTTCGAGATCAGCCTGACCAACATGGTGAAACCCCCATCTCTACTAAAATTACAAAAATTAACTGGATGTGTGGCGCATGCCTGTAATCCCAGCTCCTCGGGAGGCTGAGGTAGGAGAAGCGCTTGAACCTTGGAGGTAGATGTTACAGCAAGCTGAGATGGTGCCACTGCACTCCAGCCTGGGTGACAGCAAAACTCTGTATCAAAAAAAAAAAGTAGGAAGCTGCTAATTTGCTTTTACCTCTTCTATCTCCACACAGGCAGTCCGTCCCTGCCCATTGATGGCCTCTTCACTCTTTTCCTTATATCCAGGCACGAAGCTGCCTGTGTTCTTTTATCCTAACTTGTGGAGATACAATTCGTTCCACACCTTCAGCTCCCTTTCCAGAATGTCTGTTTACTTCCAAGACCAGATACTCTCCTGTGCTTTAAAATGTATTCTTTAATCCGTTTTCTCTGTTTCAATCCATCAACACTGACATATAATTACTTAATTTTAATACAAAACTAGGAATAGAGGATAGAAGTTGTGGTGGGAAGAGAACTAAGAACTCCTTCAAATGCATGGGAATCTAGGTTTTCTGGAGAGCTAGGTACCCTGCTAAAAAGAAATAGGGAAGAAATAAGAGATGAGGAAGGGGGGCTGTGACCACAAGAGATAAGATTATCTCTAGCCAGTGACTTTTCCAGTCAGAGGATGCCTAAAAGCAGAGTTGAATGTTGACTCTTAGTCTGCTGAATACAAATCCAGGGATCTTTTCACTTGATTGGACTTGGTTTTTATGGAATTTTCCCAGACATAAGGGAAAACTCTGTGGCATAGCATTTAATAATTCTGGCTCTGCCATCAGATGGCAAGTGTTCAAATCCCACCTCTGCTACTTACGAACTTGCCATCTTAAGCTAATTATTTAACTTATGTAAGCTTCAATTTCCCCATTTATAAGATGGAAATAAAATAGTATTTCTTTATATTTCTAATAGTATTGTTTTGCACATTTACTTCAATAACACATGTAATACATTTAGTACAATGCCACCAAATAATGTAAATGATAACTATGAAGCTGACGTCTGCCTAAGACATCATTCCCCATACGATGTGATTAATTCCCTACACAACCACAAATGACAAGCTCAAAAATAAAGAAAATGTGGTACATATACACTGTGGAATACTAAGCCATAAAAAGGATGCAATCATGTCCTTTGCAGAAACGTGGATGAAGCTGGTGGCAATAATTCTAAGCAAATTAATGCAGGAACAGAAAAGCAAATGCCACATGCTCTCACTTATAAGTGGGAGCTAAGCATTAGCTAGTCATGGACCTAAAGATGGCAACAACAGACAATGGGGACTGCTAGAGTGGGGAGGGAAGAAGGGAGATGAGATTTGGAAAACTGTTGGGTACTATGCTTACTACTTGTATGGTGGGATCAGTCATACACCAAACCTCAGCATCACATGATATACAAAGTTAACAAGTCTGCACATGCACACCCTGAATCTAAAATGAAATTGAAATTATATATATATATATATATATATATATTTTTTTTTTTTTTTTTTTTGAGACAGAGTCTCGCTCTGTCGCCCAGGCTGGAGTGCAGTGGCCGGATCTCAGCTCACTGCAAGCTCCGCCTCCCGGGTTCACGCCATTCTCCTGCCTCAGCCTCCCAAGTAGCTGGGACTACAGGCGCCCGCCCCCACGCCCAGCTAGTTTTTTTGTATTTTTTTTTTTTATTAGAGACGGGGTTTCACCGTGTTAGCCAGGATGGTCTCGATCTCCTGACCTCGTGATCCGCCCGTCTCGACCTCCCAAAGTGCTGGGATTATAGGCTTGAGCCACTGCGCCCAGCCAAATTGAAATTATATTTTTAAATAAATGAATACAAATTAAAAAAAACAAAGATTGGAAAAAATGGAGAGTACTACCTTTAAATGCATAGCTCATATTATAATCCCATTAAATGGAAAACATCGTGTAATGGGGAAAAAAAAATCCCATTCTTCTCTGGGCTGCCATGACAGAAGAGTAACAGGTAGTAGTAAAGAGGTTATTCAAAAACAGTGGAGCTGTTCCTTCAGTCTATCCTTTACACAACATATGGGGCAGGTCCTAGAGGCCAAGGCAGCCTGGGTCCCAGACAAGCTCTGTAGTCTGCCCTCTCCTGAAAACCGGGTATCTCCCGCCATCATGAGGAAGAGGCTTTCATTCCCTTCTCCTAATCTCCCAACATTTGCTTTAAGGATTTCTTCAATTTGGCCATCTTTGTATCCTTACCTAAAGTTCTTAGATTACATGGAGATTGTGTTCTGAAAGTTGATTTATAGGTAATATGCTTCCTACTTAGAAAGCATGTTGGTTAGGTTCCTGAGCTAGCCCACGAAATACTGTCTAACTCACACAGCAGAAATTAAAGAAAGTACGTCATTGTTCGGAATTGGTTTTCCTCATTTTTTTTTTAAAGCAATGATGTCCTTTCTTCAAATAAAATCTTATGCAAAAATACAGAAGAGAAAACACAAAAAACAAAGCAACTCTGATACAACTGGGAAGGAAGAGTTTGACCTTCCCTCACCCTAAAGCAGCTTTTAGGAACCCCAAGGGTTCTTCCTCAGGGGAAGTTTGAAATTATAATGCTATTTACAGGCGGGCAGATCTCATTGCAATCATTTCTCCAACACTTAACCTGATAAACAGTAACAGACCAGTTGTTTAATCCTCTGAACAACAGTTTTGTTTTTCTATTTCACATGTCTATAGAATTAAAAGGCTTAGCACAGGGTCTTTAGTAGATTAAATTTAGTAGATTAAATCTTTAGTAGATTTAAGAAAATGCCCTTTTATTCAAATAACTAATTGTGATCTTGTTGGAACTCCCCTCTGGAAAGGAAGAAGAAAGTCAGGACCTAAGAGAGAGAAAAATGGACTAATTAACAGACAGATATAGCTCAGACATCCTTTCTCTGAGAACGCAGTAAGAAAGGATGGATTCTTATCTTACAGAGAAAATGATCATAATTCTTATTCTCTGTTTCTTGTCTAGTATGCTTTCCTAAAACATTCAGTGGTTCCACCTTATCTCAACTGCATTCTAAAATAAGAGAAAGATAACAGTCTATATTGGACAGAGTATTGGAAGCAGCAGTGAGGGAGGGCTTGAACTCCAGATCAGTTTGAAGACTAGCTGAAATAGAGAAGAGGCAAAAGCACCTCTCCCTGAGACGCGTCCACCAATGCCATGTCACTCGACCTCTTCCCAGTTTATCACTGCCATGGCAACAACCAGAAGTTACAACCCTTTCCATGGCAACGACCTGGAAGTTGCCACGTCTTTTCTAGAAATTTCTGAATGACCTGCCCCTTAATTTACATGTAATTAAAAGTAGGTATAAATGAGGCTGCAGAACTGCCTCTGAGCTGCTACTCTGGGTACACTGCCTACAGATAGCCCTGTTCCACAAGAAGCAATGCCTCTGCTGCTGCTATACACTGCCACTTCAGTAAAAGTTCCTGTTCAGCACCACCTACTTGCCCTTGAATTATTTCCTGGGCAAAGCCAAGAACCCTCTCTGGCTGAGCCCCAATCTGTGGGCTTGCTTGTCCTGCATCAGCACTCCACTTCTGCCTGATGTCAGCATATGGAGGTGAAATTTATCAGTAAGTGACCACTAAGGAGCAATTAACCTCCCAGGGGAAGATTTAGAACCACAAGGTCTGTCAATTCTCCCTCTAATGCCACCTCTATGTCCAAACACATGCACCCTGAAGAGGCTCTTTGCATAGCTTACCCTCAAAAATTTGGGTTTTCCTTTGATTGAGAAAGATTATAATTTTCTTTTTATAGACAGTCAATAAATAAGAATCTTCCTCTACAAAAACTGCTGATGCATTACTAATTTAAGTAAAAGTAAATTTAAAAATGAATTATAAACATATTAAAATGGTGGTATTTGTTGAGAAGTCATTGAATTAGAGGGAGGAGCAAATGGCATATGGTGACCATGTTCCATGTCAAGCTTCACTCCTGTGTGGAGGCACGTGACAGAGCTACTCTGCGACACCTACTTTCTGCGTGCAGAGCTGCTCTTGGCCTTGCCCTCCAGGGCGTTGTGGGCATCTAGAATCAACTATTGCTGCTGTCTGACTTCATATTTCCATCCAGCAAAAGAGGGTAAGAAGGAAAGCAAAGGCAGAGTTAAAGGGTGTCAACTTCCAAGAAAAAAATGTAGAGATGTTCCCAAAGCACAGAACTTTTATTTGGAAATAAGATGTGAAAACATAATTGCAATTTGGGATACAGGCACAACAGGGTGGCCTCTGCTATATCCAGAGAACAAAGGAAAACTTTAAAGTTTTATTGAGGAAAGAGAAGGTTATGCAAGTTGTTTTGAAAGAAAGTTCATTGGCACTAACAGTGTCTTACAAGAGTTGGCGAGTTCTGATCAGCAACAGTCTGTAGTTGCTAGGTGGGATTTGTAATTTGGGAGTTACTGCAGGGCCCTTGCAGGAATTAGGTTTGTAAGACAGTGTGTCAGGCAAGTATTCTTGTGTAAGCAGCTAGCTGTCTTGGTGTGACTCATGTAAAAAGCTTCAGTTTGGAAAAATGTCCTGTGATAGTTCCTGTTATCAGTCAAATCATGTATGACAGCCCTCTCTCCAGGACCTTCCCTGACTCTATTTTGCCAGGGTTTGGCACAAGTGACTCCATTTTGAATCTTACCACTTTCATAAGGGGTTACTTTTCGTAAGTTCCACTCAATGTTTCTAATACATTGGCAACCTGGCAACCTCAACACAACTTATCTATTTATTGTTCATTTTAAAATTGTTATCAAAAAGGGAAGAATTTGGGAGAAAGGACCTAGGAAGTCAGACATCTCATCTTGGTGTATTAGCAGTAAGGAACAGAGTGGTCGGCTCTTTTTTTTTTTTTTTCCAGCTCTATTGAGGTATAATTGACAAATGAAATTGTATATATTCAAAGTTACAGGATGTTTTGATATACCAAAAAGAGTACCAAATTATGAGTTCTTGCTATACTAGGTATTTTCGTAGGCAATCCCTCAATCCTTCCATTTTACTAATGAAGGAATTAAATAAGGCTCAGAGAATTCAGGTAAGTTGATCCAGGTCACATAAATAAATAGGAATAATATCAGGACTCTCTTATAAGACTTTTTTGGTTCTAGAAGTGAGTTTTTGTTTATTTTATTTCATCACATCATGGCAAAGATGGACTTTCCTTAGGAGATGGAACCCTGAAACAGATGGGTAATAGGAAGTGAATCAGAAGGCCAAGCTCTACTGTGTGTTAAGAAACTGTGTTCTTGAAGCAGTCATTCAACCTTTCTAAGTCTTCCTTTCTGCTTCTGAGGAAAAAAAAGTGTAAGGATTCCTTCCCTCTCTGCCTCACAGCAGGAGTGGAACTAACTAAAACATTTGTGGGAGGCCCTTTGCAAACGATGGATTATGGTGCAAATATAAGGGGTTGTTTTTATGTAACAAGGCCCATAGATTGTACAAACCCCTTTACTTCTTCTCTTAAGCCCAACTTTTCTCAATTATATAGTAAAAAATTTCCAAAGCCACCTTCTCTGAAGCCATCAGAGATTGGCTAAGGTGAGAAAACCTCAAACTTCCTTTGGGTCCCAGATCTAACTTTTCTACTCCAAGTGATTCTCCATTTTTCCTCGGAATAAGTGATTTATAAAGCATTACAACGGTAAGGATGAATGTTCACCCATCATTCTAACAGATAAGAGCAATGTGAAATGAGGCAGTGTATGTCTTTTCTGTATTCTCAGGCTTTTCATTTTTTCTTAATCTTAGCCCCTCTTCCTCAATGCTAAGTTGAAATTCTTTTCTTATCCAGTCAACAGACCTCATCACTTTCTGGTCATTTGGAAGTTTTCAAGAATTTGTATCATCTAAATCGGTATGTCATTTTCACATCCATGTCAAGTTTTCTGCTTCCCCAGAGACCACCTCCAGCAGTGAGGAAGGGGATTATGGTCTATGCTTTCACACTTCCATATTCTCCTTCTCCTCTTCCTTGACTATTTCTGGGTATCCTTCACAACCAATGGAAATTAAAGGAAAAGACAAAGGTTCCCATGTGATGGATGCTATGGCAAGGCATCCTTGGGTACCCTCAGTGTGAGAGGACCCCAGTGTTGATTTCTTCTCATAGGCACATTAGTGAGTTTTTCAGAGACTCCTGGTGCAGCATCTAACATGAGGTGAGATGCAATCTGCATGACCTACTTTGACCTCTCCCCACTACAAACTTAGTTTCTACTCTTGGAAGTCCATCCACGACCTCTCATCACTCGAGTCTCTTCTCCACTGGACAGATTGCTTCATGACAGCCCTAGTCCAGCCGTCTCCTCACACCCATCTGAGGAGCTTCAGCTTCCTTGTCCATTGAACACTGTTGAGTCCAGGTTGCACCACTACTTCCCTGGCTCCACATCCACTACTGCAGGGTCTCCAATCCCTGCCACCTTTGGAATTCTCCTAGCGCCATTCTTTGTGATTTCATTGGCTTCCACACTCTGGGAGATGCATGACGAGGTTTCTGAAAACTTTGCCCATGTTCCACTGTATCACCTGGTGGGAGTGAGGGGCAAGAGATCCTGCAGTTCAGCGAGTGCCCAGCTGGGAGTGAGATGCCAGTCCCAGCTCCTCACAGGCACTCTTAATCTCCATGAGCAGTTCTTCTGCAGTGCCCTTCACACAGAGCACCACTCCACTCCCCATGGGGAAGGGGATGTGAAAACCAAAGCGTGCTCTAGCCCTATAAGTTCCTTTACTGGCATGAATACTCTTTCAACCCTCATTTGAATGTCTAATCTCATACACACTGAAGTTTGGTGATGGAAATTGATATATTTTAAATCTTGTCTCTTCTCACAATGCTCCTCCTGTAGAAATAGTGGACTATTTTATATCTCCTAATCATACTATATAAAGTCAGTCTCTTTGTCCAACTCATTCCCCAACTGAAAGACTTTCCATGACTCTTTCTTTTGTGCTATAGGGTACCTCCCAGCTTCCTCTACTCCTTGACGTATTCCTAAATACCTCTAGACTCCCAGTGAGTTTCCTGTTAATCCAAAACATCTGTCATCTGTATTCCTCACTGAAAAATTAACCATGCACTATGTGTGGCATCTCTTAAATAGTCAATATGTATAGTGTTTACATAGTGATGCTTGGAATACCAGAAAATGAAGTTTAAATTAATAACTAGAAATTTTAGGTGTAATAATAATGATGTCCATGGTAATGGTGAAGGTAGGAATGTGTCAAGTACCAGAAGTGTAGAAAAGTAAATTTCTTTATACTTAGAAAATGAGTTATAATCATTAGTACAAAATTAATATCACATATGTGGGTGACCCAGTGGGGCCAGTCATTATGGAGCTTAGGAGTTTCTTTAGACCTTGTAAATCAGAGTCCACGCACAGGTTTTGCTAATGTTGCCAATGGTAGTATTAGTGTGCCAACACTGCTCTCATGTTCTCTGAACCTGGTTCCAGGACCACTACTTGTGCATTGACTCCTGAGTTTCAATTCTCAAGTCTCTTCAAACATCTGACCAAAGTCCAGACTTTTGTATATTCAAAGTATTTCTTACCTTTTCAAAATTCCATAATTTCAATTATGTTCTATTTACATGTTTAAGACGTTGGACTTTGGTAGCTTCAGAACTATGCTTGTTCAAGCAGATTCATCTTCAGTTTTCCAAATCTCAGCTGCTTCAAGAGAAGTTGTTGGTCAGTGAATGAGCACTGGTATGGTGGGCTGGCAGCAGAATCTCACGGTGCCTTAGCACACAGAGCACTTTGTCCTGTATCAGAGTTTGTGGTGCCAACAAGACAAACGCACTAAGTTTCCCTCAGTAAAGATACAAGTGAGGGAGTCTGTGACCAAGCCCATAGAATTTTGAGTTTTGTTTTGAGTTGGAAGGTCAATTTAAGAGTCATATATACACAAGAATAAGGTCTATCAACTTTGTTCAGAGGACTGTAGCTTGTGGGTAGATTCCAAAAGGCAAATGTTGCTGACTGATGAATCTGTGCCCCTCATCTGGAGCACCATCAAATCGTCTGGACAATAGTACAGCTGGGCTGGCAGATCAAAAAGCTGGGCAGATGTGTTTGTAGACAGTGGAAGATATTCATGTGGAGTAAGTCACAGATGCTGGAGTACCTATATGCTGGGGAAGTTGATACTACACTTGACAAGGACATGAGAGTGGAAATAAGATGTTTCTGCCCACTTAAAGGAAGTTGTTCTCAAACTCTTTAGCTTCAGAATCCCTTTACATTCAAATTTGGTGAGGGCACTGTGCTTTATTTATGTGGGTTATATCTGCTAATATTTACTGCATTAGAAATCAAAATTGAGTCATTTGTAAAATATTTTTTAAATATTTATTTTTCGTTCATAAACAATAACATATTCACTTTGTGATAACATAAATATGTTTTTAATGAAAAATAACTATATTTTCCAAAGCAAAAAAAAATTAGTGAGAAGAATGGCATTATTTTACATTTTGTAAATCTGTTTAATGTCTAGCTTAACAGAGGACAGCTAGATTCTTTTTTCTGTTTCTATATTCATCTATTATGACACAATATGGCATAGAGTATCTGGACAGTGCCACTATACACTAATGAGACAATAAAACTGAAAAAACAAATAACTTAGTATCATTATGAAAGTAGATTTGAAGAACCTGTGTGCCCCAGAAAGTCTTGGGGAACCCCATGGATCCCTGAACTAAACTTTGAGAACACTGTCCTAGGGTTAAACCTACAATAGTATCCAACTGACCAGATTTGGTAATGACCATGGGTCTGCTCATGGGGGTCTGAGTGATCTAAGAAAAGAATGGATCAAGGATGAACGATGAATTTGGATATGAAAAACCAGGAATAGACTGAAAACCCTAACACAATGAAGGAGAGTCTGAACAGTGAAATTATAAGGGAAAAGCTTGTTTTAATAGAAGAAAATGCAAATAAGATTATGAACTCTGATTCCAATGTGGAGGCTGTTTTCCTTATGCTGTATATTTACATTCTCACCTCTGTCTGGGTAATTTCTGATTTATACTAGAGTCAGAGCCAGTCATTGGTGGTAACAGTGAGGCTTTAAGACTATCTCATAATTTAGATTAATTCTAAGTTTCTGAGAATACTCCACTGTCTACAAGTGGAAGTACTTATAAAATCTGTAGTAAGAGTATTAGTAGTACCTATGAAATAATGGTTACAACATTCAGGAATTTATGTTTTAGGATCTATAATAATTTTATTTTCTATGATAGTCAAACCCACATGTAATATTTATAATTTAAATTATTTCAGTGCCTGAAGTAAGGTTACACAAGATCTTCAATGGTAGCATGTTCCGTATCTGTAGCTACAGCTAGGATCTCTTCAGAAGCAATAATACTATTAGTATGTGTAATGCAAATGACTCTATTGGTAGATATGGCATTTGGAAAAGCCCATAGGAAAATAAAGTGCGTTTTTTTAGCATTACTAATTACATACTCTACTGTAATATCAATAACTGTTGGTATAGAAACCATTTGAGTGCCAGGAGTATCACCAGTGCTCTCAGTTATGGTATTATGCCATGTGACCCAAGAAACAAGTTGGGCTACTTCAATAACTACATCTAAGGCAATAGTATTTACAGAGCCTAATGTGGTGTTATCTGAGATACCAAAGTTACCTGTGAAATCTGTAGTAAGGATATATAGGATATATAAAACATCTGTAGTTTAACTGATGAAGTTATAGGGATAATAACTATAATTTAAAAGAATAAGAATACATATTATGGCTGCAAAATAAGTACCCACAGCTTCTTTGGTAAAATCTACAAGGTTTGTAAGCCTTCCTAAACATGTCTACAATGACAACAGTGTTTGGAGTAGCTGTGTCTTTTATGGCTAGAGTACTAACATTTGTGAAAACTTAAGTAGCATAAGATAGAGTATCTCATAACTGATTTTCTATATCTGTAATAGTTGTTTGAAGGAGTTATATGAGGTAACTACCCTGCCTTGAGTAGCAATCATGGAACTTGAGTAGCATTTATGGCATTTGTAATATAAGTAGGTGCAGTAGCAGAGGTATGTACTGTACTATCAGGAGTGGTAGTATTTAAAGCATGTTTTGTAATACTTGTAGTATCTTTGGTAGCACTAGTTGCAGTAATAGGTAAATAACTAGCCACAGAATTTGTTACCATGTGGGGAGTCTGTGAATCTAGACCAGTAGCTGTTATTGTGTCTGAGACTGTTGTGATATTTGAAACGGAAATGTGTGTAGTGTTACCTGTAACACTGCTGGAGTTATCTGCATCAGTAATATCCATGGTGCCTAGATTAGAATGATTTGTAGGAGCTAATGATGTGTGGCTTAAGGCCAGTGTTGTAGTAGTAGTAGAATGGGGAGTAGTGAACTGTGTGATGTGTGTGGTGAATTTGTCTGTGGAAGTAACTGTTGTATCTGGACTTATGGTATTATCTTTGGTGCTGGTAGTAGTGACCATAGCATCTATTATCATGGTACTTTTTGTATCAAGAGTGTTGAAAATCATGGTGTTTGCATTTGTAGGGGTAGTAAAATTAGTAATTTTATCAGTAGTGAATGTATTACTTGTTGAAAACATGCTCAAAATAGGAGTAAGAGTATGGGTAGGAGTGGTAGGAGAAGTTTGGTAATAAGTAGTCATGCCAGGAATAGTATTATTACTTGTAGTAGTAGCATCAGTACTTGGAGAAGGAGTAGTCACAATAGGAACACTATTACCAAAAGAAGTAGTTGTTATGGAAATACTATTACTAGTTGTATTACCAGCAGACATTGTAGCTAAAAGAGAATTTGTCACAGAAGCATCATTATTTGTGCTAGCAACATCAGCACTTGTAGGAGAAGTGGTTACCATAATAACAGCAGAGTCCATAGCATTACTATTTTCAGAGAAAGAAGTGGTCATAATAGAAAAACTGTTGCTAGTAGTGTCAACACCAGTATTTGCAAAAGAAGGAATAGCTGTAATTGGAACAGTATTATTAGGAACAGTATCATCAGTACTTGTATGAGAGGAGGTAGCAGTTATATTAGCAACATTAGTACTAGTGCTAGCATTAGTAGTATTTGTTTGAAAAGGAGTACTTATATCATTAATAGTAGTACTAGTGCTAACATCAGTAGTACTTGTTAGAGAAGGAGTAGTGGCAATAAGTACAGTAGTACTAATGGTGGCATCAGCAGTACTTGTCAGAGAAGGAGTCACTGAAATGGGAATGGTAGCAATAGTACTCACAGTAGTACTACCTGTAGGAGAAGGCATAGTGGTATTAGGAACAGTATTATTAGTGTTAGCATCTGCAGTATTTGTAGAGAAAGGTGTGGTTGTAATAGGAACACTAGCCCTAGTGCTAGCACCAGTACTACTTGTAGGGAAAGGAGCAGTTGTATCAGGAACAGTAGTACTAGTTGTAACACCAATAGTACTTGTTGCCAAAGGTGTGGTTGTGATGGGAACAGTAGCATTAGTGCTAGCAGTAGTAGTACTTGTAGGGAAAGGAGCAGTCGTATCAGGAACAATAGTACTAGTTGTAACACCAGTAGTACTTGTTGCCAAAGGTGTGGTTGTGATGGGAACAGTAGCATTAGTGCTAGCAGTAGTAGTAATTGTAGGGAAAGGAGCAGTCGTATCAGGAACAGTAGTACTAGTTGTAACACCAGTAGTACTTGTTGCCAAAGGTGTGGTTGTGATGGGAACAGTAGCATTAGTGCTAGCAGTAGTAGTACTTGTAGGGAAAGGAGCAGTCGTATCAGGAACAGTAGTACTAGTTGTAACACCAGTAGTACTTGTTGCCAAAGGTGTGGTTGTGATGGGAACAGTAGCATTAGTGCTAGCAGTAGTAGTAATTGTAGGGAAAGGAGCAGTCGTATCAGGAACAATAGTACTAGTTGTAACACCAGCAGTACTTGTTGCCAAAGGAGTGGTTGTGATAGGAACAGTAGCATTAGTGCTAGCAGTAGTAGTACTTGTAGGGAAAGGAGCAGTCGTATCAGGAACAATAGTACTAGTTGTAACACCAGTAGTACTTGTTGCCAAAGGTGTGGTTGTGATGGGAACAGTAGCATTAGTGCTAGCAGTAGTAGTAATTGTAGGGAAAGGAGCAGTCGTATCAGGAACAGTAGTACTAGTTGTAACACCAGTAGTACTTGTTGCCAAAGGTGTGGTTGTGATGGGAACAGTAGCATTAGTGCTAGCAGTAGTAGTAATTGTAGGGAAAGGAGCAGTCGTATCAGGAACAGTAGTACTAGTTGTAACACCAGTAGTACTTGTTGCCAAGGGTGCGGTTGTGATGGGAACAGTAGCATTAGTGCTAGCAGTAGTAGTACTTGTAGGGAAAGGAGCAGTTGTATCAGGAACAGTAGTACTAGTTGTAACACCAGTAGTACTTGTTTCAA
This sequence comes from Macaca nemestrina, assembly GCF_043159975.1. Taxonomy (NCBI): domain Eukaryota; kingdom Metazoa; phylum Chordata; class Mammalia; order Primates; family Cercopithecidae; genus Macaca; species Macaca nemestrina. Next base: position 16,798,939 of record NC_092128.1, read on the forward strand.
AAAGTGTGGTTGTGATAGGAACAGTAGCATTAGTGCTAGCAGTAGTAGTACTTGTAGGGAAAGGAGCAGTCGTATCAGGAACAGTAGTACTAGTTGTAACACCAGTAGTACTTGTTGCCAAAGGTGTGATTGTGATGGGAACAGTAGCATTAGTGCTAGCAGTAGTAGTACTTGTAGGGAAAGGAGCAGTTGTATCAGGAACAGTAGTACTAGTTGTAACACCAGTAGTACTTGTTTCAAAAAGTGTGGTTGTGATAGGAACAGTAGCATTAGTGCTAGCAGTAGTAGTACTTGTAGGGAAAGGAGCAGTCGTATCAGGAACAATAGTACTAGTTGTAACACCAGTAGTACTTGTTGCCAAAGGTGTGGTTGTGATAGGAACAGTAGCATTAGTGCTAGCAGTAGTAGTACTTGTAGGGAAAGGAGCAGTTGTATCAGGAACAATAGTACTAGTTGTAACACCAGTAGTACTTGTTGCCAAAGGTGTGGTTGTGATGGGAACAGTAGCATCAGTGCTAGCAGTAGTAGTAATTGTAGGGAAAGGAGCAGTCGTATCAGGAACAGTAGTACTAGTTGTAACACCAGTAGTACTTGTTGCCAAAGGTGTGGTTGTGATAGGAACAGTAGCATTAGTGCTAGTAGTAGTAGTACTTGTAGGGAAAGGAGCAGTCGTATCAGGAACAGTAGTACTAGTTGTAACACCAGTAGTACTTGTTGCCAAAGGTGTGGTTGTGATAGGAACAGTAGCATTAGTGCTAGCAGTAGCATTTGTCAGGAAAGGGGCAGTCGTATTGGGAACAGTAGCATTAGTTGTAACACCAATAGTACTTGTTGGGAAAGATGTGGTTGTGATGGGAACAGTAGCAGTAGTGCCAGTGGTGGTATTTGCACTGGCAGAACTGGTGATTGTCTCAGAACTGGTGGCATTGGTAGTAGATGGAGAAGGATGAGAACTCATTGAGATGGTGCTTGTCTCAGTTGTAGTGGAAAGTACAGGATCACCATCAATCCAAATAACCTCAGTTAACTTTTCCAGGTTGATAGTGTTGTTAGTCAATTGAATAGTTAGTGTCTGCCAGAAAAGAAGAGATATAAATGCATATTTTGGAACTTAAATCTCACATGTAGGTCACCTCTTAAATTACAATTTAACAAAAAATGTTTATATCCAGCAATAGGATATAAACATTCCTTTTTAGGTTAGGTCACATTGATTTTGGTCAGATATTACAGAGAGATGCTCTGTGTGCATAATCCCTATGCTGGAAATCTTTTCTTTTCACTTCATTTAGTGTTTACAAATATTTGTAGCTGTGATTAAAACCAACATTTATTAAAATCTCTTTGCTTTGCCATTGGGTTTTAGTCCTCTTGACAGCAAGCTGGTTTCATGTTTTCCTCACTCCAGACAGTATAGTGTCTGGCACATACTAGGCATCAGATATGCCGTAGAGTTTTTAAAAAGAAGGTATTCAAGGATTTTGTGCACAATCTTAACTAGAAGCAATTACTTGCAAAGAGTGGTTTTGAACTCAATAGTCCAGGTAAAATGCTTTAAGGTAAGTACCCAGAAGAGGCTAGAGGGAGAAGATCTATTCGAGTGCTCAGAGGGGCCATCTTCCGAAGTCCAAATACCATCAGGTCACCCATTTCAGTTTTTAGAACACAAGAACTATGGTTATCCATTTTCACTTTTCTAAACCATCCCCTATGGGTTGCTGGTTCTGTATTTATGATGTCTTATGTTCTAAAAATGAGATACTTTTTTCTTTGTGGTTGCCTTTGGCAACTATTGGCATTTCGTCTTCCAAAATTCTGTTTTAGTTGGTTCTAGAATCCTCCGGTACGGCCTGCTATTTACGTCCCCCTGTTTTATCAACCTTTTATCTTATACCACAGGTGGGATGTATTCATTTGACAATTACCACAGTTTACTGCCAATTTTCATCCACCTGTAAGATCCATCAGTTTGATCAGGGACATGAATAACTGCAGGAAGCATGGGGGAAACCTTCGACAGCTTTAGGGAATCACCTTTGTTTTAGCCTTTGCAGCAGAAATAAGTTTTATTTTGCTAATGTGGAAGACTAATCTATCAAAACACAGTACAGTTTCTTTGGTAAATACATGGAGAGGATCTCATCAGGCCAGTGATCAATGACCCCTAGGCTATACCAGAAAGACCATTAATGTTGCACATCTTACAATATGATTCAACATTTGCAACTTTTCAGGAACATATCTATTGCACATATTTATAACCTTCTAATACACGAGAATATAACAATGATAATAATTTTAATTGTTAGCAAAATTATTGGTGATAATTTTGCAGAACGATAAAATTTACTTATGATATGCTAATATTCCTTTCAGACCTACCTGATTATGAGGGTCACTCGTGAAATTTGTCTCCATAAATTGCTGGTTGTCATAGGTGAAATTGACTTGTGTCACATAAGTAGAGTTCACACCCCAGATTCTAATATATCTAACTTTTAGTGGATTCGAGTCACTCAAATATTTATTGTGTATGGTCTGGATTTGCAGGATGTTCTATAAAGAATTCATAAAGAGAAAAAAATAACATATTGTTGATAGACTATGGTCCATATTAAAATATTAACAACAAACCTAAATTTACTTTTCTTCTATCAGTTTGCTATTTCTATTTATGTATTTACATTTTTATTGATACATAATAATTATACATATTTATGGAGAACGTGATATTTTGATACATGTATACAATGTGTAGTGATCAAATCAGGGTATTTAGGATATCCATTACCTCAAATATTCATCATTTCTGTTTGTTGGTTGGTTTTTTTTGAGACGGAGTCTCACTCTGTCACCCAGGCCGGAGTGCAGTGGTGTGTTCTGGGCTCACTGCAACCTCTGCCTCCTGAGTTCAAGCGATTCTCCTGCCTCAGCCTCCCAAGCAGCTGGGACTATAGGTGCGTGCCACCACACCCGGCTAATTTTTGTATTTTTAATAGAGACGGGGTTTCACTATGTCGGCCAGGCTGGTCTCCAATCCCTGACCACCCACCTCAGCCTACGAAAGTGCTGGAATTACGGGCCGGAGCCACCATGACCAGTCATATTCATCATTTCTTTGCATTGGAAACATTTCAAATCTTCTCTTCTAGCTATTTTGAAATTTACAATAAATTGTTGTTAACTATCATCACCCTACTATGTTACCAAACACAAGAACTCACTCCTGCTATTTAACTGTTTCTTTGTTCCCACTAACCAACCTCTCTTTATGGCTCCCACCCCTTCCCAGCCTCTGGTTATTATAATTCTACTCTCCACACACTTCATGAAGACATACTTCTTGAGTATCTGCTATAATAAATTTGGTAATGCCAAAAATAAGTTTATTGTACCAGCATTATGAAAGTTATTTCCCCTATATTATAAGTATTCTTATAACCATTTTGAAAAGAAAATATCATTATTGCTATCTTAGAGATAAGGAAACTGAAGCTCTGGAAAATGAAGTGAGTAGTCCAAAGCGACAAGGCTAGATAACAGAGGTAAAGTTGGAAGTGCAAGGTGCCCCTGTACATACTACTGCACGAGTTAATTTAGAGTGAACAAAGAAGTGTGCAAACAGTCCCTGGACTGAGAATAGTGTGCAAGAAACAGGAAGTTAACCAAATCATGAATTGTTTAAGTATCAATACAAGGGTTAAAATAATATGACATAAATTATGAGGTGGCACATGATGAAGGCCCAGATGAAAATCATAGTGGATATTTTTCATGGATGTGAAGAGAAAGGAAAAATTACACGGGAGGAAGAGGGTCAAGAGAGAACTTAGGAAGGACATGTAACTTCAGAACTCCTGGAAGTATGGGAAGGATTTATTATGAGACAGGAAATAAGGGTACGGGGACACATTGAACAAAGCCACATTCATTGAGGAGTGCAAGGGCAACCATAGCTGGTGCTGAGTAAACACAGACATGAGGCCAGTTAGGTATGTAAGGAAAGATTTTGAAGATTACGTGCAATAATCAAGGAGATCGTTGTAGCAGAGTGAAGCTATGCATTTCTCAATTATTATGGCTGCAGTAGGAAGAGAAAAAAGAAACGTTCAACTGGTATTATGAAGGATGAATAAGACTTTTGCTACTGGGCAGGCAGAATCAAGGAAAAAATTTATAGCTCAAAATAAATGGGTGTACTAAAGCTAGTAGATTTGAGAGAGTTGATTTTTAAATTTCCTAGAATTTTGCAAGCCAGATGATTCTTGAAATTGGTTAAGATGGTGGGAGCAGCTACACTACAGAAATTAGCAAATGTTACAAATTATCTCCCACCTCTACAAGCTGGTTTACCAACCAGGAAACCGTTGATAATAGTTATCCCCCAGGGAAAGTTGGGAGCTTTCTTTCATTTCAGGCCCCTTATTCTTAAGGAAAAAATTTATCAAACGTCACAGAAATAAGAATTCATTTATCAGAAAAATGGAATTTTGAAATTAGATGTTATTAAAGGGCAATCTAATGTTTTACAATTTTTTTAAAACTCAGATTAAACAGGGTGTCATTCCTAATTTGAATAATAGCAGTAGAAATAGAACTAAAATTCAGGATTTCCAGATCATTAAAATAATATTCATTAAAATAATATTTGAGAGGAAAAAATATGTACAGTCTTCAACCCAACTACTCTTGATTTAAGAGCAGAGAATACACAAATTTAATTAGTATACAATTAAATTTATACAAAGTCTGGCAGTTAGTTTCAGAGAGGCCAAATGCAGGATGGAACAATATGACCTGATAATCATGTCTATGAGAAGAATTTGAAGGTCTTAGCTGACCATGAGATTTATATGTGCCAAACATCTGATACATGTGTTAAAAAATAACGCAATGCAGTAACAGCAGAAAAAATATAGAATATAGCTAAAAAGAGGTAGTAGGCAATATGGAAGTCTGTCTCATCTTATAGAAATGTAAGGTAAACTATATATGTAACTGAATATTTTCTAGTAGTCACATTTTTTTAAAAAGTGAAAAGAAAAAGGGCAAATTAATTTCAAAACATATTTTATTTATATTATATAGCCAAAACGTTATTATTATGAAATTTTTCAATATAAAATTATTCATGAGATAATTTTTTTTTTTTTTTAAGACGGAGTTTCGCTCTTTCTATCCAGGCTGGAGTGCCATGGCATGATCTTGGCTCACCGCAACCTCCGCCTCCCAGGTTCAAGCGATTCTCCCACCTCAGTCTACCGAGTAGTGGGGATTACAGGCATGCGCCACCATGCCTGACTAATTTTTGCATTTTGAATAGAGACAGGGTTTCTCCATGTTGGTCAGTCTGGTCTCAAACTCCCAACCTCAGGTGATCCTCCTGCCTTGGCCTCCCAAAGTGTTGGCATTACAGGCATGAGCCACCGTGCCCAGCCAAATTTTTTTTTTTTAATTATACTTTAAGTTCTGGGATACATGTGCAGAACGTGCAGGTTTGTTACATAGGTATACATGTGCCATGGTGGTTTGCTGCATCTATCAACCTGTCATCTACATTAGGGATTTCTCCTGATGCTAGCCCTCTCCTTGCCCCCTTGCCCTAGTGTATGAAGTTCTCCTCCCTGTGCCTATATGTTCTCATTATTCAACTCCCACTTATCAGTGAGAACACGCAGAGTTTGGTTTTCTGTTCCTGTATTAGTTTGCTGAGTGTGATGGTTTCCAGCTTCACCCATATCCCTGAAAAGGACATGAACTCATTCTTTTTTTATGGCTGCATAGTATTCCATGGTATATATGTGCCACATTTTCTTCATCCAGTCTAACACTGATGGGCATTTGGGTTGGTTCCAAGTCTTTGCTATTGTGAACAGTGCTGCAATAAACAGACATGTGCATGTTTCTTTACAGTAGAATGATTTATAATCCTTTGGGTATATACCCAGTAATGGGATTGCTGGGTCAAATGATATTTCTGGTTCTAGATCCTTGAGGAATTGCCACACTGTTTTCCACAATGGTTGACCTAATTTACACTCCCAACCACAGTGTAAAAGTGTTCCTATTTCTCCGCCTCCTCTCCAGTGTCTGTTGTTTCCTGACTTTTTAATGATGGCCATTCTAACTGGTGTGAGATGATATCTCATTGTGGTTGTGATTTGCATTGGGCAGTATGACCATTTTCACGATATTGATTCTTCCTATCCATGAACATGGAATGTTTTTCCATTTGCTTGTGTCCTCTCTTATATCCTTGAGTAGTGGTTTGTAGTTCTCCTTGAAGAGGTCCTTCACATACCTTGTAAGTTGTATTCCTAGGTATCTTCCTCTCTTTGTAGCAATTGTGAGTGGGAGTTTGCTCATGATTTGGCTGTCTATTATTGGTGTATCAGAATGCTTGTGATTTTTGCACATTGATACTTTATCCTGAGACCTTGCTGGAGTCGCTTATCAGCTTAATGAGATTTTCGGCTGAGACAATGGGGTTTTCTAAATACACAGTCATGTCATCTGCAAACAGAGATAATTTGACTTCCTCTCTTCCTATTTGAATAAGCTTTATTTCTTTCTCTTGCCTGATTGCCCTGGCCAGAACTTCCAATATTATGTTGAATAGGAGTGGTGAGAGAGGGTATCCTTGTCTGGTACTGGTTTTCAAAGGGAATGCTCCCAGCCTTTTTCCATTCAGTATGATATTGGCTATGGGTTTGTCATAAATAGCTCTTATTATTTTGAGATCTGTTCCATCAATACCTAGTTTATTGAGTGTTTTTAGCATGAAGGGGTGTTGAATTTTATCAAAGGCCTTTACTGAATCTATTGAGATAATCATGTGGTTTTTGTCATTGGTTCTGTTTATGTGATGGATTACCATTATTGATTTGCATATGCTGAACCAGCCTTTCACCCCAAGGATGAAGCCAACTTGACTGTGGCTTTTTGATGTGCTGCTGGATTTGGTTTGCCAGTATTTTATTGAGGACTTTCGCATCGATGTTCATCAGGGATATTGGCCTGAAATTTTCTTTTTTTGTTTTGTCTCTGCCAGGTTTTGGTATCAGGATGATGCTGACCTCATAAAATGAGTTAGGGAGGAGTCCCTCTTGTTTGGAATAGTTTCAGAAGGAATGGTACCAGTTCCTCTTTGTACTTCTGGTAGAATTTGGCTGTGATCTGTTTGGTCCTAGTGCCTCAATTTCAGACCTTGTTTTTGGTCTAGTCAAGGATTCGACTTTTTCCTGTTTTTGCCTTGAGAGGGTGTATGTGTCCAGGAATTTATCCATTTCTTCTAGATTTTCTAGTTTATTTGCATAGAGGTGTTTATAGTATTCTCTGATGGCAGTTTGTATTTCTGTGGGATCAGTGGTGATCTCCCCTTTACCATTTTTTATTGTGTCTACTTGATTCGTCTCTCTTTTCTTCTTTATTAGTCTGGCTAGCAGTCTAACTATTCTGTTAATCATTTCAAAAAACAAGCTCCTGAAGTCATTGATTTTTTTGAAGAGTTTTTCGTGTCTCTCTCTCCTTCAGTTCTGCTCTGATCTTAGTTAATTTTTCTCTTCTGCTAGCTTTTGAATTTGTTTGCCCTTGCTTCTCTAGTTCTTTTAACTGTGATGCTAGGGTGTTGATTTTAGATCTTTCCTGTTTTCTCCTGTGGGCATTTAGTGCTATAAATTTCCCTCTAAAAACTCCTTCTAAAAACTCCCAGAGATTTTGGTATGTTGTGTCTTTGTTTTCATTGGTTTCAAATAACTTATTTATTTCTGCCTTAATTTCATTATTTACTCAGTAGTCATCCAGGAGCAGGCTGTTGAGTTTCCCTGTAGTTCTGTGGTTTTGAGTGAGTTTCTTAATCCTGAGTTCTAATTTGATTGCACTGCAGTCTGAGAGACTCCTTGTTATGAGTTCTGTTCTTTTTCATTTTCTGAAGAGTGTATTACTTCCAATTATGTGGTTGATTTTTGAATAAGTGCTACGTGGTGCTGAGAAGAATGTATATTCTGTTAATTTAGGGTGGAGAGTTCTGTAGATGTCTATTACATCTGCTTGGTCCAGAGTTGAGTTCAAGTCCTGAATATCCTTGTTAATTTTCTGTCTTGTTGATCTGTCTAATATTGACAGTGGGGTATTAAAATATCCCACTATTATTGTGTGGGTGTCTAAGTCTCTTGTAGGTCTCTAAGGACTTGCTTTATGAAACTGGGTGCTTCTGTATTGGGTGCATATATATTTAGGATAGTTAGCTCTTGTTGTTGCATTGATCCATTTACCATTACGTAATGGCCTTCTTTGTCTTTTTTGTTATTTGTTGGTTTAAAGTCTGTTTTACCAGACACTAAAATTGCAATCCCTGCTTTTTTTTTTTTTTTTTTTTTTTTTGTGCTTCCCATTTGATTGGTAAATCTTCCTGCATCCCTTTATTTTGAGCCTGTGTGTGTCTTTGCACGTGAGATGGGTCTCCTGAATACAGCACACCAGTGGGTCTTGGCTCTTTATCCAATTTGCCAGTCTGTGCCTTTTAATCAGAGCATTTAGCCCATCTAAATTTAAGGTTAATGCTGTTGTTTGTGAATTTGATCCTGCCATTATGATGCTAGCTGGTTATTTTGTCCATTAGTTGATGCAGTTTCTTCATAGTGTCAATGGTCTGGTACTGTTTTTTTCTTTTCCATATTTAGTGCTTTCTTCAGAAGCTCTTGTAAGGCAGGCCTGGTGGTGACAAAATCCCTCAGCATTTGCTTGTCTGTAAAGGATTTTATTTCTCCTTCACTTATGAAGCTTAGTTTGGCTGGATTTGAAATTCTGGGTTAAAAATTCTTTTCTTTAAGAATGTGGAATATTGGCCCCCATTCTCTTCTGGCTTGTGAGGTTTCTGCAAAGAGATCTGCTGTTAGTCTGATGGGCTTCCCTTTATGGGCAACCCAACCTTTCTAGCTGACCTTAATTTTTTCCTTCATTTCAACCTTCGTGAATCTGACAATTATGTGTCGTGGGGTTGCTCTTCTCAAGGAGTATTTTTTGTGGTGTTCTCTGTATTTCCTGAATTTGAATGTTGGCCTGTCTTGCTAGGTTGGAAAAGTTCTCCTGGATAATATCCTGAAGTGTGTTTTCCAACTTGGTTCCATTCTCCTCGTCACTTTCGGCTACACCAATCAAACATAGGTTTGGTCTTTTCACATAGTACCATATTTCTTGGAGGCTTTATTTGTTCCTTTTCATTCTTTTTTTTTCTAATTTTGTCTTCATGCTTTATTTCATTAAGTTGATCTTCAATCTCTGATATCCTTTCTTTTGCTTGATCTATTCAGTGATTGATACTTGTGTATGCTTCATGAAGTCTCGTGCTACATTTTTCAGCTCCATTAGGTCATTCAGGTTCTTCTCTAAACTGGTTATTCTAGTTAGCAATTCCTCTAACCTTTTATCAAGATTCTTAACTTCCTTGCATTGGGTGAGAACATGCTCCTTTAGCTCAGAGGAGTTTGTTATTACCCACCTTCTGAAGCCTACTTCTGTCAATTTGTCAAATTCATTCTCTCTCCAGTTTTGTTCCCTTGCTGGCGAGGAGCTGTGATCCTTTGGAGAAGGGGCATTATGGTTTTTGGAATTTTCAGGCTTTTTGAGCTGGTTTTTCCTCATCTTCGTGGATTTATCTACCTTTGGTCTTTGCTATTGGTGACCTTTGGATGGATTTTTTTGCATGGTCATCCTTTTTGTTGATGTTGATACTATTGCTTTCTGTTTGTTAGTTTTCCTTCTAACAGTCAGGCCTCTCTTCTACAGGTCTGCTGGAGTTTGCTGGAGGTCCACTCCAGACCCTGTTTGCCTGGGTATCACCAGTGGAGACTGCAGAGCAGTTAAGATTGCTGCCTGCTCCTTCCTCTGGAAGCTTCATCCCAGAGGGGCACCTACCAGATGCCAGCTGGAGCTCTCCTGTATGAGGTGTCTGTCGACCCCTGCTAGGAAGTGTCTCCCTGTCAGGAGGCATGGGGGTCAGGGACCCCATTGAGACGGCAGTCTGTCCCTTAGCAGAGCTCCAGCACTGTGCTGGGAGATCCACTGTTCTCTTCAGAGCTGGCAGGCAGGAAGGTTTAAGTCTGCTGAAGCTGTGTGTACAGCAGCCCCTTCCCCCAGGTGCTCTGTCCCAGAGAGATGAGAGTTTTATCTACAAGACCCTGACTGGGGCTGCTGCCTTTCTTTCAGAGATGCCCTGCCCAGAGAGGAGGAATCTAGAGAGGCAGTCTGGCTACAGTGGCTTTGTGGAGCTGTGGTGGGCTCTGCCCAGTTCAAACTTCCTGGTGGCTTTGTTTACACCATGAGGGGAAAACCACCCACTCAAGCCTCAGTAATGGCAGACGCCCATCCCTCCACCAAGCTCAAGCTTCCCACATCGACTTCAGACTGCTGTGCTGGCAGGGAGAACTTCAAGCCTGTGGATCTTAGCTTGCTGGGCTCTGTGGGGTTTGGATCCACTGAGCAAGACCACTCGGCTCCCTGGTTTTCCAGGGGAGTGAATGGTTCTGTCTCATTGGTGTTCCAGGCACCACTGGGGTATGAAAAAAAAAAACAAAAATACAAAACAAAACAAAACAAAAAAACGCCTGCAGCTAGCTTGGTGTCTGCCCAAACGGCCACCCAGTTTTGTGCTTGAAACCCAGGGTCCTGGTGGTGTAGGCACCTGAGGGAATCTCCTGGTCTGTGGGTTGCAAAGACCATGGGAAAAGCGTAGTATCTGGGCCGGATAGCACTGTCCCTCATAGTTTCCTTTGGCTACAGGGGGCTATCATACTGGATAGAACAGCTCTAAAATATGCTCTCAATTCTGGTGTTTTAAAAGAAATCTAAGTTAACTGGAGTCTAAACAGAATGATCAGATCTGGAAACCACTATAAGCAGGAAACAGAGGAAATATGAAGTTAGCCTGGTGATGTATAATTCTAAGAAGACAAAAGGAATAACTGAGAGACATCTTCAAATATGTGAATCACTGTTATAGAAAAAAAAAAGATTTCTGCTATACTACTCCTAGGTTAAAGTGACTAGGTAAAAATAGAGAAGCAGAATCCAGGTTTGACCTAGAATGATCCTCCTCATACTCTAATTAAAATTATATAGATTATCCATGGGATCATTTAACATGCAAGGTGCATTGATTGCATCACTGTTATGAATTATTCACCCCTTACAAATCCATACCCCTTTCCATGCAATTTTGCAATGCCTTCCCACTCCAGTTGAGGCATTCTGTCCCTCCTCTGTCTCTGGGCTCGACCATGTGATTTTGCTTTGGTAATGGGAAATTAGTCTACTCAATACAAAAAAATAAAAAATAAAAAGAATTAAGGGATCTCCACTTTTATTTTTTTATTTTAGCCCTCTTCCATAATTATGAAGAAGCCATGCCTAGACCTTCCCACAAGGCCATGATAAGCCGTATGAGAGTCAGCTGACCTCCCCAGATATGTGAATACACAGCCAAGATTATCTAAACAGCCCAATAGAACCAAGACTGACTGGAGATGTATGTGAGCTGGCAAAGATAAGCCAAAACCAGGCCCAGATTCTCTGAGCCCTGCAAGCTCATGAGCCAAGTAAGTGCTTATTATTAGATGCCACTAAGGTTTTGAGGTCTTTCATGCATTATTGCATAATTAATAACTTATATAGCATTTTCCTTTCAAAATTTATCAGCCAGTAAATTTCTTATCTTTGGGAAACATGTTATACATTTAAGGCCCCATTTTTTCGCCAGCATTGTATGAATTCCAAGTTTCTTTTCATAGAGATGCTATGCTGGAAAACTGTCAAAATAAGGATTGTTTCTTCCTTATTTTAAGGACAACAGACCTGGATTATAAAAGTAAAGGCAAGAAGAACCTCCTATTAAGATGTGGGATATTACATTTACACAGTTGACTGTAATGTTTAATCTGTAGACAACTGGGAAAAGATTTATAAAATGTAGTAAATTAGTCTTACCTGAGCTGCTATAAAGTTTGCCAAAAAATAATTTCCATTTTCATAGGTATCTGCAAACGAGGAAAAGAAAAGAATAAACAACTACTAACTGCTTCAATTGCAGCAAGTAATCTTGAGCATGGTCAGAAAATATCTCTGTGGGGTCACAGTTACTGATGGTTGTCACCTCTCTGAGGAGTACTGAAGATAGTGACTAAGAGACTATTTCACTGCATGTTAGTGTGGGGATGTGCAAACAGAAATGGGTACCTTGCTGGGGAGGTCAGAAGATTACAAATGCAAGAGACTCTGGGTTGGAACTAAGGATAGATTAGCTGAAGTGTGGAGACTACTGTTTGGTTATTCTGCACGAGACAGCAAGCATGTAGTCATAGGAGTTCACATAGCTATGATGTTAAAGACTATGATGATAAAGCAGAGGCAGGTGGTTAGGAATTTAGGCTCCCAAGTCAGGTAGACATGTATTGAAATCCCAACTCTTGTACTTAATAGTTGTGCAACCTCAGACAAGTTACTTAACATTTTATTATCTATTGAATGGAGATAATAGTACCCACTTAATGGCAATAAGGCACATAACATTCTTCTTGTGCAGAATAAGTACTTAAAATTGATTGTTCACTGTCATTGAAGTCATAATCAATCTTCACCTTCACCATTCTTCTCTCCCTACTCTTAGCTCATCCTCCCACAGTGCTCCAGATTCCAAGCACTTCTGCCTCTGTAGAATTTACTCCATCAGTTCTTCCCTATACCTTCTCTGCTTTTTCAAGCTACATTTATGCTCCAGAGTACTCTGTTCTGGTAACACTTTTACTTAATTCTATTTATATCAAGCTACTACCATGTCTCCTTTTTATTACCATACATCTTAAAAAGGTAACCTTTGCTGGGTTGGGCACGGTGGTTCACGCCTGTAATCCCAGCACTTTGGGAGGCCAAGGCAGGCAGATCACGAGGTCAGGAGATCAAGACCATCCTGGCTAACATGGTGAAACCCCATCTCTACTAAAAATACAAAAACAAAATTAGCCAGGTGTGGTGGTGGGTGCCTGTAGTCCCAGGTACTTGGGATGCTGATGTGGGAGAATGGCATGAACCCAGGAGGCAGAACTTGCAGAGAGCCAAGATCGTGCCACTGCACTCCAGCCTGAGAGACAGAGCGAGACTCCATCTCAAAAAATAAAAATAAATAAAAATAAATGAATAAATAAATGTAACCTTTGCTTGTTATGTCTGTGTACCCAACTCATAATTCAATCTTACATCTCCTAAACTCCAGCTCCTGTGTTTCCTTTTTCCATGGAATCTGACCCTTTCTAAGTCACCAGTGACATAGTATATAAACTCTAAATATCTCCTAATACTGTTCAGGATTTTTAGGTCACTTTGACCACACACCTCTCCTTTGAAATACTCCTTACTTTATGTCTCCTTCCCATATGGTTCCTATAACTCCCTGTTTCCTAAAAGTCAGTTTCATTTCATGTTCTGTTCTTGGCCCTTCTCAACATTCCAACTCTTGCCAGTATTCCAACATATTCTCTCCCAAACCAACTCACTCTCTAAGTATTCTAAATTACCTCCACTTTTATGGAAGCAATTATACAACCCATATTTTAAAATTTAGTCTTGGCTAGAAAATGTAACCTGGGCAAACACTACAGCCTCTTGTAGCCGTTAATAAAAAATTGTAAAGAATGGGATTCTGTCAACATGCTTTTTTAAGATTATCCTTGAACCAGCCATTATATCACCTTATGTGAGGAAAAGTTAAATAAATGGTTCCAAGTCTGTTAACAGAACATTTAAGTTACACTTACACTTACACTGTATCTTAGTAGTTTAAATTTGAATTTTTAAGCCTGTCTGATTTTTTAAAATGATAAAAAGTTCCATGAAAATTTAAAAGTTGGAAGTTTCAGGTACGATTAATTTTTAACCTTAAGACTAAAATATACTGTAACAGAAAGTTAAAATTTTGTAGGAAATGGCTTTATTTGTTTACATTTTTGAAACATATTGCTCATAGAGGGCTGATTTTGCATACTAATTGTGATGTTATTAACCTGCAATGACATCACTCATCTAGTTCTAATCAGTTAAACCTGTATCAAAGGACTTTCTATGTTCTCTTAAAACATTGATTCTCAACCAGCAGTAAATTTGCCTCTCTGGGGACATTTTACAGTATTTAGAGATCATGTAGTTATCTTGAAAATGACTTTGCTTTTGACATCAAGTGGGGAGAGGGCAGGGATGCTGCTAAACAGCTGTAATAACCAGCCCAGTCACCACCACAAAATAATTAGTTAGCCCAAAACGTCAATATTGTTGAGGTTGCAAAAACCTGCTTTAAAATAAGGCCCATTTTTGAAAACGAACAAAATTGAAGAACTCATGCTTCCTGATTTTAAAACGTACTACAAATCCACTGTAATCAAGACAGTGTAGTGCTGACATAAGAATAGACATGTAGATTAATACAATAGAACTGAAAATTCAGAAATAAATCCTGACATTAATGGTCTATTTATTTTTAACAAAAATTCCAAAATAATTCAATGAGAAAATAATAGTCTTTTCACAAATGGTTCTGGGAAAACTGGAATCCACACACAAAAGAAAGATGTTAGACCCCTGTCTCACACCATATACAAAAATTAACTCAAAAAGAACCAAAGAGTTAAATGTAAGAGCTAAAATTATAAAACTCTTAGAAGAAAACCTAGTAGCAAATCCTTGGGACTTTGTAATGGGCGATGGTTTCTTAGATATAACACCAAAAGCACATTAAACAAATGGAAAAAAAATAGATAAATTAGACTTCATCAAAATTTAAAAGTTTATGCCTCAAAAGAGGCACCTGCTAAATGAGAGAAAATATTTGAAAATCATGCATCAGATGAGGGACTTTTATCTAAATTCTATAAAGACTGTTTATGATTCAATAATAAAGACACTTTAATTTTACAATGTGAAAAGCATATCAAAAATCATTTCTCTGAAGAAAATGTACACATGGATAATAGGTACATGCAAAGATGTTCAACAACATTAGTTATCAGGAAAATATAAATTAATCAAAACCACAATAAACTACAGCTTTTCACCCACTAGAATGACTATAATCAAAAAGATAGATAATAAATGTTGATAAGGAAAAAGATAAATCAGAACCCTCATACACTGCTGATTGGGGTGTAAAATGGTGCTGCCTCTATAGAAAACAGCTGGATATTTCATCAACAGTTAAACATAGAGTTACCATATAAGCCAGAAATTTCACTCCCAGGTATGTATAGTACACAAGAGAGTTTTTAAAAGTGTGTCTATTCAAGAACTTATACTCAGATGTTCATAGCAGCATTATTTATAATTGCCAAAAAGTGGAAACAATCCAAATGTGCATCAATTGATGGATGAATATACACCAAGTACTTGTCATGATCTGATAACATAAAATAGTCTGCAGGCCCATTGGCAAAAGTGTCACTGAGGTACCAAAGTGTTGAATGTCTCATCATGGGCACTGACTCCTTTTATTATCATTCCTTCCTCACCTAGCAAACCCTTGATTAAACGTTCATCTTTCACAAAGGCTTAATTTGAGAAAAAAATGTACTTTCCCAAGAGACAAGAATATTAAAGTGCATTTAATAAATACAGTTATTAAATTTAAAAATTGGCACTGTAGTATATTATGCCCTTATAAGGCTCAAGTCCTGTCACAGCTTTGAAATCCAGGATGGCTGGTCAACCTCCTCTTTTTGACTTTTGGGTGCCTTATTCTTATTATCTTATTAACCACACTAATTTTATTTTATTTACTTATTTATTTTCATTTTGTTTTCATAAGTTAGATATGCTAATTTTAATGTAAAGTATCTCATATTAAGTGTTTAGAATAGAGTTTTATTTACTTTACATATAAATGACACATTTTATTCAGAACTCATGTGCCAGGAATGTTTTATGTATGTTAAATCATTTTATCCTCATAAAATTACAACAGAGGTGTATGTTGTAGATAATAAAGAAGAAATGGAGACAACAAAATGAAAGTAATTTTCCAGAAGACATACAACCAGAAAGTTACTGAGATGGTATTCAAACCTAGATCTATTTAATTTCAGAATACCACATGCCTCTCCTAGAGTTTCTTACCAGATTATGTTAAAAAGAAAGTCCAAAGACTAAACTGAGTTTTGAAGAGAGAAGTTGTTTAATTCCTTCATATTTTTTCTTTAGCAAGTTTTCACCCATAAATGGATAATAAAACCATTTGAAAAATATCTCTCATATATCATATTAAGTGAATATAGGGTTATAATATATTATCCATAAACTGTTAGGAGAAATTTAAAATATTATTTAAAATACCATCAAAAACTTAAAATACTTAGGACATATTTAACAAAATATGTACAAGATCCATACAGCGAAAAATTATAAAACATTGTTAAGAGTAATTAAAGAAGACCTAAGTAAATGGTAATTATATAGAGATAGATAGGTAGATAAGTACGTAAGTAGATGAGAGAAAGAGACAGAGGAAAAAAAGAGATGACAAATATTCAAAAATTGGTCTTAAGAATAAAAGCAATTCCAGTCAAAATTACAGAAGGTGGTCTTGTTGTTAAAAATTGATAAGTTGATTTAAAAACCTGTGTGAAATACAAAAGAGCTAAAATAAGCAAAGAAAAAGAAGAACATGAAGAGTATTTCCTTCTAGGATTTGTAGAGTTTGAGTTCTTACGTTTAAATCTTTAATCCGTCTCTAGTTAATTTTTTTACACAGTGAAAGGTAAGGGTTCAGTTTCATTCTTCTGCACATGGCTAGCCAGTTGTCCCAGCACCATTTATTGAATACAGAGTCTTTCTCCACTGCTTGTTTTTGTCAACTTTGTCAAACATCAGATGGTTGTAGTTATGTGGCTTTATTTCTGGATTTTCTATACTGTTCTATTGCTATGTGTCTGTTTTTATAACAGTACTATGCATGCTGTTTTGGTTACTTTAGCCTTCTAGTATAGCTTGATGTTGAGTAGTGTGATACCTCTGTCTTTGTTTCTTTCGCTTAGGATGGCTTTGGCTATTTGGGCTCTTTTTCTGGTTCCATAGGAGTTTTCAAATAGTTTTTTCTAATTCTGTGAAAAATGATGTTGCTAGTTTGATAAGAATAGTGTTGAATCTGTATATTGCTTTGATTCTTCGAATTCATGAGCATGGAATGTTTCTTTCCATTTATTTGTGTCTTGTCTGATTTCTCGACATTGGTCTTAGCAAAAAATTTTGGCTAAGTCCCCAAAAGCAATTACAACAAAAACAAAAATTGACAGGTTGAACTTAATTAAACTAAAGAGCTTCTTCACAGTGAAAAAAAGCTATCAACAGAGTAGACGACCTACAGAATAGGAGAGAGTATTCACAAGCTATGCATCCAACAAAGGTCTAACCTCCAGATTCTATAAGAAACTTAAATCAAGAAGCAAAAGTCAAATAACCCCATTGAACAGCCAAAAGACATGAACAGTCACTTCTCTAAAAAAGACATGTAAGTGGCAAATAAACATGAAAAAATGCTTATCATCACCAATCATTAGAGAAATGCAAATCAAACCCACTATTATTAAAAAGTCAAATAATAACATATGCTAGCAAGGCTGCAGAGAAAAGAAAACGCTTAAACACTGTTGGTGGAAATGTAAATTAGTTTAGCCACTGAGGAAAGTAGTCTGGAGATCTATCAAAGAAATTAAAACAGGACTACCATTCAACCCAGCAATCTCATTACTTGGTATGTACCCAAAGGAAAATAAATCATTCTACCAAAAGGACCCATGCACTCTCATGTTCCTCGCAGCACTAGTCAATTGCAAAGACATGGAATCAACACAGGTGCCTATCAACAAAGGATTGGATAAAGAAAAAGTGGTACATATACACCATGGAACACTACACAGCCATAAAAAAGAATGAAATCATGTCCTATGCAGCAGCATGGATGCAGTTGGAGGTCACAACCTTAAGAAAATTAACACAGAAAAAGAAAACCAAATAATGCATTTTCTTACTTTTAAGTGGGAGCTAAACACTGAGTACACATGGACATAAAGACAAGAACAATAGACACTGCAGGCTATTAGAGTGGGTTACAAGGAAGGGGGGCATGAGTTGAAAAACTACCCATTAGTTACTATGCTCACTGCCTGGGTGACGTGATCCATACCCCAAACCTCAGCATCATACAATATGTCCATGTAACAATTCTGCAAATGTACCTCCTGTATCTAAAATAAAAGTTGAAATTATAAAAATTTACCATTTTATATAAGGAACTTGAGCATCTGTGGAATTTGATATCCACAGGGGTCCTGGAACCAACCCCCTATGGATACCCAAGGACAGCTGTACTTCTTTCTAGCCAGCTTCTCCCCACTCCTGATCCTTCCTTCCAGGATCTGTCAACTACTGTTCTGCTTTCTGTCACTATAAATTAGATTTGTATTTTCTAAATTTTATGTGAATAGAATCACACAATATGTACTATTTTTTGTATTTTTAGCATCTTTAACTTAGCAAAATGCTTTTTACATTCATTCATGCTGTTGCATGTGAAAGGAATTAATTACTTTTTATTCCTAATAATAATCCATGGTGTCTTACATGGTAATATTCCATGACTATTGACCAATGTACTTATTGATGAATATTTTAGTGGTTTCATTTTTTGACCATTAAAATGAATCTGACATTATTATTTGAATGTAAGTTATTTTGTGGTGTAATATTTGCATATAACTTATACACATCCTCCCATGTACTTCAAATAATCTCCAGGGTACTTATAATACCTGATCCAATGTAAACATTATATAAATCATGGTATTCTGTATTGTTTACAAAATAATAACAAGAAAAACATGTCTGTACATGGTCAGTATAGATGCAACTATTGTAGGCTAACTGCATTTTCAAACCACAGTTGGATGAATCCAGAGGCTGACTATAAAAGGGGAACTTTTGGGGTTATAAAAATATTTCACATCTTTATTGTGGTAGTGGCTGTACAACTGTACACATTTGTCAAAACTTCACTGTATTCTTAAAATGGATGCATTTTATTTGTATAAATCACAACTCTTTTAAAGGTAATTAAAAGATAGTAATATCACTTCCAGGAATCTACTCTATGGACATATTCTAAAGTGGAAACAATGGTTAACACTCAAGGATGTTATTTATGGGCTGGGAACGGTGGCTGACACCTGTAATCTCAGCACTTTGGGAGGCCGAGGCAGGTGAATCATTTGAGGCCAAGAGTTCGAGACCAGCCTGGCCAACATGGTGAAACCCCATCTCTACTAAAAATACAAAAATTAGTGGGTGTTATGCCACACACCTGAAATCCCAGCTACTCTGGGAGGCTGAGCCAGGAGAATCACTTGAATTAGGGAGGAGGAGGTTGCAGTGAGCTGAGATCACGCCACTGCAGCCTGAACGAAAGAGTGAGACTCAAAAAAAAAAAAAAAAGAGAGAAAGGATGTTATTTATGACAATGAAAATCAAAACCGGCCAGGCGCGGTGGCTCATGCCTGTAATCCCAACACTTTGGGAGGCCGAGGCGGGCGGATCACAAGGTCAGGAGATCAAGACCACGGTGAAACCCCGTCTCTACTAAAAATACAAAAAATTAGCCGGGCGCGGTGGCGGGCACCTGTAGTCCCAGCTACTCAGGAGGCTGAGGCAGGAGAATGGCGTAAACCCAGGAGGCGGAGCTTGCAGTGAGCCGAGATCGCGCCACTGCACTCCAGCCTGGGCAACAGAGCGAGACTCCGTCTCAAAAAACAAAACAAAACAAACAAACAAACAAAAAAATCAAAACCATCCTGTATGTATCCTCTCAATAGAATATGATCATCATAATGGTATTTATAAGAAGTAAATAATAACATTCACACATGTTTCTGTCATTATGTTAGAGGAAAATAAACAGGATTCACAAATTAAATATGCAGAACATTTTCAGGCATATTAAAAATTAAGCATTTTATTAATATAAAAGCCAAAGTCAGTACAGCAAAAATATTAAAAGTGCTTGTATTTTTTTCTAATTTTCTATCTTTAACATGTGTTACAAAGAATATCTACTCCTTTAATGAGAATTTCTTATCTTTATAGTGAAGGAACCTAAAAGAGAAGGAATCTCTAGAAGTATTAGTAGTGAAAAACAAGCTATAATTTCAGAAAATGTGGTATGTTGCAAGATTAGAAGGTTCTGGTCCACAGTAATAAGCAGTGAAAATTGAGAGTCAGCTGGTAACAGTGTGTCCATATTTCTATAGAAAAGTCGGAGTTATAGGGTGTTCTGATTATAATGACAAATCTCACTTATCGAAAGTAGAACTAACATATCCTACCTTTAGTGGGGAAAGGAAGCATACAAAGTAATATTTCATTGATGTAAGTATCCTTTGAGCAATACTTAATTCCCAATTTACGAGTCACCAAGAAATTTTCTAACCTCTAAATTGCCTCCTGAGCAGGCCTATTTGCGAGGAACAGGGTGCCTGGTATAGATGGCTGACCCAAATAATAGAGTCATGTTAGTTCATGAGAATGAATTAACCATCAGCGTGATATTTGCATCCACACTTTTTTTAAATCAAGAGTGAGACAGTTATACAGAGATAGATCATCCCTGACTGATTGCATAACAGCAAGTTCCTGGACCTACAAAGGTAGGGACTGTACCCCATCTATACTAACTATAGTATAATACAAATGAGCAGGCAAAAGTTGGAAAAATTCTCCAAATGTTATTGCCTTATTGACAATAGGCAGAGAGAGGTTTTTGGTTCATGCTAATTATATGCCGAGCCTCTATGGTATGATTTTTCTCAATGATGTACAGGGACCCTGGAAAGTTTACACTCACCAATGCTTTGTCCATCATCCCAGAACACCTGGCCTTCAGCTTTCCCATTGTCATCCAAAGCAACAGTCAATCCCATAAAATTCTGTCGACTACCAAAAAAAAAAATGATGAGTTATTTTTCTCTAGATTGTAGGTTGTAAGAATAAAGAACGGACTGTGTTAAAACATTACTTATCTAGAAATAAATGTATTAAATATGCATATAAAGTTCTAAAAACAGGTAAAATAGATAAAATATAGGACACCTAAAAGTTAATGGAAAACATTTAAAATTTAATAAAACATTTGATTTAGCTTCAATTTCCAAAAATCAAATATACACACAAGTAATATAATGAAATATTAATTTCATAGGAAGAAAATCCCTGAAAAGAGAATCCTCAGTAACTTCCAGGTTGCCACAGAATAAAATGCAAAGTAGTGGGCTTGCCATTCACCATCCCCCAGGATCTGATCCTAACCTGCTGGAGTTTTACTTATTTTATCGCTTCCTTTATCTGTGCTCCAGTTAAACTGGATAGTTTACTGTTCCCAAATCCAACCCATTTTTCACCTTCAGTACTTTAATCTGACCAGGATCTCTCTTTCCTCTTTGTACATTCAAATCTCATTCATTATGCAAGATCCAGCTCAAAGCCCTCTTTCATTTAAACCATGCATTACGCCACAAGGCTGAAAGTTAACTTCTCTCCTTTTGAGTTGTTAATGTTTTTATGTGCCTTTCTTGATGTGACATGTTCTGTTTAATCAATGATTTTATAAATTTTTACATAGTATACGTGTAATTTATATATGTGTGTGTACATGCACACAACACACAAATATATCTTTCCTTGGTTGACCAAAGTAGACCCAGGAATGAGGACTAAGTCCTTGGATAGGACAAGGACTCAATCCTACCTAGTCCTTGTTCGATCACAAGGCAAAGAGCTCATTAACATTCCCTATTCCTTTTTAATAGTGTGGAAAGAGAAACATTTTTCTGCCTTCAGGAAAATTTTTGCCTTTGATACAGCACTACAGACAAAAAATACGTGTGTGTGTGTGTGTGTTATATATATGTGTGTGTGTGTATATATATATATATATATATATATATATATATATATATGTATATATCCCTAAGACTAACTTTATGAACTCATCTTCTTCCAGGTCCCACTCAGACAGCACTCACAGGATCTGACCAGTAAAGCTGTTTGGCAATTTAGTTTCTAATCCACATATCCCTGGTGAAGGTGGGACAGCCTCCTGTAAGGTTTCCTCATTAGGGCATAGCAAGAGACTGTGAGACATCACCTCTTCTCCTCACCTGGAGTGAGTGTTCATTGCAGGCTCTTGCCAGGGCAGGATGTAGCCTCCTCTGACATGAAGGTTGATGTGGTCAAGGGGAGCCTTCAGGATTTTCCTCTGACCTGCTGATTGGCTGCTAGTTCCCTAGAAAGGAGAATACAGGCAAAAAAATGATGGGCGATAAATATATTAAATGAGAGCATGTTTAATTACAAGTCCTTCCTTTCCTGGCAAGCATGTTAGAAAGTCAGCAAAAGACTGCAAACCTAAAGAAAAAAATCTCTAATCTTTCATTTTTGCTTAAGACTGAAAATCGAGACTGCTTCTCCAGAAAAGTTGAAAGGCAAGGGCAAGGGTGAGGGGGGAGCATCAATGAGATATAGGTGCTCAGATTTCATCTATGCTCTTATACATGCTTTCATTTAAACCAGCCTTGCCAAGGCTAAAAAGGTCAAAATTATTGCCTTAGAAAATATGTGCTTGGAAATAGAAGGCTCTATCGACTTCTCCACGTCTCCACCCTGCTGCATAGACCAACCTGGTTCTTCACAAATATATTAGTTCTTACCGTGCTATAGTCATACCAACGGGCTCTCGGAAAATAAGCAGAGATCTCAAATGTGCTCTGAAACATAAAATTGACATGTCATTATGAGTATTTCAATAAAAATGTTTCATTTTCATTTTCAAAACACTCTGTAGAATTAAGACAAAAAATGAAAATTTTATTAGTGATTGCAATCATTTGAGGGATTTTATTAAGAAAAATCCTGAAAAATTATTCCTCAAAACTACAGAAAAAAAATGTATTTTTAAAAAGTATATGACAAAATTTTAAAATGAGAAATCAGTCAGTGTAGTAAAGATTTCATTAACAGAGAGATCTTTTAAAAAAGAAGATCTCCTGTAGATGTTCTAGAAAGGCATTCGCCTGAAAATAGTGCGCTGGACAAAACCAGATGATCTTTAAAATGCTTTTCCCATGATTTCAGATCATGTGATTGAAGGGTTTCTGATCTACAGTGAAGAACTCACAGTTTCCAACACAGGGCTGATTAAGATAGCAGGACCCAACATGAACTGACGGTCTATATCCCATGTTGTCCTGTCATCCGTAAACCTTAAAAAATAAACGGGGAAAATTCACCTATCCTCTTATGACTGCTACAGAGGATTATTTGCAAGACATGCCTAAACCTGCTGCTTGGGGAAAGAGACTGTACTCACTCATGGAGAAGGGGTCGGACAACAGTGCTGCCCTCAACGTGAGCTTTATGCATCAGAGTATAGAGATAAGGAAGCAGGGTGTATCTGGTCTCTAGGACTTTTCTGGATAACATCTCAAAGGCTGAATTCCAGGCCACAGGATCTTGTCTCTGTAGGGATAAAGGAGCATATAGTGGATTACCTTTTCTTCATTCCATCCCAGTGGCATCAGAAAAGAATCAATGGGCATTTATTCAATATGTAGGTTACAAGCCACTTATCCCTTCATTCCTGGCCTACCCTTTCCCCCTTCTCTGTCACCCTACAAAATTAGAATTTCTTGCTTTCTCCTCTTTATCACTGATTCCTAAGTCCCTGGAATAGGTCCAGCTCTGGCCCTCTACATGTGTAGAGGGAGAGGTTTCTGTGTAGCACCAACATATCTTGGATGCGTTTGAGTAAAATACAAATTCGATATTCTTAAAAGCAAAGGGAGCTTCTTTTATTTTAGCCACATGGGGAACTATAAAAACTTTTCCTCATGGGTGCTAATTCTCCAGCAGATGAGAAAGGGTATATTTCTAAAAATTACTGATAATTCCAGAGTTCTGAACTCTGTGGATTTTCCAAGAAATTAAGATTCTGGTGATGTTCTCTGATTTTTATCAGGAAATGAGTATAATACTCCTGGGGGTTAAAAAGAAGTTATGATTTGAGGGTACGCAACACATGGAGCACAAACTGCTGCCTCACCCTTGTCCCGATGTTGTTGTGGTTTCTGGAAAATGGATAAAATGCCCCCAGCTGCATCCAGCGAACACACATCTCATATTCAGCATCTCCAAAGAACCCACAGATATCTGCTCCTGTCTGAGAAGATGCACAATGAGAGCATGAGGTGGGAATATCATGAGGCGCTGACTCACTAAAATCTGACTGGGCAATTAGTAATGGTCTGAATGTGACTTACATAAGGTATTCCAAAGAGACTGAACTCCATCATGCCTG
This sequence comes from Macaca nemestrina, assembly GCF_043159975.1. Classification (NCBI taxonomy): domain Eukaryota; kingdom Metazoa; phylum Chordata; class Mammalia; order Primates; family Cercopithecidae; genus Macaca; species Macaca nemestrina. The sequence continues at coordinate 16,823,369 of NC_092128.1, forward strand.
CAAGGAGAAGACACAGCTGTGTTAGATGAAGGAGAACTTTGGGAGGAGAGTGAAGCCTTGGCCTGATTTTTCCTTACCCCATTAGAAAGCCCTGGACCATTCATGATGAAAATATTAAAAGATGGGTGTAAATTAAAATCCATGCCCAGAGAGAACTCAGTTCTTGTTAATTTTACCACCCACCTAGATGATGATACAGACATAACCAGTGCTGCCGAACAGCACAAACTCCAGTGCCCTCCTTGCCGGCACAGGCCCCTGGGTTGAGCCCACACACCAATGATAGATTTCCCCAGCTGGTCCCACGCAGCTGTATTGTCTCCCAGCCAGTGTCCTCCCCAGCGTCCAGAAGAGGGAAATGTGGAGCGGGTGATGACGACCCCTCGCTGTCCTGTCACCTCCTGCACAGCTCTGGTGGGAGGGGAACAAGGAGGTGAATTGAAGAAACGAACTCCTTTACAGAAAGTAACTGCAGCTTGGAGCATGAGGTGGTGAGGGTACTTTGGTCCGAGTCGGATAACTTCTTCCCGGAAAGAATCTGTTGTCTAAAAGCCATGCTAAAGATCCCAGCAAACTCCACAGCAAGACTAGAGGTATATCTGCACCTAGAATGTGTGTTTCATTTTTGAAAAATCTGATTAATTAACTATCTCCCTGGAGTAAGAGAAAGGGTTGGGAGTAAGGGGAAATATAGCTATTTATGGAACAATTCCTCTATCCTAGTATTATACCGGTCACTTTCCTATGTGGTGTCTCATAACATCATGAAAAGGTGTCTTTACACTCCTTTTACTGTTAAGAAGCTACGGTTCAGAGAAGTTAGAAAGGCGTTCACCTGAAAATAGTGAGCTGGACAAAATAAGACGATCTTCAAAATGCTTATCAAAGGTCATTTAAAGAGTAAAGAGGGTCGGGTATGGTGGCTCATGCCTATAATCCCAGCATTTTGGGAGGTCGAGGTGGGTGGATCGCTTGAGGTCAGGAGTTCAAGACCAGCCTGGCCAACATGGTGAAACCCTGTCTCTACTAAAAATACAAAACAAACAAACAAACAAACAAAATTAGCTGGGTGTGGTGTGCACACCTGTAATCCCAGCTACCCAGCAGGCTGAGGTAGGAGAATCATTTGAACCTGGGGATGTGGAGGTTACAGTGAGCCGAGATCATGCCACTGCCCTTCAGCCTAGGTGACAGAGCAAGACTCTGTCTCAAAAAAAAAAAAAAAAAAAAAAAAAAAAAAAAAAAAAAAAAGAGTAAAGAGGAGGCCAGGCGCAGTAACTCACACACGTAATCCCAGCACCTTGGGAGGCCAAGGCAGAGGACTGCTTGAGACCAGAAGTTCAAGACCAGCCTAGGCAACACATTGATACCCTATCTCTACAAAAAAATAAAATTAGCTGGGCAGGGTGGCACACGCGTGTCTGTAGTCATATGGCAGGAGGGGAAAGAGAAAAAAAGAATAAGGAGTCAGATCTGGGATCCAAATAAAAGCTACAGCATTTTGGAAATATTCACTCTGCTTTTCTAGACCTCAAAAAGCAGACATGTTTTGCACACAGAGGCAGATATACATAAAAGATGTTTATCTTTCAGTGGAAGATAGATCATCTGCACACGCCCTTAGAAAATAACAACAACTGTGTGAGGGAAAAATCAACTGAACAAAAGAGAAAGTCTATTAATAGATCCTAGTATGTATACAATCCAAGTATTTGCTTAAAAAAAGCATCACAGATCAACAGACACAGATGAATTAGTCAATAAACGATGTCAGGAAAAGTAGCTGACTACTGTTGTGGAAACTAATCCATTCGGGTCACTTCCAGTTTTTCACACCTAAACAAATCCAAAAATGAATGGAAATATGCACACACACACACACACACACACGTTCTATTAAAACTGAAAGAATACATAAACCGCCTGATTTCTACAAGAGAAAGGAATTTCAAATAAAAACAATGGACAAAACATAATGAAGTAAAAGGTATAGATTTAACCATACACAAATTGGAAGAATGCACATGTATGTACGTGTGATAAAGAAATGGAGGTAAGGATCACTTAGATTTTTATAATAGTCTAGATGAGAGGTAATGAAGACTTGGAATAAGGCAGGAAGATAGAGTAGTGACTGATGTAAAGAACTGAGTCACCAGCTGAAAGCAGGAAAAGAAGGAGAATCTAGGATGATCTAAATGACTAGTTAAACTTGGTTCCTTTCACTAAACTAAAGAACGCTGGAGAGGCCGTGCGCGGTGGCTCACACCTACAATCCCAGCACTTTGGGAGGCCAAGGCGGGCAGATCACCTGAAATCAGTAGTTTGAGACTGGCCTGTCCAACATGGCAAAACCCTGTCTCTAATAAAAATACAAAATTAGCCGGGCATGGTTGTATGCACCTCTAATCGCAGCTACTAGGGAGGCTGAGGCAGGAGAATTGCTCGAACCCAGGGAGGTGGAGGTTGCAGTAAGTTGAGATCAGGCCGATGCACTCCAGCCTGGGTGACAGAGTGAGACTCTATCTTAAAAAAGAAAGAAAGAAAGAAAAGACTGCCGGAGGACAGATTTAAGGGAGAGACAAATAGTTCAACATTTTAAGTATTAGGTTTGAAGTGCCTATGGGACATCATAAATGAGACATCTATGGGCAATTCTAGGTTTGAAGCTCAAGAGAGGTCTGGGTTGGGAACATAGATTTGGGGGCCATCTGAATCCAGAATGTATCCAGACTTTCTGGATCATCCCAGTAGAGTTAATTGATTTTCCCTCTCATGTTTGACTCCTGTAATCAGACAATGAGGTCCTTGAAAGCAGGGACTATGACTTATTCGTCCTTGTACTCTTCTGAGGTAAGGTTATTTCTAAGGGTACAAAACATCTATTTGTTTTGTGTGTATTTCATACATAGACATGGATGTTTTCCTGAAGAACTAGTTTTTCCTTGATTGGAAAAGCCTCAAGCTAGGTGTAGAAAGCAAGACTGCGAAAGAGCAACTGAAAGATGAAGATGTAAAGAAAGTGGGAAAGGGAAGAAGAATTTCTGTTCAGAAGACCATGTTGCCCCTGAGTGTGGGACACCCAGGGGCAACATGATCTATCACCTGTTGATAGCCCAAAATCAAATATATGAGGTTCTTGAAGCTCTGCGGACAGAAGGCAGAGAGCTTAGACACTTGAGCAGAAATGGGCAGTTGAACAGAAAAGATCACACTCTGTCCTGGGAAGAACTAAAGAACAAGTCTGAAATTTCCCAATGACATTGGAAAATGGCAAAATCTCAGAAGGATAAAAGAAAAGACAAAGGGACAGATAAATATTTATAGAAATAATGGCCAAAAACATATACGTTGAAAACTAAAAATAATTGTTGAAAAAATTAAAGATCTAAATAAGTGGAGAAACATCTCATGCTAATGAATCAAAAGAGACTTAATATTGTTAAGATGGTAATACTCCCCAAACTGATCTATAGACTCAATGTAAAACCTATCAAAATCCCTGTCTTCATATTAGACATAGAAGACAGAAAGTCTTCATAGAAGAAGTGACGTTTGAATGTTGCTTAAAAGAAGAGCAGAAATTTTCTTTTGGCAAAGAAGGGGTTTGCAGGGCAAAGAAAGCAGCAATAAGAAGATGTGAAAACTTGATAGAGTTCCTACCAAAAGTTCATCTTTCCCATGCACCATCCCCTCCTGTCTCTTCAGGGAAATTTGCTTTTCACACATCCGCATCCCATCGCCATCTTTCTCTTCACAGAAGCTTGCTATCTTGTCAAAACTGACAAACTGATTACAAAATTCATATCAAATGCAAGGGACCCATAGTAGCTAAAACAATCTTGAAAAAACAAAATTGGAAGAGTCACACTTCATCAGTTAAGACAGTGTGGTACTGGCATGAGGATAGATACATAGAGAGAGATCAATGAAATAGAATTGAGAACGCAGAAATAAGCCTTCTCATTTACTGTCAATTGATTTTTGACAAGATGCCAAGACAATAAAATGAAGGAAAGAATAAAATTGAACCACTACTCACACCATACACAAAAATAAACTTAAAATGGATGATAGATCTCAGTGTAATACCCACAACTATAAAGGTCTTAGAACAAGACACAGGAGTAAATCTTCATGACCTTGAATTAGGCAATAGTTCCTTGAATATGACACCAAAAGCACAAATGACAAATAAATAAGTAAGTAAATGAATAAATAGGACTTTATAAAAACTTTTAAAAATGTGCTCCAAAAGGCATGATTATGGAAGTGAAAAGTCTACAGAATGAGAGAAAATATCCTCAAACTATCTCATGAGAAGCTTGAATTTAGAATATTTAAAGAATTTTTATGATCCAATAATTTTTTTTTCTGTAGAGATAGTCTTACTTTGTTGTCCAGGCTGAAGTGCAGTGCCATCATAGTTCACTGCAGCCTCAAACTCCTAGGCTCAAGGGATCCTCCTACCTTAACCTCTCGATTAGCTGGGACTACAGGCATGCACCATTCTGCCTGGCTTATTTGTTTGTTTTTTGTAGAGACAGGGTCTCATTATGTTGCCCTAGCTGCCCTCAAACTCCTGGACTCAAGCAATCTTCCCACTTCAGCCTCCCAAAGTACTGAGATTACAGGTGTGAGCCACCATGCCTGACTACAACTCAATAATAATAATAAAAAAGATTCTATCAAAAATGAGCAAAGGATTTGAATAGATACTTGAATATATACAAATAGCCAATAGCATATGAAAAGATGCTCAATAACATTAGTATTAGCAAAATAAAGTGAAAACAACAATTAGACATCACTTTACCCCCATTAGAATGTCTGTAATTTTAAAAGGTGAATACCACCAAGTGTTGGCAAGGATGTGGAGGAATTGCAACCCTTATACATTTTATCATACATGCAGGTAAGAATGTAAAATGGTAGGCTAGGCATGATGGCTATGCCTGTAATCCCAGCCTCTGGGAGGCCGAGGCGGGTGGATCACCTGGGGTCAGGAGCTCGAGACCAGCCTGGCCAACATGGCAAAACCCTGTCTCTACTAAAAAACACAAAAATTAGCCAGGCATGGTGGTGCATGCTTGTAATCCCAGCTATTCAGGAGTCTGAGGCTGGAGAATCACTTGAACCCAGGAGGTAGAGGTTGCAATGAACCGAAATCACACCATTGCACTCCCGCCTGGGCGACAGAGCAAGACTCCATCCAAAAAAAAAAAAAAAAAAAAGAACTTAAATGGTACAGCCTCTTTAGAAAACAGCTTGATATTTCTTCAAAATATTAAAAATACAGTTCCTATATGACACAGAAGTTCTACTCTTGATACATACTCAAAACAAAGAAAACATGTCTACTCCAAATCTTGCACATAAATATTCACATAATCACTACTTATAATAGCCAAAAAAAGGAAATAACTTAGATGTTCACTCATTGGTAAACAGATAAGCAAAATATGGTGTATCTATACAATGAAATATTATTAATCAGTAACAAGAAATCAAGTACTGATACATGCTACAACATAGATGATCCTTGAAAACATTATGCCAAATGAAAGCAGCCAGATACAAAAGAGCACATATTGTGTGATTCAATTTTATAAAATGTCCAGAATAGGCAATCTACATAGACAGAAAATAGATGAGCAATGGCTAGGGCTCAGGAGGTAGGAACAAGCTGGAAGTGATTGCTAATGGGCAAAGGTTTTCCTTTTGGTGTTTTAAAAATGTTCTGAAATGTAATTTTTGTGATAGTTGCACAACTCTATGAATATACTAAACACTACCTCATTGCTCACTTTAAATAGGTAAATTTAGTAACCTACTTGATAAATGTGCTCAGAGGTGGTAACCATGCCTGAAATTTTGACATTAACCCATTTAACTGGGATCACGTAGATACATGCACAATGCAAATATGAAATGGCAAAAGGGACAATGTGGAAAACTATCTTGGCTGCCATGACAAAAAGACACTCACTCGTATGTGGGTCTGGTCTGGGACCACCCGTATAGGCTGTGCACATTGTAGTGTTTCACGGGGGAGCCGTCTGGCAGGATCTGCTGACTCTCCATGCACAGGGTCTTGCTGTTCAGGCCGTTGTCCCTAGATTCCAAATCTGAGGGGAAATGTCGAGTTATTTCCTAAACAACATAATTTGCACATTCACTAGAAATGCCCATCATTTTGGCATTTCTTTATTTCAGTCAACAACTTTGTTACAAGTAACAGGCCCAGTTTTATGAGTTTTTAGTCCATAGAAAACAACGTTCTGTGTCTTTGTAACTAATGAAGGGTAAGGATAAAATATGGAGCTGGGAAAAGCAGCTCCCCTTCTTTTTTCACCAACTCTGATTTAATGTATAGAGTGTTGTCATAGCCCTTTTGCCAACATAATAAACTCCTTCATTGTTAGGACTGTTTCTTCCACTAGATGGTAATGTTCTCCAGGGAATAAATCTTATTTCAATCATTTTTTGTATTTGTGTCTCTAGATCTTTCTGATATGACAGCATTTGCTTGATACATAAGTACAGATGATCCTCAACTTACAATGTGATTACATCCCCATGAACCCATCACAAGTTGAAAATATTGTAACTTGAAAGTGCATTGAGTGGACCTAACCTACTTTAAATGTGCTCAGACACTTACATTAGCCTAAGATGGGCAAAATTATCTAACACAAACCCTGTTTTAAAACAAAATGTTGAATATCTCTTGTAATTTACTGAACGCTATAGTGAAAGTGAAAAATAGAATGGCTATTTGGGTTCTCAAAGCTCGTTTCTACTGAATGTATGTCACTTTCTCATCGTTGTAAGGTTGAAAATCGTAAGTCAGACCATTGCAAGTCAAACACCCTCTGCATTAAATTAATGAAGGAGACAATGAATGAATGAATGAATGAGTGAGTGAGTGAGCAATGGGCAGCATAACAGTGATGTAGACATCAAGAAACTTGGATTCTAGATTCTGTCCCAAGATTACTCGTATAGTGTCTTTTGTTGTTGCTGTTTTTCTGTTTTGGGGTGTTTTTTTTTGTTTTGTTTTGTTTTTGTGTGTGTGTGGGGGGGGGGGGGTCTCACTATGTTGCCCAGGCTGGTCTCAAGACTCAAACTCCTGGTCTTGAACAATCCTCCCACCTCAGCCGTGGTACAGTACTTTTAGGAAGTAAGTCATTTCCTTCCTTCTTTCTCTGTTACATTAGATGATTCAACTTTCTGAGATCCTTTTGACTCCAACATTTTATTTTTGTTTGTACCACAGGATGACCAAGAAATATGCTTCATCAAATGTCTGTTTACACTGGCAGAGAGACTTCAGAAACTAAGTTTTAATTCTCTAATCCAAAGAACATCTCTGTAATCCTAGCACTTTGGGAGGCTGAGGTGGGCAGATTACCTGAGCTCAGGAGTTCGAGACCAGCCTGGCAACACAGCGAAACCTCGTCTCTACTAAAATACAAAAAATTAGCTGGGCGTGGCAGTGTGGGCCCATAGTCCCAGCTACTCGGGAGGCTGCGGCAGGAGAATTGCTTGAACCCGGGAGGCGGAGGTTGCAGTGAGCCAAGATTGCACCACTGCATTCCAGCCTGGGCGACAGAGTGAGACGCCGTCTCCAAAAAAAAGAACATCTCTCCGTGTGTGTGTGTTTGTGTGTGTGTGTGTGTGTGTGTTAGGGTTTATTTAAAATTATATCAATCCGTTCATAGTTATCAATGGAATCAAATGTATCACACATTGTGTGGCTTCTTTCACACCACATCATGTCATTATTTCTTGCTCATTTATCTGCACTTATTCAAGGTTATCTTACTTGGGATTTCATGGCATGTTGGAGAATGCTTTCTGTCTTCAACATTAGGCTTCACTTTGACAGTAAAAGGAAAACTTTTAGAGTCTTTGAGTAGGGAAGTAAGTTGATGAAGTAATTATCTTACATACATGGCATATAGGGTGGGTTATTTAGCATTTCATCGCTGCAGCCCCTGACAGATCCATCCACAAAGTTTGATGGCTCATTCATATCCTGAAATGAGTTAACAAAAAAAGATCCCATCATGTCAGGGGCAGGATGGCTTTGGCTATAGAGGACACTACCTCAGGGAGATGACTTTTGAAACCCTCACCTCAGCTGGTGGTTTAGTTCACTGTGTTTAATCCCTGGCATTGACCTAAATGGACTCTAAAAATGTGTAGTTTAATTCCTGGAATTGACCCAAATGGACTCTAAAAATGTATATCAGCCAAAGTGGAGTGCTAAACTCCTTCTTGCTTACCTGGCATTTTAAAACTTACAAGGATTGTTTTATAGTGGCAAAAATAGTGAGGTAATGCTGGATCCAGGACCTAAGGAAATCTCTTGATACAAATCCCCAACAGAGGTAACCCATCTTTGTTTTTCTGTGCATGGATTATTCACTTTTTAATCTGTGGCCAGAGGTTACTATTATCTTCGTCTATTTTACCTTAGTCCAATCGCTTGGACTAATTCTGATATTGGCATAGCCCAAACACGAGGAGAGTTATCTCACTTTCTGCCATAAATATATTTCTGAAAAGCTGTACATAACTCAGAAACAAGTTTGGAAATAAAAACGTGCTTTGGGGAATTTATTACTTAAATGCAAGGAGTAGGGGCTCCTAAGGGAATGCTCGCTTCACACTTAGACAATGGAACAGTTAAATTTTTGCATGCCAGACTATTTTAAATAGGACATATTAAAGACAAATGAAAGTACTTGAGGAACTATTCACTACTTTGAATTACCCAGCTATAGCTTTCCCTCCACTGGAAAAACAAATATGACCCCAGAGTTCTCAGTACATCTTATTTTCAAAGCTGCCCACAGCTCTTCACTGTCTGATTTGCCTGTTTGAGTTAATTTGTGTCCTTTCACGTGTCTACTCTGTGCCTAACTATCCCAAAGGTGCAGATGGCCAGGAAGGCCCCAGGAGTTTCAGTGGACTTTTGTCCACGGAATCACAAACTTCTTCCAGCCTGACCCAGCGTTGAACAGCCCTTCAGAGCTGGCCTAGAGCTTGCTTAAGATTTCAGGCCACTGGACAGTGGGGAAGGAAATCAGGACAGAAGAAAACATAGATAGAGTTGCCCTTGGACATATATCCCAGGGATATCTCAGGAAGTCCTGCTTTTAAGTCCAACTGGCATTTACAACAAACGTCTGAACAGGTCCTTTAAGCCATTCCCTCAGAGTTGTCTGCCCTAGTACTATGGTGAATGCCTACTTGCTCTCAGCTCCATGCCTCACCCACTCCCAGTTCTGCCCTGTAAGACGCCCTTACCAAAAGCTTTCAGGTAAATTTGGCCAGTGGGGGATATTGGCAAGAGACTGGAGATGGGAGGTGATTTCTCCCTCTCTCTTTTGCTCTGGCATCTCCAGCAGTAGCAATCTCCTCTGTGGGCTCCCACTTCCACCAGACAATATGTCCCTGGGCAGATCAGCAATGGTCTCTGCTTCTCTTGGTCCCTGCACCTCGATTCTGTAACAGCATTTCTCCCTTTCATCTCTTCAGTCATACGTCTCTGCTTTGCTAGTCTCTCCTCCCCATGTTTTGACTTGCTAATATTCAAAAAAAAAAAAGATAACCAACGGTGCACTTACAATCCACAATCCATCAAACTTCAGGCTCTTCTCTGGTTCTCGAGGGTTTGCATAGAGCTCTTCTATCTCTTTCTTCCACCACGCAGCTGTGCTATTACGAAAGAAGTCAGGAAAGGCAACGTAGGCCTTGTAGAGCTGTAAGAATAACACACACTGTCATGGTTGGGGTCTCAGCCTATCCAGGGGACCACAAATGGGAGACAAACAGGAATTTGTGCCTGCCCAGATCAGTCTCTGCTCTAATCTCAGATCTGCTGTTGCAGAGTTTACAACAGAAGCAGAGATTGGGGTCTGATTTCATTCTTTATTTTCTTAGAAGAAGGTTAGATTAAAATCCCTTTCAAATACAGGATTTGTTTTATAACTGGACATATAATCACAAGACTGGTAAATTAGCAATGTCTAAACAAGTGAACTTTAGAGATGCAAATACTTTTTCTTTTCTTCTTTTTTTTTTTTTTACTTAAAAACCAGTGAATGTAGCAAAAGCTTTTTTTTTTTTTTTTTTTTTTTTTTTTTTTTTTTTTTTTGCAGGCCAGTTTAATTCTCAACATACATACCACTTGAAATTGCAGAAAAGATGCATATTCTATAGGCTACTTTTTCTGGATATTTCTGTGCTTCATTATAGTTCATCTTCAGAAAGACACTGGCTTAACTTAGAAAATCATTTTAAAAAATTTTTTTATTATTATTATACTTTAAGTTCTAGGGTACGTGTGCACAACGTGCAGGTTTGTTACATATGTATACTTGTGCCATGTTGGTGTGCTGCACCTATCAACTCATCAGCACCCATCAACTCGTCATTTACATCAGTTATAACTCCCAATGCCATTCCTCCCCCCTTCCCCCAGAGCAAACACATTCAAAAGCTAACAGAAGGCAAGAAATAACTAAGATCAGAGCAGAACTGAAGGAGATAGAGACACAAAAAAGCCTTCCAAAAAATCAATGAATCCAGGAGCTGGTTTTATGAAAAGATCAACAAAATTGATAGACCACTAGTAAGACTAATAAAGAAGAAAAGAGAGAAGAATCAAATAGACACAATAAAAAATGATAAAGGGGATATCACCACCGACCCCATAGAAATACAAACTACCATCAGAGAATACTCTAAACACCTCTACGCAAATAAACTAGAAAACCTAGAAGAAATGGATAATTTCCTGGACACTTACACTCTCCCAATGAGATCACTTGGACATGGGAAGGGGAACAAAAGATTTTTCTAAACCAGTCAAATGAGATGAAGGAGGACTGTCATCCAGGGACAAGTAAACTCCAGAGTAGAGGGGATGCTAGATGACCAGGCTGAGATGAACAACTTTCCTTCATTCAACTGACTTGTATTTTCTTTTGTATGCAGATAATTTATTAAAATTCAGTCTGTTCATAATGGATTCCCCTCTAGTGAGAAAATGCAAGACTTTGGTTCATTATTTTTCAAGCGGCATAAAGTTAAAATAAATCACAGCCCATTAAAAGCACACTTATGAGAGATTTCATTGATGATTTCCTTCTACACATTTCCATGTTCACTGTTTGTTGAGCCTTCCACTCGAGGAGCTCTTTCTGCCAAGAAACTAGTAGTGGATAAGCACCTTCAAGTTAGGGCTACTTAACTCAAGGGTTAGCTACTCATTCATCAGGATGAAAAACATAAACATCCAGATGTTTAGGGCAATGTTGACAAAAATGTATATACAACTGTACCTTAACCTGAGTTGCATGGTCAAGGGATCCATCTACAATTATATTAGGCAGATCTGGCCAAACCTAGAGAAAAAGAAGGGCAATAAAAACCTTTAAAGATCACTGCATACAGACTATGAAATATTTCATGTGTTAGACTCTGATGACTTGCATCTCCACAAAACGCTTGGGAATCTTTGCCATAAATTAAACTGTAAAGGCAGAATCTACAAAATTACATTGGGTCTCTTGATTCATTCCACATGTTTTCAAAATTCTATATTTGAATTTAATAATTAACTGAATTTCTTTTAAACATATCCTCTGAACAACCAACTTTCAAGTGATTTCTCAGATCTCTGATCTCCTTGTCATAGACCTATAACAAAATTCACAGTAAGTGTGAAGTGTGACTCTAAAGAAATAAGATTGATTTCCATTCACAACCCATAAACCTCATCTCAACACTTTTAATCACTATCATGACTTATAGGGGACTCCAAGTATATGTAGCATTAAAAAAATCCATAGCATCAACCAATTTTACCTGTAACTACCAGGACATTAACTATACACACCCTGATTAATTGATTCAATCAACAGACACTTACTGAGTACTTCCTGTATGACAAGCACTCTTCCAGGATCTGTATTTACTGAGATTTAAGTAAGAAATAGTACTTGTTTCCTAAGAGTTCACAGATAGTACATAAATGCTACACTGTATCCTATACTGAAGGCAATATTACAGACAAGGGAAAATAGGAAAAACTAAAATAGGTACTAGCTGCTTCAAATGAGTTAAGATTTGAGTTGATCCTGAAGTGAAGATATTATCTGGGTAAGCTGAGAAGGTAATATTCAAAGTGAGCATGGGGCCAGGCGCAGTGGCTCACGTCTGTAATCCCAGCAATTTGTGAGGCCGACGCAGGTGAATCACCAGAAGTCATGAGTTCGAGACCAGCCTGGTCAACATGGTGAAACCCCATTGTTACTAAAAATACAAAAATTAATCGGGAGCGTTGGCGCACACATGTAATCCCAGCTACTCAGGAAGCTGAGGCAGGAGAATCGCTTGAACCTGGGAAGAGGAGGTTGCAGTGAGCCAAGATTACGCCACTGCACTCCAGCCTGGGTAACAGAGCGAGACTCAATCTCAAAAAAAAAAAAAAAAAAAAAGTGAGCATGGAATATGCTCAGAGCAGCAGGAAGTAGCATAGTATAATTAAGGAACAGAATTTAAATCTAGGCTAAAAGCTACTATCACCTGAAATCCACCTAAAATTCTATTGCTATAAATCAGACATATGAAGATGAAGACTGAAGCCATAAAGATGAATTAAAGGAAACAAGAGAAAGAGGAGAATCTATAGGATTTAATGATTCATTTAGATATGAAGGCAGATTAAGCACAATAGGTCAAAGATGAATGCATGCTTTGCATGTAGGTGGCTAAGAGACACAGATTTCAGTGTCATTCTAAAAGGGATTCTTAATGTTTATTAAGTGACCATGTGGAATAAATAAAGAGTGGGGACATCAGAGTATTTCCAGGCAATAGACAGTGCTCAATAATAATAGAGGATAAGATTTGTAACTTTGGTCTTATTAATGCTTATTGAGCTAATCAGCATCGGACAGATTTCTACTCATTCGTAATTTACTGATTGTCCAATATATTTTCCAACATGTATCAAGAGCTGTTTTATTTCAAGACATTGTGATGTTAATTAACTATAAGCACATTCCCCAAGCCTTACCTTCCCCCAGACAATGTCACTGGTGTCAGGCCATTTGATGAACACGTTATTTTCCTGTCCTCTAATGAATGGGAGATACTGTGTCTCATTGCCAGAAATGGCTGGGTCCTGCAGTAAAAGAATTTCAAACAGCAAATGTGAGGAAAACATCTCTAAGAAAATTTCTCTCCTACTAGTTGATAGTGCAGAAGGAAATGGTGAATCGCAATACCAAAAATAAAATGAATTAAAATAAAAAGCAATGATAATTTGTCTTATGTCTTACTGCATATATTACCATAGCCAATTGAAAAGAGATGGTGCCATGGGTACTCAACGTAAGATATAAAACCCTTATGCGGGGCAATTTCTTTCAAAGGGTATACAAATCTGTGTCAACAAACGAAGAAGCCTTTCTATATTACAAAAAGTTACCACCCAAAGCTATAAGTAATAAAATGAGAGGAAAGGGGACAATATGGCCAGCTAGATGCGGCTGGGAAGCACCTCTCCCACTGAGAAAAACCAAAATACTGAGTAAACTATCACACTTCAAACAGAGCTTTTGAAAGAAAACACTGACAGTCTATAGAGAAGCAATGCAAACACTGAGGTGTAAGAGGGAGAAAGTTGGAAATCCCACGCAGAGTTGCTGAGTGCCAGGACGCTCCTGGAACTGAACAGGTCCTAAGGAAGGGGTGAGTGAAGGGACACTCCCACAGCAGACATCCAGGATCCTAGCTACAACAGACGCCACAAACACCATAGACATTTGAATTGGCAAGAGAAACTGCCTGGAGAGTAGGCAGAGGCAGAGTTCAAGCCTGTGCAGAGACCAGACAGGGCATCTACAGCAAAACACGACCATGGGGACCCATCTGCAAAGGTTCTCGATCTTGCTCTGAGTAGCTCTAGTCCCTGCTGACAGCTGAGCTGGGAGACGGCAGCATTGTCTTTCCTGCAGAACCAGGGTGCATGCGATCTGCCTGCCACCCCTGTCTGCCAGCCCCTTCCAAGGCCACTGCTTGGCTGCTCCCAAAAGAGAATGCACACAGCACAGCCTCCACTGCCCTACCTGAGTTCTTTGCTGGTGGCCTGAAAGTACTCTGACCCCTAGCAGAGACGGTGCTTGACCCTAAGGCTAGAAAACAAAGCTGCAGGCCCAGTCCCAACCCACCAGAGTTTAAACACACAAATCAGGATTATCTAGCTGAGATTGGAACAGGAATTAAAGAAATTAAAGAATGTGTAAGCAAAAACTCAGTTATATGTAAGAAAACCCAATTTCCCCTGAAGAAGAGAAAGGGCTGGAGTCCTTTAAAATTAACTGTCTATTTTTCTGTGGCTAGCGAGCCTTATCTCTCCTTTTCCCAGGCATTGTGAAGACCCTGTTTCTCTAGCTGTGCAGATGCAAGGTCACTAGACAGATAATCTCAAGTTGTAAAACATGTTGTTCCTTGAAAAGTAAGAAATAATGTAATTCATGTCTTAATTGAATAACTGTCTTTGTTTCTCACTTCTGTAATATGCTTCTCCCTGCAGAGATCTCTCTCTGCCCCACAAAATGCTTAAAAGGTAGCTTGACTCTTTGTTTGGGGCTCAGTCCTTTGGATGTTAATCTGACTGGGTCAGTGCACCTAAATAATTAAATAATTCCTCCTCAACCCCTCGGTCTCTCTGATTCCTTAATTATCCCACTGCAAGATCTGTGGCTGAGGCTTGAGGAGAGGAGAAGCCCCACTCTCAGAATGCTGATGAGAGTGAGGTATGGGCTTGTGTGCTGGTGTGGGAGTTGGGCATGCCTCCCTCTGCAACACTGGTCTGGGAAGCATGTAACCTATTTACCAGCCACAGCCTCTGCCCAAGGGAGCTCCACAGCCCAGAACATCTAACAGACCAACAATCTGGGTGCAAAAGGCTTGGGACAAAACTAGATTGTCAGGGCAGCTACTGGGGCAGACATTGGAAGGAGACTCAGTCGGGGGAGAGCAAGCTGAGAAGTCCCCAAAGCCATCTGCTGTGCAGAAAATACTGGATCATGGCACCATATCAGCTGCACCCCTACAGCAACACTGCGGTGCCTGGGGATCTTCTGCCATTGAACCACTGCATCAACAGATCACCCCCAGACATACCCCACAACCCACTCCGACTCTGCCAAGTACAGAGGACCAACAGGGAGCTGCAGTTCTTATGGTGACCTGAACTTTGGCTCAGGCTGCCCCTAAGAGGGAAGAGCATAGCCTGTCAGGGATTCCCTTGGGGCTAAGAAAACATAGTCATGACATCAGTGATTAGAGGGGGCTTCCTCAAGCACCAAAAATCAACTTGGCAAGGGGGCCATCTCTGGATCTCCCATCTCCCTCACCCCATAGTACTATTGCAAATGTACTGAAATATGAAAGAGGCACGCAGCTGAGTAAGAGGCTATTTTCTGGTAAGTACTCTTAAATACCATCTACTGTATTGTAACCTAAATTACACCACCAAACAAAATTATTTTAGTATACACTGCCTGTGAAATCCAATGCAGGAATTCAACCACAGACAAAGATCTCTGAAAGAGCCCTGGGCCTCTGAAAGCACCCAGAAATGAAGCCAATCAACTATATTCAACATACACCACAGTCAAACCCTCAAGGAAAATAAAGACTTTAAAGGCAAAAAGCCATATCCAGAAGACAGCAACTTCAAAAAGATAAAGGAACATCTGCCCTCTCAGATGAGAAAGAATCAGCACAAGAATCCTAGCAATTCAAAAAGTCAGAGTATCTTCTGACCACCAAACAATTTCACTAGCTCCCCAGCAACGGTTCATAACCAGATTGAAGTGGCCTAAGTGACAGATATAGAATTCAAAATCTGGATGACAAGGACACTGAACAAGATTCAGGAGAATGTTGAAACTCAATCCAAAGAAGCCAGTAAAATGATCGAAGAGGTGAAAGATAACAGAGCCATTTTAACTGAATGGCTAAACTGAACTTCCTAAACTCAACTTCTGGAATTAAAACAAAAAATTATAACACAATTGCAAGTATTAACAACAGAATAGACCAAGCTGAGGAAAGAATCTCAGTACTCAAAGACCAGTCCCTGTAAACAACTCAGTTAGAAAAAAATATATTTTTAATAATTTTTAAAAATGAACAAAACCTCTGAGACATATAGAATTATGTAAAGAGGCCAAATCTGGCTGGGTGCGGTGGCTCACGCCTGTAATCCCAGCACTTTGTGAGGCTGAGACGGGCGGATCACGAGGTCAGGAGATCGAGAGCATCCTGGCTAACATGGTGAAACCCTGTCTCTACTAAAAATACAAAAAATTAGCCAGGTATGGTGGCAGGCACCTGTAGTCCCAGCTACTCGGGAGTTGGGAGGCTGAGGCAGGAGAATGGCATGAACCCAGGAGGTGGAGCTTGCAGTGAGCCAAGATTATGCCACTGCACTCCAGCCTGGGCGACAGAGCGAGACTCCGTCTCAAAAAAAAAAAAAAAAAAAAAAAAAGAGGCCAAATCTATGACTCATTCACATTCCTAAGAGAGAAGGAGAAACAAAAAATTATTTGGAAAGCATATTTGAAGATATCGTCCATGATAATTTCCCCAATCTTGCTAGAGAGGTCAACATGTGAATTTAAGAAATTCAGAGAATCCCTATGAAATATTATGCAAGATGATCATCCCTAAGACACACTAGGAAAGTTTATAGCCATAAATGCCTACATCAAGAAGTTAGAAAGATCTCAAATGAACAATCCAACTTCACAACTAGAAGAACAATAAAAACAGGAACAAACTTACCCCAAAGACAGCAGAAGAAAATAAATGATCAAAAGCAGAGCAGAGTTAAACAAAATTAAGACTCAAAAATTCATACAAGAGACCAACAAAAGCAATAGTTGCTTTTTGGAAAGGATAAACAAGATTATAGGCCACCAGCTAGATTAAGAAAAAAAGAGAGAAGATACAAATAAGTATAATCATAAATGACAAAGATGCCATTACAACCAGTCCCACAGATATACAGAATATCCTTAAAGATTTTTATGAACATCTCCATGCACACAAACTAGGAAATCTAGAGGAAATGAATAAATTCCTAGAAACACACAACCTCCCAAGATTGAACCAGAGAGGAAATAAAACCCTAAACAGACCAATAATAAATTCTAAAATTGTATCAGCAATAAAAAGCCCAGCAACCATAAAAAAAAGTCCTTAACCAAATGAATTCACAGTAAAATCCTACTAAATGTACATAGAGCTGGTACCAATCCTACTGAAATTCCAAAAACTTGAGGAGGGATGCCTCCCTAAGTGATTCTACAAAATCAGCATCATCCTGATACCAGTATCTGCCAGAGACAATAAAAAAAGAAAACTTCAGGCTGATATCCCCGATGAACACAGATGCAAAAATCCTCAACAAAAGATTAACAAATGAAACCCAGGAGCACATCAAAAAGTTAACTGACCATGTTCAAGTAGGCTTTTCCCCATAACACTGGGATGCAAGGTTGGGTCAACATAGGCAAATCAATAAATGTGATTCACCATATAAACAGAATTAAAAACAAAAGCCATATGATAGCTTCAATAGATGTAGAAAGAGCTTTTGATAAAATCCAACATTCCTTCATGATAAAACCCTCAAGAAATTAGGCATCAAAGGGAAGTACCTCAAAATAAGAGCTATCTCTGACAAACCCACAGCCAACATCATACTGAATGGGAAAAAGCTGGAGGCATTCTTCTTGAGGACTGGAACATGACAAGGATGCCCCCTTTCATCACTCCTATTTAACATAGTACTGAAAGCCCTTGCCAGAGCAATCAGGCAAGAGAAAAAAAATAAAACGCATCCACATAAGAAAAGAAGAAGTCAAACTGTCTCTCTACACAGATGACATCATTCCATATCTAGAAAACCCTAAACACTTTGCCAACAGGCTCCTAGAACTGATAAACAGCTTCAGTAAAGTTTCAAGAAACAAAATTAATGTACAAAAATTAGTAGTTTTTGTAATTCAAGAAACAAAATTAATGTACAAAAATTGTAGCATTTCTATATATATATATAAAACATCAATAATGTTCAAGCTGAGAAATCTCAAATTAGAAATCTCAAGTTAGAAAGACCTCAAATTAACGATCCAGCTTCACACCTAGAAGAACTATAAAAACAAGAATGTTTTATAGTTCATCAAGAATGCAATCCCATTTACAACAACAACAGAAAGGATAAAATACCGAGGAATACATCTAACCAAGCAGGTGAAAGATCTTTACAAGAAGTGCAAAATACTGTTGAAGGAAATCAGAGATGACACAAACAAATAAAAAAACATTTCATGCTCACGGACTGGAAGAATTAATATCAGTAAAAAGGTCACACTTCCCAAAGCAATTCATAGATTCAATGCTATATCTATTAAACTACAAATGTCATTTTTTGCATAATTAGAAAAACTATTCTAACATTCACATGGAACCAAAAAAGAGCCTGAATAGCCAAAGCAATTCTAAGCAAGAAGAACAAAGCTAGAGATATCACATTACCCAACCTCAAAGTATACTATCAAACACCTACAATTATTATCTGATCTTCAGAAAATTTGACAAAAATGAGTAAGAAGGAAAGAATATTTTATTAATAAATGGTGCTGGGATAACTGGCTCACCATATGCAAAAGAATGGTATTGGACTCCTACCTTTCACTGTATACAAAAATTAACTCAAGATAGATTAAAGACTTAAATGTAAGACCTCAAACTACAAAAATCCTAGAAGGAAATCTAGGAAATGTTCTTCTTGACATTGGCCTTAGCAAATAATTTATGACTAAGTCCTCAAAAGCAATTGCAATGAAAACAAAAATTGACAATGGATCTAATTAAAATAAACAGCTTCTGCACAGCAAGAGAAACTGTCAACAGAGTAACGAGGTAACCTACCAAATGGGAGGAAATATTAGCAAGTTATGATTCTGACAAAGGCCTAAAATCCAGAATATATATGGAACTTAAATCAACAAGTCAAAAACAAACAATCCCATTAAAAAGTAGGCAAAGGACATGAACAGACACTTCTCAAAAGAAAACATACAAGTGGCTAACAAACATATGAAAAAATGCTGAGCATAACTAATACAGAAATGCAAATCAAACCACAATGAGATACCATCTCACTTGAGTCAGAATGGCTTTTGTTGAAAAGTCAAAAAATAGATGTTGGTGGGGCTGTGGAGAAAAGAGAACACTTAACACACTGTTGGTGGGAATGTAAATTAGTTCATCCACAGTGGAAAGCAATTTGGAGATTTCTCAAATGACTAAGAATTGATCTAACATACCACCCAGCAACCCTAGTACTAGGTATATACCCTAAGGAAAATAAATTAATCGCTCAAAAAACATATGTACTTGTATGTTTATCACAGCATTATTCACAAGAGCAGAGACATGAAGTTAACCCAGGAGCCCATCAATGGTAGATTGGATAAAGAAAATATGGTAAATATATATCATGGAATAGTACACAGCCATAAAAAGAATGAAATTATGTTATTTGCAGCAGCATGGATATAGCTGTAGGCCATTATTCTATGTGAATTAATGCAGGAACAGAAATGCAAATACCACATGTTCTCACTTATAAGTGAGAGCTAAGTATTGTGTACACATAGGCATAAAGGTGGGAATAAGAGACACCAGAAACTACAAGAGAGGAGAGGGAGGGAGTGGGACAAGGGTTGATAAACTACCTGTTTGGTACAATGTTCACTATCTGGGTGATGGGTTCCATCATACTCTGATATGGTTTGGGTCTGTCCCTACCTAAATTTCATGTTGAATTCTCATGTGTTGTAAGAGGGACCTGGTAGGAGGTAATTGAATCATGGGGGCAGGTCCTTCCCTGCTGTTCTCATGACAGTGAATAAGTCTCATGACATCTGATGGTTTTAAAAAGGGGAGTTTCCCTGCACAAACTCTCTTCTTTTGTCTGCCACCATGAGAGACATGCCCTTCACCTTCTGCCATGATTGTGAGACCTCTCCAGCCATGTGGAACTGTGAGTCCATTAAACATCTTTCCTTTGTAAATTGCCCAGTCTCAGGTATGTCTTTATTGGCAGCATGAAAACAGACTAATACATACTCCAAACCTCAGCATTACATAATACACATTTGCAACAAACCTATATATGTACATACTGAATCTAAAATAAAAGTTAAAAAAACTTTAACCCTGAATTATTTAAATAAACAAATAAATAAGATGTTAAAAACCCCTATAGGAATTTAAATATGACATAAGTGATTTTTTTCCAATGACATAGAAATCTATTTTTACAAAGAGAGTTGAGAAGTAAAAGAATGTATTGGTGTTTCTCCACACAATTCTTGAGAAAAACTTTTGCTAGTGTTTGGAAACAACTCCTGGAGATAAACCAGGTTAATAAGACTTAATCTTCAAGCAGAGAGAGCCAATTTATTGTGTTTCCAGAGTATAATAGCAACATTCCTCAAAAACATGAAACTTCTTTATTGCCCTCTGTGTCCCAATGTGTCTATCTAAAGTAGCTTCCCCTGTTCACTCCATCCCATACCTGACCCAATTATTCTCTATAATATTATGCTGTTTCACAATTGTCATATAAATCACTACTGTCTGAAATTATCTTTTCAAATGTGTATTGGCTCTCTCCCTCCATTAGAATAAAAACTTTGTAAGAAAAAGGGCACTGTCCGGGCGCGGTGGCTCACGCCTGTAATCCCAGCACTTTGGGAGGCCGAGGCGGGCGGATCACAAGGTCAGGAGATCGAGACCACGGTGAAACCCCGTCTCTACTAAAAATACAAAAAAAATGAGCCGGGCGCAGTGGCGGGCGCCTGTAGTCCCAGCTACTCGGGAGGCTGGGGCAGGAGAATGGCGTGAACCCAGGAGGCGGAGCTTGCAGTGAGCCAGGATCGCGCCACTGCACTCCAGCTCGGGCGACAGAGCAAGACTCCGTCTCAAAAAAAAAAAAAAAAAAGAAAAAGAAAAAGGGCACTGTCTTGCTAATTTAGACTATGCATGCACCCTCACACATGCACACACAACTTGTAGAAGAGTGATTTTCAAATATTGTGTTCAATAAATACATGAATGAGTAAGTGAACAAAAGTCACCAAATAATGCTGTAATTTTTTGGAAGCTAGAAGGGAGAATCATTTGCAGGTAATTACCTCTGCATTTATCAAGACGCAGCTTCCTAGTAATATAAATTGGTATTCTGGATCTTAACTCAAATGTAAGTTCAAGAAGAAATGTCACCTGAGCCTTACCATTTCTGAGTGATGATACAACGTAAGAGATTTTTGAACCCCCTGAGGTAAAGATGAGACTAAGATACAGCTATTTTTCCTGAGACATAGCCTGAAACATTGAGATGCCCCTTTTTTTATTCTATCTTCAGTGCTTCAGCCCACAGTTGTTCTAACTCTACCAAGAGAACAATAATTATATTCCAGTGACAGTTATGGAAAATAAACATTATAATGTATCATATTTTAAAAGCCCCTTTTCATTTCTTTCTTTCATTTGCTTTTAAATTAAAAATAATAATTATAGATTCACCACAAGAAGTTGCAAAACAAAAAAAAAGTACAGAGTACAGGAACATTTCTTGTACCCTTCATCCAGTTTCCCACAATGGTGCTATTTTTAAACCATGAATATGGAAACATAAAGTAGGATCTAATCTGTCTCAATACCTACCAAAATGAGAATAAATCTCATGCCATTTTTCTTCATTTGCTCAATCAGAAGACTGAGGTTTTGAAAGTTGGCACTGAGGGTGAAATCCAGCTTCCGGTTCATGTAATCAATGTCTACATGCTGGACGTCCTGCAGAAAGAAGCAGCAAGGTGCTTGGAACCCTGCAGAAGGTGCCCTGCAGGTCACACTAACTGCTCTGCCAGGCCCCTGGTCCTGCTACCTGCCTGCCCCAGTCCAGGCCCCTCTTCATTCCTCATCTCATTACTTCCCTCTGCTGACTTTTCAGTTATGCAAATTGAAATTGCTTTCTGATGCCTGCATGCAGTTCACCTGTGCCCATCCTTCTTCTGTTTCCCCAGTTGGAACTCTATCCCCTTTCCTTTCCTCAATTCATGTCTTTCCTACTCTTCAAATCTCAAACTCAGTCTATCAAACAAAGTTCTAATTGAAATGTTCAAGGGTAGAAACTGGGACTTTCCTAGGAAACAAACAGGATTGTATATCTGGGTTTTCTTCTACAGTAAATATGGCTGATTGAAAACTCTCAATAAACTAGGTACTAAAGGAACATATCTCATAATAATAAGAGCCATAGATGACAAACCCACAGCCAATATCATACTGAATGAGCAAAAGCTGAAAGCATTCCCCTTGAAAACCAGCACAAGACAAGGTTTTCTCTCTCACCACTCCTATTCAGCGTAGTATTGGAAGTTCTGACCAGGGCAATCAGGCAAGAGAAATAAATAAAAGGGTCAGGCACAGTGGCTCATGCCTGTAATCCCAAGCACTTTGGGAGGCTGAGGCAGGTGGATCACCTGAGGTCAGGAGTTCGAGACCAGCCTGGCCAACATGGTGAAACCCCGTCTCTACTAAAAATATTTAAAAAAAAAAATTAGCTGAGCGTGGTGGCCTGTGCCTGTAGTCCCAGCTACTCAGGAGGCTGAGGCAGGAGAATCACTTGAACCCAGGAGGTGGAGGTTGCAGTGAGCCGAGATCGCACCACGGCACTCCAGCCTAGGCAGCAGAGGGAGACTCTGTTTCAAAAAAAAAAAAAAAAAAAAAAAACAGAGACAGAGAGAAAAAAAACAAAGGGCATTCAGATAGGAAAAGAGGAAGTCAAGCTATTCATATTTGCAGATGACATGATCTTGTATCTAGATACTAGATCTTGTCATATAGACAAGATCCTATATATAAAACTCCATCATCTCAGCCCAAAACTTTCTTAAGCTGATAAGCAACTTCAGCAAAGTCTCAGGATAGAAAATCAATGTACAAAAAACTCTACCATTTCTATGCACCACCAACAGTAAAGCCTAGAGCCAAACCACAAATGAACTCCCATTCCTAATTGCCACAAATAAAATACCTAGGAATACAGCTAACCAGGGAGTTGAAAGATCTCTACAAGGAGAACTACAAACCACTGTTCAAAGAAATCAGAGATGACACAAACAAATGGAAAAACATGCTCATAGATAGGAAGAATCGGTATCGTTAAAATGACCATACTGCCCAGAGCAATTTATAGATTCAATTCTATTCCCATTAAACTACCGTTGACATTCTTCACAGAACTAGAGAAAATTATTTTAAAATTCATATATGTAACCAAAAATGAGCCCGAATAGCCAAGGAAATCCTAAGCAAAAAGAACAAAGCTGGAGACATCAGACAATCCCACTTCAAACTATGCTACAGGGCTACAGTAATCAAAACAGCATGGTATTGGTACAAGAACAGACACAAAAACCAATGGCAAATAATAGAGAACCCAGAAACAAGACCATACACCTACAACTATCTGATCTTCTACAAAACTGACAAAAACAAGCAATGGGGAAAGGACTCCCTATTCAATAAATGTTGCTGGGAAAACTGGCTAGCCATATGTAGAATGGAAACTGAACCCCTTCCTTACACCAACATACAAGAACTACATTATTTTATAGCTTTCTTGAATGTCTAGATTTCTCTATGCAGTACCAACCCAGGTTTCTGCACATGAAACTTGCTCAAACCATGATAATTGAATAATAACTAAAGTGGTTAATATTTAGTAAAAAAAAAAAAAAAAAAAAGAAGTTGCTTCTTTTTAGCCCAAAGGGATAATCACCTGCATTGCCATATGACCCCAGGTGAAACTTGTTTGGTAAAACAGAGACTTGTGCATAAGCCAAAATTTGGAAAAGAATAAACCAGCATGTTATTAATGTTGATTACTTTGGTAAGGTATATCAATGGATTTTTTTCATCCTGTAATTTTCCTATTTTCTAATTTCTGTTTGATAAGTATATAGTATTATACTATATACAAAGAAAAAAATTCAGCCTGGATATATCAAGTTATCTTTGATAAGAACATCATAGTACTTCTAATAAAAAATTAGCCGCAAATTCCTGTAACTGATTACACCTCGGGCTGAGTGAGGGTTTCATACATAGGGAATCTGGGCTGCCACCATTGCATCATACAAACTGGAGATTTCAGCATCATTCTCGTATCCATAGCGACTCAACTGGAATCCCAAGGCCCAGTATGGAATCATTGCTGGCCGACCGATCAACTAGAATAAAAAGAAAAATGCATCCAGATGGACTTCTTAGGGAAGAAAAAAGGTAGTTGACTTATACTTGAATCAACTTGAGTGTTTCTGCTAAGTACTGTCTAAGAGGCCTCACCCAAGAAAGATAAGAAAGTACAATAAATGTGGAGCAACTACGGACATGCAGAATGATAGAAACATTGTAATTGGAGTTTTTTTATATTCCAGAGTTTTCATTCTAGGAAACCTGAGATTTGCTGGTTATTACTGATTAGCAATTCTTAGATAGGCTGTTTAGCAAGTGAGGGACACATGGGATATTAATGTGGCTTTATAGAACCATAATACTAAAATATGATTTCAGCAAAGGCAGTAATAATCTAGTAGTGACACTCAAGGGTCAAAAGAAAAAACTGCCTTATCTCAGTGCTAATAATGTGGTAATAGCCAATAAATATTTGACAATATATTGATGGACAGATTGGCTTCTAACCTCAGTGTATTGCTGAGTTACAAGTTCAGGGGTTGGCCCCAAAACAATG
Organism: Macaca nemestrina; assembly: GCF_043159975.1. Lineage (NCBI taxonomy): Eukaryota > Metazoa > Chordata > Mammalia > Primates > Cercopithecidae > Macaca > Macaca nemestrina. The sequence goes on from NC_092128.1 coordinate 16,848,297, forward strand.
TAGAAGTCCAAAATTCCTCCGGTGGTGCGGTATGTCAGGGCAGGGGTGGGCTGTAATGTCACATCTGTAAGAAAAACAACATACATGAGGCACATCCTTGGAGGTGTAAATCACCCAGATAGAAAACCTGCTCTAAAATTTGCTTTCTTCACACTCTCTCTTTGATACCTGCCTTCTCTAGAAAATCTCTCATTCATTAGAATCAGAGGTGTATTTGCAGGTACCACAAATGTAATATGCAACCTCAACTGCTTTTATTACTCCATGAATAGGAGCCAAAGTTTCACAGTAAAATACGCTATGCCAGAGTAGGAGCCATAATTGGTCAAAATTCCACGCTTAACACCTGATCCAGAGTTCTTAATAAATCTTGAATAAATAGATGAATAAATGGAAAGTCAGTTTATTTGTTCCATTTCCCTTGCCCCCTGAATGCCTCTATTTCTATTGATAATCCAGGTCAAAATAGAGTGGTTACAGCTGTTTCTGGTGGTGCACGGGAGCTGTGCCTCTGCCTTACCCATGGCATTGCTATTTAGCAGGAGCACTCCATGGGCACTACCATCCTCCTCCAGTGCCATGTAGTAAGGGTGGACACCATAGGAATTCTTCTTGTACTGGGAGTCACGAGGGTAATAAACAAAAAGAAAATTCAAGATATTGTTTTCATACCATAACCCAAACAGCAAACTCTTACTCATCATTAAAGATTCAGCTCAATGTCATGTCCTTTGTTGGGCCTTCCTTGACCCTCCCTTCTACTCCAAGTTAAAAGCTGTGTCTTCCCCACTTCATGCCTTCCTCATTTACTATTATTTAATTCAATGATATATTGTTACATAACCCAGTGATTCCACTGTGCTATCACTATTTCCACTTCTATTTCTCTCACTAGCCTATAAGCCTCTGGAGAGCAAAGAGAGTGTCTTATTAAATCTGTAGCTAAGCACTTAGCAATGTGCCTGACACATAGAATATATTAAGTAAAAGTTTGTGAGATAAATAAAATCCATAATTGACAGAGGGAAATATATATATATATATATATATGCCTTTTCAGGACAAAAGAATGTGACATATGGCCTGTTAAAACTGAGAGCAGAATATAAGATGAAGTTGATGAGTAAGGTATCATATATAAGCATAAGGATTAAAAGAGATTTACATTGAGAGAAACTGATTGCTAAACTTATTCCATTGTCCCTACCGCAGGTGGCTCATCGCGAGCAAACATCCCCCATGTGTTCCAGGTCATGTTTCTTCTGAAAGTCGTGTGCTCAGTTTCCCCAAAGCCATAGATGTACTGAGAGGGCAGACGCGTAGAAATGGAGAGAAACATGTCATTGAAGGTGAAGCCAGGGAGTTGAGAATCCCAACTGCAACACAAAAGCAGACCACGCTGAGCTGGAGACCACTGGCCAGAGCTACTTGGAATGTGTTTGGAATGTCTAGTTGATTCCAAAGCCTCCTTAATTATTACAGGTTCAAATACTGTGACATGACCCAGAGGTCATAACAATGGCCCTGACTCAGGACCAAAGTTCCATGTTCACATTTCTGTTCTGTGGTTTGTCAGACTGAGATCTCCTTTTCTGGGTCCTTGAGAGCAAGGGCCGTGACTCATTCTTCTATTTATTTCAAGTTCTCAGTGCCTGGCTTATCGGCTTGAGTAAATATATAAATAAACAAATAGGGTTAAAGCAAACTTTCCAACAGAAAAATGTGAAACTCTTAGAACAATGTCTCTTGAGTTAGTCAAAGGACTTCCTACCAAAGAGGGCAACAGAGAGGAAATCACTCGCATAGCCAAAGAGAAAAGACATACACAGGAAGGCAAAGGTGCACACACAGGTGACAGCTTCTACTGGGACAGGGAACCTTGCCCCAGGCAAAATCCAGAGCTTCACTTCATTCTATTCAGCAGCAGGACAAGAGATGGGAGATGACAATTCCTTTTATGCTTAACATTGTGAAAAGGCTTGAAGGCTTCTGTGTCCACAGAAGCAAACATTACATGAAGTTATTTCTTTCTCCTTTTAAACATTTGCCCCTCTTTCTTGCCTCTTATTATTTCTTAATGAGACATAATATGGAACTCATTTGTATCTTAGGTTATCTACTGTACTTATTAAATAGAGTTTTCTGTTTTACTTAAGAACAATAAGTAGAACATGTATTTTTCTTTCTCTGAAATCAAACAATACTTCATTTCTTTAAACTTTGATTATCTTTGTTAACGACTAACCAAAAACAAATTACCCATTAAAGCATGGGAAACATAGATATACTCTAACAAATGCACACATATTTCCATAGCGTCTCTGAGATTAATATTTCACTTGAATTAACTGCAACCACTGTAATTAAATCTAGAACTACTCTAATTAGAACCAAATAAATAGTGCTTACATCACAGTGTTGGAGTTTTTGCGTTGGATCTGGATTCCAAAAGGATTGTTCTGAATCCTGACATCATACAAACGGTTTTCAGGGTCACCAACTGGTTGGGGAGGGGTGTTCAGTGATACTGGAACCTCATACCTTTTATTACTGGGGTCATAGATCTGGCAAGAAGAGAGAAGAAAACTTTCTGGTAGGGTATCATACCTAAAACCCCTCATGCCACCCCATATAATTCAGTTTCCACGTTTTTGACCAGTTTGTACCATATCAGTAGGCATCAAACATCCCCAAGCAAATGGGTGTGAGGCCTGCCTGCCCACTGTGCCCCATACAGATGCTGAAGTTCAAAAATGCCTCAGTAAAACCCATTCAAAGCCAAAGAGGGCTCTTCCTCTAAAGAACTTGTGATAGAAGGAGATAGAATTTCATAAATAGAATGTGTGTGTATATGTTTGTAAGTGCATGGCATGCAGACATGTATGTGCATAGAACTGTGTAAATTTGTATGTGTGTATGCATGTTAGGAATTAGAGAATTGAGTTTTCATGTGGACTCTGAGATCTCCTTACTGGTTGAGCTTCCAGATGTTGCACAGCTTTCCCATTCCTAAAGTTTCTTTTCTGTATCCACCCCTTGTTCCTACTTACCTAACAGGACTGACATGTGGGAAGAATAAAAGGAATGAAAAATGTAATGCAAGGACAAGGAGTATCACCATTATGAGTGACTATCCTCTTCCTCATATTATTAGCCCCAAATTTGTGGTTAGGTGAAGGTTTTCTTTCTTTCTTTCTTTCTTTCTTTCTTTCTTTCTTTCTTTCTTTCTTTCTTTCTTTCTTTCTTTCTTTCTTTCTTTTTATTATTATTATTTTTAGATGGATTCTCACTCTGTCGCCAGGCTGGAGTGCAGTGGTGCGACCTCGGCTCACTGCAATCTCCACCTCCTCCGTTCAAGTGATTCCCCTGCTTCAGCCTCCTGCGTAGCTAGAACTACAGGCGCGCACCACCACACCTGGCTAATTTTTTGTGTTTTAGTAGAGACAGGGTTTCACCATGTTGGCCAGGATGGTCTTGATCTCCTGACCTCACGATCACACACAGGTAGATCACACCTGCACATTGGTTAAATAAAATATTATTAAAATTAATTTCACTTTTCAAATATACATTTAAAAATGTGTCTACTGGAAAATATGTGTGGTTCACACTGTATTTCCAGTAGACATATTTTTTAAGTGCGCATAGCAGTAGGTCTCAAAGTTTGGTCTCTTGACCTGCAGTACCAGCCTCACCTGGGAGCTTGTTAGAAATACAGATTCTCGAGGCCAGGCATGGTGGCTCATGCCTGTAATCCTGGCACTTTGGGAGGCCAAGGCGGGTGGATCACCTGAGGTCAGGAGTTCGAGACCAGCCTGGCCAACATTGTGAAACCCCATTTCTACCAAAAACACAAAAAATTAGCTGGGCATAGATGCGGGTGCCTGTAATCTCAGCTACTTGGGAGGCTGAAGCAGGAGAATCGCTTGAACCTGGGAGGCAGAGGTTGCAATGAGCCGAGATTGTGCCACTATACTCCAGCCTGGGCAACAAGAGTGAAACTCCATTTCAAAAAAACAATAAGAAGAAAAAGAAATTCAAATTCTCAGGCTAGGCCCCAGCCTAGGTCTACTGAATTGGAAACCCTAGGGGTGAGGGCCAGAAATCTGGGTTTTAAAATGATTTGAAGGTGATTCTGATGCATGCTGCAATTTGAGAACTACTGCTAGAGAAAATAATTCTAATAGTGCAATTAAGTTAATGCCTCTCATATGAGTTTGCCACAAAGCAGATGCATTTTTCTCAGGGCTAAAGGATGATTCTTTGATGATGTTTGTGACCTAGAATACTCATCATTATAGGGAATTCACGGTTCTCATAGATCTAAGGTCACATCCTGGCTCTACCGTCTACTTTATGACCTTTACCTCTCTACAGGCCTTAGTTTCCTCATCTGTAATATGAGGGATTTGGATAAAAAGCTGTTTCAGCCAGGCACAGTGGCTCATGCCTGTAACCCCAGCACAGTGGGAGGTGGAGGGAGGTGAATTGCTTGAGGTCAGACATTTGAGAACAGCCTGGGAAACATGGCAAAATCCTGTCTCTACAAAAATTAGCCAGGTGTGTAGGCTCACACCTATAGTCCTGGCTACTTGGGAGGCTGAGGTGGGAAGATGGCTTGAGCCAGGGAGGTGGAGGTTACAGATTGTGCCCCTGCACTCCAGCCCTGTCTTGAAAAGAAAAAAAAAAATGTTTTAATTGTTTCAATGACTTCTATCCATACAGAACCATAAGTTAAAACTCCATATTGAGAACCAGAATCTGCAACATGGGCCTTACCTTGACCTGCAGCATGGTTGCTGTGTGATAGATCACATTCAGGCGGAGGAAGCTGATCTGTGCAGAGAGAGAATCAGAGGCAGCAGCAGCAGCAGCAGCAGCAGCAGCTGACTCAGAGGCCATCAGGAGGGAAAGGTCTGCAGTGATGCTGGTGCTCAGATACTGAATGTCACTAGCAGCATAATTAGGGATGGTGTCATAGTAACAGGTGGGCACTCCAGGAGTAGATGTGTCCTGCAACAACAGGAGAAAGTCTTGCTCAGCCTCTGATACAACACTGAGGCTGTCATTCCTGAAGAAGTTGGTTAACACAGACTAAGTCTCTGATACCATGTCCATGGTTATGGATTGAATTATGTCCCCCAAAATAGATGTTAAGTCCTAACCCTGATACCTGTAAATGTGACTATTTGGAAGTAGGGTTTCTGCCATGAACAAATTAAGATGAGGTCATTGGGACAGGCCCTGATCCGGTATTACTGGCATCTTTATTAATAAGGAAAATTTGGACACAGAGATAGACATGTACACATGTGACTATGAAGACAGAGAACGGGGTGATGCATCTACAAGCGAAGAAATACCCTCAAAGTCCTCAGAAGGAACCAGCTCCACTGACACCATGATCCCACTTCTAGACTCCAGAATTTTGAGCAAATAGATTCCTGTCGTTCTATGCCACTCAGTTTGTGGTACTCTGTTATGGTAGCCCTAGCAAATGCACACATCCATTTTTTAAACACACACATTGACCTATAATGAGTGAACAGTGACAGAGCAGCAGAAAGTTTGATCTAGAGACAGAAGCCTCCAGGCAGGCAGGGTTCTACTCCCCGGGTCCTTATTGCCTCCCATGTAATCTAGAGGAAATCAATTGTTCTTTCTAGTTTCCATTTTCCCTATTGTTCAAATAGAGAGGAACAGCCTGACCTTTTGCTTCCTGCTTGTGTTCTGCAACAGACAAAACAAGATCGGTTAAAATATGCAATGCAAAATGCATACCCAATGTATATTATTATGTTTAAAATTGGGTTTTTAATGATATGGTTGGAGTGGCAATGAAAATGGCAATAAACTTCTTCTGATCTGGGATATCTGGGGAAAATATTGATGACCTATCATGTAGAGTTGGCAAAAGGCATGTTGCACAGTGTCCTGGTTTTCTTCAAGCCACAGACATTTGAGGAGTGTTTTCTAGGTACCTAATTACCTGTGGGACAGTTTTTACAACTTCCTAATCTGTTTCTGGTCATTTACCTCCCAAAGACACCCCCGCTGCCGACAACCCTCCTCAGAGGCTGTTGGATCGTCAGGGTAGCAGTTGAACTTCTCCAGGTCACTGACAGGAAGATTCCACCTAATAGAGAATTCTTGTCCCAGTACCAGTCCTTGGAGATCAGTGATGGTTACCACCTGGGGAAAGAGACAGTCACAGTGACAAAGGAAGGGAGGGAAAGGCACCCAGAAAGAGTTCTTGGCTGCAAGTCTGGAAGTCAGGACAAGGGGATCTATTCCTTCCTCCAAAACCATTTTGCCATGAGATATTTGGAACTTGGCTGATTCCTGGGCTTTCTCACTTCATGGAGTCATTGTGGAAGTGTTGGATGGGAAGGGTTTTCATCATGCTAATGAGTGCAGATCACAGGCAGGACTGTCATTGTTAGGCTTACTGTCCTCTGGGTGTGATGCTTATCAATTTAATAAAGGTAGTAATAATAACAATAGCTAAACTTTATGGAGCATTCACACAAGCCAAGACTGTGACAACCACTTAATAAGCATGATCTCCATCAACCCTAGAGAGCAGTTCCATGCTGTCAATGTTATGACTATCTCCATTTTACAGAACAGAAAACTAAGATACCGAGACACCTAATACCCTCAGAGCTGAGATTGGAGCCCCATTCTGCCTAACTCTAAAAATCAAACTCTTACCTTATGCTATATGTCTTGTCAGCATGGAAAGGGGCTGATCTAAGAAATAATGAATTTCCCAGACCTTGAAATATTCAACTAACAATGTAAGGGAATCATTCAATAAGAGCAAAACTGGATTACTCCTTGGGTTACTCCACTCACATTTTATTAATGGCATGCAAATAGCCTAAAACAGTAAGGACAAATTTCAACTGTTTCTCAAAGAGATTCTCCCTTCAATGAGAGGATAAATGTGTAAATACCCATTGTACAATCTATTCACTATGTCACAGCTGGGATCAGAGTGTCTCATTTTAAGTGTGCCCAGAGAAGAACTTCCTTCTCTCAGGGTTCCAACTCCCACTATCTTCTACAGAGCCCTGATACAAACAAAGCAGAGAGGTCCTTCTTTAGCATGCACATGTTTCTCCTGCATCCTCCCTGTGATGTGTTGGACCTCCCAGCAAGTCAGTTGTGTCTGATTGCCCACGGTTAAAAGCAAAGTAGGGCCGGCTGTCAGAGCCAGGGCCTCTGGAAAGGACCCTGCAGAATGGAAGGCTCTCTTACCTTTGTGGAAGCATTGTAGACAACGCTTGGACTGGAGGTGGCGACATTATTCAGTAAGACGGTAAAATTAGCTGGCTGTTTGTCCATTCCCAAGATTGTGATATCTGTAAACATGAGGTTGTCAGTGTCCGTATAATTATTATTTATAATCTTTGCTCGTAGATGGTTCTGGGAGGGGAGAAGAAAAAGTCAGATTAGAAACCAGGTACTTCAGACTCTTATTATCCCTAAATACCAGTCAATGTCTCATTTTCTGACATCCAAGCTGTTTCCTTTTCTTTGTAGTTTCAAATGTTGCTAGGTCATCATCCCTAGGGAACTCGTTCACTCAGACTCTTATCAATCTTAAATTTTTAAAGTAATATTTCATCTTCCCTTTGGTTTGCTGGTTCTCTACTGATTCTATTACTCAGAAAATTTGTCCCTGACACTGTAGAATTTTCAAGCAGACAAGATAGGTACTCACACAGTAAATAAAAAGATAACGAGACTCGTTGGCACACAAAGATAGACATACACATATACACCAAAAGGGTCCAAGTAAGTTTTTCCTTTTATTTTACTAATAATGATGATAAGAGCTAAGAGTATTTGAGTGTATATTATGTGCCAGGCACTATGCTAAGCATTTTACATGTATTATTTCATTCAGTTTTCACAGCAGACTATGAGGTTGAAGCTATAATTACCCTGATTTTTCAGATGAGGAAACTGAAGCACAGAAAATTAAATAACTTATTTAGGGAACAAAGGTGAAACAGTTGAGCTATGACAAAGAAGAAGGTAGAAATTAAAACTGAAGGCTGGGCGCGGTGGCTCAAGCCTGTAATCCCAGCACTTTGGGAGGCCGAGATGGGCGGATCACGAGGTCAGGAGATCGAGACCATCCTGGCTAACACGGTGAAACCCCGTCTCTACTAAAAATACAAAAAACTAGCCGGGCGCGGTGGCGGGCGCCTGTAGTCCCAGCTACTCGGGAGGCTGAGGCAGGAGAATGGCGTAAACCCGGGAGGCGGAGCTTGCAGTGAGCTGAGATCCGGCCACTGCACTCCAGCCTGGGTGACAGAGCAAGACTCCGTCTCAAAAAAAAAAAAAAAAAAAAAAAAAGAAATTAAAACTGAAGAAAAAAGTGGCAGTTTGATAATTTAAAAAAATTAGAAGTCCCATACATATATGCCCAAATGATTTTTTACAAAGACAGATTTTTCAACAAAGATGTTGGGGCAACTGGACATATACAGGCAAAAGGTCAAACCCCAACCTAAATCTTACATGTTATGTAAAAATTAACTGAAAATAGATCACAGACTTAAAAGTAAAGGTAAGACTATATTTTTTTTAAATGGGAGATAATATTCAGAATCTAAGACTTGGCAAAGAGATCTTAAACTTGACATCAAAAAGCACAATCTATAAGGAAAAGAATGATAAATTAGATTCATCAAAATTAAAAATGTAAATATATAGATGGTAAATAGACATATGAAAAGATGTTCAACATCATTAGCCATCAGAGAAATACAAATTAAAAACACAATGAGCTATAACTACACATCAATCAGAAAAACCTTAAAAAAAATAGTGACAACATCAGATGTTGGCCATGATGCAAATAAATTAGATTACTCAAATGTTGCTGGTGGAAGTGTAAAATGGTACAGGCATTTTGGAAAACAGTTTGGAAGATTATTATAATACTAAATATGCACTACCATAAGACCCAGCAACTGTACTCTTTGGCACTTATTACAGAGAAATAAAAACTTATGGCCAGGCACGGTAGCTCACGCTTGTAATCCCAGCACTTTGGGAAGCCGAGGCAGGCGAATCATGAGGTCAGGGGTTTGAGACCAGCCTGACCAACATGGTGAAACCTCGTCTCTACTAAAAACAGAAAAATTAGCCAGGCATGGTGGCGCGTGCCTGCAATCCCAGCTACTCAGGAGGCTGAGGTAGGAGAATCTCTTGAACCCAGGAGGCAGAGGTTGCACTGGGCTGAGAATGTGCCATTTTACTGCAGCCTGGGTGACACAGCGAGACTCCATCTCGAAGCAAAACAAAACAAAAAAAAACTTATGTTCACACCAAAACCTATACATGAGTGTTAGTAGCAATTTTAATCTATTTGTAGCAGTTCACAACTGGAGCCAACTCAGACACTCTTTAGCAACTGAGTGATTTTTAAAAGGTGGTACATCCATAACTTGGAACACCACTCAGCAATAAAATGGAGCAAGCTGTTGTCACACGCAACTTGGATGGGTTTTGAGGGAACTATGCTGAATGAAAAAACCAATCCCAAAGATTGCAAACTGTTTAATTCTCTTTACAGAACACTCTTGAAAGGATACAATTATAGAAATGGCGAACAGATGATTGGTTGCCAAGAGCTGAGGAGGGATAGGGAGAGAAGCAAGTGGACATGCTGTTAAAGGGCAGCAGGAGAGATCTTTGTGCTAATGAAATGTTCTGTATCTCGACAGCATCAATGCCGGCATTCTGGTTGTGAGATTGTGCTATAGGTTTATACGATGTTACCATAGGAGAAACTGGGCAAAGGGTATATGGGAACTCTGTGCTAGTTCTTACAATTGCATGGGGATCTTTAATTATTTCAAAATAAAAAAGTTACTTTAAGATATATATTATATCTTATATAAATATAATATTTTATATATTCTATATCTCAAAGTAGATCCATTTTTATAGATATAGATGTAGATACATACACACACACACACACACACATATATATATATTTAAAAGAAAGGAGAAATAAGAGAGAGAGAGACCGCCTCAAAAGAAAGTTCTGCCTATACACGAACAGGCTTCTAAGAAAACCACGTCAGAATTCCCTCATTTTCTGCTAGCCTTGCTGCTTTTTATTCCTCAGTACCCTTGGGAAATAGATATGAGGCAAATGATGTTCTGTATCTTCCAGCCTTTGAAAATCACTGCTTGATACCTGTGCCAAAGGCCGAGTTTTACCTGCTACGAAGGAGAGCCGTTATGGAAGAACCTTAAAAAGGTGCTACACCACTCACTAACCCACCCACACCTCATATACACTTGCAAACGTCACAAAAGGCACATCTTGGAAGCCAGCACCCATCACATAAAATGCAAAGGCAATCGTTTTGTTTTGTTTTGTTTTTTCCCAGGGAAAAAAAGTTCTGCACGGAACTCATACCGGTTTTGTAGCAGCTTATAAGCCTGACACACATTAAACACTTTCATGTTCATTTGATTCCTTTTTGGAATCATGACAATAAAACTCTGTCTCTGTGCACATAACCATGTGTCTATATTAAACTAAAATTTCAAAGAGCCATCACAGCAAGGAACATACGCTGTGTGTTCCTCAAAAAAAGTACTTACAGAGGTAACAGAGAAATCATATAGAATATACTTCTTTTCAGTTACAGCATCTAGAAAAGAAAGAGGAGTACCCATTACTATGAGAAGCCATGCAGCTGGGAAGTCCTGCTCTTCTCTTCATTTCATCTGGAATTCCTTTACCAACCATCTAGTTCTGCTCATCTGAGTTCTGTGCATTTTTTTTTTTCAAACTTCTGCAAATATTTCCTGGACCATTTTCTCTAAATTCACATGTCAGTCTGTGGCACCATTTCACTGGCATGTAAAACACTTTGATTTGCATTATAGTTATCTACATATGCATTGTATCTAACCTGCTGGATCATGAGTTCCTCAAGGTCAACACAATACATACTAATTCCATGTAGGACAGGATTTTTATATAACCACATAAGCTCATGTGAGGTGTTTACATGGAAACCTTACAGTGAAAAGACACACTATTCAAATCAGATATTTCTTCCACAAACCAAAGCAGTATTTTCCAAAGCTATTAAAAAAGTGTATTATCTGTTATTAATAATAATGTCCAAGAAAGAGAATAATTAAGCTAAATGCAATAATGTCCGTTGCTTTGGTAGAGTCAGTAACACATAATTTGTGCATTTGAAGTCTATTTTAATGCATTGTGCTTGGCTAATGGAATTTTCAGAATGGATTTTAACCCATTGATTCTAAGCTACAGATGTAAACGACAGTGCTAGTAGGACTAGTGCCATATTGGGCAGCCTGTGATGACTAATTTTCAGGGAGAATCACAGTGATCCACAGGAATGGTGTCTTGAGAAAGTCTACCTTTAGATACACCGTCATCCCAGTACAGCTCTCCCTTCGCTTCTCTCTTATAGTCCAAGGCGATGATGAGTCCCAGGGAATTCCTCCGGCTGTAAAAGAGTAATTCCCAGTTTCAGCGAATGTAGATGAGATGGAACTATGTGAAACTAGCCGCCTTCATGCCCCAGGGACAGATAATCCAAGAGTCTACACCAGAAACTAAGTAGATGTTGATACTGGGTGGACACATAGGAGCTGGGTGTGGGCAGGGAGCAGGGATTGATAGTGAGTGGACATAAAGGGAAGGGTGGACAGAGGCAGTTCCTACTGAAAACTGTTTGGGTTGCAATACATAATATCAACAATTAGCCTTATTAGGTGCTTAGCATGTGCCAGGCACTCTTCTAGTGTCCCACACACATTATCATTTATATGAATTCATTTAACCCTCATAATAACTCTACAAAGTTAAACTGTCATCATCTCCAGTTTACCAATAATAAAAAGAAGCACAGAGAAGTAAGTTGCCCAAGGTAAACACAGCCCGTATGTAGCCCAAACCAAGGCTTGAACCCAGGTTCTGTAGAATCTGAGCTCTTGACCCCCAAACAATGTTGACTTCCACGTGATAACTTTCATCTCCTATTTAGCTCAAATTCTTTCACACAGTAGGGAATATACATAAAGACAGTTTCTGGGTATAGGGAAACTGACTTACCCCTTGGCTCATCCACAAAAATCCCTATTTGTCTTTCTCATAATGCCCTGCTCCATTAGAGCACCAGAATAGTCATACCTTAGAAGAGTGAGGAGCTTACCTGGCTTCTGTGGTTGTGTTCGGCTTCTGAGTGGGAAATATGTAGCCCCCTCGCAGATGAAGTCCTATCTTATCACCTGCGAGAAGCATATTCACCAACTGCTTCCTCCACGGGATGGCCACTCCCTAATCAGCAACAAAAACAATAGACCAGGTAATAAGTTGGGGCCTTAGATATCATGTCGTTCAGTTGACATATTTTAAAGAAGAGACAAACAGAGACCCCCAAAATGAAGTGACTTGCTGAAAGCATATGGGTAGTAGAGGGCAGAGCTGACACTCCAACCCCCTTTATTTATTTACATTACATCAAGCTGTCATTCCACACCTGGGCTTCAGTTTCTAGGCTATCACAGCCAAATGGCAAAGCCTAGTCCTGATAGCTACACAGTAGCCAGGTTGATATAATGAATTTCCATAAACTTACTCCAGTTATTCAAATTATTTCATCATACATTTGGAAAGGCCTTCTGCTATGGTCTGAATGCCGGTATACCTCCAAAATTTATATGTTGAAACTTAATACCCAGAGTGATAGTATTAAGGGGTGGGGCCTTTTGTGAGGTGATTAAGTCATGAGGGAGGAGCAAGGAGGTGCCATCATTGAAGCAGAGAGCGCCTTCACCAGACACGAAATCTGCCAGCACCTCGATCTTGGACTTTCCAGCCTCCAGAAAAGTGAGCAATAAACTCGTGTTGTTTATAAATTGCCCAGTGTAAGGTGTTTTGTTGTGCCATCCTGAACCAATTAAGATGCGTTTCTCACAGAAAAAGGACCACAATCAACTAACTGTAAATCTTGTACTATTATTCTATGGCAAGCTTCCAAGACTGCTGCTTTAGAATTGACCTCTGCTAGAGGCAGGTCTCTGAACCAACTGGGGCTGCCTTACTTACTGTCTCATAGTCATACCAGGTGGCATCAGGTATGTATGCTTTCACTTCGTCCACACCCTAGGTAAACAATAACAATAAGTAGCATTAGCATACCCCACTCTACAGTTTACAAAACACCTCCAAGCATCATTGCATGTGCTTATCTGAACAATCCTGAGAGATGGTTGAGATCATCCCATTCTACAAAGGAAAACACAGACACTTAAAGGTTGAGCAATTTACCCAAAGCAGAATGTGGCTAAAAATGATTTGTTCTGCTCAACGCTGCTGCACTTTCTAAGAGAAGCAGAGAACATCCATTCACTGAGTTAGTCACATAATTTGACAGTTAGGAGGACAGTGAGCCAGCCAGGTCCCAGGAAAGTCTCCCAGCAGAGCTACTGGTTGGTTAGCAGGACCTGTCATCAGATGGTGTGGCTAAAACACCAGCTCAAAGGGCCTTTGACATGGGTACATTGGCGATATTTCATGTCTACAAGCAGATCAGCATCATCCTTCTGATCCTTGCCCCACACTTTGCCACTCAGCCCTGCTTCCAATCACACTTAATAGGATACACATGGTCCTTCAGAGTTGGACTTCAGAGCATCACCTTCCCTTTGCCCAGCATTCCTCTCTCCCTCCCTTCTCGTCTCCACAGGTATTCTCTCTTTGAAGCCCAGCCTAACCCAATTCAAGAGCACACCCGCTCTGGACAAAGGAAAATACAGACAGATGTTCAGCACACACACCCCAAAGTATTTAAAGCCATTGTTAGTGCTGCAGCCATATGCCTACGGACTTAGGCTTTAATTTTAAGGCAATTTTACAACATGAAAATTGTTTTGTTTGGGGCAGTAGGACCAAGATTACTAGTTTTTTAAAACTTTCCAAACTTTCATGATCTCTCTCTCATTTATATTCATATTTTGATATAAATGCAGTCACAGATACTCAGAAACCAACTCATCCAGCTATAGAACCACGAGGACAAGCACAATACCCCCTTTCATTGTTTAGATTATAAACATACTTCATATAAAACAGGCGTGATGAGGAGTCCAGGTCCCCATAAGAACTGCTCATGCACATCCCACGTGGCTGAGTCCTGGTAGAACCTAGTAAAGAGGTAGCGCAGTGAAGGCAGGTGAAGTCTCCAAAACAGGACAATAGCACATTATGTAACAAGATCCTAACTAAGCTTGCTACCACAAACAAAGTCAAGTGAAACTACAAATCAGAAAGGGAGTCTTTGAGAATCAGGAAACTCACTCATGTACAAGGGGCCTTGCCACCGTCTCTCCCTGGGTGTGAGCACGGTAGAAAAGGGTATAGAGATAGGGCAGCAAGGTGTAGCGGATGTTCAGATAATGTCTGGAGGAACTCAGCAGCAGGGAATCAGCACCAAAGGCAGCAGGATCCTGGTCCTGTGAGAAAATGGGAAGGAAGGGCTGAATATTTCTTTCCATCATAGTTGAGAAGTTCTCTTACAATAAGAAGCTTTCCCAGATGAAAGCAGCCACTTCCTCCAACTTGAAGAACATCAAAGCATTTCTAGAACTGAAAAGATACTGATCCTACTCCTTCATTTTATACATGAAAAAACAATATTAAGGATTATATGACTTTCCCAATGGAGAATTGCAAGCAAGTGGCAGAGTTTAAATTTGGTGTCTATCGGCCGGATGAGGTGGCTCACGCCTGTAATTCCGGCACTTTGGGAGGCTGTGGCAGGTAGATCACGAGGTCAGGAGATGGAGACCATCGTGGCCAACACAGTGAAACCCTGTCTCTACTAAAAATACAAAAATTAGCTGGGTGAGGTGGCACATGCCTGTAATCCCAGCTACTTGGAAGGCTGAGGCAGGAGAATTGCTTGAACCAGGGAGTAGGAGGTTGCAGTGAGCTGAGATCGCACCACGGCACTCCAGCCTGGCAACAGAACGAGACAGTCCAAAAAAAAAAAAAAAAAGTTGATGTCTGTCCTCTGAGGGCAGTTTGCAGCATCCCCAGAGCGAAATGGAAGCCCCACAGAGGTTGCCATGGAGATAAAGTGGGACTTGCTCCCTCCAGGTTTGTTCCAATTTATTTCATATGTTGAGATTTCTCATAATATTTTATCTGGAAAATAATATAAGTTGTACAACTACTAAAAAAAAAAATCCATTGCCTTATAAGCCACAGTGCCTGCCACCATGGTCTGTAATCCACCATTTCCTTTTCATGTGCTTGTATGAATTTTAATTTTAACATTTTATGTCCAGTTTAATCTGTAATGTTTCCACCATCGACATTTGTTTTATTTTCCCTATCCCAAAGACTATGACCGCTATTTGTTCTTTGACATACGTTGTGCAAATAAATTATGAAGATGTTTTTTAGCAGATTTTATCCAAGAGTAAAAAACCCTTTAGAAGAAAAATCTAATTTTCCTTGGACCCAGAGATGGAAATTTTCCATCAATGGTCGGCATTCATTTTGTTCATTTCTCAAGTAATTTGGAAGATGCGAAAGATATACACATCATCTTTTGACTTGTCATCCTATACTGTGTTACTGAGAATGAGTTTTGGATAAAGTTACCTGAACTTTTCTTTTTCTTTTGCTCCCTAAGAGGCCCATGTCTCCCCTCTAAATAGAATGATTCCATGAGACCACTCTAGGAACCCAGCGTAGGGCTCATGAAAACCCTGAGGTCAAATATTAAAGAGAATAACACTCCACAGCCTCCATCACCCTGGTTGTCAACTGAGAAAGTCCAGAGCTGTGCTGCCCACTATGGTGGCCACGAACCACATGAAGCTACTGAATGCTTGAACTGTGTTTATTGAGACTGAGGAAGTAAACTTTACATTTTATTTGATGACAGTTACTTTAAATATAAATCTTAGAACTGAATCAGTGTAATTTTTGTTTCCATTAAACCAACTTTATTGCTTTGGTAGAATAGCATTTTACTTCAACTGCATACAAAAAATCTTAGCATACAAATTGAGATATACTACAAGTGTAAAATGCATACCAAATTTTGAAGACCTAGTAAAATGAAAAGGATATAAAATAGCTCGTTAATAATATTTTGTGTTAAACACAGGTTGAAATGATAATGCTATGTAATACACACACACGCACATCTATGTACACATATTGAGCTATATAAAGTATTTTTAAAATAATGTCCCTGTTTCTTTGTACTTTTTTTTTGAGACAGAATTTTGCTCTTGTTGCCCAGGCTGGAGTGCAATGGCGTGATCCTGGCACACTGCAACCTCTGCCTCCCGGGTTCAAGAGATACTCCTGCCTCAACCTCCCGAGCAGCTGGGATTACAGGCATGCACCACCACACCTGGCTAATTTTGTATTTTTAGTAGAGACAGGGTTTCTCCATGTTGGTCAGGCTGGTCTCAAACTCCCAACCTCAGGTGATCCTCCCACCTTGGCCTCCCAAAGTGCTGGGATTACAGGTGTGAGCCACCGTGCCCAGCCTCTTTGTACTTTTTAAATTTAAACTGACATATGTGGCTGTCCTTATAATTTTATTGAATAGAGCTAGTTTAGTCAAAAGAAAACATGTGTTTAAACCTAGCTTCCTGGGTTATCTGAGTGCCCTCATCTATGTAAGTCTTCCAGGACATGGCTGCATGAAGAGCACCCACCCACCTGCTCCCAGCCACCTGCTTAGACATTTAGAAATAATTCATCTCTCTCCAGATCATAAGTGGCCAGAAGAGCCCAGGGATAAAATACTTTGAAGGTTTGACTGTTAACCCTTCCTGGGTTAAAGACAAAGTCAAGAGCTGGAGCTAAAATGATCATTAGGAAGTTATTCTAATGAACCTATTAAGAGTTAAACCACTCAATTGAAAATATTTCAACTTAAGATTACTTTATTAAAAGAAAGGATATCTCACCCTACTTGCTTCTGCCATCATCATAACCACCTCCTTAGAGGGGACTTTGAACCCACTTCTATGTATTTGCCCATCAAAACTACTACTTTGGGTGGAAGATCCTAAAGGTGGAATGAGTCATGAGAAATAGTTGGTAAGTCCTCCCAACTATTCATAGAAAGGTAGAATGTTTCAACAAGGTGAAAGAAATTTTAAGATCACTGGCCTAAGCCTCTTTAAATTCTTTCTCCTTGCTCCTCCATACCTATGAGGGATTTCCCTTGTATTAATTGAAATAAAATACCAACAAATTCCAATTGCCCTATCTTATATAAGATAGTAACAGAAGTGATGGCAGCACCATAGCAACTTTAACAAATCTTCTCACTTTGTTGGTGAGTTTCCAAGAATAAAATCATTCAGTATATACATACCCCTTCCAATGCACCCTCACCTTGATTGATACCCTGCTTTTTAAGGCTATGATACAAGACTTTTTTATCCTTCTTCTGCAGTTAGTGCCAACCTGTAGTGCTATTTTCCTCAAATCCTCTTTAAGAGCCAGTAGATTAGCTAATCCAAAAAGTTTCCATCACTTCTCTTGGTGACCTTACCCTGAACCCAGGCCCATTGTGATTCCTTGGTAGTGGATAAAATGCTCCAAGCTGCATCCACCTTCTGCAGAGCTCCTCTGTGACATTGTTGGTATAACCACAGATGTTGGCACCTACCTGGAGAATTAACACACATACAAGCACAGTAGTCAATGAGATGTGAAAGCATGTAGTGAGTACTTACCTGATAAGGGAAAGGAGAACCTCTTAGTCACATCATTCCATGCTTAAGGAGATCCCAGAGTCACAGGGCACACTCCCAGGCAAAGGAGAGAAACAAGATAGAATCCATCACGGACTCACTGATAGTGCAAACAATGGTCTTTGTGTTGAGGCTGTTCCTTAATATTCAGTTCCCAATTTCATACTTTCTTATTTACTAATGCTCTCTTGATGGAATTTTCCTGTGATACTAATACATTTTATTCATGCTGTCTCCTTCCTATCTTCAGAGATTCCACGGATGACAACTCAGTGATAAAGTACTACCATTCTATCTTCAGAAGGCAGCTCAGGTAGCACATAAAAATTGATTTTTCCAATACATATCACCTTGGAACATGCTCCTTGGTTTTTCAGATAATCTCTAAGACTGCTAATTAAAAGAATGTCAACAGACAAAGGGTTAAAGTTCCCTGGTTGGAAATAAGGCTCACCATAGGGATGCCAAACAGGTTGAACTCAAGGATAGTGGGGATTGACCATCGGAGGTCATCCCATGTGGCCGCATTGTCCCCCAGCCAATGAGCAGCAAATTGGCCAGATCCAGCAAAAGTTGAACGGGATAAGATGAAGCTCCTATTATTCATGAAGACGGTCTCCAGGGCTCTGGAAAGGAATACAGCCAGTGGAGTGTGAGGTGGGCTGTGAATGTCTAGGACTCACCTTACAACAAGAGCAGCAATGGACTTTCTAACCAAACTGAGAAAACAACATGAGGGTGTCATAAACCAGGTGTCATAAACTTAGCACTATTTAAGAGCTTCTTTCCCATTTTTGGGTAAGGTTTCAGATCTCATATAAGACAGTACAAACCTCTATATTCTAGCCCCCACAGCAATTTCTTTAGGCTTCCATCCCCTGATTTTGTTTTCTCTATCTGGTTGGATCTGGTTGTGGTCTGGTCCTTTTGGTCAACAGTACATTGGAACCATGATTTGGGTTATTTGTCCCATCTTCTTTCTAATGTCCTTTGGTTCCACGAATTCCTGTCATGCATAATCCTGTTCAGCACAGCACCTGCTCCGATGGGAGCTCTGCACCCTCTGCTGGACTGAGAGGAGAGTTCATGCACCAGCTGGTACACCTCTGAAACTTCAGAACTTATCCCTGGGTTCCTCTGAAACTTCAGACT
The DNA here is from genome assembly GCF_043159975.1 of Macaca nemestrina. Classification (NCBI taxonomy): domain Eukaryota; kingdom Metazoa; phylum Chordata; class Mammalia; order Primates; family Cercopithecidae; genus Macaca; species Macaca nemestrina. Next base: position 16,867,263 of record NC_092128.1, read on the forward strand.
TATTCTTAGCAATTCTCAATGTTAGCAAATTTTAATCTAAGCAAAATAAGAGTCATTGAAATGAGTAAGTCTCAAAAGATCACATCTGATACTTTCTATAAAGTTAAAAACAACTAACATAGAAAATATTATTTTCATTGTATTATATATAAAATATTACACATTATGTAAAATGATATAGAAGTGAAAGCAGGCCGGGGCAGTGGCTCACGCCTGTAATCCCAGCACTTTGGGAGGCTGAGGCGGGTGGATCACGAGGTCAGAAGATCGAGACCAACCTGGCCAACATGGTGAAACCCCGTCCCTACTAAAAATACAGAAGTTAGCCAGACATGGTGGTGTATGCCTGTAGCCCCAGTTACTCATACTCAGAAGGCTGAGGCAGCGGAATCGCTTGAACCCAAGAGGCAGAGGTTGCAGTGAGCCGAGATCGTTCCACTGCACTCCAGCCTGGGCGACAGAGCAAGGTTCCGTCTCAGAAAAAAAAAAAAAAAAAGAAAGAAAGAAATGAAAGCAAAGAAATTAAAAGCATAGCATTCAGAATGGTAATTACTTCAGGGGCACAGATGAACAACAGTGGGGTAACCTATGGTTGGATGTAGGCTGTTTGTCTAGCTTTCATTCTGGACACCTTTTGAATAGGCATTTTATTGAAATGACTCTCCTCTTTTGTTTTTTCCCCCTGTGGTAAAAAGCCCACATCTTCCATTAGAGTTATAAAATTGAACAATAATACAATTAGAGGACAGGAAGACCTGAGCCACAATTGCTGCTAGCTCTTCACAGGCAAGCTCTTCTTTCCTGCTTTCTAATGCATGGTCTGAGACAAGTGTATCTTTTCCTAAAACCTCTCTCTGCAAATCTTTATCACCAGGTACCAGGCAATTCCTCAAGACACTATCACAGTCACCAAGGCCTCCTCACTTCATTTTCCTAGGGATGTTTGGAGAGTCTATAAATACTGAATGGCTTATAATGGCAAAAGGGAGAAAATGTTGAAATGGAAAACTGCTTTAAGAAAGTAAAGTGCTTCATTCTGTCAATTTACTGTCAAAAATAGGAGTAGGTTGGAGGAGAGGAGTCACTCAACTCCTATCCCCACTTCTACTTTAATGTAGACTGGCTGACACTTTGCTTTTATTACCACTGGCTGCAGGTTTATTATACTCTGTAATCATCAATCACGAAAGAAACACATTCAGCTTACAGAGAGTGAAACCGAAACAGGGTTGAAGATATCTGTGGTTACAGTTTATTTAGAAGCAGGCTGTTACTATGGTAAAACAGATTAGATAACTGCCGGGGGTTTTTTGTTTCGTTTTGTTTTTGTTCTTTTTACATATGAAAGGAACAGTCTTACTCAGGGACTTTGTGTTTTGTATTGTATCTTTTAGTTTTCTTTTTTCTATCCCCCAAGTCTGGCCAATTTATAATCAGGTTGTGATCACTGAAAGAATCTAGTCTCCTTCGGCTTTCAGCCTAGAGGTGGGGGTAATTTTATTCCTGCTTGACCCACTGTCCCCACACTATACTTCCATTTAAGGTTGAGCCAAATATTTATCAGACCAATGACTTTAGTTCTTCTGATGTCCAGATCCCATTGAATGAAAATCTTATCTTTTTTTTTTTTTTGAGACAGAGTCTTGCTCTGTTGCCCAGGCTGGAGTGCAGTGGCGCGATCTCAGCTCACTGCAACCTCCGCCTCCTCATTCTCCTGCCTCAGCCTCCCGAGTAGCTGGGACTACAGGCGCCCGCCACCTCGCCCGGCTAGTTTTTTGTATTTTTTTTAGTAGAGACAGGGTTTCACCGTGTTAGCCAGGATGGTCTCGATCTCCTGACCTCGTGATCCGCCCGTCTCGGCCTCCCAAAGTGCTGGGATTACAGGCTTGAGCCACCGCGCCCGGCCTAATCTTATCCATTTTTTGATCCACTTCTGCCTCTTGCCCAAAGACCAAGTTCCACTTATCTCCACTGTCCTCTGGGAGCATAGGCCATTATGCCTGGCCAGAGAAATTAGAAAGACACCTACCTATTCGTTCAATCACAATTACCTTTTAACTATTAACCATAACTATTAGAATATATTAACCAACCCATTCTTGATTTTATAGCACTTTTACCACATGGAGCCACTGGCAACAAAGCAATTTGAAACTTTCTTCCCCTCCTCCAACCCTTTTTTACACTTTCTTTCTTACCCTGACTATTCACTCTGTTTGCCACTTCTCATTCTTACATAGAAGCATCTAAGAATAAAAGTATATCAGAACAGAAGACTATGGGAATACCAACCCAACTCTCTCATTTCAGAGATGAGGAAACTGAGTCTTATTTATCCAGTTTATTTCTCAGGAAAAATAGAATGAGAGAGAAAAGACAAAGAAAGAGAAGACAATGAATCAGAAATATACGTCATTCTTCCTAGAGCTTTTTTTTTTTTTTTTTTTTTAACCAAAATACCAACTTTCACATTTTCTGGACAAGAACTCTCATCTGGACAATCTAACATAATGCAAAGTCATGAGGACAAAATAGTGCTGGAAAATAACACCGACCCAGTCTCTGCCTCGAAGTCATCAGGGGCTGGGTCCTGCCCTTCTTCTCTCTCTCAGGCCAGGCATTTATCCAACGAAGTGTCTTCAGTATACACACTATTGATAAAGCTAATGATATGAGGTGACTTTGCCCTCAAAAAACTTACAATCCAGCAGAGAGAAAATGAGCATCTAAAAATTGATACCATGTTTTTTGCGTACTAAGCATATTGGAATATGAACAAATGTGGCACAGAAAATGGGAAATAATCTTTTCCTAGAACTGTCAGGAAAGTTTCCAGAATTGAGATCTGAGGTGAGGTTTTATAGGTAAGTATAATGTGCAAAATGGACAGGGTCAGGAAGGCCATCTCGTGCAGGGCAAATAGCACATGAAAGGCATGGAAGAATGAACAGCCCTTGGATGTGGGAACAACAAGAAGCTGCAAAGGTGAGAGAAAAATTGTAAGAAAGGGTTAGATTATAAAGTACCTTACAGGTTATGCTAAGAATTTTACTGTATAAAAAATAGCAAGGCATAAATAATTTTACACCGGGGAGAGAAATGAGCAAACTGTGCTTTAGAAAGGTCACTTCGTCAGGAATGTACAGTAGTGCTTTCTAAATTTTAACATGCATTCAATATACCCAGGGATCTTGATAAAATGCAGGTTTTGGTTCCTAAGTTCAGGGTTGAGGTCCAAGATGCTAATGCTTTCTGGTGATGCTGATGCAGCTGTTCCTTGGACTATGCTTCAAGTAGAAAGGGTAGAGGACAGGTTATTGAGAGATAAGGGTAAATTCAGGGAGATTAGTTCTGGGCCTAGTGTAATGATTTGTGTGAGGGATGATGATAACCTAATTAAGAAGTATTCGTGGGGAAAAAGGGAGGTGGTTACAGAAATGTTTCAAAAGTAACATCACAAAGATCAAGGACTGATTGCATGTGAGGGCACAGAAGGCATAATGGATGGTGTCATGCTTCTCACTTGGGAGTCTGGGATGTAGGGATGCTGTTGCTACCAACCAAGATACAGAATTGAAGAGTTTCAGCCGGGCGTGGGGGCTCATGCCTGTAATCCCAGCACTTTGGGAGGCCGAGGCGGGTGGATCACCTGAGGTCGGGAGTTTGAGACTAGCCTGACCAACATGGAGAAACCCTGTCTCTACTAAAACTATAAAATTAGCTAGGCGTGGTGGTGCATGCCTGTAATCCAGCTACTGGAGAGACTGAGGCAGGAAAATCGCTTGAACCCGGGAGGCGGAGGTTTCAGTGAGCTGAGATCATGCCATTGCACTGCAGCCTGGGCAACAAAAGTGAAACTCTGTCTCGAAAAAAAAAGAATTTAACAGTTTTGAAAATGATCAGCTACAGTGGGAAGATTAGGTGAAAACAGGTAACAGAGCAAGGTGAACGGTGTTTGAGGTACTACAAAACATCCAAGTAGACAACATCAGAAGATGGTTTTGGATATTTGTGTCCAAAAATTGGGGAAAGACCCCAGGAAGAATTATAGATTTTAAAATCATTAGAATTAATTACAGTGAAAACCATGAAAAGAAATAAATTACCTATGTGTTGGCATCAACTGTAAAGAGAAGAGGCCAGAGGATGGACTCCTAAGAATCATCAACAGTGAAAGAGCTGATGGAAAAGATCCAGGCACACAGATGAGAGGGAACAGCTGGAAAGAGAGCAGAGGCACCAGGAAGAGCAGTATCTTTTTTTTTTTTTTTTTTTTTTTTGAGACGGAGTTTCACTCTTGTTGCCCAGGCTGGAGTGCAATGGCATGATCTCGGCTCACTGCAACCTCTGCTTCCCGGGTTCATATGATCCTCCTGCCTCAGCTTCCAAAATAGCTGGGATTACAGGCACCCAACACCACACCCGACTAATTTTTGCATTTTTAGTAGAGACAAGGTTTCACTATGTTGGCCAGGCTGGTCTCAAACTCCTGACCTCAGGTGATCTGCCCACCTCAGCCTCCCAAAGTGCTGGGATTATAGACGTGAGCCACCACACCCTTAAGAAACCACACCACACTCTTAAGAAACAGAGCAGTTTCTTAAGGACTGAAGGAGCTGAGTTTAAAGGAGTGGTTATGGCCTTGAGTACCACAGAGAAAGAGAAGTCAAGTAAGAAAAGGACTAAAACAGGTCCCATAAGCCTATCAAAGTCTCCCTGTCTTCTAGAGCACAACAGTGCTCTAGAAACACCAAAACAGGAGGAGAGAAGCCGAGAAAGACAAAGATGCTCTTTCCAAAGCCACTGGAGGATCCACAGCAGCTCTTCTAACACTTTAGTTTCCCCATCTGTGCTGCAAATTCAAATTAAAATCTTAAGCCTGGCCCCAAATTTTCTTGCCGTCTTAGGTATAATGATTGTATTATACCATCTTCCACAGAAGAAACTGCAGAGTGAGAAGAGGAGCTATTTCTCAGTTTACAAAGTCACAAGTAAACAATCTACCTGACAAGATATAAAGGATGTAATGGTTTGAAGAACACATTTGTCTCCTTGGTAGACTTTCATAATGGGTGGTGGTGGCAACAGCAGTAATGGAGATGGTGATAGTCATGGTGGTGATGGGGATAGTGATGATGGTGATGGTGGTGTAGGGATGGTGGTGGTGGTGATGGCAGTGATAGTGGTGTTGGTTATGATGGTGATGGTGAATGGTGGTCATGGTGGGTGGTGGTCATGGTGGTAGTGAGTGTGGTGGTGGTGGGGGATGGTGGTGACAACTGTGGTGGTGGTGATGGTGATAGTAGCAGTAGTGATGGTGGTGGTGATGGCAATAATGGTGGTAGTGGTGGTAATGGTAGTGGTTATGATAATGGTGATGGTGTTAGGTAATGATGGCAGTGGTGATGGTGATGGTGTGTGCACGTGTGTATGTGTGTCTTGGGGTAGAAGGGAGGATTATGAGGTAGACAAGCAGGACATTGGGAAGGAAATAGAAGGTCATGGTGTAGCATTTCCAGATAAATAAAGGAAATACAGGTAAATTCAAATTCCAAGTAAACAATGAATAATTTTTAGTATGAGAATGTCCCACATAAATTTAATTTGGTGTCCTGTATATTTATTTGCTAAAATCAAGCAATCCTAGTGCATTCAGTAAAAGGATCCAAGCAAGAGCTGACTTCTAGCTGAGGACTCTAAATGCCTTACATAGTATTGCCTGCTAGTATCCTTGAAATAAGCTCCTTAGCCATAAGCCAATCAAAAATAATCCTGTACAGAAACCAAGGAACTTGGTTCTTGAGAGGAACTCTTAAATACTCTCTAAGAACAGAGTTTTTCTGTTTCTATAAATGCAAAAATTATTTGAACAATATGTTACTTATAGAACAGAAGAAAAACCCTCCACCTCCACCTCCCACCTCCACATATCTAGAATTAGGGTGAAAACCAAGTCCTTACAAGTTTGTGGTTCTTGCCATGGAGTGGCCATACAAGCTGTGGATGTCATAGTGAAGGCCTCCATGAAACTCCGTGTCCATGCAGAGAGTTCTTGCAAAAAGTAAGTGATCCAGAACTCCTGGAGGGAAATACTCATTAGTGAGGCACTTCCTCATTAACCTTCTTTAACAAAATAGCAGCCCAATTATTTTCTTCCTGATTACAGTACCTTCCCCACCAATCTCCACCTGACCAAATCCATTCCAGATTTTAAATTCTATCCTAAATGCTATGTCCTGCCTGGGGCTCACACTGAGCCCTCCAAGGAGATGAATTATTAAAATTAATCTGCATTCCCTCGAGCTCACAAAGAATCCTGGTGAGGGGAGGCAACTGAGAAACGTGCTCAGAGTAAACACAGTGGATGTGAGCCTAAGTATAAAGCATATAATGTTTATCTACATATATTTAATCAAGAGAAATTGAGTGTACAATGTATAGGTATGAAGGCAGAGAAATGGAACTTTTTCTTTTTTATAATACAGTCACACTTAGAAGAAAAATAGGGGCCAGGCATGGTGGTTCACGCCTGTAATCCCAGCACTTTGGGAGGCCGAGGTGGGTGGATCACCTGAGGTCAAGAGCTCGAGACCAGCGTGACCAATATGGTGAATCCCCGTCTCTACTAAAATTACAAAAATTAGCCGGGCATGGTGGCGGGCGCCTGTAGTCCCAGCTACTTGGGAGGCTGAGGCAGGAGAATTGCTTGAGCTGGGGAGGCGGAAGTGGCAGTGAGCCGAGATCTCACCACTGCACTCCAGACTGGGCGACAGAGCGAGACTACATCTCCAAAAAGAAAAGAAAAGAAAAATAAGATGTGACATTTGGGTAGTTTGATAGTTTGATGTGTAAGTACTCAAATCCTGCCTCTGAGAATTCTCATTGTTCGCATTTTCCCCTTCCTCAAGCCTAAAACGGCCAGTCTTCTCTGCCACTTCCTCTCCTTGTGAACTCTTCACTGGGGCCGTATCTACCTTCCTTCACCAAGTCTTGCCCATACCTAGGACCTGAGCGTGAGGCACAATTCCAGAAAGTGGTGGGACCAGTAAAGATTGAGGTTGAGTTTTTCCTACCCAGTATAACAGAAGCAAGGTTTGGAGTTGGAAATTAAGTAGAAATGTAAGATGGGAAGAAAATTCTATTTCTTGCACAGCTTGGCGTGTGGCATGAGATTCACAACCACTTCAGTGCTCTTTCTCTTGCTAATTAATGTGCACTATGCAATCCTGGAAATGGGAGAGGCTGCCTGGCTATGAGCAAAAGTTGCCGGTCATATGTGAGTAGACAAAATGCTGAGGGTAGCGAGTGGGGTCCCCACCAGAAGCAAGCAGAAAGTGATAGGATTGAGGTTTTCTGTAGGGGGAAAAAAAATCAAAAACAAAAGTTAGTTTTGGCCAAAAAGAGGATTGAGAGATTAAGAAAAAACAAAACATGATAAACGAATCCAGAGTGGAAAAAAAATGGGGGAATACAGACAGAGCAGAGAAGAACAAAGAGTAAGTCGAAAAAGCAAACAGTAGATTTTGCAAGAGGTCAAGACTTCCTCCAAAAAATTATTTACTCCTTAAGTGACCAAAAGGAGTTAAAGAAACAGCTGTACCTTGGTCTCAGGGGTATAAGTAAAGTGGGCAAATCAGAATACACTGACTGTTCAGGTGCCCAACATGCCAGCGTTCTCTTCCTGGAAATATAAGAAGATTATACCTTCCCTTGAGGTTAAGCTGAGGCTACGTGACCAGATTCCAGCAAAGAAATTTGGGCAAATTGGGTACACCTCCCTTCTAGGCCTGCCCATAAAATCTTCTCCACCCTCTCTCTTCCTCACCCAGGAAGCCAGAAACAAAGGTCTCTGAGGAGATGGAAGAACCAGACATAGATCTGAGTCACCACTTGGATTCAAGTTACCCATCCCTCACCAGAGTATGATGTGGGCAAAAAACAAATGACTATGATGTGAGTAAAAAGTAAGCGATCATTGTGTTAATCCACTGAGATACTGGGATTTATTTGTTGCCAGAGCATAGTCTATTCTATACTGCCACCGCCACCCACCACCTCCACACATATTCTTTCAAAATCAGAAACTAGAAAATTGACCTTGACTAGAAATGGCACCTATAAATAGGACCTTGAAGGCACCACTGATGCTTTAAACTGTTGTTAATGATCAGAGAAAGAGGGAGGAAGGGAGGGAAAAAAGAAAAATGGAAGAAGGAAGGAAGGGAGGGTAAGGAGGAAAGAAGGAAGGAAAGAATAAAGAAAACAGTTAAGAAGATTACAGGTTTGCTTCAATTTAAGGTAGTTTGTATCCGAAAGTGTCCTGAAATTCTCATAGATTTTAAAATTGACACCTGAGGGATTTGGGGGAAATGAACAGGATGAAAGCATTTTGAACTCTAGACTGGAAGGGCAACCAGGGGAGGTAGGCAGGTTCAGACTTTGTCACACGCTTGCCCTGGAGTTATGACAGCAAAAGGGTAATCAGAGACCCGACACTGCTGCAAAGACTTCGGTAGAGGAGTGTTCAGATGTTTAGGAGACCCCTTGGACTGGGAAGTGAAATTGCTCCTGACCATACTGAGTGTTACTGAGGGTGTTTTAAACATGGCTTATTCCTACGTCACAGCAAACAGGTGAAAACTTACTAGGAAGAAAAGGAGGAAAGTTCAAGTTGTTGGATTCACACTGGTCATTAGAAGCTTGGAGTAAGCTAGCAACTTCATTCATTTCCTTCAAAGACACAAAACACACCAAGTGTAAAATGCGATTGAGCTACATTTAGCTGTTGAGAAATGCTTACTGAACTAGGAGCCAGGATATCTGGGTCCCTTATTAACCGCTTTTTGGATTTTAAATAATCTCCCTAACTTTTCTTACCCTTTGTTTTATCTTTTACAAAATTGAGTCATTGGATTAGGTTACATATTTGTACGGTATGTTCCACTTCTAAACGACATTTTTACCTTTTATCAATTGATTTCAATCAGCTAATTCAGAAATACTGTTTCAAAGGTTGATCCCTGCCTACAAATTGTAAAGATTTTATTGTTATTGGTAAGAACCTAAGATAAACTAACATTTCTATTGTATAACTGTCCTTATCCTTTATTCCTCTGAGTGAGGAACAATAAGAGAATACAATTAAGATCAAATCTATTTTCTTACATGAATTAAAAATAAGTATGTCTAATCTTGGTAACAAACAAATTTTTTTTAATCATTGCATATCTTAGTCATCAGAGTGCTTCTGAAAATGACTGCTCCAATGCCTTGCACATTGGCACTCAGAGAACATTTGTTGAAGAAATTCCTACTGTTCTTCCACAAAAATATAGACCCTCATTAAATTATTATCTAATGATTAATTTAAATTTTTATGAATGAATGCTACAAATAGTAGCAATTACAATACCATTTTAATAAAACAGTATTTTTAAACTGACAACCAGTTAATGGAGAAAGCAAAAACTTTATCAAAATGAAATAACCAGTTGATGAAAGATGCAAGATAAGAACCTAAGGCTCTTAGGAGCCTAATTCACTGGATATAGACGCAGCATTAAGTAAAATAATTTTTAATACTACTATGTAAAGCGAATTATTTTTTACTACACATCAAAGTCAAAACTCATCTGAAAATTTGGCATATCTGTTTCCAAATGAAATTTGAGTCTGCAATAATAACTTACAATCCACACTCCATCAAACTCCAGACGATCATGAAATTTAGCAACCTGATCTATCCACCACTCAGTGCATACTGGATTGGTATAATCGGGAAAGACTGTCGGTCCCGGATATCCCTAGGACACAAAGAGGAAGGCTGTGGCAATCAGCTTGGTTGAAGGTTTTTCATTTTTACAGACAATGATTTCTTCTATTAGGAGCCTCATTTTGCTTGTCATTTTAGAAATAAAATGTGTGACTCCCCCAACAGAAACTAAACAATAAAATGCATACAAGGAACAAGAGGAAGAAACAATAAAAGGAAAAGCAACTGAGTAAATCGATGAAAAGCCACCATAAGTCCTTTTCTGTGCAAAAAGAAAATTTGAAAAGTACAATTTCATTATGTCAGCCCAGTTGGGAGACAAATTGTTTAAAATACTAGAAAGTCTATAGAATATTTTTCAAGAGAATGAACTTTTTCCAAGTGTTCTTAATTGAAGGTCACATAAAGTCTACTTTGAATAATTATGATTATAAATAACCTGTTGATATTTTTGGCATATAAACACTATTTTATAAATGGTTGAATGAAGTTTGCACTTCTTACTCAGGTCATTTTTTAAATTCTACCTCCCTTTTCTGTCTATGCCTATCAAACAAAAGCTTTAAAGATTTTCCACAACAAAGATATAACCATAGCCAAATTTTTGAAAAATCGGAATTAAAAGGATACCAGTTTTTGTGAAAAAATTTTGTTCATTTTCCCCATAGATTTATAGATTGTAATTTAGGAACAACTTTACAGTCTGGGAACATAATGAATACATATTTTAAAATGTGGATAATTCTCAAAGCTCAAGATGGGAGCTTGAAGTACCCACAGGAAATGGATTGAGCTCCTGGCTCTTTGTGTTAGGTGATGGGCACCAACTAACCATTAGATGTAACTTTGCCCCCCAGGAAACAGGTGGTGTCACAAAACAGTCACCTACAGCAACATTCAATCTAGAGCAAGCCAGCAAATTTGATTCAACCAAGTGCGTTTAAAACAAACCACTGGCCAGGCACGGTGGCTCACACCTGTAATCCCAACACTTTGGGAGGCCAAGGCGGGTGGATCATGAGGTCAGGAGTTCGAGACCAGTCTGGCCAAGATGGTGAAATTCTGTCTCTACTAAAAATACAAAAATCAGCCAAGCACAGGGGCAGGCGCCTGTAATTCCAGCTACCTGGGAGGCTAAGACAGGAGAATCGCTTGAACCTGGGAGGCAGAGGTTACGGTGAGCTGAGATTGTGCCACTGCACTCCAGCCTGGGCGACAGAGCAGTACTCCATCTCAAAAAAAAAAAAAAAAAGAAAACAAAACAAAAAACATGCACCACTATGCACCTCCACTACTGCTATCTCTGCCAACATCTTAGATTAAATGATTCATGCCATTTATTGGTCAATGAAGTCAACCATCTAATTCATTCTTTGTAATTATATGCAAATTCTTAATTATATATCACTCAAACATGAGTACTATTGAAATGACTCATACGTGTGGATAAAATTTTAGGTGAGCAAAATAATTTTTATTTGACTATGGACTCTAAATGCAGTATATAAATATGGGCTTATCTAATATTTTAGAAATTAGCTTCTAACGAATCAGTAAAAGCAAAGACTTGGTGTGCAGAAGGAAGAAAACTTTCCTACTGCTTTATGAAAAGTTAGAATCAATGAAAAAAAAGTAAATAGAATTAAGCATCGAAAGAGTCAATGAAAGGAACTAAGTGAGCAGGGTTTGGTAAGGGATCATCCATAATCCTGAAAAGACAGTTCTGCAAAATAAACCACTCAGGAGCAACAAGTTCTGCAGTCACCTGAACTCTCTAGATGAAGCACCAATTTGAGTAAATCTTACAGAATCCAATTATCTAGGGCTGACCCTACATATAATTGAAATTGCCTATGTGATTTGATTTAAAGTCCTCTCAGAAATTTTGTTATCCTGAATATAGGCCCCAGCTCAGCCTATTCCAATGCCTGAGTCTGCTACCTTAGAATCAAAACCGTGCTCTATCTATAAGTCTTGTGTAAATTTAAAACATAGGCCGGGCACGGTGGCTCACACCTGTCATCCCAGCACTTTGGGAGGCTGAGGCAGGTGAATCACCCGAGGTCAGGAGTTCAAGATCAACCTGGCCAACATGGAGAAACCCCGTCTCTACTAAAAATACAAAAGTTAGTCGGGCCTGGTGGTGTGTGCCTCTAATCCCAGCTACTCGGGAGGCTGAGGTAGGAGAATCGCTTGAACCCGGGAGTCGGAGGTTGCAGTGAGTCAAGATCATGCCATTGCACTCCAGCCAGGGTGACAAAAGTGAAACTCCATCTCAAAAAAAAAAAAAATTAAAAATTAAAAAAATATATATATTAGCTGAGATCAGTTCCATATTAATCTATGAGTATCTTGCTATATTTTTGTAGTTGAATTTATGTCTTGGGAAAGAGAAATTTGGAGATGGGAGGGCTTTAGGAACTGATTTTTCTTCTAATTATATATTGCTTCTCAATTATCTATGGTATTAGAAGATCAAGGCTAGCTTTTTAAATGCTTCAGATTTTTAATCATTCTATTATTATATCTACTGGTTTAAAATAGTAATAAAAGAAACCTCTAAAGCCACGAAAACAGTAACAATATTGTAACTTGCCTTTCACCCATCTTCGTACCAAAAGTACAAACTCTCCAAAACAATCATAATTTATTTTTATTTTCTTAAGAAATTACCTCCCCAACAGCAAAGCCATTGTTCCCCAAGATCCACACTCTCTTTAGGCTTCCATTATTATAGGGCTCGTAGTTAGAGTTTTTGGAGATGCCAGGATTCTAATAAAGAAATATGATACAAATATTATTTTTATAAATTGTTTTGCACTGTGAAAGAAAAAAATAAAGTAACAAGTGTTTGAACATACCATAATAATAACATATTTCTGTCCATTTTCATGTAACTCCTTGACAAAATCTGGGAGACCAGAGTAAGCGACTTCATCAACAGTGAAATCCTTCTTTCCATCCATGTAGTCTATGTCAGAGTACTGGACGTCCTGAAAGAGAGCTCTGGCCAGTCAGAACCCAGGAAACAGCACTGTGCTGATGGGAAGTATTACAGCTCTGGTTCCTGACCATTGAAAATGAAACTACATTTCCTACTGATCCTGGAACTTCCAGGGCTTGGCTACTTCTTAGGAGTAAATAAGCCATCTTTGAAACACATGATTGCTGTTTGGTTGCAGTTTTACCTCCTTGTCCTGACAGGTGCATGTCATAAGGTATTGGGAGGGACTTAAGAGCAGGAATTACATCTTGTTCATCTCTGCAACTTGAGAGCTTGGATGCTTGACATAAAACAGATGCTCTTTAAATGATTGTTTGAATGAATTATATTATTAATGTTATAACCATGTACTAACTTAACCCAAGCATCAAGCCAGAATATATCATATGGGGAGAAAATGATCTTTTGCCCTATGAAAGTGCTAGAGTAATGATTAACAAAGATCAATGACAAAAAGATAAAGCCTTACTCAACTAAACTCTCAAGCACACATTTTTCCTTGTGTTTGCGTACCAGCCTATGGGGAGCAGGTGTTATTCTTAGTGAGCAAATTGAAATGTGAGGGAGTTCAGTGACATTTCCCAAAGTACGTGCCCTGGGAGGTGGGGTGGCTGATGAGGGCTTTGGGGACAGGCTCTTTGGCTTCAGATGCTCTTTTTTTCCCCAATCTGCCACTTTCCTCAAAGACAAAGGAAGTGTTCTTCTAAGTGTTCCTCAAGTATCATACAGTAGGAGTCTCGGCCTTACAGGCCTGAAGGAAAATGTGGCTTGTAGTCTGTTGCCCAAAGTGGCATCAACTGTTCTAATACTGGGCAATCATTTAGGACCCAGGTGTCCTCCACAAACACATACAGGGAAAGATTCTATTTGTGGAAGAAAATTCTTCCTCGAATTGGATGTTTGCAGATAGTAGATATGGGAGAAGTAAAATTAAACACAATCAGGTGTCCTCCACAAACACATACAGGGAAAGATTCTATTTGTGGAAGAAAATTCTTCCTCGAATTGGATGTTTGCAGATAGTAGATATGGGAGAAGTAAAATTAAACACAATCAATTCCCCTTTGACACCAAAACACATTGACCATCTATTTTTTTCACAGGAAAAATTGATCCTCCTGCCTGCCCTTATCACTACTCTGAGAGGGGATTGAAGAATCCTGAAAGCAGGCCAAAGCCATTTCCACATGTTCAGTCTTCCTTCGGATGTTCACATTTAACTTTTTTTTTTTTTTTTTTTTTTTTTTGAGACAGAGCCTCACTCTGTCACCCAGGCTGGAGGGCAGTGGCACTATCTCAGCTCACTACAACCTCTGCCTCCAGGCTCAAGTGATTCTCCTGCCTCAGCCTGCTTTGTAGCTGGGATTATAGGCATATGCCACCACACCTGGGTAATTTTTTTGTATTTTTAATAGAGACGGGGTGCCACCATATTGACCAGGCTGGTCTCAAAATCCTGACCTCAAGTGATCAACCCACCTTGGCCTCCCAAAGTGCTGAGATTACAGGTGTGAGCCACCACACTGGGCCAACACTATATTCTTACATCAAAGTTTCAAAATCCCAAAGAGCTACCCCAAATAAGTTGTTCTGATAAATTCTTTAGCCACATGTTATGCATCTCCTGGAGAAGATGATCAAATATTACACACTTAATAATTATCTTGACTTACTGGTGGACATGGAACATCATAAATACTGATGCAACCATGAAGCTTCAAAATTAGAGTTTGTCAGATCTGGGAGGAGTATACGAGGTCACCGTGAGAAACTCATTTACTGTAAGTCATTATAATCATCATCTCTTGTTACTCATGTCACCTCCGGTGTTGCTTTCTCTAATATCATAACAGCTAACTTTGATGATGTTCACCTTCTGTGCTAGATGCTTTACATGCACAGTACTTACTACCAGCCCATTCCTTACTACCAGCCCACCAAAGCAAGTCTTACATTCTTATTCTATAAAGGTGGAAACTAAGACTCAGACATGTTAATTAAGTAGCGCAACATTGCACAGAGCTAGGAAGAGGTAAAGCCAAAATTCAAAGCCATATCTATCTGACTTCATTAACAGTATACTTTTCATGCTCAGATACATAACTTAACATGCAAATTTCTGCCAGCAAGTGTGCCTGTCAATCTATTGATTTATCTACATTTTTCCTAATAAATTGAATTTAATGCAAAAAATAAAAATGGGAATTGGTGTCAAATGCATGCTAAAAGAAGTTTCAACTTACATATGGTATCTCAGCTAAACGATTTCGGCTTACAACTTCTTTCAATTTATTGATGCCACCATAATCCCTGCGACTAAGCTGGAACCCAAGACTCCAATAGGGAGGCAAGAATGGCCGTCCAACAAGCTGAAAAGATAAGCAAGTAAGTGTGTAGACTTTTAGCATAAACACTGTAGCCCCATGCCTAACACTGGAGGCATTAGCCCCATTTCATTTTCTGTAAAGTTCCCAGAGCTGAAAATGTCAGAGCTGAGAGTAATCCGCTAGAATAATTTGTGAAATCCCATAATCACATCCTTCTTTACTAAGTACATAAATGTATTCCCAACATCAGACACTGATAAAATTTGCAGAAAATGTTTCAATAATAGTGTCACCTTGGGGGGAAACCGGTGACATTCATTATTCTATAAGTGTTTTTCTGAGTATTTGTTCACAGTGTGGTAAGGGCTAAGATGGGCGCTTGGAATATGGTGGCACAGAACAAACATAGTCCTGCCCTCACAGAGCTTAGAGGAAATAAATAAATGTCTAATATAATTTCAGATAGTGGTATGTGCAAAGGGTAAAGGAATAAGAACTGATGAGATTAGGAGTGAGATTACGGACACATGCCACCACGCCCAGCTAATTTTTGTATTTTTAGTAGAGACAGAGCTCCGCCATGTTGGCCAGGCTGGTCTTGCCCTCCTGACCTCAAGCGATTTGCCTGCATTGGCCTCCCAAAGTGCTGGAAGTACAGGTGTTAGCCACTGTGTCCAACCTCAAGTTTCTTCCTTTTCTGTAATTTGAATCAAATATGAATAGCTAGCAAAGTTTATTTAGGTAGTTCCTTTTCACTGAATTTTAACTTATTGAATGAATAAGCTTTGCTGATTGGTGGGATACATGAATGGACCATGAGTTACTTGAAAGCAGGATGGTGTCTCACTTATTTTGCATTTCTCAAGCCTTGCACAGTGTCCTTTTGAATGCAGAAAGCACCAAATAAAGGTCATCAAAATAAATAAACAGTAGATGAAAGACTATCCCAGCATTTATAATCCATATAGTTTACTAATACCTTTTATTAATTTATAATGAGTATACGAGATAATAGCAGTAAATAAGGACTATCTAAATGCAAAAACATACCTCCAAGTATTGCTGAACCACTTGTTCTGGAGTGTTTCCTAGGAATACATAGAAGTCAAGAATGCCTCCAATCGTGCGATAAGTGATTGCAGGAGCTGGCTGAAGGGTAACCTCTGAAAAAATTATAATGAGATTTATTAGAATCTTCTGGTTGGAAGTAGACTCTTCTCTGCAGTATAAATAGCTGAGCTATCTAAAAGAGTCTCAGTCTCATTTTGAAAGGGATGAAAATCACACTGTTCTTTTTATCAGAGGATTGTTGTTGGAGTTTGTCAAAATATTTAATGTGTAAGACACCAATGAAGACTTGAGTTTGTTTGTTTTTTTTAAGAGAAAGAAGAACAAATTTTATTTTAACCTAGCCACATACAAATACAAGCTTCTGGGTTTTGTGAGTGGCTTCACCCAAAAAACCTTTTAAAAATTTTATTAGATGAGTTTGACTACAACTAAATATTTAAAAATAAGTAAAAATGCTTATTGGAGTACCATTAATCCAGAAGCTGGAGGAGGAAGATTTGGAGGGGAAAAGGGTGGCTGGGCTATGAGAAAGAGCCTACAAAACACAACCTTGTTGCCTACAGGCAGAAAGTACAATTTACACGTTGAAATCTACAGGTATTTTTGGAATGCATCTATCAGTGGATCCTATTTTCTATGGACTATAAGGGGAAACATTGTATCAAAGAAGACCCTTGCAGTGGTTTTCAATGAAAATAATGTCAAGTATGACCTGGATTTGTAGACAGGTTAACCTACTTTCAGGTTCCAGTTTCAGCAAAAGTATTGTAGGTTCAAAATGCTTTCTGTTCAACAGTGATCTCACCATAAAAGTAAGTTTTTCTAAAAGCAGAATCCTAAAACATATTCCTACCTACAGAAGACAAAAAGATGCTTCCTACCCATGGCATTACTGTTCATCAGAAAAACTCCAAAAGAGGAGCCACTGGCGTCTTCAAGGCACAAGAAGAATGTATGAGCTCCATACAGATTAATCATGTCCTGTCAGCAAAACAGAAGAACAGTAATAGTGTTATGTGTTAAGAAAGTTTTCATTCACCCTAAAATAAATTCAAAAGCCATCTATAACATATACTTGGTCAACACTTCATGTAGTATAACATTGTATCAAAAAGGCATTGAAATGATATTATCAACTGGAAAATGAATAAACAGAATACGGTATAGCTATACAATAGAATTCCATTCAACAATAATAAAATAATCATACACACTACAACATAAATAAACCTTGAAAGTGTTATGCTAAGGGAAAGAAACTGACACAAACAACCATATATTGTATGATTTCATTGATATGAAATATCTAGAAAAGTCAAATCTATAGGGACAGAAAGTAGGTTAGTATTTGGCTCGGGCTGAAGCAAGCTCTGGAGTTTAAGTCTCAAAGGGCAGAAAGGATCCTATTGCGGTGATGCCAAAGTTATAGAACTGGATTATGACGATGCTTGCACAACTCAGTATATGTGCTCAAAGTCATTGAATTGCACACTTAAAACAGATGAATTTTATGGCCTATACATTATAACTCAATCAAGTTATTTTGTAAACATATTTGCTATGATGTATACCAAAATATTAGCAGAAAGTGATGGTATTATGAGTAATTTTGAATTTTTTATGCCTAGTTGTATTTTCTAATGTTTCTGTAGTTAACATATAATACTTAAGTGGAAAAAAAGCTTAAAACTAATAAAAAGAGAAAGAAAAAATATTTAAATCTGTGACAAAGCTGTGATGAGCACTGATACAAGAAGAGATAATGTGAGTGTGTATGTGTGTGTGTGTGTGTGTGTGTGTGTGTGTGTGTGTGTGTGTATAACTCTAAGTGCCTTAAGAATAAAAGAAGTTGAGATCAGAATACGGAGAATGTTTTACAAGCTCCCTGTGTGACAGTATCATCATCTTAGCCACAGCATAAGGCAATAATACTGATAATGGTAAATACCAGGAGAGGGGGAAAAAAGAATCAACATAATTTGCAAAATTAAGAAGACCAATAAGCCTAGACTAGATGTAAAATTATAGCCAGGAAAACTAATGGCATGACACTTGGATAGCATACAGACAAAATTTTTAAAATACATTTTAAAGAAAGAAAAAAGCAGGAGAAAAAGAAAAGAAAAAAGAAAGGAAGAAAAACAGGAAGGGTAGAAGGCATTACATCTAATTTGTGACTACAATTTAGGAATGTCAGCTATAGAAAGTCAAACATAGTACGATTCATAGTTTTCAATATTTGCCAGGGTCCTTGACCAAACACTTATTACATGTGTTGGCCATTGCTTTTTTGTCTTTGCTCTGCTCTGCAAGGTCACTCCCTCCATTGTATCAGATGCTGTTAGCTAGGCTACAGGTTGATGTGCTACTTGCTTTGTTCATCTTCTGCCAAATATGAATTGCAAAATGTCAGCTCTCTGTCTCCCTTGCACCATACTTCAGCTTGCGGCTCTTGCACAGATCCAAGAAATATCATCAGCACCATGGAGGCTTCAAGACATGCTCTACAAACCTACGTGACTCAAAGCGTTGTCCATGGAACAATACCTCCTCAAATCCTTTGTTATCAGTCAACCGCAAGACAAGTACAAAAACCAAAAGTCAAAGTTTAGAAATTCTTTCCTAGTAATTGAAAAGGGTAATATTTTATGTCTGTTCAACTGAAAATTTAGGCTTTTTTGGTATGTCTTTGGATTTTTTATTTCATTTTTTCAGTAATATATTTTAATTGTATTTTACAGAAGTATTGCCCATGCTGGATTTTTTACTTTTTTTTTTTTTAAAGAAACTAGTCCTTCACTCCAGATAAGCTGAGAGGCACTAATCTAGAGCAGTCCTTCTCCCACTTTAATATGAATGTGAGTCACCGAGGGATCTTGTAAAAATGCAGATTTGGATCCAGTGGGTCTGGGCTATGACTTGAGATTCTGCATTTCTAACAACCTCCCAGGTGATGCCAACGCTGACGTCTCTGAAACATACTTTCACTAGCAAACACCTAGAACAGTATGAAAGCTGTCAAGAGACATTTTTAGTCCACTGAGTTCTACTGAGCATGGCGCCTACTGAAGCCCTCATTTCCTCAGTTATTAAACCAATACATAGTAATTTGGCAGAAGTATACTAGGTTCTAATATAATCATGAAATTATATTTCCCATTAAAAATGAAGTTTGTTTAAAAAAAATGCTACATTTCAAATTTGCTAGAAAATTTCTAATTTATTTTTTTATTTCTAATATTGCTATATTCTTGAATTTATAAGTCTCAAGAACAAATATTCCTCAACACTAACACATCTAAAATGATCGAAGTAAGATAGATGTATTCCCGCAGGCTACTTTTAGGAAAAGAGGAGGGTATCCCTTACTGTAGGCGATACTGAGGAGGAAAGTCACCTCACCTTGGTGGGGGTGGCATCCCGGGTGAAGATGGGCCAGGTCTTCCAGGTCATGTTGTGGCGGTACTGCTGGTGCACATGTTCTCCCAGCCCATACACATTGGCACTGGGTAGTCGGAAAGACAGTTGCAGGTACTGCTGGGCAAACTGGAGGGGCCCGATGCTAGTGTCCAACCTGGGCCGTAGGGTAAGTAGAGCAAGCATCACCAAAAAACACTCTTTCCTCTGCTAGAAAGCTATCTTTCCTTTCCACATACACTTAGACCTCTGTTGTTTCATGTGTTATCAATTTTCACACTACCTTTGAAGGCCTTTCTAGGGCACCTCTGGTTCTTTGATTCGAGAGGAAGACAGCATTAGTGGCAGGATGCCAGGAGCTCAGGTTGGACAATTGGGGAAAGAGAGCAGAGTTGACTTCATATTTAATGTGCGTCTACTACATTCCAGGCACCACTCTGGGTGTTTTATAAACAACGTCTCATTACCCCTAGCAAAAGTGGATATTTTGAGTCCCTTTTTTTGGTCAAGGAAACTGATACTGTTAAGAAGAGGTATTTTGTCTGATATATAACACAGTTGACTTACTGGTACCAGGATGTGAATACTGGTTTTACTGACACTAATACTTCTATTTACTCCAGTACAGTTTGTGAATTAAGCTCAAATTGTTGGTCACTGCTTGATAGCAAAATTCACAGTGAATAATAATTTAAAATAATAGACAATGAAGTTTGAGTTCCAGTATGAATAATAATTTAAAACAATAAAATCCCCTATTTTACAACATATGTAAGCCAGAAGTATATTTCTGTGTATATATAAATATATTATATTATACAACTAGATAAATATATTAAATATACTACATATTTAAATATATAAATATATATTATTGAATTTTATATAAATATTTAGATAAATAAAAATATATTATGCAAAATATATATTTATATTCAATATATTGATGTATATTAACATATATTAAATATTTATATTAAATATAAATTAATGTTTACTAAATATATTAAATATTTATATTACTATAATGTTTATTAAATACATTCTAATACATTAAATATTTACATTAAATCTAAATTAATGTATATTAAATATATATTAAACATTTATATTTAATATAAACATATAAATATGTGTAAATATATTCAATGTATAAATATGACATATTTGTATATTAAATACATATGTTATATATTATATTTAAAATATATTAATTTATATATATTTATATATGATTTAAATATATCTATATATTGTATATAATTATATAATTTAGCAAGCATTTTAGTATTACATTTTAGTATTCTGTTTTACGAGCATGATAGGCTAACACTGTTATTTTACAGCAAGCTCTTTGACATTTTTCTGATATTCAAACATTTTCTCTAGTTGTACTTAAATATTTAACTGCCCACCCACAGTAAATCAGAATGAGTAATATCAGAACTGTGTGTTCAAAGATGCACCAAGAGGGTTGAAAAGCTCACAAGACTTTTCTGTTGCTTGTCCTCATTATTTTGATGCTGAAAGGTTTATCAGTAACCTCCACATAATAGGTCAAATTGGAGGCATCAGCAGTCCCATCAACCAGCCTAATATTTTCATGGGAAACTTCATAGCGTATGTTATTATAGTCAGTGATCTGTCAAAATAAAAACAGAAGGGACAACTGCAGATAAGACCACTTCCTTGTAGACAGAGCTATAAAAGACATTCCATCTCAAATAGCACCCCATGAGAATAGCTTCTAATTCTTGACATTGTGGCTCCTGATTTGTGAAGTCACCCAATTACGTGTGCCCCATCAGATAAAAATTAGCCTGCCCATCCCATCCAGAGATTCCTGCAGAGAGGAAGAGAAGTACCTTCTGCTTCCACACTTCAAGCCCAATGTGGACACACTGCTTTCTTCAAAATGTATTTAGCAGTCACTCCCAAACCAACCTTAAAATGAAACCGATTGGATGTCTGATATTCAGCTGTGAAAAGGGTGGTGACGACATCATTTCCAAACAGAGATGGGGACGGCAACCTTTTCAACTGGGCAGTAAATCCTATGGGTGGCAAGATAGGGGGAGAGAAAGAGAAGGAGACTAACTTTTAGGGGTTTTTGTTTGTTTGTTTTTATTTTGAGATGGAGTCTTGCCCTGTAGCCCAGGCTGGAGTGTAAGGTGTGATCTTGGCTCACTGCAACGTCCACCTCCCAGGTTCAAACGATTCTCCTGCCTCTGCCTCCCGAGTAGCTGGAATGACAGTCACCTGCCACCATGCTCAGCTAATTTTTGTATTTTTAGTAGAGATGGGGTTTCATCACATTGATGGGCTGGTCTTGAACTCCTGACCTCATGATCCACCTGCGTCGGCCTCTCAAAGTGCTTGGATTACAGGCGTGAGCCACCGTGCCCGCCTGACTTTTACCTTTTATTTTACTTTGCAGTTGATGTATCTGGGCCATAAGGAGTTGTTCCCAGGCACAACATCAGGGCAGTGCTCACCTGTGCTTGTATTTGTATGGCCATTGCTGGCTTCATAGCCCCAGTTACAGGGGAAGAAGCACCTAGGGACATTGGCATCCTCCACAGGTGACCAGCAGCACTTATATTGCCATCTGCAGATATCCTGTAACAATGACACAGAGTTAGCAGTATATAAACTGAGGGAAGGAAAGTATTACCTATTTATTTATAATCCATTTTATTCCAAGGAGAATTTAAGATAGGTTATAATTACATTCACTAATTTATTTGTTCTTTATTTATTCATGCATCTATCCAACTGTCCAATATATATTTATTATCTACCAGACATGGAACTGATAATACAGATAAACAAGACAGAGCCTGTGCCCTCAGCAAACTTACTGTCTAGTGGCAAATCCATACAATTAGAAAAGCAATTACATACAGCATGATGATATGAGGTCTCCACCAAGTGTGTCCAGGAGCTGAGGGAACACACGGTCACTGTACCCAGCCTAGTAGGCTTGGAGTGGGGTAGGGAGAGCTTCCAGGTAAGTGAAAGGTAAGTGAAAGGTAACTCCCGTCATGAAGCACTAGGGGAGGTTAGATAGAGCAACAGTATTCCCAGCTGAGAAGGCAGCAATGCATGACAGACTCTGAAAAACCACACATTTCTTGTGCTGAAAACATTGAGTATGAGAATGAAGCTGGAAATCACATAGTATTTTTATTAGGAGTGGGTTGGAAGCCAGACCAAGAAGTTTGGACTTTCCCATGAGAAAGAGTCATGCAAGTGGCTAACAACACAGCAAAAAAAGAAATGCATTTCCAAAAAGTAAGCAAAGGGAAGCTAAGAAACTTAGAGATGATTAAAATAAAACTAGGACAGAGGGCAACATAGAAATTCACAATGTCTCTACTATGTCCAAGGCAAAAACAAATCACATGTGGTTCTTTCTCAGAGTGGCTTGATTATAAATATTTTTTGGTGTTATTTAGCAAGATTTATTTTGTAAAGGTCTTATAATTTTCACATTAATTTACATAAAATTATTTTGTTATGATAAATAAAACAAATGGCAACTGAGACCAATGTGTTAGAATAAACATAGGCATTCACCTTCCTCACCTAACTAAACTTACATGAAATGACAGAAGTGATTTTAAGAAAAACATTACAAATCTGTTTATAACACAGCAAAATAAAATGCAGTGTGGCAATTCAGAAATTCAATTACAATTGAATTTCTTTCTTTTTTTTTTTTTTTTTGAGACAGAGTTTCATTCTTGTTGCCCAGTCTGGAGTGCAATGGTGTAGTCTCGGCTCACTGCAATCTTCACCTCCTGAGTTCAAGTGATTCTACTGCCTCAGTCTCACAAGTAGCTGGGATTACAGGCTTCTACCACCACACCTGGCTAAGTTTTGTATTTTTAGTAGAGACAGGGTTTCACCATGTTGGCCAGGCTAGTCTTGAACTCCTGACTTCAGGTGATCCACCCACCTCAGCCTCCCAAAGTGCTGGGATTACCGACGTGAGTCATCGTGCCTGGCCTACAATTGAATTTCAATTATAATTACAACTACAGTTGGAGTTCCATTACAATTCAAGGTGAGATTTAGGTGGGTACACAGAGTCAAATCATGTCATTCTGCACCTGGCCCCTCTCAGATCTCATGTCCTCACATTTCAAAACATAATCATGCCCTTCCAATAGTCCCTTAAAGTTTTAACTCATTCCAGTGTTAATCCAAAAATACAAGTACAAATTCTTATCTGAGACAAGGCAAGTCTCTTTAGCCTATGAGCCTGTACAATCAAAAGCAATCAGTTTCTTCCTAGATACAATGGGGTACAGGCATTGGGTAAATATACCCATTCCGAATGGAGAAATTGATCAAAATGAAGGGGTTACAGGCCCCATGCAAGTCTGAAATCCAACGCGGCAGTCAAAGCCTAAAGCTCTGAAATAATCTCCTTTGACTCCATTTCTCACATCCAGGTCCTGCTGATGTGAGAGGTGGGCTCCCACAGCCTTGAGCAGCTCTGTGTCTGTGGCTCTGCAGGTACAGCCACCTTCCTGGCTGCTTTCATGAGCTGGCATTGAGTATCTGTGGCTTTTCCAGGCACACACTGCAAGCTGTCCGTGGACCTACCATTCCGGGAGTTGGAGGACAGTGGCTCTCTTCTCACAACTTCACTAGGCTGAGCCCCAGTGGAGACGCTGTGTGGGGACTCTGACCCCACATTTCCCTTCCACACTGCCCTAGCAGAGGATCTCCATAAGGATTCTACCCATGCAGAAAACTTGTGCCTGGACATCCAGGCATTTCCACACATCCTCTGAAATCTACGTAGAGGTTCCTATACCTCGATTCTTGACTTCTGTGCACCCACGGGCTCAACACCATGTAGAAGCAGCCAAGACGAGGGGCTTACACCCTCTGAAGCCACGGCCTGAGCTGTACCTTGGCCCCTTTTAGCCATGGCTGGAGCTGCTGGGACACAGAACACCAAGTCCCTAGGCTGCACACAGCAGGGGGATCCTGGGCCCAGCCCATGAAACCATTTTTCCCTCCTGGGCCTCCTTGCCTGTGATGGGAGGAGCTGCTGTGAAGACCTCTGACATGCCCTGGAGACATTTCCCCATTGTCTTGGCAATTAATATTTGGCTCCTTGTTACTTATGCAAATTTCTGTAGCTGGCTTGAATTTCTCCTCAGAAAATAGGCTTTTCTTTTCTATTGCATCATCAGGCTGCACATTTTCTGAACTGTTATGCTCTGCTTTCCTTTTAAACATAAGTTCCAATTCCAAACCATATCTTTGTGAATACATAAGCTGAATGCCTTTTATAGCACCCGAGTTACCTCTTAAACACTTTGCTGCTTAGAAATTTCTTCTGCCAGATACCCTAAATCATCTCTCTCAAGTTCAAAGTTCCACAGATCTCTAGGGCAGAGGTGAAATGCCACCAGTCTCTTTGATAAAACATAGCAAGAATCACCTTTATTCTAGTTCCCAACAAGTTCTTCATCTCCATCTGAGACAAGCAGCATTTGGTCAAAGTCATTCAACAAGTCTCAAGGAAGTGCCAAACTTTCCCACATCTTCCTGTCCTCTTCTGAGCCCTTCAAACTGTTCCAACCTCAGCTTGTTACCCAATTCCAAAGTCGCTTCCACATTTTCAGGTATCTTTACAGCAACACCCCACTACCTGGTACCAATTTACTGTATTAGTCAGTTCTCATGCTGCTAATAAAGACATTCCCAAGACTGTGTAATTTATAAAGGAAAGACATTTAATGGACTCACAGTTCCAAATGGCTGGGGAGGCCTCACAATCATGGTGGAAGATGAAGGAAGTACAATGGGATGTCTTACATGGTGGCAGGCAAGAGAGCTTGTGCAGGGGAAGTCCCCTTTATAAAACCATCAGATCTCATGAGCCTTATTCACTACCATAAGAACAGTATGGGGGAAACCGCCCCACAATTCAATTATCTCCACCTGGCCCCTTGACACATTGGGAGTATTAAAATTCAAGGTGAGATTTGGGTGGGGACACAGAGTCAAACCATCATTTCCATTTAAAAAAAAACAATGAGGAATGTGTAATGTTAAGATTTAGAACAACAAGATTTAAAGCTCCTTAATATTTGAACTGAATTACAAAAGAAAACAATGAAAGAGAAGTGTTATGAAAAAACTTTAAAAATCAAATTTCAAATATCCCAGAAAATAATATTAAAAAAATAAAGAAATGGAAAATATGAAAGAAAGAGTAGGTGAAGTGACTGACAGACTCAGACAGCAGCACTCAACTAAGAGCATTCCAGAAGGAGAAAGGAGAAGACAGATGAGGGAAAGAAAAGCAAATCAAATGTCATGGATCATGAACAACTCAATGTACAAACCAAGATACTAGAAAAGTACAAAATAAACCCACAAAAAGTGCATAAGATAATAAAAACAAAAGCAGTAATTATAAACTAGAATGTTCTGGTAACAAACTGAAAAAGCGCAGTCCAAATAAACAAGTAAACAAAAACATATAGGCCCATTTCACTTAAAAAACATAGATGTGCAAAATATCAATAAAATATTAGCAATTTGAATTCATTCATATATTAAAAGAATTAATACACAATATATGAATAGGTCTTATTAAGCAAAAGTTAGAATGGTTCCAAATTAAGAAATATTTTAATGTAATTCACGACACTGACGAAAGAAAATCATATGGTAATCTCAATGGAAGCAGTCTATTTTAAAAATATAATGTGGTAAATTTAAATGCCTTAAATTTAAAAAGCAAGTTGGAAAACTATATAGAATAATCAAATTTTTGTTAAAACAAAACAAATATATAGATGCAAAAGCTTATAAAGATCAAGAGAAGGATATACACTAAGCTACTGATTTGATTCTGGGTGATTCTGGGGGGGTAATTTGGAGATAGGAAGCTTTCTCATTTTATTCTCTACATAACTATAATGTCTGAATCTTTCCTGTTAAAGGACTGTGTTCAATGTAGATTGTGACACCAAAAATGAGAATATATCACAACACTACTCATTCGAAAAAGGCATAGTGCTGATAAGTATTTTAGATGCTAACATCTGATGTCATTTTCCTGAAAAGCCACAATGTAAATATAACTTAAGTCAGTGCTTCACACTTATTATAAACAAAGTAATTACATTATAACCATACAATCTTTGTAAATGTACTTATTAATTCTCCATAGATCTAATTGACATTCCTGTCTCAGTCTCTCTCTTCAGATAATAAAAAGGGCTGGAGGGATCAGTGAAGAAAGAATTTGGGGGTCTGGATGGCCTGTGGATAGTTGATTTTCCTAAGGCAGACATGAAGTACCTCTGCTCCCTCTGAAACTGGGGTCAGTGTAATTTAAAAGGTCAGCTCCATTGTCATAAATTGTTTCAAAGTCCACAGACCTCTATAAAAAGCAATAAACATTTAGGTAAGCGGTCTGCCCTAACACCCCTCCTTCAGTTTTCAACCATTACCAATATCCCAGACACCAAAGGTCAAACCCCAGAGGCAATTACTACTCAATCTTTCAGTCCCCGTGTATCTTCCACACGGATTTAGAATGGAGACAGGGAGACTTGTGAGTCTCCACTATAGTCCAGGCATGAGTTACAGTAACACAGACGCTAATGAACTGATGCCTGGGATATAGCAGTTGATTCACAACAAATCTCCCTGTCTCTGTTCTTTCTGTCGCACCAAACTTGAGTATTCTTCAGTTATCTTCCAAATAGATGTTATGTCATTTTTCATTAGAAATTGTTAATTAATATAATTTAAAAATTAACAATTAACTTGGAAATTGTCTAGTACAACTTCCATTTGATGCAGGGATTTCTTCAATAGAGTCTCTGATAGATGCTTAAAATCTGTAAATGGTATGTAACCAACTTCTTCCAAAACCAGGAAATTCCATTTCTATAATTAGTATTTTATTGCAATGTTATTTATTAGGTTTAGTTAAAATCAGTCTCCAGGAAGTTCCATTTTCTAAAACCTACTATAGCTGCATGTTGCCTTTCGGATAAACTGTCTCAAACTATATTGACAATTTAGAAAGAAAAGAGAATCTTATAACCTATGAGTTAAAAGACATGGAAGAAAATGGAATGCACATTGGAAAAAACTTCCAACTGTTATTATTTGCAGGTAACATTATCATATCAGAAAAAGCAAACGTCTACAAACTAGGACAATTAATAGGTAAATTTAAGATTTCTGGTTACAAGATCAGTATTCAAAAATCAGTTTTAAATCTATATATCAACAACAGAGAAACAGAAAATTAAAATTTAAGAATAAGACTTGAATAGAATCAAATAGAAAAAAAGTAGCAAAAACATGTGCAAAAGCTCTCTATCAAAAATTTCAAAACTAAAATCTCAGTGCATAGAAAGATAAATACCATGTTTAGGAATTGAAATATTCACCCTTGTAAAGATAGTAATTTTCCCAAATTTAACCTGTAAATTTTATGCAATCACAATAAAATTTCTAGTAAGTTTTGTGAGAAAACTGGCAGGCTGGTATGAGAGACACTAAAATTAAAATGTATTCAGAAACCTAAAGGGCAAAGAATAAGCTAGGCAATCTTGAGGAAAAGTAAGAATGATTTGGAGGACTTCTATAACCATACATTAAGACCTATCATAAAGCAATAGTAATTAAGGCAGTACAGTATTGGCAAAAGAACAAACTAATAACTCAACGAAATGCATTCCAGAAGCAGATCCATACCTATAAAGACATAATTTACAGTAAAGTTGCCACTAAAATGCAGAGGGAAAAAGATCGTCAGTTCAATAAGTGGTGACGGATCGATTAAAAATTCAAGAAAAAAAATGTTTCTGGGCCAGGTGCAGTGGCTCGCAGCACTTTGGGAGGCTGAGGTGAGCGAATCACAAGGTCAGGAGTTCAAGACCAGCCTTACCAAAATGGTGAAACCCCCATCTCTACTAAAAATACAAAAAATTAGCTGGACATGATGACGGGTGCTTGTAATCCCAGCTACTCAGGAAGCTGAGGTGGGAGAATCGCTTGAACCTGGGAGTGGAGGTTGCAGTGAGCCGAGATCGCGCCACTGCACTCCAGCCTGTAGACAGCAAGACTCCATCTCACACAAAAACAAAAGTGTCTGAACTCTTTACTGATACCATATACAAAAATCAGTACTATATTCATAAAAGATCTAAATTTGAAAGATAAAACAATAATGCTTTTAAGGGAAAGATAGTAATATATTTTTCTGACCTGGGAGTAGGCAAGAATTACTAAATAGAATATGAAATGAATCAACCACTGAAAAAGTGATAAAGTGAACTATTTTAAAATTATGAACTATTTGTCATCAACAGTCGCCATTAAGAGAGTTAAAAGACAAATAATAGACTAAGATATATGTCTAACAAAGGATTTGTATCCAGAATACATAAATAACTACTACAAAGCAAGAAAAAAGATGAACAGTTTAAATTAAAAATACATTTCATAAATATGATTACCAACTAGCCAATAAGCATTTCTAAAGATATTTAACCTTATTAGTCAAGAGAAACATGAAAATTAAAACCATAGAATGGTTAAATTGAAAAAGGAGAAAACACCAAGCGTTGATTAGGATGTAGAGCAAATGAACTCCTATATACTACTGAAAGAAATGCAAATTGATACAAATACTTTGAAAAATGATGTTGCAGTGTCAGTTAAAGTTTAACATGTACATATCCTATAGACTGGAGGTTCCATCCTTAGGTATAGAGCCAATAAAAATTCTTCCAACTGTTCACCCAAAGACACCCAAAAATTTGATGTAAATTTTTTTGAGTCGTGCTGTTCATAGCAGCACGACTCAAAAAAAACTCTAGATGAAAACTCACAAACGACTATCAAGAATAGGGTGGATACAGAAAAAAAAAAAAAATATATATATATATATATATATACACACACACACCCCTAATAGGCTAAATCTCATAAAATTAATTTTAATTTTGAGGTTGGGCACAGTGGCTCACCCCTGTAATTCTAGCACTTTGGGAGGCCAAAGGGGGTGGATCACAAGGTCAAGAGACCATTCTGGCCAATAAGGTGAAACCCCATCTCTACTAAAAATACAAAAATTAGTTGGGCATGGTGGTGCATGCCTGTAGTCCCAGCTACTCAGAAGGCTGAGGCAGGAGAATCGCTTGAACCGGGGAGGTAGAGGTTGCAGTGAGCCAAGATCGCACCAGTGCACTCCAGTCTGGCGACTGAGCGAGATTCCGTCCAAAAAAAAAAAAAGACATATTTAATAGAACTTGAAGTTTACAAATTTGAAAATATGGATGAAGTGGACACCATCCTACTATATGCCAAGAGAAGAATGGTTAAACTATGGCATACTCATATAATGGAATATCACTCAATGATACAAGGAATTATCTAATATTTGCAACAATAAAGATGAATCTCAAAAATGTGCTGAATGAAAGAGGCTTTACACTACACTGTATGATTCCATTCATATGAAGTTCTGCAACAAGCAAAACTAAACTAAGGTGGAGATAAATCATCAGTGATTACCTGTTAAGGGGTACAAGTCGGAATAACTATTGGGAAATGTCGTAAGATAACTTTCTGTAGTGATGGTAATATTCTGTACCTTTGGGTATAGAATGGTTTAGCTTACACATGTATAGACATCTGCCATAATTCAACAAATGTGCACCAAAGAATTGTGCAAAATGTATTAATAACAACTCTTCGTATGTGCGTTGTATATAAGTGTAATATCTGAAGATAAATAATTATAATCAAACTTTGGACTGTAGCCAATAATATACATGGTGAGAAATTTATGAAAAAGTGAACTGGTTTCTAGAACTTACTTTCAAATGCATAGAAATCAGATAGTTTAACAGATGAATGAAGTGTGGGATAAGTGATAAACATGAGAAAGCAAAGTAAAATACTAATGGTGAAATTTAAGTGGTAGGTAATGGGTATTATTGTAAACTTATTTCAGTCTTTCCATATGTTTGAAAAGTTCAATACAAAATTGTTGGAAAAAATCCATTTTCCATTTCTTTTTAAAAAAAAGTTAAAGTAAGAATATAAAGGTGGTTGCTAATATATATCAATAAAACAATTCTCTTAAGCCAGTAGCTAACTTTGTGCTTGATACTTTGACCACGAATTTCCATTAAAGTCAAGCACAAAATAAGGGTTGCCAACCATCATCACTTTAATTATATTATTCTGCAAGAAATAGACAATACAATTAGACATATGAATGTATAAGATAATATTAATACAAAGAAAAATTATCCTTATTTTAGTATAATGTAATTCTATACTTAATATCCAGAGAAGGGACTACAAAAATATTTTTTATAAACAATAGGAGATTTAACTTGATCAATTATATAATAAATAGAAATAAATATACTGTATAAACAATATAAAGTAAAAATAATAAATATAAAGTAATAGCAAGAAAAGAAGCATTATAATAAAAGAAGCACAACTTACAAAATATAATGGATTATATTTACAATAGAAACCAAGGATGTGAAATACCTAGGAAAAACATCATAATTCTTATGCAACAAAACATATAAGAGAAACATAAAACTCAGTTAAGAAATATATGTACACATGGGTTGGGCGCGGTGGCTCACACCTGTAAGCCCAGCATTTTGGGTGGCCGAGGCGGTGGATCACCTGTGGTCAGGAGTTCGAGGCCAGCCTGGCCAACACGGTGAAACCCCGTTTCTACTAAAAATACAAAAATTAGCTGGGCGTGGTGGTAGGCACCTGTAATCCCATCTACTCAGGAGGCTGAGGCACAAGAATTGCTTGAACCTGGGAGGCAGAGGTTGCAGTGAGCCAAGATCCGTGCCACTGCACTCCAGCCTGGTGACAAAGTGAGACTCTGTCTCAAAAAAAAGAAAAGAAAGAATTATATGTATGTATGAAAAGAACTGAAATGGAGATACTTTCTAAGTTTTTATAACAAGAAGATTCAAATCTATCAAAATGTCAATATTGTTTAAAATTTAACTGAAATTCAATACTGTCCTAATTAATATCTCAAGAAGATATTTAATTTAGAATATGGGGCAAATAAATAAAATTTAAATATATAAATACATACAACCTTTATGAAAAAGTCCCAAGCCACAACTAATCAGCGTTCAAGTAGCTGATATTTTATGGAAGCTACTCAGGGAGAAAACCTGTGTTCTTTAGTACATATTCACTGGGGCCTCTATTGCCAGTAACATAATTCCAGAGGGCGCTTGTTGTAGCAAGTTGCCTGAGTTCTGTAAGTGACTCAACCAGTGACTCAGGTAAATGCTAATCTATTTTCTATCACTATGGATTTCTCTATTTGCATGTGCTTAATGGCCTCTATTCTCAAAGAATACATAGTCTAGCCCACAAACTTTTAACCTTTCTACCACAATCCTTGGAATCACACGTAAAGTACCTTTAGTAGCACCTGTAATCTCCCTCCACTTTGGACTTTATAATCCACAGGTTAACATTCTTGTTAGCTTTTCCTACTCTTCCTTTTTCTCAAACACTGCTTCCCTCACGATCTTAATATTGTTATTTTAATAAGGTAAGAAAGAAAGAACTCCAAACAAATCAGAGGCCCAGAAGCCATGCCACCCCCGCCCTTTCCCCACTTCACATATTCATCTCTTTTCAATAACACCCCGTAGGCCACCAAAAGCGATCTTATTTCTCTGACCTCGGTCACCTCCTGGTCAGGTATGCAGTCTATCCTTTCCGAGTGGGGAATATCTGGGCACTCTGGAGTAAATGAAGTATCTGCATAGGAATTAAAGGATAAAGTTGAAAATGTGTAGTGTAATCACAGCTCCAGGAAGGAAGCCAGCAAAGTTACAGACTTTCAGTCAATTCTGCACACAACAGATCACCAGTAGCTGGTATCTACATTTGCATACAATGTTTAACACTTCTCCAAGCTGGTATCTATATTTGCATATGATGTTTAACACTTCTCCAAGGTTAAACACGTTTATTTCTACTTTGTTTGCTTTTTATACAGATACAATTTGTATACCATAAAATTCATCCTCTTAAAGTATATGTCAATGGTTTTTAGTTAAGAAGTTGTACAACCTATGACCACTATCGAATTCCAGAACAATTTCATCACCCCAAAAAGAAATGACATTCCCATGTTCTCCCAGTTCCTCCCAGTCCCTGGTAAACACTCATCTATTTTCTATCACTATGGATTTGCCTATTCTGAACATTTCCTATAAAAAGACTTTTTCTTTAGTCTTTAAAATTTTTTCTTTAAAATTTGTGGCCTTTTGTGTCTGGCTCCTTTCACCTGGTCTACGGTTTTGCAGGTTAATCCATGTTGTAGTATGTATCAGTGCTTCATTGCTTTTAATGGCTGAATCACATTTTGTGTGTGTGGATATACCACATTTTGTTTATCTATCCATCGGTTCATGTACATTTGGGTTGTTTCTACTTTTTGAGCATTATACATAATTCTGCCGTGAGCATTCAAAAGTTTTTCTATGAACTATGTTTTCAGGTCTCTTGGTTATATATCTAGAAGTGGAATTGTTAGGTCATATGATTAACTCTATCTTTAGCTTTCCGAGGAACTGACAAAGTTTTCCAAAGTAACCACACCATTTTGCATTCCCATTAGCCATGTAGAACAATTCCAGTTTCTCTGTAACCTCAGCAACACTTGTTTTTATCTGTTTTTAATTACAGTCATCCTAGTGGGTGTGAAAGCGATATGTTATTGTTTTGACTTGCGCTTCCCAAATAACTGATGATGTTGAATATACTTCCATGGGTTTAGTGGCCATTTATAGATTTCCTTGGGATAAATGTCTATTTAAATGTTTTACTCATTTAGAAACCTTTTTTTAAAAAAATTTGGATTTGTAGTATTTCTTTATACATCCTAAGAGAATATATTATCTTATATTCCAATGTATTATGTTAGAATGTATAAAGAAATATATTTGCAAATGATGTATCTGATAAGGGCCTAACATCAGATATGTTATCTGCAGATATGTCCCCTGAATCTGTGGATTGTTGTTCACATTCTTGATAGTTTTCTTCAAAGTGTGCTTCAAAGCACAAAGTTTTTTTCAATTTTGATGAAGTCCAATTTGCCTATTTTTTTCTTTGGTTGCTGTGCTTTGGGTATCGTCTAAGAAGCTGTTGTCTAATCCAAGGTCACAGACATTTTTATTTATGCTTTCTTAGAGTTTTATAGTTTTGGCCCTTATATTTAGGTTTTTGATAAATTTTGAGTTAATGTTTATATATGCTGTCAGGTAGGGATCCAACATTATTTTTGTTGTTGTTGTTACCAGGGAAGACCTGATTAAATAGCTGGGAAAGTCTTTTTTCTTACTGTTTTTTCTTTAGTCTCTTATATATAGGCACAGCTGCTTAAAGACACCAGATGACTCAGGCTACATATCAGGAAGATACTATTGGCCTCATTGGAAACAAACACCTTCACTCAACATTAGCTATTCTTACTTTAGCCTTTATCAAATTTGTGGAATCTTCTCCCCATAACAACAGCAGAAGTAGGACTGGCTCATGGACTCCATGAACCATCTGAAATCTAGAATTTCATCAGAATTTGGAGGAAACAGTTACTGTGGGCATTAGCAGGTGTCCGTTAATGCTTTTGTTTTGATTCAAAACAAAGCCCCCAAATATATTCACTATCACTATCTTTATGGCTTTACATTTGTATGTGTATATATGTATATATTTCAGTAAAAATTTGTCTTAAAACTGGATTCCGGCAATATGCAACAACATGGATGAACCTTGAGGACATTATGCAAAGTGAATTAAGCCAGTCACAAAAGGACAAATACTCTGGGATTCCACTTAAATAAACTATCTAAAATAGTCAAACTCATAGAGGCAAAGAAGAGAATGGTGGTTGTCAGGAGTTAGGGGAAACAGGGATTGCAGAGTTGCTAATCCCCATGTATAACATTTCAGTTATGCAAGATGAATAAGTTCCAGAAATCTGATGTACAACATCGTTTCAATAGATAACAATACTGTCTTATACACTTAAAAATCCAGTAAGAGGGTAGATGTTATGTTCACTGTTCTTACCACAATAAAAACAAATTGATTTTAAAGCCCCCCTTTCAACCCATGGAAATACATCTTCAAAAAAGAAAAAAAAAAAAAAAACCCAGAGAAAAGTTCAGTATGTAAGACAGTTAAAAGCATAACTACTCTGCATAAATCAGAATGTAGTTTAGGGTGAATGCAAGTGTGAAGATCTAGTTTTATATCAAATAAAAGAAACCAATTATTCATATACACTGGATAGCAATCTTATGAGACTTGCAATCTAAAAAATGTTTTAGAGGAGAGAAGTAGGAATAAGCTCAAAATGGCTTATATCAATGGTTTTCAGATCATCTTTCAAAGTTATAAATAGTCCCTAGAAAGTGTCTTAATGTTTACTGTGGAGAGAGATGAAAAGAGATGGAGCAGGTAGGGTTCTACTATCAGGACAGCTTCTTTTCACTGTAGGCTCAATTCACATCTATAAA
The DNA here is from genome assembly GCF_043159975.1 of Macaca nemestrina. Lineage (NCBI taxonomy): Eukaryota > Metazoa > Chordata > Mammalia > Primates > Cercopithecidae > Macaca > Macaca nemestrina. The sequence goes on from NC_092128.1 coordinate 16,902,456, forward strand.
GTGAGTTTGTCACGCAGAACAAAGCCCAAATTCAGCTTTACTGAAAATACATTTTTGAATTACATACATTTTATTATTTAGAGTACAATATGTGCTTGAAAGAGAAGGCATTCTGTTTGATGCTTCTGGGTGTCTGAGAGAGAGAGCGAGAGAGACAGATAGACAGATAGAACAGTTTCAAAGGCACCTATGAAGAAATTATAGCTATGTATGTTGGTATAACCAAGCCAACTTAATGTAATCTCCCTGTAACCTTTGTTTCCTTTTCCATAATATAATGGGGCTGGAGGCACTGTTACCTTAACAGTCCTTTCTCATTGAAGGCAGTATGACTTCATGACTCTGGGTTGAAGGGCAGGCATCTAGTGAGCCTAATTTTGCATCTTGTTAAAATTGCACCAAATGGGGCTTGGGAGACCCTAAATATCACTACCATTCAGGGTTTCAGTGCAGAAAAAGAACACTTATCTTTTGGAGTTTAACTTAAACTAATTGGGGATGTGAATTTTGAATACTGCAATGTAGTGGCATATTGAAAAGTAAAAGAATAAAATAATCTCTTTGGCATTTAGAGGGGACTTCCTTTACCCAGCCTTCCAACCCACAAGCATCTCCTTTACCTGAAGGTTCCTCCAACACAAGAAGCAGCAAGAGGATATCTATGACCACCACAATTAGGCAGAAGATGATCAGAAGGACTTCCAATACACTGAGCTTCCTTGCCATCTAGATAGACACAGATAATTGGGTTAAAACAAATCACAAAGCCCCACCAATCTAAGAGGATACATAATCATTGTGATTGTGAAATTGTTTGCAAGATGTGGTTGTTTGCAAGATGACCTTGATTATCAGCATCCTCTTTACATAATCTAAAGATTATTTGTTTCCATTTATCAGTGTCCCTAATTAACTCTAGCTTTACATCCAACACCTGTAAAGCCCTTGACTTTTTTGCATGCAGAGGAATTGAGGATTGTCCAAGGAAAAGTATATCAGGCATGAAGAACTGAAGGGAAAATGTTGTGGAATAACACACAGAAGATAGATGAGGGGCTGAAGTAGCTCACAAAATCCTTTAGATGTCACTTTGATCTTCACATCCACCTAATGTAGTAGACAGGAAGGTATGCTCAGGGAGAGAGAAAATAGCAAAGCTTGAATCTAAGTCTTCCTCTTTCAACTGCCCTAGGGATGATGCTGAAGTCACTGTTGAGGCTGTTTAAACATCACTGACATTCTTAAGGATCTGGTAGCAAAAACATCCTGATGCCCAGGATGAGGCTTGCTGGTATGTTCACACCACACAACTCACAGAAATTTGGTGGATCCCAGTAACCCTGAAGATCATTTACTGACCCAAAATTTAAAATATTTTCTATATTGGAGGATGTACTGAACTGGGAATCAAAGGGCTTGAATTCTTGTCCTGATTTTCTTACTAACAGATGGGCTATTTACCTATTTGGACCTGTATTTCTTCATCCACAAAAATGAGATCAGACACTGGATGTGTTCTCGTTTTTCTGCTCTGATTACAGTAAATCTAACATTATTACATGTCTCGCAGATCCATGACAGCCCTCAGCTGCCATGCCTTCATTGCCATTCCATCTCCATCATCCCCAAAAGTTAGCTAGCCCCTGGAATTTATCATCCTCAGAACTGTTCCACTTTTGAAATTGTAAATTCATATGTAAATGAGCAATGTCCTTTTACTATCTCATTGTCTTACTTTATTTTATTTATTTATTTATTTATTTATTTATTTTGAGACAGAGTTTTGCTCTCGTTGCTCAGGCTGGCACAATCTCAACTCACCGCAACCTCTGCCTCCTGGGTTCAAGCGATTCTCCTGCCTCAGCCTCCCGAGTAGCTGGGATTACAGGTATGTGTCCTGTAATCCCAGCTAATGTCCTGCTAATTTTGTATTTTTAGTAGAGACAAGGTTTCTCCATGTTGGTCAGGCTGGTCTTGAACTCCTGACCTCAGGTGATCTGCCCACCTCTGCCTCCCAAAGTGCTGGGATTACAGACGTGACCCACTACACCCGGCCTGTCTTACTTTATTTTAACAAAGTATTTTATCACATCAAGGCTACTGTTACCTTTCCATTTCCTTTTAATCTCCTAGCTCTTCCTAGCTGTTAGCCTGAAAAGACCTAGGCCTCAGTGTTGATGATTTCACTTCTCATTGCTCTCATCTTCCTTGTTCCCTATCTGCTAACGGAATCTGCAGGATGAAACTATCCGTCCAAACATCTGCCTCTGTGCTGACACACCCAGCTCAAGGGAGATGCCACTGAGGCTCATAATCTCCTAAATAAACTGGGCCTGCAAGCCAACTGATGGTCTTGACAGTGCCTCTCACTTTTCACAGCAGTAATTTTTATTTTATTTTATTTTATTTTATTTTTTTGGAGATGGAGTCTCACCCTGGGAGTGCAGGGGCATGATTTCAACTCGCTGTGACCTCCACCTCCCAGGTTCAAGGGATTCTCCTGTCTCAGCTTCCTGAGTAGCTGGGACTACAGGTGCGTGCCACTACGTCTGGCTAATTTTTTGTATTTTTAGTCGAGATGGGGTTTCACCATGTTAGCGAGTCTGATCTCAAATTCCTGACCTCAAATGATCCACCCACCTCGGCCTCCCAAAGTGCTGGGATTACAGGCGTGAGCCACTGTGCCTGGCCTCGTAGCAGTAATTTAAAAAATTGATCCTTCTATCCTTCTTTTCAGGCCTGACCGCTATTACCTACACTCTTATTCTCATACAATATCATCGCTGATATAAAATAGAAAGTAACCATTTTGCAGAAACTACTCCATCTCTCTGCTTCTCAACCCAAGCTTTTCCACAAAAGGTTATTCACATCTATGTAAATTCTTACTTTTCCCCCTCTATTCTCAGTGAAACAGTTTTTCCTCTTCTTGTGTAAGTATAATCCTTGCATTTATTGTCTAGATCTCACAGCTGTTGAATTTCTCAAAAATCTTATTCTGCCAATTATCTCTTCTTTTCTTGCAGAATCAATTTCACTCTCTGAGTATTTTTTCTTCATAAATATACCCCACATCACCTCAAACTCTGTTAATGACTCTGTGTGCTTCTCCAGGTAACATAATAACTTTCTTTTTCCTTTCATAGCTAATCCTCCAGAATGATAATTCCACACTTTCTATATTCCCTTCTTCATATTGTCTTGGCTGTTTTCTGCATTCCACTGGAAATGCTCCCACCAAGGTTACCAGTGACATGGTAGCTGAATACAATGGAAACTGTCTTGACCACTTAACCACTTCCTCCTCCATGAACCTTTCCACCTATGGATTCCTTGATAGGAATCTTGGCTTTCCACCTATATTTCTGGCTTATCTTCAATATTCTTTGTAGTCTCCTATTTCTTTTCTTCTTCTTCTTTTTTTTTTTTTTTTTTGAGACGTAGTCTCGCTCTGTTGCCCAGGCTGGTTCTCGGCCTGATCTCGCTTGATGGCACGATCTCGGCTCACTACAACCTCTGTCTCCCAGGTTCAAGCGATTTTCCGGCTTCAGGTCCCCAAGTAGCTGGGACCTGCCATCATGCCCGGCTGATTTTTCTATTTTTGTAGAGACGGGGTTTCATCATGTTGGCCAGGATGGTCTTGAACTCCTAACCTCAGGTGATCTGCCTGCCTTGGCCTCCCAAAGTACTGGGATTACAGGCATGAGCCACCACACTCGGCCCTATTTCATTAAATGTCGATGTCCCCCAAATTCTGATATAGGTTTCTTTTTAAAACTATGCACACTCCTTGAACAATCTCCACCCCTCATGTGACTTTATGTGACATGTGATGGCAATCCAATCTGTATTTCTAGCCCAGGGATTTAGATTCATATATTAAACTGCCTGTTGGATGTCCCACAGATTCAACCAAATTTAACATGTTTAAACCTGAAATCATCTCTCCCCACACTTCAGTCCCAGTTCCTACCAATTTGGCCAAATTATTTGTTCCTCAAATAATTAATAACTTGAGGAATAGAATCACATTAAAAAAAAAAAAAACCACCTAGGAATCTTTTTTTAATTCCTCTCATTCTGTTAGTTCTCACAGCCATTTACCAGTTCAGTCAGACTACTTTTCCGGTATCTTTGGGTCATTACCCAAGTGACCAGCACAAACAGGGTCATTTGGATCTCCTATATTCAAGCTTTTAGTGGATCTTTGAATAAACCAAAAACCCTTTAGCTTTGTGATCAAAGGTCTTCATGGCACCTCCTAACCCCAGCTGCTCAGCCTCTCCTCTCCCCATATTCCCACCATACTAAACCAGCACTTACGCAGCAACAAGCTATTAAATATAAGTCAACGGGGACAAAGAATGTTCTCTCTCTTGTTTTTATGTTTATTTTGCCTCTCCTCTTACTTTACATTTCCCTGTATCCTTGCTCTTCTCAACTCCTCCCCAATGCCATGACCATTTCTACAAATATTTTATATAGGTATATAGCTTCAATTTTTAATTACAGTAACCTTTAGGTTAATGCGTAATAATTCCATAAAAGAAGCAGTTGAATATTGAAATAGAGGTAAGGAACTAGGATCTACAGGTAATTTGACAACAGGCCTTTAGGAAAAACCCTTAACCCTTGGAGACTTGAGGTTTGGGATTAAAATTGGGGTTTATTAACTATTCTTTACTATTTACTTAAATTAATCAGTTTTCTCTCTTTTAGTCTAAATTATTTAAAAGATATACTCTAATCCCCATAAAATATATATTGTATTACTGTATTCTATAAAATCCCTGCATTGAAGCTGATCAGACAGATATCACGATTTCCATTTTACAGATGAATATTAAGGAATTTTGTCTAGTCACGGTTAGTGGTGGAACTGAGACAAACACTAAGAGCCGCTACTTTTTAAACTAGTACTTGAATACTCTCTCCACAATGTGCCCTAGGCTGCAGAGCTTAAAGACTTAGAGGATCGGTCTCCAATGGTGGAATTTCAGGTAGTGAAAGAAGTATGAAGGACCTACCCTGAGAGAGCTATGGTATCAAACTTCATTTCTTATACATACAGCCCACAACTCAATACCACACAAACGCATTATTCATCAATTGGTCTCTTTCTCCAAGTATTATTTCTCTCTACAGGGAGACTTTTTTCTTTCTAGCCTGTAAAAATCAGCAGCAGGGACCCACTCCACAGCTCCTCAATCCTCCTGAGGGAGCAGGTTCAGCACCTTAGCTCAGGAAGTTCAGGAACACTGGGAATAACCCTAGGTATTTTCCTGCCTTAGGAGCTATTGCCATTCAGACAGAGGACAGGATGGGGGTTCCGAAAGGTAGAAATTCTTCCCTACTTAGAAACCCTTCCTGCCCAAAGCTGGGAGGAATTCACCTTCCTCCAAATCCATGCCATCTTGAGATAGTTTCCAGAAGGATCCCAACTGTTTCCTCTGTCCTTAATTTCTCCCAGTGAGAGAGGAGGATCTCACACCAGACCTCCCCGAACCTGTCCTCCAAACACTGACAACACACACACACACACACACACACACACACACACACACACACACATCTCTCCTCTCCATCAACTGTCTCATCCTCACTCCTCATCTTTTATGGAAAAGGAAGAAAATATTAAGTCCAGGAGAAAAACATGGGCATCCAGATCACTTAACAGAGCAGCAGACAGAAAATCACACAAAGAGAAAGGGACCCCCCTGCCCTTGTTCAAAGCACTGCTTGCATGGAGAAGCGTACTCACCGCATCACCTTTTTTCTATGCTGTGTCTCTCCCTCAGCGATTCATAGGAAGCACTGAGCAAAGGTAACTGGGCCGAGGTAGCCAGCTTCTGCCACGATTAATTTATTGCCTATAAAGTTGACAGTAACTGGAGGAGGGGAGTGCATATTCCAATAGATCATAAAAGAACCCTTGCTCTCCATGTGACATAGAATGAAAGCTCCTTTTGTTAATAAAAGGGGAAGGTGGTGTTTTTTCTAATCATTGGCCCTCCTCTGTATCCCTGTTCATACCTGATTACTTTGATTGTCAAGTTATGCTTCCTCATCTGTACATGTAGCCTAAAGGGCTCAAGAGCTAGGGTCTTGTCTATCTTCTTCACTGTTGTATCTCCTGTGCTTAGCACTCTGCCCAATATCTATAGTTCTTTTTAAATGTATAGCTATTTATTTAATAGGTAAGTGAAAGAAGGATTAGCTCTCGGTTCATCACTTTGTTCTTTTCTCCATTTTCATCCTCCAGAGTTCTCTTGGTATAACTCAGCTTTTCATTAATTCAAATGATCCTTTCCACCAATTATTCTAAATAGTGAAGCACCATTAAGGTAGAAATTATGCAAACCTGTCCGGGCGCAGTGGGTCACACCTGTAATCCCAGCACTTTGGGAGGCCAAGGCGGGTAGATCACCTGAGGTCAGGAGTTCGAGACCAGCCTGGCCAATGTGGTAAAACCCTGTCCCTACAGCTAGGCGTGATGGCAGGCGGCTGTAATCCCAGCTACCCAGGAGGCTGAGGCAGGAGAATCGCTTGAACTCGGGAGGCGGAGGTTGCAGTGAGCTGAGATTGCCCCATTGCACTCCAGCCTGGGCAACAAGAGCAAAGCTCCATTTCAAAAAATAAAAATAAAAAAGAAAGAAAGTATACACACCTAAAATGGGAAGACGCCTCTAGTGGATATTTGTCATATTCTTTGATGGCTCAGCATCTTTCAAAACTTCTTGCTAAGATGGGGGAGGTGGGGAGGGAGACAAGGGTTGAAACACTATCTACTCACTACCTAGGTGACAGGTTCAATCACACCCCAAACCTCAGCATCCCACACAATATACCCTTGAAACAAACCTGTATATGTGCACCCTGAATCATAGACCTTGAATCTAAAATAAAAGTTGAAAAAAAATTATAAACAGAGGATCCTTAAAAGGACAAAAAAAAAAAAACAAAAAAAAACAAAAACAAAAACCTCTTACTTAAATCAACTTAAGGAATTTTTCTCCAAATCCTGCCTCCCCAAAGAAACAGCTGGAAATTCTCTTTCACAGCCTCTCTTTCACCCAAGGTAGAGGCAAGTGACTGGAGCTTTGTGAATGAGATATTCCCTTGAGTGACTTACATCCAGAAGAAGGTGTAGATAAGGAGGTACCATGTAAAACCTAGGATGTTGGAAAGATAGCTCGTTTCAGAGGCAGCGGGGACAAGAGACCTAGGGGCATCCTATGCTCAGTATTTGGGGTTGCAAGCTGCCAGATATGTGCTCAGGGCAGTGGCAGTAGAAACCCCTACAGGGTAACCTGGGGTTTGTCCTTAGCCACATGGCCTACAAACCTGACTCTCTAGTCCTACTGGAGTTTCAATGAGTCACCAATATCTTTTTAAAAGTTTTCTTAAGCTAGCTAAAGTGGATTTTTTAATTGACATATAATTTCCAAGCCATAAGATTCACTCTTTTAAAGTATACAATTCAGTGTTTTTTTAAAAAAAAATTACAAAATTCTGAAACTATCACCACTATCTAATTCCAGAATATTTTTGTCACACCCCCAGAAAAATAATTAGTGGTCACTCTCCATTCCCATCTCCCCCTGTTTCTGCAGCCGCTAACCTACTTTCTGTCCTTATGGATTTGCCTATTGTGAACATTTCATATAAATGCAGTCATACAATATGTGGCCATCTGTGTCTGGCTTCTTTTACTTGGCATAATATTTTCAAAGTTCATCAATGCCATTTCAGGTATCAGTGTTTGTTCCTTTCCATGTCTGGATAGTATCCCCTGCATGGATAGACCACATTTGGTTTATCCATGTATCAGTTGATATACATCTAGGTTGTTGATACTTTTTGCCTGTTATGAACAATGCTGCTACGAGCTGGCATGTTTTTTTAAAATTCTGCCTGGAACATACCTAGGAGTGGAATCACAGGTCATGTGATAAGTCTTTAACTTTTTGAAGGACTACAAAACTGCTTTCTAATGTGGCAGCATCATTTTACATCCCCATTCCTGCCAGTAATATATGAGGGTACAGAGGGCTCTTTTGGTGGCACCTAAGAACTGTAAATAACAGTGTTCATAGTAGTGAATCCTTTGTGTTTGCTTCAAATGCTCAGTATATGGAAAAGCACACATGCGCGCACGCACACACGCGCACACACACACACACAGAAAGAGAGAGAGAGAGAGAAAGAGAGACTAGGTTTCTGCATTTATGAACTCCTGGAATGACATATTCAGCTTTTCATCTGCCCCAGTACAAGGTGGACTTTGTTAGAGGGGAAACATACCAAGATTTCATTTCAAATTCGGAAGACATCCTGGCAAGATCAAGAAGGGAGATTTATTGTTACATAAGAGCTTTCTATTCTTTGTGTGATATTTTACCTTTAACTCCCCACACGCCGTGCACATTTGTGACTTCTTTTATGTAATAGTGGTAACCAGCAATCCCAGCTAATCTATAACCTGTTTCCTAAAGTGCAGAAAAGAGCTACCTTCACCATCCCTTCTTGCTAACTAACTGGAAGATATTGGATCACCGCACTGGTGTTGACCAACGAGAAAATAACAGAGCCACTTTGAAGGGTAGAGACAGGCACGTGACCCGACATCTTCCAGTTGTCTATCGGTAACAAGGCACAGTAAAGTTAGCTCTTGGTGGAACTCAAACAGTTGTCAAAGCAAGCTGCTGGTTGGAATCATCAGATCAGAAACTTGTAAAATGAGTCACCCCTAAGTTCCAGAACACCATTCTCCAAGGCCAGGTGCAAAACTCTCAATGACTCTGCTGCTATGATAAGAACAAAGAAATATTGTAGGGATCTTGACGATATCTGCCACGGCCAACAAAACCTTATCTTTGTAGGTATATATGACATTTAATGTTATAACATTAATAAGAAAGGAATAGATGTCTTCCTATTTAAGTGAAAGAGTTTGAGAGTATTATTTTTTATTTTGGCACACCTATGAAGAAATAAAGTAAAATTATGTGATCTGAAGAACAGAGCATATGTGGAAAAGGAAGGCCCCCAGCATCTTGCTGAATAGCTGGCCAGGAGTTGTAAGCATAGGTCCGTGTTGTAGGGGCTGCTCTGGGATGGCCACAAATGGATATGGTTCCATGAGAGGTGGTTCTCAGAGTGTGGTCTGAGGAACAACCTCTGGGGGTGTTATTGAGCAAAAGGGCTCACTCTTCAATGTGCTAGAAGCCAATAATCTGGCGAAGGGTTTTGAAGAAAAGGTTTTTATTGCAAGTCAACTCACAGGAGACAGGAGTCCAGCTCAAACCTGTCTTCCTGTGCTGGCTTTAAGGAAGTATTTTTATCAGAAAAGGCTTAGGGGATGGATGCTGGGATTAGCAGGTGATTGGTGAAAGAAAGGGGAGATCTAGAAAGTCCTCAGGCATGCACAGTTATCTCTTCAGGCCTCATCATGGGTCTCATGTGCAAATTTGCAAATTAGTATGAAACTGTGGTGGAAATTTAGGCTGTGACATCAGCAAGCTCTCTCTGCGCTAACTCCGGCAAGCCATATTGGTTCCAACCGATACATCTTTTTCATACATTTCTGGCTGAAATTTAGCATTTTGTTAGGTTATGAATGTAGACAACAGAGCACAGTAGTTTTCACAGAGCATGAGTTTGTCAAAAATGGAATCACAGCTCTTTCTACATTACGAGATTTTAGTGGATATCTCAAAATATTGTTGATGTTGATCATTACATTGAAATTATGGCATTGTTACTTCCACTATTGGATCTTTTCATTTAATTTGATAATGAAAAAACACATCTCATGGGTTACTATATCCATTTTTCTTTAATATTTGGATAAGTATCTTGTAATAAGTTTTCTTTGAAATAGCATGCATTTTGCTTGATGCATTTAAAAACAATGTTGTGAGGAGGAATTCTGTAGGTTTCACTAGGCTGTCAGTGGGGTCCCTGACACTTCACATGCTCCAAAACCCCACTGGCCTCACTAGGGCCTTGGCCGTCAGATTTATGTAGTCAGAATGCCTCTCCTTAAGCACTTTGTGGCAGCCAGAGCCAAATTCCATCAATATATCCTTGATGGTAACATTAAATATTTCTTAAATATCAAGTAAATAATGTTTCCATCATTGTGACCTTCCTGAGTTTGTTAGAGTTGACAAGTTTCCCAACTTTTTGACCAAAGGATTCCCATGGCCGGTTTTCTGTATTTCACCAGTTTTCTAGCTAGCTCAGGCCCTCATCCAAACGCCCCTTATTGTGATAATCACATGATTTAACAATATTGTTTGTCTCTAGCCTTACGCAGGCGCTGACACATGAGTGTGCAGGGAGAATGAATGACTTCCTGGTCATAAGAAAAGAAGAAAACACAGGGAAGCAGACTCACTCATTCCAAACACATTCATTTTCAGGTAACATCAAAACTTAATATTCCTGTTGAACATTAATATATAATTTATTTATCTCAAATTTTAACCCTATAGAATTTTAAGCAAGAGGGTTGCAACTCCTATTTTTACCGGAGTTGGTATTTTCCTAAATTTAGCAATTGCTATGATGATTAAAATAGTAATCAATAGACCCTTCCACAAACCTACATCTTATAAAAGACTCCTTGCAGAGATGTAAGAAAAAGACAATTATAAAGGTTATCATCCTATTGGTGGATTTGGCTGCAGGTTCTGTGATGCCAAAGAGAACCAGAAAGACAAACTCGTAAGAGTTTGCTAAACAACAACCTTAACCCCAAACAGAGATTACTCATGTTCAAAATAGCACAAAATTCAAAATTACTTGCAAATTCACTTGTTTTATTTTTATCCGGCATATAAATTGCATATTTTTCTGTGAAATGTGGTTATATACATTAGAAATAAGATTTACACACTTCAAAGCACACCACTGCAAAAATAAATTATTTTTAACCTCCAAACTCTCTTTTCAGCTTTGCCTGCTCAGATCTCAATCTCACCACTAGCCCTTTATGCTAAAGATTTCTCAAGACCCTCTTCTCTCAGGTGAGTTGACTCTTCCTTTTTCCTCCCCATGAGGCTGTTGATAATTTCACATTATGTTCTTACTATGATCACTTTTACTATCATCTTCTGTTTCCTCTGATCTTTCCTTGTGTTTGCCTCTTCTTTGCTTATCATGCTCCCCCCACCTATAACCAATTAGGTGTATTATTCCCCCTGTTGCCTATAATCAACTAGCAGATGTTCTTTCTGGAGACTTTCTTGAGATGCTGATTAGCTTCAAGACCTGGAACTGTCACGGAAAGCTTTTTCTTGTGTGTTTAACAAGAGAATGGGGTCCATTCCATGATTACACACATGGACATACACACACTTCATCATGGACCCGGTTCATCTTCAGTCAATGTCATATGATGAACAATCACTACCATACTAACCACATAGAGACATTCAGGTAATGCATAGATTTTCCACACCTCCCTAACTGCCCATCCCGCAGGGCTAAGATTTAACCTTTAGGGTTCACACACAAAACATATAACAAAATTAACAAAAATATTTCACCAACAGTGGGTATGAACCAATTAGCAACACACAATAATTTTTATGAGCATGAAGTATAAGTAGTTTCAAAGTCGTTCATAGTTAGAATCTTGCTCTAAAAATTCACGGAGTGCTTCTCCATGTCAATGAGGTAAAATTATGTACACTGATGTTTCTGTCAGTCACGTCGATGCTTAATACCTGTTAGGAACCAAAGGAAAAGAATTGGGCATCTGGTGTTGAAATTTACTGCATGCAAATAAATTAGGTGCAAGTATACGGTCCAAATAACCCCCTAATACTTCTATATTGTATTGTCTAGTTAAAAGATTGCCCTCAAAGTTTCAGATGAGAAAAGTGTTTTCTAATTTTTTAGAGTACAAAGAATATTCAATGGCAGAGATGGGCCTTTAATTCAAGATTTATTTAAATTATGTTTTAATATTTTATGTTTACCATTTAAAATATTAAATGGTAGAGACGGGCCAGGTGCGATGGCTCACACCAGTAATCCCAGCACTCTGGGAGGCCCAGGCAGTTGGATCATTTGAGGTCAGGAGTTTGAGACCAGCCTGGCCAACATGGTGGAACCCCGGCTCTACTAAAAATACAAAAGTTAGCCAGACGTGGTGGTGGGTGCTTGTAATCCCAGCTACTCGGGAGGCTGAGGCAGGAGAATCACTTGAACCTGGGAGGTGGAGACGGCAGTGAGCTAAGATTGCACCACTGTACTTCAGCCTGGGCAATAGAGTGAGACTCAATGTAAAAACAAAAACAAAAAAAAGAAAAAAAAAGTTCAATATGCAACCACTGAAGAGAAACAACTGCACAAACTGGAGAGAACGCCCTCTTTTCCATTCTACGGAGGTGCTGATTTTTCTTGGCACCACCCTTCTGTTTCCTTCTTCTCCTATTCCTCTATCCACCCCAGTGTTTGCCCAGCAAGAGTCCACTATTCCTGCTTCTTCCTAGGCAGATGCTGTCAAGAAGGTTTCACTGCATGTGCCCTCATCAGCTTGCATGTCTGTCCATGAGCTGGTCAGCAGCAGGATTGGGCAAAGTCCTTTAAGGCATAGTTGGGGAAGTTGTTGACAAGAAAACCACAAGTATGAGGAAATAAATGTAAAGAATGCAAAACTGAAAGAAAACTTTTGTTTCAGGTTTAATCATCAGGAAGGATTATGAAAGAAAAAAAGTTCAGGAAAAAAATAATAAGTAAACACACAAGGAAGAAAGTTTCATTTACCATCGGGATGATAAGTGTCAGGACCACTACACTGCATTAATCCCAAGGTAGAGATTTTTCATGCAACCAGAGTGTGTCTTGTAATCGATAACCATAGAATACTGTGAGCCAGGCAGCACTCATGGCATAATCATTATTGTCTGTGCCCGTGTAAGCTTCATTGCTATTACTGTGTTATGAATGGATGGACTGAAAACATTTAAGGATTATTATAGGAAGGAATAGTTAGTAAGATCAAGAAAGCACTAGGATAAAAATGTACATAAAGTGTGTCAGTGGCTCAGGAAAACACTTCATAGACACGAGTGGAAGGATTTTTATAAAGTGCTGAATCACCAACGCCTTTTGCAGTACAGAGGAAATATCTTACTAACACAGATTTTTCTTCAAAATAATAATAAATACAATAAACCATTTAAATAATAAAATAAAACAGTTTAACACAAATTTAAATAGTACAATTTAAATATGATACAAATTGGTTCAGCTATTTCTGGTGCTTCTTCACATGTAGGGTCTACCTCTTCTAAATTACTTTGAGGCAGAATCAGCAATATATCTCCACTTAACATTTTCCTCCATATTATCACCTACAATATTGAAACATATAGCTAAAAATTTATGTCTAAAGAAGTTTCAACAACTTTCTATAAGTTTATTATAAAAATTTGAGGCTGGGCACGGTTGCTCACACCTGTAATCACAGCACTTTGGGAGGCCGAGGCAGGCGGGTCACAAGGTCAGGAGATCGAGACCATCCTGGCTAACACGGTGAAAACCTGTTTCTACTAAAAATTCAAAAAATTAGCCAGGTGAGGTAGCGGGCGCCTGTAGTCCCAGCTACTTGGGAGGCTGAGGCAAGAGAATGGTGTGAACCTGGGAGGCAGGGCTTGCAGTGAGCTGAGATCATGCCACTGCAATCCAGCCTGGGCAACAGAGCAAGACTCCGTCTTAAAAAAAAAAAAAAAAAAAAGTGATAAGGAAGCATTCTATCATAGTTTTGTCATCCTTTTTTCTTTCTTTGTGGCACATGAAATAATGAAGCATATTTGATATATTTGGTATCATATTTGATAAAATATGATAGTTCAACCTATTTGGAAAGTTGATCTCTGAGGCAGAGGTGAGGGAGCCAAGACAAAGTTTTACATAGGTTTGCAGACAAGAAGACAAACATGGAAAGTAAGAATCCAGGCCATGCATTCCAAATGATGATAAACCATGATTTTTCATTCATCTCCATGTGGCCCATTCCTAACACACTGAAAACTCAGGGATTCCCAGAGGGCCTGGTAGGAGAGGGAATCATTTGGAAGGCAAGCAGTCAGGCGCTGCACTAGGCATATTAAGGGTGGAAAATACCATTCGCATTTTTCGCCAGTCACAAACCTGTGTCGTGGGGTCATTGTTGAAGGAGGGTGTTATGGCCATGCCGCTCACAGATATGCTGACACTGGTAATGGGGACACTGCCCACTCCCCAGATTTCAATGTAGCCCAGTTTCAAAGGATTTGTATCAGTGATGTAATTGTTGAAAATTATATGGCTTTGCATCGTATTCTGTCGAATTGGAGATTTAAAAAAAAGATAATAGCAGAATTAGTTCAAATTTTTTCTAACCTCTTTTTAGGCACAAATGTAGATCATAAAGTAAGACAATTTCAGAGTCACCATCTTGTGTCTTTGGATCACGGAAACCATGATTTCATCACTCTGTCTCCTATTGCCAACTCCCATCCACTTTGCATTGACAAGCAGCTGCAGGGTCTTTTGCACTGCCCTGAACTCTATAGGAGACAAAAGTCTCAACTGTCAAGATACTTATATTCTACAGGTGGAGGAATCACAAAATGTGCCGACCATTCCAAGGTAACTTAGGAACAAGGGCTAGATAACAGAAACAGCCCATCCATCTGTAACATGGTAAACTGGAATAATGATCATTACTGATGAGATGAGGATAGGTTTAATTGCAGAAAGCCTCCTGGGAGCATAGTAAATTTCCACCAGAAGTCTAGAGAAGTAGAAGAATGTGAATTAGCAAGATGAGCAATGAAGAATTTCTAGGTGGTATTTTATGCCCTTATGATATTCAGCATCCTCCTAAGCCAGTGGAATCTTATTCTCACTTCATATCAGTCACACTCACCTGGCTGGCAGAAAAGTTGGCCAAGTAATAGAGTCCTTTCCCATAGGTATCTGCAAACAGACAACAAGATAAACATGGCCTGGGCCTGTGCTGTAGAACTCTATGCTATAGAATATGTAAATACTCTTCTAATTTTCTACTTGTCTTGGAGAAGTAGACTTCCAAGTTACTTGTTGAGAGAGTAAGGCTTATCTTCATTTTTATTTTCTGTCTTTTGAGTGTTCTATTTTAAAATGTAAGCCCTCTTTATGGAGACTAATCAAACCCTGCACCAATACTCAGTTTGCACAAAATGTTTGAAATGAATGTGTATAGATGCATCTGTGTGACAGAGTCACTTCATATAACAGTTTCCTGACACCATTTTTAAGTCACTTCTCTTCCTTGTGGTCTACTATTCCCAGCATCTTCCTAATCAGCGCAGAATTTCCAGGTTTCTTTTGCTGTGTGTACACATGTCTGCACACACATTTATATGCACATACATACATAAACACCGACACTGGTGTCTTGGTGGGTTTATCTTGAGGTATTAGGCAAACTTAAAAATGTGATCTTCAGAGAACAAAGATGATCAAAGAAAAGGCTTCTTTGTCCTTTATCCTAAATGTGTGCCACAGGCCCACGAAGAATATGGAGTTCAGCACAGCCAGTGAAGGGGAACTAGTCAACAGTTTGGTTTCAAGTATTCCCATCCTACACCCTTCCCTCGTGGCTGTCATACTCTTCCCTGTGTGCTGGCCCCTTCCTTTTTCTTTCTCTTTTCTTTCTTTTTTTTTTTTTTTTTCTGAGATGGAGCCTCACTCTTGTTGCCCACGCTGGAGTGCAATGGTGCGATCTCGGCTCACTGCAACCTCTGCCTCCCGGGTACAAGCAATTCTCCTACCTCAGCCTCCCTAGTAGCTGGGATTACAGGCATGTGCCACCACACCTGGCTAATTTTTTCGTATTTTTAGTAGAAATGGGGTTTCTCCCTGTTGGTGAGGCTGGTCTCGAACTCCCGAACTCAGGTGATCTGGCCGCCTCGGCCTCTCAAAGTGCTGGGATTACAGGCATGAGCCACTGAGCCCGGTCGTGCTGGCCCCTTTATAAATGACTCACCACTCAGTCAGTTGCCACTGGCTATCCCTTACAACTGTGCTAAGAGAGTAGCCACTAATAAAATGTAATTGTTTAAACTTAAGCTTGTTAAGATTGAATAAAATTAAAAATTCAATTCTTCAGATGCACTTGTCACACATTTCAAGTGCTCGATAGCCACATATGCCTAGTAGATACAATATTGAACAGCAGAAGATATAGAACATTGTCATCACTGCAGAAAGTTCTGTTGGACAGCACTTGTCTAGAAATAGCTAATAATTTCTTGAGCAATCCTCCTGAGAGTTTACCAATTCCTATAAACTCCTAAGAGAAAATATCCCATAAAAAATACAATTGATAGAGGTATTACCCCTCTTACTGGGACAGTAAACCATGTAATTAGGCAACGTGTCCTTGACCATAAATCCTCTGAAATTTTATCTCAGCTGGCTACAGATAAACTTTCCCCATGGCTCCCATATTGCTACCTTCTACAGTGGATTACAACAGTTGCATAATGGGAGGTGATTCAGAACTGAGCTTCATTTACATGAGGAATAAAGATCACGTCCAATGTGGATTATACCCTTGAATTAACAAATGATTATATTTTAAAATGCAACATTGTTTTAACAGGGAAAAGGTGAAAGCAGGCCTGTAAGGTAATCCAGGAATGTAGTCAGTGCCATCGGCATGAATCCCAGGTGACCCCTACTCACCAATGCTTTGCCCATCATCCCAGAAGAGCCAGCCCTCAGCAGTTCCCTCATCATCCAAGGCAATTTTGAAGCCCATGAACTTCTGGCGGCTGCAGTGAGGCGGGAGAGAGCCATTAGCTAAAAGCAAAGCCACAGCCACACACCAAGAGTTTATATACAAACATAAAGCAGCAAAGGGAAGTGCTTTGGGGGATAAAGACTGCATACTAGAATTCAAGAGACTTGTGACTTAGTTCTAATTCTGTCTCCATCTGGCTATATGACTTCATATCATGAACAAATGAATTAGTGAATGAATCAAGAGGATTCTCCTTTAAGGCTCTTAACGTAATGACAACCAAACTAACTGGGTTCTTTCTTTACCTTTTGAAAGGAAAATCCTGATGCTGAAATCTTTCTGTTTTTGTGACCGAATATCCAAAACATGTAGAGGGAGTTCTACTTTCAAATGTCTTAAGTCCTTCATTTTTATTTAAATCTTTGGAATCAAATGAATAGGGAGTCTGAGAATTTTAGTATTGATACCAGAGAGATGTGAATTTTAGTCCACGTTCATGTACTTACTAGCTGTGTGACTCTGAGCAAATCACTTAGCCTTTTTGCTCATCTATGAAATAAATGGTGGTAACACTACTAACCTCACAGAATTTATGTTTTCCTTTTGCTAAGAAAAAATACATAATTTCCACATGGAAATGCCCATATTCATATAGCTCTAGGCACAGGGCAAGCATTCACTGGATGTTACTTATGGTTAATTTATACATAGACTTTGATCTAGATTTTTAACATCTTGTAGAGGAATAAACAATTTTTCAGCAACAGTTTTCTTAGGAAAGCTTCAATTAGACCCAATAGTATACTAAAACTATTATGAATCATGGCTGCTCCTCTTTTGACTTCCATTTCAACCATGAGATTGAAAGATGACACTCTTAGACCTATCATCTCACTCCCTTAAACATAAAAGAGCTGTTAATCATTAGTCGAAGAGGGTAGAGTCTGAAAAAGGTTAAAGTACAAACAAGCACAAAGAAAAAACAAGTGTTGAGTAAAATTGCATGTGGGCTTGAGAGTGATGCTTACATTTTGGTGGACTTCATTACAGATTGTTGAGCTAACTGACATGTAAAGGAAAACCTGAGTCCTGTCATTCACCTTAAGTGGGTGTTCAGTGCAGGCTCTTGCCAGGGCAGGATGTAGCCCCCACGGACATGAAGATTAATGTGGTCAAGAGGGGCTGGCAAGGTCTTCCACTCTCCTCTTGTGTTCATATCCACACCCTGTGGGCAGAAGAAGGTAAGAGATGATGAAGGAGAGGAAAGGACCCTCCGTGAACAACGCATCCTGCCAGACATCTCATCCTCCCCTCTGAACTTATGCCTGCTCATCACCCTTCACCACTTACCTGCCATTACCCATTCCGCATTCACCAAGTGCTGCATAAAATCTCGCAAGGCTGCTATCATATCTTGTTAGGGTCTACGTCTTTGCTTCCACTGTACAAACTACATTTGCCTGATGTGTGACAGGAAGAGGTGCTACTCTCTCACCTGAATCAGAAACCTAACCTAAGGGACCATCCTTCCATCCTACATGTTCTCAACTAGAGCAGGGCTTTTCAGTCTCAGCACTATTGAGATTTGGGGCCAGACACTTCTCTGGTGATGGGGCTATCTGTGCCTTTTGATATTCAGCAGAATCCTCAGACGTCAACAGCATCGCCTCTTCACCCCCACCCTGTTGTGCCAACAAAATATATCTCCAGGCATTGCCAAATGTTCCCTGGTAGGCAAAATCCTCTCATTTGAGAGCTGCTACTTTACAGGTAAGAAGCAATTACTGTTGACAACATGTAAACATATATGCATGGCTGTGTTCTAATAAAACTTTATGTGCAAATCAGCTAACAATCAGATTTGGTTGTGGGCCATAGTCTGCCAGCTTGTGCTCTAGAACGAGTAATAGGTACTCAAACTTGGGAAGATTAATTAACGTGACACTTCTTCATTAATGTTAACTATGAGATTCATCTTCATTTTAATTAAACATCAAAATTTCATCTTTTTCTAAACAGCTTTCACCATGATTTCTTTTGTCTTTCCCTCTTCAACCAAAGACATCTTCTGTTACTGAATGGGAGACTCAACATGCACACTCAGGACAAAGGCCAGTCTCACTTAAAGAAAGCTGGCCACTCTTCCTAGGGAAGACCTGGCTGGGAAGCACAGAGCAGAGCCTTAACATGTTACCACCCTAAGGGCAGATCCAGACTAGCAACAGGAAGGAGAGTCTAGAGCAGTGGGGAGGATTTTGGCTCCAACGGACTGCGAAGAGAAGGAACAAAATTGCACATCCTTCTCCAGTTTTCACCTAATCTCACTGCAATCCCCTTGGATGAAAGGGGCCAGCACGTGCTCTGCTTCTTGTAACCCTGTTTGCACCCCTTTGCTATATTGCCAGCCCTCAACTTTGTTCTCAGAAAGTCAGAAGAAGAGGCCTCATTAGAGACCAAGGAAATGCCTTCTTTGATTCTACCCCAAGAATCAGGGTCTGACTTGTCAGGGTCCCAGCAAGAGACCACCACCCCAGAGCTGCCCTGGAAGACCCTGGCTTCCCAGCTGAGTCTTTGGGAATGATACTAACAAAGAACTATGCGGCAAGGAGCTCTTCGTTGCTGCCCCATTTCTAAAGGCACTTGTGCTGCTTAGACTCACAAGGGTTGGGTGCCACACCTCTGTGTGTGTTTTGCACATTGCCTAATCACTTGCTTACCTTACATAATTATGTGCATCGCCCTTCTTTGAGCATCTATGCTATGGAAGGAGATATTTAATAAAAAGACAGAGACAAAAAGGCCTCTATGCTTACGAACTTACAGCAGGCAAAGATATCAACATTAAAAACAAAACCTATAGTTTGCAACACAATCTCAAATGTTGGCTAGCATCTGCCTTTACAAAATGTAGTAAATAGCAGTGATATAAGAAAATATTAAAAATTAACACAAAGAGAACACCCGCAAAAATCCAGACCCTGAGTGAGATGCTTCATGTGTTATTTCACAATGGTTCTATGAGGGAAGTGGTCTTACTCCACTTGGAGGTGAGAAAACTGAGGTTATAAGGGTTAAAGTGACTTATCTAAGACCACACAGCAGGTGGGTTACAGATCCAGCATTTGACCTAAGGTCCATCAGATGTAAAGCCTTTGTTCTCTCTACCATATTCCCGTGAAAACATTCAGAAAAACTTACCGTGTAGTAATCGTACCAGCGGGCTCTAGGGAAATATGCAGTGACATTTCTGGCATTCTAAAATGAAACACAAACAAGGTAAGGCAGTGGGCACCATTTTCCAGGACAGAGAAACCAAACTGCTTAGGAAAGAGGCGAAATAATTGTGATGGCCTTGGGCCCACTTGCTTTCATCTCTCAGGAGGTCGGCTATTGGGGAAACCTTCCACCCCCTTCTTCTTTTTCAAACAGGGGAAATTTGTCTACCCAAAACAAGTGCCATTCATAAAGCACTTTGGTATCCAGGACTTCGGGAACAAAAAAAATCAGTATTTGCTTATAGAAATAGGCTTATGCCATTCACTCTTAAAGAGACAAAAAACTGAGGTTGTGTCTGGGGCAGAAAAAAATTTTGTGGGTACAATCAGATCTGGGGGCTGGGCATGGGGTGGCTCACGTCTGTAATCCCAGCACTTTGGGAGGCTGAGGAGGGTGGATTATGAGGTAAGAAGATCAAGATCATCCTGGCTAACATGGTGAAACCTTGACTCTACTAAAAAAAAAAAAAAAAAATTAGCCAGTCATGGTGGCGGGCGCCTGTAGTCCTAGCTACATCAGGAGGCTGAGGCAGGAGAATCATTTGAACCTAGGAGGTAGAGGTTGCACTGAGCTGACATAGTGCCACTGCACTCCAGCCTGGACGACAGAGTAAGACTCTGTCTCAAAAAAAAAAAAAAAAAAAGATTTTGTGGAGGTGCAATTAACTGGTATTTTAATCAGAAGCCCAATCAACAACAGAAGTAAAGAAATGCCTTTTACTACTGGGAGGTAATCCTTCACAGGAAGGGAGGGTTAGCCAGCAGCAATACGAATACACACATTGCCAAGTAATACTTCTGAAGAGTTGTAATAGTGCTAGGAGATTGTTATGAATTCTTTACAATACTGCCCCCATCTGACCTTCTCTTCCTTATTTTAGTTAATGAAGAAATGATTGTGTCATTTAATACACTATGAGGTGTTTTCTTCTTGATCATCCTGTGAACCAGAATTGTTAGGCTCATTTTAAAGATGAAGGAGCTGAGGCCCAGAACACCTAAGTGATGGACTTCAGCTCAGAAGGGGAGGAACAGACACAGGGAGAATAAGAAACCATGTCTTAGGACCCCCACCAGCTCAGGTCTCTTCTCCTCGTCCTTTTCCCTAAGCCTCACAGCTGGGATCCTCCCCTCATCGGAGGCCTCCATACTCACGCGCTCCAGGACGGGGCTGACCAGGAAGGCTGGGCCCAGCAGGAACTGACTGTCTATGTCCCACGTCACCTGGTCTGACACAAACCTGGAAAGGGAAATGAAGGTGCCCAACAGAGCCCAACAGAGCCCCAGCCCGAGACTCGGAAGAAGCTCCTCAAGTTCAGATCCAGTCGGAAATCCAGCTGCCCCTGAGCCTGCCTTGCTTTTTCCCTAGGCCTAGCTTCATCAGGAGCACCAGCCTCTGCTCTCCCCACGGGATGTGCCTAAAATGCTCAGATGTATATGTGTTCTGTCCTGTAAAATACTTAACCACATTTCTTAACCATGTCACATTTTAAATGCAAGGATGGCCCTTTTCCCTCAAATCTCTTCCTGAAATCCTTCTCCTGTGACCTGGCTACATATAACCAAACTGCTACAAAAGGTAGATAGGTCTTTGCACAGCCAAATTAGAAAGAAATTATTCCATGCTGTACTGCATCATTTCAGTTTTGTTCATTCAATAAATAGCCTTTCATTAATGACCTATGGCATGTATAGCACTATGCTAAAAACAATAACGAAGTATGGTCTTCACCTGAAGAGCTCACGTCAAAAAGCAATCATGTCTTTAATTTGGAAGAATTCAACTCCCACCACATAGAATGCAGTAAGTCATCCATTAGTCATCGGGATCCCTGCTGGACACTCACTCATGAAGCAGAGGCCGCACAACAGTGACGCCCTCCGTGTGGGCCTTATACATCAAGGTATACAGATATGGCAACAGGGTGTATCTGGTCTGCAAGACATTTCTGGAAATGTTCACAAAAGCAGCATCCCAGGACACAGGGTCTTGTCTCTAAAGGAGAAAGAGAACAGTGTTGGGAGGTCACCCTGAAATTTCTAGGAGATTTAAGAAAGCATATTCCAGTTGAAGATCACTCACAGCTAAACAACAGATAACCATACATGAGGCCCAGAGAATATTCTTAATAGACTGGAAAAGGTTACTGTAGTTCTCCTAGGACAGCTAACGAAATTTCACTATAAGACATTCTTTTTGGGTACATTTGGTACATTTCTGCCTAAACAACAAGAACAAAATATAATCATAATCTAAAGACACAGAGGAATATGGTTCACTGAGGCCACAGCGCTTAATAATTTTTAAGGGTGTAGTGGCTCATGCCTGTGTCCCAGCACTTTCAGAGGCTGAGGCCAGGAGTTCAAGACCAGCTTGGGAAATATGGCAAGATCCCATCTGTACAAAACACAATAATTTTCTGGGCACATTGGTATGTGCTTGCAGTCCCAGCTATTCAAGAGGGTGAGGTGGGCGAGTCTCTTGAGCCCCAGAGACTGAGGCTGTAGTCAGCCATGATTGGGACACTGCACGATCCGGCCTAGGCAACAGAGTCAGTCCCTGTCTCAAAAGAAAAAAAAATTTTTTAAAGATATCGCAGGAAATCAGACTGCATTAACTTTAGATCAGAAATGGAGGTTGTGTTTCAAGTGAAACACGGGAGGCAGGAGCCACTGTCCTACCCTGGTCCCAATGGTGTTGTGGTTTCTTGAGAAGGGGTAAAAGGCCCCCAGCTGCATCCAGCGAACACACATCTCATATTCAGCGTCTTGAAAGAACCCACAGATATCTGCTCCTGTCTGAAACAAGAGGAAATAAAACAAGCCGGCTGATGATTTCTGAAAGATGTCCCCACCTTCTTGGTGCTTAGGAGGATCCCAAGGACACTCACATAGGATATGCCGAAGAGGCTGAACTCCATCATGCCTGCAATGAGAAGCACAGCAGTGTCACACCAGGCTCTCACCACCCGCCTCCTCGCCTCTTCCCCAAGGATCCCAACTCCCTGCCCTACCGGCACAGGCCCTGGGAAGGAGCCACGCACCAATGATAGATTTCTTCAGCTGATCCCACGCGGCCGTGTTGTCTCCCAGCCAATGTCCTGCCCAGCGGCCAGAAGAGGGAAATGTAGAGCGGGTGATGACGACCCCTCGCTGTCCCGTCACCTCCTGCATGGCTCTGGTTGGAGGGCAACAGGAAGTGAACTGAGGGCATGGTCACGGAGCAAAGGCCAGAGAGCTTCTGCTCCCAGAGCCCTTGAGCCTAGTCAATGTTTGCTGCGTGATTGGAGGGAACATGGAAGTCTGAGCTGTAATGGGGGATCCACTAATCCCAGACAATGGAGATAACGAGTCACGTGTTCTCACAGTGCTTTACAAAGAACTTCACTGTAGCAATCTCACTGGAGTGCCCCAAAAATAGAAAGAAATTACTAAATCTTGCTATTGGCTTGCTCAGTACTTAGTTTTCTATATTTGAAGAGGAACACAGTGAAGATCATAAGACTGTCCTTAGAAGAATTCATACCATTCGTTGAGCTTGCAAAGCAGGACTGTGCTAATTCAGTAGAATACCAATTACTCTCCACCAAGAATGGGCAAAAATAAAAAAAGTCTCCAAAGATGATTCACTTTGAAATAAAGGGGAGAGATGCCCAGTCTCTGTGTTCCCTTCACCTCCTGTAACTAAAGCTATTGCACCGCCGGCTGCCCTGTGTGATCATTATGGTGTCTCCATGTGTGTCGTTCCCACCAGGATCATTAAGTTTTTCACTGGTGGGACCATGTCTTATTTAAATCTGTCCTCCTCCTTTTCATCAGAGGGCCTGGCTCCACGTTAATGAGCATTTGTTTAATAAGAATCATTACACGGTTGTCATGAGAATCTTCTTAACCCCTGGAATGGGAATGAAAGAAAACAAGGTGGCTATGTCAGTCCCTGGCAATCCCTCCGGGTTGTGACAGCTGGAGAAGGCAGAGACTCACTCGTATGTGGGTCTGGTCTGGGACCACCCGTACAGGTTGTGCACATTGTAGTGCTGCACCGGGGAGCCGTCTGGGAGGATCTGCTGACTCTCCATGCACAGGGTCTTGCTGCTCAGGCCCCTGTCCCTGGACTCCAAATCTGAGGAGGAAGAACGGGTGAGATGAAATCCAGCCCTGATTCTGTTTATCCCTGACCTTTCTTCAAGGGATTGGACATTGGATCTTAAGACTGACTTGAGTCCTGCCTGTGTCACTCTCCATCTTCCCAGAGACATGAGCACAGCGACCCCAGCTCTGAGCTGCTATGGCACCTGCAGTGTTTCCAACATCAAGTTCACTGAAGAAAGCGGAGGTGTAAGGAAGAATGTACAGCTGTCAAACACTACATGACAGACTCTGATTTTGACTTTTGATGTGTCAATTATTTCATGTAATTCTTATAATTCTATGAAGAAGACTTCATTATCTGTCTTTTACAGTACATCAAACCGAAATTCGGAAATATCGCATAATCTGTGAAAAGTCACAAAACTCCTAGAGTGAACAATTTCTGGAGCTAAGATATGAATCCAAGTACAACTCCAAAGTCCATCAGCTCCACAATAATGACAAGCCAATAATTTCCACCCATTGATGACACCAAAAAATTCCTGTGATGGAATTCACATAAGCCTAAAAAACTAACAAGCCTAAGTGTGAGAACCCTTTGGTGGCATGAGCACTGCTAAGTGATTTCTGGACAAATTCAAGAAATTTGTGCAATGAGTCTAGTCACTTGCACATGCCCAGCTGGGTGAAGCATGTGCAGAGCTTTTGTCTCTGGTCCCCAGTAAACCACAGCAGCCTTGAGGATGTGCCCTGAGCTATCCAGGCACACCCCTGGCCTTGGAGCTCCTCCAATGTAATCCTTCTTCCAATCATGGCTCTGCCAAACAAGGAGGCCAAGGCTTCTTACATGGCATGTAGGGAGGGCGGTTCAGAGAGGTCTCCCTGCAGCCTGGAGAAACTGCCCCATTCACGAAACTTGATGGTTCATTCATATCCTAGAAATACCAAACACAGACATACCTTACTTTTTAAGATAATTACGTCCTGCCAATTCTGAGCCAAGGAAGCACTGAATAAATTGTTCAACATCCAGTAACTCCTGTAGATGCCAGCCCTGGGAGCTTCATCAAACCCTAGTGATAACTGGCTAGAAAGATTAATTCACCCCTGCAGAACAACTGGCTAGAGGGTTAAAAAAAAATCTCTCTCAAGGTGGGCGTGAGGCAGTGAAAGTTCCAAGAAATTCCTAGTCAATTGCCTCAGAGGTTTTATAGTAGGAACGTCAGGTCTGGTATAAGGTGTGAGGGCTATCAGGCTGTTCCCCTCCTGAGTGGAGGAAGTGTCTGATATGTCCAAAGTCTTCCTTGGACAATGACTATCCTCTTGACTGAAGGTCAGTGGTCCATATACTCAGTCACACAAAGATAGACAAGTGCCACAGGTACACACACACACACACACACTTACAATCCATAGGCCATCAAACTTCAAGCTCCTCTCTGGATTCTGTGGATTGTTGTACAGTTCTTCTATTTCCCTCTTCCACCACTTGGCAGTTGAATTACGGAAAAAGTCTGGGAAGGCCACATAAGCTCGATATAGCTGTAAAATATAAATATAATTTATTTATCCCACACAAATATATAAGACAGCAAGCAGGCACTTACCAAGAATGCAACTCACACAGATACTTGAGCTGCATGGTGACAGACGGCCTCAACATAAGCTAATAATGTTATTAGCTTATTAGAGAAATGTAGAATGAGAAGAGAAATTAGTGCAATTTGCACACCTTCCCAGCACTTGGAAAACTTCCAAAAACTGTTTTCTTCATATTGACATAGATGATGACAATCAATACCCGGAACTCATGACCTCATGCACTCGACGCCCAACCCTCAACGTCAGTCCCACCATTTCCTAAGCACTCCTCAAAGACAAAGCCAGGGAGAGACTGCAGACATGAGATGCGTGGTAACAGATTAGGAAGAAACACCCAGGGAGTCCCTCCTATATCATTCCCACTGAGAGAGGGGAGGAAGGAGTAAGATTACATTTCAGGATATTAGGCCAGTACACCTCAGTGTTTTCTACAATTTCAGAATCACATGACAACTACAGCTGTTGGAACATAAATTGAGAGGACTTAAAGAGGACATTTCAACTTCCCCTTGTTCTCATCTTTCTTCAGATAATAACAACATTGTTTTTGTTTTAACCTGAAAGATGGATTCAAGGTACAACTTCTTTTTTTTTTTTGAGATGGAGTCTTGCTCTATCACCCACGCAGGCTAGAGTGCAGTGGTGCTACCTCGGCTCACTGAAAACTCTGCCTTCCAGGTTCAAGCGATTCTTTTGCCTCAGCCTCCTGAGTAGGTGGGATTACAGGCACGCATCACCACACCTGGCTAATTTGTGTATTTCTAGTAGAGAGGTGGCTTCTTCATGTTGGCCAGGCTGTTCTTAAATTCCTGACCTCAAGTGATCCACCAACCTCAGCCTCCCAAAGTGATGCGATTACAGGCATGGGACACCGTGCCTAGCCAGATACAACTTCTTAACTACATTGTAGACTTTTGGGAGCAAGAAGCTGGTTTTATATTCATCTGAGTGATGAATATTATATTTTGCACAACGCTTAGCTTAGAACTTGACACAAATAGATACTCACTGTTTAATGGTGGGTTCACACCTCTTACAAGCAGCAAATAAATGTTGCTTGTTATGGAACATTATGGCCCTTTGTATGTCTCAGTAAATAGCCTCCTTTATGATAATCACACCATTGTAAGAGTTAAAGAGCTAAAGAATGCTGGTGAGAAGGGTGGGGTAGGCAACAGAAAGAGGACTTGGTCTAGGGGAACTCCAGTTCTTATACACAATAGACAAAAGGCAGGTAGGAACCCACATGTCTACATAAAGGGCAAGAAAAGGAACATGAGAAAACAGAAACAGATCAGCCTGCATGAGTTTGGCTGTCAAGGACGTGAGAAGACAGTGGCTCACATCAGCAGAATCTTGAGAGAAGTGGGCTTGCCAGGTATGCCTTTTGTTAGGAAATGGAGGTAGAAACCAGGAAACCCGACAAAGAGAACCTTTCATCAGAAACCGAGAGCTCCAGATCAGGCAGGGTTAGAAACAATGGGATAGGTGCGGGATGGAGAATTAGAATAAAGAGAGTATCAGCCACATCTGAGTCAGAATTGTATCCCATACGGGGTACACGTGGGGAACCCTGCCAGCCATGATGTAGGAACTTCCCTAAGTACTGCTCGGATGACCCCTACCAAATTCATAAAAATGTTCTGCCGTTCTCCAACTTGCTGGCTCTACCTTACACCTGTGCATATTCAAGTCTTGCCTTTGTGGCTTCTGCCTTCACTTTCTCCAGTCTTCAAACAGTGACGTACCCACCCACACACTGGGCCTCAGGATCACCTAGCAGTCTTTTTGTAGCACATCACATGCTACAAAATGCAATTCCTAGATCCCATCACAGACTTACTGAATTAAACCACTGGAGCTTTGGACTCAGAAATCTGCTTTCGTGGGACTGTTGGCTGTTTGTTTTATATTCAGTGAAGCCAGACCTGGACATCAGTGGCTTCATCCTCACCAGCTTCATCGAGTGGATCTTACTATAAATAATATAAATATTAGGTTGGTGCAAAGGTAATTGCAGTTTTTGTCATTACTTTTAATAACTTTCTTTCTTTCTTTTTCTGAGATGGAGTCTCGCTTTGTTGCCCAGGCTAGAGTGCAGTGGGTCAATCTTGGCTCACTGCAACCTCTGCTCCCGGGTTCAAGTGATTCTCCTGCCTCAGCCCCCTGAGTAACTGGGATTACAAGCATGTGCCGCCACGCTTGGCTAATTTTTGTATTTTCAGTACAGATGGGGTTTCACCATGTTGGTCAGGTTGGTCTCGAACTCCTGACCTCGTGACCAGCCTCCCAAAGTGCTGGGACTACAGGTGTGAGCCACCGTGCCCAGCCTACTTTTAATAACTTTCAGTGGCAAAAACGGCAATTACCTTTGTACCAACCAATAGTTATAATTATCCTATCTATGAAGACTTATCTCTTATGCGCTAACTGACAGATTCTGTGACTCCCTGATGAAGAGTTTCTCATCAGGGGCACAACTGGCATTTGAGGTGAGAGATATTTTGTGGAGAATTCCCTGCAATCAGAGCTATCAACATCCTTGAGCACTGCCCACTGAATGCCTCTGGTGTCCCTGTGATAACCAACACTGCTCTCAGATTTCCAATTGCCTCAGGATGGCAGTGTTGCCCCTACTGGCTGATGAACTGTGGGGTTCTGATACTGACTACTTGATAAAAGTCAAGAAGCCCATGACTCAGAACTTCTCTGGCTGGGCAAGTTCCTGTGTCCATGTGGGCTGCTTGGACCCCTAAGCTTCAAGTGATTCTCTGTGACAGGTGATGAGAGGACAGGAAGCTAAGTCTTCTCCCTTGAATATTATACATATATACATACATACATAGAGATAGATGGTAGATAAATAGGTAGATAGATGATAGATAGATAGATAGATAGATAGATAGATAGATAGATAGATAGAAGAGGGATTTGGATAGATAGGGTGAGTGGATGAATAAAGGTAGAGATAGATAGAGAATAGATAGATAGGATAGAATGATAGACAGATAGATATAAATGAATAGGGTGGCTGGATGGATGGATGGATAGATAGATAGATAGACAGATAGATAGATATAACCTGAGTAGATACAGTAGATAGACAGATAGATACAGATAGATTAAGTAGATGATAGATGATTGATAGATAGATAGATAGATAGATAGATAGATAGATAGATAGATAGAGTGTGTGGATGAATTAATAGATCGACCAGTAGATACATAGACATGATAGATTGAAGATAGATAGATAAATACATAGATATACATAAATAGATAGATACTTGTTCAGTAGTAGACAAAAGGAAACCAGCCTTGAACTGAGTCTGACTCATTCTTGCCAATCTTCAAAACCTGCCCCAGGTTCTGTTTTGCTCGTTTTGTTTTACTGCATCTACTGACAGTAAATAAAGACATGCAGTCCAATAGCCAAGCAGCCTGGTCCCAAGTGTGTCTCATTTTAAATTAAAAAGTGCTACTGCTGCCAACTGGCTCTGGGATCCAGGAAGTCAGAGACTGACACCAGAGAAGAACGCATCATGGGTTTGCAGTACCATCTGTTCTCCCTACCCTACTGGAGCTGTGCCAGGCCTTAGCCCCTGGCTCCAGATTGTGTGGTTCTGTCTAATATATGTCTTTCCCTCTAGGACTCACCACTTGCCCTGAAAATCAACTTATCTGGATAAGGCATGAATATTTGGCCTAACTCTTGCTAGTCACATTCCTGGTGACTGGAATGTTTCTCCTGCATCTCTGTCCATGGG
Source organism: Macaca nemestrina (assembly GCF_043159975.1). Classification (NCBI taxonomy): domain Eukaryota; kingdom Metazoa; phylum Chordata; class Mammalia; order Primates; family Cercopithecidae; genus Macaca; species Macaca nemestrina. Next base: position 16,931,981 of record NC_092128.1, read on the forward strand.
CTACGATCTTACATTATGTAGAAAGAACTCCCAAAAGAGGCCTTCACGCCTGGGCTTCTGAGTGGCTGCTAACTGAATTTACAACTGCTGGGATTTGTTACAATATGGATATTTCTCTGATTAATACTTGACCCTGAGACAGTATCTAGTCTCTACAACATATACCACATTGCTGATTGCACAGGCCAGCTTCTTTATCCCTTCAATTCCTTGCAGGTGTCCTAGAGAAGAGGCCTTTTCCTTGTCTCCTCAGCTGTCCTGTGGGGGTCACATAGGCTACACATGCCCTGCTACAATTCCTACCCAGATAGAATAACCATTATTGAAGAACAGCTCAAGAGGTAGGGCAAGGTACTTGCTACCCAGGAAGTTCTCGGCCCCACCCTGAAAACCCTGTCTGTGGGAACTGTCACAACAATTGATAGTAAAGCACACAGGCTGCCTCAGTTTAGGAGACATGCATCTTGGCCAGAGGATGGGGCTGTAGGCTTCCTAGACCTGTAAGGAGCCATGTATTCATTCAAGCAAGAAATACTTAGTGAATCTGGAAAGAACTTCAGGTTCAGAAGCATGGGCTACCTGGATCCATTACAAGCAACAAACCGACCCCAGGAGTGAGCAGGTTTTACAATAAGGTTGGAAACTGAGAGGTAAAAGCAAAGTTGAGAAACCCAAGGAAGCATTGAGCTCAGAGGATGACTTGTAAGTGTGGAAATGGAGAAACGTGTTCATGAGGAAAAAAACAAAAATATATACAAATAAAAAGACCTAGTCAGTCTTCGAGGGTTGAAGACTGTTTAAAAGGGATAACCAAGGCAACAACAGTAAGTATACTAGTTCAGAGAAAAGATAGCACTTTTCAGAGGAAAAGTGGAAATTTTTGGGCCTTTGTAATCTGACAGCCTTGAAATTGAAATCAACACTCTGTCACCTAAAACCATGGACAAGTCACCTAAAACCTTGGACAAGTAATTTGAGCTCTCTGGTCTTAAATCCCAAGGATAATAACACATATCTACATCCCAGTGGGCAGTAAAGTATTACTCCATGTAAACTAATTGGCACAGACTGACACCCAAGACACATCCCCTAAGTGTTTCGCCCTTGCCAAGCCCATGTCCATGGTACAGGCATGTCTAGAATCCCAGGAAGGGCTGCTCCTGCCTAGAAACCCTGACTCCACCCAAATTTACAAAGACCCTTTTACCTCCACTTGATTGTCCCAGTCTAGAGATTCATTCACAACAACACCAGGAAAATCGGGCCAGACCTATGGAGAGAAACACGCTCAGTAGCGATGCATGAGACAGTTTCCCTTACATAGGATTTCCCTTACATTATATAAACCATGTCCTAGGAGCAATGATACTTTGATTATCATGTAGGATTCATGGAAAAGTGAATTCCATAACGCGTTACATTACTTTAAAAGTTGATAACGGGCCAGGCGCGGTGGCTCAAGCCTGTAGTCCCAGCACTTTGGGAGGCCGAGACGGGCGGATCACGAGGTCAGGAGATCGAGACCATCCTGGCGAACACGGTGAAACCCTGTCTCTACTAAAAAATACAAAAAAACTAGCCGGGCGAGGTGGCAGGTGCCTGTAGTCCCAGCTACTCGGGAGGCTGAGGCAGGAGAATGGTGTAAACCCGGGAGGTGGAGCTTGCAGTGAGCTGAGATCCGGCCACTGCACTCCAGCCCGGGCGACAGAGCCAGACTCCATCTCAAAAAAAAAAAAAAAAAGTTGATAACGGTATCAACAAATATTGTTTGACAAAAGGAGAGCATCTGACCTCAGAGCCCAAATAGAAAACGCCAGAAATAACATACACAGGCATGTGACCCACTAATCGTGACCCACCCTCAGGCTAGGGACTAGTGGATCATCCCTTAGGATTATACCTTTCCCCAGACAATGTCTCCATCATTTGGGTATTTGATGAAGACGTCATCCTCCAAGCCCCGAGTGAAGGCAGGATAGGGCTGTGTCTCATTGCCAGAAATGGCTGGATCCTGAAATCAAAGCATAAGTCATTTGGGAAAATCAAACCCAGGGAATGAAGAGAAACAGAATAAAGGAGAACTCCTCCAGGGCGAACTCGCTGGCTTCTACCTGAACTGTAGACTTTCTGTGAGTCCTGGGAAATACAGAATTCTTACTGCACTTCAATTTATCTACTTGCAATATGGAAATAAAGTATAACTCTTTCTCCACCAAAGCCCATACCTGCTCCCAAACAGACAGCACATATTCACATCAGGACTAACCAGAATGAGGATGACCCGCATCCCATCAGCCTTCATGCGGTTGATCAGAGCTGGAAACCCAGCAAACTTGGGGCTGAGGGTGAAGTCCAGCTGCCGCTCCATGTAGTCGATGTCTGAGTACTGCACGTCCTGCGGGAGGACACGGGGAGCTGAGTGGCTGCTGCTGTACACGCTCAAGCTTTACAGGAGAACAACCCTCCACTATACATGATGGAATTCCAAACAGCTTCTTGTTGATGCTTTCAAATCCCAGCTCTGCCATTTGTTAGGTACAGGTGCTGGGAAATTCACTTAATTTTTAAAATGTTCAGTGATCAAATAGAAAAAACCTTAAGTCAGCATAAAATAGGATGAGAATGCCTCTCTAACACAGCTATTCTGAGGATAAATAAGTACACTGGATTGGACAGTGCTTTGTAAACTGCCACCGTCAGGTGTGATTGTGATGACCTCCCCCAAGAGGCTTCCCCTGGTATCAGTGGTTCATGCTTAGAAAAAATACTGTTAACTACCCAGGGCTAATACAATGTGGATGATAAATCTACTGCAAAACATATCAAAACAAAGCAACAATGTATAGGTGCTTTGGAATACCCAACCCTGAGGGAAATCAGATACAACATTCTTATGGAGAATGAATACTGCATTTCACTATCCACTAATGGAAACACTATGCTCCACTAATGGAACTATTGTAAAACAATAGAAATGTAGAATAAAATTAGATATGCGATGGTACACTGGATTAATTCTCTGATGACTGGGTCCCCTCCCACTCTCCAGTGAAAGATAAGGTTTATTTATATATGTTTGCCCTCTGGAAACCCGTATCAGGATCCGTATATTCCATCAGTGATAGCTCAGAGTCGATAGGACACTGTGCTACAGCACCAGGGCTGTAGGAAATAAGGTCGTATCCACATATACAATGGTCTGATGGGGTTAGTTTTTTTCAAGAATTAAGTAAAAGAACTGTGGGATATCATTTATTCTTATGGAACCAAGGACGTTTTGACTAAATGTTTTGAAGACATGTGAAAGAAATGGAAGGAAGCATGAGATAGCAGAAAAAGCCCTGGAGCCAGCCTATCTCCCCCTCTGGCAAGTCATGGTGAATCTTGAGCTATCATCTCTAGAAGATGGAAACAAGCACCCTTACCTATATGACTGTGCTAGGGTGAGGCTGTGATATTGTCTGAAAAAGAACATTATGTTTTTATAGAATCCCACAAACATTAGACAAATGAACCCAGACACAGAGGCACCTGGGTTAGTTACAAAACTCCAGAGCCATGACTGAGAACGTACATAAGGGATCTGGGCGGCCACCATCTCATCATACAAGCTGGCGATCTCAGAGTCGTTCTGGTATCCATAGCGACACAGTTGGAAACCCAAAGACCAGTAAGGTACCATCACAGGCCGGCCAATCAACTAGAAAAAATAGACAGAATATATTAGTCCTCAGAACAGAGGCACCAGATTGAAGTTTTACATAAAGTAATAAGAGTATTTTTCCATGCCCCAAGCTAGACAACTGACTAATTGAAATCCACATCAAAACTGACAGGATATAGAGCCACTGGGATACTTGGAGAAAGCTTTCTGCTAGGCTTGAACTCCTTCTTAAAAATTATGGAAAAGCTGATTTTACTCCATTCCTAGAGACACTGTAGGTAACTCATTAAGAAGCCCAGAATCAGAGACAAATGCCTGGCTTAGCATACAGGCTCCAGTCCTGCTACCTGTGTGACTTTAGGCAAAAATTAAGTAAACTCTTAGTGCTTCAGTTTCTTCATCTGTAAATAAGGGTATAATAATAGCCTCTGCCTCAGAGTCCTTTTGTGAGGACTGAAGAAGTTATTATGTGCGAAGTGCTCTAACAGGCAGCAAGCAATAAATCAGTGATGTGCAGTAGGTAGTACATAAGTATTTGCTGCTGCTGCCAAAACCACCATGGTCACCACCACCATCACTATTTTCACCATCACCACCACTACCACTGTCATGCCCTCCACCACCATCATTACCATCATCATTACCCTTCACTACCATCACCACCACCCCACTACCACCCCCACCACCATCCCCACCATCACCACTATCATCACAACCACTATCACCAACATCACACTCCTCACACCACCCCACTGTCACCACCACCACCACCACCATAACCACCACCATCATCACCATCACTAACACAAACACCATCACCACCACAAACACCATCACCACCCCCACCATCATCAGTATTATCACAACCACTACCACCACCATACTCCTCGCACCACCTCACTGTCACCACCACTACCACCACCATATCCACCACCACCCCCATCATCATCATTACCACCATCACCAACACACCCATCAACACCACCCCCACCACTATCACCACCATCACCAACACTACCACTACTACCACCATCATTATCACCATTCCCACATCACTGTCCCCACCGTCAGCCCCTACTGCCATCATCACCATCACCACCACCATAACTACAAAAACCACCACCACCACACTATCACTACCATCACCACCACTGGTACCACCATAACATCTGCTCTTCTGCAATGCTTACAGAGGCTGTACATTTAATGATAATCTGTATGTGTTTATTTTTTCTTATTCTATAATCTCTCTCCAACAAAGACCAATATTTCCAGTTATCATCTGAGAGTTACACTAATCAATGTGGGCTCTGGCATCCAGAATGTGCTGTATAAGTGCTTGATAAAGAGCTGGATTTCCCCCTACCTCCGTGTACTGCTGGGTGACAAGCTCTGGAGTTGGCCCCAAGAACACATAAAAGTCCAGAACTCCCCCTGTGGTACGGTATGTCAAGGCAGGCAGGGGCTGGAACGTCACGTCTGAAAAGGAAGAAAAATGCCAAGCCAGATGGAAACCTTCCACATCACGAATCACCCCTGAAATCCACACATTCTCCATCTTCCTGCTCCCTCCCTATCACAGAGTGGTAAGAGCAGGCATTTTCTATCATCCACACACAGAACTGAAGAAGTTCAGTGGAAGTCTACAGGTCCCATTTCTGGGTTTGATTCCTTTTGGTGTACTTTACTATATTTTGTCATTCTACTCTTATAAAATTATTTTTACATTTCAACTTTTATTTTGGATAAAGAGGTACACATTCACGTTTGTTACATGGGAATATTGCATGATGCTGAGGTTTGGGGTAGGAATCCTGTTACCCAGATAGCAAACATAGTACCCAATAGGTAATTTTTCAATGTACCATACACCCTCATACCCCCAGACTAACTTCTCTGACCCATAGTTTTACCCTAATTCAAATTACATAACTGGCTTCCACGAGCTGGCCTCCAGGATATCTGGGACCCATGTGGTGTTACTATCCCTTCTTATGTGATTTTTACCAAAATGAGGGTTGGGTTAAATCCTCTTATCACATGATCCTATACTGAAATAAACAGAAAGGCTAAACACAAAGAAAAAATAAACACTAATGCCCGTAAAATGAAAATTTTGACTTCAAGGAACAGTTGGGCTAAAAACATTCTAAACTGACTCAAGCATGATTGGTAGCCCCCCAAAATAAGGGAGGCGCTGGACGGCCTTACCTATGGCATTGCTGTTCAGCAGGAACACTCCGTGGGCACTGCCATCCTCCTCCAGCCCCATATAGTAGGGGTGGACACCATAGGAATTCTTCTTGTACTGGAAAGTCATGGGGAGAAGCAGTAGGCGTTTAAAAGACATTACACCTGAGAAAGAAACTCAACATAAAAGTGTTTGCTAAGATGGGTCTAGTTTTCTCCATGAAATCAATAAAACACATGAAACAAAGGAGCCTGAGAATTGGCCCACTCGTCTAAACCAGAATGAGGGGACCAAGTGGAGTTTGGGAAGATGAAGCCCGAAGCCTGAGCAGTGTGGGTGGAGAGAAGCAGAGACACAGATCCCAAATGCTCTGTCCTTACCCCTGGGGGCTGGTCTCGGGAGAACATCCCCCAAGTGTGCCACTCCAAGTCTCTCCTATAGGATGTGTGCTCAGTTTCCCCAAAGCCATAGAGGTACTTGGAGGGAAGGCGGGTGGAGATGCGGATAAACATGTCATTGAAGGTGAAACCAAGGAGCTGAGAGTCCCAACTGAAACACAAAAAGGCAGATTTGAAACAGAAAATGGGTTTTCTCTCTGCTTCCAGCAGCTGACTTTTCAAGGACAACAGAATGCTTGATTTTTATCCAGAACCTGTTCATCTCCAAAACAAAACGGAAACTCAACTTGATTAAAATATCATAGAAATCCTCACTAAAAGCCCAGGAGTTATTCTTCATTCATCTGTTTCCCACTGTCACTGCCTCCTTTCACTGGTCCTCCACAACACAAACCAAAGCACTCCTCACCATCACAGCTGGGTACACCCCACACCAGCACCACCTTCCACCCTTGCACCCCTCAGCGCATTTTCTACAAAGCACTCAAAGTGATGTTTACTTATTATTGGTTGTCATGAGAAGAGAACCCTCAGTTGTCTATAAGGAGCAGCATCTACTCTAGACAAGGCACCCCATAAACATTTGTTGGATGAATCCTCAGGCACACTCAACTGCCTCAGTAATTATTTCCAGAATGCTAAAGATTTCCCATGAGAACAGGTCTGAAGGAAACAACTCATCCATGGATCTGGAAGTGGACAATGTGATGTTTGGAACCAGGATATACATCCAAGGACAATGGACCTGGCAGTGAAGGCACAAGTAGACACCAACTCTGAGTCACACTAGAAACCACTCACATTATAGTGCCTGTACTCTTGCGGCGAATTTCAATCCCAAATGGATTCTTCTTAATGAGGACATCATAGAGTTGACCCTCAGGGGTGCTGGATGGCACCGTGGGTACGTTCAGAGGAACTGGAACTTCATACCGATTGTTGTTGGGATCATAAATCTAGGCCAGAGGAAATCGATTTGAGGCAAGAATTGTGCTCTTGAAACCTATACCCTTAGCAGAATCTATTTATTTTCGGACAAAAAGTTCAGATGCTATATTTCTGTCTACTTTAAGTTGGTGATATCTGAGATTTAATTAATATATCAAATAACAACATAGGATTAAACATTTTTTCTGTCATTTCTCATTATTAAGGCCTCTATTACATTAATATACTCAATGGGATATTAGTGCTAATGTGGAAAATCATTCTGGAATCAGTATGGTATTTATGAATATGTTACTTTTTACTTTCTGTGGGCATATGAGTATATAAAAATACCTTAAAACCATTATGAATTGAAAAAAAACCCCGTCTCCCCAAAATGAAATCTATTTGATTAAAATTATCAGAATCTCCTTGCTGAAGGTGGTATCTAAACTGACTCATGAGTATCTACTACATCCCTGCCTGACACTGCACAAGACACTAGGGATGTGAGCTGTATAAGGCAGTGTTATGGTTTTACAAAATTCACATGCGAATGAGAAGTGAAATAGAGCAGCTCAAAACACCTGGGTGATGTGTGCTAAGGGACAGCTATGTAGACGTGCTGTGAGATTCTAGGGAAGAAAATGCCTAACATTGTTTCTGGAAGACTGAGATGGTGTCCCGGGAGAAATACAGTCTAGAGTATTAAAAGCTTGGTAGGCATTAACCAAACAAAGGAAGGAGATCAAGTCATTCTGCTGAAGAATAACAACCGGAAAGGCAGAGAGAATTAAAGTGGGTCAGAAGGAGGCAAATATTTTGGAAAGAGCTACTGTATCATCAAGAGGTAGAATAGGCAATGGTTAAGGCTAAAACTCCAAGGAGGTTCATTCATTTCAAACCCATTAGGTGCCTACAACATGCTAGTGCTATGATGTACAAACACACTACAACATCATCCCTGAATTAGAGGAGGTACAAAAACTCTGAATTCAGGTTGATGTCAGATTATAAAGAACCTCTCAGGCAATGTGACAATGTCCTGATCACTTTCACTTACTGTGTCAATAACATTACAGCGCTAACTATCTGCCAGGCTCTGTATTAGACTTCAGAAGCAGAAAAAGGAAAGGGCACGTTCCTGTCCTTGAGAAGCTTAATTTAATAGAAAAACAGACCTAATCTCTAGTCCATCCCTAGTCCTTAAATGCAATTAAATCCTGGAAAGAAATGAAATCACTGCACATTGGTGGCTATTTTATATATCTCAAATTCAGTATCCCAAACTGAACATATCATCTTACATTGATCAAGCACAAACCTTTTCAGTATTCCTATTCCAGTTAATGTCAGCACCATCCATATTAAGATGCAAGATACCAACACGGACATCACTCTTGATGCTTCCCTCTCCATTGTCACCTGCTTTCAATTGAGCGCCAGACCCGGTAACACAACTTCCTGAACCTTAAATAGGTGCACTCTTCTCCACCTGCATTCCAGTGTCTAGTCCAAGCCTAAGCCCTCAGCCGATCTGCTTAACTGGGAGCCTCCCAACTTGTCTCTCCGTACCCACTCTTTCTCTCCCAACCATTTTCCTAACAGTAGCCACAGTAATCTTTTCCAAATGAAAATCAGGGCAGGTCTCATTGTTCCCTCAATGATTTCTCACTGCTCTCTGGATAATGATCTAGTCTATTGTAGCATGATTAACTTATTTTAGGGTTCTGTGACCCGGACCAATAAAAGGTAATGGAACTGAAAAGGGTCAAGTCACCACCTGATACATGTGCTGTGTTTACCTTGAACTGCAGCATTTCATTCTTATGGTAAGTGACATCCAGGCGAAGGGGGTTCACGGGTGTGGAGGGGAAGGCATTGGCATACACGGAAGACTTTAAGGAGATGTCAGCTGTGGCCCCATGTGAATTATATTGAACATTACTGACAGAGTATAGATCGTTGACAAAATAGCAAATAGGGACCCCAGAAGAATTGGATGCCTGAAAAGTAAGGGTAAAGTCATAGATCAGCACAGCACATGGTCTTAAAGTTCTCTAACCTAAACAGGGGTAGAAACATCATTTTATACCACAATAAAACCAGCCCATCACTGATCACTTGGCAATAACATAACTTTAATTTCCTCGTCTCCAAGCAAAATACTCATTTTAAAAAGTTTCACACATGTCCCCACCTACTCATCACATCCAGATCATGTCCCTTAGGAAGTCCTTTCTATGGATTTTAAGTAGTTATGTAAGTACTACTGCTGTGCTTAAGAAACTATACATTAGGTGTGGAGACTTCCATGCACGTGAACCCCAGCAGCATGGTTACCTCCCAGATACAGCCACGGGCAATGCAGTTTTCTGCAGAAGCGCCATTCTCATCAGGGTAACAGTCTATTTTTTCATCATCCCTTATCTTTATATCCCACTCCACTGTGTATGCTTCTCCCAGGAGAAGATTGATGTCTGTGATAATGGCAACCTGTAGGAATGCAGAAATCACAAGGAAATTCATCTTTAGGAGATAGGCCTTGCAAGATATGAGGCTTTTTTTTTTTTTTTTTTTTTTTTTTACAAAAGAAAATAGAAATTTGATCAGACATCCAACCATCCAACCAACATATGACTTTAGCTTTTAAGAAGAGAAGTGCACATTGGGGGAATCTAATTAGCAGCAACAGGGCAAAGGTCTCCTCTCTAGCCGAATCTTGTACATAGAATAAAGAAAACAATTTGGTCAAAAAAAACCTGTTATGATCACCCCTTATTCTTTTCTGCTCTGACTCCTCTTAGCCCTCTGTGTCTTGTCTGGAGGGTGTCTTTTGCACTTCCTCTTTAGCATGACACATGGTGTCACCCAAAGTGAGCTGATCCCCTTGCTCTCCAGTCCCCAAACCAGTATCCCCATTGGCGTGGAGTGGTAGAAAGAACACAGCATTAAGAATCATATGATCTGGTTATCATGTCCACATTTCCATAGAACATTGAACAAATGATTTCTTTCTTTAATTTTTAATATTAACGGGTATACAGTAGGTATACATATTTATGGGTTATACGAAATATGTTGATTCAGGCATACAATGCATAATAATCACATCAGGGTGAGTCGGGTATTCTGTTTCATTTATTTGGGTTTCAATTTTAGCAACAGCAAAATTGAGAGGCTGAAAAAAATCATATATTTCTTTGCATTTCTAACACCCCAGCCTCTTCGCTTCTGTAACCCCAAAGACTCCAATTTTGAAACCTTCCTTGATTACCATTCATTCAAATAGTTAATATTTTTCTATATACTTTTCTTATCTTTGATATTTCTTTAAACAGCACTTCCCAAGTTCTCACTTGTCTGGAATAATAAAATCCCATTCTAAAATTATCATCCTTCTCCCAGTCTTCTCCCAGTCTAAACAATCTTGTACTTCCCCGTTCTACTAGTCCCCAAACTCACTCCCACTCCCAGCAATGCGCACACACAGTGGCACAGCCTTCATTCAAGGATCAACGTGAGGCCCTTTGACAATTAAATCAAGTTGGTATCTAAGACCCTCCAAAATCTGACCACAAGTTTCCTATGCAAACTAGCCTCTTTTTCAAAACTGAATCTTATCTATGCTATTCCAGTCATATAATTTTCACAGTCTAATAATGTAAGGCTGTTCCCCACTTTCCTAACTTTGCTCTTCTCGTGCCTCATTGTAATTATAATTCTATTTGAGGGAAAAGGAGGTGAAATCAGTTAGAGAGAGAAGAACATTGAGAGGCAGAGAAGGGAATAAGAAGGTAAACACCCAACTCATTCTAGCTCTGGCCACCTCATTTTATTCCCAGTCCTCTAACTTCTCCCAAACAGGCCTCATGGTTGCTCTGTTCCTTCAAGAACCCATGCAACCTTGGCAAAAAGGAACACCATGATACTATGGAGAATTCTCAATACATCATCTCAACAAAATGGAGTTTTACCTTCAGGTTAGAATCATAAGTGACTGTAGGAGAAGTCTGACTTGGGACACCATTGTGTTTCACTGTAACATTGCTAGGTTCCTCCGTCCCAAGAATTTTAATCTCATTAAATGCCAAATTATTGGGGTCCTTGTAGGTTGATTGTGAAATATTCACCTCCAAGCGGTTCTACAAAACAATTAAGTCCAATTATGCATAAAGGTATGCCTGTAATACACAGATTCTCAAGTCACTCAACTATTCCATTGCAGACCGGACACCCCCACTGCCCTGGATGCCTCTCTGCTTTCTCTACTAGTGTGTGCTCAAGAAATACAAAATTATTTTAATAATTTTCTAATTTAAAACAATCATAAAAACACACAGATATTTTTAAACTCTATTTACAAATGCTGTTTGCTATAGTAATGCCTTCTTTTGAAAACTCTGATGAAATCATAAATAGAAATGTGCTCACTCATAGCCAATAATGCATAGAAAGTTACAAATATAATCACACAGATACAATATACACAAGCACAGATGTGCTAATGGTCAGTCCAGAGCCCACACCTAAGATTCAGAAAAATATGATACTCACTTGAGTGACAGAAAACTCACATAAAAGATACACTTTATTGGCCACAGTATCTGCAAGTGAGAGAAAGTCAAGTCAGATTCCAGCTTGCCCACCACAGAAAAACAGATTTCACACCACCACTCTTTTCAGTTACATCCTGATGTCACAAATGGCAGTATTTCCGTTTCCTTATGGATGAATAATATTCCATTGTATTCATTCATCAATGTACACTTAGAATGTTTCCATATCTTGGCTGTTGCAAATCATGCTGTAATGAATATGGGAGGAGTGAGTATATCTCTTAGAGATCCTGGTTTCCTGTACTCTGGATATACACCCAGAAGCGGGATTTCATGGGATTGCAGGGAAGATCTGTTCTTAATTTTTTGAGGAACCTCCATACTATTTTGCATAACAGCTGTAATAATTTACATTCCCACCAACAGTCTAAAATATTCCATTTTCTCCACACCCTCGCCGGCACTTATCTCTTATCTTTTTTACGATTTCCATGCTAACAGGTGTGAGGGCATATCTCACTGTGATTTTTGATTTGCAATTTCTGTCATTTCCTGATGTTGAGCATCTTTTCACATACCAGTTAGCCACTTGTATGTCTTCCTTGGGAAAACATCTGTTCAGGTCCTTCACCCAGTTTGTAACTGGGTCATTGGGTCTTTTGCAGTTGCATGAGTTCCATATTTTTTATATTAATCTCTTCTGAGATATACGGTTTGCAAAGATTTTTATCCATTCTGTAGTTTGCCTTTTCACTTTGTTGATTGTTCCTTCTGCTGTGCAGGAGCCTCTTAGTTTGATGTAGTCATGCTTGTTGCCTTTTTGGCATTTTGCCTTTGCTTTTGGTGTCATATCCAAAAAGTCACTGCCAAGACTACGTCAAGGAGGTTTTTTCTATGTTTTCTTCTAGGAGCTTTACAATTTTAGCCCTTACATTTAAGTTTTTAATTTCTTTCCTCACAGTAGCCAAGATAAGAAAACAAGCTAAGTGTCTATTGGTAGACGCATAGATAAACATATTCTGGGATGAATATACAATAGAATATTTTTCAGACAAAAAAAGTACAACATTCTGCCATTTGCAACAGCATGAATGACTCTGGAGGACATTATACCAAGTGAAATAAGCCAGATACAGAAAGTCAAATACGGCATGGTCTCACTTCTATGTGGAATCTAAAAAAGTTCATCTCTTAGAAGCAGAGCCTACAACAGTTGTTCTGACAGCCTGCGGCCATGGAGAATGAGGAGATGATGGTCAAGGGTACAAATGTTCAGTTAGTAGATGAATAAGTTCTGGGGATCCAGTCTGCAGCATTGGTGGTGATGGATGTGTTCATTAAAATAGCTGTGGTAATCACTATACTATGCCTACGTATATTAAATCCTCACATTGTCCACCTTAAATATATTCAATCTTTATTTGCCAACTAAATATTTTACAACTAAATAAATAATTTTGAATCTACATATTGGATTAGATGGACAAGCATCTCCAAGGCCAACCCATTGTTTTTCCTCCTCTTTCCTACTGGAACATTGCAAAGATTCCCTTCTGAGGGCTTCCAAGGCATATGCTTCAAGGGAATCTATTTCCTAAACTTGAAGCACAAGAATTGTTTGTATACTGGAGCCGCAAATAGGCTAAAATGTATGGCTAGATGAGTACACACTGGAACAGTATATTCTCACTGCCTCACTGGCAGGGGCATGATTTTTATATCGTCAACGTTTGCTCATAAGAATTTTGGGAGGAAGACATTAACATTGAATTAGGGAACAGTCTTGAAACCTTTTCATCTAAGCACCCATTGACAATAAAATGAGAGCCTATTATAAATATCACTGACTAATGGGAGAATTGTCAGAGATACAAATGTATTTTTCTTTTGTCTGCAGTTCATCTACCACTATCCCTGAATGGTGCGACCAGAAACAAAATACTTCAGTGACTTGCTGCTGTGCCTGCTGAGATTTCTCCCATACCTCAATGACCAGCAGGAGGGAAGGACCCTAAGTCACAGGTGCGGGTTTGGAAACAGCAACATGATCGTAACAGCGCTCACCCTTTGTTTGCCCATCATCCCAGAAAAGTTCTCCTTTTGCTTCTTTGTTCTCATCTAGGGCAATGATAAGACCAAGAGGGTTCTTTCGACTGTGGGGAACAAGATTCAAGAGACAAAGATAGGAGTCAGAGAATTTTGCCAACTGAATTGAGAATACTTCTATCAAATATCAAACTTGAAAAGATACTAGCAGCAGATGGTTCTCAGAAAAGAGAAGTATCCCAAGAAGGGAGACTTCTGGTACTACAATTGCAACAGTCCTGGCAAATGAATGAGGCTGATCACCTGGCTGTTAGTGTGTTTTGAAAAGAAATTCAAAGGCTTTAAGGAAGGACATGAAGTACAATCTTTCAAAATCCATTGGATATGGTTCTAAAACAGCAGCTTCTGCAAAGCTATTGTGAATCGTGGCTGCTCCTATGTTGACTTCCATCTCAGATGTGAGATTAAAAATGACATGGCACAAGTATACATATGTAACAAACCTGCACGTTATGCACATGTACCGTAGAACTTAAAGTATAATAATAATAAAAAAAAAAATAAAAAAATAAAAATAAATAAATAAATAATAAATTTTTTAAAAAATGACATTCTTAGACCTATCATCTCACTCCCTTAGACTTCAAAGAGTTATTAATAATTAGTCAGAGTATCGAGTCTGAAAAAGATTAACATACAAACAAGCAAACAAAGAAAAACAAGTATTGAGTAAAATTGCATGTGGGCTTGAGAGTGATGCTTACGTTTTGGTGGGCTTCATTACAGATTGTTGAGCTAACTGACATGTAAAGGAAAACCTGAGTCTTGTCATTCACCTTAAGTGGGTGTTCAGTGCAGGCTCTTGCCAGGGCAGGATGTAGCCCCCACGGACATGAAGATTAATGTAGTCAAGAGGGGCTGGCAAGGTCTTCCACTCTCCTCTTGCATCAATATCCACACCCTGTGGGCAGAAGGTAAGAGATGATGAAGGAGAGGAAAGGACCCTTCCTGAACAACGCATCCTGCCAGACATCTCATCCTCCCCTCTGAACTTATGCCTGCTCATCACCCTTCACCACTTACCTGCCATTACCCATTCCGCATTCACCAAGTGCTGCATAAAATCTCGCAAGGCTGCTATCATATCTTGTTAGGGTCTATGCCTTTGCTTCCACCGTACAAAGTACATTTGCCTGATGTGTGACAGGAAGAGGTGCTACTCTCTCACCTGAATCAGAAATCTAACCTAAGGGACCATCCTTCCATCCTACATGTTGTCAACTAGAGCAGGGCTTTTCAGTCTCAGCACTATTGAGATTTGGGGCCACACACTTCTCTGGTGATGGGGTATCTGTGCCTTTTGATATTTAGCAAAATCCTCAGATGTCCACAGCATTGCCTCCTCACCCCCACCCTGTTGTGCCAACAAAAAATATCACAGGCACTGCCAAATGTCCCCTGGGAGGCAAAATCTTCTCATTTGAGAGCTACTACTTTACAGGTAAGAAGTTGTTATTGTTGAGAACTAGCAAATATGCATGGCTGTGTTCCAATAAAACTTTATATGCAAATCAGCAAACAACCAGATTTTTTTGTAGGCCATAGTTTGCCAGGCTGTGCTCTAGAACGAGTAATAAGTACCCAAACTTGGGAAGGTGACACTCCTTCATTAATCCTAACTATGAGATTCATCTTCAAAATTGTACATCCTTCTCCAGTTTTCACCTAATCTCACTGCAGTCCCCTTGGATGAAAGGGACCAGCACATGTTCTGCTTCTTGTTTCCCTGCTTGTACCCCTTTGCTGTATTGCCAGCCCTCAACTATGTTCTCCTCAGAAAGTCAGAAGAAGAAGCCTGGTTAGAAACGAAGGAAATACCTCCTTTGATTCTTCCTCATGAATCAGGGTCTGACTTCTCAGGGTCCCAGCAAGAGACCACCACCCCAGAGCTGCCCTGGAAGACCCTGGCTTCCCAGCTGAGTCTTTGGGAATCATACTAGCAATGAAACTATGCGGCAAGGAGCTCTTCATTGTTGCCTCATTTCTAAATGTACTTGCACTGCTTAGACTCACAAGGGTTGGGTCCCACACCTCTGTGTGTGTTTTGCATATTGTCTAATCACTTGTGTGCCTTAGGTAATTATGTGCATCGCCCTTCTTTGAGTGTCTATGCTATGGAAGGAGATATTTAATAAAAAGAGACAAAACGGCCTCTATGCTTACAAACTTACAGGAGGCAAAGATATCAACATTAAAAACAAAAACTACACTTGGCAACACAATCTCCAATGTTGGCTAGCATCTGCCTTTACACAACATGGTAAATAGCAGTGATATAAGGAAATATTAAAAACTAACACAAAGAGAACACCCACAAAAAACCAGACCCTGAGTATGATGCTTTATGTGTTATTTCACAATGGTTCTATGAGGGAAGTGGTCTAACCCCACTTGGAAGTAAGAAAACTGAGATTACAAGGGTTAAAGTGGCTTCTCTAAGAACACACAGCAGGTGGGTTACAGATCCAGCATTTGACCTAAGGTCCATCAGATGTAAAGCCTTTGTTTTCTCTACCATATTCCCATGTTGTATAAACATTCAGAAAAACTTACCGTGTAGTAATCGTACCAGCGGGCTCTAGGGAAATATGCAGTGACATTTCTGGCATTCTAAAATGGAACACAAACAAAGTGAGGCAGTGGGCACCATTTTCCAGGACAGAGAAATCAAACTGCTTAGGAAAGAGGTGAAATAATTCTGATGGCTTTAGACCCATCTGCCTCACATCTGGAGAGGTTAGCGACTGGGGAAACCTTCTTCCCGTTTTCTTTTTTAAACAGGAGAATTGCCTACCCAAAACAAGTGGCTTCATAAAGCACTTTGGTATCCAGGAGTTCGGGAAAAAATAAATCACTGTTGCTTATAAACACAGACTTACCCCATTTCCTCTTAAAGAGACAAACAACTGAGGTTGTGTTTGGGCAGAAGAAAATTTTGTGCGTACAGTAATATTTTGGGGCCAGGAGCGGTGGTTCATGCGTGAAATACCAGCTCTTTGGGAGGCCAAGGGGGGCGGATCATGAGGTCAGGATATCGAGACCACCCTGGCTAACATAGTGAAACCCTGTCTCTATTAATAATACAAAAAAAAATTAGCCAGGCATGGTGGCATGTGCCTGTAGTCCCAGCTACTCGAGAGGCTAAGGCAAGAGAATCACTAGAACCCGGGTGGCTGAAGTTACACCGAGCCAAGATCACACCACTGCACTCCAGCCTGGGCAACAAAGTGAGACTCTGTTTCAAAAAAAAAAAAAAAAAGATTTGGGGGAGGTACAATTAACTGGTATTTTAATCAGAAGCTTAATCAACAACAGAAGTAAAGAAAGGCTTTTACTGCTGGGAGGCACTCCTACACAGGAAGGGAAGGGGTAGCCAGCAGCAATACAAGTACACACATTGCCAAGTAATCCTTCTGAAGAGTTGTAATAGTGCTAGAGGACTCTTATACATTCTTTACGACACTGCCCCCATCTTTACGACACTGCCCCCATTTGACCTTCTATTCCTTATTTTAGTTAATGAAGAAATGATTGTGTCATTGAATACACCATGAGGTCTTTTCTTCTTGATCATCCTATGAAGCAGAGTTGTTAGGCTCATTTTAAAGATGAAGGAGCTGAGGCCCACAACACCTAAGTGACGGACTTCAGCTCAGAAGGAGAGAAATAGACACAGGGAGAATAAGAAACCATGTCTTATGACCCCCACCAGCTCAGGCCTCTCTCCTCGTCCTTTTCCCCAAGCCTCACAGCTGGGATCCTCCCCCCATCGGAGGCCTCCATACTCACACGCTCCAGGACGGGGCTGACCAGGAAGGCTGGGCCCAGCAGGAACTGACTGTCTATGTCCCACGTCACCTGGTCTGACACAAACCTGGAAAGGGAAATGAAGGTCCCCAACAGAGCCCAACAGAGCCCCAGCCCGAGACTGGGAAGAAGCTCCTCAAGTTCAGATCCAGTCAGAAATCCAGCTGCCCCTGAGCCTGCCTTGCCTTATCCCTAGGCCTAGCTTCATCAGGAGCACCAGCCTCTGCTCTCCCCACGGGATGTGCCTCAAACTTCAGAAATGCTGGGATGTAGATGTGTTCTCTCCTGTAAACTATTACCTCATTTCTTAACCATGGCACATTTTAAATGCAAGGATTGTGCTCCTCCCTCAAATCTCTTGCTGAAATTCTTCTTTTGTGACTTGGGTGCATATAACCAAACTGACAAAACATAGATAGGTCTTTGCACAGCCAAATCAGAATGAAACTATTCTATGCTATACAGCATGATTCAATTTTGTTCATTGAATACATAGCCTTTTTTCATGACCTATGGTACGTACAACACTGTGCTAAAGAGAGTAATAAAGTATGGTCTGGGCCTCAAGGGTTCATGTCAAAAGGCAAGCATGTCTTCAATCTGGAAGAATTGTGTATATCAACTCCCGCCATATAGAATGCAATAAGTCATCCATTAGTCATCAGGATCCCTGCTGGACACTCACTCATGAAGCAGAGGCCGCACAACAGTGACGCCCTCCGTGTGGGCCTTATACATCAAGGTATACAGATATGGCAACAGGGTGTATCTGGTCTGCAGGACATTTCTGGAAATGTTCACAAAAGCAGCATCCCAGGATACAGGGTCTTGTCTCTAAAGGAGAAAGAGAACAGTGTTGGGAGCTTGTCCTGGATGTTCTCGGGGATTTAAGAAGGTCACTGAAGGCATATTCCAACTGAAGATCACTCACAGCTAAACAAAAGAAAACTATACATGAGGCCCAGGGAATACTCTTAACAGACTGGAAAGAGTCACTGAAGCTCTCCTAGGACAGCAGATAAAATCTCACTGTAAGACATTCTTTTGGGTACAATTTTGCCTAAAATACAGGAAAAAAAATAATCTGAAGAACACTGAGGGATATGGTTCATTGAGACACTAGGTCGTAACAATTTTTAAGGGTACACTGGGTCATGCCTGTAATCCCAACACTTTCGGAGGCTGAGTCGAGTGGGTCACTTGAGCCCAGGAATCAGAGAATAGCTTGGGAAATATGGCAATACCACATCTTACAAAAAATGCAAAAATTAGGTGGGCACGTTGGTATGTGCCTGTAGTCCCAGTTACTCAGATGGCTGAGGTGGGACAATCGCTTTAGAACCAGAGGTCGAGGCTGCAGTCAGCCATGATTGGGACAAGGCACGATCCAGCCTAGACAAAGAGTAAGCACCTGTCCCCACTCCCGCAAACAACAACAACAACAACAACAACAATTTTTTAAAAGATATCCCAAGAAATACAAACTGCGTTAATTTTAGTATGGAAATGGAGATTGTCTTTCAAGTGACACAGAACACTGGAGGCAGGAGCCACTGTCCTACCCTGGTCCCAATGGTGTTGTGGTTTCTTGAGAAGGGGTAAAAGGCCCCCAGCTGCATCCAGCGAACACACATCTCATATTCAGCGTCTTGAAAGAACCCACAGATATCTGCTCCTGTCTGAAACAAGAGGAAATAAAACAAGCCGGCTGATGATTTCTGAAAGATGTCCCCACCTTCTTGGTGCTTAGGAGGATCCCAAGGACACTCACATAGGATATGCCGAAGAGGCTGAACTCCATCATGCCTGCAATGAGAAGCACAGCAGTGTCACACCAGGCTCTCACCACCTGCCTTCTCACCACTTCCCCAAGTATCCCAACTCCATGCCCTACCGGCACAGGCCCTGGGAAGGAGCCACGCACCAATGATAGATTTCTTCAGCTGATCCCACGCGGCCGTGTTGTCTCCCAGCCAATGTCCTGCCCAGCGGCCAGAAGAGGGAAATGTGGAGCGGGTGATGACGACCCCTCGCTGTCCCGTCACCTCCTGCATGGCTCTGGTTGGAGGGCAACAGGAGGTGAACTGAGGGCACGGCCAAGGGAGCAAAGGCCAGAGAGCTTCTGCTCTCAGAGCCCTTTAGCCTAGTCAATGTTTGCTGTGTGATTGGAGGGAAAATGGGAACTGATCCCCGATAATGGAGATAATGAGCCATGTGTTCTCACAGTGCTTTACAAAGAACTTCACTGTAGCAAACTCACAGGAGTGGCCAAAAATAGTAAGGAATTACTAAATTTTGCTATTGGTTTCCTCAATACGTAGTTGTCTATATTTGGGGAGGAACACAGTGAAGATCATAAGATTGTCCTTAGAAGAATTCATACCATCTGTTGAGCTTGCAAAGGGGACTGTGTTAATTTCATAGAATACCAGTTACCCTCCACCAAGAATGGCCAAAAAAAAAAAAATCTCAAAATATGATTCACTTTTGAAATAAAGGGGAGAGATGCCCAGTCTCTGTGTTCCCTTCACCTCCTGTAACTAAAGCTATTGCACCGCCGACTGCCCTGTGTGATCATTATGGTGTCTCCATGTGCGTCTTTAACAACAGGATCATTAAGTTTTTCACTGGTGGGACCATGTCTTATTTAAATCTGTCCTCCTCCTTTTCATCAGAGGGCCTGGCTCCACATCAATGAGCATTTGTTTAATAAGAATCATTACACGGTTGTCATGAGAATCTTCTTAACCCCTGGAATGGGAATGAAAGAAAACTAGGGTGGCTATGTCAGTCCCTGGCAATCCCTCCGGGTTGTGACAGCTGGAGAAGGCAGAGACTCACTCGTATGTGGGTCTGGTCTGGGACCACCCGTACAGGTTGTGCACGTTGTAGTGCTGCACCAGGGAGCCGTCTGGGAGGATCTGCTGACTCTCCATGCACAGGGTCTTGCTGCTCAGACCCCTGTCCCTGGACTCCAAATCTGAGGAGGAAGAACTGGTGAGGTGAAATCCAGCCCTGATTCTGTTTATCCCTGACCTCTCCTCAAGGGATTGAACACTGGATCTTAAGACTGACTTGAGTCCTGCCTGGGTCACTCTCCATCTTCCCAGAGATTGAGCACAGAGCCCCCAGCTCTGAGCTGCTATGGCACCTGCAGTGTTTCCAACATCAAGTTCACTGAAGAAAGCGGAGGTGTAAGGAAGAAGGTACAGCTGTCGAACACTACATGACAGACTCCTTTTTAGGCTTCTGACTTGCCAATTATGTCCATAATTCTATGAAGAACACATCATTATCTGTCTTTTACAGTTTAGCAAACCAAGATTTGGAAATATCCCATAATCTCTGAAAAGTCACAAAACTCCTAGAGAGAACAATTTCTGGAGCCAAGATATGAACTCAAGTATAACTCCAAAGTCCATCAGCTCCATCATAAGGGGAAGCCAATAATTCCCACCCATTGATGACACAAGAAATTCCTGTGATGGAATTCACACAAGCCGAAAAAACTAAGAAACCTAGCTGTGAGGATCCTTTGTGGCATGAGCACTGCTAACTGCTTTCTGGACAAATTCCAGGAAATTTGCTCAATGAATCTGGTCATTTGCACATGCCCATCTGGGTAAAGGAAGTGCAGCATTTTTGTCTCTGGTCCCCAGTAAACCACAGCAGCCATGAGGATGTGCCCTGAGCTGTGCAGGCACACCCCTGGCCTCTGGGCTCCTCCAGTGGCCATCCTTCTAGTCCTAGCTCTGCCAGTCAAGGAGACCAAGGGTTCTTACGTGGCATGTAGGGAGGGCGGTTCAGAGAGGCGTCCCTGCAGCCTGGAGAAACTGCCCCATTCACGAAACTTGATGGTTCATTCATATCCTAGAAATGCCAAACACAGACATACCTCACTCTTTAAGATAATTATGTCCAGCCAATTCTGAGCCAAGGAAGCAGTGAATAAACTGTGCAACATCCAGTAACCCCTGTAGATGCCAGCCCTGGGAACTTCAAATCCCGGTGAGAACTGGCTGGAAAGATTAATTCACTCCTACAGAATGACTGGCTAGAGGTTTTAAAAAATAAATCTCTTCCCAGGTGGCTGTGAGGCAATCAAATTTCTAAGAAATTCCTAGTAAATTGCCTCCAGGATTTTTGGGTTTTTGTTTTTTTTTTTCAATTTTTTGAGACGGAGTTTCACTCTTGTTTCCCAGGCTGGAGTGTAATGGTGCGATCTCGGCTCACTGCAACCTCTGCCTACTATGTTCAAGCGATTCTCCTGACTCAGCTTCCCAAGTAGCTGGGATTATAGGCATGCCCCACCACACCCAACTAAGTTTGTATTTTTAGTAGAGACAGGGTTTCTCCATGTTGGTCAGGCTGGTCTCAAACTCCCAACCTCAGGTGATCTGCCCACCTCAGCCTCCCAAAGGACTGGAATTACAGGCGTGAGCCACCACACCTGGTCCGGCCTGACAGGTTTTACAGTAGGAGCCTTAGGTCCGGTACACAGTCTGAGTGCTATCGGGGATGTCCCACTCCTGAGTGGAGGAAGTGTCTGATATGTCAACAGGCTTCCATGGACAATGACTATCCTCTTGACTGAAGGTCAGTGGTCCATATACTCAGGCACACAAAGATAGACAAGTGCCACAGGTACACACATACACACACACACTTACAATCCACAGGCCATCAAACTTCAAGCTCCTCTCTGGATTCTGTGGATTGTTGTACAGTTCTTCTATTTCCCTCTTCCACCACTTGGCAGTTGAATTACGGAAAAAGTCTGGGAAGGCCACGTAAGCTCGATATAGCTGTAAAATATAAATATAATTTATGTGTCCCACACAAATATATAAGACAGCAAACAGGCACTTACTGAGAATGCAACTCAAACAGATACTTGAGCTGCACGGTGACAGACGGCCTGAACAGGACCTAAATAATGTTATTAACTAATTAGAGAAATGTAGAATGAGAAGAGAAATTAGTGTAATTTGCACACATTCCCAGCATTTGGAAAACATCCAAAAACTGTTCTCTTCATATACACATGGTTGATGACAATCAATGACCTGAACTAGTGACCTCATGTAATCCATGCCCAACCCTCAACGTCAGTCCTGCCATTTCCTAAGCACTCCTCAAACACAAAGCCAGGGAGAGACTGCAGACATGAGAGGCATGGTAATAGGTTAGGAAGAAACACCTAGGGAGTCCCTCCTATATCATTCCCACTGAGAGAGGGGAGGAAGGAATAAGATGACATTTCAGGATATTTGACCAGTACACCTCAGTGTTTTCTACAATTTCAGAATCACAGGACAACTACAGCTGTTGGAGCATAAATTGAGAGGACTTAAAGAGGATGCATCAACTTCCCCTTATTTCCTTCTTCCCTCAAATAATAAAAGCAGTGTCTTTCCTTATCTGAAAGACAGATTCAAGACACAACTTTTTATCTACATTGCAGATTTTTGAGAGTAAGAAGTTTGCTTTATATTCTTCTGAGTGATATTTATATTGCCCACAATGTTCAGCTAAGAACCTGGCATAAAATACTCAGTGTTTAGTAGTGGTTTCACACCACTTAGAAGCAGCAAATAAATATCCATACATTTTAATATACTCATGTTGTTTGTTATGGAATATTATGGTCCTTTGTATGTCTCAGTAAATAGCCTCCTCTATGCTAATCACACCACTGTAAGAGTTAAAGAGCTAAAGAATGCTTGTGAGGAGGGTGGGGGAGGCAACAGAAAGAGGACTTGGGCTAGGGGAGCTCCAGTTCTTATACACCACAGATAAAAGGCAGGTAGGAACCCAGATGTCTAGATAAAGGGCAAAAGAAGGAACACAAGAAAACAGAAACAGATCAGCCTGCATGGGTCTGGCCGTCAAGGACGTGAGAAGACAGTGGCTCACATCACGCAGAATCTTGAGAGAAGTGGGCTTGCCAGGGATGACTTTTGTGAGGAAATGGAGGTAGAAACCAGGAAACCCAACAAACAGAACTTTTCACCAGAAACTGAGAGCTCCAGATCAGGCAGGGTTAGAAACAATGGGATGGGTGGGGAATGGAGAATTACAATAAAGAGAGTATCAGCCACATCTCAGTCAGAATTGTATCCCATATGGGGTACACGTGGGGAAACTGGCCAGCCATGACGTATGAACTTCCCTAAGTACTGCTCGGATGACCCCTACCAACTTCATAAAAATGCTCTGCCGTTCTCCAAGGTGCTGCCTTTGCCTGCCCATATTCAAGTCTTGCCTTGTGGCTTCTGCCTTCACTTTGTCCAGTCTGCAAACAGTGATGTACCCACCCACACACTGGGCCTCAGGATCACCTAGCAGTCTTTTTGTAGCACATCATATGCTTCAAAACGCAATTCATACATCCCATCACAGACTTATTGAATTAAATCACTGGAGCTTTGGACTCAGAAATCTGCTTTTCATAGGCTTCTTGGCTGTTTTATGCTCAGCGAAGCCAGGCCTAGACATCAGTGGCTTCATCCTCACCAGCCTCATCAAGTGGGTCTCACTATTAATAATATAAATATTAGATTGGTGCAAAGGTAATTGCGGTTTTGGAATTCGAAGTAATGGCAAATATTACCTGTGCACCAACCTAACAGTTACAATTATTCTATCTACCAATAATCTCTTATGAGCTACCTAAAAGATTACGTGAATCCCCTAATAAGTGTTTCTTATCAGAAACCCAACTGGCATTTGAGGCATACAATTTTTTGTGGAGAATTCCCTGCAGTCAGAGCTATTGGCATTCCTGCCTACAGCCCATTAAATGCCACCCGGTGTTCCTGTGATAACCAACACTGCCCTCAGATTTCCAAATGGCCTCAAGGTGGCAGTGTTGCTCCTACTGGCTGCTGAACTGTGGGACTCATAATGTAGTACCTGACTACTTCATAAAAGTCAGGAAGCCAATGACACAGAACTTCTCTGGTTGGGCAGGTTCCCGTGTCCATGTGAGCTGCCTGGACCCCTAAGCTTCAAGTTATTCACTGTAGGAAGTGACGAGAGGACAGGAAGCTACGTCTTCTCCTTTGAATACTTCTCTGATAGATGATACATAGATAGACAGATATAGAGTGGATATAGTAGGTAAATGGATAGATACAATAGATAAACAGATAGATAGATAGATAGATAGATAGATAGATAGATAGATAGATAGATAGATAGACAGACAGACAGATAGATAGATAGACAGACAGACAGACAGATATGCATAGATAGATACTTGTTCAGTACTAGATAAAGGGAAAACAGCCTTGAACTGAGTCTGACTCATTCTTGTCAATCTTTGAAACCTGCCCCAGCTTCTGTTTTGTTTGCATTGTTTTACTCAGTTTACCGACAGAAAATAAAGTCATGGACTCCAATAGCCAAGCAACCTGGTCCCAAGCGTGTCTCATTTTAAATCGAAAAGAGCAACTGCTGCCAACTGGCTCTGAGATCCAGGAAGTCAGAGACTGACAACAGAGAAGTAGGCATCACAGGCTTGCAGTACCTTCTGCTCTCACTACCCTGTTGGAGCTGTCCGAGGTCCCAGCCTCAGGCTCCAGATTTTGGGGTTCTATCTAATATAGGTCTTTCCCTCTAGGACTCACCACTTGCCCTCAAAACCAGCTTATCTGGATAAGGCATGAATTTTTGGCCTAACTCTTGCCAGTCACGTTCCTGGTGATGAGTGCTTCTCCTGCACCTCTCTCCGTGGGCGACAATCTTTCATCACGTAGAAAGAACCCCCAAAAGAGGTCTTCGCCCCTGGGCTTCTGAGTGGCTGCTAACTGAATTTACAGCTGCTGGGATTTGTTCCCACAATATGGATATTTCTCTGATTAACACTTGATCCTGAGAGAGTATCTAGACTCCACAACATATACCACATTGCTGACTGCACAGGCCAGCTTCTTTGTCCCTTCAATTCCTGGCACATGTCCTAGAAAAGAGGCCTTTTCCTTGTCTCCTCAGCTGTCCTGTGGGGGTCACATAGGCTACACATGCCCTGCTACAATTCCTGCCCAGAAAGAATAACCATTATTGAAGAACAGCTCAAGAGGTAGGGCAAGGTACTTGCTACCCAGGAAGTCCTCGGCCCCACCCTGACAACCCTGCCTGTGGGTACTGTCACAACAATCGGTAGTAAAGCACACAGGCTGCCTCAGTTCAGGAGACACACATCTTGGCCAGAGGATGGGGCTGTAGGCTTCCTAGACCTGTAAGGAGCCATGTATTCATTCAAGCAAGAAATGCTTAGTGAATCTGGAAAAAAATTCAGGTCCAGAAGCATGGGCTACCTGGATCCATTATAAGCAACAAACCGTCCACAGGAGAGAGCAGGTTTTATAATAAGGTTGGAAACTGAGAGGTAAAAGCAAAGTTGAGAAATGCAAGGAAGGATTGGGCTCAGAGGAGGACTTATAAGTGTGAAGATGGAGAACCTGTTCATGGGGAAAAAAAAGAAAGATATACAAAGAAAAAGACCTAGTCAGTCTTCCAGGGTTGAAGACTGTTAGAAAGGGAAAACCATGGCAACAACAGTAAGTATGCCAGTCCAGGGAGAAGATAGCACTTCTAGGAGGTATCACCCAGTGGAAATTTCCTGGGCCTTTGGAATCTGATAGCCTTGCAATTGAAATCACCACTTTGTCATGTAAAACTGGGGAAAAGTAATTTAAGCTCTCTGGTCTTGAATCCCAAGGATAATAATACATATTTACATCCCAGTGGACAGTAAAGTATTACTCCATATAAGGTAATGGGCACAGACTGACACCCAAGACACGTGACCTAAGTGTTTGTCCCTCGTCATGTCCATGTCCACGGTACAGGCATGTCCAGAATCCCAGGAACGGCGGCCCCTGCCTAGAAACACTGACGCCACCCAAATTGACAAAGTCCCTTTTACCTCCACTTGGGTGTCCCAGTCTAGAGAGTCATTCACAACAACACCAGGAAAATCGGGCCAGACCTATGGAGAGAAACATGCTAAGCAGCGATACACGAGACAGTTTCCCTTACACAGGTTTTCTGAAGAAATTGTTGTATAAACCATGTCCTAGGAGCAATGATACTTTGACTATCATGTAGGATTGACATAAAAGAAAAGTGAATTCCATAACATGTTACATTACTTTAAAAGTCATTAATTGCATCAACAAATATTGTTGAGAAAAAGAGAGCTTCAGACCTTGGGTCAAAATACAAAACGCCAAAAATAACATACACAGGCGTGTGACCCAGTAACCATGACCCACCCGCAGGCTAGGGACTAGTGGATCATCCCTTAGGATTATACCTTTCCCCAGACAATGTCTCCATCATTTGGGTATTTGATGAAGATGTCATCCTCCAAGCCCCGAGTGAAGGCAGGATAGGGCTGTGTCTCATTGCCAGAAATGGCTGGATCCTGAAATCAAAGCATAAGTCACTTGGGAAAACCAAAGCCAGAGAATGAGGAGAAACAGAATAAAGGAAAACTCCTCCAGGGTGAACTCGCTGGCTTCTACCTGAACTGTAGACTTTCTGTGAGTCCTGGGAAATACAGAATTGTTACTGCACTTCAATTTATCTACTTTCAACATGGAAATAAAGTATAACTCTTTCTCCACCAAAGCCCATACCTGCTCCCAAACTGACCACACACATTCACATCAGGACTAACCAGAATGAGGATGACCCGCATCCCATCAGCCTTCATGCGGTTGATCAGAGCTGGAAACCCAGCAAACTTGGGGCTGAGGGTGAAGTCCAGCTGCCGCTCCATGTAGTCGATGTCTGAGTACTGCACGTCCTGCGGGAGGACACGGGGAGCTGAGTGGCTGCCGCTGTACACGCTCAAGCTTTACAGGAGAACAACCCTCCACTATATATGATGGAATTCCAGACAGCTTCTCGTTGATGCTTTCAAATCCCAGCTCTGCTACTTCTTAGGTACAGGTGCTGGGAAATTCACTTAATTTTGTAAATGTTCAGTGACAAGATAGAAAAAAATCAAAGTCAGCATAAAATAGGATGAGAATGTGTCTCTAGCATGGCTATTCTGAGGAAAAGATAAAACACTGTTTGGAAAGTGCTTTGTAAATTGCCCATATCAGGTGTGATTGTGATGACGTCCTACAAGAGACTGCCCCTGGTATCAGTGGTTCACGTTGAGGAAAAATACTGTTAATTATCGACGGGTAATGGCAAATCTACTACAAAACAAAGTAAAGATGTATAGTTGCTTTGGAATACCGAATCTTGAGGGTAATCATACACAACATTCTTCCTGAGACTGTCATATTGCATTTCACTATCCACTAATGGAAACACTATGTTCCACTAATGGAACAATTGTAAACAATAGAAAACTGGGATAAAATTAAATGTGGGATGGTTCATGGGATCAATTCTCTGATGACTGGGTCCCCTCCCATCCTCCATTGAAGAATAAGGTTTATTTCCATCTGTATGTCCTCTGGAAACCCATCCCAGGATTTGTGTAATCCATCAGTTACTAGCTCAGAGCTGATGCAGGAACTGAGATTGTATTCACATGTACAGTTGTCTGACCGATTTGTGGTTAGTCTTTTCAAGAATTAAGTAAAAGAACTGTGGGATATTATTTATTCTCATGAAACCAAAGACGTTTTTGACTAAATGTTTTGAAGACATGTGAAAGAAATGGAAGGAAACATGAGACAGCAGAAAGAGCCCTGGAGCCAGCCTATCTCCCCCTCCGGGAAATCACAGTGAGTCTCGAGCTACCATCTCTAGAGGATGGAAACAAGCACCCTTAACTACATTACTGTGCTCGGGCTGTGATATTGCCTGAAAAAGAACATTATGTCTTTATAGAATCCCACAAACATTAGACAAATGAGCCCCGACACAGAGGCACCTGGGTTAGTTACAAAACTCCAGAGCCATGACTGAGAACGTACATAAGGGATCCGGGCGGCCACCATCTCATCATACAAGCTGGCGATCTCAGAGTCGTTCTGGTATCCATAGCGACACAGTTGGAAACCCAAGGACCAGTAAGGTACCATCACAGGCCGGCCAATCAACTAGAAAATAGACACAAAATATTAGTCCTCAAAACAGAGGCACCAGATTGAAGTTGTGCATCAAGTAACAAGAATATTTTTCCATGCCCCAAGCTAGACAACTAACTAATTGAAATCCACATCAAAACTGACAGGATATAGAGCCACTGGGAAACTTGGAGAAAGCTTTCTGCTAGGCTTGACCTCCTTCTTGAAAATTATGGAAAAGCTGATTTTACTCTATTCCTAGAGACACTGTAGGTAACTCATTAAGAAGCCCAAAATCAGAGACAAATGCCTGGCTTAGCATACAGGCTCCAATCCTGCTACCTGTGTGAACTTAGGCAAATATTAAGTAAACTCTTAATGCTTCAGTTTCTTCATCTTAAATAAGGGATAATAATAGCATCTGCCTCATAGCGTTCCTGTGAGGTATGAATGAGTTAATATGGGTGAAGTACTCGAACATGCAGCAAGTGATAAATCAGTGATGTGCACTTGGTAGTATATAAGTGTCTGTTGTTGCTGTACAACCACCATGGTCACTGTCACCATCATCATTATCAATGCCACCATCATCACTATTTTCACCATCACCAACAGTACCACAATCGTGCCCCCACCACCATCATTACCATTATCATTACCCTTCACTACCATCACCACCACCCCATTACCACCCCCACCACCATCCCATCATCACCACTATCATCACAACCACTATCACCAACATCACACTCCTCACACCACCCCACTGTCACCACCACCATCATAACCATAACCACCATCATCATCACCATCACTACCACAAATAGCATCATCACCATCACTACCACAAATACCATCATCACTCCCACCCTTGTGTCCATCACCACCACCATCATTATCACCAACACACCCATCACCACTACCACCACTATCATCACTATCACCACCACTACCACTACTACCACCATCATTATCACCATTCCCACATCACTATCCCCACCATCAGCCCCTACTGCCATCATCACCATCACCACCACCATAACCACAAACACCACCACCACCACACTATCACTACCATCACCACCACTGGTACCACTATAACTTCTGCTCTTCTGCAATGCTTACAGAGGCTGTACATTTAATGATAATCTGAATGTGTTTATTTTTTCTTATTCTATAATGTCTCTCCAAGAAAGACCAGTATTTCCAGTTATCATCTGAGAGTTACACTAATCAATGTGGGCTCTGGCATCCAGAATGTGCTGTATAAGTGCTTGATAAACAGATGGATTTCCCCCTACCTCAGTGTACTGCTGGGTGACAAGCTCTGGAGTTGGCCCCAAGAACACATAAAAGTCCAGAACTCCCCCTGTGGTACGGTATGTCAAGGCAGGCAGGGGCTGGAACGTCACGTCTGAAAAGGAAGAAAAATGCTAACCCAGATGGAAACCTTCCACATCACGAGGGAAACCTTCCACATCACCCCTGAAATCCACACATTCTCCATCTTCCTGCTCCCTCTCTATCATAGAATGGTAAGAACAGGTATTTTCTATCATACTCATAGAACTGAAGAAGATCAGTGGAAGTCTACAGGTCCTGTTCCTGGGTTTGATTCTCTTTGGGGTACTTTACTGTATTTTGTCATTCTACTCTTGTAAAATTACTGTATTTTACATTTCAAGTTTTATGTTGGATAAAGAGATACATGTTCAGGTTTCTTACATGGGAATATTGTACGATGCTGAGGTTTGGGGTATAGATCCCCTCACCCAGATAGTGAGCACAGTACCCTAGAGGCGGTTTTTCAACATACCTTACACACTCAGACCCCCAGAACAACTTCTCTGACCCATAGTTTTAGCTTAATTCAAATTATATAACTGGCTCCCACGAGCTGACCTCCAGGATATTTGGGACCCACGTGGTGTTACTATCCCTTCTTATCTGATTTTTACCAAAATAAGAGTTGGGTTAAATCTTCTTCTAACATGATCCTATACTGAAATAAATAGAAAGGCTAAACACAAAGGAAAATTAAATACCAATGCCCATAAAATGAAAATTTTGACTTCAAGGAAGAGTTAGGCTAAACACATTCTAAACTGACTCAAGCATGATTGGTAGCCCCCAAAATAAGGGAGGTGCTGGACGGCCTTACCCATGGCATTGCTGTTCAGCAGGAACACTCCGTGGGCACTGCCATCCTCCTCCAGCCCCACGTAGTAGGGGTGGACACCATAGGAATTCTTCTTGTACTGGAGAGTCATGGGGAGAAGCAGTAGGAGTTTAAAAGACATTACACCTGAGAAAGAAACTCAACAAAAATGTGTTTGCTAAGATGGGTCTAGTTTTCTCCATGAAATCAATTAAACACGTGAAACAAAGGAGACTGAGAATTGGCCCACTCGTCTAAACCAGAATGAGGGGACCAAGTGGAGTTTGGGAAGATGAAGCCCAAAGCCTGAGCACTGTGGGTGGAGAGAAGCAGAGACACAGATCCCAAATGCTCTGTCCTTACCCCTGGGGGCTGGTCTCGGGAGAACATCCCCCAAGTGTGCCACTCCAAGTCTCTCCTATAGGATGTGTGCTCAGTTTCCCCAAAGCCATAGAGGTACTTGGAGGCAAGGCGGGTGGAGATGCGGATAAACATGTCATTGAAGGTGAAGCCAAGGAGCTGAGAGTCCCAACTGAAACACAAAAAGGCAGATTTGAAACAGAAAATGGGCTTTTCCTTCTGCTTCCAGCAGCTGACTTTTCAAGGACAACAGAACGTTTGATTTTTATCCAGAACCTGTTCATCTCCAAAACAAAACAGAAACTCAACTTGATTAAAATATCATAGAAATCCTCGCTAAAAACCCATGAGTTATTCTTCATTCATCTGTTTCCCACTGTCACTGCCTCCTTTCAGTGGCCCTCACAGAACACACCCAAGCACTCCTCATCATCACAGCTGGGTACACGCCACACCAGCACCACCTTCCACCCTTGTACACCGCAGCGCATTTTTTTTACATAGCACTCAAAGTGATATTTACTTATTATTGGTTGTCATGAGAAGACAACCCTCAGCTGTCTACAAGGAGCAGCACCTCCTCTAGACAAGGCACCCCATAAACATTTGTTGGATGAATCCTCAGGCACACTCAACTGCCTCAGTAATTATTTCCAGAATGCTAAAGATTTCCCACAAGAACAGGTCTGAAGGAAACAACTCATCCATGGATCTGAAAGTGGACAATGTGATGTTTGGAACCAGGATATACATCCAAGGACAATGGACCTGGCAGCGAAGGCAAAGGTAGACATCAACTCTGAGTCACACTAAAAGCCACTCACATTATAGTGCCTGTACTCTTGCGGCGAATTTCAATCCCAAATGGATTCTTCTTAATGAGGACATCATAGAGTTGACCCTCAGGGGTGCCGGATGGCACCGTGGGTACGTTCAGAGGAACTGGAACTTCATACCGATTGTTGTTGGGATCATAAATCTAGGCCAGAGGAAATCGATTTTAGGCAAGAATAGTACTCTTGAAACCTATACCCTTAGCAGAATCTTTTTTATTTTTGGTAAAAAGTGCAGATGGTATGTTTCTGTCTTCTTTAAGTTGATGATATCTGAGATTTATTTAATATATCAAATAACAATATAAGTTTTAACATTTTTTCTGTCATTTCTCACTATTCAGGCCTCTGTTACATTAATATACTCTATGGGACATTGGTGCTGACTTGGAAAGTCATTCTGGAATCAGTGTAGTAGTTATGAATATGTTACTTGTTATTTTATGTGGGCATATGAGTATATATAAATACCTTAAAACCATTATGACTTGAAAAACAAACCTGTCTCCCCAAAATGAAATCAATTTAATTAAAATAATCTGAGTGTCCTTGCTGAAGGTGGTATCTAAACTGATTCATGAGTACCTAAGACATCCCTGCCTACACAAGACACTAGGGATGTGAGCTGTATAAGCAGTGTTATGATTTTACAAAATTCACATGCTAATGATTAGTGAAAGAGAGCAGCTCACAACACCTGGGTGACGTGTGCTAAGGGACAGCTATGTAGACGTGCTGTGAGATTCTAGCGAAGGAAATGCCTAACATTGTTTCTAGGAGACTGAGATGGTGTCATGGGAGAAACACATGATGACTCTTAAAAGCTTGGTAGTTATTAACCAAACAAACAAGGGAGATCAAGTCATTCTGCTGAAGAATAAAAACTGCACAGGCAGAGAGTACTAAAGTGGGCCCTAAAGAGGCAAATATTTTGGAAAGAGCTACTCTATGGTCAAGAGGTAGACTAGGCAGCGGTTGAGGCTAGAACTCCAAGGAAGTTCATTCACTTCAAACTCATTGGGTGCCTTCAACATGCTAGTACTATGATGTACAAACATACATTAGCATCATCCCTGCATTACAGGATGTACAAAAACTCAGAATTCGGGTTGATGTCAGATTATAAACAACCTTTTAGGCAATGCGACAACATCCTCATCACTTTCACTTACTGTGTCAATAACATTACAGCGCTAACCATGTGCCAGGTTCTGAATTAGACTTCAGAAACACAAAGAGGAAAGGGCACATTCCTGCCCTTAAGAAGCTTAGTTTAATAGAGAACTAGACATAACAGCTAGTCCATCCCTAGCCCTTAAATGCAATTAAATCTTGGAAAGGAATGAAATTACTGCATCTTGATGCCTATTTTACAGAAATCTCAAATTCGGTATCCCAAAATGAACATATCATCTGATATTTATCAAGCACATTTTCAGTATTCCTATTCCAGTTAAGGTCAGCACCATCCATATTAAGACGCAAGATAGAAACACGGTCTTCATTCTTGATTTTCCCTCTTCATTGTCACCTGCTTGCAAACGAGCACTATATCCTGTCACCCAACTTTCTCAACCTCAGACAGGTCCACTCTTCTCCACCTGCATTCCAGTGTCTAGTCCAAACCGAATCCCTCAACTGACCTGCCTATCTGGTAGCCTCCCAACTTGTCTCTCCGTACCCGCTCTTTCTCTCCCAACCATTTTCCTAACAGTAGCCACAGTAATCTTCTCCAAATGAAAATCAGGGCAGGTCTCATTGTTCCCTCAATGATTTCTCACTGCTCTCTGGATAATGATCTAGTCTATTGTAGCATGATTAACTTATTTTAGGGTTCTGTGACTCGGACCAATAAAAGGTAATGGAACTGAAAAGGGTCTCATCACTACCTGATACATATACTGTGTTTACCTTGAACTGCAGCATTTCATTCTTATGGTAAGTGACATCCAGGCGAAGGGGGTTCACGGGTGTGGAGGGGAAGGCATTGGCATACACGGAAGACTTTAAGGAGATGTCAGCTGTGGCCCCATGTGAATTATATTGAACATTACTGACAGAGTATAGATCGTTGACAAAATAGCAAAAAGGGACTCCAGAAGAATTGGATGCCTGAAAAGTAAGGGTAAAGTCATAGATCAGCTCAGCAAGTGGTCTTAAAGTTCTCTAACCTAAACAGGGGTAGAAACATCATTTTATACCACAATAAAACCAGCCCATCACTGATCACTTGGCAATAACATAACTTTAATTTCCTCGTCTCCAAGCAAAATATTCATTTTAAAAAGTTTCACACATGTCCCCACCTACTCATCACATCCAGATCATGTCCCTTAGGAAGTCCTTTCTATGGATTTTAAGTAGTTATGTAAGTACTACTGCTGTGCTTAAGAAACTATACATTAGGTGTGGAGACTTCCATGCACGTGAACCCCAGCAGCATAGTTACCTCCCAGATACAGCCACGGGCAATGCAGTTTTCTGCAGAAGCACCATTCTCATCAGGGTAACAGTCTATTTTTTCATCATCCCTTATCTTTATGCTCCACTCCACTGTGTATGCTTCTCCCAGGAGAAGATTGATGTCTGTGATAATGGCAACCTGTAGGAATGCAGAAATCACAAGGAAATTCATCTTTAGGAGATAGGCCTTGCAAGATATGAGGCTTTTTTTTTTTTAAGAAAGAAAATAGAAATTTGACCAGACATTCAACCATCCAACCAACATATGACTTTAGCTTATAAGAAGAGAAGTGCACATTGGGGGAATCTAATCAGCAGCAACAGGGCAAATGTCTCCTCTCTAGCAGAATCTTGTACATAGAATAAAGAAAACAACTCAGTCAAATGAAACCTGTCATGATCACCCCTTATTCTTTTCTGCTCTGACTCCTCTTAGCCCTCTGTGTCTTGTCAGGAAGGCTCTCTTCTGCACTTCCTCTTTAGCATGACACATGGTGTCACCCAAAGTGAGCTGATCCCCTTGCTCTCCAGTCCCCAAACTAGTATCCCCCATTGGCGTGGAGTGGTAGAAAGAACACAGCATTAAGAATCATATGACCATTTATCATGCCCCCATTTCTGTAGAATGTTGGACAAAGGATTTCTTTTATTAATTTTTAATTTTAATGGCTATATAGTAGGTATACATATTTATGGGTTATATGAGATATGTTGATTCAGGCACACAATGCATAAAAATCACATCAGGGTAAGACGAGTATTCTGTTTCATTTATTTGGGTTTCAATTTTAGCAACAGCAAAATTGAGAGGTTGAAAATAATCATATATTTCTTTCCATTTCTAACACCCTAGCCTCTTCGTTTCTGTAACCCCAAAGACTCCAATTTTGAAAACTTCCTTGATTATCATTCATTCAAATGTTTAATATTTTTCTATATACTTTTCTTATCTTTGACATTTCTTTAAACAGCACTTCCCAAGTTCTCACTTGTCTGGAATAATAAAATCCCATTCTAAAATTATCATCCTTCTCCCAGTCTTCTCCCAGTCTAAACCATCTTGTACTTCCCTGTTCTACTAGTCCCCAAACCCACTCCCACTCCCAGCAATGCTCACACACAGTGGCACAGCCTTCATTCAAGGATCAACGTGAGGCCCTTTGAGAATTAAATCAAGTTGGTAACTAAGACCCTCCAAAATCTGACCACAAGTTTCCTATGCAAACTAGCCTCTTTTTCAAAACTGAATCTTATCTATGCTATTCCAGTCATATAATTTTCACAGTCTAATAATGTAAGGCTGTTCCCCACTTTCCTAACTTTGCTCTTCTTGTGCCTCATTGTAATTATAATTCTATTTGAGGGAAAAGGAAGTGAAATCAGTTAGAGAGAGAAGAACATTGAGAGGCAGAGAAGGGAATAAGAAGGTAAACACCCAACTCATTCTAGCTCTGGCCACCTCATTTTATTCCCAGTCCTCTAACTTCCCCCAAACAGGCCTCATGGTTGCTCTGTTCCTTCAAGAACCCATGCAGTCTTGGCAAAAAGGAACACCATGATACTATGGAGAATTCTCAATACATCATCTCAACAAAATGGAGTTTTACCTTCAGGTTAGAATCATAAGTGACTGTAGGAGAAGTCTGACTTGGGACACCATTGTGTTTCACTGTAACATTGCTAGGTTCCTCCGTTCCAAGAATTTTAATCTCATTAAATGCTAAATTATTGGGGTCCTTGTAGGTTGATTGTGAAATATTCACCTCCAAGCGGTTCTACAAAACAATTAAGTCCAATTATGCATAAAGGTATGCCTGTAATACACAGATTCTCAAGTCACTCAAATATTCCATTGCAGACCGGACACCCCCACTGCCCTGGATGCCTCTCTGCTTTCTCTACTAGTGTGTGCTCAAGAAGCACAAAATTATTTTAATAATTTTCTAATTTAAAACAATCATAAAAACACACAGATATTTTTAAACTCTATTTACAAATGCTGTTTACTACAGTAATGCCTTCTTTTGAAAACTCTGATGAAATCATAAATAGAAATGTGCTCACTCATAGCCAATAATGCATAGAAAGTTACAAATATAATCACACAGATACAATATACACAAGCACAGATGTGCTAATGGTCAGTCCAGAGCCCACACCTAAGATTCAGAAAAATATGATACTCACTTGAGTGACAGAAAACTCACATAAAAGATACACTTTATTGGCCACAGTATCTGCAAGTGAGAGAAAGTCAAGTCAGATTCTGGCTTGCCCACCACAGAAAAACAGATTTCACACCACCACGCTTTTCAGTTACATCCTGATGTCACAAATGGCAGTATTTCCGTTTCCTTATGGATGAATAATATTCCATTGTATTCATTCATCAATGTACACTTAGAATGTTTCCATATCTTGGCTGTTGCAAATCATGCTGTAATGAATATGGGAGGAGTGAGTATATCTCTTAGAGATCCTGGTTTCCTGTACTCTGGATATACACCCAGAAGCGGGATTTCATGGGATTGCAGGGAAGATCTGTTCTTAATTTTTTGAGGAACCTCCATATTATTTTGCATAACAGCTGTAATAATTTACATTCCCACCAACAGTCTAAAATATTCCATTTTCTCCACACCCTCGCCGGCACTTATCTCTTACCTTTTTTACGATTTCCATGCTAACAGGTGTGAGGGCATATCTCACTGTGATTTTTGATTTGCAATTTCTGTCATTTCCTGATGTTGAGCATCTTTTCACATACCAGTTAGCCACTTGTATGTCTTCCTTGGGAAAACATCTGCTCAGGTCCTTCACCCAGTTTGTAATTGGGTCGTTGGATCTTTTGCAGTGGCGTGAGTTCCATATTTTTTATATTAATCTCTTCTGAGATATACGGTTTGCAAAGATTTTTATCCGTTCTGTAGTTTGCCTTTTCACTTTGTTGATTGTTTCTTTTGCTGTGCAGGAGCCTCTTAGTTTGATGTAGTCATGCTTGTTGCCTTTTTGGCATTTTGCCTTTGCTTTTGGTGTCATATCCAAAAAGTAACCGCCAAGACTACGTCAAGGAGGATTTTTCTACGTTTTCTTCTAGGAGCTTTACAATTTTAGCCCTTACATTTAAGTTTTTAATTTCTTTCCTCACAGTAGCCAAGATAAGAAAACAACCTAAGTGTCTATCGGTGGATGAATAGATAAACATATTCTGGGACGTATATACAGTAGAATATTTTTCAGACAAAAAAAGTACAACATTCTGCCATTTGCAACAGCATGAATGACTCTGGAGGACATTATACCAAGTGAAATAAGCCAGAGACAGAAAGTCAAATACAGCATGGTCTCACCTCTATGTGGAATCTAAAAAAGTTCATCTCTTAGAAGCAGAGCCTACAACAGTTGTTCTCACAGCCTGAGGCCATGGAAAATGGGGAGATGATGGTCAAGGGTAGAAACGTTCAGTTAGTAGATGAATAAGGTCTGGGGATCCAGTCTGCAGTATTGGTGGTGATGAATGTGTTCATTAAAATAGCTGTGGTAATCACTATACTATGCCTACGTATATTAAATCCTCATATTGTCCACCTTAAATATATTCAATCTTTATTTCCCAACTAAATATTTTACAACTAAATAAATGAACAATTTTGAATCTACATATTGGATTAGATGGACAAGCAT
Source organism: Macaca nemestrina (assembly GCF_043159975.1). Classification (NCBI taxonomy): domain Eukaryota; kingdom Metazoa; phylum Chordata; class Mammalia; order Primates; family Cercopithecidae; genus Macaca; species Macaca nemestrina. The sequence continues at coordinate 16,970,173 of NC_092128.1, forward strand.
CTCCAAGGCCAACCCATTGTTTTTCCTCCTCTTTCCTACTGGAACATTGTAAAGATTCCCTTCTGAGGGCTTCCAAGGCATATGCTTCAAGGGAATCTATTTCCTAAACTTGAAGCACAAGAATTGTTCGTATATGGGAGCCACAAATAGGCTAAAATGTACGGCTACATGAGTACACACTGGAACAGTATATTCTCACTGCCTCACTGGTAGGGGCATGATTTTTATATCGTCAACGTTTGCTCATAAGAATTTTGGGAGGAAGACATTAACATTGAATTAGGGAACAGTCTTGAAACCTTTTCATCTAAGCACCCATTGACAATAAAATGAGAGCCTATTATAGATATCACTGGCTAATGGGAGAATTGTTAGAGGTACACATGTATATTTCTTTCGTCTGCAGTTCATCTACCACTATCCCTGAATGGTGCGACCAGAAACAAAATACTTCAGTGACTCTTGCTGATGTGCCTGCTGAGATTTCTCCCACAGCTCAATGACCAGCAGGAGGGAAGGACCACAAGTCACAGGTGCGGGTTTGGAAACAGCAACATGATCGTAACAGCGCTCACCCTTTGTTTGCCCATCATCCCAGAAAAGTTCTCCTTTTGCTTCTTTGTTCTCATCTAGGGCAATGATAAGACCAAGAGGGTTCTTTCGACTGTGGGGAACAAGATTCAAGAGACAAGACAGGAGTCAGAGAATTTTGCCAACGGAGTTGAGAATATTTCCATCAGATTTCAAACTGGAAAAGATACTAGCAGCAGATGATTCTCAGAAATGAGAAGTATCCCAAGAGGGGAGACGTCTGGTACTAAAATTGCAACAGTCCTGGCAAACAAATGAGGTTGATCACCTGGCTGTTAGCGTATTTTGAAAAGCAATTCAAAGGGTTTAAGGAAGGACATGAACTACAGTCTTTCAAAATCCATTGGACACGGTTCTAAAACAGCAGCTTCTGCAAAGCTTTTGTCAATCGTGGCTGCTCCTATATTGACTTCCATCTCAGATGTGAGATTAAAAATGACGTTCTTAGACCTATCATCTCACTCCCTTAGACTTCAAAGAGTTATTAATAATTAGTCGACTATCGAGTCTGAAAAAGATTAACATACAAACAAGGAAACAAAGAAAAACAAGTGTTGAGTAAAATTGCATGTGGGCTTGAGAGTGATGCTTACGTTTTGGTGGGCTTCATTACAGATTGTTGAGCTAACTGACATGTAAAGGAAAACCTGAGTCCTGTCATTCACCTTAAGTGGGTGTTCAGTGCAGGCTCTTGCCAGGGCAGGATATAGCCCCCACGGACATGAAGATTAATGTGGTCAAGAGGGGCTGGCAAGGTCTTCCACTCTCCTCTTGCGTTCATATCCACACCCTGTGGGCAGAAGAAGGTAAGAGATGATGAAGGAGAGGAAAGGACTCTTCCTGAACAACGCATCCTGCCAGACATCTCATCCTCCCCTCTGAACTTATGCCTGCTCATCACCCTTCACCACTTACCTGCCATTACCCATTCCGCATTCACCAAGTGCTGCATAAAATCTCGCAAGGCTGCTATCATATCTTGTTAGGGTCTATGCCTTTGCTTCCACCATACAAACTACATTTGCCTGATGTGTGACAGGAAGAGGTGCTACTCTCTCACCTGAATCAGAAATCTAACCTAAGGGACCATCCTTCCATCCTACATGTTGTCAACTAGAGCAGGGCTTTTCAGTCTCAGCACTATTGAGATTTGGGGCCAGACACTTCCTGGTGATGGGGTATCTGTGCCTTTTGATATTTAGCAAAATCCTCAGATGTCCACAGCATCGCCTCCTCACCCCCACCCTGTTGTGCCAACAAAAAATATCACAGGCACTGCCAAATGTCCCCTGGGAGGCAAAATCTTCTCATTTGAGAGCTACTACTTTACAGGTAAGAAGCTATTATTGTTGAGAACTAGCGAATATGCATGGCTGTGTTCCAATAAAACTTTATATGCAAATCAGCAAACAACCAGATTTTTTTGTAGGCCGTAGTTTGCCAGGCTGTGCTCTAGAACCAGTAATAAGTACCCAAACTTGGGAAGGTGACACTTCTTCATTAATCCTAACTATGAGATTCATCTTCATTTTTTAATTAAACATCAAAAATTTCATCTCTCTCTTTTTCTTTTTCTTGAGACAAAAGCTCGTTCCATCGCCCAGGCTGGAGTTCAGTGGCACAGTCTCAGCTCACTGCAACCTCCGCCTCCCAGGTTCAAATGATTGTCCTGCCTCAGCCTCCCGAGTAGCTGGGACTACAGGTGATCTCCACTACAGCAGCTATTCTTTTTGTATTTTTAGTGAAGACAGGGTTTCACCATCTTAGCTAGGATGCTCTTGCTCTCCTGACCTTGTGAACCGCCCACCTTGGCCTCCCAAAAGTGCTGGGATTACAGGTGGGAGCCAGAGCGCCTGGCCCAACTTCATCTTTTTCTAAACCATTTGCTCCACGATTTCTTTTGTCTTTCCCTCTTCAATCAAAGACATCTTCTGTAAGTGAAGGGGAGACTCAACATAGACACTCAGGACAAAGGCCAGTCTCACTTAAAGAAAGCTGGCCACTCTTCCTAGGGAAGGCCTGGCTGGAAACCACATAGCAGAGCCTTAACATGTTACCACCCTAAGGGCAGATCCAGACTAGCAACAGGAAGGGGAGCCTGGGGCAGTGGAGGGGACTTGGGCTCCAACGGACTGAGAAGAGAAGGAACAAAATTCTACATCCTTCTCCAGTTTTCGCCTAATCTCACTGCAATCCCTTGGGATGAAAGGGGCCAGCACATGCTCTGCTTCTTGTTTCCCTGCTTGTACCCCTTTGCTGTATTGCCAGCCCTCAACTATGTTCTCCTCAGAAAGTCAGAAGAAGAAGCCTGGTTAGAAACGAAGGAAATACCTCCTTTGATTCTTCCCCAAGAATCAGGGTCTGACTTGTCAGGGTCCCAGCAAGAGACCACCACCCCAGAGCTGCCCTGGAAGACCCTGGCTTCCCAGCTGAGTCTTTGGGAATCATACTAGCAATGAAACTATGCGGCAAGGAGCTCTTCATTGCTGCCTCATTTCTAAATGTACTTGCACTGCTTAGACTCACAAGGGTTGGGTCCCACACCTCTGTGTGTGTTTTGCACATTGTCTAATCACTTGTGTGCCTTAGGTAATTATGTGCATCGCCCTTCTTTGAGTGTCTATGCTATGGAAGGAGATATTTAATAAAAAGAGACAAAACGGCCTCTATACTTACAAACTTACAGGAGGCAAAGATATCAACATTAAAAACAAAAACTACAGTTAGCAACACAATCTCAAATATTGGCTACCATCTGCCTTCACACAACATGGTAAATAGCAGTGATATAAGGAAATATTAAAAACTAACACAAAGAGAACACCCACAAAAATCCAGACCCTGAGTGAGATGCTTTATGTGTTACTTCACAAGGGTTCTATGAGGGAAGTCGTCTTACCCCACTTGGAGGTGAGAAAACTGAGATTACAAGGGTTAAAGTGGCTTCTCTAAGACCACATAGCAGGCGGGTTACAGATCCAGCATTTGACCTAAGGTCCATCAGATGTAAAGCCTTTGTTTTCTCCACCATATTCCCATGTTGTATAAACATTCAGAAAAACTTACCGTGTAGTAATCGTACCAGCGGGCTCTAGGGAAATATGCAGTGACATTTCTGGCATTCTAAAATGAAACACAAACAAGGTGAGGCAGTGGGCACCATATGCCAGGACAGAGAAATCAAACTGCTTAGGAAAGAGGTGAAATAATTGTGATGGCTTTAGACCCATCTGCCTCATATCTGGAGAGGTTAGCGACTGGGGAAACCTTCTTCCCGTTTTCTTTTTTAAATGGGAGATTTGTCTACCCAAAACAAGTGGCTTTCATAAAGCACTTTGGTATCCAGGACTTCGGGAAAAAATAAATCACTGTTGCTTATAAACAATGACTTACCCCATTTCCTCTTAAAGAGACAAACAACTGAGGTTGTGTTTGGGCAGAAGAAAATTTTGTGGGCACAGTAATATTTTGGGGCCAGGAGCAGTGGCTCACGTGTGAAAAACCAGCTCTTTGGAAGGCCGAGGGGGTCGAATCATGAGGTCAGAATATCGAGACCACCCTGGCTAACATAGTGAAACCCTGTCTCTATTAATAATACAAAAAAAAAATTAGCCAGGCATGGTGACATGTGCCTGTCTTCCCAGCAACTCGAGAGGCTAAGGCAAGAGAGTCACTAGAACCCAGGTGGCGGAAGTTACACCGAGCCAAGATCACGCCACTGCACTCCAGCCTGGGCAACAAAGTAAGACTCTGTCTCAAAAAAAAAAAGATTTGGGGGAGGTACAATTAACTGGTATTTTCATCAGAAGCCTAATGAACAACAGAAGTAAAGAAAGGCTTTTACTGCTGGGAGGTAATCCTGCACAGGAAGGGAAGGCGTGGCCAGCAGCAATACAAGTACACACATTGCCAAGTAATCCTTCTGAAGAGTTGTAATAGTGCTAGAGAACTCTTATAAATTCTTTACGACACTGCCCCCATCTTTACGACACTGCCCCCATCTTTACGACACTGCCCCCATCTGACCTTCTATTCCTTATTTTAGTTAATGAAGAAATGATTGTGTCATTGAATACACCATGAGGTCTTTTCTTCTTGATCATCCTATGAAGCAGAGTTGTTAGGCTCATTTTAAAGACGAAGGAGCTGCGGTCCAGAACACCTAAGTGACGGACTTCAGCTCAGAAGGAGAGGAATAGACACAGGGAAAATAAGAAACCATGTCTTAGGACCCCCACCAGCTCAGGCCTCTTCTCCTCGTCCTTTTCCCCAAGCCTCACAGCTGGGATCCTCTCCCCATCAGAGGCCTTCATACTCACGCGCTCCAGGACGGGGCTGACCAGGAAGGCTGGGCCCAGCAGGAACTGACTGTCTATGTCCCACGTCACCTGGTCTGACACAAACCTGGAAAGGGAAATGAAGGTGCCCAACAGAGCCCAACAGAGCCCCAGCCCGAGACTCGGAAGAAGCTCCTCAAGTTCAGATCCAGTCGGAAATCCAGCTGCCCCTGAGCCTGCCTTGCCTTATCCCTAGGCCTAGCTTCATCAGGAGCACCAGCCTCTGCTCTCCCCACGGGATGTGCCTCAAACGTCAGAAATGCTGGGATGTAGATGTGTTCTCTCCTGTAAACTATTACCTCATTTCTTAACCATGGCACATTTTAAATGCAAGGATTGTGCTCCTCCCTCAAATCTCTTGCTGAAATTCTTCTTTTGTGACTTGGGTGCATATAACCAAACTGACAAAACATAGATAGGTCTTTGCACAGCCAAATCAGAATGAAACACTTCTATGCTATACGGCATGATTCAATTTTGTTCATTGAATACATAGCCTTTTTTCATGACCTATGGTACGTACAACACTGTGCTAAAGAGAGTAATAAAGTATGGTCTGGGCCTCAAGGGTTCATGTCAAAAGGCAAGCATGTCTTCAATCTGGAAGAATTGTGTATATCAACTCCCGCCATATAGAATGCAATAAGTCATCCATTAGTCATCGGGATCCCTGCTGGACACTCACTCATGAAGCAGAGGCCGCACAACAGTGACGCCCTCCGTGTGGGCCTTATACATCAAGGTATACAGATATGGCAACAGGGTGTATCTGGTCTGCAGGACATTTCTGGAAATGTTCACAAAAGCAGCATCCCAGGACACAGGGTCTTGTCTCTAAAGGAGAAAGAGAACAGTGTTGGGAGCTCGCCCTGGAAGTTCTAGGGGATTTAAGAAGGTCACTGAAGGCATATTCCAACTGAAGATCACTCACAGCTAAACAAAAGAAAACTATACATGAGGCGCAGAGAATACTCTTAATAGACTGGAAAGAGTCACTGAAGCTCTCCTAGGACAGCTGATAAAATCTCACTGTAAGACATTCTTTTTGGTACAATTTTGCCTAAAATACAGGAAAAAAAAAAAATCTAAAGAACACTGAGGGATATGGTTCATTGAGACACTAGGTCTTAACAATTTTTAAGGGTGCACTGGGTCATGCCTGTAATCCCAACACTTTGGGAGGATGAGTCAAGTGGATCACTTGAGCCCAGGAGCCGGAGACCAGCTTGGGAAATATGGCAAGACCCCACCTCTACAAAAAATGCAAAAATTAGGTGGGCACGTTGGTATGTGCCTGTAGTCCCAGCTACTCAGACAGCTGAGGTGGGACAATCGCTTTAGAACCAGAGGTCGAGGCTGCAGTCAGCCATGATTGGGACACGGCACGATCCAGCCTAGACAAAGAGTAAGCACCTGTCCCCCCCAAAAAACAACAACAACAACAACAACAATTTTTTAAAAGATATCCCAAGAAATACAAACTGCGTTAATTTTAGCTCGGAAATGGAGATTGCATTTCTAGTGACACAGAACACGGGAGGCAGAAGCCACGGTCCTACCCTGGTCCCAATGGTGTTGTGGTTTCTTGAAAAGGGGTAAAAGGCCCCCAGCTGCATCCAGCGAACACACATCTCATATTCAGCATCTTGAAAGAACCCACAGATATCTGCTCCTGTCTGAAACAAGAGGAAACAAAACAAGCCGGCTGATGATTTCTGAAAGATGTCCCCACCTTCTTGGTGCTTAGGAGGATCCCAAGGACACTCACATAGGATATGCCAAAGAGGCTGAACTCCATCATGCCTGCAATGAGAAGCACAGCAGTGTCACACCAGGCTCTCACCACCCGCCTCCTCGCCTCTTCCCCAAGGATCCCAACTCCCTGCCCTACCGGCACAGGCCCTGGGAAGGAGCCACGCACCAATGATAGATTTCTTCAGCTGATCCCACGCGGCCGTGTTGTCTCCCAGCCAATGTCCTGCCCAGCGGCCAGAAGAGGGAAATGTGGAGCGGGTGATGACGACCCCTCGCTGTCCCGTCACCTCCTGCATGGCTCTGGTTGGAGGGCAACAGGAGGTGAACTGAGGGCACGGCCAAGGGAGCAAAGGCCAGAGAGCTTCTGCTCTCAGAGCCCTTTAGCCTAGTCAATGTTTGCTGTGTGATTGGAGGGAAAATGGGAACTGATCCCCGATAATGGAGATAATGAGTCATGTGTTCTCACAGTGCTTTACAAAGAACTTCACTGTAGCAAACTCACAGGAGTGGCCAAAAATAGTAAGGAATTACTAAATCTTGCTATTGGTTTCCTCCATACGTAGTTTTCTATATTTGGGGAGGAACACAGTGAAGATCATAAGATTGTCCTTAGAAGAATTCATACCATCTGTTGAGCTTGCAAAGGGGACTGTGTTAATTTCATAGAATACCAGTTACCCTCCATCAAGAATGGCCAAAAAAAAAAAAATCTCAAAATATGATTCACTTTTGAAATAAAGGGGAGAGATGCCCAGTCTCTGTGTTCCCTTCACCTCCTGTAACTAAAGCTATTGCACCGCCGGCTGCCCTGTGTGGTCATTATGGTGTCTCCATGTGCGTCTTTAACAACAGGATCATTAAGTTTTTCACTGGTGGGACCATGTCTTATTTAAATCTGTCCTCCTCCTTTTCATCAGAGGGCCTGGCTCCACATCAATGAGCATTTGTTTAATAAGAATCATTACACGGTTGTCATGAGAATCTTCTTAACCCCTGGAATGGGAATGAAAGAAAACTAGGGTGGCTACGTCAGTCCCTGGCAATCCCTCCGGGTTGTGACAGCTGGAGAAGGCAGAGACTCACTCGTATGTGGGTCTGGTCTGGGACCACCCGTACAGGTTGTGCACGTTGTAGTGCTGCACCGGGGAGCCGTCTGGGAGGATCTGCTGACTCTCCATGCACAGGGTCTTGCTGCTCAGACCCCTGTCCCTGGACTCCAAATCTGAGGAGGAAGAACTGGTGAGGTGAAATCCAGCCCTGATTCTGTTTATCCCTGACCTCTCCTCAAGGGATTGGATACTGGATCTTAAGACTGACTTGAGTCCTGCCTGGGTCACTCTCCATCTTCCCAGAGACATGAGCACAGAGCCCCCAGCTCTGAGCTGCTATGGCACCTGCAGTGTTTCCAACATCAAGTTCACTGAAGAAAGCGGAGGTGTAAGGAAGAAGGTACAGCTGTCGAACATTACATGACAGACTCCTTTTTAGGCTTCTGACTTGCCAATTATGTCCATAATTCTATGAAGAACACATCATTATCTGTCTTTTACAGCTTAGCAAACTAAGATTTGGAAATATCGCATAATCTCTGAAAAGTCACAAAACTCCTAGAGAGAACAATTTCTGGAGCCAAGATATGAACTCAAGTATAACTCCAAAGTCCATCAGCTCCATCATAAGGGGAAGCCAATAATTCCCACCCATTGATGACACAAGAAATTCCTGTGATGGAATTCACACAAGCCAAAAAACTAAGAAACCTAGCTCTGAGGATCCTTTGTGGCATGAGCACTGCTAACTGCTTTCTGGACAAATTCCAGGAAATTTGTTCAATGAATCTAGTCACTTGCACATGCCCATCTGGGTAAAGAAGTGCAGCGTTTTTGTCTCTGGTCCCCAGTAAACCACAGCAGCCATGAGGATGTGCCCTGAGCTGTGCAGGCACACCCCTGGCCTCTGGGGTCCTCCAGTGGCCATCCTTCTAGTCCTAGCTTTGCCAGTCAAGGAGACCAAGGGTTCTTACGTGGCATGTAGGGAGGGCGGTTCAGAGAGGCGTCCCTGCAGCCTGGAGAAACTGCCCCATTCACGAAGCTTGATGGTTCATTCATATCCTAGAAATGCCAAACACAGACATAACTCACTTTTTTAGATAATTTACCCAGCCAATTCTGAGCCAAGGAAGCAGTGAATAAATTGTTCAACATCCAGTAATCCCTGTAGATGCCAGCCCTGGGAACTTCAAATCCTGGTGAGAACTGGCTGGAAAGATTAATTCACTCCTACAGAATGACTGGCTAGAGGTTTTAAAAAATAAATCTCTTCCCAGGTGGCTGTGAGGCAATCAAATTTCTAAGAAATTCCTAGTAAATTGCCTCCAGGATTTTTTTTTTTTTTTCAATTTTTTGAGACGGAGTTTCGATCTTGTTTCCCAGGGTGGAGTGTAATGGTGCGATCTCGGCTCACCGCAAACTCTGCCTAGTATGTTCAAGCGATTCTCCTGACTCAGCCTCCCAAGTAGCTGGGATTATAGGCGTGCCCCACCACACCCGACTAAGTTTTTTTTTTTAGTAGAGACAGCGTTTCTCAAAGTTGGTCAGGCTGGTCTCAAACTCCCAACCTCAGGTGATCCGCCCACCTCAGCCTCCCAAAGGACTGGAATTACAGGCGTGAGCCACCACACCTGGTCCGGCCTGACAGGTTTCACAGTAGGAGTGTTAGGTCCGGTACACAGTCTGAGGGCTATCGGGGATGTCCCACTCCTGAGAGGAGGAAGTGTCTGATATGTCCAAAATCTTCCTTGGACAATGACTATCCTCTTGACTGAAGGTCAGTGGTCCATATACTCAGTCACACAAAGATAGACAAGTGCCACAGGTACACACACACACACACACACACACACACTTACAATCCACAGGCCATCAAACTTCAAGCTCTTCTCTGGATTCTGTGGATTGTTGTACAGTTCTTCTATTTCCCTCTTCCACCACTTGGCAGTTGAATTACGGAAAAAGTCTGGGAAGGCCACGTAAGCTCGATATAGCTGTAAAATATAAATATAATTTGTATGTCCCACACAAACATATAAGACAGCAGACAGACACTTATTGAGAATGCAACTCACACAGATACTTGAACTGCATGGTGACAGACGGCCTGAACAGGGCCTAAATAATGTTATTAACTAATTAGAGAAATGTAGAATGGGAAGAGAAATTAGTGCAATTTGCACACCTTCCCAGCATTTGGAAAACATCTAAAAACTCTTCTCTTCATATACACATGGTTAACGACAAGCAATGACCTGAACTAGTGTCCTCATGCATTCGATGCCCAACCCTCAAAGTCTTTCCTGCCATTTCCTAAGCACTCCTCAAAGACAAAGCCAGGGAGAGACTGCAGACATGAGATGCATGGTAACATGTTAGGAAGAAACACCCAGGGAGTCCCTCCTATGTCATCCCCACTGAGAGAGTGGAGGAAGGAATAAGATTACATTTCAGGATATTTGACCAGTACGCCTCAGTGTTTTCTACAATTTCAGAATCACAGGACAACTACAGCTGTTGGAGCATAAATTGAGAGGACTTTAAGAGGATGCATCAACTTCCCCTTATTCCCCTCTTCCCTCAAATAGTAAAAGTAGTGTCTTTACTTATCTGAAAGACAGATTCAAGGTACAACTTTTTATCTACATTGTAGATTTTTGCGAGTAAGAAGTTTGCTTTATATTCTTCAGAAACAGATCAGCCTGCATGGGTCTGGTTGCCAAGGATGTGAGAAGACAGTGGTTCACATCACGCAGAATCTTGAGAGAAGTGGGCATGCCAGGGATGCCTTTTGTGAGGAAATGGAGTTAGAAACCAGGAAACCCGACAAAGAGAACCTTTCACCAGAAACAGAGAGCTCCAGATCACGCAGAGTTAGGTACAATGGGATAGGTGGGGGATGGAGAATTAGAATAAAGAGAGTATCAGCCCCATCTGAGTCAGAATTGTATCCCATACGGGGTACACGTGGGTAAACTGGCCAGCCATGACGTATGAAATTCCCTAAGTACTGCTCAGATGACCCCTTCCACCTTCATAAAAATGTTCTGTCGTTCTCCAAGGTGCTGACTTTGCCTGCCCATTTGCCTTGTGGCTTCTGCCTTCACTTTCTCCAGTCTTCAAACAGTGATGTACCCACCCACGCACTGGGCCTCAGGATCACCTAGCAGTCTTTTTGTAGCACATCTACAAATGCTACAAATCTCAATTCATAGATCCCATCACAGATTTAATGAATCAAATTGCTGGAGCTTCGGACTCAGAAATCTGCTTTTCATAGGCTTCTTGGCTATTTTATGCTCAGTGAAGCCAGGCCTGGACATCAGTGGCTTCATCCTCACCAGCCTCGTCAAGTGGGTCTCACTATTAATATTACAAATATTAGATTGGTGCAAAGGCAATTGCGGTTTTGGAATTAAAAGTAATGGCAAATATTACCTGTGCACCAACCTAACAATTACAATTATTCTATCTACCAATAATCTCTTATGAGCTACCTAAAATTATGTGAATCCCCTAAAGAGTGTTTCTTATCAGAAACCCAACTGGCATTTGAGGCATACGATTTTTTGTGGAGAATTCCCTGCAATCAGAGCTATCGGCATCCCTGCCTACTGCCCATTAAAGGCCATCTGGTGTCCCTGTGATAACCAACACTACCCTCAGATTTCCAAATGGCCTCAAGGTGGCAGTGTTGCCCCTACTGGCCACTGAACTGTGGGGCTCATAATGTAGTACCTGACTACTTGATAAAAGTCAAGAGGCCAATGACCCAGAACTTATCTGGCTGGGCAGGTTCCTGTGTCCATGTGGGCTGCTTGGACCCCTAAGCTTCAAGTTATTCACTGTGAGAATGACAAGAGGACAGGAAGCTACGTCTTCTCCTTTGAATACTTATCTGATAGATGATAGATAGACAGATATAGAGTGGATATAGTAGGTAAATGGATAGATACGATAGATAGAGAGATAAATAGACAGACAGACAGACAGACATAGATAGATACTTGTTCAATACTAGATAAAAGGAAAACAGCCTTGAACTGAGTCCGACTCATTCTTGTCAATCTTTAAAACCTGCCCCAGCTTCTGTTTTGTTTGTATTGTTTTACTGAATTTACTAACAGAAAATAAAGACATGGACTCCAATAGCCAAGCAACCTCGTCCCAAGTGTGTCTCATTTTAAATTGAAAAGAGCAACTGCTGCCAACTGGCTCTGGGATCCAGGAAGTCAGAGACTGACAACAGAGAAGTAGGCATCACAGGCTTGCAGTACCTTCTGCTCTCACTACCCTGTTGGAGCTGTCCAAGGTCCCAGCCTCAGGCTCCAGATTTTGGGGTTCTATCTAATATATGTCTTTCCCTCTAGGACTCACCACTTGCCCTCAAAACCAGCTTATCTGGATAAGGCATGAATTTTTGGCCTAACTCTTGCCAGTCACGTTCCTGGTGATGAGTGTTTCTCCTGCACCTCTCTCCGTGGGCGACAATCTTTCATTATGTAGAAAGAACCCCAAAAAGAGGTCTTTGCCCCTGGGCTTCTGAGTGGCTGCTAACTGAATTTACAGCTGCTGGGATTTGTTCCCACAATATGGATATTTCTTTGATTAACACTTGATCCTGAGAGAGTATCTAGACTCCACAACATATACCACATTGCTGACTGCACAGGCCAGCTTCTTTGTCCCTTTAATTCCTGGCACATGTCCTAGAAAAGAGGCCTTTTCCTTGTCTCCTCAGCTCTCCTGTGTGGGTCACATAGGCTACATATGCCCTGCTACAATTTCTACACAGAAAGAATAACCATTATTGAAGAACAGCTCAAGAGGTAGGGCAAGGTACTTGCTCTCCAGGAAGTCCTCGGCCCCACCCTGACAATCCTGCCTGTGGGTACTGTCACAAAAATTGATAGTAAAGCACACAGGCTGCCTCAGTTCAGGAGACACACATCTTGGCCAGAGGATGGGGCTGTAGGCTTCCTAGACCTGTAAGGAGCCATGTATTCATTCAAGCAAGAAATACTTAGTGAATCTGGAAAAAAATTTAGGTCCAGAAGCATGGGCTACCTGGATCCATTATAAGCAACGAACTGTCCACAGGAGAGAGCAGGTTTTACAATAAGGTTGGAAACTGAGAGGTAAAAGCAAAGTTGAGAAATGCAAGGAAGGATTGGGCTCAGAGGAGGACTTATAAGTGTGAAGATGGAGAACCTGTTCATGGGGAAAAAAAGAAAGATATACAAAGAAAAAGACCTAGTCAGTCTTCCAGGGTTGAAGACTGTTAGAAAGGGAAAACCATGGCAACAACAGTAAGTATGCCAGTCCAGGGAAAGATAGCATTTCTAGGAGGTATCACCCAGTGGAAATTTCCTGGGCCTTTGGAATCTGACAGCCTTGGAATTGAAATCACCACTCTGTCACGTAAAACTGGGGAAAAATAATTTAAGCTCTCTGGGCTTGAATCCCAAGGATAATAATACATATCTACATCCCAGTGGACAGTAAAGTGTTACTTCATATAAGGTAATCGGCACAGACTGACACCCAAGACACGTGACCTAAGTGTTTGTCCCTCGTCATGTCCATGTCCACAGTACAGGCATGTCCAGTATCCCAGGAATGGCTGCTCCTGCCTAGAAACCCTGACTCCACCCAAATTGACAAAGACCCTTTTACCTCCACTTGGCTGTCCCAGTCTAGAGAGTCATTCACAACAACACCAGGAAAATCGGGCCAGACCTATGGAGAGAAACACACTAAGTAGCGATGCAAGAGACAGTTTCCCTTACACAGGATTTCTGAAGAAATTATTATATAAACCATGTCCTAGGAGCAATGACACTTTGTTTTTGTTTGTTTGTTTGTTTTGTTTTTTTTTTTTGAGACGGAGTCTCACTCTGTCACCCAGGCTGGAGTGCAGTGGCCGGATCTCAGCTCACTGCAAGCTCCACCTCCTGGGTTTACGCCATTCTCCTGCCTCAGCCTCCCGAGTAGCTGGGACTATAGGCGCCCGCCACCTCGCCCGGCTTGTTTTTTTGTATTTTTTAGTAGAGACAGGGTTTCACCGTATTAGCCAGGATGGTCTCGATCTCCTGACCTCGTGATCCGCCCGTCTCGGCCTCCCAAAGTGCTGGGATTACAGGCTTGAGCCACCGCGCCCGGCCGACACTTTGACTATCATGTAGGATTGACATAAAAGAAAAGTGAATTCCATAACACGTTACATTACTTTAAAGGTCATTAATTGTATCAACAATATTGCTTGAGAAAAGGAGAGCTTCACACCTTGGGTCAAAATAGAAAATGCCAAAAATCACACACACAGGTGTGTGACCCCCTAACCGTGACCCACCCTCAGGCTAGGGACTAGTGGATCATCACTTAGGATTATACCTTTCCCCAGACAATGTCTCCATCATTTGGGTATTTGATGAAGACGTCATCCTCCAAGCCCCGAGTGAAGGCAGGATAGGGCTGTGTCTCATTGCCAGAAATGGCTGGATCCTGAAATCAAAGCATAAGTCAGTTGGGAAAACCAAAGCCAGAGAATGAGGTGAAACAGAATAAAGGAGAACTCCTCCAGGGTGAACTCGCTGGCTTCTACCTGAACTGTAGACTTTCTGTGAGTCCTGGGAAATACAGAATTCTTACTGCACTTCAATTTATCTATTTGAAACATGGAAATAAAGTGTAACTCTTTCTCCACCAAAGCCCATACCTGCTCCCAAACTGACCACACACATTCACATCAGGACTAACCAGAATGAGGATGACCCGCATCCCATCAGCCTTCATGCGGTTGATCAGAGCTGGAAACCCAGCAAACTTGGGGCTGAGGGTGAAGTCCAGCTGCCGCTCCATGTAGTCGATGTCTGAGTACTGCACGTCCTGCGGGAGGACACGGGGAGCTGAGTGGCTGCTGCTGTACACGCTCAAGCTTTACAGGAGAACAACCCTCCACTATACATGGTGGAATTCCAGACAGCTTCTTGTTGATGCTTTCAAATCCCAGCTCTGCTATTTCTTAGGTACAGGTGCTGGGAAATTCACTTAATTTTGTAAATGTTCAGTGACAAGATAGAAAAAAATCAAAGTCAGCATAAAATAAGATGAGAATGTGTCTCTAGCATGGCTATTCTGAGGATAAGAAAAAACACTGTTTGGAAAGTGCTTTGTAAATTGCCCATATCAGGTGTGATTGTGATGATGTCCTACAAGAGACTGCCCCTGGTATCAGTGGTTCATGTTGAGGAAAAATACTGTTAATTATCCAGGGGTAATGGCAAATCTACTACAAAACAAAGTAAAGATGTATAGTTGCTTTGGAATACCGAATCTTGAGGGTAATCATACACAACATTCTTCCTGAGACTGTCATATTGCATTTCACTATCCACTAATGGAAACACTATGTTCCACTAATGGAACAATTGTAAACAATAGAAAAGTGGGATAAAATTAAATGTGGGATGGTTCATGGGATCAATTCTCTGATGACTGGGTCCCCTCCCATCCTCCATTGAAGAATAAGGTTTATTTCCATCTGTATGTCCTCTGGAAACCCATCCCAGGATTTGTGTAATCCATCAGTTACTAGCTCAGAGCTGATGCAGGAACTGAGATTGTATTCACATGTACAGTTGTCTGACCGATTTGTGGTTAGTCTTTTCAAGAATTAAGTAAAAGAACTGTGGGATATTATTTATTCTCATGAAACCAAAGATGTTTTTGATCAAATGTTTTGAAGTCATGTGAAAGAAATGGAAGGAAACATGAGACAGCAGAAATAGCCCTGGAGCCAGCCTATCTCCCCCTCCGGGAAATCACAGTGAGTCTTGAGTTATCATCTCTAGAAGATGGAAACAAGCACCCTTAACTACATTACTGTGCTGGGGTGAGGCTGTGATATTGTCTGAAACAGAACATTATGTCTTTATAGAATCCCACAAACATTAGACAAATGAACCCAGACACAGAGGCACCTGGGTTAGTTACACAACTCCAGAGACACGACTGAGAACGTACATAAGGGATCTGGGCGGCCATCATGTCATCATACAAGCTGGCGATCTCAGAGTCGTTCTGGTATCCATAGCGACACAGTTGGAAACCCAAAGACCAGTAAGGTACCATCACAGGCCGGCCAATCAACTAGAAAATAGACACAAAATATTAGTCCTCAAAACAGAGGCACCAGATTGAAGTTGTGCATCAAGTAACAAGAATATTTTTCCATGCCCCAAGCTAGACAACTAACTAATTGAAATCCACATCAAAACTGACAGGATATAGAGCCACTGGGATACTTGGAGAAAGCTTTCTGCTAGGCTTGAACTCCTTCTTGAAAATTATGGAAAAGCTGATTTTACTCTATTCCTAGAGACACTGTAGGTAACTCATTAAGAAGCCCAGAATCAGAGACAAATGCCTGGCTTAGCATACAGGCTCCAATCCTGCTACCTGTGTGAACTTAGGCAAAAATTAAGTAAGCTCTTAGTGCTTCAGTTTCTTCATCTGTAAATAAGGGATAATAGCGTCTGCCTCATAGCGTTCCTGTGAGGTATGAATGAGTTAATATGGGTGAAGTACTCGAACATGCAGCAAGTGATAAATCAGTGATGTGCACTTGGTAATATATAACTGTGTGTTGTTGCTGCACAACCACCATGGTCACAGTCACCATCGCCATTATCAATGCCACCATCATCACTATTTTCACCATCACCAACAGTACCATGATCATGCCCCCACCACCATCATTACCATTATCATTACCCTTCACTACCATCACCACCACCCCACTACCACCACCACCACCATCCCATCATCACCACTATCATCACAACCACTATCACCAACATCACACTCCTCACACCACCCCACTGTCACCACCACCACTATAACCATAACCACCATCATCACTACCACAAATAGCATCATCACCATCACTACCACAAATACCATTATTACCCCTACCCATGTCACCATCACCACCACTATCATTATCACCAATACACCCATCACCACCACTATCACCACTATCATCACCATCACCATCACCACCACTACTACCACCATCATTATCACCATTCCCACATCACTATCCCCACCATCAGCCCCTACTGCCATCATCACCATCACCACCACCATAACCACAATAACCACCACCAACAACCACACTATCACTACCATCACCACCACTGGTACCACTATATCTTCTGCTCTTCTGCAATGCTTACAGAGGCTATACATTTAATGATAATCTGAATGTGTTTATTTTTTCTTATTCTATAATCTCTCTCCAACAAAGACCAATATTTCCAGTTATCATCTAAGAGTTATACTAATGGATGTGGGCTCTGGCATCCAGAATGTGCTGTATAAGTGCTTGATAAACAACTGGATTTCTTCCTACCTCCGTGTACTGCTGGGTGACAAGCTCTGGAGTTGGCCCCAAGAACACATAAAAGTCCAGAACTCCCCCTGTGGTACGGTATGTCAAGGCAGGCAGGGGCTGGAACGTCACGTCTGAAAATGAAGAAAAATGCCAAGCCAGATGGAAACTTTTCACATCACGAATCACCCCTGAAATCCACACATTCTCCATCTTCCTGCTCCCTCCCTATCACAGAGTGGTAAGAGCAGGCATTTTCTATCACACTCACACAGAACTGAAGAAGATCAGTGGAAGTCTACAGGTCCTATTCCTGGGTTTGATTCTTTTTGGGGTACTTTACTATATTTTGTCATTCTACTCTTATAAAATTACTGTATTTTACATTTCAAGTTTTATGTTGGATACAGAGATACATGTTCAGGTTTCTTACATGGGAATATTGCGCAATGCTGAGGTTTGGGGTATGGATTCCATCACCCAGACAGTGAGCACAGTACCCTAGAGGCAGTTTTTCAATGTACCACACACACTCAGACCCCCAGACTAACGTCTCTGACCCACAGTTTTAGCCTAATTCAAATTATATAACTGGCTCCCATGAGCTGACCTCCAGGATATTTGGGACCCACGTAGTGTTACTATCCTTTCTTATGTGATTTTTACCAAAATAAGAGTTGGGGTAAATCTTCTTATAACATGATCCTATACTGAAATAAATAGAAAGGCTAAACACAAAGAAAAAATAAACATCAATGCCCATAAAATGAAAATTTTGACTTCAAGGAAGAGTTAGGCTAAACACATTCTAAACTGACTCAAGCATGATTGGTAGCCCCCAAAATAAGGGAGGCGCTGGACGGCCTTACCCATGGCATTGCTGTTCAGCAGGAACACTCCGTGGGCACTGCCGTCCTCCTCCAGCCCCACGTAGTAGGGGTGGACACCATAGGAATTCTTCTTGTACTGGAGAGTCATGGGGAGAAGCAGTAGGAGTTTAAAAGACATTATGCCTGAGAAAGAAACTCAACAAAAATGTGTTTGCTAAGATGGGTCTAGTTTTCTCCATGAAATCAATTAAACACGTGAAATAAAGAAGCCTTAGATGTGGCCCACTCCTCTAAAACCAGAATGAGACGACCAAGTGGAGTTTGGGAAGATGAAGCCCGAAGCCTGAGCAGTGTGGGTGGAGAGAAGCAGAGACACAGATCCCAAATGCTCTGTCCTTACCCCTGGGGGCTGGTCTCGGGAGAACATCCCCCAAGTGTGCCACTCCAAGTCTCTCCTATAGGATGTGTGCTCAGTTTCCCCAAAGCCATAGAGGTACTTGGAGGGAAGGCGGGTGGAGATGCGGATAAACATGTCATTGAAGGTGAAGCCAAGGAGCTGAGAGTCCCAACTGAAACACAAAAAGGCAGACTTGAAACAGAAAATGGGCTTTTCTTTCTGCTTCCAGCAGCTGACTTTTCAAGGACAACAGAATGCTTGATTTTTATCCAGAACCTGTTCATCTACAAAACAAAACGGAAACTCAACTTGATTAAAATATCATAGATATCTTCACTAAAAACCCATGAGTTATTCTCCATTCATCTGTTTCCCGCTGTCACTGCCTCCTTTCACTGGTCCTCCACAATACAAATTCAAGCACGCCTCACCATCACAGCTGGGTACACGCCACACCAGCTCCGCCTTCCACCCTTGCACCCCTCAGCGCATTTTCTACATAGCACTCAAAGTGATATCTACTTATTATTGGTTGTCATGAGAAGACAACCCTCAGCTGTCTACAAGGAGCAGCACCTCTTCTAGACAAGGCACCCCATAAACATTTGTTGGATGAATCCTCAGGCACACTCGACTGCCTCAGTAACTATTTCCAGAATGCTAAAGATTTCCCACAAGAACAGGTCTGAAGGAAACAACTCATCCATGGATCTGGAAGTGGACAATGTGATGTTTGGAACCAGGATATACATCCAAGGACAATGGACCTGGCAGCGAAGGCACAGGTAGACATCAACTCTGAGTCACACTAGAAGCTACTCACATTATGGTGCCTGTACTCCTGCGGCGAATTTCAATCCCAAATGGATTCTTCTTAATGAGGACATCATAGAGTTGACCCTCAGGGGTGCCGGATGGCACCATGGGTACGTTCAGAGGAACTGGAACTTCATACCGATTGTTGTTGGGATCATAAATCTAGGCCAGAGGAAATCGATTTTAGGCAAGAATAGTATTCTTGAAACCTATACCCTTAGCAGAATCTTTTTTATTTTTGGACAAAAAGTTCAGATGCTATGTTTCTGTCTTCTTTAAGTTCATGTTATCTCAGATTTAATTAATATATCAAATAACAATATAGGATTTAACATTTTTTCTGTCATTTCTCATTATTCAGGCCTCTGTTACATTAATATACTTTATGGGACATTGGTGCTGACTTAGAAAGTCATTCTGGAATCAGTGTAGTATTTATGAATATGTTACTTGTTATTTTATGTGGGTATATGAGTATATATAAATACCTTAAAACCATTATGACTTGAAAAACAAACCTGTCTCCCCAAAATGAAATCAATTTAATTAAAATAATCTGAATGTCCTTGCTGAAGGTGGTATCTAAACTGATTCATGAGTACCTAAGACATCCCTGCCTACACAAGACACTAGGGATGTGAGCTATATAAGGCAGTGTTATGATTTTACAAAATTCACATGCTAATGATTAGTGAAAGAGAGCAGCTCACAACACCTGGGTGACGTGTGCTAAGGGACAGCTATGTAGACGTGCTGTGAGATTCTAGCGAAGGAAATGCCTAACATTGTTTCTGGGAGACTGAGATGGTGTCATGGGAGAAACACATGATGACTCTTAAAAGCTTGGTAGTTATTAACCAAACAAACAAGGGAGATCAAGTCATTCTGCTGAAGAATAAAAACCGCACAGGCAGAGAGTACTAAAGTGGGCCCTAAAGAGGCAAATATTTTGGAAAGAGCTACTCTGTGGTCAAGAGGTAGACTAGGCAACGGTTGAGGCTAGAACTCCAAGGAAGTTCATTCACTTCAAACTCACTGGGTGCCTACAACATGCTAGTACTATGATGTACAAACATACATCAGCATCATCCCTGCATTACAGGATGTACAAAAACTCAGAGTTCGGATTGATGTCATATTATAAAGAACCTTTTAGGCAATGCGACAACATCCTCATCACTTTCACTTACTGTGTCAATAACATTACAGCGCTAACCATGTGCCAGGTTCTGAATTAGACTTCAGAAACACAAAGAGGAAAGGGCATATTCCTGCCCTTGAGAAGCTTAGTTCAATAGAGAACTAGACATAACAGCTAGTCCATCCCTAGCCCTTACATGCAATTAAATCTTGGAAAGGAATGAAATTACTGCATCTTGATGCCTATTTTACAGAAATCTCAAATTCATTATCCCAAAATGAACATATTATCTGATATTTATAAAGCACAAAGCTTTTCAGTATTCCTATTCCAGTTAAGGTCAGCACCATCCATATTAAGACGCAAGATAGAAACTTGGTCTTCATTCTTGATTTTCCCTCTTCATTGTCACCTGCTTACAATCGAGCACTATATCCTGTCACCCAACTTTCTCAACCTCAGACAGGTCTACTCTTCTCCACCTGCATTCCAGTGTCTAGTCCAAACCTAATCCCTCAACTGACCTGCCTATCTGGTAGCCTCCCAACTTGTCTCTCCGTACCCGCTCTTTCTCTCCCAACCATTTTCCTAACAGTAGCCACAGTAATCTTCTCCAAATGAAAATCAGGGCAGGTCTCATTGTTCCCTCAATGATTTCTCACTGCTCTCTGGATAATGATCTAGTCTATTGTAGCATGATTAACTTATTTTAGGGTACTGTGACTCGGACCAATAAAAGGTAATGGAACTGAAAAGGGTCTCATCACTACCTGATACATGTGCTGTGTTTACCTTGAACTGCAGCATTTCATTCTTATGGTAAGTGACATCCAGGCGAAGGGGGTTCACGGGTGTGGAGGGGAAGGCATTGGCATACACGGAAGACTTTAAGGAGATGTCAGCTGTGGCCCCATGTGAATTATATTGAACATTACTGACAGAGTATAGATCGTTGACAAAATAGCAAAAAGGGACTCCAGAAGAATTGGATGCCTGAAAAGTAAGGGTAAAGTCATAGATCAGCTCAGCACATGGTCTTAAAGTTCTCTAACCTAAACGGGGTAGAAACATCATTTTATCCGACAATAAAACCAGCCCATCACTGATCACTTTGCAATAACATAAATTCCTGGTCTCCAAGCAAAATATTCATTTTAAAAAGTTTCACACATGTCCCCACCTACTCATCACATCCAGATCATGTCCCTTAGGAAGTCCTTTCTATGGATTTTAAGTAGTTATGTAAGTACTACTGCAATGCTTAAGAAACTATACATTAGGTGTGGAGATTTCCATGCACGTGAACCCCAGCAGCATAGTTACCTCCCAGATACAGCCACGGGCAATGCAGTTTTCTGCAGAAGCGCCATTCTCATCAGGGTAACAGTCTATTTTTTCATTATCCCTTGTCTTTATATCCCACTCCACTGTGTATGCTTCTCCCAGGAGAAGATTGATGTCTGTGATAATGGCAACCTGTAGGAATGCAGAAATCACAAGGAAATTCATCTTTAGGAGATAGGCCTTGCAAGATCTGAGGCTTTTTTTTTTTTTTTGAGAAAGAAAATAGAAATTTGACCAGACATTCAACCATCCAACCAACATATGACTTTAGCTCATAAGAAGAGAACCGCACATTGGGGGAATCTAATTAGCAGCAACACGGCAAATGTCTCCTCTCTAGCAGAATGTTGTCCATAGCATAATGGAAAGTATTTGGTCAAATAAAACCCGTCATGATCACCCCTTACTCTTTTCTGCCCTGACTCCTCTTAGCCCTCTGTGTCTTGTCAGGAAGGCTCTCTTCTGCACTTCCTCTTTAGCATGACACATGGTGTCATCCCAAAGTGAGCTGATCCCCTTGCTCTCCAGTCCCCAAAGCAGTATCCCCCATTGGCGTGGAGTGGTAGAAAGAACACAGCATTAAGAATCATATCATCTGGTTATCATGTCCACATTTCCATAGAACATTGAACAAATGATTTCTTTAATTTTTAATATTAATGGGTATATAGTAGGTATAAATATTTATGGGTTATATGAAATATGTTGATTCAGGCACACAATGCATAATAATCACATCAGGGTAAGTCGGGTATTTTGTTTCATTTATTTGGGTTTCAATTTTAGCAACAGCAAAATTGAGAGGCTGAAAAAAATCATGTATTTCTTTCCATTTCTAACACCCTAGCCTCTTTGTTTCTGTAACCCCAAAGACTCCAATTTTGAAACCTTCCTTGCTTACCATTCATTCAAATATTTAATATTTTTCTACATACTTTTCTTATCTTTGACATTTCTTTAAACAGCACTTCCCAGGTTAAAGTTCTCACTTGTCTGGAGTAATAAAATCACATTCTAAAATTATCATCCTTCTCCCAGTCTCCTCCCAGTCTAAACCATCTTGTACTTCCCTGTTCTACTAGTCCCCAAACCCACTCCCACTCCCAGCAATGCTCACACACAGTAGCACAGCCTTCATTCAAGGATCAACGTGAGGCCTTTTGACAATTAAATCAAGTTGGTAACTAAGACCCTCCAAAATCTGACCACAAGTTTCCTATGCAAACTAGCCTCTTTTTCAAAACCAAATCTTATCTATGCTATTCCAGTCATGTAATTTTCACAGGCTAATAATGTAAGGCTGTTCCCCACTTTCCTAATTTTGCTCTTCTTGTGCCTCATTGTAATTATAATTCTATTTGAGGGAAAAGGAAGTGAAATCAGTCAGAGAGAGAAGAACATTGAGAGGCAGAAAAGTAATTAAGAAGGTAAACACCCAACTCATTCTAGCTCTTGCCACCTCATTTTATTCCCAGTCCTCTCACTTCCCCAAAACTGGCCTCATGGTTGCTCTGTTCCTTCAAGAACCCATGCAACCTTGGCAAGAAGGAACACCATGATACTATGGAGAATTCTCAATACATCATCTCAACATAATGGGTTTTTACCTTCAGGTTAGAATCGTAAGTGACTGTAGGAGAAGTCTGACTTGGGACACCATTGTGTTTCACTGTAACATTGCTAGGTTCCTCCGTCCCAAGAATTTTAATCTCATTAAATGCTAAATTATTGGGGTCCTTGTAGGTTGATTGTGAAATATTCACCTCCAAGCGGTTCTGCAAAACAATTAAGTCCAATTATGCATAAAGGTATGCCTGTAATACACAGATTTTCAAGTCACTCAAATATTCCATTCCAGACCAGATACCCCCCACTGCCCTGGATGCCTCTCTGCTTTCTCTACTAGTGTGTGCTCAGGAAGTACAAAATTATTTTGATACTCCTTTAATTTAAAACAATCATAAAAACACACACATATTTTTAAACTGTATTTAGAAACACTATTTGCTATATTAATGCCTCCTTTTGAAAACTTCGATGAAATCATAAATAGAAATGTGCTCACCTATAGCCAATAATGCACATAAAGTTACAAATATAATCACACATATACAATATACACAAGCACAGATGTGCTAATGGTCAGTCCAGCCCACACTTAAGATTCAGAAAAATATGTTACTCACTTGAGTGACAGAAAACTCACATAAAAGATACACTTTATTGGCCACAGTATCTGCAAGTGAGAGAAAGTCAAGTCAGATTCTGGCTTGCCCACCACAGAAAAACAGATTTCACACCCCCACGCTTTTCAGTTACATCCTGATGTCACAAATGGCAGTATTTCTGTTTCCTTATGGATGAATAATATTCCATTGTATTCATTCATCAATGTACACTTAGAATGTTTCCATATCTTGGCTGTTGCAAATCATGCTGTAATGAATATGGGAGGAGTGAGTATATCTCTTAAATGTACTGGTTTCATGTACTCTGGATATACACCCAGAAGCGGGATTTCATGGGATTGTATGGAAGATTTGTTTTTAATTTTTTGAGAAACCTCCATACTATTTTGCATAACAGTTGTAACAATTTACACTCCCATCAACAGTGTAAAAAATTCCATTTTCTCCACACCCTTGCCAGCAATTATCTCTTATCTTTTTTACGATTTCGATGCTAACAGGTGTGAGGGGATAGCTCACTGTGATTTTTGATTTGCAATTTCTGTCATTTCCTGATGTTGAGCATCTTTTCACATACCAGTTAGCCACTTGTATGTCTTCCTTGGGAAAACATCTGCTCAGGTCCTTCACCCAGTTTGTAATTGGGTCATTGGGTCTTTTGCAGTGGCGTGAGTTCCATATTTTTTATATTAATCTCTTCTGAGATATATGGTTTGCAAAGATTTTTATCCGTTCTGTAGTTTGCCTTTTCACTTTGTTGATTGTTTCTTTTGCTGTGCAGGAGCCTCTTAGTTTGATGTAGTCATGCTTGCTGCCTTTTTGGCATTTGCCTTTGCATTTGGTATCATATCCAAAAAGTAACCGCCAAGACTACGTCAAGGAGGTTTTTTCTATGTTTTCTTCTAGGAGCTTTACAATTTTAGCCCTTACATTTAAGTTTTTAATTACTTTCCTCACAGTAGCCAAGATAAGAAAACAACCTAAGTATCTATCGGTGGATGAATAGATAAACATATTCTGGGACGTATATACAGTAGAATATTTTTCAGACATAAAAAGTACAACATTCTGCCATTTGCAACAGCATGAATGACTCTGGAGGACATTATACCAAGTGAAATAAGCCAGAGACAGAAAGTCAAATACGGCATGGTCTCACGTCTATGTGGAATCTAAAAAAGTTCATCTCTTAGAAGCAGAGCCTACAACAGTTGTTCTCAGAGCCTGCGGCCATGGAAAATGGGGAGATGATGGTCAAGGGTACAAACGTTCAGTTAGTAGATGAATAAGTTCTGGGGATCCAGTCTGCAGCATTGGTGGTGATGGATGTGTTCATTAAAATAGCTGTGGTAATCACTATACTATGCCTACATATATTAAATCCTCACATTGTCCACCTTAACTATATTCAATCTTTATTTGCCAACTAAATATTTTACAACTAAATAAATAAATAAATTTTAATCTACATATTAGATTAGATGGACAAGTGTCTCCAAGGCCAACCCATTGTTTTTCCTTCTCTTTCCTACTGGAACATTGCAAAGATTCGCTTCCAAGGAATATGCTTCAAGGGAATCTATTTCCTAAACTTGAAGCACAAGAATTGTTAGTATATGGGAGCCACCAATAGGCTAAAATGTATGGCTAGATGAGTACACACTGAAACAGTATATTCTCACTGCCTCACTGGTAGGGGCATGATTTTTATATCGCCAACATTTGCTCATAAGAATTTTGGGAGGAAGACATTAACATTGAATTAGGGAACAGTCTTGAAACCTTTTCATCTAAGCACCCACTGACAATAAAATGAGAGCCTATTATAGATATCACTGGCTAATGGGAGAATTGTTAGAGGTACACATGTATATTTCTTTCGTCTGCAGTTCATCTACCACTATCCCTGAATGGTGCGACCAGAAACAAAATACTTCAGTGACTTGCTGCTGTGCCTGCTGAGATTTCTCCCACAGCTCAATGACCAGCAGGAGGGAAGGATCATAAGTCACAGGTGCAGGTTTGGAAACAGCAACATGATCGTAACAGTGCTCACCCTTTGTTTGCCCATCATCCCAGAAAAGTTCTCCTTTTGCTTCTTTGTTCTCATCTAGGGCAACGATAAGACCAAGAGGGTTCTTTCGACTGTGGGGAACAAGATTCAAGAGACAAAGACAGGAGTCAGAGAATTTTGTTAACTAAGCTGAAAATATTTCCATCAAATTTCATACTGGAAAAGACACTAGCAGCAGATGGTTCTGTTTCTTGAGGTACAAACACAAAATTGACAGACACATTTTTCTGTAATATCAACAGTGTCACAGGAGATAGCCACATCCCAAACATTAGCAATAACATCTATGTTGGAGGTAAGAATTTAAGCACCAGAGTCACTGCAATAGCTCAAATAAAAGCTGCTTCTGCAACTACCATTTAGAATAGAGACTATGAGAAGAGAAAGAAATCTTAGGCAATAACTCGTTCAGTCAGATCACTTTAGCAATGATGCCCTCAGGAGAAGTGTCCAGTGCTGTGAGGAAGATACATTTTCACCTGCCTAAGGACCATTTATACTCAGAAAGCAATAACATACAATAAGGTCCATCTATTTAGTAGTAACTTATCTGATAATCAGGTATTAGTTTCTTTTGAAAGAAAAACAAATCATTCTAATGATCTACTTCAGAATTTAGAATAGGAAACACAACACATTACTCAAAGACATGATAGAGTAGATGGACAGAGAGGAAGAGGAGGAGAGAGAGCAATTTTTATTTGGAATCTCTCCTCACTCTGTCACTATCTAGGCAACCTCTCAGTTTCCTGATCTTCCTGTTCCTCCTCTACCTGTCACTGGACTCACATTCTCCATTGCATTCTTTCACAGTTCAGCCTTTCACAATGCAAGAAAGTTAGTCTCCATTATCAACAAAATCATCTGCCTTCATTAAATATTCATATATTGAGTAGCAGTCATTTCTAGGAAGTCAATGAGATACAAAAGTTAACAAGTCACAACTCCTGACATGAATGGCCTTAAATGTTATAGGAAAAATTAGGCACATTCACTAAACAATGAAGGCAGACAGTGAAAACAACACAAAAGTTAGGATATTCTAGGAGTCCAGAACCACAGTTCCAGAAATATGGTGGACTGGATATTCTTCTGGAGACTTACCCAGTAAAATATTCCCTGATCCCAGATAAATTACAACACAAATTCCTGTTAAAGTGTTGTTGAATTTGCAAGAAAGTAAGGAATATATTCAAGAGACCAAAACAGTAACAGGATAACAAAACACTGAGCTAAAACTAAAGAGTGCTTGGTAAGCAAAACCTAGAATCTCCGTGCGGCAAATTCCCATAGCAAGGTTAAAATTGGGCTACTAGGCCTAGCAATCCAAGGTAGAGAATGTGAACCTCTGATTCCCACATGAAGCCGGGATCCTTGAAGGAATCTAACGTAATCCCAGCTGGAAGCAATTCTTGGCTTGCAAACAGAAGAGAAGGCAAATCATCTCTGGAGGAATGACACCCACATTTACATGGTTAAGATTATCACAGTATGAAACAAAAAATCAGCAGGCACACAAGGTAATAACTCAACATAAAGGAAAGTCAGCAAAAAAGAACTAACAATAGATTTAGATTGCCTTAAACACTTCAGATAATACAATTTTCTGGCACAGAGTATACAACTACTATTGAAATGCTAACACTATTAAAGAAGAAAGACAAAATCATCTAAGGAGCAAAATATATATATATATATTACAAATGACCAGAAACCTGGAGGTGGCAGTGCTTTCTCTGCTGAAAGATTAGGGAAAGATTTCTTGCTGCTAAAATGTAAAGTTTCATTTGGGTCATTAAGAATACACCAGGCAAAGATGTTGGAAAGGATAAATTCAAAAGCCCAAATGCAGCAAAATGCATAGGTATGTTTGGGAAATAGCCAGTTTGTTGGCATATCTGGTCTGTATGTACATGAAGGTGTGGCAGGAGATAAGAACTGTTAAGGTAACCTGGAACCAGGTTGTGATTGGTTTTGAATACCTTATTAATGAAAGACTTTGGACTTCAAGTCTAGGAGCCACCAGTTGAGATTTTCATTTTGGAAAAATCAGTTTGGTATCAGTGTACAGAACAGCTTGAAGGTGAACAGTTAGAAAAAGACAGCCAACTGGTATTGGATTTAGGAATATTTTCCATTAGTACCATAAAAAGTCTACAATTTGAAAAATTAAAGCAGTAAGAGAGGTTCAAAAGGAAAGACGGGTTTCTGGCTTCCAAAGAACTCCTAGTCTATTAAAGACAAGTAGGCTAATACTTTTAAAGCCATGAAGGTATAAATGTGCATCTCTTTAATACAGATGGAATCTATAATTTTGGAATCAATTACATATAAAGGAAAATTCAGTGACATAGAGTTTTGAGGTTTGCAGGAGGTAATTTTTGAATCAACTTTTGAATCACAAGAAAGAAATCTCTTAGCGGGAGAAAAGAAAGAGGAAGTTGAGATTCTAGGAGGGTGGCAAGTGGATTCCAACTCTCTAGAAATGAGAGCAAGTGAGTCAAGAGTAAAGAAACACGGATGGACACTGAGGCCACGGCAGATAGAGGCATCGACTGACCTGGTTTGCCCACAATTGAGAAGCATCCCAAGAGGGGAGACTTCTGGTACTAAAATTGTAACAGTCTTTGCAAACCAAGGAGGCTGACCACCTGGCTGTTAGCATGTTTTGAAAAGAAATTCAACAGGTTTAAGGAAGGACATGAATTACAGTCTGCCAAAATCCACTGGATACGGTTCTAGAACAACAGCTTCTGAAAAGCTGTTGTGAACTGTGGTTGCCGTTTTGACTTCCATCTCAGATGTGAGATTAAAAAATGACATTCTTAGACCTATCATCTCACTCCCTTAGACTTCAATGAGTTGTTAATAATTAGTCAAAGAGTATAGAGTCTGAAAAGGATTAACATACAAACAAGCAAACAAAGAAAAAACAAGTATTAGTAAAACTGCATGTGGGCTTGAGAGTGATGCTTACGTTTTGGTGGACTTCATTACAGATTGTTGAGCTAACTGACATGTAAAGGAAAACCTGAGTCCTGTCATTCACCTTAAGTGGGTGTTCACTGCAGGCTCTTGCCAGGGCAGGATGTAGCCCCCACGGATATGAAGATTAATGTAGTCAAGAGGGGCTGGCAAGGTCTTCCACTCTCCTCTTGCATCAATATCCACACCCTGTGGGCAGAAGAAGGTAAGAGATAACGAAGGAGAGGACAGGCCCCTCCCTGAATGATGCATCCTGCCAGACATCTCATCCTCCCCTCTGAACTTATGCCTGCTCATCGCCGTTCGCAGCATACCTCCTATTACCTATTCTGCATTCACCCAGTGCTGCATGAAATCTGACAAGGCTGCTATCATATCTTGTTAGGGTCTCTTGCCTTTGCTTCCACTGTACAAACTACATCTGCCTGATGTGTGACAGGAAGAGGTGTCACTCTCTCACCTGAATCAAAAACCTAACCTAAGGGACCATCCTTCCATCCTACATGTTCTCAACTAGAGAGGGCTTTTCAATCTCAGCATGATTGAGATTTAGGGCCATACAATTCTCTGGTGATGGGGCTATCCTGTGCCTTCAGAAATTTAGCAGAATCCTCAGTTGTCAGCAGCATCGCCTCCTCACCCCCACCCTGTTGTGCCAACAAAAAATATCTCCAGGCATTGCCAAATGTCCCCTTGTTGGCAAAACCGTCTCATTTCAGAGCTGCTACTTTACAGGTAAGAAGCAGTTATTGTTGACAACAAGCACACAAAAATGCATGGCTGTGTTCCAATAAAACATTATTTGCAAATCAGCTAACAACCAGATTTGACTGTGGGCCATAGTTTGCCAGCCAGTGCTCTAGAACGAGTAATAGGTACTCAAACTTGGGAAGATTAATCAAGGTGACACTACTTCATTAATCCTAACTATGAGATTCATCTTCATTTTATAATTAAACATCAAAAATTTCATTTATTTATTTTTTTTTTCCGAGACAAAGTTGCATTCCATCACCCACGCTGGGTAGTGGCACAATCTCAGCTCACTGCAACCTTCGCCTCCCAGGTTCAAACTATTGTCCTGTCTCAGTCTCCCGAGTAGCTGGGACTACAGGTGCATGCCACCACACCCAGCTAATTTTTTGTATTTTTCATAGAGACGGGCTTTCACCACGTTAGCTAGGATGGTCTCAGTCTCCTGATCTTGCGAACTGACCACTTCGGCTTCCCAAAGTGCTGCGATTACAGGTGTGAGCCACTGCACCTGACCCAATTTTATCTATTTCTAAACCATTTGCTCCACGATTTCTTTTGTCTTTCCCTCTTCGATCAAAGACATCTTCTGTTACTGAATGGGAGACTCAACACTCAGGACAAAGGCCAGTCTCACTTAAAGAAAGCTGGCCACCTCTTCCTAGGGAAGGCCTGGCTGGAAACCACATAGCAGAGCCTTAACATGTTACCACCCTAAGGGCAGATCCAGACTAGGAGCAGAAAGGGGAGCCTGGGGCAGTGGCGAGTACTTGGGGTCCAATGGACTGAGAAGAGAAGGAACAAAATTACACATCCTTCTCCAGTTTTCACCTAATCTCACTGCAGTCCCCTTGGAT
Organism: Macaca nemestrina; assembly: GCF_043159975.1. Classification (NCBI taxonomy): domain Eukaryota; kingdom Metazoa; phylum Chordata; class Mammalia; order Primates; family Cercopithecidae; genus Macaca; species Macaca nemestrina. The sequence goes on from NC_092128.1 coordinate 17,000,685, forward strand.
GAAAGGGGCCAGCACATGCTCTGCTTCTTGTTTCCCTGCTTGTACCCCTTTGCTGTATTGCCAGCCCTCAACTATGTTCTCCTCAGAAAGTCAGAAGAAGAAGCCTGGTTAGAAACGAAGGAAATACCTCCTTTGATTCTTCCCCAAGAATCAGGGTCTGACTTGTCAGGGTCCCAGCAAGAGACCACCACCCCAGAGCTGCCCTGGAAGACCCTGGCATCCCAGCTGAGTCTTTGGGAATCATACTAGCAATGAAACTATGAGGCAAGGAGCTCTTCATTGCTGCCTCATTTCTAAATGTACTTGCACTGCTTAGACTCACAAGGGTTGGGTCCCACATGTCTGTGTGTGTTTTGCACATTGCCTAATCACTTGTGTGCCTTAGGTAATTATGTGCATCGCCCTTCTTTGAGTGTCTATGCTATGGAAGGAGATATTTAATAAAAAGAGACAAAACGGCCTCTATACTTACAAACTTATAGCAGGCAAAGATACAAACATTAAAAACAAAAACTATAGTTTGCAACACAATCTCAAATGTTGACTAGCATGTTCCTTTACACAACATGGTAAATAGCAGTGATATAAGGAAATATTAAAAACTAACACAAAGAGAACACCCACAAAATCCAGACCCTGAGTGTGATGCTTTATGTGTTATTTCACAATGGTTCTATGAAGGAAGTGGTCTTCCCCACTTGGAGGTGAGAAAACTGAGATTACAAGGGTTAAGATGGCTTCTGTCAGACCACACAGCAGGTGGGTTACAGATCCAGCATTTGACCTAAGGTCCATCAGATGTAAAGCCTTTGTTCTCTCTACCATATTCCCATGTTGTATAAACATTCAGAAAAACTTACCGTGTAGTAATCGTACCAGCGGGCTCTAGGGAAATATGCAGTGACATTTCTGGCACTCTAAAATGAAACACAAGCAAGGTGAGGCAGTGGGCACCATGTTCCAGGACAGAGAAATCAAACTGCTTAGGAAAGAGGTGAAATAATTGTGGTGGCTTTGGATCCATCTGCCTCATGTCTGGAGAGGTTAGTAATTGGGGAAAACTTCTTCCCATTTTATTTTTCAAACGGGAGATTTGTCTACCCAAAACAAGTGGCTTTCATAAAGCACTTTGGTATCCAGGACTTCGGGAAAAAATAAATCACTGTTTCCTTATAGACATAGACTTACCCCATTTCCTCTTAAAGAGACAAACAACTGAGGTTGTGTTTGGCAGAAGAAAATTTTGTGGGTACAGTAAGATTTTGGGGTCGGGCACGGTGGCTCACGCATGTAATCCCAGCACTTTAGGAGGCTGAGGGGGGCAGATCATGAGGTCAGGATATCAAGACCATCCTGGCTAACAGTGTGAAATCCCCTCTCTATTAAAAATAAAAATAAATTAGCCTGGCATGGTGGCATGTGCCTGTAGTCCCAGCTACTCGAGAGGCTAAGGCAAGAGAATCACCAGAACCCGGGAGGCGGAGGTTGCAGTGAGCCAAGATCACATTACTACAGTACCCCCTGGACAACAGATAGAGACTCTGTCTCAAAAAAAAGAAAAAAAACATTGGGGGTAGGTTCAATTAACTGGTATTTTAATCAGAAGCCTAATCAACAATACAAGTAAAGAAATGGCTTTTACTGCTGGGAGGTAATCCTGCAATGCATGTACACACATTGCCAAGTAATCCTTCTGAAGAGTTGTAATAGTGCTAGAGAACTCTTATAAATTCTTTACGACACTGCCACCATCTGACCTTCTATTCCTTATTTTAGTTAATGAAGAAATGATTGTGTCATTGAATACACCATGAGGTCTTTTCTTCTTGATCATCCTATGAAGCAGAGTTGTTAGGCTCATTTTAAGATGAAGGAGCTGAGGCCCACAACACCTAAGTGACGGACTTCAGCTCAGAAGGAGAGGAATAGACACAGGGAGAATAAGAAACCATGTCTTAGGACCCCCACCAGCTCAGGCCTCTTCTCCTCGTCCTTTTCCCCAAGCCTCACAGCTGGGATCCTCTCCCCATCGGAGGCCTCCATACTCACGCGCTCCAGGACGGGGCTGACCAGGAAGGCTGGGCCCAGCAGGAACTGACTGTCTATGTCCCACGTCACCTGGTCTGACACAAACCTGGAAAGGGAAATGAAGGTGCCCAACAGAGCCCAACAGAGCCCCAGCCCGAGACTCGGAAGAAGTTCCTCAAGTTCAGATCCAGTCGGAAATCCAGCTGCCCCTGAGCCTTCCTTGCTTTTTCCCTAGGCCTAGCTTCATCAGGAGCACCAGCCTCTGCTCTCCCCACGGGATGTGCCTCAAACTTCAAAAATGCTGGGATGTAGATGTGTTCTCTCCTGTAAACTATTACCTCATTTCTTAACCATGGCACATTTTAAATGTAAGGATGATGCTCCTCCCTCAAATCTCTGGCTGAAATTCTTCTTTTGTGACCTGGGTCCATATAACCAAACTGCTACAAAAGATAGATAGGTCTTTGCACAGTCAAATGGGAATGAAACTATTCTATGCTGTATGGCATCACTTCAGTTTTGTTCATTCAATAAAAAGCCTTTTCTCATGACCTATGGTATGTATAACACTGTGCTAAAGAGAGTAATAAAGTATGGTCTGCGCCTGAGGGGCTCACGTCAAAGGCAATCATGTCTTCAATTTGCAAGAATTGTATATAGCAACTGCCACCACATAGAATGCAATAAGTCATACATTAATCATCAGGATCCCTGCTGGACACTCACTCATGAAGCAGAGGCCGCACAACCGTGACACCCTCCGTGTGGGCCTGATATATCAAGGTATACAGATATGGCAACAGGGTGTATCTGGTCTGCAGGACATTTCTGGAAATGTTCACAAAAGCAGTATCCCAGGACACAGGGTCTTGTCTCTAAAGAAGAAAGAGAACAGTGTTGGGAGCTCGCTCTAGAATTTCTAGGGGATTTAAGGTGGTCACTGAAAGCATATTCCAACTGAAGATCACTCACAGCTAAACAAAAGAAAACTATACATGAGGCCCAGAGAATACTCTTAATAGACTGAAAAGAGTCACTGAAGCTCTCCTAGGACAGCTGATGAAATTTCACTGTAAGACATCCTTTTTGGTACATTTGGTACAATTCTGCCTAAAATACAGGAAAAAAATAATAATCTAAAGAACACTGAGGGATATGGTTCATTGAGACACCAGGGCTTAACAATTTGTAACGGTGCAGTGGCTCATGCTTGTAATCCCAGCGCTTTCGGAGGCTGAGTCGAGTGGATCACTTCAGGCCAGGAGTTCGAGGCCAGCCTGGGAAATATGGCAAGATCCCACCTCTACAAAAAATGCAAAAATTAGGTGGGCACGTTGGTATGTGCCTGTAGTCCCAGCTACTCAGATGGCTGAGGTGGGACAATCGCTTTAGAACCAGAGGTCGAGGCTGCAGTCAGCCATGATTGGGACACAGCACGATCCAGCCTGGACAACAGAGTAAGTCCCTGTCTCAGAAAATAAATAAATAAATAAATAAATAAATAAATAAATAAATACATAACCTTTTAAAAAGATATCCCAGGAAATACAGACTGCATTAATTTTAGCTCGGAAATGGAGATTGTATTTCTAGTGACACAGAACACGGGAGGCAGAAGCCACTGTCCTACCCTGGTCCCAATGGTGTTGTGGTTTCTTGAGAAGGGGTAAAAGGCCCCCAGCTGCATCCAGCGAACACACATCTCGTATTCAGCATCTTGAAAGAACCCACAGATATCTGCTCCTGTCTGAAACAAGAGGAAACAAAACAAGCCGGCTGATGATTTCTGAAAGATGTCCCCACCTTCTTGGTGCTTAGGAGGATCCCAAGGACACTCACATAGGATATGCCGAAGAGGCTGAACTCCATCATGCCTGCAATGAGAAGCACAGCAGTGTCACACCAGGCTCTCACCACCCGCCTTCTCACTTCTTCCCCAAGGATCCCAACACCCTGCCCTACCGGCACAGGCCCTGGGAAGGAGCCACGCACCAATGATAGATTTCTTCAGCTGATCCCACGCAGCCGTGTTGTCTCCCAGCCAATGTCCTGCCCAGCGGCCAGAAGAGGGAAATGTAGAGCGGGTGATGACGACCCCTCGCTGTCCCGTCACCTCCTGCATGGCTCTGGTTGGAGGGCAACAGAAGGTGAACTGAGGGCACGGCCAGGGAGCAAAGGCCAGAGAGCTTCTGCTCCTAGAGCCCTCGAGCCTAGTTAATGTTTCCTGCGTGATTGGAGGGAACATGGGAATCTGAGCTGTAATGGGGGCCCCACTGATCCCAGATGATGGAGATAATGAGTCACGTGTTCTCACAGTGCTTTACAAAGAACTTCACTGTAGCAAACTCACTGGAGTGGCCAAAAATAGTAAGGAATTACTAAATCTTGCTATTGGTTTCCTCAATACGTAGTTTTCTATATTTGAGGAAGAACACAGTGAAGATTATAAGATTGCCCTTAGAAGAATTCATATCATTCATTGAGCTTGCAAAGCGGGACTGTGCTAATTCGGTAGAATATCAGTTACCCTCCCCTAAGAATGGCCAAAAACCAAAACAAAACAAAATCTCAAAATACAAAATATTATTTACTGTTGAAATAAAGGGGAGAGAGGACCAGTCCTCTGTGTTCCGTTCAACTCCTGTAACTAAAGCTACTGTACCGCAGGCTGCCCTGTGTGACCATTATGGTGTCTCCATGTGTGTCTTTAACACCAGGATCATTAAGTTTTTCACTGGTGGGACCATGTCTTATTTAAATCTGTCCTCCTCCTTTTCATCAGAGGGCCTGGCTCCACATCAATGAGCATTTGTTTAATAAGAATCATTACACGGTTGTCATGAGAATCTTCTTTACCCTTAGAATGCGGAATGAAAGGAAAACTAGGGTGGCTATGTCAGTCCCTGGCAATCCCTCCGGGTTGTGACAGCTGGAGAAGGCAGAGACTCACTCGTATGTGGGTCTGGTCTGGGACCACCCGTACAGGTTGTGCACGTTGTAGTGCTGCACCGGGGAGCCGTCTGGGAGGATCTGCTGACTCTCCATGCACAGGGTCTTGCTGCTCAGACCCCTGTCCCTGGACTCCAAATCTGAGGAGGAAGAACTGGTGAGGTGAAATCCAGCCCTGATTCTGTTTATCCCTGACCTTTCTTCAAGGGATTGGACATTGGATCTTAAGACTGACTTGAGTCCTGCCTGTGTCACTCTCCATCTTCCCAGAGACATGAGCACAGAGCCCCCAGCTCTGAGCTGCTATGGCACCTGCAGTGTTTCCAACATCAAGTTCACTGAAGAAAGCAGAGGTGTGAGGAAGAACATACAGCTGTCGAATACTACATGACAGGCACTGATTTAGGCTTTTGACTTACCGATTATGCCCATAATTCTATGAAGAAGACATCATTATCTGTCTTTCACAGTTTAGGAAACCAAGATTTGGAAATATCGCATAATCTGTGAAAAGTCACACAACTCCTAGAGAGAACAATTTCTGGAGCCAAATATGAACCCAAGTATAACTCCAAAGTCCACCCGCTCCATGACAAGGGGAAGCCAGTAATTTCTACCCATTGATGACACAAATTCCTGTGATGGAATTCACACAAGCCGAAAAACTAAGAAACCCAGCTGTGAGAACCCTTTGTGGCATGAGCACTGCTAAGTGCTTTCTGGACAAATTTCAAGAAATTTATTCAATGAGTCTAGTCACTTGCACGTGGCTGGCTGGGTAAAGCATGTGCAGAGCTTTTGTCTCTGGTCCCCAGTAAACCACAGCAGCCATGAGGATGTGCCCTGAGCTGTGCAGGCACACCCCTGGCCTCTGGGCTCCTCCAGTGGCCATCCTTCCAGTCCTAGCTCTGCCAGTCAAGGAGGCCAAAGATTCTTACATGGCATGTAGGGAGGGCGGTTCAGAGAGGCGTCCCTGCAGCCTGGAGAAACTGCCCCATTCACGAAACTTGATGGTTCATTCATATCCTAGAAATGCCAAACACAAACATACATCACTTTTTAAGATAATTATGTCCAGCCAATTCTGAGCCAAGGAAGCAGTGAATAAATTGTTCAACATCCAGTAATCCCTGTAGATGCCAGCCCTGGGAACTTCATCAAATCCTGGTGAGAACTGGCTGGAAAGATTAATTCACTCCTACAGAATGACTGGCTAGAGGTTTCAAGAAATAAATCTCTTCCCAGGTGGCTGTGAAGCAATCAAATTTCCAAGAAATTCCTAGTAAATTGCTTCCTAGGAATTTTTTTTTTTTCCATTTTTTGAGACGGCGTTTCACTTGTTTCCCAGGCTTGAGTGCACGTGTACGATCTTGACTCACCACAACCTCTGCCTCCTACGTTCAAGCAATTCTCCTGCCTCAGCCTCCCAAGTAGCTGGGATTATAGGCATGCCCCACCACACCTAACTAATTTTGTATTTTTAGTAGAGACAGGGTTTCTCCATGTTGGTCAGGCTGGTCTCAAACTCCCAATCTCAGGTGATCTGCCCACCTCAGCCTCCCAAAGGACTGGAATTACAGGCGTGAGCCACCACACCTGGTCCGGCCTGACAGGTTTCACAGTAGGAGCATAAGGTCCAGTACAAAGTCTATCAGGGCTGTTCCCCTCCTGAGTGGAGGAAGTGTCTGATATGTCAACAGGCTTCCATGGACAATGACTATCCTCTTGACTGAAGGTCAGTGGTCCATATACTCAGGCACACAAAGATAGACAAGTGCCACAGGTACACACATACACACACATACTTACAATCCACAGGCCATCAAACTTCAAGCTCCTCTCTGGATTCTGTGGATTGTTGTACAGTTCTTCTATTTCCCTCTTCCACCACTTGGCAGTTGAATTACGGAAAAAGTCTGGGAAGGCCACGTAAGCTCGATATAGCTGTAAAATATAAATATAATTTATGTGTCCCACACAAATATATAAGACAGCAAACAGGCACTTACTGAGAATGCAACTCACACAGATACTTGAGCTGCACGGTGACAGACGGCCTGAACAGGGCCTAAATAATGTTATTAACTAATTAGAGAAATGTAGAATGAGAAGAGAAATTAGTGCAATTTGCACACCTTCCCAGCATTTGGAAAACATCCAAAAACTGTTCTCTTCATATACACATGGTGGACGACAATCAATGACCTGAACTAGTGACCTCATGCATTCAATGCCCAATCCTCAACATCAGTCCTGCCATTTCCTAAGCACTCCTCAAAGACAAAGCCAGGGAGAGACTGCAGACATGAGATGCATGGTAATAGGTTAGGAAGAAACACCCAGGGAGTCCCTCCTATATCATTCCCACTGAGAGAGGGGAGGAAGGAATAAGATGACATTTCAGGATATTAGACCAGTACACCTCAGTGTTTTCTACAATTTCAGAATCACAGGACAACTACAGCTGTTGGAGCATAAATTGAGAGGACTTAAAGAGAATGCATCGACTTCCCCTTATTTTCCTCTTCCCTCAAATAATAAAAGCAGTGTCTTCACTTATCTGAAAGACAGATTCAAGATACAAGTTTTTAACTACATTGTAGATTTTTGAGAGTAGGAAGTTTGTTTTATATTCTTCTGAGTGATATTTATATTGCCCACAATGTTCAGCTAAGAACCTGGCATAAAATACTCAGTGTTTACTAGTGGGATCACACCACTTAGAAGCAGCAAATAAATATCCACACATTTTAATATACTCATGTTGTTTGTTATGGAATATTATGGTCCTTTGTATGTCTCAGTAAATAGCCTCCTCTATGCTAATCACACCACTGTAAGAGTTAAAGAGCTAAAGAATGCTTGTGAGGAGGGTGGGGGAGGCAACAGAAAGAGGACTTGGGCTAGGGGAACTCCAGTTCTTATACACCACAGATAAAAGGCAGGTAGGAACCCAGATGTCTAGATAAAGGGCAAAAGAAGGAACACAAGAAAACAGAAACAGATCAGCCTGCATGGGTCTGGCCGTCAAGGACGTGAGAAGACAGTGGCTCACATCACACAGAATCTTGAGAGAAGTGGGCTTGCCAAGGATGCCTTTTGTGAGGAAATGGAGGTAGAAACCAGGAAACCCGACAAAGAGAACCTTTCACCAGAAACAGAGAGCTCCAGATCAGGCAGGGTTAGAAACAATGGGATGGGTGGGGGATGGAGAATTACAATAAAGAGAGTATCAGCCACATCTCAGTCAGAATTGCATCCCATACTGGGTACACGTGGGGAAACTGGCCAGCCATGACGTAGGCTCTTCCCTAAGTACTGCTCGGACGACGCCTACCAACTTCATAAAAATGTTCTGCCGTTCTCCAAGGTGCTGCCTTTGCCTGCCCATATTCCAGTCTTGCCTTGTGGCTTCTGCCTTCACTTTCTCCAGTCTTCAAACAGTGATGTACCCACCCACACACTGGGCCTCAGGATCACCTAGCAGTCTTTTTGTAGAACATCACATGCTACAAATCGCAATTCATAGATCCCATCACAGACTTATTGAATTAAATCACTGGAGCTTTGGACTCAGAAATCTGCTTTTCATAGGCTTCTTGGCTGTTTTATGCTCAGCGAAGCCAGGCCTGGACATCAGTGGCTTCACCCTCACCAGCCTTGTCAAGCGGGTCTCACTATTAATAATATAAATATTAGATTGATGCAAAGGTAATTGTGGTTTTGGAATTAAAAGTAATGGCAAATATTACCTGTGCACCAACCTAACAATTACAATTATTCTATCTACCAATAATCTCTTATGAGCTACGTAAAAGATTATGTGAATCCCCTAATGAGTGTTTCTTATCAGAAACCCAACTGGCATTTGAGGCATACGATTTTTTGTGGAGAATTCCCTGCAATCAGAGCTATCGGCATCCCTGCCTACTGCCCATTAAATGCCACCTGGTATCCCTGTAATAACCAACACTGCCCTCAGATTTCCAAATGGCCTCAAGGTGGCAGTGTTACCCCTACTGGCTGCTGAACTGTGATAAAAGTCAGGAAGCCAATGATCCAGAACTCCTCTGGCTGGGCAGGTTCCTGTGTCCATGTGGGCTGCTTGGACCCCTAAGCTTCAAGTTATTCACTGTGAGAAGTGATGAGAGGACAGAAAGCTAGGTCTTCTCCTTTGAAAACTGATAGATGATAGATAGATAGACAGATATAGAGTGGATATAGTAGGTAAATGGATAGATACGATAGATAGATAGATAGATAGATAGATAGATAGATAGATAGATAGATAGACAGATGATACAGTGGATAGACAGATGGATAGGGTGAGGGGATAAATTGATAGAGATAGATGATAGATGGATAGACAGAAAATAGAGAGGGATACAAAAAGATGTTAGATAGATAGATAGAAAGATAGATATAGGCAGTTAGATAAATAGGTAAATAGAATGGAGGTATAGATAGATAGAGATAGATGATAGATAAATAGATTAGAGTGGGTGGATGGATAGATTGATTGATATATAGATAGATTAGATAGAGTGGGTGTATGGATAGATAGGTAAATATAGAAAGATGGGCAGATAGATAATAGACTAGAAAGACAGATGATAGAGTCATATGCAGAAAGATATTAGATAAACAGATAGATAATAGATACGTAAATATACATATACACACATACACATAGAGATGATAGTTAGATAGAGATAGAAGTTAGAGAGATAGATAGATAGATAGATAGATAGATAGATAGATAGACATAGATAGATACTTGTTCAGTACTAAATAAAAGGAAAACAGCCTTGAACTGAGTCTGACTCATTCTTGTCAATCTTCAAAACCTGCCCCAGCTTCTGTTTTGTTTGCATTGTTTTACTCAATTTACCAACAGAAAATAAAGACATGGAGTCCTATACCCAAGCAACCTGGTCCCAAATGTGTCTCATTTTAAATTGAAAAGAACAACTGCTGCCAACTGGCTCTGGGATCCAGGAAGTCAGAGACTGACAACAGAGAAGTAGGCATCACAGGCTTGCAGTACCTTCTGCTCTCACTACCCTGTTGGAGCTGTCCGAGGTCCCAGCCTCAGGCTCCAGATTTTGGGGTTCTATCTAATATATGTCTTTCCCTCTAGGACTCACCACTTGCCCTCAAAACCAGCTTATCTGGATAAGGCATGAATTTTTGGCCTAACTCTTGCCAGTCACGTTCCTGGTGATGACTGTTTCTCCTGCACCTCTCTCCGTGGGCTACAATCTTTCATTATGTAGAAAGAACCCCAAAAAGAGGTCTTTGCCCCTGGGCTTCTGAGTGGCTGCTAACTGAATTTACAGCTGTTGAGATTTGTTTCCACAATATGGATATTTCTCTGATTAACACTTGATCCTGAGAGAGTATCTAGACTCTACAACATATACCACATTGCTGACTGCACAGGACAGTTCCTTTGTCCCTTTAATTCCTGGCAGATGTGCTAGAAAAGAGGCCTTTTCCTTGTCTCCTCAGCTCTCCTGTGGGGGTCACACAGGCTACACATGCCCTGCTACAATTCCTGCCCAGAAAGAATAACCATTATTGAAGAACAGCTCAAGAGGTAGGGCAAGGTACTTGCTCTCCAGGAAGTCCTCGGCCCTACCCTGACAATCCTGCCTGTGGGTACTGTCACAAAAATTGATAGTAAAGCTCACAGGCTGCCTCAGTTCAGGAGACACACATCTTGGCCAGAGGATGGGGCTGTAGGCTTCCTAGACCTGTAAGGAGCCATGTATTCATTCAAGCAAGAAATACTTAGTGAATCTGGAAAAAAATTCAGGTCCAGAAGCATGGGCTACCTGGATCCATTACAAGCAACAAACCGACCCCAGGAGTGAGCAGGTTTTACAATAAGGCTGGAAACTGAGAGGTAAAAGCAAAGTTGAGAAATCCAAGGAAGAATTGGGCTCAGAGGAGGACTTATAAGTGTGAAGATGGAGAAACCTGTTCATGGGGAAAAAAAAGAAAAATATACAAAGAAAAAGACCTAGTCAGTCTTCAAGGGTTGAAGACTGTTAGAAAGGGAAAACCATGGCAACAACAGATGGTATGCCAGTTCAGGGAAAAGATAGCATTTCTAGGAGGTATCGCCCAGTGGAAATTTCCTGGGCCTTCGGAATCTGACAGCCTTGGAATTGAAATCACCACTCTGTCACCTAAAACTGGGGAAAAATAATTTAAGCTCTCCGGTCTTGAATCCCAAGGATAATAATACATATCTACATCCCAGTGGGCAGTAAAGTATTACTCCATATAAGGTAATGGGCACACAGAGTGACATCCAAGACACACGCCCTAAGGGTTTCTCCCTTGTCAAGCCCATGTCCACGGTACAGGCACGTCCAGAATCCCAGGAATGGCTGCCCCTGCCTAGAAACCCTGACTCCACCCAAATTTACAAAGACCCTTTTACCTCCACTTGACTGTCCCAGTCTAGAGAGTCATTCACAACAACACCAGGAAAATCGGGCCAGACCTATGGAGAGAAACACGTTCAGTAGCGATGCATGAGACAGTTTCCCTTACATAGGATTTCTGAAGAAATTGTTGTATAAACCATGTCCTAGGAGCAATGATACTTTGACTATCATGTAGGATTGACATAAAAGAAAAGTGAATTCCATAACATGTTACATTAGTTTAAAAGTCATTAATTGTATCAACAAATATTGTTTGAGAAAAGGAGGGTGTCTGACGTCAGAGCCCAAATAGAAAATGCCAAAAATAACATACACAGGCGTGTGACCCACTAACCGTGACCCACCCGCAGGCTAGGGACTAGTGGATCATCCCTTAGGATTATACCTTTCCCCAGACAATGTCTCCATCATTTGGGTATTTGATGAAGACGTCATCCTCCAAGCCCCGAGTGAAGGCAGGATAGGGCTGTGTCTCATTGCCAGAAATAGCTGGATCCTGAAATCAAAGCATAAGTCAGTTGGGAAAACCAAAGCCAGAGAATGAGGTGAAACAGAATAAAGGAGAACTCCTCCAGGGTGAACTCGCTGGCTTCTACCTGAACTGTAGACCATCTGTGAGTCCTGGGAAATACAGAATTCTTACTGCACTTCAATTTATCTATTTGCAACATGGAAATAAAGTATAACTCTTTCTCCACCAAAGCCCATACCTGCTCCCAAACAGACAGCACACATTCACATCAGGACTAACCAGAATGAGGATGACCCGCATCCCATCAGCCTTCATGCGGTTGATCAGAGCTGGAAACCCAGCAAACTTGGGGCTGAGGGTGAAGTCCAGCTGCCGCTCCATGTAGTCGATGTCTGAGTACTGCACGTCCTGCGGGAGGACACGGGGAGCTGAGTGGCTGCTGCTGTACACGCTCAACCTTTACAGGAGAACAACCCTCCACCACCCATGGTGGAATTCCAGACAGCTTCTTGTTGATGCTTTCAAATCCCAGCTCTGCCATTTGTTAGGTACAGGTGCTGGGAAATTCACTTAATTTTTACAATGTTCAGTGATAAGATAGAAAAAAATTGAAGTCAGCATAAGATAGGATGAGAATGTGTCTCTAGCATGGCTATTCTGAGGATAAGAAAAAACACTGTTTGGAAAGTGCTTTGTAAATTGACCATATCAGGTGTGATTGTGATGACCTTCCCCAAGAGGCTGCCCCTGGTATCAGTGGTTCACGTTGAGGAAAAATACTGTTAATTATCCAAGGCTAGTGGCAAATCTACTACAAAACAAAGTAAAGATGTATAGTTGCTTTGGAATCCTGAATCTTGAGGGTAATCATACACAACATTCTTCCTGAGACTGTCATATTGCATTTCACAATCCACTAATGGAAACACTATGTTCCACTAATGGAACAATTGTAAACAATGGAAAAGTGGGATAAAATTAAATGTGGGATGGTTCATGGGATCATTGTCTGATGACTGGGTCCGCTCCTGTCCTCTCCGGAAGGATAAGGTTTATTTCCATATGTATGTCCCCTGCAAACTCATCCCAGGATCTGTGTAATCCATCAGTTATTAGCTCAGAGCTGATGCAGGAACTGAGGTTGTATTCACATATACAATTGTCTGATCAATTTGTGGTTAGTCTTTTCAAGAATTAAGTAAAAGAACTGTGGGATATCATTTATTCTTATGGAACCAAGGACGTTTTGACAAATGTTTTGAAATCATGTGAAAGAAACGGAAGAAAGCATGAGATATCAGAAAGAGCCCTGGAGCCAGCCTATCCCCCTCTCTGGGAAATCACAGTGAGTCTTGAGCTACCACCTCTAGAGGATGGAAACAAGCACCCTTATCTGTATTACTGTGCTGGGGTGAGGCTAACTGTGATATTGTCTGAAAAATAAGCTTTTATCTCTATAGAATCCCACAAACATTAGACAAATGAACCCCGACACAGAGGCACCTGGGTTACTTATGAAACTCCAGAGCCATGACTGAGAACGTACATAAGGGATCTGGGCGGCCACCATCTCATCATACAAGCTGACGATCTCAGAGTCGTTCTGGTATCCATAGCGACACAGCTGGAAACCCAAAGACCAGTAAGGTACCATCACAGGCCGGCCAATCAACTAGAAAAAATAGACAGAAAATATTAGTCCTCAGAAAAGAGACACCAGATTAAAGTTTTACATCAAGTAATAAGAATATTTTTCGATGCCCAATCTAGACAACTGAAAGCTTTCTGCTAGACTTAAGCTCCTTCCTAAACATTATGGAAAATCTGATGTTACTCTGTTCCTAGAGACACTGTAGGTAACTCATTAAGAAGCCCAGAATCAGAGACAAATGCCTGGCTTAGCATAGAGGCTCCAGTCTTTCCAGCTGTGTGACCTAAGGCAAAAATTAAATAAACTCTTAGTGCTTCAGTTTCTTCCTCTGTAAATAAAGGATAATAATAGCATCTGCTTCACAGCATTCCTGTGAGGCATGAATGAGTTAATATGGGTGAAGTGCTCTAACATGCAGCAAGTGATAAATCAGTGATGTGCACTTGGTAGTATACAAGCGTCTGTTGTTGCTGCCACAACCACCATGGTCGTGGTCACCATCACCATCATCAACGCCAACATCATCACTATTTTCACCATCACCACCAGTAGCATGATTGTGCCCCCACCACTATCATTACCATTATCAATACCCTTCACTACCATCACGACCAACCTACTACCACCCCCACCACCATCCCCAACATCACCACTATCATCACAACCACTATCACCAACATCACACTCCTCACACCACCCCACTGTCACCACCACCACCATAACCACCACCATCATCACCATCACTACCACAAACACTCTCCTCACCCCCACCCTTGTCACTATCACCACCATCATTATCACCAATACACCCATCACCACCACTACCACCACTATCATCACCATCACCATCACTACCACTACTACCACCATCATTATCACCATTCCCACATCACTATCCCCACCATCAGCCCCTACCGCCACCATCACCACCACCACCACACTATCACTACCATCACCACCACTAGTACCACTATAACTTCTGCTCTTCTGCAATGCTTACAGAGGCTGTACATTTAATGATAATCTGTATGTGTTTATTTTTTCTTATTCTATAATCTCTCTCCAACAAAGACCAATATTTCCAGTTATCATCTGAGAGTTACACTAATCGATGTGGGCTCTGGCATCCAGAATGTGCTGTATAAGTGCTTGATAAAGAGCTGGATTTCCCCCTACCTCCGTGTACTGCTGGGTGACAAGCTCTGGAGTTGGCCCCAAGAACACATAAAAGTCCAGAACTCCCCCTGTGGTACGGTATGTCAAGGCAGGCAGGGGCTGGAACGTCACGTCTGAAAAGGAAGAAAAATGCCAAGCCAGATGGAAACCTTCCACATCACGAATCACCCCTGAAATCCACACATTCTCCATCTTCCTGCTCCCTCCCTATCACAGAGTGGTAAGAGCAGGCATTTTCTATCACACTCACACAGAACTGAAGAAGATCAGTGGAAGTCTACAGGTCCTATTCCTGGGTTTGATTCTCTTTGGGGTACTTTACTATATTTTGTCACTCTTCTCTTATAGAATTTATTTTTTACATTTCAACTTTTATTTTGGATAAACAGATACACGTTCACATTTGTTACATGGGAATATTGCATGATGCTGAGGTTTGGGGTAGGAATTCTGTTACCCAGATAGCAAATACAGTACCTGGTAGGTAATTTTTCAATGTACCATAAACCCTCATATACCCAGATTAACTTCTCTGACCCACAGTTTTACCCTAATTCAAATTATATAACTGGCTCCCATGAGCTGGCCTCCAGGATATTTGGGACCCACGTGGTGTTACTATCCTTTCTTATGTGATTTTTACCAAAATAAGAATTGGGTTAAATCCTCTTATCACATGATCCTATACTGAAATAAACAGAAAGGCTAAACACAAAGAAAAAATAAACACCAATGCCCATAAAATGAAAATTTTGACTTCAAGGAAGAGTTAGGCTAAACACATTCTAAACTGACTCAAGCATGATTGGTAGCCCCCCAAAATAAGGGAGGCGCTGGACGGCCTTACCCATGGCATTGCTGTTCAGCAGGAACACTCCGTGGGCACTGCCATCCTCCTCCAGCCCCATGTAGTAGGGGTGGACCCCATAGGAATTCTTCTTGTACTGGAGAGTCATGGGGAGAAGCAGTAGGAGTTTAAAAGACATCATGCCTGAGGAAAAAACTCAAGGAACATGTGCTTGCTGAGATAGGTCTAGTTTTCTCCATGAAATCCATTAAACACATGAAACAAAGGAGCCTGAGAATTGGCCCACTCGTCTAAAACCAGAATGAGAGGACCAAGTGGAGTTTGGGAAGATGAAGCCCGAAGCCTGAGTAGTGTGGGTGGAGAGAAGCAGAGACACAGATCCCAAATGCTCTGTCCTTACCCCTGGGGGCTGGTCTCGGGAGAACATCCCCCAAGTGTGCCACTCCAAGTCTCTCCTATAGGATGTGTGCTCAGTTTCCCCAAAGCCATAGAGGTACTTGGAGGCAAGGCGGGTGGAGATGCGGATAAACATGTCATTGAAGGTGAAACCAAGGAGCTGAGAGTCCCAACTGAAACACAAAAAGGCAGATTTAAAACAGAAAATGGGCTTTTCTCTCTGCTTCCAGCAGCTGACTTTTCAAGGACAACAAATGCGTGATTTTTATCCAGAACATGTTCATCTCCAAAACAAAACAGATACTCAGTTTGATTAAAATATCATAGAAATCCTCACTAAAAGCCCAGGAGTTTTTCTTCATTCATCTGTTTCCCACTGTCACTGCCTCCTTTCAGTGGTCCTCCACAATAAAAAGCCAAGCACCCCTCACCATCACAGCTGGGTACACGCCACACCAGCACCACCTTCCACCCTTGCACCCCTCAGCGCATTTTCTACATAGCACTCAAAGTGATGTTTACTTATTATTGGTTGTCATGAGAAGAGAACTCTCAGCTGTCTATAAGGAGCAGCACCTCCTCTAGACAAGACACCCCATAAACATTTGTTGGATGAATCCTCAGGCACACTCAACTGCCTCAGTAATTATTTCCAGAATGCTAAAGATTTCCCATGAGAACAGGTCTGAAGGAAACAACTCATCCATGGATCTGGAAGTGGACAATGTGATGTTTGGAACCAGGATACATTCAAGGACGATGGACCTGGCAGCACAGGACCTTGAGAAGGCACAGGTAGACATCAACTCTGAGTCACACTAGAAACCACTCACATTATAGTGCCTGTACTCTTGCGGCGAATTTCAATCCCAAACGGATTCTTCTTAATAAGGACATCATAGAGTTGACCCTCAGGGGTGCTGGAGGGCACCGTGGGTACGTTCAGAGGAACTGGAACTTCATACCGATTGTTGTTGGGATCATAAATCTAGGCCAGAGGAAATCGATTTTAGGCAAGAATAGTATTCTTGAAACCTATACCCTTAGCAGAACCTTTTTTATTTTTGGACAAAAAGTTCAGATGCTATCTTTCTGT
Source organism: Macaca nemestrina (assembly GCF_043159975.1). Classification (NCBI taxonomy): domain Eukaryota; kingdom Metazoa; phylum Chordata; class Mammalia; order Primates; family Cercopithecidae; genus Macaca; species Macaca nemestrina. The sequence goes on from NC_092128.1 coordinate 17,017,719, forward strand.
CTTCTTTAAGTTTATGATATCTGAGATTTAATTAATATATCAAGTAACAATGTCAGATTAAACATTTTTCTGTCATTTCTCCTTATTAAGGCCTTTATTACATTAATATACTCTATGGGACATTGGTGCTAACATGGAAAATTATTCTCAAATCAGTGTGGCATTTATGAATATGTTGCTGGTTATTTTCTGGGGTATATGAGTATATAAAAATACCTGAAAATTTTTCTGAATTGAAAAAAAAAACCTGTCTCCCCAAAATGAAATCTATTTGATTAAAATAATCAGAACGTCCTTGCTGAAGGTGGTATCTAAACCGACTCATGAGTACCTACTACATCACTGCCTGACACTGCACAAGACAGTAGGGATGTGAGCTGAATAAGGAAGTGCTACAGTTTTACAAAATTCACAAGCAGATGAGAAGTAAAATAGAGCAGCTCACAACACCTGGGTGATGTGTGCTAAGGGAGAGCTATGTAGAAGTGCTGTGAGATTCTAGGGAAGGAAATGCCTAACATTGTTTCTGGGAGACTGAGATGGTGTCATGGGAGAAATACAGGATGAGTCTTAAAAGCTTGGTAGTCATTAACCAAAAAAAGAAAGGAGATCAAGTCATACTGGTGAAGAATAACAACCACAGAGAAATGTGGGCCAGAAACAGGCAAATATTTTGGAAACAGCTACTCTGTGTTCAAGAGGTAAAGTAGGCAATGGTTAAGGCTAGAACTCCAAGGAAGTTCATTCATTTAAAACCCACTAGGTGCCTACAACATGCTAGTGCTATGATGAGGATACAGACATACAAGAGCATCTTCCCTGCATTAGAGGATGTACAGGAACTCAGAATTCGGGTTGATGACAGATTGTTAAGAATCTTTCAGGCAATGCAACAATGTCTTGATCACTTTCACTTACTGTGTCAATAACATCACACCGCTAACTATCTGCCAGGCTCTGTATTCGATTTCAGAAGCACAAAGAAGAAAGGGCACATTCCTGTCCTTGAGAAGCTTAGTTTAATAGAGAAATAGACATAACAGCTGGCCCACTCCTAGTCCTTAGATGTAATTAAATCTTGGAAAGGAATGAAATTACTGCATACTGATGGCTATATACAGAAATCTCAAATTCAGTATCCCAAAATGAATATATCATCTGACATTGATCAAGCACAAACCTTTTCAGTATTCCTATTCCAGTTAATGTCAGCACCATCCATATTAAGAGGTAAGATACCAACACGGTCATCATTCTTGATTTTCCCTCTCCATTGTCACTTGCTTGCAATCAACCACCAGATCCTATAACCCAACTTTCTCAACCTCAGACAGATCCACTCTTCTCCACCTGCATTCCAGTGTCTTGTCCAAACCTAATCCCTCAACTGACCTGCCTAACTAGTAGCCTCCTGACTTGTCTGTCTGCATACACTCTTGCTCTCCCAACCATTTTCCTAACAGTAGCCACAGTAATCTTTTCCAAATGAAAATCAGGGCAGGTCTCATTGCTCCCTCAATGATTTCTCACTGCTCTCTGGATAATGATCTAGTCTATTGTCGCATGATTAACTTATTTTAGGGTTCTGTGACTCGGACCAATAAAAGGTAATGGGACTGAAAAGGGTCTAATCACCACCTGATACATGTACTGTGTTTACCTTGAACTGCAGCATTTCATTCTTATGGTAAGTGACATCCAGGCGAAGGGGGTTCACGGGTGTGGAGGGGAAGGCACTGGCATACACGGAAGACTTTAAGGAGATGTCAGCTGTGGCCCCATGTGAATTATATTGAACATTACTGACAGAGTATAGATCGTTGACAAAATAGCAAAAAGGGACCCCAGAAGAATTGGATGCCTGAAAAGTAAGGGTAAAGTCATAGATCAGCTCAGCAAGTGGTCTTAAAGTTCTCTAACCTAAACAGGGTTAATAAAGTCATTTCATACGACAATAAAACAAGCCCATCACTGATCACTTGGCAATAACATAAATTTAAATTCCTGGTCTCCAAGCAAAATATTCATTTAAAAAAGTTTCACACACATCCCCACCTACTCTTCATATCCAGACCATGTCCCTTAAGAAGTCCTTTCTTTCTATGGATTTTAAGTAGTTATGTAAGTACTACTGCTATGTTTAAGAAACTAGAGATTAGGTGTGGAGGATGTTCATGTACATGAACCCCAGCAGCATGGTTACCTCCCAGATACAGCCACGGGCAGCACAGTTTTCTGCAGAAGCCCCATTCTCATCAGGGTAACAGTCTATTTTTTCATCATCCCTTATCTTTATATCCCACTCCACTGTGTATGCTTCTCCCAGGAGAAGATTGATGTCTGTGATAATGGCAACCTGTAGGAATGCAGAAATCACAAGGAAATTCATCTTTAGGAGATAGGCCTTGCAAGATCTGAGGCTTTTGTTTTTCAAGAAAAAAGAAAATAGAAATTAGACCAGAGTTTCAACCATCCAACCAACATATGACTTGAGCTCATAAGAAGAGAACTGCACACTGGGGGAATCTACTTAGCAGCAACAGGGCAAATGTCTCCCCTCTAGTAGAATGTTGTCCATAGCATAATGAAAACAATTCGGTCAGATAAAACCTGTCATGATCACTCCTTATTCTTTTCTGCTCTGACTCCTCTTAGCCCTCTGTGTCTTGTTAGGAAGGCTCTCTTCTGCACTTCCTCTTCAGCATGACACATGGTGTCACCCAAAGTGAGCTGATCCCCTTGCTCTCCAGTCCCCAAACCAGTATCCCCCATTGGCGTGGAGTGGTAGAAAGATCACAGCAATAAGAATCATATGACCTAGTCATCATGCCCACATTTCTGTAGAATGTTGGACAAATGATTTTGTTTATTAATTTTTAATTTTAATGGGTATACAGTAGGTATACATATTTATGGATTATATGAAATATGTTGATTCAGGCATACAATGCATAATAATCACATCAGCGTAGGTCAGGTATTCTGTTTCATTTATTTGGGTTTCAATTGTAGCAACAGCAAAATTGAAAAGTTGAAAAAAATTTATATTTCTTTCCATTTCTAACGTCCCAGCCTCTTCATTTCTCTAAGCCCAAAGACTCCAATTTTGAAAACTTCCTTTAATACCATTAGTTCTAATATTTAATATTTTTCTATATATTTTTCTTATCTTTGATACTTCTTTAAACAGCACTTCCCAAGTTAAAGTTCTCACTTGTCTGGAGTAATAAAATCACATTCTAAAATTATCATCCTTCTCCCAGTCTCCTCCCAGTCTAAACCATCTTATACTTCCCTGTTCTACTAGTCCCCAAAACCCACTCTGACTCCCAGCAATGCTCACACACAGTAGCACAGCCTTCATTCAAGGATCAATGTGAGGCCCTTTGACAATTAAATCAAGTTGGTACCTAAGACCCTCCAAAATCTGACCACAAGTTTCCTATGCAAACTAGCCTATTTTTCAAAACTGAAACTTATCTATGCTATTCCAGTCATATAATTTTCACAGGCTAATAATGTAAGGCTGTTCCCCACTTTCCTAACTTTGCTCTTCTTGTGTCTCATCATAATTATAATTCTACTTTTGGGAAAAGTAAGTGGAACCAGTTAGAGAGAGAACATTGAGAGGCAGAGAAGAGAATAAGAAGGTAAACACCCAACTCATTCTAGCTCTGGCCGCCTCATATATTTCCCCAGTCCTCTAACTTCCCCAAAACAGGCTTCAAAGTTGCTCTGTTCCTTCAGGAACCCATGAGACCTTGGTAAGAAGGAACACCATGATACTATGGAGAATTCTCAATACACCATCTCAACAAAATGGGCTTTTACCTTCAGGTTAGAATCATAAGTGACTGTAGGAGAAGTCTGACTTGGGATACTATTGTGTTTCACTGTAACATTGCTAGGTTCCTCTGTCCCAAGAATTTTAATCTCATTAAATGCTAAATTATTGGGGTCCTTGTAGGTTGATTGTGAAATATTCACCTCCAAGCGGTTCTGCAAAACAATTAAGTCCAATTATGCATAAAGGTATGCCTGTAATACACAGATTCTCAAGTCTCTCAAATATTCCATTCCAGACCGGATACCCCCCACTGCCCTGGATGCCTCTCTGCTTTCTCTACTAGTGTGTGCTCAAGAAGCACAAAATTATTTTGATAATCCTCTAATTTAAAACAATCATAAAAACACAGAGACATTTAAAAACTGTATTTAAAAACACTACTTGCTATATGAATGCCTCTTTTTCAAAACTTCGATGAAATCATAAATAGAAATGTGCTCACCTATAGCCAATAATGCATATAAATTTACAAATACAATCACGCATATACAATATACACAAGCACAGATGTGCTTGCTAATGATCAGTCCAAAGCCCACACCTAAGATTCATAAAAGTATGCTACTTACTTGAGTGACAGAAAACTCACATAAAAGATACACTTTATTGGCCACAGTATCTGAAAGTGAGAGAAAGACAAGTCAGATTCTAGCCTTCCCACCACAGAAGAAAAGATTTCACTTGCCACTCCTTTCAGCTATGTCTTGAGGTCGCACATAGCAGTTTTCCTTTTCTTTATGGATGAATAATTTTCAATTGTATATATGTATCGCATTTCTTTATTCATTCATTCATCAATGTACAATTAGATTGTTTCTATATCTTGGTTGTTGCACATAATGCCATAATGAACATGGGAGTGACTATCTCTCTTAAAGACACTGATTTCATGTCCTCTGGATATCCACCCAGAGGTGGGATTTCATGAGATTGTATGGAAGTTCTGTTTTTAATTTTTTGAGGAACCTCCATACTATTTTCCATAACAGTTGTAACAATTTACACTCCCACCAATAGTCTAAAAAATTCCATTTTCTCCACACCCTCGCCAGCACTTATCTCTTACTTTTTTTACGATTTCCATGCTAACAGGTGTGAGGTGATATCTCACTGTGATTTCTGACTTGCATACCTGTGTCATTTAGTGATGTTGAGTATCTTTTCACACACCAGTTAGCCACTTGTATGTCTTCCTTGGAAAAACATCTGCTCAGGTCCTTCACCCAGTTTTTAATTGGGTTATTTGATGTTTTGCTACTGAGTTGCCTGAGTTCCTTATTTTTTTATATTAATCTCTTCTGAGATATATGGTTTGCAAACATTTTTATCCGTTCTGTAGTTTGCCTTTTCACTGTGTTGATTGTTTCTTTTGTTGTGCAGAAGCCTTTTTGTTTGATGTAATCATGCTTGTTTATTATTTGCTATTATTTGCTATTTTTCCTTTGATTTTGGTATCATATCCAAAAAGTCATTGCCAAGACTAATGTCAAGGAAGTTTTTTCCTGTTTTCTTCTAGGAGCTTCACAATTTCAGCCCTTACATTTAAGTGTTTAATTTTACATTGCACAGTAGCAAAGATATGAAAACAACCTAAATGTCCATCAATAGACGAATGAATAAAGAAATTGTGGTACATATATAGAATAGAATATTATTCAGACATAAAAAGAAGAAAATTCTGCCATTTACAACAGCATGGTTGACTCTGGAGGACATTATACTAAGTGAAACAAGCCAGAGACAGAAAGTCAAATACTGCATGGTCTCACTTACATGTGAAATCTAAAAAAGTTAAGCTCCTAGAAGCAGACAATGTAACAGTGGTTCTTAGAGCCTGCAGGTGTGGAAAATGGGGAGATGATGGTCAAGTACAAACTTCTAGTTATTAGATGAATAGGTTCTGGGGATGCAGTCTACAGTATGGATGGTGATGGATGTGTTTTTTAAAATAGCTGTGGTAACCATTATACTATGCCTATATATATATTAAATCCTAACATTGTCCACTTTGGATATATTTCATCTTTATTTGCCAATTAAATATTTTGCAATTAAAAAATAAATAAATATTTAAATCTACATATTGGATTAGATGGACAAGAGTCTCCAAGGTCAAGCCATCGTTTTTCCTTCTCTTTCCTACTGGAACATTGCAAAGCTTCCCTTCCAAAGGCTTCCAAGGCATACGCCTCAAGGGAATCTGTTTCCTAAACTTGAAGCACAGGAATTGTTAGTATACTGGACCCACAAATACTAAAAGGTATGGCTAGGTGAGTACACACTGGAACAGTATATTCTCACTGCCTCACTGGCAGGGGCATGATTTCTATATCGCCAACATTTGCTCATAAGAATTTTGGGAGGAAGACATTAACATTGAATTACAGGAACAGTCTTGAAACCATCTCTTCTAAGCACCCATTGACAATAAAAAGAGAGCCTATTGGCCAAGCGTGGTGGTTCACGCCTATAATCCCAGCACTTTGGGAGCCTGAGCCGGGTAGATCAAGAGCTTAGGAGACTGAGATCATCCTGGCTAACACGGTGAAACCTCGTCTCTACTAAACATACAAAAAATTAGCCAGGTGTGGTGGTAGGCACCTGTAGTCCTAGTTATGAGGGAGGCTGAGGCAGGAGAATCACTTAAGCCTGGGAGGCAGAGGTTGCAGTGAGCCGAAATTGTGCCACTGCACTCCAGCCTGGGCGACAAGAGCAAAACTCCACTGCAAACAAACAAACAAACAAAAGAGAGCCTATTATTGATATCACTGGCCAATAGAAGAATTGTCAGAGATAGAAATGTATTTTTCTTCCCTTTGTAGGTCATCTACCACTACCTCTGAATGGTGCAACCAGAAACAAAATACTTCAGTGACTCTTGCTGCTGTGCCTGCTGAGATTTCTCCCACAGCTCAATGACCAGCAGGAGGGAAGGACCATAAGTCACAGGTGCGGGTTTGGAAACAGCAACATGATTGTAACAGCGCTCACCCTTCGTTTCCCCATCATCCCAGAAAAGTTCTCCTTTTGCTTCTTTGTTCTCATCTAGGGCAATGATAAGACCAAGAGGGTTCTTTCGACTGTGGGGAACAAGATTCAAGAGACAAAGACAGGAGTCAGAATTTTGCCAACTGAGCTGAGAATGTTTCCATCAAATTTCAAATTGAAAAAGTTACCAGCAGCAGATGGTTCTGCTTTTCTTCAGGCACAAACACAAAATTGACAGGCTCCCCTATCTTTAATATCAACAGTGTCACAAGAGATAGAAATACCCCAAACATTAGCAATAACATCTATGTTGGAGGTAAGAATTTAAGCACCAGAAGCTCTTCAATAGCTCAAGTAAAAGCTGCTTCTGCAACTACTACTTAGAATACAGACTATGAGAAGAGAAAGAAATCTTAGGCAATAACTGGTTCAGTCAGATCATTTTAGCAATGATGCCCTCAGGAGAACTGTCCAGTGCTATGAGGAAGATACAGTTTCACCTGCCTAAGGACCATTTATACCCAGAAATCAACAACATACAATAAGGTCCATCTATTTAGTAGTAACTTATCTGATTATCAGGTATTAGTTTCTTTTGAAAGAAAAACAAATCATTCTAATGATCTACTTTATAATTTAGAATAAGAAACACAAAACATTACTCAAAGACATGGTGAAGTAGACAGACAGAGAGGAAGAGGGGGAGAGAGAGAAATTTTTATTTGGAATCTCTCCTCATTCTGTCACTCCTCTAGGCAACCTCCAAGTTTCCTGCTCTTCTTGTTTCTTCTCTATCTGTCACTGGACTCACATTCTCCATTGTATTATTTCACAGTTCAGCCTTTCACTATACAAGAGTTAGTTTTTATTATTAACAAAATCATCTGCTTTCATTAAATATTCATGTATTGAGTAGCAGTTATTTCTAGGAAGTCAATGAGATACAAAAATTAATAAATCACAAGTCCTGACCTGAATGACCTTAAATATTACTGGAAAAACTAGGCACATTCATTTAAAAAATGGAGGTGGACAGTGAACACAACACAAAAGTTAAGATATTCTAGGAGTCCAGAACCACAGTTCCAGAAATATGGTGGACTGGATATTCTTCTGGAGACTTACCCAGTAAAATATTCCCTGATCCTAGATAAATTACAACACATATTCCTGTTAAAATATTGTTGGATTTGCAAGAAAGTAAGAAATGCATCCAAGAGACCAAAACAATAACAGGATAACAAAACACTGAGTTAAAACTAAAAGGGTGCTTAGTAAGCAAAACCCAGAATCTCCGTGCGGCAAATTCCCATAGCAAGGTTAAAATTGGGCTACTAAGCCTAGCAATCCAAGGTAGAGAATGTGAACCTCTGATTCCCACGTGAAGCCGGGATCTTGAAGGAAGCTAACGTAATGCCAGTTGGAGGCAATTCTTGGCTTGCAAACAGAAGAGAAGGCAAATCATCTCTGGAGGAATGACACCCACATTTATAAGATTATCATAGCTTAAAAAAAATAAGATCACCGAGCACACAAGGTAATAAGTCAACATGAAAGAAAGTCAGCAAAGGTAAGTAACAATAGACTTAGATTCCCCTAAACATTTTAGATAATAAAATTTTCTAGCACAGAGTATACAACTATTATTGAAATGCTAACAGTATTAAGGAAGACAAAATCTTCTAAGGAGCAAAATATATATATATATATATGTGTGTGTGTGTGTGTGTGTGTGTGTGTGTGTGTGTATATATATGTATATATGTATATATGAAATGACCAGAAACTTGGAAGTGGCAGTGCTTCCTCTGCTGGAAGATTAGGGAAAGATTTCTTGCTGCTGAAATGTAAGTTTCATTCTGATCATTAAGAATACACCAGGGCAAAGATGTTGGAAAGGATAAATTCAAAAGCCCAAATGCAGTAAAATACATAGGTATGTCTGGGAAATAGCAGGCTTTTGGCATAGCTGGTCTGTATGTACATGAAGGTATGGCAGGAGATAAGAATTGTTAAGGTAACATGTAACCAGGTTGTGGTTGGTTTTAAATACCCTATTAATAGAAGACTTTGGACTTAAAGCCTGGGAGCAACCAGTCAAGATGTTCATTTTGGAAAAATCAATTTGGTATCACTGTGCAGAACAGCTTGAAAGTGAACAATTCGAAAAAGGAAGCCAACTGGTATTGGATTTAGGGACATTTTCCATTAGCATCATAAAAAGTCTACAATTTGGAAAATTAAAGCAGTAAGAGAGGTTCAAAAGAAAAGACAGGTTTCTGGCTTCCAAAGAACTCCTAGTCTACTAAAGACAAGTAGCCTAATACTCTCAAAAGCATGAAGATATAAATGCGTACCTCTTTAGTACAGATGGAATCTATTGTTTTGGAATCAATTAAGTATAAAGGAAAATTCAGTGACTTGGAGATTTGAGGTTTGCAGAAGGTAATGTTTGAATCACAAGAAAGAAAACTTAGTGGGAGAAAAGAAATACGAAGTTGAAATTCTAGGAGGGTGGAAATTGAATCTTGACTCTCTAGAAAAGAGAACAAGTGAGTCAAGAGTAAAGAAACACGGATGCACAGTGTGGCCAAAGCAGACAGAGGGATCAACTGACCTGGTTTGCCCAGAATCAAGAAGCATCCCAAGGAAAGGGACTTTTGGTGCTAAAACTGCAACAGTCCTGGCCAAACAAAAAAGGCTGACCACCTGGCTGTTAGTTTCAAAAAGAAATTCAAAGGGTTTCAGGAAGGATATCAATTCTTAAAGGACACTCCAGCCATGCTATACCTGGCCAGAGTGGTTGTATTTGGCTGCTGTGTGGGAAAGATGTAGCCTCCTCGAAGGTGAAGTCCAATTTTGTCTCCAGGAAGTTCCATCTCGACTTTTTGCTTCCTCCATCTCACTTGGTTTCCCTGATGCATGCAGATAAATCAAACACATTGGCATGACAGCATATTGCCCTCCACTGATTATCTATGTGCCAAGTGATCCACAATTCTCTCCCTTTTCCAATTAGTTGAATTATAGTCTAGCCAGGCAATCAAATAACAGAAGGAAAAAAATTAGGAATAACATGTTCTGCCACCAGTTGGGGGTTTGTGAAAACATTTATGCCATGCTGAGGCTACTTGATACATATTATATAAACTGATAGCTCTAAACAAATAATCCGATTCCTGACCAAGCTCACGTTGTCCATTAGTTCCTCCAATATTCATTTATGAGATACTATGTCAGCCTCTATCTTATTGCTGAATAAAGTATATGAAGGTATTTTTTCACATTTCATCATGACTGATGTTAGGGATTTAGGTTGACTTTACCCAGGTTCTGCTATGAAATTACAGAAAACACTACAAAAATACTCCTCAGCAGGTAGATGGATGTTTCTCTCTCGGGAAAGGTAATTTGTCTATGCAGCTGCAGCTACAGTCTTAAGGAGTAGAAGAAAAGTCAAAGCTACTCACAGTCTCGTAGTCATACCAGACAGCATCAGGCACATATGCCATCACTTTCTCTGCACCCTGAAATTAAAACAGTATAGTATCCCCTGAGGGAAATAAAATGGATTTCTTTTTATTATCTAGGGAACTTCTTAATCATACACAGAGAGGGCAGGAATGCCCTTTCCATCCTCTGTTATTATGCCTTTCTTCTGCTTCTCCTCTAATACAAATAATAGAAACTATAACTTGGCAACCCAGAGAGAAATCTCAAATGTAGCCACATTAGGAATAATAATAATAATAATAATAATAAAACATGTGTGGTGATAAACATTCCACCTTTACATGATTATATCATTCAATTTTCCCAACATTCCCAAATGGTAGGTACTATTATTATTATTATTATTATTACACCTCTACAGATGAGAAGCCAGTACAGCTGTCACCCCTGATCACACAGGCTCAAAGTGGTAGAGACAACAATCACATCCCGATCTGCCTGACTTTAGAGTGAGTGTTGGGACTGCTCCATCCTGTTTCTGCATCATGGAGCAAGTCAGGATCTGCTATGAGAATCCAAAAACAAATAGGACCACTCCTGATATAGTTTGGATGTTTGTCTCTGCCCAAATCTCATGCTGAAATGTAATCCCCAGTGTTGGAGGTGGAGTGTGGAGGGAGGTGACCGGATCATGAGGGCGGATTTCTCATGAATGGTTTACACCATTCCCTTGGTTCTGTCCTGGCGATAGTGAGTGAATTCTTATAAGATTTGGTTGTTTAAAAGTGTGCGGCAGCTGAGCGCAGTGACTCATGCTTGTAATCTCAGCACTTTGGAGGCCGAGGCAGGTGTATCATCTGAGGTTGGCAGTTTGAGACCAGCCTGGCTAACATGAAACCCCATCTCTACAAAAATACAAAATTAGCCGAGCATGGTGGCAGGTGCCTCTAATCCCAGCTTCTCGGGAGGCTGAGGCAGGAGAATCACGTGAACCTGGGAGTTGGAGGTTGCAGTGAGCTGAGCTTGTGCCACTGCATTACAGCCTGGGCGACAGAGTGAGACTCCATCTCAAAAAAAAAAAAAAAAAAAAAAAGTGCGTGGCAACTCCCCCCACTCTCTCTCTTGTTCCTGCTTTTGCTATGTGACATCCCTGCTCCCCTTCACCTTCCTCCATGACTGTAAGCTTCCTGAGGCCTCCCTAGAAGCTGCACAGATACCAGCATCATGCTTCTTGTAAAACTTTCAGAACTGTGAGACAATGAAATCTCTTTTCTTTGTAAATTAATCAGTGTCAGGAATTTCTTTATAGCAATGCAAGAACAACCTAACATAACTTTTAAATCTAGAGTTTCCAGTAGATGCTTCTAAACCGGTTGGGAACTTGATCGAGGGAAAAAAAAATTCTAGAAACAAAAATATGTAATTACCAGATGTCTAGCTTCTCAAAATCTAGCACACTCTCTTCAAGGCTGACTCAGTCCCAGATGTCAGAAATGAGTTTGGAATAAGGAGGAGAGAGGAATTTGCAGGGCAGCAGGAACAGAAGCGGAGATCCCTAGTGTATCTCTGTGGGAACACTTACTTCATCCAGAACTGGAGTGATGAGGAGGCCGGGCCCCCATAAGAACTGTTGGTGCACATCCCAAGTGCTGTTGTCCTCATAGAACCTGAAGACCAGAGAGACAGTTCACTGAGATTTGAGCCACTGCCAATGAGATTTATCGCAGTTCTACTCACAACCTGTTGAAAGCATACAGGCCGCCTGCCCGGGCAAACCTCCCAAATTATTCTGACACCTACTCAAGCCCCTCTGCACCCCAGGACAGATTCCCCTTCCCCAGCTTATGTCTCCTATTCTTCCCTCAGGATAAACAGATGTTTCTATCCAGTATGTATGCTAGGAAGGTCTCAGGCTGTAATTCTATTTTCCATATCCCTCCTTTTTAAAAAAAGTAAGTTGAGATCTAGATATCTGCATCAACATGGATAGAACTGGAGATCATTATGTTACATGAAATAAGCCAGGCATATAAAGACAAACATCACATGTTTTCACCTATTTGTGGGATCTAAAAACCAAGAATTTATGGATACAGAGAGTACAAGGATGGTTACCAGAGGCTGGGAAGGATAGTGAAGGGCTGGGAGGGAGGTCAAGATGGTTAACAGATACAAAAAAAAATAGTTAAAAAGAATGAGTAAAACCTACCATTTGATAGCAAAATAGGGTGACTATAGTCAATAATAACTTAATTGTACATTTAAAAGTAACTTAAAGAGTGTACTTGGATTCTTTATAACTGAAAGGATAAAGGCTGGAGGGGATGGATACCCCATTCCCATAATGTTCTTATTTCACATTGCATGCCTATGTCAAAACATTTCATATACCCCATAAATATATGCAACTTCTATATACCCACAAAAATTTAAAATTAAAAAATTAAGTTAAATAATCAATACATTTCATAACTTCAGCTGACGATCAAGAAACTGGATCTGATCATAAAATATACCAGATAATTTAACATTTTACTTTTTTCTCTTTCAGGATATCTTCCTTTTAAAAAGAAATTTCATGAACAGACAAAAACTTCCCAAAGTAATGAATATATGATAGCTTGATATGTGCCTGAGGGCCTCATATGTCACCCACATAAGGGAGTTGACTGTATTTTGACAAGAAAATGCTCTTAAGTGCCTTGTTTTAGAATTAAATTAGAGATGTTCATTGCCTGAGAAATAAGAATTCTGAAATCCTACAAATCCTTTATAATAGCCTCATTTGTATTTATATTATAGGCTCATTCCTATAGCTTGAACATATTATATCTGTTCTATATAATCTGTTATATATAATCTGGCATTATAGTGCATTACAGACAAGACCACCACAGTCAAGACTTCAAATCCTTTGAATTAAGACTGAAGAAACTAAAGAAAAAATGATTTGCCTAAGCTATAGAGTGAGTTAGTGAGCAACAGAACAAAGAAAAGACCTATAGTCCCATGACTTTTAGTCTAATTCTCTCACCAAAATGGAACAGGCGAGGTTTACAAATACCAACTAGGTATTCCAGTTAGATACATAAATGAATAGAGATAGATAGATTACAGATATAGATATAGATAGATATGAATAACTGCCCGAATTGTTTCGGTTTTCACTCCGATATTTGATGATATAGTCAATGTCACTCCAGATGCATTAATAAATTAGAGGAGGTTAGGTGAACTTACTCATGCAAAAGGGGCCTGGCCACCGTGTCCCCTCGGCTGTGAGCACGGAAGAAGAGGGTGTATAGGTAGGGCAATAGAGTATAGCGGATGTTAAGGTAGTGCCTGGAGGAATTCAACAGCAGGGAGTCAGCTCCAAAGGAGGCAGGATCCTGGTCCTGGGAGGAAATAGGAGTTTGCAGTTGTGGTTTGGCTGCAGGGTATCAGAAGCACCTGAGAATTCCAGACCTCATTCATCACAACCAAGAATTTCCCTCCTGAATGACAGAGGCCAAGGTTGCAAACCTCGCTTCTGAGCAGTACCAAGTAAGGGTCTCTCCTTGGGTTTTCAATTCATCCTGCCTCCCTCGTTCTTTAAGATTCCTCTCTTGGGAGGCTGCAATTTAAACAATTTTGAAGTATTTCCTTGTTTGCTTCTTATTTAAAAGCAAACAATGTAAATAAAGTGTACAGAAGTTTGATGAAAGACCTTTACAGACACACCATTTCCTTGAATGCAGCAGTAAATAACAGGCTGAGGCCATTGGACATTTCGATGATACAGCACAGGTTCTGGTTAATTGCACATGATGGTGCAAATCAGAGTAAGTGAAGACCAGGTAAGAGGTTGGTTCAGCAGATCTCTTGGCAAGGATGCAAACAGATCTAGTCCTAATGTACGCCAAATTCATTCTGACTCTATTTCCTAGGAGCCTTACCTTGAAGCCTTGGCCATTGTGATTTCTAGAAAATGGATAAAATGCGCCCAACTGCATCCACCGCCTACAGAGCTCCTCAGGGGCATCCAAGGCAAAGCCACATATGTCAGCACCCACCTGGAAGGACACACAGACAACAGGTATACCTCACTTCCTTCCACCACCCTCCTTTGCTTTCCACCAGGGACCTCCCAACTAAACCTTGCTTAAACTTCCTACTGAGAAGGCTAGGAGGGTGGTCAAAGTTCGGTCATAGCCTGTGTCCACTCTTGAATGCTGGATGACTTTGAGTAAGTTACTCAATCCTTCTGTGCCTCAATTTCCTCATTTTGTCAGTGAGTATTAAATTACTACACAGATATTTAGTAAATGAGTGAGATAATGAAAGTAATACACTTTACATACAAGAGCTTTTGGATGTATAGTACCTAATAATACTGCTGATATTATTATTTTGACCTCACCACTGTCAGTATTATTTTTCTAAAGCCTAACTCTGACCATGTCACTCACCTATTAAAAAATCTCCAGGACTTCCTTGCTGTTCATTCTTTTAGATCTTTAAAACCTGGTTCCAATCCATCTTTTTAGCATCATTTCTCATTCCAGTCCCACACAGCAATCCTCATAGATATATCAAATAATCCCCCTTCTACTGTTTGTGCTCACTTTTATTTCTCAGTGTTAAAATGAACTTCCCCCCTCATTAGTCAGATGAAAAAATACTCACCTTTCAAGGTTAATCTCAAATGTCATCTTTTCCATAAAGTGTCTCTTGACTCCCTGCCTTGATTCCTTTTGTCCCTCATAATTTTGTCAGATAAAACTCTTTCTCGGGATCTCCCGTAACATTTAACTCATATGTCCCTGTTGGTCTTTTTACCCTAGTTTGTCATAATTATTTGTTTACACATATGTCTCCTCTTACTAAACTGTAAACCCTTAGGGCAAAGAGAAGGTACATCTTTACTATATTTATGCTTTCCTTCCCCTCTCACCATGCCTACTCTGCTCAAGACCTTGAACATTCTAAGAGCTCAATTCATAAATATGTTGGATTTAACTAAAAAATGCCAAAGCCTGTAGGGTGCTGGCAATGTTATACTTCTTCATCTCGGCACTAAATACACAGAAGTGTTCAGTTGGTGAAATTCATCAGCTGTATTCTTAAGGATACATACACTTTTCTGTATAAAGTATGTTACACATGTTATACTTTAATAGAAAGATCAAAGTTACACCTTCTGTCTTCATAAGGCAGTACAGGAAAGAATGGTATGGTATCAAAGCCCTGCTGATGTGGATGAAACACATGCTCTCAAGACATTAAATTCCCAGCCATGGCAGGCAGGAGAGGGGAGCTTTGCAGCTTGAAAACTTTCTAGAATGAGGCTACCTGGGAATTCAGGTTCATAAGAGAGCTTGAGGTAGCAACTCACCATGGGGATGCCGAAAAGGTTGAACTCAAGGACACCAGGGATGGACCATCGCAGGTCATCCCAGGTGGCGGTGTTGTCTCCTAACCAATGTGCTGCAAACTTGCCAGAACCCGCAAAGGTAGAACGGGTCAGAATGAAGCTTCTGTTATTAGGGAACACAGTCTTGGCAGCTCTAGAAAGGGAGAGAGATTTAAGGAGCCAGTGTGAGATCTTAGCTTGTCTCAGTCCAGGGGATACAGAAACAATACCAAAGACATTAAAAGTGAACAACCCACTCTCTTCCAACTCTCTTTCGGTACAATTAGAGTCCCTGTGGGGAGCATTCTGTATCATTAAATATGTTTTGTTTTGCTTTGTTTTGTCTTAAGAAATTTTATGCATTAGCCCCATAATCTCCAAGAATTAAAAACATACATATATTCTTTATATTCAATAATTAGCAGGTCGTAGCCACAGTGGTCTTACTCTGCTGTGGCAACCGCCATGGAGTAGCCATACAGATTGTGAACGTCATACTGCTTGCCCCAGTGCTGCACTGCATCCATACAGAGAGTCTTGCAGAACAGGTACCCATCCAGGACTCCTGAAACCAAAGCGGGATCAATCAGCGACAGCCTAAGTTGCACATTTCCTGCTCCTTGACTATCACACAATCCGACATGACAGCACCCCAGGCAGACACTCTTGTGGGCATCCTGCAGTCACACTGCTCCCTCACTATGAGAACGCTATCCACATGGAGTAGTTCCTCTGACATATAAACGAATTCTGCTGACTCACACACATCCTCCCACCCAAGCTCTCATGTGATTAGAGGCAGACACTCGGAAGCAAAAAGATTCAGTCAGCCCTGAGGTTCAATCTGAATTCTCCAAACTGAGCTAAGTTAAGTGGTCCAAGAATAGAAATGCTGAATGAAAGTGTAAATTAATTTCTGACTCCTTCTCTCCCCTGATCATGTATTTTAGAGAATGATTTCCAGTCTCTCCTGTATTCATCTGTTCCTCTCTGCTCCCACTGCACCACTCTGGTTGAGATCCACATTATCTGTGGACCTTAACTATTACAGTAGCTTCGTCATGTCTTATTTACCTCCCATGTATCTATTTCTAGTTCACACTATATATTAATACCAGGTTCAAATTTCCAAAACCATCTGACTACCATGCTTCTCTCTTACTAAAAGACAAGTAGCTTCTAACACCAAAAGAATAAAATATGAACTGTTTAGCCTCTTATCCAAGCCCCTTAGCATTTGATTCTAACCTACCTGCCCCAATTTCCTCTCTTCCCACCATATTGAAGCCTTCATAAGTTATTATCATCTTAGCAGTTTTTTCCTCTCTCAAGATATAATTTGTCCTTGAACCTCCAGCATTCTTTAAACTATGGCCGATCCTATGATTCCAAGGCCACACCCTAAGAGATAGTGTTGTCCAAAGTTCAGTCAAAGCTGGGTATCATCACGTTCACTGACTTTGACCTCCCAAGTCACGAGTTCTGTCTTTTCATCCTGTGGCTCAGTTCTTCACACTGTGGACATGTCAGACATGACCCTCACCTTAAGACCAAGGCTGTTTACCTGGTGTCTCTCTAGTAAACCCTGGCCTGCGGGTGTATATTTGAGAATGACATAAACTTACCACTAGCCTCTGGCCTCTACACCATATCCTCTCTAGATCTTCCCTAGCAATAGCTTTGACTGTAAGTAGAAGTATTACATTGCCCCTTTTGAATTTGTGCCTCTTTTAGGAAAGCATAGCATGTTTTTATTTTCCTTCCTAGTGTTTCCTTACCCACATTTTTCTTTTCCTATGCACACTTATGAACAAATTCCCTTGTCAAATTTTTCGGATCTGTCCTTATGAATTTATAATATGAAATACACATTGCTACTTTAATCTGCTGACCACCAAGACTTACTGGGAGTGAATGGGGGATTATTTAGGTTGTTTGTGGAACATCCTGAGACCGAACCATCAACAAAGTTGGAGACTTCATTCATATCCTGCAAGATGAAGAGCAAAAACTATTAAGAAAAAGTAACATGTTATCTTATGATGTACTGATGGTGTCTTTTTTTAATTAATCAGATAAATTATCACAGATATTTTAAGGGAGTATTTATATATATGGAATAGAGTGGGTGTTCTTGTCTACCCACTGAAGGCTTCATGAAGAAGGTTCTTAACATTTCTTCAAATAATATGCCTATAACTGTTGAAAATGAACAATTCCCAAACATATCAGGTGAAAAAAATTTCAATTTATATGACATGTTTCAACTTATACATTTTCCATATATCAAAATAGAACTGTAAATACATACACATAAAAATACATATAAACATATATACACGGAGAGAAAAGGAGGGAGAGAGCACATGAGGGTCTAGAGAAATGCATTCTAACATATCGATAATAAATGTCTTTGGTTGCTATAATTTCGGAGGATTTTTGCTTTTATCTTTTTAACTCTCTGTATTGTTTGAATTTTCTACAGTTCTGTTAGAAAAAGAAAAAGTTTCAACTCTGGAGCTCCCTAAATTTTGCTAACCCTCGGCTGGGTTACTTTCTTTCACCTGACATCATATGACACATTTGTCTTTTTTTTTTTTTTTTTTTTTTTTTTTTTGAGATGGAGTCTCGCTCTGTCGCCCAGGCTGGAGTGCAGTGGCCGGATCTTAGCTCACTTCAAGCTCTGCCTCCCGGGTTTACGCCATTCTCCTGCCTCAGCCTCCTGAGCAGATAGGACTACAGGCGTCCGCCACCTCGCCCGGCTAGTTTTTTGTATTGTTTAGTAGAGACGGGGTTTCACCGGGTTAGCCAGGATGGTCTCAATCTCCTGACCTCGTGATCCGCCCATCTCGGCCTCCCAAAGTGCTGGGATTACAGGCTTGAGCCACCGCGCCCGGCCGAGACATTTTTCTTTACCACAGGCATAGTTTGTTCAAGCACCTGAGTGCTTTGGCTCTGATCAATTTGTTCAACATGTCCAAATGGAAGAGTCTTGAACTAGCAGTTGAACAATTTGTATACTTTGCAACAAGGTAAGGAGTACATGACCTGTTCTGAGTTCAGCTCATTCCTTTGAGGAAAGGAAAGGAAGAAAGAGAGAAAGAGAGAAAGAAAGAAAGAAAGAAAAGAAAAGAAAAGAAAGAAGGAAGGAGAGAGAGAGAGAGAGAGACAGAAAGCAAGCAAGCAAGCAAGCAAGAAGGAAAGAAGGAAAGAAAGAAAGGAAAAAAAAGAGCTAGACTTGGGAAAAAATTCCTGAGTTTCCTTTCAGCTCTAACATTTTGATTTTTATTCTAAGCTATGTGTTTTAGTGAGATTATTTGAATAGAAAGATAGTGAATATTGAGAATGATTGCTATACTTCCTTTCTTCTCCTCCTCCTCCTCTCCCTATGCTCCGTGACTCAAAGATACAGATATAGATACACACAATCTGAATATTTGTCACCCAATAATCCAAGTGTAAACAACTCACAATCCAGATTCCATCAAACTCCACTTGATTATGAAAAAGTTCAAATTCCTTTGTCCACCAAACAGCACAGTTGGGATTGGTATAATCAGGAAACACAGTTTGTCCAGGCCAGACCTTCAGGAGAAAAAGAAAAACACTGATAAGAGTAAATTAAACAAATACAGAATAAAATAAAGTACTTTGCAAAGAAATTCCTAACATGATCACAGCAACCGAGGTACCCAGGAACACATCCTATTTAGTTAGGAAGTTGCAGTGCTCAGAATATTTAAAATAAATGCCAGGGTCACTTGAAGAAAATGCATTTCAAAAAATGTTTAAGTCGTTAATGAATAAATTTGTGGATAAAGGCATTGTCTAACTTAGTCATCTTTAACTCTCTACACTTTTTTTGTTCTTAATTCTGGGAATAGTAAATGGGGGAAGAGCACTGTGTAAATTTCAGCTAGTCCATTATAAACTGTGGATTCTAACATCATTCACTTTTCTCTTTCTTTCCTGTCCAATTTCCCCCAGACCCTACACTCTGAAAAGGGACCTTAGAAGTGAACAAGCAGATGACACCTTCCTGAAAAAACAAGGACAAACAAACATTTGAGAAAGAAGTGGGTACACTTGTCAAATACTGCAGGAAAATTGAGTAAGAAGAGGCATGAAACAGTTCCGCTGGACTTACCAATGAGAAAGTAATGGGTGTTTTTTGCCAGAGCAGTGTCAGGGAAGTGATGGGGGAAGAAAGGAGACCACAGTCAGCTGCAGAGTGTGTGGGAGGTGAGAAAGTGGACACTCAGTGTGTGAGCTGTTGTTTAAAGGGACTTGGCTGTGAAAGGAATCAAAAATCTAGGATGGCCGGCATGCACTTGGGCACGAAAGGGCAGAGGAGAATTTATTCCCAGAATATATAAATATACTGAAAAGGTACAATAAAACAATTACATGCACAAACACACACACATTCACACACCCCTATGCAGCCCCTCTACCAGCCTCCAGCCTTCCCATTAAGTTACCTCCCCAATGAGTGGAGTCACTCCATCTGAACTATTCACCCATATCTTCATATCTGAACCCCTGTCATATGGGCCATAGGGTTTACTTGAGGAAGAGTTGTTGGAGATGGCTGGATCCTAAAAAGAGGAAGAATACAATGAAGAAACCAGCTGGAAGCTGGAGGCACTGAAAGGAGACTGGGAACTTGGGGAGAAAGCAAAGGAGATGGGTGTATGAAACGGAGGAGCAAATGCCTAATTTGGAGGAAAGAGGGCAGTACGTACCACAATGATGACAAGCTTCTGTCCATTTTTGTGTAAGTCATTGACAAATTCAGGGAAGCCTTTAAAATTCACTGGATCATAAGTGAAGTCCCTTCTCTCATCCATATAATCAATATCAGCATGCTGAACATCCTGAAAGAATATATAAAGTCCACAATTAGCGCCTAGGAATTTCCATGGTAAAACGAAATCAAATTTTCACTGTGATTATTCAGGATAAACAACAACTCTGTTCTGGGCTCTAAACAGAGTTCTTAATCAGTTCCTGGAACCTGAGTGCCTCTTTTCCAATGGTGATTTCAAAAACACATGACCGGTTGGTTCTCTAGGGCTTGGCCTCATCCCTGCCATCAGGTTAACTGCATCATCCTATCCTTGCCTGGCACTCTGGCATTAAAAACCAATCAAGCAAACAACACCAATTATGACAAACCCCTAAGACGATCAGACATATCCACCTAAGAAATGACCTAAATTTCACCTTATTCACAAGATAAAGAAGGGAAGAGATTGTCTCCCACATCTCCCTCATTTTATTACCCCACGTTTTATTTTGTTACTTCACTTCTACCCCACATCTTTGCTGTTTATGCTATCCCAACTTTACCTGTATAAACATAGTGAAGCCCAGAATAAAATGTACCCTTCTCTGCAACCTAGGTTTGTCTCCAAGGGCATAGAGCAGGGGAGAGAAGAAGATTATTCTAGAGACTACTGAGCTTTTCCCTTTGTATCTCTTGTTAAATTTCACACCCAATAGTACCCAATATCACAGGTACATTCAAAGTTAGCCATTCAAAGTACAAAAGGATTTTATTACATGTCCATACTATACCTTTTTGTTCACTTAAAGTGACAGATTTTAACATGTATACTGAACTCAGGTAATAGTGTTCAATTCCCTGTCTAAATACTCCCTTTCACATCTCACACCACTAGGCAGCAGTAATAGTCCAATTCTTTCATTTCCTGGATCGCTTAAAAAGAAAATGTCTATCTACATGTAAGGAAAATGGCATAAAAAGAGAGATGGCCACTATGATGTTAGAGATCTGGACTTGAAAACTAGTTCCTCTGGTTTTCTAATATTAAATGAGATTTCTAATCTTAAATGGAGTTTTGTGGGGGTTTTTTGTTTGTTTGTTTGTTTTTCCTCAAGACTGAGTCCAGCTCTGTCGCCCAGGCTGGAGTACAGTGGCACGATATCGGCTTACTGCAACCTCCACCTCCTGGGTTCAAGTGATTCTCATGTCTCAGCTTCCCAAATAGCTAGGATTACAGGTGCCTGCCACCATGCCCAGCTAATCTTTTTTTTTTTTTTTTTTTGTATTTTTAGAAGAGATGGGGTTTCACTGTGTTGGCCAGGCTGGGCTTGAACTCCTCACCTCGTGATCTGCCTGCCTCAGCTCCCCCACATGTATAAAGCCATGTTGTGCTGGAGAATGAGTAGTGGGACCCGCATCTAGGCTCAGAGTGGATTCATTGACCCAAACATCTTCATCTGCCCTGACTTTCTGCTTCCCCCATCTCCTCAGTGTTCCTAGGCTTTTTGAATCTCAATTCCGTTAAGCACTTTCTTTTACACTTCATATTTATGAACTCTCTTTCTGCCAAATTACAAAATGTCTACTGAAGTTCGGTTTCAATCGTGAAATGACCACACTACAGAGAAAGGCAAATTCTGCTTATTCCCAATTTAATAGTAATCAAAATACCAAAGTAAAAACACATGGACCTGAAACTTGTTGTATTATTTTTCACATCCATGTAGTCATGCAGTATTTGTTCTGTCATCAATTATCTATGCGGCCTTGATCATGTTATTTCCCCTGACAGCCTCAATTTACTGTGAAAAAAAAAATGATGCTAGCCCAGATGGCTCATGGTTCTTCCAGTAATATAATTATTTTGAGCTAAATTCATGGGGTCTAGAACTACTCCGCTTCCTCAATTCCTCTTTAAAACATCTGTTAAAACATAGGTAGGGAGACTGGGAATCTGCATCATTCATGACCTGACACTAAACCTAAGAAACTAAGAATTTAGACATTAAACCTTATGCCAGAATCTTAGAGGAATTTCTGAAATTATGATACAACTTTTATGGTAAGTTCCTGCCATGACACTTTTGAGTCAAAACAAACCAAGAACACGTGTAAGGCAAGAAAATCCCTACTGAGAAGCATTAAAATGCTACAATTCAAGCTGAAGAGACAAATGCCTTGAAAACTCAAATAAAAACACCTGTAAAATGTAGTCAATACAGTAAGCACAAAAAATGTTTACTAATAAAATACACGATAAGAAAAATAGAGACAAAAACAGATTACCTCCCAACACATAATTGTGGTCTCCTAGTCTATTTCATACTACAAAGAACTATGGTTCCTTCAAAAAATGATTGGTCCAACAAAAAAAGTCTAGTATTCTGACTATCTAAAATTCCTTTCATTACCAAATAAATAAATCAATCAAACTCAGGGAGAGAAAATATAAATAGTTGTTCTTTTTCTTCAAGGGAATTTCTTTACTTTTGGAGAACTATTGAAAACCTTGCTTACATAAGGGAGCTGTGCTGCGCGATTTCTCTCCACGACTTCTCTCATGTTGTCTAAGGTTCCATATTCATAACGACTAAGGTGAAATCCAAGTGCCCAGTAGGAGGGAAGGGCTGGCCGCCCAATAAGCTGAAAGAAATATGTGAAGTGAAAATTAGCAAATACTCTGGTTTTAATAAAAAGTTTTTGAAGCATTGCTTTCAGAGCACCAAACATAGTCCATTTCCCAACGCACTGATTCATTCATGTTAGAATGTTAGTCTATTTTTCCAACCCTTCATAAATGTTTGAGGGTAGGGCCATGTTTGGGGCATCTGTATATTCTCTCCCCTTCTTATAACATAAAAATGCTATACAGCAAGTTTCCATTGTATATATGAAATCTGTTCTTTAATATCTGAAATTTGTAACAGCAGATTTTGTGGGTCACACTTGCACATGAAATTTACTTTTATAAAATATTTGCTGTTTAAGATTTCCTCAGTCACAATCTTGACATCCTAAGTTTACCTCTAGATATTCTTGAACAACTTGCTCTGGAGTGTTTCCCAAGAACACATAGAAGTCGAGAATGCCCCCAGTGGTGCGGTAAGTGATGGCTGGCGCAGGCTGAAGGACAACCTCTTGAAAGGTTAAAAATGAAGAAAATACAAATCAGAATTGATTACTGAATAGTAACTACCAAGTTTTAAAATAACGCAGGATCACTAACCATGTGAACATGAACAAAGTGACCCTAGTGTCTCACATCTTGAATACCAAGGGACAAACCCTGACCATCCAAGTCCACCCTCACAGCACATGGCAGCCAAGGCATTTTTTCTGCGACAGATTTTAATAATACTGACTGGAGTGTCTTAGTGCCTTGTGCCAGGCCCCAGGCTCTGGGGAAAAAGCAGCCAGGCTCATGAAGGGGTCCAGAATAAGCCACTGTGACATAAAAAAAATTATTTTGGACTGAAGGCATTTAAGTTACTGAAATCCCTGATGTGCCTAAAAGCATAGCCTCCCAAAAAAACTCAATAAAAAGCAATTGTCATAAATCTGCGCCAAGGAGTACCTCTAATCTTTTCTGAGACAACAGGCACCATTCTCAGACAGACGGTGTCACAAGACTGTCTCATCCTCCCACCTATCTTCTAAGGGCCCATTTATCTTTCCAAAACGTCATTTGTTCTCTCCTAAGCGTCTTTCCTCCTTCCCTTTCACCTATTAATTAAGATGGTATAGAAGCCCCAAGTTCTAATCTCTGCTTTGAGTTACTCATCACTGAGAACTCCTGTGTGTATACGCATTACATGTGTAAATAAATTCTTTCTTTTCTATTGCTAGTCTACCTTTTTGCCAGTTTAATTTGCAGGCTCCCAAGAATTAACCCTAAGAGGTTAGAGGAAAAGCTTTTCCTCTCTGACTTTCACAACCACAGAACATGTCCCACCACATACCCCATCATTATTGTGAGAATATAATTCAACTAGACATGGACATAACTATCCTCAGTAAATCTCACATCAAACAAAAGCCAAACCAAAAAAAAAAAAAGTCAGAAATTGTGCCATAAATTCAAAATCCCTCTATGTGCCAATCACCATTCTCAAAAGTTGTGTCATTACACTGATTTGTATCCAGGAATAAAATGCCTCAAGAAATATTGCAATGTACTCTCTGGTCATAGGAACAACTCATACAGAGTATCTAGGATCTTGTGGCCTTGCCCACTAAGTCTGACTCATCTTATTTTCTGGTTCCTTTCACCTAGCTAAAACTGTACAGTCCTTGTATTATATTATCTCAGTCTATTCTTAGGTTGTTTGGCATTTCAAATACCTTAGGATCATCTAAGATTCTATTAGAATCATCTCAGATTCATCTCTTAGATGTCCTAGAATCATTTTAGATCATTTAGAGTGTTTCTCAGATATCTGTGTTGGAGAATCAGATCTTTATTTTGTTTAATTTCCATTTCACTGCAAGCTGATATTTTCATAAAACAACATGAAAATGAATTACTAGAAAAAGGTTCATGTGTGCATGTGGAGGCTACAGCACTGCTTACTCGCCATTTCTATACTCATCTTACTATAAACCTGAAACAATCTGTGACCCAGTCAGGGACCACACTTTGAGGAGCACTGATTGAATCAATGACTCTCAATTGAGAAGAGGTATCGATCAATACCCTATGTCCACCATCAATCCTGGCAGCTTCTGATACATCTTCTCTTCCCCTGTGGCAATTCATTGCCACTGGGATCTACTGACGAAAAGGCTGAGGACGGAGAAGAACACATTGGTGGAAACTATCTCAGAGTAAATTATAGGGAAGGGTTAGCTCCCTCAACTTGATAACAGAAAATATTCCAACAGAGGCCACCAGATTCAGGAAAATCATAAGCTAGGAGAAAATCCCCTACTCATGGCTACCATAGATCAACAGGTAATGAAGTAGGGATAGCACAATTAGATAATCTATATGGCCCTCCCTACACTATGTCTCAGTCACTCTTAAAGGGATCCATTCCTTTTATCATAGTGCTGTAAGAAAGGGACTGAAAATCACTCTTGCGCTTATTTTTTTCATGAATAGTCCTTTACCCATGGCATTGCTGTTCATCAGAAACACCCCAAAGGACAATCCACTAGCATCTTCAAGACACAGGAAGAATGTCTGCGCACCATACAAATTAGTTCCGTTCTGCAGAAAGATAATTAAAAACCAAAATTTACAACCAAGAAGCCTCAGCACCACACTGTGCGGTTGGTTTAGGAAATCAGTCCTAATCATGCAACTAATTGACAGGAAATTCATGGTCATCAAGACACATTTTTAAAAGATGGGGTCTATATCTAGTTGATGTTAACCAAGTGAACTCGTGTTTTCTTACAGAATGAGCCAGCTATGATCATTCATCCAGAAGGAATGTGAAGGCTGTGATGTTTTTTACAAGGTAAGAGGATAGGAATTTTTAAAACGTAATTCAAAAAAGCTGCCCTCTCAGAGGCCTGTCTTAACCTGACTTAACCTCATCAGCAAAAGCTCCATCAATATGCCTTAATATGAATCAGGTAGCTAGATGGAGCTCTAGTCTAGGCTTGTCTTCGAGACTCCAGAACAGGAGTTCTCAACCTAGACTGCATGCCAGACCAATTAAAACAGAATCCCTGGAGATAGAAGCAGACATAGCTGTTATTTTTTAATTTCCCCAGATAACTCCAACATGTAGTCACATTTGATAACTATTGCTCTGGAAAAGTGTTTCTCAAAATTTGGTGTATCCACAAATTACATGGGCACCTAAATGCAGATTTTCTTTTTTTTTTTTTTTTTCGGACAGGGTCTCACTCTGTTGCCCAGACTGGAGTGCACTGGCATGATCTTGGCTCACCGCAACCTCCACCTCCCAGGCTCAAGCAATTCTCCTGCCTCAGCCTCCTGAGTAGCTAGGATTACAGGTGCATGCCACTACCACCTGGCTAATTTTGTTTTTTTTTTTTTTTTTTTGAGACGGAGTCTCGCTTTGTTGCCCAGGCTGGAGTGCAGTGGCACGATCTCAGCTCACTGCAAGCTCCACCTCCCGGGTTCACACCATTCTCCTGCCTCAGCCTCCTGAGTAGCTGGGACTACAAGCACCTGCCACCATGCGCGGCTAGTTTTTTTGCATTTTTAGTAGAGATGGGGTTTCACCAGGTTGATCTTGAACTCCTGACCTCAAATGATCCAACTGCCTCGGCCTCCCAAAGTGTTGGGATTACAGGCATGAGCCACTACTCCTGGCCCTACATGCAGATTTTAATTCAATAGACGGAAGAAGGGGCTGAAAGCCCACCTCTCTCACATGGTGGTTCCCCTGCTACATACACACTTTGAGTAGCAAGGATCTGAGGCTCCTTAATGAAACAATTGTCACCAACTATTCCTAGGTTAAGTTGCTCTGACTCAACAGCTTTTCTACTTTTCTGATAGGCATATGTACAGTACAGAGCCTGAGCTTAAAACTACACAGAGAAGGGATTAGATTCTTCCTCTGTTCTTACAAACTCTTTTTTTTTCCTTTTCTTTTTCTTTTTTTTTTTTTTTTTTTTGAGATGGAGTCTCACTCTGTCCCCCAGGCTGGAGAGGAGTGGCGTGATCTCGGCTTACTGCAAGCTCCGCCTCCCAGGGTCAGGCCATTCTTGTTCTTACAAACTCTTTTGTCTTGAGCTATTAATTTGGCTTCTCTGGACCTCAGTTTTGTCTAACAAGAAATTATTATATTTTCTAGACTCTATGTCTAAATAAATATATATATATCTATATATATACACACACACACACATATATATGTGTGTGTATATATACATATATATATGTGTGTGTGTGTGTATATATATATAAATTGTTGACTAACAAATTATTGCTGTAATCTCCTTTCATCCATCCATTAATTCTGCTTAGTCAAGAAAGCCCAGCCGGGCACAGTGGCTCACATTTGTAATCCCAGCACTTAGGGGAGACCAAGGCCAGAGGATTGCTTGAGTCCAGGAGTTTGAGATCAGCTTGAATAAAATGGCAAAAACCAGTCTCTACAAAAAAATACAAAAAATATTAGCCAGGCATGGTGACACACACCTTTAGTCTCAGCTACTCCAGACACTGAGGTGGGAGGGTCACCTGAGCCCAGGGAGGTTGAGGCTAAAGTGAGTCATGGTTGTGCCACTGCACTTCAGCCTGGGCAACAGTGAGACCCCATCTCAACAAAAGAGAGAAGAAGAAAAGAAAAAGAAAGGCCCTGAACAATAGAGTATTGCCAAATCCAAAAAACAATATTATTTCAAATTTTAGCAGTCAAAACAAACAAAAGTGGAAATAAAATAAAACAATAACAATAAAACTCTGTCTATTCTTTCACTACCACAATCATTCTTTATACAAAAAATGATTGTTTTAGCTGAGACTTTATCCTATTTTGATAAACCTGGTAAGTCGGTGATTAAAGGAGAACCTAAAAGTATGGTGATCACAATCAACTGTTGTTCAGAGTACAGATATTAATAAGATCTTCTCCATATCTGGTTAGGAAACATATGAAGGAGTTGGCATTTACTGAGCACTTTCCTTCTGGCAGCCATTCTTCTAGATACTTTACATGTATCAGTTCATTTAATCCCCACCACTACCCTATTGAGACATTACTTCCATTTTATAGATAAGAAACTGAAAACACAGAGGTAAGTAACACCCAGAACCATGTAACTGGTGAGTAGCAAGACTAGAATTCAAAGCCAGGTATTCTCACTCTAGACTCTTACTCTTAAACACTACACTGTAATACTAGAGGTGACCTTCAAGAATGAGACTATGATATTCAGTGGAAAGGGACCCATCTGAAAGCTTACTCCATTGGGAGTTGTGTCCCTGTTAAATATGGGCCAGGTCTTCCAATTCATATCATGCCGGTACTGCTGGTGCACATGCTCTCCCAGGCCATACACATTAGCACTAGGCAGTCGGGTGGAGAGCTGCAAGAACTGGTTGGCAAACAGGAGGGGCCCAATGCTTGAGTCAAACCTAGACACAGGTGGAGAACAGAAGGATGGGTGAGCAAGCGGTGTGGAGAGAATGTAAGTGCTTGGAAAAGCATCCTTTATATCTCAATGACTCAATAGCCCCCATTCATTCAGTCCCATTTGCCATCCTGTGACATTTTTCTATGGACAACAAAAGATTAGGACTCCTTGAAGAAAGGGACCATGTGCAAATTTCTTACTCCCAGACCAGACAGCCTACCACATGACCAGAACACTATACTTACAATAGGAGATGTTCAGTAAATATTTACTGGTGGACAGCTGATTATATATTATAGATGGAGGGAAATAAAGGGAAAACTAAAGAGAAAAAAAAATGATTGTGCCAACAGAAGAAAGAAAAAAAAGTCAGAAAACAATATATACTTTAGAAGGTAAAGGGTCTGGTCAGTAATAATTGTCTCACAACCTTCAGGAATATTGTTGAAACACCCCCTTCTCCATGCTTACAGACCTCCCTGTAACCTTCTTACTCTGATCCTTCGATAGGTTTCCAAAACTTACAAAACACGATTGTTGCTTCTTCTGGTCACTTTGATGCTAAATGGCTCTCTGGAGATTTCAACTCCGTAGGTCAAAGAAGCAGCAGCATTTCCACTGAAGGACTGCACATGTTCGTGGGGTACTTCAAACCTGCTACTGGTTTGGTCGGTCAACTGTGCAGAGATAGAAATAGAAGGAAAGCCAAAATAAAAACTTGTCAGAGCTTCCCAATATCCCTACTTACGATACTGGAATCAGGTACTGATCAAACTGACCTCATATCTAAGGTAGATGTACTCATTATGTTACCAAATTCAAAGGGTTCACCTTTGGGCATAAGTTAGTCTTTAGGTAGAGACATACACAGCACATCTGCAAAGATGGATTGAAAGCTGTGATCTCCCTTATTTTATCTTCCTACCACATTCCACATGTTATCTAGAGTAAATAAATGAAAGCCAAACTCACTAGTAAACTGTAATACATATTCAGGAAGCTATCACACTAAATGAAGACTATTCTGTATATGTCTTTAACATACAGGTGCCAATTAATAATGACAGTAGAGAAAAATACCTCCAGTAGCAAATTTTTCTATTTTGTAGTAACTGCAGTCATCGGATAGGGAACAAAAGTCTCTCAAAAAAAACTTTAAAAAAATAAACAAATTACAACCTTAAAGTGGAAACGATTAGATGTCTGATATTCTGCTGTGAGAAGAACATTGTCAACATTGCTTCCGAACACGGGTGAAGAAGGCAGATTTTTCAACCGGGCTGTGAATCCTAACACAGGAGAAAAAAAAAAAAAAAAAAGGTTTTCATAGTTGACTCTGCAAATTCTCAAATAATACCTACACAAAAATTAGGATACATGGGGCTGGGTGCGGTGGCTCGCACCTGTAAACCCAGCACTTTGGGAGGCCGAGGCGGGTAGATCACCAGGTCAGGAGTTCGAGACCAGCCTGACCAACATGGTGAAACCCTGTCTTTACTAAAAATGCAAAAATTAGCTGGGAATGGTGGTGCATGCCTGTAATCCCAGCTACTCCGGAGGCTGAGGCAGGAGAATTGCTTCAACCCGGGAGGCAGAGATTGCAGTGAGCCGAGATCACGCCACTGCACTCTAGCCCACACAACAGAGTGAGACTCTGTCTCAAAAAAAAAAAAAAAGAAAAAGAAAAAGATTGGGATACATGTCAAAGGGATTGATGAAAAGCCTTTATTTCTCAAAAGAAGGGAAAAGACAGACATATACCCCATCATATGCACATACTATCTTTGGCAGATTATGGCACTAGATATCACCATTACATTATATAAAAATCTGTCTCTCTTCTATAAAATCTGATTGAAAACCTCCCCCAATAAGCCTAACACTCATACCACAAGCCCATCAGTCATTTGGTGTTAATCAGATTCCCTTTACATTCTCAGAATTGACATACATATACACAATTCCTTCTCAGTCATTTTCATATTGCATTATAGGTGATTATATCCATTGATGCCATCTCCCTAATTAAACGGTAAACCAGGTGAAAGCTGAGACCTTATTGGAACAGTCCATCAGGCCCAGAGCATCTGAAAGGGGAACATGCCTCTTCCTTTCTACTGAGAGCCTCCCTAAAGCGTCACCTTCTGCTATCCCCTAGAATGGTCATCATTATGTTCTGCATTTTTTGGGGGTGGGGTGTGGCTGGATGGAGTCTAGCTCTGTCACCCAGGCTGGAGTGCAGTGTCACGATCTCAGGTCACTGCAACCTCTGCCTCCTGGGTTCAAGCGATTCTCCTGCCTCAGCCTCCTGAGTAGCCAGGACTACAGGCGCATGCCACTACACCCTGCTAATTTTTGTATTTTTAGTAGAGATGGGGTTTTGCCGTGTTGGCCAGGCTGGTCTCAAACTCCTGCCCTCACATGATCCATCCATCTCGGCCTCCCAAAGTGCTGGGATTACAGGTGTGAGTCACTGTGCCCAGCCTATGCTCTGCATTTTAGAGTAAGAGGAAGAAGAGGGGCTACTCACTCCATGAACACTTATATTGACTTTCACAACATGTTTATAAAATTGGAATTATTTTCATTTCATAAAAATAGCACAAAATTAGAGTTAGAAGTAGTCTGAGAGGTTAGTGATTTCAAATCCCCCACTTTAAAAGGGATAAACTTGAAAACAAAAATGATCAATGATTATTGCAGTCATGAAGGTCCATAATGGGGAAGCTGGAAAGAGGACATGGCCCCTCAACTCCCAAGGCAGAGAATAATTCTTCCTTGGTGCCCAAATAGATTCTAGTCCTTGATTAAGAGCAGTGCCTACCTTCTGTCACATGTGGTTATGTGGTCCCACAGAGCAGAACTCTGCAGGCTGCCCCAGCTCTCCTCTGGGGGACATAGAGTCATCCTCCAGAGGGTCTGGACCTCCTGCATTGTGGCAGACTATGGCTTACCTGCATTTGTGTTTACAAGGTTGCCCTCCATGTGGTAGCTATGATTCTTGGAATAGTAGCACCAGGGAACACTTACAGCTCCCTGGGGATTCCAGCAACAGCCACGTTGGTCACATGTGGCCTGAAACAACAGGTTAGTCAAAGAAGCTCCATTTAGTCGTAGAACACAATCATTTATAAAGCATAAAACATCTAATCTGAGACTATGGTATCAAGAACTTCATTTACAAATAAGGCAACTGATATTTAGATAAATTGTGCCATATACCAAGAAATGGCAGAGCTTCTACCTATAACCAATTTTTCTGACCAGTGTCCTTCCTATGTAACAGTATGGGAAGCAAAATGCATTTTGTATCTTTTATCACAAAAAAACTCACAAACATATTTAAAGAGTCTAAACAATAATATAATTATATCACCAGTAATCCAAAATTACAAATGGAGCTTCATTTATATTTGCTTTGACTTTTAAAAATAAGACTTTGCAATCAATTCTATTCTGAAGCTTTCAAATCAAACTGATGTTGTTTTGACTTTTAAATATATGCCTTACATTCATGTGGATTATACATATGTGAGATATATGACATGTATACAGTCCCTCAACTCCTCCAGAGGCAGAAAGTAGTCCTTCTTGACACCCAAATAGATTCTTACTTAAGAAAGGTATGTGCCTTCTAACATAATTAATGACTGAATCAAGTGGAGGCCAAAATGAAGATAGTTTCTTTCTCACACCAACTAATTTGGGAGAAGCAACCAGGTTAAACACAAAAAAGAACGAAGAAGTCTCTCCTCTTGAGTGCGCACTGAATCAAGTGATTTGCAAGTAATAGAAACCAGAGAAAATA
Organism: Macaca nemestrina; assembly: GCF_043159975.1. NCBI lineage: Eukaryota > Metazoa > Chordata > Mammalia > Primates > Cercopithecidae > Macaca > Macaca nemestrina. Next base: position 17,050,057 of record NC_092128.1, read on the forward strand.
ACACGATGTTGCTTTCAAGATTAGATCACAGAAAGACTGAAGCTTCTGTCTTGCTTGCTCTCTTTCACTTTCACTGTTGGAGTCCTCGTTCTGGAAGAGGCAAGTTGTCATACTGTGGAGGGGCTCACATGGCAAGGAACTGAGGGAGGTCTCCAGCTAGCAGCCCACAAGGAACTGAGGTTCTCAGTCCAACAACACCTGAAGAGCTGAATCCTGCCAACAACTGCATGAGTGAGCTTGAAAACAATCATCCCATAGTCCTGGAAGACACCTTGACTACAGCCTTCCAAGAGACACTGAGCCAGAGGCACCTAGCTAAGCCACGGTCAGATGTCTGACTACAGAAGCTGTGAGTAAATATTTGTCATATTAGGCCATTAAATTTTGGTATAGTTTATTACACAGCAATAGATAACTAATACCTCCTGCCAGATCATTTTACAGATGAATTACCTTCGGCCCAGAGTGGTAAAGCTTCTCCAAGGTACAGTGACCTGCCAAAGGTTACTCAGCTATTGAAAAGGCAAGAACATAACTTAGTTCTCTTACTATCCATTTCTTTTTTTTCTATACTCTGGGTTGAGTATCTCTAAGCACACTTTCAGGAGAATACAGCCTTGCAAATGGTAAGAAAAAATGTTTTGCTTAGTTATACGAACAATGAAATTTAATCAAATGCTATTTTTTACACTAATAGCCAATATGAGGGATAAACAATGATGTCCATACGTGGTTTATACTGCTGTAAGATCAGGTTCCACTGTGAACTCAACCTCAATCCACAGTTTTGTCTTTGTTCTTGTAAAACCCACTCAGATGAAACCTCAGCATAAAAAGAAAAAAGTGTTGAAAGGGAGGGTGTTAAGCATAACAGTTTTTGTATACAGCCTGGAGTTTAATAATTTTCCCATTAAACTGGAAAGGACAAAGATCAGAGTGGCCAAAAGAGCAAGGAATGCAAACAGTCTTTGTTGGCCAAGTCAAAAACGCCAGCTTCCACAGTAGAGCTGAGTCATTGCAAGAAGTGGGAAGAGACATGGAGCAAGACCCACATAATAAGAGAAAACAAAGTATATAAAACCTAGGAAAATAGATTTTAGAAAGAAACTATGGAAAATGATGGCATGCATAGAATTAGGGCACACAAAGAAATTAGGCCCAGGACAAAAAATGCCCCTTTAAGTTGGATATGAGAATTAAATATTTAAGGGAAACTGGCAAAATAACATAGAATGTGTAACTACCAAAACAGTACTGAAGCAAAATTGTCGGAGTTGGGGGGAGTGTGGAAATCCTCGATCCAAATAGTTAAGAAAAAAGACAAGTTTATGAAGGAGTGGGGGTGGGGACTAGCACATAAACAGAATGAAGAGAAAGCACAAAATGAGACCTTAGAAAGAATGTTCTATTCCTGCTCCCTGCCATCAATGGGATCTTTCAACTCTTGAGTTCTGGAATTGGGGATAAAAGACTTCATCAAGGAAGTGGAAAGGATTTTAGAATTCAAAGGTTCAGAATAAGTGTAGAGAGTTGTCTTTAAAATCTGCATAGAATTCTGTGAAGAAACTCATTGGTAGCTTGATGGGGATGGCATTGAATCTATAAATAACCTTGGGCAGTATGGCCATTTTCACGATATTGATTCTTCCTATCCATGAGCATGGTATGTTCTTCCATTTGTTTGTGTCCTCTTTTATTTCACTGAGCAGTGGTTTGTAGTTCTTCTTGAAGAGGTCTTTTACATCCCTTGTAAGTTGGATTCCTAGGTATTTTATTCTCTTTGAAGCTACAGAATGGGAGAAAATTTTTGCAATCTACTCATCTGACAAAGGGCTAATATCCAGAACCTACAAAGAACTCAAACAAATTTACAAGAAAAAAACAAACAGCCCCATCAAAAAGTGGGCAAAGGATATGAACAGACATTTCTCAAAAGAAGACATTCATACAGCCAACAGACACATGAAAAAATGCTCATCATCACTGGCCATCAGAGAAATGCAAATCAAAACCACAATGAGATACCATCTCACACCAGTCAGAATGGCGATCATTAAAAAGTCAGGAAACAACAGGTGCTGGAGAGGATGTGGAGAAATAGGAACACTTTTACACTGTTGGTGGGATTGTAAACTAGTTCAACCATTATGGAAAACAGTATGGCGATTCCTCAAGGATCTAGAACTGGATGTACCATATGACCCAGCCATCCCATTACTGGGTATATACCCAAAGGATTATAAATCATGCTGCTATAAAGACACATGCACACGTATGTTTATTGCGGCACTATTCACAATAGCAAAGACTTGGAATCAACCCAAATGTCCATCAGTGACAGACTGGATTAAGAAAATGTGGCACATATACACCATGGAATACTATGTAGCCATAAAAAAGGATGAGTTTGTATCCTTTGTAGGGACATGGATGCAGCTGGAAACCATCATTCTCAGCAAACTATCGCAAGAACAGAAAACCAAACACCGCATGTTCTCACTCATAGGTGGGAACTGAACAATGAGATCACTTGGACTCGGGAAGGGGAACATCACACACCGGGGCCTATCATGGGGAGGGGGGAGGGGGGAGGGATTGCATTGGGAGTTATACCTGATGTAAATGACGAGTTGATGGGTGCTGACGAGTTGATGGGTGCAGCACAGCAACATGGCACAAGTACACATATGTAACAAACCTGCACGTTATGCACATGTACCCTAGAACTTAAAGTATAATAATAATAAAAAATAATTAAAAAATAAAAAAAAAACAAAAACAAAAACAAAACAAAAAATCTGCATAGAAGTATAGCCTAAGTGAACCCATAGAGGCACAGAGGTAGGGTCTTAGATGACAGAAGACAGTGTTTGAACTTGACTCAACATACAGTAATAAACCACTATATGTACTGGAGTTGGGTAGAAATAACAACAAAAGTTGGATGTAAAAAAGAGCAATTCTAATCTCTCATGTAACGGAATGGATGGGAGAAATGGAATTCAGAAGGGATGCCAGGGGGCACCTGGAGCAACCCAAGCATGAGGAAATGATGATCTAGGGATGGCAGAGAGAATGGAAATGAAATGCCTCTTCCGGAAAATATTGTTAAGGAAAATATTTTAAAATACATGAAATACTGGCCAAAGGGATAGAAGGGATGAGCCAAGCAGAAGTTCTGCTGTTTCTGCCTCAAGAACTAGAAGCTTAATAGAATTACTAACAGAAATCTGGTAGCTGAGAAGGAAAAGCAGATTTGGTGAGGAGGTAATGAGTTCAGCTGATGTGACAGGAAGGGATTCAATGAAGATGCTCTCTAACCAGTTTCAAGCCGAGAACTAAAGATATGAACTACAGTTAGATAATTGAGTGATCTTTTTTTCTAAGATCCATGAAGGGGACTCCTAGAGTCCATTCTCTCGACAAAGAAGAGTCTCCCAAGAGTACTCAGGGTGTCAGGGTGGCTTGATACATTACTTCCTTCTGTACTGGAAAAGGATTCCCTCCCATAATTGGTAGAATGAAACAATGGTATTTACAACAAGAACCATCTGCAGAGAAAGTTATTCTTTTAGTTCTTTTACATATAATCTTGGAGGACAGATGATAAGAATGAAAAAATTATATGGGAATGGCTTCAACACCAGAACATTCTGCCTACCCTATCTGTTGTGTTCATAACTTCTTCCCACCATCCTCTTTCAGCTATATTCCCTTTAATGTGAACGTCATACAAACACATCACTATCCATAGCCTCAGCTCTTAACAACAATCTGGATCAGCATACAGCTCTCAGGATTCGTGAAACATACAACAAAAGGCCTAAGATGTACCTTCTATAAGAAAATGAATCATTGAAAGTGCCAGTATTTCTCTCTGGCTGAGCAAAAAAGGAGCATGCCAATTAATACACGCCAAGGTCATGGAGTAATTCAGTTGGGTATGACATGTAGAAAAGCCAAAGATCATTTATTGAACTTCAATCTTGATACCATAGTACTTATCAAAAGATCTTAAAATAAAGCACCAAAGAACCATTACTATGGCTGTTTCTGAAGTTCACCAATACCCAATAACAAGATGGAGTGTTGCAGTAGCGTGACATACGGAGAATGTGATAATCTAGGTGAGCTTCCAAGTAATTAGTGAGCTATTGAGTACAGCCCAATTGAGCTATTGAGTAACTTGCAAAATATGACAGGGAAAGTAAATGCGTGTGCATCAGCTTTCTGTAAGTTTCGCACAACAAACATAGGGTGTGGGCAAAGTACTTTATAATCATCATAATTAGCTGGACTTCAGCCGATAATCTAGAAACACTGGGCTAAAGTAAATACCCAGATGTCTGCACTATCTTTAATCTGGCATTAATTACCTTATAGCATAAGGTAATTCCAAAACATAGCCCTTGAAACTTTGCCCTTATTTTAAATAATGCTTTGTGCACACGTACGAATTTTTACTGTAGATCCCAGATGAGCTTTGGAAATTCTGAAAGGAGAAGGAGAGACATACAGGGCAAGAACAGAGGCAGAAAGAACTAGTAATCATGTAGTGTTGCCATATAAAAGACAAATACATTTTTAGTAAGTAAGCCCAAAATCTTTCATGGGACACACTTATACTAAAACCTGATTCATTGTTTTTCTGAAATTTGAATTTGGCTGGGCAATCACACTTTTATTTGCTGAATCTGGCAACCCAAGGGAATATTCCAGGTCTTCCTTTCCCAAAGCTGCACTGTCATACAAGCATGGACAAAGGTTAATTTGCCTGAGCGGCTAATGGCTGCAACGTAAACACCTCTCTTGAGAGTCACTAATGAAGAAAACCAAAACAAAATGAAAACAAACAAAAAAACTATCAAGTTGCATAAATTCTGAAATGGAAACAAAATTCATAACTCAAACCTTTGTTGGTGGCTGGTCAGGGATGCAATTAATTCGTTCCAATTCATTTACCACGGGACATTCAGCAGAAACAGGAGTGGTACCAGTTGTTCCAGGATCTAGGGGACCCATTGTCCTAGGATGCGTGGAACCAGTTGTTCCAGGATCTGGGGGACCAGTTGTCCTAGACTGCGTGGAAGTGGTTGTTCCAGGATCTGGGGTACCAGTTGTCCCGGGATCTGGGGCTATATCAAAAGCAAACATAAAATGACCATTAAACAAATTTAATTTCACAGACATTCAATAGTTCTCAGCACCTCCAATTAACTCCACTACTGAGTGGGCTTCACTCTGATGACCTCAAAATTTATGCATTCACTTTATAAAATGTCACTTTGTTCCTGCTGACTGTATTTACCTCTGTGTGTCTCTACATCATCTCCTTCTACTCCCAACTCCATCCCCTACAAGATGGTATGTGTAAGAATAAGCACTCCACCTTTAGACTAGAAGCTCATGAAGTTGGGGACCACCCTTCCTTTAGTCTGGGGGTCAGTAACTATGGCCTTCAGGCCAAATTAAGTCAAAGCCTGTTTTACAAACAAAGTATTACTGGAAAATTACACACATGCACATTACATGTTATACACATTACATACTCATTTATTTTTAGCTGCTTTGTGCTACAAGGGCAAACTTAAGTCATATGGCAGAGTCTGTATGGCTCACAAAATCTAAAACATTTACTATCTGGTCCTTTACAGTAAAGTCTGCAGACCTCTGATCTGATTCTTTACTTCCAACCCCAGCAGCAAGGGCACACAGAACATGTGCAGTACAAGTGCCATCCTAGTCACAGTAACCTTAACTTTGCTTGCTCAGTCAACAGCCCATCCCCAGGACAAAGAATGCTTCTGAGCAACATCATTCTTCTGTAAATACAAAGTCCTATATGACAAAAGATGTAAAGGGAGCCCACCAGTCTAAAAACTGACAGCTAGGACTTACCTAAGGGCTGGAGAACTTTGATTTCAGATTTAAAAATCAGTAAATTAGAAAAGGTGTTTTTATTGTATCCTAAAATAAGGAGGTGAGCTTTCTTGAAGGTGTTCTACAATAAATTAATAATGACATTAAGACAAAACAGTTAGTCTTTTGATTGGTTTTCCTTTCATTCGGGGTTTCAGATTCAAATTGTGCCAATGTCTGCACAACGGTTTTAGTTACATCTTTAGAATCACATAATTTTAAGAGTTGAGCAACCTTTGAGACTTTTTTCTATAAAAAGTAGAAATTGTTGTAACAAGGGATGGGGTAGGAGGGGCAGAGAAGCCACAGGTTAACCTTTGATTGCCTGGTTCTCCTAGGAAGTTGCTCCTAGATGAATCAGATAAGAAACCATGGATAACTCTGCATAATCCAGCTCCTTTTGGGGATATAAAAATTCAATAAACAAAAAAACTTTGATTAGATGAGGGTCTTCAGAAAGTCCATGAAAAATATGTATTATGAAAAAATGATGTAGAAATTTCAAATATTTTTGGTACTAAAATAAACTCACAGTAGATTGTTACAATGTGTCTGAACAGGACTTAGCTTGAGGAAACAGGAAAGATAAGGCATCAGTTTGAAAAGAGTGCCTATCAGAGCAACACAAATTCTGCTAAAATTGAAGCAAGAACAAACATCAAACTCATGATGAAGCTTGGGTGGAAAAATGGTGAAATCACTGATACTTACAAAAAGTTTATGGGGACAATGCCCCCAAAGAAATCAACAGTTTATAAAGGAATAACTCATTTTAAGAAGGGCCAATACAATATTGAAGATGAAGCCCACAGCAGCAGACCATCCACATCCATTTGTGAAGATAAAAATTAATTTTGTCATGCCCTAATGAAGAGGACTGACAAACAACAGCAGAAACAATAGTCAAAACCATGGATGTCTCAAGCGGTTCAGCTTACAGAGTTCTGACTGAAAAAATGAAAGTTGAGCACACTTTCTACTCTACGGACACCAAAGTTGTTGCACCCATATCAGCTGCAAACGAGAGGAGAACCTTAAATGGAAATTTTAAACAAGTGGGGATCAAGATTCTGAAGTATTTCTTTCAAGAGTTGTAACAGGAGATGGAACATGGCTTTACCAGTGCGAGCCTTAAGACAAAGCATGGCCGGGCGCGGTGGCTCAAGCCTGTAATCCCAGCACTTTGGGAGGCCGAGACGGGCGGATCACGAGGTCAGGAGATCGAGACCATCCTGGCTAACACGGTGAAACCCCGTCTCTGCTAAAAAATACAAAAAACTAGCCGGGCGCGGTGGCGGGCGCCTGTAGTCCTAACTACTCGGGAGGCTGAGGCAGGAGAATGGCGTGAACCCGGGAGGCGGAGCTTGCAGTGAGCTGAGATCCGGCCACTGCACTCCAGCCTGGGCGGCAGAGCCAGACTCTGTCTCAAAAAAAAAAAAAAAAAAAAAAAAAGACAAAGCACAAGGCAATGGCTCCCAAGAGGGGAAAGTGGCCCAGTCACAGCAAAAGCGGACCAGCCAAGAGCAAAGGTCATGCAACAGTTTTTTGAGATGCTCAAGGCATTTTCCTTGTTGACTTTCTGGAAGGCCAAAGAGCAGTAACATCTACTTATTATGAGAGTGCTTTGAGAAAGTTAGCCAAAGCTTTAGCAGAAAAAGCGCCCAGGAAAGCTTCACAGAGTCCTTCTCCACCACCACAAAGCTCCTGCTCATTTCGTCATCAAACAAAGGCAATTTTGCAAGAGTTTTGATGGGAAATCCACCTTATGGTTCTTATTTGGCTCCTTTTGACTTCTTTTAGTTTCCTAATCTTAAAAAAATCTATAAAGGGCACTCATTTTTTTCAGTTAATAATGTAAAAAAGACTGCATTAAAAAGGTTAAATTCCTAGGACCCTTAGTTCTTATGGATGGACTAAATGGCTGGTATCATCTTTTACAAAAGTGTCCTGAACTTGATGGAGTTTACATTGAGAAATAAAGTTTATTGTTTTTATTTTTATCTTTCTGTCTTTCTATTTCTATATTTCTATTTTTCCACAAACTTTTTGAAGTCTCTTATATACTCATTTGCTTGCCTTTCACATAAGGGTATTGTTAATTACCATTCTTAGCAGAATTAGAGCTATTTAAGGAAATTTGGCAAATGTATTTAAAATGTCAATCATGGAATCCTGCAATGCATTAATTGCTAAATCAAAGTATCACAACTTAAACCTACAATGAATATCTACTGAGCTGCCCAAAACATGTAGAACACACACATATAACAGCCCCCGCAACAAACACACACACACGAGCATGAAAGCATTACTTTCCTGCCATTGATGAAGATTTGCTCTAATAAAAACAACACATGGAGAGAGCCCCAGAGTTACTTCTTACCTGTTGATTTCAATGACTCCTTGGCTAAAAGCACAATTAGAACAATACTGATGATAAACAACACGAGCAGAAGAACACTGAGCACAATCTCCAAAGTAGTAAATTTTTGCAGCTTCTTTCTTGCCATCTCTAAAAAGTAAAAGAAAACAATTTTAGATGTGAATTTGATTTACTATATAACTAGTAAGATTTTTAATGGAAAAGCTCAAATGTATGCAATGGATACTATAACAAGCCTCCCAAGCCCCCATTATCTAAATTAAAAAATTATCAACTCATGGCCAATTCATTCTGTCTTTATTCTGGTCCACTTTTCTCCCTACCCCGAATTACTCTGAAGCAAATCTCAGGTCTCATGTCTTTTAATCTAAAAATACTCAGCATGTTTCTTTAAAAGATAAGAAATCTTGCAAAAGGCAAAATATTATCACACCTAACATATGTTTAGCATTTTTCCATGTTTTTTGGCCACTTGTATGCCTTTTTTGGGAAAAATATCTGTTCATGTCCTTTGCCCACTTTTTAATGGGGTTATGTGTTTGTTTGTTTGTTTTTTTCCTGTTGAGTTGTTTGAGTTACTTATAGATTCTGGATATTAGCCCTTTGTCAGATACATTGTTTGCAAATATTTTATCCCACTCTGTAGGTTGTCTGTTTACTCTATTTTATTTTTTTTACTGTGCAGAAGCTTTTTAGTTTAATTAAGTATCCTATTGTCTAATTTTGTTTCTGTTGTGGTTTCTTTTGAGGACTTGGTCATAAATTCTCTGCCTAGGCCAATGTTCAGAGAGATTTTCCTAGGTTTTTCTTCCAGGAATTTTATAGTTTCAGGTCTTACATTTAAGTCTTTAATCCATCTTGAGTTAATTTTTGTACATGGTGAGAGATTTCATTCTTCTGCAGATGACATTCCAGTGTTCCCAGTACCATTTATTGAATAGGGAGTCCTTTCGCCAGTGCATATTTTTGTCAAGAATCAGTTGATTGTAGGTATGTAGCTATATTTCTGAGTTCTCTGTTCTTTTTTACTGATTTATATGTTTATTTCTATACCAGTACTGTGCTGTTTCGGTTACTATAGTCTTTTAGAGTAATTTGAAGTCAGGTAATGTGATACCTCCAGCTTTATTCTTTTTGCTTAGGATTACTTGGGCTACTTACACTCTTTCAGGGTTCCATATGAATTTTAGGATTGTTTTTTCTAAACCTGTGAAGAATAATGTTGGTAATTTGATAACAATTGCACTGAATCTGTAGATTGCTTTGGGCAGTATGGTCATTTTGATGATACCGATTCCTCCAATCCTTGAGCATGGGATGTTTTCCAATTTGTGTCTTCTACAATTTCTTTCATCAGTGTTTTATAGTTGTCTGTAGACATCCTTGAACCTCCTTAGTCAAATGTATTACTAGGTATTTTATTTTATTTTATTTTATTTTATTTTATTTTATTGTAAATGGGATTGAGTTCTTGATTTGGTTCTCAGCTTGATTGTTATTGGTGTATGGAAATGCTACTAATTTTTGTACATTAATTTTGTGTCCTGAAACTTTACTGAAGTCATTTATTAAATCTAGGAGTCTTTTGGAGGGTTTAGAGTTTTCTAGGTATAAGATTATATCATCAGTAAACAGAGGTAATTTGACTTCCTCTTTTCCAGTTTGGATGCGTGTTATTTTCTTCTATTGCCTGATTGCTGTAGCTAGGACTTCCAGTACTAAGTTGAATATGAGTGGTGACAATGGGTGTCCTTGTCTTGTCTCCATTTAGGGGGAATGCTTTCAATCATACTGAACTTTTCCTTGCTCAGTATGATTTTGGCTATGGGTTTTTCATATATGGCTTTCACTATTTTGAGGTATGGTCCTTCTACCCCAAGGTTGTTAGGGGTTTTTATATGAAGGAATGCTGGATTTTATCAAATACTTTTTCTACATCTATTAATATGATCATATGGGTTTTGTTTTTAATTCTGTTTGTGTGATGAATCACATTTATAGAATTGTGCATGTTGAACTATCCTTGCATATCTGTAATAAAACTCACTGATCGTGGTGTATTATCTTTTCCACGTGCTGTTGGATTCAGTATGTTAGTATTTTGTCAAGAATGTTTGAATCTATGTTAATAAGGGATATTGGTCTGTAGTTTTATTCTTTTGTTGTGTCTTTGTCTGGCTTCGTTATCAGGGTGATGTTGGCTTCAATATTAGTTTTTAAAAGTCATTTTCAAGTGAGTCACAGAAATCTCACACTATTCTATTTCTTCCTTTCACAAAAGACACATGTGCTAAACATTTCATTAGTGTCTTATTTTTTTTTATTCTATCCCAAGTTCTTCTCGGAAGAGAGGGCAGTGCTAAATAGAGCACGAGAATCCCTGAGCTCGATTTCCAACCCTACCATTTTTTGCTGTGGTAGCTATAACAATTTATGTAATACTCTTGAGTCTCAATTTTCCTATCTGTAAAATGAAACTACAATTTCTTCTGTTATTATTATCTATTGCCAGCTTCTTATTGTGGAAATCAAATAAAAATATTCTAAGTCATAAAGCATAGGTCTCATTATATTATTATTTACCAAAGAGAAGACAGGTAGTGGGTCCTGGGTAAGAAACAGAATGTTTCTACAAAATATGTCAGTCCTACTTTCCCTGAGTATGGCACCACACCCGACTTGGTGTTCTGGTAGAGCAGCTGATGAACAATGCTGACTGCTGTCCTGGTTCACTTGCTCTGGTATGACCCCCATTAAGTGCTTTATGGCCCCATGTGTTGAATGACTCATGCATTGCCTGGGACATAAGTGTAGAAAGCCAGGAAGAGGAGCCATAGCTACAGTCTTGCCTATACAAGACCTACTTTCCCCACCAACCCACCAACACTTGCTTTCCCAGGCTGCCTTGTAAATCATACTCTCTTTACTCAAAAAGAACATCCCCTTTCTTCTCCTGTGAGGTCTTAGTTCATGACTCCCTAAATCAGGAATTGTTTGATATTCCCTTGCAATCTCATTCTCCACCCAATCAACGTTTCCTCCCATATTCTCTTCAGTAGGAAGCAGTCTTCCTTAGTCATTTATCCAAGGACTGGTTGAATAAGAGGACTTACTTCTTATACATTGATAAGAAACTGCTATTAGTCAACATAATGCCCTCTTACTATGCAAAAGGAAATGGAGCTGTGAAAGCAACCTTTCTCTACAACAAGGATTGCCTTGTGTTTTCTAGAATAAATTACTCCAATTCTAGTCTTTCTTACCATGACTGTCTCCACTATCTCACATTCCAAAGAGCTTCATAAGAAATCCTATAAAATTAAACTTGCTTGTTAAATTCCATAAAGATTAATAACCTCTCATGCCTGGTATAATTAAATGAACTAATAAAGCAAAGAGTGATCTTATGTTCACTAATAAGAAGAGGAGTTAGAATGTCTATCCAAGTGACCATGTCTCCTGTTTGGTAGATGCTAATAGTTGTAAGATGTGAGATTGCTTTTTATAACAATATTTAATTTTTTTTCAAATGTTTATTAACACACTATGTTAGACACTATGAAGAAACACCCACCCATTGCTGGTCAAACTATAAATACCCTATGCTCAATGAAGACTCAGCAAAAACTATTAAAATTACTCATGCCCATTACCCAGCAATTGCATTTATAGAAATTCATACCATAAATACACTTACACATTTGGGAATCAATGTATATACAAATAAAGGTTTTCCATCACAGTATTACATGTAATAGCAAAAGATTGAGGACAGTGTAAATATCCATAGAGACAGTACTCAGTAAATATGTGAAGTAAAATATAATTCAATGTTACTTAAAATCATGACATGGCAGGTGTTTTTAATTTCACAAATTATTTGATACTCCTCTCTTGAAGAGGTAGGCCAAGTCCCCACCACCCCCCGCTTTGAGGATGAGCTGGACTTAGTGACTCACTCTCAACAGATGGGATATGGAGAAGGGATAGCATCTAACTTTCAAGACTAGGCTTTACAGCTTCTTCCTTGCTCTTTCTCTTGGATCATTTCCTGAAGAAAACAGTTGCCATGCCATCATAAATTCAAGCAGGACTATGGAAATTTCTAGCAAACAACTGAGGTCTTTTGCTAAGAGCCATCTGAGTGAGCTCCCTTGAAAGCAGGCCTCTATCCCCATTCAAGCCTTCACATGACTGCAGTCCTGGCTGACATCTCGGCCAGACTCATGAGAGACCCTGAATCAGCACCACTCAGCTAACCCACTCCCATATTTCTGTCCTGCATAAATTGGGAGATAATAAATGTTTGTTGTTTTAAACTACAAAATTGTAAGGTAATTTGTTACCCTGCAATAGATAACTAATATGCATAGGTAAATATGACTTTTTAATAAAATATCATTAACATTTTTTTTAAAACTTGCTGTTTATCAATAGTCCTTTTGCGCCATATATTCAAATATGGTTACTTGCGCTACGGAACAATAATATCTATTTTCTAGCTATACAAGAGAAAGGTTTCCTTAAACCTTAAAAAAAACTCCAGCATTATCTGATTGACCTTACTTCCTGCATTATAGAACCCTTGATGGTGAAGCTTCCTATCTCAATTAGAAATGCAATTGAAGAAAAACTAAGATCAAGAAAAATGGCAAGAGGCAAATAAAAAAGGAAATAATTTAAATAGGGTTAAGTGCTTTTAAAAATGTTTTTTTTAAAAACCGCTACTTGGCAATCTGTCCTTAATCTCTGACTATTATTTTTATAGGACAAATATATAATTATGCAATTTTAATGCTAATGATAATAATGGTTAACAGTGATTGAGCAGATATCCTAAGAGGCTTCCATAATTTGTCACATGCAATTTTTATAACAACTGCAAGTTGATTATGGCTACTATCCTCACTTGCAGATGAAAAAATTAAGCTTCAGAAACATCAAATAACCTGCCTGATGTCATACAGCTGATAAGGAGCAAAGCCCCAATTTGAACACCTGCCCTTTGGACTCCACAGCCATGGCTTTCAACCGTTACTCTATAGTCTATGCTATAATGCTCCACGGTGTACACCAGCTTGGGCTTTCTGTGAGATTGTAGTTTAATCAAATAAAACCACATTAAGTTTATGGCCCATAGCACTGTTTTAAATTACCTGGGAGACCTAGAAGAAGCTACTGATGTGCCTTATGTGCCACGTTCATTCATCATTATCTAAGCTATATCTCTGGAAGAAAGAAATCTGCTTGCAGTTTATTTATTCATTCATGAATTATTTATTAAGTCCCTACAATGTGCCAAGCATTCTTTCAAACACTGGCTATACAACAATGAACAAAACAGATAAAAATCCCTGCCCTCGTGATTCTTACATTCCCACAAGTAGAAAAAAGAGACAATAAACAAAATAAATAAATATACAATAGGTTATACTGTATAAGTATATGGAGAAAAAGTGGGAGATAAATGAGGAATGTTGGGGTAAGGGTTGCAATTTTAATTAGGTTGGTCAGAAAAAACATCGTACTGAAATGTAAGAATTATTACTATATATATATATAGGAACGCTTTTACACTGTTTGGCGTGTAAATTAGTTCAACCATTGTGGAAGACGGTGTGGCAATTCCTTGAGGATCTACAACTAGAAATACCATCTGACCCAGCAATCCCATTACTGGGTATATACTCAAAAGATTATAAATCATTCTATTATGAAGACACATGCACATGTATGTTTACTGCAGCACTATTTACAATAGCAAAGACTGGGAACCAACCCAAATGCCCATCAATAATAAACTGAATAAAGAAAATGTGGCACATATACACCATGGAATACTATGCAGTCATATAAAAGAATGGGTTCATGTCCTTTGCAGGGACATAGATGAAACTGGAAGCCATCATTCTCAGCAAACTAACACAGGAACAGAAAACCAAATACTACATGTTCTCACTCATAAGTGGGAGTTGAACAATGAGAACACATGGATATGGGGAGGGGAACATCACACACCGGGGCCTGTCAGGGGATGGGGGACTAGGCGATGGAGAGAATTATGACAAATACGCAATGCATGTGGGGCTTAAGACCTAGATGATGGGTTGATAGGTGCAGCAAACCACCATGGTACATGTATACCCATGTAACAGACCTGCACGTTCTGCACATGTATCCCAGAATTTAAAGTAAAATTTTAAAAAAGAATTATTTATATATATATACATTATGCAAAAGCAATAGAATTTTTTTCTTCTTGAATTATTTAGTATATGAATAATTGTCAAAGCTCATTGTCCTGGTACTGTCATAGTGCTTTAGGCAAAGTAGACAAATCACATGGGGGCCCAAATTACTAAAATGGCTATCTAAATTAATTTGGAAAAACTAGATATTTGTCCTCTTTTCGGCATTATGGCCAGTGTTTGATGTGTACATGGAGGTCTAAGCCATTCTTTTAAAATCCTTTGCTAACACAAGGCATGAGATCTAGTAGAAAAGAGGATTCATTGTAGATAGACCAAGAAAAACTTGCAAAGAGGACCCCAGCAAGCCATAGCTATTCATCAAAAATGCTGGGCAATATTAGTAGGTTGGGTCATCCTTTCCCAGCTGCTTGGTGAGTGGAAGGGATAAGGTAGCTAATGAATGGCTTTTTTCTTGCAAGTCTGGTCACATCCAAAGTGAGAGATCTAAGAGTCAGCTCTTACCCTAGACTGCTGTGTGACCTTGGAAAAACAACTTAACCCCTCTGGGTCTCAGTTTCCCCATCTGAACTGCAAAGGGATCATCTCTAGGAGACAGCTAACTCCTCCTCGAGCCCAGCAACAGAGTGTGCGAAGGCTTATATTTCTCATCACATTCCACAGCTGCCACCTGAACCAATTTTAAATGGAAAATTTCTTATTCTAGTTCCATTCCCTGCTTACAGAACAATTTTTATAGTAATTTTATTAGCTCATTAAAATTTATTGGTGAGGGAATTCCTGATAATAAAAAATGATCATTGGCATCTTCTCAAAGTGTGAGTGAAATAGCAATGAGCTGTCTTAAATTTAGCGTAGCACTTCATTTGATCCCTGGTAGCACAGGGTCCTACCAGCACAACAAACTAAAGACCCCCTCCATCTCACCCCCTCTTGGCACACCTGCAGACATACACTTATTGTCCCACACCAGGACACAGACTGTAGACAGTTTGGACACTGGGAGGTCCTCCTTGCCCAGCAAAGCCGCTGATTAGATTCTGCAACAAAAACCTACTGATATCCTGTTTCAGGGAGACCCATGGGGATTAGTCTCAATTTCTTTCTCTCCCCCAAGAGTAACTCTCCCTTCCCACCTCTGTAACCAGTCAGAAAAGAAATGCCTGCATGTGTCTAGCTAGACTCTGGCAACTAGTAAGGATCCAATTTTTTTTTTATTTTAAGTTTTACCAGGGAGGGCCAAAAACAATTTATCACCTTCTCATCTTCCCACGGGCACTCCCATTCTACTCCACACATGACTGCCAGGACAGATACCCTACTTTTCTCTTTATGACCTCCTTCCAGATTCCACAGGAAACCACTCCTAACCCCCAGTGCATACCAACTCATAAATGCATCCCAGTTTGTTACACACACCCTCAGTCTATTCCCTAAAATTATTCTGTATTTGATCAACAGAGATACCAAACCCATAAGCATTGTGATAGATTTCTCAATTTTCTGACTATAATTGGTTCTCCAATTACATTTTCTCAATCACAACTCCACATCCTTTCAGAGAGAAATGCTCTAATCTCACTCCCAAATTCTTTTTTTTTTTTTAATTTATTTATTATTATTATACTTTAAGTTGTAGGGTACATGTGCATAACGTGCAGGTTTGTTACATATGTATACTTGTGCCATGTTGCTGTGCTGCACCCATCAACTCGTCATTTACATCAGGTATAACTCCCAATGCAATCCCTTCCCCCTCCCCCCTCCCCATGATAGGCCCCTGTGTGTGATGTTCCCCTTCCTGAGTCCAAGTGATCTCATTGTTCAGTTCCCACCTATGAGTGAGAACATGCGGTGTTTGGTTTTCTGTTCTTGTGATAGTTTGCTAAGAATGATGGTTTCCAGCTGCATCCATGTCCCTACAAAGGACACAAACTCATCCTTTTTGATGGCTGCATAGTATTCCATGGTGTATATGTGCCACATTTTCTTAATCCAATCTGTCACTGATGGACATTTGGGTTGATTCCAAGTCTTTGCTATTGCGAATAGTGCCGCAATAAACATACGTGTGCATGTGTCTTTATAGCAGCATAATTTATAATCCTTTGGGTATATACCCAGTAATGGGATGGCTGGGTCATATGGTACATCCAGTTCTAGATCCTTGAGGAATCGCCATACTGTTTTCCATAATGGTTGAACTAGTTTACAATCCCACCAACAGTGTAAAAGTGTTCCTATTTCTCCACATCCTCTCCAGCACCTGTTGTTTCCTGACATTTTAATGATCGCCATTCTGACTGGTGTGAGATGGTATCTCATTGTGGTTTTGATTTGCATTTCTCTGATGGCCGGTGATGATGAGCATTTTTTCATGTGTCTGTTGGCTGTATGAATGTCTACCTGACTTCAAACTATACTACAAGGCTACAGTAACCAAAACAGCATGGTACTGGTACCAAAACAGAGATATAGACCAATGGAACAGAACAGAGTCCTCAGAAATAATACCACACATCTACAGCCATCTGATCTTTGACAAACCTGAGAGAAACAAGAAATGGGGAAAGGATTCCCTATTTAATAAATGGTGCTGGGAAAATTGGCTAGCCATGAGTAGAAAGCTGAAACTGGATCCTTTCCTTACTCCTTATACGAAAATTAATTCAAGATGGATTAGAGACTTAAATGTTAGACCTAATACCATAAAAATCCTAGAGGAAAACCTAGGTAGTACCATTCAGGACATAGGCATGGGCAAAGACTTCATGTCTAAAACACCAAAAGCAACGGCAGCAAAAGCCAAAATTGACAAATGGGATCTCATTAAACTAAAGAGCTTCTGCACAGCAAAAGAAACTACCATCAGAGTGAACAGGCAACCTACAGAATGGGAGAAAATTTTTGCAATCTACTCATCTGACAAACGGCTAATATCCAGAACCTACAAAGAACTCAAACAAATTTACAAGAAAAAAACAAACAACCCCATCAAAAAGTGGGCAAAGGATATGAACAGACATTTCTCACTCCCAAATTCTAACTCCTTTTATTCATTTCTCTCACCTCATATCCAGAATCTGAAAGAATTTCTGCCTGCTGCCTCAACCTAAGTATTAAGTAATTCATCACACCTCACACAGAAACACACACATAAACACACAGGTTTCACTACAATCAGGCTTATAGATCTGGCCTTAGTTCAGAAAAATATACACACACTAAGAAAAAAAGATGAATGAGAATTTTGTTCCATGTGTATGCATGTGCATAATTTTTGATTTATTATTGGTGTTGTTTATCTTTGTCTGTGTTTAACAAATTGACAAGGGCATTTTGACTAAAAGAGACCAACTCACATTCACACACACTTGTAGACACACATCTGTAACCACAAAAGAACCCAAGGTTCACAAACATACCTCATTACCTCCTGCAGCCGCTCCCTCTCTGTCTGAAGGATGGCTTAGCAATAAAAGCAGAGGAGCACAGTCCACCAAAGCAACCAAAGATCTGGTAACTATTTACTGACCTATCAAGAAAATGTTAATGGCTTTCAAATGCAAATGAATGGCCAGCTTTTATTTCCAGGATCAGAATTTTTAGTTAATTAGTAATCATGGTCTTGCTCTAAGAAGGACATCCCTACGACTTTTGGAAGGAAATGTCAGCTCCCATGACCCACTCCATCCCCTCCAGGCACTGAATCAGTGGTAAGGACACTCCGTGTGTCTGCTAAGAGAACACAGACACAATTTGTAGATGATAAAGAGCAAAAAATAAATGACCTCAGTATTCCAAAAGAGCCCTGGTATCTTACAGTGACTCCGAACCTCTCAGGAACTCATTGACATTTAGTAGCACAATCTGATGATTGCGATGGAAGGAAGTTGTTTTAAAAATGTTTTAAAAATTGTTTTCTTCTTTCTTCTTTGAGGTGTCCTTAAGCTTGTTTGCAGTATGGAAATCCTTTAATAGTCTGGTGACTCTTGAACTGCCTTTGCAGAATTATAAATAAGAGAAATCTAACATGACTGACTCCATCTTGCTTCTAACCTCCCAGGCTAAATTATGTTTTCTGGGGGATTTTTTTTTTTTTTTTTTTTGGTTGGCTTTTTGCTTATTCTACTACAAAGGCCAACATAACTATGAGAGGGATTTAGTTTATAGTTAAACTTGGAGTCAAGGGAAAATGATCCCCCTCCTTGCCTGGAGCTTAAAGCCACATTCATAAGGCAAGGTTGGAATTATGGTAGGGGCTTGGACTTTGCTAAAGAATAGGCATAAACAATGTCCCGCCATGGCTTAGTTTGTTTTCTGTAAGTTGCTTACTGCCCCAGTCACATAACCAATGTCACAAAATGTATAACTTCCCCAACTACCAAAGATAACATCACTGTATTGGTCTGTTTTCACACTGCTATAAAGACATACTTGAGACTGGGTAATTTATAAAGAAAAGAGGTTTAGTTGACTCACAGTTCCGCAAGGCCGGGGAGGCCTCAGGAAACAATCATGGTGGAAGGAGAATCAGGCACATCTTAACATGGCAGCATGCCAGAGAGAGAGTGAGCAAGAGCAGGGAAAACTGCTTTATAAAACCATCAGATCTCGCGAGAACTCACTATCAAGAGAACAACACGGGGGAAACCACCCCCATGATCCAATCACCTCCCACCTGGTCCCTCCCTGGACACCTGGGGATTATGGGGATTACAATTCAAGATGAGATCTGGGTTCGGACACAAAGCCTAACCATATCAATCGCTATTGTGAAACCTAAATAACTGGTCTTTTAGATATTTGTTAGCGTTTCAGTAGACCAAGAGACACCACCTAGTCTTGAGGCCCCCCCAACACACACACCCCTCCCGGGAACTGACTCAGCTGCACAAAGACAGTTTCAGGTGCTCCCGTGATTTCATTCCCCGCCAATCAATTACACAAGTTCTCCAGCCCCATGCCCACCAAAGTACCCTTTACAAACCTCAGCCTTTGAATCCTGGGGGAGATAGGATTGAGAAGTTTTTCCCTGCTCTTGTTTGGCCAGCCCTGTGATTACTAAACTCTTTATTTACTACAATGCCAGTTTAATAGTGCATTCAAGAATATATTGCTCTGTTTTATAGGTGTGCATTCCCCAAAGTGCTCGGAGGAGTGCTAGCCACTCCTTAAGTCCCTGCCCACAGAGCTTCCTCAAACTCTCTGTCAAAGCCAGACCCACATGAAGAGCCCATTCTGAATGCTAAGCCCAGACGGGACAGATGAGGCCCCGTGTGCATTCTTCCTCCTCCTACATGGAACATGACTTTGTATTCTCCCTTCCTGGAATAAAATCCTTGTAGAAAATAATAATTTTATCTGTGTGGATTTTACTGGTAATTAACGGTGGGTGGATTAGGCATCCCTAAAAGTATCCTTTTAGTATGAAATTGTCAAACATAGTATTTCATTCAAGATGAATTATTTCTTGGAGAGTATTTTCATGTTAAATTTTTAGATGATTTAATCTGAAAATTTGGGGAATTTTCCATAAAAATTGGGGAATTTTGGAAAATTTGGAGAATGCTCCTTAGGGATTCTCAGCCCCCATACAGCAGCAAGAGGATCACTTGAGCCCAGGAGATTGAGGCTGCAGAGAGCTATGACAGCACCACTGCACTTCATCCTGGGCAGCACAGCAAGACCCTGTCTCTAATAAAAAAAAAAAAAAAAAAGGAAGAACATGGACTTTCAAATCAAACTAGCCTGGGCTTAAATATGAGGTCCTCTACTTACTTTCTGCAGAACTTGGACAATCATTTCAATTTTCTGAAGCTCAGTTGCCTTATCTGGAAATCAGGGATGATCATGAGTACTTCATGATGTTACTTTGAGCCTAAGCTGACATAAGTACCTGACATCCAATGTCAGTTTCCCAACCCCTCCTCAGCCAGTCTTTTCTGAAAATGAAATAATATCCAACAAGCAGTATCATTAGCTTAAATTCTGTTAAGAACTACTCCTCCAGTTCCTCAACCCTTAGGAATAGCCACAGTAAACAGTCAACACATCCCACACTGAACTGATTCCACAGGCCAATGGAGAAAAACCATTACTACAAGACTCTCTCTCTCTCTCTCTCTCCCTCTCCCCCTCTCTCTCTGTTTCTCTCACATATGTGCGCGCGTGCGCGCACACACACACACACATTCACAAGCGAATGGCATCTACACCCCCTACCTATCAAAATGATGTCTCACAGTCTTCATAGCCTACAAACATTAATTTTTACCTCTGTTTTTGTTGCAGCCAAGTTGCTTTCCTTCTTTCGTCCTATATAAAAGACCTTAACATCACATGCCACCTGCAAAGGGCAAAAAGGAGTTGGTTGGAGGAGGAGTAATTTATCTGCCCAGAAATGTTCAGAGGAAGGTAAGAGCAGAAACAATGTACACAGGACATTACAGCATTTCCTTGTCTTGTGAAATGTCTATTATTTAGCAGCTTTACACTGTCTTCTACTCCTTCCTCTTCACCACCACAGACAAGAACACATGCACATACAAGTATGAGTACAGAGAGAATTTTAGGAATAACACATCACCTAGTATTCACATAAAACTTTACATTTGGCCATGCACGGTGGCTCATGCCTATAATCCCAGCACTTTGGGAGGCCGAAGTGGGTGGATCACCTGAGGTCAGGAGTTCGAGACCAACCTGGCCAACATGGTGAAACCTTGTCTCTACTAAAGATACAAAAATTAGCCAGGCGTGGTGGCAGGTGCCTGTAATCTCAGCTACTCAGGAGGCTGAGGCAGGAGAATCGCTTGAACTTGGGAGACAGAGATTGCAGTGAGCTGAGATCACGCCACTGCACTCCAGCCTGGGTGACAGAGTGAGACTATCTCAAAACAAACAAACAAACAAAAAACAAACAAAAAAAACTTTGCATTTGTGTGACACTTTGCAGTTTTCAGAGTACCTTTTAAATTTTTTTTTTTTTTTTTTTTTTTTTTTTGAGACAGAGTCTTGCTCTGTCGCCCAGGTGCAATGGTGTGATCTCGGCTCACAGTAACCTCCTCCTCCTGGTTTCAACCAATTCTTCCACCTCAGCCTCCGGAGTAGCTGGGATTACAGGCATGCACCACCACGCCCGGCTAATCTTTGTATTTTTAGTAGCAATGGTATTTCACCATGTTGGCCAGTCTTGAACTCCTGACCTCAGGTGATCCACACACCTTGACCTCCCAAAGTGCTGAAATTAAAGGCATGAGCCACCACACCCAGCCCCAGAGTACTTTAATCTGTACTATTTCATTGATCACAACAATCCTTTAAGATAGGGCAGGTATTTTTAATGACCATGTATAAATGAGGAAACAGAAACTAAGAGAAATGAGTTGCTAAAGGTCACTTTCTCTCTCTCTCTCTCTCTCCCCCCCGCCCCCCCCCCCCCACTTCTTCTCTCCCTCTCTCCCTCCCACTTCTTCTCTACCTCTCTCCACTCTTGCGCATTCTGGTCCCAAGGTCTAATAGGTTTAATATTGGATAAGTTAGTAATTGCATTCAGCTTCTGATAATAATGTTCCAAGCATTGTGGCTTAAGGACATAAGAGTTTCCCACTATCACATAATGAGAAGGCTGGAAAAGAGTAGTTGCTGGTGTGGTTTCAGCCGTCAAGGATTTCAGAGTGAAGCCTTTGAGATTCTCTTGGCTTTTGCCTCATGGTTAGAGTCCAACAATAACATTCGAGTTCAGGCACAGAAAAAG
This sequence comes from Macaca nemestrina, assembly GCF_043159975.1. Classification (NCBI taxonomy): domain Eukaryota; kingdom Metazoa; phylum Chordata; class Mammalia; order Primates; family Cercopithecidae; genus Macaca; species Macaca nemestrina. The sequence continues at coordinate 17,072,327 of NC_092128.1, forward strand.
GGAAATGCAACAAGGGCTTTCTAAGAAATTCCATCCAATTACTTTTTCTTGTGTCATTTGGACATTCCTATCTGAAAGAAGGATGAGATTTGTAGTTCTTTTAAATTGGGAATACTGACATGCCTAATAAACACCGAAGTTCCGTTGACAATGGGGAGAATATGCATAGGCAATTGGTAGTAACTACCCTGGAAAGAATGGCAAGTTGGGTGTATGGATTCTACCTAGGCCTACTGCTTGCTTCAACCCAACTGATGCCAGGGCTCTGCAGCGAGAGCTGTTGGGTGCTGCTGTCACATTTAAAAGAGTAATACCCACATTACACCCCTTTGCTGCTGTTCTTCTCAGGTAACAGCAATAACTGGCAGAGCTAGATTTGGGAATTACTGGAACTCTTGGCGCTATATCACCTAAAACCATCAAAGGCCTTCTTCAATTTCTAACAAGAGTCTGAATCTCACTTACAGTGGAGCATTCAGGTGAATGGCAATTAACTCCTACTGCTAAAAAAAAAACCCAATATGGGTCCTGAATAAAGTTTCAGCACCCAAGTGATGTTTAATCTCTGTGAAATGTGGCTCATTGCTGAAGTCCTAGAAAATCATCCTCTCTTATATCCCAGTAGTTGTCAAACATGAGTGTGCATCAGAATCACCTGAATGGCTTGTTAGAACACACAGTCATGAACACCTTCAGAGGTTTCTATTCAATAGGTCGGGGGCCTTACATTTCTAACAAGTCCCCTGGTGATCCTGATCTCCCTAGTGTGGGGTATCTTAAGCCTTGAGAATTATTGATATAGCTTATAAAAATCCATATTACTGGAGCTCACCTGAATGAATCTTTACTGCTTGCAGCCAAAAGCGCCTACTTAATGAATTGTTCTTTGGATTCAGACAGAGTCCATAGGACTAGAACAGAGGACAAGGCCTCATAGCAAACACCATGTCCCCCAGACAAGAGCCTGCCTACACTTTGGTGCCTACAGTTTTGTTACTGGATCATTTCACTACCTAATTTTTTCTTCTCTTAGGATGAGTGCCCTCCTGAATGGCTACATAATGGGTTATAAAGACATTCAGCCTTTGATCTTCTGTGCAGAATACATGTTAGAATCCCAGGAAACCAGATGCGGTGGCTCACGCCTGTTATCCCAGCACTTTGGGAGGCTGAGTAGGGCAGATGGCTTGAGCTCAGGGGATTGAGACCAGCCTGGGCAACATGGTGAAACCCTGTCTCTACAAAAAAATACAAAACTTAGCTGGGCATAGAGGCGTGCGCCTGTAGTCCCAGATACTCTGGAGGCTGAGGCGGGAGGATGGCTTAATCCCGTGAGGCAGAAGTTGTAGTGAGCCGAGATCACACCACTGCACTCCAGCCTGGGCAACAGAGTAAGGCCCTGTCTCATAAAAGGAAATAAATATAAAAAGAATCCCAGGAGTGAATTCACCTAGATTTAAGCAAGGCCAATGTACCTACATTCATAAGAAAGCAAGGTTGGTCAAACCATTACTTTGGATTTAAAGTGAATGGCCAAATAAACCAACAAAAATCTAATTACTTGTCATATACAGTAAGGAGTAAAAAAAGAACAATACATAATCCCTACTCTTGAAGAACGCAATATAATTGAGGATACCCACGTAAACAAATACTTTTTTTTGAGATGGAGTTTTGCTCTATCGCTCACGCTGGAGTGCAGTGGGGCGATCTCGGCTCACTGCAAGTTCTGCCTCTAGGGTTCACACTTCTCCTGCCTCAGCCTCCCAAGTAGCTGGGACTACCGGTGCCCACTACCACATCTGGCTAATTTTTTTTGTATTTTTAGTAGAGATGGGGTTTCACCGTGTTAAGCAGGATGGTCTTGATCTCCTGACCTTGTGATCTGCCCGCCTCAGCCTCCGAAAGTGCTGGGGTTACAGGCGTGAGCCATCGCGCCCGGCCACAAATACATATTTCAATACATATGGTAAGTGCTACAATAGTGCTATGAACAAAGTATAATGGAAGCAAAGAAGATATAGGAAGCCTGTAGGAAGTGAGTAAAGGAAGACATCATCCCAGACCCACCTGAAAAAATTCTGAGGAATTTCCTTTTATGCTCTAACTTATGAATAGCTATGTTAACCTGTTGCACAGATCGACATGTTCTTTCAACCAGCGCAGCGAAATTTTCCCCCACTCCTTTCCCTTACCAGAACAGTGGTCTCCTGAGATATAAACCTATCCAGGCTCAATTTTTCTTTCTCTCCTGGGAATGGAATGAGCTATCACCCGCCTCCCTCTATCGCCCTGAGGAGTCCACAAGAGCAATTGCACTCCCCCTGCCCACACACACACACACACACACACACACACAAAACACAAGAAAAAGAAAGAAAAAAGCTCAGATAGGGCTGAGGTAGGAAAAAATGTTACCAGGCATCTTATCAAAGCAAGGGTATCTCCTCCAGCCCATACTCTAGATTGGGAGTTAGGCTTAGAGGAAGGAACGCCAGAAGTGAAATCAGAATACCTGTGGTTGGAATCCCAGCTCCTCAGTAGGTTAGTTCCCTTGGCCAAGATATTTAACTGTTTAACCTTCCTGAAACCACTTTCTCATCAGTACAATGGAAATATCATTACATTCTTCGCAGGGCAACAGTGAGATTCAAGGAAATTCAGACTATCATAATGCAGTAAGTGGAGTCTAAAATTTCAGTTGCGTGAGATAGGGGACCACATTACTGCTAGATTTAAATGGCTGAGGTGAGGATGCACCGCGAGACTGCCAGGAATTCCAGGCCTCGCGGTGTTCTGGCGCCACCTGGTGGGAGCTCTTAAATAGCGATCGGGGAGGACCCGGTCGCAGGGGAGCTGGAACTTCCTGGAAAAGCTGGAGTCCATTGCTTTGCCTGATTATTTGGGGAGATTGGAGGTCAGAGACTCCTCCTAGGTCTGTTCTTTCCCAGCTGTCTCGCTGTTCTAGGAATTCGGGCAGGGGGAGAACGGGAGATACCCAATCACGGGGGAAGAATGGGAGATAGCCAATCACTGGTTACTTTATATTGTAATCTCGCGGTAGTGGAAGAAGTCGCCCTGGCCCTGAGCCCAGTCTCACCTCCAGTCTCACCTGTGGCTACAAGCCAGCCACGCGGGCCTCCCGTCTCCCCGTGAAAGCACCGAGCTCCTTCCTGCCTCATCGACTTCCTAGGTGCCATTTCATCTGTCTTGAGTGCTGTTGATGATGGCCACTGCCAGTGTTTCCTATTGACACTACCCCAATTGTCTGTTTCCGGTCCGTAGTCTCTCCCCCAACATTGTTTCTTTCAGTTAACTCTGCTATCTGAAGTCATCTAGTGGTGTTTTTCCTCTAAAGTAAGGTATGACTTACTTTAAGCTTTATGGCTTTACTTTTACGGCTTTAAGCTGTGCTCTTTCAGTTCCTCTAATACCCTTTGTTCACCAGTGTGTCCTCAGTGCCCATTACAACTGGAATATATTTTGTTCTTAATAAACATATATTGGTATGTCCATTTCTCTAGTCATTGGAAACATCTAAGCAAGGTATTTTAAGGGAATGAAGTTTGATATTACTAATAATAGTGTTCTTCTGTCAAGCTAACGAAGACCAGTTTTTAAAAATCAATCCAAAGAATGGAATTCCAATCTCCAAAAATAAATGGCAGCAAAAGTCTAAACACAAATTTATATAGGTTAAGAATTTTTAACATCTGTTTAGTTGCAAAATCCAGGGACTAAGATTTTTTTTATTACATCTGATAAAGATGTGATCACTGACTTACATCACTACTAATAACAAATAAGGAGCTTTCATGTGCCTACCACTGCTATTACTGGCATTGCAGTTGACTTTACTGTTTTTATTTTCCTGAGTAAACCATTTTTCAAAAAATAGCCAATTGCTAAGGATTATCTACAAAAGAGATTATTTAGATAATTCCAAACAATGTGTGTACATAAGTCAAATGGAGGGGAAGTATAAATGAAGGTTTGTGTTACCTTTCTCTGAAAGAGCCCTTGATTATTGAAATTTTTATTTTATTTTTTATTTATTTATTTATTTTTGAGACAGAGTCTCACTCTGTCTCCCAGGCTGTAGTGCAGTGGCACAATCTCAGCTCACTGCAAGCTCTGACTCCCAGGTTCATACCATTCTCCTGCCTCAGCCTCCCGAGTAGCTGGCACTACAGGTGCCCACCACCACGCCCAGCTAATTTTTTTGTATTTTTAGTAGAGACGGGGTTTTCACCGTGTTAACCAGGATGGTCTCGATTACTGAAAAATTAAGGCTGGATCTGGTGTTCCTAGAAATAAAGAACTTTATTTTTTTAATAAAAGGTTATAATCTTAATATAAATGGCTCTAACTGTACAGTTATATATCTCTGCTTGTGCAGTGGAGCGAGTTTCTACCTAGACTTTTTAGGGAGGCAAACATCTTTTCTAAACACCTTTAGTGCAAACCGCCACCTGGTGTGGTGAAGACAAGGAGAAAATTAGCTTAAGTTGAAAGTGCAGAACTCTGTCTGTGTTTGACACTCTGTAAGATTGACCCAAATGAAGTGGTCACAAACACAATTAATTAAATACAATTGCAACATCATGATACACAAATAAGGACTATATAAATATCTGTATATGAACAGTTCAGAATAAAACAAGAGTGAACATCTTTAGTAATCACTGACTTATGTCACTACTAATAATACATAAGGAGCTTTAGTCAAAACATAAAAAAAACATAAAAAAAGAAAACATAAAAAATACAAAGAGAAGCATCTAAAAACACCAACAGGGCAGCACCAATAACTCTTGAAGGATTAAAGGAGTATTTTAAATGAATATGCAAAAAAGAGGACTGGGTGAGGAATATCAAGAGCAACACATTAGAACAGTGGTAATAATAACTAACATTTATTGATTGGGCCATCATGTGCCAGTCACAATTCCAAGCACATCACGTGTGTTAAGTTAGGTAATCCTTGCATCCCTCTGAGGTATGCATTATTTTGATCATCTCCATTTCATCTGAGATGAATGGAAAGAGTTCGATCACTTGTCAAGATCACACAGTGAGTAAGCAGGAGAGCCAGACCTTAACTCAAGGTGGCCTGGATCCAAAGCCCACACTCTCAACACAAGCCTTTGCCTCTAAGCTGGGAGCACACTTAGAGAAAGTAGGATGCCCAAAGTGTGGCTGTGTATAAAGAGTAAGTTGAGGGGGCCAGCAAAGCACTAGGCAGAGCAAGCTCCACTTCTTAGAGAAGATGTTATCACACAAGAGATAGCAAGCCAAGGCAGAGCCACTCAACTGCTCCTCTCCTTCCATCTTCACTTGTTCCCCAGTATGAGTGAGTGAAACGTGAAGAGCAATCATAAAAGAACTGGAAAAGTCATAGCATTTATAAAAATGGGAAAGAAGCACCAGAGTGGGAGGAAACGTTGGAAAATAACAACCAGTCTCTAAATAATCCGTTTTCCAATCTCCACTGAGTAACTAGCCTGAATTTTTCCAAAGCTTATAGATGTGATCATGAAATCCATCCAATTCCTTTAGAAATGAAGGAGAGTTAGAAATATTGGAAGGCCAGAGCTCAACAAATATTTGAAAATGTTTACAAGGGGAAAAAGCTAGACTTCAGAAATTATAGACATATATGTTATAATATAATTCCTGGAACGTTAAAAATATAATACAACGGCCGGGCGCGGTGGCTCAAGCCTGTAATCCCAGCACTCTGGGAGGCCGAGGCGGGTGGATCACGAGGTCAGGAGATCGAGACTATCCTGGCTAACATGGTGAAACCCCGTCTCTACTAAAAATACAAAAAACTAGCTGGGCGTGGTGGCGGGCGCCTGTAGTCCCAGCTACTTGGGAGGCTGAGGCGGGAGAATGGCGTGAACCCGGGAGGCGGAGCTTGCAGTGAGCCGAGATCACGCCACTGCACTCCAGCCTGGGAGACACAGCGAGACTCCATCTCAAAAAATATATATATATAAAATACAACATTATGTTATAAATATAACGTGGGGATGCTATAGACTACTAAATGTTTCGTTTACAAAAATTTCATTCATTCAAAAATACATGTTAAGTAATAAATACCCTCATGAAGCTTACATTTTTAGTGGGGGGTGGTAGGTATAGACAATAAATAACTGAATATATGCAGAAATACAAAACAGGTTAAGTATTATAGTATGCACCTAATATAGGGCAAGGGATACGATTCATAGGGAAAGTCTCTCTAATAAGATGACTTTTGAGAGGAGATCTTTTAAAAATAAAGTGGGACTCGGGAGGACGTAGAAGAAAAATAATTCAGGGAATGAAAAGTGCAAGTTCAATGGTTCTGTGGTAGGAGGGTGCTTGGTGAATTCACAGAACAGGAACAAGGTCCATGAGGCTGGTATGGAAACAGAGACGAAGATGACATCTGAGCAGGAACAGAGGCTCTGATTATATGGGACCTGTAGGCCACTGTAGGAACTTAGTTTTTTATAGTGTTAAATCCAGCTTAGCCTAAAGCTACCTTACTACATATTTTAAGTTCAGCCTAAACGTTTCTCTGTACATTGTGAACTGTAACATAAACGGAGTTGTAAACAGACCATAGCCTACTCTTGTGCCAATCACCAAATTTTGACCAATCAGTGGTGGCCAACTATTCAAACTGTGTTCAAATATGGCTGATGCTGAGCTGTAAGCAATCCTGCTGTTTCTGTACCTTACTTCTGTTTTCTGTACATCACTTTCCTTTCTCTGTTCCTGAATCTTCCACCACGTGGCTGTGTTGGAGTCTCTGTGCCTACTCTGGCTCTGAAGGCTGCCCAATTCATCAATTGTTCTTTGCTCAACTAAACTCTGTTAAACTTAATTTGGATAAGGTTTTTCTTTTAACAATAGTGAGGGAGTTTAAAGGCCCTGAAAGGTTTAAACAGGGGAATGACAGGCTCTAAGTTATATCTTGTCAAGATTGCTACTGTTGCTTTGTGGAAAATAGAGTAAGGGAATTGGGAAACAGAAAGAACAGTTAAAAGGCTCCTGTAATAATTCAAGCCAGCACTGTTCACAATAGCTAAGACTTGGAAGCAACCCAAATACGCATCAATGACAGACTGGATAAAGAAAATGTGGCAAATATACACCATGGAATACTATGCAGCCATAAAAAAGGATGAGTTCATGTCCTTTGCAGGGACATGGGTGAAGCTGGAAACCATCATTCTCAGCAAACTAAAACAAGAACAGAAAACCAAACGCCACATGTTCTCACTCATAAGTAGCAGTTGAACAATGAGAACACATGGACACAGAGAGGGGAACATCACACACCAGGGCCTGTCAGGGGGTGGGGGGCAAGAGGAAGGACAGCATTAGGAGAAATACCTAACGTAGATAACGGGTTGATGGGTGCAGCAAACCACCATGGCACGTGTATGCCTATGTAACAAACCTGCATGTTCTGCACATGTACCCCGGAACTTAAAGTATATTAATTAAAAAAATAAAAATAATACTAATCTGAACCAGCTATGCCCCCTTTCCTCTCCCTTCATGACACAGTGCTAGTCTTGTTCATGTTAATATTCTCCTTGCCAAGCACAGTGCCTGGCATAATAATGATGATTGCATGAAACCTTTGGCAACAGCAAATAAAACTGCAGTTATACACTGACACATGGAAAGGAACCATGCGTTTGTCTATATTAAAAACACAGCCTGTGATAAGTCATTACTTCACAGGTGAGAGAAGGAATGCAAATGAAAAGAGACTCTATTTCGAACCTTAGATCACCAAGAATAACTGCTTTGCCTACTGCGGGTTTTCTCAAAACCCATAAGCAAATCCTGTTCTCTTCTCTACTCTCACAGGTCCAGATGGGCATGCAAAACTGGATTTGGGAAATTGAGGCTCTGTTTTGTTTGCATCCCTGATGCTGTGCTGTGGCCTTCTGGGGAGGCGGTTGTACAGGAACACCTGGATGTATTAATCTTGCATCACCCAAGAGGCAGAACCATCAGCCTTCCACCGTATGATAAGCTCTTACATGTATCCAAGAGATGTTCTAGAGAAACAACATCCCTCTAAGTTTCCTGCCAGAACTTTTGATGCTCTTGCTTTGGGATAGATCTAGGGAAAGAACTGGATGCTTTGTGAAGGAAAGGTCCTGGCTTGGAACGTACATTTACCTCTCTCCACTGGGTAGCCACTAGGTCTTTAGAGTAGCCAACTAGAGAAGATTAGCCAACTAGAGAAGAGAAGTAGAATAGCCAATTAGAGAAGTGACATCATGTTAACTCTAACTCACATCTGCACTGTGTCCTATGAAGTCAGGAGCACATTTCTGTTCATTTCAGTCCTGGAGTTTGCAGTGGGGTTTCTGACCAACGCCTTCATTTCCTTGGTGAATTTTTGGGACGTAGTGAAGAGGCAGCCACTGAGCAACAGTGATTGTGTGCTTCTGTGTCTCAGCATCAGCCGGCTTTTCCTGCATGGACTGCTCTTCCTGAGTGCTATCCAGCTTACCCACTTCCAGAAGTTGAGTGAACCACTGAACCACAGCTACCAAGCCATCCTCATGCTATGGATGATTGCAAACCAAGCCAACCTCTGGCTTGCCGCCTGCCTCAGCCTGCTCTACTGCTCCAAGCTCATCCGTTTCTCTCACACCTTCCTGATCTGCTTGGCAAGCTGGGTCTCCAGGAAGATATCCCAGATGCTCCTGGGTATTATTCTTTGCTCCTGCATCTGCACTGTCCTCTGTGTTTGGTGCTTTTTTGGCAGACTTCACTTCACAGTCACAACTGTGCTATTCATGAATAACAATACAAGGCTCAACTGGCAGATTAAAGATCTCAACTTATTTTATTCCTTTCTCTTCTGCTATCTGTGGTCTGTCCCTCCTTTCCTATTGTTTCTGGTTTCTTCTGGGATGCTGACTGTCTCCCTGGGAAGGCACATGAGGACAATGAAGGTCTATACCAGAGACTCTCGTGACCCCAGCCTGGAGGCCCACATTAAAGCCCTCAAGTCTCTTATCTCCTTTTTCTGCTTCTTTGTGATATCATCCTGTGCCGCCTTCATCTCAGTGCCCCTACTTATTCTGTGGCATGACAAAATAGGGGTGATGGTTTGTGTTGGGATAATGGCAGCTTGTCCTTCTGGGCATGCAGCCATCCTGATCTCAGGCAATGCCAAGTTGAGGAGAGCTGTGACAACCATTCTGCTCTGGGCTCAGAGCAGCCTGAAGGTAAGAGCCGACCACATGGCAGATTCCAGGACACTGTGCTGAGAATGGATATAAAATGAACTCTTCCTTAATACGCCTGTGAGTCCTCATGAATATGCCTCTGATTCCTCAGGAATACAACTCTGATTCCTCACAAAGCCTTCCGATTTCTTCTGTAAAACACAACTGAAAGTCTCTCCACTTTGTATCAATGAACTAACTTATAGATGAATAAAATAATTATGCACTATACATGGCCTAGGCAAGAATAATGTTGGTGGCACCCTAGGTTTGTTTTGATAAAATGAACAAAATAATTAGGTGAGGTATTTGGTGTAAATCCTTTATATACTATAGCTTATTATTGGTATGAATCAAACCATGAGAAATCACCTCTTCTGAAATACCTATATCCCAAAATAATATGTTTGACTTTTAACATGACTGCTAAACTTCTTTCTCAGAACTGGTGCTAGCATCATATTTGGAAATATTCACTACTACAATAAGTGTATAATCCTCTTCAAACTCCACAATTTTCATGGAAACAAAAACAAACTTGGAAAGATAATTATGTCATAATTTCAGCTTCAAGAGGTACCACGTAACTTCAACTTCAAGAGGCACAAGAAAATAGTGTATTTTGTCTGAAAATACACTGATTCGGAAATGCACTTTGACCTACTTTATAATGATGGAAGAGAAGCAGATATTTGTCATCCAGTAGGTGACCTGGATGCCAGTAGGTGCCTTGTGTGGACTTTCTGGCTATGCCCAATTTGCCTTTGAAGATGGTGCTTTGCCTGGTACCAAGTATTTGTCTCTCTAGTTGGGGGCCCTATCAAAATCGCCCAGCTGAAAGGTATATTGTAGAGATTTGGCATTCTCTGTATTCCTGCACAGGAACCCAGCCAGGAAGGCGCTCCTCAAATCAAGTACTGAAAGACTCAGGAGAAAACAAGGTATTCCAGACATTTAAATCTTGATAGGCTTCACAGTTCACAGGCTTCACAGTTGTAGCAGCTCACCACCAAGGCTCTTAGTTCTGCTAGCTGTGGGGCCAGAGAACTGTTTCCTCCTCTCAGGCACTTGGTCTTAATAGATCCAAATCTTCACCTCAGTTTTCCTCCAAAAATTAGCCATTTCTTCACCTCCAGTGGCTACAAAATTTGCAACTTCATCTGGCTTCCTCTCCTTGGTGGACACTGAAGTTGTCACAGGATTCCCTCAAAGACGTCGGTCCTTGCTCTTGGCTGCACATTGAAATTATCTAAGGGGCTTTTTAAAAATCTCAATGTCCAGGCCAAATATGACCAATAAAATCAAATATCTTGAGATACAATGAGGCTTCTTTTTCTTTAATGCTCCTCAGGTGATTTCAGGGTGCAGCCAATGTTGAGATCCACTCTTCTAGATGCCCTGTCGGTGTAGAGATGGAGCATCTTTTCATATGTTTATTTGTATGGCTTTATTTTTAACATTGTATTTCTGAGATTCACCCATAATATTATATGAGTCACTGCTTGCTTACTTACTCACTATTTCTGAACATTTTGCATTGCCTACAGTGTGGAGCTACTATGAATAAAGTTTCTATACACATTCTTGAATCCATTTCTTTGTAGGCATAGGTTCATTTCTCAAGTGAATACCTAGGAGTGAAATTACTATGTTAAAACATTTATATTCATTTAACTTTATAAAAACTGTTAAAGAGTTTTCCAAAGTGATCCTAACATTTTATGCTCCCCTCAATAATGTAGGAGAGCTGTTCCACATTCTCAACAACATTTGGTGTTGTCAGTCTTTTTAATTTTGGCCATTCTAGTGGGGATGAAATGGTATCTCATTGTGGTTTCCATTGCATTTGTCTTCCAACTCATGATATGCAGAACAATTTTGTGTGCTTCTTGGCTATTTGTATTTTTTCTATTATAAAGTAACTGCCCATTTTAATATTGAGTTATCTTTTTATTACTGATTTATAAGAGTTTATTGATTTGTAGCATTTGTGTATGTCTGATAATATACATATATGTATTCTTATACAACTCCTATGTATACACAACTGTTTTACATTAAGTTGTCTTTTTATTATGGATTTGTAGAAGTTTATTGATTTGTGTGTGTATATATACATACATATATGTATATGAAAAATATACATGTATATATAACATATACGGATACAAGTCCTTTGTCTGATATATGCATTGTGAATATTATGACCCAGACTGTGGTTTTCCTTTTTATTTTTTAATAGTGTGCTGATAAGCACAAATGATGACTTTAGTAAAATCTAATGTCATTTTTTTCTACAATGCTTGTGCTTTTTGTGTCTGCTATAAAGAATATCTGCCTGCCTCTGACATGCAAAAACAGTCTCTATGATTTTCTCTAGAATTTTCACAGTTTTTACTTGTTTGGGACTATAATTGATCTTGAATTAATTTTTTTGTGTAGTATTAAGTAGGGCTGAACTTCACTGTTTTTATATGTCTATCTAAGTATGCCAGTATCATTCATTGAAGAGTTTTATTTTCTAATTGACTTGAACTCTTGTTGAAAATCATACAACTATATATGCATGAATCTTCTTCTGGTTTCTATGTTGTGTTCCAGTGATCTATTTGTCCAGTCTTTAACCAATACCTCACTTTTGGATTATGGTAGATTACTGGTAAGTTTTTAAATATTCAAAAATATTCTGTCTGAAAATCTATAAACATATCTCTTTATTTTTTGTCTTTATCTCAACAATGTTTTGTAATTTTTAGTGTAAATAATTTTTTGGTAAAATTATTCTTAAGTATTTAATATTTAATAATGTTATTGTATATAGAGTTGTTTACATTTTTATTCGCTACCAGCATGTAAAAATACAATTGATTTTTGTATGTTAACCATTATCTGACAACTATACCAAATTAATATATTGGTTCTAGTAGCTGTTTGAAGACTCTTTGAAATTTTATACTTAATCATGTCATCAGCAAATAAAGACAATTTTATTTCTTCTTTCTCCATATATATGCCCTTTATTTATTTTTTAAAAATTTATTTCACTGGCTAGGATCTCCAGTGTAGTGCTGATTAGATTTAATGTGAATACACATTCTGGCCTTGTTCCTGTTTTTAGGAAGAAAATATTCACTGTTTCATCATTGGGTATAAAGTTAACTGTAGGTCATTTTTAGATTCCCTTTGTCAGATGTAAAAAGCCCATTTGTATTCCTACTTTGCTAACAATTTTTACCATTAATGAGTCTTGAATTTTATTTTAAAATTTTTTGTATTTATTGAGATGATTCTACAGTTTTTCTTCTCCATTTTGTTAACATGGTGAATCACACTGATTAATCTTTGAATGTTAAATAAACTCTGCATTCCTGGTATAAGCCTCACTTAGTCATAGTGTATTATTCTCTTTATACGTTGCTCTACTTTATTTGCTAATATATTGTTAAGGATCTTTGTATATATGTTTATGTGGAATACCAACCTCTATTTTTCTTTTTTCTTTTTTTAATTACATATCTTTGTCAAGATTTGGTGACAAGGTTATTCTGGCCTAATGAAACAAGTTAGAAAACATTTCCTCCATCTTTATTTTCTTAAAACTTTGTGTAAGATTGGTATTATTTCTTCTCTAAATATTTGATATGATTCACCAGAGAAACCATTTGGACCTGAAGTTTTTTATTCATGAAGGTTTGCTTTTTTCAAAGTAATTACAACCTATTTAATAGATATAGTACTATTAAGATTTTCTGTTTCTTCTTGTGTCTATTTTGGTTTCATTTTTTAAGGAGTTTGTCCATTTTATCTAAGTTTTTAACTTTTTGCCATAAATTTGACCAGAATGCCTGTAGTAGATGGTTTTCTATTCCCTCATTCTCAGTTTTGATTACTTTGTTGTCTCTTTTTATTTATTGTTCTAGCCAGTGATTCATCAACTTGTTGATGTCTACAAGCAATCATCATTTGGTTTCATCTGATTTTCTCTACTTCTTTTATTTCCTCCTATTTATGTTCTATTATTTATTATTTATTTGGTTTAATTTCTCTTCCTGTTTTAGCTTCTTAAGGCAGAGAATTTGATCAATAATTTAACTTTTTTTGTTCTAATATAAACATTTAAGCTTTACGTTTCCTGCTCAACACTTCTTTGCTGCATCACACAAATTTTGATAGGTTGCATTTTCATTTTTAAGTTCAATTTGAACTTTTATCTAATTATACTTTACATTTGTGGTTTAACCAATGTTTTATGTAGAATTGCATTGTTTAATTTCCAAGAATTTGGGACTTCGCTAGATACCTTATTGGTTCTAATTTTTATTTAATTCCATTGCCATCAGAAAACATATTCTGTAATATTTCAATCTTTTGAAATTTATCAAGACTTACTTTATAGCCCAGCATATTGTGTATCTTTGTGAATAATTCATGTATATTTGAAAAATATATGCTGTTGTTGAATGTAGTGCCCCATAACTATCAATTGGGTCAAGGTGCTTGATAGTGTTATTTAGATCTTCTACATTCTTACTGACTTTTTGTCTCATTTTAATGTCAAATAATGAGAGAGAAGTGTAAAAATCTTTCACCACAATTATGGATTTGTCTACTTCTCTCTGTAGTCCTCTCAGTGTTTGCTTCATCCTTTTTGAAGCTCTGATATTAAATTCTTACATGTTTATAATTGCTATGTGTATTTGATGAATTTACCCTTTTATAATTTTAGAATTATAAAATAATTTACAATTACCTTTATCTCTCATAATACTTTATCTCTTATAATACTTGCCTTGAAGTTCACTTTGATATTAAAATAGTCACTCTAGCTTTCACATGCTTTTCGTTTTCTTGGTGTGTTAGGTCATTCTTGCATTGCTGTAAACAAATATCTGAGGCTGGGTAATATATAAGAAAAGAGGTTTAATTGGCCCATGGTTCTGCAAGCTGTACAGGAAGCACAGCGACAGCATCTGCTTCTGGTGAGACCTCAGGAAGTTTACAGTCATGATGGGAAGTGAAGAGGGAGCAGGCATCTCACATGGCAAGAGCCGGAGCAAGAGAGAGAGGGGAGGGGAGATGCGCTATACTTTTAAACATCCAGATCTCATGAGAACTCACTCACTATCCTAAGGAAAGCACAAAGCCACAAGAAATCTGCCCTCATAGTTTAAACACAATCCACCAGGCCCCACCTCCAACATTAAGGATTACCTTTCAGCATGAGATTTAGAGAGAACAACATCCAAACTATATCACTTGGTTAATTTTTCTATCCTACTACTTTCAAATATCTCTTTATTTTTCAAACATGTCTCTTAAGAGAAAGACACTGGACCAATATATTCAAAGTGCTAAAAACAACACTGTCAATCATCCTGTATTCAATAAACTGTCCTTCGAATGTGAGGAAGAAATTAAGACATTTTCAAACAAAGAAAATCTGACAGAGTTCATTACCAGCAGATCTGCTCTGCAAGAAGTGCTTAAGGGAGCCCCTGCAAGGTGAAACAAAACAGCACTAGATAGGAATTCAAAGCTGTATGAAAAAAAAAAAAGAGCTTAATAAAGCTACATGGGCAGTTAATAAAAGCTAGCGTAAGTTAGTAACAACACTTTGTAACTCCACTTTTTGTTCTCTACATGATTAAAGGGACTAATACACTTAAAAATTATGAGTCTAAAAGCTAGTTTTATTGTAACTTTGGTTTGTAACTCCACGTTTTGTTTTGTACATAATTTAAAAGACTAATTTAGGCTGGGCAAGGTGGCTCATTTTTAAGTGCCTGTAATCCTAGCACTTTGGGAGGCTGAGGTGGGTGGATCACTTGAGGTCAGGAGTTGGAGACCAGCCTGGCCAACATGGTGAAACCCTGTCTCTACTAAAAATACAAAAATTAGCCAGGCATTGTGGCATGCACCTGTAATCCCAGCTACTAGGGAGGCTGAGGCAGGAGAATTGCTTGAACCTGGGAGGCAGAGGCTGCAGTGAGCCAAGATGGCACCACTGAACTCCAGCCTGGGTGACAGAGTAAGACTCCGTTAAAAAAAAAAAAAAAAAAAAAAAAGACTAATTTATTTAAAGAATTATTAGTTTAGAAAAGGAAAGAGGAAGGGATGGAGCAAGGTGGCTGAATATAAGCCTATGCACCTCCCCATCCCTTGGCAACAGTCACATGGCATGGAGAATCTGTGTGCTTGAGGGAGGGCACAGCAGGTGTGAGGCTTTGCATTGAACTCAGTGCTGCCCTGTCACAGCAGAAAGCAGAACCAAGTAAAATTCAGCTGACATCTATCCACGGAGGGAGCATTTGAACTGGTCCTAGCCAGAAAGGAATTGCCTATCCCAGTGGCCAGAACAAGATGGAGTGCTCTAGGGCTCTAAGTAAACTTGAGGGGCAGATTGGGCCACAAGGATTGCAATTCCTAGTCAAATCTTAGTGCTAGGCTACGCTCAGAGCCAGTGGACTTGGGGGGCAAGTGACCTAGGTCAGAGTGGCTAAGAGAGTGTTTGTGCCACCCTGCCCACACACCCTGGAAGCAGCCACACAATGTGGAGAATCCATTTCTTTGGCATAGGGAGAGTGCAGTGATTGAGAGACTGTACATTGAACTCAGTGCTGCCCTGTCAAAGTGGAGACCTGGCAGGATGCATCACCTACAGACTAAAGAGACCCTGGGCCCTGAATAACCAACAGTGATATCCACGTAATATGCTGCAGTTTGGGCTCTGAGACATGTTGGCTTTGGGTGTGATCCAGCACATCTCCAGCTGTGGTGGTTACGGGGAAAGACTCCCTTCTGTTTGAGAAAAGCAAGAGGAAAAGAAAATGGGGCTTTGTCTTCCACCTTAGGTCCCAATTTAGCCACAGTAGGTTAGAGCACCAAGCAGGATCTTGGGGTCCCTGAATCCAGGCCTAGGCTCTTGGTCAGTATTTCTGAGTCTGTCCTGGGCTGGAGGGAAATCTACTACCTTGAAGAATGAGCTCTAGGCCTGGCAGCATTCATCGCAAGCTGACTGAAGAGCTCTTAATCTTTAAGTGAACATCAGTGGAGGCCTGGCAGAGCTCCCTGTGGAACCGTGATGGTGGTGGCCACAAAGAGAGGCTCCTCTGCCTGGGGAAAGGGCAGAGAAGAATGGGAAGAACTTTGTCTTGTGGTTCGAGTGCCAGCTTAGCTTCAGTAGAATGGGACACCAGGTAAATTTCTAAGGTTTTTTACTTCAATCCCTGGCTCCCAGATATCATCTGTGGACCCTCCCAGGGCCTAGGGTAACTCGCCGCTCTGAAGGTGGAAACACAAACCTCTAGCAGGTATTTGGACCTGAGAAGATTGTGTATTGGGCCCTGGACCCTGCTGCTTGGGCCTGCTCCCACACTGTGGAGTATGTTTTCATTTTCAATACATCTTTGCTTTTGCTGCTTCATTCCAAAAAAAGGGGGGGTGGGGGGGCAAAGGACTTGAATGGACATTTCTCCAAAGAAGATACACAAATGGCCAATAAACACGTGAAAAGATGTTTGACAACATTGATCAGTGGGAAAATGCAAATCAAAATTATAATGATTAAAACCCTCAACAAAATCAGCATAGAAGGGACTACCTTAAGGTCATAAAAGCCATCTATGACAAACCCACAGCCAACATTATACTAAACGGGGAAAAGTTGAAAGGATTTCATCTGAGAACTATAACAAGTCAAAGATGCCCACTTTCACCACTTCTATTCAACATGGTACTAGAAGTTCAAGCCAGAGCAATCCAAGAGAAAAAAATAAGGGGCATCCAAATTGGCAAAGAGGAAGTCAAACTGTCACTGTTTGCTGATGATCGTATACATAGAAAACAGTATGGCAATTCCTCAAGGATCTAGAACTAGATGTACCATATGACCCAGCCATCCCATTACTGGGTATATACCCAAAGGATTATAAATCATGCTGCTATAAAGACACATGCACACGTATGTTTATTGCGGCACTATTCACAATAGCAAAGACTTGGAATCAACCCAAATGTCCATCAGTGACAGACTGGATTAAGAAAATGTGGCACATATACACCATGGAATACTATGCAGCCATAAAAAAGGATGAGTTTGTATCCTTTGTAGGGACATGGATGCAGTTGGAAACCATCATTCTCAGCAAACTATCGCAAGAACAGAAAACCAAACACCGCATGTTCTCACTCATAGGTGGGAACTGAACAATGAGATCACTTGGACTCAGGAAGGGGAACATCACACACCGGGGCCTATCATGGGGAGGGGGGAGGGGGGAGGGATTGCATTGGGAGTTATACCTGATGTAAATGACGAGTTGATGGGTGCTGACGAGTTGATGGCTGCAGCACAGCAACATGGCACAAGTATACATATGTAACAAACCTGCACGTTATGCACATGTACCCTAGAACTTAAAGTATAATAATAATAATCAATAAATTTAAAAAATAAATAAATAAATAAATAAAAAGACTTATCCAAAAAGCTCCTAGAACTGGTAAATGAATTCAGAAAAGTTTCAGGATGCAAAATTAATGTACACAAATCAGTAGCTCTGCCATATGCTAACAGTGACCAAACTGAGAATCAAATCATGAACTCAACCCTTTTCACAAGAGCTACCAAAAAAAAAAAAAAAAAAAAAAAAAAAACCAACTTAGGAATATACCTGTATACCTAACCAAGGATGTGAAAGACCTCTACAAGGAAAACTACAAAACACTGCTGAAAGAAATAATAGATGACACAAACAAATGGAAACATATCTCATGCTCATGGGTGGGTAGAATCAATATTGTGAAAATGACCAGCCTGCCAAAGCAATCTACAAATTCAATGCAATACCCATCAAAATGCCACATGTTGTGGAATGCCTAAATCAAGTTAGTTAGCATATGCATTACCTCACATACATACCTTTTTTTTGTGATGAAAACACTTAAAACCTACTCTCTTAGCAATTTTCAATAATACAATACATGGTTATTAACTATAGTCACTATGTCGTACAGTACTTCTATGAATTCAACTTTTTTAAATTCCACATTGGATTTTTTCTTGAAATTGTCAGTTATATTTTCAAGAAACTAAGAGAAGAGAAAATATAGTTGTTTATATTTGCCCACATACTAGCCATTTCTAGTACCGTGCATTTAGGCTCGAAGGGTGATGCAGAGTAATAATACGTGGTCTGTTTAGCATAGAACCTTCAATTTAGTTGAGGGTTACACACAAACATATAGGAAACATTTAAATAGCAATAAGAGTTTGCATCTAATTAGGTATCAAAATTATTGGCATAAACAAACTGTGTAACCAGGCTTTGGATCGGAAAGCAAGCGAATGTCATAGACAAAGGTTTAGAGGTGGGAATGAGCATAGCAAGTTCTCTACAGCAGGTAGAGGTCAGATTATGGAGCTAAACTCGAGACTTGGGGCTTTTTCATGTTAGTGGTTATAACGGAATCTTAAGGAAGTGACACAATCACAGCAGTTATTTTATGTGCAGGATTTATTTGAAGAGGAGGAGGCAGAGGATTTGAACCATGTACACATCAGTTACAATAAAAGGAAATTTGGTCTGGGACGGAGGTAGTAGGAATGATGAAGAAGGAATAGATTGAGAGACCTTTGGAAAAACATCATCAACTAGTGTCTTGATGTAGTGGTTGATAGGGAAGGAAGAACCAGGGAGGATTTCATGGTGGGGTTCTAATATGATGTAATCACGTAAGAAAAATTGAAGAAGTTGAGAAAGGAAGTTGGTTTGAATTTGGAAGAAATAGTAAAACTTGGAATGTATTACAACTGGGTAGACATCATGTTTTCCACTTAGAAAACACCAGCAGACCTTTGAAAATGAAGAAGTGAAACTCAGATTAGAGGTTAGAACTAGAAATAGACTTGTAGTGATCAAAAGAGAGGCTGCCCTGAAAAACAGATTTGATTTGGGTTATAAAGGTAGAAGGAAAATGCTGGGAAGGTTAGAGGCTGTAAAATTCTGGGAGGAGCAAGTGGGCAAGAGGTAGTGGGGATGGTTGGAAAAGGCTTTTTTTTTTTTTTTTTTTTTTTTTTTTTTTTTTGCCTTTTAAGTCCCTCCTTTCTTCAGGGAACAACCACCTCCACCTTCTCGTCGTGCTGCCACCAAGAATTCTCCGTGATCCTGCCCTTTACCATATTTGATGGATCCATTGTTAGCCCATTCAAAGTCTATTTTTGGGAATTTTCTAACTTGATCAAAGAAAACATCGGTAAGACATGAAATACAGCAGCTTCTCATATCTATATTCTCTACCATTTAGCCTATTACACACAGAAACGAACAGAGACAAGAAGTGAATATAGCTAAAACCTGCTTTTATTCAGTTCCTGATGTTCCAGAGGTCCAGCTATATCCTTGCCCTGTTTTGGTTTCATTGTATAACCCTTTATCATATTCCATGAACCAATACATACCACTTTTGCCTAAATCTGTTTGAACTGAATTTCTGGCCTTTGCTACCAAAAGATGTATGCTGCGCTGAGTGGTACAAAATCACATAAATGGAACAATTAAGTCCTTGAGCAGACACAGAGAGAAGGGATAAACGCATAAGTTAGTTGTGGACCAGGGAAAAAAAGCATCATTCTTAGAATGGCCTGTCTCAGACTCAATGGGAAATCTAAATAGAAGATTAAATTTCAGTACCAAAAAAAAAAAAAAGAACTGTCAGAGAAGATCTAAAGATCTTACACAGATTGTTTTATTCTACCTGATCCACTTTGTTTGCAAGGTATATTTAACTTGACAGGTTTATGATTAAATTTAAGTAAAGGTTTATTTATTTAATGGTGCTATTCACTTAAATACTGCCTGAGCAGGTGTTGCACTTTTTAAAAAGATTGGGGGAAGAAATGATGACACAGGCGTTAACCCCGAGCTTTTCTGTGCTTTTCTGTATATTTCTTAAATATACACAACTATTTAGTAGTTTGTAATTATGTTGGGAGAATGTTCCAAGTCCCTCTCATTCCAGGTCATCTCTTCTACTAATCATTCAGCAAATATGCTGTGTGCACTTGAGGGGCATCCATGCCCATAATAGAGGTAGGGGAAACTGAAGAAGAATTGATGAAGACAAAGTATATGGACTTCACTGTTTTACTGAGGGCCAGCCTCTCCCAAGTTGCAGACACAGTTCAGGTCCTCAGGCATCGCCTAGTTGGAGCAGAGAGGTAGTGGAGCCCTTCATATGTGGAAGTGTGAACACAGATATACATAGCCTGAGGAAAACAAGAGAAACCTAATCATCCATCTATGAACTTTAAGGATTTCCAGAGTTAGCCCCAGACATTCCAACCTCAGATTAATTACAGAAATAATTAATAAGAGCCTGGAGCAGGTGATATTTGAGTGCCTTTTGACTTGTTTAAATACCTGGTGGAATTAAGTAATTGTTTTTACACATGGTTTAGTTTGGTATAAACCAGGGGATTCTTACTGCACTACTTTGTGTCTTTTATTTTTCATTTAGATCTTCGAGCAATGAGTTTGAATATCATGTATAGAGGTTTTTCCACTACTTTTTGCTTCTAGGATATGAACTTTCAGAGAGACTCCAATTGAAAATAGTGTAGTCAGTTGTTTAGCCTGGGGGTTCTGGAGTCATAGTGGCTGATAATTGCAAATCTCAGCTCCAACACAGACCAAATTAGAAACATCAAATACCTATTAATAGATAAATGGATAAACACATTGTGATATATTCATGCAATGGTGTGCTACACAGCAGTGCAACTGAACATGGATGACCTCACAAACATATTGCTGAATGAACAAAGAAAGTTTTAGGGCAATTCGTATACTAGGATACCATTATTGCAGTTCTTAAATATCTACAAAACACCACATATTATACAGGGTTCCGTAAGTGTGTCAGAAAACAGGAAGAAATGTGTGAGAATTATAAACACCTCATTCAGGAG
This sequence comes from Macaca nemestrina, assembly GCF_043159975.1. NCBI lineage: Eukaryota > Metazoa > Chordata > Mammalia > Primates > Cercopithecidae > Macaca > Macaca nemestrina. The sequence continues at coordinate 17,093,552 of NC_092128.1, forward strand.
CGTGGTTACTGCTGATGGAAGAGTAGTATAAAAAGAGATTCCATTATTTTGTAGTGGTTCAGCTCTTAGGTTAGGAGATAGGTGTTTATTATTATTATATTATCATTTATACTTTTATGTATACCTGAAATATTATGATATATATTTTGAGATGGAGTTTTGCTCTTTCACCCAGGTTGGAGTGCAGTGGTGTGATCTCACCTCACTGCAACCTCTGTCTTCTGGTTTCAAGCGATTCTCCTGCCTCAGCCTCTCGAGTAGTTGGGATTACAGGCGCCTGCCACCATGCCTGGCTAATTTTTGTATTTTCAGTAGAAACAAGGTTTCACCATGTTGGCCAGGCTGGTCTTGAACTCCTGACCTCGTGATCCGCCCACCTCAGCCTCACAAAGTGTTGGGATTACGGGTGTGAGCCACCACATCCGGCCCTGTAAAATATTTTTTAAAGATTACATCACAGATTTGGCTCTGTTTTGTTAACATTACACACTATGTAAGCATTTTAAATATTTCTCTGACAGGACATTTACATGTAGATAACACAATTGTATAATGAGTTTCTCTCATTCTTAGAAAGTATTTTTTGGAAGGCATATTAACCATAAACAATTTAGTCTACTTCCTATGGCAGAATTAGTCTTCAAAAATGAAACACGACACAAAATAAATTCTAAGATTATAAAATGAAAGATTAATTTCTAGCATATGTTCTCTACCTTTAAAATTATTGGGCAAATATTCTATCTATATTTAGAAGAATCTATACTTGAAACAACTATTTTCCATTCTGAGTTAGAATGAAATTAAACATAGTTCCTAGTTAGTGGATTGAAGACAATATTTTGTAATTCACATTATTATGAACAAATTAACTTGAAATTATAATCTGCAAAAGAAAAAAGACTAGGTTTCTACTTCCAAATAAAAGGTATAATGAATTATGAAAATATAATTTAATGATGAAACATTTCCAATTATCAATTTATATTTTTCTTTTTTTTTTCCTTTGGTTGTTCTTTGGTTTTTTGTTTGTTTGTTTGCTTGTTTATTGAGATGGAGACTCGCTCTGTCACCCAGGCTGGAGGGCCATGGTGCAATCTCAGTTCATGCAACCTCTGCCTCCTGGGTTCCAGTGATTCTCCTGCCTCAGCCTCCTGAGTAGTTGGGATTATGGGCGCATGCCACCATGCCTGGCTAATTTTTGTATTTTTAGTGGAGACAGGGTTTCACCATGTTGGCCAGGCTGGTCTCAAACTCCTGACCTTAAGTGATCCATCTGCCTCAGCCTCCCAATGTGTGGGATTACAGGCATGAGTGGCCATGTCCACCCCAGTTTGTATTTTTTCAATGAATTTAATATATTTTCTCCAATATTATGCATGTTTGTGTCATGAGTTTCATTCAGTAAAATAAGGTCTTATAGTTCAGACAGACATTTTTCTCATCCCTGGTTGACTTCACACGTTATACTAATTTTCAGACCCTTACAGGTATTTGAGTTTATACACCATCGGTTTATAGGCCACAACACTATAAAAACATATAAAGAGATCTTGCTTTGGCAGAATTATATGCATTATCCATCACCAAACAAAATAATGAACCTTTAGTTTGATGTACCTTCATAGTAGTCAATTTACCATTTATGGTTTGGCTGTGTCCCCACCCAAATCTCACTTTGAATTGTAATAATCCCCACGTCTCAAGGGCGGGGCCAGGAGGAGATAAATGAATCATGGGGCAGTTTCCCCCATACTGTTCTGATGGTCTCATGAGATCTGATGGTTTTATAAATGAGAGTTCCCCTACACAATCTCTTTTGCCTGCCACCATGTAAGCCATGCTTTTGCTTCTCCTTTGCCTTCCACCATGATTGTGAGGCTTCCCTAGCCATGTGGAACTGTGAAACCGATTCCATTAAACATCTTTCCTTTATAAATTACCCAGTGTCAGGTATGTGGGTTTTTGTTGTTGTTGTTGTTGTTGTTTTGAGGGAGTTTTGCCTTGCTCTGTCACCCAGGCTGTAGTACAATGGTGCAATCTCTGCTCACTGCCACCTCTACCTCCTGGGTTCAAGCAATTCCCCTGCCTCAGCCTCCTGAGTAGCTGGGATTACAGCTGCCTGCCACCACTTCCAGCTAATTTTTGTATTTTTAGTAGAGACGGGGTTTCACCATGTTGGTCAGGCTGGTCTCGAACACCTGACCTCAGGTGATCCACCTGCCTTGGCCTCCCAAAGTGCTGGGATTACAGGCATGAGCCACTGCGCCCAGCCAGGTATGTTTTTATTAGCAGCGTGAGAACAGACTAATACAACCAGCCCCAGCCACAATCACAAAATTTGTAAGTCTCACCTTTATAATTGTGTGTCTGTGTAATTCAAAATATTTCCTAAATTCAAAGACTAGCATTCCTCAAAAGTGATTTCAAATTTAATCTTATCACAGAAATTGCTGCTTTCAAATGATACTTTCTGGCAGCTTATGCGTTACAATTCTTCCAAAATCATAGGGCCATATTTTAGCTAGGGCACTTCAAAACTTCTATTTCTCAAGTCAATTTTGTTAAGTTCTATTTATATAGCTATTTATCTACTTTTTATAAGTTTAAAATTGTAATGGCTTAAATTTGTGGCATTCTCTTATTATCATATTTCACAGAATCTCAGATAATGTCAATCATAAGATGCACCATAATTTTATATAGCACTGAGAAAGAAAAATTAAAATCTGCCTTTTAAAATACTGCACAGTGCCTTCTTATCATTGACTAAGACATATCCCAAATTCAGAGATGGTATTAAAAATAATGTGCAACATGGCACAAGTATACATATGTAACAAGCCTGCACGTTGTGCACATGTACCCTAGAACTTAAAGTATAATAAAAATAAATAAATAAATAAATAATAATAATGTGCAAAATCAATGCAATGTAGCACTCTTTTAAACCTCTGTGTACCTATATTTCTTTTCTTCATTTATGTTTTTTAGTACACATGTGGAATACAACAGATTATCGTGTTATGAATCCAATTCATTATACAAAGCACTGAATATTTTATGGTCCTATACATTCAAGCATGTCTGGTATACTACGTTAACTACCACATCTATAAATACTTTAGTACAATGTGTTTCCTGATGAATGATGCAATAAACAAACTTCAGTTCCTTGCCATTGCAAAATGTTGCCACAGTGGTTTTAAATTCACGAATAAGTCTTTTAGATGTGTCATCACAGAATTTCTGTAGAGTCACACTTACTAATTTGATTTCTCTACAGTAGAATATCAAGGATTTTCTTGGCACACAAAAATGTCATTCCTTGATATTTTATGTATCATGGGTACCCTTTTAATGAATTCATTGGTTGAATAAAATTTTTCATCAGTACCAGTAGTAAATATCACTAGCTGCTTAGAATTATTATTTATATCTTCGTTTTCATCAGCTGTAATATAAAACACCACAGAACATTTCATTTTTCTCCAATAAGTCTTCACGTATGGTCACTATTCTCAGCAACAGTATTTCTCATTCACTCCATAGTTTCACTCTTTGAAAAACTCATCATCTATAAAAGATTTACAGCCACTTTTTCACAATAGCATCACCTATTTTATTTGCATTCAGAAATTCATCCTGTGGAAATTCTAGTTCTTTTAGTTAATTAAGTTTTAATCATGTATGTTTTCTAGATAACTGTTGTTCTTTAATTTGTTTCACAATGGTATCTTTAGTGGTATTTTTTGCAAAGTCACACTTGGCATAGAATATTGTCTAATTTTCACAAAGAAATATGTTCCCTCAGGGCTCAGTCACCCTTGATACGGTTTCCAATTCTACACCTCTAGGTTGTCCTGTGTGGCCAATCCAGATAGCTGCCGTATACAACAGCCTCCTGGTGACCAGCTCACTATAGGTCAGCTGGATGCAACCTGCTCTACTGGCCGCCCGCACACCCAACATGGACTATGCAGACATGCTGCAGTGACCACCTCTGTGTGCCCCTGGAACTTACGCCTGCTTGCTTTAAATGCACCAATTAAAACTCCATGTGGAAAATCTGTTTAGATGATGTCTTGACCCCAATAAAGTGTCGGCTCACAGGTCCCTTTCTCTCTTTCCCTGCCTGTGCTTCCTGACCTCCAGGTATGCCATGTAGCCTCCAGGGTCCGCAAACACAAAAATCTCTTAAACTTTCTCTCTCTCTCTCTCTCTCTCTCTCTCTCTTTCTTTGTGTGTGTGTGTGTGTATCTTCTATGTATATATGTGTATATCCATGTTTTTCATTGTTCTGGAAGCCTGTGGTCTCTTCATTCTATCTTTTGTTTTCCCTCTTTCAATAGATGTATGACTGTAAACCATTTTCACTCTACTCTGAGGAAAAAACAGCTTTGCATGCATGACAATGGCTGGCAACTGGATTCCTTCCACAGGGGTGGTGAGACTGGAGACAGAGTTGATGAGGCCTGACTCCTGCTCCAGCTGACCACTGGCCTATGCAAATGTGTTCTCCATAGTGTGAGATCTCCTAAGTAATGGGATATTTGTTGAAATCTAAATTTCAATATGTTGATCCAAATTTTTTAAAACACTGAACAGGTCAAACTAAATACAGCTGCATACTGAGTGCAACCTATGGGCCACCAGTTTGCAACCTCTCTCCAATGGGGGGTGAGAGTGTATTTCTGCTTTCGAGCACTTGCTTACAAGGAATAAGGAACTGAGACAGAGAACTGTGAAATAAACTCTTTAAAAGATGCTATTTTGGCTGGGTATGGTGACTCACACCTGTAATCCCAGCACTTTGGGAGATCAAATCGGGCAGATCACCCAAGGTCAGGAGTTTGAGACCAGCCTGGCCAACATGGTAAAACCCTGCCTCTACTGAAAATACAAAAATTAGCTGGATGTGGTAGTGCATGCCTGTGATCCCAGCTACTCAGACGACTGAGGCACAAGAATCGCTTGAACCTAGGACGCAGAAGTTGCAGTGAGACAAGATTGTGCCACTGCACTCCAACTTGGATGACAGAGTGAGACTATCTCAAAACACTAAACGAATAAATAAAAATGATGCTATTTAGGTTGAATAACCAGAATATAATGATAGATTATTGTATTCTGGTGTCATTTTTCTGTGGAATTCTTCTGAAGAAAGTCAAATGTCTAGACTAGAGAGGATAGACCCTTTCCTCTTACCAGGCATCCCATTAGACCATAGGGCTCTGAAAACTTTGCGTTAGAGGGAGTACAAGTTGGGCTATAAATCACAAATTCTAACAGCCACATCCCTGCGCAATTTTAAGTTGAATCTGGATTGTATTTTACTTTTATTATTAGTTTCTGAGTCACAACATTTCACTATCAAAACCCTAGATGTTTATCTATGATCATCTAGGATTTAGAATATTTCAACAAATATTTTAAAGGCACTTAATATTTTATTTGTTCACAGATTTTTCTACTCAGAAGCTTCCAGAATATTTCTTTTTTAAAGAAATCACCAATGTCTAGGTTTAGATTTCCTTTCATTGATTTTGCCTAATTTTCAGCTTTTTCACTTATATTTTCTTTCACAATTACTTTGATTATTGCTGTTCTTACATGTTATATTTTCACACTTTCTCTTTTGCAAGCCACAGCATGTATAAGGATCTGTTGGATCTTATATAAATATCTCTCTTTCTTTACCCTCTACTTGCATTTCTTTTTCACTTTTTCTCTGAATTCCAAATTAATATTTCAATATCTTCTGATTTACCTATTTTCTTTCTATTGTATCCAATCAGCTATTCAGAGCCCTTCACTTCATTTTTTTTTTAAGCCAGCAATTAAACCTCAAAGCGTTTGTCGGTCCATTTCATTATATTAAGTCATATTTCTTTCATAGAATTAGTGTTCTTTCAAATCTTAATAAAAACATATGAGGTGTTTTGTAACATTTCCTATGTCTTGTAATGATTTTGTTTCACAGACAGACATTGGACCTCTTTCTTCAGAATGCTTATCTTATTTTGAGTATTCTCGCATTCTCATTGTTTTTCCCATGTGTTAAAATTTGAAGTGAGAAATGAGAGAGTTTTGCCCATATTCAAAGTTCTAAAGCCTAGTGATGGGTTCTGATAGATATTGCAAATGCCAAATCTTAGAGGATTTGATCAAGGAAAATGGGGGAAGTTTTATATTTACTCTAGTTCTGTGTTGCCAGGCTAGAGACGAACTGAGCAGGAAGTTTGACCACTGAGCATAGTGTTTCTTTTGCTTGGTGCTGGGGCAAACTTATATTAATGGGGTAACGTCATCATCATCCAACTGGAATGATAGTTCTCTGCAATAGGACTTCCAGTTCATTTAAGGAGTCACTGGACAAAGTAGAAGCCAAGTGTATCTCTGCTGCTGGTAGGCTCCAGAACCACACAGCCTTCCTGCAAGCTCTAAATCATCCTGTCTGCAGGCCCCACAGCCTCCCCTCACCCCAAAGCTCTGACACATCAGATTCAGGTGTATGTAATAGTTTTACTAGAGGTTCCTTCTAATTATTGCCAAAGCAGCCTTTTTCTGTGCATTGTATGAATTCTGGTGTGTATTATCTGAGCAGCAATTTACTTTAAAATATATAGTAGTATTAATATGGTAAGGGTGAATATAAGTTAACTCTATTTACAAACTAGGGGATGGTTCATTATTATTTAAAGTGCTACAATCACAATGCATACTCCAAGGTGGTTATTTGAGATAGAAAAATTTAATTAGGAATGAATACTTTTGGAGATGGTCTGGCACTTAAATGATCATTCTTGAAAACTATGACAGCAAATTTGTCTATGAGTATAAAGAATATTGCACAAATTTTTGATTGGTTAGAAATATTTTTTAGGCCTTACCATGCTCTCACAAATAAAGGTTTAGATTACAAGGCTAAAAGCCTAACTCCATGGTGCAGTGCTCTGAGCACTGTGGATATGCTGGAGCTTCAACAGTGAAGAAGACAGACCCAGCCCTGCATTCCTGACTTTATAGAGTCTAGTAGAGGAAGCAAACAAGTGCATTATCATGCAATAAGTGCTCCCAAGGAAAAAAATACATAATAGTATGGGACACCAAATATAACAGTCACTAAACCCAACTGGGCCAGGGAAAGAGAATTGGTAAGAAAGTTTTTCTGAAAAGATGAGACCTGAAGGATGAGTTCAGACCTGAAAGATGCGTCAGAATTACTTAGTCAAAGAGGATATAGGATTATATGTGTGTGCTTAGAAGACAGCAGGTGGTGCCATTAGTGCTTTGCACATATTATGTTCTCAATAAACCAGTGTCAGATAAATATTTGAAGAGTTGGATCCAGGAGAGAGTGCATAAAAAACTAGAAGTTTCATGTCACTAGCAGACAATGGTAGGGTAGATGTGGTGCCATGAGAGGTACAGAAGAACCAGCACATGGTCCTCATTGCCCAGAAGAGTATCTGGTTCATGGTAGCACTCAGCAACGTTTGCTGAAAGAACGAACACGCAAAGACTTAAAGACCATGTTAAGGGGCCCAAGCCTTATCCTAAGTGCAACAGAATGTTACTAAAATGTTTAATCATGGGAATTATATAATCAAGTTTGCAGTTAGATCATTCTGACTAAAGAGTGGAGAACTATTAAAGGCAAGATTATGGCAGAAATGTTTCTTTGGAGGTTACTGAAGGAGTCAAGGAGAGGGCCAAGGGGTAGCAGAGACAAAGTAGTAAAGAGGATAGATTTTATAGACTCTGAGGAGGTAAAGTCACCATGACTTGGAGTTTTATTAGATGGTGTATTGGGGTTCTCTAGAGGGACAGAACTGATAGGATAGATGTATATATGAAGGGGAGTTCATTAAGAAGTATTGACTCATACTATCACAAGGTGAAGTCCCACAATAGGCTGTCTGCAAGTTGAGGAACAAGGAAGCCAGTCAGAGTCCCAAAACCTCAAATGTAGGGAAGCTGACAGTGCAGCCATCATCTGTGGTCGACAGTCAGAGGGCCGCTAGCAAACCACTGGTTTAAGTCCGAGAGTCCAAAAGCTGAAGGACTTGGAGTCCAATGTTTGAGGGCAGGAAGCCTCCAGTACAGGAGAAAGATGAAGGCCAGAAGACTCAACTGGTCTAGTCCTTCCACATTCCTCTGCCTGCTTTTATCCTAGCCGCGCTGGCAGCTGATTAGATGGTGCCCACCCAAATCGAGGGTGGGTCTGCCTCTCCCAGCCCACTGACTCAAATGTTAATCTCCTTTGGCAACACCCTCACAGACACACCCAGGAACAATAGTTTGCATCCTCCAATCCAATCAAGTTGACACTCAATATTAACCATCATAGATGGCATGGAATGAGAGAAACCAAGGATAATACCCACACTTCATGATTCAGGCAACTAAACAAATGGTCTTTACATTTAGAGACGTGAAACTTAAGAGAATGAACATGTTTTGGCCATGGTACAGCAATTAATCCATTTTGGGAAATGGTGACTCTGGGGTATCTGTGAAGCACCTCAATAAAAAATGTAACTAGTCAGAGATAGATAGATCTGAAGCTCTCTGATAAAGATTTAGCAATCAGCTTCATGAACATGGTGATTAAAACCGTGAGATGAAGAGAGGGGGGATAACTACAGAATTTGACGAATAGGCAGAGGAGAAAATAATCAATGGAGAGGCCAGGGAGAAGGGAAGAAAGCCAGGAGAATGTAAAATTATGGAGATCAAGAAAAAGATTATACAATGTAGGCTAATGTAGGCCCCTGCCACAAGTGGCATAAAGACTGAAAGGAGCCCATTTAATTCATCGAGTAGGAGTCAGCATCAGCACTTAGTGATGTGGTCATAGTGGAACTCAGACTGGCATGAGGTGAGGAGAAAGCGGGAGGTGGACAATAGGGGGCTCTGAAAACTGGCAAAATTCTGACTCTGAAGATAAGGGGAAACAACAGGTCTCTTTCAAATTTTCAGGTTTTCTCACTAAACTGCCTGAGATAATTCCTGCAATATACATTTAAGGAAATATACATATATTTACATATATATATACATATATATGCCTACAAATGAGGCTCAAGAGACAGTACTAGTCTTTATTGTCTTGAGATACAAAACAAAATTATGTCTGTAAATATTCATGTTTATATCACTTTGAAACTCCAATTAATGAATCATAGGATGTCCTTTCTTTTTTTGGTTTCCTTTCTGGATACCCCATGGACACCTAATCCAAATGTGGCAGTTACAGTTCCTACTTTGACAAAGTCTGGTCAGTCCACCAAGCTGGTATTGTTGCTGCCACTGTCACCATAGGGTAAGCATTCTGAAAATAGCAGTCCAGCTGTGCGGTGCCATACCCTATCGGCATCAACAGGTGATCCTGGGAGCTGGAGTAAGAAAACTTTATAGATCCTGTTTTTGCTCTTATTAGGATAGAAGAGCTCTTAATGACTATCCATGTCAATACACACACATACACACACACACACACTCACACACACTGTCTTTTTCCCCCACAACACACACACGATATACCCAGAAGCCTTGTTTAGCCATACACCGTGTCCCTTCCAAATTCCCTATAATTGTGGGCACGGTCTTCTTATCTCTTTGGTAATTATAACGTAGAGCTGACTCTGTTGTCTGCTCAGGCAATTATAATATTGCATAATACAGTCCCTAAAGACAGCATTTCCAACGTAATGTCACATGAAGATTGCCAAAGTTAAATTTCAGTTTTACTCTTTAATAAAACTTTTTTTCTTTATTTTTGGGACTCAGCCTAGTGGAAAAAATCTAATTTGACTCACTAAGCAGAGAATTTATTATCCCAGTCTATAACAACTGATCAAAAATTAGTGATCTCATGTTTTTCCCCCCCAGAAAATGTGTGGGTATTTCCTTACAACTGTGTAACTAGAAGTCCCTTTCTTATTATTTTCCCAAAGCAATGGGCATGGGCCCCCAGTGCTATTGACTTCATCTCTAGTAACCCCTCAGTGGCATTTGCCATTGCAGGTATCAGCTTTTTTTTAGCAAGGTTTCTGATAATGTCAAGTTTAAGGAAAGCATTGGAGTCCAAAGCCTTGAATAAGAATTTAGATTTTTCTTTAGATTTTCTAGCAGAGCAGAGGTGTCCCACTATGCATCAGTTAGAGTACTATCCCCTAAACTTCTGTGTGCATCCTTTTATACTATGACATTTTCTCCTCTTTTGATGGTATTTGAAAGATCTCTTATACCTTTTTGTTATAAAAGATTCACTTGCTATCCATGTGTATAGATTTTATTTATTCAGAAAGTCTCTGTTGAAAAGTTTCTAAATAATTACAAGTCTCCTGAATCCCATACTTCCTAACATAGTTGGGATAATTGGCCATATTTATTGTCCAACAAATATGTGGATCCTTCTGGACAGCAATCTAGGATCTAGAAGTAATTATCTTGTGACCAGATAAATCAGGTTCAATGAGATTTTTCAAAAACTCAGAGGATTATCCAAGTAAAACAAAACACAACTTTAATGTTCCAAAGCCCTCCAAATGTACATGTTTTTTGATCCAGCATTTACATTTCTGATAACTTAGCCCAAGAAAATTATTAGGGACATGTAAAAGGATGCATGCACTTAGCTGTTCACTGTGCATTGGGTGTTTTAGAAAATAGTTAGAATACTAAGGGTTTATGTTAAGATGCTGAGTATCACGCTATTGAAATTATAAGCATTACCTTGCTCATTTCTCAGAACAATCCTATGTGGTATTTACTATAATTACTCCAATTTATAGATAAAGAAATGGAAGTTAAAGAGACTCAGTAACTTAATCAAGGATGTTCAGCTAGTGAAGGTCAGATCCAGGAATCAAAACCAGGAATGATTTCTAAAACTTTGTTCTTGTCCATCACACTTTACTAGAAGATTTGTGGTCATGCAATTGTTAAATAAATAATATACTTTTACACCTGAATAAATCATATACTTTTAGCCCTGAATGCTATGCACATATTAAATAATACATTATCAAAATCTGTATTTTGACATCAAAAGATATATATATAACATAGTGTTAGCTTAATCTTGAGCGGATAGATTACAAAACAATTTGCACAATATGTTCCCGTTGTTCTATGTGAACCAGTGATTTTCTATCTATCTGTCCATCCATCCATCTATCTATCTATCTATCTATCTATCTATCTATCTATCTATCTATCCATCTCTCTTTCTAGCTGCCTACTCATTTTGAAAGGATACACCCTGAGGTGCTAGCAATGACTATAACTAAATGTACAAGGTTATAAATGTTTTTTGTTTTCTCAATTTTCCTTTTTAATATTTTCCAGCCACTTTTTTTTTTTTTTTTTTTTTTTTTGTCATGAGTACATGTAGCTTTCATAGCAGGGAAAATAAAAGCAAATTTTCAAATTTAATATGCAATTTAAAACTCCTTGATAATAGGACTCGAGTATTGTTCACCCCAGCCCACTGCTGTATCCAGCAGAGTGCCATGCTCAAGAAACACTTCTGGAAGGTGAGCAGGTGGTGCCAGAGAGGAGTCCACGATAAAGGGGACTGAGCAGAGCTCCAGCAAATGGAGCAAATGGAACAGCAAGGACCTACTCATTAAGATTAGTGTCTTCAACTAGATTTCTTTTCTTAACATTTTTAACTTGACATGATTTCAGACTTGCAGAAATGTTGTAAGGAAAGTACAAATAACTTCCAGCTACCTTTTATCTAGATTCAACGTTTGTTAAAACTTTACTACATTTCTCTCCCCACTGTATTTCAAGGAGATTTAGACACAGAGGAAGGGTGAGTCTGTGTTGACGTATTTCGTTCTCCAAATTGTCCTTAAAATGTTCCTCTGTATTAGAACTCCCCTGGCAGGAACTCTGTTCTTGCCACCACTAGGACTACAGACTCTCTTCCCTTCTTTGCCCCGCCTGCTCCCTTTGCCAAGAACACCGAACAGGAAGAAGTATTTCGCGGGGATGCCACCAAGGCAGAGACTGTGAAGAAGGAAGAACGTTGCTTGGGCAGAAGGAGCATATTCTCAGGAGACGGGGACCCTGCCTGCCACACCAAGCATTGGGCCACCAGGAAGACCCCCATCTGCAATCCAGCCTAGACTTCCAGGGAGAAAGAGGTGAGTCTGTCTGTCTGTCCTGGCTGCATGGACTGTTGAGCAATGCCAAGACCTTCAGGGATGCCTGTCCTGTCTGTCTCCTACCCCTGGTATTTGGAAGATTGAGGCTTCTGACAACTGAAGTCAGTATGGTGAAGGCTACAAACTAAGGTCCTTGGGAACAAGGGTCATTGCAAGGATAAGGGTTCTCAAAATACAGGAGAGGGTTTAATTATTAGACAGAATTTAGGAGGCCACAAATAGGGCAAGGCTGAGGCCCAGAGTAGGGAATGAGTGAAGGAGAGGCAGCATGCCAAGTTCCAAGGCTCCAATCAATACTTGTTTCTTTCTGTGTTCTGGGCCCATGCTGGATCACCTCCTGGTACCTATCAATGTCATGCCTGTCTTCCGAGTCTGCCTCGCTTTGGGTACTCTGAGCGAGAGGCAGGAATATGTCCTGGTGAAAAGCAGCCTTGTTCCCGAATTCTGATGCTGCCGTGCTCTAATCTTCACAGGCCCCTGCAGCTCCTTCACCATGAACTGGCACTCGATCATCTCTGGGCTTATTGTGGTGGTGCTTAAAGTTGTCGGAATGACTTTCTTTCTACTTTATTGTGAGTATTTGAGCAACCTCTTGCCCTAACCTCCACGTTGTTTGGCTCATTGACTCTTCTCTTAGAAAGCAAGGTTGGGTATACAGGTTTCATACCCAAGTCTTTCCATCTGAGACTAACTGGCCCAATCTGAGGTCAATTGGCAATGCCTTTCTCACTCCCCAGCACACACAGTGGGCCAGGCTCCTTGGTCTACCTTGGAGATATAGAACTTAACAGTCTCTGATGGTTAGAACCCCATGCAAAGCTTTTGCTAATGGAGTATTAGTTGGGTGATCTCAGCTGAAGTACTTGGCAGTGCTTGTTATTGTTGCCAAAATCTAAAATTACAGCTCCAGTTCAACCCAATGATAAGGCCGTGGTGAGAGCTGAATTATAATGTAACAGGATTTAACTGAGAAAGAAATTTCTCTCTGTGTACATATAAATCAATTCATCCAAATGCCTAGTAAAAGAAGCCTCCTAGGAAAGGATTTTACTGCAATCAGAAACTAGAATCTTCTCCAGCCCCAGAAGCCAGTAGGGAAAATAAATGAGGAAGGAAATGTGAGTAGGAGGCAGTAGTTAGCTAAGAGGTGTCTTCCCCATGATGCAATCTGAAGGTGCAATTCCTGTCATGTCAGACAGCAGGAAAGAAATAGGAATAAGTGAATGTAGTCACAAAACCACATTTACGCATCTTCACTGAGTCAGAGAGTTCAGTATTTCCCACTAATAGTCACAGTACCCTAGTAGCCCCTGTGCTGATACGTGTTTGCCATATTCATCATGCAGTCACATTTGGGGCTGAGCCAACAGCTGATTTTCTTTTCAGTTCCACAGATTTTTAACAAAAGTAACGATGGTTTCACCACCACCAGGAGCTATGGAACAGGTAATCTGCATGGTGGTAAATCTTCTCCCCCTCCTCCTGCTATTTCTATGCTGAATTTCTAGAGACCTTCCACACAGGCTCCTTTCCCAAGAAATTCTTTTGTACAATGGTCCATAAAGATCTTCCAATTAATTCCCCTTCTTTTACATATGAGAAAACCAAGAGCAGACTGAGGGAAATTTCTGATCCTCAAGTTTCCTCCTGGATATGGGGATGATTTATATCTAATCATTGTAATAGAATGTGAAAGTGTTTAATAGCCAGGAGCTATGGGAGCTAGAGAGATGAGTGGGGCATGGTTCTCCCGTCCCTGTTAAACCAGCTTCCTCCTGAAGCCTTTCCCAACAACATCCTCTCACTTCCTGTTAAGACACCTATTACGACTGACATCGTTAGGAGAAAGACCACTTCTCATTTATCTTAGTATAAACAGAGGCAACCCAATACAGTGAGCCGTATGGAAAAAATACCCATAAAATACTTATAGAGTCCTTAAGTTATAATCTCAAAGTAGTTTCTGATGAAAACCAGGCTATTACATCTTAGAGTCTATAAACTAAACAAAAAGTGAATGTCAATTTGTTTCATTAAGATAAATGTAAGTAACTAATTTGATGTCAGAGTAAAGTGGTCTTCCACCACAATGGACAAATAACTGGCACCCCGATGAGATGTTTGACCAGCCTCTGAAGTCACTACAGCTGCCTGCTCAGACAGTCACTGTTCCCAGGAAAATGAGGCCCCTATATGGATTTCTAGAAATGAATGGACCCTTCCCTGCTTATAGAAAATCTCCCTAAAGTTCACTTGCTTCCTTGTCTGCTAATATCCCCTTGGTCCTGAAATTTTGTTCCAATTAGCCTCAATCCTTAGAGCTAATACAGTGCTAATGAGAAAAGGGTCCCAGAGCTGCCCAGGGTTATGAATTTTCCTATTGAATCTGGGACATCAGAAATAGAAAGAACAGCAAAGATGCTGTGTGGAGCCTGGGGGAGAAGTACTCCAAACAGTCCTTTGGAGAAAACACTGTCAAAGGTTTATATAAGATAGGAGTGTGAGAGTTTCTCTCTGATACTAAATTCCTCCATTACTTTTCCTTTCTTCTGTTCTTTTTCTCAGGATTTGATGCCTACCGCTACATCAGAAAAAAAGGAGACATGAAATAGGATTTGGGTGTCGAGCATGACAAATAATGGCAGTAGTTACATGGAAGGCTCAAAGAAAGAAATTGTCTGAAACGTTCTAGCTCAGAGTAGCCAAGAGCTTCTGGTCATCTCCATGATTCAGATAGTCACACAGCCCATACTCTGATGTTTCTGTTTCTGTGTTGTATTTGTCATACCATAACCTTCAGGTTTTCTTTTCACTTAAGTCTCACAGATTTTTGGGAGCAGTTCCCCAAGTCCTAATGGCTTCATTCCCACAAGGAGCTATGGAACAGGTAAAGTGCAAGGTTCCAACCTACTCTCCATCCCCTAGGTTCTCATGCACTGAATTCTTAGAGACTTCTCCCGTTGTCATTATTCTTATGGAATTTTTTTGCTCAAAGGGACCATAAAGACCTTCCAGTTCATTCTCTTTACATACATTATTTAGGCTTTTTAAAAATTTTTCTGAGTACATGGTAGGTATATATATTTATAGGTTACATGATATATATTGATAAAGGCATGCAATATGTAACAATTATATCAGGGTAAATGGAGTATCCATCACCTCAAGCATTTATCTTTTGTATTACAAACAATCCAATTATACTCTTAGTTATGTTTAAATCTGCAATTAAACTATGTTTGACTATAGTCACCCTGTTGTGCCAGCAAATACTACGTCTTATTTAGTCTTTCTATTTTTTAGTACCCATTAACAAGCCCCACTTCTCCCCCATACCTCCCCCCACAACTACCCTTTCCAGCCTCTGGTAACCATCCTTCCATGCTCTGTCTCCATGAGTTCAATTGTTTCAAATTTCAGCTCCTGCAAATAAGTGAAAACATGTGAAGTTTGTCTTTCTCTGCCTGGCTTATTTCATGTAACATAATGACCTCCAGTTCCATTCATGTTGTTGCAAATAACAGGATCTGATTTTTTTATGGACAAATAATACTCCATTGTGTATAAATACCACATTTCTTTATCCATCCATCTGTTGATGGACACATAGGTTGGCTATTGTGAATAGTGTTGCGATAAAAACAGGAGTGCAGATGTCTCTTCAATATACTGATTTCCTTTCTTTTGGGCCTATACTTAGGAGTGGAATTGCTGGGCCATATGGTAGCTCTATTTACAGTTTTTTGAGGAATTCCAAACTCTTCTCCATAGTTGGACTAGTTTACATTCCCACCAACAGTGTATGAGGGCTCCCTTTTCTCCAAATCCTTTCCAGTATTGGTATTGCCAGCCTTTTGGATAAAAGCCATTTTAACTGGGTTGAGATGATATCTCATGGTAGTTTTGATTTGAAATTCTATAATGAGGAATGGTGTTGAGCACCTTTTTATATTTCTATTTACCATTTGTACTATTTCTTTAGAGAAATGTCTATTCAAATCTTTTGCCCATTTTTTAACTAGATTATTAGATTTTTTTTTTCCTATACAGTTGTTTGGGCTCCTTACATATTCTGCTTATTAATCCCTTGTCAAATGGGTAGTTTTCAAACATTTTCTTCCATTCTGTGGGTTGTCTCTTCACTTCGTTGATTGTTTCCTTTGCTGGGCAGAAGCTTTTTTAACTTACTATGATCTCATTTATCTATATTTCCTTTGGTTGCCTGTGCTTGTGGGATATTACTCAAGAAATCTTTGCTCACTTCAATGTCCTACAGAGTTTCCAGAAGGTTTTCTTTTATTTTGATAGCTTGAGATTTTAGATTTCAATCTTTAATCCATTTTGATGTAGTTTTTGTATATGTCAAGAGATAAGGGTCTCATTTTATTCTTCTGTGTATGAATATCCAGTTTTCCCAGCACCATTTATTGAAGACACTGTCCCTTCCTCAATGCATGTTCTTGGTACCATTGTCAACAATGAGTTTACTGTGGATGTATAGAATTATTTATGAGTTCTCTCTTCTGTTCTGGTGTATATGTCTGTTGTTATGCCAGTACCATAGCATTTTGGTAACTGAAGCTCTGCAGTGTAATTTGAAATCAGGTAATGTGATTCCTCCAGTTTGGTTATTTTTTTGCTTAGGATAGCTTTGGATAGTCTGGGCCTTCTGTGGTTCCATGTACATTTTAGGATAATTTTTTCTATTTATGTGAATAATGTCATTGGATTATTGACAAAGATTGCAATAAATCTGTAGATTGCTTTGAGTAGAATGGACATTTTAACAATATTGATTCTTCCAATCCACAAACATGGAATATTTTTCCTTTTTTTTTTTTTTTTTTGGTGTCCTTGTCAATTTCTTTCGTCCATGTTTTATAGTTTTCATTGTATAGAACTTTCACTTCTTTGGTTAAATTAATTCCTAGGTATTTTATTTTATTTGTAGCTATTATAAATGGGGTTAGTCTCTCAATTTCTTTTCAGAGTGTTCACTGTTGGCATGTAGAAATGCTACTGATTTTTGTCTGTTGATTTTGTATCCTGGAGATTTACTGAATTTGTTTATCAGTTCTAATAGTTTTTTGGTGGAATCTTTAGGTTTTTACAAATATAAGGTCATATCATCTGCAAACAAGGATAATTTGTCTTCATCCTTTCCAATTTGGATGTCCTTTATCTCTTTCTCTTGTCTGACTGCTTTAGCTAAGCCTTCCAGTACTATGTAGAAAAAGAATGATGAAAGGGTGTGCAGCCTTGCCATGTTCCAGATCTTACAGGAAAGGCTTTCATTTTTTCCCCATTCAATATATGCTGGCTGTAGGTCTGTCATATATGGCTTTTATTTTGTTGAGGGATGTTCCTTCAATACCCTGCTTTTTGAGAGTTTTTCTCATGAAGGGATGTTGACTTTTATCAAATAATTTCTCAGCATCAATTGAAATGGTCGTATGGTTTTTGTCCTTCATTCTGTTGGTATAATGTATTACACTGATTAATTTGCATATCTTGAACCATCCTTGCATTCCTGGGATAAATCTCACTTGGTCATGATGAATGATCTTTTTAATATGTTGTTGAATTCAGCTTGCTAGTATTTTGTTGAGGTGTTTTGCATCAATATTGATTGGTATATTTGCCTGTAGTTTCATTTTTTGATGTGTCTTAGTCTGTTTTTGGTATCAGGGTAATGTAGGCTTCATAGAATAAATTTGGAAGTATTCCCTCTTTCTCTATTTTTCAGAACAGTTTGAGTAGGATTGGTATTATCTCTTCTTTAAATACTTGGCATAATTCAGCAGTGAAGCCATTGGATCCTGGGCTTTTCTTTACTGGGAGAGTTTTCATCATGGCTTTCATCTCATCACTTGTTATTGATCTGTTCAGGTTTTGGATTTCTTTGTGGTTTAATCTTGATAGGTTGTACGTGTCTAGGAATTTGCCCATTTCTTCTAGACTTTACAATTTATTGGCATATAGTTGCTCACAGTAGTCACTAATGATCCTTTGAATTTCTGTGCCATCCATTGTAATGTCTCTAATGTCTCCTTTTTCATCTCTGATTTTATTAATTTGGGTCATCTCTCTTTATTTATTTATTTTTTTGGTCTGGCTAAAGGATTATTGATTTTATTTATCTTTTCAAAAAGCCAAATTTCTTTGCATTGATGTTTTGTATTGTTTTCTTCATTTCATTTCTGCTATGATTTTTTTGTTGTTGTTGTTCTACCAATTTTGGGTTTAATTTGTGCTTGCTTTTTTAGTTCTTTAAGATTTGTCATCAGATGTTTTGTTTGAAGTTTTTCTTTTTTCTTTTTCTCCTTTTTCTTCTTTTTTTTTTTTTTTTTTTTTTTTTTTTTTTTTGATGTAGGCACTTATAGGTATAAATTTCCATCTTAATATCCTATAGGTTTCCGTATGCTGTGTTTTCATTATCATTTGTTTCAAGAAATTTTTCAATTCCCTTCTTAATTTCTTTATTGACTTATTGGTCATTCAGGAGCATATTGTTTAATTTCCATGTATTTGTACAGTTTCCAAACTTCCTCTTGTTATTGACTTCTATTTAATTCCATTGTGGTCAGAGAAGACGCTTAACATCATTTCAATTTTTTGAATGTTTTAAGGCTTGTTTTGTTACCTAACATATGGTCTATCCTTGAGAATGATCCATGGGCTGAAGAAAAGAATGTGTATTCTGTAGCTGATGTATAGAATGTTCTATAAATATCTATTATGTTCATTTGGTCTACAGTATAGATTAAGTCCAATGTTACTTTATTGATTTTCCATCTGAAAGATCAGTCCAATGCTGAACGCAGAGTGTTAAACTCTCCAGCTGTTATTGTATTGGAGGCTATCTATTTCTTTAGCTCTAATAATATTTGCCTTACATATCTGGGTGTGCCAGTATTG
This sequence comes from Macaca nemestrina, assembly GCF_043159975.1. NCBI lineage: Eukaryota > Metazoa > Chordata > Mammalia > Primates > Cercopithecidae > Macaca > Macaca nemestrina. The sequence continues at coordinate 17,112,655 of NC_092128.1, forward strand.
GGTGCATATGTATTTACAATTGTTATATCCTCTTGCTGAATTGACCCCTTTTTCATTATATAGTGACCTTCTTTGTCTCTTCTTACAGTTTTTGTCTCAAGATCTATTTTGTCTGATATAAGTATAGCTACTGTTGCTCCTTTTTGGTTTCCATTGGGATGAAATGTCTCTTTTTATCCCTTCATTTTCAGTCTGTATGTATCTTTATAGGTGGAGTGGAGTGTGTTTCTTGTGGAAAACAGATCATTAGGTCTTGTTTTTTCATCCATTCAGCCACTCTACATACTTTGATTGGAAAGTTTAATCCATTTACATTCAATATTATTATTAATAAGTAAGCACTTACTTCTGCCATTTTGTTATTTGTTTTCTGGTTGTTTTTTGGTCTTCTTCTCCTTCTTTCTTTCCTTCCTGTCTTCCTTTTAGTGAAGGTGATTTTCTCTGGTGGTATGATTTAATTTCCTGCTTTTTGTTTTTCATATATCTACTGTATTTTTTTTATTCAAGGTTACTATGAGGCTTGCAAATACTATCTTATAACCCATTATTGTAAGGTGATAACAACTTAACTCTGCATAAACAAACAAGTAAGCAAAAAAAGAAAACTAATACTCTACATTTTAACTTTGTCTCTCACTTTTTAACTTTTTGTTTCCATTTATAACTTTGTTTTTACTGTCTATGTCTTGAAAAGTTGTTGCAGTTATCATTTTTATTGGTTCATCTTTTAGTCTTTCTACTTAAGAGTACTTTACATACCACAGTTACACTGTTATGATTATTGTGTTTTTCCATGTACCTACTATAATCAGTGAATTTCATATATTCAGATGATTTCTTATTGCTCATTAATGTCCTTTACTTTCAGATTGAAGAGCTATTTTTAGCATTTCTTATGGGACTGGTGTGCAGTTAATTAAATCCCTCAGCTTTTATTTGTCTGGGAAAGTCTTTATTTCTCCTTCATGTTTGAAGGATATTTTCATCAGATATGCTATTCTAGGGTAAAGGGTTTTTTCCTTCAGCAACTTAAATATGCCATGCATATTAAATCTCCTGGCCTGTAAGATTTCCACTTGGGGGACATCCCAAGCCCAGTAACAATGTGGGTCTGCTACCAGACATATTGGAGCTCCATTGTACATTATTTGTTTCTTTTCTCTTGCTGGTTTTAGGATCCTTTCATTATCCTTGACCTGTAAGATTTCCACTTGGGGGACATCCCAAGCCCAGTAACAATGTGGGTCTGCTACCAGACATATTGGAGCTCCATTGTACATTATTTGTTTCTTTTCTCTTGCTGGTTTTAGGATCCTTTCATTATCCTTGACCTTTGGGAGTCTGATTATTAGGTGCCTTAAGGTAGGCTTCTTTGGGTTAAATCTACTTGGTGTTCTATAACCTTCTTGTACTTGGATATTGATATCCTTCTCTAGGTTTGGGAAGTTCTCTGTTATTATCCCTTCGCATAAACTTTCTACCCCTATCTATTTCTCTACTTCCTCTTTAAGGCCAGTAACTCTTACATTTGCCCTTTTGAGGCAATTTTTTAGACCTTACGAATGTGTTTCATTGTTTCTTATTCTTTTTTCTTTTGTCTCCTTTGACTTCTGTGACCCCTCTGGTTCTGTTATTACAATATTCTGATGTATTCCTCAGTATGTGAATTTCATTTTTTAACTCCAGAATTTCTGCTTGATCCTTTTTAATTATTTCAATCTCTTAGTTTATCTGATAGAATTCTGAATTTCTTCTCTGTGTTATCTTGAATTTATTTGAGTTTCCTCAACACAGCTATTTTGGATTCTCTGTCTAACAGGTCACATATTTCTGTTTCTCCAGGATTGGTCCCTGGTGTCTTATTTACCTCAATTGGTGAGGTCATGTTTTCCTGAATGGTCTTGATACTTGTCGATGTTCATCAGTGTCTGGGCATAGAAGAGAGGTATTTATTGTAGCTTTCATGATCTGGGTTTGTTTACATCCATCCTTTTTGGGAAGGCTTTCCAGGTATTCAAAAGGACTTGGGTGTTGTGACCTAAGCTCTATCTGCATGGGGGACATCCCAAGCCCAGTAACTCTGTGGGTCTTATAGACTAGTACAGGTACCCACCTGGTTGGTCTTGGATAAGATCTGAAAGATTTATCTGGATTACCAGACAGAGACTCTTGTTCTTTTTCCTTACTTTTTCCCAAACAGAATCTCTTTCTCTGTGCTGAGCTGCCCAGAGCTGGGAGTGGGGTGACACAAGCATCCCTGTGACCACCAGCACTGGGACTGCATTGGGTCAGACCTGAAGCCAGCACAGCACTGAGTCTCACTCAAGGCCCACTACAACCACTACCTGGCTACTGTTTATGTTTTGTCAAGATCTTACGGCTCTATAATCAGCATATGGTGAAGCTAGCCAAGCCTGTGACCTTCCCTTCAGGGCAGTGAGTTCCACCAGGCCTTAAATACGTCCAGAGATGCTGTCTTAGAACCAGGGACTGGAGTCAAACACCTTATAAATCTACCTGGTGTTCTATCCCCCTGTAGCTGAGCCAAAACTCCAATCATGAGACATAGTTCTTTCCACTCTTCCCTCCCCTTTCCGCAGGCAGTGGAGCTTCACCCTATGACCACTACCATCACAGGCCCACAGGGTCACTGCCAGACTACCACTGATTTTTGTTTAAGGTACAAGGGCTCTTTGGTCAGCTTGTCACAAATGCTGCCAGGCCTAGAACCCACCCTTTATGTCTGTGGGCTTCTATCTGGTCCAGGGCAGGTCCAGAAATGCTATTCAAGAGTCAAGGCCTGGAATCTTGGACCCCAAAAGCTGACCTTTACTTCTCTGTGGCCAGGCTGTTACATAAGGTGCAAGACAAAGCCCCCTTTACTTTTCTCTCTTCTTTTCTCAAGCAGAAGAATGTGCTGGGTTTCATTTGAAGCCCGAGACATCTCAGTCTCACCCAAGGCCCATAACATACTACCTGGGGATTGCTGCTTGTTATTCAGGGGCCAAGAATTCTTTCATCAGCAGGTGAGGGGTCCTTTCAGAACTGTGTACTTATCTTCAAGACAGAGGATTCACTTTTGTCCCAGGGTATGTCTAGGTGTGCCTACAAATGTCTTTCAGGAACTAGAGTTTGGAATGGGGACCTCACAACTCTGACTAGTGCCCTATTCTACTGTGGCTTGTATCCAAGATGCAAGACAAAGTGCTCTTTACTCTTCCCTCTCCTCTTCTCAAGCAGAAAGCAAGGGTCTCTTCTGGAGCTGCAAGTTGTGCTCCCTGGGGTTGAGAGAGCAATGGCACAAGCATTCCCTTGGTCACCCTGGCTGGTATCTCAGTAGGTGCCCTTTAATTCCACTGGCTCAAAGCCCAGCTCAGCACAAGGACTTGCCTCGGAGTTGCAGTCCTTGTGGCCTAGACTACCTTTCAAGTTTATTTAGGGCCCCAAAGCCATTCAGCTCACAGTGGGCAAGGCTTGCCAGAACTCAAGTTTCAACCACTGGGTGGGTTATTCCCCTCTGGCTAGCATTCATCTAAATGCTTCCTCCATGGGTGGGCATCAGCTGAGTTTGGTCCATTTTGCCCTCCACTGTGAGAGGGCAGCACTGAGTCCAATGTAAAGTCTCACGATCCCTGCACACTCCCTCTCCCATGCACACAGACTTTACCATGCCATGCTGTCACTGCAGCAGGGATAGGGCAGGGGTGGTGTCAGCAATTCAAGACTGTCTTTCCTACCCTCTGCAGTGCCTCTTTCAGCTACCCAGGAACTGCGTGTTCATCTGATTTTTTGTTCTCATGTATGTATATGTGCTTTTTTATGTGTAGATAGTTGTCAGACTTGGTGTTCCTGTAGGGGGATGACTAATGGAAACTTCTATTCAACCATTGTGATCTTCTCCTTATTCTCCTTAGATTATTGTCAGGGAACCAGACTAGACTGGGTGGAATTTCTTCCTGGATGGGGAATAATTTTTACCAATATAATCATTAAAACAAAAATATGTATCGCTGTTTTATGACTTAATTCCAGGATTTATACCCCAAACCAGTAAACTCATACTCTCCTTTCTTGGACCTCTTCAGTCTGCCCCAAAGACTGGGAATTTTATCAAGAAAGATGTTTTCTCTTACCTACTTCTGAATCATCTTGGAATGAAAGCAGGGACTTTTGCAAAAGAAAAGGATCCACATTGGCAATTGTCAACACGCCAGAGAAACTGGTGAGGACACTGGAATGGTACAGTAAAGCCACACACTCTACACAGCCTCAGTGGGTGGGATGGGGTGGAAATTTCGGGAAGCGGGGATGGGATTGAGTGAGGAATGGACAGGTGGCTGGCTGAAAAACTGAAGCTATTTGTTCTGGACTGGGGGTTAGGAGACTCTTCTTAGTAGCAGTGAAGCAGCATGTTTTTCAGTTTCATTTAACCACAGAAATTCACACCTTGTGGTTTTAATGAGCTGATATCCTGGGGCTGGGCCAAGATATTTAAAGTGAAGCAAATGACCAAATGAGATGATGTGTGTAAAAGTAGTTTAACAACTAAAAGAATACCTCATAGATGTGATGTCAATGCATCATCCCAGTCTGCATAGTAAATAAGGAAGACGTGAATTGACAAAATTAGCAATGTGAAAAACTAAGAATCAGGTCATAGAACTGAATTTGCAGTAGATGATCATGATAATAATCATGAAGATGTATTACTATCCACATTTTATAACTGGCAACTAGGAGACAGAAAAGTAATTTGCCCAAGGTCAAATAACAAAACACAGAATTGAATTCAGATCTCTCTGACTCCGAAATCCATACTCTAATCTGTGCTACATACACTATACTCTTGTTTCTCTCACTTCTATCCCTTTATTCCTCCTCTAAAAAGTCCTCCTGTGATTTAGAAGAACTTGTAAGATGATCTCCTTTCTGAATCTTGGTAATAGATGACCAAGGGATCTGGATGCTACAAACCCTCTAGGGCTAAGTACCCAGGTAGCAAGGGAAAATGTCCTAAGGTGGAAAAACAGGAGCAAGACAGGGGAATGAAAAGAGGAAAGGAGGGAAGGCAAAGGGAAGAAGCAAGTGTGACAAGTCTGCTACACCCATTAAGTTTTGTGGATCCCAATTTGCATCCTTGGTGATGAAAAAGGTCATCATGGCCAGCCTGGCCAACATGGTGAAACCATGTCTCTACTAAAAATTAGCCAGGTGAGGTGGTGCACACCTGAAATCCCAGCTACTTAAGTGGCTGAGACAGAGGAATTGCTTGAACCCAGGAGGCAGAGGCTGCAGTGAGCCATGATTGTGCCACTACACTCCAGCCTGGGCAACAGAGCAAGGCTCTGCCTCGGAAAAAAAAAAAAAGGAAAAGAAAAAGACAAAGGTCATCATGCCAATGGTTTGCTGGTGACTCTCAAGTCTGTATCTCCAGCTCATCTCCTCCAAACAGGTATATCAAATTCCACTTTGATGTTTCAAGAGTCCCACAAACTCACTATGTTCAAAACTGAGTCAATTATATTTGACCCCACCACTACTCCTTTTACATTTCAAATACTGGTGAGTATTCATGTCACCCAAGATTGAAGGCTAAGAGTTTTCTGGGACTTTACCTTGTCTTTTCCTCCTCAATTATTTGCTAACCAAGTCCTTTTCTCTCTATGCCCATAACAAATAGTTCAGTTCTTACCTGGATTTCTTCAGAATTCTTCTAATCCATCTCCTTGCCTCCTGTTTTGCACTCTTTCTAGCTATCCTCCTCAGAACTGACATCATAATACCTCCAAGGCTCTAAACTGTGCCATTTTCCAAATTAAAATGGGTTAAACCCCAGTTCTCCTAGCATGGCATATGTTAGGTTCATGACCACGCCAAATGTCACACTCATGGTCAGGTTCCAGCCCATGCTGAGGTCCTAGGGGAGAGAGTGGGTGGCAGATAGCTGAAGGAACACTCAGGGGGCCATAAGCAGGTGAAATGTAGTTTTATTCAGCAACTCTTTCATCAGCAGCTTTCTCACACTGTCTGTCTGGCTGCTTGATCCAGCCACTCCCATACACAGCTGCGCAGCCAGCTCTCCCTTGTGTTCAGGGTCAGCAGCTTAACTCTTTCTCCCTCTGGATATGAGTGCATGCTGAGCTATGTCCTGGCTCCCCTCTGTCCAACTGCAAGATGGACAGCCTTGGTTCGCTCTCTCTTTCTCTGGGCACCAGCGCCTGTACCATGTCAAGACACACTGAGCCAAGCCAAGCTGCGTGCACAACATCGGCAGGTCAATTATACCTTTTTCAAACAACAGTGGCTCTGAGCTAAGCATCAGCTTACACAAACAGGTTATATAGCAAGTGTATATATATATGCATGCCTGCTCCCTAAACTCACTGAGTCACTTTGGCCCGGATGTCTGCCTCATTCTACTCCTTGACCAAAGCACATCCATGTACCTTACATCGTATCAGGCCTTGCACAGTGCCGCCTCTGCCTTCTCTCCAGCCTTGTCTCTCAAACCACCTCCCTGCCACCTCTGCACTAACTACGCTGAGCATCTTGCAGTTCCTCAAATGCTCCAGGCTGCTTCCCCACCTGCCTATAATCCATGCTGTCTTCCAGAAGTCCATACTCTCCCCGACAGTTTGTCTGACAAACTTAGCTATCTCCTAAAATTCATCTCAGGTATCACCTCATCTATCATTCTAGAAAAACTTCAGATCTATGTAGAATGATCGCTTCCTCCTTTCTGCGTCTTCCAGATCTAGTATATAATTCCCTAGTACAACACCTGAGATACTTCATTATGCTAGTTAAGCTGGTTGTCTTCCCTCATTAAACCTGTGGTTCTTCAAACAGACTCTCACTCTGGAATCAGTGGTTCAAAGACCACTGACTTTTTTTAAATGGTGATAAAATCTATGTACCTCTTCCCAGAAACATTACATAAGCAAAATATTTTTCATAATATTCCAGTGGTTCCATAGTTTTCCTGGGAAACCATCCATGGCTTCCAGCGCGAGAGTTCAGCATTAAGGATTCTGGTTTTAGACTATGGGTCAGAACACTTTTTTTAAAAAGGGTCAGATAATACACATTTTAAGCTTTTCAGGGCATTGGTCTCTGCTGTTGTAACTTGAAAGCAGCCATAGATAATATGTAAACAGTGGGCATGGGTGCATTCCAATAAAACATTTACCAAAACAGGATGAAGTCTGGATTTGGCCCACTGGCTGTAGTTTGCCAACCCTCTTGATTATAATTTCTTTGAGGAGAAATATATTTGCTTCCATATCCTCATCCTAATACAACGCATGGCACATAATAGACACTCAAAAGATGTTTGGTAAATGAGAACATTCAGTAATTAATTAAAAAGTAATGAAATAAGATATTTCAGAAAAGGAGAACATTGAAAAGGGAGAAACTAAGGAAACAGACATGGGGATGGAAAGAATAAGACTTGGATACCCACTGATTATGGGATGTATAGAAAACACTTCTGGCTGAAATGATTTGTAACTTATCAAATAAATACAGAACAAAGATGTCTAGGACTAGTGTCAAATTAGCAAATATTCAACAAGCACTTGCTTATTTCTTCTTGGATTACACTTCTAAAAGCAATATACTTCTAAATCTCACTGTTTTCCTTTCCTAAGTACTCAATAAATAGAAACACATTGTATTAACACTTGATTCAGCTTTACTTAGCATTCAAAATTTCTGGTAACAAAAACAATCCTATGGATAGAAGCATGACATATTTTTTTAAATGACCCTATTTTTGATTGCATAGTACCCCTTCCCCTTTATTATCACAGTGTGGTCCCTGGACAGAAACATCAGTATCACTTGGGCATTTTGTAGAAAAGTAAATTATTGGTTCCCTTCACTAGACCTACTTAACCAGGAGCCCAGCAATCTGTTTTAACAAGACTTCAGGCTTTCCAGATTCCCTGTGAAGCCTGACAACGACTTCTTTAGGCTTAGTGATGAGTCCCAGCTGTAGCTGGTCTCAGCGTTCCCTACCAGCCTTCCTTATTCCCAGGATCAGATACAATCATGGGCACATTGGCTCAAGAGAGGTGTCATTAAAAGAGTCACTGTTGAAATTTTTTTTTTTTAATTTCTAGAAGTTTCTTCAGGACATAGCTGATACAGAGAAGTATTTTATTGGCTTAATTTACAATCGTGAAGAGAAAAGGTGGCGTTGGATCAACAACTCTGTGTTCAATGGCAAGTACGTGAACATCCCACAGTTTCCTGGGGATCTTGGTTTGCTTCAAAAGACCAAACCTGAGATTGGTGGGTTCACTCTGGAATAGCTCAAACGCTGACACTTGACTCTGTTCTGCTCTTCTCCTTTCTTCCAACCCATCCATTCCCTGAGACACATTTTAATAAACTTTTTCTTATGAAAGAGATCAAACTTTCATAAGGAGAGAGAAGAGTATTCATATAGCAAATTATTTTATTCAAATCAGGATCCAAACAAATCCACATACATAGCACTCATTTGATGTATCGTGTAGCTCTCTTTAGATGCTAGTTTGTATAGCACTGAGCATTTCTGACTGATCAAAAAAGCTTAGTTTCTTGACTTCAAACAGACTAGATATGAGTCTAGACTGGATGCTAGCTATCTCAAGGAGACACGGTCAGTTTTATGGAGGCAACCCAGTTGGTATAGAGATGAGATCTATTTTTATAACACCTAGCATTTCTGACTGATCAAAGGGCTTCATCTTTTAACCCACAGATCACATTTTATTACAAAGTACCTACAAGTTTCCCCAGATGTGCCTTCTTTATCTAAATAAAAGTTATTATAAGCAACGTGTCTATGCCTCAAAGCTATGAACTTCTGACCCCCAAGAGCTATCTCCTGTGAATTGTTCCATGGAGATTAGGATTGGTGAGAACACCAATAATTTTCCCAGTGTTTGTACGAAAGTAGTGATTCAAACAGAGGTCAAGTCAGTCCCCCAGCCTGTAACTGGGCTTCCCTACAGGGAGGAGGAAATTGATATTTATTCAGTGTCTGCTAATGCCAGCACTATGCTAAACACTTTGCATATGTTGTTTCCTGAAATATTCCCCATGATGCTACATGAAAAGCTTTTATCACTCCCCATTTCACAGACAGTTGAACTGAGGACAAGAAAAACTTAGAAATGTGTTAAATATCATACAGCTAGTCCAAAACACATGACATTTCTCTGAAACCAGAGTCTTTTCAGTCAGACTGAAACAGACTGAATGACAGAAAAAGAGGTGGGAGAGCCAACACATACCTCCACCAAGTTTTTCTGAAGCCACTATGGTCTGGAAAGGGATGCACAACCTCTCTCCTTTTCCTTCCTGTCCTCCTGCTGTGAACACATGTACTGTCCTAAACAGTACTTTTGGAAGAAGAGACAGTCCATGAGATGCTTCTAACCGAACGCCACAGTGAGTGAGTTAGTCTAAGACTGTGAATCCGTACAAGCTCGCAGAAGAGCTGACAGGAAAGGGTCGGTTTACAGCTGCATTTGTGGAGCTGGATTAGGAGAGGGATCTGAGCTAAAAAGGAGGCTTCCCAAATGGAGGCCTGTGTGGGCCCGGTAGTCTGCTGCCCCTCCAGGCAAAATTCCTGCAAGACTCTCACTCTGGAATCAGAAGAGCCTGGGCTAAAATGATGGGCCATTACCATGCTTTGTTTTTTTGTTTGTTTGTTTTGTTTTGTCTTCTCATTTAGTGTTACCAATCAGAATCAGAATTTCAACTGCGCGACCATTGGCCTAACAAAGACATTTGATGCTGCATCATGTGACATCCGCTACCGCAGGATCTGTGAGAAGAATGCCAAATGATCACAGTTCCCTGTGACAAGAACCATACTTGCAACTCTTTTTGAATCCACACAGGTCATCTGGCCAGTGATCCTTTTACTTACCTATCTGTCTACCAGCAGCGGTCCTTGCCCATTTGAGAAACTGAGCTTCTTTCTTCTGCACTGGGGGACTGGATACTAGCCATCTCCAGGAGACAGGATCAGTCTTATGGAAACAACTCAGTTGGTATAGAGATGAGGTCTGCTTCTGTAGTACTGAGCATTTCCGACTGATCAAAAGGGCCTAGTCTGTTGACAGGGTTTGTTTTATTTTAGCCTCAGAGTATCTACCGTACTACCAGGGAGCAACTGTAGAGTGAGCAATTATAAACATTATTTAGGGATTACCATGGTGGAAGAGGGATAAACGTAGCTCCTGTGACCTCATCTCTGTTCTCAAGGGAACCCCATTCACATGCCCATCCTAACTCCACAAGCTGGGGTAGCAGAGGCTCTCCTCAGTCTGAACTAAGGCTGGGCCTTGGGGAGGGCTCCTAGTGCTGAGCTTGGAGCAGCACAGACAGCAGCATTGTTTATGGGAATGGAGAGACGTCTGGGCAGGATAGGAACCTTCTTGGAGACCCCTTTGAAGAAAACCAGACAGCCAAGGGAACAAAACACACTAGGTTTCTGTTCTTCAGCAAAGCCCTGAAGGGACACTTAAGCTAAAAATTCCCTTGTCATATTTCTGAAACTCCATTATAACATATGTAACTCCTTTGTAACCAAAATTTAGGTAAGCAGGCTTCCTTTGCTCTGAAGGTTTTGAGTACCTGACTGTATTTGTTGAGTATATTTTTAAAATTTTGGATAGTCTCTTAGGCAACAATAATCACAATATATTCGTCCCTTAGTTCTAGAGAGAACCTGATATCAGGCACAGCCTACTGACCCAAGGACCCTGGCACTGGTTGGCATCACATTGATCTAGAACAGGTCCAGCTGATGAAGCAATAGAAAAAGAGGAGGGCTGCTCAGGGAAACATTGGCTGGGGGCAAGGAATAAGCACATAGTAGAAAGGGAACATCAGGGTCAAATGGAAATCACCTGAGACAGGAAACAGAGCATTCATTTGGCCACACTGGAAGAAAGGCAAGAAAGAGGAAGAAAAGTCTTGGAGTACCCTGGCTGTTCTCTACATTCACAAGACATCAGCTATTTACCCTGCTTGGTGCATGAGAAAGATAAAAGAGATGCCTTGTGTGTTTTGAGTAAGAATAAGTAAACCATAAGGAAGACCATGTATAAAACTGATGGAAATAATAGTCACCTAAGTACAATGCATACCATTTTGTGTCTAATAACAATGTACCACAGTCATGACTGTACATATCATTATATGCATACCAAACAAGATGTTGTAAATCATATTTTTTATTACAACACTAAGTTCTGTTTCTGCATTCCTAGGTTTCATCATTTTTGGCTCCTTAGCATGGCCACTTACAATTTTTAAAAATGAGATAACACATCAGGTGTCAGAACTTGCTTAAAGAGAATCACCAGAAGTAATTTGTGTTTGAGATGGGGTGGAAATTGGAATTATATTAGCAGCCTGTGGAGATACAAGTTCTCTGACTGTGTTGGGAAAGAATAAGTGCTACCGTTGAGAAGGGAAGTAAGGCTGAGTCTAAGTGGAGAGAAAAATCAACAATTGATTTTTCTCTCTAAGTGGAGAGAAAAATCAATTCTAGCCAAAGGCAAGCCCCAGAACTCAGACAACAGAAAGGAAATCCTAATCCTTCTGTTTTGAGAAGAGAGAACTATAGTTGCTTCACTTCCTGTTTCATGACAGAATAACTGCAAACTTTTAAGATCAGGAAATGTAGACATCTAGTGATTTCTTTAGTAGACAGTTTAAATTTCCCCCAAGATTAGGAGACACTTCTGTGCAGGTTCTAAAAGGAGCCCAGTGGCCTGGAGTGGGAGTGGGGAGTAGATAGGGAAAATGTGGGCTTTGGTTTAAGTTTACCATTGGGAGAGTTCCTGGATCCTTGCAAGCTTAGATAAATGTGATCTTTATTAGATAGCAGTGGCATGCTTTAAAAAAAAAAAAGGCAATGAAATTTGAATTTGAGTTTTGACTTTGCTTCTAATATGCTGTGTGAATCAGTACAGTTTTCCTACTCTTTCTTGGTCTTAGTTTCCTTACTGATAAAATGGGGTAGTAATACCTATCTCAAAAAATTATTGCACATATTAAATAACATTCCTCTATGTATCTCAATGGCATTAGACATTAGGAGAAGAATTTTGTAGAGGATTTGAAGTTGAGATCTTCATCCAAGAAGCAGCTTTTCAATTTGCTAGAAGCTTAATGTAGGCAAGCCACTTAATGTTTCAGAACTTGTTAACTCATTTATAATACGGGAATAAAAATTTGCCCAAGTCAGAGAAGGGTGCCTCAAAAATGTTGTGGCCAAGCCACATGGAGATCAAAGGCACACTTTTCATGATTCAAATGTGGGCCCAGCCTAGGTCAGCCAACCCCCATACAACCCTTAGACTCATGAACAAATCCACCTGAGAGCAGCAGAGCCACCCTAGATCAGCAGAAACTCTAAGCATGAAAATAAAAGCTTATCACTGTATACCACTGGAGTTTTCTGGTTATGTCTCATATAGCAAAATCTAACTGATGCAATCTCCACCTGGCCTTCATCCTTCTCCCTTTATTGTCCTTTCATGTATTGTTCATCCAGCAACCAGGATGATCTTGTTAAGACATTAAACAGATTCTGTTACTCTTCTTCAGCCCCCTGTGATGGTTTTCCAATGTGCTTCTGGAAAGAGCAAACATCTTTAAAAGGATCTAAAACTAGAAATGCCATTTGACCCAGTGATCCCATTACTGGGTATATACCCAAAGGATTATAAATCATTCTACTATAAAGACACATGCACACGTATGTTTATTGTGGCACTATTCACAATAGCAAAGACTTGGAACCAACCCAAATGTCCATCAGTGATAGACTGGATTAAGAAAATGTAGCACATATACACCATGGAATACTATGCATCCATAAAAAACGATGAGTTCACGTCCTTTGTAGGGACATGGATGAAGCTGGAAACCATCATTCTCAGCAAACTATTGCAAAGACAGAAAACCAAACACCACATGTTCTCACTCATAGGTGGAAATTGAACAATGAGAACATTTGGACACAGGGCAGGGAACATCACACACCAGGGCCTGTCATGGAGTGTGGGGATGGGGGAGGGATAGCATTAGGAGAAATAACTAATATAAATGACGAGTTAATGGGTGCAGCACACCAACATGGCACATGTTGTGCACATGTACCCTAGAACATAAAGTATAAGAAAAAAAGAAAAAAAAAGTAAAATAATATTATCTTTTTGCATACCTGGAAAAAAAAAAAAGGCTCACAAGGCTCTACATGGTCTGCATTCCAGTTACCACTCTGACTGCAATTGCTTTCTCCTTTGCACACTCCATTTCAGTGTCTTTGCTATGCCTTCCCTAGGATCTCCCACTTATTACTCACTATGCCTGGAATGTTCTTTAACAGGTTTCCGAATGTATCACCACCTTACCTCTCTCAATCCTTCCCTGAAAACCTTATTTGAAATTTCAACACTCCTGCAAGAGATATTCCCTTTCATTCCTGTTTCACTTTTCTTCACAATACTTCTTCACCATCTAATATACTATTTTCAATAGCTTTATTGAAATATAATTCACATTCCATAAAATTAACTCATTGAAAATGTACAGCTCAATGGTGTTTGGTATATTCGTAGATATTTACAGCCATCATCTCAAAAAGAAAGCCTGTACCCCTTAGCTATCACTACCCTATGTCTGCATTCCCCTCAGCCCTAAGCAACCACTAGTCAACTTTCTAGACTACATAGATAGTCTATCTCTGACATTTAATTTTTCAAAGTTTAATTGTTAAATCATTATATCTTAAGAAAGGCAGATGATAGATAGCTAGATAGATAGCAAGACATGTCTTAAAAACAATAAACTGAGTTTCAAGTAACAACTAACCATATTAAAAACCATAGCTGTAACTTAAAAGTCTTTTGTTGCACACTAATTATTTGATAATGGTAATAATTATGATGCAGTTCAAAGATGAGCAAGTTCTTTTCAGATTATTCTAGAATCCATACTAAGTGCTTCATCATGTAAAATGTCTCAGAGCAAGGCTAATTCCTGAATAGTTGACAGCAGCATTTCACGCCATCCCGAAGGGCCTCTATGATTTTATCATTCCGGAGGGTGAAGATGAAATGATTGAGGAAAGGAGTCACTACTGAAACCATCAAGGAAACTACCCGATTGTAATCAACTGCCTGCATTTGCTTGGGTTTCAAGTAGAGAAACAAGCAGCTGCTGTAGCCGATCACAACACAGGTGAAGTGGGAGGCACAAGTGGAGAAGGATTTCCTCCGGCCAGAGGCTGACGGGATCTTGAGAATGGTGGAGATGATGTAGAAGTACAAGACAATTGTAGGGATCAAAGAAGCAAAGAGAACAAAAACAGCCATTAAAAAGAGGATAAACTCCATGAAAAGAGTATTATTGCAGGATAGTTTGAACAATTGCCCTCGGTCACAGAAAAAATTGTTCACCACATTTGATTTGTAGTAAGTAAGCTGAAGTGTGACGTAGACTGGCCAGATTTGAAAAAGAAACCCAAACACCCATGACACAAGAACCACAAAGTTGCAGGTGTGTCTGTTCATAATCATGTTGCACCTCAAAGGGTTACACACAGCAATATAACAGTCCACAGCCATTGCTCCAAGTAATGTCCCCATATAAAGGTATGGGAAGAGCTGGACAACACAGGCAGACAAAGATACTGTTTGCGTCCCAGGGAGCAGCAATCCCAGAAGCATCCCGGGGACAATTATGGTTGTGACCAGGATCTCCAGGGCAGACAGGTGGCCGAGGAAGAAATACATGGGGGACTGCAGACGTTTATCCACACAGACAATCACGATGATGACGGTGTTTCCCATTAATGTCACCAAGTAGAAAAAGAAGAATATAGCAAAAAGGATATAATGTAGTTCTTCAGAGCCAGGGAAACAAAGGAGATAAAATTAAGTGGCACTAGAGTAATTCATCAACATTTAGTTCTAAGCCCTTGTTCCTTGTGAAATCTAGAGACCAAAAGAGGGAGAACAACTGCTTCTATTCTAAAAAGATTAAGGGCATTTCAGGTTGAAAAAACATTCCTCTCCTGCTCCTCAACTCCATAACCTGTCTCTACTATTTTCTACACAAGGTTGATGTCAAATACTTCATGAAGAATATATATCTTACAAAGATAAATGTGTATGTTCAAGAAGATGAAATCCAGTCATGAATACCAAATAATAAACATGAAAACCAACCCACCCTAGCATGCACTCTTTCTCAATACACTGGACATCTGCCTCCAACTCCACTCTTACCGGCCACCCTGTCTGCTTCCATGATGTATGACTGTTACAAGGTGAACCACTTCATAATAATTGCAATCACTACCAAGATCAAGAAACAGAAGTTTGATAGCAGTCACATAAATCCATTTGTGTGTTCCATTACAATTGCAATGCTCCTATCATCAGCAGAAACTACAATTCTCAACCTTTAAGAAATTACTGCCTTGCTTTCCTGAATAGTTTAATCATCCTAGTTTGAATCGTTATGCATTATAACTTAGTGTTGTCCATTTTGTAATTCCATATGCTTTAAGTCTATTTTAATTGATAGATTCTCTGTATAGCCCATTCACTTTCTTCCAATCTACTTGTTGAAGAACTCAGGTATTTTGACAGTAGAGTTTTCCATAATGTCGGTTTTGCTAATTTCATCCACATGGTGCAATTGAACGTATTCATCTGTTTCTAGCTTCTCTTACAGGTTTCCTGTTCTAAATCTGGAATCAGTCATTTCTCCAAGAAGCCCTAGATTCTCACACCAAGAAAAATTATTGCAATACAACAATCTGAACCTAGGAATGATGATATTTATTGGAATGGTCAATGTTATTGGAATTTTGAGTGGACAAAGCCAGCAGGTAAATAGGTAAATGGGTGGTAGATAGGTAGATAGATTAACCATGAATCCATCATACATATAATTTAAACAGAAGACTCTAACGACTTTCCCTAAGCTCCTCTATATTACATTTAAAATTAGAATATTCACTAAACATTCATTTGCTTTATCTGACATTACACATGCAACAGTTTTAAAATATGAATACTATATTCCTGAATATATTTACTGAAAACATTTTTTAAATATTTGCATATACTAAAACATGCCAAAATGTAAAGACCATCGATGCTAGGAAGAAACTGCATCAACTGATGAGCAAAATAACCAGCTAACATCATAATGACAGGATCAAGTTCACACATAACAATATTAACCTTAAATGTAAATGGGCTAAATGGTCCAATGAAAAGACACAGACTGGCAAATTGGATAAAGAGTCAAGACCCATCAGTTTGCTGTATTCAGGAGACCCATCTCACGTGCAGAGACACACATAGGCTCAAAATAAAGGGATGGAGGAAGATCTACCAAGCAAATGGAAAACAAAAAAAGGCAGGGGTTGCAATCCTAGTCTCTGATAAAACAGACTTTAAACCAACAAGGATCAAAAAAGACAAAGAAGGCCATTACATAATGGTAAAGGGATCAATTCAACAAGAAGAGCTAACTATCCTAAATATAAATGCACCCAATACAGGAGCACCCAGATTCATAAAGCAAGTCCTTAGAGACTTACAAAGAGACTTAGACTCCCACACAATAATAATGGGAGACTTTAACACCGCACTGTCAACATTAGACAGATCAATGAGACAGAAAGTTAACAGGATATCCAGGAATTGAACTCAACTCTGCACCAAGCAGACCTAATAGACATCTACAGAACTCTCCATCCCAAATCAACAGAATATACATTCTGCTCAGCACCACATCACACTTATTCCAAAATTGACCACATAGTTGGAAGTAAAGCACTCCTCAGCAAATGTAAAAGAACAGAAATTATAACAAACTGTCTCTCAGAACACAGTGCAATCAAACTAGAACTCAGGACGAAGAAACTCAATCAAAACCACTCAACTACATGGAAACTGAACTACCTGCTCCTGAGTGACTACTGGGTACATAATGAAATGAAGGCAGAAATAAAGATGTTCTTTGAAATCAATGAGAACAAAGATACAACATACCAGAATCTCTGAGACACATTTAAAGCACTGTGTAGAGGGAAACTGATACCACTAAATGCCCACAAGAGAAAGCAGGAAAGATCTAAAATTGACACCCTAACATCACAACTTAAAGAACTAGAGAAGCAAGAGCAAACACATTCAAAAGCTAACAGAAGGCAAGAAATAACTAAGATCAGAGCAGGACTGAAAGAGATAGAGATACAAAAAAACCTTCAAAAAGTCAATGAATCCAGGAACTGGTTTTTTGAAAATATCAACAAAATTGATAGACCGCTAGCAAGACTAATAAAGGAGAAAAGAGAGAACAATCAAATAGACACAATAAAAAATGATAAAGGGGATATCACCACCGACCCCACAGAAATCCAAACTACCATCAGAGAATACTATAAACACCTCTATGCAAATAAACTAGAAAACCTAGAAGAAATGGATAAATTCCTGGACACATACACTCTCCCAAGACTAAACCAGGAAGAAGTCGAATCCCTGAATAGACCAATAACAGGCTGTGAAATTGAGGCAATAACTAATAGCCTGCCAACCAAAAAAAGTTCAGGACCAGATGGATTCACAGCCGAATTCTACCAGAGGCACAAGGAGGAGTTGCTACCATTCCTTCTGAAACTATTTCAATCAATAGAAAAGAGGGAATCCTCCCTAACTCATTTTATGAGGCCAACATCATCCTGATACCAAAGCCTGGCAGAGACACAACAAAAAAAGAGAATTTTAGACCAATATCCCTGAAGAACATGGATGCAAAAATCCTCAATAAAATACTGGCAAACCAAATCCAGCAGCACATCAAAAAGCTTATCCACTATGATCAAGTGGGCTTCATTCCTGGGATGAAAGGCTGGTTCAACATACACAAATCAATAGACATAATCTAGCATATAAACGGAACCAAAGACAAAAACCACATGACTATCTCAATAGATGCAGAAAAGGCCTTTGACAAAATTCAACAGCCCTTCATGCTAAAAACTCTCAATAAATTTGGTATTGATGGAATGTATCTCAAAATAATAAGATCTATTTATGATAAACCCACAGCAAATATCATACTGAATGGGCAAAAACTGGAAGAATTACCCTTAAAAACTGGCACAAGACAGGGATGCCCTCTCTCACCACTCCTATTCAACATAGTGTTGGAAGTTCTGGCTAGGGCAATCAGGCAAGAGAAAGAAATAAAGGATATTCAATTAGGAAAAGAAGAAGTCAAATTGTCCCTCTTTGCAGATGACATGATTGTCTACTTAGAAAACCCCATCATCTCAGTCCAAAATCTCCTCAAGCTGATAAGCAACTTCAGCAAAGTCTCAGGATACAAAATCAATGTGCAAAAATCACAAGCCTTCTTATACACCAATAACAGACAAACAGAGAGCCAAATCATGAATAAAGTCCCATTCACAATTACTACAAAGAGAATAAAATACCTAGGAAGACCTCTTCAAGGAGAACTATAAACCACAGCTCAATGAAATAAAAGAGGACACAAACAAATGGAAGAATATTCCATGCTCATGGATAGGAAGAATCAAAATCCTGAAAATGGCCATACTGCCCAAGGTAATTTATAGATTCAATGCCATCCCCATTAAGCTACCAATGACTTTCTTCACAGAATTGGAAAAAACTATTTTAAAGTTCATATGGAACCAAAAAAGAGCCCGCATTGCCAAGACAATCGTAAGTCAAAAGAACAAAGCTGGAGGCATCATGCTACCTGACTTCAAACTATACTACAAAGCTACAGTAACCAAAACAGCATGGTACTGGTACCAAAACAGAGATATAGACCAATGGAACAGAACAGAGCCCTGAGAAAGAATACCACACAACTACAGCCATCTGATCTTTGACAAGCTTGACAAAAACAAGAAATGGGGAATGAATTCCCTATTTAATAAATGGTGCTGGGAAAACTGGCTAGCCATAAGTAGAAAGCTGAAACTGGATCCCTTCCTTACTTCTTATGCAAAAATTAATTCAAGATGCATTAGAGACTTAAATGTTAGACCTAAAACCATAAAAACCCTAGAAGAAAACCTAGGCAATGCCATTCAGGACATAGGCATAGGCGAGGACTTCACGTCTAAAACACCAAACACAATGGCAAAACAATGATCCTGGGAGGCGGAGGTTGCAGTGAGCCAAGATCACGCCACTGCACTCCAGCCTGAGTGACAGATTTGGACCAAAACAATGGCAACAAAAGCCAAAACAATGGCAACAAAAGCCAAAAGCCAAAGAGAAATGAGATCTAATTAAACTAAAGAGCTTCTGCACAGCAAAAGAAACTACCATCAGAGTGAACAGGCAACCTACAGAATGGGAGAAAATTTTTGCAATCTACTCATCTGACAAAGGGCTAATATCCAGAATCTACAAAGAACTCAAACAAATTTACAAGAAAAAAACAAACAACCCCATCAAAAAGTGGGCAAAGGATATGAACAGACACTTCTCAAAAGACGACATTTATGCAGCCAACAGACACATGAAAATTGCTTATCATCGCTAGCCATCAGAGAAATGCAAATCAAAACCACAATGAGATACCATCTCACACCAGTTAGAATGGCAATCATTAAAAAGTCAGGAAACAACAGATGCTGGAGAGGATGTGGAGAAATAGGAACACTTTTACACTGTTAGTGGGACTGTAAACTAGTTTAACCACTGTGGAAGACAGTGTGGCAATTCCTCAAGGATCTAGAACTAGAAATACCGTTTGACCCAGCCATCCCATTACTGGGTATATACCCAAAGGATTATAAATCATGCTGCTATAAAGACACATGCACACGTATGTTTATTGCGGCACTATTCACAATAGCAAAGACTTGGAATCAACCCAAATGTCCATCAGTGACAGACTGGATTAAGAAAATGTGGGATATATACACCACGGAATACTATGCAACCACAAAAAGGGATGAGTTCGTGTCCTTTGTAGGGACATGGATGCAGCTGGAGACCATCGGTCTCAGCAAACTATCACAAGAACAGAAAACCAAACACCGCATGTTCTCACTCATAGGTGGGAATTGAACAATGAGATCACTTGGACACAGGAGGGGGAGCATCACACACTGGGGCCTGTTGTGAGGTGAGGGGAGAGGGGAGGGATAGCATTAGGAGATATACCTAATGTAAATGACGAGTTAGTGGGTGCAGCACACCAACATGACACATGTATACATATGTAACAAACCTGCACGTTGTGCACATGTACCCTAGAATATAAAATATAATAAAATATATATATTTGTATATACTATCCCCATTCTTCTCTTTTTAAAAACATTGTCCTACTGCATCTACATTGTCAAACCATATAGATTTTTTTTTTTAAGACGGAGTCTAACTCTGTCACTCAGGCTGGAGTGCAGTGGCGTGATCTTGGCTCACTGCAACCTCTGCCTCCCAGGATCAAGTGATTCTCATGCCTTGGCCTTCTGAGTAGCTGGGATTACAGGCACATGCCACCACGCCTGGCTAATTTTTAAAAATTTTTAGTAGAGACAGGGTTTCATCATTTTGGCCACACTGGTCTCAAACTCCTGACCTCAAGTGATCTGCCTGCTTCAGCCTCCAAAAGTGCTGGGATTACAGGCATGAGCCACTGCGCTCAGCCCTAGATATTTTAAAAGACAATTTTTTAATCTTTTGAATAAAAAATTAGTTAACAACATATGCACATACAAATCACAAAAGAAATTATTAATTTGACAAAAGGAAAATTAATACTTTTACATGACAAGATTTCATTAAAAACTAAAAAGTCAAAAAACAGATTAAAAAATATATTTTCAACATACATAAGATAATATAAGTAATACCCACAATGGCTAAAGAATATCTCTATATTTTTATAAAAGTAGTGAAGGCCTCAGGATAAGAAAAATGTGAAGCTCCAACTCTTCTCCCTTATTATTCTTCCATTTATCCTACTTAGCTCCAGGGAAACTTTACAAAATATTCAGAGTTAATAAAGACCCTTCTGCCAAAATATCTCCTTTGTTACAATCTATTATGTGGATAAACAAGCAAACTTTCCTTGGCAATTAGAAGCAGAATGAAGTCTTTTATTTTTGAGATAGTATGGCATTATTGTAAAGTAGAAGTGAAAGCAATGTACACAGCTGTACCATAAACAGCTTTCCTTCACAGACCATTCCTATAAATGTCATTCCCAAAAACACATCCCCAAGGTAACCCATTTCCTGGTTTCCCTCTCAGATGTTTCTTTATGCAACTATATGCAAATATGAATATAAATTAAGTTGTACTTTGTTCTTACAAAAAGGAAACAAATAAACATTTTCTCTTCTTCACTTTTCTTACTCAACAGTATATCTTGGAGATATATATATACACACACATACATATATATACACACACACACACACACACACATATATATATATATATATATATATATATTTTTTTTTTTTTCCTGAGACAGAGTCTCACTCTGTCGCCCAGGCTAGTGTGTAATGGCACGATTTTAGCTCACTGCTACCTCTGCCTCCCGGGTTCAAGCGATTCTCCTGCCTCAGCCTCCCAAAGTGATACTGAAGCTGGGATTACAGGTGCACGCCACCACGCCCGGCTAATTTTTGTATTTTTAGTAGACACGGGGTTTCATTATGTTGGTCAGGCTGGTGTCGAACTCCTGACCTTGTGATCTGCCCACTCAGCCTCCCAAAGTGCTGGGATTACAGCCACTGTAATCCCAGTTGCTTTCTATTGATACAGAAAACCCTCATGTTTCCAACCCTCATATAACAGCAACTGAAGGAAAGTCCCATAAAATATATAAGTGGTTATCTTTTGATGTCCATTTGGGTTGCCACCAGACTTGTGTAATCACTTGTGTAATGATGCTGAAAAATGTGTCATGCAATACGGAAATATTAATTGCAAATTGTGAATATGACAGGAACTAGGGAGAGGATGGGACAATACAGGAACTGAGATACAGGAATTAAGGGAGTTCAGTGTAGAGCTAGAAGGCAGCTTGGTAAACTTGGGTTTTGTGAGAAAACAAGGGGGAAAAGAAACAAACAAATGAATCTGGTAGTCACAGAGAGAGATGCAAAAAGGAATTCAGAAAGAAACTGAGCAGGAAGTGGGAGAGCGAAGGGAGCACTGAGGACAAAAGTGCTATTTCAGGATTGAAGAATGTGTAAGACACAAGAAAAGGGGCTCCCTCTGCCCTCTCTCCATTCCACCCTCAGCCCAAAGACACAGAAAGCCCAGCTGTCCCTTATCACATCACCTCCCAGACAGAACACAGCTCCATTTCCTTCCCTCATTTGAAGCTGGCATAATGACGTGGGTGACATTAGATAAAATGCTTCTCTCTAAGATCTTCCATCCACACCTGAGAAGGTCCACCAATTTGAGATGCACCTGTAAGAGCACACATTCAGCCTTAAGATTGCTAGGCAGTTAGGGTAGAGGAGTGAGTTCACTCTTACAAACGCCAATCAAAAAACCCAAAGAAAGGCACTATCGCTATTGGACACTGCAAGCAGGAATCAACAAGGAAAGTTTGAAGCTTGTGCTGGTCCTGAGATTACTCAGAGAAGTACTGGTGAGTTTACACAATAAGACGACACCTTGAAACCATATGGCAATATAGAGGAAGATAATCTCAGCACCTAGGATCAAATATGTATGTCAGATGTAAGAAAATATATCACACTTGGCCAGGCGCAGTGGCTCACGCCTGTAATCCCAGCACTTTGGGAGGCCGAGGCGGATGGATCACAAGGTCAGGAGATCAAGACCATCCTGGCATGGTGAAACCCCATCTCTACTAAAAGATACAAAAAAATTAGCCGTGCCCGGTGGCGGGCGCCTGTAGCTCCAGCTACTTGGGAGGCTGAGGCAGGAGAATAGCGTGAAACCAGGAGGCAGAGGTTGCAGTGAGCTGAGATCGAGCCACTGCACTTCAGCCTGGGTGACAGAGCAAGACTCTGTCTCAAAAAAAAAAAAAAAGAAAAAGAAAATATATCACACTTCTCTTGTTTTTCCCACTATCAGGTCAAAGGGTTCAAAACACTGAACATCTTTCAGATGTTTACACTTCTCACATTTATTTTACAACATGCATTATAAGTATGGAGGGCTAATAAATTTATATATCTATTTAAAAAATAACGAGGTGATCTTCCATGGAAAAAGAATTTAATATAAATTGAAGCCATGTCATAGCTTACATACCCACTGTAGATCATGAGCTGTTTGATTTTGAGAATGATCATTTTGTTTCAATTAGTACTATCAGATTACTCAAATCCATGATGAGGATTTGAACTGTACTCAGGACAGACTTAATTTTTAAGGAGTTGATAGCAGCGTTTCATGCCATCTCCAAAGGCCTGTATGAATTTGTCATTCCTCAGGGTGAAGATGAAAGGGTACAGAAAAGGGGTCACCACTAAAACCAGCAGTGACGCTACCCTGTTATACTCGGCTGCCTGCGTTTGTTTGGGTTTCACGTAGAGAAACAAGCAGCTGCCGTAGCCGATCACAACATAGGTGAAGTGGGAGGCACAAGTGGAAAAGGATTTCCTCCGGCCAGAGGCTGACGGGATCTTGAGGATGGTGGAGATGATGTAGGTGTAGGAGACAATTGTAGGGATCAAAGAACCAATGATAATGAAAACAGCCATTAGAAAAAGAATAACCTCTGTGAAAAGAGTGTTCTCACAGGATACTTTGAGCAATTGTCCCCAGTCACAGTAAAAATGGTCTAACACATTTGATTTGCAGAAAGTAAGCTGAAAAGTGGCATAAACTGGCCAGATTTCAGAAAGAAACCCAAAAACCCATGACACAATTACCACCCAACTGCAGGTGCTGCTGTTCATAATGATGTTGTACCTCAAAGGGTTACACACAGCCACATAACGGTCCACAGCCATCACTCCCATTAATGCCAACTCCGAGGTACCCAAAGAAAGGTATAAATATAGCTGTGCAGCACAGGCTGTCAAAGATATGATCTGAGTGCCTGGAAGCAGCAACCCCCCGAGCATAAAAGGGACAGCGGTGGATGTGATCAGGATCTCCAGGACAGAGAGGTGACCCAGGAAAAAATACATGGGGGACTGCAGACGTTTATCAACACAGACAGTGACGATGATGACCGTGTTTCCCATCACTGTCACTGCGTACAAGAAGAAGAAGGTTGCAAAAAAGATACAGCGTACTTCTTGGGAGCCAGGGAAGCCTAAGAGAAAAAATTCAGTGGTGCTAGAGCAATTCCCCAACATTTACTTCTGAGTGTTTTTTCCTTCTGAAATCTAGAGAAAAAAAAAAGAGTTAATATGGTTTCCCATCTCAACAGAAGTAGAAACTGTTCTGAAATCCCCCTTCTGCTCACAGGCTGCACACCATGACTAGAATGGTAGGCGTTCATCTTCTATTATTCCCTGTATATGGTCAGGGGCAATTTTTCTTTTCTTTTCTTTTTTTTTTTTTTTTTTTTTGAGATGGAGTTTCACTCTTGTCACCCAGGCTGGAGTGCAATAGCACGATCTTGACTCACTGTAACCTCCACCTCCCAGGTTCAAGAGATATTCCTGCCTCAGCCTCCTGGGTAGCTGAGATTACAGGCATGTGCCACCACATCCAGCGAATTTTTTTGTATTATTAGTAGAGATGGGGTTTCACCATGTTGGCCAGGCTAGTCTCAAACTCCTGACCTCAGGTGATCCACCCTCCTTAGTCTCCCAAAGTACTGGGATTGTAGGTATGAGCCACCGTGCCCAGTTTAGGGGCAATTTTTCTAACTATGCACAATATGCCAAGAAAATTGCGTTGATGATCCCAGTCCCCAGTGCCATACTGTAGACATGAGAACCTGTACCCTGCCCAGCATGCACCATTGCACCCTCAATGCTCAGTTCACCTGCCTCCCACTCTGCTCTGAACAGCCAGCAGTCAGCCTCCAGGACCACAGTGTGTTCCCTTCTACCACTAACTCCCTTCCACCTGGAAGCTCCTAAACTACTCTGTCTGCCAGGTATTTTCTGTCTTGTAAATTCCTGCTCCAGTATCATGTTCTATACAAAAGTTTTCCTGGCCAACGCCCCTGAGCTGGTTACTTGATTTCTTTGTTTCATCAGAATGTAGGTTCCATTTATAGGATGTTTATTTTAAAGCTTCTGCTTTACTTTCATCATCATTGCTATGTGCTGATGTGCCGGTGAGAGTGAGGATAGGGAAGTCTCCTGAGGAATTTCTGTAAATTCTCGAGGGCAAGGACTGAGGAGCTCTCAATCTACTGGTCAGCTGGTTCCCTGCATGGATTACTCCTTTCTTCCTCCCTATCTTGGGAAGAAAGGCTCCCTTGCTCCTGTCCTCAGTAAATGTGTCTTCTCACAGAAGGCTGGCAGCCAGCACCTGGGTTGAGTTGAGCCTGACCATCTCTCTCCAAGACTCTGACAACTCTTTTCACTGTTCTTAGAGAAAGAAAATTCAGACGAAATACAGAGGAAGAAATTTACCTCTGTACCTCAGCCTCTACCTGTCCCACACTGAACTTGTACTGGGTCTGACAAATAGGAGACTTTAGTCCAATTTCAACATCCTCTGCCTTCAGGATAATCCAAAGCCCTGGATCCATCAGGAGCCCAAAGCCACCAAGTGTGACATCTGGGTTCAGGCCGCGTCCTAAATACAGATGACTCTGGTCTCAGTCTAACAGTAAATTTAGGAAGTCACCTCAGAGCCTATATTTCTTCTATGAACACATTTTTCTCCCAAAATCATATTAAAGATTCTGCTGTCACATATATGAAACAGAACCTGCATCCTGAGTAACTTAGAATTCCTGGGCTTTATTTTTCACTTCTTTCAGGTTTTTGGTCAAGTATCTGAGTTCAAGTTTTCTCTTCATGCTGTCTAAAAGAACACACACAACCCTTCACTCTCTGTCACCTCATTAGAATATATTTATCTTTTTAGTGCTCATCAAGAGAAATTATATGTTTACTTTTTATTTTCTGACTCACTTTACAATGTAAGCACCATGAAAGCAAAAAGATTGTCTTTTTTGTTCACTATATCTCATATAGAATGAAGTGGTACTGCTTTTGAGTGAATCAATGAATTGATCAGTTAAAGAACGAATCTATGAACGAAGCCCCTCCAAATCTGGCTATGGCCAACATTGAAAGAAACTGCTTTCTTTCCCTTCTGTCTTCACTGAGACATTGCTCACTCATAACTCAGTCCTCTCTCTGAGACTCCTTATAAAATGGCAGTTGGGTAACAAGGACAGACTTGATGGAAGAGCTCAGTAGAGTGATTTCCACAATCTCTCTTTGCCCAGGACCAGATGAAAAGAAAGTAGAGATGATGTCAAGGATGGTTTTGACAATAGCAAGGAGTTGTACTGCATCCAGCAGTGAATCAGAGAAGAGCTGAAAGTGCTCTCTGCTGTACAGGAGGAATTTGGAGATGAGCCAATCTCCTTTGCCTCTCTCATAGCTTACCCAGTAGGGTCTGAATGTCCTTGTTCTAGAAAGTTGGCAGGTCTAGAACTTTCCATCCTGAACCTCTCTCACTCTTTTCTACACAGATGGAAACTGCTGGAATTCACTTACCTTCAACGAAATTGAAGTGAAAACCCGTATGACTAAGTCTCAACCCAGACTACATCATGCCTGATTAGTGCTGAGACTGCTCTGTGGGTCAGAAGAAGCTACTACTTCTTCCCTCTCAGTGGAAGAGAAAACTGTCTTCACATATGTATTTAGGAAAAGGTACAGAAATCACAGTACCTCACAGTTTCCCTCTTTCTCTCTCCCTCTGTCTTTTCTTCCACAACGTGTCTCTAGGAATGTTATTCATTGAGGAAAGTTAGTTCAGAAAAACCCAAGGGATGCAGTAAAGGAGAAAACAAAGAAAGTTTCAGATCTTCCCTCCTGAGGCTAATCAAGATTTAGAACTCCTAGAAGTTTGGTATAATAAGGAAAGTTAAAATCTTCCTCATCAAGAGTCTGCCAACATCCAGGCTTCCTTTGTCTACACTTTGAATCCTGGTTAGCATCAAACTGTTCGAGTCAGGCCCCTGTGCTTTTTTTTATTTTTTATTTTTTATTTTTTAGACAGAGTCTCACTGTCACCCAGGCTGGAGTGTGGTGCTACAGTCTAGGCTCACTGCAACCTCCGCCTCCCCGGTTCAAGCGATTCTCCTGCCTCAGTCTCTTGAGTAGCTGGGATTACAGGCACGCACCACCACACCCAGCTAATTTTTGTATTTTTAGTACAGACAGGGTTTTAACATGTTGACCAGGATGGTCTTGATCTCTTGACCTCGTGATCTGCCTGCCTTGGCTTCCCAATGTGCTCTTATGTTTATTTCCCTAATTCCACTTAGCCCTACAAAGCCCAAGTTATCAGCAAGCAGAAGACTCCATAAAAGTTTCCCAGACACACATCAAAAATCCTCAGGGCAGGGAATGGTGCGTGATGTGAGCAAAATATTAGCCTAGGAAGCTCCAATTCCTTTCCCTCCAGAGAAACAAAAGAAAACAGCAGAAACTGTCAGAACCAACTTCGCCAGAACTCTGGAAAACATTCAAAGTTTTTCAGGAACCAAGTAAACACTGATTCAAGAAGAAAACAACTTTAAAATGTTAGGAAAACTTTATCATGTTTTTATTTGCCTGTGCCTACACTATCTCCAGCTCAGCGGCAGTCTGCATCTCCAGTATGGAACTCTGGACCCCACTTCCAGAGGGAGCAGAACAAGCCTTAATCAGAAAGTACTGTGTATGTCTATTCAAATAGGTCTGGGGCGACCTGAAGGACTCACACAAGGTCCTCACCTTGTTCACCCAACATAGCAGAACTCACTCATGGTGAAAAGTAGCAGGTATTGCTCAAGAACATTATAAGAACAACTATAATCCTACGGTTACCTAAAGATTACTATTGAGACCTGCAACCCACCATCTAATGCCTCACAGGAAATGTTTGGGAAAGTTTTTTTTTTTTTTTTTTTGGGGGGGGGAATTATGGAGTTCAAATGTACCTGTGGGGGAAATGATGGCCAACTACACACAGCCATGGAGCTCCTCTCCCACTGAGAGAGCTCAAAATATCAAGTAGACCAACATATTTCAAACAGATCTTCATAGAGAAAACAGAGTTTATAGAGAAGCTATGCAAATGCCTAAGCTGAAGAGGGAGGAAGCTGGAAATCCTGTACAAGGTTTCTGAGCACTAATACTAGTTACCAGCCCTAAATACCTCCTAAGTAAGGGGTGAATAAATTGATTGCACAGATACTCACTCTTGCTGCAGACCTCTGGGATAATAGCTACAAAAGACCCCACAACCCCTACAGACATGTAAATTGGCAGAGAGATCGTCCCAAAAAGTAGGCAGAGACAGCTCCAGCCTAGTGGAGTCTAGGAGATTTTTGCACATTGTGCAGCTGCAGCAAAATGCTACCATACGTGCCCATTCTCCAAGGCTCTCATCTTCCTCTGAGTACCTCTAACCCCCACTGGCTACTGGACCAGGAGAGAACAGGGCTTCCTGTGTACTTGTGGCATTTCTGTTCTGCATGCCCCTTATCTGCCAGCTCCTTCCAAGTCAACTGCCTGGCTGCTCCCACAAGGGCATGTACACAGCACAGCCTTCACTGTCCAGCATAAGTGCTTTGCTGGCAGCCCCACCTGAATGCTTTCCCAGGGGCCTGGAAGCACTTTGACTCCCCTAACACAGCCAGCACCCAACCTTGAGAGGTCAGAGGACAAAGCTATGAGCCAGGTCCCAACACCCCAAAAAGGAACAGTACACAATTCAGGAGTGCCAAACTGACATCTTTGGCTAGTGATTATGCAGGGCAAGAGCCCCTACTCTCAGAACACTGAGAAGACTAAGACGCAAGCTCATGGGCAGGTGTAGCAGTGGGGCATTCCTCTCTCCACAGGGCAGGTCCAGAAAGGGTGTGGCCTGTCTGTCAAATGTAGGTTTTGCCCAGGGGAACCCCATGGTTTGGAACACCAAACAAATGAAATGCAGGCATGGTGCCAGTGATTGGAGGAGGCTCCCGTAAAACCTGGCAATGGAACTGGCGAGGATGTCATCTCTCTCCCACCGCCACCCCCACCACAGAATACTGCTGCAAATGCACTGAAAGAGAAAAGATCCATACAGTTGAGTAAGAGCCTATCTGCTGGCTATTACTCTTCAGTGCTATCTATTGGATCGTAGCCCAAATTACTACACCAAAAATGTTGTTCCAGTACACACCACCTGTAAAACCCAGGGCAAGAACCTAGCGACCAATAAAGGTCCTGTGCAGAGGCTTGACCCTCTGAAAGGACTCAGAGGCAAAGCCAATCAACTATACTCACCTTATACCACAATTAAACCCTCAAGAAAAATAAAGAATTTTTCAAAGCCCCATTCAAATGAAAGCAAATTCAAAAAGACAAAGGGACACCAGCCTTCTCAAGAAAGAATCAGCACAAGAACACTGGCAATTCAGAAAGTCAGAGAGTCCCCTTACCTCCAAATGAGCATACTGGCTCCCCAGCAATGGTTCTTAAACAGATTGAAATGACAGATATTGAATTCAGAACTGGAATGGTAAGGAAGCTCACCAAGATAAAGGGAAAAGTTTAAATCAATCCAATGAATCCATTAAAATGATGCAAGAGTTGAAAGATGAAATGGCCATATTAAGAAACAACCCAACAGAACTTCTGATATTAAAACATTCATTACAAGAAATTCAAAATACAATCTGGAAAAATAACAACAGAATAGACCAAGCTGAGGAAAGAATCTGAGACCTTGAAGACAGGTCTTTCAAACAAAGTCAGTGAGACAAAAATAAAGAAAAAAGAATTTTTAAATATGAAGTAAATTTCTGAGAAATATGAGAATATGTGAAGAGACCAAACCTATGACACACTGGTATTCATGACAGAGGAGAGAGAGTAGGCAACCTGGAAAACACATTCAAGGATATTATTCTTGAAAATTTCCCCAATCTCACTAGAGATGTTGCCATGCAAATTCAAGAAATATAGAAACCTCTGCAAGATACTATACAAGACAATCATCCACAAGACACTAAGTCATCAGATTCACCAAGCTAAATAAAAAAGAAAAATCTTCAAGGCAGCTAGAGAGAAAGGTTAGGTCACTTACAAAGGGAACTCTATTAGGTTAAGAGCAGATGTCTCACCAGAAATCTTAGGAGCCAGAAGAGGTTGTCAGCCTATTGTCAGCATTCTTAAAATTTTAACGGAGAATTTCATATCCTACCAAGCTAAGCTGTGTAAACAAATGAGAAATAAAATTCATATCAGACAAGCAAACACTAAGGGAATTTGTAATCACTAAACAAGCCTTACAAGAGGTGCTTAAGGGAGTACTTGACATGGAAACAAAAGGATACCTGCTACCACAAAAACACACTTAAGCACAAAGGCCACAGATACTATAAAGCAATTACTTCAAGCCCACAAAACAACAAGCTAACAAAACAATGAAAGGATGAAAATCTCACATATTAATATAAATGGTCTTCAACATAAATGGTCTAAATTACCCACTTGTAAGGTATAGAATGATAAGTTAGAGTAAAAAATAAGACTCAACTGTCTGCTGTCTTCAAGAGACCAATCTCACATGGAAAGACACTCACAGGCTCAAGGTAAAGATATGGGGGGCCGGGTGCAATGGCTCATGCCTGTAATCCTAGCACTGTGGGAGGCCAAGGTAGGCAGATCACGAGATCAGGAGATCAAGACCATCCTGGCTAACATGGTGAAACCCCATCTCTACTAAAAATACAAAAAATTAGCTGGGTGTGGTGGCAAGTGCCTGTAATCCCAGCTACTCGGGAGGCTGAGGCAGGAGAATCACTTGAATCCAGGAGGCAGAGGTTGTAGTGAGCTGAGACTGCACCATTGCACTCCAGCCTGGGTGATAGAGCGAGACTCTGTCTCAAAAAAAAAAAAAAAAAAAAAAAAAGATACGGGGAAAGATAGATCATGGAAACAAAAACCAAAAAGCATGGGCCATTATTCCTATATCATATAAAATCGACTTTAAACCAACAACAATCAAGAAGAATGGAGAAGAGAATTACATAATAATAAAGGGTTCAGTTCAACAAGAAGACTGAGCTATCCTGAATATATATACACCCGACATAGAAGGATCCAGTCTTTTAAAATAAGTTCTTCTTGGCCTATTAAATGACAGTGACAAAATAATACTGGGAGAGCTCAACACCCTATTGGCAGCATTAGACAAATCATCAAGGCAAAAAACTAAGAAATTCTAGATTAAAAACTTAACACTCAACCAATTAGACATCTACGAAATATTCCACTCAATAACCACAGAATATACATGTTTCTCCTCTGCACATGGAGCATATTCTAAGATTGACAACATGCTCAGTAATAAACAAGTCTTAATAAATTCAAAAAATTTAAATTATACCAAGCATACTCTCAGACAATAGCGCAATAAAAATAGAAATGAATATCAAGGATTTCTCTTCATGGAAATTTAACAACTTGCTCCTGAACAACTTTTGGGTGAATGATGAAATGATGAATGATGAAATGAAAGATTCTTTGATTCTTCAAAGAATCAAAAAATTCTTTGAAGTTAATGAAAATTGACACGCAACACATCAAAAATTTTGGCCTGCAGCAAAAGCAGTGTTGATGAAAGTTTATAGTGCTAAACACCTACATCAAGAAGTTACAAACATCTCAAATTAACAATCTGCTATCACACCTACAGGAGCTAGAAAAAAAAAAGAACAAACCAATCCTGAGGCTAACAGAAGAAAAGAAATAACTAAAATCGGAGAAGAACTGGACAGAATCAAGATGCAAAAATCCATACAAAATATCAATGAAACCAAAAGTTTGTTTTTTGAAAGTATAAATGAGAGATAGACTGTTAGCTAGATTACCAACAAAAGAGAGAGAGAAGATCCAAATAAGTACAATGAGAAATGACAAAGATGACACTACAACTGATCCCATGGAAATACAAAATATGTTCAGAGATTATGAACACCTCTATGCACATAAATTAGAAAATCTAGAGCAGTTTAAGAGAGCAAGATGGTCAACTAGTCGCAGCCAGGTGGAACAGCTGCCACGAGGTACCCAGATGACTGCTGCCCTACTTACAGATCTTCAGAGGGAAAGCACTGAGACCGAACAGAGGAAAGACACAGAAGCTGTTCTAAAGGGGAAGGAAGCTGGGAAACTGGGAGCTGCACAGAGCTACCATGCATTGAGACTGACTTCTGGTCCCACACGACTCCAGGGAAACAGGTGAGTTGAACTGGCAAGGAGCAACCTGTTCTCACCATGGGACTTTGCAATCCTGGCAGGAGACACATTGACCACCATGGACACCTGAGTTGACAGGGAATGCTACTTAGAGAAGTGGTAGGGGCAGCACACCAGCTGAAGGTGAGCCCAGGTTTGGTGCGGGAGCGTCTATAGTGGAGCATGTCCAGGGAAGTACATCTCTCCAAGTTCGATTTGCTACCATAAGAGAATTTAACCCTAGGGGGAAGGTCAGACCTAAATTCTGCAGGGCAGTCTTGGCCATCAGATAGGACTGCTCTGAACTGAGCACCCCTGGGTCTGCTGGCATCTCCTGGGGCCCCAGTCTGGTAGCACCTGCTTAGAGGGCAGCCTTGGGTGTCTTGGGGACCCAAACCATAGCTCCTGTGCTGATGGACAGTACCTGGCTAGCAGAGAACTCCACTGAGGCAGCCCCTGTGGCCACTCAGCAGCCTGCCTGCTCCCTCCCCACACTGTAGCTTTCTCAGTGCCCACAGAAACCCTTCACATTGCCTTGCTGGTATGAGTGTGCACAGGCAGGTTTGGCCTTCCTTGCACTGCCAGCAAGCCTGTGTGCATGCACCCCACAATGCCACTGCTGCAATGGGAGTACACTCCACTCCCCCTTTCCCCACAAGACCACCATTGCAGTCAAAGCCTTGGTAGGCACACAGCCAGTCCTGCTCCTTCCAGCACCCTGCCTTTGTGCCAACACTGCCACAGAAGTGAAACTAGGCACAGAGAACAGTGAAATCTCCCCCGTCCTGAGCTACCACTCTTGCCTGAGGCACACAGAAAATGCACACAGACCTGCACCTATCAGCTGCCTACCACTGTGCTACCACCACCACCAGTGCAACTCTGTATAAAGTTGCCAGCAGGGGTACCTACACTCCAGAACCCTGCTGCCTCTACCACTGTAGAAGAGAGAAGATCCAAATACAATCAGAAATGACAAAGGAGATATTACCACTGACCCCACAGAAGTACAAAAAACCCTCAGAGACTACTATGAACACTGCTATGCACACAAGCTACAAAACCTAGAAGAAACATGTAAATTCCTGGAAACATACAGCCTAACAAGATTGTACCAGAAGGAAATTAAATTTATGAACAGACTAATAATGAATTCCAAAATTGAATCAGTAATAAAAGGCCTACCAATCAGAAAATCTCCAGGACCAGACAGATTCATAGCCGAATTCTACTAGATGTATAAAGAAGAGCTGGTACCATTCCTAATGTAACTATTCCAAAAAACTGAAGAGGAGGAATTACTCCCTAACTCATTCTATGAGGCTAGCATTATCCTGATACCAAAATTTGGCAGAAACAAAACAAAAAAGAAAACTTCAAGCCAACATCCTTGATGAAGATAGATGCAAAAATTCTCAACAAAATATTGGCCAACTGAATCCAGCAACACATCTAAACGCTAATCCTCCACGGTCAAGTAGGCTTTATCCCTGGGATGCAAAGTTGTTTCAATAATACAAATCAATAAATGTGATTTATCACATAAACAGAACTAAACATAAAAACCACATGATTATCTCAATAGAGGGAGAAAAGGTTTGGGATAATATTCAAAACCCCATCATGTTAAAAACTCTCAATAAACTCTCAATAAATGAAGGAACATACCTCAAAATAATAAGAGCCGTCTATGACAAACCGACAGCTAACATCATACTGAATGGGCAAAAGCTAGAAGCATTCACCTTGAAAGCCAAAACAAGAAACTCTCTCTCACCACTCCTATTTAACATAATATTGGAAGTCCTGGCCAGAGCAATCAGGCAAGAGAAAGAAGTAAGACACCTAAGTAGGAAGAGAAGAAATTAAACTATCCCTGTTTGCAGATGACATGATGCACTCCTATACAACAACAACAGTCAATCTGAAAGCCAAATGAGGAATGCAATTCTATTCACAGTTGCCCCCCCCCCCCACACACACACACCTCCCCCGCCCCAAGAATACAGCTAACCAGGAAAATGAAAGATCTCTGCAAAGAAAACTGAAAAACGCTGCTAAAAAAAAATCAGACGTTACACAAACAAATGGAAAAACGTTACATGCTTGTGGATAGGAAGAATCAATATCATTAAAATGGCCTTAATGCCTAAAGCAACGTATAGATTCAGTGTTATTCCTACTAAACTACCAATGACATTCTTCACAGAACTGGAAAAAAAAACTACTTTAAAATTCATAGAGAACCAAGAAAAAGATCCCGAATAGCCAAGGCAATCCTAAGAAAAGGTAGGCCATAGAAGCCACAGGTCTTGGTCAGGCCTCAGTGCTACAAATCTCAATGGCCATATGATTTCAGTGAGAGCCAAGGCTACATCAACCTCAGCGGCCATGGGATTCCTTCTGTGGCAGCCTGGCCTTAGAGCACCCCCTAGTGATGCAACAGATGAAGCAATCACAAGCACGGGGACTCTACCAGTAAACCTGCCCTGAATCTCTCAAAACTAGCTTACTGTTGAAGAACACGGGAAAACAAAGGCAGACTGTGAAGACTGCGTTAAGTCTGTATTTCACTGTACAAACATTGACACACAGCCACAAGGTCAAGAAAAATCAGAGAATCATGACATCACTAAGCAGGCAAAATAAGGTGCCATTGAACAAAATAAAGTGCCACTGACTGAACCTAAAGAGATGGAGCTGGAAGAACAGCCTAACAAAGAATTCAAAGTTCCTATTTTAATGAAGCTTAGAGAATCTCAAGAAAATATAGAAAAACAATATAAAAATTAATGAGAAACTTAACAGATAAATAGAAATTAAAAAGGAAATCCTGAAGCTGAAATATATAATAAACTAAATTTTAAATCCCAATACATAACATCAACAGCAGAATTGACCAAACAGAAGAAATAATGTGTGAACTCAAAGTATTTAACAATATAGAGCACGAGTAAAAAACAGAATGAAAAGAAATTTTAAAATCTTATGGGATAATATCAAAAGACCAAAAGTATGGATCATCAGGACTCAAAAGAAGGCATAGAAAGTGAAAGGGGTATAAATAGTATTTAAGAAACAATAGTAGAAAACTTTCCAAACCTAGAGAAAGATGTAACTATCTAGGTATAAGATATGAAGTATCAGATTCAATCCAAATGAGATACCCCATGACATACTATAATCAGTAGCAGACCTAAGATAAAGAGAGGATTCTAAAAGTAGCAACATAAAAAGATGCTAGAAGCTCTGCTTCATCAAAACTTGGAAGCAAACCAAAAAAGAAGAAGACAGTAAAGTTGGTAAAATGAAAGCCATCGCATGAGAACTGTGAATGGATGTCCCTGGACAAGAGCTCTATACCAGGCCTACAGAACACAAAGCCAGAGCTTTGTTAGGTTTAAGTTTGGGATGTGTGTAGAACTATTTGGGGAGGGGGGGAAGGAATTGCAGTTAAAAATTAATAAGTAACTTATTAATTACAGAAAGAATGAAGTTGATAAATTAAGAAATATTTATATAAGCATATTATTACTAAATATGTACCAAAAAAATAGTTGGAGGTGTTTGACTCTGGAGTAGTACCATGAGTAAAATGGGAAAGAGAAACAATCTGCCATTTTTCTATATCAATCACTTACAATTACTTGAAATTGTTTTTATCTATGCCTATATGATTATGATTTTTAAATATTTAAATTAAAAATATAAATATAGTTAAAACATCACAGTTAATGATGAAAGTACAATTAAAAACATTTTCTTGGCAAAAACTACCACAAATTCAACACTATTTTTACACAAACTTCTGTTTATATTCACTACAATAGCACAAATACACACTTGAAAGATACATGTAATCAAAACATGTTCTATGTTATGACTACTTACTATCCATGTAGGTCCATATTGTGATCTGAAAAGTTGGGAACTTCTGCCTACTTGTTTGCTAATATAAGATCATTTGACATGGTGCATAGAAGATTATGACCTAAACAGAAAATGAACAATGAAAATTCTGGAAATAATTTTCTAAGGGAAGATAGTGCAGAAGGTAGATTTACTATACATGAGCTATACAGATGCTTTCTTGTGTCCCTTTGGTTTCAGCTGTTTCCTTTTAGTTTGGAGTCCAAGGGTTATTAATAGAAAATTATATAAGTATTTACATATAAAAATGAGTATGTGAGTATAAAAATAACTGTTTAGGCAGTTCTTTTGAATAGGGAGACTCCAAGTTTGGGTAGACTCCTCTGATGCAGAGTCTATAATAAGCTCAGAGTTGCTAACCACTGATAGTGTACCTGAGTGGAAAAGATGACATCAGGCATGATATTCAAAAACAATATTAACTCTTTGGATTGAAGCTATAGGAACTAAAATGGATGACAATTCTAAAATAATGATCTGATAAATGAACATGGCTTCTGAGGAGTTGCAAAGCCTGTTAGATAGTTTTGTACACTGCTGTCATGGCAATAGAAAGATATAAGATTTAAGCATAAAGTCACTGGCACACACTGATGGAAGACTTGTGAGGAAGCCTGATGCTATGGAGAAGAGATAAATATGCCTAAATTAAAAATAAGACTTGAGAACATGTATGGTAGACAGAAAAAATTAGGGATTGACTTCCGACCACCAAAGGATTGCCATTCGACCATGCGGTCAGGGTAAACATTTAGAAGTACACATGAATTGAAAGAATCCTATTCCTTGAGGCTTTAAGACAATTTGATCTAAGGTTTCAATACATTCCTAATCAAAATGTCAGCAAGTTTTTAGTGGATACCTACAGACCGATTTCAATATTTACATGGAAAGGCAATGGTTAGAGAATAGCCAAAGCAGTTCTGAAAAAGAAAAGTAATTTCTTAAATTCTTTCTTTATTCATTCATTCATTTATATTACATATTTATAAAATATCAATATTTTATAAGTTATTCAAACTACGTCATTTAATTTGCTAAATTTTTCTAGCTTTGGCCATTGGGAGCTGCTATAGACTGAATATTTGTGTTCCCCCCAAATTCTTGAAACACAGTCTCCAAGATGATGGCATTCAGAGGTTGGACTTTTGGAAGGTGATTAGGTCATGATGAAAGAACCCTTATAAGTGTGATTAGTGACTCTATTAAAACTACCCCAGTGACCTCCCTTGCTCCTTCTACCACCACTAGACACCACATGTGCTAGTGCTTTAATCTTGAATTTCTCAGCCTCAAGTGCTGTGAGCAGTACATTTCTATTATGTATCAGCTATGCAGTCTATAGTATTCCATTATAGCATCCCACAGGGACTAAGACTGAGACTCGGGTTGGGTCCTGTATCCCTTTGACATGCTCCACCCTTTTGTTTTGAAAAGCATTTCTTCTGGCTAGGGCAATCAGGCAAGAGAAAGAAATCAAGGGTATTCAGTTAGGAAAAGAAGAAGTCAAATTGTCCCTGTTTGCAGATGACATGATTGTATATTTAGAAAACCCCATTGTCTCAGCCCAAAATCTCCTTAAGCTGATAAGCAACTTCAGCAAAGTCTCAGGATACAAAATTAATGTGCAAAAATCACAAGCATTCTTATACACCAGTAACAGACAAACAGAGAGCCAAATCAGGAATGAACTTCCATTCACAATTGCTTCAAAGAGAATCAAATACCTAGGAATCCAACTTACAAGGGATGTAAAGGACCTCTTCAAGGAGAACTACAAACCACTGCTCAGTGAAATAAAAGAGGACACAAACAAATGGAAGAACATACCATGCTCATGGATAGGAAGAATCAATATCGTGAAAATGGCCATACTGCCCAAGGTAATTTATAGATTCAATGCCATCCCCATCAAGCTACCAATGACTTTCTTCACAGAATTGGAAAAAACTACTTTAAAGTTCATATGGAACCAAAAAAGAGCCCGCATCTCCAAGACAATCCTAAGTCAAAAGAACAAAGCTGGAGGCATCACGCTACCTGACTTCAAACTATACTACAAGGCTACAGTAACCAAAACAGCATGGTACTGGTACCAAAACAGAGATACAGACCAATGGAACAGAACAGAGTCCTCAGAAATAATACCACACATCTACAGCCATCTGATCTTTGACAAACCTGAGAGAAACAAGAAATGGGGAAAGGATTCCCTATTTAATAAATGGTGCTGGGAAAATTGGCTAGCCATAAGTAGAAAGCTGAAACTGGATCCTTTCCTTACTCCTTATACGAAAATTAATTCAAGATGGATTAGAGACTTAAATGTTAGACCTAATACCATAAAAATCCTAGAGGAAAACGTAGGTAGTACCATTCAG
Organism: Macaca nemestrina; assembly: GCF_043159975.1. Taxonomy (NCBI): domain Eukaryota; kingdom Metazoa; phylum Chordata; class Mammalia; order Primates; family Cercopithecidae; genus Macaca; species Macaca nemestrina. The sequence continues at coordinate 17,151,424 of NC_092128.1, forward strand.
GACATAGGCATGGGCAAAGACTTCATGTCTAAAACACCAAAAGCAACGGCAGCAAAAGCCAAAATTGACAAATGGGATCTAATTAAACTAAAGAGCTTCTGCACAGCAAAAGACACTACCATCAGAGTGAACAGGCAACCTACAGAATGGGAGAACATTTTTGCAATCTACTCATCTGACAAAGGGCTAATATCCAGAACCTACAAAGAACTCCAACAAATTTACAAGAAAAAAACAAACAACCCCATCAAAAAGTGGGCAAAGGATATGAACAGACATTTCTCAAAAGAAGACATGCATACAGCCAACAGACACATGAAAAAATGCTCATCATCACTGGCCATCAGAGAAATGCAAATCAAAACCACAATGAGATACCATCTCACACCAGTTAGAATGGCAATCATTAAAAAGTCAGGAAACAACAGGTGCTGGAGAGGATGTGGAGAAATAGGAACACTTTTACACTGTTGGTGGGACTGTAAACTAGTTCAACCATTATGGAAAACAGTATGGCGATTCCTCAAGGATCTAGAACTAGATGTACCATATGACCCAGCCATCCCATTACTGGGTATATACCCAAAGGATTATAAATTATGCTGCTATAAAGACACATGCACACGTATGTTTATTGCAGCACTATTCACAATAGCAAACACTTGGAATCAACCCAAATGTCCATCAGTGACAGATTGGATTAAGAAAATGTGGCACATATACACCATGGAATACTATGCAGCCATAAAAAAGGATGAGTTTGAGTCCTTTGTAGGGACATGGATGCAGCTGGAATCCATCATTCTTAGCAAACTATCACAAGAACAGAAAACCAAACACCGCATGTTCTCACTCATAGGTGGGAACTGAACAATGAGATCACTTGGACTCAGGAAGGGGAACGTCACACACCGGGGCCTATCATGGGGAGTGGGGAGGGGGGAGGGATTGCATTGGGAGTTATACCTGATGTAAATGACGCGTTGATGGGTGCAGCACAGCAACATGGCACAAGTATACATATGTAACAAACCTGCATGTTATGCACATGTACCCTACAACTTAAAGTATAATAATAATAAATAAATTAAAAAAATAAAAAATAAAAAAATAAAAAAAAAAAGAAAAAAAAAAAAAAAAAGAAAAAAAGACAACTAAATTCAGCCCTGCAGACATCTTTGTCCATATAGCTTCCCAGGGAACCAGAAAGCAATAGGACCATGTGAGTTGGAAAGTTAACTTTGTTCCTGGTCATTTGATTTCGATTTTCCAGGAGATCTATAACCTGATGGCCTAGGTTACTGGATTATGGCACAGAGGAATTGGCAAGATTGACCTTCAGATAAGAGCAAGAGGGAAGCCCAATGTAGTATGGACCTCAATCTTGTCTTTATTGGATACTTGGTCTGACATGATTTGAATGGAGAAGGTAGTCTGTGTTAAACATATAAAGAGCATAAATTTTGGAAGAACCAACAACCTAACCCCTCCTTGTCCTATCCACTTCCTGGTCATCTCTTCTCCATAGATCTTCCCTGACCTATGGCTATTCTCCCTCTTCCATGGGTTCTCACTGTAGTATTTGCCCACTTGCTTCCTTTCTTTCATTCATAGCAATCTTTCCTACACCATTTTCTTCCTAGCCCCACAAGCTAGAAAGATCTTGTTAGATAGAGTTTCTGTAACTGGTTTGGTAAAATATTGGTTACAGAGCCTGAATATTCTTAAAGATTATGCTGTCGCTATTCTGTTTTGTTTCCTCACCACTGTTCTACCACCTGCTCCTGGATGATCTCATCCATTCTTAATATTTTAACATTCACTGAGTTCCTGAGAATGTCCAGATCCCAGTCTCCAGATCTCCATGGTGAGCTGCAGAGGCCTAAAACAAGCCAACTGGTGCCTCAAATGCACTGCACGCGCACCATCATGTCACATTCTGCCAACCTCCCCTCTCATGCTGCTCCTCCTCCTTTGTTCTCGAAATCAGCCAATGAAACCAATATTTATCTAGTCAATCTAGTCATTTGAGCCAAAATCTGGGAATCACCCTCATTTTCCCTTTCACTGAATCTCAGCTTCAATCAGTCACCTCACCCTGCTGGCTTTTGCACAACACCCCTCAACCTCCCTCCTCTCCTCCATCCTTATCATCATTACCTCAGAGGAGACCATCCCTAGACCACTACATTTCTCTCCAAACTGGACTGCTCTTTCCTCCTCAAATCTATCCTCAAAATGGTTATCAGAGCATTTAACTTAAAATAATCCTTACCTTGATATTTGACTGTCTAAAAACTTTCAATGATTTATTTTTTCTAACACAAATTACAAGCTTCTTAACATGTTGCACAATGATGTCTATAATCACAAAGCTTCTAACTCCATGACCTCTTGCTGAAGGTTCTACCAGTTCTCATGTTCCAGCAATACTGAACTTCCCAGTTTTCTGGATACTTTATAGTATTCATACATCAGTGTCTTTGTTTATGCTCATTTCTTAACCAGGAACATACTTCTCTTTTTTCCTTTGATTGCCCTCATAACTCTCAGGATTCAGATTTCAAATCAACTCTTTCTAGAAGCTTCTTTAGGTGCTTTCCCACCAGTTGAGTTAAATGACCCTCTTTTGGTTTCTTGTTATAGTCTATGCTTTTCTAAATCCCAGAATTTACCACATGGTATAGTAATTTACTGTCTATTTATTATTTCCATAATACAATGAACTTCTACAAAGAAAGGAATGTGGATTTATTTATAGATTCCCAAGCCTGGCACAATTGCCTCATGGTCAAGAGCATAAATTTTGGAACCAGAAAAACAAGGATTTGAAACCTGGTTTTGCTGCTAACTAACTGCTTTGATGATGGACTTTGCATCTTCATCTTTAGCCTTCTGATTCCCCATCTTCAAAGTAGAGAATATGAACAGTACTTAGCTTAGTGTGTTATTATAAGGATTCAATGAGAAATGCATGTGATATAATTTTCACAGTCCCTGGCACATGGTAAATATCAGCTATTAAATATTTAATAAATGATTCATATGATTGTGATAAACATTTTGAACTAAACTTTGGATGGGTCTATTTAAAAAAAAAAAAAAAAAAAAAAAAAAAAAAGAAAAGCATTTCTTTTTTTTATTGTGAATTTTTTTTTCTTTTACTATACTTTAAGATCTAGGGTACATGTACACAATGTGCAGATTTGTTACATAGGTATACATGTGTCACGTTGGTTTGCTGCACCCATCAACTCATCATTTACATTAGGTATTTCTACTAATGCTATCCCTCCCCAAGGCCCCCACCCCCTACAGGCCCCAGTGTGTGATGTTTCCCGCCCTGTGTCCATGTGTTCTTGTTGTTCAACTCCAACCTATGAGAACATGCGGTGTTTGGTTTTCTGTCCTTGTGATAGTTTGCTTAGAATGATGGTTTCCAACTTCATCCATGTCCCTGCAAAGGACATGAACTCATCCTCTTTACGGCTGCATAGTATTCCATGTTGTATATGTGCCACATTTTCTTAATCCAATCTATCATTGATGGGCATTTGGGTTGTTTCCAAGTCTTTGCTATTGTGAACAGTGCTGCCACAAACATACATGTGCATGTGTCTTTATAGTAGAATGATTTCTAATCCTTTGGGTATATACCCAGTAATGGGATGGCTGGGTCAAATGGGATTGCTAGTTCTAGATCCTTGAGGAATCACCACACTGTCTTCCACAATGGCTGAACTAATTTACACTCCCACCAACAGTGTAAAAGTGTTCCTATTTCTCCACATCCTCTCCAGCATCTGTTGTTTCCTGACTTTTTAATGATTACCATTCTAACTGGCATGAGATGGTATCTCATTGTGGGTTTGATTTGCATTTATCTAATGACCAGTGATGATTAGCATTTTTTCATGTTTGTTGGCTGCATAAATGTCTTCTTTTGAGAAGTGTCTGTTCATATCCTTTGCCCACTTTTTGATGGGACTGTTTTTTTCTTGTACATTTGTTTGAGTTATTTGTAGATTCTGGATATTAGCCCTTTGTCAGATGGGTAGATTGCAAAAATTTTCTCCCATTCTGTAGGTTGCCTGTTCACTCTGATGATCGTTTCTTTTTTTGTTTTGAGACTGAGTCTCGCTCTGTCGCCCGGGCTGGAGTGCAGTGGCCGGATCTCAGCTCACTGCAAGCTCCGCCTTCCGGGTTTACGCCATTCTCCTGCCTCAGCCTCCCGAATAGCTGGGACTACAGGCGCCCGCCACCTCACCCGGCTAGTTTTTTGTATTTTTTTTTAGTAGAGACGGGGTTTCACCGTGTTAGCCAGGATGGTCTCCATCTCCTGACCTCGTGATCCGCCCGCCTCGGCCTCCCAGAGTGCTGGGATTACAGGCTTGAGCCACCGCGCCCGGCCTGATGATAGTTTCTTTTGCTGTGCAGAAGCTCTTTAGTTTACTTAGATCCCATTTGTCTATTTTGGCTTTTGTTGCCATTGCTTTTGGTGTTTTAGTCATGAAGTTCTTGCCCATGCCTATGTCCTGAATGGTATTGCCTAGGTTTTCTTCTAGGATTTTTATGGTGTTAGGTCTTATATTTAAGTATTTAATCCATCTTGAGTTAATTTTTGTATAAGGTATAAGGAAGAGATCCAGTTTCAGCTTTTTCCATATGACTAGCCAGTTTTCCCAGCACCATTTATTAAATAGGGAATCCTTTCCCCGTTGATTGTTTTTGTCAGGTTTGTCAAAGATCAGATGGTTGTAGATGTGTGGTGTTACTTCTGAGGCCTCTGTTCTGTTCCACTGGTCTATATATCTGTTTTGGTATCAGTACGATGCTGTTTTGGTTACTGTAGCCTTGTAGTATAGTTTGAAGTCAGGTAGCGTGATGCCTCCAGTTTTGTTCTTTTGGCTTAGGATTGTCTTGGCAATGCAGGCTCTTTTTTGGTTCCATATGAACTTTAAAGTAGTTTTTTCCAATTCTGTGAAGAAAGTTAGTGGTAGCTTGACGGGGATGGCATTGAATCTATAAATTACCTTAGGCAGTATGGCCATTTTCATGATATTCATTCTTCCTATCCATGAGCATGGAATGTTCTTCCATTTGTTTGTGTCCTCTTTTATTTCGTTGAGCAGTGGTTTGTAGTTTTCCTTAAAGAGGTCCTTCACATCCTTTGTGAGTTGTATTCCTAGGTATTTTATTCTCTTTGTAGTAATTGTGAATGGGAGTTTACTCATGATTTGGCTCTCTTTGTCTATTATTGGTGTATAGGAATGCTTGTAATTTTTGCACATTGATTTTGTATCCTGAAACTTTGCTGAAGTTGCTTATCAGCTTGAGGAGATTTTGGGCTGAGACGATGGGGTTTTCTAAATATACAATCATGTCATCTGCAAACAGAGACAATTTGACTTCCTCTTTTCCTCATTGAATACCCTTTATTTCTTTCTCTTGCCTGATTGCCCTAGCCAGAACTTCCAACATTATGTTGAATAGAAGCGGTGAGAGAAGACATCCTTGTCTTGTGCCAGTTTTGTTTTGAAAAGCATTTCTGTAGATGCTCCAGCCTCATCTTGATTTTTCTTGTTGAGACCCTGAATCAGCCACATCTCCAAGGAGCCCTGGTTTATGTTATTGGATATTATTACAAAACAAGATCCCAACACAAGGTAGAGAAATAATTACTGTTTCTAGGTTTTCTCAGCAGACAGATCTAGGAACTAAATATATGTATCTATAATAATTTTCATATCTATCCATCTGCCTCTATATCAAGCTAAACATGAGCTCCAGCTGATGTCTTTGACTCTAATTCAGTACCACATGGTGCATTCTGCCCTTTTCTGCCTGCATCTCTTTAACTTTTCTCTTCTTAGTGGGGTTATTGCCATCCGCAACCCTTTTTGTACTTGTTGAACCCCAGTTTACATGTACAGAAATTTCAAAATTGTTAACACTTTTCTCCATTAGAATCAACTTTAGTAATGAGAGTACAGTGATGGTGTATAGTTCTACTTTTCGCCTTACAGTTTTCATCAAAATACTGTTTTCCAAAGTTAATTAAGGCAGTTCTATTTTCCCCCACTGTCTTCAGTGATGTTATATCACACAAAAATTATTCTTTCACAGTCTGCATTCTATCTTAAGATCCCCAGCTTCCTCTGATATTTTTATATTTCCATACGTCAAAGCTTTTTTTTCTGCTGTAAAATTTTATGAGCTTGGCAAATGCATAATGTATCTGATCACATAGGTTAATCCCATCACCCCAAATCCCTCTATAATTCTCTAGTCAAATACTTCTTCCTTACGTATCTCAAAGACAAAAGTATCTGCTTATCTTTTTCTCATCTCTATAACTTTCTCCTTTGTTATAGATTGTCATTAGAATTGAATCATATGATACATTGCCTTTTGCTATAGCTTTGTTCACTTAGTAAAATTCATTTGAGATTCATCCATTTTGTAATGAAAATTATTAGCACTCTGCTTTTTATCACTGAATAGTATTCCCTTTGTATAAATGGATTACAATTGCTTTAACCATTCACTTATTGAAGGACATTTTGGTTGCTTTGCTTTGTTGACAATTATGAATAAATTTTCTATAAATAGTCATGTGCAGGTTTTTGCACTGATTTGAATTATCACTTCCCTTGGGGAAATACCTTGCAAGCAAAATTACTGCCTTATATGTGAAGTCTGTGTTTAACTATACAAGAAACATCAAAACTGCCTTCTCCAGTGGTTTAAATATTTTGCACTCCAAGCAGCAATAAATGAGAGCTTCTGATGCTACACATCCTTCTCAGCATTTCGAATTTGTCAGTAGTCTTTTTATTTTAGCTAATCTAATAGGGTTATAGTGGTATCTCACTGTTGTTTTAATTTGCATTTCCCTAATGACGAATGATATTGAGCATCTTTTCATGTGAAAACATATCACCTGACATCTTCTTTAGGATATATCTATTTAGATCTTTTCCATAATTTTTTGAGCTGTTCATTTTCTTATTATTGAGTTTCCAGGTGTGTGTGTGTGTGCGCGCGCACGCGTGTGCATGTGAATGTACTGGATACAAATTATCAGATATGAGATTTTCAAATATTTACTTCCAGCCAGTGCCTTATCTTTTTGTTCTCTTCATAGTGACTTTTCTACAGCAAAAGTTTTCAATTTTGACAATTTTTTTTCTTTTACTCATTGTGTTTTTAGTATTTTATCTAAAACTTAACCACCAAACTTAAGGTCACGTAGATTTTCTCCTAGATGTTTCATAATCTTGCATTTACATTAAAGTCATTTTATCTAATTTTAGGTAAGTCACAATTTACATGCTGAAATTCATTTTTTTTTAAGAAAACTTTTATTTTAGGCTCAGGGGTACATGTGCAGGTTTGTTACACAGGTAAATCGCATGTCATGAGGGTTTGGTGTATTGACAATTTCATCACACAGGTAATCAGCATAGTACCCAATAGGTAGTTTTTGGTGAGGACCCTTCTCCCATCCTCCACCCTCAAGTAGGCCCTGATAACTGTTGTTCCATTATTTTTGTCTACATGTACTCAACATTTAGCTCCCTCTTATAAGTGAGAACATGCAGTATTTGGTTTTCTGTTCCTGTGTTGGTTTGTTAGGATGTGGCTTCCAGCTCCATCCATTTTGCAACAAAGGACATAATCTCATTCTTTTTTATGGTTGTGTAATATTCCATGGTGCATATTTCCTTTTTTATACATATTTTATATATATTGCATAGAAACATTGAACTATTCTAACACTGTTTTTTGGAAAAATTACCCCTTCTTCACTGAATTTCCTTTGCAATGTTGTGGAAACTAAGTTGACAGTTGTTTAGATCTGTTTCTAGGCTCTCTACTCTCTTTCATTAATCTTATATGCCTATCATTTTGCAACACCACACTGTCTTGATATTGTAACGTTACTAAAAGCCTTCACATTGTGTAATGTGAGTCTTCTTTGTTCTTTTTCAATGTTGTTTGGGCCATTCTATAACTTTTGCCTCTCTTTATAAATTTTAAAATTATTTTGTTACTATCTGCATTAAAGCTTGCTAAAATTTTGTTGGGATTGCCCTGAATCCATTAATGAAATTGGAAATAATTAACATATTAACAATATTGTGTCTTCCAATCCATGAATGGATAATCCAATCCAGGATGTGTAAGATTCATACCTAGTACTTCTTTTTTTTGGAGATATCAAAAATGATATTATTTTATAGATTTTAATTTTAATTGTTCATTGTTAGTAATTTCTTTTGCATGTTGACCTTGTCTCTTTCAGGCTTGCTAAAATATATTATCACTTACAGGAGTTTGCTGGTAGAATCTTAGAGGCTTTCTATCTAGACAATTATGTCATCAGTTAATCATCAGGAAACAATGGTCACATGGTTATTCATCATACTGCATTCTTTACCATGCTTTCCTGTCTCACTTCATTTTCCTTTGCTATAGTAGAAGTACATCCCCCCCACAAATAAACCTTTAGCACTTAATCCCTGCCTAAGGCTGTGATTTCTTGAGGTCCAGGTTGTCATCAACCTTTAACCTATCTCAAAATAAATAAACTATTTTTTAAATAAATATCAAAATCAGAAATTGAAACTGTTAGAATATATAGAGAAGGTTAAATCATTTTATTTTAAAGTGAAACATGTATATAGAAACACTACACTGAACACATGTATAGCTTAAGAAATTATTTTGCAACCACCCCATGGATCAATAAATACAACTTTCATAGCAACCCCAGAAGCCCATTCATGTGTCCTATTCCAATTCACTCATGACATCCTCAGAAGCAATGATAGTCTTTACCTTTAAGTAATCATTTATTTGTATTCCTTAAAGATTTTATCACTCCAGTTTAAATTGTCACACACTATAGCTTAGTCTTCTACATTTTTTAATTTGATATGTTCTTGACATCTATTCTAATCTTCAGATTCTCTCTATAGCCTTTTCACCTCTTTCCAATCTATTTGTTGAGAAACTCAGGTGTTTTTATGGTAGAATTCTTATAATCTGCATTTTCCCAATTCCTGTTCTCTACATATTTTTCTGTAAGTTGGTAAGTTCACAGAAGCTTGGATCTGATGAATAATAAATATTATCTTTGGAAGGTGATTACTTTTTTAAATATTGTGAACTCATACATTGAAAAATAGTTGATAGGTTGGAAGCACAACTTCTTTCATCTTTGGTCAGTAGAAGTCTCCTCTAATTGAGTCCTGAATATTCTAACATGACTCTAGTAATCTTTCATATCTGGTATGATATGATTTTTCAACTTCATCTTGTGGATTCTCCATCCTAGATGAAAAATCAGTCATTTCTCCAAGAAGCCCTAATTTCTCTTACCAGGAAATTGTATTGCAAAACTACAATATGGGCCTAGGAATGTTCATTGTAATCGAATTGGCCAGTGTTGCTAAGTTATGGCAATGAACACAGCCAGGAGTAAGAGACAGAGAAAGAGAGAGAGAGCACATGTACTGAGTCTGCCCATGTATAGAGATTTACCTAAGCTCCTCCATAATATATTAAGAAATAGAATATTCCATATTTATTTGAAATAAAGGACACATTTCCTTTTTTTCACATTATACTCGCAACCATCCTGGAATACTATCTCCATCAATATGATTACTGAAAATTTTTTTTAAACTTTTGCACATGCTTTCCCATTATTCTCTTTATTAAAATAAAAACTATTGTATTACGTCTGCCCTGTCAGGGCATGTAAATATTACAATGGACTTTTGTTAAATCATTTGAACAGATAAAAACTTTTTAAATGATTACAGAAATATATATTATAAAAGTAATAATTAACTGGACAAAAGCAAAATGAATACCTCTATATGACAGATGATTTCATTAAGATGCAAAGAGTTAAAAAAAAAACAGACTGGACAAAGATAATTTCAACACACATAAGATAATTAAAAGAAGCTCCTGCAATATTCAAACAGTGTATTCTTACAAAAGTAGTGAAGGCCTCAGAATGAGAGAAATGTGAAGTTCCATCTCTTCTCCCTTATTATTCTCCCATTACCACTACTCAGCTCTGCGGCTCTGCGGAAACATTACAAAGTATCTAGAGTTACTAAAGATTCTTCTGTCAAAATATGTCCTTTGTTACAATCAGATATTTGGATAAGCAAGCACACTTTCCTTGGCAATTAGAAGCAGAATGATGTCTTTTATTTTTCAGTTGGTAACACATTATTATGAAGCAGCAGTGACAGCAATGTACACAGCTGCATCATAAACAGCCTGCCTCACAGACTATTCCCATGTATTTCAGATGTTTACACTTGTCATATTTATTTTGGGACATGTATCTATATACATTAAAAAGAATAAATTGATTTCCCTTATAGAAGTCACCCAATAATAAATTGAAGCACTGTCTATACCCTAAATATCCCTTGTAGATTACAAACTATTTGATGATGAGAACTGTCATTTTAGGTTTAAATTAGATTTAAAACCTTCAGATTACTGAAGTCCATGATGAGGATTGTCCCCAGGACAGAGCTAAATTCTGAGGAGTTGATAGCAGCGTTTCATGCCATCTCCAGAGGCCTGTATGAATTTGTCATTCCTCAGGGTGAAGATGAAAGGGTTCAGAAAAGGGGTCACCACTAAAACCAGCAGCAGTTCTACTGGATACAGAGTACTTCTTAAGAGCCAGGGAAGCCTAAGAGAAAAAAATCAATGGTGCTAGAGTAATTCCTCAACATTTACTTCTGAGTGCTTTTCCCTTCTGAAATCTAGAAAACAAAAGAGAGTTAATATGGCTTCCCGTCCCAACAGAAGTAGAAATTTTTCTGAAATCCCCCTCCTGCTCACAGGCTGCACACCATGACTAGAAGGGTAGGCATTCAACTATTCCCTGTATATGGTTAGTGGCACTTTCTCTAAATATGCACAATGTGTGAGAAAAATTCCCAGTCCCTAGTGCCATACCGTACACATATCTTGTCCTCCATCCCAGCATGCACCACTGCACCCCTCAATGCTCAGTTCACCTGCCTCCCGCTCCGCTCTGAACAGCCAGCAGTCAGCCTCCAGGACCACAGTGTGTTCCCTTCTACCACTAACTCCCTTCCATCTAAAATGTCCGAAATTACTCGTTTGCCACGTATTTTCTGTCCTGTCAGTTCCTGCTCCAGTGTCATGTTCTATACAACAGCTTTCCTGGCCAATGCCTCTGAGCTGGATTCTTGGTTTCTTTGTTTCATCAGAATGTAGGTTCCATTTACAGGATGTTTATTTTAAAGCTTTTGCTTTACCTTATCATCATTGTTGTGTGTTGTTGAGAGTAGGGAACTCTCCGGAGAAATTTCTGAAAATTCTCGAAGGCAAGGACTGAGTATCTCTCAATCTATTGGTCAGCTGGTTCCCTGCATGGATTACTCCTTTCTTCCTCCCTATCTTGGGGATGAAAGCCTCCCTTGCTCCTGTCCTCAGTGAATGTTGTCTTCTCACGAAGGCAGGCAGCCAGCACCTCGGCTGATTTGAGCCTGGCCATCTCTAAGACTCTGACAACTCTTTTCATCATTGTGAGAGAAGAAAGATTCAGACAGGATACATAAGAGGGACTTTTACCCTCAGCCTCTATCTGTCCCACACTGACCTCACACTGGGGCTGCCAAACAAGAGACTTTAGGTTCAATTTCAACATCCCCTGCCTCCAGGAGTGTTCAAAGCCCTGAATCCATCAGGGAGCCAAAGCCACCAATTGTGACACCTGGGTGCAGCCCAGGTCTCAAATACAGACGGCTCTGATCTCAGGCTAACAGAAAATTTGGGAAGTCACAAAGTCAATGTTCCTTCTGTAAACACATTTTTCTCTCAACATCATATGAGAAATTTAAGATTCAGCTGTCACTGACATGAAATACACCCCATATCCTGAGCACCTTAGGACTTGTAGACTTTACTCCTCACTTCTTTCAGGTCTTTGCCCAAGTGTCCAAGCTCAGGGAGACTTTCTTCTTTATTCTCTCTAAAAGAATGCACACTACACTTCACTCTCTATCACCTCATTAGAATATATTTATCATTTTAGCCTTTATCACCAGAAAATATTTGTTTACCTTATGTTTATTTTCTGTCACACATTTTTCAGTGTAAGCACCATGAAAACAAGAAATGTATTGTTCTTGTTTACTGTATCTCATACAGAATGAGGTGGTACTATTTCTGAATTAATCAATGAATTGATCAATTAAAGAAAAAATCTACAAACAAAGCCTTTCCAGACCTGGTTATGGCTAATGCTGAAGGAAACTGCTTTCTCGCCCTTCTGTCCTCACTGAGACAATGCCCAGTAATCTATTAGTCCTCTCTCTGAGGCCTCTTATAAAATGACAGTCAGGTAACAAGGACCAACTTGATGAAAGAGCTCAGTCCAATTTCCACAATCTCTGTTTACCTAGAACCACCTGAAAAGAAAGGAGAGATAATGGTTCTGACAACGGCAAGGAGCTGTGCTATATCCGGCATTGGGCCACAGAAGATATGAAAGTGATTTCTGCTATGAAGGAGGGATTTGGAGTTCAGCCCATCTACTCTGCTGCTACACTAGCCCACAATTCAGGATCTGGGTGTCTCTGTTCTAGATGGTATGCCGACTCAGAACATCCCATCCCATCCTGAAACTTACTCTTTTTTCCACAGAGAAAATCTACTGGAAGGCATTTACCTTCAAGAAAGAAACTGAACTGAAATGTTGTATGGCCCTCTGGATCTGCCTGATAGGTGCTGAGGTGGCTCTGTGGGTCAGAGGAAGCTGCTGCTGTCTTAACCCTCATTGAAAAAGGAAACTGTCTTCACACAATCATTTAGGAAAGAGTCTAGGAATTACAGCACCATGGGATGCTGCACTGTTTTACTCTTTCTCTCTCCCTTCACACTGTGTCCCTGAGGAATGTTATTCATTGAGGAAAGCTAGTTCAGGGAAACTCTGGGGACACAGTTAAGGAGAGAAAAAGGAAAGTTTCAACTCTTCTATTCTGAGGCCGATCAAGTCTTAGAACGCTTAAAAGTTTTATATACTGAGTGAATTTAAAATCTTCCTTGTCAAGAGTGTATCAACACTCACGCTGCCTTCCTCTATGCTACAAGTCCTGATTAGTATCAAACGGTTCAAGTAAGCCCCATGTTCTCTTACATTCATTTTCTTAATCCATTTAGCCCTTCAAAGCCAAAGCTGTTCACAAGCAGAAGCCTCCATAAAAGTTTCCAAGATACACATTAAAAATCCTCAGGGCAGGGAACTGTGAGTGATGTGAGCAGAATATTGGACTAGAAAGCTCCAAGCTCCTGTCCCTTCAGAGGAATAAAAGAAAACAGCATAAACTATCAGAACCAACTTTACAATGTTCCTTATACAGTCCCATTTTTCTCCCAAAATCATACCAGAAATTAAAGAGTCAGCTGTCACTAACGTAAAATAGATCTCATCTCCTGAGTATCTTAGAGTTTCTCGGCTTTATCCCTTACTTCCTTCAGGTCTTTGCTTAAGTGTCCAAGTTCAGGGAAACTGTCCTCATCATTCTGTCTAAAAAAACACATACCACCCTTCACTCGCTATCTCCTCACTAAGATCTACTTTTCTCTTTAGCCTTCATCACTTGAAATTACACGTTTCCTTTTTGTTTACTTTCTGTCACTCATTTTACAATGTAAGCACCATGAAAGCAAGAAGATTGTCATCCTTGTTGATTGTGTCTCACAATCTAGTACTATTTCTGAATGAATTCATCCATTAAAGGATGAATCTATGATCAGAGCCTAGGCACACTTGGCTATGGTCAATGCTGAAGGCAGCTGCTTTCTCTCCCTTCTGTCCTCAATGAGACACTGCCCAGTCATCATTCACTCCTCTCTATGAGACCTCTTTTTTTTTTTTTTTTTTTTTTTTTTTGAGACGGGGTCTTGCTCTGTCGCCCAGGCTGGAGTACAGTGGAGCAATCTCGGCTTACTGCAAACTCTGCCTCCCAGATTCACGCCATTCTCCTGCCTCAGCCTCCTGAGTAGCTGGGACTACAGGCGCCCGCCACCATGCCTGGCTAATTTTTTAATTATTATTTTTAGTAGAGGCGGGGTTTCATCATGTTAGCCAGGATGGTCTCGATCTCCTGACCTTGTGATCCGCTGACCTTGGCCTCCCAAAGTGCTGGGATTACAGGTGTGAGCCACCGCACCTGGCTCTGAGACCTCTTGTAAAATGATATTTGGGTAACAAGGACCCACTTGATGGAAGAACTCAGTCTGATTTCCACCATCTTTGCTTACATGGGACCCACTGAAATGAAAGGAGAGATGATGGTTCTAACAATAGCAAGGACCTGTGCCTATGTCAAGCACTGAGTCAGAGAATACCTGAAGGTGCTTTCTGCTATGCAAGAAGAATTTGAAGATGAGCCTATGACTCTTTAAAATCTGAATATCCTCATCCTAGAGGGCAAACAAGCCCAGAACTTCCCATCCTGAGCCTCTCCTAGTTTCTCCTTCACAGAGCAGAACTCCTGGAAAACACTCACCTCCAGAGAAATACCCTGAAGTAAAAAGTTGAATGGCTGCCTAGGACTCGACCCAGGCTGCCTCCTGACTGATTAGTGCTGAGATCGCTCTGTGCACCAGAGGAAGCTGCTGCTTCTTCACTCTCAGTGAAAGAGAAAACTGATTTCACACAAACATTGAGGAGCAAGTCTAGAAATCATAATGCCATGGGATGCCCCCACTGTTTCCCTCTTTCTCTTTCCCTCCTTCTTTCACTCTGCAATGCATCCCTAAGGAATATTATTCACTAAGTTAGTTCAGAGAAACCCTGGGGATGCAGTGAAGGAAACACCAAAGAAACTTTCAGCTCTTGTCTCCTGAGACTAATCAGGTTTGAGAACTCTTAAAAGTTTTGAGTAATGGGAAAACTTGAAATCTCCCTCATCAAGAGTTTCTCAAAACCCAGGCTGTCTTTCTCTAGGCTCTAAGTCCTGGTTATAAACAGGTCAAGTCAGTCTTGCACTCTCTCATGTGCATCTCTCTAATTCCATTTAACCCTACAGAGACTACACTCTCTGTGATGGTTAACACAGGTGTCAGCTTGACTGGATTGAGAGATGCCTAGATGGACAGTGAAGCATTGTTTCTGGGAGTGTCTGTGAGGGTGTTTCCAGGGAGACTGACATGTGGGTCAGTGGACTGGAAGAGAAGGCTTTATTCTAGCCATGGGTGAGGCTAGAATAAAGTTTGCAGAAGGGGGACATTCAGCTTTCTTACATTCCTCTCTCTTTCTTTTTCTCTCTGCCTTCTACAGTGAGATGTCTTTTTTCCTCCTGCCCTTGAACATCAGACCCCAGGTTCTTCAGCCTTTGGACTCTAGGACTTGCACCAGCAACCTGCCTCAGACTGGAAGCTATACTGTCAGCTTTCCTGGTCTTGAGGCTTTTGAACTGGGACTGAGCTACACTACCAGCTTTTCTCATTTCCCACCTTGGAGGCAACCTATTTGGGGACTTCACCTTTGTAATCATGTGAGCCAATTCTCCCTAATAAATTCCCTTTCATATACATATGAAAGGGAGTGTATGTGTATGTGTGTGTGTGCATGTGCATGTGTGTATACACATATACTATTCGCTCTCTTCCTCTAGAGAAACCTGATGAATACACATCAAAACCCAGAGGCCAGGGATGAGTAGCATGAGAAAATAGTGGAATAGGCAGCTTCAAGCTCCTGACTCTTAATTGAAAAGACAAAAACAACCCGAAACTCCCAAAATCAACTTTATTAGAACTTCAGAAAACATTCAGTTTTTCAGCAACCAAGTGAACACTGATACAAGAAAAAAACACAACTCAAAAACATTAGGAAAGCTTCACGGTGTTTTTACTTACCTTTGCCCACCCTCTCCCCACCTCACCAGCAGTCTTGAAAATGACAGCCTGTATCCCCTGTATCACCCTCTGGTTCCAGAGGGTGCAGAGCAAACCTCATTCACAAAGTATTATGTATGTCTATTCTAATCTGTCTGGACTACCTGAAGGACTGGAACAATGTGCTAATCTTTGTTTCACTTAACACAGATTCTACTCATGGCAAAAAGTGGCAGCCATTGTGTAAGAATATCATAAAACAAAAATTCTGCAGGGCAAAAGATTACTATTGAGACATATAATACACCATCTAAAGTCTCAGAGGAAATGTCAGGGAAAGTTTCTTTGGGAAACTATGGAACTCAAAAGAAACAATATATACTGGGAAATTTAGAAAATCACACATTTATCTAGGGGCAAAATACACGATCAGAAAAGATCAAAAAAGATCCTAACCGTTTACTTTTGACTGACGTCTAGGTTCAGTTTAAGCCTGGTTACGTACTGGAGAACTACACCAGCACAGAGTCAACCTACTAAGATGAAAGAGATTGTTTGGGTGGTTTTTTTTTTTGTTGTTTCCTTGTTTACTTGTGTTTTGACTTTTTTGTTGTTTGTTAGCTTTTGAAGTTTTTGTTTTGTTTTGTTTTTTTGTATTGTGTTCCAGGAATTCAGTGAAATCTCTGTCAAAACATTAGCTAAACACAGCTAAACAAACAGAGACTTCAATGACCATATATGTCTAGGAATACAGTCTTTATAAAATTAGTATTACAAAATCACTAAACAAGTGGATGTCTACTTCAACAATAAAAAAAAGGCTTCAACAATAAAAAAACAGCAACAAACTTTTGGGAAGACAAATAATTTGACTCACAGAATTGTGACTCTATAATATCCAAATGTCTGCGGTTCAACAAAAAAATCACAAAGTATTCAAAGAAATAAGAAAGTATAGTCCATTCAAAAGAACAAAATAAATCAACATCAACAGAAACCATTCCTGAGGAAGACCAGTATTGAACTTAATAAACCAAGGCATTAAATCACTGTCTTAAATATGTTCAAAAGAACTAAAGAAAAATAGGTACAAAGAACTAAAGGCACTCAGGAAAATGATGTATGAAAAAAATGAGAATGTCAATAAATACATTTTTAAAATGTTTAGAGAAAAATATTTTAATAGAAAAAAAGGTACCAAACAGAAATTCTAGAGCTAAAGAGTATAATAATTAATAAAGCGGGAAATTTATTAAAGAGGTTCAATGGCATATTTAAGCTAGAAGAAATAATCAGCAAACTTGAAGACACGACAATTGCTATTATCCAGTTTGAGGAGCAGAAAGAAGAAAGAAGAAAAGTGAACACAGACTAAGGTACCTGTGGGACACCATCAAGCACTTGAACATACACATAATGGAAACCCCAGAAGGAAGAAATAAAGAGAAATGTGCATAAAAAGTATTTAAGAAATAATGGCCTAAAACTTCCCAAATTTGTTGAAAACATGAATCTACACATCACTGAAGCTCAACGAACTCAAACTGGAGAAACTTAGAGAGATCCACACAAAGGCACATTATAATCAGTCAAAAAACAAAGAGAGAAACTTGAAAGCAGCAAAAGAGAAGCACCTTGTCACATACATGGGATTCTCATAAGATCAACTGTCAGTTTTTTATCAGAAATTATGTAGGCTAAAAGTAGTAAGGTAGTACATTTAATACTTAGAGGAAAAAAATTCTTCAACTAAGAATTTTGTGTTCAGCTAAACCATCCTTCAAAAAAACAGGAAGAAATTAAGACATTCTCAGATATACGAAAGTTAAGGGAGTTTGGTACCAGTATCTTCCCTACATGAAATACTAAAAAGAGTCCTTCAGGTTGAAGAGGAAGAACCCTAGACAGAAACTTCAAGTTAATGAGTATATAAAGATCTTAACTAAAGATAACTACATGGACGAATATAAAAATGTTTTATTGTATTTTTGGTTGTTGTAACTCCACCTTTTATTTCATACAAAATTTACAAGACAAAAGAATTAAAATTATAAATCTATTTTCTTGGTTATGCAATAGACAAAGATATACTTTATGACAACAACATGAAAGGGGGGACTGGAGCTATATAGACTAGAGTTTGTGCATGATATTGCAGTTAAATGGGTATCAATACAAACCATAGTGTTATAAATTTAGGATATAAAACATAATCTCCTAGGTAAACACAAAGAAAACAATTTTTATTTTATTTATTCATTTATTTTTAGGATGGGGCCTCATTCTCTCACCAAGTCTGGAGCATAGTGGTGTAATCACAGCTCACTGCAACCTCAAACTCCTGAACTCAAGGGATTTTTGTGCCTCCACCTCCCAAGTAGCTGAGACAGGCATAAGCCACTATACCCAGTTACATTTTTAGATTTTTCTGTAGAGACAGTGTCTCACCACCTTGCTCAGATTGATCTCAGACTCCTGGGCTCAAGTGATCCTCCTACCTCAGCCTCCTAAAAAATGTTGGGATTATGAGTGAGGCACCATGTCCAGCCAGAAAATAGTTTTTTCAGTTCCAAATGAGTTTAATTCTTTACATTTTAGCTAGAACTGGCTGAACAGTATAAGAAAAATGAAATCTCAAACTGGCCTTGAATTAGTTTTATCTCAATACCCGTAGCTTAATAACAGTAGATTCAAAGCAGGCAGAAAAAGAAAGAGAAATAGAGAGCTTTAGAAGACTCTACTTAATTCTATAGTTGTAGATTAACCATCTGAACTCTGAATTTTTCTTGTTGTAATTTGCCCATCAGTTTTAAAATGTGCACAAGAAAGGGACACAATATGTAACCAGCTGGAGGATTAGAAAACCATGGCTTTGAACTTCTGCAGAAGTTTCTACCCTTTCTCCCTTTCCTGCTCTAATGATTTGTGATTAGCCAGTCTTATTGCAATAACATTTACTATCATTATCATACTTTAATATCTTGGCTTCTTGCAATAGGTATTCAGTCCTTGCCAGTGTTTTCCAAGCATCCCTGTACTCATGCGGTGGCCCACAAAGGTTGTGCAGTTGGGCAACTCCACTTCACATAGACATTGCTGACTGCCCAGGGATTCCCCACCATAGACACCCATTCCTGGCTCGATGTTTGTTCTCTCTGACCCCGTTTGTGATGCTAGTTGTAACAAGAGAAATCCAGAATCATATTTTTAAAAAACCTTCCCCTCAAAGTAGGAGGGAGCCAAGAGACCAAAGAATGACTCAGACAAGTCCAGCTTGGCCAGTGGATAAGTTTATTAGGACTTACATATGAGACACTCCTAGATAGCAGAGGACAGCTTTAGAGACCTGCCTCACTTTGCATCTCTAAGCTGCTTTTAAGCTAATTTTCTGGCTCTTTGCCTACTGTGTGTGCATGATGGGACTGTTTTCCTTAGGTTCTCAGATATTTTCTGTGATGTTTGGGTACTCAAGGACACCTGCTCCGTGGCTGGGCACCATGGCCTTGACTCACCACTTGGCCATCAAGGACACCTGCTCCATTGGCCATTAAGGTTCAAGCAGTGGCCATACACCCTTAAGTAACCCGGTGGGGGACCTGCAACCCTACACCAGTAACAAGGCCTACTTCTCATCATCTGCCACATGTAACTTTGGGAAAATCACTCAGATTCTCTCTGCTTCAGTTCTGCCACCCACACACCAGAAATAATGATACCAGGCCCAGCCCTATCTCTTCTTTCTAAGGTTGTTGTGACATTTGGAATGAGATTATGGGTTTAAGAAACTTTAAAGTGTTAGAGTGATACAAAGTATAATGAATTTTACATCTCAGACTAATCTGATATAAAATCCCTACTAACAAGTCCATAAAGATCTTAGCTCAGTGTCTAGGATTCAGTCAATGCTTAGAGGATATCAGCTATTAGTGTTACCACTCTTTTTCTTGTTAGACTGTGCTCCCAGTTATCCAAGGATGACTTTGGTAGTCTATTATTAGCCTGAATCTTTAAGTATTAGAGGTACTGCCTTCTGAATTGTCACGAGGCCTAATGTCATCTAGACTGTAAACAATTCCCCAACTATCAAGATAACTGTTCTATGAATGCTTTTCATTTCCATATTTTCTTGGCTCAATGCTGTTGGTCAGGACAACAAACACCAACTTAGTGCTGATGACTGAGTGATGAAATAGTGATCAAAGGGACACATGAAGCTAGTGTAACAAAGATGGGAGGGGCTGGGGAGAGTATAAGTAACTATTAGGAAGTTCACAGCAAACCTCAGGACACTTTCTCTGTGAGCTAAGGTAAAGAATATTGTCCCTCACAGCCCTGGTCTCAGAAACTCTGTGGGGAAGATAAGTCCTGAGCCTAGAGCTGCCATTTCCACAGACCATTGAACTACCCTCAAATAGATATGCTTTTAGGGGTACCAGATAGAAGGAGCTGAATCCAGGAGTTTCCTTCCCTGAAATGCGCCAACAGAGGCACAGTCCTCCACCTTCCCTGGAACAGAAGGGCTTTCATCTCTCACTCTGAAGCCATCTCCCTCCCCTGTTTATGCCCAGAGCTGCTTTCCAATCCCATGGAGTGTCCCCGTACCTAACCATAGCCACTGAGTCTACCAGGTGTTCCTGAGGAGACAACTAAGCAACCACTCCACACTCTGCTGATTTTCTTCTACATCTTACAGGGGGAAGAGCTGGATCACCATGAAATTTATCTTCTATTTGGGTGTCCTCACTGGTATGTACTCCAGACCTTGTACTCTGTCCTGTAAGGCATAGGTTAACGGATGGGGTGAGACAGAGGCTGGACTGCGAAGGGTGCAGAAAAAGAGTCAAAAATAGTGTCATCGGCAGAATTAGGGGTCCTGCCTCTTAGACTCCATCCAAAGGCTCTCCAGATAGGCTGAGCCCACTTTTCTAGTGTTAAGCTATAGGGTGGGTTAAGGCACACATGTGCCCCGGAGAAGGCTTAACAGTGAGTGTCCTCCTGCCAACCCTAATGATTGAAAAAGGTGAGCCTCATCACCATCCAGCTAAGTCCCAGTGTGGTCACAAGGACACAGAACTCATTTTGACCTCTGATATTCATCTGTTTCTAAAACTTTGAAGACTCAGAATGCAGGAAACAGAGAAGGTAGAAACAAAAGATCAAATACTAGGGCCCTGCCTTCTGTAGTCCCTGCCCCACGTGGGGTTCTTCTGATGACCAAATTTGGAGGTGAGGCATTTCCCACCACTCTCTGACTGCCTAGGTTGTATCACACATTAGCTGTGTGAGATTAGCCAATTAATTCTTCTGTGCTTCAATTTCTTCAAAATGGGGGTATAACTACCTATATTATAGAATTATTGTGAAGATTAAATAAATCTATGTAAAGCACTTAGAATAGTGCCTGCTAGAGAGAGCTCAATGTCTCTTGCCCTTGTTGATAGTCTACCCTTTCTCTTTGGGGTTCCTAACTGTGTGATCACACAGAAGGGTGTGGTGAGGTACAGGCCCAGGCTTGGGGAAGATTAACAGGAGTACCAAGAGAAGACAAGACAAGAACAGTGCTTTATTTCTGGTACTAGAATCAGCCTTATTCCCCTTTATTCTCTAGGGTATGTTTTAAATAATTCATTTATAAAAACAATATACGTTCATATTACAAAATTTAGACATTTTTTAAGTAGAAAAATAAGCATCATTCATAATCCCACCTCTTAGTCAACACATGCTAACACTTCGAGTTTACTCCCAGACTCTATATATTTTTTGCATTTACATGGTTTTTCATTTATGTTTTGAGACAAATAGATTATATCCACAATTTTCTTGTTCTTTTTAACTTAAATAAGCATTATTAATATTTATCTCACTGTTTAATATTCTAAATAGTTTAATTTTTATTACATGATGTTCCACTTTTTCATGTGCTTCATTTCAATGTCCAACACTACTATGTCAGATGTTTATGTTTCCAACGTTCAGCTATTATAAATAGTACTAATATGAGCATACTTGTTTGTAAACCTTGTCTATACTGAGTTTTTCCTTTAGAATGGATTCTTGGGGTTAGAATGATTAGGTCACAGGTTATAAACAATGTATGATTCTTGATGCCTATTTCTAAATTGCTTTTCAAGAAGATGGAATCAATTTACTAGCAGTGATGAGAGTCTCATTATACTCAGATTGAATATTATCAATATTAAACAAAATTATTATAAATATGAGATAAAATGGCATATCATTTTAATTTACATTCTTATTAGAAAAACATGTCAAAGATGTTAACACTTCCTGGCCAATTGGTAACTGTTTAAGAGTCATCCAGATTCCTTTTCAAGTAGGAGACTGTTTACCTTATTTTTGTAATTTTCTCAGGGACATTTTTATTTGCTGACTCATCTGTTCAGAAAGAAGACCCTGCTCCCTATTTGGTATACCTGAAGTCTCACTTCAACCCCTGTGTGGGCGTCCTCATCAAACCCAGCTGGGTGCTGGCCCCAGCTCACTGCTATTTACCGTTGAGTATTTGGGCATCCCCAACCTCAAAACAGCTACTGTTCATTCTAGATCAGTGGTTCTCAAATAAGGGTGACTTCTCCCCAGGGTACAGTTGGCAATGTCTGAAGATAGTTTTGGTTGTCACAACCAGGGGGCACTACATTAAAGAACACGACATGAAAATGTAGTGAAGGGCTCCACTACTTACTATATCACCCTGAGTGAATTACTCCTATGTGCCCCATTAATTCATGCACTAAATGGGGATAAAAATAGAATCCACTGCATAGACTTGTGAGTCAAATGAGATAATCCAGAAAAAGCACTTGGTATAATTCCTGGCACTTTGTAACATTCAGTATCTTAGCAATGATGATGATGATGATGATAATGATTACTTCCAACTCCTCTCCCTCCAGAAATCTGAAAGTGATGCTGGGAAATTTCAAGAGTAGAGTCAGAGATGGTACTGAACAGACAATTAACCCCATTCAGATCGTCCGCTATTGGAACTACAGTGATAGTGCCCCACAGGATGACCTCATGCTCATCAAGCTGGCTAAGCCTGCCATGCTCAATCCCAAAGTCCAGCCCCTTCCCCTTGCTACCACCAATGTCCGGCCAGGCACTGTCTGTCTACTTTCAGGTTTGGACTGGAGCCAAGAAAACAGTGGTAAGTGTGCCTTCCACAGCAAATCAGGGTCAACAGCTGCCCTTTAAGAGGAACATCCATATCCTCATAGCTGAGAGGAGGAAAGGAGAATGAAAGGAGACCCAGTGGAGATGCTACCTGAGTGGTCTGGCAAACAGAGACGTGCCCAGAGAAACAAAACTCCTCCTTTCCCAGGGTGTCTAATGCCCCACTGCCTCTGCAGGGCTTTGGCAGCTGGAGCCACCAGGCCATCTGACTCTGCACAGAGGCCCAGCCCTTCCTGATTGGCAGAGGCACAATTCACATGAAGAAGGTGTGGTCCTACTTCTCATACACGCCATTTCACTTGTAAAGGACCCCTCTGAGAACTGACTCAGGCCACCAATTAAAACTAAACTCTACCTTAAAGAGACATAAAGCCTTTTTCAAAATCCTCAAGATTAGCTCATAACCATGCTCTTGATGATTTCTCCCTTTTCGCATTCCTTATTTTCTTTAAACACACACAAAAAGATACCAGTTGAAATATAGGCTGGTGGTTAGAAGGACTAAATAACAATTGTCAACAGGATGTTTTATTTTATCCCCATCTCCCTCAGGCCGACACCCTGACTTGCGGCAGAACCTGGAGGCCCCTGTGATGTCTGATAAAGAATGCCAGAAAACAGAACAAGGAAAAAGCCACAGGAATTCCTTATGTGTGAAATTTGTGAAAGTATTCAGCCGAATTTTTGGGGTAATCTTTTCTCTGTATTCAGCTTTCATTTACCTGCATATGCCCAGTTAACTATTTACCTTGATGTAAAAACTTTTTTAGATGTCTAAATGATTTCTTGAGAATTTGATAAGGCTGCTGTGAAGCCAGCATTGTTTCTTCAGTAATGGGCTCCCCTTAAATTGTCTTTATTCATTAAAGGACATTATAAAGTACTTCCAGTTAAACACACCATTTGCTAGGTATTCATTCTTACAACTACAAGTAAAATTGTGAAAACAGGCATTTCTTTAAAAAGAAATCAGACTTTTCACAAATAGAAAATGCCTTCACCAGTTCAAAAAATGGAGTCTCACCCATTTTACATGTGATTTCTAGACAGACTGTCCTCTGACTTTCTCAAGGTCACACAAAGCTAATTACAGCAAAGTGAGAGAAAGGCTCAAGCTTCCTGCCCCCGATTCAGTCCTCTTTTCATGAGTCCAGCATACGCCTGCAGACAGGGCTCACCCAAGCGGGACACTAGGGTTCCTGTGAGATCTGACTCTCTCTCTGTGTGTCTCTCTCTCTCTCTCTTTCTCTCTCTATCTCTATCTCTTCACGATCTCTGGTAGGAGGTGGCCGTTGCTACTGTCATCTGCAAAGACAAGCTCCAGGGGATCGAGGTCGGGCACTTCATGGGAGGGGATGTCGGCATCTACACCAATGTTTACAAATATGTATCCTGGATTGAGAACACTGCTAAGGACAAGTGAGACCCTACTTCTCCCTCTGCATTCCACTGGCTCTGCCATGGACTATACAAGCAGATAATTTTCCCTCAGTTGAAAATAAAATCTCCAAATGAAAATTTGGGAATGTAGCATACCAGTAGCCAATGTTTTCTTGTTTGTGTCTCTGTATGCTACAATGATGTGAAGAACTAAGATCAAATCATGAAATGAGCATTTACTACACTGTCCTGGATTACATTCATCATCTCATTTAATGCTTATAACAAACCTTTGAGGTTATCTTTTGTTCCAGCTTTACAAATGAGAAAATGCAGGCTAAAAGAGGTTATTTAACATTGCCCATAGCTGGTGGATACCAGAGCCTGAAATGGAACCCAAAATTGTCAGATTCTAAATCCCTTGCTATTAGCCTCAGTGTTACATGGGAGTCTACAGCATCACAAAAGATGTTGGCTCCTATTCATTTGCCTCCCTCTCTTTCCACTCAAAGGACTTGAAGCTCTCACTTGTGGCTAAGATCTTGGGTACTGGGATAAGCTCTCCTAAAAAAAGTCATACCTCATCTCAGTGCGACATAGATTGCAGTATGTTCAGAGAGAGAGTGAGTTAGTGGAAGAGTAGAAAGTGAAAAACAAAACTTCAGAACAAGGCAACAATCATAAATCAAGTCCACAAGCGAGTTTGGCAGCTCCAGTGAAAGGTGAAGATGTCATATAAATCCAAAGAAGATACAGGCAGCAACAGAGCTTGAAAGGCAGAGATGGCTGAGATGAGGTGAAGGGCAGAAACTGGGCTTAGCCACAGACCATGGGCCTAAAATAGTCAGTCCTATGCTTGAGAAATTGGTAAAGCACTACAGACTGAGTGTTTGTGTCCCCCCAAAATTCGTAAGTTGAAACCTAATCCCCAAAGTGATGGTATTTGGAGGTGAGGCCTTCAGGAAGTGATGAGTTCATGAAGGCAGAACCCTCACAAATGGGATTCATGCCCTCATAAAAGAGAGCCCAGAGAGCTCACCTCCTCCTTTTGCCATGTGAGGTTACAGCGAGAGACAGCAGTCTATGAACCAGGAAGTGAATTTCATCTTACACCAAATCTGCTATTGCCTGGATCCTGAATTTCCCAGACTCCGGAACCGTGAGAAATAAATTGTTGTTGTTTATAAGCCTCACACAGTCCACAGCATTCTGTTATAGGTGATGGAGTAATTCCAGATATCCAAAAGATTGGGACATGTAGGACAAGAATGGGTAAAGTAACCTTCGAGCAGGTGAAGAGTCAAGAAAAAACTGCACATTCTCCTTGGGTAATATTTTCTACTCTTATGGTTTAAAATACAATTTATACTTTAATGAGTTTTGTAGTAGGCAGAATAATGGCCCTGCAAAGATGTCCACACTCTAATCTCATGAATATAATATAATATAATCAGATGTGATTCCGGTTATGAACATCGAAATTGGGAGATTATCCTAGATTATCTGGTGAGTCAAATGTCACCACATAGGCCTTAAAAGTGAAAACGGCCGGGCACGGTGGCTCACAACTGTAATCCCAGCACTTTGGGAAGCCGAGGCAGGCGGATCACGAGGTCAGAAGATTGAGACCGTTCTGGCTAACGCAGTGACTCCGTCTCTACTAAAAATGCAAAAACAAAATTAGCCAGGCGTGGTGGCGGGTGCCTATAGTGCCAGCTACTTGGGAGGCTGAGGCGGGAGAATGGCGTGAACTCGGGAGGCAGAGCTTGCAGTGAGCCGAGATCGCACCCCTGCACTCCAGCCTGGGCGACAGAACAAGATTCTGTCTCAAAAACAAAAAACAAACAAAAAAAGTGCAAAAGGAAGGCAGAAGATTTTGTTGGGGAGATGCAATAACAGAACAAGAGGCAGGAGAGATTCAAAGCATGAGAAGAAACTGACCAGCTATTGAAGGCTTTGAAAACAGAAAAAATAAAAAGGGAACCACAAGGCACAGAATGTGAGCAGTGCCTAGAAGCTGGGAAGGGCTCTTACCTGACAACTGGCAGGGAAATGGGGATTTTAGTTTTAGAATCACAGCTGTACTGAATTCTGCAACCAATCTGAATGAGCAAGGAAACAGACTCTCTCCAGAAAGGGGCGTAACTCTGTTGACACCTTGATTTTAGTCCAGTAAAATCTTCGAAACTTCTGACCTAGAGTACTGTAACATAATAAATTTGTGTTGCTTTAGACTACCTGTAGTAATTTTTATGGCAGCCATAGAAAACAAACTTTTAAATCCACATATCCAAAAATAGCTATTAGTACTTTTTATAGTGCAATGTTAAAACCTTCAATGGCTCCCAGCTTTCCTGAAAATAAATTCTAAATTCTAGGCTTAGAATGGTAAACTTAGAACTCTAAACTTAGAATGGTATCTAAGCTTTCTTGAGACTTCCCATACACCTCTTCCCATTACCCAAAAAAAAAAAAAAGGTATTTTTCAGTACATAGCCTGCCAGTTGGCATTGTTTTCTGACCCTGTGAAATGCAAATTTGGGTACAAAAGAATGTCAGAGAAAAATAAAAGGAAGAGCCCAATACCCTCCCTTTAAGTTGATAACCTTGTCAAGACCCAAATGTAACAAAGCTAGATCCATTTAAAAAGCAACACAGGCTAGGCACAGTGGCACACACCTCTAATCCCAGCAATTTGGGAGGTGGAGGCAGGCGGATTACTTGAGCTCAGGAGTTTGAGAGCAGCCTGGACAACATGGCAAAACCCTGTCTCTACAAAAAAAAAAAAAGTAAAAATGGTGGTGTGTGCCTGTGGTCCCAGCTACTCAGGAGGCTGAGGTGGGCAGATCACCTGATCCCAGGAGGTCAAGGCTGCAGTGAGCCGTGATCACGCCACTCTATTCCAGCCTGGGTGACAGAGGGAGACCCTGCCTCAAAAACAACAACAACAATGACCAACTTTTTTGAGCTGAAATTAAATCTTCAAGCATTGAAATCATGTCCCAGGCAATGGGAAATATTTTCTCTTTTCCCAATTGCCTATAACTTAGGCAAAGGCAAATCATACCGATTACTATTCAATTAACTCCTCTATTTTGTTTTCTTTTCCCAGTTAGAGTGCTGTTCTCCAGGCACAGTCACCAACAACATCGGCTTCAAAGCTGAATCATCAAAAGGATACTTTGCCTGACTGTGGGGGCTACTCCCCTAAGATCTCTTGCCCTCTACTCCTCCCTCCGCTCCTGGCTCTTACATCTGAGGTTGTACTGTGCTCAAGCCTTCAGGGAGGTGTCAGCTGATCTTCACTGATGTTATTTCACTGATCTCAATCCCCAACCTCCCAAAGGGCTTGAGATTGTATTCCAGCTTTGACAGAGAGGCAAGTTTACTCCAAAAAAAAAAAAAAAAAAATTTAAACAGGGCCCAGTAAGGTTTCCTTGTTTTCTTAGAATAGTTCCTCATTTTAGAGAGTTCTCCTTGTTTTCTTAGAATAGTTCCTCATCTTAGAGAGAACCTCAGGGTCATATTGCTGATACATTGGAGTCTGAGATTATCATGACAAAATCTGCCTCGCTCATTTGTATGAACTTAATGGAGGTGGGGGGAAGGGGAAAATGGAGTTAGTTCATGGGTACAAAAATATAGTTAGAATGAATAAGATCTAGTATTTGATAGCATAACAGGATAGCATTATAGTTAATAATTTATTGTACATTTTAAAATAACTAAAATAGTATAATCGAAATGTTTGCTATACAAAGAAAGGATAAATGCCTGACATGATGGATACCCCATTTATGCTGGTGTAATTATTATGCATTGTATGCCTATATCAAAATATTTCATGTAACCATAACTATATACATCTACTATCTACCCATAAAAACTTAAAATTTAAAATGTTTTAAAAGACAATACAGGAAGATAAGCTACCATTTTTTTAATATCTACTATATATCAGGCACTGTGTTAGACATTTTGACATGCATTATACTCTTCAAAAGTAGTTATATTCCCTGCTTACTTGAGGTTTCTGAAGAAAAGCAAGTTAGTAACTTGCCCAAGTTAGTAAATGGCATCTTAAGTCAGGGACTGTATGTGTTCTGAAGATGATTAAATTATACCAAATCTATATTGCAAATATTAGTTGCTAAAACTAAGCAGGATAGAAATCTATTTCCTTTGATTATATGATTTTTAGAAATATAAAAATGGCAGAGCTGTGATTCTAACCTTTGTGTGACTGACTCCAAAGCCTGTGCCACTTCCCTTACATCTTTCCATGGCTACATTTCTAGATACGCAAGTGTTTCCTGAATACTTTCACTTATGCCTTTCTTCAGGTAAGGTTAAATGCACCTATTTAGATAACACAAGAAGTCTGATGGTTTCTCACATGCTTTTAGATTTTAGCCCCTAGTGAAAAATTATTTGAGGTCTATATAGAGTGAATCTTCCATTCTTATTTAAATGTAAAGTTTCCCTGGAAACCACTCCGTAATATTCCAGTTCTATATTGCAGAAAGTGATAGACTTAAGCTCAATGTAGGTATAAATGAGAGTGATTGCATTATGATACCAACTGGTGATGGCCAAGATCATTTCAACGTATATATTTTGGTAAATAACCTTGAATGAAGAACAAAAGTCAAAACAAAAATTTTGAAACCTGATAAGGTAATCATCATATTTTGGGTTAATAAATCTATTCTTCCTTTTCAAAGATTTTCAAGTTTGTTAATAGCCTGGACTTTATCCAATGACTAATAACAGCAGAGATAAATTTAAGTAATCTGCAGATAAATGCCTAGAACATTAATCGAGGCTAAGAATAACTTATGGAACTATTAGCACATCAATTTATATTTTTAAAAATCCTATAATCAAGGGGAGTAGGTTTTAACCTATTTCCTATTTTAGCAACTAATATTTACAATACAGATTTAGTATAATTTAATCATCTTCAGAATACATACAGTCCCTGACTTAAGCTGGTTCACCTCTGGATTTTTTTACTTTATGATGGTGAAAAAGTGATACACATTTGGTAAAAGCTGTACTTCTAGTACCAACACAACTATTCCGTTTCTCACTTTCAGTATACTGGTCAATCATACAAGATATTCAACACTTTGTTATAAAATATACCTATGTTAAATAATTTTGCCAAATTGTAGGCTTATGTAAATTTTCTGAGCTTGTTTAAGGTAGGCTAGGCTAAGTTATGATGTTTAATAGGTTAGGTTATTAAATGCATTTTCAACTTATTATATTTTCAACTCACAATGGATTTACTGAACACTGGACAAGTTAAGGAACATCGATGTAGAAATTTCTATGGCTATAGATCTCAGCAGAAAATTACTGCCAAGAGTAAAAATATTCTCAATTCAAGATTATCTGTCAACTATATGTCTTGGAATTACTTCATGGACATCAATTTTTATCTAGAAATTCAGCTTGTCTAGAACTTCAGCTAGACTGATCATTAAACCCTGATACAGATTTTATAAGTTATTATAAAATCTAGCAACAAATTGAAGACATAATCAGATAAGCTTCAAGATGCGTATCTCTCATACTCCTCCTTATTAGAATATTCTAATGCATTTGAATATTAAATTGTAAAGAACTGTAGATATTAATCTCTTCTGACTTAGACCCATCCTAGTCAGTGTGACATCACACTCTTGGCTAAAGTAAATTCTCTACCGAAAAAGAATAAGAGGCCAAAAGAGAAGAGCTTTTGGAAAATCACTATACATTTGTGTAACCTTTTAAAGGTTACTGAAGATATTGGTTTAAAAGTACTTAATATTAAATAGAGAACAATAATTATAGGGGGAGACTAGAGTGGAGGAGGATTAGCCCAAGTTCTGTCAGAATTTACATTTATCTGACCCAGTGTGTGATGGTTGCTAAAGGAAGGATTTAACAGAAAGTATCACAAGAATATACATGACTGAGTTAAGTAATCAATTAAGACTAAGTGGAAAAATCTGAAAATTGTTTCTTCCAAAAAATGAAAGAAAGCCATTGCAGATAAAAAGGCAACTATGGAGAAAAAATATTTCTCTATTTAGAAAACAGAAATCATGCAGTTTCAGGCAGCTCACCGCTAGGCTTCTAGTCATATAAATATTACCTTTTTGCTTCTTTTGTTATAGAGAGGATTCAAAAACCCTTACTACTCAGAAAACATCAGAAAAAAAAAATCTAGGGTCTGCCTTTGGGTTTTTGTTTCTTCAATTTTTAGGAAAAGTAACATTTAATGTTTAAAATATAGCTGTTTTGCTAAATGTTCGGAAAAGACTAATTTTTAATAGAACATTTTAAAAATGTGATTTCCAATCAAGTTTTATAAATAAATTATGCAACAGTAAAGTAATATTTATAGTTAAGTATTGACAAAACATTATTAGGATACAATTGACTCAAATGGTGTCTAAACAACAGAAGGAAGGATTAACTATGTCTAAGAAGGGAAAAAATTCAGAGAATATGGAATCAAATATCCATGCATATCTGACTGTAGGAGTCAGTTCTTGAATTGCTGTAAAGAACTACCTGAGACTGGGTCATTTATAAAGAAAAGAGGTTTAATTGACTCATAGTTCTGTAGGCTGTACAGGAAACATGGCTGGGGAGGCCTTGGGAAATTTATGATCATGGTGGAAGGCAAAGGGGAAACAGGCACGTCTTACATTACTAGGGAAGCAGGAAGAGAGAGCAGAGGGAGGCGCTACCCACTTTTAAACAAACAGATCTCATGAGAATTCATTACCACAAGAACAGCAAGAGGGAAATCTGCCCCCATGATCAAATCACTTCCCACCACACCCTCCTCCAACAGGGGATTACAGCTCAACATGAGATTTGGGTGGGGACATAAATTCAGACCACATCACTGGCTCCTAATGATTAGGCAGAAAAAACTCAAGTGGCCATCTTCATGACTGTTCCGTATTCTAAGTAAGGAGAGGATGCTCAATACCTAAGTGTTAAAGACAGAAGATACGTGTAAACTGGTTAGTTCCCACTGAGAAAGCAAACAGAATATTCTTGATTAAGATAAATATTATCTTGTAAGTCTGAAAAACTGGAATTTTCAGAGCTTTATTAAAAACAGGGTGGCAAATTTGAGTAAAATTCTAATTATAGAGAAACACCGGAAATTGCTAGATAGATAAAATCCCCCATGATATTAATCCAGAGGATCAAATACTTACATAAACAGTGAGATTAGAGCATCAGCCCCAAACTAGGAAGATCCCTAAGTTTGTAGTAGGCAATCTTGAAGGGTCTTGGAATTAAGTCACAGGAAGAGGTTCGGCAAACAGAGAACATAGGAACAGGCTATCATTGGAAAATAATTCCCATGAAATAAAGGGAAGATATGAAGGGAATTTGCAGGAAAGAGCTATGGATCTCTATCCAACCAATTTATGTGAGGGTCTGGTGGCAATGAAGAAAGATCTATCCACAGAGTCACGGACCCAAGTGTGGATTCTAGTCTACAGAAGCACTGGTAAAAGCAAAGACACAACTCAAAAACACAAAAAGAAAAGTTCTCAAGGAATAAGGAAAGCGCCAGGACACATTTTTAGCTCTGGAGCTAACACAGAGGTAGCTGGTGTAAACAACATAGCACCCTTGGAAAGACCAAAAAAAAAAAACCAATTGAGTGTAATGAAACACATATTCCTATGGTGATGCCCTGCCTAGGTTCCCAAACCACAAGACTGGCATAAGGGCCTATATTAGACTGTGCATCATCTCAGAGATATGGAGTGTATGGGAGTCCTCCAGAGCAAATAAATGCTTGTTGTAGAACCTGAACTTTAGATCAGCACTTGGGGAAACCAAGACAAAGCAATAAAACATAAAGTTAGAATGGCAATTATTAAAAAGTCAAGTGACAACATACTGGTAAGGCTGTGGAAAAAAGGGAACACTTATACACTGTTGGTGGGAATGTAGTTAGTTTAGCTACTGTGTAAAGCATTTTGGAGATTTCTCAAAGAACTGAAAACAGAGCTACCATTCAACCAAGCAACTGGATTACTGGGTATGTATCCAAAAGAATATAAATTGTTCTACCAAAAAGACCCATTCACTTATATATTCATCACAGCACTATTAACAATGGCAAAGACATGGAATCAATCTTGGTGTCCACTAATGGTGGATTGGATAAAGAAAACGTGGTACATATTCACCATGGAATGCCATGCAACCATAAAAAAGAATAAAGTCATATCCTTTACAGCAACAGGGATGTAGCTGAATGTCATAATCCTAAGCAAACTAATGCAGAAATAGAAAATAAAATACCACATGTTCCGACTAACAAGAGGGTGCTAAGCACTGGGTACTCATGGACATATGGATGGCAACAACAGACACTGGAGATTACTAGAGGAGGTAGCGTGGAAGGGGGCAAAGGTTAAAAAATGAACTATTGGCCAGGCACGGTGGCTCACGCCTGTAATCGCAGCACTTTGGGAGGCTGAGGTAGACGAATCACAGGGTCAGGAGATCGAGACCATCCTGGCTAACATGGTGAAACCCCATCTCTACTAAAAATACACACACACAAAAAGTAGCTGGGGGTGGTGGCGGGCGCCTGTAGTCCCAGCTACTCGGGAGGCTGAGGCAGGAGAATGGCGTGAACCCAGGGGGCGGAGCTTGCAGTGAGCCAAGATCACGCCACTGCACTTCAGCCTAAGCGACAGAGCAAGACTCTGTCTCAAAAAAAAAAAAACAAAACAAAAAAACAACTAACTATTGAGTACTATGTTCAGTATCGGAATGATGATATCAATCATACCCAAACCTCAGCATCACACCATATACTCAGGTAACAAACTTGCACATGAATCCCTGAATCTAAAATAAAAGTTGAAATTATTTAAAAAAATAAAAATTAAAAATAAAACATGAAGAGGATGGAAAACATGAAAGAGAGGAAGAGATGTGTGGTAGATTATATTTTCCACCAATAGCCACAACAACACCTCCCATTCCACAAGCTCTCCTGCAATGTGATCTTGCCATTCCCACAGCAAGAGTGGAATCTCTCTCTCTAATCTGGGTTCTCAATCTTGGCATTATTAACATTTTGGACAAGATAAGGCCAGGTGCGGTGGCTCAAGCCTGTAATCCCAGCACTTTGGGAGGCTGAGACGGGCGAATCATGAGGTCAGGAGATCGAGACCATCCTGGCTAACACGGTGAAACCCTGTCTCAACTAAAAAATACAAAAAACTAGCCAGGCGAGGTGGCGGGCGCCTGTAGTCCCAGCTACTCGGGAGGCTGAGGCAGGAGAAAGGCGTAAACCCGGGAGGTGGAGCTTGCAGTGAGCTGAGATCCGGTCACTGCACTCCAGCCTGGGCGACAGAGCGAGACTCCGTCTCAAACAAAAACAAAACAAAACAAAAAAAAAACCTTTTGGACAAGATAATTCTTTGTTGTGGAGGTCTGTACTGTGCATCATAGGATGTTTAGCAGGATTCCTGATCTCTACCGCTAGATAACAGTAGGACAGCTTGCTTCTCAGTCATGACAATAAAAAATGAGGAACAACATTGTCCCTGGTTGAGAAACACAGCTCTAGTGCTTTGAATCTAGGTGGACCCTGAAATTTCTTTGGTCAGTAAAACACTGCAAAAAGGATTCCGTGCCAGTTCCATGAATAGTACTTAAGTGGCCTGCCTGGCAGATTCCCCGGTTGCCCCTTAGAATGTTCACTTTTGGAAAACTCCCTCTTAGTAGCCAGCTAAAGTACTATGAGAAGTTCAAGCCACATAAGGAAGCCAATATAGGCTCTGAAGTTGAGCTCCCAGCCGACAGTAAGCATCAACTGCCCAGCACGTGAGTGAACCGTCCACTCCAGTGGAGCCAACATCTAACTTCAATTGCATGAGTGTCTCTGACAAAAATCACATAGTTGAACTTAGTCAACCTACATAAACATGAAAAATAATAAATTATTGTTTTAAGTTACTAAGTTTTGGGGGTAACTATGAAGCAATGAAATAGAAAGAAATAACAATGTATTAGAGAAGACAAAATAAGTCACCATTTTTTTAAACTGAAAGAAAATTCCATGTTTGCCTTATAACCACAATGCTAGTTATAAAATTCATTCTCCAGGTATTAATTATGTAATTAACAAAAAGAATATAGAAATGCTAGAGTTAAAAGGCAAAGTTTTGTTAGTGCCTGTAACTAAAAGAATTAGGATCACTTAAATTTAAAAATATAAATAAAATAATTCCATTATCTATGCTCAGTAACAGTAAGTTATTACAGCAAAAAGGAAAGAGCATAGGCTTTTGATGTATAAGGGGCTTAAACCCCAGTTGCACCACTTTTTAGCTATATCCATTCCAACTGTGAAATGCTAGACATAAGACATAAGGATGGTGTCTATGATCTTTATAAGTTGTACTGCCCTGAAAAATTCTATCCAACGCAATAGAAAAGAAAAAATACACACGAAAAAAGCATGAAACATAACAATCATTATTTTGCATAAAATAGAACTGCCAACTCTCGATTGGAAATCCCAATTGATTTTATTGATTATACGTTATCTATAAAGAATATGTTCTGATAGGCAATAATAATTACTTTTAAAATATAAGGAAAATATTTTAATAATAACATTAACTAAAACTATAAACATATGGAAAATTTTCTCTGCCTCTCTAAAGAAAAGCACAAAATTTTCTTGAGTAGAATAAAAAAAGACTTGAATCATTATTTCTTTTATCACCCACACTGAAAGCATCTACCATGCTCCTAGATGATAAAACTTAGTATCACATTACCAGTACCCCAATCTCTAATTTAACAATCAATTTTATGACATTCTAAGCAGAATCACAATAAATTTTCTTTAACAAAGCAATTCAAGAAAATGAATTTATGAGAAGAGCCAAAACACTAATAAGAATAAGCAGTGGAGGTGGTTTGTCCTGATCTCCCAAACAATAAAGTGTACTCTATAGCTCAATAATTAAACTCCTATGGCACAAGTATGAGAATCTGTTTCATAAATCAATAGAACAAAGCAAATAGTGAATAAAGTATGAACTGGTCAATTATCCGAGATACGCTCATTTGCCTCGTTTCTCCTTCCAGCTCTTTTTCCTTCCCTCTTCCTTAAGAATTATTAACTTGCCAAGCAAGATGGATCACACCTGTAATCCCAGCACTTGGGGAGGCAGAGGTAGGTAGATCACTTGAGTCCAGGAGTTTGAGACCAGCCTGGGCAACGTGGCGAAACTATCTCTTAAAAAAAATAAATAAATAAATACAAAAACTAGTTGGGCATAGTGGCACACACCTATAGTCCCAGCTACTCAGGAGGTTAAAGTGGGAGGATCACTTGAGCCCAGGAGAAGTTTCAGTGAGCCAAGATTGCACCACTGCACTCCAGCCTGGGTGAGAGAGTGAGACCCTCTCTGAAAAAAACACTTAGCTTTAATTAACTATATTGGAGAGCTGAAAACAGTTTCATAAGTGGGCACATCCAACTGACCATAGACCTAATCCTCATGGATCTGTCTAAAATAAATATATGCCACCTCCTGACAGACTCTGGTTTATTATATGTGCTCACAGTATAATCTTATTTCATGAACTTAACCTTCTAAATAGCATAATTTTATTAAGAACAACCTGGAATTTCAGTGGCCACTTTGGGGGAACATTTGACACTTCCAAATTGTATCTCTTGGTTGAGAAGGCCGGGTCAAGCAAGATGGTAGAATTGAAGGCTCCACTGATCTTTCCGCTAACAACCACACCAATTTAACAACTATTTACACACACAAGAAAAGCACCTTTATAAGAACAGAAAATCAGGTGAGCATTCACAGTACCTGGTTTTCATTTCATATTGCTGAAAGAGGTAATAAAGAGGTAGGAAAAACAGTCTTGAGTCACTGATGCACACCTCCCCCATCCCCTGGTGATGGCTATGGAGCTCAGAGAGAGAATCTGTATACTTAGTAGAGGGAGAATGTATCAATTGTGACATATTGCATTGAACTCAGTGTTACCCTATTATAGCAGAAATCAAAACAACCAAACTCAGCTGATGCCCACCCACAGAGGGAGTATTTAAACCAGCCCTAGCCAGAGAGGAATTGCCAATTCCAGTGGTCAGAGCTTGGGTTCCAGCAAGCCTTGCAACCTCAGGCTGAAGTGCCATGGGGATCTAAATAAACTTGGAAGGCAGTCTAGGCAACGAGGGCTACAACTCCTAGGTGA
Organism: Macaca nemestrina; assembly: GCF_043159975.1. NCBI lineage: Eukaryota > Metazoa > Chordata > Mammalia > Primates > Cercopithecidae > Macaca > Macaca nemestrina. The sequence goes on from NC_092128.1 coordinate 17,188,201, forward strand.
GTTCTAGTGATGAAGGAGGCTCAGAGCCAGTGGATTGAGGGGACATCATCAGCTGGGGCAGCTACAGGAGTGCTGGCATCAGCCTTCCCCTAACCCCAGGCTTCACAGCTTATGGTTCCAAAAGAGATCCCTTACTTCCACTTGAGAGGAGAGAGAAGAGTGAGGAAGACATTGTCTTGCATCTTGGATACCAGCTCAGCCACCACAGGATAGGGCACCAGTCAGTTATGAGGCCCACTTTCCTGGTCCTAGCTCCCAGCACTTCTAGACACCACATGGGGCAGAATGGAACCCACTGCCTTGAGAAGGACCCAGACCTGCCAGGATTTGTACCTGCTAACTGAAGAGCCGTTGGGCCCTGGATAGCCAGCAGTAATACCCAGATAGTATATCATGGGCCTTGCATGAGACTCTGAGACTTGCTGGCTTCAGGTGAAACTTAGAACATTCCTAGCTGTGGTGGCTACAGGGAGAGACTCCTGCTCAAGAAAAGTGAAGGGAAAAATATAGAGGATTCTGTCTTGCACCATAGGTACCAGGTCTGCCATGAGGAGGTAGAGCACCAAGTGAGCTTTTGAAGGACCCTGATTCAAGGCCTTGGCTCTTGGGCAGCATTTCTGGACCTGCCCTGGGCCAGAGGGGAGCCCACTGCCCTGAAAAGTGAGTACCAGGCCAGGCAACATTCACCGCAAGCTGACTGAAGAGCTCCTGAACCTTTAGGAAACATCAGTGTTAGCCTGGCAGTACTCCCTGTGGTCCTGTTATGGTCAGAAGGTGCCTTTGGAAAGAGGAGGGAAGAGTGGGAAAGACTGTGTCTTGTGATTTGAGTGCCAGTTCAGCCACAGTACAACAGAACACCAAGTAGACTTCTAAGGTTTTTGACTGTAGTCCCTGCCTCCCAGATGGCTCTCCTGGACCTGCCCAGGGCCCGGGGGAACTCACTCCCATAAAAGGAGGAACGATAGGCCTGGCTGGTGTCACCTGCTGATTGTGGAGCTCCAGGGCTTTGAGCAAACAAAGGCAGTGGCCAGGGAGTAGTTGCAGCAGATCTTGAGCAAGACCCAGTGCAGTGCTGGCTTCAGGTCTGACCCAGTGCATTCATATTCACGGTGGCCACAGGGGTGTCACTCCACCTCCTGCTCCAAGAGACTCAGAATAGAGAGAGAGAGAGAGATTCCCTTCTGGAGGAGAAAGTAAGGGAACAGAACAAAAGTCTCTGCCTGGTAATCCAGAGAATTCTTCCAGATTTTGTCCAAGACCATCAAGGAAGCACCTCTGTGAGACTATAAAAACCACAGCATTACTGGGTTTGGGGTTCCCTCTAATGAAGGAACTTATATCACAACACCCAAGTCCCTTTGAATACCTGGAAAGCCTTCCCAAGAAGGACGGGTACAAACAAGCCCAGACTGCAAAGACAACAATAAATACTGAACTCTTCAATGCCCAGACATAGATGAACATCAGTAAGTATCAAGACCACCCAGGAAAACATGATCTTACCAAATGAACCAAATAAGGCATCAGGGACAAGTCCTGGAGAAACAGATATGTGACCTTTCAGACAGAGAATTCAAAATAGCTGGGTTGAGAAAACTCAAATAAATTCAAGATATCACAGAGAATCAATTAAGAATTCTACCAGATAAATTTAACACAGACATTGAAATAATTTAAAAGAATCAAGCAGAAATTCTGGAGCTGAAAAATGCAACTGACATATTGAGAATGCATCAGAGTCTCTTAGTAGCAGAACGGATCAAGCAGAAGGAAGAATTAGTGAGCTTGAAGACAGGCTATTTGAAAATCCAAAATCAGAAGAGGCAAAAGAAAAAAGAATAAAAATCAATGAAGTATGCCTACAGGATCTAGAAAACAGCCTTAAAGGGCAAATTTAAGAGTTATTATCCTTAAAGAGGAGGTAGAGAAAAAGATAGGAGTAGAAAGTTTAAGCAAAGGGATAATAACAGAGAAATTCCCAAGCCTAAAAAAAGATATCAATATTTGAGTACAAGGTTATAGAACACCAAGCAGATTTAACTCAAAGATGACTAACTCAAGGCATTATAATAATCAAACTCCCAAAGGTCAATGATAAAGAAAGGATCCTAAAAGCAGCAAGAAGAGAGAAACAAACAACATACCATGGAGCTGCAATACATCTGGCAGCAGACTTTTCAGTGGAAAATTTACAAGCATGTAAGAGTAACATGACATATTTCAAGAGCTGAAGGGAAAAAATCTTTTACCCTAGAATAGTATATTTGTCAAAAATATCCTTCATACAAAAAGGAGAAATAAAAGCTTTCCCAAAACCAATAGCTGAGACTCTTCATCAACTCCAGACATGTCCTAGAAGAAACGTTAAAGGGAATATTTCCATCCGAAATTATTTATTAGTTTTCTTTCTGCTTGTCTATTTGTTTATTTTATGTAAGCAATATTAAGTTGTTATTAGTTTAAAGTAATGTGTTCTAAGATAGTATTTGCAAGCCTCATAACCCTAAATCAAAAAACATACAAGAAATCCACACAAAATAAAAAGCAAGAACTTAAATCATACCATCAAAAATCACCTTCACTAAAAGGAAGAAAGGGAAGAAGGAAATAAGAAAGAGAAGACCACAAAACAACCAGAAAACAAATAACAAAATGGCAGGAGTAGGTGCTTACTTATCAATAACATTGAATATAAATGAACTAAACTCTCCAATCAAAGGACATAGAGTTGCTGAATGCATTAAGAAAACAAGATCCAATAATCTATTTCCTAAAAGAAACACACAAAAGCCAAAATAAACAAATGGGATCTAATTAAGCTAAAAAGCTTCTGCACAGCAAAAAAAACTATCACCAGAGTGAAAAGGCAACCTACAGAATGGGAGAAAATGTTTGCAGTCTATCCATCTGACAAAGGGCTAATATCCAGAATCTACAAAGAACTTAAACAAATTTACAAGAAAAAAAAAACAAACAACCCTATCAAAAAGTGGGCAAAAGATATGAACAGACACTTCTCAAAAGAAAACATTTATGCAGCCAACAAACATGAAAAAATGCTCACCATCACTGGTCATTAGAGAAATGCAAATCAAAACCACAATGAGATACCATCTCATACCAGTTAGAATGGCGATCATTAAAAATTCAGGAAACAACAGATGCTGGAGAGGATGTGGAGAAATAGGAACACTATTACACTGTTGGTGGGACTGTAAACTAGTTCAACCATTGTGGAAGACAGTGTGGCAATTCCTCAAGGATCTAGAACTAGAAATGCCATTTGACCCAGCCATCCCATTACTGGGTATACACCCAAAGGATTATAAGTCATTCTACTGTATAGACACACGCACACATATGTTTATTGTGGCACTATTCACAATAGCAAAGACTTGGAACCAACCCAAATGCCCATCAATGATAGACTGGATAAAGAAAATGTGGCACATATACACCATGGAATACTATGCAGTCATAAAAAAGGATGAGTTCCTATCCTTTGCAGGGACATGGACGAAGCTGGAAACCATCATTCTCAGTAAACTAACACAAGAACAGAAAACCAAACACTGCATGCTCTCACTCATAAGTGAGAGTTGAACAGTGAGAACACATGGACACAGGGATGGGAACATCACACATTGGGGCCTGTTGGGGGTTCGGGGGCTAGGGGAGGGATAGCATTAGGAGAAATACCTAATGTAGATGACAGTTTGATGGGTGCAGCAAACCACCATGGCACATGTAAACCTATGTGACAAAACTGCACGTTCTGCACATGTACCCCAGAACTTAAAGTATAATTAAAAAAACAAACAAAAGAAACATACTTCACCTATAAAGAGATATATAAACTAAAAATTTAGAGATGGAAAAATATATAACATACCAGTGGAAACCAAAAGAGCAGGAGTAGCTGTACTTAGATCAGATGAAATAGAATTCAAGACAAAAACTATAAGAGACAAAGAAGGTCACTACATCATGATACAGGGGTCAATTCAGTGAGAGGGTATGACAAATTTAAATATATATGCACCCAACACTGAAGCACCCAAATATATAAAGCAAATATTATTAGAGCTAAAGAGAGAGAGAGACACCAATACAATGATAGCTGGAGACTTCAACACCCCACTTTCAGCATTAGACAGATCTTCCCAGAAAATTAACAAAGAAACATCAAACTTAATCTTCACTACAGACCAAATATACTTACTAGATATTTATAAAACATTTCATTTAACAGCTACAGAATACATATTCTTTTCCTCAGGACATGGATCTTTCTCAAGGATAGACCATATGTTAGGTCACAGAACAAGTCCTAAAATATTCAAAAAATGAAATATTAATAATTATCTTCTCTGACCACAGTGGAATAAACCTAGAAATCAGCAGCAAGAGGAATTTGGAAACTATACAAGTACATGAAAATTAAACAGTCTGCTCCTGAATGACTAATGGGCCAATGAAGAAATTAAAAAGGAAATGTAAAATTTCTTGAAACAAATAATAATGGAAATACAACATACAAAAGCTTGTGGTACAACAAAAGCAGTACTAAGAGGGATGTTTATAGCTATAAGTTCCTATATCAAAAAGGAGCAACTTGAAATAAACAACCTAATAATGTCTCTTAAAGAGCTAGAAAAGCAAGAGCAACCCACATCCAAAATTACTAGAGGGGAAAAAAATAATAAAGATCAGAGCAGAAATAAATGAAATTGAAATGAAGAAAACAATACAATAAGGTTTTACACGCTCATGCCTGTAATCCCAGCACTTTGGGAGGCTGAGATGGGCAGATCACAAGGTCAGGAGTTCGAGACCAGCCTGACCAACATGGGGAAACCCCATCTCTACTAAAAATACAAATATTAGCCAGGTGTGGTGGTGCACGCCTATAATCCCAGCTACTCAGGAGGCTGAGACAGGAGAATCGCTTGAGCCTGGGAGGCGGAGGTTGCGGTGACCCAAGATCACACCACTGCACTCCAGCCTGGGTGACAGAGTGAGACTCCATCTCAAAAAAAAATAAACTAAAAGAGTATACTTGTATTGTGTGAAACACAAAGGACAAATGCTTAAGGTGATGGATATCCTCTGTATCCTGATGTGGTTATTACACATTTCATGCCTGTATTAAAATATTCTATGTAACTTATAAATATAGACACCTACTATCTACCCACAAAAACATTAAAAAACAAAACAATATAAAAAATAAAAAACAAAATTGTATGTCTTTCTATTAGTAATCTACTACTGTGCAACAAGTTACCCCAAAACTCAGAGGCTCAAAACAACAATCATTTATCATCTCACAGTTTCTGTTGATCAGAAATCCAGTCATGGCTTATTGGGTCTTTTGGCAATTGATTCCCTCAAACAGCTGCAATCGAGGTGTTCACCAGTGCCTTAAGGTTTTACTGGGGTGAATCTATTTCCAAGCCCCTTCACATGGTTACTGACATGATTCAGTTTGTCCTGTACTGTTGAACTGAGGGCCTCAGTCCTCCTTGGCTGTTGACTGCAGGTCACTCTCAGTTCCTTGCCATGAGGGCCTCCACAAAGGGCAGCTCACAACATGGCAGTTTGCTTTATCAAAACAAGCAAGAGAGAAAGCAAGAGAGAGAAGCTGCAAGTTATGATCTTTTGTAACTTATCTGACAGTGGCAGCCCATCACTTTTGCTATGTTCAATCCAATAGAAACAAGTCACTAGGTATAGCCAATACTAAAGGGGAAAAGATTCCACAATAGATGTGACTATGACTACCAGATATTGTAGATTATTGGGAACCATATTTGAAGCTGTTAACCACAATCTTAGAGATATACTGAAAAAGTAATGAGATTTTGAACATTCAATGGTTGGCATTTGTCAAGCTAGTATGCAGAAATCTCTGAAAGAAATGTGATTGGTTTGCTTAATGGATTCTCTAGCAAAGGATAAAAATATATCTATTTCAATCTTGGATCTACAGTTCTCCATAAGACATCAGTTTCCTTTTATCCTACTTAATCCTACCTGTCTTTGTACCACTCTTTTAGCCTTCCCAGTGTGCTTCTAGACTTCCTTTTCCTCAGAGAATCCCTCAGGAGGAGATTAATAAGCATGAAAATTGCCCTGTGCAAGTAGAATTTAAACTTAGTGCATTCAGAAGTCTATTAGACATGTACTAACTGATACTTTTCAATTGATTCATCTTAATAAGACAATCCATTGTCTTTTAAAATGGATAAATAGTGCAGGCTGACAAGAAGCTGAAGGCAATCTAAAAAAAAACCTAGTTCTCAATAACAGGAAAGGGCTGAATATAGCAAAGCAAGTTAGTAAATAACTTTTAAAGACTAAAACTTGGCCGGGCGCGGTGGCTCACGCCTGTAATCCCAGCACTTTGGGAGGCCGAGACGGGCGGATCACGAGGTCAGGAGATCGAGACCATCCTGGCTAACACGGTGAAACCCCGTCTCTACTAAAAAATACAAAAAACTAGCCGGGCGAGGTGGCGGGCGCCTGTAGTCCCAGCTACTCGGGAGGCTGAGGCAGGAGAATGGCGTGAACCCGGGAGGAGGAGCTTGCAGTGAGCTGAGATCCGGCCACCGCACTCCAGCCTGGGTGACAGAGCGAGACTCCGTCTCAAAAAAAAAAAAAAAAAAAAAAAAAAAAAAAAAAAAGACTAAAACTTACCCCCTGCCAAAGACTGAACAAAAATTCAGTCCTATAAACAAGAAAAATAAGGAGTCTATTGATGACTACAGAAATCAACTTGTACGGGTCTTTCAACATAATTCTGGAGTTAATGTAAAAAATGAGATCAAGGGAACTTTGTCCTGTCTTCATCAATGGACTAAAATCTGATGTAGTAGATCTAATAGAAAAAGTAAATTAGAACAAAAGACTTTGGCATAAAAGAACCATGGAGTATTGCTGAATACTTTAAATGAGACCTAGAAAACAGGCCATCAAAAAGGCGATTTACTAATGTCACTTGAAATTACCAATCAATCTGCTTCTTCCAGGCATATGGATGAAAGATCATGATACCTGTAGATATGGCCAACAAAAGGTCCATGGCAAAAGCCAGTGATCCATCTTATTCAAAAATAAAAAGAAAGTTTTCTTTAAAGATAACCAAATATGGTGCCCAAGGGAACTATTGGTATCACAAAGTTTCTTGTCTTCCATAATCCTCTCAAGGACTATTCAGCCTAGTTGTTACCAAGGAAAATCATGGAATTACAGACTCTGATGTAACTATATCTACTGTATAAACAAAGACCACCCAACTGAGAAAAAAATACAGTCACTTTATTCAGCTTACTACAGCAAGGCAATCACCACCATCACTAGCATTCAGCAGAGATTCAAAGGCAGGCAGGAAAGGGTAAAGCTTTGCAATAAAAAACAGGAAAGGCTTCAAGTATGCTCTGATTAGAGGTTGTTGGCATGGAGAAGCTGGGCCAACTAGAAATGAGGCATCTTATGTGTTTGGTTTGGGAAGTGTATCTGGATTTCTCTGGGTGATCCCGAATTGGAAGCAGGGACAAAAAATAGGGAAGCTAGCAGTTATTGACCATATTCCAACGATTCTAAAATGTCTTCAGCATTTTAGAATGGTTTGGCTTCCCAGGCAGGTTGCTGCAGAGGTTGTGTTTAGAAAAGTAATTGTTCTTGCAATACAAAGAGATTTTAGATTTTGTGTTTCCTACATGGGTATTCACAGTAATCTAGGGACAGGGAAACACATTTAATGGCAACTGCCACCCAAGAATTTTGTAAGTTCTTGGCACTTACAAAAAAAAAAAAAAAAAGCATCTTTGCCCTTATTATACTCAATATTCTAGGAAAGTAGAAAGCATAAAGGGATGACAAAATTGAAATTAGCCAAACTTCTTATAAGAGACTAAATTGGTATATTTAGTCACATCATCAACAGGTTCAAGCTATTTTTCCACAACATAACTTTTCTCATCCATTGCTGAGATACTAAAGATTTCAAAGAAAGACTGTTTTTGAAGCTCATTGGAAAGAACATTATTGAATACCACTGAAAGCACACATTGGTCAAACTTCAAGTAACAACTTGGCCTTGTTTCAAAATTTCAAATGTCCTGTTCTACTTGGAAATCTGAACACTTGGGTGATCTAAAGCTAAGCTATCCAGGCATCTTCCAGAAGTACATGACATCTTCCACAGACCTTCAGACAAACAGATGACTTCTTGCTGTAGACAGGTTCTTCTTAAGACTCACAGAACAAGGTCCAGATAACTGAAACCATAAATAAACTCATATCCCATGTCCCATTTTTTTAACCTGCATGCTCCTTTGTTTATTTTCCTAGCTATTTGCTTTATTTTCTCCTAGTTTAAGCTTCTAAATTGCTAACACACATTTGTTACTTTTAATTGATAACGTTCCTTAATACTACTCTGTGCATCCCTAATCACTCCTTGGAATGAATCAGTATCTAGCTACAATTCACTTGTGATATGGCTAAATCACACAATCAAACTAATTGTGTTTTTAAACACTTTCCTTTGGGTAACACTTAGTGACTATTACTATCAGTCTCTGCTAATAAACCAGTTGGTTTCCTGAAAATATAAATCAACTACTACCCAGATTTTTAGATGGCAAACACCATAACAGGTCAGACAACCAAAACTCAAAAACTCATCATCAGATCACACTTGTTATGAAAACCAGAACACCTTGCATAGGAGGTAGCCTTCACAAATTTTTCCAGTATTAGAGTTTAGAAAAAGACAAAGAAATAAATAGTGCACGAGTAGAAGCTGACTCATTTTTACAGATCCCACAATAAAGGCTAACTACTAAGTTCAACTTAATACTTGTACTAAAGATCTACCTGTTTATCTACTTTTGATCTACTGTTGATTTCACTTTCTGATACCAAACCAATTTTTCTGAGTGGCACCACAACCCTGTGGCACAATTATACCATCCCATAGGGATATTTTGTCTGAAAACAGATCATTAAACTGCCCCCAATGACACGCATTAGAATTGCAGTACAAAAGCCCATTGAGTACTAGCTGCAAGTTGGACAGGCATGTCCAAACTCATGCCTGCCTTCCAGACAGCTTCTGACATCAACCTGGTTCTATTTGGCACATGAATTTTCCCTCATTAAAAAAATAGGCCAGGCACAGTGGCTCCCGCCTATAATCCAAGCACTTTGGGAGGCTGAGGTGGGTGGATCGCTTGAGGTCAAGAGTTCGAGACCAGCCTGGCCAACTTGGTGAAACCCCATCTCTACTAAAAATAAAAAAGAAAAATTAGCTGGTCATGGTGGCGGATGCCTGTAATCCCAGCTACTTGGGAGGCTGAGGCAGGAGAATTGCTTGAACCCGGGAGGCAAAGGTTGCAGTAAGCCAAGATCATGCCACTGCACTCCAGCCTGGGCTACAGAGTGAGACTCCTTCTCAAAAAAAAAAGAGAGAGAGAGATGAGATGTTTAAATATGACTGAACTCAAGAAGGATAAAGACTGAGCCTCAGTTGGAGACTCAAAACTTTAACAACTAGGGAGATTCTGTGCTTCTTTCTTCTGTCCTCGAGCATCTTAATTGTTTTATAGGCCTAAAAAATATGGTAAATACTACAACACAATGGTTCAAAGATTGATGGAAGAGCTAGATAATGTCTCTGAGACCATAGAGCTCCTCATCTGAGACGTTTTGAGACTGGACAGGTTATGGTTCAAAACAAGATAGCCTTGAATATATTATTAGCCTCTCAAAGCAGACGTGTGCCATTTTAAGGAAAGACTTTGAATTTACATCTCTACAGACCATTTTGGAATCTTTAATATTACTCTAAGGAATAGTAAACAAATCAAAAGTTTAGGTGATTTGGCTAACATAGTCATATCTCATCCTGTGAGCTTTCTAGATTGGGAATGGGATCTGTTCTCTTGTTTTAATTGGACTTGTTTTGTTCCAGGCTTAAAAGTGAATTACAAACTGTGCTGTATTCAAATATGTGATCTCTACCTTAAAGGCTGCCATGCATTCATTGTCTCATCAAATGATTCAACAAGCAATTATGTAGCAGAAGCAACAAGAAAGAATAGCATTTGTTGAAACTGAAATGACTATCAATATGACAAAAGACATACAAACAAAAATGTAGATCTGGATAGATCACCAAAATTATCAATCACAGAGCCTCCACCAGAGAATGATCAAAAAACAGTCTGAGAAATGGAAGTCAAACTAACAATCCTATCTTATCAGAAAATTACCAATCCTGCAGAACAAGCAAGAACACACCACAACATGGTCTGGAAAGAGAAGACTACAAGTTTCGGAATTCAGATGAAAAGAGAACGAAGAAACACTGCATGCCCTGCTCTGTTCTCCCAAGCCAATTAAAAATGACTGCCCCCTACCCATTTAGCCCAATTCATTCCCCATTTCCAAAAGACATCCCAGAGAAATCACCCAATTTATAATCCTAACACCAGATCTAGTCCTGTAAAAAAAAGAAAAAAAAAAAACCAAAAAACAAAAAACACACCCTGTGTAACTTTCCTTTTGTGTACATTGTTGATGCTCTGTTCTTAATGAGGTTTTCCCTCGCTGGGGAGATTAATAATAAATGACTTTGTTTTTATATAAGCTTTCCTGATTATCTTCTTGAGGATTTTAACAGTTCCTGTTTAAGGCTAAGCCTCAAGAGATCGCATCCCCTCTCTTCTATTCGAGAAAACCACTCCAGTATTCCTCCCCAATTTTTCTCCAATTCCTCTCCTCCCAAATCTATTGCTCCAACTCCAACCTAGCTTTTCCAGAGCATTCTCTCTAAAACTGCTCTTTCCAAAGTCGCCCATGACTTGTATATTTCAGAATTCAAAGGTCAATTCTTAGGTCACATTTTGCTTGAGCGATCAGCATCATTTGACAAAGTTGGTCGATCCCTTTTCCTGGAAACAGTTTCTTTACATGGCCTCCAGGATATCATGATCTTTTTATTTCCATATACCTCACTGGCGCTCCAACCTGTTAACATCAGTAGTCCCCAAGTTTTAGTCATAGACATCTCTTTGCTATCTATACCCACTTCCTTAGTAATCTTTACCAGTCTTATAGTTTCATTTATTTGTCGGGGGGCACAGAGAGAGCAAGTTTATTTGGTAAAAGCGGACCAAACATTATCCAAAAGAGACAAGATAGGAAAGGTGCTGTGACAAGAGAGCCTAGAAAGCCTTCAGGCTAGACACAAAGTCTCCCACAGGGAAAGGCACGGGCTCTGGGGAGACTGAGAAGGTCCTTAGCCATGTGGCACCCCACGAACAAGCTCTTCACAGTTGATGCAACCATGGCTGTCCTCATGCCCTGCACTAGCATCTCTACTTCTATCATCTTCTCACCCAGTGTGACAAGGACTTGCCAGATTTCAGTGCCCATCATGGTGCCTTTCCCTTTCTTGTCAAATACACAAAGTCCTTCAACATAATCCTCATAGGCCCTGGTCCCTGTCCTTGGCCACAGCCTGCAGCATGGGCAGGAAGTGCCCAAAGTCCAGCACCTTCACATTCATCTCATGACTCTTGGGGATCCCCAGGACTTGAATCACCTCAGCATCGGTGGGGTTCTGACCCAGGACCCTCATCACATCCCCACACTGACTGTACAGGATCTTACCATCACCTGTTCAGTCAAACAGCTAGAAGACCTCCTTGAATTCTGTGGTCTGGTCCTCAGTGAAGTCACACACCTTGACTGCTTAGCTCTGTGGCACCTTTTCCTAGAGTAATGGCCCAGTCTTACAGTTTTAAACATCATATTTAGTCTAAATACTCCCAAATATTTACCTCCAGTTTAGATTTTTCCCTTCCCTTCCAGTCTCACATATTTATCTAATCTAATCTAATCTATACATGGTTAAATATTAAATTTAATATATTAAAAATTAATAAAATGTAAAATATATTAATAAAAATTAATATTTTAACTATTTTAAAATTAGTTAAATCTATTATATGTGTGTGTATATGTATATATATATACACTCAAACTTAACATGTTCAAAAATGAACTCCAAATATTACCCCCAGATCAACCTGCTTCACCCACAGTCTCTCCCAAATATCCTGGTGACAAGCTGTGACCCGGCACTTTTTTGTTTGTGGGGGGGAAAAAAAAAAAAAAGTCCTTGTCCTTATGGAGCACACATTCTAGTTTAGAACACAGGTAGCTAACAAATAAATAAAGTATGCATGAATGATATCAGATAAGTGCTATGAGAAAAAAATAAAGTAAAATTGTGAGTGCTGGAGTAACATTGTTAAATAGGGTACTCGGTGAAATTCATTAAACGTGGATCCCCAAAACTTGAGCAGGCTGCAAGAATTCTCCTGAGGAATCTCAGGAATGCTGAAAATAGAGTGGGGAGGTGGCTGGGAGGTAGTATGTCTCTCCTAGAAATATGATATGGAATAGTGAGAATACCATAATCAAGGGTAAGAAAGTGAGGATAGGGAATGTGTTTATGAAAAGGTATAATAATGTGTGACAAAAATGTGGCTCCTGAGTCTGAGAAGGTGATGTTGGGGGATAAAAGGGCAAAAGAAAAGGGAAGGCAATGGATCTCCAGAGACACCCAGGACATGAATCTCGGAAGAAAATGATTTGGATTGGCAAATGCTCTTGTTGAGGATACCAAGTAGACCCAAAGCCTGTTGACACACACAGCTAGGGACCTTGGAGTGAATGCTGCTGTCATGAGATGTTCTCCCATCCCTTTTTCTAGTTCCTTAGAAATATCCAGAAAATACTGAATTACGAGGACTTATTAAAAGGAAATCAAACTGTTGATACTTATTTGTATAAAAGTAATCCTTTATGCTGCATTCAATACAAGTTCATCTGAACATGATACTATGCTAATAACATTTACTTCATCTCAGAAAAACGTAAATGAGATTAATCCTCTACTCTTCTTAACCTTTGCTGCACACTGGAATTATCTGGGGAGCTCTACAAGGCATAATTCTTGAGTCTCATATAAGAAATTTTGATTTAATTGCTTGGGCAAGACCTGGACATTGGGACATATTTTAATCTGTCAAGGTGATCCTCATGTACAGTCAAAATTGAGAATCTGAAAGTAATTTTCACTACAAGGTTTGTAATATCTAACTTTTTCCCAGAATTTTACAGAATACTAATAAGAGGCTGTGAAAAAAAAAATGACCCTTTAAAAACTCATCCTTACTGGTTTTTATACTGGTATATAAAAATACATTAACTTTTGTGTCTTAACCTTACATCTAGCTACCTTTCTAAATTAGCTTATTTTCCAATAATTTTTAGGTTGCTGGGATTTTCTATCGTAAACAATCATATTCTCTTAAAATAATGACAGTTTTTGTGATGGTTACTATTAGTGTCAACTTGACCAGATTAAAGGATGTAAAGGATTGTTTCTGGGTGTGTCTGTGAGGGTGTTGCCACAGGAGATTAACATTTGAGTCAGTGGACTGGGATAAGAAGACCCACCCTCAGTGTGGGTGGGCAGTATCCAATCGCCTGCCAGTGTCGGTAGAAAAAGCAGGCAGAAGAAGGTGGAATACGCTGGTTTGCTGAGTCTTCTGGCTTTCATCTTTCTCCCGTGCTGGACGCTTCCTGCCCTTGAACATCAGACTCCAGGTTCTCTGGCCTTTGGACTCTTGGATTTACACCAGTGGTTTGTCAGGGGCTCTCTGGCCTTCAGCCACAGACTGAAGGCTGCACTGTCAGCTTCCCTACTTTTGAGGCTTTGGGACTGGGACTGAGCCACTACTGCTCCTTGCTCCTCAGCTTGCAGATGGCCTGTTATCGGGCTTCACCTTGTGATCCTTTGAGTCAATTCTCCTTAATAAACTCCCTTTCATATATACATATATCCTATTAGTTCTGTCCCTCTGGAGAACCCTAATACAGTTTTATTTCTTCTTTTCCTTTAATTTATTTTTCTAATGTTACTTCTGTCTATCACTACCAGTATAATGCTGAAGAGCAAAGGTGATAGTTGGCATTTCTGTCTTGTTCCTGAGTGTAAAGGAACAGCTTCTACTATTTCCTCACTTAGAATAATGTTTGTGATTTTTTTGTTATCCTTATCAACTTAAGAAAGCTCCTTTCCATTCTTGGTTTACTTTAAAAAAAGTTATCACAAATGAGTAGTGAATTTCATCAAATGTTTGTTTTGTATTTTTCAGATGACTACATGGTTTTTAATAACAGCTTTATTTGGATAAAACTCAGATACCATAAAACCCACCCTTTAAAAATATACAGTTCAGTGGGTTTTTATATATTAACAGAGCTATGCAATGATCACCGCTATTTAATTTTAGAAAATTTTCATGACCCAAAAAGAAATGCTGTACCCATAAGCGTTAATTATCCATTCCTCTTATCCACCAGCCCCTAGCAACCACTAATCTACTTTCTATCTCTATGGATTTACCTGTTCTGGACCTTTTATATAAGTGGAATGATACAATACATAGTCTTTTGTAACAGCGTCTTTCACTTAGCATAATGTTTTCAATGTTCATCTGCATATTTCATCCCTTTTTATGACTGGATAATATTCCATTGTACGGATGTACCACCTTTTTTTAAGTCCATTCATCAGATTATGAACAGCTTGTTTCCACTTCTTGGTTGCTATGAATAATGTTGCCATGAATATTTGTGCACAAATTTTTGTGTGGCTATATATTTTCATTTCTCTTGGCTATATACCTGTAGATGGAATTTGTGGGTCATATGGTAACATTTAACATTATTTAACATTATTTAACATTTTGAGGCACTGCCAAACTGTTTTCCAAAGTGGCTACACTAGGTTATATTCCCACCAGTAATGATTGAGAATTCCAGTCTCTCCAAATCTTCATCAGTATGCATTATTGTCTTTTTCCTTTTGGCCATCCTGGTAGGTGTGAAGTTGTACCTCATTGTGGTTTTGATTTGCATTTCCCTGATGATTAAGGATGCTGATCATCTTTTCATGTGATAATTGGCCATCTGTATATCTTCTTTGGAAAAACACCTGTTCAAACTCTCTCACCCTTTCTTACTTGTATTATTTGTCTCTTTACTAGAGAGTTGTAAGAAGTCTTTATGTATCTTGGATTCCAGGCCCTTATCAGATATATTATTTACAAGTGTTTTCTACCATTCTGTAATTCATTCTTCACTTTCTTGATGGCATCCTTTGAGGCACAAAAGTTTTAAAAATTAAGTCCAAGTTTTTAAAATTAATTAAGTCCAATTTATCTATTTGGTTGTTTTTGCTTGTGCGTTTGGTGTCATATCTAAGAAAACATTACCAATGGTAACAAAGATTTACTCCTGTAAGTTTTCTTGTTAAGAGTTGCATAGATTTAGGTATTACACTTCGGTCTATTATCCATGTTTAGTCAATTTTTATATATGGTATGAATTAAGACTCCAACATCAAGCTAGGCACAGTGGCTCACACCTATAATCTCAGAACTTTGAGAGGATATCATGGGACAATCATTTGAGCCCAGGAGTTCAAAACTAACCTGAGTAACACAGTGAGACCCCATCTCTACAAAAAAAAAAAAAAGTAAACAATTAGTCGGGCATGGTGACATGAACCTGTGGTCCCAGCTACTTTGCAGGGAGGCTGAGGTGGGAGGATTGCTTCAGCCTAGGAGGTCAAGGCTGCAGTGAGCCATGACTGTGCCACCAGGCTCCAGCCTGGGCAACAAAGCAAGACCCTGACTCACAAAATAATAATAATAATAATCCAATTTCATTCTTTTGCATGTAAATATCCAGTTGATCCAGCACCATTTGTTGAAAAACTTATTTTACCATCAAATTGTCTTGGCACCCTTGACTAAAATTATTTGACCATAAATGTGAAGGTTTAATTCTGGACTTGCAATTCTGTTTCAGTGATTCATGTTATCTTTATGCCAGGACCACAGTGTCTTGATTATTGCAGTTTTGTAGTAAGTTTTTGAAACTGAGAAGTGAGTTCTCAAAAATTTTTTATTCTTATTCGAAATTGTTTTGGTTACTATAGCTCTCTTACAATACTATATACATTTTAGAGCCAGCTTGTCAATTTTTGCAACAACAAAAAAGCCAGCTGGGATTTACATAGGGATTGCACTGATCAATTTGGAGAGTATTGATATCTAAACAATATTAATTATTCCAATTCATGAACATCAGTAATAGTTCCATTTATTATTGTCTTTTCTGATTTCTTTCAGCAATGCTATATGGTTTTTAGTGTTAAGTCTTATACTTTTGTTATATCTATTTATAAATATTTTATTCTTCTTAATGCTACTGTAAAGGGAAGTGTTTTCTTAATTTTATTTTTGAATTGTTCATTGCTAGTGTACATGCATACAATTGATTTTTGTATATTGATATTGTATTCTGCAAGTCATTGTTTTTCTAAAACTTGGCAAACGCCAAAGGAAATGTGTGAGTCCTCTATTACTTACTGAAGCCATTTATTACTTTTAATGGCTTTTTAGTGTAGATTCTTTAGGATTTTCTATAAACAAGATCACATAATCTGCAAATTAAGAGAGTTTTATTTCTTCCTTCCTAATCTGCATGACTTTTATTTCTTTTTCTTGCCTAATCATCCTGGCTAGAATTTCCAGTACGATCTTGAATAGAAGTGGCAAGAGCAGATATCCTTGCCTTGTTCCTGATCTTAGGGGAAAAGCACTAGTCTTTCACCATTGAGTATATGTATTTTGTAGATCCCTCCCTTCAGTTTACAAAAGTTCCCTTCTGTATTAGTCCATTCTCATGCTGCTATAAAGAACTGCCCGAGACTGGGTAATTTATAAAGAAAAGAGGTTTAATTAACTCATGATTCCACAAGTCTGGGATGGGAGGCCTCAGGAAACCTACAGTCATGGCAGAAGGGGAAGCAAACATGTCCTTCTTCACATGGTAGCAGGAAGGAGAAGAATAAGAGCTGAGTAAAGGGGGAAGCCCCTTATAAAACCATCAGATCTCATGAGAACTTCCTTAATATCACAAAAAGAGTGTATTAGTCTATTTTCATACTGCTATGAAGAAATACCCAAGACTGGGTAATTTATAAAGAAAAATAGGTTTAATGGACTTACAGTTCCACATGGCTGAGGGGGGCCTCAAAATCATGGCAGAAGGTGAAGGAGGAACAAAGACACATCTTACATGATGGTAGGCAAGAGTCATGTGCAGGGGAACTGCCCTTTATAAAACCATTCACTATCACAAGAATAGCATGTGAAAACCCACCCTCCATGATTCAATTACCTCCCTCCAGGTCCCTCCCATGACACATGGGGATTATGGGAGCTACAATTCAATATGAGATTTGGGTGGGGATACAGCCAAACCAAATCAAATAGCATGGGGGCATGGGGGAACTGCCCCCTTGATTCAATTACCTCCCACCTGGTCCCTCCCACCACTTGTGGGGATTATGGGAACTACAGTTAAGATGAGATTTGGGTTGGGACACAGCCGAACCATATCACCTTTTATACCTAGTTTGTTGAGTGGTTTTATCATAAAAGGATGTTGTACCTTTTCATATGTTTTTTCTACATCTATTGAGATGATCATATGAAGTGTGCCCTTTATTTTATTAATATAGTATATTATATTAAGTTTCAGATGTTGAAACAACCTTGACCAAATTCATTAATGCAAATAAAAACTCAAAAAAGCCTAGAGGCCTTAGCCTACTATACCTGCATTAAAAATTTTAGTTGGGGTGACCTCGGAGCATAACTCAACCCCTGAACAACCTAAACTGAGACCTCACTAGTATAAGTGGGTTAACATACATTGACCCAATAATTTGATCAACGGAGTAAGTTACCCTAGGGAAAACAGCACAATCCTATTCTAGAGTCCATATTGACAATAGGGTTTACGACCTCGATGTTGGGTCAGGACATCCTAATGGTGTAGCCACTATTAAGGGTTCGTTTGTTTAATGACTAAAGTCTTACATGATCTGAGTTCAGACCAGAGTAATGCAGATTGGTTTCTATCTATTTAACACTTCTCCTAGTACGAAAGGACAAGAGAGACAGGGCCCACTTCATAAAGCGCCCTCACCCTGTAGATAACGCTGTCTCAATCTAACAAATCACCATACACCCTACCCAAGAACAGGGTTTGTTAAGATGGCAGAGCCCGGCAATTGCATAGAACTTAAAACTTTATAACCAGAGGCTCAACTCCTCTTCTTCTTTTTTTTTTTTTTTGAGAGAGTCTCACTTTGTCACCCAGGCTGGAGTTCAGTGACCTGATCTCTGCTCACTGCAAGCTCCGCCTCCTGGGTTCACGCCATTCTCCTGCCTCAGCCTCGCAGGTAGCTGGGACTACAGGCGCTCGCCACCATGTCTAGCTAATTTTTTGTATTTTTAGTAGAGACGGGGTTTCACCGTGTTAGCCAGGATGGTCTCAGTCTCCTGACCTTGTGATCCACCCACCTCGGCCTCCCAAAGTGCTGGGATTACAGGCATGAGCCCCCGTGCCCAGCCTCCTCTTCTTAACAATAAGCCTATAATTAACCTTCTCCTACCTATCATTTCCACTCTAATCACTACAGCATTCCTTACACTCATTGAACAAAAAATCTTAGGCTATATACACCTACACAAAGGACCTAACATTGTAGGTGCCTGCAGACTGCTTCAACCATTCACTGACGCAATAAAACTTTCCATACAAGAACCTTTACAGACCTCAACATCTACATCTACTATCACCCTTTACCCTTTATATTATTGCTCCAACCCTGGCCCTTTCTATTGCTCTCCTCTGTGAAGTCCCCTCTCTATAACAAATCCCCTAATTAATTGTAATATAGGCCTCCTATTTATGCTAGCCACATCAAGCCTAGCCGTCTGTTCTATTCTATGATCAGGATGAGCATCTAATTCAAATTCATACTAGCTCCTACCCCAATCTTAATTTAAAAAATAAATCCCTGCTCTACAGAAGCAGCCACCAAATACTTCCTTACACAAGTAACCACATCTATAATTCTCATAATAGGTATCCTTTCCAATAACCTGGCCTCTGGACAGTGAACAACAATAAACACTATTCATCAATTTTCATCCTTAATAATAATGGCCCTAGTAATAAAACTAACAATAGCCCCTTTCACTTCTGAGTCCCAGAAGTAACTCAAGGAACCTCTCTAATGTCTGGCATACTTCTCACATGACAAAAACTAGCCCCTATCTCGATCATGTTTCAAATTTTCCCAATTATAAACATGAACATCCTCCTATCTATCACAATCTGATCCATTATAGTAGGTGGCTGAGGCGGACTTAATCAAGCACAACTGCGTAAAATCATAGCCTACTCCTCAATTACTTACCTAAGTTGAATAACATAAGTAATAATTTGTAACCCAAACGTTATCATTCTAAACCTGATTATTTAACTACTACATTTCTAGCACTCAACCTGAGTATAAGCACAACCCTGTCACCATCTCGCACCTGAAACAAATTAACATGGTTAACACCTATAATTCCACTAATTTTACTATCCCTAGGAGGTTTACCCCCATTAACAGGATTTCTGCTTAAATGAACCATCATTCAAGAATTTACAAAAATCAAGTCTTATTACCCCTGCCATCATAACTATCATAACTCTACTCAACCTGTACTTTTACATATGCCTAATTTATTCCATCTCAGTAACAATACTCCCCACATCTAATAATATGAAAATAAAACGACAATTCGAAAATACAAAAACTACATTTCTCTTCCCCCCACTTATCTTTTCTACCCTCCTCTTACCTATCTCTCCATTGATACTGACTATAACTTAGAAATTTAGGTTACATAAGACCAAGAACCTTCAAAGCCCTTAGTAAGTAAATTGTATTTAACTTCTGTAACAGACCTAAGGACTGCAAGACTCTATTCTGCATCAATTGAATGCAAATCAACCATTTTGATTAAGCTAAGCTCTTGCTAGATTGGTGGAATTCAAACCCCCGAAAATTTAGTTAACAGCTAAACACTCTAATCAACTGGCTTTAATCTACTTCTCCTGCCATTGCGGGCAGAAAGGCAGGAGAAGCCCCGGCAGGACTGAAGCTGCTCCTTTGAATTTGCAATTCAATGTGACAAACCACCTCGGGGCTGGTAAAAAGAGGCCTTGACCTCTGTCTTTAGATTTACAGTCTAATGCTTACTCAGCCATTTCACCTTTTTTCCCATTAGGCTCATCAATCGTTTGTTGTTTTCAACAAACACTCTACCTGCTATTCGGCGCATGAGCGGGGATAGTGGGCACCGCCCTAAGCCTTCTCATTCGAGCAGAATTAGGCCAATCAGGAACTCTGCTAGGAGATGATCAGATATACAATGTTATTGTTACCGCCCACGCATTCGTCATAATCTTTATGGTAATACCAATCATAACTGGGGGTTTCGGCAACTGACTAGTCCCTCTGATAATTGGTGCACCCGATATGGCGTTCCCCCGAATAAATAATATAAGCTTCTAACTTCTCCCTTCTTCCCCCTTTCCTACTCCTACTTGCATCATCAATAGTAGAAGCCGGCGCGGGAACCGGCTGAACAGTATATCCCCACCTTAGCAGGAAGCCTAACACACGCAGGAACCTCTGTGCATCTAACCATTTTGTCTCTCCACCTAGCAGGCGTTTCTTCTGTTTTAGGGGCCATTAATTTTATTACCACAATTATTAATATAAAACCTCCCCAGCCATATCCCAGTATCAAAACACCCGTTTTCGTGTGACCAGTCCTCATTACGGCAATCCTTTTACTCCTTTCTCTCCCAGTCCTAGCCGCCAGCATTACCATACTATTAATTGACTGTAGCCTCAACACTACTTTTTTGGTCCTGCTGGTGGGGGTGACCCTATCTTATATCAACATTTATTCTGATTATTTGGTCAGAAAGAATCAACAATCTTGCATTACTTGAGAAAATCCCACGTGTTTGCAGTGTATGTTGCTGGATTCAGTTTGCTAGTATTCTGCTGAGGATTTTTGCGTCTGTATTCATAAGAGATATTGGTCTGTATTACAATGTCTCTAGTTTTGTTATCAAGGTAAAACTGGCCTCATTGAATGAGTTGGGAAGCCTTCCTTCCTATTCTATTTTTTGGAGGAGTGTGCCAAAAATTAGTATTAATCCTGTAAATGTTTGGTAGACTTGACCAGTGAAGCCATCTGGTCCTGGACTTTTCTTTGCAGGAAGTTTTTGTCTTTTAAATTAAAACTCCAGTATATTTTTGAAGGTCTATTCAGAACTCCTGTTTCTTTTTTATTCAATTTTGGTAGTCTGTGAATCATATGGCTTTTATTCTTTATTATGTTCCTGGAGCAAATGGTGTTTATATAGTCTTAATGGTAAGCCATCCCTGCTTTCCTGGGATAAACAACATCATGATGTCTAATTGTTTCTACTAACTGTTGAATTCTGGTTTTAAATAATTTAATTATTTTTATTTTAAACATTTACTTCTATATTTATATGTTAAGCGGGCCTGTGCTTTTCATTTTTTGTTTCTTTCTGTCTGGTTTTGGCAAAGTTATACTGACCTCAGAGTAAAGCTTAAAGAGTATCCGCCCTTTTTTTTTTTTCCTATTCTCTGGAAGTTTGTTTAATATTAAGTTACAGTTTGGTAAAATTTGCCTGCAAAAATGCCTAAGCTTGTTTTCTATGTGAAAATATTTTAACTACTACTGTTTCAATCAATTAAATTAAATAAGTAGCTGGATTCTTATTCCTGAATCAGTTTTGGTAAATTGTATTTTTCTAGAAATTTGCAATTTCATCTAAGTTTTCAAATTTACTGAAGCAAAGTTATGTATAGTATTTTTTAAATATTTTAATATTTTCTGTATCTGTAGCTAAGGACCATTCTGCATTCATATTATTTAGCTTCTCTCTTTTATTCCAAACTTATTTTATCAGTGGTTTCTTAGTCTGCTCAGGATGCCATAACAAAATACCATAAACTGGGTAGCTTATAAACAACATAAATGTATTTCTCACAGTTTTAGAAGCTGCAAAGTCCAAGATCTAGGCACCAGCAGATTCAGTGTCTGGCGAGGGCCCACTTCCTTGTGGATAGACAGCCATCTTTTTCCTAAGGGCAAAGGAGCTCTCTAGGGCCTCTTTTATAAGGGCACTGTATTAGTCTGTTTTCACGCTGCTGATACAGACATACCCGAGACTGGGCAATTTACAAAAGAAAGAGCTTTAATTGACTTACAGTTCCAAGTGGCTGGGGCAGCCTCACAATCAAGGTGGAAGGCAGGAGGAGCAAGTCACATCTTACCTGGATGGCAGCAAGCAAAGAGAGGAGGACTTGTGCAGTGGAACACCCCCCCCCCTTTTTATAACCATCAGATCTCATGAGACTTATTCACTGTCACGAGAACAGCATGGGAAAGACCCGCCCCCATGATTCAATTACCTCCCACTCATAACACATGGGAATTCAAGATGAGATTTGGGTGGGGACGCAGCCAAACCATATCAGGCACTAATCCCATTCATCAAGGCTCTACCCTCAGGACCTAACAGCATCCCCAAAATCCCACCTCAAAATACCATCACATTGAGGATTAGGTTTCAATATACAAATTTTGGGGGGACACAAACATTCAGTCTATACCAAATGAGTTTTCTACTTCATTACTCTTTTCAAAGAACAAACTTTTGGTTTTTTCATATATATCAGTCAGAAAAACAACACACTTGAAACAAATGAAGAAAATTTCATAAATAATTTGTAAGTGCTTGGGAAGGATTAAAGGAATCAAAATCATTTGAAATTTTATTTATATTTTCCATTGATTTCTTCCATATCTTTATTATCTCGTTCCCTCTAGTCCTTAGTCCAAGGACATTGAAAATTAACTTTTCAGTTTGAAATTTTGCAGATCACCCATGTTCTGCCCTGAACCCCCAATTTATTTTATCAATCCTATTCAGTTTAGCATTTAGAATGCTTCCAATTTTTCATAACTGTGCAATGAACATCTTTGTAAAAGCAAGTTTACATAGATCTTTAATAGAGATATATTTACAAAGTATAACTGCTATATCAAGATATATACATACGTGTTAAAATATGCTGCCAAATTGTCCCTCAGAATATTATACCAATTAGCGCATCCATCTTCAATGTATAAGAATATCCTTTCCCTGTATTCTCAATAAAACTATTATCTTTCATTTTTTAATCTTTGCTACCTGGATAAACACAAATGGTATTACAAAAAAATCACATTTTTATGACTAGTGAGAAATAACAATGTGTTTATAAACCATTTATATTGATTCATTTTTTTAATTGCTTCCAAAGCCTTTCTCGTTTTTGTGTTGGAATGTTATGGTTCTTTTTAATAATTTTGTAATAATTAATAATAACTTCTTCTGGTTATGTATGCTTAGTTGCAATTTTTTCCTCCATTTATCCATTGCTATTTAAATTTATATGCGTGCTGTTTGTGACATAAAGAAGTTTTAATTTTTTATGTGATCATATATGTTAATAATTTTTGGATGATTTTTGTCCTCTATAGCATAATTAGAAATTTCTTTCATTCCCCAATAATTTATTCATCTATATTTTCTTTGAGCTTTTTATGGTTTCATTGCTTACACTTTATTCTTTAATCTACCTCAAATTTAGTAAAGACAATGTGAAGTAAAAATCTAATTTTACTGTATCCTAAATGGTTAGCCACTTGTTTCAGCAGCATTTATTGAATAATCCTTTTTGAAAAGAAGACCACATTTATCATCTGCTAAATTTACATATTTATCTAGTGTTTCAATTCTATTTTCTTTATCTTTTGATTATTCTTTGCAAGTGCAAATATTTAAAATTATTTCTTCTAAATCCTGTCATTTCTGACAATATGAATGAACCTGAGGACATTACGCTAAATGAAATAAGCCAGGCACAGAAAGACAAACACCTCATGATCTCATTTACATGTGGAATCTAAACAATCAAACTCATAGAAGCGGAGTGTGGGATGATAGTTATCAGAGGCTGGGGGGTGGATGGAATCAAGAGATGTTGATCAAAGACTAGAATGTTACAGTTAAGTTATGCAAGTGGAATAAATAAGTATTTAAGGTGATAGATATATTAATTAGCTTGATTCAATCATTCCACACTATATACATACAACATCACGATCACTGTGTACCCCGTAATTTACATTATTATAATTTGTCAAAAGTATAAATAATTTTTCCTAAATAGTAGTACAATAATAATATTAAGGATAAAAAATTATATCCATTATTATATACCAGGTACTCTTGTAAGCCCTTTACATCTATTAATTCATTTAATCTTCATGACAACCTGTGAGGTATATACAGGCCTTCCTTCATAAAGTGATATATATGTTCTTGTAAAACTTTAAATTCTTCAACATCATACACAAAATATGAGTTTATTTGGGGGTAGGACAGAATAAGGTTGGAAAAGACTATTGAAAACCGATGTAACTTTGTAACCAGAGCACTAACTGAAATAAAAAGAAAGCTGATAAAAATCCTAGAATGATGTATCTCTATAGTCTTTGCACTCAATATCTGTCAGTCAATCATTCACAGCCTTTATACTCGGTTTCATGTTTCTTTCAATAGATCTTTGAGGGAATTAATTTTTAGACATTAATTTTATTACAATTAAAAATCTGAACCAGTGTAGGATGACTATAGTTAACAATAATGTATTATATTGTTTCACATAGCTAGGAGGATATTGAATGTTCCCAACACAAAGAAATGATCAATGTTTGAGATGACAGATGTGCTCAGATCCCCTGATGTGATCACAATACATTAGGTGGATCAAAACATCACTAGGTACCCCATGAATATACACAATTACTATTTGTCAACTAAAAAAGGTAAAATTCAAAAATCTGGACCAGAGTACAACTGTATCTATCAATACACTTTTTAAAACACAGGAGGAATGTTTTTGCTGCTATTTAATCTTCACTCAGTTTCACCAAAAACTCAACAGGTATGTAGAATGTGGAAGTCCTGAAAGCCACTCCAATAGCTTCCACTAAAGGAGATCACTGCAGCAAAGTTTTCAGCTTCTTTCTTAAGATGCTCATATATTGCTAAGGCTTTCTCTTTAATTGGGAGAAAGTTTATCCTGTTGGTTTCTTTCTTTTTTTTTTTTTTTCTTTTTTGAGACAGTGTCTCGTTCTGTAGCCCAGACTGGAGTGCAGTGGTGCGATCTCCGCTCACTGCAAGCTCCACCTGCTGGGTTCACGCCATTCTCCTGCCTCAGCCTCCCGAGTAGCTGGGACTACAGACACCTGCCACTACGCCCAGCTAATTTTTTGTATTTTTAGTAGAGTCGGGGTTTCACCGTGTTAGCCAGGATGGTCTCCATCTCCT
Source organism: Macaca nemestrina (assembly GCF_043159975.1). Classification (NCBI taxonomy): domain Eukaryota; kingdom Metazoa; phylum Chordata; class Mammalia; order Primates; family Cercopithecidae; genus Macaca; species Macaca nemestrina. Next base: position 17,213,695 of record NC_092128.1, read on the forward strand.
GACCTTATGGTCCGCCCACCTCAGCCTCCCAAAGTGCTGGGATTACAGGCATGAGCCACTGCACCCAGCCCCCTGTTTGTTTATTTGTAGTCAGTTGAAATGCTCAATTTTTCCTGTTTACTGCATTCTCACAAATTCTAATGCACTGGCAATTATTTGTGCTACTTTTTTCCCTCCAGAGTCATCCCCAATTCTATGCCACATTGACTCTTTTAATTCATTTGTGAGTATTGACATCACAATCTCTCCAAATCCTTTAGTTTCAGGATTTTCTTTGATTGTTCAAATATTTCAGAATTTGCTTACTAACCTTATGATAATCAACCACTGAGCCTCCACTGACATTTTTAGAATTAACTCTCCATTTGTAATTAATATAAAATATGTTGCTAGCCAGGAAAATATTTCTAAACTTCTCTTCTTGGTGTTACTTGAAAATAAGAACAAAATATTTACTAGAAAAAAATGTCATGCAAACTCTTGTTCTGTATTCTCCTGAGAAATGTCAATCTGATTCTTGATCTGTTCTTTCAAAATTTTATAAATTTCTTTTGACTTCAATATTCTTAAATCTCTACAATGTGTTTAAGTGTGATGAATTCCTCCCACTTTATCTGTCTTCTTTGACACCCTTTGAGTCCTTTTTGTCTGTCTTTTTTCATCATTAACTTAATTCAATTCTTGGTCGTTAATTCTTCAAATATTTCATTCCTTGTGCTCATTTTTTCCATGTCCTTCTGGGGTTCCAGTCATACCTGTGAGGGTCCTTTTATTGCTGTGTGCCATTTTGCTTTGCTTTTAAATTTCCCATCTCTTTATTACTTCGCCATATCTCCTGTGAGAGTTCTAGAGTTGGCCTTCCAGTGCATCAGTTCCACACCAGGAGCTGTACCCATTCCGCTGCTTAATTCAATGGCGGAATAATTTATGTCGCCTAATTTAAAAATGCATATTTCAGAAGCCAAAGGGAAACCAGGCTTTTCCTCACCCCAGGGCCTGTTAGCTAGGGCAGGCCTGTGATCTAGAATCAGCCAGCCAAAAATCCCACCCAGGATGGCTCAAAGAGACACAGTCTCAGAAGCCGTGGCAGTGTCAAGGACACAATGCTGACAGCGGAACCGGAGAGGCGGTGCCGGCATCAGTCCCTGTAGTGTGACTTGATTGTGTTCTTGTTTATTTAACCCCTCTTGGTTCCCATTCTGGGGTGGATCCTCCAGCCTTCTCCTTGGTTCTATAATCTAGCCAATTTCCTTTCAATAGTGTATTTTTTCCTGAAGTCATATGAAGTTGGACTATGTTGTTCATAACTGATACCATAGGTGACAGAAGTCGGGATATGGGAGAAGTGCAGGACAGGTGAAGCACTAATTTCTTCCTCCTACATAGTTGGGACTCTGTGGATACTGTCATAAGGCATGGTTCAAAAAAGCAGGGTAGAAAATATATTACTTACAATTGTAAAAGTAATGACTGTTAGAACGACAAAATAAAACTAATCAAATTTAGGAGAGGAAAATGGATCAGGGGTAAAATGAGATAGTCCCCAAACCTGATGAATGAGACTCAAAGGTTACAATTTAAAGCTGATAAGACAAGTAAGAGAACCAAAATCTTACTACTTAGAGTCATAAAAAATAACCAATAAAAGAACTAACACAAGTGATAAGATACAATTATATCCAGTCTGTGGGACTAATAATGGAAGGTGGGAGGGAAAAACGTTGCTGTTCATTTTCTATCTTTCTATCGTTTTCAAATCATTTTTAGCCATGCTCATATATCACATTTTTAACATTTCACATCTCTCAGCTACACCACCACAGAGCATATCACATAATTAAATGTAAGGCCATTAATATCTACACACACACACACACACACACACACACGGATCCAGCTGCAACTCTAAGAATGCAAATTACAAAAGATTCAATTACATAAGAATCAATTCAAGAGTATATATTTGCCTTCAAATTTGTTTTCTTTGCTAAAACACAAAGCAGTCTCATACCCATCGTAAGGTAAATTGTGTACAGAAAAAGAAGGAAATCAAATCCCAAAAGGTGATGTGGAAAATGCAATAATTTTTTCTGCTTTATTGAGGAATGATTGACAAAAAGGGTATATATCTATAGTACATAACGTGTTTTGACATATGTATACACTGTGAAATGATTACCACAATCAAGTTAACATATCCACCACCTCACAATTATCTTTGTTGTTGTTGTTAGCGAAAACATTTAGCATCTACTCTCTCGCAAATTTCAAGTATATAATATGGTTCTATTAACTATAGTCACTATGCTGTACATTAGATCTTCAGAGCTTATTCATTCTGCCTAACAGAAACTGTACCCTTTGATAAACATCTCCTCATTTCCCCCATGCTCCCAGCCCCTGGCAACCACCATCCTACTCTGTGCTTCTGTGAGTTTGGCTTTTTGAAATTCCACACATCTGTGAGATCTTACAGTATTTGTCTTTCTGTATGTGGCTTTTTTCAGTTAGCATAATGATCCTCCAGGTTCATCCACATTTTTTCAAATGACAGGATTTCCTTCTTTTTTAAAGCCGAATAATATTCCATTTTGTGTGTGTATATACATATATACACATACATATGTACACCACATTTTCTTTATCTGTTCAAATGTTAAAATGTGATATTTGAGCATGGCTAAAAACTATTTGAACAGTACAGAAAAGTAGAAATGAAACAGATACACATACATGTATACACGATATTTTCCTCATCTGTTCATTTGTTGATGGACACTTAGGTTGATTCCATACCTTGTCACTAAGAAAAGCAGATCATAAACTTTGATCTGTTGTGATTTTAGATCTTAGATCCCATCAATACCAAATTTGAAAGATTAGTTGCTTATTGCCTGTGTGTAAAAATACTCATAAACTTGAGGGAAGTTCCACAGGCTAATCCTAGTTTGAAGTCTTGTAAGTATGAACAATGAGATACTTAGGATTTACTGGAAAGAGTACAAGACTCGGAGTCAAAAAATTTGGGTCTGCCCCATCTGCATTATTTACAAGTTCATGATCTTGGGCAAATCATCACTCCAGCCTGAGTTGTGTCACCTGTGATTTGGGGATAAAATTGCTAACTGCATAGGATTGCTATTAAAATCAAATGAGATAATGGACTATACATGAGATTGTCTGGTAAAATGTAAAGCCCAATACAAATGTTAAATACTATTGTCACTATTACAACTGGTCACAAAGGACATCTGTAAAAAAAGTAGAAATGGCATAATGAAAATTCATCCTAATAAAAAAAATATAACCAAGCAGAAGCACCTTTATTTTTAAAAGGAATGAATATGATCCTTCCCAGGACACAAAATATGGTACTTGACCTCACACAGTTCACAGTGGCAGTGGAACCACTCTCCCGCTGCGTGATGACTGATATCCACACGTGCCCAGCATGTACCTCGATTCTCAGTTTCAGGTAAGAAAAAGATAGGTTTGAGAGAATATATTAATGAATAGATTTTCACTTCCTTGATCATAGGAAGTGAAAAAAAAAAGTTTAAGAACATCAAGTGTTGTTCTTTGGATTTCAGATCCCCTGGAACTGAAACAAAGAAGGCTAGAAAGAAGGTAGAGAAAGAGGGGCGTAGAAGAGTCTATAGAAAGAGGCATGGGGGCCGGGCGCGGTGGCTCAAGCCTGTAATCCCAGCACTTTGGGAGGCCGAGATAGGCGGATCACGAGGTCAGGAGATCGAGACCATCCTGGCTAACACGGTGAAACCCCGTCTCTACTAAGAAATACAAAAAATAGCCGGGCGAGGTGGCAGCGCCTGTAGTCCCAGCTACTCGGGAGGCTGAGGCCGGAGAATGGCGTGAACCCGGGAGGCGGAGCTTGCAGTGAGTTGAGATCCGGCCACTGCACTCCAGCCTGGGCTACAGAGCGAGACTCCGTCTCAAAAAAAAAAAAAAAAAGAAAGAGGCATGGGGTTCCAAGGAGGGAAAGACAAAGCTAGCTTGTTAGGAAAGTAGTATGTTGTAAAGGAAAGAGCCCTGGACCAGGAGTAAAGAAACAGCTCTAGTCCCAGCAATGCCACAGGCTCTCTATGAAACCCTGGGCAGGCCACCGCCCCTCTCTGGGCCTCAGTTTCTTTACCGATAATACAAAGGAGGCATCGTAAAACCAGTTAGAGCAGCTACTCAATCATTTACAAAATATGTATTAAGTGTTTATGATGCGATAGGCAGTGTTCTAGTCACAGAGACATGGGAGAAAATAAAAACAGACATGGTTCCTGCTGCCATGGATCTGGCATTCTAAATGATCTCACTCCACCTCAAAGACCCGGCACACTAGAACTGACTGTAAGCTGTGGTGAGGCCACAGTAGACAGGCACAATGGCTAAATGACTGAAGAGCAGACAGCAAGAGCTCTTCAAAAGCAGTCTATTTTTTTTTTTAAGCAGAAGCAAGTGCTCCTCACCCTCATGTTGCCCCACTCCAGGTCCTGGGCCTTGGAGCTTAATACAGATCATGGCATCCAACAGACTTTTATTCTGAAAGCCAAGGTTAGGGCTCAAAGAAACTTCCAGAAATATAAAGATGTTTTGTTTTGTTTTTCAGTTAGATAATTAGACTCATTACAGCAGAGAAATGGGGACATTATTTGATACTTTTTAAAAAGCATATCTAAAATGACTAACATTAATGTACAGGTGAAATTTCATAAAAATTAATGATCACTATAATTGTTCATAATCTCTGTTTTCTATACTAGGAAAAACAAAATTTATATATGAATTATTTGCTACAGGTAGACAGAATTGTTCCTAATCTCTGTTTTCTATAATAGGAAAAACACCATTTATATATGAATTATTTGCTATACGTAGAGAGAATATAATACCTCTTTTACCAAACATGAAGCCCTACCCTTGATTTCTGTGGTACATTAAAAAAATGTACTTTGCATTGCCAAAAGAGAAATAGTATTGAGTTTTGATCTGTATTTTCTGTTGCTCATTCATTAAATTGGTGTAAAAGAAGGAAAATCTTAAAAGACATGGAAGGCAGCTCCCTTACAGACAGCTATCAAAAGAGCGTCCCAAGAGTGCCCTGACCACACTTTTCTTCCTAGATCATGGGCCCCAGCATCTCCAAGCACACACTGTCTTCCACAGGATCTTCTGACAAGTCTGCTTCACCCTAGGAATCCCCATGATCAACATGAGAGAATGAAGAGAAGGATAGGCCGCCATGAGTGTCTCCCAGATGAAGACACTGGTGAGATCAGGAGGATAAGTCTTGGAGGTGATGGAGAAGGGGCTGGCCACGATATAAACCAGGTGAAGTAAGAGGAAGCAGCCCAAGGACTTCAGGGCAGTGATGTGAGCCTTGGCCCGGGCATCCCCCCTACCAGCTAAATGGACCTTCATCTTCTTGTGGTGTGTATACAAAGAGATAATCAGCATCCCAGAGGAAACAAGAAACACCATTAAAGGCAAATAACTTCCAGAATTGAGCTGAAATACATACAGGTACTGCCAGTGTTCAAAGGGATAACGAATGCTGCTGTTTCCTTGGGGAGGATGATGGACCGTTAAGCCAACTTGGACTGTAAGTAACAAACTGATTATAAAGTAGCCCAGAAGGCACCACAGACTCAGGTTATAGGCCCTCTGCTTCAGCCACAAGTAGGCAGGGCGATCAAAGGTGGTGATCTTCTTGCAATAGAAGACACTGAGGAAGGTGGCAAACCACAAGCTGGCCTGGCTTACCAGGACCCAGAAGACATTAAGATAGCGAAGCCAACGGCTGCTCTGGAAAAGGGGAAACAAGCTTAAGTCCAAAATGATCAGCCACTGCAGGAGAAACCGGCAGCCAGCCAGACCCAGGATAATGAGGTTATATGAGGACCAGCTGAATTTTCTGATCCATTCTCTTAAACTCCAGACCACAAGGATTCCATTTCCAATTAAACCGATGAGAAATTCAATCACGGCCACCAGCATCAGCAGTCCTAGGCCAGCGCTCAGCATGACGGGGGAGGGGAGGCTCTCACTGCTCCTGGCTGAGCTCAGATCCCCCAGCAGCAATAACACACCAGGGTAAATTTGCACACCACAGAATCTGGATTTGGCCTTATCCCTCTGTAATCTGTCTTCAAGCAAGACTGAACAGCTGTGACGAGGAACAGAGAGGTTGAAAGTTATGACACGCTCTGTATTTGCATCTACATGAATGAACTCTGGGTGTAGACCCAGAGATTGCCAACAGTACCAGAGACACTGGCTCTCCATCTCAAAGGTCGTGGGCCAAAGTCTAGACACCAGGATATAATGTAGCAAGGCCCCTCAACAAGAAAGGTCAAATCAAAACATGCTCAGGTGCTATATAGTGCCAGTTATGAGCTCATATGCTATATATAAAAAAAGAAATTTTATTTTCATAAAAACAACATTGGGCCGGGCATGGTGGCTCGCACCTGTACTCCCAACACTTTGGGAGGCCAAGGTGGGTGGATCACCTGAAGCCAGGAGTTTGAGACCAGCTTGGCCAACATGGTGAAACCCCATCTCTACTAAAAATATAAAAATTATCCAGGCATGGTGGTGGCTGCCTGTAGTCCCAGCTACTCGGGAGGCTGAGGCAGGAGAATCACTTGAACCCAGGAGATGGAAACTGCAGTGAGCCGAGATTGCACCACTGCACTCCAGCCTGGGCGACAGAGCAAGACTCTATCTCAAAAAAGAAAAAAAAGAAAAAAAAGTAAGCATGCTGAGAATTCTCTATGAAGCTGTAGGCAGGCAGGCCACTGCCCCTCTCTGGGCCTCAGTTGCTCTACTAATAACTGAATGGATTGTAGGACTAGATTTCCATTCCTTCGGATTAAATTTACAGAGTGCTTATTTTGTGTCAAACTAGTGTACTAGGCACTGGGGATAGTGCCATTGTAATACACAGTCCCTGCCTCCAGGTGGCATTCATTGTACATCATCTCCACCCAGCTGCAAGACCTAGCACTCTAAAACTCTGGCTGTAGGCTATGGAGGGGCAGAGAAGGTCACGATCTTCTACTGGCCTAAAAATCTAGATGAGGCTTGAACCTGTCCAAAAGCAGGGTTTCTTTGGCGACTTTCTGATAGAGACATAGTGCCTCTCTCTGCCCACCTGCCCCAATCTAGCCTGGCAGTAGAATTTGCCACAGATCCTGGTAGCCAACTGGCATGTTTCCAGAAAGCTAGTCTGGTGTCAAAAAATCAAAGTATCCAGAAATATAAAGAAAGGTTTTTGACAGACTAGTTTACTACCAGTGTTGAGAGGCTAAACCACATGGAAAATTGAGATAATAATTTAGCTAATTCCACTAAGAAAAGTGCTTGCCTAAAAAATATCCAGCAATTAACATACAGGTTCACCTCTTTTTAAAATACATTAGTTTCAAACTATAGCTATTTTCTACTTCCTTTTATCAAAAACATAGCGTATTGGCAAGGAAAATTAGATTATCTGCAGTAATTTTTTAAAATGTGATACTTTCCATGCAAAATATGAAAACTCAGTTTTGACTTCAGTAGTTTATTAAAATGATGTGATTTGCATTGCTTATAGAGCAATAAGGTCCAGTTTCTAGCCTGTTTTTCATGTTACCCTTTCGTTTTGCTTCAAAATCAAAAAAGATATAAGAAGAATTGAGAATAAAAATTTTATTTTTCTAAAATCTAGTTATTTCTACTGTTGTCAATGATACAGTTAAGGACCTGATTAGATCCTTCTCCCAAGCCATGGCCTCTAGGGTTTCCAAACACATCTCATCTCCTACAGAATTCTCTGACAAGTCTGATTCCTCATAACCATTACAACAGAGGAAAGTGAAGTATAGACAGCCATGAGCTTTGCAGAGATGGCAAGAATGGTGAGATCAGAAGGAGATTAGAAGGTTATGGGAAAGTGGCTGGCCAAGGCAGAAACCATGTCAAAGGGGAAGTTCAGAGCAATGAGCACCTTGGCTCGAGCCTCCTCCTGACAGCTGTGTGGTCCTCCATCTTCCTGTGATGTCTATACAAAAAGACAAGTGGAGCAGAAACATCACAAATAGCAACCAGTTTCCTGCACTGGACTGCAATCTATAAAAATAACAGATTTAAAATGGGTTGCAGGATGTTGCTGTTTCCTGTTAATGGTTTTTAAAGCATCCAGCCAACAGAAGCTGAGAAATAAAAAGTGATCTTGAAAGACACTAGCAAAAACCAAAAACCCAGCCTTTTCAGCTACAAGAAGTCAGCGGGGCAAAGGTCATGATCTCCATGCAGCAGAAGCCACTGAAGAAAGTGGCAAACTGCATGTTGGCCTGGCTTACCAGGACTCAGAAGACATGAAGATAATAAAGCCAACCACTGCTCTGGGAAAGTGGAAACAGACTTACATCCAACATGATCAGCCTGAGTAGGAGAAAGTGGCTACTTACCAGAATCATGAGGATTTATAGGAACTTCTTACATTTTTTTTTTTTTTTTTGACCCATTCTCTAAAACTCCAGACATAGGGACTCCATTTCCAACCAGGCCAATGAGAAATTCAGCCACTGCAATGGGCATCAGCAATCCTAGGGCAGCAGCCAACGTGGCTGGGGAGGGGAGGGTCTCAGTGCTGAATCAGGAGATGCCCTCCTTTAGTGCTGATTAACATGTACTGCTCTTGGCTGTGTCAGAATCCCTGAGGATGGTATTAGTATCATGGCAGAGCATTTCACTTCTCACAACTCAGATTTTGTTACTGTCTGAAATCCCTTCTCTGGTAAAGATGTTACAACTGTGAACAGAAGAAACGTTCTTGAAGGTAACAATCCCTCCTTCACTTACATCTACCTGACACTGGCCTGAGATCTGAGATTAGGTACAGAGACACAATTACAGAATGGCCTTCCCAAGGAAAGAACTAAACTCCAGACAGCCTAGAGCACAGTCTCCTGAAATCCTACTTCCACCCGACCTAACTCCACAAAACCTAAGTAAGACATTCTGAGAATTTAAACAGTGGCAAATGCAAGGCAACTCATGTTACATAAAGGGAAAGCATGGGCCGGGCGCAGTGGCTCACACCTGTAATCCCAGCACTTTGGGAGGCCAAGGCAAGTGGATCACTTGGGGTTAGGAATTCGAGACCATCCTGGCCAACATGGTAAAACCCCGTCTCTACTAAAAATACAAAACTTAGCTGGGCGTGGTGGCACAGGCCTGTAGTCCCAGCTACTCAGGAGGCTGAGGCAGGAGAATTGCCTGAACCCAGGAGGTGGAGATTGCAGTGAGCCGAGATTGCACCATTGCACTCCAGCCTGGGCGACAGAGCGAGACTCCGTCTCAAAAAAAAAAAAAAAAAAAAAAAAAGGGGAAAGCATGACATTTTTCAATTATTTAACCAATATTTATTAATGACTACTATGTGCCAGTCCTCTGTTCCAAGCTCTTGGGATACAGTGGAAAGAAACAAAGTTGCTGCTCTCATGGAGCTTACGTTCTGGTGGACGAGGCAAGTAATTAATGGTTTTAATATGTTTGTAATTTGAATATATAAACATGAGAGCTATATTTACACCTATGCAAAGGCTTATTGCAATAACAATGAAAACAAATGGAAGGATAGGGTGAGGAAACAAGCAAAAACAAGGAGAAGACAGGATAAATGTCAACTGCTGAGTAACAAATTCTAGGAGAGGTGAGGCAGGAGAGAAATCTGTGAACCACGGCTGCTACTTCATCTCCACGCAGAACTGTTCAGCCTATCGGCATCCACACCAAGAGGTGCAATGAAGGGGTGTATGTGGAGAGTAACAGCCTCCGTGCCATCCACTTTACCAGAGCAACAGTATGGTTTTTACTTTTGACACAACCAAAATGTGTCTGGCATTATACTACCATGAGTCTTTGTACCAAAGTCCCTTCTATTCATGCTCCTATTCCCCACGGCTCTGAGCCCTCAGCTACTTTACCAGTACCTGAACCAAGAAAAGAAAGCTGATGAAAGATCAAGTGGGATGCAAGCATCCAAAGACACCCTCCTACGGGCAAGTTATGGCTTTACACTCAGCGTCAACAGAGCAGTCTATAATAAGAATATTAAACAAAGAACAAGCATTGGTTTCCAAAACCTGGCACTTTCACCCAAAAAATCACCCTGTCCTGCTACCACTCAGTACAGTTCCATCTTCCATCCCCTATTCTACATCTCTCTTGCAAATCTTCTGTATTCCTGTACTCAAGACTTCTTAAAATGCTTCTCAGACTTGTTCCTATTTTGCCACTAGATGGCGTCAAGGCAACGCCGCTGTAGAAGATGTGGCCGTAAACCTTAATGAGCTGAATTAGTTCAGATAGTCAGAAACGGAACAGATCAAGCACGTTTTTAATAAGCATGTGTAACAAGAACACAATTTATAAATGTACACAAATTCACAGTCTTGCCAGCCTCCTTCCTCACAAACATGAAGAAGAGGAGTCTTGCTCACCAGTCATTGTGGCCTTTTTGGTGCTGCAATTTAGGCGTTCGGAGACAGGAGGAAGCACAAACTACACCGTGGAGGGTGCTGTGTGCAGCAAAGACCACAATTCTGAGGAACAAGACGACCAGTATCGGCAACGTTGCTCAGGGCAGGGAAGTGAATAGAGTAAAAGCGGGCTAGTGAGGAGACTGCAGATGAGAGAGCGGGAGCCTGCCCTGTCCTGTCCTGTCCTATCCGACGGAGTCTCCCTCTGTCTGGAGTGCAGTGGTGCGATCTCGGCTCACTGCAAGCTCCGCCTCCCGGGTTCACGCCATTCTCCTGCCTCAGCCTCCCGAGTAGCTGGGACTACAGGCGCCCGCCACCACGCCCGGCTAATTTTCTGTATTTTTAGTAGAAACGGGGTTTCACCGTGTTATCCAGGATAGTCTCGATCTCCTGACCTCGTGATCCACCCGCCTCAGCCTCCCAGAGCGCTGGGATTACAGGTGTGAGCTACCCCGCCCGGCCCGGGGAGTTATTTTTGTGTGCTTTTATGAATACGAAATTTGGAGGGCTGAGAATTTTTAACTATAGCAGGCAAAATGTGGGGAACCCTCCAGGAGGTGCAGCATAATTTCCCTCCCTCTGAGTTTGTACTGGACATAATGACTTGCTCCCAACGAACAAAGTGTGGAAATGGGGGAAAAAATCGTAACTTTACAATGTTCCTGGCAGACACCACCTTCACCAAGTGATCAAGGTTAACGTCACCAGTGACCAGTCATGTTGATATCACAGAACTCCTAACGTGATGAGTAGGGCACTTTACCTCAGTCTGAGAAAAATATCAGACAAACCCAAATGGAGGGACGTTCTACAAAATGCCTGAATAGTCATCTTTAAAACTGGCAGGGTAATTTTAAAAAGAGCTGAGAAACCGACACAGACTAGAGATACTAAATGCAACCGTACCATGGTGATGGTAAGCTATAAATATTAGCAGAAACTGGGTGAGGATGATGTTTGAACTCTCTGTACTCATTCTGCAACTTTTCTATAAAATATTATAAAATACAATGAAATAAAAACATTTTCAAAATTGAAATAAAACTCAGATATAATAATTACATTTTTAGCATTGAGAATCACATTTTTAGCATTTAGCAATGAGAATTGTGCATATCCAGAAGACACTGAGGTGTTCCCATAACATTGCAAGATCATGCTAAGGAAAAGGTCAAGCAGCACAGACTACAGACAGGGCTTTCTGAGTGTCTGCCCATCCAAGGCAAAGACTTCACATGTTCAGGCTAGTACGGGCCCTCAATGGGACACAGGCCTCAAGACTAGCTTTCTGTTACATGTATTAATCACTTGTGGCCATGCAGAGAAAGGCAATGCGTTTTGAAGTCAGGCAGATTTGGGGGTGCTCCCAACTCAACCAGTTAGCAGCTAGGTCCTTAGACAAGCCAATTAACCCCTCTGAGCTTCAGTTGCCCCTCTATAAAAATGATAATGTTTACTTCACAGGGCTATTGTGATGATAAAACAAATTACCTAGCCTGTTGCTTCCCAAATAGTCTAATTAGTGTTATTTTTCTTTCCTTCCCTGGTGATTTCTCTCCCTAACTACTACTTTCAATAAAGTCAGAGAACACCTGAAGTCTGTTATTCACAGTATGCAAATCCAGGATGAACTGAGCTACTGATTCTAGACACAGGTGTCCAGTTCTGAATAATTCCAGAATGTCTGGAAAGCATGTATAAAGAGGAGAGATTGATTAATCCAGGCCTTTAAAACACAGGAAGTCAAAGATGTAAAGGGGTAGGTGGGAGTTAGGAGAGGTCTTTTCTGAGTAATATCAATGTTTAGCTATTTCTTCTCTTGAGATACCTGGAGTTCAGATCATAACCATAGTCATTGTCGCATCTGTGAAAGCAGCAAAATCAAGACAAATAATTTTTCCATATTTAAAATAGGTCAGAAATGTTATCAGACCAATCAAGTATGCACCTGTGTTTAGATATCTCATTTGCAAGCTAGCTGTGCACACACCCAGTCATTTGCCCAGAGCTCCTGACTCCTTCCTACTGACCGAAGGCAGAGTTGCAGTCACCCCATTTCCCAGAGGCCATATATCCACATAGACATAACACAGTGGACAATCATAACATGGTGAAGTGATGTTGACCTCACACCTCCACCAGGCATGGGGAGGAGGGTATACAGACTGCACCTCTCCTCCTGCTATTGACCTTACCCTCATGTCTCCCGTTTCCTCTCCTCTTCTCCCACCCCCATTAACCCATATCACTCTCTTGTTAATTTCTATGCCAGGCAAATTCTTACACAAACATGGAATTTCTTTTCACACTATTTTCCTCATGGAGTAAAACTGGCCTTGGGGTCTTCTCTTAGAGGGGGAAATAAATGTATATCTGTGCCTTTCCTTAGACCACAATATTCAAAACCCTAGGGACTTTTGTCAAATTCCACTTCCCCCTTCCACTCCCACATTCAGAAGGAATGAAAACAGGGTATATAAAATGTGAAAAATAAAAATTCCCAACAGACTCTGACATACTTCTCACCCTCCTGGCTCTCTTTGAGAACCAGTGAACTAGACTAGATAATCCATTTCCAGTTTTAACTTGTAAAAAAAAATTATATTATTGGAAAATTTATTTTAAATGCCTTCAGTAAGCTTCAATTTCACCTGAAGACTGTAGCTTTTGATGCTACCTTAAAAGTTACATTACATTCAAGCTTTAAAAGACCCCTTTCTAGTAATCTTTTCTTTTTTTTTAACAATTGAAAATGGTTCATCAACAGAATGCTAGTAACAATTATCAAGGAAACCCAAAGCCAGACATGTTTAGAAATGTTTAAATGAAATTTAAGCGATATAAAGAAGCTTTTAAAATCCCTGAAATTTTTGAGGGGAGGTTCCAAGATGACCAAATAGGAACAGCTCCAGTTTACAGCTCCCAGCGTGAGCAACGCAGAAGACAGGTGCTTTCTGCATTTCCAACTGAGGTACCGGGTTCATCTCACTGGGGCTTGTCAGACAGTGGGTGCAGGACAGGGGTTGCAGCCCACGGACCGTGAGCCAAAGCAGGGCAGGGCATCACCTCACCCGGGGAGCACAAGGGGTCGGGGAATTCCCTTTCCTAGCCAAGGGAAGGCTTGACAGACGGTACCTGGAAAATTGGGTCACTCCCAACCTAATACTGCGCTTTTCCAATGGTCTTAGCAAACGGCACACCAGGAGATTATATCCCGCACCTGGCTCGGAGGGTCCCATGCCCACAGAGCCTTGCTCACTGCTAGCACAGCAGTCTGAGATCGAACTGCAAGGCAGCGGCAAGGCTGGGGGAGGGGCGCCTGCCATTGCTGAGGCCTGAGTAGGTAAACAAAGAGGCTAGGAAGCTGGAACTGGGTGGAGCCCACCACAGCTCAAGAAGGCCCGCCTGCCTTTGCAGGCTTCACCTCTGGGGGCAGGGCACAGCTGAACAAAAGGCAGCAGAAACTTCTGCAGACTTAAACGTCCCTGTCTGATAGCTTTGAAGAGAGTAGTAGTTCTCCCAGCATGGAGTTTGAGATCTGTGAACGGACAGACTGCCTCCTCAAGTGGGTCCCTGACCCCCAAGAAGCCTAACTTGGAGGCACCTCCCAGTAGGGGCCAACTGACACCTCATATGGCCGGGTGCCCTTCTGAGATGAAGCTTCCAGAGGAACGATCAGGCAGCAACATTTCCCGTTCTGCAATATTTGCAGTTCTGCAGCCTCCTTTTGTGATACCCAGGCAAACAGGGTTTGGAGTGGACCTCCAGCAAACTCCAACAGACCTGCAGCTGAGGGTCCTGACTGTTAGAAGGAAAACTAACAAACAGAAAGGGCATCCACACCAAAACCCCATTTGTATGTCACCATCATCAAAGACCAAAGGTAGATAAAACCACAAAGATGGGGAGAAACTAGAGCAGAAAAGCTGAAAATTCTAAAAATCGGAGTGTCTCTTCTCCCACAAAGGATTGCAGCTCCTTGCCAGCAATGGAACAAAGCTGGATGGAGAATGATTTTGACAAGTTGAGAGAAGAAGGCTTCAGAAGATCGGTCATAACAAACTTCTCCGACCTAAAGGAGGATATTCAAACCCATTGCAAAGAAGCTAAAAACCTTGAAAAAAGATTAGACGAATGGCTAACTAGAATAACCAGTGTAGAGAAGTCCTTACATGACCTGATGGAGCTGAAAACCATGGCACAAGAACTACATGATGAATACACAAGCTTCAGTAACTGATTCGATCAACTGGAAGAAAGGCCTTCAGTGACTGAAGATCAAATGAAGCGAGAAGAGAAGTTTAGAGAAAAAAGAGTAAAAAGAAATGAACAAAACCTCCAAGAAATATGGGACTATGTGAAAAGATGGGACTATGTGAAAAGATCAAATCTACGTCTGATTGGTGTACCTGAAAGTGACAGGGAGAATGGAACCAAGTTGGAAAACACTCTGCAGGATATTATCCAGGAGAACTTCCCAAACCTAGCAAGGCAGGCCAACACTCAAATTCAGGAAATAGAGAGAATGCCACAAAGATTATCCTCGAGAAGAGCAACTCCAAGGCATAATTGTCAGATTCAGCAAAGTTGAAATGAAGGAAAAATTGTTAAGGGCAGCCAGAGAGAAAGGTCAGGTTACACACAAAGGGAAGCCCATCAGACTAACAGTGGATCTCTCGGCAGAAACTCTACAAGCCAGAAGACAGTGGGGGCCAATATTCAACATTCATAAAGAAAAGAATTTTCAACCCAGAATTTCATATCCAGCCAAACTAAGTTTCATAAGTGAAGGAGAAATAAAATCCTTTACAGATAAGCAAATGCTGAGAGATTTTGTCACCACCAGGACTGCCCTACAAGAGCTCCTGAAGGAAGCAAGAAACATGGAAAGGAACAACTGGTACCAGCGACTGCAAAAATATGCCAAAATGTAAAGACCATCGATGCTAGGAAGAAACTGCATAAACTAACAAGCAAAATAACCAGCTAACCTCATAATGACAGGATAAAGTTTGCACACAAAATATTAACCTTAACTGTAAATGAACTAAACACTCCAATGAAAAGACACAGACTGGCAAATTGGATAAAGACTCAAGACCCATCAGTGTGCTGTACTCAGGAGACCCATCTCATGTGCAGAGACACACATAGGCTCAAAATAAAGGGATGGAGGAAGATCTACCAAGCAAATGGAAAACAAAAAAAAGCAGGGGTTGCAATCCTAGTCTCTGATAAAACAGACTTTAAACCAACAAGGATCAAAAGAGACAAAAAAAGGCCATTACATAATGATAAAGGGATCAATTCAACAAGAAGAGCTAACTATCCTAAATATAAATGCATCCAATACAGGAGCACCCAGATTCATAAAGCAAGTCCTTAGAGACTTACAAAGAGACTTAGACTCCCCCACAATAATAATGGGAGACTTTAACACCCCACTGTCAACATTAGACAGATCCACAAGACAGAAAGTTAACAAGGATATCCAGGAATTGAACTCACCTCTGCACCAAGTAGACCTAATAGACACCTACAGATCTCTCCACCCCAAATCAACAGAATATATATTCTTCTCAGCACCACATCTCACTTATTACAAAATTGACCACATAGTTGGAAGTAAAGCACTCCTCAGCAAATGTAAAAGAACAGAAATTATAACAAACTGTCTCTCAGAACACAGTGCAATCAAACTAGAACTCAGGACGAAGAAACTCAATCAAAACCACTCAACTACATGGAAACCGAACAACCTGCTCCTGAGTGACTACTGAGTACATAATGAAATGAAGGCAGAAATAAAGATGTTCTTTGAAATCAATGAAAACAAAGATACAACATACCAGAATCTCTGGGACACATTTAAAGCAGTGTGTAGAGGGAAACTGATAGCACTAAATGCCCACAAGAGAGCCAAATCATGAGTGAACTCCCATTCACAATTGCTTCAAAGAAAATAAAATACTTAGGAATCCAACTTATAAGGGATGTGAAGGACCTCTTCAAGGAGAATTACAAACCACTGCTTAATGAAATAAAAGAGGACACAAACAAATGGAAGAACATTCCATGCTCATGGATAGGAAGAATCAATATCGTGAAAATGGCCATACTGCCCAAGGTAATTTATAGAATCAATGCCATCCCCATTAAGCTACCAATGACTTTCTTCACAGAATTGGAAAAAAACTACTTTAAAGTTCATATGGAACAATAAAAGAGCACGCATTGCCAAGACAACCCTAAGCCAAAAGAACAAAGCTGGAGGCATCATGCTACCTGACTTCAAACTATACTACAAAGCTACAGTAACCAAAACAGCATGGTACTGGTACCAAAACAGAGATATAGACCAATGGAACAGAACAGAGCCCTCAGAAATAATACCATACATCTACAACCATCTGATCTTTGACAAACCTGACAAAAACAAGAAATGGGGAAAGGATTCCCTATTTAATAAATGATGCTGGGAAAACTGGCTAGCCATATGGAGAAAGCTGAAAGTGGATCCCTTCCTTACACCTTATACAAAAATTAACTCAAGATGGATTAAAGACTTAAATGTAAGACATAAAATCATAAAAACCCTAGGAGAAAACGTAGGCAATACCATTCAGACATAGGCATGGGCAAGGACTTCATGTCTAAAACACCAAAAGCAATGTCAACAAAAGCCAAAATTGAGAAATGGGATCTAATTAAACTAAAGAGCTTCTGCACAGCAAAAGAAACTACCATCAGAGTGAACAGGCAACCTACAGAATGGGAGAAACTTTTTGCAATCTACCCATCTGACAAAGGGCTAATATCCAGAATCTACAAAGAACTCAAACAAATTTACAAGAAAAAAACAAACAGCCCCATCAAAAAGTGGGCAAAGGATATGAACAGACACTTCTCAAAAGAAGACATTTATGCAGCCAACAGACACATGAAAAAATGCTCATCATCACTGGCCATCAGAGAAATGCAAATCAAAACCACAATGAGATACCATCTCACACCAGTTAGAATGGCGATCATTAAAAAGTCAGGAAACAACAGGTGCTGGAGAGGATGTGGAGAAATAGGAACACTTTTACACTGTTGGTGGGACTGTAAACTAGTTCAACCATTGTGAAAGACAGTGTGGTGATTCCTCAAGGATCTAGAACTAGAAATACCATTTGACCCAGTCATCCCATTACTGGGTATATAACCAAAGGATTATAAAGCATGCTGCTATAAAGACATATGCACATGTATGTTTACTGCAGCACTATTCACAATAGCAAAGACTTGGAACTGTGCCCAAGGGGGACTTTGGGTAAGTGCCTAAGCAAAGACTGAAGACTTTCTTCAGACAGCAAAAAATAGTCCTAACACAAAGACAACATATCCAACCCAGAGAGGGGAAAATTGAAGACAGTGTAGGAGAAACAGGAAACAAATTGGCAGAACTGTGCCAATACAATAAAAAGTATCCAGACAAAGCAAGACAATTCACTTACCTTTCTTAGCGAGGACAAACTGGATGTTGACCTCAGAACTCCCTCTCTGTCTTTTAGGTAGGTGGGTGGGTGGATGGACAGACGGACGGACGGACGGACAGATAGATAGATAGATAGATAGATAGATAGATAGATAGATAGACTGTATATATGTTATATATTTAAACATATTTTTTATTATAAAAAATGTTCATTATAGAAAACTTGAAATATACAAAAAGATTACTTGATTCCTCCCACTTAAAATAATTACTGTTTACATTTTTATACATTTCCTTTTAGACTTTTCTTCATATGTACATTTTTACCAAAAAATAGGTATTATACCACGTGTACAGGTTTTATGTCAATTTCACATAGCAGGTCATATAAAAATGTTCTTTGACTATAAGATGGTAACTACATACTATTTCATCATAAAGATATGTATTATTGTATAGATTTAAGGTATAGCATAGGTTATTTGACTAAGGTAACAGAGACCAAAAATCCAGCACCTGAAAGAATGGAGACAATGATTTCTCATAAACAGTCTCCAAGTTCAGGCTTGAGCAGTCCAGAGCTGGTGTGACAAGTCCACAGTGTCAAGAAACATGGAGCCAGCTCTAGGATGGAGAATTACTCCACTATCGCAAGCATCTACCTCATCTGCATTGTCCAAGATAGACAATCATGACGTCAGCATTCCAGCTCATGGAGAGAGTAATGAAGAAAAGATTGAAGAAGGGAAGGCAGGACTGCTCTGAAGCACCACCTAGAAATTATATACATCTTTTCTGCTCATATCGTGGCAATAATGGAATTTGCTGCCAAAATTCTGAACAGCTAACGATTTGATTACTATGGAAGAGAGGAGAAAGAACAGATACTGAGGGACCAATGAGGGTGTCTGCCACTCATTTAGGGTTCATAAGACATAGCATGCATTTAATCACTCTCAGTAATCCTTTTATCTCTCTTAGGATTTAACATGATGAATACCTCCAGGTTTCACAGCACAAAATATTGGCTTGGGAAATTTTTACTAAATGTTGCAGTCAAGATTCTGGTAATCAGAATGAGAAAAGTCATGTAATTTATAAAATTTTAAGATTTATTTGACATATGTAAATATTACATAAGCATTTTATGAACACCAAAAATACCTAAATAAATACAAATTATGATTTCCCAATTCACATTCCAAAACTTGTCAACATCCCATCTTCAGACTCTTGTTCTTTTGGAGCCACAGTCCTATTGTCCCAACCACAGAAACAACATTCTGCAGAAGAACTGTGCTATGCACAAATGCATAAACAGATGAAATAAATTCATCACAAGTCAAGCACTCCCCCTACCTGTCCAGTGCTTCTTTGGCTTTCCACTGAGTTCCATATCCTATGGTGAGGTACAGTATTTTGTAAATTTGTACTCATATGGTGTTAATTTGATTATCTAGCACTTGCCTTTGAGCTTAGGCTGGCTCCCCTGGATTTTAAGATTTTTGGAACCATTCTTGATTCAGTTTCTTAAATACTAATCACTTCCCTCTACTTACCAACTCTGGCAATATCCTCTTTTCCAGAACAAGCCTAGAAACCTTAGCGGAAAGAAGAGTTCAGTTACTGTTACCCAGCAAGTGTGAGGACACTTTTTCTGTCTTGTCCCACAGTGTTCTTTTCACCTTTCTTTTTCCTTCTTTTCTCTCTGAAACCTTTTTTCCTTTTCTCTTTGCACTGCCCCCAATTCCTCTGCTTTCAGTCAGTCTAGTGGCTCCCAGTGACCACCTATCCACTGCTGAGCCCTTACTCAGGGCTCTGTAGCTAAACCACAAACATTTAACTCATCATGTGCACCCCAATGTATTCTCTAATGTGGAAGAATTTCCCATTATACTTTAATAGACAATGAAACAATGTGATGATTTCCATTATCCATGGATTCAATGGCCATGCAAAATACATGATAAATACATGCCTCAAAAAAGTTTCTTAGAGAATGTGCCTTATTTTAAAATACTTACATACCAAAAACAATTACAGAATGAGCTGAAAATCAGGCACTCAAAAGCCTAAGAGTCAGATCAGCAATCACAAAACTGAATTCCTCAGACCATTGGGAAAACTGCCAACAGAAAACCTTGCCCCCAAACCATCAGGTGAATCTAGGTATTGTTTACTGAAATTCCGCTATTTTTTGAAACAAAGAATCTTCTTTGCTGTTGTTTTCAGTTTAGGATGTGTGATAATAATGAGAACAGAATGTCCTGGAGAGTAAAGGGTGGCAAAAATCAGACAAATGGATTTGGTCCCCATATCCATCCCTGCATAAAAGGGGAGATACTGGACCAGTGTAGCAACTGAATATGGAATGTAGAGGATGAGGAAATAGATCATCAGCTTCATAGCACCTACATGAGCTTCCGTCTGGGGATTCCAGAAACCAGTGGCATTTTTCTGCATCTTCCGTATATGTCTCCTCAAGGAGTATATTAGCAAGGAAGCAGAAGTCACATTAATGATGAACTGGAGAGATGAGCTCAAGACAAAAGAAACCACTAAAGACAAGACGCCCTCACTGATATTAAAGGATGTGTTATTTCTCTTAGTCACAAGTTCAGGAAAAGGTGATGCCTGGCTAAGCGTGATATACAGGCAAGTGGTGAAAGCAGAAATCAGCACACAGGCCGGCAGCAGTCTGGGGATCTTTGGGGAGATATTCCGCTTCAGCAGGAGAAACACTGAGTGTTGGAAGTTGGTAATCTTCACACAGTACAAGCTGTTGAGCAAGGTCACAAACCAGAGACTGCTTGAGTCCAAAAACATGAAACACAACACGAAAAAAGCAGACAGGTAGACTGACCTTTCCTTATTTGAAGAGACGAAATAGATGGTGTTCACCAGAAATAGTCCCAGCATAAAAAACCTGGTGATGCCCAAGCTGAACAGGATCCTTTCAGAAGAGGAGATTCTATGGCTTTTGACCCAAGTTTTGTAATTGACCACTGTAATAAACAGACTCATAATGATTCCTACAAAATCTAAAATAACTGAGGCAATAATAGCAGAGAAATAGAATAACCAAAGCATCTTTACTCATTGAGGATTCAGCAGTTGTGGTGCTGATAGTGGGGGCAGGAGAAATACCAAAATGTATAAGCAGACACCAGTATCTAGCCAGGAAGGACATCTCCTTTTTAATTTTTCCCCAGCGTGGCAAATGAGCCATCCATGATCTAAGGGCCAGCTGCTTTTACTGAGATGCAAATCTTCCAAGGATTGCATTACTATTCCTTCATTTGTATCCTGTTCTTCCTAGACATGCCTAATTACAGCGAGCCTAGGTGATCCTGGGAGTCCAATCCTCCAAGAGCAGGAGGGTGAGAGGGAGGAGTCACAACAGGCTCCAAAAACTTAGAATCCAAATCGGAGAGCTCGAGTCCAGCAATGTTTCTGTCACTGTTTTACGGTAAAGTTTTTCTTCATAAAAATGCCAGAATATGGCGGAAATCCTCATTGCTCACTCCTACCCACCCACCTTCTAGCCTCATATTCATAGATGACCAGAATCCAATTTCTCTCTCTCCTCTAATCTGTTGCTGCCACAACCGGTTTCTCCAACTGTAATTCTGGCCATGCCAATGCCACTCTTCAACCTTAGTGACTCACCTACAGTGATTTACAGTGATCTAATAGATCAAGTTCAAAGACCCAATATCTCCTTGAAAAAACCTTTCTCAATGAATCCCATCCTTTCTGATACCCTTTGCTTTGCATTCTCTATCTACATACATAGATTTGTGCCATAACCATTTGCTATGTTCTGGTTTTTCTTAAAAAAAATTAAGTCAACCCTTGTAGGTGTTTCCTTTATAAACCTGGGTTTATGTTTAGATCACATATGGCTATTT
Organism: Macaca nemestrina; assembly: GCF_043159975.1. NCBI lineage: Eukaryota > Metazoa > Chordata > Mammalia > Primates > Cercopithecidae > Macaca > Macaca nemestrina. Next base: position 17,235,624 of record NC_092128.1, read on the forward strand.
TCTCTTAGGCATTTAACTGTCAATCCACGTGCCCTGAAATGAGATACACAGTAATGCATTGGTTGCAGTTTTGTGAGCCAAACAGCTAGGCATCTCATTGCTGGATTTCTCTGTACTTGCTCAGATGGGAAATGGCACAATATCCCTGGCAAATGATATTATGGCGGACCATAGGTGAATGTAAGAGTATGGCATCTCTTATCTGCTCCAGCAGCAGAATGAAACCAAGGTGCAATCCTGGATGCGGCCACATATGTTACCAAATTAGCATCAAGGTACAGCACAAAGTCCTACTGCCAAGTCCAAATAGAAATAGACAAGAAAAAGGAGCTAAGATATAATGATAATCTGGTCCAGAAGAGGGGAACACATTCATGAGGCCCTTTAAGACAGATGACAGGACGGCAAGCCTGGAGAAATTCTCTTACCTTGTGCCCAGGTGCTTACAGAAGCTTTTTATTCAAAACTAACAGGCACTGATAGAGGCATGCCCACATATCAGTTAAATAGGCAAACAGAATGAGCTAGGAAGACTATGACTAAAAGGAAAATTATAGCACAGATTTCCAATTAATTATCCGTAGATGGCTGCATTAAAGTGAAGTTACAGTATTACTAACATCACATTTAAATAAAATAAATAATATAGAGTAAACCATAAGAAATAAATGTGGCCAAAAGAGCAGGAATCCCAGAATTAGACAGTAACAGACTCTATCCAGAATGTACTATACCAAATTGTTGGGTTCTGTGTAGGAGGAAGTGCAGTAATTAAGATGTGATAAAGTTGGCTAGCACAATCAATGAATGAGCTCATTCAGTTAGAAGTTATTTCCACAAGGGTCAGTATAGGAAAAGTGTTAGCAGAACCCTTTCTCCCTCTGCATGAGAATTTGACCTACAGTTAAAATTCCTAGCTGTTTTCCTTACCAACCTGAGAAGGGTGAGAACATCAACTATGTTTCTAGACCAAAAAAAAAAAAAAAGACTCCTGATTGGCAAATTGCATCTTGACTGGAAGGAACTGTAAGTGAACTGTAATAAGTATCTTACAGAGACTGCACGCCTTGGGCTTCCTTCTCATGTGCCTGTATCTTGACTCAACCCTAGAAGCTTTGTCTACAAAATTATAACATGATAAATTGGATCTTTTGGGACACGAAGCTTTTAATTTACGGCAGCTCCCAGCCTTACTCTAATGTGTATCTCTTATTATTGTACCTGAACTGTATGGCCTGCATCAAAGACTCTGCAAAAGAGGAAGGCCTGACACTGCCCTGCTGGTAAATTAGGTCCCTCAACTCTATCCGTCTGAGTAGGCTGGTACCACAGTGGACTAAGACAGTCTTGTAAGTTTGAATATTTACTAGAGCCCAAGAAGACCAACTAGCAGGCATTGCAGGCATGGGTCCAAACTCTGCTTCTTGACAGGTCTGTAAGAAAAGCTTTAGGGCAGGCGGGGCGCGGTGGCTCAAGCCTGTAATCCCAGCACTTTGAGAGGCCGAGACGGGCGGATCACGAGGTCAGGAGATCAAGACCATCCTGGCTAACACGGTGAAACCCCGTCTCTACTAAAAAATACAAAAAACTAGCCGGGCGAGGTGGCGGGCGCCTGTAGTCCCAGCTACTCAAGAGGCTGAGGCAGGAGAATGGCATAAACCCGGGAGGCGGAGCTTGCAGTGAGCTGAGATCCGGCCATGGCACTCCAGCCTGGGCGACAGAGCAAGACTTCGTCTCAAAAAAAAAAAAAAAAAAAAAAAAAGAAAAGTTTTAGGGCAAATTGTCAAAGCAAATGAATGGCACTTAACTTATTTGATGACAGCTCTGAAGAATTAGGTCAGTCATGAAGAAACAGGAATTTAAAAGTTTGAAATTTTTTCAAAAAACTATACATGGCACTTACGAGAAAGAAGAAAACTTCCATTTTTTGTGTTTTTTTTTAAATGCTTACTATGTTCCCAGCAGTGCACCAGGCATCCTAGGAGGAGTATATGGTTATCCTATTTATGAGTGAGGAAAATGAAGATCAGGGAAAATAAGTGACTGCTTAACACCAGAGCAAATGCCTTGGCCCATTTTCTGCTGCTGTAACAGAATACCACAGATTGGGAAATTTATAAAGAAGTCTAGTGGCTCACAGTTCTGGAAGCTGGGAAGTCCAAAAGCATGGTGCTGGCATCAGCTCAGCATCTAATGAGGGATTACTTAGTACTTCATAACATGGCAGAGGGCAAGAATGTGTACATGAGAACAAGACAGGAAAAGGGGGCCAAACTCCTGCAATAACAAACCCACTCCTGCATTAATCCATTCATGAGGGCAAAGCCCTCATGACCCAGTCACCTCTTAAAGGCCCCACCTCTCAACACTGTTACGAGGGTACAATTACATTCTGGCATGAGTTTTGGAGGGGACATCCAAACCACAGCAGCAAACGACTGGCTAAGCTGAAAGGTCTGAGACTGAGCTCTTTCTACTATACTAGACTTCCCTCACTGGTTCTTTCATTCTATAAACTGTGGTTATCAGCCAGGCACTGTTAGGTGCTGGGGAAACAGAGAAGAATCACCCACAGCACACCTGCCTTCAAAGAATATATGAAATGGTAAAAAATAAAAAAAATAAAAGACAGATGAATAGACAATTAGAATTGAGAGTTTTAGATGCCATAATAAGGAAACACAAGGAGCACAACAGGAGTGTTCAGGAGGCACACTTGATCCAGTTTTGGCAGTTCAGGAACTGAGAAGACATATACATTCAGTCTTAAAGGATGCAAAGAGATTATCCAAAAAAAGCTAAGGTAGGGAGAAAGAAGGACATTGCAAGCAGAGAACTCTACATGCAGACTAAGAGGTGATAGTGTATGGTGGATTCAGAAAACAGAAGAGGGGAGGGGTACAAGGATCGGAAGAGAAACAGTGGGAGATGAAACTGAAAAGATAAATCAGGAAGTATCTATGCCATAGTAGGTACAGAATTTGGACATAATTATTACACGAATGTGATCAGAGGCATGTACAACATTAGAAAAAACACACAGAATAAGTGCTTAGCTTCACCTAAAAGAATCAGAGAAAGGTTCCTGGAGGAGGGAGGTCTTGAAGAATAAGAGAAGTTGACACAGTTGGTAAGAAAGATAATTCTAGGTATAGAAAGCAGCACATGGAAAAGCATAGCAGCAAGAAGAGTATGGCATATTTGGGAACTAGAAGCAGTTCAAAGTTCTTTTGGAGAAGCAAGGAACAAGAAGATGAAACTAAAAAGAAAACAGAGGCCAAATGATGACTGGCTTTATGCTGTAAACTAAGTAGTCTGGACTTTACCCAAAGCAATGGACAGCCACTGCAAGACTTTTAAGAGGGGAGCATTACTCCCCTCTTTTCACTGTATGAAGAATACAATCCAAGTAACAAGGAAAGGCTTTGCTGGAAGGGGATGGAGCTGGAAACAGGAAACTAGTTAGAATCCTGTTGCAATCCCTCTGATGGGCTGAAAAGAGTGGAAATGGAGACCAGGAAACATGTGAGAGAAATGTTTTGAAGTACAACAAAGGGGATCTGGCAACTAAATGGATATTGAGGTTGTAGGAGAAGGCAGAATCTGGAATGATTTCTAGAATTCTGGTGCACTTTGAACACACACACACACGCACGTACACTTACATGTCTTTTAGTGAGTATCTTTATCGTCTGCACTAGCTTTTTAATAAAGAGATTACTTATATGAGAGGTCTGCCAAGAGGCAGAGGCTTAAAAAAGATTAGATGTGCAAGAGATCTTAGGTGGGTGGGAGCCAGAGGAAGTGAGCAGAGTATTCAGATAGCAATGTAGGTCTGACAGCTATAAAAGGGGAAGAGGTAAAGTGGGGTAGGGAATATAGAGAGAGTTCAAAAGTGCAGTAGAGGTCCAAGAAAACTTCAACCAAGCTGATGCAGAGTCCTTGGCCAAAATTGCCTGTTAGAGGGGTCCCATGTCTCAGCAAAACAGACTTGCCTTAGTACTCCACAGTGCTCCACCACTGGCTGGGAGAAGCCTGCAGGAAATGTGGCCTCACCGTAGTGGATCTCCCAAGCTGGAGCCATCAGCCAATTGAGCCTCCACAGCAGAGATCTGAGTGCACATTTTCAAGGTGACACAAAAGGGGTCTAGAGACAAACATCACCTGCACCAGGACCCTCAAGATAGGATGATCCCTTTATTGTACCTGAAGCACCTGTTTCAGTGATGCAGCAATTAAATACTTGTTACTGTGTCTTTATGGCCCACTAAGTAATGTTTTTGAGAACAGAACCGTGTTCAAGGAACAAGCGTCTCGCACAGTGCTTGGTCTCGTACAGTGCTTGGTACACAATAAGTGTTAAATAAATGTTTGTGGCAGGAAGGAATGAACTGGAATCAAGGCTAGCCAGAATCAAAATGAAGTGAGAAATGTATTCATTCCTGGACTATTACAGCAACATCCAGAAGCTAGGCAGCGCTCATCCCTTTCTGAAGGGGGGATCTGCCAGCTGGGCAATAAGGGGAGAAGCCTGAAAAGCCAAGGATAACTCAGAAATCCTTCCTCTCTGGCTATGAATACCCTGTCTGGCCACAAATGGAAACTGAGATCAGATAGAATACAGCCAAGAAACTCCACTCATCAACTCCTGAAAATATGTATTTCAGAGTTAACCTGGAAATGTTGCTCAGACGATTGACCCAGCTCCACCAAGTCACAATGACAATTTAATGATAGTGTGGCCAACAAAATTTACTCACTCTACAAGCTCAAATGTGCTGAAAACAAGTCAGTTCTTTATTTTATCTATCAGTAATATGGTTTTCTCCTAAGCCGCCACCTGCTGGTTGGGGAGGTGTTTAATCCAATGGGATAATGCAAACTGTGCAGACCAAAGGAAAAATTTTTCCCGTCATTTTAGAAATTAAGATATAAATCCCAGAACAACCCTAATGTTAATTTCCAGTTACATATGACCAAATGTCCAGTAATGTAATGGACATTCATGTTATGTTCAAATATACTTTTTATTATGTCAAAATATGCTCCTTTTCACAAAATAACAACAACGATAGCAGTTTTATTGTGTGTTTACTCCATGTAGGACAGCACTTTTCATATGTTAATTCACTCCTTCCTTCCAACAACTTTATCCCAACACACACACGCACACAATTACTATTTCTATTTTACAAATGAAGAAAGTTAAATAGAGACTAGGTTAGGAAGTTTCCCCAAGGTCACCCAGTTCAAAAGGGCCAAAGCCAAATTTAAACACGGGTTGTCTGGCTTCAGGGTCCACATTCTTAGCCACAACAATCCACTTCTGAGAGTCCCATTAGGACTAGAAATCCACATTTCTGAATAATGCCATATGTATTAACTGAATATGTTTACAAATATGAGAATTCTTCAGGATATTAAGCAATATCTTTTCATTGACATGTCAAAATTGTTAATAACAGGAAGTAAATCAGCATCTAATACTTCTGTTTAAATAAAATTGATTAAACATAAAATTTGCTTATATTACATTTGATAAAACTGTAATTTTAAAACCAGGCAGGCATCTTGGTCGAAAATAAAAACAAAACCACTTGGTCTTTTGGCCAATCTACAAAATGACTACTTGAAAATGTACTTTAGCAAAATGATCATGAAATGCAACATTGAATTGGAATCTAGAATCTAAAGGTCTTAATTTTCTTTCCACTGTTTTCATCATTACACAATGGGTTTGTGGAAACTAGAATCATATGGAAATTGCTGTTGCTGCACAATCCAATATTAGCACAATAATAGCCTTCACTTACTCAGTACTTTACATAACACACTGTGCTAAAATGGCCAGTAGGGATCAGAAGAGGGGATCAGACAGGTAATTAAAGTAACTCACCTGAGGCCAAAAATCTTGGCCAGAATCAGAACTCGAGCCCACATCTACAGGACTGCAAAACTTTTGCTCTTTCCTTCAAGTCTACTATGTAATTTTATGTTTATCACTGTTAGTATCTAATTTAAGTTGAAACTAGTAATCAGACTCATTGTGTGGAGCTGATGATCATTAAAATACAGCACCGTGTGCTTATAGTGAGAGTGTTCTTACAACATTGTCATTTCCAAAACACTACTACTCCTGCGCCCTCCCCACTTCCGCAACCACCATACAGACAGAGGTCGTGAGAAGCATGGCTTTCACCTTGGAAGAGGTCCTCAGGGACCAGGGGCAAAGCAGTCAGGGTTTCTCTCCTAGTGATGTTATGGAACTGGTATCATGGGAGGGTCAGGAAGAATCCCGTAGTCTTGAGCCAGGCAAAAGGCTCACGGGCTCCACCCCAGGCCCTCTGTTACTCTAAGAGAAAATGGGTCCCTTGGATCCAGGCTTCAGGTGGCCAGACTCACACCGGAGTGTCTCTACAAATGTCTGCTTCAGTTTGCTGTTCCCCAGAATGACAATAAACGAGTGGCCAGCAGGATAAAACATTGTCATTACCTCGCCAATCATCTTAGCCATCTTGGTTTTTGGTAGGAAATTACCAAATGATGCAATTAAAAAGGCAAGAAAGTAAAGTAAGAAGAGAAAGAAGAAGGAAAGGATGATTCTGATGGCCCTCTTGTGGGCCTCAGTGCTTGGATCTCTGGAGCTTGTACTATTTTGCAGCATCTGCCATGTGTGCCTCCCCAAGGAGAAGATGAGCAAAAAGTAGGAGGCCAGGGACACAACTAAGGGAGGCAGGTACCACAGAGTCCCAAGAACATGGATCAGATAATACTCATTCCTCTTCTTTCTGAAGTGTTCAGTCACATTCCTGGTGGCCTCAATTCCCCTAAGGACAGAATAGAGCTTAAACTCATTGATCAGAGATGCGGTACTACCACAGGATAAGAGCAGTGCACCCAACAGCATCCATACCATCACCCTAGAAACTCTCCACTTGAGCCAGAGGAATGTGGGGTGAGAGAAAATGGCGATTTTCAAGCAGTAGAGGACACCAAGACAAGTGGCAAACCAAATGCTCAGATGGTTTGTAAAGGTCCAGAAAACATCAATAATTTGCATTATTATCCCTGAATCATGTTCGTTGACAGAGAATACTATTAAAAAACTATCAGTCAAGATAATACACAGCAGAATGATCCTTGAGAGTGCCAGGGTGGCGATGATGAAGTCAGACAAAGACATTCTCTTGGTCTTGAACCAGCTCCTACCATTGACCAAACCAATGAAACCATTGACCAGAATTCCCAGTGTGAACTGAGCGCCACACACAATCAGGAACACCCCCTCGGTGAGTCCCATCATGTCAGCAATTAGGCAGTCCTGATCTTTGTTCTTTCTGTTGATATGTAGAATCTCCTCACTGATTTGATATTTTGCTCGTTAATCTACTCCTCTACCTGTTGCTTCACTGTACCTGTCTCTCGTCTCTGCCCAATTTAGTCTGTCGTACAGCACAATTTAGGGAATCCTCTCTGGCTCTTTCAGGTTAGTCTGTCCTCTTCACAGATGATATGGATTGTCATATTCCATCTATGAACCTAAACTTAGCAGCTCTTTGCTAAAATGCAAATGAGTAGTGTCCAGTGTCACATAGAGAAGGAAGAGATCTAGGTCACAAAGATGATGGAGGACTTGGACTCAGTTTCAAAGGGTGTAGGGCTCTGAGCTACCCAAAACAGAAAGATGAGCGGCACCAAATGGAGGAGGCTCAGAATTACTCAGAAGAGTAAAAAGTCTCATTCCTCAGGAGGGAGGACTCAGAGATACAGAAAAGGAATTCCACTAGGAGCCACTATCCACCTGGAGTGAGGTTTAAGTGCATAAAATTGTAAAAGTTCAGTGCCATCGATCCTGGATTAGAATGAAAAGGCCTGCTCCTTGGAGCCTGGCTTACATGCATGGAGATGGCGGTAAGCTACAAGCCAGCAAGAGAACCCTCACCAGAAAGTGGCCAAGCTTACATCCCGATCTTGGACTTGCAGTGGGAAGTCTCAGACCCATTCTGGATTTCTAGTCTGCTGTAATACTGCCAAGGGAAGCATAAGAACAATACTTCTGTTCTTAACCTAAGAGCTCCTCTATTTAACAAGGGGCTATTAATTAAGGATCTTCACTCAGGATTACATGCAGAATTAAACAGTACTTAGTTTATATTAAATTACGCTTATGTTCACTCTTTTTAAAGTTAATTGCTAAGGTTTGTGTACTTTTCATGTCCCACTCCCTTCCCTAAATTTAATGAGACATTAGTTTAAAACCTAAAGGACCGTGGGAATAACGATAAGATTTTACTTCTTCTTGCCGTGGAAGGTCATGTAAGAGAAAGGTAAGAGTAAAGAGTTGCTCACGTATATAGAGATAAAGTCAACAATGTATGAATAAGGAAGAATTAGGTTTAAGTACACAACACAAATAAGTGGCTTAGAGGAGAGGTATATTTGTGGTCCCCAAAGCAGTCCAGAGGCAAACTGTCCAGGCTGGTATGGTGGTTGCATGGTGATCGCAGATACCAGCTTCTTCTATCTTCCATTCTGAAGATTGCCTCATGGTCTAAGATGGCAACTGGAAATCCAGCCATGAAATGTCCACATTTCAGACAAAAAAGAAAAAGCTGTAGGATGAGAGTCTGGGGAAGCACACCAGATATGCCTCCCAAGAGTTACTCATATAAAAAGTTCCCTGAGAGCATCACCAAGTGACTTCTGCCTATAGCCCCTTGGCAACCCCTAACTGAAAAGAATAGGAATGCAGTGCATGCATTGCGCACCCTCTCACAACTGGGTTCTATAAATACAGAAGGGACAATAGATACTGGGTAGTGCATTGATCATGTTTATTTTCTATATTTTATGCTTTGACACTTTCGGGCCTTGCAGACCCAGAGAAGGCGTGCCCTCCCAAGGTTAGCTAATTCCTAGAGTTAGCAAACAACTTGCCTGAGAAAACACCTTGGATAAGCAAACCAGCCAATCCTGAATCCATACTGCCCCTCCCAACTACCTCCTTTGCTTAGGACATAGAAAACGAGCCCAGGACACTATGACCTTGCTTTCAATCACCCCAGGGCCAGGCACCTGATAACTAGGGACCATCTTGAGAGCCTGGAGCCTGCTGAAATTATTCAAACTACCCAATCCTAAACTTGCTCAGCTTTCCACCAGTACCTTACTCATTGCTTCCCTATGAAAAACACAACAAAGGCTCTGGCTCATGTTTCCCCTCTCCTTCTTCCTCCTGACCAACTCCAGTGCGTCCCTAAGAGGCCCTGCATGGCATAGCATGCCACCTCCTATTGGGAACTGTGAAATAAAAGACTCTTCTTTCAAAGCAGTTGTCTCCATGACATGATTAAAGCAGTTGTCTCCTACTGTACATGATTAAGGCAAGTCCCAGGTACATCGTAAAACAGGTGGGCAACTGGAAATCTTTTCCACAATATGGTTTTCTAACACAGAAAGCTAGAATCTACAACAGAAAGCTAGAATGCTTTAAAGTTACCTCACAGCCAGGCATGGTGGCTCATGCTTATCATCCCGGCGACCCAGGAGGCCAAGGTGAGAGCATCACTTGCACCCATGAGTTTGAGGCTGCAGTGAGCTATGACCGCATCGCTGCACTCCAGCCTGGGAGACAGAGCAAGACTCCAACATACGTACATATGTTATAAATAAAGGATAAATAAATAAAATTTAAAAATTAAAAATAAAGAAAATAACCAGTTTATAATGTGTTTGGCAGAAGAAAAAGAATAATCACTACTGTCTCAACTTCTCCTCTGAGCTCGACTAACATAATTAATGCCCTGCCAAGGAGCAGTCAGAAAGTCTACGGATAAACCATATTCAAAACTAAGCTCATTCTCTTTCACCCTCTCAACTCTGCTCCCACATCCACGTTCCATAAACTCAGAAATGAAGTGCTACTATCCACACATGTCTCCGTGCAGGAACCTCAGAACCACCTCTGAATTGCATTTCCTCTTAGCGATAGTGGTTGTGTCACCACTAGATCTTGGGCAGAAGTTGTAAGTGATTCTCTGCGGTATTTCTAACACAGAGCCTAGCACAGGGTCTGGCACAAAATTGGTACACAATTCGCATTTGTCAAATCAATTTGAATCCCAAATGCCCCTCAAGTCACCTCTCATCCCCACTCTTGCTAACCTTTCTAGGCTTAGTACAGAGCTTCCTAACTGGCTCTAGGCTTTCTCCTTTTAGCCCTTCACTCTGTCTTTGTTGTTCTCCTTCTAAAGCACAATTCTGATAAGATGTCCTTGTTATCAAACCTTCTATTGCTCCCCATTGCCAAAGTTCTCTGAAAGCTTTCAAGGCCCTTTACTATCTAGCCCCAACCCACTTTCCATATCTCACCTTTGTTTCATAAACTTTTGTTTCTGGATCTTTGCTCATGCTGTTTTCTCAGCTGAAAGCTAACCTATCTATTCTCTTCTAAGCTACTCCTCACACCCTATCACAGTTAGCTACAAAGGTTTCTGCTTATCCTCCCTAACCCTCCATAAGCTTAATTGTGAATTCCTTCAGTGCAGGAATCCTGTTATATTCATCCCTACATTCAGGTCCTATATGGGTGCATGACATATAGCAGATGCCCAACTGACTTCAGAGTTTAAAAAGATACACAGATTGATTACAAATAGTTGTGGAAGATTAAAAGCATAAAACAAATCACTAACATGGAATAAGCTGTTTAGTAATTCATGAAAGTTAACAACAAAACAAGTCAGGTACAATAAACTATTTCAAGGTTAATATGCTTTGTAAATATCACATAAGACTTGGCAAGATGGACATAGTGACTTAAAAGAATTATATGGTCAGGTGCAGTGGCTCATACCTGTAATCCCAGCACTTTGCGAGGTTGAGGTGGGTGGATTACAAGGTCAAGAGATCGAGACCATCCTGGCCAACATCGTGAAACCCCATCTCTACTAAAAATACAAAAATTAACTGGGCGTGATGGTGCACACCTGTAGTTCCAGCTACTCGGGAAGCTGAGGCAGGAGAATCACTTGAACCTGAGAGGCAGAGGTTGCAGTGAGCCGAGATGGCGCCGCTGCACTCCAGCCTGGTGACAGAGCGAGACTCCGTCTCAATAAATAAATAAATAAATAAATAAATACCTTGTTTAAAATAAAAACTAGAATAATAATAACAGCCAACATGTATTGAGCACTTGTTTCAGTTACTATGTATTATATAGGTTATATGCACTGTGTTACTTATTGTGCTTTTCACAGCACGCCTATGAAGGAGGAACTATTATCCTTGTTTTACTTCCAGGAAAACAAAACAACAAAGATCTGAGGCAGATAAAGTTAATTAACTCACGAGAGAGACCACTCAACTGTCGAGTGGAGAAGCAGTAATTCAAATCCAGGCTGACTGCACAGCCTTAATTCTGAACTATTATTATAGACCACCTTTTTTTCAAATGACAGGTAAGGCAGAGAAACTAAATGTCAAGGTGTGCACCTACAATGGCAAAACAAGACTCTGACATGGCAGAGAAAAAATGATGAAGAATAAAGAGACAAAAAAAAAAAAAAGAATTTCATCGTGCCTGTAGTCCCAGCACTTTGGGAGACTGAGGTAGACAGATCACTTGAGGTAAGGAGTTCGAGACCGGCCTGGCCAACATGGTGAAACCCTGTCTCTACTAAAAATACAAAAATTAGCCAGGTCGTGTGGTACGCACCTGTAATCCCAGCTACTTGGGAGGCTGAGACAGGAGAATCACTTGAACCCACGAGGCAGAGGTTGCAGTGAGCCAAGATTGCATCACTGCATTCCAGCCTGGGCAACAGAGCAAGACTCCATCTCAAAAATAAATAAATAAATAAATAATTTCATTATTGTGGTTGCATGATGCTGACAACCTAAAAAGTTACACACTATCCTAGTACAGACTGTGGGACTGGCCCAGAAGCAAATTACAATAGTGAGGGGAGACTTCAATGCTGCTAATGCCTGCCAAAAATCTCATTCTCTAAAAAGTGGGTCTGACAAATTCTTAAACAACATTCTTGATTATTTCAACTGGTAATGAGTAAACAATGAAAGGAGCAGACGCTCTGAACTTACTCTAACCAGTAAAAAGACAGTGCTTGATATAAAGGAAGACGAATATGTTAAGATAACATGGTAGAGAAACTGACTCATTTCTTGTAAGATCATTAAACTGAAAATCAGAAAGAATTAAGAGGTAGACGTATTCTCCTTCACTTACAACTCTCCCTCCAACCAAAACCGATTAAATTCCCAGTGTGATTTAGATGCACGCCGCATGGGTCACTCTTGAAAGGTTGGCTGTGGGATGTTCACTGCAGCACTATTCACAATAGCAAAGACATGGAATCAATCTAAATGTCCATCAATGGTAGACTGGATGAAGGAAAAATGGTACATATACACCGTGGAACACTATGCAGTCATAAAAAAGAATGAGATCATGTCTTTGCAGGAACATGGATGGAGCTGGAGACCACTATTCTTGGCAAACTAATGCAGGAACAGAAAACCAAATACCTAATGTTCTCACGTATAAGAGTGAGGTAAATGATGAGAACACATGGACACAGAGAGGGGAACGGCAGACACTGGGACCTACTAGAGGGTGAAGAGTAGGAGTGAGAGGATCAGGAAAAATAACTAATGGGTACTAGACTTAATACCTGGGTGACTAAATAATCTGTACAACAAATGCCCATGACAGGAGTTAACCTATGGAACAAACCTACACATGTACCCCTGAATGTAAAAGTTTGGAAAATCTACATTCTCCGTAAGGAATCTGACAGATTTCTAACACTTTCTGATTTTAGTGGTAATATCAATGAATTTGATTAATATTATACAATAAATGTGTCAACATTTGAAGAAAGTAAAAGGTTGCTGGTATGGTTTGGCTCTGTGTCCCCACCCAAATCTCATCTCAAATTGTCATCCCCACATGTCAAGGGAGGGACCTGGTGGTGATTGGATCATGGAGACGGTTTCCCCCATGCTATTCTTGGGATAGTGAGGGAGTTCTCACAAGATCTGATGGTTTTAAAAGTGACAGTTTCCCCTGCTTGCTGTCTCTCTCCTGCCACCACATAAGACGAGCCTTGCTTCCCCTTTGCCTTCCACCATAATTGTAAGTTTCCTGAGGCCTTTCCAGCCATGTGGAACTGTGAGTCAATTAAATCTCTTTTGTTTATAAATTACCCAGTCTCAGGTAGTATCTTTACAGCAGTGTGAAAATGGACTAATACAGAGAACTGGTCCTGGGAATAGGGCACTGCTATAACAATAACCTAAAAATGTAGAAACGACTTTGGAACTGGGTAAAAGGCTGAGGTTGGAACAGTTCAGGGGGCTCAGAAGACAGGAAAATGTGGGTAAGTTAGGAACTTTAGCCTAGAGACTTGCTGAATGTCTTTGACCAAAATGCCGATAGTGATATGGACAATGAAGTCCAGGCTGTAGTGGTCTCAGATGGAGATAAATAACTTAATTGGGAACTAGAGTAAAGCTCACTCATGCTATGCTTTAGCAAAGAGATTGGTGGCATTTTGCCCCTGCCCTAGAGATCTGTGGAACGTTGAACTTGGGAGAGATGTTTAGGGTATCTGGCAGAAGAAATCTCTAAGCAGCAAAGCATTCAAGAGGTAACCTGGCTTATTCTGAAAGTGTTCATTTATACGCATTCACAGAGTTTGAAATTGAACCTTATGTTTAAGAGAAGCAGAGCATAAAGGTTTGGAAAATGTGCAGCCTGACCATGTGGTAGAAAAGAAAAACCAACTCTCTGAGAAGGAATTCGAGTTGGCTGAAGAAATTTGCATAAGTAACAAGGAGCCAAATGTTAATAGCCAAGACAATGGGGAAAATGTGTCTAGGGCATGTCAGAGACCTTCATGGTAGCCCCTCTTATCACAGGCCCAGAAGCCTTGGAGGGAAAAATAGTTTCCTGGGCCACGCCCAGGGGCCAACTTCTCTGTGCAGCCTCAGGACTTGGTTCCATGCATCCCAGCGGATCCAGCACCAGCCATGGCTAAAAGGAGCCCTCAAGGAGAACCTCTGCTACAGCAATGTGGAAAGAAAATGTGGGGTTGTAGACCCCCAATAGAGTCCCCACTGGGGCACTGCCTAGTGGAGCTGTGAGAAGAGGGCACCCATCCTCCAGACCCCAGAAAGGTAGATCCACTGACAGTTTCCACCATGTGCCTGGAAATGCTGCAAGTATACAACACCAGCCCATGAAAGCGGACACAGGGGCTGTACCTTGCTGAGCCATAGGAAGGCAGGGACAGCTGCCCAAGACCAAGACTGTGGGTGCTCGCCTCTTACATCAGATGCCCTGGGGTGGCCTACATGTGAGACATAGAGTCAAAGGAGATTATTTCAGAGCCTTAAGATTTAATGACTGCTCTGCCAAGTTTCAGACTTGCATGAGGCCTGTAGCCCCTTTATTTTGGTCAATTTCTCCCATTTGGACCGGAAACATTTGCCCAATGCCTGTACCCTCATTGTATCTTAGAAGTAACTAACTTTATTTTACAGGGTCATAGGTGGAAGGGACTTGGCTTGTCTCAGATGAGACTTTGGACTTGGTCTTTTGAGTTAATGCTGGAATGAGTTAAGACTTTGGGGGACTGTTGAGAAGGCATGATTGGTTTTGAAATGTGAAAAGGACATGAGATTTGGGAGGGTCTGGGGCAGGATGATATGGTTTGGTTATGTCCCCACCCAAATCTCATCTCGAATTGTTGTCCCCACGTGTCAAGGTAGGGACCTGGTAGGTGACTGGATCATGGGGACGGTTTCCCCCGTGCTGTTGCCTGATAGTGAGGGAATTCTCCCCAGATCTGATGGTTTTAAAAGTGACAGTTTCCCCTGTGCCCTCTCTCTCCTACCGCCTTGTGAAGAAGGTGCCTGCTTCCCCTTCACCTTCTGCCATGACCATCAATTTCCTGAAGTCTCCCCAGCCATGGAGAACTGTGAGTTAATTAAACCTCTTGTTTATATATTACCCAGCCTCAGGTAGTATCTTCATAGCAGTGTGAAAATGGACAAATACAGTTGGCTGTGGGAATTTGTGGATATGGAGGGCCAGTGGAGAATGAATGCAAGTGGAAGCAGGCAGCGGGCAGAAAGCAAAATGCAAACTTCACATACCTGAGTTCAAACTCCAGGTGTGCATCTTGGAAGATGCATGACTTTGACAAGTCATTTAACCTCTCTCGATTTTGGGTTTCCTCACCTGTAAAATGGGATTATTGTACCTTCTTCTTAGTGTAATAGCTAAATGAGACAATGATAAAAAGTACTTCGCTTAGTGCTTAGTACATAGTAACCAGAAGAGAAATGTCAGTCATTAATATGATTATTGTTTCATCTTAAGAGATTTCCCTGTAATTCATTGACCTTGGACTTGCCTCTCATTTTCCACAATGATTTTCTTGCTGTTACTCCCACAGATCTTCACAGAATATTATGCAAACTCTGACAGAAAAATAGTAAAGTGATCCTGCCCTCATTTTCTTTTTGAGTCCCACCTAACTGAATGACAAACATTTATTAATCTTCATGTCACTGTGCTAGGCTGAGTTAGATTGGGGAAAAAGGGTGGTTTGAGTAAAAGAAACCCTGCCTTCAAGAATTGCATGATCTCATTTGGGAACAAAGGGAAAACAGCACTAACTTCTCCTAACTGAGCTGCAAAAGTTAGTCTGTAATCCACATTGCAATGATGAGTAATTCCCAAAGAAATGTATACTGTATTGCCAAAACTGCCACAGAAACATATCTTTGGTATTTTTAGATATCTCTGAGTTAAATGTCCAGTGTGTTTTAAGAAATGATTGATTCTTTGAGAACTGTAAAGGCATCAAAAAGTAGATCTCATATAGGTTGGTGTTGTTTGTTTTTGAGATGGAGTCTTGCTCTGTCACCCAGGCTAGAGTGCAGTGGCACAATCTCGGCTCATTGCAAGCTCTGCCTCCCAGGTTCATGTCATTCTCCCGCCTCAGCCTCCCGAGTGGCTGAGACTACAGGTGCCCGCCACCACGTCCGGCTAATTTTTTGTATTTTTAGGAGACGGGGTTTCACCGTGTTAGCTAGGATGGTCTTGATCTCCTGACACCGTGATCCGCCCGCCTCAGCCTCCCAAAGTGCTGGGATTACAGGCATGAGTCACTGCACCTGGCTAGGTTGATGTTTAAAGTAAATTATTTTGGGCTGTGTACACGTATTAACAGATGAATGAATCATACAAGCATGAGATGCTAAAATGCAGATGGCGGAGGAAAATATATAAAAGATTTTCTTGTTCACATCCAGTGAAGTGGTACTCATTAAATGTGAATGAGTAAAGTAAGCCTGGCTCAGAAATAATGGAAAGATCTTTTTCCCCAAATAAAGTTTTATTTTTTTCTCATTATAAAAGTAATATATGTTCAATGCTAAAATATATATATATAAAAATTGTAAAGAAACAAGGAAAATCACACATAATCACCCTCTCTAGAGATAACAACATCCTGTTTCTCCCTCCAGACTTTAAGCATATCTTAATTACAACTTCTTTTTCAAAAACGGGATATCCTGGACATACTGTTTGATACTTTTTCTCCCATTCTTCTAGGTATACTATTCGTCTTACCATTTAACATGAAACCTCCAAATCGAGGTCACAGTGCAGTTTTCTGAGGTTTATTCCCTGACACTATCACATCCAAAAGGGAAATGCAAGACCCAAAGCTTGGGTTAGAAGATCCCTACAGTATTTTACCGCTATCATATTCCCACATGTGCTCTGCCTAGACCAGCTAGGGAGCAGGAGAAAGTTTCTCAGCAGACGGGGCTTCCCAGGGGTGGGCAAAGTTTACCTAGCAAGTCTGACTGACTTGAGGAGAGAATCAGTCTGCTAGAATCATACGCATGCTGAGGACGGCACGCTACACACCTGAGTCTGATAAGGCACTGCTGCTTCAGCCCCACGGCCTTTCAGAGGCGTGGAGAGAAGAGGCAGCCTTCAGGGAAGAGTTGAAAGCAGAGCCCCTCGGCTCACAGTGGTCCAGCACAGCATCCTCTTCTGCCCCTGCATTCTGGACTCAGAAACCGCTCTGGGTTGGTAATTAAGCTCTTCTGTTCAGCCTGTCATTTTCCCAAAGCAGAGATTTATCACCCTGCTTAAACAGGACTATTAATCTGCATAATTTCTCACAACATTTAAGGCACATAAAAGTTGCTGTGCTGATGGAAGAAATAGAGTTGCTCAAAAGATAAATTTTATACACTTCACAATTTTGCTTAAGGAATGTGGCATAAAGGAATAAAGACTACATCACCAGGCAGTTTTAATGTGTGAACTTAAGAGAGCAGAGTTAATATGCTGATTAATAGTCCCAGCTACAGGAAAAAGAAAGATGGCTGGCAGGAGAAAACAGCAATGAATGTTCTACTGTTCCTGGGCAAGGAGAGGACAAAGCTAAAAAATTCCATCTTTCCTCAACCAAAACGCACTGTAAGTATTAAAAAGCTACTCAAGTGTGCAGAAAATAACCTCAAGACAAAAAAGTCATGGACCTATAACATAGCTTGTGAATTCTGAACCTAATAAAGTCCAATATGACCTAAGCTGCAGTTAGCACTACACCTGTACTCTTAGGCAGAGAGGACAGAACATGTAGGCTGGGGAGCAAATACATAGGCTGGGTCAGAGGCCAAACTGGAGACAGAGTGGCCTAGATAGTATGAGAGACTTCTACCATTTGAACAAAACAACCTGCACAGTGGCAGCCAACCTCTGGGACACAGCAGCAAACCGGCAGGCAGACCTCAGGAGAGCTGATGCAAACGTTAAACAGCAAAAGATGCATGAAAAACTGAGTTCATTTCATCTTTATTGGTAAATTATTAGTATCCTAAAATTTCCTGAATCTTGTAATAAAAAGTAAGATTACATGATGTACCTAACAATCCATATGGAAAAATAAAAGGAAAATGTAGGACCTAAGACTCTAAGGGAGGCACTGACAGAGGTTGTTAAGAGGATCCTCTTCTACCTTCCCCAAGAAGAGTTCTGCAGAAGACTCTAAAAGGATAGATAAGAGGGGCAGAGAAAGATAGAACAGAACCACAGCTCCTGTGGCATCACCTGGAGATGAACGATTTCACCTCTAATTATATTTCAGGTCCTTATTGCTGGTAAACTGTGTTTCATAAATGCTACTAGTGAAACTGTCTGAAAACAAAAGATATGAAGAAGGTAGGTTAGTCTTAAAGATGTTTAGGTTACACACTAACCACTGCTCAGCAACCCCCTTCAATTTGCCTGAAGCTTAGAATCCCATTGGGATGATTCATCTATCAATGAGTGGCTATTCTGTGTAATAGAGACTTACTGAGTGGCTATTCTGTGTAAAGCACTGTTTAAAGGGCAGGCAAACAGAAGATTCAGTCCTTGCCTTCATGTCTACAGAGCAAAACGGTAAGAAAATCAGTATTTTACAAACATGGGATAAATGTCTCACATACAGTGATGCTCAGTAAATTCACTGAGTGGACAAATCAATATTGTAAGAGAAGTGTATACAAAAACCAGGAGACCTTCCCAAAGGATATTTATCCTTTTGCCATAGCACAAAAGAGCCTGAAAGTTTACTATTTTGTATGCCTGTACATAGAAACCACCCCTAAAAGAATAAACAACTAGTAAATGCTGTAACAGATAGTAGCTACCAAGATTATACCACAAAAAGGAGAGTGAGAACGACAGTCAGAAAAAAGATGATCACTCATTTTATGTAAAAGGCTATTTTAATTCTTGTCCTTGGGAGCGATAAAGATTATACATGACTTGGAAATGAGACTGTACCCAATGATGGCCGAAGAAGAATCATCCTTTCTACTCCTTCTCTTTCGTCTGGTCACTCAGAAATATAATATTATCTGTAAAAAAGCCAAAATGTAAATATTAATTTCAGAACTCTTTCTCCATCTCATTCAATAATTCTCCTCTAATACATACAACTTTAGTGCTGTTCATTAAAAGGATTTTAGACAAATTTTCAAAATATTAAATAACTTGCTATGCTCATGAGAGATATACATACAGTTGGCATAAGTGGAGCTAAAAGTTAGGCACTGGCTGCTTTTCTAATAATTCAGATTTTGTTAGAAGAGGTGGGATATTTCTTGTCTTCCCTGAAAAGAAGATAAAGCCTTCTTAGAAACAATTTCCTGCAAAAGAACTGGTCACAAAATTGGATGCTTGCAATGGTCAGGCAGATGCCATGACACTAGGCAGCACATCCTCAGAGAAAAGGATAAAAGTATATCACATTCTACACTCTGGAGGTCTAGAGGAAAGGGTAAGAGTCCATATGTGGCCCTGTTAGCAATGACAGGATTTATTTATGTTTTTAACTTTAAAAATTCAAATAGAAGAAGTTTTATTTTTAAATTATAAAACAGAATAATTTCTTTTTTTCCTTTGGAGATGGAGTCTCTGTCACCCAGGCTGGAGTGAAGCAGTGTGATTTCAGCTTACTGCTGCCTCCTGGGTTCAAGCGATTCTCCCGCCTCAGCCTCTCCAGTAGTTGGGATTATAGGTGTGCATCACCACACCCAGCTAATTTTTGTATTTTTAATAGAGACAGGGTTTCACCATGTTGGCCAGCTGGTCTTGAACTCCTGACCTCAAGTGATCCGCCCGCCTTGGCCTCCCAAAGTGCTGGGATTACAGGCGTGAGCACTGCACCTGACCCAGAATAATTTTAATATACCAATTCTTGGGAACATTTTTATGAATCAACATCACAGAGTTAGCATTTTTATCCAAAAATATCAAATGTTGCTCTTATAATGCTATTCCAGAGGGAGTTAGCTAAAGATAAACAAAAGAACAGAGGCAAGTAGTAGTCACCCTTCAGTATCCATGGGGGGACTGGTTCCAGGACCTCTATGGATACCAAAGTCCACAATGCTCAAGTCCCTGATATAAAATGGTATAGTAATCACATATAACCTATGCACTTCCTCTTGTATACTTTAAATCATCTCTAGATTACTTACAACATCTAACACAAGGTAAATGGTATGTTGACAGCTGTTACACTGTATTGTTTCACTTGTATTTTTTGTTGTTGTATTATTTTTATTGGTTTCTTTTTTTCAAACATATTCAATCTGTGATTGGTTGAATCCACAGATGCAGAACCAAGGGACATGGAGGAATGACTGCATTTCCTTTAAAATTCCAAAAGATCTAGATTCTTGTAACGATAAAATTATCCAGCAAGGACTGAATATTTGTTCATGACCATAATCTTCCAAAAACTAGAATGTTTCGGTCTAGAATGGTTACTTCAGAAGAGACTATTCAAATATCACTGTGGAAAAAGCTAAGAGTGCCATCCACTGGTGGTGATTTTTAAGTTACAGATAGGATCCCTAGGAGAAAAAAAAAAATCACCAATATAACAGATCAACCAATAAGCTCTATTTTCTTCAATTCAAATGTCACTAAAGAGCTCAATTTTGCCATCAGACATAAACCTAAAGTAAACTGACTGTGCTAGTGGAACCTAGTGACAAGAAAAAAAAACAGCAGATCATCTGAAATGCTTCCATTTGGCTTGGTTACTAACAACACAATAATCCGAACAATCTAAATTTTGCCCACACTCTTGGTTTACATTGGGACACACAGGAGGGTAGGAAAATACCTACACTGCTTTTCAAGGTTAATAAACTTTCAAAGAAACTTAGCAGTAAGAAAACATATGAGCATTCTATACAACAAATTATAAATTATTAATAAGGTATGGTGGTTAAGACATGAACTCTGGAGCAAAGGAAAGAAGAAAGATAAAAGCAAAATCTAAGAGACTTAAGGTAGAAAACACGTAATATAATGTATGAATGTTTATGAAGTAATCAAGGAAATCTGAACACTATGATATTTAGTTAAAAAATTAACAGTAATGTATCAATATTAGGTGTGATAATAGCACTGTAGTTACATTTTCAAAAAGACACCCTATCTTCTAGAGATCCCTATGGAAATTTATGAATAAACTTATGTCTAGCATCTGTTTCAAAATAATCCAGGTGGACGACAAGTGGCTGGAGGCATGGATATAACACTGTCCATAAGCTGATACTGAAGTGAAATGGTAGGAGTTCATTTCACCATTCTTTCTGCTCTTATATATGTTTCACATTTTCCATAGTAAAAAAAAAAATTTTATTTATTTATTTTTTTTGAGAGAGTCTTGCTCTATTGCCCAGGCTGGACTGCAGTGGTGTGATCTCAATTCGCTACAAACACTGCCTCCTGGGTTCAAGCAATTCTCATGACTCAGCCTCCTGAGTAGCTGGGACTACAGACACACATCACCAGACCTAGCTAATTTTTGCATTTTGTGTAGAGACAGGGTTTCACCATGTTCACCAGGCTGGTCTTGAACTCTTGACTTCAAATGATCCACCTGCCTCAGCCTCCCAAAGGACTGGGAGGTGTTAGCCACTGCACCCAACCCAAAAATTAATTTTTAAAAATATTATCTAATTTGGGCATATCTCAGAAGTTCATAAACACAGAGACATTACTATAGTAAAATTCAGTTTATTGCCCTGTATTTATTTTAAAAAGGTTTCTTCTTAGTATTTATATGCATAAAAACAAACAAAAGCACAAAAAAAAGCACAAAAAAATCCATAAAAACAAAAGCACAAAATTCACAGTGTCTAATTTTAGCAATTTACTCAAGAAGTGAAAAAAGCACCACTTATCTCATTTAAAGACATATTTCCAATACAATTTAAATACATTAAAATTATTTTGGTCAATTAGGTACTAAAAACAACTTTAATGATAAGTCAATTGAAAATTTGTCATAGAATTCTTTTAAATATTTTAAAGTTTCTTTTATGTATGCATTTTTGTTACAAATAGGGTAATAAAAAATTCTTAACTATACCATAAATTATTAAGATACACTTCTGAGGGGAATATAAAAACAGTAAAACAAGTTCAAAGAAAAAAGAATGATCTAAAATTTCCAAATGCTGAATCGGTATTTTTTACAAGATAGCAGGTATCACATTGCTATGCTATTTAGATTCCATTAATACATTTAAAAATAACACAATTTTATATTGAAAAAAATGTCTTTACGTCACTTGCAGACATCCAGAGGGGTATATTATTTTCAAAATTCTTACAGCATTTTCAAAATTCTTACAGCATTTTCAAAAATTTAAAAACTCTTTCCTAGGGGATATCTTGTTAATCTTCTTTAACCTTTACGTGTACATCTTTTCTATGTTGTACTGTATTTTGTTTAAAGAGAATATTAGGCCGGGCATAACGGCTCATGCCTGTAATTCCAGTATTTTGGGAGGCTGAGGTGGGAGGATCATTTGAGCCCAGCAGTTTGAGACCAGCCTGCGCAACGTAGTGAAACCTCATCTCTACAAAAAAATTGACAAATTAGCCAGGCGTGGTGGTGTACACCTGTAGTCCCAGCTACTCAGGAGAAGGCTGAGGTGGGAAGATCACCTGAGCCTGGGGAGGTAGAGGCTGCAGTAAGCTGTGATTACACCATTGCACTAAAGCCTGGTTGACAGAGGGAGACACTGTCTCAAAACAAAAACAAAAAAAGAGAATATTAAAAACTTCCTAGCTGGGCGCGGTGGCTCATGCCTGTAATGTCACAACTTTGGGAGGCTGAGGCAGATGGATCACCTGAGGTCAGCAGTTCAAGACCAGCCTAACATGGTGAAACCCCATCTCTATGAAAATTACAAAAATTTGCCAGGCGGTACGGCACACACCTATTACCCTAGCTACTCAGGAGGCTGAGGCAGGAGAACCACTCGAACCCGGGAGACGGAGGTTGCAATGAGCCAAGATCGTGCCATTGCACTCCAGCCTGGGCAACAGAGTGAGACTCTGTCTCAGAAAAAATAAAATTAAAAAAAAAATCTTAATTTCAAATAGAAATTTCAGCATACTAAGTACCAAAGAGGTTCTGAACAAATCTGCACACTCACATTAGTGTAATTCTTATCTTGGCATATGCTTCTTCCTGGTTAGGGCTAGAGCCTTTCGAAAGACAATACATTCAGTTTTGGTAATTCTCAACAATAAGTACTGGGATGGACAATTCAGTTTTAGGCTTTATTCAAAAGTTACTGGTGACTAAAACTGTGAGTATGAAAATAATTTTTTAAAGGAATGGATAAATGTAGAGACTCTTACCATGTAGAGAAATCAGTGTCATGGACATCTTCTAGTGAGTTGCCTTACCTCCTAAGTACTAGTACTCTTAACCCTAGTTAGTTACAGTGTAGCCAAGCTTTTGAAAAAGAAAAGGAGAAAACGGAAAAACAGCTATTTTCACAAGCTTACCAGCTATGATAGTTGTTGCTTGTCGCCTCACATTATTTTTATCCATGTATTCACCATAGTCTATTTTCCCTTCCAAATAAATTCGAGACCTGATATAAATAAAATGTACAGTTTTTAGTTGAGATCCTAATATGCGTTGTAAGAGTCAGGTCGGGGTGGTACTGAGTATATGACAAGGATGAAATATATAATCGTACATAACCTAATTTTTGCTACCACTTCTCAAGGTTCAGGATGAGAAGTACTGAAACAGAGTGGACAAGCAGACTGGGTAACATCTAGGTAAAACAGACAATGTTTTCATCTGTCAGCTATTTCTCTTATGGAAGTTAAAAAATGAAACAAAACAGTTCAAAGGGCAATTTAGTGGCAACCTTTAAATCTCTAGGAATAATTTACAATGTATCATTTTCCTTGACCTTTGATTTTGGAGTCCCTAACAGACTTAATTTTCATTTATTTATCAATTCTTTTCTATGACCTTAGAAACTTACATGATTAAAATTCAAAATATGAATTTGTAGCTTAGTATAATATTACCCTGAATTAATCACTAAGACTATTTCTACACTGTATCAGCTCAGAGGTAATTACTAAGACTATTTCTACACTATCTAGAAGGCTAAACTAGGTAACAAACCTAACCATGATTTTCAAGAGTGGAAAAATGACAATAGCACCAGTTTTGAGAGTCTACCACCACCAAAAAAGTACAACACAGAAATATCAGTGAAATGTCAGGTGCTCCCCACCCCCACACACACCCATCAATCAGTAAGTGGGAGTGCAGACAGTTCCCTTGAAATACCTTATATGTGTGTGTGTATGTGCACATATTCATAAACACATACATAAAGGGCAATGAAGATACATAGGAAAAAAGCTATACAGTTATTGAAAAGAAAAATTTTAGTGATTGCTAAATTCTTTTTCATGAAATTTGATTATTTCTATAAAACAAGTACATTTCTAAACATACTAACTATCAATACAACTGCTGTTACACACACCATTTTGTCTTTCTATGAGTCTGGAAAACATACTTTTTACACATACTCAATCCAAGCCTTCCCAAAGGGAACTATTAAGCCTACAGAAAATCATCAAATGTAAAATAACAGCCATGAAGATGAAGTCGGCGTGTCAGGCTTCAGACATGACAGGCTGTCTGCTGGAACAGCACGTGGCAACCAACAGGCAAGGAGCCACACTCAGCATCCCCGGCCACAGAGGCACAGCAATTCCTGAAAGCAGACGTTCCACTTGCTCAAATGCCACTTTGCCTTCTCTCCTGCCTCATCTATTTCTATTTATGTACACACCCTGTTTACCCTAAACTGTAAACTCTTAGAAAGCTGAAACTATGTTTTATATACCTTTTAATTAGTCACACATGGCAACACGCCATGCATATATAGTATCGAGGACTTAGTAAATACCTCTTAAATTAATACAATCATTAGTAGTACTCAGGGATTTAACAGGCTACACACTCCTTGCCATGAGAACACTTCTTATCAGTTCTTTAAACCATTCAATCCATAAGATCCTTCCTTCTTCAACTTACCCCTTTTTCACATACTGATATGCCACATCTCTGAGGCCTGGCCGAAATACTGATATTCTGTGCCATGTTGTCTTTTGACTGACATCACCTAAATCACAAGAATAGGAAACTGGTTACAAATGCCAACGGACAACATGCCCAGGAAAACCAACGTCACAATTGCTAAGAGAACAAACAGAAAGACAGATCTTGTTTAAAGTGGCTTATCTCTAAATTAGACAACTGGCAGTAAATAGTATCTATTTATTGCTGATAAAATTAAACCCCCATCTTTTCTACTCACCCATTTGGTAAACTTCACTGTCCCCTGATCGCCACATCTCATTAGTTGCTAGAGAAAATATTGTGACTGGATTTTTTCCTTCCACCTGTCTCAAGACAGGGTCCTGACCCACTCGCCCAAGTAACTGCACACGATTCAGGGCTGAAACACAACACCAAGACCAAATGAGACACAGAACCTGCTATAGACTGAATATTTGTGCCCCTTCCCCCAAATTTGTATGTTGAAGCTCTAACCCTCAATGTAATGGTATTTGGAGGTGGGGATCCTTAAAAGGTAATTAGGCTTAGATGACGTCATGAGGGTGAAGTGCCCCTATAGGAAGAGTTCAGAACTTTCTGTCTCCACCATGGGAAGACACGGTGAGAAGGCAACCATCTGCAAGCCAGGAAGACAGCCCTCACCAAGAGCTCAATCATACTGGCACACGAATCCTGGATTTTTAGCCTCCAGAACTGTGAGAAATAAATGTTGGTGAAGCCACCCGGTCTATGGTATTTTTTTATAGCAGCCTCTAAGCTGACCACTAAAGAAATCCACACCCAAGATTGAGAGAAATGTCCAGAAGAAATGCTATAAATACCACTGCAACTTCAATCTCTGTATTAAGTAAAACCCAAGTTCTGGAAGATCAGAAAATAAGTTAAGGAATGAATAAGAAGAGGTTGCGAGAGCAAAGAGTGTTGTCAAGAAAGAAGAAAAAGCAAAGAGTGTTGTCAAGAAAGAAGAAAATACTCATAGAGAAAGCAGCCATACGAAACAAACTGTAAGCTCTAGATCTTAAATTCTTCTTTAAGATATCTTTTTTAACTGACTGTGGAGCTAAAAGAACAAATCTGAGATCTGAAAATCTTTATAAATACAAGGGAATATTTCTGTGAAGAAACAGTATCTTTTATAATATCAGCCTAATATAATCTGGGAAGACTCAGATAACCAAATATGACTCAAGGAAGTTCTTTTTTTTTTTTTTTTTTTTGAGACGGAGTCTCACTGTCCCCCAGGCTGGAGTGCAGTGGCGTGATTTCAGCTCACTGCAAGCTACGCCCCCCCCGGGGTTCATGCCATTCTCCTGCCTCAGCCTCCTGAGTAGCTGGGACTACAGGTGCCCCCCACTACGCCCGGCTAATTGTTTTTTGTATTTTTAGTAGAGACGGGGTTTCACTATGTTAGTCAGGATGGTCTTGATCTCCTGACCTCGTGATCTGCCCGCCTCGGCCTCCCAAAGTGCTAGGATTACAGGCGTAAGCCATGTGCCCGGCCAGAAATTCTGATGCAGGACAGGGTCGACGAGAATGAGTAGTAACTGGCTGATAAGGAGAATAGGGGCTCAGTTTATACTATGTCTCCACAGCCTGATGGGTCAAGGCTAAGATCTGAAGAGCAAACATAAACTAAAAGCACAATGATAACATGGTAAACCCAACCAGCATACCTCTTCTACAGCACATTTGAGATTGGCAAATTACTAAAAATAACATTTTAAACTTGGAAATTAGCTACTTACATCTTTCAAGAACCAAACTGGTACTTGTTTCGGACTCATGTCTTACAAACTGACGAAGTACCTAAAGAAGAACAAATGAGTAACATGGCTTTAATTTTTTAGGAAAGGCAAAAGCAACGGAAGAATTACTCACATTCATTCACCATGTAGTCAGTAATTCCTGTAAATTCCAGAAGAGAAGAGAAGCTCTTCTCATGTTCTCCCAAAAGAGTGTCAGAAGGACCCGGCAAACACTTCAAGTGCAGCCTACTGCAGAAGCCCAAAGGTACAGGGAAGGTACTAGAAGGCATGCTCAAGAGTTACTTTATAGTACTCCCGTTTATTTTGCCACAGTCTCCCTGATTATGGCACTTCTGTGTTTGCACACAAAAGGAAAAGTCAAAATAATATGACTTTAACATTACAGAGTATGATAATATTTGTAAATCCAACCTGTACCTAAGAGTTGCTGCCAAGTATTTTCAAAATCCAGCTTTCATTAGCTGGAGAGACAAAAAGTACTATATATATCCAATATATACATCCTCTAATTTTTTTTTTTTTTAGTATAAACAACTGCTATATTATTACTATATTTTGGTTACAGTAGACTTCAGAAATTAAGAAATTTAGATCCAACATGGGTACTGATTTAATCCATCATTAGGCCAAAGGAGAGTAAAAAGAGATGTTTTATAATTAATAATTTAATAAGTAGATTCATTAATAACATACACAATGATCAAACAAGTGTCAGGAGGTGTGGAATAAATGCAAAGCCTCACTCTCAGTCATAACAATGAGCTAGTTTAGAGGAGGATCCCCAGCCTCCCGGGTCAAGGACTAGTAGAGGTCTGTAGCCTGTTAGGAACCCGGCTGCACAGCAGGAGGTGAGCGGCAAGCAGTGAGCAAGCATTACTGAGATCCGCCTCCTGTCAGATCAGCAGGGGCATTAGATTCTCATAGGAGTGCGAACCCCATTATAAACTGCTCATGCGAGGGATCTAGGCTGTGCACTGCTTATGAGAATCTAACTAATGCCTGATGATCTGAGGTAGAAAAGTTTCATCCTCAGACCATCCCCGCGGCACCCGCCTCCTCCAAGGAAAAATTGTCTTCCGTGAAACCAGTTACTGGTGCCAAAAAGGTTGGGGTCTGCTGGTTTAGAGAATGAGAAATAGGTTAAATCCCAATAAAACAATACATTCTTGAACTAACCACATGAGTGACTTTCTGACACAGCAACAGGAACATATTCCAAAGTCAGATTCCCTGTGTCTATGTAACTGCCTTCCCCCGGTTGCTCCTTCAGACCTTAAAAGGAATTAGGATGCCTCAAATATGATTAACCTAAAGTGTTTCATTTTAAAATCAGCAAAAATTATGATAGGTAATATCTACTTCACAAGGTTATCGCAAAAATTAAACAGCTTCAGTAGTGAGCTTAGCCTAATACAATTTCTATAAATATTTCATGGGAAATTTCATGCTTTCAGTGCATCAGAAAAGGTCTAATAAATTTGGTTCTTTGATTAAACACAAAGATTCGACTGTCCAAGTCAAAATCACATCATTGTCGGAAAAGGTAGTCACTACCACATAATAGCAGCAATGGTTACTATCAGCTAAGAGATTTATCTATAATCAATTATAAAACTAAATCTACAAGTTATGTAAAATTATCCCCACTTAGAGCTGAGAAAACCACCTCGGAGAGACTGCATAACCTGCCCAAGATCCCGCAGGAAGTATGTGGCGAGTGATCTCAAGGCCCAGGCCCTTTGACACCAATGCTACTACTTTCCCAAAGCCCCTTGCTGCCTCCTGAATTTCAAGAGCTACTGTAAAGATGGGAGTACACATCACTGAATACAGAGCTGAGAGAGCTAGCCATTCTATCAGAGAAACATTTTCGAAGTGGCAGTACTGTTAATATAAAAAGCAGAAGCCCACCAATCAAATAAACACCAATTCCCAGGGTGCTGTTGGCTATCTAATCCTATCACTAAACTTAGGGGCACAGTGTGGGTAAGAGAATAAAGATATGAGTACAACATACTGTAGAATCAAACTGCTAATGAGAACCTGTGTCATGATTCTGGAAATGTACTCATTTCAGTGCTCAGACAAGCAAGAGCTCATAAATCTTACATGATAACAATGTCTCATTTGGGGCACACAAAAATCAAAGCCTACTGGAAAAGATTAGGAAAGGATTATTTAACTTGGATACTTTTTAAAATTAAACTTTTAACTCTTATTTAAAGACATTTTAATACTGTAACATTAGTGTTAAGTAATAACTTTTTTATGTTTCACATTTCAATACAGAAAAAATAGATTAAAGATACATACAGGTTAAAGGGGGGATCCAAGAATATAGGATTAAGGTGGGAAAAATGACAGAGTCATGGAGGAACTGATTCTTCATTGATCTTCACAGGATGATGGGGAGTAGGAGAGCCAAAGAAGAATCTACAGGAGTTGGTGCCCAAATGTGGTAAGTGAGGAAAAACGGTAGTCTAAACTGGCTCAAGGTGGGCTAGAGTGACTGGAAAAGTGAGGAGCCATATTAAGTGGAATGAGAAGGCATTTTCTACATAGTGAAATCTGTGGTGACCATTCAGACTTGAGCTGCTCTCTTCAGGGTGGAAAGATGGGGGAAGAGGAACGTTTAGCAACACAGGAGGTAGACGGTCAAAAAAGCAACTACACGCCTTAAGAAAAAAGTTGGAACAATGATTCCTACAGTCTTTAGGTCACTAAAGACCTATAATGTTCTCTCACTGCTTAAATTCAAGCAACACACACACGTTTTAAAAATTAATGATTCCTATTACATATGTGAATAAACCTGAACTTTTTTTGTTTTAGTGAACATAATTTACACTGGCAAAATTTACACTACCAATCCTCCGTATCAGTTGAGTACAGAGGTGGGTGGGTGAGCTCAAAGGTCTTTAGCCCTGTAGTTAAAAGCCTGAAGAAGTCTTCTGATCACCGCTGATAGTAATACATCTCAATATTAATACAGACAAGTGACTACCTGTAACACAGGTCTTCGAAACATGGCTTCTATTTTCTTTCCTTACAGTCTAATCTTTAGGCTCTTCCTAAAGGAAAAAAACAAAATGAGAAACATTACTTCTTATGGCAAAAGCACAACTCACCAGTCCTAAATTCCTAACTGCATTCATAATTCTTATGCACTCCAATTTTGTGACCACAACGTACCAACATTCCTGCACACCTGATGAGGATTCCTTCCTCCCTCCCAAATAAACTCACACCTGTGTCATTTTGGTCCCAAACAACTTCCTCTTCCTCCAACCCAGACAAAATTTTGATTGTGAGTTAATCCCACTTCCAATCCACTTCTTCTCAAATCTGATTACAATGCAAGCTCCCCTAGGGCACAGATTTTTATCTGCTTTATTCACTGCCATTTTCTAAACTTCTAAAAAAGTTTAGGCATAGTAAAGGCTCAAAAACTATGAGCGTCACCAAGGGACTTATATCTGAAACCTGTTGCTGAAAAATTACTGCCTTCATCTCCGTTAGCAAAGACCAAGCAGCGTAGAGATCCCCGGGCTAGCCAGCCACACCGTGGGGAGAGGTGGGCACCCTTTACCGGAGGTGGCGCCACCACCTGAAAACCGAGGAGAACTGGGAAGAAATCACGCAGTCCTCGGCACGACTGAGGAAAGGGCCAGACACCTACAGAAACACCTTCCGACCCACGCAGGATCACGCGCAGCCAAAACACAGGACTCCACCACTTGCTTGGCGCTTGCTATCCCTCCCTCACCCGACGCTCTAACCCGAGCAGCCGAGCCAACCAGGGGATCACTTCCGGGGCACAGGGAACGCAAAGCTCGCGAGAGGAAAAAGGAAGCAGAAACTCCACAACGTGCGCCTTGGAAATACTGCCGGCGAGCGCCGTGGGAAACGCCGCCCCTTAACTCTGAATTTCCGCGAGTTTCTCTTTGGTCGCGGGAGGATGATCAACGCCGCCAAGTGGTGAGTTTGGAAGGTTTCAAGGTTCAAATTAAATGAAATTCTGTGATGAGGTTTCTAACTGTGCCCGGGAGGGGGCGAGGTAGGCAAAACAGAGACTAGCTCTGCCTGTGGGGGGAGAAAGGAAAACGATTTGTGACCAGCCTAGGCGACATAGTGAGACCCTGTCTCTACAAAAAGTATAAAATTAGCTGGGCGTGGTGGCGCGCGCCTGGGGTCCAAGCTACTCGGGAGGCTGGGGTCGGGGGATCACCAGAGCCCTGGAGGTCGTGGCTGCATTGAGCGGTGAACGCACCGCCGCACTGCAGCCTGGGCAATAGAGCGAGACTTTGTCTCAAAAAAAAAAAAAAAAAAAAAAAAGAAGAAGAAGAAAATTAAAGAAAAAAAAGAAAAAGAAAACGTTCCAGGCCTGTTAAAGCACTAAGAAAAGCAGAAAAAGAAAGGGGAGCCGGGGAAGGGCTGACAGGCCGTCAAATTTAAGGGAGCACCAGAAAAACTGGCAATCAAATAATATCTTAATGTAATATTTTAAAAGGTAAAAATTAATGCAAGAAATCCGGGAGGAACAAAATAAGAGTCGTGTGTAGCTTAACAACAGGGAATGTTCTGAGGAATGCGTCATTAGGCGATTTCGTTGCTGTGCGGACACCATAGAATGTACTTTCACGACCTAAATGGTAGAGCCTGCGACACACCTCAGCTGTGTCACTGGTGTGGCCTGTTGCTTCCAGGCTGCAAACCTGACAGCATGGGACTGTGCTGAATACCGCAGACCATTGTAATTCATGGTAAGTATGTGTGTGTCTAAACATATGTAAACATGGAAAAGGTACAGTACAAATACAGTATAAAAGATAAAAATTGTATGGGGCGCTTACCATGAATGGAGCTTGGAGAATTAGAAGTTGCTGTGGGTGAGTGGGTGAGTGAGTGGTAACCCAACGCGAAGGTCTAGGACATTATTGTACCCCACTAAACACTTCATAAACACTATACACTTAGGCTACACTCTGTTTATAAAAAATATTTTTCTTCCTTCAATAAACTTTCACTTACTATAACTTTATAAATCTTTCAATATTTTTTACGTTTTAACTCTTTTGTAATAACAATTAGCTTACAACACACACTGTACCACTATACAAAAATATTTTTCTTATATCCTTATTCTGTAAGCTTTTTTCTACCTTTGCTTTTTTTAAAAAAAAAAAACTTTTTTGCCTTTTTTAAAAAAAACGAAGACATAAACACACACATTAGCCTAGGCCTACACAGGGTCATTATGATCAGTCTCAGCCTTCCACCTCCACCTCTTGTCCCACTGGAAGGTCTTCAGAAGCAGTGACACACAGTCATCTCCTATAACAATGCCTTCTTCTGGAATCCCTCCTGAAGGATCTGCTTGAGGCTGTTTTACAGTTAACTTTTTAAAAATAAGTTAATAATATAATAAAAAGTATAGTAAACACATAAACCAGCGACATAGTCATTATTAATATGAAGTAACACATGAGTAATACATTGCATTCTGATGTTTTGTTTAGGTACGATGTCACTAGACAATAGAAATTTTTCAACTCCATTGTAATGTTATGGGACCACCTTTGTAGATGCACTGTTGTATATGCAGTCTGTCTTTTTCCCAAACATCATTATGAAGTGCATGACTGTATTAAAATTTTAACTGAATACAGGATCTAAGCCAGATTGGAGCCTGAAGCACAAGGAAGAATGTGTGCCCCATATATATGTGTGTTTATGTATTTTTAAAAACTGGGGCTAGGAAGGTTAGTGGGGGGCTGGAGGGAAGGTGGGGATTGTTAATGGATACAAAAAAATAGAATAAGACCTGCTATTTTCGATGACACAATAGGTTGACTGTAGTCAGTAATTACTTAATTGTACTTTTTAAAATAAGAGTGTTACTGGATTGTGTGTAACTCAAAGGATAAATGATTAAGAGGATACCCCATCCCCATGATGTGCTTATTTCACGTTGCATGCCTGTATCAAAATATCTCATGTACCCCTAAATATATACACTTCCTTTGAACCCACAAAAATTAAAAATAAAAAAGACAAAAACAAAAAAAATTTTAATTAAAAAAATTTTGGCCAGGTCCAGCAGCTCATGTTTGTAATCCCAGCACTTTGGAAGGTTGAGGCAGGTGGATCACTTGAGCCCAGGAGTTCAAGACGAGCTTGGGCAACATGGCAAAACCCTGTCTCTACAAAAAATACAAAAATTTGCCAGGCAGCCAGGCGCAGTGGCTCACGCCTGTAATCCCAGAACTTTGGGAGGCCGAGGCGGGCAGATCACAAGGTCAGGAGATCGAGACCATCCTGGCTAACACAGTGAAACCCCGTCTCTACTAAAGATACAAAAAATTAGCCAGGCGTGGTGGCGGGTGCCTGTAGTCCCAGCTACTCGGGAGGCTTAGGCAGGAGAATGGCGAGAACCCGTGTGGTGGAGCTTGCAGTGAGCTGAGATCGCGCCCCTCTCTCCAGCCTGGGCAATGGTGTGAGACTCCATCTCCAAAAAAAAAAAAAAATTAGCCAGGCATAGTGGTATGTGCTTATAGCCCCAGCTACTGTGGAGGCTGAAGTGGGAGGATCACTTGAGCCTGGGAAGGTGAGGTTTCAGTGAGCCATGATCACACCACTACACTCCAGCCTGTGCAACTGAGTGAGACCCTGTCTCAAAAATATATATATATGTGTATATATATCTATATATATATAAATGAAATATGTGCATGTTTATATATATATATCTATATATACACACATTTTTTGAGACAGGGTGTATATATCACACAAAATATATATATGTGTATATGTGGATATATATATCAATATAAATTTTTTAATTTTTATTTAAAAAAATTTTTGATAGTCCAGTAGCTCATGTTTGTAGTCCCAGCACTTCAGAAGGTTGAGGCGGGAGGATCACTTGAGCCCAGGAGTTCAAGACCAGTTTGGGTGACATGGCAAAACCCTGTCTCTACAAAAAATGCAAAAATTAGCCAGGCGGCTAATTTATGTGTGTATATCAATATATACACACATATATTTCCAGAACATTAAAGTAGTTGAAGCAGTATTGAAAATTTTTGAAGTAGGTATTATAACAAGAAAAACCCAAAATTGCATTAATAAAAACCTTCCCCCAAACTGAGAGGAAGCCGAGAAACCAAAGATTGACCTGCACGAGTACAGCTTGGCGAGTGGAGGAGTTTATGAGAACTTACATACAAGGCACTCCTGGATGGCAGCAGGACAGCTGTGGAGATCCGCCTGGCCTCCCATCCCTAAGCTACTTGTAAGCTAATTTTCTGGCTTTTAGCCTATTGTGTGTGATGGAACTGTTTTCTTTGGTAGGTTCTCAGATATTCTCTGAGATCTTTAGCTTCTCAGAAACACCTGCTCTCTGGCTGGTCACCATGGCCTTGGCACATGGCCTGGCCTTCAGGATTCAGGCAGTGGACATACACTCTTTAGTAACCCAGGGTCGGGGGGGACCCATTACATTACAGGTGTATTAAAATTCACAACACTGTTTTAACTTTAAATATTTTATTTATGCCAAGATGGAGTGTAATATAACTTTACTTTTAATGGAAGTAAACTGATCAGTAATGTTTTCAAATCTACTTCTTTGCTTATCTTGTTTTGAGAGAATTTCCATACCTTCACAATTTTTCTTGACCAAGTAACAATCTTAAATAATTTTAATTCAGCTTACTGATCTTGTCTTTATTTAAAATTTTGGTGTTTTATTCATCATGAATTTTTTTCATTAGTTTTAATATTTTAAGAATATTTCATTCAAGTGTTACAAATCTTGATTGCTGAGTTTCTTGGTGCCCCTTAAATTCTGTCTCATTCATGCTAATCCTGGGCCTAGCGGGAAAAAGAATGTATGGAGCCCCATAAATTACAGAACCCACACCAGTGGGGGCCACCCCTTCCACTCTTTCTCCTGGTCCTGGCACTGTCCAGGTTGTGGAGAAAGAAGGTACCCACCGTATTGTTCTAACAGGCAAATCACCTCCTCAGGCCTCTACCTAAAACCTTTCATCTTCCCATTTTTTGCCATTTAGGGATAAAATCTTAACATAGCTTCCAACACACACCTTAACTCACTCCTGAAGGTCTTGCTTACCAGTTGGTATATCGTATTTCCAGATGCTTACCTCTATTTTACTAGCACCCTCACAATGTTGAGCTCCTAAAACATACCACGCTATACTGCCTTCAAGCCTTGCACAGGAATCAGTAATCCCATACTCCACCCACTATGTTACTACTGTCAATGACTTCCAGTGATTTTTCTCTTTAAAAATCCTGTTTCCACTTGAGTCAAATGAAAAACTAAATTCACTCTTTTGCCCAATGTCAGTTTCTCCCTTGTTTGTTTTAATGGTACCAAGATTCTCCCAGACTTGAACTTTATAATCATCTTCATCTCTCTCTGACCACCCACATCCATTCACCCATATCCAATCACTTGGCCCTAAAACTTCTTTCTTCATGATGCCACTAATATCTCCCTTTCAATTTGCATACTTTGGAGTAAGGAGTGTGGGAGAAGTTATATAAAGAAAAATGCAGAAAGCACCATGCAAATTGAAAAGAGACAACCTTAAGCAGACTCTTACAACTTTCTAAATATCTTAGTGGAGAGTCTGGAGTACTCTGAATTCTCAGACAGGAATTGCCAATACACATTCTCCTGAGATTGCTGGCTGGAGAGAGTCACAGTGCTGCTTTGTTTTTTCTGTGACAAAGAAAAGTGTGATAAAATGTACAGTTTTTTAGATGTAAAATGTCATGGAGAAATTAAAGCATTTTCTTCTATTATCAAATGGATCCCTCCTAACACAAATGCTTCTGTGCTGCATTGCTCCATCCTCAGGATCTGAAATGCACTCCCCTCACACACTTTCAGAATTCTCTACTCAAACATTCCTTCCTTTCTGTTCTCCCATTTCATTTTCTTTGCACACTCTGTCCATCTTATAACAAATGATCACGAAGATACCTCATCCCTCCTGTTAACTGTGAGCTCTTAGAGTTCAGGGAACTTGTGAATATCCAGTTCACAGTATACTTTAAAATAAGGACAGGCTAGTAGGGCCCAGGTCATGGAAATAAGAATCCAGAAGGGATGCTCAAATAAGCATTCTTATTTCTGGGAAGAGTCCAGAAGGATGCTCACAGAGCCATAAAATTTCTTTTTAATTGAGGACTTAGAACAGTGATTCCAATATATTTTTGTATCAGAGATACCCCTTCAGAAACCTAAATTTCACATTTTGATGAGGAAGCCCTGAAACCTCTCCATAGGATACACATACACATACTTTCTGTAGTTCATCCATGGGCCCAGAGACGGCCTTCCCAATGCTGTGAAGAGGTGACAGGTAGCATTATGGCTTTAATCAGTTTTAATGCCTGGCAGTAGTAGACTGACACAGGGCTTTTATCACTTGCAAAGATGAATGAGAAAGAAGTGTGTTATCATAAATGCCCAGGGGTGCAAAATCACCTTTGGCCTGACTTATTTCTCCCTGAATTAAAAAGGTTCCAGCTATAGGCATCCATTGGTAGAGATGAAGACTGGCAATGCTTTATCATAAATAGGAAGCCTTGGACAGTTTTGCTGTAAATTATCCACTTTTAAATAAATTTTAATCAGGTTTTTACTTTGATTTTAAATCAGCTTCTCTAAAGCCTCATAATAACTGTTGAAAAATTGCAGCACTTATTACCTACACTGATTACTTGCATATATATTTTAGAATGGTTTGAAAGCAATTTTAGCAATACTTTGTAGTTATTATGGCTTAATTTAAAAACAACCTGACAATTTTTCTGCAATTCAAGATTGAAAATATGGTTCATTTAGAGATAAAAAGCCTTAGTTGTTCAGGCTGAAAGGTTCATATCTTTCAATATTCATCTTTCTACAACTTTCAGTAAATGGCCTCTCTAAAGTGGTATGTGTGTCAGAGCTTAGACCAGTGGAGCACAATAGTATTCCTCTAGATCTCAAGATTATCTGTTGGTACCTTAATGTCAGTGTTGACATTTAGAATACATCCTTAGAGAAGTAACATATTTTCTAAAGTATTTTAATTTAACTTCTTTAATATTACCAGCCCAATGATGTTAATGAAATAATTGTGATAATTAGTTTCCAAGTTACATAATGATCTCTGTGCAAAAACAAAACTTACTGATGTAAGGAATAAGCATCTAACTGAAATGGAAGGGATGAAACGCCAAAGCCAGTGAAGACCCAGTCCCTCACACTCAGTAGTATCTATGCAGATAGATACATACTATTTTGGTGACATCCTGCTACTGTAGAGAGAGAGAGAGAGAGAGAGAGAGAGCAAGCCAGAGAGCCAGAGAGCCAGAGAGCGGGCGAGCGGGTGAGCCAGAAAGTGAGAGAGAGAGCGAGTGGGCAAGCCAGAGAGCGAGAGCGCGTGCGAGCGGGCGAGCCAGAAAGAACGAGAGCGGGCAAGCCAGAGCCAGAGCCAGAGCCAGAGCGAGAGAGCCAGAGAGCCAGAGAGCCAGAGAGCCAGAGCGGCCAATAATCTGGCACCAGGTCCATTCAGTTGTGAAGCTAGGCTGAGGAACACAGTAGACAAGAGGCTGTAGACCCAAATAGTCAGTTATCAATGCCTGAGAAGACTAGTATAACCAAACAATTCTCATCTGTACATTGGATGTACTTAATAATTTACCTGTTTCTAAATCACAAATTGTGGTTGACCTTGTACTATACTACAAGGGACATGGCCTGGTGTGTGTGTGTGTTGTTCAGCGGGAGGTGGCAAGAGATAAACTAACCCCATTTTATAATTTTGAATAGAGCCTAGTAAAGAAAAATGGCAATGGGCTATAGGAAGACCACCACCACACTTAATTGCATGGAAAGAATTGCTACTCCAAAGCAGAACAAAGAATAGTATTAGGGTTTATTCAATTAAAAAAACTTAATTAGCTTTTAAAAATGAGGGGGAAAGAAGAAAATCAAGCAGCAAAAAAGCCATTATCATCAACAGGTTGCATTCACTAAGATGACACAAACAGAGCTTATCAAATACCTTTATGACCAACATAATTTTCTAGCAAAGCCTGACCATTATTAACTGTTGGATCTGTGAAGCTAACACTTGCCACCAAGACCTGTTACTACTGACCCACTGAATTCTCTTACCCTTTTATTCATAAAATGTTCTCCAACATAAATTTCTTGTTCTTTGTTAGTTACATTTTACAAAGGATATTTTACCTGTAATTAGGCTTTGGACAAGATAAAACCCTTTATTTAAAATACAGTATTCTATTCCTTTTAAAATGTGTATAGAAAAAGGATTTAGATAAAATATGATCTTAAAAAACAGGAAACAAAGCCAAATTCTCATAAAAATCATGAGAAATTGGTGAGACCCGGAATATCAAACCAACCAGAAGAGCCAGAAGAGAGGCAGGGCAAATAGATGGAGAACAACCACAGGCACATCAAGTTTTCCCTGAAGCCCCTCCCCACAGCATTTTTGTCCTGCAAGTTAACAGCCAGCTCAGAGATGTCCAAGTTGCATACAGTCTAACTTTTACCCACCTCACATAATGGTGAAGCCATTTATTTAATAAATACAATATCAGAAAGGGTATACATTAGGAGACCCACTTCCTCAAGAAGCTGGGAATTTTCTCTTAGGAACAGCATCATATAACCTGGGAAGCACTGTGGAAAATCCAGGCACATTTCCTGTAAGCTGTGACTTCAACTCTAAACTAAATTCTATTCCTTTCTATGTACAATGAGTCCCTGGGATCCTTCGTGAGGAATCAGCAACAGCAACCTCTTAATCCATAGGCCAAACCAAGGGCTGTTTCCTTTTCTTCCTTCAGTGCAGAGGCTCACGCTCTCCTGCTGTTCATCAAAAGTGTGAGAAGTAAATAAGTTATTGATCAGTGGCATTAGGAATATAACAATAGAGGAGAAATGGCTTCCAATTACTGTATCTGGGACCATTGCTAATACAAAGCCTTACTAGCTTTAGGATCTTGGCTATAAAATGGTAAATTAGTAGTGGCTTTTGAAATCCTTGGGCGTTCAAGTTGGCTAATTTTTTCATTTTATAAGAGGAAGGTTGGGACAGCTGGTATCTATTTCCAGAGGTTCTACAGTAAAAGGTTGGCTGGTACAAAATGAGTTCTTAAGGGGAAGATTACTCACAGGTAAAGCTTGAAGACCTTGCACTCTTTCCTCCCACCAGGCGTTTTGTGCTTCTTGGTCCTGTGTGGGTCCCAGAGACCCCAGTGTCGTCATGATGGATATCTCCCTGGGGTGAGTGGGCCTGCTGGGCTTCTCTCAGTTCCCTGAAGTGCAAGGGGGAAAAAGCAAAGACTACTTGATCTCCAATCAGAGATATATATGATCAAAACTAATATATAAATGTTTTTCTTTTTCAGTATTTACAGAAAAAAAGCCTGAGCTATGTACAGAATAGGAAATTCAGTTACTATGGTTGTCATAAAAAATGGTTGACATATGCATGTCATACAACATGGTAGGTTTAGCTCCCCAGACTCTGCTGATTGGAGTATAAATGATCTTTAAAATGTTTTAAATTAAGTGAACAGCTCTTCAGGCTACATATGACAGGTACCAGGGTCAACAAAACACAACTTCTGAGTCAAATCTGGCCCATAACCTGTACTTATAAAGTCTTATTGGAACATAGCCACTCATTTATATGTTGTCAATGGCTGTTTTTACACTGTAACAGCAGAGTTGAAATCATCACAGCAAAAAGCATATGGCCCACAAAGCATAAAATATTTACTGTCTAGCCCTTCACGGAACAAGTTTTCCAACACTTGGTCTAGACCAGCAGTCCCCAACCTTTTTGGAATCAGGGACTGATTTCAAGGAAGACAGTTTTTCCATGGATGGGGCATCAGGGGAGGAGACAGTTTCAGGATGAAACAGTTCACCTCAGATCATCAGGTATTAGATTCTTGGAAGGAGTGCACAACCTAGATCCCTCACATGCACAGTTCACAGTTGGGTTTGTGCTATAAGAATTTAATGCTGCCACTGATCTGATGGGAGGCAGAGCTCAGACGGTAGTGCTCACTTACCCACTGCTCACCTCCTGCTGTGCAGCCCGGTTCCTAACAGGCCCGACTGGTACTGGTTCATGGCGCAGGGCTTGGGGACCCCTGGTCTAGAGAATTTCAAGATGCTGTCTGCCCCATCTCTATGATGGGTTCCCATCACTTGTACTGGCTGATGATAGTCACCTGTGTCTCCATAGCTGACTTTCTAGAATGTATACACCACACCTTAAGTGGTACTTATATTCTTGTGAATAACATATGTAAGTATAGTACTTTATACTTTATTAGCTGGGACAATGGAATTCAAAATGAGAACAGAAACATATTAAGTGGCTTATTAGGAAGATTTACCTGACTAAAGGCCAAGAGTCTCTACAAGTTGTTATTAATACTAAGAAATCAGGTTAGGGATGCTTCAAAGCTAATCTTTCCAAGATGGATGATTGTATATCCAAGAGAAGTTGGACTTCTAAGCTTATTTTAGGGACAATTTTTCATTTTCTTTTGTATTTTCAGCAGTGTACAGAACATGTAATAATTACTCAAAAATGCCTTCAGAACACTGCTCATCTCCAACCCCACCCCATTGAATTCCTTTTTTTTTTTTTTTTTTCATTTTTCAGGGGAAAGCATGAACACAGTCCCCCACTACCACCACTTATGCAGTCAAGTTTTCCACCTTTGGGGACATCGCAGGGGTCAGCACATCCGGAGTCAGTCGATGAGTCTCACCCTGGGAAAACCGCCTTCGTGATCATGGTATCCTCCCTACCAGGTAAGTATTCGCATTCCCATTTATTGAAGGAATGGATTAACAAGTAAATATATGCATGAATACAAGCCTACATGAGCAGGAGAACAGATTGTTTTCTTTGCCTAGAAAAATAATCCTTCCTCTAAATGTGTACCAGGACAGTATGTCTACCTGCCTGCCCCTGAAATTTAAGGGGTTTCTAAAATAGGTCTTACCCATCTTACCTGCGGTTATCTTATATTAGGCGATCACCATCCAGTTACTAAGATACCCGCTGTCACTTAGAATCCTGTTTTCTTTACTGGTATTTCCTTATATTCCTCCCTCTTGCTTCCCTTGTTTTCATTAACTGGAAATTTCTCTCTCAAGCAACCTAATCACAGAGCCTCCCAGCCCGATGCTACAAAGAGCCGCATGCTGCCAGTGTCCTTATGGGCAGGGACCTATGTATTATAATGGTGAATATATTTATACTTGAATCCACAGAGAAGACACAGTAGACTAGTCATACCATTGTGAGTAGTGCTTAGATTCTTTTTTGACCCCCGTCATCCAATCATATACCTTTCCAGTGTGGCAGTTTTGAACTTTTCTAAATTCAGCTGCTGTTGGAGCTCCTCTGTTTTTCCCAGGCAAGGCCGGAGAACTCTATTTCTGGCCAGAGCTGCTGCAGAAGGTCTCTGTTCAGCATCAGGGTGGATCATGTTCTGATGATATAGGACCAAGAGGAAATAAATAGAAGCTTCACTATTGGGAAAAATCTTCTCACTGAAGCCACCCCAACCCAGCGTCTCCTGGTGGATTTTGTAAGACCTTTTGCTTCTGGCTTTGTGCAGAGGGAAGAAATGAAAACTGAGCTCCACCTTGGGCAGGAGGATCGTCCGTGTCTGGTAGCACCAGTTGTCCGCATCTTTGTCTTTTCTTTTTTTCTTTTTTTTTGAGACGGAGTCTCGCTCTGTCGCCCGGACTGGAGTGCAGCGGCCGGATCTCAGCTCACTGCAAGCTCCACCTCCTGGGTTTATGCCATTCTCCTGCCTCAGCCTCCCGAGTAGCTGGGACTACAGGCGCCCGCCACCTCGCCTGGCTAGTTTTTTGTATTTTTTAGTAGAGACGGGGTTTCACCGTGTTAGCCAGGATGGTCTCGATCTCCTGACCTCGTGATCCGCCCACCTCGGCCTCCCAAAGTGCTGGGATTACAGGCGTGAGCCACCGCGCCCGGCCTGATTTGTCTTTAATCATATTTTGGAACTGGCTGGCTAATTAGTCTATTGCCTTAGTTTTAAAGCAGAAAAAACTAAGACCCTTGATAAAAATTATCCAAATTATGGAATAGCCAAGACCAAAACCCAGTGTGCCCAACTCTTACTCCAGTTTACTTTCTACCACATCATGTTGCTTTTTCACTTAATATTAATAACCCAACATGACAGTATTCCTAAAGCATTTATTTTAAGGTAGAAGATGTCTAACCTATCATGATTTGAATATAGTAGAAAATACATAATTATATACAGCAACTGACACTGTCATATAATGAAGAAAACACTGAACAAAATTCTGAGCCAACTCCACCATTTGTTTTATAAATTTTGCTGAAGCTCCATTTCCCTTACCTGAAATTTGGGATAATTATATT
Source organism: Macaca nemestrina (assembly GCF_043159975.1). NCBI lineage: Eukaryota > Metazoa > Chordata > Mammalia > Primates > Cercopithecidae > Macaca > Macaca nemestrina. Next base: position 17,277,936 of record NC_092128.1, read on the forward strand.
TACCTTCTTGGACTATTTTTAGAATTTAACAAATTAATATATGTATTATCCACTACAGGGCCAGCATTTACGTACTGAAATATCAACTAAATGCAAAAGTGGTTTACACATGGAATTAGGTGATTAGACTGAACAAAAGGAAGGAGGAAGAGTTTGTCTCCTTTCCAGAAAGCAAAAGAAGTCAGGAAGAAGGACAGATTTGTAAATACATTTGAAGTTTGCAGGTAAACTGTGAATCTTCCACACCTGTAGTCTGGCTACTCAGGAAGCTGAGGCAGGAGGATTGCTCGAGCCCAGGAGTTCAAGGCTACAGTAAGCTATGATTGTGCCACTGCACTCCAGTCTAGGTAACAGAGTGAGACCCTGTCCTCTCCCACCCAAAAAAATCTAATCTCCAAGGAAATAGATATTTCTAAGGCTGTTTTGGGAATCCTAACCAATCCTGTTCCTTAAGACATGATTTAAAGTCATATATACATTTTTCTTGACATGATTAAGCTTGATAATATAAGCTTTTTGTGTCTATTTCAACATAGTATCTTCCTTTTCTTGTCCCCACACTACTCAGATGTCATTAAGTACAAGTAAAACAGATTTTTGAATTGACATCATGCCTTTTTTCTAATAGCTCAAATAATTGGTATTATCAATTAGCAATAAAGTAGTCTTATACCTTCTTACATATAATAGAAATTCATTCTTTTAGTACTATCACTGTTATCACTAACAAAAGTTAAAACCCTGAAGTAGGAGCTAAAGGACCAGATTGGTTGTGGAGTTAGCCCGTAATTCATTGTCACTACAGGTGTCAAGGAGCTGCTCTGAGCCATGGTTTCCTCAACTGCAGGATAACATGCCACCTGCCTACCTTACAGCGTTGTTAGAAAGGGCAAATGAAAAAACTGTTTGTAACAGGACTTTTAAACTAAGCATGAAAGATTTTACAATATCCTCTCAGTTTCCTTAAGAAATTCTCCATCCGTCTCACCACCCCCCAATTTTTTTTTTTTTTTTTTTTTTTTTTTTTTTTTTTTTTTCTGAGATAGTCTCGTTCTGTCGCCCAGGCTGGAATGCAGTGGCATGATCTTGTCTCACTGCAAGCTCCAGGTTCAAGTCATTCTCCTGCCTCAGCCACCCAAGTAGCTGGGACTACAGGCACCTGCCACCATGCCCAGCTAATTTTTTGTATTTTTAGTAGAGACGGGGTTTCACCGTGTTAGCCAGGATGGTCTCACCTTCTGACCTCGTGATCCACCTGCCTTGGCCCCCCAAAGTGCTGAGATTACAGGCATGAGCCACTGCGCCCGGCCCCGCCCCTTATTTTTTCTGGACTTCTAGTCAGATTCCTTTTTCTGTTAGTGACACTACCAGCATCTCCATTTTTCTTTGCCCAACTACTTGCCATTTCATTAAAAAAAAAAATAGATATTGCATTTTTGTTCATCTCGTAAGAGAGATCACCTTGAGCAGACTGGAAAAGCTTTCTGAGAGCTCCTGAGGAACATCTGGAAAGTTACCCTTGCGGATATGGTGCCATGCAGTACCATTGGTGGGTAATGACTCTGCTCCTGCAGCCACTGCGATTGTTAATCCCAAGGCAAATATGTCTGCTTTGGGAAGGTGCCGGTAATCCTTCAAAACAGAAAACAGGAAGGCCAGTTACTATGCCAAGCAGAGTGAGTCTAGATTAAAATACAACTGGTAGGAAAGGTTCATTCGAGTGCATATAAGGTCTAAACAGATATGATGGTCAAAGGTACATTCACTGTAGTCAGTGAGTTCTAGAGAAGAGAGAACATAAATCTACCTGATTATCACTGCTGTGCCCTGCGGAGTCCAAGGCAGAAACTTACTGCCATTTTGCTGTCAGGCTCAGAAAGGCTTGCTACATAACTTGGCTGATCACAGGAAGGAAATACTCATTTTCACCTGATTATCACCCAGGAAGAAGTTATATCCTCCCTAGGCCTGACTCAACAGACATTGGAGAAGATGGGCAATGACTAAACGTCATTTCAATAACCGAAACTGGTGGTGCTATCAGAACGATAATGGCATGATAAAGATGGACTGCACCAATATGGGCTTGAGGAAAAGGCTTCCTTCTTAGCAGGCAATCCATGAGGTTAGGAAGTCTAAGAAATATCTGGAAACAGTAAAGGGCATTTAGAAAGAAAAGTCTGAATATTGATTCATCCTTAATTGAGCCAGCTTTCCTCACTTTTTTGGAAGAGTTTCTCTCCTATCTTTGGTCTCCATTCTGAATGGGAAGAGAGGTACTATAATGATAAATATACAGTTTTAATTTTTTGCACTGAGATCCTCCATTTGAGAGTCAAAGGTTCAACGGATTATAAAATACCCTCTATTTCCCTAATCTATACCTCTTGTAAAATCTCATTAGCCAGGAAGCGACTATCTCCTTCTTCCACTTTGGGTTCATTTATTGATGTTGCATGGCCCAGGTCACCTAAAAAAAGATAGGAAAAAGGAAACAATAAAATAGAAAAAAAGAGCTTTAAAAGCCTGTCTTAAAACTGGAATAAATTGAGTCATCAGTATAAATTTTATAGGATAATAGTAATTGCTAAGGGTCTAAGGCAGACTAACCGATTTTATATATCACATCAGCAGAGAGAAACCAATCAGCTTCATTTTCAACTTCTTCTATGACTCCAGGGGAGTCACTTTGCATCTTGTGACAAATGAAGATATTACCTGAAAAAAAAAAATCACAGGATAGATGTAAGCAATGATTTCTAAGCTTTTTCATCTCAAAGATTCTTTTCTGTATTTGACAATTCAGCTTCTCTCCTTTCTTCTTTTGTGTGGACATAGCAAGACTACTAAGGTTTCTTTTTTTCTATGAAATCTCACATCACTTCTGAAGAGCTAGTGATTGATCATACCTATTTAAGTTGAACTGACCTCATATATTCTCCATTCTCTGAAGGGGCTGGCATCAAAGTACTATTGTCCCCAAAATAAAAAAATAGTAAGAACTTGTCCTTGGGTTTCACATTAATGAGCGATACTCATTTCTCCTTAATCAGTGCAGAGTTAGAATGAGTATGGCCCTAGTCATAAACACAATCAGAATGTAGCTGATATGCTGTCACTTGCCTTTGTAGTAAATTAAATACCTAATTTTACCTTTTTGGCCTTACTATATATGGGTAAGAGTCTTTTTTTTTCTCTATGTCCGTTGGGCCTAGGAGAGAATGGTTAAAGCTATTTAACTGATTTTTTAAAGGGACACAAATGGAAGAAAGGGGTTCTTGCCAGCAAACACTGTCTTTGACACTTGGTAGACATACAGACCTAGATTTTGATGATAGCATAGAAAGAACAAAATATGGTAGAAGTGGCAGAAGGGAATCACACTGACTAGGTTTGATGTCCAGGTGTACCATGCCAGAGTTGTGGATGTACTTAAGTCCAAGGGAAATCTGTAGAAGGATGTCCTTGAGTTTTGGCTCTTCAAAATGATTGCCAGATTTAGTGTTTTCAGATATAGCAGCTTGCAAACTCCCACCTGGGAAAGAACAACGGAGAATAGCCCCACAGTACGAGTTTTACAGATGAAAGCACAGTAAATACAATTGGCCTCCCATATCCTCAGGGGATTAGTTCCAGGACCTCCTGCAGATACCAAAGCCCCAAATGCCCAAGTGCCTTGTATAAAATGGCATAGTACTATAATGAATACATTCCTCATGAATGGCTTCAGTCCAACAAATAGATTAATTCTGTGTCAGTGCAAAGCATAATATCTGCCCCATCTATACCACAGACATGTTGGAAAGGAGAATTACCGGGCTTTCAAAGAGGAAAAGAAAATGCTAGTATCTCAGGTATCCAGTATATGGCCCCATTGATTCAAGCATGTACCAGCTAGCATTTTAAAAGTTTTACCTAATTATTAACTAGAAGATCAGGCATAGTCATATAGCTACTATTGGTGTCAATGATTAGCTCCATGTCAGTGTCGGGCTAGTTGTTATAGGCCATCAGTTATTTTATAATTTAATTGAGTCTAAGTCTAATTTCATTATAAATAGATAATAAAATAAGAATATTTAATGACTGCCAACCCAAGGAAAATATAAAAGCTGCATATAAATCTAAATCTTATTTGAGCCACAGTATTGGTACATCAACTGTACTCGATTTATTGTTCTCAATTAAATAAAAGGCCTGGATTCATATAACTATCTGATCTTGATTCTAAGGTATTAGAATGCTTCTGAACACCTTTTTTTTTTTTTTTTTTTTTTTGAGACAGAGTTTCACTCTGTCACCCAGGCTGGAGTGCAATGGCATGGTCTTGGCTCACTGCAACCTCCGCCTCCCGGGTGCGAGCAATTCTCCTGCCTCAGCCTCCCCAGTAGCTGGGACTAAAGGTGCATGCCACCACACCCGGCTAATTTTAGTATTTTTAGTAGGCACGGGGTTTCACTATATTTGGCCAGGCTGGTCTCTAACTCCTGACCTCATGATCTGCCCACCTCAGCCTCCAAAACTGCTGGGATTACAGGCGTGAGCCATTGTGCCCCGCCTCTGAACACTATTAATTAGTGTTCATTGGCAGGTTCTTCAAATTATAGAGACCTAGCTCTAACTGGCAGTTACAAAGACCATAGCTCCGCCAGGCGCGGTGGCTCACGCCTGTAATCCCAGCACTTTGGGAGGCCGAGGCGGGCGGATCACAAGGTCAGGAGATCGAGACCACGGTGAAACCCCATCTCTACTAAAAATACAAAAGATTAGCCGGGCGCGGTTGTGGGCGCCTGTAGTCCCAGCTACTCGGGAGGCTGAGGCAGGAGAATGGCGTGAACCCGGGAGGCGGAGCTTGCAGTGAGCCGAGATCGCGCCACTGCACTCCAGCCTGGGCGACAGAGCGAGACTCCGTCTCAAAAAAAAAAAAAAAAACCAAAACAAAAAAAAAACAAAGACCATAGCTCCACTCATTGAGCTCTGAGATAGTCATGGAATTTGAGGGAATTCATATTTAAATGCATTCTGTGTAAAATTGAATTTAAAGAATTATTTTAGCATGACATGTAAGTTCAGAAGGGAGAAAAATTCAACTCCTTTCAGAAACACAAGGAGGGCTACAATAAAGTTTTTTATTTTTTAAGAGTCTTCTTAGAATTTATACGCTATATGTGACTTATTAATTAGAAAGAATAAGTAAGGAAAGAGAGTGTTTGGGAGCTTGTTAAAAATGAAGTCACTCGGCTAGGTGCGGTGGCTCACACCTGTAATCCCAGCACTTTGGGAGGCTGAGGCAGGTGGATCACCTGAGGTTGGGAGTTCAAGACCAGCCTGACCAACATGGAGAAACCCCATCTCTACTAAAAAAAAAAAATACAAAAAATTAGCCAGGCGTGGTGGCAGGTGTCTGTAATCCTAGCTACTCGGGAGACTGAGGCAGGAGAATCGCTTGAACTCAGGAGGTGGAGGTTGCGGTGAGCCAAGATCGCACCATTGCACTCCAGCCTAGGCAACAAGAGCAAAACTCCATCTCAAAAAAAAAAAAAAAAAAAAAAAAAAAAGAAGTCCCTCCAAGACAAAGTTTGTAGGTGAGGTCATGAGGTACTGCCAACAAGGAGGAAGGCTGCAGCCACCAAAGCTCTGGTTTCTCTACCAGCCTGAATGTTGCTTAAGGGGAGGGAGCACATCTAACTCATCTTCACTTGCCCAAGGTCTAACATGGAATAAATATTTTCTGAAATGAATGATTATCCTGACAACAGAAGGGAAAGAAAGAATAAGTCGAGGACCCCTTTAAGAGGTATAGAAGCTCTGTGCTTCCAAGCAAGACTATAATATATAGTACAGACTTTTTAGGTATGTCTGCTATCTGTGGCATAAACTATGAGGAGGAGGGAAAGTTTATTTCTAAAGGCTTATAAAGTTCATCTCCTTCTTCGTAGATATTCATTTATATACTACTTACCATTGCAGTATTCATTCTGAATGATCATGTGGTCATCTTCTGCCCATGAGGAATAGTAACGTACCACATGGGGGTGATGCCCAAGCACTGCATGCGCATAAACTTCATGCAAAGCCAAATTCCTATGAGACAGAAAAACATTGAGGAATAAAGACACCAATCAACATAATGTACACAAAAATGTTTCTTAAAACTATGAGGCTTTATTAGCAATGGCAGAATATTTATTGAGAGCACACTGCTTGCTATTTTATCTCACTGAATCTTAATAATCATTTGGTAATATACAGTGGAAAGGATGAAGGCTCTCGAAAGTAAGTGGCCCAAAATCGAACTGGTAATAGTAGACTTAAGAGCAGAACCTTGGTCAGCCTGGTGCCAAAGTCCATTGTGTTTTGATTTTAACATGGCATATGTAAAGAGGAGCTTTAAGTGGTTATGCCTCAATGGCAGATGCGCGTCAGGTCTTCATTTCATCCTGTCACAATCAAAACATTTTAATGGGCTTAACGAGAAGGCCACTGTACACCAGATTGTGGATATTGTAAAGGGCCTTCGATTCATCTCTATAAAGGCCAGGCAGTCATTAGAGTCAGTGTTAACCTCAGCCAATATGACATACTCTCAGGAACAGCCTTGGGGAGAGATATTCCTTATGGAATAGAAAATCCCAACACAAATTAAGCAAAATAGAGTATTTGACAAATCTCATAAAAATGAGGAACTAGCCAGGTGTGGTGGCACATGCCTGTAGTCCCAGCTACTTGGGAGACTAAGGCAGGAGAATCACTTGAACCTGGGAGGCAAAGGTTACAGTGAGCCACGATGGTGCCACTGCATTCCAGCCTGGGCAGCAGAGCTAGATTCCATCTCAAAAAAAAAAAAAAAAAAGAATTCTAAAACCTGTAATTCTAGATTCTGCGTGTTAAGTATATCCTCACAGTTCATAAAAAGCATTGGCTGAATCTGAAAATATGTATTTTCCTTGTTATTAAGGAAAAACTTTTGAACAGTTCTGGGAATCAAACTTATTTTCCCTTGCATGCAGTCTCTGAAACTTTACTATTGAATTCATTGTTAACATAAAGTAAAGATAAACCAGTGAGTTTATAATAACTTTCTATTTGGTAATATTTCTGATAAATGAAACAGACACCAGAGGACAATTCCACAAATCTATTATTTTTTTTTTTTTTTAAGTCAGAAAGACCAGCAGTGGAAAGTAAAAGCCACAAGAACAAAAGCAACAAAAACAAAAAAACACAAACACATCATGATCAGCCAGGTGCTCACACCTGTAATCCCAGCACTTTGGGAGGCCAAGGCGGGCAGATCACGAGATCAAGAGATCGAGACCATCCTGGCCAACATGGTGAAACCCCATCTCTACTAAAAATACAAAAATTAGCCAGGTGTGGTGGTGCATGCCTGTAGTCCCAGCTACTCAGGAGGCTGACGCAGGAGAATTGCTTGATCCCGGGAGGTGGAGATTGCTGTGAGCCAAGATTGCACCACTGCACTCTAGCCTGGTGACAGACCGAGACTCCATCACAGAAAAAAATAAATAAATAAAAATTAAAGAATAAAGAAAAGCATCATGATCTAAAATGATCATGTTATATTTTAGGAAGTAACATCTCTGAGCTGGAAAACTCAGAAAGGTTATGAATATGAGACAACATGTAATGTGGGGTGATTTTAAAATACAAATGATTTTTAACAACATCGATGCTATAAATTCAAAATAATTTGACAAGAAACAGCTCTCCAAATCTAAGTTTATACTTTTAGTGCATTTCAAAGGTACTCACTCATTTGATAATTCTGCAAAAGTTTTCATAGAGCGCTTTATTGCGTAAACACATCCATCCAGCCTCTTAATGCACTTGTAGACTGTACCAAATTCGCCAACACCAATTTTTTCCACCTCCAAGAATTCTTTTTCGTAGCGGGAAGCCATGTTGGTTTCTCTTAAAACACATCTCTAAAGTATTTTAATAAAAAGGAAATTAGAGTAATTCTAACATGTTGTAAAGCAATAAAATTAAACAGTATTACAGTCCTAAATTGCTCCAAGTTTTCAAAAACACTTTTGAGGTGATTGCAATGAATTCTACCTGTGTCAATATTCATGGTAGCAAGAATCTGCCCAATTGCTGACTATCTTCTTTGTTTTCTTTGTAACCTTCTGTACAACCCTATACTGACAATTCTCACTTATTTTTCAATATTCTTTTCTCTATCTGGGCATACTGTTCTTTTCTACATGTTCCTAAGGGGACACAACTTCTCACACCCAGAGCTACTGTCCTTAGTTCAAAAAATAACTGGGACCTGGGTGGAGCAAATTAAAAGAAATGAAAGACCCCTCTTCTTTACGTGTCTCAAAGTCGGAATGCTAATGTTTCCATCTCAAGCTGAATAAGCATACTTGTTTTCTGTTTCTTTTCCCAAAAAACCAGCCTGTAGAAATGATCTTGTCAAAATCGTCAAACTTTGACAATTTTAGTTAGTTCAGACTATGTGTTCAGGTCTAGCAACCACTCCCACTACTGGCTAACTAGCAACATCACTCATTGCCCAGCTAGTAAATAACCCCAGGTCAGTCTGAACTCCTTTCAGTTTTTCCATCTGTGAGATGAAGATCATGGCAACTACTCTTCAGGGTTCTTTTAAACATTACATGATAATATACAGTATTACATATAGTACACATAACACGTACCTTAGGATAGTGTCAAGTACATAGTAAATTCTGATTAAACTGTTATGACCAAAAAATCTCCATAAATTTATATCAGTCTAAATCCAAACTGATTTATCTTCCAAAGTCACCTTTTCTCAGTGTCCCAATCCTGAAGAATTTTTCTCCAACTTTATGAGTTTGAAAAATCTTGAGTTTTACTACTTCCTCATTTTCAACATCTAATTCCGATCACTTTCATCAGCAAGATCTCTAATTTTCATTACCCTTAGCCAGTCTCAAGCTCTGTTCCCTTCTTGTTTGGATTTGCTACAGCTACCAGCCCTCTCTTCAACTCTTCTAATAGTAAGAGTTATTTTTGCAAAATGATACCATAGAATCACAGATACCTAATTGTTTCCCATGAGAAATTCAAACTCCTGATAAGAAAGCCTCAAGACCTTCTACCAACTGCACACTCACTACTTGACTACCCTCCCCCTAGATACCAACGAAGCCAGTGTACCATCTGCATCTATCCCTGACCACTCCCCTCCCACCCTGCCCCCTTACACATGAACTCTGTTCTCCTGCCTTGATAGCATTAAGTTGTTTACTTCCTTAGCCTAAAATTATCTTAATATACAATCTCTTCCTACCCAAGTCCTATTTCATAGAAGTATTTACTAACCCCTTCTAGATTTTAAATATATACACGCATATGTATATTCACATTGCACATATGTACATACACATATACACAAATACACATATCTCATAGCTTCTTATTTATGTATAGATTGTTTTGAAATTTCAAAGGTTTTAACTTCTGTTTGAGCAGATTTTTTTCCTTAAAGGGTCTAACTAAATACAATGCTTTGCACTTATTAATGTTCAATAAACATTAGAATTTCTATCTGAAATCAAGAGATAAATTATAAAATAAGTGAGGAATAAAATCCAAGAGTAAAATAATGAAGTCCTAAGTCAGAAACATTTGCATATGAAGGAAAGACTGTGCCAGTGGCCTTCTTTTCTATGATGTCTACAATAGCCAAGTGCTAACATTTTTAACGTATTAACATATTTATTTATGCAAATAAAACTTGCTTCAGAAAACTTTAGAAATTTAAAGGAAAAACAAATATTAAATTTCCACCTTTCAAAAATGTTGAAATAGCAGTGGTTATAGCTGCATTTCATTCTCCCTGTGATTAATGTGCAATAGGTAGTTATGGTCATTCAGGATATAAAACTTTGAGTCTTTTCACTCTGAACCTTGAACATACACATGTTTTCAAGGTATTATAAACATCTTAATGGCAATTTAATACTCCACTGAGCATTAAATTAACAATATTACATTAAAACTGTAATCAGCTTAGCCATTTTTCTATTATAAGGCATTTGGTCTCCCCCCTGTTTTGCTATTACAATCAGCATCTCTGAGGATAATATTTACAGTATTTTTTTTAGGTTGGATTATCAAATGAGGGATAGATCAAAGGTTGTGAATATTATAAAATCAAATATTAATACATTTAAAAGCTAAAAATTTACATATAAAACTCTGGCTCTATGCCATTTTTTTCCAATTCTCTTTTTCTATTTTGAGACCAAAAATATCTTAATTTTCCCTCCACTTCTCTACCCCATGAGTGTAGAATTTTTCTCCAGATTAAAGATAGAAGCAGAAATACTTAATTTTAAAATACTCTAAAGTAATGATTCAGCATATACATATCAGACACTGCCTGGCAAAGTTACAACTCGTGGAGAACATAGACCCTGAGTAGGGTCCAGATAAATTCAGCTGCAAAGCACATTTACAAAGCTAGAGTGTGAGGTGGGGTGGGGTGGGGAGGGGAGGAGAGAAGGAAAGTAGGAGAAAGGAGGGGAGGAGGGGAGATGGGGAAGAGAGGGCAGAAGGAGCAGGCCAGAAGGAGAGGGTAGAAGAAGGGGAGGGAGTGTGCAGGACAAAGGCAAGAAGGGGAGGGTGAGGGAGGAGAAAAGGGAGGGTAGGGAAGAAGGGAGGAGGGAGGAGAGAGAAGGAGAAGGGGAGGGGAAGGAGAGAGAGAATAGGATAAACTGCCTATGTTGTGGCAGCTGGGCCAAAGAACCATGCTTACCTTGGCAGGTAGTCCTCCTCCCTTGCCTTCCTCTGGACCAGCTTCCTCACTTAAAGAAAAAAAAAAGTTTATCAATATATAATTAATATTTATTGAGCCTGAACTATGCTAGGTTCTAGGGATGTAAGAGTAAATAAGACAATCATTTTCTCTTTGGTTTAAATGTGGAGGCAGGGATAACCAGGACATTTCAATACAAGAACCTAGAACAGGATAAGATAGCAAGGATACCATGGACAGCACTCAATTATTTCAAGAGTAAAAAGCTTTCCCAGAAGGGAGAATATATAAGCCAAGATTCTGGGAATGAGTAGGAACTAGGAAAGGGAAAAGAGTGAGGTTTTCAGCAGGTAGAACACCATGTGCTGGAGCAAGACAGCACAGAACATATGTGAAACTGTTAAATGGGTATCGTCATCCACAAACTAGGAAACCAAGACAGAGAGAGGTTAAATAACTCTAGGTCAAACAATTAGCAAGTGGCAGAACTTGGACTTGGAGCCAGGTCTGACGCCAAAGCATTTGCTCCTCACTGCCACACCACACTCTCCTTCCAACACCCACCCCTCCCCCAGAATCTGGCTTTGTAATCAGTTCACAGGTAGACTACAAGTAGGGCAGAATCTGCTATAACCCGGGATAAGATATTTTCAATTACTCTTAAATAAGCTAAGTGACCAGCAGACATCCTCTTTGCCACACATACTTGTATTCTGGATCCTTAAGCAAGATTTCAACCAGCTATAGATTTTTCTTTTGGAGAAACACAAGGTAGAAATGGCAAATGGAGGGCACTACATTCATGGAACTAAATCGATGCTTGGTATTTGTGATTTAGTACCACATTATATAATACTTTATGAAGTGTTTTATAAATTATAAAAATAAGGAAAAATACTCTTAGAAGCACCAAATGACACTACAAAAGTGTCACCACTTTCATTGCCAAGATTTCAAATCAGCTGTCTTTGTTCCTGGCTTCAGTGAGAGTGTAATGATTTACAAAGACTCCTAAAGAACTAAAAACCAATCGAATTCTTGGTAACCAAAGTAGGTGAGTAGACTTGTGCTGAAGTGCTGTTTACTTAAGTAAGAAGGAGATAGTGTTGAGAGAACCTATTCTGGTCAAAGACTGATTAACACATACTCATTGATTCCAAAGAAACAACTTGACATAGCACATTAAACACTGCAAAGTTTACATTGTTAGCTGTCCATTTATTTTGCTGAGTACATATGAACATAAATGACTGCCCCACTTTGGAAGTGATTCCATTCTATAAAGGCCTTGAAAAGACATAGTCATGTTCCTGAGTAATATGCACAATCCTTATTTGGACAATTTCTGTCATTCAGGGGCCTTTATGGAATAGTGCAGTTTGGCTTTCTATTCTTTGGCAGCTCTGAAAGCAATGCTTTTTTGCTTCAGCCGATCTTTGATCACCCACAGAGAAGTTCAAATCCTTGCTCTGTAGCTTTCATCACTAGTCACACAAGACTCAAAGCAGCAACATGCTCTTTGAAGTTTGAACTACACCTTCCACAACTGCCAGCCTCATATTAACCAGAGGGGGCCCCTTGAAGGCAATTCCACAGCCCACTCAACTTCCTAATAGAAGCCAGAAATCTATTGCTTATTCTGTCTTGTTCTTTTATAGAGAAAGCATCTTCAGTACACGTCAGAATGGAAAGATGTTAGAATCTCTGGGATAAAGCAGGTAAAACCAGCAATGATATCTAGGGAGGGGAGAATATGTAAGCATATACATTTCATTCAGATAGAGTTCTCATTCCTAATCTTACTTTAACACTCACTTCTTACCGCTTGACTGTAGTAGGGTCAGTTCTCAAAAGTCATAAGTAATAGAGCACTTACAGATCTCCTCGCATTTTCCTCTTGCCACCAGATTGAAGGAATAATTTTCTATAGGACTCTGGAGTGAAGGGATTAATATTGACCAGAGCCAATGAGGTCATCTCATCCTTCAGGGGAGCAGGTGTGAGCTTCAAATGCTTAGGGCCCCTGGAGGGAAGCTTCCCTGTTGGAGAAATCGCCAACCGGCTCAGCATGCTCTGAATGAGGATGACAAAAGACAAGTCATAATAGCGTTAGTAAAGACATTCCGTATCAGTTAGCTAGTTAATATTTGAATCGAAGAATGCTTTTGCTGAAGGGGCCTTAGAGATTATCTGGTTCCATGCGAACTAGTTGCATTGTAACTGCTCTTCTTATGAAAACTACAGAATCCCAGTCTCTGCCTCTAGATATTCTGATTCATGAAGTCAACACAGGAGTCTATACTTTAGTCAAACTCTAACCCTGCCCCTGGGCAATTCTGTCAGCTGGCTATGAAAACCAGTTGTAGTCCTATCTCCAGTTTTTAAAGACAAAGACATTAAGTTTAGACAAATAAAAATGACTATATTCTCACAGCTTATGCTTTAACTTCCTCTCAATTATTCATCCAAATATTTGTTTGGTGCCTACTACGTAGCAGATGCTGGGTTAGATGCCAAGTGGTACAGAAGTGAATTCTAAATCTTAAGGAATATATAGTTCATTATTCAGCAGTTCATCAGTGTTTCAGAAATAATCACCTTATAAGAAAAAGATTTCATAGACTATTTAAACATGAAAAAAAGTTTTAAATTTCACTTAAAATATAGCATTAACTGAGGAGTGCTTCATGAAGTGGGGTAATTAGATTGAAAATTAGTACTCTAAGCCCTTAAGATTCAGATCTTTGCAGTGGCTACAACCAGCTACCAATAAATAGGCAAATGTGCAGGACTTACCACTCCAAGCGGGATACAAGAAGAGAACATCAGCCTAAACCTAACCGAATGAAACCGAAGGGCAAAGGGAAAAGCCAAAGAATTCGAAGGCAGAATGCTGACCTGATGTCAGGGGCCAGAGGAGTAGCTGTGTTATGGATCTTCAGGAGTATGGCAGCACACACAGGGGCCACAGTATAAGCATTGCACTGTGAGGCTCTTTCTAAAAGACTTCTACAGTTCTGATTGTCCTTGCGCATGATATTTTAGTGTAGCAGCAGAAGCCAGATTGCATGATTCATTAAAGAATGTGAGTCTACAAAAAATGAATATTGGATCTATTGTAAATACTAAAGAAATGATTGAATAAGCAGGAATGAAGGAAGCTATGGAAAATCACAGTAACCTAGCCTTTTTTGTTTTAAAACTGAAGAAAAATGATGTCATTGCCAGACTTAAGTGTTTCTCATATCTTGGAGTTCATAGGGCTGCTTGAAGAATCCAGGGGGCAGACAAGCCCTTGTTGACAGACTCACAGCTTTCCTGTGTGTTTATCATGAAGACTGAGTATTGGTTCAAAATAAGCGAAACTATAATGATATTTCTCAGTTATCAGTTCGATTTGCAAAATGGACCTAGAATTTTGTTGTAAGTCATTCTGAGAATTAGTTTTTTGTAATGCTGATTATCATATGGAAAGTAAAATGCATCTATTACATATGAAACAGTGGGTAGCCACACCTGGAATGCAGCACATAGTTCCAGTTGCCACATCAAGGAAAATATAAGGGGCCTAGAAAATATTCAGATAAAAATTATTCATATCAGGGAAGACTAGATTTTCTAGTCAGGGAATATGAGGGCCAAGAGAATCTGTGAGCACCACTTATGATGTAGGGAAGGATATTAATTATGTTAATATAGTCATTATTGCTGGAATAGTAGAATTATGAGTAATCCTTTCAAAATCTCAAAGAACATAGTTTGGGACAAGACATATGGAAAGAACTTCTGCTTAGAAGTACAGCAATTTGAAAATTTATTGAAAGATGACACAGGTTGAGAGTATAAATGTGCTCCAGAGAGGGCAAATAATTCTATGAGGAATAGCTCTAGCACAGATGATTGAAGGAGATTGGGGAAATTTGGCAGATAGCTACTTGACTTATGAAGATGGTGAGAAGAGAAGGCAACCTCTCACAAACACACAAACATAGTATCTTGGGACACAGGAGGATTTTAAAGGCCCAGTCAATACAATTAGCCCCCTGATGCTTGAATCCTGATATTATTGGGATGTTTGGATTTTTTAAAGGCCCAGTCAATATGATTAGTCCCCTGATGCTTGAATCCTGATACCATTTGGATATCATGTTGAAATATAATCCCCAGTCCCGGAGATAGGGCCTGGTGGGTGGCATTTGGATTATAGAGGTGGGTTCCTTGGTGCCATCCTCATGGTAATGAACCAGTTCTCATTTTGTTAGTTCACGCCAGATCTGGTTGTTTAAAAGAGCCTGACAGCAATCCTTCCTGTCTTGCTTCCACTCTCTCACTTCTTCTCTCACCATGTAACAAGCTGCCTCGTTTCTGCTCACCTTGTGCCATGATTGTCAACTTCCTGAGGCCCTCACCAGAAGCAGATATGGGCAATATGCTTACTGTACAGCCTGCAGAACTGTAAGCCAGATAAACCTCTTTTCTTTATCATCTACCCAGTCTCAGGTATTCCTTTGTAGCAAGGCAAACACACTAACAAATCCCTTCTGCAGTATTCCTACCAAGTGGTCATCAATGAGTGTTCTATGCTTTTAGCCACAGGGAGCGTACACCTCCTAAGCATGCTCTTCTATCTCTAGATGATTCTGTCAGGAAGTCCTTACAGTGAACTGAATTTCACATGATTTCTGGTTCAATCCCTCGGACAAGACTGACTAAGCCAATCCTCCTTTCCCATCAGCTTTGTCTTCTGCATAACAATGATCAGCCGCCAAGCCTCTTTCCTCTAACACAAACTATGTTTGCATCAAGTATGTACTTTCCCAGTTGCATTTCACTTTTGCTCCCAAGCCCTGTTCTTTGCCTCTCCCTTAAACCTTGGCATTATCCAAGATTTCTAACTGGGCCATTTCTCTCCTTACTCTGGCACTCAGGCTATGTGACCTTATCTCCACCCATGGCTTCAACTACTTCCTAAATGCTGTAGATATCCAAATATGGATCTCCAATTTTCATTGTTTTCTTGTGCCCCAGATCCAGTTATCCAACTTTTTATACCACGTCTCTGCTTTTCTCCAAACCCGTATATTCCTCAGTGTCACCTATCTTGATTCCATCTACTGAACCAAGCAAGAAACCTCAGTCATCAGATTGTTTTCTTTTTCCCTGAACCCCTCCATCAAGTCATCTCTTAATTTTTCACTGTCTGTCCCAGTCCAGGCTCTTCTCTGTTCAACAGGTCTATTCTGAATACTGCTGTACCTCCAGGCTCTCTCATGCTCCATCCCATCATACATCCCAGGTCATGATTTTTCCAAAACAATCCCCCTACTCAAAACCATGGTAATGGCTCTCTCAACACTCTCAGGATTAAAATCTTGATCTAACTTCTGCCCACCTACACTGGCCTCATCTCTTGTGCTCTCTCACACACAGGCTCCTGTAACACTGAATAACACGCTGTTTTCCAAGTGTAGTAGCTCCTTACCCTCTGTAACTTGATAGATGCTTTCCCCTTTGCCTAGAATTCCTATTCCCCTCTTTGCCTGGCTAACTAAATATCCTTTAAGACATCGTTCAAACATTACTTTCTTTGGAAAGTCTTCCCTGAGAGAGATTTAATTCCTAATTCCTTCTCATCATGCTCAACCATTCCTCTAGTACACATGGTTTGAACTTTATTGTTTCGTTTATTTAATCTTTATTCATTTTGTGGGCTCTTTTTGAAGGCAGTGAATGGGTTTTGCCAGCAGAGCGTCTGCTAACATATCAAGGTGTTCAGTTAAGCTGTGAATGATCAAATGAATGTCATGTTTTCTTCCCTGTGTACTCTTACTCAAAGCCACATTCTCTCAGCCCATTCTCCCCCATATATCAAAACTGGACCAACTTTCGTTGCCCTTCTGATACCTGTCTTTTCTGATCACTGCACTGAGAATGTGTCCAGCGGGTTCTGACCACACTTATCACATAGTGTCTATTGGCATAACTTCTCTTTGCTAGACTGTAAGCTCTTTGAGGGCAGAGACTGTATTATATGCTCCTTACCTACAGGGAATTCTCAAAGAGTAAATGGGTGATTAATTGGTTGGTGCTGTGACCATTGAAAAACCCAGAGATAGACATCAGAGCATATTAGTTTTTCTACAATTCAAACAAGCAGCTTAGAATTTCCTGGTATACATGGTACCCACACCCAGCAGGTACTAAGGAGACCTGCTGACAGCAACTGTGCCGCAGTCAGGATCACAGATGTTATGATGATGATCTTAAGTGCCTCAAGCTGAGCCAGCAGGAAGCAGAGCTAATACCAATCCTAGCACTCACACATCATGGCACCAGAGTTGATTAGAGGTAACCCTGCCCCAACTATGGCTTTAATAACATGAACGATGCAACAAGACACCAATCACAACAAGAATAAAGGAATATGCTACCAGGGACTGTTGCTTATTTGCCATCCTCAGCTTATAAAGAAGTATCAACAAGTTTCGTCTTTGCTGACATATAATAGAACCTGTATTTCACGAGACCAAGGAGGGGAGAGGAGTTTCTTCTGGGAGGAGCAGCAGCAGAGAGATGAATGTGTTCGAACAGTGAATCTGGACATTCTTATATTAGAAAGTATTAGTAAATAATCACACAAAAATAGAGCCAGTTGGCGTAATGGAAAGAACAGACTAGGCCAAAAAGATCAGGTTTCTAGTCCTGTCTCTAACATTGGCTGAGCTGTGAGACAGCTTCTGTCCTGGGCCCTTCATTTTCTCATATGTAAAGTGCACAGCTGGGGCTCTAAATCTCAATATTCCTTCCAGTTCCAATATTCTTTAGGAACTTTTTTCTACCCAAAATTTGTTTGTGGCCAATAGCCAATAGTTACTGGCACCAATGGTTTTGAGAAAGACAACTGGCAAACCATTTAATTCTGTCCATTTTCTGATCATTTTAATCTCTATTTTCATCAATAAATATGTAATTGAGGACATCCACAGCCTGGAAGTGACTGTCATACACACATGAATCCACTGTCACTATCAGCTAAATTACAGGAAGCGGAGCTTGGCGACCTGGGTCCATTTTCCCCCACCCCTTACTTACTTTGGGAGTAGAGGGGCTGTCACCCGGCAGCAGCTTGCTCCTGCTGTCTTCTTGGGCTGGTGTCTCAGGACATTTGAGAGGATGTGACACTGGAGTCCTCAAAATCTGATCTGGACTTTCGTTGTCTTTTTCCCAAGATGTGTCGAGCTCCTGCACGTTGCTAAGGGGAGTCCGAGGTGGTGTACCCTTTGCCTCTGAATCCTGCACTTCACCCTTCTCTGGGGTTTGGCTCGAAGCCTCCCTGCTTTCTTGTGCTTTCTTCTGCCCTTCAATCTCAGTCTCCTCACAATAGGAAAAGTTTAATTTCTGTCTTGGTTCTTTGTCAATATCTTTGTCATCCATCTCAGCCAAAGAGCTTTACAACACAGGCAAAAAACTCTATCAGAAGGGAACCCTGTGAACCTACAGAAGCAGGGAGGAGAAAATAATTTAACCTGCAGGTTTTGTGACGGTAGCCTGAATTTCCCTCTACCAACTAACAGCTACAAGGCATGGTGTTAATGTTCTGCCTTAAGTATTACCAATCTCTAAGACCTCAGCTTATCCTGATTTCCATTCTGATTAAAGAAAGCTCCAGTGACTCTCGGAGCAATTAAGTGCAGTTCATGTACAGAACTCTTCTGGATATGACACGTAGTCTCCTTGAACCCATGTGCTACCAAATACTAGTGAGAAAATTGGATTCCTTTAATTTAGCCTGGCTTTAAACATACCCGTTAGCCAATTTGGGAATAAGCTCATATTGAAAACAAATTATTTTCACTCCTTACACCTGCCATTTATAAAATCACCCTCCCCTCCATTCTTCTCCCCACCCACCCAATGGCTAACAGCAGGTAATTACAATTTAGCATCACCTGGCTATCATAATGATCCTTAAACAGCCTCTAACATATCTTGACTGGAGTTTGTATCCCTGACAGAGACACAGCTTAGCTCTGTGCCAAACACACCTGCCCTAATTCAGGCATCTCCCTCCTGCAGCTGTTGGCTGTTAGCAGTTAAAGCTTCTAGGGAATTGAACAAAAATTTAAACTGACAAAAGAAAGGCTAGAAAGATCAGCAACACATAGAAACAGATATTGATCACTGGAAAACAGCAATGGCTTTTACCAAAAATGCCTTATTTTGTAAAACGCTCTTTAATATCTTTAGTACACGTTATTTAATTTCTTTCTCAGAGAAGCCCCCATGAGGATGAAAAACTCTTTGAAGAAAAAAACGACTGTTATACAATCCAGCTGTCTCTCTTCTCTTCCAGTTATATAGCCAAAGAAAATAAAATCATTATCTCAAAAAAATACCAACACTCCCATGTTCATTGCAGCATTATCCACAACAGCCAAGATATGGAAACTACCTAAATATCCATGGACAGATGAGTAAAGAAAACGCAGTGGATACACACACACACACACACACACACACACACAATAGAATATTACTTATTCATATGAAAGGAAAGTCTGCCGTTTGTGACAATATGGATGAACCCGGAGCACATTATGTTAAAGTGAAATAAGCCAGGCACAGAAAGACAGATACTACATGATCTTACTTATATGTGGAATCTAAAACAGTCGAACTCCTAGAGGGAGGGAGGAGAATGGTGGTTACCAGGATCTGGAAAGGCAGGGGAAATAGGGAGATGCTGATCAAAGGGTACACACTTTCAGATATAAGATGAACAATTCTGGGGACCTAATGTACAGCATGGGTGGGCATGGGTGTGGTAATTTTTTGGTAATCATTACACAATGCATAGGTATATCAAAGGAAAAAGGCCTCACTGATATCACATTATAGGGGAAAACTACGTGAGAGGCAGTCCATGTAAAAGGAAAATGATACACTCGTGCCCCTCAAGGAGGCTTCAGAGGGACGGCAAATGAGAAATTATTTACATGATAAACATGGGCCCAAAGAGAGACAGGAACCAAGGCAGCTTGATGAGTTTGAAACAAATGTTATTTCTCTTCTCTTTACAGACTTTGATACCTGTCAAGCCTCTTCCATTTACCTCTCTTCACAGATCTCTCCACCACTTTCTCCTAATTCCTTCCCCATTCCCAACCAGAACTCCTGACGAGGGCAATCCAAATGAAAACTAACTGGGGAGACTTGAATGTGTTTTTTCAGCTCAAAGCCTTCTCATGCTGCAGCCCTTTGTAGGTGGGCACACCAATTCATCCTTCCTTGGCCCTTCTCCACAGCCTCCCACCCACACAAACTATGCCAGATAATTCAACAGGGGGTAAAATATTGCTCACAAAATGCAATCACTCACTGCCCACCTTTGCCAGAGATTCAGCATCCTACAGGGGCCAAAAAAAAAAAAAAAAAAAAAAAAAAAACCAGAATAATCAAAGAAAAAGGAGAACTTGTAGGTTACCAGTAATGCAATTATTATCAACTGGGATTCTCAGCCTAGGAGTGTCTTGTTTACAAATTAGCAAGCCAGGTGATAGAATTTCTTTTCTACAGCCTTGATGTTGATCAATTTCCCCTCCCATTCCATGGCTTGTCATTCCTGCCTCTCCAGGCCAGCTAGAGGCTGGCTTTGCTCTCAGTAAAGCAGGACTGACTCAAAACACCTGCTATATTATTGTCCTGGAGGCAGGGCACAGGGGCTGGTTTATTGGGTATTACCCAAGTAGACCAGGTTTTCTTTTTTTTTTTTTTTCGTCACCTGCTGCTTTTTCTCTCTCCCTTGCTATACTTCTTGATTACCCATATTTATGACTACATTGTTTGCCTAGGGAGGCAGCTATGCCATTGCAATGCTTGAGATCTCATGTTATCAGCAGTAATACTGTTAGAAACTTGGACCATTCACCTTTTCATGTATTGTGACTTAGAAGATAATGATTGTGGCTAAGTCTTCAGAATAAGAAAGGTGTAACAATGAGCACAAAAAAGATATTCCAAATTTGGACAACTAAATAATAAGAATTGCATAGTTAACTGATCTGGATGACCCAAGGGAATCCCTAGAGGTGCTACCTATGGCCTCACTATTTTTTTGGTCATGTTGTAGCCTTTTCTTAATTTTTAGCCTCTTTCCATTATGAAAAATTTTATCTCTGCTTCAGTATATGTTAATCCCACAGGCATCCATCCTGACATAAACCTTCAGGTCATAGTTGAGATGATGTGTCAAAAGGGGGACCCATGTAATCTGTGGCAATAAAGGAGAGGGTTTTCCCTTTAATGCCTGACATATAGTAGGGGTTTAATAAATTGTTTTAGGATGAATTTGGGGAAGTAAATTAATATATTTCAATCATGTTTAAAATACTCTGTATTTGACTTTTTTAAAAAAGCGTTTGAATTTTTTTCTCAATATGTCAGGAGTTGATGCACAGGGGGAAAGCGAAGTTCCCAGGAATAAGATGTGCAAGAAGGAGGCCACCCTTGCATTTCAGGGCTGAGTTCCCTAAACTGTGTGCTTGAAGGAAGTTCTCCCCTTGCAGACACACTGCTGAGTGATAAGGAAGCACCTAGACTCCACTATGACCAGACTGGGTTCTGAGGCCTATGAAATGTTGATGGGAAGAACAGAAGCAGGAAAATCTATCTATTCAAATTTGCAAGAGGTGGAAACTTTTATTCACCTTCCTGGATAGACTGTCCCGTTGTCAAAGTAAAGTTAAGGCCATGGAAAATGAGCTATTTGAGAGTCTGTTGCTCCAAGGAAGAACATGCTGGCCTAATTGTCCCCTCAGTCAGGGGAGAGAATTGTAAAAAAACACTTAAACGGGCCTAAGTAAAGGTCCAGCACATTATTTATTTAAGACTGAATTAGGACTGAGTCATTCCAACTCCGAAAAAAGAATGTTGTTGGATTCTTACATATTTGATGGACCGTCCCATTGAAAACCATTGTGAAGTCTGGTTTCCCAAGCACGAAATGACAATTTCACTGTCAGTCTTTCTAGGAATCTGGCAGAATCCAGGACCGGGATTAGCCTTATTTTTTAAGCGACCTTAGACTAACAGTGGCTCTCTGGGCCTCCAGACAATTGGCCAGGGACTCTGAAAGCCAGAAACAAAGTTGAGAGAACTCCAGGCTGGTGGAGAAAAACAGCTGGCCTTCATCACCAGAATGTGCCCCATAGAAGCAAGAAAGCAGCAAGTGAGGTTCTTAAACGAGGGCCTGCGGGCCTCATCAAGATCTGGAGGAGTCATCTGCAACTTACTGCTGAGTGAGAAGGCTAGGCAGTGTCTTTAAGGTCCTGCCAGCTTTAACATTGTATGCTTTCTTTTTCTTTTGTCCAATCTCTCACCACAACTGGAAGTGTTGCCTCAACTGCACAGGAGAAAGTTTGCAGTAACTTAGAGAAAACATTATTTTAATCATCAGCGTATGTTCTCTCGCTCCCTGGACAAATCCATCAGCAGTGGCAACACTGACCAGGTCCAGATTGGGGCCGCTGCAGTGGATGTGGATCCATTGAAACCAGGGGTCTCCAGTGCTCCTGACTCCTCACAGCTCTGTTCCTATGACAAGGATGGTCAGCAAAGCCAGCAACCTTGAAGGGGGACCTTCTCCTAATCTCCCTGCCTGCTGAGAGAGTGTTCAGAAGCAGCCACCTGTCAGCTGCGATGAATCCAATGATAATTACATAAATCATTAACAATACTTGATATTTTCCCATCACATTTCTCATTTCAAACTGCTCATAAAACTGTATCTCATGGGTGGCGTTGCCGGCACAACAGAATTCCAAGGAAAGATTATGGGATAAGTAAATAAAGCCTGGAGGTTGCTTTAAAGCGTAGGAGTCTATTATTAACACTTTCTCCATTTTATTTAACTTTTTCTTCTAGAAGTGTTCAAACATACCAAAAATAGAGAAAATATTAAAATGAATCCTTATGTGTCCAAAACCTAGCTTCAAAAATTATGTATGGCTTTACAGTCTTGTTTCGTTCATACCTGCAACTTCATTGAGGGTGAGTGTTGGGGTATTCTGAAGCAAATCAGTGACAACTTATTTTACCCATGGACACTTTGGTGTCATTAATAAAAACCTCTAGGTTATGCTATTAATTTGAAATCTACTATAAATCTATCTGATGAATAAATCAAACAGATTTTAACAAACTGCTTCTCTTGCTAAATATTCCCATTTGCTAGAACTGGAGATTATTCATCAAAATAGCTGTGACAGTAGAAACACACCACTTGTCTACTCACACAAGACATAGCATTCTTAGACTAGGAATAGGTCTCTGATTTGATGTCCCAGTAATTTAGAGATTGATGATATCCTACCAATAGTTTAAGGAGCATACATTTTAAAACGATGGTATAGACCCACTAGTCTGACCTTCTCTCTGTTAGTCACAGTTGGGCTGTGGTCATTCCCAGATTCCCTAACATTAGAACAGGTAATAGGTCACCTGTGTGACCTGCACCAAGACCAGCCCCACAGCCCCCAGCCACAGAAATAAGATCTCTGTGTGTGTGTGTGTGTGTGTGTGTGTGTGTGTGTGTCTGTTTCTGCCTCTCCCACATCACTCACACACACAGACACACACACACACACTGCCTCGCTGGGAAGAAATGAGCAGATATGGAAGAGACATTCTCAGAGATGGATCTCTACTGTGCTCAGTCTTGACTTATTCACTGTCAGTGCTCCAAGGGATGAGCTCTGGAAGTCACCAGTAACTTGGTCACACATCCCCAGCTACTTCTTCATCCTTCTGATCCAGTCACGAGGTTGGTTCCTACACTGAAGTTTTACCTTCATAAAACATTTTATGATTTTTTAAGTATGGTAAAGAAGAATGTAAGCTCTTCCACAAGAGGTAACTACTAGAAACTGATGATAAACTGTGAAAAGTGGCTGTCTCTAAGGCTGGAGAAAGGGATGGCAGGGTTAGAAGAGGTGATTGCTGCACGGTGTGTCTTGCATGCATTTGATCATTTAACTTTTTGCTATAAATACATACTCATTAAAATGTTTAAAATCAACTTTTTAAATGTAATCAAGCAAACACAGAAATGCACATATTTTTTAAACTGGCCCATAAGGTGCTTGAATCTTTTTGCTCCTTCATCTTCATTTCCTGACCTCTAAACTCTGGAGGCCTCTGGGCTGTTCCCCCAAATTTTCCTCTTCTCTGTATACACTCTGTTTCTTGGAATATCACTTGGCCCACAGCTTGAAACACCAACTGTAAGCTGGTAGCCTCTGAATTTATGTCCAAGTCACAGAACTTTAACTTACACTTCAGATTTGCAACTGCCATATCAAATTGCCTCTGGATGTCTAACAAGGCTTCAGTCTTAACATGTCCAAAACTTCCCCATCACATCCACTCCTCCTGTGATGTTTACTATGTCAGGAAATGGAAACAAGTGAGTACTCCTCTCTTTCTCTGCAACCCCACATCAAATCTGTAAGCGATCCTTTCAGTCCTATCCTGCCTCTTCCCTGAAGGCAACAGCCTCCTCTTCACGGGCATCCCCTGCTCTTGCCCTTGCCTCATTGATTTCTATTCTACACCTAGTAACCAGTGGGATCCTTTTAAAAAGTAAGCCAAGGCCAGGTGTGGTGGCTCATACCTGTAATCCCAGCACTTTGGGAGGCTGAGGCAGGCAGATCCCTTGAGGTCAGGAGTCTGAGAGCAGCCTGGCCAACATGGCGAAACCCTGTCTCTACTAAAAATACAAAAATTAGCCAGGTGTGGTGTTGGGTACCTGCAATCCCAGCTACTTGGGAGGCTGAGGCATGAAAATCCCTTGAACCCGGGAGGCAGAGGTTGCAATGAGCTGAGGTGGCGGCACTGCACTCCAGCCTGCATGACAGCATGAGACTCCATCTCAAAAATAATAATAATTATTATTATTATTAAATAAATAAATAATAAAAATAGAAAGTAAGCCAGATGCTGACATTCCTGGAGTCAAATCCTCCAGTGCCTCCCAATTCACTCAGAAGACAGAGCCAGCCCTCACACCAAGGCCCATAGGCCACATGGTCCATCTCCAGCCTGTCTGACTCCTGCCATCTTCCCCATCAGGCATTCCGCTCTAGTCTCCTCACTATTCCTTCAGATGCCAAAATCTTTTTTGCCCCAGAACCTTTGCTCCTCCTGGCATGCCCTTTCTCCACATCTCACTCGCCCTGTCCCTTCCTGCAGGTGTGTGCTCAAAGGTCACTTGTCAGAGAGGTCTTCCATGATAACCCTAAAGAGTACCCATACTCATTCACTGGCCCCTTGCTGTGTCATGTCCCTTCACAGCAAGAATCCTTACATCATACATTATATATTTAATGATTCATTTTTAATTTTGTCTGTCTCCCCCACCCCACCCCCAACAGAATCTAAATTCCATGAGGAGAGGGGCTTAACTCTTATTCGATGCTCTATCTCCATTATCTGGATCAAGTCTTGGCACATGGTAGACTCAATAAACATGTCCAGAGTGAATCAAGTATGTTATATATTCTATCTATCCCCATGATGGACACCACTGCAGAATGGATAGCTTTTATGAGGTTTCAAACTTAATTTTCAGCCCCAATACAAATTGAAGAGGACTAAAAGGGAGGGATTTGCAGATTTTAAATAATGTATTAATTCTTAAAATCTACATCATTTTATGAATCCCTATACCATTTCTGGCACAACCTGAATGTAACCTCTGCAGGATATGATTTACTGTGCTTTAAACTTGGGCCACTCCAACAAGCACCTGTAGCACAGATGACTTGGGAAAGAAATACTAGTGCAGACAGGGCTGATATTATGACTAGTGTGGTCTAATGTGTAAAGTAGATGTTAGGAAATAGGGAGACTGGAGCAGATGCACCCAGGAAGTCCCTGGATGCACTGGGCTTTTGGTACTCTCAGAATCTGACTGTGGAACTTCAATTCCCAGGACAGATAAGGGTATAGATATTCCTTAGACCACTACAAAGATTATTTCTTCATCTTGTCCATTCTTTTTTTTTTTTTTTTGAGACGGAGTCTCGCTCTGTCACCCAGGCTGGAGTGCAGTGTCGCGATCTTGGCTCACTGCAAGCTCCACCTCCTGGGTTCACGCCATTCTCCTGCCTCCCGAGTAGCTGGGACTGCAGGCGCCCACCATCACATCTGGCTAATTTTTTTTGTATTTTTAGTAGTGACGGGGTTTCACCGTGTTAGCCAGGATGGTCTCGATCTCCTGACCTCGTGATCCGCCCGCCTCGGCCTCCCAAAGTGCTGGGATTACAGGCATCAGCCACGGCGTCCGGCCCATCTTGTCCATTCTTAATTTCATCCCTGTAACACCTCAGCTTGCCTCACAATTTGGATTCCTGTCTGGATCATCAGGAACTAATTATGCATATTAATGATGAATGCAGAGCTACCTATTCCTTACCTGTATGGAACACTATTCCTGCAAGATAGAATAAAATGACTCAGTGATAGAAAGACGCTGTTTCTTCCTGCCTTACATATGGTGAATATGTATTTCTCATGCAATTTGAATGAAAACTCACTTTTTTGAGAAATTAGATAAAATGATTTTAAAGTTCACATGGAAAAATAATAGTCAAAGAATGGCTGAATAATTTTTAGAGAGTAAAGGAACAAGACTACTTGTCATGGAAATAAAAGTTTAAAATATATGTATAATAATTAGTGTGGTACTAGTGTAAGGACAGGTCAATGGTGAGTGATACATACAGAAATTTACTATTGTATTTAAAGGAGAATTATAAGTCATAGGAAGTGAAATAACTATTCAATAAGTCATGTAGGAATTATTGATTAACTGTTCAATGCAAAATTTTTAGTCTTCTTACCACATATCAATATAGGCATTGAATAGATTAAGAAATTAAATGTAGGAAATCAATTTATAAATAACCAAAAAAGAAAAAAAAAAAAGAGGGCCGGGTGCAGTGGCTCACACCTGTAATCCCAGCACTTTGGGAGGCTGAGGCGGGCAGATCACTTGAGGTCAGGAGTTCGAGACCAGCCTGGCCAACAAGGCAAAACCCCGTCTCTACTAAAAATACATAAATTAGCTGGGCATGGTGGCGTACACCTGTAATCCCAGCTACTAGTGGGGCTAAGGCAGGAGAATTGCTTGAACCCGGGATGCGGAGGTTGCAGTGACCCAAGATCGTGCCACTGCACTCCAGCCTGGGCAACAGAGCAAGACTCTGTCTCGAAAAAATAAAAAATAAAAATAAAGTAAATGTTGATCAAATTTTTGGTGGGGGACCAACTTTCTAAATGTCAAAGCAACATAAAAAGTCACAAAAAAGGCTGGGCGTAGTGGCTCATGCCTGTAATCCCAGCACTTTGGGAGGCCGAGGCGGTCAGATCATGAGTTCAGGAGATCGAGGCCATCCTGGCTAACATGGTGAAACCCCGTCTCCACTAAAAAAAAAAAAAACACACACACAAAAAAATTAGCCGGGCGTGGTGGTGGGTGCCTATAGTCCCAGCTACTCGGGAGGCTAAGGCAGGAGAATGGCATGAACCTGGGAGGAGAAGCTTGCAGTGAGCCGAGATCGCACCACTGCACTCCAGCCTGGGCAACAGAGGGAGACTCCGTCTCAAAAAAAAAAAAAAAAAAAAATCACAAAAAAACTGATTATGTAGCAAATAAATGGCATTGGAAACATACAATACATTATATTAACAATTAAATAATATTAAATATTATGCCAGACAAAAGATTAATATTCTTATGCATAAAGAACTCATACAGATTGGTAATGAGTATCGGGCATCACAGAAAGACAGTGCAAATGAGCAAAGGACAAGCGAGCAAAGGGCATCACGGACAGACGGTGTGCTGAAGAGGAACCACAATTCGCCAACATGTAGTTTGAAAACATGATCAGAGATTTAATTACAAAACATAAACATGAAAGAAAATGTTATTTTCCTCTGACAAATTGGCAAAAACAATTTTAAGTGGCAATACCTTATTTAGACAAGGGTGAAATGAAACTGATACTCATATACACTGGTGAATCAACAATTTGGCAGCACAATCAAGAGAACCTTAAAATTGTGAACGCACTTTAACCCAGCATTGCCACCTTTATCATAAGCCAGCCACCTGAATGGCAGATCACATTTGCCCTACCTGTCTCCCCTCATTCTATATTTCATTTCTTGCCTTGAAGCTGTCTTTCCTGCCTGGCTGTGAGCCTGATGAGAAGGAACGTCTGTTTTCTTCCCAGCTGTCCCAGTGCTATGCGCGGGGCTTAGTATCACAGGGCTTAGTAAAAATGATATTTGGTCAAAACTTTAGGCACAACAAAA
Source organism: Macaca nemestrina (assembly GCF_043159975.1). NCBI lineage: Eukaryota > Metazoa > Chordata > Mammalia > Primates > Cercopithecidae > Macaca > Macaca nemestrina. Next base: position 17,306,089 of record NC_092128.1, read on the forward strand.
AGGGAGGGTCTTGACTATCTAGCAATGAAAGATGGCTAAGTAAATGATCAAACACACATACAACGGAAAACATACATAAGAATGATGCAGGCCACTCCATCTCAAAAAAAAAAAAAAGATGCATATAAAAAGTTTCTAAATCAGATCTCAAATTGTTCATATTCTGATGTTAAGGGTAAAAATAACACAAAATGGATATAGAGCATAATTTCAACATGTAAACATAAATACATCTATTTTAAGATATATAGTCCTCCCTCGGTATCTGTGGGAATTGGTTCCAGGACCCCCATGAATACCAAAATCCATGGATGCTCAAGGCCTTGATATAAAATGGCATAGTATTTACATGTAACCTAGGCGTATCATCCTATATACTTTAAATAATCTTTAGACTACTTACAATACCTAATAAAATGTAGACAGTCATTCTATAGTATTATTTAGGGAAAAATGACAAGAAAAAGGCTGCATATGTTCAGTGCAGATGCAACCTTCCTAGGCCTAACTACATAGTACATGTCGGCAACAAGGTAACGTTGCCACCAATGCTGAACCTGTGAATGTGGAGGGCTGACTGTTCTATTATATTTATGTGCCATTCATCATAAAAAAAAAAATGAGAAGTCTAATGGGGGTACCATGAAGAAACTGTGGCCAGTAAACCTCCCACACGGAGAGATTTAACAAGCAAGAAAACGTGCTTGTCTCAACTGGGTCACTAGGTGAAAGGAGAAAAAAATCTTGCCTAAGAATGTGAACTACAAGTCAGTATTGAAGCTAGGTTGTGTGGTTGAATGAACCTCAGTGGAGAATTTATTCAAGGCAGTCTTAGGTTGGTGGTGCCTCCAGATGGCTAAAAAAAGCAAGTCAAAATGTCCTCTATGAGAACTAGACCTCAGCAGGGACTAGCAGCAATCGTGAGTCACTATGGCAACAAATAAAAACTAAACATTTTTGCATCCTAGAATTGATGAAATAGGATCAGCAACATTTTAACAGTGGCCAGCTCAGTGGTGAGATTATAGATCAAAGATAGTTTTCTGTATTTGATATAACATAGACATATTCAGTATTTGGGAAAGTAAAATAAATTTTCAGTTTTACACATACGGTGTCCTAGGTGAAATCATTTTGAAATATTACATCATACTAGGGTCCCTGAATATGATGGCTCCTTCCTCTCTTCTTTTCGTCAACAGCAGAGCTATTCTAATAGCTAAATTCAATTAGTTCCCTCCCTATCATCTTGTGAAATTCAGTCACCAAAGAGGAGAGAACTGATGGTCAGGTATAATACCTCCATCAGACTGTGAATGCATGTGCTAAGAGGGATGTCATCACTGTCATTAACATTTTTGAACACCTACTAGGTCCAAGATGTTAGATAAAGCCTGACAAGAGGGCCCATTGCACAGAATTGTAAGTCTCTACTTTCATTCATATATTTAATTGACAAGTATTCGTTGGACACTTGTTATGCACTAGGAATTTAAAGAGACATTGTGGCTGATAAGCCAGGATATACACACAAATGAAGACTGGAGAAGACCATAGGCTTAGGGTTTGGAAATTTTGCTTTTCTGTTTATATAAAAAACTGATTGGGAGGGGAATTATGAGTTTATTTCCTGGTATATACACAGCTTGAGAGTATTAAATCTAGGATGTGCTGGGGGGTGGGGGCGGTGGAAGATGGCTCTTCCTACAAAAGCTCAGGACAAGGAAGTCCCTCCAGGGAGAAGGAGAAAGTCCATCATCCCTAAAGCTAATGGCTTTGGAAATTGTTTATTCTCGATGAACCTCTACTTTATATTTAAAAATAAAATTTTGAATGCCTCAACCTGAAAAGCTTTGGCTATGGCCTGATCTTCTGAAGTAGTGGGCTTTGGAATCTGGCTTGGAGTAGTTTGGATATAGTCTAGTCTGGTGTGCTTTGAATGAGCCAGATAATGCCCTGGCCCTGGTGTTGGCTGGACCATACCTGGGGCTCCTCATCTATTTCAGTGACTGTCTACATACTCCAGGGAGCGAGCGTTGAATGGTCACTTACTTGCCCTTGTAAACTTGCCCTTGTAAGGTCGGGAAAAGGCTGAACTAAATACGTAAATAATGAAAGTAGACCCTGTTCTTGGGTGTAAAATGCTGCATAAGTACATTCTTTATTGTTATATCACAGATTTTAGACTAGAAATGGCGGCCTAGGGCAGTCGTTGGTTATCTCCTTAGGGATACGGGTTAAATCACATTATCATTGCACTGCTGGCGTGTAGGACATGGATGTTCATAAACATCCCCTGGAGTAACACCCAACACATAGCTCTACTGAGTCCTTTTGAGAACAGGCAAACCGTGGAGACTTGCTGAACCCTGGATGAACTGTGTACCTCCTCCGCTTGCCACCTCCTTCTTGCCATTTTAATAGCTCTTCCTATTTTTATACACATCTCTTCTTAAAGAGTTGCTTAGCTGCTAGATTTACCTCAAGGATTGAGGCATTTAAAATTTATTTTTAAATATAAAATGGGGGTTCATACAAAACCCCTAATCAATTTCCAAAGCCATCAGCTTTAGAGCTGACTTTTCTCTTTCTCCCCTGAGCAACATTTTCCTGATCTTCTGAGGGAATATCCCTCGCCCCACAAACGCTCCAGCATCTCCTAATTCCCTCAAGTTGTATATATACCAGGAAATAAACTCATACTCCATTCTAATCAGTTTGCAATATACAAGGAAGAGCAAAATTCCCAAACCTTAACCCTATGGCCTTTTCAGTGTATTGATGGCTATATTGCAAACACCTGGGTAGCCAGGGCGCCTCTGCTTCACTCCGCTGCTTAGAAGCAGATTCTGCCACACATCCAGGGTTATGTAATACATATCTGTCACGGTCCACAGGACCAGGGGACTTTAAAAAATAATGATGACATAAAAACTCACAGTGGTAGTTATACCACGGAACCCTAGGTGAGAAGGCACCGCCACCCGCACACAGGTGCATGCACGCAAGGATGAACGTTCCGGCCGCACGCGTCCCACACACGGACGCGCACACCGGCGCCTCCCAACTGGCTGGCGGTTCCCGAAGCCGGTTCCGCGGACGCCTGCTCCGGCTCCGTGGGAAAGGCGCTTACGCGGCGGGGCCCCGGGCAGCGCCAGACCCAGCGGGCGGCGGCGGCATTGGCGCGGCCAGGCGAAAGGGGTTCCCGTAGCCAGCCCGCCCCGCCCCTCGCGCCCGCGGCTCCGCCTCGCCTCGCCATGGTGGAGCAGGGAGACGCGGCGCCGCTGCTGCGCTGGGCCGAGGGCCCCGCCGTCTCCCTGCCGCAGGCCCCGGAGCCGCAGGCGGGAGGCTGGGGCCGGGGCGGCGGCGGGGGCGCCCGGCCGGCGGCGGAGCCGCCCCGGAGGCGGGAGCCCGAGGAGCCGGCCGCCCCCGAGGTGCTGCTGCAGCCCGGGCGCCTGGAGCTGGGCGACGTGGAGGAGGACCAGGTGGTGGCCGTGTTCGTGGTCACCTTCGACCCCCGCTCGGGTGAGGGCCGCGCCAGGGCCGGGGGCTCGGGGAGGGTCGGGGTGTCCCCGGGCTTTGGGGGCGCGGGGGAGGGGCTCGGTGCGCGCGCACCTGCCCTCCCGGCCCCGCACCCCGCACCAGCGGCGGCCCCGGGCTCCCGGGCTCGGGGAAGGGCGGGGGTCGGCACGTCCCCAGCTCCCTGCCTCGGGGCGCAGCTGGGTCCTGGCGCCCGGCCTCTCGGAGCGGCCCCGAGGGCTTTGTTTCAGCCCCGCCGACCTCCCCTCCCCTCCTCTCCTCTCTTCTGAGTCCCAGCCCCACAGTGGTGTTCGCACTTCTCCAGTGACAGGAGATCCGGTTTGTGGCCGCGTTGGGTTTTGTTTTCTTTTCTTGCGGGCTAGAAGGTTTTTCACGTTGAGCGGAGGAAACCCCGCCAGGCGAGCGCCCTGAGCTCTCCGGCCTCCCCCTCCCCCTCGCCCTGCTCGCTCTAGCTCCCCGTAGCTTCCTCCTGGGTAACTTTCCTAGCGGCCAAGTTCACTTTCTCTGACTGCATTATTTTGAGGAATTAACGCCGGGAGCATTAAGGGATGGGGCAGAGGGTTTCAGCAGAAGGCTGATTAAAGGAGAAGCCTCCCCGATAGGCTGTCTTTCGGAGATGCTTGGAGAATTAAAGCCTTAGCCCACATAATCTTAGTCTAGCCACCCAGCAGAGAGGTGTGCATTTTCCAGGTGGGAGTCCGCGGGGGATAGAAAGTGGAAGAATGACCCTGCGCGCCCAGGAAGCCTTGGAGGGTCAGCTAGGGCCTTCTGACTCTGAAAGCGGCTGTGCTGTTCGGTGTTGGGGGAAGGAGGTGTCATCGCAGGAGTCGTGGTGTCAGGGCTTAAGGAAACCCAGGTGTGACGGTCAATGTCTCCAGGGCAGCTGCTGGAGTGTGGAGTGCCTGTTCGTGCAGGAAAATATTGGCTGCTTTCTGGGATGAGGTGGGATGGAGTGGGGAAAAAAGGGGTTAGGATCTGGAGAAGGGGAATCCAGTATGGCAGCTGAGGATGGGTTCCAGGCCGGTAGCTTTGGGGTTTTCAGCTGTGGGACACAGGGAGAATGTGGGATTCACTGTGGAGCTCCATTTGTAGGGACAGAGTTTGTGGGGAGAATTCAGGCCTTTGTGACTTCTGCTTATTCCTTTGCCCCATTTCCATGGCTTTCAAACTTTTTTGACTGACCTATCATGTGAAATTAATTTTACATCACAACCAATATGCTCACATACATACAGTACTTACGTAACTGAAACAGACATTTCATGAAGTAGTGCTGACTCCTTCTACATGTAATGCATTTTTTTTTTTTTTTTTTTTTTTGAGACAGTCTCACTCTGTCGCCCAGGCTGGAATACGCAGTGGCTCTTTTCTCTTTTCTTAAGTGTTCATCAGACATGCTGATTGACTCGCATTTGAGATTCCTAGATACCAGTAGTTTGAAAAATATTGATCTTTTTTGACCAAAGTAACCCGTAATACTAGACAAAAACCAATACTTTGTAACTAATCATATTCCTTATACCATACCCCATCATTTACAGGTAAACAGCTACCAGCATTTGATTTATCCTGGGAAGTATTTCAGAGTAGCTAGAAGGAATGGAAAGGGCACATTCACACGATCTGATTTAATATTGGTAGCTCCAGTGGTAGAGTCTTAGGGAAGGGAAAGAGAAAAGAAAGTCTTATACTAATCACAGACAGAGTGATAGTTGATAATCTGATAATTGATCAATTATTGATATTGGCCAATTGACATTTGATATTTATTACAAATATTTGATATTTGATATTATTACACCAAAAGGCTAGTACCTGCCCCCATTCCTTGTCAGTCACAGGCAGTGAGCATGGCTTTGTGAATTTGTGTATACGGAGTGTGTGTGTGTGTGTGTGTGTGTGTGTGTGTGATGGTTTTCAGACTAAGGCTGCTGTGCGAAGAAGGGATTGTAACAGATACTTAGACACTTTGTGCAGGCATTTTACTATAATGCTGTTTGATTTATTCTGATCACTGCTCTGTAATTTGAGGATCATTTATGCTCAATTTATAAATGAGGGAACATACCAGGGATGCTTAGGTAATTTGGGAATATTAAGTAGCCAATAAATACTTGACTGTAAGTCGCATTGTCCTTCTAGTATACTATGCTGCCTGAACCCCTGGCATCTGATCCTTATCCAGGGATGGATGAGGAAGGAGGAAGAGAGAGCGCAGTGTGAGAGGGAGCACTTGTAACTTTTTTTTTTTTTTTTTGGTGGGGGGAAAGCAGTCCTTTCCTGCCCATAAATGTGTTTGTCTCTTGTCATCTATCCTAGTCCTAAATGGCACTTTGCATCCTGTAAAAATACTCTGATAGACCTTGTACCATATAATTTTATTTTGTATATATCTTAAAAGTAGGAGATGTAGTGAATGAATGCTACTGAGCTTCTGAGAGCCTCAAGGTTAGCACTAGAATAGGGCCTCAGAGAGTGTGGGATGTACCCCTTGTGTGATGGTTCCGGTGGAGTGAGGACCATAGTGGCACAGTGAACTGGAGGCATCACTGGCCCAGCATCTTCCCCTCTCTACTGCTGAGGCAGATCTGCTGTTTGTTCCTATTTAATATTGGCCCACCCAGACTTTTGCCTCTCCTTCACCTGTGTGCGCAGTAAAGTGAATATTGACTTCTTTACCAAAATTAGCATATTGTCGAAGTTCTTACACAGGTGTGATTTGTCTGCCGTTTAGTTTCTCTCGCTGACCTGCCTGCTTAGCCACTTCCCCATGTCTCTCCCACCTGTGTCCTCGGTTTCCACTCCTAGGAGATCCTTCCTCCCCCCACCCCACACCCGCCTCAACCCTCCCCACCCCATCACTTACTGCCCGGGCCATGGTATTTTGTGCATCTTCCCATGTAATGTGGATAACTATTGGCATGTGTCCAAATCAGTGTGTGTGCATTAGAGAGAGGGAGAGAGTGAAAGAGGGAGAAGAGAATTCATAGCCGTGGTACATTTAGGAAGCAGAGTAAGAAGGAAAAGGAGAGGTGGATCCTTGTTAGAAGGGGTGTGTGTGTGCGTTTGAGTGGGAATATATGCAGTGATTCTCTGACTGAGGTGTGGAAATAAAAGTAATCCTTTTGCACTTTTAGATACAAGTTTTGGAAAGCTGGGCTGGCCATCTGTGGGAAGAATCAGAGAAAGTCTTAAAGCTTATTTCCATCAGATTCATGGATTGAAAATTATGGTTGTTGAGTCTACGAGTGACTTAAGAACAGGGGCTTCAGGTTCAAAGCGAGGCTTACACGTACACTCAGTCCTTATCTGGAGCAGGGGGCCCTCGGATGGTGGTGCTGATCATCTGGGCCACAAAGCGGCTATTGAAACCAGACCCAGATGCTAACTCTGCAAGCTGGGTGGAAGATGCTGGAAGCCAGAATATTGCTTTTTCATTTTGTTCAACCCCATGATTTAGAGCCTTGATTTTAATTTTACTTTTGTTATTTGGGTTTCTAGTAACATTTTCTTAGTCTGCTTGATTAAAGGAAAGGATATTGTCACACTTGGGGAACACCCCTGCCCCCAGATGGTGGCGAGAGCGGTTTCACCGTGTGGCTGAGGACGTGTGTGTGGGCAGGATGGAGGCCGATGAAGCTTTGAACATATAATGTCTGGGCATCTGTGCATCTGCCTCATTAGACTGTTTCTTTATAAGAGATTAACTTTACACTGCCGCGTTTAGAGTTTTATTGTGGGTGTCTGGGAGAAATTCCTGTGCTCTGTGTGTTTGTACTGGGGCAGCTTGCAAGAGGAGGGGTAAGGTGAGAGGCAGATCACCTGCTGAGGTTTTCAAGCTGTTTCTCCCTTCTTGGGAATGAATTTCTACCTGTTCCTCCCTCAGCCTCTAGCCAGTGCCCAGAGTACATCTAAACGCCTATTTAATGTATCTAAGTGCTTCTATGTTTATGTCAGGTAAGTATATTTAAAATCACACACGCTAATTTTAATCTCTATAGATTCCCTGTATAGTCTATGAAACATAAGCATTTTTTCTTTTTTAAAACAATGGAGATGATGGAGGCCCAGTGAGATTAGGGCTAGGTCTGGTGTCTGAGGCACGACTTGGAGCACTGCCCAGGTCATCTGACTCGTGGCAAATAATAAATGGCTCCAGCAATGGATGGGAAAGTGACAAAGTAGAATGCGAATGGAAAATTTGGAGGACAATTTTAAGATGCAAACAACAGTCGTAAGCATGGACAGCTCAAATGCAGGCAAAGAAAAAGCCAGTTCTGATACCCAGCCAGAAAGTCTCGTAGGAAGAGAAACTGTCATGTCCGCGTCCTTCTCCTGTATTTACACCAAATGCCAGTGGAATACAATTGTGGTTCTTTTGCTTAATCCTTCCATGGCAGAATCTTTCCCAGGTGGTTGGTGATTCACCTGCTTGTGGTTTTCAGGGAGAAATCAGTTTGTAGCCATCTGCTGTGAAGTCAGTTTCTTCTCTTGAAAATTGAGGAGGGGAAAATAAAAATGGTAATTGTAATACCCACCACTTCCTGAGTGCCTACTGTGTGCCAAGGACTGTGCCACATGTTTCAACAACCTGCCTCTGATCCTCCCAACGGACTTCACCATAATCATGAGAAAAACAGCTGCACCGAGCCATTAAGTTGTCTAAAGTTAGGGCCAGAGTCCAAGTCTACCTGCACCCCTTATCCACACCACACCACCAGCCAGTGCAGAATGATATGGGATCTGTGAAATGGAAGGTCTTTCTTTGTAAAGTGAATGCATTGGAATTCAGCCATGGATTGGCATATAGCTGACTTTAAATCACTAGGATTAGCTTCTTCCTGACTCAGCATTCTTTATCCTGTTGCTTTTCTCTTTGCCTTGTATGTGCTCTCAGCCTAGGTGGTTTAAAGACTGTTTCAAACCATGTCAGACCCAAAGTCAACTCACGTGGGTTATTTACTTTTCTGGTGTTAGGGTCTGAACCAAATACTCTTTGGAGGTTTCCATCTGTGGGATCTGGTGGCCCCTTTAGGTGGTTATGTGAAGGGAATGTGGTGTTGGGACCTGGAATACTCTTGGTTGCCTGCCTTTATTCCTGAAACAGGATTTGTTTTGACTTCCTGATTAGAATCTGTATACACAGATGGGAAGATGCCCGTGGAAAGAGTAAAAACCCAGGCACGTGCTGGGGTGGGAGTTCCACTCCTCAGGTCAGAGGAGCTGGAAGAGGATCTCCAGCTGAGGCAGTCTCTGGATAGGAAATGAAGAGCTCAGGAGGAAGTGCTTGCTTGGGGGTCATCTAACAGAGGAGGAAAAAGAAATGGACATATTTCCTATTAAAAAGAGATTGTTTTGGTTCAAGATCATTGCTTTCTCTATTTTAAATATTTTGGGGTGAACTTTCTAGCAGACCACAGTTACTGCAGTTAATGTTCGTTATCCATAGGAAATAGTGATGAATTTTAAGACATCTGGGGGTTTGGTCATTTCTCCTTTAAACAGAAGTAGTTTTGGAAGTCAGAGGCAATTGTCAACCTAGATAGGACAGCCTACATCTGGCCTAGCCCGTGGGCTTATAAAACCCCAGCTCTGGGAGGCCCTGGTGCACAGAGCTGTCAGGCTGACCTTCGGAGCTGTGGAGTGGCAGGGTTCGGACCATCTGTACACCCTCAGCCAGGCGCGGCACTGGCCTTCTGTCTTTCCCTGGGTAACTGAGCTGCCAGCCTCATAGTCTGTTAGTTCAAGTTCCTTTAAACACAGACATATTTGCCTTTGCATGAGCTCAGCACCTGGCAGGCACCCTGCTGCCAGGTTGTGCCCCACCAATATTTGTTCAATAACCAGCTGAAGGTCCACAATGCATATTGCTACATTTGTACCGCCCGTGGTCGTTGTGTGAATCCCTCCTCAGAAGTTGTCTTTGCAGTAGAGGCTAGGAAGTGCCTATAAGTACCCGTAATAGGCCCAAGTCATGGTGCAAGATGAGAAAGGACACGGAGATGGAAGGAGAGCAAGTTAGAGGAGAAAAGGGCACTTGTCAGTGGCGACTCCTCTCTTTGATGGACTAGCCATGAGATGACCTCTTTTGTTGAACCTTCCAGGCCCCAGCTCCCTGGCTGAGTTCTTAATACAGTGAGGATATTTGGAAAACCTAAAAGCATGAAATGTGAAGACTGAGCCTGGCATAAGTAGCAGTCAGGATGAGTTTCTTTCTGGTATTAAATGGCATCCCATAAGGATGACTAATTATGCAAAATCACTTTACATTAAGCCTCCTCAAATTCCATATGTAAGCTGGTTTTCATTTGTAATGTTTCTGTAGGATAGCCTCAAGCCCTGATAGCTCTTCATTCCCTATTATCTGTGGTACATTGCCTCAATTATTTTTGGCTTTTGCAAAGTCCTTTATGCTCTCCTTATGTTTTTACACGTTGCTATTATTTCAGTTATTTTCCCCAGTTTGTAAGTTGAAATGTTTTGAGAAGTTGAAAGAATAGTACCGTGAAAACCTGTATGTCTTTCACTTAGAGTCCCCGTTTATTGACATTTTGCCTCATTTGCTTTATTCTTATATAGTCACTCCCCGTATAACATGAAATATGTGTTCCAAAAATCATGAACTAAAAATCATAGGGCTTCTGAGAAAAACTTTGTCAGTGGCACATTTTTTTTTTCTTTTTTAAAGATAGAACCCTACCAAAAACTATAGGACAGTTTTGCATATGATAAATGGTTAAGAAATACATAAATACTCAGTAAACATGGAACTGTACCTTTAAAAGACCTGGTGTTTGTATCTGGAGGTGAGTGCTGAAAGGATTGAGCCTGTGAATTACTATGTGTGGTGGGAGGAGGGTTGTCTGAAATCAGAGGCAAAACTGTGACGCTGGAGGTGCATGGCATGGCTCAGTACGAGGTGACCTGAGGTAGCGGGTTGATGCTTAAGGTGGATGTGTTTTGTAGATTCCCACACGGCTTGATTCAGCTGGGTGTAGTTTTCCACATTCACTTTGTGTTTTTCATGATTGAAATCATGCATAAACAAACGTCAAATTCCCTAATACATCAGTTGCTTTGGAACAGATTCAACAAGCATTATAGCAGAACTGATTGTCTGTAGAGATATAAATAGACTTTTATTTTTTTGCTAAACTATTTGAAAGTAAGTTGTGGATGTCATGGCATTCATTTCTAAATTCTTCAGTATGGGCTGGGCGTGAATATGTATACCAATGCCTGTAATAACACTTTGGAAGACCGAGACAGAAGGATTTCTTGAGGCCAGGAGTTCAAGACCACCCTGGGCAACATAGCGAGACTTTGCCTCCACAAAAAATGAAAAAATTAGCCAGGTGTGGTGGCGCATGCCTGTAGCCCAGCTGTTTGGGAGGTTGAAATGGGAGGATCATTTGAGCCCTGGAGTTAGAGGTTATAGTGAGCTATGATTGGGCCACTGCACTCCAGCCTGGGCAACCCTGTCTCTTAAAAAAAATAAAATACAATACTTCAGTATAAATCTCCTAAGAATAAGGCTGTTTTTCTACATCACCATAGTATCATTGCCACTCTTAGAGTAGTTAATTTAGGTTAATTCATCAATTAGGGTTTTTCCCATAACTAATATATTTTATTTTTAGAGCAACTTTAATTTGACAGAAAAATTGAGCAGAAAGTACAGAGTTCCCATATACTATCTCCCCCTCACTGTTACACAAATAATTTCCCTTTATTAACATCTTTCATTAGTGTGGTGTATTTGTTATAATTGATGAACTAATATTGATACCTTATTTATTTAGATCCATAATTTGCATTAAGGTTCACTGTTGTACAGTTCAATGGGTTTTGAAAAATGCACGATGTTATATATCCACCCTAACAGTATCATACCAGAATAGTTTCACTGCCCTAAAGATCTGTGCTCGACCTATTCATCCCTCCCTTCCTGTTGATCTTTTTATTGTCTCTATAGTTTTGCCTCTCCCAGAATGTGACACAGTTGAAATCAGACAGTATGTAGCCTTTTCAGACTGGCTTCTCTTACTTAGCGACGTGCATTTAAAGTTCCTCCATGTCTCTTCATGGCTTGCGAGCTCATTTTTCTGTATTGCTGAAGAGTATTTCATTGTGTGGACGTCTCACGTTTTGTTTATCCATTCACCTATGAAGGACATCGCGGTGGTTTTCCAGTTTGGGGCCATTGTGAATAAAGCCGCTCTAAACATCTTTGTGAAGGTTTTGTGTGAATGTTAAGTTTTCAGCTCATTTGGATAAATACAAAGGTGCATGGTTGCTGGGTCATATGATGATATGTTAGTTTTGTAAGAAACTGCCAAACTGTCTTTCAAAGTGGTTGTGCCATTTTATATTCCCACCAGCAGTGAATTCCTATTGTCCCACATCCTCATCAGCATTTGGTGGTTTTGGTGTTTTGAATGTTAGCCGTTCTGATATGTGTGTCATGCTATCTCGTTGTTGTTTTAATTTGCAATTGCTTAATGAGCATATGAAAAAATATTCAGCATCATATGTCATTTGCCACCTGTGTATCTTCCTTGATCAGGTGTCAGTTCAGATCTTTTATCCTTTTAAAAAGTTGGATTGTTTTTCTTATTGTTGAGTTTTATGAGTTCTTTGTATAATTTAGATAACAGTCCTTTATCAGATATGTGTTTTGCAAATACCTTCTCTCAGTCTGTGGCTTGTCTTTTCATTCCCTTAATAGTGTCTTTCATGGATCAGAAGTTTTACATTTTAATGAAGTCCAGTGTATCCATTTTTCCTTCATGAATTGTGCTGTTAGTGTTATATCTGGAAACTCATTGCTAAACCCAAAGTCACCCAGATTTTTCTCATGTGATATCTTCTAGAAGTTTTATAATTCTGCATTTTACATTTTGGTTTACTATCCATATTTTAAAAAATTATTATTATTTTAGAGACAGGGTCTCACTCTGTTGCTTGGGCTGGGATATAGTGGAGTGAGCATAGCTCCTTGCAGCCTTGAACTTCTGGGCTCAAGTGATCCTCCCGCTCCACTCTCCCAAGTAGCTAGGACTACAGGCTCATACCACCATGCCTGGCTATTTTTTAAAAAATTTTTTGTAGAGACAGGATCTCGCTATGTTACCTAGGCTAGCTGCTTTCCATATTGAATAAATTTTTGTGAAAGGGGTAAAGTAGGTGTCTAGTTTCATATCTTTGCATGTAGATGTCCACTTGTTTCAGCACCATTTATCGTAAAGACTATCTTTTCTCCATCGTGTTGCCTTTGTTCCTTTTGCAAAGATTACATGATTTATTTGTGTAGGTCTGTTTCAAGCCTCTGTATTCTGTTCTATTAATCTATTTGTCTGATATTTCACCAATACCTACTCTCTTGATTAATTTTATAAGAAGCCTTGAAGTTGGGTGCACTGTTCATCTTCTAATTTTATTTTTCTTCAGTATTATGTTGGCTATTTGGGGTCTTTGCCTTTCCATGTAAGCTTTGGAATTAGCTTGTCAATATCCACAGAATAATTTGCTGGGATTTTGATCGGGATTGCATTGAGTCTATAGCATAAGTGAATATGAAATTCCCTTTGCTCAAATTGCTCTCAAGTACATCTGTTGCATTGACACAAATCCAGTAAGTGATAAAAGTAGAACTGACTATATACAGATCTGGATATGCCTTTTTTTCCTGAACCATTTGAAAGTAAGTCACAGATATGATAATATGTGACTCCTAAATGTTTGAGTATAAACCTTCTAAGGATAAGAACATTTTCCTATATAACTATAATATTATTACTATTTCTAGGGTAATTAACACTAATTCATCAGTTTTTTTAAACGCATGCCCTTAATCTGTTAATATATATGTAACATATAAATCTGTTTATATAATAAATATAAGAAGGGAAGAGTGGATATTGAAGGACAGCTTGCATACCTGATATACCTATATTTCTTTTTTTAAAAAAATACCTTCTATAAAATGAGTATCTTAAGAGACTCCTTTAAAAAATCTTAAGATACTCCTTTAAAAAAGATAATTTGGGGAAACATTAAGCACTGTATTGATCTCATGGAGATTCACGATGCAGAGTGGCATATTAAAGGCTCTGAGAAGTTCTGCAATAGAGGAATGTGTCTAGCTTTGTTTAAGCTAAGATAACTTGACCAAAAAAACAGACATTTTACAAAATTTTGTTTTCTTTTTTGCAGAAGCCCTATTAACATAAGCTTGGGAAATACTACTTTGGGAATCATTGAGAGTGTCTTAGTTTGCAGTTATGCAAACATTCTTAAAGCAATTCTATTCCTAGGGATGTAGTAGAAATGTGCATATTGTGATGGTCAAAGTTCAATCAAAGAAACAGAAAAACTAGGAGATACATAAAGGAGTTTGTTGCAGGGATTTGGTTTTATGCAACTGTGGGAGCTGTTAGACAATCTATATAAGGCTGTTATTTGTGTCTGCTGTTGGAATTTGAAGTCTACTGGGCAGACAGTTATGAAGGAAGAGAGTAAACCTGTGAAGAAGAAGAGGAGAAGCAGGAGGAAGAGGAAGAATAAGAAGCTGAAACTCATGAAGATAGATGGGAACTTGGATCAGGCTGTTACTGTATCCAGCTTTGGTGATGTGGGTGTCTCCTAAGGAGAAGCTGTTGCCCTTTATTATGGAACTAAACACACACCTGGCTTAGGAGTCGGAGAAGCTGAAGGAAGATCAAGGGATGGTGGCTGCAGCATCGTCAGGGCTGGCTGCTGCCCCTCACCACTGTGGTAAGCCTGCAGAGAAGCAGCTATGCAGTGGACCTTCTGCACCGACCTTACAGATGCAAACATAACGTGGCTATTGATTCACTTCCAAATCTCAGCTGGAAGCATGCAAAGAAGGGAAATTCTGAGGAGGATAGTTCAGCCTAACCAGGCCAATGCATTACAATGCCACTTTACACTATTATAGCAGATGGCAAATACAGGATTGTTTACAGCAGTGCCCGTTGCTGTAACTTCACATTGGAAGTAACCTGAATGCACATCACCAGTTAAGCAGGTAAACTGCTACATGCATATGATAGAAGTACTAAATGAACAAACTATTGCTACACACATCAGCATGGATGACATAAAAGACATAAAAGAATATAAACTATAATTATATTTGTAGAAACTCAGAAGAGGCTAAGCTAATTCATGAGAGAGGGTTAATGACTTGGAGGCTCTATGAGGGAGGGTTCTGATGTACAAATAATGTTCTTTCAGCTTCTTAATCTGGGTGCTACTTACACAAATATGTTTACTTCGGGAAAATCCATTGAGTTGTACTTTGTGCACTTTTCTTTTTTTAAAATTTTAAGTTCCCGGATAAATGTGCAGATGTGCAGGTTTGTTACATAGGTAAACGTGTGCCATGGTGGTTTGCTCCACCTCTCACCCCATCACCTAGGTATTAAGCCCTTCATGCGTTAGCTATTTATTCTGATGCTTTTTCTTCCCCTTCCCCACCGACAGGCCCTGGTATGTGTTGTTCCCCTCCCTGTGTCCATGCGTTCTCACTGTTCAGCTCCCACTTATGAGTGAGAACATGGAGTGTTTGGGTTTCTGTTCCCATGTTAGTTTGCTGAGGATAATGGCTTCCAGCTCCATCCATGTCCCTGCAAAGGACATGATCTCGTTCCGTTCTATGGCTGCATAGTATTCTGTGGCGTGTAACCACGTTTTCTTCCTCCAGTCTACCGTCGATGGCTGCATAGTATTCTGTGGTGTGCATACCACGTTGTCTTCATCCAGTCTATCGTCGATGGCTGCATAGTATTCTGTGGTGTGCATACCACGTTTTCTTTATCCAGTCTACCATCGATGGCTGCATAGTATTCTGTGGTGTGTACTACGTTTTCTTTATCCAGTCTACCGTGGGTAGCTGCATGGTATTCTGTGGTGTGTACCACATTTTCTTCGTCCAGTCTACCGTCGGTGGCTGCATGGTATTCTGTGGTGTGTAACCACGTTTTCTTCATCTAGTCTACTGTCAGTGGCTGCATGGTATTCTGTGGTGTGTACCACATTTTCTTCATCCAGTCTACCATCGGTGGGCATTTGGGTTGGTTGCTTGCCTTTGCTATTGTGAATAGTGCTGCAATGCACATCTTGGCACTTTTCTATACTTATGCTATACTTCAATATAACATTTGGGTAAATAAAGTTTTAAGACACTAAGTAGTCATGAGCGGGCTGGGTTGGAGGAAAGAAGCTAAGTTTGAGCTAGCTGAACCCAGTAATTTGTGGCGTGTGGGTAAACAAGGCAGTGAGTGTTAGAAGCAGCAGCTTGGTTGAGTATGAGGAGGACAGAGCCTATCAAGATTCATTGTAGCTCTGTCGCATACTGTCCCTTTCGTCTGCTGAGCATATACTGCCACTGTGAAGGGTGAGGAGCATGGACACAGAGGCCCAAGCAGGGGCTGTTATCGCTGCCATGCATCAGCAGAATCACCCTGTGGCAGGGCAGGGAAGATGGTGATTCTGTGGACCTAGGGTAGCCCCTGGCACCTTTTAAAGCTCGCTAGCTGTCCTGATACATGCCACAGGGAAAAAATCCACTGGACTGTGGAGGTAATAGAATGGATGGTAGGGGAAAATATAAGAAAGCGTGGGGGAACTTGGTGCTTAAAAAGCTCATCTTATGCCCAAGGTCACCCCTCTTTCTTTCTGAGTACTTTTTCTTATCTTTGACCCTGACAAACATAACATTGTTCAAAGCTTTGTGTTTTATGAACTCTTAATTCCTTTTTCATGCTTTTCACTTTAGTGAATTGACTAAATGATCGGAATCATTCCTCTTTTGAAAATAAACTATTTGAACGTGCCTTGGGCTGCTGAGCGTGGGATTCGGCAGTGCTGTATGATAACTACCATGTCCTGAGACTAGATTGTATATTCCCTGATGCCCTGAACAATTATCTGAAAGTGTTGTTTGACTGGGATTATTGATGGTTTTTCTAATGCCTAGCAAATTAGGATTTGGAGTGTTAATAAGAAGTTTGTTCTGAAATGAAATCTCACAAGTAGCTTAGTGTTTTGCTTTAAACCCTTTTGAATATGCATGAAAACAAAAGGGAGTATTCTATAGCATTCTCTCAAGACTCCAGATAACACTGCTATTGTGTAGTTCCCTGATTCCCACAGCCTGAGGCATGCTTGTCCTTTTAAAATCCTACCTTGGCCTGGGGTGGTGGCTCACGCCTGTAATCCCAACACTTTGGGAGGCTGAGGCAGGTGATTCACCTGAGGCCAGGAGTTGGAGACCAGCCTAGGCAACATGGTGAACCCCCATCTCTACTAAAAATACAAAAATTAGCTGGGCCTGGTGGCGGGCGCCTGTAGTCCCAGCTACTGGGGAGGCTGAGGCGGGAGAATGGCGTGAACCCAGAGACGGAGCTTGCGGTGAGCCAAGATCGTGCCACTGCACTCCAGCCTGGGTGACAGAGCGAGACTCTGTCTCAAAAAAAAAAAAAAAAAAAAAAAAAGCTGGGTGTGGTGGTACACACCTGTAGTCTCAGCTACTCGGGAGGCTGAGGCAGGAGAATCGCCTTGAGCTTGGGAGGTGGAGCTTGTAGTGACCCGAGATTGTGCCACTGCACTCCAGCCTGGGCAACAAAGTGAGACTCCGTCTCAAAAAAAAAAAAAAAATCACACCTTATCCTCTGTCATAACATTGATCCCCCTGCACTATAACTGCTAATCTCCTCTAGATCTCCTCATTTCTCTCAAGAATCTAATCTCAATGAGGTCAGGGATTTTGTATCTCCAGCATCTGGCTCAGGAGAAACCAAATAATTAATGATGAGTGAATGAGTCCCAGAATTGTGGAAGCAAATATCATTGGCCCTTGAAGAAGGACCTCACTTAGGAGAGAGAGGGGGAGGGAAACAGAGTTACATTGGTCAAACAGGTAGGAAAAGCACTAAAATAGTATTCTATCATGGAAATCTAGGAAAAAGAGGAGAAATGTTTGAGGAATTAGCAAATCCTATCTAGAGGTGAATGAGAATGAGAATTTAAAAAATGTTTTGGGATTTTTCCCAGTCATTAGTGGCTATAGATAGAATCAAGATCTCAAGGGATTAAGGAGAGAACACGAGATAAGGAAATGAGGGCGTAAGGTTAAAAAAACATGCAGAGAAGTGAGGCCTCGAAAGGCAGATTTGGAAGTGGTTGAGCAGAATGACAGAATCAAAGGCAGCATCCTTCTGAGGGAGGAGAACAGTGTTTGAGGGCAGAGATGGGAGGTTCCTTCAGTGTCCGTCTCCAGGTCCTCTGGTGTCACCCCTGCCGGTGATGGAGGAGCTGAGCTCTGAGCATCTCGCTGGTCTGTGTCAGGCTGAGTCAGCAGTCGGTTTATTGAGAAGCCATGTGTGCTAAGCCCTGTACTAACCCATTTTCTTTGAATGATGTTGCATCTTCCTTTTCCTACAGGGAACATGGTAGAATGGTGCTTACCTCAAGATATTGACCTCGAAGGTGTTGAGTTCAAGTCTATGGCCAGTGGGTCCCATAAAATACAATCTGATTTCATGTAAGTACTTCTGAACTGGAGTCTTCTTCGTACCATTCCCCCCATCTCCACACACTCCCCAAAGCAGAAGGGCTCTTATTAGGAGGTCTTCATGTGCTGTGTGTAAATGCCTTGAAAATACGTGGATAGTTTTGTGTTTACATCATTTTTCTAGCGAGATGTCTAGCTTTCATCAGATTCTCAATGGGCTTCATGACCTACAAATCTTAAGAATCCCTACCTGTAGAGGTTCTCTCAGTGTCTCAGAAATTACATGGGCCTCACCTGAGGTTTGGTTTTAATGAAAGTGCACGGCTTCAGCCCCGTGTGAGTTAACTGAGGACATCTATGTGTTCAACCTTGAAATTCCAGCTTCAAGTCAGGCCATTTTTTAGTCCTGTGTAGTGGCGCATTCAGAGAGTTTTGTGAGAAGGAACGATGGAAAGACCTTGAGGGTAATGAAGTGGCTTTAATCTCCTCATGGGGCTGAATTCATGACTGATACAAGTGTGAGAAAGAGGAGGAAATAAAACGGCAGCTCAATGAAAAATATCAGAGCCTCAGGAAGTGAGGGAAGAATCAACACGGTTTATGCTATGAAAGAGAGTCCTAGTTCCAGAGAAGCCTGAAGAGGAATGTTGGTTCTGCTTCTCCCATCCAAGTCATTAGTTGTGGTGCAGGAGAGAAGAGATGTGTCCCATGATCGCGGGCAGCTGAGCAGCAGACCTGCCAGGGACCAACTCCCAGCTCCAGCCAGGTGACCCTTGGCAAGTTCTGTAATCTCTTCAAGCCTTTCTCGTCTCATCGGTGAGGTCAAGTGGCTTGGCCTACTTGTTTCTTTGAGGCTGAGCTTTGTCATTGACAGCTCCAGACACGGTTCATTTGTTTTGTTTAGGAATGCATCTCAAAATTCCTCTCTGATCTTGAGCCACGCTATGTATTTGGTCTCTTCTAGCTATTTCCGAAAGGGGCCCTTCTTCGGCCTGGCCTGCTTTGCCAACATGCCAGTGGAGAGCGAGCTGGAACGTGGCGCGCGGATGAAGTCTGTGGGCATCCTCTCTCCCTCCTACACGCTGCTTTACCGCTACATGCACTTCTTGGAGAACCAGGTTCGGTACGTGGCTTCCGTACATGTGCAGGGAGGCAGCAGGATCCACCAGCTGGTGCATATGGCACGAGCCCTCGGAGACAGCACTTGCGTGCCAGAGCAGCAGATGTCTTTCCAAGAACATCCATGGCGATGTTTCACGCCTCGGGTAGTGTCCTTTCATTTCAGCCAACGTCCTGCATGATGAGTCTTCACTCTATAATGAAAGCCGGGGTATATTCTGCCTTCAGTTGGGATTTAATACTGCCATCACTTTTTTAAATTAAATCATTTGTTGACAGGTACATGATCTTTGTTTATTCAAAGCCACAATAGTTACCTCCTCGCCCCAAGTTGGCAAAGAAATCCTAAACTTTTTAAAAGCCTACTCTTTTTATTATTGGGATTCTTACTATGATTGGGATAATAGGAAGAGAACTTAAAAAAAAATATTTTTTTTGGTAGACAGGCTCTTACTATATTGCCCAGGCTGGTCGTGAACTCCTGGAGTCAAGTGATCCTCCTGCCTCAGCCTGCCAAAGAGCTGGGATTATAGGCATGAGCCAAGTTGCCTGGGATAGGAAGAGAATTTTTAACAGAAGCAGCAAAACCATTAGTTACTTTACATTTTTTTCATCATGCAAGTAACCTAATTACATTTCAGGTTTTGAGGGGAAAATTTATCCCTAATCCCTGAAGCACTGACAAAATGTTACCACTTCTTTTCTGTGTATGTGTGTACGTTTAAAATACATATTTGAGTATATACAATATATACTTTTATAGTCTATACTTTTAAAATTTATCACTATTTAAACATTTTTATGCAACATAATTGTGATCTTCAGCTTTGAAAGTGTGAACTTTGTTGTTTGTGGAAAAAACATGTTTATTATTTAAAAATTTATATGAAAGTACAAAGGATTTTTAAAAATCCTCTCAAATAGTAACACTCACAGATATCCATTGACAATATTCCATGAATGTGATTGTAGAATACAAATATCTTGACAAAAATAGGATTAATATTTTATAGATTTAATTTTCTCAAATAACAGGCTGTGTTAATGACATATATTAAACATAATTTTACTTATAACTTCAAGTAAATATTTTTTCACAGTAAGATACACTATTCATTGAAATATTCCTCCAAAATTAAGAAAAACGATTATGAAAAATGTGACAATATGTGACAAAATGTAACAATTGTTTACTGAGAAACAATATATAAACATTAAAATTGATCAGGAATGGTGGCTTACGCCTGTAATCCCAGCACTTTAGGAGGCCAAGGAGGATCAATTTAGGAGGATGAGTTGAAGCCAGGAATTCAAGACCAGCCTGGGCAAGAAAGCAAGATTCCAACTCTACAGAAACAAAAAAATTAGCCAGGCATGGTGGTGTGCACCTGTAGTCCTAGCTACTTAGGAGGCTGAGGTGAGACGATGGCTTGAGCCCAGAAGTTCTGAGCTATGATTGTGCCATTGCACTCCAGCCTGAGTAACAGAGCAAGACCCTGTCTAAAACATAAAAGTAAATAAAAAAATAAATTCTTGAATGGTTGAATTTTACCATCAAACACGTTTCTTTCTTTGAAAGGATCTTGCATGATCAATACCGTTGGCCTGTTCCCTTTATCCTCAGCTGGTTGTACAGTTCTTGAATGCTTTCTTCTTCCCCTCAGGATGCTATAGATACTGTTCTACTGTTATCTGAAATTAGTCCTTTTGGAGAAGTTTCTCCATCCAGATACCTATAGAGTTTATCTTTGTCTGTGCTGTTTCTGAAATTGCCAAATGTTTTGTTTTGTTGTTTGTTTTTGTTTTTGTTTTTTGAGACGGAGTCTTGCTCTGTCACCTAAGCTGGAGTGCAGTGGTGTGATCTTGGCTCACTGCAACCTCTGCCTCCTGGGTTCAAGCGATTCTCCTGCCTCAGCCCCCTTAGTAGCTGGGATTACAGGGGTCCGTCACCATGCCTGGCTAATTTTTTTTTTTTTTAAGTAGAGACGGGATTTCATCATGTTGATCAGGCTGATCTCGAACTCCTGACCTCGTGATCCACCCACCTCGGCCTCCCAAAGCTCTGGGATTACAGGTGTGAGCCACTGCACCCCGCCTGAACTTGCCAAATGTTTATTAGTTCATATCAGAATGTTCTGGGATAGTTTGTCCCCTTTGCTCAATAGATAGGTCTTTTGTTTTTAACTTTAGGAACTTTTTCTTCTGTAATAAAATATTTAACTTTTGCGTTCTGGTTTTTCCTTCTCCAGGAATGCCTGTCATGCATATATTTTCTCCCCATTGTCTTCCATGTTTGTCATTTTGATGATTATTTTAATAGCTCTTTATTGCTGGAGCTGTCCCATACATTTATTGGTTATTCTCTGTGGCTGAACATGCAGCATGTTTCTATTAACTGTTTATTTTTTTTAGCTGCTCCTCTACCTTTTGGAGCTGTGGAAAATACATTTGCACATATATTTTTTTCTGTATTCAAAATATTTCCTCAGTTTTTTCTTTTTTGTTTCAGAAGTAATATTATGAAGTTCTAAAAAAGACCATTTTATTGGGATTTTGACACTTTTAAAACAATATTATTCCTTTTAAAAAGCTAATTTTCCAAGTAGGCAACACAGTCTCATGGTTCAAAATCCAAAAATTTTAAGGTGTTATTATATTAGTTAGGGTCCTGGCTAAAAGCAAGAACAGAGGCCCAAAATTACTATGGCCCAATTAAGATAAAAGATTATTGCTCATGTCATAGCATAGAGGTAGGCAGGTGGTCAAGTTAGGTAGCCTGCTGTGTTCCATACAATTGTTCAGGGACCCATATTCATCTCTTGTTAGTCTGCCATATCCTAAGAATGGTTTTGTATTGCAAGGTGCTCTTTCCCAAATGTTGAAAGCTGCTCACTGCTATTATGTTTGCATTTCAGCTCATAGGGAAGAGGGAAAGACTAGAATTTACATATCTCACTTCTCTTACCTATCTCACTTCTCATATTCCATTGTCAAGTTCTCAATCACAGAGACACACCCAACAGCAAAGCAGACTGGGAAGCATCACTACTAGGTGGGTGACCCTGTGACCAGTTAGAACTCTGGGGCATTGGTTACAGACAGGAAGAAGGGAAGGCTTGACTTTGAGAAAAAGTCAACAGCTTCTGCCTCAGTTTGCCCCTCTGGCCACTCAGGTATCCATGTGTACTCTTCTTCCCACTTGTAAAGGCCATAACTCCCAGCCTCATGTGATCTACCCACCTCGGCCTCCCAAAGTGCTGGGATTACAGGCATGAACCACCGCGCCCGGCCTTTTCTTATTCATTTCTAGGAGTTTGTACGATAGGGAAATTTTTTCTTTGTTATATAAATTGAAAACTTATATAACACTTTGTCATTTGTCTTTTAACATTACCTTCTTGTCATATAGGTGTTTTTCTTTGAATTCATTCATCTTTTTATGGCTTCTAGATTTTGAGTCATAGCTAGAAAAGTTTTACAGCTTGGTGATTAAAGAGGGCTATAGGTAACAGAAGAGACTTACGTGACAGAGTATGAGGAAAAGAAGGAAGCACAGATAAGCTCAGGTCTAGGTTAGGATAATACTTGAATACAGCAGCAGCTTTTACATGAATTCACTAGTCTTCATTTCTGCAGCACTTAATCTGTGTTTTTTATTTCTTCTGACTTCCAATGTTCCAAACCTATTTACTTGTATTTCATCTACAATTTTTGCCCTCAGTATCTCTAAAGAGTCTTTTTAATGATTATTTCTAATGAATCAGAAGATATTGGAGAACTATTTCATAATTTTACAAATTAAATTAGAAAAGGCAAGAGGGACTGTTATTGAAGAAACGGACCCATGACTCATAACCACATTTTACCTTGCTCAGATCTCGATTCAAACCAACTGTGAAATAGCGTTTGGGGGACAGTGGCTACATTTTGAATGTGGACTGGATATTTATATTAAGGCATTATTATTAGGTGAGATAATGGCATGGTGATTATGTGTTAGTTATTTAAACAGATTTTATCAGTTAGAGATGCCTTACAAAGCATTTATCAATGAAATGTTATGAGGTGGGATTTTCTTTAAGACATTCTAGGAAAAAAAGTGGTGATGGTAAGGTATAGGGTATAGATATAACCATATAGATCAAATATTATTGAAGCTAGATGATAAATACATCCGGAGGTGGAGGTTGCAGTGAGCTGAGATCACGCCACTGCACTCCAGCCTGGGCAACAGAGCGAGACTCCGTCTCCAAAAGGGAAAGAAAAAAAAAGATTATTGAGGTCATTTAGTATGTAAATTTTGTAACTTGGTATATTAACCTTTCCGGTGTATCATGAATTATAGTCCTCAATATTATTGTGGTTTCACAGCATTTCAATATATAGATATATCACAATTTATTTAACTGTTTCACTGTTATTGGGGTTTTAGGGTGTTCCTTATTTTTTTCACCACCGTGCACATTAGCATCCTTATGAGTAAATGACTGTTCACATCTAGAAATAGTTCTTTAGGCCACAATCCGAGAAGGGGAATCATTGGATCAGAGGATATATACAATGTACAATTTAATACAAGCTGTAAGTTACACTTCAGAAGGTGGTGCCATTGTATCCCTGCACCAGCAGTAATAAATGGGGGTGCTTATTTTTCTGCATTTGCAAAGCCAGGAACTAGGAGGCGATTTGTTCAGACAGATATATACATATATATATACACACACACACATATATACACATATGTAAATACACACACACACACATATATATATATATATTTTTTTTTTTTTTTTTTTTTTTTGAGACAGTCTTGCTCTGTCACCCAGGCTGGATGCAATGGTGTGATCTTGGTTCACTGCAACCTTCACCTCCTGGGTTCAAGCAATTCTTGTGCCTCAACTCCCTAGTAGCTGGGATTTTTAGTAGAGACAGGTTTCACCATGTTGGCCAGGCTGGTCTGGAACTTCCGGCCCCAAGCGATCCGCCCACCTCACCCTCCCAAAGTGCTGGGATTATAGGCATGAGCCACCACGCCCGGCCTGTTCAGACCAATAATTAACACACCAGAGTGATGAAGTGTTGTTGCACGAGGCATCTCTGATTCTGATTGTGGATGATTTATTGCTGGTGTGGTAGGGACAGGCAGGGTCAGTTGCATTGGGCATCTGCATGGCCACATATGGCTGTGTTTTATCAGTGAAGGAGCTGTGGGCTTAAGGAGAATCCCAGTGTCTCTGGCCCAGCAGCCTATGGCTTCAGATTAATAATATATGTTGAGCCAGTTGTTCTCTAGTTTTTACAGTGTCGCGGCTCTTGGATGGTTTCCATAGGTGGTTTGGCATACATTTCAGTGTGGTGGTTTCTCAATTTCTGCATTCTTGTAGGTAAGTTCACCAGGAAGGGCTCCTTTGACATCATCTTTGAAGACTAACTGATCCAGCACTCTGAGCCTTGTTTCAGTACTTTTCGGTCTTTCTTGATATTGTGGTTTGACAATCTTGTTTGTTGCAAAATCTGTAGTGTGTTTAAATTTTGAGGCTTTCATACAACAGTTGCTTAACATTCATCCAGGAACTGCCAATTTTTGTTTTTGTCTATGTTCAGATTCCATATTATTGCCTTGTTCTGTCCCATCAGTCAGGAATATCTGAGGCAGTCAAAGGACAGAATCCTCATATTAGTTCTTTGTCTAAAGGACTCTAACTTTTGTACCGAACTTTTCTTTAGAATCATGATTCAAGTATACAGTTTAATGTAGTCAAACAGAAAAGGCAATTGAGCAGCAAATCAGCAAACAATAAACATAGAAAATGAAAAAATATTACCTTGACACAGCCCCCTTTAACACAGAAAATATAGTAGTATTAAAAATATAATGAAATGATTCTCAGTATTTTTAGGGAAATTTGATCCTAATGAAACACCTTTGAATGAAAAAATATAAATTACCCCTGACACAGCCCCCTTTAACACAGAAAATATAGTATTAAAATATAATAAAATATTCTCAGTGTTCTTTTTAGGGAAATTCCATCCTAATAAAAACCCCTTTGAACATAATTGCCTTTGTGTGATTTTTCTGTGAATCAAACTTTGATCAGTTTGACCAGCTTCCCTAAAAAGTATCTGAAATTGCCATCTTCTCAGAATAGTCAGACACAGCTTAGACCATGGGTTTCCTGTCTAGCTCATGAACATTTGTAAAAGTGAACTAAATGATTATAAGCACCCTCCTCCCAACTAGTTATTTGTTACAGGAGGACTGCCTCCTTGTCAAAACTTAAAATGTATAGGAGCCCTGAAATTGGAGCTATCATCCATCTTACATTAGTAATCATTATATGAATATAGTAATGATTTTTTTTTCCTTTTTAAAATATAAATTTGTCTGAAGGTCTGTTGTCATCACTTTGACATAAGAGCTGTAAGTCAGTCTAGAGTGGAGATGGTTGGAGAATGGAAGACTATAGTTGGTTGATGAAATCTTGGCTCTGAACAGTTTGTGTCATAGTTTGGGGTAAGCCACTGTGGCAGTTTGCAGAGGCAGTGTGGCAGCGGGGAATGCCTATTTTTAATCACTGCTGTTCCAGGGCCAACCATAATTAGGGATGTTTCCCTTGCTCAGTGAAGCCGTATTTTGCTTTTTGTTCATTGATTGATGGAAATTGTAGGACACTGAGAAAATAACGATGGGCTAAGAGGGTTTTGGTGCCTTTTATTCCTCCCTCAATTAGGGCTTTTCCGGGCCTGCATAACAAAGTGCCAAAAACTGGGTGGCTTACAACAGCAGAAACATAGTGTCTCACAGTTCTAGAGGCTGGAAGTCCAAAGTCAAGGTCTCAGCAGTGTGAGTTCCCTTTGGGGCTTGAGGGAGAATCCGTTCCAGGCCTCTCCCCTAGCTGCTGGTGGACGCTGGCAATCTTTGGGGTTCCTTGGCTTGTAGATGCATCATCCCAGTCTCTTGTCTTCATGTTCACCTGCTGTTTGCTGTGTGTGTGTGTGTCTGTGTCCAAAAGTCCCCTTTCTATAAGGACAGCATTCATACTGGACCAGGGCCGGCTCCAGTGACTTCATTTTAACTCGATTACCTATGTAAAGATGCTATCCAAATAAGTTCCCATTCTGAGCGAGGTGCTGGGGCCCCATCTTTTTTGTGGGGACAAAATTCAACCTATAACACCCCCATTAAACATAGTGACAAACAGTCCTCACAGTGCTCCTGAGCTCCACTGGGGGGCAGGATTCTCCACTGTCCAAATGGCCCAGGGTGCTGCCTTCTGGGGTCTGGGGTCTGGGGTCAGCCAGCAGGGCCAGCCACAGCCAGGCTCTGCGACCCGAGCCAGTGGGGCGGGCAGAGAAGAGATTCTGATGCTTTTTATTTCTTTATTATTATACTTAATGCAGAAATTATGAGCCCTGATGATATCCAATAATAATTGTTTTCCCTTATTTGAGACATTGGAGGTAAGCTTCTCCGTATTCTTCCATAACCACAAAGCAAGCAGGCAAGCGTGAGGTCTCTAAACAAAGAGCGGCTTTAAGCAGGGAATGTTAGGCTTCCAGGCTGGCTCTTCTCACAGGACGCGGCCATTCTCTGGGAAGTGGCACCCAGTCTGCGGCGTACCTTGCTCAAGAACAATAGACATTAGTCATAGTCTGTTAATTCTGTCTGTTTCCCATGAGAAAAAGAATGTGTTCCATGGTGCTGTCAGGGAGTTTCAGGCCCATGTTTGAACTTTTCTTGAGGATCTTCTGTAGCATCAAAGGAGGTGACCTAAGCAGCCTCCAAATGGGGATCTTTGGAGTATGTCAGGGCCTTTGCCCCTGAGTGCTACAGCCCTTGAGGTGGGTGGGGGGTAGGAGTGGTAGCAGAGCTGTGACCAGGGCTGTTCTCACTCTGTGTGTGTATGTGTGTGTGTGTGTGTTCGTGTGTGTATGTATGCATGCATGCATGTATGCATGTGTGTTTTTCTGCAGGCACCAGCTGGAGATGCCAGGACATTACTCTCATCTGGCCGCCTTCTATGAGGACAAAAAGGGGGTGCTCCATGCTGGTCCCGGCAGAGGCAGCAGCCTGCCCCCTGTCTACTGGCTGCCTTCCATCCACCGATACATGTACCCTGAGATGAAGGTGAGGTTAGCCCTGCTTTTCTTACGTGATACTGGATCTGTATCTGGGAATAGTAGCTGTCGATTAATTTTTAATGAATAAAACATTTATGTCTTTGGATCATACAAAATACCTACTTTTGATAGAGTAGAGTTGCAACATAGGCATTTGGTTTGTTTAAAACATAAAGCAAGTTATCTTAAACAATATGCTTTCTAGACACTTCTATAATCATAGTATAAAGGCGTGATAGGCCAGTCGTGAAAAGATGGATTTACTTCTGTTGATTGCTTCTGATATTTTAACACCAGACATTTGAACTAAAGATGAAGAGTTTGATGAATAAGTATGACATTTCTTAGTGAATATACTTTTGATGTTACTTCATTTTGTATTTGTTTCTGAAGTACTTTGGCTTTGTACAGTTAGCAAAACACCCAGCGAAGCGTTAGGTGTTGGAAGGGTGCAAATATGACTAAGAACATGAATCTCCTCTTTCTCTTTCTTCTCTGTCCCCTGTGGTTGGCCACAGGATGTTTCCATGGAAACCTAGGGCTCCTCTGGTAGAGAAAGTATGCCAAGAGTCCAAGGGAGAACTCTGGGAAAGATGTCTTAGGAGAGGATGCGGTCCCTGAGTATTTGGCTAGGTGGAGAGTGAGGATTGCTGATTCCAGAACCAGGAAAGGTGTGAGCAGCAGTGAGGACCATGGTCTGTCACTCTCTTAGCACCTTCTGGGAGTTACGCATTGTGCCAGCTATTTATCTATACCTGTCGCAGCATTCTCTACAATAAAAGTAAATGTTTTTTTAATCCTTGTTTTCCAGCGAAAGCAACCGGAGCTTATAAAGGGCTAGTGACTGCTTTAGGTCTTATAGCTAATAGGAGTTAGAGCCAAGTTTTAAACAGAGGTCTAGTGCTACAGCCAGTGCATGTGTCCTGCCCCACTTTATTGTCTTTGCAGAGATATGGACACGGAAAAATGCAAGACAAGTTCATGGGACATGAGCAAACTAGTTTGGCTGGGATTAAGTCAGCCGGCATGAGGGAAATGATTGGAGAACTAGGTTCTGAAATTAGATTGTAGAGAGCCTTAAATAGTAGACCTTGGAACTTGAATCCTAATAAGTACCAATTAGGGACTTACCGGGAAAAGAGACCATGCTAGGTATTTCAAACTATTTTAATACAGGAAATCAGTAATATAGGAGTTGGAAGGCTGAAGGAGTAGAAAAGGAATAGGTAGCCAATATATTAGTAATCATAGACAATAGCCTGACTAACACCCTATATTAGTCATCTATTGCTGTGGAACAAATCCCCAAATTAATGTTTTAAAACAGTATATATTTATTATTTCACAGCTTCTGTAAGTCAGGAATCCCAGCATGGCTTAACCAGATTCTCTATGTCATGATCTCTCATGAGATGGTATCAGCCAGGGTTAGGGGATCATCTGAAAGTTTGACTGGGGAGGTGTCCACCTCTAAGATCATGTGGGTGTTGGCAGGATTGAATTTCTTGAGGACTGTTTTGAACTGAAGGCCTCAGTACCTTGCTAGCTGTTAGTTGGGGGCTCCCCTCAGTTCTTAGCCATGTGGGTCTCTCCACTATGCGAGGTTGCTTTATCTAAGCCAGTAAGAGAGTGTACTAGCAGGATGGAAGTCAGAACCCTTTGTAACCTAATCATGGAAGTGACAGCCCTGCAATGTCACCATATTTTCTTAGAAGCAAATTAAGAGGACGAGGGGATTGCATAAGGCTGTAAATACCAAGAGGTGGGTATCACTGGGGACTATCTTAGAGGCTGCCTTCTACCCTCCCCTAGGGCTGGGGTAACAAAGCAAGAGAAGCAGAATGATCAAAACCATGGGAGCCTGCAGGAGGGGTCCCTACACAGCCAGTACTCAGATCACTGAGGGAGGCACTGCGCATCTATGCTGGGACCTCTCAGGAGGTGTGGCTGCACCTGTGCTGTGCATGCTGAGGAAAGCTGGAGACTGGAGTCGTGGGTGTCTTCTGCTGCTGGAGAAATACTAGCTGGAGCAAGAAGCTGAAGAGATTTCCTTCTGCCTTTCAATCCACAATCCTTGCTCTCCATTGAAGAACTCTAACAGGAAGCCAATTGGCGTGTGAGTTTAGGAATTGTCCTTTACAGGTTTCCCAAGCCCATGGTATAGGCTGAGAGACAATCATTAGAAATGGTCAGAGGGCCATTGGAGGTACTCTGGGCTTGCACTGACCTGAGTCCTGTTCTCTTTCTGTCTGCTCATAACTGAGACCCATTTTTCCCTTCAGAGTCAAATTTCTGTTGGAATTATCTCCAAATCTACAGGGAGGTGACCTGCATGTGACCTAAATGTACTCATATTCCTCCCCATAAGAGTCCAGAGATGAGGGACTAAGGGAGAAAAAAGAAAACTGCCCATGCTTTTGAGGACAGCTCATTAACATAACTGTTAGACCCTAGGAGATGCAGGGAAGAGGGTACTGTCATGGTTGCAGATACAAATGTGGAGTGTCGTCTTTTTACAAAACAGTATGTCAGCACATCAAAATAAAAAACATGGCCAGGCATGGTGGCTCACGCCTGTAATCCCAGCACTTACGGAGGCCAAGGTGGGCGGCTCACTTGAGGTCAAGAGTTCGAGACCAGCCTGGCCAACATGGTGAAATCCTGTCTCTACTAAAAATACAAAAATTAGCCAGGCTTGGTGGTGGGCACCTGTAATCCCACATACTCGGGAGGCTGAGGCAGGAGAATTGTTTGAACCTGGGAGGCAGAAGTTGCCGTGAGCCAACATCGCACCACTGCACTCCAGCCTGGACGCCAGAGTGAGACTTCTCTAAATAAATAAACAAATAAATAAATAAAACATACGTGGCTTTTGTTTCAGCAACTTTACTCCTCAAGATCTATCTACCAGAATGATGTATGTGTAACAATATTTAATTCAACATTGTTCACAGTGGTAGAAAACTAGAAGGCCTATGTATTGAAAGCCATGGCGAATAGTGAATTAGAGCATAAGATGACGACATGGAAGGACCACCAGATCTCATTTGTGTGAGAATAGCAAGGTGCAGAAAACTTATCATCCCTTGGTATCTGCAGGGCCTTGGTTCTGGGCGACCTGCCTCAGATACCCAAATCTGCAGATGCTGAAGTCCCCATATAGTAGGGTGTAGTCTGTGCGTGTAACTTACGCACATCCTCCCATATACAGATACTCCTCAACTTACTGTGGGTTTACACCCCCCTAAGCCCATTGTAAGTTGAAAACATTGTAAGTCAAAAGTGCATTTAATGCTGGCAACGCAGCCGACAGTCTTTGACTTACGATGGGTCCACTTAATGTATGATTTTTCGACTTTATGATGGTGTGGAAGCAATGCGCATTCAGTAGAAACCATAATCCCATCAAAGTCTTAAGGAGCTTCTTGACTTACCATGGGGCTACCTCCTAATAAACCCATCATACAGTTGAAAACTTGGTAAGTTGAATCATGGTAAATCAGGGACCTTCTGTGCTTTAAATCATCTCTAGATTACTTATAATACTTCATACAATGGAAATGCTATGCACATAGTTGTTATACTGTGTTGTTTTTTACATACATTTATTATTGTTGTTCTTTATTTTTCCAAATATTTTTTATCTGCACGCAGTTGGTTGAATCTAAGGATATGGTATCGGGATACAGAGGGCTGGCCGACTATACATGTGATATGATTACACTGTTGTTAAACAGTCACAGTCTCTGTCTAGATAGACACATACACACACCCAGACATAAACATGGAAAGTATTGATGGGTATATACAAGCTTAAGATATGTATTCCCTGGGATGAGGTAAAGTATGGGATGGGGTAGGGCAAGGCTTACAAGTATTAAAAAGGCAGGGCCCAGGGCCAGGAAAAAACAAATGACGACACTTAAAAATAGCATGTATGTCCCAGCACTTTGGGAGGCCGAGGCGGGTGGATCACGAGGTCAGGAGATTGAGACCATCCTGGCTAACACAGTGAAACCCCGTCTCTACTAAAAAAGACAAAAAAATTAGCCAGGCGTGGTGGTGGGCGCCTGTAGTCCCAGCTACTCGGGAGGCTAAGGCAGGAGAATGGCATGAACCCAGGAGGCAGAGCTTGCAGTGAGCCGAGATCGCGCCACTGCATTCCAGCCTGGGCAACAGAGCGAGACTCCGTCTCAAAAAAAAAAAAATAGCATGTATGATATAATACTTGTCATGGATGGAAAATAATGTAATATATCTTTCAGTTTTTATTGAAATATAACATTTAATAGGAATAAGTTCAAAAATAGTATATATGATTATTTGTCATGTATGGAAAATAACGTATATATATCATTAAGCTTTTTATTGAAATATAAAACTTTAAAGAAGTAAGTTCAAAAATCATATGTATATAATTCAATGAATTTTTACAACATGAACACACGTATAAAGGAAAACTTTAAGTCTGGGCACAGCAGCTCATGCCTGTAATCCCAGCACTTTGGGAGGCCAAGGTGGGTGGATCATGAGATCAGGAATTCGAAACCAGCCTAGCCAACATGGTGAAACCCCGTCTCTACTAAAAATGCAAAAATTAGCTAGGCATGGTGGCGCACGCCTGTAATTCCAGCTACTTGGGAGGATGAGGCAGGATAATTGCTTGAACCCGGGAGGCGGAGGTTGCAGTGAGCCGAGATAGCGCCACTGCACTCCAGCCTGGGCCACAGGGCAAGACTCCCTCTCAAAAAAAAAAAAAAAAAAAAACTTTAAAGAAGTAGACTTTTAATGTAGGAGTCAGATATAGGACTGTTTCAGAGGGAAAGAAAATAAACTGGAAAGGAAGCAGAGGGAAGAGGAAGACCTCTCCGAGAGATCCAGATGTGGCTGCTAAATGCTCCCTTTAGGAAAATGGGGAAGTGGGAGAGGGATATAGGGGAGGAGGGTTGGGCCCCAGGAGTGGAGGGCTTCCCTAGTGGCAGGCATGGGTCTTATCAGAGCCTGCTATGGAGACTGAGCTGACAGAGGTTAGGGAGTAAAAAGAAATTGGAGTGAAAAGAGGATGGAGTACGGACTTGAAAGGTTGGAGGGAAAACATGAAGGTACACACTGGAGACATCAAGGAAAGAGAGATCTCTGTAAAAGCCACAGAGAAACAAGGCTGGAAAAAGGGAAAGAGATGTCAATGAAAGCAGGAGAATATTCTGTTGCATGTGCAGTGAGCCTGGTAAAGTAAGGAGGGGTGAGAAGTCTCTAGAGCTGACTCTTTTAGAAGAGAAGAGGTGGTCCTATGGGCAGTGCTTCCTGGCATGGGCTGGGCACAGGACCTGAACTACTTGCAGGTCCCAAGAAGGGCCATGTTCCCTCTTACCTGCACGCCTTTGTATGTGAACACCTTCCCCCAGATTCATCTGTTTTTTTAGTTTGTTTTGTTTTGAGACGGAGTCTTGCATTGTCGCCCAGGCTGGAGTGCAGTGGCACGATCTCAAGTGACTGCAACCTCTGCCTCCCAGGTTCTAGTGATTCTTCTGCCTCAGCCTCCCAAGTAGCTGGGATTACAGGCACACGACACCACACCCAGCTAATTTTTTGTATTTTTAGTAGAGATGGGGTTTCACCATGTTGACCAGGCTGGTCTTGAACTCCTGACCTTGTGATCTGCCCACCTCGGCCTCCCAAAGTGCTGGGATTACAGGCGTGAGCCACAGCGCCCAGCCTCAGATTCATCTTTATGTCAAAGCTTCAACATCACTTCCCCCAGGAAGTCTTTTCTGTCTGTCCTAGAGTGGGATGAGGCACCTCTGGTTTGCTCCACCAACCCCCATTCTTCTCCCATCACGGCTCCCATCAGGCTGTATTTTAAATGCTTGTTTACCTGTTTCTCCCACTAACCTATAAAATATACGCTGGGCGAGCCCTGCCTGGCCTCCATGTGGTGGAAGAACAAGTTGGACGCTTGAAGATAACCAGTGGGAAAGCTGGGAGGAACCGGGGCATGCTTTGGCGCCCTTTCCTATCTGATTGCTGTTAAGACTTTGATGAGAGATAGTGATTGGAGGGATGCAACCAGCCTTGGTCACTTGGTGCCTCTCCTCCTCATGATTTGGGATGTGGTGGCAGAGGAGTAGGCATGGGTGGCAAATGGCATGCTCAGCGCAAGGTTGCCTTTATCCTGGCATGGGGTAGGGAAATGGTATCAGTGCAGGAGTGATGCCTTGGAAAGGGATATCCTCTCTGGGTACTGCAGATGCAGCTTCGGAGGGCCCAGGACAGCCCTGACCTGGACAGGCAGAGTGCAGAGGCTGCCCTGAGGCTCGGGTGTAGGTGCCCCCGAAGGCTGGTAGTTGTTAAACCCTAGCAGGCAGCCTGGGAGTCGGTGCCTCTCTCAGAAGTGCTCTTGCCTGCCTCCCTAATGGGTGATGAGCTCTTACTTCTGGCACTTTGGCATGGAAGTGACCTTTCACAAAGCTTACGGGGTTTGTGAGGCCTGGGGTTTGAAGCCTTTCTGTTCTAAAAATAGCTTTGGCTGTTTTTATGTGCTATTTCATGTTTTGTCTCAGGCAGTCCTTATAGCCCTACAAGGTAAGTGATGATTCCGTAGTTCACAGTTAAGGATAGTGAACTGAAAACATTAGCTAACTTTCTCCAGATCTCCCTGTTAGTAAATGGCAGGGCCAGGATTGGAATTCAGCTCTTCCTGGGATCAGAGCTTATGCTCTTAACCCCTATGATACTCCTTGGCTCAGGGTTCCCAGAAGGCAATTCAGGGGTTGCCAGTTAGTGTCAGAAGGAAGAGTGGGGCCAGTCGTGGTGGCTCATGCCTGTAATCTCAGCACTTTGGGAGGCCAAGGTGGGTGAATCACTTGAGGTCAGGAGTTCAAAGCCAGCTTGGCCAATGTGGTGAAACCCTGTTTGTACTAAAAATACAAAAATTAGCTGGGCTTGGCGGTGCATGCCTGTAATCCCAGCTACTTGAGAGGCTGAGGTAGGAAAATCGAACCCAGGAGGGTGGAGGTTGCAGTGAGCCAAGATCACGCCACAGCACTCCAACCTGGGTGACAGAGTGAGTGAGACTCCATCTCAAAAAAAGAAGGAAGAGTGGTCAGAGGTGAAGTGTAGCAGGGATTATGCCAGGGGCTCCTTCCTACCTGTGACTTCTGCAGACACCTCACTTTGCACAGTAGTAGTCCTGTAGATTTGGGATCTGACTGGGGACTGTTTGCTCATTGTGTTATTACTTACAGGGCTTAGTAATGTTTTCAAGTTGAGTTTTCTTATTGAAGCAGAATGTGTCTTCAGAGATGCTTTTATTCTGATTTTTTAAAATTTAAATTTAGCTTTGTTTTCTTTGCATTGTTCTCCTGAGTAAAAGAATGATCTCTAAACTCAAACATCAGTGTATCAGGGAGCTGTTGTATTATAGAAATCCAGTTTAAAGGTAAGACTTTTAAAGTGAAAAACATCCTTTTGTGTGGAAATAAGCATCCTTTAATGTATCTGTTTGGATGGACTTCAGAATTTCGGAGGTGAGGATTAGATACCTTTAGCTCTATTTCTAACAAGCTGTTCCTCACTCTTTCTCCTCCCTATTCCCCTCAATTTTTTCAGATCACACACCCAGCTGGCTGCATGTCTCAGTTTATAAAGTTCTTTGGAGAACAGATCCTCATCCTCTGGAAATTTGCCTTACTTCGAAAGCGCATTTTGATATTTTCTCCCCCACCTGTGGGCGTGGTGTGCTATAGAGGTAACCAGAAGCCAGAGTCAGGGGTGCTGCTTAAATCCCTGGAGCAGAAACTGCTTGAGTCTTTCTGTCACTGATCAAGTTTGGAAGAGTTTGGGCCACATCAAGGGGATGGGGTTTTAAGCCCAGGAGTGACCTGATTGGCTGTGAACGCAGGTGACAATGTAGAAGATGGGTTGGATGACACATCAGTGGCGTGGCCAAAGATTAGGGTCTGGATTAAAGCAGAGAAGATGCATTCTAGATGTATTTTAGAGAAACTGGACAAAACTTGTCAGATTGGATTGTAAAGGTTCTGATGTGTGTGAGGCTGCAACGGAAGAGTCTAGGATAACAAGGGTGGTGGGGCCACCAGATGGGGGACTGAGGAGCAGCCGGGGGCTGGCTTGAAAAGGTTAGTGTGGGATGTGATGAGGGTGTGCCGCCTTGAGACCTTCACAGCAGGGGTGTCCACCCACCCTGCATAGCTGGGTCAGGACCTGTGGGCGTTTGAGCTGCAGATAAAGATTTGAGGGAGATAGATTATTTCTGCACTCATATCTGAGATGGACAGCATTACCTGGGGAAAGTACAAGTGTGGAGGGGTGTTCCAGACACAGGAGGTGGACCAGAAAGGTGGAAGGACAGAAAGGACTGGGGAGGGACAGGCAGAAGGGGGAACCAGAAGACACAAGGGTTATAGAGGCCAGAGTTCTGACAAGGTCAAATTCTAAGCAAGACCAGCTAGAGAGAGACTGAGAAATGTTTATTGGGTTTGGGAAGCATGTTGCTGACATCACCTTGAGGGATCAGTTTCTCCTGTGGGACCTAAAGAGGCTTGCTACCTCCAGTCTCCTCAGAATGCCAGGGCCACCTGGCTCCTGAGGCACCAGATAGCCTAGAGCAGAGGTGTTGAGCTGCAGGCTCCAAGGGAGGAAGGGGGTGGAGGGGCAGACCCTCCCCGCTCACCTCCTCTGTCCCCACAGTGTACTGCTGCTGCTGCTTGGCCAACGTTTCACTGCCTGGCATCGGGGGCACCATTCCTGAGTCCAAGCCTTTCTTCTACGTGAACGTGGCCGACATCGAGAGCCTGGAGGTAGAGGTGTCCTATGTGGCCTGTGAGTACGGGGCCCTCCCCTCATCTTGCCCTCAGGTCCCAGCCCTGCTCCTGCCAGACGCGGGGCTCCTGGGAGCCTTGCTTCCCAGTGGGGTCGGGTGGGTTCCCACCTCTCTAACCCCGGGTTCCACAGGCACCACAGAGAAGATCTTTGAGGAGAAGCGGGAGCTCTATGACGTCTACGTGGATAACCAGAATGTGAAGACACACCACGACCACCTGCAGCCGCTGCTGAAGATCAACAGCGCTGACAGGGAGAAGTACCGCCGGCTCAATGAGCAGAGGTAGCGGCAGCTACGGGGAGAACCGGGGCTCCACCCTCCTCAGGGCAGCTCCAGCATGGGGTCTCTGCAAAGCCTGTCTTCTGTCCCTTCCCTGAAGCATTTCTGCCAGTCTCCATGCTGCCTGGGATGGAGATGGAAACGAAGGGAAGCCCTGCAGTGGAAGAGGCCAGGCTCCCTGTATGCTGCCCTGATAGGAGGGGAGTAGATCCACGGTGCTGGTTTCTTTCTTCTCATGGACTTTGGAATCTGAGCACCTTGACTGAGCACCTTCATTGTGTTGGTCGCTGTATTAGAAGCTTGCTTATATGTATCTGATGTCATTCTCAATAATCTGGTGATCCTATGAAATAAATGTTATCATCATCCCCCACTGATAGACAACTAGGAAAGATTGTTACTTGCCTAAGATTACCAGGGGCAGAACTGGCCCTGGACCCCAGGAATTTTGAGTCCAAACCCTGTTGATCCCTTTCCTGGCTGGTGCTGCTTCCTGGGAGGTGGTGGCCCATTGAAGATGCCTGGCTGAGGCCTCACCTGTGACTGGGGTCCTGGTACCTGCACCAGAGTCTCATGGTTCTCTCCTTCCCAACAGGCAGATGCTGTTGTACTCCCAGGAGGTAGAAGAAGACTACAACCCTTGTGAAGAGGACCTCTTCGTGCTGTGAGTCCTGGGGCCGTGGGCGTGGGGTCTCCCTGAGGATCCCTTCAGCACTGAGTGACCTGCATCCCTCCCATGTCACTCACTGCAGACCAGGGATGCCCTTTATTGCTGCCAAGGGCACTTAGAGCCAGGCTCCTTACAGAGGCAAACCTGAGCCCTGAAATGCCATTGGGGGAACCCAGAGGACTTACGGAAAGAAGCAGGGCCCTTAAGAGAAAACAGGAGTTTTAGTGTTTCTTTTCTTTTTGGGCTTTTACATCAAGGATGTCCACTGCATAGAAGCTGTCTGTCCCTCAGGATTCAGGGACTTCTCCTTTCCATTGCCTCCTTTGAATAGAGTAGTTCCTTGCACTGAGTATTATGGGATAATCTGAAATTGTAATTCTTGAATCAAATGAAATCTCTTTGCCCCGTAGGGGTAGGAACCAGGGCCTTTCCACCTCACAGCACTGAATTCATTCCTAGACAGCTGGGTGCAGTAGCCTTCTGTGCTGTGAACTGAATTCTCCCAGCTTCCTCTTTGGTCTTCCAGGGCTGAGGTTGTGGTTTGATGTTGAAAACTTAATGTGGGCATTTCTACAAAGGTGTAGCATCTTGATTCTAATAGTGGACTTCCTAAAACCTACATCCTGTTTAGGTGGAAAGTATCTGAGACTTGAGCACAGCCACAGTCTCATCCAGTATGACATGTACCACTGTGTCTGAAATTCCTGAGCACCCAGGGCCACTTCAGGTACCGGGCACTTTGCAGACCTGAGAGCTGTATGGGGCTGGACTGTCTAGTCTAACTAGACAGTGAGCGCTGCCCTGAACGGGGCTTGTTTGTTCATAAAGCACTCTAAAGCAGTGACTTTTAAATCTTGATCTGTGCATCTCACTCCTCCCAAAGAGTCATCAAGGGAGAGCAAACACCCAAGGGTAATGTTGGCTCATGTTCATTTTGTTGGTGGTGTTGAATTTTTGCTTCCTCCTATGACTAAGCAGAAAGAGAAAAGCAGTGTGTGGGGGCCTCTTCTCAGGCTGTGTTTAAACCCCGGTCACTTCCCTCAACAGGAAAATGGATTTTGACAGGCCATCTTGTTTAGAGATTTCCCTAATCACACCATAATTAATGCCAAAAGGTTTCTTTGCTAACTTTAGTAGCACTTGAATAATTGTTTAACTTTTACTCTTTTCTTGTTTTAAGATACCTGCGAATCCACTGAAAAGTACATTAAACAACAGTATAGTTTTGGTTCCCCATATGTGGATTATCTAGTGAGTTTTTTTTTTCCCCCTTCCTTTCCTGTGTCTTGTCTTCTAAATGCAGATTTTTCCTAGAACAAAACAACCGGATATTTCAGACTTTGTTGGAGGTGTCTGCCAGTCAAGACAAAACTCTGACAGCAGAGCATGCCCGGGGCATGGGCCTAGACCCCCAAGGAGACCGGAGCTTTCTCCTGGACCTGCTAGAGGCCTATGGCATTGATGTCATGCTAGTCATCGACAACCCCTGTTGCCCGTAGGAGGAGCCAACAGGACTGGGAGCCGCTTCATGTGGGATGTCAGCAGCCTGGAGTTCACCCCAGGCCCCCAGAGGGCCTCATTTTTTATTAAGTTGACACGAAGGAATATTGTTTATACTTTCCAACAAACATAATTTTTGCAATTTCCTTTCTGCCCTTTTCCCTAGAGATAAGGTGAGAGCGCCTTGGTTTAGTGTCCTGCCATGTTAGGATATTGGAATCTGCCACTTTCTCCCAGAGCTGCTGGTCCTTTGGGCTTGGTCATAGGAGTTGTATCACTAGGAGTGGGCTTGAGCTCTGGAAATATTGGGATGGACTGTTCAGAAAGTTTGTGCGGTCTTTGTCCCTTGATGTATTTGAGAATAAGACAACCATCTGTCCCCTGTGGCCTTAAGATGTTCATCTGCCTAAAGGCAGAAACTAAACTGGATGATCTTTTAAAGTTTTTAGTAGCTCTAGGAGTCTTGGGATCAAATCCCTTTTCTTGTTCACTGGGGCAACTTTATGTCTTCTCTGTTTACTTGAGTAGGGACCACAAAGAAGGAAAAAAGGATGTTTCTGACACCAAATGTGAGCTTATCTTACGGTCAGAATGACAGAGGTTGCTTATCAGTGAGCTGAAAACT
Organism: Macaca nemestrina; assembly: GCF_043159975.1. Classification (NCBI taxonomy): domain Eukaryota; kingdom Metazoa; phylum Chordata; class Mammalia; order Primates; family Cercopithecidae; genus Macaca; species Macaca nemestrina. The sequence goes on from NC_092128.1 coordinate 17,345,327, forward strand.
AAAATTGTAGATTGAAGCCTTGAAACCTTCCTCAAAGTAACTTCATGGTGGCCATGCAATGTAATGTTCCTCTTTCTCTAAACCCCTCCTCTTGGGATGAATTGGTGAACTGTTAAGGGCCAGTGCTGGCCTTGGAGCTTGCAAGCAAATTAATTTTCCAATTTAGTCTCTTAAGGGTTCAATATGCTCTTGGAGTAAGGGGTATTTTTAAAGGCTGAAGTTTGGGCTGCTGGAGGATAGAGCAGTTGAAGTTCGAATAGGATGGAGAAGTCACTCTCTCTTCATCTGGACATGAGTTCTCTGGAGGCATTAGCAGTAGCAACTCTGGATCAACACAGATTTTCTGGATTCCGAAATCTAGCAAGGATCTGAGCTGGTTAACTCAGAGGGTGGAGCATGATGCTAACAAGACCGTTCATCATTTTGGACCCCTCACAAACACACTTTTCTTTAGCAGAGGTGACATTCCTTAGGCTAAATCTTTGGATCCAGGGACATAACAGATTTGTTGAGAGAAAATGTGGCAGTGCCTTCACCCAGGACAGTGGTCAGGAAGCCCCGAGCATCACTGATGGATTTAACCATTCTCTTCTGAAGTGCTCTGCTCTAGGCTGGGTCCCATTTTCACCTGCCTGTCCTCTGATTGGCTTTTGCAGGAGGGCAGCTTACGTGTTTGTCAACCAGTTAGAAAGCCAGTTCCTGTGGGTTGAGTTTAGGCCTTCTTGGCCATGATTGAGAATTTTGACTTGGGATACTGGGTTGCTGGTGACAAATAATGTCTTCCTCTTCCCCCTTCCCGCCTGGCTCGATTATGGGAATAGCCGTCAGTGCATCTATGTCTGTGACCAAGACCCAGCCAGACTAACGTACACAGCAGAGAGAAATAACATTCAAATGGTGGGTCACACATCTCATCTCAAGATAAGGTGCTTAGGGTTCACTGCTTTATTCAAAAGTATTTTCACTGTAGCTCCTTCATATGGAATATCAAAACTGAAGAAATTCACACATGGACATGCAAATAGACATTGATTAATCAAGGTAGCATCTTTATGTAAATATATAAATAAGTTTGGGCATTGAAATGTAGACTGTACAGCTAATACACTTCTCCTCTGCAGTGTTGGTTGCTGTCATTTCAGTAATGTAGATGTTTACAAAAGAAAAAAACATCCGTGTTTCGAGGTTGAAGACTCATCTTTTTTCCCCTTTACACACAACCTCTCCTCTTGCCTCTCAAGGGTTGAGGGGTCCTTTCTAACTTAAGGCTAATGGTTACTTTTCATGGTATCCTGAGGTTCAGGGTGTTTTAAGCTGGGGGTAGGTGGTTAGAGGCAGGAGCAGGAGTGAAAGGAAAGATCTGATTCTCCTAGAGGACACAGGAAGACCTTTTTCTGGAATTAGGGAATCTGCCAGGAGGAGCTGTTTTAGGCACTTCTGCTCCGAGCCTTCTATATGCAAACACTCTGCGGGTTTAACTGCAAGCTCAGAAGTGCTGGTGTAAACATAGCAGGGTGAGAATGAAGTTCCTGCATTTTCCTGTGAATGGTGAGTCAGGGCTTCTGGGTTCCCTTAACTTTGTGCTTGTCTCGGTAGCTTTCTGTCTCAGTCCACCCTCCCGCTCATGCAGAGGGTCAGGGTATGGGTGGCCACAAAGGAGAATGTGCCAGTGAGGCAGTGAAATATTTTCTGAGAAACCCTCTGCTTTTGTTCAGAAGAAAGTGCTGAACATCGTTCACAGACTTCTAGGTCTGTAAGCTCTTTAGGGGCGGGCATTATGATTACCACTGGCCTCCTGGAGGAGGGTTGGAAACTTGTGGTGTGATACCTTCTGCCACTATCTCCTGCTGGGCCTCAGCCCTGGCCTGCCTGAGCAGGCCTAGTTCTCCTGTGAAGCTTTCAGCCTGATCTCATGCCACACTGTGAAACGAAACATGTGCCAGTTGAGAAATAATTGCTGACCTGAGACGCTGGCTGGGCTGCCCTGTTGTTCCTAAGTCAGAAGAAATTCCAGGTGGGAGGAGAATTCAGGTTTGGGGCTTGTTGGTGTCCATGTAAAATATGACAAAGGCCTGTTCAAGGGGGTGTTTTCAATTCTGTGGGCTCAGCAGATGATACTACTCAGCCTTTGGGAAAATGTCCAGTTGGCTCCTGGCTTAGGACTCTCCATAAGGAGTTCCAAATGGTAGGGCTTATCCCCTACCAGAATAAAAGTATGGCCCAAATTATGTGTTTAGAATTTGCTTGGGCTTTAAACACGAAACATTCTCTATGCCTGGTAGAGACAATTCCAGTGTCAGTGTCCCACCTGGAACCTCTACAGTCCTCAGTAAATTATGATTGCAATGAATTAGAAGGCTTTTGTCTTCCATATCCATCATCCATTATAGCATCTGTGTCTCCATCTGGTTAGGGGGAGGGAAGCTGAAATCATTGATGTATCAATAGAAGTAATTTAGTTTAGGAACTTGCATCTATAACTTACCTTGTTTTGTTCCACTTTAAAGTCAAGACAAGAAAGTTAAGCTAGCACACAGGTGCACATGCTTCCAGATGCCACATGTGAACATTTGTTGATCATGTAACTACCGATGAGACTTTAGCTAGAAGATAAATTAAATCTTAGCTAAATCATTGTTTTTCATTCTGGTGGCTATAAGGATGAATTTGCTCTCAGTCTTGATACACTGAAAGCCCTTCAAACACAATAAAAGATGAAATCACTCACCTTTAAACTGAGGCCTTCAGGGAAGCTTTTGTAAAGGGCAGTAATGAATTAGGCTTTCAGTTGTAGGACATCAACCCTCTGAGAAGAGGCAGAGACCCGAGGGACCATTTATTTCCCTCTGAAACTGCACAGCCCGGGGAATGGATTGAGATGCTTTCTCCAGTCCCTGTACAGGTCATCCTTGCAGAGGTAGAGGAGGAGTGGGCAGGTGGATGAATAAACAGGATAATGCTCAGCTTGGCAGTGAACTTGCCTTAGTGTGATGACAGTTCTAACATGGGCAAGAAAATCAGATTGGGGACCAATATGCCAGGCATAGGCTTTTATCTCCCTAATAGATCCCAAGCTAGTAGGCTTGGATTCTGCCAAACGGCCATCCCTCCTGTCTTCTCCCCTGTACCTTGTGGTTATACCGAGGTGAGAATCATGCTGACCCCAGTCCCGTCCCCTCTCATTTCAGGAAAACCCTTTTCTGATTCAGGTAGGGGGAGAGGAGGAGTTAAGGGCTCCGTTTACTCCCAAGTCATGGATTTTTAATATTCCATTTTTATTACTAATATACCTCTGTTCCTAGAAGCTACTGGAGTCTTGAGTGTTGTGGGAAAAGGCTAACTGTGAATTAAGTTAATGTTTTTCTTATAAGAAATGGAAGTTTATTTTTTTATTGATATTACTATGTGATAAACTGAGTATGCATATACTGAAATGGAAGGAAATTTTAAAACTATTATTCTAGAAGAAATGGGCAGTTTTGTAATTTGGTGGTGGCTGAGACCCCATAGAAGTTTTACTTTGTAAATAATTTGGAGAGTGAATAAGGAGATTGTGCTATGAAATCTTGACATGCTCTTTAGGAGGTAGACTTGACAGTCCTAGGAAGGTTGACATAAAAATACCAACCTTAAGTAAAGCTCTAGTACAAAAAAGGGTAAATGTCATCATTCTTATTTTTAGGCCTCTTTCTTGAGAGAGGTGGGAGTGGGAGGTAGTGTTATAACTGGCACTTTAATTCGTTTTTGGAACTAGAATTTAGGGGCAGTTGGATGAAATTGCAAATTTTGAAGGGGAATAAGAATTTTCTAGTGCTCTATAAAGAAATGGAGAAAAAAGCCTTGCTTTCATCTTTTTAGAATTTATTCTTGATTTTTAGCACACTGTGGGGCTTTTAGAGCTAATATGATCTAAATTCAGAAAATTTAATTTTCATAGCAGGCCAGGTGTGAATTACTTATGTTTGCTATATAATGCTTATTTAGACTAATAATAAATTTACTTTGCTGTCTAAGGCTAGTCAGAGAATGTGGGGATGAGGCAGGATGTTTTCAATTAGCCAGAGATGATCCACAAAGTGAACAGTCCACACAGAGGTCACTGAGTTGGATGGTTGCAAATATATTGACATTAGAGTGAAAACTCCTTCCTTTGGGTAAACCAAAGAAAGATACAGTATATTGAAAAATTTTAAGATGGTGTTATACAAAAAAAAAAATTTGGGTCTAACGTGTCCATGAAGACTGTCAAGTGAAGAATGGTGGAGATTCTGGGCGTTTGAGCAGCCAGCCTAGATGAGTGACTTCAGGGACAGAGAGCAGAGGAAAGCAAAATGAATTTCCTTTATTTACCCAAAGTTTGTTGACTGAATTTTTGTATAGGTCTGGGAAAATAAGCCTAAACAAATAGTTGTACCCTTAGAAAAACTGTTTCCCCATTTCTTTCTGAGTTAGAATCAGCATAGCCTGCCTGTCGCCTTAAATGTAAAAATCCTATTTTGATTAATACCCCAGCCTAAGAGTTACAGCAATACAAGAGACTGAATCTATTTTTGTTTCGGGTCTTTACCTCATATTATGAAATTAGTAAGACACTTCATAAATTTTGCCCAGAACACTGATGTGCCCAGGTATGCCGTGCTCTCTGTTTCCAGTGGTGGTAATTTTAAGGCCTAAAGAAAGCTGGGGTTAATCCTGAAGCTAAGAGTAAATGTTTCTTGCATTGATTTTGTTCTGTGGTACAAATAACATCTATGAATATCATATCTGTATATATATGAACCAAGTTGCGTGCAGAGAGGTTGATACAACTATATTTACAGAAAATGATTTTTACAATTAAAGTTCACATTTTAACATGAACACGTGTGCTGCAGTCCCTTCTCCAGTCCGAGAAAAGTGGTTTGTGGTAGGAAGGAATGGTGGCCCACCCCATGAGCAGAGCCCATGGGGGCTGAACCTGACTTCACTTACAGTGACGATGGAGGAGATTGGGGAGCTGCTACCTGTCCTTCTGGAAGCCACGGTCTGGACAGACTTTCTCCAGGTAATGGGAAACAAAGTTGGGAATGACTATGCCACCCAGAAGAGACAGGGCTGTGTACCCTTAATTACATCAGGAAACTTCTGGAATCCCACAGAGACCACCACCCTTTTACTTTACATACTCTCTTATCAAAGTTAAGTTTAAAATTGCATGTGTATATATATATATTTGGTGTATGTGTATATTCTAAACTTTTATTTCATTTTTAACCTTTTGGGGAGTTAGAGTATGTATTTAGAACCAGTATAGGGTACATGGCTATCACTGGCTCTGTAAATCAAATGGCCTGGATTCAAAGCCAGGTTCCTATTTTCTGAGCTATGTAACCATATATTATTACAGGCTGAGTATCCCTTATTCAAAATGCTTGGGACTTAGAAGTATTTTCAGATTTCAGATGTTTTAGGATTTTAGAATCTTTGCATTATAAATCCAAACCCCAAAATGTTCCACTGGGCACTTCCTTTAAGCATCATGGTGGCACTCAAAAAGTTTTGGATTTTGGAGGATTTCAGATTTCACCTTTTCAGATTAGGGATGCTCAACCTGTACCTACTTCCTAGGGTTATTGTGAGAACCGATGCATCAGTTACATATGTGAAGCACTGGCACTTAGGAAATATAACTGCATCCAAATATGTGCAAAGCAGCTGTGAGGGAAAGGAAAAAAGCTTTATAAACTTCATCTTAAACTCTATCTTACAGAAAGCAACTATGGTTTTTGTTTGTTTTTTTTTGAGATGGAGTCTTGCTCTGTCACCCAGGCTGGAGTGCAGTGGTGTGATCCCAGCTCACTGCAACCTCTGCCTCCCGGGTTCAAGTGATTCTCCTGCCTCAGCCTCCAGAGTAGCTGGGACTACAGGCGCCTGCCACCACACCCAGCTAATTTTTGCATTTTTAGTAGAGACGGGATTTCACCATGTTGGCGAGGCTGGTCTCGAACTCCTGACCTCAGGTGATCCACCCGCCTTGGCCTCCTAAAGTGCTGGGATTAATCTTTGCATCTGAGTGAAATTAATCTGTCAAAAAGTTTGTACTAAACGGAATCACCTGGGAAGGGTGGCTAGCTTCCCGATGCAGATTCCTGGGCCCCATCCCCAAATTGGGTTATTAGGTTCTCCTCTAGATAGCTCAGCATTCCAGCTTTGGCTGACAAGCCTCACTCAGGTCACGCTCTTTTAGTTGCACTGTTAAACGTCTTCCATGCAGGCTTTATGGGGAAGGACAAGGCAAAGAACAAAGCAGTCAACAATAAGGAAACCAAGCCCTCACAGGAAAGAGCCTGAATCAAGGAAACAAGGCATCTTTATATTTAAAAATGAATAGGGTTCTAAAGTGGCTTCCATATCCTTCCTCAGTTATATGTACCATTATGATTAGAACCATAACATGAGCACACAAACACACACTGGTAGCCTATCAGAGAAGAAAGCCAGATTCTGCACTGGTCCTTGGAACTGTTACAGAACCACGATATGCTAAATGAATCTCGGCTCAGGTGAAAACTTTTGTTTTCATATACCACAGCATCCTTCCTCCCTACCTGTGGGTGGTATGGGATGAGTGATCTTTATGCTGATGTTTGGAACCATCTGTTACGTTTTTGCTAAAAGCAGAACTTTTACCACCCTAAAGAATACAGTGTGAAATAAGAAAGCCTTCCTTTTTGTGATCTTCATTCATGGACTTTTCATAGCTGTTCTGTAATCTACTCAAGCATTGGTCTCTCTCCCATCTCCATGGGATGTGGGGGCCTGGTGTATGTACTCTGTCTTAAAAGGGATCTGCCTGGCCGGGCGCGGTGGCTCAAGCCTGTAATCCCAGCACTTTGGGAGGCCGAGACGGGCGGATCACGAGGTCAGGAGATCGAGACCATCCTGGCTAACACGGTGAAACCCCGTCTCTACTAAAAAATACAAAAAACTAGCCGGGCGCGGTGGCGGGCGCCTGTAGTCCCAACTACTCGGGAGGCTGAGGCAGGAGAATGGCGTGAACCCGGGAGGCGGAGCTTGCAGTGAGCTGAGATCCGGCCACTGCACTCCAGCCTGGGCGACAGAGCGAGACTCCGTCTCAAAAAAAAAAAAAAAAAAAAAAGGATCTGCCTGAGAGAGAGCCTGCAGCTAAGGCCTGCCAGCTCTGCTTCCTCCCCTTCCCCCTGGCAATCCTCCCTCATTGATCTTCCTGTGGTGCACTGCCCCCTAGAGTGTGAGAACCTCAGGGGCACTGAACAAAGGAAAATGTCTGCGGTAGTAAAAACGGTGCTAATGACTGGCTGGCAAAGCCCTGGCAAATCAGGTGGATTTTAGTTCTCTGCTTTCAACAGACTAAAGGAGAATCTAATCAAGTTGTTAGTTGATAGATCATCATTAATAATTCTTGATGATAGGGCACTGTGATCTTTGTCGAAATTCCAAAGGAATTCAAAGAACTGTACGACATTGCTAACATAATTCTGTTCCATAGAATTTATGTGCTTACATCTATAAAGAAATGAAACAAGGAATACAGCTGAGGTTGAACCCCATCTCAGCTGTAAATCACATTCATGTATTCTTGGATAAATGAACTAATTAGGATAAAGAACATTCTAATAAAACAACTTTTAATCATCAAAGAATTATATTAATACTGTTTTCATTATATACCAATAATTATGATAACATTTGTTCTGGAATGAGATAGATAAACACTTAAAGCAAGAACTAAAAAAAACTTATTTCCATTTATATTTTTTGTTGACAAGATAATGGAGTGAATGATTAAAAGATGGCAGGCATAATAGATTACATTCTGATAGGATTCTTGGCTGAAAAGTAGTATAGAAATACAGAAGGAGAAAAGCCAATTTGAAATGTTCAACTACTAAAGAACTAGCTCATTTATTTTTATAAATGAATGAAGGGTGTCAAATTGTTACGATATTTAAATTGTACTGGATATGTTTAAAATAGTGATGTAACAGTTTTTATTTTAGAATACCAATATTTACACGACACCAGCAAATACATACTTTGTCAACTATTTAACTTCCCATGAAAAATTTTAGATGTCAACTTAGATGGGTGAGGGGAATACATGATTTTCCAAAATACTTCTGGGGGGCACGTGAGCAGAATACTTTGTGGACCACTGCTTTAAAACACTATTTCTCCAAGTACGGTTGAGGGACAACTTATAGAATCACCTGGGAAGGGCAGCTGACTTTTTAAAAATGCATATTCCTGGACCCCATCCCCAAATTGGGTTATTAGGTTTGGGGTAGACCCCAAATAAATCAATTTTCAACATGTACCCCAGATGGCTCTCATGCAAACCATTTAGGAAGCACTACTTAAAAAAATTAAAACTAGCAATTTACAGTATTGTAGTCATGGCTGAAGAGGGAACCAACCCCGCCTACATTTCTGGACTGAGGATACAACTGAATTAAAAGCTAAACAGGAGCCGGAGCTCACAAAACAGCAGCACCCGTGAAGGAGCCTAGAAATAGGAAAAGGTCGCCAGGGAAGGAATGCACTTTCCTGGAATTCCTAGCACGGTCAAAGAACAGAAATGGAAGGGCGTAGGCAGGCTAAGCCCACTGTGGGCTCTCCACTGTGGTTGCATTTGGAAGAAAACAGAAGAAAGTCCTTTTCCATCTTGAACCAGCCTGAGGAAAGTTCGTGTTTAGGAGCGCCGACCGTCACACCAAAATAAAACATGCACTAATGGAAGCGGATTGCAAAGCAGGTGACAGAGCACGCTTTGGGAAGCACTGCTGGAGTGGGGGCAGAGGGGTACTTGCCATGAAAATGCCCTGGGGCCCCTCTGACGACACTGTTGGGATGGTTGAGGCACCTGTTCTTTTGGTCCCACCGGTGGCCTAAAGTGTGGTCTCAGAGCGCTTGTCTTCTGCTGCTCACTGGGTGGGGCTTGCGAGCATCTGTTCTCTCTTCCTAGGATCACAGAAGAACTGCAGCTTCCTGGGGAGCAGTTTCACCTCCACAGGCATCGCTTCATACTCCTCACTGTCAATGCTAAAAGAGCCCCCTGCTCCCTGGGGTGAAGAGAATATTCAGAACAGCTCAAACCCACATCAGTGGCCTACTGGAGTTGGGGTCTCACAACAGCACCAGAACAAGTTCATTACGGAAAACAACATCCTGTCTTGAGGATTACCCTAATGTTCTTTTACAAAAACATTCAGTGCCTACTCTGTGATGGCACAGTGCTGGTTCTGGAAACATCCTAATTCTACCATCCATGAAAAAGGATTTATTTTCTTTTTTTAGCCCCTATCTCCTCCCAGAGTATTTTGGGATTTGAACAACATGGTTATAATTTTGAAATATGTATTAAAAGGCAAGGGTCCTGCAACGTCTTAAGGAACTCATAAACATAGTCCTTCTATATTATGCTAATCCTTCTCAAATAAAAATAGAGAAAGACAGCTAATTCTCTTATGACAAGCTATTATATCTGCTGGATCATTTTCATTATTCTCTAAGACTTGCTTAGCTTGATATACCTAAGGTATACGAACATTAATATCATTACAGAGTCTATGAAACGCTTCCATAACTCATGCATTTAATTCAATATTTATATCGAAACTGTGATGCCAGTCACTATGGGGATACCTTCTCTTTACCTATAGTCTTGTCTGAATACAGTAATATAATGGCCACATGTCTTCAAAGGCTATCTGAAGAGCCTCTTTTCCAAATTGCCAATTGAATAACCTCCCAATTCCAGATTCTATTTCCATATTTTTCACTTATATAGGTTATTCTAAGCATGGCATTTTGTAATACAGAAAAATTCAGTGTTGAACTGAAAACTGCTTCCAGACCCTTTATATAAAATGTTAAAGTAAAAGCAACTATTAACATTTGCCAGCTAGACAATTCTCTGTCTTAATGTAGTCACCTTCTGCACTATTTACATATGGAAAAATAAAAGGAGACCTAAAAACCACTTTAGGGAAGAACCTTGGCTTGAAAACGATGGGAGTCTTCAAGAGTCCAACTCTAAATCCGTGACTCCGAAGGGGATTCTGCCATCCTTTTCGGCTCCCCGCTAATATGACCCAGAGCCTGGCAAAATGCTTGGCACACAGTACGTGCCTAAGTGTGTGGGTTAGCTAACAGAGAGGAAGGATGGGACACAGCAGAGGGGCAGGCCGACGACGAACGAATCAAATGCTGTGGATCTTCCGACCCCTTCCCCACTCACCTCGGGGACAAGCAAGGTGCACCGGCTGGCTTGGAGACACTCCGTGCCCTCAGCATGCAGCTTGGGGTTTCTCACCTTTCGACTTCTGTGGGCACAGGAAAAAGCAAGCTGAAGAGCAGTGATGGCAACTGCATTAGGTTGCAACAACGTAGCAACTTCTTTCCCCCTTTTTATGAGGTTACATAAGTGGACAGATGGTCTATTAAGCCACAGAGTTCTGTAAATAATTTTTCCACAGTGATTCTTGCTTAGCATTGTGATACATTCTAGACTGAATGTAGAGAACTGTGCATGAAGTTATGACTTCCTCCGAAATGCTCTTAATTTGATTTAAAAATTGATTGATTTAAAAATATTCCACATGTAACTAATTCTTAGACTGTTAGTCTCAAATTTAAAAATTAGAATGAAATTCAATTCTTTAGGAAAAGTACTAAACTTCTGGTATTTGGTACTTCTTGTGATTTATTACTTGAAGGAGAAAATATTTTTACTTTAATGTAGATATTTTTATGTATATGAACAACTAGTCTTAGAAGTTCTCTGATAACCCTTCCTATCTGTGGGTCCCACTCCTGTGGATTCAAGCAACCGAAGATAGAAAATACCTATTTTTGCAACTGTACTGAATCTGTACAGACTCTCCTCCCCTAGAGAATACAGTATAGCAACTATCCACATAGCATTTACATTGTATTGGGTATGATAAGTAATCTAGAGATGATTGAATGTACACAGGGAGGATGTGCATACGTCTGTGCAAATACCCTGCCACTATACAGAAGGGACTTGAGAATCTGGATTTTGGTATCTGAGGGAGGTCCTGGAACCAATCCCCCAAGGATACTGTAGGATGACTGTATTTATAACACAGTCTATTTGGCATACAATATCTACCCTTGAGTAAGTACTATGGAGTAAAATTTCCAGCGCATATTCAGACACACACTCCACCTCATGCAGATATATCCTTTAGGCAGTGGAAGTACAGTAAAAGCTAATACCAGGTAAACTAGTCCATTATTTATCATTCATTAACAACAGTAATTCTACGAAATGTATCAGAGTTTTCTAATGCAACTTCACAATGTTCTCTTCAGGTATCCAGAGGAAACAGACATTACTTGATTTCACTTCCTGTAGAGAACAGAAGGACACTGTGGCTGCCACTGATGCTAACAATGCAGAACATAGTGGCTTCGCCTAACCTTAGCAATAGAATTGGGGTCTCTATTTCTGGATCCCAGTATCATAAAGGAGATTTGAATATTGCTGGTCTCGCTGGCCAGACTGTCAATGAAGATTGTGTGATTTCTGGACATTCCGTAGAAGGAACAGGATTTTCCCTTCTTTTTCCTATAGATACAGCAAGAAAATCAAAGGCTGCAGAATCAGCTATTCAGTCTCTGAAGAATTTATGCCAAAGGCAAGAACAACAAACTTATGTGCCTGTGTAGATAATGAAGTAGCCATGGAGACCAGGCCGCTGCAACAGAAATGTGTGATCCCTAAGTGGGCACGAGAGGGAGCTCTGAGACAAAGCACAGAAAAGCAGAGCTGAGCAAATTACCAGTTGGCATGGGAACACACCAGCTCCTCAGATGCTCTGAAGGAGGATTTATAGTGTTCTTAACCAATACAATTCTGGCAGAGGTAGGACTTGACAAATCACAGGACTTGGAAGGGTATTCTGTGTTGGAAAGGGAAAAAGGCCTGGGAAATGCCCAAGGTACTCAATACCTTTTCGAGTTCTCTATGAAGGCCCTGGGAATAGGAGGACATGGTGAACTGACATAAACAGTAATGGATACTGTGAAGTGCTTCACAATATAAAAAGACTTGACACACATTCTCTTACTCAAGGCTGAACGCCGGTCCTGAGATCGGCAGAGACGATTGTGTTATTTCATTCTGTAGACAGGGAAAGGATTCAGACGCTAAATGATCCGAGTCATGACGTCGGGTAAGTGGCAGAATCAAAATTTGCATTCAGCTCTTTGACCCTGAAACCAAAGTTCTTGACGCTGTGTCATGCTCCATTGAATTCTTTGGTTTCAATTGAAAAACAAAGACTGCTCTTACATTCTGATCCCCACAAAATGAACAGTGATGGCCAGCACAGGAGAGGGGCACTATACATGTCAGCCCCTAGGAAAGAAAGAACATCGAAATTCCCAAACAAGACAAGGCTTTGGCTGGATCTCTGTCTTAGACTTCATGGGGCACTCTGAATAGTAAAATCTGAGAAAATCACAAGCCTCATTTCCTATGAACTCCAGTCCACTTACCCTATAGTTATAAAGTCTCCTTTGCTGATGGTGTCAGGTTCAATGCAGATATTCAGAAAATCTTCTTTGCTCTAAAAAGGTTAAGAACACTAACGTCATTACTCTTAAAATTTGGCTAATGCAGCCTGTTGTCATCCTCAGCTTTGATGGTTCATAGTTTGAAGCTGTGTACAAATAGGGGGCTCTACTTGTAGTGATTTAATTCTGAACCTATTCTCAGCCTTTTTTTTTTTTTTTTTTCCCACTAAGAGCTTTACTGAGGTATAATTTATAGAAAATTCATCTCCATTGCTTGGCTTTTTTTTTTTTTTACTACATAAGCAAACAGAAAACTCAGAGTGGGAGGTTCTGGACGTTCTGTCACTCACTAGTAATTATTAACTGTTCTAGTCTCTAGGATTACTTCCCTTGCAGGCCAAGCTTTCAGCCCATCCCAGCAATCTCAGTGTTCACTGTACATCAGCTTCACATCACAGCATAGAATCAGCTGCTTGGTGTGGAGAGCCCAGGTGCCTGTGCTCCTTTAAATGCTCTACATACAAATTTGGTATGCAACCAGAGTTGAAAAATAGCAATCCATTTATTCTATGATAATGTTTAAAAACTTTCCATTTCCAGCCACAGAAAGCTCTGGATGATTTGAGCTATGACAAAATGGCTATAGAACAGACTTGATTCTTGGACCACTTCCCATAACTTGCTACCAGTCAGTGACTAGCCACACAAACCTAGCCCTCTGTAAATGAATCCCACAACTTCTATGTCAGCTTCAAATAGAGGTCTTGTTTCTTTGGGGGTACATTCAAAATCATCAGGCCCAGGATAACCCACAGGCCTCTGAGAGCCTTAAAGCCTTTGCCTAAGATTAAAGGGTAACAAAGAACAACTAACTCTCAACTAAGAATTACAAAACATAAAGTGGATGACTTTGAAAGTTCACCTTTTATTCAGCTACTTGCTGAGTACCAATCATGCACCATGAACCCACGGAGCTTGGGTTACACCAGTGAACAAAAGGCACATGAATTTCTGCCTACAAAGAACTTACTTTCTACTGTAGAGACTGGAGGGAATAGATAGATCGTAGTAAAAGAGTAAATTATAAACTGTGTTAGAAGGATACCACAAGTATTTCAGAGTATATTAGAAAAAAGGAACAAAGAAGCAGAGCGAGGAACATGAGGTGGCGCTGATGGCAGTGGCTGCATTATAAAAGGGGGTTCCATGGAGAAGCCTTGGAAAAGAGACCTGAAGGAGATGAGGGAGTCAGCGATGTGGACATCCAGAGCAGTGGTTCTCAAAGTTTAGCAAGTGTCACTGGAGAGCAGGTAACACTCAGACTCTGGTTTTTCTTTGTCAACTAAAAAATAAATTTTTGGCCAGGTGCAGTGGCTCACGCCTGTGATCCCAGCACTTTGGGAGGCCAAGGCAGGTGGATCACCTGAGGTCAGGAGTTCGAGACCAGCCTGGCCAACACGGTGAAACCCCGTCTCTACTACAAGTACAAATATTAGCCGGGTATGGTGGCAGGTGCCTGTAATCCCAGCTACAGGCAGGAGGCTGAGGCAGGAGAATCGCTAGAACCTGGGAGGCGGAGATTGCAGTGAGCCAATATCGCGCCATTGTACTCCAGCCTGGGTGCCAAGAGTGAAACTCTGTCTCAATCAATCAATAAAAATATTTTAACTCAGACTCACCCCGTCCCAAGTTTCTGGTTCAGTAGATCTGGGGTGAGGCCCATGAATTTTCATCTCCAGCAACTTCCATGCGATACTGATGTGCTGATCTAAGGATGGGACTTTGAGAACCCCTAATCCGCGGATGAGCAATCCATGCAAGGGTAATTACTGGGGCAGAGGCCTTCAGGTGGTGGTGGGGGAACATGTCTGACAGCACAGAACAGCAAGGAAGCCCATGTGGCTGGAGCAGAGTGAGTGACAGGGACAACAGTGAGGAAGACAGAGGGAAGAGAGGAGCTACATCAGCAGAGCCTCATAGACCATGGTGAGGAAGCTGGCTTTTAGGCTGAATGAAGCAGAGAGCCACTGGAGGGTTCTAAGGAGGGAAATATGTTCTGGCTTCATTTCAATAGGATCACTCTGGCTGCCATGTTGAGAATTAAGACAGGAGTAGTATTGCAGAGGGAGACAGTGGGCTAGGAATTAACATTATAGATAAATGTGTAAGAATGGCCCAGGGTTCAGGAGCTCCCAGGAGCAATGATCTGCTCTGACAATAGGACACTGAGAGGTGGGGCTGGGGGGAGAGTTAGAGGAGGAGGAGGAAGAATGGGTTAAAGCAGTGACGAGACAGGAGGACAACCACCAGTCACCAGGCCCAGCATACAAGGGGAGGAAAAGAAAGAAAACACAGCCACTGCTTAAAGGCTATGGGAAAGACAGAGCCCAGGGGAGAGCCACGCTTCAGCTAGAACAGGGTCGGGAAACATTTTCGGTAAAGAGCCAGAGAGTGAACACTGAAGGCTTGCAGACCATGAGGTCTCTCTCACAGCTATTCAACCCAGCCATGGTGGCTGAAAGCAGCCAGAGAATGAATTAGCGTGCTTGTGTTCCAGTAAAATTTGACTTACAGACACTGAAATTTAAAGACAATTTCCACACGTAACAGAAAAATACTCTTGATTTTTTTTCAATGATTTAAAAATGTAAAAAACATTGTTAGCTTCAAGGCTGTATAAATACAGCAGCAGGATATTCGGGCCTGTGGGCTGTCCTTTGCTGACCCCTGTTCTAAAGCTTTGTTCTGGAAGCACAATTAAGTTACCTATAAAGAAACTGTGGTTCTTTGGAGGCGAGCCTTTAGCTTTGTTAACAGGGAACAGGGCAGCCTTTAGTCTAGAATTAATTTTGACTCACTAGTGAGGCGATACCTTTCTGAGGACATTACCCAATGCCCCATGTCTGAAGAGGATTTTCTACTCTAATTGGTTCGAACACGAACTATTCCTGGCTTTGTGAGAAGACTGACGCTCCCGAGACTGTCCCGCCTGCTCATTGCTAACTCAACCTCCATCTCAGGTGGTGGTTTCCCACATGCATGCACCTGTCAGTATTCAGCTGAAGATTCCAGAGGAAACCTCCATAAACTTCTAGCTTGGTTCTGGGTGCGGCTCTCCTCTCCATGTGGTTTTCTTGAATCCTGCCTTGCAATTCTAGCTGCCTTGATTTCTCAGAATTCTCAAAGGCCCCTCAACCGAGGGGGGCCATGGGCTGTGTGGGCTCCCTCTCCACAGGCAGTGGCCTCTCTCCAGCAGTCAGCTGGGGCAAGCGTCAGGCTCACCGTGTTTGACTCCCTGCTCTCTGGACTCACTGACCTATGCTGCTTGTCTCATACCAATGTCTCATACAGTTGTTTCATAGATTTTGTCTAATGTTTAAGGTGTTTAAGGTATAAAGCTGGTGCTTTTTGCTCCATCTTGGCCAAAAGTCTCACATTAGCATTCAAAAATCAATTCATTTTATTGCTTTGACAGATTAAATGAGGAAACTTTAT
Source organism: Macaca nemestrina (assembly GCF_043159975.1). NCBI lineage: Eukaryota > Metazoa > Chordata > Mammalia > Primates > Cercopithecidae > Macaca > Macaca nemestrina. The sequence continues at coordinate 17,361,386 of NC_092128.1, forward strand.
TATCTCAATAGATGCTGGAAGAGTACTTGATAAAATTAAGTATCTAAGATATTTAACATGAAAGATAAAAATGTAGCAAACTGGGAATAGAAAGGAACTTCCTTAATCTGATAAAGGGTATCTATAAAAAAAGAAAACACATTAAATACAAGAATGAAGCAATGAAGACTTTCTCTCTAAATCAGAAATAAGAAAGACGATGGGGACTCCTGTTATTGCTACTTCTACTCAACCATGTACTGAGGTCCTAGCCAGTGCTCTAAGTAAAATGAAGGATTGTAAGGATAAGTATTTGAAGAGAGAAAACAAAACTTGCACTATTTGCATTGGCCATGACGAAATCTATAGAAAATTTGAAAGAATTCATTGAAAGAAAGTTAGATTAATAATAATTTAATTAGGTTGCTGATTCAGCATTGATATAAAAAGTCAATTATATGTCCATCTACTAAATCAGACAGAAAATGAAATTTTAAGAGATATTATTTAGAATAGCATAAAAATTAAGATAACTGGGAATATATCCAGCAAAAGACAGGATATTCTAGAGAAAACTATAAAACTTCATTGAAAGACATTGAAGCCCTAAACAAATGAAGAGATACACCCCGTTCATATTCGAGAGGAGTCAATATTGTAGAAATGTCATTTCTCTCCAAATTGATCTATGGGTACAATGCAGTGAGATCAATATTATAACATTTCTATGTGGGATTTAATAAACATTCTAAAATATTCATAGAACTCAAATGAGCTAAGAATAGCCAGGAGACTGTTTTAAAAAAAGAAAAACATGGAACTTATTATAAAACTGTAATAATTAAGAGAAGCAGAGTATTAATGTTAAGTATGAGAAAATGGAACAACAATAGAAGAAGGAGACTAGAAACATTTACATGTATATAGACATGATGTACGGCAGAGGTCTATTGAAGATCAGTGGGGGAAAATGGAGATTTCAATAAATGGTGCTTGGACAACTGGCACCAACTTTCTATTTGGAAAGAACATAAAATTGGAGCTTTACCTCCATCATTCACAAAACTCACTTATTAAGTGGGGGTATTTCCTTTTTAAAGAAAAATGGAACTATGTTGCAAATCTTTTTTCCCGTGTCAATAGATAGAAAATAATACATCTATAATAGACATGATTTTTAATAAATGTACCAAAATTTATTCAGTCTGATTAGTTCATTGCAAATATTTTACTATTATAAATACAGTGAGCATAGTTGTATAAGAGATCCTAATTTTCACACATTCTACACTTCTACAGCTTCTTTCATACACTGAATGTACTGGTTTTAATAAGTGAACATTTTGAGCTATTACACGGCAGCTACATTGCCTTTAATGTATTGCATTTGCTTTTATTTTTATAAAGAATTGTGCAAAAAAGAAATGAATTTGCTACTACTAGTGATAAGCAGCACAGTATCGTATACTTTTATAATAGGCACAAAGATAAAAAGCACTTGGCATTGTGAGTGTGGCTAATCTTGATCGCCATCACATACTCACTGAACTCAATCCATTCACTGGTACTCAGTCATCAGAGAAAAGAACAGTGGTAAAGAACATGAACAAAATACTCGAAATACATATTATTAAAGACTTGGTATAAAGGAGATGTATAATTAGAAATTTTATCTTTCTCTTTTAAATTCCTCTGGAACAGAATTTTTTGTTTTGTTTTTTTTTTTAGCATTCATATATCCAGTTTCACCAGTGTTTTTCAATTTCCATTATGTAAAAAAGGACTGCCTACATTATATATTCATCAGATTATTTCAGTAGGATAAATTCTTAGAAATACACCTGATAGGGCCAAAGGTATGCATATATTTTAGACACTTCATAGATACTATACCCAGTTGCTGAGATAGGATGTTCCAATTTATATTCCCATCACAAACACACACCACCAAGCTTTTAACCTATAACATGCTTTTTAGTCATGACAATTCAATGTTACTATTTTAATTTGTATTTCTTTTCCGAAATCACTGTTTCCTTACCTACAAAATGCAGATAAATATATTTACCTATAAGGATTACATAATATTATGTAAAATTCTTAGGACAGTGCCTAGCATGTAGTAAATAGCAAATATAAGCTATTTTTTCAAATGCTTATTTCTTTTATGAATTTTCTATTCTTACCCCTTGCTCACTTTTTATATTAGTCCTTTGCCCATTTCTTATTGCTTTATCCTAAGAGCTTGTTACAAGAAAAGTGAATTCCTGGTCTATCACATGATAATACTTTTCCCAATATGTCATTTAAAAGTTTAGAATATCTTTTTAAATAAAAAGACAAATGCATCAGTATGATTTTTGCCTTAAATGTCATGCTTAGAAAGACTTTGTCCTCCTTAAGTTTATACTGATAATCACTTAGATTTTACCCTAATACTTTTTTAACTTCAAACTTCTATTTTAAGTTCAGGGGTACATACACAGGATGTGCAGCCTTGTTACATAGGTATAAACATGTGCCGTTTACCCTAATACTTTAATCATTTTATTATTTTACATTTAGTTCTTTAATCAAACTAGAATTTTTTTATAGGATGAAGGGAGCTATGTTTTCCAAATGTTTTGCAATGGACATGTATTATTTTCATAATTAGAAAACAACTCAATACTCTGAATATTAATATTAGAATCAAACTTATCACTCTGTTAATATTGGAATCAAACTTTTCATGACATTCCAACTCCATCTGCTAATTTTCAGACTGGCCTAGACAACTGTGAACAGACTAATTTGCATAAAAGCTGAATGTAGTTAGTCCAGTTAACAATTACTTTCCTATTGGTATATTACCAAGGTTTTCTCTATACCAGGGTCAGTAAACTTTTTCTGTAAGTGACCAGATAATAAACATTTTAGGCTTTGGGCCATACAATCTGTCACAACTACTCAGCTCTCCCCTATAGCACAAAGGCAGCCACAGACAATGTATTTGTGAATGAATATGGCTGTGCTTCAATAAAACTTTATTTATGGATACTGAAACTTGAATTTTACATATTTTTCTGTTCACAAAAATTCTTCTTCTTTTGATTTTCTTTGTATCATTTAAAATTAGAAGATTCTTGGCTTCTGGGCTATACAAAACAGGTGGCAGACCAGTTTGCCAATGCCTGCTTTATTTCAATACTTTCGGATGTATTTTCTATAGCAGGACCACCCAACAGAACCTTCTGCACTGACAGACAGGCTGTATACCTGTGATTTCCAATATGGTGGCTACTAGCCACATATGGCTGTTGGGCACTTGAAATGTGGTGAGTGTGACTTAGGAACTAAGTTTTCCATTTTATTTAATTCTAATTAATTTAAATTTAACTAACCACATGTGGCTAATAGCTACCATATGGGATAGTGCATACCTATAGATTGGGCCTAAATAAATCACATGTAGATATAGATACAGATATATGTGTGTGGGTATTTTTCTCCTGAGGATCTAATTTGACATATTTAGTAGTCACGAAAATCGTGGATATTTACTCAAGTAAAAATTCCACAATTTTTTTCCAGTGACAAATGGGAATAGTTAATTTGCATTTCTAAAGCCCTCTTGCCCTAAGTTCTCTGAATGCCAATTAAGCAATGAGCAGAACATGTGATCAGAGCCCCAGAAGCATTTATGCCACTCCTGCAGGTGGCAGCTTCTCCTCATTGCTGTTATTCCTTAAAGGCACACCGCATCCTCTTTCCCCTGACCCTGCCCTCTCTATCTCCACAGGGTAAAAATAAAAATAACTGAATTAGTGGGAGCATTCTATAGCTGTTGTCACTTTTCTTAGGTACCAAATGCTTTTCTAATAAAAAAGCACACTTACTGTCGGGTCAAGCTGATTGTTCCGTGTTGTGATGGACAGTTCAATGGTGGACAGCTGCACATCTTTCCAGACCTCTGGGCTCACCTCTTGGGAAAGGGCTGTGGGAATCCATTAGATACAGGTCAGTTTCTTCCATTAACATTTAACCACCCACCACGGACGGCTAGCTGCTAGCTGCTCAGCTCAGTTTCTCAAGCCTTTCTGCTGACTCTTTGCCTTCATTTTATTTATTTCATGCTTCTTATACATAGAGGTAAAAATGGCATCTCTGTGCCTAAAACATCACTACCAAAAGCAGTCACATTAACAGAAAGATTGTGCACAGAGACTGCTACACCCATTGATGGCACATTGCTTGGGCATGCTCTGATGGCACACAGAAGGATCAATTCAGTGATTCCTGAAAGGCTTCTCCTGCTCTAGTTAAGTCTCTCAAACTGATTTTGGAGGTCTACTTTAGGGCACTCCTAAACTGACCAGGGCCCTCCAATCCTCAGTCGCCACATTGCTCACCATCCTGTGGTTGTGCCCAGTAGGATGCAAGCCTTCGTAATATTCTCCTGTACAAAGAAGGTCTTTGTACAGGGGTCTCCTCTGGTTCACTGGGAGGTCTCTCTGTAGGTCCCGTGTATGAGATAGAGGCTTGATGAGTCTGAGGCCACTCCTTTTAATGTGGAGAGAGAAAATTGTCTTATGCATATACAATTCCACTCTGGGAGTTTCTCTCAGTAAAGGTTATTTATTTGTCTCTTTATACCTGCTAGAAAGTGAATTAATAATCTCCTCTCACTGGATGGAATGCTAATTTGGAGCATGGAATCCTCAAGCTTTCTTTTCCTCTTAAAGCTAGATCTTAAAAACCATGAATTCAGCAAGTACTGCCTCCACTGCTCCCCCTAAAATGGACTAACCACCACCATTTACACTTGTCCAAAAGGAGGGTGAATGAACATAGGGTCATCTGTAATAAATTCATCTTTGGCTTACAGATGGTGATGCAAAATGAAACTGAGGAAATCCAGTTGCATCAAGTACCTACCTCACTTCTGGAATCTTATTCCACACACAGGACAGAATGGTTTAGCCCAGGCTCACAATCCAGCCCAAGGCTTCTCACTTCTGCTTCAAAGTCCATCACCCTCACACTCTATTTTTTTTTTTTTTTTTTGTCTTCTGCGTCCTGGCATCCCAAGTCCAGTGTCAGCCTGGATCACATCCTGACCGCATGAATAATTAAAACCATACCCTAGCCTCTCAGCCCTTGACATCACCTCCAATTCACCACATCCACCCATTTCCATGGCCACATCCTGGCCCCTAATGTCACCCAGAACTATTTCACTTTGGAAATCTAAAACTCTGAGATCCTACCCTCTAATCACATCCCATATTCTTCTGGTTGATTCTTTTGTGCCCATTGTGTCTCTTAGGGTGAAATGCTTCCCTGTTCTCAAGTTTCCAGGTGGTGAATTACAAAACAGTAGCAACACTGGCTTCTCTCACTCCACCACTTACTCCTCCCCGAGTCTAGAAGGACCAATGCATGGATCCAGCCCCTTCCTTTTTCTCTCTGACAGCAGCTGTCCTTGTCTCAAACGTTCACTACTTCTTCTAATTTTTATGTGGTGAAAATTAGCTTCTTGTGGTGGTCTCTGCCCTGAAGGAGCTGTTTCAGTGGATACTTTCAGTTCACAGTATTAGGAGATCAGATAGAGACCACGTATCTGTGCTCTGTCCTCCACTCCTGCTGACATTTATAAAGCTGACGTTTTGATCTTCATCTGCCTAGTTCCTACATTTGTTTTCATACCTTGGTTCAAACTAAAAAGAGGAAGAGAGGGGTTTTATTGTGGGCCTCTGAAGACCTAAATGCCCCAAGTTTTCAATCACACTGAGGATTCTACTCCCTGACCACTCATTTTCCCTCAGTGCCAAACTGATAGTCCATTACTTTCAATCGGTTTCTTTTTCCACTTACTCCAGGCTCTCCTGTGTCTTTATTCTTCTACAATATGTCCTAGAAAGTCCCAATTCTGGATCAGCCTTGTCACTAAGTTCCTGTACTCTTACATCATGGCTCAGTATTACTAGAGGAGAAAATGATACTCCTGCTGAGTACTAATATGGGGAAAAGCAGTCACCCAAAGGAGCATTCGTGTCTACAAATCGTTAGCCTCAGGTCTTCAATGCTACTTGATAATCCTAAGCCTCCTCCATTCATCTTTCTTCAGAATCCCCCATACCACTACCCACCGCCTTTCTGACAGGATGACTGCTTCCTATACTTCAGTGAGAATATCAGGGACGTCAGTGAGAATACCTTAACTTTCTCTAATCTCATTTTTATCTGGACCTACCCTTTACTCCTCTCCTGTATCAATGAAAAAAGGTGTCCCTTCTCCTGTCCAGGGACAATCCAGGACTCTGGATCCCACACCCTTCTACCTGCTCTTGGATTTTGCCAATTCAGTCATGCTTTCTGTCTCCCTTCTCCTCACCTCCTCACATTCTTTTCTTTTTCTTCAGTCTAGAAACACAAGGATATTCTCCACTTTTAAAAACTCCATATTGATCCCATGTTTCTCTCAGCTTTTGCCTTCCCTATCTCCTTCTCTTCAAAGTCAGGTTTCTTGAAGGAGTAACCTGTCCTTGCCATCTCCACTTCTTTACATCACTTTTATGTCTCGACTTTCTTCAACCAGGCTTCAGCCACCACACTTTGGAGGCTGCCCAGCTTTTGGAGGCTGCCAAATTCGATGGATACTCTCTTGTCTGTATATTTAAAGTCTTTGCCTTTGCTTCTTGAAACTCTTACTTTTCTCTTGAAATTCTCTCTTCTATTGGCTTCTATGTTAGTATTCTCTCCTGCATTTTCTCTTAGCACTTCTCAGTCATTTCTGGTAGTTCTTTAAATGTTTATGTCCCTTAGGGATATTCCTGGCCATCTGTACTGAATGGTAATTTCACCCAACCCATGGTTTCAACACCGCTCACACACTTATGACATTTGAATCTGTTTCTGTAGCCCAGATCTCTCTGCTGAATTCCAGACCTAAATCACAATTGTATCTTTGCTTGTCTGTACCACAGGTATGTTAACTCTACATAGATTAAACTGAAAATTTCATCTCTCTTCACTCTAGTATTATCAACATCAGTGGAAAACTCCAATTACCAAACTCTAGTCCCTCATACCAGAAATCTGATAATCCTATATTCTTCTGACTTTTGAGGTTCTAACTTAACAGTTCTTTAATCCGTCTTCTACTGTCAATACTCACTGTTACCTCCTTAGTCTATATGTTACTTCCCACCTGACTACTTTAACAATATTCTATCTAATGTCCTTGACTTGAGCTACCTATATCCTATCTGTTTTTCTGTTTAGAAAAAAACAATTTTTCTAAAATGCAAATCTGCTCATGTCATGCCTCTGCTTAAGACTCAATAACTCCCCATTGCTTTAAGGATAAAAGTCAAATTGCACATCAAACCCTGCCATAACCTGCCCTTACCTAACCCACTGGCTTCACTTCCTGCCATTTTACTGCATTAATCATAATTAAGGGCCATGTCACACCACTGTGACTTCACACAGCCTTTAAATGTTTCAAAATTTAGTGTAAGTGTCACCTCCCCTGGGAAGATTTCCTGACCCTCACTAGATTGAGATGCCCCTCCTCTCTGCTCCCGTCTTAGTCTTTCTATCTGTCTCTCACAGCACTGGCCTAACTGCTGATTTGCTTACACTTCCCTCCCAGCATATGAATACTTCTACTGAGGGCAGGAAACCTGTCTCATTTGACTTTGTATCCCAAGCATATATCAACAACTGTTTGCTGAATAAACGGTGGAAACAGTTTATATTCCATTTAAATATGTAGCTACTCTGTTTCTTCCTAAATGCACTCAGAACTCCACCAATGAAATTATTCCCTCGAGGAGTAACCGATTTTACTAATCCAGTTTGCCCTTGGTATATAAAGACCTTGCCCTGCCAAGTTCATTTTTAAAATTATATACATTTACTTCTAGTAGTCTAGTGATTTTAGGGTTTTACATTTAATTTTTTAATCCAGCCAGAATTTTTTTAAAAGGTAAAGGAAGCTATGTTTCCACATGTATTACTTTTATAATTAGAAAAACACTCAATAACTCTGAATATTAACATTAGAACCAAACTTCTCACTACATTCCAACCCCATCTGCCAATTTTCAGACTGGCCAGCCAAACTGTGAATATGCCATTTTGATTTGCATAAAAGCTGAATATAGTCTGTAGTCCACAGGTAAAGATGACTTTTCTATTAGCATTTTCACTAATAAAAGTTGTTAGGCTTTTCTCTATGCCAGTATTTTCTATTGTATCATATAGAGTAGCACTGCCGAACAAAACTTTTTCTGATAATGGAAATGTTCCATACCTATACTCTCCAATACAGTCACCACCACCCATACTTAGCTAGTATAGTTTGAAACCTACTGATATAAACACAAACCTGTACAATTAGATATTACATATTCAGATGCAAATCTTCAATTCATTTCCAGGTACTAACATAGACAAGCATACAAATAATCGGTGGGACATAGGGCATTATGTTCAAGGTCTGTCTGGCAAGAGAGTGAATTAATAGCAAAGGGAATTAGAATGCTAACGAGAGATTAAATATGGGTTTGGAAGTAGAGGGAATGAGTTGGTAGATGAGGGGTGACTGCTTATCAAAACAGGAATGCTTTTTGTATTTATACTTAATCAAACATGCCCTGTTTTAGTGTTGAAGCATGCCACATTCATCTGTAGCAAGGAATTAAAAAAATATACCAAATATTTGCATTACAGAGAAACAACAAAATAACACAGCAAATATCTACATTGTAAATCACATTTACCTTAAGAGTGCTGAAAAAGTGGGCTGCTTTGATTTTTAGAGGCCCAAGATACCAGTACCTGTGAAAAGACCAAGATAAAAATCTGATAAGAATATCAAAAGAACTATCATGTGATAGATACCATTCATGGCAGACAATACATTAGAATTACATCTCTGCTATGAGTGGCTATTCTGGTAGCTAGGAGGTTATGGCTTAGTATAAAAGAGTATTACATCCAATTTTAAATCCACATTTCGATGCCTTGTCAAGTTATATGTAATTAGTTAGTTATACAGTAAAGATCCTTGCAATTTATGAGAGATATATAACCAGGCTCCCTGAGTCACTAAATTCACAACATCCTTTAAACACATCCTTTAAGCCATAGAATACAGTTCGGTATACAGTTGTCCCTCAGTCCAAAGTCTGCAGATGTTCAAGTCCCTGATAGAAAATGGCATATTTCCACATAATCTATGTACATTCTCTTGTATATTTTAAATCAACTCTACATTGCTTATAACACTTAATACGATGCCTACACATCACTTCATTTGCACGGATTCAACACAGTACTCGGTGTGCAGCCAATTCCAGTTTTGCTTTTTGGAATTTTGTGGAATTTTTTTTTCCCTAAATATTTTCTCTCTGCATTTGTTTACATCTATGGATACAACGGGTCAAGTGTACATTCAAAAGGGCTATGAGTAAAGGATGATGCAGCCACACGAAGATGCAGACACTGCATGCTCTGATGTGCTGATCCCAAGCTAAATGATTAGATCCTGTACACCATGTCCTCTCACACAAACAAACGCACATATGCACACTCAATTAAAATGTGCAAACCAGCATAATTTCACATGACTCCTGTTATACAGCTTCAAAATGGCAAATGTTAAATCTGGGAATAACGAGAATCTATTGCTTATTGCTAAATACATAAAAGCTACTGGAGAGAGGAAGACACCTAATCGGAATTAGAAAATGGCATAAAGTAGATTCTTCTCTTAAAACTTATCTCTGTTAACAAATCACTCACCATTAACTGCTCTCTATTGATTCTGATCATATACATTTATTTAGCATCCACTATGAATGTGGAGGAAACAGAAGAAATATAAAGTATAAATTTCCCACTTTGGGAGCTTATGATTTGAGAAAATAAGACCCAAATAAGTAAAAGCAAACAATGAATGACTATACAGAAAAGCATAAACTGATCACTGCTTATTGGTAAGGGGAATCAAAAAGAGACAAAAAATCATTAAGGGCCTAAAATCATTGGAGCAGCCATGCTTATAAAATGAATGGCACAGAATAAAGTCAGGGTACAAAACTTAGAGTATGGGAAACAGGATAACAGCCAGAGAAAGAGGGAAAAGCTTAGAAGTAAAGATGCATAATTTCATAATTAGGGGTGATGACAAGAGAAAGTTGGGCCTGGAATAACAGACAAAGAGCTTAGATATAATCCAAGAGGGAATGCAGAAACATTCTAAATTATTATTCAGGTTGATATTGTGCTACTACTAATGAGGCCCTGATCATCTGATTTTTTTGTTTTTTGTTTTTTTTTTTAATTTCCTTTATAGTTTGCTTCTTTCCGTAGTTAGCCAAGTAGAAGGTCATCTCAACTCAGGCAGTTACCTTCTACATATTCCTCAGTTTCCTTCATCTCTACCAATAGTACATTTTGCCACTGTCTTTGTAGTCTTCTATAGCCAGCTAGGAAATGATTTCTCCTATCTCTACCATTTCTTTCTTAATACAAAGAGCAACTCAGTGGATGGGCCTAGCCAAGGCAGCACGTAATGACAATCAGAATTTTAAAATTCTTTGTTCAGAAACCAACCAAGATATGGGGCAAGTATATAAAGTAGCCCTGAAAGTGTTGACCTGTACTGTGCTTTACTGTTGCTTAACACATTTTGGAAAGCAATTTGTCCTAACCAGACTTTTTTAGGGAAAGCTAAGCAGTTTCACTTGGTGAGCTGCTGGATTTGAGATTTCAGATCAAACACAAGGTAATTTGTGGAACCCCATAATCATGGCACACTTGCAAATAAAAAGATGCGAAATACTTCAGAATGCAACATGTAATATAATATGGTAATGTCTCTCTTTTGACATTGCACTGTCAGGAATCTCATTAGCAAGAATAATAAAGTGAAACAAGTGAGAGAAATTTCTGTAAAAAAAAAAAAAAAAAAGCATGGGAGGCTGGCCTATCAAGTGAAAGAGCAATTTCTTGAGAGCTATGTGTGAGATCAGCCACAATTCATTTAAACTATACTCAAACTGTAAGCCCTCGATTTTAAGAAAAAGTAAAGAGAAAATACCACCCACCAGGCATGAAGCAAATCTCACACGGTGTCCCCTTTAGTCCTGCTCAGCAAGCCCTTGCCTAACTTTACCTCTCCACAGCAGATGGAACACAACACACCCTCTCTCCAAGCCAAGAGTTTCACCGCACACAATGGATTCTCCAAAAATAAGTCAATTCCCATGAAAACCCAGTGCTGGCCCTCTCATCAGCTCCTCAGCAGGCCTGTTTCTCCCGCCTCACGGCACAGCCAGGCGCCGCCTTTCTTCCTCCTCTAAGAGCAGCGGCCTGTGGTCTTCCAGTCTGCGAGGCCTTCACAAACATACCTCTCAGGAAAAGTTGTCCGACTGCAACAGCGCCGTAAGGCTGTAGCCCAGGCAGTCCCTTCCACTTGGTAGCCAGCTAAGCAGCTGCAGAATGACTGGCAATCCAGTTCTCCCTACAGCCTAGCTTGAGCCTAACCTATGCTCAAATATTGTGCCTAAAAATAGAGACATACCCTTCTCCTCTTCAGCTACTGCCCAGCTAATGTTGAGGAAGCTGCAACCTTCCCCAGCCTTTCTGCATATAGGACATAAACCTCTACCTGATTGTTCCTACCTCCATTATTCACACATAATTCAACCTCAAGACCCACCAAATTTATTCCCAGAAGATCTCTGTGAGTTAAAACCTGAAAGGCAGGGACAGAATAAGATTTTTTTTTTAAAAAAATCACACATCAATATAGTAATCCTTTACTTGCTAACTTTGACGCCAGCATCTCTGAAAGATCCCCATCGGAGGCCGGTCATTGCAAACACAGGCTGTTCCTTTTCACCCTGGAAGTTAAACACATTTCATTTAAATTCATGATTACAATCAGTCACTTGGAACTCTTCACATGTGAGCACTCAGCAAATGTTCATGGCCTACTTTTCATCAAACCAAAATTCTAAAAAGTCTGCTCAAACATTAAAGACATTAACCCTGTGAGTGCTCAGTAAAAATACTTGAATAAGCCACACTGTAAATGAAGGAAAGTTTTACACATCAGGTTTCATGAATCTGCTGGCAGGGGAACATACTGTCATACTTTGGACTGTAAATTTGGGAGTACTAACTATGTTACTTCTTGAACCAATCAGTAGTCAGGTCAGCTAGAATTTCTTTCCTGTACTTGTCCAAGGCAAAGATAACTTAAGCCTGCATTTTCCTTATAGGATCAAGAGCTCTCAAGTGAGATCAGAATCCTGGTACTCTAGAATGTTTCACCTGAATATCTGAAAATACAGTCAAATATGTGCTAGAAAAAGTCAAAATAAAAAGTGATTTGGAGTTAGTCCAATGTTTTATGGCCAAATACTGCATATTATAATCAGTGAATTTCTAATAAATCAGTGAATTAAGCAACATATAGAAAAAATACACAATACAGCCAATGTCCCTAAGAGTTTATACTCCACCCTGAATCTTCCTTAAAAATTATCAATAATCTAGGTACCAGGATTCTAAATGGAATTTTTCCTGTAGCTCAGAATTTCTTCTAAAGTCTAAGAGCTGAAAATTGACAGGCACCCAGTGCCCCCACACTCTAAAGAGAGCCACCATATGCTACAGAAGACTCCATAGAAGTTGCTAAAAGCGGGCAGAACCAATTGATTCCCACCACAGCCAGTGCAAGCAGAAGAGTAGCAACTGGAGGTAAATCCTTGGCAGTGCAAGTCGCTGCCGAGAGAAAGCGTGCTGTCTTCTCCGCAAGGGAAAGAGCGCTTCCCCCAAAGCCACTTTCACTCCCTTTTCCACTATGCCAAAAGCAAATCATTTGCTTTGGAATGACTAGGAGAATCAAAGAGATTTCTAGGAGAATCAAACACAATAAAAGAAGCCTGCAAGGGAAGGACGCTGGCCTCTCATCCCTTTGTCGAGGATCTGCAGGTGCAGTAGACTTGCATTTTCACTCTCTGTACCTGCTTTAGCAAGGGACAAGGGAACCAGAGAGAAATGGCAGAGAAAAAAGGAGAAGTGCAGCAACTCACTGGCTGGTACAGCAAGGACATATTAGTTTTCTGGGTGCCCAGTGGATACTGTGGAAGATAACAGGCCTTTGAGTCATCTTGACAGTATCCCATCTAAGAGCCTAGCCCAGGGATGATAGTATCCAAGCAGTCAGAAGCTGTGGAGAGAGCAAAGCCTGGATGCTCTCTGCAGGAAGTTGAAAAAGGCAGAGCTAGAACAGATCTCTAACATCAGAAAACTATGTATGCCATGGGGAGGAATCCCAAAGAATTCACACATGAACCCATAAGACAGCCAGCACAGGGGCATCAGCAACCAAGAGGGGATGGTAAGGAAAAACATTTTTCTCTAATCATTCCTTTATGTACCAACAATAAAGTAGCTAGAAACAGTAGGAAGCAGAGAGAGTGGGATAAAAAAACAGCCCAAAGACATTGAGGGGAATGAGGACTTTTTTATTTTGCTTTTTTTTTTTAATTTTTTTAAATTTATTTTTTATTTTATTTTTTTGAGACAGAGTCTTGCTCTGTCACCCAGGCTGGAGTGCAGTGGCTGGATCTCAGCTCACTGCAAGCTCCGCCTCCCGGGTTTACGCCATTCTCCTGCCTCAGCCTCCCAAGTAGCTGGGACTACAGGCGCCCACCACCGCGCCTGGCTAGTTTTTTGTATTTTTTTTTTTTTAGTAGAGACGGGGTTTCACCGTGTTAGCCAGGATGGTCTCGATCTCCTGACCTCATGATCCGCCCGTCTCGGCCTCCCAAAGTGCTGGGATTACAGGCTTGAGCCACCGCGCCCGGCCTTTTTTTTTTTTTTTTTTTAAAAACAGAATCTTACTCTGTTCCCCAGGCTGGAGTACAGTGGGGTGATCTCGGCTCACTGCAACCTCCGCCTCCCAGGCTCAAGTGATTCTCCTGCCTCAGCCTCCTGAGTAGCTGGGATTACAGGTGCACGCCACCATGCCTGGCTAATTTTTATATTCTTTTAGTAGAGACGGGGTTTCACCCTGTTGACCAGGATGGTCTTCAACTCCTGACCTCAGATGATCCACCTGCCTCAGCCTCCCAAAGTGCTGGGCTTACAGGTGTGAACCACCATGCCCAGGATTGCTTACTAACATGAGGAGGTGATGGAGGATATCAATGATACAGTAACATTTGAACAGAGACCTGAAGTACATGAGAAATCCAAATGAGGCCAGAGAGGTCACAGGGACTGGACTGTGTTTGGCCTTGAAGGACTCTGAATGACTTCGGTGTTATTCAGAGATGGGAAGCTGTTGATGGGCTCTGGGCAGAGAAGTGACATGCTCTAACTCCTGACCACACACTGGCTGTTGTGCTGACAACAGATTGTAGGGAGGCAAGGGGAGAGGGAATGATAAGAGTTAGAGGACTCCTGGAATGATCCAGACAAAAGATGAAGGCAGCTGGGACCAGAGTGGTAAGAACAGAGGCAAGAAGAAATGCTTGATTTTTGATATATTTTGAAGATAGAACCAACATGACTTCCTGCCTGAATGGGGGAGTCAAAAGATGACTCTAGAATTTTGGGGTGAAATAAGTGATGATTTTATCAAAGTATAAGTGATCATTTAAAGACTGTATTATTTCTTAGGAATGTTACATGCTGACCATTAAAGATTTATAAAATGGTATAATAACGTAAACCAATTGTTTTGAAGTGAGAATCCTCACAGAATACCTAAGTGATCCCGGGCAAGTCACTTAACTTTTGAACATTGGCTTCTACCTCTGAAAACAAGGTCATCTTTTGCTTAATACTAAAACCACCTTCTCTACATTATCTTCTGGGAGTGTATAAAGGGGCTATCACCACTGTATCCTCACCTGCTAGCAGCGAGTGGCCAACAGTAAATAAAATTTATAATAAGTACATAAAATTTTAAAATTACTTAAATATGATTAAATATATCATAAAATGAGGTGACAGAATAACCTCATAAAGCTTTTACGTGAGCCAAAAATATCCCTACCCTCACTGGAATTTCACAAACGTCACCTCTCATGTATCTGAAGACAGATATGTTTTCACTCATCCACTCAGTATTGACGGAACCCCTACTCAGCCAAGCATGGTGCTGGGAATTGCAGACACACAGGTGAACACACTAACACACTCCCTGCCTCGAAGTGCTTACATTCCCTCCCTAGCCTTTATGCTCTCCAAGCTAAACGTCTGGTCTTTCTGTTGTTCCGCCATGATTTTACAGCCTCATTATCTTGTTTACCCAGCCCCCTCTGTTGTTTGTCAGTGTCCCTCTTAATTCTGTCATCTAGAACTGAATCAAATATTGTCTGAATTAAATCCCACTTAATGCCTTCACCTTAACAAAATTGCTAAGTAAGTATAATAGTGTGGTAAGTTTCCATATACCAGGCTTCTGATTTATATTGAGATACCTGTTGAGTATCATGGAAGTAGGTACAACTGCGCAATGGGTGGGGGAAGCTAAGGAGATGGATGGTCAAGGAAAATATAAATTTTAAAACAAAACATAAATTATTATTATTTTTAATTAATAAATCACACTTGTATATGTTTATGGGGTACAATGTGATTGACATGTGTATGCAATGTGGGATGATTAAATCAAGCTAATTAAATATTCATCACCTCATTTACTTATCCTTTTTTGTGGTGAGACATTTGAAGTTTATTCTCTTAGTTATGTTTAAATGTACATTATTATCAACTATAGTCACCCTGCTGTGCAACAGATCTCAAAACTTATTCCTCCTATCTAACTGCAAACTTTGCACTATTTGGCCAGCAATTAAAAAACAAGGTACCTAGATTAAAGGAGGTTGGAAAGAACTGGAAAGAAGATAAAGGAGAGAAGAAAGTGATTCTAGTCTAAGGGAGAGAAATAACAGTATATATCTAAGGCATCATTTCCCCAAATGTTTCATAACATGTTAACAAGTGTTATGTCTGAGGAGGATGCTGCTGCTGCTGATGATGACAGAAGATTCCATGGTGAAATAAATTGGAAAATACCAAACTTATTTGGTTTGAAGCAAGTTACGTTTACTGCAGTTCTTCTTCGAGTCTTTACTATGTTAATGTACATTACACATTTCCAAAGGAGGAGGCACAATATACAGCTTTCCTAAGTTGTCAACTGTGCAACCCTTCTTTGGGAGGACACTTTTGTATAATTAATATTTCTTGGTAAATGCTGCTCTAAAGCATGCAGTGTGAGGAAGAAGTGCTAAGTACTGAGGGTTGCCGACTGATCCTCTAACCCTGTTTTCTCTTTCTTCATCTTGGGGGAAGAATTTTTAGGAACATTCCGTTAGAATTAAATTAAAAACCTTGTGACCCCAAAGTTCCACTGATGTGGAGTGCTGTGTCCTAGCAAAAGGTGAGAATGGCTCTGGATAACAGGAAATGGGCAAGCAAGGCAGAATATGTGTGAGCAGATCTAGAGAATTAGTATTCCAGATGGGCAGAGGACTGTCAGGATTCAGAAGAGGCCTGAGGACCAGCCATGGAGAGACTAGTCCCTGTTGGGGTACACATGAACACAGAAAAAGTAAGCAAGGTCAGATGGACAAAGTAGAAGCCAATAATAGACAAAGTCCCGCTATATCTTAACCCACTAAAGATCTGGGTAGGCAGCCAACTTTTGAGATGGTTGGGTCAGTAAACAAAGACAAAAAGAAAAACAAGCACACAGGCAGATCTCCACAGCCAAGGAGATGTGCTGCCCCAATTCACAGACTTCTCTAGAAAGAGTAAATCCCTGGGAGAAAATGGCCTAGGGTTTATGGAAGAAAATAATGGAGTGAGCAGGTTGGAATAAATGCTTAAAGAACACCGAAAAGAAAGCAAGTCCTATAAACTAGATAGATGCCTAATCTGGAAATTTCAGGGATCCTAGATAAAGAAAGTAGAAGGTGTTCTAAAGGAGTTCTGAAGCAGCTTCAAGCATCATCTTAAGAGAATGATCAAGGCCAGGGTCTAAAAAGGAGGAGTCCATGTAATTAGCCAGGAATGGCAAGCAGGGAAAAGGGAAAGGTTCTAAGTCCCCACGAACTCCCCTCTGTGCCTCATTTGGTTCTGGGTTGGGAGGGTCTTAAGAATCTAGTTGAAAAAACAAAAAGAAAAAGCTAGAAAGAATTCTATAAACCTTCCCAGTAACTACTTTAAAGTCAAGTATCAGGCATTATAGATGTCTATATGGGAAAAACTGCCCTTCAAAAATCATGGAATGGTGCCAAGTATGACGCCACCTGGACGAAGCAGTTAAGTGGAAAAACCAACGGACTAAAGAAAGGAAATCTCAATTCTAGTTACATCTCCAGCACAACTCGTCATAATCAAAGGATTCTTTTTTCCCTAACCTGTCAAAGGAGGATACGAATCTCACCTCAACTTCCTCACTGAGCGGGAGATTCAAGTGAAATGTGAACACAGATTGAACAATCTAAAAGCTAAATAGAAGGCATTATTGTTTCCAAGAACTATTTCTTTTATCTTTGGAGAATCGTCAGACATATGTTTGATAAGGTTGGCTTGTTCTTTGAAAGAAGAAAAATGTGGTATCAGGCTTTAGCTATAACGCTTATAGTACAAGGCTTTGTCTATGATCTTTTTCCCCATATTCTGAAATTAATTTTCAGAAAATAAGGAAAAAGAAAATGTATCCAACTTAGTTGGGTTCCTCAGAAACCAGAGTAGAGACTGTTGTACCACATTTTCTAGGAACTGATTTTCAGAGTTTTCTTTCTGGGTTGTGTCATCAATACACAGAGCCTGTGGTAAATTTGATACTGGTTTCATCAATTCACAAAATCAGTATATTTCAAAGAAAAACATAAAGGAGATAAGAGACGTTTAAATATAAGCACAGGCCGGGCCCAGTGGCTCACGCCTGTAATCCCAGCACTTTGGGAGGCTGAGGTGGGTGTATCACGAGGCCAGGAGTTCAAGACAAGCCTGACCAATATGGTGAAACCCTGTCTCTACTAAAAATACAAAAATTAGCTGGGTGTGGTGGTACGCACCTGTAGTCCCAGTTACTCAGGAGGCTGAGGCAGGAGAATGGCTTGAACCTGGGAGGTGGAGGTTGCAGTGAGCCAAGACTGCACCACTGCACTTCAGCCTGAGTTACAGGGTGAGACTCCATCTCAATCAATCAATCAATCAATAAAAGCACAGCAAGAATTTCCAGTTAAATCTCAGATACTCTGGGATGGATTACTTCTAACACATATATAAGAAAGAATAAATCACTCAGTTATGAAGAGATGTATCCTGATCCACCTTCTTTGGTAATAACAGTATTTTAAATAATATCTCCATAGATAACAATCTGTAGTACCTTTCCTAGGCTGAAATTTCAGCGTAGCCATCCCATGTTGTGAAAACAAGGTAGCTTTATTATATGCTAAAAGATCAACTGCAATTTAAATCACTTTTATCATGATCAATGAGGTCATGGTGACGAGTCCAGACATCAGTGCACGAGAAGAAAAGAAAATAAAAGGCAAGCTCATGGGTTCGCCAATTGTAAAAATACTTATAGCAAGCTCTATGTGACTAACAGCAACTTTTTAGGATTGAAGTTTGGAATCATGACACAGTGAGGACCCTTCATTCATAAATATCAGGGAACCTGAATGAATATAAGATGTTCATCCTGAATGTAGCTGGTACATTTTCAGGACAAATCTAAGAACATGGGGCTCACCGTTTATAGGGTTATTTAACTTCGCGGCTCTGCCCTCCTAGGAATTTGCTCTTTCCAGAAAAAAAATAAGAGTTTAGATGAAAAAGGAGTCACTACGTAACTACTATTCAAGTGAGAATACCTGTTTTCTAAGACTTAAATTATTTTTTAATAGAGAACGCTGATAAGAATTGACAATAGCTACTGGACCTTCTTACCCTCAAAGTTATTTTGGAAAAGTGTCAAACCAAAACAAATTTTAAACAGTACAATGAACACCATTTATACCTTTCACCCAGATTTACCAACTGCCAACATTTCCTCCACATTAGCTTTATCTGTGTGTATATGTTCTCCAGTGATGTTAAATTTGCTAATAAATTGCAGACCCATGACCCTTTACCACTACATATTTCATCATGCAGCTCCTAAGAACAAGAACACACACAGACATAACCACAACACCACTGTCCCTCTCAAGAAATCTAACATCAATACATAATATTTAAGATATAGTTTATACTAAAATTTCTCTAATTGTTCCAATAATGCCTTTTATGGATTGCCATTGTTTCTCATTTTTCCAATTCAGGCTCTTGTACTGCAGTTAATTATTTCTTTAGTATTCCTTAATCCTGAACAGACTGTCTACCTTCTTTTGGATTTCATGACATTGCCATTTTTTGATGAGTCCAATTTTTGTTTTTAGAATTTGGATTTGTCTAATTATTCATGATTATATTCAGTTAGTTAATACTTTGTGCAGCAAAATACATAGGTGATGTTATATCCTTCTCAATATATCACATCAGGAGGCAGACGACATCAGTGTATCCATTATTCGCAATGCTAAGTTTGATCACTCAGTTAAAGTAACATATGCTAGATTTCTCCACTATCAAAGTCTATTTTCCCTTTTAAATTATTAAGTAATCTCAGATACTTTGAGACTGTGGACTTTGTTTACCAACAATCCTTTATCCAATGGTTTTAGTATTCACTGATGATCTCTACCTCAATCAATTATTACACAGGTGATTTTTAAAATGGAGATTTTCTATCATTCCTTCTGCGTTTACAAACTGGCAATCCTGAAATATCACTGGAAACTCATGGATTCTTCATTTTTAAGGCATTATGATTCATCAGCATTATTGTTCTTTGTAATATTCAAAGAGTCCCAAAATTGGCGAGTAGGACACCTGAAGTCTACATCTTTTGTGATATCTCCATCAGCTTTTGAGTACTTTCCTGCCTTGTTATTGCCCTGTGAAAGCCATCCCTTCACAGAGCCTTGGTTGTTTTTATTGAGAATGGTATTGAAAGCCACCTTCTGGGTGCCAAATATGATCACTGCTATTAGGTATCATTGCTTCTAAGTCTTTTTAAAATATATATGTCTAATATAATTCATCAGTTCATGTATAAATCAGTAAGAAAACATTACACAATTAATAAGAAAAATGGGAAATTCTATTCCCCCCTAGCATGTAGGAAAGTACAAAGAACACTGTCCCACCCTAAAAATGAGAAAAAGCCAGATACTCTACAAAATCATAACTTTAAAAAAGCTTATCAGAGAGCTAAGATTGCAAGATGACCAACTAACATGAATTCAAAAAAAGACAAGCTACTCTAATAGGGTGATGAGCTATGAGAACAGTTTCACCTTTGGCAGGGCATGAGAGGAAGAGGTGGCCACCATACACACAGGTAAAAATCACTATCCTAAGTATTTTATATTTGTTTATTAACTCTTTTAATATTCAAGACAACCATATGAGGTAGATGAACTACTTGTGGACCAAAGGTCATCAATAGATGAACTACAGCCTGGGCAACAAAGTGAGACCCCATCTATACAAAAAAATCTTTGTAAAAAATTAGACAGGCATGGTGGTGTGGGTCTGTAGTCCTAGCTACTTAGGAGGCTGAAGCAGGAAGATCCCTTGAGCCCAGGAGTTTGAGGTTGCAATGAGCTATGATCGTGCCACTGCACTCCAGCCTCGGTGACAGAGTGAGATCCTGCCTCAAAAAAAATAAATAAATAAATAAAATAAAGGAACTAAAAATAGCAATACAATTATATTGAGCGTAGATAGAGAGCAATTCTTATATATCTCACAGATGTTGCAGGTTCGGTTCCAGACCACTGCAATAAAGTGAGTATCGCAATAAAATGAGTCACAGGAACTTTTTGGTTTTCCAGTGCATATAAAAATTATGTTTATATTATACTAGTCTATTGAGTGTGCAACAGCATTACGTCAAAAAAAGCATGTACCTTAACTTAAAAAAATGCTAACATTAAATGCTAAATTTAAAAATGCTAACAATTCTCTGAGCTTTCGGCAAGTCCTAATCTCTTTGCTGTGGAGGGTCTTGCCTCTATGTTGATGGCTGCTGACTGATCAGGGTGGTGGTTGCTGAAGGTTGGGGTGGATGGGACAATTTCTTAAAGTAAGACAGCAATGAAGTTTGCAATATCGGACTCATCCTTTCATGAAAGATGTATCTGCAGGATATATGCAGTTTGATAGCATGTGACTTACAGCAGAAATTCTCCCAAAGTTGGAGTCAGTCTTCTCAATCCCTGCCAATGCTTTGTCAACTAAGTTTACATAATATTTTAAATCCTTTTTTGTCATTTCAACAAGGTTCACGGCATCATCATCACAAGTATATTCCATCTCAAGAAATCACTTTCTTTGCCCATCCATAAGAAACAACTCTTAATTCAAATTTTACAAGATTGCAGCATTTCAATCACATCTTCAGGTTCCACTTCTAATTCCAGTTCTCTTGTTATTTCTACTACATCTGCAGTTCCTTCCTCCACTGAAATCTTGAACCCCTTAAAGTCATCCATGAGGGTTGGAATCAACTTCTTTCAAACTTCTGTTAACACTGTTATGTTGACCTCCTCCCATGAATCATCAGTGTTTGTAATGGCATCTAGAATGGTGAATCGTTTCCAGAAGGTTTTCAATTATTTTGCCCAGATACATCAGATGAAGCACTATCTATGACAGCTGGGACTATCGGCCCACACCACCATGCCTGTCTAATTTTTTACAAAGTTTTTTTTTTTATAGATGGGGTCTCACTTTGTTGCCAAGACTGTAGTTCATCTATTGATGACCTTTGGTCCACAATTTATTTCTTAAATAATAAAACTTGAAAGTTGAAATTATTCGTTGATCCGTGAGATGCAGGATGAATGTCTGTTAGCAGGCAAGAAAACATTAATCTCCTTGTACATATCCATCAGGGCTCTCGGGTGGTCAGGTGCTTGTTAATAAGCAGTAATATTTTGATAGGAATTGTTTTTTCTGAGCAGTGGGTCTCAACAGTGGGCCTGAAATATTCAGTAAACTATGCTGTAAACAGATGTGCTGTCACCCAGGATTTGTTCTTACAGTTACACAGCACAAGCAGAGTAGATGCAGCATAATTTTTAAAGGCCCTAGGACTTTTGGAATGGTAAATGAGCACTGGCTTGAACTTAAAAGTCACCAGCTGCAGTAGTTTTTAACAAGAGAGTCAGCCTGTCCCAAACTTTGAAGCCAGCCATTGACTTCCCGTCTCTAGCTATGAAAGTCTGAGATGGCACATTCTTCCAATAAAAGGCTGTTTTGTCTACACAGAAAATCTGTTGTTTAGTACGGGTACCTCTGTCAATCATCTTAGCTAGATCTTCTGGATAACTTGCAGCACCTTCTCCATCAGCTAATTGCTGCTCCAGCTTGCACTTTATGTTAGGAGGAGGGCTTCTTTCCTTAAACCTCATGAACCAACCTCTGTTAGCTTTAAATGTTTCTTCTGCAGCCTCTTCACTTAACTTAGCCTTCATAAAATTGAAGAGAGTTAGGGCCTTGCCCTGGATTAGCTGTGGCTTAAGGGAATGTTGTGGCTGATTTGGTCTTCCACCCAGACCACTAAAACTTTCTCCATATCAGCAATATGGCTACTTCAATTTCTTTCTTTTCTTTTTTTTTTTTTTTTTAGACAGAGTTTCGCTCTTGTTGCCCAGGCTGGAGTGCAATGGCGCGATCTTGGCTCACCGCAACCTCTGCCTCCCAGGCTCAAGCAATTCTCCTGCCTCAGCCTCCCAAGTACCTGAGATTACAGGCATGCGCCACCACACCCAACTAATTTTGTATTTTTAGTAGAGATGGGGTTTCTCCATGTTGATCAGGCTGGTCTCTAACTCCCAACGTCAGGTGATCCACCCACCTCGGCCTCCCAAAGTGCTGCGATTACAGGTGTGAGCCACTGCACCGGGCCACACTTTCTTATCATTCATATGCTCAGTGTAGTAGCACTTTAAGTTCCTTCAAGAACTTTTCCTTTGCATTCACAACTTGGCTATTTGGCATGAGGCCTAGTTTTCAGCCTATCTCAACTTTTAACATGCCTTTCTTACTAAGCATAACTATTCCTAGCTTTTTTTTTTTTTAAATGCCCAGCTAATTTTTGTATTTTTAGTAGAGATGGGGTTTCACCATGTTGGCCAGGCTGGTCTTGAACTCCTGACCTCAAGTGATCCGCCTGCCATGACCTCCCAAAGTGCTGGAATTACAGGTGTGAACCAGCGAGCCTGGCCTCATCTCTAGCTTTTGATTTAAAGTGAGAGACAGGTGTCTCTTCTTTATGTGAACACTTAGAGGCTAAGTAGGGTTATTAATTCACCTAATTTCAATATTGTTGTGTCAGAGGGAACAGAGACAGGTAGGGAAATGGCTGTTTGGTGGAGCAGTCAACGCACACATTTAATTAAGTTTGCTATTATATGTGGGCACAATTCATGGTGCCCCGAACAATTACAATAGTAACATCAAAGATCACTGATCACAGATCACCGTAACAATATAGTAATGATGAAAAAGTTTGAGGTATCGTGAGGATTACCAAAATGTGACACAGAGTCATGACGTGAGCACGTGCTGTTGGAAAAATGACACTGGTAGACTTGCTTGGGGCAGGGTTGCCACAGACGTTCAATTCGTAAAAAGCACAATATCTGTGAAATGCAATAAGGTGAAGTGTAATAAAATGAGGTATGCCTGTAAAACAAAGAGGTCAAAGATAAGGTCTAAAACTGATAAATCAAAAAGTAGTTAAAATTAACCAGGTGTGGAGGTGGGTGCCTGTAATTTCAGCTACTTGGGACACTGAGACAGGAGAATTGCTTAAACTCGGGAGGCAGAGGTTGCAGTGATCTGAGATTGTGCCACTGCACTCCAGCCTGGGCGACAGACCAAGACTCCTTCTCAAAAAAAAAAAAAAAAAAGTAGTTAAGTATACTTAACACTACTGAACTGTATACTTAAAAATGACTACAATGGTAAATATTATGTTTTTAGCCACATTTTAAAAATAGGAGCAAAAGCATATTAATTAGTGATAACAACTAGAATTAACAGGTAAAAAATAAATTTTCTCTGGGGACTAATACTTGGGGTAGGAATGGAAGAGCAACTACTGTTTTCATGATGACCTCATTTGAACTGCTACAGTTTATTTTCTTTAAAATGTGAGTATTACTTTCACAGTTTTTTCAATATGTGATGAAAAGATTTACCTTGATCTGCAAGACATCAAGTGGAACTGTCTCTCCTTTCACAATGGCAAGTGTGGCATCAGTAATATGTCTAAAAGAGAGAAGGAAATGATCATATTGTGAAAAAGAGGCAACATCTCCCCCGCCACACTGCCACATGCACTCATGCACAAACACACACACACACACCTCTCTCTCTCTCTCTCTCTTCCTCTTGCCCAAAGTACTAGTAGTTTATAGGGACTCAAAGAGAAAGCTTTGGCAAGGAGAAGTTCATACAAGACACCGATCATTTATTCATTTAACATTTACTGAATCTCTACATTGTGTTTGACTCCTGTTCACCATTGGAGAATATGATACTTAAATAATAATAACATTTTTTTATTCATTGTAAGAAATTCAGGCATTTCCAAAAACAATATTTATTCTTGCTCTAACAGCTAGAAGGGTAACTAAAGGGCAGGACTTGTTATAGTTATCTTAGCAAAATATAATCCAGAACCTGAGACATATTTCTGTTATTTTCCAGGACTACTAGGATGCGCTTCATTTTAATTGCTGATTCTTTTGAACACAGACTGTTCTTATCCACATTCTAAGAGTCATTTGGAAAGTCTATAGGTTAAAAAAATTATTCATCAAAAGGCATGTACTATTGACATCCATGTAGCACAAGTGAAACTATGCCAGGCTGAGAAGCAGTTCTAGAGTTTGTCATTTATTAGATCCAAGGTTAGACACACATAAACATACAATAGTGCACAAAAGAAATTTTGAATCAACAAATGGCTACACAGTAAGATACTGCTGTCTCTCAGAGCAAACGAGTGCACCCACACCAAGCACTTCCTTGCCCAGCGTGCCCGCCCCTCCTGGAAACAGTCTGCAGTCTCTGGGCATGGCTGGCTATTCGCTTCCTTCAGATCTGAGCTGAAGTATCACCACCTCAGAGAGGCCTATCCCAGCCAGCCTAGACGGATGTCCTTCCCTAATCTCCATCACTGAACTGCACTCATAACTCTCCACAGTAGACAGATCACAATTTAGGATAAGTATTTCTTTATTTACCATCTGTCTCCTCTGGAGATCGAAAGTTCTACAAGGTTAGTGTTAAGTTACACCCATTTATTGACCAATATAAAACCTACACCTAGCACAGTGCATGGCACATAATAGGCATTTAACATTTGCTGAATGTATTACTTTATTCTGTAAAATTTCCAGCATATACAAGAGTACAAATGATTATACCATGAACCCATACATTCCTCATCCAGCCTCAACAATTACCAACTCATGGCCAATCTTATTTCCTTCTATATCCCCCACTCATTGCCCCCTACTCTGTATCAATTAAAGCAATCCTAGACATTTTAACACTTCATCCATAAATTATTATGTACTCCAAAGACAAAAACTTTTTTTAAAAAATGTGAAATATTTTCATACCTAAAACATTAAACAATTCATTTATATAAAAATACACTTAGTCAACATTCAAATTTCCCCAATTAATTCATAAGTATTTTAGTTTCTTTGTTCAAATCAGGATCCAAATAAGATGTATTAATTGCAATTGGCTTATAGATTTCAGGTCTCTTCAAATTTATAGAGTCCCTCTCCTCTTCTCTTCCCTACTTGAGGAAACAGGTTGTTATCTTACTGAGTTTCTAAGGTTTGGATTTTACTGATTGAATCCCTATGGTATTAACATGCATCTCCATTCCCTGTATTTTCTGAAAACCTTGTCTAGGAAAGAAAATCTGTAACATATTTGGCTTTAAGCTTTTGGCAAAAATAGTCCACATGGTGGTATGTACTTCCACCACGAGTACATGGTATTTGCTTGACTCTCCTTTTGTGATGGTGGAAATGATCAATAATCATTGCCTAGAGTAATTAATAGACTTGCACACTGGTAATCTTTAAATTCTATTATTCCTTCTAGTTTATTATCTGGTCTGCAAAGAGAAACTTTCCCTCATTCATAATTTGGATATCCTGAAATGTTGGTCATATAAGAAAGTCAGAATACTTTTTAAACTTTTTAAAAATCGGTTTTCAAAATAAGTTGATTTCCTAGTATCCTCTAAAAGTGACCAGTTTTTCATTTTTATTTACCTAGTATCACTATGACCTCATTCGGTGATTTAAATATATTTGATATATCTTAATACATTACAGTTATTTGCCTTATTGATATTCAAATTGTCCCAAGTCAATGCATTTTAATGGTGGGATACAAGCGTCAATATACAATTACAATGAATGATGAGAAAGAATAACCACAGAAAGTCCATATCAATGTTATCCAAACTAAGGAGAAACTACAGCTTTTCCTTAATGCTTACTGAAGCAAGTTGAATTATCTAAGTTTGAAAGAACTTCTGTGATTTTTTAAAAACTTTTTTTTAAGACTTTGTTTTCTTAGAGCAGTCTTAGGTTCATAGCAAAATTGGGGAAGGTACAGGGATTTCCCATATACTGCTCCCCCACATATGCACAGCCTTCCCTAGTATCAACATCTCCACCAACATGGTACATTTGTTACAATTAATGAACTTACATTGACACATCATCACCACCCAAAGTCCACAGTTTGTAACATAGGAACAGAAAACCAAACACTGCATGTTCTCACTGGTAAGTGGAGCTGAACAATGAGAACACACCGACACAGGGCGGGGAACAACACACACCAGGGCCTGTTTTGGGGGTGAGGCGGAGGGAGGAAGAGCATCAGGACAAATAGCTAATGCATGTGGGGCTTAATACCCAGGTGACGGGTTGATGGGTGCAGCAAACCACCATGACACGTTTACCTATGTAACAAACCTGCACGTTCTGCACATGTATCTCGGAACTTAAAATAAAATTTAAAAAGTCCACAGTTTGCACTAGGGTTCACTGTTAGTGTTGTACATTCTGTAGGTCCGGATAAATGTATAATGACATGTATACACCATTAGAGTATCACACAGAGCATTTCCACTGCCTTAAAAATCCTCTGTGCTCCAGCTTTTTATACCCGAACCTTAACCCCTGGCAACCACTGATCTTTTTATTGTCTCCATAGTTTTGCGTTTTCCAAATGTCATATAATTAAAATCATACAGTATATAGTTTTTTCAGACTGACTTATTTCACTTAATAACTCCATTTGAGGTGTTTGCATATTATTTCATGGCTTGATACCTCAATTCTTTTTATTGTTGGATAATATTCCATTGTCTGAATGTACCACACTTTATTAATCCATTCACCTACAGGTTATTTTTTCCTGTGTGAGTTTTGGCAAATTGTGTCTTTCAAAGAATTGGTTCATTTCATCTAAGTTATCCAATTTTGGGGTATGGAGTTGTTCACACTATTGCTTTATTATCTTTATAGTGTCCATACTATTACAAGTGATAGCCTCTGCAGTGATGTCCTCTCTTTCATTTCTAGTATTAGTAATTTGTATCCTTTTTTCTTGGCCTGACTAGAAACTTACTGATTTTATTGATCTTTTCAAAGAACCAGCTTTTGGATTGATTTCTTGATTTCCTGTTTTCAATTTCATTGATTTCTGCTCTAATTTGTATTACAGTCAGCCCTCCACATCCGTGAGTTCTGCATTCATAGATTCAACCAACTGGATGAAAATTATTTTTTTAAACATTGTATCTATATGGAATACTAGACATTTTCTTGTCATGATTCCCTAAACAATACAGTATAACAATTATTTACATAGCATTTATATCATATTAGGTATTATAAGTAATTTAGAGGTGATTTTAAAGTATATGGGAGGATGTGCATAGGTCATATGCAAATGGTACTTCATTTTATATTGGAGACTTGAACATCTGTGGATTTTGGTCTCCTTGGAAGGTCCTGGGACCATCCCCCATGGATACTGAGGAAAAACTGTATTCTCTCTTCTGTTTACTTTGGACTTAATTTGCTCTTCTTTTTCTTGTTTCCAAAGGGGGAAGCTTAAATTATTGATTTTTCTTCTTTTCTAATATATACAATTAATGCTATAAATTTCTAAGCCATGCTTTTGCTGCATCCCACAACTTTTGATAAGTTGTGTTTTCATTTTCTCTCAGTTCAAAATATTTTTAAATTTCTCGAGACTTCCTCTTTGATCCATGTGTTATTTTGAGGCATGTTTTATAATCTCCATGGATTTAAGAATTTTCTAGTTATCTTTCTGTTACTGATTTCTAGTTTAATTCCATGTGGCCTAAGAGCAGACAGTGTGTGATTTCCATTTTTAAAAATTTGTTAGGGTGTGTTTTATGGCCCAGAATGTGGTCTATCTTAGTGAATGGTCCATGTGTGCTTGTAAAGAATGTGTATTCTGTTGTTGTTGGATGAAGGAGTCTAGGTGTCAACTGTACCTTTTTGACTGATAGTGTTGTTGAGTTCAACTATGTCCTCACTGATCTTCTGCCTGCTGGATCTGTCCATTTCTGATAGAGGGATCTTGAAGTCTCCAACTATGGTAGTGAATTCATCTTGCAGTTCCACTAGTTTTTGCCTCATATAGTTTGACATTGTGTTGTTAGGCACATACACTTAAAGGACTGGTTCGTCTTCTTGAATAACTAATCCCCTTATCATCATGTAATGCTCTTCTTTATCCCTGATAACTTCCCTTGCTTTGAAGTCTGCTCTGTCTGAAATTAATATAGATAACCTTGTTTTTCTCTTTATTAATGTTAACATGGTACTTTTTTCTTCAGCCATTTACTTTTAATCTGCAAGTGTCTTTATATTTAGTTTCTTATAGACAACATATAAACTGGGTCTCGTTTTTTATGCACTCTGACAATCACTATCTTTCAATTGTACATTTAGACCACAGATATTCAAAGAGATTATTGAAACAGTTGCACTAATATCTACCATATTTGCTTTTTCTAGTTGTTACCCTTTTCTTTCCTATTTTTGTCTTTTTTTTTTTTGCCTTTTGTGATTCTAACTGAACATTTTATACAGTTCCATTTTCTCTCCTGTCTTAGTATATCAGTTACACTCCTTTTTAACTTTCATTAGTGGTTGGAATATACATATACAACGAATCCAAGTCTTTTCAAGTAACACTATATCACTCCATTGGTAGTGTGAGTATATTTATTTGATATAATAAAATAATTCTAATTTCTCTCTTGTATCATTGCTGTCATTTCACTTATATTTAAAAACATATATGACATATACATAAGCATGCACAAGTGAATACATTGTTGTTACTGTTGTTTTGAACAAACTGTCATCTGTTAGATCAATTAAGAAAAATGAAAGATTTTATTTTACCTTACTTATTTCTTCAGTGGCCTTCCATTCTTTACATAGAGCCAAATTTTTTACCTTTACCATTTTTCTTCTCTCCAAAGAACTTCTTTTAACATTTCTTGCAAGACAGATAAATTCCCTCTATTTTTGTTTGTCTGAGAAAGTCTACTTCTCCTTTTCTTGTGAAGGATAATTTTGCAGGGTACAGAATTCTAGGATGGTAGCCTTTTCCTCTCAATACTTTAAATTTTCCACTCCACCCTCCTTTACTTGCATGATTTCTGAGGAGAAGTTGGATATAATTCTTATCTTTTTTCTATAAGTCAAGTCCTTTTGTCCTCTGGCTTCCTTTGGGATTTTTTTCTTTATCTGATTTTCTGTAATTTGGAAATGATATGCTTCAGTGTGATTTCTTTGGTATTCATTCTGTGTGGTGTTCTCAGAGCTTGCTGAATCTGTGGTTTGGTGTCTGACACTAATCTGGAGAAATTATCAGTTATTACTGTTTCAAATATTTCTTCTCTTTCTTTTCTTTCTGATATTCCCATTATAAGTGCATCTTTTGTAGTTGTCCCAGAGCCCGGGGATATTCTGCTTTTTTCCTTTTTCTCTTTGCTTTTTGCTTTTCAAAGTTTCTATTGAGATATCATCCAGCTCAAAGGTTCTTTCCTCAGCTATGTCCAGTCTACTAGTAAGCCCATCAAAGGCATTCGTCATTCCTGTTAGTATCTTTGACCTCTAGCACTTCTTTTTGATTCTTTCTTAGGACTTCCATTTCTCTGCTTTTAGTACCCATCTGTTCTTGTATGCTGTCTGCTTTATCGATTAGACTCCTTAGGATATTAATCATCATTGTTTTAATTCCCAGTCAGCTAATTCAAACATCTCTACCACATCCAGCTCTGATGCTTGCTCTGTCTTTGAATTGTATTTTTTGCCTTTTAGTATGCCTTGTAATTGGTAATCTGATATGACATACCAGGTATAATGAACTGCTAGTAAATAGGCCTTTAGTACTGTAGGGGTAATGTGTGAAGGGAGGGGAAGCAATGATCAGGTCTCAGGCTTTAATGAGCCTATGTCTCTGGACTTTGAACTTTATAAGTGTTTCTCAGTTTTTTCTCTTCCCTTAGATGGGACAGAATGGCTAGAGTGGGCTGGAATTGGCTTTTTCCCTTCTCCCACATGCAAGGCTGCAGCTGAGTAGAATTAAGTATTTCCCTTCCCCAGTAAGTTAAACCTTCATAATGCTCCAGCAGGTTGGGCTCTGGTTAACTTGTTTCTCCTGAGGACAGGCCTTGTTAAGAAGAACAGAATACTGTGGCATATTTCAAAATGGTTCCTTTTCCCCACCAGTGCCAGAAGTATAAGGCGATTTTTCTCTGATATTTATTGTGAGCTCCTGGTTGAGCTCCTGGAGGTATATCTCACAATATTGTGGGGGACTCCTTATGACTGGATCCCAGGAGACTGGGACTCCTCTCAGAGCTAATCACACTGAGCTTCAGCAACTTATCAATTACAGTTCAGGTTTTCCTACCCTGGCACTGGTTTCCAAAGTGGTTTCCAGTATGTGTCTTCATTAAGTCAAAATCCCCTGTATTCACCTGTCTCTCCAATCTTGGGGGCAGCAGTTTGCCCTATGTCCTCCCTTCTCCTTCAGATATAAGAAGAGTTGCTGAGTTTTCAGGTTGTTCAGCTTTTTATGTATTGTTAGGACAGAGTGACAACTTTCAAGCTCCTTACATGTGGAACTGGAAACTAGAAGTGTAACTTCTTTTTTAAAGTTAGATTTATTAGGGTATGATATATACACAGTAAAATTCATACTTTTAGGTACACTGTTTTACACATTTTGACAAATGCTGCAGTCATATAACTACCACCATAACAAATATATATAACATTTTCAACATCCCAAAAACTTCCTTCATAACCCTCTGTAGCCAACCCACTCCCCACACCTTCAGCTCCTGACAATTACTATGTTTTCTGTGTCTAGAGTTTTGCCTTTCCCAGAATGTCATAAAATAGAATCGAAAAGTATGGAGCCTTTCCAGTTCAGCTTTTTTCCTTAGCATGAGCTTGAGATTCATTTACACTATTGTTTATGAATGGAGGTATCAATAGACTATCGATATTCCATTGTATGGATGTACTAGAATTTGTTTATTCATTCACCAGTTGATGGACATTGGCATTGTTGCCAGTTTTTGGCAGTTAGGAATAAAGCTACTATAAATATTCATGTATGGGTTTTTGTACGGACAAATGTCTTCATTTCTTTTGAATAAATACCTATAAGTGTGATTGCTGCTCCTATGGTAAGTATATGTGTAATTTTATAAGAAACTGCCAAACCATTTTCTAAAGTGGCTACCATTTCATATTTGCACAAATGATATCCAAGAGTTTCAGTTGCTGCATTTGATGGGTTTTTGCTTTTTTTCTCGTTTACGCTGTCTTAATAGATGCATAGTGGCATCTTACGGTAGATTTAATTTGCATTTCCCTAATGACTAAATTTTCTTTTAGAATTTTTACAGTTTTAGATTTTATATATAGGTTTACAATCCATTTTATGCTAATTTTTATATATAGTGTGAGGTATGGGTTGAAGTTTACTTTTTGTATATGTTCAACTGTTCCAATACTGTTTGCTGATAAAAACTGTCTTTTCTATTATACAGTGAATGGCTTTGATGCCCTTGTTAAAAAATCAATTGTCCATATGTGTGTGGGTCTAATTCTGGACTCTTTCTTCTGCTGATTTATATCTCTTGTTTTGCCAACACCACACTGTTTTGATCACTGTAGCTTTAAAGTATTGGAAATAGATAGGGTAAATCCTTAAACTTTGTTGTTTTTCAAAATTATTTTGGTTATTTTACTTCCTTTCTCTATATAAATTTTAGAATCAATTTGTCAATTTCTACAAAAAGCCTTAGGAAACACTGATTGGGATTGTATTGAATTTATAGATCAGTTTTGGAGAGAATGACATCTCAGCACTGAGCCTTGCAATCCATGAACACAGAAGTATCTCTATTTACTTGGGTCTTCTTGATTTCTCTCTTCAGTGATTTGTAGTTTCCATCATATAAATCTTACACACATTTTGTTAGATTTATCCATAAGTATTTCATGTTTTCTGTAAAGGTATGTCAGTGTTAGTGTCCTATTGCCTCTATTATTACATAGCTATATTTTGGAAAAATAAATATGGTAACTATTATTAATGAAGTAAAATAATTATTTTGTCTAGAGTTTAAGTACAACTACAAGTAGAAGTCATTTAGAAAGTACTTTAATTTCCATTAAAAAAAAGGGCAGTTCCTAACCAAACAGGGCCCCTCCTAATCTATTCTGCTATGTACAGAACTGGTTGATTCTGTTAATTTCATAGAAATTGTTGCTGTCCCATGGTAACTGATTTGAATGACTACAAAACATTCTTTCCTTTTTTAAACAAAAAAAAACTTTTCCAGGTAAAGCAGTTAGCAGTAGAATAGAGGCTTATCTGTTTTGATTTATATTTGTTTTAATTATAGCATCTAGAATCAGTAATTGTAGTCAACTTGTTATTTACTGTTTGTCCCCCCAAATGAATTTTTAATAAATATGAATAAAGTCTACTAGACATAATTACACTTACCTAACTAGACCTATTCTAGCTTTTTAACAATCTTCTGAAGTAAGCACTACTAGTGTGCATTTGGTAAACACAGGTAAGAGAAACTGAGGTTCAGAGAGATTGAATGAAATTACCAAGAGGACAAAGCCAGCATGTCACAAAATGAAATTTGTCTCCAAAGATGTGCTAACTTAACCTGTAAGGCTGCTTTGGAGGTATCAAATGGATATTAATGGATTCCCAAAGAAAAAATCCACATCTAAAATCTGGGTGCTCTACAGTCCTCCCCATCAATGTGCTCAGGACTAAATGTAAACACCTAAGGAATCAAATCCACCTAAACCAATGTTTCTAACAAAGTTAGGTACAACTTAAGATACTTTAAAATCCCAAGATACACACATTAACTCAAATGCTTGGGTTAAACTCTAGCTGAAACTATTATACTTTCTCATGTTTCTCTATCAACTCATTTTTACACCATTTTTTCTCTCCAATACAGATGCTACTTGGGAAGTAGGTAGCAGTTTGGAATATGAGTTTCAGTTTAGGAAAATGTAAGTAGCACACTCACAAGTTTAAGTTAATTTGATATGAATATATTAACTCTGAAAAAAGCTATCAGAAAGGATCCTAAAGCACTATACTTACTCTGAATAGTATTTAACACACTGAGAGATTTAGTAAATGCCTTTGAGAGGCTGACCTTAAAAAAAAATTGTTGTAACTCAAAAAGTCTTTTTATATTAAATTTTTTTCCTAAATTGCTTGGCAGAAGACAGCTAAAATCACAACCTATAATTTATCATTCTCCTGCCAATAACTAAAAGTTCTAAATAAAGCAGCACTGTAGCATGGAATAGCACTTTTCGGATTATCTACTTGCAACATTCCGAATTCAAAATTCTTTTTTTCCTCTGTAGTAACTATGGTACAACGAATCTTGACAGCATTACAAAAAGCAAAGGCTTGTTCTTTTTAAACAGCCTTAGGCTCCTGCCATTTTGTGAGGCTTACAGAATTCTGAACTCAGGAAAGACTTACTTGATTACCTAAGAGCCCTGGGGCATGCTTATAAATTAAGTTTTATAAATTTTTAAATTATAAATAGCAGCAGCAACAACAGTAGTTTAACTACAAGGGAAAATCAATTCCCCAAACTGAAGACTCTCTCAGACCCTGGGGGTTGCCACGCTCTGTAAATTAGCTTTTGGACAGGCAAGGGGTCTTCCAGGAAAATGGTCTACCCTTGGATCAATGACATTTGCTATTTGGAATATTGGCTAAAGCAATTCAAAAAATCTACACTGACACAGGGGAAGACAAGCTCTCTAATTTAACCAACACCTGAATCAGACAGGATTTATCTTGGAGAAGCAAAAATGTGAGCAATTAACTGTCATTATCTACTGCCCCCTCAGAAATTCTAAACTGGGAAAAAAAGTATGGCCAACCGAAATGGCCTCTCCTATAGTTAGGCCTCAGGATGGCTAACGAATAACTGAATAATCCCCATTATATTAAGGTTTGAAACATGAAAGAAGTTTGAATGAAGGTCTGACATATATCTATGTGTGTATGCCTAGTATTTTGAAAACTGGACCAACGTGCTTATTAAAAGAAAACAGAATTGTTAAAAGATATACAGTTGACTCCTAAAATTACAATAGCAAAAATAAATTCACAAAAGTCAGCCTAATCAAAGAATTCCAAAGCAGAAAAAGAAATTCCTTAACCAAAACAGAAAATCACTTGAGTATTATTATTGTTATTTATTCTAGAAGATTATAACCAGAAAAATCATGAGAAAACTTTCAT
Organism: Macaca nemestrina; assembly: GCF_043159975.1. Lineage (NCBI taxonomy): Eukaryota > Metazoa > Chordata > Mammalia > Primates > Cercopithecidae > Macaca > Macaca nemestrina. The sequence continues at coordinate 17,396,444 of NC_092128.1, forward strand.
TAAATCATGCAACAAATATTTATTTATTGACTTCCTCCAATGTGTCACAAAGCTTACGTTAACCATCAGCCAACTGATCTCTCAGCTCTCTCTCCATTTATCTGGGTCTTCTTGACAACTGTTTGCTCAAAGTGATGTTATTAATCACTGTCAAAGCTCAAATTCAAAATTCCTAACTTCTTGAAAGAGCAGAGCTTTGTTTACATAATGCCTTCAAGCAAAAAACAACAGTGATACCAACAATTTGCTTGACTCCCGAAAACACTGTGAGACTCACAGCAATTTAATTTAGATGTCAGAGTTACACTGCTTTCCCTGTCTACTTTGTCTACACTGCCTACCACTTTAGGTATTCCCAAAAGGATGTGGCTATATTTACAGGTTTTATCTATTTTAAATATCAAGATAATGAAGCCAGGCTACTAGTTCAATCTTCACAAGGGACTTGCTATTTGTCATTGTGTATACTTAAAGCAAACAAATGATCAGCACAAATCTGTCTTCACTAAAGAATCTTACAATGCACAAGCACAAAAACGGTTTAAGTCAGGGATATTATCTTCACAACTGACAAAAGGACATCAAGTATTCACCTCCACCTGACCTGGAGACTTATCATAAGAGTCCCACAACCAAGTTGGGAAACTTCCCAATGAACTGAAAGGTTGAACTCTGATCTAGGTCCTCCTCTTAATTATTTGAAGTTTCAGGCTATCAAAACTCAAAAAAGTTACAGTATATACACAAATTTTTCATTCCCAGGCTCGCTCACCCACAAATGCTAATTCCCCACATTGACAACCTACTGGACTTTGTTTCCACTTTCAGCAAAGAGGGTATGACTCAAACTACTGGTCTCTCCCAGTGGGATAAATCCAATGGGAATCTTACTGAAGGTAGCCTACAGGGAAAAAAGAAGAAGAAAGTTTTATTGTTATGATCAGAAAATCAGGCTTAGTGGAGAAGCACAGGTGTGTCCACTATGACAAATAACTGACCCTGTATCTGCCTCCCCATCTCCTTTCCCACATCCCTAGACCAGTAATCAAATAAAGCTAGGTGGGTAATTTCTAAAACAAGGCAGTCAATGACAACAAAATGACTCAGAATTTGGAAGAAATATTTCAGTACTCATTAATGACAACTGTTTGAAAGAAATTTGGTTAAGATAATGAGGGTTTTGAAGATACTAGATCAATGCACTAGTGCAACAGAGACTGTATTACATTGTCACATTATTTGATAAAGTTGCAGATAATATTCAACTAAAAATGTCTACCATTTATACAGTGACCAATGATAGGTGAAGGTGCTTTATAAACTATCTTAAGTACAAATAAGGCAAAGAGAATAAACAAGTTCAAGTAATAGATGGTACTGGCATAGTAGTTAACTTAATTAAATGCCACACATACAATAGATACTATAAGGTTCAAAACAATTCTGAGCACAATGTATTATTACCAAAGGGACTGAGAAGGATCTTCTAGCTATTGTAGAAAAGTATATAAAATAATGTTACAAAAACATCCATGTGCCCACAACCTAGATTTAACAAATGTCAACATTTACCTTTTTGCTTCATATGTTTTAAGAAATGAAACGATAGAAAAATGAAAGTCCCTTCTAAACCTATTCTCCTCTCTCCCCTCCCAGAGGAGACCATTATCCTGCATTTGGTGTGATTCCTTTCCATCCACATTATTATTCTTTTGCTACATATCTAGGCATCCATTAACAATACATAGTATTGTTTTCTGAATCTTAAAACATTGTGGAAATGCATAACATACCTGGGCAACCTGCTGTTTTTGAATTCAATACTTTTGAGATTTAGCCATGTAGATATTTATACATTTAGTTCATTCATTTTAACTGTTAGATGATTCCCACTATGCCACAATTTCTTTACAAAAAAGTTCTTTGAAAAAAATATTCCATAACAAAATTTTAAATAACCATTGTCAAAGTTATTGGATACCATCAATTACCAAACCAGAAAAGTCCCCATGTGTTAATATATGTGTTCTATGACATGGGTAGCAGCATTTTCTTTTCTAAAATTCAAGAAAGCACAATGTATACCCATTTTAAAATATAAAATGGAAAAAAAAGTAAAAGACAGAAGAGCAATAAAGAACAGAAAAATAAAAGTTAAAATGCAATTACTTTCTTAAATGCTCACCTCATCTGTTCGTCGAAGAACTCCAGTAACAACCTACAAATGCAATAATAAAACATTATTATAAACAATATGTATTTCCTGTATAATAAAGAATTGGATTCAATTTTCATAGACCATAAACTTATTCCTGTTGTCTTCTTAGAAGCTCTGTTAAAAGATGCATTGGATCTTAAAACATACAGTATTCTCCAATACAATTAGCGCTAAATTAGATTTTATTTTTGACCTAGGATCTACAATACAATAAAGGCTAAGATAAAATGATTATAAAAACTCCAAGTCGTATTGGTAAAAACATATTTTAAGTTCTATAAAATGGGTATAAATATGATGTATACATCAATTATACAGAAAACCCTAGTTTACTACTACAAAGTACATTTACAGGAAAAAAGCACTTTGCTACACTCGGAGAGTGTGCACTTAACAAATCGTTCTTATTGACAAATATGAAGGACAATATTCTGTAAAACTGTGAAAAATACCTAAATAAAAAAATTTCTCATAATTCCACCATGCCAGATAACCAATTATTATTATTATTATATTATTCTTTTGCAACAGAGTCTCACTCTGTCACCCAGGCTGGAGTGCTGGATCTAGGCTCACTGCAACCTCCACTTCCCAGGTTCAAGTGATTCTCCTGCCTCAGCCTCCCCAGTAGTTGGAATTATAGGCGCCCACCACCATGCCCAGCTAATTTTTTTTTTTTTTTTTTGAGACGGAGTCTTGGAGTCTTGCTCTGTCGCCCAGGCTGGAGTGCAGTGGCGCCATCTCGGCTCATGGCAAGCTCTGCCTCCTGGGTTCAGGCCATTCTCCTGCCTCAGCCTCCTGAGTAGCTGGGACTACAGGCGCCCGCTACCAGGCTCGGCTAATTATTTTTTGTATTTTTAGTAGGGACGGGGTTTCATTGTGTTAGCCAGGATGGTCTCGATCTCCTGACCTCGTGATCTGCCTGCCTCGGCCTCCCGAAGTGCTGGGATTACAGGCGTGAGCCACGGCGCCCGGCGAAACCCCGTCTCTACTAAAAATACAAAAAATTAGGTCAGGAGATCGAGACCATCCTGTCTAACACAATGAAACCCCATCTCCCAGCACTTTGGGAGGCCAAGGTGGGCGGATCACCTGAGGTCCAGAGTTTTTTTTAGTAGAGACGGAGTTTCGCCATGTTGGTCAAACTCTGGACCTCAGGTGATCCGCCCACCTTGGCCTCCCAAAGTTCTGAGATTACAGGCGTGAGCCATCCTACCGGGCCCCAGATAACCAATTATTAATCACTTGTTTATATTTGATATACTTCCCTCCAATCCTTTTTCTAATCAGTACATATTTTTATATGACTGTAATTATACCAAATACACAATTTCTTTAAAAACATTTTGTAGAGTAAAACCTGACCCAGGTCTCCTCCCTTCATCTTCTCCTGCCTCACTGAATTTCAGGAATAAACGGGGCTGTTGAGAGGTCTACTTCCTTCTTCGTAAGCATGCTATCAATATTCTTCACACTTCATTAAAAAGCCATAAAAACAATTACAACATCATTACACAGCCTTTTTAAAAGAAGCTTACTAAATTAAGTCAAACCTAGGACAGTACTCTGCTGTTAGCTTCTGATCCCTGAACACTGGTAAAACCAACAAATGGGGACACCAGGCAATCAGAAATGAGGTATGAAAATTATAGTATACAGGATTGAATTAAGCAGTGAGTGGGATCACCTGCATTGGGCTCCTCAGGGGTTTCCAGAATGTAATGAATATACTACTCTGCTGCTAGAAAAGAAGAGTACTTGCAGGGTAACATACTTATTGTCCTTAATGGACCAAAGTAAGCATTAAGGATATCTTTATTAATAAATTTTATGTTTTAAAAGTAGTTTTAGGTTCACAGTGAAATTGACAGAAATACAGAGATTTCCCATGTCCCCCTGGCCTCTTATACGTGAACCTTCCGCCCATTATCAACATCCTTCACCAGAGTGGCACGTTCGTTACAATTGATGGATCTACATTGACACATTATTATCATCACCCAAAGTCCATAGCTTACATTAGGGTTCACTCTTGGTGTTGTACATCTACAGGCTTCCACAAATGTATAACACTTATACATTTGTGTATAACAAATACACAAAATTTGTGTTAAACAAATTTGTATATAACACAAATGTATTCACCCTTACGGTATCATAATGAATCGTTTCACTGCCCTACCAATCCTCTATGCTCTGCCTATTCATCCCCCTCTTCAACGTCTGGTAACCTCTGACGTTTTCACTGCCTCCATAGTTTTGCCTTCTCCAGATATCAAATTGTTGGAATCACATGGTATAATCTTTTCAGACTATCCTCTTTCACTTAGTAACATACATTTAGGTTTCCTCCATGTCTTTTCATGGCTTGATAGCTCACTTCCTTTTAGTGCTGAATAATACCTATTGTCGGAATATACCTCACTTTACTTATTCATTCACCTACTAAAGGACATCTTGGTTGCTTCCAAGATTTGGCAATTAAGAATAATGCTAATACATGTGCAATTGTGTGGACACAGGATTTCAACTCCTTTGGTAAATACCAAGGAGCATGATTGCTGGACTGCATGTTAACAGTGTGTTCAGTTTTGTAAGAAAACACCCAACTGTTCCAAAGTGGCTGTACCATTTTGCATTCCTACCAATAGTAAGAGTTCCTGTTGCTCCACATCCTTGCCAGCATTTGATATCGTCCATGTTCTGAAATTTTGGCCATTCTAATAGGTGCATAGTGGTATCTCATTGAGAATATGCAATATTAAAACAAAAGCAGATGCATACATCTTAACATGTATACCTCTTCCTATTAATGTGGTATAATATTATATGTAATGGAAATGACATGAGAGTAGATAGGTGAATCTCTATTTGTTTATTGTATAAGAAACATACCTGATGATGGAAACTAATGATTCCATTACAAACAGGGCTATTTCATAAGAGTCTTCAAAATATAACAACATTATCCCATCCACCACCATTTTTTCTTCTATTATATTAATATTATCAAACTTAAATATGATAATACGAAAATCCTTCTATGTGCTGGGTAGAGGGTTTACAAAAAGCAATGAAATGGAAGTGCATGAGAAAAATTTAAAGCCATCCTAGCTTTAGAGAGCAACAATCCGAAAGTAATGAATTAAATAATTTCTTTAAATTACAACATACCATTGCTTTAAGATTTAATTTCCATTTTTCTCACCTTCAAAATAGCTTCAAAGAGAAAAACAGTCCTACCTCCTGCAGTGTCCCATCTCCTCCTGCAACAATGATCACATCTGTGTTTTCCATCAGTTCCAGGAGTTTCTTGGCTTGTCCCTCATAATCTGTCTGAAATACCAATGAAGTTTTTGATAAGTTTATCAACCTAGAGCCACAACGTTAAAGGTTTAAAAATGTGGGACATCTTCTTTAAAGTTTTACATTGACTGTCTTCATAAATTTTACATAATTGATAGACATGAAAAAAATAGCTATCAAAGCAATTATGTATAGTTGTTACAGTTTTACACTTTTAGAGCCAGAGGGACCTCAGAAACCATCTAGTCAGCTCCTTACTTTGAAAATAAAATTCAAACCCAATAATTTGTCTGTTACACAGCTAGCTAGTCAAAGGCATCATTTCCAGTTCAGTGCAGATTCTATTACATCCTTTATAGGAAGTCAATTGTACATACAAATAGGGAGAAGCAGATGTAATGACAAGAGCACAGATGTCACAGCCCAAGAGACCTAGATTAAATCTCAACCCTTCTACTTTTTACTGAGTGACCTTAAATTCTATGGATCTTAATTTCCTCATCACTGAAATTATGTATGTTGAGGGAGGGAATAATGATAGCTTCTCTGTAAAACAGTTGTAAAGCAGTCTGTAAAGCAACTGGTAAGGTAAGTGTTCATAACTGGTATTGCACTAAATAAAAGGAGGTTATTATTGTTATGACCATATATAAAGAAATACAGGTATGATTCAAAGTAGTCACAAAACAATGCCTAAGACTTACCATTTTTATTGACACCATTTGATCTCAGACACATACACAGACTTAAATGAACCATTTAATCCACCAATAATATGTATACCTCTAAAACTAAACACTAAATTTCAATAGACATAATGCAACTAATATTAAAATAGGAAACACTCCCTCCAATTAGTATCACACTATACATACTAATAGATAAAAACTAAATGCCTGGATTTCAGATGGGCTCAAGCACTTGTGGCATTTTATATATACATATATATATATATATATATATATATATATATATATATATATATATATATATATATATAATATATATATTTATATATCTGGGCCAGGGGTGGCGGCTCACGCCTGTAATCCCAGCACTTTGGGAGGCCAAGGCAGGCGGATCACAAGGTCAGGAGTTTGAGACTAGCCTGGCCAACATGGCGAAACCCCGTCTCTACTAAAAATACAAAAATTAGCCAGGCGTGGTGATGCACACCTGTAATCCAAGCTACTCAGGAGGCTGAGGCCCGAGAATTGCTTCAACCTGGGAGGTGGAGGTTGCAGTGAACTCAGATCGCACCACTGCACTCCAGGCGGGGCGACAGAACAAGACTCTGTCTCAGGAGGAAAAAAATATATATATATCTATATATATATATCTATATATATATCTATATATATATATCTATATATATATCTATCTCTGGTCTCTGTCCTTGGTTCCTGGCACAAAGCTCCTAAAACCCCTGGAATTTCCTGAGTGATAAAAATGTCTTTTGTTATTCATGGCAAGCCCCTCTCAATCTTGACAGTTTGTGCTAATGAGGTGATTGGTGGGCCCCTGAATAGCTTCAAGATGGGAACTGATCACCAGAAGGACAAGCAGGGAATTTATTTTGTTAAGACTATATCCCCAAAACCTAGAACAAGGCTTAGCTCATAGTGGGCACTAAATAAATATTTGTAAAAACAAATTAATACATGTGAAAAGGCATATGAATAAAAGAATAAAAATTTTAAAATATCTTGACAGATTTGACAGACCATAGTTTCGAAGACAATAAAGATAATATTAATATATTTGAGGCTCTGATCTTAGAAAAAAAATCCCAAATGCACTAAAAGAGGAAGGATTTAAAAAGTGGCCTAACAGTTGTCCCCTCCCAGAAAAAGAATCTAGACACTGACCTTACACTTTTCAAAAAACTAACTCAAAATGAATCACAGGCCTAAAGGTAAAATAACATAGGAGATAATTTAAGTGATCTTGGGCTTGGTGATGAGGTTTTAGATACATCACCAAAAGCAAGATCCATGAAAGAAAAAACAAATTGATAAATTAAAATTCAGTAAAATTTAAAACTTCTGCTCTATGAAAAACATGATTATAAGGATAAAAAGACAAGCCACAGCCTGAGAGAGAATATATGCAAAATGCATAGCAAACAACTTGCATCTAAAATATACAAATAACTCTTAAAACTCAACAAAAAAAAGCCAGCCCAATTAAAAGGACAGAGATCTGAATAGACACCTCACTAAAGATCTACAGATGGATAATAAGCATATGGAAATACACTCAACATTATATGTCATTAGGGAATTGCAAATTAAAACAATGAGACTTCGTTATACATTTGTTTCAGTGGCTAAAATCCAAAACACTGACAATAGCAAAGACTGACGAGGATATGGAACAACAGGAACTCTAGTTCACGGGTGGTAATAATACAAAATGGTACAGCCACTTTGAATGGCAGTTTCCAATAAAACCAAACATAGTCTTACCATATTATCCAGCAAAAGCACTCCTAGACATTTACCCAAATGTGTGGAAAACGTATTTATTTCCACCCAAGAACCTGCACGTTAGTGTTTATAGCAATTTTATTCATAGTTGCTAAAATGGAAGTGACCAAGACATACTTCAGTAGGTGAATGGATAAACTGTAGCACATTCAGACAACAGACTATTGCTTAGCAAAGAAATGAGCTAATGAGCCATGAAAACACAATGGAGAAACCTAAAACGCATATTGTTCAGTGAAAGAAGCCAATCTGAAAAAGACTACATACTGTATGATTCCAACTATATGACATTTTAAAAATAGCAAAAGTATGGTGACAGTAAAAACATCAGCTGTGTAGGGAAGGATGAATAGGTAGAGCAGAAGAACACAGAGGATTTTTAGGGCAGTGAAATTAATCTGTCTGATAATATAATGGTGAACACAATGCATTATGCATTTGTCAAAACCCATAGAACTGTGCAACACAAAGAGCAAATGCAAATGAAAACTATGGACTTGAGTTAATGATAATGCATCAGTAATGGCTCATCGATTGTAGGAAATGTATAACACTAATGCAAGATGTTAATAATACAGGAAATTGTGGGCGGGGGAGAGAAGGAATACAGGTATTCTGTGATTTCTCTTGAATTCTTCCTTAAACCTAAAACTGCTCTAAAAAAGTCTACTTTTTTATAAAGCGGCCTGATGGTACATAGCAAACAAGATAATGAGTCCAGTATGACTCAAAAGTATATCGACAACAACAAAAGAGTCTGAGCTTGAGCTGTTTGAAAGAATAGTATATGGAACAGGAGACTTGCTTTACTTGGTCTTGCTTTACTCTTCCTTAGATAGCCCATACCTCATTTCTGGGCACTACTGGAGAATATCTAAGAGAACAATCAGGAATGTGACAGATTTGAAACCATCACCCCTGTGAAGAAACTGGAAATGTTTAAACCACAGAAGGCTCAAGGGAGCATTAGGATAACATTCTTTATTATTCCAAAGACTATTTTGCAGAAGAAAGATTAGGCTTGTTCCACATGAACCCATGGGATAGAACCAAGTCTGAAGTCAATGATTCTCAATCCAACTACACATTATAATCACCTGGGAATGAATAAACAAATGAACAAGTGAATGAATGAATGAAATTATTTTGTAAATACAGACAGATTCCACTCCACATTAGTTATATCTAGGGAGTGTGACCGGGGTATAAATTATATTTTTAAACATTTCCAGGTAATTTGATATTCAGCCAGAGATGAAAACCACTGACCTATGTGTAAAAACTTTTGGGAAACCGATTTCTTCTCAGAATTAGGAAGAATATTCTAATAGTGCTATCCTAAGATGAAAAAGGTTGTCTTGGAGGTTTCATGTCAAATGGGAGACAAAGCCTACCGTAGAAAGCACATGCCTTAGAGTCGACAGACCTGTGTTTAAATGAGCTCTGTCACTACTAATTGTATAACTGAGCAGGTTTCTAGATGTTTGTATCTTCGATTTCCTCATTCACAAAATAAAGATAACACTCAACTTCACTGAGCTTTATGTCATTTAAATAAAACCAGTTATGCGAAGTGCTGCAATTCCATTTCTAAAAGAATGGTAGGCTAGGTACCCTGCCATTGAAAATTAAAGCTACTGAGTAAAATAATGAAAACATCTTTGATGCATCAATAAATGAGAATAAAGTAAGGAACACTAAATATAAAACTAGCACCTACACAGTAAATGTTTTGAGGGCATCTAGTAAACCAGGTAGATCTGAATGTTGGTTTTCAAAGTTTCACCAGGTTCTAGGAAAAGCAAACAAAAATCCCAGGACCTGCTCAAGATTAGTGAATCTAGTACAGAACCACACCCCACTATAAACCAGGACCCAAAAGACGGCATGTGCAGTTTACAGAGAATAAAAACAAGGTTGACTCACTCATACTCCTAGCCGATTCCCAGGGCGCTGCAAAGAAACCTTCGTGTTCTGAACTTTGGTGCTAAATGAAGGGATAAACATCTTCCCTGAGAATCCACAACTTTAGGCCAGTCCTTATATAAGTAACCCAAATGCATGCTACCTGGATAATCTGAAAAATCTCAAGCTAAAAATTTAAAGAGTTCACAGGACTTTCTTACATGTATTATGCATCGAGGAAGACACAACATTCTGTGGTACTTCCGCTAAACTACATAATCTGAATCTAATTATAACAAAACAGTAGATAAACCCAAACTGAAGGACGTTCTTAAAAAAAAATTAAGGAATTTTTTAAAGTTGCCTAAACAAATATCACAACTAAATTCAACATGTGACCCCAGATTGGATGCAGAACAAGAAAAAGTGTTTTCTCTTTTGTCATAAATGACATTCATGGAACAACTGGAGGTCAAGGCAGGCAGATCACAAGGTCAAGAGATCAAGATGATCCTGGCCAACATGGTGAAACACAGTCTCTATTAAAAATACAAAAATTAGCTGTGTGTGGTGGCACACACCTGTAATCCCAGCTACTCAGGAGGCTGAAGTAGGAGAATCGCTTGAACCTGGGAGGCAGAGGGTGCAGTGAGCTGAGATTGTGCCACTGCACTGCAGCCTGGTGACAGAGTGAGACTCTGTCTCAAAAAAAAAAAAAAATTCTACAAGATAATAGTACATCAATGCTAATTTCTTGATTTTGATAACTGTTCTTGCAGTTATGTAACAGAGTGCCCTTGTTTTTAGGATATAGATATTTAGAGATAAAGGAACATTATTTCTGCAACTTACTCTCAAACAAGTCAGAAAATAATATGTGTGTATATACATATGTATATATACATACACACATTAATATGTGTATATATATTTATATATATGTATATATACACACACATTCATACATACACACATACATGTAAAGACAGAGCATGTGTACACATGGTAAAATGTTAATACAGTATTTGAGGAGTTTGGGTGAAGTGATATGGAAATTTGTATTATTTCTGTGCTTTTATAAGTTTGAGATTATTTCAAAATAAAACCTAATTCAAAAGAAAGAAAACAAACCCTGTAAAGAGCAGTAGTTTCTACTGAGGCATAAAAAGTAAACATTAGTATTTCTATTTATTTTTTAATCTCATCCTTTTAAATGTCTATTTTCTATATATGTAATGTACATATTAGTACTTGCATACGATTGATAAGTATCTTAAACTGGAAAAAATTACAAATATATGAGTCACAGGACATTTGATAGTATAAGATGGGATTAGATATTGTAAGATGATAAAAGAGAATCATTACTTTTGCTAAGTATGAAAATGGCACTGTAGATAAATATAAAAGTATTCTTATTTGTTTAAAAATACATATAAAAGTACTAAGGGATAAAATGATAAAATTAGAGGATATCTGTAACTGACTTCAGGCACCGAGCTACCATGTGAAGATACCTAGTGGAGACTACACGAGCCAGAGGACAGCCAGCATCAACTTGGAGACATGTGAGTAAAGTCATCGAAGACCACCCTTCCTCAGCCATGCCACCAGAAGCCCAGGCGAGACTGCTGACCAATGGAATCATAAGCAGAAAAACAGCGAGGCCGTTTGTTCTGTAGCAATAGATAACTGGTATAGAATGTTGGAATGAATTAAACAGTCGAGTCAAAAGATGAGAAAATGGCCTTTACAATATCCTGCTTTCATGCTTTTATCAACAATACATCTAAAATCTCAGGAGAGAAAAAAGATGAAAATAAAGGGATATAAAAATTATACCAGGCAAAAACTAAAAATAAGCAAATATAAATTGCCAGTAATACTAGATAAGATAGACTATCATAAAAGGCAGTATTTGTGCTAAAAATAGTCATTCTATGACTGGGTCAAAATGTAAGAAAAATGAAATAATCTGAAACTTTAGTGCATCTAATAACATCGTCTCAAAATACAAAATGCAAAAATGGACAAATCTATGTAGTGAAATAGACAAACCAACAATTATAGTGGGAGATTTCTAACACCCCCTCTTGATAATTTATATAGTTAAAACAGAAGAAAAAAATCAGTAAGGACATAGAAGATTTGAACCTACCCAGTTAACAGACTTGACTTAATGAACATATAAAGAACATAGTGCCCAATAACTGATATATACAATTTTTAGACATAGATACAACGTTTATGAAAACAGAGCACATGTTGGACCATAAAACAAATCTCAACAAACTTTAAAATACTGGAATTTTATAGACTTCATTTTTTTGGCCAAAATACAATTAAGTCTGAAATCACTAACAAAGACAATTAGAAAAACTTTAGATTTGGAAATTCAAAATCACGTAGATCAAGAAAAGTCACAAGGAAAATTCAAAAATATTTAAAAATAAATAATAAAAATATTATGCATCAAAAAGTATAGGATGCAGCTGAAGCAGTAGAGTGGCTCTGTAGCTTAAATACATACACTAAGAAAGAAAGGTAAAAATGAAATAAGCCACGAAGTTAAAACGTCAGAAAAAGCACAGCAGAAAAATTTTTTTAAAAGTAGAATGAAGGAAACAATTTAAAAAGATCAGAAATGAATGAAACATATAAATAAGAGGATCAATAAGCCAAAAAACAGTTCATGGCAAGGGCTAATTGACAAACCTCTCACAAGATTACTGAGGGGAAAAAGAGAGGGTACAAATAAACAATATTGAGAATGAAAATGAGACATTACACATGCTATAGAAATTTAAGTTAAATAGAAGACATTATGAACAAGCTGATGTCAATTAATTTGAAAATTTAGATGAAACAAATTCCTTGAAGAATTTACCTTACAAAAATTAAGTCAAGAATAAAATCTGAGTGCTTCTAGAACTGTTAAAGAAATTTAATGTACAAAGAAAATTCAAAAAAGATAAAAAAGGCTGGGCATGGTAGCTTACACCTATAATCCCAATACTTTGGGAGGCCAAGGTGGGGGGATCGCTTGAGTCCAGGAGTTCGAGACCAGCCTTGGCAACAAAGTGAGATCCTGTCTCTACATACATACACACACATACAAGAGAAAATCTCCCCTCAAGGAAAGCTCCAGATCCAGATGGTTTTACCAGTGAGTTTCACCAATCATTGAAGAAACAAACATCAGTCTCACATAACCATACTAAGGTTTCTCCTACCTGCCACATTACAGGTATTCAAATATATGTTAGTTTTCTTCCCCTTTCTCCTATCCCCAGAGACAAACAACTGGAAAATCATGCCAGAAAAGTTGGAAAACAGGGTTCAACATTGCATGGTAAACGAGACTAAATGATCCTTTTTAACTTCTATGATTTCCTGGAAGTGTACAATATTAGAAATTAGTCAACCACCAACTTATAACCACAGTAAGAGAGGTTTTCACTATATACACATGTGTATACTTACCCACATATATCTCATTTAAAATTCAACAAGTAGAGTCCTGCATCTTCGAAACAGTACAATTGCCTGTAATTTATGCTTGCCTCCTTTTCTTAACGAAATCTCACAAATTCTAAAGCTTTACCATTTAAAATTCTTCACCAGAGACAATTCCTTATCAGAGAGAAAATGGTTTACCTGTTTGTGGAACTACTAAGAAATTAATTACTCAAACTTGAAGGTTGTGTATTTTCAGGAAAAGAATTCTTACAGCTATAACAACTTTCATCTTCCAAGAGATGTAATTCCACATCCTATCTCTTAGATGAAAGGTATCAAGTTCTCCAAGCCTCCATCCAATCCTATTGTGAAAATGAAAAGCTGATACTATTTGGAAAAAAACAAAACTACGTTTATTAATTGTCAGAACAGGATACAACATTAATTTCTTAGATCTTGTGGCAAGCAATTTTTGCTAAGAAGCCAAGAGAAGAGGTTGTTATAAGACGCAGTTGTTTGGGTGAAATAAATATTCAGGAGCCATTCTTACCTTAACAATAGTCACATCCATGCCGGATAAATGTAAAATCGGGGCAGCATTTTTTTCAAATAGAGTCCTGGCTTTTCTGTAAACAAAGGAAAAAATACAAACATTTTAACACAGGTTATCAAGAGAAGAACAAAAAGCCTTACAATCTTCTTCAGGGCAGAATAAGAAAGACTATGAAATATGGGTTTCCTCTATTTGTTCAAGTACAGAAAGTTTAACAACAAGTAATGAGTTAATATGCATGGAAAAATAAAACCTTTCACCGGGGCCTCTGAGAATTTGCCGTTTATCTAATGCAATAAGCTCTTATCCATTTGGGAGGCCTATGGTTCACACAGTAGTTCCTCTAGGGGAAGAACAAACACTAGATATGGTTCCATTCAGGCAACAATGCTTGATTCACTCAAGTATTCATTGAGTACCTACTGTGATAGACACAGGTGGAGGAGCTAGGAACACAACATGACAAAGCAGACAAAACTACTAATTCACCAGAAGCTTGTCTGAAACTCCCAGGCACAGTCATGCCCTCTCTGTGCTCCCCGAGTACCTTATACACATCTCTATTAGTGACCTTCACACTGTATGGTGATTACAGACTTCCAAGACTGTTGTCAGGACTAGACTGGAAGCTTTCCAAAAATAAATACCAAATCTTATTAATCCTTGAATCCCCTGACCTCTAGGATTATGTATGGCACACTTAGAAAGTACTTACTAAGTATCTGATGAATTAATGCACAAATGAATGAATAAACCTGCCCCAAACGTAGAGATGTAAATTCTAAGGAAAAGGAAACAACATGGATGTCTTATATTAAGAGAAAAAACAGCCTCCAAAGAGTTTGCATATTTCAAAAGTATTATGCATATCATTCTGACAGTGAACTCTTGTCCAATTCAGGTCAGAATTCAAAAACACAGTCTGTAGGGATCTTTTGCAACTTCTGCGAAACAATCTCTCCCACCAATGGCATAGTCTCAAAGTCAAACTAAAGTTAAAACATACCAATTAGTTGACCTGTCTTTTACTCAAATATTTCAACTATTACATAAGGGAAAAAAAATCCAGTACTTTCAGTCAATGTCAAACACCTAAGTTTTATATCCACATTTACTTAGATGTCTTTCTAAAAAAGATATTATTTTTAAACTAAGGATGTATCCTTTGACCTTAAGGATACTTTATACAAGAAGTTAAGGATATTTTAGAGAAGAGACATTTTATATTTAGCTACAAAGGCAGCTAATGAGGGACATGTATAGTTATGCACAAGCCAAACTCAATATTCTTTAAACTAAAAAGAACCACCAAATGGCATATAGAACACAAAGCATTTCTTATTATGAATTAAAATAGAAATTGAGAGGCTTGCACAAATTTTCACAAGAACCATCCAAAAGAATATCTCAAACCAAAGGCCTGAGTTTATAATAAGCAAATTAAATATATTCTACCTTTCCACTGTTCTGAATGATTATTCGAATGAACATAAAAGGGTAAATAATTTCTCCTTTCCAGCTCACCATTTCTGGGGGCTTAACCCAACATTAAAGCACTGAGCTAGTGATACTACAAATGATTTTCCTTCCAGGGTTGCTTTCATTACTAGATTGATAGGAAAGGATCAGTTGGAAGTGGATCAGATCTACTTCCTAAAAGCAAAATTCTGAAGAAGTCTCAATCTGCCATATCAATCACAACAAATCTGTAACCTCCTCTTGAGTTAGTTTAAGAAATCAGGTTAGAACATTTGGGTCTTTATTCACATCTTTATATGATGTTATACGTTCAGAAAACCTCTAAAATGAAGGTGAAGACTTTTTTCCTTCTAATGTTCTAATATAAAAGATTGAAAAACAAGTGTTACTAGTAAGAAATATATTATTTATCACATAATTAAGGGCGAGATAGCACCGAGGCTAAATAAAAACCTTAGGTACTTATAGCAATTTCCAGACTCAGGCACACACAAAATAATTACTCTTTTATGTATTATTTATTAATGCTAAATACACAGTTATCTTATTTCTTAAAGCTCTTATGTAGTTTTAAACCAGTACTACATAATGAAACAGCTACATGATAAATTATAAATAACGTGTCAGGACAGAGCCATGATGACAAAAATAGTGCAATTTAATAGTGAAAGCTTTAAAAAAAAAAAAAAAAAGGATGCTGGAGAGTTTCAGACTTTCCTAGAAGCACACAGGGATTCACCTTGTTAAAGGAGACAACGCCTTTAGAAAACTTTCCTTCAGTGGCAGTATTTTAGCTTACCTTTAGATAAAGATGTTATAGTTTTAAACATGAATCTATCTTTTAAAATGCAAATACATTTACATGTAAAAGAACCTAAAATTGCTCTGCAAAATTTGCTTATTAATTTTAAAAATATGGATACTTCTTAGAAGCAGGAACTCAAAATAACTGGTTATTGCTTAAACAAATTGCCATAAGTTTCATCAGAAATTAGCAAGTTGTTAATTTATTAGCTCTCTAAAGGAATAGAACTGAAGTAGGCCGAAGGAGAGGTATAAGAGCTTCTGGGAAGGATGGGAGAGCGAAGCGAAGGCTGTTCTGAACCAAACCCATGGTCGAGAGTAACAATTTCAGCAGTTTATATTTCTTACATTGTGTGCTTATTATGAAATGGAAATAGTGCCTAATAAGCATCATCTCATTTAATACCAAAGGTCCCTATTCCACATAATAATTTTTAAAGTATGTACTCTTGCCTTTCTGGTTTTACAGATGAGTAAGCTGGGGATTTAAGAAGTGAATTAACTCCCACAGTATCACAGAGCTAGTAAGGAGCAAAACAGTCAACAGACCAGGTTCCTCAAACTCCCAGACCCAGGCTGAGTTCTCCGTTATCTTCAGCCACGGGCCACCACTGACAATCTACTTATCCTGGGTATTTTGACTGTGTTATATTAGCACTTGCTCATTTGTTGGGATGATTTAGTATTGATATTAAACAAAAATGATTAATAGGCAGTATGACTGGTGTGTTTATTGGGGAGGGAAGCGGCTCTAACAAAGCCCAGCAGATATGATTCAGTTAGGCAGAATAATTAGTCTGTTTAGACAATCTGAATTAAACAGCTGAATTACAAAGAAATAAAGCAGGATGTGTCCTCCTGTCTGTGAAGTCACACTCACTGCCTCTCAAGAAATGACTAGAAAAACTGACTTCAGAGACCCAGTGTTTTACTCCAGACAACATTATGCCTACCACTTACAATTCAGCCCAAACTATCTTTCTTATTGTTGTTCTTATTACCTTAACGTCATTTGACTTAGATCTTATAGAATCCAATTTAATACATATTTACTAATTTTTTCTCTTTTTTTTTTTTTTTTTTTTGAGACAGGGTCTCACTCTATCACCCAGGCTGGACTGCAGTTGCACGATCATGGTTCACTGCAGCCTTGACCTCCCGGGCTTAGGTGATCCTCCCACCTCAGCCTCCCAAGTAGCTGCAACTACAGGTAAATGCTGCCACTTGTCTAATTTTTGTATATTTTCCAGCTAAGTTTTGTATTTTTGTAGAGACAGAGTTTCACCATGTTACCCAGGCTGGTCTCAAACTCCTGGGCTCAAGTGATCTGCCCACCTCAGGCTCTCAAAGTGCTGCGATTACAGGCGTAAACCACTGCACCGAGCCTACTGATTTTCTGATTCCCAAAAAGCCAGAAAGAACTATCTTGGACATTAGGGACATAAGAGATATCACTTTTTAACACTCAACCCTTTAATTCTGACTATTTTTTTTTCAAAAAAAAGGTTAATTATTTATTCTAAAGCCATCTAGGTCTTTGTATTCACCTTTCCAAGTGAATAACAGTTGCATCTAATATTGTTTAAAAAAAAGTTTTGCCCATTTATTTTTCCTTAACAGACTTTGAATCTCCACACACCCACTCCCCACCCCCACATACAGCCTCCCCACCTTTTAGTGTGGTTCATTTGTATAATCAATGAACTGTCATGATCAAATCATTACATACCCAAGTCTCAATTATTCTTCACACCTTAATTCCCACAATTCCCACATGACCTTTCCAGGCCAGCCAGACCAGTTACAGGCTGTCCTGTGTCATAGCAAAGCCATAACTAGGTCACTCCTGTCTCCAGGCCCCGGCCCTATAAGCCATTTCCTCAGCTGAGAAGAGTGAGTAGTCTTCTCCTGCCTGCTTCCTCTCAGGCCTAGCTCAAGGATCATCCCTTTTGGAAAGAACATTGCTGATCTCCGAAGCTCACAGTATTCTTGGCCATCTCTGAACATCCTGTGGACAGAGATGGCCTAAGGATTTACGCCCTAGCAGTACAGCAGTTGCTCCCGAGGGGACTATTTCCAAGCAAACAAGACATCTTTGTAGGTGTTAATCCTGGAATGATTATTAAACTTCAATTAGACAAGTTTGCTAAGCATCCATTAGTTTTATAGTTATTTCTCATTTAACTGTTATTTCTACATTACAAATGAATCTTATTGCTAGAAGAGTATTAAACCTAGTTCTTCCAATTTCACAGAATCTCACTAGCTGACTGACAGTCTGTGATTTCTTTCCCCCTTAAAAAACCAAGTATATAACAAGTCACAAACGGCACTACCCTTTGCAAGCTGCCGGATTGAGAAAAACAGTGGCCTTCTTCACTTGTGCATTGGGAGGAATGAGTTGATTGCCAAACTCCTAAAAAAGAAAAGAGCAAAGTTTTCAGTAAAAGTCTATTTATTTGGTAAATGTCACATGCATTCTTCCATTCCAAAAAAAAATTTACTTGCAGCACATATGGTATCTAACCTTGGGGGAAAATGTTCTTTCATGATCTCATATTAATGAAAATGCCATTAACAACAACAAAAAGTAACATTATTTAATGACAATAAGCTCTATTTTGTATTGGAATAAAAATTCCTGCTTTATTTACTAGAGGCAAATAACATTTATTTTCTCTATAAGACATGGCTAGGTTTATTATAAACATATAATTAGTAAGGCCATAGTCCGTCAGGAGAGAAGTTTAATCTATGTCTTTAGTTTGCAGAGTACAATATTCTCTCCAGCTCATCACTAAAACTTGTTCATGAAGAATCTTTGTGTTACCAGTTAATCTTCATATCTTTATACACATACAAAATAAACCTAATAGTCTATTTGCCTTCTCTTCTTTGCAACCCTGTATGATAACTAAATAGCAGCAACTGGCAGGAGAAAAGAAACGTAACTAATATATACTAAGCACCTTCTATTTGGCATTTTTACATACATTATTCTTAGTTCTCAGAAACCAAGGAGGTATAAAATAATCTCAGTTTTCCAGATTAGAAAGTCCAGAATCAGGAAGACTAAGTTCCTGAAAGTTACAGAGTTGATAAATTACAAGCCTGGAATATACATCTTCTAATTCCAAAGCCTTTCGAAGCTCTAAAGAGAGGATCAAGGATGAGGTAGAATTAAAAGGCAGAGGACTAGATGTGAGGAGTCCAAATGAGAAATGAATGGGAACTCTTGTTATTATGTCTGAATTGGAAATGATGGTCAACAAAAAGAATAAGAATAGGAAAGTAACAAAATGAGCAAAAATTGGGGTCTTGAATGGTGGGAGTAGGCCTGAACCAAGAAAGCAGAATTCTAGTATGGAAGTACAAAGTAAACATGGGAGGAGGAAAAAAAGTTATGCAAATATTTTTTATTGAATAACTTACTCTAAATCTGCCATCTCCCTGACAGTTCATTTTGGAGCCTTTCTTATTGTTGTCTATTTCTTGCTTTCAAAACAAAACAAAAACAAAAATACTTTTTTTCTGAAGTAGAGAAAAAGACTATTTCTTTGTAAGAAGTTTCTGGAACATTATAATTTCTATTCTGTTTTCATTCTTATTTAGACATTCACAGTGAGCTAAGGAGTTTATGTGAGACTACTTTAAGTTTATGTGAAATTTGTTTTTAAATATCATATTTTCAAGAATTTAGACTCTAAAAGGAAGTACACAGATAGGAAAATTAGCCAGCAGAGGCTATAAGGACAAATCCACTTCCATTTGTGAGATGGAAGGAACTAAACATGCAGGGGAAGTGGAGAATTAGAATAGTAGAAAGAAATAAGGCCAGCGTGGTGGCTCACACCTGTAACTGTAGCACTTTGGGAGGCCAAGGCAGATGGATCCCAAGGTCAGGAGTTCAAGACCAGCCTGACCAACATGGTGAAACCCCGTCTCTACTAAAAATACAAAAATTAGCCAGACATGGTGGGATGTGCCTGTAATCCCAGCTACTTAGGAGTCTGAGGTAGGAGAATTGCTTGAACCCGGGAGGCGGAGGTTGCAGTGAGCTGAGATTGTGCCATTGCACTCCAGCCTGGGCAAAAGAATGAGACTCCAAGGAAAGGAAAGGAAAAAGGAAAGGAAAGGAAAGGGAAAGGGAAAGGGAAAGGGAAGGGAAAGGGAAGGGAAAGGAAAGGGAAAGGAAAGGAAAGGGAAAGGAAAGAGAAAGGAAAGAAAAGAAAAGAGAAGGACACGAGAAGGAGAAAATAACTAAAGGAACATCATCCCTGAAAACGTATGAGGAGAGAGGATTTAGAACAGAGGTGGAGGCATTTACCTTCAACAAGAAAGGGAGGGTCCTACAATCACACAGGTCTACTCTTCCTTAAAGAGTGAAAGAAAGGGGTCAGGCACAGTGGCTCACGCCTGTAATCCCAGCACTTTGGGAGACCAAGGCAGGTGGATCACGAGGTTGAGATCGAGACCATCCTGGCCAACACGGTGAAACCCCATCTCTAGTAAAAATACAAAAATTAGCTGGGCGTGGTGGTGTGCACCTGTAGTCCCAGCTACTTGAGAGGCTGAGGCAGGAGAATCGCTTGAACCCAGGAAGCAGAGGCTACAGCGAGCCAACATCACACCACTGTACTCCAGGAGGATTTTCCAGTTGCTAATGATTGGCTTGGGACGGGGATCACCTTTAATTTAATATTAAAGTTTATTTGAATTGATTTCTAAAACAACTTAGAGCCATATGAAAGATAATAAATTTAAACAAAGAAGTAATCAAATTCTTAAAACACAGATTTAGAACAGCCAGATAACAATCGCTAAAAAGGGGAATTATAGTATCTACTGTAACAACTGCTAAGGAGAGGAATTAATTTATAATATCTATTGTAACAATCAAAGAGAGGAATTAATTTATAGTATCTATTGTCACTGTCATCCATTAAAACATTTCAGAAACACACATGAGGTCTGCCACCTACTTCTATTACTAAATGCTTCATACACTTGCCACTTTTGATTTTCATGTTTCTATTTTGGTATTTCTGACATCATAAGCTCAAATGATACAAAACAAAAAGGCAACTCAGTCACAGAATTTCATCTGCAAAGTATAATGTACATTTTTGCAGTGGGGAGCAAAAAAGTGGCCTTAAATTTGAAAGGATTTATAATCCAGCTATAATTAATTAGCCATATAAATGAATATTTAAGTAAAATCTCATGGAATGTAAGAGTGTACATGATATGGACCAGTTGAGCTTGAAGATGGACTTTAAAAATATGAATCAACAATTTTAAGAAGATTTGACTTTTAGAGGTAACACTTGTTCTGAACTGATATCCTTGGGAGTTATTCGGATCAGGGATGATTCAGGGGTTAGCCAGATCTACAAAGACAACTGTAGACACAAACAAATTCCCAGAGCTTCTACCAGTCCAGCTTTGTGTTCCCAGGACCAATCCAGAAACAAACAGTCTACAGGGGTGGGCGTCAGAACTGCTCTTCACCAGATGGTTAACTTCCTGGAGTTCTACTCAGAGTTGGCTCCCAGCGTGATTCATCCTGATAGTGCTAAAAAATAGCCAAACTGCACAGATGCAAGACACTGTGCAAGTCCCCTGAAAGAGCTTCAGTTTTCTGCACAATGAAGATAAGGAGGGGTTTAATTTTATCACATTAAATAGTATTACCTGAGCTTCTTGACAGGCTGCTCTCCTTAGTAGGTTATCACTATCAAAGTAAGCAAAAGAGAATAATCATTAGCTTTAACAATAGATTATGATCCAAACAAAATTTGTGAGCTTTTTTATTTTTTAATATATGCACCTTTTCTCTAAAAACACCCTAGTGAAAGTGGGCGGGCAGTTCACCTGAGGTCAAGAGTTCAAGACCAGCCCTGGCCAACATGGTGAAACCTCCTCTCTACTAAAACTACAAAAATTAGCCAGGCATGGTGGTGGGCGCCTATAATCCCAGCTACTTGGGAGGCTGAGGCAGGAGAATCGCTTGAACCTGGGAGGCGGAGGTTGCAGTGAGCTGAGATCATGCCATTGCACTCCAGCCTGGGCGACAGAGTGAGACTCTGTCTGAAAAAACAAACAAACGAAATAACCTGATAACAAGTTATCAGCACATTTGAAAAATACATCCTCTGAATAAAAGTTTGTGTTAAATATTTCCATATTATGGTAACCAGAATCATGCCGCATCCCCCCAAAATTTCCACATCCGAATCCTCACAACTTGAGGGTATGTTACTTTACATGGCAAGAGGGATTTTACAGACCTGATTAAACTTAGGACCCTGACATGGGAGATTGTCCTAGATCATCCAGATGGGCCCAATCTAACCACAAAGGTCTCAAACCAGAAAGTTTCCCGGTTCTGATCAGAGGCAGATGCGATCATGGAAGAATGGTCAGAAAAATGCAACCTTGCCAGCTGTGATGCAAGAAGGCTGTGAAGACAGTCAAGGAATGTGGTGGCCTCTAGAAGCTGGAAAAGCAAAAGGATTCTCCCCTAGGGCCTCCACAAGGAACACAGACCTTGCCACACTTTGTCTTAGCCCAGTGAGAGCTGCTTTGGGCTTCTAATTCACAGAATGCAAGACAAGAAATTTGTGGTGTGTTGAACCACTAAGTTTGTGGCAATTTGTTAAGGTAACAATAGAAAACTAATATACATATCCTCCATTTTTCGTACCCAGTGGAAATTAGGTCATTTGCACAAGTAAATTTGATGTTTACTTTCTTCTGCTACTGTTTTATCTAAATCACTTATTTTTTATGTCACCATCAGACACTAAAAGAGATCATAAATGGAGAATTTTGTCATGAGGCAAAATTTTGGCTTCCAAAAATGAAAGCATTCTGTCAGAATATGATCACCTATTTAACATTAAGGTCTCTAAAATATGTTTCTACCATAAAAGCATTTTAAATGGCTCCAGTCACCTATGGGGCTCCAGAATCTTCATCTAAGAGCTTGTGCTAATGCTAATGCACATTGCTGGCACTGCTAAGATAGTAACTTCAAATTGGTTAACAACAGTTAAGAAATCAAATACCCAGAGAAGATGAACAATAACCAATTTATAGAAAAACTTGAAAAAAAAATTATTTTGCTTATATCCTCTTTCTAGACTTTTTAAAATAACATTGAAAACTTTAAATTTTGCATTTTTACAGTAATTCAAATGGGATTTTGACATTTACAGTGAATGAAAAGGAATAAGCAAGCTTTACTTTTTGCCATAGTTGCTGTCAAAGGCTTCTGCTCCGTGATTCCATAACCAGGCTGCAGAACAACCCCTGAACTTCATAAAGCAGGCGGCTTCACTAAGGGAACATCATCCACAAGGAAGTATGGATGCTGTGAATCTGAAATCTCAAACCTAAGAACAAACAGGGCGCAGTGGCTCAGGCCTGTAATCTTGGCACTTTGGGAGGCCAAGGTGGGCGCATCACTTGAGGTCAGGAGTTCGTGACCAGCCTGGCCAACATGGTGAGATCCCATCTCTACTAAAAATACAAAAATTAGACAGGCGTGCTGGTGCAGGCCTGTAATCCCAGCTACTCGGGAAGCTGAGGCAGGAGAATCGCTTGAACCTGGGAGGCTGAGGCTGCAGTGAGTGGAGATCGCACCATGGCACTCCAGCCTGGGCTATAGAGAGAGATTCTGTCTCAAAAAACAAACAAACAAAAACCTAAGAACCATGTTTTACTGAAATGATAAATGACATCAGTACCCCAAAAGCTGATGTTGTTCAATAACAAAGATTTTGAGGAACCTCACCCCTTGTGAAATCCAGCACAAGTCAGCCCAGTCCCCATTGGCTTAAGTGACTCTGCTCCCCTAAGCCCAGGTGGCAAAGGGCATTGTGCAACCTTCTCTCCCTCCGCACCCAGTATTCACAAATATTGTTTTTTTAATGACTCCCCACAGGAAATAACACATATTCATGTTTCCCTTTCTTCTTGTGTCCCTCCCCATCAAATGCTCTCACTGAATCATTCTAACATCAGTAACGACAACAAAAATACACTACAAGATGAGGTAAATTCAGGGTACAAACTAGCAAAATTCTTGAAAATAATTAACATGTCACTAACTCCTTACAGCTTACTGGATAATTTGCATTTACGACCTTATATACAATGAAGAGGTAAAACACTGAACCCACAGTAACCTCTGGATAACAAAATAATAAGAGGTTCCTCATAGTAACCTGGGCATTGTCACTGACCCTCCCCCTGGACTGTGCTGACCCCTAGTTCAACTTGCACAGGGCCCTAGGAAGGCAGCGTCCAGCCTCTCCGGACTGTGGTCCCCCCGGCCCCCGCTTTCAATGCTTTCCTTTAGTAGACTAATTACCTTGTACCTCCAATCTCTCCTACAAACTCAGCCTGTGGATTTTTCTGCACAAGCCCTCTATGCTTCTGTAAAAGCTGCAATCCCATCTCTATATCCTGCCCATTTCCAGGCTCCTCCTCTACCACGAAGGACAGGTCTCCGAAAGGCAACAGGCTCCTCTGGGTCATTAGGAAAGAACACCACCCTTGCCACAGCTCAGCCACACTGATTTCCGTGGACCTACCTGAAAAGACAATAGCCCCGAATATGCACAAGAATATGGGGTAGCACCTTAGATCATTTTTTCCCCTAAGTTCTCTGTTGCTAGAAATAAAATTCTGATCACTAGCTTGTGATTAAATATATTATTAAAGATTTCAGCTCTTCTGAGTTTATTAATTCTGATTAATCAGAATGCTATTCAAAATCAAAAGATTTTGTGATTGTTAATTCCCTGAATTTAATGTGCCAAATGGAATATCCTGTCAATGCCACCTGTGAGAGAGCCAGAATATGTACCAATTTTGATATTACAAAAGAAAATCTCATTATAATCACACTTAACTTTGAGCCAGGCACGGTGGCTCACGCCTGTAATCCCAGCACTGTGGGATGCCGAGGTGGGTGGATCACCTGAGGTCGGGAGTTCGAGACCAGCTTGACCAACATGGTGATACCTTGTCTCTACTAAAAATACAAAATTATCCAGGCGTGGTGGCACATGCCTATAATTCCAGCTACTTGGGAGGCTAAGGCAGGAGAATCGCTTGAAGCCAGGAAGCAGAGGTTGCAATGAGCCGAGATCATGCCATTGAACTCCAGCCTGGGCAACAAGAGTGAAACTGTCTCAAAAAACAATTCATACTTAACTTTGTTTAATATCAAAAACGGTGTTAACCATCTTGATCTTGCTATCTGAACCTGACTATTCCTAAAAATCAAACACATCCTCAAAGAAAAAAGATTTCTCCCATTGAGATAGTCTGATGATCTATAGCAAGCTCTGAAAACTATCTCAACAAAGAAATTCCAAAAATGTTTCAGTAATGTCAGCATTGTCAGAATAAAAGACAAAACATAACATAGAGCAACTACCTTGTACCAAGTACTATGGCAGTTGTTTTCATAAACCTTTAATCTTTGTAACAACCTTGCAAGGTAGGCATTATTAGGTAACAGAAAATATTCTCATTTTACAGATCAGGAAGCCAAGACTCAGAGAAGGAAAGTGACGTGCCCAAAACCACAGAGTTACTAAGTGGTAGTGTCAGAGGTGTTTGAACCAGAGTGACTCCATCTTGAGTAGGGGCTGTGTAAAAAGAGGCTGAGACCTACTGGGCTGCATTTCTAGAAGTTTGGGCATTCTAGTCACAGGATGAGATAGGAGGGTGGCATACAATACAGCTCATAAAGACCTTGTTGATAAAATAGCCTGCAGTAAAGACACGGACCAAAATCCACCAAAACCAAGATGGTGATGAGAGTGACCTCTGGTGTCCTCACTGCTCATTATATGTTCATTAGAATACATTAGCATGCTAAAAGACACTCCTACCAGCACCATGACAGTTTACAAATGCCATGGCAACATCTGGAAGTTACGCTATATGGTCTAAAAAGGGGAGGAACCCTCAGTTCTGGGAATTGCCCATCCTTTTCTGAAAAAACTCATGAATAATCCACCCCCTGTATAGCATATAAGCAAGAAGTAACAAGTATAAGCACCTGAGTGGTCCATGCTGCTGCTCTGCCTACGGAGTAGTCATCCTTTTATTCTTCTACTTTCTTTTTTTTTTTTTCCTCGAGGCAAAGTATCGCTCTGTCCCCCAGGCTGGAGTGCAGTGATGCTGTCTCCACTCACTGAAACCTCCGTCTCTCAGGTTCAGGTGATTCTCCTGCATCAGCCTCCCGAGTAGCTGGGATTACAGGTGCACGCCACTACACCCAGCTAATTTTTATATTGGTTTCACCATGTTGGCCAGGCCAGTCTTGAACTGAACTCCTGACCTCGTGATCCACCTGCCTTGGCCTCCCAAAGTGCTGGGATTACAGGTGTGAGTCACTGTGCCTGGCCTACTATCTTAATAAACTTGCTTTCACTTTACTCTATGGAGTCGCCATGAATTCTTTCTTGTGCAAGATCTAAGAACCCTCTCTTAGGGTCTGGATCAGGACCCCTTTCTGCTAACAGCAGAGTTGGAATTCAGACCCATGCCAGGCTGTCCCTAAGCAGATGCTTTTTCTTCTAAACTTCAGACAATACTCAATGGGCAATTACTCATTTAGTTGTATGTTTTATGGCACATTTTTTAAATTGCATAGTCTCATCTAATATAAATTTTTCAATTTATATTCACATAATTTTTTTTTTTTTTTTTTTTTTTTTTTTTTGACACTGAGTCTGGCTCTGTCGCCCAGGCTGGAGTGCAGTGGCCGGATCTCAGCTCACTGCAAGCTCCGCCTCCCGGGTTTACGCCATTCTCCTGCCTCAGCCTCCTGAGTAGCTGGGACCACAGGCGCCCGCCACTTCGCCCGGCTAGTTTTTTGTATTTTTTAGTAGAGATGGGGTTTCACCGTGTTAGCCAGGATGGTCTCGATCTCCTGACCTCGTGATCCGCCCGTCTCGGCCTCCCAAAGTGCTGGGATTACAGGCTTGAGCCACCGCGCCCGGCCCACATAATATTTTTTAAAAGGTCAGGTGCAATAATGCTTCTGAAGGTAGTTGTTGAAACAAACTCATTTAACACGAAGTGCTGCCTATGGCACACAAATAGATTTGGTCCTGCCCTGAAGAAGCTTAGGATCAAGTGGCAAAGAAGAACAGCTCTTGGTAAATATTGGTGGCATAGTAAAACGTGTTTCTTGATAAATAATATGCCAGGCACTGTGCTGGGTGTCTTGGACTGCTTGTGAATAAGCCCAACATTCCCTGTCCTAGTGAAGTTTATAGTTTAGTAGGGAACAATGACAATTCACCAGGCAATTATGATGCAATTTCACTTTTGGGTAATCCATAAAAGGGGCAAATAATGCGGGCATCTAACCTAGTTTTGACAGAATTAGAGGCTTTTTACAGGATATGACATTGAAGCCGAGATCTAGGGGAAAAATAAAAAGTAGCCAGGCAAAAATAGGGAGTAGAATCTAGGCAAGAGAAATAGCATGTCAAAGCCTGCAAGTGCTAGAACGTGGCCAATTTAGGAAAGAGAAAGTAGTTCGGGACAGCTGGAGGCCACACGCCATGGGAGAAGCCAGGTAAAGGCCAGGTCACCATGGACATTTTCAGCTATTTAAGTAATCTGGATTTCTCCTAAGGGCCATAAGGAGTCATTAATGGGTTTTAAGAGAATGGATGTGACCAGGTTTACATTTTGGAGGGATTACTTCTGGCTGCAGTGTGTGAAGAAGGCATTGGTCAGAGGTAAGACTGAATCTAGTGAAACCTCAGAGGC
Organism: Macaca nemestrina; assembly: GCF_043159975.1. Classification (NCBI taxonomy): domain Eukaryota; kingdom Metazoa; phylum Chordata; class Mammalia; order Primates; family Cercopithecidae; genus Macaca; species Macaca nemestrina. The sequence goes on from NC_092128.1 coordinate 17,424,465, forward strand.
TCCCTCAGTGATAGTCGGTGATGATGACTGGAACTAGGATTGTGGCAGCGGGGACACAGAAAAGAGGACAGATTCAGCAGATATTCAGGAGGTAAACTTGAGGGATGGCTGGCGGGAATTAAAGAAAAGATGAGGGGTCAAAGATAGCGTCCACATCTTGCATTAAGCAATTGGTAGAAGACAGTACCATTCACAGAGATGGAATGAAGTAGAAAAGTGCAGGTGAGAGGGAGAAAACTTAGCTTAGTTCTGGGTCTGTCTATCCGAGATGGGGTGAGAACCCAGGTGGAGGTGTCTAGGTGACAGCTGGAAATGCAAGTCTTAAGTTCTGTATAGCAATCTTAGCTACCTGCTAATAGAAGGAATGAGACTGGACATGATGATCTATACGAGTAGGGTGAAAAGTAGGAGGAAGAGATACCCTGATCATGGACAGTTGACAGAGAACACCAAATGAATCCCAAAATCACCCTGTACTTCATTTGAAAGTCAAAGGAAAAATCAGGTAGATAACTGAGGAAAAAGTTTTCCTTATCTTCCACCATTCCCCCTTGATGCTGCTTCTGCTCTTGGCAAACTGCATGTTAAGAGACACAACAAACTACATCTTCAAGGATTTGATCATTTTATCCCTTCCTTTTTAAAAAAAAGCCAAGCACAATACAACCCACCACACAAAAACTGCTTTACTTATCTTCCTTCCTAGATTATAAACTTCTTGAAATCATGGATAATTCACCATTTTCTCATCCACAGCCCACGGCACACTCTCGTAGATACAGGGTACTTGGTAAATACTTGTTTAATAAATAAGTGGCAAATGTTTGAACAGGAGAGATTGACTCACTGTGCTCAGACAGGCATGCTTTGTCCTGCAGGAGAAACTGAAGGTTATTCTTCGTATGAGGATTTGGCATTCTGAAAGCACAGATGAGTGGGGATGGTTCTCCAGTGTGATGATCACCAAAGGGCAAGGGTAAGAGTCATTATGGTGTAGTACAGCATGAAAAACGAAAAAATTCCAAGCGCACAAAAACGTTACCAGATCAAGAAGCTCCCAGGGTGTGTGGGTGTGCAGAGTGTAATGGAAGGAGTACTCTCTAAAGAGGCTAAGCGGGGAGTTCCTTTTGACACACCAAGAAGCACCACAAGAACTGGTTCTGTAGCTAGAAGAACTCTGAGTGTGGTCATCAGAAAATTCCAGATTACTAATGAGTCAAGAATCTGAATGTGAACCGAAGACCTCATTTCCAAGCCAACCAAGACACTATATAAATTCTAAGCCCATGTTTTTTCCACTACACCACGCTGTCTTCTGAGAACTGAAGTTAAATACAATTTAAAAGAGGTGCTACAAAACGTAGTCATATCAAAAAGGGTCCCTGCAGATCTGCTCAGTATTAAAATGCAGGTTCTTTGACAGAAAGAAATTAGAAGGCTCCGGATTAGAAAATGAAAAAAAAATCTGCTGATGTCACTCTGCCTGAGGCTTGAAAAGAATAAGAACATGCTTGCTACTATAGATAATGGGATGCTCTCAACTTATTCCAAGCCATAAATATTTTATTTATTACTTTAGGACTGCAAAATACGGTAAGTTGTTATTCCAATAGCAACTTTACATGGAGAGAAAAACCACATCGATCCACCCTATTTCCCAAAAAGAATATTTCCCACTACAGTCTAGAGGCAAATTGTACAGCAATTTCTACCACCAGCTTTTTCCTTGGTGCATGCAAACACAGTCTTTGCTTTAAACAAAATAGATTTCAAGTTTAGATGTTTATAACAATCACTTCAAGTTATCCAGGCTTCCTAGAATAATTAATCATGATATTGCCAGTGGCTGTGCCCATGGTTGCCCATGGAGCAATAGGAATGAAAGAAATGGAAGCAAAGACAAAAATGAATCTTAAAAGTGCGTGCAGAAGGAGACAGCTTTTCTAAACTATACATGGCATGGCCCTCCCCATATCCCGGACTCCCTACCCAAACAGATAATGGCTGCACTGAACCTTTGTCATATATGGGAAAATAGTGACCAGCCCTGCCTTTCTGACAGAAAGACAGCTGATCAAGCAGGAGGAAATGCATCTTGCTAAGGAAGAATGCTTGATCTTTTGGGCCGACAGAATCTCCATTTGGATAGAAGGTACTCAGTGTAACAGGTCAGAAAACCAAGGGAACAATGAAAATGTTAATGATTTTTAAAAGGATTTTAGGGCCTACCGGTCTGGTCTTCCCCATTTAACCAAAGAAGGTTATCTCTTCTTGTTCTCTAAACCGCACTATCATGTACTACCTGCTACCAAAGAAACATCTCTCCCAAGCCCAATGCAACAAAGAAGTTTCCTAATGTAACGAAAGCATAAAGGAAGAAATCCTATTGATAACCATGTATTAAGTGGTGACTGTCTTCATTTCAATGCCCCTTAGAGTGCTTAGAAGATGTCAGTGAAAATAAGGGCCACAGAGGCAATCACATTAAAATTTCAACATCTGCATTGCTGATGGCGAAATTCAGCAAAAGAAAAACAGCTAAAAATTCTACTATCAAATGCAAAGGACAAATGTACAGCACTGCCTCCTATACTAGTAAAAAGTATACCAACTTGCGTTCAGGAATTTTTAGGTCAAATGTGTGAACCCAAAATATCTGAGACAGGTCTCAGTCAATTTGTTTATTTTGCCAAGGTTAAGGACACAGCCATGACACAGCTTCAAGAGGTCCTGAGGACTTATGCCCCAAATGGTCGGGGTACAGCTTGCCTTTATACATTTTAGGGAGACATAAATTAGTAGCCATACATTTAGGGAAACATTTTAGGGAGACTGAGTGTCAGGCCTCTGAGCCCAAGCTAAGCCATTGTATCCCCTGTGACCTGCACGTATATATACATCCAGATGGTCCGAAGCAAGTGAAGAATCACAAAAGAAGTGAAAATGGCCGGTCCCTGCCTTAAATGATGACGTTCCACCACAAAAGAAGTGAAAATAGCTGGTCCCTGCCTTAACTGATGACATTACCTTGTGAAATTCCTTCTCCTGGCTCACCCTGGCTCAAAAGCTCCCCCACTGAGCACCTTGCGACCCCCCTCCCCTGCCCACCAGAGAACCCCCTTTGACTGTAATTTTCCACTACCCACCCCTATCTGCCTTGGCTGACTCTCTTTTCAGACTCAGCCCACCTGCACCCAGGTGATTAAAAAGCTTTATTGCTCACACAAAGCCTGTCTGGTGGTCTCTTCACACGGACACGTGTGAAATTTGATGCCGTGACTCAGATGGGGGACCTCCCTTGGGAGATCCCGTCCTCCTGCTCTTTGCTCCATGAGAAAGATCCACTTACGACCTCGGGTCCTCAGACCACCAGCCCAAGGAACATCTCACCAATTTTAAATCAGGTAAGCGGCCTCTTTTTATTCTCTTCTCCAACTTCTCTCACTGTCCCTCAACCTCTTTCTCCTTTCAATCTTGGCGCCATCTTTCAATCTCTCCCTTCTCTTAATTTCATTTCCTTTCCTTTTCTGGCAGAGACAGGAGACATGTTTTACCCGTGAACCCAAAACTCCGTCGCTGATCACGGACTCGGGAAGACAGTCTTCCCTTGGTTTTTAATCATATGGGGACGCCTGCTTGATTATTCACCCATGTTTCAGAGGTGTCTGATCACGCGGGGACGCCTACCTTCATCCTTCACCCTTAGCAGCAAGCACCGCTTTGCTGGGGGGCAAGCACTCCCCACCCCGTCTCTCCGTGTCTCCACCCTCTTTTCTCTGGACTTGCCTCCTTCACTATGGGCAGCCTTCCACCCTCCATTCCTCCTTCTTCTCCCTTAGTGTTCTCAAGAACTTAAAACGTCTTCAACTCACACCTGACCTAAAACCTAAACGCCTTTTCTTCTGCAATGCCACCTGACCCCAATACAAACTCGACAATCGTTCCAAATAGCCAGAAAACGGCACTTTTGATTTCTCCATCCCACAAGATCTAGATAATTCTTGTCATAAAACAGGCAAACGATCTGAGGTGCCTGATGTCCAGGCATTCTTTTACACATCGGTCCCTCCCTAGTCTCTGTTCCCAATGCAACTCGTCCCAAATCTTCCTTCCTTCCCTCCCACCTGTCCCCTCAGTCCCAACCCCAAGTGTTGCTGAGTCTTTCCAATCTTCTTTTCTTATGGACCCATCTGACCTCTCCCCTCCTCCCCAGGCTGCTCCTCACCAGGCTGAGCCAGGTCCCAATTCTTCCTCCGCGTCCGCTCCCCGGCCCTGTAATCTTTCTATCACCTCCCCTCCTCACACCTGGTCTGGCTTACAGTTTTGTTCCACGACTAGCCCTCCCCCACCTGCCCAGCAATTTCCTCTTAAAAAGGTGGCTGGAGCTAAAGGCATAGTCAAAGTTAATGCTCCTTTTTATTTATCCAACCTCTCCCAAATCAGTTAGTATTTAGACTCTTTTTCAACCAATATAAAAAACCCAGCCCAGTTAATGGCCCATTTGGCAACAACCCTTAGACGCTTTACAGCCCTAGACCCTGAAAGGTCAGAAGGCCGTCTTATTCTCAATACACATTTTATTACCCAATCCGCTCCCGACATTAAATAAAACTCCAAAAATTAAATTCCAGCCCTCAAACCCCACAACAGGACTTAATTAACCTCACCTTCAAGGTGTACAATAATAGAGTAGAGGCAGCCAAGTAGCAACGTATTTCTGAATTGCAATTCCTTGCCTCCACTGTGAGAGAAACCCCAGCCACATCTCCAGCATACAAGAACTTCCAAATGCCTAAACTGCAGCAACCAGGCGTTCCTCCAGGACCACCTCCCCCAGGAACTTGCTTCAAGTGCCGGAAATCTGGCCACTGGGCCAATGAATGCCCACAGCCTGGGATTCCTCCTAAGGCATGTCCCATCTGTGCGGGACACCACTGGAAATTGGACTGTCCAACTGGCCCAAGGCTCTGAATGACTCCTTCCCAGATCTTCTCAACTTAGTGGCTGAAGACTGACACTGCCCAATTGAAAGGACACAAAGATACAAAAATGCGTACCCTCCCTTCCCCCCCCCCCCCATGTTGCTAAACTCTTTGTTCTGCTTTCTAATCTCTGCACGTACCAGAGGTTTCGTAAGTTCTGTAAGTACATGTTTTTCTTTCTGAGGCCAGGTCACAAGGAATGTTTAAGTAAGATAGCCAGGTCACAAGGTGTGTTTAAGCAAGATAGCCATAAACTGGTTGTGCAACCTGACGCAATATAATTAACTGCCTTTGTGTAAAACTGCTCTTCTGCCTCAAGGGTTGTACTGAAATATCAGAAATGGCGGGAACCAATCATAGTTTGCCAAATCGCTTTGTTCAAACTCCAGCCAATCATACCTCTAATTTGTATAATGATTCTATGCCTACTTTCCTTAGACTATATAACATTGTTCGGAGCTCAGTGGGGGAGCTCTCCTGCCCATCTCGTTTCACGAGCGAGGGAGAGTTCCAGGTTCGAACCTGTAATAAAGATCCTTGCTGCTTAGCTTTGACTCTGGACTCTGGTGGTCTTCTTCGGGGAATAAACGGTCTGGGCATAACACAATCACCTCGGAAGCCTCCTAGACTATCACAGGTGCTTCGGATAACTCTTATAGTGGAGGGTAAGTCTGTCTCCTTCTTAATCAATACAGAGGCTAACCACTTCACATTACTCTCTTTTCAAGGGCGTGTTTCCCTTGCCCCCATAACTGTTGTGAGTATTGATGGCCAAGCTTCAAAACCCCTTAAAACTCCCCAACTCTGGTGCCAACTTGGACATCATTCTTTTATGCACTCTTTTTAGTTATCCTCACCTGCCCAGTTCCCTCATTAGGTGTAGGCATTTTAACTAAATTATCTGCCTCCCGGACTATTCCTAGACTACAGCCACACCTCATTGCCACCCTTTTTCCCAGTTCAAAGCCTCCTTCACATCCTACTCTTGTATCTCCCCACCTTAATCTACAAGTATAGGACACCTCCACTCCCTCCTTGGCGACTGATCATGCACCCCTTACCATCCCATTAAAACCTAATCACCCTTACCCTGCTCAATGCCAATATCCCATCTCACAGCTCGCGTTAAAAGGATTAAAGCCTGTTACCACTTGCCTGTTACAGCATGGCCTTTTAAAGCCTATAAACTCATCCTGAGTCACCTGTTCTGTAACTGCCCTTCCCGCCAAACTACTCACCCACCACTCGGGCTGGTACCCCTGGTGTCTTTAAAATAGCAGATCGAAATTAGCTTAGACGGTGCGGTCCAACCCTAGACAACAGGGGAACAACACAGCAGTAGGGGCTACCTGTGTCAGGAATAAGAACCCCTTCTCCATTGTTCAGGTGTGCTCTCACCATTGCTCCATCTGCGAATCACACCCTTTTATAGAAGTAAAAATTGCCTTGCTGAGAAAATTAAATTTATATTCCAATGCTATTTCTTTGGTGGCACCGAAAATTTATTTATAATATTTTTGGTTTACAAATGGCTCCTCTGAATGAATTTCTTTAGTTAGTGGTATATTTAACAAAGCAAGGATAAATATTTAATATAAATACAAAGCAAGCCAACAGCATTTTTGTTCCAAGAAGTGGGGAGGCATTAAGGAAAGAAGGGAGAAGTCAAGTTCATAGTTAGCAAGTTCATTGTTCAATTCAGCATTTAAATTGACAAAATACCTATTCCAAGGAATGAGGAATGAACCAACACAGGGCTGCAGCATCTTGTGTCTCAGTATAAAGTCAATCCTCCCAGCAGCCTTTTGCCAAAACATGTTTTACCTCATTACATGAGATTGTGATTCACCCCAGAGATATGAATTTGCCCACTGTTTAACCATGGCTTCCAAATATTTACAGCAATTTTCAGGTCTAAAATCCCTGTTTTGACTATTGTTATTTTTATTTTTTGTGAAAGTTTGAAAGCCCTACAAACAGCCAGGCCAAAAAAAAAAAAAAAAAAAAAAAAAAGCCTTTGTAAAAGGCATCTAAGCCCAATTTCCATTTCCTGGAAATCTAAATTTTTCAGATTGGAAGAGTCCTTAGAAATTATCTAGTCCAATGCTTGTCAACCTCTCCGCACACCCTGAAACCCCTGAAACAAATATATGACAATATCCCATTAGTAACAAAGTTCAATACAGCAATGATTCTCATTTGGGCACACACACAGAGCACATGTAATTCTATAAGCTCAGGTCTCTAAGTGGCAAGTGATTCTGGTATGTTCACTTCAGCAGGATACTGTCATTTCCTTAGAGCTCCCAGAAAATAACTAATTGACCTAGTCTGTAAAAGCATCTGGCCTGGTGATTTGCCCACTGAGACAGAAGTTACTAAAGGGCTTAGTCCTAGAACTGAAGTCTCCTCCTTCTCAACATGGCATTTTCCCCAATACTCTGCTTTTCTTCTGTTCTCTACAGACATTCTCAAATGACAAAAATGCAATCAAGAAACCTCTGTCCACTGTTTCGCCATATGTACTGGCAAATGCCACATTTACGGTCACCTCAATTTATGATTTATCACTATAGTGATTACTACTATTATTCTTTCATTCTAGTGGGTTTAGGAAAAAGCCCAGCTAAACCTAACCCTACTTGAATTCATTAATTCAAGAACACTTAGTAGCCAAAGACTCCACCTCTGCCCTGCATGGGAAGGCCTCACCTAAAATAACCTCAAGAACCTAATAACTTCACCTAAAATAACAGCTAAAGGCTGCAGTGAAGTTCCAGTTTGGTACCTATTCTTTCTCACTCCCTGAAATAACAGTATAGAAATCCCAAAACCACATCTTCCCTTCTTATCAAATCCCAACCACTGTACTCTACACTTCTATGCACTCAGATGGAACAAGCTACTACTTGTGAATACTTCAAGTACCTTCTAATTTCTCGGATTTTCTCCACACAGTTTGTTCCCTCTCCAGTTCGGGATGGGAAATGACTTAATGAAAAATGGCATCACCTGGAGGCTTCTCTCACATAACTAAGCTAATCATTTTGGTCTGTTGTGTAGAATTTTTCATTAACCAGAGGATGGTTCTGCAGTTTATCCCCTCATTCTATTGACCAAGAGAAATGGAAGTGGAGGAAGCCTGTCTTCATAGCTCACTTTTTCTCCTGTTAGAACATGAAATTTTTCTATTTTCACTCTCTTATCCTAGCCTCGGGTCTCCATAAGATATCAATTTCTGTTCCTAATATTCACAGGAGCCCACGTTAGTCAGCTGAGTTCCGTGGGCACTGGGGAAAAAGTTCTGCCTCTGACTGGCTATGTTTATGCTGAAGTCCAGACTGTACCACCATTAGGCAAAGCTCTGGCTACCACTAATGGGCATCCTTCTCTGAGCTTCTACCACCGGCCATTTTTTCAAGGATTTCTACCCCTAATTCTCATAAGCACTGACATTCTTTTACGATCCAGTCACTTCTTCCATTTTTCTGCTCTTTTTTCATTTATTTGCTTCCATCCAACACTCCAATTTAAATACTTTATGCCATATACTGATCTTCCATATACTGCATAACATTATCTTTACTAGGCAACCAAATTACTAGTTCTTTCTGTGCCATTGGCCATTATATATTTGCATATACAATTATAAACAAATATATATATTGAGACTCAATTTCATACAAGGTACTCAAATCTATTTAATTAAAAAAAAAGGGAGAGAAAACAGATTGCATAGAGATCTTGACAGCTACTTCAGAAGAAAGAATAGGATGAGAGAGTCCCTGTGTCCCTATGTCCCTCTGCCTCACAAGTTGTTCTCTATAAATAGCGTGCATGAAATGATATTTACTTTGGGTTCCGGGATACATGACAGATCTGGACAATGTCCGGCCTATAAACACATAAAGTTAGCAGCTACTACTGTCAGTCTTTTTGCTGTTCTGGGATATGAAATGTTTGAGATGTCAGTTACTACCTACAGAGGGGCTAGTTTTAGCATCAGCTGGATTATTGTCTCTGTAACGCTTGGAACATCGAAAACCACTGATATAAAACTCCCTTAAAAGTATGTGAAATCAACAAAACAGAATATAAATTACATATACTGGCTGCCCATCTCAGCCCACCACTCCCAAGACAGAGGGGAGGAAGCAAAATAAATATATAGATTTTTTTTTTAAAGAAGAAATCTGTTTTCTGGATAATCTAACAAAAGAGTTGAAAGAAATATAATTAAACTTCATTGTACTTAAAATAAAAATTTAAGAAGGTTCCCCTATTTCCTATCAAATCTGGGCTGACAGGCATGTTATTTAATTGCCCATAAATGAGCTTCCTTAAATAGCACCTATTAATACCCCAATTTCAGTATCAGCCTGTGCACAGAGAGAAAAAGATAAACTCTGAAATGGCTAAAAAGCAAAACAAACTGCTTTCTTAAAATGTCAGCAGAATCTGAAATGATGAAAAGCCATGAGGGGGAACAAAACCTTCCTACCTTCAGCTGTGGATGAAGCAGCCAGGCCTCAGACCACTGACTGCAAAGTCAGAGTCTAATCTGAACTGATGTCAAGGTAAGACATCTGCTTTGTCAGAAACACCAGAGACACTGAAAAATGGAGCACAAACCATTATTGAAACCATAATCTGCACCAAAAGCAAATCTATGAGTCTAGTCAAGGGGGGCTCATGCATAATTTACCCCTGGCATCCAACACATTTCCCCCCTGGATAGCCTGCCAGGGTCTCAAACTCAATGTATCTAAAACAGAATATAATATCTCCTCCTTACACCAATTCTCTGGCAACTTTCTTATTTCTATATCACCAATTATCCTAGTCTTGAAGCCAAAAAAAATCATTTCTACTGCCTTCCTCTCCTTCAATCACATGCCCAGTCAACTACCTAGTAATAATAACAACTAGCATCTTTTTAGGGCTAACTGTAAGCTGAGCACAGTACCAGGCACTTGACATACCTATTTACTCCTTGCAACTAACCTGCCAAACAGGTGTAATTATTCCCATTACGCTTATAAGGAAACTGAGGTTCAGAGGTTCAGGTGGTAAAGTAACTTGATAAAGGCTACATAGCTAGTAAGCAGCAAAACCCAAACCAGAGACACCCCCTGTCTTTGGCACCCATGCTCATGTATTCACACTATCACAATCTCATATCCACCCATAAGTTCTTCCATCCCTAATGCCATCGTTCTGGTTTACGCCTTTATTACTTTTTGTGTAAACGTTCAGACTTTTTTTCCTTCAAATGTATCCTGCACAGGTGTGCTGCATTAAACTTCTTGACTGCTACCTTGTTCATGACATTCTCTTCCCCTTAAAAATGTTCACTGTTCCCCAAATAGTACAGACTTCCTATATCCAAAGCCTTCCATCAACTGGATTTTCCCCCATCCTCCTGAAAACATGCGACTTTACAGTCAAGTCTAATTCTTTGCCACTCTCCAAAAATATGGAGTGAATTCCCATTTTCTGCTTATAATTAAGTAATTAATATCACCTAGAACACTGTCCAACTCATTCTGCAGGGCTCAATTCAAATGGTATCTTTGTAAAGATGCTTTCTCTGAGAGGAGGGAAACGACTAAAAGAAGAAGAAAAGAAGTGTTATTTCTGTTTGAAAGCTTTCTTTTTGTCAGGCATTGTTCTAAAAAAAATCTGCATGACCAGTGAAATGGGTACAACTATTATCTCCAGTTTACAGATAGAGAATTGAAGCATAGAGCAGTTAAGTAACTATCCAGGGTCGCTTTGCTATATTGGGCTCTAGAGGCCCCTTTCTTAACCATTTTACTCTAGTGAACTCTAAGAAGTGATCCTTCTTAACTTTCATGGATGGGTCAAGCTGATCACATCGGAATCTACTGATCAATCTTAGTATCACCAAAAACAGGACACCTAGACAATACATGCCTCTTAAAGTTATACAAGTAAGCAATTCACCACAGGCCTATAAGCATCCTTGCCAAATAAACTGCACTGGAATCTAATTATGGCTCCCCTCAGTGCTTCTCAAACTTTAATGAGCAAACACATCATCTAGGGATCTGGTTAAAAAGCAGATTCTGACTCAGTGGGTCAGGATGGGGCCTAAGAGTCTGTATTTCTAAGAAGCTCCCAGGAGATGCTTATGCTGCGGGACCACACTGTGAATAGCAAAGCTCCAGAATGTGGATCTAATCACCAGCTGACAAGACACAGGAAGGATAGAGGAACAAATTAAGCAACTCATGGCTGGGGCTAGAACACAGTGATGAGGCACTTGCCTCAAGGACAAAATTTAAGGGTGTGCCAAAAAATACAGTAATGGAGATAAATATTTTAATATGTATTTTCCAAAATCAAAATGAATGCACAAAAATTATAATGAATATAGTAACACAATTTTAAATAAAGTCAGGGCCAATATCACTGGTTTTTCTTCTTGCCTCAGGCTCCCATATGGCTCTGCACAGCTACGCAGAAGCTATCTGCCCAGTTGAGGGTATGAAATATTCTACAGGGCAAATGTAGACCTAGTTTCTAAAACATTATCAAAAGAAGGGGAATTGTAGTTTAAGAGACTTAAGAGACAGAAACTCATTTTGATATTCATTTGAACAAAAAGCACTGTAAAACAGACAATGTGGAAACAATAAGAAAAATAGAAACAGATTGAATATTAGATAATATAAAAGAATTATTTTTGTTTTTTCAAGTTCATGATAATCATAACAACACTGTGATTTTTTTTAAAGTCCTTACCTACTGGAGTAAGGTATTGCAGTATTTATGGGTAAAATGATATAATATCTGGGTTTACTTTAAACTAGTCCAGTAAAAAAAAAAAAAAGTAGAGGACATAGATGAAACAAAATTAGTGAAATGTTGATATCTGCTATAGCTGAGTAATGTTACTTAGAGATTCATTATACTATTCTCTAATTTTTATATGCTTAAGATTTTCATAATAAAAAGTTTTTTAAATCTTTTTTTTTCTTTAGGCACCCTTAACATTTACTTTGCACCCCTCAAACAGAACATAGCACATAGTTGTGCCTTATATATCTCTAATAAAAATAGGTACTTTTTTTATTTTTATTTTTTTTGAGATAGGGTCTCACTCGGTCATCTAGGCTGGAGTGCAATGGTGCGATCTTGGCTCAATGCAACCTCCACCTCCTGGGTTCAAGCGATTCTGCTGCCTCAGCCTCCCAAGTAGCTGGAATTACAGGTGCCTACCACCATGCCCAGCTAATTTGCTATATTTTTTGTAAGGACACGGCTTCATTATGTTGGCCAGACTGGTCTCGAACTCCTGACCTCGTGATCCGCCTGCCTCAGCCTCCCAAAGTGTTGGGATTACAGGCGTGAGCCACCACTCCTGGCCTAAAATAGGTACTATTTTTAATATGTGCCAGGAGCAGTGATTAGTGTCACAATAATATTGTGACATATTGCACAGGAAAATAAAAGTGAAGTTTAACAGGCTAAATAACTTGCCCAATGTCACACATCCAGAAAGTGGCAAAGGCAAGACTTAAACCCAGACCCCACTGGCTCAGAAGCTCTCACTCTGAAGCACTATGGTATAACAATTTCTCTTATACCAAATGGATTGTATGATAGAAGGTAATCTCAGTTTACAGTTCTTCATCTCTCTCACAGTCCTAAGACACAGTGGCTATTTTGAGAGGTTAGGATCAGGACTATCTGGCTTTGTATGATGGCTCTGATAGCAGCTGTGTGACCTTGAGCAAATTACTTCATCTTGCTGCCCCTAACTTTCTTCATCTATATAGGGCTATTAATCTCACATGAGTCTGAGATTAATAACCATCTCACAGAGTTATAAGGAAGATGAAATGAGTTAATAAATGTAAAGTGCTCAGAATTGTGCTGGGCACATGGCAATTACTGATTAAGTATTAGCTATTATTATCATTATTATTATTATTTTATTTTATTTTTGAGACGGAGTCCTGCTCTGTTGCCCAGGCTGGAGTGCAGTGGCATGATCTCGGCTTACTGCAGCCTCCACCTCCCAGGTTCAAGCAATTCTCCTGCCTCAACCTCCTGAGTAGCTGGGACTACAGGTGCACACCACTACACCCAGCTAATTTCCATATTCTCAGTAGAGACAGGGTTTCACCATGTTGGCCAGGATGGTCTTGATCTCCTGACCTCGTGGTCTGCCTGCCTCAGCCTCCCAAAGTGCTGGGATTACAGGTGTGAGCCACCATTATTAGTAGTACATTCTCAATAAAATAGAATGACACTGAACACACCCCTCAGGCAAACTCATAATCATTTATTTTTACTACTTCTAAGAAACTGTTTTTGACCATAGAACTTGAAAGGTGGCTTGTACCAATGCTAAGAAAAGCCAATATACAGTAATCAAAATTAATTTTCCTATGTTTGGAGAAAGAAAGCTCTAATATTAATTAAAACCCTTAAACACAAGGACCAGAACCATTGCTACAGTAACACACTTGCTTTGCAAGCTTAATGTCAAGGAATTTATGGTGTCTGTGGGATTTTAAAATCTCCAGGAAGGTACTAGGATCCTAAGCTGAGAAGCTAGATGCTCCATAGAAATAAATAGGAAGTGCCAGGCATGGTGGCTCACGCCTGTAATCCCAGCACTTTGGGAGGCTGAGGAGGGTGGATCACTTGAGGTTAGGAGTTCAAGACCAGCCTGGCCAACATGGTGAAACCCCATCTCTACTAAAAATACAAAAAAAATTTAGCCGGACATGGTGGCACGCACATGTAGTCCCAGCTACTAGGGAGGCTGAAGCAGAAGAATTGCTTGAACCTGGGAGGTGGAGGCTGCAGTGAGCCAAGATCACGCCAAGATCACACCATTGCACTCTAGCCTGGAAGACAGAGTGAGACTCTGTCTCAAAAAAAAAAAAAGAAAGAAATGGGATGCCCCTGGGTCATAGGCCAAGGTGAGTAGCAGAACTGGTGTCAGAAGCACTAAGCCAAAGGAGTAAACTGAGAACCATGTGCCAGAACTAAGCAGGAGCTAAGCTATCGTTAACTGCTCAGCCACGGGAGTTCGTTGGGGAGTTGTGCCAAAGCCAAAATGATGGGGAGACAGACCAGAGCTGGGAAGAGCGAGGACAAGGTCCGCAGTGATACAGGAACAATCTGAGCCCAAATCAGATGGAAAAGGCTTCTGACATGGCTTGCTGCTTTTAACCACGTATGGCAGGCCTCTTTTGTAGTTATGTTGGCTCAGTCTTAAAACTATACTTTTCCAAGCTGTCTTGTTACATGTGAAAGGCGAAATAAATAAAAGGCTCAGACCTTAGACCGCCTGGCAGATCCACATCTCCCTTCCCACTGGCGGTCTCTGAAGTCCCTCACAACCCAGTCACCAGCGGCACCTGGTTTTAACTTCCACAGTGCTGAGTATGTATTATATCAAGTGTACTCACAATTACTAGCATTTATTGAACCCTTAAATCTAGCAGATAGGATGCTAACAGCTTTCCAGTTATATCAGTTAATCAATCCTTCAGTGATCCAATGAGATATTGTTATTATCCCCATTGTACAGATGAAGAACCTAAGACACAGGGTCACATTGCTAGGAAGCGTCAGTTCAGTCTGACTCCAGAGACAACTTTTTTACTCCACTGCCTCCTTTCCTATGCTACTTTTTATTAGCAGACTCTTTGCTACTAAAAGGACCAGAAATGAGTGAGAGACTATTGCAGGTAAACTGCTGACATGATGAACCGAACAACCTGGAACATAATCTTCCCCAGGGAAGCTGGAAAGCTTGGTAAAAGCAGTTGAAGAGGAATGAGCAATCCTTAAACTGTCTTTACTTTCAGCAAACAGGGTCATTTTCTCCTCTGCAATTGCTCTTCTCGAGTTGAGAGTAGTCCCTGCTGCTCTTGTCAACTGCTGCAACCTGCTGTGGGGAAATTATGCAGAGGGGAAAAATATCACAGACTTCTTTTTCTTTGAAACTTGTGGGAAGGGAGAAAAAGAAGGGGGTGGAATTCTCAATGGAGAAAAAAATTATAAATACGGTAAAAATGGAATAGAACCTCCAAATAAATATCTGATATCAAAAGACAAACTAAGAGCAGTTATCAAAAGGGGTCAGATAAAAAGAAATTAAAATATGCAATTTTTCACAAATCTGTTACCAAAAAATATTTGTTTTCTATTCATACAAAATGTCAAGAAAAGCAGTATCTGGGCTAGAAAAATATGATGACTCCAAAATCCATATATCATACCTGAAAACAACCATGTGGTGGTGATCCCTTACAGAGTGTGTAGAATGAGAATGGAACATGAGGGACACCAACATTCAAAGCAGGACGATATCTAAAGGTACCTAAAAGGATACGGGCCAAGAAAATCAAATGTGGCGGCCGGGCGCGGTGGCTCAAGCCTGTAATCCCAGCACTTTGGGAGGCCAAGATGGGCGGATCACGAGGTCAGGAGATCGAGACCATCCTGGCTGACACAGTGAAACCCCGTCTCTACTTTAAAAAATACAAAAAACTAGCCGGGCGAGGTGGCGGCGCCTGTAGTCCCAGCTACTCGGGAGGCTGAGCCAGGAGAATGGCGTGAACCCAGGAGGCGGAGCTTGCAGTGAGCTGAGATCCGGCCACTGCACTCCAGCCTGGGCGGCAGAGCGAGACTCCGTCTCAAAAAAAAAAAAAAAAAAAAAAAAGAAAATCAAATGTGGCATGAAAAGTATCCCTTTAATTTAACAACTAAGAGGCCATTAATGACCTCATCAAGAGCAGGTTCAATCAAATGATGGGATACAAGCCATTTTACTAAGCTTATTCTCAAATGGAGGTAGGACTGCAAGTGTGAGATACACTTCTGAGGATGGTGTCAACGGAAGATGAGAGCAGGTCACCAAACACATGGGAATGCAGACTTGAGTGAAGATGTATGAGCTAGGAAAGATTCTGACAAACAGAGGAGAGAGAAAGCGAAAGTCTGAGACTAAAGATGTAAGTGAGGAAATGGACAACCAATGGGAGGTGAAAGAACGGGAAGAGTCAGAGGGGCTGACCAGGAGGATGGCTGCCTCAGCCACTGAGACAGAGAGAAAGGATGTCAATATGC
Organism: Macaca nemestrina; assembly: GCF_043159975.1. Classification (NCBI taxonomy): domain Eukaryota; kingdom Metazoa; phylum Chordata; class Mammalia; order Primates; family Cercopithecidae; genus Macaca; species Macaca nemestrina. Next base: position 17,440,565 of record NC_092128.1, read on the forward strand.
ACTCTGGGGTAACTGCCCATGTTTTTCATATTCTCTTTGAACTAGGAGTTAGGTTGCTTAAGAATAAGTATAGAGAAGATAGAGTGGGTAAGGAAATTCGTGAGTATTTCAAAATAAAATTTGTAGAAACTGAAAGAGTAACCTATGAATTTAGGGTATAATTTCCTTCCGAAGGACTCAACAGCCTAGTTTGTGAATTCCGAGTGGTCCGTCAATAAGGTTGATATTTGCCCTCTGCACACTCATCCTTTCATTCTCATTTGTTCCATCTTCCATAAGTAAAATGTGTGTCAAGTGTCTTCTATGTACTGGGCCTACAGGACAACACTAAGCAAGACAAACAGCACCCCTGCCTGTAGAGTCTTATGATATAACAGAAGAAATGAACAACAGAAAATCACTAATAGCAATGAACAATATATGAGGAGTTCATAGAACTATGGAGAAAATGTAAGAGGATTGTCTAATCCTGACTAGAGGGGACAAGGAAGGCTTGCTTAAAGAAATAACATTTGAGACTTGGAGGAATGATAGTTGCCTAAGGAAGAAGAGAAAGTCAGAGTGTTCCACGGAGAACAGCATGTGCAGACATTCAAAGAAATCCTGAAACAGAAAGAACATGTCACTTTGGAAGACAGGAAAGGTCCATGTGTTAAAGTATAAAATGTTGCAAGTCCAGAGATGTATGCAGGGGCCAAGCACATGTAGAGCTGGTAAGAATATTGTGCTTCGAGTCTCAAAGCAATAGCAATCTGTACTTACAAAGGATTACTCTAGCAAGTGTCCAAAATAGATTAGAAACCGGCAAAGTAGGTGCCAGAACAGTGAGGAGGCCATTATTAAGGACCCAGGCAAGAGATGATAGTAGTATGGACAAAAGCCATGACAGTGAGGACAGGAAAAAGAAACTCAATACATTAAGAGATGTAGAGGGAGCAAAATCCTTTATAATGTATGACCTGGATGCGGGGAATGAAGGAGGATAAAGGATGATGCATAAATTCCTAGTTTGGGAATTTTTTTTTTTTTTTTTTTGACACAGAGTCTCTCTCTGTCACCCAGGTAGAGTATGGAGTGCAATGGTGTGATCTCGGCTCACTGCAGCCTCTGCCTCCTGGGTTCACACAATTCTCCGCCTCAGCCTCCCAAGTAGCTGGGATTACAGGCATGCACCACCACACCCAGCTAATTTTTATATTTTTAGTAGAGATAGGGTTTCGCCATGTTGGCCAGGCTGGTCTCAAACTCCTGACCTTAGTTGATCCACCTGCCTTGGACTCCCAAAGTGCTGGGATTACAGGCGTGAGCCACCATGCCTGGCCTAGTTTGGGAAATTGGATGGTGAGTGGTACCAGTTACTGGGAAGGAACAGGTTTGGCAGGAAAGCTTTTTACTTTATTTTTCATGTTAAGTTTGAGGCACCCGTGAAGCATCCAAATAGACAAATAAGTAGCTGAATGTATATACAGGTCTGGAATTCAAAAGAGGTCTTTATAGAGACAAAAATCTGGGAGATGGCTTCATATTGCTGGTAACTGAAGACATCATGAGTGATGAGATCATGCAGGAAGAGGATATAAAGTGAGAAGGCCTAGGGCAGAGTTCTAGAGAGCTACTCCTCTAATGCCTGAGTAGAAGGGAAGAGAAGAGTAACAAAGGAGGTCGGGCACGGTGGCTCACGCCTGTAATCCCAGCACTTTGGGAGGCAGAGGCGGGAGGATCACCTGAGGTCGGGAGTTCAAGACCAGCCTGACCAACATGGAGAAACCCTGTCTCTACTAAATACAAAATTAGCCAGGCGTGGTGGTGCATGCCTGTAATCCCAGCTACTCAGGAGGCTGAGGCAGAGGTTGCGGAGAGCTGAGATCATGCCATTGCACTCCAGCCTGGGCAACAAGAGCGAAACTCCGTCTCAAAAAAAAAAAAGAAAAAAGAAAAAAGAAAAAAAAAGAAGTAACAAAGGAGAAGAAGAAACAGGCAGAGACAGAGAAGGAAAAACAGGATTTGGGGAGTCAAAAGACAAAAAAGTGAAGCATTTCAAGGAGAGTCAACAGGGTCTAAAGCTGAGTGGCTGATATGGTTTGGCTGTGTCCCCACCAAATCTCATCCTGAACTACAGTTTCCGTAATCCCCATGTGTCATGGGAGGGGCCCAACAGGAGGTAATTGAATCATGGGGGTGGTTACCTCCACCCTGTGCTCATGAAAGTGAGTTCTCACAAGATCGGATGATTTTATAAAGGGGCTTTCCCCCTTTTGCTCAACACTTCTCCTTGCTGTCATCATGTGAAGGAGGATGTGTTTGCTTCCCGTTTTGTCATGACTGTAAGTTTCCTGAGGCCTCCCCAGCATGTGGAACTGTGAGTCAATTAAACCTCTTCCCTTTATAAATTACCCAGTCTCAGGTATCTTTATTAGCAGCATGAGAACAGACTAACACAGTGGTCAAGAGGAATGCAAAATAAAACTGGTGAAAATAATTATAATGAAAATTGGAGAGGATGTGGCATGAGTGGGAGATAGGAAAGCAGAGAGAACCTATTCAAAAAGTTTTATCAGCAGAGTGTGCTGTCATGCACCTATAGTCTCAGCTTCTCAGGAAGCTGAAGTGGGAAGATCACTTGAGCCCAGGATTTTGAAGCTGCAGTGAGTTATGATCGCACCACTGCGCTCCAGCCTGGGTGACAGAGTGAGATCCCATCTCTAAACACAACAAAAACAAACCTTTAGTTGTGAAAATGAGAGGAAATGAGAGATTAAAAAGCTCAGGAATGACGTGAAAAATGGAGTTGAGGAACGTATGATGTGTTGGATCAAGGAATCTACGATATAAAAAAGATGAAAAGCAAGGAAGAATGATAGATTGGGAAGAAAACAGAGGCGCCAAGGGACAAGAAATCCTAATAACACTGAAGAGCAGAAGTAATGGAATGAAAAAAACTGGAATAATAGCAGGCCGTAATGACAGAATGGGATACCGAAGTGGAACAGGGGCAAGTGATAAAGTTTAGCATTCAACCAATGAGAAGGGGGTGAAGTTGGAAGAAGGTGGAGTAGTGGGTCAAAGCTGCAGATACAGGAGAAGTCAAGGAAAGTGGGGGTAGGTTGTTAGGTAGGTCATCCATATGGACACTCAGGGTGTCTGGGAAGATAACAGGACTTAGAAAGAAAGTGACATTGATAAGCCAGGCACCAAAGCCTAAGCTGAATGTAACCGAAATCCTAGAAGGCTGGAATATTTATGGTTTTATTAGATAGCCAGATATAAGGCTTGAAGGATGGAAGATGTATAAGATGGAAGATAAATGGTTTGGAACATCTACTGAAGGGCCAGGAGAATCCCAACATCCTTACACCCCGATCCCATTTGAAAGGACAGAGATGGGAGCAAGATGACGGATAAAAGGCAGGGCTAATGTGCATTGCATCTCCCACCTGGACAGACAGAACAGTGTGTGGAGAATCACACTGTGATCTTTTGTTCCAAGAACCACCACAGGAATGTACCAGGAAAACTGAAAGAATTCACAGATCCTTTGAAAGAAGTGACACACTGTTGCAAATGCTGCAAGACAGACGAAAAACTGTGATTCCCCAAAGTGTGAGGTGGGAAAACCTGCCTCTGAACACACATCCCCACCGGGGAATTTGAAAATCCAGATCATGGGCAAAGGATTTAACCTCACACAGAGCTGGAACGAATGTAGGGAACTGTGTGAAATAAAAAAGTAGAAGCAGCAGCAGGAAGAACCTTGTAGGCACACCCAGTCTCCAGCTCAAGCCCACAGATGCCATCCCTGACTATATCTTGCAGGAGCCACCAACGTTGTGGGCAGACAAGTGTGGAGAGTGTGGCCTGAAAGCCTTGCCTGCTTTCTCAGCGGGGAAGCTTATGACCTGGGGCAGGTCTGAGTTCTGCGCACAGGCTGCCTGGATCTAAACTTGGCACTGTTAGCAGAGCACTCTGGAAGTGAGAACAGCCTCACTAAATGCGTGGGAGCTGGACTAGGCCTTTCACTACCAGCTAGCCCCTACTTCCCTGGTGAACTACACGGCACAACAGAAGCAGCCATAATACCCTCTGGAACATAACCCCACTGGCCTGAGAACCACCTCCCCATACCCCACAGTGGCCACAGCAAGCCCTCCCCAAGGACAGTCTTAGCTCAGACCCACCTAACCCTGCCCCCACCTGAAGGTATTTCTCTATGAGCCCTGGTAGCTGAACACAAAATATAGAAACTCTTGGGAGTTTTATGGCCCCACCCATCACCTGAGAAACCAGAATACTTGCCCCAACTTAGGGCAAGTTCAAATCCCACTATTACTACCGCAGTTGGTGTTCTCTTGCAAGTGCCACCTCCTGGCTGAAGGTCAACCAACTCAGGCCATTACCACAACTCATGACAGAGTAACACTGCTACCAGGAAGGAGAAAACAACAGCTAACACCACTGCCTGCAACATCCTGGCTAACCAAACGTCCTGAGTCTATCCATGTGGCAACTTCACTACTTGCATAACCAGCATTCAAGAAAGCCAGCACACTAAACCTATCTACAGCCAAGGATCCTCACAGAGTCTACATCATTCACCTGCCACTTCCACCACAGCAGGTGCTGGTACCCATGGCTGACAGACCTGAAGATGGATTACATCATAGGACTCTTTGCAGACATTCCCCAGCACCGGCCCAGAGTCTGCTATCCCTGCTGGGTGGCTAGATCCAGAAGACCAGTAACAATCATTGCACTTTGGTTCCCATTGCACTTTGGTTCCCAGGAAGCCCCATCCCTAGGAGGAGCAGGAGAGCACGACATCAAGGAATCAATCACTTCATGGTACAAAAGAATCTGAAGAGCAGGCCTTGAGTTCCAGATCCTTCTGCTTGTGGGTAGTTTCTCACAGCACAGACAAAATTGCAGCACTGGACGCAGTAGGGAAAGTTTGCACCTAAACCCCAACAGGCAGGCAGCCTCTGATCACACAGGGCCTTGGAGAAGAGGTCCTTGTTCCCCACTGGCACTCCACTGCAGAGGAACTCAAACAAATCAGCAAGAAAAAAGCAAATAATTCCATCAAAAAGTGGCCTAAGGACATGAATAGACAATTCTCAAAAGATATACAGATGGCCAACAAGTATATGAAAAAATGCTCAATATCACTAATTATCAGGGAAATGCAAATTTTAAAAATATGAGATACCACCATACTCCTGCAAGAATGGCCATAATTAAAAAATTAAAAAATAACAGATGTTGGCATGGATGTGGTGAAAGGGGAATACTTACGCTGCTAGTGGGAATGTAAATTAGTACAACCACTATGGAAAACAGTATGGAGATTCCTTCAATAACTAAAAGCAGAACTACCATTAAATCCAGCAATCCCACTACTGGATATCTACCCAAAGGAAAAGAAGTCATTATATGAAAAAGACACTTGCATATGCATGTTTATAGCAGCAAAATTTGCAACTGCAGAAATATGGAACCAACCTAAATGCCCATCAACCAACGAGTGGCTAAAGAAAAGGTGGTATATATACACCATGGAATACTACTCAGCCATAACATAAAATGAAGTAATAGCATTTGCAGCAAACTGGATGGAGTTGGAGACCATTACTCTAAGTGAAGTAACTCAGGAATGGAATATATGGAATACCATATATTCTCATTTATAAGTGAGAGCTAAGCTATGAGGACACAAAGGCATGAGAATGATATAAGGGACTCTGGGGACTCAGGGGAAAGGTGGGAGTTGGGTGAGGAATAAAAGACTACACACTGGGTACAGTGTACACTGCTCCAGTAACAGGTACACCAATATCTCAGAAACCACCACTAAAGAACTTATCTACGTAACCAAAAACCACCACCTATTGCCCAAAAACTATTAAAATAAAATGTGTAAAAACCACAATAATAAAATGACCTGATTTGGGGGGAAAAAAAAAGAAGAAGAAGAAAGAAAGGACAAGGCAGCTTCCACTCAAGAAGACGACAGGGTAAGACTTTCTCATGGTAAAAACAAGTTTGGTATAAAGAATGTGAGCACTGTTCTGTGAAAAGGTTGGGGATATATAGGCAAAAACATGGGGGGAGGGCAACAAAAGGTAAAGTATCACAGCATAATAAAGGCCGTATATCATGAGCCCACAGCTAACATCATACCCAATTTTGAAACACTGGAAGTTTTTCTTCTAAGATCAGGAATAAGACAAAGATGTTACTCAGCACTTCTACTCAACATAGCACAGGAAGTTCTAGCCAGAGCAATGAGGCAAGAACAAGAAATAAAGGTATCCAAATTGGAAAGGAAGAGGTAAAATTATCCCTATTCACAGATGACATAATCTTATATGTAGAAACCCTAAAGATTCTACACCAAAAAAAAAAAAAAAGCTGTTAGAACTAATAAATTCAGCAAAGTCGTAGGATACACACCACACAAAAATCAGTTATATTTCTATATCCTAAGAATGAACAATCTGAAAAGGAAATTAAGAATACGATCCCATTAACAACTGTGTCAAAAGAATAAAATACTTAGGAATAAACATAAGCAAGTAGGTAAAAGACTTACATGCCAAAAACTACAAAACACTGCTGAAAGAAATTAAAGAGGACAATTAAATAAAAAGACATCCCATGTTCATAAATTAGAAGACTTAATATTGTTAAAATGTCTATTCTACAAAGCAATGTACAGATTCAATGCAATCCCAATGACATTTTTTGCAAAAATAGAAAAACTATCCCAAAATTCATATGGAATCTCAAGCAACCCCCAAATATCCAAAACAATCTTGAAAAAGAACAAGGATGGAAGCCTCATACTTACGGAATTTAAAAGTATATTACAAAGCAACAGTAATCAAACCAGTGTGGTATTGGCATAAATACAGATATATAGACTAATGAACAACAGAGAGCCCAGAAATAAATCCTCATCTATATAGTCAAATGATCTTCAACAGGGATGCCAAGACTACACAATGGGGAAAGGACAGTCTCTTCAACAAATGGTATTGAGAAAACTAGATATCCATATGGAAAATAATGAAGCCGAACCCCTATCTTGTATCATATAAAAAAATTAACTCAAAATCTGTTAGAGACCTAAATGTAAGACCCAATATAAAACTCCTAGAAGAACACACAGGGAAAGGCTTCCTGACACCGGATTTAGCAATGGTTTCTTGAATATAACACCAAAAGCAGAGGCAAACAAAAGCAAAAGTAGACAAATGGGCCTTAACCAAACTAAAAACAACATATATCAAAGGACAAGATCAATCGTGTAAAAAGGCCAGCTACAGAATAGGAAACAATATATTCCAAATTCTATAATCTCACAAGGGGTTAGTATCTGGAATTCATAAAGAACTCTTACAAGCCAACAACAACAACAACAAAAAACTCAATTAAAAATGGAAAAAGGACTTGAACAGACATTTCTCCAAAGATTTTTAAATGGCCAACATGCATATGAAAAGATGCTCAACTTCCTTAATCATTAGAGAAATGCAAACCAAAACCACAATGACATATCATCTCACACCCATAAGGATAGCCCATATCAAACAAACAGAAAATAATGAGTGTTGGTGAGGGTGTGGAGAAACTGAAAACCTTGTACACTGTTGGTGGGATTGTAAAATGATGAGCTACAATGGAAAAACAGTATGAAGGCTCTTCAAAAAATTAAAAATAGACTACCATATGATCTAGCAATCCCACTTCTGGGCATATATCCAAAACAATTAAAAACAGGATCTCCAAGAGGTATCTGTACACTCGAGTTAATTGTAGCATGTTTCACAATAGTCAAGAGGTAAAAGTAACCAAAATGTCCATTGACAGATATAAAGGCCATACCTCTTTAAACGTAAAGAATGTATCTTTACATTTAGAGATAATATAGGCCGGGCACGGTGGCTCACACCTGTAATCCCAGCACTTTGGTAGGCCAAGGCGGGCAGATCACCTGAGGTCAGGAGTTCGAGACCAGCCTGGCCAACAGTGTAAAACCCTGTCTCTACTAAAAATGGAAAAATTAGCCAGGCATGGTGCACGCGCCTGTAGTCGCAGCTGCTTGGGGGGCTGAAGCAGGAGAATCACTTGAACCTGGGAGGCAGAGGTTGCAGTGAGCCAAGATCACACCACTGCACTCCAGCCTCAGTGACAGAGCAGGATTCCATTTCAAAAAAAAAAGAAAAGGTAAAGATAAACATTATGGACATTTAAGGTGAAACAAGCCAACCACAAAAAGATAAATACTATATGACTCACTGACACAAAGTATAAAGTGGTCAAATTCCTAGAAACAGAAAGTAGAATAGTGGTTGTCAAAGGCAGATGGGGTGGGGCAGGAATGGGCAGTTGTTCAATGGGTACAGAGTTTCAGTTTTGCAAGATGAAAAAGTTCTAGAGATCTGTTGAACAACAATGTGAATATACTTAACACCATCAAACTGTAGATTTACAAATGGTTAAGGTGAAAATGTTTATGTCCCGTGTTTTTCCACCACAATTTTTTAAAAAAGGCTAAATAGTACCAAATCATGCAAGAGAACAGTCTGAGAAAAAGAAGAGCAATAGGACAACAGGAGTTTGCATTTGCAGCAGTAACAATGAATGTCAAGGGTGGAGAAAGAGCAAAATGAGGCCTCCAGGCTGCCACCACACTTCTGGCTCAAGCTGTTTCAGATCCAATTTAGAATAAGGCCTCCATTAGTCCTGAAGACTTAATGGTCCTTTTTTAAAGTCTCAAGGTTACATGGGCAAGAACTTATCATGGTTCCTCTAAAGACATCCTGAACAGAGTACACAGTTCCTCGAATCTTCACCTAGAAACAGCAGGAATCCTCAGTGGGTGGGAATTTCCCCCGACTGACCTAGCCATGACCTAGATTGGATGCGCCTGCAAAGGGGCCTTGAGGACTCAAGTGTAGTTAGAAAAAGGAGAAGCCAAACATTCCATGCTCTATTTGTTAAAATATCTGCTCCACCCTTTTCTTAACTACAAATTTTAAACTTCTTACGTTTGCTCTTTTCCTTAGATGCTGGCTAATGGAATTTGAGCATCTGGCCTTGACAATACTTAGAAAGAAAAGAAGGGGAATATATTCCAATTTTTCCACAGCTGCAAAAAAAGCAGACATCATGTTGTATCATAAGGTTATTCTCACAGTGATGAATTGAGAGTGTTCACAAAATATCAATATGAATCTCTTTTCCAATGTTAAGACTTTTAGTTCAAAGAGTAATTGTTCTGTTTTCTGTTCAACAAAGCAGTCATTTAAGACATCTGGATTTTAGTGTTGCTACATACTTAAAATGTAGTCCTTAATCTCCAAAAGACTGCAATTTGATTGGCTGCTGTCATAATTTGCATAATTTTTATACAAAAACTTATCTGCTTATCTGTTTATTTAAATCTTATTACCGTGTTAAACTAGAAGAGGAGCTTTGGCACTTTCTTCTCCCTCCATGCATGAAGACTAATAAAATCCATGACTCCTCTGAATTCTTTATTTAAACAAAAGGTTTGAAAGTCTACTTCTCATTTAAGTCAATGTAGGCTAATGGGATAGATGAGGATAGTCACAGGGGATAGAGGAACAAATTCAGTAAGTGTCCCTTGATGACAGATAAAGAGACTATAGTAAGAGACAGAAGGAATAAAATGCCAGGGAGACATGAGTTCCAGTCCTTGCTTACTACTGTGAAAGGAAAATCAATCTTGGGGCCCCAAAATCACTAAGCTAAAGAAAAAAAGTCAAGCTGGGAACTGCTTGGGGCAAAAGTGCCTCCCATTCTTTTTTTTTGAGACAGGGTCTCACTCTCCCACCCAGGCTAGAGTACAGTGGCCTGATTTCAGCTCATCACAATCCCAGCCTCCCAGGCTCAAGCGATTCTCTTGCCTCAGCCTCCCGAGCAGCTGGGACTACAGGTGTGCACCACTACTGTCTGGCTAATTTTTGTATTTTTGGTAGAGATGGGGTTTCACCATGTTGGCCAGGCTGGTCTCTAACTCCTGACCTCAAAGGATCCACCTGCCTCGGCCTCCCAAAGTGCAGGGATTACAGGCGTGAGCCACCGCGCCCTGCCGCCTCCCATTCTATTCAAAGTCATCCCTCTGCTTACTGAGATACATACATATCTGATTGCCTACTTGGGAGAGACCAATCAGAAACTCAAAAGAATGCAACCATTTGTCTCTTATCTACCTATGACCTGGAAGCTTCCTCCCTACCTTCAGCTGTCTCGCTTTTGTTTCAAGTTGTCCCACCTTTCCAGACCAAAACCAATGTTCATCTTACACATATTGATGTGTCATGTCTCCCTAAAATGTATAAAACCAAGCTGTGCTCAGACCACCTTGGGCACATGTCATCAGGACCTCGTGAGGCTGTGTCACAGGTGCACGTCCTTAACCTTGGTGAAATAAACTTACTAAATTGACTAAGCCCTGTCTCAGATTTTTGGTGTTTACACTACTAACTTGGGAAAGGACTTATCTTTCTCTAGGATGTCTTAATTTCTTCAACTATAAATGTAATGAATAAAAATAGCTTCCTTTCTGATCTACTTTATTCTCTATCCACTGGATATGAGTACACATGTAGTTCCAGCTCTGGGTACAAGAAGTCTTTGTTTTTGCTTTGAATCGCATTGATTTTTCTTTTACACCACATGTTTTATAGAGATAAGCACAGCTGAACAAGATTTTAACCCGAAGCTCTTTGGGGCTGTTTCGCTGTGGGTGCAAAGGTGGAGTGGGGCTGTCAGATAATTACCAGTGTTTTCCATAGAGCCAATGGCCTCCCCAGGTCAGCAGGCAGAGCCCAGCTGTAGTTTTCTTCCAATGGTTTCGAAGCGTTTTAAAGAACACCGTCATCTTCTAGAGATTTGCTAGGTTAGTAGAGGCAGAAAAAGAAAAAAAAAAAATTTATCCATGATCTTCATGTAATGTCCCTATTACTCTATCTTCCATTCTTTTATCCTCTCCCACTCTTTTTCCCACTCATTCCTCTTCCTCTTTACCATTTCTCCTCTGGCCTCAGCTCATCTTCTCCCTTCTATTCCCATCATCTGCATCTTCTCACCCACCCACACATCCACCTTTCTTTCTTCCTTCACGTATTTCCACCTAACCTATACTTCTTCCCTCTCTGATCACTTTTTCCTCATGGTAATAGAGGGAAGAGGGATGGGGCAGAAAGAGAGGAAGGGAATTCCAGGCTTCCTCTGGTTTTTCTGACTCCTTACAGCCTCACTGTACCACTGTTTAAGAGTATACATTTGTCTATCCATCATAAGTGTCCCAAAAACACAATAATAATACGAAGGGCGAATTCAAAATAGAAGAAAATACCAGGTCCTCAACAGGAAAACAGAAAACATGTATAGAAAACTCAATGAAGAGGCAATGCACATGGCTATCTAAAAATATTCAACTTCCTGAATAATCAAAGACATGCAGATTACAGAGATCATTATTGACCAAAATAATTTTTTAAATGATCGTATTCACTGATGACATAATAAAATGATAGACACTCATACACTCCTTTAAAGAAGGCAAATTAGGAATACTTTACTAAAAAACAGAGTGACATAACAGAATATCTTTATTCTTCATGACACTTATTATTTGATGATGCTTATATTCACTTGCTCGTTTATTAGCCTAATCCTACTGGAATGTAAACTCTATGAGAGTAAGGACATTGTTCTGGTCACTGCTGTATCCCATGCCTAAAGCAAGATCCGGCATACAATAGCTGTTTAAGAAATATTTGTTCAATGAATAAGTTAAATAGCAATTAAATATTTTTTTACCCCAAATTTGTACTGATGTGGAAAAAACCCAAAACATAATGTTAAGTAAAATTAGCAGGATAAAAAGCCATATATAATTGGCATTATCCCAATTATGTTCAAACATGAGTATAAATTAAAAAAAAAAAATAGAATTAAACAAAAACAAATTTTTTTTTTTTTTAGACAGGGTCTCACTCTGTCATCCAGGATTGAGTCCAGTGGCACAATCGTAGCTCACTACAACTTCTGGGCCCAAAAATATCTCCTGCCTCAGCCTCCCGAGTAGTTGGAACCACAGGCACGTACCACTACACTTGGCTAATTTTTTGTTAGAGAAAAGGTCTCACTATGTTGCCCAGGCTGGTCTCAAACTCCTGGCCTCAAGCAATCATCCCACCTTGGCCATCTAAATTGCTGGGATTATAGACGTAAGCCACTGCACCTGGCTCAAAAACAAACTTTTAAAGTAGATCCCTCTAGGTTGTGGAATGGTGGGTGATGTTTATTTCATTTTTAAAATTGCAATGTACTTTCTAAGTTTTTGAAAATGAACTTAATTAGTTTCTAGATAAACAAAAATTTAAGAAGAAATTTTTTATGACTATCTGTTAGTGAGGTATATAGACCAAGAAAAAGAAACTGTTTCCACTTAAAAGTCCAGTTCTTTTATGACTCCCTTTAAATTCCATTGGTTAAAATTCCTCTCAAGGGAAGAAACATCCTTATCGAAAGCAGCAGTGAAGCCAGTGCCAGGGAGACCATCTTCCTGTGAATCCCATACACCGTCAGGCTGACACATGATTCCAAACCCCCAACTAATTATTGAACTCCTCTCCATCTGACCCTAAATCACTCCTTCATTCAAGAGCCCTTTAATAAACACCTATGTGGTAGGCTCTGTGCTGAGTGTGAGGACAGAGAAGAACCGGTCTCATTCGTTCTCAAGTAATCACAACTGTCAAACCCACAATGCTAACACAATTATACAATTATGATTGCAGTACAGTGAGATAAATGAGTCAGCACAAGGCTTTGTGAGAGTCTGCCAAGAATGAACCTAACCTGGTCTAGGGCTGAGGGGGTGACGCACAGTCAATGAAGTCTTCCCTGAGCCCTGAAGAATGAGGAGGAGTCACTAAAGTAACGAAGGAGCTTTGTGGATTCTATTGTCTGAATGCTGTGTTCCCCAAAAATGCTGATATAGAAGCCCTATCCCCAGTGAGATGGTATTAGGAGATAGAGCCTTCGGGAGATAATTGGGTCATGAGAGTGGCTCCCATGAAAGGGATTAGTGTCCTTATAAGACTAGACTCTGCAGAGATGGTGTCTCTGCATTGTGAGAATACAGCAAGAAGAGATATCTACAAACCAAGGAAGAGGGCTATCACCAAGCACTCAACCATGCTGGCACCCTGACTTTGGACTTCCAGCCTCCAGAACTGTAAGAATTAAATTTCTGTTGTTTAAGCCACCCAGTTTTTGGTTTTTTTTTTTTTTTTTTTTTTTTTTTTTTACAGTAGCCCAAACTGAGAGTGTACAAAGGCATAAATGACAGTAAAGTGTGTTGAGAGAAAAATACGTAGGTAGTGAGGGGAGAACTAGGTTCATGGCTGAGACCCCTATAACAAGAGAGAGATTAACAAGAGAAAAACATACATATTTATTTAAGGTAAGTTTTAGGCGACACAGGAACCTTCCTAAGAAAATGAATACCCAGAAACAGGTAAATTCATGTATTTTTATGCTAGGTTTGATGCAGAGTGGACGGCCGTGGAGAAGTATGACTGGAAAAAGGGGGTATGATCTAACGGTAATACGCTAGGGAGAACTTAGCAAGGCCTGTTTGTTCAGATTCTTCTCTGTGTACCTGTGTCTTCAAAGATAAGGGCATTCCTTTCCTCGATCCTATACTCATAGGATGAGCACCTCTCACAGGAGGGCCTCATACAGAAGAAGGTCAAAGACTTATTTCATGGCCTGCTTCAGGGGAGAAGAGTGGAAAGCCACAAAGTGACTCTCCTGCTTCAGTTGTTTCCTCTAATGCCAACGAGTCATATTTTGGGGCAGTGTGTCCTGTACCCCATCAACAGCAGAGTAAAAATTGGAGTGTCTAGAACAGAGGTTCTCAACCTTTAGTGCAGGACTTGTTAAAAACACAGAATTCTGGAAACTGCCCCCTCCCCAAAGAGTCTCATTTGTTTTGGAATTAAGCTGTCATCTTCACTTTTAACAAGTACTCCCATGTTGGTTGTAATGGAGGTCACCACTATACCAGACTTTGAGAAACAGTGGTTTAGAGATAAAGGATTGAGGACCACGGGGGGTTTAGAAAAGACCACCTTGAACCCACACTAAGGACTTTGGCTATTATTTTGAAGACAATGAAAAACCTTTAATGAGCTTTAAGCAGGTGGGTGATATAATCATATTTGAACTGTTAAAAGACCACTTTGTAGCAGAATGAAAAATGAACTGGAAGAAGCTAAAATTAAAGCTAAAGAGAACCATTAGGAAGTTATTGCCATAATCTCTAGGCACCTAAAAGAACAAACCAAGATAAAGGATGGATTTGGAAAGCTTTAGAAAGTAGAAATTGGCAGCACTTGGTGGTTCATTGACTGTAGGAAGTGAGAGAGGAGGAACCAAGCCAGGTTTTTGTGCTTGGGTGACTGATTGAATAGTGATTCCAATCATTTAGATTTGAGTGGTAGGTTTGTGGAGAAGAGTAGTGCGGTTTAAGAGACACTGAATTTGACATGCCTGTGGAGCACCCAGGTGGAAATGTTTTTCTCACTAGACAGTGAACCCCTCGTGGGCAAGTTCTGTCTATCCATCTGCAGCACCAGAACCTAGTAAAGCGCCAGAATGAATGAACCAACCATCCCATCAATGGATGGGATACTATTGGCCCCATTTTGCAAAGGACTATACTGAAGTCCAAGGGATGGAGTGAGGGAGGGTTCACAAGTTAGCAACAGCTCTGGGACTCGAACCCAGGGCAGCTGACTCCCGCAGTGACCACGAGATCCGCGCGAGGCCCTCCCCCGCCGCGCCGGCCAGGCCCGCACCCCCTACCCTCAAGCCGCGCAGCCGCCTGCACCCACGACGCCTGATGCTCGGGTACCCGAGGCTCTCGGCCCAGCGCGACTCCAGAGGCTCCGCCCAGCGCCCCGGGCCCCCATCCCGACTACCACCCCGCTCGCGCGCCCGTTCCCAGCGCCCCGCACTCCGCTCCCCGCCCGGACGCCGCTGCACTCACCACGGCTGGTCCAGCTCGCGGCTCTGCCTTTCCTGTGTGCTCCCTCCAGATTCCCCGGCTCGTTCAAGGGAAACCGCTGCCGCCGCCCTCGGGTTCCGCCGCGGGTCTGCGAGCGCGCGCGGGCCGGGGGCGGGAACCGGCTTGGATGTCCAGGGACGGTGTGGGTGGCAGGGCCTGCCGCCCTGAGGCTGCCTTTCCCCGCGTTCCCTCGTTGATTGGCTCATTCTTCCTTTCATCCATCCATCCTTTGCAAATATTATTATATTTGATGGGAAGTCTGCCAAGGTAACACTGCTTTAGCGCCTGGAACTAAGTCGGAAAATAAATTAACTAAATGAACAAGGCCGTTGGAGATGGTGCTCCGTGCCATGAAGAAAATGAAACGGGTGACGGAAGGCAGCGCGGGTTGGGGGAGAACTGCGTGAAATTAGGCGGCCTGTGCTAGGCCTTCTGAGTACGGGGCCATTGGTCTGAGACCTGAATGTCAAGAAGGAGCAGCTGAAGCAAAGATCCAGGGGAGAGAGCCTGGAGAGGGAAGGGCCTGTGCAGAAGCTCAGAAACCTGGGGCAGTCTGGCGAGTTGCAGGCCGGTGCGGGTGAGGCAGAGAGAGCTAAGAAGAAGGGCCAAGCCAAGCGAGGAAGCTGGAGAGGTGGAGACAGGCCACCGCGGCCAGGAGTTTGGACATGACATTAAACAGGGCGAGAAGGCATTGAGGGGGTGCAGTCAGGGACTGGTGGGACTGGTTTCCATTTTACACATCTCTCTGGCCACAGGTGCTTGATTGGATTCTAAAGAACAAGAGAGTAACGGAGAAGCTAGGCCAATGCCAACCTCCAGACAGTTTACACTCTGTACTCGCCCCCCAGATTGGTGTGGGTGGGGACCAAGCCAGATCCTTCTTCCTTCCAGCATTCAGTCAGCCAACTTTTTTTTTAAGACAGGGTCTCACTCTGTCTCTCAGGCTCTAGTGCAGTGGCACAATCTCAGCTCACTGCAACCTCTGCTTCCCGGGTTCAAGCGATTCTCATGCCTCAGCCTCCCGAGTAATTGGGATTACAGGTGTGTGCCAACAAGCCCAGCTAAATTTTTTTGCATTTTTAGTAGAGACGGGGGTTTCGCCATGTTGGCCAGGCTGGTCTCGAACTCCTGACCTCAAGTGATCCGCCGACCTCGGCCTCCCAAAGTGCTAGGATTATACGCTTGAGCCACAGCACCCGGCCTGTCAACCAACATTTGAAAGTGTGCTAGGCCCTGCAACAGGCACTGGGGATATGCTCAGGTACAATGCCCTTCATGGTTCCTGCCCCATGGCGCTTGAGTCTGCGCATTTCCTACGTGTAGACTTACCTATGTCCCCCTAGTTGAATGCTTCAGAACAAAAAACAAAACAAAAAAAAGGCGGTGGGGGGAAACATTCAATGAAGTTATGGTGCAGTAAACCTATTCCTTATGCCAGGGTGCACCAGTCCTCACTGGGTCACACTATTTAGTAGCAAGAACTTTCTAGCCCTCTCTCCTGAGTCTCTACCTGTAAACTAGGGGACTGAGAACATTACCATTTTTAAAAACCCTTCTAGCTTTAAAATGTTGTCATAGAGTATGGAAGACCATTATTTTCAGTTCTTCTTTTCCAACTATCTAAAGCGTTTATGTGTGGAGATAAGCTGCTGAGCTGCTCACCTGCAGGCTAGAAAAATCTGAGACTTGATGCTGATGTTCCAAGGTTCAGACTCAGCATATGCTTTAGGGCTTCAGCATGAAAGTGGTTCCCCAAATAAGAAAAGGTCAGCTTTGATGAACTTTCCGTAATTGTCCAATCAGAACAATCTAGAAAGAATTTTTTTTTAACTTCACACATATGTATGCTTTTTGCTGGTGTTGTTTTGGGGCTGATTTTGTTTTGGATTATATGAATAGGGAGTTCTGTACTCATTTCCGTTCTTCAGGGCCCCTAAAGACCAGATCCATCATGGCTGGGACATCTGCATCACGTGTGAATGTGAGTATGACCACATGGAATGTGCTCATGCTTGTATGTTTGCCTGTGGATTTTCCCCTAGAGCCAGAAGGAATGCAACCCTGAGGACCATTTTAGACTTCTGACCTCTAGAATTATAAGATAATAAAAGTTTGTCGTTTCATGCTGCTAAGTATGTAGTAACTTATTACAGCAGCCACAAGAAACGAATTAGTACACACTGTCTTAGAATATGCTTCCTGGAGAATTCGACCTGGGTGACAGGTTGATATTTCAATACTTCTAGTGAATCAGTATTTAAATTATTTCTGTCCACCATTTATGAAGTCCCACACAAACCTCCAGTGTCCCCATTCCTCCTCTCTGCCCATCCTAATCACATCCTTCCTGCATAGCTCCCCTTCACGCAGCCTTTCCTGATAGCCACATCCTTGTTGACCTGCCCCTTTCTTGAATGATGGTAATATTTTTAGTCTGCATCACTTATTTCTGCTATGCATCCTGTATTTTTATAAGAAGGATGGAAATATAGGGGATGGAGGGAATCTGAATACACACCTGCAGGCAGATGTGTAGGTCGGAGTGTTGGAGACCTATACCAATTCTGCTCTCTTCCAAATCCCATTTTATGAGGATGCATTCAGATTCCAGCATAATCAGGCTCAAGCTCTAGCCAGCCCTTAATGGGTTCCTGCAGCCCAACAGAAACCTGACAGTCTGACTTAGGCAGCCCCAAGAGCTTCTGTTAGGCTGGGTGCGGTGGCTCAAGCCTGTAATCCCAGCACTTGGGGAGGCCGAGGCGGGTGGATTGCCTGAGGTCGGAGTTCGAGACCAGCCTGGCCAACATGGTGAAACCATGACTCTACTAAAATTACAAAAATTAGCCAAGCGTGGTGGCAGGTGTCTGTAATCCCAGCTACGTGGGAGGCTAAGACAGGAGAATCGCTTGAACCTGGGAGGCAGAGGTTGCAGTGAGCCGATATCGCGCCAAAGCACTCCAGCCTGGGCAAGATCAAAACTACCTCTCAAAAAAAAAAAACCTCTTAGTCAAGGACTAACACAAGTTCCCTCTCACAGTCAAAGAGAGTCCTGGAGAGCTTCCTCTGCTGATCCATTTTAAGGATCTACAATGCCAGAGAAGACTCAGGTCTGACACTCTGGCTCTTAGATGCCTGGAACAGTGCCTCAGGCACAGTCCCTAAGGCTCAATGGCACATTCATGCCACAGAGAGGACCAAAGACAGATCCAAATATCCAAATGCACACAGCCAGAGAGAAGGGTTTGGCTTATGTACTTCCTTTTCCATGTGCTCTGTTCACTATCGCTGACAGCTGAGTGAGGTTCCCAAGGAGCAGAAAAGTCATCCCAAGCAGCTATTTGGAATTTGCCTTGGTCTTCAGCCTTACCTAGGATCTTCAGAGAAGACCATTTTTCACTGTCAAGGATAGGGACTTGTGTCTCTTTTCACATCTAACACATTGCCACATATACTACTATACTTATTGCATATTGAAATAAGTGACACATTGAAAGTATGGGCCCCAGTTGCTTACAAAATGAATTTATGTTCCCTTGAGGGTAAATGTACTGACTGACACCCAGTAGATCCCAAGAATAGAAGAGTCTTACTTACATCTCAAGATCTCTAGCATTTTCCAAATATGGTGGCTGACCATCCCAGTAGCTTCTCATTAGTCCAGAACCAATCCTGAGGTAACATTCTCTTGGCTCAGAACCTGTTTTGTTTTGTTTGTCTGTTTTTTGAAAGATGCAGTTTTGCTCCTGTCACCCAGGCCAGAATGCAATGGCGTGATCTCAGCTCACTGCAACCTCCACCTCCTGGGTTCAAGCAATTTTCCTGTCTCAGCCTCCCAAGTAGCTGGGATTACAGGAGCCCACCACCACGCCTAGCTGATTTTTGTATTTTTAGTAGATATGGGGTTTCACCATGTTGGCCAGGCTGGTGTCCAGCTCCTGACCTCAGGTGATCCACCTGTCTTAACCTCCCAAAGTGCTGGGATTACAGGCATGAGCCACTGTGCCTGGTCTTGGCTCAGAATCTGTTATTAAGGATGTTAGAGGGAAATGACCTTGGCCTAGAAATAGGGTGAGAAGAAACTAAGACAGGAGTGCCATGGTCATTCAACAGGAAAGAGTATTTCACTCTCCAGTCAGATTGCCCCCTACTGTGGAAGAGTGTTCAAGAACATAAGACAAGAGAGAAAGAATCGAGGTTTAAGGTAGTCCCACATTTCAATTTTTTGCTCATTGACAAGATAGAGATATATAATTTTTTAATATATGTATCAAAAAATTCTATTTGCAACCTCCCTCTCATTTGCATACATCAACTACATACAGCTAGAACAGCAATGATGGCATGCTGAATTGCTGGTGATTGATTACCTAGAAAGTGGGTACTGTGTGGCTCTCACCTCTCAGTTACCCCCTCCCTGCCTTTGCCTCCTCCCTGAAGCCCCTGAAGTTGGTCAGCTTCACTCAACCTGGTGGTATAATAAAATCCATTGCAGGGGTAGGATTTGGAGTGGTTGGTGAACCCACCACTCTAGAGTCTGAAGCTTACAGGTGTAAAACAAAAAGGAAGGAAGGAAGACTGGTGGAATAAATAAACCAAAGGTAAGTGGAGCCCCCTTCGCCATTCTTATCCTTTTTCATAACTGTTATGTTGTATCGTTAAAGTGTAGTGTACATTTTATCTCCTTACCTAACATCCATTGCCCCTTTCTTCTTTCCTAACAGGAACTAAATTTTGTTCAGACATCCACTCTTCACCTTCCCAGCCCCTGTTTGCCTGTAACTACAAAGCAGGTGACTAGATAACCCCATCCCCTTTGCCAAGGGTTAGTTTACACTCACTTTAGGTAATCACAGTCATTCCTCTTCCATCTCCAATGATTAGATTAGGAATAGATCATGTCACTCGATTTAGAACAGTCTTAAAAGGAAGTCTGCTGAGAGATCTCTAGGAAAGGTTTCCTCTTAAAAGGGAGAATTCAAGAAAGAAATGGCAATCAATGTTAAAAACATTAGGCTAGGCAGGCCAGGTTCAGTGGCTCATGCCTGTTACCCCAGCACTTTGGGAGGCCGAGGTGGGAGGATCATCTGAGGCCAGGAGTTCGAGGCCAGCCTGGCCAACATGGTGAAACCCCATTTCTACTGAAAATACAAAAATTAGCTGGGCACGGTGGTGCATGCCTGTAATCCCAGCCACCTGGAGGCTGAGGCAGAAGAATCACTGGAACCCGGGAGGCGGAAGCTACAGCAAGTCAAGGTCACGCCACTGCACTCCAGCCTGGGTGACAGAGTGAGACTCCATCTCAAAAAAAAAAAAAAAAAAAATAGGCTAGGCAAAATAGGCCAGTCACAAAAGACCACATAGGATATGACTCCACTTACATGAAACCACCAGAAGTGGCAGATGCATGAAAATGGAAAATGGATTAGAGGTTGTCTAGGACTACAGTTGGGGGGAGCTTGGGGAGAAGTGGGAAATGATTGCTAATGGGTATGGGATTTATTTTTAGAGAGATGAAAATGTTCTAAAATTGATGGTGGTAGTTGTAGGACAACCCTATGAATCTACTAAAAATCAGTGAAACATAAAGTTTAAGTGGGAAAATTGTATGGTATGTGAATTATATCTCAATAAAACTGTTTTTAAAAAAAGAGAAAGAGATGGTCGCACTTTTCTCCTATTGGGTCATCTATGTGTACGTAATGCCTGAAACTGCTATAGTCATTCTTCATCCATGAAGGGAGCCAGCCCTGGGGCAAAGCCAACTCACAGACAATGTCCCAGGGAAATGATAAAGAGCCCAGGTCCTCAATGACATCATGGAACCAAATGGTTGTACTGTGTCTGGAGTTTGCCCAAACTCTGGGACATCCTATTATGTGAAATAATAAATTATCTTATTGTTTAGGCTAGAGTCAGGGTTTTCTGTTCCCTGGAGCCATAAGCACCAACTTGATAAACTGCAAGCCGTAGGCTATATTGGTGGATAGGAAACACAATGAGGACAGTGATAAAAAAATATATATATATGATGGCAAGGTTTTTTTGTGTGATTTTTGTTGTTGTTGTTGTTTTTAACAGAATCTTGCTCTGTCGCTCAAGCTGGAATGCAGTGGCATGATCTCTGCTCACTACAACCTCTACCTCCCGGGTTCAAGTGATCCTCCTGCCTCAGCCTCCTGAGCAGCTGGGACTACAGGTGTGGGCCACCAAGTCCAGCTAATTTTTGTATTTCAGTAGAAACTGGTTTCACCATATTGGCCAGGCTGGTCTCAAACTCCTAATCTCGTGATCCACCTGCCTTGGCCTCCCAAAGTGCTGGGATTACAGGTGTGAGCCACCGCACTGGCCTATGGCAAGGTTTTAAGGGTGAAAATCAATGACAGAAGAAAGCAAGTTGACATCAACAGGATGCTTAACCTTTGGTTTTTCCTAAAATCATCCTCCGGTCATTTCCCTGGACCTTGGACCTGTGCTATGCTCTTTTTCTGTAGATTCCTTAACACTAAAATAGAGTTAAAAGTTTTAAAAAAAAAGATATAGTGTTCTTATCACCATTAGTAACCTTAGTATGTAGCATCGCCAATGAAACCTGCTTGTGGGAATAGGTGCTCCCTAGGGTCAGTACTTTTATCACGGACAATTGTGTACAAATTCTTTTAACACTTATCTTGGTTTATTTGCTCATTTTTTGCATACAGATATTTCTTTAGACTACTTTGTTTCCCCTAAGGAAAAAAATATGAAATGGTGTTCTTGTGGTATTTGTGCTTAAAATCCTTTCCTTATTATGACCTTTAATATCCACTGAATCTGCTGCTACCAGATTGGAAACATGTAAATGAGGCCTTTCAAGAAACCAACAGGTTCCTAGGACAGAGAATACTTTTTCACATTATTGCATGAGATTTTATGAGAACTCCTCTATGTTGCCCATTGTCACCCATGACCTATATGGGCCCTGCCTTTTCCCAAATGTGACTTCTCTTGTTAATGTGTTTTCTTGTCATCCTTTGCCACTTATTCCTCCTGACTCCAGCTAGGCCCTGGTCGGCACTTTCCAGCTGCCTGTTTAATATGACAGTGAGTAGGAACAAACATAGGGCCCACATTGATTGTATCAAGCCAGGTCTCCAACATTGTTTGCAAATTTTAGTTTTCAGGAGTAAACCAAATTCTAAGTACCCTGGAACAAGAAGAGGGAACTTCTACCTGGAATGAATTTTAAGTTTTTTACTTTGGTAATTCATTTTTTCATTTCCAGGAGCATAGAGTCCAGCAGTTTTTTGTTGTTTTTTTTTTTAGGAAACCAAATTTCAAACAAAACAGTAATTATGGTATTATCATCCTAATACATTACCATATAATAACAACTCTGAATTTTCTTATTTTTTTAACTATGAATTGCTCTAAGAATGGGGCACTGGAGAACAACAGGTACTCACCATCATTATAAGACTTTTTTGGGGAATTTTGGTTCTGGCAAGGTAGTAGACCTGCAAAGTCTCCCTATTTCCAATACCTAGAAATTCTGGTTAAAACATAACAAGAGGATTCATAGTGCATAACTGAACTTGCTGTAAAGGAAGCTTCATCCATGGGGCCAGAAAATAAGCGGGACCTGAAAGCTAAAATGGAAATACATGAGCCGATGATGTGATTGCCTGGCTTGAGGGTTCCAGCTCAACAATCTAGGAGCTATGTCTCAGCACAAGACATGAGAACTTGGGTCCTCCAAAGTCAGGGAGCTGGAAGCAAAACCTCTGACTACATCACTAGGGAAAAAAATTTTTTTTAAATCTACTCACCAATGTGGAAGATGACAAGGAAGCAGTGTGTCCCAGCCCGAGCTCTAGGTGGAAAAAGAGTCCCCAAATAAGTGATAACACCAAATCTGTGCCTAGGGTGGGTTTTCTAATTTGAATACACATTATCTCAGTGGTACAGAAGTCTCAAAACTGGGAAAGTTAATATAAAAATTTGTCCCAGACTGATAATAGCTTTGAGTGTCTGACAGAAGCAAACACAAAGGCCTCTGGGGGAACGCTCCCATACCAGGCCAAAAAGGATTTTTCTGTTTTTTGAAAAACCTTTCTAAAGATGTCACAATTTTTTAAAATCACAAAATACATGAAAAAAATGATTTACCTTGAGTAAGTGAGGAAAAAAAAACCCAAAGGAGAATTAGAGCCCCACAAACTTAAAATAATTGAATTTTAGTTTGAAATAAAGTAGTTCAAAATGATCAAAATCATTACTAAACATAAAAATTTAAATCTTAAGAAGAATACAAGGCACAAAGAAAAACAAAATAGCAAAATTTTAAAAGAACTCAGTATAATACCCAGAAAGTTTTAAAATGCATAGTTACTAAAATTAAAAATTCAGTGATAAGTTAAACAGGAGGTTAAACACAGCTGAAGAGAAAATTGTTGAACTAGAAGACAGATGTGAGGATATTAACCAAATACAGCAAGAAGACGAAAAAGAGAGGCAAAATATAAATAAGAGTTAAGGTGCTGGAAGACAGAATGAAATCCAATAGATGTCTAATAGGAGCTCCAGAATGAGAGAGTAGAGAGATGGGAAGAGGCAGTTTTCAAAATATAACAGCAGGCCCGGTGCAGTGGCTCATGACTGTAATCCCAGCACTTTGGAAAGCTGAGATGGACAGATCACTCAAGGTCAGGAGTTCGAGACCAGCCTGGCCAAACATGGTGAAACCCCATTACTACTAAAAAAAATACAAAAATTAGCTGGGCATGGTGGCAGGTGCCTGTGATCCCAGATACTCGGGAGGCTGAGGCAGGAGAATCCCTTGAACCAGGGAGGCAGAGGTTGCAGTGAGCTGAGATCAGGCCTCTGCACTCCAGCCTGGGTGACACAGCAAGACTCTGTCTCAAAACAAACAAACCCAGCAGATACATCAGACTGAAAGTGCAGAACATTAAAGGCAAATCTTACAGGGAAGCAAAGGAAATCAAATGAAAACATATAAATGGATGTGACCTTACAAAAGCGAAACACAAGTGGAGGTTGCAGTTCTTGGTTCTGCCACTTGCTGCTGGGCTGTGGCTGTGATTCTGACTTGCCCCTCTGTTATTCATTTCATACCTCCTCACCTCAGGCCAGCCCTCAGCTGGCTAGGCTTTTTGTTTTTTTTTTGTTCGTTTGTTATGTTTGTTTAATAGAGACGGGGTTTCACCATGTTGGCCACACCAGTCTCGAACTCCTGGCCTCAAGTGATCTGCTTCCTCAGCCTCCCTCAAGTGATTCCCCTGCCTTGGCCTCCCAAAGTGCTGAGATTACAGGTGTGAGCCACTGCACCTGGTCTCGAGCTAGGCTTTTTGTTTTGGTTTGTTTTTGCAGAGGGCAAGGGGGATCTGATCTGCATTCCTGGAGGATTGAGTTCTGGGCCTGCCTGGTTGGAAATGTAGTCGTCTTTCACTAACACTCGCACTGGATATGGCAACATAAAGAGGTGCCCAGGGTGTTCTTCTGGGTTTCATGCATTCATCTTCCTGCCCTCATTGTACAGCAGCAACTTTATTTCCCCTTGAAAACTGTGGTGACTTGTCCCTGATGAGAAAAAATCTTTTGCTTAGGGCCTCTGGTGACTTGCTTCCCTTCCAGCTTTAGCCGGCTTAACTGTAAGCTGAGTTGGTAGGACTGAGCTAGGTCAACAAAGAATGCAACATCTCTGGCTTGGTGTGCAGGCTCCCCTAGCTAAGTTCCAGATCCTAGTCATTTCCTCGGTGTGGATGCTCCCAGCATCACATAGTAGACCAGGTGTTTCTGTCTGTCTCCCAACTTACCTAGAAATACAAAAAGCAGAAGGGACAGGATTCCATTCCTGGAGGACGTTCCACAGTATGACCAGCTGTGTCCAATCCAAGAACATCTCAATATGAAATAACAAGAATTTAAGGGATCATGTCATATGCACTCTTTTCCTCCTCCTCTCTTTGCTGCCTCTACTATAAGTTTTTCTCAACAAACCTTCCTTTACATTTCAATAGTATTTGTATGATACGGGGTGTGTATGTGTGTGTGCATATGTCTGCATGCTCACCCATGCCCCTTGCACATTGCTAGCTGTCTCAGCCCGGGTTCCTCAGTAAGTAGAGTTTGTGGGCTAGGGCTCATGTGTTGTTACTTTATGAAGACATGCAATTCCAAGGAGGAGGATGAGAAGCAAGGGGAGTGCAAATGCATGTCAGCCCAAATGAGGATGTGGTACTGAGCTGACCACTGTTAAATGTGACCAATTGCTTCATTCAAAGGGGCAGTCCTCCAAAAAATCCATATAAACTGAGTCTCAGGAACCATCCCATAGAGGAGAGGTAGGTGGAAGGATTTATCCACCAGCTCTTGCCTCCCACTGGTCAAAGGTTTGCCCCACAGTGTGTTAAGAACCTACACGTCCAGGAAGCACAGGTGTGGGTGCTGAGCAGGGCTTCGCAGCTGTGCCAGCAAGGGAGCCCAGGGAGAAGGAGGCAAGAGGCTTGGGTTCCATCTGACAGTGCCTCTCTAAAGTCAGCCAGAGCACATGCAAAGCTGGTCACCACAGTGACAACCAGACAAGAGGTAAGTGGGGTCATTAGTCACGAATCAATACTTGTGTTGGACACACTGACTAAAAACCCTGTTGTGTGCCTGTATTGACCAGCTGCTAGTCTAAGCTTCAAATTCAGCAGGACTATTAATCCCTTAGTGCTAGAATTCCCTTATTGGGTATTAAATTTTCTATACAATGGGGACATGGAACAAAAATTGTGGACAGAGGTCACTGAGTATTTGTGAGATGATCCATCTTCAATTCTACTACTTAGTTCCCTGACTCATGTACTCTGGCTAATGAAAGAACTGCATCATATACTGAGCTGGTACAAAGAATATTCTTAATCTTACAGGTAGCACTTTATATTGAAAGCTTTTATTTAACTGAGGACATCAGTGAAGTATAATAGGTCATTCCACCATTCTATAAGGCCAGCTGCTTCTGGGTGTTGGGTATCACATAAGACCAGTGATTCTCATTTGCTATAACCTGTTATTTAACATGGGGTCCTTGGTTAGAAGCAATATTGTTCAAGAAACTACAATCATTTATAAGGCCTCCAGTAAGTCCCCAGACAGGGGCTCTGGCAAAGCATGACCAAAGCCAAGTCTCTGAATCCTTCATGGGTCTTACTGTATGCTGATCTGTCCGTAGACACTGGAAGCATGATTAGATCTAAAGGTCAAAATCAGATCGTACCAGATCAGCAGAGGAGCCTTTTCATGCTCTGAGCTCACTGAAACCTGGTAGCTTTTCATTCACCTCTCAAGTGGGTACTGGAGCACACACAAATCTTATACTTGTTGCCTCGAAAACATGTGCCTTCTTTTGGTAGAAGGTGCAGTGCACAGCACCCTTCCCTTATTCTGATGCGTTGATGCAGTGGACTAGCCAATGTGATGTCTTTTGGGTTGGTATGGTAGTAAAAGTCCCTTGTCCTTAGGGCCACATTGTTCCAGTGACCATACATCATGATATTTTCAATATTGAATATATCACTGTTTATTCCTTCACTGTTTTGTTTTTGTTTTGGGATTGGAGTTTTGCTCTGCTGCCCAGGCTGGAGTACAGTGGCCCTGGTACGATCTCAGCTTGCTGCAACCTCCACCTCCCAGGTTCAAGCAATTCTCCTGCCTCAGCCTCCCCAGTAGCTAGGATTACAGGGGCATGCCACCACGTCTGGCTAATTTTTGTCTTTTTTTTAGTAGAGACAGCGTTTCACCATTTTGGCCAGGCTGGTCTCGAACCCCTGACCTCAAGTGATCTGCCCGCCTCAGCCTCCCAAAGTGCTGGGATTACAGGAGCAAGTTCATTGTGCCCAGCCTATTCCTTTACTGTTGAATGATTAGCCATTAAGATTTTAACTTAAAAATTTTAAATAATTGATGTCATTTATTTTAACCTTAGGGTTAGTTTTTAAAACTAGAATTAATGAATCAGAGGAAATATATTTGAGGTTCCAGATATATTTTTCCAAAGTTTTTAATGAAAAGCTTATAACCAATTTATATTCCCATTATCTTCATAGGATAGCGCCTCTCATAGCACCCTTGCCATCAATAAGTATTGTTTTCCCCAATGTCTACTTATTTAATAGCTGGGAAAACAGTATTTCATTGTTTCAGTTTAAATTTCTTTGATTATGAGTAAAGCTATTTTTTCATCTATCCAGCCATTTTTATTTCCTCTTCCACAGAAATTTACATGTCTTTTACTTGTATTTTTATTCTATTTTCCAAACTTGCTTTTTATGTTTATTTTTATTTTTAAAATTCTATAAACTTACCTAAATGACCAAAGGATCAATCAGTTTAGAAGGATGATCTACTAACTGGATTCTGTTGATGTTTTAATATTTTCTTGTCAGTTTGGTACATGCTCTTTATGTAGTAAGGATGGTAATCCTTTTACTTATTTGTTGCAAGTATTAAGCACTTGGTTTACAATATGTTTTGAAATAAAAATAAAGAAAAAAACATTTTGAATTTTCTATTGTTAAATCTCAGGCATATTCTTGGAGAGTCATCTATCTAGTGATTGAAATTTACTTATATTTCTTTGGAGTTTTCTATGGTTTCATTTTTTTAATTAATCTCTTTTTTTTTTTTTTTTTGAGACAAAGTTTCACTCTTGTTGTCCAGGCTAGAGCGCAATGGCACGATCTCGGCTCACTGCAACCTCTGCCTCCCGGGTTCAAGCAATTCTCCTGCCTCAGCCTCCTGAGTAGCTGGGATTACAGGCGACTGCCACCGTGCCCAGATAATTTTTGTATATTTAGTAGAGATGGGGTTTCACCATGTTGACCAGGCTGGTCTTGAACTTCTGACTTCAAGTGATCTGCCCACCTCGGCCTCCCAAAGTGCTGGGATTACAGGCGTAAGCCACCATACCTGGCCCTAAATTAATCTCTTAAAATTCACATATAATTATTGTTCTGTATCAAAATGCACCCAAATCTGTCCAATATTAAGGTCTTCACTGAAGTCATTCCATTCACTTATCACCTAACTCCTTCTCATCTTCCTCCTCTCAGCTGACAGGTGGCTTCACCAAAGAGAGCTTCCCTGAGCCATCTGTCTAAATTAGGTTCCTTCTGTTGTACTCTTTAATAGATTCCTTATCCTGTATGGCATTCATAATAATCTGTAATTATATATTTAGTTCTTTAATTGTTTAATGCCCCCCATCTACTGTATTCTAAATTCTGTGAGAGCAGAGACAGTATTATTCTTTCTTATAGAATATCCATATCTTTATTAATACAGTGTTTGGCATAAAATAAATAAAGGTTGAATGATTGAATGAACCATGAACTTCCTCTACTTTCTGCCCTCCCACAAACATAATTACATTTGTCTTTGTTCAAACTTAATAGTACAACCACTTTCCTCCACTGCAGACTCAGGGAGCTTGTGTTCACTCCTCCCATCCACGGCTCATCCATCCACCAGTGCTCCAGATGGCAACCCCACCTTCCTGTCCCTGAGAAATCTGCCTCATCAGTCCTTTCCTCCCTCTGGTATTTTCTCCCTCCATCTCCACTGTCTTTTCCTCTTAGCATATAAACCTACTCAAAATCTGCCCACTCTCACATAGAATTATACCTAAATTACCCCCTTTCTTCTCCTTGCATTTCCACTACAATTTTTAAAATAAATCTTATTGGCGTAACATTTACATACAATGAAATGCACCCATTTTTAGTGTGCAGATTGATGACTTTTGATAAAGGCACATGTTCTTATACTGGCCACAGTGAAGATATAGAACATTTCCATTGCCAGCCAAGTGTTCTCTTACCCTTTTCCAGTCAATTCCCACATTCCCTCAGTCCACCCCAGCACCAGTCAATCACTAATCTACTTTCTACCACTTTTTGTTAATTTGTATCTTTTAGAGTTTTACATAATTGGAATTGTACACTATGCAGCCTTTTGTTTCTGGCTTTTCTCTCAACAGTTAAAAAAAAAAAACAAAAAACAAAAAACGATTTATCCATTGTGTGCATTAGTAGTTTGCTCTTATTGATGAATAGTAGCCCATTGCATGGGTTTACTGCAATTTTTTTCATTCATTCACCTGTTGACAGACATTTAGGTGTTTCTGGCTTTTTGCCATTATGAACAAAGGTGCATTCAACATTTGTATACAAGTCTTTGTGTGATATATGTTTATGTTTTTATTTCTTTGGGGTAAATACATAGGAAAGTGATGGCTGGGTTTTATGGTGTGTTTAACTTCTTAAGAAACTGTCAAACTAGTTTCCAAACTGGTTGCACTCCTTTACATTCCTAGAGAGTTCCAATGGCTCCACATCCTCACCAGCACTTGGTATGTTAGTTTTAAAACTGAAGACATCCTAATATATCTAATCGTCTGTAGAAGACACTGATGAAGCATCTGTTGAAATGTTTTGCCCATTTAAAAAATTATGTGATCTTTCTTCTTATTGAATTTTTAAAGTTCTTTATGTATTTTAGATACAAATCCTTTTCAGATATATTTTGCAAATATTTTATTCCAGTCTATGTTGTGCTTTATTTTTATAATAGTGCTTTTTGAAAAGCAAAAGCTTTACATTTTGGTGAAGTACAATTTATTGTTTTTTTCTTTTATAGTTCATATTTATAGGGCCCATTTAAGAGTTTTTTGCTTAATGCAGGATCATTCCAACTTCTCTGATGTTTTCTTGCAGCAGTTTTATAATTTTTATGTTTATTTTTTGGTTAGGTCTATTACCTATTTTAAGTTAATATTTGTGAACTGTGTGAGGTAGGGGTTGAGGTTCTTTTTCCCATATGCCTCTCTTCAGTTGTTCCAATACTATTTCTTTTCTTTTCGTTCTTTTTTTTTTTTTTTTTTTTTTTTTTTTGAGATGGAGTTTCTCTCTTGTTGCCCAGGCTAGAGTGCAATGACGCGATCTTGGCTCACCACAATCTCTGCCTCCAGGATTCAAACAATTCTCCTGCCTCAGCCTCCCGAGTAACTGGGATTACAGGCACGCGCCACCATGCCCAGCTAATTTTGTATTTTTAGTAGAGATGGGGTTTCACTACGTTGGCCAGGCTGGTCAACTCCCAACCCCAGGAGATCTACCGCCTAGGCCTCTCAAAGTGCTGGGATTACAGGCGTGAGCCACAGTGCCTGGTCCACCATTATTTCTTAAAATGCCATCCTTTCTTCCACTGATTTACCTTGGCAAGTCATTGAACCGTATATGTATGGACTGTTTCTGGATTCCTTACTCTGTTCTATTGGTCTATATGTACATCTTTATGCCAAAACCATGCTATTGTGATTAATGAGGCTCTTTAGTAAGTTTTGAAATTGGCTAGCTTAAGTCCTCCAATTTTGTTCTCTTTTCGCAAAATATTTTGGCTATTCTAAGTCCTTTGAATTTCTACACAGAGTTTAGAATCATCTTGTCAATTTGTTTTTTGACTGTGCTTGTGATCCAGATTATGTTGAATTTATAGACCAATTAAAGAAGACTTAATCATTTTACAATATTGCGTCTTTCAATTCATAAATATGGTATTTATCTCCATTTATTTGGGTATTATTTCATTTATCTCAGTAATGTTTTTTAAGTTTAAGTGTACATGTCTTGCACCGTATTTTGTTAAATATATCCCAGTGTTTTCCACTGTTTAGTATTGTTATATATGGTATGGTTTAAATTTCCATTTCCAATTGTTGATTACTAGAATATAGATAAACTTTTTTTTTTTTTTTTGAGATGAGTTTCACTTTTGTCGCCCAGGCTGGAGTACAATGGCACGATCTTGGCTCACTGCAACCTACACCTCCTGGGTTCAAGTGATTCTCCTGCCTCAGCTTCCCGAGTAGCTGAGGTTACAGGCGCCCACCACTACACCTGACTAAGTTTTTGTAAATTTAGTAGCGACGGGGTTTCACCATGTTGGCCAGGCTGGTCTCAAACTCCTGACCTCAGGTGATCCACCCACCTTGGCCTCCCAGAGTGCTGGGATTACAGGCGTGAGCCACCGCGACCGGCCTAGATTACCGTTTTTTTCTTGAGACGGACTTTCGCTCTTGTTGCTCAGGCTGGAGTGCAATGGCCCGATCTCGGCTCACAACCTCCACCTCCCAGGTTCAAATGATTCTCCTGCCTCAGCCTCCCGAGTAGCTGGGATTACAGGCATGCGTCAACATACCCGGCTAATTTTGTATTTTTAGTAGAGACAGGATTTCTCCATGTTGGTGAGGCTTGTCTCGAACTCCTGACCTCAGGTGATCCACCCACCTAGGCCTCTCAAAGTGCTGGGATTATAGGCACGAGCCACCGTGCCCGACCTAGATAGACCTTTTTTTTTCATCCATTTTGGATACTGCGACTTTACTAAATACATGTCTTTGGTATAGTACGTTTTGTAGTTGTTAGGATTTTCCATGGATGCAATTGTGTCATCTGCAAATAAGGGCAGTTTTACTTTTTGCTTTTCAATCTCGATATTTTTCATCTCTTTTATTTCTTTATATTATCAATTAGTATTTAAGGGGACTATTAAATATAATTGGTGAGAGTAGATATTCTTGTCTAGTTCCTGATTTGGGGAGAAAAGCATTCCGAATCTCACCGTTAAGAGTTATCTTAGCTGTAAATTTTTCATAGGTGCTCTTCATCAGGTTAAGGAAGTTCCTTGCATTTCTAGTTTTCTGGGAGTTTTTACCATGAATGGTTGCTGTATTTTTTCTGCATCTATCTGTCTGCTCCTATGCTAGATTTAGGACTGGGATGAGAGTCCCAGTATAAATAGCACTGAATCCACCGGCAGCGGCTATGTGACACAGGAAAATGGAACAGACAAGCTTGGGGTTACAAACTCAGACAGTCATTGACACTCTTTCTCCCAAACCTCCCTGAAGCTATTTCAAATTTTCCAGTTAGAGGAGGCTTAATTATTCCCATCACAAATACTCCTGAAGCACAAAGGACTGATAATATAATGAATATTAATTCGGTCGGATTGTTTTCCTAACATCAAACTGACAAGCACTGAGGAACTCGGAAGAGGCGTGAGAGGTAACGTTGAAACCCAGTAAGCCCTGGGAGGGGCAGGTTAAGATAAGCCGCCAGAGCGGGAAGCAATCCAAGAAGAGGAGAGAGATGTCAAAGAAGGGAAGTGAGAGGAGGAAGTGAGAGGAGGCCATAGATAGGTTTTACATTCTCATTGAGAGCCCTGGTGATAACCATTATGCCATTGAAATCCTATTCTCCTACATTAATTCTTTCTTCAACAAGGAAGGTTACAAACAAGTATTTTAAAACACAATTATGCTCTGAGCTGTTTTTGGCAAGTGTGCCCAAGGACTGTTTTGGAAGACTGAATCCTCGTTCAGTTCACAGCTATCTCTCTAGTCCAGATCACTCCAATCAGGCTTTCCAGCATATTATCTTCCAGACCAGCATTCCTCACTGTGTGCTTTATAGAGCACTATTTCAGAGGAGAGTTAATAGATATATATACACACTCAAAAAAAAAAACAAAACCCAAAAAAGAACAATAATTCCATGAGTGTTGCTAAACATGTATGTTTATATTAGAATTCAATAAGACTGTGGATCTACAAATGAGCATAGTGAATTTTCAAAAGGATGTTATAGTATACAGCATTGTATGTGGTATTTAAGTTGGAAATAAAACTTAGACTTCTGAACTTTGAGTCTAATGGATTCAAGAGGTCTGGTAGAAATACTACTTGACTTCAAGACAGAAAGTCCACTTTCAATTTCCAGCTCTTCTGTTTAGAGTCTATCTAGGGGTGGTTATTTACAATTTCTTTCTTTCTTCATCAATATAAAGATAATTATTTGACTTACTTCATAGGGTTAATCATAAAGATTAAATTAGTATACGTAAAATCACCCAGTCAATATCTGATGCTGAATAAATGTAAGTTCTCCTTTTAATTCCAAACCACAATCTCTTAAAGAAAAGGCAGATTTTAAAAATTCATCGTGAATTGTATAACACAATTACCATGAATTATCAGTGAATTAACTGCAATCTAATTAATATTTACAATATTACCTATAGAAACTGACCTAATTTAAGGTCAGTTAACAAGTAAAAGGAATATGAGTTAACATTAAACATAAGATATTTAATGTATATATAACACATGAACTGCCATTCACATTATGAACATTCTAGGGAAGTCTAGTGCCTGCATGAGAAACAGAATGATCCAAGCCTTTAGGGGAACACTGTAGTTTGTGACTTTAGAATAGAAATAAAACTTATTGACCCATTGGTAGGAGAATATCAGTGCAATTGTAGCGAAACAAAGCAAATATTGAAAGAAAAGGGGCACTCTGAAGCAGCATAGCAAAAGAAAAGGCACAATTGAAGTCCTTGCCTCATACATTGGACATTTGACCTCGGACATCTTGTAGGGCTTTAGTTGCTTTAAATGTGAAATGGAAATAACACTTCCCCCGCCTGGGGGCAGAGGCTGGATCAGATTCTCTTTTTCCCTTCTCAGTTCTGCATTTCCTTTGCACAGCTTTAACTTTTGATCTTGGCCTCATTGTCCAAAACTATTCAAAGTCCAAAACTATTCAAAGTCCAAAATTGCAAAACGGTATGGGCAAATACAAAATCCTACTACTAATTGTGTATGTAACTGCTGAGATTAAGTTTTGTGACTTAAAATTCTCTGACGTGAATCCTAAAGCTCTCAATTTGTTCATTATGCCCACATAGTCTCTTATCTTAGAACTGAAGAGGAAAGCTTTAATCCTTGCAGCTTTAAACCAAGGCATTTGAGTCTTAGTCAGTAGCTTTGGTAGTGCGGCCAGCCTGAAGAGTACACCACTAGGTGGCGCTGAAGATACGGCTGTAGAAGGAGAATTGTCTATAAACACCACAAGCGTTTTTCCCCCTGGGTTCCTCTATTAGCCAGTGCCAGCCTACTGTTTGCTTTATTGTCAGGGATATTGGGGATGTCTTGGCTTGAGTCTGATGCAAACAGTCCCTCTGCAGTGCTCAGCAGTTTGTAAAGGAGGTCTGGGGCCTGGCAATAGTGTCTCCAAGGCCTTATGAAAAGATCATTAATGACCCTTTCTTTCTGTCTCCTGCCTCCACCTTCCGTCAGTCCCCAAGTCTGGCGGCCTATCCTGTGTTTCTTCAACTATTCATTCAAACATCTACTGCACGCTTTTTTTTTTTTTGAGACAGAGTTTCGCTCTTGTCACCCAGGCTGGAGTGCAATGGCGTGATCTCGGTGCAACCTCCACCTCCCAGGTTCACTGCAACCTCCACCTCCCTGGCTCACTACCTCAGCCTCCCGAGTAGCTGGGATTACAGGCACGTGCCACCATGCCCAGCTAATTTTGGATTTTTAGTAGAGACAGGGTTTCACCATATTGGCCAGGCTGGTCTCGAACTCCTGACCTCAGGTGATCTGCCCGCCTCAGCCTCCCAAAGTGTGAGGATTACAGGCGTGAGCCACCACTCCCGGCCTATTGCATGCTCTTATGGATCAGGCATACAGCTAAGAGTACTGTGGTTTGAGAGACACATAACTCTAGCATTTCTTTCTTGATCTGCCATTAGTACCGAACCCAGGTACCGTGCATTAGGGTGACTGCTCAGGCTCTGCACTTAGGGGATCAGGCTGCTGGCAGATAAGCTGTATTTCAAGGAGGGGATAGAGTGGATATATTGTGGTTCTTATATTTACAACCACAAAACCCAGAATTCCTCCCTTCTCCAAAACACAACATCTGCATGAGGGCCTATAGCCTCCGTCCATCCTCCCATATCCATCTTCCATCCTTCACCATTTTTTCTCTTTCACATAGCTCTTGATACTTATTTTAATTGAACTCTAAGGCAATGTAGTCTTTGGTCATTTTTTTAAAAGTAAAAAGTCTGTTGGGAATACACTTATAAACTGGAATATTACTCAGCAATGAAAAAAAGTGAGCTATTAAGCTATCAATTAAAAGACATGGAAGTGACTGGGTGTGGTGGCTCATGCCTGTAATCCCAGCACTTTGGGAGGCTGAGACGTGCAGATCACTTGAGGCCAGGAGTTCGAGACCAGCCCGGCCAACATGGTGAAACCTCCATTTCTACTAAAAATACAAAAATTAGCCAGGTATGGTGGTGTGCACCTGTAATCCCAGCTACTCAGTAGCCTGAGGCAGGAGAATCGCTTGAACCCAGGAAGCAGAGGTTGCAGCCTGGGTGACAGAGTGAGACTCCATCTCAAAAAAAAAAAAAAAGACAAGACATGGAGGAAACTTAAATGCATATTGCCAAGTAAAGGAAGCCAATCTGAAAAGGCTACATACTGTGTGATTCCAACTATATGATGTTCTGGGAAAGACAAGGCTATGGAGACAGTGAAACGATCAGAGGTTGCCAGAGGTTCAGGGGGAGGGAGGAGGAGATAAATAGGCGGAACACAGGAGATTTGTGGGGTAGTGAAACTATTCTGTGTAATACCATAATGGTGGATACGTGTCACACATTTGCCAAAACCCACAGAATGGACAACACAAAGAATAAACCCTAATATAGACTATGGTCATTAGTTAATAATGATACAGCAATATTGGCTCTTCAATTGTAACAAATAGTTGCAAGGAGTTAATAACAGGGGAAACAGAGGATGAGGGTAGAGAGTATATGGGGACTCTACTTTCTGCTTAATTTTTCTGTAAACCAGAAAAGTCTACTAATTTTTAGAAATGCCTGAGAGGGGCCGGGCGTGGTGGCTCACGCCTGTAATCCCAACACTTTGGGAGGCCGAGGCGGGTGGATCACCTGAAGTCAGGAGTTGGAGATCAGCCTGATCAACATGGTGAAACCTGTCTCTACTAAAAGTACAAAAAATTACCTGGGTGTGGTGGTGGGTGCCTGTAATCCCAGCTACTTGGAAGGCTGAGGCAGGAGAATCACTTGAACCCAGAGGTGGAGGTTACAGTGAGCTGAGATGGCACCACTGCACTCCAGCCCAGGTGACAGTGCGAGACTCTTTCTCAAAAAAAAGAAAAGAAATAAAAGAAAAGCCTGAGAGGAAAGGCCTCATTTTACATGGTGCTTTACAGTTTTCACATTACTCCGTTTGATTCTCACATGAACACCACAAGATGGAAAACACTAGAACTGCCCTAAGTTCACAGATTCATCATTGAGGTCAAAGAAATCAAGCGACTTCTGGAGGCCTCACAGCTAATAAGCAGCAAGGCAACGACTTGAACCCAGGTCTTCTGGTTCCAGGTCCAGAGCTCTTTTCTCTACATTCTAAACACTTGCCAGCAGGGGAAATGTTGTCAGTCCCCTACATTCTCCAGTGACTATTCTGTGTCTCTCCTAGGGTTTTAGGTGAGCTCAGTTTGATAGAGGTATACAACATAAAGTATAACTCAAGACTTCACACTAAGGCTGACATGATTTAATGCAAGGATCTCATGCAGAAAACAGCATCTTCAATGTACTTTCTTCTCCCAACACTACCACCCATTCTTTCCTCCAGCATCTTTTGGTATTTTAGCTTCCTCTACACTTTTAGAATACTCTATTACAGCAAGAATGAAAGCACAGAGACCAGCTAGAAGAGGCTGGGGACACTTTTATATAGCCTCATACTGAGAATGTGGGATTGTTCTCTTAAGAGAACCACAGTGGCTTGCGATGGGATGTGGGCCTTCTAGAAGGCATCACCCCAGGGCAAATCATTGTTAGCTCTGAGACTGCACAGAACAAGTTTTCAACAGTGACACCTCGTGATACTGAGAATCAATAGCAGTAGAAGACTGGAGCCCCTAATTTTCTCTTTTGGGGGGTTATAGAGACCATCCTGACTCCTCTGGAGGCTGCATAAACCTCCAGAATTCCTCAACATGGTGGCCGAGGGGAATGAAAGTTCCCAAGACAGGCACCTGCTTTCAGCAAATTAGCCATTTGGCCCCTTGTGCAATTGAATAGAAAAATAAAAAAAGATTGCGATCATGTTTGCACCTTGAGGTTGGGGAGCAGTTCACAAAAACTACAGCAGGGAATGTGTAATCTGGAAAGACACGTTTTGGAAAGGACTGAAGTAGATTGGGAATGTCCATATAATGACCAGGGCAAAGTAGATGCAATGGAAGCATCCTCTGACTGTGATTCTTATGTGATGGCTGTCTCTACTGCAGTATGTTCTCGCCAGCCTCAGGAAGGTAGATGAAACTTAAGTAAGTAGAGATGTGGTCTGAAAGGGGAAGATCAATCTAGAAGGTGAAGAGATTAGTGGTGAAATGTCTGGGGAAAGCGGAGCTTTTCCTATGAGAAATAGACTGTGGTTTAGAAAGTCATGGCAAAGGTAACTTTTAATTAATTAATTAATTAATTATTAGATGGAGTCTTGTTCTGTTGCCCAGGCTGGAGTTCAGTGGCATGATCTCAGCTCACTGCAATCTCTGCCTCGCAGGTTCAAGTGATTCTCCTGCCTCAGGATCCTGAGTAGCTGGGATTACAGGCACCTGGCTAATTTTTGTATTTTTAGTAGAGACCGGGTTTCACCATGTTGGCCAGGCTGGTCTCAAACTCCTGACCTCAAGTGATCCACCTGCCTCAGCTTCCCAAAGTGCTAAGATTACAGGTGTGAGCCACTGCACCTAGCCTATCAAAGGTAACTTATTTTCACATTTGTTACCCGCAGTTTTGAGGAACAGTGGGGAACAGGAGAGATGCAGCCTCTGTTTCCATGGCGTCTACTACATTCTGAGGGGGAAGGCAGACATTCTAATGGGGAGCACAGCGCAGATGAAAACGACAGCCCAGATGAGCTGCTATTTCTTTCACCTTGCCCAGCCCACCAGACTTCTACCATTGCTATTGCTGAGATAGAGCCCTGCACCCTTGTTACGCATTGAGGTGTGTTCCCCACAAAGACACATTGAAGTCCTAACCCCCCAGTGCCTTGTTTATTTGGAAATAGGGTCTCTGCAGCTACAATTATTTAAGATGAGGTCATATGGGGAGCAAGGTGAGCTCTTAATCTGATCTGACTGGTGTCTTTTTAAGAGGCAGGGAGAAAGACACATGGGCAAGAGAATAATACCATGTGGAGACACAGACGCACAAGGGGAGGATGCCTGGTGACCATAGAGGTGGAAATGGGATGACGCATCAATCAGCCGAGGGATGCCAAGCACTGCCAGCAAACACCAGACGCTTGATGGGCCCAAGGATTCTCCTGTGCAGGTTTCAGAGGGAGCCTGGCCTTGCAGACACCTTGATTCCTGACTTCCGGCCTCCAGAATGGTGAGAAAATGAACTTCTGTTGTTTTAAGTCCCTGGGGTTTGCTACTTTGTTATGATGGCCCTGGAAAACTAGCAGAGCCCTCATCTCTTGCCCTAAGTGAACTTACCCATCTCCGTAATTTAAAAACCATCTGTTTGCTGATGACTCCCAAGTAAGACAGTAAAGCTTCATTAGATGAACAGTGACCCTACTTTTTCCATATTTCCATTTCTACAAACCAGACTTTATTGGAGAAGATACTGTTGGAGAGGAGGGGAGATGAGAGGAGTTGTGGCCACACATCGGAGAGAAAAACAAGTTAACTCCTGGCTTTTGAGCTTCCAAAGACTTCGGTCCACAGCTCTAAGGGTTTTTGAAGGATGATTTTTAATTGTTAATGCTTTGGCCTCACATGCTGACTTTACAAATTAATCCTGAGGTTAGATGAGATTCTATTGGATCTCTAGCCAACACCCCATCTTTCACTCCAGCTTCTATAACTGGCTGCTGAACACATCTAGTTGAGTGTCTCACACACATCTCAAACCAGCATGTTCAAAGCTAAGTTCTAGATTTGCCTCCCTAACCAGTTTATCCCCTATTTCCATCACCACCATGCTAGTCCAAGGGATTACACTTCCCTCCTCCTGGAAGTTTTTGGAAATAGCCCAATTGCAATCCCCGCCTTCACATTTGCCTCCAACAGTCTATTCTCCACTTCAGAGAGTTGCCTCATAGCTACCCTGCTTAAAATCTTTAAAAAATCTTCCCAATGTCCTTACAATAGTCTCCTAAATCCTTCCCATAGCCACAAGCCCCTGTGTAATCAATCTAACCCCTGCCTACTCTCCAACTTTGCCATGGGTTACTCTCCCTGTCACTTACTGCATTCCAATCATCCTGGCTTCTTTCCTTCTTTCCAAACATGCCAAACTCTCTCCCACCCAATTCCCTGTTCCAGGAGAGGGAACAGCTCATGTGAAGGCATTTCCATGGCTGGCTCCTTCTCTGCCTTGGGTCTTAACTTAAAACTCATCTCCATGGAGAGAGCTTTCCTAACTCCTTAGTCTATAGTAGGGGCTCCTGCATTTGTCTCTCATGGCACTCTGTTCTT
Source organism: Macaca nemestrina (assembly GCF_043159975.1). NCBI lineage: Eukaryota > Metazoa > Chordata > Mammalia > Primates > Cercopithecidae > Macaca > Macaca nemestrina. Next base: position 17,480,111 of record NC_092128.1, read on the forward strand.
TCCTTTAAGTACTTACTATAATTTGCAATATATATCTATGTATTAGTATCAGCCGCTCCCCCCATCCCCCCATGCTCCATCCTGCCCAGACTATAAGCTCTTTGGGGACAGGTCTGTCTTGTTCATCAGTATATATTTGGTGTTGGGCACATATTAAGTGCTCAAGAAAGTTGAAGGAATGAATGAATTACACAGTTAAAATTTCACTGTGGTAAGTCCTGGAAAGGACAAATAAGGGTTATTTGCTTTGAGAACAAACTTTAACACAACTCGACCGAGGATGGGATTATTGGAGGGCTGGTCTGGGGAAGTGATGCTTAAGTTGAGACCCAACGGACTGGTATCACATAGAAGGCCTTCGTGACTCGGGGGAGTAGTATGTGCAAAGGCCCTGAGGTGGAAAGGAACACAGTATGTTCTAGGATCTGAAAGGTAGAACTCAAAGCAAGAAGGAGAAATATTCTAGAAGAGGCAGGTGAGGCAGGCTGGAGGCTGACCAGGTAAGACCTTCAGGAGATGTGGAAGAGTTTGGAGTAATGAGAAGCCATTTTAAGTACAGGAATGATTCCATCAAATGTGCGTAAGATCAGTCTGGCTGCTGGGTGGAGGCTTTCTAAGATGGGGTTGAAGAGGGATGGGGCGAGAGTCAGGACAGCTGTAGAATGACCAGGAGTCCACAGGAGGCAATGTGAGAAACTGTGGCTTGAACTAGGCTGAGGGAAGCAGAGCTGAACAGACAATTTCCAAACATACTTAGAAAGATATGCAAAGAAGACTAGGTCCTTGTCTTCAAGACTTACTTTTTCTGAGCATGGAAAGACACATAGAGGAATTGTAGGCCAGGCGCGGTGGCTCACACCTGTAATCCCAGCACTTTGGGAGGCCGAGGCAAGTGGATCATGAGGTCAGGAATTTGAGACCAGCTTGGCCAACATGGTGAAACCCCGTCCCTACTAAAAATACAAAAAAAAAAAAAAAAAAAAAATAGCCAGGTATGGTGGTGCACACCTGTAGTCCCAGCTACTCAGGAGGGTGAGGCAGGAGAATCGCTTGAATCTGGGAGGTGGAGGTTGCAGTGAGCCAAGATTGTATCACTACACTCCAGCCTGGGCGATAGAGCAAGACTCAATCTCAAGAAAAAAAAAAAAAAAAAAAAAAAAAAAAAAAAACAGAGGACTGGTAAAGGGAAGAAACAAAGAGGAAAAGAGGAAGAGGAAAGGATTAGGGCCTGGTATAATAAATCCTGAAAGTATTAAAAAGGGAATTCTGTGAGGAGATAGTCTAAGAATTGTGTCCTACCGAATGCTGATGCTCTGATTCTCTTACAAAATCCCCTATGTAACACAGGAGCCCAAAACATATTGGTTTACCACTGGAAATAATCATATTTTGCATAATAGTTTTGGCCTTCAGCCCATCTTCATGCAGTTTCAGATCTGATTTTTTTTTTTTTTTTTTTTTTTTGCTACTCGACAGATTGCATTCTTGGTTGCCTTTTAATTGTTGAATTGCTGTTCTTTATCTGCAGTCTCTGACAAGTAACCTTATTATAGCAAGTGCCCAAGACTTAAAAGTAAACAGTGAACAATAAAAATCTACAATAATGAAAATGCTTAAATTAAATAAAAATCTCCTAACATGTAGCTGAGCATACTGAAATGGATTGTATGAGTCACCAACTGTATGAATGATTTATTTTAGAAGTTATATCAGCTGGAAAGAAAATAATAAATATATCAATCTCATCATTCAATACCCAGGCCAGCCCAAATACACTCATCACAGAGCCTCTGAATGAAATAGTCTCATGCAGAGATTATTAATCTATAAATAATACCCTAATGGTCTGTTAGTGTTTAAGACTACTGTTTTAAAATATTTATTAGTGGCTTTAAGAGCTGTTTCATATTTCTTTCCACTGTCCCATATATGTTTGCAACTCTGTGTGAGTGTATGTGTGTGTGTATGTGTGTGGGTTTATGTTGTAGCCCACTAAAATAGCCATGCTGTGATAGCCAGATGAAGAATCTGTTCCTGTTTGCAATACTATTTTAAAGACAAGTAAGAAAAGAAAAAAATCTCATAAAATATTAAAGAAAATCCTAATTTTGTTACTTGAGAATACAGAATGGCTTTATGAATAAATAGAGAGATATCTTCTAAAGTCTATTCCTCTTTTATCACAACAGCAAACAGGTATAGCATGGTACTAAGAAAAAGCTGTTTTTCCATCTGTAGTCAATACTTCTGACACCAAATGTGTGGGTTTCCCATACCAAGCAATTCTGATACTGCCTACCTGGAGTTGGTGCAGATCCCCCACATTGAGGGATCAGGCCACGAGACTGCCCTCCACTCAGACGCCAATCACAGGTGGGTCCCCAGGTTACCCACACTTCTGTCTGACTTGGCTACACATCAGAGGTTCTCACAACTCCCCTCAGGTTTGACAATTTGCTAAAACCGCTCACAGAACTCAGGGAAACACTGATGTTTGCTGGTTTACCATATAATAAAGGAGACAGAGGAGCAGCAAGATGAAGAGGTGTACAGGGTGAGGTGGAGAAGGGTCCTGTGTGCAGGGGCTGCTGTCCCGTTACGGTTTGGGTACACCGCCCTCCCAGCATGTGGATGTATTCACCAACCCAGAAGCTCTCCGAACCCCATATGTCAGGGATTTTTATGGAGGTTTCATCACATAGGCATAACCAATTATTAACTCCATCTCCAGGCCCTCTTCCCCTCCTGGAGGATAGGGGGTAGGGCTGAAAGTTCCAAGCGTCTAACCACAGCAGTATCATACATTTCTGGTGAGCAGCCCCCATCCAGGGGCCCACCAACAGTCATCTCATTTGACAAAAGACACTACTGTCACCTAGAACATTTCAAGGAATTTAGGATCTCTGTGTCAGGAACTGGGGTTAAAGACCAAATATTAGAAGAAAAGATGCTCCTTACGAGAATAAAAGATATCAAAGAAGATCAGTTAATTAAACATTTTACCAAAGGAAATTATAAAAGTTTCAGGAACTCTGTGGCAGCAACTGGGGATGAAGGCCAAATATATCTTCTTCTATCCCAATATCACACATGGTGAGAGATTTGATCAGCACTTCACGATAAAGGAAACCCAAATGTTCAATAATCATATGAAAAGTTACCCCACTGTCTTCATAATTAGAGGAACACATATTGAAATAGAAATGAGATATCATAACAGAATGGCTACAATTAAAAAGACTGATGACACCAAGCATTGATGAGGGTGTGGAGCAATGGGAACACTCCTACATTCCTGGTGGGAGTATAATTGATACAACCACAATCGAAAACTGCGTGACAATCTCCATAAGAGATGAACATGTACATACTCAGTTATTCTACTTATAAGAATACAGTTGTATTAATTTTCGATCACTGCCATAACAGATGACCACAAACTTAGTGGCTTAAAAGAATACCAGTTTATTATCCTACAGTTCTGCAGCTCAGAAGTGGGAAATGGATCTCCTGACTTAAAATCAAGGTGTCAGCAAAGGTGTGTTCCTTCTGGAAACCCTATGAAAGAATCCATTTCCTTAACCATTTCAGCTCCTAGAGGCCCAGGCACAGTGCTTGTCTGATGGTCCCAAAGCTAGCAAAGGAGAGTTCTCACATTACGCCACTGTGACGTCCTCTTCTGTCTCCCTCTTCCACATTTAAGGATGCTTGTGCTACCCTGGGTCTGCCTAGATAATCCAGAATAATCTTCCTACTTTAAGGCTGGCTATTAACAAATTTACTTCCATCTTCTACCTTCATTCCCTCTGCCATGAAATGTAGCATATTCACAGGTTCTAGGGATGAGGACACAGGCATCTTTGAGGGATCATTACTTCACCTGCCATGATAGCCAACAGAAATGCACACATATGTGCTTCCAAAGACACCTACCTCTAAGGTTGCTTAGCACAGTATAATCTTTGTTGGCCAAAAGGTAGAAAAAGCCCAAATGTACATCAGGGGTAGAGTAGATTTTTATATATTGTATATTGTGGTATGTTCATAAAACATAATTCTTTACAGCAGTGAAATAAATGAGTCACAGCTTCAAGCTCCAGCTTGAATGGATCTCACAAACATAACGTTAAGCAAGAAGCCAGACACAAAAAGAATACATATGGTAGTACTCCGCTTACATAAAGTTTAAAAACACGCAAGCCTGCTGCTGGAAGTCAAGGTAGTGGCCTCATGTGGGGAGGAAGAAGAAAAGTGATTAGGAAGAGAGTGAGGGCTTTGGGACGCTTCTGGGGCATGTTCTGCTTCTTGACCTGGGTGGTTACATGACACACGTGTTCACTTCATGAGCATTCATCGAGTCATACAAGCAAATGTGTGTACTTTTTGTATCTTTGTAATGCTCCAATAAGATTTTTTTAAAAAACATGGTTGTGGCACTGTTTCTCATCAAATGTTTCTTTCCTATTGGTCTCATCCCTACAAGATAAGCCCTTGAGGACAAGGGTCATGTCTTATCTGTGGCTCTCCAGAGCGGATGCTCAATACATGTCAAAAAGATTCAGTCCCAGTGGCTCACGCCTGTAATCCCAACACTTTGGGAGGCCGAGGCGGGCGGATCACAAGGTCAGGAGATTGAGACCATCCTGGCTAACATGGTGAAACCCTGTCTCTACTAAAAATACAAAAAAAAAAAAATTAGCTGGGTGTGGTGGTGGGCGCCTGTAATCCCAGCTACTCAGGAGGCTGATGAGGTAGGAGAATAGCGTGAACCCGGGGGGTGGGGCTTGCAGTGAGCAGAGATCTCGCCATTGCACTCCAGCCTGGGCAACAGAGCCAGACTCCATCTCAGAAAAAAAAAAAAAAAAGATTTAGTCCTTAACAACCACTTCCAAGATAACCGGGGCTGCCACATATGGTTTCTCCGGATGCGCACCACACCACTCCCAGAGCTTGTTATCCACACTGTCTCTGGCTCCACATAAGTAAAGCAATTGTTATCACCTTGTCCAGTGTCATGGATGAGGAAACCCAGGCTGAGAGCCTAAGAGACACATTACAAAGTGAGGGAACAGATCACAAAATTGCCCTGACTCTGACATTAACTGCAAGTTCAGCGGTTCTCCAAACCACTTTCAGGTTTGATATTTACTAGAAGGACTCATAGCTTTGCTGAAAGCTGTTCTACTCAGAGTTATGGTTTATTACAGTGAAAGAAAACAGAATAAAAACAGCTAAGGGAAGAAATGCATGGGGTAGAATCCAGGAAAGTTCCAAACACACAGAGCTTCCAGTTGTGTTCTCCCAAGGAGACATACCCAGTATTACTTTCTCAGTAATGATGTGTGACAATACACATGGAATACTGCCAACCAGGGAAGTTCCCCACGCCTTAGTGTCCAGAGTCTGTGTTGGGCTTCATCACATAGACACGGTCACTGCCCATGTGGTTGGCCTAAGTCCCCAGCCGCTCTAGAAGTTAAGCTGATACCACATGACTCAAAGACCCCACCATACATCACAATGTTAGACTTTCTGGTGTGGCCCAAAGCCCTCAGGAAAACTTTTATCAGGCAGGACATTCCAAGGGCTTAGAGATTGCCTCTTAAGAGCTGAGCACGAAGTCCAGGCCTCTCTTTAGGCAATGCGAAATTATTTATCGCACACATATCTAAGGTCACACCTGAGGATGGAGACACATCTGGAAATGGAAGTTTCTGGAAAGGTGGCTTAATGTAATGGGCTCTAGAATGAGAAAAACTTAGACCCATATCTTGACTCTGCTCCTTAGCTATTTGAACTTGGCCAAGGCTCTGTTTTTATTGGTAAAACAGAGATAATAAGACAGAGGTCATAGGGTTATTGTGAGCATTAAATAAAATAACTCAGGCAAAGCACTGAGATAAGTACCTTTAATAAATGGTGGCTATTTTTAAAAACACCTGTTGATTAATAGATCTTTTATTGCTGTGAGCACCCATGCATTTATTGACCTGACCATGTTTGTGGTATACCACCTGATGTCACCACATGGTCTTAAGACTCCCCTGATGGCAGGGCATAGTCCTCCTTAAGGCATGAGTGCTAAGAGATGGTTTCTTTATGGGAAAATAAGTAAAACAGGAAATCTCTCAGCCAGGCAGTAATAACTTGTGGGAATGTGTGAAGGGCAGAACAAGCAGGTTTCAAAGGGTGAAAAGGTAGCACAGCTTACCCTCTTGAAGACTGGCACCCATGGTGGGTCAGGATTCATAGACATCTCAAGGCCCATATCATTTCATTGCCTCCCCAGCAACAGGAATTCACATTCTCATGCTCTGCTGTTGATAGGGTTCAGTGACACTGTTCCCACTTGCTGTACCTTCAGATCAAATTGAACATAGAGAGAGAAGGTAATTGGTTGGACTTTATTATCTTCACCTCTATTGGACTTAGCTCTCATACCAAGACACACCTGGCCAGCTTGCGGGATGGATGTGCCTGAGTCAGAAGCCTGCTCTTGGTCCAATCAGCTGTGGCTCAGGAAGCAGCATCCATGTGGTAGCAGGAAGGAAATTTGGGATTAAGGAATTGTGGTAGGCAGCCTCTACAATGGCCCCAGTGAACCCCACCTCCTAGTATTCACACCCTTATGTAATCCCTTCCCTTGATTGTGGACTGGACTTTTTGACTGGCTTCAGTGATGGTATGTCACTTCCAAGATATTAGGTTATAAAATGCCTCTGGCTTACATCTTGATTACTTTCTGTTGCTCTCTCTCTCTCTCTTTTTTTTTTTTAAGATGGAGTCTTACTCTGTCACCCAGCCTGAATGGAGTGCAGTGGCGTGATCTCAGCTCACTGCAACCCCCACCTCCGGGGTTCAAGTGATTCTTGTGCCTCAGCTTCCCAAGTAACTGGGACTACAGGGCTATACCACCATATCCTGCTGATTTTTTTTTTTTTTTGTATTTTTAGTAGAGATGGGCTTTGGCCATGTTGGTCAGGCTGGTCTCGAATTCCTGGCCTCAAGTGATCTGCCTGCCTTGGCCTCCCAAAGTGCTGGGATTACAGGCATGAGCCACCAAGACCAGCCTCTTGCTCTCTTTCTGATTACTCTTTCTGAAGATTCCAGCTGTCATGTCATGGAGGTAGCCCACATGAATAAGTTTGGAAGCAGATCTTTGGAGGCCTGCAAACAGCCACATGAGTGGGTTGTGAATCAGCTCTTCTCCCTTTGAGCTTTCAGATAAGACTGCAGCCCTGGCCAGAGACCTTGAGCCAGAAGCACCAGCTAAACCAACTCAGATTCTTAACCCATAGGAACTGTGAGGTAATTGATACTTTCTGTTTTAAATGGCTAGGTTTGGGATAGTCTGTGAGTCAGTCACAGATCAATACTACAGGAATCACATAGTACTGCTGCCGTCAGCAGGGATTTGTGGGAGAGGTTTGTCCTGTGCAGTTCACACATCCATGTGAAAGCATTAAGGGTAGCTCAGATTTAAAACAGTGACTCCCTGAATGAAGGCAGTGTCCTGCCACGGAGAACAGGGATGGGCTTGGTGTGCAATCCACATTTGTTGGTTGAAGAGCAGTGCCCTCACTGTAGAAGAAGACAGGTAACAGTGGCAATATGTCAGAATAGTCACATCTAGACATTCCTCTCACAAACGCTAGGTAGCAGAAATAAAGCTCTCGTTGGCTGAGATCCCTACACACTCCGTGTATGCAAATCAGGACATGGATTCCTTGCCAGCAAGACTTCAGATGGACTCTTCTTTCCCTTTGAGTATAGCAACCAGTGGTTTCTTGATCCTTTTCAATCCACAGGATGGTTTCTCAAGTCTTTCTTGGAGCAGTTGTTCTGAGAAATGGTTTCCAAAGGATGAAAACAAGTGAGTTCTGAGAAGTTACATCTCCTTTTGTTTGTTAGGGGGCTGTCTAGACATGACTGTTCTGACACCCAGCTCTAAGCCTGGCCCACTCAGTCAGGTAATAGAGACCTGACACTGCCATGTCCACTCCACTGCCCCTCCTACAACCCAGTTTGGAGGAGCATGCATTCTTCCTAACATTTTCATACCAGGACAACTTTGTCAAAAGATTTTGTGGTTTTGCGGTTGTATAATTGAATCTGGCCACTTGCTTTCGTGAGGATGTCTCCAACTCTACAATATGTATCATAGCACCCCAGCTAGCTGGCATTTTGAAGGCAGAGATTTGGTCTCATGCATCCTCTGTCATATTGCACACAAAGGCAGGTGATCACATGTGCTCCTTGGACTCATGCAAGGAGCCACACAGATTCACATGTACAGAAATATGTTTGTTGCCACCGTTCACTCAGATGTGCCAAGAAAATGTAGCTTTTTAATTTCTCATAACTGATCTGCTCTTCATCAGCAGCCTCCAACCTACTGGGTAACTACTAAGAGAAAGAAAAGTAATACTTGCTCAGCGTATGGTTTCATAGCTTATTTGGCCACAGGTAGTCTTGCTTCTAGATCACTCAGGCTCTTTCTGGTTTCAAGTTAAGTTGTTCAGATTTCCTCCACAGCTGGTTCCTTTTCAGGATAGTGCATGGGAAGGTAGAGAGTCTTCAGGAGTTGGTGGTGGCAGAGATGGGGGACCCGGAACCTTTGTTCAATCATCTCACTCACAATATGGATTGAACCCCTGCTATGTACCAGGTGTGTTCTGGGTGCTGAATATATAGCAGTGAACAAAACAAAGTCCTCACCCTCTGGCTTCATGGATCTTATATTCTTCTGGATGTGCAGTGGATAATAAATAGACAAATAACTTGCAATGTGTCAGGGAGATGAGGAATACAGGGGGTGGAGAGGCAGGCTGAGGGAAATAGGGCGTGCAGGGTGAGACCATCATTATCCAGGTAGTGTGGGCAGGGAAGTCCCCATTAATACGAAGCCATCTGAAGCTAAGTCCCGAAGACACTGAAGGTCTGAATATGGGGAAGGGCCTTCCAGGCATAGAGACTATCAAGTGCAAAAGGCCTCAGGCAAGAGCATGTGTGATGTCAGAGGAAGAGCAAGGAGGTCCAGCTGGCTAGACTGGAGCAGGTGAACAGGAGAGGCAGTGGGCAGACAGACTGTGGTGGGCCTGGAGGACCATGGGAAGGAGTTTTGCTTTTACTCTAAATGAGATGAGAAGACAGTGGAAGATTCTGCACCAGGTAGATTTTAGAGGTCTCACTATAGCTGCTGTGTGGAGAATAGACTGTAGAGAGCAAGGGTAGGAGAAGAAAGGTGAGTTAGGAGGCAACTGCAAAATCCTGGGGTAGATGACAAGGGCACAGGCCAGGGTAGGCAAGGTTTACTAATGGCAGGGGAGAAAAAGGGACCACACATGTTTTGCGGGATTTCGTTGAGCAACTAGAAGACTGGTGTTTCCATATGGAAAAAGGGAAGACTGAGAGGGGGCAGTTTTCTAGGGACAGAAGAGGTCAAGGAGTTCAGTTTTGGAGATATATATATATATATTTTCAAGACGGAGCCTCACTCTGTTGCCCAGGTTGGAATGCAGTGGTGCGATCTCGGCTCACTACAACCTCCGCCTCCCAGGTTCAAGCAATTCTCTTGCCTCAGCCTCCCAAGTAGCTGGGACTACAGGCATGTGCCACCAAGCCCAGCTACTTTTTTTACTTTTAATAGAGATGGGTTTTCACCACGTTAGCCAAGCTGGTCTCGAACTCCTGACCTCAGGGGATTCATCAGCCTCAGCCTTCCAAAGTGCTGGGATTACAGGCGTGAGCCACCACACCCAGCTCAGTTTTGGATACTTTTATTTACTTATTTATTTATTTTATTTTTTTGAGACAGAGTCTCATTCTGTTGCCCAGGCTGGAGTGCAGTGGCATGATCTTGGCTCACTGCAACCTCTGCTTCCCAGGTTCAAGCAATTCTCCTGCCTCAGCCTCCTGAGTAGCTGAGACTACAGGTGCACACCACTACATCTGGCTAATTTTTGCATTTTTAGTAGAGAGGGAGTTTCACCATGTTGGTCAGGCTGGTCTCGAACTCCTGACCTCAGGTGATCCACCCACCTTGGCTTCCCAAACTGCTGGGATTACAGGCATGAGCCACCATGCCCAGCCGATACTTTTATTTTGTAAGTGGAAATGGTGAGGAAGGAACTGCCTTTAACAATCTGGTGTTCAAGGAAGAGCTAGGACTAGAGACATGCACGCGTTTAAAGCTGTGACATTGGATTATATCACTAAGAGAGGAAGTTAGGAAGTCCAGAGTTTAGATACCAAGAAGAATAAAGGATATAAAGGAATAAAGGATTATCTGCAAAAAGGACTGAGAAGTGTGGCAGGGCCCAGCCATTGGCCCTGGTCTCAAAGTCTGCACCCTTAACAGTCCCTTTTTCCTGACCACAAACCTCTGTGGGTCCCCAGCCCTCTCAGCATCCTCTCTGGGCCTGGTAAGATCATCTGAGTCCTCTGCTCTCCTGAGCCAGCAGTGGAGAGCTGGGAGTGCTGCCCCAGGCTCCCTCATCCAGCCACTTCCTCAGCGGATGCCTTATGACTGCTTCTTGTCACCCTGAAGAAGTGGGACTTTAGTTGGGAGTTGGGAGCTGGGAGCTTCCTCTAAGGCATGCCCAGGTATGTGTGACACAAGCCCACCTTTCACTTTAACATTTGCAGGTTCCCTACTTCTCTCCCCTGCTCTTCACCTGCGGGCATGCATGTGCCCTCACACATGAGCGTGCACGTGCACACACACACTTACCTGAGTGTCTGTCCCTAGGAATGTGAACATATGTGATCTCTTGTCCCTGCTCTGTCTCTTTGTATCCCTCATATGCTTCTTTCTAGCACCCAATGAGATGGGTCTTCTCTCTGACATGGACCGCCGTCCTTTCCTAAAATTTATCCATCTAGCCAGCCAGGCAGGGCTTTCAATGCATTAAAGGAAGAGTTCTAAAATTTAGAAATTCCTGCTCTTTTTCCACAAAGCCTAGCTTTCAAGAGAAAGCTCCTGATTAAGTGGTCAAGTAAGTGAGATTTGACACCAAAAGGTGCTTGGTTGCCTCTTAGTTCTCCATGGCTCTCACCTTCTCCTTCCCTGGGGCAGTAGACTCCTTGGCTCAGACTTAGAGGGGAAGAGCTGAAAAGAATATGAGTTAAGGGAAAAATGGGCCAGGTGGGGTGGCTCACATCTGTAATTGCAGCACTTTGGGAGGCCAACGCAGGTGGACTGCTTGAGGCCAGGAGTTCAAGACCAACCTGGGCAAGATTGCAAAACCCCCTCTACTAAAAATACAAAAAATCAGCTGGGTGTGGTGGCGCACACCTGTAATCCCAACTACTTGGGAGGCTGAGGCATGAGAATTGTTTGAACCAGGGAGGCGGAGGTTGCAGTGAGCCAAGATCATGCCACTGTACTCCAGCCTGGGCAATGCAGTGAGACTCTGTCTCAAAAAAAAAAAAAAAAAAAAAAAAAGGTGGGGGCAGGGAGGGGTGGGCGGTGGTGGTGACGTGGAAATGAAACTGTATCATTTTAATATTTTAATAATCAAAATACGATTCTCTTCCCAACTCAACCCTTTGTACCCAGATAACAATCTCCTTTTCCCTTTCTACACATCTAAAAGAGAAGGTAAAGAGGGAAATTTTGAATGGAAAACTTTAGAGGCCACACTGGCTGGGTAAGTAGGGCAGAGACTGAGTGAGGGCTGAGAAGAAAGGGAGCAAAGAGTGGACAGCAGGAGAGGATAGATGAAGTCATTGGACAGATAATCTGAGCTGCGAATGGAAGGCAAGGGGGAGAATCTCAGAAGCTTCCTCCTTGGTCTTCACCAGGTTGGGAATGGGTTGCCGAATGGGAGAGGGCATATTTTAGCATGTAAGTCCCCCAACCCTGGAGTCAAGTTCAGAGAGAGGGCTGGAGAGCTCAGTTCCATGGCATGAAGAGGGAAGCTGCAGGGAGTTGCTACTGAGCCCAACTGAGATTTAGCACATTGATTTTTGCCTTTATTTTTTTCTAGGTGCTGCGGTTTGTGATTGAGTGGGGAGGTTGGGGAGGACAGCCAAGGCTTTTACAGATGCCAATACTCTAGCAAGAAATAAGGAAGAGCGGCTGCTAAAAGAGCTGAGATTTTCCATTCTACCCTCCTGTGCCTCATTTTTCTTTTCCTCTTTCCACTTTCTTGGCTGAGTCTGCCTGTCAGTAAGATGATCAACAGCTGTGGGAAGCACAGAGCAGGACTGGGAGGAAGCCTCCAAGCAGGAGTCAGGACGTTTGTCCTGAGTAGGGCTGATGGTCTAAACTTGACCTTGGCCACCCAGCTCCTTGGCCCAGGCCCACCTTCCTTCATTCACTGTTTCACTCTTGTATCCACTGAATACCTATGCAGTGTCTTCTATGGAGTATCCACTTAAGTCAAGCACTAGGCATCCCATTATGGCAAAATAGACATGATCTTGACCTCAAGGGGCTCACACTCTGGGAAGATAGGCAACAATGAATAAATGGCAAGAGATCAATATGTGATTACAGATCACTGATAAGTGCCACAAAGGAAAACAAAAGGACTCTATGAAGGAGAATTACCAGGTAGAGGCTGCCTACTTTAGATGGTGGTCAAGGATGGTTTCTCTGAGAAGAGACATTTAAGCTAGAACCTGAAGGATGACATAAAGCAGAGGTGAGACCTGAATCACTACCCACAGGGATGGTGTGTCAAGGAAAACAAGAGACAATGAGGAAATGAGCTCAGGGGGACTCCTCAAATCCAATAGAACAGATTTACAGCGATGTTCCATATTTTTGGTTATGCTTATTCATTAAAATCCACCTGCAAGTTTGCATCTATCAAAGGAAATACAGTATCTGAATATACAATGCCCTTGACATATGCACATTAAGCTACATAGTGGTACATGTCTTCCACTTTTTAGTAGAACTTTCTAAATTAAAAGAATTTATGAATGATGTTATAAATGAGGATTTAAAATACTTTTTATAAGGCCAGGCATGGTGACTCATGCCTATAATCCCAGCACTTTGGGAGGCCAAGGCTGGTGGATCACCCGAGGTCAGGAGTTTGAGACCAGCCTGGCCAATACGGTGAAACCCCGTCTCTACTAAAAATACAAAAAATTAGCCAGGTGTGGTGGTGTGTGCCTGTAGTCCAAGCTACTCAGGAGGCTGAGACATGAGAATTGCTTGAAACCAGGAGGCAGAGGTTGCAGTGAGCTGAGATCACGCGACTGCACTTCAGCCTGGGCCACAGAGTAAGACTCTGTCTCCAAAAAACAAAAATAAAAAAAAACTTTAGATAAAAAGTCAAGAATCCAAGATGCTTGTGGAATTAACTGTCTTCCTCATTTCCATTGGAGAAAGCCTCATATTTTTCATAAAAAATAGGAAACTGAGTGTGTTCCAAGATCTTCCTTATACAGTGGTGACATTCTCATGTTGTAGCATTTGAGCTATCACCACCAAAGGTCATTAAATCCATGCCATGTATGCTTGTGACTATGGTCTCAAATATTCTTTCCTTTTTTTTTTTTCCTCCTAGTCTCTATCTCTATATCCATCATTCAATAAATACTTAGTAAATACCTAATGTGTGCCAGACAACATTCTTGCTGGGAAGACAGAAGTAAACAAAGCAGAACAAAACAGACTAAGTTCCTCTTCTCATGAAGCAGGAGCACAGATCATGGAGACCACAATAAGAACTTGGGATTTCATTTTTGGTAAGATGGCAATCATTTGGAGAGTTTGATTAATGTAATCTGATTTCCATTTTAAAATAAAAATGTTGTGACTGCAAATAGATAGTAGGGAAGCAAGGCTGGAAGCAGGGAGGGCAATTAGGAGACCTTTGCACCACCATAGGGAAGATAAGTTTGTCACTTGGAACAAAGTGGCACAGCCTGATGGTAGAGGTAGCTGATTTCTGGACATATTTTGAAGGTAAGGCATACAGAATTTGCTAATGGACTTAACGTGGAGCATGAGAAAAAGAGATGAGTTAAGACAAGCTTTATGTTTTCTGGCCCAAGAAATTGGAAAAATAGAATAAATGTTTATTGAGATGGGAGGGGCTTTGGGAGGAAGTTTTGGACTTGCTAGATTTGGAAGGCCTGTATTAAATTAAATAAGCAGGAGGCCATTTGCCTGAGGCTGTTTCTCTACTTTGACTCACTATGTAGCAAACTGCAAGCTAACTCAGTAAGTAAACAAACTGAAAACCTAATTTAGGAGTATATATTTTGTAACAGATAGCCCAATCTTAGCCAATACAAGCAGCTAAGCTTTAATCATGGGCAGCCAACTGATCAGACCATGTCCAAATAATGCAAACACCTAGCTGTAACCAATCAAGCTATTTCTGTACTTCACTTCCATTTTCTGTCTATAAGTACTCACTACCCACTTTGCAGGGCAGTCTCCAAACCTCTTCTAGTTCTGAGTGCTGCCCAACTCATGAATCATTCTTTGCTCAAATAAACTCTGTTAAATTTAATTTGTCAAAAGTTTTTCTGTTAACACTGATTAGGCATTCACATGGAGATGTTGACGAGATGGCAAACCATATGTGTGCCTGGAACTTAACTAACACCTACCTCACTCATAATTTTGTCCAATTCCTTCTTGGCCAGCTCAAAGTCTTTTCTATCTTGTCATGACACTTCATGATGCCTTTGAATCTGGGCACTTCTATCCTCACTCCACACTTCTGAATAGGTACAATTTCCTCTGGGTTCTCATGCTCCTCTTTTCTCCTAAATCAAAAGATGAACAGGTAGTTAGATGGTACCCCACGTTTCAAAAATGACCATTTAAATGCCGCTCTCACCTTACTTGCATCATCAACTTTTTTCCAGTATTCTACGCTAAAGCAAACATTCTTGCTTAAGTTGAATTGCAGTTAAATAAACTAACTCTCAGGGCTTTGTTCTATTTCAAGCTCACCAAGCAAGCCTCTGACAACAAGGTTTTTTATCTACCTTGGTATGGGAAATGGGTATTTGGAACAGTGGAAACAAGTTATTTTTCCCCTGTAAAAATATACTGATGCTAACTTATAAACAATCTCTAAAGCTCAGTGTCTTAACATAATAACATTTTATTTCTTGTCCACATGATAATCCAGAGTGAATCAGGCATCTCTCCTGGTGGCTGTCTTCCATGTGGTGACTCATGGATCCAGGATTCTTCTATTGTGTTTCTCCTCCATTGCAAAATCCTTTGCTTCCAGCATTTGAGACATTTTTTAGCTATATCTACAACTGGTATATATCACTTCTGCCCACATTCACTTGGGTAGAACTCAATCACATTGCTTCACCTAACTGCAAGTGAGGCTGAGGAATATAGTCTCCCTATGTGCCCAGGCAGAAGAAACAGGATTGGTGAGCATCTTGCCCATCTCTACCACTAACAGTTTATCCCCCCAAATAAATCAATATACTGACACTCTAGTTTTGTCTTTGTTCTCTTGCGAATGTTATAGTGTGACTCTACAATGTGTGATTGCTCCTGGTGAATCAAAAGGATAAAACTGCTGATTCTGCAATTTGAGAACCCAACCATGCTGACCTCAAAGTGTAGTCAATCCATGAAGTTCCTCCCATCACAGTTCATCCTGAACACTGTCCACCTGAGTCATCAAGAAAGGTTTAAGTACATTACCTCTGCTCTGTTTAATATGTCGGCGAAGCGTGTCCTAAATTTAGTTATTTCGAGGATCTCCTTCTAGTTCCAGAAGTAAGCCAGGTTCTACCGCTGTCAAGTGTTACTCATGGCTAGCTGAGGAAAAGGGGTTCAAAAACATTGAGAAGAAAAGGAGGGAAAAGGCTGGGTTAATGGGGACAGGGGTAAGGGGTGAGACCCCAGCTAAACAGTGAAGATAAAAACAGACATGTAAATGAGAGGAAAGAAGAGAAGGTAATGGTGAAAGTCAGTACAGGAAGGAAAGGGGTTGTAGGGGACAAACACTGAGAGCGCAAGAACGTGGATAAGGTGAAACTAAGGTGAGCGAGGAGGCTGAAGAGAGGTCAGCTGCAGCGGGAAAGAGGGAAGGGCCCTTTAAGAAACACATCAAGCCTCAGGTGTGGGCCACGAGGCTGGCGCAGCGCTGTCGCTCCACGCGTCGCAGACTCATCCGGGAGCGCCTTGGGAGCTGCGGAGCCCTAGAGCCTCCATCCGGGCAGCAAACCAGCTCACGTGTCCCACCCGGGAAGGGCAGGGGTGGGCGGGGAATGGTGGAGGGAAAGGAGGGAAAGCGGAGAAACAGGAGGGAGGGTGAAAGCTGCCGCTGCAGGAAAGAAACGAGTAAGCCCCTTTGTGCTTGGCATGCGAGGTGTTTCCTTCCCGATCAGACTCGAAGCTGTCATCTCTCAGTCTAGGTTTAGAATAAATACAGTCGCCCACTGAGAGATGAGGCGGCGCCTGGCCGCACCTGGGAGGTACCTGGTCGCACCTGGAAGTGCCTGGTCGCACCTGGCAGGTACCTGGCCGCTCCTTTTCTGGAGCCACGGGCACGGGCCCCTCCCGGACTTTCTACTGCTCTGCAGGAGGATCCGAGGACTATAACCTCCGCTCCTCCCTCCCTTCCCCTCCCGCCCGCGCCCCCTCCCTCCTCCCTTCCCCTTCCCCTTCCCCTCCCCTTCCCCTCCCCTTCTCTCTGTCTGCTTCTCTCTTCTCTCTTTCTCTCTTGTTCTTCTTCTTTCTGGGCCATATCTGAGACTTCTCTAGGGTCCATAGACGTTACCCAGTATACAGAGCAATTAATATAAAGGGCATCACTAAAGCCACCTCAATTGAAGGTTTCTTTCCTCAGGCAGCTTGGGTGACTTTCTTCTGTTACACTAAGTCTCCTCACTGCCAAACTCCACCGCAAGCCTGTGGGTTAAAAATAAACAATTTACAAACTGTTTAGAGCAGCTTTTCTGTTGTAACAGCTGATAATACATTGCACAGTTCTAAAGTAATGGAGCTGACGTTTCAAGCTCCCTAGAAAAACTACTTCATCACTTCAGCTACACATCAATGGTGGCAGTAATGGTCTAACCTTGTTTCACTCAAATATTTAAGCATGGATTGAATGCCCTTTCCATGTATCCCCAGTTGTCACCCTTCTTTGTGGCTCTTTGGGCCAGGTTCCCTGGAGCTGGAGGAAGGCATGGGCAGTTGGTGTTGTCCGTGCTTCTACCTCTGTCTGCCTCTTGGAAGCTTTGGAAACCAAGGCTCTTGGGTTGCCTGAGTTGCCTGAGTCCACCAAGCACTTTCTGAGCTCCATTCTTTTTTTTTTTTTTTTTTTTTGAGATAGTTTTGCTCTTGTTGCCCAGCCTGGAGTGCAACGGCCTGATCTCGGCTCACCACAACCTCTTTCTCTGGAGTTCAAGGGATTCTCCTGCCTCAGCCTCCTGAGTAGCTGGGATTACAGCCATGTACCACCACACTGGCTAATTTAGTATTTTTAGTAGAGATGAGGTTTCTCCATATTGATCAGGCTGGTCTCGAACTCCCGACCTCAGGTGATCTGCCCACCTCAGCCTCCCAAAGTGCTGGGATTACGGGCATGAGCCACCATTGTTATAGACCTCTTCTTCCTTTTAGTTCTTGCTCTGTTTCCTTCTTGCTCATAGGGTCTCCTGGCCCTTCCTTTACTCTAATTCCACTTATTTTAGCAACTCTGTAGCCTGCTTTCTGGAACAACTACACAAGGGAGTTCCCTTATCTTCTCACAGCTCCAGTCCCTGGCCTTGGCAATACTGGGCTTACCTGGATGCTCCAGGGCCCAACCCTGTCACCACATTACCTTGACCTACAGTGAGGCTCCAGGAAGCTAGCATCCTCTGTTGCCAAGTCCCAGCTGAGTTCGAGTTCTGCTTATAAATGAACATTCCTTTTTTTTTTTTTTTTTTTTTTTTTTTTTTTTTGAGATGGAGTCTCGTTCTGTCACCCAGGCTGGAGTGCAGTGGCGCAATCTCGGCTCACTGCAAGCTCCGCCTCCCAGGTTCACACCATTCTCCTGCCTCAGCCTCCCGAATAGCTGGGACTACAGGCGCCCACCACCTTGCCCGGCTAATTTTTTGTATTTTTAGTAGAGATGGGGTTTCACTGTGTTAGCCAGGATGGTCTCGATCTCCTGACCTCATGATCCACCCGCCTCAGCCTCCCAAAGTGCTGGGATTACAGATGTGACCCACCGCGCCCAGCCTAAATGAACATTCTTAAGAAGTTGAGTCTATTTACTATTCCAGAGACACAGCCTAATTTCCAGCTTAGTCTCAGTTTCTACTCAGGATACTGCCACTCTAAAGGAAGGCTGTGGAGCTGAGCTCCCAAAATGACTGTCTTTAGATAATAGAGTGCCTTGTAGACTCCCAGAACTTGACTCGACCTTAGACATCCTCTAGTCCAGTGGTTCCCAAAGGAGATGCAGAGGATTAGTAGAGCTGAAACATAACAGCGAGAGGAAACCAACAGTGTTTCCGAGCATCTGTAACATTCAGGCAAGGTAGACTAGGAAAATGGTTCCATGCCCAGCTGATCATCAGGGTCACAGGGGAGCTGGGTTGCCAAGTTTCTGCTCAGTGTACCTTTCCCTTGTCTACTGAGATTCCCTGAAATGTTTTTTTTTTTTTTTTTTTTTTTTTTTTTTTTTTTTTAAATTGAGACGGAATCTTCCTCTTGTCACCCAGGCTGGAGTGCCGTGGCGTGATCTCGGCTCACTGCAACCTCCGCCTCCCAGGTTCAAGTGATTCTCCTGCCTCAGCCTCCTGAGTAGCTGGGATTACAGGCATCCGCCACCATGCCCAGCTAATTTTTGTACTTTTAGTAGAGATGGGGTTTCGCCATGTTGGCCAGGCTAGCCTCAAACTCCTGACCTCAGGTGATCCTCCTGCCTTGGCCCCCCAAAGAGCTGGGATTACAGGCATGAGCCACCACACCTGGCCTCTAAAATGTTAACTATTTCTTCAGATTCTTTGTCCACTTGTTCTTCTGAAATTTTCTATCCTCCCTACTAATTTTTTTGGTGGCTTTCTCCTTCCTCTTCACTTACTCTATTTTCTAAAATTCTCTGCTTTTCCACCCACCAATCGAGTCCCACACAAATAGCATAGGATAGCATAGAAATCATCATCACTTTATATTTACGATGTCTTCATATTTATTCTCATTCATGCTATCTTCTAAAGAACATACCATCTAGATAAGTTCTCCCTCTCTCCCATGCTCAGTTGGCACACAATGGCATGTCTATGAATGTACACATGTAATAGGATGTTTAATACCAGTCTTCCTGAGGTCTACTGTTTCCACCAAATCCCTAAAAGTAGAGAACAATGTAATAGATGTCACATCCCCCATATACTAGAAGGTGTTGAATCACATGCAAAACACCTCATGAGCTTAAGAAACCAGTGTTGCTACAGTTAGTCCATCACTTGCCATTGTCCCATGGAAGGAGTCATCCGCATGCTTACAGAGTTTTGATGCTGATATGGTTTGGCTGTGTCCCCACCAAATCTCAACTTGAATTGTGTCTCCCAGAATTCCCACGTGTTGTGGGAGGGACCAAGGGGGAGGTAATTAAATCATGGGACCAGTCTTTCCTGTGCTATTCTCATGATAGTGAATAAGTCTCGCGAGATATGATGGGTTTATCAGGGGTTTCCACTTTTGCTTCTTCCTCATTTTCTCTTGCTGCCACCGTGTAAGAAGCGCCTTTCACCTCCCGCCATGATTCTGAGGCCTCGCCAGCCATGTGGAATTGTAAGTCCAATTAAACCTTTTTGTTACCAGTTTTGGGTATGTCTTTATCAGCAGGGTGAAAACGGACTAAAACAGTAAATTGGTACCAGTAGAGTGGGACACTGCTGAAAAGATACCCGAAAATGTGGAAGTGACTTTGGAACTGGGTAACAGGCAAAGGTTGAAACAGTTTGGAGGGCTCAGAGGAAGACAGGAAAATGTGGGAAAGTTTGGGAATTTCCTAGAGACTTGCTGAATGGCTTTGCCCAAAATGCTGATAGTGATATGGACAGTAAGTTCCAGGTTTTGGTGGTCTCAGATGGAGTGAGGAACTTGTTGGTAACTGGAGTAAAGGTGACACTTGTTATGTTTTAGCAAAGAGACTGCTAAAGCTAGAGCATTTTGCCCCTGCCGTAGAGATTTGTGGAACTTTGAACTTGAGAAAGATGATTTAGGGTATCTGGCAGAAGAAATTTCTAAGCAGCAAAGCATTCAAGAGGTGACTTGGGTACTGTTAAAGGCATTCAGTTTTGTAAGGGAGCAGAGCATAAAAGTTCGGAAAATTTGCAGCCTGACTACATGATAAAAAAGAAAAACCCATTTTCAGGGGAGAAATTCAAGTGGGCTGCAGAAATTTGTATAAGTAGCAAGGGCCCTCATGTTAATCCCCAAGACCATGGGGAAAATGTCTCTAGGCCATGTCAGACCTTCACAGAAGCCCTTCCCATCATAGGCCCAGAGGCCCAGGAGCAAAAAACGGTTTCATGGGCCAGACCAAGGGTGCCTGTGCTATGCGCAGCCTAGGGACTTGGTCCCCTGTGTCCCAGCTGCTTCAGCTGTGGCTGAAAGGGGCCAACATACAACTTGGGCTGTGGCCTCAGAAGGTGGAAGCCCCGGGCCTTGGCAGCTTCCATGTGGTGTTGAGCCTGTGGGTGCACAGAAGTCAATAATTGAGATTTGGGCCAGGCATGGTGGTTCATGCCTGTAATCCCAGCACTTTGGAAGGCTGAGGTGGGCCCATCACCTGAGGTCAGGAGTTCAAGACCAGCCTGGCAAACATGGCAAAACCCCGTCTCTACTAAAAATATAAAATTAGCTGGGCATGGTGGTGCACGTCTGTAATCCCAGTGACTCGGGAGGCTGAGGCAGGAGAATCACTTGAACCTGGGTGGCAGAGGTTGCAGTGAGCTGAGATCGCACCACTGCCCACCAGCCTGAGTGACAAGAGTGAAACTCCATCTAAAAAACCACAAAAAACAGTTGAGGTTTGGGAATCTAGATTTCAGAAGATGTATGGAAATGCCTGGATGCCCAAGTGAAAGTTTGCAGGGGCACAGCCCTCATAGAGAACCTTTCCTAGGACAGTGCAGAAGGGAAATGTGGGGTTGGAGCCCCAACACAGAGTTGCTACTGGGGCACCACCTAGTGGAGCTGTGAGAAGAGGGCCACTGTTCTCCAGACCCCAGAATAGTAGATGCACTGACAGCTTGCACAGTGCACCTGGAAAAGCTGCAGACACTCAATGCCAGCCCATGAAAGCAGCTGGGAGGGAGGCTGTACCCTGCAAAGCCAAAGGGGCAAAGCTGCCCAAGACCATGGGAACCCACCTCTTGCCTGGATGTGAGACGTGGAGTCAAAGGAAATCATTTTGGAGCTTTAAAATTTGATTGCCCCACTGGATTTCAGACTTGCATGGGCCCTGTAACCCCTTTGTTTTGGCCAATTTCTCCCATTTGGAATGGCTGTATTTACCCTAGATACCTGTACCCCCATTGTATCTAGGAAGTAACTACCTTACTTTTGATTTTACAGGATCATGGGCAGAAGGGACTTGCCTTGTCTTAGATGAGACTTTGGACTGTGGACTTTTGGGTTAATGCTGACATGAGTTAAGACTTTGGGGAACTGTTGGGAAGGCATAATTGGTTTTGAAATGTGAGGACATAAGATTTGGGAGGGGCCAAGTGCGGAATACTATGGTTTGGCTGTGTCACCATCCAAATCTCAACTTGAATTGTATCTCCCAGAATTCCCATGTGCTGTAGGAAGGATCCAGAGGGAGGTAATTAAATCATGGGGGCTGGTCTTTCCTGTGCTATTCTCATGATAGTGAATAAGTCTCACAAGATCTGATGGTTTATCAGGGGTTTCTGCTTTTGCTTCTTCCTCGTTTTCTCTTGCCGTCACCATGGAAGAAGTGCCTTTTGCTTCCCGCCATGATTCTGAGGCCTCCCCAGCCATGTGGAACTGTAAGTCCAATTAAACTTCTTTTTGTTATGAGTTTTGGGTATGTCTTTATCAGCAGTGTGAAAACAAACTAATACAGATGCTTTGCTCTCCTCTCAAATCAGCAGGCATTGACTCAGAGAGACTGATATGTCTCTTAGGGAATATTAGGAACTACTATCTAATACTTGCTTGAAAATATAAAGGAAAAAGGCTTGAAGTGGCAGAGCAAAGAGAGAGAGAGAGGCAGAGACAGAGACACAGAGAATGGCCCTGGGAGCAATGTGCACTTGCACGTGTACTTGTAGAGCAATGATGTTTCCTGGTGAACCGTATGTGTGATATGCTGGATGGAGATGACCCAGAGTCACCTGCAAAGGGACCTGGCCCACAAACTCTGCCTGGTGGGATGAACTGAACCAGCAGAGGGGTATACCCTTGCTGTGGAGAGCCTCAATGTTGGTAGCTGACACAACCATTGTGGGGAGTCAGCGCCTGATCTACGACAACACCATTGGGAGGCTCTTGAGGGCCATCTCAGAGAAACCACAGAGATAAAGCTTGAGTGAAGAGTACACTTGGAAACTCTGCAAGGCCACAGGCCAACTGCACAGCAGCCAGAAACTGTACCCTTTCCTGAATCCCTTTCTCCATCTTCATAAGGGCCAGAAATAGCAGCTAGCAAGTAGTTAAGAAGCCAGTGGAGAAAGAAAAGCAGCCATCTGCCCCAGTCCTATTCGGCAGGCAGTACAGAGTTGAGGGAGCAGTAAAGCTTCAGATGGGATTAAGTATTATCTGGCACTGGGCATATTAACTATGAGAAGAAACTTACTCTCATGACTAACAGGACGAGACAAATCTTAAGACCTGCCCAGGACTTGCCAGGCCCAGGACAAAAACTAGTCTTCAGAGCAGAATCAAAGGGAAATGAGGGGAGTTGAGTTCAGTGTAGCAAGGACTTATAACGGCACACAGACTATGATGAGCAGAGGAGCAGATAAGGACCTATGAAAACATTCGCTGACCTACAATTAAAATACATGGGAAGGATGTGGACTTTCTGTTTTGACTTGGTCATTCTCACGGCAGTCTTTACTATGACCAGAGGTTGGGCTTACAACCCGGAAATGGTGGATGCTTTTTAGCTTCCAGGTACTTGATTGCCATTATGTACCCTGCCACTGATGAAATGGGAGGTGACTTGGTTATGGATTTATAATCCAAACCACTAGGCTTTCTATAGAGTGTTGAATAGCATGCTTTTCTATTCAGTTATATTTTTGCATAAAAATACAAATCTTTAATAAAACCAGATCAGCATAAACTAGTACTAGCAGAATATAAACTATTGTTTTAAATCATGAATTCTCTATTTCTGTAAGGAAATAGGAATATCTAGATATTTTCTTTCTAGTCCAGAGGTTCATGTATGCATAAAAAAATGCTAGGACCTTGTTAAAATACAGGCCTAGGCCCTGTCCACAGCGATTCTGGGTTAATAGTCTTGGGACAGGACTGAGGAATCTGCATTTTGATGAGTACTCAAAGTGACTCTAATGTCTTTTGCAATTTAAGAAAGATTGTTTTATTGGGTACAACGTACACTACCCAGGTGATGGGTGCATTAAAGTGTCAGACTTCACCACTATACAATTCATCCACATAACCAAAACCACTTGCACCCCAAAAGCTATTGAAATAAAAAAGATTGTTGTAGTTATTAGTGATGATATTACCACTCTTTGTTCAGTCTAACCCTTTGCTTTTACCTTGTACTTAAGTGGGACTAGTTTACCTTGAATTTTTTAGGTTAACATGAGAACATTTTGAGGAGCATTCAGCTTTAGCAACTTTATTAGACATCAAACCTATTAACACTTCTCTCATATAGGAAACTAATAAATTTGTTCTATTTACCTGACTTCAAGTTTATTAGAATACATATTTGCCTATTTTTTTGTGGCTCCTTTTCTGCAGGTGACAGAAATAAATAAAATGACCAGTTTAATTGTAGCTTCACAGTGATTTCCCTACCAGAACTACCGTACCAATTAATAACAAACAAAACTGAAGTGTATTCACTAAACACTTTCCAAAGTACAGATCACACACACGGGATTAAATACAAGTCTGCCTCTGATATATGTGCCTTAAAAGCTTGGGGTTTAAAAATCTAAGCTATCCCAGTTCATTTAATTGGAATTTAACAGGATTTTTAAACAGATAAGGTAATTTCTTCACACACTCAGAGATCGTCAGAAACAGGTGTGATTAGAATAGTAAAAATCAGGAGGGAGGAAATCTATCTAGTTCAAGGATTTAATCAGAGGCTCCAGTCAATGACCTATAAAGTCCTTTTTTTCTAAAATTCTGCCATTTGTTTTTCTCCATTAAATTTCTTTCTGGCTCTTGCTCATCATTCCAGCCTGTTGAGAACAGTTGAAATCTTGGTTTTGTCTTCTCTCATATTAGCTATTCCCCCAACTTCCAATTTGATATACATACGTATGAAGAGGTCCTTTCAAGCTGGTGATAAAAAAACCCAGACCAGGACAGATCCGTAACTTTACCACAGTGCAAACAGACCTATTCTACAAGCAACACATACATACATTGCCCCAACTTGCACCTGAAACCTCAATATACAGCTATAATCACACAGAAAAAGCAGAAAGGTAGCAAATATATTATTCCCTATAGTTGGTCAGAGACACATAGTAGGTGTGAGTTAGGGTTTATTAGAATACAAATTTGCCTGTTTTTTGTGGCTCCTTTTCTTCAGGTGACAGAAATGTGCCCCTACACTGAGGGTGGGGGCATCAGGATGGGACTGGAAGAAGAGTCTACGAAGGACCTCAGGGCATTCATAATAATCATGAGCAAGTACATTGAGTTGACTGTTTAACAGTGGCCACGCTTCCTTCACTATGCTAACACTGTGTATGCATTATCTCATTCATGCCCACAACTCCTTATAGGAGAGAACTAGTGGCTACCAGCATAGGCTTTGGCGCCAAATGGCTTGGATTTGAATCTTGACTCTGGTACTTACTCGTTGAGGCCTTGGGAAAGCTGCTCTCTGCTTGAAAAGCCTCATTTGAAAATGACAATAGTAATAGCACTACTTGTGGGCTTGTGCAATTAGGTAGGGACTCTAGCTGCTTTAACAGATGAGCCCTTAAATCTTACTGGCTTAATATAATAAAGGCTGACTACACATGTAAAGTTGTCCAAATGAGTGTTCAATGGGCAACCTTCCACATGGAAATTCAGTTCACATTCCTTCCATTTTGTGATTCTGCTAACTACCAGATAGAGGAAGATCGTCTGGAGAAGAGCTGGGTGGATGAGGGGAGGGGTTATGGATCAGACCTAAAGGCAATACACTTTCCAGAATACCCAGGAGCCACTCACGGCAAGGCAGGCTGAAAAACGAAGTCTCTGTGCCTAGGAGGAAAAAGAAATGAATTTGGTCTCTTCTATACTTATTGGGAGATTAAACATTAAATTCCTTGAAACAGTACCTAGCACCCAGTAAGTGCTCAATAAATGATAGTGATTATTACCATTTATGTTGCGCCAGTAACGGCTTTTTTTTTTTTTTTGGATCCAGATTTTCGCTCTTTTCGCTCTTGTTACCCAGGCTGGAGTGCAATGGGGTGCTCTTGGCTCACTGCAACCTCCGCCTCCCAGGTTCAAGCGATTTTCCTGCCTCAGCCTCCCGAGTAGCTGGGATTACAGGCGTGCGCCACCACCATGCCCGGCTAATTTTGTATCTTTAGTAGACACAGGGGTTCTTCATATTGGTCAGGCTGGTCTTGAACCCCTGATCTCAGGTGATCTGCTGCCTCGGCCTCCCAAAGTGCTGGGATTACAAGCGTGAGCCACTGCGCCCGGCCAGCTGTATTTCTTATATGTCTTCCTGATGCCTATGACCAGCTGTCTTAACCTTTCACTTTAGAGTTCCCTTGGATTTAGCCTGTTGGACTGGTGATGCCTGCGGGGTTCTCTTCATAATTATTGGAAACTTCCAGGCATTAAAGCTGGCTCTGTTCTATGGACACCAACCCCGGCCTCTTTTCTGAACCTTAGTAGTCACTGGAACACTAGCAGGATATGAGAGCAGGGACAAAACTGGGAGAGGTGGTGTGGGTCTGGACTGCCCCCTGAAGATCCCTGCAGCCTTGGCATGGCAGAGCCCCTCCTGCATTCCCAACATGCGGGAGGCTTTCACAAAAACCTTTACATGAAAGTCCATGATTTAAAGTTTGTCTGTGCCATCATTTAATCAATAATGGGGCAAGCAACTTAATCTATATCCCCCTAACCCCAAAAAACTCATAAACATAGCCTGACTAAAATGTTTCCAAGTAGGCGGGGTACAGGACCTTTGAATATGATAGTGTAGGTATTTTTTTTTTCTGTCTTGGGTAAAATATTTGCCATGCATGGAACAAATTGAACTGTGACTTTTGTTTTCCAGTCACTATAGTAGATATAAATCAACTTTGAAAAATTGATTATGCTTTTGTTAGCATAAGAAAATGGTTAGCATCTGCACTTGAATTCCAACTCCGTATCTTACTAGCCTTGGGACTATGGGCAAGTTATTTAATTACTCCAAATCTCAGTATCTTTATCTGGTAAATGAGGATAGTAACAGATCATAGAGTGGTGTTGCACAGTACCTGGAAATAGTAAACTCCAGAAAGGGTAGTTTTTATTTTTGTTATAATGATGACCAAAGACACACACAACCCCACACTCCTTCCCTGTAATGGTGAGGGACAGATACATGTGTTCCTCATGGCTCCCTCAAGGCCCTGAATACTCTAACTGGGGTTTTGAAGAATGTTTTGAAAGAGTTGCCTGTGGCATTCTAACTCTGCATTTTTCCCTTCATAGAAGCATCTATCTTCCCTCATTATCTTCTGTACACATCTAAGAGGGAGATACCCCAAACAGCTAAAGTCATTATCTAAGCAGTGTGCTAGTACATAGAGGCTGAGGACTTCAGAAGATAGGTGTTTGTGGGGTGAGCAATGCAGATGTGAGGGAAGTTCCCAAAGCAAAGCCTGGTTGAGGCTAGGGCTAGAGAATCCTAAGTGCAACCCATGTCTCATTCAGTCTCCTTGTTAATCTTCATGACGGTTCTGTTTGTTGAGAAAGGGCTCCCCACTTAGCCTCAAAAGTCTTTCTGAGGATCTGGACAGTCATGGGCTCTTATCCTAGAGAAATGCATTCATGGCCACTCACATAAAGGTTTGCAATCAATTTTAAGACTCCCATGGGGCCCATCTGTGGATCTCAGATCTAGACACACTCTTCACATGGCCCATTTGTTTCTGTATGTGGGGAAAAACAATGCCCTGAAAGCTTAGCAGAGGATGCACATGGTGAACCCTTCCAAGAGATAATGAGACTACCTTAAGGCAGCAGCACAGAGGAGAGAAAATAGAGGACTCACTTCAGTGCGTAAAGACTCGGGCACTCCATATATTAGGAGGTGGTGAGGTAGAGGGAGGTTCCAAGGATGACTCCAAGTTTCTCAGTTTAGTTGACAGGCTGGTGCCATTCACCGAGACAGGGAATGCAGGGAGGGAAGGAGGACAATGATTTGACACACCTGTGGGATATCTCATGGGGATATCCCAGAGGTGGTTAAATCTGTATTGACAGTTCAGGAGAGAGCTACACATAGAGATTTGGAGGTCAACGTTTTATCAGAGGTCATTGAATTTATGGGACAAGCTGAGAAATCAGGAGAGAGCTACACATAGAGATTTGGAGGTCAACGTTTTATCAGAGGTCATTGAATTTATGGGACAAGCTGAGAAATCGCAGGAAGATTGTATGGCGTGAGAGGAGGCCACGGTCAGAGTCCTAAGAAACACTGACAGAGAAGGCCATATTTCCCAAACCTCAGGCATTCGCAAACCCCAGGCTCATGTCACCTGTGCTATGATTTTCTTGGGATTTTTTTCTCCATTCAGTTCTCTGTTTTGTAAGTTTTGAAAGGGAACATGTTATCCCCGTAATAAATGAGAAAGTAGTATCAATTGTAATAGATAGTAATCTTAAAATATCTACCAATGGAAATAGAAAACCAAAACCTCTTTTTCTGTATTCCTGCTGGTGACTATCGGCCAGAGAAGGCTCTATGTCTGAGACTGCTCTCTCTCTCTGTTTTTAGAAAAGGAAGATGAGCAAGTGTTAGAGAGGTGTTAAAGACATACTAATATGAAACTGAGATTTTCTCTTTGTTTAAATCAGAAGAATCAGAAGAGAATTTAAAAAGCATCAATGTTCTCACTATAAAACTTGTGTTTTATTAGTGTTGAAGGCTCAGATATAGAAGGTACAATTTCACGCAGCATACGCAGCTCTAGTTGAGACCTTGTACCATCTAAGATGATCTCTTCTGCCACCACAGTATGAATCTCTCACTTGGAAAAACCAGGAGAGATGGAGTCATAGTATCCGGGAGTGGAGAGGTCCAAGAGGGAGTGAGTGGTCAGTGTCCGAGGCTGCAGAGAGGCTAGGCAAAGTCAGGACTGAAAAGCAACCCCTGGATTTGGCAACCAAGGATCACCGGTGCCTTTGGCAGAGTGAATTTAATGGCATGGTGAGGGGTGAAAGGTAGAATGTAGCAGGTTGAAGAGTGAATGGGAGATGACAGTGGGAAAAATGAGCATGAGGAGCTTAGCTGTGAAGGAGAGAGATAAGGCATTCAAAGAGATGGTGTTTTGCTTATTTTTGTAAAACATGGGAGATATTCCAGCATGCTTTTAAGTATTAGGGAAGGTAGTGGATGCACAGCTGTAAGTACTGGAAAGGGGATAACAGATGAAGCAAAGTCTCAGTTTGGGGGAAGATGGGAAGGGTTCAGATCAAGAGCACGGGTGGACAGACCAACTCAGAATAGAAAATGGGTCATCTTCTCCTAGCTTTGAAGGTACAAGGTGAGGACACATGCAAGCCCAGGTGATTGCTTGAGTATAGGAGTGGAAAGTGCAAGGAGTTTACATCTGGAGCCTAGTGTTCCTCTGCTAAGTAGCAGGTGAGATTATATCTGGGGGCAGAGAGAGAGAGAGCATGAGAGACTGATCATAAGGAATTGGCTCACGTAATTGTGGAGGCTGAGACAAGTCCAAACACCTGCAGGGTAACCTGGCAGGCTGGAGACCCATAGAAGGGTTGATGTTGCAACTTGAGTCCAAAGGCAGTCTAAGGCAGAATTCCCTTCTCCTTCTGGGGACTTCACTCACTTTCCAAGTAAGGATTTCTTCAACTGATTAAATGAGGCCCACCCATATTCAGAGGGTAATTTGTTTTACTCAAAGTCTACTGATTTAAATATTAATCTCATCTTTAAAAAGTATTTTTACAGCAACATTCAGACCGGTGTTTGACCAAATATCTGGGCACCATGACTTAGCCAAGTTGACACGTAAAATTAGACCATCACAGAGTATTAATCATCCCATTTATATCAATAGTGAAAATATGAGATCACGTAGATAAGGAGAAGACTATAAAATGTGGAGAGAATGTGGATTCTAGGAGGTTCTGGCTGGCAGTAGGTGCTCTGTTGACCAGATGTTCACTCTCCTTTTTTTTTTTCTCCTAATAAATTTAAGATTTTACCTGATTCTTGGCCACAGGGTTTCAAGGGAGCCAGAGTTAATGAAGACAGCATGGAAGGCCACAGCTGAGACCTTCCTGTGGGAGTCCACCTCACCTACAAGAAGAGCTACCATTTTAACACAGGTGGATAAACCCCATGAAAGTGAACCTCCTAAATGCAAATTCTGATCTTGAAGCCCCAGTTGGCAAATCTACTGGAGACCCTCCCTAGCAACAAGATGTAGATACTTTAGAGATAACAAACTATACAAGTTGTCTTCCGTTCTTTCTCCTTCCTCTATTTTCAATACTGATAAAATACGTATACATTTATCTTGTTGAGCTCAGTAGGATTATTTAGCTTTATTTTCATGGCTGCCTTTTCTTAATGTAATAGAATTTCCAATCGAGCTTATTACTTCCTCCTGAGGCCCTCTCACATCCATCCTGTCCTTGGCAAAGATCTTTGGAAACTAGCCTGGGACATACCTAGTGGTAGGCCACCTGCTCTGGGTTGAGGGTGGATCTATTCTAGTCAGAGGCTTTGTGATCTGGACAAAGGAATTGAGTCTGTGGCTGTCAAATTGTCAGGCAATACTAAATTTGGCTGGCCAGCTGAATTCTAGCAGAAAATCATGCAAAATAAGGTTTAGCAATTGGGGAAAAACGGCCCACAGGAAAAACAATAGGATGAAATTCTGTAGGACTACACGGCCATAGAATTCTAACTTGAGGGCTGCAACCAGCTATGTGACCTTGTAGTACAAGGACCAGTCTTCAGATACAAAATAGTTTGGAGTTAAAGGGATCTTTGAGAAGAAGCCATTATCTACCCCCTCCTCCCAATTTTATATGCCCTAAGAAAAAGGTTTCTTTCAACTTAGAAAGGTATGATTCTTGAAGTGCACTTCCTCCGAGTTTTCCTGAGCCGCTCAATCAAAATGACTCGCACCTGCCCATCCATTCCCATTGGTTCATGCTCCTACCCTGCAGTACTGGCTTCATTATGCCTCACCTTGTACACCTGTCTGATTCCTCTTCTAGATTATCAGCACCTTGACAATAGGATCATATCTTGTGTATCCCTGAATTTCCAGAGACAATGATAGTGCCTGCCACATAATTGTTGGTCAATAAATTTTGGTTCAATAATAACAAGAAACTCCCATTTAAAAAATGTGTTATGGTTATTCTTTCTCAATCCGGATGCTCTCCTCTATACACAGTTTTATTCGGTAACTCTCTTAAAATTGTAAAGGTGAGAAATTGAACACAGTTCCCCAGGTCATTGAGCAGCACGAGATACAGGGAGGAAAAAAATGCTTTGTGCCTGAATACTTTACTTCTGGTTGGAGAAAATAAACACTGCACTGGATTATTCTTAAAGATATATCACATTACGTTTGTGATCAACTGAAATGCTACGATATTTGCATGTGGATTTCTGCAAAGCTGCTTTTCTCCCATTCTTCATGTGTGTGATTGATCTTTAACTCAAATAGTAGGACTATATATTTATTTGTTTTAACTCAAGGTAAAGTCCAACAAAAATCACGTTAAATTTGATGCTGTCAGTGAAGACATTAGCAATCCTTCCTGGCTTAAGGTCACTGGCACATTTGATACACATATCTTTTGTGAGTTTTGTTGTTGTTTTTGTTGTTGTTGTTGTTTTGAGACAGGGTCTCACTCTGTCACCTAAGCTAGAGTGCAGTGACTTGAAAATGGCTCACTGAAGCCTTGACCTCCCAGGCTTAAGCAATCCTCCCACCTCAGCCTCCTGAGTAACTGGGACTACAGGCATGCACCACAATGTCTGGCTGATTTTTTTTTTTTTTTCCCTGTAGAGATGTGGTCTATCCTATGGTGCCCAGGCTGGTCTTAACTCCTGGGCTTAAGCAATCCGCCCACCTTGGCCTCCCAAAGTGCTGAGATTACAGGCATGAGCCACCGCACTCCGCCCTCTTTTCTGTTTTTATCCCACTCTTTGACAATGTTGGAAGGATTCAGACTAGCTCTAATAAAAGTCACCCCCTTCCACGTTGGGTAATCAACCAACGGCTAGAAATGCACACTGAAATACTACCAGACATCCCTTATTTTACCATCTTATCCACAAAGATCTTACAGATGACACTTTAAAAACATTTCCTAAAGCACAGAAATACTTTTAAGCACAGTAGCCCCTGAAGCTTGCCAGCCAAATAATCATTAAAACATAAATGAAACAAGGCAAGTATGGTGCATGCGTATGGTGGCCGTGGTACCAGTGTCATTCTTTTTTAAATTCTAGTCTCCTCCCACCACCCTCTGCTTTTTAAGTAAGTCTAATTTAGCATATGCCTTGGCATTGATATTAGGCAGACTTTCCATGACTGGCATCCCATCCGATGGCTATCTCCAATCTTATTTATCTCTTTCATGATTCCTCAAAAGTTAATAACTGACTTTGAGACTATACTACAAGTTCTTTAAACATCCACAGATAAGGTTATTTAGACTTGAAAATAAACTTTTTGAGGCTTAATAAGGGTAGGAGAGCGCTCCTGGATTCCTCACTTAAGTGGCAAGGGTCTGCTGTCAGAGATTGATTACTACTCTTCTTCTGATTTTTGCCCAATGCTTCGGGATGAGGCAATGGAACAGGCTTTGTCACCCTAAACATCTTTAACTATCAAACACAGCCACCTGATGAGAAGCTGCTTATCTTCATCTCAGGAAGCTTTAAACCTTTTCCCTGGTTGACTTGAAGATTCTGTACATCTTGGCATTCTTCCGCTTTTCTGAGGCTGAACATATTAAGGCCGTGAATGATTCCCATGGTATAAAGAGGCCAAGCTAGTTGTCACAAGATGCCAGGGACTTAGAAGAAGGAGACCTTCCAGGTCAAACATGCCAGAATTAGAGGTGAAGGTCACAGGGCAGACTCACTCCTTCCCTGATCATTACTCAAGCTGCTATCCTGAGAAGATGGTGCCAAACCAGGAGGCAACTGGAAAATATCCTGACGGGGGAAGGAGTTTTCCTCTTACTCCTATAGTCCTTGTTCAGAATGTAAGCCTTGGAATTGGTAGAAGATATTCATGTTCTTGTTTCCATGAGGCGTCAAACATAATGAGATCAATAAAATATCCTAAGATTTAGAAAACCGGGTCAGGCTTTGTCTCTTCCATCTGACTCTGAAACTCCAAAAATCCATAAGCTTTCCAAAAGGGGACTCATTGCAGGGTGGGGTATTAATGCTTGAGTCTTTAAAAGTTAGCATAGAGATAAAGTAGTGAAATGGCCTCCTTTCACAGGTAAGAAAACTGAAGCCCAAGGAGGCTTGATGACTTGCCCAAGGTCACACGGTTATGAAAAAAATGGAGCTTGCCCTTGAACCCAGGGTTTTGCAGCTTCAGGCTCCATTCTTCTTAAGGGGCTGTTGCTGCTTTTGTCCATGAGTTGTAGTTGCTCTGTCAGCCTTTATTTCTGCTCCTTCCAGTTTGAAGATGTTTTTTATTTCTAGACAATAGTGAAAGAGGAGGATTTGAATAACTCTGGCTTCTGCTAATATCATGCCGCATTTTCTAAGAGTGGAAATATAGAAAGTGGTAAATTTAGAGACAGAGAAGCCAGTCACAGAAAATCAGGGTTGAGGAGGAGAGATTTGGCACAGGTGTAACACAAAGAGACGAGAGAGGTCACGCTTGACCACAGACGGAGAGATGCAGCAGTGGACTGCTATTGCTGAAAAGCCAAAATAATACCAGGCTGTATTTATAGAAGGATGACATGCAAAGCCCACGAAGCAATCACTAGGCTACAGTCTATATTAGATCTCTATTCAATATGATGCTCAGTTTGTCACACTTTGAAAAGAGAGAGCCCAAAGAGGGTAACAAAGTAACAGAAAATCACAACTTAAAGTTAAGGAATTTGGGTTGCTAAAGGCAACCATTTTCTTGGATTCCATCCATTGTCTGATTGCTTCAACAGGCAGGAGGAAAGAGAGGAGAAAAGGGAAGGAGAGTTGTCTCAGCCAGAAATTTCTCTCCAACCTTCTGGCCTCTCAGCACAGAATTTTAGAAGCATGTTCTGCCCACTCACCTTCCGGTCAAGGTTAAGATCCCCTGCTTGATCTCTCTGAAAACTTGCAGCCTCTCATAATCAGATCTTAGGGATGGCTTCTCTACCTGTGCAGGGCTCTTACTGTATAAGTCACCACTTCCACTGCTGGCTCCAGGGACTTCAAGAGCGAAACTGGTTGAGCAGCCCCAGGCTCATGCCTGCAGCCCCACACTGACTACAGCAATCTCGTAGCCTCTATCTGATTTTTGAACTTGTTTTCAGCCTGTTCATGAAAGATTTTCTCCCTGTCTTCACCAAATCTATGCGGGAGTCTGAACCACTACCACCTTCCCCCCATGCTGAGATGCTTTCTTTATGTATCAGCACACTGAATACAACGGGGAAATATATAGGTCAAACACAGAGACTCAACATTGACTTCCAGAAGTAAAAAACTAGGATTCTTTTGATTTTAGACAATTTTTTTGCAGTATTTCTGTATTTTGGAGAAAGGTAGTGATGATTTTAAGACAATTCCTCTGTCATGTCTTCTTTTCCCTTCTACAGAGGTTTTAAGCTTCTTTATCTCCCCTGAAGAAAGCAAAGGAAAGAAAGCCGAAAGAAAGACATGCCAAGGAGAAAGAGCCTTAGACGGATCACATACCAGGTTCTCCCAGGCCACTGACAGCAAGGGGAAAAGTTCGAGAGCTAGCTTTCTCCATCTTGCCCCAGGAGAAATTCCTGGGAAAAATACAAGGACACTGTGTCCCAACTATGAGGAGAAAACTTCAAGAGGCCACGTCTCCAGTGACTGATACTGGGGACCAGGTCTTCACAGGAGCATGGGCTTAGCTTGCTCCATCTGGCCCCAGAGCTTAAGAGCTCTTTTTGAGAGAGCTCTGAGGCCCACAGGTCCAAGGAAGTGCTGGGCACTGCAGAGAATGGCCGAGTTCCCAAGTTCGTGCCACCAGAATTGCAAAAGATCAAGTACGTAAACGTGAAGAGTTTGTGAATGGTTAGGAACACAGGCTTTGCGGCCAGACACACCTGGATTGAATATTGGCTCTATCAATTTTCTTCCCCTAGTCCAGGGCGACTCTCAACTCTGTCCAAGGACAAACTCACATACCTTCTGGAAACTGCTAGTCTCCTCTAAGATCAAACTCACATGTCTGGTGTCTTCCGCTTAATGGTTTATCTTGTACATCTTTCTATAACCAACACACAGAACTTGACCTTGATTGTTTTAATGACTATATAGTATTCCACTATATGACCAGATTTATGTTCGCCATTTTCCAAGAATTAATGCTAAGTTGTTAATGATGTTTGCTATAGCAAACAATGCTGCAATGAATATATTTGCGTAAGTATCTGTATACAAATATAACAAAATTTCCAGAAAGAGAATTTCTGCAAGTGCCTTTCAAATCTTGATATTGTCAAGTTGTCCTCTAAAGCACCTCCACCAATTTACCACCCACTAATGGTGCCCAAGAAGGCTTCTCTTTGATAAGGCACTAAGAAGGAAGAACGAAAGTCACATTGAGGGAACTAAAAATGTCTTTTGCTATTCTTTTATTTTTTGAGACGGAGTCTCGCTCTGCCGCCCAGGCTGGAGTGCAGTGGCCGGATATCAGCTCACTGCAAGCTCCGCCTCCCGGGTTTACGCCATTCTCCCGCCTCAGCCTCCCGAGTAGCTGGGACTACAGGCGCCCGCCACCTCGCCCGGCTAGTTTTTTGTATTTTTTAGTAGAGACGGGGTTTCACCGGGTTAGCCAGGATGGTCTCGATTTCCTGACCTTGTGATCCGCCAGTCTCGGCCTCCCAAAGTGCTGGGATTACAGGCTTGAGCCACTGCGCCCGGCCGTCTTTTGCTATTCTTTAACGCACCAGCAAGGCATTGTTGGTGCTATTTTAGGGGTCCTTGGGTGCCGACTCCACTGAAGATGAGAGCACAGTTGTGCTTTCCTCAGAGGGGACATCTGTCAGAATCTGGGCTTATTTTTGGCAACCTAGTGACATGCTCCCTGCATTTCTAGTGGACTCTGGCTTCCCTCAGCAATGACCCATTTGTGGCTGAATATTTAGCTGGTCTCTTAATCCCCATGTCTGCTATGAAATCTATTTTGGGATTTGACATGTTGGTCCCCTGTAACAACGGTGAGAATGCAAATCCCAAAATCAGAACCTTATAGTCTTTGTTATTTGGAAAGATGTATGAGGAAAACATGGTTTTTATTTTTATTATTTAATAAACTATAATTATGGGAACTTACAAACATATATAAAAGTATAGAAAATCATGTGATGGTGCTCCCACCACCCGGCTTCAATAATTATCAACCTATCACCTATCTTGCTTTCCTGTACCTCCACCAATTCCTCACCTCCTATATTATCGTGAAGCAAATCCCAGACATTACTTAACCCACAACTATCTCAGTGTCTACATTTAAAAT
Organism: Macaca nemestrina; assembly: GCF_043159975.1. NCBI lineage: Eukaryota > Metazoa > Chordata > Mammalia > Primates > Cercopithecidae > Macaca > Macaca nemestrina. The sequence goes on from NC_092128.1 coordinate 17,516,195, forward strand.
ATAAGGTCTCTTTAAAAAGATATACTCATACTATCATTAACACTCCTAAAATGATTAACAATAATTTTTTGTTTGTTTGTCTTAAAGACGAGGTTTTACTACATTGCCCAGGCTGGGCTCCAACTCCTGAGCTCAAGTGAGCCTCCCACCTTGGCCTCTCAGAGTGCTAGGATGACAGGCATGAACCACTGTGCTGGGCTCAGCAATGATTTTTAATATACTCAGTGCAGTTGGTGTTCAAATTTCCAATTGCCTCATAACAATTTTAATATGATTTTTAAAATGTTATCAAAGCAAATGTTCAGAGTTGGGAGAACTGAGTTCAAGTCTCAGATTTGTCTCTTTCTCCTTGGGTGACTGTAGTTGACTCCTCTTTCATTGCCTCTTTTTCTTAGAATGTGAGGGCTAAAAAGGACATATAAATCTAAAAATTTTCAGATAGTGTTGAGGATGAGAAGAAAGGAATAGGAAAAGGCCTGTTGCAATAACTGAAATCAGAGTCAACTTTTATATAACTTGTAGATAATAGTTATAAAGTCATTGTGTCCACCAAATTCAATAAAAGTTACAAAATCTGTCTGCTCTTATCTCTATAAAAGAGAAATGGTAGAGTCAGGAGATCCTTATCTTCTCTTCTTGGTAGATAAGTAGTTTTCAAAATGAAGTAGCGATAGAAGCTGCTTTCATTTTAAGGCACATAATCTTAATATAGTATTTGTTTAAATCTCACAGATACTCCTTTAAAATAATCGTGTTAGTTAGAAAACTGGGAAACGGGGAGGGGAGAAAGGAAGGAAGAAAGGACTAAGATTTGCCAGTGATTCTGGAAGTGAAGCAAGGCCATTGGTGGCTCTAATGTCACATGAGATAATGGATGCATACATATGTTATCAGGAGCCATAAAACTTTTATGAGAGAAATGAGGCTCACCAGATGGTTCTAAATCACACCCAGTATTTTCCCTACTGAATTTGTATTGGCAATAGTTGTATTTCTGGAGAAAAATGTATTTTCTATCAAAATCTAGAAGACCAGGTGAAGGAAGGTAAAATAGCTAAATGAAGATATGCATTGACAGGAAAGCAAAATATTACTAAAAACTCTTGGAAGATAGAAAAAAGAGACCATTACCCATCCATTTTCCTTGCTTCATGTTCATGTCAGGGCAGCGGAAGGTGATGGAGCTGGTGGTGTAACAAGATGGAGGAGAAAATGAACAAAAAAATTACCTGCAGTTCTCCTTGTGGTTTGGTGAACACAGAATTGAGAAGATCTTCCCAGACTGCAGCCGCAGGTGGGCTCCAGCTGCTAGGGATGCCACGTGTCTCTATTTTCTCCATGAGCTGGATGCTAAAAGCATCCAGCTTTAGCTTTAGTTTTCTACTAAAGTAGAAAAACAGTTGGGGAAGGCTGAGGGGTGGGTACTTTCTCTCTCTTGTGAAGTCAACAGTCCTCAAGGTTTGAACAGGCTGCATTCTGCTATTCCAAAGCCTATAGGGTTTTGTCTCTGTCCTTCATCTGAACACAAGTGCCCACACATCTAGACTCAATATCTTCTCACTTAAACACAGCAAGGGCTCTAACAACCACCTGTCTCTGTTCAAAGATCACAGGCCAAGAGTCTGCTTCTTCCTGAGGGTGGTGAGGAGGGGAGAGACTGCAGAGGGGAGCTGGGGTTGGGGAGACATCACACAGACAACCTGGAGAGGATTCTGGATTCTGGGGAGACATGCACCACCAGTGTCCTCGGCTCCCCATGGCTGGTCAAGAGCAAGACGGAGATTCACAATTACCTTGGCAACCAGGTAACAGGCAGAACCGTTACTTGGCAATTTCCATTAAATTTCCCTCTTTTCCCTACAAGCCCTTTTTCCCTAACTGCAACACACACACATCAACATTTTTCCCTCTTTAATAATCCTCTAAGATCACCAGACTCTTTGCTGTAAGGAAATGAGGCAAAATGAGGAAAACAGTGAGATCTAAGATGTGGGGAAGGAAAATACATTTTTGAAGCACAGGTGGGAGGTGGTGGTTTGAATGGCCACCTCTCGCTGGGGACAAGAGAGAGAGGAGTCAAGAATGGGGTTTGTGAGAACAGGAAAAGGGGATGGCTAGCAGCACAGCTATAATATCAGGCAGTTGATTAGCTCATTGTTTCTAGAAACCACAAAAATGGAACAAAGGTGGAAGGCATAAGCAGAATTTATTCCCATTTTCATTTCTGTCCCTCTGACCTCTTTTCAGAGGTCCTGTCATGGGAACTCGCCTTTAGCAGTCCGTTTCTGTGTGGCTCCTAGTAGGTGCTGACCTGTTTCTTTTTATTGATTGATTCCACACACATTTCGCAGGCCAGTATGTACCAGGCATTGTGCTAGGCTCGGGGGCTGCAGAGTTAAAGACAGAGTCCCTGCCCTCATGGAACGTGAGTTTTTAGTGGGAAAGGCTCACAAAAACAAGCAAATAGACAAACAACATAATTGCAGGTTAGAATAAAAGTGCATTGCAAAGCCAGGGTCTGAGATTAAGAGAGAAGGACTTACTTTTGTTTGGGGGATCAGGGAAGGCCTTTGAAGAAGTGTCATTTAAGACAAGATCTGAAGCATGATTAGGAGCTAGGGAAAGATGGGGAGACTGTGCTCAGCAGAGGGACCACTTGGGGAGACTGAGAGGCCAGGACATGCTGGCATTGCTAGAGGAACGGGAATTAGACCAAGCTGGTGTCAGATTCGTGCGTAAGGTGAGGTAGGCAGATGAGGATCAATAATAGGGGAGGTCAGAAGAAATAGGGCCTTGAAGGCCTCAGAAGGCGTGTAGATTTTCTTCTTAGTATGACAGCAGGCCATTGAATGGTTTTCAGCCTAGGAGTGCTGTGATCAGATGTGTATTTCATTTCAATATGGCTACTGGGCACAGACTGAATGGGAGGGTGTGGAGAGGGAGGAGGCAGATTGCTGATGACTGTGGTGGTCCTGGAGAGAGATGAGGAGGCAGGTGAAAGGGTACACGATGGCATTCCTGCAACAGAGCCCAGGCTCCAAGTGCTTTTATGTTTTGCTTGTTTATTCTCTTTAGTAGGAAAAAACCGACATACAATAAAACAAAGTAGTTAAGATGCAAGCTCTACAGTCGAAATCTGACACGACCCCACTTCCTATGTGCCCTTGGCAAGTTACCTAAACTCATGTTTGAAAAATGAGACTTGGTATAGAGATTGAGAGAGACAATTAATGTAAAGTGATTAGTATGATGCTGGGTATATAGTAAATGCTCAAAAAATAGGAAGCTTATGTTATCAGTCACTGACACCTTCAAACTGCCCAATTTCAGGTCAAGTAAAATTATAATAGGGTGAACACAGGGAGTGTTTCCCTCAATAAAAATACATCTTTAACAAAATAAGAAGTTTGGATTTATGAAAAGAATCTAGAGAGAGCAAATAAAAGGTAAATTTAAAGATGTTTAAGGATTTTGAAAATATAAACTACATGGTGGCAAGGAAAATACATTATAATCATTAAGAATATGAGTTTTGGCTGGGCACAGTGACTCACACCTGTAATCCCAGCACTTTGGGAGGCCAAAGTAGGAGGATCACTTGAGCCCAGGAGTTTGAGTCCAGCCTGGAAAACCTAGGGAGACTCCATCTCTACTAAAAATTGAAAACAAAAATGATTCAGGCATGGTAGCATGCTCCCGTAGTCCCAGCTACTCAGGAGGCTGAGGTGGGAGGATTGCTTGAGTTGGGGAGGTCAAGGCCACAGTGAGCCATAATTGCACCACTGCACTCCAGCCTGGGCAACAGATCAAGACCCAGCCTAAAAAAAAAAAAAAAAGTGTGAGTTTTGGAGCCAGACGGATCTGGATTTTGAATCCTAGGTTTGTTCCATACCAGCTGTGTGAACCTCAGGAATGTCACCTAACTTCTGTGAGCACAGCTTCTCATCTGCAAAGATAGCTAATAGCCATGCTTTCTGCATAGCGACACAGTGAGGAGTGAGTTACAAAACGCATTAAAGGGCTTTCTTGGCATGAGGCCTAGGACCTAGCAAGGGTTCAGTAAACGGGGAGCTGCTGAAGAAAGGGAGAAATGTGATGCTGATGCGTTAGGGGTTAGGAGACCCATCTCCATAAAAGGTAAAGCTTCTTTGAAATGACAAAGGCATCGCTGGAGAAGGAGATGCCACGTGGTGCTTCTCTGCACACTCAATAGGCTGTTGTGACAAAGTACCACAAAGCAGTTGGCTGAAACAACAGCAATGTATTGTCTTACTGTTCTGGAGATGTTGGCAGAGTTGGCTCCCCCTGAGGCTGTGAGGGAGAATCTGTTCCATGCCTCTCCCCAAGCTGCTGGTGGTTACTGGCAATCACTGGGGTTCCTTGGCTTGTAGATGTGTCACCTGGCCGTCGCCTTTATGTTCATCTAGCATTCTCCCTATTTGCGTGTCTCTGTGTCCAAATTTCCTCTTTTTACAAAGACACCGTTCATACTGAATTAGGGGCCAAGTCTAATTACTTCATCTTAACTTAATCATCTGCACAGACCATATTTCCAAATAAGGTCACATTCTCAGGTACTGAGGCTTAAGGTTTCAACATCTTTTTGGAGGGACACAATTCATAGTAATACCAGCACTGTTTTCATGTCAGAGTATGAAGATAGTCCAGGCTTCCACAGCTAGTGTGGAGGTTGGGGAGGGAGTGGAAGACCACGGCTGATTCTTCACAGATGGACTCTGCAAATCATCTCTCCTAGGAGTCCCTCCTCACTAAGTCAAATGCTCCCAAATAGGCAACAGCAGCTTGCTTGCAGGCAACCAGACCATCAGATCCATGTGTCCACACTAACACTTGTAGCAGCCCCTATACAAATGAGCAAGCATCAAGCTCTGCTTCCTGTGTGCTCTTTTTTCACCTTCATTGGGATTTAGCCTTGAGATTGCACCACTGGGCCACTGTGAATATTGTCCAGGTTGTGTACTGCACAAATCTAGAGGATGCTATTTACATTATAGTCTATTTTGTACAAAAGCATGCAAAATTCTTGAGCCCTCATCTAATCCCTACACCTCAGTTTTTCTCATCAACTGCTTTCCCACAAGTTTCCCAACTGAGTATTCAGGTTTACTTCTGTTCTGCTGGTGGAACACAGGAAAGTATGTGTGCCCATGGCAGGGGGGAGGCGAGAGAGAGAGAGAGAGAGAGAGAGAAAGAAAGAGAGAGACACACACACATGAAGGGAGCAGGGAGAGAAGGAGGGAGGGAGATTGAGAGGAAGGAAAGAGAAATGAGGGAAGTAAGAGGTCACAATAGAATAACCTGTATATAATCCTTCAAAATCGCTAATGACAGGAAAAGCAACACTTTAATAAGGGCTCTGATAAGGAAATTCGTTAAATGATGGAGAAGAAGCCAATCGGCAGCTTAGGTATTGGCAGAACCATTGTGCAAATTATTAAGGGATAAAAGGGGGCAAAATGAAAAGTGGAGCTTCACTGTTATGCACTTGAAGGCAATATGCAGGTTTTAAAACTGAGATGGATTTCCAGATCAAGGCTGGAGCTGGTGCTCAAAGTCTGGCCTCTTTTCAAGCTGAAGTATTTTGATGTTGAAGCAGGAAGATAATAAGAGATGGAAGGATGAAGTATTCAGTGCAAAGAAGAGAATGCCCCTGATTTTTACAAGCCAATATGTAAAAACACTTATGCTGTGTATTCAACATGATTACAAATATTTTAACAAATAACCAGAAAAAAGTATGTCAAAATGTTAATAGTGGTTATCTTTAGGTGGTAGGATACTGTGGATGCCCCTACTTCTTCTTTCTTCTTTTCCTCCTCCTCTTCCTCCTCCCCTCCTCCTCCTTCTCCTCCTTCCCCTCCTCCCTTTGCCTTTTCCTTATTTTCTCCAATGGGGAAAAAAATTAATATTAAGAATCCTTTGGTTTTTTAAAATTGCAGTTCTTAGTGTAGATAAACTGACAACTTTTTTTTTTCTAAAATGACTTAAAAGTCATTGCATATTTTAGTTTCAGAAAAGTCTTCAGTATCAGAGGAACTGGGTTATTCTAGAAGAAAATACAGGACAGGTGCGGTGGCTCATGCCTGTAATCCCAGCACTTTGGGAGGCCGAGGCAGGCAGATCCTGAGCTCAGGAGATCAAGACCATCCTGGCCAACATGGGGAAACCCCGTCTCTACTAAAAATACAAAAATTAGCCGGCCATGGTAGCATGTGCCTGTAGTCCCAGGTACTCGGGAGGCTGAGGCAGGAGAATCACTTGAACCCGGGAGGCAGAGGTTGCCGTGAGCTGAGATCGTGCCACTGCACTCCAGCCTGGCGACAGAGAGAGACTCTGTCTCAAAAAAGAGAAAAAGAAAAAAAAAAGAAAATGCATATTCCAGGACATGCAATATCCAATAGGATGAATCCACACTTGGCCTCCAAAATAGCTAAGGATAGATTTTATTTTTGCTTAGTCCTAATTTTAGTGTAGATGCAGCTCAATCCTTCAGCGTTTGAAAGTTATATTAAAAGGCAGACCTCTGGGGGCTAGAAACCAAATTCTCAAGCTTGGATAGCTAGAGTACTTTCTGAAGGCCATTTTGTTTTTATGAGCGTTTGGTTCAGAATTAATGAGAACTACTTTGCATAAGCATCATTTTACCTTCTAAAGCAGTGCCTTATGGGGATTCTTCCCACTCACCTTATAGATACAGATTATCAAAGTTTTTTTTTTTTTTTTTTTTTTTTTTAAGGTCTCAACCCTTCACTGTTCTAGTATATGAACCTCAGAGATAATTATCTTTTAAGGTCTACAATTTTAGAGCATTTATCAGGTTATTAAAACCACCAATGATGGTGGTACACACCCGAGGAATTTGGATACTGCTGAAAAGATTAAGAAAACCAACTCCAAAGATGCTACTGCGGGGAAGGAGCACACAGAACAAGAAAAGTTTGTCTTCATTCAATGTTTATATTGTTACATTTTTTGAAATGTTTCCTTTTTTTTTTTCTCAAGCGGAGATAATCCTCGTGAGCAAGGGAGGTCGTGAAGTCCTCAAAGTTTGTTTTTTTTTTTTTTTTTTTTTTTCTGAGATGGAGTCTTATTCTAATCGCCCAGGCTGGAGTGCAGTGGCGCGATCTCAGCTCACTGCAACCTCTGCCTCCCAGGTTCAAGCTATTCTCCTGCCTCAGCCTCCTGTGTAGCTGGGACTACAGACATGCACCACCACACCAGGCTAAGTTTTGTATTTTTTAGTAGAGACGGGGTTTCACTATGTTGGCCAGGCTGGTCTTGAACTCCTGACCTCAAGTAATCCGCCTGCCTCAGCCTCCCAAAGTGCTGAGATTACAGGTGTGAGCCACTGCGCCTGGCTCAAAGTCTTTTAAGCCACTAAAATGATTTGTGATTCCTGAAGTACACAACAATGGAATTCCATTGTCACAGATGGAGAACATGTGTTAATACAGAGGGCAGCAGACCTTTAGTGGACTGGGATTTACTGTGCCAGACAGGCTAATTCCATTCAAAAATACACTTGAATACCAGTCTCAGTGGTTCATTTTCAGGACTGAAAGGAGCCAAAAGAATCTGCATGTCCCTTGGTAGGTCCATCCCTTACTAAGAAGCTGAGCTACGAGGAAGAAAAGAGTAAATAATGGCTCAGCAGCATCACAGTGTGGTGAAAACCCCGATTTAAGTCCCACAGTTTGTGTAAACAGCATGTTGGAATGAAGTTGCAGCGAACATTGGACTTGGAATGGGCTCTGTTGCTCCTTCCCCATTCTTCCTCCCTCTGCTTGTGTTCCTAAAGTCTAACCCAGGGACCACAACATCTGTGTCCCTAGAATGCAAATTTTTCCCCATACCCTCATCTCCTTCTGGTTGTTTTCAGAATGTCATCTTCCGTCCCTATTTAAAACCACACCCTTAGCACCTCCATTCCTTTTCCCTGATTTGTCTTTTTACCAGATAACTTATTATGATATTGACTATTACTTATTTCATTACCGGTCTCTCCCTACCCCACACGACACTGTCAGAAACTTCAGGGTAAAAATTTGTCTGTTTTGGTCAATGCTCCATCCCCATAACCCAGGACTGTGCCTGACACAAAATATGTCCTCAAAATATGTCCACAAAATATGTCCTTATGAGTAGTATTGGTTCTTTGTACATTTTTTTTCTAGTAGATTAAAAGCCATGGAGGGGGAGAATTATTTACTTAGTTTTAACCCTGTATAGCACATTGCCAAAATTTAAAGAGTAGTGTAGGGAACCAAGGGAGGAAAAGCTAAAGAGACCCCCGCCCTAGGTAACCCCTTGTTCCAAACCTGTGACAACATGAGACGGACTCTGAAGATATATGTAAAACTCATTTCACAGTCATTGCTACCTCACTGGGGGCAGACAGGGTCCTGAAGCAGGGCTCTTTTAAGAAATTTGTGCAAATTTGTGGGGTACAAGTGTAATATTGTTACATGCATTGATTAGCGATGAACTTAGGGCTTTTAGGGTATCCATCACCCAAATAATGTACACTGAACCCATTAAGTAATTTCTTATCATCCACTCCCCTCCCACCCGCTCACCTTTCTGGATCTCCATTGTCTATCACTCCACACTCTATGTGCATGTGTACACATTATTTAGCTCCCACTTACAGGTGAGAACATGTGGTGTTTGTCTTTCTGCATCTGACTTGTTTCACTTAAGATGATGACCTCCAGTTCCATCCATGTTGTCACAAGAGGTATGATTTCATTCTTTTTACGGCTGAATAGTATTTTGTTGGGTATATGCACCACCATATTTTCTTTATCTAATCATCCGTTGATGGACACGTAGGTTGCTTCCATATCTTTGCTACTGTGAATAGGGCTGCAATGAACATACAAGCTAAAGCAGGGTTTTTTATTGGTCCCCTAACATAACCAAGAGATTGAAATACATTGTGAATGTAGAGAGAGTCCAACTGCAGTCCCAGCCACCGGACAGGGGATAGAGCTGTGGATATTGTCACTATAGGGGCTGCAGCCCAATCGGTGGCATCACACCCTGACATGGGAAGCGCCAGGCCCAGCCAGTGATGCCACCAGACATGGAGAAAGGCCTTCCCCACTACCTCCAGATAACTGGCACCATCATCGACTTCAAAGTGCTATTCCACAGAAAATCCTTTCCCACCGGTATTCTTTATGAAGGATCTGCTTTAAGATGCAGCTGCAGAGTCACATCACCTCATTAGCCAGTGGGGCTTTGCACAGGCCATTGACATTTTTAATTACTTAATAATAAATACTTATAATAAATACCTAAATAAATAATACTTAATAATAAATACTACTAATGTGCCAAGCACTGTTTTAAGCATGTGGCAGAGATTAACTCATTGTATCCTCACAACAATGCTGTAAGGCAGGTATTATTTCATTATCCCCACTTGTTGAGGAGGAAAGTGAGGCACACAGAAGCTAAATATCTTGCCCAAAGTTACAACACTAGCAGGTGGTGCCAAGTTTGAGCTCGAGTGGTCTGACTCCAGAGTCCTTGCGTGTAACCATGAGTTAAACTGTCATGAATGAAATCTTTGCAATCTAGCTTACAAAGAACACAAAAGAGGTGACGATGAGGATGATGGCTTCCAGTTCCCTCAACCTTCAGATCTACTTGGTCACATGGTCCGGGCTTTCTCAGAAACAGGCAAAAGCAAGCTCCTCTGCTGGGACTACCCAAACCTGCTCTCCCGTGGTGATTGAAACCGGTGTGGTCTGACGCACACCTGCGCTGAGGCTACTATAGGGTTAATGCTTCCCTGACACCTGCTCACTGGGCCTTGTTCCCCTGGTACTTACCCTAAAAACCAGAGTTAGATTCAGCAGGAAGGGTTTTTCTATGGACATTAGTTTAAATTGATACTTTTTCTGATGTGGCTTTGAAACTTCAGACTGATCATTATTTTTTCATTGTCTTTTGAAGTCCTATGTGATCATTATTCTAGATAAAATATACCAGCAGCTGAACCTGGCTCACGTCTGTAATCCCAGCACTTTGGGAGGCCGAGGTGGGCGGATCACCTGAAGTCAGGAGTTTGAGACCAGCCTGGCCAACGTGGTGAAACCCTGTCTCTACTAAAAATACACAAATTAGCCAGGCGTAGTGGTGTGCGCCTGTAGTCCCAGCTACGCGGGAGGCTGAGGCGGGAAAATCGCTTGAACCCTGGAGGCCAAGGTTGCAGTGAGCCAAGATCAAGCCATAGCACTCTAGCCTGGGCGACAGAGCAAGGCTCTGTCTCAAAAACAAACAAACAAACAAAAACAAAAAAACTAGCAGAAGTGTTGAAGCAATCTTTCAAACCACACCTAGGTAAATGAATGTTCCAGACCAGTGTACACAAATCCTCAGGGGATCATGTTAAAATGAAGATTTTGATTCAGTAGATCTGAGGTTGGACCTAAGATTTTGCATTTTTGGCAAGATCCCAAGTGATGCTGATGCTCCTGGTCCAAGAACCATCTGTGGAGGAGTAGCAAGGTTCCAGAACATTTCTATCACTCCTAGCAAAGGAAAGTTCTGCGGAGAGAATGAGTACCTTCAATCCCAGATTTTCTTCTCTCCCGAATTAAAAATATTTCAAAGCATGATTTTATTACGCATAACTGTATACCTGTATAGGATAGTTGCAAAGACTAAACAGTGATTGAATACAATAAATGTGTTTTCACTTAAAATATTAATATATCCACTGTACGTTTGTTGTCAGCTTTGGGTGTGGTGAGTGAGTGGGGTACCTGTGGGACACTAAACACTGAACAGGTGTCAGTTCAAGAATACTTCTCAGGCTGGGCGTGGTGGCTCACGCCTATAATCCCAGCACTTTGGGAGGCCGAAGCGGGTGGATCACCTGAGATTGGGAGTTTGAGACCAGCCTGGCCAACATGGTAAAACTCCGTCTCTACTAAGAATACAAAAATTAGCCAGGCGTGATGGTGGGCACCTGGAATCCCAGCTACTCAGGAGGCTGAGACAGGAGAATCACTTGAACCTGGGAGGCGGAGCTTGCAGTGAGCTGAGAGCCTGCTACTGCACTCCAGCCTGGGAGACAGAGTGAGACTCCACCTCAAAAAAAAAAAAAAAGAAAGGCAAGATGTAGAATCTGCTTGATAAAGGAAAAGGACAAAACTCTGCACAGGAGGTGAAGGGAGGCTAACAGTTATTGAATAATGATTCTGGGCCAGGCACTCTCATGTTTGCTAACCCTTCCATTTTCTAAGGTAGTATGGGACAGAGGTGTTGGAATACCTATTTCCACAAGACACAGGTTGAGGAGGCCAACTGGCACAATTTATATGGGGAAGAACTTGAATCCAGACCTGCTTAAAGAATCAGGTGCTGTGCTCTTTCCACTCTCATCCCCCTGTCTCCAACCTCTTATGAAGGGTGCATGGAGCTGCCCGAGAAGAACCAGAGAGAAAGGAGACCGCTAGACATAATGGTCTTCCCGGGGGAAAGAGGGCCATGGCTGGATTTGTCTGTAGAGGGTCAAAGGGAAAGAGAAGGAATCTAGGATACCTGGGAGGAACTCTCATGTGGACAGGAAGTGTGTTTTGTTTGCTGTGACTCATCACATAGCTTAGTGTGTAGTAGAGGGTTGACTCAGCTCTGGGCTTGGGTTACTCCAACTCTACCCATCCCAAGGGAGCTCTGGCCTTTGGCTCCTGGAGATAGATAACTTCTAAATTACCTCCATAGATCATTTAGAATACCTTGCCTGATGAGAATGGCTTTGTTCACCTGTTGTACCTTGGGTCATGCTAGACAGTTGATGCTAAAAATGTGACTTATGGTGGAGACCTTGGCCATGGGTTATCATTTTGACCTCTGACAGGGCTGGAGACTGAGTAACTAAGGTTAGCCACATAGGTACTTCATGCCTAGGTGACTAACACCCACCCCTCCCAGCCCCCAAAAAATCCCTGGACACCAAGCCTAGGTGAGCTTCCCAATCGCCAGTGCTTCTGCTTCTTCCATGTTGTCTCAAGGTATTGCTGGGAGAATTAAGTGCTGTCTGTTGAAATCCACTGGAAGTGACAACTGGACGCTTGCATCTGGTCTCCCCTGAACCCTGCCCTATGTGTCTTTTACCTCTGCTAATTGTAATCTGTATCTTTCCTGTGTAATAAACCATAACCCTGAGTATAGTAGCTCTTCTGAGTTCTGTCAGTCCTTCAGACAAATCACTGAATCCGAGGGTGGTCTTGGGGATCTCTAAAGAAGAACTTAATACCCGCCATTAAGAATCAACTTGCAGAGGTGGACTGGGGAAGGCTTTAGTTTGGTTCAGACCAGTCAGCACCTGTTGAGCACTCACTGCTCACCAGGTGCTGCTAGTTGTTGGGATACCAAGATGAGTAAGTCAGAATCCCTGCTCTTCAAGACACCTTAGTGCCTGCAAGGATCCCAAGGAAAGCAATACTTTCATCCAGAGGTGCTAAGCACCAGGAGAGACACAGCATGCTGCCACAGGGCTAGGGAAAGAGCCCTCTGCCCAGGTGGGTGTTCAGGAAGGAAGGCTTCCTGGAGGAGACTGCCCTCTGCGAACCACCCTGGGTATTTTGAGGATCTGGTTACTGCTCTTGGAACAGACTGTCTGCAATTATTTAACAGCTCTCACTAGGAACATTTGCGCCCAGAGGCTCTGAAGCTAAGGTGAGGAGGAGTGGGTGTGTTTCCCGCAAACCCAGGTCTCTGCTAAACTCTGTGGACTGCCTAATTCATTTCAGACACGGAAATCAAAGTGGTGCTGCACTGGAAAAAGGAGAACAGAATGTCTCCTGTGGCTTACCTGAGGCTGTCCACAGAGCATCGGGGCCTTCTGCCTCAAAGTGTTGCTGGCAACTGCATCCACCCCTCAGGTCACAATGCTGCAGCATAGAAGTCCCAGGATCTGGTGAGAATGTCTTCCCCATCCTCCTCACCCCTGCCCAGGCTGGGGCAGACACTCTTTAATTCCACCTGCTTTCCCTGGGAGGTGCAAGGGTGGAAAGTCTTGCTCACTACTTAAGATCAGTGGTATTTCCATTCTTTCTCTCTTCTAAGGGACATTGCTACCAAGGTGGGGTGGGGCTCTCCCATTTCTTCAAGTTCTTTTCCACTTGTAAAACCCTCCCCTCATCTATTCTGTAAGGCACCTGCCCTCACCTGTGCTTACTTTTGAACTGCTTTACTGTTTCTGTTACCTCCAGGATGCCCCTTTTAAAAAAGTTCCACAGCTGATATTACTCTGTATCAGAGTAAATCCACGCAGGTCTTCTTGTGCAAGGTCCAGCACTGTGCCCACCTTTCCACAGAGGCTACTAGCCATGACACTAATCACTGTCATGGTTTATGTCACACCCACTTGGCCACCCTTGAGATCCACCACAGGGAGATGCAGCAATATACCTCTCATTCAGGTATCCTTCCTCTCCCTCAGCCACCCCACCTGTAATGGACATTTCTTCTTTTGGGCTGCCCAGATCTAGATTTGGGGAATTGTCTATTCCATGCATCTTGGTGGGAGGCAGAGCTCACCACTCAAGAGAGAAGATTAAAAGGTTCTAAACTTGTTTTCTCAGGCTCCTTAGATGGTGCACCCATGTGGGAGTCTGACACCGGAGCTACTGCCTGAGATAAGAAGGGCCCTGGGGATTCATCCTAGTGGAGATGGCGGCAGAAGCAGCGCCATACAGCCTCAGGGCAGTAGCAGCAGCCAGGCGAGCTGTGGTGCCCATGAAGTCCAGAGGCAGTGACTGCAGGGTCCAGATCAGCGTGAGATGCGATTCTGGCTGCTCAGCTGCACGTTTCTTCCTGCCTTCCTTCCTACGGGCTTCCAGCTCCCCATGTCTCGTCAGTAAATTACTTCCCCACTTATGTCAGACACAGCCAGTTTCTTTCACTGCAAACTAGAGATGCTGGCTGAGACACACCACTCTTTACAGAGCACTTGCTTCTAAAGTCCATTTCCCTCCTACCTTAGCCTCCCACCCAGGCGTGAGCCCAAACCTTTGAAGAGGTAATCGGGTGGAAAGGAACTGTGACTCAAAGTTAGGGACAAAGCTGATGAACACTAGGAGAGAAATTTCTCTCTTCACTGGAAACTGGGAAACAGGTTGAGGGGTTAGAATGTAATTAGTCATTCCAGCATCTCATAAAGTCTTTTAAAAAAGGTTGTTAATACCAGTAATAGTAAAAAAAGAACAAGTTTCCCTCTTTTTCTCTTCTGAATCCCTCTCCATTTTTTCTTCTTTCACCCAACGCTCAAAGCACGTACCTTTGGCCTTCACATGATTGAAATGTTTGCTATCTATTTTCTTCTGGATTCAAGTTTTCAGCTGGTTATCTACATAATAATCGTACTTATTTTTCTATACAGAACCTGAGGGAAAAATGCCCTTCACCATCAAATACTGCAGCCTCCACCCACCCCCATCTTGCTCCCTACCCCTAAGCAGACACAATCCTTTAAAACACACAACATAATCTTCTTTATTTAATTGTTTAATCAGTTTACATTCCACAACTGACAGATTATTTATTTTTATTTTTTCCATGAACAAGTCATTTAATTAATTACCAGACACTTGTTTTTCTTCAATCGATGGAAATACAATATTTCTGCCAATTCGAAAAAGAAAATTGCAAGATGCAGTCAGTTTCAGTGAAGTCCCCAAATGCTCTCTGCTTCCTCAGTCCTTTCAAAGTCACAGGAACCTGGCAATTTCCCTTTTCATCCCCCCTCCCACTTCCCTGTTAAATTTACCTCTCAGAATATCACAATAGTTTCAAGATCTGGTTTGGATCACCTTTCCTGTAATTAATTAATTATGAGAAGGAACAGACAGTACAATAGATCTGATAAGATGTAGCATTCTTGTTAAGATTAAACAACACATTTATTCACATCATATCAGAACAAATTAACATAATATTTAATCTTATTTTAGCACCAATAACCACAGGAATTGCTACCTCCAAGGGCAGAGGCGTTGTTAGAATCCTGCAGTACACACCACTCCTTGTCTGACCAATCAGAAAGCACTATGCAAATTAAAGGTAAATAAATTTATATTGACTGAGCAATAATCTGGTGGGCCATAAACACTCCAGGCGTTTGAGAGTTTTGTCGGTTATGGTCCCTGTCTAACGACCATATATAAAACATACCCACCAAATCAGCTCATTTTCGCTCAGTAACACAGGGCTCAGAATGTTATATTTTAAATCAATCAAACCTTGTCATAGTGACTTGTTGAAATGCTTTGAGACTACCCAGGGGTTGGCTCCTTGCCTTTTATTCTGCTCTCTCCATTAAGATCTCGATACTTATCTTTTTCACAAACAAAGGAGATTTCTTCAATCCTAAGGAAGGTCTCCAGGCAGGGAGGAGAGGTAGGCAATGGTGGGTTGAGTCCCAGTGCAAGGGTAGAACTTGTCACCATCACTGCCACCTCCCAGGAGACCCAGTGTGCCTGTAGCCACTGCCCTTCCCAGGGTATCTCCTTTTTAGCATTTGACTTTAAGATAAATGTTTAAGAAAATTAAGGGATTGAGAAAACAGTTCTAAATATTGGTGAGATGATCTTAGCAGGTGATTGGACCAGACTGACAGAGAGAAGGCCTGCCTGCCCCTTCCCCACTATATGATAAAGGGATCAGGATAAGGGGTGAGGGCAGTAGCTGACATTCCTGTAGCTGAAGAATATGACCTGCTTTGGCCTCTAGTACTTGGACAGGTCATCAGGGACATGCCTAGGGCAGCGCCGACACCCTCTGGGGGCAGATGAGACATGCAGTCCACAGGAGTGGTCATCTCCTCTTACTAAGCAGGTGAAGCAGAACTTCCAGAGGCCAAGACAGCAGCCTCGACATAGCTCTGTGCTTTCTACTCTAGGCCAACACAACAAGACTCAATCCTGCCTTCATCAACTATGACAAGAGCTATGACAGTGAGTGACCCACCAGGGAAGACCACCCCATCAGTCTTCTAATGAAGGACCTAAGTCCGTGCTGTCCTATACAGCAACCAGTAGTCAGGTGTGGCTTTTGAACACTGCAAATGGGGCTGGGCCAAATTGAGATGTTTTCTAAGGGGACAATCACATTGGATTTTGAAGACTTCATTTGGAAAAAAAGAATGTAAAATATCCCAGTAATTTTTTATATCGATTCCATGCTGAAGTGACACTATTTTTGAAATGTTAGGTTCAAATGTAGTCTGAAAATTAATTTCACTGATTTTAGCTCTTTCTTTGGACTTTAAAAAATGTGGCTACTAGAATATTTAAAATTGCATATGTGACTTGGATCATGTTTCCATTGGATGACGCTGGTCTATACTACCTTCCTGAAACTGGTCCCATCACTGTGAACCAGCAGAGGGGAGGAAAGTTGGGATTGAAGGTGCCCCTAATCATGGGTTGGGTCACTGGCCAAGCTCGATGTGCCTCCACTCTTCGGGGCAGCTGGTCTTCTCAGTCCTGCAGGGACACAGTTGTTTATGCAGCAGATTTACCTAATCCCTGCTCCTCTTCCCTACTTCCTATTACTTCAGGGTTACTGCTTTGAGGATCCTTCTCTACTGCTTTGCTGAGGATTTTCTGGTGATTCTGCCATCTCTCCTTCCCAAAGCTCCCTTCATCTTACCTCTGCTCCCAACCCACATCTTCTGCCTACTGCCTCCATGCCACCACTGCCCCTGCCGTCTTCATTCTTATTTGGTAGCATTCCTTAGCCAGACTCCCTGCTTCTGACACTGCAAGCCACATTTACATGGTGAGTCATAAATTACAAAGCAATTCACGCGTCATCTCCTTGGATGCTCTTTCTCCTACCCCAGCCCAGTGCAGCAAAGCTCAGTCAGTAGAGATAGACAGTAAAATGAGATCGTCAAAGCAGGTGGGAAAAGGAATCTGAGAATGAAAAGGTAGATAGAAGGCTCTGGACTCTGAGTGCAAACTGGATGTTAGCTCGAGGTCACTTTCTGAGGGGCGAAAGCAGGGGCCAGGAGGAGCAGAGAGAAAATGTCTCCTAATTTACCTCCACGCAGTAAGCACACACTGGCAAGGGCTCAAAGTCTCTCTAAAAATAGCAGCAAAATACACAAGGGGACTGGGCACCCCAGGAGCCCTAGAAGCTCCTGATCCCCATTTGGCTGAGAAGATGTGGAGACAAAGTGAGGTAACGAGACTCCCCCAAGCCCCCGAGTGAGCCGGTGACAGGGCCACTCATGCCACCCCAGAGTCAGGTCTTTGTCATGACCCTTGCCATGACCCTTCAAACATTGCTGATTTACTTTTATTTTGGGGGAAGTACATTTTACTTTACAGGGAAAAACCTTTAGAACAGAGAGTTCTAAGCAGACACTGGTGACTGTGGGAGAAACAACCAGAAAAAAACTTCCTGTGTCAGTGGCATCCCTCCCTTCAAATCCCACCCCAAGTCAGGATTTTAGGGCCGTCCACATAAGTCCTCAGAAAACTAAGGGCTACATCATTGCATTTGTTTAATCTCACTCTCCCTCCCCTTTATTTTCAGTTTACACTTTTATTTGTACATTTTTACAGATAGTCTTGAATAGCAAAACAGTCACACCATGGGTGGAAATGGGGAAGGAGTATGAGAATGAGTTCGTGAAAGCTCTTCACAGGAAAGGCTTGGTCACGCTCACAACACAGACGCACTGGTACAGACGGATTGGAGAGGGTCTATGGGTGACCCAGAAAGGAAAGGAAAAGCTCAGCCAGTGGGAAGCATGGGGTTCTAGAGAGGAGAGAGGGATACAGAGTTCCTTAAGGAGCAACACCTGGTCCTTGGGAATGAAGTGTGGGAGTTGCATTTGCTGAGATTGGTGTTTGCCAAAGAGATGCCAGCTTCTTTGAGCTACTGCTGTGCAACTCTTCATGTTCAGACCCAGTTTTCTGTTTTTCACACCTGAACACACACCCCCCTGCAGTTGGGTGGCTCCCCCGTTACCAGCTGGGCTCTATCTATAGAGAGAGCAATGGCTTCCCTTTCCTTGGAGGAAGTCTCACCCTCACATGGACACTTGATCGGCTGCGAAGCAGAGAATGTGCAGACCCTTTGGGAAGGGCGTTCTTTTCTTGTTTAGAACCTAGGATTCTGTTTTTCCCAAACAGGATCACACCCAGACATGTCTTAGTGAATATACCATCTAAAGGGCTTCCTTATATGAATTCATATGTTTTTGATGAAGCTACTGGCTTCAGCAACTGACAAGAGAAAGAAGATCCTAGTTCCTTGAGACTTGGTCTCACCCTAAACTTGAAAGATCATTGAAACCTTTCAGAATCTGATTTGCTTCCACCCATTCCATTTGGGAATGTACAGCTGGAAATAACGTTAGGAGAATTAAAAACAAAATACTAAGGCATTGACCATGTGCCTTGGTTAATAGTTAGCTGGTTTAGCTCATATATGCTATTTGCCCATATGGTTTACTCATTCTGTCACCTCTGCGAATAATTGAGATGGATAAAAGTGCCCTTTGCAAAACTGGCTCTGGACAAAAGGAAGTCTAGGAATAGGTAAAGTAAAATAAGGAACTAATTTCTCTGGGGGACCTGAATTTAAGTGTGCTGAAGTGGGACAGGTCCAGCCCTGTTCAGCAACAAAGATGACCTTGCACTCTGGGTTATCCTTCAGCAGCGAAGCACAGACACTTGATGCAAGAATTCCATTCCAGCAGGGGGTCTTGTGAGGGAATTAGAGGATACATAACTCATATGACACTTCATGTTTGCAAATCACTTTGCAATTTCTTTGTCACCCTTAATATACCATGAGGTAAGGTGTTATCACTATCCTCATTTTGTAGATGAGGAAGTTCAAGTATGGAGAAGACACAGTGCCCCGAGTCACAAATCATTTCAATGCAGAGCTGTAGTGAAATTTACAGTAACTGTTAAACAAGCGTAGCTTAATGAGTGAGTTACTCTGGCTTCAGCATTCTTACCTCTATGATTATATTGAGATAGCATCTGACAAAAAAAAAAAAAAAAAAAAGAGAGAGAAAATGAAACAAAAGGAAGGAAAGAAGGAAGGAAGAGAGGAAGAAAAGCAGGCAGACATGCCCAAATAGAAATCTTTTAGCGCTGCTCCATCCTGCCCCTAAGGTCCGGCATTAAACTTTTAGGCCTCTTTGCTATCTGTGGGGGCTCAGGGCCCTGCATTCTTGCTACCAGGAACACAGGGTCAACTTGACACAGACCAGTGTGGTTCTGTGGCTGTGCACTGCTCACGTGGACCCAGCTGCCAACCCAGAGACAAGCACTCATTGGGGAAGTTTTGAGGTCATGACCATTTGGATTGGGCCCATGGTAGATGTCTCAGAGTGATCTGATTATGAACAATCTTGTAGTCTTTTTTGTATTTTATTTTTGTTATATTCTACAATGAGCAGGTATTATTCAGGAAAGAAATCCAATACTCAGTAATCACATATTCTAAGAACTAGGAATAATGTTTAAGAAACATTTTGCATCATGGCAGCATCAATGAAAAGAGGGCAAACACAGCACCAGACATTGAGAGCTTTGAGAGACAGACACCAGAATCACACGTGTATGTCAACTCTGGTGGGGTTCTTAAAAATCTGCCCCCTTACTCTATCCCACACCAGCTGGAAGATGGCATGGAAGGCAACCCCGCTGGTGTGCACCAGCTCTTTCTATTTGCACTGAAATCACCTCTCACTCGGAAACATCGTATTTCCCTGGAAAGGGCTGGGTGTGTCCCCTGGGATGGATGAGTCCCCTGAAGACAGGGAACATTTTCAGAAAAGCAGCTTCACTTTAACTACCAGAATCAACCAAGTATCCCCCACAAACCACACCAAAGGATGACCACAGTGTATCTCTTCCCACTCCTTCCCCCGGATATTTGAAAAATCAGTTACCACTCAGCGCATAATCCAAGTGAAGAGAGAGTCCATTCTAAATGCCTCTGGGTGATGTACCTGAGTTCATTATTCTGAATTTGACCCAGGTGGGCATCTTTGGAGACCTAAGCAGCACATCCTCCCACTGAATCAAGACAGCTACACATAGTGCATTTGTTTCCAGCATCTTATCATGAGTGTGGATGAATATTGAGATATAGGGCTCAGTCTCAGAGTCTTGGGATATCCTTCCCTCTTGTCACAGGAGAGGCAAGCATTGTTGGTGGGACCACTCATCCCTGATGGGAAGATATGCACCTGGGCTCGGGGCGCTTAGGGAAGTCTTTGTCTAGATTTGGAGGAGTTGTCCAGTCTCTGTGACTCCATGATCCCTGAAGTTGAAATGGTAGGGTTGTTGAAAAGCTAAGGCTTGGAGGAGGATTGAAGCTGGAACAGGCACAGATTTTATTTTTCATATTTTGATGCCAGGGAGCCACAGACCTCCTTATAAAACCTACAGCCACAATGAACAAGGAAGGGGGCTGCTTGGAGTCTAGGAGCCTCTCTACAGATGAATCACTTATCTATCTTAATTGACCCAAGTTGATGCAGGAGGAAAGTAGGAGTGAGTGGAGGGAGAGGAAACGGAAACAGAAGAAGAAACCATAACTCCCAAAATAAGGAGAAAAAGATGTGGGGCCTCTCTCTAAGTAGAATACCTCACTTTCCTGAATCCCAATGTAGTAGAGTAGTGAAGGAAATAAAAGTTGCAATGGGTCCCAGGCTCAAGGTTGACTTGCATGGAGCTCAAAGCACATACATGTTCATATGCCAGTAAGAAGTTTGAACTTGACCTGGGGTTGGGGCTGGTGACTTTAGTGAGGTCATTGACCCTAAATGCCCTCATAAGGTTGGGTTCTACTTTGATTCAGGGTTAGCAGAGTCTGACCGACAGAGCCTCACAAGTCAAGGCTCTTGTCTTCCTCCTCCTCATCTCCCTCAGCTACCTCACAGACAGAAAGCTTCTGTAACTGGTTGGAGTCAGATGTTTTAATCTGTGATCAAGCCCTTATGCTAGAGGGATCAAGGGCACCTGAGAAGTCCTCCCACTGGCCAGGACTTGCCCTCTGAATGGGGCCTCTATCCTGGTCATGTGGCTGGGCGTGGTTTGTTTCCCAGCAGGATCAGATCCCAAAGTGTGTTTGTACTTATCTGGCCCCACTATCAAAGAAGTCACTCAAAGCCCCTGCTCTGGGCTGATGAGTTGAGCCCAGGTTGTTTACATCTTTCCTGGGAGCTTTCTAAAATTTCAGGAACTCTCAGGGTTTCAAAGGGATGCAGTAAACTTTGCTAAATGTCTGTCACAAAGATAGTAATTGGATACAGCAGATAATCTATTCATTGAAAGTATAGGATTTTTTTTTTTTAAAGAGGATATAAATAATGATAGGTCTGTAGCCAGCATCCTCAAACATGGTTACTTACAAAAAGTTTAAATGGTTCATAGCAAATTTCCCCATTTAGAATTTTTGCCCTCTCTCCTGCAACTGGAAAAAAGCTGGAATTTCAGTGTGGTCATAGACAAGCCCTCTTCCCCAAATGGATGCTTGTGAACACCTGTCTGTCCCTTCCTTTGGGAGAGCCCATTCAGGACACTTGGAAGGAAGACACAAGGCCTCTCAATCTGAGATACTTTTCTTCACTTTTCCTTAAGCCCAAGTATGCCCTTCCCCTTAAGGGAGAAATCTCTTTTCAAAGAAAATTAGAAATAAAATGCCCAATTTAAAAACTGGGTTTTCCTGAAAATTATTTCCCTTCTCACAGAATAAATCATTTATTTTAAAAATAATCCTTAGAACCCCAACTGGAAGCTAACAACTTTTCCCATTGCACACGTTACCCTATCGCCCAACACACCCACACACAGGGAACTCACACGTGAGACCTTTTGCAGATGCTGACCAGCGTCCCCAGTAAGGAAGTCTTGAGGAGTGCACCCACACCTGTGTGCAGGTGTGTACTGACACAAACGTACACAAAATGCACCAGAGAGATACACACACAGAGAGACCCACATTCAATCCCATTCATGCACATCAGATGTCATATCATATCCAGATATGAATTACACACACACAGTTCAAAGGAGCAGATGAGGGTGGAAGATAAAAGAGAGAGAAGGTAAGTGGTTAGTAGGTGAGAAAAGGAGGAGGGTGGTAGGAAGATGGGTTGGAAGACAGGTAAATGAAACGGATCACACAGCCGTGGAAGGAAGGCTGCTGAGTGCTTGGCAAAGCTCCCAAAGCATATTTGTTTATGAAACAATGGGATTCTCTGCTATACAGCTGACCACGGCTATGCCAGCTCAGGGATTCTCACCTGGCCTCCCCAGGGCTGTTGGGCACCAGCAGGGTCACTGAGATGACTGTGAGTGGCTCCAGCCCACTCCAGCAGACTCCCACCCCTACAGTGTTCGCAACTCTCTGGCTGACTTTGCTTGCCAGCACCTGCAGTGCTAATTTGCTCAAATGAGCCCAAGATACTGGGGTGGATTTATTCCACCTCTGTTTGGGTGCTAGCCACTAAGACTGTTATTTTGGGATTCATGGCCTTGAATATCAAGAGGGAAAGGAGGAGGATGGAAAGAGTCAAGAGTTCTGCATTAATTTACACAATATCATACAAACTTGAGCCCATGGGAAATGGACGTGCTCTCTCTGCATGTGACCTACTTCCTTTCGCTTGTACAGAGGTCACCCCTAGGGAAAGGGGAGATGTCAAGTGACAAAGGACAGCTTCTATAATGGGGAGTGAAGGTCTTGTTGGTGTATGTTCTTGTACAACAGCAACCAGAGCAACATTCCTTCTCCCTCCCGAACCGTGTGTTCCCCCTCTTCTCTCATGGCCTATGTGCCCAGCTGTGTCTTGAACTTCCAAAATTAGAGGACTAAATCATGCAGAGTCCCAGAGCTGTAATGTGGAGAACCACGGGGGTCCTCTGGCCCAGTGGCTTTGTTCTTGGTTCTGCCCTCTGGAAATTTCAGCTATACCAAAAACAATAATTTTAAAAAACACAACACAAACAATAAGACCCCACGCTCAAGAAACATCCACCGCACAGACACACACACACACACACACACACACACGCACACACCGCTCCAGGGATCTGTAGCTGCAGAATTGGCACCCTTATCGGCCTGTCCCTCATGACAATTTCTAGGTCTCTGGGCCTCTATCTGGGGCCATGAAACCACTACAGTGATAGAGAGACAACAGTCATAATGCAGTATTTCCATTTAAAAGGTAGAAAAGAAAAAAAGGAAACTGCCCAAAGTACACATGCACGCACACCCGCACACACACATCACAGCATGACTCCAAGGCTCCAGTCTGCCCAGGGAGTGCAGGTGCGGCTGGGGACAGGGTGGCCTCTTGTTTCACTGGGTGTAAGGCAGCTGGAAGGTAAGACTGGGTTGTCTGAGCATCCACCGAAGCGTCCTTTCATTGATGCAGATCTTGCCTCTCAGCATGTTCTCTTCCCTTCCCACCTATGAAACATTGTCCAAAGGTTTAGCAGCAAAGAGAAAACGTCCTTCTCAGTTTGTTTTCTCTTCCACTCCTTGTGTGTTGCTGGTGGGCTGGGAAGGAAGTCCGAACAGGAAGAGCAGGAGAAGAAGTGATTCTGAAAATGGCCTCAATGATTTGGTTACATTCTAGGAACTAAGGGCTTTGTTACCCTGTGATATGACTGGTTAGGGGTGGCGTCCTCTCCTGTTGGCCCAGTGGGTGGCACTTACTTCTCTACATCTGTGCTGCCTCAGACCCCTGCCACTGTCCCTTCACCACCCCGTCCTCGCCAGTGATGGGGATCAAGATGCGGTCGCAAGTGGTGGTGTTCGCTCTGTCTTCAAGAGACCATGAAGCCAAAAGTCAAGAACCGATGGAAGAGCCACAGGATGGAAACACTTTCCCCATCTCAGAGATGAGGCAACACAAAGTCCGGCGAGATGCAGGTGCCTGAGCCAACTCAACTCTACCTTGGCACTGGCATCGTCTTGATTTAGTTTTGTTTTGTTTTATATATGTATATTATATATATATATTTATATATATATATATATGTATGTATGGGTTTGTTTTTTAGCACACTGTCCCATTCTCGGGTCTGGATTTAGGGCAGTTGGTCCTCGGGACAGGTTGAACAGAAGGGGCCAAGGTACAGAAGAATCCCGAGATGAGTGTGAGGCCCAGGCCCCCCCATGCACAGAACATGGACCAGCCATAGCCATGGCTGATATCATCAGGGAGTCCGTACAAGTAGCGTGGGTAACGTGACAGCTCAAAGTTGATCCCGGCCACACAGGTGCACAGTGAAATGATGCAGAAGGTTCCTGGAGGATAAGGGAAAAGACACGGGGCGGGAAAATGAAGAAGGAAAGGGGAGAGGAGAGGGAGAGAGAAAGAGAAAAGTTAAGATTATTACATTTTTAATTTTTTTAAGGAGGAAAAATGGGAAGTCTAGGTAAGAGCAGGTTATCACCAAGGTCAATATCTGGAAATATTCATGGAGAGGAGAATAATATTAAAGGATCACCAGTTCATGACTCTCCAATAATGGCCCACTCTTGGACACACTCAGGAAGTCTCTCCTTTGGGAAGATACTAAATAGATATCTCATGAGCATTTTTTGTGGGGTAGAGTGAGCAGAAGCACATTCAGTTCATTTTCCTAAAGCATTTTAAATTCATTGTATTTCTTTGGAGACAGGGAAAACACCTCCTGTTTACTACTTCTTTAAAGAGAAAAAAAAAATCTTTTTCTTATACATAATGACTTACTCATACAGTAATAGGTTTTCCTTTAATCTGTTCGCCGACAATTCTTCCAAAACCTGGAAATATTTTCCTTTTTCCTGTAAGACATTTCCCAAAATGTTCTCTCTGGAATGCTAATGCTATGAGATCCTTTACAAAGTGAGAGGGAGGTAGAGTCAAAAGACGGGGAATCCTGCTCATGACTTCTCACCCATGAACACGCATCATCCACATTAATATTAAGGTAACTCGTCTACCCTACTTTATGAGGAATTTCACAAACTTATTGGTGATGGGACATCCTCTTAAAAATATTACTCATACCAGTCTCTGATAAGAAAACTGCTATAAGAGGTAGAATGATATAAAATGGTTTAGAATTATAAACCCATTTTAAACTAATACAACAAGTTTTTGGTGTGCCTAAAATGAATTCAATAATGTTCCTCTGGATTTGCTGTGTTTTCTGTTCTTTGTGTAACCACTGATATGAGAGGAATGAGCAGAAGAAGGATGTATAGTTTGGGAAGGCTGGGCTGGATCAATGGAAGGAAAAAAAAAGAAAAGCATTTTTACAGGGAAGGAACAAAAGGAGGTGCATTCAATTTTATATTTATTATTAAAACTCTTGCTTTCTAACAGCCAAGTTTCTTTAAGATTGAGCCTTGTTTCTTTAAGAGCTAGCCTAATTTTTTTTCCAGAAGCTTCCTGGAAGACAAGGAAGAAAATATAGAGTGGAAGAATGAGGCTCACAAGCTCGTGATAATTTAAATGGCCACAGTTGACCCTAAAATAAGTATTAAGTGCTATGTGCTAGGAACTGTGCTAATGATATAGTGGCTAAAAATGAATTATTTAGGCAGATAGTGAGGGTAAGGAAGTCCTCGGTAAGGTTTTCCTTTTAATAAAAAGCAGCCCCCAAATCATTTCTTTGAGCAAACGAGCAGCCTGTAAAATTGAGCTACAGACATAGATAAGCATGCTGGAAGCTTGCACGGGTGCATACCCGCAGCTGTGCCAATAGGAAAAGGCTACCTGGGAGCTAGGCATGTTCAGCATGGTGGCTGCATCTTGCCTTTTCTTTGTCAACCACATGAACAGTAAGGAGCAAACAAGATGGCGCCCCCCAGGTAGAAAATCCGTTTGCATAATGAAAAGATTAGGATGGGGTGGCCAGCTTTATCATGCCCTATGTAAATGTCACACCTGGTTCAACCAATCTTTGAGCCCTATGTAAATCAGACACCATCGCCTCAAGCTAGTCTATAAAAACCCTATGCACTTCGCCACCGACTGGAAGTCCCACTTGGGCGCCCTTCTCTCTCTGCGAGAGAGAAAGCTATTCTCCTTTCTCTTTCTTTTGCCTATTAAACCTCCGCTCCTAAACCCACTTCTTGTGTGTCTGCGTCCTCAAGTTCCCTGGCGTGAGATGACAAACGTTGGATAATTACCCCAGACAACGACGCTGCCTCACTGAGTACGTGGCATGTATTGAAACCTTAATTCATAAAACAACTCTTAAGATGTGGGTTATATTATCCCCATTTTACTGATGAGGACATTGATGCCCAGAGAGCTTAAGTCTAAGATCACACAGTTAGTAACTGGCAGAGTCTGGTTAAAACTCAGGCAAGCTAGTTCCAGACCGTGCAGTCTCATCCACTGTACTATTTACAACTGGTGCCAGGCAAGGTGGATCATTTCACGGGTCTCCCTTGTTGCACTAGACCTAGGTTCCAGATGCCTCCTCCCTCACTCGGCATGGGTTAGGGCAGTTTATAGTTTTGGAGGACTCAAAGCAGATCGCTGAGCCCCACACCCACAGTTTCTGGTTCCGGAGGTCTGGGGTGGGGACCTGAGAATTTGCATCCTGAAGAAGTTCTTGGGACATGCTGATGCTGCTGGCTCAATGACCACACTTTGGAGCTATAGGATTTGAAACAAGTTTTTACCGGAGAAAGATAAAACCTAATCGGCCAAAGCCCAGATCACAGAGGAAGAAATAAAAACGGATAGTACTTGTGAAAAATGGTCAATTTTACCAATAACCAAAGAATTGAAAATTAAAAGCATAATGATAATCTATCAAATCAGCAACATTGTGTTTTATTTTGTTGTTGTTTTGCTTTTCTTGTTTGTTTGTTTTTTAAAGATCATCTCCAAAACTAGTAAGGGGGCAGTAAAATAGACCATCCCATAGACTCCAGGGGGGAGTGTAAGCTAGTATTTCCTTGCAGAAAAGTGATTTTTAAAATACTCATACCTTCATCCTAGTAATTTCATTTTAAGTTAAGAAAATAATCCCACCTAGGGACAAATACTTAGGCATGGACGTGTGTAAGATTTAGATATGAAGATGTCTATGGTGAGGGTACAATGAGGAGTGGCTGTCGGAGGGCAGACCAGATGAAGCCCCAGATACTGGGCAAGCACTGTTTTCAGAGCTGAGAAGTTTGAGCTTTACGTAGGGTCAAGGCACTTTGGTGACTTCAATCCGCATTTCCAAAGACCACTAAGTCAGAAGTGTAGAGGGCAGCCCAGAGGTAGGGAGACCAGTTAGGAGGTTGCCGCGGTCATCAGGGAGAAGGGGGAAGGGTCTGGCAAGGTGGGAGCAGAGCTGGGAGCTCCGAATGGCTTAGTGGATGATTGTTTACTCAATGATTATTTGTAGAAACAACTGAAGGTGCCCTGGGCACAGTGACAGTATGACTAAAATGTATGCATTTGTATTTGTGCATGTGTGTGGATGCATTTGTGCATGTGTGTGATGCACGTGCGTAGTGCCATCAGTGCTTGTGAGAACAGTACTCCAAACTTGTGGGAGTTACAGAACATTTTTCATGTTGTGCACTAGGGCTCAGACTGAATTCTCTGATGGTCCCCAGGTTGGATTAAGTCTCAACCTAGACTCCCTGAATCAGAGGGTGGGAATCTATAGTTTCTACAAGTTCCTCAAGATGACTTCTGTTGGTCAGCCTGCTTGAATCCTTGTGTGGGGCAAAGGTGCTTTGTATGACCTGGAGAAGTGATTCCAGGTGGGTAGAAGCAGGGGCAGGAGAGGAGAATGAGGCAGCCTGCAGGACACAGCCAAGGCAAGAGCAATTGCCTGGGGTGAGAGAGCAAGAGGAAGCTGTGTCTTGGCATTACTTTCAAATAAACCAGATTCCAGCAGACCAAAGCCAGCCTGCTCGTGCCTCACCTACTGTGGATGCTTCCAATTGCTGGTTTGTGAACCCACCATTGGATGTGTAATGCTATAATTTACTAAAATTTAGATTTAGGACAGAAATGGGGGGCAGTGAGGTGAGTTCAAGTTCAAGCAACCCTTGGGATGTTCAAGGCATTTGAAAACATGTATCTGGAGCCTGATAGAAAGTTCTGAGCCAGAAATGTGGAATGAGTCATCATCTCATAAACTGAAGCTGTGGATGGGATTGAGGTCACCGAAGGACTTTATATAAACTGTTTCTACAGAGGATACTTAAAGAAATGGAGAAATTTCTTCTTATCAAAAAGCCATTCTATGCTGGTGAAGTCTAGTCATTTGTTCTGAGACAGGAGGTTGACCTCAAGGAAACTGTCGTCTTCCCAAGCTGACAGTAGTTGATGAAGCTGAATATACATGATTATCGTGGCATGTCACACAGCAGGGCAGGCAAGACACAAAGGATGTGGCTGATGAATGGGGAGTGAAGGGATAAGGTCCAGGTGGACCTAAGTACCAGTAGAAAATGACTCGACTTCTTCATAACTTTCATTTTGCTGTTTTGCTATACTAACGGAGTTGATGAGGAATCTTCCTGCCTTTACTTCCTGTTGGTTGCTCTGTGACTGTGGAACCTTTTGAAATTCCTTTTGTTAGCTCTTGTCAATATCCCCAAAGATGGGAAAACACTTTTATGGCTCCCACTTGAGATGGCCCTTAACGTAGACCATTGATACAACTTGCTTGGAAATTCCATGTGTCAAAGAGGGAAGAGTTGGAAGAGGTTTGATTAATTTCCATACATGCTACTGTTTTCTGTTATGAGTAAGGGTTTATACGTTTTTAATATGTACATTTTTTGAGACAGATTCTCATTCTATTTCCCAGACTAGAATGCAGTGGTGCAATCATAGCCCACTGCAACCTCTGCCTCCAGGGCTCAAGCGATCTTCCCACCTCAGCTTCCCTAGTAGCTGGGACTACAGGTGCATGCCACCATGCCCAGCTAATTTTTAATTTTTTTGTAGAGACAGAGTTTCACCATGTTGTCCAGGCTGGTCTCAAATTCCTGGGCTCAAGCAATCCACCCACCTTGGTCTCCCAAAGTGCTGGGCTTATAAGGATTATAAGTGTGAGATACCACACCTAGCCAATAATTTATATTTTTATGTACCCCTTCACATAGAAGTTCAAATTTGAAAATGTGTACTAATAATTAGAAATAGATAAATGTAGGTGCATAGTAGATCCTCGATAAAGGGACTGAATGAATAATGCGGTGCCATTCCTACTCAGCACCATATTCTGACAGTTTAAGTAATGATATGCTTTGACCAACATTGATTGAATCCCATAGAGAGGGGGACAAAGGGGAAACATATGGGCAAGGACCCTGACTGACACAGATTGCTGTCTAGTGTGATGAACGCAACTCTCTGCCTGTGGTTTGGTGGCAAACTGGGGAGTGTGGGGTTCAAAACTCCTCCCCATTGACTAGCTGAGGTTAGGGAGCAGGTCCTCTAGGAAAATATTTTAAATGGCTCTGCTGGAAAAGATGTCTCAATTAAAGGACAGTAATAGATATTACAACATGGGGAACTGCAACCTCCTCCATTTACCCAAAGTTCAGCAGTCCCTTGTGCAAGTGGCACAGGCCTGGGGAGAGTTATGGATGCAGATGAGGGGGCTTCTGCTCAGAAAAGAGTCCGTATGCATCCCCTCTATGGGAAAGATAAAGTCCTGCTCTCCCCAGCAGGAGCAGACCATGGCCTCTGGGGCTAAGTCTTCAGGATCTGTCACTGTATTTCACATGAGCATTTATTGATATATAAGTGAGGATCGAAGAACTAGAATCAATAGTAATAATGCATAGTCATATCTTCTTAGGAAGGCCCACTATGAACTGGGGTTTGGGCCCCATCCCAATCAGACTCCAACACTAACTGTAGTCATGGTGTAACAACAACAAGAAAAGAACTCTGCCCCTAACCCTTCCTTTGGGAGCTGGGCTCTGCTGCGTGCTGCACACGCTGGCTGTAAGCAGTGTCAGGCATAACACTGGCCAGGGCAGTCATGACAGTAGGAGTGGTGGCTGGTGGTAAGCAAGGTCAGGTCTTGGGGAGGGGCCATTGGTGGCATTGGTGGCATAGTAACTGTGATGATGGGGAAGGAGGGAGACATTCCTGTGGCTGTAGGCACCTTAGTATGCAGAAGAGCAAATCAGCAAATATTTGTTGAACTTCTATGTTTGGGTCAAGCTTTATGATACATGCTAGGGACATAAAAGAAAGAATAAGACATGATCCCTGCCCTTAAGAATCTTTAATTAATCTAAAATAAGAATTAATCTTTAATCTAAAATAAAAAGCTTTTTCAAAAAGCTTATACTCTAGGCAGGGATATGAGACATGCATAAATGAAAAGTTGAAGATGAAGTGAAGATAGTATCAGACTGAGGCTGAAGAGACCTGAGTTTGTTATCAGCCCTGAATGGTGGGTCCCTCATCTGTAAAATCAGGGAGCTGGAGGAGAGGACTTCCCTCCCAAGTCTGGTAGTCTCTAGCAAGAGCATGAGTCATAAATACCCAGTAGCAACTGGTAAGAGTTATACTCAGATACAGATGATAATGCTGGGTCAGGAGGGTTTCCCACAGGAATAGGGTCTTGAAGGAGGCACAGGGTTTCTGCAGACCGTAAACAGAAAGGGGTCCCCGCTAGGTCTGGAAAGCATCCCTCCTTTCACCTCAGTGCCCCATTGTCCTAGGGCTCTGTGCCTGCGATAAGACGGCATGCTCACAGGCAACCCTTACTACGCCTCTAACCTCTGAAAGGCTTGCTGCTACCCTCTGAGTCATGCTTCTGGCATTTCTCACACAGACCGCTGTAACAGATCACTGGAGTCCTGCCTTTTAGTTTTGCCCTCAAAGAGTACCCAGTGGTATTTTAAAAAATTAATCAGATGATGATTCTCTGTTGCTTAAAACCCTCCAATAGCTTCCTATCACACTCAGAACACAATCCAAATGCCCGTATTCCTGTATCCTGTACATCTGGCCGTACCTGAGTGAATCCCGCCTACCTAGCCAGCCTCATTTATCACCCTGACTCCCACCCTCCCTACACTCTGGCCACACTAGAGAGCATTCTGTGTCTCAAGCCAGTGAAGGTTGCCCTACCTCAGGCCTTTTGCACTGGCTGTTCCCAGGCCCAGAATGGCCATCCTCCAGCTCTGCTCAGATCTCAGCTGAAATGTCATTCTCTCAGACCCTCCCTGGCCTTCTTCGGAAGCAGCACCTCCCCCAGTGGTTTTCAAACCTTGATCCAGGGAGGCAGCTCAGGAGCTGCCACTGGGAAGGAGGGCGGGAAGTAGAAGAGACTCCTAACCCTCTCTTTTCTTTGGCCAGAATAGCTTTGGTTTGATCTGTTTCCATGTGAAATTTCATTGGAAGAAAGAATTCCAGTGACGTAAACATTTTTGAAAATCACCGGCTTTGTCCATCTGCGAGGGGAGCTAAGGTAGGTCATTGGAGGAACTGTCCTTTGGATGGCAAAGTCCAGTGGCTGCTCTGTGGGTGGCAAGGCTGCGCCTTTGGCAGAAACAGCAAATTGTTCTCAACCCTCTTCCTGCTGGTTTTGGAAGGGACCTCAGACTCCTACTCAACCCAGCCCTCCAGGCAGCTAGCTGCAGCCAACCAGTCGCAGCTGGTTGGAATGAGAAATGAAAACTAATTACCCTTTCTGTGCCAGAACTCTCACTGGCATTGGCTCAGAGTTCAGGAGTCCACTTAGAAGAAGGGATGGCACCACCCCAAGTAGCTGCAGGCTGAGAGCTGTGCTGTTAAGACCTGCTGACATAGAAGCAGCAGCACCCCGCAGACCCCTGGGCTCCGCTGTCCCTGTCTGTAAACGCCTGTGAGTGGGAAGGCATGGCTGAGGTGGGGAACGGGCTATGTAAACACACATGCTTCCTTGTGTTGGCTCAAAGGCACCACCTGCTTCCTTTGATGACTGTTCCTTCCTGAAGCTCTTTCAGGAATCATATCTACAACGTCACCTTACAACTCCCATCTCTGAGCCCTTGTCAACACCTGGCTGGAAGAGGGGAGGATGGTCTCAGTGCTCTGGACCTGCTGCTCCCCCAGGACCCCTCCACACTGTGAGGGCGAAAGAGAGGAAGCCACTTTCATGCCCAGATTGCTCACTCCTTGTCCCAGCACCAAACATAGCTTCCTCCTCCATCTCCTTCATGTTCACATTGCTGCTATCCCCCATTCATATTTCCTTGGTTGCCAAATATTAGCTTCTAGTTTTCTTGCTAATTTTAGTTTTTTGACTATCTGACAACTTCCTCCTGCTTGGATATCTCTTCCCTCGGTTCCCAAGCTGCCCTGGCTCCAGGCTTCCCCCTCACTCCTTCCCACCCTCTACTGGTCTTTCCAGCCCTGCAGTTCCCAGCTTTCCTCTCTCCCCACATCACACGTCTTTGCCGGCAACATCCTGCTCTCCTCTGACTTGAACTCGCACGACTGGTTCATGCGATTATTTCCTTCTTTCTATACCCCATCCCCAGGGACACAGGGTGTTCAAGGTGTTCCCTTGCCATACACAAATTTTTAGTGCTACCTCCATAAGCCCAAATTTCCGTAAGTTCCTTACTTGTTTTATTCCTCCAAAGTCTTGCTTCCCTAGTAGGGTGACCAACCATTCTAGTTTGCCTGCAACTTGAGGGAGGATGGCGCCTGGAACTTGGGACTTTCAGTCCTAAAACTACAAAGTCCTGGGCTAAGAGAGTCCAATCGGCCACGCTCTCTGCTGTTTCCTCACAGTCCCACTTTCTGCTCTGGGGCCAATAGGTAGTGTTGTAGTGATGACATCAGTGAATCCCTGCTTGAAAGTTAGAAAGCACCACCGGGTAGCCAGAGGAAACAGAAACTCGGATCCCTGGAATGTGTTGCTAATGTTAGGCAGTGCCAGGCAGGGATAGCATTGTTGGGGAGCAGCTAATTCTTTTGTCATCCTGAAATGTCACCAGGGAACAATTAGTCAGCCAGTCCAACAATGGCTCTTTCCCAGTACCACCTTAAAGGTTAATAACCAAAATATTTCTGAGTTGATATTCAGAGTTACGGAGCTAACTCCCTGCTCAGCTCACTCTGAGTGCTAATTGCAGGTGTATAAGGTGGACAAGGCGGTGCTTCCTGTCTGCTTGTTGCTGGATTAGCCTACACAGAAAGGGGAGGCTAGAACATGTGTTTCCACTCCGCTTGGGGATTCTCAGAGAAGCCACGGCAGTCATGACACAGCGATGGACCCTGTGGAGAAATAGCATCAAAATTGAGGCCTCAGGCTAGGCAGCAGAAATGCTCTTACTAATTCAAGAAGCCGTCTCCTAGGAAACCGAGGCCCTCACGAGGCTTCTCACGGAGATTCAGGGCAGTTACACATTGTGTGCACAGGCATTTGCCCAAATATCTATTCCTTATGTGACCAAGTTGTGCCCACAACTTCACTGGTGCCCAATTTCTGCAGGTTTCTAGAGCCAGATATCCATCTGTGTGACAGTTTCTGCTCCCGGGAATAAGGAATGGTGTCTGCAGATCCCCAATCCTGGCTTCCTCCCTTGTTGCTATGTGGTGAGAGGGCCTCCATTCTGACTGGAGCCCTACAGGTCGCTGCAAGGCCGGCTCTGCAGAAACACCCACGTGGGTGTGCGTGTCAGGGAGGTCAGAGAAGCGGCAGCCAAGTCCTCCATGAGACACCTCCCTCTATCCCCTCTCCAATCTTTAAAACCAACAAGAAGCATATCCGCAAACAGAAGGAGAGCGCCTCCTCCTTCCACAGTGGCACATCCATCCTGGGAAGTGGATGATACAAAACCCTGCCTTTGCTTAGATTAAATGCTTCAGCCGCATTTAGCTCTCAAGAGCACTTTATAGCTTTGTTCAGACCTGCACGGAATATAAATTATGGTTGAATTATACACGATTGCATCATCAGCACTCAACAGGCAGGTCACAGGGTTTTACATCAAAGGCGCCTTAGGGATTTGTCGGGATAAGGCAGGGGAGGGTGGATGTGTTCAGAAAGAGAACATGCTGAGAGGGATGGGGTTGGGGCAAAAATCACTGATGATTCTGCAAGCTGTGAAAAGGCTCTAGGCAGACACTGCCAGGAGTAGAACTCGGGAGTCAAGCCTCTGGGGCAAGCAGGGTTTGTGTTCCTGAGGCTGTGTCTATACACGACACAGCTGCTCTGCACCCAGGCGTGAGCATTCCACAGCAACGCAGCATCCCAACTCAAAAGACTACAGGGACCGGTCCCTCCATAGAGGCTGGTCTCAGTTCCAAAGAGAATATGTCCAGATTCCTATCATAGAACCTGGAGTCTTCTCCCTTGGTTTTTACACATCTACGGATGGCCATGGAAACACAGGAATTTTGCCCTTGAAAAATTCGTATGTTGAAACCCTAACCCCTAGTATTTCATATGTGACTATATTTGGAGATTGGGCTCTTAAAGAGATAATTAAAATGAGGCCATTAGGGTGGGCCCTAATCCAATTCGATGGGTGTCCTTTTTTTTTTTTTTTTTTGAGACGGAGTCTCGCTCTGTAGCCCAGGCTGGAGTGCAGTGGCTGGATCTCAGCTCACTGCAAGCTCCGCCTCCCGGGTTCCCGCCATTCTCCTGCCTCAGCCTCCCAAGTAGCTGGGACTACAGGCGCCCGCCACCTCGCCCGGCTAGTTTTTTATGTATTTTTAGTAGAGACGGGGTTTCACCGTGTTCGCCAGGATGGTCTCGATCTCCTGACCTTGTGATCCGCCCGTCTCAGCCTCCCAAAGTGCTGGGATTACAGGCTTGAGCCACCGCGCCCGGCCTACGACGGGTGTCCTTATAAGAGGAGGAGCTTGGGAAATACAAAGAGACGCCAGGTGCGTGCACACACAGAGGGTCGGCCTTGTGCAGAGGCAGAAGAAGGAGTCCATCTGCAGGTCAAAGGAGACAGGCTTCAGAGGAAACAACCCTGTTGGCACCTTAAGATTGGACTTCTGGATTCCAGAATTGTAAGAAAATTAATTTGTAATGTTCTAGCCACCCGATCTGTGGTATTTTGTCATAGCACCCCTGACAAAGTAATACAACAGGTGAATATACAGTAATTGGCTTATTAATATTACTTTGCAACACAGGATGAAATAAGAATATCTATGTGGCCAGACCTTGTGGCCATCCTATAGCCAGAACATGCATCTAACATAGCCATAGCAAATAATAGCTGTTAGGCATCTTGTGTTCTTTTTTTTTTTTTTCTCCATCTAATCTCCCTCACCCAGGTAATTATGCTCACTTCCACTCCGCTCCCATCAATCCACTTGTTCTTTTGGGTGTATGTTTAGATTGGGTCACAAGATCAGTGGCCCTGGTAGCCTCTACACTGAAGCTAGAGCCTTTATAAACTTCTGAAGCCATCCCAAGGGCTGAGCAAATAGAAGGGGACGTTGGCAGGGTGTTCAAAGGGTTTCATTACAATGAGAATTGATTAAGGTCAAAGTGCCATTGACCTGTCTCCTGGACTGGAGTCTGAAATTCTCATCCTCCCTGCGGTCTATACAGAGTCTTTGAAATTACCCGTTATGGTCTAATCCTAGTCCCGAATCTCCCAAGATACCTTCCCCAAGTATGCCTAGCATGAGATTATCCACACTTTTACTGAACCTTTAAAACTTTTATGGTCCGAAACAGCAACCTACCAATGAATTGCACCTCCTATCCTCTGTTTTAGTTTGTGTTCAGCTAGCCTGTGAATTTCTCAAGAACTGGTGTGGTGGTGGTGTCTCCTTTGGTATCGCACACAGCACTGAGCATTCAATCCCTATCACTTGGACAAATGGGATTTCTAGGCTGTGCAGCTTATAACTAAAAATATGAACATTGGCCGGGCGTGGTGGCTCACGCCTGTAATCCCAGCACTTTGGGAGGCCGAGGTGGCAGATCACCTGAAGTCGGGAGTTCAAGACCAGCCTGACCAACATGAAGAAACGCCATCTCTACTAAAAATACAAAAGTAGCCAGGAGTGGCGGTGCATGCCTGTAATCCAAGCTACTTGGGAGGCTGAGGCAGGAGAATTGCTTGAATCCGGGAGGCAAAGGTTGCGGTGAGTCGAGATTGTGCCAATGCACTCTAGCCTGGGCGACAAGAGTGAAACTCTGTCTCAAAAAAAAAAAAAAATAATAATAATAATAATTGAAACCTAAAGGAAAATGAAGTAAACACACTATACCTTGTCCCCTCATTCCCCTTTCTTAAATTGTTACGTAATTGCTGAGGTGTTTGTGTATTACATTGCTGTGTTTGTGTGTGTGTGTGTGTGTGCGTGCACAGGTGCATGCACCCATGCACATACACACCTTCCTTGTGTTTCAGTGGACACCTTGGATTTCAGAAAGCAGTTTTCTTTTTTTTTTTTTTTGCAGGAATTCAGCATCAGAATAATACCCTCTCTGCAGGATTATTTTGAAGAGCCATGATAATGAATGTGAAGAGTTAAAATTGCTTTCTACATGTAAGGTATAATATTAGAAATGGAAAGCTTTAAGTGAGATTGAAGAAAAATTGTTCTCAAGGACAAAAAAAGTTTGCTGTTTTCATCTCCATTACCCACTCCATTCTCCTTCAATCCCACCCCAGGTTTGTAAATGCTACCCCGGGAGCAATTGCTCTCAAAGGAGAGCAGAGGAAGTGCTTACTCACGACCCTTCATTCTGTGGACTTTGTCAGAACCAGAAGCATGGAACTTGGAAGGATCTCAAGATACACTTCTGAGACAGACCCTCCTTGGTAATGGAACTTATCTCCTAGATCCAAGAGTTTACAGCCTCCAGTGGGGGTACATGATGACATTGGTGGGTCTGTGAAGAAGCTGGTTAGGCTCATATCTCAACCAGGATGTGAAAAAGGAACTAGCCATAAGAGAAGTGCTGGAAATAGCTGTAGAATGTGAGTTGGGGACCTTTTAAGAAATGTTTGCTCTCTTACTTTTAATTAATTATTTTTCTCAATTATAACAGTAATAGGCCAGGTGCGGTGGCTCACGCCTGTAATCCCAGCATTTTGGGAGGCTGAGGTGGGCAGATCACGAGGTCTAGAGATTGAGACCAGCCTGACCAACATGGTGAAACCCCATCTCTACTAAAAATACAAAAATTAGCTGGGTGTGGTGGCACACACCTGTAATCCCAGCTACTCAGGAGGCTGAGGCAGGCTAATCGCTTGAACCCAGGAGGCGAAGGTTGCAGTGAGCCAAGATCGCGCCACTGCACTCCAGCCTGGGCTGCAGAGCGAGATTTCATCTCAAAAAACAAACAACAAACAAACAAAAAGTAATAAAAAGTTGAGAGAAAAGGTCGCCATCCATCTAGAAAGGGATACGTGACTCGAATAGATGCTGTCCTTCTTCCTACTTGACCTCCCCACCACTTTCAACCAACACTGCCAACAGTTTGGTGTGTACTCTTTCCATTTTTCTTTCTGTTTGTATACATTTTTGTAAGTTTTATACCTATAAAATCATACCTACTCTTCTGTATCTAGCTTTGACCACTTAATGTGCTTCTGATAGCATTCCATGCCTATACATCAACTCTTAACTACGAAATACGTTACACTGTAGGCATGTACCAAATTTACCATTCCTCCACACTGACGGATGTCTGCACAGTTGCACATTTTTCAGTATTACAAAGAATCCTGCAGTAAATATCCAAGTTGGGGACATTTTGTAAGTGCTACAGAGGTTCTGACCCTGGCTTCTCTGGAATATAGAGCTGTCATTGATGGTGACACCACACTTTCTTATTAAATGACTGTGAGAGTGGCATTTTTATTAGTTTTAATCTACATAGCATACACTCCTTCTTTCTTCCTTTGGTTAAAACACCACCACTAACCTTTCTTATGAGGAAGCCATTCTGTAGTCACAGTGATTAATTCAGGCACAGGCTGAGTTAAGTTCAGCCTCAGTTTCTGTATCTTCTGTATCTCTTGGGGTTGCTGTGAGATTATATAGATCTACACATGTACAC
The DNA here is from genome assembly GCF_043159975.1 of Macaca nemestrina. Lineage (NCBI taxonomy): Eukaryota > Metazoa > Chordata > Mammalia > Primates > Cercopithecidae > Macaca > Macaca nemestrina. Next base: position 17,554,240 of record NC_092128.1, read on the forward strand.
ATATACATACATATATATGCCCATGAAAATTATATATATACACATCTTTATATGAGTATATGTATTAGGATACATACAGCAAATAAATTATGTAATTGACATAGTCCTCCCAAGCTAAATAATTTGCTGAAGTTCTCAAAGCATGTGACAGTGCAAACATTTGATTTTGCTCTAAAGCCTCAAATTATTTGGCTGCAGAAACATCTGAGAGCCATCCATTCCACTTGCTTCCACTGTTTTCATTGAAAAAACAGTCCTCCAGGGGAAGTAACCTCTAGCCCACTCCACTTGGCCCACCTGGCCTTGGGCATTTCACGTTCTGTGAAATGAAAAGTCATGAAGATCTGCTCTGAGCTTTCTATGTAGGATGGGAAGGAGAGTTCTGGAAAGGAAATGAATTAAGAGTGCACCATCCCATATTTTTTCCAAGTGAATCTTTGCAGCTTCTTATCTATCTGGGCCTTGGTTCAGAGCTGAGAGTTAGTAGGATCCAACTGGCTTCTTAACTAAACTGAGAGTGGCACCTACAGCTGTGCAGGAAGGAGCATCCTCAAGCTGTGATTAGTGTGCTTCCAAGAGTGAAGCCACTTAGAGCGTGCCATCTTCCTGCCCCTGCTTTTCTTCTCTCGCCTGGTTCTAGCCAGCTCTTTCTGGTGAATGACAATGGTCCATGGAGCAAACTTGGAGAATCCGTAGGGCAGAGGGAAACCTTGCCCTGGGTTTCTTGCTGGGGAATGAGGCTTATAATAATACAGAACTTCCTGCAGACCTTTTCTGGCACTGCATCTTCCTGGTTGCTCTGGCCATTCATCTTCTAGGTACCATGCAAGGCTTTTGCAAAGAAAGCTGCATCCTCCCCACCCCCCAGGGCTGGCATGAGGCCCAGGACACATAGATCTATCACTGCATTTGAATTCCTGTTTTGGTAGTCATAGGTTCTCCTGACCAGGGGTACATCAGGACAGCCTGTACCAGCTTCCTGGTAGGGGGGCTACAACATACAGGGGTATGGTTTTGTGGAAAGTGTACACTACTGAGAATCAAAAAACCTGGGTTCTGGTCCCATCCTTGCCCACAAGTAGGCAAATAACTTCATCTCTCTGGATTATGATCCCTTTAACCATAAAATACAGGGGTAGGACCAGACCTCTATGGTCCTTCTTTTTCATCTAAATGATCCTACAACTCTAGGTATTGGGGTAAGAAGGTGCCCTTCTCTCTGACTTGCTCTAGGACTAGCTGTCACTTATTTTGTCAACCATGAACTATCTGGAGAGAGGACACTGCTTCTCACCTCCTGACATGCACAGAAGGGCTGGTGGATGAGACCATTAGATGTCATTATTTGACATCAATGTGCATATGAGGCTCAGCTCTAAACTGCCTTGATTCTAAGCATAGAAGGATTGGGCCCCAGCTGTTTAAGTGTCTGGAATAAATTGTCTCCTGAATGAAATCTCTCTGGTTTCTGCTCTATCTGATTCAAGCCAACGCCATGTTAATTAGTAGAGGGAGAAGCTTGGGGTGGTAGCCAAAAGATCAGGCAAGCCTGCCACCTGGTTTGGCTATGTTTCCATATGCCCAGCACATTTGTCAGCTTGGCCCTGGCCTTTCTCTGAGATGAAAACCTAAACCCAAGTGAATTTTGCATGCTGTCACCCCACCACTGGGTCACTGAATGCATACATAGCTTTATATGGATAAATCATTTGCATATAATGTTTATAATATGATAGACATTGTTCCAAGAGCTTTACAAATGTTAACTCTTTTAATCCTCAAAGCAACGTTATAAGGTTTAGATGAGGAAAATGAGGCACAGAGAGGTTAAGTAATTTGCCTGAGGCCACACAGTAAATACTACAGCCAGGATTCAAACCCACGCTTTAGCCACTTTTTCGGTTGCCTCTCATCACAGCAATTTCATGTACATCTGTAATGATTGTCTCTCCAGTTACACTGAAATTAATATAAGCAGAGAAGCTCTCTTCTTCTCCAGTAGGACCTTAACACAGTGGTGTTTAAATAAGATTCATCAACTAGCTGGTGAGATTGAAAAAAGAGGGCTTATCATTATCAAATGTGGTCCCAAGGAGGTTCTGAGGGCCCTTCAGTCTCAGGCCCAGTTGGTAAAATCTGACCACTTCATAGAACTAAGGAAACCTATCACAACCTGTGTACAACTTCACACATTATTAGCATCAGGTAGAAGGGTGACTCCTTCTGAAGGGACCGAGTTTTCCATGAGGATTAGGATAGAGAGGCCAACAAAGGAAATGAATCAAGATCAGAGCACTAAATCTCTTTCAATGAGAATCCCTGTAGCTTCTCAACAGGTCAGGGACTAAACCAGTGTACAGGGGAAGCTGGTGGTCAGACCCAAAGGAGCTCAGCATGGATTTCAGCCCATCAGGAATGTCCTCTTCTCCCTTCAGGCCCTCCCCACAACTCTCTGCCTTGGGAATGGGTGTCTACCTGGCAGCCCTTTTAGCTCTATTTTCCTCTCGGGGATTTATTCGAGGAATGAGAATTATTCATTCATCTTTCATACCCCCTTCTGAATTCAAACTCTAATGAGAAAAGAACCACAGAAAGGAGGCAGATGAGGAGAAATATACCAGCTCTGTTACTGACAAGGCTACAGTGGTACCTGTGGCTTGTTCCATGGTCCCATGGCCACAGTCAAGCTCCCCAATGCTTTCTCTCCAGGTTTACATTTTAGGAGGAAATATTTGAGTCTGTAGAGCAAATACACTCGCCCAGAAGTGTTGACTCTTATTGGTAGGTGGAAGAAAGGAAAGGAAAGGAAGGAGAGGAGAGGAGAGGAAAGGAGAGGAAAGGTCCCCAAAGTGGCCTCCTGAAACTGGCCTGGGTCTTGGGCTCTGACCCCAGGAAGGCTGACCACATGGAGAAGTGAGCAAGGGGAGGGGACCCAAAGGGTGCTGGGCCCCGCGAGCTTGGCCTCCTTTCCCACCAATCTCACCATCGGAGAAGGCAGTCACTTCTCCTTTGGCAAGTAAGGACTTAAAAGGTGGAGTCTGTATCCTCCTAAAGAGAGGAGAGAAGTTTCCTACTTTATGGCATGGGGTCTAGGTGGAATGCCGAGATGAGAAGAGAATGGCTGCCCCACTTCCCTTAGCCATGCTAACTCAGGGGCTATAAAAAGCTGTGAGCCAGAGGCTTTTGGGAAATGTGATTTTGATGGAACTTATCTGAAAATGTTAAGAGCTGAGCCAGAGGGGTAATTACATTAATTATTATCTTAAATAAATTGTGCCTGGGAGAGCAGCAGACACTTCAAGAAGAGATTCTTAGGTTTTTCTAGGGTGGCAATGGGAAGGACACAGCTCTTGACATTCCCTATTACCCAGGGCCCAAATTGGAGGGTCAAATATCATACTAGATTTACATTTTAACTTTGTATAAAGCTGCTTAAGCTTTTTTCTTTTTAGATAAAAGGGATTTTTTGCTTCATTCACAACAGAGTTTAGTTACATAGGGATATATAAAAATGGAAATCTATTAATGACATGTGAAATCCTAGACTAAAATGAATAAATAAGGACTTGGCATACTGCTTCTGAAAAGTTGCCAGTTCTATGTCTAGGAGCAGTTTGCTTTGATAGATAGACATTAAAAGCCCTTCAAGTGGCAATGAGAAGAATGGGGTATTCCTGCTTCAGCCTCAATCATTAGCTCCCCTGCAAGGCCTCTTGACTCCCCAGCAGAGGGAGGCACCCTTTGTCCATATTCCCACAATGTGCCCTGCTACAGCACTTGTCATGGGCTGCTCTGAGCACTTATGTGACTCTACCACTTGCCTGGGCAGTCTTTAAGGACAGGGACCATGTAAGTTACTATTTGCATGTCCTAGGTATTAACACAATGTTTAGCACACTGTAGTATCCAATCGATGTTTATTTAGCTGAACTTAGTTTGTAAAGCAGACACTTAAGAGTGTGATAGAGTTGTTTCCAAATATTTGAAAGACTTGGAGGAAAAAGGCACTGGCTGTAATTTATGTCACTTTAGCAGAAAGGATCCAAGCCCAATAAGTAAAAGTTACCAGAAGCCTTAAAATAAAGATGAGCAAAATAACAACTGGAGTCACCCGCAAGGAAGGGAGCCCCTGCCACCAAGGAGGTTTTGACTCAGAGGAAAGCTAGGAAACGACTAGATCTCTACTGTCCAAGACACTCACAATAAGGCAAGTACCATCAAAATGGAACAAAGTGAGGTCTGAGTTCAGAGGAGGAGTCTGGGTCTAGGTAAGATCATTCAAAAAGATTTCTGGAAGATGCTGACTGTAAGTTAAGCCTTGACAACAGCTTCAGGCTTCAACAGGCAGAAAAGGGTGTCACAGAGGCAGTGACAGTCAGTGGCTGGGGTGACTGGAACACCTGTGGCTCATGGGCCTGTGGCCAAGGCACATGACACAAGATTATGGCTGACATTCAACTCCAGGCTGGGGACATTGGCCTTTATTCTCTTAACAACAGGGGGCCACAAAACATTTTTTCATCAGAGTAATGACATAAGTATATTAGAAAAACAGTGTGTTGTAAAAGATGAATTTAGTGGAAAGCAGGGAAATGAACATTTATAGAGTGCCTACTCTCTGCTAGAGTTTTAAAAAAATATTAACTTGTTTTAGCTACACAACAATCCTACAGGGTAAGCAGCACTATCTCAGTTTTACAGATGAGAAAATGCAGGCTCAGAGGTTGGCAACTAAGTGGTGGGACAGAGATTTCTACCAACGGCTAAATGACTCCCAAACTACTGCAATAGTACTAAGGGCCCAGGTGGCACTCAGGGAATGGAAACAAACGAATGAGCTGCAAAGAATATTGCAAAGGAAATATTGGCAGATGCTGGCAATTGATGGAAAGCTAAGGGTGAAAACGGAAAAGTGGAAGATGACTCAGGTAATAGACTGATCTGCAAGGAAGTGAAGAAAACAAGTTCATTTGCTGGAGGAAGGGAAAGGTCAGAGCAGACATGTGTTGGGTGCCTACAGTCAGTCAGGTGCTTAGCATGTACTCAATAAACATAAAGCACATGCACAACATATATAGAGAAAGGCAAATCTGGGTCAAAGTATGTTTGAGGTTCCAGAAAGGTGGACATGTCTAGAAAACATTTTTAAAACATGAGGCCAGAGCTCAGGAAAGACTGTTCCATACACATGTTCCAGATTCATTTGTGCAGAGATAATCATCACCGTGATGGTGTGTGTTGTTGACAAGGGGACATGTTTTTAGGTAAAAAGCAAAGAGAGTCAAAAGCCTATATTTATAGGTAGAAAAGGGCAAAGAAAACAGAAAAGGCAAAGGAAAAAGGAAAAATCAAAAGTGTATTGTTATAGAAGAAAAGAGATGAGAGTTTCACGAAAGATGGAGCTAGGTCAACCCTAGTGAGGTCAGGAACAGGAGGGTCAAGGACAGGTGACGGGTGAAACAGCCAGGAGTAAGCACATCTCCAAGAAGCCAGCTTCCAAGACAGGGCAGGAACAGAGACTCCAAGAGATAAAGTGGGTTGGTAGTGAAGCTCTAGAAGTAATAAGTAAGGATTACCCTTTCTGCCTCATGAGCCCCAAGCTTTGCCATTTGCCTTAAAACACATAAAAATGTTCATATATCCAGCCAAAGAGACTCATTTTCCTATTTCTCTAAGAAATATTTTTATGAACAGAACCAGCTTCCTCTTTCCTGCCAGCCCCAGAACACTGCCCTTCGTGTACCCTGCACGACAAGATGGCCATGTGGAGTCATCTCTTACCCTACCAGGTCATGAGCTGTTTGAGGATCACAGCTGTGTCAGTAAGTGACTGGTTATTTGGAAGACAGTGCTGCATAATTAAAAGCCCCAGCTTCAGAATCAAACAGATTTGAATTTGAATCCTGGCTTTGGGAATGATGTGGCCAAGTACCTTGTCCAAGGTACTTGAACTCTAAGCGAGTGCTAGGAACTGCAAAGAAAGTAGGAGTCAGTGCTAAACTGAGCACACGTTATTAAAAATGAACTAACTGAGTGCTCCCTAGAGCCAGGCAGGGTTTGAGCATTTTGCACATCAACTCATTTAATTCTCATAACCACCCTACAAGGGAGGTATGATTTTACAGGTGGTGATACAGAGGTGTATAAAGGAGAAATCTGCCCAGGGTTGTAGAACTTTTGAGTCTGACTCCAGATAACATTCATTCCATCTGGCCTTGAGGCCTTTGTCAACACTTTGGTAGCAAAAGTGGCTCCATTTTGCCTTCCTGACCTGTCTTCCTCCTTCCTACCCCAAACAACATCTGCCTGCCCGTTGCTGGTGGGAGTGCAAGAGGACCCTCTGGCTTATGGCTATGAATCAATGCATGTGAGTAAGCCTGTGTTTTGGGGGTCTGTCCCTTTACCCCAGGTGGCATTCCCAGTAACATTTTATTTTCTCCCACTGTCACAGGAACACAAAAGTAAGAATGGGTATCAGTCTGAAGACCTTAGATTAAGACTCCATCATTTACTTAACTGCATGACTCCAAACTTGTTTCATGGCTCTCTGGGTCTAGTTTATTATCTACAAAATTAGGATGGTAATGCCAACCTTAAAGGGCTGCTGGGAAGATGAAAGGGAGATAATGTTGGAATAGTGTCTACTATTGACCTGCTATAGGTTGTCTGCTCACCTTCTTCCCTCTCCATCTCTTCCACCTGCCTCCTATGGGGGTTTTCAGGTCAAATGAGACCTTATCCTCCCTTTAAAGCTCTGTGATTTCTAAGGTGTTACCCAAAACATAAACGGCCCCCTTTCCTCCCTTTTTGGGTAACCACAAACTTCCTGCCCCAAAAATGGTAGATGGATGGATTGGCAATGCCCTCTTTTCTGCTGAAACAACACAAAATTCTTTTGTACTTAAGGGTTTCAGTCCTGAAAAAGAAAACAGCTAATTTATCTCTTATTGATCCAGGTGTCTGGCTCCTCTCTACAATTGTGAGCAACCCTGAGGCAGAGATGGGTTCAATTTTATTTTCTCTTCCACAGCACCCAAGACATAGTAGGTACTTAACAACTGGTTGTCCATTTCAGGAATAACAAGCATTGGGCATGTTCAAGTGGTTCACTAAAGTGGGGATGGGCTTGCCTCCTTCATAGCCGCATCTCAGAAGTCCTTGACCTTTTGATAACATCCATAGAGAGGGTGAGTGCATTTTCCAAACCCCAAATCAAGACACGAGGTATGAGAAATGATCTAATCATAGGAAACAGTGTTTGAAGTCAGGACTCCAGAAAGTCAGGGAGACACAGTGGCTTTGCAAAGGCCATCATTCCCCAATTATTTCAGACATGGTGAGGAAACACAAGCCATTTCCCACCTGTCCCAGTAGCCCAGACTCTGTTAGGATGAGGAGGTACATCTACGAGAGCGGAATTGATTTACAACTCGGGACTGTGTTCATAGATCCTCTCCAGTGTAATGTTTTGAGACCTTCCCAGAGTCCCTCTCCCCTAGGTCTTAAAGGCCCCTGTGTTGTAGAGACTGCTGAATCGTTCAGGCTTGCCAGGCTTTGCCCACCTCCTCTGCAGGTTGCATAATCCGCAGTGAGGTTCAGAGAGGCTGCCTGGGCCAAGGTGTGCCTGGCGGCTCACGGTGGGGGCTGCTGCTGAGTCCTTGCTCCCCGGCTCTCAATCTGGGTCAGTTCTCCGAGTCTCTGGTACCCAGAGGGAGCCAGGCGCCCTCCCTCCTGTCTGCACATTCTGGCTTATTCACTGAGAATGTGCTCTCAGCCTATCTCAGGGGGATCCTGTGTCTGGTCTGGTCTGGTCTGATTTTCCCTGGTGCCTGGTGGCTTCAATTCCATCCTCCAGGCTCTAGACCCTGTAGTATATCTCAGCCATCAAGGAGTGGAGGTGACAAGGAGCCTCAGGAGGGCAGACAGTGCCCCTGTTCCTTGGGTCAGGCTATTTTTGGTCACTTCTTACCTGTCTTTAACCGCTCTACTCTCAACCTCCCCCCACCCCTGCAGTCAATGCCCCCATCCTCAGAGGACAGGAGAGAGAAAATTCTTTTCACTTTGACCTGCTTCTCCCTCTTGTTTCCTGGGAACAGCTTTTAAGCCTAATAGGAGGAGTCTCTCCATTTACTTCAAAAACCAGCATTTTTCTTTGATTTGTGACTTGTTTCAAGGGCCAGAAGCTTGCCTGACAAGTTCCCTTTCTCTGAAGCTTACAAACCTCTGTAAGAGCATCCCAGAAGAGCCACAGGGAGGAGACTTTTGAAATTACCTTAGAAATGACCTAAGTTTCCATAGCAATCCAGCACTGTGGAGCCATCATCACATTCCGGGGTCTTTCTGTTTTCACTGAAAGGGCTGTTGGAGGAATCGGTCCCTTCTCGACAACCACTCCAGAGGTAGGGATTGTCTTCCTCTACCCTGTCCCTCTTCTCTCTTCCTGCCCACCCTCCTCCCAGCCCACCTTGCTTGTCTGTCCATGGTATGGAAACAACAGACCCCAACTCAGCACAGTTTAGTGATTTCTACCCCAGAGAAGACAGGGTCTTGTTAATGCTGAGAGGAGGAGACCTCAGGGTGTCAGGGTCCCAGACTGAGCCTGGACTGTATTCACTCAGTCATCTGGACATGTCCAGCACAGCTGTGGTGGTGGAGGCAGGCCAGACAGGAGGGCACTGGGCTGGGGGAAATCACTCATCCTAAGTGAGAACCCAAATTGTCTACCCCACCCTCAGTCTGGACAGAGAACCAAAACATGACCTTACTGTCTACAGGAACATGCCTTTGCTATTCTGCCATCTCCTTTACATTTCTGGGACTGTCCTGTGCAAGTAAATGATTTGATTGTTTCATTACAGGAACTTTCCAAAAGATCCACCAACACTTTCATCAACAGCATCAGCTGACAGCGTGTGCCCCAAGATTCTCTGAATCCCTGGCCTCAAAATCTTCACCTTGCGGTTCCCACCAGTCCAGGACATTATCGTTATTCTTACCGAATCATTATCTAATTATTCATACCCAACGTTAATCACATGTCCACACTGAAATAATGGCTTTAAATCAAACTTCCGATTCTCAACAAATTCTGATCTTGCTCCCTCCCCTGGAGGCCCTGCCAAAGTTTTGCAAGGTGCATTCTCTCTTATCGCAGAAAGCAATTGTCTTATTAACAGCTTTACCTGATTAACAGGTTGTGTTCTCAATATCTGGGGAGTAGCTTCTGACATAAGGAAAGAGGCACACGTGCTTTTTGTGATTATTCAATCATCAAAGGCAAGCGGTGGTCTTAAGCACAGCAGACTGGTTAGGGAGAAGGGGGTTTACAAGCAGACTAGAGACTAGTTCTAGTTTCTTAAGATCTCTGGGAGACCCTGCAGCAAAAGGCTTTGGAGTTCCGGGCTCAGGGCATTTAAGTGTGGGACAACGCTAGAGGCAGAACTGGCTTCATGGGCATATGATCTACGCAGTTGCCCACTTGCGTGGATCCTCTACCGTTGCTGTCTTGAAATTCTTAATCATGTTTGAACAAGGGGTCCTGGGTTTTCATCCTGGACTGGGCCCCACAAATTGTATAGCTGGTACTGGCTAGATGGTGCGGCTGCCCCTGCAACACATTCAGGGGGCACATACCAGCCCCCCAACCCTGCTCGGGCTTCCCCTGATATGGACAGACACAGCACCCCACTCACTGGAACTGGGAGTGGCAGGTGGAAGAGAGGCTGACGTAGCCAGAGAGGCTGATAAAAGTCACACAGTATCAAACAATTGCCCCAGAAAGAAGCCCAGGGCAAGCCATGAAACAGATAGAGGGCAGGGCAAGCAGAATGGGGATGGATGCCCCTCAGTCCATCAGCCCCTGCCCATACCTCTGAGGCTCTTCATGATCTCCTCTTGGCAGAGTCATCTCCGTCCCACTCTGCTCCCATCACGGTCATCCTCTCGCTCAACTTCTTCAGACCCAACAAGCTCAGTCCCCTCCCAGGCCCCTTCTCCTTGCTGCTCATTTTACCTGGCATGATCCTGCCCCAAGTCTTCTTATGGCTTCCTGCCTCCTACATTCAAGCTCTGTTCAAACATCACCACCACTGAGAGGCCCTCCATGCCCTCTCGAACAACAGCCATGCCCCCATCTCTATCACCTTCCCAGCTTTATTTTTCTCCATAGTTCTTATCACCTAACATCGCACTATATATTTACGGCACTTGCTTTTGGTCTGTCTCTCCAACTTAAACGCAAGCCTCATGAGGAATTTATGCTGCTCTTCCCAGTATCCTAGGTGCCTCGACAGTATCTGGCACATAATAGGCAATCAGTATCTATTGAGCAAACAAATAAATGAATGAGTAGGGGTGATCAGTCAGAGAGACATTATCTGTCTAAAGATTTCTTCTTTTTCATCCTGATGGCATGTAGTGCATTTGTGTGGCATTGGTAGTGATGGGATGACACTGCTCAGGGCATGTCACTAAAGGTGGTTATTTAAAAAAGAAGTATTTCAGTAGCTAAATAATAATAATACCTAAAAAGGTATTGAGCACAATGCCTGGCATTGTTGTGAGCCCTTCACATGTATTAACTCTGCAAGTCTCACAGCTGTGCCTAAAGTGGGTCCTGTTACTGGACCTCTTTTATTGCTGAGAAAATTGAAGCAAGGCATGAAAAGTGGATAAGAAACTTTCCTAGGGCCACGTGGCTAGTCCAAGACTCTTTTGGTCCTGGACTGGTTCTCCATGACAAAACCATAATTCCCTCTTCAATTGGGTGATTCTACTTAACTAGGACTCTCACCCCCAATCAAGAGGCAGAGAATGGAAGGCAGCTCATGTGCAAGTATAGGCAAGGGTTGGCTCTTCCCAAAGAAACTCTCTGAGAGACCTTCACCAACCATCCTCCTTTGCATCTCCTTCCAGGGGCTGCTCTGTCTTAGCATTTCCATCCAGAAAGCCAATGACAAAGAATCCTCCTGCCCTGGTGAACATGTGGCACGTGGCTTTCCTGAAGGCTTGGCAGGCGAGTGATGGGGCACTCCTACGTGGCTTTTAATCGCTGACCAGATTTGGATTCACAGGGCTAAGGCTGCTCCCTGTTCTCTTCTGAACCCCATATCTGTAGGAGGGGCAGGTCCCATTGGGTGGCAAAGGCGAAACTCCTTTGGGTCTGCCCCAGCTTCAGTTTGAAAATGAGGCCCTCCTGCTCCCTGCATTACCAAATTGGTGCATCCTGGCCACTCATTCTACATGAGGTACGTTAGGTAAGCCTGGATGTTATGTCCTAGTCTTCCTGACGATCTATCTCCTCCCCCAAATGTCTTTTAGTGACATGATTTCCCCCCTCCCCGATTTGTTTTAATTGTAATCATCAAATGCTAATAAATATTGAAATCTGCACTTTCCAAGAAGCAAGATATGCTCCAGGGTATGAAGTAGTCTGTGAGTCTCTAATCACGATTTTCAAAGAAAGATTATAAGACAAAAAGTCAAGAGATGAGTTGTGATGTTCTAGTGAAATCTCACATAACACTCTAAAAGCAGATTGGCAGGGTAAGGAGATAGGTTTTATGCCAGAGTTGCCCTTGATTCACCATGATGGATCACAGATACTTCTCTGCCTATTAAAATGGACTTCACTTAGGCTATACATGTAACAGTAACAGCTACCATTTATCAAGGGTTTATTGTAAGCCTGTTTCATAGCAAGTCATTAGCTTACTGAATGTATTCTCCCTCTCCAAAATACCTAACTTATATGGTCCTTTTACTCCATGTCTCCCCTCTCTGACCTAAGAGTCATGAAGTTTGAGACATAATGCCTCCTGAACTTATATTAGTTGGTGCAAAAGTAACTGCCATTTTTGTCATTACTTTTAATTACTTTGAAACATCGTCCTACCCATGTTTTTAAGTACAGCAAGCTAGGAATAACAGTGGGGAAAGGCTGGTGGGGACACCTGAATGTTGTTCTATAAGATCCCTTGAATCATTTTACTGTCTAAAAGAAACAGTCCTCCAGGCAAGATGGCCATTGCCTTGGACTTTTCCTTTTAGGCTTGTACATTTTCAGAATGCCCAGGCCTCCATCAAGGTCTTTGTCTAGCAGCAGAGGGGTGTTATGCTGAGTGTCTGGGGGTTCATCACACAGCTGAAGTGCTCTCTGGTGAGCTTGGTGGAGTGGGTAGAGATGCCAGACATGTGGCATCATTGGTGTGCAAATCACTGCAATCACTCAAACATAATAGCCTGAGCTTCTTTAGGGCATTCTCCTCGTTCCCCCTGACTGACTGGGAAGGTATAAAAGGTCACACTGATCACAGGTGGCAGGAAAAGAAACTTTAATGATTTCCTTTTCTCATTACCACCCGTGCCCTTGGTTCTGGCCACAGTCTCCTCCATATGCCCCTTTGTGCTTTGCAAAACGAGGGAAGGGAGAGAGGGAGACACAGAGTGAATGACACACACTGGCACCCACTTAGAAGCCCAGAACCAGAGTGGTGCTAGTGTGGGAAGCAGCAGGGCTGTGGGGCCACAGAGATCTTCAACATGGGGTGCCAAAAGCAGGGGCAGAGCTGGGGAATGCAGGAATGCAGGCTGCGTCCCAGGCTGCGCTCCAGCTCTCATCTGCCACTCACTGGCCAGGTGACCTGGGACAATTTGACATGACTACTTTTACCTGGTGACACAAGGAAGTGGAACTGGTTGGTCTCTAAAGTCCCTTTTATTTTAATAGTCTGTGAGTCCAAGCTCGAGACAGAAAGCTCTTCATGAATTCATGTGTAATTCATATTCTACCTCCAAAAAGAATTTGAGATAGTTTATAACAGAAGTAGATAGACCCTTGGACTGTTCAAATAAAGACAACAAGAGGACAAGAAATCTCATGAAAGGGGAGATGAGTAGAATAGGAACAGAAGAAAAGATGGGGTATTTTATTGAAGAATTGCTGCTCTATTGAGACAAAACCAAAATATTTTGGTTGTTACACACAATTCACTTTTCCAATATATTTGTTCCACGAATATTTATTAAGAGCACAGACACTGTTCCTGACATCAGCGATACCTTGGGGAAGGTATCCCTTCACTAAAGCAGACAAAGTTCTGGACATCATGCAGCATATGTCTAAGTTCAGGGAGAGAGACAGTGAACAAATCCAGAATGTTAAAACCATGTCGGACACCTAGCACCCAACCACCCATATCTTGGTTTCTAATACCTTTCTCTAATAAAAGGAAACAGAGATCGTTGGAGAAATGGTTGATTCCAGGACTGGGCAGGAAATATATAAGATGAACCTGGAGCACCTGGCAGTTTCAAAAACTAAGTGCTCACAAACAAGCAAGTAAACAAAACATCATCATCAAAACCAAAACCCACATTGATGGAGATATCTCAAAGGGGCAAAGGAGCCAACAGAAAGCTCTCCCAATGGCCAAAGCTGTAACAATGAGAGCAACAAAGGAAGGTAGTATTGGATTAAACCCAAAGTGTAAGATAAATGGTCATCAGTCCACACTGGTATAAATGACTGAATAAAAAATGGGGGAGCAGAGACAGCTCTCCTCCCACGTGGAAGAATTCCAAATTACGTAGCTACTCCATACTCAAGGATCTCCATCCTAGCACTCCATCTTCACGTCCCATTCCTCAAGTGTGGGCTGCACGTGGTGACTTCCTTCCGAGGAAGTCATGGGAATGGGGGAAAAATACTTTTACAGTGTGGAAACATGAGAAACACATGGTCAGGGCAACTTCAACAGCCATAAATCGTGTTGAAATAATGTGTTGAAAATGGCATTTTACCTCTTTCTCCCCAAAACCCCTAACCCAGTCTAATCGTGAGAAAAACATCAGACAAGTTTCAACAGAAGAGCATTGTACAATATGCCTGACTAGTTCTCTTTCAAACCGCCAAGGTCGTCAAAAACAAGGAAAGTCTGAGAAACAGCTACAGCCAAGAGGAGCCTATGCAGACTCGAGAATGAAGTGCAGTGTGGTGTCCTGAATGGGATCCTAGAACAGGAAAGGGCATCAGGTAAAAACTGAAGGACTTCGAGTCAACTGTGGCCTTTGGCTAATAATTATGTACATATTTACTCATTAATAATAACAAATGTATCATATTCACGCAACATGTTAATAATAGAGGGAACCGGGTACAGTGGCAGAGGATACTATGGGAAGTCTACAATCTGCTCAATTTTTCTGTAAATCTAAAACTCTTCTAAAAAATAAGTCCTATTAAAAATCAAACAAACAAACAGAGGGTCTAGAGGTCAGAGATGGAAGAAGTCAGAAATTCTCTCTCTTGCTGGCCTTGAATAAGCAAACTTCTCTGAGTTCTGCAGCTGCAAGGAAAAGAATTCTGTCAACATTGTGATCTCGGAAGAGGACCTCAAACATCAGATGAGAACCCAGCCCCAGCTGATGCCTTGATCACAGTTTTGTGGGACTTTCCACAGAAAATCAGTTAAGCTGTACCCGGGATTCTGAACAATGTAACTTATGAAATAATAAGTGTTTGTTCTTTTAAGCTCGTAAGAAATCAGCCAAAATGAAAACACCACAACCACAAACATTTTGGAAAATAAAGGGGGTGCTACAGAAAATTAAATAAAGTGTGGAGTGTGCCTAAGTGACTGTAGGAAACTGGGTGGTCAAGAAAGCCCTCTCTAAGAGGGTAGAATCTGAATCGGAAAAATGAGCCATCCACGAGGGATTACAAGGAAACACTATGGGCAAAGAGGTCAGCTTGCTCCAGGGCCTTGAAGTAAAACTTCGGGTGTTCCAGGGTAGAAAGGCAGCCAGTGTGGTGGGAGTGACCCGACTTTAGGGAAAGAAACAGGAAAGAAGGTGAGAGGCAGCGTGAGCCCAATTACAAACAGCTTCTGAGGAAGGGTAAGGAGTTCAGATTTTAAGTTCAACTGGAAGCTATTTGACCATTGACGGTGGATGACTGACATATCTGATTTATGGTTTTAAATAAAATTATGCTAACTGCTCTGCGAAGGACTGATGGCAGGGTGGCCAGAGTGGAGTCAGGGCGTCTAGAGAGGAGGCTCCAGCATTAGCCTAGACAAAAGATCATGGAGCCTTAGACCCGAATTGGGGAGGAGGTGACGGATGTCTTCCAGGGAGTGTGGGAGGGTGCGTGAGACGGGTCTTGATGGCGTGGGGCACACATTGATGTTTACGCTCATCTTGGGGATCCGTGTCCACGAAGCGGTACTGAGGAGCACCCAGCGAGGGAATCACAGGAACTCATAGCAGTCACGTGCTCCCTGGCCTGTAGCCTTTCCCTGGTGGCATCCTGTTCCTGAGTTTCTGAATGTCACTGGTGAATCATCAGGCACACAAGTGGTGTTGTGCCAGTCTGGGTGAGATTCTCCCCTGAAGGCCCTGCCAAAGGGAAAACTGGATCCCACTTGCCACCCCCGGCCTCCTGGCTCAGCAAAGCTGCCCTACTTAATTAATCATCTCCTCCGGGCTGAGCGTTCATTAAACAATTCGTAGCTAATTCTTTCCCCCACTTTGACCAGGAAATAGTTAAATCTGGAAGAGAAAAGTGCCCAGCGCAGGCCATCTTCCTTCATATTGGAAGAGAGAAGAGGTTGGGAATACAATTCTTCCATTTTCATGTTGGCTTTGGCAGTTTCCTCTGAAGTCACCTGCAATTTCATCTCTGAACTCTTGCCTTCAAATTTACCTTCTTCATTCTTGCTGCCTCTTCCTGTTATACCTTCTCCACATCCATGCCTGGACAGCTCCAGGCACTGTCGATGTTGTCCCCTCACCCTTCTCACTTGTAGCCCCATTTTACCCCTCGGGCTCCTGTCTATGCTCGGTTATAGATGCCTGGGTGAAAGCTAAGGCCATGGGGCCTTTCTGTCCTGCTTTGTGAAAACGCTCCATAGTTCAAGTTTGCTCTGATTGCTCTGCTGTATCCATGAGGTGGCTGTCACAGGTGGCTTACTCTCCAAGTTCTTCATCAGGACAACCCCTAAAGATTAACTCCTAGAGAGCAGGGACTGGCCAGGTTCTGAGAGGGGTGGTGCTGACATATCTCTTTGACATACAGCGTTCTAGAGGTCAAGGCATCATTTTTGGGTTGATGCCCCAGGCTCTGTTTGCTCTATCTGCTGAGCAAGGAAGGGGGAGGTGCAGCTTCTGTTCTAGTCTGCTCCTTCCCTAGTCCCGAGCTCACAGTCAGCAGATGGCCGCTGCTTGGGACTTCTGGACTCCCATAGCTGTGTCTAACCCAGTTGGAAAGAACCCTAACTAGAGAAGAAAGGAAGTGCCCTCCCACCCCTGAGAGAGTCATCTTCAAGAAAGACCATGCTTCAAGGGACCAGCTCTTAGTGGCATTGTTCTCCAGCCCCTTCTGTTGGTGCCTAATGGTACCCACAAGGTATGTGGACATCCCTTTCTTCCCCAGACTCTTTCAGGAAGACATGGCTTTACCTATGGACACAGGTAACAACGTACCAGGACAAATAAGAAGGCGACCTGATCTGTGGATGAGATGGGTTTGCTCCAACCTGGATGGTGCCGCAGTCAGCAAAAGGCAGCTTTTAGAACAGCAGCTTCCCCGAATCTTTCTGTGATGCTAACATTGTATCTTAAAGGATGGTTTTGCCACTTAAAAAATAGATTGCATGTCCCCAAGAAAGCAGATTTACCTGGGACCCTCAGTAGTAAAAGATTGGATGAGCTTTCCCAGTAATAATTGAGGCCCCATCTCAGCCGTGCCCTATCTCTTGCAGCATAAAGTATGGAGAAATAATCCTTAAAGGCTGGAGTTAAAAAAAAAAATCATGAAAGGTCTTGGCCAACAGGTTCATCCCTAGTATCATAAAATTTAGTGCTAGAAAGAACTGGGAAGTTCATATCTTCCACTAGTTCCCAACTCTGGCTGTACATGAAGATCACCCCCAGAAGTTCCACTTGGATGGGTCTGGAGTGGGGTTCCAGCATCAGTAATTTTTCAAAAGCTCTCCAGGTGATTAAATGTGCAGTGGTTGAGAACCACTGCCTGGACAAAGGTAAGCAAGGCTCTCACTCATTCACCCTATAGAAAGGGGCCTCTGACTCCTCATTGAGCCCAGGGGCATTCAGAGGTCTTCCCCCGAGCCCTGGGCTTTTGGGAGGCACCTCATCATGATCCAAGGGCAGAGCTCCAGGTACACTCATATCCTTCACTGCCCCCACACTCCATCCTGCGAAGGTGCTCGCCAAGGTCTCAGCTAAGTGGGATACAGCCCAGTGACCCTACCACAGTCACATCTATTGGTCAACCACTGTCACTCAATTCTGTCCCTTTATTGTTTGAGCAGGGATGTGTTCCCTGTCTGGAAAAGATAAACCAGCGAATTACGCAATCTCTTTCTCTGGAAGCTGACTTCAGCAGGCCGGAGGGAAGTTGTCAAAGAGTCGGAAAATCCTGGAGACTTAGCACCTGGGCAGGATCTGAACCTTGCGCCTGGCATGAAGAGGGGAGAATGGAAAACCATGCAGGAGCCTCAAATGCCATCAAAGAAGTGGAGATGAAGGAGAGCTGGCCCCCGGGGCTCACTGGACTCCTTATCTGCCCGAGGCCTGTTTGCTCAGCTTTTCTTAGATTCCTGGGAGACCTCTCTAGAACCTTAGGAAAGCCTTGTTTTACCAGAGCCTGCCTTTATACATCCAAAAGAGTCTTAGAGAGAACACTCACTACAAACAGAACTGCTCCACTTGTATCTTTTTACATTTTGGGGGGCTACGTAAGATTTGGATGGCAAAGGGAAAACCAGAAAAGGTTCCATTGCTAAAATACAGTGTGGAAATCATCAAGCTACTTTGACTCCTTGTTTCACTGAAGGGGTTGCGAGGCACAGAGCAGGGAAGCATGCCTGGTTTTGTCAGCCTCTGTCTCTGTGGGAGACCAGAAGGAGAGTGGAAACTATTAGACAGAGCCAGCACATCCCCCTCCTACTCCCCCAGCCTCTGCCATAACCACAGGCGTGAGACTTACCGAGGAGGCAGCTCTGGCGTGGGGCATCCTGACTCTGATAGCAGAGGGTTTTCTAGCCCTGAGTGATTTTTCCTTGGAAAGACCCTGCTTGTCTTTGGCACAGAATGGCTGTGTTTCAAGGGAATAAGGGTAGACCTTCAATAAATTCAGAACTCAAGCCAAATCCCACAGCTCACTAGGCCCCGAGATCTCTCCATACATCTAGAGCAATGAACTCCTCCTGTCCCCAGCTTGACCTGCAGACAAAGAGCCGGCATGGCCTTCTCCTTTACCTTCTGCCCCGTTCAGAAACCCAGAGCCTGGTGGCTCACCGAAGGGACCTGAGTTGGGTGTTTGCTCCAGGTGCCTAAAGTGTAACACACTTGTTTCTAAATGCAGGACTCACTTTTATTTCTTTCCATAAACCTTTTTTTTTTTTTTTTTTTTTTGAGATGGAGTGTTGCTCTATTAAGGTTGGAGTACAGTGGCATGATCTTGGCTCACTGCAACCTCCACCTGCCAGGTTCAAGCATTCTCCTGCCTCAGCCTCCCGAGTAGCTGGGACTACAGGCGCATGCTATCATGCCTGGCTAATTTTTTGTGTATTTTTAGCAGAGACGGGGTTTTACCAAGCTGGCAAGGCTGGTCTCGAACTCCTGACCTCGTGATCTGCCTGCCTTGGCCTCCCAAAGTGCTGGGATTACAGGCGTGAGCCACAGTATTTCTAATTCCCTCTGTCCAGGCCCAACTCTCCCTCTACGGAGCCCCACACAATCCATCCATCTACCTCTGTCTGAGGGGTAGATGGTGATGGACATACCCAGTGGTCAACTTCAGCTTGGGACTGACACTCAAACCAGGAGACCAAAAAGCACAGTTTAGCTCTTACAGGAAAAGAAGAGGCACTTACTTCCCATGGACTGGACCCCTATTCCCACATAGCTGTGCACTTCTCCTTATGTAGAATCCCTTTAGAAGGACACTGGAGTGGTCCTACACACATGACAGTATAATAATGCAGTAAGAGAGACAGATATAAAAGAGGGTCTAGTCCTGCCCCACCCCCGCCTTACTTGAGAGGGGAGCAGCTTCAGGACCCATAAGTCAGAGGTGAAGATAGGCTTTTGGACAGAAAGTTCCCAGATAGCCCTGCTTCCGGCTTCTCACACCAATGCCCGGGGCCTGCATATAATGAAATGCCCAAGCACTTCCTGGGCTCACGCTTGCTCCAGGTCTGATATCTCTGTCTGCCGTAACCACCCATCTCATGATCGTCTCCGTAAATGTCTTTCTTCCACACAGGCAGTCAGATCTGAGCAGAAGGTGAGGACCGTGTCTTATTTTCCTTTGTATCCCCAACAGCTGGTGCAGTTGTGAGGAGCTAAAAGCAACTCAAGAAGTGCTTGTGAACCAATGGATGAGTGAATGACAACCCCAGTCACGTCATGGTTCCCTCTGCTGTGCCCTCTGGCCATTCTCCCCAAATTGTGGTAAACAGGACCTGTCTACCACCACCCCCAAGCCGAGCCTGTAGCCTTACCTCCCATGAGGAAGAGCAGCCCTGCCACGTACTGCATAAGGCCTCGGTCCCAGCAGCAGCCCAGCACGCCGATGATCCAGCCAAAGAGGATGATGGCCACCGCCATGCCCATAAAGCCAGCCGTCATTCTGCGCAGGTCTGTGGGGAAGCAGGCGAGCAATAGTCAGCAGCAGAGCCTGGGACTGAGGGCCAGGGTACACCCCAGCCCTGGGGCGGGTGCGGGGAGGGAGGGGCCCTCCAGGAGCAGGAAGGCAACCTGCCCTTCTCAGATAGAAGCACATAATCTTTGTAGAGGGAGAAGCCCTTGTGGTGACTCTATCCTTTTGAGCACAAACAGGCCACAGCAGTTTGGCTCTTAAGCACAGGGACAGATCATCACAATATCGTGGCCGTTTCTTCTATGCCTCATTTGTGCCGGGCATAGCCTGCCTATCTATATATCTATCTCAACCTTCTGAGACAGGTACTATCTTTATTCCTATTTGCAAAATGCAACAACTTGCTGAATGGCACACAGCTAGTAAGTGGTAGATCAGAGACTGGAACCCAGACCTGTCCGGCACTCTCAGCTTCCAAACACAGCATCTCAGCCTCTCCAAGCAGGTGAGAACCAGAGAAATGGGCTGCTGGATCTGGGCAGTCAGGCTGCACTTGCCAAGCCCTCCTGGTATCGCTAGGAGGTTGCATGTAAGGGGAAGCTATCAGCGTGGGGGGTCTGGTGTTCTGTTCCTTCCCCTCCAAGCTGGTTCCCGGGCTTAGCTTTCCCTGCATGCAGGGCTCCAGGAGGAGAGCCACACTTCCTGCTCTCCTCTAAGCTCCAGAGCAGATCCCTTTCTTGCAATTGCTTCAGCTCCTCCACCCCCGGGTCAGTCCCGCTTTCTGAGTCAGGCCCTTCTCTGTTCCACGCCTGGCTGACCCATCAGCTCCAAGAGGAAGAGGGTTGTCTGGAAAGGCAGTATTTTTAGCAGAAGGGAGAGGGCAGAGCTGTTTCCATGGCTCAGTTGGCCACTCAGCATCTGGCTTGGCTTCCTCTCCAGCTCCCACCTCTGCCCTCCTGCACCCAGAGGCAGCCAGAGATGCTCTCAACCCCCCTACCTACCCTTCCACGTGCCCACTGCACCCCAACCCCCATCAGCTCCGGGCACACTTTCCTCATCCATCACCCCTTCTCTGGAGCTTGACCTTCTGACCCTCCGGTCATGCCACCCACTCCTCTACCCTTCATCAGCACCCACCGCAGCTCCCTGGGCCCTCTCTCCACCCACCCACATCCGAGCCTATGCCCTAGTCCCACCAATGGGGCTCCACACAGGAGCAAAGCTATTTATCCTGTCTCTGCCCCAGGCTCTGTGCTCCCCAGTGGGTTGCAGAGCAGCCTGGAGGACCCTTGGGCGTCCCTCTCTGTCAAAGGGAAGTGCCTGAAGCAAACCACATCAACACCCCATGCAAGCACACCAGCTGCTGCCTGGACAATCTTTTCTCAACCCTGAGAAACAAATACCCCGCAGGTCTCTTTGGAGAACACATACCTCAAAAGGTGTCCAGGTCCCACCCCCTCCATTCCTCTCTCTCACTCCAGCCACCCCATGGGGAACCCCAGTGGAGCAAACAAAAGGATCTATGGTGCAGTTTGGCTTAAGACCCCTCTATAGAGGGATCCAGGCCACCCTCCTTGTCCTGACACTGACCATCAGACACTGACAGCCCCCGGCCAGGGAGGAAGTTGGTCGGGGAGTGGGGAGGATGGGGCACAGGAGGGGAACAGCAGCAGACCCTTCCCTCTGGTGAGGAGAGGCCTGCAGAGGAAGGAGGACAGGGCTCCAGTGACAGGGGCAGAGATCTTTGAGAGCCACAGGGCAGGTTCCTGCTCTGCTAGGGCCACCCTTGTCTGCCCTGGCCGACCCGGGATGCCTGCCCCAGCCAGGTAGAAGTGATGCTCACAGTCACTTATGGGAACTGCCCAGGGTGCCTTATTATCATGCAGCACTGTACCCCATGCTCATATCACCCTATGTGTCAGATGGAACCGCTGAAAGCATCGTTTGATCACAACAGGAGCTTGTGAGCCCGGCGGCCTGCGTGGGCAGCCACAGCCAGTCAGAGAAGAGAAGGAGCACTCCCGTCCCTTTTTATTGAACCACCTGTTCCATCCTCTCCCTCCATCTCCCCAAATGTTGTCTCCATGGCCACCAGCCCTATACCTTAATCCCTGCTTTCCCCACCACCGCAAGAGACTCTGGAGTGACCGAGGCCTGAGCTGCCTTCTCAGTAGAGAAAGGTCCCCACTTGACATATGATCCCATCTGGATCATCTCCTGGAAATGGGATACTTTTTACTACCAATGCTTCTACTCCCCACCATGTTCAAGGGCAAAAAGGTGGTGGGAACAGGAAAAGAGAGAACAGCTTATTTTCAATGAAAAGAAGGTTTCCCTTTAAGGGGCTTATACTTCCTTAAACAGGACGTATAATTTTGGATTTTGCGTTTAAGTATTTAATCCATTTTGAGTTTATTTTTGTACATGGTGAGAGACAGGGGCCTAGTTTCATTCTTCTGCATATGAGTATCCAGTCTTTCCATTTGCTGAAGCACCATTTATTGAAGAGGGTGTCCTTCCCCCAGTGTATGTTGCTGCCTTTGTTGAAAATCAGTTGGCTATAAATAAGTGGATTTCTGGGTTCTCTATTCTGTTTTATTGATTCATGTGTTTTTATACCAAAATCATGCTAAGTGTCTTTCAGTGAATGAATAAAGAAAATGTGTTATATATACACAATGGAATACTATTCTGCCATGAAAGGGATGAAATGTTGTCATCTGCAGCAACACGGATGGAACTGGAGGTCACTATGTCAAGTGAAATAAACCAGGCCACAGAAAGACAAATGTTGCATGTTCTAACTCATATGTGGGAGTTAAAAATGCTGATCTAATCAAAGTAGAGAGCAGAATAACGGTTACCAGAGGCGGGGACGGGTGTGGATGAAGAAAGATTGGTTAATGGGCACAAACATACAGTTAGAAGAAATAAGTTCTAATGTTTGATAGCAGAGTAGGGTAACTACAGTTACCAACAATGTATTGTGTACTTTAAAATAGCTGCAAAAGAGGGTTTGGAATGTTTCCAACACCAAGAAATGATAAATACTCAAGGTTATGGATATTCTAAATACCCTGACTTGATCATTATACATTTTATGCATTCATCAGAAGATCACATGTACTCCTCCAAAATATACACATATCATATATCGATAAAAACAAACAAACAGGATGTATAAGGGTCAGCACATTCATCTTCTGGGCCCTTCCCTTTTTGGTGTATGGAGGTTTCTTTCTAGGAGAAATCCGATCCCATTTGGCAGCACTAGACAGGACAATTTTGCAGAGCCCCACCTTGCTGGAGGCCCAGCTCTCACCTGGCCTTGCTCATTGGAAGGCCTGTACTGTTCCCCAGGCTCTGCAGATGCCAGGAAGCAAAGGCTCTGGCTGGGGGAATGAAGTGGAAAATGGGTCAATAAGAGGTGTCCACTTTGGCCACGAATGGGAAAGTGGGCTGGGCAGAAAAGCAAAATGGAAATGCAAATCAGAAAAAGAGAGAAGGTGAGAATTGTTGGAGGATGAGAACAAAGTATTTTACTTAGAAGAAAATGGAGGAAAAGGCAAAATAGCAGCAAAATGAAGACAATAATTCCTCTTCCAAAAGTCTGTGTTCCAGGTCGGGGAGGGGCTGTTGCCCTCTAACACAGATTAGGTACTCTTTGCCTCCTCCCAAAGGGCTTTGTCAACAGAAGCTAAGGGTTGTGCTAAGTTGTTGATCTGGAAACAAGAATGAAAACCAGAGGCCAGGCCTGTGTATTTCCACTGACCTGGAAAGATTTTCACGTCACCCTGAAAACCTCATTTTGCCAGAGCCGTGCATGAACAGCTGGTTACTTTGTCCTTAGACCTATGTGGTAACTCAGGGAAGCTGCAACAACAATTTACAAGGTAGATAGGACAAGAAGTATTCCAATTTTACAGATGAGGAGAGCAAGATCCAAAGAAGTTACATAATTTATTGACAAATAATCTCAAAACCAGTGTATTACAAGAAGAGTGAGTTGCATTCTTGAGTTACATGAGAAAATAATGCAATTAAAGATGTACTGGGTTATAATGGTAGATTGAAAAAAAAATGTTTCTAGCATTTCTTCCTCCTAAACCAAGCCAGACTACAGTTAAGAGATTTCTTAGAAAGACAGAAGTCTTCAAGGATGGGGAAAATAGAAAAGGAGATGGGGACGACAACAACAAAAGTCTGCAGGGCTGATGGACACTGTCTAAAGAGTCAAAATCGGACCTAAAGAGTCAAATCTAAAGTCAGCATCAGACAATCTGAAAACCAACTTGTGGAATCCCCAAAAGGCTCATGAACTGGCACCAACAGGTCCATCTGGATCTGGTCATTAAGCAGAAGAAAGCGAGATAAAACGGATTTGGTGGAAGTTATTTCAGATGGATCTAGATTCCTACATCCCCTTGGCCACTCATCGCTGAGGGATTCCTCTCTTCCTTGACTCCTGGGATCAGGGTGCGAGGGGGTCCTAAAACACAGTCTTTAGGTTTGGAGATCAACAGGTGAGGGTCGGCCAGCACGGCTGAGGGTCAGGGTATTGTACTGAAGTTCACTATGGCACCCTGATGGAGTTACGGACTGTGTGCATATGGATGTTGAGTTTTAGCCCTGATCCCAGCTCTCTTCTACTAGGCTTTCAGACCTGGCTTCCAGGGCTCTGCCCTCCAGCCTAGAGACTGGGAGACGACTTTCTGGGGATGACCAGCACAGAGGAAAGACCTACGGACACCAGCAGTGCCCCAGAAGCCTCCCCTCAGGCCCCTGTGGAAGTGAAGCCCCAGTTGAACTGGGGTTCATTCTGTGCTCCAGGCACTTTTCAATATGAGCAGACAAGTAACCATCTCCATATAGCTGAGAAGAGCCCAGCAATGGGGAGGAAAACAACTTACGGAAACAAGTTACATGGAGAAGAAAACAATTTTCAAAATTATTTTTGATATCCCCAGAGAGACAAGAGAAGAAAGCTATTGCCTCTGTGAAACGAAAACAGAATACTATTTAAAAAGAACTAAATGGGGAACAAAAAGAATACCTGCAATAAAATAATGGGACCAAAATCTATGAAACTGATATACTCAATTCTAACTTATGTATTAATAGTCCTGCCATGTTCCAAAAAAGACTTAAGGAGGCTTACAAAATGCACACAGTAGAGTGGGATAAAAATAGTGATGCAGGGCCGGGTGCGGTGGCTCATGCCTGTAATCCCAGCATGTTGGGAGGCCGAGGCGGGCGATCACCTGAAGTCAAGCATTCAAGACCAGCCTGGCCAACGTGGTAAAACCCCATCTCTACTAAAACTACAAAATTAGCTGGGCATGGTGGCATGCCCCTGTAATCCTAGCTACTCGGGAGGCTGAGGCAGGGAGAATCACTTGAACCCAGGAGGCGGAGGTTGCAGTGAGCCCATATCGTGCCACTGCACTCCAGCTTGGTGACAGAGCAAGAC
This sequence comes from Macaca nemestrina, assembly GCF_043159975.1. NCBI lineage: Eukaryota > Metazoa > Chordata > Mammalia > Primates > Cercopithecidae > Macaca > Macaca nemestrina. The sequence continues at coordinate 17,579,334 of NC_092128.1, forward strand.
TCTGTCTCAAAAAAAAAACAAAAACAAACAAACAAACAAAAAAAGATGCAATGAAGGAGAGAAAAAGAAAGAAAAGGAAGATGAAGCCAGATATCACATTTACACACAAAACTTGGCCCATGAGGTCCTCAGGAAGGTTATTCTATCCCATATTTGCACTTAAAGGCATTAGACATTATTTCCATTGATTAAAAACTCTTTGTTGCTTTTTATTTGCACTTGAGTAGGTCCCGGCTGCCTCTCTGCCCGAGGAAAGGCCTGTACATGTATTCCTGCCCATCCTCGTTAACCTATGTGTCAATCTCCTCTCTTTAGGGGTAAGAAACTGCCTTTTTATTTCTTTGTGATTGCTAACTGTGCCCACAGCAGTATTTGTACTCAGGAACATATATAGCTTGTATTTCTTTCCCCATCTCTTCCTGCCTTTTTAGAAAAGAAAAAGAAAAGAAGAAGGAGGAAACCCTAACTCTGAGGCCTTGGAAAAATATGATGTGGAGCTGGCCTAAGAATAATCCCCTTGGAAAGAGCCCAGAATGGTGAGTTTGACTCTGCCGGCAAAGGCCAAGCTAGAGAAAAATCTCCTCATGAATCATGTCGGGCTTGAGTCCATTATCTGTATTCCATGACCCTAACGTTTAACATTCTAATTTTTGAAATGAGAAAGGTGCATTTATGCTTTGTTGAACTGAGCTCGGGGTGGTGGAAAGGAGTGGGCAGAGGGAGGTTGATAATGAGGGAAGGTGGAGGAGGAAAGGCGAGGAGAACCATTAAATAGAACCAGAAAAAGCTGTTCTCCCTCATGGAAAAATTTTGATTTTGAAGTTTACACTCCTATTAACATTTAAATGGATAGGTATTGCTTGCAACTGTACACAGGAAACCACGATATCTGCATTTAAATAAACACCACTTAGAGAAAGAAAATATATGGGCTGAATGTCTTTCTATTTGTTCTTTAAAGACCTTGCACAAATAATGATGATGATTGGAATTTTTTTTTCATTAAAAAAGCAGAAATGGTGAGGGTAAGTATGTGTTAGACCTTGTTGCGATGGTAATGACTGGGGCTAGAGAAAGAAGCACACCAATGCTATTGGATTCATGGCCCCAGCAGCCAGTGCCTGTAGTGCTGCACTGCAGCTGGAGGCCAGCAGGGCCATGGTCCTCTGATGGACACATGGGCACCTTTTGAGGAGATTTGCTGGAAACTCTCCCTTCTGCATAATGGGAGCACACAGTCTGGGTTACAAGGCAGGAGGGCGTTAGCTGCCCTGAGAGCTGGACATTCATTCACAAATTAATCAAGCCCTTAAAAATCAAGGTCACAGGAATTGAAGGGCACAGCAAAATGGTGAGGGCAGAACTCAAGTGTTTTTGCCCCAAAGGATCAGTTGGTCTGGGAAGTAAGAAGTGGAAAGAGAGAGAGAGAGAGAATCTGCAATGAACCTGCTAGCCACGGGATCAACCAGGACAAGCTAATTCAAAGGAGAGGGAAGATTCCAGGGCCCAATTACTGCACAGCGACCACCTCTGAAGGAAGTGGGGGTTTTAATTCTGGGGAGCCATATAGAGATGCGACTGGCAGGATTAGGAGAAATCAGGCTGTTCCCATTCAAATCCTGGCTCTTCCACAGCCAGGGCGGTGGGAACTCAAGCAAATCAGTCCCCCTCTCTGGATCTGTTTCCACATCTGTAAATGAAGGTTATGACAATACCTATTTCAAAGAGCTGTTAAGAGGATTAAATAAGTAAATATGTGTAAACTGCTTAGAATAGTACCTGGCACAATGCTAGAGCTATATAAGTGTAAATAGAAATAGAAGTCACCTAAATTAAAGCAATTCTCATTTTTTCATGCACTACGACATCCCTTGAATTTGCCATACATGAGCACATAAGGCACTAAGTAACACGTTGGGATATGCCCCTAATTAAGGATTTGGGACCCAGAGAAAGCAGAGTTCTGGAAGCTGTTCTTATGCTTTTCAGGCACCTGGAGAGGCCAAGGTGAAGGTATTACTTCTTAATTTATTGATACTGAGTTGCATCCACCCCAGGGGGCTGGTGCTGCCTGTCCTCCGAGGACCAAAACAGCTGGAGGCTAAAGCAGTTAATAGCAGAGGTGCCTGTGGCTATAGAGGCTGTTGAACCCTGGGCTCTGACAGTAAGCACTGCACTGATCTGGAAGGAAAAGACATGGGACAGAACTCAGACTCTGCTGGGAAAGCATCAATGATTTAGTTAAGAAGAACTAAAACAGCGAATTCCATAATGGGAGGTTTTGCCTATGACTTTCTTCTAGGTGTAAGTTGGTTCAGCATCATAATGTAGTTATATATTTTTCATTTTTTTAATTGACAGATAACATTTTATGTTTTTATCATGTACAACATGGTGTTCTGAAGTACATATACACAATGGAATGGTTAAATCTAGCTCATTAACAAATGAACTCACACAGTTATCGCTTTTATGGGAGGAGCACATAACATCTACTCTTTACATATTTTTCAAGAGTACAATATATCACCATTAACTATAGTCACCTTATTGTACAACAGATCTCTTGAAATTTACTTCCCCTATCTAACTGTAATTATGTATCCTTTGACCAACATCTCCCCATACCCTCCTAACCTCTAACCACACCAGCCTCTGGTAACCACTGTTCTATTCACTACTTCTACGTGATCCACTTTTTAGATTCCACATATGAATGAGATCACACAGTACTTGTGTTTCTGTGCCTGGCTTAACATAGTGTCCTCCAGGTTCATCTGTGTTGTTGCAAATGGCAGGATTTCATTCTTTTTTATGGCTGAATAACATTCTAGTATGTGTGTGTGTGTGTGTGTGTGTGTGTACATAACATTTTCTTTATCCATTCATCCATTGATGGACACTCAGGTGATATGATTCCATGTCTTAGCTATTGTGAATAATCTGAATGAGCATGAAAGTGCAGCTATCTCGTTAACATACTGATTTCAATTTCTTTGGGTATATAGTCAGTAGTGGAATTGCTGGATTGTATGGCAGTTCTATTTTTAATTTTTTGAGGAACCTCCATAAGGTTTTCCATAATGGTTATACTAATTTCAATCTCACCAAGAGTGTATAAGGGTTCCCTTTCTCCATTTTCAGTACTTGTTATCCTTTGTCTTTTTTATAGGAGCCATTCTAACTGAGGTGAGATGGTATCTCACCGTGGTTTTGTTACCAGCAGTGAATCCAGTGGGTCTACAGTAAACTCAATCCTTGCCTCCTTGGAGGAAAGAATTCAGCTGAGGGGCAGAAGTAGGTTTAAGGCAGAGGAAGAGACCAAGGCAAGTTTTAGAACAGGAGTGAGAGTTTAGTGAAAAGTTTTATAGCAGGGGCGAAAGAAAGCAAAGTACATTTGGAAGAGGGCCTAGCGGGCAACTTGAGAGATCCAAGTGCCCTGCTTGGCGCTTGACGTGGGGTTTTATACATTGGCATGGTTCCAGCGTTTCCATTTCTTCCCCGCCTTGATTTTTCCCTTGGACCAGTTGTCCACACACGCGGTGGCCTGACAGCACTTGGGAGGGGCTGCACACACAGTGTGTTTACTAAAGTTGTGCACATCTTCACTTGAGGCATTCTTCCCTTACCCAGTCTAGCATTTTTAGAGGAAGGTCATACACCAGTTAAATGCTGCCATTTTGCCTCTTAGTATGAATGCTTGAGTCTGCTCACCCAACTCCTGAGATCTTATTGGGAAGCTGCTGGTCACCAGCTTCAGCTGTTTTCTTTTTCTTTTTTTTTTTTTTTTTTTTGAGGTGGAGTCTCGCTTTTGTTGCCCAGGCTGGAGTGCAACGGCGCAATCTCGGCTCATCACAACCTCCACCTCCCGGATTCAAGCAATTCTCCTGCCTCAGCCTCCCAAGTAGCTGGGATAACAGGCATGTGCCACCACACCCAGCTTTTTTTTTTTTTTTTTTTTTGTATTTTTTGTATTTTTAGTAGAGACAGGGTTTCTCCATGTTGGTCAGACTAGGTGTTTCCTGTCTATTGGGAGACTGTCTTTCCCTGGCATCAGCTATGACCAATTATTATTTAACAACTGACCATCACCTGATGGTCACCTGGCATTCATAGGGAGCCCTCTCCTGTCCTGGTCATGTCTGCCTAACTGCCTATTCTAACAGTTTTAATTTGCATTTCCCTGATGATTAGTGATACTGAGCATTTTTGTATATACCTGTTGGCCATCTGTATGTCTTCTTTTGAGAAATGTCTATTCAAAGCTTTTGCCCATTTTTAAATCGAATTATTTGTTCGTTTTATTATTGGGTTGAGTTTCTTATATATTTTGGATATTAATCCCTTGTCAGATATATAGTTTGTAGCTATTTTCTCCTATTCTGCAGATTGTTACTTCACTCTGTTAATGGTTTCCTTTGCTGTACACAAGCTTTTTAGTTTGATCCCGTTTGTCTATTTTTGCTTTTGTTGCCTGTGCTTTTGAGGTCTTACATTAAAAAAAAAATCCTTGCCCAGACCAATGTCATGAAACATTTCCCCTGTTTTCCTCCAGTAGTTTCATAGTTTCAAGGCCTATGTTTAAGTCTTTAATCCATTTTGACTTAGTTTTTGAATATAGTGAGAGATAAGTTTCTAATTTAATTCTGCTGCATATAGATATTCAGTTTCCCCAACACCATTTACTGAAGAGACTGTCTTTTCCCCAGTCTTTTCCCCATTGTGTGTTCTTGACACCTTTGTTGAAAATCAGTTGGCTGTAAATGTGTAGATTTATTTCTGGACTCTTTATTCTGTTCCGTTGGTCTAGTTTTATGCCAGTACCATGCTGTTTTGATTACTATAGTTTTGTAGTATATTTTGAATTCAGGAAGTATGACATCTCCAGCTTGCCTCTATTTGCTCAGGATTGTTTTGACTATTTGGGGTCTTCTGTCATTCCATACAAATTTTTGAATTGTTTTTTGTATTTCTGTGAAGAATGTCTTTGGTATTTTGATAGAGGATTGAATTATATAGATTGCTTTGGGTAGGTATGAATATTTTAACAATATAAATTATTCCAATCCATGAACATGGAATATCTTTCCATTATTAGTGTCTTCTTCAATTTATTTTATCAGTGTTTTATAGTTTTCGTTATAGAGATCTTTCACCCCTTTGGGTAAAGTACTCTTAGGTGTTTAAATTTTTTGTAGCTACTGTACTGTACTTGATTTCTTTTTCAAATAGTTTACTATTAGTGAATAGAAATGCCACTGATTTTTGTATGTTGATTTTGTAACTTGCAACTTTATTAGTTATAATAAATATAGTATTAGTTTATTAGTTGTAATAAATACAGCTTGTTAATGGAATGTTTAGGGTTTTCTATATATATAACTACATAATGTAGTTATACTTAAGAATTATTCTGTCAAAAGATAGTTTTTATGTTTCCATGAGAAAGTACATGAGTTGGGGCTTTGATCCCTAAAAGGTCCTTCAGAACTGTCCTCTGCCTCTCCCTGCATCACCATCTTTCTCTAAGCCCCCCATGCTTCAGTCACAACAGCTGCCATTCCCCTCCCTCTTTCCATGATGACACTGTGCTCTCTGCCAACATGGGTCCCCACTGGCTCCATCTGTCAAGTTTCTCATCATTCTTGCAGAGTTCCCTAAAAAGTAAATGTCTCTGGGAAACTTCCATGGTACTTTAATAGACACTTGCATCCAGTCCTTGTGGTTCCTGGAGCAGTTGGTTAATATCACTACCACATCTTTTTATAATTATTTATGTCTCCCTCTCACCAGTAAATTTAAGCTTGTTGAGAGTTGCATTCACGTTTGGTTTGTTTTGTCTTTCTAGTCTCCAGAGCACTGCCTGACATAAGCAGGTGCTCACTAAATATTTATTTGCTAAGGGACATCACCATTCCACTCTGCAACAATTACTAAAACTGTGTGCACCATGGCATAGCGCAGGGTCAGGACAGCGGATCCACTTCAGTGACTCAAACATCGTTGCAACTTAAAGCCAGTTTTTCTCTTCTCCAATCTCATTTTTTAAAGCCAGCATTAACTATCACTTAATAATTCAACATAGCTTTTATTGTATACAATGAAAACATCAACACGGGGCCAGATTCCAGATGACACACAGCAATACAGTTTAATGAGCACATATGATAGCCCACAGATTAGGAACCCAACAGACATTTCTGCACTGTCCCTCCCCCAAGTCAGGAAGACATAGTGGGGGAAGGAAGTTTCTGTGCAAACAAGAAGTGGTTTCTGGGTCAGAAGACAGGGTTGACACTTCCTCCCCCTCAGTCCTACCTCTGGATCAGAGAGCTGCTCTAAATAGGGATATTATGTGAGGCTGACATATACAAATCAAATCCATTGTCAAAACAATGAAAGAAAAATTGCAAAATTTGTACTTGGCTGATGAAAGCTAGGTCAGCTGGTAACACAAGTGCCTGGAGGGAAGAAAGAAGGGGGTAAAACGCCAGACCAAGAGACGGAGTCGCAAACCCAAAACTCACAAGAATGGCTCCTTTCTCGCCACTGCTACACTGCTAAGCCAACAGCAGAAAATGCAGAAGGGAAGGATGAAAGGAAACTGCAGCTCAGCCAACCAGGTGTGCTTAGGTAGACCCAGCTTGGAGTCTGGTTCTCTGTCCTTTGGCTGTCTTTACTGATCAAGACAAGCTAGGTTGGTACAATCGGCTACCCCACCCAAAAGAAGCTTCCATTTCTCCTTCCCTGTATCACACATCACTGGGAGCTGTGCTGAGCGCAAAGTGCAGGAATTTGGGGTTGCTTGGCAAGAATGTTTCCCCAGAGGGTTACTACAAGACAATTAGAATATGGGAGCTTTAAAACACATGGGTACCCTACAGGGTGTTAGCCAACCCAGAAAAATGTTGCAGGTGCCTGAGATTTGGCTGATGGCACAGGATTTGAAAAGCCTAGGAAAGGGGAAGATAAATAGGAATTAACACTGATTATGCATTTACTAAGTGCAGGCATGTGTTGAGCAATTTACATAGCACATGTCAATTCATCCTCCCAACGACTATATAAGGTAGGCGCTATTATTCTCATTTGTAGGTTTGGAAATTGAGACAAAGGGATTTTAGTTGGCCAAGGTCACACAGCCAGTAACAGGCAGCTCTGGGAAGGTGTCTGTCTTGGTCTGTTCACGCCCTTTCTATTCCTCAGTGCTTTTCATGATCCATGCCACTTCAAACCCTAGAAGGGTACTGGACATTCAATGAAATGGAATGGAGTGTTATTCAGCTATTAAAAGTATTCTTTTGAAGAATGTCAAGGACATGAGGAAAATTCACAAGAGCATATTAAATGACAAATAATGCACAAGCCTACATTTATGACCCCCATCTGAGTACTGCGGGTGTATGTCTGTGCTGCCATGCATGTCTACCCACGTGGGATAAGCAAAGGAAAAGTACACCAAATGTTAACAGGGAGCCTTTTTTGGGTTGTGATATTTTGGGTTTTGTTTGTTCTTTTCTACAATAAGGATGTGTTACTTTAACAATCAGCTTTTGAGTTATGTGAGAGATGTGAGCTTTATTGTTTTTAAAAAATTCCGCACAGATCCTGAGGCAAGCTGCACTAACTGGAGCTCTGGATGGAAGAGGGGCCTGGACACCAATTTCGTCTCCTAAGTATTTGTCTTTTAAAAGACATACTGCCACTAAATATTTTCTTTTTACAGTGAAAGCTACAGACCTGCCATGCTCCTCTTTGGCCAACAGTGAGCATGTACTGTCGAGATGTTCACCTTTGGAGGCCTGAGCTTCCTTTACTTGGCAGCTCCAGTGCAGGCCAACACTGGCTGATTGCCAGGAATGAGGAATGGGGCTCTGAGGTGTCATGGCCACCACTGCCTTTTTTGCATGTGATGCTTTCAGTGATGTGTGCCTGGTTCCCTGAGTACCTATTGTCTGAGTATATCTCATACTTTAGTGGCAAGGCACTTTGGGACCATGCCGGAATCTCAGACAAAACTTATACAAATGTTGAGGTCAGGCACCCGGTGGCTCACACCTGTAATCCCAGCACTTTGGGAAGCCAAAGTGGGTGGATCATCTGAGGTCAGGAGTTCAAGACCAGCCTGACCAACATGGTGAAACCATGTCTTTACTAAAAAAAAAAAAAAAAGAAAAAAAATTAGCTGGGCATGGTGGGATGCAGCTGTAATCCCACTTACTTGGGAGGCTAAGGCAGGAGAATCACTTGAACCCAGGAGGTGGAGGTTGCAGTGAGCCGAGATCGTGCCACTGCACTCCAGCCTGCGTGACAGAGCAAGACTCCATTAAAAAAAAAATACCTTATACAAATGTCACTATAGAAATTTTCTTACTCAAATCTGCCCCTTTAACTACTGAGGTCCATGGGAACAAAGCACGGCAATTTGTTTGAACAGCATGACAGCATGGGAAGAACAAACAAACAAATACTGAACTTAAGGCTAGAAGACCAGCATCTGAGTCCTCATTCTGCACATCCTGGTTGGAACGCTTTGTGTATGTCACAACCAAACTCTTAGTTCTGAGCCCTCAAAGCTGAGAACAATAGATGGCAAGCCCCTTCCTCCTCCTCCATATTCTAAAGTTGAAGAGTCTAATATGGTAGCCACCAGCACATGTGGGTGTAGAGCACCTGAATTTATACAGGCTGTAAGTGTAAAACACTTACCAGATGTCAAAGACTCAGCATGACTTTTTGTAAAATATCTCAATAGTAATTGTTTATATTGATTGCATGTTGATATGAGAATATCTAGATATATTGGATTAAATAAAACATATTATGGGCTGGACATGGTGGCTCACGCCTGTAATCCCAGCACTTTGGCAGGCCGAGGCAGGCCAGATCACCTGAGGTCAGGAGTTCAAGACCAGCCTGGCCAACATGGCGAAACCCTGTCTCTACTAAAAACACAAAAATTAGCCAGGCACCTGTAATCCCAGCTACTTGGGGGGCTGAGGCAAGAGAATCACTTGAACCTGGGAGGTGGAGGTTACAGTGAGCCAAGATGGCGCCACTGCACTCCAGCCTGGGTGACAGAGCGAGACTCCATCGCAAAATAAATAAATAAACAAATAATGAAAATTAATTTTACCTGTTTCTTTTTGTGTCTGGGATGTGGCTAATAGAACATTTTAAGTTACACATGTGGTTTGCACGATATTTCTATGGGACAGCTCTGTTCTAAAGAGAGGTATGAGACCTTGTGTAGAGCTTGCTACAAAGTGCCCCAACCTAGTACTGCAACTCATAGTGCATTCCCCACCTTCAGTTTACATACAACAAGAGACCAGGAGATTGAGGCAAAGGTTGATGAGTGACAGTTTCTTACATTTCTATTCTCTCCCCAAGGGAGCTTCCCCACTCCAACCACCAGCACCTCTCAAGTTGGTGGTAGCTGGCTCAAGGACAAAAAGAGGTCCTCAAGAGAACCACACAGAGAGCTGTGTGCAGGTACTCTAGAGTTTAGAGGACATAGGGGAGGGTGCATAGCTGTGGCCTGAAACAATGAGGCCAGAGGCTGTTTCATGCACCGGTGGCACCAGAGCCAAGACAGGCTGGGTGTGGGGAAGGATCCAGTGGTTTCTCCATGTGCCAAGTGAATGCCAATGAAGACTAAAGTGCCTCGAAAAGACTCCGTCCTACAGTTTTGTCCATTAGTGTACGATCACGCCAACAAAAAGTATCTCCATGGTGGGGTAGCACCAGAAATGAGAGGTGAAGGGAGAGCAGAACCAACTCAGCTGGAAGGTGTCCTCCCCACATCGGGAGACAATCAATGGTGCAACACCAATTCCTGCAAAGCTTTCCCAAAGGAATCCCAAAAGTCCCATACAAGAGAAGGAGAGCCAGCCTTTGGACCCCACCACATGGAGAGCCCAGAGAGCAACATCACCAGGCAGGTCAGAGCCTTGGCCTTTTACTTGTCCTCCTTTCACCAACCCCAGCCCTGGAGGAGCCAGAAGTCATAGGGTTCACAGGGAACAGGTAGGATTGTAAAAATAAGGAAGCTGAACAGATCTCTTTCCGTATTGGAAGTTTCCAAGAAACTGGCAAGCCCAAGCTGGGAAAGGGAGAAGATGTAAACTAAATATTAATATAAGACTGAGGTTCTGATATTAGATCTGAATCCAATTTTAATACCTACAAATAAAAGTTTATGAATATGTGACAATTTACCCCCAAATCTATGGAGTCTCCCATAGATATCACCTAGGAATGGATATGGCAGCTCAGAAAGGATGGGCTTAAAAGGTTGTAGTGAGAAAAAAAAAAGTTGTAGGTACAGTCTTTTAAATAAATTGTTTACAGATGTCCTTATACAAGTCATATCCAGGACAAGAATGATATAATGATGATGATGGTGATGATGATAGTGATGATGATACAGCTAGCATTTCTGATGTGCTAGGCATGTTCTCAGTATTTTCTGTACATCATCACATTTAAATCCTCCCCCATAATTGATGAGCTTATCATTTCCCTTTTGCCCATGAGATCATGAGGAACTTGCCCCATGCAGGCAGCTTAGAAGCAGCAGAACTAGGGTGAGAATCCTGGTCTGACTCCAAAGCCCATGCTTTTAATCACTGTGCTCCACGGCCTCCTAGAGTCATTGATCGGATGAGATCTGTGAAAGCCCTCTGTAAACTGTAGAGTGCTACCACAAATGCCAGTGATCATTTATGTTCACTGCCATGCTACGAGGCAGAAGAACAAACACAAGGCCCAGCGAGTATGACTGCTGTCATCCAATGTGTATTTTACAGGTGCAGGATATACCAGTCTTTACAAACAACATGGAATGTAAGAGTAGCAACTTATTTTTTCCCCAAAAAGAAAAATCTTTAAATTCTAAAATTCTAGCAAATTCTGTTTTCTAATTTAGAAGTATGATGGGGAAGGGGCCTAAAGAGTAAGTTCTTACCTCCATCTACATATAAGCAAGGATGTTTTCCAAAGCCCATTGCATAGGAGGGCAGGATCAAGCAGTATGGCAGGAAAAATGAGGGTTTAGGGGTAGTGAGGACTAAAGGATACTGGTGGCTGCTGTCCTGGGAACAGGAGATAGCCTCTGACTCCTTCTTCTAGTTCTTACTTTATAGAAGATGCTTAATTTCTGGGTTCACCTGTCTACTTTCTAACATAGGAATAACATTCGTTGCTACCTGGAAATTGGGGGGTAGACCAGATGACTCTGCCCCAGTAGTTGTGATTCTCAATGCCACCTATGTATGCAATATGCCAGCCTGTCTTTATCTCAAGAGATGGAGCAAAATGTGCAAACTAAGAATGCTATTTAAACAATAATAATACATCACGGAGCCATTTTTGAGGAAGGCTGAGGAACCATAAATCAAACCAAGGATAACAGGTTTGTGTACCTCGCACAAAGCTAGGAGTCATTGTACATGAGGTAACAGAGCCTTCTCCCTTCCCTCCTTCAAAGACAGTGCTTCCTTCTCTCCACTCGTTCCCTCTCCTGTTAAGGAGATGCTTGTTAGTAACCTGTAAAGATGAGTGGGCTTGGTCGACCTCTCCTTTCCCCTGTGCCTTTCTCTGCAGCTCTATTGACTTATTTTTGAACGCTATGTTGACCCAGGCTTTTTTAGCAGATGGTTAAAACTCATTCAAATAAAGATCTTGCCAAGAAAAGAAACTCCGTAGAAGGAAACTAAAGTCAGTATCTTATCCCTCACTTGAAAAAAAGTTCCAGCAACAGAAATTCCCTCTTCGGGTTCATCCTACATTCATTTATTTATTCATTCAATGCGTGTTTCTCAAGCAGCTGCTGTGTGCAAGAGGTAAAGCAGTGGACCAAACCTAATTACTGGCTCCATTAAACATACTTTCCAGAGAAAGACACAAACTACATGCATATTTATATATATGTGTGTGTGGAGGGGGGAGTGATAAATGCTATGGAGAAAAAATTAAGTAGGTTGGGGGATGAGCTGTAATGAAGCAGATGTAGGAGAGTTGCTATTTAACATACAGAGGTCAAGAAAGCGCTCACAATAAGGTGACATTTAAGGAGACACCTGAGGAAGGGAGGGAATGGATATGTGAATGTCTGGGGGAAGAGTATTCCAGGTAGAGGGAACAGCAGATGCAAAGGCACCGAGGCAGGAGTCTGCTTATCATATTTGATGAATAGGAGAAAGAGGAGATGTTCTATATACTCCTGTGTAATAGGTTTTTTTTTGTTTTTTTGTTTTTGGCCTCGTAATTATAACATGCTGACTTAGAGCCACATAATCAATCGTAGTGATCTGTTAGAAACGAAGATATACTTGCTATAACCAGCTAAGTTCTCTTTCTGGGAATAAATACATGTTCCAATTTTCCATCCTGATGACTAGAGAAGGGGATAGAGATTTTTCCTCAATTAAACTGCTTTTAATGAGGAATTCACTTGGTCACTCACTCACCAGGGACTCCATATGCTATGCTTAGAGCTTGGATTTCATCCAGAAGGCCACGGCGAGCCACTGAAGGAGTCTAAGCTGGGGAGGAGCTGGTTAGGTTTTTGTTTTCTCTAGAAAGATGACTATGGCTGCAGAGTGGAGTTCTGACTGGGAGAAAGAAAGTCTTAGAGACAAGACAATCCCTTAAATGACGAAGACCTGCACTATAGCAGAGAATAGGGTTGAGAGGCTGAATTCAGGGGATAGTAAGACAATACAAAAAATTGTTGGACATGGTGGCTCATGCCTGTAATCCCAGCTATTCGGTAGCCTGAGGCAGGATAATCACTTGAACCTGGGAGACGGAGGTTGCAGTGAGGCGAGATTGCGCTACTGAACTCCAGCCTAGGCAACAGAGTGAGACTTTGTCTAAAATAAAGAAATAAATAAAAATAGCACGGGAGGACAAATCTCATAAGAGAAGAGAAATTTGTCAAGTTCAATTCGTTAAGTGCCTAATACACACCTAACTGGAAATGCCCTTTATGGCACTGGCTGTACAAGTCTAGCACATAGGGGAGCAATTACTACTTGAGATACTGACTTGAAAATCATGTAGTTAAAGCTGTAAGATTGAATGCCTGCTTTCCCAGAGATGGAACATAAAGTGAGAAGAAAAGAAGGGTAAGGACAGAATTTGAATACCGACATTTAAGGGATAAGAAGAAGAGGAGGAGTAGAATGAACACAGATGACCTAAAAGGGTAGGGCAAACCTAGCATAAGGGACACCATGGAAGTGAAGAAACGAACAGGTTTCACTGATGGCTAATGCTACTGAGATCAAATAAGACATAAGATCATAAAACCTTCAACAGCAATTTGCTGAGTACTGATTGTGTGCCAGGCATTGTGCTAATGATAGGAAGCACGGTTTCTACTACAGCATGTTTTTTCCTGCGTGACGCCTACTAGATTTACAACTAGAAGAGGTCCCTTGTGACCTTGTCAAGGGCTCTTTTAGTGGAAGTCAATTTCACTGGGTTTCTGGGGATGAGTGGGAGGAAGGAAGTGAAAGTCACTCCTAACCAGTATGCTTTCAAGTAGCCTGGCTGGAGAGAAGAGGAGGGAAATGGAGCAGCAGTGAGGGTGGGTGGAACACAGAGTCGGGGAGGACTTTTCTTTTTTATAAATGATGTAAGACTTAACTATATTTCTACGAAGAGGAGAAAGACATAGCAGAGAGAATGAACCTAGTACCTGGGACTTAACCTTTCCCATGCTCTGAATCTTGTCCACGTCAATATAGCAGACCACAGGCAAACTGAGGGAAGCTCTTCCTGGTTCTGCTTGATAAATGTGGACAGCAGAGTTCAGTGGTAAAAGACACTGCTTCGGGGTCAGACTGTCTGGGCTTGAGCTCTGGATCTACCTCTTACTAGTCATGTGACCTTAATATCATTGGGCCTCAGTTTCCTCAGTTCTGAGGTCTAATGATAGTACCTACCTCATGACATCGTTATGAGAATTATATTTGCATATTACTTAGAGGCTGGCACAAAGTAATTGCTATGTAAGTGCTTGAAAAGGCTTAGAAACAGACACGCAATGTACAGGTACACCCACACAGGCACATTCAGTGGAAGGCGCCAGTGGAGAGTGAAACAAGAGAGAACACAGCTTGCTAGGTGGGGGGTAGGGAGAAAAGTGGACGAGTTTACAGGTGAGAGGCACCTTTCCTCTTCCCAAGTCACTCACAGCTCCGCTAGAATCACCCGTTCTGTAAGTGCCGATCACGCAGCATCATTGTGGGCAGGACCTCTCACTTAGTGCCCATTCATTCGTTCATTCATTCACTGACTCATTCATTTGTTCATTCACTGAGGTCTATCTCTCAGCCAGGTATTATTCTAGGCACTGAAGAGACAAAGATGGGTAAGGCACTGGCCCTTCTATCTCGAGAAGGCTGCTGGTCCAGAAAGCCTTGGAGTTCTCTTGTTGGGTTCTTTCCTACTGTCCTCCCACATCTTAGGCAGTCATCCAATTGTTTGGAGAACAGAGGCTGCATTTTTTTCTCCTTTGTGTTTCTCTCAGCATCTAAGACACAGCAGAAGCTCTAAATCTCTATGGAATGAAGGAATCAGTCTATGCCATTTGGTAGGAGCATGAATGACTAGCAGTCCACAGTGTCTCTCCTGGACAATGAGCTAGCAAGGGAGGAAGGAGCTGACATTTCTTCAGCACTTACTATGTGCCAGGAACCGTTGACAGTACACTGTGCACAGCTCACTTAGAGGCAGATGATGAGAAAGCCTTTTCTATTTGTTTTGTTCAAAAGTGATGCCTAATGGCTTTGCTTTTATGTTTTCAAACGCTTTTCATTTTGCATGGTTTGCTTTCTGTGCTTGAAGCATCTCACATGACTGGAAACATTTTTCATGCTTCACGTGTAGTCAGTCACTTTTGAATTTTGCCGGCGTTTTGCTGTTGGGTCTTTTGTTAAGTAAATGCTCGTTATGTACTTTGTGTCTGGTTCTACAAGAGACAAGCATCCCCACCCCGTCATCCCCATGTGTGCCAGTCTCTCCCTCTGCCCTCGATGTTGTCTTTGTTCTGCGGCAGGCTATCGAAGCCTGCTTGAATAAGGTGCTCGCTAATGAGGCCAAGGTCATTGGCGGATACGTGAAAATCCAGAACAAAACGAGAAACATTTGGGCAAAACCTTTTTTTTCAGTTCTCCCAAAGGAAACGGTGTGTTTGATTTACTTCCAAGTTGGAATAAAACTAAATGGATCGTGGATTTTTTAAAAGTATGATGGGTAAAATATTTAAGGCAAGATGTTTATATATTGATAGCCAGCCTGTTCTGCTCCCCAGATGATTCCGAAAGGAGCAAGAGGCAAGATATTTCTCTGAAACTAGCTCATGGAGTCTTTACACTTCTTGTGTCCTCCTACCCAGTAGCACAAAATAATTCCCAAGTTCAAGATTTATTTTTGCCTTCTGAAGACATGGTCTGTGTCACTGGAAAAGGAAAAAGGGTCAGGGCCTTCTGTGCTTGTAGGATTTGGATGTAGAGGTGGTGGGAATGTCTCCGGACTCGGGACCGCACCTCCAATGTCTGTGAATAGGATGGACTCACTGGTGTGTCCTCCACGTGTTCTTGAGGAAGTTAACAAGGCTAAACAAGGAACTCACTGTCCTGCCTGCTCAGAAGACTCAGCACAAGAGAACACACAGCAAGACTCAAGGTTTTGGAACTGGGAGGAAGTGGAAAACTGGCTCCTTCTGGCTCTCAGATCTTATGACTCAACAAAGAATTTAAAAAGAATATTCTCCCTATTGAAAGGTGAGAGTTTACATTTATATAAGCTTATAATATTACATTGTGCTTTAGCTTCATTCATATATGTTTGTCACTTACATGAATCAGAAGTGCATTTCTATGAATCTTATGTGTATCACATCCCATCAGTGGTGCCGATCTTTCTCCTGGGTTTCTGATCCACATCTCTCACAGCTGATTGGACATGTTGAGTTGAGTGGTCTTCCTGTGCCTCTAATTCAGAACTTCTAAAACCCACTTTCTCATCTTCACTGGCAAAGGACACCTCCCCTATCGATGCCAATGGCATCACCATCCTCACAATCTGTCTGTCCCCCAAATCTCAGGGACATTTTGAGTCTCATTCCTTTCATCCCTGGATTTCTGATCGGTTGCCGAGTTCACCTGATTTTGCATCCACGGTAACTAGTGTATGCAGCTCCTCCTCTCGGCCCCTGGAGACGCTGCCTCTGCTCTGATTCTGCCCTTCTTCCCTTGAACCCAGGCAGCTTGGTGTAGTCAAGTGAGCCTGAGCTTCGGTTTTCAGTTTAACACTGTCTCTGTCGCTTTCTGCCGTGTGACTTTCAACAGGCCTCAATTTTCCCATCTGTATGGACAGGCGGCAAAATGAGATAGTTTACATGAAATGCTGTCTGGCCATCAGCAGGAGCTCAGTGAGCACTGGTCTTCTTCCCTCTTGCAGATCCACTCCCCAGAATCTGTCTTTCCAGGGTTTCTCTGCTCCAATTCATTTTGTGTCCTATTGCCAGATGACTTCTCCTAAAGCCAACCTCATTCTCTCTCCTCCGTGCTCAAGCCTTGTGGCTTCCCACTGTCTGTCAGGGTGAAGTGCACACCAAAGGCCTAGGTTTTAGGCCCTTCCCGTGTGACCCTCCTCACCAGCACAATCTCCTTTGTCTCTTCCCTCCTTCACAAACTCAGTGCCATGGCCAACTAGGCAGCTGGCTCACCCTTCTCTATGCCCTGCTGTCCCCAGCCTTTGCTGATGCTGGAGAGAAGGCACTTCCTCTCCAGCCTTGCAGCCTTCTAGCTCAGCATGACCCTTAGCTCTCAGAAAGATACACTCATCTTCTAATGACATGAAAATGATCAATTGAGCTTGATTTGTAGCAAATAATAGAATAAATAATAACGCATATAATTGACCCCACTTTTGGAACTCTGCAGGGATCATTTAATTTCTCAAAGTTAGATAATGTTTATGTGAAGCAGATGCTACTGCTAAATATATAAATACACATTTATAATAACTTAGTGTATCTGTGGGTACGTGAGTATAGATAGGCAGAGAGATGCTTAGAGAAGATGGAGATAGATGTAAGCTAGACACTAGCTTTCTATATAAACATTTACATCTTTCTATCTAGCAAATTAGTTTGAGAAGGAAAAGTCATTTGCAGATCCTCTCTAGTGAAGTATTAATTTCCAAGTGTTATGGGCTGACCAACTATATCCTTTTATGTAAGAAGCATATTGCAGACATTAAATACCCTATTGTGAAGACTGAAAATGACCTAAACTATTCCAACAATTGGGATATGGTTATAGAAATTATGGTATACTCACATTATGAGCTATTATACAGCCATAAAAAGATGTTTTTGGAGAAATTAAGTGATGTTGGAAAAAACTAGACATGAAATCGTATGTTTTATCTGCTCCTGGATATGTAATTATAATGATGATAAACACTAATGATAATAATAAGCAAGAAAAAAAGACCAAAAGGAAATATACCAAAGGTTAATAGTGGGAGAAGAGAATTTCCAATGATTTTTTTATTCTTCTTTATCATTTTCTGTGGTTTCTAAATTCCCCACAATAATAAGTATGTGTTGCTCTTACATCAAAGAGGAAAATACTTAAAGCATCATTTAAGAACAAACACAGAAACAAACAAATGTCCTTGAGCTCAGATAAGGAATATAAAGATAGAGGAAGTTCAACAGTTCTTTTCACAGCATCATCTACCCAGAAGTTGTCCTTCCATGGAGGCATCTGGATTCCACAAAGAAAGTTTACTCATCAGCAGCTTCTGTGAACCAAACGCTATCAGCAGCTGCCTGCTAAATACTCTCAGTGACTTGACTTAGAGGAAGATGACCCAAGAATGTGAGAAAAAAGGGTCCGAGATCTTGCAAAAGAACGGAGCATTTTTTTCTACAACATCTCTGTCCGTGATTGACAACACATACAGGCAGAAGTCTTTTTAATTTTATTTTGCTTTTCCTTAAGACCTTTAAGGCTGTTATGCCATTTGTCCATGAGGCAATCTTTGAGTAGGTCTCTTTCAAGAATTGGAATATACACAGGAATCTCTAAAAGAAGTATCAATGTGACTCACAACAATTACACATTTACAGATACATGTTGGGATTGGGGGAAGAAGAAAATTGTGATTTGGAATCAGTTTTCTATAGAAAAGTAGAAAAAGGAAACGCACATACCCTAAACAATGCATCCGCTGTAAAATCCTGAATGTCAGGCAGAGGATGGGGGTGGCATACAATTGCTTTACACATGGCACTGTGAGTGGTGCACAGAAGGGCTCGGGTAACATTCATGGTTGGTGGACCAATGCTTTTCATAACATGAAAGATCATAATGACACTGCGGGAGAGCACAATCCACTGTGCTTCTCTGTGATATCATGAAGCTGAGCATTCTTCCAAAGATCTAAAGAAGAGCAAAAGACTTCGGCAGTTACAGTGATGCTGTTAAATTAAAACTGGAAATTGAGACTCTTGACACCCGAAAGTGTCTGAAGTCAGACTGCTGGGTGTGAGCATTGGCTATTGTCAGACTGGTTATCTCTATGCCTCAGTTTCCCCCTCTGTAAAATGGGATTAATAGCAGTGCCTCCCCTCAGAATGTGAGGGTTGAGGGGCTCATACATGGCATGTACTATTTGCTCCACAAAGGTGATCTATGTGGGGCACTGAGCACTGGGTGAACCTCACTCCCCCGAGCTCCGCTGAACACTGCATATCACTGGCAAAGCCATTTTCTTTTCCTTCCCTCATCTGAATCTATCCAAACACTCTCTAGCAAATGGCTCAGATCAAATAAAACTCAACATTTTGCAGAATCTAAATGTATAAGTGGATTTATTATTATTTTTTTTTTTTTGGTCAATAAACAACATGAATCGTGTTGTCAACCAATTCAGGCTGCTGCAACTCTCTTGGGCCCAGGATCCCAAGGCAGAAACCTAAAGGATGGTCATGCTGCTTCTCTTCTGAACTTGCCTTCACTCTAAAGCCCAGATCACCTTTAGAGCAGGCTCTTGAACAATTTATATCTGGATGATGTTGAATCAGAATATTCAAACGTTGGTTAGATTTTACACTTCTTTCCTGCACTCCTCCACTCTCATCCTAGGATCTTGCATTGTGTCTTGTTTTATAAGAATGATAACATTGATTCAGCACTCACCATGTGTTGAATAAAACACTGTTCTAGGGACTCTCCATTTAACTCGTTTAATTGTCATAACGACTTTATGCTTCAGAGATGGCATGGAGGGACACCCTGCCCAATGTAGTCACTTCTTACTGAACAATGACAAGCTGACCCAGTCAGATGCTCTTTGGGGATACAGGACTATGAAGGGCATACTGAAAGGGCAGCTTACTCAAGCTCAGCCTGAAACTCAGACAACACTTAGTCACAGTTTCTGCAGAGTCCAGACTGGGAAGCCCTGGGACCCAAGGAGAACACTGCTTCCCTGCATCCTTCATTCCCTCACATCCTTGCAGCAAAAGCCTGTCACCAAAGATAAGCCAGAGCTGCCTCCTCCCAGTAACCTGAAAGAGACTCACCAATAAAACCCACAAGAATCAAAAGATGCTGAATTCCTTAGGTTCAGCAGCTTGTCAACCTATTTGTAAGAAAAATGTCAACCGTTTTAAATGAAATTCAATTAGCAAGTTTGCGCTGATTGTTTTATTCCAGGCTGAGCACTCTGCCTCCCACACCATCTCCATAAATGTGCTGAATGGGTGAGTTGAGTTATACTTTTAAATTGAATGCACCAAACAAACACGATGATTTTTGTGAACAACCCAAATTATACATAATCCATTTTTTTATATCCTAAAGCTAAGAGAATGACTTTGAGTCAATAAAGGGAGCTTTTAAAAAGTTATTTTTACATTTTTTGCTTTTTAAAAAATGCTCATTTGGGGCTTTAAAAATGCTTTCATGGTGGTTCCTTCCTCCCCCTTTAAAAATTTTGTTTATACGTAACATAAAATTTATCATTTTAACCATTAAAAATATACAGTTTGGTGGCATGAAATACATTCATACTGTTGTGCAACCATCACCACCACCCATCTCCAGAACTGTTCATCTTCCCGAACTAAAATTCTGTCCCTGTTAGGCATTAACTCTCCGTCTTCTCCTCAGCTCCTGGCCCCCACCATTGTAACTTCTTTTTTAATTTTTTTTTTATTTTATTCAAGTAAAATGGCATCCATCATGAACACCATTCTAATTTCTCCATGCATTCGACCACTCATAGACCTTCAATGCGTGGAACCATACAACATTTGTTCTTTTGTATCTGATTCATTTTACTTAGCATGTTTTCCAAGTTCATCTATGTTGTAGCACGCATCAGAATTTCATGCCTTTTAAAACACTGCAGTACAATTGATCATCTTCATCATTTTCAGGTGTACAATCCAGTGCCCGTGGAGGTCCACTTTTAATATGATTGTCATGGCAACAGCAACAAGCGGTTACATGATATACACAGTCCTCTCAACTTTTCAAAGTTCTTTCAGAGTTCATGCCAGAAAAAGGTGAGGAGGTTTGGGTTAGGACCTGGCTCTGCTGAGGACTTAATAAGTCACTGCACCTCTGAGCCTGCGATTCCTAGGTCTCGGGTGACAGGTACTAGGCCAGAGGATGTGGGTGGATTATTACAACACATTGCCCTGACTTGGTTTAAAGAAAAAACAAAAGAAGAAGGAAGGAAGGAAGGAAGGAAGGAAGGAAGGAAGGAAGGAAGGAAGGAAGGAAGGAAGGAAGGAAGGAAGGAAGGAAGGAAGGAAGGGAAGGAAAGAAAACGCCCAATGACACGGTCTCAAGGGAAGTAGCAAAAGTGATAACAAAAGGCAGAGCTTGGAGTCCTGACTTGTGAAGGCATCTGTTCAGGGGGTTTTGTTGGGTGGAATTTGTTACATCTGCATTAGCAAAGCAGTGCTCCTCTAGGCTGGCAGCTGCGATGTTGAGAGGCTCATTACGCAGACCCAGACGCCCCGCTGAAGTCCATGAAGGCATGCCAAGTCAAAGCAAAGTGCTCGGAATAGAAACACATGCCCCTTTTTACACTGGGGAGAAATCGGGAAATTTTCCAGAAAACAGGCGATGGGGATGTTGAGATAGGAAGGCAGGCACAGAGATAGGATGTGCAAGGCAGGTGGAGGTGGAGGAGGCAGGCAGTCCATGGCCTGGTGGCTGCTGAGCCCAGGGCTGAGCAAAGACAAAGGGATGGCTCCAAGATACACATGTCACCCGGGCTCAGCAGAGGAGAGAGGCTGCAACTCAAAACCCAAGGAAGAAAGGGTGAGTTTGAAAGGAGTTGAGAGCTGGAATCCCACGTTGTGTTAATTAACAGAATTGTGATTTGCCAATGAACGCCCAGCAGGGACAATCATCTGCTTGATAGAGGGGCCCAGCTTTCCTGATGGAATCTCAAGTGCATGAGCCATGAAATTACTTCTAAAAAAAAAAAGACAAAGACAGTCAAAAAGGACAAGCACTTGTGTTTGCGTACTGGAGGAACTCTTGCTGTTCTCTTTCTTGAAGAAAGCAGGCTAATTACAGAGACCAGAGATGAAACAAAAATATTCAACTATATCATCTCTCCCAGGAAAGGAAAGGATGCCAACTAAAATAAATTAATAAAAATACCAAACATGTGTGGAGCACTTACAATACACTTGGTGGCATTTTACTTATACTATCCCACATAATCCTCACAACTCACTGCCATCCTCATTATACAGATGAGGAAACCGCAGCACAGAAAGGTTGAGTAACTTGCTCAAGGGCACACAGCAAAGTAGAATCAAAACAAACATTCCCTTGTTCTTCCTGAGACAATAGCTCTCTGGTGATTTTTTTTAAAAGGTCTAAAATACAGTTAGTAAGAGTCCCAAATAAAATGCAGCTGAGAAAAGTTTTTCTCCTCTCATCTTGCCAGCCATCTGCAGTGGCATCTTTGTCCTCTCGCGTGATAGTGATATGGGGTGGCCTAATTCCAGCTGACAGTATCTGCATTGAGACTCTGCATCCTTCTTCGATGCACACCTGATCTTGCTATTCCACAGCTTGAACTCCTCCAGTGGACTCCCCAATGCTTCTAGGAGATCCCAGCTCTTCCGATATGCAAGTCAAGACCTTCAGTGATGTGGCTGCTGTTTTGCCTCCTGGCCTTTTCTCTCATTGTTTTCTGCCTCCCTGTCTCTTGCATACAAATGTACCTTTCATGAGGTCAGATCTTACCGTGAATTCCCCAACTCACGGAGGCCCTCAGCCCTCCCACTCTCCTACCCTGTGCCTCTTCACCAGCTGTTTCTTAGGAATAAACTCACCTCCCCATTCTGCCTGGTTCACACCTCTGGGGCTTTCAGAGCCCACCAGGGGCCACCTCCTCTGCAAAGCCTTCTGTACCCAGCCAGACTAAGCTGGCTTCTTTATTCGGTTCCCCATACCTATCTCTATTCTAGTTCTTTCCACACGGTGTTGTAAAGGTGTTCTTTACTGACTGCACTCTGTCTGCCCCCATACTCTTTCATTCACTCATTCATCCACTCACTCACATATACAAGCTCCATTCAGAGCAGGAACCACAACTGTTTCTGATTCAGTCACTGTGTCTGGAGCCTCTAATACAGTGATTCTCTCAATGTGATCCCTAGTAGCAGCACTGCCACCCTGGGAAATTGGTAGAAATGAAAATTCTTAGGCCTACCCCAGACCTACTGAAATGAAATGTCTGGGGGTGGGGCCAAGCAATCTCTGTTTTCACGAACTCTCAGGATTGAGGAGTACTACTCTAATACAGTGCTTGGCACATCATATTCAGCACATGTGGGATGAAAGGATCTGCAGCTGTCACTAGAAACCAGCCACCCCAAAGCCTCGGGAGGCCTCATGTTACCCTGTCCTCCTCGGGGAGATGATCAGACGTTCCTGGACTAGCTGCTCTTTCTTGCCCAGAGATAATAGGTTCACCTTTCTTTTTTTCCTAGTCCTGGTCCTGCTGACAACTAACTAGGAGACTTTGGAACAAATGAAATCACTGAATCCTTGGGTCATGTGGCATTTGGAAATCTAATAAATCTCAGCGTCAGAAAATGCAGGGAGGAGACCCAGCCAGTCCTGGCTCTAACTGAGTGATGCGTGTAAACTCTCTGGTCCTCCATTCCTTTTCTGGAAAAGGAGACCTGCCTACATCATGGGGTTGGCATGCATATCAAATAAGATAATCTACATAAACGTGCTTCTTCAACTTTAAAGCATCATGTACATGTTAGTTATTACTGACAAAATGAGACATGCTGGGCCAACAAGTGCCAAAGTGTTCCAGCTATAAAATTCTACGATTCTGTGAAAATCTAGATAAAATTTCATTTCAACAAACACTATAAAAAGACATGCTTCTCAGACTGTTGGATCATGATGTAGGTTCGGACATCAGATTGGGTTCCAGTCGGCTCTGATGCTTCCAGGTGTGTGACACAGGAAAGTCAGTTACCTTCTCTGGACCACAGTTTCCTCGTCTGTAAAGTGGGTCACGATTACCACCTACCTCCCCAGGGTTGTTTGAATATATGTAAGCTATTCAAAGGATATCAGAAGCATTCAGTAAATGCTGGGAACCATTCTAATGCACTATTACTATTATTCATGGTGCTATTTTCATTCCTGAGGGGAAAAGCACCTCCAGTAGCAAGCAATCTACAAAGAAGAAGCATAGTTAATCTTCTGACTACATGACACTGGGTTGTACAGTTTTTGTGTGCTCCAGACTGTGGGATACAGATTTATTTTGTTTTGGTTTTATTTGGTTGCTACAGGCATCAAACAGGGCAGCCTTTCAGATTCTTCTGTCAGAAAGTTCACCCGTGGGTGCTAAACAGCACAGAGTATCAAAAGCTCAGAGCAGAAGCCAGCAAACCTTTCCTGGAAAGGGCCAGATAGTAAATATTTTCAGCTTTGCAGGCCATATGGTCTCTGTTACTCAACTCTGCCATGGCAGCGTGAAAACACAATAGGCAATATAGGAAGCAATAGATATTCCTGTACGGGGCTAGTGGTGGGCTGGGTTTGGCTCATGGGCCATAATTTGCTGACTTTTGGCTTAGAGAAACAAGGATATGGAGGTGATAGAATGGTGGTCCCTCCTTGCCCCATTTAAGACACTTTTTTTCCCTTCCCTAATTCATTACAGTGAAACCGGCTATCAACTCTATTTTATCTCTAGTTTATGCAACCTGAGGTGCAAATTCTAGAAATACATGAATTGTAACAAAATCCCACTTCAACTTCAGAATTGGAGTCATGTGGCGCTTGTTATAGGATTGTTATCTTAACAGATGACGTTCGAAGGTCCAGCATTATAAAACAAAATTTTTTCCATGTCTGCCTACACAAACTGCTTCTTTCTCCTCCTACTTAGAATATGATATATTTTGGTTAAGTAAAACTTTAAGTGCACCACAGGCATTTCAACTGATCTCTGTCTTTCTAGGAGTTAGTCACAATTATGTAAATATGGTCCTTTTGATCCAGCATATATGCATAGTAATTGTATAACAACATCAGCGCAATGATAAGTAATCTCAGTAAACATAGGCACAGCTCTCCAAGCGATGTGGGGCTGAATTAGTAGCTGTTTGTTCTGTTAGAAGTCCTTAGGATTTACGGGGAGTGAAGGGAGTTTTCATTTCACATCCAGCTCTAGCATAATCTGGGGGAGAGGATTAGGGGTTTGGTTAAGTGCAGGGGCAAGATGGAAGGCAGGGAACAAAGTCATCAGTGGAAAGAGGCAGAAACTTCCTGACACCTAGGGCAGTGGCTTCATGGGATACAAGATGGGGAAGAGGCCAGAATGCAGAGAGACGGAAGCCAGAGCCAGGGACCTTCCTAAGAAAGGAAAGAACAGAAATAACCCCTCCAAGTTGCCAGGAAGCTAGACAAATCAGATTTTGGAGGTACTGCTCAGGGCTTCTGACACTCCGGTAATATAACATTGAACATACAATGTGCAGTGAACAGATGTAAGCTGGAAAATGACAGGGTGGGGAGAGGTGGGTGGCAATTTTATCTGCCACTTGAACCTGAACAGCCCAGTTTTAGGAAAACAGATAAAAAACAATAAATAGTGTAGCATAGCTCCTCTGTGCCCTGTAGCAATGGGCTTCCATTTTAATGAGGACTGAACACAACACAGACATGTTGATGCCCTGACACATCCATTAAAATGCAAATCCATCTGTACAGCCTGTCACAGCTGCTTCGTGACACCAGGAAGCCCCATCCCCACTCCAAAGAGACCCAGAGGCTTTCATGGTAGTGTAAGCGGGAGCCCCACTGCCATTTTCAAGGCCCCTGCCTCCTCCTTTAGGGTAGACCGTCTCCCCTCTGAAAGGCAGCGGATCGCTTTTGTGCACCTGGGCACTCTGGGAAGAGGAACAGGTGCACAACCTGGTGAAGGAGTCTAGTTCGTCAGGAGTCTGGGTTTTGTCTGTGTGTGATGTGGGGAGGACAAAAGTGGGAGGCTAATCACCATCTAATTAATCCTTATATTTGTATTAAGGAACTTTTATATAAGTTAGTTCATGTGATCCTCACAGCCTGGGACATAGCTGGGAGTGTGTTTTTCTCCTCCTTAAGTTAGGAAACTGGCCCCATAGTCAAAATCAAGTAAGGTCAAAGTCAAGGTAAGCTCCATAGGCAGCTCACGACCTTGTCTCTGGACTTGGGGAAAGGCCTCCATGATGGTGAGGTCCCCTCCTCTGGCCCAAGGACATGTGGTTGATGGCACTGTCCTAGCCACGCTGAGCTCTTGGCATAGATAGTCTTTGGGCATGATTCAAGGTATCCGAAAGCTCGATTGCCCAAACAGCACCAGTTTGTCAGAGGAGCTGCAGTTCTTATATCCCTATGCCCTCCACTGGATTAAGACTCAAGGCCTCTGTGTCCGGCTGTGGTTCAAGTAGGAGAGGGGAGGGTCACAGACGCAGGTTAGTTTCCACTGGAAGAAATTAGCATGAAGCAGCTCCACAGAGAAAGACACATGGGAAAGCCTGTGTTGTTGTAGGAGGAAGAGAGGATAGGGCCTAAAAGGCCCAGAACAGGAGCTCTGTGTGCACACATACTGCAAGGGGATGGAAGGAAAACTTCACCCCCAGCCTTGCCCTCGGGCTGCTGGGTACTGGTCAGAGGGTTGTTCAGAGCCGTGGACACAGCACTGGATAAGACATCAGGAAACCTGGATCTCAGTTCAGGCTGTGTCACTAAGCAGCCACACAGCCTCAGAAAGGCAGGAAACTTCTCAGGAAATTTCCTTACACATAAAATGGGTGTAGTGGATTGAATTTACACCAAAAGATATGTGTAAGTCCTAACCCCTGGTGCCTGTGAATGTGACCTTATTTGGAAATAGGGTCTCAGCAGATTAGAGATGTAACTGAACGGAGGACCTCGAGATGAGTCATCCTGGATCCAGCGTGGGCTCTAAATCCAATGCCTCTTGCCCTTAGAAGAGAAAGGACAGGAAGATCTGAGACCCAGAGACCCAGGAAAGAGGATCATGTGAAGAGCAAGGCAGAGATGGGGTGATGGTGCCACAAGCCAAGGAGTGCCTGAAGCCACTAGAAGCTGGAGGCAGAAGCGAGGAAGGATCCTCCCCTACAGCCTTTGGAGCGGGGAGCACAGCTTTGCCAAGACCTTGCCGCTGGACTTCCAGCCTCTCAAACTGTGAGAATCAATTTCTGTTGCTTTTTTGTTTGTTTGTTTGTGTTTGTGTTTGAGACGGAGTCTCACTCTGTCACCCAGACTGGAGTGCAGTGGCGAGATCTTGGCTCACTGCAAGCTCCACCTCCTGGGTTCACACCATTCTCCTGCCTCAGCCACCCGAGTAGCTGGGACTACAGGCGCCTGCCACCACGCCTGGCTAATTTTTGGTATTTTTAGTAGAGATGGGGTTTCACCATGTTAGCCAGGATGGTCTCGAGCTCCTAACCATGTGATCCGCCCGTCTCGGCCTCCCAAAGTACTGGGATTACAGGCTTGAGCCACCGTGCCCGGCAATTTCCATTGTTTTAAGGCCTCTGGTATATAGCAAATGGTTATGGCAGCCCTAGAAAACTAATACATTGGGGGTAAACACATCCTGCTTATTTCCGAGGAGGAACTCAAAGGATGGACTGCAAAGGAGCACCCTTTATGAACGGCAAGGGACAAAGCAGTGAAGTGATGCATTTTAAGGGAGAACTTTTGGTCTTTCTGGAGAAATTTGTGTCTGTAATAACTTTCGTGACCACTTCCCTCCTTGGGTATTAGGCAGTGGCCAGGGACATGAATTTTCTGTAACAATAGACTAGCTATTAATGATTGAGGGGGGCCATGTTCCAGGCACGGGACTAAGTACTTGATGTAGATTGTCTCACTTTGCACTTTCACAGCTACGTGAAATACAGACCATTATTATTCCCACTTCGCAATGAGACAGATATTAAGCACCTTGCCCAAGATGATAGTAAAGCAAGTGGCAGAAACAAGACTCCAGTCAGGAGAGTCTGAGCTCTTCCCTGTCTCACAAGGGTGGATAATAACCAGGCTCTCTCCCTGTAGGGGCTGTGCAGCTGGGAGCTCTGACACTTCTTATACTAATTCCTGCTGTGAGTATCTACACTATGCCCAACACTGGAAAAGGCCCTGACACTTGATCAGATTAAATCATAAACCAGCCTTAGTGTGTCCACTGATAGAAAAGAAAACTGAAGCTCAGAAAAGGCAAAGTCAATTTCCGGGATTACACAAGTAGCAGAGAGAGGGTCTGATGGAGTCTTTGTGATACCAAACCCTTGCTCGCTCCACCATCACGCATGGCCGGCTGCATGAGCCACTGCCCCGCTGACCTCCCTGGAGAGCCCGTAGGAAGGCCAGGGGTGAGATAACTTTGTCACGGAGTTTTGCTTTGGCCTTAACAGCCATGTAGGTTTATCTCTGGGGCCTCTGTGACCTCAAAGCCAATCTTTCAAATAGCCACAAACTCAGGGCAAATTAAATTTATACCAGCCACAAAGAAACGAATGCCCATGTCTCCATTTCCTATATGGGGCTCACTTCCATAGGATTACGGAAAATAGCATTCTGAGAGAATGCTGCCAAGGGCAGTAGGTTCCTCTTTGTAGTGGTTAACTGAAAAACAAAGGAAAACTAGGTATCCACATGTCTCTATTCTACTCCCTCTGCTACTAAGCCAGAGCTCTCTGCAGATTTGCAGTTGCTGTCAGCACTCAGGCCTCCAGTGCGCAGGCAGCCCCAGGCCTCACCTTGGAATTCCTAAGTGCCTGTCATCACAGGTTGGTGGTGGCTAATTACAGACCCAAACTAGCCAAAGTTACAACATCTCTCTCTTCTAGTCCATCTGTCAAGGTCCCTTCACCTCTGTCCTCCCGTCTCCAGGTAACAGCCCATAAATTCACTTCTCTCCCAGCCTCCATCCTCTCTCCTCCCCTTGCTCAGTTGTGTCTTTGCATGGAAGCACCAACCCGCTTGGTCCTAGGGTGCTGGTGGCATGGCACACTGAGGTATACCAGCTGCACAGCCAGAGACAGCAGCACTTGAGCTCTACCAAGAAGCAGCTCCCACATGGCAGGTGAAAAGTCAGCAGGAATGAGCAGCAGGGGGAGGGAAGGAGGAAGCCAGTCATGAAAGAGACCAGACTCCCATCTCTGCAGAATGCACAAAGGGAGCCTACACCCACGCTGGCCAATACCACACCCACGCTGAATGCACAAAGGGAGCCTACACCCACGCTGGTCAATACCACACACCAGACAACGCAAAAACAGAGTGAGCTAAACCCGCAGGCACAAAGGAGCTTCCTCAGCAGCCTTCTGGCCCTCCCATCTAGAATGGATTTTTCTCTCTCCAGAACTAGAACGGTGTCCATTGTCTGTGTGGCTCCTCTTTTGTAACCCATCCTTGGAGTGCCTTTTAGTGTAGTGATTGGGTCCTCTGGAGGGCAGGACTGTTCCTCATCCTTCCTTGTGACTCCCTGGCACCGTGGAGTACCTTACACGCTGCAGCGTTCAGTAAATGTTTGCTGGTGTTATTAATGAAAGAAAACATTGCTAAGAACATCCGTCCTGGCATTAGAAACAATCGTGCAGGATTTGGAGATGCAGCAAAGGATTGATTGCAGGTCCTTTTACTATAGTGCTGGGGGAGGGGTGTTTACCTGGAGTTATCTGATGTTTTAGGGGTGTGCACCTTGGTTCAATTTGCTATTTACTATTGATTAAGATGTTTACAACTCCATTAGGGATGTTAAATTTAAAAAAACTGATAGCCAAGCAAATTATTCCCTCCAACAGCAAGGCAGATGAGTATGGTCTGTACAGACACAAATGATTTCTGTCCCGTAGAAAAGATAACTGCAGGCTGGGCACAGTGGCTCATGCCTGTAATTCAGCACTTTAGGAAGCCAAGGTGGGAGAATCTCTTGACCAGCCTGGGCAACATACCACAACTCCATCTCTAAAAAAATAAAAAATAAAAAAAATTAGCTGGGTGCGGTGGCATGCACCTGTAGTCCCAGCTACTTGGGAGGCTGAGGCAGGAGGATCAGTTGAGCACAGGAATTTGAGGCTGCAGTGAGCTATGATCGCACCACACTGTGCTTGAGCCTGGGTGACACAGCAAGACCCTGTCTCTAAATAAATAAATAATAAAAGAAAAGAAAAGCTAACCCCTGTGCTTACTGTTTATTGCCCAGTGGTACATGAACCAATTTTATATCTTACCTAGCAATCTCATCCTAATATATTTTAAATGTTATTGTAAATGCCTTTCACTATGGAAGGAATAAACTCGTGTTCTTTTTTTTTTTTTTTTTTTTTTTTTGAGACGGAGTCTCACGCTGTTGCCCAGGCTGGAGTGCAGTGGCGCGATCTCGGCTCACTGCAAGCTCCGCCTCCCGGGTTCCCGCCATTCTCCTGCCTCAGCCTCCTGAGTAGCTGGGACTACAGGCGCCCGCCACCGCGCCCGGCTAATTTTTTGTATTTTTAGTAGAGACGGGGTTTCACTGTGGTCTCGATCTCCTGACCTTGTGATCCGCCCGCCTTGGCCTCCCAAAGTGCTGGGATTACAGGCTTGAGCCACCGCGCCCGGCCTAAACTCTTGTTCTTTAATGGTCTTAGAATCAGCTTTTTACCAACTTAGTGGTTCCCTCATTCATTCATGAATTGAAGATATTTTTGAAACGTACTCATTCTATTTGGTATGAGAGTCATGTTTTCAACTTTCGCAAAATGATGCTTTGACACTGGATAAAACTGAGGATGAAGGAGAGGCTCCCAGACTATAGCTACCCTAGACCAGCAATGACCCACTGGAGACTTGGACCTTTAACGGCCACTGGCCCACGCTTTTATTGCCCCTGATAAGTGCTTCCAGATAGTCATTCTGGAGGAGGAGATTCTCGGGCCTTTGGAGAAGATCTCAGAGGCTACAAGAGAAGACATGCAATATTGGGACAACTGGTTACCATCTAAGCTGGGGGGCAGAGAAGACAAGCCAGACAGGTGATGGTGACACACCACGTCCTTGCACACTCTGTGTTTCTCGTGTGCCCCACCAGTGACTCCCTGTACTTAGAATACTTCCCTGCTCTACTACTCACACATCAAGGCTCAGATAAAAGGTGACTTTCTCCTGAAGCCCTCTTTGACCATCCCTACAACCCAGGAAGAGTAGGCTGCAGCCTTCTTTGTGAGAGTGTTAAGGAGGCCCTTGCTTTGCAAAAGGATTTAAACACCTTTTGCCAGAATTACGTGAAAGTCTTAACTCTGATGTAAAGCTACCAGCTGCCTTAAACAAGAGTATGGGTGAAAGGCACTATTCCGGGAATGGGTGGGTGTGTTCCCTGCCTCAAACAAGGAGGAGGAGGAGACAGGAGGTTCTAGGAAAGATGAAACAGCCTTGGAAAAAGAAGGGCAAAACTGGCCCAAGCTAAGGGATACATACCTCCCAGGACCCCAGTTGAAGCAGCAGCAGCAAAATGCAAATGTGTTTGAGAGAATAAGCCGGGGGCAAGAACATCTTGAAGTTCAAGGAAGGGTGAAATGAAGAGAGTATATAGAAACTTCTCTGTACTTTTGAAACTCTGTCTTAGTTCATTTGAACATATCTTTGTCTTTGTCGTCTGTTGAATAGATGCAGGAACGATAAAAAAATATGAGCAGAGACCTCTGCTAAGCTTGGTCCAAAACTTTAGAACTCCCAGTATAGAGGGGTGGCCTTCTACTAGAAGAATCACTGCAGTGGTGCATGATGACCCATAGCACTTGGAATTTCATGTTCTAAACATCAGCACCCATGACCTCCTGGAGGTCAAATATCAGCTTCTATTTATCTTTGTGTTCCCAGAACCCAACACAGAGTTTGACACGTGGGAGACTGATTGTTTTTAAAGTTTCTGAATACGAGTTTTTGTTGGCCACTACATTTTCTTTTCAGATGCAGAATACCAGTGCACTTATTTTCAAATATAGGAAGGAAGAAAGGGAGGAGCACTGAAAATTTCAAGACCCAAAGTAAGACAAAACTTTAAAAAGGAAAGGAAAGTACAAAATCCCTGGGGCCAGCAGAAGGGAAGGATTTGTAGAGATGTAGAGAGCCCTTGCTGACTTAGCGGTCTGGAAGCCATCTGATACTCCCTTTAATGTAGTTTAACGTGCAAACAAAGAAAGTGAACAAAACGATGCCCATAAACCATCTTCCGAGAAATGCAAAGACACATGCCTAGAAAACAGGTATGAAATGACTTGTTCTGCAAGACCCAGAGGTGTCTAGCAAGCTTAGTTAAGGACAAGCCACCTTTCTTGGACATTTGTGATTATTGGAAACATTTCATTACCATAGACTCCAATGAACAGGCACGACTTTTTACTTCTATTGTACTAGAATGTTATGAAAAAAAGCACTAGACTGGGAATCAGGAGACCTGAGGTCTTGTCATGATTCTGCCCTACCATATATCAGCGAATATATTCAAATATGATGCCACCACACTCCATATTTCCCACTAGCTTCCCCACAGTGCTTATGCTAGCAAGAGACTCCAGTGTTACCTAAGTCAGGGACAGACTGAAGGCCAGGAGTCCAGCCAGACAGCTGCAGCCAAAGTCTAGGCATAAGGAGAAAAGCACTTCAACTGGCCTGTGCTGTGCTTTGAGACAAAGGCAAGGTCTGAGTGGGGAT
Organism: Macaca nemestrina; assembly: GCF_043159975.1. Classification (NCBI taxonomy): domain Eukaryota; kingdom Metazoa; phylum Chordata; class Mammalia; order Primates; family Cercopithecidae; genus Macaca; species Macaca nemestrina. The sequence goes on from NC_092128.1 coordinate 17,611,640, forward strand.
ATGTGGTAGACATCTGAAGATAAGAAACAAGAAAATGGGAGGGAAGTCAGGACGGAGGAGATAAATCTGGTCAGAATTAGCATTGATGTGAAATCTTTCCAAGATTAAAAAAGAAAAAGCAAAAGAAGAAAACAGGTGCTGAATCTGTGCTGTCCGCATATTCAGAGCACACTGATTACCGCTTGATACTTTCTAATTTGGGATGACTGGGGAGACGGCGTATTTTCCCACTGATGAAGATGCCCTTTGAGCCATCTCTCCTCAATGCCTCTTCTCTGAAAATCTACCAGGAGCTTTAACAATGACAAATAGTGGGGTCACTGCCCTTCCTCTGTCACCTCCTAGCTTGATGATCTCGGTGAAGTCAGTTCATCTTTCTGGGTCTCAGATTCCTCCTCTGTAGACAGAGATGGTTGGACAAGCGCTACCTGAATCACCTGCCAGCCCTGGGCTTGTTGAAGCCCTCCCACAGTACCCCCTGTGGCTTCCAGAAAGCTCAGAGTTTTCTATCAAACTATTCCAGCAAATCACATTTCCTGCTTCCTACTGAACAGTCAAATTTACCTCCCATGTGCTCTTGCAGATGTCCCAGTGAAAATACCACACTAGTGTCTGAGGCTTCAAACCTTGGGAACAAAAGAAACCTCACTGTGGTGGGAAAGAGGTGTGGAGAGAAACAGAGGCGATGGGAGGAAAGAAGTGGAGAGGAGGGGGTGTGCTGTTCACTGCAGCTTCCCCTGAGTCGGCTCCTGTGCTGTCCTCCTGTTTCTCTGGGTATTCCCCAGACTCCAAGGCATAGGAGCTGGGTCACAGCTGCTACCCAAGCAGCACAGCAAAACAGAGGATCCCTCCATCCTCAATGTTCCTAGATGTCCAAGGTGTTTCAGAAGCAAAAGGCATGAAAAGGGCTTCTCCTTTTCAAAATGGAGATACACAACTTAAATTTACCCTCCTGAAGGAGTTGCCATGAAGTTCTAGACTGTAAAAGTCAGGCAAAGGTCTTAAATATCCTAAAGTTTGCTTTTGATATCATCCTTAACCCTAGTCAAATCCTCCTTACAGGAATTCCCCACGCACTAGAAAGTTGAGCTGTGCACACTGGGATGTCCCTCCCCAAACTTGCCTTGGTGACCTCTCCTACCTGCCCACTCTACACACCACTGCCCATCTCCTGACTCTGAAAATGACCTTGACTCAGATCCTGGTAGAGCTGAGTTGGACCCCTTCCCATTTCCCCTGCTGCCCTGATGCCAGAGGGGCCAATATCACAGCTCTACCTCTCCTCAGAGTCCCCACTTGCCCAATAACTAGTGCAGCCAGGCTCTGGGCTGCTGGGGACAGTGTGGGCAGAATTTCCTTGCCTCTGCCTCGGGTGGGTGGAAGACATGCATTCTTGGCATTACACATGAGGAACTGGAATACAGCTTCCTATGAAAGTATTTCTAATGGTAATTAAATTCTATATTGGCCAATAGAGAGAAATAATCAGACTTGGGGTGAGAAAATCAGGGGCAGTAACTAAAGGATTTGCTCATATCACATAGGCAGCTAGTGACAGAGCTGAAACCAGAACCCAGGGCTCCTAACTCCCAGCTTGGTTACAAATCGGCTGATGGGTGTTTACTCACTGGCTGGAGAACCTGTCTGCCACTGATAGCATGATTCCTATCAGAAAATGTGTTCCAAGTTCCAAGTCACCTACTATGGAGAAAATCCGGACCACGGCTCATTCTGAGGTGGAGGCTGGTGGCTCTGTGTAAGGTCTGTCCGTCTGAGGGCTTGCTGGAGAGGTCTGACTCAGGGAAGTGACGTCACTGCTGACCTGATTTGCCAACAGAGGGATCTTCACAGCACAAATGGCCTCAGGATTCCCATGTTAAAGGAAGTCCAAAAATTACTCAAGAGAAGAACCTTTTCTTGTCTCTCAAGACTCTGCTTACTTAAGTTGGTTTTTATTTTTCCTCTCTCACTGTACCATTTCTGGGGGAAAGAAGCCGGATGAAACAGTTAATCACTATGATTTGGGGCAGAAAATTCCATGATCTCATTACTTCAAGCACCAACTGAAGTTCATCTTCCGTGAAGCCCTCAACCTTCAATGAACATGAGCTGACACCATGGTGTTCTTAGGGTGATGATGGTGGTAATAGTGACACTATTCCCACATCTCATTTCCCTCCTCAACAATGCCCATGGGACAAAAAGCAAGCTCAATTTTGATGGCATTTTGTCCACTTGGCTCTCTTTTTCTCTCCCCAGAGTGCTATTTTTCCCATACAGAGTTGATGGTGAGATTTCAACAACACCCAACCCACAGCGACTGTTGAAGTGTGTTTTGTACCAGCTCCATCACCTCTTCGTCTCTCATTTCCACTCTGCAATGCTGACCTTCTGTATCCTCTCTCTTGGCTCATGTGGACTGATCTAACAGACTATCTAGCAGACTGCTAAGATGGGTCACTGTGCCCACTTTCTGTGTTTTGTTCCCTGAACCTTATCCCATTTTTCTCCTCTTTGAGGTCACATCTGGAGTGGCCTCTAGCCTGTGAACAGATGCAGATATTATGCAGGGAGGAGGAAAGGCAGTGGTCAGCCCAAGTGTGGGTTGAAACTTTTCTAGTCCCATATGAGAGGCCCAGACCCGTTAAGCCCTGAAGGTCATTCTGGCTCTCAAGACCTTCAAGACTGCAAATGCCGCAGGACCATGGACACCCACGGCACAGCAGAATAAGTATGGGGCACCTTTGGGAAAAAGGCAGGAGAGTGGCGGGTGGGGGTAGGTGTGGGCAGTGGGAAAGTGTTGGGGTATTTGACTCCTTTAACATGTTGAAACAGACTCTTACTCTTCTTACTTTGGATTTTGGGCAGCAAACTCCTGGGAGGGGAGGCACACAACAAGACGGGGAACAACTTGGGATGCCCAGCAGGTGAGGCGTGCTGGCCTGACAATGCCACTCTTTCCCTGCTGTGATGGCACCGCCACCCCCAACCTTGAGCTGTTGCCTGGCTCCCCACCTACCCTCTCGGAGAGAGCTGACGAGCACCCCGAAGTCCCTGGCATCACTCTGTCTCTCAGGGCATGGCCAGATGCAGAGCTGGGAGGATCCCTGCATCTCCATGATGATTAAGAGGTTGAAGATAATTCTATTACCAGTAATAGTATGTTGTAAATTTCCCAAATCCACCTGTTAATTAGTGCCGCCCCCTCCCTCTCCTCCCGAATATGAAGCAACGCTATATAATCATGGCATTTTGCGGGTGACGCTGTTTATTATATGTGGTATTTCAGTGGTTTGTGTGGGAGAAAGGATTAATTATAGCTCTCTGGTTCCAACCCGTTCCCAACCCCCATGCCCATCCTTCTTTCCCATTCCCCTCATATAGAAATCCATATGTGTATAAATAAGCACAAGAATGTACAGTGCTGATTTGCCATTGACTGAGGGGGAGCAGAGCATCGTGGAGTGAGGACAGAGCCAGACGCCATCAGCTCAGGTTCTGGAACCACTGCAGACTGGCAGGGAGGCCCTGGGGAGACCTCTGATGTCGCTAGGCCGCAGCTTCCTTGTCCTAAGAAGAGAGTAACCAACCAGCTCTGCTCCTGTTCGGAGCTTCTGAGGAGATTCAAAACAAGGAAACTCTGGAAACTGAGCAATGCTGTCTACTTGTGAGGTGAAATTCTTCTTGATTTTGTTTTTGAGAGAGGGTCTCGCTCTGTCACTCAGGCTGGAGTGCAGTGGCATGATCTCAGCTCCCTGCAGCCTCAACCTCCTGGGCTCAAGTGGTCGTCCTGCCTCAGCCTCCCAAGTGGCTGGGACTACAGGCGCTCATCACCAACCCTGGATAATTTTTTTTGTATTTTTTGTAGAGATGGAGTTTCACCATATTGCCCAGGTTGGGAAATTTTTAGTAACTGCTCTACGCTTCTGTGGATGCCTTCTGTAGATTCTCCTAGAGTATATTTGCAGCCAAATTTCTATGGATACTAAGGAACTAGAATCAGGATGATTAGATAAAAACAAGTAGGTGTCCGGGGGTCGGCAGAGGGGAATGGCCCAGTGTCTGGACAAGGCAATTGTAAACACAAGTGAGAGGGTCACACTGGGGGTGAAGAGGTGGCAGGGTACTGAGGGTAGACAATGAGAAGCTGTAAGATCATGAAAGGTCAAAGGGATCACAGGTGGGCACACAGTTCATGGGGAACACATAGTTAAAACATAGAACAAGAACTTTAAAATGGGCTTGTATTCTGGAAGACATTCAGAGTAGTGAGGCAAAGGAGGATTTGGGGTGAGATATAGCTGAGAGAAAAAATATATATAAAAAGAACTGTTTATGTCATTCCTCTATTCTGTATCTTAGTAGAGTCTGAGAATATGTAAACTAATATAGCATAGATGCAAAATGGAAAATGACAGAACTTACTGAAAATACCATAGATCCACATTAACACTGGTGTTGGGAGAAAATGATATCTGTGTCAGGGTCTGTGTCCCTGGGTCGGAGATACCACACAGGTTATTATTCTACACAGGGGCTATGATTTGGCTGGTGTTCTCATGCATGGTGGAAGGTGAGGCATTTTATAACGTAACTTACAATCCCCAAAATAAGTTAGGTATTATTGCCCCAATCCTTTAGATCAGGAAACCGACGCTCAAAAAAAAAAAGTAGATAACTGATCCAAGGCCATATTGCCAGTAACTGGCAGAGCTGGGCTTCAAACCCAGATTCGACTCCACACAGGAGAGAGTCTTCTTGATATCAGGTCCACATACCAAGGATGTGGGGAGGCCACATCTGAATTAAACCCTTTTAGGCCCAAAGCCTAAGTTCTTGCCACGACACTAAAGCCCTGAAGACAAGCTCCAAAGCCAGCAACAGGCGGCGGTGAAGAAACTGTCACAGAGGTGCTGCATTCTTTCCAGTCTTTTCAGGGTCTCATGGAAGGTGCAGAGGGTGTGGCTGTGACTGTTACAGGAAAAACCCCTAACCAAACTCTGTGGAATCATTCTCAACACAAAAGCAAAATCCTCAAGAAATCCAGCTGCACGTCATCAGGACCTCAAGTGACAGAGCTTGCCACTGATTCATTGAGAAAAAAAAAAAAAGAGGAGTTTCCCTTGAACATGTCCAGTCTTTTGAAGGTAAAGAGAACATAAATAATCGAGGGTAAACACCAAAGAATGAAGCTGTCCCTTTGTCTAAAGAAGAAAAAAAATCTTGTAGGCTAATAAATTCCTCCTAAATGAAAGTTAAGAACATGTCTTTGAATGAACTCCCCAAAATGGAGTGTTGTAACCTTGAAATTCACTTGTCTAGTTGGCCTACCCAATATTCTCCATACCCCAAACATGGCTCCCTGGAGGAAAGCAAGGGTATGATCTGTGATAACCACAAGCATAAACAACCAGGAGGAATAAAATTAAGGCTTTCTTGAGAGTATGAGAACATCTTTGCAAGAGATTTCTAACGATGTTGTCTCTCTTTGGACCTTTCTCTTTCTCTTTGGAGCTGCTGCTGGTATATCCACTAAGTCATGGGAGGGGATGGTTTCCATGAAGAGTACTGAGCTCTGATCTCATGGTGCCCAGAAGAAGAAATCTTTCCCTGCTCCTGACATCTTAGCCACATGCCACACATCTTTCTTTCCTGGAAGTCCTCTGGCTCCTTCCTTCCTTTTCGATCTCTCCCTAATTTGAACAACTACTACACTTTGTACTCTTGGTTGAAAGCATGGATTCTGTCATTATTTTGCTTCTATTAGTTTTCTTTCTCCTGATTTCAAGTGCTTTATATTTCCTGTGACTTCCCCTCAATACTGAGTAACTAGTTGTATCTCAGTAAATATGCTGTTGATTCAGTGACAGATTAAAGAATGTCAGAGTTCTTGGTTTCACAGTAGGCTAAAGACAGAGTTGCCCTGGGGAAGAAAAATACCCCTCCCGATTCGCCCCAGGAGGGCTTCCTCCTTCCCCAGAAATAAGTTCTCTTTACCAAAGAGGAGAGGAAGAGCCCTGCAGAAGAAAATGAGTTATCAGACATATTGTGAATTCCCAGCATCTAGATGTACCATAAAAGCACAGACTAAGATTGCTGCAACTGGTGCATTATTTACTTTAAGTAACAAGGCTTGGAGATGGTGAATGCAGAACTTGTGGTTGCTTGGTAATGACTATGCTGTCTTTTTTTCAGTTATGTCACATGTTGGTAAGAGTATATGACAGATGAAAGCACCATTAGAACCTATATCTAGTTTGCCTCCAAGTAGGGATTCATTCTTCAGTCTTCTAAATCCACCCACCAAGAGTTACATTATGGCTCCCAGGGACCTAGAAGGATGCTGCTGTCCACTGAGCCAGATTTGATCTTTTCTCTCCTGCTCAAAACCTCCAGCGACTCCCTTTTAACTGCTGGATAGAGTCAAAAGCCTGCCATGTGTGATCCTTGGTTACTGTATTCTGGTTTGGAAAAAGAAAACCAACCATAATAGACATTTGGGACATTAAAAAATGAATGAGGCATGGGTGATGTTAGGAAATTATGGTTCACTTTGTTGGATGTGATCATGGCAATGTGGATATGTAGGTATGCTGCTGTATGCAGGGATGAAGTGCCCTGAAGCCTGCAATTTACACTGAAGTGGTTCATTGAAAATCACACTTTTCGATAGGTAGGCAGAGAGGAAAAGAGAAAGGTGATGTAAATATGGCAAAATATTAGCACTTGTTAGATTTGGATAATGAATTTCTCTGTTCACTTCAGAAGTATAGAAGGATAAATTTTCTTTCAAGCAAGTAAGTATCAGAATTTCGTGCATGATATGGAATTGAGTGCTAAAGGTCAGAACTAGGATATTATAATCCTTGTCTCTCTATCGCATACTATATGTAACATCCTTAATCAAATTGCATTCTAGGGCTAGGTAGTTTGAGACTCTTGCTTTGTTTTGAATCTGAGTGATGAGTATATAATTGTTTATTGCACTTTTCTTTCAACTTTTGTACATGCCTAAAATTTTTCATAATAAAACAATATGGCAGTTTCTCAAAAAAAATAAACATAGCATTCCACTCCTCTGTATATGCCCCCCAAAAGTGAAAGCAGGGACTCCAACAGATATTTTCATACCCATGTTCACAGGATTATTCACAATAACTAAAAGGTGGAAGCAATCAACGGATCTGCTGACGGATGAATGGATACACAGAATGTGGTACGCACACATAATGAACTGTTGTTTAGCCTTAAAGAGAAGAACATTCTGACATGTGCTACAACATGGATGAACCTTGAAGACATGATGCTAAGTGAAATGAGCCACTCACAAAATAACAGGTGTGATTCTGTGTATCTGAGATCCCTAGAGTCGTCAAATTTATAGACACAGAAAGTAGACCGGGGGTTACCAGGGGCTGGGGAAGGGGAGAATGGGGGAATTCGTGTCTACGGTGGACAGAGTTTCAGATTTGCAAGATGAAAAGTTCTGGAGATGGATGGAGGTGATGGTCGCACAGCAATGTGAATGTGCTTAAGGCCACTGAACTGTACACTTAAAAACAGTTAAAAGGGTAAATCTTATGTATATTTAACCACAATAAAAAAAAATCACTTCAAGCCAGCAATGGTGTGTTAAAAAGTGTTTTTAAAGAGTTAAAAGAGGCCGGGCGTGGTGGCTTACGCCTGTAATCCCAGCACTTTGGGAGGCCGAGGCGGGCAGATCATGAGGTCAGGAGATCGCGACCTTCCTGAACAACATGGTGAAACCCCGTCTCTACTAAAAATACAAAAATTAGCTGGCCGTGGTGGTGCCTACCTGTAATCCCAGCTACTCGGGAGGCTGAGGCAGGAGAATCACTTCAACCAGGGAGTCGGAGGTTGCAGTGAGCCCAGATCACACCACTGCACTCCAGTCTGGTGACAGAGTAAGACTCTGTCTCAAAAAAAAAAAAAAAAAAAAGAAGGTTTGGAAGAACAAAACTGTCCCCATAAACAGTAAACTACAGCCTGGCCTTCGAGGCCATCTCAGCTCTGCCAAGGGTTTCCTGCCCAGCCTGTTTGGCCACTTCACCCTCTCTAGCCCTGCCCTGTGAACTCTCTCCTCCTTTCCCATCTGTCAATTTGCATTCACTTTTGGCATCAAGCTCAGATGCCATCTTCCTTTTAAAACCTTCCCTCTCTCTCCCTACCAGAATGATTCTTTCCCTTTCTAATTCCTGCTGCATATTGTTTGTATTCTCCATAAATATTTGTTTGCTCTTAAAAACAAAATCAATGTTCAGATACTGGCCAAGGCTGAGTACACTGTGTATATAGTTCATCTGAGATTCCCTGCAGAGGTAGAGGAGCATAAATTTTCTTTCAAGAAAATATGCACATTAGAAAGGTTCTGAGTCAAATGGGATTGAGAGCTAAAGGTCATAACTGGGAAGTTATGATTCCTGTCTTCAATCCCAAGCTATGTCTAAAATGTCTAATCACATGTCATGCCAGAACGGGGCAGGTAGTTTGAGGATTTCTGGCTTTGAAAACGCAAAGGCAAAGTGAACCAAATTGTAGAATGTGACATGTGTTCTTCAAACCCCACTGGGATACCAGGCAGCCTCTGGAAGGGCTAGGGATAAGGCCGGCCCCTGTGGAGTAGGAGAGGATTTCAGCAACCAGTAAAACTCACTTGATTCTGAGTGGGAGCTGATCCGTCTGAAACCACAGTAAAATGTTTTTGTGAAATAGGAAACAGAAACAAACAAAAAGCTTGTCACTTGAGATTAGAAACCACCAAAGCCTGTTCATAGTAGGAAAGTGTAGGCCTGGGGCTTATAGCCCCCCATTGCCTGTGATAAAAGAGTAACACAGAGCCACCTCCCAACTTCACAAAGAGGGCGTGGCCCCCAAAGCCCAGGAAAGAAGGAAGGAAGGTTGCAGAGAGAGGTATGATTTACCTTTTAACTCAGTTTTGGCTTGACTTCTCTCTTTCTGTCCTTTAAGCCTAAATAATTCCCTCTCTTTCTTTCTCTCTCTCTTTTTTTTTTTTTTTTTTAAAAGGGAATTTTAACCTGAGAGGAAATGGATTTTAGTGCTTGAAGTATTTCTAGGTGAGATGCGACTAAAATGTCCCTTAGTAGTAATTGCTTGGGCCTAGAACAAGATGTTTTCCAGCCATGTGCCTGGTCCCTGAAGGCTGCCTTCTCTCAGAGACTGCTCGGTTTCCAAAGCAGCCATATTTTTAAAAAGAAAAAGATTCTCTTTTTCTAGACATCCCAGGCACACCTTTGAGGTGCTCATGCCAGTCACCTCTCTGAAAGACCGGGGTCACTAGGAACAGCCTTTTCCCTCCAAGTCTCTGAATGACTCCCTGTTCAGACTCAAAGATTTCTTGTAAAAACCATAGACTCCACATAATTTTCTCATTTAGATTCATTTAGACATCTCCCAATAATAATGACTTTGACACTGATCAAGGACAATTTTGAAAGTAAAGGGGGCTGTCACTCTATTGATGACTTTGACAGCTTGGTGCTGCCTCGTGACAGCTGGCATAGTTGGTGCACTAGTGTGTTATTATTGGCTAATCAGAGATCTTAAGATCATGGGAACATCGGGGCCTCCCACACCCATCAATCTTCCCAGCTCTAAGTGATAAACACATAGCAGCTATCACTGCTGTTTCTTTTACTATACTATGTTGTGTACAGATGTACTTTCTTTCTTCCATTAGGCTGTACAAATGGAAATCTAGGCCTGGATATGACCCAGTTTCAAAACCAATCTACTAGAGAGACCACTCCAGGGTCCAGAAGGGGCTGTCAGGAGAACACATGTGACTTACTTGTTGTGGCAAGTTGGTAATAGAGAACAGATACCCTTTCCCTTCTACGTTTTCCATTACATGTAATTGACAGGGGAGCTCCCAGAATAGCCACGTGTTTTTTACTACGCATTCTGTACTTGTACCTCTTGAACCTAATGTGAGTAGTGGTATCAGGAAGATGTGACAAATTTGCTGGCGTGTTTCCGCTGGCTGGAGTTTAGGGTTTGGAGTTTGTTTCTGCCAGCTTAAAGAAACCCAAAAAGGCCCAGTTCCTAGATCCTATTAGATCAATAGGTGGTGACACTATACTAGACTTGGTTGGACTTCGGAACCTAGGAAAAGCTATTGAATCTCATTTTTGTTTGTTTATGTGTGTAGATCTTTGGAAATGAGAGTAAGTCTTCTGACTCTACCTAAGTCAGCCCCAGACTGTATATAAAACATCCAGCATCATGCAACTTCCAAACGACAAAGGAGTTGAGCATGTGAAAACCAGGGCTCACCACTTACGTTGCAGTGATTGGTGGGAAAAAATTAATGCCAACCCGGAGTAGTTATTACTCTGGTCCTTTTCAACTACCTCTTTAACCATTTCTAGGATTAGGTTTTGGATATCATAACATGAGTCTTCTGATGGGCAGGAATGTGTGTAGGGGCTGAGGGAGGGGAGCAAAACAACCTGAGGAGGAAGAAAGAATGAATCTACTTTCTCACTGTTTAGAAGAATTCAGCATGAATCAATTAAAGTGACAAAAAGAGAATGTTTTTTACCTACAGGCAAGTAGTGAGTTCACAGTGATATGCACAGTGAACCAGGTGGTATTACTAGAGACCGTTTTCTTCAAGTAGAAAGTGTGCACATCATTTATCTCAGGCAGATGTCTCCACTCGAAGCCTATTAGTGACATGACTGGGGTGGTCCAGGGCGAGTTCTTATGGAGATCCTACGATGAGGCTGGCATTCTGGCAAGTCAGGAGGAGCCAAAGACACATCTGGGCTTCCTCGTCCTAACCTCCAGGAACTTTATGGCCACCTGATACCATGCGCAAGCTAAAATGATACTATTTGAGTAAAGAAAGCTGCTTCACTGACAGACATGTCGTATAATGTCATGTGCGGCCACAACCTCACTCCCAGGAAGACACACACACCCCAGAATCCACTGATGAAAGCTCAAAGGGTGTGCGGCTTGGCAGCCAGAGCAGGTGACAGCAGGTAAGTGGATGAAGGCAGGTTTCAGTGCAGGTGGGCGGAGAGAGAGAGAGAGAGTGGGCTTCCTGTGGGAAAAGGGGAGTGGCCGACAGGATGACCACCAAGGCGAGGAGGAATCTGCAGGAGTTCCGGGTTCTGTGACAGAAGAACAGAGCAAGAGTGGGTGGATGAGAGGCCCAGAAACAGAACAGTTGTGGGTGAGACATGTGGAGATGGAAGACAAGTGTCAGGCCACAGGGAAGCGCAGCAGGAGGTGGGCAGGTGGGCAGAGGGAGGCCACCCACTGGGTGACAGGAACGGGGGTGCACAGATACAAGAAGGCTGAGCACTTCCTCCTTTATTAAAAGGAGTCTGCTAAATATAGCTCCTTGCTATGAAAACCTCTTCAAAATCCTGATCGACTATGGCATTAAAAAAGACGGGAATGAGGGGGGATTTGTCTGCCCTGAAATCCATTTTAGATGGGGACAAAATGTTATTTTGTAATGTACCTTATTAACTGGATATAAAATATGGATCTCTAGGAGCTCAGAAGAAGGAGTAGAATTTCTTCTTCTGACTATAATAAATTATGAGGCATTTAGGGGATGCCAAACTATCTATTCTATGGTGATTGTCTCAGTTTCTGTAACCATAGAATAAAAATGCACCTGTCTTATGGGGTTACTGTAAAAATAAAATGACAAAGTGCATGTAAAGTGTTTAGCCTGATGTCTGACACATAGTAAATGCTCAATAAAGCTATGTAGATATAATCTAAGCACTTTCCAACTCTAATAGTCAAGATTCCATGAATTCTGTCAAAACTAGTCATATCTTCCTTCAAAGGAGGAAGACTGTGAATGCCCTGAGATTGCATGCAAAGTTGAGATTTAGGAGAAATGCCTGCCTAGCTCATGATGACTTCCCCCATTGCTGGGAACCGCCTCACCCTCCACCAGTGGACTCTAATAAGCATCCCAACCTCCTGGATGAGCCCACAGATTCTGACTCATGCTAGAATAATTTGACTTCTTTCTTCGGGGATTTTGAAATTTGGGGCAGATAGGGGCACTGGGGGTTATTGAAGCTGAGTTATTGATGGTGCATCAGAAAGAGAACTCCCAAACCCCAGCTGCTGAGCCCCTGGAACTGCTTTGCCCTCATCCAGGTCACTTTTCTCTTATTCAATTCCATGAGCTACCCAAGGATCCTTTCTTGATTCAATTAACCAGAGTTGATCTCCGCTGCGTGCAAACAAAGGACAGGCTGAAGATAACCCGGGTATATGCATAGTCACCGCGTTTGGAAGAAGATCCACAGCTTTCGTAATAGTTTCAAAGTACTCATGACTTGCCCCCAGAATGTTTAAAACTGGAGAGTGTTCTCACCACAAAGAAATAATAAATGCATGAGGTAATGGATACACTAACTATCCTGATTTGATCATTATATAACATGTATGTATCAAAACACCAAATTGTACCCCATAAATATATATAACTATGCAATGTGTCCAGAGAAAACAAACAGAAAACCAAAAATACCAGAGCTTCATGCAAGGTAATAGGCAGCTCCATGGAAAGCAAAAGCAGCACTTTATTTCACTCAGTGGAAAGCAAAGTTTCTGAGAGCAGATTTTAACGCTTCTGACTTCTCCCATATTGCAGAGTCTAGGGAATACTGCCGAAGTTTCTGCAAGGTCTCCAAACAACCCTTTGTACTAGAATGGCACCAGTGGAGGCATTCTACTACAAAGGGTCATCACCCAGGACAGAAAGGAGCTGAAGGAGGAAACAGGGAGGACTAATTAAATCCATGACAATTCCGAGCCCAGAAGATGGGAGCCAAGCTTTCAGACCACTTCAGCCCCTCAAAATCCCTAAGGTTTTTAGAGGCCACCCGCTCACAAGGCCCAAGATTTCTGGTCCTCTTGAGTTGATGAACGAATGCTGGGAAGTGCTGAAAGGTAGAGGAATATTGTAGCAAGTCCATTGCTTCATGAAAATCTTGTCACCTTCGTGTGATTTTGTGAGTTCAGAAAGAAGCCCCAATCTCTCTGTAATACAACCAGGCCCAGGTGGGGCCAAACTAGCAGCTGGAATCATTTTGAAAGTTAGGGTGGTATAGAGAGAAGGAGTTATCTTCTGTGTCGTCAGGGAATTGCTCTGCTTGCAGAAATAGAAGTGGACCCGAGGGACTGGTAACATCTGTTCCTAGACTCACCCAGGCCAGGGATAACAGGACCAACAGGTGGTCCAGGAATAACAGGAAAGGCGCTAATGGTGCAAGTAGGATTTATGTCTTGAAACATGGCTGAGAATAAGCAGGATAAACAGGTAGAACCGGATAAAAAGGTTGTCGACCCCTTAACAGAAAGGGTGATGGGAAACACTGTTTGCCAACATTTAGGTGAGCACTAATGATATGCTTTTGGAGCCTGGAGTTTTCCCACCTATTTGCTTATAGGTATGAATTACTTATAAATAGAGTTCACAGTTATATGTAATGTTTTCTGAATTTTTCAATGTACATTTTTATTTTAAAAGCCCAACCTGATGTAAATGACGAGTTGATGGGTGCAGCACACCAACATGGCACAAGTATACATATGTAACAAACCTGCACGTTATGCACATGTACCCTACAACTTAAAGTATAATAATAATAAATAAATTTAAAAAAAAAAAAAAGCCCAACTATCTGGGTTGTGTGGACTATCCCTGAGAATCCCCACCATGCTTACAGAAAGTCATTCTACCCCTGAGAATGTCCCTAGAGCAGACCATCTTATGGCAGGGCCATAATTATGTATATAGACCCCAAGGGGTCTGGTTCCCTGTTAACGGTTATTCTTTCAAAATGCTATTTGATTTCAGAGATGGACACATTGCAGCTGCTGAAGAGCTGTCATAATTAAGGACCATGAAACATCAGGAATAGTGTCATGAGATTTATCTTGAAAAATACACAAAATGGGAAAAGATTCTCTTTGTAGTAGAAAAAAATTGGGTGACCTAAAAGTCACATACATTTAAGTTTTGATGGTTAGTTGGAGCAAAGCATGTTTTGGGTTTAGTTTTGAATTCAGGGGTACATAACAAATGTAGAAAGACGGTTTGGTTTATCTAAGAACAAAGAAATGTAGAAATAGACGAGTACTAACACACTCTATAAGAGAAGATGAGTAGATCAGTTACGCATTATGGATTTCCATACTATATAGAATATCAAAATGCTATATCAGTGAGATCTCAAGTAGAACTTGATCTGTAGAAAGCGAATCCCTGAGAACAGATTTCAATGCAATATAGAAAGATGGGTAACTCTGCCAGTCAAGAGTCTCCTCCACATGTTGAAAATAAAAGCAATGCTAAAAGCAGCAATTCAATGCCAGTGTGAACTCATGCACTATCAAGGAAGTAAAGGTTGGGCTGCCGCCTCCTACCCTGGCCCAAAGCTTTGCCACAACTTGGGCCATAGCAATGAGTTTGCTTTTCAAGCTCCCAAATTTCCAAGGAGATTGGGGTGGGAGAATGGGACAGTGATGGTAAAGATATCTGAAAGGAAGGCAAGGAAGTTTCCATGGATTCAGACAGGTAAATGTTGCTGTGATTTCTATAATTTGTTAAAAGACTCCAGAGACATAAAAAAACACCCCTTTGCTAAGGCATTACTTTGAGTTGTATGCACTGTGAGGTTTGTTTGTGGGACTGAATCATTTGGCTAGTGACATACCCAACTCAACATGTTACTGTTGTTTTCTCTTTGTCATTACATATATATTCATATTAACACTCACAAAGTGATTATTTTTTTTAAAATTGCCTTTCTTGTGAAATACAGTCCACAAAAGAAAGGCAATGTTAACGCTGGTAATAGACGAGAAGAGGTCCTAGAAAGTGGAGTTTTGTAATAAAGTAAAAGTAGAATATTAAATTTGGCAGCCGATCAGACATATGAAATAACAAGTTCACTTATATGGACTAGGAAAATTAGAAAACATAATTTATGAGTGTTTCAGTCAGTGCAGAAGCTGTAATTTATGGGGAATCTTAAAATAACAAGCAATATTCATAAATTGGTGGATTCTCAAAGGTCCTGGGACCCATCCTTTAAAATCCCACAGACTCTCAGCTCTAGGAGAGGGCAGGCTTTGGCTGGCACTTCACAGATTCCTGTGCCTACAGTGGTGCCTGGCACACAGGAGGTGGAGAGAGAGCCAGCAGCCAAAAAACACAGTGCCTAGTGATTCATAATGAGGGGTCTGGATATTGATCTAAGCGTAATGGGAAGTTTTTGGGCATTTTTACACAGGGATTTCTGTTGTAATCATTTGACACATGATTTCTGTTGTAAAAGGCCACCTTGGCTGCTATATGGAGAACAGATGATAGGAAGAGCCTTGGCAGGAGGTAGACCAGTTCTCCCCATGGAGAAAAAATGGCCGATGAGGGATCACACTTGGTCAAATGGGAGAGGATAATCCAGCCCTGTTGGGGAATGTTACATTTGAGATAAGTATTAGACATCCTGTGAAGATCTCAGTTAGATATTAACTAGATAGCATAAGGTATCTGATCCTGGAGCTCAGAGAGTAGGGTTGAAATTGAAATCGGGGATGAACAAATGGATCTCTGAGGCCCACTCTCTGTATTAAAAATGGGGAACATTCTAGCCAAAACAAAATAGACGAGTGTAAATACATTCAGTGCCTCTCAGTTAAAAGAGAAAATGTACCACCCTTGTGGGCAAAAGGGGAGGATCTGAACTGTCATTGACCTAAGACATAAAAGTTGCTCCTATACTTGTCAACCAGCCCTAATCACACAAAATCTCAGAGAAGTAGTTAGGGCTTTTTTTTTTTTTTTCTAATTTATTTTTTTGAGACGGAGTCTCACTCTGTCACCCAGGCTGGAGTGCAGTGGCGCGATCTCGGCTCACTGCAAGCTCTGCCTCCCGGGTTCATGCCATTCTTCTGCCTCAGCCTCCCGAGTAGCTGGGACTACAGGCGCCCACCACCACGCCCGGCTAATTTTTTGTATTTTTAATAGAGATGGGGTTTCACCGTGTTAGCCAGGATGGTCTCAATCTCCTGACCTTGTGATCTGCCCGCCTCGGCCTCCCAAAGTTCTGGGATTACAGTTGTGAGCCACCATGCCCAGCTTAGTTAAGGCTTTTTAAAAATGTAGGCAATGTTGGCTACTAAGGCCCTCAATTTTTTTTATTCACTTAAATATATTTGAGACTCCTTATGTCCTAGTCAAGCAAGGTTGGTGGGATATCTGGAAAGAATTAAGAGAAGTAGGACTTGACTTTTGAAATAATGACATTTAGACAGAAGTATTTGGAGCTCAGGAAAGAAAAAGAAGAAACATAAAAAACTAACACTGCTTCTTCTAAGGAAGGACAAATTTCACATTACACTTAGTTCTCTGACAAACCAAGTGTGGCACGGGAACGTCAAATGGAAATTACTTCTACTACTACTATAGGGAAAGAGTCTACACCTTTATTATGAATAAGAAGCTAGAATTATCTGTTACTTGGCTTAAGGATCTAGAAGAACTTAAGAGATGTGAGCAAGGCTATGAGAGGAGAATTAGAAGAAGCTGCTGCTTATTAGCTACGAGACTTAGATGCAGGTGGGGGGCTTCACATCACTGAATTCCATGTAAAGATTATAGTCACGTTGATGCTACATTTGCCCCAACTTCAAGGACTGGGAACACTTCCATTTGTCTCACCTCACTCCCTGCAGTATTATGAGACAGTGAAGTGTGTGTACAAAACATGCTGTGTAGGCATGTAAGATGTGAATTGTGTTGTGGTTACAGGGTGGGTACAGGGAGACAGTGATGGATCTGTTATCAGGTACTCAGCAGCCACTATGTTAGCCTCTGTAATCCCCAGTTAGGTCTGCTTTCTTCTAGATGTATATTTGAATCTGAAATTTCCTAATAGAGTATGAGGTATAGCCTTCCTTCCCTGCCTCTAAAATGCACTGAGATTAGCATGCTGAGACTACTTCACGTCCATGCCATGATCAGCTGAAAAAATCTAATACCACAGCTGAGAATGATTGTAACTTATATGAATAATTATCTTAAGGATCAGAATGATAAATGCATTCAATCAATATTTGCTTATAGAAAGGCACAGAATACTCCCCCAAACAAACACATCCACACACATACAATAACAACAACAATAAGCAGTTGGATTTCCACTACTAAAAGGGATATAGAATTCTTTTTTCCCCAAGTTTAATCAAACTACTGGGCCTACACATAGCACGAAATCATCATAGTAGTAAACAGCATATTCTACTTGAGCAAGACACTTGGCAAAATGTATATTCCAGTTAGGAAGGCAAAAACACTAAAAATCTAAAAAATTTTGGTATGAAAGTCATCAAGTTTAGATATTGCAAAGAAGGGGTATGGGATATCATTTTCTAAAGCTGCAGAGTTTTTTACAATTGAATATAAGAAACATAGAGTCTCCGATTCAAGTAGGAAGGTCTTCACAAAAAGAACAGAATATGACTTAAAGATTAGATTTTGTGCACAGTGAACAAATGTTGACATAATTGACTTTCTTGCTGTCCCTCACTAAGAGCTATAGAACTACAATCAGTTCTAGGCTATTGAAGTAGTCAGCACCAATATGTGGGCACTTTAATCAAGTATTCCCCAAATTACACATCTAGACCTCAACATTTTGTCGCTGAAATATGCATTTTTAAAATTCGACTAAATTTGTTTTTAGATTTACATTTATGGGTAGAGGGTGGTGAGCTAAGCAACTTCTTAGTCTATATTTAGAGTAGTAAGAAGAGATGGGTAGAAAAAGCCATTCAATGTAAAATTCTGTAAATTTACATTCATTTCCAAACTCTCTAAAGGTAAAAGGATTTTCTGATAGAACTGTAATATACTTGAGACATCCCCTAATTTGATGAAAATCTCCTAAGAACAGTTTAGTGTTAGCCTGAACCAGAAGCCTTCACTTCTTACATTATAATACTTATAATGAAGAAAGGAAGAAAGGGAGAGAGAGAAGGAAGGTAGATGAGAGAGATGGGAAGAAAATGGATATAAGGGACCATATGAATCTATGAAGTTCTGTGTCCACGGAGAAGACCCCATCTAAATATCACAAAAGGATTCTCATGCCACAGAAAACTGAACGGCACAGCACACAGCCCTCTATTGGGCAAAGCTGCAGGAATCCAGCAAGACCTGGGATTAAAAAATAATAATAAACCAAGTTGTTTTGAAGATAATGTGACTGCTTTGGTTTTGCTTCTCGTAAACCTGCTGAGGGGCACTCTAGACATTTTATTATTTTATTTTATTTTAGACAGGGTTTTACTCTGTCACCCAGGATGGAGTGTAATGGCATGATCATGGCTCGCTGCAGCCTCGGCCTCCTGAGCTCCAGCAATCCTCCTGACTCAGCCTTCCAAGTAGCTGGGACTACAGGAGCATGCTGCCATGCCCAGCTAATTTTTTACATTTTAATTTTTTTTTTTTTTTTGTAGAGACAGGGTTTTCACTATGATGATCAGGCTGGTCTTCATCTCCTGGAGTTAAGCGATCCTCCCATCTTGACCTCCCAAAGTGCCAGGATTACAGGCATGAGCCATTGTGCCCGGCCTACACTCTGGCCTTTTTAGAAGGCTCCAGAACGCTCTGTTAACTAGCAGTCCAACAGAGCTTATGGACTGCATGGCCTGTCTGAGCGGAGAACTGGAGAGGCACTAAGATGCCCCTGCATGGCTCTCCAAATCCTGAGTGGCTCCTTTTGCTCGGTGCTTCCCCCAAGCAGAGGATGTTTCCGAGTCCCCTTGGTGCCCCTGTTGTGCACTGTGAAACAGACTGCTGGTATGTCACGTAACTTGCACATCTAGGGTGCCCCCAAGGGCAATTCTGAAATGTTCCGTAGCTAGTGGCAGCATATTCCATTTCCCAGAGTGGGAAGGGATGTCCACCAGGGAAGAGAAGTTGGCTGGCAGTTTTCTTTCACTCTCGCTACCATCCTTTCCTTTTTCCTGCAGTTTCTTCTCCAGCAGCAATGAAAGTGCTGTGGAAATAAAAAATCGCCCCTCTAAGGGAGGACCACCTCTTGAATAAAGTGAAATGCAGGCTTTTCTAATTTAGCCTGGAACAGATCTGCAGGTTGGCAGAGGTCAGTATGTAGCTGCAGAGGCTACCCAAGGACTCCGGGCTTTATGCCCCAGGGACCACTTTCCCTTAGAGGCCTCTGCCTCAGTACCCTCTCCGCCAATGCCACCACCCTAGGGTGTGTTGTTAAGCAGGCAATGCCTCTTTCCAAAGTGGCCAAAAATTAACTCCTCTTAGCTCAGCTAAAATTAACTAGTGCTCTGGTTTTGGGGGGGTGGGGGGTGGTTCAGAAAAAAAAAACATATGGGCTGGACTCAGTGACTCATTTCCAGAGAATAAAGTATGGACAGGAAAAAATAGTAACTTTAAAAAATCATCACTAGAAAAATAGTGGAGAGGCCTGGAAGATACTACCTTAACCAAGTGATCAAGGCTAACTTCACCAGCAATAAGTCATGTCGATACCATATAATGCAAGATGAAAAGCACTTGACTTCCATGGTATGACTCACAAAGCCTATAACCCCGGTCTAACTATGAGAAAAACACCAGAAAAATTTAAAATGAGGGACGTTCTACAACATACCAGAGCAGTATTCTTCAAAACTGAAAAATAAGGTCATGAAAAATAAGGAAAGGCTGAAAAACTGGCACCAACCAGAGGAGACAAAGGAGACACGATGGCTAAATGCAGTGTGGTGTTGTGGAACAGAAAAGGGACATTGGTGGGAAAAGGGATGAAATCTGAATAAAGTTGGGAGTTCAATTAATAATAATGTACCAATGATAATTTCTTAGTTTGACAAATGTATTGTAGTTATATAAAATGTTAACAGAAAGGGAGATGGAGTGAAAGATACACAGGAACTGTCTGTACTATCTTTGCAACTTTTCTGTAAATCTAAAATTACTCCCAAATAAAAATTTATTTTAAAAGTACTTAACTTCCAAAAGAACCAGTAGATCATCATATAAAATGAAATTTTAATTTATTTTTGATATGTTTTATTTATAGTGATTTCTTTCTTTTTTTCCTTTTTTTTTTTTTTTTTAAAAGATGGAGTTTAACTCTTTGTTGCCCAGGCTGGAATGCAGTGGTGCGATCTCAGCTTATCGCAACGTCCATCTCCTGGGTTCCAGTGATTGTCCTGTCTTAGCCTCCTGAGTATCTGGGATTACAGGTGCTCACTGCCACGCCCAGCTAGTTTTTTGTATTTTTAGTAGAAGCAGGGTTTCACCACGTTGGCCAGGCTGGTCATGAAGTGATTTCTTAAAACAACAGAAGCAGGGAGGCCAAGGCAGGCAGATCACCTGAGGTCAGGAGTTCGAGACCAGCCAGCCAACGTGGTGAAACGCCATCTCTACTAAAAATACAAAAATTAGCTGGGTGTGGTGGCATGCACCTGTAATCCCAGCTACTAGGGAGGCTGAGACAGAAGAATCGCTTGAACCCAGGAAGTGGAGGTTGCAATGAGCCGAGGTAGCTCCACTGCACTCCAGTCTGGGTGACAAGAGCAAAACTCTATCTCAAATAAATAAATAAATAGTAACAGAAGCAGCCCCCATGAATTATAGAAAATTACAAAATATAGACAAGTAAAAACTAAAAATCAAAGCAAACTATCACATTTCTACTACCTGGAAATCAAATGTTATAATCTTAGGGCATATTTTCTTTTTGGCTCTCTTCCTAATATATGTGTACATATATATTTATCAATATGAGACCTTAGGTTGCACACTATCCTACAGCAATTTTTTCCAGTCAATGATTTCTTCTTTTCCATTTTAGTACATTTTCACATCATCTAATACTTTTATCACATTCAAATTTATCTCCAGTTTAATCTAATCAAGGATGATTATATTTGATTGTCATGTCCTTTAAAATATTTTTAAATCTAGCAAGTTCTACCCATTGACCCTGATTTGTGAAAACACCAAGCCAGTAGTCCTGCAGAATGTCTCAGCTTCTAGTAGGTTGGTGCAAAAGTAATGGTGGTTTGTGCCATTAAAATGTCAAGAACACCATTACTTTTGGTGAACTTTGATTGAATTTGTGTGATTGCTTCATCACGGTGATGCTGAGCTTGTTTCTCTATCCCCTGTATTCCCTGGACACTGAAATATCTATCTAAAGTTTTGATGGATTAATGTTAAACATGTTTGTCAAGAAGACAGCGATGATGTTCTCTAGTTGTACTCAGTTAGATCAAAGACATATAACATCAGGTTGTAACATCATTAGCGATGTTATGGTTACTGGATTAGAGTGACATCAATCTCTTTCCCATATTACAGTTACGTTTCCTCTTTAGACCAGAAAGTAACCTGTGTAGTTGGTATAATTTTGGTAATATAACAAATGTTTATTTCCCAAGTAGGTACATACCTAGTGATTTTCCTGCCAGTTAATAATACTTGCCTAAATCAATAATTCCATTGAGATTGGCAAAACTATTTTTTAAATTCTTCTTCTTATTATTATTAGCTGGCTTTCTTCTGTAAAGCAGAACATTCCCTCATCAACTGGGACTATTTGGTTACCCTTAAATATAGCTCCTTACAGAAAGGACAGGAAGTCTGGCTGAAGCATTTAAAAGACTTTGCTAAGCATTAAGGAAGATCAAAAGGGAGACAAATGCTGAAGGTATTACAAATATAAAATAGAAACTTGCTTTGGCTTACAAAGATTAAGTCCCCAAAGGACTGGCACAACTTATGGTCATCTTGCTGTAGTCCCCAGGTTGCCAGCTCTGGAGCTACTTCCCCGTTAGTCCCATCTGAACTCCTGTAGGCTTATGGCCAAGAGGCCTGTCTCCTTCTGTTGCTCGCCCAAGGCTTGCCCTCTCTGTTTCTATTTTATGCCTAAGAGGCTGGCCTTTTCCTCAAGAATAATCTCCCCTTTTAAGTGAGCCTTCCTACTTACTAATTAATACAGCAGTGTATTAAATTCTTACAGACCCATAACATGACCAATTCTAAATATACTACGATAACCATGGCTTCCTAAATATAATTCAATAACCATAGCCTCCAATAACCCAGAATTATACAGAGTAACAGGGGGCTTATTTCTTCATGGCTTCCTTAACAGAAAATGGTGGAAGAACCCCTGGAGTCAAATAATTTCCCCTGGAACACAACGATTACCTACTACTATAATAAGAAATAGGATGTAACGCAGTTTGCTTCTAACACAGATGTTAGTCCTGTCTGCTAAAATCAGCATCATAAAAGGTTTCTACTATATTTGTAACTCTCTGTCTTTTTCATTTAAAAATAAGGGTCTGACTTTGACAATCTCTATGCAGGTGCGATCAAGATGGATGTAATGGAAGGACTCACTTTTTGCAATTCACATGGCATATCACAATGACCCTGAAATGATGAGGACAGTATTTTCAGTCTGCAAGCAGTTTCAAATATGGACCACACTGAAACCTTTCCATTGTGTCAGAGTCCATCAAGGTTATATAATCTTAGGCATAATTTACTCCTAATTATTAAAATCACAGAAAGATGGAACAACATTTAAGTATTTTAAAGGAGCAAATAAGAGCAAATGGTCATAACCATCATCTGGCAAATCAAGTGAGAGGATGATCTATTCTTCAAGTCTGCAAAATCCTGAAGGATTTATCTGTCAGTATCCAAGGATACGTTAAATTGCGAACAAGAAACAGCATAGAAACAGGAAGACAAACTCTCAAATCCCAGCCGTGGGACATGGGGACATATATATTAAGACAACTACAAAATGAACACTGAAGAGGATGCAGAAGGTGTCGTGTGCCCTGGGATTTTGTAAATGCACTTGGTATACTGCTTCATTACCTTTGGCACATGTGAAGTCTTAGGAAGGCAAGGTCTCTAGTAATGATCTCATCTATCAGGTTAAATTTTCACAAATTTAGTTCAAATACCAAAGACGAATCTACAATCGCACAGAGAAAATTGCCTACAAAAGTAAACACCAGAGTAAAATCAAGTGACAAGTTGCAGGTTTGAGAAAGGAAGTCCCATGAATGCTTAAATAATTGTCACATGGGGTGGCATGTGCGAGAGCACTCGGAAAGAGACAGTTTCGCAGATGGAAGAGACTCTGACGCTGTATGCGCGTGGGGTTTTTAAGCTGTGCTACTGGGCTCATTCTCACTCCATGTCTACCTCTAGGCCGCCTCTCTGCCCTGAACAATCACTTGTTCTCACCCACCTGTGTGCGCTTCTCTCCACTCCAATGCACACAGTGAAGAAGAGGTGGGAGGAGGTTGTGTGCACAAGAGTGTTTGTAAGTGTTGTCTATGCTGCATATGTGTGTGTGTGTGTGTGTGTGTGTGTGTGTGTGTGTGTGTGTGCCTAAATAAGTATTGTTTTAAAGAGTGGTTAGTCAAATAGGGCATCTGGCACTATGGAGCACCAGGAAATCATCTAAGAGATGCCACGGGCTCTCCCGTTAGAGCCACAGACACCTGCTGGTGGAATCCCGTTTAAATGCTGATTTCAAATCAAGAAGTTTGTATGATTAGTACCTTAGTACCACAAGGCTATGAAGGAGGAGCTGCTCCTGGGCATTTACAGTCCCGGACTTCACATCAGAAACACGCTTACCTTGGTGACCCAGCTCAGGGCTTCCCATGTCATTAGCTGCAGGGTGGATCTAAGCTTTCTCTTCATTGCCGCTCTTTAAGGAATAAATGGAAGGAGGGGAGGGCCCATTGAAAATCATGGCCATTTCCTTCCTTGTCTATTAAAGTCCATCCCCCAGAGTTGGATTTCATGCCTAACTAAATGTTTGCCTGTGTGAGGAATTTGGGGACATAGTTGTGAGTCTTCTTTCACAAAATTTAGGTTCACTCCTGAGCAGAGGTTTAAAGATTTTCAATTCCCTGCCTCTGGACTCACGTGGAGAAATGGAAACCAGCCCTGTAGTGGATACTGTGGTGTGCTGCCCAGCTGACCCCTCAGAACCAAGCCCTCCCTCACCCAGCTGAGGGCAGTGTTGGCTGCTGTAGGCCCAGGGGAGGCTGCCTCACCAAAGGGAATGCTCCTTCCCCGGGGACAGCCTGCCCAATATGTGTTGGGGGGTGGAGGGTGGCGGTATTAGGCCTGATCCTCTTGTCTCAACTAAGACTTCTTAAAAGGCCACCCAAGCTCTAGAACACCTCACAAGTTGGCAAAGGCATTGGCTGCGACTGCATGGCAGTTCACCCTCCTCCTCTGAGCAGTCCTGCTTCCTTCACTCCTCCCAGGCGTCGTTCCCAAGAGCATCCCCTGAGAAGCCCCCTGCATTCAAATCTCAGTCTCACAAAGCATTTCCCAGGGAAACCTGACCTTCTGCAAGCCCACCTCCTACTGTGGCTCCATACTGGTCCTCAGGACTTTTTGTGATTGTTGTTTATTTGGGCCCGAGGATCACATCTCATCGACTTCATCTCATCTGTAACATTTCTCTCACCATGTGCTCTGGTCTCTGCCTATTCTCAGAGCCTGCACCGCAGCAACAAGAACGCCAGAGTTCCTGTTTCCAGAGCACTGCCAATACGCTGTGGACTGCAAGAAGTATTTCATATGCAAGATCTCATTTCATCATTGAAGTCCTGAGGGGAAGGCCCAATTAACTCTATTTTTATATGAAGTGACCAAGGTTCAGAGAGATTAAACAATTTGCCCAAAGTCACACAGCTACTAAGAGTCTGAGCCACTGTTGGACTCCAGGCTGTCTTGACGCTAAAACCAATGCTCTTAATCACTAAGCCATTTCCCTCTCCTTTTTTCCATCCCTTTTAGTTAAGAGCCTTTTAGTTTTCATCACCCCACCCCATTCCTCATCACCGCTGCCTCCAGTCTTCTCACAAGCCTGGATGGCTCAGATGTGTGGAAGTCATCTAATTATTTGGGTTCCAAGTCTGGCTCTAATAGTAAATCTAATCACCAAGTTCTTATATTTACAGAGGACATCCTCAGAACTACACATAGTTTTCAAAGCAGTTCTCTGCATTTTCAAAGCAGTTCTCTGAGGTTTTGTTCATAATTTAAAAATAATTAAAACTGACATTCTATATGGAAACATAGGCACTTCCAGCAACTTCTCTTGTGTCCCTTATAAAACCCATACAGATGAGGAGGGAGGTTCTACATGATTGTCCCCTGGGGTTGCAGAATAAATGAACTCTGATCAGAGAGGCAATGGGCTTTGGGAACCTAGAATGTAAGCAGACATATGCATTTTATAATGTAACTGCTGCATGGAAGGCAGCCCCACTGAGAAGGTAACATTTGAGTAAAGACCTGAAGGAGGTGAAGGGGTGACTCACAGGGTTATCTGCAGGGAGGGAACTGCCTATGCCAAGGTCCTGTGCAAGAGCATACCTGGCCTGCATGATGAACAGCCTGGAGATCTGCATGTCCCGAGCAGAGACAGTGAGGGGAGGATGGTGGATAATGAGATGCAGCTGCAGGTCACCAAGAGAAGGGAATGATCCATTTTGTCCAATGATGCTAATAGGTCAAGCGAGGGGAGGACTGAGGACTGGCTGCTGGATTAGCAATGTGGAAGTCATTGGTGACTTGGTCAAGGGTAGATTTTGTGAGGGGGTGGTGAGAGTCAGACTAGAATGACTTTAAGAGGGAAACGAAGTAGAGGAATTGGTACCAGTGAGGAGAAGGCAACTCTCTGTAAAGCTTTGCTGAAAAAAGGAGAAAGGATGTGGGGGATTAGCTGGCAGGAAAAATGGGTCCAAGTGAAGACTTTTATTTAGGAAGTGAAAAATAACAGATATTTGTAAGCTTGTGAGCTTGACCCAATGGAGAAAAGGAAATAAAGAAGATGAGAAGAACTGGTAGAGCAATGTCTTTATGGTTAAGAGGAGATGGGATCTAGCTAGGGGTGGAGGGACTGACTTTAGCAGGGAGGAGTGGGGGAAGAGAGGTTGTATAGGTGGACAGATGGGCTGAGTGGCCTTAGCCAGTGGCCACTTGGTTTCCTAGCCCTGGTGGTAAGTCTACCTCTAATGCAGAGAGGTATGCTAGGGGTCACAGCCTTCAGACCTTTAGTGTTCTGGTGTCATGCATTCTGTTCTCACAGAAGAGACCAGAGGTAGCTGAGAGATCAAGATATCTAGTTTGTTTCAGTCTAGTGCCATTAAATCCCCTTTCCTTCTTCCTTCTAGCCCCACTTATTCCGTATCTATGGTGTCTTAGTCTGTTTTGTGTTGCTACAAGGGAATACTTGAGGCAGGTAATTTGTTAAGAAAAGAGGTTTGTTTGGCTCCTGGTTCTGCAGATTGTATAAGAAGCACAGCACTGGTGTCTGCGTCGGGTGAGGCTCTCAGGCTGCTTCCACTATGGCAGGAGGTGAAGGGGAGCCAGGGCGTGCAGATCATTTGACAAAAGAGGAAGAAAGAGAGGTAGGGAGGTGTCAGGCTCTTTTATACCACCCAGCTCTAGAGGGTACTAATAGAGTGAGAACTCACTCACCCCCAAGGAAGGGCATTAGTCTATTCATGAGCAATCCAGCCCATAACCCAAGCACCTCCCATTAGGCTCATCTCTAATATTGGGGACCAAATTTCAACATGAGGTTTGGAAAGGACAAAGATCCAACCTGTAGAACACAGTAACTTCTGTCGCTTATAATTCAGCTTTGCTCATAGATCTGCCTACATGGGAGAAAACAAGAGCCGGTCACATAAGCTAATGAATATTCCCACCTATGTGCCCATCCATCTGTCAGTGTGAGTACACAGTACATTGTTCTGGTTTTCTACATTCATCCCCTGAACTTGGTAACTGTGCATCCTCTCAGGAAAGAGAGATCCACACTCAGAATGCTGGCAGCATCGCACTTCTGTCGCGTGACTGAGAGTCTTGATCAGTGGTCAAATAGCAGATGTCCTTGCCTAGGTGGAGACCAATGTGCACATCCTCTGCATTTGCCATGTGCAAAGAGGAACGCTGTCTTTTTTTCTAATTCTTAGGAGCAATTACCCAAACTCTAAGGGGTCACCCTAGCAGAAACCATCCTACTAAATATTGGCAAATGTCACAGAGCTGGAATCTGCAATGCTTTGCAAGTCCTGTCCAAATCTCTTTCTTCCTCCAAGACTTAGCACAAATCCTTTTCTTCCCAGGAAATCCTACTTAACTATATCAGTCTAAACTAGCTCCTCCTTCTGAGCACAATAAAAGTCCCTGTCTATTATCTATATGAGGACACTTTATCACACACTGTTTTACACAACTTCTTGCATGTATTAGTCTCTTTTGCTGGATTAAAAGCTCTTTGAGGGCAGATACCATGTCTTATGCATTTTGCACATTGCAAAGCTCAGCAGTGTTCCAGGGTGGTTCATCTGGAACAGTAACTCGGCCCAGCCCTGTGCCTCTTGCCAAGGCGTTCCTCAGCTGTCAAAATGGAGCACCAGATGCACCTCACTCCCTGAACTGCTGGTCAGTTAAAACCCTGGATCCTCACTCCCTTCTCCTGGGTCTCTTCGCCACCATTCTTAATATCCTAAAACTGGGCCTTCTCTCTTAATGATCTCTCTGCAATGTTCCATTCCTTTTCTCTTTGCTGCCACCCCTGCTATGACTCCTCCCTCTCTGTGGCCCAATCACACACTTGGGGGGTTCCTCCCAGTTCCACTGAAGCTGGGACTCTTCTACCTAGGCAGGCCCCCCTTGCCTCTGGCCTGCGAGTTCAAAACCTACATGGAATCCATTGTTATTTGGGGGGAGTAAGGAGTAGGTTGGCCTTGTGCTAGGAGAAAGAGAAACAAAATAAGCAGCAATTTGTTCCTTGTTGTTGCTTTTATATTGTTCTCTTTATTTGTTTCTCTCCAAGCTGTTTGATTCTATGGGCCTTTTCAAGCAATAGCATATTTCCCCACTTGCCAGGCATATTTCCATTTTATGGCTTATTTAAAAGTTGTGTTGAAAAAGCCATTATGGCTATAAGGTAGGAAGTAATCCCGGCTCCAGGGGACAGATGGAATGACCCACTGGGATTCTGCCATGTCTGTTCCCAAGACAGAAAGTAGCAGAATGTATTTGTCTGAAGTGAATTTCTGTAAACCTGGGCTCACAGCCAGTCTGCAGAGAGCAAGCTCCATTAGGAACGTGGGGTAGAGGCGCTTCCCTGCTCGGCATTCTTGCTAAGGGAAAAAGCAAAACACCTTCCTTTGAATTTTCCACTTTGCTCAAACATACAAACAAGGAAGCACACAGGAGGCCAGCCATTTTAAACAGCTGGAGAAGCCCAGAAACCCTGCAAGGAGTTGCTGCTTTGAGAGAAAGGTAGAGCCAAAGAGATCAACAGAATTTTACCTTCTCTATGGTGATATTTATTTTCTCTCTCCTCTACATAAGCGCACACACACACACACACGTAGGTGGGGAGAGAGAACGAGAAAGAGAGACACTGGAAAAGAATAATAATGAGAGGAAATTATACTAGGCAGTATCACTTAAGAAACTACATCTTTATTAATTCAACAAACACAAATACTGAATATCTGTACCTTATGGGGAATGGGTGGGTCCACTGGGGAGAGAAATACCAGAGGGACAGTTGAGAAGCCCAGCTGAGGCTGAAGGGACGTTACCTCTTTCTATGGCTTGAAAACCTCTTCTACTGACAAGTCACCTGGGGAAGGGGGGTGAGCAAGAGCCCCAGACTTTGTTCCTAGGGTCGGCCCCCATCTACAGGAGGGGCCCACGGCCCACACATCAGTCTTTCCCACCAAGTCAAACACTCACTAACAACCCCTTCCTTGAGAATTTTTCTTTGTTCAGACTCAGATGTCAGGGAGCAAAGCAGGAGCGGCATGGTCCTCTAGTGAGAGACCCGGGTTGAAGAGATGACCACACAGAGGGGATCTGGGAATGTTTTCATACCATTGGAAAGTAAAAAAGGAATTTTTTAGCCATCTAACAATATGTATCAAAAGCCTCACCTATATGCCTGTTTTGCTCCCAGGATTTCTATGATAACCAGATATGCATCAACATTTATCCATAATAATGTTCAGTGCACAGTACAATCGGGAAAAATCAACACAGAAGAAATGTACACGCTGAGCATGGATAAGTTAAGAAGGGCCCTGTAGTAGAATTGTATTCAGTCTTTACGTTTCATATTCTTGAAGCACTTTTAACAGTGCAAAATTTTTGTGATACAATATTACATTAAAAAATGGAATCCCAAGTTTATAGGCATAGAATCTATTCATGTAAAAATCCAATGAGGTGTACACTTAAGATACATACACTTTATGCACTGTACATGTTACAGCTCAGAGAAGCTTAAAACATGCAAATATAGTATGATACCAGTTCAGAGGAGTGACTAGTAGGGTTTCAGATCATTTTTCCTTATTGTATTTTTCTTTCTTTCTTTCTTTCTTTTTTTTTTTGAGGTGGAGTCTCACTCTATCGCCCAGGCTGGAGTGCAGTAGCACAATCTTGGCTCACCACAACCTCCACCCACCAGGTTCAAGCAATTCTCCCACCTCAGCCTCCTGAGTAGCTGGGATTACAGGCATGCACCACCATGCCCTGCTAATTTTTCTATTGTTAGTACAGATGGGATTTCACCATGTTGGCCAGGCTGGTCTTGAACTCCTGACCTTAAGTGATCTGACCACTTCAGCCTCCCAAAGTGCTGGGATTACAGGCGTGAGCTACTGTGCCCTGCCCTTTTTTGTATTTTTCAACATGTTCCTGCTCTTCCAGAATAAACAAGGCCTCTGCCTCCCTTTCTTCGGTCTTGGGCCATTCAGCCTTTATGCTCTCCAGCTCCCAAGTCCTGTCTTCAGAACTTCAGATGCTCCAAGGTCAACCTGCCCCAAAGGCCTTTGCATTCGTGCTTTCCTCCACCTGGAACCCCATCCTCTCCACCTTCCCTTGGTTAACCACCTCTCAGCTCTCAGCTCAAAGTTCCTGTCCAATAGGAAACCCCTCAGTCCCCTCCCTCTGCCTCCCAAGAGAGGAGGTCGGGTTATACTCCACAGTGCTCAGCACAGCCTGAGATTATACCTTGTTTTTATAATAATTTGTGCATTGACCAATAAGATCTTCCAGTTTTATGAAAATGTTTTATCTCACATTATACTCCCAGGACCCAGCATCATGCCTGGGTCCTAACAGGAGCTCAAATGGTAATTGTCGGCTGGGCGCAGTGGCTCATGCCTGTAATCCCAGAAATTTGGGAGGCCAAGGCGGGCAGATCACATGAGGTCAGGAGTTCCAGACCAGCGTGGCTAATGTGGCAAAACCCCATCTTTACTAAAAATACAAAAAGTAGCTGGGTGTAGTGGCGCATGCCTGTAATCCCAGCTACTCAGGAGGCTGAGGCACGAGCATTGCTTGAGCTTGAACCCAGGAGGCAGAGGTTGCAGTGAATCAAGATTGTGTCACTGCACTCAAGCCTAGGCAACAGAGTGAGATTCGGTCTCAAAAAAAAAAAAAAGAAAAAAAAAAAAAAGGTAATTGTTGAAACAGTGAATGGAGTACCTTCCTACCCTGTTATCAAATAATTGGTCTGTAAAAGAAATTCTTACCTTTCGAGAAGGATGGAAAGAGTCCCTTCCTCCCTCTGCTGGTCTACTGGGCTGATGCTGTGTTCACAGGCCCTGCCCCTGCCCCCACCCCCTCCGCTGTCATGTGGCCCCCTGTAATGGCAGCAGCACAATCTATCAATAAACAGTAGAGGGACATAAATAAGCAACTGTCCATCAAGGAGCAGCTCCACCACCCAGACCCTCCGCATTCAATTTAGCATCAGCAGTCTCCTTTAGGGAGACAGGAGATTGAATAGTTTTCAGGTCCATAAAACAGATTATAAACTGTCACAGAAGAGTGGCAGGGCATACTGTGGGCCAGAGAGCCTGAGCAGCCCCTAGAATGAAATTAACCAGAGGTTAGCCAAGGAGCCCATCCAAATCGGATGAAGGAAAGGACGTGAGTGGGAGAAGGGAGGGACATCTACATTCTGGAAAGGGAACAGAAGTGAAGAAGAAAAGCAGAAGGAAAATGGGGCAGAAAAGTAGCAGGGAAATGGCAATTAAGGAAAAGAAAAGTTATAGAAAACCAAACAAAACGGCCCCATAAAGAGGATAAGAAGAAATCCAAAGGTGGACCAGAAGGGGCAGCTGTGAAGAAGGAGAGGTCGAAATGCCAAGAATGCAGAAAAGACCCTCCCCAAGGCAAATGATCCCTGAGCTCATACAGACCAGACATGCATGTTTTTAAACCTTCAGAAACAAAGAGGCCTTAAACACAAGGAAATGTATCCTTTGGGCTAACAGGCAACCAAGTCAGGGAGTCAGCATGGATTTGAAAAGCAAAATTCCTTGAGACAAATTTGTTGTGACCCTTTCACAGCGTTTATTTTCTTTGGGAGGGAAAACAAAACATTCATTTCCCTTTCGAGCCAGAAGTCACAGACATGCTTTCAGGAGAGGGAGTGGTCAGGAGTAGGAAAAATGAGAAGCGTGTCAAAGGATCCCATCCCAAGCATGCTCCTTGGCCTCCAGGGATCTAGTAAACAGGTTATTAATAATAAATGCTACAAGCTTTTATTTTTATGAGAGCTCCAAAGGAACGCACACGCTCAGCAGTCATCATCTCTGACCTTACCACATCCCTTCCAGGGTGAGAACAAGCTCCAATACAGCTATAAAGGTGCTCTATGCTTTATAGAAATGTTTCTCCCAACATTATTGCATTTGATCTGCTCCAAGAGATGGGTGAGGCAGACAAAAGATGGAAGTGATATTCTGAGGGTTAAATGACTTGCCTGAGATCACAGTTGCAGGGTGTATTGTATCCCCAAAAAAGATACATTGACGTCCTTATTCCTAGAACTCGTGACTGTGACCTTATTTGGAAAGAGGTAATTAGGATGTCAGGTAATTTTTGTAGAGGTAATTAGAATTTCAGGTAAGACGAGGTCACACTAGAGTTGTGTAGGCCCTTAATCCAGTATGACTGGTGTCTTTATAAGAAGACAAGAGACACAGACAGACACATGCAGACAGAATGTCATGTGAAGACACGGACACACAGTGAGCAGACAGCCATGTGACGGGAGAAAGGTAGAGACTGGAGTTATGCTGTAAGCCAGTCCATTTATCTTCCGTTGAAAACAGAAACTTAATGGTGACATTGATTTAGCTCTGTGTCAAGATCTTTACATATATTTCCTCTAGTCCTGAGAACATCCTTACAATCCCCATTTTATAGACAGGAGAACTGAGGCTCAGAGGGGTGAAGGAGATGGGCCCCAATTTATACAGGTCCTAAGCCTCGGCATACGAATTAAAACAGGCTCAATCCCAAAGCTGGTGGCCACCATCTCACAGCACACTGTGAGGGCATCAAGTCAGAAGCACCCCCTGGAGGCCTTCAAGTTTGTCTGCCTCATTTTACAGATGAGGAAACTGTCCTCTATCTTTGCCAAGGTCACACTCCATCTTAGTTTCTAATTGACATCATAAGGGCCAATTTGAACCCAGAATATCTACAGCAAGAGTTTGAAGACAGCAATCTGGTTGGAAAGAGGAAGGGTTCTCGAAGCTACATTTACCTGAGAAACACTGGGTAAATGCAGCTTTGAGAAAATGCCAAGTGTCCATGTTAAAGAAATTAGGAGAGTTGGGGTTTCTGAGATGGGCCTACAGGCTTCCCAAGTCAGTCTTTGCCACCATCACTAGGCTACAGATGTATTTCGTTTAGTCCAAAAAGTATTTTAAAATTCTTTTAATGAGTTACAACATCAAAAAGTCAGGAGGCAATGCGTTCAAACATCGACTTCCAGGTT
Organism: Macaca nemestrina; assembly: GCF_043159975.1. NCBI lineage: Eukaryota > Metazoa > Chordata > Mammalia > Primates > Cercopithecidae > Macaca > Macaca nemestrina. The sequence goes on from NC_092128.1 coordinate 17,644,594, forward strand.
TTATTGAAAAACCAGATCTGGCAACATTTGGCCTATATTCTCACACAGCATCATGAGTCAAAGCTGAGAAGTGGCAGCAGGCGTTATCATCAGTCCCCAGCACTCCCTATCGCCCCACGCAAAGGCTGAGGGAGTTTCCCTTTACATTACTCTTACAGGGCTGCTTTCCTGACATCCAGCCCACTCCATTCTTTGGGTTGCCTGCCTGGCCTGTAGAGTGGTCACTTTACTGTGTAATCCCTGGCCCCACTTTTTTTTTTTTTCTTTTTGAAACAGAGTCTTGCCATGTCACCCAGGCTGGAGTACAGTGGCGTGATCTCGGCTCACTGCAACCTCTGCCTCCTGGGTTCAAGCAATTCTCCTGCCTCAGCCTCCCGAGTAGCTGGAACTATAGGCACGTACCACCATGCCCGGCTAATTTTTTGTGTTTTTAGTAGAGATGGGGTTTCACTGTGTTAGTCAGGATGGTCTCGATCTCCTGACCTCATGATCCGCCCACCTCAGCCTCCCAGAGTGCTGGGATTACAGGCGTGAGCCACTGTGCCCGGCCCCAACTTTTTAATGTGTTCATAATACTTGGGAAGAAATATCTGGGAGAGGTATTTTCTTTGAAAGGGAGTATAACCCGGAAGTGTAGTACGATTTGAATGAATCTCTAACTGAACTAAAATGGTACAGCTACTGGGAAATTCTTTTAGGGCAGGAAAGGGGAACTGCTCACTTTGCAAAGTAGCATTTGAAGGAGTTAGTTATAGGACAAGTGAAAAGAGGCCACATTTTTTGCTGTAGGCAGAAAACATATAAATCTATTACTTCTAGAAGATGTAAAGCTGTAACTACACCTAAACATAGTATAGATGCATTCATGGGTGAGAAAAGCCTAAACAGATATTAGGAGTAAGTCAAGGAAATTTATGAAGCCTTCTTAACCTTTATTTTTTTTTCAATTTTAAAATCTTTAATATTTAATATTTTTATTTTCATTTTTAAATATTCTTATTTCTATTTTTTATTATTTTATTTATTTTTTAGAAACAGGGTCTCTCTTTGTTGCTCAGGCTGAAGTGCGGTGGCGCAATCATGGCTCACTACAGCCTCAACCTCCTGGGCTGAAAAGATCCTCTACTTAACTTTGAGAATAGCCTCAGGGAGGTTGAGCACCACATCTCCTGTGTGTCCAGGCTTATCTTTATTCAAAACAGCACTTAGTTTCAAATGAGCAACTACAAGAGACCTATCTTCCACAGAACTCTCTGTTTTCCACTTCCGAAGATAAACGAAGGACAGGAGGGGATAATTCTTCGTGACGTACCAACCTCATCTCGGGAAAACATTCAGCCTCGGAGAGCAGAAACAGCACTGCAGTTAGAATCAGAGAATTGGGTTCAAGTCCTGGTCTCCCACCTATGAGCCTGACCTTGGCCAGTCACTTCACTGATCTTCAGTTTCTCTCACACAAAGAGTAAAATACTTCCGTCAACTCCAGAAGGTTACTTACTGGGAGGGGCCTACAAGGCCACATGTGGAGGCACTTTGTGAACTAAGTTATGATATCTTGAGAAACTGACACCCAAAAGATATGTGCAATAGACTCAGGGAAGAAAGTGATGTGTGATGCATTTTGCTCAAAATATTCTGGATCTCAACAGCAAGATCCTAAAGGAATTCCTAACTGTTTACTAACCCAGCAAAGGCAAATACCGAAGGTTTTGTGCCAGTCCCATTCACGAGTCACAACATGCTGACTCATATGAATATTCGCTCACTCTTTTTCCCAAGCATTAATGAGCTATTTGGTGTTAGGACCCTTGGGAGTTTTCCGATGATTTTTGTCTCCTTTAAATTTTCTCCCTTGCCAGTTTTCCAGAATCTACTGGCACGGGAGCTCTCGGCCTGCTCTGTCTCCGGAGGACAGACCCGTCTTTATCTTCCCAGCCTTTGCTATATCTGCTCAATTTCCCTTTGCCATGGTTCTGGCCACATCTGACCCCTGAGGGTTTTTCCAGATGGCCAGCCAGAGATGTGCTGTGTCTGGATGACACACACTGACCCCGAGTGTCTCTGTCACTCCAGGAGAAATGGCTACAGCCCAGGTGGTTTCCTTTCCATCTCTCCTGTAACTTTCAAACTGCTCATTGCATCTCTGCCCAGCTGAGGTGGGGGAACCCACAGATGCTTTCCCAATTACTCATGGATGTCCAGATTCCAGGCCTAAGCCAGTCCTTCAGCCAGAATGCCAGCAAAGTTATGATGCTGACCTCAAAGCACCAAATGCCCCCACAGAGTGATGATTCTCAGATTTGACACGTTCATCATAAAAGGATCTGGGCCTCCTTGTTCCACAGAGCACTTTTCATTTCGTGGACATATTAATTGCCTGACCAATTAACAGGACTTCTTTTTTAAGTGTTGTGTTATGCTTTCACGCTTAGGAGAGAATCAAAGAGGAAAGCAGCAGTTTTACAGACACCGTGGGGACAGCATTTTACTATGAAACGTGAGAGATGATCAGGCTGCAGGCAACTTGTCTGTACACTTCAAAGCCAAAACAGGTCCACTTTGTCATGACTGTGGTGCCATATGTTTATTTTCTTGCATTGGAATTGAGTGATTTTTGTACCAGGAAATGGCCCTGGTGGGGCACCTTCTGCCAATAGAAAGTAAAGGTCCTACTGCTAACACCCAGGACTTCCTCAGTGCCAGATGAAGATTGCAAATCATATCTTAATCTGTGGGGCCTGTTGAAAAGCACTAATTGTGACCTCCAGATAGTGAATTCTCTGCCTTGACTCGATGCACTAATTAGCAATGGCATTTGTCAGACTAGCTGTCTTAGAGGAAAGGGGTCTGGAAAGCTGAATTAATTTAGTCATTGCCATGCACTAAAGATGTTTTGCCTTGTAAGAATGATCAACCTTATCACCTTCCCTCTTCCAAGAAGGATGAGTCTGAAAGTGCCACAAAGACAAATTTCCATTTGTGGTCTGTAGTACAGTTACAGTTGGGTTTGCAAATTCTAAGGCCTACAGGTGCTGGTAGGCAGCTAATTTTAATGATGAAGTGGGCTGGGTGTAAGAAACATGCAGCCTACTCTATCTTTTCTTTTGTTTTCCTACTCGAGAGAGACAGTCTCAATTATGAGAAAAATAACATTGCAAGAGTGATGATAGATAAACTAACACTCAGCCTCGGTGTCATGGAGACAATCAAGAGAGGGTGATGGTGGCAAACTAGAGAGAACACATCAGGCTAAAATGGGACAAGGGTTACTCTGCTCTGACCAGAGTGTCATGCAGAAATATTGCCAGGATGTCATGTCATGCAGGCCTAATATTGCCAGGATGGCTAATTTTTAAAAAGAGAGCAGAAACATAGATTTTTATGTAAAATCTCCTGATTTTTGAATGTTGGCAACTAATCTTTTAAACATATGAAGTGTGTATATCAAACAATACATATCTTACCAAACCAGGACCTCTCATTCTTCTCTCCCCCAACTGTGCTTGGACATAGAGAAATTGAAGATTTTTCCATTTCAAAGATTTTGTTAGTACTGGTTTTACAGGACATTCTTCAGATTACTTGATGCTCCATCTGGGTTGCTTGTCTACCTCCTGCTTCCCCACCCTAAAGCCTAGAGGGATGGTGAAGACAAATGGCCCTGTGATACTTGCTTCAGATACAACTCCGGTAAAGGAGCAAGGACCACCAGCCAGTGGCAGGACAGTCCCAGGCCAGTGTTTGAGACTGGCCTCTCTTGAAATACCAAACTGCTTCTCTTGAAATAGTTATTATTCTGGCACACAGTCCCGGAAAATGTACATGAGACTCCCCTGCCTTTCCTGGCTTAATGCTTTTGACCTTTTCTTCTGTCTGCCCCGAGAAGCCCCATTCATTGATTGTTCCCTTCTTGGAGGCCTCTTCTGGCTGAGCTGCTCAGTGATTAATGTTCTCTTTGCTAACTGGTCTGGCAGCTCCTGAGAATTACCAAATCACCTTTCTTTTTTTTCTTCCACCATGGAGTATTGGATGATATTTTGTTCCTAAAAATGTCCTCTAAAATGTTTGATTCTTACTTATAAGTACACCTATAAACCAAAACCTAGAACTTGATTCTAACCTAAATCCCAGATGGAAAACGCAGTTAAAATATTGTTTTATTCTGAGCCCAAATCAGTTAAGAATGTGTTTAGCTGCAAGTATCAGAAAATCTGATTTATGAGAAGTTGTTTCTTTATCCTACGTTAACACTAAGTCTGGAAATGGATTCCTACAGAGTTAGTGAGGGGCAAAGAAGCATTAGGCTGCTGGGTCAGCATTCTGTGTTTCTCTTGACCACTCCGTCATACTTGTCAGACAGCTACAGCCACTGCAGACACCCTGCCTGTGTGCTAGCATGCCAAGCAGGAAGGAATGAATAGAGGAAAAAAGGCTTTCTCTTCTTGAAAACCTGGCCTTAGATTTGGAATCAAAATCCTTTCTAGAAGCCTCTAGGCGACATCTTCTTTCCTCTTATTAGCTGTAATAAGAGGATACCTACAAATACCCCTGGATGCATGGAGGCCAAGAAAAGGAGTTTCTATATGAGCAGAATGGGACTACCATGGCTGGCTCATATCAATCATGACTCATACCCCAAGGCTGCAGGAAGAACCTGCCTTCCCTATCTTCCCTTCCCTATCCTTATCTGAACAGAGTCAGGATTTTGTTAGTAAGAAAGGTATGGTCATGTGGCTTCTATGTAGGCAAAGCATGGCGCAAAGGTAAATTTACGAAATAAATATAAGTTAACTGTCAGAGTGGGGTGATGATATGGTTTGGCTGTGTCCCCACCTACATCTCATCTTGAATTGTAGCTCCCATAATTCCCATGTGTTGTGGGAGGAACCCAGTGGGAGATATTTGAATCATGAAGGCAGTTTCCTCATACCGTTCTCATGGGAGTGAATACATCTCAAGAGATCTGATGGTTTTATAAAGGGGGAAACCCCATGTTGCCTGGCACCATGTAAGACATGTCTTGTGCCTTTTGCCTTCCATCATGACTGTGAGACCTCCCCAGCCGTGTGGAACTGTGAGCCCATTAAACCTCTTTTTCTTTATAAATTACCCAATTTCTGGTATGTCTTCATTAGCAGCATGAAAACAGACTAATAGAGGTGGCATGCAGCCAAGAATTCTGAAGGAATTTCAAGAATACAATTGGCCAAAAAATGTAGTCTACTCATAGAAACAGCCCCCAATTCTGGACTGGATAATTGAAAATGCATTCCCTATTCACAAGAACTCCAAGGTGGACCTGGAGAAATGGCTGATTGAGCCTGTAATAAGAGGATATGATCCACTGTGAGCCAAATTGTTTCAGTAACCCTTGTAAGAATAGCTTATCATCACAATTGTTTACAGTCATTATGGTTAGAGTAAGCTAACAATTGAATTAATGATAATGGGTCAATTGGGAGAGATTGGAGTACAGGTTTGGATGGAGTGAATCTGAGAGGCTGAATGAGAGCATGGCAGTTACTATAAGAAAATGGTAAAGAGAAATTCAATACAGAACTTCGACAATACCATCAAATGTGTTAATTATGCAAGACTCAACTACAAAGAGGGCACCATGCTGGGAGGCTATACCCTGGGGCAGAAATGATGAACACATCTCACTGAGACCAAATGTACTCTGGAGAGTCAGGAAGAAAACAAATCATCAATGAAACACTGAGTGAAAAGGTATTTTTTCCCTTTTTTCCTTTTTAGATGCTGGTGCAAGTTTCTTGGATTTTATATGAAAGTGTCTCCCAAATAGAACTTCTTGGGACTATTTCATTTAAATGACACATGTAGCTGCTTCCTACCATTTTAGTTATCAAAGCAATGGTTTCATCAAAACCATTTTATGAAAAACAGCTGGTCACCTGGTCAGTTACAGTAACTATGAACTGTCTGTACAGGAGTACGTACAGAGGTGAGTGGGTGCATGTGGCACGTGTGTGAAGGACTGAGTAGCTGGGAATGACTTTTAGTAACTAACAAAGCTCCTGAAAATCAGAATTCTGCATCTATTGATGATTTGTCTAAACCCCATCTCCCTGAGATCTAATAGTTCCAAGAATATTCCTTTTTAATGGACAGCTATAAAATCTAAACATTCCCTATTAAGGGAAAAGCCAGATGGCTCAAATAAGGGAACACTTGCCGACTTATTAGAATTCTTTGAGAAAGGAGGTAGGCATCTAAATAAAGAAGAACAAAATGTTAGTCATTAAGAAAAGTTGGGAAACTTTTATGAAAGAGCTCAATGGTTTTTTAATTTATGTAATGAGTCTTCAAGGATTGAGAAGATAGGGTAGGGTTGGAGGTTCATGTATATGAAGAGTTGGTTTAGGGAACAAAGAACATTTATGTGTCTCTGGGTAGAGAAGCATAATGTAAAGAGCCTGGTTTCTCAGAGATAAGCTCCAGACCAGTGCTTTTTTGCATCTTTACAAATGATATTGAGGGGAAAAGACATAGAGGTTTCTTGTAGATGAAACTGTGTAGGGGAGAGGACCAAGCTATTGAAAAAAAAATATAGGAAACACTTGTAAACCAGTGCAACTGGCAAATAAAGAAGGGGGAGCATGCATCTTTAAATAACAAGGCAATGCATTTCAATATAAATGATACCAACTTCCCATGTAAAATGAGATACTGAGTATCAGTTAAGAAAGGATGTTTCCTGAGGATACCAGGCCAGTGTGCTGCTAGGAACCAAGCTCAAAAAAATATTAATCATCATCAAAATATATATTGGAAATAAGGCAGAAAGGCCTACCTTTCCTTTATATAAACAATAACATTTCAGTTTCTTAAATGCTATGCTCAATTCTGTTCTCAAGAACATTTATATTATATAACTGGGACTCTAGATAAAGGGCAGTTAAAATGGTTTCCAGGATATATGAGCTGCTGTACTAAGACAGAATTCCAAAAAGCTTGGGAATCTGTAGTCTGTAACACAGGGATTCTTCACCTGTTTTGCACCTGGACACCTGTGGCAGTCTAGTGTTTTTATGAATGACTTCTCAGGATAATGTTCTCACACGACAAAATAGAATACACTCTACAACTAAGAAAACTCATAATAATGCTACCTAGTTATCAAAACATTTTTATTAAAAATTGGTGACATAGGCCCGGCGCAGTGGCTCACGCCTGTAATCCCAGCACTTTGGGAGGCCAAGGTGGGTGGACCACGAGGTCAGGAGATCGAGACCATCCTGGCTAACATGGTGAAACCCCGTCTCTACTGAAAATACAAAAAATTAGCCGGATGTGGTGTCAGGCGCCTGTAGTCCCAGCTATTCGGGAGGCTGAGGCAGGCGAATGGTGTGAACCCGGGAGGTGGAACTTGCAGTGAGCCAAGATCCCGCCACTGCACTCCAGCCTGGGTGACAGAGCGAGACTCCGTCTCAAAAAAAAAAAAAAACATTGGTGATGTAGTGATATATGTGTTTCTTTATTCACACAGTAAGTAACAAGGGCTGATGGCAGATATACTAATTCCATAAATTCAAAGTAGTGACACATACAAATGGTATTTAAATATACCAACAACAATTATAACATGATATGAAAATATCTGTGATGTCTATTCGTGGTGGTATTTTTTAATGGAAGAAAATACTAAATTCAGATGCAATTTTTCCTTCCAGGTTCATGAATCACCTGTATTTCTCTCACAGATATCTTAGGGGTTTGGGAGCCCCAGGCTAGTGCTCCTGCTATGACAGCAAGGGCTGAGAAAGACAATGATCTATGCTTATCATGCAATGAATAATGTACATAAAACAAACTTATATCACATGTCCACAAACAAGAAGATAGGTGGGAGAGAGGACATATGAAACACAAATGAGATGAGTTTAGGATCAAAAAAGTGTAACTTTACAACAAATTTTATAAAGATGTACACCTCATTATTTCTGTAGGTGATACTAACTGGAAATATGAAAAGATTCAAAAGGGATTTGGACAAATTTGTCAACTTTAGCCAGAAAGTCCTCCTAAAAGAGAAGAGCTTGAGGCAACTTAACTTTTAAGGCTGACATTAGGGAAAATAATAGAGCCCTCATTTGAAGATATTATTTGCAGCAGAAGACAAGTTGGAGATGGTGGGTCTGAACCAATATTGCAATACTTTTCTTCTTCGTTAAGAATCTACTCTCGTTCTGAATCAGTTTCTCTGTTCACAAGTAAAACAAATTACAATACAATCCACCATAATTACATAATGGGCATTTCCTCACTGACCCCAGCTTGAGGGGTCTGTGTTCACAGTTATTGATTTAGGATATAGTTTATGGACCACAAAATATCATGTTTGCAGTGAAGTGGGCAGAGAGTGACTACAGGATCCAGAGAATATGTTGAAAGGAGGGATGGTATGAGGTCATAGTGCCAAGGGTAGCGAGATTCAAAGGTAGTCAAGTTCTGAGGCAGAAACTCTGAGAATCAGATCAATGACCAAGAGGTCATTCGAAGCTGTCCAAGGTGCTGAGGGTTGACAGCTCAACCTTAGGCAGAGGACTCCCCGCCCCCACAACTATGGTCTGACAAAGGTCTAATATCCACAGTCTATAAGGAAGTTAAACAATTCAACAAACAAAAAGACAAATAACCCCATTAAAAGGTGAGCAAAAGACATGAACAGATTTCTTAGAAGACTACATATAAGCTACCAACAAACATATGAAAAAATGTTCCACATTGCTAATCATCAGAGAAATGTAAATCAAAACCACAATAAAGATACCATCTCACACCAACCAAAATGACTATTATTAAAAAGACAAAAAAACCCAGATGTCAGTGAGGTGTCAGATAAAACAGAAAGCTTATACACTATTCAGGGGAATGTAAACTTGTTCAGTCACTGTGGAAAGCAGTTTGGAAATTTCTCAAAGAATTAAAAATAGAACTATCATTTGACCCAACAATCCTATTACTGGGCATGTATCCAAAGGAAAATAAGCCATTCTACCAAAAAAATACATGCATTTGTATGTTCATCACAGCACTATTCACCATAGCAACCTAGCTGCCTATCAAAGACGGATTGGATAAAGAAAATGAAATATGGTATAGATACACCATAGAATACTACACAGTCATAAAAAAGCATGAAATCATGTGCTTTGCAGCAACATGGTTGCAGTTGGAGGCCATTATCCTAAGAGAATTAACACAGAAACGGAAAACCAAATATCACGTTATCAGTTATAAGTGGGAGCTGAACACTGGGTACACATGGACATAAAGATGGAAGCAATAGACAATGTGACTACTAGAGTGGGGAGAAAAAGAGGGAGTGGGAAAGGGAACTGAAAAATGACCTGTCAGGTACTATGCTCACCACGTGGGTGATGAGTTCAATCGTACCTCAAACCTCAGCATTACACATACTCTTGTAACAAACCTGCACATGTACCACTCTGAATCTAAAATAAAATGCGAATAAAAAGTACAGGTGATAAAAACAAAAATAGATGAATGGAACTATGTCAAACTAAAAAGTTTCTGCAGAAAAAACAACCCTAACCTGCACTGAATGCATCGGCATTGAATGCCCATCTGTGTTCAAGGCCCATCTGCATTGAATGTCAATCAAGGCTCACCTGGCTCCACCTAGTCCTTCCTATCCAGCACATGCCCACCACACCTCACTGAAGAACTGACATAGTTATTATAGCTTCTTCTTCTAAGAAAATCAGTGATTTTCATCTGTTCTGCATCTCTCTCAATTCATGGCAGGTACATGACTGATGAAGGGATTGTCAGGTGTCCATGGGGATTCCAATGCTTCTCTAAGGCTCCACCACAGGGAGGGAAGCCTCACTGGCCATGGCTTTGTTTTTCTTCCCCAAATTTCCCATCCACCCCTTTAACTCCCTTTATTTCCTGAGTTAGTCACCAAGTCTGAACAGCAGCCAAAACCCTGACAATATTAGCAAGAACATTTGATCCTCTTCAATAAAGCTGGAGACAGCCCTAGAAAGTGATCGGTATTCACCCTGGATCTCTCTCTCTGCTTTCCCAAGGGACAGTCCTTCATCCCTTCCATCACCACCCCGCATCCCACCCCATCACAGCAGCAGACAGCCTGGTGGAGGAAGCTGTTTACTTTGGTCTGGTTGCCTTGAGTGAAATGTGTTATTAACATAAATAACTTTGTTTCCTCTAAGCAAAACAAAAATAAAAATAAAAACTCAAAGGGGAAAACTGGAATCTTAAAACAAGCAGCTAGAATCTCTGAAACATTTTGCCAAACAGGATATTCAAAATCAGTTCACAGAAAGGGGAGAAAAGTCAGAAGACAATGGAGTCCTGAGGAGATGAAAGGAAAAAGAGAAACTCAGTGCAATGTCCCAGGAGGAAGTGGTGCAAGTAACAACAGCTCAGGAACAAACGAAGGACACAGAAATGGAACTAAAGGGAGTCAACAAATAGGAGCCACAACACCACAGAGGTGGAGAGTGTGGAACATAAAGTTGGGCCACTAGAGTAGGTTTCTAAGGCTTAAAAGGATTTGACTTTGGAGGAGTCAAATCCTCCAAAGGAATATGGTTGAGTAAGTAAGGAGGAATATGGAGGAATATGGTTGAGTAAGTAAGAAGGGTATACAAAAGAATACAAGAAACTTCTCCCAAAAGAAAAGGCTTTAAGGCCTGAGCACACACACATGTGAACACATACACTCAGACTCCTGAACATCTCATTTTCCTGGTCCATACTGGAATGAGTAAGCTGCTTCATTATTTTGTCGGAACTGTCTGCTGTGCCAGATTTGAGGTTTCAGAGTTGTGGCAGGAAGTGGAAGAGAACTTACTGTGCATAGCATAACTGCCTCAGCACCAGAAACATTCCTGCCAAATACGATGTATTTCTCTGATACATAAATTCTTTAACATTCTTTGAGGATATCTTATTCTAAAGGAAAGAAACCAAAAAAATGACAGTATTTAGAAGTCTATATTAAGCTCAAAACATAATATATATTCATACTCAAATCATATCTATTGCTACTGCCTCCTGGAGACTTTACAAGTTGCAGACCATAAACTGCGGAGCCAGAGAGTGGGTAACAGACTACAGACTCCTCAACGCTTGCTCTAAGGATTTGGGCTAGTTCTCAGTTTTGCTTTGCAAATAATTAGATGCCCACATTTCATTCTCTCATTTGATCCTTTTAACACTATGAGGTAGACAGGGTAGGTTTATTCTTGTGTAGCTAATAAGGAAACTGAAACTCTAAGAGAACATGAGACTTTCTCAAGGTCAAATGGCTATGAAGGGGAAAAGCAGCCTCTTCTGGCATCGAATTCAATGATCATTACAGGATACTTTGCTGCCTGTCCATTAATATAACTAAAATGAACTTAATATTTTCCACTTCTTTCTGGTTTGATTTAATTCATTCCATTAATATTTATTAAATACTAGTTGCTGAAAAAGAAGGCTGAAAAGATATGGTTACTTTCTTAAAGAAGGTTACAGAGAATGAACAAAACAGAACAAAGGCAATAATGGTGCAGTGTGATCCTGATAGGAAAGGAGCAATGGGGCTTATGCTTGAAATAGGAATAGAAGTCTGAAGTCATCAGAGACAGCAGTACTAGTGTATGTTTTGAGTATCGTATACAGCTTCTAAGTAATTTTGAGAATGACCTGCCCTCAAAGAAAGTTACAGGGTATAGGCAGACAAGTGGGAGAGGAGTGGCTCTTGTCAAAGGGAACAACATATATAAAGCAAAAGACTGGAGAAAGATTGGCATGTTCAAGAAACTACCAACAGTTCTGTTTTCCTTGAGAATAAAATGTGAGATAAGCCTGGAGAGACGGTGGGGTGAGGGCATGCCAGCTCAAAATGAGTCTTGCGTTGCGTGGAAAGATCCTTAGCTGTGAGCCTTTAGGATCCTTAGCTGTGAGCCTTTAGGCTGGAAAGATCCTTGGGAGAATGCTCACGAGGGCATTCTTTGTATGAGCATGTTGCATGGCTAAGTTTGCACGTCAGAGGACATTCCAGTTGGAATGTGAACTCAGCCAATATGTTGACAGAGAAGGAGAGATTGATGTGGGGAGACCAGCAAGAAGGTTGTGCTGTAGTCATGGCAACAGATGAAGAGGACTGAACCAAGGTGGTGGTGGAAGGGATGCATCCAAGCAAAATCCACGGGACTTTGTGTTTGAATGTAGGGGTGAGGGAGAGTGAGCCACCAGAAACAATGCTAAATAATTTGAAAACAACTGTGAATGCCTCAAGAACAGAAGTTGTATTCTATTCATCTTTGGTTCTCTTTTTCCTTACTCAGCCTGGCACATGTGGGATACTCAACAAACTTCTATGACATCATGTTGCTCTCAAGTCTCTTTTTTTCAGGTTGCATCACTTTATTTCAGCAGTACAGTAACAGTCATATAAAGCCACATAGAGCAGGAGGAACCCACACAGCTGCCTCAGGCAGCAGCAGCCTCCTTTGCAGCTTTTCTCTCTACCAGCATCCTCTTCCTCTGTTTCACCAGGTACTTCAGAATAGTGGACTCCCTGGTCATGATAGCAGTCCTGGCATGCCTTGGCCACCAGGGTGAACCGTTCCAGCTCCTTAGCACCATCTGTCTGTAGCTCCCTCCTTAAGCCTCTTCTGGATGATGCCGACAATTCTTGATTGACTTTGTGGTCCCTTCTCCATTGCATTTCAGCTCCAAACATGCACAAAACATCCTCCTTGTACTCAATGATGTCCGGCATGCGGCGATACTCCCAGTGGTAGTAGTAATACCTTCTTCACACGCTGCCCCTTTATAAACTCACAAAGACCACAAGGAGGTCAAAGGCCTTCATCAAGTAGGTGGTGGGTTTGGGGAGGAAGGCCTGCAGTGAGGGCATGGGGACTTGGGGGTATAAATCCTTGTCCCAGCTCTCTGGCATAGTGGTGGTGGGTGGTGGACTCCACTCCTGGACCTGCTGCCCCGGCCTCTGTCTCTCTGCCCCTGTCTCATAGCCTCTCAAGCCTCTTTCTTATTTATTTCTGTTTGCAGGAGCACCTTTGAAGGTGGGACACACCACTTCGTTATTTGTTCATGAATTATCTCTAAAAATACCTGGTTCCGTGATCTGAAGTTGGGGGATGCTAAAAAGGGTTATAAAATTAAGACTTTTTTTGATTTGTAAAAAAACGAGATGAGAAGAAAAAGTAAAGTAGACATTTAGATTGATGTAAAACGGTATCAGTCTTTGGGAAAGATTCTGAGCAAAAATGGCCACAACCATTCTTTTCTCCCTACTGTATCCACATTCCTCCAAAGGTGACTTTGAAGCTCCTCTTACCAAGGGTTGGGGTCTTTTTCTCCACCCCTTCAATGTGGGCTGATTTTGTGACTTACTTTAAACAACAGAATACAGTAAAAGTAACCTTGTCCTTGCACACCTGTGCCTCACACACTGCTGCTCTCTCTCAGAAACCTGCCAAACTGTCATGTAAAGAAGCCTGGACTGGCCTGCTAGAGGCAGTGACCAGTCATTCTGGCTAAGGCCATTCTAGACCAGCCTGCCTTCAGCCAACTTCAGCTGACTGTAAATGCATGAGTGATCTCTTGGAGATAAGAAGGACTGCCCAGCTGAGCCCAGATCACACTGCCAACTCAGAAAGTTTTGGTCTAAATACATAGTTGTTACTTTATGTCACGAGAGTTTGCAGGTCATCTGTAGCAAAAGCTAAAGATGGACTATCTTTGGAAAAGGAGTAGGTGAGACACTCTTCCTTGGCTTTCTACATCAAAGGAAATCAGTGCTTCAGAGGAGATCAGTTCCAGAGACACAGAGTTTTAGTTGTCACACTGCTAACATCACTTCCTGCTGCATACCACTCCATCCATCATCCACGTGGCGGTAAGATTTGCTAAAAAGAATGCCAGAGTCATGTGTTCTATGAGGGTCCCAGGTACAGTTTCACCAAGCCAGGGGTAGGGGCTACTCTTTGACTCTTTGGACACGACCTCTATAGTTTTTAAGTGATCAAGGGCTGCTTGTTACTAAGTATTGCTACTTTGAATCATGGGAATCAAGCACTATAAAACCTTCAGGGAAGTTTTTTGTTTTATGTGTGTGTGTGTGTAAGAAAAAGAAAGCAAAAATACATGTTAAAGGTATATATGACCATTTGATGTACTTTTCTGTTTGTCTGAAATATTTTGTAATTTAAAATTAAAAATTTTAACCTGGTAAACATATATTACATTTTCTTCCTATAATAACATTACTTTAATCATCTCCCTTACGCTGTTCCCAGGAGATTCTATGTGAATATTGCTTTTTCTGCTCACTGCGACGTGAGGAGATACAAGGTCAGCAGCACCATATTTAATATATCCCTTTTTTATAGCACTTCATTTATTTATTCATGTTTTCAACAAATACTAATTATCTTCTCCATACTAGGTATCATTCTGGACAATAAGGATACAGCCCTGAACAAAACAATGTCCCTCCTCTCAGACCTTACATTCCAGTGGGGGAAGATAAAACACAAATAAACATGTTACGATGCCAGGAGTGATACGTACCATAGAGTGAAATTAACTCTGGTCAGGGATTAGAAGGGCATGGAGACGGCTTTTCTCTATGGGATGGTCAAAGAAGGCCTCATTGGTGAAGGAAGGAAGAGTTCAACTGGGCCTGAATGAAAGGACACTAGGAGACAGAGCTCTACAATGTAATCAACTGGTTTCCTTGTGTTCTTTTTTGGTTCATTGCGACATCTTGAAGGTAGATACCATGTCTTATTTATCTCTGTACCTTCAAGCCTAGCACAGTGCCAGGCATATAGGAGGCACTCAATCTTACTAGATGGATGGATGCACGGAAGGATGCATGCGTGGATGGATGGATGGATGAATGGATGGATGGATGGATGGATGGATGCATGGATACATGAATGGATGCATGCATGCATAGATGGATGCATGGATTCTTCCTCAGGGTTTCAGCAAATAGTGGGAACTCAGTAAATAAAAAATGAGGGGGCTGCCTTAGTGAGGCTTACCCTGACCATGCAGTTTAACACTACATTCTGCCCTGGCTCTGCCTTGTTCTTCCTATCCAGCACATACCCACCCTACCTCACCCAAGAATTAAAAGGCCTTAACACTGTTATTATAGCTTCTTCCCCTCTTTCAGAAAATCAGTGATCCCACCATCCCCACCACTGGCACTCCTGTCCCCTTATTCTGCTGAATCTTTCCTTTGTTCCATGAAATGATTGCCTTCTGCTGTAATAGATAATTGACCTATTTGTTTTGTTTATTGCTCGTCTGTCTCCATCACTGGAGTGCAAGCTCCTGAATACAGAGATCTTTGTCTGTTTTGCTCATTGCTGCAACCCAAGCACCTCACACAGATCCAGCACACAGCAAGGGTTCAAAATATGCATGTTGAATATCTAAATGTGAACCCATCCATCTCAGGGTTTCCAGAGCCCAATCTAAAGTGTGTCTGGGCCCCTTTCCTGTCTATCTTCTCCTGCACTATGTCTGCTTTTAAGATGATCCATCAGTCATTTGTTCCACCCAGAGATTGTAGGTTACTCCCATTACTAATGTGCATTTAAAAACACATAGTGTCTTTTGACAATCTAAACATTCCAGCAAGTTCAAGACACAAAGAAAATATCTATACAAATAAATACATATATAAATACACTGAATATATATATCAGAAATAGAATACTTTAAAAATACAGAACATTTCTGGTTTATAAATAAAAGCTGGATAGTTTATTTATGAACCAATAACAATATTGATTAGCTATTAAATAAAGTACAGAAGAAAAGTCTAGTGGAAAGATTACAAAATATCCACAAACTATATTATTTGTTATTTCTTGACCTTTTTCCTTTGCTGTGTGTCAGTCACTGTGGGAACATTTCCTGGTCCTGTCAATCAGCGATACCCTGCCGCCAATACCCAGTCATGAACCCCGCCACTGTGTCACGAGCTCCGCCAGTCACTCTCAATAGGATGCTGACAGCTTCCACTGTCAGTTCTGCTCGCTAATGCTCTGATTTTTTTTTGTAACCTAGTTGAGTTTTCATTAGCTTAACTAGGCTAAAGATATCCTTTTTCAGACAAAATCAGCCTTCTAGCCAGGTTAGTACACATTAACTACAATTGCCTCCTTTCTTCACAGGTCCATTTCAAACTCCTATATTCTGATTTCTTTGTAACCTAGTTAAGGTTTCATTAGCTTAACTAGACTGGAGATATTCTTGTGGGTGAAGATTTGCTTTCAGCCTGAAATTATCCACACTCTTTCGTAAATGGCTACATTTTCCTCACAGTCTAAATTAGATTAACTAATTTCAGACTGCTCTCCCCCTAAATTACAATTGCCAAGATGGCCCAGAGATGGTCTCTTTCTTCCAGAAACCTGTCTTTCTACTAACACTTGACTCCCCAGTCGGAATGCCGTTCCTTCACAGCCTCCTCACCACCCTGCTTCTCCCCAAAAAAGCCCAGCGTCCTGTAAAGACCACATGAATCTTGCCCACCTGAATTACATGTTCGATGCAATGCATTACATAGCTTCTGCAACGGTGAGTTGAGAAAACTGTCGCACAATTTGGGCTTTATTACAAAGGAAACTTTGCTTCATTGATTTTGTGATCTTATTTTTCAGTAGAATGAAATAACTGCGAAATTTGGAAATGAACCAACAACAAACAACGACAACAAAAAAACCAATCTGCTCTGGCAAAACCCAAGATTTTAGCTAAAACAAGAATAAAATAAGGTAAAATAATCTGGCTGATAAAATCTCCCAAGGACACAACAGCATATGTAAGCATTGTTGCTAAACGTGGTTAGATCTGTTTAAACCCTTTTCTTTCCCAGCTAGTAAATACTGTTCTGTACTCATAAAGGTGGACCTTTGGAAATTAAGTTTTGAAAGGTTCTATGACAAAGGCTGTTAGTGAAATCATCTCTCCTAGGTAACTACTGTGACAAGGCAAGATTGTCCCAGTTGTTTGTCCTGAGGTTGCATGCATTACATTACACACACTTTCTACTTGAGTGAATTCCACAATCGGTGGTGCGGCAGAGTGGAGAGGTGGGGTACAGACAGAATAAAGTGAGGTGAGGAGGACAGGAAAAGAAGACAGATAAGGAGACAGAGAAGGCAGAGGAGAGAAGGAGATGTGGAGAGTAAGAGACGCAGACCACACACTGACCTTGTGCTTCTGTGGAGAGACTGTGATCCAGAAGAGGGCCATGAGCCTGTTGGCCCCAGAGGCATCCCTGGTTACCACGACTCCCTCAGCCATGAGCATCTTGCTACATGGAGCGTGATGCTTGTGCGTAAAGATAAGTATTTTTGCACAACGTGGCTCCTAAACACCAGTCAATTATGTCATAGGATGTTCAGCTGAACAGTGGTCTGTTCCCACGCCAAAGGAAAACCAGCTCTGCCCAGAGGCCTGACAGACTGGATGCTTGTCTCCAGTGTGACATAGCCCAAAGAGATTTCCCAGGGAATGACTGATCTTACACCCTAACTTTAGAGTCTGCATACAATACCATGGCCCTCCTCTACACTATATTTAAATTTGAAGGAAAATCTAAGTAGAACCTGATCCAGAAGATTCCTTATGGTGCAAGAGACACCTCTCTTTTCTTTGTGAGTATATTAGGCTGTTCTCACACTGCTGTCAAGAACTACCTAAGACCGGATAATTTATGAAGAAAAGAGTTTTCATCGATTCACAGTTCAGCAGGCTTACCAGGAATCATGATTGGGAAGCTTCAGGAAACTTACAATCATGGCAGAAGGTGAAGGGGAAGCAAGAGCCTTCTTCACATGATGGCAGGAGAGACACAGCAAGGGGGAGGCACCACACTTTTAAACCGTCAGATCTTGTCAGAACTCCATCAAGAGACAACACTTGGGGGATGGGCTAAACCATTAGACACCACTCCCACAATCCAATTACTTCCCATCAGGCCCCACCTTCAACACATGGGGATTACAATTCCACATGATACTTGGGTGGGGGCACAGAACTAAATCACATCAATGAGAAATTTACTTTGTTATGGAAATTTGCTTTCTAATTGTAAAACATGTAATCCTATTAGCATGTGTGTGTGTGTGTGTGTGTGCGCGCCACACACTGTTAGTATATACATATCTGTGTGGCTCTTTCTTTCTTCTTTCCTTCTGTGTGGAACAGAATTATGAGGACTTCGAAAAAAGCAAAGAATTAGGGTGTATGTGTGTGTAGCAGTGTGTGTGGAGTGTGTATGGGTACACACATGTCCATTGCCTATGTGTGAGGGAGCTGGAGTGAGAATAGAGAAGAAGTATAGGTAATGGCACATGATACTTACTTATAAGGTCCTAACAAACCTTACACAAAGCTGACTATAAGTCAAGCCCTGAAGGTAGGTACTGTCCTAAGAGGGGCTAATTTTTCCAGGTAACACTTTAGATAAATTAGGAAAGAAGGAAATCTGGTGATAACACCAGGGTTGAAGTAAAAGTTGTTGAAAATAGTCCCAAATGATACCTAGGTCTTTATTTTTTAGTATTTATCCAATTTTCTACAGCTTGATTTACTGTTTTTTTTTTTTTTTTAAAATTAATCTATTTGGGTAAAAAGTTTTGTTTTTTTGGTTTTTTCTTTTTCTTTTTTTTTTTTTCTTTTTTTTTTTTTTGAGATGTTTTGGGATGGAGTCTTGCTGTGTCACCCAGGCTAGAGTGCAGTGGCATGATCTCAGCTCACTGTAAGCTCCACCTCCTGGGTTCTTGCCATTGTCCCCCCTCAGCCTCCCAAGCAGCTGGGACTACAGGCACCTGCCACCATGCCCGGCTGATTTTTTGTATTTTTAGTAGAGACGGGGTTTCACTGTGTTAGCCAGGACGGTCTCTTGTGAGCTGCCCACCTCAGCCTCCCAAAGTACTAGGATTAAATAAATAGAAATTTCATAGATAAGATCTGAATCACATGCCACAAAACAAGTTTTATAAGGTTTTATAAGACCCTTATAAGGTGGTGGAAGATAAGACCTGGTGACAGCATGCCCAAATTGCAGGTCTCATTTAGTTAACAACTCTCTTAAAGTTTAAAAGTTAAAAATGCCAATGTAATGTTAAAAGTGGTAGTTAGTATAAAACAATCAGTAAGCATTTTTAGTAAATATTTATAATTTGAGTTAGTAATTAAACTAACCTCTTTAACTTTTTTTCTTTCAGAGGTAAGTGTTCATTTTCACATGAGAAAATTTCACATTAAAAAGTCCTTTTGCATTTTCTGTGAAACACTAACCATCTGTACCAAGCCCATTACAGGGTGAAGAGAATGACGAAATCACCTAATACTTGAACATAACAAGGATAACATGACCCTGAGGCACACAACACAGTCTGCTGTGTGATAACTCTATCATTCACTACAACGGTGCCATCTTTACTGTAGCCTGGCAAAGAAAGAGACTGAGTACTGTAACGATGAGGACAAACAAAACCAAAACCAAATCAAGGCAGAAGGAGATACCCTACTTTTCCAGAACCTCTCCAAAAAATCTTTCCTATCACTCTCAAATTGTTGATATTATCAATCTTGAATTGTTGGCCTAAATGATTTTATCATGGAATTATTAACTCCCTCTCTAACTTTATTTGTAAGCTTTGGGGTTTTGACAATTAACCTGTTGCTGACTCAGGTACTATTGATCATGAGTTTGTTTCAATCTGACTGGGGTTAGGTTACAATGTAGGGTCTCTTCAACCTATAAATGGAAAAGCGAGAGTGGGGGGTATCCCAAGCAAAGTAGCAATATATATGAAAATATATCTGTAATTTTTTACTTGCTTTGGACAAAATTTCTCTCCAAACTCTTTTTCATGACATATTTGTATGCAAATGCCAATTATGACTAGCTTTAATCTTTTCATAAAAGTAGAACCTATTTCTTTTTTTTTTTTTTTTTTTGAGACGGAGTCTTGCTCTGTCACCCAGGCTGGAGTGCAGTGGCCGGATCTCAGCTCACTGCAAGCTCCGCCTCCCGGGTTTATGCCATTCTCCTGCCTCAGCCTCCCGAGTAGCTGGGACTACAGGCGCCCGCCACCGCGCCCGGCTAGTTTTTTTTTTTTTTTGTATTTTTAGTAGAGATGGGGTTTCACCGTGTTAGCCAGGATGGTCTCGATCTCCTGACCTCATGATCCGCCCGCCTCGGCCTCCCAAAGTGCTGGGATTACAGGCTTGAGCCACCGCGCCCGGCCACCTATTTCTTTACTACACCTCGTTAGCTATTAATTCATGTTTAGTAATTAAATAATGGGTAGCATCAGAGACGTGGTCCTGTTCATTTCTGTAACTTTACAGCCAAGACCACCAAGTCCTGAAGGGTTTACTCCCAGGGGTTCCACAGCCAGCCAGTGGCAGAGCCACAGTTAACAGACAGCTCTTCTGACTCCCAAAGTTTGAAATCTTTACAATCCCCAGTAGTATTCAAACTGATTCTTGAATTCCTACGGGCCTGGTATGTGCGTGTTTTGAGGGGGGTGCTGTACCTTCTGTGTCCATCTTTATTGTTTTATACTTTGTTCCTCCCTCTGAGAGGTCTTTTGATGAAGGAAGGAAGGGAGGAAGGGAGGGAGGGAGGGAGGGAGGGAAGGAGGGAGGGGAAACTAAACTCCCAGCTTTAAAAAGTCTTAAAATCACATTTTTAAAAATTTCAAAGTAAAAAGAATGCCTAAAATACGCGAGAAACTTATAACTTTTCATTATAAAGCAGAACTCAACATTAGTTGGATCCCTTCAAATGTCAGCTGATGAAGTTTAGTGACTGAAGGGCCATCGGACCACGGGTTCTGAGCTCAGAGATCTGAAGTCAGAGATCTGAAACCAACATCCTGACTTCTGTGGCTAAGGACCAGTTACTCAATCACTCTAATCCTCACTATTCTGATCTTTAAAATGGGACTCATAAAACCTTACAGCATAGAAGATTAAATGAGATAATCATGTTAACTGCTGCTGCTGTTGATACGGCCATTATTAAGCTGTGTCACCCTTAAAAGTAATGGCAAAAACCACAATTACTTTTGCAGCAACCTAATAATTCCAGAGAATTTTAGATCAGCGTATAGTGAGGAGCCAATATCTCATATACTCTGTATTTTAAAATTTGTCACAATCCAAGCTGCCCTTTCCTCTGCAGTATGTTTTGTTTTTGTTTTTGTTTTTGTTTTTTTTTTGTTTTTGTTTTTGTTTTTGTTTTTTGAGACGGAGTCTCGCTCTGTCGCCCAGGCTGGAGTGCAGTGGCGCGATCTCGGCTCACTGCAAGCTCCGCCTCCTGGGTTTACACCATTCTCCTGCCTCAGCCTCCTGAGTAGCTGGGACTACAGGCGCCCGCCACTGCGCCCGGCTAATTTTTTTTTGTGTTTTTAGTAGAGACGGGGTTTCACCGTGGTCTCGATCTCCTGACCTTGTGATCCGCCCGCCTCGGCCTCCCAAAGTGCTGGGATTATAGGCGTGAGCCACCGCGCCCGGCCTCCTCTGCAGTATGAATGAGTGGTTTTATTTTGTTCCCAAAGAGATGTGAGAATCACAGGCCAAGATCAGGGACCCTCTGGGTTGCAACAACAGATCGGGGGCTTGGGCAGCCAGCCCCACAGTTGTCTCTAAGACCAAGTCGGAACACAAAGGCTTAAAAAGTGTTCCCATCATAGCTGTGGTTATAAGCCCCTGATTCTCAGCTGGGCAGCTGCAGGAAGGTCAACAGTCTGAGCACCAATCTGGCCTTATAATCTGAGGTTGCAAATGAATCTGACAATGGGCCACAGGCAGACTTGGGGAGTGTCACCCCACAGGCCTCTCTGGCTTTGGAAACTCGCAATCTGGCTTGGAAATTCATAATCAGAATCCCAGGACTGGGGTGAGGTCATGGAGGTGTCCTGTTTCATTTGCCTGCTTCAGCATAAATACATATTTACTGTGCATGGCTTTGTCATACACAATGCAAGGGCGAGTGGTACAGGGATGAATCAGACCTATATGGTCCAGAGATGTGAGTGAAGTCTAGGGCAGCAGTTCTTAAATGCAGTCCCCAGACCAGCAGCATGAGCATCACTTGGGAGCTCATTAGAGATGCACCTTCTCAGGCCTCAGTCCAGGCCTAGTGAATCAGAAACCCTGGGGGTGGGCCAAGCAATCTGTGTTTTCTCTCTCCCAAGCCATCCCAGTGAGTCCCATTCAGCTAAAGTTGGAGAAACAGTGGTACGGGATGTTTTCAAGAGGAGAAGCTAGACATGAGCAATGGAAAACAAAATAATGACAGGAAGTTGGCATTCTATCAGGATAGGCATCATAAAAACTTCACGGCATGACGAAGCTACCGACAGTGGGCAGAACAGTCAATCAAGCTGAGAGAAACTGAAGCCTGACTCGACATGAGATAGGTCAGAGAGTTTCACACCTCACTGACTGCGGAAACTCAAAAGGAACACAAAATAGGAATGATTAAGTTATCTGTACGTGAGAAGAGTCTGGTGAAAGTGGATACTCAGCTTGCTCTTCTCTGCTCACGGGAGGAGAATCTGCTAAAATTTACCTTAAAGAGATTCTTTATCAACCAAAGGGCTACGCAACCGCCTACAGGTGAGCCTAGCCCAAGTTCTCTGCCTCCCTGAGAGGCATCAGGAAGACCTCGGCTGGAAGGAGGAGCTGGATCTTGACAACAAAAGAAGCAAATTCCTCAGTCCCTCCCAAGAGATTCCTCATTCAGAATGTCTGACAAGGGGTTCCAAGAAAATGAATTTTTTTAAACATACATTTTTAACAAAGGATTCCACCTATCCTGGCTTAGATGATCCAGTTTGAGAAATACTACTTTAGTGATTCACTTATCCACAGCGAGAAGGTTAGAACCAATGATACTGAAGGATCCATTACTGCCGTTTTATTCAACACTTTGCTTATAAGTTATAGTTTGGGCCAGGTGTGGCTCACGCCTGTAATCCCAGCACTTTGGAAGGCAGAGGTGAGCAGAACACCTGAGGTCAGGAGTTCGAGACCAGCCTGGCCAACATGGCAAAAGCCTGTCTCTACTAAAAATACAAAAATTAGCTAGGCATGGTGGTGCACACCTGTAATCCCAGCTACTCGGAAGGCTGAGGCAAGTGAATCACTGGAACCCCGGGAGGCAGAGGTTACAGTGAACTGAGATCACACCACTGCACTCCGGTCTGGGTGACAGAATGAGATTCGGTCTCAAAAAAAAAAAGAAAAAAAAGTTGCATTTTGACATAATTTGTACATTCCTACTAGAAGACGTTGGAGAAGTCAAAACTAATTTCTTAAATTAGTCACGGGAGCCCCAAGTGTAGGAAGTGTCCCAGGTCAAGGTGGAACAGGGCTGAAAGAAAGGCCAGGGAAGCTTTCTGGGCTTTTCAAGACAGGAGCTTTGCTATAATTTTCTTTTTCTAGTTGAAAACGAGATGCATTTGAAATTCAGTCTCATTTCTTCTAAGTAAATGGCTAAAATGATTAATCACTAAATTACTAGACAGGAGAATTGGCAGAGCCCTTAGTGGTCATCCCAGGCAGCCTCCCAGCCACTGCCTGTCTGCAGTGAAGACAAAAAACAGTCAGAAGATGGTCGGTCTGTGGGTTAGAAGGATCTTCCTCAGGGGGAGCTGAATCAGCACACCTCCTTTCTCACAGAGAAATGAGAGATGAGCGTGCTGCCTTCACACTGATGGGTTGATGCTTTTCTTTTTTAGGAGGAGAGAAAGGGTGATGAGGAATCAAAGAGAAACCCCTCAGGTAAAATGGGACAGGGCAGAAGAGAAATCCTTGCTCTTTTTCTGTCACATTTTCCTCCCCACACCTTCCCGGCTCAGTAAACCAAAGCACTGACTAAGTTAAAGTAGCACAATGTGGAGAGAGGAAAAGAAAATCTCATTTGGTTTTGTTTTTGAATCCTTAGATGTCATCTTATTCCTTCATTTCTGTGGCCTTTTGTCTCTGCCAGTTTCCATAGCAACAACAACCGGCAAGCAGTTTGCATCCCTCTCTCCAGCTTGTGCGCAGATAACTCCAAACGGGATCAGAAACAGCTCTGAGTTGAGGAAGAAGGTAGAAGATGCACATCTATATTTGCGTGTGGATTTGTTGTAAAGGTGCATATATATTTCTGTGCACTGATCTCCCTCAATATTTTTTGGCTGCAAAATTTTTTTTAGAGCTTATCTTTCTTTCTGATTTGGGGGAAGAGAGCAGTGAGTTTTATATTTAGTGAGAAAGCTGAGACCAAACAGATACATAATTCATACAATATTGAAAAAATAAGAAGGATTAGATGATCTTGCAGAAATAACAGCATACAGTATTCTGTATACACCTGAGAAGGAGAGAAGCTGTTTTCTAAAAGTGTACTAGGCCCATGCAATATTTATAAAATCCGTCAATGACCCACCAAACGATTAGGTACAGTTTCATGTCAAGGTATGATATTTCTTTTCCTTTGCTTTTACTTTTTACTTTAGTGTTTTTCTGTCGCAATGCTCCTGATGTGTTTTGTGCTTTCCTTAGATGTTTCCTGAAATGAAGACTGTGTTACCAACAGGTGGTGGTATGACCACAATCAGATTTCTCTGAGGAGCGCACAGTATCTCTTGGCATAGGTGACTTTTGTCAAAAATTGAAATAATCACGATTTTACCCCTTTGAAAAACATAAAACCTTCTTTAAATAGAATGTTATTAATACAGCTACATGTGCCAAATTATAATAACAGGATTTATAGATTAAATTTCTATAGCAAACTGAAGAAATGAGTATCTCAGGAGAAACTGGTACCTGTGTTAGTTATCTATTGCTGCTGTAATAAGTAATCACAAATTTAGTGGCTTACAACACAAACTTATTATCTTACAGTTCTGTAGGTCAGAAATCCAAAATGAGTTTCACTGGCCTGAATCCAGCTGTCAGCTGGGCTGTGCTTTCTCGGGAAGCTCTAGGGACAAATCTGTTTCCTTGCCTTTTCCAGTTTCAAGAAACTGTCTGCATTTCTTGGTTCATGGCCCCTTCCTCCATCCTCAAAAGCCAATAGTGAGGCATCTTCAAATCTCTCTTAACTTAATCATATCTTCAAAGTCTCCTTTTCCATGTAAGATAACCTGCCCACAGGTTCCAGGAATTAAGGTGTGGCTATCTTGACGGAGGGGCATTATTCTGTTTACACAGTACCTTTTTCATCAAATCATGCCTAACAATCGTGTTTTCATTTGATCCTGGTTTTACTCCAAGACTCTGACAAAATGACCTTTCCAACTTGTCCTAAATCCTGCCATACAGACAAATGTCCTGCTCTTTGGCCTCAAGCCAGGTTGACAGCAAATGTTTTGCAGTTTCTACTAACATGAGCCCATTGCCTCCAGGGCAGTCTGTGGTGTGCCTGGTCCTGCCTACGTTCTCCCCCAGCTTAGACAGGTGCTCTCCACTGCCTGTCCCCACACTTACAGCATCGACGACTGGTTTCTGCCCCAAAGGCCACATATCCTTCAAGATGGGGTGAGGATTTGCTTTAATGTTTAGATTTTCTTTCAGGAACCACATGAATGTCCTTGTTTTTCTATTCCATTTTATATTTGCACCTTCCACTTTATGAACTGTCTAGTTTTAAAAAATCTCCTTTGCTAATTTTCATCCCTTTTAGCAGATCTTTTGCTGAAGTGTAGTCTTGGTTTTCTGACCCCCTTCTTTGTCTGACTTCTGAAATCTGCACTTACTCCAGTGGCTGGGACAATTGGTTTCCTGAGCCATTGCTGACTTTCTCCACCTCCTAACTGCTCAGCTCCGCATGCCCCATATGAGCCTACCTGCTACAGCACAATGCCCATTCTCCGGGCCCTGTCCACTGAGGCCGACCAGAGATGACTGCCCTACCCCTCCTAGCCGTGCGAGCTGTCCACTGCAGAAATGATCCCTCCTCCCCTGCAGACACCATCCTTTGGAAGGCTCATCTTTCCACTTGTCCTCAGGGACAAGAAAGCCAAAGAGATAGAAAGCAGCCCTCAGGGAACATCGCTATAGCCAGCTGCAACCTGGTATGAAGAAACTACCCCACTTGAGGACTTGTAATTTACAATGCACACTACTACATGAGAAGGCCTCACAACCTGTCTCACTCTCTCACAAACACACGCATACACATGCACACCTTCTCTCCCCAACACCTGCCATGGAAGTCCCCACATGTTTCTGAAACAACAATTTTCATTGTAATAGGCAGTTCCAGCTTCTAGGTCAGAGGAGCTCCCCATTGCATAATTATTTGTGATGGGCAAGAAATACACCTACAGCAAGCTTTTAAGGTCCTATTTTCTAAAATATAAAATAATGTGACTTTTTATGCAGAGATGTCATCATTGGTCAGCTTGAAGTGGTTTTGACAGCTGTGGGAGGTGGAATTATCAAGTCAGCCCCCATACCCTCTGCATACCCCACCCACCACACCGCTGCATAGGCCAGTGGCTAGCCAGGGGGACAGTTTGGTCATTGCCCTCCCTGCAAATTCATACGCATCCAAGGTCCCAAACTCACTCGCAGTTAAGCCATCCATTGTGGTACTGATGCCTGAAATCACTAAAAAGGGAGTTTTCTTTTTCTTTTGTTCTAAATAAGGTAAGAAAACAGACATCACCCCTGCCTTTCTCCCATCCCATCCAATGGCAAATAGAGGGCAGGCACTCTAGGGTTCCAGGCATTTTCATTCTTAACTATTTTAATGAGCTATTTCTGGCCAGAATAAGAGTGCTCTCCAGCTTGAACCCCAAGGATTGCTTTTATATGCTTCTTTGATTGACAGGGAAGAAAACAAAGTTGGGAATAAATAAAAGTTGAGAGAATGCTCAATTACATAATTGACTAATCTACAGCATTTCTCCGCTGATTATAATAACTTTTAAACAAAATGGACTTATTAACAAAGGCTTTAACTGCATCATGATCAAAATTCTACTTTCCTTCCCTTTCTTATACCTCTATTGCTCTAATTAATTTCTAGCACAGATTTTCAAAAATAACTTTGCTTTAAAAAATATCAAACCATTTTATGCTATCTGCCAGATCTCTTTTGAATATTTTCCACCTTTATTTGTTTGCAGTGGACTAAAAGGCTTTATAAGGCCCCCATGGGCCTCATTGTCAAAATGACAAAGTATGCACTGACCTATGTAGAAAAACATACACAGACACACAGACAGATACAAAAGCACACGCATAAATATCCTGAAAGATGTAGCCAAAAGTGTTGCCAGAACAGAGGCTTCATCACCACTTATTAACTCTTCGACCTTGAGCAAATTACCGAGTATCTCTAGGAATTATGCTTATCATCTATACCATAAGCTTATAATACTGATAAATGAAGCTAGTGATATTTGAATATATCATAGAGTTTTTCTGAGAATTACCTGAGTAAATTACATGTAAAGCATTTACAATAGCACTTGGCAAGTAAGCCCAATAAGAGTTTCTTGTTGCTGTTTTTAATGGTGATGGTGGTAGTGGCAGTGGTAGTGGGGTGGTGGTGGGGTGGTGGTGGTGATGGTGATGATAGTGGTGGTGATGGTGATGATAGTGGTGGTAGCGATGCTGGTGATGGTGGTGGTGATGCTGGTGGTGGTGGTGGTGGTGATGGTGGGGGTGGTGATGGTGATGATAGTGGTGGTGGTGGTGGTGGTAGCGATGCTGGTGATGGTGGTGGTGATGCTGGTGGTGGTGGTGGTAGTGGTGATGGTGGTGGTGATGAGGTGGTGGTGGTAGTGGTGATGAGGGTGCTGGTAGTGGTGATGGTAGTGGTAGTGGTGATGGTAGTGGTGGTTGTGTTGCTGATGCTAGAAATATTGGTAATGATGATGGTGGTGGTGGTGATGGTGGCGGTGCTGAAGCTAGAAATGATGGTGATGATGATGGTGGTGGTGGTGGTGGTGGTGCTGATCCTAGAAATGGTGGTGGTGGTTGTGGTGGTGATGGTGATGGTGATGGTGATGATTGTAGTGGTGGTGGTGGTAATGGTGGGATGCTAGAAGTGATGGTAGTAAGAGTTATATAATGTGTAGTTCATTGGACAATAGTGTATGAGCAATGTAACTATACATTTATATAATTATATTATTTTTGAAATATATTGTCCTATTGATATCATCCTTATGATAAAACTAAGATTACTGAGCCAATCCTTGTGTTAGGAACTTTACAACATTGGTTCTACAAATCACAACAGCCCAAACAGGTAGGTGTTACTAGTTTTATTTTACAGATGAAAAATTAGAAACCTACAGTAGTGAAGTGAATGACCAAGGCCATGCAGTGGGCAGTGGCGCAACCAGGATTCTGTCATTTAACAAACATTCTCCTCCTGACTGATCTCTGCAAAGCTCAGCACTTCCCACTGCCTGGTCCTACAGTGAAAGAGGCAGGCAGGGATGTAGACAGCTAGAGTTTAACAGATGAGGAAATGGAGGCAGACAGGCAGGAGGCCAGGGAGTTAGGACCAGAATGCAGTTTACATGTGAGTAGGAGTAGGGGAGCCTGGAAGTACAGAGTGGCCAAGGTGGGTGAAAAGAGTGAGGATGAGGAAGAGCAGCAAATAAAGTCGTGTAGCCCAGGATGACCAGGACGGGGCCAGCGAGACTCTTCCAGTTGGCGTGTAACAGCGACTCTCCAAGTCTGCCCGTGGCAAGTGACAATTACTCTTTCTCAGTTGAAAAGACCGTCAAACATTTTAAATTACAATTGTCAGTGGTGAGACGGTGTTTCATCATGTGAAATGATCTAAAGCTGTGAAGCATAAAGCCTTCTTTAAACAGCAAAGTAATGGCTCCCTGCAGAGAGCTCAACTTCACGCACAGAGCCCGGCTTCCTTTTCCCAGAGACGCTGGAGGAAAAATTAGCAAGTTTTTCCAGATTTAGGAAAAAAGAACATGGCCTCAGAAATACCTAGGACACACATGCACCATCTCCCCAGTCTTCCCTCTAACATCACCCGAACTTCTCACCCGGAATGCCAACCTGACCCAACAGAGGCAACCACAAATCTCTGCTATGAACACATCTGCGATGCCAACAAGATCCCATCGAATTGCGCTAATGGGGGAGAGGTGAGGCAACGAGAAGTTAAAAGGGGGGAAAAATAGTAATCGCAAACTGCGCACTGTATTGTGACTGTTTTCATGAGCTTCTCTCACCCGTCAGAAGTTACTAATGAGCAGCAAAATTGTCTATTTGTGGGTTCCTTTCTTTTATTCTTCCATAACCACTGAAAGCACAAATGAGCCACAAATCTGCAAAGTGCCAGGCAGCAGAAGGAGAGTTCAGGGGGTCCAGGGACCTGCTTCAGGCTGTGTCAGGTCCCCACAATCAAGCTAAGACCGCCAGTGACAAAAATGAAAAGGAGAAGGGAAGGGGGTAGCCAGGAGCTGCCAGGTACAGGAGTGAAGACTGGGATCAGGGAGAGAGGAGGGTCAGTGGGAGGCATCTCCTGGGCTACCCCAGGGCCTGCTTCTGAATTTATACCAGTCCTGGACCAGCTGTCCCTTTGTTTCTGGTTGCTTCTTCTGTCCTACAGCCCAGCTGCCAGCAGTTTCTAAGTGACGGGACATGCCTGGACTCCAGGTCCCTGCTGCATTCCTCTGCATATGGGCACAACAGGATTTTCTGAAAGTTCCAAGCACTGGGATAGTCCTTTCTCCACCCCACCCTCTGCTCCAGCCCTGGGAACCTTCTGAGGACAACTAAATCAAGACAAGAAAGGAAAGAGTCATTCATTCTTTCAACAGATATTTATTGAGCACCTACTCTATGCCAGGAAGTGTTCTAAAAACTGAGGATACTGCCATGAGTATCCTCAAGACAGAGAAGAAAACCAGAAACAGGAACCCCCTACAGGAAGCTGGTAGGAAACCCAGGAGTTGGGGGCATTTGGGTGGCCCTCTCAGCTGTTGCCTTGGCCTCCTCCACAGGGTGCCTGTCCAATTGTCCAGAACTAGGACCATGAGGCGAGATCTGGTGAAACCCGGCTTCACTTCCCATCTGTTCTCAAGACCTAACTACTAAAGCAGCGTCATTTCCAGAGTGCCCTCTGGGGGCAGAGCACCAGCACCAAGTGCTGAGGCAGAAGAGAGGAAGAGAGACAGATAGGGACCCTGGTGGCAGGAAAAGAGGGTTGACCTCAGTGCATAGGTCAGGAACTCTTGGAAGAGAAAGCTGAGCTAAGGGTCAGGTAGATTCATCCCTTCTGCCCGTCTCCTAACAGTGCTGCTTGTTCTCTCTGCTGGACCAGACTCTCTTGGTAACCTGACATCAATTTCCCTCCTTATCCAGGACTCCATCCAAGCTGCCCCACCTGAGGGACTGTGCTGTGGCTTGTATCAGAATCATGGAGGCTGCACTAACCAAGTTGTTTATATCATTGTCTGCTATTGATTTGGCAGCCCTGGGAGAAATTGCAGGCACCTCGAGGGAGGCAAAGATAAAGGTGAAACAAAAGATCCTCCAGACTGGTTTCCCCCCCACTCCTCCTAAGACCTGCCCTGGATTGAGAACCATTTTCCAAATCTTTACCAGCTGCCTGGCAGCTTGCCACAGATCAATAAGTCTTCAGAGTTCCAACTTGCAAAAATATTTACTGTACATAATTTAATAGAACCCTCTCCTGGATAAGGAGCTGACACTTTTAATTACCTGGATTAAGTGCTCTCCTTCTATAGGACACGGCATACACATGGCTCAGAATGCCAGCTATACACATTTCCCAGGCTTTTCAGTCTTGATTTGCAAAGAGGAGGA
Organism: Macaca nemestrina; assembly: GCF_043159975.1. Classification (NCBI taxonomy): domain Eukaryota; kingdom Metazoa; phylum Chordata; class Mammalia; order Primates; family Cercopithecidae; genus Macaca; species Macaca nemestrina. Next base: position 17,675,485 of record NC_092128.1, read on the forward strand.
TGAGGGTCTATGGGATGGTGACCTCTACACAGGGCTTTCTTCTCCTACCCCCTTCAATAGATCTTTCCATGTTCAAATACAGACAGCTTTTTCCCCCTGTTCCTAAGGAACTTGGTAGTGTATCTTCTTTGGGACTCTGCCTAGGGTAGCTGGCCCAGGATTCATCTTCTTCGAGTCCCTGCAGATACATGACTGCAAGTGTGTAATTGGAACTTGTTACAGGAAGTCAGGGACCTTGAACAGGGGGACCAGCTGAAGCCATGGCAGAAGAACATAAATTGTGAAGATTTCATGGACATTTATTAGTTCCCTAAATTAATACTTTTATAATTTCTTACGCCTGTCTTTACTGCAATCTCTGAACATAAATTGTGAAGATTTCATGGACACATCACTTCCCCAATCAATACTCTTGTGATTTCTTATGCCTGTCTTTAATCTCTTAATCCTGTCATCTTCATAAGCTGAGGAAGAATGTCACCTCAGGACCCTGTGATGATGACGCTAACTGCACAAATTGTTTAAACAATATGAAATCTGGGCACCTTGAAAAAAGAACAGGATAACAGCGATGTTCAGGGAACAAAGGAGATAACCTTAAAGTCTGGCTGCCTGTGGGCCAGGCAGAACAGACCCATATTTCTCTTCTTTCAAAAGCAAATAGGAGAAATATCGCTGAGTTCTTTTTCTCACCAAGAACATCCCTGAGACAGAGAATGTGTTCCTAAGGGGAGGCCTCTGAAATGGCTGCTTTGGGAATGTTTGTCTTTTACGGTTGCAGATAAGGGAGGAAATAAGCCCTGGTCTCCTGTAGCGCTCCCAGGCCTATTAGGATGAGGAAATTCTCACCTAATAAATTGTGGTCAGACCGGTTGTCTGCTCTCAAACCCTGTCTCCTGATAAGATGTTATCAATGACAATGCATGCCCGAAACTTCATTAGCAATTTTAATTTCACCCCAGTCCTGTGATCTCACCTTGCCTCCATTTGCCTTGTGATGTTTTATTACCTTGTGAAGCATGTGATCTCTGTGACCCACACCCTATTCATGCACTCCCTCCCCTTTGAAAATCACGAATAAAAACTTGCTGGTTTTGTGACTTCGGGGGCATCATGGAACCTGCCAACATGTGATGTCTCCCCCGGACACCCAGCTTTAAAATTTCTCTTTTTTACCCTTTTCCTTTATTTCTCAGACCAGCCAACACTTAGGGAAAATAGAAAAGGACCCACGTGAAATATCGGGGGCTGAATTTCACCCAATAGGAACTGACCACAACAGCCATTAATAATAGCTAGCATGTGCTGACTACCTTCTGTGGGACAGACGTAGTACCAGGCTCACAATATACTTCATTTCTAAGCTGCAAAATAAACCTGCATGGAGACGTTATGATGCCCATTTTTCAGATGAGAAAACAGAGGCCCACATACATTGTGTAACCTACCCAAGGACACCTACTCATGAATTGCTGAGACAGGACTCGAACACACATAGGTCTGACCAAAACCCTATATTGCATCTCCTGGCCCATGCTGAGCAAGTGCCACACACTTCCAGAGCCCCAGAACTCCATACTGGTTTCTATCCCAGGGTTGTGTGGAGTGAAGATGAACAAATACCAGAGTTTTGGAGATTGGTTTCCTCAACTCTTTCAGCCTCTTCCCTCTGGGTTTGGCTTCTCTTCCAACCCTCCTCCTTCTGTGTTCTTAGAGCAGGGGTTCCCCCTGTTAGGAACTGGGCTCCACAGCAGAAGGTGAGCTGCAGGTGGGCAGGCGAGCGAGCATTACCACCAGAGCTCTATCTCCTGTCAGATCAGCTGCACCATTAGATTCTCATAGGAGCGCAAACCCTATTGTGAACTGCACATGGAAGGGATCTAGGTTGCACCCTCCTTTAGAAACTCTAACTAATACCTGATGATCTGAGGTGGAACAGTTTCATCCTGAAACCATTCTCCACCCTCCACCCCAGTCCATAGAAAAATGGTCTTCCATGAAACCAGTTCCTGATGCCAAAAAGGTTGGGGACTGCTGCCTTAGAGGACATCTACTCAGCACCATGGACAGAGTCTGGGTCCAGCCTACATCCATTCTGGTCTGTGCTGCTTCTCCTCCAGCACCCCTCCTGTTCTGTCACAATGGTCAGGAGGCCGTTTTGCAATGCAGGCACTTCTCTCAAATGCTAATTAACTTCCTCTGGTATCTTAACAAAAGCAATCCTGGGCAATCATGTTCTGCATGGCACCTAAAAATTTGTGGGTGTACAATAAATATTCAGCTCCTAACAACAATTCCCACACTTGCTGATGATTGTGTGGGAGCATTTAGTTTCATAGGCAGAAAAGCCAAATAAGAGATTGCTGAAACCAGAAAGGGAATTATTAACTCCTCAAAGTATCTGTGCTTGGCTGTGACAAAGGCTGACGCTGGGGAAGTGAAGAGGGTAGAAAATGGAAACCTCCATACCTACAAGAATTGTGAGTAGTCCCAGACTGGCCAAGGCCTGCCAACTAACACACGATCAAGCTTTATTGATGTTTATGCCTAACGCTGTTTTCAACACCATAGAATCTGAGAGCTGGCTGTTTCACTGAGATGTCATTGAGACCTGGAAGAAGTAGATGTTAATTCTGGCCACCCCTAGGGGATGCTGACCTCTAGGAACAAGGAAGGGGCCGAGTAGAGAGGATATAATGATAAACTTGAACATTTCCTCAGAAAGGTGGATTCCAAATGGATGGGCCAACTCTTCAGCTAAGCGCTCTTGGTGTGAGCAAAAGGAGATCCCTGCAACCTACTAAAACTGTGCCATCCAGCAAGCGGGAAATGAACAGCAAAGAACCAAAATATGTCAGTTCCCAAACCAATGAATGAAGCACGGTCTGGTGAGTCTGGAATTTAATTTGCAACACTCACTACAAGTTGGGGAAACACTAAAGAAATCTGACACATTTTGCATATTCCAGGTGAGATGGGCAACAGATACCTTTTTGTGCAGAGAGATAGAGTTGCAGGCAGGAAACAAATTGATCTGCATTTCATGCCTCTATTTTCTGGGCAAACTCAACTGTTTCTTTCCTCCTGTATACACATACTGTTGTTTTGTATAATGTGAAAACAATATCTGGAAGAAATGCTTGAAAGCCTTCACAGATATTCACGTGACATTCACATGATGAAGAAGGAGCTAGAGGAATGGACAATGAAGGGAGTTGTGTTCAGAGGAAAAGAAAGTAAAAGCTCTTGGAAGAATGGGGTCACGGGTTGCAGAAATTGTGTTGGTTGCTGATTGGTCTGAATGAACAGAATTCGTCAATGGAACACGTTTGTTTTTAGGTGTATTATTATATCTATGAACCATATGACATTAACAGCAGCCAGATGAGAGTAGTGGGCCAATGGAGGCTTGTTTTCCTTTTGTTTATAGGTATATTCTAATTTGCTGACAATATAATGTATGTAATTAAAAGAATGAGAGTTTAAAATATTTGGAATGTGAATCTGAATAACTGGCACCTGCATTATATATTAATGAACTAAACTATGCATAAAAGTTTGGAAGAGGGTCTTGATCTTGGGCAGCAACACAAGACAATTCGGAACCATGAGTTGGGTTAGACTGACTTGGAATGACAGATGTGAAGGTCAGAGCTGTGCAGATGGACAGTCACAGCCAGGAGGTCATCTGCTCGCTCACTGGAGGGGTACAGGTAGGTGTCCTGAGAACACAGGGAAAACCAATCCAGAGGAAACAGGCTCGGGAGATAATGTTCCAAAGGGAGACATAGGAGATCCTGAATAAAGACAAATGGGTTAGAACACTGAAATGGGTACAGACACAAAGAGAGTTACAAAGAGACCAGGAAGAAAACCCCAAGGTCTGCCCCTGGCCCTGGAGCCACACAATCTCTGGCCCAAAGCACTCACCCTTTCTGAAGGTTCAGCAGATAGACACTTGCCCTCCATCAGGCTCACTGCATCAGCCGCTGAAACTGTCATCAAATACCAGCAAGTTCCTTTACCCCACTTCCACTTCCAACTACCCCTCCCCATTTCTTTCCTTTCCTTTGCAGCAAGGCTCTTCACAAGAGATATCTGTGGTCAATATATCCAATTTCTTGTCTCCCATTTTTTTCTGAAACCAGTACAATTACATTTTTGCTTCCTCTACTTCCCCTAAACTCTTCTTATCAAGTTCACCATTGCACTTCACGCTGCTAATTCCAAGGGAAGCTCGATGGTCCTCTTTTTTCTTAACCCACCATTAGCAATTGTCACGTTTCCTCATTTCCTCCCTTCAAAAGGCTTTATCCACACAGCTTCCAAGCATCACACAGCCAGGTTTTCCAACAACTCACAGACCATAGATTTTCCATCTACTTTGCGGCTCCTCCCTGACCACCTTCGCCTCTTAACTTTCAAGTGCCCAGGATTCAGTCCGATACTTCTCTTTTCTACTTACATTTACTCCGTTGGTGTTACCATCTATTCTATGGCCTTAGAGACCATCTGTATGCCAAAGATTCCCAAATTTATGTCTCCAGTCCCCACCTCACATTGAACTCAAGACTTGTAATCCACTTGCCTACTTAATACCTCCACTAGAATAGCCAATAGGTATCGCAAATGTCAACACCCAGCACTTTCCCTATAAATCCAACCATTCCTGCTTTCCTCTCAATCTCAGTTGATGGCAATTCCAACTTTCAGCCGCTGAGACCAAAAAAGCCTTGGAGTCATCCTTGACTTTTCTTTCTCTCACACCTAGTCTATGAGCAAAGCCTGTTGGCTCAACTTTCAAATTAAAGGCAAAATTTGACTACCTCTCATGACCTCCACTGCTACCTTCCTGGTCAAAGCCCATTATCCCTCACCTAGATTATTACAATCACTAGTCTCTCTGTTACTGCCCTCTTCTCACCTCCAGTGAAACATATATATTCAACACAGAAGCTACAGTGATCCTGTTAAAAGCACAAGTTGGATCACGTCGTTCTTCTTCTCAAAGCCCCCCAATGGTTTCCCATTGAAGAGTTTCCCTCAAATCCATCAGTTTCTACTGATCTACCTTTCACTTCCATCTTCTCTTCTCCAATTCCATGTCAAGACCACCCATATCCTCCCATATTCCATATTATTCTCCACCCAGCAGGCAGTGTTTTCTCTCTGAGTGAGAAATCTAATCACGTTACCCTCCAATTAAAAGCCCTTCAATATAGACTGGATAAAGAAAATATGCTACATATACACCATGGAATACTTTGCAGCCATAAAAAGGAATGAGATCATGTCCTTTGCAGGAACATGGATGGAGCTGGAAGTCATTATCCTCAGCAAATTAACACCGGAACAGAAAACCAAACACCGTATGTTCTCACTTATAAGTGGGAGCTGAACAATGAGAACACATGGACACAGGGAGGAGAACAATACACACTGGGGCCTATTGGGAGTACAGGGGGAGGCAGAGCATCAGGATAAGTTTTAATAGCTAATGCCTATGGGGCTTAATACCTAGGTGATGGGTTGACAGGTACAGCAAACTATCATGGAACACGTTTACCTATGTAACAAATCTGCACATCCTGCATATGTATCCCAGAACTTTATATTAAATTAAATAATTAAAATAAGCTTTCAACCAAAAAAAGCCCTTCAATAGGATCCTACTGCCCTCAGGGTGAAGTCTAAATTTATCAGGGTTACCATGGCCATCTTCACTGTGCAATGACAGTCCTAGTATATCTCCTGGCCACAGGCCTTGGTGAGCACATTCAGCTATCATTGATTCTGTGTCTACCATGTTCATTAACCTGTCATTAGAATACTTCCTGATAAGTTCCCCTCTTTGTATGAGTTTCATGTCCATAGCCAGATTGTTTTTAGCTCTTTATGAGCTGGGATCACATCTCCTATTTTATTTTCTGTCCCTTTATCAGCTTCCTGATAATAGCAGGTCACTTGATACTTGTTTAAGTAATGGTGCAGAACAGACTGTGTAACTTGAGTAAAGGGATGCTGGGTGTTTCTGGAACACAGGTTGATTTTCTTCCCCCAGCACATCTGCAGTGGCTATTATAAAATGTTCTGTAGGATGGTCAATGTGCTAGCCATTCAGTACAACTAGTTTTTCCATTCTTTTGAACAAAAACACCAAGAACAAATGACTTTACCTGAATACGTTGCCATGACAGGAAAGCTTTATCCTGTGGAACAGGAATAAAAGGCAACTCTGCTGACCTGATAAGCCTCGGGACAAAAGGATGATGATTTGATACAGTGGTTCAACAGCCTTTATGCTGTTTTCTGTCACCCAGTCATGGGAGGGAATAATGAGAATGGCAACCACGATGGCCAGATAGCCAGAGCCCCAGCTTTCTTCCTTTTGTCTTATATGAGGAGGGTGACCAGGACGCTGCCCAGACAGACACTTTTACAAATCCACACCCCAGGTAGGGGGTGGGAAGAGAGTTTGAGGGGTGGCATTACTCCACTCATTTCATCATGCAATGTTTTAACAAAACTCCATGGTATCTCCTGCCAGATATCTCAGGTTGGAGTGGCTGGAAGGGAGTAACAGTTGTTGTGCCCCTCAGGGAATTTTAGGATTCCAGAATCAATGTCTCAAGTACCCTGCCTCTCATTCCAAGGCTTCAGGGTTGATTCTAAGAACACGTAAGGGCAATTGATCTAAAGACATTAAAGACTGGGGGGGAAAATGTCAATTTATAAAGAAGGCCAATCAGGAAGGAAGCACAGAATATCAAAATGATCTGAAAGTCACGAGGCCTGATTCTCACCATTAATTCCCTAAGTCACCGTGAGCTAGTCACAGAAACTCTCTGAGCCTCATCTGTAGAAAAAGGAGCTGGAAGTATAGCTGATCTTATACTAGCTGTTTTCAAAGCCCTTTGCAAGTCAACAAGCCTACGATTCTTTATAGAAAAGAAAATGAAAGGCACCTTTGGCCTAGGTCATTTAACCTGGGAATGGTAGAGGACACTGGCCAGGCTCATTGGCCCATGTCAGAGAAGAATCGTGACAACAGCTTCGACCTCTTCTGAGCAGAAGGATATGGCACAGGGTGAAGACAGAGAAGATTACAAACCAGTGTGAGGACTCACAGGGACTCAGATAGTCCTCCCCTTCCATTCCTGGGTTAGACCCAGAGACCCTGAGTGACCCAGTTACACTTTCAGTGGCCCAGCTGTCTCATCTCCTAGGCCAGAGCTCTTCCAACCACATCAAAGTGACTTTTTTAGGCTTGGAACTCCCTCCGAGTCTCTAGCCTCCTCCAGGGGAAAAAGAAAGGATTGGGGGTGGGGAGAAGAAGCCTGTTTATTTCTCTTCCTATCAACAGATACTATGTCTTACAGTTCCTTCTCTTATTCCCCCATTAAAAAAGGTATTGGATAGAACATACCACTGTGTGAAGTTTGGACAAAAACTCCAGCTGGCATTCCTCTCCACCACTCCAGTCACAATAACGGTGCCTGTGCCTCCAGAAGAAATGTGATGACCAGAAAGGAAAATAGATACATTCTCCCTCAGGAGCCAACCTTACCCCTACCTTCTCCACTTGGGAAACAGAAATGAGTATGCAAGTGAAGGTCTTGTGATGCACTTATGAATGATACCAGGCCCAGTTAAGATCATTGAAAGATTCACTCCTCCACTTCCCAAGCTGGCTAAATACTTCCAGTGCTAGCCAGTACTCAGGGTCCGTGCCCGGAATGCATGAGGAAGCCAGGCAGAGAGAGCTCAGCTTGGTGCCTCTTCAACATGTTACTGACTTTCACTTAGTGTTCATGCTGAATTACACACACTCTATGTGGATGTGGTGCTGGTTTAGAAGTAGTTTTCAACTATAATACTTTAATAGAATACCTTCTATTAAAAACACAACTGTGGCCGGGTGCAGTGGCTCATACCTGTAATCTCAGCACTTTGGGAACCCGAGGCAGGCAGATCACAAGGTCAGGAGTTTGAGGCCAGCCTGGACAACACAGTGAAACCTGATCTCTACTAAAAATACAAAAATTAACCACATGCAGTGGCAGGCACCTGTAGTCCTAGCTACTCGGGAGGCTGAGGCAGGAGAATTGCTTGAACCCAGGACGCGGAAGTTGCAGTAAACTGAGATCGTGCCACTGCACTCCAGCTTGGGCAACAGAGTGAGACTTCATCTCAAAAAAATAATAATAACTCTACACTTTAATGGGCTATCAACTTTTTGGCCCAATTATGTCCATAATTGTAGGATGTATAAACTTCATGAAAACTCTATGACATAAATAGTGTATGTTAAATTATCAAAATTTGACAGACTATATCTTGTATCTCTTATGCCAGTCTCATTTCTATACACCTCATTTCAGCTGCAAATGCATTAAAGACATTGAATAATAAACCACCAGGATCTTCAGTGGTGATAAAATATAATTTAAAATCACTCCCTGAAAGACACTGGGATTCTTATAATGCCCTTCCAGTACGCTGCATTAATAATTAGACATCAGAAAGGAAGGAGTAGTTGGAGGTATGGGGTATTAGATCATTACCAAAATCTGAGACTTTGAATAAAATATATATGGCTTTCTTTAAAAGACAAAATATTAAAGCATGTTGCCTAAAATCTTAATCTCATTGTGAAGCCATACATGTGTCATGGAAAACAGAAAATCCCAACTCATCCTTGGATTTCACACGATCTAACTGAAAGAGGCCACATTCAAAGGACAAAGTTCAGAGACCTCAAAGAGTTTTGCTTAGGATTCATGGTACTGAACATGCAATTGGTTTGGAAATGACAGGTTTGCAAGCTATAACAAGGACAGTAAGAATCCCTGGGAATACATGTCTTCTGAGGAACATCAGGCTGGCTGTTCGCATTGCCAACATTGTTCTGTATCAGGTCTTTTGGATGTCTCTGAAAAGCACTTGAAATAAGTAGGAGAAACACAGAACACACCCTTTAAAATCATGGGTGCACATAGTGAGGACAGGATGCTCAAAGTATATGAAGCTCATATCCATGTATGTTTCCCTGCCTGCCTCCAGCTTTCAGCAGGGAAAGAGAGAGTATCAAAATCAAAAAGCAGATAAGTATTTTCCTTCTTTCTCCTCTTTCTCCTTTTAGCATCCCCTCCATCATCTTCAGCCTGCCTTGCCTGCTCTGTCTTCAAGGCTTTATCTAGAAATCAAAGGTTAATGGTTGGGTTATACATTGTCTTAGCCCATTCTGTGTTGCTATAAGAAAATGCCACAGACTGAGTAATCTACAATGAGCAGACACTTACTGGCTCATGATTCTGGAGGCTGAGAAGTCCAAGATTGAGGCGCCAGCATCTAGTGAGGGCTTTCTTGCTGCATTTCTCATGGCAGAAGGGCAGAGTGAGGGTGAGAAAGAAAAAGAGGCTAAACTCATCCTTTTATAGGGAACCCACAAGAATGACATTAACTCATTCACAAGAGCAGAGCCTTCATGACCTAACCATCTCTTAAAAGTCCCACCTCCCAACATGTCCTCACTGGGGATCAAGTTTCCAACATATAAACTTTCTGGGACACATAGAAATCAAGCATATATCTTGTCCTTCTTATGCCCTAAAGAGGGATTTGAACATGCTTTTATATAGTTGTCAAAATTCATGGACTCTATAACATCAAAAGTGAACCCAAATATAAACTATAGACTTTGAGTGATAATAACGTTCCAATGTAGGCTCATCTATTATAACAAATGTACCACTCTAATGGGGAATGTTGATAGTGTGGGAGGTTGTGCATGTGTGGGAACAAGGAATATATGGGACCCCTCTGTTCCTTCTGCTCAGTTTTGCTGTGAAACTAAAACAGCTCCAGAAAAAGAAGTTTATTAATTTTTTAAAAAACAGATTTGGGCTCTTTCTACACTCTCTGCCCAATATTTAACATTTTCCTCTGGCAAATCTGTCTTTCCCAGTATGGGATTTTTCTGGGCAGAAAACTTCATAAACTCTATACGTCATGCAAAAAGGCCACCGTCTACCCAATTTAGGAATAGTAAAAGACATTTAAAAGAAAAACATTTTAGTCCAGAGAGCGTGGAGAGAACCAAGAGAATAGCACTCAGGTTGAACAATGGCACAAAAAAAATAGGGCTCAGGGAGATAAATGGAAAGAATGTCATTTGGTCTAGAGTTGCACTGCCCAATACAGTAGTCACCAACAACACATGGCTATTTATATTTAAATGTGAGTTAAATTAAATTAAATTAAATTAAATTCAAATGTCAGTTCCTCATCCCACTAACCAAATATCAAGGGCTCAGTAGATACATGTAGCTAGTGGCTACCATATTGGACAACACATATAGAGAAGATTTCCATTGTTGCAGAAGGTGCTATTGGACAGCACAAGTCTAGAACAGGGATCAGCAAACTTTTCTGTAAAGGATTAGCTAGTAAGCATTTCAGGCTTTGTGGGCCAAACCATCTCTGTCATAACTACTCAACACTGCTTTTTTAGTGCAAAAACAGCCATAGACAATATGTAAATGAAGGGGCATCGTAGTGTTCCAGTAAAACTGTTTACAAAAACAGGATTTGGTCTGTAGTCCAAGTTTGCCAAGCCTTGGTTTAGAGGAACCATTTTTAATCTATAATAGGAACATTCAACTCCCAGGAGGCCTTAATTACTGTGAGGCATCTACCCATAGGCACTACAAGCAATCATAGCTTTCGACTAAATAATGTGTCCGTCACATACCAGTATCTTTATTTATCAGAATACCTCTATATTATCATGACTGATAAGATACAAATTCATTTCAAATCGCTACTGTTTTCAAAGGAGCATTTGTCATTGTGCATTATTCTCAGAAATGAACCATGAATTTTGTCTCTTTTATTACATTTCTCTAATACAAGTAATGCATGTTTGGTTTAGAAAAATGAGAAAGCAAGATAAAAAAGAAAGAAAAAGAGAATTACCTGAGTTTCTACTCAGGAGATTTTTAACCATTGTTAATATGTAAATAAAACTACATGGTTCCTTTGTTCACTGCTATATTCCTGGTACCTAGAATAGTGGTGAATGCATGGTAGATAATAAATATTCATTGAATTTTAAAATGTCTGATTATAAAAATAGGGGTATTCACAACTGTACTTCAGGAATTCTATAAACTTTATGACTGCATTAGCAATGCTGGCTGTATCTGAGAGTTTCTGCAGTGACTTACAGTTTTCATTGGATTAGCAAAGGTGTCTATGATCTAAAAAGGTGAAAAAATCCTCAGTTATTCCCAGGGCTAAACCTACAAGGTCTTCACCTTCCTGTCTATTTATGACTGAGCTCTATAGAGAAGCAGACCTTTTTCTCCCAGGGCTGTCTTCCATGACTAACCGAAGTCATCTATCTGATTCAAACCATCTGGGCGAAAAAGCTGCTTGGCTTGAACATAATTCACTCAGGAGAAATGGAGGAGGGGGCTTCTGGTGGCACTTTTCCAGTCTGAGAACATGGACCAGTGTACAGAAGAAGATCCCCTGTGGCCTTCCCAAGAAGTTCAGGCTTGTTACACCTTCTCTGGGCCCTGTCAGCGCAGCAGGCTTGAGCACGATGCTGATGGGGTCAGACCATAAGCCCAATCCCTATGGGGACCAGGTAAAACAGAGGTGCCATGATTGGCACACCTAGAGTCAAGCATCAAGTGCTGGCCTTTGGTCCTGGGGGACAGCGAGAGAATGAGTGCCCTGGGGATACCCTTGCTGTGGGTAGGCAGCTCCTGGGGTGACAGATAAAAGCACATCATCAACAACAAAGAGTTAACACAGAAAAGCAGATGCTTTTATAATCTGGGGGCTTGGGGGGATGACGTGAGATTTATAGCCCCCATTTAGAGTTCTCTCAGGCATTTTGCCCACATCTGCTCCACAAAGATGCACGTCTAGGTTCCTTTTCTCCATCTTTATATTACAGCACAGTCAAATCAATGCCATTAATTGCTAAGTGTAAAGGACTTTCTGATGCCTAATGAAACCTTCAGCAGGCTCCTTAGAAGCAGTTCTATTTATAGATCATACGTTTTCCTGGCCTCCTTCCCTTATCACTAAGAGCATGGGGGTAGGAGGCAGGAGTTTTTTTGCTTCTGAGAAAAATTATCATCGGCCCCTCACACTTGTTCTCCACCTGGAGTCCTAATCCCAATTGTGACATCCTAATCATTTCCAAGAGCAACCACAATGCTGTCACAAAGAGCGGATTATGATTTCAATTGGAGAATATTGCTAGGAGCTAATCATGGTTCTGGAAACAAAAGGCCCTGTTTTTATGGGAAGGGACATAGTTACAAAGAATCCACAAAAACGTAATCAACGATGAACAGATTTATGGCTAAAACAAATATGTGAATGCACACACACACACACACACACACACACACACACACACACACGTAGCAAATGATTCTTGAAAGGGATGATATGCTCTGATTAAAAATATGATGAGGAAATCCCCTAAAATCTAACAGTTCCATTTCTCAAAACTGGGAGCCAACCTGTGCTTTAAATGAGAACAGCTGTAAAGAGAAATTGCTCAAAAGCATGGGATGCTGCATCCCAACGGTCTTTTCAGTCTGAAACTGAGCTCCTGAAGCCCCTCCCAACCCACTGCCCTCACACTGGGAGCACTTATCTCCATCTCAGTTAATGGCAGCTGCATTTTTCAATTGCTCAGGGAAAAAAAAAAAAAAAAATCCGGATCGTCTCCTGGTCTCCTCTCTTGCTCTCACACTCCACATCCAATCTGTCAGCAAATCTTGTTGGGTCAAAGTACATCGAAAGTCCTATCACTTCTCATCATCTTCCTTACTGTCACTCTCCCCAGGCTGCTCCATTCTGCTACCTGGAATATTCCAGTAGCCTACTGTGTCTCTGTCTCTGAGTTTGCCCTGTCTTCAGGCTATGATCCTATGAAAATACAACTCGCATCATATCAGTCCTCTGATCAAAGCTTCTCAAAGGTTTTCCTTCCAAAAGCCAAGGGCCCAAATGATCTGCTTCCTCCCTACGTTTCTTTCATCATCTCCCACTAAGCTCTCTCTCACTAACTCTATTGTACGTTCACTGACCTCCAGGGAGTTTCTTGAATGTACCAGCATCTTGATGCCTCAGGGCCTTTGCACTTGTTGGTTCTTTGCCTGCAATGCTTTGCTTGCCCCCTTGTAATCCCATGGCTAACCTCCTCCTTTCTGTATCCAAAAGTCCCCCTCTCTCTGAGGCCTTCCTGACAATCCTTCTCAAAATCTGCTTCCATCCCCTCTTCAATGCTTCATATTCCTTTCCATGCTTTTTTTTCTTCTTTGCACTTATCACTACCTAACATACTTTATCTTTTATTTATTTATCTTGTTCATTGTCTGTGTCTCATAGTAGAATATAAACTCTACAAGGGCAGGGATTTTTGTCTCTTGTTCATGAAGAACCATTGCTATAGTGCCTAGCCTAGTGTATGACACTCAGTAAATACTTGTTGAATATATGAATGCTAAAAAACAGTACCTGGCACTCCAACTATTAATTACAAGTTAATAACAAAATGTAATTGTAAAAAGATTAGAAACCACCTAAATGCCTATAAACAAGAAAATGGTTAGGTAACAATACAGCCATAAAGTGATACACTATGCAGCCCTTAAAATAATGATGTAGAATTTACTCACTAATGTGGAAAGATCACCACACATATTAAGTAAAATAAGAAGGCTGAAAAACAGCAGGTATATCACCCCAGTGTAAAATATTATGAGCTTGAAACATGTATGTATCTCATATGTTTGTTACAAAACTCCATTTGTGTGTGTATGTATTTGTGTAGCAAGATGACAGAGAAGAGAAAAAGAGAGAGGCAAATCGACAAATCGTGGTAGAAGAATCTAAGGAGATTGTTGCTTTCTATATTCCTTCTGTATTGGGTTTCCTACAACAAGCAGCTTTTAAACAGAGTATTTTTAAAGAGGGCTTTCTCTTTAACATTTACCAAGGTTTAGCTACCTGCAGAGAGCCTGACTAAACTTAACATTCCGTAAAAAGCAGCATTCAAACCATTTCAGTTCAACCTTCCAGAAGCTATTTGACAACTGGCACTTCAGAATTCCAAAGGGAGATATATCTCCTTCCCTTACAACAAAAGAGCATATAAGGAAATGGTAAAATATAAACAAAAATTTTAAAAATCAGGAGCAGAGAAAGCACGTAATAGCCAGAAGTCTAGCTCACTAATTAATGTTTCGTGAACCCCAACCTCAAAATATAATGGGGCAGGGGGGTTTAGGGGAGAAGAAGGAAAGAGGGAAGGAGTCCTCACAAGAAAGCCTGTGCTTTCCTAGCCACCTGCTCTCGTTCCACCCTCAACCTCTCCTTTCCTGGACACTCAACCTCAGTCGAAGGCCATGTTCCAGGCAGGCTGGGGTAACCGGGTTTGTCAATATCCCACGCACCTCTGAGCCTTTGTTCTCGACACGTCCCTGCCTTGAATATCCCGTCCATCTGAACTTGCTAGAGCCTTCTTCTGCCAGGAAGCTTTTTGACCCCAGACTCCAATGACTCTGTATTCTGTTTTCTGTTTGTTTGTTTGATTGATTGATTGATTTTTGAAATGGAATCTTGTTCTGTTGCCCAGGCTGGAGTGCAGTGGCACAATCTCGGGTCACTCCAAGCTCCACCTCCTGGGATCAAGGGATTCTCCTGCTTCAGCCTCCCAAGTAGCTAGGACTACAGGCATATGCCACCATGCCCAGCTAATTTTTTTTTTTTTTTTTTTTTTTTTTTTTTTTTTTTTTAGTAGAGACAGGGTTTCACCATTTGTGCCAGGCTGGTCTCAAACTCGTGACCTCAAGCGATCCACTTGCCTCAGCCTCCCAAAGTGCTGGGATTATAGGCGTGAGCCACCAGGCCCTGCCTACTCTGTATTCTTATAACATCTCTAATGGACACTGAAGTTATACTCCTTGGCATTGTGATTTCCCATCATTATTGTTAATGATAACAACAAAGGTAATAGGCTACATTTATTGAGTTTCTACAACCAAGCAGGTAGTAAGGATGAATGATGAATGAGACATGCTGGTCCTGGACCTCAGACCATATCAGATCCCCAGCCAATCTGTAAGCTTCTAACTTGATTTTACTTTCTCATTTCCCAGTACAAAGCAGAGAATGAGGAACTCTACAAAATGTACGCTGGCAATAATGGTGATGAGCACAGGTTGCCTTTGGTCAGTGGGAAATGACTTCTGTATCTGTTTGAATGCAAGCCTCCTCGGTCCTGGAGCATCTTCCTTCATGGTTGCATGTGAGACTCACCTAGAGAGCTTTTTTTTTTTAAATGTTGAGTAAGTAGATCAGAAACTCCAGGGCAGGGCCTGGGTATCCATGCTTCTTTAAAAGCTGACTTTAAAAGGTGGTTCCAATGGGCTGCCAAGATTGAGAACCTCTGCCCTGGTCTCAAGGTTTGTCGTATGGCAAGTATGAGGAGTTCCCCTCCTTCTTTGGTGTTCTATTCAGGCCTGGTACTCTTAGCAGAACAGAATTACAAGTAATGGGGCCAGCGTTAAGCTCTTAAAGCCACACTCAAGGAATTGTGGCAGGTAAGAGAGAAAAGGTGAGAATGGGGACATGGCTATAGGCATGAATAGTGACCACTGCCTCCTGACTGCACTCTCTTCCTCAGCTATGGCTTCCTTGAGAAGTCTAGTTTCATTCATTGGGCTCCAGTGACCAGCACAATGTGTGGCATGCATGACACCCAACAAATGTCATCTGAGGTCCCACTGTGCACACAGGTGTTGACATGTTAGGAAAAAGATGCCCATGCCTGTGAGGGGCAAACTGCTTTGAGAAAGGCCATTGGCATCTTGTGGGGGTATGCCCAATTTTACAAGACATTAAATCCCTAAAGCATGGCAGCCACCATACTGATGATCAATTAAACTTCCTTGGTCAATTCTAGAGATCATCAGGGATGTGTGCTTGGTCTTGGCTACCTCCAGAGGCTAAGCCTCACACAGGCTTTAACTGTGTTATTAACTTCTTCATAGAGGGGAGTCACACAAGGAAGAATTGCACTTCCTTAAGAAGTGTGTGCATGGAACAAGATCCCACCAGTGGCCATGAATGGGTTGTATTCTCAATAATAGACTCTTAGAGTAGGCCCAGACGGGAAGCAAACTGAAAAACATCTCATTTTCAGCAAGGTTCCCCCCACCTGAAAGGCCAGTCCTTCTCCAGGCAGTTCACAAGATGGGGTGCTACAGCCTGGAGCTTAAGAGCAGGAGCTGGACTCAGATAACCCAGGTCTGAATCCCACACTACTTATTACCTGTGTGACCTTGAGCAAATTATCTAACCTCTTTATGCCTGCCTCAGTTTCCTTTCTGTGAAATGGGGACATTTATGATAATACCTCTATCATAGGATTTTTTGGGAATTAAATACAAGATAATATCCAAAATACTTAACAAATGGTATGGCACCAATGTGCTGAGTGAATGAATATATAAACGGATGATGACTGAATAAGTAAAGCGCTCCAGGATTAGTTCAGGATGGAAAATGGGCCTGAGCCTCCAGGTGTGAGGGCTTTCCTGAGCTTCAGAAGACAGAAAGAGGAACCAAGGTGAGATAGGCCAGACACTGAGGCCTGCAGAAAGACACAGTCTTTGAACTCACAAGGCTCAGAAATCCTGAGTCACGTTTCTGCTTCCCCAGAGGTCACCTCAGTCACAGCTGCTGGCTCAACTTTTCTAGCTCAAATATGCATGCCTGGTGGAGTTCTCTGACTCATATAATGGCCAATGTGTTATGAACACATACTTTGTGCTGAGCCCCTTAATATAAGTAATCACCACTACATTAGTTTGTTTTCACACTGGTATAAAGAACTGCTTGAAACTGCGTAATTTACGAAGAAAAAAAGGTTTAATTGTCTCTCAGTTCCACATGGCTGCGGAGGCCTCAGGAAACTTACAATCATGGCGGAAGGCAGAGGGGAAGCAAGCCACGTCTTACATGGCAGCAGGAGAGAGCGAGCATGCAGGGGAAACTGTCACTTTTAAGCCATCAGATCTCATGAGAACTCCCTATCGTGAGAACAGCATGGGGGAAACCACCCCCATGATCCAATCACCTCCCACCACGTCCCTCCCTCGACGTGTGGGGATTACAATTTGAGATGAGATTTGGTGAGGACACAGAGCCAAACCATACCATATCAACCACACTGATCCTATGAGTCAGGTTTAGTACATTCCCTTTTACAGACGAAAAACAGAGGCACTGAGATATTAAGAAACTTGCTTAAGGTCACACAGCTAGAAAGTAAAAATGCAGATTCTAAACCAAGCAGTCTTTCTCTAAAGCCTATTTTTCTTGAACCCTGTGATAAGAAGACAAACCCAGCCTGGCCAACATAGTGAAACCCCATCTCTACTAAAAAATACCAAAATTAGCCAGGCATGATGGTGCCTGCCTGTAATCCAGCTACTCTAGAGGCTGAGGCAGGAGAATCACTTGAACCTGGGAGGTGGAGGTTGCAGTGAGCTGAGATCATGCCATTGCACTCCACCCTGGGCAATAGAGTGAGACTCCATCTCAAAAAGAAGAAAAGAAAAGAAAAGACATTGGCACAAAGAGGGAGGCTGTTTTTCAGCCATATGCTTCAGAAGTTGGCCTCTATATTACATCTTTCCACCATGAAAAAATGCCTAAACTCCCCCCATGCCTGACAATGGATGTTAAGCAAATGAGTTTAAACTAATAGACACACCAAAAGGCCAATGAAATAGCTACATGTATTGCAACTGTCAAGCTCATAAGCCTGTTGAAGGCAGGAGGGAACACCTGAGTCTTCTGCCTGTGGGCCCAAACTCAGTGCTACAAATGGCCAGAAGGTTCTGGCCAGGGCTGTGCAGTCTGTCAATGAGGCACTATCTTCCTACAGGAAACCTAATGTAAATCACTGCTCTTTGAGACAGGTCCTTAAAAGCCAATTTATTTCTAGAGTCATTCTCCTATACTCTTGTTCTAAATACAGTGGTCCACTAGGATTGCCAAATCTCTTGATTTTATGCTACTTCTAAGCCTTCTGCTTTGTACTTTGCTTTTTTGGGGATCAGCTAGAATCACATTTTGCAGTTTTTGACAATTCTCTCCAACCATCACAGTCACTATTTTTTTCAATCACTTGAAACTTGGTAAAAATTGTTCATTTTTTTTTTGGCAGAAATATCTCATATTCAAGCTTGGATCCAAGGTAAGCATTTCTGGCACATATGGTTAAAAAAAGATCTCTTTAACTGAATTGAGACAACATGGGAAACACACATTCATTTAGCTCTTTTCCAAAAGTTGATTCCTAGCAGTTTAACAATATTCGACAGTATTATTCTTAGCACATGTGATAGAACTGTTGTTGCTCTCTATAAGGTAGCAGATATTGTAAGATCAAAATGAGCTGTGAATCAGACTGACTTAAAGCAGCAAAATTCTAAGTGTCTTGGTACAGGCTTCTGAAGGGGTGGCATAGGTTTAGCTATCAAACAACGGGCAACACACATGGAATTGAACAGAGGAGGAATATTTTAGTCTCCAATACATCTTTATTTCTCACTGAGTGACAAATGATATTTACCTTAATGTGAGTGAAAAGTTTTAAAATCAGATAAAACATGTATTCAAAGAAATGAAACCCAAAGAAAAACTTGAATGGTTTTCTAAATCCAAACACGTGGGTTTTTCCCCCCACTAGATTAATTCAAGCCATCTTGGATATGTGAACAACCAAGCTTTGTAGCATTAAAACACCCAATTATTGATTTTGCAGCCCCATTCCCACTCTCAAAATGGGTTCTAAGAAAGAATGGCCAGCCATCATCATACTTTATCTTTACAGGCTCAACATTCAATATACTTGTGTGTCATTTACATAGGGAATGCCATGTTGTAGGCTCAATGATCTGTTACTGAATGGATGAATAGATGGATGGACTGATGGACAGAAGGATGGATGAATGGTCATCCAATAATACCCCAGGCTGTGATTATACTGCAGTCATTACCACAAGACCTGAAAAGAAAGCTTATTCAATAATTGTTTTCATTTAAAATAAATCTGTAATTCCCTCCCCAAACACCCATCTTCTTTTTTTAAGCCAAAATCTAATAAAATAAATTAAAATAAATATTAGGTGGTAGACAAATGCTTCTGGCATTTTACACTTGTGGATATTGGCAAGAATCACATTCTGCAGCTTTTGATACCTCTAGGCAACCATCGCAGTTACAATTTAGTTCCCAATATACATCAAAAAATCTGACACTTTGTCATTAAACCCTTAATTGCTGGCAGAACCAGACAAACTTGAGTCTTATCCCTAGATTCTGGTTAAATGCTCTTTTCTAACTCACTCTGGAGCATATCTTGGAATAAAATAACTCCTAGGACTCAGTTATGGTTCTGGAGTTTCTAATCATTTTTGTGCTGAAAGCTTGATCAGAGCACATGGAGATTCTTTATCTTGGCATCCTATCACTCTTGGGCAGACATCCTCAGCATTTTGGCCCCAGGACCACAGGTCATCTTGCCATTAAAAGTCCTCCTAGTGTCTCCTGGACACCAGCAGTCTTTCTCCAGGTCTAGTGCTAGTGCCACCTGTTTTAAGTTGTTTACACTAATGAAAGACATAGCCTCAGCCTGCCCTTCTTGCCTCCTCGTCAGCTAGAAAAGGTCTGCTGTTCTCACTGATGCACCTGCAGTCAGGTGGGCACAGCAGAAAGGTAGGATAATAACCACAAAAGGCCTTTCTTCGCTCCAGCATGAAACCCTGTCACTTCTTTTTTTCTGACTCAGAAGAAGGCAACCTCCCACTCTCTTCCTTAAGAAAAAAGTAAAAGTCCCCGCCCTATAGGCATCTCCAGAAACAGCTGTGCTACTAGATGCTGCATTTGAATACAATGGCACTTCCTGCCTTGGCCATGGCTGCTTTAACAGGAGCTGCTTCTTGCTTCTGTATGCAACACAGTGAAGTTTCAAGACAGATGTAGGATAAACTCACCATCAAATGGTCTATGTCTACTAGAGGAAAAAAGGGAAATATTTGGATTGGAAAGTTTGGGTCATCTTCCCTGATATACCTGAGATGAACAATGATATCCAGCACCAAAGCCAGAATTGGGGAACTGCAGCAAATGCCTAACCATCATCCCCATTACCAGAGTGTTTGTAACCTGCATGCAAGGTGAGCAGCATCCAAAACTGTAGGAGAGGCAGTTGTGTGTCACAAAAATAAAGTGACACAGAATTGATGAGAACAGCCAGTTTTATAAACATATCAACTTAAGAAATGATTTTTAAGACACAGGAAAATGTCTATCTGCAGGGAGTTAGGAAAAAATAACTTGATGAATAAGAGTTTGCTACTATTTACTCAATGACATCAAAAACAGACACCTGTCTATGAACTCCATGGAGCGGGACTAGTGCCTGTGTCCTCAGCACTTAGTAGGTACTCAATAGAAACTTGCAAATGTCAGAGGTAAACGTGTGAGAAATGTGTGTGTGTTGTATTTGTGTGTGTGGACGACACACACACACCGCAGTGCAGAGGCAATTTTTCCAGGCTGTCCCACCGTTTGGAAGACTCCTCCTAGGTCACCACTCTGATTCACTTATAATCATCATAAATCAACCCTCTGACTTAGAATTAGTTTGCCTAGATGCCTTGATACCTTCCACATACAATCATAGGAAATGGATATAAACATATCAATTCCTAAAGTTTGTAAGTTAACTGTGAGTTAATACAATGGAATGCTGCTTTTATAACAAGCATTTATAGGTTTGGTAAATATCAATTTCCCCCTCAGAAAAATGTGAGCAATTAAATCAAGCTTCTGAATTTGCCAAGCGGAGAACTAGGCCCAGCCCCACCAGCCAGCCAATCTCGTCTTTCTTTAACGTCCTTTAATGCAAAGGTCATCAGGGCCAAGTTGTGCCTGAATCTGGTTTAGCAGCTGCTGTGTGCCGTACTGCTACTTCCTTCCCTCTCTAGAGTTCAAACATATGACCACTGGCAGATTCCACCCTGGGCATCACTCTCACAGGCTCATCAAGGAAAATGAGCTGACATGTCTTTAGCAACAAGGATCCTATTAGGAGGCCTCAGCTATCAATCATACATAATCAAGCTCATAAATGATAAACAGCACTATTTTTTGATGAGTAAAATTGTATTTTTACATATTGATGGGAAGTTGGGAGGGAAGAACAGTGTAATAAATAAATTTGTAAAATAGCTATTTGAAATACAGGCTTTCTTGATTAAAATAAGGTAGAAGTCCCAGATAACCTTAAACTTCATTCTGTACTCTAGTGCCAAGCAACTCCACATGTCAAGCTCTGTACCAGGTAATTAGCAGGACACAAGAGGTAAGTGCAAGGCTCTTGCCTTCAAGAGCTTATAATCATGTCAGGGCAATAAAACATGTAAATGAAAAGGGAAAAAAATCTAAATCCAAAAGATGCAAAAGATACCAGAAAGCATGGGATTAAATTTAAGGTAAGTGCAGAATATCAGTGTTGAGATGAGTATTTATAGAAAGTTTCATGAGAAAATAGATCCTAATCTAGACTTTGAAGAAGGGGTAAGATTTGAACATGAGAAGAGGAAAGTGAGAGAGCATTCTAGACAAGGAAACTAGCACAGGCATAGGTGTGGGGTAGAACTACCCTTGGCGTGTTCCGGGTACACAGTGTCACTCAACTTGACTGGAGGTGTGGATTCACATTGGCCTGAATCAGAGTTTTTTAATGATGGTCCGAAAATGGTAGACTTTAGGCTGCTGACAATGGTAAAGAGTTTGCACAGAGGACCTGGTGGAGGCATGAGGAGATTTCAGATTAATCTGACAGAGGAGCAACGGAAGTTGGTCATAGGCTGGCAGAAAGATCAGTTCACAGGCAAAACATTAGGTGTAACTAGACTGAGACAGGTGAGGAACATGACACAGACTGGAGGGACATTAAAAAACTATGATGCAGCCCTGGGCAACTGATTGGATACATGCCCAAAAACAGTACCAAGTGGCCATAAACCTTGGCTTTCAAGGTTGAAGAACATCAGGAAGAAGGCTCAGATGTGGATGGAGAAGGATTTGATCAATTTTAGGCAGACTGGGTCTGAAACAATAATACCTGTGATATGATTGTGATACCTGGGTAGAAATGGCCACCAAGCATCTGGTCCATATTCTGCTGGAACTTCTTAAGAGTAGAGCATAGATTGGAAATATCTGAATAGAGCCGATGACTTGGCCATTAGGGTGATTGAGGTCTCAGTGGGAGGACAGTCTGCAATGAAGGACAGATAAGCATCCAGGAAAAGTGGAGAGACACAAGAGCCATTGATGGACAGAGAAGGAGCGGTCGTAAAGGCAGAAGAGAAGCAACATTAGACAGTGACCTATGGTCAGAGGAGCAGCAGCAAGCATTGCTGAACAGGAAAGATGAATGAGGACGCCCAAGAAAAGACACAGGGCCTGAGCCAGTGAGTTCCTCAAAGTGTGTCATCTTGGGAGACTGGTGGGGACAGAAGTTAGACCACAGGGGCCAGAAATAGATGGGAGGAGGAATGAGTATGTGGTGGAAGGAGAGCACTGATATAAGCAACCACATGATTGCTCACATGGCCACAAACATGGCAGTAACTGCAGTGGCACAGCCAGCCAAGAGGTTCATCCCTGCCCCATCAGAAGGAACCTTGTCCTGTCCCCCAAAGAGTATAAACATCCTGCAATCAGATCCTCTCTTTCTTATAAGGCCAGCCCAAAATCTTGCAGGAGAAAAATATTCCATGGTACCAATGATGTGTGAGAGGCCTGAAACCTGTCCTCCTGAGAGTTGAAGCCATATGGCTGCTCTTTCTTCCCTGCAATACTGATTCCAGTTGGCAGGGGTTAAACGTTCCCAAGAAGGAGAGAGATGAGAGAAGAAATCTCCTGGGTTTCCAAGCAAAGAAGCTACGGCTGTTGCAGCTAAATGAAAGAGATGTCAGGTGGTGGTGATACTCAGCCGAGGCGGAGGCTGAAACGGTTGCGCCACAGGCAGCCAAAAGTTTTTGCTTTGTTTGTTTTCACCTCATTGCTCTCAGATCTCACTGGAATCGTTTAGTGGAAGCTCTCTCTCATTCTTGTCTGCTCCCTATCAGGGACTGGATTTCAATCAGTGATTTTTGCACATGCTGATTTCTTGGTCTCATCAGGGGGGTCCTAACCAAAGTGTGCCTCTAATTTCTCTGAAATAATGCCCTCCTTCCAAAGACGCACATCAATAATGCACAAAGTGCAAATGCAGGATTTTTTTTTAACATAAAAATATGTCCAGCAGCCTGTGTTTGCCCACGGGAAGCCACAGCTCCATTCTGCTTTCAGACTGTCAACTTGCAGAATGATCTTGTAGCCAAGTCTCTGCAGAGGGCAGCCAAAACACAGAGAAGGAAGCAAAGCGTTTAGCCAAGGGCACACAGCGTTTGTAGCCCAAGCCTCCTTTTGGGCATAGAACTTTCTCTACTAGTTGTGTAAGAATTAATGGCTTTGTTCTAAAGGTTTTCAAAGTTTCCTCAAAAGAAAATGTCTGTGGTCTGTTTCCACAAGTTAGCAGGAGGCACTTGGATTAGAAGCTGAGAGTGGCAGTATCCTAGCAGGACTAGGTTTTTTCAAGGGAAGGGAGACAGATCATGAACATGGGAAGAGCAAGAGAGAGCCTGACTTCCAGGGAGAGCCGTGAGGGTGACAGCAAACTGTGAGACAGCCCAAGAGCAGGGAAAGGGGAAGTTCTCTGATCAGCTTAGTGGCTGCCAGAAGGACATGGTAAGGACATGGACAGAAGGAGTCATGGCAAAGTCTTCTATTACACCCCTTAGCAACTGCACAGATTCTTTCCCACTCGGTCAGTACTGGAGTGACACGTGATGCTGTTTCACTTTTCCCGATTTTTAAAACAGTGACTCCAAGCCCTCCAAATAGAGTTTAAAAAAAAATACTTTCTCACCTTCCAACCTTTGTGTCAGAGGCATTCGAAACAGAGCAACTCCATCTTGAATAGGGGCTGGGTAAAATAAGGCTGAGACCTACTAGGCTGCATTCCCAGACAGTTAGGCATTCTTTGTCTTCTCCCTCAAAGAGGTAACTGGCCTAAATTTGGACATCTGTTATTTAAAACTTTAAGGTGCTTATCTTAAAAGAACTGGCCCCATTCTGATCAACTTGTGTCTTTAGTTAATTAAAAATGTACAATAAAGAGCCAGTTCTGCTCAAATGAGATGTTTGAGAATTTACTCTTTGAAAGGCTTCCACCTGCTTTAGAAACTGCATTTACCACCCTCCATGGACCACCAGCAGAAGATTTCAGTTCTACTGCTTAGTTGTTGCCCTACATGAGCTGCAGGTGCATCTTCCTGTGAATGCAAATCATTGAAGCAAATTTAGAAGCTGTTTTGGAATATGTGACCTTTGGAGACTGACTTTGCGAGTTGAATACTGGGAAGGCTATTTACAGAATCCTTACACTGAAGCGATCCTCAGAAACTCTTGTCTCCCAAGAATCTCTCAGGGCCATTGAAATATCTACGGGTTAGAGCTTTATTTCCCAACTCAAAGAACATTCTTTCTCCCATTTTACCTTTCCTTGGACCTACTCTAGTGCTTTCTCTTTATTAGCCACAGAATAGCTTCATGATTACTCAAGTTTCTCACTGAGATGTGAATCCCTTTCTCTTAACCATACCTTTCTGAAAATAGAGCCCAGAACCACTTTGTTAATCAACCCCTTCACTAAGATAGAAAATTCTGGAAGAAGAGCACATTGAATAAGTTGGATTCTGCAGGGGAAGAGGGAAGATGATGTGTTCAGTTCAGACCATGTTGAATCTGAGAGAAGATATCCAACCATTAGGTAGTTGGATATATTCACTTCAATTTCAGAAGAGAGGTCCAGGTTGAAGATACAAATTAAGGAGTGGAGTCCACAGCATATGGGAGGTAACGGGAAGTGTGAAAATAAGTAAGACAACCCAGGAGGTCTTACACAGCAGAGAAGCCACAGGGCCCCACCTTGAGGTAGGGATGGCAGAGAGTAGAGAAGTCATCTTTCTTTCTCTTAACCTTGGTTTCTGATCATATTTCAACGTGCTAATCAGTACATTCTTTGGGGATGCATCCTTTGACTCTGTCCAGTTGTCACAAGCCTCTCTTCTACATCCTAAATCCCAGTTCCATTCGGGTGCCATTTTCTCTTTCAGTTACATCCCCCTCCCTACTCACTCCATTCAGCCAGCTCACGATGCCTTCAGATGACAGATCAAATTTGGTCCTCACTCTCCCTTAAAATCTTTGCTAAACTGTTTCACCTCGGATAGATGACACACAAATACACACAATGGGTTTTAAGGCTAACTGAACAAAATTGAACCAGAAAAAAATAGTTTTTTTAAAGAAATGTCTAAGCACAAAAACAAATGGTAAAAAATCAGAGAAGAGAATTGGTAGATTTAACCATACAAAATAAAATAGCAAATAACACAAAATCAAACATAAAATTCACGGTACAAGATGAGAAACAAATTTGTAGTAAATATTACAATGTTAATATTCAGAATTTATATTTTTAAACGAATAAATTAGTTAGAAAACCAGCAATCTAATTGAAAAATGAGCAAAGCACAATAGCCAGTATAAAAGCACTCATACAAATAGATGATCAAATATGAAAAAATTAACCTTTCTACTAATTTAAAATTAAAACAACAGGCCATTTTTCACTTATTAAATGGGACTTTTCTTAAATTTTAAGTTCCAGGATACACGTGCAGGATGTGCATGTTTGTCACACAGGTAAATGTGTGCCATGGTGGCTTGCTGCACTTAACCCATCACCTAGGTATTAAGCCCCACACACATTGGCTATTTATCCTGATGTACTCCCTCCCCCACCACCCAACTGGCCCAGGTATGTGTTGTTCCCTTCCCTGTGTCCCTGTGTTCTCATTGTTCAGCTCCCACTCACAAGTGAGAGTATGCAGTGTTCGGTTTTCTGTTCCTGTGTTAGTTTGCTGAGGATAATGGCTTTCAGCTTCATCTATGTCCCTTCAAAGGACATGATCTCATTCCTTTTTATGGCTGCATAGTATTCCATGTGTATATGTACCACATTTTCTTTATCTAGTCTATGATTGATGGGCATTTCGGTTGATTCCATGTCTTTGCTGTTGTGAATAGTAGAACATACACATGCATGTATCTTTAACATAGAATGATTTATATTCCTTTGGGTATATACATCCAGTAATGGATTGCTGGGTCAAATGGTATTTCTGGTTCTAGGTCTTTGAGGAATTGCTACACTGCCTTCCACAATGGTTGAACTAATTTACATTCCCAGTAATGGTGTAAAAGCATTATTTGTCCACAGCCTCGCCAGCTCCTGTTGTTTCTTAACTTTTTAATAATCACCATTCTAGGAGGGGAACATCACACACCAGGGCCTGTTGAAGGGTGGAGGATAAGGGGAGGGAGAGCATTAGGACAAACACTTAATGCATGCAGGGCTTAAAACCTAGATGATGGGTTGATAGGTGCAGCAAACCACCATGGCACATGTATACCTATGTAACAAACCTGACCATCCTACACATGTGTCTTAGAATTTAAAGTGAAATAAAAATAATAATAATAGTAATTGCCATTTTGACTGACATGAGATGGTATCTCACTGTGGTTTTGATTTGCGTTTCTCTAATGATTAGTGATGACTTTTTTTCATGTTTGTTGGCCACATAAATGTATTCTTTTAACAAGTGTCTATTCATGTCTTTTGCCCACTTTTTAATAGGATTGTTTTTTCTTGTAAATTTGTTAAAGTTCCTTGTAGATTCTAGATATTAAACCTTTGTCAGATGGATAGATTGCAAAAATTTTCTCCCATTCTGTAGGTTGTCTCTTCACTCTGATGATAGTTTCTTTTGTTGTGCAGAAGCTCTTTAGTTTAATTAGATCCCGTTTGTCAATTTTTGCTTTTGTTGCAATTCCTTTTGACGTTTTTGTCATGAAATCTTTGCCCATGCCTATATCCTGAATAGTATTGCCTAGATTTTCTTCTAGGATTTTTACAGTTTGGGGTTTTACATTTAAGTTTTTAATCCATCTTGAGTTAATTTTTGTATAAGGTGTAAGGAAGGGGTTAAATTGGACATTTTTTAAAAGATAACAGCTAAGAGTTTACAGAAATGGATACTGTATATACTTCTGGTGTTGAGTAACCCAGTAACCCTATTTCTCTAACCCAATCCTAAATGCATGATGCAGACAAGATCTGTGTGCAAATATAGTAAGTGTAGCATTATTTATAGTAGTAAAAACTTTCAAGTAATCTATAAGAAATCTATAGGAAGTGACAAGACATTGATAGGTAATTTGTGGAAGAATAACAAATAATCAGTAAACTTTTTTAGTTTATCATCAAGTCATGAGAGAAGATAAAATTAATATCTATCCCTAATCTATCACATTGGAAAATATTTAAGCACACATAATCATATTAAGAATGTCTACATAGTAGGTATAATAAAAAGACCAGAAGAATATTCACCAAAATGCTAGCAACAGTTATTTTTGGGTACTGAGATTAACAGCGATTTTTATTTTCTCCCTATTGCTTATCTATAGTTTCCAAATTTCTACAATGAACATGTATTACTTTTGTAATGAGAGAGATGTATTATGTTTTCAACAATATATTGGTGAGAATGGAAAATTCACATGCTATTGAAAGAGCAAAAGGCAGAACACGAGACAATATACAAAGCAATTTGATACCACTTAGGTATATCTGCATTATGTACAGAAAAATAATGAAAAGAGATCCACCATACAAAGCTTTGAGTGGATATCTCTTGGTTGTGGAGATACAGGTGATTTTTATTTTCTTCTTTAATTTTTTCTACACTTTTTCAAGTTATTTTATAATGTAAATATATTATCGTTGCAATCATAAAAAATAAAATGTGTTTGTGAAAGTGCTTTACTCTTCCTGACAACAAAATAAAGCCTCTTCTAGGTCAAACTGAAGCGCTGGGCTCCTTTCCTCTAAAAAATTCAATTAATTCACTTTCTGGGTCCTCCCCTGGAGCACTCAGTAATCAGCATGGCTTTATACCATGTTTGTTTGACTTCCGTGCTTTTGGATCAGTCTGTAATGTCAAATTGGGAAACACAAATATGACAAAGGTGGCTAATTACAACAAAGGCTGGGGATTCAGGAGCCAGGGTCCTGGCCCCTCCCTGCCCCGTTCATGGTCCAGCATTGGGCAGGTTGCACAGCCTCTTTGGAACTCAGTTTTGTCATCTTTAAAATAGAAGTTTGGGCCGGATGCATGGTTTTCATGCTGTGTTCTTTGGGGAGCTGCTCTAGGGTGATAGGAGACTAACTGGGGTGGGATTTGAGGCCCTGAACCCCACTCTCAACCAAAGCAGCTCCATATGTATCTGTTTTATATTGAGGTTATAATAAAAATGTGGTGAGGCCGGGCACAGTGGCTCTTCCCTGTAATCCCAGCACTTTGGGAGGCTAAGGTGGGAAGATCTTTTGAGTCCAAGAGTTTGAGGATGCAGTGAGCTATGCTTGTACCACTGCACTCCAGACTGGGGAATAGAGTGAGACCCTGTCTCTAAAAAAATACAGACACACAAATAGTTCTGCTTTTAAAAAAATGTTGAAACTCTAAGTGAAAAATGTACAACACATTTCCAATTTTTCCCACAGAGTTTCCCGCCTCACCTGTCAGCAGACTGGTTCTATCTCATCTGACCATCTGAGTTACAAGTCTGATGACTCAGAATTATTTCTTTCAGCTGGAGTTCCACTTCATAGTAGGCAGACGGTAAGAGTTTGGGTCTTAGAACCAGATAATCTGAGTCTTGTTTCTGCCCCTGACATTTATTTGATGTGTGACTTGAGACAAGTTATTTATCCCTCTGCCCCCGGTTTCTTCATCTTCAAATGCATATACAAATCAAGTCTCTATCACAAAATGTTATAGACACAATAAGACACAATAAGTGAAAAGTGCTTTATACACAACATCTGCTCTGCAAAGTTAAGTTATTCACAGTAAAGGTAATCACAAGCCCTACACTTGTATTCATTCATTCAAAGACAATCACTAATCACCCACTAAATGTTGGTTCCATATTTCCATCAATGCAACCAAAGTTCAAGACCCTGCTTGGCTTACATTCAACATGTCGATTAAGTGAGTCATGTAGACAAAGCCCTTAGCCCGGTGCCTAAAATAGAGGAAGTTAGCTTCCCCTAACACCAACACGTACTGAACATGGGTTAGTTTCCTAGAAAATAAAGAAAAGATTGAAAGATTGAAAGCAAGTGTTTTCTTCCTATTTAGCCCATTTTTCAGGAAGGCTAATCTGTGTCCTTATGGGAGAGTCAGGGAGAACGGGGAGTGCCACTCAATCACACCCATTAGTGCAGAGGTCCTGTGACTCCTCACTGCCTCCGAAATGCCAGATTCTGGTATATATGTGCTCCGGCAGAGTTTGATGGGAGCCTCCTGTTGGCCTGAGGGCGGGGGCTCCCAGAAAGGAGCCCTACTGAGGAGGAAAGCATGTAGGGGACCCAGCAAATGAGTGGCAGCCACTGCCAGGATCCCCGGCCAGTGCCATCCCCTGGGGTACCGGGCCACAGGGGTGGACTAGCACCCTTCACAGATTGCTAAAATATACCCTTATGGAAATTATCTGTTACAAAAGTGAGTTAATGCCTGCTAAATTAATCTATTTTCCATTTTTTAAAACAGAAATATTGCCCACTTTAAATGGAAAAAAATCTGATTTTAATAGTCAGGCTAAACTTGGCTACAGTGCAAGCATTATTGTTCAGAACAAAGTGATATAAAAATGGTACCAACATCCCCAATTTCTATGATTTAGCCAATCAATCAATATCATCTGAAAGGAAAAATATGTACATTATATATGCTCAACATGGTGTGAAGGGCTACTGAGTCAGAAAAGCAAAATAGAATAAGACCTCTGTCCTCAAGAAAACCCCAATCCATTTGGGAGACAAAGCCAATACCCAATAAAAAATAAAGACATTCCCATTATATATGGTAATATAATTAGGTACTAAATTGTGTGGGACAGACCACATAGTCTGCAGAAGTTTGGGAAAGTGGAAGTGGCATTTGCATGGAATGAAGAAGTCAAGGAAGGCTTCCTAGAAGAGATGGGAGTTTATCTGTGGCTTGAAGGCCAAGCAGTGTGACGTAGGTATGAGTGTGGTTTACTTTGGGAAGACCAGGACTGGGAGTCACTGTGGTTTTTTAAACAGAGGGATTCCACAAAGAGAATAGAATATAACAAAGATGAGGCTTTTAGAAGAAGGCAAGGTGGACTGGAACAGCCTGAATTAAGGAGACCAGAGAGACCAGAAAAAAAAAAAACAAAAACAAAACCAAAAACAGACTCTTAGAACCATGGAGACCCATGTATTTTTGCCTCTAACCTCTTCCTACTTGAAGCTGCTCATATTAATAAACCTACAAGAATGACTTATACTAATAGTGCTTGATTTTTCAAAGCTAATTAGGCATAACACAAGAAAGCCATACTCCGAAAGGGACACCTTTTCTAGATACAGAATTTCCTTCCTGTGTCTCATGGCGTGAACCTGTGCCTTCAGATCCCACGTGTATTATTAACACAGCCACAAAAACGCATCTCTCCTCTCCTTCCCCTCCAGCAAAGGGCATCCCTCCATGACAGCCCCTCCCATGTGCTTCTTTTAAAGAGCACAGACAATTACTGAATACTGATGAGTAGGTGAAAGAGGATTTTGCCTCTCACTTGCACTTGGCATCTTCATTCTTTCTGATTTGATTGGGTTTATCTAGCCTTTTAGCTGCAAGGGACTAGGCTATATGAATGACATTAACAGCAGCCAAGGAATCTGGAATGTGAATTCAATCCTATTAACTTCAGCTCAGTTGACCAAATATATCTAGCACCTACTATGTATAAAGCACGTGCCAGAGGCTACGTGGTATACAGATCTAGAGGAGACGGTCCACGTCCTTGAGAGTCTTTCAAGAGACCAGACAAAATAACCCAAGTACATACATGGCTACGACACCTGGCAGAAAATGAGGAGTGCAATGGGAGAGAAGCAGAAACATAAAGAGCACATTTAGTGGAAATTAGATGACCAGCATTGCGGAAAACAGCAAGAGGACAGGTCACCCATGATAATCTTGAGAAAGGGTTAAAATTTAGACCTGGAGCGGTATAGAGGGAGTATTGACAGGAGTAACAGTAGGAGAAAAGGTGCATAAGAAAAGCACAGGGCCAGCTGGGCACAGTGGCTCATGCCTGTAATCCCAGCACTTTGGGAGGCCAAGGTGGGCGGATCACTTGAGGTCAGCAGTTCGAGACCACCCTGGACAACATGGTGAAACCCCATCTGTACTAAAAATACAAAAATTAACTGGGTGTGGTGACACTCGCTTATAATCCCAGCTACTTGGGAGGCTGAGGCAGGAGAATTCCTTGAACTCTGGAGGCAGAGGTTGTAGTGAGCCAAAACTATACCACTGTACTCCAGCCTGGGCGACAGAGTAAGACTCCATCTCAAAAAAAAAAAAAGAAAAAAAGAAAAGTGCAGGGCCTAATCTGCAATAGCAGGTGGTGCATTGACTACAAGAACAGTGCCAACTCATTGGGTGGGTATGAGAATTAAATAAGTTAATATATACATAGCACTTAGAACAGTTCTCAGCCCCCAGAATGTGTTCCATGAGCATTGGCTACTACCTTTATTATGGCTGTTGCTTTACTACTATTACTAGGGTTATAATCATGGCTCTTACTGCTCCTTCTCTTTTGGGGTAGTGAAGTGATGGTAGAACCTGAGGCTGGAAAGGTGATTGAGGATCATAGTTTGGAAAGCCCAATATGTCATAGACCATAAAACATTTTTGACACAGCTTGCGTGGTCTGGGTTTTACCTGGGGAACATTAACCTGGCAATAGCATATGACAGCATGGGGTGGAAATAGATTGAAGATAGAGACACCAGAAAAGTTATTCTGCTTGTCTGTTGAAAAAGTTTGGAAGAATCAGGACTGGGAGATGCAAGGGGTGTGAAAAGCACTTGCCCCATAGTGGGTGTGTAGTAGACAGATTGTGAATGAATAAAAGGAAAAGATAGATGCTAGTGACATTGCAAACATAGAAATCACAGGACTTGCAACAAGTTAGATATGGAAAATAAGAGAAGAAGGTGCTGAAGAGAACTGGACTAGGAGGTGGCTAGAGAATTGTGCCACAGAGTGGTCAGATGGGGGGAAGTGCTAGAGTGGGGAGGAAGGGGAGATAAGGTGATGAAGAGCATGCTAAATCAAGATGCTGGAGCAACCCCCAAGGACAACTGTGCACCAGGGAGTTGGGCAGCAGGCCTGAAGCCTAGAGAGGCTAGGTCTGGTGACGTAGAACTAAGAACCACTCAGATGATGGTGGTCACGGCAGTGGCCATGGTGGCAGAAGCAAAGCAGTGGATGAGAGCCCTGGAGAAGAGAGTGTGCAAGAGAAAAGAAGGCAGCTCAGGATAGACCTTGCTTTTGAAAGGTCCACATGTGCTGGGCAGAAGGTGGGAAGAGGGCGGGGTGGCAGGCAGGACACAGAGGCAATGGAGTAAATTCACTCCTTTGTCTCAAAAGAGTACAGAACCCATTTAGAAGAATGGATTTCTGCCATCCTGTGACCACTCTGCCCACCCCCTTCCCCAGACATCCAATCCTACATTCTCCTCTACCTCCGTCTTTAATCGCCAGTACCTCACAGAGCATGTAAGATCTTTCAGGTGGGAAGATAAAAAGGAGAAATACGTAGTGCTTTTAAAAAATCGAACCAATGAACAACCACATACTGTAGCTGCCTGGTCTTCTGGATTAAAGGCAGCTTCCTTCATCAGCCCTAGATATTTAGCTCTTGCAATGAGCATCAGCCCCTGAGTGGCTATAAGACTGCTGAAAGAATCTGGAAATTTGCATCCAAAAACCTGATTGATTGCAGTCTGGTTTCTACTATTTGCTGGCTGCGTGGTCTGAGACAAGTCACGGAACCTCTCACTTCTTTCATCTTTAAAATGGAGACAATAGCACCCACACCTCATAGAGTTATTGTAAGTATTACATAGAGCAATACATTGCATGCACTTTGCATAGTGCCTGACCATAATAAATAGTAGCATTTGTCTATTATTAATATTAAAGGAGACTTGACAATAAATATTCTTTGCTCCTTGTTCCCCTGCTTTGGGAAGAACATCGCATTTTCTCACCCCCCAAAACGTTCAATGTGTTTGCCTCCATCAGGTGTTGGGGATTGGTGGAGGCATAAAGTAGGAATCATTGATCCTAAAGCTCTCACTCCACCAAAACCTGGTTGCACATGTTGTACAACCTGGGAAGTAACAGCAAGAGCAGCCTGAGGCCTCATCTCTCAATGAACAAGCCCCGCTCACAGCTGAGCATGGCGCTCTTCTCATGAGCATGTAGCTCATCAGGTATGGGGAGGCCATCTTGGAGGGTGAGCCCTGTCTGGGCAGCAGGACTCTGGCTGTCAATGTGAAGCCAGCTCCTGCAGCAGGCATTTCTCAGGGATAGAATTTAGATGGGTTCTGAATATCCCCTTCATTGAAGTATAATTGTTTGATTCTTACCCAAGACAACTATTCATGGAAGACACTGCAAACATGGTATCTGGCCTTGTACCTTCTGGAGGCTACAAGAATCCTGCTAACATAGGCGATAATTCCAGCTAGACACATTTCCAATCCCACAGAAAAGCTACAAGGTCACATGATTGAAGAGGAGGAAGTGCAGCAATGGGCAAAGACAGGCTAACATCCCCACAATGATGCACACATCCAAAGAGCCGCCTGGCGCCTGGCAGGAAGGAATGGCACTGAATAAAGATGTGATACCTCAAGGAAGAACCTAGTTGCAAATTGGTTAGCCATTTAAATGACCAAATTACCGAAGACATAATTAGGACAACATTTCTCCCCCTGGAACTCCTATATGTGAATTAATGAACCCTTCTCAGCAAGCCAAGCTAGCAGCAATAGCATTTTCTTTGCCTCAGATCGTTTAAATCATTAATCCCCTTTCCAAGCTGGCATTTGAGTTTGCGTCTTCTGTGCCCGGAGGTCAAGTCTCTATCAGGCTTCCTTTTGCTGTCTGGCATGCAGTAATGCTGGGCATCTGTCAGGACAGAGAGAATCTTTTCTAGTTCTGTGTACACAGTGTTCCCAAGGAGGTAGTTAACACTCATGGAAAGAGCATTGGACTGGGACAGTAGACAAGGTTTGTTGGCACCTTGCAGCCTGCCAAGACTTTTTTTTCTATTGTGGTAAAATATACATAACAGCAAATTTGCCATCTTAACCATGTTTTTAGGTGTACTGTTCAGTAGCATTGAGTACATTCACTTTGTTGTGAAACTATCACTGCCATACATCTCCAGAACTTTTTCATCTTCCCAAACTGAAACTCTATACCCATTAAACTCCCCATTCTCTCTTTCCCCCAGCCGTTGGCAACTATCATTCTACTTTCTGTCTTTATGAATTTGACTACTTACATAAGTGATTACTCAAAGTCAATTTGACTACTCATATAACTATGCATACTCATATAAGTGGACTACTCATATAATTGGAATCATACAATATTTGTCCTTTTGTGACAAATTTATGTCACTTAGCATCGTGTCCTCAAGGTTCATCCATGTTGGAACATGCATCATAATTTCCTTCCTCTTTATGATGAATAATGGTCCATCGTATGGATATACCACATTGTTTTATCCATTCATCTGAATCTTTGCATTTTAAAATTAAAGACTAGTAGTTATAAAACCTTGTTTTCATTATGATAACATAGACATAGCACCTCACCATTTTCAGTGTACAGTTCAGTGGCATTAAGTACATTTGCCATCACCATCAGCCATCTCCAGAAATGTTTTGTCTCCCCAAACTGAAACTCCATACCCATTAAACATTAACTCCCCACTCCTCCTTCCCCCAACCCCTGGCAACCACACCTGCCAATACTTTTTACTGTACCCAGCCTCAACTTCTTCATCTGAAAAATGGACGCTGTCATCACAGCCTCGAACCCAGGAGTTGTTTGGGTGCTCACTGCGTCATTTCCATTCAGCTCAGGACTCTCTTTTCTGTGGGGTGAGGGCCCCCCTGGGGCTCCCTTGAGTTCTTTCTGCACTGGTGCTCACAAGCAGTCTGTTGGTGGCTGCTGGATTTGGACGACGTCTGGGAACACGCACAGGTCCCACACACCACAGGAAAAGAGGCCAACACTTCCCACATGGCAAGGAGTGGAGTTGTTCCTGACCTTCACACACACCTACGAAACACTGCTCTTGGAATAATTAAACACACTGAGCTTGAGATTGGAAAACCAGGCACAACAGGAATGATCTAAATTTAAGTCCCCATTTGGCTTTCTTTCCATCACAATCTTTCTGCACCTGAACAAAAAGAGAACGTGTTGCTGGTTTTGATTACTCATTATCTCCTACAAGAGAAAAAAAATTTACAAATATCACCCACCCAGCAGTAGAACATAAATACGTGAAACTACCTCTCCTTAAAGAGAAGAAAAATAAGTCACTATTCAAATTAAGAATCTCACTTTTGGCAAAAGAGCCAGTTTCAACTTTATATATTGTGCATGTTTATTAAAGTTTAACAAAGAAGAGAAATTTCATGTAATTAGTCACAAGAGAATACCCACACAAGCCCATAAATGTAACAGAAGCATATTGACAGTGGCATAAAAGGCAACCCTAATTAAATCTCAATTTCCTCCAAATACTGCCAGGTCTTTCAGGTATAAGCTCACTTACTGAGTGATGGAGCACTCTCTCTAATGTGCCCACATTTCAGAACGGGTACTGTGGTACTTGGAAGGATCTGGAACAAAGCCTTTTGAGTAGAGTTAAGTGTTCCTCTGCAGTTGGGATGTATCTTGCACCACCCAGGAAAGTGGACTGGAAGCCAAAGAGAGATGTGGGGGAAGGGGACTTATTCAGGAGAGGCAGACAGGGCCAGCTGGGGAATTTTCTAGAAACACAGAAATGTAATAACAAAACTAAGAATTGTGGGTTGGAAAGAAAATAAAATTAAGAAGGGTAAACAGAGATGGACATAGAAAGAGAAAAGAGGAAAGAGGGAAGGATGGAAATGGGGTCTGGCAACAGGAAGACGTGGTGGGGTGGGTGTGCTGGGAGAAAAGCTGGAAGGGACAGGACACTGGGATTCTGTGCTATCCTGTGTAGGTCAACAGCCTTGATAAATGTTGGAAATAAAAGCTTTCCCCCACCTCTCCAGGATGTTACTTAGCTACACATCAAAATCGGCCACAAATGGTGAGAGATGGGAGGATCCAAGAAACTAAGAAGTGGAAGGAGAAGAAGCAAAAGAAGGGATCCAAGCTCATGGAGAGGAGGAACAAAAGTTCTCACTCTCTTCCACTGTTTCACCAGACAGAGGTGTGGACTGGGACAGGAAGGTGCCCGAACTCTTGTTCTAGTGGACCACGTCCTCCCTCACTTTCTCATTCATCTCTCCCACACTGAGAGCTCATCAAGTAAAATAGCCTTTCTTCCTGAGGACTACCATTGCTTGATCACAGATACATGAGTCCCGTGACGACATGTCCTACAAGCAGCTGAACAGAAGCTAATGGGGCCAGTTGCCCTCCCACTGGATTCGATGCCTGCCAGTGGGGCAGGCAATGGTGGCAACAGACACTGAGGTCATGGGATTGACCAACAAGACAAAGTGTATCCTAGAGGGAGCAGCCACCACTTGGCTCCTCCTGATGGCTCCATGAACAAATGTGGATTGTAATTTTTGTGTGAAATATATTCAATGTTGACATTGAATTAAAATACAAACAAGAGGAGCCAGTTGTGGTGGCTCACACCTGTAATCCCAGTCCTTTGAGAGGCTAAGGTGGGAGGATCACTTGAGGCCAGGAGTTCAAGACCAACCTGGACAACATAGCAAGACCCCATCTTTACAAGAAATTAAAAATTAGCCAGATATGGTGACACACGTCTGTAGTCCCAGCTACTCAGGAGGCTAAGGTGGGAAGATCACTTGACCCAGGGGTTCAAGGCTCCAATGAGCTGAGATCACGCCACTGCACTATACCCTGGGTGACAGAGCAAGACCCCGTTTCCAAAATTAAACAAACAAAAGAAGTCACTCCATGGACCTCACAGAACTGATTTCCAGAATTCCAGATTTTCTGGCCTATAAGTATGTGACCAGGAAGAAGGGACAGAAGAGAGGATACCTTCATTTTCTCTCCTGTACTCCCAGTAGAAATTCTGCAGAGAACCAAAGGGAAAGATCCCATGGGGTTTTCCTATCCTGCTTAGAGAAGGGTGTTAAGGAACCTCCAGGATAAAGAACCTAGGAAGCTAAGCAGGAAGGAGGCAGGCCTGGCCAAGGGAGGCCTGGAGAAGGGAGGCCCTGAGGATCCCTGAGGGAAGCCTATGGATCTAGAAAGTGGTGCTTCCGCTCTGCCTCAGGAGGGGTTTTGCGTGCAAAGAGTGACATTCTGGGAACCTGCTCATGGAATGGAAAACGCAAAAGACTACGTCATGAATGTAAGCAAAACCCCCTCTCTAATAAAAATACAAAAATGAGCCGAGTGTGGTGGCGCACGCCTGTAATCCCGGCTACTCAGGAGGCTGAGGCAGGAGAATCGCTTGCACCTAGGAGGCAGAGGTTGCAGTGAGCCGAGATCGCGCCACTGCACTCCAGCCTGGGCAACAGAGTGAGACTCCACCTCAAAAAAAAAAAGAAACTGGCTTGCTTTCTGAGAAGAAAGAGGCAGAGGATAAGCCCCCTTCTCTGAAACACCATTCTAGCCCCACCACCGCCACCACTACTGGGCAGCTCTCCTTTTCCCCAAAATAGATCTTTTCCAGTGACATCTCTCTCCCACCCACCCCTCCCAGAAATAGCTTCTACTCCATCTCCTACAGACAAAATCACACATGTTCCTACCAAACTCAGGTGTGCATGCAAGCAAAATAGGGCTGGGAGAAGGCTAGAGTGGGGGTCAAAGTCCTGGCTTGTAAATGAGGTGATCTCTCCATATCTTTCTCAACTTCAATCTCTAACTGACCTTCTTTACAAAAAAACAAAACGAAGTTTTTGAAATTGGAATGTGGGATGGCATGTCTGCAAATGTGTCCAAGTGCATATAAGGAATTGGTCCTCTTTTCATCATATTTACTTGTTTACCAGATTCCTTCCCTCCAAGAGGGACTAGAAAAGCTAGTTTTCCAATCACCCTGGATATCCTTGAGAGAGTACTGACCAGTCCAGGCCAATCTCTACTCTGATCTCCATACATACCATATTAGTGAGATGAGAACTATTGGAGGCTCATGAATTTAAATTCAAGAAGCTTAAAAATAAGCTCCTGAAGAATTCTATCCAAAGTTGGTCTTTACAAGTTGTGACCCCAGATCTCACTCCACTGCCAGCTACTCTATTGGAGTTCACATTAAAGATAATTAGAGCCAGCTTTGGTTTTAAAGATAGAGGGGAAGAGGGAGTAGGACGGGAGTATGTTTTAGTAAGTACCAGAAAGAGATTCCCTGTCCTATTGACATTGCTCCCACAACACTGCTTGGGCTCCTCAAAGTCCATTGTTACCCATTCATTCCTTTATTTAACTTCTACTTTAAAGAAAGAGTCTAGAGTTGGACAATCTTGCCTCTACTATTAGCAATTATATCATCTCAGGTCACAGGCACTGCCCCATAGAGTTGTTGTAAGCGAAAGACACATCAGTACATACAACACAAAGGCTTGGTAATGTTACTGCTGTTATAATAATATCAATTATGATTATTTCTTTTAACCCAGTAAATCTCAACTTCCCTAGGATGCACCATGATGTACAAGCAAACGGTGAGAAAACAAATAGAACTAAGAACCACCATCGTAGGCTTTCTCCCTCCAGAACAAGCTCGAAGCATACAAGTTGCCACTGTAATATGAATATGTTGACTAATTAAGCAACTTTCTTCCATGGCTGCAGAGACCCTGTAGCCTGCAAAGGCTGTTTGGGTGAGATGAGGAAGATCTTCTTAAAAGAAGAAAAGAAAAGAGGAGGTGGGAGACGGTACAGAGAAAACACACCTAAACAGACTTAAAAGTCTGCCAGATTGCACTAGAGTGATGCAAGATGTCACCACTGGGGGAAACTGAGTGAAGGGTATATGGGATCTCTCTGTGCTTTTTCTTACAACTGCATGTGAATCTAAAATTATCTTAAAAT
Source organism: Macaca nemestrina (assembly GCF_043159975.1). Classification (NCBI taxonomy): domain Eukaryota; kingdom Metazoa; phylum Chordata; class Mammalia; order Primates; family Cercopithecidae; genus Macaca; species Macaca nemestrina. Next base: position 17,714,988 of record NC_092128.1, read on the forward strand.
AAGAAGTTTTTAAAAGAAGTCTGCCAGAAGCCTAGGTCTCTAAGACTCAATTAAAATAAATCTGTGTGCCCTCGGACAGCTGGCTGTCTTAGGATATTCCCTCTAGACCAGGGCTTTCTGCAAGCAGGCACTGTTACCTTTTCATCTCTGCATCCTCAGCCTAGCATGGTGCCTGGCCCACCATAGACTCTTAAGAAATGTTAAATCTCCGCACAAACGCTCTTTCCCAAACCCCCTCCCCCTGAAAACCAGTTGAAAGTACTGCTTACATGGTGGCTCACACCTGTAATACCAGCACTTTGGGAGGCCGAGGCAGGCAGATCACTTGGGTCAGGAGTTTGAGACCAGCCTGGCCAACACGGTAAAACCCCGTCGCTGCTAAAAATACAAAACTTAGACGGGCATGGTGGTGCGCACCTGTAATCCCAGCTACTCGGGAGGCTGAGGCAGGAGAATTGCTTGGACCTGGGAGGCAGAGGCTGCAGTGAGCTGAGATTGCACCACTGCACTCCAGCCTGGGCAACAGAGTGTGACCCTGTCCAAAAGAAATTTAAAAGAAAAAAAATACTGCTTCTCCTTTGGCTGCAGTGCAAACATTTAGGGTTTTGTTGCATTTAAATGTTTTCTACGTCTTTGGAAACCTCGACTAGAAGAGACATGTGTGCGCTGCTGTCAGTTATAGACGCCAAGCCAGGAAAGGTTAACACAGATGCAAACCAGCCACCATTAGCATCGGGAGGTTAATGGGAACAGGGCTGGGGCTGGGCTGTCTTCAGATTTCTGGAAATGTGGGGACAAAGGTTCACGTCTCTTCCGTGCTTGTATTCCCTCTCTGCTCTTCCACCTGCCTCCAGGTTGGCAGCCAAAATACACGCTCTAATTTCATTCTCTGTTGTTGCCCATGTGCTTTGTGAATTGCCTCTCTTGACACAAGATAAAGTGAATGAGCAGAGGAATTCGCCCCCTGCAGAAACCAAAGGCAAGGCCAAGTCTGTTTGCTAAGGAAACACGCCCCGCTCACCAAACAGCTCAACAGGTAGCTGCTGCTTCTGCCTCTTCACAGAGCCTCACAAAAATAATCCTTGAGCATCTAGGACCCACCAGACCCTGAGCTAAATGCACTCATGAATAAGGATACCTTATAAGGCATCCTCTTGGGAGTATATCACAGCAGGCCAAGGACAGTTAATGCCTGAAAAAGACAAGAAGAAAAAATAGTGGATTACACCTGCTGGGTCACCAGCTCTGGGCTGGATGTGCAGTAGCCTCCTCTCACAGGCCTGCTGTAGAAGTCCTCTTTCCTCAGCTCTCTGTACACTTTCCCAAAACAAATACCTAACTTCAATTCACTTAACCATGCCGGAGGGCACAAGATCTCCTCCAACCCCCATCTCCCTCATAGCCAGTATTCAGGTTTCTGGAATCTGGATACCTTCTTCACCTGTGTCCAGGACCTCCCACAGAATAGCAGAACAAGCATGCAGGTGCAGACATCTGTCATATTTCAAGCAGGCTCCCAGGTGGGCAGCTCTGGCCATGGGAGACTCCACAAAAGGGAAGAACACTTCTCATCGTATCATCCCAAACCCATGTTGAGGACAGCAAGCCCCAAGCAGCCTCTCTATCTAGTGATATTAAAACAGCAAAATTACCTGTGCAAGCAGAGTTCTGACAAATCGGATCAGACTGAAAAGAGCCCATGTTTGCCTGATGTCTCTACACAGGTGAGGGCTGTGCACGTGGCAATGGTGCATTCCACCAGGATGTAGCACAGGTGAAAGGCAGACAAGGCAGGGGTTTCTACAAGAGATTCTCTATTATTTTCTACATGAGAGAAATGAGGGCAAAGTGAATAATGTTCAGGATGTACTTTCTCTCTATTCTCTTCTCTATATTCTCTCAAAGAGTCTGGTCTTCAGTGGGAGAGAGGAATGAAATCCCTGCCCCCTGAAACCAGCTTTGTTTTTGCTGACTCAAACGGGGATCTTAGAGGACTGGCTCTCTAAATGACAATCCCCTGACTCAGCTTGTCTTCCCCAAGTATAAAGTCTTTAATTGGGAATCTTAGTGTAGTTAACATTTTTTGAAAGCTGTCACGCCTGAGAAAGGATGCTCACCCTGAGCCTGACTTGGTCTCTTTCAACTGCCTGCTTCTTTCTGTTAAGCATCTTTATGTATATAGTCCAGCCAGACCTGCATGCACCAGAGGCTGTCAGAGAGAAAGGTGGTGTCCTGCTGCTTCTTGCTTTGGGTCTGAGATCCTAAGTCTCAAAATAAAAGGCCTGGCTTTCTCAGAAGGGCTGTGCTCTCTTTTCCGTATTCAAGTAGCTGAGATCAGCAGGGGTGGAGAGGAACTCAGGGACCCGGAAACTACATCTTTATTTTCTGTAATCATTGCAACTAATATGTGTCGACCACATTTGCAGTTTCCAGACTCCTCCGGTCCACATCACTTTATTTTATCTTACAGCACTTTGGGAGTGAGCAAGAACCATTACCCACAGTTTGGAGAGAGTAGCAAACTGGCCCAACATCCCTTACCACCAAGTGGCAAACTTGGGACTCAAACCCTGGTCTCCCCATTCAAATTCTCTGCTCTTCCCACCACGATGTGACCTCTTTCTCCTGACAGAATTGCAGGGGGTAGAAATGTCAAACAGCAGAATGTTGGCTACCTTTCCAATTTAAAGCTCAATAAGGAAATAACAACATAACAACCTCATATTCTTTTGGGTTTCCTACGTTTGTGTTGGGACAATGAGATGCCTTCTATTACTATAGGTTCATAAACACTTTCCTATTTACTCTCTACATGCCAGGCATGGTGCTGGTTACAGGTATGTAACCCTGACAAGCATTACACATAAAGCCTTTCTGCTGTAGACAAAACTTTCTCCTTTGCCCTCCCAATAACAAATTAAAGAGAAGCAAAGAGAACCTCTGTTGTCCATCATGCAAAACAACATCAAGCAGTTCTTGGTGAATGTCCAACAGAAGACTGAATTGAGTAAAGCTGACATTCTTGATTCTCTCCCATAGTTTTAACTTCCTTTTCTTTTTTCCATTTCCGCTGCCTGCATCCCACTCTTAGCCACCATTCCACTTCCCCCTCATCATTAGGGGCCTGCAGATACAGCTGTCGTGCATAAGCTCCTTAGTACTTCCATTTCCAAAAGTCACTTTTTACCCAGGAAAAGCAAGCAAACAAAAAGGCACAAGTCAGGGGTCTTAACAGCCAAGTATATCATTCTAAATGAAAGGATTGCCAAAGACCATACTCCTAGTGAGTTGCAGGCCTTCCAGAGAGAGGGGAAGAGCTGGAAACAGGTGAATACCTGGAAGATGCTCAGGTCTGGCCATGTCTGGGAAAAGCAGAAGAGCCCCCTTTTCTAGGAGTCCCCAGTATGATAGAACAAAGTCAGGTCTTGTATCTTTGAGGCCATTTCAAGTATGTTTCACCTGCAAACCCCAGATGAGTCCTCCTGTCCAGATAAGAGTGATTTGGTTTCTCCCCAGTCTTGCCTCCAAAAATGGAAAAATCTCTGGGATTGCAGTGGACCTCTAGGTCTCTGTAACATTTTTATTTCACATGACCCTTTTGCCATGACCCTGACAATCTCATTTTTGCAGGCTCAACACTTCCCCAGAGCAGTGGCCAGAGAATTTAATAAAAAGAAGATCTGGCCAGGTGCGGTGGCTCACACTTGCAATCCCAGCACTTGGGGAGACCGAGGCGGGCAGATCACCTGAAGTCAGGAGTTTAAGACCAGCCTGGCCAACATGGTGAAACACCATCTCTACTAAAAATACAAAAATTAGCCAGGTACGGTGGCGCATGCCTGTAATCCCAGCTAATGAGGAGGCTGAAGCAGGAGAATCACTTGAACCTGGCAGGCGGAGATTGCAACGAGCTGAGGTTGCACCAGTGCGCTCCAGCCTGGGTGACAGAGTGAGACTCCATCCCAAAAAAAAAAAAGGATCTAAAAGCAAACTTCAGGGGGCAGAGGGGTATTCAAAGGTGAAATATGGGGAAGAAGCTGGAAGGATATTGGTTCATTAGTGATGCAAGAACATGGGCTCCCGACCAATGACTCTCAGGGCATGTGCTGGCTGCCCTCTTGTTTTCCTGCCCATGGAGATGAGCTTGCAAGGGCAAGGTCATTCCTTTGTCCCAAAGATGAAAGGTGCTTGGGGAATGATTCTTTACATCTGGTTTATTAGACAAGATAAAGGGCTCCTAGAGAAGATGGCAAGATGACAGTGAGAAGATATTTCTGAGAAATTAGAATAAACCAATGAGGGGAAAATGTCAAAGAATATGACACAGTAGGTTGAGAAGGAGAGGATACATTCAATAACTCTGCAGCTGTGCTCCACATGCATAAATATCCTGGATCTTCTAAATAAGAACAGCGTCCCATGCTTCACAGAACACTTAAGTAAATTCTTGGTAAATTTTCGCACAGGTGGAAGGAAACATTAGCGACCTGGGGTCATGGGGCGGGAGGTAGGTACACCTTGGTGCTTGGAGGTTCCCTCTTGAGAGGCACAGGATGGCTATTCATAACCTGACAAAGCAGAATGCTATCTTTGTATAATGTGTATCCAAGGCGAAATAACAAAGAGCCAATAAGGAAAGGGAAAAGACCAGGCAGGGCTTTGATATTTGAAAAAAAATGATCTCTATAACATACACAAACCCAAGTGCAGAACCCCAGGGACCACATTTAGGTGAAGACAAAAGGAGACGCCCAGCAAGTTGCCAAAATACTGGTCTCAACAAGACTGTGATTTGTTTTTTCATTGTAAGAAGATGAAAATTTCTGCACCCCAAAAGAGGAAGCTGGACCAAAAGGCTTTTGCTGTCTCTAAATTTCCCACGAAACTGAAGGTGCGATTCTTCAGTGAACCCTACAATTGGCACAGGGTTCTTGCTACTGTCTTGGTGGACAGGGAAGGAGTAAGATGTTCTCCCCTCTTTTACCACTTCCACTTGGTGCAGGAATTGTGGGCCTTGATGTCAATTTTCTTATCTCTTTCCAGACGTGTGTGGCACATGTCACTCAACAAAGAAAGGAAGTCAGTGTGATTACTCAACAAAGAGTTTTAAAAGGAAACCTGCAGCCATTATGTGTTCTCACTCCTCGCGCTACTGCCCAGCTTTCCTTCCAGGAACAGGGGCACACATAGTGGTCTAACCTACTTAAGCATAACAGACAATAGGCACCGTCTGTTAATTTCAGCTGCTTCTTATAAGAAATAAGAGTCTGTTACATGATGATGTCAGAAGGCCTCGGGATCATAAAAAGATTTCCCACAGGGTCTCCTAAAATAGGAGAGACAACCAGAGTCATTTTGGTTGAGGTAATCGAGTACAGAATACTCCTCCAGCTGCAGGGGATAAATAACACTTTCCCAATATAGATGGCAAAGCGTTCTCCGAATCCAGCAACAGCAGCGCTATCGAGAACCCTGCTATCTCCTGGAGGCCTCACTCTATTACATGTCGAACATCAAATAGATCCCTGCCTTGTCCTGCTGACAATTTTATCTCTCAAATGGTAGAGAAAGCAATTAGGAAACTGCTCTTCTTGACACAATTCTGACATCAAGGAAGAGCCAGCCAGCGATGGGTAGGTGGCAGGAATCTCCTGAGTGAGTAACCACTTTATCTCGGAATAAAGCGTAATCGCTTGGGAAGGGACACAGCTTGAAGGTGGACGTGGTCACTATTCCCGGCCATCATCTCTGAGCAGAAACTAGCTATGCCTCCTGCCTTCCAAGAGCTTGCAGTCTACCCAGAAGATAAGTCACATCTGCAGGCATTTCATCTATGACAAAGGAGAGGCCAAAGGGGCAAGTGTTATAGAATTCAAGGAAGGAAGAGTATCTTGTGGGTGGGGTGATGTGATAGAAATTTATTCTACAGAAATCTGACTTGAGCTGACTATGGAAGGTGATGAATTATTTAAAGCATGTGCGTGTGTGTGCAAGTGTTTGTGTGTGAATGCATGTTTGTGTGCATGCATATGTGTGTGCACGTGTGTGTGTGTGTGTGTACATGTGTATGTGTGTGAAGGAGGAATGTACATTTCACACCTGGGCAGTGGTTTGAGAATTAGGATGTAAATGTTCGCAGGAGGCCAATGAGTTTGGCCCAGTGGTGAGTTCCTATAAGGACACACTAAGCCATGGGATTGAAGACAGAAGGTAGTAAATGTCTTTTAAGTGTTAGTAAGCCATACCTCCTTCTCTGTCCTCAGAATCAGCTCCTGCAACCATATTTGTTCTAAGTGACCATTCACACTTCACCCCAGCACAGCTGTTTGAATTGGGGTGAACACATGACAAAAACTGAACCAAACAGTTGCTTTCTCCCAAGAGTTTAGAATTTGGATTATCTGCTGGTCTGCTGCTTTGTGGGTGCAGAAACTCAGGAGCTACGAGGAGACCATCTGCTCCTAAGAACCAAAAGAAGTGGAAGGCAGTCTGCAGAATGAGAAGAATGAAGGAGACAAATGTGGACAGGTAGAGATGAGCTCTCAGGACAGAAGGGACTGAACTAGACCCTGCCTTGTTCCATTTCTTCTTCTTTCTTTCTTCTTTTTTTTTGGTGAGGAGGAGAGATGGGGTCTCACTATCTTGCCCAGGCGGGTCTCTGGCCTCTAATTCTTGTCCTCAAATGATCCTCCTGCCTCAGCCTCCCAAAGCACTGGGATTGTAGCTACCATGCCTGGCCAGCCTTGTTCCATTTCCATCCTTATCTGAGAACTGTGGGGTCAGGCTGCTCTCCTTGTATGAGAGCCCCATGAAAGCCCTGTACCTTGATGTATTCTCCTTTTCTTTTCTTTCTTTCTTTTTTTTTTTTTTTTTTTTTTTTTCGTTTTTGAGACAGGGTTTCTCTGTCACCCATGCTGGAATGCAGTGGTGCGATCTTGGTTCACTGCAACCTCCGCCTCCTGGGTTCAAGCGATTCTCCCTTCTCAGCCTCCCAAATAGCTGGAATTACAGGCACATGACATCACACCCAGCTAATTTTTTATTTTTAGTAGAGATAGGGTTTTGCCATGTTTGCCAGGCCAGTCTCTCAAACTCCTGACCTCATGTGTTCTGCCCGCCTCGGTCTCCCAAAATGCTGGGATTATAGGCATGAACCACTACACCCAGCCGCATTCTCCTTTTCAAGTCAAGCTGGATTGCAGGGATTCTGAGACTGCAAAGAAAGATCATGATAATATATGCCAGGCACTGAACTGAGCACTTTACAGAGTTATGGCAATAAAACTGTAGGTACATATTGTGGACTATAAGTAACCTGCATAAGGCTATTCAGCTTCTAGGATGAAGCAGAGCCAGCGTTGGAGCCCAGACAGTGATTTGGAGCTGGTGCTCTCAACCCTGTCACTGTTTTCCCCCATGTCTTGGCAAAGGCATGTGTTCTGCAACCAGAGCTTATGGCAAATGATGTTGGACTTCATCCTTTATATCATAAAAGTAGTTGAAGATTTTTGAGCAAGGGAATGATACGTGCAAGGAGGGGACAGTCCACAGGCAGGAAGATCCTGGGGGTCAGACCAGCAGGAGAAAATGTTTTCCAGGGTTATGTTTGAATGCATTGAGCCTAATTGGGAAAGAAATGAAAACAAAACCGGGAGGAAAGCCAAGGTTGTTAGCCCAGAGGGATGAGAACCTGTCAGTCTGATAGGGGAGGTGAGGATAGAGAGGATGAATGAACAGCTAGGTCAGCAGCCAGGTAAGGGAAAGCACTGGAGCAGGACGCAAGGTAAGGAGTAAGCCAAGAAATGCAGTCAACCAGCACACAGTCAGGAACGTCACTCTTTACTGCAGAGCCTGGTGTTCACTGCCTGGTGGGAACAGCTCTTTCAGACAACCGCACTGGAGCTCATAGCTGCAAAGCATCAGGAGACCAGCAGTCCATCTGCAAAGGACCAAGGAAAGAGTGGGTGGGAGCAAATGATAGGGCAGCGGGACTGTCAAGGAATGCGGGTGCAAATGCAAAAGGAAGATGTAAGAGAGATGCCAGAAGGGATAACACAATCAAAGAGGGTTTTTCTTTCTATCATTTTTTCTTTTCTCATTTTAAATCTCTTTTTTTTTTTCATTTTTTTCTGGACAGGGAAGCTCTGTTTATCTTTGTAGGTAGAAGCTAAGGATCCAGCAGGAAAAATTGAAGCTGCAACAGATGAGGAATAAAGGATGGAGCGAGGCACTGGGTAGGCACCTGGACTAGAGAAAAAAATGAATGGAAAACATTATTGGAGAGAAAAATAGGTAGAATCCCATGGCTAGGCAGACCAACAGGGTAAGCCCTTCATGCAAGAAAGATTATGCAAGGTAAAGTTTCAGCACAATAATCACAAACAATCCCAGAGGGGGAAAAAAAAAAGAGTAGAGGCATCTAAAGTGGGCCACTCAGTCACCAGCTGTCTGCCAGAGTTGGAGCATTGAAGTGACAGGGACAAATGTGGGAAGGAGAGGTCCCCAACCGTAGGGGCACACAGCTCCGCCACAGAGGCCAGGGTATCTGCCAGCAGGGCTGCGGGCTCAAAAAGTGCTCAAACGTTTTTAAAAGAATTTTTGAGCTATGTATTGGGGGAAAAAAGCAACAAACGATGAATCCACTTCTCAGAGAAGATAATTTAATGCTCACAGATGGCAATAAGAAGGCAAAACTCGTAGTTTGTTTGCCTTTCCTTAGGAAAATGATCTTGAGAGGAAGCAAGGTAGAATAAACATCATGAAGAAATAAGTGAAGCACAAGAGAGTGAAAGGATAATAGGAGAACAGTTGGCTTCCTCAAATGAATTCAACTATTCAGGCCCCGACAAAGCACTGCCCAGCACTGAAGGTGGGGCTTACAGGTCCATGCCTGGGGACATTTTCAAAGAGATGCCAGAGACCTGAAGAGGCACAGATTTTGTCCAAATCAGGTGGGAGGAGAGGGGGAAGGCATACCCTGAAAAGCCCAAGCTAAAGCCCACAATGGAATTAATTATGAAACTGGTGGCTCCCGAGCATATGGAAGAGATGTTGATTACTGAAAGCCACTGGTGTTCATAAATTGTGCTACGTAACCTCATTTCCATATTTTAAGAGGGGCAACCAGACTGCTAGTTTTCATGACCTATATCATTCCAAAAAGAGTCAAAGGTTGATTAAAGGGACAGCAAAAATCCTCCAAGACACTGCAAATTATGAATATATGAGAAAGAAAAACAAAGGATAGGAGAGACATAAAAATTGAGCCATAAATAAGACCAATAATAAAATGTGCAATATAGAGTCTTACCTACTTGTTAAAATAAATTCTATTCACTTGATGAAGATGGACCACTAATTTGTCTCTAAGTGTTCTTAGAGCCAAATTATCACGCAACAACAAAAGGGAATTGTGATCAATTATTCATTTCACACCATCTATGAAATTTACAAAAGCAAGTAAGAAGAAAAGAGGATATAAGGGGAGATGGATGGAAGGAGAACAAAAAGACAGAAAGGTAGAAAGGAATAAAGAAAAGAAGCACAATTATTCCTGAGACTAGACCCAAAAGAGACTTCCCCAAGAATCCTCAGAAAAAGGAAAGCGTGTAATTGTAGTAAACAAGTGCTTCAAGGACTTTCTTACAGTTACATATAATACATAACCTCCAAAAACTCCCCTAACTTTCTAGTCTAGATTATTTGTAATTCAAATTTGAATAAATTTCATTAAAAATCCCAGTACTGTAAAAGTATCCTCAGTCTCTAATGTTGGCCTGATTATTTTAAGCAACATTCTGTGCAGATTAATTATAGACAAGCCAAATACCAACACAACAAACTCTGGAGGACTCTCCACATTCTTCTTTCTAGTGCTGGCTCAGGGTCACACATCCTCTATGCAGTCTGTCCAGGGCACTGCTTTGGAAAGACTTAGGGTCCTCTTGTCTGTGGAGACCAGTGGTAAGTGTGATTCTCCCTGAGGTCGGACAGGCTCGCATGGACAGCCAATGACCCAAGCTTGGAAGAGTCTTGAGAAACCAGCATCTCTGTCTTCAAACAATACGATAGCCAGGTCATGTCTACTACATGAATGATTATCTTCAGCTGGCTCTTTAAGTTATCATACCATCTCTAAAGAAAGAGGTTTTACATGGGTTGTAAAGGTTAGGATAGGGGGAAAATACACCAGAAAAACACTAGACTAGGAAGAAAACTGAGGTCCTGGCTCTACACCTATAACAATGTGAATTTATCTAAGCCATTTCACTTCTTTGGGTAATTCTCTATAAAATAAAAAGTTATATATTTAGATGACTGTTGACCCTCCTTTCTTTGCTAATATTCAATAATTTAGGAGTATAAAGTAAAAATGCGTATGTTCTGTCATTGTATAATATAGATAGTATCAGTTATCTTGATAATTTATGATGTAAGTCATTTGATTTACAGGAATCAAATTTCTTTTTTTTCTTTTTAATTTCAGCTGTTATTATTATTATTATACTTTTAAGTTCTGGGATACATGTGCAGAACGTGCAGATTTGTTACATAGGTATACACGTGCCATGGTGGTTTGCTGCACCCATCAACCCGCCATCTACCATCCACATTAGGTATTTCTCCTAATGCTATCCCTCCCCAGACCCCCACACCCGGTGTGTGATGTTTCCCTCCCCGTGTCCATGTGTTCTCTTTGTTCAGCTCCCACTTATGAGTGAGAACATGTGGTGTTTGGTTTTCCGTTCCTGTGTTAGTTTGCTGAGATGATGGTTTCCAGCTTCATCCATGTCCCTGCAAAGGACATGAACTTATCCTTTTTTATGGCTGCATAGTATTCCATGGTGTATATGTGCCACATTTTCTTTCCAGTCTGTCATTGATGGGCATTTGAGTTGTTCCAACTCTTTGCTATTGTGAATAGTGCTGCAATAAACATATGTGTGCATGTGTCTTTACAGTAGAATGATTTATAATCCTTTGGGTATATACCCAGTAATGGGATTGCTGAGTCAAAAGGTACAGAAATCCAATTTCTACATAAATTTTCAGAAAGATGTGCATTACAATGTGTACCTATATGATGATGAAGATGGGGCAATTCTAAATGCACTGTAGAATCCTGAATTGGATCCTGGGGCAGAAAAAGGGACATTAGTGGAAAAACTGGTGATCTCCAAATAAAGTATGTAGTGTTTTTTTGTTTTTGTTTTTGTTTGTTTGTTTTTTGAGATGGAGTCTTGCTCTGTCACTGAGGCTGGAGTGGAGTGGCACCATCTTGGCTCACTGCAAGCTCTGCCTCCCAGGTTCACGCCATTCTCCTGCCTCAGCCTCCCAAGTAGCCAGGACTACAGGCACCCCCCACCATGCCCAGCTAATTTTTTGTATTTTTAGTAGAGACAGGATTTCACCATGTTAGCCAGGATGGTCTCAATCTCCTGGCCTTGTGATCCGCCCGCCTCGGCCTCCCAAAGTGCTGGGATTACAGGCGTGATAGTTTTGTTTTGTTTTTGTTTTTGTTTTTAAGAGGTTTCACATATACTTTTCAGTCTGGTAGGCTTGACCTTTTATCTCACAACCAGCTCCACAAAAATATAAGCACCAGAATTCATACCTCTAATTGATCCATTCTTCTTGATTGGTCTTAGACTCTGGTCTCTGAACTATTCTCAACCTTCTTGGCTCCCTACCGAATCCCTGCATAAAGTCATGCAGCCCCTTTGATTACATAGTTTCCAATAACCCTTGATATCCTTGAGATAATACTGAGCAGCCCAGGCCCTCACGGCCAATGGTCAGTCTGATTCACCCTTCAGACTGGGTTTGAACAGACAGTAGTATTGGTGGTCATTCACTCGTGTAACAAATCTCACTGACCCTATATTATGCCCTGTATTGTTCCATCCTAAGATACTTTGGAATAAGACCATGGCATTCTATGATAAATGCCACTTTCACTTTCAATTCTTGGTAAAGATAATGGAATCAGCAAGGTCTAGAGAAGGGCAGCTAAAATCATCAAAAGACAGAAAAGTCTCCTTCCTGACGATAAATTAAATAAATTAGAAGTCTGCAAGACAAATAAAAATGTTAGGAGGAGGCAATGTCAATGTTTTCAAAGCCTTGAAGAGAAAAAATTGATTTGTAAACCATATTCCAGATAATAGACTGAGGTATCATCCCTTGAATCTTGAAACAGACAAATTTAGGGCAGTTAGAAATTACGAATAATAGCAACAAAACTGGTGATATCAAGAGCCAGTAAGGACTAAAAATGTAAATTTAAGGAGGATGAAAAAAAGTCATAAAAAAAATCTATGTAAGAATCTTAAGAGGAAACTGAACATCTATTACCTCTGGAGAGAGGCTCAACTCCCAGATCGCTTGGCATGTTGGCTACCAATAGCTAAGCTCTACTCTCTGCAGGACTTTGAGAGTTGCTTGTTTGTTTAAGCCGGTGTTGTTCATTTGCTGTGAGGATCAACCATGTAAAAATGCATAGCACTGTGCCCAGGACACCAAGCCCCAATAAGTAGCAGCAGCAGCCATGTGGCAGCCATTCTTGCATGATTCGGCTGAAGGAGGTCAGGTCCAGCTCAACATAACAGTTCTGCTGAGTTATTATTCTGTCTTCAGCAAATTAACAATTGCCACTTTTCAATAATCAGATTCTGCTGCCAGGTTCCTCTCAGCTCAACACTTGGGATCATTCTGGAGAATTCCAGATAAGTCCTTTCATACTTAGAAAGAGGATCTAGCACTATAAATGTTTTCAGTATCAAGATCATTCTGGTCCCAGGGAAAATGTTTTTGCCGAAAAATATAAGTGTACATTAACCAGTTGTCATGCGGTCCTCCCCTCACCCCTGACCCCAGTGACAGATGGTAAGAAATCTTATATGCCGAGAAGTAGAGGGTCAAAGGGCTTATGTTGTGGCTGCCTCGGGAAGAACGATAGGAAATCTCAACAAACACTTCAGACATTTGTCTTTGCAATAAGACATGTCAAAAAGTGAAACATACAAAATTAAAAGGTGAATAATAAGAAAAAAAGAAGATTTCTAGAGAAATGCACACTTAAAATAACTCAGAGTCCATCCAGGGGAAATGCCATCCACTTGCTGCAGGACGCATGATGGGAAATTTTTAAGGAGAAGGAAGTCACTGCTGGGACTCCCATATTCCTCTGGTGCACTTGAAATTCACCTTCTGCTTCTCCAGTCTGGGAGACTGATATCTTCATTCCCACTGGTCACTCTCAGCTTGGGCTAAGGCACATTTGCTGGATTCCTGGGGCCAGAGGCAAAGGCAACCACAGAAGGAAGAAGTTGGTTGAATGTTACAGCCAAGAATACTTTAGAGGCATTTTGAATCAACCTCCCTTTGCCCACAAATAAGCTGAGAGCCAGTGCATTTGGAAAAGAGCTGAGTCTATCCTCTTAGGACACAGCCAGGCCTGCCCAGTTGGGATTGTAGTATCCATGGAACCAGCCTTGTGACCAACTGGCCTTCAAGTTCTTCAGTGCCAAAATGGGGATAATAATAGTCCCCCCCCCCCATAGATTATAGGAAGCATTATTAGGTTGGTGCAATTACTTTTGTACCAACCTAATAGATGAGATAGTTTGCAAACTATACTTAGCATAGTGTCTGGCACACCCTAAGTATACAATAAATTATACCTATCATTATACCTAGAGTTCTTCATTATTATTTCCCGTCCTTCTTTTTCATCCCAATGCAGTTGGGGAAAAAGAATGAAAAATGAAAATATTTTGAGATTGTTTTCTGCCATTCCTGCATCTTCAAGTGCTCATTTGCTGAATAGGTTGTGCCTTGATTACAGTCCTATGTGGGTTTGAATTTACATTCACAAGTATGTTTGAATTTCACTAGCATTCCTCTCCAGGGACTCATGCTAAGTCAATACCTCTCATCAGATAAGGCTTAAATTGGTGTTGTAGACTACCATTTGGACTCCGTAACAGAATTGCAAATGGAGTGATAATTAATGAATTTCCCAATTATTCTCCCCTATTCCAGATTTATCAGCCATTGCCTCTTCAAAGTTGTTCTTCACCCTCAGGGATATGGTGTGATAATAATGAGCAAAGACGATAAAAAAGGAAAGCCCTACTGATTATAGGCAGGTGGCTGAATTCTACAATTCATTCCTCATAGTTGAGCCCTATATTAGTGTCTTCTCTTCCATCCTCTCTCCAACCACTGCATTCTGTTTCTCCCATCTGCCAGTGGATGCTTCAAAACTGTTCTCTCCAAGGGCAGGGTTACAGAAACCTCACAACTGGCAAACCCATAATTGGCAAACTCAGGGGTATTTTTCAGGCCTTACGAACATTTCCTTCTTTGAATTTTCTCTGTTGGCACCTGGTTTTCCTCCTATTTCTCTGCCCACTCCATCTAGGTCTAGAGTACCTCTTGTTCTGCTGTACCTTCTAAACATCTCTTCTTTCTATCGGTTCTTCATCCCTAGTTCCCTGGCCTGGTTCACACCTGTAGCATTTTCACCCAAACCACTGCAATAGCTGTCAAACAGGTTTCCCTGTCAGTCTCACACAACTACCAATACAATCTCTACTCTACCAGCAAAATGGTCATTCAAAAAAAAGGAAATCCAATCACATCATTCTCTTTCCTAATTTTTTTGCACCTCCAGAATAACATCCAGACATTTTCATGTACACACAAGTCCGCCCTTGACTGGGCCCCCCAGGCCTGCCTGCCACGTGTCCTGACGCTTTCCCGTGCTCTCCTTTCATTCACTGGCACCTCCACAATGTCATGTCCTTCCTTTGCGCACATGCTGTTCCCTCTGCTAAAAGTATCTCCCTCTAGTCGCAAACTCTGACCCATCATTGGAGGCTTGGCTCCAGGGTGACTCTTCTGCAAAATAGTTCCTCACTAGTAGCATACAAGACACACAGGAACCCTCCCATTACCAGGGTGTGTTTGCTTCTCCACCTTCACAGGAGACAGAAAGCTCCAGGGACCGTGTCCTACTGGACTTCATGTTCCCAGTATCAAGCACTGCAGTCCTTGGTCCCCGCCAGGCAGACGACGCACGTTCGCTGCTCGGTCCTCAACTAGAGACTAGATAAATGACTGGCAAAGGTAGACAAGCGTTCCTTCAAAAGGATATTTTTAAACCCCAGAAAAGAAAAGATGACAAAAATCCCTGTCTGCTCATGTGAGTGGCGTTCTGCAAGGCTTTCAGGAGGAAAAAAAATCTTATGGGTCTCACTGATGGCACCAGAAGAGCAAGCCTATCCCTGAGGCGCTATTTAAATTCCACTCTGTGATTTTCTTTTTAATTCATTTTTATTCCAGGTGCAGCCCTGCAGCTATTTTAAAACTGAGACTTAAAATAAACTAACACTAATAGCTGGAGTTATCACAGGCTCTCCGGTAACAGGGTGCCTTGAATCCAAAAAAAAAAAAAAAGTCCTTCACAGAA
This sequence comes from Macaca nemestrina, assembly GCF_043159975.1. Taxonomy (NCBI): domain Eukaryota; kingdom Metazoa; phylum Chordata; class Mammalia; order Primates; family Cercopithecidae; genus Macaca; species Macaca nemestrina. Next base: position 17,730,463 of record NC_092128.1, read on the forward strand.
TTTTGACAAACCACAATATCGCTTCCCAGGAGAGGGTGCAGAGCAAAAAGAACAGGGGGCTCCATCATCAAAGGATTGTGCTTCACCTTGCAAAAGCATTCATTCCTAGATTCCCTGAAATAGTTCACTTTGTACATTTAACCATTCGTTTTCAAAATATTAGCAGCCTGAAGGAAAGACTAGAATGCTTTGCAGGAAAACAGGAAAAAAACAAGAAAGAGAAGCAGCCTCCAACTGCGGCCAGCAGGTCACTTGTGTCATTCCCCCGAGACCCAGGGTCTGGGCACAAATGCCAGTTCCAGGTCCCACCCCAGACCGGTGGAATCAGAACCTCTGCTAGGAGGAAAAAAGTGTCATTTAGTTGCATGTTTTCTGGAAAGCAACTCCATGCTAAAGAAAGCTGCCCCAGGAAATGGAGTTTTGTGAGTGGTGCTGTATTAGTCCATTTTCACCGCTGATAAAGACACACCCAAGACTGGGAAATTTTTAAAGAAAAATGGGTTTAACAGACTCACAGTTCCATGTGGCTGGGGAGGCCTCACAATCATGGTGGAAGGTGAAAGGCACGTCTTACGTGGCAGCAGACAAGATAGAATGAGAACCAAGGGAAAGGGGTTTCCCCTCATAAAACCATCAAATCTCATGAGGCTTATTCACTACCACGAGAACGGTATGGGGGAAATCACTCCCATGATTCCTTTATCTCTGACCACATCCCTCCCACAACATGTAGGAATTATGGGAGCTACAATTTAAGATAAGATTTGGCTGGGGACACAGCCAAACTATATCAGGTGCCCAGAGATGCAGGCTTGCTTCTGACCTGTTTGGGTAGTCAAGAGCCAGGGCTGTTTCTTTAAACTCATTCAATGAGAAAAAAAAAAAAAAAAAAAAAATTAATGCTTTAATTACTGGTCTAAGCCAGCAGGGAGTCCACAATATGAATGGAACCCAGACAGGGAACTTTCCCAAACATTCAATACTAGACGTTTCTTATTTGGTCAGAGCAGCATCTCTCTTTATTTCCTTTTTCTAGAGGACAAGCCCACTGACCCCACCCTTGCCCCTCTCATGCCATGGGAAGTGAGCTTGCAACTGGATCCACCAAACTGGGTTTCTGTCACTTGCAACTGAAAGAGACTTGTGTATTATACAAGGTCAATGAGTGAAAATGGAGTCTATCTGAGAGCTTGGACTTCCAGGATCCCAGAAGTGAATAACTTGGGGACCATGGAGGTGTGCAATGGAAATCCACCAATGGCTACAGAAAGGGCAATCTAGGAAGAGAAGCCGGTGCTATTTGCTCATGGCTGGCTTCTCCAGAGACACTCCGTTCATTTTTGGTAACTGAGGTCAGACTCAGGGTTCCAGCTTGGGGCTACCCTAGCAGAACCCCACCTGAGGCCCAGGGCAGCCTCTCCTTCCCAGCCAGGAGTGCACGCCTCTGAGTCCAGCTTGCTAGATTTTGCCTTGCTAAGGGAACAGTTACTTTGCCTAGAACAAAAGTGGCCAGCTCTCCCTCCTACAACTTTTCACAGCATTTGCTCTCCCCATCACTCTTCTTATTTACAGTCTGTGACAGCCTTCGAGTCAGAAAGAAAACTGGACAGTGTTTCCCAATATTTAAAATTGCACGGGCCTATAAAATCGTCTCATAAAAGGAGTGCCAACTTATTATTTTGCTAAAAGTGACACTGTTTTAAAAACACAACCCTTTAACACTATCCTATCATAAAAGAAAGAATGTTCTTATACCAAAGAAAAATGAAAAGCACCTGAAACACACAATCTCAGAATAGACAAATGAAAAGTTTACTATGTTGCCACCTCCTATCTCCTCTTTCTACTTTTTTTCATTTTCTTTGGACCAGAGAAAATGGCCTCACAGATCAGCCCCAGACTGCAGAAAAGCATTTCTGAGTTACTCACCTAGAAGTCCTCTGGCCCAACTAATCCAAGACAAGGACCCATCGATGGCCAGCATGTGACCTCTGTTTATTCTCACTCTGAACAGAATCTTACCCTGATAAGATGTTTTCAGGTTACAAAATGCTCACACATGCTTTATTCACATTAATTTTGGTGGATTCTCATCACAAAGCTATTTTGCAGATGAGAGAGCTGAAGTGCTCACCTTGGCCTAATGGTGATAAAGGATTTTCCTTACTTGGGCACCAATTCTGCCTGCCTTTAATCTCCACCTTTCAACCCTTATTTTGCCCTTTGGAACTTTCCTTCTACACAATTGTTCTTAAATTTCACCCTTCAGTCCTCTCTTTTCCAGGCTAACTAGACAGACCTCGGTAAACTCCCATCTAAATCCCTAACATGTTCCACAGTGCTGGTAGCACATATATATTCAAACAGTGTTTGCTGAAGAATAAATGAAGGAATTGCTCCTTATTCAACATGATTTCTAGACCCTTCACTTCCCTGACCATACCTCTCAGGAGACATTTGCAATCTGTTTTTTTTGTTTTGTTTTGTTTTTTGTTTTTTGTGAGACAGAGTCTCGCTCTGTCGCCCAATCTGGAGTGCCATGGCACAGTGTTGGTTCGCTACAACCTCCACCTCCTGAGTTCAAGCAATTCTCCTGCCTCAGCCTCCCAAGTTGCTGGGATTACAGGCATGCAGCTACCACGCCTGGCTAATTTTTGTATTTTTAGTAGAGACAGGGTTTCACCATGTTGGCAAGGTTGATCTCGAACTCCTGACCTCAGGTGATCTACCGGCCTTGGCCTCCCCAAGTGCTTGGGACTACAGGCATGAGCCACTGTGCCCGGCCCTGCAATCTTTTGATGTGCCTCCTAAAATATCATGCCCATGCGCAAGTCATGCACCAGACAGCCTTAACTATGCAGAATGCTAAGTCCCCTCGGCCCTCTTGCCCTGGGAGCAAAGCCTTCATTCTGAAGCTTGAGATTGTGTGATTTCCTTTCTGGAAGCTATTTCCCACTGCCGACATCTATGAGACTGTAGTCATCTAAAACTCTTAGATATTCCCAATTCCGAATTTTTTCACTGGTATTTTAAATCTAAGAAGAATTCTCTAACATTTAGCCCTGTTGTATTTATTGTTATTAGTCTCCAAAGTCAGTGTCTTCTGTTCTTATCTGACTATTCATATCTTCATATCTTATCTCTCCAACTAGATTACAAGGTCCGTGAGATGGAATGTTATATACTTTTATGTTAGGAATAAGTGTAAATGTTCAGCATGGTAACATTCATGGTAACATTCTGAATGAACATATATATATAATATATATAATATATAATGAACATATATATGCTGGCTCATTAAGATTCATTTTTACCCTAATATTCTTTTGTCCAGGACTTTCAACATCTGATGAAGTACATCTAAGTCCCAGGGGCAAGCACCTGAAGACTTGTGTCAGCTGCCCCTCCATACACACACACACAGTCACGAGCTGCAAAATAACATTTCAGCCAACAATGAGCCACATAGATGACAGTGGTCCCAAGAGTTTACAATGGAGCTGAAAAATTCCTGTCATCTAGTATTTACTATACTCTATTTTTTATCGTTATTTTAGCATGGACTCCTTCTACTTATATATATATTTTTAAAAACAAAGTTAACTGTAAAGCAGCCTCAGGCAGGTCCTTCAGGAGGGATTCCAGAAGAAGGCATTGTTATCATAGGAAATGACATCTCCATGTGTGCCACTGCCCCCGAAGACCTTCCGGTGAGACAAGATGTGGAGGTGGAAGACAGCGAGATTGATGAGCCCAACCCTATGCAGGCCTAGACTAATGTGTGTGCATCTTTGTTTTTAACAAAGAAGTCTAAAAAGTAAGAAATAAATGAAATAAAACATTTTACAAATAGAAAATAAAGCTTATAGAATAAGGATACAAAGAAAGAAAATATTTTATACAGCTGTATAATGTGTTTGTGTTTTAAGCTAGTGTTATTACAAAAAAGTCAAAAAGTTTTTAAAAATTAAAAACTTTATACAGTAAAGTTGATTATTGAAGAAAGAAAAATATATTTTATAAATTTAGTGTAGCCCAAGTGTGCTGTGTTTATAAAGCCTACAGGAGTGTGCAATAATGTCCTAGGCCTTCACATTCACTCACCACTCACTCACTGATTCACCCAGAGCAACTTCCAGTTCTGCAAGCTCCATTCATGGTAAGTGTCCTGTACAGGTATAGCATTTTTATCTTTTACATCATATTTTTACTGTACTATTTCTATGTTTACATTGTTTAAACACACGAATACTATTGTGTTACAGTTACCTACCGTATTCGGTACAGCCACATGCTGTACAGGTTTGTAGCCTAGCAGCAACAGGCTATGCCGTATAACCTAGGTGTATAGTAAGTAGGCTCCACCATCCAGATTGTGTTAAGTATGTTCTATGGTGTTTGCATAACGGCAAAATCACCTAACAACACTGATATGGTTTGACTGTGTCCCCACCCAAATCTCATCTTGAATTGTAGTTCCCATAATCCCCATGTGTCATGGGAGGGACCTGGTGGGAGGCAATTGAAGCAAGGGGGCAGTTACCCCCATGCTGCTGCTCTCATGACAGTGAGTGAGTTCTCAGGAGATCTGATGGTTTTAAAATGAACTTTTCCCTGTTTTGCTTGGCACTTCTCCTTGCTGCCACTGTGTGAAGAAGGACTTGTTTGCTTCCCCTTCTGCCACAACTGTAAGTTTCCTGAGGCCTCCCCAGCCACGCAGAACTGTGAGTCAATCAAACCTCTTTCCTTTATAAATTACCCAGTCTCGGGTATGTCTTTATTAGCAGCGTGAGAACAGACTAAGACAAACTCATTTCTCCAAGTATATCCCCATCATTGAGCGATGCATGACTGTATTTCCAGCTCTGACTCACGCTTGTTTCCACAGGACTCATTGGATGCCCCCAAAGCAGCCTGCTGGCACCCAGGCACACCTGGCTCTTTCTCTAAGACCCTCCTTTCCTCAGTTCCCATCACTGCCATCTCAAAACTCACTGTTTCCATGAGCCCCGACCCACTGCATTTTCCCCATGTCCCCTCAGCCTTTCTAATACTCAGGAAAAACATCTGGAGCAAACTGGTGAGCACTGAGGTTAACCAAAACAGAGGAGGAATCATCCTTCACTTTAAAATGGGATTCCCTCTACAAAACTTGTCAAGAATTTATTTTTATAAAATATGATCAGATGTGCCCATATGTGCTTAACATGTAGCTTTCCATGAACACATCCACTGTAGCCGGAGAAGCCTCTGAATCTTCACAAATCATTGTTCTCTGCAGCAATGCTGCTTCCAGGCTCCAGCCAATGGCCTTGAGAAAGAGTCTGTCATTGATTAAGTGACAAGGAATTCTGTACAACAAATAATTATGTATAGAAGAAGTGCTTTCCTTGGACTGTATATATTGCAGTTTTTCTATGAACCTTATAATTAAATTAAAGAAAGCATAGTCTTATATCCAGAAGGCAACTTGATTGAGCTATTTACATTATGAGCAAGGTAAGCAGAGAGGTTTGCAACTTCTTCATCCTGCTTTCAGATACTAACAATCCTTCAGTGAAACTCACCCATGAGCACCCCCTCTGGATGCTGAAGGATGGTGCTCCCATCCTTCCCCTACAGGATTCAAAGGATTATTGCCAACTGTCTTATAGGAGAGGTTGGACATCAGTACCCTTTTATCTGAAGCTCCTGCAGACAAGTGGGGTGTTACAAGGCAAACTACACAGTTTTTCAACATCTCACTATCACAAAGTCATCTGGATACCCCATTGCATATATTCATAAAAATTGCAGCTATAAGTACTTTACTTACTCAAATATGGCTTTGATTTTGTCTTTTCTTGGGAAAGGTACTACACTTGGATAGAGGCTTGCTGGGACTCTTCCCAGTTCCCAAGACAGTGCTGGGCATAGGAATTTTTGTTATTGTTGTTATTGGATCATTTGTTATTTTTACTGAGTTTTGAGTATCTTGAATAAAAATCCTTCATCAGATAATGTGATTTGCAAATAGTTCTCCCAGTCTTTGGCTTGTCTTTTCACTCTCTTTGTGTCTTCCAGAGAACCAAAGCTTTACATTTTGATAAAGTCCAGTTTTCTGACAGTATTTTTACCTAAGTTTCCTTTTCTAAACCTCCACATTGCCAGCTCTTGAGATATAAAACTGAAATCTTCGGTTTTTAGACAGAGGAGGGAAGGCACATGTTTTCGGGACTTCACTCGTTTGGTTCCATCCACCCTTGGTTGGAGTTTGGGTTTCATCGCAGACAGTGCTGCCATTAGACCAGGGCAACAGAGCTGCCTCCTTGGTCCCTGCTTTTTAGAAGGCCCTGATTTGGTCCTCCTCCAGCTGTGCCTTTCCCCAGGGGGCCAAAGGGATGTTCCTATGCAGACCTCACTCTAGATCACAAACTCCAAGTGTCCAGCACTTTGGAATTCTCTGCCCAAAGAAACAGCCTATTCCTCATGTTTCTTCCCTTGAGGGCATGGATTTGGGCATGGACAGAGCTTGGACCTGCAGACTGGGTTGCCATACCTGTGGAAGTGAGGACCATCCTGGAATGGAACAGAGTCGGAATAGAAAAAGACAGTGGGGGGCCTTCTTTGGATTCCATTTGTACTTTTGCTTCAGCCCCAGGTTCAGGTATACAATCAAACATTTCCAGGAGTGATTTATGATAGAGAGTCAGAACCTATGAAATCCAAATTTTTGCAGCAAGTGAGTCATTGGATAGATGAGTATGCTGCTAATGGAACCAGAACACACAAAGAGGAGGGGTCTGGAATGGGGAGAAACATTACAAGTTAATGAAGTCATTTAATAAAAATTTGTTGAGCACCAACCTATGTGCCTGGCATAAGACTGAATGAAAGAAATATTTTGGCCTGGTTGAATTTATATTTTGGTGGAAGAGATGGACAAAATCAAAGCCATTTATAATGTCAGGTGGTAACAAGCGCAAGGAAGAAAAAGTAAGGTGTGGGAGTGAATGGGAACTACTTTCAGAAGAGGAGTGGCATAGAAAAGCTCTCTAAAGAGGTGACATCTGAGCAGAGTTCTGAACAAGTCATTATGATATCTGGGGAAAATGTTCTAAGTACTCAGGTTACTGAAGAACAAATGTAGAGGGGAAGAGGCAGCAATTGGTTTGCGGACGAAACCAACTCCAAGTGGTATAGATGGGGCTCAGCGAGGAAGAAAGCAAGGAGTAGGAGATATAAATCATCCTTAGAGACTAGTTGTTGAGTTTGAGGAACCTATTACATCCAAACATATGTCCATATGCCCAACAGGCAGTGGGAACTAGAAGTCCAGAGTTCAGGACTAAAAGTGGTACTGCAGATAAAGAACCAGGCATTGCTAGTGCCTGTATGGAGATGGTGAGAGCAGTGAGAGCATCAGGCAAGGGAAATGCTGGTAGACCTGCTTATAACTGGAGCCAATGAGAGAATAAATACCCAAGTGCACGCTCTCTCTGCAGTCATAATTACTGGTCAATTTTCTGAAATAGTATCTGCTTAGATGATTAATAATCACTATTCTATTAATTGTAGAATGCAGTGTTTTGGTTTGGTTTTATGTCTTAGATCAGCATCATATCTGTGCCTTAATATTTCTTCAAAAATACTTCCATTTCTCACTCACTTCTTATATTCCAAGGATCCTCAGGGTTTAATATTTTGTTTCTGTGGTATTTTTTAATATTTAATTGATGACTAAAGATTGAACATATTTAAAGGGCACAGTGTGAGAATTTGATACATGTAGACATTGTGTAATAATGATCACAATCAAATTAATCAACACAGCCATCACCACTTATGCTGTACATGACCTCCCCAGAACTTATTCATCTTATAAGTGAAAGTTTGTACTCTTTGATCAACATCTCTCCATTCTCCCACTCCTGGCCTCTGGTGACCATCATTCTACTCTGCTTCCACGAATTTGATTTTTTTTAGATTCCATGTATACATAAGATCATGCAGTATTTGTCTTTCTTTGTCTGGCTTATTTTACCTAGCATATGTTCTCCAGGTTTATACATGTTGCTACAAACAGAATTTCCTTCCTTTTATGGCTAAATAATATTCCATGGTATGTATGTATGTGCATACATGTTACATTTTCTTTATTCATGCATTGATGGACAGAGGTTGATTCCATATCTCGGCTAGTGTGCATAATACTGTAATAAACATGGAAGTGCGGATATCTCTTTGACAGACTAATTTCAGTTCCTTTAGATACACACCCAGAAGATGATTGCTAGATAGTATGGTAATTCTATTTTTAATTTTTTGAAGAACCTTCATGCTGTTCTCCATAATGGTTGAAAATCAAGTTGCTGCTGTTATCTTGTCCTCAAGTCATGTTTAAAAGCAGCAATGAGAAGCAGTGCCTACACTGCTCAGGGTGGATGGCAAGGGCAGCCCACGGGCTGGTGTGTAGAGGGGAACTCTCAGAATCTCTGGATTTACGGACAGAAAAGAGGTTGTGCCTATGGATATAATCCCCAGCACTGGGGCTCTCAGGACCTCTGGTGGAACGACCCAACAGTTAAATCCCAAAATGGAGATTTTGGGTTTTTCCAGGGAAACAGCATAGTTGACACTGAATGTTATTTGCAGATTTAACTGTAGAAGGTTTAAACCATTTTTCTTGTTTTCAGTGAATCATTTCATGGAAATAGCCATATATTATTCCTTGTTTTAGAACCAAATTATTTCTTAAATAAGGGGGATTAGAAAAGTGAGTTATGCTAGTAAAATTCTCAAATTGCTTTGCACAACATCAATTCAGTGAGATGCATTCCCGCCTTCATAGGTAATGGCCCAAATTTAAAGTAACATAATCAACAACCAGGATTTGTCAAACATAAGACTATGTGGGAATGTATGCTAACCACTGCAGGAGATGGGAAATGCATTAGGAATTGCCCTGAGAAAATGTGCCACCCAATTGGTAAGCAGAGGCATGAAAATGAACTGTAGCACAAGGCAGTGAATGGCAAGCAGTTTGTGCTACCTGAGCTATATGAGTCCATAGAAGAGATCGCTTCTGTCTGGGATGTTCAAAGAGGGGGTAGGATTTGAGCCGAGCACTGAAGCATGGAGAGAAGGAGGCCCAAGCAATGGGACAGTGTGTGCAAGGGCATGAAGATGAGGCACAATAGGGCAGATCTGACGGTGGAAATGCAAGTTTAAATGCTGATACTTACAAGCTGTGTGACCATGGGCAAGTTGTTAAACTTTTCTGAGCTGCCATTTTCTCATGGTGAAAGAGAGATACTAGAGGAACCTGCCTCACAGGATTGTTGTGGAGAATAGAGGAGATAACACAAGTGAAGCACTAGGCAGCACCATACTTGGAACTGAGGGTTCCAGTCAATGTTCAGTATTGTTACACTTACCAGGTTGTGAAAGAGCGCAGGCAACCCTTGAGTTGAGCTCAACACTGGAACCAAGATCAATGACAGAGGGATCTTGTTTTCAAACAGCAACTAATGACCAGAGAGAGGAAATGGGTCATGAAGCTCCATGGTGCCTTTCATGAAAATGAATGTAAGGGAGTGATTCAGGAAAAGGGACCACAATCAACACCAGCAGACTCTTCCTATGCACTGGGGCCCATCTCATGATGAGCATGAGAAATGGAGTCCATTCACCCTTGCCCAGCTCCTACACCAGCTACACTCTTTAGACCAAAAAGCTCCTAAGAGGAAAGTCAGAAGGAAACCAACCCAGGGAAATACTTGGGGATGGTGCCTTACAATCTTTGCCCCCTCATTCCTTCCCCTCAGGAAACTATAGGAAATGAGAGTTTACTGAAGGCAGAGATGACTGAGAGTACTTGCTACAATGCTTGGGACATGGAAAGATTCTGCAGCAGACCTCCTCCCACCCCAACCCCAGCCTCTCAGGCAATGGATGAAGGAACAATACTCACTGGAACCAGATACAGGAGCATGTCTCATCCACGAGCCATTGCAGGGGTAGGGAATTCTCTGTTACCCGGGGCAACAGACAAATGGAGGAGACAATCAATTGTCCCTTTGAAGTCCCAGAGGACACTTCTAGAGCCCATATTGAACGTACCTGGCTTAGAGGACTTGGGAATGAGAAGGCCTGCAATGTACCTGCCTGTCAGCTAGTGCTACCCTCCACAGTGTTGAAGATGGTACAAAAGAAATGTACAGAAGTGAAAAGAACTAGGAGGCTTGGGAAGGTACAGGAGAGATCAAAGAGGCTGATTGATGGAAACATTCTTACACACCTGGGCTAAGCAAGCTAGCTCAGTGGCCAAAGTGCAGTGGCATTTTCTTTTCTGATACTAGAGATACAATGACATAGTTACTAAGGACATGACAACATTTAGCAGCAAAGGCTAGCAAGAGTTATGCTTCAGTTTCTGGAGGCTTGTAAAGAGAATTTATCTTTCTTTGCATCCTTTTGATTAAACCTCAACTCAAATCCTACAGTGTTTTTAGAAAGCCCATAAGTTAATTAGAAATGATGCTTTGAGCAAGACTGGAAAGAACAGCAACAAAACAATCATTCAAAGTAGTGAAATAACTCTTGGTGAACACATTTCACAACTAGAAATAATGTTAAAAAGTGGCTGAATCCCATTACTGGGGATATACCCAAAGGATTATAAATCATGCTGCTATAAAGACACATGCACATGTATGTTTATTGCGGCACTATTCACAATAGCAAAGACTTGGAACCAACCCAAATGCCCATCAATGATAGACTTGATTAAGAAAATGTGGCACATATACACCATGGAATACTATGCAGCCATGAAAAAGGATGAGTTCGTGTCCTTTGTAGGGACATGGATGCAGCTGGAAACCATCATTCTCAGCAAACTATCGCAAGAACAGAAAACCAAACACCTCATGTTCTCACTCATAGGTGGGAATTGAACAATGAGAACACTTGGACACAGGAACGGGAACATCACACACTGGGTCCTGTTGTGGGGTCAGGGGAGGAGGAGGGATAGCATTAGGAAGTATACCTAATGTAAATGATGAGTTAATGGGTGCAGCACACCAACATGGCACATGTAACAAACCTGCACGTTGTGCACATGTACCCTAGAACTTAAAGTATAACAAAAAAGAAAAAAAAAATGTGACTGAATACACTTGTTACTACATTGCATGAATCTTTAGGATCAAGAGAACCTACCCAAAGAAAATTCCCAAATGTCAGCTTCTTATTGTCCCTAGGCAGGAGAATTGCTTGAATCCAGGAGGCAGAGGCTGCGGTGAGCCAAGATTGTGCCACCTACAGCAGATGCTTCTTAGTGGTGTAGACTGCTCACCTGAGTTTCTGGGCCTGACCCAGGTGCTCTCCAAAGCTGTAGACTGTCTGTACCTACCTGAGTATCTGGACTTGAACCAGGTGCTCCCCAGAGCTGTAGGCTCTCTGTACCACCTGAGTGTCTGGGCTTGAACCAGCCGCTCCCCAGAACTGTGTACTAACCATATAAAAATCAGAGCTTTGAACTGGGTGCTCCCTCAAAGGTCTTTACTTCTGCTACTATATTCTTCCAAAACCACACAGTTCTTTTTATTGTTGTTGCTTTTGTTCTTTTTCTGGGGGTTTTTCGTTTGTTTGTTTTTTGAGACTGAGTCTCACTCTGTCACCCAGGCTGGAGTGCAGTGGCACAATCTTGGATCACCGCAGCCTCCACCTCCTGGGTTCAAGTGATTCTCCTGCCTCAGCCTTCTGAGTAGCTGGGATTACAGGTATGTGCCACCAGGCCCGGATTATTTTTGTATTTCTAGTAGAGATGGGGTTTCACCATGTTGGCCAGGCTGGTCTTGAACTCCTGGCCTTGAGTGATCCACCTGCCTTGGCCTCCCAAAATGCTGGGATTACAGGTGTGAGCCACCGCGCCCAGCCGCAATGCCACACAAATCTTATAGTAGAACTTCAGGCACTGCAGCTCTCCATTCACAATATATAAAGTCATCAGTATCTAGGGAAATCTGTCATGTCGTGAATTTCTAGCCAGTCCCTGCATTTCATACTGTTGATAAGTGAGAAACACAAGACTCCAAAAATTCATGGCAAAACAAATTAAAAGAGAAAAATTAAAAATATAAGCTTCATTTTTCAACACAGCTCCATCAAGCTCAAGATACTTTTGTAAGAGATATCAGCCATTCAGTTCATCCCTAAATTACTGGGGGTACTGGGAATGCAGTCTTTTTTACATTATTAACTGAAGAAAAATTGTTTCCCTTTACAGTTGTTTAAAAATTAGGAAACAAAGGCCAGGCACAGTGGCTCATGCCTATAATCCCAGCAAGCACTTTGGGAGGCTGAGGCGGGTGGATCACCTGAGGTCAGGAGTTTGAAACCAGCCTGGTCAACGTGGTGAAACCCTATCTCTACTAAAAATACAAAAATCGGCTGGACGTGGTGGTGTGCATCTATAGTCCCAGCTACTTGGGAGGCTGAGACATGAGAATCGCTTGAACCCGGGAGGCGTAGGTTACTGCAAGCCAAGATCACGCCACTGCACTCCAGCCTGGGCAACATGTTGAGTGAGACTGTCTCAAAAAAAAAAACAAAAGAAAAAAAATTAGGAAACAAACAGAAATCATAAGGAGCCAAATCAGTATCGTAAGGTAAATGGGATGCATAACAATTTTCCTGCCGAAACTCTTGCAAAACCCCCTTGATTGATGGAGGAATGAGCAGGAGCATTGCTGTGTTAGAGGACTCTCTCCACCATGGCATTTTCTGCTAAAGCTTTGTTAACTTTCTCAGAACACTCTCATGATAGGCAGGTGTTATTGCTCTTTGGCCCGCCAGAAAGTCAATAAGCAAAGCGCCTTGAGTATCTCAAAACTGATGCATGACCTTTGCTCTGGCTTTCACTTTCCCTCTTAGAAGCCAGTGTTTTAATTGTGCTTTGTCTTCAAGATTACTTTGGTAAAGGCAGGTTCCACCTCCTGTGAGAATTCAAAAAAATGCTTCAGGATCTGGATCCCACTTGCTTACAATTTCCATTGAAACTTCTGCTCTTGTCTGCAGCTGATCTGGGTGCAACCGTTGGGGCATTCATTGAATGAAAAGTTGTCTCAACTTTAATTTTTCAGTCAAAATTGTATAAGCTGAATCAGTTCAGATGTCTATAATGTTGGATACTGTTTCTGCTGTTAAACGCGGGTACTCTTCAATTACAGCATCAAGCAGATGAATTATTTCCTCACAAATTGATGTGTATGACCTGCTGCTGCAGGCTTCATCTTTAACATTGTCTCAACCCTTCTTAAAACAAGTTACCCATTTGTAAACTGCTGATATATTTGGGGCATTTTTCCCCATAAAGCTTTTCAGAAAACATCAATGGTTTCACCATCCGTCCGCTCAAGTTTAACCATAAATTTGATGCTTGTTCATGCTTCAATTTTAACAGAATACACGTTGCTCTGATAGGGACTTTTTTCAAACTAATGTCTTATCCTTCTTAGTGCTTCAAACTGGGTCCTGATCAGACATATTATTGCAAGTTAGTGCAAGTTTATTTTGGTGCAAAAAAAAAGATTTGAAATCCATTGCATAGTTTTTTCATAATACGCATTTTCCATGAACATTTTGTAGAATGCTTGTATGGGCTCAATGTAATTCTGTAGCTCTATATAAGCAGAGTGGCATGGGAGATAGAGTCACAAATGGGCTTGAATCAGGCTCGTGCCCCTTTATCAGCTCCAACACTGACTTTCAGGGTAAACTTTGAGAACACTTAAGGAACATGTGCTAACTGCAGGCACCTGCTATGTTCTGAGGAGGAAATGGTTACCAGCCTAGCCCGTCTTTTGCCCCATCCCCCAATTATATGATGAGTGCAGAATCAGGCCAGTAGAGCCCTTCAGAGGCTTTTAAAGGAAAGCTGTTCTAGACAAGGATATGTCATAAATTAAATATAAAAATGTCCCAAGTGCCGGAGCAAGAAAGCTGGAAAAGCCCAGAGAAGACTGTAGCAGTGCCGGCAAAGTCTGAAGCACACAAGGCTCGGTAGCCACTCCTGCATCTCTGCAGACATGGTTTGGTTTCCAGCCTGATGCTTGAAGTCAGTCCATTAGCTGGGGATGCCCACATCCACGCCTGGGCCCTGGAGGATGTTGGCTCAAAGCCACAGCCAACCGAATGCAGAGGAAGAGGAGGCTGAGGGGAGCCGACAAATGATGAGCTAATGAGGGTCGCCCTCCAATATCTTCTCCATTACCAAGGCCTCCAAACCCACTACTGGCTGGGCCTTGTTTTGAGTTAGGCAATGTCCTGTCTTTTCAGTTATCTCTGAAAAAGTAAAAGCTGTACTCTAGGTAGAACTCACTCAAGCTCCTACTACTTTAGTGGGAACGAATTTAACAATTATTTAATGCCTTATTAGGATAGACAGAAAAACCCATTAAGCGTAGAAATTTGCGGTAAGTAGAGGGCCCAGAAACCAGGAGACAGAACCAAGAAAGGTCACAGAGCTTCATTTGTTAGCTGAATTCCCCTGGGCCAACGAGCTTTTAGCTCTAGATTGGCTGTCATGGGAGGATGCTGTGTATTGTCACATTCCTCCTGCTCCATACTCACCTCTTCAGCTAGCAGGAAAGGGGAGATGACACACCTGGGGACCTGCTACTGTCACCCACCCTGGCCAAGGGCAAAGCCCCCAGAAGGACTGCCTTATTTCAGAGAAATGAGAGGCAGGCCCTGTGGGCTTGCGGACAGCTCCAGAAAAGAAAAGAATCCGGGTCACCCACATCTTCAGAAAATTCAACTGTGGTAAGAGCATTGAAAAATGCTCCCTAACTCAGGTCTGGGTGTCCTCTCCTCCCTCAGTTAATAAACAAAGTTTCCCATGTGAGTAATAACTTCTTCATCAATCAACAGAAATGCAGCATTTCTGAAAAATGTCCTGTAAATAATAACTCCCTTTTCATGCCTTAGCATTACACAGGTCATCTTTAGTCCTGAGTCCCCCTGGGACTAAAGGTACCAATGGTTTGTGGAGAAGTTGCAACAGGTGTGGCCGAGACTTGCTCAAGATGTCCAGGGGTAGCCCCTAGCCCAGAGGAGATTCTCACAGACTTCCTTAAGCCAAAGCCTGCAGGAACCACACCTTTGTTACTCCTCCTGTGGTAGGGAATATGCAGAGCTGAACCCACCAGGAACACTCCATTGACACAGGGTTTTCCAGAACGAACAGCCTGGAGTGCACATTTGTTGAGAAAGCAGTTACACTCAGGATTCTGAGTAACTAATCGATAATTGATGGGCATTAGAAATGAGGCTTCTCTCTCTCCTCAACATTCCAGGGTCACTGGGGTGAGGTGTCCAGCCTCAGGCATGCCTTGGCTGGTGAGCAAGGCAGTTACTAATCATGGTTCAGGTGGCTTCTGAAGGAGCCTGGAAGATGAATGCAATGATCCTCCCCCATAGAGGGAAGTCCCAATGAGTTTTACCAGAAAAGGGGCTGCTCAAGGCTTTGGAGCTTCAAATATCAGTATTTTTCTTAAGGCATTTAAGAGGGTCTTTAAGAGACATTATCTCATCTAGTCCCCAAACAGCCTCTGAGTTAGGGTCTCTGCTGCCAGGACAGCTGATGTGCTCCAGAATGGGCTAGATGACGAAGCAGGAGGAATCCCACCACTCAGGACAAGCTCACAGGGGACTCCTCAGCCAGCCACCACATCCAAGGCTGGTGATTGAGGGTGAGCTTTAACTCAACTAGCAAAGCGCCTTCAGCTAGGGAACCCAGACCTTTTGTCACAATGCCTCTCCAAATAACCAAGATCTCAGTTCTCTACGAGTTACGTGGCCTTCAACAAGTCACCAAGGATGTACATGAAAGCACCTTAAACTATACAGTTTACCTTAAACCACAAATGTCAAGTGTTATTTTGAAAGTACTTGGGAGCCTTTTGAAAATATACATGGTGATGGAAAAGCTGATTCTGCTTCTTTGTTCTTCATCCAACTCAATCCCAAAAGAGATGTGCCCCACCTAACTGCCTTGTGTACCCACCCACTTTGTTATTCAGCAAATATTCACTAACCTTCTCCAGGGTGCCATGTACTATGCTCGATGCTAGCGACAGAACAATAAATGCGACACCCTTAGAGAATTCCAACACTGCCTATTCCTATCTCTGTTTTCTATTCTTAATCTGTGAGTCCCATCCCAGAAAGATCCTTTCTCCCAGGAGCAAATAGAAACCATCTCCTTCCTGGTGTAGATGAACAGGCATGAACACGCAACCTCACCCTGTGAGCTAGGGAGTCCCTGGAGGTGAAGTCTGTGCCACAGTCCTGAAGCCATGAAACTCAGCCCTCTCCCACCCCACCCCATCATCATGGCTCCACTCAAAGCCTTTCATGACTGAGGCTCTTGCTGCACCCAGCCTCAGTCTTAGCAGATACACAGTCTTTTGAAGCCACTTTTGAAATAAATACATGAAAGAACAAACCTGGAAACCAGAGGTTTATCTCTACCTGCAAAGCCCTGTTAACCATGTCCATCATAGGGACTTGCAGCAGGTTGAGTATAGACACTAAAGTCAGAAAGACCTGGGTTTGAATCCTGGCTTTGTCACCTGTGAGTCTTTAACCTAATTGACCACTCAAAAGCTTAATTTTCACACTCGTAAAACTCAGAGAATAATATCTCCCCCATTAGTGATATTCAAATAATTAAATGTGATCATGTTGGTAAATAATTTAATAGTGCTTGGCACTTGGAAGTACTCTATAAATGGCAGTCTTTATTATTTATCATTATAATAGTCATTACTATTGACATGCTCGCAAAAGACAGTCCATTTCCTCCCATGCAACTTCGTATCTCTACTGCCTATATGGATGTACAACAACAACAACAACCAAAAAAAAAAAAAAAAAAAACCTCCATTGACTCCAGAGCAGGTTATTTCCAACTGTGACCCTAATTAATCTTGCCTTTTTGGCAAAACTAGCTTTCAGTCCTGAAGGTCAAGATATATTTATCCTCGGTGTAATACCCACCTGATGGACAAAATGAAAAAGTAAATCACAACCTAGAACAATTTCACTTTCCAACAAATCCATTGAGTTTCATGTCTCCTACTCTATCCATACATAAGCTTTCAGCACACTTCTTCATAGCGGATCCCCTTCCTTGCCAACTACAGTCACTTCCTCGCCCCCCTCCCTCATCTGTGGTTCTCTCACCTCCATTTCCATGACTGCCAACTGCCTCCTACAGCTCAGAACACCCCACCGCAACGGAACACATTTCTGCATCTGGCATGGGAAGCCCCAAAGAAGATACAGGCAAGCAAAGAGAGGCTGTGTAGTAAAGAATTAACCTTGCCCAAAGAGAGTCTGGCCTTTGCCCTGGGCTTCTGGGAGGTAAAGTCCTGAGAGGACTTGGAATGTAAAGTCCTGAGAGGAGTGTCTTGGTTTGCCTAGGACCTTGGGTCACGCAGGTTAGTATGATGCGACAGTGTGACACAGTGGGGGCTTTGGGTCTTGCTGAGTCAGGTCAACCTCCAGCTGAAGACTAGACTGGAGACTGGGATCAACCTACTTATGTGACGGAGCCCCCCACCAAAATATCTGAATACCTAGGCTCAGGTGTGTTCCCTGGTTGGCAACGCTCCATGTATAATGTCATGTTGCTGCCAAGAAAGTAACACTCTCCATGACTCCAAGGGGAGAGGAAAACAGAAGCTCCACATTTGGAATTTTCCTGAATTCTTCCCTATGTGCCATTTCCCTTGGCTAATTTTAATCTGTGTTATTCAACTGTAATAAGCTGTGCCATGTAATAAATACTTTTGGTACATTCTATGCATCCTTCTACAGAATTATGGAAAGTAAGAGTGGTCCTGGGGACCTCGAAACTTGCAATTGGTGTCAGACATGAGGGCAGTCTTGCAGGCTGTTCCTCTAACATTGCAGAGGCCATTGGGAAAATCCCCGCAGATGGGCAGCCAGGTTCCAGTGTGTACCAGGAAGTTTCCAGGAAACTGAACAACCATATCCTTGGGCCATCCCCTGTCGTCATCATAAGGCAAGACTCAAAGCCTAAAATTGCTACTCTGCCTTCACTTGCAAGTCCTTGTGTAGTCTCAATGATCAACACTCCCTGAATTAATGTGTACGGGCAGAACTTTCCCCTACCCCAGCCTTCACTCTGTCCTCTGATCTCCGTGTACAGTATGGGAGAGGTCCTACCTCTGGGTTATTTGGGATTTCTAAATCTAGCATAAATAGCAATGGTAGGTGATGGATTGGAAGGAATATCATGTGGAAGACTGTACCTGGGAAACTGCCACCTGTGCCCATGTAGCCCATCAGCCTGGAAAATGTTATTGCCACTATTCCACTGAGCCTGGTCCTCATCCCAAGGGAAGAAATTATATAGGAAGAAGAAGGGGAAAAAGGAGCCAGAAGAATGCTCAGGGAAGCCAGAGGTCAGTACGAGTGTCAGCCACAATAACGTCTGAAATCCTCAGGAATCACACCCATGTAAGGATGGCTTCCCTCCACTTGCTGGGCCCCTCTGCTTAGAAACAAAGCTCCTTTTCAAGATTGTGCTGCTATCTGCAGTGGTTTAGTGTCCAGATAACTAGGAAGCAAGGAGGTACATTCTTATGTCAAGGCTCATGGGGAAAATACAGGAAGAAGAAATGTCATCAGCATTTGGATGCCAATGGCAATGGAAAGCCTCAAAAAATTCAAAAGGGAAAGAAAATGCATTTTGGTGATAAAGGCCTAGAGTGAGCTGATGCTAGCTGAATGCTATATTGGGTCTGAACTAGCCACAGTATCTTCCTTTTTTAACCCTGAGGCCTAGCCAACTGCCCCAAGAATACAGAGTAAAAAGGAACAAACTGGACCCCATATGTTTAAAATGAAGAGGTTTCAGGGCTGTATCAGTCACTTAAGGCTAATATTTGGCTTTCCTTTAAATTGCATTGTCGTCAACGACTGTTCAGGCTGAGTTGCTTAGACAGTAAATTCTGGTTCTAGCTGCCATTTCACATTATGCTAATGTATGTGAGAAGCTGTCTCCCTGGATACCATAGCAAATTGCCAGCTGAATCATAGAAATGCTGTCAAGTTTTTTTTTTTCAAGTTTTCCATTTTTGCTTTGCCATTGTGTGTAGTCAAGAGAAACCAGGAAAGGCGGGGAGGGATGTATATATATATAAAATGTATGTATCAAGCTTTCCATTGGAACGGTTTTGCCTCGTTGAGAAAAAGCTGTCGCTTTCTCCCTTGTTTCCAAAGCAACCCACATGCATACCTCCATTTTATTTGAAATCATTTCTCGGTCCAAATATCTGTGTCAGTTTCAGGGAATTAGCCTTGAGAGCCAGCAGAGGGAGAGAGAGAGCACCAAACCCTGATTTTCCATAGATTCCACTCAAAATCAGAGCCTGAAAAAGTGGACACTTGCTGAGTCCAAAGAGAAGTATGCAAATCAAATGGATTCACTAGGTGAAGCCACTTTTTAAAAGACAGCCCAGGGTTCCTGGCGTGATACAAACTGCCTTGGCTTGCAAACTGGTTCTAGTTTTGGCACTGCTATCTTTTCTCCTTGGATGACCCCTGTTGTGAACAGTCATTTTATCTATTAAAAGTAGGAGAGGAAACTGGATGAGCTGTAAGGTCCCTGTGGCCCTAACATTCTAAGTCCCTAGGGCTCTTTTCTGGCCTTAGCTGCCTGTGGGGCTAAGGATAACGATAATTTATTTTGTTGGAATCAGGAGCTGGACCTGATAGCCTAGCAAGGTTCCTTCCAGGTCTAAGAGCCAGGATTCTGTGAAGCACAAGTTGCAAAATGGGTAATTTCCCCTAGTGTCTGTTGGTAGATAAGACAGATGCGTGCAGGGGTTAAAGGCAGCTATAACAGACAGAGCACGCACTCCCTGTCTCCCACTTCTTTTCACTTTTGGACTCCACTTTTCTTTCCCTGGCCCTTGTGCTACTTCCTGGAGTTGTGATGGGGACAGAAGCACCCAGCAGAGGATCTGGAGCGGGGCTGGAGCTCCGTCTGGGGAAGTTGTAATGATAATCACGTTCACTCACAGCTCTCAAGCACTCACTCGGTCTTAGACTTCCTGAACTGCCGCTTTGTTAGCTCTGGAACCATATATGACTAATTATCCCTGCACTTGGGACCCTCCTCTGCATCCCCAATTTCTTTGCCTCATCTGTCCCATTTCTAACCACCCAAAAGTTCCACCTATATCCCAATGGCAGCATTTCCTGCAGACAATGGTTCTAACTTCTGCCCCGTTTCACCTGAGCCCTCACCTAGATTTTAATCAGTTTAAGGGTAGCAAAGTCAAATGGCTTTGGGAGACAATTAAAAAAAAAAACAACCTATACACATGAGGTTTCCTAATTTGAGGCAAATAGGAAGAAGTAGAACTGTCTCTTAATAGAATAGAGTGCATTGCCCTCTTCCTCACAAACACGGCATTCAAATTGAATTTTTTAAAAACTTTGTGCCCCAAACAAAATGGTTATGCAGAAATTAAGCCTCCATCCCAACAGTTTTTTTACTGCAAGCAATACATTCATTAATTTTGGATTTCTTTTTAAATACAGAAATATACCACATTGAGAATTCACAATTATTTTCAGTCACTAAGGCTGATCTGGGGTTATCATTTATATTATTACATAATGGTCTTTTTAAGTTTAATGAATCCTAAAGCTTTCTTACCATAAAGCCTATATTATCTTTTATTAACTGTCTTACACCTAATCTCTATAGTATTTCTGTAATTTTCCAATGGAAATACTCCCAAGCCTGAAGTGATACCTGTGGGGTTTCTCCAAAGTGGCCCCAGTAAATATAAAATTCCTCTGATATCTTATATGGTTTTATCTTTAAAAAGAATATTTTTGTGAATTTTGTTTTATACTCTATATCTAGATTTATTAATTTGAAAATAATTTTTTTAAATTACTTACCACCTATGTAACATTCACTCCAAATCTTCAAGTGAAATAGAAACTTCTAGAAGATGTACCATATTTATTTCACCATATTCCACATGGGTCCTGGGTTGCCCTGTGCTGCATAAATAAGATTACTTGACTATTGCCTGCTTCCTAAGGATGAGGTAGGGAGATGATTTTACACAAAAGTGTCAGAGTCAGAAATGACCAAAATACAAGGATGGGGAGTGACTTCTGAAATGGTGGTGAGAAGTCTGCAAAATCCTTTTCCCAACAAACAGTGATAGAACTGGGGGGGAAATGGTCAAAAACAACAATATAAAAAGTTTGGACATTGATGAAAGACATACATCAAACTGAAAAACGTTTATCCAAGATCAGTGGGAATCTGCTGGGTTTTAGCTTAGGAGATGTTCCCAGCCACCTCTGCCTCCAATGAAACAGTACTTCAATTAAGGTGGAACAAGATAAGAAAATCATCAGCTTTGCTGAGGAAGGCAGCTGGCTTGATTTGGAGTATCTTGCAAAACAAAACAAAGCAATCTCCTGGGCATTGTCATAAACAGTAGCAATCTTGGTGGCAAATAAATGAAGAAGGTCAATGCCAAGGTGAAGCAAGCAACTAAATGGCAGACAAGCTAGACATACAACAAAGAGATCCAGAAAATAAAACATCGGGGTCTTGATACACTCCCATATAACCCTGGTGGTGTGAAAGGCTACATGCATGCGCAAGGTTGTGCTCACACTCAGGAGAGATCAGAGAGGACCTCAGATATCCACACACCCCTGAGTGAATGTGAGGCATTGTGCACAGACAGAGGAGACACAAAGGGCAAGAGGGAAAGTAAAAGCCAGGGAGACCTATAAGCTGACTGAACTTTGAGTGTATGTCCCAATCCATCCACAGATTCTTCAGCAAGGGATGGAGACTCTACCAGATTAAGGTGTTGGGCACAACCTCTGACCAATTGCTGGCTAACCACTAAGCTATGCTGACCTAGAAGCAACCCCTAGAAAACCAGCTTAAAAATAAAAATGAGAAGTAAAGAATTCAGCAGAAACATTAGTAGCTATGTATTGTCGGGGAGACAGACCTTACTTAACAAGTAATTAAACTAACAACAAGCAACAATGACAATCCCCAGGGAAAAATCAGAGCCTAGAGTTCCTATATTATCTAAAATTTCCAGTTTTCACCAAAAATTAGGAGATATGCAAAGAAATAGGAAAGTGTGACCCACACTCAGGGGTCAATATAAAATGTCTCTAAAAAAGAAGTAGTCAATATAAAATGTCTCTAAACAGATTCTGGAATCACCAGACAGACTTCAAAGTAACTGCTATAAATATGCTCAAAGAATTAAAGGAAAACATATTTAATGAATTTTTAAAGTATGACAATGACTCATCAAATAGGCAGTATCAATAAAAATATTTTTAAACTGAGATTCCAGAGTTGAAAGATATAACAACAAATAAAACTTCACTAGAGAGGCTTAAAGGAGTATACCATATGGCAGAAGAAAGAATAAACAACTTGAAGATAGGACAATAGAAATCACGCAATCTAAAGACCAGAAAGAATAAATACAAATGAAGAACACCTCAGAGAACAGTGGGATACCATCAAGCATACATATAATAGAAGTTCCAGAAGACAAGAAGAGAGAGAAAGGAACAGAAAGTATATTTGAAGAACTAGTGGCCAAAAACTTTCCAAATTTGATGAAAACCACAAATCAACACATTCAAGAAGCTTAGTAAACTCCAAGCAGGAAAAAACACACGAATGTCTATACTCAGGCTCATTATAGCCATCAAGAGAAAATTGACTCATCATATATAGGAGAACAATAATCTGATTAACAGTTGACTTCTTATCAGAAACAGTAGACCATAAGATAGCAGGATGACCTATTTAAAGGCTGAAAGAAAGAAAGAAAGAAGGAAAAAAAACTCTTTTAACCAAGAATTCTATATCCAGCAAACTGATCCCTCGAAAATGTGGCAAAATAAAGACATTTCCAGATAATTAAATATGGAGAGATTTCATTGCATCAGATCTGTCTTACAAGAAATAATAAAGGAAGTCCTCAGGCTGAAAGGAAATGACATTGGACTATAACTTTAATCCATATGAATAAAAAAGAGCACAGAAAGGTAAATATAAATGACTAGGCAAATATTTTTTCTTTTCTCCCCTTAATACATTTAAAAGGCATAAGATTTATTCTTTAAACCAAGCTTCTCCAACCTGCAGGCCACAGGCCACATGTGGCCCAGAACACCTTTGAATGTGGCCCAACACAAATTTGTAAACTTTCTTAAAACATTATAAGAATTTTTTTGCGATTTTTTTTAACTCATCAGCTATTGTCAGTGTTAGTGTATTTTATATGTGGCCCAAGACAATTTTTCTTCTTCCCATGTGGCTCAGGGAAGTGAAAAGATTGGACATCCCTGCTAAACAATGTTAAACAACAATATAAGAACCATATCTGGCGGTTTATAACATATGAAGATGAAACATACATACATATCATGATATATAGAGATATATATGATATATATGATATATATATATATCTGAGATAATAATAGCATAAAAGAGAAGAAAGAAGTAAAGTTCTATTAGAGCAAAGTTTCCACATTTTGCCAGAATTAAATTGGTATTAATCTGAAGTAGATTATGATAAACTGAAGATCATAATGTACTCTCTAGAGAAACTACTAAAAAAACGCAATAAAATACAGGGAAAATTTTTAAAGCAAATAAATAAAATGGTATACTAGAAAATATCTAACTAAACAAGAAAGGAAGTAAGGGAAGAACAGATAAACAAAAATGATAGGAGACCATATAGAAAAGAAATAGCAAAACTGCCAATGGAAATCCAACCATATCACTATTTACATGAAATGTGAATGGATGAAACATTCCAATCAAAAAGCAGAGACCGTCTATCTAGATTTAAAACAAAAATAAATAAATAGAAATTAAAAAATAAAAGACAAAAAGATGCCACTATATGCTGTAGAGTTTCTTGCCTAGCTGCCTTGCCTCCCCACTCCGTCTTCTGGCTTCACTGTTCTTACAGCACACATATCAGGAACTGAAGAGCTGAAAGCGGAAACTGTCAGAGGGGAGTTTTTGCAGTCAGAGTGGGAATAACTAAAAAGCAGTCTGTGGTCTGAGGACTGGATCTTAAAACTTCAATGGTCATTCAGCTCTTAAAAAGAAGCAACTGTGGAATCCCCACATATTTCAACAGTCATATTCCTGAAAAACATGATGTAACATGAATTTGAGTATTCAGAAACATAGATCCTACAGATTTTTTGTATCAATATCTTGAAAATGTAATTCTCAACATTAAGAGCTATTAGGATGACAGCTTGTACTGAACCTGAAGTTAGAACCAGAGAAAGAAGAAAGTGAGGGGCTTACTTCTTCCATTATTAGGGGATCACCAACAACACAGCTAGTTTCCCTGGTTCTGAATTTTCACCTCACCCAGGCTTTCACTACATTTGAAAGAGTTGAGAACTTCATCTTTCTTGAAAAATCTTATTTACCTGCTTCTGCAACACCAGTCTCTTGGGTTTCCTTCCACATCACTGGACATTCGTTTTTAGTCTCCTTTCTTGGATCCTTCCCATTTCCATGACTCTATGTTGGGATGTCTCAACACAAGTTCTTGGGCTGCTCTCATCTGTACCCTTCCTTCAAAGGTGATCTCGTCCAGCACCATATCTGTCAATATCATGCACACTGATCCTGTTCCCCTCAACTCCAGACACAAATATTGTACTGTCCAACTCAGCATCCCATCCCAATGTGGATGTCAAATAGGCATTTCTTAGTGTTGCATATCTCAGAAATTGGTAATTCCATTCTCTCACACCCCACATCCAATCATATCAGCAACATCTTGAGAAGGTATCCCAAATCCAACTGTTTTTCACTTCCACTACTACCTGGTCCAAATCACCATAATCTCTCACCAGGCTAAGTGCAATATCCTCCCAACTGGTCCCCTTCCTTCCATCCTTCTCCCTTTAGACAAAATTCTCTACATAGAGGCCAGAGCAGACCTTTCAAATATATATCTTATTATGTCAGTTCCCCATGCAAACTCTCCAGAGCTTTCCATCACATTTGGAAAACATTCAGAGGCTCATCTTGCTGTAGGTTACATGAACTTGACCCTGGCTACACCCTCAACCCTACGCCTTACCACTCTCACCTTCAGCCACTGAGCTCCAGCCACTCTGGTCTCCTGAGTTACTACACATTCCAAGTACCTCCTGCCTTAGGGCCTCGGCACTTGTTGGCATCACCTGTAAGGCTCTTCCCCCAAGTCTCACTTTAGTTTTCCCATTAAATGCATTGAGGTTTGCCCTCACTTCATGGGAGAGCATTTTTCTGATTACTGTGTTAGAAATAAACACTCTTGGTTTATTTTTCTTCATAGCCCTATCCCTTCTTTTAATTTAAGTTTACTCGTTTATGGTCTTCTAATTATATTGGAATGTATGAGAGCTAAGAATGTCTATTTTGTTTACTGGTAAATCCCCAGCATATAAAATATGCCCTCCCACAGGTAGGTGCTTCTTAAATAGTCACTAAATGAATAAATAAGTGAATAGATAGACAGAGGGAGGGATAGATGGAAGGATGGAGGGATAGATGGAAGGATGGAGGGATGGATGGAAGGATGGAGGGATAGATGGAAGGTTGGAGGGATGGATGGAAGGATGGAGGGATAGATGAATGGATGGAAGGATGATTGGATGGATGGAAGGATGGAGGGATAGATGAATGGATGGAAGGACGGATGGATGGATGGATGGATGGATGGATGGATGGATGGATGGATGGATGGATGGATGGATGGATGGGTGGCTGGATGGATGGATGGGTAGGTGGATGGATGGGTGGATGGGTGGATGGGTGGGTGGGTGGATGGATGGATGACAGGTTTATCTCATCCCTAGGTATGGAAAATGTAAGTAGCCTCAGCAAAGACCACAGGTCTCCCGATGCCTGATCCATCCTGACCTTTTGCTTTAGTTAGAAGCCCCAGATGGCCAGGTGCAATGACTCATGCCTGTAATTCCAGCACTTTGTGGGGGCCAAAGTGAGAGGATAGCTGGAGCCCAAGAGTTTGAGACCAGCCTGGACATCATAGCGAGACCCTGTATCTTAAAAAAAAGGCAGGGGTGAGGGACAAATGCCAGTCTGCAGATTGATATCAGTACAGGATTAGGTTTTTTATTCACCCTGAAAAAAAAAAACAACTAGAAAAATAAGAATAATATAGTGACTCTTTCATTGAACT
The DNA here is from genome assembly GCF_043159975.1 of Macaca nemestrina. Classification (NCBI taxonomy): domain Eukaryota; kingdom Metazoa; phylum Chordata; class Mammalia; order Primates; family Cercopithecidae; genus Macaca; species Macaca nemestrina. Next base: position 17,756,796 of record NC_092128.1, read on the forward strand.
GAATTTTTATAACTCTCCTTTATTTTGAGATTATCCTTATACTTTAAAATTCATGTTAAAGTTCTCATTATCTTACTAAGCAAAAGTGATAGCAAGTGGTAACTAGGTTTTGGCAATTTCCTTACTAGTGATCTAATGTTGTGTTCCGCTGTTTTAGAGGTAAGTATGTTTGTTAATGAAATCAAAGGGTTAAAAACCACTGTTTCTGGTCACTCCTTTTCTGCCTTTTTCCTGTGAGCAAATTCTTTAATAATCGCAAAGTCTTGTCAAATAACAACATGCAAAGTACCCTTGTTCCTTTAAGGCTAGCGTCTGGCCTTGAATTAAGCTGTTTCTCATACTACCTTCACCCCATCCCACCCAGAAGAGGAATTCAACCTCTGTACCCCAGGTCTGCCTCTGATGCCCTGATTCCATTGGCAGAGACCTTGACAAGAGCAGGGAAAAACAAGAAAAACAGGCAGACCTTGCATCATGCTCCCGAAAACTGTGTGTAAAATAAGCTTTTGTATATTAAGTCCCATCTTCCCATTGACCTCATGGTTACTTTTCTTCTTTCTTAGTTGTGTTTCAAGAGACAATGCACCCTAGCACAGTTAAGTTTCTCTCACCTCTACTGAGAACCAGGGATTTGAAACACTCAAGAGAGATAAGGAACTTTTCAGATTGTGAAGTGAAAAATTATTTTATATGGAGAAAGACTGGCCCCGATTCATATATTTCTGTAAGTACAGATTTTTATTTATCACCTGCTGTTAAAATGGGGGTCACCTTTACTTAGATTCTGTTATTTGAGAATTGTGTATACTACAAATCACTGCATGACTCAAAAATTACCCATTTTGAATTCTACTTGCAGTAAATAAGGTTTTTTTTGTGTGTTTTTTTTGTTTGTTTTTTTTGTTTGTTTGTTTTTTTTTTTTTTTTTGAGACAAAGTCTCACTCTTGTCCCCCAGGCTGGAGTGCAATGGCGCGATCTCGGCTCACTGCAACCTCCACCCCTGGGGTTCAAGCCATTCTTCTGCCTCAGCCTGCTGGGATTACAGGTGTCTGCCACCACGCCTGGCTAATTTTTGTATTTTTAGTAGAGACAGGTGTCACCATGTTGGCCAGGCTGGTCTCGAACTCCTGACCTCAGGCAATCCACCCGCCTCAGCCTACCAGAGTGCTGGGATTACAGGCGTGAGCTACAGCACCTGGCCAGCAGTAAACAAGCTTTTAATTTCAGGTGAGAAGGAAAGCAATGAGACAAGCAGAGTGCAGGGGGGTGGGGGGTGGGGTGCTTAGCCACTCTCCTGGGAACTCTGAGTAGCACCTGTGAGCAGCTGGGGTCATCTCAGCAAATGAGCTGCCCTTCACCCAGGCAGCCTCGCTGGCATCACCTGTTAGGGCTTACCTCTGAAAGGCCATTTCTTACCGATGCTGCCTCTGTACTTTGGTGGGATGGCCCCATCCTCAGATGCCAATCAAACAAGAGAGAAACTGGTTATTTCTCACTTAGGAAACAAAGTAGATTCAAATACATGTCCTTCCTTTCCACCAGGAAGATTCTCTTCTACTTTACTAGCAGAGTCCAGGCGAGCCCCACTTTTGACACCTTTTCAAAAAGCAAAACTCCAAACTCATAAAACAAAAGTTAAAAGTGGGGAAACAGTAAGGGAACAGGGAGGCACAATTTTCTTTGCCAAAAGATGTGTAACTTTGCCCTGGGATACAAATGCAGGTTTTGTTATGGAGGGGGTCCTAACAAAGGTTCCTAGTGTTAGGAGTCACAACTCATCGTAGAGCCTTCAAAAATGAAGGGGGGGCGGGCGCGGTAGCTCATGCCTGTAATCCCAGCGCTTTGAGAGGCCAAGGCAGGCCGATCATCTGAGGTCAGGAGTTCGCGATCAGCCTGGCCAATGTGGTGAAACCCCGTCTGTACTAAAAATACCAAAATTTAGCCAGGCATAGTGGCGGGCGCCGGTAATCCCAGCTACTTAGGAGGCTGAAACAGGAGAATCGCTTGAACCTGGGAGGCGGAGGTTGCAGTGAGCTGAGATCACGCCATTGCATTCCAGCCTGGGCAACAAGAGTGGAAAATGTGTATCTAAAATAAAAATAGTATAGAAAAACAGGGACTCAACTAATAAATGTGTAACTTAATGCAGCGTTTTTGCAGCACAGCTATTTTGTAAACGAAGATAAACCTGCTACAGGGGATTTAAAAGAGCATAGCATGGAGCTGCTGAAGCTGCAGATTTGCAGATCCAAACACCCAGAGAAAGGAGGAGCCTGGATCCATCAGGACCCAACACACTGGGCATGCTCAGAGGGAGTTAAGGAGAAAGAGTTTAAGGAAGGAATTCTGCATACAGCTGTGTGCAGAATTAAAGGAACCAATAAGAGATGGGGAAGCACGAAGGGATTGGCAACAAGGAGGAAGAAGCAGATACTGGCCCTAGGCCTGAGGAACCAGGGGAGGGAATTGCGTGTGCCTGAGAGTCTGCAGGAGCCAGAACTGTGAAAGAGAGGCACACTTTGCACAAGATGTGCCTTAAAGGAGCACAACACTGTAGAACTGTAGAACCGGAGGAGGCAGAGGGTGGGGCATGTGCAGATAAAGACTGCCACCTCTTTTGCCCTCTGGTTTTCTGGTGGTGCCTCCCAGTGGCCAAACCCAAGTGGAAGGCAGAAGGCCAGGGAGCTCAGGCAATGCTGTCCACAGAGGTCAGCTTCCCAGGGCAAGGAGAATGGAGCTGGGGCAAAGGAAGCCAAGCCAACAAAGAGCCCTAGACTGAGACCCAGGACACCTGGTGCTAACTGTGCCACTGCTGTACTGGCTTTCAGACTTTGGACAACAACACATCTAGACTTCTAGGTAAGAGACTACTAGACAGTCTCTGTGATCTCTTTGACTCAATTTAATCCAGGAGTTATGTAGATCCAGGAGCTATACATATCCAGGAGATGTGTATCATTAGTAATAACACATCCAGTTACTACAGGCATCCCAAGGCTTTCAACCACAGCCCTTCAGTCTATGTAACACTGATATGTTTACTAACTCCAAAAGTCAGACAGACATCAAATCCATGGCACAGAAACTGGCCCAAAGAATTCTCATCCTCGTTTCTCAACAACTTCATCACTAGAGTGACGTCTACATCGTGGCCAGTTTCCCTTGGGGTTATCGAAGAGTTCAGAATTTCACGTGGCTCCCTTGTTTCTTCTGAGAACAGCAAATATGGGGACAATTGGAAGAGGAACCATCCTGAACTCCAGAACCCGTGAAGCTGTGCCTGCAGGAGAGAGGGCTCAGACCCCCCAAATAGCAGGAAGAGACCCCCAGTCCAGTCCTAACCATTGCAGGCAGCATCTCCTATCGCAAGGGTCTCTTCTCTTTTGCATCCTTCCTATCCAGGGACTGGTACCTGCCCCACACCAGCGAGTGGGGAAAAGATCCTCTGGACGATAGGTCCACACTTCGCTCTCTAATGGCAGTCCTTCTAGTCTTTCCTGTCTCAGTACTTCTAGTGACTTCAGTCCTGTAGCTTTCCAAAGTCTTCCTCTAGTTATTTCATAGCATCTTCGGTAGGGACACTAACACATAGTAGAGTTGCAACTTTTTAAGCCTTAAGCAAACAGGGATCTTAGAGAAATTTCTCTCTCTTAAGAGGAAAGAAATTAAATGATAAAAGAAAACACCAAGTCGAATGACATTTCAGAGAGAAGCAACTTCCCTCTTGCACCCTAGGGATGGTAAAAGGCGAGTTGTCGGGTGCTGCTGAAATCCCCAGGTGAAAAACCCATGGGGATATGACCCGAGAGAAAACGTGGTTTTAAGGCTAAGTCTACTAATAAACCAAATAAATGCTAGTCTGTTGACCTTGGACTGAGGACCGTGGGTTGGGACACACACACTGTAACAGGTACAATGTGGGGCGGATAAAGTGTACCTGGGGTAATAAAGGCTCTAAATTTGTTTTATAAGTTTGCTCTGGAGTTATTACTGTCACTATTTGACTTAATAATTATGGCTTAATGTGTTAATACTTTTTACTTATGCAGTAATCTTGCAGACTAAGTAGTTGCCTGGGAACTCTATATCATGCACCTAGTAGGTCCTGGCAATAAATGTTAATTGCAGTATCTCCAGCCGCAGAACTTTGGAAGCCATGAGGGTGCATTGCTCTTTCTTCAGACTCTTATGCTCCCCTAGACTGCCTAGTACCATCTTGCATCACACCCCTTTCTGGCCCATTCCCATGTACACATATGATGTGTTTCCCTGCACATCTGTCTGTAATGCACTGTCCAGGCCACTCTAGCTGTCATTTTTTAATGCCTCTCTGATTCCTGTGGGTGCTTCTGTTTGTTTAGTTGGGTTTTTTGTTTGTTTGTTTGTTTGTTTGTTTACCTCCAGTATAGAAGTTTCTGGCAAAGAGACTGCATCTTCCTTAGGGACTGAGAGACCCATGCAAGTTAGACTGTGAGCCTCTTGAGATGAAAGTTCTCTCACTCATCACTGTATCCTCAGGGCCCAGCAGAGCCACATGGCCCACAGAAAATGCCTAAAAAAGATCTGCAAAATCTGAACTGAGTTTTAGGTACATTGGAGCCTAGCCGACCCTTTAGGGAAACACAGTGTTTAATGCAAAGGAAAAGCCGAGGAAAGGAGTTTTCCTTTCCCACAGCTTGGAGTGCTGAGAAATGCCCTTCTGTTGCAAGGTGGGAAGAGAACAGAGACAATGCTTTGGACCTAAATGCTTTCAGAAAGAAAAACTGTAGTGTGATTAGACCCATTTGATCCTGTCAGATATGAAGCAGGCTTGGGCAAACAATGAGGCCATGCCGGCCAGGGCTCCACTTGGTGGAAACTGTTAAAAGGTAACAGGCAAAGGAAACTGATTTAGCGCATCTTGGGAAGGGGGGATGAGAGAAGAGCCACACGTGGCCAGGTGCTCAGCAGGAGCCGCTTGCTATGGAGAGGCTGATTGTGATAAATGTCAAGTAGCCTGGGGGGATTAAAGGAAGGTGAGCACAGAGCCCCCACTTAGCTCCCATGAGAACATCAGACACTCCATCCTGTGTTCTTTCCTTTGAGCTCCTGGAACTAAGTGCTTCTCCCTACTCTGTCATGCTTTCTTTCCTTAGCAATATATTTCCTTCTGGTCCTGTCCCAGTTACACAGAGAGGACATATTTTAGTGGAAATTAGCCTTGATGCTGGAGCCAGACTGCCCAGTTCGAATCCTTCCTTTGCCACTCACTAGCTGTGTGACTTTGAACAAGTTACTTAACTTCTGCACTCCAATTTTCTTATCTATAAAGTGGGATAATGATAACAGTACCCACGCATAGGGCTGGTATGAAGATTCAATAAATTAGTGCATGAGTGCTGTAAAGGTGACCTGCAAGCTCACTGGCCATGTGACTCTCTGAGACTCAGTTTCCATATCTGTAAAACTAGCTAGTTAATAATAGGCATCTTGCAGGGTATTTGAGAGGATTGGAGGTAATGAATACATTCAATCTAAAATGCCAGGAATACAGCAGTTGCTCAGAAGAAAAAAAAATAGCTATTTTTATTATTACCAATAGGTAACTATTTTGGCCCCAGAAATATTTCATTTTGGGAGTTTTATTTCTTTAAGAAGAATTCATCTCTACGACATTGGTCTTATAAGTTTAAATTTTGTTTCCTTAAGGTAAGGAATATCCATGTTGAATTAATCATCTCCACTAAAGCTTGCCTCTGAATTATTAGAATGATATTAGATGAAGGAAAGTCTCATATTAGATTTAAAATAGCCACATAGAATTTCTTTTCAAAATTCTGCTATCTGAAATGCATCTCCAGGGAAAAGATGAAATAGTACCAACAACCATTGGAAAGGCAGAAGACAAGCTTCCCATTTAGAGCAGAGAATGTTCTCCAAGTGGAAGGAAGCCTCCTTCCATTTTTCCAGACAACTCCACCCTTGGGAAGGCACATCACAAGGACCCCTTTTCTCATTGGGTCCCATGTAATCACCACCAGGGCAGAGTTCAGTGCCAGCATCCTGCTCACACCCTCCCTGAACTGGGCCTTCTTCTGCCCTTTCACTGTTAACTACTTCTGCCATTTCACCTGTCACCCAGTTCCAAAGTCACTTCCACATTTTCAGGAATCTTTACAGCAGTGTCCCACTCTACCGGTACCAATTTACTGTATAAGTACCTTTTCATGCTGCTGATAAAGACATACCCAAGACTGGGCAATTTATAAAGAAAAAGAGGTTTAATGGATTCACCGTTCCACATGGCTGGGGAGGCCTCCCAGTCATGGCAGAAGGCACATCTTACATGGCAGCAGGCAAGAGAGAATGAGGACCCAAGCAAAAGTGGAGACCCCTGATAAAACCATCAGATCTCTTGAGACTTATTCACTCCCACAAGAACAGTACGGGGGAAACCGCACCCATGAGTCAATGATCTCCCACTGGGTCCCTCCCACCACACGTGGCAATTATGGGAGCTACAATTCAAGATGAGATTTGGGTGGGGACACAGTCAAACCATATCAGTCACTCTTCCTCTTCCAGGTAGGACCCTCTTCTATAAGGAACCACCAACATCCAATAGCCCATATTATCTGCAGCTCAGAAATCTCAGCAGGAAACGCTAAAGTCACAATAGGAGAGACCCCAGCCCTGAGCACACAACAAAATATAATCCATACGCTGGCTAAGGACATATCCATCAACAAAGAACTACATATATGACAGTGCTCATCCAGTAAGCTAAGGTTAATTTATTATTGCAGAAAGAAAAATATCTTTCATAAATTGAGGGTAGCCTAAGTGTATAGTGTTTATAAAGCCTAGAGTAGTGTGTGGAAACGTCCCAGGCCTTCACATTCACTCACCGACTCACCCCGAGCAACTTCCAGTCCTGCAAGCTCTATTCATGGTAAGTGCTCTATACAGAAGTATCACGTTTTACCTTTTATACCTTACATTTACTGTACCTTTTCTATATTTAGGTACACAAATACTTATCGGTGTGTACAATTCAGTATAGCAGCATGCTGTACAGGTTTGTCGCCTGGGAACAATGGGCTATATTACCTAGCCCAGGTGCATAGTAGGCTACACTGTCAATGTCTGTGTAAGTACACTCTAGGGTGTTCACACAGCAACAGCACTGCCTAATGATGCATTTCTCAGGACATATCCCCACCTTTTTTTTTTTTTTTTTTTTTTTTTTGAGACACAATCTCACTCTCTGAGTATCTGATGCATTTATTTGCCAAGCTGGAGTGCAATGGCGCAATCTCGGCTCACTGCAACCTCTGCCTCCTGGGTTCAAGCGATTCTCGTGCCTCACCCTCGTGAGTAGCTGGGATTACAGGCATCTGCCATCACACCTGGCTAACTTTTGTATTTTTAGTGGAGGTGGGGTTTCACCATGTTGGCCAGGCTTGTCTCCAACTCCTCACCTCAAATGATCTACCCGCCCCAGCCTCCCAAAGTGCTGGGATTACAGGCGTGAGCTACTGTGCCCAGCCACGTATCCGCATCTTAAGCCATGCATGGTTATACTTGCAATTTAAGAAACAACTGGCAGGATGCTTTAGAGATGGACTGAAAAAAAAGAGAAAGAGGAAGACTGGTCACATTTGTATTAACAGAGGATTGAGTGACACGTGACAGGCGAGGACATGTGACAGGGCCTGGAGGGGTGCCAGACACGGGCTCTCATGAGAGTCCTGAGAGCCCCCAATTAATTAAGGTTGCCAGATTTAGATGGAATAAAAAGACCACTCAGTTCAATTTGAATTTCAGATAAGTAACAAATAATTTTTAGTATATGTATATTCCAAGAAATACTTGGAACATACACAAAAAATTTATTCATTGTTTACCTGCAATGCAAATGTAACTTGACATCCCACACTACCTGACAATCATACCTCTGATATGCCCTGGTATTATAACTCCCACCTTTTAGAGAATCTGCTAGAAGGTCTCTCCCATTCTTCTTCCTCTGCATCCTCCACTAGAAACACAAAGACAAAGCATGGCTGCATCCTCTTTCCCTTTCCCTACTGGCAAAAAGAATGAAAGTCTAAAGAAAATCCCTTCCTCATGTGACAGAGGGAGAAGCTATGGAAGTCGTTTGGAGGCAGCTGAATTCAAACATCTTGAGCAGAACCTGTGATCTGAAGCCCATTTCAGGGTCCCTCGTGGGTCTAGGGATGGACTACTGTGATAGGGAGGTGACCGGTCTAAAACCGTAGGCAAAAAATTCTAAGCGTGCATTATTTTCCAGGAAGCTTATATAGATAGAGAGACAGAGAGACCTATAGAGAAATCTATCCATGTATATAGAGAATTATCTACATCTATATCTGTGTATATATAAATATCTATATCTACATAGCCATACATCTTGATTTGAATTGTGTGTGTGTTTGTGTAGAGAGAAACCTATAGAAAGAGAGATATCTATGTATAAAGATAAATATCTATTGCCACATAGCGCTCGCTCTCTCTCTCTATATATATATAGAGAGAGAGAGAGATGTATACATATGTATTCATACACATATATAATTCTGCCAGGATTGTTCTAGATACTGGGAAAAGTCCTATAGTGAAGCAGAGAGACATGTTCCTGACCCCATGGCACTCACATTCTAGCTGCGGAGATGATCTGCAAAGAAGCAAACAAATAACCAGAAGTTTATTTCCGAGAGCAATAAGCTCTTTAAAGAAGGAATGCTTGGTAATGGGGAAAAGAGTGCCGGGGGTGGCTGGACATACTCCCTTATTCAGATCCTACAGCAGCCCCGTAGCCCCTAAGGTGTGCACAGCATTTATGAGTCTGGCACTCAGGCCCTTCTGTACTCTGACCCCAGCCCCTTTACCAAATCTCATCCTTCATTTCTCTACAGCACAAACTCTCCACTACACCACATCTCTTGTTCCCACCTCTATGCCTTTGCTTACCTGCACACGCTCTTTTCCAGGTTCCACAAATTTTTTCCAGTTTTTACTCTACATGATCTGGCTCTTGATCTGCCTCATCCAGGAAGCCATCTCTGGTTTCTCTACCCCTTAAAAAAATACTTAACTTATTTTGAATTCTTAGTGTATAGGCTACAAAGTGTCTTACATATTTAGCCAAATTACTTTTAAATCATTTTATTGGAGATCTTCTTGTCTCTCTACCTACATTACAACCCCCTAGAGGATGGACGTTACTCCAAATACCCTTTCGTAGTCTCAGAAACATTGTACTGAACCTAATAAATACATGCTGAAATCATGAATGAAAAGATTTGCCACTTGCATCCACATGGGGAAATGGATCATTATTCTGTAAGTATTTTTCAATTTCATTTTACTCAGGAAGTAATAGATATTTGGTAATACATTTTTATGTGAACTAAAATAAGCATGGCTCCACAGAGATGAACTATCAACAAAACATGGACACATTTGCTGCTGGTCCTCAGTAGCTGTCTGGGATCTGGAAGCAACCTGATTCTTATTCAGACTCATCCCCTCAGAAACAAATTTGAACAAAAGTAAAAAGTTGTCATAGGCCTACGCTAAACAGGCTTTTCCTAAGGCTGTAGAAATCTTAAACACTTACAGGTTTAGCTGGAATTCAGGGGGGAAAAAAAAAATCACATAATTTCCCAAACTCTACTACTCCCATCCCTACTCCCAAACCCTTTTCTAGTCTGACAGTAGTTCCAGAGTGAGGTCCAAAAGTATTATTTACATAACAGAAGTGGATTTACATCTGTCTCCACACAATAACGTTTCTATCATGGACCATAATGAAATTCACTGGACAGACTTACACAACGAAAAGAATATGGATTTGGAAAAGGTTTGGATGCAGATCGACTCACAGGATGCCAATTCTCTTGCCTCTATTTCCGCTGAAAAATCTATAGACATTCCTAATTCCTGTGGAGTTCCATCAGGGGAGCTGGCTTATGTATACGATGTGGCTGCATTTGAGCTTAAGGACAAGTGAAAGCGTATGAGCACTATTTGCAGAAACGAGAGAGTTTGCAGGAGAGGATTCTCAGAAGACCTTGGTGATTTCTCTTCTTGCTGTAAACTCAATGGACTATCAGAGACTTTTTGCTGTGTTTCTCTGTTTTGCAAAATGTTCTCCAACGAAGTCTTAACCTCTATAGCAAGAGTTTAACATTCATTCAGGCCTCTGGACAAAATTATCTGCAAGTGTAAAATGAACAAACCTCCATCCACAAATGTCCTTTCCCAGTTTCACTCCAGAAGCAACCTGGGTTCTGCTTCTGGCTTTTCCACCATCCTGTTTTTCCTCCCTTTCCCAGGAGGCAGCCCACACTGGGAAACCTTCTCACTCCTGGACCCCTCACATGACACTTCTTGGCTCTCCTCCTACCTCTCCTGTGTAGCCTTCTTTTTTTTTTTTTTTTTTTTTTTTTTTTTTGGAGACAGAGTTTTGCTCTGTCACCCAGGCTAGAGTTTGGAGTCCAGTAGCGCAATCTCGACTCACTGCAACCTCCGCCTGTGCCTCCCAGGTTCAAGCAATTCTCCTACCTCAGCCTCCAGAGTAACTGGGATTATAGGCACATGCCACCAAGCCTGGCTAATTTTTGTATTTTTAGTAGAGACGGGGTTTCACCATGTTGCCCAGGCTGGTTTCGAACTCCTGAGCTCAGGCAATCTGCCCACCTCAGCCACCCAAAATGTTAGGATTACAGGTGTGAGCCACCACGCCCGGCCTGTGCATCCTTCTTTGTGCCCTTTGCTGAGTTATTCTTCCCCCTGAGGGCAACCTGTGTTCTCTTCACACCCTCTTCTTTTATCTTGGAAACAAATCCTATTTTATGACTTCACTATCACCTCTATTCCATGACTCTCAAACCTGTATTCTCACTCAATTTTTCACCGACAATCTAGCTCAGGTGCCCACAAGCATCTTCAGCTGGACCTGTCATCATCACGGACTCTACGTGCCCCAAACTGACATCATTGTCACCATTCTCATTACTCCTTCTCGTGGCCTCACTAGGTTCTGCCGTCCAGGCTTAAAAGCCTGGAGCCATCCATTGGTTCATTCAGCAATTACTCACATGTGTATCTCTTGTGTCCTATAGCCTTTCTAGCCCACTCTAACCAAAATTTTAGCCCCTTTTATTCCAACTCAAAATGTCATCTTCCTTTCTCTCCACTTATCCCAGTCATAGCTACCTTCAAGGCTCAATTTTAGTGCTAAGTCATCTCTCCCTTCTCTGAATGTCTGATGCATTTATTTGCCATAGTATCATCCGGGTACTTAATACAACACTGCTTTGCACAGTTACCTGTTTCATGAGTTATGTTTTACACCATCAGTTATGTTATATAGCCATACTTACAAGCTCTAGATGAAAGGAACTGCGGGGATTTTTTTCAAGGACCTGCCTACCCTGGCACATGAGTAAAGGAGCTGATCTTCATGCAATGCTTATCTCAGGGCCTGGTGCAAAATAACAGCCTAAAAATATAGGTTTGAAAAAATAGTAAGAAACTCTTGGTAAATTGAATAAGACTGAACTGCACAAAATGCTCCCCCAAAATGTCCACAGCCCCAGTTTTGCCTCTTCTACCAGCTCTAGTGGAAGGCTATGAGTACTGGACCATGATGAGGGCAGGCATTGTGGAGGACACAGATACATGGGAGTATTCAGTGGTGGATACATGTTTGGGTCTTGACAGGTCAAGCAAAAATGGTCCACACAGACTTGAATTATTCCAGAAGTAAAATGGAACATGAAAATACACTCGCTACTATTACTTTCCTTCCCCTCATAGCTTTTAATAATACAAATGTTTGGCTTCACCTCTTCTCAGCTCTGTCACTGGCTGCATGGCTGGCAATGAGAATGAGAATGTTCTGCAAAATAGATCTGGTCCCATGGGCTGGTACAGTAGGGAAACCACAAAGAGTGCAGCTGGATTTGAGAAGGAGGAAAGAAGCCGAGACCCAGCGAGGAGAGTGACCTGGTAATGGTCACCCTTTTACTGACCCGACTTAACCTGAGGTTCCTGCCTCACTCCCCTCTGCTCCCCTCCCTCCAGTCTCCATTTGAGGACACCACCAGCCCCTGCTAATGTTTCCCTCAGCTTCATCAGCATCTCACATCCTTGGTTAAGAGGCTTCTTCCTACTTCCGATGGCTGCCATCACCCTGTAGAGCAGAGCTGACCTCCCTCCACCCCTTACAAAGACAGAAGTGCCGACAGACTTCAGTGTCATTTTTAATCTCCAAGCAGAAGTTAACGATTGGAGTCAAAAACAAAAGAACAAAAAAACCACAAGTGACCATCCCAGAGACCCTCTCTGCAAAACCACACACACAGTCCCAGGCTGACCTCGGATGAACTCCGAGACGGTTCTCCCTTTCATTAGTCAATGACCCAAAAAACAAGGCAATCAAGTCAGGGTCACATGACTTTGGTTCTTTGGGGTTTGTTTAAGTTTTACTTTATTTAACGTGAGTGAAAAATCTAAACTGTCTCTCTTATTTTATTCCTGGGATTTAAAGCTAGCCAATACACAAAAGAACATTTAAAAAATAGACTTTGGGGCTAGTTCAAGAGGAAAATCAGATGCAAAAGGAGGAGAAAGAGGAAGAAAAAAAGATAAATGGAGGGAAAGGTGGAAAACAATGACATAAAGACAGGAGACAGGAGCGAATGCAATTCAAAGGCAGAGAGACAGCAGCTGGAATCTCAGATAAAGAATTGGGGCCTGGCGCCGTGGCTCATGCCTGTAACCCCAGCACTTTGGGAGTCCAAGGCAAGCAAATTAGTTGAGGTTAGGAGTTTGAGACCAGCCTGGCCAACATGGTGAAACCCCGTCTCTATTGAAAATATACAAAAACTAGCTGGGCATGGTGATAAGCGCCTGTAATCCCAGCTGCTCAGGAGACTGAAGCAGGAGAATCACTTGAACCTGGGAGGCAGAGGTTGCAGTGAGCCAGGATTGCACCCCTGCACTACAACCTGGGCAGCAGAGTGAGACTCTGTCTCAAAAAAAAAAAAAAAAGGAAAAGAATCGGGAAGGTAGACAATGGAGAAACACACACACACACAGAGGAAGTGTGAAAATAGCCACACAGTGGATACTGTGAGGAAATCACTATGCAGTTCTGCTCTGTTTATATTTTGTTCATTTCAATTCCACAGTACTTTAAAAGATTCTAAAATAGCCACACATGTGGCTATTGAGTAGTTGAAATGTGGCTACTGGGATTGAGAAAGTAAATTTCGACTTTGATGTCATTTTAATTAAACTTCCATTTAAATTTTAAAATGAAGGCAATATAAAGCCTGTTGCCACTAAACACAACTTTATTTGGTAGGACTACTTTTCACTCTGCTTCAAAGTCAATCTGCTTCAAAGTTAATCTTATCTAAAAAAGATAAACCAGTTCTATTAATAGGAGCGTGAATATTAAAGCTGATTTTTTTGGTGCTCAATTTAGTTATTAAAAAACTTTTAAATATGTTTGGAATAACTTTGGAATCACATTTTCGATTGTAAGTTTTATGGACTCTAACGATAGATCAAGTATTTCTGATGAAAATGTAGCACCCAAATTCAGATGTGTTTTAAGTATACCAGATTTTGAAAGTTTAGTGCAAAAAAAAAAAAAAAATACGATCTCTCAATAAATTTTACGTTGATTATTCATTGAAACAAGAATAATATTTTGGATATATAGGGCCAAGTAAAATACACTATTAAATTTAAGTGAACCTGTTCCTTTTTACTTTTTCTAATGTGGCTACTGGAAAATCTATAATTAGGTATGTGGTTCATGTGTTTCAGCTGGCCAGGCCTATTCTGAAGGAAGCAAAGCAAAGGTCCTTTAAAAAGGCCTGACAGAAAACAGCACCACCAGGTGCCCTCAAATCTTGCTGGAGCCTTGGGAGCTGAGGAACCAGATAAATTCTTTTTTTTTTTTTTTTTTTTGAGACGAAGTCTTGCTCTTGTCCCCCAGGCTGAAGTGCAATAGTGCGATCTTGGCTCACTGCAACCTCCGCCTCCCAGGTTCAAGTGATTCTCCTGCCTCAGCCTCCCGAGTAGCTGGGATTACAGGCGCCTGCCACCACACCCGGCTAATTTTTGTATTTTTAGTAGAGACAGGGTTTCACCATGTTGGCCAGGCTGGTCTCGAACTCCTGACCTCAGGTGCTCTGCCTGCCTCAGTCTCCCAAAGTGCTAGGATTACAGGCATGAGCCACCAAGCCAGGCTGGAACCAGATAAATTCTACATAATCTGTAATGTTGGCTCCTAGGATGAGATGAACCAGGAAAGCAGGAAACTTCTTGAATCCAAAAAGGCATGCAGAGTGATATAATGGACTTCAGAGACTCAGACGGGGGAGGATGGGAGAGGGCTAGGGATTAAAAAAAAAAAAAAAAAAAAAAAAAAAACGCTACACATTGGGTACAATATACACTACTCGGGTGACGGGTGCACTAAAATCCCAGTGTTCACCACTACAGAATTCATCCATGTAACAAAAAAAAAACTTGTGCCCCAAAAGCTACTGAAATCATTTTTTTAAAAAAGGATCCCAGAGGACATGACAATATCCTCAACTCACGGAGCCTCCACTCATGGGGGACTTCCCACCGGGAGGAGTAACAAGGACAGGAAGTCCAGAAGTGCAACCTCCCCAGCACCCACCTTTCAGAGAACTTATCAGAAGCTAGCAGACACCAACTCACAAGGAGGAGGAGAGAAACAGAGATGTGGAAAAGTGAGAGGAACACAAACAAACTCAGAACAGTGGAGGATGAGAAAGCAATTGGCTTCATATAAATAATAGCAAAACACTGCACACAGCTCTGTACTTATACCTAGAAAATCCATCCTGGTGTTTGCCAAAGGCAGAGGAGATCTAACTCATTTATAATACTATTCTCTTCAGTATTAAAATGCGATCTAATCAATTAAAATGTTTTACCCAGAAATATTCTTAAAAGTAAAATTTGTAATCACAGAAATTCTTGCCCTCATTTGCAATGCAGAAAATCATTAACTTTCTACTTTGGGAAAGTGGAAGGTGCCATCATCCATGGAAGAGACAAGAATATTCTACTTTTGCAGCTGGAGCTGAAGACTGATAACATAGATTTAGAAGCTAAATCAGTAAACACTGTAGCAGAGCTTAGAAACTTCTAGAAGGAAAGTACCAATATTGAATAGTCTTCTTTGTATTGCACATAAAACAAATTCAATCTGGTGTGTTGTACATGCTTTTTAAAATAATGGTAATTAATTTGAATTATTGGCCATCTAACCTCCTCCAGTTAAAAACCTCATTTTCTTAAATGGGAGGAGTAAATTCATGGCAGAAAGAGATTGTACTCTAGAACTATCCCAATACAATAGCCACTACCCACACATAACTACTGCACACTTGAAATGTGGCCAGTCTGAATTGAGATGCACCATCGTATAAAATTCATGTGATTTCAAAGATCTAGTACAAAATAATTAAATCAAATTAAAATATTTTTCAATGTTGATTATATGTTGAAATAAAATTTTGATTATATTAAGTTACACTATGTTATTAAAATTAATGTCATCTGTTTCTTTTTATTTTTTTAAGTGGCTACAAGGAAAATGTTAAATCTGTGACTCACATTCTGTTTCGACTGGACAGTGCTAAAGTGACCAACTTTAGCTCCCTAAACTAGGGGGCAAAGCCCAGGTTCACTGCCACAGGTGATGAGGTTGACAGTATTCTAGAAGCAGACCCATCAAGCCCTACAGAAAAGCTCCATTTATCCTCCCTGATACAGTGACCAGGACCATCAGGAAGGCTGTCCTGTTGGAAACCACCATTGATGGTCCCAGGATAGGAACAGTTTTCAGAATGTAAGTATTCTGAGACTCTCATCACCCGCTGTGTTGGGTGCCGTAGGATGCCACCAAGATCGCACTTCAGAGCTGAGGCATGGGATCTCCTAGTTATCCCCCTGCTGAGGCTCGAGGCTGAGTCCCACCAGGGGAATCAATCCTGGCCAAAGGCAAGGTTTCACCTAAGGTATGACCCTTTAGAAGCGGTGACTGGCCCCCAGTGACAGGTCAATTGGGTCATTGGACGGTACGAAGTGAACAACTTCATAAAAACAACAGAACACTCCGAAGGGCTATCCCAGGTCCAAATGGACTGAGACCTTTGCTGCAACTCCATTGCCGCTCAGTAGCTCCCTCTGACCAGTCCTGCTGCCCTGCCTCCTTCCCTCCCTCCCTCTCTCCCATGTCTGCTCCCCAGCAACCTCTGCATACAAAGCCCCATCTCAAGGTCTGCTTCTGGATGAACCCACCTAAAATATCCCCAGATGTGAAGAACACATTACAGCAAAATGTATATGCATGCATGCATGTGGCATGTCCCCACACACGCATATGCACAGAGGGCACTTTATCTGCTTTACATTCAGACCCAGGAATGATGTCAGGATAGTTGAGACAGCTAACAACAACAACAACAACAACAACAACAATAACAACAAAAACTAGCTCCTACCAGCTCCCGTAGGGTTCCTCCATTGTGATGGTTATTGTGAAATATTTTTCAGCCCCTGCTCTATTGGGCAGAGAACAGAAATCCTGACAGTCAAGAGCTAACCTACCCGTGAAGCTGGTTATCTCACCTAGTTAGAGCCCTTTGCTAACGACTCCAAAGATAGAGGCTGCAGCTATCCCAAGGGGGCCAATTAATTTCATTCTGTTCCTTGACCACAGACTGCACCCTTAACCACACAGAACCCAGCAGCACTTTCGCTGTGGGTCACAGGGAGGCTATGTGGGAACACAGGCTTAGATCTGCATAAACAGTGGCCAGGTCAGGAAACTCACAGTGGCACACCCAGACAGGGGCTGCCCCCAGCTGCGTTTCTGCTGAACCTACCTCAGTTCACTCACTGCTTCCATCACTAAGTGATTTTTCTCCCAGAGATGGTTTTCTGGGTTCCTGGTCTTTCCCTGTTTTCTCTTCTTCTCTGAAGCATTACTTCCCTGTCTGGTCCACTGCAGCCCTGATACTTTAGTTCAACTGCACAGGTATTTTTTCTAAAGTTTGGAGAATCCTGGGTTGTAGGTTACACACAGTTAAGATACATCAAAAGCACGGCTTTCTATCACACGCTAAGCCATACCCAGGGAGGATATGCAACAATCTTCCAGGGCTCCCGAAGGTCTCTTTCCCCACTCTCTTTTCCCTGGGGGCTTCTATCCCACTTGTCATAACACTGACCACCACTGAGCTGCCCCTTTTTCTCCATAGAGAAGTGAGACCTTTCCAACCTGGACTTGGATCTAACACCTGGGCTTCGGGGTAAGACTCAGCTCCTGTCAACAACCTGTCCTACGCCCTGGACTCTGAGCCTAGAGACAGTGACAGGATTTGTTAACACAGCTCCTGAGCATGAGCCTCCACTGAAGTCAACCGGTTTCCCAGTCTGCACTTGGGGCTGGGTTTTACAGTCCCCAACTGTGCCCTGTTTACCTCCTCCCGTCCTTACTTTCTTCTATGTTTTGTTTTGTTTTTCGGAATTTTTTTTTTTTTTTTTTTTTTTGAGACAGAGTCTTGCTCTATCACCCAGGCTGGAGTGCAATGGCCCAATCTCGGCTCACTGCAACCTCTGCTCCTCTGGGTTCAAGCGATTCTCCTGCCTCAGCCTCCCAGTAGCTGGGATTACAGGCACGCACCACCATGCATGCTAATTTTTGTATTTTTAGTAGAGATGGGGTTTCGCCATATTGGCCAGGCTGGTCTTGAGCTCCTAACCTCAGGTGATCCACCCGCCTCGGTCTCCCAAAGTGCTGGGATTACAAGCATGAGCCACCACACCTGGTCCTGTCCATACTTTCAAAATAAAGTATCTGATGGTGATGGTGATGGTTGTTATTATTTTACTTCAATGAATCCCATATGTTTATAAGATTAAATACAAAAAAAAAATCTTCAAAGGAAAAATCACTCATAATCCCACCACCCAGAGACAATCACTGTTAATATTTTGGTTTATTTCCTGCAGCCCTTTTCTCTGTATATGTGTATGTATTATCTTGTAACATTCTAATTAGAAGGATAATCTACATCTCATTTTATATTCTTCTTTTTTTCAATTTGTATTCGATATGCAAACATTTCTTTATGTCTAAAAATTCTGCACAAATGTCACATTTAATGGTTATAGCACACTCTACTATATAACTAAACCATAATTTGTTTAACTCTTACCCTACTTTTTGAGCATTAAGATCATTACCAATTTTTAGTGATGAACAATTTGAATTTAAAACTCTCTGTATATTTCACATTGTTCCCTTAGGATGGAAACCCTTAAATGAAATTACTTCGTCACAGAGCATGAACATTCTAAGACTTCTGATAAATATTGCCAAATTGATTTCAAGTAAGGTTATATCAATTTGATCTCCTATGAACACATCAACAATGACTGAGAGTTTTTTAATTTTGTTAGGTAAAAAACAAAACAAAAAAAGATATGCTATTAGTATATTAATTTGCATCTCAGATTACTTGGTGAAACCAAATACTTTTCATGTTTGTTAGAAATGTCCATTTCTCTTTGCAACATGTTCACGTCCTTTATGCATTTATTTATTGGGCTCTAAATCTATTTGCATGCCCTCTTGCCATATTTGGAAAGTTAATATTTTGTTTGTTGCAAGTATTTTCCCAATTTCCTTGCCTTTTAATTTTTCATTACCTTTTGGCCTGCACGGTTTTTAATTTGAACGTAAACAAACCTATCAGTCTTTTCCTTTGTAATTTCCCTTAAGCTTAGAAAAATCTTTCCCCCATCAGGGCATCAGATAAATAATCACCTCTTTTTCCTGCTTTGTTTAATAGTTTCCCATTGACTGTTCCCACTCTCAAGGCATTTCTAATCAGCTTCTCTCCAGGGCTATCCTCACTCTGGGTTATTTTGTCCCACTCCTCACTCATCCCATGTGCTGCAGTTGTCCCTGGAGTGAAGATAGAGGTGACCCCTTTCAAATGGCCTGCAATATTTGGGGGAAGATGCAGGCTTCAGGCAGGTGGTTTGGCTCTGTTATCTTCTTACGACATTGCACACAGGGCCAAAAGAAAGTGCCCCAGTGCCCCTGCTTACCTCCCAAGGGCTGCATCTATCTGCAGCCAGGGAGAAAGAAGTAATGTTCAGGATTGTTGGGAATTCCCCAGGGGTTCTGGTAACCCCACCCCACTTGCACACAAGCACCTGCTTTCTCCTCTCGTTCCCATCTTTCCCTTTCTGTGCTGCTCTTCACCGAATGTCTGTAACTTCTCAAATTTGGGAGCAGCTCAGTCAGTGATATTGGGGAAACTTTCCTCTTCCTCTTCCTCTTCCACTCAATACAAACCCTCTCTGAGACTGGAGCTCCCTCCACCCTGTACCTCCAGACATTCACTGTGGGGGCAACGGGGTAGGGTATGGACTGGGTTTGCATCTCAGAGAACATTTAGAAGCTAGAATTAGGGAGCTCTGGTCTGGTTCTCTCGTCCCCATCTCGTCGGTGATCCAGCAGACAGAAGAAAATCCCTGTTACACTCTTCTGTTTGCTCTCATCAGAAAACTAAATAGTGGACAGGCTTAAAGATTATCCTACATCCAGGACTTGGAAGGCTAAGCCGGGACAGCCAAGACAGGCCTGAAAGCCAGCAGGAAAGCACTGCGTGTCTAGGGGAGATTATAAGATTCGAAGGACAAGGGCCACACCTATCTTATTCACTGTATCCGAGGCCCTGGCAATCTCTTAGGGCTCGGTCAATAATTGTTAAGGAATGATTAGGAGTATCCTCTCCATCATGTACCCCATGAAGTATGGGAACTAACATGTGCATAGACAATCAACTGTTTGGAATTATCCACAGAGGATTTTGAGGTTGGGTTTGGTTTTAGTAACAAATGCACTTTCTTATCCTTGGCTAGCCCATGCCCCACTTTTAGTACTTCATCCTCGAGTTCCTTAAATTTCTCTGGGCCTCATCACTAAAATGATATAGTTAGATTAGATAACCTCAAATGTCACTTCTAGCTATAAAATTCCATGATTAGATTAATAACTTAAAATGAGTGTTTTTATTGATGGTTATAAATTCTGTTCTGTCTACACATGGGCCTAGAGTACATGCAATAATTTACATCCGACTGTACTTTACTGGAAGCTAAAGTTCAAAAAGGAATTAGAATTGTGATTGACTTTTTCTAGCCTGCTGTGTACACTGCAACACAGGCACAGAAATGATTCTTCAAGCAAGTCTTCTACACCAACCACAAAACTATTATTAATAAAAGAACATATTCCTTACCACAATAAATCAGAAGGCTTCATTTAATGATTCTGAAATTTGGTGAAGGTCATTCCCAGCTTCATGAAAAATCAGTCACAAATGAAGATGTGCCAATGGAAGCCCATTCGCCACAGAAGCCAATGTGATGGGAATCTCTGCATGCTAATACACTAGAACATTCCAACTAGTACTAACATAAATAATACTCATATTGAAATGAAAATTGATCCTGGGATTTCTTTTTACATGGCCTTAGGATTTGGTGGCTTGTTCAGAGAGTGCCAACTCATTTGAATATTTGCCTAATTAGGAAGATAAATCTGCTACCCCCGCTGCCAGCAATCACGTCGTGCGTTCCAAAGCCAAATATAAATGCCTTTTGTATCACCCACTGTTTCAGATTATTCACCTCCCACGTCTGCATAGACAGCACAGAACTGACCCAACTGTTTCTCTTCTTGGCCTGTCCTCTGCTCTCTCATCAAGGCTTGGCTCTGCCACATAGATGGCACAGAACAATTTTGAAGACATGGGGTACAAGAAGATGAAAGAGAAATTAGGGTTTTATTAACCCAGAATGAGGAAACGTGATGGGCATGGAAATTCTTGGACCGGGTTCTGCACCAGGGGGAATGATCACATCTAATCCTGCTGGAAAAGCTGTCTCGCCACCCTGGACACAGAAGACAGCCCTGGTGTCCCTGAGTTTTAAGCAGCATCTGTCTCTCCGCTCACGGTCCAGCCTCCGCATTCTCCCTCCCAGCCACACAGGACTCCTCTCTGCTGCTCAGACATCCCTCTGGCCTCCTCAATTCCATGACTTGATCAAGCTGCTACATCAATCTAGAAAGTCTTTGTTTCCCTCTTGTCTGGGAAGTCCCAGCCATTGTTCAAGGTCTAATCTGAAATCCCCTAAAACTCTCACCAGATCATCCTAACCTCAGCAAAATGATCTCTCCTTCCCCTCATGTTTTATGGCATTTGATTTGCCCCAATGTGCCCTTTGTTGAAGTGATTTGTTTATGAATATAGACACTTTAAGTTTTATGCAACGGGGAACAGAGGCAGTATCTTGTTGATATTTTATCCCCACAAATGCCTATCACAGACTTTACATATAACTATAGACCAGCAAGAGGCAGGCAAAAGAGAGTAGTTACCTTCTCCTGGTGCAATCTGGACATACATCTTTTTAGAAGCATCAAAGAGGACCACTGCTCCTAGGGGGACCAACTTCCCATGCCTGAAGACAGAAGTTATCCAACTTTGGCTAGCATAAAGGAATAATCTTTAAATCAGTAGTCTGAAGTGGCAGGATAAGAATCTGCATTTTTGCAAGCCCACTCAGGTAATTCTGATGCTGGTGGTCCTGGGATTGCTGTTTGACAATTCTGCCCTGGGAAACATTTCATGTGATATGGACAGATGCACAATGAAGTCAAAGAGGTCAAACTTGGCATTGCCAGTTTTGCAAAAGGGAGAGGTACATTTTGAGAGAGAACTCATGAGAATGAATAGGGCTCTCAACATTCCTTTGACCAGAAAAAGTCCATGTCAAAGTGCTCAGGGCTCTATATAAACACCCAGCTCTCTGAAGGTATCTGTGCTACAAGGAACCTAAGACTCTTTCTTCCCTCACAAAACACATATCCCAGTGGGACATGGAAGTTATAACACCCCCAGTCTAGCTCTTAACACGTGTCTGTGCCGAAATGCGTAGCAACCCGGAGAATGAGCAGCCCAAAATGGAAGAAGAGCTTACGGTGGACTATCACTTGGAGAAAGGTTTCCAAGGTTAACATGGAAAATGGAGGAAATGTATCCTCAGAACAGTGCTCTCACAGCTGAAAGCAATAGAAATTCGACCTTCAGCAATTTCCTGGGTCACCCCATCAGGCTTTGAGCTAATCCTGCACCTAACAACTCCACTCTCACATTCTTTAACTTCGTTTGATTAAAGAAATGTCTTTCATGCCTACTATGTGCCAAATAGATATCATACCAGACATTGGGTTTAAAAGATAAAAAGGCATGTCCCTTGCCCTACGGTAGACAAGCACAGCAGTAAATACTTGTAACATAAATAGTATGCTGACAGCAGTGTTCACAGGAGAGACTCCCAGCCTGCCTTGGAGAGAGGAGCAGGGAAGACTGAGGTTTCAGTCTCAGAATTGACACACTTCTCCAGGATGACCACATTCAAATCAATGCACTCTTGCTCCATCTGCTCCAAGTTACAGGAGAACTTCCCACCTAAGGGAGTGACATCTTCCGCTCCCCTCTGGCTATTAGGGAGGGCCTCTCACAGCTGTACTCAGATCGTCTCCTCAAGCTTCTCTCAATCAGGCTGTGGTGCCTCCATTAGTAACCTCCTGCTTCCCGAGTTTGGGGCATGACTGCTGGATCCCCAAGGGCCTTGTAGCAGGGGGCTCAGGGCTCCTAAGGGCACACAGGCCTGCCTACTGGTAAAGGCAGGGTGGCTGGAGATCCACGAACACCATGGAGCTAGGGAAAGCTTTCTGGTAGGAGAAGAAAGCTACAGAAAGAGGAAGTAAGGAAGTTGAGCCCCTAAGTTTACATGAGTTTATTGGCACTTAATTCATATTTTTACTTTTATTTCAACTAAGAATTATAATGTATAGAAAAAGCAATGCTGTGCTTCTGTGCTGCTGGATTTGGTTTGCAACATTACTGATCATTAGAGAAATGCAAATCAAAACCACATCTCACACCAGTCAGAATGGTGATTATTAAATAGTCAAGAAACAACAGATGCTGGCAAGGTTGCAGAGAAAAAGGAATGCTTTTACACTGTTGGTGGGAATGTAAATTAGTTCAACCATTGTGAAAGACAGCGTGATGACTTTTAAAGACCTAGAACCAGAAATACCATTTGACCCAACAATCCTATTACTAAATATATACCCAAAAGGATATAAATCTTCTATTATAAAGATACATGCATGCATATGTTCATTGCAGCACTATTCACAATAGCAAAGACATGGAATCAACTCAAATGCCCATCAATAAGACTGGAAAAAGAAAATGTGGTACATGTACACCACGGAATACTATGCGGCCGTAAAATGGAAAGCGAGCATGTCCTTTGCAGGGACACAGATGGAGCTGGAAGCCATTATTCTCAGCAAATTACTGCAGGAACAGAAAACCAAACACTGCATGTTCTCACTTATAAGTGGGAGCTGAACGATGAGAACATTTGGACACATGGGTGGGAAACATCACACACCAGGGCCTGTCGAGTTGGGGGTGGCAAGAGGAGGGAGAGCATCAGGAAGAACAGCTAATAGATGTTGGGCTTAATACCTAGGTGAGGGGTTGATAGATTCCGCAAACCACCATGGCACATGTTTACCTGTGTAACAAACCTGCACATCCTGCACATGTGCCCTGGAACTTAAAATAAAAGTTGATGGGAAAAAGGAAAGAAAGAAAAAGCAGTGCTGCCTAGACTAGATCATGTGGTCAGTTATCTGAAGCCCGGCTAGCTGGCCATGGGAGAACCGCCAGTGGAGGGAGCCATGCCACTGTGCAGTTTCCAGCAAACAGCAGCAAGTCTCCACCTTGCAGGTGCAGTGGCAGAGAGGGCCCTTCCAGCCCCCAGGGAGCAGGCTTTGCTTGCTTCCGTCTCTAAATAGGAATGCTGCAGAGGAGATACCATGTCAAATAGAAAAAGAAAACAGGAAATGGCTGGCACTGGGTGCAGAATCATTTCACTAAGCAAGTGTTTATTTTTATGAGGCATCAGCAATTTTTTTTTTCAGGTTACATACTGAGTAACTGCAATCATTGATTACATTAATGGATTACCTCTGGAGAAGGAATCTAATTACATTTTTGTACAAATTGCAAAATGTAGATTAATTTCAAACTTCCTTGGCAGCCTTGTGTTTTTTTGTTTGTTTGTTTGTTTCTTGTTTTCTCTTGAGCTCTAGGTCAGGAGCCCCAAAGCATGGCAAAGAAACCTGAACCTTGAGAAGGCTTTGTTTGTTCATTCAACAAATATACAATGAACTGCTTGCCTTCTGTATGCACCAGCTCTGTTCTAGGCACTGGAAATACAGAGGCAAACAGGACAATGTCTCAGTCCTCTTGGGAGTTTCCCAAGCTGTTAAAGAGCTTCAAGAGCTGAAAAATCCCAAATGTTCCTAAACCCATTTAAGCAGCTGCTAGGCTTTATTTTCTGAACACCAGTTAGGGCTTGGTGCCTCTTATCCAAAGGTTGTCAATTTCTTTAGCCCTGCAAGGGAAATCTAAAAGAGTAGGAAAGTAGGAGGCCAAGGGAGGAGGATCACTTGAGGCCAGGAATTTGAGACCAACCTGGGCAACATAGAGAGACCCTGTGACCTGCCTGCAAGGTTCAGCCTCTGCTGTCCTATGAGAGAACCTCTGAGCTGTCTTGTAATCCACAAAAAAATAAAAATAAAAATTAGCCAGGTGCAGTAGAGCACACCTGTAGTCCTAGCTACTGGGCAGGTTGAGGTGGGAGGATCGCTTAAGCTCAGAACTTCAAGACTGCAGTGAGCCATGATTGCACTACTGCACTCCAACCTGAGTGACAGCGAGGCTCTGTCTCAAAAATTAAAAAATAAATTTTTAAAAGAGTGGGAAAAGGATTAAATAAGAGGGAAAGTGAAGAGGGTAACAAGAGAAGGAAAGAGTCTTTGGTCAAGTGGCACACCCATTGAAGACATTGATCTACTCAGAGATGGCAAAAGTAAGATAACGGGAAAGTAGAGACAAAGAAAAGAAAGAGAGAACTTTACAAAGGACAAACACAAGTGGCTGATAACCATTTCTTAAATTCAACCATTCTTATAATCATATAAATATTTCAAAAATGAGTAACTTTTTTTATCAATCAAATAAGCATATGTCTTGAGAGGAAAGGGATTTTTCAATGTGGGTAAAATTCGGTAGGACTATAAACTGCCTCAATGTTTCTGGAAAGCAATTTGGCATTATACATCAAGAACCTAAGAAATGTTCATATCTTTGAGCCAGTAGTTCCAATTCTGGGCATTTATCCTAAACAAATTATCAGAAATATGATCAAAGATTTATGCACAAGGATTATCATTACAACATTACTATAATGGCCCAAAACTAGTTCAACATAAACATTTAACTTTAGAAGAAAGGTTAAGTAAATTATGTATACTTATATGGTAGAATATTACAAAGTCATTAAAATTATGTTTATGAAGAGCTTTGATGACAAGGGAAAATGCTTATCATGGAATTACGAACAAAATTTGGGATACAAAATTATAAAGTAAAATTTGGGATACAAAATTATAAAGTATGATTTACGCTATGAAAAGAAATATAAAGAAAACACAAAGGACACCACAACAGTAGTTTGTCTCTTTTTGTTGTTGTTGTCTGTTTTGAAACAGGGTCTCACTCTGTTGCCCAGGCTGCTGTACAGTGGGGAATTAGACATCACTGCAGCCTCAAACTCCTAGGCTCAAACGATCCTTGCCACTAATTTTTTTTTAATTTTTTGTAGAGACAGGGTCTCACTGTGTTGCCCAGGGTGGTCTGAAATTCCTGAGCTCAAGTGATCCTTCCACTTCGGCCTCCCGAAGTGCTGGGATTACAGGAATGAAACATCATGCCCAGCCTGCAATTTGTCTATTGATTATAGCATTTCATGTGGTTGTTTTTGCTTTTCTTTTACACTTTTCTATTTTTTTTTCTATAATAATTACGTTTCATCTTGATGATCAGGAGAAATAAAATAAGCTGATGGAAAACACAAGAGAAAATAATAGGAAGGGAAACCGTTAACGTCATGAGGAAGGAAAGGATGTCTCCCCTGCTCCATGGAACTGGCGATGGGGTTGGCGGTTACAGGGAAAGATTGAAACCAGAGACTTACAGGATTCAGAGGATGGGCAAATGCATGCTGCCACGGTAGCATTTGGTGACAATGCCTGACCCAAATTTCCTTCCTCTTTTCAAGATTAGCTGGATTTACTGTTAGGTTTCCATCTCCCTGACAACTCTTAAAAAAACTTGACCTGAGTCCATGGAATTTTAAGTCTGATTTGGTTCCATCATATTCAGCCTCCAATTGAATCCTAGCTGGTCCTAGAAACTTCATACATTGACCCATGAAAAAAAAAGTTTAAAAAAAACACACACATCATTTTTCCAAAAAAAAAAAAAAAAATCCCTAGTCACGTAATCAAATTCCACCCCTCAACCAAAAAAAAAAAAAAGAAAGAAAGAAAGAAAAGAAAAACAAAAAAAAAAACCATAGTACTGACTCTAATCCATGGACTGTTCAGTCTTTCTCTGGAGACTCCATCCCACTGAAGGCGATGAATTATAGTCTTGGAAAGCTTCTAAAAAGGATGCCCCGTCTGTTCAGCACTTACCTTTCACTCAGTGAACTATAAATACTTAATGATGAGGCCAACCATGATGACGAAGTTGATCAATAGTGAGCATGGAGACAGTGTTCCATTTCCACACCCAACCAGGATGGATGCCGAGGAAATGGAGGAAAATGATAACAGCCTGAGAGACAGCTGGTTGCTCCTCCCCTGCTATCTTCATTCACCCACTGGTCACCACCAGCTGGTGGCAGGTCAGTGCTCCCAGAGCAGGGGCTTAAGCTGTTATGAGGCTGCACTGGAGGTCCTGACAGCCGATATGGAGGGTACCAGCCATCTCCTCACCAGTGTCCTTTGGCCATGCAATTTTAATAAGCTCAACCTCAAGAAAGGAAAAGGGAGCCTGGGACCGTGTTGAATTATTCACAGCTCCAATCAGGGAAGGCAGATGAACCCCTCTTCTGAGAGTAAGTGATAGCTACTCATTGATTTTATTCCCCCTTCATGACCCCTAGATGAGAATCTAGTTTAAAAAAAAAAAGAAAGAAAAAAAGAAAAGAGGAAAGAAAATCTATCTTAAATCTGAGTTCGTGAATAATTAGTGAAGTTGAGAATTGTGTTTCAGTTGACATTTTTCTGAAGAATAATTTTGATAACTTGGACTTGATTAGAAAAGGAAAAAAAGCAAGGACCTTGGTATATCTAAATTTATTTAAATGCAACACATATATACAAAACTATTTTTATGGATTAATGACCATGATCAAAGTGATCTTATTTAACAACACAATAAAAATGATGTGAGACCTGAAAGCCAAAAAGATATATGATTCATGCATTTATTAGATGCCCACGTTGAATTAGCTTTTGAATGTGATATATGTGTGTGTGTGTGTGTGTGTGTGTGTGTGTGTGTGTGTGTACCTTATTTCTTTGCATGGACAGAGAAATGTAAGCTGTACGAAAATATAGTTAATTCTTCCCTACATTTCAAGGAAAGCTTGCTTTCTAGGATTTATCTCATATTCCACACCCATAGCTAATGCTGATAAATGTCTTCCTGGAGCTAAAGACAGCCACTACGCTCCTTTAGACAGTGGGTTAGAAAACAGCCACAGAAGCTTCTTTAGGCCTTGTCCACACGCCTCAGAATCTCTGCTCTCTCCCAAAACACACTTATGCAAGGGCAACCACCGCCTTAGCAGGTGGCCTCACCTCCCTATTTTGCGAAGTCTCATATCCCCTGCTGAGAGTCTGGTCCAGACCCATTCTCTCAGAGTAGGAATGTCGCAAAGGCTCCTCACAGTCCGGACTGTACCCACTCACATCCATCCCATGCCTGGCTGACAATGCATTTCCTAAGACCTCCTAAAGTCATCACAAGGTTCACACGACACAGCTCTTCTGTGACTTATTTAACCTCTGTTAGCCTCGGTTTCCTCCTTTATCAAACAGATACAATAATAACATGTACCTCGTAGTACAGTTGAGATTTCAGTGAATATAGTATGTCAGGCATTTAGCACAGCCTCTGCACACCCATCAGAAGCAGTTATTATTGCACACAAATGCAAGCTCCATGAGGGTAGGGGTTGCTGCTCTTCCATCTAACGCCTAGAACAGTGTCTGGTAAGTGAGAGAAACTCAATCCATTTTACTTCAGTAAGTGAGTGAAGCATTTTAGGCTCCTTTCAGATGCCACTACTCCCGGCCAGTTATCCAAGCTAAGATGGTCGTTTCCTCCTGTGGATGCAGCCAAAAGCATTTTGTTTACCACACCTCCAGCCCCGCCCTCTGCCATCCTGAGTCTGTGTCACGGCTCTGTGTTCCCTGGGAGACTTCAGGTTCCCTGAAGGTGTCTCCCTCACTACCCAGCTCCAGTGCTGTCCACACAGTGGACTCTCAGTCCACACAGGAAACTAAGGAGCAGCCCTGCAAGTCATTCCAGCAACCAAAGATGGCTCCTCGTGGACCAGATCTGCAAAGCTCCGACCAGGAATGATAAACACTGAAAATTCAGGCCCCTCGCCTTCAATTTAATGAAGGATTGAAACTGAGCTAGTAATTACTTTTTTTTTTTTTTTTCAGAGTGGTAGAGTCTCACTCTGTTGCCCAGGCTGGAGTGCAGTGGTGCAATCTCGCCTCGCTGCAACCTCCGCCTCCTGGGTTCAAGCGAGTCTCATGCCTTAGCCACCCGAGTAGCTGGATTATAGGCGTGCAACACTACACCCAGCTAAATTTTGTTTTGTTTTGTTTTAGTAGAGATGGGTTTTGCCATATTGATCAGGCTGGTCTTGAACTCCTGGCCTCACGTGATCCACCTGCCTCAGCCTCCTAAAGTGCTGGGATTACAGGCATGAGCCTCCAGGCCTGGCCAGTAATTTTTAAAACTGTATGTTTCTGTTAGCTCTGCCAAGCTAAACAGTATTTCAGACCTTACCCATAAACCAGAGGTCCCTACTCTTTTTGATGCAAAGGAATGTTCACTTCCTGAAAATGAAAAGATCCCTTCCGAGTAGGTATTGATGGCAGTGTGAGATGAGAGAGGGTGGCGTGTGGGACTCAGGCAACACAGAGACAAAGCCAGCCTTGGGGAGGGTTCTGGAAGGGGAGTCAGCATGGAGCTACCTACTCGGGGCTGGTGTCAGTCAGCATTGTCACCCATACTCATGAACAACCACCAGAAGAGCAGCCCCTTCCTTCCCCACGCCCTCCCCGAAGAGGGTGTTCCCGTGAGCTCTGGGGAGGAGATGATTTGTGCACAGTTGCTTTTCCTAGTTTCCTTGGCAACTGTGCAGCACTAGAAGCTCAAAGAGAGAGGCAGTGGATGGGGTGGCGGATGGAACACAGATGCTGATGTCAGTCAAATGTGTCACCTCCACACCCATGTTTAGCAGCCTCGTAGTTTCGGAAGCTTACACACACCACACACACCTCTGATTGCTCATTTCTAATTTGGTGCCAGGCGCATAAGCAAAGAGCCTCAGGGAAATGTGGCAGAATGGGTCTCATTCTACCAATGTGAACTGAGACTGGGGCCTGAGACTGAACGATCCCAGCACCAAAGACACCGGATGCCCCTTGGTTGGGTTTCTGGATTTCATACAAGCCTACATAGGGCACATCAAGGGGCATTCATCGATTTTATATCAGTGGCTGGCTACAAGGGACAGAGAAATCTGAACTTTCATCATGGAAGTTGAGGGTATCCAACTTGGGGGATCCAGTCTAAAAATGACAGATGTAGTTGGGGTGGGGGGCAGAGATGGCAAGTCCCTTCAGAGGCAAAACCGCCTGGAAAATAGAAAGTGGTAAAGTCTCCAGCTTTGCAATGAATTCCGTTCCAAAATCCCATTTGTTACGTCAATTATTTAGAATTCAGAACCCATTTCCAGAGAAGTCCTGTATGTTATAAATGATGACTGGGTTTCTTTTTTTTTTGAGACGAAGTCTCACTCTGTCGCCCAGGCTGGAGTGCAGTGGCCGGATCTCCGCTCACTGCAAGCTCCGTCTTCCGGGTTCCCGCCATTCTCCTGCCTCAGCCTCCCGAGTAGCTGGAACTACAGGCGCCCGCCACCTCACC
Organism: Macaca nemestrina; assembly: GCF_043159975.1. Lineage (NCBI taxonomy): Eukaryota > Metazoa > Chordata > Mammalia > Primates > Cercopithecidae > Macaca > Macaca nemestrina. The sequence goes on from NC_092128.1 coordinate 17,787,114, forward strand.
CGGCTAGTTCTTTTTTGTATTTTTTTTTAGTAGAGACGGGGTTTCATCTTGTTAGCCAGGATGGTCTCAATCTCCTGACCTTGTGATCCGCCCGTCTTGGCCTCCCAAAGGATGACTGGGTTTCTAGGATAGTCCACAAAAGCCTATTTAACTCATAATGTAGATGAAATACTATACATTTGCAATGAAAAGGAATAGAAAAAAAACTCCTGTTATGATAGCAGTAATTAAATGAAAAAGAAAAACTGAGAAGTGGAAAATAAATAGCTTTCTTTCATTTCTTTTGAACAAATGGACAAAGAGAAGGGTTCTTCATTTACTTTAGATAATAGGATAGAGCCTATGGTGGGGGAGGGGTGAAGGATGGAGCAGGGAGGTCCTCTGGGAGAAGAGAAGGACAGTAGGCCTGCCTCACGAGATATGTGTGGGGCTCCCTGGCGGTAAGGAAAGAGCATGAATTTTGCAGTCACAACTGTCTGGATTCTAGTCCTGCCTCTATCTCTTCTTGTAGCTCTGGGGGAGGTATTAGATCTCTTGTCTCAATTCCATCACTGGCAACCTCGATTGCATCAGACAAATGCCTGCATGATAGGCGCTGTGGTGCACCTTCCAGACCTCTCTGCAAGGAAAGACTTGCTGCCACATTCTAGAAAGGCTGTCAGCCTTTAGCGGTCAATCCCTGTAGAGATCGCTCACACACTCAGAGCCACATACCCAAGGTCACTCCACCTCCAGTGCCTACATCCAAGAAGTGCCCAATATGGAAGTGTAAAGACCCAGTCATTTCAACCTCATTCAGGAGGCTTTGAAGGGTTGCTCTAGGACGAGAGCCCTCCAAGGGGTGTCATCGCACCTACATCCCAGCCTGACTTCTACTTCTGCCAGACTCCGATTCCTCCTCTGCCCTTCCTCCTGAACTCCATCTGAGTCCACTTCACAGGGAACTCAGCCTGCGACAGCCTGGCCCAGAGTTGGCTCCAGTAAATGTTGAGATCTTTGCCCTGCTGACTCTCTCTCCTTACCTGCAGAGGACACAGATTAGCGGAAAAGCCTAGTAACACCCCAAGTAGCTCTGGGATTGGGGCTGCTGAGAGCCCAAGGACTGGGTGGTGAGCAAGAATCTAGGAACTCAAGAAAATGTGCATTCCTATACCCCAAAAATGGCTGGGGCATCCAGGTAACCTATAAAGTTTTGTTTCTAATGTATGAATGCTTGTAATCAAGAGTTTAAAATTTGGAGACTGAATCCATAAAAGAAATACAAGCACTGCTTGTTTGGAACTGCTCTGTCTGATATGGTAGCTACTGGCCATGAGTCACACACAAACTTAAGTTGGTTTATATATTAGTCTGTTTTCACTCTGCTAATAGAAACATAACCAAGACTGGGTAATTTATAAAGAAAAGCAGGTTTAATGGACTCACAGCTCCACATGGCTATGGAAGCCTCACAATCATGGCAGAAGGCAAAAGGCACGTCTTATATGGCAGCACACAACAGGGAATGAGAGCAAAGCAAAAGGGGAACCCTTTATAAAAACATCAGATCTCGTGAGACTTACTCACTACAATGAGAACAGTATGGGGGAAACCACCCCATGATTCAATTATCTCCAACCAGGCCCCTCCTACAACAGGTGGGAATTATGGGAGCTACAATTCAAGATGAGATTTGGGTGGGGACAGAGCCAAACAATGTCAATTTATAAGTAAAATTTGAAATTCTGTTCCTCAGTTGAACTAGTCACATTTCAACCGCTCAATAGCCACATGTGGCTTGTGGCTACCACGTAGACTTATAGAATATTTCCATCACTACAGGGAGTTCTATTGAATGGTGCTGATTAGAATGTTGAATTGTAAAGGATCTAGGAAGGTTTGAACTGTATTCTGTGCCAACTTTTCCCAGAAGGCTCCTCAGATGGATATGCATAGAGAGTGAAGAAAGATAAGTACCACTAGACTTTCAACCCCCATCCCCAAACTCCCAGAACTCTAGCTCAGCATGGGAAAGGCTGAATTCCATGCACAACTATTCTAGGCAAGTCACAATGACCCAGAACCATGCAGGCCTCTTGCTATGACCTCCAAAGTTAAATCAGAGTTAGATATCAGGGTAAGACCAAAAAAAAAAAAAAAAAAAAAAAAAAAAAAAAAAAAAAAGAGTGAAAACAGCAGGGAACATCAGCTCCAAAACCTAAGAAAGGAAGAGGTTCTCCTCTCAGAATCATCTGAAGAGGCCCTTCCACGTCCCCCAAACATATTAGCTCTACGTGGTAACCCCAACTCTGTAATTCCATAATCCAATCTATGACACAGCCAGCACCAGAACCAGGGCGAAGAGATGAAAATAAGGGGATAGTAATACAGTATAGTAATGTCACCTCTATGTCCTCCCCTCCACCCTAACAGCAGCTCTTATCTTATTCTTGGGCCCTCCTTTATCTCTACGTCCAACATTCTTGCAGCATCCTCCTTTTGGATGTGTGTTTTGACACACCTGAAATAGAATAGAAGAGGGTCTGATCATAGCAAATGGAAAGCAGGGTTAGGCTAGACATGCCAGTCTTTTGGTTCCCCTCAACAATTTCAATACATTGTACTCACATTGTATTTATCTTCAAAGCTCTGAAATGTTACTTTTTAGACACTAAGTACATAAATCTTCCTTTAGAGACTGTTTGTGTCTAAATTGCATTTTTATTGGACACAACTGATAAATTAAAGAGCTGCTTCTACTGCTGCCACCACACTGAAGACCTCAAACACTGATAATTTTCTGCCCTGAAACTCCTTTCACAATATGCTACACTGTTGCCAGTAAATAATAGTCAGGCACTTTCTACTCCTACACTTCAAACACCTAATGCAAGTTCGCATCACACATACTGGTGCAGATAGCAAATCCCCAATACTTACGAAGACAAACAGCCACATACAAGGCCAACTCACCTGCACATGTTGCACAGAGTTAAACAGAAAACCTCTGAGTCAATGAAATACCATTTCAGAGGCATTCCCCCCAGCTCCCACCTCGGTATGGGACCCCTGCCTTCCAATAGTGATAGCATCTCATGTTGGCTGGCATCAGACTTTGCAAACTTACTCAGAGATTGTGCATGAATTATTTCATCTAATTAAACTTTATGTTAATCCTCAAGGCAGGTATTACCATCTCTGTTTTACAAATGAGTGCACTGGGGTCAAAACACTTAAATAGTTTCCAAGGGTCATATACCTGGTGAGTGGCAGAGGTGGAACTCAATCCAATATCTGCTGGACTCCATGGGGCTTGAAGCCTGTTTCCCATTAAAGGAGTACATCAGAAACATAAGATAGAGATTTGGAGGCTAGATATTAGGAAGATTGCCTCGGCTAACATACACAATACAAAAAAAAAAAAATTCACCTCACCTCTTCCATGCTGTTGTATTCAACTAACCACAAGAAATATGGAAGGAAAGTAAATTACCAGATCTACAGCCAGTCAACAGATAGCACACAAGAACAGGTCCTGTTTCCCTGAGAGGTTGTGCTAATTGGCAATATTCCATCTCCCAGCTCCCATCCCAAGCCTATTCATGTTCTCCTGCCCTGACCCTTCTATGACCACTACAATCCACACCAATGCTCTCCAGACCAGGAGCTCTCAAACCTTGTCTTACAGATTCCTGGCCCACCCTTAGAGATTCTGACTCAGTATGTTAGGCTGGGCTCTAAGAATTTGCATTTCAAACAAGTCCCCAGATAATGCAGACATTGCCAGGCAATGGACCCCATCTGGGAGGCACTGGCCTTGACTCTGCTAGGACTTTCATCATACAACATGAACTCGGTTACTCGCTCTGTTACTACATCCTGGTTCCCAGCCACCGCCCTGCTGCCCTCCCCATCTTCAGAACACCCATCCCCCAGAATCCAGAATCAAACCCAGGCACTGTCTGTGACTGGTGCTTGGAGTATAATAGCCTCCCATCTTGTTCTGGGCATAGCATACTTGCCTTGTGTGCCTTGGTTCTTATAAGTGGGCTCCTCTCTCAGCCACCATTCTCTATTTCTTACTCTAATGCCATTCCACTCCAAGTTTCTTGTAAAGCTGGGGCTTTTCTTCCTTTGGCGAAGACTCCTCCCTGGGAGTTCACTCATTCAGTCCTGAATGCCAAAGTAGCACCTACAGGACTTATACCTGCTGACCCACTTTATTGATGCCAGGTATCTGCCTGCTCTGACATCCATGTCTTACCTAACCCAGATTCTCCAACACTGAGCTGTTTCTGCCAGCTGGATTACTGAGCACCTGTTCTTGTTCCTCTTCCTCACTGCAGCAGTTTGCCTGGAAGCTGAGCTCAGATTGTCTTAACTTTGGAAAGAGGAATCACCTGCCGTATTAAGCGCCCTTTTCAGCACCTGGAACTGGGACAGTTCCCCTAGAGGACCCAGAAGAGGCAAGTCCAAATGATGCCCACTTTTCCCTCGCTGTAAAAAGCAGGCCATGCCTCTTACTGAGATAAGGTAGTTTGTCTTATATATTGTTTTTCCCCCTGCAATGAATCCTTGCTGATTTCAGTATGGAAGTTAGGACTCATGAAGTGTATATGTCAGCAGCATTAGCCTGTACTCTCTAGGTAGTCTTAAATGCTTAAACATTAAGCAACAAGTAATTTGAGCCCTTGTCTGGTTGGCACCTGGAAATATATCATCCCATTTGGAAAGCAGAATACCTTTTAATATCCCCTCCAGTACCCAACATGGGGGTTCTCACAGAACAGACACTTCACGACTATTCAATGAACAAATGAACAAATGGATGAAGGCAAACAGTCAGGTTGTTCTCCCAGTTCTCCTTCATGGTTTGGTGTCCATATCAGTGTGCTCAGCCAGAATAAAACCACTTCCAATCTGCAGAAGCTGAGAGAGAGAATGCCTCCGGGCCAGACTTCCAACTAATTCCCAGCACAAAATCGGACCTGTGCATTCAGATGAATTGTGGCTTGAAGACTGCAATTACACCAGGTTTTGTTCAGGACATGGATGTCTTTAACAGAAAAGGCTGTACTGTACTCCCTCCCACCTCTACTCCAGACGTCCTCCCTTCCTTCCCCCTAGGTCATCTCAAAATAAACTCTCCCTCTTACCCATGTAGAGGGCGCCCTTGTATACAGCAGCCATGCTACAGTGCATTTTCATCACTGACCCCCAGCCAGGCCAGCTATCTAAGTAGGTGGGACACACAGCTGCACATGCATATGCATTTATTATTATTATTATTATTATTATTATTATTATTATTATTTGAGATGGAGTTTCACTCTGTCACCCAGACTGAAGTAAAGCAGCGTGAGCTCTGCTCACTGCAACCTCCGCCTCCCAGGTTCAAGCGATTCTCCTGCTTCAGCCTCCCAAGTATGGCGTATGCCACCATGCCCACCTAATTTTTGTATTTTTAGTAAAGACAGATGCTTCACTACGTTGGCCAAGCTGGTCTCGAGCCCTAATCTCAAGTGAGCTGGCTGCCTCAGCCTCCCAAAGTGTTGGGATTTCAGGCATGAGACACCGTGCCTGGCCCAACGTTCATAATTTTAAAGCATCTCTATGTTACCTGTAATTCCCTTGCCATCATTCCTTGGGGCAGGCCTCCTGAAAAATAAAAATGCTCTCCGGGGAAGGTAATCCAAGAACACATTAACCCCCTAGCTCAAGCATATTTATCAAATCAGTGAGCCTGTTCTGCAACAGAAACCTGAGGGAATGAGACAAAGAAGAGGTAAGTTTTGACAGGCAGGAAAGTTGCGAGGGAAAGGAAATGTCCTGGCATGAGTTACTTCTGCAAGAGCAGATCTTGGTGCAATATCACATTAAGGGGTTTGGGTTCTCTGCACGGCCTGGTGCATAGATACCACCAGAGCTCTAGGAGGACAGGCACGAGGCAGCGGGTATACTGAAAGGTTTACAAGGTTCTCTGCAGGGGCTGGGTTGGGGAAGAGACACAGGAATGGCTTGGAAAAAGCAAAGACTTCAGGATTTAAGGCAACCTATGATGACACGCTGTTGGCTGAGTTTTCTTGCTACCAAACTTTTCCACTGCTGGGGCAGTGTGGGGGGTGGTTTCTTGCTAGTGATGTCCCCCGTGGATGCCAGTCTTGCAAGCAAGAGGCAGCTAACAACAGATTGCACACACTAAGAGCCTCACACTGGCTGAGCACCAATGCGGATGTGGGAGAAGGAGAATGGCTGATGCTGCAGGGGACCTCAGCTTCTAATGTCTGCGATGTTTACCTCATTAGGCTGTTTTCCATAACATCAGCCAAAAACATGAAGAAAAAAAATAGCTGGAGGGACCCCGCCGGAGCTCAGGCCTGGATTCTGAGCCCTCACCCTCGGATTCCTCTGAGGTCTGAGATGGGACCTCTAGGCAGCCCTTCCCACTGGCTCAGTTACCTCATCTGCAAAGGAGCCACAACAACGCGGGAGGAGCTCCTGGGAGGAAACGCCAAGTCGCCCTCTGAGCAGCATTACAGCCCACTGAACAAAAAGAGGTGCTTACTGTTGTTATTACTGTTAGTTTCATCCCAAGCCCTTTGGTCCACAGCATTCATCTTCTCATAACGAGGATGGCTGGGGGAGGTGGGACCAGGAGTCTAGGCAGCTCCTAGGCTGAGAAAGTCAGGGAGTTGTGGGTGGGAAGCAAGTCCAGAAGGTGGCCATTCTACATCGGAGCAGGCTGGGCTAGGACTGGACAGCTCAGTCCATTGGGAAAGGGAAGGCAGGCGCCATCAGGCAAACAGCCAACACAAGTTCAAGGTGAGAAGGTTGATGCCAGTGGGGAGGGCAGGACCCAGGGTGGCTGGAGAGAGTCTAGACAGCACCAGGGACCCTGGGGTTCAGGGGCAGAACCCTCTAATGCTGGAAAGGGAGAGGGTGAGGAAGAGGGCATGGGAGAGGCCAGGTGTGGGGGGCCAAGTAGAGCTTGGCCACGAAGCATAAGTTAAGAGTCCTGCTCCAAGATCCACACCAGAGCACCAGAACATGCTGGGCTTCCCACCATACACCGGCCTGGGGTCAGGACTGGTCCCCCAAGACTGAGCCAACCCACAGGCAGGGGTGAGAGATCAAGAGCTGTGGGGACAGGGAGCCAAGTGTGTCACCCACGTGTCTGCAGTAAGTGAGACAGTTCTGGATTTTTACTTCTTGTCCCTCCTAGTGGTATGGACACTAAAATGTCCCTGCTCATCCACAAAGTCTTGATCTCCTGCCTCCCTTCCTCCATCTCCACTCCTGCCTTCCTCCTCTTCCCCTCTCTTCTCCCTCCCTCTGCCAGCCAGGCCATACCCTGCTTCAGGATGGCTCCTTGGTACTAATGTTCTTTGCCCCAGGGGTGCAAGGATCCACTGTGCTGGCGAAGGCAAGGACCCCCAATGCTGTAGATGAGGAACCTGTTCTGCCTGGTCCTGGTATGTGCTCAGCTTGCCTGAGGCAACAGCCACAGGGCCGACGAGTGAGCTCATATCTGTGTGTCTGGGGGGTAAGGGGTAGGGAGTAGGGAAGTCTTGGAGGGGAAATCATCTCCCGCTCTTTCCCGCCCTGGCCAGCTGGAAATGTGCTGTGTGACTTTCCAATGTAATTAGTTGAACCCTTAGTCCTGACAGAACAAAGCTTCAAAAAACACCTCTGGGTTTCTTGGCTCTCAGCATCTCGAAAGACAACAGAGAGTATCTTATTGCAGCAAAGTAGAGCCCCAGCTCCCTGATCCTCGCTGCCAGGGGCAAGCCACTGCGAGAAAACAACCTCCATCTTGAAAACGCCAGGCAGAATGAGAACATCTGAGCTCACATCACAGTGACTCCACGTCTCAGGGATCTGACCCTGAGGAAACCTTAGTAACAGCTGCCCACAGAGGCTCTGCCCAGCAGATCAGGGGGCAAAGAAGACCCACTTCTAATACCTTCTTCCAATGTGTGTCTGCCCTGCAACCTCAGGCAGGCTCTGCTGCCATGCCCTCTGCCAACCTCCCTGGGGTCCTCGCCTGGGGCAGCCAGGGCCCAGCTCCATGCCATTCCAGTTCCTTCCTGGGACGGACGCACTCACCTCTCAGCGACATCTTCCCATCCCCTACTTTCTCAGCCTCCTTCCTCTGCCATAGCCCACCCTGGCTGCCCGGGTCCTATTGCAGACCCCCAACTCCCGATCAGCCACCTCCCCTTGCTATGCCACTGGGCAAGGCCCAGGCCCCACCTGTGCTGAAAGGGCAATGCCTGTGGCAGGGAGAACAAGAGCAGGGGGGCTGGGGATGGCCTCAGGGGCTCCTGGGGGTTGTGCGAGGACGCTGAACTCGCCAAACAAGCAATGCTACCATAGACTGAACTATGGGATGTGAAAAGCCTATAGGAACATATTCTAGTGAGAGAGTGAAGCAGCTCCATTTAAAATGCCACCACTTCCCCTGACCGTGTCAATCGGATTCTGTCGTATTTAAAACGTAAACCAGACAGTCCACCCAGGAGCAGCACCAGCCCAGCTCATCTCCTGTGGCTGCCCGTCCCTTCCTCACTGGCCAGTGACACTTGCCTGTCCCGCTGTGACCTGGAGGCAGCCAGAGGATCTGGGTCAGGCATGCAGCTCACCCTTGGAACCCACAGAAGTAGGACAAATGCTGTTCTACCTTGCTCCGCACCGCACCCCAGGGCAACGCACCACACTGCAGCCTACCCAGGGCTGTTGGGACCTCAAGCCAGACGGTGGGCAGGTAGGAAGGCAGATGGGCTGCACCAGGCCTGGGTGGACTAAGGACACGGATCCCAACTCCAAAAGGAATTCTGCCTTTTTCCAAGGTGAGCAGAAAGGCACCCACAGTACCCACCAGCAATCACCCACAAAACCAGAGTGAGAAACCGGTCACCAGTTCACCCAGACAACTCAGCATCTGAACCTCGTTAACAAAGACCACCCCCTTCCCCACCCCACACACATACACACACACACACACACACACACACACACACACACACATATACACACACACACACACATGCACACATACACACACATATACACACACAGACACACACAGACACACACATACACACACACATACACACACACACATACACACACACAGACACACACACATACACATACACACACACACATATACACACCCACACATACACACACACACACATACACACCCACACATACACACACACACATATACACACCCACACAGACACACACACACACACAGACACACCCACACACACACACATACACACTCACACAGACACACACACACACATACAGACACACAGACACAGACACACACACACAGACACACACATACACACAGACACACATACATACACACACATACATACACACACATATACACACATACACACACACATACACACACACACACAGGCTTCATCCTCTGGCCTTTACTCCCTATGGAGTTTATTCTCTCTTTACAATTAGATTTGTAAGCCTAGTGGCCTCCAGAATCTTCTATCCTTTCACCTCCTAGTCACCCAACCATAAGGTGTATGAGCACACGCGCCAGCAGTTAAGCCTCCCATTGGTAGGCTTAACTTTTCAAAAACCACAGTGTAGTTTTAAACCAAACTGTGCCTTTTCCTACTTGAAAATTTTACTTCTGTATCAATGGTTGATGATGAGGCCACATGCAAATTCCTGATGAAAAGTATGTAATTTAGGCCAGGTGCAGTGGCTCACACCTGTAATCCCAGCACTCTGGGTGGCCGAGGTGGGTGGATCACTTGAGGTCAAGAATTCGAGACCAGCCTGGCCAACATGGTCAAACCCTGTCTCTACTAAAAATACAAAAGTTAGCCGGGCATGGTGGCATACGCCTGTAGTCCCAGCTACTCAGGAGGCTGAGGCAGAAGAATTGCGTGAACCCGGGAGGCGGAGGTTGCAGTGAGCCAAGATTGTGCCACTGCACTCCAGCCTGGGCAACAGAGTGAGACTCCATCTCAAAAAATAATAATAAAGATGATAACCAATCTAGGATGAAATTAGTTAATTTGATCCCACTTAAAGAGGACAGAACTCTCAAACCAAATAAAGAAATCAGACTGTGATTTTTTTTTTCATTTCCAGTATTTGATCAGGAGTTTGCTAATATTTAATCGTTTCTGCTTTATTTCAAAGGGGGCTTATGTGCCTACTTCCCACCTAATGTCATCAATATCTGACCACTGAAAATTAAAATCGACACTTCCTATGCTTCCCCTCTTGCCAGCATTCCCAATTACACTTAGTACCAAATTCAGTTGTGACAGATGCTCACCTGCCCTCTGGCTAAAAATAACTGTCATCGATGTCAGAAATGGCAAATGTTCCCCCTCTCTGCTTAACAGCCCATTAGGCGGCTTTGTGAAAGAGGCAGATGAATCCCTCACCAAAAGGTGGCCTCAACTTCACCCACACCAAGTGCCCGAGACCTTTTCATATATCAATCGTTGAGATGGCTTTTATCAGTTAAAAATAGATCTGTCACCCCAATTCACAGCAGAGGCTGCACACTAGATTTTGCAGAACCCAACAGCACTGCAGTTTGGGAATAAGAACCTGGAGACACGCAGGGCTCAAAGAAGACCCCGCAAACCTTGGCATTATCCTTTCCTCTCTGTCTTTGCCGATGCCTCATGACGTGTTTCCAGTGATGCCTCCCTAGGTAATCTCTTTGAATTCCAGGTTTCTACAGTGTGTGCAGTCAAAAGAGTTCTACCAGGTTTCCCTTGAAGAGTCTCTGTGCAACTTACACTAAAATAATTCTCCTTCTTGCTAAAAAATTTCCAAATTCTCTTACCTGCTTAAAGCAATTCTACTATATTGTAATTATCACATTGCCTTGTAATGACTTGCATTATGAGTGTCTCTCCCCATCCCCCACCCTCCTCCACCCGCAAACTTGAGCTCCTTAAAGAACCCCCTGTGGCCTCGGTGTTCACTGGCACAAGAAGAAACAGGGTCTCTTTGGTTAAATTGAGTTAATTTGAACTGAAGCTGCTATGTCAATCATTTCTTCCTTCTTAGATTCTGAATCCTATTACGACCCTCATAACTTAAGTTAGATTTCAATGGTTCATCAACAGGTCTTATCAATCTTGAACATTCCTTTTAGGCTCCTAAGAAGGGACTATACGAGACTAATACATTGTGGGAAATAAGCAGTTATATTGTATATTTCTACATTTTAGTCCTTACTTGTCTATCTCCAAAAGGAAATTAATAACCCTGATGACTAGTGTCTCTAAGGCAAATATAACATTGAAATTAAATATGTGGGCGGGCGCGGTGGCTCAAGCCTGTAATCCCAGCACTTTGGGAGGCCGAGACGGGCGGATCACGAGGTCAGGAGATCGAGACCATCCTGGGTAACACAGTGAAACCCCGTCTCTACTAAAAATACAAAAACTTAGCTGGGCGAGGTGGCAGGCGCCTGTAGTCCCAGCTACTCGGGAGGCTGAGGCAGAAGAATGGCGTGAACCCGGTAGGCGGAGCTTGCAGTGAGCTGAGATCCGGCCACTGCACTCCAGCCTGGGTGACAGAGCGAGACTCCGTCTCAAAAAAAAAAAAAAAAAAAAAAAGAAATTAAATATGTGGTATGCTTCGCTCAATGCCAGCACATGGAATCCTCTTTGAACATTAGCTCTCCATCCCCATGTGCTGCTTAGTGTCTCTAGTAATGGATAAAGCTTATAGGGGAAACAGCCTGGTGAATGCTGCCTCATCCATTGGCACCTGCTCCATCATTTCAGGCCAGGAGTATTTAGTGACAATCATCTGGACACGCAGCCACAATATACTTCCTGACACCAATGAATGATTGTTCTGTTTAATTTCACTTGTCTCTTTCACCTCCCACTCCCACCCCAAGCTGTGGTGGTTTAACTAAAGCCAATCCCAAAAGTAGAATACACCTGGTGGACCTAAGCCACGAAAAAGAAAACTAAGCACCTATAAGGAGAACAGGATGTTTTCCACCTAGAGATCTACCATCTTCAAAGTTTACCAATTAAGGGATCTTTACTATCAGGAAACAATAAAAGAACCCTCCTTTACATATAGATGCCGACAGAATTTTAACCTTTCAAAATCTGGTGAAAAAAGATGGACTATGAATGCATGACAAATCAATAGAGGCAGCATGAACTTGCTGACAGTAAGAATGTGTCAGCTTGAAGAACTGCGCCTGCAGGAAGCAAAGCTCTCCTGCCACAGACAGGCAGTGTATCCCAATGGAGGAGAAGAGTAAAAATAGCCAACAAACTCTGTTTGCTTATTAACTAACCCTCTCGTTGTCATTTAAGTCTCTGAGGATCCCTAGCCAAGAAATGCCCTAACCAGTGCACATAGATATTCTGATCTTTGCTGAGGAATTGCACATGAACCAGCGTTCCAAAACCTATCATTTAAGGGTAAACAGTAGATTTAAAGACCACATCCTACTTCTTAGTGACCTACCCAGATGCACATCTCCAATGTGATGCATCCTGCAACCACCAGCTGGTCTCATCCTTTACCAATGCAACCCAAGGGACTAACAGGTTACCACAATAATATTCCAAGCAACTTGGAGACAGGCTGGAATTATTAATAAATCCCAAGAGTTGGTTCAGTCAGGTAGGTGAAATCTTACATGCCTACCAGGGTGGTGAAATAAGGTAACTGTCTAATTGCTAGTCATTTCTGTAGTTTTGATGGTTGGTTTGTTCTTTAATTTTAGAAGCAAACTCCCCAAATTTATAATGCAATCAAAACCAACTGAGGCAATTCTGACCCAAAGGTATTGGCACTTTACGGAACCATCTCAATGTTCTGAGACCATCCAGAGACCCCAGAAGGAGGCATATCCAATCCTCCGATCCCTCCAAAGGGGACCTCATGGCACAGTCACAGCCACCGAGACTCAGGTGCACTTACGTAGGGCATGCCACTCGTCCTGACGGATGGTCTTCGTGATGTTGAAAGTGAGGTTCCTGGGGATGGTTGCTGAGGAGTAGTGGTATTTGATGTACGTGCATCGCTCAATTTCTCCTGGAAGAGAGAGACAGGAAACAAAATGTTAAGGAAGCAGCAACCACATATGGACTAGTTCTGGGATTAATTTTTCCATCCTGGAGAAGAAGACATTTCATATTGGGCCTGGTGACAACTACAGAAAGACAATACCTTCAACTCCAAAAGAGCAAGAGAGTAGAACTACAATCAAATAGCATTGATTTAGATGGAAAAATACATCCCGGGATCATGCAGAGGTGGGAAGAACCAATGTTTAGGCTGACAGCAGCTTGTCTAACATTCCCAGGAAAATCAACTTCCAAGTCAAGAGAGGAAGTTTGGCATCAAAAGACATCAACAGTTTCCATCCAGGGACCAGCAGAGAGCAGGCTTTGTTAAGCCTTAATGATATCATTTGTGCTCTGAGCACACACAATTTTCTGGAATGGTGAGCTGGGGGAATGGTGTGGGGGGGGCCTCCATCCTCTCAATGTCATCCTCCCAACCTCACCTCTGAACACAAAGCACTCAGATTAATCTGGGTCTCTTCGAACTAGTCTCTTTTCAGGTTTCTTGAACAAAATTTTGATTTATTAACAGACTTAACACCAATCAAAGCATGCTTTACTTGTGGATTCTCAAAATAGATCTTAGATTGTCAAATTTAGATCTTAGGGCAGAGATTCTCGAAGTGTGGTCCCAGGGCCGGCAACATCAGCATTCCCTAGGAACTTGCTACAAATGCAACTTCTCAGGCTCAACCCCAGGCCTACTGAGTCAAACTAGGAAGTAGAGCCTGGCAATCTGAATTTACATCAGCCCTCCAGGGATTTTATTACACACTTAAGTTTGAGAACCACTGCCTCAGAGAAACTAACAGAATTACCAGTGCATTAATGCATAAATCCACCCTGTTTGCAAATTCCAAAAGGAAGGCACGATGGGGAGCTCTTCCCCCATTACTTTTGGTTTCTTGCAGCCATATCTATTGACGGTTGCTCATCTGGGGGATATAAAGCATTGTGAAGAATCAGGAAAGGGGTGATTTTTAAAGGATAGGGGGTTTTAAATTTGGTTTTGCACCTGAATGGATTTTGATGGTAATCCATTTTGCACCCCACTGATTTTCAATTTATAAGTGGTGGCACATGATTGAATTGTTTGACCCCCGGCCCACTGTCAGCAGGGAACCTGCAATTGGTGAAGTGCAATAATTTAGACAGTGCCTCATGAAACCGATGCCTTATTGTAAATCATATCTGGACAACTGCCCAGTTGCCAGTTATTGGCGGACACTCCTCCAGTGGGACTGACGCTGTCCAAGAAGCACATTCTAGAGAGTAGTATGCGCTCTTCCTGCATCTTCCATTTTTCGACTTTGCTGCCTCTTTTCCTTTAGCCCACAAGCATCCTGAAGCCTCTCACATGCCCCCAGCTTTCCCCCTAAGCACACCTCCTCCTCATGCCTTCATCCTGTCACCCTCCTTCCTTAACTTGCAAAACTTGTTGAAAAAGGAGTCTACCAGCCAGTCTCCACTTCCTCCATTCACATTCACACCTCCAACCCCACATGCTCTAATTTCCATAACAATTTCCATTAATAGCATCACCTCCCATCCAGTCTACATCATAAATCCTGCAGTCATTGCGAATGCTGCTTCCTCCTCAAGGGTGCCCCACCTTCCTGACATCCAGCTGGTCACAAAATTCTGCCAGGTCTACTTCAGAAATGTCCCCGGAGTCTCGTACCTACTGTCTATCTCCCCTCCTCCTGTAGTAGTTGTCCTGATACAGTCAACAACCACATCGCTTAAGGACTTATGAGATAGGAGGGACTCGCCAAGGCTGTAGACCACTGGTTTCCAACTTCATTTATGCTGTGGTGCACACACAGAAGATGTTTACAAGGCACCCTGGAGTGAACAGATGAGGCTGCCTGCTCTGTCCAGGCTCCTAGGGCACTGAAGAAGCCAGGGTTTCCAACACACCTGGAATCTATTTATGGGTTTTGGACTTATTCCACCGGTGGGAAACTCTGTTATGGATATCAACTCATTTAATCATTCAATCCGTTCTACAACCAAATTAAGTAGGCATTACCATCCTTATCCCTATTTTTTTAATTTTTATTGATTGATTGATTGATTGATTGAGACAGAGTTTCACTCTTGTTTCCCAGGCTAGAGTGCAATGGCATGATCCCGGGTTCAAGCGATTCTCCTGCCTCAGCCCTCAAGTAGCTGGGATTACAGGTATGCACCACCACACCCAGCTAATTTTGTATTTTTAGTAGAGACGGGGTTTCTTTATGTTGGTCAGGCTGGTCTTGAACTCCTGACCTCAGGTGATCTGCCCACCTCAGCCTCCCAAAGTGCTGGGATTACAGGCATGAGCCACCGCATCCGGCCCCTCATCCCTATTTTTTAATGAGAAAGTGAAGGCATGAGGAGATTAAATGAGTCACTGAAGGAGGTAGCAGTGCCAAGATTAAAATCCAGGACTGTCTAACCAGAGTCTCCTCTATTAGGCCACTCTCCCATGTGGAGTGTATTCTATAAAGGAAAATGTGATAATGTCACACCCCATTCACAGGCCCTGTGTTGGCCTCTTTACACACAGGATAAACCCCACACTCCTCAGGTATAAAGTCCCAGCTCCCTTCAGGCCCCAACCTTCACATACCCCAGGCTCCAGCCAGGTGAACCTCCCACCTTACCTTGAATATGCCATATTCACTCCTGACTTAGCATTTATTCTCCTTCCTGCCTTTCTTTCCCTTAGGATGAGCAAAAACCTACTCATCATAAGAGATGGCTCAAATGGCAGCTACTCAGCAAAGCCTTCCTTGCATCTAGATTGCACCCCAGCAGCAGGCGTTCCACCAGCAGCTTCCCTGCTTCTGTTCTTCCTGCAGCAAACACACTCCTGCACTGTGATTTATCTGTTTACATGCCTCACTCCCCGACTAGATTATGAGTTTCTCAAGGGCAGGGATGTTGTCTTATTCATTCATCTTTATCTTCCCAGCACCTAGCACAAGGTAAGCACCAATAACATGTGCTTTGAGGAAAGAAATGAATAATATGAGGTGTTCTTTGTAAGAATGCAGTGGGTAAAGAATCCAACTGCTTTTATTACATGCAAGGAATTAAAATAATTGAGGCAAATTAGAATCTAATGAATGAAAGGAGGCGATCGTTGCAGAACTCTGTGAGTCTAGAGCAAACGCCTCTTCCCTGCCTGGACAATACAAGGAGAGGCTTATTAATCACAGTGAGGTAGAAGAAAATGGCGTATGATCACAGAACAGTGTCTCAATGGACTTGGTAAACGTAGCCCCAGGGGTAGCTAGGTTAATGGTTTTGGGAGAAAAAAAAGGAATCAAAGAAAGAGGAAAGGAAGATATAAAGTGTAGAAGGCTGTAACAAGAATACCATCATGCCTTGGACATGTGCAGTTGCGCAGGTTGTGTCCTGCACAAGGGCACTTCCCAGGGACACCTGGGCACTGAAATTCAGCTGCTCCTCTTTTGGCTAAGCTTTGCACCCTGCTGGGGGTTGCTGGGGGCTGCCCTGCCAGAAGCTCTGCCTTTGTCTCACTTGCACAATGCTGCCTTATGAGCTAGCAGCAGCCCTACCTACAATAATTTCAAGATTCAATGAAACACCTCCAAGACCCAGCCTTGGGACACAAAACCAGGTCCCACTGGGAATGGCCAGATTGGTGACTCACTCTTGTGTGAGGGAAGCACCTGATTTCTTAGCTCAGGTCAGATACTCTCAGCCTCAACAGAAACTCAACAAGTTGCCACTGGTTCCAGGCAGGCTGGAGCCAGCTCCCTTAACCTCCTCCAACCGCAGCCCACCCAGCCAGAGAGGGAAGAGGCCCTTGACCTTCAGCAAGAGCAAGAAGCCAGCCCACAGGCACTGCAGGTGACTGGCTGGGGAGCCTGCCTGGAGCAGCCACCCCAGCCCCACTGGAGGCCCTGGCTATTTGCTTTGCCTTGGGGATTGCAAGCATCCTGCCTCTGACAGCAATTAAATTTGAAAGATTCAAATATTGCCTAAAAAGAAAAGGAAAATATTTATCCATGTGTCTGCAGGTCCTGTCAGTGTGCTGGGCTTTTGTAAATACAGGAACCATCTGGGCACCAAATAAGTAGGCCCAGAATGTGGGCTTCCTAATACAAACAGGTTTTCCTGCAGCACGCAATGCAGAGGGGGCTACCTGGAAGGCAATGGAGAAGTTCACGGCCTTCCCAGGAAGGAAGGACAAACGCTTCTTCACCAAATTCCTGCATCCCAGCCCAGAGCCTCCGTTCTCCCTCCAGAAGCCTCAGGTAGGGGAGGACTGGCTGGTTGAGACCCCAGGGGTGGCTCCTTCCTGTGCCCCCTGTGGGAGACTTATTTATTTATTTAAAAGAGACTGGGTCCCACTATGTCACCCAGGCTGAAACGCAGTGGCACAATGATAGCTTGCTACAGCCTGGAGCTCCTGGGCTCAAGTGATTCTCCCAGCTCAGCCTCTGCAATAGCTGGGACTACAGGCACATGCCACCATGTCCAGTTCATTTTTTTTTTTTTTATTTTTAGTAGAGATGGGGTCCCACTATATTGCCCAGGCTGGTCTCAAACTCTCAGGCTCAAGTGATCTGTCCACCTCAGTCTCCTAAATTACTGGGATTACAGGCATGAGCCACTACACCTGGCCTTTTCTTATGTTTTGTAGAGATGGGGTCTAACTATGTTGCTCAGGCTGTCTCAGATTCCCGTGCTCAAGCAATCCTTCCACCTCTGCCTCCCAAAGTGCTAGGAGTACAGGCATGAGCCACCACCCCTGGCCTGGTGGGACACTTTAAACCCTCAGTCATGCTCTGCCTTCTGAGCTGGTGACCCCTCCTGCCCACATGTCAGGGTCATAGCAAGACAGAGGTAATTAAGGAGAGTTTCAAAAAAGGACAATTTAACCCAACAGCAAAAGAACGACCTGATTAAAAAATGGGGAAAGGATGTGAACAGACATTTCTCCAAAGGCAATGACATTAAAATGACCAACAGGAAAAGATGCCCAACATCACTAATCATCAGGGAAATGCAAATTGAAACCACAAGGGGACATCACCTCATACCTGGTAGGATGGCTATTATCAAAATAAATAAATAAATTATACTGGCGAGGAGGTGGAGAAAGCAAAACCCTTGCATGCTATTGGTGGGACTGTAAATCAGTGCAGCCACTATGGGGCTCAGTATGGCGGTTCCTCAAAAAATTACGAATGATCCAGCAATCCTACTCCTGGGCACATATCCAAAACAATTGAAATCACTATCTCAAAGAGATATCTGCACTCCCATGTTCATTGCATCATTATTCACAGTAGCCAAAACATACAAGCAACCTAAATGTCCATCAACAGTGAAGGATAAAGGAAACGTGTACCCATGCGATATCCAACATTGCATCCCTACAGTGCCATATAATCGGTCTTTAAAAAGAAGGGAAGCTTGTTGCATGTGACAACCATAGATTAACCTAGACATTATGCTAAGTGAATAAGCCAGTCATAGAAGGGCAAACACTGCATGATTCCACTTATATGAATTCTCAAACTAGCCAAGCTCATAGAAACAGAGAGGAGAACCATAGTTGCCAGGGGCTGGAGAGTGGGAGAAATGGGGAGATGTCATTCAACAGACACAAATTTCAGTCATGCAAGATACATAAGTGATCTGCTGTATAACATTGTGCCTATGGTTGATAATACCATTATACACTCGAACATCTGTTAAGAAGGTAGATCTCCTGTTGAATGTCCTTACCACAATAACAACAAAACAGGGAGGGCAATTTACAAAGCTAAGCACAGAGTATGAAGAGACCAGTGCAGGATGGTGCAAAGGACCCAGGGCTGGCAACAGAAGCAGCTACTATGAACCCAAGCCCTGGAGGGGCAGAGGAGGAAGCTGTTATCAGGACCTGGCAAGGGTGGCCATATGGACAGAGATGATGCAGCCTTTGGTGGAGAGTCACAGCCAACCTCTGGTGAGGTGACAGGGAAGAAACACCCAACCTCTCACTGCTCCAACCTTCAATTTCTCATCAGTTCCTCCCAGTAGCACAACCCAAACTAGAAGCCAGAGGGTAGGTCAGCCTCCAGGAGCTCAGAGCAGATGCAGAAGGCAGAGGCCAGGTTGGACAGGCAGACAAAACACCCAGCTCATTCCTCTCTTTCTCCAGGGCTCTTCCTCTCGCATCTCCCCTCGCTCTTCCACTTCCAAATGCATCACTCTAGCTTTTGCTTAGTCCAATGCTAGCACATTCTTCCTTCCCAGAGCTCCATGGTGGCAAAGGGAGACATGGGGAACCATCAATGGGAAGAGACTGTTCCATTACTTTTTCTCCATCTCAAATCCTTTAAGACCCAAGCATAGCATGACAACTCACATCAAGTACTAAGTGTGGTCCCTGCACATAGTAAGTGCTCAATAAATATTAGTTATTCTTATCAGTTGCTGTCCTAAGACTAAAGGGACATGAACACAGGAACTCAGAAATGATATTACTGAAATGTTTGCATCGTGCTGTAAACACAGATCTATGTCTATCAAGTATAAATTTTCACACACAATACCCCCAGGAGGCTGGTGGAACAAGAGCTCTGATGTATGGAAACAGACCAAGGAAGGGAGGGTGCCAGAGATGGCAGAGAAACTGCAGGCAGTGACACTGAATTCTGAAGTCTGGTCACACCTACAACAATGCCAGCAGGCAGCTTTTCTCCCACATGTATCAGCTCTCAGCAATCCAGGGCTTCCTGAGTGCTTGTCAAAGAAGTCTATCACTCAAGGGTAATATATATTAAGCAGGGCCCTTCTAGGCAGAGTGGTTTTAGAGGCAATGCTAGGACCTAACTTCAGCCCATCTAAAATTATCTTCCCTAAACAAATGCTGTAGTACTTTATATCTCCATTAGAGAGTCATTCCTTTGGATCAAATATTGTTCTCCTGGACACCCATTGCTAAAGCTCTTGTAAATAAGTCTGAAGGGCTGAGATCCCAGATCCCCTTCCTCCAGATGGAGGGCCCCTCAGCTACAGAGGATGCCTAAAGAGCACAGATGCTGAGAAGGGATGAAGCACCCAAGGCAAAGGCAAGGCCCTTAACTACTCACAATGGCACCGGGGCACCTGGTGCTGACAGGGTGGCCGAGGAGGAATTGGAATGTGGGAACTCTCTCCCCCCATCACTTCACAAGTGGTGAGATGGGATTGGAATGTGATGGCCCAATGTATTTAGGAGAGGTTGAGTTAAACAAAGTATAAAATGGCTTCCTTATTGCAGGACTTTAAGAGTTTTTAATATACACTGTGACTCCCCCAAAAAGGGACAGTTACAGCAGATTTTCCTAGACTGCCTTAATCCCAAACCCTTTTTTATTCGAAGAACAGTTTAAACTAGACGGAGTTTATCAAAATCAGAAACCAGGCCAAGTGCTGTGACTCAGCCTATAATCCCAGGATTTCGGGAGGCCAAAGTGGAAGGATCGCTTGAGGCCAGGAGTTCAAGACCAGCCTGAGCAATAGAGTGAGACCCCGTCTCTATAAAAAATTTTTTTTAAAATTAGCTGAGTGTGGTGTTACACACCTGTGGTCTTAGCTACTCAAGAGGCTGGGGTGGGAGCATTGCTTGAGCCCAGGAATTTGAGGCTTCGGTGAGCTGTGATCACACCACCACACTCCAGCCTGGGTGACAGGGCAAGATCCTGTCTCTTAAAAAAAAAGTCAGAAGCCATTTCTTTTGTTTACGTTCTATTCCAGAGCCAAGCACAGCAATGGGTACATAGGAAGCCCTCAGTTATATTTGGATGGGTGAAAAATAGATATCAAGGTCTGCTATTTGATCAAATGATCTTCTAGGTAAATTAAGTAATGGCTCCAAATGTCTGCTGCTCTCTTCTCCGAAGCCATATCTGAGAGCTACCAGCAAAGCCATACCATGGTTGAATTCCCACCCACAAGCTGTGTTCACACAATGCCTTAAAATGAGTCTGGAATATGTGTGGACGAAACTAGTGCAACTGCCCTGAATGTCCTGTGCCACATCCCCTCTGCTCACCTCTGATTGCAGCTGAAGCTGCAGTGGACTCTCCTGGGCAAGCCAATAGTGCCCACAGCAAGCACCCAGCAGCCCTCCCTGCCCCCACTCCCTTCCCAAGTCCACTAAGCCCATGCTGAGCAACTACAGTAGAGCAGCTCTCAACCAAGGGGGTGACAGGGTGACAGATGGAGAGCAGCAGCCCCATCCTTTGGGAGAGTAATTATGAGACGCTTTCTGCACAGTTCCTCAGAGGGTCCCTCTGGAATTGAACCTCACAGTAGTCACTGGCTCCCTCACCTTCTTGACTGGCTTCTTCCTCTTTCCGGTCTCACGCTTCCAGCTCCTGCACACCTGCTTCCCTCAGAGTCCCCGTCACAAGCTCCACTTTTGGGAGAACCTAAACTAAGAACAATGACCTGGAGGAGTGTAACAGACATGGTTTACACGCTTGAAAAAGGAACGGGTACAATCTAGTCCTGTGGTTGCTTTGAAGGGTCCTGTGGGCGTTGTTGGATGAGGCAGGTTCTCTCTTCCCTTGGGTTCCCCCGAGGCCCTTTCCTCTCTTGGTATTCACCTATCTACAGGCACAGGATGGACTCTAGTAGTCCAGAACACACTACTGGACCACTTCTGAGAGTCCGTGTGTTTCCTCCACCCCAGAGCTCCTTTTTTTAAAAAACAAACAAACAAACAAAAATCTATTCAATGCCTACCACATGTCAGAAGCTCCCATATTATCCCATGCCATCCTCATGAAAACCCCAGGTGGGGGGTATTCTAGGACCAGTCCTGTTTGACTAAAGAGGCCTCCAGGCCTTCATCTGTGCCAGCCAGGGGAAAAGCTGGGATGCAGATTCTGGCCTCGCTAACCCAGGTCTGTGCTTTCCAGCGTGAGTGCAGCAGTTCAGACACCACGGCTATAAGGATTCACTGTTGGGTGGAAGATTTGTTGGGAACAAGAGTTATTTTTGCAGCAACAGTGCCTTGTACATGGAAGAAACTCAATACATCTACTGATGAGGAAAGAAAGAAAGGGAGGAAGGAAGGGACACTGTCCATGTCCTGTATGTTGCTCACCTTTCCACGGTGACAACGGTTGGAGTGGGAGACCACATGTGGGGTCTCCCAGTGACACATGCTGGCCTCTGCCCACCACATTGTCAGCCTTTAGGACTTGATGCTGTCTCACGCAGTGGGCTGACAGTTCTTAGACTTTCTAGACTGAGGCCTGGCTAATCCCCTGCACTTAATATATAGAAGATTAAATCAAAAGTAGAAAGAGCACATGGGAAAAAAACCACCAACAAAAAAAGACAAAACCAGTTAGAGCTTTAAGGCTCAGGCTTCGTCTCCTCTTTAAAGAGCATTTTCTTAAAAAAGAAAAAAGTTAAAATAACATTTTAGCAGGGAGATTTTTCTTTAGCACATTAGGAAGGCCATTTATCAGATGCATTCACATTATCACATTGGATTCTTTAGAAGACCACGAGAGTTGGGTGGAGGAACACAGGAGTCTAGGGGCTTAAAGATTGGAGATTAAAAGGAAAAACTTTGTCAGTGATGAAAGGGGCAGGAAGCAAACCAGGAATATTCTGGGGCTTCAAAGTGGGCAAACCATGCTGGTGGTTCCCATACCCCCCACAGCCCTGTCCCCAGCAGGGGCAGAAATGGGAGGGGCAGAGAAGGCACACCCTTGGCAACCTCCATCAAGACCGGCAATGTTGACAAGAGCTCTCCCTATTTAAGAGGCAACTCTTCACAAAGGCTTATTTCAAGAAATCTCCACACCCCACCTCCCCCACGTCTTCTCTTTAGCGCCTTCTGCTCCTCCCAGATGTTCTGAGCCCAAGGATTTGCAAGGCTTATAGCTGCTGCAGGCCCAGCCAGAAAGAAGGTTTTATTTTCTTCATACTGAGGAAAACTGTTATCTATGTTTTTATTTTTAATGCTTTCAAATGCATTCCATTTTGTATGCTTTGTTTTTTCGTGCTGCCTTATCAATGTGGCCTTTTAATGTTGTTTTGTATGCATTGCGTAGACTGAGTCCTAAATATTTAATTTCTTTTCATTCTATGTTACATAAATGTTTGTTATGAGAGGTGCTCAGGGGACCCTCCTCATTACACACATGGAATTTCATTTTCAAAACCTGTCACCCACCCGCTCACCCCACCATCGTGTTTCTGACCCCCTTACCCTGCCCCTTAACATCTTCTGCTGGTTACTGTTACAACACATTTATTATATATTCATCATGTATTTCTATCTATGGCAAAAGCTCTGAGATAGAGGAGCTTGGTTTTTCACCTTTGTGGTCCTGATGGTCAAAATGATGCTTTGAGTACTGTTATTCATTGTAACAATAGCTTCTGTTTAATGAATACTTTCTATGTATTAGGAACTGTGCACAGAACTGTTTTATTCATTTGTTTAATCCTAAGAGGTGCATTATTATCCCCACTCACAAATGAAGACTGAGAAGCTTAGAGACGTATCCTTATCAAAAGTGCATAGCTATTAGGTGGCAGAGGTGGGATTCAAATCCACCTAACACACTCCTAAGTATGCCCTGCCACACGTGTGAAAAGAACTTGGGAAATACCAGACTCTTCTGAAGGAAAGCAGGAGATCTTCCAAGGTTTTATACTGGAAACATAGAAAGTAAAACTTTTCCATTTGCAGGGATTTTCAGCACCTACAGACTCTGCTGCTCTTATCAGAGTAAGACAAAATGTTTGCTTCCATAGCTCCCCTAACAAGCTGGAGAGAAGATAGCTCCATAGTAACACAGAACACAGAAGTGAAGGAGAGCTCAAAGAGTGCCCACTAGCCCCACATCTGATGTCTGAAGTCTCAGCCACATTCCTGTCCCCACTCCCAGGACAAGCCGCTTACCAGCAGGAGCCTTTAGGCAAGTTGCTCACCCTCTCAAAGCCTCTATTTCATCACATACTGATGATAATAATAGCACGCACCTCAGAAAACAGATGAAGAATAAATGAGATAACCCGTGTAAAACCTGCTCCATGATGAGCCTTCAATAACATCCCCTTCCCATACAATAGCCCATAAATATTTAAAGACAATGCTTATGCCCCTCCCCACCCCCCAAGTCTCCTTTTCTTCCAGCTGAACACTTCCGGCTCCCCCAACCACACAGTCACAAAACCCATCACTACACTGGCCATCCTCCGGGTTCAGTCTGTGGTTGAGACTCTCTCCCAGGGTCACACGGAGCACTGGGCACAGTAACTCCTGTGCAGTCAGACCTGTGCAAACCCAGTAGGGCCACCGGCTCCCAGGTCTGGTGTCACAGCTTTGGCCATGTGGCCTGGCCTCCTCTTAGCTTTGTGGGCTGCCACGTGCCGGTGCTGTCACCTGAGAGGACGGCGCCAACGTGATTTCCTCCAACAAAGCTACTAAGCCAACTCTGCCCCTTCATGTGCTTGGGCAACTGTCTTTTCTCATTTTTCAGGTCTTTGGGTTTTTTTGTTTTGTTTTGTTTTGTTTTTGTTTTTTTCTAGTATTTTGGTTTGTTACCTCAGTGTAGGATCTTCTATTTGTTCCAGCCCCTGAAAAAAAATTTTGGATCATGATTGTGTCATTCTACAAATTAGCAATTAGTCCCACATGCTGCATCAGCAGGCCATCGCCATCCTCGCCAAGCCATCACTAAAATCTTTCCACAGGGCAGTGCTGGAGGCAGAACTCTACCCAAGCACACACACAAAGCCTTGTCGTGACCTGAAATCAAGCAGTTAGGAGAAAGCGCTTTGGGTGCCATCATTCTGCTGCCAGGAACTCAGCTCCCTGATCTGCTTCCACACGTTCCCATTTCGTCCACCTGGATGTCACGAGAGGCCTTGCCCACACTGTTCACCCCTATCAGTCTGTCTAAGAACCATATCCAAAAAGGGAATGAGGTCAGCTTGGCATGGCTTGTTCACTCTGCCGGCATCGCTGCTTTCTCGCTGTGTGCTCACCCACCATCTGTTTAATAAGCCTTTTGGACAGTTTTCCAGGGCTCCCTCTAACTGGGCTGCTTGTCCATATTCACGGAATCCCCTGATAGTGCACTCTTTCATTGAAAATCTAGCCACCGGTCACCTGCCTCCAGGCTCACAGCACTTTGCATTCCACAGCTCCCTCAAGCCATCCTGTCTTTACCCGCAACCAGGACAGCCCCACTAGAAAAAACCACCTCTCAGCCGCACTAGAAAAACCACTTCTCCCTGTGCTTCTACATCATCTGGTGGTCAGCACTCCAACTGAGAAATAAAAATGGGCCAAGCACAGTGGCTCACGCCCATAATCCTAACACTTTGAGAAGCCAAGGCGGGAGAATCACTTGAGCCCAGGAGTTCAAGACCAGCCTAGGCAAAATAGCGAGACCCTATCTACAAAATTTTTTTCTTTTTTGAGACGGAGTCTGGCTCTGTCGCCCAGGCTGGAGTGCAGTAGCACAATCTTGGCTCACTGCAAGCCCCGCCTCCTGGGTTCACGCCATTCTCCTGCTTCAGCCTCCCAAGTAGCTGGGACTACAGGCGCCTGCCACCATGCCTGGCTAATTTTTTGTATTTTTAGTAGAGATGGGGTTTCACGGTGTTAGCCAGGATGGTCTCGATCTCCTGAACTCATGATCCACCCACCTCGGCCTCCCAAAGTGCTGGGATTACAGGTGTGAGCCACCGTGCCCAGCCAAAAAAATTTTTTTAATTAGCCAGGCATAGTGGCCTGCACCTGTAGTTTCAGCTACTTGGAGGCTGAGGCAAGAGGATGGCTTGAGACCAGGAGTTCATGGTTAAATGAGCTATGATGGCACCATAGCACTGCAGCCTAAGTGACAGAGTAAGACCCTGTCTCAAAGAAGAAAAAAGAGAGGGAGAGAGAAGGAAGAAAAAGGAAGCAAAGAAGAAAGGAAGAAAATAAGAAAGGAAGAAAGAGTGAGAAGCAGCCTCCCCACTGGGGGACCCCTAGGCACCTCTCCCGCTACAACGGGTGGAGATCTTCCCCAAATTATACTGGATGGCTTCCATTCCTCTGCCTTCTCATTGCATTTGCTAACCAGGTTCTTTTCATTCCTTTATCAAGAGACTCTTTTCCTTAACTAACGCACCTAGTAGGTTGCCATTACTACTAATGGCAGAAACCGCAATTACTTTTGTAGCAACCTATAACATTTCACAGTCTTCTGTTGTAAAGGTCACCTTTTAGTGGGAGCTACCACCTTTTTATCCTAATTCCCTTTTTCCTGGATTCTGAATGCCTTTGCCCCTTTTCTGAGGTTTTTTTTTTTTTTGCATGTTTTAAACAAGACATTTTAAAATGTCATTACATAGTCGCTTCTTCACAAGAGGAAATAAAGAATGAGCTGTCACCGTCTGTGCCCCTCATGGCCCATCCTGCCTGCGCATTTTTGGCTACTTTTTCCCCACTTCACTCATGTATTTTCCAGTCTGAAACGGACTTCTTGGGAAAGAATGAGAAGGTGAGGTATGGCTTCAGATTACCATCTGGGGTGTAGTAAATAATCTATCCCTTATTCCCATCACATCCCTAATGACCTTGGGGAAAGTTCAGAGCCTCGAGCTGCCACCACCCTGCCTGCGGCCCCACACGCCCGGTGCAGATACCCAGAGCAGCTCCTCCAGGCACAGTTTCAGCCAGTGGAAGAATCATCCATCTCCAGGCTCTGACAGACAAACGAGGCGAGAAGGAGACCAGATCTGGTTTTTCACTGGAAAACAATGAGCTCATGCTTTCTCTCTGGGGACCCAGGAAGTGGAGACAGATCTGGAGATGGGAGACAGTGATGGAGGCAGGCAGAGGTGATGAAGGATGGGCCAGGAAGAGGAAGGAGGCCAGTCTGGCACTTTTTAAATGTCACTTTTGATAAGAATCCCCAGCTCTCAGGCCAGAGGGAAACATCCATTTTCTTTAAATTAAGGATTCAGCATGAGGCAGTTGTCCTAAAGGAAAGGGACGAGGAGAAGATAAACAGACTTGGAAATTCGTCATTCCTGCTTCTTCAGAGAAAAGTAAAATGATTGTTCATGAGTCACCAGAATTGCAGATGCCAGGACAGAGATGGCTTTCCTGGGCTCTGCCACCGCCGCCTCTGGGTGTGGGGTTTTGGGACCCAATGGCAGACACTCTGCTGGCCAGCTTCTCCCCAGTCAAGTCCGCCTCCTCCAGGTATGCACCTCTAGAAGGCCAAGGCCAGGCATTTCGTACAGACTGAGCTCAATAAAAATGAGAGGATTCAGACAGCCACCCAGATGCTTCCAAATAACGGAATGAATGTTTAGTTTCAGCTAGGGGGAAAAAAAATGCATATCACTGAGTTTTCCACTTTTCCTTTGAAAAGGGAGTTACATAATGCTGATTTTCCTTTTTACCAGTTAATTCAGAGAGAGAGAAAGAAGAGATTAGGGAAGAACTGGGGGGAACTGAGTTGTACTTGAGAAACAAAATTCAGATGATTGACTATTTTCCTCTTCAACCTGTTACATGTCTTAGCTAAAACTTGAATGGAAACTGGCAGGGCGCGGTGGCTCATGCCTGTAATCCCAACACTGTGGGAGGCTGAGGTTGGTGGATCACCTGAGGTCAGGAGTTCGAGACCAGCTTGGCCATCATGGTGAAACCCCATCTCTACTAAAAATACAAAAAAATTAGGCAGATGTGGTAGTGCATGCCTATAATCCAGCTACTTGGGAGGCTGAGGCAGGAGAATTGCTTGAACCCAGGAGGTGGAGGTTACAGTGAGCCAAGATCGCACCACTGCACTCTAGCCTAGGCAAGAGAGTGAGACTCCATCTCAAAAACAAAAAACAAAAAACAAAAAACTTGAGTGGAAACTAAAGATCACAGACAGAATGTAGAAACCCCAAATGGATGAATCATGTTTCTCTTTATACCTCTGTCTACTCACAAAATTGATTATTTCCATGTTTAAGTTAAATGACTTGGCTAGATTACAGATGTTAATTGAAGTGTTAATTTATCCTGACTCCCTAGTTGCAATGAAATTCAAAAACAGAACTGAAAAAAGGAATAGCACCTTATTCACTCTTTTCCTCCTGTGTCCGGCAGCACTATGCAGAATAAAGAGCATGGGTGCTGGAGCCAATTTGCCATGGGTTCTAATCCTGGCTTTAAGAATCCCTAGATATGGGATCTTGGCCAAATTAATGAAGCCCTCTCTATATACACAAGTGTCTTTATTTTAAAATGGTGTGGTGCAAGTATCTACCCCCTTAGGGATATTGCGAGGATTCAACAAGTTCATATAGGTAAAGCATTTTGTGCCTGGTATGTCATAAGCAATCCATAATTGTTATTGCTATTACTATACTATGGCACCATTTGGGACACAGATTGTAGATGTCAGACACCACAAATGTCCTTTAAGACATGCGGCAAACACAAATCTGTCATGGTTTAACAAAAGAAATGAATGTCTAGGAGAAGCTTCCTATCATCCTGTCTTCTTCTGGCCTCAGGTACTGATCTCACTTTCTTTCTCTGCCATGTTGCTGGCATCTCACCCCATCCCCACTCGCAGCCCAAGGCAGCATCTCCCATTATGCTGTAACCCTGGCTGTGTCCTACCATCCTACTCCTGGCTCAAGGACTGAACCTACTGTGCCCTGATTTCCAGTCCCCTCGAAGACCAATTACACCAGTGAGCTTCTCCAGCACATCTCTTCCACCCATGCACGATAACCCCAAGACATGGAAGCAGAAACATGGCTGCAGCTGCCCAGCACCAAGTATAGTTTGATGTTTGATGCACCCAGGGGAGTCATGACTCAGGACTCACCTTTGACCTGCAAGGATGATACTTGTGAGTTAAACAAGTGACCCCTAACCCCCAACCCTTAGCTCTAACCTAATGAGTCCCAGCCAAGATGGAATTTATTATTTTTTAACTTTCAGAAATGCTGCTCCACATTCCATTTCCCAATTAAAACAGTAAAGCTAACAGATATACCAAGATTTGGTAAAGACAGGGGAAATAGAAACTTCCAGAAACTGTTATTTGGAGTATAAGTTATTCCAAACACTTGACAAAGTCAAGTAGAAATGTATATGCCCTATGGCCCAAATTTACAGCCCCTCGACAAACTCCATATATACAAGGATGTTCAATACAGCATGCTTGCAAAAAAGAGTGAAAACCAAATATCCAAAAAAGAGTGAAAACCAAAAAAAGTGGAAAAGTATAAGGTGGTCATATTCACATGATAGAATATTATAGAGTCATTAAAATAAATGAACTAGAACTGTATGTGTGCATGTCTGTGTGTGTAATGACAGACCTCAAAATATAATATTAAAAGCAAATAGAACTGCAGATTGATAGGTACAGTATCATACTGATATGGTTTGACTGTGTCCCCAAGCAAATCTCAACTTGAATTGTATCTCCCAGAATTCCCATGTGTTGTAGGAGGGACCCAGGGGGAGGTAATTGAATCATTGGATCCAGTCTTTCCTGTGCTATTCTTGTGATAGTGAGTAAGTCTCATAAGATCTGATGGGTGTATTGGGGGTTTCTACTTTTGCTTCTTTCCCATTTTTTCTTGCTGCCACCATGTAAGAAGTGCCTTTCACCTCCTGCCATGATTCTGAGTCCTCCCCAGCCACGTGGAACTGTAAGTTCAAGTAAACCTCTTTTTCTTCCCAGTCTCGGGTATGTCTTTATCAGCAATGTGAAAATGAACTAATACAGTGGATTGCTACCAGTTGAGTGGGGTGTTGCTGAAAAGATACCTGAAAATGTGGAAGCAACTTTGGAACTGGGTAACAGACAGAGGTTGGAACAGTTTGGTGGGCTCAGAAGAAGACAGGAAAATGTGGGAAAGTTTGGAATTTCCTAGACACTTGTTGAATGGCTTTGCCCAAAATGCTGATAGCAATGTGGACAATAAGGTCCAGGCTGAGGTGGTCTCAGATGGAGATAAGGAACTTCTTGGGAATTGGAGTAAAGGTGACTCCTATTATGTTTTAGCAAAGAGACTAGTAGCATTTTGCCCCTGCCCAAGAGATTTGTGGAACTTTGAACTTGAGAAAGACAACTTAGGGTATCTGGTGGAAGAAATGTCTAAGCAGCAAAGCATTCAAGAGGTGACTTGGGTACCGTTAAAGGCATTCAGTTTTATAAGGGAAGCAGAGCATAAAAGTTTGGAAAATTTGCAGCCTAACTATGCGATAGAAAAGAAAAACCCATTTTCTGGGGAGAAATTCAAGCCGGCTGCAGAAATGTGCATAAACAGCAAGGAGCCTAATGTCAATCCTCAAGACTATGGGGAAAATGTCTCCAGGCCGTGTCAGAGACCTTCATGGCAGCCCCTTCCATCACAGGCCTGGAGGCCCAGGAAGAAAAAGGGGTTTCGTGGGCTGGGCCCACATGCTGTGTGCAGCCTAGAGACTTGGTGCCCTGTGTCCCAGCCACTCCAGCTGTGGTTGAAAGGGGCCAGTGTACAGGTTAGATGTGGCTTCAGAGGGTGGAAGCCCCAAGCCTTGGCAGCTTCCACATGGTGTTGAGCCTGTGGGTGCACAGAAGTCAAGAATTAGGTAGGGGAACCTCCACCTAGACTTCAGAAGATGTATGGAAATGCCTGGATGCCCAGGCAAAAGTTTGCTGCAGAGGTGGGGCCCTCAAGGAGAACCTCCGCTAGGGCAGTGTGGAAGGGAAATTTGGAGTGGGAGCCCCCACACAGAGTCCCTACTGGGGCACCACCTAGTGGAGCTGTGAGAAGGCCACTGTCCTCCAGAACCCAGAATAGTAGATCCACCGACAGCTTGCATTGTGCACCTAGAAAAGCCGCAGACACTCCACACCAGCCCATGAAAGCTGCCAGTGGGGAGGCTGTACCCTGCAAAGCCACAGGGATAGAGCTTTCCAAATCCATGGGAACCCACCTCTAGCATCAGCCTGGCCTGGATGTGAGACATGGAGCCAAAGGAGATCATTTTGGAGCTTCAACATTTGACTGCCCTGCTGGATTTCAGTCTTGTGTGGGCCCTGTAACCCCTTTGTTTTGGCCAATTTCTTCCATTTGAAATGGCTATTTTTAGCCAATACCTGTATCCCCATTGTATCTAGGAAGTAACTAGCTTGCTTTTTATTTTACAGGCTCATAGGCAGAAGAGAGTTGCATTGTCTCAGATGAGACTTTGGGCTGTGGACTTTTGGGTAATTGCTGAAATAAGACTTTGGGGGACTGCTGGGAAGGCATGATTGGTTTTGAAATGTGAGGACATGAGATTTGAAGAGGCCAGGGGTGGAATGATATGGTTTGGCTGTGCCCTCACCCAAATCTCAACTTGAATTATATCTCCAAGAACTCCCACATGTTGTGGGAGGAACCCAGGGGGAGGTAATTGAATCATGGGGTCCGGTCTTTCCCATGCTATTTTTATGATAGTAAGTAAGTCTCACAAGATTTGATGGGTTTATCAGGGGGTTCTGCTTTTGCTTCTTCCTCATTTTTTCTTGTTGCTGCCATGTAAGAAGTATATGAGGTAGCCTGAAGCCAACCCACAAGGTCCAGAATGGCATATGAAGAGTCTGTACCTTGCTCAACAGGAAACAGAAGTACTTTGAGGGCCAGAGCTGGGCAGGGTCCTGCAGGGGGCCTTTGGAACTGACAGCAGGGCATTCAGGGAAGGACCTGGGCTGGGGCTATTGTGCTTATCCAGGCACCAGAGTGGGGCCTGAGTATGGCTGGAGACATGGGCAGGGTGGATGCACAGGAGCCCATCAAGTCTACACTTGGCTTCCAGGTCCCCTTGAAGTTGACTGCTCCTTGCAGGGATGGGCCCAACCTAGGCCTCCCTGCACACTGTGCTCACCCTTCTCCTGCAGCAGAGTCCAACAGCCACTCTCACTTCCCAAACATAAGAGCTAAGAGGTGGCAAGTGAGTACCCCCTGGCACCCCAAGCATCCAGACAGAGTGAGAGGAGAGGAGCAAATCGTGCTGATGGAGTCACCTGACCCTGGAAGGGCTGCCCAACTCCTCCGTATAAGCACATTATTCCCATGACTCCAGGGACCCCTTAGGTTTTGCATTCAGGGCTTCTCTGAAATCAGAAGCCAGCATACAGAAGCAGAGAGAGATAAGACAGACAGCTGTCTCTTATCTAGTTTTGCAAGGCCTCAGGTTGCCACTCCATTCACTGCAGTGAACAGAACTGGTGCTGCAGGAGCCTGGCCAGGAAGCCTTCCCAAGGGAACTCAGGATCCCAAAAGCACAGCCAAGAGCAGGGGTGGTTCAGCAGAGGGGCTGGAGGCAGAGGATGCTATGGCCACCACCTCATGGGAGAAGCAGGCTGCAGGGGCAGGTCTTGACTGGAGGATGGGCAGAGGAGTTGGAGGTAAGCAGAGACCATGGCCGGAGTGGAACAATTAGATAGAGGGCATGGGCAGCTAACACTGGAGAAATGTCCATTTTCCTACATTTTTTCCTGCTTACAGAAGATGGAATACATTAAGATTTTTAAAATAAAAATAAATACCAAATCACAAGATGCCTCCCTGCCTGGGAATTAGGACTTCAAAACGCACATCATAGAGATGTTTATGGAATAAAGTGGCAGATATGAACCACCAAAGCAAGTGGTGTCTGAGTACTGAGACAGATGGAAGTAAACACCTAAAAATGAAGACCACTGGCTGGGCGCAGTGGCTCACGCCTGTAATCCCAACACTTTGGGAGGCTGAGGTGGGCATGGATCACCTAAGGTCAGGAGATCGAGACCATCCTGGCTAACATGGTGAAACCCGTCTCTACTAAAAATACCAAAAATTAGTCAGGTGTGGTGGCACGCACCTGTAGTCCCAGTTACTAGGGAGGCTGGGTCAAGAGAATCGCTTGAACCAGGGAGGTGGAGGTTGCAATGAGCCAAGATCGCACCACTGCACTCCAGCCTGGGGGACAGAGCAAGACTCTGTCTCAAAAAAAAAAATAAAACAAACAACAACAACAACAAAAACAAAAAGAAGACCACTGCATGGAGAGTCCCCATTCCTTCTCATGTCTCATCCAAGTCACAGCAGTTCCCAGTTAGCTCCTGGGATATCTGCCTTGGTGCTTCTTCCTGCTCGACTGGCCACCCCCACCTCCCCCTTCCTCAGGTGCATGGCCAATCTCCCCCTCCATACCCTGACAGTCCTTATCTAACCTCTGGTGTCTCTGCTGATCTTGGTCACTCCCTGCAGACCTGGAGCCCTCTGCCTGTCCTCTCTCTATAGCTACTTGGTGCTTCTTCCCCAGTAGGGCCCTGCCTCTCTCTGTTGCATAGGTGATAGAAGAACTGGGCCAGAATTCAGAAAATCCAGCTCAATTTCAAACATGGGAATTTTCTATATAGTAATAGTGGCATCTCAAATCAGTAACGGAAATGATGGTTTATTTAATAAATGATATTCAGTAAACTGGATAGCCCTCTGGGAAAAATAAGCAAAATAAAATAAAAATTGAAGGCACACTTTGCACCTTAAACCAGGGTAAATTCCAAATGGATCAAATATTTGTTTGGAAAAATTTAAGTCACAAAGCATTGAAGAAGTATAAAACCTTTTTATAGCCCAAATGAAAGAAAGTCTTTGCAACTATGACCCAAAACCCACAAAAGAAAATACTGATAAATTTGAATACGTAAAAACACAAAATTTCACATAGCAAAACTCACCATAAGCAAAATCAAAAAACAAACTGAGAGGAATACTTGCAACTTACATCACAAAGAACTCATTTGCTGCAAGGATAAAAAAAAAAAAAAGCACCTACAACTGATAAGAAAAAGATCAACCAATACAATTTAAAAATGAGCAGAAGATGTGAACAGAAAGTTCATGGAAATACAAATGTCACTTAAACATATGAAAAGATACTCAAGAGCACTCAAAATAAGACAGCTACAGATTAAATCTACACTGAATGCCATTTGTAACTATCATTCTTGCCAAGGCCCGGAATCAAGGTTGATGGCAGTGGTGAGACGTGGAGAACCAGACACTGTCGTGAGTTGCCGTTGGAGTGTACATTTTGTAAATTTGTTCAGCCTCTCTGGAGGGCAATCCATCAAGACCTCTCAAAATTACAAAGCCTCAGTTTGACCCAGAAATTCCACATTTAGTAACTTATCCAAGAGATGTTTCACAGGTGTGGAATGACAGATGTACAAGGTTATTCACTGCCACTCTGCTCATAAGAGCAACCTAAATTTCCATCAATAGGAGAATGAATAAATCATGGTACATGCATGCAATGGAAGGCAATAGAGCCATTTTAAAATAGACAAGGCTCTTTAGAAACTGATATGGAATGCCTTAACAGATAAATTAAATGAAAAAAAGCAAGGTGTAATATATATGATAAGCCCTTACTTAATGGCATTGATAGGTTCCTGGAAACTGGCTTTAAGTGAAATTACGTATAACGAAACCAGTTATTTTTTCTCATCAATGTTATAATGAAACAATGTTATTCAAGGACCTGATGTATGTTGCTTCACTTAAAATCGCAGCTTCCAAGAACCTATTGATGATGTTAAGTGAGGACTCAATATACCACATGTATGTAAAAAAAGGAAAAGAGGTGACAAATATAAATATAGATGAACAGGTATATGCTTGCCTATGCATAAAACATCTCTGGATGCAAACTAGTAATACTGGTTGTCTACAGAAGGATACTTGGGAGTTTGGGAAAATCAGAGGGAAAGAAACATTGCTTGTACAGATGCTCCCCAACTTAAGAGAGTTTGACTTACGATTTTTCAACTTTACAATGGCGTGAAAGTGATACACATTCGGTAGAAACCGTATGTCAAGTACCCATATGACCAACTTGTTTTTCACTTTCAATACAGTATTCAGTAAATTACATGAGCTGGGCATGGTGGCTCCTGCCTGTAATCCCAACACCTTGAGAGGCCAAGGTGGGAGGATCACTCGAGCCCAGGAGTTCAAGACCAGCCTAGGCAACATAGAGAGACTTCATCTCTATAAAAAAAAAATTAGTCAGCCACAGTGGCACACGACTATAGTCCCAGCTATTTGGGAGACTGAAGCATGGGGATCGCTTGAGCCCAGGAGGTCAAGGCTATAGTGAGCTGTGATCACACCCCTGTACTCCAGCCTGGGCAACAGAACAAGACCCTGTCTAAAAGAAAAAAAAAGTTACATGAGATATCCAACACTTTGTTATAAAATAGGCCTTGTGTTAGATGATTTTGCCCAACTGCAGGCTAATGTAAGTATTCTGAGCACATTTAAGGTAGGCTAGGCTAAGCTATGATGTTTTGTAGGTTAGGTATATTAAGTGCATTTTCTACTGCTGATATTTTCAACTTCTGATGGGTTGATCAGGACAAAACCTCATCATAAGTCAAGGAGGATCTGTTTATCCTTTTATGCTTTTAAGACACTGAACCATGTGAATGTATTGCCTATTTTTTAAACGTTGATTATAATGCTAAAAAACAAAAGAAGGTAAAGTTAAAAATCACAAAAAAAGAATATGGGTCTGTCCCAGCTCTGCCCAGGATGATGTGGGCATGGCCACTTCCCCTCTCTGAACCTCTGACTCTGAGCCCTGCCCTTCAGGGTTCCACACTCACAGCTGCACAGGGCCCAGCAGCCCTGGTGGTTCTTGGTAGAGACCATCCAGTTTCCAGCACTCAGAGCCCTCCTCTTGCCACAACTTGGGCCACCCTTCTCTAAACTCCAAGGCAAGGCTGACCTTTCCCAGAGAGACGTTAGAGTGGCTGACACAGTCAGGATTCTGCTCAGGCTGAGGTGGGAGCCAGCTCTATCACTGCCACCACGAACTCTGCCCTGACCTTATATACCAGACTGGGTGACTGGGCCTCTGCTTTATTCTCCCATGACCAGGGCCTGACTGTGATGACCACTTCTGTCACCAGTTTCCCTAAGCTGAGGACTCCACCTTCTGGATTCCTGGCCTCAGATGAACTTCAGAGGCTTGGTCCCTGGCTGCCAGACCTAGGAACTGACCCAATAGTCTACAGGCTGCCCTTAAGTTCCTGCTGCTCTGCCTGTCTGCTGTCTGCCCGCCCACCAGGATCGGCCCACTGGCCGGGCTCAGCTATTCATTCCTGACTCCAGAGTGCCCTGGAAGGGTTTCCTCTACTCTGGGTGCCCCTGCAGCCACTGCATGGGAAAGTTCTGCCTTCACTCAATGCTTCGCGTGGCCAACCCATTAGAGCTTTGCTCTTGGAAACAGGCCTTCAAGTCTTTCCCTCTGGCTACGTTCTAGTACAATGCAGTGAGGGATTCTCTTTTGCCATTTGATGTTCATTCTGGGTTATATTCAAACAGATCAGAAAGTCTCTTATGATGTCCAGGTACCACAGATGTCTGAAAGATGAAACATGGCTTCATTGTAGACCTTCAGAGCTACGCTGGCTCCACCACTCTATCTTTCCAAAGGACACTGGGACCTCCTCGGTTTGGGCTTCTGATTCCTTGTCAACTAATTCAGCATCAGGCCATGTGGCCTTGGACCTTCCTCAGGCAGCTGGATTCAGGTATACCTTCCAGCTCAGCATTACCAATGAATAACGCTGGCTGTTTTCAGGGTTTCTCAGGTTTGGGTAAGTCTGTGACCTTGATTCTCTCCAGGCTTATCTTCAATCCTCAGCACATCCCAGACTTTGCAAAGCAGCCTGTAATTTTTGTGTGTCCTCTCGTGTGAATACTTCAAGGTCACAATCACCAGCACAGAGCAATCAGCTCTCAAATGACTGTCTTAATGGATGTTGTTTGCAGCTTATCCTAACTAGAATGTAAGCTTATTTCTGTTTTATCTCCTCATAACACCTAGGGAAGCACAAGGCCTGCATACAGATGTAGAACATACAGGAAAAAAGTTGGGGACTGGAAGTCAGGAAGCTAGATCTGTCTCTCACTTGCTCATTGTGTATCACTGGGCAAGTCTCTCGACTTCTCGCTGACTCAGTTTCCTCCTGCATCAAATAAGAGCAGTTATGCAAGTTGAGTATTTGCACAAGAAGTGTTTTGGATCTTGGATCTTTTCAGATTTTTGAAACACTTGCATTATATTCACCATTGAGCCTTCCTAATCCAAAAATCCAAAACCTGAAATGCTCCAATGAGCATTTCCCTTGAGCGTCATGTTGACACTCAAAAAGTTTCAGAATTTGGAGCATTTTAGATTTTGCATTTTTGGATTAGGGATGCTCAACCTGTACCTACTTCAAGGGGTGGTTGTGACAATCCAGTGAGTTCAGGCATGTGAAGATGTGGGTTTAGCCATTACACACAACACAGTAGCTAAAGAGATTGAGATACTGAAAGTCACTTTAAAAGCATCATCTCAAAGAAGCTTCTCTAGGAGAAACAGGCTCTGTGTCATTCACATGGATTTGCGCTGCTCCGCTGTGCCAGATACCAGGTGACCCCTAAGACACTGCAGGGCCAACAGCCCTGGTAAAAGGACAGCCACATTGTTAGCAGCCACTGGTGGGGCTACTCACTGTCCCTGGGAATCAAGAGACCCACTCACATAACAGTTTTCACAGTTCTATCCCCTAGAAACTAGAGAAACGTGCCTCGGCCACCCATGCCACATGGCCCAGCACAAGATGCTGAATGAGGCTGATCAAATCCTCTCCGAAGTGAAGATAATGCTAGAAACACTGAAAGAATGCAGCTGAAGTGAAGAGGGGACTATAAGATGAAGCTGGTGTCAAGGAAAAAAAAAAATCAATAAAATGAAATAAATAAAATGTAGGTTAAGGCGGGAAGGAGACGGACAAGGAGGAAGCTAAGTAGAAACAGCAGATGGGGAGGGAGGAGCAGAGGCCCTGAGAGGAAGGGCAGGATGGGGCTGCTTCAGTTTACACCCCTGCCAGGCATGCCATGCAAATCCACCCTCTTTTCTTGACATAATCTTTGTGGGTTTCCTGATGTCAAACCAAACAAACTTGGTACCCTAAAAATGCATCCAACTTTCAAAACACAACTCCCTCTCTGAACCAGAGCTATTGGCACCACCTGCTCAGTTCCTGGCACCCACTGGACCTTCTAGGATTAGCTCTTGCTTCCTACCCATGACCTTGACTCTTTAACCACACACTGAACCTGCTACAGGTTGATACTGGCTTTCTCTCCACCCTAACACATGCACACCCCTACCCGAACCCCATTTTTTTTATAGTATCAAGTCACAGTGGGCAGGAAAGGTGATAAGTGACTAAGGATCTAGAAGGTTTCAAGAAATTGAAGTTTCAAAAGGAGAGAATTCTCAGGAGAAGCTGATCAAGGACCAAATTCCGCATTAGTCTCACAATTAAGATTATCTACAGAGATCTGCTCTGGGCAGGTCTGATTGAGGCATTTAATATCAGCTCCCCAGAAAAGCCCTGAATGTATCTTAACAGCCTATGCCACGACTGTGCTATGGAAAGGTGGAAGGGAAGTGCTGGGTGGAAAAGGGCATGGTCCCTGGCTAGGGATCCACCCCCAAGGACCGAGGTGAGGACTGGCATTTTTGTTTGCCCAAATGTGGCATTTTCCAGGACGACCCTGGCCTGCCACAGCCCCATCCTGTACCTATAAAACCCCCAGAGGCCCTAGCGTGAAGACACACAAGCAGCTGGACGTCAAGAGGAACGGATCTGTGGAAGAAGACACAAGCAGCTGGACGTCAAGAGGAACGGATCTGTGGAAGAAGACACAAGCAGCTGGACGTCAAGAGGAACGGATCTGTGGAAGAAGACACAAGCAGCTGGAGACAGGAAGAGACACATCGGCGGAGGAACGCACAAGCGGCTGGGCGTCGAGGGACTGTTGGGAGTCCACCGACAGGCAAGGGCATGCCAGCAGGCCACTGACCCGCAGAACGACGTGGAGTTTGGCCAGGGCGGTCGGGGGAGAGCCCAGGCCGCTGAGCAGCCTGAATCCAGGGGAAAACCATCTTCCTTCTGGCTCCACCATCTGCTGAGGGCTCCTTCCACTCAATGAAACCTTGCACTCATTCTCCAAGCCCGTGTGTGATCGGACTCTTCCAGTACACCAAGGCAAGAACCCCGGGATACAGAAAGCCCTCTGTCCTTGCGATAAGGCAGGAGGCTAATTGAGCTAACACAAGCCACCTACAGACGGCTAAACTAAAAGAGCACCCTGTAACACACGGCCACTGGGGCTTCAGCTGTGAACATTCACGCCTAGACACTGCCGTGCGGTTGGAGCCCCACAACCTGCCCATCTGTATGCTCCCCTAGAGCTTTGAGCAGCAGGGCACTGAGGAAGTGAGCCATACCCCCATCGCACGCCCTGAGAGGGGTGTAAGGGAACTTTTCCCCTTTCAACTGCACTGATCTTTAGACGTGTCTGGCCACATCCAGAGGGTGAGTAGGACAGCTGCAGCTTAGAACAGAAGTGCTGATTGGAATTCAGAATATCTAGAGTCTAGTCCCAGGATTACCTGTGTTTTCCTGTCTCTGGGTCTTCCAGAAGTTTGTTTGTACCAAGGATCAATGAGTCGGCCAGGAGAATATTCATCCTGAGAAGAGAGGGTCACTGTGCATAAACTTGGTCCAAGAACAATAGATGAGAGTGCGAAGAGGGGATTCCAAATGCTGGCGGATGTGTTGCTTTGGAGTTCCCCCAAGCTCTCTGCTCTGGGAATTGATGTCAGAGCCCTAAAGAGGTTTAACAAAATAAAGAGCCAACAGCCAAAAGTCCCCACAAGATATTGTCACGCACCCAGGGCAGCACAAGTAGGTGAAATTGACTGGGAGAGCCAGAGGCTCCCACATATACAATGTGGGGAGTGGCAGGAGATCCTCAAAGTTGGGGCTAAATAGGCCATAGGGTGGGTCTTGCTGGCAGAGAGGACAGGGTGAAGGAAATGTCAGAGCCCTCCAGGTAGCCTAGGGTCAAGAGCATTTAGAAACACACCAGACACTCCTGGGAACTCTCAGAACCCACTGGGAAGAATTTGAGGGTCCCTAAAGAACAACAGTGGGGGAGGAAAGACTGAAAATCAGGCTTAAAACCTGATCCAAGACAAAAAAGCAACGGCTGATCTATCACATCAATCAGGTAAAATCCAGTGAACAAATACCGAGCAACTGTGAAAAATACTGTTCAAGATAATAGAAATATGGCCTCCAGAATGTTACATAGATTACTAGGCCCTGATATTTTCCTCAAGCTTTAAAATCAATTGCTGTTCTCATTGGTAACGGCTGATAGCCTGAGCTGTTCTGCAGGGAACTCTGCGAGGGAGAGGAATCCCCCAGGAAAACTCCCACAAAGAATGTCTCTCCTTTAATAAAAACCCTCCAAGTGCAGGGACAAGTTTCCAAGAAGCATCGCTGGCTGAAGGCTGCCCTCAGAGAGGTCCAGTTCCATCGTGTCTGAACGTGATGCTTCTTTGCTGAGGCCAAACCTGGCTGTCCTGCACACCAACGAGGCCGCACGCCGGGGCTAACTCCACCATGAACCAGCACATGGATGAACCCACAGTCTTCAGCTTAGGACCTGTCACTTCCAGAAAATGCTCTTATTTCTCAACTATCATAATCATATACATATTCATAATTATCCATAATTCATGTCATTAGGTATCAGGAACAACACAAGGTACTGGGTTGAGAAAAGTAAGAAAATGCAGTCTCGGCCTTAGCAGGTTACAATGTGATCTATTTGGAGGAGCAAAAAGGAGGAAGATGAGAAGGAGGAGGAGAGAAGTCAAGTCTAAGGAATTGTTGCTTTAATAAACATAAAGAACTATGTGGTGACTAACACATCAGTGTTTAGGATATAAATAGGCGTCTCTAAATTGTTTGAAATCAGAAAATGATACTTATTTACATTTCTAATATAGACAAGTAACTGCTTTTTCCTAGGTAACACAAAGAAAAATTTCAAACCCAGCTGTTTGCAGAATGAAAAGGTCTGACTTAAGAGGGCACTAATTTTTGCCACTTACCAAATTAATTTCCTGTGCATTTTCAACAATTGAGGGCAAATCAAAGGACCCGGAATTTGAGAGGGAACATTCTAATGACAGGGTGGGCTGTGAAGGCTGCCAAAGATCACAAGCTGTTCCCTCCCACCCTTGGTTTATTAACCCCATGCTGCTGAAAGAGTTCAGGTCTGCAAGAGATCAAGGACAAAATGTTTACTCTGAGGTCCTCTGACTCACAAGGCGTTAGGATGTATAGTCAACATTGTTTTTATAATCAGGAATATTAGCCATTAGGCAGTGTACTTCATTCATTCAAGCACATATGATTCCCCAGTAAAAAGGTTTGATTAGTGACAAAATTCAGGACTTTGATATCCTTACTTCAATGTCTGATGAACACCATTTCAACATGTTGACTATTCAAAGCTGTATTGGTTTTTCTCACGGTGCTAATAAACACATACTCGAGACTGGGTAATTTATAAGGGAAAGAGACTGAATGGACTCACAGTTCAGCGTGGCTAAGGAGACCTCACAATCATGGTGGAAGGCAAAGGAGAAGCAAAGGCACATCGTATGTGGCACAGGGAAAAGAGAGCTTGTGCAGGGGAACTCCCATTTATAAAACCATCAGATCTCATGAGCGTTATTCACTACCACAAGAACAGTATGGTGGAAACCGCCCCATGATTCAGTTATCTCCACCTGGCCCCACCCTTGACATGTGGGGATTACTACAATTCAAGGTGAGATTTGGGTGGGGACACAGCCAAGCCATATCAAAACCCAATGTCCCCATCAACTCTTCTGTTTCCCTCACTAATTCTTCCCAGCCAGGTGACCTACTTCTCAACCTGTGGGATTCCAGATGAACTGTGCCCTAGAACTGGACTGTTTGAGGCTTTAACACACAATGAATTCTTGACATATGTTTGTTAAAACTCATGATTAAATACATATAAGGGGAATATATAATACAGGGATGACCAGTGTAACAAGCCAGTATAATAAGTTTGAGACCTGAAGACACAATAACTTCTTGACACACAAGTCAAGGACCAGGGCTGTTGGCCCCACCCTCTTGGACCCAGTATGAAGAGTCTAAAGAGTTTCCTGGCTGCACATAACGTGTCCTTAGTCATGCAGGCCTTCTCAATCGTGGTGGCCTGAGGCTGCTGCCCGGCGAGCATGCACGAGTTCCCTCAGTGCCCAGGACACTTACCTGGTTCCAGACCCCTGATGTCCAGGCCCCCAAATTCTTTCTCTGTGTCATATTCTTATAGGTCTAGCTTTAAGGCATGAGAACTTCAAAAGTAAGCCAATCGGAAAGGGTATGCACTGGGAATGAGCAGGACTGGGTGAAAAGACTACTCAGCTCAAGGCCTAGCCTGAATGATAATGACCCCCAGTCTAAATATCAATGTTGCTAGTGCAAACTAGATTAGTTCACAGGCAACGGATCCAAGCTGGTGGGTGGACTCCAGCAGCAGGACTCTTTGGGTTGAGGTGAGCCTCCTAGTTGGGCAGCCAGTAGCACCATGATTCTAAAGAAAGTGATTGCGGATCCTGGACAGGATTGGCACCCAAAGAGGAAGACTCACCAAGAGTTTTCAGGAAATAAGGGATGCAGTTTAGCATGATAACATTCAAGGACCAGAGATCAAAGAGGAGTATATGTGGCTGTGGCTCTCCTGGTCCTAGCTCGTGGCTGTGAACCCGAAATCACTGTCACCCTAGTCTTGTCACTGACAGTTAATGCTCATTGCAGATTTGAAGTGACAAAGGTACATTTATTTGCAAAGAAATGCAATGTTAATGGCAGAACTAGGGCACAGGATATAATCTCCCAATCCACTCCTCTCAAATATTTCTCTCTGTGGGAAGCCAGCCTACACTGAGCCCTTTATGAGACAGTCAGGCTACATGGAGCTTTTTCAGAATTAGCTAGTCTACACCAACTATTTCCAGAGTCAACCTGTCTACACTGAACCTCTCCTTAGTCAGCCAGCCTACATCAACCCTTCCCTAGTCAACCAGTCTACGCTGGTCATCCTGTATTGTATATTACCACTGTATGTACTTTATCATGAGTTTTAGCAAACATGTCAAGAACTTATTGTGTGTTGAGGCCTCAAAGGACTTACAATCTAATTATACATTTGTAGATGTATTTATGAGCACATTGTTGTAATGACACACACTTGCATTTGTTTCTAGTGTCTGGCTGTTTCATATATCTAATTTTGTCTCTAATACTGAAGGGTAAGCTCCCTGGAGAAAGGATCATACCTTCTATGGCTTTTGAATCCTTACCATGCTTACCCTATGCAGTTCACTATCATACTCGGCACATGAGGAATGGAGAGATGGATGGATGAATTGACAGATGGGTGGATGGGTGGATGGATGGGTGGGGAGGAGGATGGATAAATGGATGTTGATGGAATTTTCCTTACGTGGAGCCTTTTTTAAATGGAATTTAGAAACAACAGAGGACAGGGCACAATAAAACCTAGAAGTTTACAAGTGGAAGTGACCTTAGAGATATCTGATTATATTTCTCATTTCACAGATAAGGAAACTGGGTGCCAGATGAATTAAGAGACAAGTCTTAGGTCAAACCACAAGTAATAGATAATTATACAAATTGAGAACTTGGAGACACTACTGTCCTCAGCAAGGTGATATTGAAAACTAAAAAGATAATATATCAAAACAACCCATTGCATTAATTTGGATATTCCCAATTAATGTGACACAGTAAGTCTACAAGTGAAATATTAATTTTGTTTCCATGAAGTGACTAAAGGAAGGGAGGCCTCTGGACAGAGGTAAACTAGAGAACAGGGCTGGAATAAGTGGCATAGTTTTGCATGGATTTGTGGATTTGTATTTTCTTTTTCTTTCTTTTTTTTTTTTTTTTTTGAGACTGGGTCTCTCTCTGTCTCCCAGGCTGGAGTGTAGTGATGCGATCTTGGCTCACTACAAACTCCGCCTCCTGGGTTCAAGCGATTCTCCTGCCTCAGCCTCCCAAGTAGCTGGGATTTACAGTGCCCACCCCCAAAGCCTGGCTAATTTTTTGCATTTTTAGTAGAAACAGGATTTCATCATGTTGGCCAGGCTGGTCTCAAACTCCTGCACCAACCTCAGCCTGTGCTGGGATTATAGGCATGAGCCACCATGCCTGGCCTGTATTTTCTTTATTCATAATTTTTTTAAAACACAGCCATCAATTCTCCCCCTCTACCATTTTGACATATTGATGATAAGCACAAAGAAAAACACCATTTCTCTCCATACTGTTTCATGGAGAGTTATGGACCACCACTTTACATCTTAAGTTGGTTTAATTAAATTGCTTTCCTGTTAAAAATGGGCTGAGATGGAAGAAGTGATGGAGGTGGTTTGGGAGCATGGGGCACTGAAAGTGTGGGGGCCTGAGGAAAGTAGACCGTTGGCACTTTGGACAAACCAGCGAGGCCAGGAGAGACAGAGGAGCTGTGGGAGAAGGCTACAGAAGGGAAAGTAAAGTGCATTAAGGACTAAATGGGACAAAATCAAACTTCATCTTCTTTGCAGTGTGGCCAAGGGTCAGCCTGGCCCTGGGCTCTCGCGTGGCCCTCG
Source organism: Macaca nemestrina (assembly GCF_043159975.1). NCBI lineage: Eukaryota > Metazoa > Chordata > Mammalia > Primates > Cercopithecidae > Macaca > Macaca nemestrina. Next base: position 17,831,835 of record NC_092128.1, read on the forward strand.
GGACAGAGGACATTTGCCCAGGATGGCCTGCTCTGACACTGGCATTAGAAAGGCATACCCCTCAACCTTACCCTTCATACGATGCTCTGTCCCTAACCACTTAAATCCCACTCCCTGCAGCCCTTTCTCTTGTAAAGGTCATTTTAAATTCTAAATATTTTCAAACAGAACTTGAACTACAACTATTTCTCTAGACCTAATCTTTTGCTGTCAGCAAGTTCACAGGGAAAAAAAATCAATAAAGGGATTAGCTTCGAGTGACACTGCATATTACAGTAGCAGCACATTGCATCCATGCTGAAGGACTTGCCAACTGACTAATATTATGCAACCATTTCAAATGATGACTTTTTATCAGAAAGCCTCTCCTCACCTTCTGTCCCTCAAAAGAAAAAGAAAAAAATTAACTTATCAAGAAAAGTCCCTTTGTTTCAAAAGTTTATCCATTTCTTTCCATTGGCAAATGCTGCCACTACTTTGCCTAAATTATTATTAACCCTTCAAAGCAGGGATTAACTTTACAGTTTTCTGATATTAATATAGCCCTTTATCCAGAAAACTAAACTAGGCTGGAGGAGGGCATTTTCTTCCAAATTTCAGAGAAGCTAAGCAAGTTCTAGCAAGTGTATCTAGACCTTTAGCTTTCTAGTATGAAGTCTCATTCGATAGACCAGTGGTTTCCAGTTTGATGTCAAGGGCTTGCCCATAAACTCAGTAGCTTTCTAGCAGCACAGTTCCACCTCAATTATCTGAAGCGCACTTACAGATCAACCTCAACTAAGCCAAAGTCAGCTGAGAACCCAAAAGCAAGTGAAAAGAGGTTCGGAACAAGCCCAACACCCATTCACAGAAAGCACACGTTCCTTAGTCGCAGGAGAGCCCCTCGGGCCTCCATTCAGAGCCTGCTGCTGCTTCCTCTAGACAAAAGTCTAGCAAAGTTAAATTATGTAATTTTGGAGGCCACAAAAAATTATAACCAGAAAGAACTACTGCTAAAAGCTGGCAAACTGACAGCAGCCAAGAGGTTGTCTGCGGTTGTCAAAGTAGGACTCAAGAGAAAGAAGATCACAAAAGCCAAAACAACCTGGGGTGTTCAGTGCAGGGACCACCATGGAGCACATAATTGCATTACAGCAAAACAGAATACTTAACCTTATGATGATGACAGCGTATCACCAACATATCACCTTAAATCATGGCTAAAACAAGCCACGTAAGAAGGAATAAATTCCACAACCAATTCTATGGTTATTGCCATTGAAATTGTTTTAAGCTTTGTGTAGGATGTCACACAAAGCTAAGTAATCTGGAAATTTAAACTTTGTGGTCCAGTTCATACGTCAATGATTATGGAAGAAATGATTAGGATTATTACATTAAAGTGGATAGTGCTAAAACACTTCTGTCTTCCCGGATGCATAATTTCTATATGATAATTAATATTTTTAAAGAAAACACCTTCACTAGAATCTCTTCAAACCCTATTCTATCCAGTCTGCTAAGAAATGTTTTTGTGGGGGCCAATATTCAACATTCTTAAAGAAAAGAATTTTCAACCCAGAATGTTATATTCAGCCAACCTAAGCTTCATAAGTGAAGGAGAAATGAAATCTTTTACAGACAAGGAAATGCTGAGAGATTTTGTCACCACCAGGCCTGCCCTGCAAGAGGTCCTCAAGGAAGCACTAAACATGGAAAGGAACAACCGGTACCAGCCACTGCAAAAACATACCAAATTGTAAAGACCATTGATGCTATGAAGAAACTGCATAAACTAACAGGCAAAATAACCAGCTAGCATCACAATGGCAAGATCAAATTCACACATAACAATATTAACCTTAAATGTAAATGAGCTAAATGCCCCAATTAAAAGACACAGACTGGCAAACTGCATAGTCAAGACCCATCGGTGTGCTGTGTTTAGGAGATTCATCTCACGGGCAGAGACACACATAGGCTCAAAATAATGGGATGAAAGAATATTTACCAAGCAAATGGAAAGCAAAAACAAGCAGGGGTTGCAATCCTAGTCTCTGATAAAACAGACTTTAAACCAACAAAGCTCAAAAGAGACAAAGGGCATTACATAATGGTAAAGGGATCGATTCAACAAGAAGAGATAATTATCCTAAATATATGTGCACCCAATACAGGAGCACCCAGATTCATAAAGCAAGTTCTTAGAGACCTACAAAGAGACATAGAATCCCACATAATAATACTGGGAGACTTTAACACCCCACTGACAACAGATCACTGCGACAGAATATTAAAAAGGATATCCAGGACTTGAACTCAGCTCTGGACCAAAAGGACCTAATAGACATCCACAGAACTCTCCACCCCATATCAACAGAATATACATCTTCTCAGCACCACATCACACTTATTCTAAAATTGACCACATACTTGAAAGTAAAACACTCCTCAGCAAATGCAAAATAACAGAAATCATAACAAACAGTCTCTCAGACCACAGTGCAATCAAATTAGAACTCAGGATTAAGAAATTTACTCAAAACCACGCAACTACATGGAAACTGAACAACCTGCTCCTGAATAACTAGTGGGTAAATAAAGATATGAAGTTAGAAATGAATTCTGAAACCAATGAGGACAAAGACACAACATACCAGCATCTCTGGGACACATTTAAAGCAGTGTGTAGAGGGAAATTTATAGCACTAAATGCCCACAAGAGAAAGCAAGAAAGATCTAAAATCGAACCCCTAACATCACAATTAAAAGAACTAGAGAAGAAAGAGCAAACAAATTCAAAAGCTAGCAGAAGACAAGAAATAACTAAGACCAGAACAGAACTGAAGGAGACAGAGACACAAAAAACCCTTCAAAATATTAATGAATCCAGGAGTTGGTTTCTTGAAAAGATCAACAAAATAGACCACTAGCCAGACTAATAAAGAAGAAAAGAGAGAAGAATCAAATAGATGCAATAAAAAATGATAAAGGGCATATCACCACCGATCCCACAGAAATACAAACTACTATTGGAGAATATTATAAACACCTCTATGCAAATAAACTAGAAAAGCTAGAAGAAATCAATAAATTCCTGGACACATACAGCCTCCCAAGACTAAACCAGGAAGAAGCCGAATCCCTGAATAGACCAATAACACGTTCTGAAATTGAGGCAGCAATTAATAGGCTACCAACCAAAAAAAGTCCAGGACCAGACGGATTCACAGCCAAATTATACCAGACGTACAAAGAGCAGCTGGTACCATTACTTCTGAAACTATTCCAAATAATAGAAAAAGAAGGACTCTCCCTAACTCATTTTATGAGGCCACCATCATCCTGACACAAAAACCTGGCAGAGACACAACAAAAAAAGAAAATTTCAGGCCAATAGCCCTGATGAACAACAATGTGAATGTATTTATTCCTCAATAAAATACTGGCAAACCAAATCCAGCAGCACCTCAAAAAGTTTATCCACCATGATCAAGTCGACTTCATCCCTGATGATCAAGTCGACTTCATCCCTGGGATGCAAGGCTGGTTCAACATATGCAAATCAATAAATGTAATCCACCACATAAACAGAACCAATGACAAAAACCACACGATTATCTCAATAGATGCAGAAAAGGCCTTTGACAAAATTCAACAGCCCTTCATGCTAAAAACTCTCAATAAAATAGGCATTGAATGAACATATCTCAAAATAATAAGAGCTATTTATGACAAGCCCACAGCCAATGTCATACTGAATGAACAAAAACTGGAAGCATTCCCTTGAAAACCAGCACAAAACAAGGATGCCCTCTCTCACCACTCCTATTCAACATAGTGTTGGAAGTTCTGGCCAGGGCAATCAGGCAAGAGAAAGAAGTAAAGTGTATTCAAGTAGGAAAAGAAGTCAAATTGTCTCTGTTTGCAGATGACATGTTTGTATATTTAGAAAACTTCATTGTCTCAGCCCAATATCTCCTTAAGCTGATAAGCAACTTCAGCAAAGTCTCAGCATACAAAATCAATGTGCAAAAATGACAAGCATTCCTATACACCAATAACAAACAGCCAAATCATGAGTGAACTCCCATTTACAACTGCTACAAAGAGAATAAAATACCTAGGAATCCAATTTACAAGGGATGTGAAGGACCTCTTCAAGGAAAACTACAAACCACTGCTCAAGGAAATAAGAAAAGACACAAACAAATGGAAAAACATTCTATGCTCTTGGATAGGAAAAATCAGTATTGTCAAAATGACCATACCACCCAAAGTAATTTATAGATTTAATGCTATCCCAATCAACCTACCATTGACTTTCTTCACAGAATTGGAAAAAACTACTTTACATTTCATATGGAACTAAAAAAGGGCATGCATAGCCAAGACAATCCTAAGCAGAAAGAACAAAGCTGGAGGCATCACACTACCTGACGTCAAACTATACTACAAGGCTACAGTAACAAAAACAGCAAGGTACTGGTACCAAAACAGATATATAGACCAATGGAACAGAACAGAGGCCTCAGAAATAACACCACACATCTACAACCATCTGATCTTTGACAAACCTGACAAAAACAAGAAATGGGGAAAGGATTCCCTATTTAATAAATAGTGTCAGGAAAACTAACTAGCCATATGCAGAAAGCTGAAACTGGATCCCTTCCTTACATTGTATACAAAAATTAACTCAAGATGGATTAAAGACTTAAACATAAGACCTAAAACCATAAAAACTTCAGAAGAAAACCTAGGCAATACTATTCAGGACATAGGGATGGGCAAAGACTTCATGACTAAAACACCAAAAGCAATGGCAACAAAAATCAAAATAGAAAAATGGGATCTGATTAAACTAAAGAGCTTCTGCACAGCAAAAGGAACTATCATCAGAGTGAACAGGCAACCTACAGAACGGGAGAAAATTTTTGCAATCTGACAAAGGGCTAATATCCAGGGCTAATATCTATCTAACAAAGGGCTAATATCCAGAATCTATAAAGAACTTAAACAAATTTACAAGAAAAAACAAACAACCCCATGAAAAAGTGGGCAAAGGATATGGACACTTCTCAAAAGAAGACATTTATGTGGCCAACAAACATATGAGAAAAAGCTCATCATCACTGGTCATTAGAGAAATGCAAATCAAAACCACAATGAGATACCATCTCATGCCAGTTAGAACGGTGATCATTAAAAAGTCAGGAAACAACAGGTGCTGGAGAGGATGTGGAGAAATAAGAACGCTTTTACACAGTTGTGGGAGTGTAAATTAGTTCCACCATTGTGGAAAACAGTGTGGCGATTCCTCAAGGATCTAGAACTAGAAATATCATTTGACCCAGCAATCCCATTACTGGGTATATATCCAAAGGATTATAAATCATTCTACTATAAAGACACATGCACATACATGTTTATTGTGGCACTGTTCACAATGGCAAAGACTTGGAACCAACCCAAATGCCCATCAATGAAGACTGGATTAAGAATATGTGGCACATATACACCATGGAATTCTATGCAGTCATAAAAAAGGATGAGTTCATGTCCTTTGCAGGGACATGGATGATGCTGGAAACCATCATTCTCAGCAAACTAATGCAAGAACAGTAAACCAAACACCGCATGTTCTCACTCATAAGTGGGAGTTGAACAATGGGAACACATGGACACAGGGAGGGGAACATCACACACCAGAGCCTGTCAGGGGGTGAGGGTGGGGAGGTTAGGGGAGGGATAGCATTAGGAGAAATACTTAATGTAGATTATGGGTTGATGGGTGCAGCAGACCACCATGCCATATGTATACCTATGTAACAAACATGCACATTCTGTACATATACCCCAGAACTTAAAGTATAATTTTAAAAAAATGTTTTTGTGATGGAGGACTTGACTGATTAGAAAGGGAGAGAACCACTTCTCACACCTGCATGGTCTGTTCCCCTTGTTTGAGTTGGCACAAAACACAATACTGGCCCCTATTAACTCTATATATGGAGTTGAGTCAAAAGAAAGGAGAAGGGGTTACTTTGAAGAGCCCAGAGACTTAATATGGCAATGGCTAACGTATGACACAAATATTCCTCCCCCACCCATGGCAAACTTGACCAGTCAATTCAAAACTAGTATAAGACTTCAGAATCCTTCCCTCAACACAAATTCAGACAAACATTATGATTGATAGAAGTTGACATTCAGAAGGAAATGATCCCAGGCATAAGTTATTATTCAATGACCTTAAATTTGATTTATATCTTGTCAGGGTTACAAGTTTCTCATGTGAGATAGGCTATCTTCTTTGATATCTTCACATCCTCAGTCATGACCGTGGGCCAATCTTTCAGTCTTGACTCAAATACTCCCTCCTCGGTGAAGCCTTCCTTGGGGGCAGGGTGGTCAGGAAGTAAGTGACTGGTTCAACTCTGTTTCCATAACATTTTGTATATTATTGATTCAGCTCAATCAGAAAACATTTATTGAGTATCTACTTTGTATCAAGCATGGTAGTAGGTACTGGAGATATAAATTAACACAAGGCATTGTTCTTGCCTTCGAGGAGCTTACAGTCTACCTTGCAGTATTTACCTCTGTTTCAAGTTCCTTAAGGGGAAAGGAAAACTCTCACTCAGCTTCAAACTAGACTACCTCTCTATAATGTTCATTCCAGTTGCACTATTCGTTACATGATCCATCATAGAATTCTCAATGTGGTATATAGACTCAGACCCCAACAGTAACCAATTATTCAAGTACCTACTCACTTTTCTCAATACCACATTAATTCTGGTGATGGATTCCTGGATCCCCAGAGCCAAGTATAATGCTCAGCAGTCTCTGGGAGACTTAGCTGGTCACCCTATCCAGGAGATACAATCTGGACTTCAACAGTGATATTCATGCACATACACACTCACACACACCACGATACATCTGTGTGTAGATGTCATCTGTACAATACTACAAGGAATAATTTAACCAGAATTTAACAAGGAGAACAAAAGAATTAACAGAGAATGACGACTTTTGCTTTGAGATGGAACTTACACATAATTAAGTACAGAAAACTAGAAGTACTACACCTTCACCATCTCATAATCACTACTTGTTCCTCCCTTAGCTGATGTGGCCAGCAGTCGTTTCCGTTCTCATCCATTCCTGCTATATCTGCTCCTCAGGTCCTCCTCTGTGGTATCCTGTGCTGCTGGGAGGTAACAGAGTCCTGGTCAGTTATTCTCAAGAGGCTCTGAAACCAAGCCTACTCCTTGTGGATGTGGACACAGCACCACTTGCTGAGGTTGCAGGGCTCTGAAATTTACTCTGTTCCAGGGGCCCCTCCTGTTTTCTCTGCTTCACTGCATGTCTAAGATGGTCTTGGTTTCCTTGCTGGTGGGGAAAATAACTTTCAACTTACATTAAAGATGAAAAATACTTCCAACACTCCCCATCAAGGGCAGAGACATGGAGTCTAGTACTCCTTATGTAACATTATCAATATCCTCCCAGGCAGCAGCAAATCAGAGGTTTCACTCTTGAACCCAGTGCCTAACACCATGCTGGCATCTGGCAGACTCTCAATACACATTTGTGAATGAATGAATGAGATGAAGCGAAATTATGAAATAGACTACTTTATGTTCACTGTTTTGTGAGTTGGAATACTGATTCCAACTCTGTAACCTTGGAGAAGGTATTTAATCTCTATACGCCTCAGTTTCCTCATCTGTAAAAGGGCAATGTGTATCACACAGCATCAGTGAAAGGAATAGAGAAACCATGTATCAAGCACCTACTACAGTGCCTGTCTCATAGTAAGCACACAATAAATGGTCACAATCACAACACTAGCACACAATAGGTACTCAACAATTACCTGTTAGGAATCAACGTGTAGAGGCTCCAACAAGACTCAAAGGTACACACCCCTCTTGCTCTCGCCCTTCATTCATTCATTCATTCATTCACAAATGTGTATTGAGAGCCTGAACGGTGTTAGGCACTGGGTTCATGGAGTTAGGCTGGCCTACATTTGCACATGTTCACACTGCCTTGCTCAACTGTCACCTCTCTACCCCTTGCCCTGTCTAAGACGCCATCTTTGTCTGCCAGCTCTGTGCTGTGACACCACAGCCATCCCCTCTGTCTGGAATTTGCATGCATCACTTAGAAGACAGTGTCACAGGCCAGGCGTGGTGGCTCAAGCCTGTAATCCCAGCACTTTGGGAGGCCGAGATGGGTGGATCACGAGGTCAGGAGATCGAGACCATCCTGGCTAACACGGTGAAACCCCGTCTCTACTAAAAAATACAAAAAACTAGCCGGGCGAGGTGGCAGGCGCCTGTAGTCCCAGCTACTCAGGAGGCTGAGGCAGGAGAATGGCATAAACCCGGGAGGCGAAGCTTGCAGTTATCTGAGATCGGGCCACTGCACTCCAGCCCAGGCGACAGAGCGAGACTCCATCTCAAAAAAAAAAAAAAAAAAAAAAGAAGACAGTGTCACATGGGAGACCGAGGCCTGGCCAGGTGGTCGTGCATCCCCACTTCAGAATAAATTATGGGTGTGAGTCTGGTCAAGGCACAGCCCAGAAACACCAACTAGCAGAATAGTTGAAAGACCTGAGTTCTAATTCTGTCTCCATTACTTGCCAGCTAAGTGATTGTGGGCAAGTTACTTGAGCTCCCAGACTGTTTCCCAGTCAGTAAAAACGATTCCACAGAAGTACCTACATCATAGCATTGTTATATAAACAAAGTAAGATAATGTGTGTAAGCACTTAGAACACTGCCTATCACATAGTAAAAAGTCTAAAATGTTTGCTTTTTTCCAGAGACAGGGTCTCACAATGTTGCCTAGGCTGGTCTCAAACTCCTGAACTCAAGGGATCCTCTGTCCTCAGCCTCCCAAAGTGCTGGGATTACATGCATGAGCCACTGCAGCCAGCCTATTCTTAAATAAACAATAGGCCTACCCTGAAGAGCTAAGAGTAGACTAGAAGATTTAAAAGTGAAGAGTTAACACTTCAAGCATTTATTTTAATTTATATTTAGAGTGTGTTTGTGTGGTGTGTAGTCTGAACCTGTAATAACTATTTAAAGGCTGTAGATCAATCACGGAGTGAAGTAGAACACATAAGTCACATGACATTGATTGACAGAGGAATGCCGACTGTGCTTTGCAGTTTGGCGTATTCAGGGCCAGGCACAGGACCTATGATAGTCCTGCTGGGAAGGCAGAGCAACAGCAGTTAAATGAAGACCTGACCAACAGGGGCTGGTCCAGGATTAGTGCTGTTTAGGGCACTTCCAGATACTTCCCTGTTAGCGCCTATGTCTGTCCCCACCCCACAGTCTCAACTCTGATACAGCAATGCATTGCACACAGTCCTTGTCAGCTGGTGGGAACTTAGTGGCAGCCATTCTGGGAAGGGTCATTAGGAGCAGATACGGGGGGGATTTGAGAGGCAATCAGTTACACCATCGGTAACAGCTGACTTTTGTATCATTTGCAGAGCAATTCCATAAATTCCATTGTTTGATCCTTATAACAACCAGAAACAACTGTTGCTTCCCATGTACAGGTGAACGGTATGAGGCATACTCAGATTAAGTCACTTACCCAGGATCTCATGGCCAGTCACAACACACTCGATAAAAAACTGAGAAGAGCCACAATGAAAGAAACAAGGTATATTCAACCATAAAACTGATCGTACCTATTTTGGGCGTCCTGTAAGAATCCCAAAAACTACTCATTATAAATGGGAGGGACTCTCTCCAGGGACTATTCAGATCAAGAAAATTAACTTACACTTTGGTGACAGAATAAATTAATACAAACATATGAATAACAATATGAAAATACTTACCAGAAACCATGAAAATGCCCAATCTTTGACCTAGTAATCACACTTGAGGAAACTTAGGCTAAGGAAATAACCCAAAAGAATTTTAAAGTTATACCCAAAAAATGTTTATTGCAGCTGTATCATGGCAAAAAAGTAGAAATCTAAGTATCCAATAGTAACGGAAAGCCAAAGAATGCGAAAGACACACTTGATTGTATTTATGTAGCAATATGGAAAAATATTTGTGTAAGATTGAAGAAAAGTCTTAATTTATGCAAAAGAAATTATGTATTCATGTGAACAAACAGTGGAAGGGAACATACACTATTGAAAACAATTTGATTTGACCAAGAGGATTGTGGTGGATTTTTTTGCTTTCTTTAATCCAGAGTTGCACAAATATTGCTAAACATTATTGGCATATAATGTAAAAGTCTGAAAATCAAAATGTGGAAAATTGTGCTAGAATCTCTAAGGTTTCTAATAGCTCCAATAATCTCTGTGAGCCTTTTGAGGCCAGGACAAGGGTCTTTTTTTATCTTTGTATCCCCGGAGTTTTCTGCAAGTGATTATTTTCTCCATAAATACTGAGGAAACGCTACAAGCAAGCATGTGAATGATTCTTTGCAGAGTCTGTCAGAACCTTGACTACCCCAAGAGCCATGTGTCTAGATATTAACCAGATGAATGTTCTATTATAAAAATACACACACACATACATTCATTACAGCACTATTCACAATAGCAAGGACATGAAATCAACCTAAACGCTCATCAGTGGTAGACCAGATAAAGAAAATGTGGTACATATACACCATGGAATACTATGCAGCCATAAAAAAGAATGATATTATATCCTTTGCAGGAACGTGGGTGGAGCTGGAGGTCATCATTCTTAGCAAACTAACACAGGAACAGAAAACCAAATACCACATATTCTCACTTATAAGCAGGAGCTAAATGATGAGAATACAGGGACACATAGAGGGGAACAACACACTGGGGCCTATCTGATGGTTGAGGGTGAAAAGAGAGAGAGGCTCAGGAAAAATAACTAGTGGGTACTAGGCTCAATACCTGAGCGATAAAATAATCTGTACAACCAACCCCGATGACACAAGTTTACCTATATAACCAACATGTACCCCTGAACTTAAAATAAAAGTTAATTTTAAACTAAGAAAATATTCAGGAAAAACTAATTTTTAAAAGAGGAGATCAGAGGAATGGATTTGGAATGTTTCCAATACAAAGAAATGAGAAATGTTTGAGGTAATGGGTATCCCAATTGCCCTGAGTTGATCATTACACATTATATGCTTGTATTAAAAGATCACATGTACCCCATAAATACATACAATTATTATGTCCCCATAAAATTTTTTTAAAAACGAAACAGAAAATATCCAGGAGGAATCATCTTTTGTTTGTTTGTTTCTTTTTTGAGACAGAGTCTCCCTCTGTCGCCCAGGCTGGAGTGCTGTGGCATGATCTCGGCTCACTGCAACCTCCGCCTCCCGGGCTCAAGTGATTCTTCTGCCTCAGCCTCCCAAGTAGCTGGGATTAGAGGAGCTCACCACCACGCCCGGCTAATTTGTATTTTTAGTAGAGTCGGGGTTTCACCCTGTTGGCCAGGTTGGTCTCAAACTCCTGACCTCAAGTGATCCACCCACCTCAGCCTCCCAAAGTGCTGGGATTACAGGCGGAATCATCTTTTGAAAGAGGAAATCAGAGCAAAATCTGGGGAAGAGAGTGCTGGATTTAAAAATTTCTCAGTTTGCCCCTTTGATGTAATTCTACAAATTACAGTCCCCAATGCCAAGTTCACAAGAACAGAATAGCCTTGGTTCCCACTCTCCAAGGCCTGGAGACCTTCTCCAAGGCAGGATATGTCTCTGGAAGGAGATGCCATGAAGTTTGCATTAAATTCAAGGTCACCAGAAGAATGACTTGAAGCCACGAGCCAACCAAATTACACCAAGTCAAAGGCATGAAATATTAGAGATCTTTGGATTAGAAAACAGAGACAACCAGCTAGGTAGGTGATCCATCTCCACCAGCGCAAGCAAGTCACTTAAACACTATGGGATTCAGATTCCTGGTTTCTGCCCTGGCCATCTCACAGGGATGTCATGAAAATCAAACATGTTAAGAAAAAGATGCATAAACTTGAAAGTGCTATCTATAGAAGAGCCTGGCTGCAGCAAATTCGCAATAAATGTTGGAGCTAAGTGAGTGCATGAAAGCGTGACAGGAAGCCAAATAATTATGAGATTTTTACAGAAATGTAGGGGCAAATATAAGGTGGGGTTCTGGTCTGCGTTCAGAGCAGCAGGAAAAAGCTGCTTCCCTGGGGCATGACGGGTAGGCTTCTCGGACTGCTGGCAAATTGGCCTTGGGAGGAGCCACCAGGGCACATCGGCCCTGTCCAGGGCTGCATTCCTTTACAGGGCCTTAAAAGGGTAGAGCAGCCTCAGAATCAGGAAGATAGCTATCCTACGTTCACTAATTATGCATTTAAGGCCAGCACAGGCCTGAGCATTTCACAAAATTTTAAGGGATTGAAGGGAAGCCCTTTGTGAGAGGGCACATCAGACATGGGCGTGATCAAAGGGACAAAAAAGAGCGAGGGATGTCAGTGACATAGATCCAGGCCCCTTGTACATGGTGACGTGATTAAAGGCACAAATCCGCTTCAGAGTTGTCATTCCTAATAGAACCTGACGGGAACGAGGAGCAGCGAACTGGCAGGAGGGCAACACGATTCGCGCACACTCACAGTGACTGCCTTGTGCCAACTTGCTGCTGAAGGCCCCAGGATGCTGAGATAGGCAAGACAGAGTGTCCTATATTGGATCTGCTTGGAGTCACACAGAGGGACAAATGACAGTGAGGGATATTTGGGGTCACAGACACATGGGTGAAGAGGCGATTTCTTAAGTCCTGCATGGAAGGACAAGATGTAGTACGCTGGGCAATTCTAGATAATGTGTCAGCAGACTAGTTCCATGTGCCCTCAGAGCAAAGCAAAGAGCCCAGAGCAGCTTCTGCTGGAAGGGACCTTAGATCACATAGGTCAACACCCTTATTTTACAGATGAGAAGACTGGAGCCCAGAGGAGTTAAATGACTCGCTATAGGCCACACAGGAAGCTACTGGCTATGATCTTTAACACTGTCGTTTTCCAAACATAATATTATGTGATAGGTATGAATCTGGCAGAGTTAACATGAGACTGAGAGGAAATCGTCTGTTCCAAGTCACCCATACAAGGACAAGAAGGGGAATGAATGGCTATTAAGAGGCATCTGTGGGTATCAAACTTCAGGAGGAAAAGCAATAGCCAGACAGGGCACACACTGCACTCCAGCCACGATCACAGTGTTTAGCTCCCATCTGCAGGAGAAGCTGTCCTTGGTCTTTTCTCATTCGTCTTTAAAAAACCAAAGGCAAGACTTGGCAGTGATCTAGTTCTTGGTTCCTAGTGCTACTCTTTGTCCTAAAAAGGAGCACCTGACACATGAAAGACAAGGTTGGGGCAGGTTCTGGGCCATTCCTGTGGGTCTCCTGGGTGGCAGCCCTCTACATCCCCAGGAATGTTTCTTCCTATCCCCTCTTGTCAATAGATAATATAAGGCGGCTCTGATCTTTGCAAAGCTTTCTAGCCCACCCCATCTCTTATGGCAGTTTCCAAAGGAGCTACCTTCCTTTTATGAAGATTAAATATGTTCTGAGGAAAGCAAACATATCAAACACTCACGTGGATGCACTGCTGCTTCCACCAGCTCACGCTGGTGTGAACTACTCAAAAGGATTCCTCCATTGGGATTCCGACACAGAGGAAAGTTGATTGTTCCCAATGATCAAATAAACCCAGCAGGACCCTTAATTCCTGATGACCTCTTAACACCTGCCTGGTTGCAGTTTGTGTTTCTCACTCTCCTAGAGCCCAAAATGACCCCTCAGAGAGCACTGTGGATCCTGCACAAGGGAGACTTCATAATGGGAAAGAAGGTTTCATCTGGGTCCCACCTACTATAGGTCTAGTGGCCCAGATTCTGAGTACAGCAATTGTGCCAGATGCTGCTGGTTGTCTTTGACAATCCAGCCTGCCTTTTCTTCCTCAGGAACAGCATCCCAATTTTTAGCTAGCTAGGCTTGTTGCTTTCTGGAAAAAGCAAATAAAGACTCCATTTCCAAGGCTCTCTCACAGCTAAGTGTGGCCATGTAACAATGCCCGTGGCTAACAATGACAGCACCTCACTGTATGCCGAGCACAATGCTAAGCATCTTTCTGTACATAAACTCACTTAATCTCACAAAAACCCTATGAGAGGCACAGTGATTGTCCTCTTTTTACAGGGCAAACATCCCAGAGAAGTTAAGTAATTTGCCCAATTCATACTGTTAATGAGTGCCACAGCTGAGATTTCAACTCAAGCAGCCTGACCCCAGTCAAAGCTCTTCACCACTCATTACACTACACTAAATTCCAGCTGTAAAAGCAGAAGTTTTGTGTTGAACTTCCAGGAGCATGCCTTTAAAAGGAGGGAGCTCCAGGAGGTGGAGCTGAATGCTCCTTCCCTTGAGTGTGAGCTGAACTTAGAGACTTGCTTCTAACCAAGAGGGTCTGGAAAAGGAAATAAAATAATTAGGCAGTGGAGAAACCTGGCAGACACCACCTTAACCAAGCGATCAAGGTTACCGTCGCCAGCAGTAAGGCATGCTGACACCATGAACCTGGATATGATGCAATGAAAGGGGGCTTCACTTCTGTGAAATTCTCCCCAAAGCCCAATAACCCAGTCTATCCATGAGATAACATCAGAGAAACCCAAATTGAGCAACTTTCTATGCAATGCCTGACCAATAATCTTAAAAACTATCAAGATCGTGAAAAACAAGAAAAGATGGAGAAAATATCACAGGTTGAAGGAGGCTAAGAAGATATAATGAGTACACGCAACGTGGGATCCAGGATTGGATCCTGGAGCCAAAAAGGGACATTAGTACAAAAATAGGCAAAATTCTAATAAATAATATTATCAGGTTAATAATATTGTACCAATGTTAATTTCTGCATTTTGAAAGCTGTACCATGGTTTTGTAAGATGTTAACATTAGGGAAAGTTGAATGAAGGATATATGGGAACTCTCTGTACTATTTTTGTAAATTTTCTATTAATCTAAAATTATTTCAAAATAAAATGTCTTTCAAAAAGGAAGAGGCAAGTGCTACCCCTTCCCATTTCTTCCTATTGCTTACTTGTTAAATGATGGTGATTGCTGGAACTCCAGCAGCCATATTGATCCATGAGGTGACCTTGAAGTTACCTTGAGGATAGAAGTCATGTCCTGAGCATAACAGAGCAGAAAGATGGGTGCCTAGATCCCTAATGACACTCACTGCCCTCTTATCAGCCCTGAACTCCTAGTTGCAAACCTCTTTTTCTTATGAAAAAGAGAAATCACCTCTATCTTCTATAAGCCACTTATTTGGGGGTTTCCTGTCAAATGCAGCCAAATCTAATCCTTGTTAATAACAGCAATAGAATGAAAACCTGTGCAATTTCTATCACTGTTATAAAAATTAGAATCTTGGCCTTGGACTTGGTCTTAAATTCTATCTAGTCCAAATTGTCATTTTTCACATGAGTAACAGAACCAAAGAGCTGAAACATGTGCTCAGGTCCTATCACCGGCAACAAAGCAAACACAGAAACCCAAGTCCTGTCCCAGTCCAACCTCCTCCACTGGGTCTTACTGCTTGGTGATAATTCCAAATACCAGCATTGCAGCATTAATATAGTCATTCACATGAAAGTCAGGGTGATGTACTGCAATGCAGGTTTTTTCTGATTGTCACACTGACTTGCCTATCTCACTCTAATGATAACATTCTGAAATCTTACATTTCTGAAGATTACTGAACACAGCAACACGTCTGCAAATTATAACTGTGAATTTCACATTTTGAGTTTCAGGAACTGAAGACTCACATATCAAAAATGGTGCATTTGTTATATTTACTTGGTTTTCATTAAAAGGGGGTTGTACAAAGGAAAATGCGTACTATTATATCTATCAAAGGGTATTATATTCAGAGAAAAAATAAGGTTTCAGTAGTCATGGTCACTAATTACCTAAAAACCCAGGACAAGTCACTTCCCCAATCTGAGTTCAAGATGTCTTAGTCTGTAAAATTAGAGGATTAGCTGGGATTTGATTTCCCATGGTTTCCTTCTAATTCTAATAATCAATAATTTCACAACACTAAAAAAATCACTCAGTTTTCACTACCTATGTATAAATGATTATTTCAAATATCTATACATTTGCATTCTTCACTAAATCTTCTTAAAATATGCTGTTTGCTGGCCAGGCATGATGGCTCACCCTGTAATCTCAGCACTTTGGGAGGTTGAGGCAGGCAGACCACTTGAGGCCAGGAGTTCAAAGCCAACCTGGCCACATGGTGAAACCCTGCCTCTACTAAAAATACAAAAATGAGCCAGGCTTGATGGTGCTCACCTATAATCCCAGCTACTCGGCAGACTGAGGCACGACGAATCCCCTTGAACCTGAAAAGGCAGAGGTTGCAGTGAGCCAGGATTGCACCACTGCACACCAGCCTGGGTCACAGAACAAGACTCTGTCTCAAAAAAAAAAAAAAAAAAAAAAAAAAAAAAGTGCTGTTTGCTAAATAGAGAATACCAGTCTGCGGTAGATTACATGCTTTGGCTAGCTTGCTGGTTCTAGTAGGGGGATAAGTACATGAAGAACTGCCCTAGCTAAGGCATCTCAGCCAGGCCCCCATCAGCCTAGAGATGCATGAATGAGTCCAGCCAACCAGCAGAACCACACAGCAGAGAACAGAACAGATCCATCGCACCCTGAAGACACTGGAGAAATAATGTTCATTGTAAGCCACGGAGGCTTTGTGGTTGGTTGTTACACAGCAAAAGCTAGCTGATACACTGCTTTAAAACCTCAACTTTGAAGGGAACCTATTTTTAGCAAGCACTAGCGATATGCATAACGCCATAAAATGTTCTGCAGGAAATGGACTTGGTTTGCTAGTGAAGTGATGGAGCCACATGCATGCTTGGCACCACACGCACAATCAATCCTTTGCCCACAAATGGGCCAGGAAATCTGCCTACACACTCTCTTGAGCTTTATTTTTCACTCCCATAAAAGCACATTCAAATGCTGAGTTATCTACACAATACCACCTTTTGAAATCATCATTTAAAAACCATTTATACCAGACTCCATCTTTAGCTGTGCCTGAATTCAATCCAACATGCCTATTTTGATTAATGAAATAAAATGCTAGTGTTGGTACCGTGGGAATAAGATTCTTTTCTAACTATGCATTGGTAAGAAACTAAATTAGATGTCACCATCCTATAATGGGATGAATATTGCTTTTATTCCCATAGGCAGTAGTGCTAAAAGGCAAATGTATTTAGTTGGGCCCATTTTGCTTGTTTTTCAAACATTCCACAATTACTTATTAAGCATCAACTTGCTCTCTGTAAACATTGTTCAGGTGTCAGCCCCGGGTGTGGGCAGCATCCGGAACCAGCAAAGCTCAGGGTGTATCACATGCCAGCAATGAGCAGACAGGGGGTCAAAGGACGGTCAGGCCACAGAGCCCAGGGACAGCTGAAGGATGTTAAACATGAGCGGAACAAGGTGAGAGGCAAGTGGCTGGAGAGAAAGAGCAGGACAGCAGCCAGCAGGAGCTGCAGGGCGTAAGGCGTCACGCATCAGCCTCCAAATCAGAGATGGCTTCCTGTTTTGTTCTAGGCTTCTCTGCAGTTCCTGTGGGGAAATGGGGAATCCTAGGGGAGCTGGCCAAGCCCTGCAGGTAGAGAAAGGCAGTTATTGGCACCTGACTGTGGGGCATCTGGAAAATTAGCTCCTGGCAAGGGAGTGCTGGCTGCTCAGCGCTGGGAAGGATGCCTCCCTTTCTGCCTGCAAATGCACACATCCTCACACAAACTCACGCACACTCTCACATGCTCTTGCACACTCAGACCACACTCCTGCACTCATATACCACACCGTTGCACACTCACATGCCACACACTCTGCTTCTCTCTCACCACCAACCTCACAAACTCTCATACACACTCTTCACACACAAACGCACACACTGTCACACATACCACCCACTCTCTCACCTATACAGACACACACAGAGTTGTCAAGTTCTGTCCAGCCCACCTCAAAAGTGTCTCTCGCCTTCCTCCCAGGCATCCATGCCCAGGCCCGCACTGCCTCCCACCTGTTCCCCTGGAAGAGCCTCTGGGTCTGGAGGACCACTGCTGTCAGCCCCTCAACCCACCCAGGCATTCCTGTGCATGGTCGCAAGTGATCTTCATAAAACTCAGCTTTGATCTCGTCACTCTTCCGCTAAAAAGCCATTGATTCCCCCAGCGTGACAGAGTAATGGCCACATAACAGACCCACAAAGGCTCTGGCTTTACTCCTGTGTCACCATCCAGGCCTCCTCCCACTTGTTAGAATCCCTCTGCCTTTCCCAACTCATCTCCAGCAGAGCATTCCCGTCGAGCCTTTCTGCAACCCCATGGCTCAGAGTAAAATCCCCTCCCTCTGTGGCTCGCTCAGACCACTCACCATCCACCATCCACCATGGCCCTGGCCACTCTCATCCCAATCTTGTTGGATAGAAGCTCTTCGAGACAGGTCCTGTGTCCCATTCATCCTTACAGTCTCTTCCCATTCCCTCATGCTTTTAGCATAAAAGAACTGGGCACAGTGGCTCACGCCTGTAATTCCAACACTTTGGGAGGCCAAGGTGGGTGAATCACGAGGTCAGGAGTTTGAGACTAGTCTGACCAACATGGTGAAACCCCATCTCTACTAAAAATACAAAATTAGCCAGGCGTGGTGGCACGTGCCTGTAATCCCAGCTACTCAGGGGGCTGAGGCTGGAGAATCACTTGAACCTGGCAGGTAGAGACTGCAGTGAGCTGAGATCGTGCCATTACACTCCAGCCTGGGCAACAAGAGCAAAACTCCATCTCAAAAAAAAAAAAAGAAATCCAATAAAAATGTATTGAATTCAAGGTTAATAATTGAATCTCTATGCAAGCCAATTAATTGTGTTAACCCCGCATCCAGCCAGTTCCCATCACTGAGTACAAGCTCAGTGTACCAGAGATCATAGCTGGTTCCAGGTGACTCAGACTCACCATAAGGAAAATGGTTCAGAACGTAGTTCTCAATAGTCACTCTCAATAGTCACTCAAACACAGGCCTCAGAAAACACCACTCGACAAGCAGTTATGGAAGATGTGTCATGTGGCAAGCACTCTTCTGGCCACCAAGGCATAGTCAGACAGCAGGTTAGGGAGGCAGAGAGCAACGTAATCCATTCTAGAGAATGATGACACTAGCAAGGCCAAGAGAGGTGGGGATGTGGTGGAGGGAAGGAGGGGCAAGGAGGAGGCGGTGACCGGCCAAACCAAGTCTCTTCTGGGAGGAGATGCTCAGGCCAGTGGGACAGCAAAATCCAGTGAGCTCAGAGCTTTCAAAGAGAAGTGAAGCTGGTGCCAGGGTATCACTGTATACCAGGGCCCAGCATGGGGGGCTCGTGAGTCAGGAGGTAACATACAGATGGCTTGAAATTCATCACCTCACATAAGAAGGATACAGTGGCCTTTGGGGACTCAGAGGAAGGGATGGGAGTAGGGTGAGGGATAAAAGACAATACATTGGGTATAGTGTACACTGCTCGAGTGACGGGTGCAGCAAAATTTCAGAAATCACTACTAAATAGCATCCATGTAACCAAACACCACCTGTTCTCCAAAAACGATTGAAATTATATATATTACATATTGATTATATATATTATATATCTAAAATATATATTATATATTGAAATTTATATATATGTATATATAAAATAAACAAGGCTTCTGCATTGCTGAACAATTTTTAAAAAATTCACCACCTTAGCCATTTTAACAGCTCGGTAGTGTTCAGTTCATTCATGTTGTTGCACAGCCAAACTCCGAGATTATTTTCATTATGCAAACTGAAATTTCACACCCATTAAACAACTCCCCATTCCCTCCCCCAACCCCCTGACGACCACCCTTCTGCCTTCTGTCTGTATGGATTTGTCCATTCTAAGTGGAAGGAATAGTCTATCTCGTATAAGCGAAATCCTACAGTATTTGTCTTTCTGTGTCTGGCTTATTTCACTTGGCATTATGTCCTCCAGGTTCATCTGTATTGTAGCGTGCATCAGAATTTCCTTCCTTTCTGAGATGGAATAATATTCCACTCTATGAATATGCCGCATTTTGTTTATCCATTTGTCTGTCGGTGAACACGTGGGTTGCTTCTGCCTTTTGGCTACTGTGAATAATGCATTTACGAACATGGGTGTACAAACATCTCTTCAAGACGCTGCTTTCAATTTTGGGGGGTGTATGCCCAGAAGTAGAATTGCTGAATCATACGGTAGTTCTATATTTAATTTTGGGGGGATCTACCATACTATTTTCTAGAGCAAGGAGTTGGGATTTTAAACTAAGTGAAACTGCAAGGCCATTTGAGGGTTTTGAGCAGGTGAGTAACATGATTTTATTTAAGGGTTTTGAGCAGATGAATAACATGATTTTATTTAGATTTTTAAACCATCCCTCTGGCTTGGTAACATATAGGATGGATCGTGGGAGCAAGAGTGACTTCAGGGAGACCACTGCAGCTAGAAGGTCATCATGAGACCCTGGAAAGAGAGGAGGGAACATAGAGACGAGGAGATGTAAGCAACCATCAGATGGGATAGAACAGGGGTGCAGACAGGAGAGGTTGGGGAGGGGCCACTGAAGAGGCCTGAGTCCCTGGGTGTATGGTGACATCATTCACAGAATCAGAGAAAAGCAAGGGATATAAAACATCTTTAAATAGTTCACAAAAGGTATCAAAGCCCTGCCCAACCTCTTCCTCTTTTCCCATGTCCTCTCCATCTCTAACTTTTTTTTACAATCCTAAATTTCCATTTAACCTTCATTCTCTCAGCCTCCGTCTGCCTCCTCAAGAACGAAAGTGACTCATCAAGAGGTCCCCCACAGGACCAAGACACTACTGGAGCATGCAGGCTTGTTCTTTCGGCATCCAGGCTGGCAGGAAGTCAGACTGCATCTCCAAGCGGAGGCCTGAAAATTGGCCAATCGGCCATCCACGGTTGTCAGCAGATCCCAGGGCTCAGGGGACCGCCCCAGATCTGGGCATCCCCGGCCGGGCTCCAGGCAGACAGTGACCCTGTCCACAGGTTCAGCCTCTTCTCAAAGAGTCTCCGGGAGTCTTGTTCTTCCTGCTGGTCTTCTTGTCCTTGCCATATTTATGGATAAAGGATGGCTTTGGGGAGGCTGAGATTGGTCTTTAAGCATTCAGCTAATATTTACTAAGCACCTATTGTGTTCTCAGCAACGTGCGGATATAAGGGATACAGACATTGATCAGACATGGATCTTGCTCTTGAAGAACTTTCAGGACAGACCTCAGTTGGCAACCTGAGGGGCCGAGCGCAGTGGCTCACACCTGTAACCCCAGCATTTTGGGAGGCTGAGGCAAGTGGATCACTTGAGGTCAGGAGTTCGAGAGCAGCCTGACCAAAGTGGCAAAACCCTATCTCTACTAAAAATACAAAAATTAGCCAGGCATGGTGGTGGGTCCTGTAATCCCATCTACTTGGGGGGCTGAGGCAGGAGAATCGCTCGAACCTGGGAGGCAGAGGCTGCAGTGAGCCGAGATTGCACCACTGCACTCTAGCCTGGGCAACAGAGTGAGACTCCATCTCAAAAAACAAATAAAAAATTGGCAATCTGAGGCCACCCAAGGTTAAATACCATATGGTAAAGAGAAAGAGACTGTTGCGGACTGATGTCTGTTAGCAAAAGAGAGTGGGACTGGTGCTGGCCTGCAAGGAAAAACCCAGTTTGGGAAGAGAGGAGAGGAGAAGATGCAGGGGAGAGTGCTTCATTACAGGCACACAGGTGGGAAACAGTAGAGCCAGTGAGCAGGACACAGGAAGCAGGGTGGAAGGGCCTCTGGGAGGCTGAGATGACACCCAGCTGTGAGGAAATGAGGGTCTCAGAGAGGAGCAAGAAGGAGAAACTAACATCACCATGATGTGCCGGGCATCATGCCAGAAGCGTCATAGCTGTTACCTCACTGAAGAACTCACAGCCACCTGCGAAGAGGGAGATTGAGGTTATCATCCCCATTTCACAGATGTGCAAGTCAGGCTTAGTTACAACTAAAAGTTTTTTTGAGTAAGACTGCCAGAGATAGGACCTGGGGTCCAACTGCTGAGAGAGATGAGGAAGCAGCTGTTACTCTCTTGGACCCAGACCTCCTCTCTCTGTGTTGTTGTTGTTGTTGTTGTTGTTGTTGTTGTTGTTATTGTTTTGTTATTGTCCCTGGGTGTTTTGAGTTTCATTTGTTTGCTTGTTGGTTGGCTGGTGTGCGTGTGCGTGTGCGTGTGCGTGTGCATGTGCGTGTGTGTGTGTGTACGTGCACATGAGCAGGAAAAGAGAGGATCTGTTTTGCTTTGCTATGCTTCTTGCCTTAAAGCTGTGCTATAAAATGAGGACACTTCTCTCCTAGGACCACAGCATGAGAGGAGGAAGTGTGTGGTCCTCTCCAGTAGACTGCACCAACTGTCCCAATTCTTCACCATTTCCTATCCTCAAAGTCACCATGAGACTTGGTAGTTTGCACCAGGAGAGGCAGAGCATCCATCCCTGTCCTGGGTCTGTCCAGATTGGCAATGTGACTTGTCTTGGCCAGTGGGAAGGGGGCAGAAGGGACAGTGAGCTTCAGCTCCCCCCAGGCCTCCAGAAGCACTGCCTATTTCCACTTTCACCACTGCTAAGAGAAGGATATTCTCAGGGTCGTCTGCTGGCCCCAGAAAACTGAAAGCTGGGAGCTGGTTGGGGAAGACCTGAACCCCAACTATAGCTGGGAAGCCAGTCCAGCCTAGATCAGCAGCATTCTGAAACATCCCCTGGTTGCAAACCACTGTTTTATCCCAAATCCCTCATTTATCAACAGATGTATCTGAAGCCCAGACTGGAGAAATGATCTGCTAGAGCCTTACAACCAGTTAGAAATTGGGTCTACTGATTTCTAATCCACAGCTTTTTCACCATCCCACCCTATCTCATCAAACGAATTCCCTGCAGGCTGCAAGAAAAGAAAGGAAATATGAGATGCCAACCAAGTAAGTAATTAAGCAGAATAGATGCAGTCAAAAAGCATGAAAGCAAGATTTAACCTGGATAATCCCTCCATAATTTAGAGTTGATCCGTCTAAACGAGTTCCTGTTGATTTCCCAGGAGGCCCTTTCTTCTTCCGCTGAAGTCACCGGGAGCATCAGAGCTGAATCCATTAACCCCATCATCTTTCAAGGTGTCCGTCTTTTGTACCTAAGAAATGTGGCCGACGTTTTTCATTTTTGAATATTTGTTTTATTAGTAGGCTCTATGGTACTCAAAAATAACTGTATTTTCCCCAAGTGACTTTGCATGTTTTTCTCTGCTTCACACAGATTTGAGTCCGCCTCAACATTGCCTTAGTAATACCATTATCTATAAATACTGCTGTCATTCAAAAATTCTTATAATCATGGCATAGTAGGACTGGAAAAGACCTCAGAGATCCAGTTCCAACACCATCATTTTGCAAAGAAAAGACACTGAGGCACAAGGAAGGTAATTGATCTTCCCCCAGTCACAGAGCTAGTTACCGGCAGAGCAATCAGTACTATGAGTGAGATTTGCAGAACCATGCTAGAAATACAAAATAAGCTCAAGTGTCTAAGGGAGTCACTGAAAATGGGTCACTCCATATTTGTTTTGGGTTTTGTTTGTTTGTTTGTTTGTTTGTTTGAGATAGAGTCTCACCCTATCGCCCAGGCTGGAGTGCAGTGGTGCGACCTCGGCTCACTACAGCCTCTGCTTCCTGGGTTCAAGCGATTCCCCTGCCTCAGCCTCTCAAGTAGTTGAGATTACAGGCGCCCGCCACTATGCCCAGCTAATTTTTGTATTTTTATTTATTTATTTAGGAGACGGAGTCTCGCTCTGTCGCCCAGGCTGGAGTGCAGTGGCGTGATCTCAGCTCACTGCAAGCTCCACCTCCCAGGTTCACGCCATTCTCCTACCTCAGCCTCCCAAGTAGCTGGGACTACAGGCACCCGCCACCTCGCCCGGCTAACTTTTTTGTATTTTCAGTAGAGAGGGGGGTTTCACTGTGTTAGCCAGGATGGTCTCGATCTCCTGAACTCGTGGTCCGCCCACCTCAGCCTCCCAAAGTGCTGGGATTACAGGCGTGAGCCACCACGCCTGGCCTAATTTTCATATTTTTGGTAGCAACAGGTTTTCACCATGTTGGCCAGGCTGGTCTCGAATTCCTGACCTCAGGTTATTCACCCGCCTCAGCTTCACAAAGTGCTAGGATTACAGGTGTGAGCCACCACACCCGGCCCCTTATTTGTTAAGATGCCCGATGCCAGGACTCATGCCCCAAGTCTGGGCAGAGGTTGAATAACAAAACAAAATGGCCCTGCCTGGGAAGAAACTGAGACCTCCCTGAAGAGCCAGCAGGTTGCCAGGGCTGCTGGCACTTCAGACGCTAGCCTAACCCCAGGATGGCTGAGCACACATACCCCTTCCCTCAGACGTGGAAGCCAAGCGCCGCTGGAAGGGGGAGGGCACTGCTGATGACGTGCTGGAGCCAGCCTGTGCCAACAACTCAGAACCAAAAGCTTCATTTTGTGTGCCAGCTGTTAAAGTGTTGAGAGCTTGAAACCATGGTAGATGTATTTAGACCACGGGGTGCTGTCCCTCCATCAGGAAGTCATGGCCTGCCCTAAAATTAAGAAGAGCCTTCCCCACAGACAGGGATACTCAGAGGGGGAAAAACAGAATTAGCAAGGAAAAAAGAGCTCCTACCCAGATCCTTGGCAGCAAAAGCCCCACGTGCTATGTTCCTGTAGATGAGTACCTGACTCACATGTGCCTAATGTGATCTCTACAAACTGCTTCTCTAAGTCTTCTGTCTAAAATCCCAGTATCCTGATTATTGTTGCCCACACCAGTCCCCTGTTTTCAGCCCTGGACCGCCTAACATTGTGTCCTACGAGTCCACAGATTGGCCGAGGGCAACAGCAAGGAAACCAACCTGTTTTCTCCTTTCCTAACCTGAGCTGAAAAAATCAACAGCTCGGCCAGGTGCAGTGGCTCATGCCTGTAATCCTAGCACTTTGGGAGGCTGAGGCAGGTGGATCACTTGAGGTCAGCAGTTCGAGGCCAGCCTGGCCAATATGGTGAGATTTCCCCCCCATCTCTACTAAAAATACAATAATTAGGCATGGTGGTGCGAGCCTGTGGTCCCAGCTACTCGGGAGGCTGAGGCTGGAGAATCATTTGAACCTGCGGAGTGGAGGTTGCAGTGGGCCAAGACTGTACCACTGCATTCCAGCCTGGGCAAGAGAGCGAGACTCTGTCTCAAAAAAAAAAAAAAAAAAAAAAAGTTAACAGCTGCATCCCAGGGACTGAGAGCTCCAGGGCTCCAGCTAACTCATGAGGAAATAGAACTATAACTATCCAAGGGCCACTGTGGATCCAGGCCCGTCGCCTTCCCATGGAGAAAGGGTCCAATGTTCACCGGAAAACACATGTGCAGGAAGTGCTGCCCTGACCCAGAAAAGCAAGATTCTGACAAAGGACACTGCTGTGTGATCAGTTTATGGGAGCCACATGACCTTCAGTGGGTCAAGTTTTCCCGTCCATACCAAGCCACCTCTGCAGAACCAACTGCACAAACAAAGACGCCAACCAGGCACTGCAGTGGCTACAGCAGAGCCTTGGTCTGTCCTGGATGAGGGCCCACACCTGCCCTCGAGGACCAGTTCCAGGAACGAGGACCTCAGTGACCCATGTGTCATGGGCTGGCCTAAGGCAAGGGCTTTGCAATTTTACTGTCTGATCTCTTAGTAATACATCTTTCATTTAGGCAGAAAGCCATTCTGGCACAAGCCTTCAAATTCTGGCCTTGTCTAAAGGATTTTCCTCTTTATCTTTTCCACCTGTGGAAGGCAGAGCCACTGCAGTGGCATTCAATCAGCCCCCAGCTGACTGTATTTAAAAATAAATCTCAGACAGAGAGCAAAAGTAAACAGAAGCGGGAAAATTGCCCACCTTGCTTATGTAGCCCCAATGCCTAGAAAGTGTCAGGTACGGAATAGCACTGAATAAATATTCGTCAAGACTTCAAAATGAGTAAAAGAATTGATTTTTTAATGAAGGTATCTATATCACCCTGCATAGAACCAAAAGTAAAAACAATAAAGGCTAAAGAGTGGTAGATTTGTTTACCTAGACATTTAAAACTTCTGTACGTTAAAGATACGATAAAATAGAAGTACATGATAAATGGAAAAATATCTGTAACATATGACAAAAGGTTTACGTCTTATAATATATAAAGAGCTCATCCAAATCAATATGGAAAAGATAAACATTCTAATAAAAATAAAGGCAATTCACAGAAAAACAAGTGGCGAATACATATAAAAATTGTCCAATGTCATTTAAAAAGGTATTTTTCACATGAGAAAATTTACAAAGTTTAAAAATAATGAAATACCCACTGTTAGCAGAGTTGTGAAGAATGAATATTATCATACTCTGCTAGCGGGAAAGTAAATTAGTGTAAATCTTCAGGAAAGTGTTTTTGAAATAATATCAAAAGCTTTTAAATGTATATGCCTTTTGATGCAGAAATAGCACTAATAGAATTTATCCCCAGGCAGTCTTCTGAGATATTTGCAAAGATGCCTGAACAAAGTTGCTCATCGTGGCATTATTTATAACAACAAAATTTATAAGCAAACTCAAGTTCCAACAATAGGGAGAGATTTTTAAAAATAAATTATGGATTCCCAGATAATGAAATACTTTGCGGCCACTAAAAACCAGGTGTTGAAAAAATCTTCAACGTTGGAAAATGTTCAAAATATATTGCAGAGAGGGGGGACAGCAGTCTATAAATTAGTACTTTCACAAATCCATTAAAAAAATACACACAGGGTATATGGAAAAAATATCAACAGTTGCTATCTGTGAACAGAGAAACTACAGACGATTTGCCTTTTTTACGTTTTGCAAATTTTCACCGAGAACATGTGTCTCTCTTTCATCTGGAAGAAGCACAGTTCAGTGTGCAGGCCTTGGTTTAATTTTTGGTTCCACGATTTATCAGCCACGTGACTTAAGACAAAATATCTACTTTCTCTGCACCTCCTTTTCACCATCTGTTTAAAAAAGGACTCTGGTACTATCTCCCAGAATTAAATAAAATAATCTTTGTGAAGTGCTTAGCACAGTTCCTGGTACATAGTAAACGTCTAGTAAATGTTAGCTACTGCTATTAGAGAAAATGAATAGTAACTATTATTTAAAAAGAGAAATGAATATTTTGAGATTTGGCCTTGGCCTCTACGGGGGTCTAATAGAGTCTGCCTGACTGCCTGTCCAGTGGAAAGGCCAGTTCTGTCCAAGGGGAGAAGCAGCCCCTCAGGTCGGAGGCCCCGCACTGAGCCACCGGCCAAGAGAGCCTACTTTGCACCTCCCAATCCCCTGCTAATGTTCTCGCTCCTGAGTCCACAATGCTATCTCAGAAAAAAAAAAACTTTAACTTCAAAACCCTCCGAAGTATCCCAGTCAGGACAAAGCTTGGTCTGTTGATGTAGAAGTGACAGAGGGTCACACTCTGCCCTCCAGTTCCGGGACTCACAGAAACCGGGAGTCTATAAATGAGCACTGGGAAGCAAAAAGAGGTGATCGTTGTCTTTGAGGTGACCCCCATTTTGTGAAGTCTGGAAGCCACACCTGCATGACATTTCAGAACTCTGAGGCCCTTCCTCCCAGAGACGGTGCCCACCAGTCCTGAGCTGCCTAGAAGGGCCTCCCTGCAGAGAACAACCCAGGCCGGGCTGGAGGCGGAAAAGCCCCGCTGCAGCAAGAGTGTTCTATGCCCGTTCCCAGGGCCAAGAGTCTTTCCCAGCCTCCTCGTGTGGGGCCCAGGCGGCCTGCATCCCGTCCTGAACGCTGACTTTGGTCTCCTGGCTCGGCAGCTGTTTGTCCACATGTGCTCTCTTATTAAGCTGGCTCCCAGGGCTTAATGGTGAGAGGCTTCCTCCAACCTTGCACAGTGCCATTCCTCTCAGCACAGGGCAACTCAGTGGCCTCTGAGCCCCTCTCTCCCTACGAGTCATAGAGACACGGAAGTCTTCTGTGGATCTTAGCTGACAGCCCCCACTGTAGCACACTGTCCAATGGCTGTGGCATCACGTGCCCGGCTGCACCCGTGAATCCTGGCTGCAACATCCGTGCTGTGGAGCCCACAGGACACAGTGTGTCCAGGAGGGACCTGAGAGGCGAGGGTCACGACCCTGTGGCTGACCCACACCACCTACATTTGGCTGTGTCTTGAATCTAGTACAATGAGACAATGTCCTAGAGTAGCCCTGCCTGTTAAGGTCTATTTGGCAGGAAGGAGGGGTGTCTTTCAAGATCACCCAGATGAAAATCATGATGATGTGGGTTCACATGGCCTTCCCCTCCCTGCTGAGGTCCTCATTCTCCTTGTGCGGAGAGAGAACTATATCTCCACAGTGATAATCAATCCTCTTGATGCTAACTGCCAACCCAGTCAGGGACTCCATCTGACCACAGGATTCACCGAACCCATCCTACAATCTGGACCCATCCCCTGCCTTAGAGTCAGGGGAGGGACTCATGGACAATAGGCAACCTGGTGGAAAGAATATAAACTTGAGAGTCAGACCCAGCTGGTGCATCATCCACCCCTTTCCAGCTGTGTAATCCTGGCCAAGCCCCTTACCCCTTACAAGACCCAGTTTCTGTAGCTGTGGAATGAAGAATAATCATCCCCACCACACAGGGTTGTGGTGAGGTCTAAATAAGATAATGAATATAAAGTACATGAGACCTGGTGAGAGGTCAATCAATGACAGTCATTATTATCGTTAACCACATTTTCTATCTCCACAGCCATTTCTAGCGCACAGGGATGCTGCACACTCAACAATAAACGCCAAGGGGAGAGTCAGTGACAGTATTTTGAGTGTTCATCCCATTTTCCTCTGTGTCCTTCATCTACTGCCCTGCCAGGCATATTGTAGAGAGCAGACCCTTAAATATTTGTTGAAGGAATAATTTAATGAATGACATTTGGTCTCTGAAATGTACCTTCTGTATTTTATCATTTCATGAATGATGTATTATTTCATGACCTTTTGGATTTTCATTTAATCATGCATCTAGATTAAATCCTGATTTATTTCCATGACCCTGAATGGTGTAGCTCTTTTCCTGCATATTATCCTGCTTATCTGGATATGAGGTCTATGCCAAGTGTATCCCTTTGTGTAATCAACCACCCCAAAAGTATATGACTTAAAACAACAAAAATCTCTTTATTTCTTCCAGTCTTGTCAGCTGACTAGGCAGTTCTTCTGCTGGTCTCACTTGGACTCACTCATTTGGTTGCAGTCAGACAACAGCTGAAATGACTGGCCCAAAATGGCCTCAGCCCCAGCTGTCAGCTGGACCTCTCTCTCGTCCTAGAGGAGTCCAGCCCAGGCTTCATTCCGTAACAGCAGGAGTGAGCCAAGAAGCCAAAGCCAGAAGCTGAAAGACCTCTGGAGTCCAGGCTTGAAACTAGCTCAGCGTCCCTTTTGCCACTTTCATCGGTCAAGAGAAGTCCCAAGACCAGTACAATTGTTTCTTAGTGGGGGAGGACTTCGGAGGGAAGAACAAACTCTACCCATTGATGGAAAGAGCTTCAAAATATTTTGGTCCAGTTTTCAAACCAGTTAAAGTAAAAGAAACATACATGTAACTGAGCCCATGTAGCTCTGGGGAAAAAATGCATCCTGACTTGGACCTACAAAAAGTCAAGAATATCCAACACTGGAATATACTTTTTCTCCAAACTAGGATGTTTCAAGGCCATTCAGGGTTGTCTGAAACTTCCTCTCCCCGGTGACTTCATTTACTGTCATTATTTCAATGCCATCTATATGCTAATGACCCTCAAATTTATACCTCTGGCTCAGCTTCTGACTCACAGATTCAACTCTTGATTTTCCTCCCCAAATCTCTCCATCCGTAGTCTTTCCAACCCCAGTAAAGAGACTCCTCAGCCACCTGAGTGTTCAGGCCACAAGTCTAGTTTGTCCTCAGTTGCTCTCTTTCCTTCACCTCCCGCTTTCCATCCATCAACAAATCCTGTCAGCTCTACCCCCAGGCCACCTCTCCCCATCTCCACTGCTGCATCAGTTTCTAAGTTTGTCGTAACAAACTACCACAAACCAGGCAGCTAAAAACAACAGAAATGTATTGTCACACAGTTCTAGAGGACAGAAGGACAAAATCAAGGCGTTGGCAGAGCCACGTTCTCTCCATAACCCGCAAGGCGGAACTCTTCCTTGTCTCTTCCCAGCTTCTGGTGGTGGCCTTGGTGGCTCTTGGCTTACAGTTGCATCGCTCCCTTCTCTGCCTCAGTCATCATAAGGTGTTCTTCCCAGGGGTCTCTGTACCTGGGTCCAAATTTCCCTCTGCTTATAAGAACACAAGTCACATTACATTAGGCCCATGCTAATCCAGTATGACCTCATCTTAACTTACATCTGTAAAGGACCTAGTTGTGGTGTTGTTGTTACCCAGGCTGAAGTGCAGTGGCATGATCTCAACTCACTGCAACCTCCACTTCCAGTGTTCAAGCACTTCTCCTGCCTCAGCCTCCCGAGTAGCTGGAATTATAGACATACACCACCATGCTCCACTAATTTTTGTATTTTTTTAGCAGAGACGGGGTTTTCCCATGAGCTTGAACTCCTGAGCTCAAGCGATCCACCCACCTTGGCCTTCCAAAGTGCTAAGATTACAGACCTGAGCCACAGAGCCCAGCCTAAAGGCCCTGTTTCTGAATAAGGTCACATTCACAGGTACCAGGGGTCAGGGCTTCAACATATATTTTTGGAGGGTAACAACTACTGAAATCTAGTCCAACCCAACATCATCGATTACTGCAATCTTCTCTTTTACTAGTCTCCCTGTTCCACTCTTGACCCCTCCTACAACAAAATCTTAGCACAAAATCTGAACTCCTTACTTGGCATTCAAAGCCCAAAGCTGTGATGCTCACAGCCTCTCCCAACCTAAATCCCTACTGCCCTCCTCCTCACCTTCATGCCACAGCCAGCCACGTGGAGCTCCTCTCCATCTCTGACAAGCTAGGGACCATCCAAGTGAGGGCCTTTTCACTAGTAGCTCCCTGTGCCTGGAATGCCACCCCCAAGATTCAAATGACCCACTCTTCTTGTCATTCAGCCATAGGCTTAGACATCTCCTCTTCGGAAATCTTCCCAGAGATCTTCTCACACCTTTCCTAATTTGATTCCTTACATGGCACTTAGAACCATGTGACTGATTGATTGCCTTTCACCCTCAGTAGGATATGAACAGGGACTGTGCCTCCATCACTGCTCTATTCTCTGCACCAAGAATAGTGCCTGGCACACAATGAATGCTCAATAAATATTTGTTGAATAAATAAACTGCTTCTTGATTGTCAAGTCCAATAGGCATTTTTCAATCTTTGTCCTGCAGAACCTATTGCATTTGACAGGAGCAATCACTCCCTCTTCTTGAAACTCTTGACCATCTCCTCCCAACCCTGTCCAATCTCCATGCCATGGTTTCCTGGCTCCCTTAACTATAACTTCCCTGCCTGCTTTGCACACTCCTCTTCTTCTGTCTGTGCCTTTAATGTCCATAAACCTTGGGGTTCTGTTTTAGGTCCTTGTGGTAGACAGAATAATGCTCCTCTAAAGATGTTCACATCCTACTCGCTGGAAACTGTGAGTATGTTACCTTGCATGGTTGAGGATCTGTGATGGGGAAATAATCTTGAATTATCTAGGTAGGCTCAATGTAATAGGCTCAATGTAATCTCAAAAGTCCTTATAAAAGAGAGGCAAGAAGGGTAAAGTTGGAGAAGATGATGGACAATAGAAACAGTGGTTGGTGTGATATGGGGCCATGAGCCAAGGAACGTGGGCAGCCTCTGGAAGCTGAAAAAGGCAGGGAATGGGCTCTCCCCTAGAGCCTCCAGAAGGGACATAGCTCTGCTCACACCCTGATTTTAGCCCCCTAGGACCCGTTTCAGCCTTTGGACCTCTGGTACTATAAGATGATACATTTGTGTTGTTTTAAGCCATTAGGTTTCTGGCAGTTTGTTACAGCAGCACAGAAACCTAACGCTGTTCTCTTCTTCTCCCCTGTACATGTTCTCTTTGGGCAACTTCACCTTCATCCCTAGCTTCAATGGCCATCTATAAGTGCATATTTCTCTCTAAAGTTCAGACTTCTACATCCAACAGCTTGTTTAACATCGTTAACTGGATGTCCTGTAGGTACCCCAAGCTCAGTACACCCTCAGCTCAATCCCTCTCCCACTCCCCCACAACCTGTCTGTCTTGCTGTGTTCTCTGTCTCAGCCGATGGCAGCATGGTGTGCCCATTCTCCCAAGTGGGGCTCCTTAGGGACTTCCTTTCCTTCTCCCCAATGTGCAATTAATCTCCAAGTCCTGCTCTTTAGATTGCATACACTCACCCCTCCTCTCCATTGCTTCCATCACACCCCTCTTCATCGCTTGCCTTGATTTCCACAATAGCCTTCCCTCTGGCCACCAGCCTCCATCTTTGAACTCCTAGAGTCCATCCTCCATGTGGCATTTTTCTTTTTAAACTGCAAAAATCTTAACACATCCCTCCTTTCATAGATTCCTCTGAGATAAAAGTCAAGTTGCTAAACACGGCTTACAAGGCTCTCCTCGCCTGCCTCCCACCCCTACCACCCAGCCTCACCACCACCCAGCCTCACCTCCTCTGCACCACAGCCCGTGCTTCCACTACCCCAAATGCACTCCTCTATTAGAACACGGGAGGGAAAGAGGGAGGGAGGAAAAGAGGGAGGGAGGGAAGAAGGGAAGGAGGAAGGGAGGGAGGGAGGGAAGAAGGTAGGGATGGAGGGAGGGAGGGAGGGGAAAGAAAAAAGGTTGGTTTTACTACCAATCTTTCCTTCACTCACTATGCTTCTCCAAAACCCTCATTTGACTAATCCCCAATTCAAGGGGAGTAGCAGTACCCCTCCATATAAGACACCTGCACATGTAGATATCCACTCTTACACATTCTCATTACTCAAGACAAGCAGAAATGCAAAATCATGCTCCAAGATGCAAATGCACGTAATCGTCATTCCCTTAGAGATATGTCCACCCTTAGAAATACAGAGATACAGAAGACACAGACAGATGCTGATTCAGCTGCAAGCACCTTCCCATAACTAACCTTAAAATCCTCGTACACAGACACAGCCTGAAGACACAAACCTCCACACTTTTGCAGCTTAGGGAGCAGGAGAAGGGGTGGGAACAGATGGTAGAAGGATTATGGGTAAATGGGAGAAAGAAGAATGACCATGGAAGAGCCAACTGGGATATATTCATTCACCAACATTCCCTAAGCCCCAGTGACAGGCCAAACGCCATGCTGCTAAACAATAAGGTTATGAAGATCCTTGGTAGTACTGATAATAACAGTAATAGCAGCCAATGATAGTGGTTGTTATATACCAGAGACTAAGTGTTGTGCTTATGCTAACTCCTTTAATCCACATGGTAATCTCATGATAGATGCTGTAATTATCCTCTATATATACATGATGTAACAAGGTGCAGGAAAGTGCACTAAAAAGTGGCAGAACTTGGATTCCTACCCAGGCTGTCAGAGTCCAGGGTCTGTGCTCTTATGCACCTTGCATACAAGACCCTGCCCAAGAGTAATTCACAGGCCACTAGACACTCATATGCTGAAGTTGGGGATTGGATGTATTCTTCCCCTATGAAAGCAGCATGGAATAGAAGGAAGTAACAGGTCCTTGGGGGATGGACACCAGTCGTAAAGTCAGGTGGACCTGCACCCAAATCCTAGCTCTGCCACTCACTGTGGAAACCTTAGCAAATTACTTCACCTCTCTGAGTGTCAGTTTCCTCATCTGTAAGTGAGGGTATTAACACATACTTTGCTGAGTTTTATTAGGATTAAATGGATATAGGATATAAAAGTATTGAACACAGTGCTCAGCATAGAGTAAGCACTCAACAAATAAGAAATCCCTTCCCCTTGTTACTCCAAAAAATAGTTACCCTTCAGCTCCCTGAACCTAATGCTTTCCAGAAGCATTACACGAACAATTGCAAACTACAGCCCTCTGGCATGTATAGTGTTTGGCCAGCAAAGTATTTTAAAAGGCTTAGTAGCTGGGCAGGAGCCCTAATTTAGGCCACAAGACAAGCAGTTCAGCACCTAGCAGCTCTTGCAACTACAGATGGCCACCCCCAGCCCCTGAAGGCATTTCAGTTCTCAACTCCTGCATCAGCATCAAGGGGGTCTAAAACTATCTGCTTCAGATCTATGGAATCAGACTTGTCCAGGGAGGGGCCCTGTACTCTGCTGGTGAAATTCTTGCACATGCTCATGTGTGAGAGCCACTGAATTAAAGAGTACAAGAGACACTTTGTGTTTTGCAGCAAGATGCCTGGCTCGGGGGTGAATGCACTGAGCCACGATGCTGCCAGGTTTGGATGCTGCTTTTATAGGAGACAAGAAATAAACAAAGGCCATCTTTCTGTTCCTAGAAAGAAGGAGCCCTCTTAAAATAGAGTTTCCAGGAACTTTTCCAGGAGAAGTCACTGGGTCTTCCTTGTCCAGATTTCAGAAGCCAGAAAAGCTAGGCACAGCAGGGTTAACTCTACCAGGCCTGGGCCGTGAGGGAAAAGGTGGATCTGAGGCTGAAGAGAGCAGTTCCTGGAGGACAGAACCCCTGGCTGGAGTGGCAGAGTCAGGAGGCAAACAGTCCTCTTCAACCCCTCCTCAGGAGCCAGGGACCGACCAAGGGCAGCAGCACAGCCCAAGGCCTAGGGGAGCAGAGCCAAGCGGCAACCGAGGGTCCACCAGGCCTAGTAGGACGTAAGAATTTATGCTGCACAAGAACAAAGCTTTGAGTCAGGCCTGGGGTAAGTCTTGCCCACTGACTCAGTATGCAACCAAAAGTGATCTTAGAATAATTTCCTCAGAAAAGTAGTTATGCCAGAGCTAAAGGTCAGATAGCAACCAAAGACTCCAACATCATACTCAGCATTTCCCCTCAACCTAGAGTTAGGATGATGTGACTATCCTCCCCAGCCAACTTGGAGCCCCTGCAGCCTCAGCCACCCTGAGCCTGGTCAGTGAAAACAGGCAACAAAGGTGCTGTGGGCCAATTGACAATTCAGCCTCGGGTCTGGCTTGCAGGGTCCAGTCCTGGCATCGTGCCCTTCACTCTTGCTCCCACCTTGAACTGCATGTCTGGGAAATGAGCTCCTACCTCCTTTGTGCCCAAATCTCTGAGCCCAGCTTACGCTACCTCTGCCCCCATCCTTAAATGAAGGACTATTCCTGAGTCCCTTGCCTGAATTTAGAGTCCTGCTCTCAGCAAGCCAGTATCCTTTAGAAACACTTCCGACCCCCAGTGCTCAGGCCTCCCAGCATCGTCTGTGTCTGGTCTTGGCACTGTAAGGAGAGTGCCCCATCAGCCCCATCCAGCCCTCTGTGCTCTACCATGTCACATCTCTAGCTTTGTTCCAAAACGTTACCTTCAACAGAGAAAAAAATAATTAGCACATTTATTGCACCTCTACTTGTACTTCTTTGCTCTCAGCTATTCTTTTTATTTTATTTTTGGCATAAGAAAAAACTTGTGTCTTTGTTATACCTACCAGCAAATAAAATAAAATAAATACCAGCCAGATATCTCACCTACAGAAAGCAATACTCAGCTAGAATTCACAGATACCTTTTCTGATCACAAAGCTTAATTAACAAGTTGTGGAAGCCCTAACCAAAGCCATCAGGAAAGAGAAAGAAATAAAGGGCATCCAAATAGGAAAAGAAGAAGTCAATTTGTCTTTACTGATATATGATTCTATACCTAGAAAATCCTAAAGATTCTGCCAAAAGGCTCCTGGAACTGCTAAACAAGTGTAGGAAACTTTCAGGATACAAAATCAATGTATAAAAATCCATGTCATTTCTAGACACCAATAATGTTCAAGCTGAGAGCCAAATCAAGAACACAATCCCATTTACAATAGCTGCAAAAATAAAATTTAAAAAAATCTAGGAATACATCTAACAAAGGAGATGAAAGATCTCTACAAGGAGAACTATAAAACACTGCTGAAAGAAATCATAGATGACACAAACAAATGGAAAAACATTACATGCTCATGAACTGGAAGAATCAATATTGTTAAAATGGCCATACTTCCTAAAGCAATCTATAGATTCAATGCTATTCCTATCAAGGCACCAAAGTCATTTTTCACAGAACTAGAAAAAAACTATTATTCATATGGACCAAAAACAAAGTCTGAATAGCCAAAGCAATCCTAAGCAAAAGAACAAAGCCAGAGGCATCACATTACCTGACTTTAAACTATATTATAAGCCTAGAGCAACCAAAACAGCATGGTACTAGTACAAAATCAGACACATAGACCAAGAGAACAGAATAGAGAAACCAGAAATAGAGCCACACACCTACAACCATCTGATCTTTGACAAAGTCAACAAAAATAAGCAATGGGGAAAGGATTCCTGGTTCAATAAGTGGTGCTGCAATAGCTGGCTAGCCATAGGCAGAAAAATAAAACTGGACCCCTACCTTTCACCATATACAAAAAATTACCTCAATATAGATGAAAGATTTAAATGTAAGACTTCAAATTATGAAAATTCTAGAAGAAAACCCAGAAAACACCATTCTGGACATCGGCATTGGGAAAGAATTTATGACTAAGTCCTCAAAAGCAATTGCTACAAAAACAAATATTCACAAGTGGGACCTAATTAAACTAAAAAGCTTCTGCACAGCAAAAGAAACTATCAACGGTGTAAACAACCTACAGAATGGAAGAATATTTGCAAACTATGCATCCAACAAAGATCTAATATCCAAAATCTATAAGGAGCTTAATTCATCGAGCAAAAAATAAATAATCCCATTTAAAAATAGGCAAAAAACATAGACACTTCTCAAAAAGAGACATACAAGTAGTCAACAAACAAACATGAAAAAATGCTCCACATTACTCATCATCAGAGAAATGCAAATCAAAACCACAATGAGATACTATCTCACACCACTCAGAAAGGCTATTATTAAAAAGTCAAAAAGCAACAGATGCTGGAGAGGCTGCAGAGAAAAGGGAATGCTTATACACTATTGGTGGCAATATAAATTAGTTCAGCCACTGTGGAAAGCAGCTTGAAGATTTCTCAAAGAACTTAAAAGAGAGCTACCATTTGACATAGCAATCCCATTACTGGGTATACATCCAAATGAAAATAAACTGTTTGCCTAGGGATGGTGGCTCATGCCTGTAATCCCAGCACTTTGGGAGGCCAAGGCAGGTAGATCACGAGATCAGGAGATCGAGACCATCCTGGCTAACACGGTGAAACCCCGTCTCTACTAAAAATATAAAAAATCAGCCGGGCATGGTGGCAGGCACCTGTAGTCCTAGCTACTTGGGAGGCTGAGGCAGGAGAATGGCATGAACCTGGGAGGCAGAGCTTGCAGTGAGCAGAGAATGCACCACTGCACTCCAGCCTGGGCAACAGAGTGAGACTCTGTCTCAAAAAAAAAAAAAAGAAAAAGAAAAGAGAAAATAAATTTTTCTACCAAAATATACATGCACTCATATGTTCCTCACAGCACTATTCAAAATAGCAAGACATGGAATCAGCCCAGGTGCCCAACGGCAGTGGACTGAATGAAGAAAATGTGGTACATATGTGCCATGGAATACTATACAGCCATGAAAAGAATGAAATCATGTCTTTTGCAGCAACATGGATACAGCTGGGGGCCATTATCGTAACCAAATTAATGTAGGAATAGAAAATCAAACACTGCATGTTCTCACTTATAAGTAGATGCTAAACATTGGGTACTCCTGGACATAAGGATGGCAACAATAGACATTGGAGGCAGGGTAGAATAATTACTGGATACTATGCTCAGTAACTGGGTGACAGGATCAATCATACCCCAAACCTTAGAATCACACAATACGCCCAGGTAACAAACCTGCACATGTACCCCCTGAATCTAAAATAGAAGTTGAAATTATTTTTTTAAGTTACCTAGAGAATTAGAATATAAACATCAACACAATTAGTGAACTTGTAAGTACTGTATACACAAAGGGAATCCTCAATTTCATACATTCAGCATTTTTTAATCAGTCTAACTTTTCTTTAATACTTTATGCACTGAAACCCGTAAAGTTTAAACCATGGCTCATATGTTAAAATTGGGCATTAATTCATCAGGTGTTGAATGAACATTGCAGGTTCTCTCATGAAAGTTCTGCTTCCTGGCCAGGTTTCATTCATTCCTTCCCTCAACAACTGTTTTTTGAGGGCCAGCTATGTGTTAGGCACTGTGGGTGAAACATGGCACCTGAACTCATGGAGTTGACAATATATGTGGGGAGACAGGCAATAAATAGGAAAGCAAACAAATCATAATGTACTGTATAATTTAAGCTATGGATGAAAGAATCAGGGTACTATAATAAAAAATAAATGAGGAACATACCAGTAGCAATGGGCATACCTGGCACCCAGATCTCGGTTTCTAAGGCCATTCAATAAAAGGAACCAGGGTTCCTTGGAGAAATGACTGATTCCAAGACTGGCACAGGAAAAACACAAGATGATTCTGGAGTATCTTGTACTGCCAGAAAGTAAGAAGATGAAAAACAAATTGATGGGGCAAGGTCAAAGAAATGCAGGAACCATCTGGAAGAGTTACCAAAGGCCAAGGTTGGAACAACTGGAGCAACAAAATAAGCAAGGTAGTACTGAATTACAACCTAAAGTATAAAATAAATATTCATGAGTTGATACTGATATGAATAAATGATTGAATATATTAATAAATGGAGAAGAAATACATTTCTTATGCAGAAAAATACCAAACAATTTATATAGATACTGCATCCTAAAGGAGGGGAAGTATAACTCCCAACTCCTTAGGGTGGGCTGTGTCTAGTGACTTCCTTCCAAAGAGTACAGCAGGAAAAGAAGGAAAAATAAATAACTTCACAGTAGAAAAATCTGACAAACACTACCTCATTCAGGTGATCAAAATCAACGTCAACATTCATAAATCACATTTATAGCAGGCACCCTTGATACAGTGAGATGAAAATGGCACTTCGCCTCTGTGGTCTTCCTCTCAAATACCCATAACTCAGTCTAATTATGAGAAAAACATCAGACAAGTTCCAGTAGAGGAGCATCCGACAATATCCCTGAACAGTACTCCTCAAAACCATCAAAGTCACCAAAAACAAATTCTGAGAAACTGTCAAAGCCAAGAGGAGCCCAAGGATATATGAGAAATAAATCTAATATGGAGTCCTGGATGGGATCCTGGAACAGAAAAACGACATCTGGTAAAAACTAAGCAAATCTGAATAAACTATGAACTTTCATTAATACTGATATATCAACATTGGCTCATCAATGGAAAGAAATGCACCACACTAATGTAAGATGTTAATAATAGGAGGAACTATGGGCAGGATCTATAAGAACTCTCTGTACTGTCTGCTCAGTTTTTCTGTAAATATAAAACTGTTGGCCGGGCGCGGTGGCTCAAGCCTGTAATCCCAGCACTTTGGGAGGCCGAGACGGGCGGATCACAAGGTTAGGAGATCGAGACCATCCTGGCTAACACGGTGAAACCCCGTCTCTACTAAAAAATACAAAAAACTAGCCGGGCGAGGTGGCGGGCGCCTGTAGTCCCAGCTACTCGGGAGGCTGAGGCAGGAGAATGGTCTAAACCCGGGAGGCGGAGCTTGCAGTGAGCTGAGATCCGGCCACTGCACCCCAGCCTGGGCGACAGAGCAAGACTCTGTCTCAAAAAAAAAAAAAAAAAAAAAAAAAAAACTGTTGTAAAAAATAAAGTCTATTAGTAAAAATAAGTATATAAATGGAGAGATGAGTCTAATTTAAACAGAGTGTTCTAAGAAAGCTTCACTGAGGAGTTAACTTTAAGCCTGCACTTGAAGGTCTGGGTCCTGTAAGGAGAGGAGAAAGAATGTTCAAAGCTTCAGAAACAGTTTATGCAAAGGCCCTGTGGCAGGAAGGACCTTGGCAGATCTGAGGAATGGAGAGAATGTACAGATGCCTGATGTGCCATGAACAAGAGGTGGAGTAGAGGGAAAAAAGACTGAGGGGGTATGCAAGAGCCAGACCACTCAAGACCTTGATGCTACAGTAAGAAGAACCTCTGGCAGGGCACAGTGGCTCATGCCTGCAATCCCAGCACTTTGGGAGGCTGAGGTGGGCAGATGACCTGAGGTCAGGAGTTCAAGACCAGCCTGGCCAACATGGTGAAACTCCATCTCTACTAAAAATACAAAAATTAGCTGGGTGTGGTGGCAGCCACCTGTAATCCCAGCTACTTGGGAGGCTGAGGCAGACGAATTGCTTGAACCCAAAAGGCAGAGGTTTCAGTGAGCCAAGATCACACCACTGCTCTCCAACCTGGGCAACAAGAGTGAGACTCTGTCTAAAAAAAAAAAAAAAAAAAAGAACCTCCTTCTAAGTTCACCAAGATGTAACAGGAGTTTAGTTTCTCAGTACAGCCATCTTATTTAGCAGAGCAGTGTTTGTGCAACTATGGAAATTACAATCATTCATTTCATAAAAGCAAATGGGGGCTCAAGTGTGGCAGCTCATCCTTGTAATCCAGCACTTTAGGAGGCCAAGGCAGACGATCGTTTGGGCCCAGAAGTTCAAGACCAGCCTGGCCAACATGGCAAAACCTTGTCTCTACAAAAAATTAGGCAGGCATAGTGGCATGTACCTGTAGTCCCAGCTACTCAGGAGATGAGGTAGGAAGATCTCTTGAGCCCAGAAAGTTGAGGCTGCTGTGAGCCGTGATTATGTCACTGAACTCCAGCTTGGGTGACAGCGAGACTCTGCCTAAAAAAATTTTTAAAAGTGAATGGGAAATGAAATACTGAAGATAAAAATTGGAAGTCTCGTAAACACATTTAAGCAAAGATGGAAACCATTAGGCAGGCTGAAAATGTAAAAAGGTGAAACCAAACTCATCTTCGCATATTCATTGTATTTCAGTTGACTGTGTGATTAATGGCGAAAGAAAAGAATAAAACTTAAAAATATCTTTAAAATGTTGAGGTGATTTCATTGAAGATTATGTCTGAAAAATACAGTTTAACTTTGGTGTTCATAATTTTTTATATCTCTGAGAAAAAAAACCCTCCGGAAAACATGTAAGTCATTTTTGTACATGATTTTAGGAATAAAAAGGAAGTGGGGAACAACTTGTATACTTTCAACCTATAAGTCTTATCTTTAACAGCTTCACTAAATTTTGAAACAGATTTTTTTTTCAGTGCCTTCCCTACTGCTTCCCAAGTCCAGCATTAAGTCCACATTCACCTCCCAAAACATGAGATGATTAAACTCCCCATCCATACCCACACATACCTCCACCCCCACCCTTAGAAGGCAAGGTCCTGGGATGAACCCACCTGGGTCATATTCTCTCTTCTGGGGTCTTGTTTCCCCAGACCTTTCAAAGGAACTGGCAATAGAATCTGTTAAACTAATTCTCCATAAGGACCCATATGGCTCTCCCTTAAAATTTTGAATTTTAAAAGAGATCTCGTGAAAATAAGAGCACCTTAAGCCAAGAAACAAATCTTTACTAATATACATTTTAGGAGTTCTGCCAATCTGGTGGGAGATATATTTTGTAGAATGGAAACTCATAGCAACCCCCTTCCATCATACAACATGGACAACTAAATACTGTGTCATCTCAGAAGTTCAGTTTTATTATTAATAACTTCAGTGTATTTTCTCTATTTCCATATCCTTCAAACAATTTTTTTCATTGATACATAATAATTGTACATATTTATGTGGTACCTGTGATATTTGATATATGCATACAATGTGTATGATCACATGGGAGTATTTAGGATATCTATCACCTCAAACAATTACTATTTCCTTGTATTGGAAATATTCAAAATCTTCTCTTCTGTTTTGAAATATACAATAAATTATGGTTAACTATAGTCACCCTATTATATTTTCAAACACTAGAACTTAGCCAGCCTCTCTTCATGCCCCACACATACCCTTCCCAGTCTCTGGTAACTATCATTCTACTCTCAACCTCCATCAGATCAACTTTTTTAGCTCTTACATATGAGAACATGTGATATTTGTCTTCCTGTGGCTGGCTTATTTTGCTTAACATAATGACCTTCGGTTCCATCAATATTGCTGAAAATGACAGGATTTCATTTTCTTTGATGGCTGAATAGTATTTCATTGCATATATATGCCACATTTTCTTTATCCATTCATCTGTTGATGGACACGTCACTTGATTCCGTATCTTGACTATTGTGAACAGTGCTGCAATACACATAGGGATGCAGGTATCCCTTTGATATACTGATTTCTTTTATTTTGAACAAATACCCACTAGTTGGATTGCTGGATCATATAGTAGTTCTATTTTAAGTTTTTTTAAAAACCTCCATACTGTTTTCCATAACGACCACATTAATTTACATTCTCACCAACAGCATATAAGAATTCCCTTTTCTCTACATCCCCCACACCTAGCATTTGGTTGTTTTTTTTTTTTTTTTTTCTTTTTCATGATAGCCATTCTAACTGGGGTGAGATGATATTTCACTGTGGCTTTGATTTGCATTTCCCTGATGATTAGTGGTGTTGAGCATATTTTCATATACATGTTGACCATTTATTTGTATGTCTTCTTTTGAGAAATGTGTATTCCCATCCTTTGCCTGCTTTTTGTTTTTTTAGAGATGGGTCTCACTCTGTCACCAAGGCTGGAGTACAGTGGTGCAATTATAGCTCATTGCAGCCTTGAACTCCTGGGCTCAAGCAATCCTCTCGCCTCAGCCTCCCAAGTAGCTGGGATTATATGCATCAGTCACTGTGCCCTGCTTGCCCACTTTTTAATGGGATTGGGCTTTTTGTTTTGTTTTGTTTTTCTGTTGAGTTGTTTGAGTTCCTTATATATTCTGGATATTAATCCCTTGCTGATTAATTGTTTGCAATTCTTTTCTCCCATTCTACAGGTTGTCTCTTCACAGCATTGTTTCCTTTTCTGTGCAGAAGCTTTTTAGTTTAATATAGTTCTATCAGTCTATTTTCGGTTTTGTTTTGTTGCATATGCTTTTGAAGTCTTAGCCATAAAATCTTTGCCTGGACCAATTCCTGAAGCATTTCCCCTATGTATTCATCTAGTAGCTTTATAGTTTTAGCCTTATGTCTTTAATCCATTTTCAGTTGATTTTTGTATATGGTGAGACATAGAGGTCCTGTTTCATTCTTCTGCATGTCTATCCAATTTTCCCAACACCATTTATTGAAGAGCAAGTCCTTTCCCCAATGTAGGTTCTTGTCAACTTTGTTGAAGATCAATTGGCTGTAAATATGTGGCTTTATTTCTGAGTTCTCTGTTCTGTTACATTGGTCTATATGTCTGTTTTTATACCAACACCAAGCTGTTTTGGTTACTATAGTTTTGTAGTATATTTTGAAGAGAGGTAGTATGAAGCCTCCAGCTTTGGTTCTTTTTGCTCAGTATTGCTTTAGCTATTTGGGGTCTTTTGTGGTTCCATATGAATTGTAGGACATCTCCTTTTTCATTTCTGATTTTATTTATGTGGGTCTTCACTTCCTTTTCCTTGGTTAGTCTAGCTAGCAGTTTATCAATTTTATTTATCTTTTCAAAAAAAAAAAAAAAACCTTTCATTTCACTGATCCTCTGTATTTTTTTAGTCTCTCTTTCACTTAGGTATTTATTTCCTTTTACTAATTTGGGGTTTGGTTTATTCCTGCTTTTCTAGTTTCCTGAGGTGCGTCATTAGGTTATTTGAAATCATTCCACTTTTTTGATATAGGTATTTATTGCTATGAGCTTCCCTCTTAGAACAGCTTTTGCTGTAACCCATAGGTTTGGGTATGCTGTGTTTCAATTTTCATTTGTTTCAAGATTTTTTTTAACTTCCTTCTTAATATATTCACTGGTCCAATGGTTGTTCAGGGACATGCTGTTTAATTTCCATACATTTGTACAGTTTCTAAAGTTCCTCTTGTTATTGATTTCTACTTTTATTCCATGGTGATCTGAGAAGATACTTGATATGATTTTGAGTTTTTAAAATTTATTGAGACTTGGTTTGTGGCCTAAAATACAGCCTATACTGAAGAATGCTCTATGTACTGATGAGAATAATGTATATTCAGCAGTTATTAGATAAAATGTTCTGTAAATGTCTGTTACATCTATTTGGTCTAAAGTCCAATTTAAGTCCAATGTTTCCTTGTTGATTTTCTGTCTAGATGATCTATCCAATGCTGACAGTGTGGTGTTCAAGTCTCCTACTGCGATTGTATTGAGGCCTCTCTCTCCCTTTAAATTTAATAATATTTGCTTTATATATTTGGGTGTACCAGTGTTGAGTGCATATATATTTAAACTTGTTATATCCTCTTGCTGAATTGATCCCTTCATTATTATATAATGACCTTCTTTGTCTCTTTTTCACATTTTGACCTAAAGTCTGTTTTATCTTATGTAAGTATAACTACTACTCTTGCTTTTAATTTCTGTTTGCATGTG
Organism: Macaca nemestrina; assembly: GCF_043159975.1. Classification (NCBI taxonomy): domain Eukaryota; kingdom Metazoa; phylum Chordata; class Mammalia; order Primates; family Cercopithecidae; genus Macaca; species Macaca nemestrina. The sequence continues at coordinate 17,876,645 of NC_092128.1, forward strand.
TATTAGTTCATTTTCATGCTGCTGATAAGGACATACCTGAGACTGGCAATTTACAAAAGAAAGAGGTTTATTGGACTTACAGTTCCACATGGCTGGGGAGGCCTCATAATCATGGCGGAAGGCAAGAAGGAGCAGGTCACATCTTATGTGGATGCCAGCAGGCAAAAAGAGAGCTTGTGCACAGAAACTCCCATTTTTAAAACCATCAGATCTCATGAGACCCATTCACTATCACAAGAACAGCATGGGAAAGACCAGATCCCATGATTCAGTCATCTCCCACTGGGTCCCTCCCACAACACGTGGGACTTATGGGAGCTACAAGATGAGATTTGGGTGGGGACACAGAACCAAACCATATCAGCATGGAATCTCTTTTTCCATCCCTCCACTTTTAGTCTATATGTGTCTTTACAGGTGAAGTGAGTTTCTTGTAAGCAGCATATACTTATGTCATTTTTTAAATCCATTCAGTCAGTATGTATCTTCTAAGTGAGATATTTAATTCATTCACAAAGTTATTATTGATAGGTGAGTACTGTCATTATTGTTCATTGTTTTCTGGTTGTTTTGTATATTCTTTGTTCCTTTCTTTCTCTCTTCTTGTTTATCATTGCGGTTTGGTGGTTTTTTGTATTGGTAACATTTAACTCCTTTCTCTTTCCCATTTTATGTGTCTGCTCTACCACCTGCTTTCATACTTTTGTGTGTTTGCATGATGGTAGATATTGTTCTTTCATTTCCAGATGTAGGACTCCCTTAAGCATATATTGTAAGGTCAGTCTAGTGGTGATGAATTTCCTCAGTTTTTGCTCGTCTGGGAAAGACCTTATTTCTCCTTAATTTTTGAAAGTTAACTTTACTAGATTTAGTATTCTTAGCTGATGGCTTTTTTTTTTTTTTTTTTTTTCCCCACTTTCTGCACATTGTTGTGTTGGGTTTTTATGTTGTTGTTGTTTTATTTCATTTTGTTTTATTCAAGTCAGTCTCACTCTGTTGCCTAGGCTGAAGTGCAGTGGTATGAGCTCACTGCAGCCTCAAACTTTTAGGTTCAAGCAATCCTCCCACCTCAGCCTCCCAAGTAGCTGGGACTACAGGCATGCACCACCATGTCCACCTAATGTTTTTACTTTTTGTACAAATGGGGTCTTGTTACATTACCCTGAATAGTATCAAACTCCTGCCCTTAAGCAATCATCCCACCTCAGCCTCTCAAAACACTAGGATTATAGGCATGAGCCATTACACCCACCTCTTTCAACATTTTGAATATATCATCCATTCTCTCTTGGCCTCTAAGGTTTCTGTTGAGAAATCTTTTGTTAGTCTGATGGGAACTCTCTCACACATAACTTAATACTTTCCTCTTGCTATTTTTCAGAATTCTTTGTCTTTGACTTTTAGCAGTTTGACCACAATGTGCCTTGGAGAAGATCTTCTTGGGTTGAATCTATTTGAGAATTTTTGAATTTCCATGTACCTGGTTGTCTATATCTCTTGCAAGACTTGGAAAGTTTTCAGCTATCATTTTGTTAAATGGGTTTTCTATGCCTTTGCCTATCTCTTCTCTGAAACTTTTAAAATTCAAATATTTGGTTGCTTTATGACATCATATACGGAATGTAGGCTTCCTTTATTCTTTTATTTTCATTTTTTAAGTCTGACTGGGTTATTTCAAAAGAACTGTCTTCATGAACAGAAAATCTTTCTTCTGCTTGATTTAGTCTATTATCAAAGCTCTCAATCATATATTTTATCTCATTCATTGAATTATTCAGTTATGGGATGTCTGTTTGGTTTTTTATGGTAAGTATATCTTTGTTGAGTTTCTCATTCAGATCATGAATTGTTTTCCTGATTTCTTTGTATTGTTTATCTGTGTTCTCTTGTATCTTATTGAGTTTCTTTAATGTCATTATTTTGAATTCTTTTTCAGGCATTTCTTAGTTTTTCTTTTCATTAGAATCTGTTGCTGAACAATTATTGTATTCTTTTATAGGTGTCATATCTTTTTGCTTTTTCATGTTTCTTGTGTCCTTACATTAATATCTGCACATCTAGTGTAAACAGTTGCTTCTTTTAATCAATTTTATGAATTGGCATAGGGAAATTTTTTTTCTACAGATATATCTGTAATGTTATTTGGGTAGGATACTTTGGCTTTGATTTTGGGTGGGTGCAGTAGTGTAGGGTCTGTATGATTTCTTTAGCTATAATCAGCATCGGAGGTGTCCATGAATTCCTCAGTGGTTTAGGCTGCAGTTGTTAGTGGAGGCTACGGCAAGTCTCTGTGGGAGACAGGGATGCCAGGCAGACTGGTCATCAGACACCAGTGGTGGTGGCAGTGAACTGAAATTGTCAGTCCTTGGATCCCCAGGTGGCATATGCAGGCACTGGTGGTAGCAACTTCAGGCAAGTGGATCCTTGGGCCTCCAGGCAGCTTGCTTGGGTGCCTATAGTGGCAATGGGGGCTTGAGTGTGTAGGAGGGTCATCAGGCCCCTAGGTAGCAAGCATGGTATTGGTGGTGGTGGTAGCTTTAGCCAGCCAACCCTCAGGCCCCCAAGTGGCACATGTGGGCACCAGCAGTGGCAGTGGCAGGCTGGGCAGACCAGTCCCCAGGCACGTGCAGGTGGGTATCAGAGGCTATTTCCAGACCCTATCACCAAGCCATATTACATTTTTGTTTTTAAGGAAAAATTCAAATATTAACTTTGCCACTGCCAGAAACTCCTAATAAATACATTGCTAATATTGATTAAAGCGTAACATGTTTACTTTCATAGTTTTAAATGTATCCATTAAACAAATATTTATTATGTGCCAGCACTGATCTGAAAGCTTGGAATATAATGATGATCAAATCAGACAAGGTTCCCAGTCTTGAAAAGCTTATTTTCTAGTTAAATTTGGTTACAGCCAAAAATCCAACCGAAAATGCTAGTGTGCCCTTAGAAGCCCAATAGGAACTTATGACTTATGACCTGCAGAACAAAGATAGGGAAAGGAAGGAGAAATTAATAGTCTTCTTTTCTCGAGCAGAGAACACAGAATCCACAGTGAGTTTCAGAGTGAAGGAAATCCTCAGCCTCAGCACTCAAAACAAAGGCCTAGGGCTATGAATAAAGGTTCAAAGTCTATGGTTAGAAAGAAAGAGGAGTGAAATTATATAAAAGCAAATGTTGGGGCAAATGAGTGCTTGTTCAAACAGAACTGCATACTCATGACCATATTAACATGGTAACAATACTAAACGCTGGTAAAGCTGCAAAACAACTGCAACTTTCTTATGTTGTTGGTGGGTGTATAAAACAGTTCAACCACTTCTGAGCACTGCCAGTTTCTTATAAAGCTAAAACATGCACTTACCAAATAATCCCACTTATAGGAATTTACCCAAGAGAAATGAAAATCTGTCCACAAAAAGACTTGTACAAAAATGTTCACAACAAATGTATTCAAAATAGCCCAAAACTAGAAACTACGCAAATGTCCATCAACAAGATTGCAGATAAACAAACTGTGAGATATTCATACCATGAGGATACTACTCAGCAATAAAAATAAACAGAACAAGGTGAATCTCAAAACCCTATCATACGTAAAAGAAGCCAGTCAGACAAAGAACACGTAGTGTATGTTTTCAATTGTATGTAACCATAAGTGGGCAAAACTAATCTGTACTGAAAGAAGTCAGATTTGTGATTGGTTGGGGCTGGGAGGAGGTAGAGAATTGATGAGAGAATATATGGGCTGATAGACACATTCTGCATCTTGTTTTGGGTGATAGTTATACTCAGCTGGCAACACATATGAAACAGAACACTTAAGATCTGGACATTTTATTGTATGTTAATGAAGACTCAATTCTAAAATAAATTAAGCTGCTTAGTATAAGATTACCAATAAAGAGCACACAAAAATACCAGAAAACAACTGAGTTGAGAGAGCTGCTCTCTTTTAAGAATATACAAAGTTTTGGTGGCTACCCTTAGCATTCTAGGTCAGTAATATCAGGTTGGGTAGACTGGTCTAAGAGAGTTTTGCAGCAAATGCCTTCTGAAATTCAGAAACAACTTGGTCACAAATAATCTTTTAGAAAATAGCTCTCTTGTAAAAAAGCAGATTTACTGAGAGTCTACCAGGGCCAGGCAAGGAACTGAGTGCCTGGGAATTCAACCCTAAAACTGATGAGTTCCTGTTCTAACGGGGAATGAAATGGCAGCAGTGGGAGAGGATCAGCTATAAAATAAACAAAAAAGTTAATTAGATAATTTCAGATGCTGACTGATCACATACTCAGTACTTAAAAGGTCGTCTTGCTTTTAGGTTTTTCTAATTAAGGTGTGAAGTTAGAATGCAGAATGGTATTCTGCACTAAAAAGCATGCATGGGCTATGGTGATAGAGCATTTAGTTAATTGCTTAGTATAATTCCTGGAATATATCAAGCTTTCAATAAGTCTCAGTTATTGTTATTATTATTATCATTATTATTTGCCTCCTCTCCCTCCTCTCTTATAAGAAAAACATAAACTTTGAGAATATATGTGCAATTAAAGATATGAACAAAAATATTCATAAAAGTTTCATTCATAATAGCCAAAACTGGAAACTACCCAAACAGTAGAATGGATAAATAAATTGTGGTATAGTCGTATAATGGAATAGCTCCTTGCAATAAAAAGAACAAACTGCTGCTACACAGCAATTAACCACTTGGATGACTCTCACGATATAATATTGAGTGAAAGAAGGCAGACATAAAAGATCACATCTTATACAATTACATTTATCTTGAGGACTAAGCACTGATTTTTCTTATCTTGCCCAAATTCCTATCTAAGGAGTCTGGGAGTCATGCCCTACAAACCATAAATTCTCATCAGATGGGTTTTATTTAACCATATATGGTGACTTACTTTCCAATGTGACTTGCATAATGTTATGTGACAAAGAAGAAAATCTAACTATTTTACCCTAAAACATGTTTCTTTGCCATATTTTGAAATGACCCTGCAAAGCCGTTCTTAGTGGGGGAAAATTTGCATCTTTAAAGAATCTCTATTAATATAGCTAAATCTTTTTCTTTCAGGCCCTCCAAATCCTAAAGAAATTAACTGAGAGTCTAGCACCTTTTAAAGGCATGAGTAGGAATCTGAATAGGAAACATCTGTCATCTATTGTCTTTAAGGGCAGCCACTATGAGACTTGAAACTTCAAAGGAATCTTGGTCTCCATAATCTTTTGTCTTAATCTGAACATTTCCTTTCTATTGATCCCAGGTCTTTAGAAAACCTCAACAAATTGTCAACTGGAAAACAATGATAGCCTGGAAGCCACCCCACCCCCTACCCTTTGAATTATCCCGCCTTTCTGGATCAAACCAATGTATTTCTCAAACGTATTTGATTGATGTCCCATGTCTCCCTAAAATGTAGAAAATCAGGTTGCACCTTAACCACCCCGGGCACATGTTCTCAGGACCTCCTGAGGGCTATGTCATGGGCCAAGGTCACTCATATTTGGCTCAGAATAAATCTCTTCAAATAATTTTAAGAGTTTGACTCTTTTCATCAACAATATGAAGTTCAAGAATAGGCAAAACCAACCTCTGATAATAGAAGTCAGAGAGTGTTTATATTTATTTGGCAGGAGTTTTTGACTAAAAGGATCCATAAGGGAATGCCCTTGAGTGTTAGAAGCATTCTTTATCTTGATCTGAGTGCTGGTGACATGGGTGTATACATGTGTAAAGATTAATTGAGCTGTTCACTACAGAGCTGAGCACTTTCCTGTATGTAGCTTATACCTCAATTTAAAAATTTCTAAAGAATATAAGTGCAACTAAGCAAAATAAAGAAGTACCTATGGGAATATGAATATTTCTTATATAATATCTCAGATATTTTCAGCTACTGGTGGCTGCAGTAAATGAGAATGCTGGACCTCCTCTATCATAAATAGTTCATTCATTCAATCCACATTTCCTGAGCATCTCTGCTGCCAGGACCATGCCAGCTCCCCAAGACACATGAATGAACATGACAACACAATCCCTACCCTTAAGAGCATCCCTGAAATGGGCAGTCAGCCATGTAACCCACTATCTTGGGGCAACTGGTGGCAGCTTCTCTAAATGTGACCACAGGGTCTTGCAGGATTTCACTGACTTCTATAAGAGAAACCTTAGACTCTAATTTTTAATTTAGTAACTGAAACATCATGTATGGTAATCCATTTCTTCTGAGGAGTAATATGGGTAATATGTCTCCAATCATGGTGTTTAATTACAATTGACATTTCTAGGTCTTTCTTGGTGGTGATGACAACATCCTCCTGGAAGGCTCCTTATTTCTGACAACAGCAGAGGAGAAGAGGCTAATTTTAGAGAACATGGCCTGGCTTCTACCCTCCAGAGGAACATCCAACAGATGACTCTTTGTTCTCTCAGCAGGGGAAGTGATGTGGGAATCAGGAAACAATGTCTGACTTCAGCTCCTGCCTACCACCCTCACCATGGGCCCCGGAATTCTGCCCTCCAGATGGCTCAAGAGTTAACCCCATGCAGTATTAATGTATGAAACATGACAAACTGTGCTTTGTTCCCGGCATGAATTAACAATTTGTTTAACATATTTTGGAGCTTTTTTTTTTTTCAAGGATGCAAGTTAATTGATTTTGCAGCCAAAATAGCCTGATGTGCTTGTCCACTGTAGAGAAGCATTTTTACAATGCTGAATGGCAAAAATTAGGACACATAAGGTGCCCAGGGGCTGTTCTGCCTTGCCAAATAAGGCTGAAGACCAAAGAAGTTTGATAACTCCTTAACTATAAGGAGAAACATTCAACCTCTGGAGAGAATAAGAAAGCAAGAGAAAAGGGACTTGGGAAGGCCAACAATTCCTCCTAAGGCCAAGCAAGCAATTATTCCTGACTTAATACTGACAAGTCCAAAAAGCAGGCCCAATGGAACTGTATTCAGGTTCCAGATATGACCCGTAGGAAGGGTGACCAGTTGTCCCAGTTTGCCTGGGATAGTCCCAGTTTATACCTGTTATAAATATTAATAGTGTCCCCTTTTATTCTCAAGAGTGTCCAAGTTTGTCTCAAACTTAACTTCTATGCTCACCTTATCTGTAAGGGGACAATAACTTATACAATATACAATATTATATTATATTATATTATATTATACAATAACTTATCAATAAAGGAAGCAATAGCCAGTGAACTGGAATTCACACAGCCTTTAGGAAAAGGGGACCAGATCCTCTTATACCCTGTGGTTTGCTTTTGGGCCTGCTCAGAGAAGTGCACATCCCACAGCCAACAGACTCTGAGAGGTAATATGGTGCAAAGGAACTGAACCTAAAACGTGAAATGCTTGTTCTACCAGCCCGAAAGACCTCACAGATAAAGAAGATTAGAAAACCTCTAAAGAAGCAAAGACCTCTCAGGGAGGCTAAAGGGGTTGACCAGAAAGGGGAGAGGAGGTTGTACCCCACAGTGCTTGTGTTAGTTCCCTAGGGCTGCCATAACAAACTTCCACAAACTGGGTGGCTACAAACAACAGAAATCTACTCTCACAGTTCTGGAGGCCAGAAGCCCAAATCAAGGTGTCTGCAGAATTGACTCCTTCCAGAGGCTGTAGGGGAGAACCTATTCCATGCCTTTCTCCAGTTTCCGGTGATCCAGCAGTAATACTTGTGCTCCAACATCCCAATCTCCGCCTACATATTCACGGGACCCTCCCCTCTGTGTGTCTCTGTACCTCTGTGGCCTCTCTTCTTCTTATTGGGACACCTGTCTTTGGATTTAGGGCTCACCCCAAATCCAGGATGATCTCATCATGAAATCTTTAATTACATCTGCAAAGACTCTTTTACCAAGCAAGAGCACCTTCACAGGTTCTAGGGGTTAGGACATGAACACAACTTTTTAGACATTCAGCCCACTATAAATGTGTGCAAAACAGTTCCCAGGTGAGTCAAAGTTTACCAAATATTCTTTTTAAAAACTCAAAAGGTCTATCCAAGCTAAATTTGGAGTAAGAAGAAGAAAAAAGAGTTCAATCCCTTACAGGAGAAAGGGGCTAAGTGAACCAAATGCCCAAGAGGTGGGAACACTATTTTATGGCCACTGTGTCCAAGAAGGATCAGCTGGACTGTTGGTCATGCCCACCTCTCACCTGCAAGGCTTTCCCTGGTATTCACTGCTGATGGCCTGGGAAGGTCAGCTATACACAGGGTCACACAGCTGAACGTGCTAGAGCTGCATCTGATGCAAATCCGCCTGACCCTACAGCCTCCACACTTTCCAACTTTTGGTCACCAAAAATATCAGCTGCCCACCCCTCAACACACACACACACACACACACACACACACACACACACACACACACATTGAAAAGATACCAAAGACGAGATGGGTAGCTTCAGTCTCAAAACTCCCCCAGGGTTTTTCTAGACCAAGGTCTCGCATGTGATTTTAACACCAAACACCATTTCAACTTAGCCCATCCATCAAGTGCCCGCAAATATAAACAAGACATAAAACAATAGAAAACTGAATTTAAAATTACTGTGTCATTATCTTCCAGGTGTGTCATTCCCCTGATCAAAAAGCATCATTGATGGTCCATTGCTAAAGCAGTGTTTTCCCAGTGGTTTTCCGTTTACTAAGCAGGAACAAGGTGCAAAGTACCGGGCGAAGGAATAGAGAGGGTCGGGTTTGGGGGCAGCATTGCAGATTTCAATAGCACATCTCCCCTTCTACCCATTTTACATGACTGCCTTCCATGTAAAACTGTATCTTAAGAAAGGGTTCTGAGGCTAAATGAATAAATGTGGGAAACCACAGATCTACTGCATCAAGACCTAGCCCAAATTACAAAGCTTTTCACAAACCAGTCCCTGTCCACCTCTCCTGCCCCATCTCCCATTCACCTCCTCCAGACCCCATCTCCACCACCCTCTATCCCAGCATGCCAGGACAGTGCTTGACTCATGCTATTCCTCAGCTTAGAATGTTCTTCCCAATCCCCTCCCCAACATGCAAACCAAATGTCCTCTCAGAATCCTTTCCGCCATAATGTTTTCTTCCTCCACCCCAATCCAAGATGGCCTCTCCTTTCTCGGAACTCCTACCATACTGACCATTTGATCACTCATTTCACACAATCTGGTCATCACTTGATAACTGTCTTGCTCTCTTCCTGCTAACTAGCAAAAAGCCTGTTAGGGAAGGGAGCTCTCAGCATTAAAGGCCAGTAGCATCCTTAGCAGTCATTCAACAAAGTCCACCAACCAACAAAAGACAAGGTTACTTGAGGGTCCAGGAGAAATTCCAAAGCTGGGCTTTAATAGGTTAAATACAACTTATATTCAGCTCATTCTTATTAATTTCCTGCACTTCCAGTGCCGAAAGAAATTTTCTAGCAAACTGACTTCTTTTACCTGGAGGGTTGCTAATGCCAACTGTAATTAAAACCACAACTTCATTTTCCAGTAGGTTTCAAATGGCTTGTGGCACTGGCCTTCACTTCTTTTTTTTTTTTTTTTTTTTTTTTTTTTTTTTTTTTTTTTTGAGATGGAGTCTTACTCTGTCACTCAGGCTGGAGTGCAGTGGCGTGATCTTGGCCCACCGCAACCTCCACCTCCTAGGTTCAAGTGATTCTCCTGCCTCAGCCTCCTAAGTAACTGGGATTACAGACATGCGCCACCACACCAGGCTAATTTTTGTATTTTTAGTAGAGATTGGGGTTTCATCATGTTGGCCAGGCTGGTCTCAAACTCCTGACCTCATGATCCGCCTGCCTCAGCCTCCCAAAGTGCTGGAATTACAGGCGTGAGCCACCACATCCGGCCCCGGGCTTCACTTCTTAACAAGCAGGAAGGAATCTGAGTTGTTTCAGTTTGGGGAGTTTTTATGTTGTTACTGTTATTATTGTTGTTGGCCAGATTTTACAACAGGCTTCTTCCTCCTGAGGTGATATATGGCATATCTGTTTAAGCCAAAGCAAATTGAAATTAATTTTGCCTTGGGAATTTTTGTTAATGTCTTAACACTCCTTAAGCTAATTGGAGACACTTGAGAATGTCAACTAACAAAACTGAGGTTGAGATAGGAGAGAGATTGTCTGCTAAATCAAACACAGACATTCTCTTAGAAGCATTTTTTTTAATTCCTTGGAAAAGAAACAACTAATTAACATCCCGATAGGGGGCCTCAGATATTTCTTTTATCTTTGGTTAACTTCCAACAAACCAAAGTATAAAAAAGACAGCATAAAGGAGGACAGTAGGTAGCCCAGGTAATTTTGGAAGCTTCCTTATAATTTTGTCTTTTGACTCTGTTTGGTGAAACAATAATCTTGAAATTCTAGGGAGGAGGAAAGTGATGGGTAATGAGAAAGAAAACCACTGTGTAATCTTCTTTGAAAGGTTTTTATTCCACAGTGTATGTTTTGTTAGAAAAAAATAAAATATAATACTCATATCCCTACTTTGCTTATGTTGTAATTTCAAACATTTACAATGCATGCTTAGAATACCATATGTTAGGCATTGGAGTCAACAACTATTTATTATTATACATTCCTGGCATGCTGCTAGGTGCTGGGGAAACAAAATAAATAAAATGTGACCAACTTTTTCACTTCCAGGAATGTGGACAAGTAGATACTCTGAAGGGGTCTCCAAAATAAGACAACCAGGAGTCCTGCCCTCACAGAGCTTACAGTCAAGGCAATCATGCTTGCCAATAGTAAAAGGAGGCAGAAGGAGACACAAGAAAAATCATCACTTCTTAATGTTTGATATTCATTACCAGATAGACTACCCTGTGTCAATCGAGGCAAAAGTTCACATTTATTTGAAATTTTTTTTTTTTTTTTTTTTTTTTGAGGCAGAGTCTTGCTCTGTCACCCAGGCTGGAGTATAGTGGCATGATCTCGGGTCACTGAAACCTCTGCCTCCCAGATTCAGGTATTCTCCTGCCTCAGCCTCCTGAGTAGCTGGGATTACAGGCCCACACCACCACGACTGACTAATTTTTGTATTTTTAGTAGAGATGGGGTTTGGCCATGCTGGACAGGCTGGCCTCCAACTCCTAACCTCAGGTGATCTTCCCACCTTTGCCTCCCAAAGTACTGGGATCACAGGTGTGACCCACCACACCCAGCCTGTTTGAAACCTTTAAAAACAGAAATGTTCAGGCCTGGGATGGTGTTTCACATCTGTAATACCAGCACTTTGGGAGGCCGATGAGGGCAGATCGCTTAAGCCCAGAAGTTTGAGACCAGCCTGGGCAACATGGCAAAACCTTGTCTCCACAAAGAATACAAAAAAAATAGCCAGGCATGGTGGTGTGTGCCTGTGGTCCCAGCTACTCAGGAGGCTGAGGTGGATGGATCATTTGAGCCCAGGAGGTCAAGGCTGCAGTGAGCCTAGATCATGCCACTGCACTGCATCCTGGGCTACAGAGTAAGACTCTGTCTCAAAAAAAAAACAAAAAAAACAAAAAAAACCTAACTGTTTAATATGACTCTAACAAAGGAGAAGTAAGCAGTATGCCATCCTAGCACGTATATCAGCCAAGAGCTTCAGAGTATGTTCTAGTTCAAAGGGCTACAGCAATCTCTAGCTCCCCCACTACCAACGAAGGAAGCCAAGGCCCACTGAGGTCAAGGTCTGCCTGAGTTCACAGTGGTCACCAGTACAGACACCGGAATTAAACTCCATGTCCCTGGGTCTGAGGCAGGTGCACAGCCACTAACAGCTGCCATCTCCTCTGCATGATGCAGACACTTCAGCCTGTGAACTCCTCCAGGAGCTTCAAGGAATGATGTGACAAGGAGGAGAGGAGGAGAAGACACTCTTGTTCCTGTTGTTTCCTACATCTACTGCAGGACATGGAAAGCCGTGCCGTCCTCAGAGAATCTTCATAATGACAGACAGTGACACCACTAGTCTTGGCACTAGGCCTGAAGATATAAAAGGAGAGCCTCCCAGGCCACCTGAACACCCAGTCCATTAACGCTCAATGTTCTTTCCAGCCTTATCTGATTCCAAAAGTCTCTTTTCCCACAAGGTGGGCATAATTTCTATTTTCCTGTGTATCCTTGATAGAGCATCAAGAGACAGGGAAAAGACAGGCTAAGGCAACATGCAGGACACTTAGAAGAGCCTTAAAGCAAGGGATGGCAATAAAAATAATTAAAGGAGAAGAAGCAGCATCAGAATGTCAGGCATAACACACAGTGTGGGACTGGACTGAAATTCAGACAGAGGCTCTTGGCTGACCACAACTGGCATTTCCAGCTTTGAGAATGTTTTTCTTCTTTTTCTGACCAGTAGCCTTGATCCGCCTGCAAGTGGGCAGGAAATAATGCTTGGCTATGGAAGCAAACAAGCTCTAATGGTTATCTTTATAGCTATACAAACAAACACGCTATTATGGTTATCTTTCATTTAGAGCCTTCAGATTTACAAAGAAGAAAAGTGGGAAAGAAAGAAGAAAAATAATGGGCAAGATGAAAAAGGAAAAAGCCCTTATCCATAATTTCCTCCCATACCATCATGATATTACGGTTCCTCCCGTACCATATATAATATTACATTTGTGTAATCATCTTTAAAGTTAGGCCCACAGTCTCCACGCAGTTCATGGAGATGTCCCTGGACCCAGCGTTTCGTCTCCCACGATGCTGGTGGTCTTCCTGTGATAGAGGTGAACCACCATTCCTAGGACAGGATGGAATTTGTTTTGCAGAATCAACATCCCTTTGTTTCACAATCTTGTGTCCTTAAGACCCTCTAAGGCTGACAAACATAAAATTCTTACATGTGACAGTTCTTGAAAAAGATGCTACAATAACAGTCCATTGATAAATCCATTATCAATAACAATTCCCTAATCTACAGTGTCTGAATAGCCTGCATTAGACAGAACCAGCCTAGATTTTTGCTTTTTTCCCTTTTTGAAAAGTCTTTATAAAGTCCTTCCTCGAGGCATATTTTTTTTGCTGAGGTCTCTTCCTTCCTTTTTCCATTCCTTTTTTTCCTTTTCACTGTTCTTTCTTCACTTACCCAGCGAAAGTCTTATTTCTTTATTAAATGGAAGACCTTGAATATATTATGTTCCAGTTTTCCAGTGAAATATTCAGGCCATTTTCATTTGTTTCTAATAATAATAGACTTCTAATTGGACAGAGCAAATCCAATAATACTTGTTTTTCTCCTCTCCTCATGAAATCTACCGATGGAAGGAAAGGGTTTAAGGGGGGGAAATGCCTGCAACCCACAAAGACAAAGAATGGGAAAGGAAACTTCAACAGATGAAAGATTTCAACAAATTTTTGGAAGGAAGAGAACAGGTACCTGACTGAAGAGAGCAAAGGAAGCTACAAGCTCAGCAAGTCAAAAACGGGGTGCTAAAAAGAAGAGAGATTCATCTCCAGAGACCCAAGGAAAGCCTAAGACAATGACACCACGTTCATGGGGAGGGAAAGATCAGGTCTCATAAAAAGAAACAATCTAAGAGTCATCGTATCTCTCATTACCTAGAGATTTGTGCTTTCAAACTGACATAATTAATTTCAACTTAGAACTCTCTTCCCAATCAAACCATCAGGCAAGACTGAGAGAGTAAAAGCATTTTCAGGGAAACAAGGACTCAAAAATGCACACCCTTTTTAGAGAGGCTACTACAGGATGTACTACAGCAAAAAGAAGAAATAAACTAAGAAAAAAGAAGACAGGGCACTCATGGAAGAGGGGATCGAATCAGGAGTGTGATCAATTAAAGCCTAGGATAACTGAGACCACACTCCCAGCCTAAAGAGAAACTAACTCAAGCTGGAAGAAAGAGGGCTCTGCAAAGGGGAAATGGAACTTACAGAGTATCTGACATGTATGGGTGTTTGGAAAACAATACTGACAGGTATTTCACAGATCTACTATACTCTTTGGGAAGATTTAGCCATAGATAGATAAAAAGCTAAGCAAAAGATTTTAAAGGTGATTATTAACTCTAGGAAAACAAAACAACGTACAAGAATTAAACATCATCATAATACAATTTGGCTCAAAAGTAAATGATATTTACATAGTCATAATAATGTAAACACTGCCAAGGGATTTAACCAAAAATAGTGATACAGTAATATTAAGAAAATAAGAGGGAAGTGGGTGAAGGATGGGGTATAAGGACTATAATCCAATCAAGTATGCTAGAAAGTCGTAATATGCAATGCTGCCCAAGAAATAGCAGAAGGAGTATATAATTATAATAATAATTATTATTATTACTGTTATTGTTATTTAGAGACAGAGTCTTGCTCTGCCACCCAGTCTGGAGTGCAGTGGCACCGTCGTGGCTCACTACAGCCTTGATCTCCTGGGCTCAAGTGATCCTCCCACCTCAGCCTCTGATCCCTGAAGTAGCTGAAACTACAGGTACATGCCACCATATCCAGCTATTTTTTTTTTATTTTATTTTTTGTAGAGATAGGGTCTTGCTATATTGCCCAGGCTAGTCTCCAACTCCTAGCCTCAAGGGATCCTCCCACCTCTGCCTCCCAAAGTATTGGGCTTATAGGAGTGAGACACTTCATCTAGCAAAATATATTATTTTTAAACATGGTGATATATGAGAAAATAACTAAAAACATCCAAAGTCATTGCCTCTAAAAAACTGGTTTAGGAAACAGAAGGCAGGGGACTGCTTTTTTCTTTAGGACACCTTTAGTAGTATTTTATTAGCACTGTTTGATTAAAAAGTATTAATAAAAATAAAACTAGATTTAAAAGCTTGTATCCTATTAATATATATTCTGAATTAACATTTTATAAAAGCTACAATTATCCTGTATAATCTTGCACAATTGTATAGTATTGTATTATGTTACTAAAAGCATTTTATTGAATAGAAACTTTCAAAATAGTCCATCATTTTTAAAAAAACTAACATGGATATGAATGCTATCCATTCATAAACAAATATATTTTCTCATCTAATCTTCACAACAACCTGGTAAATTGCATATTACCATTTCCTTCCTTCTGCAGATAAAAAGAAAGGAAAGTTGAACTTGCCCAAGGTCACAAGACTTCTAAAGGGAAGAGTTGAAACTCCATGCAGGGCTTCTGACTTCAGGTCCTCATGGCACACACTGTTGACATCGCCTTACTATTCTAAGCCAGATCCCTCAATGCTAAGTTGCCAAATTTTGCCTACAGATATGGAGAAAAACATTGCCCTTCCCAAAGCTATGGTTACAAGATACATCTCCACCTCACCTCACCCTCCCATTCCTGTCTAAGATCTGGCTACTGTCTCATTACAGTTGGACTATCTAGTAAAAGCAGACTATGCCTTGATGATAACACTTTTAATCCCATGGTGATGGCAGAGCTCTGCCCTGCTCCAGGCCTCCAAACACTAGGAGGAAAAGAGAGCCCACAAAGCCCTCTGAGGTCTCATCCTGCCTCACTGAGAGCTGCAACAGAGGGTATCCCATCCAAAGCCCGCTCACATTCCAGGGACCTCATCGCATTCTCTCAACCCATAAAACCCCGCCTCCCTTCTCCAGACTTTCCTCCATCTCACCCTTACCCTCCCTATTTCTGAGGCTGAACCAAACACGAAAGACAGGGATTCCCCACTGAAGACAATTAACAAATATTCCTGCAAAATACATCAAAGCATGTTCATAAAAATGTGCTGAGTGCCACCCTGAGGTGTAAGTGTTACACAGAACACAGACTTGAACCATCTCTATCTGTGTAGTGAGCAGTCGACATTAGGCAGAGAGAGTACACGCGCTGTAAAATCACACTAAGTCACTCTAGTCTAGGGAAGGGCAGTAGCCCACATCAGTGTTCCGCTCCCATCCTAAGGGCTCCTCAGGCCCTGCAGGCCCTCTTCATCTTACACTTGCCAGCCTATGCCTGACAGCTCCCTCTAGCCACTAGAGCTTACTGGGACCAAGTGAGACAGACCTGAAGTGCCAGGCAATTAATGCTCCCATCCCCAGTAGGCCTCAGCGAATGACTGAGGAGAATCAGTGAATAAATGGATAAATAGGCCAGCACCCTCATGGGTCAGCCTGAGTAACCTGAACCATTTTCTGCTCTGTCTCCCAGCAATCTCCAGTGGGGTGGAGCCCCAGGTGCCCCCAGCACTAACCTGCTCAACAGCTCAGCCTCTGCGGGCTTCCTTCCTCCCATGCCCCTTCCAGTCTTCCTCCTCCCTTGTTTCAGGACTTCTGGGAGAACTCAAACTAATACAAGGCCTGCCTGACTCAGCAAAATGTCTTAAGAGAGCCAAGCGAGCCAAATAATTATCCTCGGGGACCTGCTATACTAAATAGATAAGATTAACACATAATTAGCACATCTGGTTTTTTAAATGCAAAATAAACGTTGTTAGGAAGTAAGATTTTCTGAAGTGCCTTGAATAAGACCCTTCTGGTTTTGTTTACACCGTTGTTTCCTTCATGCCATTTTTTCCATACCCTTTCTTCTTTGCAAAGGCAAACTTCTTCTGACCACAAAGTCTTTCAAATAGGCAAATTAATCAGATCTGAAATAATGAGAGTTCTGGATCATTGATATATTTTCTACCCTAGTGTTGCCTCTTTAGCAAAGAGTCTTCAAAATTGTCAGCCATTCAGTCGTCCTACAATACTTGTACAGGACTCTAACAAGCAGGCCCAGAGCTTCCCCCTGGGGTCACAGATCCCTGATTTAACTAACATAATCACCATCACCATCAGTCACTATTGTATACCACTTACTATATGCTGGATGTTCTAAACACTTTACGTATATTCACTCACTTCATCCTGCAAACTAGGCATTATTTATTATCCTCCCTATTGCACAGATAAAGAGACAGAGGCACAGAGTTTAAGTAACTTGTCTCATGTCACATAGGAAATGGAGAAGCTAAGATTGAAACCCAGCCACCTGAACCTAGACTCAGGGCTCTTCACAGGCTCTCACCTGTGGGCTCTGATTCCAAGAGCAAAGACAGAGAGGCAAGGCTTCCAAAAGAAATCCAATTTGAGTTGGAGGCCAACCTAAGTCTATGAATCAGACTTGAAAGAGAGGCTCTCGAAGAGAGCCACTGCGGGCACAGGAATGAGCCACAGACAGAAACATTTGCAGTGCTAATGGAGTCCCACCATCTGAACTTTACAACTAAGCTCCCTTCCACAGGAGTGTTTTACAACACAACAATTTCCCAAAATTGTATGAGGGATAGCAAATAATGTAACATTTTGCAAATAATTTACTCCATCCACAGATGCCATAGAAGGGTCCCTTAACCCCAAAAAAAGTCTCCAAGTTCAGGCATCACGCTACCTGACTTCAAACGATACTACAAGGCTACAGTAACCAAAACAGCATGGTACTGGTACCAAAACAGATATATAGACCAATGGAACACAACAGAGGTCTCAGAAATAATGCCACACATCTACAACCATCTGATCTTTGACAAACCTGACAAAAACAAGGGATGGAGAAAGGATTCCCTATTTAATAAACGGTATTGGGAAAACTGGCTAGCCAGATGCAGAAAGCTGAAACTGGACCCCTTCCTTACACCTTATACAAAAATTAACTAAAGATGGATTAAAGACTTAAATGCAAGACCTAAAACTATTTAAAAAAAAAAAAAAAAAAAACTAGAAGAAAACCTAGGCAATACCATGCAGGACACAGGCATGGGCAAAGACTTCATGACTAAAACACCAAAAGCAATGGCAACAAATGCCAAAATTGACAAATGGGAACTAATTAAACTAAAGAGCTTCTGCACAACAGAAGGAACTATCATCAGAGTGAACAGGAAACCTACAGAATGGGAGAAAATTTTTACAATCTATCCACCTGAAAAAGGGCTAATATCTAGAATCTACAAAGAACTTAAACAGATTTACAAGAAGAAAAACAAACAACCCCATCAAAAAGTGGGCAAAGGATATGAACAGACACTTCTCAAAAGAAGACATTTATGTGGCCAACAAACATATGAAAAAAAGCTCATCATTACTGGTCATTAGAGAAATACAAATCAAAACCACAATGAGATACCATCTAATGCCAGTTAGAATGGCGATCATTAAAAAGTCAGGAAACAAAAGATGCTGGAGAGGACGTAGAGAAATAGGAACACTTTCACACTGTGGGTGGGAGTGTAAATTAGTTCAACCATTGTGGAAGACAGTGTGGTGATTCCTCAAGGATCTAGAACCAGAAATACATTTGACCCAGCTATTCCATTACTGGGTATATATCCAAAGGATTATAAATAATTTTACTCTAAAGACACATGCATACATATGTTTATTTCAGCACTGTTTGCAATAGCGAAGACTTGGAACCAACCCAAATGTCCATCAATGATAGACTGAATTTTAAAAATGTGGCACATATACACCATGGAATACTATGCAGCCATAAAAAAGCATGAGTTCATGTCCTTTGCAGGGACACGGATGAAGCTGGAAACCATCATTCTCAGCAAACTAACACAGGAACAGAAAACTAAACACTGCATGTTCTCACACATAAGTGGGAATTGAACAAAGAGAACACATGGACACAGGGAGGGGAACATCACACACCGGAACCTTCCAAGGGGTGGGGGCCTAGGGGAGGGATAGCATTAGGAGAAATACCTAGTGTAGATGACAGGTGGATGGGTGCAGCAAATCGCCACGGCACATGTATACTTATGTAACAAACCTGCATGTTCTGCACATGTATCCCAGAACTTAAAGTATTTAAAAAAAAAAAAAAAATCTCCAAGTTCATTGGAGAGTCAATTCATTGGAGATTCAGTTCATTGGAATTTAATAGTCAAAGAAATTGACTTCAACTCCCTAGACGAACTAAACATTTGAATCTAGCATCCCTCTTGGTCTCAGGAGATGCTGTTTGTACTCCTGAGTCCTCTTTCTCCCTTTCACCTCCATCTCTGAGCTTCCTTCCAGCGCCTCCTGGAAGGCCACAGGGCAGAGGGAAACATACTCTGCCATTCTGTGTCTGCACCCACCTTTGCTTTGGGCTTATGGCTGTGTTGGCACAAAGAACACCAAATTGTCTCTGGCTAATGAGAACAGAGGCACCTCGATAGGTAAATAATGCATTCAGTCTTGGCCAGCTGTTCAAATAAAGGTTTGTCAGTGGTTCAAAGAGAAAAGCAGGCAGCAGAATGAAGTCGGCGTGGGACGCACAAAACATTGAACTCGGAGCTGAAGCTGCCAGCGCCATACTCATTTGCCAAGAGCAATTTCATTTGAGTAAAAAACATCATCCATCACATTAAATTAATGTTGTTAATTTCCATTTTATTGGTTTTGTCATTTTATTTGTTTTTAATGTGTAAATCTCATTTGGTTTCATGGATGTGTGAGAGCTTTAAGTACTAGGAGTTTATACCTAGCTTCATTTTGTACATATTTAAATAACATTATAATAAAAATAATCTAAGTCAACTCTGGGGGTTCAGAAGAATGTTTTCCTTTAAATGCAGCTCTCAACCTTGCAGACAGGCCTTTGCCCTCAGAGGTGGATGCCCTTGGAAAGGTCACTCTTTGCCCTCCCCAGGGATCCTTGCTTCTAGCAGGTGCTACTGAAGTTTTCAGTTGATTGGACCAGGAAACTTTGCCCCTCATTCACCTGATTCCTACTTTTATGTCTCAACAGTTCCTTAGCCCTTTCTCTCCCTTCTCCATCCAATAGCCTCCAAGTTTTAAAATTTCCACAAATTAATTCCTACTTTTCATCAAATTAAGGGAAAGTTCTGAGTCCTATGCCTGGAGTTAAAAATTTTTAAACAATCTGATAATTTTGAATACACCTTTCACTCTTTCCCTACAACACCCCTAGGCCCCACCCGGCTTTTCTGCTCATTCCTAACATTACGTAACACTGGAGTCTCCTCTGTCCTTCTCCCCAGCCCATTCAAATCCCACGGATCCAGCCAGGCATGGTGGCTCACACCTGTAATCCCAGCACTTTGGGAGGCCAAGAAGGGTGAATCACCTGAGGTCAGGAGTTCAAAACCAGCCCGCCAACATGGTGAAACCCTGCCTCTACCAAAAATACAAAGAAAAGTAGCTGGGAATAGTGGCACACACCTGTAATCCCAGCTACTCAGGAGGCTAAGCCAGGAGAATCACTTGAACCCAGGAGGCAGAGGTTGCAGTGAGCCAAGATCACGCCACTGCATTCCAGTCTGGGTGACAAAGCGAGACTCTGTCTCAAACACACACGCGCGCGCACAATCCCACAGATCCTAACTGACCTTCTTGGGATTAATCTAGTCCACAAGCTCCATGCACACTGCCCTTCTCTTTTTCTTTCTCTGGTAACACCTACCCAAGCTGAGTCACCCATTTTGGCCTTTACCCATACAAGACATTCTAAAGTAACCCAAGCATTCCACACCATTTTCCAATCAAAGGGGAAGCTCTTAGAGGACAGGGAAAATATCTTACCACATTCTTTATTCCCCTGCCTTAGCCTGAATTCCCTGCTTAAGCAGAGTCTGAGATAACAGCTTATATGCAGTAGGTTATCTGGGATGGATCCAAAGAACAGGAGTGAAAAACCGGGGGAGAGGGAAGCCCAGGAGGGGAGAAAGCCAGTGCACCGGCACATTAGTAAGCTCAGCCCCATGGAGACTTTGGAAGAAAACAAATAGAATAGGCCTCAGAAGCACCTGCCCAAAGGGCAGAAGGAGGGAGCATTTTACCACCAGCTCCTATTCACTGTCAAGTGTTGGCCTGACAGCTGTTGAAAACTTTGCATCTCCAGGTAGCACAGGCATAAGGTCCAATGGGTCTCCCAGAGATGCTTCACAGAAACCCTGGGGCAGAAAGGGAGAGATATACAGATACACAGTGCAGCCGAAGGGAGATACAGTGCAGCTGAGGGGAGAGATATAACAGATATACAGTGCAGCTGAAGGGAGACGCTGTCTAGTTACATCTGTGTGAGGCTGGTTGCCCAGCAATGATCGGAGTACGAGATGGACAAAGAGGATGTGAGACAGGACATGGAGATGCCTGCCTCCCTCAGCAACCAGTATGATGCTATGCTGAAAGGAGGTGTGTTGCAATTCCTATAGAATCAGTGCAAACATTTCTCCCTTAGGGCCTTCACGTATTAATCAATGCTTTTCTGTGGTCACCTAGTTTCAGATCTGGAAATCTCAAGGCTTCCTCTTTATACCAATTATGAACCATCTTTGATCCTCATACTAAAATGCCCTTAACTATGAAAATAGCAAGACAATAAATAACCACTATGTTAGATTTCTACGTAGCATTTCTGTACACACACACATTATCTAAATAACCTTCTCCCCTGTCTGAGATAGCACAATTACCATGCCCATAAATCAGAGGTCATATAGCTCAAATGCCCATTCAATGGTAATCAAATAAAATGTTGTCCTCAACTCAATTCTACAGACGTTCACCGAGTCCCTGTGAAACACAGCTTGCTGCTGTAGGTGCTGGGATGTAACGATGTACATGCCATGGTCCCTGGCCTCAGACTGAGGATGGCCCAGCTCACTGCGAGGTAGATATCAAGAGGAACCCCAGAGAAACAGAAGCACGGATGGAGCTCCCATTCCAATTGGATAATTAGGAATGGCTTCCTAAAGGATAGGGGGTTGAGATGGGTGGTCATTCTGTCTGAAAGGATCCTCCCAGGAAGAGGTATGAGAATAGGAAGGAAAAGGGTGTCAGCAGTCCCATCTGGCTATGCAGTGCCCTCACTTGAACCTTCCATGCCTGTCTAGTCCAATGGTTTTCAAGTCCAATGGTTTTCAAGTTTGATGGTGTGCAAGCTGTGTGATGTGGAGTCTCAGGATCTCAGGAAACAGATGGACAGTGATGGGACAGATGGGACAGAGCACAGGGCTCTGAGGGTCCCCCTTCCGCTTCAACTGGAACAGCTGAGTGAGAACAAAATGGACTCCACTGGTAAACAAGCATCTGAAACCCAAAAACCACTCGGAGTTAAATGCACCAGTCTGGGTAGTTTACCCCACCACCAAGCAGCCACACGGAAATAAGCAAGGGCCATGAGTTTTCTCACTCTCATCCTTCAGCGTCTCTCAAAATGTCTCCAACTATTTCTGCTGTCTCTGAATTGTTAGACAGCTTGAGTAGATATTCCAAATATCTACTTAATATTTGGAAGCCTGATAAAGTATTTGCTGATACCCAGTGGTCTGCCTCTGGTTAAAATGCAAAACAAGTTCCCAAGTCACAGTATATTTTACTTCATTTTACACCTCTTCCCCACATGAGGGGCTTGAAGAGTAAGATAAATGAAATACACTTCCTAGCCACTCACCCAGCAAAAGCCATTTATCACCCTGGTCAAGTGGATGAGTGGCTATTTGCAGAACAAAATGCATGGTTTTGAGAGGGGTCCAGGTGAGTTCTCTTCTCTCTGATAAAAAAAAAAAAAAAAAAAAAGAGAAAGTCCCGCTCTTTGCTGTGACTGGCAACACCCCCTTAGATTTCCTAGAGTCAGATGCCTGGAGATGATGTAGAGGTATCTTTGCAAAATATAAAGGGCAGCAAAGCAAGGAAGAGAAGAAATTACTGATACTTTGGCCTAGGACTATTAGCAGATTGCTAAATGCTAATTCAGTAATAAAAGACTTTGGTTGGGCATGGTGGCTTATGCCTGTATCTCAGAACTTTGGGAAGACGAGGCGGGAGGATCACTCGAGTCCACAAGTTCAAGACCAGCCTGAGCAACCTAACAAGACTCCATCTCTGCAAAAAATACAAAAATTAGCCAGGCTATGGTGGCTCACACCTGTAGTCCCAGTTACTCAGGAGGCAGGGGTGGGAGGATTGCCTGAGCCCAGGAAATCAAGGCTACAGTGAGGTGTGATCACCCGTTGCACTCTAGCATGGATGACAGAGCAAGACTCTGCCTCCATAAAAGGTAAAAAAAAAAAAAAAAAAAAACAGGGACTTCACGAGTTCATTAGGTGGTTTCTGAAAATAAACCACTTTGAGGTGAATAAATCTCTCAGATTACAATTAGCCCAAAAAGCATGAAAGTGACCTATGTGTGTTCATTCTTCATGACTACCAATGAATAGGCTAATATACACATACATGCAGGCAAAAACTAAAGATCAAATATAAGCAAATAGCAGGAAAAATAATTATTGACTCTGTAAATTGTGTATCCT
This sequence comes from Macaca nemestrina, assembly GCF_043159975.1. Taxonomy (NCBI): domain Eukaryota; kingdom Metazoa; phylum Chordata; class Mammalia; order Primates; family Cercopithecidae; genus Macaca; species Macaca nemestrina. Next base: position 17,899,894 of record NC_092128.1, read on the forward strand.
TAATACTTCTAGAGACAAATGTTTCTGCCTTTGTCAGGAAATGCCAAGATTGTTAACTTCAACTACTGTAAATTAATACACATACTTTAGTTTATTGAGGGGTATAATCAGAATGAAAATATTGATATAGGCAAACACTCATTTCTGGCAATAGAAAAGTAAATATAAACACAATTCACAACAGCATTAATTTGTCTTACTGCTTTTCCTCCAGGATTATTATAAAGTGTTCTAGCCCTATCATATCTGAGGAAATGATTAAGAGCCTTTTCAGTTCTGACCATTCCTCCTTCTCTTTAATTATTTCTTTATCCAGAATTAACATTGGCAAATCCCCTCCAACTTTTTAACATTCATCTTCTCCGATCTATGCAAGCTGGCTTCTCCACAGCTGAGACAAGAAGAAGCCACCTATATTTAAGGGACATTCCCTAGGCTAATGAATTGTCAGCAAGGACAGCGTTTTTGAAGCAATCCTGTATAACAAAAATGGCAAATAAACATGCTAGATAAAGACAGGTTAGCAGATGCCATATTCTCCAGTTGTAGACACCAGTCTCACAGTGCCTGTATTTGCTGGCTCAGGCTGCCTCATATGACTTGGCTGTGTCCCCACCCAACTTTCATCTTGAATTATAGCTCCCATAATCCTCACGTGTCATGGGAGGGACCCAGTGGGAGGTAACCAAATCATGGGGGGTGGGTTTTCCTGTCCTGTTCTTGTGATAGTGAATAAGCCCCATGAAATCTGATGGTTTTATAAAGCGCAGTTCCTCTGCACATGCTCTCTTGCCTACCACCATGTAAGACATGACTTTGCTCCTCCATCACCTTCCACCATAATGGTGAGGCCTCCCAGCCATGTGGAACTGTGAGTCCATTAAACCTCTTTTTCTTTATAAATTATTGGGTATATCCTTATAGCAGCATGAGAACCGACTAATACACTGCCATAACAAAAGACCATAGACTGCGCGGCTTAAACAACAGAAATTTACTTTCTCTCATTTCTGGAAGTCTGAGATCAAGGTTCCAGCAGCATTTGGTTTCTGGTAAAGCCTCTCTGCTTGGCTTGTAGCTGGCTTCCTTGTCACCGCGTGCTCACATGACCTTTCCTCAGTTGGAGAACAAGACAGCGAGCTCTCACGGGTGTCTTCTTACAAGGACACCAGTCCTATCAGATCAGGGCCCCAGCCTTATGACCTCATTTAATCTCAATTACTCCCTTACCCCAGATACAGCCACACTAAGGTCAGGCTTCAACATATGAATTTTAGGGGGACACATACATTCAGTCTATAACAGTGTCTGTGGAGAAATGTGCAATTCTCTGGAATTCAGGAAAATTAGTTACTTGCTCAGTCAAGGTTTATTCAACTCTCCTATGTGCCAGGTATTGTCCTGATGGTGAAAGGAAAGAGAAGAAAAAGGAGAGGACACATTTGGAGAACAGGCAAGCATGAATAAGTGCTCACATCCAAACAGTTGCCTCTCTTCTTCATACCTACAGTTTTGTCTATTAACCTTTGAGTGTATATTTTTTGATTCTCCAAATGCTGCCTGTATACATTAATGTGGTGCTTCGGATGGAAGTAGCACAATTCGAATCAATATTTGTGTGTTCCTCCCAAGTTTTGATGTAACTATATGTTCCCAGTTATATTACTGGACTTCCACTACTTATTTACTAAAAAAGTTATTTCTTCAAACAAATTTTATAATCTATAAGCCCTTGGGGGAAGGGGCTTTGTCTTGTTCCGTTGAAATCCACAGCTACATAGCATCTGATACATGATAGACATTCATACAACTGTTGAATGAATAAAGAAGCAATTACCACACATGAAATTAAAAGATACGGTTTTAAATAAAACTGTTAAAGAAATAAGCCGCTAAAATCCAATCATTACTTTTTCTACCATGTACTTTTTTTTCCTATAAATTAGCTTTTAAAAATGGCATAAGGTTTTATTTATCTTTTAATCAATAAGTCATAAATTTTATAAAATCCTATTTAATTTTTGCTTAAGAGTCTTTTTTTAGAGAGAGAGCGAGAGAGTGACAGAGACAGTCTCGCTCTATCACGCAGGCTGGAGTGCCATGGAACAATCATAGCTCACTGCAGCCTCGAACTCCTTGGCTCAAACAATCCTCCCGCCTTTGCCTCCCAAAGCACTGGAATTACAGGCATGATCCTCCACACCCAGTCCAACAGTCAGTTTTTCATTCCTGTGTTAGTGTCATCAAAAGCCACAACAGCCATCTCCTGCCACAGGGTTCTCCCAAATTAACTACCATCACCATGGGACTTGCTTTTCATTCCACAACTATTGATCAATCTCCTACAATCTGCCAGCCTCCGTCCTAGACAAGGGGGGTTAATAGTGAGGAGAAAGACACAGTCCCTGCCCTTGTGATGCTTACAATCTAGCAAAGGAAACAATCACACTAATAAACACTAATTAAACTGAATTAAGTATACTGAAGAAAAGGAACACAGGCCTTTGAAAAGGGAGAGCAGGCGATCAGGTAAGAATCCAAAAGCTTTGTCATTACCAATAACTGCAACTCCTCCATAATCACAATTTCATGTGTCACACTCTGTCCACCACCCCCTGAGTTTCCAGCTTACTCTCTCTAATATCCATTTCTCCATCAATCATTTAACTCCACCAAGACTTACAACACACTGATCCCATCACCTTTTCACCACCCCTCACCTTTTCCTGTCCTTTTTCTCCACATATCTCAGCCAAGAATCCATCACCAGACGCTATATTACTCCATTCCCATGCCTCTCATTCACTTCTAACAAACTCCTTGATACGTTTTGGCTCTGTGTCCCCACCCAAATCTCATCTTGAGTTGTACTCCCATAATTCCCATGTGTTGTGGGAGGGACCCAGTGGGAGATAATTGAATCATGGAGTCAGTTTCTCCTATAATGTTCTTATGGTAGTGAATAAGTCTCACAAGATCTGATGGTTTGATAAGGGGAAACCCATTTCACTTGGCTCCCATTCTCTCTCTTGCCACCACCATGTAAGAAGTGCCTTTCACCTCTCACCATGATTGTGAGGCCTCCCTAGCCACGTGGAACTTTAAGTCCATTAAATCTCTTTCTTTTATAAATTGCCAAGTCTCAGGTATGTCTTTATCAGCAGCAAGAAAATGGACTAATATACTCCTGGTTAACTCCAACTCTCTGCCTTCTCCATGCTTTCGCTAACACAGCAGAACACTGCTAGAGAAAAACACACAATCGTGCCAAACGAGTCTCATGTTATATCTGGGACCACAACCCTCAAGTGAGCCCTAAAGCTGCCTGCAGGGATACTGGAAGTCTAAGTCCACCCACTTGCTCTAGCATCTGGACAGTTATTTCACATGCCTTCCTTCCTCTTCACCTCTCATCACCTGCTCCCCCATCTGACTCTTGGGTGATGATCTTGCATCCTTCAACACCAAGAATTGATGCAACCAAAAGAATTTCCACAAACTCCCACTACCACATCTGTCTACCTAATAGCGTGGGTCTAACCATGACACACTCTGCCTTCTCTCCTGCTACTATAGATGGATTGCCCATGAACCTTCCAGATGCAAACCTGTACACTGGGTCCCACCCATTGGGACATCACTCTAAGGATACTCCTTCTCTCCCACATCAGCAAATTTTCCTTCTGCATTGGACGATTCCATTATCATTCAAACATGCTGTTATTTTTCCCATCTCTGAAAATCCTTCTCCCAAAAATCCCTTCTCATCCCAGCTGATGCTTCATTTCTCTACCACCTTTATGACCAATCATCTTTAAAGAGTTCTCTCTTTTAACTGTCTCCAATATTTCTCCTTCCATCTTCTCGTGAACCTTCTCTAATCAGGCTTTTACTCCTCTACCACTACTACTACCAATAACCTCTAAATTGCCAAATGCAATGGTAAAATCTCAGTCCTCAGCTGTTCGACCAGCAACATCTGACAAAGACCACTTTCTCCTCCTGGAAACACTTTCTTCACTTGACCTCCAGAAAACCACAAACTCTAGCACGTTACCAATCACATCTTTTCAATCTTATTTGCCATTCCTTTTCTTCTCCAGAACTCTCTATGTTACAGTGTCCCAAGCCTCAGTCCATGGGCCTTTTATCTTCTCTTGTCCCCTCCCTTGGTGATCTCATCTAATTATAGCTTTAAATACCATCAATGCTGACCACTCTCAAATTTGTATCTCCAGTTCAGATTGTTCTGCTGACCTCTAGACACATATGTCCAAGTGCCTACTCTCTGATGTATAACAGACATCTCCAATTTAATATGCCCTAAACCAAAGCCCTTATCTCCCTAAAGCCTGTGCTAGCCATCTCGATGCCCATGTTAGTTGATGGCAACTCCATTCTTGGCCAAGCAAAACTGTGGAGCTTTCCCTGAGCCCTATATTTCTTTCATATCCCCTCTACATACTCAATCCATCAGAAAATCCTGTTCATTATACCTTTAAAGTATCTCTACTTCTCACCCGCTCCACTGCCAACACTGGGGACCATGCCACCATCACCATGCCTACATTGTAGATGCAGCTTCTAACTGATCTCCCTGCATCCACTCGTCCCCCACTACTGTCTCTTGTCAACACAGTACCCAGAATGATCCTTGAAAAACATAAAGCATATTATACCACTGGTCTGCTCAAAATGGTCCAACAACCTCCCATCTCAGAGTAAAAGCCAGGACCTTACAGTGGCCCTATGTGACCACATCTCCTACTGCTCTATCCCTCACTCACTGTACTCCATGCCACCAGCCTCCTGGCTGTTTCTCAAACACACTGGGCATACTCCAGCTTTAGCAACTTTGCACAGGCTGCTTCCTCACTCTTCCCCCTCCTACCCCAAAAACATATTTCTTAGTCCTGTATCTCCCTCAATGTCATCTTCTCAGTGAGCTCTTCTTCCCTGTCCAGTCTATTTCAAATTGCAAACCAACACCTCAACTCCCCATTCCCCATGCTCTTCACCTTGATCCATCTTTTCCCAAAACATTCATCAGCCTCTGATGGTTGTCTCCCTATTGGACTACTAGGCTCAGGCAGGACAGGGATTTTGTTTATTTTTGACTCATGCACTTTGGATGCCTAGAACAGTACCTGGTACACTATGAGCACCTAATAAATATGAAATATGTGTTAAGTGAATACAGTAAATGAGAGGCAGAGACAAGATTACTAAGTCACAATTAGAATATACATAGTTTATCCAGGAGTGAAGATGATGACGATGGGAAGATGATGACGATGACTGAGTTCCCAGGAACAGGTTAGCATTTATTAGCACATTTACACAAATGTGTTTATCAAATTACCTGGTTGTTACTTCAGAAAGTGGCCTGAGAAAGAAAGAAGGCTCCAGATACCTGGTGTCTCAGAGAGAGTTTAAGTATTTCTAAAACTTTCCCACAACCCATCAACCTACTCCAGAGAGGAAATAACTGTGAACTTGTACTCCTAGGGGAAATGAAGGGTGGGTGTGGCCCACCAAAACCTAAATGTCTTTAAAGAAACACGTTTTCACTTCAAAAGTTAGATGCCTTTTATGTTCCTCTCTGTAATATATCTATGTGTTTTAACATACAAATAGTGTTAAATTATTTAATGGTTTAACTGATTTCCTAGACAATCTTAAAAAGCACAAGTCAGAAAAAGGGTGCCATGTCTTCCCTGGGCATCACACACTCCCTAAGAAGCAGGCGAACCCCAGTTTTAGAATCACTGGGCACTTTGGCACCACCAGAAAACAACTATGAAGAATGCAAAGTCAAATGGAAGTATAAATACAAACTCACCTATTTCACAATTCTGCCTTGGCTGACCCAAACTGACCCTATTTTTTTTCTTTTTTTTTTTTTTTTTTTTTGAGACAAGGTCTCACTCTGTTGCCCAGGCTGACTGAGATCTCAGCCCACTGCAACCTCCACCTCCCAGGCTCAAGCAATTCTCATGCCTCAGTCTCCCAAGTAGCTGGGATCATAGGTGTACACCACCACGCCCGGCTAATTTTTATATTTTTAGTAGAGACAGTGTTTCACTATATTGCCCAGGCTGGTCTCTAACTCCTGAGCTCAAGGGATCCACCCACCTTGGCCTCCCAAAGTGCTGGGATTACAGGCATAAGCCACCGTGCCCGGCCCCAAACTGATCATTTTTAAAGGCTCTATTAAAAGGCTCTTTTGAATTATGTGAACCTTGTGCAAATTTCCGGCTTTGCTTTCATAGTCTTCTAATGACCAAACACTTCGTTCTAGAGCTATTTAGAGCATTTTAGGTTTTCCCCTAACATCTTTAGCAGCTCGAACTTGAAAGAAGTCATTACGAATGATGAGTGAAATTAGGGAGAAGAGTGTTTTTAATGAAAATGATATTAATGTGCATTTCTATTTGTAGCTAAATAAAACAAAAGAAATATGTTTTTTGTTTTGTTTTGTTTGAGATGGAGTCTCACTCTGTCGCCAGGCTGGAGTACAGTGGCACAGTCTCAGCTCACTGCAACCTCCGCCTCCTGGGTTCAAGCAATTCTCATGTCTCAGCCTCCCAAGTAGCTAGGACTACAGGCACACACCACCATGCCAGCTAATTTTTGTATTTTTAGTAGAGACAGGGTTTCACCATATTGGCCAGGATGATCTTGTACTGCTGACCTCAAGTGATCCGCCCACCTCAGCCTCCCAAAGTGCTGGGATTACAGGCATGAGCCACCACGGCAGCCTAGTGTTCCCTCTTTTAAATAAAATCTTGGAGTGGAGGGGGGTTTGCTCATACAATGACAGTTTAGCCAGCTGGCCCTTCTTTTTTCCCACAGTGACTCCTGCTCTTTGCCCCTCTTTCCTCTCCCACCTCACACCTCCATCATGTCAACTTTGGGATGAAAGGCCACACTGGGGTTGGGGTAATTGTCTGCTGTGGTGGGTTTAAGTTGGATCTCTGACTCTCATTCAACGCAACTGTCTTTAAAGTTCACAAAGAGTTCTGACTTTCAGGCCGTGTTCTGGGCCGAATTGTATTCTCCTAAAACTCCTGTGTTGAACTCCTACCTCCAGGGACCTCAGGATCTGTCTGTATTTGGGTCTTTATAGAGGTAGTTAAGGTAAAACCAGGTCATTAAAGGAGCCCTAATCCAATATGACTGGTGTCCTTATAAGAGGAGATGAAGACCACACAGGTGCAGAGGAAAGACAATGTGAAGGCACAGGGGGAAGACAGCATCTACAAGCCCAGGAGAGAGGCCTCCGGAGAAACCGGCCCTGCTGACACCTTGATCTCAGACTCCTAGCCTCCAAAATTGTGAGAAAATACATTTTTGTGTTTAAGCCACCCAGTCTGTGGTACTTTGCTACAGTAATCCAAGCAAACGAATATAGCCCATAAATAAGAGACATGATTCAGTCCCAATGAGGGAGAGAGTAGAAAGCAGCAGAGGTAGCTGATGACAGGGTTGAGAGGGCAGAGACAGAGGAGCAGATAGAGGGAGGATAAAACTCTGAATGCCAAATTGCATTTTTAGCCCTAGAAAGAATCCCGACTTTGCCCTGCAGTAGTTCCCTCCTCACATCTTCTAATATATTCTTGCACCTGGAGAGGAGTGTCATCTCACTTGCTGGCAGTAGAATGTTTTCTAGAGCTCCACAGGAGGCCCACGTCAGCCTTCCACAGGTCACTGTGCTCGAAATACAGGCTGAAAACAGAGGATCCTTCACCTCTACAGCAGGGGCCGGGACAGCCCATACGCTGTCAGTCTCCAGGTGAGGTAAAGGCTTTACCAGCTGCCCAGGATGAAACTCCTGCATCCCAGGAGGTCGGGGAAAAGCAAATCATGTTTGTTTTACATTCGAAACTCATAAAATTTCTGACCTGGCTCAGATTCAACTAAAATAACTGGTCGCTCTAAAAATGCATGAATGGATTTTTTCAGTTGTGCATGGCAAGGGGTAGGTGAGAAAGAAAGGAAGAAAATAGTTTCTATTTTTTCAAATGATACCCAGTGACCCCAAGGGAAGATACTCTTCTGTCAACAGTGATTATGCAGAGGAATTGGTTCCTGAAAGGCTCCTGAATCCAATCAACCCTGTTTTCTTTGCAATGATAAGGGCTTACCAGGGAAAATCCATAATTCCAGCACTAATACAGTCTTAGTAAAATCTGCCAATAAATCTTCAGAGAAAATGTCAGCAATAGTGTTTTAAATAAATAGAAAAAAACATATTATGTGGTACAAATTCAAAAACCACATCTCATTATTGCACAAATTCAGGTTTCTTGCAGGTCAGATTTTGTTTCCTAAAGTTACATGGAGGCCCAAAGATAGTCCTAACCCTCCTTCTAAAACCAATGTTAAAAATTCACTCAGTCAACCGGCATTTCCCATGGACCGACTATGGGCCAGGCAGGGTGACAGAAATGATAATAAACAGACAAATGAGATAGAGCCCTCAAAAAACTCATTATCAGGTAAAGTAGACAGACAAAAATCAATAGATTATAGTGTAATATGATATGTGCTCCAATAGAGGCAAAGTGAAAGAAGACAGGGAAACTCAAAAAGGTGATCATTGTACATGGGATTCTGAAGGCACTTGAATTTCAACTTCCAATCAAAGAGGATACGAGAGAGAAAATATGCTGGTTTCAATGCTTTATACTCTCAACTCAGTCTGACAATATATGTTCACTCTCAACTGCCCCTCTCTTTCCTACCCCGATGATCTACAACCACAACTGTGATTCGGCGGGTCTAGACTGATTTCTTCCTTTCAACGTTCTTGGAAGAGATGAGTTGACCCCACCTGGGGAGCACTCATTTTTTTTCCTTTCTGCACTTGAAAGAAGACTAGGTAGGTGGAAAATGACAGATATAGCATTAGGGAAAGCCCGCAAATGACATGAAGTGCTACTCTGGGTAACCTTGGGCTCCTGGATTTAACTGCCCTTTGGAGCACAGGCCTTGGGATGTCAGTGAGTGTGGCTGCCTGTGATGGAGAGAGATCCAGATGGTGGTTCCAGAGACCTGGCTCCACCTGCCTTAGCCACTTAACTGGACACATTTCATTTAATCTCATAAACTTCAACTTTCTCCCCCGTAAAATGAGGTCATAGCACCTACTCTGCCTGCCTCACAGAAAGCTTGGGAAATCAAAGGAACCATGATAAGTGGAAATGCTCCTAAGCCTCAAAAACACGGTGCAAATATAAGAGAGGGTTATAATTAACCTAGCCACAGAGCTGCCTTAGGGCTTGATTAAAATACACTGTACCCCTCTAGATCGACAAAGTGTGAATGTGGTTAAAAAATAGGGACAGCTACTCCTAAACAGAGACAGTTGGTGTGTGGGCACATCCCCATAAGCATTTTCTATGCCAGGAAACCTGCATATGCTTAGAAACTAGCACGTTTCTGTTGGCCTTATAGCAGCAGTGTAGGAGAGCTCGAAAAATTAAATCTGTAACAGGCAACACCACTGCCAAACACAACTGTCCCAACTCCCAGAAAACATGTTGAACACCAACCCCTGTCAATGGAATAAAATACACCCTGCAATTAGACCAGGGAACCCCATGCAGCCAGACACAAGCATGATACATGCAAATAGGGCCTCTAGCAAAGTGACCACTGTCCTATACAGGTCAAAGCCTATGAACAAAAACGTTTCTTCATAAGAGAAAGGTTTTAGATAGTGAAACTCTTTACCTACCCTGACAAATGATTCACAAAAACAGTACTTTCTGTATCTGATCACAGTAAATTTTCCAATACAATGAATGCTTTGTTTGGCCGAACCATTTAATAGTCATTCACACTCTCTAATGAAACTACTAATTACAAAATCTCTGCATTGCAGGCAATAAAACAGGGTTGCTAACCTCTTTACAGTGCTTTAGTTCTGCCATCGAGTAGCAATTACTATTCAACGGGCCTCCCTCTTTTTCGCTGAGTCTCACCTCAAACATCCTAATCAAACCTACTGAAAAAAACTAAAATCTACTCATATACATAACTAAGCATACAGGATAAGCATGTATGTACACACACACACACAGACACACACACACACGTTAGCACACACTATCCAGGAACCCGAAGAGAAAAAATAGAGGGTACTGACAAGCATTCTAGAAGACCCCCATGTTCCGATTATTCCTTTGCACTGGCTAATTCATGAAGAGCAGGCCTTCAGCTCACTACACACTAGACATGTAATTTTTAGTAACCGGCCATTAAAACTAAACTCTACCACAACAAAAATATGTGATACCTAATGGAGTTGACCGTAACAGAATATGCCGCACATATTTTTATTTATAGATAGCTATCTGTTATCCATCAGTCTCTCCAGTTGCTGCCACCACGCAAAATAGAGGGAAGCACTGAGGCATCCTAAGACATGTTTGTTTCAGGATTATTACCATTATGGCAGCTTCCAAGTTCAAACCATCTCAGAGTAACTTAATGCACCCTGTGTCCACAAGGGCATCTTCACCTGTACCAGAGAAAACAGGAATTAATCACTTCAACCATTACAGCTAGGGCTGCTTAATCACTGGTGAGGTCTGTTGCTGAAGAAATCAATGTTTACCACATGACCATAGGCAAAAAGAAAAAGGTAAAAATCTATTATTCCAGTTTTTAAAGGTTAAAGGGAAAAACAGAAAGACTGCATGAAACATTTTATTGTCATTCGTTAATTAATTAATCAAGAGTTAGACAACAAGCAACAGATTTAGAGTAACTTCTGCCAAACCCAAATTAGGTTCAAAAGAGCCAAAATATTTTTTCCCAGATTTGCAGGTTAGACTCAAAATTTGGTGGCTTATCTAACGCACCAGAGAATATATCTGAAGGAATTATTTTAATAACTTAGAAAAGTACTCAAATCGAGCCTACGGAAATTTATATTATCTCCTTTCCAAAGATCCAGGGAACGGTGTAAGAGCTTTAGGGCACATAAGTCAAAATATGTCTACCTATAAAGTAGCCAGATTCTTTGAAGGCATCTGTTTCTTTACAAAACAAACATCAAAATGTATACACTCAGTTTCATTCCTCAAAGCCCTTTAGTACTTTACATTTGGGCCCATATAATTATTCCATTACTCAAAAGACATTTGGAATGCTTCTTTTGGAAAAAATTTTGAATTAGTTTATGAGCCACACAAGAAAATCAGTTTGTCACACATTCTACATATATATGTAGAATATGTATACATTCTGTGTGTGTGTATATATATATTCTACATTCATATATATACCTGTGTGCAGTACGGTCAGCCCTGGTTTATATCTACAGAACAGCTTCAGGGCAAAAAGTCTAAAAGTAATTTCTATTGAATATTTGATGAAGCATGCTTTTGTATTTATGTAAGAAATAGGTTTATTGGAACTTCTGTAAATTTATGTTAATTAAAATAATACAAACACATGATGATTAGCAAGCCAGACTGAATCAGGAATATCTGGGAGATTGACCAGTTTTCCTGTCTCTCCTCCACAAAATACAGCATCTATCTACTCCAAGCTGGTTATAGAAAATGCTAGCATCTCTCATACTTTCCAAAAAGAAATATGTATGAGTGTTCACACTTACACAGAGAGCAAAGTGAGAATTTTCAGGAAGAAAACGACCACTCAATCAAAAGTTCCAAAAGAACTAAAAAATGGACGTATCCAGTAATTCCCAATCCAGCTATATTATAGAATGTCTGGCCCAACCAAACATGCTGAATTACAAGTTACTTATTTAAAAAAAAAAGTTACAGATTTGGGGTCTGAGAATCTGCTTATTCAAAAACTGCCCAGGTGAATATGATTGCAGTCTAAATTAAGAGACACCGTTTTCATTTTACAACCACAAGCTCCAAAGGGACCAGTGACCTAGGTAAATGGCAGAGCCGGATATAGGAGTCAATGCTTTGACTCAACCTAGCACAGTGATCTTTCCATTAAATGTCACCAAAGCTGTGATTAAGGACCATAATGCATGAATACAGGTGACACATAAGAAATTGTGATTTGCTATAGCTCCATAATAGTGCAAACCAAGCTCCTGTGCCAAATCAAGAGATTAGAACATTACTGGGTGTGGAGGTCTATTCTGATCTGCATCTCTCTTTGAGAAGCTGCAGCTTATGGTTCTTTAACGATACATTGCTGGCTACATGTGAGTCCATTCAGCACACTGACAATTCAATTCAGGATGATTTCATGTGTAAACCTTTAATCAGACCCAGACATGTAAGAAAGTTTTCAAAAGTAGCTATTTATAATAACGTTTAAAATGAATGTGTGGCCACAAAATACTCATCTTACCTAATAGCTTAAATTTCACATTAGAAATGTATCTTTTTTCCCTGAAGCTTAGTCTCTATATCTGTAGCATGTTCTCCTGGGAAGGGCCAGCCATTGAACTTTATTAGTCATTTGCAATTGAAAATAATAAAGGGTCTGCCAATAGGAAGGAAGGTAGAGAAATGACTTCATTCATAGAAAAGGGAGGAAAATTCATATCAAGGAGGAAAATATTCTGAAGGAGGAGGCTGGGATCTCCAAAGACAAACTTCACAGCTGTCCCTAGATACCATTCTGCCCTGGATGATAATGTATGGTCTAACTGGCTTTAGCAAAGTTAGAAGATTTTTGTTTTGGGTTTCTCTAAACATGTTTTCTTGTTTGTTTTGTTTTGGGTTTGGTTTTTATAAATAACGATGGCCGAGATGGAGCCAGACAGATCATTAAAAGGGTAAACTTCATTGGAAAGGTGAAGGCAAAGCCCTAAAGAAATTACAAATGGAGACTTTCAGATATGCACTTGCACATACAGCACTTCTGACAAGAGAAATCATTTTGGCAGTTATCTAATGCAGATACTCACAAGGAAATGACCTTGTCAACCCACTCTATTTTCTTATGAGTTTTAAAGATAATAATAATAGCCTACACTTACTATGTGCCAGATACTATTCTATGGCATTTACTTGTATAAACTCACTCAACCTTCACAATAAATCTCTTAGATAAAAATACAAATATAATCTCCATTTTACAGATAAGGAAACTGAGGCATAGAACGCTTAAGTAATCTGCTCAGGGTCACACAGATAGTAAACAGTAAAGCTGAGATCCGAAGGCAGTATAACTTCAGGGTCTACACTCTTCATTGCTCACTCTCTACAGAAGCTACTTGCAACAGTAACTGAGACAAACCAGTTTACATACAAATGTCTTTAAATTGGGTTAAGACAAAAAAATTTGTAATCGTGTCCTGACAAATCTGATAAATCTTGGATCTAAAACCTTAAGCCCTTCAAGAGGGCGGTTCTGTATTTAATCTGGTATGAGGAATTATGGTTAGAAGAACATTCTCCCATTGACACTGGGGACATTTTCCAGTACCAAAAGTTTCAAGTGGCACAGACTCTAACATCAAGTGAGTAAAAGAGATAATAAATTGGAAAAATACCTTCTCACTGGGAAAAAGTTGTAAGGATTCACATTTTTGGTAAGGGAACATGCAGAATGGTGGACTTTTGGTAATGTCATGAATCAGAATAGAAAATCTGACTGGGTGTGATGGCTCACGCCTGTAATCCTAGCACTTCGGGAGGCTGAGGCAGGTGGATCAGTTGAGCCCAGGAGTTCGAGACCAGCCTGGGCAACATGGTGAAACCCCATCTCTACAAAAAATACAGAAATTAGCTGGGTATGGTGGCACACACCTGTAGTCCCAGCTACTTGGGGGGATGAAGTGGGAGGATCACTTGAACCGGGGAGATTGAAGCTGCAGTGAGAGAAATCGTGCCACTGCACTCCATCCTGGGTGACAAAGCGAGACTTTGACTAAAAAAAAAAAAAAAAGGAAAGAAAGAAAGAAAATGAAAAGAAAAATAAAGGGAATGGCAATTTTTTGAATGAGAAAAATAAGTATATGATGAATAAGTTCTATAAGAAGAAGTACTGTACACACCATGGACAATGAAGTTTGGGAAAGTTTGCAAATTTAACACTTGATGAAAATGCTAAAGATTTCAAGACCGTGGAGAGACCCCATATCGCTCTATTGGCCGAGAGGGTTCAAGATGGACTGTTTCTCTTCAATTTTGGATTGAATAGTAATCAGGATGAGGTTAACAGACTCTTGACAATTCTTAACATTTTTGAGAAAAAAAAGCACTGAATTTATTCTTTATTTCTTCAAATCTTGTTATAAATGCATACAGATTAATATAACATGTATTATGTTAACCTAGATTTAGACAGTTTACACCTTGTCTTAATGTTAGATGCGATATATGATTCATATTACAGTTGAAAGGGGATGCATTATTATATACATGTATAAATAATGGAATACTAGCTACTATAACAGATAAAATCTAAAATCTCAGTAACTTAGCTGAGAATTTTTTTTTTGAGACAGTTTCTCACTCTGTCACCCAAGCTGGAGTGCAGTAGTGCAATCGTATCTCACTGCAGCCTTGACCTTCTGGGCTCAGATGATCCTCCCACCTCAGCCTCCCGAGTAGCTGGGACTACAGGCATGTGCCACCATGCCCAGTTAACTTTTTAAAATTTTTTGTAGAGATGAGATCTCACTATGTTGCCCAGGCTGGTCTCACACTCCTGGGCTCAAGTGATCCTCCTGCTTCCCAAAGTGCTGGAATTACAGGTGTGAGCCACCCAGCCAGCCTCTCTGGAACTTCTGTCTGACCAGCATGAAGTTAAGGTTCCCACGATTCCCTTTTGGGTTTGATTAATTTGCTAAGGCAGCTCACAGAACTCAGAGAAACACTTACTTACATTTTGTGATGTATTATAAAGGATATTACAAAAGAAAAGAAGAAGAAGACACTATGGAGTGCAGTATGAAGGAAGGGGTATGGAGCTTCCCTGCCCTCCCTGCTTATACCGCCTTCTAGGAACCTCCACATGGTCAGCTGTCCAGAAGCTCCAGAAGATTATTTCTTGTTCACTAAAGTCCAATTGGCCACCAACACAGGGGAGGTCACCATTTTCTGATGTTCAAGGCTTTGCCATCTTCAGTCCTTGCCTTCTCAAGGCTTTGCCTCTCAAGTCCTCTCAAGCTTTGCCATTTTCAGTCCTTGCCTTCTAATGTCACCCAGCATATTAGCATCCAGAGAGAAGATAGAAGAAAATAGGTGATCACACAGAATAATTTTATGAGACAGACAGGGAAGTGGAATATATCACATATACTCACATATCACTGGCCAGAACTCAGTCACATAGCCACACCTAACTAACTGCAGAGAATGCTGAGGAAAATAGCCTGCCTGTGCACCCATAAGGAAAGGCACTCTCTGTTCAGTGGGCAATCATTTAACCTGCAATCCAATTTAAAGCATAGTGTAACAAAATATCTACAACTAGAATACTACTCTATTAAATATTTACCCCCCAAAGCTGGGGGAATGCCAACTACGAGGAGCCAGAGCAAGAGGCTGATCATCTTGTATGCCCCCTCTGGATACCATGCCTGAGGCCATCAATGCTAGTAGTGGCCTTGATAGGTTACAGCTTGGTTGCCTAGATTACCATCAGCATTTACACTTCTCTTCACCCACCTGGTCACTCCTATGGATACCAAGTGATGAAAGGTAAAAGTACAAAACTGGAAAACACGCAGGCACATCCCCAATTCAACACAGCACCATGAGGCAGCATCCCGGAGTGCAGTGGTTGAAAGATCACTGGAAAAGGCAATGGTTCTGATCTGGTTCCACTCTTTATTAGCCAGGCAATAGATGGTAAACTCTTTTGAGCCTCAGTTCTTCTGTATGTAAAATGAGAATAATCATACCTCCTCTGCATGCCACGCATATTGGTGAGGTGGCTCAGGGTTTGATTGGTGAAAATAAAAGTACTGTTGAAAGGATCTGATTGAGAGAATACACAGCTGCTGAAACACAGAGAGCGAATGAGTGACTGAAGATTATGGAGGAGAGCAATCTATTCAATAATCTCATGTACTGGGATAGTTGTGGAAGAAAGCAGCAATAGCCTAACAGAAAAAAACATAAGCTAAAAAATTCCCAAGAGTTTGAAAAAATAAAATTGGTCATGACATACACTCCATAAAACATTTTATGGAAATTAAGAATCTACTTGTTTACAGATAGAACTCAGCATATTCCCAGACACATACCAGAAGGGTAAAGAAAAAGTCAAAAGTTAAAGGCAAATTAGAGGTAGAATTAAATGGCATTTCTCACATGGTTTCCAAATTGGAAACTAGTATTCCACTGTTTCTGAGTAGAAGGCAATGGGGAAATGATACACCACCTGCTCCACTAACTTGCACCTGTTACTCTTTGTCTCCAGAACATACACAGCTTTTCTTAGAATTTTGAGTCCTTACAATCCCCACGGAAGAAATAAAAAAGGCTAATGACATCCATATCTTCTCAAAAAACCTACAGAGTGGCTGCCTATAAATGTGGCCAATAATTTTCACACAATAGCCAGACTCTTTTTTCCAAGAAAAGAAGGTTTTGTGACCGTAATTTCTATATTAATTTAGAAAATACTTGTTGTGGGGAGGTTACCAGGAATTCTTGCACTTGGTTTTTAAAAAGAACTTAACAGTATAATAGACAAAACTGATTATGCATCACTATAGGTCTTCAGTCATTTAATCAGAGGTTCTGAAGTGCAGACACAGTGCAGCATTTTTAGGATGACAAGGCAAGAACGTGGCTATTCAGCCTGAAAATAAAGCAGCTTTATCTCAAAAAGTGACCTGAATGTCATCAGAGCCAAAGCACCCTAACATTCTAATTAGAGTGATGCTATTAAATGAAAAACTGCAGAAACCATTGGCAAAAGGATCCCTACAGGAGATAGCAACTAGGAAGAGAGGTCTGAGGATGCACTGTCCTCTCTTTTAAAAAATGAAACCTGTTTATAGTTTTCAGAGCACCATACTTCAAGACACAGCATGTCACATTCCAACTAACTGAGGGAAAAGTGTCTCAGAATGTCCAACCAATCACCAGCCACCCAGTGCTTAGACTAGCTGCGCTACTCTGACCAGAGATCCTTTTTATAAAGCAAAAAGCAAACCATCATACCCAAATAAGATATAGTAAGGTTCACTTTCCAATCCTGCTTTCTTCAGAGAACTCCCATTAATTACTTAAGAATAAAAAGATGCTAAAATACTATAGAAACTCTCTTCTAAAAAGCATAAAGCTCTTTGCTCTATTTTCGCATTAGATTGTAATGTGAGCAAGATAATTGATACCTTACATCAAGAAAGACCATCTCCAATTTTTACTTCCTGCCTCACCTAAAACATGTGTTTCTTCCTGGGCCATGTTCCTTTCCTTCCATCTTTTTTTCCTACCTTGCTTCCTGCTTCAACCCTATCCAGCAGTTGCTCCTGCAATTCTATTCTCTCTTTTTTGTTTTTTCTGCACCGTCGGTTTTGTCCCTAACTATGAGCCATTCACGTCAGCCTACACCTATGCTTTAATTTCTCTAATTTAAAAAGAAAACCTTTTTAAGTCTCTCTTGACCTAACTTTCTCAGTCCAGTTACCATTTCTTTCTTTATATTTATACCAAAACTCCTTAAAAATTAGTCTTTGCTCACTGTCTCCAATTCCTCTCCTTCCATTCACTCTTGGACCCACTTTGGTCAAGTTTTTACCCCCAACAATGAAATCAATGACCTCTGCATTGTGAAATCCAAAATTCAAGTCTCAGGCCTCATTGTACTTGACCCATTGATAGCACTTCATGCCAGTGACCACCTCCTCCTCCTTAACATACTTTCTTCATTTGACTTCTAGGACAGCACACTTTCCCAAATGTTCTCTTAGCTCACTGGCTGTTCCTCATAGTCTCTTTTGCGGATTCCAAGTCATCCCCCTGAGCTCTATCAAGTGGGAGTGCCCCAGGGTTTAATCCTGGGACATTTTCTCTTCCAAGTTTACAATCAGTCCCTCTCTAGGTGATCTCTTTCAGTCTCACAACTTCCAGTACCATGAGCTGATGACTCCTCTGTTTACATTCTCAGTGAGACTTCTCCCCGAACTCCGTCCTATATATCCAGCTAACTCTTGATATCTCCCTGTGAGCATCTAAAAAGGCACCTCAAAGGTTATCATACACAAAATAGTAGATCTTCAAAACAAGATCCTGCAGTCCTGTCCATCATGGTAAATGGCAGCTCTGCTCTACCAGCTCCTGTTGAAATATTGGTGCCATCTTTGACTCTTCTTTTTCTCATCTGCCCTGCATCTGATCCCTCAGCCAATCCTGATAACTTTCCATTCAAAATACATCCAGAATCCAATCTCTTCTCCCTGCACTCTGGTTCTAGTCACCATCTTTGCTGGTTGGTCTCCTGGCTTCTACATACGCCCTGCTATAATCTATTATCAATTCAGCTACCCAAGGGATCCTTTTGAGCCATAAATCTAATCGCATCAGTCCTCTTCTCAAAATCCTACAATGCTTCCTATGACCTTCAAACACTACATAACATGGCTCTTTAATTCCCTGACATCTGACTACAACCCCCCTCACCTGCTCTGCCCCACTCATTCTGCCACCTTTGCTATTTCTATAACATACCACCATTCTCTGATATCAAAGTCACTGCCCTTGTTATTCCCTCCCCTTGAAATCCTCTTCATCAGAGAGCCCCATAGCTAGTTCCTTATGTCCTTCAGACCTTGACTCAAACATCAGCTTCTTAGTGCACTCTTCTCTGGCCACTCCATCTGCAATTTCAACTCTCCACCTCACATTTCCTATCCCTTTTCCATGCTTTGCTTTCTTCTCCTTAGCACTAAGCTTTATCTAATAATGTATTACAGGTTTTACTTATTTATCTTATTATTGTCCATTTTCTCACTGGAATATGAGCTCCATATAGGCAAAGGCTTTTGCCTATTTAGTGAACTACTACATCCTAAGCCCCCTGTACAAATTATGACATGTAAGTATTCACCAAATATTTGTTGAACAAGTGAATATATAATCTATTTAACTTACCCATGCATCATGAAGGAGAAGCATAAAGTAGAAATTGTTACCCCACTGGAAAAAGTCACCATCCTCCCTCAACTCATATAAATCTAGGACCTCACCTGTACATAAGTACATTCCGCACAGACAGACTCTAAGTGTCCCCAGCCTTCAAGTCAAGAAACTCAGCCAAGAAGGTTCATGCTGTCTTCTGCAGGTTTCCATTGCCCTCCACTTCCGTCTATATCACTTTATTTCCAGGGCCTTTACCTTTCCTAGTTCCTCACGGATGCTTTATCCAAGCCCACTCAAGTATCTTAAAAATCAGTGTTCAGATTACAAGGTTTTTTTTAAATTGGTAGGGTAACCAAGAATTACTATAACCAAGAATTACTATAATCAAGAAATATTTGAGACCAAGGCAACTAATCCTTTCTCAGTCTGGGAATTCTTCCATTAACAGAAGCTGAATTTGTATGGAATTCAGCTATAACAGTAGACACGAAACCTCCTGAAATGTATCTTTAGCATGTTAAAGTACATTGGGTAGGGCGTGGTGGCTCACGCTTATAATCCCAGCACTTTGGGAGGCCGAGGTGGGTAGATCACTTGAAGTCAGGAGTTCGAGACCAGTCTGGCCAACATGGTGAAACCTTGTCTCTATTAAAAATACAAAAATTAGCCTTGGTGGTGCATGCCTGTAGTCCCAGCTACTCAGGAGGTTGAGGCAGGAGAATCACTTGAGCCTAGGAGGCAGAGGTTTCAGTGAGCCGAGATCGCGCCACTGCACTCCAGCCTGGGAGACAGAGCGAGACTCCATCTCAAAAACTTAACAAAGTATATTCTAGGACTCATCACCTTGAAAGAGTCTATTTCTTTCTTCTAAATAATAAGGATCTCAATGCAGGGATATTATTGTTGTTTTTCCTAAATGCACTTCACTACCTGGAGACAATCTATCTCCTACGAAGAAGCCATTATGCAGCTCCCTTTTTAGCAGCTTATTGATCTACAAGCGCCCAGCCAGCCACCACACCACTACGGATATGTGTAATAAAAGCTGCTACAGGCATGCTGCCGGCAGAGGAGCACAAATGTCCTTCTTTGAAATGTTAACAACTCTGCTGACCCAAAGAGAAGAAATTCTCTTCAGTTTGAAATAAACCACTGGGTTCCTACAGGTTTTTAAATAAATATATATATATAACAAGAGACAGTTTTCCAGGGAAAGGGTTACCCACCATTTTATGAAACTTGAATTACTGTATAACTCATTAATAATATTTACAATTATTTTTTACAATTAAAGCCAGCTCTTCAAAACACAAGTTTAACAGAAATGTCTACCCAATGGCTATTGCTGAATTGTGACCTATAGCACTTTATACAACTTGGGCAGAAAGTGCTGGAAATCATTTTCCAGCTTAACCCAGCATAGTTAACTCCTAATATAAATCCAGGAGCTATGGGGGTCACAGGAAATGTTTCCTTGATATGAATCATTTATTCAACCTAGTTTAGAGAGCCAAGCAATGCAGCTATATCTATATTTATCTGCTAAAAGCAAAATAATTACTCTACTTATCTGAGTTAGATGGCAATGGGCTGTGCCCTTCGGATCTTATGGCTAAAGGAGAAGTCCTTATAATCCTGACTGTGACATGACCTGGACTGAACAATAGTTGTAGGCATTTCCAAAGAGAATCTGCTTCTCGGTGAGACCCTAATGAGTGAAACTGTCTCACATATTGTTAACCTGGAATTTGGTGGTCTTTGTAAGAAAAGGTGTGGCCATGACATCTCTCTGCCCCTGAATCCCCTTACAGGGGACAAATGCTTTCTGTAACATTCACCTACCACAATAGGGACAGATATATCAGAGAATCAGAGGCAGACACCCACCATGTTTTCCCAACATCACTGACCCACTCCTTTTGAAAGTCATGAAAAGTGAACTGAGGAATGAACCAAAGAAGAGGAAATTACAGAAGGCACAGTTTGCCTTCCTTCATCAGTCTGTTTTCATTATCTGACCAAAGTCACCATCAGAGGAGATATGAGGAGGCTGCTCTCAACAACGTTTGAGAGAGAGGCTTCATCAAGACAACCCAAGGACATTATTGATGATAAACATTGAGAAACTTGGAAAAGGATGCTGAGGGAATAGTCAGATATGCCAGTAAAAGACTCAGAAGTAGGCTGGGTGCAGTGGCTCACTCCTGTAACTCCAACACTCTGGGGTTTGGGATGCCGAGGTGGGAGGACCCCTTGAGGTCAGTAGTTCAAAGCTGCAGTGAGCTATGATTGCACCATTGCACTCCAGCCTGGGCCACAGAGTCAGACCCTGTCTCTAAAATTAAATTTTTTAAAAAAAATGTAAAGGTCCAGAAGCAAATTTGGAAATTCTTATATTCATGATAGGAACAAGAATGGAAGTAGGCTTCTCTGTATCCAAGGATGCTGATGAGAGGAACAGTGTGGGAAAGGCATGAAGGGTAGCGAAAGTGGGCAAGATTATCATGAAGTGGTGGCTAGACTTTAAATTGCTTTGTGAATTGGGGATATGGAGGCTTTAAGAAAAAATAAAACCTTAAAAAAGAAAATAAATTGAAGTTTATCATACGCATTACAAAACAATTCACATCAGGGTTCCTTTTAATAGTGAATCCCCCACCCTAGCCCAATTAAGTTATGAATCTTTTTAACATGAGATTTCCAGATCTAGTGCATTAACTGAGATAAACTTTCATTCATTCAACAAATATTTACTAAGTACCTATTATGGCCCATGCATCATATCCATGCATTATGCAAAACCCTGAGGATAAAAAGGTGAATAGGAAATATTTCCAAAATGGTCTCAAAAGGGAGGAAACATATGGGTAAGCAAATAAATATGACAAAATGTCACTATTGCTGGAAAGAAAGTATGTTTGGTGTGTCCAGAAGCCTAAAGGAGGGAGAAAGTACTTCAACCTGGTAGTTGGGGATGAGGGGACATCCAGAAGGACTGGGAGAAAGGGCTTTAGGCTGATTCCTATGGGATTTGCAGGCACTGGACAGGCAGACTTGGAGGTAGAGGGCCGAGATGGGGAGGAGGCTTCCAGACAAAGGGAGCATCATAAGCAAAAGCTCCCAAGGGATAAAATAGCTTAGCTTGTTTGGGGGCCCAGGAGTTCTTCACCATGACTAGAGCAGAGTGTGCTGGTGTGGAGAAAAGTATGGAAGAGAATGGAATGCAAGATGGGGAGGTGGGGACAGCCATGTCACCAGACTGGTGGGGCCTTATGTGCCATGTGCCATGATGAGGATTATGTACTTTATTCTGATGGTAGGCTGTGGAGAGCCACTGAAGGGTTTCAAGAAAAGTAATAACATATTAGTGTTGTATTTAAGGAAAATCGCTCTACATAGGAAGCCCTGACAAGAGATTAGAGAAGAGAGAAACCAAGTAGACAGTGCTGCCAGAGCCCAGGAGACCAGGAAGGACCCTAGGATAGGATGGGGAGATGCACATAAAAGTTATTAGGAGTTAAAGTGACTTGTTCACTGCTTGGGTGAGTCGGGCAGAAGAGAAGAGAACCTTGAAGATGAGCTCCAAGTCCCTGCTTTTGGCAAGTAGAGAAGCAATAAGCCATGTTCTCCAAGACAGAGGAAAATGAAGAAGAGATGAGTCTGGAGGAAAAAGATAAAATAGATTCCTTTGGACTCACGGGTGATCCTAGTGGAGATATCCAATAGGCAAGATGCTTGGATGGAAAGACTGGCTAGAGATTCCCAGTGCAACTAGTCATGAGCGTAAAAGAAAATGGCCCTAGACATGGCTGAGACTGATCCAGGAGAAGGTACAGAGTGAGAAAGAGAAGTGGAATTCTGAAGGATATCCACACAGTCTGAGGAAGAAAAACTGGCAAAGGAGAAAGAATAAGAATAGAGCTACAAACAGATCCAGTAGAGAACGGTGTCTGGAAAGCCAGGGAGGTGAAGTTTTTTCAGGAGCAGTCCCAGGAGGGGGATGGGTGAGGAAACCTAGCACACGCGAGTGCATGGGAGGTGCACATGAGGAAGGAAAGAACGCCAGGCAAGCAGAGAAGCCACAACTAAAAAGAAAAAGGGCCAAGCAAGTCACCTTCCACTCCGTTGATGTTGACATTGAGGAAGGAGTGAGACAGAAGAGGTTGAAGACACAGAGGCCAGCCTCTCCCAAAGTGGAAGGTCATTCACCTCACGAAGTGCAACATGTCTCCCTCCCTGCAGAGCATCAGGAACGAAGCAGATCACCCACCTGGAACCTTCAGCACTGGCCTGTCCGGGGCTGCATCTGGGCATCTCTTCCAGCCCTGTGTTTACCAAAACATGAGCACTGAAGTTATTCTGCTTCAACAACCCTGAAATCCCTTGGAACTTTCATGATCCCTTGGTAATGAGAGGCCAGCTTTGGTTTGTTTAAAGCATTATCAACTGAAAAAAAATGGAGTTCTTGCTACAATTCTGAGGGGATTTTTCATTCCAGCTATAGTTTGTATAAATAGAGAAGGCAGAAACACATTGTCTTAACATAGGGACTCTTGAATGAAGCCACCCTCATAATTTTAAGAATAAATGATTGGGCCGGGTGCGGTGGCTCAAGCCTGTAATCCCAGCACTTTGGGAGGCCGAGCTGGGCGGATCATGAGGTCAGGAGATCGAGACCATCCTGGCCAACATGGTGAAACCCCGTCTGTACTAAAAAAATACCAAAAACTAGCCGGGTGTGGTGGCAGGCGCCTGTAGTCCCAGCTACTCGGGAGGCTGAGGCAGGAGAATGGCGTAAACCCAGGAGGTGGAGCTTGCAGTGAGCTGAGATCCGGCCACTGCACTCCAGCCTGGGCGAGAGAGCGAGACGCCATCTCAAAAAAAAAAAAAAAAAAAAAGAATAAATGATTGATACCTTACTCAACAGTAGTAAAACAACTTGAAGTTTAACTAACATTCTCTACTCAGTTTCAAAAGTGATATGAAAACTGCTAAAGAAGACAACTATACTCTATTTCTTTTTTGTCAGTTCTCACCTTTTCTTTACCAGTTCTCACTGAATTCTCTTCCCTGGGGTTAAAATGTCTTCTGAGAGGTCCGTGCTCAACCCTGGGTTTGTCTCACACCCTCAATAGCTGGTTACTCTCTGCCTCAGTGCTCTATCTATTTAAAGTTCAATCTATGATCAAGTTAATTGAAAAAGTGATTTTAGTTCAACTTTCTGGCTCTTGGAATTCTTGATTTTTTTCTCCACAAGCAGCAGGAAATTTAAAAGGGGGTGGAATGACTTGTCCATTAGTCTCCATCTCAGTAATCAATCATTGTAAAGCCCTGATTTCCCCCTTACACATCAGAAGGGAATAAAGCAAAATGTTATTCTGTCTACACTCTTCCCTAATAGCTACTTTCAAGGAAAATGTTGGTTAGGGATGAACTGATTCCCCTTTTTTCTAAATGCTTCTTGTTACTAGTTGCAAAAGTCAACCACAGACTGCCCCAAAGACAAAGTTTTCTAGTAATTTTCCTTAAAGAAACTGCACCCTGCACACTGAACAACACAATCTGAATAAAATTTTACCTTTCTTATCAGAATTGTAACAATCACTCATATGGCTTGAATGTGCATGCATGTGAATATTTGCTTCAGATCTTTTGTTTTTGTTTTCAAAAAACAAAATATCAGGCCAGTTGCGGTGGCTCACACCTGTAATCCCAGCACTTTGGGAGGCCAAGGTGGGCAGATCACTTGAGGTCAGGAGTTCAAGAATAGCCTGGCCAACATAGTGAAACTCCATCTCTATTGAAAATATAAAAATCAGCTGGGCATGGTGGCAAGTGCCTGTAATCAAGGCTGAGGCACAAGAATCATTTGAACCCAGGAGATAGAGGTTGCAGTGAGCAGAAATCACACCACTTCACTTCACGATGGGTGACACAGCAAGACTCTGTCTCAAAAAAATAAATACATAAATAAAATATCATAGATGCTTTGGAAGTTCCCTGGCACCCTTCCCAATTCCATTTCTTTCCCTTTCTTGAGAAAAGTAAACACCATCCTTCATTTTGTGTTTATTAGTCTCATGCATATTTTTATGCATACAATGCAAATATGTTTCCTTAGAGAATATCTAATATGGTTTTACCTGTTTTTGAACTTCGTATAAATGGTATCGTATTCTATATTTCATTCTGCACTCTACCTTTCTTACTCAAAGTTGTGTTTATCCATTTGGAAACATATACATGTGCTTCATGTAATAATATTAACATACATGTGTTATATAATAGAAATGATCACAGTATATTTGAAATACATGTTTTAATATTAATTGGGCCAGGCATGATGGCTCATGCTTGTAATCCCAGCACTTTGGAAGGCCCAAGGCAGGCAGATCACTTGAAGTCAAGAGTTTGAGACCAGCCTGGACAACATGGGAAAACCCCATCCCTACTAAAGATACAAAAATTAGCCAGGAGTGGTGGCAGGTGCCCGTAGTCGCAGCTACTCAGGAGGGTGAGGCACGAGAATCACCTGAACCCAGGTTATGGAGGTTGCAGTGAGCCAAGATCACACCACTGCACTCCAGCCTGAGCAACAGAGTAAGACTTGGTCTCAAAAAATAATAATAATTAATTAATATTAACACATGTATTTCAAATATACCATGATCATTTCTATTGTATGAATATACCATACATCATTATCTATCTTTTTATTAATGAACATTTAAATCTTTTATTTTGTGATACTGTCACAAACAGTGGTGCCATGGACATTCTTGGATGGGCTTCATGTGCTCATAAATGGAAGGGCCGGGCCACAGGCATGCACGTCTTCAACCTCATGATAGAGTGCCCCATCT
The DNA here is from genome assembly GCF_043159975.1 of Macaca nemestrina. Lineage (NCBI taxonomy): Eukaryota > Metazoa > Chordata > Mammalia > Primates > Cercopithecidae > Macaca > Macaca nemestrina. The sequence continues at coordinate 17,925,809 of NC_092128.1, forward strand.
CTCTCCAGTGTTGTGCCAGTGAGCAGGCAGCATCGCCTGAGCATGGAGCTTCTTTCGGGTAAAAACAACCCTAGCCCATCCAGGCCTGTGAAATACTCCAGGCCCTTGGGGAAATGGAGCTGCATTGCCTAAATAGAATCACTATTATAAAGATGAAGAGAAATTGAGGGCAAAACTGAATGACAGGGACTCCAGAGCAAATAAAGTGTCCAACAGAGTGAGCTCCAGAATATAGAACAGCAGGGCATTTTAAAAAGCAGGAAATGATATAAATGCATGAAGATGACCTAATATAAAGTAAATTGCCTTTTCTTGGCAAAATACTTTGACGCCAAAAAAAAAAAAATCAATTGAAATAATTCAGATACTGCAGTCTCCCATAAAAGCACCAAATCTGTCAAAGTTCTGTGAATGCTCACAGCAGCTTGTACTCAAACGAAACATCACCTGTAGATGAATCCTAGTGACTCCTGGAAGGTCCTTTAAATGCCATCTCTGTGCATACAAATTTACAAAAAAATAGGCCAGGCACGGTGGCTCACACCTGTAATCCCAGCACTTTGGGAGGCTAAGGTAGGTGGATCACCTGAGGTCAGGAATTTGAGACCAGCCTGGCCAACATGGTGAAACCCCATCTCTACTAAAAAAAAACAAAAACAAAAAGAAAGAAAGAAGAATACAAATTAGCCAGAAGCGCTGACGGGTGCCTGTAATCCCAGCTACTCAGGAGGCTGAGGTAGGAGAATCACTTGAACCTGGGAGGCAGATATTGCAGTGAGCCGAGATCATGCTGTGGCAGTGGGCGCCTATAATCCCAGCTACTCAGGAAGCTGAGGCAGGAGAATCACTTGAACCTGGGAGGCGGAGGTTGCAGTGAGCCAAGATCGTGCCACTGCACTCAAGCCTGGGCAGTAGAGTGAGACTAGGTCTCAAAAAAAAAAAAAATTACAAAACAATACACTCTTTTCATCCTTGAATCACCTGTTCACTGCCCAGCTTATATTTATACTTGCTGTTTTTAAACATTATGAATATATGATCTCTGATATGATGTGATCTATAAAATTTGGGCAGCAATGGCTGCCTTTTAGGAGGACAGGCATCTGGGGGACAAGCAGGGGTGGCAGGGCGACTAGACAAGCATTACCTAGTCAGGGCTTAAAACATTTAAGTGAGGCTGAGATTCCACCTTATCAATCCACAAATATCTCTCTAAGAACATCTTAGGATCGATTGCATGTCGCCTTTTCTGCAAAACATGCCCTGACTGCTCCCAGATGGGGCCCAGTCATTCAGGTTCCCAGCACAGAAATCTCCCGTAGAACTAACCAGGGTGCTTATACTTGTGAGTTTACCTGCCTGTCTCCTCACTTTTTAGCTCCATGAGAACAGAAACAACAGATTTCACTCAAAATCCTTCATCTCAAGTAATGGCCTAGCATTGTTGGTGCTTAATAGACATTTTTTTTAATAAGTTCAGTGAAATATTCTTCACCATTCAATGATTTTTAAATGTCTCAAGGGATGTATTCATTAGTTTTCCTTGTCTTGTGTATTGGTACTCCTTAGAAGCTCTGTTTAGAAGAAGCAAAAAAAAATCTAAAGCTCAAAAATGTTTAGCTGTAAGCCCTATGAGGGCAGGAATTTCGTGTTTTATTAACTTCTGCATCCCAAGCATACTTTGGCTGTGCCTAATACATAGGTGCTCAATGAATGTGCTGAATAGGCCGAGCGTGGTGGCTCATGCCTGTAATCCCAGCACTTTTGGAGGCCGAGGCGGGCATATCACCTGAGGTCAGGAGTTTGAGACCAGCCTGGCCAACATGGTGAAGTCCCATCTCTACTAAAAATACAAAAATTAGCCAGGCATGGTGGAGTGTGCCTGTAATCCCAGCTACATAGCCTGGGCAACAAGAGTGAGACTCTGTCTCAAAAAAAAAAAAAGAAAAAAAATTGTGCTGAATGAAGAGACTTGGCTATGAAGTATTCCACACACTAAACAGAATCCAGTTCCTTTCTCTATTGAATGTTTAAATGTTATATTTATTTCATGGGGGAATTTACCATTTTAACCACTTTTAAAGTCCAGAGGCATTAAGTACATTCACACTGTTGTGCATCTATCATTACCTTTCTCTTAGGTTTTTCACTTTAAACTTGATCTGCACATCACATTTCAAGCCATTCAAAAGAGGAAAAGTTCATTTTTATTACATGATTGTAGAGTGGTAAGAAATTAGCTATTCCTATTGCAAACTAGCACCCGGGATGATCTCTTTAGAAATCGCTTTCTTTGTCTCTCACATATGTCTGTCTGTCTCTCTCTTTCCCTCCCTCCCTCCTTCCCTCCCTCTTTCTCTTTCCACCCCCCATCAACTTTCACCTTGCCCATCTTTTCACCCTCCCTCAACCATGTACCTATTATCTACTTTTTGTCACCTAGATCTAACTTTCTCATCAAATGTAAAAGTGTAAAAGGGCTTGGAGTTTATAGAATCGAAACACATTATTTCACATATGAGAAAATAAGTCATATAAAAGAAGGTATGAATTCTCTCAAAAACAGCAATCAAGACATTAGGATGATTTTTCCATCTATTCATCCACCAAGTCACACCCTTCCTCCTCTCTGTGTATCATTTGGGGGTAGTAAGTTATTAACATATCTGCATCTAAATAAATGCCGGTGATTCTGACATCTAACATCTAGATGTGTGCATGTGGGGTGTGCGTGTTGGTGTATGATGGGTCAAACTAACCCAGAGTGTGTTTCGCATTCTGCCTGAAGGCCTAGGATTACTTACTAATAGCAAAGAGGGGGAAATGTTTTCAACCAACAATCCAAAGTGGAATATACAGTATTGATCCTCTAATTGATCCTTACTGACCCTACAGTAAAAGAATAAATAAACTGACCTCTTCAACAGAAAAAAAAAGGCTCTAGACTTTGTTGACTCAATAAAAAGAGCTCACTCCTGCATTCCCTGACTAGTTGATTCCTGATCCAATTGACGCAGGTAAGACCTCCTGAGGAAACACCGGATACCACTGCACATGACAATGAACTTGGGAAACCACGAGCTGGAGTGTAAGCTGCCTTAAGACAAGAACCAACCATGCCTTTTTGTTCTCCCTCCTCACCTAGCAAAGAGCTCTGCACACAGCAGGTTCTCAAAACACATCTCTTTACTCCATCCATTCATTTGCCCAGTGAGTCACAGGTTTTCTTCTCGAACCATTGACTTTCACTGGTTAGTTGAGCTTTAGGATGATTGAGGAGGAGAGGTGGGATATGAGTGTGTTTATTTGTTAATACGGGCATACACATGGCATATATGCAAGGAGGTGCACATCATGTATACAAGACTACGGATGTTTGCATGTGTTTCTTTGAAGGTGAGTATGTCTTAAATTTTTTAATCAATCAGCAAACAGCGTTTCAGAAGCTATAAGTACAGGACCCCAAGTGTGTTTCAGAAATTAAACAGTTCCTGCCCTCTAGGAATTAAATAAAGAGTGCAGAAAGAAAGAGGCTGTGGAGGCCCCTCGGCTAATGAAACCTCCTGAACTCCAGTCTATATTAGGTTTGCCACCTCTTTTCCCTGCAGCACCCAAAGCCTCCTTGTATTATAAAATTAAAACTAATGGAACTACAGCCACATGTCACTGAACGACAGGGATATGTTCTCAGAAATGCATCGTTAGGCGATTTTGTCATCATGCAGACATCAGAGTGTACTTCTATAACCTGGATGGTGTAACCTGGTACACACCAAGGTTATGTGGCTTAGCCTATTGCTCTGAGGCTATAAACCTGAACAGCATGTTACTGTACTGAATACTGTAGGCAATTATAACACAATGGTAAGTATTTGTGTTTCTAAACACAAGAAAGATGCAGTCGAAATGCAGTAGAGAAGACAAAAAATGATACACCTGTGGAGACTCTTACCACGAATGGAGCTTGGAAAACTGGAAGTTGCTTTGGGTGAGTCAGTGAGTGAGAGGTGAGTGGTGAGTGACAGTGAAGGCCTAGGACACTACTGTACACTACTGTACACCTTATAAATGTTGTGCACTTAGGCTACACCAAATGTATACAAAATATCTTTCTTTTTCCAACAATAACCTCAGCTCACTGTAGATTTTTTACTTTATGTGCTTTTTAATTCTTTTAACTTTACAACTGTATGAAATATTTTCTTTTTTTTTTTTTTTTTTTTTTTTTTTGAGACGAAGTCTGGCTCTGTCGCCCAGGCTGGAGTGCAGTGGCCGGATCTCAGCTCACTGCAAGCTCCGCCCCCCGGGTTTACGCCATTCTCCTGCCTCAGCCTCCCGAGTAGCTGGGACTACAGGCGCCCGCCGCCTCGCCCGGCTAGTTTTTTGTATTTTTTAGTAGAGACGGGGTTTCACCGTGTTAGCCAGGCTGGTCTCGATCTCCTGACCTAGTGATCCGCCCGTCTCGGCCTCCCAAAGTGCTGGGATTACAGGCTTGAGCCACCGCGCCCGGCTGAAATATTTTCTTTCTGTTTTTTTTTTTTTCTTTCTTTTTTTAAGATGGAGTTTCACTATTGTTGCCCAGGTTGGAGTGCAAAGGTACGATCTCAGCTCACTACAACTTCCGCCTCCCAAGTTCAAGCAATTCTCCTGCCTCAGCCTCCCGAGTAGCTGGGATTACAGGCATGTGCCACCATGCCTGGTTAATTTTTTGTATTTTTAGTAGAGACAGGGTTTCACCATGTTGGCCAGGCTGGTTTCGAACTCCTGACCTCAGGTAATCCACCCGCCTCAGCCTCCCAAAGTGTTGGGATTACAGGAATGAGCCACCACGCCCAGCCTCCTTCTTTATAGCCTTATCCTATAAGCTTTTTTCAGTTTATAAAATTTTTTATTTTTCAACTTTTGAAACATTTTTGTTAAAAATTAAGATACACACATACATTAACCTAGGCCTGCATAGGGTTGGGATCATCAGTCTCGCTGTCTTCCACCTCCACATCTTGTCCCACTGGAAGGTCTTCAGGGGCAATGGCACACATGGAGATGTCATTTCCTACGATAACAATGCCTTCTTCTGGAATCCCTCCTAAAGGACCTGCCTGGGGCTGTTTTACTGTTAACTTTTTTTATAAGCAGAAGGAGTACACTCTAAAATAATGATTAAAAGTATATCATAGTAAATACATAAACCAGTAACAGTCATTTTACTATCAAGTATTACATACTGTACATAATTGTTCGTGCTAGACTTCTATACCACCAGCAGTGCAGTACGTTTCTTTACACCAGCATCAACACAAACACAGGAGTAATGGGTTGTTGCACTGTGACATCTGTGATGTCACTAGGCCATAAGAAGTTTTCAGCTCCATGATAACCTTATGAGACCACTGCCATATGTGCAGTCTGTCTTTGGCCAAAATGTCACGGGGCATATGACTGCGTTTCATTTTTGGCTTGCTTGTCATTCTTCCCCTTTGCACTTCCTAAGGGAAGACCTTCATGGTACCCACTACCCTGTGCTATATTACACATGATTCATATATTAGATATTATTTTTACTCTATGAGTATTTTTTTTCAGATGGAGTCTCGCTGTGTCACCCAGGCTGGAGTACAGAGGCATGATCTCAGCTCACTGCAACCTCCACTTCCCGGATTCAAGCCATTCTCCTGCCTCAGCCTCCCGAGTAGCTGGGATTACAGGCATGGGCCCCCATGCCCAGCTAATTTTATATGTTTTGTAGACACAGAGTTTCACCATATTGACCAGGATGGTCTCGATCTCTTGACCTCATGATCCGCCCACCTTGGCCTCCCAAAATGCTGGGGTTACAGGCATGAGCCACCATGCCTGGCCATGAGTATTTATTTATTGTCCATCTCTCCCCTCTGGAATGTAAGCTTCTCCATGTGGTCCAACACTGGACCTGATGTACAGCCCACAGGCCCTCAATAAATACTTGTTGAATGAATGAATGTGTCCTTCATGTCTATAACTTCATCATCTACCACAGCGAGCAAAGTAAATACGCAAAAGTTATATGACAAAATGTGTATGCACTTCGGTCAGTGAGCTTCAAAACAGGGTGTGTGAGCTGCTCTAATTACTTCCATTTAGAATTGAGATTCCAAGAGTATTATTTCCTTTTTCCTCTCAATTTGTGGAATCAATATCCCAGTTTCTTCTCTACCTCACTCCTGCCCCGATAGATTCTAAGATGATGGTAGAGTGTGGTAGGTGTGTTCCCACACCTGGAGCCAGAATTCGAACTCTGACACCTTTGTTTCCTAACTAACTGTGAGACTTCGCAAGTTATCTGACCTTTATGTGCCTCAGTTCCCTCAACTTTAGGATGAGAATTTAAAATAATACTAATACTTCCGAGGGTTATTATGAACAATAAGTTAGCTAATACATGTAAAACTTTTAGGAGAGACCTGGCATCAAGGTTGGCTATAATTATCATTAATCTCTCTCCCACCCCATCAACTTTGCAAGTGATGTTTAATGGAGATGGAGAGGACACGGGGGAAGAAGCGAGAAGCTTGTGAGAATTCTGTGAGTTGATGATGGGAAATTAAAATACAGATTTACCATAATTGACCATGAACTAAAGCCTTCTGCCCAATATATTCAAGTAGCAAAGTTTCTTAAAGTGTAGAATGATATACTTAAATTTAAACCCAAGTTATCATGGAATTATATTCATCTGAAACAAAGTATGTGCTTGGTTCTTTTAGAGGCTATAGGTTCTATGTGGCACTGTCCAACAGAATTTTCTCTGATGGCAATAATGTTCACTGTAATCTGCACTGTCCCACACAATAGCCAGTAGGCACATATAGCTATTGGACATTTGAAATGTGGCCAATACAACTAAGGAAATAATTTTTTTGTTTGTTTTTTGAGATGGAGTCTCACTCTGTCACCGAGGCTGGAGTGCAGTGGCACGATATCGGATCACTGCAACCTCCGCCTCCTGGGTTCAAGCGATGCTCCTGCCTCAGCCTCCCAAGTAGCTAGGATCACAGGCACATACCACCAGGCGCAGCTAATTTTTGTGTTTTTAGTAGAGATGGGGTTTCACCGTGTTGGCCAGGCTGGTCTCGAACTCCTGACCTCAAGTGATCCGCTTGCCTCGGCCTCCCAAAGTGCTGGGATTACAGGAATAAGCCACTGTACCCAGCCTATTTTATTTAACTTTGGTTATTGTTAACTTAAACAGCCACATGTGGGTAGTGGCTCCCCAGCTGGGCAGCACAGCTATAGGGGATTTGATATACAAGCTCCCTGACTTGGTCCATGCCTGCTCTCCAGCTCCGGGTCTGCTCCTTCTCCTTGCCCCAGAAATCAACACTCACAAGGCCAAACTGCTGTCCCACACCTCTATGGTTGTGCATATTCTGGCCCATTGACTGAAATAGCCTTCCTCCACATCCACCTCCAAACCTTATCAAACATCTTGTTCAGATTTCATTTCCTCAGGACAACTTTCCCTAACCTCCTCCCGCCTACCTCCTGCTACTGCCAACACAATCTACCATCACTTCCTCTGTGTTTCTCTGCATCTGTTTCTATTGCTGCTCTCATCATCCTGTAGTTGTAACCTATTTTCTGTGACACTAACAGACTATGAAAATTGTAAGGACCAGGTCTTACGCGTTTCTTCATCCTAGTGACGTGTGCCCAACACACAATACATGTGCAGTAAATATTTGCTGATACCATTATTAATTTTTAAATATGTGAATGTTTTCTTAAAATTATTTTTGGAGCATTGACAACCACCTTGTGATTATGGGAACTATTTAAGTCAAAGTCTATTATAAGGCCAATTTTCAAATAATAAAAAGTTCTTAGAGTATCAGTTGAAGTTCTTATTTCAAACCATATCAATATAACATTTTAGTACAAACTAAATAATATAATTGATCCCTTAGAGTTCCCTAGAACAAAATCCTACCTATAGCTCTTCCTCCTAAGGGTCTGGAAGTCTCTTGGATTTCAGAAACTGATCTTGTCACTGATCTGTCCCCAGTGCCTGCAGTCACTTAGTAGGGAGACATGAATGAGATTTAAAAGCAAGAAGACAAAAGGACCTGATTTAAGACTTGTCAAGGACACCATCAAATGGGAATTCAGGGTAATCCACCCTTGCTATACCCTATATCCAAACTTACCCTCAAGAAGGAAATAATTGAAACCTTATCCATCACAAAAAATAATGTTCATAAGTGATGTGTGTCTGCTTAGTGACATGCTAGCCAAAAAAGAATTGTCTGTTTTCCTTATTCTTTGGCAAAGCTCAAGAAATGGTCCTTTCATAGACTATGTAGCATGTGTTGCAATATTAACCTGGTCTGACAGCCACACTGGTTCATATTTTCCCATCATGATTTTCTAATTTTTTACTTAAATTCTCACACAAGTGTTTCTTTAATTAGAATAAGCTCATGATGGATACATTTCTGTGAATCTAATTTGTATGAAATATTTCCCAAATATCAAGCATCTGGTGAATGTATTTTACAAATGATTGTCTTTCCTTACCTCCAGGAACTTACAGTTTAATAATGCAAACAAATGAATACACAGTGATGAGAAATGTATATGTGTGGGTACAGCATGGCAGAAGGTCCTTGAGGAGAGTGGATTTCAGAATGACTGTAAATCCAAATGACTTTACCTTCAAATTAGACATAGATTTGACATTCATTTTCTTATTAATTATGTGGTTTTATGTTGAAATGCACAAATGGCACTTTCTAATGTAATTAACATCGATTTAACAAATAACTAAGTTCTTTAGATCATTTAGATAAGTCTCTAATTTTCCTATATATTAACAGATTTTAAAGTCTTTTTTCTGGTTTTCCTTTTCCCTTGCCCAATACATATCTTCCAGAATTTTAATCAAAGTAGATATTTCAAAGAAGACAAAGGTCTGAGATCTCTTTAGCAGTTTCTAATGAATAATGTGAGATAAACATCTTTTTCTAAAATGTCTCATTTAAATATAGGGATATCAATTTATCTTTTTAACTTCCTTATAAAATCTCCCCATCTAATAGGAACACTGATTAAGTGTAAAAATTATGTTCTATATGTTATTGGAATTGCTTGTGAATTCTACTAATATAACATGCACTTATTTCCAAAAAGTGTCTATTGCTGCTCAGAAAAGGAAGATCTGGTTTTCAAAGAGTGTGTTTTGAGGTTAAAAATGAAGATAGTGACCCTAACTCTCTCAAGATTTGTAAGGCTGGCATGCCATCTATCTCAATAATACCTAACAAGAATGTCAAATGGACAGAAACAGCCATGGTAAGCGGGTGCTTGCCGCTGACAGTGATTGCTGTATTTTGGGTGATGGGGAACACCATTTCCATTAGTTCAAGTGAAATACAATGCCTTGCCAACTCTAGGTATCACTGTATTCAATAACCCTGCTGTGCCATGTCCATTTTCTGTTGCTGCAATTAAAAATTAGTCGATACAAAGTCAAAATGTTGTATATCCTTCCCCTATCCCTTTCCCTGTCACCGTGTTTCCAGCTTCACCGGAAGAACATGTCACTATGGCAACCAATCCCTCCGGTGCACAGACCAAGTCAACCTTTCTAGTCAGACTGCCAAGCAGAGCAACAGGGAATCAAAGCTCTGAATGGAACCGCCAGAAACCATGAATTCCATCCCCCTTTCTCTAAGTGGGGTTAACCAATACAAGAAGGGATACCTCTCTTGTTCTAGAAGGCATTCAAAGAAGGAAAAGTAAGAATATCCTTCAACAAATTCTCCCAGTGTTTGCTGTTCATTATTAACATGAATTCTCCCTTACATTTCAGCTAACTTCCTCTCATTTCAACTTTAAAGAAAGCAGAAAATCATGGATAAAATAACACTTTATAAATCTGAGAATCCGAACTGTTATAAGGTCACTCATTGTCAGAAAATATTCTAGGCCCTCTTGTTTTCCTGCCTTGATGTCCAAACCCAAGCTGCTCTCTTCTGGACTCCCCTAATATTCTGTACATCTTTACAAAGTGGTAATGCTCCAAAAGGGTCACCTCTTCCAATAAGAGCCCAATTGTGAAGCAAATGGGATATTGGTTGTATTAACACACCCACAACAAAATCAGCTAAAATCCCTAGTCATTCTAAAGAAGGTACAAAACAAACACTTAGATAGATTCTGTCTCTGAAGTCACCTCACCTAAATCTGACCTGGCCACCTAGACCAGACCCACTGCTAGTCACTCTTAAACAATTGACTCTTTTTCAAATTAACAATTTTTCCTGATCAACTGCATACTTGTATCCATCAAAGAACATCAGTTCTCATAAATATTACTTTAATACAGCAGCAAACTTCACAGTATTATAATGAGACATTAAGAACTGCTTTTATATCTTGGCCTCAAAGACTTTGCAAATAATAGTATCTTTGTCACCTTGACATCACCATTTAATAGTTAAAGAGAATGAAACACAAGGGGGAAAAAACCAGACTCATAAAATCTGCACATCTTCCTGGGATGTAGCTACCATAGAAGAGAACATATTCCTTTCTTCAGAGCAGTATTAATACACATTCAAACAATATTCCAGTGGGTTGACAACAGGATGGTTCTCAAAGTATAAATCACACAGGTTTACAAATTCCATCAGATAAGCAGAATTTTTTAAGTAATGTAATCATATTAAAGTATCAAATAAATTTGTATCATTGGCAAATGCAGCTTGTTTTCTGTTTTGGTTATACACTTTGGGAATTTTTATATACATTTTCTGAAAATCTCATTTTTTTTCTCTGACATGCCCACTTTGGTGTTACTCAAAGAACTATTTTTTTGTTGTTGTTTTTACTTATTAGATCTTGTTGATATTCAATGCACACAAGAAAGTCACTACTGTCAACCACTGTTTCAGAAGGAGACATGAAGAATTGTGATATGATGCTGCTGGTCAGCTGGCTTCGAACTGCTTACAGGACAGGGGCTGTGATTTATTGGTGTTTATATGACCAACGCCTACACCATACCTGGTATAGTATAGCGCTCAGCAAACGTTTCTGGTATGAATAAGGCCTTCTCTGTGAAATGTTTCCCCCAATTTCCCTTGATTAAATCAGTTCAACAAAAAGTATTGGGAGCCTGTCTACCCCGACACATGACTCTTACAGGGCTTCCTTTAAGAGCACAAACGCCGTTCGAGATTCCCTTCTTCTCAGAGGCTGATGAAGCATTATCCTGGGTAAGAACCCTGGACTATGAGGTTCCACTCGAATCCCGACAGAGACGCGCGAAAGGAGAGGCAGGGGAGAGAGTTAAGCCTGAACCAAGCTTCATTAGCAGCTATTGGGAGGCAAGTTCCGGCCCCGAGGCTCAGCCAGGCCTGGATAACCCGACCGCCTGGAACCCAGAGACCTGATAGCCTGTGGCCTGGGGAGGAAACGCGAGGGGCTGCGGGGCCTACAGGCTCCGGGCTCTTCGCAGCGCCACGCCTAGCGCCCGGCGCTTACCTTTCCGAATGAGGGCGGCGATCTCGGGGTCGAAGCCCTGCCGGTGGCACTTCCTCCAGAGACCCATGTTGGTGGAGTTGTACTGCCTGCTGCACTCGTCCGCGGGGCTCATGGCGAACAGCTGCCGGCGATTCCGCGCCCGGAGGAGTTTGCCCTCCCAGCGGTCCAGGCGCGAGCGGCTCGCCCGGAGCGGCAAGTTGTTGTTATTGTTGTAAATGAAGCCGGGGTCGACCCGGCGGGTGTTGAAGGCCTTGCACCTGTCCCTGTGCTTCCTGGCGTCCGTCTCGTACCAGTGGTCCGAGCAGATAGCCACGGCCAGCATGCCGAGGGCGCAGAGCGCTAGCGAGAGGCCGGTGTAGAGCAATAATCTTCCGGCAGCCATGCCTCGGCTTGGCGGCTACACCATGGGCATGTTCCGCCGCAGCCTCGCCTTCCCTCGCCGCACCCGGAACAAAGCGGCGAGCGGCCGAGCTGGGGGAGGGGGCAGGCGAGGGACTCGCGCCGCGGCCCCCCCTCGGCCCCCGCCTACCGGAGCGCGGCCCGGGGACTGCGGGGATGGGGGCGGGCGGTCTAAAAAGTTCTGATCTGGAGAGGCTCCCGCTGGCTCCTGGGCATCCTCTGGGGCAGGTGCAGCCTCCGGCGGCGGCGAACCCAGTGCAGCCGCCTCCCGCCCCCTCCCAGCCCCGCAGGAAGCGACTGCCCCGAAGCTGCCGCCTCGGCTTCCAGCCCGGCTTCGGGAGCCGCTGCCCTCGGGCCGGAAACTAAATGCCAAGTGTCCTCGGCTGCGGTGGGGCTTGCGGGGGTTTCTTTGTGCAGGATGGTGACGGGACAGAACTCGCCTGTCTCTCTAAGGGAGACGGGGGGTGCTGTCAGGAGGCGCCACCCGACCACCGGGTGAAGTGGAACGCCCCCGATGCGGCCGGCGGGCGAAAGAAACCTCCAGGTGCTGGGGCCAGCTTCTCCGAGTCCCTCCTGGGTCTCCGGCTCAGAGAGTCTCTCCCTCCCCGTCTGCAAGCAAAGACCTGGGGCGCGCACCCAGAAATGTTCTTCCTCTCTGGGTCGGATCCTTTTAAAATCTCCGTTCTCTGGTCACCAGCAGGTCGGTTGCTCCTTCTGACCCGCGTGCTGCGCTCAGAGGCGCACTCCCAGCGGACGCACGGTCTCGGCCGACCTTTCCCCGCGAGCTCCCCGGTGCACTGCCTCTGGCATCGCCATTCAGGCGGCCCCTCGGGCCGACAGCGTGGTCACCTGGGCGGCGTTACCGGACAAGTCCCGGCCGGGGGTCTGCGGAGACTGGGCGGCTGCTGGCGGACGCGAGGGGCAGGCTGCGCGGCCGAGGGCGCACCGGGCAGCGCTTGCGGCGCACGGCGCTGGGGGCTCGGCGTACCGCGCCTTCAACACCATGGACAGGTCACGCCGTCGCGGCCGCTGCCGGCCCAGCCGCCAGCCCCCGAGCGTCACGCAGCTCTTCCCAGCGCCGTCTTCTGCCTGGAGTGTCCACCCGGCCGCCTCTGGACCCGGCTCTCCCGCGACGCCTCCGCCTCACTTCATCTGGCACCCGGGAGCCCCGGGAGCCTGCCGCCCAAGTGCAAAGAAAATGCCGCAGGCACCAAGGAAAACCCCGGTCCCGGCCTCTCCAAACAATCCGCCCCTTTCTCCAGCCACCTGAGCCCCTGGCACTCTGGCACCCCGTCTGGTCTGCCCAGCTGGGCTCAGCCGCTCTCAGATTGCACCATTTTCTTCTCAGCCCACCCTAGCGCCGAGATGCCGGCTCACTCGGCAGCGTGCAGAGAATCCCGTCCCGGCCTCCGAGTCCCACGATCCGGCTCCTGGCGCGCGGTGGTCGCCGAGATGAATGGAGAGAGGGTGGGGGAGGGAGGCTGGGTTACTCGGCTTCCCCTCGTCGCCTCCTCCTCTAGCCGCGGAGGCTCCGAGGCGTGGCAGGCTCGGCTGGTGCCCGGGAGGCGCGAGAACCCAAGCTGCGCCCAGGGGACTGGGGAAATCGCATCGCCCGGGTGCGGGCGCCGGAGGCAGCCGCTGCCGCGCTCTCTTGTCGGGCGCGGGTAGCTGCAGCCTTGGCTAAAACCCACAGACGAGAACACCGAGCGCGCAGCCAAAAGCTAGTGATGTCATCCGTGCAACGTGAGCCTCATCTCTTATTTTTCTAGCCTCCTTAAAGATAAACTGCACCATTTCCCAGGCACGAAATGTCTAAGTCTTATTCTTTGACCAGGCAAGTCAATGGTGTCTAGATAGGTATGTGCCCAACCACATCCATATTTATGCACATATACATATATGTGGTATGTAGCATGTTTACATGCATTATTATAAATTTAGGGATGTTGCCTACAGCTCCTGTTTCTCTTTTCAGCCATGGGAAATTCTCTCAAATCCACGACAGTTATTTAAAGGAAAAACTGCTTATTGCGGAGTGGGCCTTCAAAGGGGCCGAGCGAGCTCCCTGCGTCCCCGGTTTGGGTCGCTGGTGTCTCGGGATGCATTTGATCTTTCTCCCCACCCCCCGCCCCCAGAAAGCCACAGGCGCTACCTTGCTAGCTACAGGCGTTTCCACCCACGGCTGAGCTGAGAGCGGCTGCGGAGTTATCCGGCCAGCCCCAGTCCAGTCCCAAGCCAGAGCCAGGCACCCCGACACACACCCACCTCCACCTGCCCTCCCTCCTCAGCAGGAACAGAAAGAAGAAATTTGGCCGATCCACTCAAGACAAGGAGAGAAATTTAATGGTGGATGGGGGGTGGTCGGTTAGTAGATATTTTGAAAACGCTGGTGAGCGAGCGTTGAGGAGGGGAGGTGGAGTTAAAGGAAACCTCGATGTGGGGTTTGTCATTTTGTAAGGGTGGCCGCTGGATTTAGGCTCTGCAGGGGTTCTGGGAGGTAGCGCCGGACCCCAGACCTTGAGCAGGTGGGCCCCAGGCAAGCCCCGCTTCATCCCAACCTCAGCCCGCCTGCTCTGCTCACGTGAGACGGCGCCGCAAAGGCTGGGAGCCTCCCTCCCGGCATCAAACGCTGGGGTTTTCACTAATGCTCACCCCTCGTTTTCACCCTCACTCCAAAGTCGAGGTCCGGCATTGCCGGGTAAAGAGTTGCCCTGGGGAAAAAGAGAGTGTCTCACACCCTGCTTTGCACAACGGGGCTTGTGAGCCAAAATGAGCGCACCTCCACCATATTCTTTTTGTCTTTTTTTTTTTTTTTCTCTGTCTCTCTCCCTCTTTCCTGCATTTTGAAAATCGCGAACGAGGCGTTTCAGTGCCATCTAGTGGGGGAGGGGTGTGCCTCGCTTTCGCTTTTCACCCCTGGATTCTGCAATGGGATTTGCCAAAGGGACAGCAGAGCCTGAGGACGCCCGCTGGATTCTCGGGTGCCCGGCTGGTCGAGGGACTGCAGGCATGCGCCCTTGGCCAGATCTCTGCCCTCTGGCTTCCCTAGGATGTCGACATACAGCCAAGTGACTTTGGCGCCAGTGTCTTCTCACCTTCCTTTCTACCCACCCCCCTTAACCCGGGCACCCTCCCCCAACGTTGAAAATAGATAAACAAATAAGCGCAAACACTTTGCACTATGCAGACAACATCTTAAATTTCTGAAGTTATCTTCTTCACTAGCGTCCAGAGCACTTTTAGGCTAACAAGCTACCTGCATTTGATAACAGGGAGGTAAAAAGGGGGGAGATGACATCTACAAGGTTACTCAGGAAATCAGGGCACAGGGAGCCTTCAAGCCCCAGTCTCCTGGTTCCCAGCTTTCCTCTCTCCTTAAATCCAGCTGAAGGGGGTGCCCCTGAGACCACTGGCAGTCCAGGCAGTTGTTCATTCCCAGTAAATGTACCTGTTTATTTTGTCCTTATCTTTCCTTCCTCTTCCATTGTGTCACCCATCTAGTTTCTCCTGGCCTGTACCTGAGGCCTGCCTGCAAGGATGTGCCTGGCCCACTGCCCAGGGTCCTCAGCAGTCCTGTATTTTGGGCCCTGCTTGCAGTCAGAACCCAAATGGTACACTATCCTCCTCCTTACTAAACATCATTAAAATTCTATTTTGAAATGTTTGTCCTTGATGAAATCCCAAAAATCCTACAAAGTTATTGATTCATGGCCTCCTTTGAAGTGCAATTACCTTGGGCAGCCCTATATTGTTATGGGATGATCCTGGTCTTCAGGGCTAAGATGCTCGCATGACTATCTTTTCTTAATTGGGTGATCTAAGTTTCTTCCTGCTGCCTGCTTCCAATTCCTTCCACTCTGCTAGCTGCAGCATCACCATCTTTGTGTTTCCAACCTATTTCTTCCCATTTGCACCAACACTGTCCCAGATCATAGGATCTCAAAATCAGAAATCTTTGAGTCAAACACACATGTAATAATGCATGAATCTCTTTTAGAACATTTTCCAGAGAGTGAATGACCAGCTTCTGCTTGCACACTTGAAGTGATGGGGGAATCACTTTGTCTGCAAGTGGCCCAGTCCACTTCAGACAGTGTAAGTAGCTAGACAGTTCTTCCCTATACTGAGCTTTCTCGTAAGTCTGTATAACTTATACTCATTGGCCTTTGTTTTTGCTTTCTAGAGGCCCACAGATGAGGCCTGATTTATCTTCCATTTAGTGGTCCTTCTTGCCCTTGACATCAGTCATCATGTTCTCCCTACACCTTCTTTCCTCCAGACTAAATACCCCTTGTTCATTCTTGTGTTTGCTCTTCTTTGGTTTCTGATACTTCCTGATTGTTGGTGTTCCTTTGAGCTAATACTTCCTTCATCTAGAAGTCATGTAAACCTATGAAGAAAATTTGGTAAGTCTGTCATGTTTTTATATGACCTTTGTGGAGTTCTAATGATCCTCACTTTCTCTTCTGGGAGCCCATAAGTCATCCCCTTCTTAAGCCATTCCTAGAAACTTGCTCCAAAATGGCATTAAGGTCATTGATCTCTGATTTGTGAAATCTGCATTTTTGAAATTTGGAGTTTCATTTGTTCACACCCACCCACTCCCTTTTTTAAAGCGACATTAATATTCTGCAAGCTTTCTCTAAAGTCACCGAGAAAGGTTGAGACATCATTGAAAGTTCTCTCCATTTCCTGGAATACAGTTCACCTGGAGCAGACAGATGTTTTCCTCCAATTTCTTCACCCATTCTGAACTGTCCTCAGTTACCATATTGTTCTACCCTGTACCCCACCTCTGGCCTGAAAATCTCTCTTTGACACTGTCAATTGAAAGCAAAAATAGTTGATGAGATGTGCTTTCTCTTTGCCATCTATCAATATCAATATTACACAATTTGGCCAGGTGCAGTGGCTCACACCTCTAATCACAGCACTTTGGGAGACCGAAGTGGGAGGACTGCTTGAGCCCAGGAGTTTGGACAAGAGCCTGGGCAACATAGTGGGATCCTATGTCTACAAAGCCGGGTGTGGTGGCAGGCACCTGTGGTCCCAGCTATTCAGGAGGCTGAGGTAGGAGGATCACTTGAATCTGGGAGGTCATAGCAGCAGTGAGCCATGATGGCAACACTGCACGGCAGCCTGGGAAACAGAGTGAGCTCCTGCCTAAAAAAAAGAAAAACAAAAAGAAAAGGCACCATTTGTCTAGAGAAAAGTTTCCCCACATATTCTTATTTCTTTTTTCATAATTAACTTTGCAAAATTTGGACATTATTTGTAACCCAAAAGTTATTTTGAACTCTAGCCCTCCTGATACAGGTCCCAGGTCAACGACATGCTAGTATGTATGGGTGAACAGGTATCCTTCTTTTCTCATCCAGATCTTCTTTCTAAATCTCAGCTTTAAGACTGGGCAGGGTGGCTAATGGCTGTAATCCCAGTACTTTGGGAGGCCAAGGCAGGGGATCACTTGAGGTCAGGAGTTCGAGACCAGCCTGGCCAACATGGTGAAACCCTGTCTATACTAAAAACACAAAAATTAGCCGGGCGTGGTGGTGGGTGCCTGTTATCCCAGCTACTTGGGAGGCTGAGGCAGGATAATCACTTGAAACCAGGAGGTAGAGGTCGCAGTGAGCCAAGATCATGCCACTGCACTCCAGCCTGGGTGACAGAGTGAGACTCAGTCTCAAAACAAACAAACAAACAAACAAAAAAATCCGATTTAGAGAGTCATATTAGTTTAACTACCTTCCTTCTCTTCTTCCTCATCAGAATCATAACAGCAAAAGGCTCTTTTCATCTCACCCCGGGGCATCTAAGTCCTCTCCTTTTATTTTTTTCTTCCTCCACCCCACCACCATATTAATCTTCTTCTTAAATTCCACAGTTATCCTGTAGTAGGGCTGGGCACAGTGGCTCATGCCTGGAATCCCAGCTTTGGGAGGCCAAGGAGTACAGATCACTTGGGTCCAGGAGTTCGAGACCAGCCTGGCCAGCATTGCAAAACCCTGTCTCTACTAAAAATACAAAAGTTAGCCAGGCATAGGGGTGCAGGTCTGCAGTCCCAGCTACTCAGGAGGCTGAGGCACGAGAATCACTTGAACCCAGGAGGTGGAGGCTGCAGTGAGCAGAGATCGTGCTGCTGTACTCCAGCCTGGGTGACAGAACGAGACTCTGTCTTAAAATAAAATAAAATAAAATTCTGCAGTAGTTTCACCTTGTCTGTACTGTAAAGCTCAGACCTTTTACAACCCTGTAAGACCCTGCCCAGGGCTTCAGCCTAGCCTCTAAAGATGAATTCCTCACTCTCAAAGAAACACCCTCTAAACATGTTTTGAAAGCTCCACCCTGGTATCACTCCTCTTGCCCACATAATATCTAACTGCTCTGGTTTTTAAGATTCTTACAATTACAGGTGCCTCATATCAATAGGTCAAATAAACATCATTTGATCATCTCAGTAGAAGCTAGAAAGACAACCAATTAAACCCAACAAACATTCTTGATATGTAAAAGGTCTTCCTAAACTAGAGATAATTTTAAATGAATAAGATCATCTCCTACATAAAGAAATATTTCAAACTAGTAGGAATAAAACAAGTAACACAACAGAAAAAAAAGTGCAGTTTATAAAAAGACAATTTACAGAAGAAGAAATTGAGATGGAAAATTAACATATGAAAAAACCTCACTAGCAATCTACGGAATACAAATGTTTTTAAAATACTGTTTTTTACCCACCAGATGGGGAAAAAATGTACATGTCTATTAATATCAAGTGTTGGCTGGGGCATAGAGAAACATGCTCTCATGCACTTCTGGTGGGAGCATGAGCTGATAGAGCTACTCTAGAGGGCAATTTGTAGTCACTGTTAAGATGAAAAAGACATGTCTCTATAACCCAGCAGATATCCTTCTGTACTTGTCTGCCCATGTCATCACATAACTATTTTCTCTTGTGTGTCTTCACATTACTCCTCTGTGCATCTCCATCTCCAAACTTCCCTCTTCTTATGGGGACAACGGTCATATTGCTATAGAGACCTACCCTACTCCAGTTTGACCTATCTTAATTATCTTAATCAATGACATCTACAATGATGCGATTTTTTTTTTTGGTTTTTTTTTTGTTTTGTTTTTTGTTTTTTTGAGACAGAGTCTTGCTCTGTTGCCAGGCTGGAGTGCAGTGGCTCAATCTCGGCTCACCGCAACCTCTGCCTTCCAGGTTCAAGTGATTCTCCTGCCTCAGCCTCCCGAGTAGCTGGGACTACAGGCACACACCACCATGCCAAGCTAATTTTTGTATTTTTAGTAGAGATGGGGTTTTTACCATATTGGCCAGGATGATCTCAATCTCTTCACCTCGTGATCCACCTGCCTCGGCCTCCCAAAGTGCTGGGATTACAGGCGTGAGCCACTGCAACTGGTCGTGATGATGCTATTTCTAAAGATCACATTCTGAGGAAGTGGGGGTTAGGACTTCAACCCGTAACTCTACTTTTCATACAGAAAAAAAAGGAGCATAAGAAAATATACATGTATCTACTTATTTGTGCAAAATCAAAGGGTAAAAAGCCAAGCAGGCAACAGTAAGTTGACAGCAGGAAGCCACTAGCACCTTGGGTTAAAAGTAACATTGCGAGACCCCAGGGCAATCATACAAATGAAGGTCCACATACCATGTTCAATGTTTAAAATAAGTCAAATGACAAATTGTTAAATCAAAGTGTGTTCTATCCTTCTATATTACAAATACCTTTATGATGACAAAATTTTGAAATAAATATATGTAAAGTTATTTTAGTTGTTTTTTTTTTTCTTTTAATAGAGACAGGGTCTCATTCTGTTACCCAGACTGGAGCGCAGCAGTGTACTCCACTGTAACCTCAAACTCCTGGGTTCAATTGATCCTACCATCTCAGCCTCCTGACTAGATGGGGCAACAGACGTGTGCCACCACACCTGGCTAATTTTCATATTTTTTTGGTAGAGACGAGGTTTCACCATGTTACCCAGGCTGGTCTCACGCTCCTGGGTTCAAGTAATCCTCCTGCCTTGGCCTCCCAATGTACTGGGATTACAAGCATAAGCCACCATGCCTAGCAAGCTATGTTTCTTCCATAAATAAAAGTAGGCAAAATAGCATGTGCTGGTGAACCAGCAATGTTCAAATTCATAGTAAAATAAAAGCATTTCATAATTCATAACTAATTATACATATTTTTTCTTTTTCTTGATGTTTACTCCAGAAAAATCATTAATCCTATTGCTATAATCAAGATTTTCACATAACTTCTATTGATGGCAATGCCAAATGTTCTTAACAACTTTTTGATTCATTGTAATTTTTAGATCTTTTTTGGTTTGTTTCGAGACAGGGTCTCTCTCTGTTGCAGAGGCTGGATTGCAGTGGCGCCATCACAACTCACTGTAGCCTCGACCTCCCAGGTCGAGGTTAAGAGATCCTCCCAACTCTGCCTCCTGAGAAGCTGGGACTACAGGCACCTGCCACCGCTTTCGGCTAATTTTCATATTTTTAGTAGAGATGGGGTTTCACCATGGTGCCCAGGCTGGTCTCAAACTCCTGAGCTTAAGCAATCTGTTCACCTTGGCCTCCCAAAGTGCTGGGATTGCAGGCATGAGCTACCATGCCCAGCCAGATAGGTTTTTTTATTATTATTAATTTCAACTTGGACAAATTTCACTCTACTGAGACAGTAACACTTTTATTGGAAGTATTGGTAAAATTTTTAAAGCAAACTTATTTTGAAATTTTACATGTTATTTTCAAGCACTGTAACAATCACATATGAAAAGCTCTTATTAGTGCAGAACAATACTATATTTTACTTTTATCATGTAAATCATGATCATATATACCATTTTTTTTTTACCATCTCTTAAAGTAATATCTAGATCCAGACAACATTTCTTAAGTTCTTCTTTCAAATATTCCAATGCTAGGATAAAGAAAACCAAAAATCAAAACATTGCTTAATTTATTAAAATCTCCATTTAATCAAGACCATATCTTGATCTATGATGATTGGAAAATAGTTTTTATAGACATTACTTTGGGATAATGAATCTTCTCCTTTATAGTCTTTCTTTCTTTTTCTTTTTTTTCGTTCAAGCCATTCTCATGCCTCAGCCCCCCAAGTAGCTGAGACAAAGGCATGCACCACCACGCCTAACTAACTTAAAGTCATAAAAACGTTTTCATTTTCTTGTCCTAATGTCCTAATATTTTATTAGAATATCATTTTGATTTCACATGCAGTTCATTTCTATTTAGAGAAAAATATTTTCTTTAAAATTTAAAAATATATTTTAAAACTAAAGTGAGAAAATGCCAAATTTAGATCTGAATTTTTACAGATTTTTGTTTCTGTACATTATTTTTTTGCTTTTTTATTTTCAATTTAATCCTTGGATTTTGTTTGGCTTATATATTAAAAATCCTCAAAAGAAAGGAAACCAAGCTAGAAACCTTTTAAGGAGGACTCCCTTTCAGGACCTCCTACCTATTTTGTTTACATTATTAATAACAAGCAATAGTTCATATCAAAGAATTGTGGATAGCACAAATCCAAGATTGATTTCCTTTTCCATCAAAGATCACATTTTGCTCTGTATTTGAGCATCATCTGTTGTTTCAGGTAGCTGGTATACCTTATATCTAGTATACCTTATGTCTTTTCTAAATAAAATTTAATGACTTTAGCAGCATTTTTTATTCAGACTTTCCATCATATGTCTTCAAGTGGCTATAAGATCAAATTTAAATGTGCTTTGTCTGTGGATAGATTCAAGATATATCTCAAATACCTATAATCTTTCAATTTCTCCAAAGAATTTTACGACTATTGGCTCAAGCTTAGGCCACATCTCTTAGTAACACATTAAACTATGTACCATATATGATACTAGCATGTTTCTGTATTTTAGGCCAAAATTCAGAATGGGTCAAGAAATATAGTTAAGAGCAACATGAATTTCTTAATATTGCAAAACAGTCCTCAGCGACCATGTACAACTGTTGCAAAATACCATCCTAATACCCATGTAACTCCAGAACCAGGAATTGGAACACCAAAGGAAGACAGAAAATGGATACTTATGCCTTCTGGGAAATTATACTTCCTTATTCAAAAATCTACTAAACACATGCTGTCTGGGAGAAAAGATGGATAAGTTAATTGTCTTGTCCTCTTTTACGTCTAAGTGCTTCTACCTTCAGATCCCCTCAGCGCGCCAAAGCAGAATCCACCCCCAACATCAGCAGCAATACAACCCAAAGCACTTGGCGGCACTCACATGCAGTTGTCTTTCGTTTCGAGGATACAGGCCAAGAGGCATCTCAGAGCGTTTTCCTGCGGCCCGTTCTGTGTTAACCAGAAGAGCAGAAGTTTAGGGTCACGGTCCATGCTGTGCAGACCTGATGCAGGAACTCAAGACATAGAGGCAGCCGTGAGTTCTTCAGTTCAGTTATTTGTGTGTGTTTGGAATATGTAGAGCCCTCTAACATGTGGGGTTGGGAAGGGACCCTCTTGCTGGGGACTAAGGGCAGCCTAGCTGAAGAAACAAAAAGGAAGAAGTATTTCCTGAAACCTGGGACCAGGTTTGCCCAACAGAAGCTGGAACCATGGAGACACCTGTCTGGCCAGAGCTGGAGCCATGAAATAGATGCAGCTGTTGCTAGAGTTGCTACTTGTGGCAGAGAATAAGGGAGGAATACCCGGTCTTCTCCCTTTCTTCTGTTCACCAATCTCTTGCCCGAACCTCCCAGGGCCTGCACTCAGCAGGAAACCAGCTGACATGGGAACCTTGGGACATGCCGATTTCAGTCCACTGCAGTACAACAGAGCAGGGAAGGGCAAGGAACAAATGTTAAGGCAAACAGGACACGGTGAACTGGCACGCAGTGAAACTGCAGAGACATTCCAATAAAATCAGGACCGAGATAAACATGCTCTCTCATACATGTATATATGAGATGGTTTTTGAGATAGGGTCTCCCTCTGTCAGCCAGGCAGTAGTGCAGCGGCACACTTACAGCTCACTGCAGCCTCCACCTCCTGGGCTCAAGCAAGGAGCCCAGCGCAATCCTCCTACCTCAGCCTCCCTAGTACCTGGGACTATAGGCATGTACCACCATGCCCAGCTAATTTTTTTTTTATTTTTTTGTAGAAACGGGGTTTTACCATGTTGCCCAGGCTGATCTCAAACTCCTCACCTCAAGCGATCTGCCTGCCTCAGCCTCCCAAAGTGCTGGGATTACAGGCATGAGCCACCGCATCAGGCTATATTTAATATATTAGAGGTCAAGAATAGGGCAGGAAACAAAAATAAGTGTTATAACCATTGGAAAGGAGGATGCAAAACTATTATTATATATAGAAAATGACTGAAAACTCAAAAGAATAAAGTAACAAGCCAGTAGCACTAATAAGAGAGTTGGATAAGATGGCTGAATGTAAGAAAAATAAAGATACCAATATTTTCCAACATAATAGCAATTAATTATTAGAAAATATATTGGAAACCTCTTCCATTCAAGATAACAACAAAAACTATAACACACTTATGAATAACAGTTACAAAGAAAGGAGAAGATATGAAGAAAACTACAAAACTTCATTGAGAGACATAAATGATATAAACAAAATGTAAAAACCTATCATGTTCTGGCCGGGCGCGGTGGCTCACACCTGTAATCCCAGGACCTTGGGAGGCCGAGGCAGGCGGATCACCTAAGGTCAGGAGTTCAATGCCAGCCTGACCAACATAGTGAAACCTCATCTCTACTAAAAATACAAAAAAAATTAGCCAGGTGTGGTGGCACCCGCCTATAATCCCAGCTACTCAGGAGGCTGAGGCAGAAGAATCACTTGAACCCGGGAGGCAGAGGCTGCAGTGAGCCGACATCACGCCACTGCACCCCAGCCTGGGCGACACAGCAAGACTTTGTCTCAAAACAAACAAAAAAAAAACCTACCACATTCCTAAATGAAACAACTCAATACTATAAAAGTGTCAATGCTTTTCAAAGTCATTTATAGATTTAATACAATGCCAATTGAAATCTCCATTTGTTTGATTTGGAACTTGAAAAAATAATTTTCAAGCTAACCTGAAAAAATATTCATGACAACAGCTAAAATATTATTAAGGGATAATCTTTCATAAATACTAAATTTGTTTAAACCACAGTATTTTAAATAGTGTGATACCCACTTCCTAGACTCTGCATTCCCCATCCCAGAGGCCTCAGTATTTTTTTATAAATAAAAAGAACAGCCGGGCATGGTGGCTCAAACTCGTAATCCTAGCACTTTGGGAGGCCGAGGCGGGCGGATCACGAGGCCAGGAGATCGACACCATCCTGGCTAACACGGTGAAACCCTGTCTCTACTAAAAAATACAAAAAATTAGCCGGGCGTGGTGGCAGGCACCTGTAGCCCCAGCTACTCGGGAGGCTGAGGCAGAACGGCGTGAACCCAGGAGGCGAAGCTTGCAGTGAACTGAGATTGCGCCACTGTACTCCAGCCTGGGTGACAAAGCGAGACTCTATCTCAAAAAAAAAAAAAAAAAAGAACAAGACATGATTCATTAAAAATCATGAAAAACATGATTTGTAAGAAATTGGACCTGTAAGTGACTACAATTCCTCAAGATCTAGACAAGTGATGAGTAAATGGCAGCCTCCCAGCCAGGTTGTGACCTGAGTGAGTGCACAGCGATCCCCCTCGGCCTACGCAATGCCTCAATGTTTTCCAGTCATTGAATTCTGGGCTGAGGAGGCATAGGTTATGTGGACAACATCCCATTCTACTTCCAAGCTGACTTCTGAGGCTCGATCCTGAAAGTCCTGATCAACTGCTACACTGTTTGCTGTAGACTGAATTGCATTCCCCAAAAATTCATACACTGAAGCACTAATGCCCAATGTGATGATATTTGGAGATGGGGTCTTTGGAGGTCATTGGATTTAGATGAGGCCATGAAGGTGGGGCCCTCATGATGGGATCAGTGCCCTTATAAGAAGAGGAAGAGACACCAGAGTTCTCTCTCTGCCACATGAAGACACAGTGAGAAGGCAGCTGTCTACAAGCCAGTATCTGAGCCCTCATCAGAAACTGACCATGCTGGCACCCTGATCTCAGACTCCCAGAACCGTGAAAAATAATTTCTGTCATTTACGCCACCTGATCTATGGTATTTTCTTATAGTAGACTGAGTAGACTATGGCACCATTGCCCCCATAGCAACTTGAGGAGACACAAGTTTGAACCATAATGTGGAGGGTCTCCCCCATATCCTGCCCAACATTTTTACATGTTGCAGGACAAGGTATTGACAGTTCTAGAGTGGGATAACTCTCAGTTCCCCTTCTAGATATCGAGTATTTCCAGGGGAGGGGGATTTTCTACATATTGCCAGGACTTCATTGTCTCCTTTTCCTTTTTTATTCCCCCACCTTGACAGCCATGGTTGCTGACCTCATTTATTCAGTCTACACTTTCTAGGTGCAGGTGCTCTTCTAGGTTCCTGGGAGATACCCATGAATAACAAACAAAGATCCCTGCCCTCCTGAAGCTTATGCTGTACTAGTGGGAAACAGGTAAAAACCAACTTAATAAAAAAAAAAAATGTTTTTTGTGACAGAGTCTCTCTCTGTCACCCAGGCTAGGGTGCAGTGGTGTGATCTTAGCTCACTGCCACCTCCGCCTCCCAGGTTCAAGCAATTCTCCTGCCTCAGCCTCCCAAGTATGTGGGATTATAGGCACACACGCAAATGTTTATATTTTTAGTAGAGATGGGTTTTATCATGTTGGTCAAGCTGGTCTTGAACTCCTGACCTCAGGTGATCCGCCCCCCTCAGCCTCTCGAAAAGCTTGGATTACAGGCATGAACCATCGTGCCCGGCCATATTTTAAAAGACGATAAATGCTGTAGGAAAAAAATAGAGCATAATGTAGGCGTTATAGACTGAATGTGTTCCACTGGAGTTCATATGTTGATGCCCTAATCTCCAGTGTGACTATATTTGGAGATAGAGTCTTCAGGAGGTAACTAAGGTTAGGGGGGCGGGGCCCTGAGCTGATAGAACTGGTGACCTCATAAGAAAAGGAAGAGATCTCTCTCTTTCTTTCTCTCTCCACATGAGCACAGAGAAAGGCCATGTGAGGACACAGTGAGAAAGAGGCCATCTGCAAAGAGATTTGGGAAAGGCCAGGAAGAGAGCCCTTAGCAGAAACTAAACACACCAGCATCTTGATCTGGGACTTCCAGCCTCCAGAATTGTGAGAAAACAAATATCTGTTTTTAAACCACTCAGTTCATGGTGTCCAAATAAAAATCATCAAAGCAAAGCCAAAGGGAAATCATCTCAGACAAAAAGACAAAAAGACAAAGGGGGATCATCTCAGAAAAGACAGAAAATTGCAGAGTCCTTGGAGGGTATGTGAGAATTTTGTGGTGTATGGCTTTATGGACCTACACTCTCTCTCTCTCTCTCACACACACACACACACACCCCCACAAACACACCCTGGCCCACCACAGCACAGCCACATGAGCCCAGCCAACTCCAGACTCCAGCTTGGCAGTGGAGGTCATTCCTACCAAGGGGAACCCTGAGTGTGGGAATTTCCATTCCTCCACCACTTCCGGAAGATGCTGGCCTTACTAGGAAGCGCCCCACTCTGGAAAAGAAATTACTTGTCAACAAAGGCCTGTGCAAGCCTCAGACGCACAGCCAAGGGCATTACATGACAGGATGCTCACATGGCCACAGCCTGCAACAGCTGACACAGGCACAAAAAGCAGCTCACTCATAACAAACCAGACGTTGGCTGAGTAAGTCATAAGATAGTCATTCAATAGAATGACAAGCAGCCATTAAAATTAACGTGCTGGTGTTATATTTAAGAATGTAGTGGGCCGGGCGCGGTGGCTCAAGCCTGTAATCCCAGCACTTTGGGAGGCCGAGACGGGCGGATCACGAGGTCAGGAGATCGAAACCATCCTGGCTAACACGGTGAAACCCCGTCTCTATTAAGAAATACAAAAAACAGGCCGGGCGCGGTGGCTCAAGCCTGTAATCCCAGCACTTTGGGAGGCCGAGGCGGGTGGATCACGAGGTCAGGAGATCGAGACCATCCTGGCGAACACGGTGAAACCCCGTCTCTACTAAAAAAATACAAAAAACTAGCCGGGTGAGTTGGCGGGCGCCTGTAATCCCAGTTACTCGGGAGGCTGAGGCAGGAGAATGGCGTAAACCCGGGAGGCGGAGCTTGCAGTGAGCTGAGATCCGGCCACTGCACTCCAGCCTGGGCGACAGAGCGAGACTCCGTCTCAAAAAAAAAAAAAAAAAAAAAAGAATGTAGTGAAACACTCAACAGATACTGGTAAGTGTAAAAAGTAGGATGTAAAACTGTGGGTAAAATCTGATCCAAATTTTGTAAAGAAAAATAAATGACAAGGAAATACACCACAATGTTAGGATTATTTCTGGGTGATTTTCTGTTTAAGGGTTTTTGTATTTTCTAGATTTCTACAATGAACATGTATTACCATCTGAAAATAATGGCCACATTAAGATAGTAAAGGTACTCACATTCAAAGGCTTATATGTTTGATTAATTCTCCATATAGCCAGCCTTCCAGAAATTCCTACTGAACAAATTCATTCAAAAGCACAAAATCTATAACGGAGTCATTGACATCTAAAATTAAAAGTACTCTCCTTAGAGATAATTCTGCTTCTAAGTGCTTTGAACTATATATTTTTGCCTTACTCTTTTTGACAGTGAAGAGTCTTTTCAGGAGAAACAAATCATGATTTTTCCAGGGTTCTCTGTTCACTGCTTTCAATTTTCCATCCTTTTATGACATTTATGAGGCAAAGGCCATCTCCTCCCTCAGCTGGTCATTACGTTTCAGTGTGATGGGCACCTGCTATAAAGAAGCACAGGTATGGCACAGGACTTCACATGACTTTGCCAAGTTTACAAGGCCAGCTATGGCGGGACCTGACAGGGGTGGAGCTCAAATCAGAGCTGAGCTGGGGCAGTGGAGAGGGTAAGTCACCACTCCTGAACTAGTGGTGTCACAGAAAGAGAATCAAGAAGCAAAATAATAGGACCCCAAACATACACAAAAAGAAAGAAAAAAGACCAGAGAGGAAGCAGGAATTATGAACAGAAAGCAAGATTCTGGATCAGTAAAAGGACAGTCTTGCGAAGAAAACCAGAACCCCTTGAACCGCCTCAGATACCTGAAAGATAGGGCACGTTAGAAGAAAAGCGATGGCCCAGCTACTCAGGAGGCTGAGGCAGGAGAATCGCTTGAACCCAGGAGACAGAGGCTGCAGTGAGCTGAGATCCCGCCACGGCATTCCAGCCTGGATGACAGAGCGAGACTCCATCTAAAAAAAAAAAAAAAAAAAAGTTATGAGCAGCCAGCTCCCATTTGTTGGTGACCTGCTTTGTCACAACAGTCCTATGAACTGCTATTATCTTCATTTATCAGATGAAGAGAGTCACTCAGAGAGTGGTTTCTCCAAGTTTATCCAACTGGTAAATAGTGGGGTGGGGATTTCAAAATCTAGATGTAGCTAACTACAAATCCCACTCTCTGTGCACTATGAATCTGTTTCAGTTAGCAATAATCACATCTCAGATAAACCTCATTGGCTACAATACTGCCACTGCACAAAGCTTATGAATCTGTTACAGACTGCAGAACCAGGCAACAGTGGAAAGGAAGGTGACTCCTTAGAGTCAGAGATGAAGAAGGCATGGTAAGATTGTGGCTACTATATTCATAACAGTTGACCAACCAAACCCAAGAGGAAATCATCCAACATCACATGCAGTGACTGTTGAAGGATGACGATGATGAGTTTATCTGAAGTCTTTTCTCTTTGTCTCTGATTTTCTGCAGTTTGAATATGACATGGCTACAGTAGATATTTTTATATTTATCCTGCGTGGTGTTCTCTGAGCTTCTTAGATCTGTGATTTGATGTTTTGAAAAGTTCTCAATCATTATGACTTCAAATAATTTTTTCATTCCTTTCTCTCCTCTCCTTCTGGAAGTCTGATCTTGCATAGGTTACATCTTTTGTAATTGTCCTACAGTTCTTGGAACATTCAGTTCCAAGTTTTTATTACAAATATTATTATTGAGCCAGGCGTGGTGGCTCATGTCTGTAATCCCAGCACTTTGGGAGACTGAGGCGGGCGGATCACAAGGTCAAGAGATCGAGACCATCCTGGCCAACATGGTGAAACCCTGCCTCTACTAAAAATACAACAATTAGCTGGGTGTGGCGGCACATGCCTGTAGTCCCAGCTACTTGGGAGGCTGAAGCAGGAGAATCACTTTAACCCGGGAGGCGGAGGTTGCAGTGAGCTGAGATTGTGCCACTGCACTCCAGCTTGGGCGACAGAGCGAGACTCCATCTCAATAAATAAATATATATATATATAATTATTATTTTCCTTATAAATATTATTCCAAGTAGTGCTATTATGAACATCCTTTTCCTGTATCTTTACATACATCCCTGATTTGTCCTTTAAAAAAGTTTTGTCATAGAATTGATGGATGAAGACTTCAGATCTGTTCCACAGGGGCTCCTGAAGCGAGGGCTTTCTGTTCTTATGTTAGGACTCATTACCTTACAGTCTGCTGTTCATTTTAGTGCTGTGCTAAAACTGTAGATGAGACTACTAGTATCTTTGTCATGCGAGCCCTGGGACCTGTGATGGTTAATATTAAGTGCCAACTTGATTGGATTGAAGGATACAAAGTATTATTTCTGGGTGTTTCTGTGAAGGTGTTGCCAGAGGAGAATAACATTTGAGTCAGTGGACTGGGAGAGGCAGACCTACCCCCAAGGTGGGTGGGCACCATCCAATCGGCTGCCAACACGGCTAGAAAAAGCAGGCAGAAGAAGGTGGGATACAGTGGCTTTCTGAGTCTGCTGGCTTTCATCTTTCTCCCATGCTGGATGCTTCCTGCCCTTAAACATCACACTCCAGGTTCTTCAGTTTTTGGACTCTTGGACTTACACCAGTGGTTTGCCAAGGGCTCTTGGGCCTTCAGCCACAGACTGAAGGCTGCACTGTCATCTTCCCTATTTTTGAGGTTTTAGGACTCGGGCTGAGCCACTACTGGCTCCCTTGCTCCTCAGCTTGCAGATGGCCTATGGTGGGACTTCACCATGTGATCCTGTGAGTCAATTCTCCTTAATAAACTCCCTTTCATATATACATATATCCATTAGTTCCATCCCTCTGGAGAACCCTAATACAAGATCCCCACAAGACACCCATGAATACATGCAGACAACTGCAAAATGGTTTTATTCCTCTTACCAATGGGCCAACTTCTACCCCTACTACACCCCCCTGTCAGCAAGAAGTTAAAGCAATCGTTCACCTTTTCCCATCTCTGTAGCTCACAACTCAAGAATGAGGTATGGTCAAGCTCAAATTGGGGATGGAAATTGTCTTTACAAAAATTATGGCAGTGAGAGAAATCTGACATATCTAACTCCCTCTTCCCCTCTTGCTTCTAGCCTCTCAAACCAACCATCTTTGCTCTTTCCTGGGCATAGGCCAAGCTAACTATGGGAGAAATTTAGCTTATAGTTTAACCTTAAAGCAAGGATGATAATAGCCCCTCCTTGTTCAAGGATAGAATCACCTTTGTAAAACTCGTGACAGCCCACAAGGTTCGAATTATGGGAGGGGCCAGAATTCTGCTAAGACCTATGCATAAGTGATAACCAGTCACTGTTCACTGCTCAGGAGGCACATGGTGTGGGCACAAAATTGGTAAGTTCCCTAATCACCCCTATAGACAACATTCATATTGTAAAACCTAAGACTGGCATTTGAGGTATTTTTCAGACTTTGCATTCTAGTCAAATAACATCTCCCAGACGGATGACCCTCACCCAGGAACTGACTCACCACACAAAGGCAGTTTTGACACCCCTATGAATTCATCCCCAGTCCAACCAATCAGCATTCTCCATTTCCTAACCCCCCTGCCTATCAAACTATCCCTAAGAAACCCTAGCTTTCAAATTATCTCAGAGACCGATTTGAGAATTAACTCCCATCCTTCCACTTGGCCAGCCCTGTGATTATTAAACTCTTTCTACGAAGCAAAAAAAAAAAAAAAAAAAAAAAAAAATTGGATGAAATAAATGATATGCAGAATACTACCACTGTTTAAAACTGTACTAATAAATTTCATACCAAAAAAAAAGTTTATAGCAATTTCCATTCCCATAGAAGAGTGTGAGCATTCTTGGTCCTTCACAGCCTCACCTATCCTGAGTAAAATACCTTTTTAATCTACACCAACTTGATCTCTGGGGGGGATGGGGGTGGAAATCATGTAAAGTATTAAACATACCATATGTTTAATACTAAATGCTAAATATACCTATTTCTCATTTCTTCAGAAAGCATGCTAAATATACCTATTTCTCATTTCTTCAGAAAGCATGCAGATGAACTCGTCATCACAAAAAAAGTATTTCTGAAAATGTGTCTGTAGAGAGGATATGTCTTAATTGAAAAAAAATAATCCTCATCAGTTAGTTTAAGCAGAAAAGGGATTTATTAAAGAGTATTAATAGTTCACGGAATCATTTGGAAAGCTGGAGCAACAGTCTCAAGGCTCAGAACTGGCCTGGTGAGTCAACTTTTGCCACCACCAATGACCAAATGCCAGATGAAATTCCTGATTCAGAAGTACTGATATGGGAGTGGTTGAGGAAAAGCCGGAATTCAACTCAACTCAGCTTTGGCTCAGAATTGGCATACTTACTGTCTCTTCCATCGGCCCAAGCAAGTGATATGGCCAAGTCTGGAAATGGGGTGGGGTAATATTCTCCACCTGTATGGAGGCACGAGCAGGCACAGGTGACAGTCAGGGCTGTGTAATCCTCTTACAGGGACAGGAGCAAATACTGGAGAAAAGTAATATAATCTACCTATTTTCAATCTACCAACTACCAGTAACCAATCATTAACTGGAATGTATATTTTATACATATATATCTGAGACAGATTTTCCCTCTGTCACCCAGGCTGGAGTGCAATGGCACAATTTCAGCTCACTGCAACCTCCCCTTCCTGGGATCAAGGGATTCTCCTGCCTCAGCCTCCTGAGTAGCTGGGATTACAGGCATGTGCTACACGCCCAGATAATTTTTGTATTTTTAGTAGAGACAGGGTTTTGCCATGTTAGCCAGGCTGATCTAAAACTCCTGACCTCAAGTGATCCACCTGCTTCAGCCTCCCAAAGTGCTGAGATTATAGTTGTAAGCCACTGTGCCCAGCCAGGACAAAATATTTAACTTGTCACTTTCCTTGACTCCCTCAAATGTAAAAATATCTTTAAGTACTCTTCTTGCTCTGAAATTCTAGAATTTTAAGTAAAACTTTATACATTAAGTCAAATAGTTAACTCACTAGGGTGAATATTAATAGGAAACATAAAGCTTTGTTTAAAGTGAAAAATAATTTTACATGCAAATAGTCACTCCTCAAATAGACATTTCATAAATCTTCTCAAATATCAGCTTCTCTTAAAGTAAAACTCATTTAAATGTCTCTGCTTTTACTGTATCAACAAGTACAAAAAATCTAAAATGTAAAGGTCAATAAACTGTGGACTTTAGGGAAAGATTAAATTTTATTTTAAATAAACAAGGAGCTAGAACATTTCCAATATTTTCATTTTGCTTTAGTGGCTACCAAATACAGTTAGGTTACAGACTTACTCAAGGAGCATGGATATTAGATATGAAGGCTTTTGAAAGAAAATTCTAGGCTGCGTGTGGTGGTTCTTGCCTATAATCCCAACACTTTGAGAGGCCAAGGCAGATGGGTTGCTTGAGCCCAGGAGTTTGAGACCAGCCTGAGCAACATGGTGAACCTTGTCTCTTCCAAAAAAAATACAAAAAGTAGCTGGGTGTGGTAGCTCACATCATAGTTCCAGCTACTCAAGAGGCTGAGATGAAAAAATCGCTTGAGCCCAGGAGGCAGAGTTTGCAATGAGCTGAGATCATGCCACCGCACTCCAGAGTGGGTGACAGAGCAAGACCCTGTCTCGGAAGGAAGGAAGGAAGGAAGGAAGGAAGGAAGGAAGGAAGGAAGGAAGGAAGGGAGGGAGGGAGGGAGGGAGGGAGGGAGGGAGGGAGGGAGGGAGGGAGGGAGGGAAGTAGGTTGGTTCTGACTTGACAGGGAAAGGAAATAAATTGCAGTAGGACAAATTAACACAGTAAGGAAATATAGTTAATGTCCAGCATTGAGGATTTAGATTGAAGAGTTAGTCTACTCTTTATTCTGAAGTCCACACCATGTAGCAATAAAAAAATTGCTAAAATATTAATTTTGAGAATCCTGTGCCCCAAGTCTCTGGTACATGACCTGAGCATCCAAATCCCACTGCAGCATTTTTGTCTTTGATTTGTTGCTATCGCATGTGGACATTGCTGATTTAAGAAATAATTATTATATGCTACAAGGGTAACTAATAATTAGGGATTCATGAAGGTCTCTGAAAGTTCTCAAAAATCACAAAGGTTTATTATATTTTTTAAAGAAGACACAAACAAGTTTTTAAAAGAAAAATACATCTTTATAAATGAAGCACAAGCTACCATGCATAATACAAAGGTCCACAGTCCAATTGTCAGATGCAACATTAGTTAAGACTCTTCTTGTTGCAAGTGACAGAAACTCAACTCAAATTGTTGTAAGCAAAGGGTTTGGGCTTGTTATTGAAAAGCCTCGGGGATGGTATTAATCTGTTCTCACATTGCTATAAAGAACTACAGAAAAGAGGCTTAATTGACTCACAGTTCCCCAGGCTGTACAGGAAGCACGGCTGGGGAGACCTCAGGAAACTTACAATCATGACAGAAGGCAAAGGCAAGCAAGCACATTTTATCATGGTGGAGCAGGAGAGAGAGATAGTGCAAAGAGGAGATGCTATACATTTTTAAACCATCAAATCTCATGAGAACTCACTATCATGAGAACAGCAAGGAAGAAATCTGCCCCCATGATCTAATCACCTCCCACCAGGTCCCTACCCCAAAAATGGGGATTACAATTCAACATGACATTTGAGTGGGGACACAGAGCCAAACCGTATCCGTGATTTTCAGGCCTGACTTTATCCAGGAGCCCAAATGATGTCGTTAGGACTCAGTTTCTTTCCGACTATCATTCAGTAGGCAGCTTCCTCGGCTCTCATCCTCCCAGGTTATATTCCAGCAAAGATGAGACCCCTTTACTCAGTGTCTCAGGTATAAGTTCCTGGATTCATATTGATTGGATCAGTTTTGGTCACCTGCCTGCTCCTGATTAATCTGGCCTTGGTCACTTGTGCTGCCTCTGGAGAAAGAAGGGAGCCCCCACCCAATCCACAATCCACAGGGATGGAGTCCCAGAGAAGTGGTTTTCCAAAGGCAATTCAGGGTGTCCTAATCCAGAAAAGAAAAGCAAATGTGTAATAGTTCAAAACAGTAAATGTTGCCTATGGATGCTGATATGGTTTGGCTGTGTTCTCGCCCAAATCTCATCTTGAATTGTAACTCCTACAATTCCCACATGTCCTGGGAGGAACCCGGTGGGAGGAGATTGAATTATGGGGGCGGGTCTTTCCTGTGCTGTTCTTATGATAGTGAATGGGTCTCACGAGATCTGATGGTTTTAAAAATGGGAGTTTCTGTGCACAAGCTCTGTCTTTGCCTGCTGCCATCCACGTAAGATGTGACTTGCTCCTCCTTGCCTTCAGTCATGATTGTGAGGCCTCCCCAGCCACATGGAACTGTAAGTCCAACAAACCTCTTTCTTTTGCAAATTGCCCAGTCTTGGATATGTCTTTATCAGCAGCGTGAAAACGGACTAATACAGTTGCTTAAGATAAAACCGAAGGAATCTGTGGCTTCAATAGATGAATGCCAGATCCTAAGCAAATGTAGGTGCAGCGTCAAACTCTCCCTGTTTGGAAAGCAAGAGAAAGACCCAGGACTCTGGCCAACACAAGTGTTCCAGCAACTGTGGTGAAGCATAGCTGCTCCATGACTGCCCCAGAAAAACATTCTAAAACTTCTGTAGTATCTGTTGCCTTTCTGCCTTTGGAAGTTTAACCATTAATGTAATTGTCAGAGAAACCACACCACCAGCTCAGTGTTATGTATGAATTGATGACCTTATTTTTCATTGAGCCAGTCTTCAGTACAGCCAAATTTATTCCTTAATCTGTTTATTTTTGTGTAATTAGCAGCCTGCATGTTTTAGGTGTTCATTTGTGTGCTTTTTTTTTTTTGGAGACAGGGTCTCGCTGTGTTGCCCAGGCTGGAGTGCATTGGTGCAATCACAGCTCAGTGCAGCCCCAGCCACCCAGGCTCAAACAATTCTCCCACCTCAGCCTCTCGAGCAGCTGAGATGACAGGTGCAAGCCACCATGCCTGGCTAATTTTTTGTAGAAACAAAGTCTCACCATGTTGCCCAGGCTATTTTTGTGCTTTTAAACACATGTTGGAATAAACAGTGCAATATATTTTGGGGGAAAAAAACGACTTATACTATTGAAACTGTTGAACTAGCATTAGACTATATAGAAGATAAATACTAACCTAAGTGTATACATTTTTTTCTGAGGAAAGTCCACCCCATCTCAAAGGGTTGATGACTCAAAAAGTGTCCAGGGCACTGGCCTAAGCCCAGGACCAGAAAAGCACATTTTGCCCATATCAAAAAGACGATGGAGCATGATGAGGACATGCCAAGGCAATGAAGTCAGACTCAGAGTTTAAACCCTGGCTCTACTCTGTAACTTCACGCAAGTTACATGGTCTCTCTGCGCCTCATTTTCCTCATAAAATAAGGATAATAATAGCTCCTACCTCAAAGGCTTATGCTGTAATTAAATGAGATAATTTATGTCAAGTATCTGAATCATTAACTGATCTGTAGTAAGTAATGAATAAATGTTAGTTATTATTATAACTACATAAATTTGGTTTTCATGTTTCTCTTCCTTAAACTTTCAAACTCTATTTGTTACAATATAATTAATCCATAGTTTATGCAACCTCAAGATGCCTATACTCACCATATAGTAATATATTTACATAATGAAGACATACACACCTGGAATTCGGTACTAAAAATTTACAAATTAATTATCTTGTATTTACTACATATGTATATAGCACTAACTGTGTATTGAGGCTGTTATTAAACACTTTACTAATATTAACCCATTTAATCCTGAGAATAACCCTGTGAGGTAGGTTATATCAGTATCCTTCCTTTACAGACGAGGAAACTGAGCCACAGAGAAATTAAGTAACTTGCCTAAGGTTCCATAACTGGTTAACATTAGATTTAGGTTTGAACCCAAAGAATCTGCTTCCAGAGTCAAGGACTTTAACTACTTTGCCATTTGTGTTTCATTTTTGCTGCTCATTTGACGGAGAAGGAAGGGTTAGAAGAAAGAGAAAACAATCATCAACTCTTGGCATTTAGGAAGCACCTACTGTGCTGCAGCTTTCACACTTACTTTAATACTTTCATCTCTGTTAAGACTTTTAAGAACAATCATAAAAAGATTTTTATAGAGCACTTAAATACCAGAGGTTATCTCATTTAATATTTTAATAGCACTACAAAATAGGTGCTATTATTACCACCATTTTACAGATGGGGAAAGTAAAGCTTAAAAGGATTAAGTGATGTGTCCAAAGTCACATGGGTAGTAAATAGTGGAGCTGGGCTTCAAACCCACAGTCTGGCTTTGAAACTCTTGTGTTTAACCATAACACTCTCCTGACTCCCTAACCCTCTAGGGTACATATTATGATGCTATTATTAATAAATCACATGAAGTTATTCGACCTCCATTCAGAGGATACTGACCACTGACACTGTTATCTATCGCTTTGGAAATGGGAGAGTAAAGCCACGGAGACTAAAGAGAGACTAGAAAGACCCAACGAAGTGTCAGTCTTGTCACTGGGAAAGCCTACTGCAGTCCAATTGGAGAAGCAAATGAGTGTTCCTCGAGGGTTTCCAAGCTCTCTTTCAAACCTGTCTTTCATCCTGGGAACTCTGATTCCCCATGGTGCTATTGGAAAATAATACATTCTCTCCAAATTATTATGGCTCGATTAAGAACTCAAAATAGGTTAGGGAGGATATGGCGAAATATAAATGTGGAATTCTCAGACTGCTAATCCTGTCATTAGACCGCTAAAGGCAGGGTGTTTCCATTAACTAAGAATTTCTAACATTCTGGTGTGTATCTGAGGACAAGAACTCCGTCACCCAGGGCAGAATTGTGGAAAAACTTTGAGGAGACTTTTGGATTCAGAAATTAAGAAATATGGAGGACATTTTTAAAAACACTCTACTCAGGAGTTTGACCTAACGGTAATAAGTGCCAGAAACAGAGTTTAACTTACGGAATTTCTTCTTTCTTCCTTTTTGTTTTGTTTTGTTTTTGAGATGGAGTCTTGCTCTGTTGCCCAGGCTGGAGTGCCGTGGCATGATCTCGGCTCACTGCAACCCCCGCCTCCCAGGTTCAAGCGATTCTCCTGTCTCCGTTTCCTGAGTAGCTGGGACTACAAGCGTGCACCACTACATCTGGCTAATTTTTGTATTTTTAGTAGAGATGGGATTTCTCCATGTTGGCCAGGTTGGTCTCAAACTCCTGACCCCAGGTGATCCTCCCACCTCAGCCTCCCAAACCACAGTGCTGAGATTATAGGCATAAGCCACTGTGCCCTGCCTTTTTTTTTTTTTTCTTTTTTTTTGAGACGGAGTCTCGCTCTGTCGCCCAGGCTTGGAGTGCAGTGGTGCAATCTTTGTTCACTGCAACCTCCATCTCCTGGGTTCAAGCGATTATTCTACCTTAGTCTCCTGAGTAGCTGGGATTACAGGTGCACACCACCATACCCAATTAATTTTTGTATTTTTAGTAAAGACGGGATTTCCCCATGTTGGCCGGGCTGGTCTTGAACTCCTGACCTCAGGTGATCCACCCACCTCGGCCTCCCAAACTGCTGGGATTATAGGCATGAGCCACTGTACCCAGGCTAATTTATGGAATTTCTATTGACAAGTCCAGAGAAATTAAGTTTCTGGGTAACTCCTAGGAGGGCAGGTTCACATTTAAACTGAAAGGAATGACTAATGGCAAACACACACTATGTAGTTCACATATCATGCTTTTTAATTTTACAATTGCTTTGCTAGGTAGCTATGACCAACCTGTTTTATTAATAAGGAAGAGTATCTAAGTGTCATTGGTAGGAAAGATAGGATTCACACATAGTTCTGTCTGATTCCAAAGAACTTTAAAACAAAAAATGCTGCTCCTGGGAGCCGAGAGAAAACATGCCTATCCCAGGATTGCAAAATTCACCCTAGTCATGAGAGAGAAAGGTAAAGTACCAAAGACCAAGCTGAGAGAAGCAGCCAGTCTAACACAAGCATGTGTGCCTGTAATTTACATATAGTATCACACCCCCTTAAACAAGAATTCTTCTACGTGGTCCACTGGCTATGCTAGGCTGTGTTAATCTCTGAGACACTGCCTCCTGCCCAAGTGATCTAAATGCTAAGATTTCTGGATACTGATGGGGATGTATTTTCCAATGATCTCTATGACATCAACATCTTTGTCTGGATCCTTTCCCTTTGGTATTGGCAGGTGACTTTCTGCTCTGTCCAACTTGTAAGTTCCAAGATTTGAGTTCAGGTTTGGGAGTAGGCCACGTCAGCCCAAATCTTTATATTCATGAGTCCTTAGGCCAAAGTACCATGATAATGTCACTCATCAGCACTTCATTACAAGGTTCGGAATAGGCTGGGGGGGTTCGTCTTTACTTTTGATTTTTTCAAAATAATACTTGTACTTTAAAAAATACACTTTATATTTTAGGGCAGCTTTAGGTTCACAGCAAAATTGAGCAGAAAGAATAGAGAGTTCTCACATGTCCCCAGTCCCCCAGTGCACAGCCTCCCCCATTATCAACACCCCCCACCAGCCTGGGACATTTGTTACAACTGATGAAGCTGCATGGACACACCATTACCACCCATAGTCCAGAGTTTGCATTAGGGTTCACTCTTGGTGTTATTCATTGTGTGAGGTTTAGACAAATGTATTCACCATTGTAGTATCACAGAGAGGAGTTTCACTGCCCTAAAAATTATTTGTACTCCAACTATTCATCCCTCCCTCCCTGCAGTCCCTGGCAACCACTCATCTTTTGACTGTCTCCATAGTTTTGCCTTTTGCAGAATGTCATATAGTTGGAATCATACAGTATGTGGCCTTTTCAGATTAGCTTCTTTCACTCAGTAATATGCACTTAAGTTTTTTCCAGGTCTTTTCATGGCTTGATAACTCATTTCTTTTCAGTGCTGAGTAATATTTCATTGTCTGGATATACCACAGTTTATTTATCCATTCACCTACTGAAAGACATCCTGATGTTTCCTGGTTTTGTTTTCAATGAAGAAAAAAGTCCAAATCATTTAGACAGGTTAATTGAAATAGGTGCTAATGAACTCATACTATTGTATGATATTTCCATGATGTTTCTAGGACTTGCTTCAAAATAATAATCATGTGAAACAAGATAGGGAATGGGTCGATGTCACCTGAAAGTGGATAACGAGTAAGTAGGGATTCTTCACATTATTCCTCCACTTGTATATATGTTTGAAATTCTCTATAATAAAAACATTTTAAATACATTCCTGGCACCAAGATTTTGTTTAGAACATTCTCACAGCCTGTCACACACTTCTCTTCTTCTCTGAAAACTCAGTCCCATTGCTCTGATTCTTCAATCAATGCTGCTGCTGAGGGGCTTCTAGAAGTCCTGCGAGCAGGAAGAAGCTAAGATCCACTGTGCAGGCCTGAGGTCATTATTCCATTAGCAAAGTGTTAAGAAACAGAGTTAGGGAAAAGTACTGAACAAGCAAGGTCTGTCTGGAAAGAATCTATGATGTGCTGATCACATGGTGCTTGATTAAGAGAAAGTGGCTAAGAACCCAGAAACGAGAGCAATTATGTTACTAGGATTAGGAATCGCTAGAGATAACCAGCCGGGCATGGGCACTCACGCCTGTAATTCCAGCACTTTGGGAGGCTGAGGCAGGTGGATCATTTGAGGTCAGGAGTTCGAGACCAGCTTGACCAACATGGTGAGATCCCATCTCTACTAAAAATATAAAAATTAGCTGGGCATGGTGGCACATGCCTGTAATCCCAGCTACTCCGGAGGCTGAGGTAGGAGAATCACTTGAACCCAGGAGGCAGAGGTTGCAGTGAGCCGAGATCATGGCACCGCACTCCAGCATGGGTGACAGAGTGAGACTCTGTCTCAAAAAAAAAAAAAAAAGATAGAGAAAAACACTTTTTTTTCAGTTAGACCAGCTTCAAGGATATCTCCCTCCCACATTCCTTCAACCAAACTGTAAATTCTGATTGAATTTTTACTATGGAACAGGCTCTACACTAGCCTTGAAGGGTACAATGACAAAACACTTATCATCTCTACCCTACAAAAGCCTAAAGTGCAGAATATACACAATAATTACAACAAAAAAGGAAAGAGGGCTGGGTGCAGTGGCTCATGCCTGTAATCCCAGCACTTTGGGAGGCCGAGGCGGGTGGATCACTTGAGGTCAGAAGTTCAAGACCAGCCTGGTCAACATGGAAACCCCACCTCTACTAGAAATATAGAAATTAGCCAGGCGTGGTGATGAGCGCCTGTAATCCCAGCTACTCCAGAAGCTAAGGCAGGAGAATCGCTTGAACCCAGGAGGCGGAGGTTGCAGTGAGCTGATATTGCGCCACTGCACTCCAGCCTGGACAATAAGAGCAAAACTTCGTCTCAAAAAAAAAAAAAAAGAATGTTATTTTTATACAGCTAGAATTCAATGAGCACTTAACTCTGTGACCATCACTGTCCCAAGCATATTACATGTGTATTAATTTATTTGATTTTCACAACAATTTCTGGGAGGTGGGTACTATTGCTATTGCCATTTTGCAGGTAAGAAAACTGAGTCATGAAGAAATGAATTTGCCCAAAGGGCCATGGCTGAGAAATAGCAGAGCCATGATTCTAACTTAGGCACTCTTTATACTCAGTCTAACCACAGCCTTTACCTGCAGGCTACACTGTCCCTAACTACACAATCACACACATTCACTCAGTCACCAACACAGTTTTAGAGCAGCAGGAAAGGCTATCTGAAAGAAATGCTACCTCATCTGAGAAAAGAGGGGAATTAGCCAGAGGAGAAAAGAGAATATCCCAGCTAAAGATGCATCCTAAAACTGAAAGTGACTCAGCAAAACCAGAGTGAGGATTTTGAGGAAGGGAATGGAGAAATATGAGGCTGTGGGCACAGAAGCCAGCTTGTGATGAGACTTGTAAACCGTGCCAAAGAGAAATGGGAAGCCACTGGAGAACGCTGGGGTTGTGGGGAGTGATGTAATCAGATTTGTATTTCAGAAATACAGATACTCTTGCTACAGTGAGCAGAATCAGCTGGAGGGAGAGTAGGCTGGAGGGAGGAGACCAGTTAGGAGGTCATTATAACGTTGTGGACAAGAAACAAAGGGACTTGGAGGATGGATGTGGGGGAGGAGGGATGGGAACTCAGAGATAATTCCCAGACTTCTGACCTGAGCATCTGGAAGGATAGTGGTGTCATTTACTGAGATGAATAACACGGAAGAAGGAACAGTTTAGTGTGACAAAGGAGAGGGGAATGATAATGAGATAAATGAGATACAATCCTGCTAATAATCCAGAACATGCATATTAGATGTTATTTCTCTCCAAGTTTAACAAATCTGCTCATATGAAAATTAGAAGTGAGAAAACAGAAATATTTATATGTTTCCAGTGGGAAATTAGTACTACCATTTTTAAATTTTTTAATTGACAGATAAAATTAGATGTATTTACTGTGTGCAACATATTGCTTTGAAATATATATATATTATGGCCAGGCGTAGTGGCTCACCCATGTAATCCCAGCACTTTGGGAGGCTGAGGCACGTCAATCACCTGAAGCCAGGAGTTCGAGACCATCCTGGGCAACATGGCGAAACCTCGTCTCTACTAAAAATATAAAAATTAGCCAGGTGTGGTGGTGGGCACCATAACCCCAGCTACTCAGGAGGCTGAGGTACTAAAATTGCTTGAATCCGAGAGGTGGAGGTTGCAGTGAGCCAGGATCGTACCAGTGCACTCCAGCCTGGGCAATAGAGTGAGACCCTGTCTCAAAAAAAAAAAAAATTGCAATATACATACATTATGGAATGACTAAATCTAGCTAATTAACATATGCATTACCTAACATAGTTATCGTTTTTATGATGAGAACATTTTACATGCACTCTCTTAGCATTTTTCAAGAATCCAATATATTGTTAATGATAGTCACTTGTTGTACAATAGATCTCTTGAACTTTCTCCTATCTGAAAAGATGTATCCTTTAACCATCTCCCCAACCCCACGCCCCAACTGCCCCAGCCCCTGATAAGTATCATTCTACTCTCTACTTCTATGAGATCAACTTTTTTAGATTCCACACTTGAATGACAAGATATTTGCATTTTTGTGCCTGATTTATTTCACTTAGTATAATGTCCTCCAGATTCATCCATATCATCACAAATGACAGAATTTCCTTTTCTTATGGCTAAAATGTATCCCATTGTGTATATGTTCCACATTTTATTTTTCCATTCATCCATTGATGGACACTTAGGTTTGATTCCATATCTTGGCTATTGTAATTGATGCTTTAATAAACATCGCAGTGCAAATATCCTTTTGACATACTAGTTTCACTTCTTTTGGATATAAACCCAGTAGTGGGATTGCTGGATCATATGGTAGTTCTATTTTTAATTTTTTGAAGAACCTCCATGCTACTTTCCATAGTGGTTCAGACAACCATTTTTTAGATCAATTCGGTGATGCCTAATAAAGTTGAAAGTTATATCCTTTAAACCAGTGATAACATTTCTAGGTGCCTTACCTAAAGAGATTCTTATGCATATGCTAAAGGTGACTTATAGCAAATGGTCATTGAATCATTGTTTCTGATAACAAAAGATAAAAAATGGAAACAACTGTCCCCTTACTGTAAAAAAAAAAGCTAAATAACTGTAATTTATTCATACAGTGGACTACTCTACATAAATTAAAATGGATGAATTAGATCTGTATATATTAACATGGATTAATCTCAAAAACAATTTTAAGTGATTAAAGCAAGCTGCAAAAGATTCACATAGAATAATAGCATCTATACAATTTTTAAATAAAAAATAGTTGTATGTATATGATTTATAGATACATACATATGTCCTAAAAGTTAAAATGGACACCTGAGAATAACACACAACAGTTTCAGAACAACGCTTATCTCTGGAAAGAAAGAAAGTGAGAGAAAAGGTAGGAGGGATAGAACTTCAGCTATATCTGTATCATATTTTACAGAGCAAAATCTAAATTTTAAAAAGCAAAAAGTTAAGGAGGCATTCATTCAAAAAGCTATAAAAAGAATATCTCTTTTTTAACAATTCAGGTTTCTTGTGATGTAATTCCATACCATAAAATCCAGCCTTTTTAGGTATACGGTTTGATTAGTTTGGGGAAACGTTCTGTTGTGCAACCACTAACATAATTAAAAAACATTTCCACTACCCAAAATGTTCCTTCATGCCACCTTTGTGTTCAATCCCCTCCCTTCATGTCCAGCCATTGACAACCACTGATCTGTCCCTATAGTTTCCAGTCCTTATGGTATTACCTTTTCCAGAATATCATATAAACGAACTCACACAGCATGTAGCCCTTTGTGTCGGGCTTTTTTCACTTAGCATCATCATTCTGGGATTTATTCACCTTGTGGTTATGTATCAGTAGTTTATTCCTTTTTATTACTCAGTAGTATTCCATCATATATAGGTACTGCAATTTGTTTCTCTCTTCACCAATTGATGGACATTTGGGATGTTTTCAGTTTAGACCACCAAGAATAAAGTTGCTGTAAAAACTGGGGTACAAGTTTTTCTTTAAACATATTTATACATTTCTCTTGGGTGGAATAGAATTTTTGGGCCTCTTGGTAGCATATTTTTACCTTTATAATAATCTGCAAATTGTTTTCCAAAGTGGCTGTACCATTTTTCAATCCCATTAGCTCCACATCCACATCAGCACTTTTTATTGTCTGTTTTTAATTTTAGCCATTCTACTCAGTATGTTGGCTTTAATTTGCATTTCCCTAATAACCTAAGATGTTAGGCATCATTTCATGTGCCTATTTCTCATCTGTACTTCTTTGGTGAAG
This sequence comes from Macaca nemestrina, assembly GCF_043159975.1. Lineage (NCBI taxonomy): Eukaryota > Metazoa > Chordata > Mammalia > Primates > Cercopithecidae > Macaca > Macaca nemestrina. The sequence goes on from NC_092128.1 coordinate 17,970,176, forward strand.
TGTCCACAGCATTTGCCCATTTTGTTGTTGTTGTTGTTGTTTGTTTGTTTTGAGAGGGAACTTCACTCTTGTTGTCCAGGTTGGAGTGCAATGGTGCGATCTCGGTTCATTGCAACCTCCACCTCCCAGGTTCAAGCAATTCTCCTGCCTCAACCTCCTGAGTGGCTAGGCTTACAGGCACGTGTCACCATACCCGGCGAATTTTTTGTATTTTTAGTAGAGACGGGGTTTCACTATGTTGGCCAGGCTGGTCTCAAACTCCTGACCTCAGGTGATCTACCCACCTCGGCCTCACAAAGTGCTGGGATTACAGACGTGAGCCATCACACCCAGCTTGCCCAAGTTTTAATTGGGTTAATAATTGGGTTAATTGTCTTAATTTTGAGTTGTAAGAGTTACTTATATATTCCGGGTACAAATCCTTTTCAGATATATTTTTGTAACTATTTTCTCCCAGGTGTGGCTAGTCTCTTCATTTTTTAACAGTTTATTTCAAAGATCAGAAGTTTTTAAAAGTTGATAAAGTATAACTTAACAAATTTTTTTACGGTTTATGTTTTTCCTGTCCCATCCAAGAACATTTTGCCTAACTCAATTTCACAATAATGTTCTTATGTGCTTTCCAACAGAATTGTATAGTTTTAGCTCTTACATTTAGATCTGTGTGTGATACAGAACTGTCTGAATCAAATCAAGTTGCTAGCCTGCTAAAACAGACAAACAAAAATCAACATTCTCTAGAGAAATGAAACAGGCCTGAGAGACCTCACAATATAATATTCAGATTTTCCAGGATACAGTCCAAAATTACTCAACATAGAACCAACAAACTGTGAACAATCTCAAGGGAAAAGGAAATCAAGAGATCACAACCTCAAGATGACCCAGATGTTAGACATATCAGACAAAGACTTTAAAGTCTATCACATCTATGTTTCGTGAGGTAAAGATAAACACTTCTTAAGTGAATAGAAATACAAAAGTCATCAGATGCTGGGTGCAGTGTTTCATGCATGTAACCCCAGCATTTTGGGAGGCCAAGTGGTGAGGATCACTTAAGCCTAGACGTTTGGGGCTGCAGTGAGCTATGATTGTGCCACTGCACTCAGCCAGGGCAATAGAGTGAGACCCTGTCTCTAAAAAGAATAAAAACATTAAAAAATGTAATTTTAGAAAGCTAACAGAAAAAAATAGAATAACAAATAATCAAATGTAAATTTTAGGACTAAAAAATATAATATATAAGAAGTCATTGATTGGGCTCAATAGCCAAATGGAGATAATGACAGAAAAAAGAGTCCATGAATTTGAAGATGGATGAATAGACATTATGTAATCTGGAGAAAAAAGAGGTGTGGGGAAAAAATGAACAGAACATCATCAAATGATCTAACATTCTTTTCACTGGAATCCAAGAAGGATAGGAAAAGTAAATTGGCTCAGAAAGAATATTTGAAAAAACAAAGGCCAGAACTTCCCTAATTTGATGAAGGACATAAATTACAGATTAAAGCAGCTTAGAATCCCAGACAGGACACCTGCAAAGAAAATCAACTGTGGCCAGACACATCAAAGTCAAACTTCTGAACACCAAGGTTTATTATTCTCGTTGCTGATCTTGAAAACAGCCAGGAAGAAAAGTGGCACATTACATAAAGGGGAAGAACTATTCAAACGACTGCTGATTTTACATCTGAAATCATGGAGACCAGAAAACAGTGGAACAACATCTTTAAAGAATTGAAATAAAAGAACTGTCAAACCGGAATTCAACATTTGCTGAAAATACCCTTCAGGAATGACCGTGAAATAAAAACATTTTTACATAAAGGAAAAGTAAGAGAATGTGTAACCAGCAGACCTGCTCTAAAAGAAATGTTGAAAGTTCTTCAGGCTGACAGGAAACTGTATCAGAGGGACACTTAAAATTTTAAGAATAAAGGAAGAACAACAGAAATGGTAAATATCTGGGTAAATATTTTTGTCCTTTAATTTATTTTATTTTATTATTTTATTTTACTTGAGACAGAGTCTTGCTCTGTTGCCCAGGCTGCAGTACAGTGGCATGATCTCAGTTCACTGCAACCTCCACCTCCTGGGTTCAAGCAATTCTCCTGCCTCAGCCTCCAGAGTAGCTGGGATTACAGGCATGAGCTACCACGCCCAGCATATTTTTGTATTTTTAGTAGAGACAGGGTTTCACCATGTTGGCCAGGCTGATCTCAAACTCTTGACCTCAGGTGATCCACCCACCTCAGCCTCCCAAAGTGCTGGGATTGCAGGCATGAACCACCATGGCTGGCCCCTTTAATTTATTTAAAATAGATGAAACTATTAAAATAGACTGTTGAAAGCAAAAATTATCACATTCCCTGGTGAGGGTTCTAATATATGCAGATGTAATACTTAAGACAACACTAGCATATAAAGGGTGGAGGGTAAATGGAGTTCTATGGCTGTAAATCTTGAAAGAAGAAACCGAGGGAACATAGGAAATAAAGGACCTAGGGGGATGCAAAAACCCTTTGTAATATGTCTTTATATATCTATGCACTGTTAAATCCTTTCACAAAAATTTGACATTTTTAACTATGCTGATGTAAGAGAAGATGTATTGAAATCCATTTCATAAAATAATTTTTCCTACATTGCTAAGTTTTATTTCTCCTTTATTTGTCAACTTCTTTGTATAAAATAGTATGCAACAAATATATGAGAAGGGAATAACAGAAGCAAAAAGGAAGAAAAGGTCATTTGTAGTAGTATGTGCCACCAGAAGAAAATTTTGCTTTCCTGTATCTGTAACTTTGATTAAAACTACACAAGGGCTGGGCAAAGTGGCTCCCGCCTGTAATCCCAGCACTTTGGGAAGCTTAGGTGGGTGGATCACTTGAGGTCAGGAATTCAAGTCCAGCCTGGCCAACATAGTAAAACTGTGTCTCTACAAAAAATACAAAAATTAACTGGGCGTGGTGGTGCATGCCTGTAGTCCCAGCTACTTGGCAGGTTAAGGCAGGAGAATCACTTGAACCCAGGAGGCGGAGGTTGCAGTGAACTGAGATTGTGTGGGAAGGAGGGGAGGAACAAGTCCTGAGGGCCCTGCTTGCTTTCTCAGTGGGGAGGCTTGTAGCCTGGGGCAAGATCTCAGCCCTGCTTGCCAGCTGCCTGGATATAAATGTAGTGCTATTGGTGGGGCACAGAGACAGTGAGAACAGCTTTGCTGGCCAAGGGAGCTGGGTGAGGCCTGTCACTGCTGGCTTTCCCCACTTCCCTGGTGACCTGTATAATGTAGCAGAGACAAATACAATCCCCCTGGAAACATAACTCTATTGGCCTGAGAAGCATCTCCCTATCCCCTACAGTGGCACCAAGTTCTGCCCAAGGAGAGTCTGAGCTCAGACACACCTAACACTGCCCCCTACTGATGGTTTTTCTCTACCTGCCCTGGCAGCCAAAGACAAAAGACATAGGCCGGGCGCGGTGGCTCAAGCCTGTAATCCCAGCACTTTGGGAGGCCGAGAAGGGCGGATCACGAGGTCAGGAGATGGAGACCATCCTGCCTAACACGGTGAAACCCTGTCTCTACTAACAAATACGAGAAAAACTAGCCGTGCGAGGTGGCGGGCGCCTGTAGTCCCAGCTACTCGGGAGGCTGAGGCAGGAGAATGGCGTAAACCCGGGAGGCGGAGCTTGCAGTGAGCTGAGATCCGGCCACTGCATTCCAGCCTGGGCCACAGAGCGAGACTCCGTCTCAAAAAAAAAAAAAAAAAAAAGACATAAACTCGTGGGAGCTCTATGGCCCCATCCACGACCTGAGAAAGCCGATTTCTTATCTGGTAAACGTAGGGCAAGCTTATATCTCCCTTCTACTACTGCAGGTGGGGCTCTCTTGAAAGCACCACCTCATGGCTGGAGGCCAACAAACTCAAGCCATTACAGCGACTCATAAGAGAAAAATCCTGCTCCAAAGAAGGAGAAAACAATAGCTAATTCCACCACCTGCAACATCCTGGCCAACCAGAGGTCCTGAGTCTGTCTATGTGACAACTTCACTGCTAGCATAACCAGCATTCGAGAAAACCAGCACATTAAACAAAACTACAACCAAGGACTTTAACAGAGTCTAATTCACTCCCCTGCCACCACCACCGGAGCAGGCGCTGGTATCCACAGCTGGGAGAGTTGAAGATGAATCATATCACAGGACTCTTTGCAGACATTCCCTAGCACCAGGCCAGGGCCCAGAAGGGCAGTAACAATCACTGCGGTCTGGCTCTCAGGAAGCCCCGTTCCTAGGGGAAGGGGGAGAGCACCACATCAAGGAATTACCCTGTGGGACAAAAGATCTGAACAGCAGCCCTTGAGTTCCAGATCTTTCCACTGAAACAGTCTACCCAAATGAGAAAGAACCAGAAAAGTAAGTCTGGTAATATTACAAAACAAGGTTCTACCACACACTCAAAAGATCATCCTAGCTCTCCAGCAATGGATCCAAACAAAGAAGAATCTCTAAATTGCCAGATAAAGAATGCAGACAGTTGATGATCAAGCTACCCAAGGAGGTAACAGAGAAAGGTAAAAACCAATTTAAAGAAATTTTTTTTAAAAACAGGCTGGGGCCAGGCACAGTGGCTCACTCCTGTAATCCCAGCACTTTGGGAGGCTGAGGCGGGCAGATCATCTGAGGTCAGGAATTCGAGACCAGCCTGGCCAACATGGTGAAACCCTGTCTCTACTAAAAATACAAAAATTAGCCAGGTATGGTCATGGGCAACTGTAATCCCAGCTACTCAGGAGGCTGAGGCAGGAGAATCGCTTGAGCCCAGGAGGCAGAGGGTACAATGAGCCAAGATCATGCCACTGTACTTTAGCCTGGGTGACAGAGCAAGACTCAGTCTAAAAAAAAAAAAAAGAAAAGAAAAAAAAGACAGCTAGGCCTGGTGGCTCACGCCTGTAATCCCAGTACTTTGGGAGGCCAAGGCAGGTGGATCACGAGGTCAGGAGATCAAGACCATCCTGGCTAACATGGTGAAACCCTGTCTCTACTAAAAAAATACAAAAAATTAGCCGGGCATGGTGGTGGGCACCTGTAGGGAGGCTGAGGCAGGAGAATGGCATGAATGTGGGAGGCGGAGCTTGCAGTGAGCCAAGATCACGCCACTGCACTCCAGCCTGGGTGATAGAGTGAGACTCCATCTCAAAAAAAAAAAAAAAAAAAAAAACAGGCCAGGCATAGTGACTCACACCTTCACACCTGTAATCCCAGCACTTTGGGAGGCCAAGGAGGGTGGATCACCTGAGGTCAGGAGTTCAAAACTAGCCTGGCTAATGTGAGAAAACCCTGTCTCTACTAAAAATACAAAAATTAGCCAGGCATGGTGGCATGTGCCTGTAATTCCAGCTACTTGGGAAGCTAAGGCAGGAGAATCACTTGAACCTGGGAGGCAGAGGTTGCAGTGAGCTGAGATCATGACACTGCACTCCAGCCTGGGTGACAGAGTGAGACTCCTTCAAACACACACACACGCACACACACACACACACACACACACACACACTACAGGATATGGATGAAAAAGTCTCCAGAGAAACAGACATCATAAGGAAAAGACAATCACAACATCTGGAAATAAAAGACACACTTATAGAAATGCAAAATACACTGGAAAGTTTCAACAATACAATCGAACAAGTAGACGTAAGAACCTCAGAGCTCAAAGACAAGGCTTTCTAATTGACCCAATTCAACAAAGACAAAGAAAAAAGAATTTCAAAAAAATGAACAAAGCCTCCAGAAATTTGGGATTATGTTAAGCAACCAAACATAAGAATAATTGGCCCTCCTGAGGAAGAAGAGAAATCCAAAAGTTTGCAAAACATATTTGAAAGAATAATTAAGGAAAACTTCCCTGGTCTTGCTAGAGATCCAGACATCCAAATACAAGAAACTCAAAAGAACACCTGGGAAATTCATTGCAAAAAGATCATAACACAGGCACATAGTCATCATGTTACCCAAAGTCGAGATGAAGGAAAGAATCTTAAGAGCTGTGAGGCAAAAGCATCAGGTAACCTATAAAGGAAAATCTATCAGATTAACAGCAGACTTCTCAGCAGAAACCCTATAAACCAGAAGGAATTGGGATGCTATCTTTAGCCTCATTAAACAAAACAATTATCAGTCAAGAATTTTGTAGTCAGCAAAACTAAGTTTCATAAATGAAGAAGAGATAAAGTTTTCAGACAAACAAATGCTGAGAGTATTCACCACTACCAAGCCAGCACTACAAGAAATGCTAAAAGGAGTTGTAAATATTGAAACAAAACCTTGAGATACACCAAAATAGAACCCCTTTAAAGCATAAATCTCACAGGGCCTAAAAAACAATAATGCAATTAAAAAAAAGGGTAGTCAAGCAACAACTAGCATCATGAACAGAACAGTACCTCACATCTCAATGCTAATGTTGAATATAAATGGCCTAAATGCTCCACTTAAAAGATACAGAATGGCAGAATGGATAAAAATCCACCAACCAAGTATCTGCTATCTTCAAGAGACTTACCTAACACATAAGGACTCACATAAACTTAAGGTAAAAGCATAGAAAAAAATACTCCTTGCAAATGGAAACCAAAAGGGAGCAGGAGTAGCTTTTCTTATATCGGACAAAACAGACTATAAAGCAACAACAGTTTAAAAAGACAAAGAGGGATTATTATATAAAAATAAAAGGATTAGTCCAAGAGGAAAATATCACAATCTTTAATATATACGCACCTAAAACTGGAGCTCCCAAATTTATAAAACAATCACTACTAGACCTAAGAAATGAGATAACCGGCAACACAATAGTAGTGGAAGACTTCAGTACTCCACTGGCAGGGCTAAACAAGTCAAGACAGAAAGTTAACAAAGAAACAATGGACTTAAACTATACCCTAGAACAAATGCCCTTAACAGATATCTACAGAACGTTCTACCCAACTGCAGAATATATATTACTTTCATCAGGACAAGGAACAATCTCCAAGATAGGACATATAAGGACATAAGATAGGACACAAAACAAGTCTCAATAATTTAAGAAAACTGAAATCATATCAAGTACTCTCTCAGACCACAGTGCAATAAAATTGGAAATTAACTCCAAAAGGAACCCTCAAAACAAAACAAATACATGGAAATTAAATAATCTGCTCTTGAATGATCTTTGGGTCAACAATGAAATCAGATGGAAATTTAAAAATTCTTTGAACTGAACGATAATAGTGACACAACCTATCAATACGTCTGGGATACAGCACAACGGTGCTAAGAGGAAAGTTCAGAGTATTAAATGCCTACATCAAAAAGCCTGAAAGAGCACAAAGTGACAATCTAAGCTCACACCTCAAAGAATTAGAGAAACAAGAACAAACCAAGCCCAAACCCAGTAGAAGAAAATGAATAACAAAGATCAGAGCAGAACTAAATGAAATTGTAACAAAAAAACACAAAAGATAAATGAAACAGAAAGCTGGTTCTTTGAAAAGACAAACAAAATCAATACAACCTTCGTAGATTAAATCAGGAAGAAATAGAAACTATAAACAGACCAAAACCAAGTAATGAGGTTGAAACAATAATTTTAAAATTGCCAACAAAAAAGGGTCCAGGACCAGATGGGTTCATAACTAAATTCTATCAGACGTTCAAAGAAGAATTGGTACCAATCCTACCGAAACCATTCCAAAAGATAGAGAAAGACAGAATCCTCCCTAAATCATCCTATAAAGCCAGTATTGCCCTAATGCCAAAACCAGGAAAGGACATAACAAAAAAAAAGAAAGAAAGTAAAAGAAAACTACAGATCAATATCCCTGATGAACATAGATGCAAAAATCTTCAACAAAATACTTGCTAACTGAATCCAACAGCATATCAAAAAGATAATACACAATGATCAAGTGGATTTCATATCAGGGATGCAGGGTTGGTTTAACATATGCAAGTCAATAAATGTGATATACCCCATAAACAGAATTAAAAATAAAAATCATGCGATCATCGCAATAGATGCAGAGAAAGCATTTGACAAAATCCAGAATCCCCTTATGATTAAAGCCCTCAGCAAAACTTGCATAGAAGGAACATATCTTAAGGTAATAAAAGTCATCTATGACAAACCCACGGGTAACATTATACAGAATGGGGAAAAGAACTGGAATAGGACAAGGATGTCCACTCTCACCACTTCTATTCAACATAGTACTGGGTCCTAGCCAGAGCATCAGACAAGAGAAAGAAATAAAGGCTGTCCAAATCAGTAAACAGGAAGTCAAAGTGTTGCTGTTGACTGATGATATGATCATATACCTAGAAAACCCTGAAGACTCATCCAAAAAGCTCCTAGATCTGATGAATGAATTCAGTAAAGTTTCAGGATACAAAATCAATGTACACAAATCAGTAGCACTGCTATACACCAACAGCAATGAAGCTGAGAATCAAATCAAGAACTCAAGAGCTGTTTTACAACAGCTGCAAAAATAAAATAAAATACTTAAGAATATAACTAACCAAGGAGGTGAAAGAATACAAAAAACTAGCCGGGCGAGGTGGCGGGCGCCTGTAGTCCCAGCTACTCGGGAGGCTGAGGCAGGAGAATGGCGTGAACCCGGGAGGTGGAGCTTGCAGTGAGCTGAGATCCGGCCACTGCACTCCAGCCTGGGCAACAGGGCGAGACTCTATCTCAAAAAAAATAAAAATAAATAAAAATAAATAAATAAATAAAATAAAATAAAATACTTAAGAATATAACTAACCAAGGAGGTGAAAGATCTCTACAAGGAAAACTACAAAACACTGCTGATAGAAATCACAGACAATACAAACAAATGGAAATACATCCCATGCTCATGAATGGATAGAATCAATATTGTGAAAATGACCATACTGCCAAAAGCAATCTACAGATTCAATGCAATTCTCATCAAAATACCACCATCATTGTTCACAGAACTAGAAAAATCAATCCTAAAATTCATATGGAACAAAAAGGAGCCCACATAGCTGAAGCAAGACTAAGCAAAAAGAACAAATCTGGAGGCATCATATTACCCAGGTCAAACTATACTAATACAAGGCTATAATTTCCAAAACAGCATGGTACTGGTATAAAAAGAGGCACATAGACCAATGGAATAGAATAGAGAACCCAGAAATAAAGCCAAACACTTAACAGCCAACTGATCTTCAACATAGCAAACAGAAACATAAAGTAAGAAAAGGACACCCTATTCAACAAATGGTGCTGGAATAATTGGCAAGTCACATTCAGAAGAACGAATCTAAATCCTCATCTCTCACCTTATACAAAAATCAACTCAAGATAGATCAAAGACTTAAATCTACGACCTGAAAGCATAAGCATTCTAGAAGATAACATTAGAAAACCTCTTCTAGACATTGGCTTAGGCAAAGTTCATGACCAAGAACCCAAAACCAAATGCAGCAAAAACAAAGATAAATAGATGAGATTAATTAAACTAAAAAGCTTCTGCAGAGCAAAAGAAATAATCAGCAGAGTAAACAACGCACAGAGTGGGAGAAAATATTCACAAACTAGGCACCTGACAAAGGACTAATATCCAGAACCCACAAGGAACTCAAACAAATCATCAAGAACAAAACAAATAATCCCATCAAAAAGTGGGCTAAGGACATGAATAGACAATTCTCAAAAGAAGATATATAAATGGCCAACAAACATGAAAAAATGCTCAACAACACTAATTCTCAGGGAAATGCAAACCAAAACCACAATGCAATACCACCTGACTCCTGTAAGAATGGCCGTAAATTAAAAATCAAAAAATAATAGATGTTGGCATAGATGTGGTGAAAGGGAACATTTTTACATGGCCAGTGGGAATGTAAACTAGTACAACCACTACAGAAAACAGTGTGGAGATTCCGTAAAGAACTAAAAGTAGAACTACCATTTGTTCTGTTTAGGAAACGCACAAGGGGAGAAGAAAAGACACACACCCAGTACCTTTAAGGGTAAACAAGCTTTAACCCATGTAAATGGCAATGCAGATATAATAAGCAAATGATATACTAAGCAAATTGCAATGGGAAGGGGAGAACGGAAAAGAGATATATGTATTTACACTCACCAGACTATGGAGGATTCACCACCAGACTGGGAAGCAACCAGCCTGGGTTCCAGAGTCGGCCACTCATCCGTGCACAGGTGAGGAAAGGTTTCATGAAGCTTCGGCACAGTCTGGGACCACAGTCTGGGACCCTAGCTCTTTTTGTAACGAGTTGTTTGGCATGAGGCCCAGTCACAAGGGCCCTTCACGACTGGGCTCAAGGAACACAAAAAGGTCAACTTGTTTTTGCAACTGTCTATTGTTTTTCAATAACTAATATATAGGAATAGATGGAAATAGAGATTTCTCCGAAAGAGTGCTGGATGAATTTCTGAAGAGGCTCATACAACCTGTTCCAGCACTTGGTGACCATTGTTTGTGTCCACATTCAATTGAGTTGAAATTTAAAATTTAACTTTTCCTGCACACTCACCAATCCCACCACTAGGTATTTACCCAGAGGAAAAGAATTCATTATATGAAAAAGATACTTGCATACGCATGTATGCAGCATATGCATGTATAGCAGCACAATTTGCAATTGCAAAAATATGGAACCTACCTAAATGCCCATCGATCAATGAGTGGGTAAAGAAAATGTGATATATATATCATGTAATACTACACAGCCATAAAAAGGAACAAAACAGTGGCATTTACAGCAACCTGGATGGAGGTGGAGACTATTATCCTGAGTGAAGTAACTCAGGAAGGAAAGCCAAACATCATATGTTCTCACTTATAAGTGGAAGCTAAGCTATGAGGACACAAAGGCATAAGAATTATATAATGACTCTGGAAACTCAGGGGGAAGAGCGGGAGTGGGAGTGAGGATTAAAAGACTACACATTGGGTACAGTGTACACTGCTCGAATGATGGTTGCACCAAAATCTCAGAAATCACCACTAAATAAACTTATCCATGTAGGGCCAGGCGCAGAAGCTCATGCCTGTAATCCCAGCACTTTGGGAGGCCAAGGCAGGTGGATCACAAGGCCAGGAGATCGAGACCATCCTGGCTAACATGGTGACACCCCGTCTCTACTAAAAATACAAAAAATTAAACAGGTGTGGTGGCACACACCTGTAATCCCAGCTACTCGGGACGCTGAGGCAGGAGAATCACTTGAACTAGGGAGGCAGAAGTTGCAGTGAGCTGAGATCACACCACGGCACTCCAGCCTGGGTGACAGAGCAAGACTCTAATAAAATAAAAACAAAAACAAAAACACCTTATCCATGTAACCAAACACCACCTGTTCCCCAAAAAACTACTGAAATGCAGGAAAAGGTCTCCCTGTGTCACCTAGACTCTCGAACTTCTGAGCTCAAGAGATCCTTCCGTCTCAGCCTTTCAAAGTGCTAGGATTACAGGCATGAGCCACTGCACTTGGTCGGTTTACATCATTGCTTTTTCTCCTTGAAGTTATATTCTACTCCTCTCACAAAATGTTACTTTATTTTAATACGTTTTTATGCTTGAAAGCTTTTAATAACCATGTGTCACATTTTCCTGCAACAAAATAGTTGTCAATTGAATTTTAACTTTTTTAACTTCTATGACAAAAAGTATGTGTTAAAAACATTTTTCCCTTTGGATTGAGTTATCCTTACAAATTTTTTGTACACAAATGATCAAAGTGACTTAAATATATCATGAATTTTGATGAACACTTATAAACAAAACACTTCTTAACATATCCCTTAATAGATGAAGCTTTCCCCATTTAATTAATATATTCAAATATGACTTTTTAATTGCTTGAAGGGGACAGCATCAATCCTATTACTATTTTCACTTAAATGGATGTAAGCATTGAGAAAATGTGTTCACATAAGTGGATGGAAATGGGAAAACCTGTGTTAGAGCAATATCACACAATTTTTTAAAACCACGGTTTAAAAAAACACAGAACATAAAATTTACCATCTTAACCATTTTTAGTGTACAGTACAGTAGTGTTGACTATATGCACATTGTTGAGCAATAGGTCTCTAGAACCTTTTTATCTTGCAAAACTGCAACTCTGTATCCATGGAACAACTGCCCTTCCTTGCTTCCTCCACCCGCTGGCAACTACCATTCTACTTTGCATTTCTAAGAATTTGACCACTTTAGATGCCTCATATAAGTGGAACCATGCAACATTTGTCTTTTAGTGACTGGCTTATTTCCCTTAGCATAATGTCCTCAAGGTTCATCCATGTTTTAGCATATGACAATATCACCCAATTATTTGAACTCTCTCTGAGTTATATGACAAAGGTACATAGAAATCTATTACAAAAATTATTTAATTATCTGTCAGCTAAAAACTTACCTAGATCCTTCTTCTTTTTCTGAAAACAAAGAATTACTTTCAACCTGACTTTTAAGAGCATGTACAGTCATTCGCTTTCATAATGTTTGGGAAATATACCAAAAAGGCAACACCAAGATTTGCAAAATCTATATTTGTTCTGTTTTCATTTAGAATCACCTTGTTTTGTCCAGGAACAGTGGCTCATACCTGTAATCCCAACACTTTGGGAAGCCAAGCAGGGAAGGATCACTTGAGTCCAGGAGTTCGAGTCAAGCCTAGGCAACATAGCAACACCCAATCTCTACAAAAACTTTAAACAGTAGCTAGGCATGGTGGCTCATACCTGTAGTCTCACCTACTCCAGAGGCTGAGGTGGGAGGATCTTTGAGCCCATCCAGGGGTTAGCAAAATGGAAATATTGTTAATTTCGACACAAAATATCTTTTATAAAAAGATTTTATCTCATCATGCACTTTTACATTTTTGCCAAACCTTGGAGCTGTAGATATGGCTTATTCAATTCATAGAAAACACCCATTAGCCACATCATCTAATTAGTAAAGCTAATCCTCATTGTCAAACCAATCATCTAGGTCAGATTTATTTTCTAACCTCATTTTTAACTCAACTAAATGTATTAGAATATGTATTTTTAGGTTTTTTAAGCTAGGAAATTATCAAATACATCTCATAACCTCAAATATTAAAAGCAGTCAAGATTTAAATGATATCAAAACTATTAGAATAGGTTTATCCACTTTTATTATACACCATAAAACTTAGAATAAATCTTTATGGTTTTTCTCATTACTTATTTCATAACAATAAAACATAATGTGCAAGATAAATGTTATTTATGAATTAGAGTATAACAGGCAGGATTCCTTCAGTATCTGTGTGTATACTGAACTTTGGTTTTCAGCTTTTAGGAATAGCTGAAGAAGAAGAATATATAAATATTCTAGAATAGCTCTAAACAATTTTTTGGAAATCATAATCAAAATGTTTCCTATATATTTAATGAAGAATAAAATAATATGCTATTTTAAAAGTAATTAGCTAGAAGCTAAAGCATAATTTTGTTTTTGTTAATAAGAGGCAGAAAGAAGTCAGGATTGAAGTATTTCTCTATTTCATAATAGAATTTGATAAAATAAGTGTATCAGACAAGATAGGCTAGGTCATGCTCCAATAACAAACAACAAATTTGTATGACTTAAAACAAAGGCATGTAAATTAAAACAACAACAGCTCATTTTTAACAAAAGCTATTATTTCCATTATGGGCTGGTGGAACAGGATCAGCCCCTCATAACGATTCAGGAGCACAGGCTGACAGAGCAACAACTCTCTATCTCAGAGGGGAAGGAGAGCTCTGGAGTTTCATCAGGGTAAATAACCACCCTCATCAGAAGGTGACGCTTCACATCTGCTCATAACTCATTGGCCAGAAAGAGTCACAGGGTCCTAACCAATCTCAAAATTCCCATGAAATACAATCTAGCCAAAGTAGAAGGAAATGGAAAAGATCTGGTGAACTGTATCAGTGATCATCACAATACACTTTCACCTTCATTAAACATCACACACCAAATCTAAAATAAAATTATGTATTACTTTTGCACAGTTTATTCCAGTGCAATGTGAAAAATATGAAGGTACTTGAAAATAATCTATATGATATTTACAATGATCAGTGTCATGACCAGGAGCAGTGGCTCACATCTGTAATCCCAGCACTCTGGGAGACGGAGGCAGGCAGATCACCTGAGGTCAGGAGTTTAAGACTGGCCTGGCCAACGTGGCAAAATTCTGTCTCTACTAAAAATACAAAAATTAGCTGGGCGTGGTGGCAGGTGTCTGTAATCCCAGTTATTCAGGAGGCTGAGGCACAAGAATCGCTTGAACCCAGAAGACAGAGGTTGCAGTGAGCCGAGATCACGCCATTGCACTCCAGCCTGGGCAACAGAGTGAGACTCTGTTGAAAAAAAAAAAAAAAAATCTGTCACAAAGCTCCACTACTTCAGCTGTTCAGAGCTGTGTTTCTTTCCAGATAATGATATATCTTATGGAGAAGTACTGAGAATAGCTGAAAAGAATTGCTTAGGTTTAAATACTCGGGAAAAACATTGGCTTCGATACTTTCTTCAATGCTGCTTTGCTCTGCTCTCACCAGACTCTCCTTCAAAAACAATGCACTTTTCAACAGAGGACAGAAGAGATCTAATGATTAAAGGAAAATTACTGTCACTCTTACCACTAACATTCACACAGTATATCTGATTTCAGAAAATCACAACAAACCAACTACCATATTTCTGACAGTCGTACTTCACCGTTAAGTGGAATATATGTAAGATGGGAAGGGACATGAAGCCTAAGAAGGGTTGACAGTGCCTTGATTGATCATTAGAGGAAGCTTCCTCCAAAACATTTTGAATCTTCCTTTCATATGTCATCCTGGAAGGTATATCCCTCACACCTTGGGTGAGAGGGATATACCTTTCTTTTGTAAGGTCCAAGAACTGTTGTAAATGCAGAAGTAGAAAAGAACCTACATGATGCTAAGAAAGAGTACTTATGAAAATACGGTATCTGTAAATTGATTTACTTAAAGCAATAAATTTTCCCCTGCCTCTTGGACTATGCCACACCATAAGAACTTGAAGTTGATGTAGCTTTAATTCTTGCTCTGCCTAATGACAAAGAACATTTGCCAAAGAGTATGATGAGTAATGAAATCACTTAAAGTGGAGGCTTTCCATTTTACCCAACCGACAGCAAGAAATATAGTTATATTATGATCCAATGCACATATACATATTGTTTCATGAAACAAGTTACCCCTACTACATGTGATGCATTTTGATATTTTGTATCCTAATGTCTTTCTTTTAATGCTGTTCTCTATTCATTAAATTGATTTCACAGCCAACTAATGATTCACAGCACACAATTGGAAAACATAGGACTACAGAAAACAGAAATATATAAGGCAATATCTGATTTATAGAGCAATCTGTGATTATAAAAATTGCTCCCAAAAATGTGTTATCTTGGAGGTGTAAATGGGTAAGCCAAGGTCTGGTGAAGTTAATATCCATAGAAGGTTCAATTTTATTCTATTCATTTCATTTTTCCATCCCTAACATTCCAATTTTCCTATTGACCAGTGACAGTCTCTGATTGGTCAATTTCAAGGGCTTGCTCCTTCCAATCCTGTGGCAGGCTGAAACTGTTCCCAAAGATAACAGATTCTGCAAATGTTACCAGATACGGGGAAAAGGCCTTTGAAGATGTGATTAAATTAAGGCTCTTCATATCCAGAGAGTATTTTGGATTAGCTCCGTGGATCCTAAATGCAATTACACATTCCTAAAAGGGAGGCAATGGGAATTCTGACACACACGGTGAAGGGAATGTGAAGAGGGAACAGAGATTTGAAGATGTTGGCCTTGAAGTCTAAAGTGATGTGGCCACAAGCCAATGAATGCCAGCAGCCACCAGAAGCTGGAAGAATCAAAGAACTGATTCTCCCCTAGAGTCTCTGGAGGGAACACAGCCCTGTCAACATCTTGATTTTGGCCCAGTGATGCTGATTTTGAATAAATGGTCTCTAAAAATGTGAGAGAATAAATTTCAGTTGCGCTACAACACCAAGTTTGTGGTATTTTATTATAGCGGCCTCAGGAAACTAATACGAACCCCATGAAATTGATTTAATAAAAGCGATAGTGCAAAGTACCTAAACAGTCACCTGAAACTCTATATACCTAGCTATGTTTCAAGAAAGATTCATGGTAGCTTACAGCAATTCACAAAACATTGATAACACCAATAATTCATTCGTGAAAAGGGAAAAACAGGAAGGATATACAAGACGAAGCCAACAAGGTTTATGCAAATATATATATATATATATATATACACATATATATAAAATATATATACATATATATATAAAAATAGCTCTTGCCTCAAGCCAATTAAAATTTGGCTTTAAACCAAATTTACAGCTTACACGTAAAGGAAGTTTTCTTGTTTATATGATTAAGTAGCCATTAGATAAAAACAAGCCAACTCCACAGAAACAAGTACAAAAGACAAGATGAAATTTCTCCCAAGAGTTTCGCTCCTTAGGACTTCTTTTTTGGACTGCAGCCATGCATAGGATACTCATTACCCCCTTGTAAACGTAAATGTAGTCACTAGACCCAAATTTATAAGGCTGTTTACTATATGATATAGGTTGATAACATGTCAAAACTTAACTTGATAAAAGCAAATCCTATAGCATAGATTGATTAGACGTCAAACTCTAACTTAAAAGTAAATTCTGTAGGAGGAAAGAGGGTGTAAATACAATATCCACTACTAGGTAGGCAACTCACTGCCGATATTAATTCCAGGGTACATTTTGGAATATTTATAAAATGCCTTGAACGATGCTCAGAAACGAGTACTGTTTCCTCACCCAAACTATCAAACGTTGAGTAAGTGCTGCACACAATGCCTATGGGACGTGGCTTGCTTGAAAACAGATTTAGTATGGAGTGAAATACTCACAGTGTTTTCTACTATCTGCCCAGCGAGGTCTAGATAACTACCGAGGAGACAAACGTTCCATCCCTACTCCCTGAAGAAGCTCCTGAGTCAATGGGGGAAAGTGCCCCTAACCCAGCGTAGGGGTAGCAAGGAAGGCTTGCAGCTGGTGAGCCTAATTAACTGTTAGAGGATGAGCAGATAGATGGAAGGGGAGGGGGATAGCGCCGAAAGTCGGTCAGAAAGAGCATACGGCACACGCATCGCCATTGCTTCAGAGCTTTTGGGGGCAGGTCTGTAGCCATTCCCAACAAAATATACTACCGAACCCTGCAAGCCCTTCCAGAGAGCCAGACCTCCCTAACTCTCCCCAGCGGGTCCTCTGCACAGGCGGCGGCGCTAGCCTCACTGCGCAGGCGCCAGGTACACCTCGGAGGCCTCAGGAGGGGGAGCCAGTAACTCCGGGTCCACTAGGCCTCCGCTCTAGCCGCCAAGCTTCTGTTTCTCTACTGCTCCCGTAATAGTTGCCTGCGCGAGTTTGGAGCCGGGTAGGGGGCGGGCCTTCCGGGACGAGGGCGCGTGGGTGAGGAAGGTCAGGTCCAGGTAAGGCTGTCAGTGATCTTTGGGGGTCTGCAGCGAGGGGAGATGACTGTAGAGGTCTACGGGGGTCTCCAACCTTGTAGAGTCGCCAGGAATAGGGCGAATCCATTTATTAGTGATCAGTTCGGGCGGTTCACGTGCATCACACAAATAACTCGGCCTTTTCCTGCGTCAGTTGGGGGATTTCTTAAACGTAGGATACCCGCGTTTCCGCTACTGTAATTTCCTCTCAGGCGCAGTTACTCTCTTCCAGATGGGTTAACAGTAGAAGGCTCAGTTTCTCTGCTCGCCACACGGCCTTCTGCACCGTAGCTTTGGGTGGTGGGCTGCAGATTAATTTTGTAACCACCGTAAGAAAAATACGGTAAGGTGATATTTAAGAAAAATGTTTGTGAAATGCGCTCCCGAGTCAAACGTCGGTTAACTTGACACTACTACAGCTCCCATCACAGTCAGGCATGATCGAGTCAGGTGGAGGGAGTCGAAGATTGTTCTTGCTGAACTGAATGCAGCTAATACACTTTCAGTGCCGTTGATGCCTCTGTGACTCCGTAAAATAATCGGTACCGGGCTTTTTTTTTTAAAGCATTCTGTTGAGATTGTTTTTATGTTTAGATTGTTTCTATGACAACGTGTGTACACTGTGAGTTCCTTGGATCCTGATGGTTATTAGGGTAGGCACTGTGCCGTGAATGTTGTATGTTAGCTTCACATCGCAGGTAGTATGACTGTCCTCGTGTGGTCGATGAGAGAACCTGGCAGAGAATAAACACCATTTTAAAACGACGTGACCATTAAAAGGCAGAGGCGAGATTATTGTGCAGCTGGTGCGTTCTGCTAACCAGTGGTTTCTGGGAAACTGGAGAAAGCTCTCTCCCAGAACGATTTACAGACACACGTACATACACATATCAGCATACAGATTTACACTTCCACTGTTTTCAAAACACATCCAGGTTAAGAACTCTTGCACTTCATCTTTACCTTTCAAAGAGAAAAGGCAAACCTAATACAAAGCCACTTATTGAAATAACCTTTTAAATGCATGAGACCTATCAAAAAGATCAAAGAAGTTTGCCCTTTTATGCCAAAGTAAAAATATGGGAATTTTCTTCTCATGTGAGCTTAATTTGTTTTGCTCAGCACATTTGAGTAACTTGTTTTTGCTTAGCATTTTCAGTTCCAGTTAACTTATTTCATGATAGTACAGTTTTCTTTAGTTCACATTTTAAGGAAAGTAACACTTAAAGTGGCTTGTTTTGTACTCCCTGAGAATGGCTTCATGTGAATCAAAATGTAATTGATATGCACATTGTAAGAAAAGCTCCCCTGTCATTCTTCGTGAGAGACATGTGTCTGTGCACTGTGGAAGGAAACAACAAAGCAGTGTCATTGGTAACTGTTAAAAGCACTTTCCGTTTCCTCCTGTTTAGCAAGCCTGGGCCTTTGTTTCTAGTAAGGGATTTAGGTTTGAAGAGGCTTATTCCCTTTCTCTGTCATAAAATTTTAGGACTTGGATTTTATGATATAACCATGTTCCGGCCGATTCTAATGTGACCTTTTTACTTACAAGTTATGTATCCCAGTAACTTGCCACATTCCAAAATGGGCATGGAGATAACAGCAGCATCCTGTGATTGCTTCAGTGACTACTTACTGTCCCACTGAGTCCCTTCCTCCTCCTGGCTACCTTGGCAAGTTACCAAGGTGCTGGTCCTCTCCCTATGTTTCTCTGTCAGTCTTTGTAAGTGAGGTAATCATTCCAGGGAGGCACGAAGTTTTTACTGTATGGAATATGTATCTGTCTGTCTCTCTCTTTTTTTTTTTTTTTTTAACATGATTAAGAACAAGGAATAAATAAATGTGTCTATGTAGAACGTATGAAAACCAAACTTACAGTTCTGGGCTCGTTCTTTTTTGTAAGTTACCATTTCTACTGAGTGCCACTGTTACTCATTTTCCCACTAGTCCTGCAAGCTTTGTTTTCAGAAAAGGAAACTCAGGTTTAGAGAGGATGAGTAATGGTTCACAACAACCGGAGGATTAAGTGACAAAGCCAGTAGTCAAACCTAGGCCTCAGGAATCCCTGTTGCCTCTTCATTTACAAACGAAGGGACTTGGAGTTCAGAACAGAGGCCTGAAAACACTGGAACAAACTGGTAGTTCCCAGACCAGCTTACAGATACTGTGGAAAAACTCTGCAATTACATCAGAAATCTATTCCGATGACACAATGGTAATTAAGCAAAACAAAACAAAGTTGATGAAGAAACTGTTGTTTTTTAATCTAATGTTTGGAAAAAGATAATTTTAAAGGGCAAAGGAAGAGAAAAAGCATGCAAAGAAACTAGGTGACTTCTGGACATTTGCAAGGCTTTTTAGAGGTTAATGGCACTGGTTTGTTTATACATTAAACTGTTAAATGACTTTTTTTCACCTTGAGACTATAACCCTAGTCCTAACAATCCCACCCCCAACCAGAGTTGGGAAAGAAGTGAATCAGGAAACTGAGAATGCTGAATGGAAAAGGAAGAACAGGCTGCAGATGGTGGGAAGGGAGGGGTGGGTGTTGGATCTGACAGTTCTACCATTGCCAGCCTTCAGGTGGCACTATTGACCGAAGATTGCTTGGTGGGTGTTCTGAATGGTTTTGAGGTTGACAGTTGGTTTGAGATCAGCCTCTGCTTTTTTTTTTTTTTTTTTTATGCACAATCTTGCGCTGTCACTCAGGCTAGAGCACAGTGGTGCAATCATAACTCAGTGTAACCTCAAACTCCTGTGCTCAAGCGATGCCCCTCCTCAGACTCCACAAGTAGCTGGAACTACCGGTGTGCACTACCATACCAGACTGATTTTCTTCTTTTCTTTTCTTTTTTTTTCTGTAAAAACAAGGTTTTGCCATGTTGCCTCGGCTGGTCTTGAAGTCCTGGCCTCAAGCAATCCTCCCATCTCAGCCTCTCAAAGTATGGGTTTATAGGCATGAGCTACCATGGCCAGCCTCCTCTGTTAATGGATCTTGAAATAGGCATTGAGGCCGGGCGCGGTGGCTCAAGCCTGTAATCCCAGCACTTTGGGAGGCCGAGGCGGGCGGATCACGAGGTCAGGAGATCGAGACCATCCTGGCTAACACGGTGAAACCCTGTCTCTACTAAAAAATAAGAAAAAAACTAGCCAGGCGAGGTGGCGGTTGCCTGTAGTCCCAGCTACTCGGGAGGCTGAGGCAGGAGAATGGTGTAAACCCGGGAGGCGGAGCTTGCAGTGAGCTGAGATCCGGCCACTGCACTCCAGCCTGGGCGACAGAGCGAGGCTCCGTCTCAAAAAAAAAGAAATAGGCATTGAAACTTCCTTAATTTAAACACGGTTTGTTTTCTTGCAAGAACTATTTTGAAATTCACTTGGCACCATTCTTATGTAGGAGGGTTTTTTGGTACATTTCTCCCATTGGTTTTTCAAGGTTTGTGCCTTTTTCCTGCTTGAATATCAGCACCTTTTCATCTCAGCTGAACTGTTTCCCAGGATAGTCTCTGAGTCAGCGAAGATTCTCATCTCACTACTAAACTTTCTCATAAATTGGCATATTCTGCCAACAATAACCCCTACGTCTGGTCTAAACTGAGTTGAGATAGTTATTCCACCAGCAGCTTTCTTGATTTTTATGTATCCCCTGTATAGTTTTTTATGTCTATTAGCTGTAATTTGTTCATATCGTGGATATCATTCTTATACCTATTTCAGTGTTGTGCGCCTCTGAAGAAAAAGCTACTGTTTTCCGCTGATAAGAACTTAGCTAGTCTGCATTAAAGCAGAATGTATAAGATGGAAGATACAGCAAGTAACCTCACAATTCATACGTGCCTTCTATTTAGTAAGAAAATGAATCTTTTGAGCTATTGGATTTATTTCTATAGGGCTACTGTCTGTTTGTTTTTCCCAAATGGCTCTCAGTCTCTAGGCAAAATTCAGTTCAGTAACCTAGAAGCCAAATGACCTCATAACTCATTAGCAGCTCTCAGAGCCTTCTGGAGCCCTTGAGGAGAACAGTGTTCAAAGGACTGATAATAAAGACAACAGCATAATTATGTCTCTGCCATGATTACACGTTTTGATGGCAAGCAGTCAGCATATTAACGTTGCGGATTGCTTAGGTGGGTGTTTTCTGAAGGTATAATAATGCTGGACTAGGATAACTTGTTTCCCTGTCTTCTTCATCCCCAGCCTACAAATAGGTAAACTGACTGTCAGTAAATAACCTGGTGAATCACAAAATAGTTGGTTGTAAAGGAGGCAATACAGCAAGGAAGTAATAGCATGTAAACACAAAATGTAAAAATCGCAGCTGTAAAGCATGAAAAGGAAATAGCCATTTGGCCTGTGGATACTTCTCCACTCCTAGGCATATCCTGCCAACACGGCACTGATCCATGAGCGGCTTGCTGTGTTTGCATTTTCTAAAGTATTCATTAGCTAATCTCGGAATTTCTTACCCTAACCTGTTTATCTTTCTTCTCATTTTCTATAGGAACTCTAACTCCTTGCCACTCAAGAAATGTCCTCCCTTTCAGAATATGCCTTGCGCATGTCTCGTCTCAGTGCCCGGCTATTTGGTGAAGTCGTCAGGCCTACTGATTCCAAGTCTATGAAAGTGGTGAAACTGTTTAGTGAACTGCCCTTGGCCAAGAAGAAGGAGACTTATGACTGGTATCCAAATCACCACACTTACACTGAACTCATGCAGACACTCCGATTTCTTGGACTCTACAGGTGATGACAAACACAAAGAGGGACCTATGAGAGACCTTTTTTTAGTAGATCAGAAAAGGAAAAAACTTAGCCTTTCTATCCTTGCAGTTTTGTTCTTACAATAGAGCCCAGGTAATTCAAAAGGTACAGTTTGCAGGAGAAAGGCTTCTTTCAAAATACCCATAATGGAGAGACCAAAAAAAAAAGGAAATTCATGTTTGTTGGAAGATATATTTTAATTATGTCTACAACATGACTAATGTTGAATAGATACTGAGCTGTAGAGAAGTGTTTAATAATTTGTTAATCTAAGAGCACTCTAAAAAGGATGCCGAGAGGCCGGGCGCGGTGGCTCACGCCTGTAATCCTAGCACTTAGGGAGGGATTGGTGGGTGGATCACGAGGTCAAGAAATCAAGACCATCCTGGCCAACCTGGTGAAACCCCGTCTCTACTAAAAATACAAAAATTAGCTGGGCGTGGTGGCGCACGCCTGTAGTCCCAGCTACTCAGGAGGCTGAGACAGGAGAATTGCTTGAACCCAGGAGGTGGAGGTTGCAGTGAGCCAAGGTCATGCCACTTCACTCCAGCCTGGCAACAGTGAAACTCCATCTCGAGAAAAAAAAAAAAGATGCAGAGAAAAACTGGTCTAAGTACTGAGGAAGAAAGCCCCAGAAACACCACCAGGGCAGTGGGCTCTTGTTGTCAGATGAACAGAATCCCTGACCCACACTTGATCTGCTGCTTAACTGGTATGTGGGAGCCTTCTTTCTCTTCTGGTGGCATTTTTGTTGCCATTTCTTCCTACTCTCTTCTGGCATTTTTATTTTATACCCTTTTTGATATATTAATTTGGTCTGGATAAGCTATAGTTTGCCATTAAGGATAATATGTAAATCACACAGGTTCTTTACACCATATGTTTGTATGTGTGTGTATGTCTAGGAAGTAGGTGCTTAGGACTGTATGCGTCTCTAAAAAGAAAAAAGATCAGGCCAGGCACAATGTCTCAGGCCTGTAATCCCAGCACTTTGGGAGGCCGAGGCAGGCGGATCACCTGAGGTCAGGAGTTTGAGACTAGCTTGACCAACATGGTGAAACGCTATCTCTACTAAAAATACAAAAATTAGCTGGGCGTGATGTCACACTCTTGTAATTCCAGCTACTTGGGAGGCTGAGGCAGGAGAATTGCTTGAACCCACGAGAAGGAGGTTGCAGTGAGCTGAGATCATGCCACTGTACTTCAGCCTGGGCAACAAAGCAAGACTCTATCTCAAAAAAAAAAAAAATCAAATACCTTTGTGATCCTTTTCATTAAATTATTTTTTTGGCCAGGTACGATAGTTCACAGCTTAATCCCAGCACTTTGGGAGGCCAGGCGGGCGGACTACTTGAGGTCAGGAGTTCTAGAACAGCCTGGCCAACATAGTGAAACCCCATCTCTACTAAAAATACAAAAATTAGCTGGGCATGGTGGTACATTCCTGTAATCCCAGCTACTTGGGAGGCTGAGGGCAGGAGAATCGCTTGAACTCAGGAGGCAGAGGTTACAGTGAGCTGAGATTGTGCCACTGTACTCCAGCAACAGAGCGAGATTTGGTCTCAGAAATAAAAAATTATTTTTTTTAATTACCAAACTAATACATGCGCAATACAAAAGAATTCAAATAGTACATAATTGTACAAAGTTAAAATACCATCTTTTTAAAAATTTAACAAGTTATAATTGGACTTGTCTTTGGGCAACAATACTAAAATTATTTGGAACCATTTATTCTAATACTATAGAATTAATAGTACAGCATAACATTCATTCCAAATCGCTAAAGATTGGTACATTCACTGTCCAGTGGCTATTTCTTACGTACCTTCCAGGTGCAGGCACTTAAGATGGCACTAGGGGAACGGCAGTGAACAAAATAGACGTGGTTGGTTAACATATCAGAGGTTACAATCTATGACATGTTTTGAATGTTTGGAATTGCTTTGGGAGTACCTCTCTTGCCATCAGTCTGGGCTCAGAAAATAAAAACTAATTTTATTATAACCCAAAATAAAATATTGGGAGGCACGTATCCTGAGGAGATTATAACCCATGAAAAAATCACATTCAGTTATTTTATCTTTTTGCTGCTGCTCTCTGTTTGAAGAATAAAGACTTAGCTATCTTTGGGGACAGGGAAAAATTACTTCAAGTATCCATAGAAAAACTTATTTTCATGTAGTCCCTAGGTATGGTAAATGACACCTTTAATGCTAGGCCTCCTGTGGCATCAGGCAGGATGAAACTAGACAGTCTCCAATAAAGAAAATATTATTCAGAGACCTGCAAAAGAGGGAGGGAAGCACCAGTTCTCAGAAACAATTGATCCATTCAGTTAACCAGGTGCCCGGCTTGTATCATCAACAGAGACAGAGTCACCAGAAAGCTATCTTTCTGTCCAATGGTTGATGAGAATGAGGGAGGGACAGAAGAGGGGGAAAAAATAAGTAAATTATGTGATCTGTTACAAAGTTGAACATGCTATGGAAAAAAATAGTAGAGCCGGCTGAGCAGGATCCAGAATGCCGACGGGGCCTGCAGTGGGTGGGGAGAAGCCAGATTACAGGATGAAACAGGACAGTCAGGGTCAGCCTCATAAAGGAGTCAAGGTTTAAGCAGAGGATTGAAGGTGGCGAATAAGCCGAGTAGGACTTGGGGAAGAGCTTGCAAGGCAGAGGGGCAAGAGCACGGCAAAGACCTTGAGGTGGGAGTGTTCCTTTCCAGGAGGCATGCAGGTTACGGGGTGTGGGACTGGAGACAGGTTGCAAGGGGCTGTGAGGCCGTAGTAAGGACGATGGCACTTGCTCTGGTTGAAATGGGGAACCATTTGCAGGGCTGTGAACAAGAGTAGCATGATCTGACATATACTTTAGAAGAATTACAGCAGCTGCACTGCTGAGAATTATTTGGGGACACTCACCACTAATCCCAAAGAGTTGTATACTGTCCTTGATGTTCATGGATAGCCTAGAAAATTAAAACTTAAGCTCAGCAAACCCTTCTCTTACATTTGATTCATACACTTTACAGGTGAGGAAACTAAGGTGCAGGGAGGTAAAGCCACTTATCCAAGGTGACAGATCTAGTAAATGGTGGAGCCATGATTTGAACCCAGGTTCACATGGGATCCAGAGCTTACATGTTTAAACACCATACCATTCTTTAGGTATCTGGGCTTAAGATGTAGACTTTTTTTTTATAGTATAAGTAATCATCAACTTCTATGCCATCCCCATACTTACATAGTCCTGGCTGCTTTGATTCCTTTAGTATCTGTCTTTTGATTTGGCTTCTTCTGCCTGAGCCTTTCCCCAGCAGCCTTTTTGTGGGAGTTACCTACTGCCACTAAGGTTTCACCATGTTGGCCAGGCTGAGCTTCCTCTAGACCTCACCCCATTCTGAGTAGATGCTAGTTCCTAGGGCAGTCAGGGTCTCTGTGTAGCTATTGAAGCTGATGCCCACTTTTTCTCCTCTCTGTGTTTAGTCTTAGTGTTGCAGGGAAATTCGGGGTAATCACTAGTGTTGTGTCATTGTTATGTAGGTTTACATAGGCTGGCCTGGGAATTTCACTGCAGCTTGTGGCATTGTTTCTGTGAAGGGAAACGGACTTATAAGCGAACTTTTGGAATACACTGCATGTCTATGATAGGGACTCCCTATACTTTTGTACACCAAGCTGAGCGTGTGGCGAACTTGTAAAAGTCAAAGATTGATAACCAGAATGACCCAAGAAAACAGCGCTAGATCAGTGTACTTTTCTACTCTCATAAAAATAACTGGTTAATTATTTTTTCCTTCTTCATTCAGAGATGAGCATCAGGATTTTATGGATGAGCAGAAACGACTAAAGAAGCTTCGTGGAAAGGAGAAACCAAAGAAAGGAGAAGGGAAAAGAGCATCAAAAAGGAAATAGTGTTGGTCCCTCAAGAGGGAGAATTTCCTCCTCAGTGGCAGAGAGAAGAAAGTGCATTTATTGTCTTTCCACATATTGGAGGAATGTCATCTTCCTGAATGAAGGTTATTTGGAGGAACACAGTCATCTCCTTGTTGAAATCTAATCCGGTTACATTGTGGCTGATTTCTTGAACACATTCTAACTGTGCACAATTATTTTGGCCTTGGCCATGTAATGTGAGGTTTACCTGATTCTCTAATGAAATAAATACCTAAGTTATTGTTTGACGATTTGTTTGGGGTAGGGTGGGATGGTGGGGAAATGGAGGGGAAACCTCATTAAGTGAGCGTCCTATAGTGTCCTCATTTCTCCCTTTTTGCTTACTCACTCACCCAGCCCTAAACTTCTTTCATCTTGGGCCCTTCAGCCACTGTCTCCACCACCAAGCTCACAAACTTTCTGTGTGTCTTCACCTACTCCTTTGAGAAATCTATTAAGATGAATTTGTAGGGTATCTTTTAAAAGGAAGTATTGAATACCTGCTCTATACAAGATATTGGGGCCCTGGTAATACAAGTGGTTAGCAAATATTCCCTACCTCATGTAAGTTTCAGTCTTGTGGGAGGGACTAATATTACATAATTACATACAATTGTATTACATGCTACAAAGGAAAAAGTCAGACTTCTGTAAGAGCGTAGATGGATGGATGGATGAATGCAGAGAGAGATAGCCAGAAGCCCAAACCACGTTAGGGAATTTAAATAAAGCTTCCCTAAAGAAATGATGTTTAAGCCGGGCATGGTGGCTCACGCCTATAATCCTAACTCTTTGGGAGGCCGAAGTGGGTGAATCACGAGGTCGAGATTGAGACCATTTTGGCCAACATGGTGAAACCCCGTCTACTAAAAATACAAAAATTAGCTGGGCGTCGTGGCATGCACCTGTAATCTCAGCTACTCGGGAGGCTGAGACAAGAGAATCGCTTGAATCCGGGAGGCAGAGGTAGCAGTGAGTTGAGAACGCCACTGCACTCCAACCTGGCAACAGAGAAAGACTCCGTCTCAAAAAAAAAAAAAAAAAAAGTATTTAAGCTGAACCTTGAAGGATAAATAAGAGGTCGCCAAAAGGAAAATGGTGAGAAAGGTGTTTGAGGCAGAGAGTACCATTTGCAAAGCCCTAGGTATGAAGAAATTGTCTGTCCAAGGAATAATGATTTGTTCATGATTGGCCATAAGAAAACAGAGGCCAGATCATGAAGGGCTTTGCAAATTCTGTGGAAAAGCTTGAACATAACTAGAAGTTCTATGAGAGATGATTGTATAGATTTGAGTAGCTCGCTGCTAGTTTTATTGTATTCTAGCAATGAGTTTCCAAAGAAATTGTGAAGGCTTGGCCAGGCACGGTGGCTCAGGCCTGTAATCCCAGCACTTTGGGAGGCTGAGGCAGGTGGATCACGAGGTCAGGAGATCAAGACCATTCTGGCTAACACAGTGAAACCCCATCTCTACTAGAAAATACAAAAAATTAGCCGGGTGTGGTGGCAGGCACCTGTAGCCCCAGCTACTCAGGAGGCTGAGGCAGGAGAATGGCATGAACCCTGGAGGCAGAGCTTGCAGTAAGCCGAGATCGTGCCACTGCACTCCAGCCTGGGTGATAAAGCAAGACTCTATCTCAAAAAAAAAAAAAAATTGTGAAGGTTTCTCTGATTTTTTTTTTCCCAAGAGTTGTTCTGAATCTTTAGCAGGTCCGGTAAAAACATAAAATTAATGATCTTAACCATATGTAAGTGTACAATAGTGTCAATATTCAAATTATGTATTATTCAAAAAATATTCAAAATATAAAAGTATTTTAGTGCAATAGTATTTATTGGAGTATGTGTAGCAGCTACTCCAGCCGTTAGAGTAGAGTGTAATGCAGTTTTCTTTCTCTGTAACACTGAATGATTCCTGAAGTAGAAAGAATCCCAGTACATATGTTTAAATGAATGCTACTTTTAAAGATACCTAATCCAGATGGTATGGCTAGGGCCTATTTTATAGCCTGTTTAAAAAAAAAAAAAAAAACTAAAATTGGGTGGTTTGTATGTATGTGATAGAAGTGAATTCCAGCAGGAGAATTCATTCATTTAGAACTTTTTTTTTTTTTTGAGACGGAGTCTCGCTCTGTCTCCCAGGCTGGAGTGCAGTGGCGCGATCTCAGCTCACTGCAAGCTCCGCCTCCCAGGTTCACGCCATTCTCCTGCCTCAGCCTCCCAAGTAGCTGGGACTACAGGCGCCCACCACCACGCCCGGCTAATTTTTTGTATTTTTAGTAGAGACAGTGTTTCACTGTGTTAGCCAGGATGGTCTCAATCTCTTGACCTCCTGATCCGCCCGCCTCAGACTCCCAAAATGCTGGGATTACAGGCATGAGCCACCACGCCTGGCCCATTTAGAACTTTTTACTGAGCACCTGCCATGTGCCTGACACATGATAGTTGTAGAGGATACACAGACAAATAGACTTAGTCCCTAAGATTGTGTGAATGAGCATGTGTGTATTACAAAGTATTGGCAAGATCTCAGAAACGTGCTTAGAAAAGTGCAGATGCACTGTTATTCTTGGCCAATGCAGCTGAGCCAGGTGTAGGTGGATGATTACCCCAGGATGTTGGGCTGAGAAACAGGCTCTCAGCCTGAACCCAGTGTAGCTAAGTAGATGTTTGAATTATGTGATCTCCAGCTTTTGGAAAAGATCTGAATGTAAGAGGAACTTAACAGAATTAGCATGATATTTTAAAGACAGTAACTGCATTACACTCTAACCGCAGACCTGAGTCAGAAAACAAGTAAAGAATCAATGTATTGGTTTGCCAATGGAAGAGCTTCAGTGAGATCTCAGACCCTGACCCTGCAGTGAGCCTTGGCAATGGTTGACAGGGAAGTTTGTAGATAACACAGCAGTAGATTAGTGTGCCACTGCTCCAGGCTGAAAATCAGAAATGAAAGCTAAAACATATTTGTACATAAGCTATACCTTCAATTGATAGAGCAAGCTGTGTGACTCAAAACAGCCTGTACAGAAGTACGATGGACCAGCTGGATCATATTAATAGAAGATAAGGAAAAGTTAACCCTTGACACCAGGGAAGTCAACAAATTTCAGGACAACAGTGACCAATGGTTAAGAGGATGACTAAGGCCAGGCGCAGTGGCTCACGCCTGTAATCCCAGCACTTTGGGAGGCCGAGGCAGGCGGATCACGAGGTCAGTAGATCAAGACCACGGTGAAACCCCATGTCTACTAAAAATACAAAAAATTAGCCGGGCGTGGTGGCGGGTGCCTGTAGTCCCAGCTACTCGGGAGACTGAGGCAGGAGAATGGCATGAACCCGGGAGGCGGAGCTTGCAGTGAGCTGATATCGCGCCACTGCACTCCAGCCTGGGCAACGGAGCAAGACTCCATCTCAAAAAAAAAAAAAAGATGTTGACTAAGTGTAATCAGAAAAAAATCTTTAACTCCAAGTTTAGACTAGCCAGTTTGTTTAATTGGATTTCTCTGGTCAAAACCTAACTATTGGTGCTTTCTAACGTGTGGGGATCACTGTGCATAGACCATTTTGCTCTCAATTTCAGCATAACATAGTAAAAAGACTGGGTTTTAGATTCAAAAATCACAGGTTTGTGATATAGTGTACTTACTGGTTATGTGACCTTACGTCAGTTACCTTCTCCTTCTCTATAAAATCATAATACTTCACTGGATTAATGAAATAAGATATCTGTGAAAAGGACTCTGTAAATTATAAAATGTTAAAAACTTTTATATATAGCACATTGTGTGACTAGTAAGTACTGCTGTGTCTTACTAGCACAATTTTCTGTGGCAGCGTTGACACATATCTCCTAAAAATACAAAGTTCTCCACATTTACAAGCAGCATGATAGGTTCAGGAAGAGGAGGTAGATGACAGGTAACATCTTATTATTTATGTAATTATGGGCTCCAGAAGTTTATTTTTTTAAGCACCATGTATGTGTGTGTTTCAAGATAAACATAAGGCATCATATATTTAAACATATATAACCATAATGTTTGTATTTATAAATCATCTTCCAAGAAAGAATAAATCAAAATTTGAAATTCTGCCTGCTTCACCCCGTCTCTCTTTACTCACACATTTCTCCCAAAGATCCTGTGTGCCTAATTTTAGAGATTTAAAGCAGGGAACAAACTTCAGGAGCAATAAATAGGGGGAAACATCTGTTATCCTGCCAACCCTGTCTTCGTGGCTTTCCTTAAGTACTCAAGAAAAGTTCAGAAGAAAGCATTTCTTAGAAGAAAAAAAAAGAGAGAGAGAGAATCAGCAAAACAAACAGTATTACATTCAAGGAGACAGATAAAACAGAGAGACTGTCCGGCCCTGGATATTAAGATAACTGGGAAAACAGTAAAACATTTATGCTGAACTTAAAACAGTGAAATGTTTTTTAAATGCCATAAAAGCAGCAAAATGGAGAGAAGCATTGTAAAACTAGCGAGATGCAATTTTGTAACAATTGGAGATGTGGCAATATTACAGGTTCACATTAAAGTAGAAACTAGAGTTAAACCAATGTAGATTCTAAGACCTTTTTCATTCTACTTAAGGAAATATGTGTTTTCTGAAAGGATGGATTCATTTATGGAGAACTTTCTGTGTCCCTGTCGCAGAAGACTGAGCTCCACCTAGCCTTGTCTCAGTAAGACAATCTAAATGGTGCTCAGTGCAGAATCATTTTCCCGATAGAGCCACAAACAATTGGCCCGTTGAGTTTAGAATAAAAACTATTCTAAACAGAAATGGAAAGTCTAAGGATACAGATTAATCTAAAAAGAGCTCCAGTCTGAGAATATCTGTGAGAAATAGCCAGTGGGTTAAGCACCAAACAAGTTAATATTTAATAAGAGGGTTAGAGATAAAAGAGGTCCATGTTCACATCATCAGGAATGACTTCCCAAGCAGGAAAGCAATAAATGTAGATAAGGCCAGCTTTTCTGGAGTGTTGAATACATTGTGCTTTGCAGGCTATATCTTATTTGACCCCCCCCCATATGATAAGTATCCCCATTTTGCAGATAAGGAGACCAATGACCAAGGTCACCCAGCTATAAATGTCTAAAGTTTTAAATTCAAACTGCTGACTCTAGAGCATGTACCTTCTTTTATTTCTGTTCTCCATCCCTGGTAGGTGACAAACCCTGTACCTTTCATCACACTCTTAATGTAGGATTTTCACAAGCAGAGAGAAAGGGTTGAAGCAAATGGCATGAACAAAGACCCACAAGCAACCATAAAAACTCTGCTTAGTGATAGCTGTAGTGCATGGCCTTGCAACCTCAGCGTCATAACCTGAATAAACCAACACTGAGCCCTCAAAGTCCCACTGTCTTTTCATGACCTCGTGATGTAGCTCTAATCTCTCTGAGTATTATTATACCCGTAACTATCATTTGTCAAGTGCTTCATCATTTGCTAGACACTCTGCTTCACTTTTTTTTTTTTTTTTTTTTTTTTTTTTTTTTTTTTTTGAGACAGTGTCTTGCTCTGTTGCCGAGGCTGGAGTGCAGTGGCACAATCTTGGCTCACTGCAACAACCACCTCCCAGGTTCAAGAGATTTTCCTGTCTCAGCCTCCCAAGTAGTAGTAGTCCCTCCCAAGGGACTACAGGCGTGCGCTATCACACCCAGCTAGTTTTCTGGTGTTTGTTTGTTTGTTTGTTTGAGACAGAGTCTCGCTCTGTCTCCCAGGCTGGAGTGCAGTGGTGCAATCTCGGCTCACTGCAAGCTCTGCCTTCCGGGTTCACGCTATTCTCCTGCCTCAGCCTCCGGAGTAGCTGGGACTACAGGCGCCCACCACCACGCCCGGCTAATTTTTTTGTGTGTTTTTAGTAGAGATGGGGTTTTGCCATGTTGGCCAGGCTGGTCTCTAACTCCTGACCTCAAGTGATCCACCTGCCTCGGCCTCCCAAAGCACTGGGATTACAAGCGTGGGCCACCAGCCTGCTTCATTCTTACTGTAAATTACATCACTTAATTCCTACAACAGCCCTAAGAGGTAAGTATTATTTTCCCCCATTTTATACACAAACAAGTTTAGAGCTGTGGTTCTCAACTCTGGTTATGCATTAGACTCAAGATTCCTGTCACTGGTCCCCTTCCAGACCAATCAGAATAGGGGTGGATAGAGAAAAGCTCCTTAGGTGGCTCTACTGTGCAGCCAAGGTTAAGAAATATGGTTTAACACAGTATTTCTCAAACTTAAGTATTCATCAGTATCATCTTGAGGGTTTGTTCAACGTAAATGGCTAAGCCCCACTTCCAGTTTCTTATTCAATAGGTCTCCAACAGGGCCCAAGAATTTGTATTTGTAATAGGTTCCCAGGTGTGGCTGATGATGCTGGTCTGGCGATCACACTTTGAGAACTATGGTTTAAAGTAACTTGGCCAAAGTCCCCCAGCTGGTAGATTCCTGTGGCCCCCTAGCTCCCTAGTGGAATTCCATAGCCATCCTGGAGCCTTTGCCTAACCCTAAAGGAGCACATCTTTAGAACCTGACAGCAAAACAAGCAACAAAAAACAAAACAAGATGTAACACATAAGGAGAAAGTTTTAGTTAACATGCCCAAGTAAAGACGTCATTTGGACCGTGGGGCAGGGCACCCACCAGGGCTTCCAGCTGTGTGTGAAGGGTGCCTGTCAGGGACATGACAAGCAGGCTGAGATCTGATTCAGCAACATCACAGCCAAAACTGCTGCTGATGCTATTAAAACCAGCCTTGGACCAAAAGGAATGGGAAAAAAAATTCAAGGTGGAAAAGGCAATGTGACCACTACAAATGATGGTGCCACCATTCTGAAACAAATACAAGTGTCACATCCAGCAGCAGAATGCTGGGGGAGCTAAGATACAGAAGCAGGAGATGGTACCACATCAGTAGGCGCTATTGCTGGCTCTCTCATGGGTTCCTGGGCCGAGCTTCTTCAGAAAGGGATTCATCCAACCATCACTTCCAAGTCATCCCAGAAGTCTTTGGAAAAGGGTATTGAGATCTTAAGTAACGTATCTCAACCTGTGGAACTGAATAACAGAGAAACTTTGTTAAATAGTGCCACGAGTTCTTTGAACTCACAGGATGTCTTTCAGTATTCAAGATCTGCTTTCTCCGACGAGTGTAAATGCAGTGATGAAAGTGATCCAGCCACAGGTACTACTGTAAATCTTAGAGATATTAACATACAGTCATGTGCCATGTAACAGTATTTCAGTCAACAGCAGACTGCATATATGACAGTGGTTATAATGCCATGTATTTGCTATACCTTTTCAATGTTTAGATATGTAGTATTCAATACAGTAACATGCTGTACACGTTTATAGCCTACCAAGCAATAGGCTATACTATGTAACCTAAGTGTGTAGTAGGCTATACCACCTAGGTTTGTGTAAGTATACTCTATGATGTTTGCACAACAAAATGACCTAACAATGCCATTCTCAGATTATACCCCATTGTTAAGCAATACATGACTGCAGTTAAGAAACTTGGTGGAAAAATTAATGACTGTGAGTTGGTGGAAGGTCTTATTCTCACCCAGAAAGGGGTAAATTCTGGCATAACCCAATTTGAAAAGGCTAAGATTGGGCACATTCAGTTTTGCTTATCTGCTCCCAACAGATACGGAAATCAAGTAGCAGTTTCTGACAATGCTCAGATGGACTAAATGCTATGAGAGAGACAGCGTATATTTTAAGTTTAGTGTAGCAAACTTTTACAAATGGGTTATAATGTCCTCCTCATACAGGACACTTTAGAGATGCTTCTAGTGATCTTCCATGCCATTTCCTGAACAAAATTATTATGTTGGTTAAGAATATCGAAAAAGAAGATGTTGAATTCATTTGTAAGACAATTGGAACCAAGCCAGTTGCTCATACTGACCAAGTCACGCTGACATGCTGGGTTTTTCTGAGTTAGCTGAGGTCAGTTTAAATGGTTCTGGAAAACTGCTCAAGATTACAGGCTGTATAAGTGCTGGAAAAACAGTTAAAGTTGTCATAGGACTGAAGAATTGAGCCCTCCATTCATGATGTGCTATGTGTTATTTGCTCTTTGGTGAAGAGAGCTCTTACTGCAGGAAGTGGTGCTCCAATAGAATTGGCCCTATGGTTAACTGAATGTTTGTGAACATCGAGTGGTATGGAATTTTCCTGTGTTCATATTTT
The DNA here is from genome assembly GCF_043159975.1 of Macaca nemestrina. NCBI lineage: Eukaryota > Metazoa > Chordata > Mammalia > Primates > Cercopithecidae > Macaca > Macaca nemestrina. The sequence continues at coordinate 18,004,692 of NC_092128.1, forward strand.
GCAGATGCTATGGAAGTCATTCCAACTACACTAGCTGAAAATGCTGGCATTGAATCTCATTTCTACAGTAACAGAACTAAGAAATCAACATGCCTAAAAAGAAAAAAATTGCAGGCATTAATATCAAAAGGGCGGTATTTCCATTTTGGAGGAACTGGTTGATTGCCCAACTTTTGTGATTTCATTTATTGCTCTGACCCTAGCAAATGAAACTGTCCAGAGAATTCTGAAAATTGATGCTGCGGTAAACGCTCAGTAATCTGGATAATACTGACTGGCTTACACTCTTATAGCTACTAGTAGTGTGGCTGAAGTGGAAGATCACCTTAGTGCTCTTTATTATTTGGAAGATTATTTCCTCTGTGAATTCCTGGGCTTGGTCTCCCAATTGGCATTTGCTTGAAATTGTATTGATACAATTTAGTGAACACATTAAATATTTGGTTTCCCAAAAAGGTAATTATTCACATTTAATTTATGTAATTTATTTTATAATTTTTATCAAAATTTTAATGGACATTTTTGGAGTGCAGTTGGAAAAACAATCCATTTGGAAAAATAAATAGGAGAGAACACAAGAGAAATTCTAAAATGCAAGAATAATGTGGGGACCCATATGAGATGTTGAAAATTATGTAATTAAAATTGATTTTTAAAAATCAGACCACTGACATTGGTGATCTTAGGTATTTGTACACTCATGTCTATAGTGACATTATTTAGACAAATAGTCTGCGTCTGAACACAGAAGTGCATACAAAGAGGTAGTCATTGTTGTTGCACCTCCTATTCTTGCAAGCCCCTCTGCCTTTAGCTGAAGTGACTTCAGGAGATTTAAAGGGTAAGGGCCCTCTTTTCTCTTCCATTTTTCTTGTTTTACCCCTTTGGGAGCCAGGCATTTTGTCACTACAAAAAAATGCAAAAGTTAGCTGGAGATGGTGGCATATGCCTGTGCCTTTAGTCCCAACTACTCAGGAGGCTGAAGCAGGAGGATCAATTGAGCCCAGGAGGTTAAGGCTGCAGTGACCCATGTTCATGCCACTGCACTCCAACCTGAGCAATGGAAAAAAAAAATACACACACACACACACACACACACACACAGAAATGAGAAAGGAATATAAACATTTCTCTCCAAAAACAAAAAAACAACTAAACACAAAAGACAGTAATGTAAAAATTAAAGAAAATGAGGAACTAAAAAGCCATAATGTAGAAAACATAGCAAAATAACAGAAGTCCCTTCTTATCGGTAATTACTTTAAATATAAATGGATTAAAATCTCTAATCAAAAGACAGAGATTAAAAGAATGGATAAAAAGACATGATCCAACTATATGCTGTCCACAGAGACTCATTTTAGATCCAACAATACCAATAGAATGAAAGTGAGAAAATGGAAAACGATATTCCATGAAAATATTAACCAAAAGAGGATGTCTCTATTGCCTAGAGCCTGACTCAGTTGGAATCACTAAATTTTTATTGAATGAATGAAAGAAATATCCAAACTCACCTGGATTGAAGAATCAATGAGGTACATTTTCTCATTATATTTCAAGATAAAGTAAGAATAAAAGGAAAGAGAAAGAAAGAGAGAGAAGGATGGAGGGAAGAATAAAGACAAAGATAGATGAATGATAATCCATTTGAAATGACAATGTGATTTAGTAGAACTGGAAAAATTGGTGGCAGTGTGTTTACTTTAAACTTACCGAAAAAATATCTGTATACTTAGCTGTTAGTAATATCCATGTTTTTTTACTCCAAAATACAAGTTGTAGACCTTGTTTTCTAAATACTATTCTCCAACAAAAGAAATTGTGGCTCCTTGAAAAAATAGTGGATTCCAGAGCTGGGAGAGGTAAGACAGAAATTATGCTAAAAAGTAACGAAGTGCCCCCCCACAAAAAAAAAGATGGGAATCTTGCTGAAAGGGCATGAGAGCCAAACTGAAAGAGCCCCCTATGGCCAAGGCTGAAACAATTTGAGCAACAAAATAAATAAGAATAGTACTGGATTAAGCATAGTACTATATTATGATAGTACTAGATTAAAACCCAATGGTTAAATAAAAATCTTTGAGTCCATACCATATAAATAAATTGAGGAGAAAGTACAACTTTACTTTACAGAATAATTCCAGTTGTAAAATGTAAGGAATAAGGAAATAGAAAATCATGATTAGAATATCACAGTAATAATAACTACAAGCAGTATCCACTGATGGATGCTAAAATTGATGGGCAAAAGTTTAAGGAGAAGCAGGATACTTGTACAGTCTCAAAGTATCTCCCCCCAAAAAAATATTATTTACAAAGAGAAAAGTAATAACTTTATGGTGGAAAAAAAAAGTGTCTTAGTTTTGGTAATTGTACTTTGGTTATAAGATGTTAACATTAAGGGAAGTTGGGTGAAGAATATACAGGAATTCTCTATACCATTTTTGCAACTTTTCTGTAAGTCTAAAATTTTCTTCAAAAATGTTTAAACTATATTTTCAAAAAGCTTTTTTGGCTGGGCACAGTGGTTCATGCCTGTAATCCCAGCATTTTGAGAGGCCAAGGTGGGTGGATCACCTGAGGTCAGGAGTTCGAGACCAGCCTGGCCAACACGATGAGATCCCGTCTGTACTAAAAACACAAAAATTAGCTGAACGTGGTGGCACACACCTGTAGTCCTAGCTACTTGGGAGGCTGAGGCAGGAGAATCACTTGAACCCAGGTGGCAGAGGTTGCAGTGAGCCAAAAACGTGCCATTACACTACAGCCTGGGCAATAAAGTGAGACTCTATCTCAAAAAAAAAAAGTTGTTTTTTTTTTTTAATATCTTAAAAAAAAAAATGACACAGGGTCTTACTGTATCATCCAGACCCAAGGGCAGTGGTGCAATCATGGGTCTTACTGTATCAACCAGACCCAAGGGCAGTGGTGCAATCATGGTTCATCGAAGCCTCAACTTCCCGGGCTCAAGCAATCCTCCCACCTCAGCCTCTCAAGTACCTGGCACTACAGGTACATGCCACCACACCCAGCAAATTATTTTACTTTTTGTGGAGACAGGGTCTCATTATATTGCCCAGGTTGGTATTTAAGACTATTTTAAGACAAACACAGGCCAAACACAGTGGCTTACGCCTGTTATCCCAATACTTTGGGAGGCCAAGGTGGGAGGATCACTTGAGCCCATGAATTGGAGACCAGCCTGGGAAACAAAGTGAGACCCCGTCTCCACAAGAAAATTAAAAATTAGTTGGGCATGTTAGTGTGTACCTGTGATTCCAGCTACTCAGGAGACTGAGCCTGGGAGGATGAGGCTGCAGTGAGCTGCATTTGGGCCACCGTACTCTAGCCTGGGCAACAGAGACCCTGTCTCAAAGACTTTTTTTAAAAATGAATTTAAGAGTTCATGTATAGAATGCTGTCAGTTATAAAAAGAAAAATGCAAATGAACAAAAAGACTGGAGGAACTATGCCCAAATATTAACATTTGTTGCTTATGAGAGATGAGACTATGGTTGGTTTTCTTTTCTACACTTTCTGAATTTTCTGTCACGAATACTTACCATTTCATAATTAGATGTAAAAAAAGCAAAACGTTAAAGAGCTAAAGGAGGGTGGGGTGTGGTGGCTTATGCCTGTAATCCTAGCACTTTGGGAGGCCAAGGCAGGTGGGTTACTTGAGCTCAGGAGTTCAAGACCAGCCTGGGCAACATGGTAAAAACCCGTCTCTAGAAAAAATACAAACATTAGCTGGGTGTGGTGGCGCACGCCTATAGTTTCATCTACTTGTGGGGGCTGAGGCAGGAGGATTGCTTAAACTGGGGAGGTCAAAGCTGCAGTGGGCCAAGATCACACCACTGCACTCCAGCCTAGGGGACAAGGTGAGATGCTTATTCAAGAAAAAAGATAAGGCCATGCATGGTGGCTCATGCCTGTAATCCCAGCACTTTGTGAGGCCAAGGCAAGAAGATCTCTTGAGTCCAGGAATTTGAGACCAGCCTGGGCAACATAGGGAGACCCTGTCATTACAAAACAAACAAACAAATTAGCCAGGCATAGTAGTACACACCTGTGATTTCAGCTATTCAAGAGGCTGAGACGGGAGAATTACTTGAGCCTGGGAGGTCGAAGCTGCACTCCAGCCCGGGTGATAGAGCAAGACCTTGTCTCAAAAAAAAAAAAAAAAAAAAAAAAAGGCTGAAGAAAAAGCAAGAGGGACAAAAACGGGAAGAGAGAACATTCCAGGGTGAGGACATAACATGAGGACACAAATGTGGCATTGGAAGATGGCATAGTCCTAAAAAGAATAAGATGTTGGCTATAGTTAGAGCAAAAGTGGCATTTGGGGGGAGATTTGAAAGAGAGAGAGAGAGAGATCAGGCTGGTGAGATAGGGCCTTGTGGGCCACTGTGAATTTAGGCTTTGCCCTCAGATAATGGGGAACTGTTAAAGGGACACAGCAGGGTGATGATGTCAGATCCATAGTTTAGAGTTCCCTCAGGCAGCCAAACGGAGGGTAGACTGGAAGAGACTAAAAAAGGTGGAAGGAGGTGAGTCAGAAGAGCACCAGGGTGGTCCATATGACAAATAAGGAGAAATTGATTTGAGCAGGGACAGTGGGAATGGTGAAAAAGATCCTTTTAGTTTGGACCCAGGACCAGGAAGACCAGAAAGAGCTATAAGTGCTCCCCCGCCAGTCAGTTTCATTTATATTTCCAGGGAAAATGGCCCACATCAGACTCCTAGAAGGTTGGTGCCCTCAGGATTTTAGAGATAATCCCAGAGCCAGATAAATGGCCAGCCAGACCAGGGCAACAAGTCTGATGGGCGATGTAGGGGCTGGGTCACTCTGGGTCTCCAACCACAACTTGACAGGTCAGCTGGGGAACAGTGGAGCAGAACCCAGGAGGAGCCAGGCCCTCGGGCAGAGTGTAAATCCCACACAGGGATGCAGGAACCCAGAGGCAGAGTGATCCCTGAGAGATAAGAGGTCCACCTTTGCCAGCAAGGGGCTGGAGCTCTCGGTAAACAAGCAGCTCTGCTGCTATGAGGCAAATGGCCCTGGGTGCTCTCTGTAGCTGCTTCACAGGCAGTTCAATTCCGGATGGAGAGGCTGGGCTAAGTAGAAGAGAAAAAAAAAAGGTGACAAAGTCACTACCACATGAAAAATCAAAAGTGGATACATTGAGTTAGACTTAAGGGAAAGTAAAGATTAACTCACACAAATGTGATTATACACAGCCTTTTTAAAATGCCCCTATGATGTAAAAATTGAGGTTTGTCTATTTTGTGTTTTCTCTGCTTTGGGTCTCTTCCCTTCTTTGCCCGTAGCTCCTGGTGGGAGACCAGCAGGGGTAAAAACATGACTTTCTTTCCTAGTGTCACAAGACCTACACTGGTTTTTTTTGTTTGTTTTTTTTTTTTGAGTTTTTTTGTTTTGTTTTGTTTTCCTCAAGTGCCTTGTCAGTTAGTGTGAATTCACTAAGGCAATTATGCTCACAGGATGGGCTCAGTCCACCTCCCGAGAATCACCAGGGGCTTCTCTGAGTCAGCAGGCTGGGCTGCAGCCCAGGAATCTGCATTCCCAAGAAACTCTTCCAGGTGTTAAATATGCCTCTAAAACACGAGAATCCCTCTTTTAGGAATTCTGGTGAAAGCAAAATTGAAAGAGATAAACTCTGGTCCCAAGTTGCTTATTTACTAAGTCCCAAGATGCAGGCATCCAGATGACCTGGGCTCTTACCTTGTGCTTGGGAATACATCAAAGATGCATTGACTTTGCATTGTGCTGTCCTCATCACCTAGTCTCCTTCAGCCTCTGCTTTTATCATTCTCTCCAACAAGCTCAGACATCTGTCTGGATTATCCTTAGTGAGTCCTTGGTGTTGATGATTGTTTATCCTCCTAATACAATCTAGCACGATCTCTTGTCTCTGCAACAGTCTTTATGTGGGGGATGTTTTGGGATAGAGGTAGTAAGCCCATCCCAATCCCTGGGTGCTAAATTTTAGCCATGTGGTCTGCTTCAGGCTATCTGTGTAGGTTGTAAATTTTATTAGGGAAAGGAAGGCATGACTAGAATGATCCTTCTTGTGAAAAAGAATCACCTAATCTCTCCTCCTCCTTCATTAATCTTAAGAAGTCTCCTATTCCATTTCACAATCAGCATAAATAGCAGGGAAGATGAAAGTGAAGAAAAGCTCAGTGACCTCATTTTGAGATCACAATTTGTCTCTAGCACAACAAGCGGGCCCCGCAGCTCTTCTGCGACTGCAGATAACAGTTTGCCATATTACCAAACCCTCACTGGTGCCAACACCCCAAGGAGGCTAGACAACTGGGCGATGTATGGAAAATAGAAAGGAGAGGAAATTAGTCCAAATCATCTACTGAACTATGACCACCCCAAAATGTTATGGGGGGTTTTTTGTTTGGTTGGTTTTTTTGTTTTTTGTCAAGTGTTCTGCAAAGAACAAGTGCCTATTTCTAAGATTTTTAAAAAGTTTTTTTTTTAAGAAAAAAAAAAGTTATGAATTTAAAACAAACCATTCCAAGTGATGTAGCTATTTTCTCACTAAAAATTCAACACCTGAGAAAGCATCATCAAAAAAAACTCAAAGTGGCGATTGGGGTCATGTTTTTCTAGTTATTATTATTATTATTATTCTGAAGGAACCCCAACCAATTTAAATCTTGTGAAAATACTACATGCCTGGCTTTCTTCCCACCTCCTTCCACAGTCCCCTCACACTAAGGATTTCACCATTGCCCTGGATGCACAGGAACTAGTCGGGCCTGTCGGGACCTTCCCCTCACCTTTCCTGTAGTGCTTGCTCCCATGTCATCTGGACGAGTGGCCTCCAGGATGAGTCACTCTATTTACACCTGGGCTGGTTCAGGACAATGCAGAATCTGTTTCTGAAATATCACAGTCTCAAAAAGAGGGCCTTCAGATACTTGCTATAAATTTTCTTATGGCAAAAGACAAATGTGTCATCTCCATCTTGTTTCTAGGTTGCACCAAGTAGCAGGCCTGACTGAAACACACAACAGTTTACAGTGCTTGCAGCCTTTCTGCTCAAAGTGTGGTCCCCAGGCCCCCGGGAGCTTGTTAGAAATGCAGAATGACAGGCTCGCTCCAGGCCTTCTGAATCAGAACCTGAATATTAATGTGCTCCAGATGGTTTGTATACACAGAAAGTGTGAGAAGCACTGGCCTAGGATTTGCATTAACTTTCAGAGTTCTTGGAGGCCACAGGTGTACAAGGAATCCAAAAGCCTTTCTGCCTTCACTCATGCAATTCATTATTCTCTGTGCCTGAAAATGTCTTCCATTTTGTCTTACCAACCTAGAATTCCTACTCACCCTTCAAGGCCCAGGCCAAAGATCGTATCTCCATTGAAATTTTTCTGATACCCTCAGTCAAAACTAATTATTTCTTCTTCTCTGCTCCCTTGATATTTTACATCTGTATCCAGTATATGTCAATATTATGCAGACTTCATATCATAACTACGTGCTCATTTGTCTGTGTCCCACAAAAGTGTGTTATTCAAGGACAGAAAACATCAATGTCCTTGTTCATCTGTGTTTTTTTTTTTCTTTTGAGATGGAGTCTCGGTCTGTCGCCCAGGGCCCAGGCTGGAGTGCAGTGGCGCGATCTGGGCTCACTGCAAGCTCCGCCTCCCAGGTTCACGCCATTCTCCTGCCTCAGCCTCCCGAGCAGCTGGGACTACAGACGCCCGCCGCCACGCCTGGCTAATTTTTTTGTATTTTTTAGTAGAGACGGGGTTTCACTGTGTTAGCCAGGATGGTCTCGATCTCCTGACCTCGTGATCCGCCTGTCTCGGCCTCCCAAAGTGCTGGGATTACAGGCTTGAGTCACCGCGCCCAGCCTCATCTGTGTTCTTTAGCACCCAGCCCAGGACTTGGAAGAGAAACTCAATAAATATTACTTGAAAACTATCTTTTCATCTTTCCTTCCACTGTTTTAAAGTCACATAATAACAAACCTTATGCTGCCTAAAGATTTTCACATTTTAACCTGCTATACTTTAAAAATTATTCTATTTTTAATATGCTAATTTACAGCAATAATTCAAAAGCACTTCTGTTGGCCTGGAAACAATCTCTGAGTATATATCTGATTGGGATAACTATTTCTGCCCCCTTTCCCTCACACATACACCCCTTTCACAAAACATGACATATTTATTGCAGATGAAAAGCCAGACTACTGGATAAAACAGATATTTTTTAGGGGGGATTGTGGGTGGAATAATAAAATAAATTATTATATTTATTCATTTATAGTAAGCCTTTCTCAGTACCTCTGATATTTTCTTACGATATATAACCGATATTGCTACATCAATTGTGACTAAAAGATAAGAAAATAGTAAAGAGAAGGAAGTAAAGTAGAAGGTAAACAGTGATCCGACTGTCGCAATAATTAATAGCTGTCTGCATTCTTAAAATAAACACAACAGAAAACATGTAGGTAATAATGGGCACTTAACAGAATTAGCATAACCCCTCCAGTTAACAATTAACTCTTGGGAGACTGTAATCATGTACCAGCCTGCATGAGATAACACATAATTTACAAGTAATATACAAGGGCAACTCTCCCTTCTCTGTGCTGATAGCAATGCACACATGGCTCATTGCCATTGCTGTGTGCTGGCCAGCAAGCAATGCACAGCTGTAAGTGCTCATGGACCATAAGGGCTCATCCAAATGACCCACAAATTTGACTTAGCATTATTCACACTTGTTGCTAACATATGGTTCTCCCAGTGGTCATTAAGAGAAGCTATTTAGCTGCACTTTGTGCTTTCTACAGTGCAATAGTCCTTGCAATATTTATCAATAGGTTAAATACAAATATTGTTTGACTCAGGAATTCCACATCTATACCACAGAAAATAGAGGCAAATGCACAAAAATATTACTTGCAGTTTTTTGTTTTTCATTTTTTGAAACGGAGTCTCACTCTGTCACCAGGCTGGAGTGCAGTGGCACGATCTCAGCTCACTACAACCTCCACCTTGTGGGTTCAAGCGATTCTCCTGCCTCAGCCTCCCAAGTAGCTTGGACTACAGGCACGCACCAAATACACCCAGTTAATTTTTTTTTTTTTTTTTTTTTTTTTTTTTTTTTGAGACGGAGTCTCGCTCTGTCGCCCAGGCTGGAGTGCAGTGGCGCGATCTCGGCTCACTGCAAGCTCCGCCTCCCGGGTTCACGCCATTCTCCTGCCTCAGCCTCCCGAGTAGCTGGGACTACAGGCGCCCACAACCGCGCCCGGCTAATCTTTTGTATTTTTAGTAGAGTTTCACGGGGTTTCACCGTGGTCTCGATCTCCTGACCTTGTGATCCGCTCGCCTCGGCCTCCCAAAGTGCTGGGATTACAGGCGTGAGCCACCGCGCCCGGCCACCCAGTTAATTTTTGTATTTTTAGTAGAGATGGGGTTTCACCATGTTGGCCAGGATGGTCTCAACCTCTTGACCTCATGATCCACCCTCCTTGGCCTCCCAAAGTGCTGGGATTACAGGTGTGAGCCACAACATCTGGCCATTAGTTGCAGTTTTTTATAGAAAAAGAAAGCAATCCACATGTTCATCAATGGGAAAATTAGTATATGAGTTATATTACATCCATGCCCTAGATATGATAGAACTGCATTAGTTATTTTAAAAAAAAAGAGGTATATGTATTCGTACTGACATGGGAAAGTGTCAGTAATATAGCATTTTACAAATCAAGCAGCAGGCCAGGCATGGTGGCTCACTCCTGTAATCCCAGCACTTTGGGAGGCCAAGGTAGGCAGATCACCTGAGGTCAGGAGTTCAAGACCAGCCTGGCCAACATAATGAAACCCCATCGCTCTCTACTAAAAATGCAAAAATCAGCCAGGTGTGGTGGCAGGCACCTGTAATCCCAGCTACTCAGGAGGCTGAGGGAGGAGAATTGCTTGAACTCCGGGAGGCAGAGGTTGCAGTGAGCTGAGATTGCACCACTGCGCTCCAGCCTGGGCGGCAGAGTGGGACTCCATCTCAAAAAAAGAAAAGAAGCAGAATATTCTATTGTATAGTTGAGTATGAACCTACTAGCAATTGTACAGGAACAAACATGGAGACACATACGTATACATGTATTTGTATATGCATAGCAAAAATTTAGAAAGCTACTCACCAAATTATTCATTATGATAATATTTGAGGAAATAGTGAAAGAAGAATAAGAAATCACTTTGAAATCCCTTACCCTTTTTTAAAGAGATACACTTCATATATTGTTTAAATTTTGTTAAATTTTTATTTTGACAAAATTTCAGATTTATACTAAGTTACGAAAATACTATGATGAGGCCGGCTGCAGTGGCTCATGCCTGTAGTCCCAACACTTTGGAAGGCTGACACGGGCAGATCACGAGGTCAGGACTTTGAGACTAGCCTGGCCAACATGGTGAAACTCTGTCTCTGCTAAAAATACAAAAATTATCCAGGCGTGGTGGCAGGCGCCTGTAATCCCAGCTACTCAGGAGGCTGAGGCAGGAGAATTGCTTGAACCTGGGAGGCAGAGGTTGCAGTGAGCCAAGATCGCGCCACTGCACTCCAGCCTGGGTGACAGAGGGAGACCCTGTCTTGGGGGGAAAAAAAATAGTACAAGGAATTACTTTGTAACCTCTACCTAGATTCCCCAAAAGTTAACATCTGTAATATTTGTAATAGATGTTTTATCTTTCCCTCTGTTTTTTTCCCCTCTGTAATCTCTGCATGCGTGCGTGCGTGCGTGTGTGCGTGCGTGCGTGCGTGCGTGCGTGTGTATGTGTGTGAATTTCAAAAACTGTTTGAGGGTAAGTTGCAGATGTGATTCCCCTTATTTCTAAATACTTCACCATGTATTCTCTAAACACATTCTGTTACATAACCATAGCATAATACTAAAATCAGGATAATTAAGACATTAACACTGATAAAACACTATTAGCTAATCTATAGACCATATTTAAATTTCACCAATGGCCCCAATAATGACTTTTATAGAAAAAGAAAATCCCAGGTAGTGAATCGAATGTAGTTGTCAGGTTTCTTTAGTCTTCTCTAATTACAAACAGTTTCTTACTTAGTCTTTCCTTGTTTTTCATGACCTTGATATTTCTGATAAATACAGTCCAGATATTTTGTGTCCCTCAATTTGGGTTTGTCTGATATTTCTTCATGACTCAAGTCAAGTTACCATTTTTGGCAACAAATTCACAGAACTGTTGTTGTGTTCTCAATGCTTCACGTCAGGAGGCACATGATATCCCATTACAACTGATGTTAAACTTTCAACACTATTGACTGGAAGGTGGCATGCACCTGTAATCCCAGCTACTCAAAGGCTGATGCAGGAGGATTCTTTGAGCCCAAGAGTTACAGACCAGCTTAGGCAACATAGCAAGACCCCTGCCTCATTAAAAAAATAAATAAAATAAAATACTTTGAACGCTGGTTAAAGTGATGTCTGCCAAGTTTCTTTAGTGTTAATTTGCTACTTTTCCCTTTGAAATGGTGATTTTCTGATTCCATCATTCCTTCTACATTAATTAGTTGGAATTTTACCATCAAGGAAAGTTTTCCCTTTTTCCCATTCATCCATTCTTTCATTCATTCACATCAATATGGATTCTTTATCCTCATTATTTACTTTGATGCAGAATGATTTACTGCGATGCAGAATCCATATTGCTATGGATTCTTTATCCTCATCATTTATTTAGATACACAAATTGCCCCAGATTTGGCCAGTGGGGGACCCAGTGGAGCTGGCTCCCACATCCTTTAGACGCGTTCCCTCTGTCTTTGAGCACTTCCTTACTTTCTGACACGAAGATGCTCTACACCAGCGGTCCTCAACCTTTTTGGCACCAGGGACCGGTTTCATGGAAGACAATTTTTCTGTGGACCCAGGGGTGAAGGATGGTTTCAGAATGATTCGAGTGCATTACATTTATTGTGCACTCCAACCTTTTGGGCACCAGGGACCGGTTTTTGGTCCTCAACCTTTTTGGCACTGGGGACTTGTTTCACGGGAGACAATTTTTCCACAGACCCAGGGGGTTGGAGGATGGTTTCAGAATGATTCAAGTGCATTACACTTATTGTGTACTTTATTTTTATTTTTATTTTTATTACATTGTAATAATCAGGCCTCAGATTCTCATAAAGAGCACGCAACCTAGATCCCTTGCACAGTACCAGTCCATGGTCTGGAGGTTGGAACCCCTGCTCTACACTCATTTTGTACTCTCACAGCCCCAACCTTGCAGTCAGCCATTTCTCCAAGGATATTTGGTTCTCTTTAATGTAGAATGGCATTTGGAAGTTAATTGCTACTGGCTTTCACTGTTTTTAGGCCTTCTTTTTTTTTTCTTTTTTGAGACAGAGTCTTGCTCTGTCCCAGGCTGGAGTGTAGCGGCATGATCTTGGCTCACTGCAACCTCCACCTCGTGGGTTCAAGCTATTCTCCAGCCGCAGCCTCCCGAGTAAACATGGTTTCTCCATGTTGGCCAGGCTGGTCTTGAACTCCTCATCCGCCCACCTTGGCCTCCCAAAGTGCTGGGATTACAGCTGTGAGCCACCGCGCCGGGCCTTTTTTTTTTTTTTTTTTTTTTTTGGTAGGGGGATGGAGTCTCGCTCTGTCACCAGGCTGGTATCCAGTGGCGCAATCTCGGCTCACTGCAACCTCGGCCTCCCAGGTTCAAGCGATTCTTGTGCCTCAGCCTGCCAAGTAGCTGGGATTACAGGTGCACATCACCATGCCCAGCTAATTTTTGTATTTTTAGTAGAAACGGTGTTTCCCCATGTTGGCCAGGCTGGTCTTGAACTCGTAACCTCAAGAGATCTGCCACCTCGGCCTCCTAAAGTGCTGGAATTACAGGCATGAACCATCATACCCGGACTGCTTTTAGGCCTTCTTAACAGGGTTAGGAAATACATACACAAATGCATACATATGTCCCCCCACCACACACAGACACACACACACACATTTAAATTTATTTCTATACCATATTTATGTAAATATGTAAAAAAAAAAAAAGAACCATAAATTCATACCCATACCTTCGATTCTAATCCAACACCACTGGTTCACATTAGCCTTCCACTTTCCCTATTGATAACTAATATTTTTGACACTGGAACACATGACTCCCATTAATCACAATGTATTTACTTTGTTGCTGAATCTTAGGATACACAAAAAGTAGCTTTAGAGTTGTTTAAAACATTGTTATGAGGTACATATTGTATCAAGGTTTTTTATAAACAAAGAAAACAGAATGTATGACATTTGTAATTTGAAAATCAATTTAAAAACAATGAATAACTTAAATCTGTTTCTGGAAGTATTGATTGGTACATGTCCTTCTTTCTTTGAGCATTTCCTTACTTTCTGATACAAGGCAATTAGATAATGAACTTTAAATATGTGAAGTTCACTTGATCCTCGATTTTACTTCTCAGAATTTAGCCCAAGAGTAGAATGATATATGTTTACAAAAATTTAGCCACAAAAATGACCATCACATTATTATTTATAATAACAATAACTTTGAAACTACCTAAGTACTCAAAAATGAGTACTTTGTTAAGTAAATTTTCTTCAAGTAATGGACAACAAAGAAGTGGTAGGCCGGGCGCGGTGGCTCAAGCCTGTAATCCCAGCACTTTGGGAGGCCGAGGCGGGTGGATCACGAGGTCAGGAGATCGAGACTATCCTGGCTAACACTGTGAAACCCCGTCTCTACTAAAAATACAAAAAACTAGCCGGGCGTGATGGCGGGCGCCTGTAGTCTCAGCTACTTGGGAGGCTGAGACAGGAGAATGGCGTGAACCCGGGAGGCGGAGCTTGCAGTGAGCCGAGATCACGCCACTGCACTCCAGCCTGGGAGACACAGCGAGACTCCGTCTCAAAAAAAAAAAAAAAAAAAAAAAAAAAAAGAAGTGGTAGAGTATAGCAGTTAAGAGCAGATTTTAAATCCAAGCAGACTAGATTTGAATCCTACCTCTACTAATTATGACATTGGGTAATTTACTCATCTTCTGTGTGCTTCAGTTACCTTGTGTGTAACATGAAGCTGATAATAGTACCTTCCTCATAGGGTAGCCATGAGGATTAAATGAGGCCAAGGCACCTCGCCCAGCCAGATGCCTTTTTTTTTTTTTTTTTTTTTGAGACGGAGTCTCGCTCAGTCACCCAGGCTGAAGTGCGGTGGCTCCATCTCGCCTCACTGCAAGCTCCGCTTCCTGGGTTCACGCCATTCTCCTGCCTCAGCGTCCTAAGTAGCTGGGACTACAGGCGCCCACCACCACACCCGGCTAATTTTTTCTATTTTTAGTAGAGACGGGGTTTCACCGTGTTAGCCAGGATGGTCTCGATCTCCTGACCTCATGATCCGCCCGCCTCGGCCTCCCAAAGTGCTGGGATTACAGGCATCAGCCACTGCGCCCGGCCCAGATGCCTTCTTAAACATAAATTTTGGAGGATCATTTAAGACTAAAAATTTGGCGGGATGCAGTGGCTCACACCTGTAATCCCAGCACTTTGGGAGGCCGAGGCGGGCGGATCTCTTGCGGTGAGGAGTTCAATACTAGCCTGGCCAACACAGGCAAACACCGTCTCCACTAAGAATACAAAAATTACCTGGATATGGTGGCGGTTCCCTGTAATCCCAGCTACTTGGGAGGCTGAGGCAGGAGAATGGCTTGAACCCGGGAGGTGGAGGCTGCAGTGAGCCTAGATCGCACCACTGCACTCCAGCCTGGGAGACAGTGAGACTCCTTCTAAAAAAAAAAAAAGACAATATTTATCATTTATCATCACTTTTTAATTTCACTCATTCAAAAATCTGACTTTTCCTGATACTTTTCCTGTAATTAGTCTATGTGCCATCACGTGGCAGTAGTGCCTTAATCATGGCCAGTTTCTTTGCCTATAACAATTTACAGTAGGAAGATATTCTAGTATGTATGTTTTTATTCTTTGCGATGTTTTAATTCTTTATTAAAATATTTGAATTTAATTGAATATGATAGATATTTCTTATACACAGTCACATTGGCCAGGTGTGGTGACTCACACCTGTAATCCTAGCACTTTGGGCGGCCCAGGCAGGTAGATTACCTGAACTCAGGTGTTCAAGACCGGCCTGGGCAACATGGTGAAACCCCATCTCTACTAAAATACAAGAAATTAGCCGGTCATGGCAGCATGCGCCTGTAGTCCTAGCTACTCAGGGGGCTGAGGCACGAGAATTGCGTGAACCCAGAAGGCTGAGGTTGCAGTGAGCCAAGATCACACCACTGCACTCCAGCCTGGGCAACACAGCAAGACTCATCTCCAAAAGATAAAAAAAAAAAAAAGACACAAACAAAAACAGTCATGTGCTGCTTAACAATGGATATATGTTCTGAGAACTGTGTCGTTAGGCAATTTTGTAGTTGTACAAACATCATAGAGTGTACTTACACAAATCTAGATAGTATAGCTTACTGTACACCTAGGCTGTATGGTGTACCCTATTGCTTCTAGGCTACAAATAGGTACAACATGCTACTGTACTGAAAACTGTAAACAACTGTAACACAGTGATAAATATTTATGTATCTAAACATAGAAAAAGTAATATATTGTGCTACCATATTAGGACAGCTGGATGTCACTAGGTGTTAGAAGCTGTCATTATATGTGGTCAGTCACTGACAGAAACATTGTTATGAGGTACATATTGTATCAAGATTTTTTATAAACAAAGAAAACAGAAAAAGCTATCTAAAAAAGAGAACCAACACAGTCAAGTTAGAGACAGCCTATTCAATTAGTGTTACTTAAAGGAATAACATACATTTGTCTTTCTAGTATTCCTGATTAGCTAAAAAGTTCTGGGCTGCTTCCCATGACTCTCCTAAAATGTCATTTTTATATACGTAAAAAAGAAGAACAAGAAAAGTTATGCTTGTTAGATTTTTCCTAATTGTAGGTTTTTTTTAAATTCAAGTTTTAGAGCTAGGTGAGACCTTAGTGATTTAGCCAAGGCCCCAATATTACAGCTAAAGAAACTGGCATTCCAAGAGCTGGTGTTTTGCCTACAGTCCCTTGAAGATGCAGAACCAAACCCCAAGTTTTATAACAACCCTTGACAAGTGAGCTCAAACAGGACACACATGTCGACTTGTGAAATTTGTGGTCACTTTATAAGGCTGAGTTTACAAAGCCAGTTCTTCACAAACTAAGAAGTCCCTCTTAGTCACTATGCCTGCCGTTCAGAGAGGTTAAAGAATAAAACCTAGGCAGTAGCTAAGAGACCCGTCAGCTAGGCACTTTCCAAGTAAGAATGATTATGAGGACATACGTTACAATTTCAATTTTTAAGAAATGTCCTTGCTAAATGGGTAACCAAAACAAATGTTTAAATAATCCACAGGGGTAAAATAAAAATAAACAGTTCCACAGATAGATAAAATTTTATTAAGTATAAATATTTACCTTTCTCATGTTGAATTTCAAATTGTATGAATGTGTAATCTAATTATGATATCCCTTATTTCATGTCAAAAGGGAAACTTCCAACTTCCTCTCCCTCTGGCTTCACAACTACAGAGACCACCTTCCGTACCCTGAGACTCAAGTTTTCCATTCAACAACCTGCTTCTGTTATCACAGGAAAAGATGGTAAGAGACTCCCGGGCATTCCCAGACTGCTTTCCTCCAGTTCTCTAACCTTTTAGGTGCTCTCAGTTTTTTTGAAAATGAGGAACTTTGTATTCTACAACCCACAGCTACTTTAAGTCAGCATTCCTTGGATCCAAGGTTGCTATACATTTCTTCTAGAAACTCAGAAAAAAAAAAGAAGAGAGTGGAGAACATGAGGAGGCCTCAAAAAAAAGAAGAGTGGAGAACATGAGGAGGCCTCAAGTTCAATGTGAAAATGTGTAT
Organism: Macaca nemestrina; assembly: GCF_043159975.1. Lineage (NCBI taxonomy): Eukaryota > Metazoa > Chordata > Mammalia > Primates > Cercopithecidae > Macaca > Macaca nemestrina. The sequence goes on from NC_092128.1 coordinate 18,021,683, forward strand.
TTGCAGTCAGGAGGATTCTCTAGCAGCCTTTGTCATCCCAACTCTTCATAACAAGCCACTCATCCACGGTAACAAGTGTTTCTTTCAAATGCTCTTATTGAAATTTGTGGTCCAACTGGTTCTTAATAAAGGACAGCTTTAACTTCTTGGTGAATCACTACCTTTGCCTTCTTTAAGTTGATTGGTATACCCTCTGACTTTCAGGTGTATGTGTAGGTGTGAGGTATATGTGTAGGGGTGTGTGTGCGCATTACATTTTAAATAATGTATGTATATACAGCAAAAGATGCTAGGAGGAAAACTTTATTAAATCTCAGGACTGGAGATAACTTTCTAAGGTTAAAAATAATAAAAGCGGCTGGGTGTGGTGGCTCATGCCTGTAATTCCAGCACTTTGGGAGGCGGGCAGATCACCAGGTCAGGAGATCAAGACTATCCTAGCTAACATGGTGAAACCCCATCTCTACTAAAAATACAAAAAACTAGCTGGGCATGGTGGTACGTGCCTGTAATCCCAGCTACTCAGGAGGCTGAGGCAGGAGAATCGCTTGAACCCGGGAGGCGGAGGCTGCAGTGAGCTGAGATCATGCCATTGCACTCCAGCCTGAGTGACAGGGCGAGACTCTGTCTCAAAAAATAATAATAATAAGAGAAAACAAAAGATTGAAAACATGGAATGCAGCAAATGTTTAAACTTCTATGTATCAAAAAGATATATGTAGGTTTGAAATATAAGCAATCATTTGAGGGAAATAGGAAAACAAACATTATGGATTAAGCACTAAATAAGCACATACAAATGAGTAAAATTAAAAACAATTCTAAATTCTCAATAGTAATGGACAAAGAATATGAATACACAATGGACATGTGATTAAATGATCAACTTCACTAATGATCAAATAACTGATCATTAAAATTGCAAATATAGGCCGGGTGCAGTGGCTCATGCCTGTAATCCCAGCACTTTGGGAGGCCGAGGCAGGCGGATCACCTGAGGTCAGGAGGTCGAGATCAGCCTGGCCAACATGGTGAAACCTCATCTCTACTAAAAAATACAAAAATTAGCCTGGTGTGGTGGCAGGTGACTTCATCCCAGCTACTTGGGAGGCAGAGGCAGGAGAATAGTTTGAACCTGGGAGGCAGAGGCTGCAGTGAGCAGAGATAGAGCCATTGCACTCAAACCTGGGGGATAAGAGCAAGACTTCTCTACAAAAAATACTGCAAATATATAATACTTTGCCTACCTACCAATGTAACAAAGATGTATTAAAATGTGAATTCCCCAAGCCGAAGGTGTACTAAAACAGTTTCTTTCATGTATTGCTGGTGGTAGGAACAAAAACTAATATATCCTTTCCAAATAGCAATTTCATGATGTGTTTAAAGAGGCTTTACAATTGCAACAAAAACTGACAAAAAACTGACCCAGAAAATCTGACAAATGGGAACTAATTAAACTAAAGAGCTTCTGCACAGCAAAACTATCAACAGGGTAAACAAACAACCTACAGAATGGGAGAAAATATTCTCAAACTATGCATCTGACAAAGGATTAATGTCCAGAATCTATAAGGAACTTGCACAATTCAACAAGCAAAAAAACAAGCAACCCCATTAAAAAATGGGCAAAAGACATGACCAGACAGTTCTCAAAAGAAGACATACAAGCAGTCAACAAACGTGAAAAAATGCTCAGCATCACTAATGATCAGAGAAATGTGAATCAAGACCACAGTGAGATACCATCTCACACAAGTCAAAAAGGCCATTATTAAATGTCCAAAAAATAACAGATGCTGGTGAGGCTGGAGAAAGAAAAGGTTCAATACGCTGCTGGGGGGAATATAAATTAGTTCAGCCACTGTGGAAAGCAATTTGGAGATTTCTCAAAGATCCTAAAACAGAACTACCATTTTATCCAGCAATCCCATTACTGGGTATATATACAAAGAAAAATAAATAGTTCTGCCCAAAAGATATATGTATCACGAGTTTATTGCACCACTATTTGCAATAGCAAAGACATGGAATCAGCCTAGGTGTCCATCAACAGTGGACTGCATAAAGAAAATGTGATACACATCTACCATGGAATGCTAGGCAGCCATCAAAAAGAACAAAATTATTGTCCTTTGCAGCAACATGGATGCAGCTAGAAGCCATCATCCTAAGTGATTCAACGCAAGAACAGAAAACCAAATACTGCATATTCTCACTCGTAAGTGGGAGCATTGGGCACACATGGACGTAAAGATGGAAATAATAGACCGTGGGGACTGCTAGAGGTGGGGGAGAGGGGAAGAGGGGAAGGCCTGAAAAGCTACCTATTCAGTATTATGCTCCCTACTGGGTGACAGGATCATTCACATCCCCAAACCTCAGCATCATGCAATATACTCATGTTAACAAACCTGTACATGTACCTCCTAAATCTAAAATAAAAATTTGTGATATTTATTTTAGATTCATAGGGGGTACATGTGCAGGTTTGTTATGTGGGTATATTGTTTGACACTTGAAATTATTTAAAAAGGGGATTTAAAATGTTCTACTTTCTGATCCTGTAATTTCAGGGGTTTTGTTGTTGTTGTTGTTGTTTCTTTTGTTTTTTTGTTTTGTTTTGTTTTGCTTTGTTTTGTTTTTGAGACAGAGTCTTGCTCTGTCACCCAGGCTGGAATACAGCGGCACCATCTCGGCTCACTGCAACCGCTGCCTCCCAGGTTCAAGCGGTTCTCCTGCCTCTGCCTCCTGAGTAGCTGGGACTACAGGTGCACGCCACCACACCAAGCTAATTTTTGTGTTTTTAGCAGAGACAGGATTTCACCATTTGGCCAGGCTGGTCTCAAACTCCTGACCTCATGATCTGCCCGCCTTGGCCTCCCAAAGTGCTGGGATTACAGGCGTGAGCCACTGTACCCAGCCAATGTAGCATTTTTATGCAAGTGAAAAGTTTGACATTAACTTAACATCTAACACTTGGGGTCTGTTTAGACAAATTTCATAAGTAAAACACTAACTAGTTAGCCATTTGAACTGATAGGCATAATAATTTTTTAAATAAGAAAAATGTGTATTCTATAACATTACGTGTAAAAAGCGGGGCATAACTGTTTTAAAAAAATGCATGGGGAAAGAGACTGGAAGAAAGTATTTCCAAAGGTTAGCAGTGTTTCTAACTGGGAGATGGGATACCAACTTATTTAATTTCTGCCTCTTTATACTTTTCTCCACTTTTAAAACTTTCTGGCCAGATGTGGTGGCTCAAGCCTGTAATCCCAACACTTTGGGAGGCCGAGGCGGGTGGATCACTTGAGGTCAGGAGTTCGAGACCAGCTGGCCAACATGGTGAAACCCTGTCTCTACTAAAACTACAAAAATTAGCTGGGTGTGGTGATGCACACCTGTAGTCCCAACTACTTGGGAGTCTGAGGCATGAGAATCGCTTGAACCCAGGAGGCAGAGGTTGCAGTGAGTCAAGATCCAGCCACTGCACTCCAGCCTGGGTGACAGAGTAAGACTCCATCTCAAAAAAAAAAAAAAAAAACCTTTCTATATTCATCATGTATTACTTTTCTAATTAGAATAAAAGAGAAATTAAAATAAGGACTAAAAGGAGAAAAGCCAAAGAACAAAATATGTATTAATGAAACTACTGTGATTCCCCATCTTTCTGAAAAAATAAATTCAAGACCCTACGAAGCCGCCCTCTAGGTAGTCCTCGTTACCCTGATGTTTACAGAGAGGTGTTGGTTTATTGCAATATTAATGTGGTAAATTGAGACATGCCCTAGTTCCTGCCACATGACTTTATAGGGTGCTGAGTTCTCTGCAATAACATGCATAATAATCTTTTTAGCAATCCCTGCAATTAGGGGGTTGCCAAACTGGAAATGTTACTTTATTTGAGACAGGCACACACACATACGCACGCACGCACAATACTGGAGACACAGAAACAACTACCCCCTTGAAGAAAAATAATATAATTAGATCTCCTTTAGATGAAAAGATATTCTTCAACAACCTAAATATTAAAAGATTTCATACTTATTTTTCCTTCTAAAAATACAGATCACCAATTTCTACCACATATTAGTGAGAGGTCAGGGAGATGACATCATATCTCAGTGATATCATAGGTGCTTTGGCCCTTAGGACGAAAAATTAAATTGGTGACTTGTAGGACACAGAGACCCACTCAAGCTTTGGAGGTAAAGAAGCCATGAAGGAAGTTCTCAGGTTGCACCGTGAGAACCAATTTTCTCAAGCAGAACTTAATTACAAGTGTACAACTGTGAAAACATTTATGGAGAATGCTAACCCTACACCCACTACTGGGCTTCTATTAAGCTGATTTCTTTGAACTGAATTGTTCCCATCCAGTGTGCACATGTGTGTATGTGAGAGAAACAGAGAGAGAGAGAAAGTGACTTGGAATATCTACTGTTTCTGCTCAGTATCAACAATTTCCCTCCCCTCGTCTCATTTATAAAGCAGAATATTTTCTCTTTGCCTGTCAAGAATTCAAACAGAATAATATCTTAGGACCTAGTACTATTTACCTACCCCCGTCTTGTTTATAAAGCAGAATATTTTCCCTTTGCCTGTCAAGAATTCAAACCGAGTAATATCTTAGCACCTAGTACAAGTCCAGCTCTTGCTTTAAATATAAGAAAACCATATTTGGTGAGGCGCAGTGACTCACACCTGTAATTCCAGCACTCTGGGAGGCTGACGCGGGCAGATCACAAGGTCAGGAGTTTGAGACCAGCCTGGTTAACATGGTGAAACCCTGTCTCTACTAAAAATACAACAAAATTAGCCGGGTGTGGTGGCGCACACCTGTAATCCCAGTTACTCAGGAGGATGAGGCAGGAGAATCGCTTGAACTGGGGAGGCGGAGGTTGCAGTGAGCAGAGATCATACCACTGCACTTCAGGCTGGGTGACAGAGTGAGATTTCATCTAGAAAAAAAAAAGAAAGAAAGAAACACACACATTTTCTAAAGTTATACAGCTAATTAGTGATAGTGGTTTTACTGGAACCCAGTTGTATTCCATTGTTCCATTGCCTTAGCTGTGTGGTACACTTCCTTGCTTTTTCCAACGAGAAAACTAAGATATGAATATTTAGATTGTGTCTTTGAACGCAAAGAAAAATAGAAAAGTAAGACAATGAACTAAATGATTCTGTAGGGGGAAAAATAGCCATTTGTGATGTGAAGGACTCTCGCCCTTCTGGGAAGAACTTGGGGCTGATTCAGAGATGGTCTCTGCACCAAAGATGGTGATCCATGCAAATGAGAAGGTCACACCCACACAGGGACAGGAAAGAAAAGGAATCATGACCGGATAGATACCAGCATCAAGGACAATCAGATGATTTGGGAGAATGGATGGGAATGGAGCAGACAGGAGTTAAACATTCTATTTCAGCCCATTATTTGAAAATAGGGTGGTAGGTCTTTGGAAGAACCATGGGAAGTGAATAAGCACCAGTTGACCTTTTCAGCCTAACACACACACGCACACACACAAACACACACAAGTACACATCCCCAGGGCACCTCTTAGACTCGCTGCCTATGAACAGTACTGATACACAAACACGCCCTTTAGCGTCTTTCCTTTTGAACATGCAATTGCTTCTACTTTACTCCTCTGAGCAGGATAATTTTTACTTGTCCTCAAACACTTAATTCAAGCCACACTCCTCCGGGACACTGTCTCTGGGCTCCCTCATCCCCTCTGCTTTCACCCAGGCTAGATTACAGACTTCTCTTCTGTGTTCCTGAAACAACTTGGACATACCTTACTAAAGTGCTTTTCACACTGCATGGCAATTGTCAGTTCATTGGTCCATCAGCCATGAAGGGATCAGAAGCTGTTGGAGAGGCAGGGACCTTGTCTTTCCTTTTTATATCCCAGTACAGAACGCTGGGCTTGTCACATATTATTGAGTAAATGACTCCATTCATTCAACCTGTGACCATGGAGCATCTACTCTTCTAGGCCCTGGGGATACAGCAGCGGCAAGATACAAATGGTCCCTGCCCTTAAGCATCTTCTGTTCTGTTAAGGGACACTGGCCCACTCCAAAAGCTTCCCTGAAAAAATTGTTTAGCCTAATGGATGAATGTCAGATCAGTCTGACATAGAAATAAATAAACGTTTATTCTGCAGCACTGTCCTACTTCAATTGTGAAAATAGACCTGAGGAGAAGCATTTACCGTGACTTGGGTTTTCTTAGATAAACTGAATCTTAAAAGGCGTGCTCACAGAGACAGGGCACAGATAAATTGGTCTGAGGCTGAATATTAATCTTTCACAGCAACGCCTCACAAGACTAGCAGTCGATACATATAGCAGAATAAAGACAGTTACTGCCAAACCTTATTTTATTGAATTCTGCTAATTTTGATTTTTAAATTACTCACTGAGAAACTTGGCTGGCCTGTACTTTGACACTGCATATAGAGAATATGGTTTTCAGAGAAATTTAATAATAAAAATGAATCCTTAAACAGCTCTTGCAAGTTTGTCTTTCATATATTTGATTTGATTTGATAATGAGACTGCAACTACTGCCACCTTGGGAATCTTGACCTGTGAGTTTTAGCTCTTCTCAATAGGAGGTACTGAAGAAAATGAAGTTTGATGAACCGTTGTCCTCTCTGAACTGAGTGGCTATCACTTGGGAAGGGCACTCAGCTCAGGTGATGGTCGCAGTATTGACTTCATCCTCACACCATTCCCAAGGATCCCAGGGGTTTCAGTTTGAAATATTATGGTTTTTTATTGATTTACTTATTTATTTGTATTTATTTATTTTGAGACCAAGCGTCACTCTGTTGCCCAGGCTGGAGTGCAGTGGTGCGATCTCAGCTCACTGCAACCTCTGCCTCCCTGGTTTAAGCAATGCTCCTGCCTCAGCCCCCTGAGTAGCTGGGATTACAGGCGTGCACCAGCATGCCCAGCTCACTGTTGTGTTTTTAGTAGAGATGGGGTTTCACCGTGTTGCCCAGCCTGGTCTCAAACGCCTGGGCTCAAGCGATCCACCCACCTCGGCCTCCCAAAGTGCTAGGATTACAGATGTGAGCCACAGCACCCAGCCTGTCTTTTTTTAGAAAAAAGGTAGGCTCATGCCTCTAAGAATAGAGCTAAAGAATCTTAATTGACTAATTCTTTTCTTTCACCATGTTCAAATCTTTAGAGAAACGTGAAACGTAGCAAAGTGTTTAAATGGAATTTTCAGTTGAGACCCCAAGGCTCTAGATATTAGATACCAAAATGAGTTTTGAGACAAACCATCCTAAAGGAGTCTTAAAGTAGATACTGAAAACTGGTAACGTGGCTTGTAACAAACCTTGACCTATACTGAGAGCATAAAGGAAGCAAACTGTTTTAAAAAGGAGAATTTGTGGTACATGTACCTGTAGAATATAATTCTGTGACTGTCTCTCCGCACACCTCAGGGAAGTGGTGGAGGGTCCTTCTCCCTTTACATCAAGTGAGTGGATTGGTGCCTGACTCCCACCTGGAAAGTCCTGAAGCCAGAGAAGGGCTGGAACTAGATGCAGAAGCAGGATAAAGACAAGGGAGACAACGGCAGGTGGCCTGTGCTCCTACAGCATCAGAGCAAAGGATGTGTGAGTGTTTTAAAGGCTCACTGAGCCCTCTCAGTAGAGAGCCAGACCGCCATTTTAAATCCTGCCCCGGGGAACCACAAGAAAGAATGAGGGGACATCAGAAGACAAGAGTCTATGGCGCAAACTACTGAAAAACCAGAGAGAGAATTGATCGACCTGTCCAATCACTACTTTCACCCACATCATAGGAAATGCAGCCAAATGTTCCAGGGACAGCTTCTAGAGAACCACCCGAGAAGAGTCCCAGGAGAGAAAAAGTCAGCTTTAAACCCCTGCCAGACCCTGAGTTGTGAAGCCATTTTCCAAGTATACCAGGAAAATAAGAACTTTCCTGCAGTACCATGCCAAGCCCTATTGGAGCCCGAGGCCACAGGGAAATCTATGCCCCTGTATATGCACTTACCAAAATACCCTCCCATATTGTGAAGCAAGTGGAAAAGCTAATAAAGGCTCTCCAATCAAAAACCGTGATTACACATAATGTCCCAGCTTGCCCAATCTGTTCACGTGCCATTGTAAATCTTCATAAACCCACCCATCAAGGGACACCAAGGCCCTATAGCCCGTGAACCTCAGGCTGACCAGAAACACTGTTCCCATTGAGCAATAACTCAAGGTCACAGAACAAACAAAAACAGACAGCCTTTCTTTGTTTACATTTTTGGTATTCTGTTCATCCTGGATGCTTTGCATTTGGACTTAAAGAAAAATATTGCAGGGCCAGGAGCAGTGGCTCATTCCAGTAATACCAGCACTTTGGGAGACCAAGGGGGCTGATCGCTTGAGCCGAGGAATTCGAGACCAGCCTGAGCAACATAGTGAAACCCTATCTCCACACACAAAAAAAAATAATAATAATTTAGCTGGGCGTGCTGGTGCATGCCTGTAATCCCAGCTACTCAGAAGGCTGCCCTGGGAGGATTGCTTGAGCCTGAGAGGTTGAGACTACAGTGAGTAGTGATTGTGCCACTGCCCTCCAGCCTGGGTGACAGAGGGAGACCCTGTCTAAAAAAAAATTGCATTAATCTTTATCTTGATTCTGAGACCCCTCAGATTTTGCACGAGGTGAATGCTTTACTGCTGGCCCTACTTTCCTGGTGTTTTCCTTCTTTATTCATCATCTTCAAGCTCACAGAACCCAGGAACTGTGCTTAACAAGGAGGAAAATGGAATCTAAAATAGACAAACTCACAGAAGCAGAAAGTAGAATGGTGGTTGCCTGCAACTGGGGGAGGGGAAATGGGGAGATATTGATCAAGGGGTACAAAGTTTCAGTTATGCAGGATGAAGACACTCTGTAGACCTAATGCACAGCAATGTGACTATAGTTAACATACTATCTTATATACTCGAAATTGGCTAAGAAGGGAGATTTTAAGTGTTCTCACCGCACACACAAACAAATAAAATAGTAACTATGTGAGATGATATGTATTAATACCCACATGCCGTGGCAGTCAGTTTTATAGGTACCCTGAAACACAGCATGACTCAGATGCCTTTAGGATGGGCAGGCTCTGCACAAGCTAAAGGATATCCACAAGAGAAAGCCAAATCCAAATGCTTCAGGTTAACTAGTGTTTCTCACCTGCTGAGCATTCTCTGTCTTTTCATCACCTGACCCTCTCCATGAGAGGCAGCTTGGACCCAAAGCACCTTGAGGACCATTCTCTAGATTTTATATGCTTTCTGCTGGGAAGTGTAAGATCAAAGAAGACTCCAATGTCATATGCCTAAGAGATACAAGCTTGCATATTTTACCATGTTCTCAAAAACACCAGAAACTTGGCTGGGTGCGGTGGCTCATGCCTGTAATCCCAGCACTTTGGGAGGCCGATGTAGGCAGATCACTTGAAGTCAAGAGTTTGAGACCAGCCTAGCCAACATGGAGAATCCCCATCTCTACTAAAAATACAAAAACTACCTGGGCATGGTGGTACTCACTTGTAATCCTAGCTACTCGGGAGGCTAAGACAGGAGAATCACTTGAACCCAGGAGGTAGAGGTTGCAGTGAACTGAGATCACACCACTGCACTCCAACCTGGGTGACAGAGTAAGACTCTGTCTCAAAAAAAAAAAAAAAAAAAAAAGGATGGGGGGAGCTTGGAGGACAGCCATAGTAACTTCATTGGTTTGATGGGCAATAAGACACTCTAGTTAAGTACCGTATAAACAGAAAAGTGCTATAGAATGTTGACAATGATCATTCTCATTGTGCTGTCCTTGCTGTTGTTCTGTTTCTGCAGGCCAAGCCTCAGGGCTGCCAAGGGTATTCATGTTAGTTACTCTGTCCACACCATGGTGTGCCTTTAATATTGTAGTATTTGTGAATGGTGGCCCCCAGAATTGGGCAGCCAAAGGTAGTCTCACTGCCAACATTTTATTTCAAGGACAACCAATAAACCTTAAAAGTTTCTGGTGTGTTGTGTTTTTTGTGTGTTTGTTTGTTTGTTTGAGACAGAGTCTTGCTCTGTCACCCAGGCTGGAATATAGTGGTGTGATCTCAGCTCACTGCAACCTCTGCCTCCCGGGTTCAAGTGATTCTCCTGTCTCAGCCTCCTGAGTAGCTGGAATTACAGGCACCCACCACCACGCCAAGCTAATTTTTGTATTTTTAGTAGAGATGGGGTTTCACCATGTTGGTCAGGCTGGTCTCGAACTCCTGACCTCAAGTGATCTGCCCACATCGGCCTCCCAAAATGCTGGGATTACAGGCATGAGCCGCTGCGCCCAGCCAAGTTTCTGGTGTTTTTGAGAACATGGTAAAATATGCAAGCTTGTATCTCTTAGGCATATGACATTGGAGTCTTCTTTGATCTTACACTTCCCAGCAGAAAGCATATAAAGTCTAGAGAATGGTCCTCAAGGTGCTTTGGGTCCAAGCTGCCTCTCATGGAGAGGGTCAGGTGATGAAAAGACAGAGAATGCTCAGCAGGTGAGAAACACTAGTTAACCTGAAGCATTTGGATTTGGCTTTCTCTTGTGGATATCCTTTAGCTTGTGCAGAGCCTGCCCATCCTAAAGGCATCTGAGTCATGCTGTGTTTCAGGGTACCTATAAAACTGACTGCCACGGCATGTGGGTATGGCCTGCTTAAAGGTAATTGCCAACCCAGACGATTATTGATAGGATCTGGAATGTTCACATTATCCTCATCGGACCTTCTCTTCTCCACCAAATATAATTGTCCAGAAATGAAAGACAGTGCCTAAGAAAGAACTTCAGTGCAATTTCTTCCCAGCCAGCATCATGGGAGGGACCTTGTTTTACAGGGAAACAATTGATCTTCCTCACTTAATCATGGTAAGCCCAAATATGAAAGAAAATGTTCAAATAGTCATTACTAAAACTATAAAAACTTCTGTAAGGTACAGTAAGAAATCTTAAAATATAGAAAATGTTAGGTACACCATGATTATAAATGGATAAAAATATATGTGTACCTGGTTAAGGTATAAAAGGAACACCAAACTAAAAAACTTATACCTGGTCAAGTGTGGTGGCACCTGCCTGTAGTCCCAACTACTCAGGAGGTTGAGGTAGGAAGAACACTTGAGCCCAGGAGTTTGAGGCCAGCCTGGGCAACATAGTGAGACCCCATCTCAATCAATCAATCAACAGAATTAAAATAATTGTATTAGGCTGCTAATGGGTATGGAGTTCCTTTTGTGGTGATGAAAATGTTCTAAAATTAGATCATGCTGATAATTGCACAACTCTGTGAATATACTAGAAAATTAATTCATACATTTTAAATGGGAAAATTTTATGGTACGTGGATCGTTTCTCAATAAAGTACTTGCACATAAAAAAGTTTTGTCAGCGTAGTAGGATTGTGGATCTTCATCCACCACCTCCCCACTTCCACAGCTTCATCCTCCAAAAAAAAAAAAAAATAAGTGGCTCTTTGAGCCTCGGGTTCAAAAGGATGAGTGGAACATGGGAAGATGCTAGAGTCACATCAACAGGAATAACAAGTGACTAAGAGCAAGTCACTCTCTTTTCTCCAGGTTTGCATTCTACTTCTAGGATCCCCCACTGGCAGAGCCTGACATGGGAGCCAGCTGGCGCAGGACAAATGTGGTTTGCAAAGACCTAGCCCTAGCATAACAGGGCAGACAAAAGAAGGGTGGGTTTTGAACTAAAAGACAATAACTTCTTTTTTGAGATGGAGTCTCACTCGCTCTGTCAGCCAGGCTGGAGTGCAGTGGCATGATCTTGGCTCACTGCAACCTCCACCTCCCCAGTTCAACTGATTTTCCTGCCTCAGCCTCCCAAGTAAGTGGCATTACAGGCATGTGCCACCACGCCCCGCTAAGTTTTGTATTTTTAGTAGAGACGGGGTTTCACCATGTTTGTCAGGAATACTTTTGAACTCCTGACCTTAAGTAATCTGCCTAACTCAGCCTCCCAAAGTGCTGGGATTACAGGCGTGATCGACCACACCCTCCTGGCCTAAAAGACAATAACTTAAAAATCACCACAGATGCCCTTAAGCAAAAAGTAGGGGACCATTGCAAGGAAGTCATGGAATCAATAAATAATGGAAATCCCAGAAATGAATAAACATTTTTTTAAAGTCAATAAATTTGGCTGGGCACAGTGGCTCACATCTGTAATTCCAACACTTTTGGAAGTCAAGCTGGAATAATCACTTAAGGCCAGGAGTTTAAGACAAGCCTGGGCAAAATAGCAAGACTGGGTCTCTACAAAAAAAATGTAAAAATTAGCCAAACATGGTGGTGCACGCCTGTAATCCCAGCTGCTTCGGAAGCTGAGGTGGGAGACTTGCTTGAGCCCAAGAGTTAAAGGCTGCAGTGAGCTACTATTGTACCACTACACTCCAGCTTGGGCAACAGAGCAAGATACCATCTCAAAAAAAAAAAAAAAAGTCAAAGTATTTATTTATTATTTTATTGCATTTAAGACAGAGTTTCACTCTTGTTGCCCAGTCTGGAGTGCAATGGCACAATCTCAGTTCACTGCATCCTCCACCTCCTAGATTCAAGCAGTTATCCAGCCTTGCCTCCTGAGTAGCTGGAATCACAGGCGTGCGCCACCAGACCCAGCTAATTTTGTATTTTTAGTAGAGATAGGGGCTCTCACCATGTTGGCCAGGCTGGTTACGAACTCCTGACCTCAGATAAGCCACCGGCCTCTACCTCCCAAAGTGCTAGGATTATAGGTATGAGCCACTGCACCCGCTAACAGTCAGTAAATTCAAATAATGACTAACTGTAATTTTTAAATAACTAATTTCTTTGAGTTTAAAAGAGATAATGCAAAGCTATTCAAAAATTAAAAGATGGAAGAGGAAGATTATAGTTAGAATACACAAGATCTATATTGTTTTGAGAGAAGAATAGGAATACTGAATAATTTTAGACATATACGACAAAGGCAAACATATATATATTAAAATAAAATATATTAAACATGCGTATTTAAGTATGTGGTACTGGTATCAAGACAGATACATCGACCAATGCAATAGAAAAGATATTGCAGAAATAAACCCTTACATATATGGTCAAATGATTTTTGATAACGTTGCCAAGACCATTCAATAGGGGAAAAGATGGTTTTTTCAACAAATAATGTTGGGAAAATTGAGTATCCACATGAGAAAGGATAAACGTGTACTCTTATCTTACACTAAATATAAAAATTAACTCAAAATGGATCAAAGACCTAAATACAAGAACTAAAATCATGAAATTCTTAGAAGAAACCATAGGAGAAAAGCTTCTTACTGAATTTGGCAGTGATCTTTTGGGTATGATGCCAAAAACACAAGCAACATAAGTAAAAATAGATAAATTGGGCGACATCAAGGTCTAAAACTCCTGTGCATTAAAGGACACCACCAACAGAGTGAAAAGTCAATTCACTGAATGGGACAAAATATTTGCAAATCATATATCTGATAAGTGGTTACATCCAAAATATATAAGGAACTCCTACAACTCAACAACGAAAAAACAAACAACCTGATTTAAAAAATAGAAAAAGGTCTTGAGTAGACATTTCTCCAAAGAAGATATACAAATGACTAGTAAGTACATGATAAAATGTTCAACATCAGTATCATCAGAGAAATACAAATCAAAGCAATGAGATACCACTTTACAACCATTAGGATGACTACTATCAAAAAAAAAAAAAAGCAGAAAATAACAAGTGGTTGACGAGGATGCTGAGAAATTGTTATCCTCGTGTACTCTTGGTAGGAATGTAAAATGGTGCAGTCAGTATGGAAAACAGCAAGCTGGTTGCTCAAAAAAATTAAAAAGAGAATTACCATATGATTTAACAATTCCACTGGGTATATACTCAGAAGAGTGGAAAGCAGGGTCTTGAAGAGATATTTGTACACCGATGTTCATGGGAGCATTATTCACAATGACCAAAAGGTGGAAGCAACCCACGTGTCATTAACAGATAAATGAATAAACAAAATGTGGAATATACATACAGTAGAATAGTATTTATACTTAAAAAGGAAAAATACTCTGACAAATACAACATAGATGAATCTTATGCTAAGCAAATAAACCAGGCACACACACAAAAACAAATATCGTATGATTTCACTTATATGATATACTTAAAAAGGCCAAATTTATAGAGACAAAGCAGAAGAGTGGTCGCCAGAGGCAAGGGGGAGGAAGTGATGGAGAGTTGCTTAATGGATATAGAGTTTCGGTTTTGTGAGATGAAAAGAGTTCTAGAGATTGGTTGCACAAATATATGAATGTACTTAACACTATGAAACTGTATACTTAAAAATGTTTAAGTTTTTTTTTTTTTTTTTTTGAGACAGAGTCTCACTCTGTCGCCCAGCCTGGAGTGCAGTGGAGCCATCTCAGTTAACTGCAGCCTCTGCCTCCTGGGTTCCAGCAATTCTCCTGCCTCAGCCTCCCAGGTAGCTGGGATTACAAGCACGTGCCACCACACCCGGCTAATTTTGTATTTTTGGTAGAGATGGGGTTTCTCCATGTTGGTCAAGTTGGTCTTGAACTCTCAACCTCAGGTGATCCGCTCGCCTCAGCCTCTCAAAGTGCTAGGATTACAGGTGTGAGCCACCACCGCACCTAGACAATAGCACTATTTAATTGGCTTTAATAATAATAATAATAGGCCGGGCGCGGTGGCTCAAGCCTGTAATCCCAGCACTTTGGGAGGCCGAGACGGGCGGATCACGAGGTCAGGAGATCGAGACCATCCTGGCTAACACGGTGAAACCCCGTCTCTACTAAAAATACAAAAAAACTAGCCGGGCGAGGTGGCGGGCGCCTGTAGTCCCAGCTACTCAGGAGGCTGAGGCAGGAGAATGGCGTAAACCTGGGAGGTGGAGCTTGCAGTGAGCTGAGATCCGGCCACTGCACTCCAACCTGGGCGACAGAGCGAGACTCCGTCTCAAAAAACAAAAATAAATAAATAAATAATAATAATAATAATAAACTCTCGGCTGGGCACGGTGGCTCAGGCCTGTAATCCCAGCACTTTGGGAGGCCGAGGCAGGTGGATCACGAGGTCAGGAGATCGAGACCATCCTGGTTAACACAGTGAAACCTCGTCTCCACTAAAAATACAAAAAATTAGCCGGGCGTGGTGGTGGGCACCCGTAGTCCCAGCTACTCGGGAGGCTGAGGCAGGAGAATGGCGTGAACCCGGGAGGCGGAGCTTGCAGTGAGCCGAGATCATGCCACTGCACTCCAGCCTGGGTGACAACGAGACTCCGTCTCAAAAATAATGATAATGATAATAATAATAATAATAATAAACTCTTATATAAATTAAGTATCCCTAAAACTCCTAGAAAAATAGAAAATGACCCACATACTTTTTAAGTTCCTGTGACTTGGGAAAACTTTGGTAAACAAAAATATTGTTGGTTTAGAAAAAAACTTAAAAAACACCAGACATGTTTTCAGAGTAATCAGCATTAAGTGTAATACAGGCACACAACTTCTTCTACCTAGTTTTACTAGTTAAAAAAAAAAAAAAGGTTGTCTTTATGCTACAAAACTTATCAGCAAGAAAAATAACTTAAAATGATGCGTTATTTAATATCGCATAAAATTTTCATAAGCTATCCAAACATAATTGTTAAAAATGAGTGAATTAAATAGTCATATATAAAATTAAAGCTTATAAATAAACTTTTAAAAAAATAGTTACAGAAATCTCTTTGGTAACTTATACCTTGCAGTTATAATAAGTTAAATATAATGATGGATAGTCATTGAATATTTAGATCATTTCCAAATAAGATAAAGTCCTGAAATATTAATTGCTGAGCATGTTTATTTACTGTTAGCATTGAAAGAATTTGGAACACACCACCCCAAATATTCCACTCCGGCATATTGACTATTTTGAGTTAAAAGCACTTGAAAAATGGGAGATGCAAAAAAACAAAAACAAAACAACAACAAACTCTACATTTCCATCTTTTTCTTAAAAGCTAACATGAAAATTTTTATTTAAAAATATATTTTTGAAAAAATATGTATATTACAAAAATTGACTCAAGAAGATATAGGAAATTATTCTCCATCAACAGATACCATGCACAAAAGTTTTACAAGAGAATGTTACCTAATCGCCAGGGAATCTCTATCTTATACAAACTGTTACAGAGAATTAAAAAAGCCTGGACCCGGAGAATGCATTGTATCAGATCTGGACTCCCTACCTATCCTCAAACGTCTTGTGGCTTGAGACAAATAATGCTCTGTTTAACAGTCACGTTGAAGTTTTTTATTACTTGTGGCTCAAAATATTTCCTACTGATTACGAATTTTGTCAGAAATGACCAGCTGCAAGAAAAAATAAACTAAATCGGGGAATTAGCTAAGAAAAAGTAGGCCAGAGGATACCAAGACACCAATCATTTAAGGCTGAAGAGCTGGCGAAATTTGGCGTATGCTGATGAAACATTTGAGCAGATTGTCACCAGCCATAGCTTGGAATATATACCATATGCTTACTAGGGCTTCTGACTGTTAGTGAATAGTAAGAAAATTTCAGAATGTTGACACACGCAGTATTTTTTCTTTTTAAGTTAATATCTGAGTTTCTACTATGTGCTGCTACTACCACATACCAGGCATTGTTCTAGAAACTCCAGATACAGTGGTGAATAAAAGTGACCAAGGCCCCTGCTCTCATGGAGTGCAGTGGCATGATCCTGGCTCACTGCAATCTCCATCTCCCAGATTCAAGCGATTCTCCTGCCTCAGCCTCCCGAGTAGCTGGGATTACAGGCCCTCACCAGCACACCCTGGTAATTATTTTATTTATTTTATTTTTTAGCAGAGACAGGGTTTTACCATGTTGGCCATGCTGGTCTCGAACTCCTGACCCCAAATTATCTGCCTGCCTTGGCCTTCCAAAGTGCTGAGATTACAGGTGTGAGCCACTGTGTATGGCCTCATGAGGTTTCTGTTCTAGTGGGGGAAACAGGTAATAAACAAACACACATATGATGTATAATCTAAATCTAAGAAGTGCTATGGGAAAACAAATACACAGAGTAAGAGAGATAGGTAGTTCCCAAGATAGGATTGCTATTTTATATGAGGAGTCAGAACTCCAATAATTTGCCAGGTAAACAGATATTTGAAGTATGTGAGAGAAGGAGCCAGGAGGAGACCTGGGTGCACTGGCTAAGCAGGGAAAACAGCAGGAGTGTCCTTGTAGTGTTCATGAAAGAACATGGAGACAAACAGAAGGATAGCAAAAAGTGATGCAGAGGGGTGTGTCCTGGGGGAGGGGAATGAGATCTGGAAAGACTGTGGCTTTTCCTCCAAGTGTGCTGGGAAGCTGTATTTATTGCCACCTTCAACGAAGACCTCCAAAAGAGGAGCAAACTGAGACTCAAGCCAGCCAGAATTTGAGCAGAGAGGAAAGGGAAGATGGAGAACCGCACGGTCAAGAGGGGCTCACTCTGCAGACTCTCCAGCTCTGAGATAGGGAGACTCATGAAACTGAAAAAGCCTAATGCTTGAGCACCTCACCCTGAGGTCCCACCAGTGGAGCTTTGCAGCAGCAGACCTGGCAGGATCGATGCCCAGGAGCCCAGAACTTTATCCAATGCCTTCATTTTAAGAATGCTTTGCCCGGCAAAGAGGCAACACCAGCTGAAGAAGATAGGATGAAGGATGTTGTCCTCCTGACATTCGTAAGAATGCCTCAAGGCAGTGGCCATTAAATTCTGGGGGTAGGGGATTGGCAGAGCACTAAGGCCAGCCTAAGAGCCAAACATTCTCAGGCCTGAAGTCTGTCTAGAAAATATCTTGGCTTTGGTTACTTGCATGTAAAATTAATTGGAAATAGATTATCCAAAAATCTACTGAGTTTGAGAGAGAACTGTATTGATTAAAACACAAAAAACACTGAAGCTTGCAATCTGGTCTTAAAAAAAAAACAAACACCCAAATCTGATAATAGTCTGTGGCTGTTGAGCCCTAAGGAAATCTATGGGCCCTCAATAGTACCAGCAGGTGGAGAAGGGCATTATCTACAATGCAATGAGGGATAATGGGGACAGGGGGAAGACTGGGGCTGCCAGATTGGCTAAGCAAGGAACTTATTTCACAACCAGGGCAGACAGTCCTCACAGATCTTGTCCAGCAGGACTTAGTAATTGCCCAGCAGCATTCAATACTTCGTCAAGATTGGTAATTGCTGTAGTTTCCCATTCTCCCCTTTTCTCTGAGCAGGAGTTTTTGTTGCAGTTGTCTTCGTTTTCCTCACCATTGTATATTAGATGTCCTGGACATTGGCAATTTGTCTTTAAGCCTATGGGTTGCAGGACTATGGGAAGCCAGGTTCACACCTGATGGAAGGATGGCACTCCATCCAGAGATCCCAAATGTCAACCTGGACACGCTCCATGGATATGTTTTTGCTCCATAAGAGAAGAAGAATCTGTACAGGAAAACATGAGGTAGCAATTGGAGGTGGTCTGACCCAGGCTCTAGCCTCTTTATCTCTTGACTGCTGAACCATACAGGCTGTAAAGCTATTCCTACTGTTAAAAATTAAACTTTAGACAAATGTAACAGTTTGAACAAAGAACAACTCATGACTCAGGTAGCACTCAAAACTGGAAAATAGAGACAAGCATGTTTATTGCAGGATTGTTTCTAATATAAGAAAAAAGGGAAAGGGAAGACTTCAATATCTATCAAGAAAAAGATTGATAGATAAATGCTGCTATTACTCATTAAATAGTAAATGTTATTATATTCAATTAAAGTAGTAAGTATATTATTATATCATTTATATAAATTTTTAAAACTTGGAAAGTCATTCTATATCCTGTTTATGGATATTTGTATACATGAAGTGCAAGTGTAAAAAATACATGAGAAGACTAAACACGAAATTTAGTACAGTAGTTGCCTCTGGAGAAGGAACGGGGTAATGTCATAAGGGTTTCAACTATATCTCTTGTTATTATTTTTTAAACATAAATTTGAAGCAAATAGGTAAATTAGTAATCACTGATATAGGTTGGTCATGGGTGACATGGTGATTTATTATTCTCTCTCTTTTTCTCTGTGTTGGTAAAATTTCATAATTTAAAAAGGAAAAGAAAAGAAAAAGGATTTAAGGCAAATACTAGAGCAGAAGCAAGGTAACCTCAAAAAGAAAAATAAACACAGAAATATTATCTAATGGAGAAAAACGTACTGATTAGAAAAAATGAGAGTCATAGGTTTCAGATGCTCCTGCTTCAAATATTTAAGTGCTGCAAGCCACTCTCTGCCTTCCAATTAATTCACCAAGTCTCTTTCTGTGATTTGCTAGATCAGAAGGAAGAATAAAAGTCTTTTGATGCCAAGTTTATTTGAGCCCCAGAATACTTGAGGCATGAACACACCAGGGGAAGTTTTTAGATGGACTTCTTTGCTCAATAAACTTGGTAATTACTAACATTTATTTTGCACTTACTATTTTACGGGTACTGTGTGAAGAACTTTGTATGTATTATTTCATTCCATCTTCACAATAACCCCATTTGGTAGGTAGGATTATTATCTTTATTTGACGAATGAGGAAATCAAGGCTAGTCACTGGCTGGTAGGTGGTGAAGTTCTTGATACAAACTGAGCAGTTTCCCTCCAGGGGGCTTCATTTTTTTTTTTTTTTTTTTTTTTTTTTTTTTTTTTTGAGACAGAGTCTCGCTCTGTTGCCCAGGTTGGAATGCAGTGGCTGGATCTCGGCTCACTGCAAGCTCTGCCTCCTGGGTTTACGCCATTCTCCTGCCTCAGCCTCCCGAGTAGCTGGGACTACAGGCGCCCGCCACCTCGCCCGGCTAGTTTTTTGTATTTTTTAGTAGAGATGGGGTTTCACCGTGTTAGCCAGGATGGTCTCGATCTCCTGACCTTGTGATCCGCCCGTCTCAGCCTCCTAAAGTGCTGGGATTACAGGCTTGAGCCACCGCGCCCGGCCTGGGGGCTTCATTCTTAACCACCTTGCAATGTGCCATGCACTCAGGTGCCGAGGGGCCAAAACTTCATAGAGTTGCATGCACAAAACAATTTTATTAATTTGTTCAATTCTATGTCACAGAGTCCTGCTTGTTCAGTGGAATAATTACACAAAGATTTTTTTATGTCCCTCCTTCCCTTTTTTCAGTCTTATTATAGACTCAGGGATCTAAGATACTTCTAAAAACATGATGTTTGAAGACAATGTGAAATTGGAACAGAGGAATGGAACAGAATTAAGAGCCTAGGCCATAACATAACCAGCATTAGTAAGATTTGAAAAGATCAATAAATGTGACTATATATATCTATATATGTTTGTTATTTTTGAGACAGAGTCTCTCTCTGTTGCCCAGGCTGGAGTGCAGTGGTATGATCTCAGCTCACTGCAACCTCCACCCCCTGGGTTCAAGCAATTCTCTTGCCTCAGCCTCCCGAGTAGCTGGGATTGCAGGCACCCATCACCACACCTGGTTAATTTTTGTATTTTTAGTAGGCATGGGGTTTCACCATGTTGGCCAAGCCGGTCTTGAACTCCTGACCTCAGGTAATCCACCCACCTCAGCCTCCCAAAGTGCTGGGATTACAGGTGTGAGCCACCTTAACCAACCAATGTCACTATATTTTTTAAAAATAAAATAAACAAGCAAAACTCTGTTGTTTGGAAGATGACTTTAAGAAAATAAAAAGGCGGCCGGGTGTGGTGGCTCACATCTGTAATCCCAGCACTTTGGGAGACTGAGGCAGGCGGATCACAAGATCAGGAGATTGAGACCATCTTGGCTAACACGGTGAAATCCCGTCTCTACTAAAAAAATACAACAAATTAGCCAGGCATGGTGGCGGGTGCCTGTAGTCCCAGCTGCTGGGGAAGCTGAGGCAGGAGAATGGCGTGAACCCGGGAGGCGGAGGTTGCAGTGAGCCGAGATCGCGCCACTGCACTCCAGCCTGGGTGACAAAGCGAGACTCCGTCTCTAAATTAATTAATTAATTACTTAATTAAAAAAAAAAAGAAAAGAAAAAGGCCAGAGTGGGAGAGGATATTTTCAACACATATAACTGACAATGAGCTTGTATCCAAAATAAAAATACTCCTACAAATCAGTAAGAGCCAGACAACACAAAGTAACATGGGCAAGAGAGTTGAACAAGCACTTCACCAAAAAAGGTTATTCCAATGGCTGATGGACATAGGAAAAGGTATTCTCAACCTCATTAGTAATCAGGAAAATTTAAACTATTGTGATAATGATTTAAAATTTAAACAATAGATTTAAGGGGTACATGGCTGGACGCAGTGGCTCATGCCTGTAATCTCAGCACTTTGGGAGGCTGAGGCAGGCAGATCATGAAGTCAAGAGATCAAGCCCATCCTGGTCAACATAGTGAAACTCTGTCTCTACTAAAAACACAAAAATTAGCTGAGCGTGGTGGTGCATGCCTGTAGTCCCAGCTACTTGGGAGGCTGAGGCAAGAGAATCACTTTAACCCAGCGTGGGGAGATTGCAGTGAGCTGAGATCATGCCACTGCACTCCAGCCTGGTGACAGAGTGAGACTTCATCTCAAAAAAAAAAAAAAAAAAAAGATTGAGGGAGTACAAAGTGCATTAGCACTCGGTACTTGTATGATTAAAACTTTTTAGCCAGGTGCAGTGGCTCATGCCTGTAATCCCAGCACTTTGGGAGGCCAAGGTGGGTGGATCACCTGGGGTCAGGAGTTTGCAGCCAGCCTGGCCAACATGGTGAAACCTCATCTCTACTAAAAACACAAAAAGTTAGCCGGGCATGGTAGCACACCCCTGTAGTCCCAGCTAATCAGGAGGCTGAGGCAGGAGAATGGCTTGAGACCGGGAAGCAGAGGTGGCCATGAGCCAAGATTGCATGCCACTGTCTGCTAGCCTGGGCAATGAAGCAAGACTCTGTCTCAAAAAAAAAAAAAAAAATATATATATATATATATATATATACACACACACACACATATATGTATATATAATCTTAAGAAGTTTATGGAACATCGACTGAAAACTCTCCTACACTGATAATGGCATTGTAAGTCAGTAAAGAAGTTTAGAAAACAACTTGTGTTATTTAACAAGTTTGAACATACCCAATCTTCTGACCCCAAAGTTAACATTCCTACATATATACCCAAGAGAAAAGATGTTTTCTTTTCTTTTCTTTTCTTTTCTTTTTTGAGACAGAGTTTTGCTCTTGTTGCCCAGGTTAGAGTGCAATGGTGCAATCTCAGCTCACTACAACCTCCACCTCCCAGGTTCAAGCAATTCTTCTGCCTCAGCCTCCCAAGTAGCTGGATTACAGGCATGCACCACCACGCCCGGCTAATTTTGTATTTTTAGTAGAGACAGGGTTTCTCCACGTTGCTCAGGCTGGTCTTGAACTCCTGACCTCAGGTGATCCGCCCACATTGGCCTCCCAAAGTACTGGGATTACAGGCGTGAGCCACCATGTCCGGCTGAGAAATGTTTTCATAGGCACAGAATGTTAATTATAGCACCTAATCGCCAAAAACTGGAAATAATCCCAAAGTCTATTATCAACAGTAGATTTTTTTGTTCAGAATATGTCACTTGTGGTATACCCATGCAATGGACTACTGTGCAGTGATGACAATGAACTGTGGATATATTTTTTTAAAAAAAGGATAAATTTGACAAACAGTATTGAGCAAAAGCAATATTCAAAAGAATATACACTCTAGTTTATTTACGTAATGTGAAAGACAGATTGGGCCAGGCACTGTGACTCATGCCTGTATTCCCAGCATTTTTGGAGGCTGAGGAAGGAGGATTATTTGAGTCCAGGAGTTCAAGACCAGCCTAAACAACATAGTGAGACTCCATCTCTACAAAACAGTAAGACTAATATGATAGACAGATAAATAGACAGAGGACAGATAGATGACAGGCCAGTCCACAGCGTTAGAACAGCGTGAAATTTGAAGGGATGAAGGTGCACACAGGAGGCTTTGGGGGAGCTTCTATTGTTCTGTCAAGGTTTTATTTTTGTCTGAGGCGCTATTAGGCAGCAGAAATACCTGTGCAAGAAGGAACAAGAGCCACATGAGTAGTAGGAGGAAGAACCATGACGTGCAGCAGGGGTGTGGGTGCGAGTCTAAAATTTTACATATATATTTTGTTTATTTTTATTTTATTCATTTTTTTTTTTTGAGACAGAGTCTCACTCTGTCACCCAGGCTGGAGTGCAGTGACACCATCTCGGCTCACTGCCTCAGATTCCTGAGTAGCTGGGATTACAGGTGTCTGCCACCATGCTTGGCTAATTTTTGTGTTTTTAGTAGAGACTGGGTTTCGCCATGTTGGCCAGGGTAGTCTGAACTCCTGACCTTAAGTGATCCACCCATCTCTGCCTCCCAAAATCCTGGGATTACAGGCATGACCCACGGCGCCCAGCCGAGTCTAAAATTTTAAGTACCATACAATACCATAATACTTAACAATGTATATATAGTAATAGAACAAATAAATGCAATGAGTGAACTTTATTTAAGATAAACTTTTTTCTCTCCCTCAGGTGATAGATGGTAGTGGGAAAAGATAATCCTGGTTGACTTCTGTTTCTCCACTTTCTCCTTCTTTTTGCTCCCTAATCAACTAGACATGGTTTCTGCCCCTCCAAATTTAGGGTAAAATAAAGGAAGGGAAAACCGGGTGTGGTGGCTCTCGCCTGTAATCCCAGCACTTTGGGGGGTCAAGGCAGGTGGATCACGAGATCAGGAGTTTGAGACCAGCCTGGCCAAGATGGTGAAACCCCGTCTCTAATAAAAATACAAAAGTTACTAGGTGCGATGGTGGGCAGCTGTAATCCAGCTACTCGGGAGGCTGAGGCAGGAGAACTGCTTGAACCCGGAAGGCAGAGGTTGCAGTAAGCACCACTGCACTCCAGGCCTAGGCGACAGAGCAAGATGAAAGAAAGAAAGAAAGAAAGAAAGAAAGAAAGAAAGAAAGAAAGAAAGAAAGAAAGAAAGAAAGAAAGAAAGAAAGAAAGAAAGAAAGAAAGAAAGAAAGAAAGAAAGAAGGAAAGAAGGAAAGAAGGAAAGAAGGAAAGAAGGAAAGAAGGAAAGAAGGAAAGAAGGAAAGAAGGAAAGAAGGAAAGAAGGAAGGAAGGAAGGAAGGAAGGAAGGAAGGAAGGAAGGAAGGAAGGAAGGAAAGAAAGAAAGAAAGAAAGAAAGAAAGAAAGAAAGAAAGAAAGAGAGAAAGAGAGAAAGAGAGAGAGAAAGAGAGAGAGAGAGAGAGAGAGAGAAAGGAAGGAAGGAAGGAAGGAAGGAAGGAAGGAAGGAAGGAAGGAAGGAAGGAAGGAAGGAAGGAAAGAGAGAGAGAGGGAGGGAAGAAAGGGAAGGGAAGAAAGGGCAGAAAGGGAAGGGAAGGAAGGGAAGGAAGGGAAGGAGGGAAGGAAGGAAGGAAGGAAGGAAGGAAAGAAGGAAGGAAGGAAAAGGGAAAAGTGGTAAGAGACAGGAAAGATTTTATTTACTTTGTAATTAGCATCTTAATTTATAATACTCTAGCAACTTAATTTTAATAGTCTACAAAAACTTTATTTCTGTAAACTGCATTCTCCCCATACTCCTTTGTGCTGTTACTGTCATACAGTATACAGTGCACATGCATCAGTGCAGATTCATAATTATTGCTTTATGCAAGTGTGTTTAAATCAAATAGGAGAAATAAAGTTATAAACAAAACATGCATTTACATTGTCTTTTATATGTACCTATCCATCGCCAGGTGCAGTGGCTTACACCTATAATCCCAACACTGAGAGGCCGAGGCAGGTGGATCACTTAAGGTCAGGAGTTCGAGACCAGCCTGGCCAACATGGCAACACCCCATCTCTACTAAAAATACAAAAATTAGCCGAGCCTGGTGGCACATGCCTGTAATCCCAGCTACTTGGGAGGCTGAGGCAGGAGCATCGCTTGAACCCGGAAGACAGAGGATGCAGTGAGCCAAGATCGCGCCACTGCACTCCAGCCTGGGCAACAGAGTGAGACTCTGTCTAAAATAAATAAATAAACAAATAAATAAATCAAAAAATAAATATTTACCTATGCAGTTACCTTTACCAGTACTCCTTATCTTTTCATGTGGATTCAAGTTCCTGTATAACGTCCTTTTAGTTCAGCCTGAAAGATTCCTTTAGTGTTTCTTATAGGGCAGTTCTGCTGCCAACAAATTTTCTCAGTTGTTGTTTATATAGAAATGTCTTATTTTTTCTTTACCTCTAAAATACATTTTTTTGACATATAGAACTCTTGGGTGACAGTATCTTCCTTTAGCATTTTGAGTATGTGATCCCAGGGTCTCTAGGTTTTCTGGTAAGAAATCAGATGATATTTTTATTTAGCCTCCCTTGAATGGGATGAGTTACTTCTGTCTTGTTGCTTTCAAGATTCTCTCTTTGCCTTTGCCTTTTGAGTTTGATTGTGATGTGTCTAGGTCTGACACTCTTTTAGTTTATCCTACTTGAATTTCATTTAGCTTCCTAAATGCGTAGATTGATGTTTCTCATCAAATTTTGGGAAGTTTTTGGCCATTATTTCTTCAAATATTCCTGCCCTTTCTCTCTCTCTTCTCTTTCTTGGCTTCCCATTATACATATGTTAGTGTATTATACTTCACGGGGTCCTAGAGGTCTTTGGGGGCTCTGTTCATTTTTCTTCATTCTTTTTCCTTTTTCTTTCTCTTCTTCACACTGGGTAATTTTAATTGAGCTATGTTTGTTTATTTATTTAGTTAGTTAGTTTTGCTCTGTCTCCCAGGCTGGAGTGCAGTGGTGCAATCATAGCTCACTGCAACCTCGAGCTCCTGGGTTCAAGCAGTCCTGCCTGCCTTAGCCTCCTCAGTGGCTCAGTCTACAGATACACACCACCACGTCGACCAATTTAAAAAACATTTTTCTTTTCAGACAGGTACACACCATCACCATGCCGAGCAACTAAAAAAAAAAATTTTTTTTTTTTTTGAGACAGGGTTTCACTGTGACCAAGGCTGGAATACAGTAGTGTGATCATGGCTCACTGCAGCCTCGATCTCCTAGGCTCAGCAATCCTTTCACCTCATCCTCCCTAGTAGCTGGGACCACAGGCATGTGCCACCAGGCCCTGCTAATTTTTGTATTTTTTTGTAGAGATGGGGTTTTGCCAAGTTTCCCAGACTGGTCTGAAACTCCTGGATTCAAGTGATCTGCCCACCTTAGCCTCCCAACGTGCTGGGATTACAGGGATAAGCCATCACGTCCGACCAATTTTTTTGTAGAGATGGTGTCTCATTATGCTGTCCAGGCTGGTCTTGGACTCCTGGCTCCAAACAATCCTCCAGCCTCCCAAAGTGCTGGAATTGCAGGCATTAGCCACCTTGCCGAGCCTTAACTGAGCTATCTTTAAAGATCACTGATTCTTCCTTCTGTCTGCACAACAGTACTGTTGAGCTCTTCAAGTGAAATTTTCATTTCAGTTAGTTTACTTTGCAACTCCAGCATTTCTAGTTGTTTCTCTTTTATTATTTCTATCACTTTACTGATATTCTGTATTTGGTGAGACATTATTCTCATACTTTCTCTAAGGTCTTTAGTCAGGATTTCCTTTAGTTCTTTGAACATATTTTATTTTATTATTTTTTTTTAGATGGCGTCTCGCTCTGTGTCTCAGTCTGGAATGTAGTGGCATGATCTCGGCTCACTGTAGCCTCCGCCTCCCAGGCTCAAGTGATTCTCTACCTCAGCCTCCCTAGTAGCTGGGATTACAGGCATGCGCCACGATGCCTGGCTAATTTTTGTACTTTTAGTAAAGACAGAGTTTCGTCATGTTAGCCAGGCTGGTCTTGAACTCCTGGCCTCAAGTGATCCACCTGCCTCAGCCTCCCAAAGTGCTGGGATTAAAGGCGTGAGCCACCACGCCTGGCCGAACATATTTTAAATTAGCTGAAAAGTGTTTGTCTAGTAAGTCCAACATATGGGCATCCCCAAGGAGAGTTTCTATTAAATGTTCTTTTTCCTGTGTATGGGCTACACTTTCTTGTTTCTCTGAATGTCTCATAATCTTTTGGTTGTAAAACTGGACATTGAGATAATAGAATGTGTCAACTCTGGAAATGAAATACACCACCCCCTTCCCTGGGCTTGTTTTAATTGTTGTTAATATTGTTTATCTAGTGACTTTTCTGAACTACTTCTATACAATCTGTATGCTTTGTCATGCGTGGCACTGAATTCACTTCTCACTTAATCTAGTTTTTAGTGACTGAATGTAGATTTTTTTTTAATGCTTGGAACCATTAAGTCTCCCAGTATTTGCTGAGGGGCTCTGTTTAAGGGTTGGGGCATGACTTCAACACTCAGTGAGGCCGTTCACAACTCTTCCTTTGCCTTCAATTCATGTTTGCACAGAGCCCAAGTTTAGCCCAAGAGTAGAGCCTAAGGATTCTCAAGTCATTCCTGAACATACACACATCCTAGGGCATGTGCATAGCCCTACACATATCTGACCTCCTCCCATGAATCACAAATGTTCTTAATGGTATCTAGAACGGTGAATCCTTCCCAAAATGTTTTCAATTTACTTTGCCCAGTTTCATCAGAATTATCACTATCTATCGCAGCAATAGCCTTACAAAATGTATTTCTTAAATAATAAGACTTGGAAGTCAAATCACTCCTTGATCTGTGAGCTTCAGAATGGATATTGCATTAGCAGGCATAAAAACAACATTCATCTCCTCATAAATCTCCATCAGAGCTCTTGTGTGATGAGGTGCTTTGTAAATGAGCAGTAAGATTTTGAAAGAAATCTGGTTTTGAGCAGTAGGTCTCAACAGTGGGCTTAAAATATTTAGCCAACCATGCTGTAAAAGGATGTGCTGTCATCCAGGCTTTGTTAGAGTAGTCAGAGTAGAGTAGATTTTGTGTCATTCTTAAGGACCCTAGGATTTCTGGAATGATAAATGATCGTTGGCTTCCATTTAAAATCACCAGCTGCATTGGCTTCTATCAAAAGAGTGAGTCTGTCCTTTGAAGCTTTGAAGCCAGGCATTGCCTTCTCCTCTCTAGCTATGAAAGTCCTGCATGGCATCTTCTTCCAATAGAAGGCTTTTTAAATCTACATTGAAAAATCTGTTGACTGTAGCCACCTTCATCAATGATCTTAACTAGATCTTTTGGATTACCTGCTGCAGCTTCTCCCTCAGCACTTGCCGCTTCATCTTGAACTTTTATGTTATGCAGATGACTTTTTCCCTTAAATCTTATGAACCTCTGCCAGCCTGCAACTTTTCTTCTTCAGCATCCTCACCTCTCTCAGCCTTCATAGAATCAAAGGGAGTTAGGGCCTTTTCCCGGATTAGGCTTTGGCTTAAGAGAATGTTGTGCCTGATTTGATCTTCTGTCTAGACCACTAAATCTTTCTCCCTATCAACAATAAGGCTGTTTTGCTTTCTAATCATTCGTGTGTTCACTGGAGTCGCATTTTTAATTTCTTTCAAGAACTTTTCCTTCGTATTCACATTTTGGCTAAGTGTTTGGCACAAGAGGCCTGGCTTTCTGCCTGTCTCAACTTTTAACTTGTCTTCCTCTCTAAGCTTAATCATTTCTAGCTCTTGATTTAAAGTGACATATGCGTGACTCCTCCTTTTACTTAAACACCAAGAGGCCATTGTAGGGTTATTTTACGGTGGGGTTATTAATTGGCCTAATTTCAAAATCTTTATGTCTCAGGAAATAGGAAATCCCAAGAAGAAGGAGACAGACAGGGGAACAGCCAGCTGGTGGAGCAGTCAGAACACACACATTTATCAGTTAAGTTCATCATCTTACATGAGCGCGGTTCATGGCACTCCAAAACAATTATAATGATGATGTCAAAGGTCACTGATCACAGATCACCATGACATACATCGTAATAACACAGAAGTTTGAAATAGTGTGAGAATTGACAAAATGTGACAGGGAGACACAAAGAGAGAACATGCTATTGGAAAAACGGCACCAACAGAGTTGCTCGATGCAGGCTTGCCACAAACCTTCAATGTGAAAACAGCACTGTCTGTGGAGCACACTAAAGAAAAGTGCAATAAAATGAGGTATGCCTGATACAAAACAGATGAAGATAAAACGACGGAAAATAAATATTCTAGCGAAATATTAACCAGAAGTAACCTAAGTGTCACAGCATACAAAATAGATATTAAGGCAAAAAACAAAAAAACATTGTCAAGGATGGAAGGTTCAGTATGCTTTCTTGTCTTGGCACCCCTGACATTACACTCGTTTAGTTTTCTACTGATTTATTCTTTCCTGTTTCTCAGTGCTTTTTATGAATACTTTTTGTTGCTGTGACTTCTAAATGTTAGAGTGTTTCAGTCCTTAGAACTTGACTCCCTTTTCTTAACCATCTTTAGTCTCTCTCTCACTAGTTTCATCCAGATCCGAGACTTTATAAGAAGCTGTCAGACCCTTTTCCATAAATGTTATTTCATTTTACACATCAACCAACAATACATGAGAATTCAAGTTACGGTTGTTCAAATCCTTGCCAACATTTGGTGGTGCTGTTCTTCTCAAAATTAGCTATTTTGGTGGAAGTATAGTAGTATTTCATTGTGACTTTATATTACATTTTCCTCATGACTAGTTAATGATGAAGACTTTTGTGTACTTATTAAT
Organism: Macaca nemestrina; assembly: GCF_043159975.1. Lineage (NCBI taxonomy): Eukaryota > Metazoa > Chordata > Mammalia > Primates > Cercopithecidae > Macaca > Macaca nemestrina. The sequence goes on from NC_092128.1 coordinate 18,051,538, forward strand.
AACTTTCTTGTAAAGTCTCTGTTCAAATTTTTTGCCTGTTTAAAAAATTGAATCATTTGTCTTTTTATCATCAAGTTGTAGAAATTCTTTATTTCCTGGGTACCAGTCCTGTCAGAAAATGATTTTATGACTCTCTCTTTCTCTCTCTCTCTCTCTCTCTCTCTCTCTCTCTCTCTCTATATATATATATATATATATATATACACACACACACACAAACACACACACACATATACTATTTTTTGTTTTTGAGACAGGGTCTCACTCTGTTGCTCAGGCTGGAATGCAGTGGTGCAACTTCTGCTCACTGCAACCTCCACTTCCCGGGTTCAAGCAATTCTCCTGCCTCAGCCTCCTGAGTAGCTGGGATTACAGGCAAGCACCACCACGCCCAGCTAATTTTTTGCATTTTTAGCAGAAATGGAGTTTTGCTATGTTGGGTAGGCTGGTCTTGAACTCCTGGTCTCAAGTGATCCACCTGCCTTGGCTTCCCAAAGTGCTGGGATTACAGGTGTGAGCCACTGCGCCCAGCCCTATGACTGTATTCTTCCAGTGTGTGACCTGCTTATTTTCTTAAGAGTCTTTTGATGAGAAGTTTTAAATTTTTATTAAGTCTAATTCACCAATCTATTCTTTTATGGCAAGATAGTTCTGTGTTCTGCAAACCTTGCCTACAAGTCATGAAGATATTCTCCTATATTTTCTTTTATATGTTTTGTAGTTTTCACCTTTACATTGAGGTCTTTAATCAATTTAGAATTAATTTTTGTGTATAGTGTGAGATAGGTCTTAAGGTTCGTTTTTTTCCATAGTAATATTTAATTGTTCTAACATTTTATTGATTATTTATTTATTTATTCATTTTATTTATTATTTATTTATTTTTTGAGATGGAGTTTCGCTCTTGTTGCCCAGGCTGGAGTGCAATATTGCAATCTTGGCTCACCGCAACGTCCGCCTCCTGGGTTCAAGCGATTCTCCTGCCTCAGCCTCCCGAGTAGCTGGGATTACAGGCATGCACCACCATGCCCGGCTAATTTTGTATTTTTAGTAGAGACAGGGTTTCTCCATGTTGGTCAGACTGGTCTCGAACTCCTGACCTCCGATGATCCACCCGCCTCAGCTTCCCAAAGTGCTGGGATTACAGGCATGAGCTACCGCACCCGGCCTGATTTTTACTTTTTATAAAGACAGGGTCCGTTGTTGTCCAGGCTGGTTTCAAATTCCTGGGCTCAAGCGATCCTCCTACCTCAGCCTCCCAAAGTGTTGGGATTATAGATGTGAGGCGCCTCACCCAGCCCATAATTTGTTGCAAGATTTTCCTTTCTTCATTGTATTGCTTTGGCGTCTTTGTTGAAAATCAAACGATGATATGTGTGATTCTGTTTCTCAGATTTCTCCTCAGTTCGTCACCTTTTTGTTGATCCTTATAGCCGTACCACAAAGCCTTACTTTAAACTTATAGTAAATATTGAATCAAGTAACGTTAGTCCTCCAACTTTTTCTTTTAAAAAATTCCTTTGGATATTCTAGGTCCTTTTATGCTTCCACACAAATTTTAGAGTGAGGCTTTTAATCAAAGAAAAAAAAGCCTAGTGGGATATGATGGAGATTGCACTGAATCTGTAGATGTATTTGGAGGAAAACTGACATCTTAACAATATCGACTCAGCCAAACCACAAATATGGTATTATTTCTTCATTTAGGTTTTCTTTAATTTATCTCAGCCATGTTTTATAATTTTCAGTATAGAGATTTTACATATATTTCGTTTAATTCTTATCTAAGTATGTTATATGCTTATTATTATTATAAATGGAGTGCTTTTTAAAATTTTCCTTTCCAATTGTTTGATACAGTATACAAATACACAACTGATCTTTTATATGACCTTATTATATCCAGGGACCTTGCTAAATTCACTTACTTGTTCTAGCAGTTGCTTTATGGAGGTCATAGAATTTTCTTCACATTCAATCATATTATCAACAAATACAGGGCAGACTCAGCATTTTGTATACCATCAATATTTCAATCACCCCTAAATCTCTATTTCTATTGTGGCCTCTTCCCTGGGCTGCTGACTTGTATACATACTAAATTCTTGACATTTTCCCTAGGCATTTTTTTTTATTTTGAATTTTTAAGATAAAATTTACATAACTTTATCATTTTAACCATTTCAAAATGTACAACTGAATGAATGGTTTTTAGCATATTCCCAAAGCTAAGCAACCATCACCGCTGTCTAACTCCAGAACATTTTCATCACCCCAAAAAGATATCCTGTCCTCACTAGTGATCATTTTCTATTCCCTCTTCCCCTCAACCTCTGGCAACCACGAATCTACTTTCTGTCTCTATGTATTTGCCAATTCTGCACATTTTATACAAATGGAATCATAAAATATGTAGCCTTTTGTGTCTGACTTCTTTCATTTATTTTTCTAGGTTCATCCATGTTGTAGTATGTATCAGCACTTCCTTCCTTTTTATGACTGAATAATATTCCATTATATGGATGTATGACACTCATCAGCTGATGGACATTTGGGTTGGTTTTTCTCTTTTGCTCTTATGAATAATACTGCTATGAACATTCACGCACAGGTTTTTGTGTGAGCACATATTTTCAGTTCTCTTCGGTATATACTTAGACTTGGAATTGCTGGGTCATATGAAAACTTCATACTTTGCATTTTTAGGAATGGCCAAATTGTTTTCCATAGTGGCTGTACCATTTTACATCACCACCAGCAAGGTATGAGGGCTCCATTTTCTTCACATCCTTGCCAAAACTTGTTATTTTCTGGATTTTATTCTTGTTTTAACTGCAGTCATCCTAGTTGGTATGAGTTAGTATGTCATTGCTGTTTTAATTTGCATTTTTCCAAATGGTTTGTGATGCTGAGCACCTTTTCATGTGTTTACTGGTCATTTGTTTATCTTCTCTAGAGAAATATCTGTTCAAATCCTTTGCTCATTTTAAGATTGTGTTGTTTGGGGTTTTTTCCTTTCTTTCTTTCTTTTTTTTTTTTTTTTTGGGACAGAGTCTCACTCTATCACCCAGGCTAGAGTACAACAGTGGTGTGAACATAACTGTAACCTTGAATTCCTGGGCTCATGTCGTCCTCCTGACACAGCCTTCAGAGTAGCTAGGACCACAGGTGTGTGCCACCATGCCCAGCTATTTTAAAAATATATATATTTTTGTAGTGCTGAGATCTTGCTATGTTGCCCAGGTTGGTCTTGAACTCCTGGCCTCAAGTGATGCTCCTGCCTCAGCCTCCTAAGTCATTGAGATTACAGGTATGAGCCACCATACCTGACCCTGATTACCTATTTTTTCTTTAGTTGCTTGTATTTTTGGTGTCTTATTTAAGAAACTATTGCCTAATCTAAGGTCATAAAGATTTACACCTTTGTTTCCTTCTAAGATTTATAGTTTTACATTTACCTTTAGATCTTTGATACATTTTGAGTTACTTTTGAATATGGTATGAAGTAGGGGGTCCAAATTCATTCTTTTGCATGTGAATATACAGTTGTCCCAGGACCATTTGTTGAAAATACTATTCTTTTCCTATTGAATAATCTTGACACCTTTGTCCAAAGTTAATTGATCAGAGATGTATGGGTTTTCCCCAGGCTTTTAATAGGTCAAGCGTCCAAAGAAGAACTTCTGTTTTGCCCCTCTGTAATAAATATATACAGCTCATCTTCATTAGATGGTACACAAATCATAAAGCTCACACACATATTAGCATAAGCAAGAAAGCAACATGGGGGCGAGGTGCAGTGGCTCTTGCCTGTAATCCCAGCACTTTGGGAAGCTGAGGCAGGTGGATCACGAGGTCAAGAGTTTGAGACCATCCTGGCCAACATGGTGAAACTCCATCTCCACTAAAAATACAAAATTAGCCAGGCGTGGTGGGGTGTGCCTGTAATCCCAGCTACTCAGGAGGCTGAGGCAGGAGAATTGCTTGAACCCGGGAGGCAGAGGTTGCAGTGAGCCGAGATCACGCCACTGCACTCCAGCATGGGTGACAGAGCAAGACTCCATCTAAAAAAAAAAAAAAAAAAAGAAAAAAAAAAAGTAAGACAGAAGAAAAACAAATTGTGAAGAAAATACACCAGAGAATTGGTTGGAAGGTGAGACAAGCAAGAAAGGAGGTCTGGTTCATATGGGGTCTTTTAGTCCAGGGTATGCAGTATGGGTTTTATTCTAAACGCAGTAGGAAGCCATTGGATAGGGTTGTTGTTTTTTAAAAACATTATTGGCCGGGCGCGGTGGCTCACGCCTGTAATCCCAGCACTTTGGGAGGCCGAGGTGGGCGGATCACGAGGTCAGGAGATAGAGACCATCCTGGCTCACACGGTGAAACCTCGTCTCTACTAAAAAATACAAAAAACTAGCCGGGCGAGGTGGCGGGCGCCTGTAGTCCCAGCTACTCGGGAGGTTGAGGCAGGAGAATGGCATAAACTCAGGAGGCGGAGCTTGCAGTGATCTGAGATCTGGCCACTGCACTCCAGCCTGGGCAACAGAGTGAGACTCCGTCTCAAAAAAAAAAAAAAACCAAAACATTATTTATTTATTTATTATGTATTTTTTTGTAGAGATGGAATCTTGCTCTGTGGCTCAGGCTGGTCTCAAACTCCTGGCCTCAAGTGATCCTCCTGTCTCAGCCTCCCACAAAGTGCTGGGATTACAGGTGTGAGCCACCACACCCAGTCCATTGGATAATTTTGAGTGGGAAAGTAAGATAAAAGATTGATATTTTTAGAAAACCATCTGGCTGCCAGGTGAATTCTGGAGCATAAAGTGACAAGGGTGAAAGCAAGGAGACCATTAAGATGTTATCGTAGTATCTAGGTAAGAGACGATGATCCTTTAGATAATGTGGCAGTAGTGACAGGAGGGAGAAGTAGAAAGATTCAGGATATGTTTTAGGGGTAAAGATTTGGAGTGGTGGTGGCTTATGCCTATAATCCCAGCACTTTGGGAGGCCAAGGTGGGGGGATTGCTTGAGGTCAGGTGCTCCAGACCAGCCTGGCCAAAATGGCGAAACCCCATCTCTACTAAAAATACAAAAATTACCTGGGTATGGTGGCGCGCTCCTGTAATCCCAAAATCCCAACTACTCAGGAGGCTAAGGCATGAAACTCTCTTGAACCCGGGAGGCGGAGGTTGCAGTGAGCCAAGAGATTGCACCACTGCACTCCAGCCTGGGCAACAAGTGAGACTATATTAAAAAAAAAAAAAAAAAAAAAAAGATTTGGAGGTAGACATAATGGATGGGGTGCTGTGGAGAGTGAGAAAGAGGACTCAAGAGTGATTTTTAAGTTTATGGCTTGAATACCTGGGTAGGTGACTGCTCAGTTGCTTTACTTCGTTTGCCTGAATGTGTAAAACTAGAGGAGAGGAACCAGGCCGGGGGGTTCGGCAATCTGGGAATTCATGTAGAGGACAGGCCTGGACCCTGAACTCTGCAAGAGCAGTCAACACAGGGAAATTAAGTTGCATGTGCGCAGATGGGTCTTGTATGTTGATAAACATCCTATGTGACTCTCACAATGAGAAGATAAATAAAAGGTGACTTCAAGGATGTGATAACAAATTCTGAGAATGACAGGAGAGGAGGAGATGGGGGAGGAGGGGAGAGGAAGGGACTGAGGGGGAAGGAGGATGTGTTGAAGGTAGAGGGGGTGGTATTGGTATATGGATATGTGTAGAAAGGATTATGTACTTTTCTCAATTCTGCATTAGGGTTACTAGAAAAGCCCGCTGCTGCATTGTATCATCAAGCTAGTCTTTAGGAACAAATTATATTATATTTTGTGTTTCTTTGTGGGGTTTTTCTTTGTTTGTTTTTTTGAGACAGAGTCTTGCTCTGTCACCCAGGCTGCAGTGAAATAGCTCACTACAACCTCCGCCTCCAGGGTTCAAGTCATTCTCCTGCCTCAGTCTCCCAAGTAGCTGGGACTACAGGTATGTGTCACCACACCCGGCTAATTTTTGTATTTTTAGTAGAGTCGAGGTTTCACCATGTTGGCCAGGCTGGTTTTGAACTCCTGACCTCAAGTGATCCAACCACCTTGGCCTCCCAAAGTGCTGGGATTACAAGCATGAGCCACCACAGCCGGCCTTGTTTTGTTTTATGCAACAGGGTCTCACTCTGTCACCCAGGCTGGAGTGCAGTGGCATGATCTAGGTTCACTGCAGCCTTGACCTCCCTGGCTCAGGTAATCCTCCCACCTCAGCCTCCTATGCAGCTGGGACTACAGAAGTATGCCACAATGCCTAGCTAATTTTTTGTATTTTTGTAAAGATGGGGTTTCACCATGTTTCCCAGGCTGGTCTTGAACTCCTAAGCTCAAGTGATCTGCCTGCTTTTGCCTCCCACAGTGCTGGGATTACAGGTGCCACCGTGTCCAGCCAAATTATATATTTGGAATGTGAATGGACACTAAACTAGAACCACTAATTCACTGAAACTCATACTTGAGAAATGCTATAGGTATTATTATTATTATTATTATTATTATTATTATTATTGAGACAGGTTTTTGCTGCTGTGTTCCCCAGGTTAGGGTGCAGTGGTGTGATCATAGCTCACTGCAACCTCAATCTCCTGAGTAGCTGGGACTAGAGCACATCATCACCCTCAGCTGATTTATTATTATTATTATTATTCGTAGAAGAGGGGAGGTCTTGCTTTGTTGCCTAGGCTGCTCTTGAACACCTGGGCTCAAGGCATTCTCCCACCTTGGCCTCCCAAACTGCTGGGATTACAGGCATGAGACACCATGCCCAGATATGTAGGTATTCTGATCAATAATATAAATAAATTTGGGGCAAGATATGTAATAATACTTGTTTACAGTATTGTTCGGAAGATTAAATAAGATTATGATTTATTTTACTGCCTGGCAGATAGTAACCTCCTAATAAGTGATAACTATTATTGTTAAATGTAAAAAATAAAAGATCAGAATCAGCAGAAATTGGTGGTAATGATAGCAGTATGTTAAATGGTGTATTTAATTAATGTGGGGTTCTTTTATTATAGATCCTCTCTGAAATTCATGGTTTCTATATTTTAAAAATAGTTTTGTGTTTAATGTATGTATGTGTGATTTTTTTTCTTGAGATTTTACCTCTCTTTTGTAAGGTTGCAACAACAAAGAATGCCAGATTTCTTAAATTCTAGCAGCTTGTAGCGTTGTTTGCAATAAAACCATAAATAGTTAATGAGGCTGGGCATGGTGGCTCACCAGCTGAGTTTTATCTATTCTTTAAAGAGCATAAAATCTCAATGTGATTTATACTATTCCAGGGTGTTCAAAAAAAGATAAAAAGCCCATCTATTTACTTTAAGAAGTCAGCAAACTGTAAATCTAAACCCAATAAAGACAATACAAACAAAACCAAACCAAACCAAACAGGAAACTGTAGCTCAGTCTCATTCATGTGTACAGATGCACATTTCTAAGTTTATGGATATATATGCATGATTCCACACAATTACACTGAATTCAGAACTGTAATCAAGATTTTTTAAAGGTGGTTGACTAACAGAAAACCTGTCAATATAATCCAATATATCAACAGATTTAAGAGGAAAACTATATGATCATGTCAAGTTACATGATATATATGATCATGAAAATATAATTGATATAACTCAATAGCCATTCCTAACAAAAAATTCTACATAAATTAGATATAGAAGAAAATTATTAATATAATAGACTATTTACCAAAACCCAACAGGAAATGTCCTAAATAGTAAAATACCAAAAATTGTTTAATTAAAATCAATAACTAGTTGATTTTAATAACTACAACAGCATGCTATACCAGCAGTGTTATTACTTAACACTGGCTTGAACAGTCTAGTACCTTCAGTAAGAGAGGAAAAACAGTATAAATATTAGTGGCACGAGCCAAGATCACGCCACTTCACTCCAGCCTGGGCAATAGAGCAAGACTCTGTATCAAAAAAGGAGAAAGGAAGGAAGGAAGGGAGGAAGGGAGGAAGGGAGGAAGGGAGGAAGGGAGGGAGGGAGGGAGGGAGGGAGGGAGGGAGGGAAAGAGAAGAAAGAGAAGAAAGAAAAGAAAGAAAAGAAAGAAAGAAAAGAAGGAAGGAAGGTTGGCCGGGCGCAGTGGCTCACGCCTGTAATCCCAGCACTTTGGGAGGCTGAGGCGGGTGGATCACGAGGTCAGGAGATCGAGACCATCCTGGCTGACATGGTGAAACCCCGTCTCTACTAAAACTACAAAAAAATTAGCCGGGCGTGGTGGCTGGCGCCTATAGTCCCAGTTACTTGGGAGGCTGAGGCAGGAGAATGGCGTGAACCCGGGAGGCACAGCTTGCAATGAGCCACTGCAAAATGAGATTGAGCCACTGCACTCCAGCCTGGGTGACAGAGCGAGACTCCGTCTCAAAAAAAAAAAAAAAAAAGGAAGGAAGGGGAAAAAAAGAAAAGAAAGGAAAGAAGGAAGGAAGGAAAGAAGGAAAGAAGGAAAGAAAGAAAGGAAAGAAAGAAAGAAGAAATAAAGAGAGGGAAAGCATTCACGTGCTTGGATGAGAAGACTACTATTAAAACATGCGAGAGGAACTGAGGAGATATAGATCAGAAGATACAAAGCGGTGGATATGCAGGATGAACAAGTTTCAAGATTTAATGTACATGAAGACTAAAGTTAATAAAATTGGTCAGGCACAGTGGCTCATGCCTGTAGTCCCAGCACGTTGAGGGGCCGAGGTGGGTGGATCATTTGAGGTCGGGAGTTCAAGACCAGCCTGGACAACATGGTAAAATCCCACCTCTACTAAAAATACCAAAAAAAAAAAAAAAAAAAATTAGCCAGGTGTGGTGGCAGGCACCTGTAATCCCAATTACTCAGGAGGCTAAGGCAGGAGAATTGCTAGAACTTGGGAGGTGGAGGTTACAGTGAGCGAAGATTGTGCCACTGCACAACAGCCTGGGCGACAGAGTAAGACACCAACTCAAAAAAAACAAAAACAAAAAAAAATAAAGTTAATAAAATTGTATTAGGGATGTTTGTTTAAAACAACAAAGTAGACTTTAGCTGCTCTTGTCACCGAAAAAGAAACTATGTGACATTATAGATGTTAATCTGCTTCACTTTAGTAACCATTTTACTGTCTATTTGTACCCTATAACATCATGTTTAAACCTGAAATAGGTTATTAACAATAACATCTATTTGTAAAAACATCTATTTGTAAAAACTAGATAAGTCAATTTTCCCAAAATGATGTATAAATGTAGTTAAATTGTAATTAGTACTCAAATAGGCAGTGAGTGATCTGGATTAAATATCTTTAAGAGTTACACGGACAGGCTGGGCACAGTGGCTCATGCCTGTAATCCTAGCACTTTGGGAGGCCGAAGCGGGTGGATCACTTGAGATCAGGATTCAAAAGCAGCCTGGCCAACATGGTAAAAACCCACATCTACTAAAAATACAAAAAAGGTAGCCAGGTGTGGTGGCAGACACCTGTAATCCCAGCTACTCAGGAGACTGAGGCAGGAGAATTGCTTGAACCTGGGAGGTGGAGGTTCAGTTTTTTGAAGGAGGAGCTAATTTTTTGTATTTTTAGCAGAGATGGGGTTTCACCATGTTGGCCAGGCTGGTCTCAAACTCCTGACCTACACTGACCCTCCCATCTTGGCCTCCCAAAGTGCTGGGATTACAGACTTGAGCCACCACACCCAGCCTACATTCATGAAGAGAAATTCTTACATGAACAGTACCATCTATAAAACCACACTAATTCTGAATAATGTAAGAGAGATACATATATATATATATGCATCTCTGAATAATTAGAATATTTGCCTCCCAAGCCATTAGGTTACTTTAATGTATAAAATATATAAACTGTGATTAACATATATACTAGCAATCTAAATAATATATATCTATAAAATGTTTAATATTTGGCCTAAATCATCTAATAATGAGCTATTAAAATAAAAATGTAAGGAAATGATGAAGGCAGATGTTGAAACCAGAACTTCAAACCCAGGAGTAACTGAGATACCCAGAGAAGTATCAAAGTAATAAATAAAAGAGAAATATTCATATTTTCCTTCAGTAGAGGACACCTAATGTGGAAAGATGTGAAAGTGAAGACATATACATTTACCAATCTGCTGTTGAAAAACTTCTGAAGTAGCTGAACTCAATTACTAAAAATGATTACATGGATTCACTGAAATATTTATATTATATCTGCAATAGAGAACAAAGGATAGAATTAGTATTTGTCTTTAAATAATAAAGTCAAAAGGTGGTAACTAACTGAGATTTTAAAAAATTACAGGTTGAGTAGCTGATGAAGCAGAAAGTGGGAATTGTAGAGCTCAGTTTGGGACTTGCCAGTTTGGCAGTGTTTGTGATATATTCAGGTGCAGACAACTAGTAGGTAGTTGGATACAACAGATTGAGGCCGGGGGAAACATTATTGTAAATAAAACCAATGGAATGGGTAACAGGGTAGAAGGAGTTCTGCAATGGACCAAATGTTTGTGTTCCCCCCCAACAAGTTCATACGCTAACATCATAATCCCCAATATTAGGAGGCAAGAGCTTTGGAGCGTCATGAGGATGAAGCCCTCATGAATGGGACTAGTGACCTTATAAAAAGGGGCCCCAGAGAGCTCTCATGTCCTCTTTCTGCCATGTGAGAACACAATAAGAAGACGGCAGAGTGTAACACAGAAGAGGGCCCTCACCAGAACCTGGCCATGCTGGCACCATGATCTCAGACTTCTATCCTCAAGAACTGTGAGAAATAATTTTTGTTGTTTTGAAGCCACCCAGCCTGTAGTACTTTGCTATCGTGGCCTGAACTGACTGAGACAAGTTCTATAAGAAAAGAAATAGGCAAAGAATGGAGCCCTGTGTTACACCAAAAGTTAAACTGCAGATGGTCAAAACTGATCCCATTACGGAAACCAAGAAAGAACTGGCCTTCAAGAAAAGAAGCAGGAGTATGTAGCATCATGACATCTAAAGCAACAGATGTTTTCAAGAAAAAGGAAACAGTCAAAAACATCAAATGCAAAAAGAGGAGCAACACTTCATATTGTGAGGCAGGAAAGGAAGTAAGAATGAACAAAAATGCATACAAGTTTATAGTTGTAATTTGAAGCTACAGAGTTCATATCTTAGAGCCTATATTTTCTCTGTGCAGTGGGAAGCAAGATCTCATAAAAACATATCTATACCTAAGGATCAAACACAAGAGCAAAGCACAGATTTGAAAATCGGCATCAGAGATATTAAACACACAAAAACAGGCCAGGCGTGGTGGCTCACACCTATAATCCTAGCACTTTGGGAGGTCGAGGAGGGCGGATCACGAGGTCAAGAGTTCGAGACTAGCCTGACCAACATGGTGAAACCCTGTCTCCACTAAAAATACAAAAATCAGCTGGGCATGGTGGTATGCACCTGTAATCCCAGTTACTCAGGAGGCTGAGGCAGGAGAATCGCTTGAACCCGGGAGGCAGAGGTTGCAGTGAGCCAAGATCACGCCACCGCACTCCAGCCTTGGCGACAGAGGGAGACTCCATCTCAAAAAACAAACAAAAAAAACAAAAACAAAAACCACACACACACACACACACAGAAATTCTGGTATCTATAAAAGTGGGGGTACTATTAGATATGTACTCTTTAACAGTGTACTGTATTTAAAGCTATCCTACAGTAATGATAAATGTTAAAACAAACAAAAAAATCAAAGACTGTCATTGTTCAGATTATATAAACAGCCTAGCACAGTGGCTGGCACACAGTAGTTATGCAATAAATATTTGTTGAATAACTGAAGAAATAAAAAAATGGAACTAGGGGACACCATAAAAATATTTTAAGAAACCAGGAAAGGTTTTGCTGTAAATGTTTATAATAAAAAACATGTATTCCAAATAAACACTTAGAATAATATACCTATATTTAATACATGGGAAAATTTCTACTCGATAGGTAGAGATACATTACAAGGTCTTATTAAAACTTTTTTTTTTTTTTTTTTTTTTTTTTTGAGACGGAGTCTCGCTCTGTCACCCAGGCTGGAGTGCAGTGGCCGGATCTCAGCTCACTGCAAGCTCCGCCTCCCGGGTTCACGCCATTCTCCTGCCTCAGCCTCCCGAGTAGCTGGGACTACAGGCGCCTGCCACCTCGCCCGGCTAAGTTTTTGTATTTTTAGTAGAGACGGGGTTTCACTGTGTTACCCAGGATGGTCTCGATCTCCTGACCTCGTGATCCGCCCGTCTCGGCCTCCCAAAGTGCTGGGATTACAGGCTTGAGCCACCGCGCCCGGCCGGTCTTATTAAAACTTGATCAAAACCCATAAAAAAATGTTGTCTTGGCTGGGCGTGGTGGCTCACACCTGTAATCCCAGCACTTTGGGAGGCTGAGGCAGGCGGATCACCTGATATCAGGAGTTCAAGACCAGCCCGACCAACATGGAGAAACCCCATCTCTACTAAAAATACAAAATTAGCCTGGCGTGGTGGTGCATACCTGTAATCCCAGCTACTTGGGAGGCTGAGGCAGGAGAATTGCTTGAACCTGGGAGGCAGAGGTTGCAGTGAGCTGAGATAGCGCCATTGCACTCCAGCCTGGGCAATAAGAGCGAAACTCCATCTCAAAAAAAAAAAAAGGTTGTCCTGCAGACTCTTATTGTCTATGAATCATGATGCAAAATGGTTTAATTCCAAAGTATCAGAAAACAAAAAGCATCTACAAAATAATTTATCAGGAATAGAGTTTAGGCAGATAATGCAAGAAGAAGGTAACAATACAATAGTAACAGTAATAGATACCTAACATGTTGTTAATTGTCTGCAAGAAACATTCCTTTAGAAACTCATTACAACATTTTATTACCTTAAATGTATATTATTTTTATGTTACAAAAGAAAAATTTCTTTCAGTTTTTTTTTGAGAAAATTTCAAATGTACAGAAAACTTAAAAAATAGTATTACAGGGCCAGATGTAGTGGCTTGTGCCTATAATCCTAGCACTTCAGGAGGCTGAGGCAGGAGGATTGCTTGAGGCCAGGAGTTTGAGACAAGCTAGGGCAACACAGTGAAACCTTGTCTCTACAAAACGTTTTCAAACTTTAAAAAAGAATAGCATTACAATTACTATATGCTTCGTCTAGATTAATCAATTGTTTTTCTTCCTCAATTGTTAATATTTATCACATTTTCTTTATTTCTCTGTCTCTTTTTCTGAACTACTTAAAAATTGAAGACATGATATTTCATCCCTAAACACTACTTCCTCATAAAATAAGGAAAGAACATTAATTAAATTAATTACTATTAACTCAAAATTATAACTTGGTATACAGCCCACATTTAAATTTTCCCAATTGCCCCAAAAATATCCTTGTAGTTTATTTTCTTATTCAGGATTCAGTTGTTTCATGCATTGTATCTGGTTCTTACATCTCCTTAATCTCTTTTAATGTAGAATAATCCCCCCTGCTTGACTTTTTTGTTCCTCATACTATAGAATTTTTGAAGAGTTAAAGTGATTTGTCTTGTCCCACAATCTGGATTTGACTATTTCCTTATGATTATATTCAGGTTAAGCACCTTTTTGGCCCAAATACCGGCACTACATAGGTGACACTTCGCACAAGCACTTACATAATGTTGAATTGTATCCCTGTTTGTGATGCTAAATTTGTTAGCTTGAGGTGACTGCCACATCTCTCCATTTTAAAGGTAGTATCTCCCTTTGCAATTGATAAGATCTGTGTGATGGTACTGTGAAGCCATGAGACTGTCTTAGACCTCAAAAATCCTTCACCCAGTAATACTTTTAGCAACTCTTGATGGTTCTGACCTGGAGTAGTTTTTATATTGGTGGTCGCAAAATAGTGACTTTTCTAAATCTGTCATTCATTTTCTCTATAGTAACTAGAATTCGTCCTTAAAAGAAACTTCACTTCCTACCTTTCTTTCAACACTTTTCTTTCACACACTCTTTCTCTCTTTCATTATTATGGACTTACGGATTTAAAAACATTAAATATATTGCAACTCATTTCTGTCATTATTATTTCTTATCTTTCTATTGTCCTATTTTGTACCAATGGGGGTCTTGTAGTTGGCTCCTTTTGACATGACCTAGTAGTCTTTAATAAAGTCATTGATCTCAAGCATACCAAGGCTTGTCATATGCAAGCTCAATTTATGAAGTTCCTGCCCTAGATCTGGAATCAGCCATTTCTCAAAAGAGCCCTGGTTACTTTTAGTGGAGAACAGCATTTCAAAATCAAGATGCAGGTACCAGGTATACTTATTGTTACTCCTAAGCACCCCTTTCAGTGGGCAGAGCTAAGAATACATGAATACACACACACACACACACACACACACACACACACACACACACACTCCTATGTTCATATTGCTACCTCAAATTCAAATACAACACCAAAGGGTTCTTCTTCAATTTCCCTTGTTCTATATTTGTTTCTCACTTTTTCCACAGGAAAAACCCTGATTCCCAACTTTAACATACGTACTTATTCGGTTCTATCACACAATAAGCACAGCATTGTTTCAGAATTACAAACCAATATTGCTATCAATAACAAACCTTCTAAATAAAGTTAAAGGTTTACTTGTAGTTTGTTTTGTCCAAATTTGGTTGCAAGAAACCAAATTTGCATGGACCAAATTTGGAACAGTATTCAATTGATGGGTCTATGTTTTAAGAAGAACATTGAAAAGAGTACACAGCAAGAAGAGAAAATGCTTGGAAGAGAAAGTGCTACAGGAAACAGTTTCCCTCAAATACTTAAAAGAAGTTACATAGAATAAGAAATAGGCTCATCCTGTGTTCCTTTAGAAGGCAAAACTCAGACCAGAATATAGATGTCATAAAGAGGAGGATTTCAATTCAACTTCAGAAACTGTTAGAGTTGAATGTACTGTATTAGCAAGGTCCCCATCATTAAAGTATTTAGACAGAGTCTGGAATTCCACACAGGGGTTTCTGAGCATTTCTCAGTGGGAGAGTTGTGCTGAATCAACTCTATAATTCTATTTTCTGTTCACACCTAAACAGCTTCTGGAAGCAGACCTCCATTAAACAATATAGGAAGTGTCGTTATTCATAATAATGACCTTGATTCATAAAGAAATATTGAACTATGATCAGTTATACATCATTGAATCTGGTTGGCACTGCAGAAGCTTCCTAGAGGCTGCTTGCTTGTTTTCCAGTAGTTGATCATATCAGTGTGGGATCAGAGCTGGCTGGGCAGGCCTGGCTGGCTGGTGGGACTCTCCAGCATCTATTGTAATAGAATGCAGGATTCGAGATAGAAATGCTGGTAGGAAATAAACTTGCGTCCGGGGAAGAAAGGGTCAGACCTGGCAGTAAAGCTCTGAACAGTGTCTCAGTCATCAGCTGAAGCAATGCTCTGAGCGGTGCCTCTCACCTAGATTTGTTTTCCAACTTCCTGTGAATACATGAATGCCTTAGGGCGAAAGGGGATTTTGAATAAAACCTAAAAGTGCTGTGTTGATTTAAATGTCTCTAAGACTTTAGAATGCAAGATAATGCTGCTTTGATGCCTATATGGCACACTACAACACAAAAGGGAAAGTTTTGGCTCAGAACACGCACTGGTTTAGCTTATTATGGGCTATGGGCTGCAGGAACACTGTTTTGTGCAGAGGGTTTCAGTACATCAACACTGCCTATGGCAGCACTGGGGGTTTGGCGGAGGTGCTCAGAAGACAGGCTGTGTCCAATGGCAAAGGACTTGTATCTATTTTTGCATGCAGTGGAGGCCTCAGAAGCTGAAAAAAGAAGGTAAGGGCTTGTTCATTAGCATACTATATTAGTTCATTTTCATGCTGCTGATAAAGACATACCCTAGACTGGGCAATTTACAAAAGAAAGAGGTTTAATTGGACTTACAGTTCCACATGGCTGTGGCTGGGGAAGCTGCACAATCATTGCAGAAGGCAAGGAGGAGCAAGTCAACGTATTACATGGATGGTAGCAGGCAAAGAGAGAGTTTGTGCAGGGAAACTCCCATTTTTAAAACCATCAGATCTTGTGAGACTCATTCACTATCATGAGAACAGCACAGGGAAGACCTACTCCCTTAATTCAATCAGCTCCCACCGGGTCCCTCCCACAACACATGGGAGTTCAAGATGAGATTTGGGTGGGGACACAACCAAATACTGAGATGTATCTTGGTGATTACTAGTAATAAAAAGGAGAGAAAGTTGACTGGTGTAGAACCCTTTGGAAGAAGGTGTGTATGTGCCTACAGAGTAGCCAGTTTATTATTCTAAACACGACCTGTGGTGGCTGTAAATTATTTGACACTTCATTGAGAAGTGGGCTCTATATCCCTTCTCCTTGAATTTCAGCCCGACTTAGTGACTCGCTCATAATATACAAGGATGGAGCAGAAGTCATGCTGTGTGGCTTTGGAGGCTAGATCATAAAATGCAATTCAGCTTTAACCTTGTTTACTGAAACACTAGCATTTGAAGCCCTGAGCTGCTTCGTAAGAAGTCTGACTACTCTGAGGCAGCCATGCTAGGAGGAAACTCAGGCCGCATGAAGAGTAGGTTTAGGTATTCTGGCTGACTGCCCTACCTGAGGTCCCAGCTTCAACCACCAGCCATGTCAGAAAATATGCTCCCAAAGGATTTCAGTCTTCCACCATTGAGACACTCCCAGGCATTGAGTCTTCCCAGATGAAGCCCCAGACATCATGGAGCAGAGATAAGCCATCTTTGCTGTGCCTTGTCTGAATTCTGACTGAGAGGGTAATTTTATATTTTTCAGAGGGCAAAAGTATAATGTTTGATCCTCACAATGATACAGTTAGGCAGGTGGGACTAGCATTATTATAACCTTCATTTTATAGATTAAAAAACAAAATAACAGGGATTTAAGCTTACCTGCTTTGCGACTATATAGGTAAGGTGTGGAGTGCTGACACTAAAATCCTGATCTTTGGACTCCAAAGCTTATGCTTTCTCTCTTGTTTCCCACTTGGACACTGTAGGACTTTAGAATGGCCTAAGGAAGTAAAATAGGATATATACAGAATTTTAAGACAAGGTCAGAAAATGTGGAATGAGTAGAACGCTAAGAAGAATCAATATTAAATGGATGAGACCAGTCATCCTATGGAGAAATAATCATGGAAAATCTGAACTACAGATTGATGCTGACAAGACTAGAATTCAAAATGGAACCAATGGGAGGAAAAAAAAAAACCCTTAAGACTTTTAATGTTATAAGGAAGTGTTACAATGATATAACATTTTTAGCAGTTAATTTTTAAAAAATGAAATAGGACAGTTAGAGAATTAAAAAAAACTCTTGCCACTTGTGTTTCTGATGAAAGGGTGATGAAAGGGAAAAGGTGTCATGACTAGCTATTTCAGTCTGCTTCTAAGTATGTCCTTATAGTAAAGGGTGCTTCAGATTCGTTTAGCTTGATTACATCATCCCTTATGATCATTTACTCTACATTTGCCAAGCCACTTTTTGATTTAAATTTATTTCCTCATGGAAACTTTCCTACTTGGAGGAGAATGTACAATGAAGTTAACAAAGCATATCATGTTCGTGTTTTTTTTTTTTTTTTGGAGAGAGTCTGGCTCTGTTGCCCAGGCTGGAGTTCAGTGGTGCAATCTCGGCTCACTGCAACCTCCGCCTCCCAGGTTCAAGTGATTCTCCTGCCTCAGGCTCCTGAGTAGCTGGGATTACAAGTGTGGACCATCACAACAGGTTAATTTTTTGTACTTTTAATAGAGATGAGGTTTCTCCATGTTGGCCAGGCTGGTCTCAAACTCCTGGCCTCAGGTGATCCACCCACGTTGGACTCCCAAAGTGTTGGGATTACAGGCGTGAGCCACTGCGCCCAGCCTACAATGTTCATCTTATGGGTTATATTTTTTCAATGCAGAAGAATGTTAGTATTCCGATTCATCAAGCAGCCTCACACACCATCCTTCACCTGAGAGTAAGCATCAGCTCCCAGGCTTATTATGGTGACCCTAATCAATATGAAGACACCCTGTTTCAGAAGTCAGTAGGACACCTTTCTATTTCTTGAATCATCCAAAATACAGTAAGGAGGTCGTTCGTGACTTCCCCCATGATGGGAAGTACTAAAAGGCAGAATCCACCTAGCTTTTCATGACTTCACGTTTAGGTTACTTTGGTGATTCACTCCAGGCCATTGGGAGCCCACAGTAATTGTTTCTCGTTCCCGTTTCTCTCTTCCTTAAACATTTCTTTTCCAATTATTTATTTTTATTAGATACATGCATTTTTAATAATGAATTTAATTTCATTCTGTAATTGGGCTTCTCAAAGATAATTGACCTCTTCTCTCCCAATTGTTTTCATGCGTATTTTGCAGAGAATGCTTGGAATATTCCGTTCATGAAAGGCACAAAGTACATAAAATATTTTGAGTGATTCTTTTCAAAATAAAAATTAGTTTTGATGCTTCAGTTGTCTAGAATGCTATGTGCCTTGCACAGGCCCTATGGCATGGAAAGTGCTCAATTGATATTTGTTAAATGAATGAATCTGGAAAACGAAAAAATACACGAAACATTTTATTCCTCAACAA
This sequence comes from Macaca nemestrina, assembly GCF_043159975.1. Classification (NCBI taxonomy): domain Eukaryota; kingdom Metazoa; phylum Chordata; class Mammalia; order Primates; family Cercopithecidae; genus Macaca; species Macaca nemestrina. Next base: position 18,070,229 of record NC_092128.1, read on the forward strand.
TGAAGAAAAAGCTTTTAGACTTCCATTTAGACTCATTTTAACTAGCTGAATTCTTCAATGAAAAGAAAACAAGCCTCGCACTGCTAATTTAGCTGTTCCTAAATATATTTCCATCAAATTCTGCTTGGCTGTTTCAACCTTGGGGTTGAAGTCCTTATTTTTATGACACAGAGACGTTCATTGCAGTGGAAATAGCAAATAGTATTGGCTTCCCCGCCTTTCTCCCTCTAGGATTTCAACTTCTCCTCGAACACCAGCCCTGCTCTTCTAGTAAATCCCACATTAGAGAACAGGCTGAGGATGGACGAGACGAAAGGAAAGTAGGAAATCGGAGCCATGGAAACGGCGGAGCGGACGCAAAGTGTGAGAGCGCGGGTGGTTAGAGGGTAAGGAACCCTCCTCTGACGACGGCGCGAAGGCGCTCCACAGATTACGTCACGCACCGGGGTGACGTCACGACCGTGACACGCGGGTGACGCCGTTGCCGCGGCGACTTCTCGTCGTCTCCGCCCCCTTCCCCCGCTCCCCCCCCTCACCCCCGCCTAACGTCCTTCCCCCAATCCCCTCAGGCTCGGCTGCGCCCGGGGCCGCGGGCCGGTACCTGAGGTGGCCCAGGCGCCCTCCGCCCGCGGCGCTGCCCGGGCCGCTCCTCCCCGCGCCCCCCGTGCCTCCGCCTCCGCCTCCCCCAGCTCTCCGCCTCCCTTCCCCCTCCCCGCCCGGCAGCGGCCGCTCGGGCCCCGGCTTTCGGTTATAAGATGGCGGCGCTGAGCGGTGGCGGTGGTGGCGGCGCGGAGCCGGGCCAGGCTCTGTTCAACGGGGACATGGAGCCCGAGGCCGGCGCCGCGGCCTCTTCGGCTGCGGACCCTGCCATTCCGGAGGAGGTGAGTGCTGGCGCCACCCTGCCGCCCTCCCGACTCCGGGCTCGGCGGCTGGCTGGTGTTTATTTTGGAAAGAGGCAGCGGTGGGGGCTTGGTGCCCTCAGCCACCTTCTCGGGCCGGCTCCGCTAGCTGGGAGGTGGGCATCGCCCCCGCGTCCCTTTCCGTCATGCAGCGCCTTCCTACGTAAACACACACAATGGCCCGGGGGGTTTCCCTGGCCCCCACCCCAGATGTGGGGATTGGGGCAGCGGTAGTTGAGCGGGAGGTTATCAATAGGGGGCGAAACTCAGGGTTGGTCCGAGAAGGTCACGACTGGCTGAAGTATCGAGCTCTGCATCTCTTCGATGTTTTCGTTATTTGGGGGGTGGGGGCGGCGGCGGCCTCGAGGTGGAGGATATAGGTTAGTAGCTGGGGCTGGGACCACAACCCGAGTTACTGTCGCGTGCAATTCTTACATGGTCGTGGGGGTGATGGGGCTCATGATTTCCTCTCTCTCCTCTCACGGACTGTCCTCCTTCTCAGGCCGCTGCCCTTTTTCACGTTTCTATTTGGGGGGTTTCTCTTCACCTGTTTTACCCAGCAAATGATTTTGATTTAGTCTTTACTTTTTCACTCCTGAATCGCAGTTTCCTATGCCTTTTCTGGTGTCTGGTCCTCTATTCCTAATGTTTGTCGTGCTCTGTCGCTGACTGGTAACCCCCATTCTATTCCCATCTACCGCCCGCTCATTTTCCAGTTGTCGGACCTGCCTGTCTTCTAACCCCACTTCCCACTTAAGAGCATTTTTGCACTTCTCTTACCCTGGTCCTCTTGAGGCTCTATACTTCATCTCACCACTCCCTAACATTGTTGTCTGTTGTTATCTTCACAAATCCTCCTGGACACTTTGGAGCTACTTATTTCTGAGCCCAGAAGCTGTCAAGATTCCATCAGGTTTCACTTGGCTCTTTTCGCCCTTGCACTACTGGCACTTTTGGGCTAGTCTTCCATTGTGCATTCACACCTCTTTATTCCTACCCATTTTCATAGTTCTGATTGATTTCTTAGTGTTGTCCTCCTTTTTGTCCTATTTTTTTCCTTTTACTTTTTCCTCTCCAGTCCTTGCTTCTCTTAGCCTGTTTTTTCATTAGCCTCTTAGCACTGTGTCAAATTATTTACGTTTTGTTTTTTATTACATAAAATTTATTACAAATATTTGGTATTTTATTACATAAAATAATGCACTTTATTATGGTTTACGAATAAGCTATGGTATAGTAATTGTGTTTACAGTTATTGATTAGGCAATGTGACTTACTCTGTTGACTTTGCTCAAAGTTCTCTTTTCTACCTACTGTTGACATCTGATTATCTGATTTCTCAATTCTCATAACGTCCCATTCTTCTCTCTGCAATTCCTTTTTTTTTTTTGCATCATTATCTTTGGAAATTCATCCAATATGCTTACTTTATTCAGCATCAGCTTGTTTATGATAATGTTTGTTTTCTACTCTTTTATATCATCTTTATCTACATGCCTAAAATGTGTTCTGTATCATCATTTGATCTGTTCTAAAATTTCTCATTTTTAAGTTTCTTAAAATCATTCCACTTTTCAGTTTTTGTTTTTGCTTAGATCGGTTTCCTCTCATATCTGTTCCTTTCCCCCAGCTTCTTCGTTTCTAAGGAGAAAGCTTTTCTCTACTTCAATTTCCTAGTTTATTCTGTTTCCCTCGTCTCCAGTTACCATTCATTTTGCCTTGTTTCCTGGCTTTTGGTACTTAACTTTCTGAAGCTTCCTCTTCTCCACACCTCCACGTTCCTTCTTGTTTATAAACATCTTTGTTTCCGTTGACATGGAAATTTATTTTTAGGATACATTGTTTTTAATGGATAAATACTAGGGGTCACATCTGCTGTCTGTTTTCTCCAGGAATCGGATATGCCTTTGTCTTAACCAGGCACAGGTGCCTCTGGGCTTTATTTTACTCTGTAATAAATGTGTAGTTTTGTTGAATTGTATACTGTTTGAAGACTACTACAGAGTGGAACATTGAGTAAAGTAATGGGTAGGGGTTATGAATTGTAATTCTCTGATTATAAAATTGTTTATATTGGGAACTTTGTTGCAGAGTTATTGGAACAGTTTGCAATTCTGTAAAGAAGGCTTTTGTGAAGTAAAATCTCTACCCTTCTATTTTATTTGAAAGGGCCAGACTGTTTGGAACGGTACCCCCTGAAGAGTCTGATTTAATAAGTGAGAGCGACGGCAATAGATTTCTGTATTTGGCACGTCTTGAGCAGTTCCCATGTACCAACCTTGAGAACCTCTAGGCTAGCTGAATTTAAGTATAAATTGCCAGTAATTGGAAAGCACATTTACATCTTCTGAAACTATAAGGATACTCTAATTTTATTTGGTTGAAAGACAATTGTTTCCCACCGTCCCCTCTACCCAGGTTTTAATGTTTAGTGGTGAACAGTAGTTTTTCTTCTACATTTTCTTCTGAACTGATAATAAATGTATTTGGCTGGGAGGGTGACATATGATTAAAAAATGTATGTCTTGAATGTAGATATCAATATTACAGATGATAAAATAAATTCCTCCAAGAAATAATTTTAAATTTGAAGTTGATATTCGGTGGAAACTGAAATGTGCTGTGGTCTTTTATTTGAAGTCTCTCTTATATACACTTAAAGGCATCTCTTACTGTAAATTACATGGAAAGAATGAAAAGGTTTGCTTGTGTGTAATGACACATTTTATTCTGAAGATTTATTTTACCTAACAGTAAAATGTAGGTTTTTTTTTTTTTAATAAAAGTTTCTATTAAAACTTTTAATAGAAAACTCTTGACCTCTATTAAAACTTTTAATAGGGGAAAATTTCAGCTAAATAAAAGGTCTAATTTCAAAGGGAAAGCAAGTTCATTGTCAAAAATTAGAAAAATATAAGTACAAAAAGTGAAAAATCATCAGTAATTTTGCCACTAAGATATTATTACTATAGACATTTTGGTGTATTCCATCTGTTCTTTTTTAATGCTTGTATAACACAATGTAGTTTTGTATTTTTAAAAAACTTAAAGCAAAACTTTCTGTGTATTATTAGATACACTGTGATTTATTTAACCGATCATCGTTTTGGGGTGTTAGGTTGTTTTTAATTTTTTACTGCTATCAAACATCTTGAACATAGGATGTAGATTTTAGTCTTTAAAATATGTTGGGGAATGAACAAATTTCATGTCCTGTATTTGTAGTATTAATACTTTGTAGGTGCTCAAAATAGAATATTCTGGTAAATGACAGGTGCTTATTAAATATTTATCAAATGAATGTACTTATACTTTTGGCATTAAACATTTACATCTGACCATTTATATTTACCTGATTTTTTTTCTATGGCCATATGGTATGATATAGTATATGGTATAAAATAACCATATGGTGTAATAAATACTTTTTTTTAAGTGTGATACCAGAGTGATATTTATTAACTATTTTTCTTGTGCTGTTTCTGTAGAAGGGAGCTTCTTACAATTGCATTACAGTTATTATTTTATTACGTTCTGTTTTCAAGATCTCTGATCATCAATCTTAAACTGTTTAATTATCATAATATATTGACTAGGGAATATTCTGGGATGGAATCTCCTTTATAATGAGGTCCACTGCATTAAAAATACATCTTTGTGAACCACACCAGGTTGGATTGCATCATAACCCTGAAAAGTGATATTCTCATTAATGTAGGTGTTGTGCAATTTTGGCTATTGTTGTTAAGACTTATCCAGATACATTCACAGGTGCCCTTTTGGCAAAAATCATAAAATAGTTGTTTGTCTTTCGTATTTCTAGGGTTCCCTTTCTGTATTCTTTTCTCTCTCATTATTTACTGAACTGCCTTCTTTAGGCATCCACTCCTTTTTCTGTTTAGAATATTATCTGTCAGTCATTTTGTATGTTGGCCATTAAAGGAATCAATTGTCAGTAAACAGCTAAGAAAGGAATGTTGGACTGGGTGCTTGAATCCTTGAATGTAGTAAATGTGAGTGAGTGCAAACCTGATTTAATTGTACATGTATTTGGGTAATAGGCCAGAAAAATTACATTAGGTTAACAGGCTAGAACAGTCTGACTTTTCTTGTTTTTCTATCCCTTACTTTCTTGATTAGGATGAATAGAAGGTGGATCTGGATATAGCACCTGGAAATCTATGTTCCATGAGTGATGGGGAAGAGAGGGAGGGAATAGGTTCCTTTGTTTTTTGGCATTTTCTAAGACCTGATGCCCACCTTGTCAGAGAATGCGATTACTACTTTTGTGTTCTTCCTTTTCCCTTTTTCTCCCAACTATGAAGTTGTTTTCTCTTTCAGAACTGCAGAAGTACGTTTTGTTTCTTTGACACTTTGATATTGTTAATTTAGCTGAATACCTAGTGAACATTCTGTGTCATACTCCCCTTGTTTTATGAAATCCAGCATGGTCTAATCTTTACATTTCTGCCTCATATTGTCCTTAAGATAAGCCTTTTTTTGTCAGTAGCTCTTACTAGATTTTGTCTTCATCAGAAGTTAAATTGTTTTAAGTCCTTTACTCATTCTTTTTGTCTATTTTAATGTGCATTGGTTATTCTGTAAAGTCAGATGTGGCAGTAGGGCTGAGTGTGGTGGCTCACACCTGTAGTCCCAGCTACTTGGGAAGCTGAGATGGGAGGATCACTTGAGCCCCGAAGTTCGAGACTGCAGTGAGCTATGATTATGCCACTGCACTCTAGCCTGGCAACAGAGTAAGACGCTGCCTCAACAACAACAACAACAACAACAACAACAGCAAAAAAAGCTTGGTTGTAGAACTTCTGAATTCAAAATAGGTGGGCCTATTTGGGAGCTTTTCTGTTTTTAAGGTGTTAAGTAGTGCTTTTTAAAATCATAGGGTTATAGATAACTTCATGTTAGTATAAGAAGAAAAATATAGCCTCATTTGTTCCATTTCTTTCTTAAATTTTTTGTTTTTATTGCCTTGTTTTTATTTTTCAATTTCAATTTTTCCGACCTAAATCACTAACATACTTAATTAGCATGGTAATCAGAAGAAACTCTTTAATACAGTCTCCACCCGAACATTAAGCAATTTTTTTTCCCCTCTACCCTCTGAGATTACTTTTGTGTCCATGTTTTCTCTTGGGCTTAAGAAACAAACAAACAAACAAACAAACAAACTGTTATTCCTTCCCGTATCAAGACTATACATATAGAGGGAATTTGATGCCCAGTACTACTTTTTCTGGGCCCTGGTGATATACAATATAAAAATTGATACAGAATATAAAAATTGCTTTGAACTCAATTAACTTTATATCTTCTGGAAGCTCTGTAACATCAAATAAAACATCGTTTTCATTCTTGTAATGTAGCTGCAGTTTCTGACAGCACTTTTGGGACAAATGTACTATGGGACGGTGGTTTTCAAATTACGCCAGAGCTCTATGAGAAATTTTCAAAAGCATTCTATCGCTGTAAAGAATAATTTTTTTTTTTTTTTTTGAGACGGTGTCTCGCTTTGTCACCCAGGCTGCAGTGCAGTGGCGCTATCTCGGCTCACTGCAAAGCTCTGCCTCCCGGGTTCACGCCATTCTCCTGCCTAGCTTAGAGTACAGGCGCCTGCCACCACGCCCGGCTAATTTTTTGTATTTTTAGTAGAGATGGGGTTTCACCGTGTTAGCCAGGATGGTCTTGATCTCCTGACCTCGTGATCTGCCCGCCTCGGCCTCCCAAAGTGCTGGGATTACAGGCATGAGCCGCTGCGCCCGGCGAGAATAAAAATTTTAAATTGCACTAATACATATGTGAAACTGTTGTTGTCTGTTTTGTACTTTCTACATCTTCATCTGTAATAGTACCTGGCACATAGGTACTAAAATATTTGGTGAAAGAATTAGTGAATAAAGCCTTACTAGATATGAGGTGATCTGATTTTCTATAATGTTCTATTCTTTTTTTGTGCCAGTCATAAAATCAGCTTATTAAATTGACAACCAAATTGGCTGCAACAGGCAGTTTGAAAAACACTGTTTTGGGGTTTCAAGGACCTTCTTCAGAGGTTACTGCAGGGTTCTGTTTAGTGCCTCCATACCAGGGGTCCCCAACCCCTGGGCCACAGCCTTGTACCTACCAGTCCGTGACCTGTTAGGAACCTGACTACACAGCAGGAGGTAAGTGGCAGGCAAGTGAGCATTACACCTCCTGTCAGATCAGCGGCAGAAGCATGAACCCTATCAAACTGTGCATGTGAGGGATCTAGGTTGTATGCTCCTTATGAGAATCTAGTTGTGTGCTCCTTATGAGAATCTAATGCCTGATGATCTGAGGTGGAACAGTTTCATCCTGAAACCCCCTGTGCCCCCGTCCATGGAAAAATTGTCTTCCATGAAACTGGTCACTGGTCCCAAAAAGGTTGGGGAGTGCTGCTCTATACCATAACTATTGAAGTTCTTCATTTATCTGCTTTACATGTTAGTTTCCTTGAAAAAAGAGTTTTATGGCTGTAAAAATTTTAGAGCTACTATGTATGGAAGAGAGGTTTGTGCTGGCATAAATCTTCTCGGGTATCATCTGTGTAGAAAATTTCAACAACTTGTATCTAAGGCAGAGGTCAGCAATCTTCAGGGCCAGATGGCAAATATTTTAGGCATTGTGGGACATACAGTCCCTCTCACAATTCTTCAACAATGCTGTTGTAGCTCAGAAGTAGCTAATAGACAATATTTAAACAAATGAGTTTGACTGGGTTCCAGTAGTCATTTTCAGGACACTGAAATTTGAATTTTATATCATTTTCATGTGTCATGAAAATCTTCTTTTGTTTTTTTTCAACCACTTAAACATGTAGAAATTATTCTCAGCTTGTGAGCTATACAAAAGCAGATAGTTGGCCAGTTCATGGGCTGAACTGTTCTGACTCCTGGTCTAAGGGAGACTACATATATTATATTAGAAGTTCTGAAAGTAAGTTGTAGGTTAGAGGTCTACAGAAAGTTCGTAATTGCTACACAAAATTTATTTGAGAGAGAGAGAGTGGTGGAGTTTCATTGTATTGCCCAGGCTGGACTTGAACTCTGGGCTCAAGCAATCTTCCATACTCAGCCTCTCAAGTAGCTAGGACTACAGACATGCACCAAGCCCAGCTCCTAGTTCCTCTTTGCACTCAATTTCATCTTCTACCCTCAGCCCCTGGCAAACACTGGTCTGATCTCTAGTTGTGCCCTTTCCAGAAAGTCTTATACATGGAGTCATATAAAAGTCACATCAGTGGTTCGGGGCACGGTGGCTCAAGCCTGTAATCTCGGCACTTTGGGCCGAGGAGGGCAGATCACCTGGGGTCAGGAGTTCGAGACTGGCCTGGCCAACATAGTGAAACCTCCTCTCTACTAAAAATATAAAAATTAGCTGAGCATGGTAGTGGGCACCTGCAATCCCAGCTACTCGGGAGGCTGAGGCAGGAGAATCACTTGAACCCATGAGAGGGAGGTTATAGTGAGCCGAGATCGCGCCATTGCACTCCAGCAATTGTGAAGCAGTGGGTAAGGTTCATTCATTATTTTACATATGGATGTCCAGTTGTTTCACATTTATCAGAAAGACTAACCTTTTTCTTTTGAATTATCTTGGCACTTTTATTGAAATCAATTGCTTATGCTTGTGAGTTTTGGATTCTACTGTTTTATTGATCTGTATGTGTTTTCTTAGGCTAATACCCTACTACCTTAATTACCATAGCTTTATAGTTAAATTTAAAATTAGGTAGGTCCAGTTGAGAAGATTTTTAGAACTTTGACTTTTTAATTTCTTGCATTATCATACTTTTGGAGGGAGAAGACCCATAATTTTAATCAGATTTTCAAAGGTTTCTTCTACCCTAAAATACTTAAGCCTTCAGTATATAGTTAATATATCTGTATCTTGAATTATGTGATGGTGAGGTTCATGAAAAGTGGCAGGTAAAAGTTGCAACCAAAATTAATTTCCTTATAAGAAATAAAGGAGATATTCTAGTAGGTTGCACAGAAAAGTCAATCACATCCTTTTTACCATGTTGCAAAATTATGAGATGTAATCAAAATGTGTATAGGGGAAAGTGAATATGTTAAGATGTTTATTCACCAGAAAAAGTCACCGGAAGTGTCAATTAGGCCGTGAAAGATACTAGTTTACAATGTGTTATTCTCCATCTTCTTTAGAAGAGTTCTTTCATTTGAAACCTATGTCATGTTCTGTGATGTTTCAGAATTAGTATCTTTATTAATCTTGGAGGCATCATTAAATCATTATGCTTCTGCTAAGGAAAGGCGTATGGAATAGTTGGTCATATTTCTACCTTTTTCAGTGGGGCCCATAGGGCCCCTTTACTTTGTTTTAAATTGCACTGGTAATAGTTTTTTACTGGTTAGCCCAGGGAATGTCCCTACAGTGTAAAATGATGTTTCTCATCATGATTTTCATTTAATAATTTAAAAACAAAGTATCAGGAAACACATGTTTCTAGAGAAGAAGTGTGGAATACCTGACTAGTAGAGGGTCAGGTGACAATTGGGAAGGTAGAAACTGACCAAGCTTTTGATCATGTTGCAAGGAGTATCATTCCAGTTTGATTGGGTCACCCTGCAGAGTTTTGTTTTTTTTTTTTTTGAGACAGAGTCTTGCTCTGTCGCCCAGGCTGGAGTGCAGTGACCGAATCTCAGCTCACTGCAAGCTCCGCCTCCCAGGTTTATGCCATTCTCCTGCCTCAGCCTCCCGAGTAGCTGGGACTACAGGCACCCGACACCTAGCCCGGCTAGTTTTTTTGTATTTTTTAGTAGAGACGGGGTTTCACCGTGTTAGCCAGGATGGTCTCGATCTCCTGACCTCGTGACCTGCCCGTCTCGGCCTTCCAAAGTGCTGGGATTACAGGCTTGAGCCACCGCGCCTGGCCCGAGTTTTTTTTTTTTAAATCCTTGGGTTTTTTTTTTTTTTTTGGAAGAGATGCTGTGTTGCTCAGGCTGGTCTTGAACTCCTGGGCTCAAGCGATCCTTCTGGCCCAGCTTCCCAAAGGGCTGGGATTACAGGCATGAGTCACCGCACCCAGCCTCACCTTGCCGATTTTGAAACTGCACTTCAGGGAGAGTAATACAATATCTTGGCAGACTATTTTTAACTATTGTTCCAAAATTAATGTGTTTTTAAAAAGTAAAAAAGTGCGGATATCTTTAAAAGATACTTTAAGTAGGCCGGGCATGGTGGCTCACGCCTGTAATCCCACAGTTTGGGAGGCCAGTACGGGCGGATCACCTGAGGTCGGGAGTTCAAGACCAATCTGACCAACATGGAGAAACCCCCATCTCTACTAAAAATGCAAAAAATTAGCCGGTCTTGGTGGCGCATGTCTGTAATCCCAGCTACGTGGGAGGCTGAGGCAGGAGAATCACTTGAACCTGGTAGGTAGAGGTTACAGTGAGCCGAGATCGCGCCATTGCACTCCACCCCGGGCAGCAAGAGCAAGCGAAACTCCGTCTCAAAAAACAAAAACAAAAAAACCTTTAATTATATTTAAATTGGGGAATACTTTTGTTTTATGTATTTTCTTGCACTAAATATATAACCTTTAAGTTAATAACACCAGAAAATTTTTACTTTATAGTTTTAGAACTGCTTAATTAAAATAAAATGTTAGGATACTTTGAATTAGTCACTTACTTTCAAGTATTTTAAACAGTTTAATGTACTGCTTGGTGTTGTTTCTCAATTGACTTGATATTTTTAAACTGTATTTTGTACCTTGTACCATTTATTTTGCAAAATAAATTTCTGTTTGGGCTTATAGATGTGCTTTTAATATTAAAGGGGATTATTAGTGTCAGCTGTAAAATTTTAATTAAGTCTTAAGTAGGTATGTTTTTTTTTTTTCTTTTGAGATGGAGTCTCGCTCTGTCGTCCATGCTGGAGTGCAGTGGCGTGATCTCGGCTCACTGCACCCTCCGCTCCACCCCGGGTTCAAGCCATTCTCCTGCCTCAGCCTCCCGAGTAGCTGGCACTACAGGCACATGCTACCATGTCCGGCTAATTTTTTGTATTTTTGGTAGAGACGGGATTTCACCGTGTTAGCCAGGATGGTCTCGATCTCCTGACCTTGTGATTTGTCCGCCTCGGCCTCCCAAAGTGCTGGGATTACAGGTGTGAGCCACCGTGCCTGGCTGATTATGTTTATAGAGCTCTTGTTAGCCTAATTTCTGGTAATGTTTTATGAAGGTGACTTAATTCCCATCATGAAAATTTCCCATCTTTTCTGTGACTAGCAAGCAGTTATTGCCTTCATAACTTTTTTTTTTTTTACTGTAAAAAGATAAAGTGCTATTGATAATTACTCCTAAATAACTCAGAACATTTTTTGTTTTACACACATTAATATATACTTCCATGGGAATAGTGTCAGAGAACATCAAATAGGGAAGAGATTATGATTCAGAGTAGTCTTTCTATTCCTATTCTAGAGCCACAGAAAATGTTCATCTTCCTTTAGTTTTTACAAGATTGCCTCTAACATGGATTCTATTCCACTGATATTCTTCCTGCACATGCCTTCTCATACTAACAGTAAGTCACATATCGCAAGTAAGTTTCATTATACATGAGAACTCAGTTGAATGCTTGCCTTTCACTGGCATCTCTTGATCCTCCTCCCGCTCCTTGTGGTGTGCACTGAACTTCTGGTAGGCCACATGTGTTAAGTAGATCATAGGAGTGGTATGAAAATAAAGTGAAATGATGAAAATGTAAAAGCCTTCACAAAATTATAGTGTTTTCTGTTGATTTTTAAGACAAAAGATAAATACTATATATGTAAAAATTTCCTTTTCGAAGTCTTTGTTCTTTTTTTTAGAATGTGCAATAATATGCTTAGCACAGGGCTGTAGTTAACATTTTTGGCAGTTCTTAATGTCGGACTGATGATTGTCCTAGAACTGTTTCAGTGTTAATTACATTCTATTAATGTTACTTTAAAACATTACTTAAAGAAACATGAAGTGGCAACATTGATTCATGTATTCAGTAAGCAATTCATGGGAAAGAGGTAAACTTTCTTTTTTTTTTTTTTTCTTTTGAGACGGAGTCTCGCTCTGTCGCCCAGGCTGGAGTGTGGTGGCCGGATCTCAGCTCACTGCAAGCTCCGCCTCCCGGGTTTACGCCATTCTCCTGCCTCAGCCTCCCGAGTAGCTGGGACTACAGGCTCTTGCCACCTCACCCGGCTAGTTTTTTTGTATTTTTTTAGTAGAGACAGGGTTTCACCATGTTAGCCAGGATGGTCTCGATCTCCTGACCTCGTGATCCACCCACCTTTGCCTCCCAAAGTGCTGGGATTACAGGCTTGAGCCACCGCGCCCGGCTGTAAACTTTCTTAATAACAGTAGAAAGACCTTTCCATTTATATGAAAACTGGTAATTATGACTTGTGTTTTGGTATTTTAAAGCTGTGGTTGGCTGTGCACAGTGGCTCATGCCTGTAATCCCAGCACTTTGGGAGGCTGAGGTGGGTGGATCATGAGGTCAGGAGATAGAGACCATCCTGGCCAACATGGTGAAAACCCCGTCTCTACTAAAAATACAAAAAATTAGCTGGTCGTGGTGGCGCATGCCTGTAGTCCCAGCTACTCTGGAGGCTGAGGCAGGAGAATCGCTTGAACCAAGGAGTCGGAGGTTGCAGTGAACCAAGATCTCGCCACTGCACTCCATCCTGGTGACAGAGCGAGACTCTGTCTCAAAAAAAAAAAAAAAAAAAGCTGTGATTAACATTTGTTTTGTCATTCATCCAAAACTACATTGGTGACTTTTGTATTGAGTCATTTCATAGGACAACAGGTATTCATGTATTCAGTAAATATTTGACTTCCTACTATATGCCAGGTAGTGATCTAGGTGCTTGGTAGTACACTTGAAAACAAAACAAAGGTCTCTACCCTTATGTAGCTACTGTCCAGTGGAGGTGTGTGTGTGTGTGTGTGTGTGTATATTGGGGGATGGGACTGAGAAACCTTAGACGTACAGAAAGGAAATTATATAGTATGTTCAAAGGTAATAAGTACTATGGAGCAATGAAAGTTAAACAGGTTAGGGCTGGGATGGGGGTAGGTAGCAATTTAAATAGGGAGGTCAGGGTAGGCCTCACCTGAGAAGGGGGCATTTGAACAAAAACTTGAGAAAGGAGGAGGAGGTATTTCAGATAAACCAATTAGTTCAAAGGTTCTGTGTCAGGAATGTGCCTTGCCTATTTAAGAAATAGCAGGAGGCCAAAGTTGCTGGGGCAAGGTAGAAACTAGGAGATCAGGGAAGGATCTCTTTCGGTTATCTAGGCCGTATTGGTGAGAGCAGAAATAATGAGAAGCAGTCAGATTTTGGATGTTTTGAAAGTAGATTCGTCCGGGCGCAGTGGCTCACGCCTGTAATCCCAGCACTTTGGGAGCCAAGGTGGGCAGATTACCCAAGGTGAGGAGTTCGAGACCAACCTGGCCAACATGGTGAAACCTTGTCTCTACTAAAAATACAAAAATTAGCCGGGTGTGGTGGCAGGCACCTGTAATTCCAGCTACTCGGGAGGCTGAGGCAGTAGAATCACTTGAACCTGGGAGGCAGCTGGGAGGCAGAGGTTGCAGTGAGCCGAGATTGTGCCACTGTACTCCAGCATGGACGACAGAGCAAGACTCCTTCTCAAAAAAAAAAAAAAAAGAAAAAGAGAAAGTAGATTCAACAGGATTTGTTGATAGATTGGATGTGAGATGTGCAAGAAAATGGTGTGAAGGGGGATGGGAAGGGCGCAGATCAGGAATTAAGTTTTGGGCATTCTAAGTTTGAGATATCTATTAGCTGTTTAAGATACTGAGTAAGTAGTTGGATGGATGAGTCAGGAGTTTGGGAGTGAGGCCTTGTGGCAGAGACTCTTCACAGTAATACATGTCTCATTTTCTTTAGATACACATCTAGACACCATTTTCCCTTGCGTTAGGTGTGGTGATGTGATTGAGTGGAATGCGAGCTCATGGAATATGGGCACAAGTGATGTGTGCTAGTACTAGGTCTGGCCCGTGCAAACATCATCCTGTTTTCTCCTTCTGTCAGGCTGGCATCTGGAACTGAGATGATTACTGAAGTATGCTGGAAGCCATGTGTCCAAAAACTCAGCCTAGATTCCTGAATGATCGTGTACATAAGGACCACCCTGTTAACCTGTTCAGCTTCCTAGTACTGTTAGATAACTAAGAAATACACTTTGTCATGTTTGTATCCTTTTACCTTTTGCGTGTTATAACCATTAGCCAGCCTTAAATTTGGGCATTTAGATCATACTTAAAGCTGTGAAGCTAATGTGTGCTCATCAAGGGAATGAATGTGGATAGGAAAAAGAAAAGATCCAAAGTTGGAAAAAAGAGGAAGAACCTGAGAGGGAGCAACCAGTGAGGGAGGAAATAAAATGAAGAAAGTTTATTAATAGAGAGTGGTCAGTTGTATAAAATGCTACTGCTAGGTCAAGTAAGGTGAAAACTAAGAATTTATCATTGGAGTTAACAAAGTGGAGGTCCTGGGATTTATATAAGAGTAGAGCATTGAGGTGAAATATTGAAGGAGATGTTTTGATTGAAGTGATTTTAAGAGAGAAGAGGAGGGGAAGTAAAGATGGTGAGGAATTATCCTGTAAAGAGGAACAGAGAAATGGAGTCAGAGCTAGTGAGGAAAGTGGGGTCAATAAATTTTTAATGATAAGAAAAATAAGGGCATATGATGATAGGAATAAGCCATTAGAGAGTAAAACATTTCAGGAGGGAGAGATAAGAATTGCTGAAGCACTGTCTTAGAAGAGGCAAGAGGGAAAGGGATTTAGTGTATAAATAGGAAGGATTGGCTTTCTGTAGGAGCGTCTATACTTTATAATAGGCCATAAAGCAGAGTATGTGGATACAAATGCTGCTAGGAAGGTTGATGTGATTGGTGGAGTCTGTACACATTCTCTTCCAGTTGCTTTGGGTTTTTTCAGTGAGGTAAGACTTGAGGTTATCAGTCGAGAATGAGGATTGGGGATATGTGAAAGTAGCTCCGCAGAAGTATGGGTGCATAAATGAACTGGAAACAAATAGTAAAATTAATGGGCAATTTTTTTCTTTTAAGAGACCGGGGTCTCACTCTGCTACCCAGGCTGGAGTACAGTGGAGTGCAGTGGCACAGTCATAGCTCACTGCAGCCTCCAACTCCTGGGCTCAAGTGATTTTCTCACCTCAGCTTCCCGAGTAGCCAGGACTACAGGCTAATGGCAGTATTAAGTTATTTTATGAGTTGTCTAGACAGCATTATGGGTCTCCTAACTTTCTGGTACTGATCTTCAGATCAGAGTTAAATGTAATTTGCCCAGGCAGTTTAAACGCTCAATGTGAGTCATTTTCATTTGGACTCAAACATGGAATCATTGGGAAATAGAATATTAATTATTACTCCTTCATGAAGTACCTGCCACTATCCTGCCATGAATGTAAGCTAAATTTGGAGCAGTCTGGTAACTACTTTTCTTTTAAAAACATTTTCTTTTTAAAGATACTAAGTATCGAATACTTACTGGTTTTTCTGTGTAGAATAACATAATCTCAACATTACTTTCTTTCACTCTCCAAATTTGACTTGTCTTTGTTCATGTTTTTCCTACCACCTGAAATACAGATTTCCTCCCCCTTCCCACCCTCCAAACCTTCCAGACTTAGCTGACCTACTATTTATTCTAGGAAGTTTTTCTTAACCTCTTTCCAAGCCCTAGTTGATGCCTCTGCTTTGTGCTTTTGTAGAAGCCCAGGGTTTACCTTGTTTTGCTCACTGTATTGTATTGTGTTTTTTTTTTGTTGATAGGTATTTGTTTTTCCTCTAGACCTGGACTGTTCAGTCATACTTTCTGTGATGATGGAAACGTTCAGTGTCGTCTTAAAATGGTAGACAGTAGCCATATCTGTGTGGCTACTGTGCACTTAAAATTTGCATAGTAGGACTGAGGAACTACATTTTATTTTATTTTAATTAATTTAAAATTAACTAGTCTCATGGCTAGTGACTGCTTTGATCAGTGCAGTTCCAGACCCCTTCAAAGTCAAGAGTGTGTGGGATTCATACTTATTTTCTCATTGCTTAACAATAGTACAGTCTCCTACTTAAATGACCAAATTCTTTTTCAGTACTCTTAGCCTGCATAGTTATAACTCACCTGGAATATGGCAGTTTTCTTCTCTAGATTTCTGTCTTTAACCATAGCTTTTCAGTTTGTTTTCAAGATTATGTTGATTTATACAGCACTGAGTTCTTCAGTCCTGTGAAGTTAGCATTTTGGTTGGATGTGGTGGCTGGTGTCTGTAATCCCAGCAATTTGGGAGGCTGAGGCGGGAGAATTGCTTGAAGCCAGGAGTTTGAGATCAGCCTGGGCAACATAGCGAGCCCCTGTCTCTACAAAAAATTAGCTGAGTGTGGTGGCATCCACATGTAGTCCCAGCTACTTGGGAGGCTGAGGGTGGGAGGATTGCTTGAGCACAGTTCACGGCTGCAGTGAGCTATGATCGCACCACTGCACTCCTGCCCGAGTGACAGAACGAGACCCTCTCAATAAAAAAAAGGTTATTTTTTTTCCCCTTTAGGACTGAAAAATTGGGTGTTGCAAGATTACCTCAAGGACTGATCTGAGAACTGGGCATGGTAAGGAAGAAACTCAAGTGGCCAGGCTCTGGTTTGTGGGGGTAGGTGGGCAATTTCTGTTTCAGCCAAAGCAGTTCTACTTCATAAATTAATATATTGGAATTGTGCTTGGGATTTCATTTGGAGGGGAAAAAAGCCTTATAAACAATAACACTGTTAATTGAAGAGACAAATCATGCATATGGCAGCACGTGATTAAGCACCAAATTGGATGACAGATCAAGAAGACGTGGGAGGTTGTTATGGGTTAGTGAGGTCTTGATGGAAGTTAAGGTTTAGTTTAGGTAGGTAGAAGGAAGACAAAAGGATGTAATAGGCAGCGGGAATAGAATTTGCAAAGAATTGGCGTTGGAAATACGTATGTTAGTTTTGATTAAGAAACAGAATGAGCTGTTTATAGTTGAGCCAATTGTATGAAATAAAATTTGATGAAATTAGATGGGACTGGCTTGTAGAAAATGATAGACTGACAAAAAAATGCACTTTATATTGTATGCAATGGGATGAAATCCTTGGAGGTATTTTGGTTGTTACAAAGATGGAGGAAGAGGACACTATTAGCATTTGATGAGAAAGGATCAGGGAAGTCAGCCATGCCACAATGTTCAGGACAGTTTGCATGTTTAAGAATTGTTCCACATCACCACATGACCTAGAATGACTTTGCTGGACTTTGATGATGTAGGTTTAAAAAAAAAAAAGTGATCATATTGATCTGAGCATAGACGGTAACTCCATTTTATGTATGAGGCACTTTGTTGTTGTTGTTGTTGTTGTTGTTGTTTTGAGATGGAGTTTCGCTCTTGTTGCCCAGGCTGGAGTGCAGTGGCACCATCTCGGTTCACTGTAACTGAGGCACCTTTAATATACACTAAGATTTTCAGGAATTCAGTTACCACAATATTGGAGGAATGTTGAAGTTTTTGTTCAGAACTTTATTGGGGTACTCCACTGCTTTAGAAAATCACGTAATTGATGGCAGTGTCACTTGTGCAGTATTGGTGACCCAGATACTCTTCAGTTTGCAGTTGTAACTGCAACAGTCACAGTGCTTGTTACATATATGTATAAACAACCCTCAATATGTTATTTATTATAGTAATTGCCTAAATATTATAAAATTGCACTAAGGTAGATTGTCTCTGAATTATATTTATTTTATTTATTTATTTATTTATTTTTTGTTTATGAGACAGAGTTTTGCTCTTGTTGCCCAGGGTGAAGTACAATGGCACAATCTTGGCTCACCAAAACCTCCGCCTCCCAGGTTCAAGCGATTCTCCTGCCTCAACCTCCCAAGCAGCTGGGATTACAGGCATGCACCACCGTGCCAGCTAATTTTGTATTTTTAGTAGAGACGGGGGTTTTCCATGTTGGTCAGGCTTGTCTCGAACTCCCGACCTTAGGTGATCTGCCTGCCTTGGCCTCCCAAAGTGCTGGGATTACAGGCGTGAACCACTGTGCCCAGCCTCTGAGTTACATTGAAGGATAGTATGGAGAATGTACAAAATAGTTGTTGTAAAAAGGAGAAATTGATTTCTGTTTTCAGTATTGGAGAACTGGGTTATTCAGATGAATCCTTTTGATGAAAACAACTAAAATTCTTGGAAACAGTATTTAAAAAAAAGAAAGAAAGAAAACCTAGAGCAATTACAGAGCTGAAAAGATAGTGGGGAGCTGCCAGGCCAAATTGTAGGAATAAACAATAATCCAAATAAATAAGTGGGTTAAGTAGCTTTTGCCCTAAGGGCAGTTGCGAATCTGTATAAGTTGGGCTTTGGTTTTGGTGGACCATTGGGGTGAAGAGGACAGAAATCAAGGCCTAGAGTTCATCTGAAGTGACAGTCAAAAAGAATAACCTCAATTTTAGATGGGACCCCAATGACTCTATCGTTAGGTTAAGGATGAAACAACTAAACTGTCTACACACTCCCATATCCAGGTGATTGTAGGAAAGGTTGAATGGAGCAGGAAGAGGAAAAGGAAGTTAAGAAAAATAAACCTTTCAAGTTGTGACCACAGTTTTAGTCTTCACAGTGATTTACCTTACAGGTTTGCTGTGTCTGGGTGGTCCAGGGACCCTCCATGATAAATGACCCTCCAGCCATTTATCATGGTTACTGATTTCAGACTAGTATTACTTCCATGGCCTGGCAGATGGAAAGGCAAATCATCTGTGGAGAAAGGCCCTTCATTCCAGGAAATTGCTACCAGTAATTTTTCAAGGACAGTGAACAGTACATTGTCGCAAGTAATCAAACATAGTAAAAATAAAAAAATTAGCAAGCAAAATTACCTGAGATATATATAATATGTAATATATGTGTAGAATTCTTTCAGGAATGTAATTAAAATTTGTGTAGGTTTCTTTATGTACATATACCTAAAAGTAAGTTTTTAAAGAGGAAAAATAATAACCAAGCATGCATCCAGTTGGCACTGTGAATAAAAAGAGAGCGGAAATAGATCTATAAAATCTTCAAATGTTGCAAATATCAGATGGATTTAAAACAATCACTGTTAAATTTAAAGAATTGGAGACAAACTTGAAGAACAAAAGACTCTTATAAAGTGACTTAGGGCCGGGTGCGGTGGCTCACGCCTGTAATCCCAGCACTTTGGGAGGCCAAGGCAGGCGGATTACCTGAGGTCAAGAGTTCAAGACCAGCCTGGCCAACATGGTGAAACCTCGTCTCTACTAAAAATACAAACATTAACGATGTGTGGTGACGCATGCCTGTAATCCCAGCTGCTCAGGAGGCTGAGGCAGGAGAATCACTTGAACCTGGGAGGCGGAGGTTGCAATGAGCCGAGATGGCACCATTGCACTCCAGCCTGGGCTACAAGAGTGAAACTCTGTCTCAAAAAAAAAAGAAGTGACTTTGGTACATGCCTGTAATCTCAGTACTTTGGGAGACTGAGGTGGGAGGGTCCCTTGAGGCCAGGAATTTGGGACCAGCTTGAGCCCAGGAGTTTGAGGCTGCAGTGACCTATGATTGTGCCACACTGCACTCCAGCCTAGGCAACAGTATGAGAAATCTCAAAAAAAAGGAAAAAAAAGGAAAAAAAAGTCGGGCACAGTGGCTTACGCCTGTAATCCCAGCACTTTGGGAGGCCAAGGCAGACGGATCATGAGGTCAGGAGATCAAGACCATCCTGGCTAACACGGGGACACCCCGTCTCTACTAAAAGTACAAAAAATTAGCCGGGCGTGGTGGCAGGCACCTGTAGTCCCAGCTACTCGGGAGACTGAGGCAGGAGAATGGCGCGAACCTGGGAGGCGGAGCTTGTAATGAGCTGAGATCGCACCACTGCACTCCAGCCTGGGTGACAGTGCAAGACTGTCTCAAGAAAAAAAAGGGGGGGTAAAAAATCCAACTTAGTAGATTTTCTAAAAACCAAATAGAAGTTCCAGAAGTGAACACTTTACCAAATATACCTAAGAGAAAGGTTTAACAGGTTATACCTAGCTGAAGAAAGAGTTCATTACCTAGAAGACAAGGCAGAAGAAACTGTTTAGAATGTGGCACAGAATAAAAAAGACAGAAAATATTGACGAAAGGTAAAGAGACATGGAAGACAGAGTGAGATCTAGTTTCTTTAATCAGAGCTCTGGAAAGAGAGGAGAAAGACAATGGTACAGAAGTAATATTTCAAAAGACATTTCTGGCTGAAAATTTTGTAGATCCAGTGAGAAACCAGTTGATTGATTTAAGAAGCTTAATGAATTTCTAGCAATATAAATAGAAATCTACACCCAGACAAATCATAGGAAAACTGCATAAACCCAGATACAAGGAGAAAAGTCTTAAAAAAGATGTTTTTCAAAGAAGCAACTATGGACTGATGGTTGACTTGTCAACAGAAAATCATATATATTCTCAAAATAACTCCCAATCTAGAATTCTATAATTAGCAAAAAATTATCCCTCAAGAATGAGGGTAAAATACTTAGTTGAACAAACCATCAGCTCTTTCTAAAGGAAATTACAAAGTATACATTAATACTTAAGGTGAAAGATTCCAGATAAAAGTCTGAGGTATAAAATGGAATGAAGAGCAAAGAGAGTGGCAAATATGTGGATGTACTGAAAGAAACATTGGCTGTATAAAGTACTAGTAAGACCTTAATTAAAATACGTGACAAGAAGCTGGGCATGGTACTTTGAGAGGCTGAGGCGGGCAGATTGCTTGAGCCCAGGAGTTTGAGACCAGCCTGGGCAACATAGTGAAATCCCATCTCTACAAATAATACAAAAATTAGCTGGGTTTGGTGGTGCATGCCCGTAGCCCCAGCTGCTCAGGTGACTGAGGTGAGAAGATCGCTTGAGCCCAGGAGGTTGAGGCTGCAGTGATCCTTGGTCGTGCCACTGCACACCAGCCTGGGCAACAGAGTGAGACCCTGTCTCAAAATAATAAAATATGTGAGACAAGTGAAGGCAGTGTTCTAAGACCTTTGTATTGTCAGAGAGAAAGGTAGAAAGTATTAATTGACTTGCCCTTGACAAATTATATGTTTTAATTTCTAGTTTATCGTCTAAAAATGTAGAAACCAGACTTTTACCTCTAAACCAACAGAAGAGAACAAATGATTAATAAAAATTAATCCCGAGGAAGTGAAGAAAAGAAAGAACCAGTAGGACAAATAGCACAAAGTAAGATGGGTAGATTTAAATTTAAACATATCACCGGCAACATTAAATACAAAATGGATTAAATTATTCAGTTAAAAGACAAAGATTGTTACACTGCATTTCCAAAAAAATTCAATTATATGGTGTTTATAAGAAATATATCTGAAACCTAAGAATAAAGATCAAACGTAATTATTGCAATAAGAAGTGCCATGCATATTCTAAGAGACAGTATGGTACAGTTAATATCAAAAGTGGACAGTAAGGCAGAAAACATTGGCAGAAGTGTCACTTCAAATGATAAAATGACCGATTCACTGTGAAGATTTAATAGCCTTAGTAATATAGTATAACCTGAAATATAGCCTTAGAATATTTATAGCAAAAGTTAACGAAACTACAAGAAATAGACAAATTCAGTCTTGTGAACGGGGTATTTTTAAACAGCTCTCTAACTGATATAAGAAGCAGACAGGTTAGTTAGGATATAGAATACTTGTATAACGCAATGAACAAGTTTAACCCAGTGGGTGTATAGAACCCATTCTACCCAGCAGTGTGGCAGGCTACACATTATTTTCAAGCATGTAGGACTTTGCGGGGGGGAAATTGACTGAGTAAGATGTTGTAAAACAAGTTTCAACAAATTTCAAAGGATTGAAACCAAAATGGCATCTTTTTCTGTCCATAATGCATTTTCATTAAAGATCTCTATCAGGGTAATTTTTAAAGCTTCATATGTTAGAAATTGAGCAACTGTTAATACTTTGAAATAATCTGGTCAGGCACAGTGGCTCACACGTGTAATCCCAGCACTTTGGGAGGCCGAGGTGGGCGAATCACGAGGTCTGGAGTTTAAGACCAGCCTGGCCAACATGGTGAAACCGTGTCTCTACTGAAAATACAAAAAGTAGCTGGGCGTGGTGGTGCATGCCTGTAGTCCCAGCTACTTGGAAGGCTGAGACAGAAGAATCACTTGAACCCAGGAGGCAGAGGTTGCAGTGAGCCGAGATCATGCCATTGCACTCCAATCCGAAAGAGCAAGACACCATCTAAAACATAGTAATCCATGCATTAAAGAAGAAATCACAATGGAAGTTGGAAAATACCTTGAACTGGATGATTAAAAATTTTTGATTGATCAAATTCCACAACTTAATGTATCTTAGACCATTGAAAGTGAGAGAATCAAATGTTACATCTTTAGATATGAAGGTTCTTGACACCCCTCCCCTACCCCCCCAAAAAAGAAGTACCTACCACCTATGAAAGATTCTTGATTGAAAAAAAAAATAACTGAGTTGGAGTTTCATTAATCTTCTAGATCTACTGGGAAATTCACAATCATTTGTTCACTCCATGAGTCATAATTGTTTTGCTGTGGATGGTCTTGCCTCAATGTTGATGGCTGCTGGCTCATCCCTGGTGGTTACTGAAGGATAGGATGGCAATGCCAATTTCTTAAGACAACAGTGAGGTTTGTGGCATCAATTGACTTCTTTGCACAAAAGATTTCTCTGTACCAGGTGATGCTGTCTGGTAGCATTTAAACCACAGTAGAACTACTTTTAAAATTGAAGTCAGTGCTCTCAAATCTGCCAGTGCTTCATCAACTAATTCTATGTAATATTCTAAATCCTTTGCTGTCATTTTAACAGTGCTTGCCCACAGCATCTTCAGCAAGAGTAGAGTTCATGTCAAGAAACCACTTTTTTTACTCATCCATAAGAAGTAACTTCCCATTTGTTCAAATTTCATCATGATATGATAGCAATTCAGTCACATCTTTAGGTTCCACTACTAATTGTAGTTCTCTTGCTGCTTCTACCATACCTGCAGTTCCTTCCTCCATTGAAGTTTTGAACTCAAAGTCATCCATGAGGGTTAGAATCAACTTCTTCCAAACTCCTGTTAATGTTGCCAGTTTGACCTCCTCCCATGAATTACAGATGTTCTTAATGGCATCGAGAAAGGTGAATTCTTTGCAGAAGGCTTTCAATTAATGTTACCCAGATCCATCAGAGTAATAACGATACCTGTGGCAGCTATAGCCTAATGAAAGGCACTTCTTAAATGAAGTGTTGAAAGTCAGAATTACTTCTTGATCCATGGGTTGCAAAATTTATGTGTTAGCAGGTGAGAAAACATTAATCTTCCTGTACCTCTCCATCAGAGCTCTTGGGTGACCAGGTTCATTGTCAGTGAGTAGTAATGTGTTAGAAGGAATCTTTTCTTCTGAGCAGTGGGTCTCAACAGTGGGCTTAAAATATTCAGCAAGCTATGCTGTAAAAGAATGTGCTGTCATCCAGGCTTCATTGTTCCACTTACAGAGCACAGACAGTAAATTTTGCAGAATTCCGAAGGGCCCTAGGATTTTTGGAATGATAAATGAGCATTGGCTTCAACTTAAAGTCATGAGCTGCATTAGCCTCTAACAAGAGTCATCCTGTCCTTTGAAGCTTTGAAGCCAAGCATTGACTTAGGGAAATGTTGTGGCTGGTTTGATCTTCTATCCAGATCACTAAAACTTTCTTTATATTAGCAATTAGGTTGTTTTGCTTGCTTAAACTATTTTTCTTTTAATTCTTAGAGGGTCTCACTGTGTTGGCTAGGCTGATCGCAAACTCCTGGCCTCAAGCAATCCTCCCACCGTGGCCACTGAAAGTGCTGGGATTACAAGCATGAGCTGTAGTGCCTGGCCTGCTTTCTTATCATTCATGTATTCACTGGGGTAGTACTTGCAGTTTCCTCCAAAAACTCTGCCTTTGCATTTACAATCTGGCTGTTTGGTACAAGAGGCCTACCTTTCAACATGCCTTCTTCACTAAGCTTAATCATTTCTAGCTTTTGATCTCAAGAGAGACATGTGACTCTTGGTTTCACTTGAACACTTAGAAGTCATTGTAGGGTTTTTAATTGGCCTAATTTCGATATTGTGTCTCAGGGAATAGGAGGCCCAAGAAGGGGTAGGACAATAGCTGGTCAGTGAAGCAGTGAGAACACACACAACATTCATTGAATAAGTTCACTGCCTTATACGGGTGTGGTTTGTGGCACCCCAAAACAATTACAATAGTAACATCGCAGGTCATAAAACACCAAAATAGACATCATAATGTTGCAAAAGTTTGAAATACTGTGAGAATTACTGAAATGTGACAGAGACGTGAAGTGAGCATATGCTGTTGGAAAAATGGTGCCAACAGACTTGCTCGATGCTGGGTTACCACCAACCTTCAGTTTGTAAAAAACAAACAAAAACCATTATCTGCTCAGAGCAGTAAAGCAAAGCACAATAAAATGAAGCATGCCTATACAGTTTATACTTTACAGTCATTGGTTAAATTTACTCATTCCTTTTAAGCATAAAAAATAATTATTTAGCACCTTTGTGCTGAGTTGTATGCTAGGCACTGGGATATAGAAATGAATGATAGTCTGTCTTCAAGGAGCTTACAGTTTAGTGGTAGAAGCAGATAAATAAATAAAGAATTAAGGACCATGTACTGTGATGAAAGTGTGCCCCAGATGCAGAAGAGTCACAGAAAAGGAGCACAATTCAATATGCTTTTAGGGGATGGAAGACAGATTTCCTAGGAAAGGAGATACTTAAACTAAATTTTAAATACTTAAGATGTACAAAATCTTTATAAAGAAGAGTAATTAAACCTTATTTAGAGACAGACCACCTATATAAATAGTAGACACCATGTACTGAGTGTGGATTGAAAGACTGAGTATGTTAAAAATGTTAGTATTTCTCAAATTGATAGTGGATTTATTGAAATCCAAATGCACATTCCTGTAGGTTTTTCTATGGAACCTAACAACCTGATTCAGCAATTTCCATGGAAGTTTTAAAGAGGCAAGAATAGCCAAAATATACTTTAAAAACAGTAAGGTAGAAAGACTTCTTTAATTCCTTTTTCTATTTGGCAAATTTTGAATGCTATATGGTAGGCACTGCTCATCTTGGTTATTACCTTGGTGAATGTGAGATCTGGCTCCCACCCAAAGCTCGCATTCAGATCCACTTGTAGTGATATCTAGGGTTTTGAATAGAACACTTCCTGAAATACAGGTAAGTACTGGGACTACCAACAAACAAACTTACAACACTAATTTTATTATATGATATTTGTATTTAAAATTTTTCTTGATCATATTTTTTCATGCAAACTTTCATTAATTGCTATTAACTTCTTTTGACATAGGAAGCTTAGAAATAGGCTTTGCTTATAATCTTTAATATTTGTGTCAGTTGGACTATGGCTTTGTTAGAAAGGTAGAGGAGAATCTACTGCTGAGTGCTGTCCATAGAGCAGTTACCTGACTGAGGAGAGAGGGAGGATGACCTTGAGGGTCTGACAGGCATGGGTTTTTAGGCCAGCCTGTGGAGTGTCTGAGGGACTTATAAAAAGAAAAGGGACCCAGGCGCAGTGGCTCATGCCTGTAATCTCAGCACTTTGGGAGGCCAAGGTGGGTGGGTCACTTGAGGCCAGGAGTTTGAGACCAACCTGGCCAACATGGTGAAACCCCGTCTCTACTAAAACTACCAAAATTAGTTGGCTGTGGTGGTGCACGCCTGTAATCCCAGGTACTCAGGAGGTTGAGGCCCAAAAATCACTTGAATCCAAGAGGTGAAGGTTGCAGTGAGCCGAGATTGTGCCATTGCCGTCTAGCCTGGGCGACAGAGCAAGACTCAGTCTTAAAAACAAACAAGCAAACAAAAAATAGCAACAAAAAGAGGAGCTGAATAACAAAATGGCAGGTAATACTAAATAATGTAGATGAATTTTCTTACATAGGGGTAGATGGATGGACACCTACCTGCTCTATGGCAGATTAGTTGAGAAAGGATACACTTGCTGGAACAATGCCTACCATATTAAATAAATGAAGCTAGACTTCCCCATCTGTTATGCATAAAAATCAATTTCTTGTAGGTTAAAGATTAAATACAAAAGGGGCAACCTTGAAAGCTTTTAGAAAAATAAAGGGCCATTATTTAAGGCAGAGAAGGATTTCTTAAAACTCAAAACACTAGCCATAAAAAATGGACAAATTTGACTACATTGAAAATAGAAACTTATTCATTAAGCGCCATTAAGACACTGAAAAGACAAGGCAAGGAATAGAAGATATGTATAACACACACTATTAGTTATCTATTGTTGTGTGATTACCTAAGACTTAGCAGTATGCAATAACATTTATCTCACAGTTCTGTGGGTCAGGAATCTGAGAGTGGCTTAGTTGGATGGTTCTGGCTTAGGGCCTTGAGGCTGTAATCAGTCAATGGCTGCAGTCATTTGAAGGCTTGACTGCTTAGTGCTCCATCATGTGGATGTAGCAGGCCTCAGAAAATCCACTTTCAAATTTATTCACATGGGCCTCTTCATAGGGTCACCTCACAGCCGGTAGCTTTCTAGAAGAGAGTAAGAGAGAACACCCAAGATGGAAACCACAGTATTTCAGTCTTGGAAGTGGCACCCCATCACTTCTGCCATATTCTTTTTGTTAGAAGCAAGGCAGTAACTCCAGCTCACATTCATGGGGAGTTTGTACAAGGCACAAATACCAGGAGGTGAGGATCATTGGGAGCCATTTTAGAGGCTACCTACTACAACATATAAAGAATGAACTGGTATGAAAAATAATGCATGAAGAATTCCTATGGATTACTAAGACAAAGAACACCAAATTGAAAAAAGGGTAAAAAATCCTGAGCTGGCATTTGAATTAAAAAAAAAAAAAAATTAAATGATTGATAAACATATGAAGTGATCCTTAATCTTGTTAACAATTAGGAGAATAGAAATTAAAACTACAGTGAGAGACCATGCCATATAAAGTAGATTGGCAGAAATGAAAACATCTGACAATATTAAGCATTGGTGAGGCTATGGAGCAGTCTGAACTTTCTTCCACTGATGGATGGGAATGTAAATTGGGGGAAAATCCTTTGGAAAATAATAGGATATCCTATAACCAGCAATACCACTCACTCTTAGGCGTTTACCCTGGACTAATGGTTCTTGAGTGTGCATCAGAGTCATCTGGAAGACTTGTTAAACCCAACTGTTGGGGCCACCCTTAGAGTTTCTGATTAAGTAGGAATGGGGTGGAGCCTGATAGTTTGCATTGCATTTTTTACAAGTTACCGCAGGGAGCGGGCTGGGGAATGGGGGAGGGTGGTCGGGATGTTGGTGCTGCTTGTCCAGAAATCATACTTTGAGAGTCAGCCATTGCCTTAGACATAGAGAAATGTGTGAATATGTGAAGTAGGAAGCATGTATATAAGAATGCTCAGAACAGCATTATTCATATTAACCCCAAGATAGAAAAAAAGTTCAAGTTTCCTCAGTAGTGCAGTAGATACCATTGTGTGTTTACTTATGAAACAAAAAACTAGTTCAAATAGCTGAGAAAAAAAAACCACACTACAGACAGCTCCTGCATCAATATGTATGAATCTCACAAATATATTAGTCATACCTTAGAACCAAGTCACAAAAGATTACATGCAACATGATTCTATTCATAAACAGTTTAAAAAACAAATGTAGTTAACTGTATTGTTTAGGAATACAAATATAGGTACTAGAATTGTAAGTAGAGATACTAGAATTATAAGAAAAATTAAGGGAATCATGATGACAAGAGTGAGTGATAGTGACTACCTCAGGGAGGAGAGAAAGTGGATGTGATAGAGGAAGGACAAATGGGAGACTTTTAAGATAATTGGCAATGCCGTTTCTTACCTTGGGTTGTGGGGTTTGCTTTACAGTTATGCTTTAATGGAACGATGTTTTGCAAATGCTTCTCTACATAGTTTTATAATAAAAAAGGGAAAGTTTATCTCATTTTAATTTTCATCTCTGATTACTAGTGAGGTTGAGTATATTTTTGTGTGTTAGCCTTTGGGTTTTTTCTTAAATTGTTTGTAGACATGCCATTTGTAGATTATGCTATTTGTTTTAAACTTATTTTTAGGTGTTCTGTTATGGATAGTCTTCTTTATCCATCATATGTCAAATACTTCCTTCTAGTCCTTTTTTATTTTTATTTTTATTTTTATTTATTTATTTATTTACTTAAGAGGCAGGCTTCCCACTCTATTGAGGCCCAGGCTGGAGTGCAGTAGTGTAATCATAGCTCACTGCAGCCTCCTCGGCTCAAGTAGTCTTCCAGCCTCAGCCTCCTAAGTAGCTGGGACAAATGCACACCACTGTGCTCAACTAATCTCAAAAAAAATTTTTTTTTTGTAGAGATGGAGTCTCACTATGTTGCCCAGGCAGGTCTCGAACTCCTGGCTTCAAGTGATCCTCCTGCCTTGGCCTCCCAAAGTGTGGAATTACAGACTTGAGACGCTGTTCCTGCCCTAGCCTTTCCTTACGAAGAAGTTTGTTGTTGTTACTGTTTATGTGGTCAGATTTAGCAGTCTTTTCATTTATTCATTTATTTATTTATGAAATCTTTCCTGGCCGGGGGCAGTGGCTCACACCTGTAATCCCAGCACTTTGGGAGGCCAACGCGGGCAGATCACGAGGTCAAGAGATTGAGACCATCCTGGTCAACATGGTGAAACCCCGTCTCTACTAAAAATACAAAAAGTAGCTGGATGTGGTGATGTGCGCCTGTAGTCCCAGCTACTCGTTAGACTGAGGCAGGAGAATTGCTTGAACCTGAGAAGCGGAGGTTGCAGTGAGCCAAGATAGTGCCACTGCACTCCAGCCTGGCGACAGAGTGAGACTCTGTCTCAAAAAAAAAAAAAAGAAATCTTTCTTATTCAGAGTTAAAAGCATATTCTCTATATTGTCTTCTCATAAATTTAAAAAATTTTGTTTAGGTATTTAAGCAGTCTAGTATTTGTTACATGAAGATATCTTGGGGGAAATTATTTTCCCAACACCATTTGTACGTATGTGCACTGTCTTTTTCTCACTTATTTGTAAAGCAACCTCTCGTTTCTACCAGATTCCCATGAACCAAATTCTGGGCTATTTCTTAACCTGCTTGTCTATAACTGTTTGTCCACATTACTACTTTATATCTTTGGTTTTGGTAATGCCAGTCTCTTTTGTTTATTTGGTGCAAACATATGCTCATTCACTCTTCCATGTGACCATTAGAAGAATTAGATTGTCAGTGTCCTTGAAGTCTAGGTATTTGGTTAAAAAAAAGAATTAGGTTGTCAAATTCTGTAAAAAGTACTATTGGGATTTTCATTGTGATTGCATTAAGTTTATATGTTACTATAGGGACATGTATATTAGAGATTTATAATCACAATGTTGAGTTTTCCAGTTCCTGAACATGGTTTTTATCTTAATTTGTCTAGGTCTCTTTTTTTTCCTTTTTTTTTTTTTTTTTTTTTAGATGGACTCTCGCTCTGTCACCCAGGCTGGAGTGCAGTGGCACAATCTTGGCTTCTTGCAACCTCTGCCTCCCAGGTTCAAGCAGTTCTCCTGTCAGCCTCCCTAGTAGCTGGGGCTATAGGTGCACACCACCATGCCTGGCTTATTTTTGTATTTTTAGTAGAGACGAAGTTTCACCATATTGGTCAGGCTGGTCTCAAACTCCTGACCTCAGGTGATCCACCCGCCTCGGCCTCCCAAAGTGCTGGGATTACAGGAGTGAGCCACCGCACCTGGCCCACGTGTTTGTATTTTTAGTAGAGACAGGATTTCACCATGTTGGCCAGGCTGGTCTCAAACTTCTGACCTCAGGTAATCTGCCCGCCTCAGCCTCCCAACGTGTTGGGATTATAGGCATGAGCCCCCACTCCCAGCTCTGTTTTTTTTTCCTTAAAAAAGGTTTGTAGTTTTCTACATAATGTTTTCATCCTTTTGGATGTAGAGGGTTGGTTTTATTTGTGAGAATCTTTTAGTGCTATTGTGAATGAGATGTTTAGAAACATATATATTTTTTTTACTGGATAGTCATATACAGAAGAATGAAACTAGAACCCCACCTCTCACCCTATACAAAAATCAACTCAAAATGGATCAAAGACCTACCTGTAAGACCCAAAAGTACAAGATGAAACCACAGTGTGGTATCATCTGGCCCCAGTTAGGATGGCTGCTATAAAACTGTTAGAGGAAAACTTGGGGGAATGCAAATCAAAACCACAATGAGGTATCTTCTCACCCCAGTTAGAATGGCTGTTATATAAAAGACAAAAAATTAAAAATGCTGGTGAAGATACAGAGGAAAGAGAACTCTTGCACACTCTTTTTCTGGGAATGTAAACTAATACAGCCACTATGGAGAACAGTATGGAGGTTCCTCAGAAAACTACAAATATTAGAGTTAGTTACCTGTGATCTAGCAATCCCACTACTGGCCATTTACCCAAAGAAAAGGAAGTCAGTACATTGAAGAGACATCTGCATCCCCATGTCTATTGCAGCGCACTATTCACAGTAGCCAAGATACGGAATCAGCTTAGGTGTTCAGCAACAGAAGAGTGGGTAAAGAAAATGTGGTTATTTATCCAAGGGAATGCTATTCGGCCATAACAAGGAAAAATCCTGTCATTTGCAGCAACATGATTGAAACTGGAGGACATGATGTTAAGTGAAATAAGCCAGCAAAAGAAAGTTAAACCCTGCATGTTCTCAGTCTTATGTGGAAGCTAAAAAGAGTTGATTTCTTTTTTTTTTTTTTTTGAGACGGGGTCTCGCTCTGTCGCCCAGGCTGGAGTGCAGTGGCCGGATCTCAGCTCACTGCAAGCTCCGCCTCCCGGGTTCACGCCATTCTCCTGCCTCAGCCTCCCGAGTAGCTGGGACTACAGGCGCCCACCACCTCGCCCGGCTAGTTTTTTGTATTTTTTAGTAGAGACGGGGTTTCACCGTGTTAGCCAGGATGGTCTCGATCTCCTGACCTCGTGATCCGCCCGTCCTGGCCTCCCAAAGTGCTGGGATTACAGGCTTGAGCCACCGCGCCTGGCCTAAAAGAGTTGATTTCATAGAAGTGAAAAGCAAAACAGAGGATACTCGGGCTGGGAGTAGTAGGGGTAGAGTGGAAGCTCTGGGAAGATTTATTAATTGATACAAAATTACAACTAGATAAAGGAATAAGTTCTAGTGTTCTGTAGTAGCATAGGATAACTATAGTTAATAATACATAGTTTCATATAGCTAGGAGGAGGATATTGAATGTTCCCAACACAAAGAAATGACAAATGTTTGAGATGATGGATATGTTAGTTACTGTGTGTTAAACATCAGTATGTGTACTCTGTAAATATGTACACTTATCAATTAAAATTTAAATTTTCTTATTGGTGGTGGTATATGGGAAATCTGTTGACTCTTTTTTTTTTTTTTTTTTTGAGACGGAGTCTCGCTCTGTCGCCCAGGCTGGAGTGCAGTGGCTGGATCTCAGCTCACTGCAAGCTCCGCTTCCCGGGTTTGCGCCATTCTCCTGCCTCAGCCTCCCGAGTAGCTGGGACTACAGGCGCCCGCCACCTCGCCCGGCTAGTTTTTTGTATTTTTAGTAGAGACGGGGTTTCACCATGTTAGCCAGGATGGTCTCGATCTCCTGACCTTGTGATCCGCCCATCTCGGCCTCCCAAAGTGCTGGGATTACAGGCTTGAGCCACCGCGCCCGGCCATCTGTTGACTCTTTAGTACATAGATGTTATATCTGATTGTTAACAGAACATTTATTACTTAAGTTTATCAATGGATTGTCCTGGATTGTTAAGTAACATTCATAAGTACAAATAATGATTGTTTTATCTTTTTATTTTCCTATCTTCATTTGTCTTCCCCCCACCCCTTATTCTAAAGCACTGGCTAGGGCCTCCCATGTAAGATTTGATAATTGTAATGATAACAGACATCTTTATTTCTCCTGTCCTCTGTGTTTATAAGTGAGCTTAGTCTATAGCTCTCTGAGCTGTTCCATAGTTTCGGTATCAAGAGCTGCTTCGTTTTCTAGAGTTTTCTGTGATTTTGGCCAGTTTTTATATCAGACCAAAGAAAGTGTTTCTTGAAAGTAAGTTCGTTAGGCTTTAAGTAACCTCTGGGCCCATCTTTTTATTTTCAACTTTTCTGAGTGAGTTTTAGATGTAGATGTTATATACAGCATTTGTTCAGGGCTTTGGTTTGTGAGCCAAGTTTCTTTTTAAAATTTTTTAAATAGATGAGCTTATCTCATTTATATTTTGTTGATAAGGCAGTTCTTCCACATTATTGATTATATTTTTCTTTGGGGGCTTTGTCTCTTATGGATATGTGTGTGTTTCCCATCTGATCGTTTTTGATGGTTCATAAGTCTTATTCTCTTACTACCTTCATAGATTTAATATCCATTTCTTGATTTGTGAAAATACTCAGGATTATTTTAACTCCTTGCTAATAAAGATAAGAAAACCAGTGCACTTATACCTCCCTTGCCCCAGCTACCATTAACAAAAATTTTTTTCCATCCCTTCATGTGGGATATAAACCTTGTCAATGAAACAAATGCATTATTTTTTACTTTATCCTTAAGTCTCAGAGTTACATGTTTCAATGGGATTAATATTCACCTGTAATTCTTTGAAACTATGACTTCTTGATTTCCGATTCTGCTCTTTTATTGATGTTTTCATTAGCTCGATTTTCCTGTCAAGTAGTTCTGTTTTTTCTGAAGGATGGCTTCCTTTTTTCTTCTTCAGCCATTTCTTTCTGTTTCCACTGTGGCCTTCGTTTCTGAAGTGGTCTTTTTATTACCTTCCATTTCTTTCTTGAACCCTGCTAGCTGACTTTTCATTTCCTCTTTTTTTTTGAGACAGGGTCTGGGTCTGTCACCCAGGCTGGAGTGCAGTGTTGTGATCTTGGCTCACTGCAACCTCTGCCTCCTGGGCTTAAGCCATCCTCCCATCTCGGCCTCTCGGTTAGCTGGGACTACAGGCATGTGCTACCACACCTGGCTAATTTTTTGTGTTTTTTTTTTTGTAGAGGCAGGGTTTCATCATGTTGGCCAGACTGGTCTCAAATTCACCTTGGCCTCCCAAAGTGCTGGGATTACGGGAGTGAGCCACTGCCTCCTGCCTCATCTCCCATTTCATCTGTTCTTCAATTTAGTTTTTTCAGTCATTTTTTCCCCCCTAAAATGCATTTGTTAGTGATAGATGGGGATATATCAGACAGTTCTTTTGTTTCCTTGACTGACTTTTGGTGTTTATCTGTCTTTGCCTATTATGTTTTTTCTGTCATCCCCTGCTCTGTTTTATTGGTGGTGTGGAGGGGTGGGATTGTTAACATTTCTCCTCATAGGCCCTTTGCTCGGTTGTTTCTTTTTATTAGTCATCCTTATTGTCTTTGAGCAGAGTATTTCTATTTGAGGTTGCTCTTTGCTTAAGAATGTTATGGGGGTCGGGCGTAGTGGTTCACGCCTGTAATCCCAGCACTTTGGGAGGCCGAGGTGGGCAGATCACGAGGTCAGGAGCGTGACCATCCTGGCTAACACAGTGAAACCCTGTCTCTACTAAAAATACAAAAAATTAGCCGGGCGCGGTGGTGGGTGCCTGTAGTCCCAGCTACTCGGGAGGCTGAGGCAGGAGAACGGCATGAACCCCGGAGGCAGAGCTTGCGGTGAGCCGAGATCGTGCCACTGCCCTCCAGCCTGGGTGACAGAGCAAGAATCCGTCTCAAAAAAAAAAAAAAAAAAAAAAAAAGTTATGGGGAACAGCAGGGAGAATAAGCCCAAGCAGGCATAACCTTTTTCTCAGACATCTTGTCTCAGAAAGCTCGTTCACCAAATCTGTTGTGTTCTCTACCCTGGGAATACATCACTCCTCCATTTTTAATGTCTTTTTTCCCCTTCCTGCCATTTTGGGCCAAGCCCATCATTCAGTCAGGATGAAGACTCCATCCAGGCAGGAGATGGGTAAGGTTTATAGTGAAGTTGGACATCAGATAAATTCCTGTTTGATGATTTGATTTTTAACTTATTCTGCTCAGCTGCCTTTAGCTTTTAACCTTTTATATCTTATGTTCAATAGTTATTCTCAAAAAGGAACTGGTTCCCAACATAAATTTAAAATTAAAAATTATCAGTTCTCTCCTCTAGCAAAGTGTAACTGCTTTTATTTTATGTGATGTGATCTCATGTATTGTTTTGTTCCCTTGATCATTTGGGGGTGGGGAAGTAAAGACAGGGAGGTCTGTGTTTCACTTTAAAAACAAAATCTAAACCAGAAAAGAACTCGTAAAATGTCATATTTCAGGTCCTCTGTGATCTTGCCCTTTCCTACCTCTCTGCCCCTACCCACGTCTATCAACCATCCTTGCTGTGTACTAAATGCTCTAGCACAGTATTTCCTAAAGTTTATATTGTGGATACTGAATATTCAAAGTGTTCTCCCAAAGATGGTTTCCATAGTTTACGATTTTGGGAAATTTTAAATGTTCCTCGTCTAACCTGTTGAGTTTCTAAGCTCAAATGAGGGGGGAAACTGTGTTATCTAAATCTTGTTTGATTTCTGTATTTCACATGTTAAAGGATTCATCTAAAAAGTATCTGAATTGATTTGGCAAGCAGGTGATACCCTGTACTATATTATATAGGTCCCCTTTTGGGATTTCATAGTTGGATATTAGCATAGTAATAGTTGAGAAGAACTGTAGTAAAGAAACTTACCTTTGTTTGTTTGTTTATTTATTTATTTATTTCACACAGAGTCTTGCTCTGTCATCTAGGCTGGAGTGCAGTGGAACAATCTCGGCTCACTGCAACCTCCACCTCCTGGGCTCAAGCAATTCTCTTGCCTCAGCCTTCCAAGTAGTTGGGATTACAGGTGCTTGCCATCACACCCGACTAATTGTTTTAAAATATTTTTAGTAGAGATGGGGTTTCACCATGTTGGACAGGCTGGTCTTGAACTCCTGACGTCAAATGATCCACCTGCCTTGGCCTCCGAAAGTGCTGGGATTACAGCATGAGCCGCTGCACCTGGCCTTAACTTTGTCTAAATTAGAATTGTATAAACTTCCTTGGCTATGGAACATTGCTTGTGTGTAGTATATGCTAATATTCTTTGAAACATTTTAGGGAAATGCTGTTTAATACCAATCAAACTCTTGCATTTTTCAGGATTTTTCCTGTTGTTTTCTGGCCCTTTGTCCTAGAATGCTCTCTTCCTTCATCTTCTCCCCACCACCCAATTTTTTTTTTCCATTGGTTTCTGAGGTGATTGATAACTTGCCCTGCCGAGAGGCATCTGGAAATATTTTGGTTGTCATGACTGGAGGATGCTATTTGGGATTTAATGCCCACAGATCAAGGAACACAATGCACTAAAAGCCCTACACAGCAAAGAATTGCCCCACTCTAAATGCCACTTTTACAGTGGCCCTCCATATCTGCAAGTTCTGCATCCTAGAATTCACACAACTGTGGATCAAAAGTATTAGGAAAACAGTAAAAAGTAATACAAATACAAGATAATACAGTATAACAACTATTTATATAACATTTACATTGTATTCATCATTATAAGTAATCTAGAGATGATTAAAGTATATGTAGAGTAAGTTATATACAAATCCCTCCCTTTTTATATAAGAGACTTCAGTATCCAAGGATCATTGTATTGTAGGGGAGAGTCCTGGAACCAATCCCTTGTGGATATGGAGGGATGACTGTATACTCCTTTGGAGAAAACTGAACTCATCACTTTTACTCATCCTTTAGAATTTAGTCCTGGTTATCTTTTCCAGAAGCTTTCTCTAAGTACTTTTGTTTTCCCCTCTACCCTACACCCTCTCATTTTCTATGCGTGGTACTCTCATAGTATTTTAGGCACATCTTGATTATTTGAAGTAACCACTTTGTAGTGTAGGAGTCTATAACTATATACCTCCACTGTACTGCGAGTTCAAATCTATGAGGGCAAAGACATTTTGTATCCTTGGTACATGATATATAATTAGTCTTTTAAAAAATGCATGTTACATGAATACATTAATAAATTAAGTTGTACTTTTAAATCAGAATTGTGGTATGACTCTTAAAAAACTGTTGCTTAGATTGCATTAATAATCTTGTGCAATTGTGGGAAATAATCTCATTTTACTCCCATAATAGAAAATTAAAATATGCTTCCTTTTGTTCAGGTATGGATGACAGATGTTAAAGTAGTGTTTTATTTGGGTTTTGACCTTGCCTGCACATCAGAAGTACCTGGAGAACTTCAGAAGGTACAGATGGCTGGGGCCCTTCCTCAGAGGTTCTGGTTTTTGAGAGTGAGGCCTTGGCATCTGGATTTTTAAAAGCTTCCAAGGTGATTTTTAATCTGAAGTCAAGATTGAAATGTCATTTAGTGAGACACTGATATGTAGCATTTTGGGAAGTCAGTAAACTTAAGAGTGAGAAGTTACTAAGTCATTGAAGAACAGTGAAAGAAGTAGGGATTTTTAGCTTAGAAAAAAAATGGAGTATGTGAGTTCTCTGAGGGCTATAGGAATGTGTCAGTCTTGCTCACCACTGTATCCTCAACTCTTGGTATGAACCTGAGCACGTAGTAGAGATTTGGTAAATATTTATTGGCTGACAGAAGAATATCTATCATTAGGTGTTTAAAAGATAGTCATTGTAGAACTACAGAGATTATCCCCAAAAAAGTTTTATAATAATAATGTGCCACTTAATTTTATGATTAAAAATAATGAACTGGATACTTAATTCATTTATTATTTCAATTTATTATTTACTTTGTGCTAGGCACTGAGGATTCCATTTGATTCTCTGGTCAAATCCATGAAGTTTGTATCATTCAAATAATAGGGATGTGTCAAGAAACTGACACTTGGGGGTTAAGTAATTTGCCTAAGGTTACAAAGCTAAGTGACAAGAGCTGGAATTCTTTTTTTTTTTTTTTTTTTTGAGACAGAGTCTTGCTCTGTCGCCCAGGCTGGAGTGCAGTGGCACCATCTTGGCTCACTGCAAGCTCCGCCTCCTGGGTTCACGCCATTCTCCTGCCTCAGCCTCCGAGTAGCTGGGACTACATGCATGCACCACCACGCCTGGCTAATTTTTTGTATTTTTAGTAGAGACGGGGTTTCACTGTGTTAGCCAGGATGGTCTCGATCTCCTGACCTCATGATCCGCCCGTCTCGGCCTCCCAAAGTGCTGGGATTACAGGCTTGAGCCACTGCGCCCGGCCAAGAGCTGGAATTCTTAAAGTCTGTACTCTTAACTACTATGCCTGACCATAAATCTTCACCACAACCCTAAGAGTTAGATACTGTAATTCCCATTTTGTAGTGGAAATAGGTTTAGAAAGGTTATGCAGCTTGCCTAAGGGCACATTGCTTGAGTGGAAGATTTGGGACTTGGACTCAGACATTGTGACTCTAGAGTCCATACTGTTAACTGCTATGCTAAGAGCCCCCTGCTTCCTATCGTATAACGTCCAACCTTGTATTTTCATGAGATTATTAACCACAGTTGACAGCTCATGTTGCTCTCCTTATACCTTTTGGCAGTCCTCACTGACTTTTGACTGATGGTTTGAATTTGGATTACTGTCTTGAATCTCCTTAGTACCCTGGGCTCTGGTAGTCCTAGAAAATAAAACATTTCTTTACTAGGTTCTTTTTCTTCTTCATTTCTTTTTTCTTTTAGTTAGGATTTTAAATTAGAATTTTCATAAACTTGCTTGTATTAATACACTGGTATCTATTAGCTTCAGTTATTTGAGTCAGTAGTCTCCAGACTTAAAAATTTTGTGCTGTATCATTAAAAGAAAAAAT
This sequence comes from Macaca nemestrina, assembly GCF_043159975.1. NCBI lineage: Eukaryota > Metazoa > Chordata > Mammalia > Primates > Cercopithecidae > Macaca > Macaca nemestrina. The sequence continues at coordinate 18,108,227 of NC_092128.1, forward strand.
TGACCACATTACCCCTGGTACATATCTGTTTTATTTACGCTATATGTGTACCACTGAAGAAAATGGTAATACTTTATAAAATATGAACTTGTTAAATGAATTTTTTTAACGCTAAGCTAAAAATGATACAAGTTTAAAATTATGAAGGGTGTTTTGGTCTTTAGCTAGTGTTTCAAGTTATAACATACCATTAGGCCAAGCTTTGTTATAATAGTGTATACAAATTCATATTTTAAGTAACCTGGATAATTTTTTTTAAAATAGCCAGTTTCTTGTCAGAGATTAAGTAACCTGGATAATTTTTTAAAAGCCAGTTTCTTGTCAGAGATTATTAGATTAGGGTTTCTCAACATTGGTGCTGTTGATGTTTTGTAATGGATATGATTCTTGCTTGTGGGGTTTTGATCTGCAGTTGGGTGAATCCTAGGATGCAGAACTTGCAGGTATGGAGGGCCACTGTAAAAGTGGCATTTTGGGTGGGGCAATAATACTATGCATGGTAGGATGTTTAGCAGCTTCCCTGGCCTCTGCTCACAAGATGCCAGTAGTACCCCCCAGTAGAAACATTAAAAATGCCATGAGACATTTCCAAATGTCTTGAGGGGCAAAATTGCTTCTGGTTAAGAACCACTAGATTAGATCATTGTTTTTGTTTTTGTTTTCTTTTCTTTTTTTTTTTTTTAAAGACAGAGTTTCGCTCTTATTGCCCAGGCTAGAGTGCAATGGCGCAATCTTGGCTCTCTGCAACCTCCACCTCCCGAGTTCAAGCGATTCTCCTGCCACAGCCCCCTGAGTAGCTGAAATTACAGGTGCCCACCACCACACCCTGCTAATTTTGTACTTTTAGTAGAGACAGGGTTTCTCCATGTTCGTCAGGCTGGTCTCAAACTCCTGACCTCAGGTGATCTGCCCGCCTCAGCCTCCCAGAGTGCTGGGATTATAGGTGTGAGCCACCGTGCCCGCTAGATCATTGTTTTTATCCTGTATTATGGATGACAAACAGCTTGTACTAGAGTAGGGTAAGTGTTAACTTTGATTTTTTTTCCCTCTAGCAGCAATAATGTTTTCTTCAGTATGAAGTTTAAGGTCTGTTTGTAGGAATTCTTTTAAGTCACTTATCCATTATATAAGGTTTAGTTTAAACTTGGTAACATAATCTATACATTTACTTAAATCAATATATGGGAGTCATAGTATGTCACAATGAGATAAATGCAAGAGGAGAGCCCCTGTCGAGTGTTCTGCCATATGGAATGCCCAGTCTTCAGCAGACCTCTTGACTGCATGTGTCACATCTCTGATACTAACCCTAAGTTAGGGTGCCTATGTAAATAGGTGCCATATTAAATGCCGAGGCCAGGCACAGTGGCTCATGGCTGTCATCCCAGCACTTTGGGAGGCCGAGGTGGACGGATCACAAGGTCAGGAGATCGAGACCATCCTGGCTAAACACAGTGAAACACCATCTCTACTAAAAATATAAAAAATTAGCCAGGCGTGGTGGCATGCGCCTGTAGTCCCAGCTACTTGGGAGGCTGAGGCAGGAGAATCGCTTGAACCCAGGAGGTTGCAGTGAGCCGAGATCATGCCACAGCACTGTAGCCTGGGTGACACAGCGAGACTCTGTCTCAAAAAAAAAAAAAAAAAAAAAAAATTAAACAAGCATGGTGGCATGCATCTGTAGTCCCAGCTACTTGGGAGGCCAAGGTGGGAGGATTGCTTGAGCCCAAAAGTTTGAGCCTGTAATGAGCTGTGATCACACCACTGCACTCCAGCCTGGGTACAGAGTGAAACCCTACATCTCAAAAAATAAATATTAAATGCTTACTTTTTCTAATTTTCTAGATGAACACGTTAACTAAATAATGTAGCCTACCTATATTCCCAACAAAGAGTTTTCCTATGGGCCTTCAGGTGTATGTGCATACCTGTTTTGTAAATGACTTGTTTGGCCATCACATTGTAACTTACTGTTCAATTTGTGTCACTGCAGCCATATTACTGAAAAGGGAAAAGTAATTTTAGCTCTCTGAACTGACCTCCACCTAACCAAGTCATCAGGTTAACTGATGTTCTCCATTTCAAAAAATATTTGTGGTCAGATTAGGTGTGAATCATATTTAAAGGAAGACTGTTGGTCCTATATCAAAGATTAGAGAATGAATGTTCATTTTACAGTTTTAAGTTAAAATGTTTAAGGTCAGTGTTTACCATTGCTTATGATTCCCTGATTTAACTGACCTTTTCAGTTAACTAGCCACTAGGCATAATTACATTGACTGTAGGGGCTTCTTTTGTGCCACACCAGTGTTGGAATTGTGTTGATTTACTTGTGGAGTTGGGACTACAGATTCTCTCAGCAGCCTGCTTACTTACCTGGTTGTCTCAACTTGTAGCTGAATTATTATACAAAGTTTTCAAACTTTCTGCTTTGAAATGGTCATTTACTCAAAACCATGGCTTCCTCCTTGCTACCTTACAGGGTGGTTGTGAGAGTATTCCTCAGCAGTAGTTCAGACTCTCATTACTTCTTGCCTATAATTGTAGCATGCTTTTAATGGGATTCCCTGCCTCCAGTACCTCTCTGGCTTGTTGGTTAACATAAACATTATTGCCAGATTAAACATCCTGAAATATAATGTCTAATCAGAACAAAAGCCATTTATAACAATAAAAACTACATTAAAAATTACTTATGTCCTGGGCTTAGATGTGGTCTCTGCAATCAGATGTTCATTAAACAAATTATTTAAAAAAATACGTATGTACACACACACACGAATTCTGAATTGTGTTATGTGCCAAAAGAAAAAATACGGGGTGATGTGAGAGCTCAATGAGGATCAAATATAGATTGGCAGGAGGGTGATGAGGAGAGACTTCTTTGAGAAAGTTAGATTTAAACTATCTGAAGAAGCTGTGCTTAGTTTAGAAAAGTGCTAGGCAAAGAGTGTTCCAGGAAGAAGGAATAGCATGTGTGAAGGCTCTGCTCTGCTTCTGAAATTGTGGAAGCTTATTGAGTATGGCATAGAGTGAATAGTGCCTGATGAGGCCGGAGGTAGGCTGGGATGAGATCTTTTCACATCTTGCACTCTATACTAAGAAGTTGAGGTTTTATTCTGAGTGACTGGGGAGCCATTAAAGGGTTTAAGGAAGGGAAGTGTTGTGAATCAGTTATGTGTTTTACAGATTCTACTCTGACTACAGAGTGGATGAGACTAGAATGGGAGTTAGAGCAAAAGAAGTGAGGAAACCAGTTAGAATTCCTTTTTAAGTAGTAGGTCAGAGAGAAAGGATGATAATTTTAACTAGAGTCATGACGGTAAACAAGGTAACACATGAAGTGATTATGTCATAGGCTATTACCATTACCCTGTGAAGAAAGTATGAGCAGAATAAGATTTAGAATAAACTTATCTAAGCCCATCTAATAAAGGGTGGTGTGAGGAACTGAAACAATGGGTGTTTAAGGACATTTGGTCCTTGTCTCTAAAATAAAATCCAAACTCTGTTGAAGATTTTTCAGCCTACTCTTATTATCTTTATCCTCTCCCAAACTCTTACTCACCTATGCTATAACCATACCAAACTATTGCAGTGAGTATCATGAACATGCCCTGTACCCTGATGCCACTGATGATTGTTTACTATGGCTAGAATACTCTTACTCCCCCACACACTTAACAAAACCCTACTCATTGTTTAGGATCCAGATCAAATATGAATGAAGCCTTCCAAATTTGCCTCCAGATTGATACTGCCCATTTATTTTCTTTTAACCATAGTAGTTCTTATTAATATCACATTATAGTATATTATTCAGTAGATTTCTGCGTAACTGATTATGTGCCAGGTACTATGTGTAGACATTATGGACATATCCACATGTAAAAATAGACACAGTTGCCACATTTGTGGAATCTACATTCTAACACAGACCTTGAAGGAAATCTGGGCACAAATATGTAACTAAATGTTAATAAGAGGTATGAAGGGATAGTAAAGGGTGCCTGCAGGTTTCTGAAACCCTAATAAGGCCCTTGAGGTCAAAATTATTTTCATAATCCTACTAAGATACTATTTGCCTTTTCATTTTCGTTCTCGTGAGTATATAGTAGTAATAGGATTTATGATATTGCAACAAATTGAATACAGAAGGTGGGAGAATCCAGGTATCTTTTGTTAAGACAGACGTTAAAGAAATTGGCAAAAAAAAAAAAAAAAAAAAAAATTTAAAAACAGCCACTTTGGGGCCGGGCACGGTGGCTCACACCTGTAATCCCAGCACTCTGGGAGTCCGAGGTGGACAGATCACTTGAGGTCAGGAGTTCAAGACCAGCCTGGCCAACATGATGAAACCCTGTCTCTACCAAAAATAGCCAGGTGTGGTGGCACACGCCTGTAATCCCTCCCTGTAATCGGAAGGCTCAGAGGCAGGAGAATCGCTTAAACTCAGGAGGTGGAGGTTGGAGTGAGCTGAGATCGTGCCATTGCACTCCAGCCTAGGTGACAAGAGCAAGACTGTGTCTCAAAATAAATAAATAAATAAAAATGAATAGGCCACTTTGCCTTCTCATTGTTTTTTGATGTTTTGGAAAATGTGGTTATTTTTTTCATTAAAAAATAGATCACTTTTGTTAATTAGTTTTCTTGTCATTTTAAAGTGAATTTTAAACATTTCTTGGTTATAATTTTTAATGTGGTAAATACTGATAGCAATAAACTACATAGATAAAAGCTTTCTAGGGTCCTCCATAATTTTTAAGAATATAAAAGGGCCAAGTGTGGTGGCTAACACCTGTAATCCCAACACTTTGGGAGGCCAATGCAGGAAGATCCAACATAGCAAGACCCTATCTCTACAAAAAATTTAAAAATTAGCCAGGCATGATGGTGTGTGCCTGTAGTCCTGGTTACTTGGGAGGCTGAGGTGAGAGAACCACTTGAGCCCAGCCCAGAGTTTGAGATTGTGGGGAGCCATGGTCATGCACTGCATTCTTGCCTGGGCTACAGAGTGAGACCCTATCTCAAAAAAAAAAAAAAATTATGTTTATACACACACACACACACACACACACACACACACACACACACACACACAGAGATTGTGAAACCAAAATGAGAATCCCTGTAATGGGAATCTTATTTAAATTGGGGGCTTCTAGAGAAGTGAAAGATATCTTATGTCTCCGTTAAACACTTACGTTCTAAAAATTAGGAGTGTGGTTTTCTCTATATTTCCAAAAACTACAATTCTTTTTATATAATGAGTTTGTTGGTTGAATCTGATTTTTTTTAAAAAATTTTAATTTAAAAATTTTTTAATTTTTAAAAATATGGGGTGCTTCATGAATTTACATGTCATCCTTAGGCAAGGGCCATGCTAATCTTCTCTGTATTATTCCAATTTTAGTATATGTGCTGCTGAAGCAAGCACCAGATTTTGTTATCAAAGTCTACTGTAGATGCCCGTTCTTTCTTTAAGTTGTGGTTTGGTTGAAACCTTTGTTGGAAATACCGTCTTATTTCTGATTGCTGTAGGAAATAGAACTTGATTCAAATTCCTCTTTGGTATGAAGCTGGGAAGATTACTTATCTTGCTAAACCTTACCATTATTTATGTGTAACATGGAATACATTTTATCTTACTGTGGTGTAATGATTTAATGAACTAATGTATATGACCTGATTAATAAGTGACCAGAACAGAGACGATCCATAAAATGGTAATTCTTTTTATTTTATATACACAGCATATACATACTCGGGTTAGTTTCAGTTAGTGAGCAGAGAGGTCTGTGGATAAATCAGGATATAACAATCGTCATTCAAGGACATATTCACCATTCAGTGTATCAGAAGGCAGAAAGCCAGAATGATCTGTTGTATGGTTATTCATCTTTAGAAAAAGGAACAGAAAAGGTGGGCTTAGAATATTTTAAATAAGTAGCTCTATATTACAGTGTAGATGATTTACGGATAGGGTAGAGTTTTATGTGTCTGGCACTGCAAAAGTGCCTCACTTTTACTAAATGAATAATATTAATTAACTAGAGATTCTTGAAAACACATTTTTAGAAGCCTTGAAAAAGATGTATACTACAGATTAAAGGCCAAGCCTGAGAAAGCTTACATGGCTAACTGGAAAAATAAATAAAGGTACCATAGAGGAAAAACAAAATTGCCCTGTGGGGAGAACATGTGGTGTCATATGGTGTGACTAAATAGGATCCAGTGAGATAAGACAAGGTAGAGCATCTTGGGAGTGATTCCATGTTCCAAGGTTGAAAAATATTAACTACATTAAAGATAGTAAGCCAGTGAAAGAATCCTCAAGATCCCAGTGCAGAATGTTTGCCAAGAGATAAGAAGATCAACTGACTGCTTTGGTATTCATAGCAGAAAGCCATAAGAAAATTATCCTTTTGATACTCTTTTTTTGAAGAAGATAGGTCCTTTTTTTTTTTTTTTTTTTTTTTTTGAGATGGAGTTTTGCTCTTGTTTCCTAGCTGGAGAGCAGTGGCGCAATCTCGGCTTACTGCAGCCTCCACCTCCTGGGTTCAAACAATTCTCCTGCCTCAGCCTCCTGAGTAGCTGGGATTACAGGCATGCACCACCATGTCCGGCTAATTTTGTATTTTTAGTAGAGACAGGGTTTCTCCATGTTGGGCAGGTTGGTCTCGAACTCCTGACCTCAGGTGATCCACCCGCCTCGGACTCCCAAAGTGCTGGGATTACAAGTGTGAGTCACTGCGCCCAGCCAAAGATAGGTCCTTTCTAAAGACAGATACTTAGAGCCAGGTGCTGTGGCTCATGCCTGTAATCCCAGCACTTTGGGAGGCTGAGGCAGGTAGATCACCTAAGGTCTGGAGTTTGAGACCAGCCTAACCAACATGGTGAAACCCAGTCTCTACTAAAAATACAAAACTTAGCTGGGCGTGGTGGCATACGCCTGTAGTCCCAGCTACTCAGGCGACTGAGACAGGAGAATTGCTTGAACCCCTGGGAGGCAGAGGTTGCAGTGAGCCGAGATCACACCTCTGCCCTCCAGCCTGTGCGACAGAGCAAGACTCCATCTCAAAAAAAAAAAAAAAAAAAAAAAAAAAAAAAAAAAAAAAAAGATACTTTGATAAAGAAATAATAGTTATTTCTCATTTTATTTCTCATTTGAGATGATCTCAAAGTTGGCTAAAGCGACTCACAGGTTTGGACCTATAAATTGCTTTCATTTTAAATATTAGGTTGGTGCAAAAGTAATTTTGGTTTTTGCCACCCAATAGAGAGGATTGTAGGCATTTTTTTTCTTTGTATAACAACTGTAAAGCATTGCAGGAATTATATGTAGAATAATAGGCATACTTTGTTTTATTATGTTTCATTTTATTGTACTGTACAGATGTGTTTTTTTGTTTGTTTGTTTTTAACAAATTGAAGATTGGTGGCAACCCTACATCAAGCAAGTCTGTTAGCACCATTTTTCCAACAGCACATGCTCACTTTGTGTCTCTGTGTCACCTTTTAGTAATTCTTGAAATATTTCAAATTTTATCCGTTTTGGTGTTCTGTGATCTTCCATGATACTATTGTAATTGTTTTGGGGTGCCACAAACCACACCCATGTAAGGCAGTGAACTTAATCAGTAAATGATGTGTGTGTTCTCACTGCTCCACTGGCTGGCTGTTTCCCCAACTCTTCTCCAGCCTCCCCATGCCCTGAGACACAACAATGTTGAAGTTAGGCCAATTAATAACCCTACAATGGCCTCTAAGTATTCAAGTGAAACCAAGAGTCACATGTCTCTTGAAATCAAAAGTTAGAAATGATTAAGCTTAGTGAAGAAGGCGTGTCAAAAAGCTATTCCTTTTGTGCCAGACAGCCAGGTTGTAAATGTAAAGGCAAAGTTTTGCAAGGAAACTACAAGTGCTACTCCAGCGAATACATGAACGATAAGAAAGCAAAACATGCTCATGCCTGTAATCCTAGCACTTTAAGAGGCCAAGGTGGGAGGATCACTTGAAGCTAGGAGTTCGAGACCAGCCTGGCCATCATAGTGAGACCTCGTTTCTGTTAATTTAAAAAAAGCAAGCAAGCAGAACAGCCTAATTGCTGATATGGAGAAAGTTTTAGTGATCTGGATAGAAGATCAAACCAGCCGCAACATTCCTTTAAGTCAGTGACTGGCTTTAAAGCTTCAAAGGACAGGCTGACTCTGTTATTAGAGGCTAATGCAGCTGGTGACTTTAAGTTGAAGCCAGTGCTCATTTATCATTCCAAAAATCCTAGGGCCCTTTGGAATTCTGCAAAATTTACTCTGTTTGTGCTCTGTAAATGGAACAATGAAGCCTGGATGACAGCACATTTTTTTACAGCATGATTTACTGATTATTTTAAGCCCACTGTTGAGACCCACTGCTCATAAGAAAAAAATATCCCTTCCAACATATTACTACTCATTGACAATGTACCTGGTCACCCAGGTACACTCTGATGATGTACAAGGAAGATTAATGTTCTCTTTTGTTTTTTATGTGTGTGTGCTTTTTTTGTTTTGAGACAGGGTCTCACTCTGTTGCCCAGGCTGGTGTGCAGTGGTGTGATCATAGCTATCTGCACCCTTGAACCCCTGAGCTCTAGTAATCCTCCTGCCCCAGCTTCCTGAGTAGGTGGGACCACAGGCACGCACCACAATGCTCAGCTAATTTTTTTTTTTTTTTTTTTTTTTTGAGGCAGAGTCTCGCGCTCTTGCCCAGGCTGGAGTGCAGTGGCTGGATCTCAGCTCACTGCAAGCTCCGCCTCCCGGGTTCACGCCATTCTCCTGCCTCAGCCTCCCGAGTAGCTGGGACTACAGGCGCCCGCCACCTTGCCTGGCTGGTTTTTTGTATTTTTTAGTAGAGACGGGGTTTCACCGTGTTAGCCAGGATGGTCTCGATCTCCTGACCTCGTGATCTGCCCATCTCGGCCTCCCAAAGTGCTGGGATTACAGGCTTGAGCCACCGCGCCCGGCTTTTTTTTTTTTTAAAGATAGAGACGGGGTCTGACTATGTTTCCCAGGCTAGTTTCACAAACTCCTGGTCTCAGATGATCCTCTTGCCTCAGTAATGTTTTTCCCAACCACTAATATAACATTCATTCTGCAGCCCATGGATCAAGGAATAATTTTGACTTTCAATTCTTATTTAAGAAGTATCTTTCATTAGGCTATAGCTACCATAGATAGTTATTCCTCTGATGAATCTGGGTAACATTAATTGAAAACCTTCTGCAAATTATTCACCTTTCTAGATGCCATTAAGAATGTTTGTGATTCATGAGAGGAGGTCAAAATAGCACCATTAATAGGAGTTTGGAAGACGTTGATTCTAATGCTTGTGGATGACTTTGAGGGGTTCAAAACTTCAGTGGAGGAAGGAATTGCAGGTGTGGTAGAAATAGCAAAATAACTAGAATTAGAAGTGGAGCCTAGAGATGTGACTGAATTGCTACAATGTCATGGTAAAACTTGAACAAATGAGAAGTTGCTTCTTACAGATGAGCAAAGAAAATGATTTTTTGAGATTGGATTTACTCCTGCTGAAGATGCTGTGAACACTGATAAAATGACAGCAAAATATATAGAATTTTACATAAAATTAGTTGATGAAGCACTAGCACAGTTGAGAGGACTGACTCCAAGTTTGAAAGTAGTTCTACTGTGGTTCAGATGCTATCAGACCATATTGCCTGGTTCAGATAAATCTTTTGTGAAAAGAAGTCAGTCGGCACAGCAGACTTCATTGTTGTCTTGTTTTGAGAAATTGCCGGTCGGGCGTGGTGGCTCACGCCTGTAATCCCAGCACTTTGGGAGGCCAAGGCAGGCAGATCACCTGAGGTCAGGAGTTCAACACCAGCCTGACCAACCTGGTGAAACCCCGTCTCTACTAAAAATACAAAAATTAGCCAGGTGTGGCAGGCACCTGTAATATCCCAGCTACTCAGGAGGCAGAGGCAGGAGAATTGCTTGAACCCAGGAGGCAGAGATTGCAGTGAGCCAAAATTGTGCAACTGCACTTCCAGCCTGGGAGACGACAGAGCGAGACTCCCATCTTAAAAAAAAAAAAAAAAAAGAAAGAAAGAAATTGCCACAGTTACCCTAACCTTTAGCAACCACTGACTTGATCAGGCAGCAGCCATCGACACTGAGGCAAGACCCTCCACCAACACAAAGATGATGACTCGCCCAGGTAATTGTTAGTGGTTTTTAACACTATTTTAAAATGAAGATATGTACTTTCTTTTTTTAGAATAATGCTATTGGACATTACTAGACTACATTATAGTCTACACTTTTTTGTTGTTAATTTAAAAATTGTGGGCCGGATGCAGTGGCTCACCTCTGTAATCCCAGCACTTTGGGAGGGTGAGGCAGGCAGATCACAAGGTCAAGAGATCAAGACCATCCTGGCCAACATGGTGAAACCCCATCTCTACTGAGAATACAAAAATTAGCTGGGTGTGGTGGCACATGCCTGTAGTAGCAGCTACTCGTGAGGCTGAGGCAGGAGACTCTCTTGAACCCGGAAGGCGGAGGTTGCGGTGAGCCGAGATTGCGCCACTGCACTCCAGCCTGGCAACAGAGCAAGTCCCTGTCTCCAAAAAAAAAAAAAAAAATTTTTTTTTTGGCCAGACGTGGTATTTCACACCTGTAATCCTGGCTCTTTGGGAGGCCGAGGCAGGCGGATCACTTGAGGTCAAGAGTTCGAGACTAGCCTGACCAACATGGTGAAACCGCGTCTCTACTAAAAATACAAAAAAATTAGTTGAACTTGGTGGCGCATGCCTGTAATCCCAGCTGCTTGGAATGCTAAGGCAGGAGAATCGCTTGAACCCGGGAGGCAGAGGTTGCAGTGAGCTGAGATTGCACCACTGCACTCCAGCCTGGGCGACAGAGCAAGACTCCATCTCAAAGGGAAGAAAAAATGGATATGTATAGTTTTACGTATTTCTGGGGTACGTGTGATATTTTGATATAGGTATACAGTGCGTGATGCTGAAGTTGAGGTGATTGGGATACCCGTCACCTTAAACATTTATCTTTGTGCTGGGAACATTACCGTTCTTCTTTTCTAGCTATTTTGAAATATACAATAAATTGTTAACTATAATATCCCTACTATATCAAATACTAGAACTTATTCCTTCTGTCCAATTGTATGTTTGTACCCATTAACCAACTTCCCTTTATCCCCTTCTCCCTCCTTTTCTTCCCAGACTCTGATAACCACTACACTACTGTTTACCTCCATGAGATCCTTTATGTATTTTGGATACAGATCCTAACTAAATCCATGACTTGCAGCTATTTTCTTGCATTCTGTAGGTGTTTTTTCACTTTCTTGAGAATATTCATTGCACAAAAGGTTTTAATTTTGTTGAAGTACAATTTGTCATTTGTTTTGTTGTTGTTGCTCATACTTTTGGTGTCATATCTAAGAATCCACTGCTAAATCCAAGGTCATTAAGATTTACCCCTATGTTTTCTTCTAGGAGTTTTATTATTTTAGCTGCTATGTCATGTATTCATTTTGAGGGCTTTTAAAACATGGTGTGAGGTAGAGGTGGACTTTTCTAGCTATAAATTGTCCTCTGAGCATTGCTTTTGCTGTATTCCATCAGTTTTGGTATGTGTGTTTTTTGTTTTCATTTGTCTAAAAGTATTTTCTAATTTCTCTTGTGATTTCTTTTTTGATCTTGTATCTATTCAAGAGGGATATTGTGTATAATTTTTTTTGTACAATGTTTCATATTAGTGTAAAGGTGATGCTGGCATCATAAAGTGAGTTGGAAATTATTTACTCCTTTTCTGTTTCATGGAAGACATTTTATAGAGGTAGTCTTTTTTTTTTTTTTTTTTTTTGAGACAGAGTCTCGCTCTGTCGCCCAGGCTGGAGTGCAGTGGCCGGATCTCAGATCACTGCAAGCTCCGCCTCCCGGGTTTACGCCATTCTCCTGCCTCAGCCTCCCGAGTAGCTGGGACTACAGGCGCCGGCCACCTCGCCCGGCTAGTTTTTTGTATTTTTTAGTAGAGACGGGGTTTCACCGTGTTAGCCACGATGGTCTCGATCTCCTGACCTCGTGATCCGCCCGTCTCGGCCTCCCAAAGTGCTGGGATTACAGGCTTGAGCCACCGTGCCCGGCCTTATAGAGGTAGTCTTATATCTTCTTTAAATATTTGATAGAACTTGCCACTAGAGATTTATTTTTAGAAAGGTTTTTAACTATGAGTTTAATTTCCTTAATAGTTACAAGATCATTCAGATTATCTGTTTTATCTTGTGAGAGTTTTTTCTTTGGTTTTTGAGGAATTGGTTCATTTTTTTCTAACATTTTGAATTTATGTAGAGTTTTTCATAGTATTAATCTTTAAATGTCTGTGTGTAGGGGAGTCTGTATTTCATTCTTTTTTTATTACTGATATTGTTAATTTGTGTCTTCCCTTTTTGTTTGTCAGTTTTGCTAGAGATTTATACATTGTATTGGTCTATTCAACAAACAAGCTTTTGTTTTCATCATTTTTTTTCTGTTTTCAATCTCATGAATTTCTGCTTTTTATTATTTTTGTGTTGCTTTCTTTGGGTTTATTTTTTGTTCTTCATGTTTCTTAAGATAGACTTGCAACTGTTTTTCTTTGCTGATATAACAGTATCAATTTAAGAGCAGGGCTTAGTGGCGCATGCCTGTAATTCCAGCTATTTGGGAGGCTGAGATGGTAGCATCATTTGAGCCTAGGAGTTTGAAACTAGACTGTGCAACATACAAGGACCCCCCCCCCAATCTCTTAAAAAAACTGAAAAAAAAAAAAAATGGCATAAGCTTAATGATATTAGTTCACTGTAGCACTACTGTAGTTGCATCCCACAGATTTAGTATGTTGTATTTTCATTCAGTTGAATACTGAACTAGCCTTGTGATCCTGGAATTAACCTTATTGTCATGTTTATTATGCCTTTTATAATTGCTGGATTCAATATGCTAATGTTTTGCTAATGATTATGAGGAATGTTAGTATGTAGTTTGGGGCTTCCATTTGACCCAAAGATTATTTAGAAATGTGCTGTTTAATTTTCAAGGATTTAGAGATTTTCCTATTAGCTTTCTATTTCTAGTTTAATTCTATTATGGTCAGAGAACAAACGTTTGTGTGTTTTTTTAAGCTTGTGAAAGTTTGTCTTATGACTCAGAAGAACATGGTCTGTTTTGGTGAGTGTTCCATGTGCATTTGACAAGAACATGTATTCAACTGTTAAGTAGAATGTTATATAAATATCAATCAGATCAGGTGAGTTGATGGTGTTCATTTCTTCTATATTACTAATTTTCTGTCTACTAGTTCTATTAAAGGAGTGCTGAAGTCATCAAATATAATTAAGAATTTGTTTTCCTATTTGTAATGTTCTGTAAGTTTTTATTTCATGTTCTTTGAAGCTCCATTATTAGGTGCGTATACATTAGTTATGCTTTCTATTATGTGAATTATATTTGAAGTGAATTACTCATAGATTACATATAGTTGGGTCATTTTAAAAATTCATTCTAACAATCTTGTCTTTTAATTTGTATCTATAGACTATTTACATTTAATGTAATTTGGGTATGTTTAGATTTGGGTTTATCAGTTTAGTAATTTGTTTTCTCTTAGCTGCTTCTGTTTTCCATTACTCTGTCTTTCCTGCATTCTTTTAGATTGTTTGAACAATTTTTAGCCATTCTGTTTTAATTTACCTGTTGTGGCTTAAAAATTCTTAACTCTCCATGTAGTTTTAGTGATCAATCCAGAGATTACATTATAAAAACTTAACATTTTCACCACCTGCTTTAAAATAAATTCATTTATTTTAAGTGGATTATGGTCCACTTAAAGAAATGTTAAAACTACATGGGTCTCTTCATCCAGTCTCCTCCTTTTCTCTTATTGTTAGCTGTATGTTACATTTCCATTAATTGAAAGCTTCATTGGGCAGTGCTGTTGTTTTTACTTCCAACCATTAAACATATTAAAGGAAACTAAGAGGAGAGGGTTAGTGTATTTTTGTCTGCATGTTTACCATTTTCCTTACTCCTCAACGTACTCTTCCTGGTTACCTCCTGGTATCATTTCCCTTCTGTGTGAGAAATTTCTTTTAGCAATTCTTTTAGAACAGGTCTGCTGGTAGCAAATTCTCTTAGTTCCCATTTATCTGAAAATATCTTTGTTTTATGATCATTCTGAAAGATACTTTAACTGGATATAGAATTTTAGCCTGACAGTTTTCTTCTCTTTCAGCACTTTAAAATGTGTAACTTCCTTCTGGCCTTCATGGTTTCTACTGAAAAACCTGTTGTTATTTGAAGTGGTGTTCCCCTATATTTTATGGATTGTTTGTCTCTGTTTTCAAGATTTCTAGGCTGGGTGCAGTGGCTCACACCTGTAATCCCAGCACTTTGGAAGGCCGAGGCGGGTGGATCACCTGAGGTCGGGAGTTTGAGACCAGCCTGGCCAACATGGTGTAATCCTGTCTGTACTAAAAGTACAAAATTTAGCCAAGCATAGTCACGGGCACCTGTAATCCCAGCTTCTGGGGAGGCTGAGGCAGGAAAATCACTTGAGCCCGGGAGGCAGAGGTTGCAATGAGCTGAGATAACTTTTGCACTCCAGCCTGGGTGACAGAGTACGATGCTATCCCAAAAAATAATAGTAATTTTTTGTGTTTCATTGTCACCACTTTATGATGTGTGAGAGTGTGAAATTCTACATATTTATCCATTTTGGGATTCACTGACCTTTTTGAATCTGTAGTTTTATGTCGTTTGTCAGATTTGGGAAGGCTTTTGATATTATTTCTTCAGATATTTTTAATCATCCTATTATTTGCTTTTAGAAGTTCACTGACACAGATGTGAGATCCTTTGTTACTGTCCCATAGATCCCTGATATATTACTCTATTCTCGAATTGCTATAAAGAAATGCCTGAGACTAGGTAATTTATAAAGAAAAGAGGTTCAGTTGGCTCATGGTTCTGCAGACTGTACAGGAAACATAGCAGATTCTACTTCTGTGGAGGCCCCAGGAAACTTAAAATCATGGTGAAAGGTGTAAAGGGGAAGCAGGCATATCTCTCATGGCTGGGGCAGAAGCAAGAGATGGGGAGGGTGCCATATACTTTTAAATGACCAGATCTTATAAAAACTCACTATCGCAATGACAGCACTAAGGGGGATGGTGTTAAGCCATGAGAAACCACTTCCATGATCCAATTATCTCCCACCAGGCCCCACCTCCAATATCGGGGATTACATTTGAACATGAGATTTGGGCGGGGACCTAGATTCAAACCATATCACCTTGGTTCTGTTCATTTTATTTTAATCCCCACAGCTACATCAAGTGGAGACCCTGGTTCTCTCCCCGCTCTTAGAATGTTGGCTCTTTTGAAGATGCTATTGTTGCTGCTGCCACCATGGGGTTACTTGAGGGTTAGGGTGAGAAAAGTGAAGGGAAAAAACTGAGACACTATCTTTGAATGTTATTTCTTTTTTTTTCTTTGAGCTAGAACTGGCGAGCTTCCCCCAGAGCTCTCTGTACCCCAGTGCCCCCTTCTGGGTTGGCTGAGAGATACTAGAATTTCTTTTAAATAATAAACTTTTTAAACTTTTTTTTCTTTGCCTTTTTTT
Source organism: Macaca nemestrina (assembly GCF_043159975.1). Classification (NCBI taxonomy): domain Eukaryota; kingdom Metazoa; phylum Chordata; class Mammalia; order Primates; family Cercopithecidae; genus Macaca; species Macaca nemestrina. The sequence continues at coordinate 18,123,916 of NC_092128.1, forward strand.
TTTTTTTTTTTTACTTCTTTTTCTTTTAAAAAGTGAACTTTTTTTAGGCCAGTCGCAGTGGCTCACGCCTGTAATCCCAGCACTTTGGGAGGCCAAGGTGGGCAGATCACAAGGTCAGGAGATCGAGGCCATCCTGGCTAACATGGTGAAACCCCGTCTTTACTGAAAATACAAAAATTAGCTGGGCCTGGTGGCACGTGCCTGTAATCCCAGCTACCCAGGAGGCTAAGGCAGGAGAATCGCTTGAACCAGGGAGTTGGAGGTTGCAGTGAGTCGAGATCATGCCACTGCACTGCAGCCTGGCGACAGAGCAAGACTCCGTCTCAAAAAAAAAAAAAAAAGTAAACTCACTGATGGTTTTGTAATGATTGAGATCCTTGTCCTCTATCCCAATCTGTCTACTGCTATTTACTTCCAGCGTTCTCGATTAGCTGCTCTGTGTGTTCTCTCCAAGTTTTATAGTTGGACTACATCTTTGAAGTGTGTTCCCACCCCCCATAATGTGTGACTACTAATATTTCTGCCCAATTTGTTTGTTTTTTTTTTTCCCTTGTTTTTATTTTTATTCTTGGCTTCCTAGGGGTTGCTCCTGTCTTTCCATAGCTTAATGTCAAGCTAAAAATATTTTGTTTAAATATTTCAGGGCCAGTAAGGTTTCTGTTCTTTCTTTGTGTGTCTATCTGTGTATCAGGGAGCATATTCAAACTTCAGGCCACCATGTTGCCTGACCTGGCTTTTGTTTTCCTTCAGGCTCCTCTGTGTCTCCTGTGTGCATGAACATGCAGAGGCTCAGTCAGTCAAGGATGTGTGCAGTTGTGGGCCCTGTCCAGACTTTGTAGCACATGCTTGCAGTGTCCATTCAATCAGTGGTGTGTAGAAAGTGCATGAAGCCCCCAACTTGCAGTGGAGGTTATCACTTAAATTCACAGTACTCCAAATCAATTGACAACACCTTCACGCACACAGTTTCTAGCTGAACACATAGCAACAGAGGGAGAGATTGGGCAGTCATCAGAAGAAGGGCTGGCAGCAGCCTCAAGCAAAAATGCCACAGATGGCTGGGCATGGTGGCTCACACCTCTTATTTCAACACTTTCGGAGTCCAAGGTGGGTGGATCACCTGAGGTCGGGAGTTCGAGACCAGCCTGGCCAACATGGTGAAACCCTGTCTGTACTAAAGATACAGAAATTGCCAGGTATGGTGGCGCATGCCTGTAATCCCAACTACCTGGGAGGCTGAGACAGGAGAATCGCTGGAACCTGGGAGGCGGAGGTTGCAGTTAGCTGAGATCGTACCATTGCACTCCAGCCTGGTCGACAAGAGCAGAACTCCGTCTCAAAAAAAAAAAAAAAAAAAAAAAAAAGCCACAGACTGTGATGTTCTTACTCAGATTCAGCCTTTCAGCCTTTGGCTGAATTCCAGAGCACTGAAATGGTTGTTTTGACGGTTTTGTTCAGCTTTATAGTTGCTTTTGGGGGAGAGGATTTATCAACGTACTCATTTCATCATGCCAGAAGTAGTAGTATTGATACGATTTTTTATATATATCTTAGAATTTTGAAGATACTGTTCCCTTATTTTCTAGTATACAACAATCTGATTCTTGTTTTTTATTCCTTAGAATTTTATTAGTACTTTCTTGTTTCCTTTTGAGTTTAATTTACCAAGATTTGTTTAATTTTATCTCTCTCCAAGCACCCAGGCTGGAGTGCAGTAGTACAATCATGGCTCACTGCAGCCTCCACCTCCTGGGCTCAAGTGATTCTCCCTCTTTGGCCTCCTAAATAGCTGAGACTACAGACACATGCCACCATACCTGGCTAATTTTTTTTTTTTTTTTTGGTAGAGATGAAGTCTTGCTATGTTGCCCAGGTTGGTCTCAAGCTCCTGAGCGCAAGCAGTCCTCCCGCCTCAACCTCCCAAAGTGCTGGGCTTATAGGCCTAAACCACCATGCCCAGCTCTTATTCTTTCTTTGTTGAAAAAGGAACTTTGGTTCTGAAGACTCTTATTTGCCTTTTGGCTCAAGGAGAAATTCTTAAATTTTATTTGTTATTTCTTCTTTTTTTAAATTCTCATAAAATTTCTCTTAGATGTATGTAGAATAATTTAATCTGTATTCTGTGATACTAACTTTACTCTCATAATTTTAGCTTTCATTTTACTTCATATTTTTTATTTCTTTTTTACTTTTTGTTAAAGTACCATTTGGACTTTAGCTTTGTCCATTTTGCTCGTTAACTCCTCTTATAGGTTTATTTCAACAAAGATTTTAAATTTCAAGCTTGTTCTGTGCAATTTATTTATTTTGAGATGGAGTTTCACTCTTGTTGCCCAGGCTGGAGTGCAGTGGTGCGATCTCGTTTCACTGCAGCCTCTGCCTTCCAGATTCAAATGATTCTCCTGCTTCAGCCTCCCAAGTAGCTGGGACTACAGGCATGTGCCACCACGACCGGCTAATTTCATACTTTTAGTAGAGACGGGATTTACCATGCTGGTCAGGCTAGTCTCGAACTCCTGACCTCAAGTGATCCACCCTCCGCAGCCTCCCAAAGTGCTAGGATTACAGGCATGAGCCGCCGTGCCTGACCTCTGTGCAATTTATTATTTTTGTTTTGTTTAATGAGTGCAGCTCATCCATAATAGGACTAGATACAATATAATTTTCTGTGCTCTTCAGTATATTAGCCAGTAGCTGCATGTGGCTGGGAATATGGCCTATGAGACAGATAAACTAAATTTTATATTTTATTTAATGTTAGTTTATATAAAATTAAATAGCCATACATGTCTAATGACTACTAGATTGTACAGCACAGCTCTGCAATTTAAGAATCCTTATACTTTTTGGCTTCAAAATAATTCTGATGCCTTAGTTTATCTCCTCATTCAATTGCATGTCTGTTTTTTATGCTCTTGGTTTTTTTTTTAGGTGTCTAAAGGTTAATAATGGTTAAAAATTATCAATATTGGAAGTTAGAGTAGGTTTCCTCAATACCTAAGTGAGTTTCTTCTGGAGAAAGTTAATATTGAATATAAAAATCCATTAATTTCTAGTTCTACTAAGTGAGCCTAGGCAGTCCTTGCTTTAGAGAATATGAGTACTACTTCTCAATTTGTGTATGTGTGTAGCCTATGTCCCTGTGGTCGCCAGAATTTACTATAATTCTGTCTCTGGCCATAGTGTCCAGACAGAAATCCCTGTAAACTGATTACCCTTTTCCACCAGGTTTAGACCAGATACAAATATTTGGGAGCAAAGACTGAGTTACTCTTTTATTTTTTTTTTTTTTGTGCGTAAGATGGAGTCTCGCTCTGTCCCTCAGGCTAGAGTAGTGGCGCAATCTTGGCTCACTGCAAGCACCGCTTCCAGGGTTCACGCCATTCTCCCGCGTCAGCCTCCCGAGTACCTGGGACTACAGGCGCGTGTCACCGTGCCCACCTATTTTTTTTTTTTTTTTTTAAGTATTTTTAGTAGAGACGGGATTTCACCATGTTAGCCAGGATGGTCTTGATCTCCTGACCTTGTGATCTGCCCACCTCAGCCTCCCAAAGTGTTGGAATTACAGGCATGAGCCACCGCGCCCGGCCAGACTGAGTTACTTTTGAACATGTAATTTGCATGTAAACCAAATTTGTTAAAAGTCTTTTTTTTTTTTTTTAAGTAAGAAAAGGCAGTGGTTTTGATTTGTGATGTCTCTTGTTAAGAGAAGTAAAAGAAAAAAAATTCTTGAAGAAAAGTGAGCCAGAATTACTGCCTAGGGAGCGATAGTCATATAGGTTCACAATGAAGCTTAGAAATGCTCTTTGTGGTTCTGTTTCCTCTTTTGCTTTAGTGTTCAGGAAACCAAAAACTGACAGTAGACTAGTTGGAAGATAGACTAAGGCTTTTTTTTTTTTTCTGGTTAACCTGTCTTAAGGGCGATATAACTAGAGACTTGGAAGTAAAGAGAGCTACCTGCAAAGACTTGAAGTACTAAGATTACCTAGAACCTGAATGCCCTGTGTTACTCTGCAGGTAGGGCATTTTATTGTTATGAAAAGATAAGAACTATTGTAAATAGTCTAAACTAATAATAATGAGTTAAGTATGGAATTGGCGTTTTTCCTTTAAAGTTTTAGCATTTAATTTTGAAATGTTTTAAAAATATTTTTGAAATCTGTTTCTATTTTTGAATTTCTCTTTTAAAAGTCAATCTAAAATAAGTGTGTATATCTTACATGGAAGGAATTATTAACTTCATTTTTTCATAAAAATAATCAGAGTAAGACTTTCAACAGATGTAACCTCTGTTCAACAACTGCAAGAGTTCAACAACTGCAACCTCTGTCTTCCAGGTATAAGCGATTCTCATGCCTCAGGCTCCTAAGTAGCTGGAATTACAGGCACCCGCCACCATGCCTGACTAATTTTTGTATTTTTAATAGAGATAGGATTTTGCCATGTTGGCCAGGTAGGTCTGGAACTCCTGACCTCAAGTGATCTGCCTGCCTTGGCCTCCCAAAGTGATGGGATTGCAGGCATGAGTCACCGCGCCTGGCCAGAAAACAGTGATTTTTTAAGATGTCATCAATTGTATGGTAAAATCTGAATTCAAAGATGTTAAGAACAGGATGGGGGGAAGGTGTCTCTTAGAACATATGAAAGACATGTTATTTCTGTCAGCTTCCAAACTTTTATCTTCAGCCACATCTTTTACTTGATTCCAGATTTGTATATCCAGCTCCTGTTTTACCTTTCCACTCTGATTGTTTAATCCACCTCCCAGGATATTTAAAATATAATTTTTAATTCTGCATCCTGTGCCTTGTCCTCTCAACCTCAGTGATCCTCCTTCATTCTTTTTGATTTTTGGCTCTTACATCCTTTGACTTAGGTTATAAACTGTAGAGTCAAGGATGACTCCCTTTTATGATACCTCAGATCTGTTTACCAGCAAATCCTACTGACTGTACCTTTATAATATATTTAGCATCTGACACATCTTACCATCTCTTCCACTATCAGGCTGATAAAAGCCACCATCGTCTTTCAGCTGGCCATCATTTCCCATCTAGTTTCGTGGCATTAACACTATGGTTCATTTCCAGTATAGCAGCCAGAGTAATACTTTAAAAATATAATTGATCATATTGTTTCCTTTTTTTCAAAAGTAACTTCATTGAGATTGAGTTCACCTACCATACAAATCACTCATATAAAGTGTACAGTGCAGAAGTTTTAGTGTATTCAGTGTGCACAACAACCATCACCAAATTTAATTTTAGAATGTTTTCTAATTAGCGGTAAAAGAAACCCCACACCCATAGCCATTCTCCCCCAATCCTTATATTCCCCTCATTTCTAGGCAATCTAATTTCTGTCTCTGTGGATTTTTCTATTCTGGACCATTTTATATACGTGGAATCATACACTGTGTGGTGTTTTGTGACTGCTTCTTTTACTTAGTGTGATGTTTCCAAGGTTTGGTCATGTTATAGAATATATCAGCGTTTTGTTTCTTTTTATTACCAAATAAAATTCCACTGAATGGATATGCGACATTTAATTTAGTCATCAGCTGATGAGTGTTTGGACTGTTTTAACTTTTTGGCTATTGTGAATAATGCTGTTATGAACATAACAGCATTGTTGTGTCTTCTGTTGTGGACTACTGTTTCTCTAACAGAATGTATTAATTTTCTTTTGTATAAAAGCCACTCCAAAGCCTGGTGCTTAAAACAACCACTGCTTGGGTCAGTGAGCATGCTATATTCTGCGCTGTGCTAACTTTGGCTGTGCTCATTCGTGTCTGTGACCAGTGGTGGTTTTAGGTAGATGGCTAGTCTAGGATGGTCTTGAGTATACAACTTGGTTCTAGTAGACTAGTCCAGGCGTGTTCTCATAGAAAGGCACAGGTGAGAGAGTGAGCAAGTTCAATTGTACGAGAGGACAAGACTTGCATACTTGCATTTTAAGACTCTCTTTGGGTCATGTTTGCTAATACTGCATTGCAAGATGTCACAAGAACAAGGAGAAGCCCAGGGTCAGAGTGGAAAGGGGATTGCAGCGTTATGGGTAAAAGGTGTGCCTACAAAGAAGCCATTAATTGGGGGTCATTAATGTGATGTCTGTTGCACATACCAATTGTGCTTCTACCTTAGTGCTTTTTGCATTTGTTTCCCTTCTGTTTGAACTAGTTTTCTCTTACATGCCTACATGCTAAACTTGTTTCACTTCCTTCCTAACTCTGTTCATGTATCATCTTATCAATGAGACCTTCAAGTTTTACCATACTACAAAATGAATAGCCACCCAACCCCATCCTGCTCACAATCTCTATTTTTCTCTATAACTTTTTATGACCATCTGACATATTCTTTTTTTTTTTTTTTTTAGTGCTTATCTTCCCTCAGCTGGAATGTATGCTGTATGAGGTTAGGGACTTGAATTACACTGTCTTCATTGCCTAGAACCCTGGCATTCATTAAATGTTTGTTGAATGAAGAAATGAATCTACATGGATCCACTTTTACCTAAATTTGAATTATCTAAAAGTTCTAACCTGGCTTCATGCCACGGCACGTATAAAGTGTCAGCTTCTCTTGATTAGAGTACCTAATGATGGAATATTTCTTCTTATGCAGACATAGGCCATGCAGTATATGAGCAATTCTACCGCTTACTTAGCTGTCTGACTTGGGCCAAGTTTTTTTTAACCTCCCTGTTTCCTCATCTGTAAAATAGGGGTAATAATAGTCCCAGCCTCATGGAACCTGGCACAAGGTAGGCACTGTATAAGGTTGGTACAATGTGTATTGCATAATATTTTTTATCACGTACTTGTTATTGGAGTATATGGCACAGGGAAAATGGAATTGAAAGCTGGAACAATTTTGTATTATGGAGAAGTTGCAAAATCTTTGAAAACTTTTTTTCAGAAGGGACAAAACACATAAAACAAATGAAATAGGTGATTTTTTTTTTTATTGAGTGCTTCATAACATTATATCCTTAAAACACTCTCTTATAAAGTGCTTTCTGAAAAATACTGTTCTTTATTTCAAAGTTTACTAAAAAGTACATAAAACTAGCAAGCATACATCTTAACTCTCTGAGAGTCTTATAAGTACCATCCTAGATGCATGGAGAGAAGATAATTCATTACTTACACTAGGTCATGCCTTAGGTCATTAAGACTTAAGTCTGTCATGGAACCCCAGTTGAGAAAGAACAAAAATATAACATCTTGACTAAGGTGGCTACTGCTTCTCTGATCTTAACTATTATTTCTCTAGCCTCAGGTGAGCCTTCTTGAATGTGATTTCATCAATCTCCTCTAAGCTTACCCAGAATATAGAATTTTTAATATTTTTTATAGACAGCACTTATAAACTACCTACTTCATGCTAGGTAGTATACTTAGGTGCTAGGAGTAAAACTGATCAAGGGGGGTAGGTTCCAAATTCACAGAGCTCACAGTCCTAACAGGCTGTCATGCCTCAGTTGTTTATTTGTGGCAATGTATCCCACAGACTTTTAATTTTGGAATGATAGGATGTGGTGCTCTGGAATGGTGTCCCAGGGTTTTGGAGAACTGAGAGTAACTTGGGAAAGCAGGCTACAGTGAGAGAAAGTTATGACCAGGAGTTGTACCAAAATGCAGGAAACATGATATGTATGTTGTTACGGTGCATAAAAATATTTACAGTTAAAAGTCCTGAACCTGTACTGCATCTATTGTTTCACATATTTCCCTTCAATTTAAATCCTGCTCCAAATCCTGAAATTCATTTCAGTCTGTGTGACAGAAATTTGATCTGTTTCATTGAAAACCCATTTGAATAGTAATTGTGAGCAATTGTTGAATTTGTAAATGTTAAGTAAATTTAGTGGATGACTTTGTGGACAGTTTGACGTTATAGACAGTTATTCATGATACTGTTTTCTCTCCTCTCGCCTGCCATCCCTGAAACTTTAGGGTTTAATCTGCTCTTAATTAGCCAGAAAAAAAATGTTTGATCCTCTTACTCAGTTTTAGATTATTTTAGATGATTTCTAAGTTAAACTCTAAGTTAGAATAGTTTCTGCTTATTGATTTCATGAATATCACTTCTCTATTTCTATTTCTCACCTTCTACCAGGCCAAAGGAATTGTGGAACTAGGATTAACAAACTCCTAAATCATCAGCCTTTTCCTTAAACCTTGAAAGGGTTCTGTCTATGTAGACACTTGTCTGGCTCCTGATTACAGTTTTACTATTCTCAAGTGAAACTGTTTCATCACAACTCACATAATTCAGGGTCAAGATACTATTATGAAATGACTGTAAAAATTACTAGTACCTTTGACTCTCTAATTCTTCTCTGTTTTCATTACATGGGCCTGACAAAATGCTGACTACCTGCCCGCACTTAGGCAGTTGAATGTAGTGTTTTAAATGTATACCAGAGTCCTCAACAGGGCATCATCAGTGTCTGGCAGTGCAGCTGCTTCTTCACTTTCCGAATTAAGAATGCATTTGCTGGCTCGGCACAGTGGCTCACGTGTGTAATCCCAGCACTTTGGGAGGCGAAGGCGGGTGGATCCCTTGAGGCCAGGAGTTCAAGACCAGGCTGGCCAACATGGTGAAACCCCGTTTCTACTAAAAATATAAAAATTAGCTGGGTGTGGTAGCACATGCCTGTAATTCCAGCTACTTGGGAGACTGAGGCAGAAGAATCATTTGAGCCCAGGAAGCAAGAGTCTGCAGTGAGCCAAGATTGCACCACTACACTCTGACCTGGACAACAGAATGAGACTGTCTCGGAAAAAAAAAAAAAATGCATTTCCTCCACTCATTGCAAACCTCTCACAGCTCCCACTCCTATCTGTGGAATTCACTTCAAACTTTTACTGAGAAATTAAGTGCAGCTCTTGTCATCTTTTCACCACCAATTCTACAGACTTGTCTGCATTGGTCCTCTTGTTCTTCCTTTCATTTGTTGTCAAAGACCACTCCTGACAGTCTGATTTCTCTACTTGTGACTTAGATTTCATCTTTTCTGCATCTCTGTCTTCCGTATCATTTTTCTCCCCTCTATTGAATTCCCTTCAGCCACAAACATGCTCTATTATCTCCTAGCCCCAATACATCTGCAAATGTATGTAAATAGGAATGACCAAGTACGTACAGATATACAATTCCTACCTTTCCTAATGTCTTCTATCCACTATTATATGTTCCTATTCTTATCTAATAAATTTTCTTCACTTAATATTTTTTCCTTCTACCTCAGAGTCTCTTTCTTTTCAGCCATTTTTGGTTTCTCTTGTAAATGTTTATGACACCCAGAGCTGAGCCTTCTTAGCCTATACTTCCTTGTAGGTCTGCCTCCCAGTATGCTAGTGACACCCAAATATATCTTCAACCTCATCTCTCCACCAGGGTTCTACACTTGCATAGCCAGCTGCCTTCTTGATCATTTAGTCAGCCTCTCCTGTTGGTGACATAATACTTGATTTCTCTCCCTCATGGCATCACTGTCCACCCGTTGCACACATCAACATTTCAGAATCAGCCTTAATTCTTAGTTTTTTCTCACTCCTCCTCCATGTCTAATCCAGTAGCCCTATCTCCACTGTTTTCCACCTTGGTCTAAGCAATCATCTCTTGCTTAACTATGGTTGCTTAACACAACCATAGTCTCAAGTAGTCTTCCTCCCTGCATTCATTCTTGGTCCACCGTAATCCATTCTCCACTAGAGTGATAATTAGAGGTACTATAATATATACTGCTCTAGAGTTAACATTGTCTAGAATTAAATCCTGACTCTATCATTTACTAGCTGAGTGGCCTTTAGCAATATATTTAACACTTGTGCCACAATATGCTTATCTATAAAATGGGATGGTATATTTATCTATTCCCTGATTGCTGTAAAGGAATACCTGAGGCTGAGTAATTTATAAAGAAAAGAGGTTTAATTGGCTCACAGTTTCACTGGCTGTACAGGAAGCATGATGCTGACATCTGCTCAGCTTCTGGGGAGGCCTCAGGAAACTTACAGTCATGACAGGAAGGCAAAGCAGGAGCAGGTGCGTCTTACATGGCAGGAGCAAGGGGTAGGGGAAGGTGTTAAACACTTTTAAACAATCAGATCTTTTGAGAACTCACTCATCAAAAGGACAGCATCAAGAGGATGGTGCTAAACCATTCATGAAGAATCCACCCCCATGATCTAGTCACCTCCCACCAGGCCCTACCTCCAACGTTGGGGATTATAGTTTGACATGAGATTGGGTGGGGACACAGATCCAAACCATATCAGAAGTAAATTGTTAGTAATTAAAATATAAATCAGATTATGTCACAGGTACCTGTTTTTGAAACTTTAGATTCTCATTGCTCTTAGAATAAAAGTAAAACTCTTATTTTCCATGGCTTTCAGGACCCTTCATAACCTGGCATCTTGCCTAATTTTTCTGATATCCATCTTGTTTCTACTCTCCCCTTGCTTACCAGATAGCCACAATCACTATCTTTAACTTTCTAGTTGGAAACATGGCTTTTTGTGGGGTATATTTCCTATTATTTTTTATTGTTTTTGGACCAACTTATTCACGTCAGTTTTGTGTTTGTTTTGTTATATGTAAAAATAGTGCCTTAAAAAATCAGTTAATTTTTTTTTTTTTTACCTGGTGAATCATTTGTTTTATCTTTATAAATGCTGGGACGAGAGGCCTACTCTTTTTTTCCAATTTTGTGAGAGATTGGTAAAATTCCTAGAAGTTTAATTGATAGGTCAAAAGATAGAAGTGTTTTCAGATGGATGATTCCTATTGAAGTAAATTTTTTGAGAACTTAACATGTCCAAAAAGGTTTTCATTTGCCCTCATGCTTGCCTGGATGTAAAATTCCAGATTCATAGTCATTTTTGCCCAGACAGTGAAGACATTATTCCACTATCTTTTAAAAAATAACAGTTTTATTGAGGCATAATTCATATATCATACTATGTGCAATTTAGTGGTTTTTAATATATTCACAGAGTTATATAGCCATCACCACAGTCCATTGTAGAATATTATCACTCAAAAACGAAACCCCTGGATTTATTAGCAGTCATTCTCTGTTCCCACCAATTCACCCACCCCCCAACTTGAAGTCAACGAGTAATCTACTTTCCGTCTTCATTGTCTTTTAATGTTGCTGATGAAAACTCTGCTGCCAAATTAATTCTAGTTATACGAAGCTTTTAGAGTTTTGAAATTCTGGAATTTAATTATGTAAACTAGGATTTATGTAGAGTTTTGAAATTCTGGAATTTAATTATGTAAACTAGGATTTATGTAGATATTAGTCTTTTAACTCATCTGCCTTAGCCTCACTGAGCCCTTTTATTCAGACCATTGGTGTTTTAACTCCAAATATTTTTAGCATCGTCTTTATTTCTTCTATTTTCTTCATTTAGAACTCTTATTAAATGTGTTTTGAACTTCCCAAGTGTATTCTTTATATCTCTTCAACTTTTTACTTGTATCACCCATTTCTTTCTCTCTCTCTCGTTCTCTCTTTTTTAACCTCTCTACCTTCTGGTACATTTCTTTGTATTACATATCACTACTATGATCTTTATCAATACTACTTTTGTTATTTACCCCTTCTCAAATGTTTTCTTAATAATAATATTTCAGTTTTCTCCTTGCCTGTTTATTCTGTTTGTTCATTGTGATCTTTTTCTTTCGTCCCATTGGATATTCATAGTGTCTCGTGATTCTTGTTTTTGAATAAGGACTAAATTGTTAGAAGAACTTTGCAGTTATATAGGTCTAGGATTCTTTTTTAAATGGGAAATGACTACAAGTGTTGTGTATTCACTGACTGGCTTTCCTCCAGGGTGCAGGGATTTTAAGAGGCAGACTTAAGGCCACCCCAGTTACAAAAGTAAGGACAGCTTTAGTATGTTTATTTCTGGAAGGAGCTAGCTAACTTACTTAGTATCCTCCTCCTTCAGTATCTTCCCTCTTTCCCTCTTCCCTTCCCACTTTTCCTTTCTACTTCAAGTATATAGGAAAGTGTAGGGAATGATAACTGTGTACCTATTAACTCAGTTTTGTTGAATTGTCTTATATATGCTTCAGATTTTTAGAAACCAAAAAATTATAGACACAGCTATAGCACCTTACAGGCTTACTTTGATACTTTTCCCTGCCCTTTCTGCCTTTTCAGAAGTAACCATTATCCTGAATTTACTGTTTATCGTGCCCATGCACATTTCAAATACTTTTGCTGTGGGTATATATCCACAATCTAGAACATTGATTGCATGTTTTTGTGAACCCTGAAAGAACCAACCCTTTAATACAGATCCTGAGTGGCTAACAGTCCAAATTCAAAATAGAGCCATGCGATCATTTGCAGACATGTAGAGATCACATGTGTACTCTGTATTCCTGGAATATCTACACACCCAGTAACTTTAGGACTTTCATAGCTGTCTGTTCCTATTTATGCCACCTGAAACACCAGCTACGAGAAAATACCATTTGGCCTTTGGACCTAACAGATACACTGTGACCTGCCTCAGCCAATCAGAACTGAACAAGTTTGCACCCCTCATTTGTATAGTGGACCAGAGTGGAAACCTGACTGTGAACTTTCTCTGTAAATGACAACCCCTTTTCTTTGTTCTCTCAGAAGCTGCCTTTATTTTGTACCAAGGTACGTCTCCACGGTTTGCAAACTGCTGGAATAAAGCCTGTTTCCTTTTTTAAAAAGAAAATATTTTTCGGTAGATTGTTGACATTTTAAAGTTGTATGTCTCCTGAAACTTGCTTTTTCATCAATACTATGTTTTTGTGATGTATTCATGTGATAAATATAGCGCTAGCTTTTTGTTTTGACTTAATATGTGGTATTTTGTTATACAGACATACCAGTTTGCCATTTTTTCTCTCTTAGGGAACATTTGAGTTGGTTCTAGTTTTTTGCTATTACAAACATTGCTGCAGTGAAAATAGCTTGTACATATGTGAATGTAAGTAGCTACATGATAGGATATGCTTATCCTTAGCTTTACTCTAGATACTGCCAATTTACTCTCAAATATTTATGTTATACCCCATGTAGAATATGGTAGTGTTTGTTGCTGCATGTACATGATTACCACTCTTTGTATTATTAGGCCCAATTTTTTTGCAGTCTCACTGGTTTTTCATATGTATGTATGTATTTTTTTGAGACAAAGTCTTGCTCTGTTGCCCAAGTTGGAGTGCAATAATGCATTCCAGTCTTATTGTAGCCTCAAACTTCTGGGCTCAGGCAATCCTCCCACCTCAGCCTCTCAGCCTCTCAGCCTCTCAGCCTCCTGGTAGCTGGGAGTACAGGCATGTGGTACCACATCCAACTAATTTTTAAAAATTTTTTCTAGAGATGCGGTCTTGCTATGTTGCACAGGCTGGTCTTGAACTCCTGGCCTCAAGCAGTTCTCCCACTTTGCCCTCCCGAAGTGCTGGGATTACAGGGATGAGCCATCGTACCAGGCCTGGTCTTTCATTGTATTTCTTTGATTACTAATAAGGTCATTTATTTTATGTGTTTATTAGATATTCTGAATTCCCTATAGTGAACTACCTATTCGTAAGTATTTTGCCCATCTTCTTTTGGATTAGTTGACCTTTTCCAAAAGGATGGCCACTTACCCTGGCAATATTTATTATATAGTCCATTCTGTTCCCTACTAAATTATAATGCCAACGTGAACCGTATGCTGTGTAAATAAATACCTGTGCCTCTGTTTCTGAGCCCTCTCTTCTGTCCCTTTGGTCGTTCTGTCTGTATGCTAGTATCATTTCTCTGTAAGTCTTGTTTTCCTGGTAACACCAGTCTTACCCTCCTTATTATTCAAAATAGTCAAAGGCTACTACTATACAGTGCTTCCATAAAAATTTTAGAATCAGGCTGTGCACGGTGACTCACGCCTGTTATCCCAGCACTTTGGGAGGCTGAAGTGGGTGGATCACGAGGTCAAGAGATTGAGACCATCCTGGCCAACATGGTGAAATCCCGTCTGTATTAAAAATACAGAAAATTAGCTGGGCATGGTGGCGTGCACCTGTAGTCCCAACTTCTTGGGAGGCTGAGGCAGGAGAATCACTTGAACCCAGGAGGCGGAGGTTGCAGTGAACCAAGATCGTGTCACTGCACTCCAGCCTGGTGACAAAGCGAGACTCCATCTTTAAAAAAAAAAAAAAAAAAAAAAATTAGAATCAGTTTTTCAAGTTCCATGGAAGAAAAATTATTTTTGGAATTTTGTTTATTTCACTACACTGAATTTATTTGTGGAAAGTTGACATCATTATAATATTGAAACTTCCCATAAAGGATATTTGTGTAGGTCTTGGTCAAGTGAAGGGGAACACATCTGCATGCACACATGCATGTCATTTGGTGTAATGTGAAATAAGGTTTAGTGGAGAAAAATAAAGTATTAAGGCACACACAATTCCCTAAGGTCTGTTGTCCCCATATAGATGTGTGCGTTGACCAGACACAACTAGAACAATGTGCTGTGGAAAGGGCTCCTATGTAATAATTGGAGCTTTGAGGTTGATGAAATGGCCTTATGAGGACGGGAAAGCCGTCGGTACTCTGTGGCTGATCAGCCTTTTCTTGCATTAAACAAACTCAGACCTGCTGAGCCAGCTTTTTGATAAGCTACCAAAACAGGGGTGGAAACCTCTAGAGTCAACTGAATCTGTTTCTCTTCTTAGTAGTCTTTTGTGCACCTGCACATTATTTTGTTGTTCCTGTCGCAAAAGTCTTGGGAATCTTTTGTTAGACTTTTCTTCTAGATTCTTTATAGTGTTGCTATCATGAGAAGCGTCTTTCTTTTTATTGACTCTGGCTAATGTGTTAGAACACCATGTAATTTTATGTCCTTGATTTTATATCCAACAAACCTTGCTAAACTCTTCCCTTAGCTTTTATAGTTAATAGGTATTAGCCCTCATGGTTTGTAGATTCTCTTGGATTTTTCTGTAGATAGCATGTTTCCTACAAATAAGTTTTTTGTCTCTACATTTCTAATTCTTAGGCCTGTCTCTATATATATTTATATAAACACTTATATAAACACTACCTATACTACCAAGATTCAATGATTGTTAACATTTTACTGTATGTATATCTCCTAAGAAAAAGGAAATCATTTGACCAAAATATCATATCTAGGAAGATTAACAACTCCATCATCTTACATCTGATATGTGTTCAGATTTCCGTGGTTGTCCCAAGAATGTCTCTTACAGCTATCTTCCATCCCTAAACTAAGATCCACTTGTGCCTGCACTGAATTATTTGTTGTCTTTTAGTAGTAGTTATCTTTTAAACTGGCCACCTACTGTTTTGTTCTCCCATGAAATGATTTATTAGAGAGTCCAGGACAGTTGTCTTAGAATGTGCCACATTTTGGATTAGTCCGATTGCCAACGCTTTGACTTTCAAAGAGAAGAAAAATGTCTTATAGAATGTCCCACAATCTATATTTGATTATTTCATTGTAGTAGTTTTAGCATATTTCTCTATTCCCTGTATTTCTTCTAAACTAGAAGTTAAGTTTAAAGGCTTGATTAGATTCAGTTTAAATGTTTTGCATGTATACTTCATGGGTGATGTCTCATGTTGCATCACATCAAGAGGCATATGTTGGTTTGTTCCACTATTAATGGTTCTAAGCCACTTGAAGGTATGCTTTCCCCTTCATCTTTAATATGTGGGAAAATACTTTGGCACTATGTAAGTATCCTGTTCTCAATCAGCTTTCCTCCTAATGATTTTAGCATCCTTTGATCCTTTTCTAAACCAATTTTTTTATATTAGCTGGCATTCTTTTGTAAAGAAGCATTTCCCTATATCAAGTGGGAATAACTAATTTTTCCTAAAAAGGCAGGATACATGCATAATTTTTTTCATTTAAAATTCAGTTTTCTAAGGGTGTAATAGTCATCTACAGTGTGAGCAAATGCTCTCCTACCCTTTTAATTGTTATGGAATTATGAAGTTTTTTTGTTTATTTGTTTTTGCATACCATCTGTTATGGTCAATTACAGTACTTATTTTTTATTTTTATTTTTTTGCTGAAAATCTCCAAATTTGGTCAGTAGGAGTCCGTTCAACCTGGTATCTGGCACAAGATGTTCCTAGATCTCTCTTCTTGAATAATAATAGATAGGTTTTGAAATGCTGTAATGTGGGCCCTTTCCCCCATTCATGTAGTCATTGTTTTGTTACTTTTATGTAAATCTAATATGCTTATTTTGTTAAGACCTAATATGCTTATTAATAAACTTATTAATAAAACCTAAATGCTTATTTAGGTTTGCTTTCATGTGTATTAGTCACTAGATTCTCCATCTATGTTCATTTTCTATGGCTGCAATAATAAATAACAACAAACTTGGTCACTTACACCACCACAAATGTACTCTCTTACATTTCTGGAGGTCAGAAATCCGGAATGAGTTTGTTTTACTGGGCAAAAATCAAGGTATCAGCAAGACTGCTCTCTCTAGAGGGAATAAGGAAAAATCTGATTTCTTGCCTTTTCTGGCTTCTAGACCTGCACTCCTTGTATTTCTTGGCTCATGGCCACCTCCTCCATCTTCAAGGTCAGCAGTGTAGCATCTTCATATCTTTCTCTGCTGAGTTTTTATATCACCTAATCAACTATAATAAAATTCCCCTTTATTTCCCTCTTATAAGTATGCTTGTAGATTACATTTAGGGCTTACCCAGATTTCCAGAATAATCTCCCTGTTTCACAATACTTAATCATGTCTGCAAAGTTCCTTTTTAACATTTACAAGTTTTTCTGGGTCTTGGTATATGTTTAGTTATCTTGGTGGGGGAGCTACTATTTAGCCCTCTCATGCCATTCTTTCTTTGATACTACTTCTTGATTCAGTTTCCTTTTTCTAGGTTGTTAGTTATTTTCTTCTTGCATCTTAACATCAGTTCATTGTCTTCTTGCTTCTTTTACTGATGTTGAGAAGTATGCCACCAATCTAACTTGTCTTTTCTTTCCAGTTGACTTTAAGAACTGAATTTTTTTATTTTCACTTGTTTTGGAAAATTTATGGCCAACTTCTGTTCAAATATCTCCCCTATTCCCTGTTTACCTCCCAGATTAACTCATTCTGTGCTTCATGTCTTTCATATTTTCCATCCATTTATCTCTGCCTTTTGGCTAATTTTCTGAGTCACCTTCTAGTTCTTTAATTCTCTCTTCAGCAGTAATCTGTTTTACATTACCTGAGGTTTTAATTTGATGACTGTATGATTCAAAACTCAGGTCTTTATAGTTTCTTCATGCTTCCTTCTTATATGTGTTGTCTTTAAGCTTGCTGTTCTTCCAGAGTTATCTTAGTAGAAATTTACTTTTGTGTTTTGGTCTGCAGTTTATTAGCTTTGATTTCTTTGTCAAACTGATTATATTCATTTTCTATTTTTCAGGAATGTTCTGAATTTTTCCAACTAAATGGTTGATGGTTCTGGCCTCCTTGCTTTCAGTACTGTGATTCTTTCAACCATTTTCTTGAAATTTTGGGACCACTTCTGTCTCTTCCTTCCCTCCCTCTGTTCCTCCCCCAACCCCACCTTTCATAACAATTATTTGTTTCTTGGAATCTTTTAGGCTGGTCCTGTAGTTTTCCCTTTGACCTATTAAGTATTATGTTACTGGATTCCTAATTAATGATTATTCTTGCTTTTAATGTATATATTTTTATATATACTGTTGTATATGTTTATATATCATATATATGAATTTAAGAGTTTGATGCCTTTCTTCACAGTTTGGATTATTTTATGTTTTGTTTGTTTGTTTGTTTAGAGAGAGTCTTGCTCTGTCACCCAAGCTGGAGTATAGTGGCGTGATCTCAGCTCACTGCAACCTCCGCCTCCCAAGTTCAAGAGATTCTCCTGCCTCAGCCTTCCAAGTAGCTGGGAATACAGGTGCACACCCGTACCCAGCTAATTTTTGTACTTTTAGTAGAGAAAGGATTTTGTCTTGTTGGCCAGGCTGCTCTCGAACTCCTGGCCTCGGCCTCCCAAAGTGCTGGGATTATAGGCATGAGCCGCTGCACCCGGCCTGTTTTTTTTGTTTTTTTTGTTTTTTGTTTTTTTTTTTATATTATCTTTGTTGAGTTTTAACATCTAGGTTTTGCTAGCTTCTTAATTTAGAAGATATTCATGTATATAAGTATATATATATATATATATAAAATCACCTATTACTAATTGTTATTTTAATTATATTTTCTTTAAGGGATGAGGGGAGCCAATGGCTGTAGGTATTTTTTTGTGCCATAACTCACTCCCCTTTATGTCCTTCCATAGCAGTTTGTCTGCATTTATATTTTAACATGGGCATCTTCTAGGATTTTTTTTTTTTTTAATTCTCAGCCTTTTTTTTGGGAGAAGGAGTTTTGCCATTTGTAAAGTCACTAAAAATGATGAATTATTTACTAAGCTTGCTTGGCTGTAATAGCTGTGGCCTACTGAAGAGATTAAAACAGGAGAGGAGATCTTTTAGTAACTTTCTTGAAGTTTTTAGTTTTGTTTTTAATTTTTTCATCTCCCTTTTAGGATTGTGGCAACAGATTTTCCTTTTTTTCCCAAGAAGATGTTTTAACTGTGTACCTACTGTTAGCTTTTCAGTATTGTATTCTACTTTTTAATATATCTCTATTTTATAAGAGTCATCAGAGTTCTTTCTGTAACTCCTCTGGAGATTCTGAAACACTTTTCTCTCCCAAACTCATTCTTTAAAATTCCAACAAGGGTCATTGTGACTTTTGTTTATTCTTCGGATATAAAATTACTCTTCTTTGGGGAGATAAAAAACCCGACTTCCAGACACTCATGGTCTGGCCTCACTATACCTAACCAATCTTATTTTCTTTTTCTTTTTTTTTCTTTCTTTTTCTTTTTCTTTTTTTTTTGAGACAGAGTCTTGCTCTTGTCACCCAGGCTGGAGTGCAGTGGCGTGATCTCAGCTCACTGCAACCTCCGCCTCCCGGGTTCCAGTGATTCTCCTGCCTCAGCCTCCTGGGTAGCTGGGATTACAGGTGCACGCCCCCATGCCCGACTAATTTTTGTATTTTTAGTAGAGACGGGGTTTCACCGTGTTGGCCAGCTGGTCTCGAACTCCTGACCTCAAGTGATCCACCCACCTCGACCTCCCAAAGTGCTGGGATTACAGGTGTGAGCCACCACTGCTGGCCCAATCTTATCGTTTTTTTATATCTCAGCAAGAAAATTTTATTGTAATCAACTCATTATCTTCATTTCTCATCTCTGATTATTTTCCCCCACTTTCTCTCTCCCATCCCTTGGGAGAAATAGTTCTTTATGCTAACTGCATATAAGTTTTTATTGAAAAAAAAAAAAGGGGGAGTGTGGGTAATATCGTCCTGAATTTACTGGACCTAAGAAAGGATCACTGAACTAGGATGACTTGTTTTCTTTCTTACTCTTTTCTGAAACCAGCTTAAATCTTCAGCTTTAATTGAGTACCTATTATGACTAAGACACCAAAATAAGTCATGAGGGGACATAAAAAGAAAATGTTTCTGATCTTAAAGTAGCTAAAGACATGGGAAACATAATCAACTCTGTGTTATCAAATTATGACTTAGAAAACAGTTTTGTCCAGTTGATCAGTGAACACATCATAGAGGGATGCTCTAAGGAAAGATCCATCCTGGGCAATGTGGCAAAACCCCATCTCTACTAAAAATACAAAAATTAGCCAGGTGTGCTGGTGCGCACCTGTAGTCCCAACTACTTGGGAGTCTGGGGTGGAAGGATTGATGCCAGGGAGGCTGAGGCTGCAGTGAACCAAGATTGTGCCACTGCACTCCAGCCTGGGAGACAGAGACCCTGTTTTAAAAATAAATAAAGTATTCATTTGTTTTAAAACAAATATATGTTTGAGTGCTTATTGTATGCTAGGCACTGTTCTAGGCTCTGGGGATAAATCAGAAAAAATAAGACAAAAACCCATACTCTCCTGGACTTTATTCTTTTGGGGAGTGGGGAAGACACACCACTAACAAAATAAACACATAAAATATATATAGTAAGGTGGTTGCATATGCTATGGAACAAATAAAATTAACAAAGGGTATAACTGACTCTGTGCCTCTAAGGAATGGGAGGGATAGAGGCTTTCTAAATGAGAAGGTAAGAGAATGCTTCATTGATAAGGTGACACTGGGATAAAGAGATGAATTAACTTGATAAGATAGCAAACCTTATAGAAATCTTAGGGGAAGAGCATTCCAGGCAGAAGGAATAGTAAATTCACAAGTCCTGCATTGGGAGTATACTTGGCATGTTCAGTGAGGCCAAGTGTGATTGGAGAGGGATGAGTGACGGGAGAACAGTAAGAAATGAAGATAGACAAATAGCAGAGGGCCAGGTCATGGCTTTGGTGATTTTTATTGAGGAAGCCAGTGGAGGGTTTTGAGCAAGAGAATGACATGTGATCTGCAGTTATAGTTCTGTTTTTGAGATGGGGTTCACTCTGTTGCCTAGGTTGGGGTGATGCGATCACGGCTCATTGCAGCCTCAACTTCCCAGGCTCAAGCGATCCTCCCACCTCAGCCTCTGGGACCACAGGCACACACCACCACGTCTGGCTAATTTGTTTTGTTTTGTTTTGTTTTGTAGAGACAGGGTCCTACTATGTTGTGATCCTCCTGTCTCAGCCTCCCAAAGTGCTGGGATTGCAGGCATGAGCCACCATGCACGGCCTGCAGTTATAGTTTTTGAAGAACAGCTACTGTCCCATTCTAGGCATGAAACAGGAGAGGCCGTTTCAGAAACTGTTGTAATAAACTAAGAGAGAAATGAAGGTGGCTTAGACCAGGATGGTAGTGGTAGCGAAGGTGACTAATATCTACATATCTTTTGATCTGGAGATGGATTGAGATGGATTGTCAGATGTGAGAAAAGAGTCAAGGATGATGCTGAAGTTTTGGGTTTACTCAAAGAATGGAGCTTATCATTTTTGAGGTAAAGAGACTAGGAAAAACAAGTTTTGTGGGGGTGATGGGGGAGATCAGAAGTTAGTCTTTGAACATGTTAAGTTTGAAATGCTTTTATTAGGTATAATAGTAGATATATTCAGCAGGCAGTTAGGAATCTGGTGTTGAGAGGAAAAGATAGAGTTGGATTTTAAATTTTGGGCATCGTCAGTTCATAGTTGGCATATAAAGATACAAGATTGGATGAGATCACCTGGGGAGTAAGTGTAGCTTGATAAAAGAAGCCATCTAACACTTTTTGGAGATATGAGAAATTAGCAAAGGCATCATGAAAGAAAATATTGAAATACCTGACTGGAAAAACAATTTGGAACCTCTGTCCTTGCTTCTCAGCCTTTAATATGCATATGAATCATTTTGTTCTGTAGATCTGAGGTGGAGCTTGAGCTTCTGCTGGTTTTTTTGTTTTTGTTTTTGTTTTTGTTTTTTGGCAGGTTGTGGGGCGGCGGTAGAAACTGAATCTCACTCTGTTGCCCAGGCTGGAGTGTAGTGGTGCAGTCACAGCTCCCTGCAGCCTCAACCTCCTGGGCTCAGGTAATCCTCACATCAGCCTTCTGAGTAGCTGGGACTACAGGCTGGTACCACCATGCCCAGCTAGGGTTTTGCTATGTTGCCCAGGCTGGTTGTGAACTCCTGGGCTCAAGTGATCCGCCTGCCCCGGCCTCCCAAAGTGTTGGGATTACAGATGTGAGCCACTGTGCCAGGCCAGCTTCTGCTGTTCTCACAATCTTTCAGAAGATGCTGCTGCTTCTGGTCTATGGACCACACTTTGAGTAGCAAGACTTTATATGACAAGAGTCATGAAAAACAATTGAAAGACCTTAACATTTGTAGAAGAGTAAAGATTAGTATCCAGAATAAAGACTATAAATGAATATGGAAAAAACAACTCAATAGAATAAAAGGGAGTACAGTATAGGAAATTTTCCAAAATCTCAAATGGCCAGTAAGTATAAAAAGTGCTCAACTTTGTAAGAAATACAAATTAAAACATGATTGCCTTTTCCCTTTCAGATTGGCAAAAGTTTAGAAGTGTGATTATGCTGGGTGTTGGTGAGATTGTGAGGAAAGGAGTGGACTTATACCCTGCAGATAGGGACTTGACTTGATACATTTCTTCTTTTGGAAGACCATTTGGCATATATATTAAATTTTAAAATAGGTATGTCCTTCAATCCTGGAATCCTGTACCTAGATACCAAAAAATAAAACTTGCACCTTTACTGTGAAAAGCAGTTCAGAACTATTTTTTGAAGTATTGTTTGATGTTGAGGAAATCGAATAATCTAAATGTCCATTAGTAAGGAAATTATTAAATAAACCAAGAGATTTGGAACTCTTTTTTTTTTCATTTATTTCCCTGTACATTTAAAAATTGATATCTCACATTTTTTCATTATAACTTTGAATAGTTCAAAAGGCCATAATTTCTACTGTGTATTACTTTGAATAGTTTAAAAGGTCATAATTTCTACTGTGCATTATATTTATGTTAAATGCATTTTTTGGACAAGCCTTTAAGCTGCAGATTTAGATCATTCAACTTAGCAATAGAATCTGCCATATAACCTGATAGCCAGTTCTCACTATCAAACCAGACAAATTGGACTGTTTTTCTTTTTTATCAAGAAAGAAAAAAACCTGATGACTTATTTATCTTAAAACAAATATGCTAATATGTGCCTTTTAATAACCACTAAACTTCTGGATTCTAGTCTGGCTGGCTGGATAGATGGGTAAGGCTTGGAGCCTTGCCACAGATTTGTTTCATTGATAAAATATGGTCCTGCTCTTAATTTTTCCCCCTTTTCTCTCAAGGAATTTCCCCGTTTTAATTGTCTATTTGTTAGGTACTTTGGAATTTATACATCTCAGAATGATGCATCTTAGTAGTATTTGAGGTGGAAAAGAACTTTGCCTTTTTTTTTTATAAAGTGGAAAATAATTATTTTAAAAGAAGAAGTAGGGAAGGAGAACCAGTTCTTAAGCAGATCAATCAGGGAACATACAGATAAAACTTGAGGATCTGCAAATTCTCTTAAAATTGTCTATGCCCACCTAACCCCTGGATACCACTGAAGTTTAGAGACTGTTGAAATAAGCAGTGCAATGCTATGAAATGAATGCTGTATAACCATTAGGGAGTAAAATATATGCATATTGACGTGGAGAGACTTCTGAGGCATTATTATTCTGTGAAAAAAGCAAGTGTTAAAAGTATTTTATATATGTATTTAATGATATTTGTACATTTCATATACATATGTCTTTATGTCTTTTCCATGAGTAAAGAGAAGACATGGAAGGTTGCTCACCAAACCGTAAACAGAACTTAACCTTTTTGAAAGGGGGCCTGAGAATGTGAGGAAGATGAAGAGAGATTTCGTGGTTTATTCTGAATATTCATGTATTATTTGAATCTTTTATAGTTGAGAATACGTTGTATTACTAGTGTAGAAAAATATTTAAAGATGTTTAATAATAAAAGAAAAACCACTATATTAAATGATCTCGAAGCTCAAAATTTGAGGAACACTGGCAGTTACTGTGATGTAGTTGTCTACGTTAAAATATTTCTAATTCATATCCTAAGTGATTTTTATTTAAATTCTTTTAAAATATTTTTTAGGTGTGGAATATCAAACAAATGATTAAGTTGACACAGGAACATATAGAGGCCCTATTGGACAAATTTGGTGGGGAGCATAATCCACCATCAATATATCTGGAGGTAAGCTTTTGAGTATCATATCTGTAGTAATTTTGAAAAGAAAAAAATGAACTTGTAAAAACATTTGTACTGATAATCTTGATTATTTTAGGGGGTGGGATTAGGAATAGATTTGGGAAGAGAGAATTAGCTTTGCCTGTATTATACTTCTTAATCTTGTTTTGTGTCACTTGTTATAATAAACATGTATTTTATAATTTAGAAAACATCAGAACTAAGGGGGAAGTCATATAAATTTCAAGGTATTACTCTGAATTAAATTTTTTTTTTTTTTTTTGAGACAGAGTCTCGCTCTGTCGCCCAGGCTGGAGTGTAGTGGCACAGTGTCGGCTCACTGCAACCTCTGCCTCCCAGCTTCAGGCGATTGTCCTGCCTCAGCTTCCTGAGCAGCTGGGACTACAGGTGCGCACTACCAGGCCCGCCTAATTTTTGTATTTTTAGAAGAGACGGGGTTTCACCATATTGGCCAGGCTGCTGTTGAACTCCTGACTGTGATCCACCCACCTTGGCCTCCCAAAGTGCTGGGATTACAGGTGTGAACCACTGTGCCCGGCCAATTTTTTTTTTTTTTTTTTTTTTTAAAGAGAAAGCACACAGTTTTGGAGCTCAGCAAACCAGTTACCATATTGGAAAATGGAGCAATTTTGTAAAATATTTTTTCCAGAATGAGTCTCCCCAAAATTGGTTTCTGCTTCCTTATAGGTAAAATTTATAATTTTTAAATAGCTCAACATTGTTTAGGTTTACTGTTCAATAGTGCCTTGAGGTTTGTGTCAAGCCTTGAGCATAATTGTAAATTTATATTCATTAATCCTATGAGTTAGTAGGTGCTGTTGTAATCACAGATGAGCTTTCTTAGCATTAGTTTTCTTATGTAGTCAGACTCCACAGCCAACAAGGTGTTACAGAATCTAGGTGGTAAGGCTCTAGAGCCCATACTGCTCACCACTACCCTACACCCCCTTTGTCTATAAAAGCTGGCTCAGCTATCATCACTAGTGATGCAAGGGGATGGAGAACTCTAAATTAGAAATGATCAGGTTGCCATTTGGCTCCAAATACCAGAGGTTTTTAAGCACAGATTGAAAGACTTCTAAACTAAATTTCTAACTTAGTTATTTAATTACTTTTTGAAGGGCAAGTTAAGTCAAGTATTTTATGAGAAAGTAAGTTTATATTTCTAAAGTAAACTTGGAAGTTTGGAAATAACAGGTAATATGCTGTTTTTTTCTCCTCCTCTTCATATGGCTTATCCCAGATCACACTCCTAGTTAATATCAAAGCTAGGACTAGAATTCTTATTTCTCATTACCAGTTAGTGTACTTCCTAATATCCTGTGCTGTCTTCTATACATATATTATTAGGAGGCTGATCAAAGGTGTCATAAGGAAGCAAGTACTCCTAATGAGAATGGCAATTTTTTATTAACCAGAATTAGACAATATAACCAGCAAATTTTCTTCCAACCATTTCTGTGTCTTGGAGACTTTGAACCCAGGCTGAGATGTAATTCATTTGCATCAATAACTAGGTCCCACTATATCAGTGAGTCACCGCCCCCTCCTCACATATCTCTTCAGGCTTTTTACTATTTGAAGACTGATCACTAACAACAACAAACCTTAGAGCTTCTTATTCTGTGCCCAGTACTGTGTTAAATGCATTTTATTACTTAATTCATTTTTTATAGTTACTTTGAGCAAGATACTAGGTACTAGATATTTTTGTTATTCCCATTTTACAAGTGAAAAAACAGAGAGAGGTTGAGTAACTTGATTCAGGTGACACTGCTAGTTAGGGGAAGAAGGCAGATGTAAGTCAGAAATCTGTGCTCTTGATCTCTATCTTATTCTACCTTTATCTTGACATTGTCCCGTCTTCCCCCACCCTCACCTCCCAGACAGCTTTTCTTATTTGGGCTAAATATTTGTATTCCCTTCAGCCATAGCCATTCTTTGTAACATAATTTATGGACCTTTTATTAGATATAGTCTTTTCAGTTGGTTGTTTTAGAATTAGACACACAAAATTGAACTACTTATTAAAATTAAATCTGACTAGGACAGCATACATCAGACCATAACTCACAGGTTATATTATTAGCTTGTGGTAAAACAGATTTTTATTCTTGGGGACTTGTGCTATATAGTGTGTGTGTATTATGTGTATGTAGTATGCATATATGCACGTACATACACACACACTGAAGTCGGCAGTATAATATAATGATTACGATGAGCCGTAGAGTCATACAGACTCCATGTTTGAATCCCAACTGTGGCTTAGTTTCTGTACTCAAGATATCCAGACTTCTTATATCCTACCTCATTAGTAAAGTGGGAATAATATCACACCTTGGGTAATTTAAGGATTAATTGAGTTTATAATTATGAAATAACGTAATTCCTGATACAAATATTAAGAATTCTATAAATAGTTGATTCATCTTGTGCTGTTCTAGGCCTTGGGGAATAGCAATTTTCTTTCTTTTTTTCCCCCCCGAGATGGAGTCTCGCTGTCTCCCAGGCTGGAGTGCAGTGGCACGATCTCAGCTCACTGCAACCTCCACCTCCCAGGTTCAAGCAATTTTCCTACCTCAGCCTCCCAAATAGCTGGGATTACAGGCATGCACCACCATACCCAGCTAATTTTTTTGTTTTTAATAGAGTTGGGATTTCATCATGTTGGCCAGTCTGGTCTCAAACTCCTGACCTCAGGTGATCTGCCCACCTCGGCCTCTCACAGTGCTGGGATTACAGGCATGAGCCACCGCGCCTGGCCGGGAATAGCAATTTTTTAAAAAATGGCCAACAATCTCCGCCTTTTTAAGCTTGTGTTTTATTGAGGGGAGGGAGATATAGACAATGAACATATAAATGATTTTTAGAACATTGCACTTATCACCATTTTAATTTTTTTATTTTTTGTTGAGATGGAGTCTCGTCCTTTTGCCCAGGCTGGAGTGCAGTAGCACAATTTCAGCTCACTGCAGCCTTCTGTCCTGTGTTCAAGCGATTCTCCTGCCTCAGCCTCCTAAGTAGCTGGGATTACAAGTGTGCGCCATGACTCCTGACTAATTTTTGTATTTTTAGTGGAGACAGGTTTTGGCATGTTGGTCAGACTTGTCTCAAACTCCCGAACTGAAGTCATACACCTGCCTCAGCCTCCCTAAGTGCTAGGATTACAGGCGTGAGCCACCATGCCTGGCCATCACTATTTCATAT
This sequence comes from Macaca nemestrina, assembly GCF_043159975.1. Lineage (NCBI taxonomy): Eukaryota > Metazoa > Chordata > Mammalia > Primates > Cercopithecidae > Macaca > Macaca nemestrina. The sequence continues at coordinate 18,150,946 of NC_092128.1, forward strand.
ACTATGAATGGACTCTCACCAGCCCAAGAGAAAAGACCTGTATATACTGATATTTGAAGGCCCATCAGTGAAGAGCCAGATCTACTGATTACTCACTGAGACCCACCATTCTGCAGGTTTCTAATCTGCCATTTAAGATTCCTTAACGCTTTTTATTTTTTCATTGGGGTAAAATATGCCTAACAAAATTTACCATTTCAACCATTTTTAAGTATATGGTTCTATGGCATTAAGTCCATTCATGTTTTTGTGTAACCTTCGCCACCATCCATCTCTAGAAATTTTATCCAAAACCGAAACTCTCTAGCCATTAAACACTAAATCTCTATTTCCTTCTTTCCCTAGTTCCTAACAACTACCATTCTACTTTCTATCTCTGATCTATGAATTAGACTACTCTAGGAACTTCGTATTAATGGAATCATATATTTGTCCTTTTGTGACTGGCTTATTTCATTTAGCTTAATGTCTTTGAGGTTTATCCATGTTGCAACAAGGATAATGCATATAGCAAATTTTTTTTCCTTTTTAAGGCTGGATAATAATCCATTGTATGTATTTACCACATTTTGATTATCCATTCATCCATCATTGGACACTTGGGTTGCTTCCACGTTTTGGCTATTATCAATAATGCTGTGAACATGGGTGTACGAGTGTCTGTTTGAGTTCCTTTTACTTCTTTGGGGTATATACCCAGGAGTAGAATTGCAGGATCACATGTTGATTTTATGATTATTTTTTCTGGAGTTGCCACACCTTTTTCTGTAGCACCTATCCTATTTTATATTCCTACTGGCATCGCACGGGGTTCTAATTTTTTACATCCTTACCAACACTTACTGTTTTCGGTTGATTAAAAAAACATAGCCTAGGCCAAGCACGTTGGCTCACACCTGTAATCCCAGCACTTTGGGAGGCCGAGGTGGGTGGATCACGAGGTCAGGAGTTTGAGACCAGCCTGACCAACATGATGAAATCCTGTCTCTACTAAAAAATACAAAAATTACAGGTGTACGTAGTGGTGCATGCCTGTAATCCCAGCAATTCAGGAGCCTGAGGCAGGAGGATCGCTTGAACCCAGGAGAAGAGGTTGCAGTGAGCCAAGATCATGCCACTACACTCCAACCTGGGGGACAGAATGAGACTGCGTCTCAAACAAAACAAAACAAAACAAAACAAAAAAACATAGCCTAATGTGTGTGAAGTGATACCTTATTATGGTGCTGATTTGCATTTTCCTGATGACTAACAATGTTGAGCCTTTTATTATGTGCTTATTGGCCATTTGTATATCTTTTTTGAGAAATGTCTGATTTAAGTTCTCTGTCCATTTTTTAATTGGATTGTTTGTTTTGTTGTTATTGAGCATAGTTCTTTATATATTCTAAATATCAGTTCTTATTGGATATTTAATTTGCAAACTTTTTCCCATTTTGTGGGTTCACTTTTTGCTCTGCTTATAGTTTTTAAGTCCAAATTATCTGTTTTTCTTTTTGTTGCTCGTGCCTTTAATATCATATCCAAGAAATCATCACCAAATCCAGTGTCATGACATTCTTCTCCCAAATACTCTTGCATTTGGGTCTTTGATCCATTTTGAGTTAATTTTTATATATGATGTAAGGTAAGGGTCCAACTTCATTCTTTTGCATATGGATACCCAGTTTTCTCAGCATCATTTGTTGAAAAGACTGAATGGCCTTGGCACCCTTGTCGAAAACCATTTGACTGTATATGCAAGAGTTTATTTTTGTGCTCTCTGTTCCATTGGTCTATATGTCTGTCTTTATGCTGTCATCTTACTGTTTTGATTACACTACCTTTGTAGTAAGTTTTGAAATCAGGAAATGTGAGTTCTCCAACTTTGTTCTTTTTCAAAATTGTTTTGGCTATTCAGAATCCCTTGAGATTCCATGTGTGTGGTTTTTGTTTTGTTTTTTTGAGATGGAGTCTCGCTTTGTCACTTAGGCTGAGTGCAGTGGCATGATATTGGCTCACTGTGACCTCCACCTCCCAGGTTCAAGCAATTCTCCTGCCTCAGCCTACTGAGTAGCTGGGATTACAGGCACCTGCCACCATGCCTAGCTTTTGTATTTTTAGTGGAGATGGGGTTTCACCTTATTGACCAGGCCTGTCTCGAACTCCTGACCTCAAGTGATCCATCTGCCTTGGCTTCCCAAAGTGGTGGGATTACAGGTACAAGCCACTGTGCTCGGCCTCCACGTGAATTTTAAAAAGGATGTTTCTGTTTTTACAAATAGGTTATCAGGATTTTGATAGGGATTGCATTGAATCTGGAGATTGCTTTGGTTGATACTGACATCTTAAGACTTTTTTTTTTTTTTTGAGACGGAGTCTCGCTCTGTCGCCCAGGCTGGAGTGCAGTGGCCGGATCTCAGCTCACTGCAAGCTCCACCTCCCGGGTTTATGCCATTCTCCTGCCTCAGCCTCCCGGGTAGCTGGAACTACAGGCACCCACCACCTTGCCTGGCTAGTTTTTTGTAATTTTTAGTAGAGACGGGGTTTCACCGTGTTAGCCAGGATGATCTCGATCTCCTGACCTGGTGATCCGCCCGTCTCGGCCTCCCAAAGTGCTGGGATTACAAGCTTGAGCCACCGTGCCCGGCCCATCTTAAGACTTCTTAACTCTGAAATATGAATGGACAGTTAAGAATAACCAGATATTTAAAGAAAGCTTTCAACAGGAAAGACAACAGCAGAAATGGTCAACAGAAACTCAGAAATAGTGCAGAAAACAGAAGAAAACTTAAAAATAACTATAACATCAGAGATAAGATCCATTAGTCCAGTCTTGCTTCATAGCAGTACTAAAGAAGCAAAAGTAACAGAGAACAAGAAAGACCTCTTAGAGATTAAAAATACAATAACCAGAAATTTATTTTATTTTTATTTTTTAAATTTTTAATTCTCAGCCAGGCAAGTTACTTCTGTAGAAGGGTGCGCCCTTACAGATGGAGCAATGGTGAGCGCACACTTGGACAAAGGAAGGGAAGGGGTTCTTATCCCTGACGCATGTGGCCCCTGTTGCTGTGTCGTTCCCCTGTTGGCTAGTGTTAGAGCGCACAGGCTAAACTAATTCCGATTAATAGCCAGAATTTTTTTTTTTTTTTTTGACAGAGTCTAGCTCTGTCGCCCAGGCTGGAGTGCAGTGACATGATCTCAGCTCACTTCAAGCTCAGCCTCCCGGGTTCACGCCATTCTTCTGCCTCAGCCTCCCTAGTAGCTGGGACTACAGGCACCCACCACCACACCCGGCTAATTTTGTTTTTGTATTTTTAGTAGAGATGGGGTTTCACCATGTTAGCCAGGATGGTCTCGATCCCCTGACCTCATGATCCGCCCGCCTTGGCCTCCCACAGTGCTGGGATTATAGGTGTGAGCACGGTGGTGCCCAGCCCAGAAATTTTAAAAAGTATATGTATATACAGACATATAGGTATGTATATGTGTATATATGTATGTGTTGTGTGTATATAAATAAATGTTGAAAAATAAGTATTGGAAGATAAATGTTCTAGAAAGCAGAGTAAAAGCAGAGAGATGGGAAATTTTAGAGGAAACACAAGAAAAATGAAGGAATAAATCCGGTTCCATAAAAATTATAAATGCTTTTAACTGCAAGAAACAGAACCCTTCAAGAATAAGTTTCTGGAACAAATAGGGATTTTCATTTCCTTTCACATAGTAGGAAGCATAGAGGTAAGTTATTGTAAGACTAGTTCTACAGCTCAGTTGTCAGGTACTTGGTGGAATCTGTATAGTCCCTTTGGCTTTTCTGTCAAGACCACAGCAGAGTTTTAAGATCTTTCCCTTATACAACTCCTCAAAGCAGAAAACAGAGAACTTCTCTTATATACTAAGCTCTTGCTAGGAGGAAAATCTTTCTCAAAAATCCTCTATAGCTTCTCCTTTTATCTCATTGACTAGAATGAGGTCACTTACCACCCCTAGACCAGTGACTATGCTTACACTTCCTGAAATAAGAGTCTACTAAGTCAAAAATTTCCAGTGTTCACAATTTTTCCTCAGATTAGTTTGTATGCTGTCAAGTAGAAGTTGTACTATGATTATTTTATTCTATAATGTTTCAACAGAATCCCCTTTTATGTTTCTATAGGAAGATAAATCTTCAACTACTTATTCTTGCTGCTTCTCTTCATTGTAGCAAAACAGAGACATTGGTTACACCACCATCAGAAATCCTCTTGATTTTCTTTTTCCCACTCACTAATTTATTTAAAAGCCATCTTTTCAGTTCTAGATGTTCTGCTGCAGATAACAGTCAACATTCTATTGATTCCCTTTATGATAACTACAGTGAAATATGAGATACAGTACTCTATAAAGAATTTCAAATTTGTCTTCTCAGTCGATCTTTGGTTCCCTTTTTTCTACCATCATCCAAAGGAAGAAAAATAAGTTTACCCTGAAAAGTTGTTCCCCAGAGTTTCTTCATTTGCTCTCTGTTTCTGTATTCATTTATCCAACAAATTATTGGAATGCCTTCTCTGTGTAAGATGTAATGCTAGATGCTTCTCTAGTAGTAGATTCTTTTTTCTCTACTTGATTTATTGGAGCCCAGAGGTGAAGGGATATTGTCTCTGTAATCGCCCTACAGCTGAGTCCTAACTACTTCAGAATTTATGGTTGAATCCTAGAGTCCCCTGTAGACTGATGAAGACAGTAACAGCTCCTGACATTTACTGAGTACTTACTATATATCAGGTACTAATCATATATTAGTTCATTTAATCTTCAACCTACCCTTTGAGTTACACTTAGGTATTCTCATTTTCATTTTATAAATGAAACAATTCAGGCACAGAGGGGTTTAATAATGTGGCCAAGGTTACACAACTTGTAAATGGTAGCCAAGGTTTGAATCCCAGACATTCTGAATTTACAGCCCATGCGTTTAATCACTGTATCATTCTGACAGCCTTTCTGATTTTTAGTCTATATAGAACCTAGAATAATACAGAGGCATTTTATCAAACCCTGCAGTGAAATGAATACTGGAAGCTGGATGCTTCCTGTGGAATGCAGAACAGTCCATTTATGGGCAGTTTGTAAGATTTCATTGTATCTTGTGAGTAAGAATAATTAGACTAAATTTAACTAACTAAATGATAAAAAATAAAATTTTTATTTCACTGCTTTTTCTCGTTACATTGAAATTAAATAGATCCTTAGATTTTTCCCTTCTATTTTAATTGAGAATAATTCACATACTATATGATTAACTTTTTAAAACTGTGTGATTCAGTGATTTTTACTATATTCACCATATCTTATTCCAAAACATTTTTATCACTCCCCAGAAGAAACCCTTTATGCATTAGTAGTCATTCCCTGCAGACCCTGAGAACCAGTGATCTACTTTTTGCCTTTATGGATTTGCTGGTTGAAATATTTCATATAAATAGAATTACATTATGTGGCCTTTTGTGACTGGCTGCTTTTACTTAATGTAATGTTTCCAAAGTTTATTTATGTAGTATTATGTCTCAGTACTTCATTTCTTGTTATGGCGGAATATTTCATACACATATACCACGTTTTGTTTATCCGTTCGTCAACTGATGAACATTTGGACTACTTATATGTTTTGGCTATTATGAATAATGCCACCATGAACTTTCAAGCGCAAGTTTTTATGTAGATACATTTTCAGTTTTCCTGGCTGTATGCCTAGGAGTGGAATTGCTGAGTCTTGTGGTAACTCTGTTTTACACTTTGAGGAACTGCCAGATGGTTTTTCAAAGTTGCTGCACTATTTTATATTCCTAACAGCAATGTATGAGGGTTACAGTTTCTCTCTATCCTCATCAACACTTGTTATTATACATATGTTTTTTAATTAAAGCCATCTTAGTAGGTGTGAATTGGTATTTCATTTGGTTTTGATTTGCAGTTTCCTAATGACTAATAATATAGAGCATCTTTTCATGTTCTTGTTCGCCATTTGTATATCTTCTTTGAAGAAATGTCTATTCAAATCCTTTGCCCACTTAAAAAAACTGGGTTTGTGCTTTTATTACTGAGTTGTAAGAGTTCTTTAGGCCAGGCATGGTGGCTCACACCTGTAATCCCAGCACTTTGGGAGGCCGAGGCGGGCAGATCGCTTGAGTCCAGGAGTTTGAGACGAGCCTGGGCAACATGGCAAAACCCCGTCTCTACAAAAAATACGAAAATTATCTGGGCATAGTGGTGGATGCCTGTAGCCCCAGCTGCCCGGGAGGCTGAGGTAGGAGGATCACTTGAACCTGGGAGGCAGAGGTTACAGTGAACCAAGATGGCAGAGTCACCCAGGCTGGAATGCAACCTCTGCCTCCCAGGCTCAAGCCATCCTCCCACCTCAGCCTCCCGGGCAACTGGACTACAGGCGTGCATCACCGCGCCCAGATAATTTTTGTGTGTTTTGTAGAGATGGGGTTTTGCCATGTTGCCCAGGCTGGTCTCAAACACCTGGACTCAAGCAATCCGCCCACCTCAGCCTCCCAAAGTGCTGGGATTACAGGTGTGAGCCACTGCACCTGACTAGGAGTTCTTTATATATTCTAGATAGTAGATCCATGACTTGCAAATACTTTCTCCCATTCTGTGGTATTTTTTCCCACTCTTTCATTTTTGTCTTTTGAAGTACAAAAGTTTAAATGTGGATGGAATTCCAATTTATCTATTTTCTGTGGTTGCTGTGCTTTTGGTGTATCATATATGAGAGATCATTGCCTAATCAAAGGTCAGGATAATTTACTCCTGTGTTTTTTCTTAAGAGTTTTATAGTATTGGTTATATAGCCAAAACAGGTTTAGTTGCTTGCTGCCTGCAGAGTCCAATTAATAAGAGCAAAGTCTAGTATAAAGTGACTTTTTTATTCCAAAGTTAGCTTAAGGAAAGAAGTACAGGCTTCCTGCCTTAAGGGTACTGCTTCCCTGTTGGAGCAGAAAGTGGGCGCTTTTAAAGAAGGTGCCTACACGGGAGCAGAAATGAGCAGGTGGAAGATCCACATATACCCTTTGGTGCCTTCTCTCTCAGGCAGTCACGTTGGTGGCTTCATGGGCAAAAATACCTCACAGAGGTGGCTGAAAACTCTAGCAGGCATACTTTTGGTTGTAGATCAGGGTTGCCTCAAGAGGTAACAGTGTGAGAGTTCCACGCTGGATTGTCTAAGCACATAGTTAGATCAGATCAGTTTGCCCTGTAGGGAGTGTCTGGTGAAAAGGAGATAAAAGGTCATAATTGCATTTCTTTTATTCCTTTATGTTTTTGTTTTTCTTTTTTTTTCTTTTCTTTTCTTTTCTTTTTTTTTTTTTTTTTTGAAACAGAGCCTCATTCTGTCACTCAGATTGGAGTGTAGTGGCATGATCTTGGCTCATTGCAGCCTCTACCTCCTGGGCTCAGGCGATCTTCCCACCTCAGCCTCCTGGGTGGCTGGGACTTTATGTGCATGCCACCATGCCCAGACAAGTTTTTGTATTTTTTGTAGAGATGGAGTTTTACCATGTTGCCCAGGCTAGCCTCAAACTCCTGGGCTCAAGTGATCTGCCTGCCTTGGCTTCCCAAAGTGCTGAGATTACTGGTGTAAGCTACCACCCCTGGTGTATAATTGCATTTCTAAAGAGCTGAGTAGGAAGTGGGGGGGAGGAGGAAAGAAAAAAATAATTTAACTATTTCTTAGAAAAATGGGGTGCACAATCATGTAATAGGTATATGACCCATTTTGTTTTATTTTTAATTTTTGTGAAGATGGAGTCTATGTTGCCCAGTCAGGTCTTGAACTCCTGGCCTCGAAAAGTGATCCTCCTGCCTTGGATTCCCCAAGTGCTGGGATTACAGGCATGAGCCAACATGCCTGGCCTATTTCGAGTTAGTTTTTGTGTATGTTGTGAGGTAGTAGCCCAACTTCATTCTTCTGCATGTGGATATTCAGTTGTATCAGCGCCAGTTGTTGAAAAGACCATTCTTTCTTCATTGAATTGTCTTGCCGACATTGTAAAAAAAAATCAATTGACTGTAAATGTAAGATTTTATTTCTTGTTCTACTGAGAAATAATTCACATACTGTATGATTCACTTTTTAAAAGTGTGTAATTCAGTGATTCTTAGTGTATTTACACAATGGGCAACTGTCACCACTATCTGATTCTAAAATATTTTTATCACTCCCAAAAAGAAACCGTTTATGCATTGGAAGTCATTCCCTCCAGCCCCTGACAACCACTGATCTACTTTTTGCCTTTATGGATTTACTAGTTGCACCTTGTTCTATCCTGTTCTATATGTGTGTCCTTATTCCAATATTATTACACTGTCTTGATTACTACAGTTTTATAGTAAGTTTTGGAATCAGGAAGTATAAGTCCTCCAACTTCTTTCTTCTTTTATAAGATTATTTTGATAATTTCAAGTCCGTTGTATTTCCATATGAATTTTAAGATCAGCTTGTCAGTTTCTACAAAAAAAAAAATTGAAATTTTAATAAGGATTACATTGAATCTGTAGATCAACTTGGGAAGTGTTGTCATTTTACGATATTAAGTCTTCTTAGATTCTTTTTTTTTTTTTTTTTTTTTTGACATGGAGTCTTGCTCTTGTTGCCAGGCTGGAGTGCAGTGGCGTGATCTTGACTCACTGCAACCTCTGCCTCCCAGGTTATCAGTTATTACTAATACAAATATTTATTGGATTTTTTGCTATGTGGTAGTCTCTACAATAATTTGTTTTACTTGTATTATCTCATTTAATCCTCACAAAATTATTTTGAAGTTGAGAAAAATTTGCCGTATAAAGAAGAATATGATAACATATTCTAAAGGAAATAAAGAGAAAGGATACCTCTTCTGGATTTTAGCAAAGAGAGCTTAGAATTAGACTTTTTGAAAAATAAGTAGAGTTTTGATGAGAAGGAGTAGAGTTTTTGGAAAATTGTCTCCTGAAGAAGTGGCATCTGGTATCTGCAGCGTCTTGAATAACCAAAAGAATTTTGGTGGTGGTGGTTGTGGTTGAGGTTTGCACATATGTTGGAGTGGCTTGCTCATATTAATAGAATGAGAAAACAGAGGGAAAGGGAAAAGTAGATGATATGAGAGAAAACTGAGGGGGAATGGTAGACTAAGGCCCTAAACACCCAATGTTAGCCTGGAGTGAGAGTAGAAGAAGAATGGGGAAAGATGTGGAGAATTATGTAGATAAAGAAGTAGAGTAAACTTTTCGTTTGATTATGTTGATCTTCAGAGTGGATTTGAAGGTAATGTGATTTTCAGAGTGAATTAAAAGTTGAGGGATGAAGTTAAGATCCAGAGAAGAATTCAGAAGGTTAGAATAACTGTTGTGACTATAATATGATGTTTAAAACAAGCATGATTTTCAGGCAGTAGTGTGAAGGACCAGGCAAATCTAAGTTCCATGAATTGGTCATGGAATCAATTACACTAGTTTTATTATTTTCTCCACCAGTGTGTGGTAACCTGACAGGAAAAATGGAATAATTGAATGATCAGATTTACCCAAAATTTGTATCTGTCAAACTAGATGATAAAATAGCAAGAATTAGCCAGAAAATCTAAGACATCACCAATGGCATTGTTGCAATTGTGAGCCACAAAGTATGTGAAGGAAGACAACAGTGGCCAAATCTTAGCAACTGTTTGAGAGATTAATGTTGACCTTGAGCAGATTAATATAGTGAGATAGACATTTAAGAAGCTGGAATAAGTATGTGTGCCTCTGGGGTGTGTGAGGTTCTAAATTGAGATCTTTTCATCATTTTTATTTCTTTTGTAAAGACTGTGATGCTTCTTTGGGTCTTGAAGATAGAATGGAAATAAATGCTTTTAGAGGTGAGAGGTTAAGAGAAATCTATGGCAGAGTGTTAAAAGAGTAATTGAAGTTCATACTGAATGCAGCAAGGGTAGTAGGTAAAATGAGCCAGAGGCCTTGGTAGATTGCAGCTTTGAGGATGGAGAGAGATGGAATAAGTAGATGTCTTGTACTTAACTAAAGGAAAAGCTATTGATAAATGTGGTGAAGTGATAGTTTATAATCTGTCATGGAGGGATCAGTATACTTTCAAAAATTAAGACTAACATTTTGGTAAGGAAATATGTTTGGAAAATTGTTCTATTCATTACTTTTCCTAAGGTTTATTTTATATAGTAACTGTACTTGCTTAGGTGACAGTAAATAAGAATATTTTATCCATGCAGGAGGAACCTTTGTGTTCCAGACTGCATTTATGTGATCTTCAAAGAGTAAGAACTGTGTTTGTCTTATTTGTGGTTGTAGTCTGAGCCCTAACAGTGCCAAGCACATGTATTAGTATATATTTACTTAATGATTGAAGGCTCAATAAATAGATTGTATTGAGAGAAGTATGCTTAAGTAATTAGGCCTTGGTACTGAAAGCTAAACCAAATTGCAGCTCAGAAAATTTGGAATCTATTTGTTTATAATGCCCTGATCTGCTATGAAACAGTCTAGGTAGGGCAACTAGCAGGCTGTAAACAAAGAAGACCTTTTGATGAAGTTTAAATCTCTTACCTCAACAGCTCTTGTTACTATTCCCCGCCCCCCTTATTTTCTTTGAAATTATGTGGTAAGATGCAGCATAGCAGGGTCCTGTGTCCTTTATTGAAATGAAATTTCTCTTTCATTTTCCTCTACATTTTATAATTCTCTCTTGCTCCCTTATGTTCAGACTTCATAGCATGGCGTATATACTCTCTACAGTCTAATCCCTTTCACCTTTTCAGCCTTATTGTTTCTCTACCTGTTTTTCATTTAAATTTCTCTTTCTTTTTTTTAAGAAAACAGGGATGCTGCTAAAGCTTCATTTAAATTTCACAAACATATATCGATCCTTTGTTATGTTCCAGGTATTATATGACATTGAGCTATACCAATCTAGTTTTTCCTGTGTCTTAAACTTTCTCGCCTGTGTTTCAGAAAAAACAAACTCTTTGTTACAGAATTTTTCCTATATATAGGACTCCCTCCTCCGTACTTTCTTCGTCCATCTAAATGCCAACCTTTCAAGGCCGTCCTCCTTCCTCATTATTACCTTGTGTCAAGAATATTGTTTATTTCTCATGTACAGCAGTTACACAAATAAAAATATAACTATCTCCTACTCCACTGCCCAACGGTAAACTCCTTAAGAGGCGGGAAGCCATTTTAAAATCTTTGCTTCTCCCTTTCATAAATGTTTATAGTATTGCATCTATTTGAGATGATAGGTAGAAATAGTAGAGCATGGTGTGAGTGAGGGGATTACCAATGCCTAAAAGAACTGTGGACTTGTATATTCCAATTCGTTCAATGTCATTCTGTCCTTTTAAAATTTGATATCTTGTATGGTTGCTTGACTTTGTAGCCTTTGTCAAATGAAACTTCTAGGAAGATACCCTGATGGATAGTAGCCCCAGAATTTCTTGGCTATAGGGTATAATCCACATTTTCAAATACAATTCTGTTTTTGTTTTTTCACAAGGCTTACGGCTTTGCATACAAGTTCCAATCTCTAAACAGCATTTGTTGGGGAAAGAAGTCATCAAAGAGCCATACTGAGAAGAATAAACTATTTTAACTGATAGCTATTTCAGAAAGAATGTGGCAGTTACACATTTTCTAAACCATATTGAGGAGGTTTTGGTGCTAACAGTGAGATCTGGCTGGTACTGTGTCCTAAATTTTGGGGGTTTTTTGGACAGATCTTCTTTAATACTGAGGTATTATATTATATATACTTTTCAACTTCTTTTTCTGTTGAGAGAGAACAAATGGAATTTATATGCCTACAACTTTTCTGGGACAAAATAATTTTTTTAATGGGAGGAACACTTATCCTTGATACAGTGTTTTATGTTAGACGTGGTTTGGAAGGTAAATATAAGTGGACCAGAAAATTGGAAATACTGTGCTTTTTTTATTATTCATGGACCATCTAGATATCCCATATGCATAGGTCACATTTATCAGGTGTAATATAGTGTAGTGTCTAATAACAAAGAATTTATCCATTTAAAGATGAAAGTATTCATTTATAGTATTTCTGGCACTTATTTTGTAATTTGAAACTTAAAACCCTATCAGCTGGTAAAAAGATTATAAGCAAAGGCTAAAATTTTATATTATCTTTTGTTAATGTCAGGGCAAAGTCCAGATTGAATATAAGTCTACTTTATTTTATAGGCCTATGAAGAATACACCAGCAAGCTAGATGCACTCCAACAAAGAGAACAACAGTTATTGGAATCTCTGGGGAACGGAACTGATTTTTCTGTTTCTAGCTCTGCATCAATGGACACCGTTACATCTTCTTCCTCTTCTAGCCTTTCAGTGCTACCTTCATCTCTTTCAGTTTTTCAAAATCCCACAGATGTGTCACGGAGCAACCCCAAGTCACCACAAAAACCTATCGTTAGAGTCTTCCTACCCAACAAACAGAGGACAGTGGTGAGTCAGTTTTAATATCACCATTTTGCTGTTTCTTTGTATTTTTCAGACAGATCAGTTGTTGAAAATTAATATATTATTACTTAATACTCAGAGGTCATGCAAATAGAGGCATCCATGTCATGCAGGAATTTTAGAGACATAATTATTTGGTGGCAAAGTCTATATTCCTTCTCTGAAATAAATTGTATTGTCTCTGGTGTTGGATTTGACATTTAAACCCGTCTGCCAAACTTGAACCACAGTCATGTCTAAGCACTAGTTTAAAATAAATCAGAATTTTAAGACTTGAGCTTGTTCGTTATCTAATTTGTGTCAGGTAAGATTCATTCTTCACCCTTGAGAAATCTCCTTTCTGAGTTATATTATCGGATGTTGAACTCTCAGTGTGATTGATATGTTTCCTCTCATCTACTTGACTTTTGGTTGTTGAAAATTAGTATTACCATTGGAACAGTGTACCCTGGAAGTAACATTTAAAGCATTTAAAGAGAATCTGTGGAATTATTGTGGATGGTCTATAATCCTTAAGTGCAACAAATATTGTCAGTAGACTTAATAAGTAACCCATCTGTATACATCACTACTTTTTAAATGTCTATGGTTACTTTTGACAATAAAAAAAATTTCATTTCCAAATACAACTGAAGTCAAAATTTTTCATTTTTTTCTCTGACATCAGAAATTAAAAGTGCAATTGGTCATTGTTTAATGTTCCAAAAATTCCTTTCTGACTTAAGAAAAAAATGTTATTATAAAGGCATTTTACTCTCAGAAGTTAAGAATTCCTGCATATGAGTTTAGAAAACTAATAGAGTTATAAGTTATCAGCCTGTAAATTTTTATCTTAGGAAATATGGCTTTCTAAAGGCATCGTTTATTGTCAGGGAATAACATGCCTTTTTTCCAGGTACAGACAAAACTTTGTGGTAAAAAATGGACTCTAGTTTTTATTGTACAGAATTACAAATCAATTTATAAAACAAATCCAGTTCTCCTACCCTTTCTCTTCTGTTGGGTAGAATGAAATTAAAATTATTTTTCCCACATTAAGATGGGGAATTACTAAGCATATCTTTCCAGGGATGCCCCATTTAAAGGGGAATGTCAACATATGAATTATCTGTGACTAGATAGTCTATCTTTGAAGTAGCCTAACAAAACTGTGGCAAATATCCCATCCCCAGTAGATCTTAAATTAATTCTTTATTGTCTGTATTCATGAGTGGAAAGTAGGAAATGTGTTCTTCAGTCCTAGGCGTTTCCCTTCTCTTCATCATGGTATTCTTGTTCCTTCCAGGTTCCACTAAACTTAGTAATTGTGTGAGTTTCTATATACAGATGTAAAATTGGGGTTGTTGGAGCCCTTTCAAATTTCTCAGCCTAATGATTAAGTTTAACTAGCCTCCGGCCGGGCGCCGTAGCTCATGCCTGTAATCCCAGCATTTTGGGAGGCCGAGGCAGGCGGATCACGAGGTCAGGAGATGAGACCATCCTGGTTAACACATGGTGAAACCCCGTCTCCACTAAAAATACAAAAAAATTAGCCAGACATAGTGGCGGGCTCCTGTGGTCCCAGCTATTTGGGAGGCTGAGGCAGGATAATGCCGTGAACCTGGGAGGCGGAGCTTGCAGTGAGCCGAGATTGCACCACTGCACTCCGTCCTGGGTGACAGAGTGAGACTCTGTCTCAAAAAAAAAAAAAAAGTTTAACTAGCCTCCTCGTATTTATGAGAGAGGACAAGAGAAATTTACAAGTATCCCTAAAGCTTATAATTTCCCTTTTAAAACGAAATGAAAACAACTGAGACTCTTCAAAGATGTAAAATGATCATAAATGAATAACTATTGGGCAATTGACTAGGCTTACCTTCATTATTCTGGCTAGGCTTACCTTCATTATTCTGGCTAGGCTTAGATTAAATAAGTAACTTGTTCCTGTCCGTCATACTCCCAGTTTAACAATTCATATTCAATACTCAGAAAAACTGTATATCGTGAACTTAAAAGGTCTTATGAATCGTCAATAAATGGGTTTGTGGTAGTAAACTCTTTCAAGAACATTATTTTGCCATTCTCTCTTTTATCTGAATCTGTTAACCCTTTACTTAACTACCTCTTTTCCTCTCCTTTTCTCCCCTCAATTTTTATTAAGATTAACAGTTACTGTTTGAGCATTTGCCATGCTGTGTTCCAAGTTCTGTGCTAAGGACTTTACATATATATTCTCAGCCAGGATAATTCACATTCTAAGTAAAATTGTTTGTGGTAGTGAATGACCACTCCTCCATCAAAATACATACGCTTCTGTTTGTCCTGAGCACTCAGGAACAAAGGTTAGTAGAACCTACTAGCAGCAAATGAAATCAAGTACGAAGAATGAGATTATATTTTTTAAAGTGGACTTAGATTTGTAGACCAAGATAGCACACTAAACACTTGCCTTTATATCTTTATTCCTCTCCAGAAATTTCATTGAAATGATAGTAAAGATATGTAAAAAGAATAATAAAACAGGATAGGATTTTGTCAGAGAACTAGAAATGTTTAAGAATTCCTGGACGATGGAAACTATATGAGTGGTTACATAAATAAGCCAAAATAGAAAACCAAACAAAATACTAGGAGCTAGAGTCTTACATGAAGGGAGCCATTCTTAGCAAAATCCTGATGACGCAGATAGCATAGTCAGCAGATTACAAAGAAGTGGATTTGCCTGTTGGGTAGTCATCAGACTAATTAGTCGAAGGTCTTGCTCTGGCAGAAAGACAAAGTCATGTGTCTTCATAAATCGAGCAGGTGATGTAAATATGAATATTTTGAAGGTATGTATTAGTTGTGAGTCCTGTGGAGAACCAAAACAAACCAGATTCAACTAAAAACACTGAAATAGGCTGAGGCAGGAGAATGGCGTGAACCCGGGAGGTGGAGCTTGCAGTGAGCTGAGATCCGGCCACTGCACTCCAGCCTGGGCGACAGAGCGAGACTCCGTCTCAAAAAAAAAAAAAAACAAAAAAAACAAAAAAAACACTGAAATTCTGAATTAAAAAAAATTTTTAAAGGTCCTGGCCTGATATTTTGAGACATCTGATAATGGGTTGCTGAGTCCTGAGTCCCCGGTATAGCCTTACATTGCACATGTCCATAGAGATGTGAATGTTGCCTCCTGGAATTGTTCAACAAGGGGATCCTGTTAGTTCCTCTTCTGTATATATGGAACAAATAATTTATAGCATTTATTCCATGAAAAAAGCTCTAAAAGTCATTTTCTAAACAAAATTTCTGCCTGGAGAGTTCTGTGTGACTGCTGTGTGTGTTTAAATGGTGGAACTGAACATCAGATGTCTCTGAACCTCAGAGAAATCCAGTGGGGTAGGGCCGGGCGCGGTGGCTCAAGCCTGTAATCCCAGCACTTTGGGAGGCCGAGACGGGCGGATCATGAGGTCAGGAGATCGAGACCATCCTGGCTAACACGGTGAAACCCCGTCTCTACTAAAAAATACAAAAAACTAGCCGGGCGAGGCGGCGGGCGCCTGTAGTCCCAGCTACTCGGGAGGCTGAGGCTGGAGAATGGCGTGAACCCGGGAGGCGGAGCTTGCAGTGAGCTGAGATCCGGCCACTGCACTCCAGCCTGGGTGACAGAGCAAGACTCCGTCTCAAAAAAAAAAAAAAAAAAAAAAGAAATCCAGTGGGGTAAAAAGTAAAGGTTAATCTACCCAGGAGTAAAATAATACTCTGCTTCCGTCTGGAATATACCAGACTTCTCACCTCTGTACCCATTAGTAATCTGTTTGGAAAACAAACTGCTTTCTCCTACTACACAACACATTTTTGTGACTAGATATGTGGGGGTGTTTTTCCCCACCAAGCAATCTCCAGTTCTCTGTAGGTAATCAGCTGGGTGTCTCTACCCAGTTGTCTACAATTGTTGTTAAGTCACCTTCAATTTAACTCAGTTCTGACACTATCTACCCAGGGATAGCGTAGACCCCACAGGTTAAGAGCTCAGTCCCACAAGACTGTGCCCTCTTGAGATGCTAGTCACAAGTTCCAGGTTGTGACTTACACTTCTCACCAGCTGGCTATAAATCAAGGATTCCCACATCTTCTAATCTTTTATCATTTGCTAGAATAGCTCAAAAAACTTCGAGAAACACTTACGTTTACTGGTTTGCTATAAAGGATGTTACAAGAGGTAAAAAACAAACAGCCAGATGGAAGAAATGCATAGGGAAAGGTATGTGGGAAGGGATGCAGAGCTTCTGTGCTCTCTTTAGCAGCATCACCTTCCACTACCTCCAAATGTTCAGCACCCTGGAAGCTCTAGGAACCTTGCATTTCAGTGATTTTTATGAAAGCTTCATCATATAGGTGTGATATTTACTAGGCCAATCTCTAGGACCTCCCACCTTCTCAGAGGTTGGTGGATGGGGCTGAAAGTTCCAGACTTCACATCATGGCTTGGCCTTTCTTTTGACCACCTTCCATTCAGGAACCCACCAAAAGTTACCTCATTAGAACAAAAGGTACTCCTATCACTTAGGAAATTCCAAGGGATTCAGAGCTCTGTGTCAGGAGCCAAGGTCAAAGACCAAATATGAGAACAAAAGATGCACCTGGCACCCTGATCACTCAGGAAATTACAAGTTTTAGGAGCTCTGTGCCTGGAAGTTGGGTTGAAGGCCAAAGGGTTGAAGACCAAAATATATATTATTATAAACCACAATATCAGAGTTTGTCAATGTAACAAACCACTTGCCATTTGTTGGACCTCTACAACTGTGCAGGAGAAAGTCCCCACCAAATCAATCTACTTTTTATTTTATGAATATGACTAGAACACCAACAGCAACAGAGAAAACTCAAGAAATAAAGCAACTAGAAGATGTAAAAATATTATAGCTCAGGATGTACTTCATTCTTGAAGCCAAATCAATTTGATATAGAAATTGAGTCAGAGGACCACAGAGTTTGAAAATTGAAAGTATGATTGTTGACTTTTGTTAAACAGAAAGGCCAAATATTAGGACAGCTAGAGTTAATAAGTATTTTGGAAAGTAAAGCTAAAGACATACCTTTTAAGATACGCAATAAGGGGGCAAATATGAAAGAAAAGATAAGAGACATGAAGAGAGCAAACGTTCCAACTTCTGTTTAATAAACGAAGAAGCAAACAAAAATAGAGGGAAGATGTATTCACAGATATAATACAAGACAATTTTCCTGTGTTGAACAAAAACCAGCCTTCAGATAGATAGGGGCAACTGACTGTCAACAGGAAAACAAAAACGGAAATTGACCTGGATGCTTGCTGTATAATTCGAAAGTTGAAAGAGAACATCTTAAGCCCTTTCAGAAAGATAAACTGGCAATCTACAGGAGAATGAAAATTGGATAGTTTTCTCATTGGCAAACTGAGGGCTAGAAGGCAGTGGATCAGGGCCATTAAAGATCTAATGAAAGTTGATAGCCAAGCTAATATTAAAAGTAAGACACTTTGGGTATCTGGGGACTGAAAATTATTTCAGTAGAATATAATAGGTATCTAGAAATAGATCCCAGATTTTCAGAAAATGTTATATGAAAAGATGGTTCAATCAGTAAGAAGACGGTACATTATTTAATTTTTGGTGCTGGCATATCTAGAAGAAAACAAAATTGGGCCCACATCTTAGACTGCTTACAAAAGTAAATTCTGTCAGAATCAAGAGATTAAATACCAAAAAAAAAAAAAAAAAATGTAAATCTTTCAAGAAAAATCTAGTAGGCTGAGTAGGCTGCATGTAAAATCTAGGAGTTGAGATCACTATCTTAATCAAACTTAATTAGCTCAAAAGCTGTAAGAGACAGATTGATTAAATACAATTTCGAAATTATGTATGCTCCCCCACAAAAAAAAAAAAAAAAAAAATCCTTGACAAAGTCAATAGTCTGTATAAATTTGGAAACAGCATTGGTGCCCAGATAACAGCAAGTAAATAGTCTTTTATATATTCAAAGAACACTTCAAAATTGACAAGAAAAAGACAAAACCCGGTAGAAAAATAGGGAAAAGATATAAATAGGCAGTTCATATAAGATTAAATCCAAATGAACAGTAAAGCACATGAGCACTGTTCAGATGCAGTCAGTTGTGAGTGTGCAAATTAAAACTATGAGATCATTTAATCTGTCTGGCAAAATAGAAATTATTATTGGCAGGGATTTAGTGAGAAAACTCCCTTAGTTAAGGATAGAAATGTGAAGTATCACAGTTTATTGGAAGGCACTTTGATAGTATCTGTCAAAATTTACAAGAGCTGTATCTTCCAAGCCAGTACTCCAACTATTGGGAATTTAGCACATAAAAGCACCAATATATAGGGACATTTATACAAGGATATTTGTTAAATCATTGTAATGAGAAAAAAATATAGAATGTCATCAGTAGAGAAATGATTGTATAAATCATGGTACAGACACACCATGTAGTACAAAGCAGCCTGTAAAGACTTGTACTTGAAGGTTTTTCTGAGAGGTATTATAATTGAGAAAAGGAAAGATGTAGGAAACTTACTTATTCTTTATGTGTACCACATTGCAGTATTCTAGTAGGTCTAGAAATATCTCTCTCAACTAGAAATGCTGAATAAAATATGTTTATTTAAGTGTATAGCTGAGCTTAATAGAAAGAAAAACCTTTAGAGGGTGAAAACAAAAGGGAGTTGAAAAAACCAAAGAAGCATGGGGGCTGATCTGTTAAGGTATTGCTGAACTGTAGCCTTCAACAAATGTAACCCACAGTCTATTTTTATATAGCCTGCAAACTAAGAATGGATTTTACAGTTTTAAATGCTTGAAAAAAATTAAAGGTATAATAGTATTTCATAATCTATGAAAATTACATGAAATTCAAATTTTGGCCAGGTACAGTGGCTCATGCCTGTAATCCCAGCACGGGAGGCTGAGGGGAGTGAATCACCTGAGCTCAGGAGTTCTAGATCAGCCTAGCCAATATGGCGAAACCCCCGTCTCTACTAAAAATACAGAATTAGCCGGGTATGGTACCTCATGCCTGTAACCCAGCTACTTGGGTGGCTGAGGCAGGTGAATCGCTTGAACCTGGGAGGTGGAGGTTGCAGTGGGCCGAGATTGCGCCATTGCACTCCAGCCTGGGCAACAAAAGCGAAACTCCGTCTCAAAAAAAAAAAAAATTAAAATTAAAATTTCAGTGTCCATAGGTAAAATGTTATTGGAACACAACAATGCTAATCTGTTTACATGTTGTCTGTGGCTGGTTTCATGCTTTAGCAGCGGTGTTGAGCAGTTGTATATCACGCTGTAATCTACAAAACCTCTGGTTCTTTATGGAAGAAGTTTGTTGACCTCTGCTATAGTGACCTCAAGGCCAATTTGTCACTCTGTAATAAAGGACGTGAATATCAGTGTGTGGGGATACAACACTGGGCCTTCAGCCTGTGTCACAAAGGTAATTGGAACCCAGATTCTCACATAAAACTGACCCTTTGAAGGACATCACCTTCAGTGAAAGGATGAAATCTATTCACCAGAATACATAAAGGTAACAATAAACTTGACTGTCTTTGACAGTACTCTAAAGTTTCTCCTGTGACTTCTTAACTATGGACCTATTCTAATCATTGTGTGGGATTCAAATTTATACTACCTACATTGTCTAGGAACCCTCAAGCCATGAAGTGGGCATAACAACTGGTCTTGAGTGGTAATAGCACTCAGGCACTGCACAGAAGCAATGCAAACCCTCCCTTGGCCCATCTAGGTCTCGTAGAATTCACAGAGATAATGCTTTACTGACAATCTCAAGATCTCAAGTTATAAGACATGCAAGGAAACAGTCTACCATCAGTGAGTTAGCAGACTTAAAAACAGCAGGGTTAGACTCCTAAGAAAGAACCAAGTAGAGCTTTTAGGTAGTCTTGATTTAAACCTCATCATCTATGAAGTATTCTTGCTTGGATTAGGACTTTCTCCTGTGCCCCTTCCAATTCACTAAAAGTAACCACTATTTCATTTCTATCTTTGTCAGTTACTTTGAAACTTCAAATTGTGTGATGGAAATCAACATGCAGAGAAAGAGAAAAAGCAAATATGAAAAGATAATCTTAGAATCTAAGAAAGAATTTGGATGTTAATTGTACCATTTGTTCAGATTTTCCGTCTGAAATTTTTTTATAATAAGAGTTGGAAAACTTGAAATGACATAGAAAAAAAGAAATGTAGAAAGTTCAAAAGAAACAGTTGTCTCTAGGAAAAAAGAGTGAACATACTGATATTCATTTGAGGATGTAGCAAGATAACACTTTAAGTTAAATTTCAGTGTATCAAGTTCATTACAGCAAATTACAGAGGAAATGTTTAAATGTTATATAGAAATTCAAATATTTATTTAAAAAACTCAGTGAACAAGGTAAAGCTAGATTAAACCCAACCAAAGAATGAGTTAATGAACTCTGGAAAGCAAAGAGAACTATAGAAAATATAAAAGAGAGGTTAAGCGATATGAAAAATGGAATGAGCATTATATGTCTCAAAGGAGTTCCAAAAGGTAAGAATAGAAATAAATGAGTAGAGAAAAATTCAAATAAATTAGGGCTAACATTTACAAGTGACATAAATCTAATGATTTAGGAAGCACACTCTCTGAGTTGGACAAACAATTTGAATCTGATGTAGCCATAATAAATCCAAAGAATATTTTTTTAAAAGCACTCAGGGAAAAAATTATGTGGAAAATAATTATAATTAGTCTGGGAAATTTTTTTTTATGGCAGCTGTAGAAATTAGAAGACACTAGAATAATATACTCAAAGTACTGAGAGGTACCTGTAAATCTCTCAGCTAAGCTAAGCTATAAATCATAAAGTCCTTTCCAGAGAAAGAGTTTACTTTCATAGGCTCTGCTTGAAGGAATTGTCCAAGAAGGTTTACTGTATAAAGGAAATTGAACTCAGAAGGAATGAAAAGTAAAAATTAAACCTAAAATTTGCAGAAGAAAACACGACAGAAAACTTTTGTGACCTGGGGTTTGGCAAAGATTTCTTAAATATGACACCAGAAGCACAATCTATAATGAACATATTTATTGGATTAATCAAAATGTAAAACTTCTGCTCTTCAAAAGACAGTGTTAAGAGAATAAAAAGAAAAACCATAGATTATCTTTGCAAGCCATATATCTGATCAAGGACATGTAAAATATATAAAGAACTCTGAAAACTCAATAACAAGAAAACAAATGGCCAGGTGTGGAGACTCACTTCTGTAATACCAGCACTTTGGGAGGCTGAGGCAGGTGGATCACGAGGTCAGGAGTTCAAGACCAGCCTGGCCAAGGTGGTGAATCCCCGTCTCTACTAAAAATACAAAAATTAGCTGGACATGGTGGCAGGTGCCTGTAACCCCAGCTGCTCGGGAGGCTGAGGCAGAAAATTGCTTGAACTCGGGAGGCAGAGGTTGCAGTGAGCCGAGATTGTGCCACTGCACTCCCGCCTGGGCAACAGAGCGAGACTCCGTCTCAAAAAAGAAAAGAAAAGAAAAGAAAAAACAACCCAATTAAAACTGGACAAAGGATTTGAACAATTTCATCAAAGAGATATATGGATGGTAATAAACACATGAGAAGATGATCAACATTAGTCATTGGGAAAATGCAAATTAAATAGGCACATAATACCCTTACATGCCTCCTAGAGTGGCTGAAATTAGAGTGGCCACACCAAGTGTTAGTGGGGATGTTAAAGAACTAGAATTTCCACACACTGCTGATAGGAATGTTTAATTGGTACAACCACTTTGGAATAAAATTTGGCAGTTTTATTTAATGAAACTTTTTCAAAATCCGAACAGTGTTTTTTGTTTGTTTGTTTGTTTGTTTTCCAGAAATAGAAAATCCTTCCTAAAATTCATACAGTATCTCAAGGAATCCCATGTAGCCAAAACAGTCTCCAAATGAAAGTACAAAGTTGGGGGCATCATGCTTCCTGATCTCAAAACTTACTACAAAGTTACAGTAATCAAAACTAAGTGGTACTGGCATACAGACAGATGAGAGTCCTGAGCTAAATCTTCACATTTATGGTCAAATGATCTTTGACAAGGTTCCCAAGACCACTTCATGAAGTAAGGAGAATCTCTTCAGCAAATGGTGTTGGAAACTGAATATCCACATGCAAAAGAAGGAAGTGGGACCCTTCCCTTATACCATGTACAAAAAGAATAACCCAAAATGAATCAAAGACTTGAACATAACAGTTAAAGTCATAAAACTTTTACAAGAAAACATAGGAGAAAAGCATCATAGCTTTGGATTTGTCCATGATTATTGGCTGCAATGCCAAAAGCCCATGGAACATAAGAAAAAATGGAAAAATTGTACTATTAGCAGAATTTAAAACTTATGATCATCAAATGATATAATCAACAGAGTGAAAAGCCAACCTGGAATGGGAGAAATATTTGCAAATCGTATATCTGATAAGGAGTTAATATCCAAAATATAAAGAACTCCTATAGTAGCATACAACCCTGTTTAAAAATGGGCAGAAGACTTGAACAGACATTTCTTTAATGAAGATATCTGGATGGCCACCAGCATATGAAAAGATGCCCAACATTGCTAATTATTAGGAACACGCAAATCAAAACCACAATGAGATACCACCTGACACCCATTAGGATGTCGGCTATCAGATAAAAGAGAAGATAGCAAGAGTTGGCAAGGGTGGGGAGAAATTGGACCCCTGATGCACTGTTGGTGGAAATGTAAAATGGAGGAACTGCTATGGAAAACATACAGAGGTTCCTCAAAAAACTGAAAATAGAATTACCATATAATCCAGCAATTCTTCTGTGTATATACCCAAAATAATTGAAAGCAGGATCTCAAAGAGATATTCGTACACTCATGTTCATAGCAGCATTATTCACTATAGTAGCCAAAGGCAGAAGCAACCCAGATTTCTGTTGATGGAGGAATGGATGAACAAAATATGGTATGTATATACATTGGAATATTCAGCCTTAAAACAGGACATTCTAACACATACTGCAACATGAGTAAATCTCAAGGACATTATGTTAAGTGAAATGAGCCAGTCATAAAATGACAAATACTGTATGATTCCACTTACTGAAGTACCTAGAGTGTTCAGACTCATAGAGACACAGAGTAGAGTGGTGCTTGCCAGGAGCTGGGGAAAGGGGTGCTGGAGAGTTGTTTAATGGTTATAGAGTTTTAGTTTTGCAGGATGAAAAGAGTTCTGGAGATTGGTTGCACAACATTGTGAATGTGCTTAACACTACTAAATTGTACACTTAAAAAGTGGTTGAAATGTTAAACTTTATGTTAGGTATATTTTACCATAGTTTTGTGAAATAATAATATGGTAGTTATATAAAACATTAGGCTGGACATGGTGGCTGACACCTGTAATCCCAGTGCTTTGGGAGGTCAAGGCGAGAGAAGCACGTGAGACCAGGAGTTCCATACCAGCCAGGACAACATAGTGAGACCCCATGTCTACAAAAATTAGCCAGGTGTGGTGGTGTACATCTGTAGTCCTAGCTACCTGGGAGGCTGAGACAGGAGGATCACTTGTGCCCAGGAGTTAAAAGCTACATTGTGCTATGTGCACCATTGCACTCAGCCTGGGTGAAAGAGCAAGACCCTGTCCACCCCCACAAAAAGTCAAACGTACACTTAGTATATCACCCAGCCCTTCTACTCCTCCGTATTTACCCAAGAGAAAAGTGAGCATATGTTCATTCAAAGATTTGCATACAAATGTTCTTAGTTGCTTTGTCATAGCCCCAAACTGGAAATAACCCAAATGTCCATAAACAGGTGAATGGTTAAATTGTGGTATGTCTATAAAAGGGAATACTACTCAGTAGAAAGGAATGAACTGCTAATGCACACAACATAGATGAATCTCAAAATAATTATGCTGAGTGAAAGAAGTCAGACAAAAATTGATTACATGTTTAAAAATTCAATTTACATAAAATTCTAGAAAATGCAAACTCTTCTATAGTGACAACAGATTCTTATTTGCCTGGGCACAGTGTTACGGCAGGATGGAAGGTTTACATAGGAGCACAAGAAACCTTTCAGAAAGTGATGGGTATGTTCATTATCTTGAATGTGATGATGGTTGCCTGGGCATATATATAATCTCAAAATATATCAAATTGTGTACTCTAAATCATTGCAGTTTATTATATGTCGGTTGTACCTCGATAAATCTGTTGGTTTTTTTTTTTAATAGCCTTTAAGAAAGCTGATAGTACTGTGGAAATATATGAAATAGACGTTGGGAGAAATAATTATTAAATTTTTTTTTCAACTTTTATTTTAGATTCAGGAGGTACATGCGCAGCTTTGTTATCTGGGTATATTGCAAGATGCTGAGGTTTGATCCCATCATCCAAGTACTGAGCATAGTACCCAGTAGTTTTTCAACCTTTACCCTCCCCCCTCTAGTAGCCTCCAGTTTTTGTTATTGCCGTCTTTATGTCCATGAGTACCCAAACTTTAGCTCCTACTTAGAAATGAGAACATTTGGTATTTGGTTTTCTCTTCCTGTGTTAATTTGCTTAGGATAATGGCTTCCAGCTGCATCCAGGTTGCTGCAAAGGACATGATTTCATTCATTTTTATGGCTGCATAGTATTTCGTGGTGTATATATACATTTTCTTTATGCAAACCGCCATTGATGGGCAGCCAGATTGATTCCATACCTTTGGTATTGTGAATAGTGCTATGTTAAATATGTGATTTTTTTGTAGAATGATTCACTTTGTTTTGGATGTATACCCAGCAATGAGATTGCTAGATCGAATGGTAGTTCTATTTTAAGTTCTTTGAGAAATTTCCAAACTGCTTTCCATAGTGCCTAATTTGCATTCCCACCAACAGTGTGTAAACTTTCCCTTTTCTCTGCAGCTTTGCCAGCATCTGTTGTTTTCTGCGAGCACTTTGGGAGGTTGAGGCGGGAGGATCACTTGAGGTCAGGAGTTTGAGACCAGCCTGACCAACATGGTGAAACCTCATCTCTACTAAAAATACAAAAAGAGAAATTAGCCAGGCATGGTGGCGTGCACCTGTAATCCCAGTTACTCGGGAGGCTGAGGCAGGAGAATTACTTGAACCTGGGAGACAGAGGTTGCAATGAGCTGAGATCCCGCCACTGTACTCCAGCCTGGGTGACAGAGCAAGACTCTGTCTAAAAAAAAAAAAAAAAAAAAAAAAAAAATTCAGAGGCTGGGTGTAGTGGCTTGCGCCTGTAATCCCAACACTTTGGGTGGCCCAGGCAGAAGGATTGCTTGAGCCCAGGAGTTCAAGACCAGCCTGGGCAATGTAACCAGACCCTTTCTCTACAGAAAATTAGCCAGGTGTGCTAGCATGAGTTTGTAGTCCCAGGTACTTGGGAGGCTGAGGCGGGAGAATCCAGGATCTTGAGGCTTCAGTAAGGTATGATTGTGCTGCTGCACTCCAGCCTGAGCAACTGAGTGAGTCCCTGTCTTAAAAGGAAAAAAGATTTTCTAGATCCTGGAATATATGCAATAACTAAAAATAATAAACATATATGTCCTTTGAGATTTTTATTTTTAATTTTATTTTTTGAGAATGAGTCTTGCCCTGTTGCCCACAATGGAGTGCAGTGGTGTAATCACAGCTAACTGCAGTCTTGACTTCCCACGCTCAGGTGATCCTCCCATCTCAGCCCTCAAGTAGCTGAGACCACAGGCATGTGCCGTGCCTAATTTTTAAATTTTTTTGTAGAGATAGGGCCTTGCTATGTTGCCCAGGCTGATCTCAAACTCTTGGGCTCAAGCAATCCTCCCTCTGTGGCCTCCCAAAGTGCTGGGATTATAGGCATGAACCACTGCACCTGGCCCTGAGATATATTTGAATAAATTGTAAAAGTCTGTTAATTGTGGTTATCGGAGGGATGGGGATATTCCCTGGGACGAGAAAAAGGGACTGACCTTTTGCTTTATACTTGATACCCTTATTTCGCATAATGCCAGGATGTCTGTTTTTTATGATTATTCAGGATAATTATATATTTATTCATGTATTATTGTTTAGGGTGGTTATATCTCATTTAGCTGTTTCTTTCTTGATAGATAATTAGGTAATGTTGCAGTATATATTTAAATACATATATCCTGAAACACCATGGGAATATTTTTACTGGGAAAGATAAATACCTTGAAATAATTATTGGGTCATAGAATATAAACACTGAAAACTTTGCGATAACTTAATATAAGAAAAGATTTTGATTCTCAACAAGTGTATGAGACTTCCTTTTCCCACAAGATCCTGGCCAACATAGAATGTTAACAGAATTTTTAAAGTGTTACCAATCTAATAACACTTAAAGTATATTTGACTTGAGTCCTGTGTATATTGTTTGTCTGTATGACAGTTGTTTGTGTTATATGACAAAAAATTAACCAAGAAATATTAGACTCACCTGATTACCCCCAAAGATGGCTTGTGTTCTAAGCCTGTTTAGGTTTATAAGTCAAAATAAAATTTCTTTTAAAAAATTTTGCTTGATGGTTTATTGAGATATAATTCAAAAGCCATACCATTTACCCATTTAAAGTATAAAATGATTTTTGTATATTCACAAAGTTCTGCGGCCGTGATAATCCATTTAAAAATATTTTTTCACCCCAAAAAGAAACACTAAACCCGTTAGCAGTCACTTCCCATTCCTCTCATCCCTGTGTAACCACCCATTTGCTCTCCGTCTCTATAGATTTGCCTATTCTCTGGCATTTCATATAAATGAAATCATACAATATGTGTTTGTGACTGACTTCTTTTCCTTAGCATAATGTTTCCAGTCTCTATCCACATTGTACCCTATGTCAGTCCTTCATGCCTTCTTATGGCTCTATAATATTTCATTGGATGTATATACCACATTTTGTTTACACATTTATCAGCTGATGGACATTTGTGTTGTTTCTACTTTTTAGCTATTATGAACATTGCTGCTGTGAACATTCATGTTCAAGGTTTTGTGTGGACATATGATTTCATTTATGCCTCTAGTAACCTTTTAAGAGACTGGCAGAATGTTTTTCAAAATGGCTACACCATTGTACTTTCCCTTGAGCATGAGGGTCCTGTTTTTTTCACATCGCTGCCAAACTTGTTTATTATTTGTCTTTTTTATTATAGCCATCCTAATGGGTATGAAATGGTGTCTCATTTTGGGTTTTATTTGCATTTCCCTTCTATCCTAGGAATGTGAAGCATCTTTGTGTGTGATTGTTGGCTTTTATATATCTTTGTGGAGAAAGGGTTTGCTTTTATAAATAGTTTTACATACAATTGATAGTTAAATACCAATGACCTGAGACAAGAAAAATTACAAAGATTTTTGAACGATGCTCTAATAATAGAAATCGGACAGAAAAGAGAAAGTAGCCAAGATTATTTCCTCTAGAGATGGGAAGATGTACAAGTTCTCCAAGGATCTATGACACAACAGGAGAAAGAAGTGGAGATAACAAGAATAAAACTGAATGCTCTAGGGACACAAAAGGGAAATATTGAAGATAGGTAAGCTATCTTCAGTATCTTCTTTGTTTCTAACTTTATTCCTAGGTAAGCTATCTTCAGTATAAGATAGACTACGTAAGATAGGTAAGCTGTCTTCAGTATAAGGTAGCCTAGGTAAGCTATCTTCAAAATAAGGTAGACTAAATGAAAGGATTGTAATATCAAGAAATGTGATAGTAGCAAGTCCCTGGATGTGGCCTTTTATATCACTAAATGAAAACCATACTTATAAGTTGTATATAGTGTTGTAAAGAAAGTTGCCTGTTTTAGGTATTTCGAAATTGGTAACTTTGGTTTAACATTTAGAAAATATTGTTCATAAGGTTTTTTAACTTTTTGTTTAGAAAATTTAAAATACTTGGCCGGTGCCGACGTGTTGGCTCATGCCTATAATCCTAGCACTTTGGGAGGCCAAGGCGGGCGGATCACCTGAGGTCAGGAGTTTGAGACCAGCCTGGCCAACATGGTGAAACCCTGTTTCTACTAAAAATATAAAAATTAGCCAGGCATTGTGGTGCACACCTGTAATCCCGCTACTCGGGAGAGTGAAGCAAGAGAATTGCTTGAACCTGGGAGGCAGAGGTTGCAGTGAGCCGAGATCATGCCACTGCACTCCAGGCTGGGCAACAGAGCAAGACTTCATCTAAAAAAAAAAAAAAAAAATTAAAATACTTATATGGAAAAGTATAAAGGACAATATATTAAACAGCTGTGTTTAGTTACCTACAATGAACAAATACTATTTTTTTGTTATATTTGCTTCATATTATACATAGAAGTACAAATTTAGGTTCCTCTGCCAGTCCCATTCCTCTGCTGAACACCCCTCATCCCATCTTGTCCCCAAAGGGGCAATCACTATGATAAATGTGAGGTACCTTCAATCATATTTTTATATTTTGTTATGTATATGTGTTCCATAAGCCAGTGTTTTTGTTTTTTTAATTTGTAAGGTGATATGATACTATATGTATGTAATGGTCAGCATCTCGTCCTTTTTATTCAAAATTATGATTTCAAGGTGTATGTATTTATATGTTGATACATACAGATCTATTTCATTCAATGCTATTATCAAGTATTCCAGCTTCTTAATATACCACAGTTTATCTTTTTCTCCATTGATGAGCATTTAGGTTATATTTGGATTTTTTTGTTATGACAAACAATGATGTAATAAGAACATTCTTGTGTTAGTCTCTTTGTACACATATAACAAGATGTCACAAACCTGAAAGTGGAATTCCTGGGACAGGGAGTATCATTTGAAGAGACTGTCCTTTCCCCAGTGTATGTTCTTGGCACCTTTGTCAAAAATGAGTTAACTGTAGAAGTATGGAATTATTTCATTGTTCTTTATTCTGTTTCATTGGTCTGTATGTCTGTTTTTATTCCAGTACCATGCTGTTTTGGTTACTATAGCTTTGTAGTATAATTTGAAGTAAGGTAATGTGATTCTTCCGGTTTTGTTCACTTTGCTTAGAATGGCTTTGGCTATTCTGGGCCTTCGGTAGTTCCATATAAATTTTAGGATTATTTTTCTATTTCTGTGAGGAATGTCTTTGGTATTTTCATAGGGATTGCATTGAATGTGTAGATTGCTTTGGGTAGTATGGACATTTTAGCATATTGATTCTTCCAGTGTCTTTCCATTTTTCCATGTGTTCTCTCCAATTTCTTGCATCAGTGTTTTATAGTTTTCATTGTAGAAATCTTTCATTTCTTTGTTTTTAAGTTTATTCCTAGGTATTTTATTTGTAGCTATTGTAAGTGGAGTTACTTTCTTGATTTTTGTTTTGGATTGTTTGCTGTTGGCATGTAGAAATGCTGCTGACTTTTTTATATTAATTTTGTATCCTGCAACTTTACTGAATTTGTCAGTTATAATTTTTTTTTGGTGGAGTCTTTAGACTTTTTCAAATATAGGATCATATTATCCACAAACAAGGATATTTTGACTTATTCTTTCCAATTTGGATGCTCTTTATTTTTTTCTCTTATCCAATTCCTCTAGCTAGGACTTTCAGTAGTATGTCGAATAACAGTGGTGAAAGTGGGCATCCTTGTCTTGTTCCAGGTCTTAGAAGAAAGACTTTCAGGTTTTTTTCATTAATTATGATGCTAGCTGTGAGTCTGTTGTCTGACTGATGAAAAGTCTGAAACAGTACCTAAAACTACTAAATAAATTTTAACATCTATGGGATGATTTTAGTTCTGTGAGAACAGCTTATCTATTTTGGTTTACTCAGTGAGTAGAGTAGTGTCTAATACTGAGTAAATGTACTGTAAGTATTTTTGAAAGAATGAGTCTTTGGGTTTACCATACCCTGGGGTTTGTAAACAAATGTCTGTTGATTGGCATTAATCCTAATGGCATCCAAGGTAAAGGAATGGCAAAGGGAAAAAATAGGGCAATACTGACTGATGCTTCAAAATCATGCCCTAGTTGTGCTATAATCAAGCAAGAAATGTTTATGGAATGGAAATGTTTATGGAATGGAAAATGTATGTTCTTATTTTAGCCAGTTTAGGAATAAAACTAATACCAGAAACTTTACCTTTCACCAGTACAAATAAATAGTTTCAATGGAATATGTCGAAAGTAAAGGGACATCACTAGAGTAAATGCTAGACCTTCCCTCCCCTTTTATTTTTAGCAACAGCAAAGCAGAACTAAGTTCTACAAGTGATAAAAGAGGGTGATCCATTCGATTTCTGTGTGGTACAGTTTGTAAAAACACTTTCACTTACTCTCATTTCATCTTCATAGCAACTTGATGAGGATGAATACCATAGGAAGCAGTATTAGCTCAGGTTGATACTTAAATTACTATGTTTAAATTTCAATAAAACAGCTATGGAATCGAGGACATTCTTGGCTCCTAATAAACTATATTCTTTGCCAACAGTGAAAGTGCTTCTCTGTTGCCTGGTAGGTTTTTTCCCCTTAGAATACTAATAAGGTAATTGATTAACTTTCATTTTTATTTTGATTTGATTGGGACAGCAGTTTAGCAGTAAAAGATGTCACCTTTATAAATCCTGTGGTTTCTGGTTCTTGGCCAGTTAAATTCAGCCTGACCAGGAGGCGTGCTTAATTCTAAAATTGCTTTTACCTTCTGAAGTTTTTGTGGTATAGACATCCTTCTTCTTCTACTTTAATGAAAACATGTTATAAGCAGATCATAGCAATCATTTTTCTTTAAAACAATATTGTAATTAGGCCAGGTGCAGTGACTCATGCCTGTAATCCCAGCACTTTGGGAGGCTGAGGCACACAGATCACTTGAGGTGAGGAGTTTGAGACCAGCCTGATGAACATAGTAAAAGCCCGTCTTTACTAACAGTACAAAAAAATTAGCTGGGCGTGCTGACACATGCCTGTAATCCCAGCTACTCTGGAAGCTGAGGCATGAGAATCACTTGAACCTGTGAAGCGGAGTTTGCAGTGATCCTAGGTCGCATCATTGCACCAGCCTGTGTGATAGAGGGAGACCCTGTCTCAAACAAAAAAAAAGACTGAGTGCAGTGGCTCATGCCTGTAATCCCAGCACTTTGGGAGGCGGAGGCGGGCGGATCATGAGGTCAGGAGATCGAGACCATCCTGGCTAACACGGTGAAACCCCGTCTCTACTAAAAATACAAAAAAAAAAAAAAATAGTTGGGCGTGGTGGCAGACGCCTATAGTCCCAGTTACTCCGGAGTCTGAGGCAGGAGAATGGCATGAACCTGGGAGGTGGAGCTTGCAGTGAGCCTAGAGATCGCGCCACTGCGCTCCAGCCTGGGCAACAGAGTGAGACTCCATCTCAAAAAAAAAAAAAAAATGTAACTGATATAATAGTGCCAAAAAAGAACTTGGTGTTAAGTTAAATCATAACATCAGAAAGCTATATATTTAAATTTGTATTCAGAATCTGTATATTGGCATGTGTATTCTGTGCCAGTTTATTTAAGATGTTACTGTATCATGAAATTTACTCAAAGCATGTAATAGTCTGCACTGTAAAACAAATTACCAAATTAATGTACTAGCTCAAAGAATTAAACGTATAACAATTTCGATGACCACCTAAATTTTAGAACTATTTTTTTTAAACTTTTTAACTATGGAAAATTATATATATATAATATGGAGTGTCACTGTGTCACCCAGGCTGGAGTGCAGTGGCACAGTCTTGGCTCACTACAACCTCTGCCTCCTGGGTTCAAGTGGTTCTCCTGCCTCAGGCTCCCTAGTAGCCAGGATGACAGGAGCCTGCCACCATGCCTGGCTAATTTTTATATTAATAGAGATGGGGTTTCACCATGTTGGCCAGGCTGGTCTCGAACTCCAGACCTCAGGTGATCTGCCTGCCTTGGCCTCCCAAAATGCTGGGATTACAGGCATGAGCCACCATGTCTGGCCAACTATGGAAAAGTTTAAACATACACAAAAGTAGAGTAGTATGTGAATCATCGTGAGCTCAGTAACAAAAGATAATTTCGGCCGGGCGCGGTGGCTCAAGCCTGTAATCCTAGCACTTTGGGAGGCCGAGATGGGCGGATCACAAGGTCAGGAGATTGAGACCATCCTGTCTAACCTGGTGAAACCCCGTCTCTACTAAAAAATACAAAAAACTAGCCGGGCGAGGTGGCAGGCGCCTGTAGTCCCAGCTACTCGGGAGGCTGAGGCAGGAGAATGGCGTGAACCCAAAAGGCGGAGCTTGCAGTGAGCTGAGATCCGGCCACTGCACTCCAGCCTGGGCGACAGAGCGAGACTCCATCTCAAAAAAAAAAAAAAAAAAAGATAATTTCAATTCACTTTAAAAATTGACGTGAAAGTTTGGACTCATGAATTTTGTTTTGGTCTAAAGTTTCCTTGGCAAATATTCACATGATTCCATTGACTCTGGCTCCTTTTTAAGGTAGGATGCTTTTGTATTTTTTTAAGAGAAAAATTATTGCTCTGACGAGCTAATCAAAGATACTTAATTTTAGATTTTGGAGGAAAGGCATAAACCTAGTTTATTACAAAAATACCTCTTTTTAGTTTTCCTCACCTTAAAATATGAGACAACGTCCCTCCCTTTACACAGGTTATACTTTCATATGGTATTTACGTAAAGAAATCTTGTTTTCACCCCAGCCTAAATATATGTCCAATTTTCTCTGCACCTTTTAGCTAACTCTTTTTTAAGGAGGGGTGTGTGTGTGTGTGTGTGTGTGTGTGTGCGCGCGTGCGCACACACACACATATACCTGCGTGTATGAATTTTCATGGTTTTAAAAATATAGACATAAATACAAATACATTTATTTCCCCACTCTTCATACATAAGATATACTGTATATATCATTCTGTATTTTGTTTTTAATGTTTATGTAGGCCATTGTGGAAATTTTGTTTCCATACGTAATTTTTTTTTGTATCTGTAACTAGTTCCATTGTATAGATGTACTATAGTTTATTTAACCAGTGATGTGTTTATGGACATTCAGGTTCTTTCTGGACTTTTAATGTACAAGTAGTACTGTAGTGAATAATGTTGCAAATACATTATTCTTATATATTGCAGGCATATCTGTAAGATAGATTCCCAGAAGTACACTTGACTAGGTTAAAGAGAAATTTGCATTTGTGACTTTGATAGATACAAATTTTGCTTCATGGGTCTTGCTTAATTATGAGATGTCTGTTTACCTATAGCTTCGTACCAGTAGAATATGTTATCAAATGTTTGGATTTTTGCCAATCTGATAAATGAAAAATATCTTCACAAATTTGGATTTGCTTTCCTCTGAGTGAGAGTGAATACATTTTCATATGTATGAAGGCCATTTCTACTTCTCTTTCTGTGACCTGTCTCTCATATCTTTTTCCCTTTTTCTCTTGGTGGTCTTCATCTCAATTTTTCAGGAGCTCTTTGTGTGTCAGGAAGCTAACATACCTGCTAAATGAGTTGCATATATATTTTTCACCATTTGTACGCTTTTTACTTCACTTTTAATGTGTTTGTTTTGCCATCCAAAAGGTTTTTTTTAGTTTTATGTAGGTGAATTTAATATTTTTTTCCTTTATGACTTGTAGATTTTACATCAGAGTTGTAAAAGCCTTTTTCATTTGAAGATTTGAAGGTGCCATGCTTTCTTCTAGTTCTTTTATGGTTTGTTTCAGTCTCCTACCCTTCCTCCTTCCAGCATTTAAATATTTGATCCATTTGTAGTTTATTCTGGTATACAATATGAAGTATGGATGAACCTTTTTCTCTAGATTAGTTCCAGTTGTCCCAGCATCAATTATTTAAAAGTTCATCTTTACCCCATTTCAGATGTTGCCTTTATCTTATTCACACTTCCTTTATGTATTAGGGTCTATTTTGGTCTTTCTGTTTTGTTCCGTTGATGTCTTCATCTGTTGCACAGGTACTATCATGAAAGAACAAATAGTGTAAAAATTAAGCCCACAAAAGTGAAATTAAAAAGGACTGATAGATGGCTTGCCTTGGTAGTAGAGCAGAAAACCAAATTTTTGCCTGTTGATGAAATATATATACAACTTAGGATCAGCATATGTAGAGAAGCATGAGGGAGCATAGCCATATTTGAAGTGCATTCCTGGAGTGCCTGAGGGAAATTACCAAAGAGGCTGAAGGATAGATAACTCCAAGTCATTGGTGGCCTTTTATGAAACATTATGGAATTTGAATTTTGTCTCATAAATAATGGGAAAATTTTAAGCAGACTAGTGAAATGTAAGAGTATATTTTAGAATGGGTTAAATGCTGAGTTCAGTGAACTCATCGTGGGCTTCAGATTGCACAAACCCTATGAAATTTTGTTTCAGAGAGCACATTTGAGGCTTTCATTAGATTCTCAGAAGTCTTTCTCTCTCTCCTCCTCCCACCCTCTCACACACACACACACACACACACACACACACACACACACACACGGGTATGCATGCACATGCATGCGCAAAAGTTAAAAATCCCTTCTTAAAAGTAAATTAAAAACAAAGATAAAAAAGAAAAAGAAAAAAAGATGTCTTCTTTAGAAAGATTTCTATGGTAACATAGGATAGGATACATTGGATGTGGTTTAAAACTAAAAATCGGTCACCAGTCAGGAAATTTTGGCATTAGGCAGAAGATGAGTGGCACAGGGAAAAGTGAGCTTTCACTTCAGTTCATTATTTCTGAAAGGTTACAACCAGTTCTCATTGTTTGTAGTAGTTATGTTCTATAAATTCAGTACAAACAGTTAGTGAACACTGAACCTTGCTCCTAGAGGAAATACAAGGATTATTATTATTTAAATGAGCAAAAAAAAAAAAAAAAACCACCCTCTATATATTGGCCTCTAGGTTGTTTCTTCCATTACAAAAGGTTGAGACCTATTGGCTTAAAAGTGTGCTTGCAGCAAACTAAATTTTTTATACATCTAATTGTTTTAAACATAATCCTGATAAGCAGATTTTTAGCCACTGAGAGCCTGCCTACTTTGCAGTTCCCACAAAACTACTTTGCAGTCCCCACAAAACTATTTTGTACTCAACATCTATTAGGTATAGATAAGATCAAATCCCAGGGCTGTAAAGATTCCAAGCTGCTGTTGCCCTTTGGAGCTCTTCGATACATAGACTCCCTCCTGGGTTGTCTAGCATTGTCAGCTAGACATATAAGCTCCCTCTCCTATTCCCCTCTCCCCTGAGAGTCCCCTACCCCTCCTCTTCTGGATGATAGCCACTCCGCCTCAGCTTCTGGCCAGTCCTGTTTGGGTAGAGGCCACTCTGCCTTAGCCTCTGGACAGTATGCTTTAAGGACATCCTCTGCATGCAGACCTGTCAGTGTCACCCATTAAAGCTATGCATGCTACTGCCACCTCGTGGTCGTATCTTTTTCCTTGATCAGACCCCAAATCCCTCAAATTTAAAATGCAGTTAGGTTCCTACCAGCCTCTAGTCACATTTTCATCTATCAGTCAATACATAACCTTGTTTTGTGTGTGTTTCTGTTTAAAGACATATTGTTGATTCATTAACATTGAACTCATGGCTGACATTACTATCACTCATGCCCGAAGGAAGCTGGCCTAACACATGTACTTAGTCTGCCAGGGACGTTACAGCCTTCTTATGCTTACCAGCCCTAAACAGCACTTGAGCACTATGCTTAGAGATTATTTTAAACAGTAGAATCATCAACAAAAAGCACAAAAGTGAGAAAAAAGTGGCACCAGATAGGCTCTGCCCAGGATACTTGTTTATAGTATGAAAATTGAAACAAGAAGGCGAGAGAGAGCTTCACTGTTCGACCTCAGTTGGAGAGGTGCATGCGTTAGATGACTCAAATATCTCACTGCTCTGTGCATGCCTATGAAAGCACTGCAAGTATTGACTTTAGAGTTATAAATAAATTTTAGCAAGTAGAGAGATTTGCAAGTATGGACTCCACAAGCAGTGAGGATCAACTGTACCAATCCAGTCTCCTCTTTAATACTTACGATGATAAGCCCACTCCCTCGTGACAAACTTTTACCTTGCTGGATAGGTAAAAGTTTAGGTTTTGTTTGTTTGTGGTAATGTCTCACTCTGTCACCCAGGGTGGAATGCAGTGGTATGATTTGGCTCGCCGCAACTTCCACCCCCTGGGTTCAAGTGATTATCGTGCCTCAGCCACCTGAGTAGCTGGGATTATAGGCACCCGCCACTACGCCTCGCTACTTTTTTTGTGTTTTTTTGTAGAGATAATGTTTCACCATGTTGGCCAAGCTGGTCTCGAACTCCTGACCTCAAATGATCCGCTCACCTCAGCCTCGCATAGTGTTGGGATTACAGGTGTCAGCCACCGCACCCAACCTGGATAGTTTTAATGGTTATATTGCACTACCTGCTGCATCCTGTTATTTCTGGTCATAGATCCTAATTAGACTTTCTGGACTCTTCCCCCTTCAATATATTATTTGAATTCAGCTGTCTTATATTTACCTTTACCCCCATTTTTTCCCCTCTAGCATAAATACTCCCAGTTTCTTTGGAAACTTTTGGTTTGCTAAGAACCTTAATTTAAACGAATGGAACTTATTGTTACAAACTAACACTTCCCCTACTTCTTACACCTCCTCCCAATAAAAACTGTATCCTCTGTACTTACACTGCCTCACTTTAATCTACACCTTCAGTTCCAACTTACTCAGATTTGCCTGTGGGGGATGAGGCAAGGCAAAGGCTAGAGATATGGATAACTTTAAATATACAGAAAGATCGCTTTCTTTTTCCCTTTCCCTTTCCCTCCCCCTGCCTCTCTCTTCCC
Organism: Macaca nemestrina; assembly: GCF_043159975.1. Lineage (NCBI taxonomy): Eukaryota > Metazoa > Chordata > Mammalia > Primates > Cercopithecidae > Macaca > Macaca nemestrina. The sequence continues at coordinate 18,188,324 of NC_092128.1, forward strand.
ATGTAATTTCTGCTTCTTCGTATGTTAGCTTCATTCTGTAACAGATTTTCTCAATGTGTGGAGAGTATGTCCACTGAGGGCTCCAGATTTGTATCTTCTACAAATCTACAAAACTACAGTAGAAACAAGGACTTTTCTCAATCAGTGGCCATGTATCAATTTAGGGAAGAACTCAGCTGCTGTTTGGGTCATATATATAGCCCTGGACCAGTTGCTCTTGCCAGGGGTATGGGAAACTGATTAGCCAGCTTCTGTCATCTGTAGTGACATAAAAGTTGTGACCCTTGATTGATAGCTTTTCTAGTACTATGTGGATTTCTAGAGAAGAGAATATTCCCAGAGGAAACAGGGGCACCAAACAACAAATATCAAGTATACACATTAAATTTTTTTCTTCCCGCTATGTTTAGGGCCAGTAAGATGTCTCTTAAGGACAGTCAGTATGATTGAAGGGTTATACAGTTTTCAGTTCTGAACAATATTGGATCAAAATTGATTTTGCTTTTAATATTGACATGACATCTATTATTTCGCAGTGATGGATGTACTGTGTTGGTGGGTATATTGTAGCAGATACTGTTATTTTTTCTTTTTATGTGTTTAAAATATTTCATAATTTTAATGAAAATTAATTTTGCTTTAAGTTGGTGAATAATAACACATATTTGGGTTATAATTTTCCTTTAGTATTAAATTAGCTGTAGAAATGGTGTTGTGTCTGACCTAGTGACCCATTTGACTTTTTAAAGGTGAACTACTAAATTTTTTTAATGATACGAAAAAATGTAATTTGCTCCCTTTACCTCTTATCAATATATTTATGATACCATAGGTACCTGCAAGGTGTGGAGTTACAGTCCGAGACAGTCTAAAGAAAGCACTGATGATGAGAGGTCTAATCCCAGAATGCTGTGCTGTTTACAGAATTCAGGATGGGTATGGTTTGTATGTGACGTGAAATTTTGTTTAAAAAGAAAATCACACATTAAATTTTGAAGTTTTCTTAGGATCTTTACCCAAATCTAGGGAATTGAAAGTCTACTTTAAGAAAAAGTATTAAATTAATACTAAGCCTGAAGAAATTTTGTAGACCATATGAGGAGTTAAATTAAATAATTTTATATGACTGTAGTGTTTGTTACTTTGATCAAATGATTTTATTTGGAATTTGAGATTCTTACAATTTTTGAACCATTCAGAGTGTGATTTATTTGGATAATGGACTCTTACCCCCCTCACATTTTTAATACAAATTCATAGTTTCACAAAAGGTATATCAAAATTAACATTTTATATTGACCTACTTTTCTTTCAGAAAGTGTCTAACATTGTTCCAAGACCCTCACATTTTGAATCCTCTTTTTTAAAAAAAAAAAAAAAAAAGAAATCATTTTGGGGGCATGTCGTCCCTGTCTCTTCAGTACTCTTTTTCCGTGAATGGATAGATAAGTCCGTACCTGTGATTTTTTTTTTTTTTTTTTTTTGGACCCCAGGAACAATCCATTTTCTGCTGTTGTAGGTCTTTTCTGGAGCTGACTTGAAGAAAAGAGTACATCTCTTTACCCTGCTGTTTGTCCAAGAGTGATACATTTATTTGGGGTAAACTTAAAATTAATTTATTGCCATTTAAATTTCTAACGATGGAATACTAGGGAGCCAAACCTCCCTCACTGTTACTAGCCCCTCGATAACCAATTTTCATATCTTCAGCATGAGGTATATGAATATTTTTAGGTGTAATAACCAAGAAAGGCTTGTGTCTACATTTTTCAGAGAGAAGAAACCAATTGGCTGGGACACTGATATTTCCTGGCTTACTGGAGAAGAATTGCATGTGGAAGTGTTGGAGAATGTTCCACTTACAACACACAACTTTGTATGTATCTTTACATTTTTTTTGAAATGTCAGAAATGTTCAAATTTTATTGAATGAATTTTTATTTAAGGAATGTGAAATATGGATGAGTAATTTTGGAATTGACATTTTACCTGAGTTGAAATCAGTTGTTTTCTTTAAAAACTTATAGTTAAACAAGAGTTTAATTTTAATCTTTATACTCTTTTTAATTTAAAAAAGTAATATGTATGCATTGTTAAAAGAAAATTTTGAATAGTGCAAAAAGTATGTCAAGTAAAAAAAGTGAAAATACCTTCCTAGAGGCCAACATTTGTTTAGATTAACAGATTATTGTTCTGTCTTCCAAACTTTTTTCTGTGTATATAAACATGTGCTTGTACCTGTAAGCCCAAAGTTTTTTCCTTTCTTTTTTTCTCCTTTTACTTCATTACTTTCTTTTCTTTTCCCTTTCTTAAATCAAAAATGGAGCCATACTATGTGATATTCTTTGCTTTTTTTTTAATTCAACAGGATGTCATGGACATCTTTTCATGTCAGTATGCCTGGCTTTATTTTAGTATGGTTATGTAATAATTCATAAGAATAGGAATTCAGTATATTTAACCATTTCTCTATTGATAGACATTTAAGTTTTTGTATTTTAAAAAATCTGTTACATACAGGGCTAAACAGGGTCTTTCTGCATATATCTTGACACACTTGTACACATCCTTGTGTTTCTGAAGGATAGGTTAATGGAAATAGAATGGCTGGGTATTAAACTCTCCTTGAGGCTTCTTTCTTTGTCTGGTTTTTGCATTTGCTAGAACCTAGCATGAACGTAAGTGTCACCAGCATAAGGCCCAGAATGTGGGACCTTTCATCTTAGAGATGAAGATCTACATAGAACTTGAGAACCTAGCCTCTAAAATGGCAGGCAGAAGCCAAAAGTTGTCTGTGAGTCAGGAATACATTTCTTTCTTTTCTCTATATATGGAATTTTGGCCAGAGTTTTTTCTAGGTGGATAGTTACTGCTACCTTTTAGGCGTCAAGTATTTTCCCATGTGTCTTGGTGATTAATCCAGCTGGGCTCTGAAAGCAGATGATTGATTAGATTATTTCATTTGGGGTTTATGCTTTCAAGCCTCCATTAGTAGTGAATAATCAAATCAGATTTGTGTTTCTGTAAGGCATTTTTTTTGGACAAGTGTAAGCTACACCTAATGTCAATCAAACTTTACTGTGCAGCAAATAATTTTAACATGTTGAATTTTAAGTGGATAAATTTTAAGATTTTTATTTAAGTTCTTAAGAATACAAATACAGTTGAGCATACATTTCATAGTGATTACTACTCTGTTTCTTAATAATTCTTCTTAGCTAGCAATTGGATATGAGGAGATAAAAGAAGACCTAAGTTGCTACGCATGAGAAAATAGCAATAAAATGATGCCTCAGGAAGGTCTTTGCCACAGAAGGATAGTGAAAGCAAACTGCAGATTGATTCCAGAGTATGGAAGTTGTCACCACCTAGTTGGATACTTGCCAGTAAATTTTTATTGAGAACTTTCCATTTGCCAATACCATATCTTACCTAGGGATATGACAAATGAATAAGATAGTGTCATTGCCTTAGAGTAGAGAGAAGATTTAATAAATTTTCATAAACATTCATAATTACTATGTTTGTATAAAGTTCTGTAGATGCACAGAGATTCCTAACCTGGCTTTTGAGGAGTCAGGTTTCTCAGAGACAGAAATATCTAAGCTTAGGCCTGATGGATGAGGAAATAAGTATCAAGTAAAGAGTACCCTAAACAGAGGGAACAGCAAGAAAGCATGTTACCTTTGAAAGTTTTGAAAGAAGTTCAGAATGGATGATACAAGGTTGAAGAGTGGGTTGTTAACAGTACTGTGGGTAGAATAAGAGTTGTGGTTAGAATAAGCAGAGTCCAGCTCATGAAAATCCTTGTAAGCCGTATTAAAGATTTGGACTTTTCTGTAAAATAATTAGAAATGTAATAGTTGTAAGCATGGGGAGAAATGTGATTAGATTTGTGTGTTAGAATGATTGCTTTGAGTGCCATATAGAGGCAAGAGTAAAAAGCTGTGTTCCGCTTAGAAAGGAAAAGTGTTCTTGGCTGTCTTAGGTTTTGCTTGGCTATTCAAGGAGTACTGCTTATGCCTCATGGTTTCATAGTCAGTTATAAAAGAATCCCTTCAAGATTTCTCTATATCCCAAGAGTCCTTGGGAACTGAGAAGGGAGGAAACAAGATTTAAAACATATATTATGTATCCAGCCCTTCTCCTTTTTCTACAGACACTCAGTGTCTTCCTTCACACAGCCCCACACCTTACAAATTAATGCATGCAAATTGCCAGGACTGTGCCTCTCACTAATTTGCCATACATATTTATGTATACTTAGATACTAGATTAAGTGTAAGTTATGACCCAAAAGAAAGATGTATCTTCCAGTGCTCATGTTTATTGACAAAGGTATACTTACAGATATAGGCTTATATTGCTTAAAATTTATGATCAAATGCATATCCACATGTTTTCTTTCCTTCAGATGTTTTAGTCACCTCCCTACTTGGTTTGGTAAATAATGGCCACATAAAAAATTTTAAAGATTTTAAAATTTCTTGTATATTCAAAGACAAATGGAAAAATAACACAACTAGAAATAGGCACTTACCTGTTTTATATCCCCTGGAAAGTGATACATAGGAAAAAAGGTGAAGAAAATAAGAGCCACTTTTAAAACTAAATGTCCTCAAAAAGCCAGAATGTATTATGTATCAGGATGAATTTTTTTTTTTTTTTTTTTTTTTTTTTTTTTTTTGGAGACAGAGTCTCGCTCTGTCGCCCAGGCTGGAGTGCAGTGGCATGATCTCAGCTCACTGCAAGCTCCGCCTCCCAGATTCACGCCATTCTCCTGCCTCAGCCTCCCGAGTAGCTGGGTCTACAGGTGCCTGCCACCACGCCAGGTTAATTTTTTGTATTTTTTTTAGTAGAGACGGGGTTTCCCCGTGTTGGCCAGGATGGTCTCTATCTCCTGACCTCGTGATCCGCCCACCTTAGCCTCCCAAAGTGCTGGGATTACAGGTGTGAGCCACTGCGCCAGGCCAGGATGTAATTTTCTTGAAATATTTTCCATAACTTTCTATTCTTAATGGAACAGAATGTGTAAATAAGTGTGTATTGAAAATGGAGTTCTGGCTGGGCACAGTGGCTCATGCCTCTAATCCTTTGAGAGGCTGAGGCAGGCAGATCGCTTGAGCCCAAGAGTTCAAGACCAGCCTGTTCAAGACAAGAAGTTCAAGACCAACATGGCAAAACCTCAACTCTACAAAAAAATACAAAAATTAGGTGGGCGTGGCAGTGTGTGCCAATAACCTTGGCTATGCAGCCTGAAGTGTGAGGATAACTTGAGCCTGGGAGGCAAACTTTGCAGTGAGTCATGATTGTGCTTCCATACTCCAGCCTGGGCAAAACAGCAAGACCCTATCAAAAATAAATAAAATAAAATGAAAAATAGAATTTTGATGTTGAAATCTAATATATCATTAAAAAATTACATGTAGCAGAATAGATTAGAAAGTTCTAATTCATGTTGTATATAGTAAGGGTAAGTATTGTATGAATACAGTTATATATGGGATCATAATGTAAAATATATTTCTCACTATTGCTTATGATTAAAACTCTGAAAAACTGGCCGGGCACAGTGGCTCATACCTGTAATCCCAGCACTTTGGGAGGCTAAGGTGGTCAGCTCACAAGGTCAGGGGTTCAAGACCAGCCTGGTCACCATGGTAAAATCCTGTCTCATTTGAAAATCTTGTGAGTTGTAACTGGTTTTATACAAAATATCGAATAGTGGAAGTTGTATAATTACAATCATGTAGTTAAAAGTATTAACCCCCCCCAAATGAAAAAACCTGTCTCTGCTAAAAATACAAAAATTAGCCGGGTGTGGTGATGTGCGCCTGTAGTCCTAGCTACTTGGGAGGCTGAGGCAGGAGAATCACTTGAATCCAGGAGGTGGAGGTTGTAGTGAGTCGAGATCGTGCCACTGCACTCCAGCCTGGGTGACAGCGAGACTCTGTCTCAAAAAAAAAAATCTTTGAAAAACTGAAATGAATTAAGAATATAGAGGCTGAGTGTGTTGGCTCATGTCTGTAACACTCTGGGAGGACAAGGCGGGTGAATCACTTGAGGTCAGGAGTTCGAGACCAGCCTGGCCAACATGGTGAAACTCCATCTCCACCAAAAAGTACAAAAGTTAGCCAGGCATGGTGGTGCATGCCTGTAGTCCCCAGCTACTTGGGAGGCTGAAGCAGGAGAATCACTTGAAACCAGGAGGCAGAGGTTGCAGTGGGCCGAGATCCTGCCACTGCACTCCAACCTGGGTGACAGCGAGACTCCATCTCAAGAATATAGAGCAAAGAATAAATAATGAAATAGAAGTCACCCATGTTCTCGCCACTCTGAAATAGCCACTGTTAACATTTTAATATTCTTATGTTTTCTTATTATTATATACACTAAATAAATATATTTTAAACAATTTCTGGCTTTAGTAGGATAGATTCTCCCTAGCGCAGTTCTGTTATGTGACTGATGTTCTACATCATTTGCCTTTGACGTGGAATTCTTACATGTTGCCTTCTAAGTTTCACCTAGAGAAGTGTTCACAAATAAGTTTATGTGGCCCAAACATTCTAATCCTCTAAGAAATTGCTCATTTGTTAGAAAAAATAGCTCTTATTGTCTTTTAGGTGATTTTTCTGTTCATTATTTTTTTTAGTAAGATTAGGAAGAGCTGTTTCGATTTTCATATGATTGCTTACTAGTTTTATCTTTTATAAATAATTGTTTTTACGTTTTTATCCAAAGTTAACCATTATGTTTTTGGACCGTAGATCGGGGGTTCTGATTCTGTCAGCTATTTTGTTTTTGTTTTAGCTATTATGTAGATTATAGTCTCTCCCTCCCACCCCCAATTCCACTCTAGAGGAAATCACTGTTAATTTTTAATGGTTTTTGTTTTAAGCTCTTTGGTGGTTATTTTCATCTAAATAAATACAGTTACACATTGCCTAACGACTGGGATATGTTCTGAGAAATGCATCAATGGTGATTTTGTTATGCCCTTACACAAGCCTACATGGTATAGCCTAACTGTGCAACTAGGCAATATGGTAGAGCCTGTTGCTTCTAGGTTAATAACCCGTACAGAATGTTACTGTACTGAATGCTGTAGATAACCTTAACACAATGGCAAGTTTGTGTATCTAAATATAGAAAAGGTACAGTAAAAATACAGTATAAAAGATAAAAAATGGTGTATCTGTGTAGGATACCTACCATGAACAGAGCTTTTAGGACTGGAAATTGCTCTGGTGAGTGAGTGGTGAGTGAATGTGAAGGCGTAGGACATTACTATCTGTTACTGTAGACTTTATGGTAAACATTGTACGCTTAGGCTACACTACAGTTAAAAAAATTTTTCTTTTTAATAAGTTTATAAAGTAAAAAATCTATAGTAAACTAAGATTTAGTTTTTTTAACTTTTTGACTCTTTTGAAATAACAATTTCAAAAAATTTAGAAAACATATAGCTATACAAAAATATTTTCCTTATGTGCTTGTTCTATAAGCTTTCTTCTCTTTTTAAAATTTTTAATTTTTCTTTATTACTTTTTAAACTTTTCTGTTAAAAATGAAGACACAACCTGCACACGGTGGCTTATGTTCGTAATCCGAGCACTTTGGGAGGCCTAGGCAGACGTATCACCTGAGGTCAGGAGTTCGAGACCAGCCTGGCCAACTTGGTGCAACCCTTTCTCTACTTAAAAAAAAAAAGGGAAAATTAGCCAGGCGTGGTGGCACGTGCCTGTGGTCCCAGCTGCTCGGGAGGCTGAGGCAGAAGAATCACTTGAACCCAAGAGGTGGAGGTTGCAGTGAGCCAAGATTGTGCCACAGCACTCCAGCCTGGGCAACAGAGCCTGTCACACACACAAAAAAGAAGTAGTCACAAACATACACATTAGCCTAGATCTACACGGGGTCAGGATCTTCAAGGTGTCACTAGGCAATAGGAATTATTCACCTCCATTATAATCTTGTGGGACTACTGTGGTATAAAGTCCATGATTAACTGAAGTGTCATGTGGCACATATGCCATAATTTTAGCCATAATTTCTTGCTTTATTAACTTTAGATATCATATACTGATTACTGATCCTATAAGGAATTAGCTCATTTTTAGTTCTTCCTCTTCCTCCTCTCCCACAATGTTTTTATTAGTAGTAGTTTTTTGGTTCTTCTATTGGATGCCTTTGTAACTTTAATATACACCTTTCTTGTTCCATCAACACCAGTCAGCATTTCTTAACCTCCCTCTCTGTATGATAATTAAAGTATACCCTTCTTCTTTTCACCTCTGTTTCCTCCTCCTTTTCATCTCTACTTTTACTTTTATGTTGTCAAGCTTGAAATCAGTTGCCAGCCTTTTACTCATTTCTCATTTTTTAACTTCTGAGTTTTTAAGTTAGATACTGGGATGGGAAATAAATATGTGTAGTCCATCTACTATCTTGAACCCCCTGTTTTTCATTTTGTAATAGTACTTTAGTGTATGAATTTCATGATATAAATATATTACAATTTTATTTTAAACAAGAAAGTAGATATGTCAGTTTCTAGAAAGTTTTCTTGTGAGTTTTTGAAATCTGTATGATTTTTTACCTTGCAGGTACGAAAAACATTTTTCACCTTAGCATTTTGTGACTTTTGTCGAAAGCTGCTTTTCCAGGGTTTCCGCTGTCAAACATGTGGTTATAAATTTCACCAGCGTTGTAGTACAGAGGTTCCACTGATGTGTGTTAATTATGACCAACTTGAGTAAGTAATCCAAAAATGTCTCTTCTACCTACCATTTTACACTTAAATTTTTTTAACGTGAAGCTATGATGTTTAAAGTCTGTGAGAGTTTTTTGTTCCTTACAGTTGTTACAGAGAATTTTTTTTAAGTGTAGTTAGAGAATAATACGTAGAATGGCCAGTATTTCTCTCCAAAATTGTAATTCTGGTTCAGCTATACAGTTAATTTATATTTTATATTATTATTTAATTAATCATGACCCCTAACCCATAGAAACCATTTTTGGATAGTTTCTAGGAGGAGAGGGAGAGTTGTTTCAATTAAATTAAGCATTATGATTTTGTACCACAGATCAGGTGGTCTGATTCTGTTAGCTGTTTTGTAAATTACGTTTATATTCTTCCTCTCTCTCATTCATCCGCATTCAACTCCCATCCCCCAATTTATTTGAGTAAGATGTAAAATTTTTGTATCCAGTACATATCCCTTTCTAAAATTTCTCTTTGCTGTATGCCAGTTTTTCTAATAGATTAGACTGAGTCTGTTATCTCTTTTTGTATCATTGTTGCTGCGGCTGTTAAAGTCTTATTTTTCTTGATCACCTGAGCAAATAAAACTTAACTCTGTACTTTAAGTAAATTTAATGTCACCTAATTTACAGTAGATACTTCTTCTTCTTTAACCATAAAGCATGATTCTTTAACCATAAAGCATGATTTTCATCTTGTAGTATGTAGAAATTTGCTGAATAGAATGATTAGCTTTTGGTTATAAGCATGCCTTTGAAAGCGCAGTATAATTTTTTTTTTTTAAAGCCTTTAGACAAAAATACAACTAATTGAATTTTAACAGTTGTTTCTGAGAATGGAATTTGATCTCAGGTTTTTTTGTTAACTACGTATTTTGGTCTATGAAGCTTCTGGGTTTTGCACAAGTTAGGTTTGTTTTGTTTTGCCTCACAGTTTGCTGTTTGTCTCCAAGTTCTTTGAACACCACCCAATACCACAGGAAGAGGCCTCCTTAGCAGAGACTGCCCTAACATCTGGATCATCCCCTTCCGCACCCACCTCAGACTCTCTTGGGTATGATTTGACTTCTGCTCTTTGGCGACATGCTACTTGAACCACTTCCTTTTGGATCTCCTGTTTAATTAGAAACCTTTCCAACATTTAAATGGTTAAATTAAGGATTTTTTTTCCCCAAATAACTTATCATACCACTCAGATATTTACATGCATTTGGTACAAATAAATGGGATTAAAGCTGACATAGACTACTTCAGAATCCGTCCTGAAAAAATCAATATTGGGTATGATTTGACTTCTGCTCTTCGGTGACATACTTCTTGAACTGCTTTCTTTTGGATCTCTTGGTTAATTAGAAACATTTCCAAAATTTAAATGGTTAAATTAAGGATTTTTTTCCCCAAATAATTTATTTTATCACACCAGTCAGATATTTACATGCATTTGGTACAAATAAATGGGATTAAAGTTGACATAGACTATTTCAGAATCAGTCCTGCTAAAACCATGCAACAGATCATTTTGAGTCTACAACTTGAGTTCATCTTTTATTAGGTATAGAAGTATATGACTTCCACTTACGAAGAAGCATTGATATATGAGACTATGGCAAACAATGTAAAAAATAGTATATAATTATAATCTACAATTTATGATGGAGTATATTAAACTATGTGATGAGGACATAAATGTTTTCATGTTTACAGAAGGAAGAATGGTGAGAGGAAAATTTAATGAAGAAGGTGGGATTTGAACTAGACTTTAAACAATTACTACAGTCTGAATGGGCCTAGGGAATAGAAGCATGGTGAGAGGGGAATGGAGAAACAACAGATATAAAGGGAATGAGGATGTTAGGTTTAGGAGCTAGTGAAGAAAGGTTTATCTAACTTAAGAAGTACCATGTGTAAAACCAGATTATGGAGAGTCTTGGAATTGAGGCCAGAATTTAGACTTACAGGTCTTTAAGCAGATTACTAACTTGATGAAAATGGCTTTAAAGAAAAAATCAATTAGCAGTGAAATACAGATGGATTGACAGAAAATTTAGGGTGAGGAAGGCCAACCTAGGATATTGTTGGTAGTGAAGACAGAGAGGCAATGAAGACAAGTTCAGGTGCTAGAAGTGTGGAAAAGGGATAGATATTCATAAAGCATAAAAGAAAAAAATTAATAGTATTATTAATCAGTTGTGGAGGATAAAGCTGAGAAGTGACTTTAAAAACAATGCAAAGGCAGCTGGGTGCAGTGGTTCGTGCATGTAATCCCAGCACTTTGGGAGGCTGAGGTGGGCAGATCACGAGGTCAGGAGTTTGAGACCAGCCTGGCCAACATGGTGAAACCCTCTCTCTACTAAAGATACACACACAAATAAACAAATTAGCTGGGCATGATGGCACACACCTGTAATCCCAGCCACTCAGGAGGCTGAGGCAGGAGAATCACTTGAACCTGGGAGGTAGAGGTTGCAGTGAGCCGAGATCACACCGTTGCACTCCAGCCTGGGTGACAGGGCGAGAGTCCATCTCAAAAAAAGAAAAATAATGCAAAGGCATCGTATATTTAAGCTTCATAACAGGAAATAAAAAGGAAGACAATAAAGATGAGTTAAGTGGGTATCAGTTTACTTTGCAACATTTCTCGAACTCCTGGCCTCAGGTGATCTTCCTGCCTCAGCCTCCCAAAATGCTAGAATTACAGGTGTGAGACAGTGCACCTAACTAGCTTTGGAACATTTCTGACACAGGTCTATGTACTCTTTCACATTGAATTTGGGGCAGCGTTATTTAGGCTGCATCTGGAAGCAAATGCTTTAAAAAAAAAAAAAAAAAAAAAGCCGGGCGTGGTGGCTCACGCCTGTAATCCCAGCACTTTGGGAGGCCAAGGCAGGCAGATCACGAGGTCAGGAGATCAAGACCATCCTGGCTAACACGGTGAAACCCCCGTCTGTACTAAAAATACAAAAACAAAAATAGCCGGGCGTGGTGGCGGGCTCCTGTAGTCCCAACTGCTCCAGAGGCTGAGGCAGGAGAATGGTATGAATCCAGGAGGCGGAGCTTGCAGCAAGCCGAAATCGCGCCGCTGCATTCCAGCCTCAGCGATAGAGTGACACCCCGTCTCAAAAAAAAAAAAAAAAAAAGTCCCCATACAGCATTCTGTTCTAGAATATTCTTGAGATGTTACGATTAGAAATATTTATTGTCAGTTTTAACCCTGCTTCCTCCCACTCTTCACAATGTAATGTTATTTCTTTAGATTTCTACCTAGAGAAATCTTTTCAAAATCAGTTGGCATTTTCAGTACAATTTTGTAGTTTTTACAAAACCAGCCTTTTTAGTGATCTCATAGGTTAGAAAATTTTGCAAAAGAATTTTGTGTTAAGCAGTGGGTATACTTACCTATTTGGAACACTGGAAAATGCAGCCATTGTGTTCTCTTGTCAGGTTGTAGCAGTTATCTACTCTAGTGGAGTCATTTTATTCTTGTTGGCTCTATCATTACTTGTGTGCAGCTGTGTGTTTTTTAGATGGTCAAATCAAAATGTTCTTATTGTTTGGCTGGTTTTTAATTAATCTTTTGGTTATAACATTTTCTCCTGACAGATTCTATAGACCATGATGCCTTTCTATTGTCAGGTCCCAGTTCTGTGAACAGTCACAAAACACCATAATGAAATTAGCTTGGCCTCTCTGAAGGTTTATAATGGTGATGATCCAGGACATTTGCCTTCCAGTGAAGGAATGCTATCTTAAAATTAAGAAACCATTTGCCTGTGCCATGAGTATTTTATTGGTAACTGAACTGAAATAGATTCTGATCTTGAGCAAATGATAAAGATGTTCAAACTTGTCTATAAGTCATTTTTCTGATGTTTTTATGACATAACTCTATATGGTTGTCTCTGTAAAGATAGAAGGCAATCTTGTTCAGTATCAAAACTCTTTTGCAGTTTGTTACTAGTCCTGATAACAATAATAATGGTCATGAAACAAGTGTAATAATGGATGTAATCAAGAAATACTGGAGAAGTGATACATTGCCCAGTTTTGAGTACAAAGTGAGAGATACCTCCTTTTCTACTTTTTAAAAATGCTGTAGAATGTATAAATTTATGAGAGATCAACATTTAAAATGTACATATCACCAAACCAAAGTTTTCAAAACTTTTTAATATTCTAGATTAAGAATGAGATCTAAACTAACTAGTAATTTGCTGAAGGGTATTCAAATTAAAATTCCTGTTATCCTTAATTTGGTACTGCTTTAATTTGGTACTGTCTTTAATTTGGTACTGCAAGATAGGTACAGGTATCATTGGGAGAAAGCCAGTTTGCTGACTGCCAAGATACATCATAGGGTATAAGTTACCTTGGTTAGTGGAAAGATTTCCCAGTATGGTAATGTAATTTTATTGATTCCCAGAAATGATGAGATTAGGAGTTATACTGGTTTATATTAACCGAAATCAGAAAAAAAATTGAATCTGGATACCAGGTAATATTTATCAGTGAAAAATATACCTGTTATGTAAATTAGACTTCTTGTATTGTGTGCACCAGCACTCACTCTTCTTTTGGAAGAGATTTATGGGAAATCAAATTATAATCAGAAGACTGTTTTCGTTAAGCATAGAATTAGAACATGGCTCAGATATTCAATGACATCAGAGTATGATCAAGTGTTCCCCTGTACTTGCCCTCAAAGCTAGAGAAGTTGACTTAGTGGACCAACGCACAACTATTAGATACCAACTACCAAATTGAGTTTCTCTGATTTTGTATAATATGCAGATGTCTTCATTTTTTAATATATGCATTATTTAGATATGATAGTGAAGTCTCTTAGATTAAATCTAGTTTTTGTTTTTCTTCTGGACCAATGTCCTTTGCATAGTTATTTCTGATTTGTTATCTACTACATGTTTGTCATATTCCTAACTTGGTGAGTTTCAGAAGTGACTTACTGCCATCTCTGCCTATACCAGATGAATTATTACAATAGACTGTCATATACAATTCTAGTTAATTCATACTTTTCCCAATTTTAAGCCTTGGTTTTGTTTTTTTGGGTTTTTTTTTTTTTTTTTTTTTTTTAAGATGGAGTCTCACTTTGTCACCCAGGCAAGTGCAGAGACGTGATCTTGGCTCACTGCATTCTCTGCCTCCCAGGTTCAAGTGGTTCTTGTGCCTCAGCCTTCTGAGTAGCTGGGATTACAGGCCCTCAACACCACACCCAGCTAATTTTTATATTTTTGGTAGAGATGGGGTTTCACCATGTTGGCCAGGTTGGTCTTTAACTCCTTATCCACCTGCTTCAGCCTCCAAAAGTGCTGGGATTACAGGCATGAGCGACCACACCCAGCCTGCCTTGAGACTTTAAATCAGCCTGTAAATAGTTGTCTTGACAGTCAGTGCTCTTTCTAAAACTTTATTGACTAATGTCATTTTTGCATTCCTTTTCCTGCTCCTAAAATTTTCTAGCTATGGACATATATTTGGCTGCCTAAAGCAAAAATAAAGACAGCTCTGTCACAAACCAAAAAATTCTCAATAATCAGAAAAAAGAAAAAGGACCTAGGTGGAACATGCTAGTTTTCCTAAAGGCTTTTTATTACCTATAATTCTCATTGGGCTGATACCAATTTTTTTTTTAAGTACATAGTATTTTATTATTTGCATATCAATTCTAAGTGGATTCATTTCGTTAATATAAACACATGAAGTCAAAACTTCTTTCCCTATCTTTAATAATGTGCTTCAAAGAAGTAAAATTGTGAACTGGTGTGGTTCAGATTCTGACATGTTTTATTCAGAGGCTGACTTTCACTGTTAGGCTTCCTTTGCTCTTCAAACCTTTATCCCCAGGCACGGTGGCTCAAGCCTGTAATCCCAGCACTTTGGGAGGCCGAGACGGGCGGATCACGAGGTCAGGAGATCAAGACTATCCTGGCTAATATGGTGAAAACCCGTCTCTACTAAAAAATACAAAAAAACTAGCCGGGCAAGGTGGCGGGCGCCTGTAGTCCCAGCTACTCGGGAGGCTGAGGCAGGAGAATGGCGTAAACCCGGGAGGCGGGGCTTGCAGTGAGCTGAGATCCGGCCACTGCACTCTAGCCTGGGTGACAGAGTGAGACTCTGTCTCAAAAAAAAAAAAAACCTTTATCCATTCCTTTCCTACTATATATTTTTTCCCATTCCTCATGTCTCATGAAAGTGTCTTTTTATTCCCTCAACATTGTCCTTGTAGCTGTGTCTTAGTAACCAATAAATAATGCTATATATAATAATAATTAATTTGCATAAAATAGGGTGGAATGATAACCAATATGTGAAGAGAGCTTATTGGCACTTAGCCATTCATTTGTCCTGATGGAGTTAAGTGAGATAGCTTACCTCATCTATCAAGTGACACTCACTTCCCCACTCCTAGGATAACCTTTCTGAGGGGCTAGATCCTTCCAAGTGTTTACAATCTAGGCTCAAAACTTTAGTATTCTCTGTGAGTGCCAGGTTCATTTTAGGGTGAGATATCATAGATTATGTTATTTTGCTACCATACCAAAAAAGGTATGTAACATATTTTGGTGGTTTTCCAAATAGCATACAAGTGTAACATTTTGGTGGTTTTCCAAATAGCAGTTTTAAAAAATATTTGCTCTAATGGTTAATATATGATTCTCTTGTGTCTTTGTTACCAATAATGGGCATGATAAAAAATCCAGAATATGAGAGATATTGGCATTCTGAGGACCATCTTCTGAATTTGGAAAGGATTTTTCAATATTGTTCTGGATTTTCATTCAACTCCCATAAAGGAACAAGTACATCATTCAGGTCCTGAAATATGCATGTGTATTCTCAAAATATTTATAATTTCTTAATATGTAAAATTTTCATTTTAGTAAATTCAGATGTCAAGACAAAGTTAGAAAAAAATGGCAAATTATATTCAGTTATTCTCAGAGCATTTTTATATAACTTTAAAGGTTGAACTTCTTCAGTTGATGGCCACAGGTAATTTCTAGCCATTTGTAAATTTCCCTAGTGTTTTCTGGATAAGAATCAGTGTTCTTATCATTGATAGTTCCTGGAGGGCCTGCTTCAGCAAAGCAGCTTTGGCAATATTGGATTTTTAAATTAATACTTTCAAAAGTCATTACTGCTAGGTTTTTAATGCTTTAATGTTTTTGAGAATATAAAAACAAGAAAATCCTTTTATCTTCCTTTTTAAATATTATTATCTTTATATAGTTACTCTGAATCTTATCTTCCAATGACTTCATTTTTCCAGGCCCCAAATTCTCACCAGTCCGTCTCCTTCAAAATCCATTCCAATTCCACAGCCCTTCCGACCAGCAGATGAAGATCATCGAAATCAATTTGGGCAACGAGACCGGTCCTCATCAGCTCCCAATGTGCACATAAACACAATAGAACCTGTCAATATTGATGTAAGTATCCAGCATTGCTAGAACTAAAAAAAATCAAGTATATATCTTTACCTTTCTGCTCTAATTACAACTTAGATCAGAAATAAGCACGCTTTTTGTGAATCACAAATCAGAAAAGCCTCTGGTTTCTCTCTGGTGGCATTAAATACTTCACTGACACTAAGTTATACAGTCACTCTGATTTTTTTCCCTTATGATACCATCTCTTCAATGAAATGAAAATGGTTTTCTTCATCTTCAAATGAAAATGGTTTAAATATCAAAGGACTGATAGAAACCCTTGGCAGAATTGATTAAGTTCTTTAAAACTTTTATAAAAATGATTATGATTGTGCTATAAGAGGTGAATATGAAATTAAGAATTTCAGGCCAGGCATGGTGGCTCATTCCTGTAATCCCAAAACTTTGGGAGGCCAAGATGGGAGGAATGCTTGACCCAGAAGTTAGAGACCAGCCTGGGCAACATAGTGAGACCCCATCTCTACCAGAAAGAAAACAAATTAGCCATGCGTGGAGAGGTCTCAGCTGTAGTCTCAGCTACTCAGGAGGCTGAGGTGGGAGGATTGCTTGAGCCCAGGAGGTCAAGGCTGCAGTGAGCTATGATTGTACCCCTGCACTCCAGCCTGAGCAACAGAGTGGGACCCTGTCTCAAAATAAAATAATTTCAATTTGTGCTATCGTAAGCTTGGCATTATGACCAACAAAAAATTCTTTCTGTTTTTATTTTTAAATTAGCATATAGTTGGAACTATAAATTTTATTAAATGTTAATATAAGAAAAACTTATAAATTTTTATTTTGTTATTTTAGATAAATTTGCAAATCATACTTTCTTCCCACTTTTTACTAAGAAACTTTTCTCTATTTTTATTGGATTCATTTTAAGTGACTTTTTTCTAGTATTAGTTTTCCTTAATTAGTAAGGTTCACCTCTATCTAGCAAGACCTAAAAACAAAGGAAGAAAGGGGAAAAGGAGAATGTGATATAAGAAATCAAACCATATGTCTAGGTTAGGGTTGTTCTCAGTCTGTCCAAAATTGCAACCACCTTCTTTACTTTGAAAACTACCATCCTTTTAGACTATTCGCTTTTTCTCTGATTGTTACCACTGTTCCCTGGTCTGTTGGGCTTCATTTAGAGTGTCATCTTTATATCTTGCCTTTTCATCCTCTCTTATAAGCAGTCAAAAGGTATCACCTTTTAATGTGCATCACAAACTGGTTTTTACTTATTACTGCTGCCATTTCAGCCCATATTTTTTCACTTGAATTGTATGCTACATTAATCTCCTAAATAGATTTTCTGCCATTGATTTTTCTCTATCCATTTCCATTCTTTCTGCAACTGTCAGAATAATTTTTTTACACCTCTAGCATCATCTGTTCTCTTGTTCCAAAACTTTTAGTGACTTACCATTGATTACAAGATAAAGTGCAAACTCTTTAGCATTTTTATCCATGCTCAATCACTTATGATTCCATTAAAAAGATTTACTAATAACTGTGGGCTATGCATTGTGTTAGGCAATTGGGAATTATTTTTGAATTAGCACATCGTCTTTGCCCTTAAGGAAGTCACAGGCTAATGGGTGAATCAAACATTTAAATAGATAATTACAAAACATATAACGGTAGTTTAGAGAAGGGGGTTATAAACTCCATCTGGTTGGATCTAGGAATATTGAGCAGAGAAGGAATAATATTTAAGCCAGATTATGATGAATAAGTAGGAGTACAGTGCATAGGGGGATTTGGAAAGTCATTTGTTAAGGAAATGAAAGGCATAGAAGTGCCTTTACATGGAATGTAATTACTACGTGATATTTAAGTTTAGGGTCCAGGAGAAGGCTTGGGGAATGGTGGAAGGTGAAACTAGGTAGGTAAAATCTACAGTGAAAAGCTTTGTATATTACTCTAAAATCTAAAGTAGTCCTAGGGAATCTGAAGAATTTTGAGTGTGAGAGGAAGTGATCAGCTCTATATTTTAGAAAAATCTTTGATGGTAGTGTGGAGGATAGATGAAATGGGAAACACATAGAGGCAGCACTGTCAATAATGTGGCTTTTGTAGTATTTCAGACAGAAATGATATTTAAACTCAAGTAATAGCATTGGTGATGTGAAAGAGTGTGTTGTGGTGAGGGAGACTATGAATTAGTGAATCAGTGTTGAGTCTTAGGAATCATGTTGAAGATGGCTACTATTTATGAATACTTATATATCAGGTACTATGCTAAGTGCTTTACATAGACTTTCTTATTTCATCCTCATAAAAACTCATAGGTTATGTACCATTATTATCTTTATTTTACTGTTAAGATTTACAGAGGTTAAGAAACATACCCAAGATTACACCGCTGATAAATTATTGAAGTGGGTTCAAACCTGGCCTTTCCCTCTTATACTTAACCACTATACAGTTTTGTAGTAGAGGAGAGGAGCGAAAAATATGAGAAGTAGAGGATAATGCCAGGTTTCTGGCTTATAGATACTTAGCTTATAGACCGAGTTTCTGGTAAATAGCACCGTTTGCTAAATACCAGAGAAAAACAAGGTTTGCAGAAGCAAAAATTTTAGCTTTTTGGAGGGATATATTGACTTTAAGATAGATGCCTGTGACTTTCAGATTTAGAAATCCAGTAGCAGTTGGATATAAGGACCTTGAGTAGAGATACAGGTTTAGGAGTAATTAGCATATTTATGTCAGTTAAAGCCATGGATGTAAATTACTCAAAGAGCATATGTAAATTGAAAAGGGGAGAAAATGTAACCCTCATAAACATTAACATTGTAGTTGCAGGCAGAGACTCTCTGTCTCCTTTATGGGCTGTCTCTTCCTAAGTCTAGCTCCAGATGACTAAGAAAAAGTGTTGCAGAAGCCAAAGGAAGAAAAGGGATTTCAAGAACACTGAAGTAGTTGGTGTCAGTTGCCATTAAGATTCAAATAAGATAAAGACTGAAATGACTTATCAATTTTGGCAATTGAAATGTCATCTTTACTTCATTGAGTTGTTTTAGAGGGCCAGTAAGAGGAGAAGGCAGCAGGTGAGGAAGTAGGATTAAGTGTTAATTTTGAGAAGCTTGGCTGTGAAGGAATGACAAAAGAGGATAGCTTGATTCAGGGTTGAGGGACAATTTTTTGTTTGTTTTTCGGTTGTTTTTTTTGTTTGTTTTTTGTGTTTTGAGTGGAGTCTTGCTCTGTCACCCAGGCTGGAGTGCAGTCGTGTGATCTCTGCTCACTGCAGCTTCCACCTCCCAGGTTCAAGCAATTCTCCTGCCTTAGCCTCTCAAGTAGCTGCGATGCCCAGCTAATTTTTGTATCTTTAGTAGGGTTTCGCCATGTTGACCAGACTGGTCCTGAACTCCTGACCTCAAGTGATCCGCCCACCTCAGTCTCCCAAAGTGTTGGGATTACAGGTGTGAGCGACTGCGCCCAGCCAGGAGACAATTGTTTTTAATGTAAGAGACATTAGTATATTTGTAACTGGAGAAGAAGAAGCCAGTGAAGAGAAATTGAAGATAACAAGAGAGGGAATAATTGATGTAATAAAATTCCTTGAACTTGGAAATTATGTCTCTCAGAGACTATGAAGAATTAAAGATGGACCTAGCCAGCTCTGTAATTCTTTACAGACTGTGTGATGTTGGGCAAATTATTTAATCCTGGAGCCAGTAGTGTTTACCTTCTATAGGGGTTTGAATTGCTTATTATGCCTGGTACATAATAATTCAGAAATTATAGCTAATATTAATATGCAAATAGTTATAGATATTAGAGCAGAAAAGTTGTTTGATGGCTTTTGTTTTCTCTATTATGATGAAGGGAAGGGATGTAAGTAAGAGAAGGAACTACAAAAGAGTGGGAAAAAAGTTGAAATATCCAGTTTTCAAATGCTAGAAGAACCTTTGAAACCTAGAATGAGTAGAAAAGATTGTCAAGGAGCTTTAAGAACACATTCGGAATTAAAGAATCTAAGTTTATGTTGTTACTAGCAGTAACTTGTAAGAGCGGAGAAAGCAAAATTTGGTTAATCCATAGTTGTGGGGAGTTTCAGAGCTGATGCAACAAAAGAAGAAAAGGATATGGCCTTTGTCTTGTTTCTTCCATCTAAAAGACTCTTTGCTCTTCTACATGCCTCTCTCTCTCTGAAACCCTAACTCAGAGTAAATTCCTTGACTGCTTTACCAGTGACCAAGTCCTATAGTTATCATACATAGCACTAAAAATCTTATTGGCCGCGTGCAGTGGCTCACACCTGTAATCCCAGTACTTTTGGGAGGCTGAGGCAGGCGGATCGCCTGAGATCAGGAGTTCAAGACCAGCCTGGCCAACATGATGAAACCCCATCTCTACCAAAAATAAAAAATTAGCCGGGCATAGTGGCAGGCACCTGTAATCCTAGCTACTTGGGAGGCTGAGGCAGGAGAATCACTTGAACCCAGGAGGTGGAGGTTGCAGTGAGCTAAGATCGTGCCATTGCACTCCAGCCTGGGTGACAAGAGCGAGACTTCATCTCAAAAAAAAAAATCTTACCACGCGTATCACTTAGTTGGCAATCAACTAAGCAACAAACTTTGGCATCTCTTTTATTATATTCTTACGCAATTATTATTAAATTATTTGATTTTCACTTACTTCCATCTTACTTCCAATGTGTGCGTCTTACTTCTAATGAGATTGTAAGCTCTCAAGAATGGAAAGTTAATGACATCACTAGGATTTTTATATTTTTTGGTAGCCACATAACTCCTATCACCTTGTTTTCAGGTATGTATTTGATTATTCTGTAGAAAATGTTGAAGGCTTTTTATGATACATTAAACATAATAGAAATACATCTTTAAAGAATTTGTTTTAGCCTCTAAACAAAAAGTTGTCTATTTGCAGAGACTATTTAGAGATATTTGGGGCCATTCAATCCCTCATATTTAAGTTAAACTAAATAAACAGACTAATGGAAGTTCTACCTATCAAGGCCCAAATTGCATTACCCATAGCGATTGTCCCCACTACCAATGTTGTTATAAAGAGCTATACATATTATATAAGTTTTTTTTTTTTGTTTTTTCTGTGACAGAGTCTCACTCTGTCACCCGGGCTGGAGTGCAGTGGCATAATCTCAGCTCACT
Source organism: Macaca nemestrina (assembly GCF_043159975.1). NCBI lineage: Eukaryota > Metazoa > Chordata > Mammalia > Primates > Cercopithecidae > Macaca > Macaca nemestrina. The sequence continues at coordinate 18,209,664 of NC_092128.1, forward strand.
GCAACCTTCGCCTCCCAGATTCAAGCAATTCTCCTGCTTCCGCCTCCTGAGTATCTACGATTACAGGCGTGTGCCACCATACCCGGCTAATTTTTGTATTTTTAGTAGAGATGGTGTTTCACCATGTTGTCCAGGCTGGTTTCGAACTCCTAACCTCGTGATCCACCTGCCTTGATCTCCACTGCGCCCGGCACATAAAGAGCTATATTTTAATAATAAAGACAAATTTTAGCCGCCAAGTGCGGTGACTCATGCCTGTAATCCCAGCACTTTGGGACACTGAGGTGGACGGATCATCTGAGGTCGGGAGTTCAAGACCAGCCTGGCCAACATGGTGAACCCGTCTCTACTAAAAATACAAAAATTAGCCGGGCATGGTGGCGCATGCCTGTAGTCCCAGGTACTCAGGAGGCTGAGGCAGGAGGATCACTTGAACCCAGGAGGCAGAGGTTGCAATGAGCCAAGATCACACCACTGCACTTCATCCTGGGCGAGAGAGCAACTCAGTCTCAAAAAAAAGGACAAATTTTAGCAAAACCTTTCTTTTTTTTTTTTTTTTTTGAGACAGAGTCTCGCTCTGTCACCCAGGCTGGACTGCAGTGGCGCGATCTCAGCTCACTGCAACCTCCGCCTCCCGGGCTCACACCATTCTCCTGCCTCAGCCTCCCGAGCAGCTGGGACTAGAGGCACCCACCACCACGCCCGGCTAGTTTTTTTGTATTTTTAGCAGAGACGGAGTTTCACCGTGTTTGCCAGGATGGTCTTAATCTCCTGACCTCGTGATCCACCCGTCTCGGCCTCCCAAAGAGCAAAACCTTTCTATGAGCCATTTTGTTTCTTCCCTCTTCTATTGTACCCTTATCCATCCATATTGTTATGATTGTAATCTGTGTACTTTTAATTTTGTATTTTTTTTTTTTTTTGAGACAGAGTCTCGCTTAGTTGCCCAGGCTGGAGTGCAATGGCGTGATCGCGGCTCACTGCAAGCTCCGCCTCCCGGGTTCACGCCATTCTCCTGCCTCAGCCTCCCGAGTAGCTGGGACTACAGGCGCCCGCCGCCTCGCCCGGCTAATTTTTTTGCATTTTTAGTAGAAGCGGGGTTTCACCGTGTTAGCCAGGATGGTCTCAATCTCCTGACCTCGTGATCCGCCCGCCTCGGCCTCCCAAAGTGCTGGGATTACAGGCGTGAGCCACCGCGCCCGGCTTAATTTTGTATTTTTAAATTACACTGTAAACATGTTTCGTGATTCAAGCTTCATAATTATTTTGGTAGCTGCATAATACTTCATTAAATTGATACACCAAAATTTTCTTAACCAAAGTGTGTCAAAATGCCTATAATAGAGAAATAATTATTTCTAACTTTTTAATATGATAGATGATGTTGCACTAAACATCTTTGTGCATATCACTTTTTCTTCTGAATTATTTCCTTAAGAAAAGTTCCCAGAAGTGGAATTACAGGATCAAAGACTATGAACATTTTTATCGCTCTTAATATGCGCCAGTATAATTTTTTTTAAGGATTGATGAAGCCATTTTTTAAAAAATTTATTTATTTCCAAAGTTCAGGGGTACATGTGCAGGATGTGCCGGTTTGTTACATAGCTCAACATGTGCCACAGCGGTTTGCGCACAGATTATTCCATTACCTAGGTATGAAGCACAGCATCCGTTAGTTATTCTTTCTGATGCTCTCCCTCTTTTTACCACCCACCCTCCGACAGGCCCGAGTGTGTGTTGTTTCCCCCATGTGTCCACTTGTTCTCATGATTCAGCTCCCACTTACAAGTGAGAAAACGCAGTATTTGGTTTTCTGCTCCTGCATTGGATTGTTGAGGATAATGGAAGCCATTGGTTTTGAATGGCCTGAAATGGATTTCAGCATTTGATTAGGACTAATAATTCTTTCTTTATAGGCTTACATTGACAAGTACTTCAAAATTTAGATTTTATTATGTTCACTAGATAATTCCAGATTGTTTTGTGTAATAGTTATAAGATATATTGTTTTAATTAATAAAATAATTATTTTAATGTTAGTGGAAAAATCAGTGTTATCACTACTTTCTGATTATATGCTTGCTTGGAATAAATATACATTACTGTTTATTTGTAGGACTTGATTAGAGACCAAGGATTTCGTGGTGATGGAGGTAAGTAGTGATTTCAGTTTTTTTGAAAAACTCAAGGAAACTGCAGTTGCTTTGCTGCTTATCTCCTTTATACTTGCCTCTTACATGAAACAGACGCAGAGAAAAATGTGTAGAGAAACCCAAAATTTTTTTGTTTTTCTATAGTATTTGTCATTTATCTCTAATAAAATGTTAACTAATTTATAACATGAGTAGAAAAGATGACTGGACATAAAAGGAAGTCTTAAAATGCACTATCTACATTTTTAAAATATCTTCTGAGATCAGACAAGATCGGACACGTTCAGGATGGTATGGCCGTAGACTACAGTTTTAAAATATCTTACCAAGGAAAGATCCTTAATTATTATACCCACTTTATTAATTTCTAACTGTCTTGAAAGCTATTGTTGATAAATTTCCTTTGTGGGTCTTCACTGATACTTAAAGATTGACCTTAGAATCAGATAAAACTTTACTTTGCTAAATCATTCTGAAGAGGGGGTTTGTCAGACATTATCAGCCACTTCCCTTCAACTTTCTACAAGTGTTTTAAATGTACATTTTATAGAACAGACCCATAATAGCGAAGCCCATTTGTCCTCTTCTTAGTTCAGTAAATACACAAATGAGAAACTGAATTGAGATTTCTAACTGAATTTTCATCTAGTATTCACTCTAGCACATAAGACAACATTACTTAAGAAAATACTTTTTGTAAGCATTACCCTATATGTTTTATAAGAGGTGACATTTGAGACTATCTTGAAGTTTTCTTCCAGGTGGTCCTTTACACTTACCTTCCCTGCTGTCTTCTGTCTAGTAAGGAAGACCTGTAATAACTGCATATCATGCTTAGAGTTGACCTCTTCACTGTGACCTTCTTTATCTTCAAAATATCTAAGCCCAGACTCAACAATATTTTACATTGAGTAAACATGGTTATACACCTTCTTTTGTTATGTTTCTGTATACCCGTGAAGCAACCAAAATAATAATAAGCCTGCATTCTATACTCTGGACTTGGTATTGATGATAGCACATAGTTACACAAGCATTTTTTTTTCCTGTTTGTTATTTCATGAACCTGCCAATTAATGTTGCTGCCAGTTTGACTTTCATATGTCTTAATAGCTGTGGCTTTTGATAATTTTGCCTAATACATCCAGCATTTAAATGTTGCCATCATGTTAGCATCACAAAATTAACTTAGTCATAAACACAGCCTGCTTAGTACCTAAAATCAAATGGCGTTTCTTGTCCTTTTCATGAGTCACTTTTTAAAAAATCATTGGGATTTTATGAAAATGAGCAGATTTTTGGTCCAGAATTATTTTATGAAGCAGGCTTCGATTCATCTTATTTATTCCCCATGACTTCTTTCATTTCTTCTGTGTGTCTGTCTTCCTGTGTTTGCCTGCCCCTCTCTTTCTCTTCTAACAGCCCCTTTGAACCAGCTGATGCACTGTCTTCGGAAATACCAATCCCGGACTCCCAGTCCCCTCCTACATTCTGTCCCCAGTGAAATAGTGTTTGATTTTGAGCCTGGCCCAGTGTTCAGAGGTAGTTGGGCTCTTCTTTCTTGTTTTCACCCAAAGCAAACTAAATATAAAACTACAGATGCTGTTTGTGCCTCACCCTCACAGCGTGTGTTTGTAAGTGTGAAAGTTTTCAGTACTAAATTTCTGCTTGGCCTGGCTGGAATGCTCTGAATGTGCTTCTCACACATACTCACTGCCACAAGCTTTCTGTATGCTGTCTGTCATAAATTTTTAAAAGCAAGAAAATCCTGACCTGAGATTTCCATCTTGTTTTTTGTTATTTTATTACTTCCTGGTCTTGATAATTTGTTAAACTTAGTGGGTGGGAATAAATAAGGTGGGTGGGGAAGAGCTTACTGGATTCCTTTGATTTTAATGCATTTAAGTGATTATTCTTGATGGTTTATGATTGTTAATAATTTTTGTGGTTTTTAAGAAAATTGAAGTGTCAGTGGAAACTTCTATTATGAGATTTTATTAGGCTTTTGGCCTTTTTTCAGATTCTGTAATACTAGCTGTGTTTTTTGGGTTTTTCTTTCCTCCAATATGGGATGTGTGTATTTTTGTCAAAGGTAGGGAGCTGTTAAAAAAGAAAAAAAAAAAAAAAGATTTATAACATATTTTAGATATTTCAGTGTACTTCAGAAATTTGAGGATTTATCCTTTTAATTATGTCCTAATAGAAGAAAGTTTACAGTATAATTTCATTCTCCCATTTCATCTTGCTGTTTTATTTAGTGGTTAAACTGATTTGTAAAAATTTAAGTTGGGCTAGGCGCGGTGGCTTACGCCTGTAGTTCCAGCACTTTGGAAGGCCAAAGTGGATGGATCACCTGAGGTCAGGAGTTCGAGACCAGCCTGGTCAATATGGTGAAAACCCGTCTCTACAAAAATACCAAAAAAATTAGCTGGGCATGATGGCGGGTGCCTGTAATCCCAGCTACTTGGGAGGCTGAGGCTGGAGAATCACTTGAACCCAGGAGGCGGAGGTTACAGTGAGCCAAGATCGTACCATTGTACTCCAGCCTGGGCGACAGAGTGAGACTCCATCTGGAAAAAAAAAAAAAAAAACTTAAGTCAAAGCTGGGACAGATGTCTTGCTATAAATATTTTTAAAGATTTATATTTACTGACTCTTGCTAGTTAGTATCTGTTACATATTCTGAATGTAGTAATGGTGCTTTAGATATTTGCTCTCTCAGCCCTGCTGTTTCTCAGAAAATCCATAGAATGGGATGGAAGTCATACAGTAGTGAGTAACACAATTAAGTGATACAATAAAACTACTTAGTAGATCATAACTGTGAAGCCTGGTGAAGCAGTTAAGGCTTTATAATGTTGAAAATTATCAATGGGAGGTAGAAAATGGATTGTGCTCTACTTAATAGACATTCTGGACACCATTTTATTTTAGAAAATTGCATATGAGATCATGAAAATTCTACATGGTGATATAATATGATGTAATAATAGTAAATATTTTCTACAGATTTAACATTTAAATGTGGTTATTGGTATCCTTGTTATCTGAAAGATAGTGACTCTTTTTTTCCTTAAGAGTAGCAGTCATTTTTTAAAAAGAATATATTTTCTTGAGGTCATTTTGTTGTTCTGTATATAGAACTATTACCTGGACATCTGAGTTCTACTCAGCCGTATTCAGGCCCCAGTAAGATTCACTGCCCTGAACCCTTCTGAACCAGGTGCTACTGTACCTTATCTCAGGATGTTTGCCATGAGAAAGGTATGCAACCCTGCCAACAGAGGTCACTTCCAAAGAGTATACTCCTCAGGCTCACTTGACCTATAGAATATTTGTATTTATAGTAACTCGGCGGAGAGGCCATAGCGCTTACTTACAAAGCTCTCACTTACAAAGGCAGAGATTTTTCAGAAAGTCTTGAGAAATATGCCTGGCTTTATTTACATTAACTTTGTTTTGCAGGTAACAAATAATCTTTGTTTAATAATGTAAGCCTCTAGGAACCAATGATACTGACCAATATCTCTTAAATAGTAGAGCATGTAGTTTAGGATTATATTTGAGTTTAGTGATTAATATGAATAAGTCAGATATTTTCAACATTATGGCCATTATTAGAAAATGTTTCCATTTGGGGATTTCCTTTTTTTTTTATATTGATTGGCTGTTGAGGTAATATTAAATAATTAATTAAAAGTGTATTTGTTATATAGGCATTTACATTGATTTTGCTTTTTGATTTTTTTTCATCAAAGAAACAGAAACTTGGGAGTATTTTTAGTATTTCTATCTTGTTTTAGAGAGATTGTTTTTCTCCTAGATTTTGTACCAGGAAACAAAGTATGTATCTATCATCAGATATCTTAAAGGTCATTAAATTGGCCAGAAAACTAAAAGAAATTATAGTTGTAATCACCAAATGAGGCCCCTTTTTTTTTGGCCCATCCTTTCCAAAAGGTCTATATTTAAATATGCACTACATTTTAAAATTAAGTCTAAATATCCCCCAACCTTCTACCCCTGATAAATTAACATACTTGTTCCTCCTTAATGTATACATTTTTCTTATCACTAATTTAGGATCAACCACAGGTTTGTCTGCCACCCCCCCTGCCTCATTACCTGGCTCACTCACTAACGTGAAAGCCTTACAGAAATCTCCAGGACCTCAGCGAGAAAGGAAGTCATCTTCATCCTCAGAAGACAGGAATCGAATGGTAAGAGTGTATAATATCTTTTTTTCTCTGTCTTTCTTCTTAGAAGTCATAGCCAAATGTAATATTATCCTTTAGATATATTATGTCCATATGTGACACAGAACTCCCATAATTAAATAAATTTCAGAGCTGATAGTTTTTTGCTTAAAGCATATTTCCACAGCACTGCTTTCTGCTGTCATCTGTAATATAATTTAGTAGAAGGCAGTTTTGGAAGAGTAACAGTGTTCTGCTTCTAAAATAAGGAAAAAGAGAGAAAACTAGTATTAGAAGGCATGAAAAGGCTGGTCCAGAATTCAGATATCTACCGAAGGACATTCTTCACTATTTAAAAAATCAACTTTCTTCTGCAAAATGAATCCACCATGGCACATGTATACCTATGTAACAAACCTGCACATTCTGCACATGTATCCCAGAACTTAAAGTAAAATTTAAAAATAAAATAAAAAACTAATACTTTTTAGCCATAGTATTGTTACTAATTATTGAATAAGTGGATCTTTTACTCTACCAAAGTACTTTTATATGTTGATTTTTTTTTTTTTTTTGGAAAGACTGAATTAGATATGATACATAAAGAAATTTAGCACCAATTAAAAAAGAGTGAAACATAAGGTTTTCTTTTTTTGTTTGGTTTGACTTGACTTTTGTACTATATTTATCAAGAAAACACTTGGTAGACGGGACTCGAGTGATGATTGGGAGATTCCTGATGGGCAGATTACAGTGGGACAAAGAATTGGATCTGGTTCATTTGGAACAGTCTACAAGGGAAAGTGGCATGGTAAGTATGTAATGTGGTGACATTGTGACAAGTCATAATAGGATATGTTTAACAACTTTTATTTTGTAAAAACAATCATCAAAGGAAATATTCACTCTTTGCATCAGTAAACTATATTAGTTTCAGGACTCCTCCAAAAGTTTCTAACAAAAATTATGGGAAATAAAAACCATTCACAGCAATCAGGACTCCTGTCATTATATTATAGTAATAATTTTTAAAGGAGAATTCCTCCAGGTTAACTAGTCCTCAAAAGGATTTTTTTTTCTTTTAGAGTCTTTCAGCTGATAATTTTATTTGTATTATAAGTCACAAGTAAACATATTAAAAATGTACTTACTGACTGGGCACAGTGGCTTACGCCTGTAATCCCAGCTCTTTGGGAGGCCGAGGCTGGCAGATCACGAGGTCAGGAGATCAAGACCTTACTGGCCATGGTGAAACCCCATCTCTACTAAAAATACAAAAATTAGCTGGGTATGGTAGTACGTGCCTGTAGTCTCAGCTACTCGGGAGGCTGAGGCAGGAAAATCACTTGAACCCAGGAGGAAGAGGTTGCAGTGAGCTGAGATCGCACCACTGCACTCTAGCCTGGCAACCGTGAGACTTTGTCTCAAAAAAAAAAAAAATTAACAAAGAAATATAAGTGGCCAGTAAACATATACAAAATGTTCGGCCTCACTAGTTATCAAAGAATTGCACATTCAAAAATAGAAATCATTATTTGCCTCTTAGTTGGACAAAATATTTTTAAATTGGATTATATTTAGAGTAGTGAGTGTATTTTCATCAAAGGTTTAATATTAATGAAAAATGAAAATGAACATGTATCCAACTATTAGAGAACTGGGTAAATTTGTACCTTCATATATGATTATATAGGAGTTAAAATGGCAAAGTAGAGCTATATTTATTGATATAGAAAGGTGTCTTTGGCATATGAAATTTTACAAAGCAGTATGTATAATATACCATATTATGGAGCTCATGGAAATATATAACATAATTTTTTATATGACAGTATTTTAGGCCACACACAGTGGCTCACATCTGTAATCCCAGCATTTTGGGAGGCCAAGGCAGGTGGATCACCTAAGGTCAGGAGTTCGAGACCAGCCTGGCCAACATGGTGAAACCTCGTCTCTACTAAAAATACAAAAAATTAGCCAGGCTTGGTGGCAGGTACCTGTAATCTCAGCTACTCAGGAGGCTGAGGCAGGAGAATTGCTTGAACCTGGGAGATGGAGGTTGCAGTGAGCCAAGATCCCACCATTGCACTCCAGCCTGGGTCACAGAGCGAGACTCTGTCTAAAAAAAAAAAGACTGTATTTTAGTATATACCGCCTTAAGCTATCTTTTCACAGGTGTTCATATTCACACTACATTCATGTAAAAGCCTAATAACATATAATGTCACTTTTGAGTGACATAATTAAAGGAATTTTTTTATACCTTCAAAATGTCTTTAAACATTTTTTAAGTGCTATGCAGTATTTTATGATATGAACAATAGAATAAGCACTGTATTACTTTGATAATTGAGAAAAATCAATGTTGATTTAACTTATTAAAATATACATACAGGTTGAGTATCTTTATGTATTTATTTTTGTTTGTTTTGTTTTATTTTGTTTTGTTTTGAGACAAGGTCTCACTCTGTCGCCCAGGCTGGAGTGCAGTGGCACAATCTCGGCTCACTACAATGTCTGCCTCCTAGATTCAAGCAATTCTTCTACCTCAGCCTCCTGAGTAGCTAGGATTACAGGCGCGTACCACCACACCCGGCTAATTTTTGTATTTTGAGTAGAGACAAGGTTTTGCCATGTTGGCCAGGCTGTTCTCAAACTCCTGACCTCAAGTGAGCCACCCACTTTGGCCTTCCAAAGTGCTGGGATTACAGGTGTGAACCAGCGCACCCAGTCAGGTTGGGTATCTTTAATCCAAAATCCAAAACCCAAAGTGCTCCAGAATCTAAGACTTTCTGAGCACTGACATGATGCTCAAAGGAAATGTTTATTGGAGGATTTCAGATGTTTGGATTAGGGATGCTAAACTGGTAAGTATAATCAAAGTATTCCAAAATCAGAAAAAAATTGAAATTTGAGACACTTCTGGTTCAAGGCATTTCAGATAAGGGATACTCAGCCTGCATATAAAAGTACCCATAAATTAGCCAGGCATGGTGGCATGTGCCTGTACTCCCAGCTATTGAGGAGGCTGAGGTGGGAGAATGGCTTGAGCCCAGGAGTTCAAGGCTACAGTGAGCCATGATCATACCACTGCACTCCATCCAGCCTGGGTGACAGAGCAAGACTCTGTCTCTAAAAAAGTTAAATAAGCAGAACATTAACTAGCACTCTAGAAACACACCCCCACAACTATGTCCTCTTCCAGCCAATCACCTCTCTCCCAAGGGTAACCACCATTGTGATCACAACAGGAAGTGCATAGTGTGTGCTCTTTTGTGTCGGCCCCTTTCACTCAACATTGTTTATAAGATTCATCTATATTGTTGTGTGTAGTTGGAGGTCATTCATTCTCTTTATAGTATTTCATTGTGTGACTATAACATGATTTCTTCTTTCATCTATTGCAATTGGATCGTTTCTAGTTTGGGGCTTTGATTGATGCTGGTGCTGTAAACATTTTTAGTATATGTCTTTTGGTGAACAGAATTGTGAGACCACAGGGTATGCATACGTCCAGTTGTAGTAATGCTGCCAACAGTGTTACAAAGTAGTTGTACCAATTTCAACACCTACTGGCAGTGTTGAGAGTTACAGCTGTTTCACATAAAGTTTTTTTTTTAATTTTAGTGACAATGTTAGTCATTTTACTAATCGAAGTATCATAAGTAATCCATAAATTTGAAAAAAACGTTAACTACTCTGATAAACTTTTACAGTTTCCTACTTTTAAGCAAAATTCCATAGGGCCTGTTAATTGTAGTTTCAACATTACTTGTAGTTTCAATTAGTAAATAAATATTAAGCCTAGTAAGTATAATTTAATATTGTCAAATAATTTGGAAAATACCATGGATACTTAATTGATTTCACCAAATTTCCATGGAACAAACAAGGTTGGCTATTTTTTGGATTGATGTTTTGAAATACTAGTACAGGAATATCATTGTTAGTTGAGTGTTTAGCCTTAGAAAACAAATGGAGTTTAGATAGCTAAAGTATAATTTATCTGTGATTTAATAATGGTGTGGAGTTAGGGCTATGATAATTAGTGAAAACACCCAAGAATGTTCTATACTTTTAAATTTTAAAAATTGAAATGACACTTGGAATAACAATTGCCTTTTAGGTGATGTGGCAGTGAAAATGTTGAATGTGACAGCACCTACACCTCAGCAGTTACAAGCCTTCAAAAATGAAGTAGGAGTACTCAGGTGAGCTTGTGTGGATTACCATTTTCCAGAGAAAGAAGTTATTTTTATTAGCTCCTGGTTCCCAGTGGTAGCGACTATTAGCTTTACAGATTTACTCAAAATGGATAAATTTGTAGAAACAGAGTATGTCTGAGTACATTTTTGTCTTTAACCACATTCTTTTAAGTAGTATGCAATGTTATATGGTACAGTTGATAGAATACTTAATCCTAGACAGAATTAATGGAAATATAGTATTCTGATAATATAAAATAATAGTTCTACTTATGAAAATAATGCTCTCCAATGTTTAAGTTTATCAGAATACATTTCAAGATGGTATTTAGTCCTGGGCTCTGGAATTTTAGAAACATTGACAAACTAGAATATGTCCAGTGAGGACCACCTAAACAGGGAAGATTCTAGAGGTGTAACGGGGGAAAATAATCAACAGAACTGAGGATATTTAGTTCAGAGAAGGCTGTTATGTTCAAGAGAGTGCACGGTTATTCCAGAGTGCAGGAAAAAAGTTATTCCAGAGAGCAGACCAGGGAAGCAAGCCAGAGGTGAAAGTTGTAGGAAAATGATTTTGTCTCAACACTTGGAAACTTTATAATACCAGAACCACTTAAATAAAAATAAGAGAGTCAGCTACATACTGAGTGATGAACTTCCCATAGTTGAAGGTATTTAAGCAACCTCTAGTTGCCTGTCAGATATGTTTAAAAAGATATTTTTGCATAAAGTAGGAGGTTAGACTTGGCAATTCCCAGTCTCTTCTAAATTTATCCTTTTGTTGCCTTTTTAAAAAAACAGCTTTTTCTGACAACATTTTACCGATAGGTAGACTACTTTGGTTCTCTTTTGTAAGAACAGCTACAGTTTGTCGACATTTAATATTTACTGTCACGTTTCTTTGTACAGGAAAACACGACACGTGAATATCCTACTCTTCATGGGCTATTCCACAAAGCCACAACTGGCTATTGTTACCCAGTGGTGCGAGGGCTCCAGCTTGTATCACCATCTCCATATCATTGAGACCAAATTTGAGATGATCAAACTTATAGATATTGCACGACAGACTGCACAGGGCATGGAGTAAGTTCCATTCTGTTAAATGTCTTATAAATTATTTTTGAAGACCATTGAGGATGTTTTAAAGGTTTTGGCTGCTATTCTTTTGGAGTGCATTTTAAATTACTGTCCAGGAACATAATATAGATGCTAACTAATGGCTAGTAAATAATATGATACTAAAAAATAAATGTCTTTGTCTAGTGCAGCCTTCAGAACATATATCAAGTATTTGATAATAAATACATGACTGCAAACTTAGGCTCAGCACTCAGTGATTGAGCTAAGCAAGAGAGGTTCAGAAGATAGAAACAGCAAAAACCTACTAAAAAGTTGTTAATGGTTGTTGAAATAAACAGAATGGTTGTTAATTAGTTACTTTTTCAGATCATTTTCTCTGAGTGCCCATATTTTTTTGTTGCAAAATGGTCAGTTAATAAAGTGAAAAATCTGCATTCTGACCCTTTTTGAGGATTTCAAAGTGAGTTCATATCTGTTGAATTTTGCTATGCAATTTAAAGAGTTATTTTATAAAGTTTATCATAAGCTAATATGGGGAACTGACTTTGAAGGATAAATTTTAAATTTTGTATGCAACTCTTAAGTGCAAATGAATACGTAAATTAAAAAGTAAAATTAAATTTTGAAAGCGCTTAGATGAAAATTATAAACTCAGTAAAATATGAATTTGAAAGCTCTGTGAAAAGTTTAAAAATAGATATGATCTTAATTATTTTGTTTTTTACATATTGCTTTCACTTACATAAATTATTATGTCATTTAATCTTTATAATGTTATGAAGTAGATCTTTTTTCTTTTTACAGATAAGGAAATTGAGGCTTTTAAGTGCCTTGTCTGAGGGCACACATTTAATAAGTGGCACCAAAGATGTTTAACTCAGGATTTCTGACTCCCAATCCAGTATTCTTTCCCTATAACCACTAAGCTTCTTTTACATTATAAAATTAGAATAAAAGAGTAAAAGGGTATATATGTACTAACACCTACAACTCTGAGTATTACTCCTAGCAAGTAAGTGTAGAGCCAAGACTCAAAACCAGATCTGGCTCTTAGATCTTCCAACTGTACCACCTTCTCTTTCTCAAAACTTGGCAATATATCTATAATTTAGATTGTTTACAATCCTATATTCAGCCAAAATACTTATTACAGCAAATTATTACCTTATTCAGTAACACTCCCACTTGCCCCTAGACTTGAAACAATCTCAACCTTTCAGATAAGTTAGAATCTCTGAATCTGTTCGAATCTAAAGGCTTTTAAAGAATTAAAGTCTTGGCCAGGCATGGTGGCTCACACCTGTAATCCCAGCACTATGGAAGGCCGAGGCAGGCAGATCACCTGAGGCTGGGAGTTCAAGACCAGCCTGACCAACATGGAGAAACCCCATCTCTACTAAAAATACAAAATTAGCCAGGCTTGGTGGCACATGCCCGTAATCCCAGCTACTTGGGAGGCTAAGGCAGGAGAATCACTTGAACCCGGGAGGCGGAGGTTGCAGTGAGCCAAGATCACACCATTGCACTCCAGCCTGGGCAACAAGAGCGAAATTCCATCTCCAAAAAAATAAAAAATAAATAGAATTTAAAGTCTTGTGAAGAGCAAGCCATGGCACAAATTGTAAACATTCAGTGAGAAACAAAGCTTATTCTCTTCCCACACTACTGGTCTCTTTGCAGTTTCTTCAGCAGGCCAAGCGTGTTCCTTCTTTAGGACCTTTATGTTTGTTACATTCTCTTTAGGATACACATGCCACAAATATCCTTATGTCTCTGTTCATCCGTCCCCTTTTAATTGAAACCCTTGCTCACCTTATATAACTAACATGTCCCCACATCACTCTGTCACTCTCTATACCCATAGGCTTGATTTTCTTTATAACGCACAGCTCCATCTGACTTGTTTGTTGTCTTTCATCCCCACTAGAATGCAGGCTGTATGAGAGCAGGGGCTTTTTTTTTTCTTCTTCTTCATTATTTTATGCCTAATGCCTAGAATGGGACCTGGCATACTCAGTACATAACTGTCAAATGAAAATGATTACACACAACTGCATATTATTGATAGATTTACCTTTCAGAAGAAAGAGATGCCAAATCCTTCTCACATCGCAACTGAGAAATGTGGCTGGGCATATTGGCTCACACCTATAATCCCAGAACTTTAGAAGGCCAAGGTAGGATGATTGCTTGAGCCTAAGAGTTTAAGACCAGCCAGGAAACATAGGGAGACCCTTGTCTCTGTAAAAAATAAGAAATTTAGCCAGGTGTGGTGGCACTTGCCTGTAGTCCTAGCTACTCAGTAGGCTGAGGTGGGAGGATCGCTTGAGCGCAGGAGTGTGAGGATGCAAGGAGTCGTGATTGTGCCACTGCACTCCAGCCTGGGCAACAGAGCAAGACCCTGTCCCAAAACAAACAGGCTGGGTGTAGTGGCTCATTCCTGTAAACCCAGCACTTTGGGGGGCCGAGGTGAGTGGATTAAGACAAGAAGTGACAGTAAAGAAGTACATTATCAAATTGGAATAGTGCTTCAGTCTGAAGAACAGTCAGTGAAGAGGTGATATATTTTGAAAATATCACTTTACAGTTTGAGATTATCAGTGTAAATTTTACAGTCATCTACTCTGAAACACTTTGTTTTTAAATAGATCTCACAGTTTAACATGATGCAATGAGTGTACGATAGTATGAACATAGATCATTCCATTCAGTTTATCCTAGATTTTAGTAACTGAAAAACTATTAATTCCAAGTTTTAAGCCCTCCAGCAGAGTATACTTTTTAGTAGCGGTTTAAAATTAATGAAGGAAGATACAGTTTCTTTTCCCTTTTAGTTTTGTCTTGTAAGATGATAACATACAACTGGTTAAATGTACTGACACATCATCAGTTTCTGAAGGATTTGGCAAGTTGAAACTCCTCTTATTAACAGGGCTATGTGGGTTTCAGATTAAGGTGACAGATTTTTGCTCCTTCCTGGAACTCTACTAAAACTATAATAAAGGAATTTTTTTAAAAGCATAGACACATAAGGATGGGGATAACAGAGAGGAAGGAGACAGTATCAGCAACATTTTGAAAGCTGGAAAGCAAGTGGAGAAGTGATCATGGACTTAGACCCCAAAAGGCTAAATGATCAGTTGGCAGTGGGGAAATTAAAGCCAACCTGGTTTATACCATAGAATCCTCAATTCTCAGGAATTGGCAATATCACTGTCTCAGGGACGAAAGGGTTAAAATGAAAGGCCTGTTTGAAAAGCTGTTATTTCTCTAAATCTGTTCTCTTACTCACCAGGTAACTGCTCCATCCCTATCCTAGCAGTAGACTGGAAGTTAGAGGGGAAAGTAAACATCTCTGGACTGGGAGACCCTAATCTATGTCTAGGACGTGGATATCTTTCCCAAAACATGGGGATTTGATGACTATGTGCTTACTAAATGATGAAGGGAGATTTCCCCAGCCCTCTCTTTTTATTTGATTCCCAACATGCTAGCAGCCAAACCTTACTCTTCCTGCAGGAGATTCGAGGAGTCTTGGGTGAATTTTACCAGCTCAAGAGGAAAGACCCAAAGAAAGTGACATCAGAGATTCCACCTAGATTACTGTACATTTCAAAAATAGCAAACAAATCTGTATGTTCAAAGCCTCCAAGCAGCTTGTAAGTCCCTCACTTAGTCTGAATAAGAGTATCGCTGGATAACTAGATATTGGTGGGGAAGTCTTACGCAAATAAGGAGACTGTAAAACACATAGAGAAAAATAGGCACTGGGAGAAACACATACAATGCAAGATTCTCTCTCCCCCACCTCATCCCACCTCCAAAAAACCTATCGGTTTTCTCAGAGGGAGAGAAGATAACTTTATATCCATTAAACAGAAACAGAGGTTTTCTAAGGAACATTCATATAACAGCAACAAAATGCTAAAATGTTGACATTTACAGTACACTGGAAATTATATCCTTTGCAGTTATTTAAACATAACTTTTAAATGGTAATTTAAAAGGAGTTATGTAGTTTCTCAGAATCTTTTAAGGGGTGTTTAGCAAAAAAAGTTTTAAAACTATTATTTTAAACACTATATGGTTTAATATTAAATTTCTATATTATGCAACATAATTCAGAAGGGACACTTAGGTAAACTTTTTATAAACCAAGTTACATAAAATGTATATAATTAATTGGAACACATAACCAGATTGCATCAATGAGTCTTGAAGTGGGTATTCCTGTTTTCTTCTCTACTGTCAATGACTAAAGCACCCTATTTTCACTACTTTTTTAAAATTTTGAGACAGAGTCTCCCTCCTCTGTCACCCAGGCTGGACAGGCTGGAGTGCAGCAACACAATCTCAGCTCACTGCAACCTCTGCCTCAAGTGATCCTCCCACTTCAGTCTCCCTAGTAGCTGGGACTACAAGGGTGCACCATCATACCCGGCTCATGTTTTTGTATTTTTTGTAGAGACGGAGTTTCACCATGTTGCCCAGGCTGGTCCCAAACTCCTGGGCTCAAGAGAGCCACTGCTTCCGCCTCCCACAGTGCTGGGACTACAGATGTAAGCCACCAGGCCCAGCCTATTTTCAGTACATTTGATTGAACTTTGTTGTTGTTGTTGTTGTAGAACAGTCTGTTCTAAGGTATCAGGCTGACAGATGTTAGAACGAACAGAATGGTCCTAGGGGTCATGAACTGGTTCTTCAAGTCCTAACTGTTGCTGCTGATTTTGTAACAGATTTTAACGTATCTTTTGACTTCTGGTCACCCATTTCAGCCTCATGTTTGGTTCTCTGTTTTAGTTTCCCCCTATATATTCCCATGGATCAAATGACACAGATGGAATTCCTTACATACCTCATTTTTCCTCCCTATTTCCAATACTTGTTCATCTAGAATGCCAACCATAGTTTCAGACTGAGGGCTTTGTTTTGGAATTATCCCAGAAGTTACTCCGAGTTAGAAGCCTGCTTGGGTAATTAATATTGCTTCTTAGCTCCCTCCAGCTCTCTTTCTTCCTGTCCCCTGGCTCTACCCTGAGCACAGATGGTAATTCTCTGTGGCCATCACAGCCACCTTCTTACTGTGCCTCCTTTCAACTCTTCATGTCTATATCCTCTTCCCTGACCAGCATCATCTCACAAAGGACTGACCAAGCCAGATACAGTCTATAGCTAGACAATAAAGCTATAGGGTATTTAAATAGCCTCTTAATAATGTACTTTAATGCAAAGCCTTTATTTCAGAATAGCCTGCCCTGTGTTGAAAGTGATCTTTTCTGACTACTCACCAAAATTAATTCTAAAGTCTCTGGATATAAGCAGAATAGGAACAAACAGATTCATTTTATAAAGTGGTAGGGTTGCAGTTAACTCACAATATAAAACCTTTAATAATTAGAAAAGTTAGGCCGGGCGCGGTGGCTCAAGCCTGTAATCCCAGCACTTTGGGGGGCTGAGACGGGCGGATCACAAGGTCAGGAGATCGAGACCATCCTGGCTAACACGGTGAAACCCCGTCTCTACTAAAAAATACAAAAAAAAACTAGCCGGGCGAGGTTGCGGGCGCCTGTAGTCCCAGCTACTCGGGAGGCTGAGGCAGGAGAATGGCGTGAACCCAGCAGGCGGAGCTTGCAGTGAGCCGAGATCGCGCCACTGCATTCCAGCCTGGGCGACAGAGCGAGACTCCGTCTTAAGAAATAATAATAATAATAATAATAATAATAATTAGAAAAGTTAGTCTAGGCACCGTGTCTCACACCTGTAATCCCAGCACTTTGTGAGGCCAAGGCAGGAGTATTGCCTGAGTCCAGGAGTTCAAGACCAGCCTGGATAACACGACAAAACCCTGTCTTAACACAAAATACAAAAATTAGCCGGATGTGGTGGTGTGTGCCTGTGTTCTCAGCTACTTGGGAGGCTGAGGTGGGGGGATCACTTGAGCCCAGGAAGTCGAGGCTGCAGTGAGCCATGATCATGCCACTACACTCCACCCTGGATGACAGAGCAAGACCCTGTCTCAAAAATAAATAAGAATACTTAGAAAATTTGAATCATTAGGACTTTCAAATGTGTCACCTCTATTGGATTACAGAATATAAGCAAAAAAGGGATAGGTAACATTTTTCCTGTGTGGTTCTGTCTTCCATCTGTACCTCAGTGAAAAACTATTTCTGATTCCAAGGTTTACCTGAAAAGGAGCAGAGCTATTCTAATGGTAGATAATTATAAACTCACTCTGAGGAATAAGGGTTGGTAAAGTATGTTTCATCATCATCTTGTTTTTTGTTTTTATTGAGATGGAGTCTCACTCTGTCACCCAGGCTGCAGTGCAATGGCACAGTCTTGGCTCACTGAAACCTCCACCTCCCAGGTTCAAGCGATTCTCCTGCCTCAGCCTCCCGAGTACAACTGGGATTACAGACGCCCACCATCATGCCCTGCTCAATTTGTATTTTTAGTAAACGGGGTTTCACCATGTTGGCCAGGCTGGTTCAGGAGTTCAAGTGATCCGCCTGCCTCGACGTCCCAAAGTGCTGGGATTATAGGTGTGAGTCACTGCACCTGGCCTGTTTTATCATCTTTTCACCTGCCAGTCATTGATTCATCCCAAGGACCCAAGTATCTTAAGAATACTGTTACTAAAGAAATTCCAGGAATGGTCAGTACATCATGCCTTTTTTTTCTTTTTCTTTTTTTTTTTTTTTGTAGGCCTTATAATTTCAGTATAATATTCATGGTATAATTTTGAATTTAACTTTATCAGAAAATTAAGTATTAAAGAGGCACATAGAAAAAGTTGCAGCCTATTGATATATTTACAGGAGCATTATATTCTCAAAATAAGATGATTAAAAATAATTTGGAGATAAATCCTTATAATTTACTTTGTTTTAAATAATGATGAGCATGCACCTTTTACTCATAAATGAACCCAGTTGAAGATAGAAGGATTAATTAAAGCTGAAAAAATGGTGAACATGTATTAGTGATTGATAATTCTAAGTGACCAAAGAATATTTAATTATAGTGAACATAATTTTCTGGTGGGTAAAAATAATAATAGGGTGCTGATAATAATAATAATGATCAGAAAATGCAAGGTAAAACAAAAAAGTACCACTTTCCACCCACTGGAATTGGCAAAATGCCTGAGTTCTGATAAGATCAAATGTTCATAGGATTAGAGGAATTGCTTCCCGGGACATTTCTGATGCAACCAACCACCTTAAGGGCGTTCTGGAAGTATCTGTTAAAATAGAAAAATGCTTGTTCTAACCCCAAGAAATATTAGCTTTCGTTCCGAGTCACGTATACAGAAAGAGGTGTATTATAGGAAACCATATAATAGTGAAAAATTGGTCTGGATGCAGTGGCTTATGCATCTAATCCCAGCACTTTGGAAGACTAGGGTAATAGGATCACTTGAGACCAGGAGTTTGAGACCAGCCTGGACGACACTATGAGACCCTGACTCTACATAAAACTTAAAACATTATTTTAAGGAAATTTTTTTAAAAAAGAAAAAGTTATTGAAAAATTGGAAACATGTTCATCAGGAGAAGACTTGATAAATAACATATTGGCACTTATGTGCAGTAGAATCATATATAGTAGTAAAAAATGGATTATATAGGTATCAACATAAAGCTTTAAAATATTAATGTTAAGTGAGAAAAGCAAGCTGCTGCATGAGACCACTTAAAAATTTTTAAGCAGAACATTTTTTATATTTGGGCTTTAAAAAGTGGTATATATGTATGTATGTAAAAGTACTGAAATAAGGATTAGAAAGCAAAGATCAAGTAACATAGTGTTTATCTCCAGGAATCAAGTATAAACTTTGAAAAAAGACTGGAGGTGGCCAAGCGCAGTGGCTCACGCCTGTAATTCCAGCACCTTGGGAAGCTGAGGCGAGTGGATCACTTGAGGTCAGGAGTTCGAGACCAGCCTGGCCAACATGGTGAAACACCATCTCTACTAAAAATACAAAAAATTAGCTGGGCATCGTGGCAGGTGCCTGTAATCCCAGTTACTCTGGAGGCTGAGGCAGCAGTATTGCTTGAACCCGGGAGGCGGAGGTTGCAGTGAGCCAAGGTGGCACCACTGCACTCCAGCCTGGGTGACAGAGGAAGATTCTGTCTCAAAAAAAAAAAAGACTGGAAGTGTTTTAGTCCATTTTCTGTTGCTATAACAATACCTGAGGCTGGGTAATTTATTCTTTTCTGCAAAAAGAAACTTATTTCTCATAGTCCTAGAGGCTGGGAAGTCCAAGGGCATTGGTGCTAACATCTGCTGGGCTTCTGGTGAGGGCTTTCCTACTGCATGGTAACATAGTGGAGAAGCAGAAGGGGAAGTGGGCACACGCAAAAGGGGCAGAACACAAGGGAGGACCTCTCTCTATAACAACCCTCTCTCACAGTAACTGTAGAAGTCATTCCTGGCCAGATGTGGTGGCTCATGCCTGTAATACTAGCATATTGGCAGGCTGAGGAGGGAGGATTGCTTGAGCCCAGGAGTTTGAGACCAGCCTGGGCAACATGGTAAGACATCTCTACAGAAAAAAGTTTTTTAATTAGCCAGGCATGGTAGCACACTCCTGTAGCCCCAGATACTCTGGAGGCTGAGGCAGGAGGATCACTTGAGCCTAGAATTTTGAGGCTACAGTGAGCCATGGTTGAGTCCACTGCACTCCAACCTGGGTGACAGAGTGAGACCCTGACTCAAAGAAGAAAAGAAGTCAGTGACTCCTGCTTTCAGGAGAGCATCCCTCATGACCCAGACCCAAATGCCTCTTGAAGGTCCCACCAACTCTTAACACCATTACACTGGGGCCAAGCCTCCACATGAGTTTGTGGGGACAAACCATATTCAAACTGTAGCAGGAGATAAATGTATAAAAGTTGTAACGGGTCTGATTATGGTAAGAATATGAGTGACATTATCCTTTGCTACTGCAGTTTTTTAATATTTCAAAATAAAACATGTTACGAAGAAATATGTAATCATTATAAGAAATTCAGAAAATATTAACATAAATGAAAAGCACCAGTAATCCACCATCAAGAGATAACTGCCATTAATATTTTGATGTGTATTGTGTATCCTTTCAGATTGATGTGTTTTAATACTATACACAATGGTTTCTTGTTGTTTTAAATCATACTGGGTTTGCTTTTTTTGCTCTTAAATATCTCTACTGGTCAATAAATATTCTGATACCAGCTTTGCTACATACTGTTAACTCACTGTCTCCCCCTTTCCTTTATACCAACTGTGTTCTGTGGGGTTTTTTAAAAATACACTCTAATGTATTTAGCAATGATATGCACTTACTATGTGTCAGACATTCTGTGTACTTTATATACATTACCTCATTTACTCCTCAACAACCCTGTGAAGTAGCAGCTTTTATTATATCCTTGTTTTACAGATGAAGAAACCTGGTTGTGGAAGGGGCAAGTAACTTGCCCCAGGTACTTCGGCTCCAGAGTGTATTCCTTTAACCATTAACTTATTCAGTCCCTTTGAAAACCTCAAGTAGACCC
This sequence comes from Macaca nemestrina, assembly GCF_043159975.1. Taxonomy (NCBI): domain Eukaryota; kingdom Metazoa; phylum Chordata; class Mammalia; order Primates; family Cercopithecidae; genus Macaca; species Macaca nemestrina. Next base: position 18,230,849 of record NC_092128.1, read on the forward strand.
TTAATGTTATAGAGCAGTTATACTTTCAGTTTCCTAGTTCATTCACTGTCGTCTTTTAGACACTGGCATACCTCCTCAAAACCTCATATCCTTAAGCCTCTAAAACCTCTTCTTCAAGAAGTCAGCGATGACATTGCTTGCCATCTCTTTCAGAAAGTTGGAAGTAACCGTTATGACATCTACCCACCTGCCTGCATTCATACCGGGTTCTTCTGCCTTATCGCTAGTAAAAGGCAGTCCCTCCATTTGTACACTAGATTCCAACCCCTTGCCCCTAACCCACAGACATCTTTTGAGTAAATCTCCTATCTTGTTCATCATCAGTTTTTCCTTTCCTACTGAATTATCTCCTATTTTAAAACATATTTTGGCTGGGCGCGGTGGTTCACGCCTGTAATCCCAATACTTTGAGAAGCTGAGGCGGGTGGATTGCTGGAGCTCAGGAGTTCAGGATCAGCCTGGGCAACATAGTGGAACCCATCTCTACCAAAAAATACAAAAATTAGCCAGACGTGGTGGTCTGTGCCTGTGGTCCCAGCTACTATGGAGGCTGAGACAGGAGGATCTCTAGAACCTAGGAAGACGAGGCTGCAGAGAGTTAAGATCGTGCCACTGCATTCCAGCTTGGGTGACAGAACAAGACTCTGTCTCAAAAATAAATAAATAAAACATCTTTCACCGAGTGCAGTGGTTCACACCTGTAATCCCAGCACTTTGGGAACCTGAGGTGGGAAGATCACTTGAGCCCAGGAGTTGGAGACCAGCCTGGGTAACAGAGTGAGTCCTTGTCTCAAAAAACTAAAGTAAAATTTAAAAATAGGCCAGGTGTGGTGGCTTATGCTTGTAATCCAAGCACTTTAGGAGACTGAGGCGGGTGGATCACTTGAGCCCAGGAGTTCAAGACCACCCTAGGCAACATGGCAAAACCCTGTCTCTATAAAAAATACAAGAATTATCCAGATGTGGTGGTGTATGTCGGTGGTCCCAGCTACTTGGGAGGCTGAGGTTGCAATGAGCAGAGATTGTACCACTGCACTACAGCCTGGGCGACAGAGTGAAACCCTGTCTCAAAAAAAAAATTTTAAAAATAATAATAAAACATCTTTCTTATGCACATTTGACAGAATGTTGACAGTTATGGAATCTACGTGGAAGATGTATGGGTATTCCTTCAGTTTTTCTGTATGTTTATTATTTTCATTAAAAAAACTTGTGGGGTCCCTCCCTTAATCCTGCTTCCCTCTTCAGTTATTACTTCCTTCCTCTTCTTCCTTCGACAGTAAAACTTCTCAAAAGACTTATTGGTATTCACTCTCTAATTGCTCTCCTTCCTTTTTGTCTTGGACCCCACTTAGGCCAGGCTTTTGCCCCTGCTGCTCCAGGAAACATCTTTTTTTTTTTTTTTTTCCCCTCAAGACAGTTTCAGTCTGTCGCTCAGGCTGGAGTACAATGGCGTGATCTTGGCTCATTACAACCTCTGCCTCCCGGGTTCAAGTGATTCTCCTGCCTTAGTCTCCCAAGTAGCTGGGATTATATAGGTGCACACCACTACACATAGCTAATTTTTGTATGTTTAGTAGAGACAGGGTTTCACTATGTTGGCCAGGCTGGTCTGGAACTCCTGACCTCAAGTGGTCTGCCCAATCTCGTCATCCCAAAGTGGATCATGGTTGCCTAGCCAGGAAACAGCATCTTAATACGATAGTTACTGATGGCCTCTGTGTTGCTAGATCCAGCAGTAAAATTCTCAGTCCACAGTTTATTTGACCTGTCAGAAACATCTGATACAGTTGATCACTCTTCTTCATGAAACAGGTTCTTAATGCCTTGTTTGTGTTCTTAGTTTCTTGCTGCTCAGAATGTGGTCTGAATAGCATCTGGACCACCTGGAAGCCTTTTAGAAATGCTAAGTTTTAGATACCACCCTAGACCTGAATCAAAGACTGCATTTTAACAAGATCCCCAAATGATTTGTGTCCATATTAAAGTGTGAGAAACACTGCTTTCAAGCATATTCTCCTGATTATCCTTCTACTCACTCTCTACTCCTCAGCTGGTTCCTCCTCTACTTTGGCGTTTCATGGTTTGACAAGTCATTTAAAATACCTATAATCAGGGCCGGGTGCGGTAGCTCACGCCTCTAATCCCAGCAGTTTGGGAGGCCAAGGCAGATGGATCACTTGAGGTCAGGAGTTCAAGACCAGCCTGACCAAAATGGTGAAGCCTCATCTCTACTAAAAATACAAAATTAGCCGGGTGTGGTGGTACATGCCTGTAATCCCAGCTACTTGGGAGGCTGAGGCAGGAAAATCACAGAAGTTGCAGTGAGCCAAGATTGTACCATTGCACTCTAGCCTGGGCGACAAGGGCAAAACTCCGTCTTAAATAAATAAAAAAATAAATAATCTATAATCAGAACCAGCAATACAAAGTATTTTCAAGGATGAAGAACAACTGGAACTCTCATACATTGCTGGTAAAGATTTTAAATGATACAGCCATTTTAGGGATCAGGTTGGCAGTTTCTTTTAAAGTTAAATTTACCATTTGTGCAATTCTAATCCTACCTAATTACCCAAAAGAAATGAAACCATCAGTCACCAACAAAGACTTGTATATGAATACAGCATCTTCTTCATATTTGCCACAAACTAGGAACAACACAATGTCCAATAAGTAAATAGATAGGTTGTGATGTACCCATACCCTGTAACACTGCATGCGGCCAGTGTGTGAATCTCAGAATTGTTATGCTGAGCAAAAGAAGCCAGATGATTCTGTTTATGTGAAATTTGAGAAAAGGCAAAATTAATCTGTAGTGACAGAAGTCATTATCAATGGTTGCCCAAGCCTAAGGGGATGTTATTAATTGCAAAAATGTATGAAGAAACTTTCTGGGGTGATGGATATTTTTTATGTTGATTGTGACTGGTCATTACACAAGTGTATGTGTCTGTTGAAACTTTTAAAACTGTTCATGTTTGGACTCAGGAAGGGGAACATCACACACCGGGGCCTATCATGGGGAGGGGGGAGGGGGGAGGGATTGCATTGGGAGTTATACCTGATGTAAATGACTAGTTGATGGGTGCAGCATACCAACATGGCACAAGTATACATATGTAACAAACCTGCACGTTATGCACATGTACCCTACAACTTAAAGTATAATAATAATAAATAAATTAAAAAAAAAAATTGTTCATGTAAAGTGGGTGCATCTTGTATGTAAATTGTACCTCAGTAAATTTCAGTTTTTAAAAGTGAAAAATACCTGATGGCTTACACCTGTAATTCCATCACTTTAGGAGGCCAAGGTGGGAGGATGGCTTGAGCCCAGGAGTTCAAGACCAGCCTGGGCAACATAGTGAGACCCATCTATACAAAACAGTTTTTTAATTATCCAGGCATGATGGTGCCCACCTGTAGTCCCAGCTACACAAGATGCTGAGTTGGGTAGATCTCTTGAGCCCAGGAGGTTGAGGCTGCAGTGAGCTGTGATGATGCCACTGTACTCCTACCTGGGCGGGAGAACAACACCCTGTCTCAAAAAAAAAAAAAGGAAACTAAGAAATCAGGGTAAAAATAGAATTTAGGCCACTATGGAGCACAACTTTAAAATATGTGAACTTTACCTATTGGAGATTTTAATTATTTTTAAATTGATAAATGATTACTGACTACAGAGAAGTAACAGAACGCCGTTCTCATTAATCTTACTTTCCAGGGTTGTAATAAGGGAGCAGAGGGCATCAAAGTATAAGGAAGACTGTAATTTGACACTGTCAGCACTATCACACCTACCAGTCCAGGTGGTCACCCAAGGAGAGACGCATCTTGCTGCCTAAAGTCTGATGAACCTTTGTAAAATGGTGCAGTATTAGGTGAAAGAGGGCTGACATGCAAATGGCTAAGTAGGTCAGTTCTGTGTTTTACCAATAGTTTAAAATACTTGAAAATAGCAGCAGACTTAAGTGAGAGACACTGGTGGCTTTTACAAATAAGCTAAGCTGATAAATTAGCCAAATGGCATAGCAATATTATCAATAGGCCTTTTAATGATAATCTCCTGTGGTTTTCTAAAGGATAAGATCAAGAGATGTAACATGAATGACAGGATTTGACTGGGTTCATACTGGATGAATGACCATACCTGAAGACAGCAAACTAGAATGAGATTCCTATCCTCAGTCCTCTCTTGAATATAATTACATATTTAGAAGTAACTTATGTGAAGAATTAATAGCATGCTGATCTTTAAAAATCTCCCTTTTTTCAGCTTTCACATAAGACTCTTGAAACAAGAAAATAAAAATAACCTGTGTTTTATTAAAGAAAAATGAAGCAGCCAAGAAAAAAACTGATTTTTTTAGTGAAAGCTAAAGTTTTAGTCTGAAATTATAGACCATGTCTACAAAATTAAAAATCCTAAGGCCGGACATGGTGGCTCAAGCCTGTAATCCCAGCACTTTGGGAGGCTGATGCAGGCAGATCACGAGGTCAAGAGATCAAGCCCATCCTAGCCAACATGGTGAAACTCCATCTCTACTAAAAATACAAAAATTAGCTGGGCATGGTGGCAAGCGCCTGTAGTCCCAGCTAAAGTATAAGATAAGGAAAATATTTTATAGGAGCAATTCAAGGATTTGCTTGAATTGCTGGGATTGTAATTGAATATAATTCTTTTTGTGCCCCCTTTTTTTTTTTAATTCTATTTATTGGCATAAATTTTGACCCATTCGCAGGAAGCATGTAATTGAATATATTTTAATTGGACTCAGTAGCATGACTTTGGCTGCCATAACAATCACAATAATGTCTGATTTAATGTTGTATGCCCACCATGAGGGAGATGAAGACGAGGATCTCACCATAGTTTGTGTTGGTTAGATCCGATCTGAAGTATTGCTTTTAATTTGGGGCACCACATTATGCTCTGTAAGAATGTGGAAAAGCTGAATCTTGGATAAGAGCTTGAAGTAGTGTGAGAAGAAATTTTACCAGATGATTTTGTAGCTCTAAGATTAAGTGGTTCTGTAGCTGGACACTTTTTCTTCAAGGAATGAGACTGTTAAGAGAAACCTATCAAGAGAATGTGTTGTTCCTTTGGTTGATAACATGTTTGTTCTTTCCTAGTACTTTTGTAAACCTGTAATGCTCTCCTTAACATCTTACCAAGGAAAGAGGGAGGTCCAATCTAATTATCTTAATTAAGGGATTGACTTCTGTGTCATCTATGGCAAAGTAAAGTTGATATATTCTTGTTCCCTTCCTTACCCCACAAACAGTTATGTGAGATTTTTGTTTTCTGTGTGTGTTTTTGTTTGTTTGTTTGTTTGTTTGGCATTTTCCATTGAACTGGGTGGTGCTTAGGAAATTATGTTTTAGTGTCCGCCTATTTAGAATTATCTGGGGTAGTGATTACTGTGAAACATTATCTTATGTAGGGATTGGGTTGTCTCATCCCATTTCTCTAGCTGGAGAATTAGACTCCCTTTTCCTTCCAGCCTTTCATTCTGCAGACCTGGACTTCTACTCTTTGCTGCTTTTGTTACAGAAGGATTACAGAAAGAGAATTAGTCAATGAGATAAAAATTAAGAAAGCAGTTTGTAAGTTATAAAGGATTACACAGGTATAAAGTGGTGTTATTTCAGGTTGTATTTTTATGCAACTTGGCCTATAACAGGTTTATTCTATACAACTTCTATGCTGGTTATATCATTAGTTCCCCAATTACATTTGTATCTTGTTAATTATCCAGTACTTTCATGGTCAGAAAATTTCTCTCCTCACTCTCCCCAGTTACTTTTCTATCTACTTTATTCTTGCTATATTCCTTCGCATTAAATTTGTTGAAAGGATTAACACCATCCCATGGAGAACACCTTTATCTTCCCCTCTTTTAACTTCAGCATGCCTCTCTGTTTTCATACGGTTGAAGCCCATTTGTTTTTGTTTTTAAGTCTTGCAGGAAAAAGAACCTCCTTTCAAAGACCAACACCTTTGCTGTGTACTAGATCCCAGGTCTCTCTGAGTGCAGGACCGAGCTCTGCCAACCGACACCATCATCGTTTATCCCCCTTTCTTTCTAATGGAGATAAGATCTCACCATCTTAAAGCTTTCATTGAGGCCCATTTATTTCCACAAGTTTTTAACTTTGTATGTCACTGCAGAATTTTGTAAGCAGTGAGACCTATAACTGACATCACATTTTCTTTCAATGAAAGAGTGACAATGTGATATAGAATACTGAGCCTAAAGTCCTGACAAGATAATTTTCTTTTTTTTTTTTTTTTTTTTTGAGAGGGAGTCTCGCTCTGTCACCCAGGCTGGAGTGCAGTGGCGCGATCTCGGCTCACTGCAAGCTCCGCCTCCCGGGTTCACGCCATTCTCCTGCCTCAGCCTCCTGAGTAGCTGGGACTACAGGCACCCCGCTACCGCGCCCGGCTAATTTTTTGTATTTTTAGAGATGGGGTTTCACCATGGTCTCGATCTCCTGACCTGGTGATCCACCCGCCTCGGCCTCCCAAAGTGCTGGGATTACAGGCGTGAGCCACCGCGCCCGGCTGATAATTTTCAATTGTAGTAAATGCTATGAAGAACATAAACTGTGATATGAAATAGTAATTGGAGAAGGGATTACTTTAGATAAATAGTAATTTGAAATGAAAATTTTATCTAGAAAATACTCTTAAAATTTTGATGTTGGGAAGAATGAGGAAGTTTAAATGAAGATGAGAAAGCATAAATAATTGTGGTTATTTGCAAATCTTCCATTTTTAACAGTGTTCATTGCATGATTTTGATTATACCATTTGGATTTTAAATTCTCATTTTAAGGTAAAAGTGTCTAATGATCATTGTCAGATTTCAGAAGTATCATATATATATTCTTTCCAGTATTCAATTAAGAAAAATAACCTTGACTAGCACATTATATGCATCTTGTTGTAGTTGATTCAATAGACATGTATTGAATACTTGCCACACATACCAGGCACTGTTCTAGGCACTGGGTATACAAAGAAATAAACAAGACACAGCCCTTCTGAGACAGGAGGATCGCTTGAGCCCAGGAGGTGGAGGTTGCAGTGAGCCAAGGTCACGCCACTACACTCCAGCCTGGGTGATACAGCAAGACTTTGTCTCCAAAAGAAAAAACAAAACGACAACAACGCTGCCTTTTACTTCAATGAATGTAACTAAAGCAGTTTTTAGGGGTAACATAGATGATTTTAAAGTTATCATTGACTCTAAAACAGACCCACTATGGCCATTTTAGAGAAAATTTGCTCCTCACTAGTTTTAAGAAGATTAAGAGTATATGACAACTACCTTTAAAAATAGTTTTAATTACCAAACTGCATGTTCTAGTTCTAGTAGTTTACATTCCAAATAGAAGTGAACATAGGCACATTGAAAAAACACGTGAATGAAGCCATTATTATGATAATTACTGTATAAGGTGAACAGTGAAAGATCACTTTCAGTTGGGTTAGTCATGGGAAAGCTTCACTCAGGAGTTAGAATTTGTATTCAGTTTTAAAGGATGGATATGAATAGGTGGAAAATAGAACGAAAGCTAACTTGGAGGGTTGGGTGTAGGAGGGGAGCATTGAACGCAGTGGTGGAATTAAGTATCAAGGTATATTTAAGGGACATGGATAAATAGGCTTGACTGGAGTGAAAGGTTTGTATTGGTAACTAGTAAAAGATAAAGCAAAGTCTTCTAATAGAAAACAAGATTTCGACTGTACCATTATAGTGATATGTTTCCATAATCTTAAATTCATTTATAGTCTGTTTTGATACTCTGTGAAGGGTTTATCACAATGTACAATTTTCAATTGTATCATGATTCTAAATAAGTCTTTACACCCCTAAGTATGTTCTATAGATTTTGAGGCCAGAGTCCTTTAGCCCTACTCAGGTTAAAATGATGTTTTGTTTTTCAGTTACTTACACGCCAAGTCAATCATCCACAGAGACCTCAAGAGTAATAGTATCCTTCCTGAAATTTGTCTGCGAAGTTTGAAAACATCCTGACTTTTTCTTCTGCACTTTGTCTTCACATTATGTAAAAACAATTTTCATGCTAAGTTCGATATACTGTAAAGAGAATTAACAAAGAATTATGCATGCGTGTATAGGAGAGCAGGATACCACAGCCTGCTTTTGGTTTCTTGACAACTGAACATTACAAGAAAATCTGTCAGAAGTCTTTACAATAGTAGGATTTTTTTATTGCTTGCTTACATTTTATCAGCACTATAAAACTGATAGTTTTGTAACTGTTAGTCCCTTTCAGACCTCTGACCTTGCTCAGTGGTAGTTGAGATATAACTGAAGGCTCTAAATTATATAACAACGAGGTGAGAAAAACATAGTATTTCTTCTTCCCTAAGTGCAGACTAAGATACTATCTGCAGCATCTTCATTCCAACGAAGAGCCTGTACAGCTTGCCCAGGAGTGCCAAGAGAATATCTGGTCCTACATTGCTAAACTCTAATGGGAAAGTTTCAGGTTCTCCCATAAACTTAGGAAAGCATCTCACCTCATCCTAGCACATTTCAAGCCCCCAAAATCTTAAAAGCAGGTTGTATAGGCTAAATAGAACTAATCATTGTTTTAGACATACTTACTGACTTTAAGAGGAAAGATGAAGTACTGTGTTTTAAAGAATATTATATTACAGAATTATAGAAATTAGATCTCTTACCTAAAATCTTCATAATGCTTGCTCTGATAGGAAAATGAGTCTACTGTTTTCCTTTACTTACTGCACCTCAGATATATTTCTTCATGAAGACCTCACAGTAAAAATAGGTGATTTTGGTCTAGCTACAGTGAAATCTCGATGGAGTGGGTCCCATCAGTTTGAACAGTTGTCTGGATCCATTTTGTGGATGGTAAGAATTGAGGCTATTTTTCCACTGATTAAATTTTTGGCCCTGAGATGCCGCTGAGTTACTAGAGAGTCATTGAAGGTTTAACCTATAGTATTTTCATAGTCCCCAGTATTCTCAAAAATCAATGTTCTTATTTTTCATGTAAATAGATTTTTTAACTTTTTTCTTTACCCTTAAAAAGAGTATTTTGAAACCAATTTCAGTGTATCTCAAACAAAAATATATGTCTTATAAACAGTGTTTCATATTTTATTCAAAATTATTTAAAGTATTTTGTGTTCAAAATGTTCTGTGTATCCTGTTGAAAAAAAACAGGTATGCAATTTAAGGCAGGTGTGATCTACAGCCATTATTATGGTTTTGCTAAGAAAACTACTCCTTTTAACAGAGAAGCTGCTTCACAATCTTATTTAAGCCTAATTTGGAAAGTTACTTCCTTTAGACTAGAAAGAGTCTCATAATTATGGGGCAGCTGGAAGAGGAAAGACCAAAAAAAAGAGAGGTAGATTAACAGCCTTGTGCTGTCTTGCATAGCTCTTTCTTTCTCTTTCTTTCTTCCTGTTTTTTGCTTTGTGAAAAAGAAGAAAGAGAAGTTCTAAAAGAAGGGAACTAAAACTTCTGTGCAGTTGCAGCAAGCTGTGGAAAGTTCAGTCATATGAATCATTCCCTAAAACAGCATTCTTAAAAGGGTCCCTCACAGCGTTTTAGAGGGCCCACAAGATCTTCCCTTTGTGAGACAAGATTGTCTTTGTATCATTCAACCAAAACAACACATCGCAACAGATTGAGTGCAAAAGCAAATATGAGAATCCAGCTGGCTTCTGTTAAGTCAGACATTGAAGAGAATCACAGGCCAGGCATGGTGGCTCAAGCCCATAGTTCCAGCTATTTGGGAGGCTGGGGCAGGAGGATCATTTGATCCTAGAAGTTGACTGGCCTGCTCAACATAGTGAGACCCAATCTCTAAACCATAAAAGGAGGATAATTGTACTACTATTCTTACTAAACTTTTTTTTTGTTTTTGATAATAGTTATTTTTCATTTAAAATGAATGATCTGTGTTAACATCTGCTTGTTATTATTTTAGTAGTTAAATGAATTAATAGTTTAATTTCTCCATTAAATTTTAATGATAAATATCCACAGATACAATCCACATAAAGAAAAGTGCTTTAGTGTCCTCAATAATTTTTAAGAGTGAAAGAGTCCTGAGACCAAAAAGTTTGAAAACCACAGCTCTAAGCTGAATACAGGCTTTCCCAAAAGTCTTAGTGTAATTCTAAGCTTTAAATAACTTAATCTGCACTGAGACTTTCGGGCACCCTGCTGGAAACAGAAAAGTTGTAAGGGCTTTCAAAGCCGCAAACTGTATGTAGCAGTCTCCAAAAAGGGAAGTCCAAGGTAGGACTCCCAAGTTTGTCCGAATAAACCTAGAGTTAAATTGAGCTATGATTTCTTATGACAGTAAGTAGAATTAGGGCAAGTGGCAAGGTGGAAGAGTATTCTAGTACCCTAACCTCCTCTAAGTCTCTTGATCTGAAATGTTGAGTTGGACTAGTAGATTTCCAGTGCCCCTTCTGTTTCTAAGATTCAGTGATTGGAGTTAGCTAGATTTTTTTCATCATTTAACATGTTTAACTGTTTTAATTTATAATTGTAAGTGATAGAAAAATTAATAACTATAATCTGATGTCAGGCACCTTTATTAAGGCATACACACCTTGTGAAAACGATGGCATTGTATCCTAAAAGGATGAGGGAAAACAGATTTTAAGTGCTGAAATTGCAAAACCTAAAACTATAAACAATAGTCACGTGCTTCTAAAGTATGTTAATTTTTAACTATGTGGGAGAGTTAGGCTCAATCAAGTCTCTAGTTTTGTCCTTACTTTTTCAAAAACCTTAATTAATACAGTTTGTAGATTATTATACATAAAGTTTTATATTTTCTTACAATTAATTTTTTGTTGATACCTGTATTCTTCCATGCTGAGTTTTAAGACAAGAGAATAATAGCCAACGGCACCCTTCATTGTTAAACCAATCCTGGGTTGATACTGCCCTCAGAAATATGGAACATTCATATCATAGGAGAGAAGAATTTGGTTATAACTAAGGCTGTGTGGTCCTCTGAATTATATACAATGTTCTTCTCAACTTTGTTTTATTTATATCTTAGGAGAGAGAAACCTTTGTGAGAGTTTTTACAAATTAAATCACTAAATTGAAGATTCGTCAGGCATTTCTTAAAATAGGTGACGTGCAACTTGTCATCAAACTATCTACCACCAACAGTGTGAGATAAAACTAAATTAAAAGAAAAAAGCAGTTCATCTGATTTCTACTTCATCTCTCACAAAAATTGGTTCAGGCTTTGAAAATTATACCTTTGCCATACCAGCCTCTCAGTATTCTGGCTTGCTCATTACATCACAGTTATATGTGGTTTATTTTGTACTGTATTACTAAAAGTAACTATGAACAAAATGTATGACAAAGCGAAGTAGTTCAACTTTCTCCTTCACTTCCATCCTCTCGTGCTCTTCAGGACATCCCACAGATCTTCCATCAGTGGGTCTCAACTTTGGTTGGACATTAGAATCATCTGGGGAGCTTTAAAGACTAATTAATGTTTAGGTCCCACCACCAGATTCTGATATGTTCTGTGATTGGACTGGAGTGTAGTCTGGACGTTGAGGGGTTTAAGGCTCCACGGGTCATTCTCATTTGCAGCGGTTGCTGAGTGCCATTATTGCCTCTCCTTGTGAGATGCCTGCCTTACCCAGACCAATAACCAGGAATTTTGTCCCAGGTCTTTCAGCCATTTTTGCAGAGTTAGTACCACTTTTGCTGTCAAATTGACATTGTCATAAACTTTTCATTAATATACTGCCATTTCGATTCCTTCCAAATGAAACAATACAGAAGACAAGGTGAAAGAATAACTCTTTTAAGCTCATATTTAACCAACTGTTTATTGTATTTCATGTAAATAAGAAACCTAATTGTGCAATACAATGACTGAAATGTGTAAAAATGTAGCAAATAGGATTGTTTCATTGCCCAAGAAGCAGCAGCCAAAAGATTCTTTATACCATCTTTTACTAAATCTACCCGCTGTCTTGCTTTTGTTAATAAAGCATCCATGGCATGTTTATACCATATGCTGATTCCATAGTTTGAAAGGGGATTTGAGTTTATCAGTCTTGAAATTCTACCATTATTTTCTAAGGTGTCCTCAGATGAGAAAAGTTGTTTGTACCAATGGGGAAACTTAAATTCTAGGACAGTTACTACAGTAGTTGTGCTGCTCCTAAGCATCTTATAACCACAAGTCTAGTATTTATTTGCTGAATCAGGAATGGGAAGTGGGAACTGATTCTAATAGGGTAAATCATGGGAAGAATTCAAATGGCAGTGATGGTATTTTGTGCAGAAAGAGATTGCCTAAATAATTATTGAATTATAAAATCTTAGTAATACAATAACAAAATCTCTGCTAATACTGTCTCTTTCTGAGTTTATAGAGCAGAGGTTTTTTTCTTCATCTTAGTTTTATTTCTTTGACTATTAAGAGAATTGATTACATATTAGACAGATGTTTTAACGGTAAAAGCATTACCCTAGGAATTATAATAGCTTGTTTTTCAGTCTTTGTTGAAGTGAAGAATTAACTAGAATATTTTTCTTTGTATGTTCTAACAGGCACCAGAAGTCATCAGAATGCAAGATAAAAATCCATACAGCTTTCAGTCAGATGTATATGCATTTGGGATTGTTCTGTATGAATTGATGACTGGACAGTTACCTTATTCAAATATCAATAACAGGGACCAGGTAAATATTTACCACCTCTTGGTGTTTATTTTACCATCTGTATACAAGGCTCCAGGTAGTTGTAGAAAATAAGTGTTAACTTCTGGGTAAGCATGAAGGATAGAACTCTTGATTTTTGTTACCAGTTTTAGAAATCGTTTGTATACTTTTGGCAGTAATAGCAACACGTAAGTCCTTTCCTTAGAATATCAGTCATAAATGTTACAATGGAATAAAATTCCTGATTTTCTGACTAGAAACTACAGATACAACAATGGATATTTCTTGACCATAGCACAGTTAGAAGAATGAGCTCTGCTACTGTAGCATCTGGGCATTATACTGTTCACTGTATCACAGTTGTGCTGTCAGAACAGGCAGTCAGCTATGAGCTTCTTTATATTAAATTCTTTTAGAATTATTAAGGTTTCTTGAAATCTTTAATTTTTAAAACTAGGTAAATGGAAGAAATCACGCTTTGATTTTTCTATAATGAGAATTCTAGTAGGAGGGTAATTTTTTACTTCTTTCCTTCCTCAGCTCCTGTTCCCTGTCCCTTACCTTCCAAAAGGTACTAACATAGCCTCATGGAGCTCTTAGCCTTTTCTCTCTCTGCCTCAGTAAGCTCGCTTAGACTTTTAAAATTGGCCAAGAAAAGTGAATTGTCTTTACTAAAATTACCTTGAATAACTACATTTTAAAAGGTTTGTGAATGTGTGTGTAGAGAGATTACAACAGTTACCCTGTTAATATATTAAAAACACTAGTTGACCACATAAACTCTAATTAAAGAATATTTATCCTTTGCCTCAGAACCACCTGGGAATTTTGTTTAAAGATGGGGATACTGGTGCAGATTCTAATTAAATGGGGAGGAGCCAATCACCTGCATTTTTTTCTCTTTCCCAGGTGATTCCAATACAGACCAAAGTTGAGAATCACCAGTCTAAATAATTTTTTAAAAAAGAGCGCAATCTTTTTAGGTATTTCATCATAACTTCCCAACCTAATGAGATGGTAGTTCTTGTATATAAATATTACTGCTTCATTTAAGTGATTTGGTCTGTTTTGTCAAGAGCTCAACTCTCTCTTTTTGGTGCTAACTCTGAGTAGCTTTCTCACTTCACTGTGATATCGGAGAAATAATCTCTTAAGTTACCATGTACTTTGTGTGTGTACTTATTGAATCACCATATGCCCTTTACACAACAGTGGTCTTGACTGTGTTTGATGGTTTTTAAAAATGGCTACATTTCTACCCAGTTCATTATAAAACTAAATTTTGGTTAGTGTTGGCCTTTCTAACTACTTCATAGCTTTAGAATGTTGAGTCTTAGTTTTGAGTGTGAAACAACATGACTTTGGATCTGATGTTTTAAGCCTGCATGAAACTTAGATTCAGGATGGACTGAAATTTCAGCTAAAGAACATAACTGAAACATTGTTCTTACTGTACTTGTGATAGATCTATATCACTGAAATGGTTGATTTGACAGTGGCAGTCGGGGTAGCTAAATGGTCTCTAATTTACAAGCTTTATGTCCTCTGCCTTTTATAGTCTTATTAATTCGATCATACAGCATAACATCCTGCACCATGTTCACTTTTCCTGTACATAATATTTTTCTGGAGGAATTATGGATTTTTAGTTTAGTTTCAGTTGATTTATCGTATAGACTACAAATTAATAAAAATTTATGAACCTAAGATCTGGATGAAATTTATTTGTCAGTGAATACGTTTATCTTAATACAGTAATAAAATTGTAATATAGAAACAAGTATTATCTCCAAAATACGGATAAAAGCATCCCAGAGTTCTGCACTCATCCACTTCTTGGCATTTTAGGTGCTTTGTCCTCCATGGGAGTATAATAAATGATGTGGCAAGGGCTTACTCTCCATGAGAGGAATGTGTGACCAACAGAAGGGTAAGGCCTTTACTAGTTAATTCTTTCTAATAGTATAGTTAGAACCTTCTGGAATTTACTAGTCTGAAACCAAGTTAAGTATTTAATGGAGAAGAAGGAGGTAAAAGAGTGATATCCTCTTACAACTACCCCCATTCTGCTTCATTACCCTCTAGTCTACTTTCATCAAATAGTACTTTCTATGAAACTCCACATTTTGAAGAGTTAACTCTGGCCATCCTCAATGAAGTTGCCCTAGGTATTGTTCCATTCATCCTTTGATTTTTCTTTTGCTGTCTGTAATACTTGGATCTCCATGGCTCTCAGATTAGACTTCTGTTTAAGAATCCAGGAATATTCTTTACTATGCAATGTGAATACCATTCCCCTAGACTCTCATGCCCATAGTCTGAGGTGGCAGATTTTGCCTGTAAATTCAGAGCACAGCTGGTAAAGCAGTGTGATGTAATGGCAGGTCTTGGACTCAGGTAGGTAGACTGGTCTACCTACCTCTCTGGGTATCTTTTTTTTCCTTTTTTCTTTTTTCTTTCTTTTTTTTTTTTTCCCAAGACGGAGTCTCGCTCTGTTGCCCAGGCTGGAATGCAGTGGCCTGATCTCAGCTCACTGCAACCTCTGCCTCCTGGGTTCAGCGATTCTTCTGTCTCATCCTCCCGAGTAGCTGGGATTGCAGGCGTGCACCACTATGCCCAACTAATTTTTTTGTATTTTTGGTAGAGACGGAGGTTTCACCATGCTGGTCAGGCTGGTCTCGAACTCCCGACCTGATGATCCGCCCGCGTTGGCCTCCCAGAGTGCTGGGATTACAGGTGTGAGCCACTGCACCTGGCCTTTTTTCTTTTTTCAGTTACCCCCAAAATAAGGGAATTCGGCTAAAGAATTTCTTCCAGCTTCAAAAATCAGATTCTTTTCTAAAATAGGTATCTTAGCTCTTTGCAAAGTAGTATGCCTTTTTACCTTTATTCACCCTAGTACTAAAAGTCTGGGAGATCACTTTGTCATCCCCCAACTCTTCTTTATCATTCCAACATTCTTCTCTCTAATCACCCTGTTCTTCCCTCCTTCAGTGCATTTTCTCTTGTAAGTTGGGATTAATAATGTGCTCACTTAAGCTAGGAATATTGACTATACCTTTATGGCTTTCTTTTCTTGGAGCAGAAGTGCTGTGTCTTCTTCGAAGAATAGATAGCATATATCCGTTATTTCAAGTGTATTCCAGTTATAATTGCTGCATAACAAACCACCCAGAATGTAGTAGCTTAAAATATGAATCTGTAGGTTGGGCTGTTCTCAGTGAGAAAGATTCTTACCAGTTTCACACCGTATTGACTAGAGTAGGTATACTGGGTGTTAAAAGGATCTACTCGAAAGTGGCTCATTCACATATCTGGCAAGTTGGTGCTAGCTAGAAGCCAGAAGCTCAGTTATTCTCCACATGAGCCTTTCCTTGCGGACCTCTTTGCAGGTCTTCGAGGACCTCTTCATTGGTCTTCCTCACAGCATGGTGGCTAGGTTCTAAGCACAAGATCTGAAGAAACAGGAACTAAGTACTAGTCTCTTATCAACAGGCAAATTATTTTAATAGAAAATGTTTTCAATACCAACTATATACAAAGCACTGTGGAATATAGAAAGATTCAAAATGAATAAAAGAAAACACAGGCTCTGCTCTCTCAATGGCATGTGCAGTCCTGTTGAGGCTGTGCTGGGGGTGATACTGAAAATGAGCAGGCATGAGCTCCAGTAATACCATGGAGTGAATGACAGGGTCGAGACACCAGGAGTACTGAGTGTGGATTGAAAGTATGAAGAATCAGTCCCAGAATTTCAAGCCAAAGTATTGGTTTCGTTGTGTATGTGCCACATGAATCTTCTGTCCATGAATAACATCCAGGAAGAACTTTCCCTTTTTTCTTCTTTCTGTTTCTTCATCAGTCAGCCTCTGCACCCCACCCCAGCAGATACTAAAAGTTGCCTGCTTTGTGCTCTGCACTAACTAAATTCTGTGGGATGTTTAAAAACATGAGAGTTGTCTTTGATTTTTTTTTCTCACATTCCTCCTGAAAGACTCTTGAAAAACTATGTATCTCCTTGTATATTTTTTAAGTTGGCATCTAAAAGTTTTTATCTTAAGTTTAAATAATTGCAAAGAATGTAATTTCCAGTATATTCTATTAACATTTTAAAATAAGACTATCTTAGAGAGATATATACATATATATATATATCCCTCTTTTTGAAATATATGCATCAGAATCTTAAAACCATACTGATTTTATGCCTATTAAAAAATACTGAAGCTCTTCATTAATTTCTGGAAGTTTTACATGTTTCCTTTTTTCTCTTCAAACTATTTGTATTGTTTCTCACAGAAGTTCATCCTAATGTAACATTTGTATGTTTTAAAGCCTTTTATTGACTACCTAAGTTACATCTCTGCAATAAAAATATGTATATAAGTTTAAATTTAGAATTTTACAAAATTGTGACTTCAAGCTCTGATTAGTAATTTTTTAAATTCTGAATTATGTCTTTGTTGCAAGTAATATATAGCTGATGAAAGTAGCATGTAAGTTTTGATATATGGAAACATAGAAGGTAAAATTATATTGGAAATATGTATCTTAATGATATGGGGCTTTTCTTTTCCCTTCAATTAATGTATGTATCTGTGGATAAATACAGCTTTTTTGCTAGGACACTAGATACTAAGACTTAGTATTTATTCTTTCCATATTTCATTTTTAAAGAGGTAAATACTGAGAAATTTTATCTAAATTATAAGAAGATGACAAAGGCAGGAGTTTTGTTGTAACCACATGCAGAGTTTAGTGGTCCCCAAGACCAGCTTCAGGTTTGTTAAAAGGACTCACTGAAAACTCACTGAAAGCTGCTCAAGACTCACTGACAACTGTTAAATTCACAGTTACAGTTTATTACGATGAAAGAATACAGATTAAAATTAACAAGGGAAGAGACCCATAGGACAGAATTCAGGAGCGTTCTTGTTGGAGCTTCCTGTCACCCTCTCCCAATGGAGCTGTGGACAGATCTTCCAGTAGCAATGTATGACAACACACATGGACTGTTGCCAACCAGGGAAGCTCACCTGAGCCTTGGAGTCTAGAGTTTTTATTGGGATTCAGTCACATAGATATGATTAATCACCTGCGGGGCTGACCTTAGTTTCCAGCTCCTGCAGAGGTCAAGCTGATGCCACATGACCCAGAGCCCTCTATAAATCACATTGTTAGCATAGACTATCTGGCATGGCCCATGGCCCCCAAATAAACAGACACTCTTATCAGGCAGGACATTTTAAGGGCTTAGTGATTACCTCCCAGGAGCCAGGAGCAAAGGCTAGCTCTCTCTTTGAGCAGGGTTAATTCTTTACCACATACTATATCACTCAGTCATTTGAGCTCATTCCTATAATGTACCAAAATTTACTTAGTAACTTGTCATTAAAAATGTTTTAAAAGCTCAGCTGACATTTCAATTAATATTTTTGAAAGTAAAGAGTTGAAAACCAACAGACTTGTTTCCCATTCGTTGGAGCCCAGTTCGACACCAGTATTTAGAAATGTCGGCCGGGCGCGGTGGCTCAAGCCTGTAATCCCAGCACTTTGGGAGGCCGAGACGGGCGGATCATGAGGTCAGGAGATCGAGACCATCCTGGCTAACACGGTGAAACCCCGTCTCTACTAAAAAATACAAAAAACTAACCGGGCGAAGTGGCGGGTGCCTGTATTCCCAGCTACTGGGGAGGCTGAGGCAGGAGAATGGCGTGAACCCGAGAGGAGGAGCTTGCAGTGAGCTGAGATCCGTTCACTGCACTCCAGCCTGGGTGACAGAGCAAGACTCCGTCTCAAAAAAAAAAAAAAGAAATATCTCTTTGTTGCCCCAGAGGTTTTTACACCCTGGGACAATGTATACTATAGTTAGGTTACATATGCGTAAAAGGTGTGCCTTTTGTAAAGTGGTAGAAGGGCAGTTTTAACAGGGAAAATGAGAAAGGAAGATAAGTGTTATGCTTCCACTTGAGTGGTTCTCTGGCAAATCACTTTTTTCAAAGGGGATGCCAGTAAGTTGATAGTTGTAGAAATTAATTCCCTTAAAACGACCATGTTGGCTGGGCGTGGTGGCTCACACCTGTAACCCCAGCACTTTGGGAGGCTGAGGCAGGTGGATCACGTAAGGTCTGGAGTTCAAGACTAGCCTGGCCAACATGGTGAAACCCCATCTCTACTAAAAAAATACAAACATTAGCTGGGCATGGTGATGTGCACCTATAATCCAGCTACTGGGGAGGCTGAGGCAGGAGAATCTCTTGAACCCAAGAGGGGGAGGTTGCAGTGAGCTGCAATCATACCACTGCACTCCAGCCTGGGCAATAGAGCAAGACTCTGTCTCAAATTTAAAAACAAAAACAAAAACGCACCGTGTATATACCTTTGGCAAAGCCTTCCTGTAACCCCAGGGATACTTGACCCTAATTTAAAGACTACGGACATATGACATGGCTAATCAACTAGCAAAAAGTTATCACTCACCTTAATGAATAGTTAACTTAAACATTGAAAACCTCCTGTATCCACAAGGTTATGTTAAATACTGGTGGTAGTGGTGTTATAGATATTTTTTAAGTTGTTTTTTTTTTTTTTTTGAGACAGTCTCGCTCTGTTGCCCAGGCTGGAGTGCAGTGGCACAATCTCAGCTCACTGCAACCTCTGCCTCTTGGGTTCAAGCAGTTCCTGGCCTCAGCCTCCCACGTAGCTGGGACTACAGGCACTCGCTGCCACGCCCAGCTAATTTTTATATTTTTAGTAGAGACAGGGTTTCATCATCTTGGCCAGGCTGGTCTTGAACTCCTAGACCTCATGATCTACCCTCCTCGGCCTCCCAAAGTGCTGGGATTACAGGCGTGAGCCACCAAGCCTGGCTTCTTTAAGAATTTTTTAAAAACACATATGTATGAGTCACAGTCTCTCTGCCCGAGCACCTATAGTCTCATTGGAGAACTTAGATAAGAAACATACCACAAAAAGATTAATAACCACACAAGGCAGTAAATGATCATCACAGCTAGTGGTGGGAAGGAGGACCATTATTACTTCAAGGTGTATAAAGAAAGGTATGATAAGCATGGTTACCTTTCAGTTAGGCCTTGATTCATCTGGATTTCAGGTAGCTGGCGAAGGGGTGAGGGAGGGCATTACAAGCACAGTAGGAGCAGCGGCAATAAAAAAGTTAAAAGTGGCGTCGTGTTGGGATAGTCTTCTCTACAAATCCTCTGTTACTTACTTAACTATATTATCTCAGGCAAGTTACTTAATTTATTTGAGCTTTGGATTCCTTATCTGTAAAACGGGGTCAACACCACCCTTGTAGAATTCTTTTTTGAGTATTAAATTAGATGATATCTAGAATCCAAGTGTCCCAAAGTTTTTTGGCCTTTCGGGGCTATCTTTTCCATTGATAGCCAGGTAAGAATACCTGAATTGCTGTCCATACTATATGACTATAGGCACTCCAGATCCTTTCTCTCAACTTTGAAGACCCCTATTCAAAGTGCTTTACATTCTCCTGGCTGTTGCTTATCACCTGTTGCTCCAAGGTATTATTCCAGGTTACTCCCAGGATTCTAAGACTGCTGTCTTCCATTAAAATGATGATGTTTTGATGGTGTAGCTTCAGTAGGGGGCATTGTGAAAGAAAACTGTACTCCCCTCAATTCAGTATCTCTTTCCAAGGTTCATCCTTTAACCTCTACTATATAGAGACCACATTGCAGTCAAAGCTTTACTAATGCCTGGCAGTTAAACAAGGGTCATTACAACACCAAACAGGAAATAACACAATGTATCAAGCTTGGCCGTTTCTAAAATTCATCAGCTCTGCCCTGTAGTGGGGATCTCTTACGGGCTTTCAATCCACTTTACCCTCTACTCTCCACCTGTTGCACCTATTTCCTCTAAGACCAAAAGCCCTTCTCTCAGGCTGTCCTCCCTGAGTCCCAAGACTCCTAATATCTATCCCTGCCTGCCCTCAAAAGAGGCAAAATATTAGGAAATTAAGAAATTAGAAAAAATTATAAATCTCCGAATCCAGAGAAGACAAGCCTTTTTATTTCATTAAACAGATTTTAGCTCCTACTGGCTTCCCCTTCTCTCCTCTGGGGGAGGCTCTGGTTTGTATAACCAAGTGGTCCATTAGCATTTCCACAATAAAAGGGCTTAAGATGGCAGATGCCAAAAAAAAACTGATAAAATGTTAGCCTTTTTGGTTTTCCCTACATATATGTAAAGGACTTACCACAATATCCAACAACAAGATGTGCTGAATGATTTTTTTTCTTTTTTAAAGTAAAAAAGAGACACTGTCAGATCTGTTTTAGATGGTTACCCTGTGATTGGGAAAATGGACTAGATAAGGAGAGACCAAAAGCAGGGGAGCAATTAGAGAACCTTTGCCACAGTCCCAGCAATCATGAAGATTTGAGCTTGCAGCTCCTTTTGTGGGTTCCCTACAATCTATGATGTAGCATTGGTTTTTTAAAACTTTTTATTGAGGTGTAGTACATACATCATAAGCTGTAAATGTACAGCTTATTGTGTTTTCAGTGAATATGAAGTATATTTTTCAACGTATCTACAAGGTTGAATTATTTCCCTTTTTTTTCTCTCTCCAGATAATTTTTATGGTGGGACGAGGATACCTATCTCCAGATCTCAGTAAGGTACGGAGTAACTGTCCAAAAGCCATGAAGAGATTAATGGCAGAGTGCCTCAAAAAGAAAAGAGATGAAAGACCACTCTTTCCCCAAGTAAGAAAAAGCTTCATGCTATCCAAAAGAACAGACTAACATTCATAGACAGATTTCTGAGCACTTTTTTGGGCACACAGTCTGTATTTCGTGAGTTTGGATTCTATGTGCAGACTCTAGACAAGTAAACATATTAAGATGGTTTCCTGAGGGTTGAGCAGTGGTACATCTAAAAATTTCGGGTCCCAATACAAAATATTCAGAAAGACTCTGCATTTGTCCATCAGTTCTCAGACTTCTCGGTCTTTGAATTCTTTTACATGTTTAAAAATTATCGAAGACCGCCCCCGCCCCCGCAAAGAGCTTTTGTTTATGTAAGTTTTAATTACCTTATTACAAATTAAAACTATGTTTTTAAAAATTTATGAATTAAACATAATAAACCAATATCTTAAATAATATTTAGGAAAAAACAGTTCTATTATCTAAGAGAAAAAAATTAGTGAGGAGTTGCATTGTTTTACTTTTTTTGCAAATCCCTTTGCAAAAAGAAGACAGCTGGATTCTCAGCTTTTGCATTCACATTGCAATATCTCACATCATGTCATCCATAAAAACTCTACTTAACGCTTGTAAAACAATGGCAGTAAAAAAGGCAAATGATATCTTATTGTTATTACAAAAATAGTTTTGACCTCATGGATCCCCTGGTGGTCCACAGACCACATTTTGTGAACCACTGCTTTATTTCTTCTTGGTGGTAAACAGATTCAAGCTTTCCTTTAATACTAGGTCTTTTTGAGGGGCATTTCTGCCTGGTGCAGAAAAAAGAAAAGGCAATAAGACAGTTGTCAGCTCAGCCTGCCTTCACCTAATTCTTGATAACTCATTGCTTTTTTTTTTTTTTTTTTCCATGTTGGATAAAGCCTTAAGTTAATAAGTCTTAGAAAGAACTGTAACTAAGGCCAGGCGTGGTGACTCATGCCCGTAATCCCAACATTTTGGGAGGCCAAGGCAGGCAGATCACTTGAGGTCAGGAGTTCGAGACCAGCCTGGCCAACATGGCAAAACCCCATCTCTACTAAAAATACAAAAATTAGCTGGGGATGGTGGCAGGAGCCTGTAATCCCAGCCACTCAGGAGGCTGAGGCATGAGAGTCACCAGAACCCAGGAGGTGGAGATTGCAGTGAGCTGAGGTGACGCCACTGCACTCCAGCCAGGGTGATAGAATGAGACTGTCTCAAAAAATATATATATATATATATATAAATACCTCAACTAGCTTATAGAGTTTAGCTGTAGTGGATATTGTATTATAAATGCAATGTTTTCTGATACTTAGGGAGCTCCTGATAACACTGGATAAATATGCCTTCATGAATCAGTACAGTTTCAAGTGGGAAGTGCTGTTTCCCATAGTAACCCTGCTACCCTAATTACTGGAGTGTTTATTTATGAACTCTTAGGCCTTCGAATGCCCAATCCTAGCTGGGTAACTCAGACAGAAGTCACTGTTACTGGAATGAGATTCACTCATCCTTTATTTTTAAATCTAAAAAACATTCTTCTCTAAAGAATGAAAGAAGGTAAAATTGATGGTTTTTAACAAGTCTCTCAGGGTGTTGCCTAAGAAAAGAAAGGGAAAGCTAAGTGGTTCAGTGGGTAGATATAAGTTTCATTTTTCAGGGTTCAAAGTTACTGTTCCTTTGAGGAAGAGTTTTTATTTTTTTATTTGTTTCTCTAAGTCAGGAAACCTCTGAGTTGAGACTGTCCTGGTGAGAGACCAGTGCTGCTGACCAGCTTCAGCATGACCCTCTCCCATGTTCCCTTTTCACATCATGGTGCTCGGGTTTCTTACTTAGCATGGTTGATTGACATTAATAATGCAAAGTACATCCTTAGGCCTACTTTTAAAATGATATTAAAAGGGGCAAAATGCTTAGCTCATACTTCTAAATATAACATTTCATTAATTACATGGTTTCAAAAACTGAAGTACGTATGTGAACTTTCCAGATTATTGGAGGCTGTCCCTTTTAAGTGTTATTTTAAAATTTTTGTTACAGGATATCTTTTCACACCCTATTGTTATGTGCCACGTAAATTTTAGATGGCTAAAGATCTATATATTTTTAAAAATATAAAATATGAAATCATTTTTATAGTTTTGAGGTAGGAAAGCCTTAATAGACAAAATTCAGAAGGAAAAAATTAGCAGATGTGAGTACATTAAAAATGTTTAAACTTCTATATAGAAAAATAACATTGAAAGATGAAGAGAATAATTGTAGCATATATAACAAAAAGTAAATGTTTATAATATACAAAGGATTCCTTCAAATCAGTAAGTAAAAAACAATAGAAAATGGGCAAAGGGAATATGAACAGGTGATTCACATAATTAATACAAATGGTGAATGAATTTAGGGAAAGGTGTAAAGATGTCCATGGCAGTCAGTAAAATGCAAAGACACACAACAGTGAAATATATTTTAATTTTGCCTCTCAGGTTGGTAATATCCAGCACTGGGAACAATGTTGGGAAGTGAGGAGAAGAGCATTCTTTCTAAAATTTTAAAGGTTTGGTGGGAGGCACCATTTTGGAAGAACTTGGTAGAATCCATAAATTCAAAGTACTTCTAAAAATCTGTGCTATGTAACCTATTTCATAAGTATTCAGATCTATATAAGAATGTTTACTGTAATAAGAAAAAGACATTAAGATTTAGTTTTGTATTGATGACATAGATATTGGTGAGAGAAAAAGAAAACAAGACAGAAAACAAAATGTAGTATGATACTCTTTTTTTTTTTTTTTTTTTTTTTTTTAAATAGGCAGAGCCTGTTCTGTTGCCCAGGCTGGAGTGCAGTAATATGATCATAGCCCACTGCAGCCTCAAACTCCTGGGCTCAAGCGATCCTCTCACCTCAGCCTCCTAAGTAGCTGGGACTGCAAGTACCCATTACCACACCCAGCTAATTTCTTGTGGTGGTGGTGGTGGTGGCGGTGGTGGTGGTGGTTGTAGAGACAGACTCTGACTATGTTGCCCAGGCTGGTCTTGAACTCCTGGGCTCAAGCGATCCTCTGGCCTCAGCCTCCCAAAGTGCTGGGATTACAGGCATGAGCCCCAGTGCCCAGGCTGACAACCACTTTAAAAGGTTGTACAGAGGCCAGGCGCGGTGGCTCACACCTGTAATCCCCGCACTTTGGGAGGCCAAAGCAGGCGGATCACTTGAGGTTGGGAGTTCAAGACCAGCCTGACCAACATGGAGAAACCCTGACTCTATTAAGAATACAAAATTAGCCAGGCATGGTGGCACATGCCTGTAATCCCAGCTACTCGGGAGGCTGGGGTAGGGAAATCGTTTGAACCCAGAAGGTGGAGGTTTTGGTGAGCCGAGATTGTGCCATTGCACTCCAGCCTGGGCAACGAGAGTGAAATTCTGTCTCAAAAAAAAAAAAAAAAAATGTTGTACAGGTGGGCTCTGTTTTCATAGATGTATTTTTATACATAAAAAAGGTACTGAAGAGGCCAGGCGCAGTGACTCACACCTGTAATCCCAGCACTTTGGGAGGCCAAGGTGGGTGGATCACTTGAGGTCAGGAGTTCGAGACCAGCCTGGGCAACATGGTGAAACCTGTCTCTACTAAAAATACAAAATTAGCCGGGCTTGGTGGCACATGCCTGTGATCCCAGCTACTCGGGAGGCTGAGACAGGAGAATCACTTAAACCTGGGAGGCAGAGGTTGTGGTGAGCTGAGATTGTGCCACTGCACTCCAGCCTGGACAATAGAGTGAGACTCAGTCTCAAAAAAAAAAAAAAAAAAAAAAAGATACAGAAGAAAGTATAGACTCCAACAGTAGTTATTCCTGGAGAGCAGGATTTGAGAGCCTTATACTCTTTATACATTTCTATAGTATTTTAATTCTTATCTGCATGCTATACTTGGAATTTAAAATTTTTTGCAACTGCTTCTTTTTCTTATATTAATCATCATAAAGATTACTTTTTTAAAAATACAAGTTTAACTTTTGAAAACAATTTTCAGCCAGGTGTGATGGCTGGTGTCTGTAATCCCAGCCCTTTGGGAGGCTGAGGCAGGCAGATCACCTGAGGTCAGGAGTTTGAGACCAGCCTGGCCAACTTGGTGAAACCCTGTCTCTACCAGAAATACAAAAATGTAGCTGGGTATGGTGGTGGGCACCTGTAATCCCAGCTACTCGGGAGGTGGAGGCAGGAGAATCGCTTGAACCCAGGAGGCGGAGGTTGCAGTGAGCTGAGATTGTGCCACTGCACTGTAGCCTGGGCAGCAAGAGTGAGACTCCCTCTCAAAAAAAAAGAAAAAAAAAAATTGATATCTCAGGACAATAACAAAAGTAATAATAATAGCTGCTAAAGTTTTACTGAGTGCTTATTACAGGCCAGACATTATGCCAAGCCCTTTAAACACATATTTTGTGATTATGAACATGCATTATCATGCTGTATGCCTTCAAGGATTATAACCTGTTTCTTTGTACCTTAAAATTGTGAATTTCTGCATTTTATGTATTGGGGTCTGTTTGTCGAGTTCTCCTCTCTTTGCTCTTGGGTTGTCACCTGTCATTTCTCATGTGCTACTAGCACTCTGGGTCCATGGGGTTCTGCTTTTCATTAGGTGTATGTAAAACATTTCCCATTGCTAGGTTCCTTTAAAGGGCAAGTAGCTGTGATAGTTCTGTTAGGAGACAGTCATATAGTGCTTTACTTATTTATACTCCATCTTCTTCCCAACAGAGACTTGTGGTCTATAACAAAAAGGTGTAAAATTGGTTTTAAATTTCTATTATTTACTGTTTCAAGACTAACAAATGATCTAAAATATAAAAAAAAGCTGACTAAGAATTATTCTCCCCATTTAATTTACAGGGATAGTTTCTTCTTAAGAAAAAATACCAGTTCTTTACAAATATTTTCCCAAGCATTTATGACAATACTGAAAACAATGTAAGATTTCAGGTGCTTTCTTGTAAAGTGTGATGGGACTCTTAAAGATTTATACCACACAGATTTTCATTCTTCTTTCTGTTTTTTCTTTTTCTTTTTTTCTTTCTTTTTTTTTTTCTTTTTTCTTTTTTTTTTTTTTCTTTTCTTTTTTTTTTCTTTTTTTTTCTTTTTTTTTTTTTGTAGATTCTCGCCTCTATTGAGCTGCTGGCCCGCTCATTGCCAAAAATTCACCGCAGTGCATCAGAACCCTCCTTGAATCGGGCTGGTTTCCAAACAGAGGATTTTAGTCTATATGCTTGTGCTTCTCCAAAAACACCCATCCAGGCAGGGGGATATGGTGCGTTTCCTGTCCACTGAAATAAATGAATGAGAGAGTTCAGGAGAGTAGCAACAAAAGGAAAATAAATGAACATATGTTTGCTTATATGTTAAATTGAATAAAACATTCTTTTTTTTTTAAGGTGAACCAAAGAACACTTGTGTGGTTAAAGACTAGATATAATTTTTCCCCAAACTAAAATTTATACTTAACATTGGATTTTTAACATCCAAGGGTTAAAATATATAGACATTGCTAAAAATTGGCAGAGCCTCTTCTAGAGGCTTTACTTTCTGTTCTGGGTTTGTTTCGTTCACTTGGTTATTTTAAGTATTAAACTTCAGTTTCTCATGCAACTTTTGTTACCAGCTATCACATGTCCACTAGGGACTCCAGAAGAAGACCCTACCAGTGCCTGTGTTTGCAGGTGAGAAGTTGGCAGTCGGTTAGCCTAGGTTAGATAAGGCAAACTGAGCAGATCGTAATTTAGGAAGTCAGTAGAATTTAATAATTATTATTATTAATACTTTTTCTATAACTGTTTCTTTTTATAACAATTTGGAAAATGTGGATGTCCTTTATTTCCTTGAAGCAATAAACTAAGTTTCTTTTTATAAATTTTGAGTGCAGGTGACCAAAAATATTGCTAAGGAGTGGCATGTTTGACATGAGTAAAATGTCTTAACTTTGGATTTTTAGCAGGAAAATGTTATAAATTGGAGTTTCTTTTAAATAGCTTTTTTTTAAAATACATTAAGGATGTCTTGCTCACGTAGAAGTCAAATTTCATTGCAAATGCATTGCTGCCTTCATACCCAATCCCTCCCCTACAAAAAATCTTCACAGAATTCTGTGAGAACTTTTAGGTGTGTTTTTCTTTGAGATACCTATCTGGTTGCCAAACACCAGGTAATAGATTTTTTAAGTTGTTATTAGATTATCCTTACCTCTCATGATGCGTATTTTAGCAATCACTTTGTCATTGTGTCTCATGTTCTGTCCTCCTTATATTCTTTGCCCAGCAAGATTCTACTTATGATGAATGAATGCTCTTCTCCTTTTTGCATTCCATGGTATGAAGTATTTGTTAGGGTTCTTTAATACTTATAGATTGTTGTGTAGAAAATGACTGTAATGTGGTGGTCAGTGTATTCTTACTGTGATTCAGAGGGAATCCTTTGTAGAAAGCAACAGCACGTGGTCCTGTCAAAGATTTGGCCATCTCTACTTACTGTCAGCCTCTTAACTATATCTTCACTTACTCAATTTGGTTTTGTCATGATTTTTAAATGTAGCCAGTAGTTCAAGGTCCTTCCAGTAAACAGACATCTGTATGAATGCCTCCTTGAAGTCAATAAAGAAGTAAATTGAGAAGACTTTAAATTAATGATAATTTAGTTTTTAAGTGCCCATAAATAAAGTTTTGAAACATTTTCTTTGTTTGAATAGTTAGATGTCATCCAGGAAACCACTCAATAATAATTATAGCAAACCTTTAGCCCCTCATTTGGGTAGCTTAAGATAAGTAATGCCATTATGATTTCAGAATTGATTCATGACTTTAGTTAAGAAAATGAAAAGAAACATTTCTCATATTTAAAAAAAATGATACTAAGGAATAAAGAAATGTAACTATTGGAAAATATCTAAGTATCTGATTTTTAAATCCTCCAGTGGCACTAAAAATATGATTATTAGTAATTGTAAGATAGGGTTTTATTCATTCACAAATAGAAGACTACAAGCATGTAACTAACCAAGTGTTTATAAAATTGACTTTATGGAATGCTCCAAAGGTTTGGCCATTTTGAGGCACAAGGTCAAGGGATCTCTTTATTGATAGAGCTCCTTCTAGAATTTCCCAGCATACCTGCCTCACTGTTCTTCCTTTCATTCTTCACTCTCTTTTTCTTCTCGGTGCCATCCTGCCTAGGCTCCCATCGTCTGCATCTGACGCCTTTCCTTTCTTTCTTTACTAGTCTCCTTTGCAATGGGGCATGGCTAAGCTCTGTAGAACCACTCAGAAACTCATTGTTCCATTCTGTAGCCAGTAAAACATGCCTCCAAAGTAACACAGAGTAATTCTACTCTGTCTTTTAAATTAGGTCGACCAGAAATGTTAGTGAAAGGACATTAAAAATGTGACAGGTGACATGTTTAGCTAATACAGATATGGAGAAATAGGAAGCAGTAGAATTAAATGTTTCCCTTTCAGGTTTAATTGTATTTGTTCTTGGGTTTTGTTTTATACTGAGTTTTAAGTATATTCTCCAAATAAAAACATTATTTTTTCTAACCATATGTAGAGTTAATCTCTTTGACTAAGTAGTTGAAACAAAAGAACATTTGTTCTTTTGTGACTGCTTTTTTCCTAAAACCTGAGCCCTCATATTTTTTTTTAATTAAAGTTGATTTCCTTCTTCAGTAAGGAAACCTTTTTACAAAATTTGTTTTACCTTTTACAAGTTTTACTAATCAGTAATAGGGAAAAAGATTTGTCTTCTTGATTTTAAGTAGTTTCAGGATCACAGGATGTAATCAGATGCTTCCTGTGTAATCAAATGCTTCCTGTGAATAAATAAATTTATTTATTTTCAGGCATTATACTAGCCATTTAATATTTTTTATTTATTTGCTTCCTGCCCCTTGGATGGCATATATTAGCCATTTAGATACTAAACTCTAATAGTTAAGCCAATAGTTAAAATTGTCCTCTCTAAAACATTGGCTATTTAATATACCAGCTTAAATGACCTTTCTCGCAAGTGAGTCACTCTTAGTTTAAGAACATTATGTGCCTTTTTAAAAAATACTATGAAATGGTGCTTCATGACAGAAACATTTTACCAGTTATAGTCTTATTTGACTGAAAATTTTTGAGCATTTCTGTAGAACTTTTTACTTTACTAAATATTTCATCTCTCCTGTGACTGTTTTCTCAAAGAATTTAAAAGACCCAATGTGTCTATGCCAGAATGTTTCCCATCCTTTTGAAACTGCCTGGGCCAGGCGTGGTGGCTCATGCTGCAATCCCAGCACTTTTGGAGGCCAAGGTGGGCAGATCGCATGAGCCCAGGAGTTTGAAACAGCCTGGACAACATGGCAAAACCCTATCTCTACAAAAAAATTTTAAAATTAGCCAAGCATAGTGGTGCACAACTGTAGCCCCAGCCACTTGGGAGGCTGACATAGGAGGATCGCTTGAACTTGGGAGGCGGAGGCTGCTGTGAGCCTTCATCATGCCACTGCACTCCAGCCTAGGCAACAAAGCAAAACCCTGTTTCAAAAAAAGAAAAGAAAAAAAGAAACTGCTTGAAAGTCATGACAAAGAGTGTCAGGAGGGGCTTTACTCTGGCTGCAGTTGACTTTCTCCTTAAATGTCAAGTAGTGATTAATTTGGGTAAGAAGTAACCTGTTACATTTTTTATAACATACTTTAAGGAATTTATCAAATTCTGTGTATAATGCCCATTAAAATGTACTCCATTCTGGAATAAAGGGTAATGAGTAATATTTTTAAACTAGTTAATAAAGTCCTTAGCTTTCACATAAACCATGACATTTGAGGTGTCTAAAATCACAGGGTCTTTTTTTTTTTTTTTTCAGTCTTCCCAGTTGTTCTCTGCTGTATTCCTAAATAAAGTTAAATTGAAAATGCATGGTTGGTTGTGGTGCCTCACACCTGTAATCCCAGCACTTTGGGAGGCTGAGGCAGGTAGATCACTTGAGGCCAGTTCGAGACCAGCCTGGCCAACATGGTGAAACCCCATCTCTACTAAAAATACAAAAAGCTGGGCGCGGTGGTGTGCACCTGTAATCTAGCTGCTTGGGAGGCTAAAGCACAAGAATTGCTTGAATCCAGGAGGCGGAGGTTGCAGTGAGCCAAGACTGCACCACTGCACTCCAGCCTGGGTAATAGAGCAAGACTCTCTCAAAAAAAGAAATTGAAAATGCAGCTTAAGTTATCCTCAGCCTGAAAGAAGGGGAAAGAAAATGCTTCAGTTTGGCCTCAAATTGATTTTTTTTATTAATTAATATACCAAGATTTTTTTAAGACACAGAGTATCGAAGTATTTCACTTCAAATAACTTCACACAAGCAGAGCTGGCTCTTCAAATAAAATCGGGTAGGAAGTAGAATAGTAGAGATTTCCAGATCGGCAAGAAGGAATCATTAAGACAAGATACTTTTTCTGAAAGCAGATTCATCACCTGTTACTGCCATGTTTTCCTTAAATTCTCCATGATTTTAGGGACATTTTAAGAGTCTTATTTTATTGATTCCTAAACTATGGATTCTTTTCTTTTTTTCCCCTCAATCCCAAGTGTGGCTATAAAAAGGACTGCATTCTGTTGGAAGCACTAGACTTTCGATAGAGTGATAGTGTTTACTTCGTTCTTTGTGCGGTTGTTTGGTTTTAATTTTTTTTTGGAGACAGAGTCTCACTCTGTCATTCAGTCTGGAGTGTAGTGGTGCAGTACCACCACGCCCTGGTAATTTTTGTTTTTGTTTTTGAGACAGAGTCTCATTCTATTGCCCAGATTGGAGTGCAGTGGTGTGATCTCAGCTAACTGCAGCCTCTGCCTCCCGGGTTCAAGTGATTCTCCTGCCTCAGCCTCCTGAGTAGCTGGAATTACAGGTATGTGGCACCACACCTGACTAATTTTTTTTTTTTTTTTTTCCAGTAGAAACAGAGTTTCACCATGTTGGCCAGGCTGGTCTTGAACTCCTGACCTCAGGTGATCCACCCACCTCGGCCTCCCAAAGTGCTGAGATTACAGGCATGAGCCACCTTGCCGGCCTGGTTTTTATTTTTAAGACTAATATTTAAGTTTGTGGAGCATGACACTTCAACAAAATGAAATTTCTAATTATTATAATGAATAGGAAACATTATCTGAAGTTGTGTGTGTGTGTGTGTGTGTTTTGTTTTGTTTTGTTTTCGAGACAGGGTTTTGTTACTCAGGCTGGAGTGCAGTGGTACAATCCTGGCTCACTGCAGCCTCAACCTGCTGGTCTCAAGTGATCCTGCCACTTCAGCCTCCTAGGTAGCTGGGACTACATGCATTTGCCACCACATCCAACTAATTTTTTTTTTAATTTTTATTTATTTAGTTATTTATTTATTTATGTTTTGTGGAGACAGGGTCTCACTATGTTGCCCTACCTGGTCTCAAAGTCCTGGGCTCAAGCAGTCCTCCTGCCTTGGCCTCCTGAAGTGCTGGGATTACAGGCGTGAACCACCATGCCCAACCTTAGCTGAAGATTTTTTTAAGTATTTTTTAATGTGGTATATTAAGATTTGGCTTAGATATTATCATTTTCTGATTTTTTTTAATAGATTAATTCTAGGCATTTTTATAAAGATTTCTTTTCTGTAAATCTTATGTTTACATTGACCTTAATGAGATTTGGATTCGGCTAGATACATGATTACTCATAAGAATGTTGCAAGTCACTTTAAAGGAACATTAAAACACTAAAAATAGCAGCCTTAAAATTATAAGTACTCAAACTGTAAGCAACAATAGTAAGAATGTTTGTATATTTCTGGAGTGTGTTACCATAATAGCCTCCTATGATTATACTCCAAATGTTTTACTCTAAGGTCTTCGTAATTTAATTTAGCCTTTAAAAAAAAAAAAAAAAATCAGTGCCAGATTCCCCAAACCTTTTCACTTTAAATATGAGGCAATAATTCTTTTACCCTTTCTTGATCTTTGGACTCACAATACCTTAGTTAATTGCTTGTTAAAAGGAATCCATGCATAGAAAGAGGTAGTATGACTATCTACAGTTCATTAGTAGTGGTATTCAGATTGGGAAACAAAGTGTTAATTGTTGAAAGTTGTTTAGGGACTGCTGGGTCTTGGAGTCAGCACCTGGGTTTGCATTTCCATCTCTGCAATTTTTTGCATATGATCTCAGGCAAGTTGCTTGACCACTCTAAACCCTGGCTTCCTCATCTATATAATACAGGTAATAGCATCCGCCTCACAGTGTTATTATGAGGATTGGATGCAGATGTGTACAAAGTGTTCAGTGAGGCATCAGGCAGTCAGTCAGTCACTAGTACCATCAGCTTACAAAGCTGAGGATTCAGTCATCCAGTCTTTAGCAATCTGTTGTTTGTTGGGATGTGCCAACGTTATCTAGCAACCAGTTGGAATCTGATAGCAATCAGAAATTAGACAGGTTATTCCTGGATTACTTAAACGGTATATTCATATAAGTGATTGCTTGGATCCTCACCAGAAGCTGCTATTGAAAAATAGTGGTATGGCTGGCCAGGCGCGGTGGCTCACACTTGTAATCCCAGCACTGTGGGAGGCCGAGGCGGGCGGATCACGAGGTCGGGAGATCGAGACCATCCTGGCTAACACGGTGAAACCCCGTCTCTACTAAAAATACAAAAAAGTTAGCCGGGCATGGTGGCGGGCACCTGTAGTCCCAGCTGCTGGGGAAGCTGAGGCAGGAGAATGGCGTGAACCCGGGAGGCGGAGCTTGCAGTGAGCCGAGATCACGCCACTGCACTCCAGCCTGGGAGACAGAGAGAGACTCCGTCTAAAAAGAAAAAAAAAAAGAAAAGAAAAGAAAAATAGTGGTATGGCTGACTGAATTTTGATAATTGTCAGTTATTAACTCATCCCCAGAAATTATCTATAGTATGTATAACAGGAACTGGGCTTTAGTTACAAGTAGAAACTGTGGACAAAATGGTCGATGAAAAATAATGGCGGCCGGGTGCAGTAACTCACACCTGTAATCCCAACACTAAGGGAGGCCAAGGCAGGCAGATTACCTGGAGTTTGAGACCCAGTCAGGAGTTTGAGACCCAGCCTGGCCAACATGGTGAAACCCCATCTCTACTAAAAATACAAAAATTAGCCAGGCCTGGTGGCGGGTGCCTATAATCCCAGCTACTTGGGAGGCTGAGGCAGGAGAATCACTTGAACCCAGGAGGCAAAGGTTGCAGTGAGCCGAGATCGCACCATTGCACTCCAGCCTGGGCAACAAAAGCAAAACTCCATCTCAAAAAAAAAAAAAGAAAGAAAAAAGAAAAATAATGGCATGAAGCCCCCAAATTCATTAAGCTATAGGAGCATGATATCACAAAGGTACTTTGTGGTTTAAAGAATCCCTTATGCTGATAATTATGTTCGGTGACATGTGCCTATATTTAATTTTTTGTTAGTTTGAAGGTGAAATTAAATAGAAAATGGGAGGTCTGGATTTTCTCTCTCTGTCAAACGTTTGATGTGAACAAATCATTTGACCTCTTAATTGTATCTTTCGCAAAATGAGGATAACTACTGCCTCTATTTTCCTAATAGTGGCATTATAATAATATGATAGGTGAAAATGAGTTGATAATTCAGGGGTGGAAGTATTCTACAAATTAACATTACTACTTTACATTCAGTTTCTGAGAAATTTTGTTCATTGGAACTGCTTTCAGCTTGATCAGAACCATGATACATAAAACCCAACTGGGAAACTCTCTGCAGACTTGCTGTTTAATTGATATAGCTGAACCATGTTCTTCATACTATATATGTTGTGTTCTTCCATGGGTTTCAGCCATTTTAGCTTTTAAATTGGCAATGCTGTTGCTAGACTTGAAATATATAACTAGTCACTTTTCAGTGAAGCTCAAATGAGGCTTTTTCTGTGTCTCTAGGTTATTTGAGATGACTTTTTTAAAATTAGCTCTTGTCCTCCCTCTACAGGAGAATTTGCAGCCTTCAAGTAGCCACCATCATGGCAGCATCTGCTCTTATTTCTTAAGTCTTGTGTTCGTACAATTTGTTAACATCAAAACACAGTTCTGTTCCTCAAATCTTTTTTTAAAGATACAAAATTTCCAATGCATAAGCTGATGTGGAACAGAATGGAATTTCCCATCCAACAAAAGAGGAAAGAATGTTTTAGGAACCAGAATTCTCTGCTGCCAATGTTTCTTCAACAAAAATACCACGAGCATACAAGTCTGCCCAGTCCCGGGAAGAAAGAGGAGAGACCCTGAATTCTGACCTTTTGATGGTCAGGCATGATGGAAAGAAACTGCTGCTACAGCTTGGGAGATTTGCTATGGAAAGTCTGCCAGTCAACTTTGCCCTTCTAACCACCAGATCAATTTGTGGCTGATCATCTGATGGGGCAGTTTCAATCACCAAGCATCGTTCTCTTTCCTGTTCTGGAATTTTGTTGTGGAGTTCTTTCTCCTAGTGACCACCAGTTAATTTCTGAGGGATGGAACAAAAATGCAGCTTGCCCTTTCTGTGTGGTGTGTGTTCAGGCCTTGACAAATTTTATCAAAAGGAAACTTTTATTTAAATGGAGGCTGAGCAGTGAGGAGTCGATGCGTCTTGGTATGGAGGAAAAGGGCATGCTGCATCTTCTTCCTGACCTCCGGGGTCTCTGGCCTTTTGTTTCCTTGCTCACTGAGGTGTCTGCCTAACCAAGCAGGCTAGATAGTGCTGGCACACATTGCCTTCTTTCTCATTGGGTCCAGCAATGAAGATAAGTGTTTGGGGATTTTTTTTTTCCTCCACAATGTAGCAAATTCTCAGGAAACACCGTTTATATCTTCCTCCTATGCTCTTCCAGTCACCAACTACTTATGCGGCTACTTTGTCCAGGGCACAAAATGCCATGGCAGTATCTAACTGAAACCCCACAAAACTGCTTAATAACAGTTTTGAATGTGAGAAATTTAGATAATTTAAATATAAGGTACAGGTTTTAATTTCTGAGTTTCTTTTATATTTTTATTAAAAAGAAAATAATTTTCAGATTTAATTGAATTGGAAAAAAAATACTTCCCACCACAATTATATATCCTGAAAATTGTATTTTTGTTATATAAACTTTTAAGAAAGATCATTATCCTTTTCTCTACCTAAATATAAGGCATCTTAGCATAATGACAAATATTTATAATTTTTCAATTAATGGTACTTGCTGGATCCACACTAACATCTTTGCTAATAATCTCATTGTTTCTTCCAACTGATTCCTAACACTACATCCCACATCTTCTTTCTAGTCTTTTATCTAGAATATGCAACAAAATAAAAATGGTGGCGTCTCCATTCATTCTCCTCCTTCCTTTTTTCCCAAGCCTGGTCTTCAAAAGGTTGGGCAGTTTGGCAGCTGAATTCCCAGACAGAGAATAGAGCAATTTTAGGGATATTAGGACTGAGGGAGGGTGTGGAAAACCTGTCATCGGTTGTTTTTATAGAAAGAGCTGGCATTCGTTAAGAACCTAAATCTTTATCTTTGCACAAAGGGAAAATATAACCTAGTTATAGCTTCCATTGGCCTTTATTAAAGGGTAATATCAATCACAGTCATAGCAAAGAAAGCGGATGTATTAATGGCAAATTAATGGAAAACCTCCCTTATCAGGAATCTAGACTCAGAATTTAGGAACGTAAATCAAATCAGATATACCAGCCAAGCTATAGCCAAGGACTTGAAAGAAATTAAACAAGACCCAGAATAAATCAAGGAATTAGAAATTGTTATTTAAAATTTTCAGATTGTAACTCCAGGCCCTGCTCTCTGTATTTCAGCCTACTAAAAGCTCACTACCATTAGATTTTTGCTAACATACATGTATTCAGAAGAAAACCTATTGAAATGTTCATTGTCTTGTAAAAGATTGTCCTAGTAAAATGGAAAAGATCCTTAAGTTATTCATCAGTTTGAAAAGCAAATTGTTTTTAAGTTTTACATCAACAGGGCAGTGTCTTACAAAATTCAGAAATTGCAAAGGTGAAAATAATTCACGCTGATTTGGCCGGGCGCGGTGGCTCAAGCCTGTAGTCCCAGCACTTTGGGAGGCCGAGACGGGCGGATCACGACGTCAGGAGTTCGAGACCATCCTGGCTAACACAGTGAAACCCCGTCTCTACTAAAAAATACAAAAAACTAGCCGGGCGAGGTGGTGGGCGCCTGTAGTCCCAGCTACTCGGGAGGCTGAGGCAGGAGAATGGCGTAAAAACCCGGGAGGCGGAGCTTGCAATGAGCTGAGATCCGGCCACTGCACTCCAGCCTGGGCGACACAGCAAGACTCCGTCTCAAAAAAAAAAAAAAAAAAAAAAAAAATTCACGCTGATTTGAAGAACATCTTCTGTGCATAATAACTGCCTCTCTTGAAAAGCATTAGCTATTTTTTTCTTTTTAAATATATCTCTAGATGCTTTTAAATGTGGCTGTGTTCCCTTTACCAAGATTGGCTTCAAGTTTCTGCAAGTAGAGAGACCTGGGCTTGAACAAGAGGATGTGTTTCATGTCCTGCCAAGGAGGCAGAACGTGTGCAGCCTGGATCCAGGACTGCCTCCGCGGGACAGGGGCAGTACCATTAGGGAGGAAGCTTAGCATTTCAGTTTCCTAAACAACATTCAGGGTGATACACTTTTTCTTCCCTTGCATTTTAGAATAGGCTGGTATCTCATTTGAACAGGGGAGCAGACTTGATCTCAAATGAAGCTGTGCCCAGGAGCCAGGCTCAGTATATTGAGATTTTTATAGAGACCTTTAAAAATAAAATATTTAAACCTCTCTTTTCTTCCTTTTTCTACAAAATAGGTTTTGTCTCTAGTTTACAAATGACATGAAAATAGGTTTTATTTGTGTTTTATCTGCTTTATTTTTTGATGTCTAGACAACAGATAGACTTAACTGAGCTCCTAAAAATGAGGAAGAAGTCCTTATTTGTGAAAAGCACTTTATGAGTAATTGTATAGACAGTATGTGGCTGCATCACTGATCATCTTCTAAGGGTGTAACAGTCTGGTCTGTAAAGTGGCTGCAGTGCCTTCTGTAGTGTGTTTTATTTTTGGTAGGGAGAGGTAAAGCCTTCTGAAAAATTTAAGAGCAACTATAGAGGACTGTTTGTAACTGTGTAGTATTCCTGATGGACTTTTTTCATCGTTAGAGTCTAGGACCTAGACTTTTGCCACTGAAATAATATTGACCAAAAAAAGTAGTTTATAAAAGGGATTTGTGAATAGAAAATTCAATGTGATCGTTTGTTGTTAATGTGCACCTTAAAAGAAGATTGTGTCTAGCTGTCACATTCTGGTTCCTGAATATCCCACCCCTGACTGTATTTGAGATCTAGTAGGGCATACTGGGGCATTCTAGAAGATAAAATCCCATACAAATGATATGTGCTATATTTATGTTGGTGTTGGAGAAGAAAGAGCAGTATATAAAGAAATAATTCAAGACTGCAGCACTGTCAACCTGAAACTTTGTAAATATTTCCTAGCTTCTGGTTTGGTGCAGTGACAGCACTTTCATCACAGGATGTTACCTTGTATTCATCAGGCAGAGTGCGAGCTGCCGCACACCCTTCTCAGATCTCACCTGTCCCCACTGTACATCCACCTGCCAGCCGCTTGCAAACCTCATCTCTAGCTTTAGTTTGAAACCACATTGCAGGGTTCAGGTGACCTCTTCAAAAACTACCTCCTCAGAATGAGGTAATGAATAGTTATTTATTTTAAAATATGAAAAGTCAGGAGCTGTAGAACATGACGATGATTTAAGATTTTAACTTTTTTGTGTACTTGTATTTGAGCACTCTCATTTTGTCCTAAAGGGCATTATACATTTAAGCAGTAATACTGTAAAAAAAAATGTGTTGCTCAGAATATCTGAATGTTGTTGAAAGTGGTGCCAGAACCAGTTTAGGGGTACGTTTCAGAATCTTAACCTTGAGTCAGTTGCATGAAATTAAATAGCTGTGGTATCACTTCACTAACAGTGATGTAATTTTAATTTTCAGTAGGCTTGGCAAGACAGTACGTCCTCATAATGAGCTTGCTGCAGCTTTGTCACATGCACAGGCATTCATAGAGACTGCCCAGCTGAGAGGGTAGAACGTTACTCTTTTTGCAAGATTCTCTTCTTTGTCCAAGTTGGCATTGTTAGTGCTAGAATACCAGCACCTTGAGACTAGCAGATTCCAACCATTAGGCTATAAACACCATAGCCAGAGATGGCAGGTTTACTGTGAGTATGAAGAGCAAATAGCTTACAGGTCATGTGTTGAAATGGTATAGGTGAGGCTCTAGAAAAATACCTTGACAATTTGCCAAATGATCTTACTGTGCCTTCATGATGCAATAAAAAAGCTAAAATTTTAGCAGAAATCAGTGATTTGTGAAGAGAGCAGCCACTCTGGTTTAACTCAGCTGTGTTAATAATTTTTAGAGTACAATTTAGACTGCACAGGTAAATGCACTAAAGAGTTTATAGCCAAAATCACATTTAACAATGAGAAAACACACAGGTAAATTTTCAGTGAACAAAATTATTTTTTTAAAGCACATAGTCAGATGTATTTATCACATAGAGCAACTAGGTTGAAAATATAGTTCAGTGACATTTCTAGAGAAACTTTTTCTACTCCCATAGGCTCTTCAAAGCATGGAACTTTTATACAACAGAAATGTTGACAGAAATTTCAAGAAATTGCTGTAGTTTAGGGTTGAAGTACTGTATGATGGGCAGCAATCGTGTATTAACTTAGAAGGGGAAATTGAAATACAGGACCGAATTTGGTTTTATCAGTTTCCAGAGTACTGCTGCCAACCTAGACACTGATTTTTCAGAGTTTGAAATGTAAATTTCTTCCCAGGACTTGCTTGCACATGAAGCTGGACTGCGTTAGTCATCCTGTCCCAAAGTGCTGTCGGGGCCAGGGTGGAAGTCTCGAGGCGTCCTTTATGACCTGGCCGTTGGATGTAAAAGAAAACATATTCCATGGTGTGGTTCTTGTATCTTGTTTCATTCCTCACCATTGAAAGAGGAAGTCCATGTATTGTCTCCAGCGCATCCCTGAAATGTTGTACTGGGATGGATTACTGATGCCCATTGGTAGATGAACCCCAGAGGAGGGTTGTAGCATGTCTGCCCCAGGCAATGATTTGTGGCTTGGCCAGAGGAGAGCGAAGTCACCAGTGTATCTGTGGTCCATGTTGCTAGCTCTGGTAAAATTAAAAATATTGCTAAGATGTTTGTTTTATTAGTACACTAGACAGTAAGCTCTGTTTTGTTGTTTTCAAATAACCTATTTTCACTTTTGTTTAGGCAAAGACATTTAAATTGAAATTCAATTCTAATTTTTGTTAATTGTGGAAAGGGTAATTAACAGTTCCTATCAGGTATTTTTAAGGTAGAAAAGGACAGAAACCCAACACCTAAAATCTTAAATTAAGGTAACAGTGCTTTAAAAAAAAAAAAAATGCATGGGGCAATTAGTCCCCAACTCAATGAGTGATTAAAGTACTTTTATTTAACATCCACAACTTCAACTGTTAGGTTTTATGAATTACTAAATCAGCTTTATTAAAATGTTGACGTTTATGTAGCTGTTTTGAATAATTACAGTGACTTGACCAGTTGTGTATGAGGACACAGCCAATGTAAGCCAGTGTATCCATTTTTTAGAGGTGCATTTTTTAAAAAATTCTGTAGATGGAAGTGCTCTGAAAACAACTAAAATATGTTTATTCATGTTAGTATCAAAAAATGTTTTGTACAAACCGTCTGCTTCTCCCGGCCGGCCGAGTTCATTCTCCAGCATCATGACCGCTGGTTCTCATGTACAGCACAGATGCGGGAGAGTTGGCAGAAAATTTATGAAGAGATGCCACAAAGGAAGGGTCTGTTTACAGGGGTGGGATTGGGGGTTTTGATGAAGTTGCTTAGTCCTGGTTTTGTTTTGAAAATTACTGCGTTGCATTTTTGTGTTAAGTTTTTGAACCCACGTGTGTTTTGGTGGAGTATGAGTTGGACGTAAACAATAAAGCTCACAGAGTAGGCACAGATGTAGAGAACAGAGACCAAAATGGAGTGAGGTGGCAGTAAATCTAGGATAGGGAAAAATTAATGTGAGGGTGGGAAATAGACTGTAATTACCTGAAATCAAATGTAAGAGTGCAATAAGTATGCTTTTTATTCTAAGCTGTGAACGGTTAAGAATCATTCCTTCCTAATACATTTGTGTATGTTCCATAGCTGATTAAAACCAGCTATATCAACATATAATGCCTTTTTATTCATGTTAATGACCAACATAAGTGGCTAGCCTTTATGTCTTATTTATCTTCATGTTATGTTAGTTTACATATAGGGGTGTGTGTGTGCTGTCCCCTTCCGCCTTCGTTTTAAAGTACATCCATGGGTCCTCCGTGTTTCCTTTGGCCATGCCACATAGTATAGACTCAGTTTGGCCTTCATGGTATCGCCTGATTTTTGAGGACTGTATCACAGTGATATATATTTGTGGTAATCTCATTTGTTGGTTGTACATCTGATCCTTTCCTCAACACGGCAATTGCTGCTTTTCCTAAGATAGGATCATACAGCTGATCAGGGGATTGAATTTGATCATTCATCAACATGTGTCTCTCTGAATTTTATTCAGTAGTTGTGAGTGCTCTTTGGTTTAGACCAAGAAAAAGGAAATCCCCCCTTTTCATGTATTCCTTGGTTTGAGGACATGTCTCCTGTAAGGGAGAGGAAAGGGAGATGCTTCCTGTTTGAACTGCAGTGAATTCACGGTTCCTGTTTCACCACTCCAAACCTTATGGCAACTCACACACACATTCCTCTTTTCTGTTGCTGCCGAAGGTTCGGGTTTAGTACACTTCAGTTCCACTCAAGCATTGAAAAGGTTCTCATGGAGTCTGGGGCGTGCCCAGTGAAAAAATGGGGACTTTTTAATTGTCCACAGACCTCTCTATACCTGCTTTGCAAAAATTACAATGGAGTAACTATTTTTAAAGCTTATTTTTCAATTCATAAAAAAAAGACATTTATTTTCAGTCAAATGGATGATGTCTCCCTCTTTTCCCCTATTCTCAATGTTCGCTGGAATCTTTTAGTATTTTTTAATTCTCCCCATACCCACTTCCTGATCCTTTGGTTCTCTTTCCTGCTCAGGTCCCTTCATTTGTACTTCGGAGTTTTTCTCATGTAAATTTGTATAACAGAAAATATTGTTCAGTTTGGATAGAAAGCATGGAGAATAAAAAAAGATAGCTGAAATTCAGATTGAAGAAATTTATTTCTGTGTAAAGTTATTTAAAAACTCTGTATTATATAAAAGGCAAAAACAGTTCTATGTACTTGATGTGAATATGCGAATCCTGCTATAATAAAGATTGACTGCATGGAGAAGTCTTCTTCAAGACTCTTTGTCTACCACGATTACATTCAGTAACTAAAGTAGTCAGCAGCTTTAACAGTTTTTCTAGACAATGGAGAGACGGAGAAATGTACGTTTTGTTTCATACATAATGTTGGTTACTGTTTAGTGGGTAGAAGTTAAAGTAAGTTGTCAGGATTCATGCATGGTACTTTATAGATGCTGTACAACTTGTAGTGGCAACAGTCTTGTCAAGTGTTGGTGATGACCCTTCAATATTTCAGATGTTGTAACTGATGTATCTTTAGTTCGAATGACTGCTCTCCTCCATGTGATTCAGTTGGAGTATGTGCTCTACTTTAGTAATGTTTAAAGTTTATCTGCAGAAACTCACCTTAGAATTGTATTTTTTCAAACTTTTGACACAGCTTACATTTTCCATAGCAACACAGCACATGCACGCTAACATTTACTTGAAACTATGCACTCACGTTTTCTACTTCATTTTTTTAATGCTGGTTACCTCAGTGAGTTGATTTTGTGCATTTGATTTCATGACCCTCCCCCAAATAAAATTCACTGAAGTCTGAAAAACACCTAGAGTATCTTCAGACAAAATATATCAAATTACTGGGCAAAGTTTCCAGAAAAGAAGTAAACAGTTTTAAAACTCACCTGTGGCCAGGCACGGTGGCTCACGCCTGTAATCCCAGCAATTTGGGAGGCCGAGAGGGGTGGATCACCTGAGGTCAGGAGTCAAGACTAGCCTGACCAACATGGTGAAACGCTGTCTCTAGTAAAAAAAATACAAAAAACTAGCGGGATGAGGTGGCGGGCGCCTGTAGTCCCAGCTACTCGGGAGGCTGAGGCAGGAGAATGGCGTAAACCCAGGAGGCGGAGCTTGCAGTGAGCTGAGATCCGGCCACTGCACTCCAGCCTGGGCGACCAAGCGAGACT
This sequence comes from Macaca nemestrina, assembly GCF_043159975.1. Taxonomy (NCBI): domain Eukaryota; kingdom Metazoa; phylum Chordata; class Mammalia; order Primates; family Cercopithecidae; genus Macaca; species Macaca nemestrina. The sequence continues at coordinate 18,273,705 of NC_092128.1, forward strand.
CCGTCTCAAAAAAAAAAAAAAAAAAACCATAAAAATTAGACCAGGCACGGTGGCTCATGCCTGTAATCCCAGCACTTTGGGAGGCTGAGGCGGGTGGATAACCTGAGGTCAGGAGTTCGAGACCAGCCTGACCAACATGGAGAAACCCCGTCTCTACTAAAAATACAGAATTATCCGGGCATGGTGGCGCATGCCTATAATTCCAGCTACTCAGGAGGCTGAGGCAGGAGAATCACTTGAACCCGGGAGGCGGAGGTTGTGGTGAGCCAACCGAAATCATGCCATTGCACTCCAGCCTGGGCAACAAGAGCAAAACTCCATCTCAAAAAAAAAAAAAAAAAAGAAGCCGGGCATGGTGGCCAGCACCTGTAATCCCAGCTACTCGGGAGGCTGAGGCAGGAGAATCGCTTGAACCTGGGAGGTGGAGGTTGCAGTGAGCCGAGATCACGCCATTGCACTCCAGCCTGGGCAACAGAGCAAGACTCCATCTCAAAAAAAAAAAAAAAAGAAAAAAACCACTTCACCTGCAATCCTTATGTCTGAGAATAATATGAAGGAACAGAAAAGCCTCAAGTGGGTTTGTGCCTGAGAAATCTGGTTTCACCCCTCCTCCCAAACAATAAAATGCTATCAAGACTTAAAAGGTTAAGGCAGGAGGATTGCTTGAGCCCAGGAGTTTGAGGCAAGCCAGGGCAATATAGCAAGATGCCCACGCTAAAAACAAAAATAAATGTCAAGACGTAATTTCCTATGAACTGCAGTTTTCTCATCTGAAAACTAATTCTATAATATAAACATCGTAGAAATTCATTTTCTAAACCATGCATGATTACAACAGAGTAGTTGTGGCTTTAAGAACATATTATACCATATATATGAGGTTTTCCTTAAAATTTAGCCCAGAACTATGGACACTTTGGTTATTAAAAAGTTCTATTTTATTTTTAAATTTAAAAATAAAAAATATTTTATTTTTATATTTAAAAAGTTCTATTTATTATTAAAAAGTTCTATTTTAAAGAACTCTACTACACTAGCTCTTCTGAAATTTTGTTTTATCAGGGGCTGTGACGATCGGACCTACTATCTTTTAAGAGTTTTATAGTTCTCTTACACTCAAAATGTTAGGGCAAAAAGTGTTCTTAAAGAACACTGAGTTGGGTTCAGTGGCTCACGCCTACAATCCCAGCACTTTGGGAGGCTAAGGTGGGAGGATCACTTGAGGCCAGGAGTTCCAGACCAGCCTGGCCAAAAAAAAATTTTAATTAGCTGGGCATGGTGGCACTCACCTGTGATCCCAGCTGAGGTGGGAGAAGACTGAGCCTGGGAGGTCAAGGCTGCAGTGAGCTGTGATAGCACCACTGCACTCCAGCCTGGGCGGCAGAGCAAGTCTCAGAGGGAAAAAAAAAAAACTGGTCCAACTCCTCTCATATCAGTTGCTGAATATGCAGCGCTGAACGATAAGACTCTGCTAGGCTTATGTAGCCAGGACCCGAGATCTGTAGCATGCATTTTATGTAGGTATATATTACATAGATATAATTTTATATATCTCGTTATAAGCCATCTCGTTACGATGGCTGTAACGAGATTTGGATAGAAATGAGTGTTGACTCCATGACAGAGAGTTCGTAGCCAGAAATGGATGTTGTGTTAGGCATGCTCCACTTGTCCCTACTGTTGTCATCACCAATCTGGGAAGACACTGCTAGTGTAAACCAAAGGCACCTGCTGAGGCAGGTCCACACACCACCTCAGGGAGCTCCCATTTCCCTGACACTGCACAGTGGTGTCCTGCCATTGCTCCTGGTGAAATGGTTGCAGCAGGTGACAGGGTCAACCTCTTCTATAAAATAGTTCTAGGGGCAATTGGAACCAAGATGACTTGTGTATCTTCCTGTAACATGCATGTAACAGCTGTTCCTTCTGTAACACCTCTTGTCTCAGGCGTTATTAGACAGCTAATTGTGGTCCTTTACATTAAAGCTTCCCTAGGAAACTAACAAAGTTACAAAGGTGAGTGCCAAATTTAACACTTGACCTCCGTTGCCATTTTAGGCCATACCCTAAAACTTACTTTGAATGTACTCGTAGCTGCCCATCAGGAAGAGGAACAGATACCGTAAATGTGTTTGTTTTGCTTCGGCAAATTTTTGACAGAGGGGAGGGGTGGCACTGCCTCTGTTGGAGTATGTTTACAATCTGGCCTATCTGGAAGTTTTTCTATAAAAATCAAACTGGGATTCCAGGGTCACTACACTTAGCTTAGGTCCAATGGTCTAGAAATAACAGCTGATTCCATGTAGAGGGTATTTCATTCAGGCCAGGCCTAGTTCTAAGAGCTTTACTTAACTCATTTAACCTTTTTAATCCATTCTACAAATTAGGACATTAAAGTACAGATCAAAGTTAATTTGCCCAAACTCACAGCAAGCAAATGGTAGAACTTCTAGTCAGATCCAGCAAGTCGGACTCCAACAGCCTGAGTTCTGGAAGCATTACGCCAGCTTTTCAAATATCAGATTGAGACAACGTAGTAGGCTGTAAAATCAGTTAGGAGGTCTCAACTGGCCATTCTTTCTTTAGTATGTAGAATAAAATGAAAATAGTGTGCCTAACAGATAAATACTGTTTTGTGAACTTTTGGTTTAATATGTGTGTACACAAGCCTATTTATACGCTAGGTAACATGAAATTAATTCTTAAACTGTGATCAAAAAGGCTGATCCCATGCTGTGTTGACTCAGATCATCTGACTCCGCCTAGAACAAGACGGCAGGATCTGAATCTCAGGTATGAGCTTGGCAAAGCACCTAACCCATCTATAGCTCAACGTCTTCACCTATAAAGTGGAAATAGTAACATGAGGATTTGATAAACTTAAGTGCTAACAACAGTGCCTGACCCATAGTAAATTTTCACTATTATTTCCTGTAACTGTATATTGCCATCAATCAAATGTACTTAAAATCCTTCTGGGACTCCTCCCACGTATCTTCCCATATGCTATACAGCGGGTGGAGGTCCGTTCCTTTGAGAAGGCTTGGAACAATTCCCTGCATGGCCCACATGTGGAAAAGAAGATTCCAATATGGCCTCCTTATTCTTTAAACAGAAGAATGCTCTTTTTAGAGTTATCTTTTTAAGTCAAGCAACTGATTTCTAAGGAATAGGGCTAATGAGATTATCCTACTTGAGTTCACTGTTGTAGATTATATTATTTCCAAAAAAAACTTTATGGATATTGGGGAGTGAGCACGTCATGAGGGGTGGGGTGGGGATGAGTGGAAGACAAGAAAAAATGAAACCTAAGAAGTACAGAGATCGGATCGTTTTCAAAGTAAAGACCTTAAACATGGCTTCATCAGCTCTGGCAGCTCACACACAGGTGAGTAAACACAAAACCGGGGAAGTGTCCCCAGCACCCCTTGCAACAGGGACAGACTGCTGAAGCTGTCAGCAGGGGAGGGTGCAACTGTTCCACTTGCTTCAGCTTTTCCTGCCACGGTGCCTGCTCTGTGACATCCAAAGAAAACCAAAGTGGGACTGGAAACCCAGCTACTAGGAAAGCGTATCATACCACACCCCAGCTTAAAAAGCCTGCCAGAGGCTGCTTGCTGCATTCAACCCAAAATCTAAACCTGTGACCCCGATCTGCTCACGAGATCTCGTCCCATCCTCTCACCAGCTGGAGGTGCCCTGGACTTTGTTCCTTAAACACAGGAGTGACTGTGGTCCCACGCGAGACCGTGATTCCCGCTGTTCCTTACTCCCAGAACACTCTTCGCCCTCGTACAACTGACGACTCCTGCTCGTTCCATTTTCAGCTCAAACGCCTTCCCTGACCAGTCAGAAGTCCAAGTTGCTTTCTTCACCCATCTCTAGCACCTCACCCAGTGCCATTTCCTCCACAGCACTTAGTAAATCTCACTTGGTTAGTGACTATCCATCTACCCTTTCTAAAATCTTAAGTTCTCTGAGAACAGAACCTTTTCTTCTTTAGTGCCAGATTCTCAATGCCTGGGTAGTCAAAAACCTAAACTGTAAAAAAGGGAGTCCACGCACGGTGGCTCACACCTGTAATCTCAGCACTTTGGGAAGCCAAGGCAGGAAGATCACTTGAGGCCTCGAGTTCAAGCAACATAGACTCTCTGTCAACGCACACACACATTAGCCACGTGTGGTGGCACACACTTGTAGTCCCAGCTACTGGGGAAGCTGAGGCAGATCACTTGGGCCCAGAGGTCTGAGGCTGCAGTGAGCTAGGATCGCACCACTCCACTCCAGCTGGGGTGACCGAGACAGACCCAGTCTCTACAAAATAGATATATAGATACAGATTTAGATCTGTGGGTAGAGGAGAATTCTGTCCAGTCTCAGAGAGTCGGAAAGTGCTTTGCAACAAATTTTAGAAAAAGTAAAAACTCCTGCTTCACCCTTGTCTCCCGTTCCTCTGGCCCTAAATACTCCTAGTTAGAAGTATGCCTTAAGAATTGCGCAACGGCCCCTCAACACAACTGCCCAGTCCACAGGAGCTACTTCATAAATCGACTGCATTGACCTCTAACCTCTGTCCACTCAGAGCAAGAATCCACTGCAACGGACAAGGGACAAGAGTTTTCACAGGAACTGCTGACACAGCGAAGACACCAGCTGAGGCGGTGCAGATAAGGGTGAGCTCTGGAGTCCTCACCTTGCTGCCTACCAGCGTGTGATACTAAGCAAGTAACTTCATCTCTGAGCCTTGCAGTCTTTATTGAGAAATGGAGCTAATGCCTATCTATGTCAATGGGGTGCCCAAGAGGATCAGCTGAAAGGCACTAAACCACATAGCGCAGGAGTTGGAAAAAATAATAATCCATAACGGGTAGTTGCCATTATCAGAAAGATCCAGGCCAGGCGAGGTGGCTCACACTTGTAATCCCAGCACTTTGGGAGGCCGAGGCAGGTCAATCACCTGAGGTCAGGAGTTTGACACCAGCCTGACCAGTATGGTGAAACCCCATCTCTACTAAAAATACAAAAATTAGGCCGGGCGCGGTGGCTCACGCCTGTAGTCTCAGCACTTTGGGAGGCCGAGGCGGGCAGATCACTTGAGCTCAGGAGTTTAAGACCAGCCTGGCTAACTCGGTGAAACCCCATCTCTACTAAAAATACCAAAAAATTAGCCGGGCGTGGTGGCGGGCGCCTGTAGTCCCAGCTACTCAGGAGGCTGAGGCAGGAGAATGGAGTGAACCCAGGAGGTGGAGGCTGCAGTGAGCCGAGATCGCACCACTGAACTCCAGCGTGACAGAGTGAGACTTGTCCCCTGCCCCACTCCCACCACCCCACCTCCCCAAAAAGAAAGATCCATAACTCCATTCTCATTCTTGACCAAGCCACTTTAATTTGTAACTTTAAATATGAAGTCGATAATCCTCGAAATTCTCACCTGGCTCCTGCAGGAAAACAAAAGTAGAAAGTTTTAAGTACTTTTATATTCACTAATTCAAATCCATAATTCATTTATTCAATTATTCAAGTCTTTATTGAGCACTGATCATGTGACAGCCTTGTCGAGGAGAGAAGCAAAATCACCCTTCCTCGCTCAAGGGTTTACAGTTCAGTCATTAAAAAAAACTTGTTGGCCAGGCACAGTGGCTCACGCCTGTAATCCCAACTCACTGGGAGGCTGAGGCAGGTGGATCACTTGAGTCCAGGAGTTTGAGATCAGCCTGGACAACATGGCGAAACCTCATCTCTACAAAATATGCACAAATTAGCCAAGAGTGGTAGTCCCAGCTACTGAGAAGGCTGAGGCGGGAGAATCACTTGAGCTCAGGAGGTTGAGGTTACAGTGAGCCATGATCACACCGCTGCACTCTAGCCTGGATGACAGAATGAGACCCCATCTCAAAATAAAATAAAAAAATTAAATAAAATAAATTTAAAAAATAAATATAAGTAAAATAAAAGCATGTTAAATAAGAACATCTTAACCCCTAGGGGCTTATGGGGAAAGGGAAGCTTCTTAGTACCTCCCTTTTTAAAGAAAAACTCTTGACTTCCTGACCTGGAAAAAGAAAAAGCCATAACCCTTTACTGTTTACAGAGTTAATTTTCATATAGTTCTATATAGTAATATTCCCATATGCTGGATCTATTTAAATGTTGAGAGCAGGACACTGTAGTTTTGCAGCTACATACTGTAGGCTCCATCTGTCTTGTTCACCACTGTAGGCCTGTGCTTGGCACAGAATTGGTCTTAATATATCTTTGATCAGTGGATAGATAAATGAAACCCTAAAATTATAACCTAACTTAGGAAAAAAAATTTTTTATTATACAATGGGCCAGGTGTGGTGGCATATGCCTGTAATCCCAGCACTTCGGGAGGCTGAGGCAAGAGAATCATCTGAGTCCAGGAGTTCGAGACCAGCCTGGGCAACATAGTGACACCCTGGTCTCTACGAAATAAAAAACGTAAATAAAATAAAACATACAATGAAAAGAAGAGACCAAAGCAAATGTGAAAACTTAAGACAGAAATCAGATACATGGCCAGGCGCAGTGGCTCACACCTGTAATCCCAGCACTTTGGGAGTCTGAGGCTGGCAGATCACTTGAGGTCAGGAGTTTGAGACCAGCCTGGCCAACGTGGCAAAACCCCGTCTCTACTAAAAATACAAAAATTAGCTGGGTGTGGTGGCATGTGCCTGTAATCCCAGCTACTCACTTGAACATGGAAGGCAGAGGTTGCAGTGAGCCAAGATCATGCCACTGCACTACAGCCTGGGCGACAGAGCAACTCTGTCTCCAAAAAAAAAAAAAAAAAAAGCAGATACAGGACTTGGTTAATTCAGCTTCATGCTGTTAGAATATGCAGTTTTTTCAAGTCCATCATAGGCATAAAGTAAAAACTAATGTTTATGAAAAAAGGTAAATATGACATAAAGAAATTTGGAGCACACCCACTTGTACAGAGCGAGTCTGAGTCTGTATCTTCAGTCTTCATTATCAGGAGGGATACCTAGTTCTTCATCTGTCCACTGGGAAGGATCAGGATACGGAAAGTGACCCTGGTGACAACCATTTAAAAAAAGAAAAGTCAAGAATTTACATTCCATGCAACTAATTAAATTGTTAAATAAATCTTGGAAAGAAAAAAAAACCAATATGGCTTAGCCGCTGACCACAGGAACAAATTCTACTTCAATTATTCGATGGCCCACCTGTTCTTTAGTTTATTCATTATATGGACCCTGGCCTGAATTTTAAAAGCCTCCCCATTTGGAGGTACCAGCCTAAGCCAATGGTACGTGTTTGTGATGGAGGGAGGATGGGGGAAGTGGACGCAACAGGTTTCAAAGGTTCCTGACATCCTGGCAGTCCTGGCAAAATGTTTCCACCTCTCCTAACATGACTGCTGTGAAATGGAGAAGCCTCAGGAGAAGCCTCAGGTGGCCTTCCTCATCTTCAATCCTGATCTAAGGGCTTATCTGGCTGCATCATCATCATCTCAGACCTAACAGCTATATACACTATGTCCACTCTGGACAACTGACCGACAGTGAGGCAGGGGCACCTCAAATATTAAATGTGCTGCCAGTTCACAGACACCCAGGCAGCTCCTTACTGAAGGACAACGGCACAGAGAAGTTCTAAGAGAAATGGGATATGAAGACACCTGATGCTTCTAAAACTTACATACTGCTTAAGATTTTTTTCCTATCCTGGAAACAAACCCAAATTTACTAAAATTCAAAGTATTCTGGATCAACAAGCACAGATTTCAATGTCTTAAAGGTGTAATTTCCTAAAGAACAATTTGCAAATGTGGTAAAACCTCAGTTGAGGCTAACGATATGTTAGAAAATCACTAAAACTAACTTCCCTTCTCAAGACAAATTCACTCATATCCATCCCACCCAAACCTGGCTGCCCTGCACCTCTGGACAGACTAGAAGACACTCGTCACTTAACGGAATGTAAGTGTGAAACCTAACCTACCAATGAACCGCTAGTTCAGAAGCTAAAAGAATTCATTTCTGGCCGGGCGCAGTGGCTCACCCCTGTGATCCCAACACTTTGGGAGGCCGAGGCAGGTGGATCACTTGAGGTCAGGAGTTTGAGAGCAGCCTGGCCAACATGGTGAAACCCTGTCTCTACTAATAACAAAAAAAAATTAGCCGGCGTGGTGGTACACACCTGTAGTCCCAGCTACTCAAGGGACTGAGGTACCAGAGTCACTTGAACCCGGGAGGCAGAGGTTGCAGCGAGCCGAGATCGTGCCACTGCACTCCAGCCTGGTGACAGAGTGAAACTGTCTCAAAAAAAAAAGTTAGCTTCTAGTCTCCCTAGGATGGCTACCTAACAGAAACCTTAAGAAACCAACCACCTAAATATACATCCTCGTGTAAAAAAAAGGTGAGAAGATAACGTTTCATTAAATAACAGGAGTCTCACATATACATATGGACAACGTGGTGGCAAAGGGCTATGTCCAGACAGAAAAATGGTCTACAACAGAAAAATAAACCAGTTAAGCTATTAATACATCCTCCCTCCCCCTACCCAAAAAACGACAAGAGCTGTTCTCCTGCACTTACCAGCACGTCTTCTGAGTCATGCCAAAAGCGCCAGAGGATCCAGAACCACATGAATCCACTGTATAACTCGCCCTGGAACACCTGGGATCTGGTCAGCTGGGGGAACTGTCTATACCGGGGCTCGATGTGCACACCCCCACCGGCACTGCAAAACAAAACAAGGCTGACAGCGTGCCCGTTCTCAAAGCATTACGTCATCCAGAACTCCTCTGAGTGACATCCTGGAACCAAAGCTAATGTTTCTCCTCTCCACTGAAATACACACAGTTCACAATCCCTTGAAATACTCATTTTTTACTAAGCTTGCTTCATGTGTAGCAGCAAAAACTGACCAAAACTGACAAGAGGCTCATTTTGGTTTTCAATTAGTGAAGATTCATTATTTTGCACTAGAAATTTGAATGTGTTGATTCTGGGGTGCCAGCTCCAAAGGTTTTAGTTAAGAGACTGTGAACTTGTTAGTAGGTCACTAACTTACTCAGAAAAATAAATTAATTTTGTTTAGCTATCTATCTGAGAGGCAAATTATGTCCTCTGCCTATTACAATCTTTATTAAAAGGCAACCATATGGGAAAGAGGACTCGCAAATCCTATTAAATATGCTAATGGCTCTGAACAAAGAACTTTAAACAGTAAGTTTGAAGACGTGTTTCTTTTTACTTCATTTAGACTTTTGACAAGTTGCGGCACAGAGTCCGTAAGAGTTATAGTCAATGTATTCAGTTGGAGTATAAATACTATACGTTGCATCTAATTTAAATTATTTGCACCTACTGGGGCTATTCCTAAAACCTATTCAGCAGCCATACATACGCTAATACACAAAAGTGGATAAAAAAATTTTTAAAGAATTCCTATATAAAATATGTTTACCAATTTCATCTAGGTAGGAATCAGCTTATCAACCATATTCTCTTTTGTGCAGCACAGAAATTAGTACCTGTACAAAAAGTGCATTAAAATGTCTTGTCTTCCTAATGCACAGATTCGTGAACAGTAACATGGCAGTGGTTCTTGATACACGTTAGCTAGGACTGTTTGTTTTGTTTGTTTGAGAGAGTCTCACTCTGTCGCCCAGGCTGGAGTACAGTGGAACAATCTTGGCTCACTGCAACCTCCGCCTCCCCGGTTCAAGCAATCCTCCTGCCTCAGCCTCCCACGTAGCTGGGACTACAGGTGTATGCCACCATGCCCAGCTAATTTTAGTATTTTTTTAGTAGAGACGGGGTTTTACCATGTTGGCCAGACTGGTCTCGAACTCCTGACCTCAGGTGATCCACCCACCTTGGCCTCCCGAAGTGCTGGGATTACAAGCGTGAGCCACGCTCCCGGCTGTTTTGTTTTTTTAAAGATAGGCTCTGTCGCCCAGGCTAGAGTGCAGTGGCGAGACCTTAGCTCAAGCGATCCTTCTGCTGACTATAGGCTCTGTCGCCCAGGCTAGAGTGCAGTGGCGTGACCTTAGCTCAAGCGATCCTTCTGCTGACTGAGCACCTCCTGGGCTCAAGCAGTCCTCCTGCCTCAGCCTCCCTCCCAAGTAGCTGGGACTACATACAAGTGTACACCCCCAGACCTGGCTAACTTTTATATTTTCTGTAGAGACAGGGTTTCCCTATGTTGCCAGGCTAGTAGACTGTTTTTATCCTCTCCCACTCTAAAAGATAACTGGCAGTTATCGAGTGTTTACCATGTGCCAGATACCACACTAAGCATTTTATAAGTTTTAACTCACTTATATATTTTTCATAAATTTTCATAACCTTACAATACGGCCTGTAATTATTAATGATTTACCAATGAGGTGCTATGTGATGGCAACGCCCAAGCTCTTGCCCACGAACACACACCATTAACAATTTTCTCCTTTTATTAATCAAAGACATAACTTTTAACTAGAATTCCAACCAGCATAAAACCAACATTACCACATTGAAATGATAAATTCCACTTTTTTTCTAAAGTCATCCAAAATTTAACACTTTTATTTGGAAGCCTCTATTTAGAGTATTGATAACTAGTTATGAATAAGGTGATGTTTATTTTTTGCAGATGTGTATATATATGTACTTTTTAAGTATCATGTTTAAAAAGGTCCTACCAAATATCGCCACTTTACAACTTGAATGACATAGCATACTGTTTCCATAATGTCCTCATATACCAATATTGTTTATTCAGGATCTACCTGTGTGTATAGATATTACATTATGTAAATAAACCATGCAGGATCATTCCATGTAGTGTAACATGAGCCTTTTTTTTTTTTTTTTTTTTGAGACAGAGTCGCGCTCTGCCTCCCAGTTCAACCAATTATCCTGCGTCAGCCTCCCAAGTAGCTGGGATTACAGGCATGTGCCACTATGCCCAGCTAATTTTTGTATTTTTAATAGAGACAGGGATTCCTTATGTTGGCCAGGCTGATCTCGAACTCCTGACCTCAGGCCAACAAGATCCTTATTCTTTGATAGCTTTTTGATACAATCTAGGTATAAGTGCCCAGCAGTAAAACTGATTAAAACAAGATTTGAAGGCCGGGCCCGGTGGCTCACGCCTGAAATCCCAGCACTTTGGGATGCCAAGGCAGGTGGATCACCTGAGGTTGGGAGTTCAAGACCAGCCTGACCAACATAGAGAAACCCCATCTCTACTAAAAATACAAAATTAGCCGGGCGTGGTGGTACACGCCTGTAATCCCAGCTACTCGAGAGGCTGAAGCAGGAGAATCACCTGAACCTGGGAGGCGGAGATTGCAGTGAGCCGAGATCATGCCATTGCACTCCAGCCTGGGCAACAAGGGCAAAACTCAGTCTCAAAAAAAAAGACTTGAGTAATGCCGATGCCAGCATTATAGTTCAAACCCATCTTAGCAGCTCCCCACGCTTCATTATTGCTAGAGTGACATGTTGTTTTAATTATAACCTGAAGTAGGGACTGCAAGATGGAAACCTTTTGGAACAAAGATTTGAAAGACTGCAATTATACCACAGGAACAATGACAACAGTTGCCATGATTAAGGAATGTAAAGACTCAACACCAACTTCACCATGTTATGTTCCAAACCAGGTTGTAAACTGCACTGTGGCAAACTAGATACCCTGAACAACCCTCCAAATTAAACAACTACGCTTCTAGATGAGATTTTTAAGATTTTTACAAACATCACTGACCAGGCACAAAAGGAAGGAATCCACCAAGGGCAAAATCCAAGTAAAAACAAGGCCTGGAAGCTAAGCAATCACTGACGCTGCCTTCACCGGGAGCCCTTGAACCTCCCCCAGCATAGCTACATGAGGTGTGGGGACAAGAGACGCAGCCTGGAGCCCACCCAAGGTGGGAGGGCTAATGACGAGATCGCTGAATAAAGCTGCGGCCCCATATGGTAAAAGGGTGAAGAAGAAATAAACCTTCCATGGACAAGGGAACACGAATTTGTTCTCAGAAGCCAGTCCTCAGGTAGATTTGCACCCAAATTCACACTACCTGCGTTGGGCCTGTGTAGACCAAAAACCCCAAGCCAAGAATTTAATGTGAGCTTGAATTGGGGCAGCGCCCTCAAGAGACTAAGAGAAGCAAGATCTCAAAGAAGTTCCAGGGAAAACAAGTTCAAGATCAAAAACCATAAGGGAGTAAGACACTATGCACAAGTCCTGTAAGAAGGAAAGAGAACAGAGAAGAAACAACATCCAAGGAAATAATGGCTGTTCCAACTTCGAATGTTTGAGAGTCAAGTTTAAAAACAAAAATGCACCGTAACTGTTAGTTACATTTTTATTTTTTTTAAGATGGGGTCTCACTCTGTCACCCAAACTGGAGTGCAGTGGCGCGATCTCGGCTCACTGCAACCTCCGCCTCCTGGGCTCAAGCAATTCTCCTGCCTCAGCCTCCCCAGTAGCTGGAATTACAGGCGCGCACCATCATGCCCAGCTGATTTTTGTGTTTTTAGTAGAGATGGGGTTTCACCGTGTTGGCCAGGCTGGTCTGGAACTCCTGACCTCAGGTGATCTACCTGCCTCAGCCTCCCCAAAGTGCTGGGATTACAGGTGTGAGCCACCGCGCTTGGCCAAAGTTACATTTTTAAAATATAAATCAGACCACATTACTTTCCTGCTTTAAAACTCCAATGGCTCCCTGTGATTCTTAGAATAAAATCCCGAGTCCTCCAAAGCCCTCTCTAATCTGACCCCACACTTGTCCCTGTGACCTGGTCTCTCCCACTCTTCGCCTGCGCTCCACTCCAGCCTGGCCTCCTGCCAACCCTGCGGGCTCCGGCCTCTCCACCTGATGCCTCCTCTGCCCTCTTATGTCCACCGGGCTCTTCCCTTGAGGTCTCTGCATGGTTGACTTCTCATCCCTCAGGTCCCGCTTCAAATCACACTCCCAGGCATCCCCACGCCATCCCCAAATACAATATCCCTTCTCCTCCCACACCACGCACTCTCCACATTAATCCCCAGCTGTATTCTTCTCTTCGTAATCCTTGACAGCACCTAAAAAATGTCCTTCTTCTCTACTTGTGTCTCTCCTGTCCAGAAGGTGCGCTTCATTCTCTCTCATGTATTCTGCTATATCCTCAGCACCTACATAGGAGCGGGCATAGAGAAGACGCTCCATAAACACGTACGCACTTAATTATCACACCCTCGAAATCAGCGTGTGCTACGAACAAGCCAATACCTCAGGGAGGAGCAGCATCCCCCCATCTCCTCACGCAGGACCAAGGGCCGTCGCTCGTGGCTCTCCATCACTCTCTTTGCCCAAGTCTCAGAGGACTTTGCCTTCTGCCCACCTGACACCTGCCTCAGCTCCAGATTCTTAATCCATGTGGGACTTCATGCAAGTCACTCCTTTCATTTCCTGGGCCTCAGTTCCTTAATAACAACAACAGTTAAAGAATACTTGTATGGTCCTTAGCAGGCACCAGCAATTGCTTTAAACACTTTAGTGAGGCCAGGCGCAGTGGCTCACGCCTGTATTCCCAACACTTTGGGAGGCCGAGGCTGGAGGATCACCTGAGCCCAGGAGTTACAGGCTGCAGTGAGCTGGGATCGCGCCACTGCACTCCAGCCTGCGCAACAGTTAGACTCCATCTCTTAAAACACACACACACACAAAACAAAACACGCTTCAGACAACATTAACTCATTTAGTTCCTTGCAAATGGACGCTAAATGGGTGAGAAAACTGAGGCATTAAGAGAATAAGAAACTCTTCCAAGGTTCCGCTGCTGTAGTGTGGCAGAGGTGGGATTTGAACCCAGCCACTGTGGGGCCAGAATCCCGCTTGGAATCACGACCCCACACTGCCTCTTGGTAAAGCGTAGCTGATGATCTAAGGGATCTGGAATCATCCGTTACTCTTTTCCAGCCCTGCTCTTATGGAATATCCGCACACCACTAACTGGGCTTCGGCAGGTGCTCCCGGCCTCGACCCCCAGCCCTCAGCCCTCCGGTCAGCGTCTCGGGACACCTCGCGGGCGGCTCTGCCCGTCACTCTCCTAAACGCCGCAGCTGCCCCAGCGTGGGCTTCCGGCTTTCTTTCCTCTCACCCGACGGCGCTCTCTCTGGGCGGTCGCCTCCACTCCCTGCAGTCGGAGTGATTTTTCAGCATTAAAAAGCCGCCACGTGACGTCTCTGATAAAAGGCTGCCGAATCGACTCTACCCTAAATTCCGCAGCCAGGTACCAGGACCCTGGACCGCGCCCTTCCTAGGCCTCACCGCCGCCACCCTCCGCCTCGCTCCAGCAGCGTCCACAAACGCCGCGCAGGCTGCTTCCTCCGCCTGGACCGCCCGCGCCGGCGCCCATTCGCTCAGCCGGCTCCGCATTCACGCGTGCGTCTCCCGAGGGCAGGCAGCCCCTACGACCAGGACAGCCCCGCACACGGTGTCCCATCTGCCCAACGAAGTCTCTCCCTGTCTCCCTCCGCCCAGCGGGGTCCCTCTCCCCGAGCCGCGGCGTCAGGGGACGGGAGGACTACATGTCCCAGCATGCCTCGGGACGCGGCCTCTCCAGGCGCCCCAGTCAAGGTGAGAGCGTCCCACGGACCCGCGCTGTCCGCTACAGGCCGGCGAGGCCCCCATCCCCTGCCGGACACTCACTGACGGACTCCACCATCTCCAGCAGTCCGTGCGCGGCCGCTTCTGAAAAGGCGGCCTCCAACGCGAGCGAAAGACGGCAGCCGAGTCAGGGCGGACATGCTCGCCTGCGTCCGCCCCGCAGTCCCCAGCCGCCTCGCCCTCGCCTACTTCACTTCCCCGGCGCCCCGCCTTCCGTGACGTCACGGAGTCGCCCATCTCCAGGAGTGGGGGAGGTGGCAGTTGCTCCCGACTGGGTTCTTTAGCTGCTGCAGGAAGCGTCTCTCCTGAGAGCAAAGCCCACGCATAGGTTCTGGTTGCTGAGCTGCCCCGTGCCTCCTGAAACAGCTTGTTGGTTGCCCCTCTGATCCTGTAGGGCTCTCCCCCTGTTCTCCTGCCCCTCCTAAAACTGAGTGGTGTATAATTGTTTTTTGTTTTTGTTTTTGTTTTTTTTGAGACAAGGCCTTCCTCTGTCGCCCAGGCTGGAATGCAGTGACACCATCTCGGCTCACTGCAACCTCTGCCTCCCAAGCTCAAGCGATTCTCTTGCCTCAGCTTCCCGAGTAGCTGGGATTACAGGCGCGCGCCACTGCGCCAGGCTAATTTTTGTATTTTTAGTAGAGACGCGTTTTCACCATGTTTGCCAGGCTGGTCTCGAACTCCTGAGCTTAGGTGATCTGCCCGCCTCGGCCTCCCAAAGTGCTGGGGTTACAGGCGTCAGCCACCGCTCCCGGCATGAACGGTGTATAAATTAGAGGAGAGCATCCGCTGTTTTCTGGATGAAAGTTGACTTTCCAGTCGACATGGAATAGTGTGGCTATTTTTGTCGACTTATTTGCATACTTATTTGTTTTCCAGATATTCGCTAAGAACTCTAAGGGCAAATATCCCTTTCTGCGTTTTGCAGACCGAATCGTGGCCCTCTTCTGGTTATCAGATGAACACCCTATTTGAACGGATGTATTTCAGAAAGTGAGGGAAGGGATGCCAAGCCCTACCACCAAGCGCTCAGCTTCTAAATGCAAATAAGATTCCCATTCAAATTTTAACTAACTGTGAGGACAGACTCTAGGTGACCTCACATACAGCATCTAAGCCCAAATCAAGAAGCTACTCTGGAGTTGGAAGTAGAAAACAAAGAGATGAGGAAAAAAGGTTGTTCACAAAATTTTATGTTGACTTAATTCCCTACTCTGAAAGGTTCACTTGATTTCCCCCTCCCTATAGGTTTTGTTGAGACGGAGTCTCACTCTGTCGCCCAGGCTGGAGTTCAGTAGTGCGATCTGGGCTCACTGCGACCTCCGCCTCCCAGGTCCAAGCAATTCTCCTGCCTCAGCCTCCCGATTAGCTGGGGCTACAGGCACCTGCCACCACGCCCGGCTGATTTTTGTATTTTTAGTAGAGACAGGGTTTCACCATGTTGGCCAGGCTGGTCTCAAACTCCTGACCTCAGGTAACCTGCCTGCCTCAACCTCCCAAAGTGCTGGATAACAGGCATAAGCCACTGCAGTGGCCCATGTGCCCCTTTTCTATTGCTGCTGTAACAGCTCCTAGGAACTGAGGCCCTGGGCCCCACACCCCCCAAGCTCACCTGGCATCAGATCCACCCCAGTGAAGCCTGGAGATGCAGCTGCCTTAGGAGAGACCCTGAGCCAGAGGACCCAGCCTACCTGCACCCAGATTTCTGACCCACAGAAACTGGGAGACAATAAATGCTGTTGTTTTAAGCCACTATATTTTGGGATGGTTCGTACACAGCAATAGATAATACAGGCCACAAATGGCTTGATTCGATCCACTGGCTTTAAGGCTGTGTTGGCATAGGCTGGGGGAGGAGACTGCTGTCTTTTTGTCCCTCTCCCGCCTCCACACTGTACCTGAATGGGCACTGGCACAAGGGGCTGTGTGACCAGCTGGTGTGCTCTCCCCCAGCCATCTGGAGCTATCCCAACTCCTCTCTGCCTGCCTTGAACGCCCCCTCAAGACCTGGGAAGGAAAAAATAACATCACCTCCCTAGAAAAAAACTGCACCAAAGGAATCTCTGTCCACCTAAACCATACTGCTCCCTGAAAGACAGGAATGAGGAACTTTATCCTGGAGAAGGAAAGAATGGAAGAAACTAGTCCTGTGGTCAGGGTAGGACTTTTGGGGAGCACAAGGGCTTGACTCCATTCACTGCCTAGTGGTCTCTAAGACGAGCAATATAATCTATGAAGGTGCAGGGATAAAATGTGATTTTACCTAAAAAAAAAAAAAAGAGAGAGATTAAGCTTTACAAATATCCCCCCTCCAGGCTGACCCCCAGGCCCCTCCTAGTCTGCCAGCCGGCCACATCAGCTCAGCTCTGAGAAGAAAGCCCATGGTTGGGCCTGGCGGAGAGGGGCAGGCAGTGGTCACTGCAGGTATGCCCCGGGCACTGCCATGGAGAGAGGACATACTGGTTATATTAACTCTGTTCCTATTCACCAAAATTAATGCCTGCAAGTGGACAGGTGCAGACACTGTGGCAGAGAAACTGTAGTTCCAGACTAGTGTGTGAACCCGGGGCCATGTTAAGGAAGTAGCCAAGCTGTTCTGCTCATGTGCCCAGTATGTCAGCCACTTTCATCAGTTTTGTTTTACCTCATAATAAAAGTTAGCAAGGAGTTGGCAAAATCTATTAAAAATTACCAACAAGATAATTTGAAGTACAATGAAATCTGCCCTAAGTGTATATTTATGCTGGCAGGTAGCACCTGCAGGAAATTTATACATAAATTGTGTGTGTGTGTGTGTGTGTGTGCGCGCGCGCGCACACACACACACTAAGGAGCAATAGGACTTGATGGCATTTTCTAACCTAAATATCAAAGTCTGGGAACTACCAGCAGGACCCACCTGACCAGGGAGTACAGCGGGTCAAGAAAAGAGAAAAACAGGAAAACAAAATAAATTTATTCGTCCTCCTACACAGAACATTTTCCCTGAAGGAGAGTGTCCCTGGCACCTGGCCCAGCTTCCACAGTGGAATGGATAGGCCCCTTCCCTCCTTTTACTCCCTAATTGGCCCAAAGCTTTTGAACAGACCCTCAAACCAAGCGGAGGAAGCCATGATGTGCCTTCTACCACTGGAGGGTCACATTTGAAATTGGTGTCCCAATTTTAAACATCCCAGCTGCCATAGGAGAGGCTCTTGGAAGTGGCCTCCAGCTCTTGACAAAGGCCCACACAGGCCACTGCCCCATCACGGAGGGCACACTGGGCCTGTGAGGAGGAAGGGCCTCGCTGCCTCCAGGATGTCCAGTTTGGGGTCCAGCGAGCGGCCAAGCCCCTCCAACACCATGATGGCAAATACAATGGAGGCAAAGTTGCTCTCAAGCTTTACCTGGAACAGAAAAACAGAACAGTTCATCTCGGAACCTACTGATACAGGGACGTGTGTCCTGGATAATCACCTTGCTATCCACTCTCAGCCCCCCTCAGACCTGCCCACGGGATGTTTACCATCTACCTGACATTCTGTTCTCTACCGCATCATCTCCCCAACCATCTCATCTACTCGCCCAGCCTCCCATCTACTGGACACACTAAGGAAAAATCTAGGGGTGCAGAATATACTTTTCTAGGTTTGTGTCCATTTGTGCGTATGAATGAATGACCAAATAAATCTTTCACACACATCCCAGACACTATACATTTAAATACAAGTCATTCTTCAAAACCTATGGTAACCTGTATGTATGTATGTATGTATGTATTTTATAGACAGGGTCTCACTGTCACCTAGGCTGGAGTGCACTGGCAAGATCACAGCTCACTGCAGCCTTGAGCCCCTGGACTTAAGGGATCCTTCTGCCTCAGCCTCCTGAGACTGGGACTCTTTTGTAAACAGAGGGTCTTGCAATGTTGACGAGGCTGATCTCGAACTCCTGGCCCCAAGGAATCCTCCCACCTTGGCCGCCCCAAGTGCTGAGATTAGAGGCAGGAGCCACGTCAGCTGGTCTACAATAGCCTTTTTAAGAGACAACACACAGGCTAGGCGCGGTGGCTCATGCCTGTGATCCCAGCACTTTGGGAGGCCAAGGTGAGTGGATCATGAGGTCAGGAGATCGACACCATCCTGGCTAACACATTGAAACCCTGTCTCTACTAAAAATACAAAAAAATTAGCCGGGCATGGTGGCGGGCACCTGTGGTCCCAGCTACTCGGGAAGCTGAGGCAGGAGAATGGCGTGAACCCAGGAGGTGGAGCTTGCAGTGAGCCGAGATTGCACCACTGCACTCCAGTCTGGGCAAGAGAGTGAAATTGCATCTCAAAAAAATAAAAAACAAATAAGAGACAATACACAATTGACTGCTCAAACAGGGTACAGCTATCCTTTCAGAGCCAGATTAGTAGTAATAGCAATTGACATGGATTATTCAACTGTTCTTCAAAAGTATCATCATTATCCCCATTCTATAGAGAAAGAAGCTGTGGCTCAGAGAGGTTCAATGACTTGCTCAAGGCCACTGAGTGAGGAGGAATAGAGCCAGATTTAAACCTAGAAGAACAGGAATCTGCTTTTTAAGTGGACAGAAGGTCAGGAAATGGAACGTTGAATCATGGGAAATATTCTTTGTTAGAAATTTAAAAGTATTTGTCTCCATTAAGGGCTGGAAGGTTGTCGGGGGTTGGGCTGATCCAGAAGCAGCAGCATGTGGAGCCCAGGAGCAGCTTGTGGAGTTCCAGCCTGGCGGACTGGCCACACAGGCTCTGGTCCGGCTGGGAACCCAGGGCTCCAACACCTCTGGGAATGCTTTCATTCTGAAGCTGGGTGGTGGGTTCTTGGTGTGGATTGGATTCCTTTACCTCTATGTTACTGTCAAATAATTTATTTTTAAAAATTAAGTGCTACCTGAATAGATATTTCTTCTAAGGAAGATATATTATATAAATGGCCAACTGGCATATGAAAAGATGTTCAACATCATGAATCAGTAGAGAAATGCAATCAAAACCACAATGAGACATCACCTCACACCCATTAGGATGGCCACGAAAAACAAAACAAAATGACAACTGTTGGTGAGGATGAGAGAAACGACCCCTTCTGTACTGTTGGTGGGCATATAAAATGGTACAGCTCCTATGGAAGTTCCTCAAAAACTAAAAACATACCATAGGATCCAGAAAATCCATTTTTGGGTATATGTTTAAAAATTGGAAAGCCAGAATACAATTTATAGACTTTACTGGCTACATTAAACATTTTTAAAACTTTTCTAAAATTTGAAAGTAGGATCTTGGAAAGGTATTTACACATTCATGTTCACTGCAGCGTTATTCACTACAACTGAGCAGTGGAAACAACCCAGTGAACATCAACAGAGTAACAGGCTGGGTGCGGCGGCTCACACCTGTCATCCCAGCACTTCGGGAGGCCGAGGTGGGCGCATCACCTGAGGTCAGGAGTTCAAGACCAGCCTGGCCAACATGGCAAAGCCCCATCTCTACTAAAAATACAAAAATTAGCTGGGCATGGTGGCGGGTGCCTGTAATCCCAGTTACTTGGGAGGCTGAGGCACGAGAATCGCTTGAACCCAGGAAGCAGAGGTTGCAGTGAGCCAAGATTGCACCACTGCACTCCAGCCTGGCGAAAGAGTGAGACCCTGTCTCAAAAGGAAATCCTGTCACATGTTACAACATGGATGAAACCTGGGGACACTATATTGAGTAAAACAAGCCAATCACAAAAGGACAATATACTGTATAATTCCGCTTATATGAAATATCTAGAGTAGCCAAAATCATGGAAACATAAAAGAGCATGGTGGTTCCCAGGGCTGGGTGGAGAGGGGAATGGGGAGCTAGTCAATTTGCACAATGCTATACTATGCATCTGGAGAGGGTTGGGGGGTAAATTTTCTGTGTTTTTCATCACAATGAAAAATTTGTAAATGTTTTCAAACTTAAGTGCCTAGTGAAGTGCTTAGAATGCAGTAGCTGCCCTAGACCCTCTGTCTGCTCTTCCATCCTAGGAACAGCAGCAGCAAACACTCAAGGCCCCTCACCCACCATGCCCCAAACTATGTGGGGAGCAGATGTTCGGAGTGAGCCACGGAGGCAGGAGGACCCAGCAGCAGGCGGGGGCTCGGCCCATGTGGCCACAGGTGAGCTGCTCGGCCTCTCAGCTTTGGTGCCTGCCTCTTGGAACACTGAGGGGATAAACTGGATACTAATAGATGTCATATAGCTAAGGGCGGTACCACAGGGCAAGCAGAGGGGGCCACAGCACAGCCCTGTAAGTACAATCACCACGGCCTCTGCGGGCTGAGAACTGCTGGCACAGGTCAGCGCTGCTGGGCGAAGGGGCTGACGTGAGCCTTTCCGCCTGCTCCAGGCCCCGTGCTCTCAGCTCCCAAGAGTGCACATCCATTCCTGTTCCTCCCTGAGCCACTCGCTAGCAATGGTTGAGGCTCTCCCCTAAGACTAAGGCAACACTTAAGCTGTTTTTACAACAGAACTTTGCCAAAGTTTTAGAAAGCATAAAAAAGTTTTTCACCAAAAACTAAAAACAAACAAAAAACCCCACCAACAAAGCCAGCCCAAGCTCTGGAGTTAGAGAGACAGAGGTCCAGACTGTGGCTTCACCATGCACAGGACATGGATAGTTACTTAACCTCTGTCCTCCGTCTCCTGGTGGGGACAGAACCGTGGGGCTCCTACCCGCCTGTGGGACTGTCCTGAGATTGAGCTGAGGTGTGTGGAAAGCACCTGGCCTTTCCCAGATGGTGAGCTTCACACACACACCAGTGGCAGCCCTAACTGCTCCCATCACTCCTGGGGGCCCTAACTGCTCCCGTCAGTCCTGAGGGACCCTTCGGTCTGTATCTCAGTTGAGTCCCAAGCACATGGCTATTGCAGAGCACTGTGGGAGCAGCAGAGCCAGCACCTGGCCTGGGTCCTGGGTCCTATGACAAACCCTGGCTCTGCTGTGAGGTCGACCAGATGAGCTGCCCACCTGTCCTCCAGCATACCCACTGCAGGATGAAGGGGCCAGAGCAGACACAAAGCTCCTTTCTGGCTCTTACTTCTGTGTTATTATTCTTGCCAGCTGCTGCCATTTCCACGTAATGTTTCCTTCTTAGAATGTAGACCCTCAACAGATGCAATGGAAAGGGCCATCTTCCGACAAGGTCCTCCCTTCTCCACCTTCAACACTGCTTACCCCTGGCCAGCAGCCTTAGTTTAAAGAGTGCCCAAGACTAGGCTCCATGACAAGGCAACAGAGCCAGGACACAGGCTAAGATGAACCATGAGGCCAGCTCCCTCTAATAGACTGCAGCAGCCAGGCAGGGGCCACAACAGTCCTGCTAGGGTCTCTGAAAGCACCAGGACACGAGGCATGACCCTCTCGAGTGGACCCTGGACCCCAGGACTTCATTCCACCAGGAAAGAGCTAAGCATGATTTACATTAACACAAGCATCAAGAATGTGAACCAAGGAGGGAAAGACATGAAAAGCCAGAGGTAGAGGCTGTTTCTACATTTTAAAATACACTTTTCTACATTTAAATGTCACAGATACTTAGACTACACCGACTTGACAGATACACAGACTAACTGTGCTACAAAGCACTTGTTGCAAATGGCTTGTTACTAAAAATGCCTTCAAAATATATAATAGGCCGGGCGCAGTGGCTCATGCCTGTAATCCCAACACTTTGGGAGGCTGAGAAGGGTGGATCACCTGAGGTCAGGAGTTTGAGACCAGCCTGGCCAACATAGTGGAAAAAAAAAAAAAAAAATACAAAAATTAGCCAGGCGTGGAGGTGCGTGCCTGTAATCCCAGCTACTCAGGAGACTGAGGCAAGAAACTCACTGGAACCTGGGAAGCAGAGGCTGCAGTCAGCCGAGATTGTGCTACTGCACTCGAGCCTGGGTAACAGAGTGAGACTGTGTCTCAAAAAAAAAAAAAAAAAAACAACATATAATAGAAGCACTTCCCACTACCCTGTGTCCTCCCCTCCCACCCTGCCCCGTCCCACCTTCCCCAGAGACCTCCTCTCTGACTGGCCCTCACCTTGTGAGTCATCAGCAACTTAAAGACACTGGAGAGAAGGCTGGACACATGAAGCTGGAAAAACAAAATAAAGGCTAATGCAGACCACAGAGCCTTCCAGAACCGATTCTTTCCCACCACCCACACACTCTCAGCCCCAGGATCCCACCCCACTCCCCCGCCAGGGCATACATACATCAGTGAGCGCAAAAGGGACCATCTGACAAACTTGGAAAGGACTCCTCCAGCACAAGCCCAACTCCCACCTCAAGACTCGGTCACAGAGGCTTTTGGAGGACAAGCTTTTGAGCCCCACCCACCCCATCCCTGAAGCAACCACAAAAATCACACCTGCCTGTAATCCTAGCACTTTGGGAGGCCAAGGTGGGAGGATCACTTGAGGTCAGGAGTTCGAGACCAGCCTGGCCAACATGGTGAAACTCCATTTCTACTAAAAATATAAAAATTAGCCGGACGTGGTAGCGGATGCCTGTAGTCCCAGCTACTCAGGAGCCAGAGGCAGGAGAATTTGCTTGAACCTGGGAGGTGGAGGTTGCAGTGAGCCAAGATCGCACCACTACACTCCAAC
The DNA here is from genome assembly GCF_043159975.1 of Macaca nemestrina. Taxonomy (NCBI): domain Eukaryota; kingdom Metazoa; phylum Chordata; class Mammalia; order Primates; family Cercopithecidae; genus Macaca; species Macaca nemestrina. The sequence goes on from NC_092128.1 coordinate 18,296,978, forward strand.
TTGGGTGACACAGCAAGACTCCGTCTCAAAAAAATTTAAAAAAATAATCACAACTGGATAGACTAGATCAGCAGGGCCAGCGTGCCAGTGGCCACTCCTTGTCTGACCCATTCCTATTAATGCGGCCATGAACTTGGGGATAAAACAGTCAATTTTGCTAGAACTGTGTGTAAAATACAAAGCAGGCTCTGGCTTGGGTTTAAATAAGGGACATGTGCATTGGGCACATCATTTGGCTGCTTGGAGACCACAGTCCTCCCTCCCTGTGTGCTTGGCTGTCCCCAAATGAACAGTGACCCTGGATGAGGAAGGAGCTGCAGCCTCCTAAGTGGCACTGCACAAAGAGGCCCCCTTGAGCACCAGGAACTTCATCGGGCCTCCTCATGCCTGGAAGATGTGGGGTGGCTCTTTTTTTGCTTTAACACTCACACCCCTCATAAAGAGATCTCCCTTAGACCCAGGATCTGCTCTGCCCCAGGCCAGGTATGGACACCCCGGCCCCTGTTCCGCAAGTAACCTGCCCACCTTCTCCAGGGTGATGGTGTTCTTCCTGGCCTGGGTCACCAGCGTGGCCATCTCGGTTTTGAACCCCTCCACATCCCTGCACTCGCTGGCCCGGGCATGATGCAGGATCAGCTCAGCCACTCTCTGGCCCTGAAAGATGCAAAAGAAAAGGGACTTGGAGTGGAGCGAGCATAAACCTGGACGTGGTGCCCAAGCGTCTTTCTCATCTCAGCAGCTCCACCCTGACTTTTCTGGCATCTTGCTTTTGGCTCTTCCTCCTCGGGCTGTGATGTTTTCCCTTTGCCCAAACCCACAGGGAGGAATGCCCCCACTCCTGCTGCACTGCACCTCAGTGCTTAACCTTGGCCCAGGGGACACTTTCAAACCAACTTCAGGCCCCAGCTTTGGATTTGCCCTCTCGGAGGCGGGGACTGTCCTGCATTTTGCTGTTTTAATCCCAACATTTTGGGAGGCCGAGGCAGGTGGATCACCTGCGGTCAGGAGTTCAAGGCAGCCTGACCAACATGGTGAAACCCCATCTCTGCTAAAAATACAAAAATTAGCCGGGCGTGGTGGTAGACGCCTGTAATCCCAGCTACCTGGGAGGCTGAGGCAGGAGAATTACTTGAACCTGAGAGGTAGAGGTTGCAGTGAGCTGAGATTGTGCCACTGCACTCCAGCCCAGGTGACAGAGTGAGATTCCATCTCAAAAAAATAATTAATTAATTTTTAAAAAAAAAACAAAAAAAAACACAGTTCTCTTTTTTCCAGCGTTCTTCTTGCTGGAGAATTCTTTGCCGGCTGGCCAGAGCATCTCTTCACAGTCACCCTCGATGTAGTCCTTTCACTTGACTCTGCAGAGGCCTTGCCGAATGCCTTTTCTCTGAATAATCATTCTCAACCACTGCAGCCCCTCAGAATTATAGGGGAGGCTGCAAAAACTACTCATGTCCCCACATCGGACGTGCCAGCATGCTGTGCCCCACTTAGAGGCTGTGTTCTCTATGCTGTCGCATCTCACCAGCCTGCCACCTTGAAGCAGGTAGCACACACCAAGGGCAGCCATAATCTGGTCAAGAAGCCAGCGTTCCTGGTGACCACCTGGATGTTTGCTGGAGAAGGACCAGAAATTACTAACACGAAACAGCACTTGTTTATTCCCATGGTCCCAAACCATTTGCCACTCAGAACTGGCCTGATTCGCACCCAACACCTGCTAACAGAAAGCCCCGTAAGGGCAGCCTAGCCTCCTGTCCTCCTGCCTCCCTCCACTCGTTTCCGGCAGGATGGCAAGTGTGAGCATTGATAAGAATGACTGGGCTAATGAGACCTGTCCTGTGTCAAGACAGAGACATTCCGGCCGGGTGCAGTGGCTCACACCTGTAATCCCAGCACTTTGGGAAGCTGAGGCAGGCGGATCACCTGAGGTCAGGAGTTCGAGATCAGCCTGGCCAACATGGTGAAACCCCATCTCTACTAAAAATACAAAAAGTAGCCAGGCATGGTGGCATGTGCCTGTAATCCCTGCTACTCAGGAGGTATAGCAGGAGAATTGCTTGAATCCAGGAGGTGAAGGTTGCAGTGAGCCGAGATCACTCCACGGCACTCCAGCCTGGGTGACAGAGTGAGACTCTGTCTCAAAAAAAAAAGACAGAGACAGAGGCATTCCCCAGAGTACAAAAGATTTGCCCCCCACCTAGCCTGTAGTCCTAGCTACTCAGGAGGCTGAGATGGGAGGATGGCTTGAGCCCAAGGCAGCCTGCACAATATAGCAAGACCCCATCTCCATTAATTTTTTGAAACTTTAAAATAAAAACAAGGTCTCTCTCTGTCACCCTGGCTGGAGAGCAGTGCAATCCTAGTTCACCACAGCCTTGAACTCCTGAGCTCAAGCGATTCTCTCACCTCAGCCTCCCAAGTAGCTGCGACCACAGGTGCACACCACCAAGCCTGGCTTTTTCTTTTCTTTTTTTTTTTTGAAATGGAGTCTCACTCTTTCACCCAGGCTGGAGTGAAGTGGCCTGATCTCAGCTTACTGCAACCTCTGCCCCCTGGAGTTCAAGCGATTCTCCTACCTCAGCCTCCTAAGTAGCTGGGATTACAGGCGCACGCCACCATGCCCGGCTAATTTTGTATTTTTGTAGAGACCATGTTGGCCAGGCTGGACTCGAACTCCTGACCTCAAGTGATCGACCCGCCCTGGCCTCCCAAAGTGCTGAGATTACAGGCATGAGCCACTGTGCCTGGCCTATTTTCTTATTTTTTATAGAGACAGGGTCTCACTATGTTGCTCGGGCTGGCCTTGAACTCCTGGGCTCAAGCAATCCTCCCGCCTCAGGCTTCCAAAGTGCTGGGATTACAGGTCTGAGACACCATGCCTCACCAACTTTTTTAATTTAAAAAAATTCACCCCAACTTCTGTGGTCCCAGTGAGTCTCACCTGCCCCATCACCACAGCCATGAAAACTGCCCGGAAATTCCTCAGGTCGGAGGCCTGCAGCTCCGCCACAATGCCAGCATCCAGCAGCACCAGTCGCAGTGGGCACAGGGAAGATGGCACGGCCACCACCAGAGTGTCACAGACGTCCGCCTGCTGCAGCTGCGCCTCCCGACTCGAGGACAGGCTGTCGGCACCCTGGACCAGGATGTTTCCAGGGTGAAGGTCCGCATGCACAAAGTTATCCACAAATATCTGGAAGGAGATCACACTGCTCATGAGTGAGTCACCCCTACAGCACCACCAAGCTACACAGAAAGAAAGTTGCTGGGTGACAATAAATTCCCAGCAATCTATCAGCCACAAAGAGGTGCATGTCCTAAAGACCTTTCTTGTTTAGATGTCAACTCAGAATTTGTACAGGATGAGCTAAGTTAAAGTTTCAAAATAAAAATTATTTTCAAAGCATTTTAAAAAGATTATAAAGGGGCTGGTCTCAGTGGCTTTACACAATCCCAGCACTTTGGGAGGCCAATGAAGGAGGGTCACTTGAGCCCAGGAGTTCAAGATTACTCAAGTTCAAGATCATAGTTCAAGAGCTATGATCATGCCACTGCACCCCAGCCTGGGTGACACAGCAGGACCCCATCTTGTAAAAATAAATAAATAAGGCTGGGTGTGGTGGCTCACGCCTGTAATCCCAGCACTTTGGGAGACTGAGGTGGGTGGATCACTTGAGGTCAGGAGTTAAAGACCAGCCTGGCCAACAAGGTGAAACCTTGCCTCTACTAAAAATACAAAAATTAGCTGGGCGTGGTGGCACATGCCTGTAAATCCCAGCTACCAAGTAGAGGCAGGGCAGGAGAATGGCTTGAACCTGGGAGGCAGAGGTTGGAGTGAGCCGAGATCATGCCACTGCACTCCAGTCTGGGCAACAGAGCGAGACTCCATCTCAAAAAATATATAATAAAAATAAATAAAATAAAAAGCCTAAGGCCAAACTGCATTTGAAATGCCTTATTTTTACTTTATGAGTTGAATCATTAATATTCTAACTAAAATAATTAGCTACTTATTAAAGACTTTCGGCCGGGCGCGGTGGCTCATGCCTGTAATCCCAGCACTTTGGGAGGCCGAGGCGGGTGGATCACGAGGTCAGGAGATTGAGACCATCCTGGCTAACATGGTGAAACCCCGTCTCTACTAAAAATACAAAAAAAAATTAGCCGGGCACGGTGGCGGGTGCCTGTGGTCCCAGCTACTCGGGAGGCTGAGGCAGGAGAATGTCGTGAACCCGGGAGGCAGAGCTTGCAGTGAGCCAAGATCGCACCACTGCACTCCAGCCTGGGCGACTGAGCAAGATTCCATCTCAAAAAAAGAAAAAAAAAAAAAAAAAATAGATTTTCCCCAAACCTCTATGTTCTTAAAACTCATAGAATTGCATTTCTTTAAAAACAGCTCATAAATCAGACTTTCCCTCCATTACTTCAACCTGTCCACATCAGTGAGGTGTGAGAGTGAGTGCCACTAGCAGCCACATGCACACAGAGCCCTTCTGTGGAGGAGGACACAGTTCTCAGGACATACTGGCATGCAGAATTGGAGGAGCAGGAAGGACACAGCTTTGAACCTGCTAAACTGGACAGCAACCCCCAGGGATTGTGTTGGATTCAGGCATGGCTTGTGGAACAGGAATCAGCCTCCAATAATCAGTCATCTCAGAGGTCAGAGAAACCCCAGCAATCCTTCCACAGGAGATGAGAGGAGAGACCAAGGCAGGAGCAGAACAGCTGCTGGTGGATGGGCTCTCGGGACTGCTTCCAGCTGACACAGGGCCCCAAGCACCATGGATCCCTCCTCCCTGTAGATCCAGGCCATAGACCCCATCCCTCATGGCGGCAGACCATGAAAGGACTGTCCTAATCCAGATTGTAGCTTTGGTAGGGATAAGGGAAGCTGCTACCCATGTGAAAATCCTGGGACCTAGGGGGCTGGAACCTGCACACCTGCAGGACATGGTCACCAAAGGCTGGGCTGACCCTCCAGCAAGGCTAGCGCCTCCTAAGTAGGTCACTAATCTTGGCCCTGGTATACTTTTTTTTTTTCTTTCTGAGACTGAGTCTCACTCTGTTGCCCAGGCTAGAGTATAATGGTCTGATCTCAGCTCATTGCAACCTCCACTTCTTGGGTTCAAGCGATTCTCCTGCCTCAGCCTCCCAAGTAGCTGGGACTACAGGCAGGCACCACCACACCTGGCTAATTTTTTGTAGTTTTAGTAGAGATGGGTTTCACCACGTTGGCCAGGCTGGTCTGAACTCCTGACCTCAAGTGATCTCCCCGCCTCAGCCTCCCAAAGTGCTGGGATTACAGGAGTGAGCCATCATGCCTGGCCTGGCCTGGCCTGGTATACTTTTAAAATTTCACTGAGCATAATTTAAGATCTATGCACTTTATAGAATGTTGCTGTAATTCAGTTTGTTTGTTTTTTTTTAAGTTTCTGAATCTTCTGGAACCTTGCCTTCAGCTCCACCCAGGGTCTCATGCCCCGATCCTGACCCCAAAACTGGAGCCCTCTCATCCTCTCTCCTCTCCTGGTGCTGCTTCATGCTGCTTCTCCCCTGGCTACATCCCTCTTGTGCCCCTTGGAGCCCTGTTCCTGTGGACAAAGTCCTCTTGCCACTAGGTTCTAACTGCAACTACTGAATTGAAACCTAGGTGTGCCTCAACAATCCTGCTTCTCCAGGAGCCAGAGGGGTGGGAGCTGCTGACTCCCCATCCCACAGGCCCTGGGATGGAGTGGAGTTGGGGTTGGAGAGGAGTCACCTGAGCCTACCCCTAAAATGGCTCTCAGCCTTCTGCACGTGCGTGCGTGCTGTCAGCCTGCAGGACTCCACCTGTTCTGAGCGACCCTGCTGCGGGGACTCCAAATGTGCCTCCACCCACAGCTCCATCTCTGACTCCTCAATTCATTCTCCAGCTCTCACCACATGCCTGGGTCTTCGCTACCATGATTCTTTGCCTCTGAGACCTAGGTATTCTTCCTCCCTATCCACCTCGACCCTGTCGCCCATTCCTGTCATCCATCCCTTCAACCACTGTCCTCCGTCCCAACCACCAGAAAGACCAGACCCCCAACAATCTAAGATCTTCTTCCTTTGGTCCTGCATGGGGGCTGCTAACAATGCTGGGTCACAATTACTACCAATAAAGGCAGCCATAACTAGCGTGGCTTAGGACTCACTGTGGCTTCTTAGGAATTTCCACTCCTTTAACCATCATGCGGACCCTATGAGGAAGGCACTTCTTATCCTCTTTTGAAAGATAAGAAGCCTGAGGACAAAGGTTAAGTAACTGGCCCCAGACACTCCTCTCTGCCCCGAGCTAGTAAGCTGGAAGCTGAGATTTGAACTCAAAACAAATCCTGCTCTGGGCTCCCAGCTCCTAACCCCCAGGCTACACTGCATATAGGCAAAACACCCCCTCTGCCTCTCCCACACCAACATGGCTTGCCCCTCCTGACGACCATCCACATTTTCCAAGTAGCTCTTTCTAGTCCCAGGGCAGCAGTTTCAAACCTCTCTATTCTCTTTAAACCTCCTCTCCCACAACCCTCTGCATCCTACTCTCAGCAGAGAACAATGGCCCCTCTTAGTTCACAAGGAAATAGAAGGTTTCCCCTGGAAGCACCATCAAATCCTGTCCCTGTGCCTGTAAGTTTCTCCATCCCTCCAGCCCAGGGTTTCTCAGTCTATTGCTGGGGGTGGGGACGGCCGTCCCTGCACTCTGGGGTGGTAAGCTCCTGGCTTCTTCCTGACAGGTGCCAGCAGCACCCCCGACCCCCAGCTATAACAACCAAGAATGTCTCCAGACATCACCAGGTGTCCCCTGGTAGACAAAACCACCCTGTTGTAAACCACGGCTCTGGCCTTTGTGAAACAAAGAATGCCCTCCTGATGCAGCCAGGCCCTTCTTCAGCTGGGGGGCCTTCAGAATCCTCGCTGGTAGATACAGGAAAGACAAAACCTACCAAGAGTTCTTAGGAGGTGGAAACACTTGAACATGTTCAAATGTCCAAGAATCAAAATCTACCTTCTGGCTCCCCTGACTCTCGTCTCACCCTCCCGCTCCAACTCCATGAAGCGGACATGAGGTTGTGACATTAGGGCATTCCTCAGCATAAAAACCTCCTATGTCTTTTTATGGTTTTTTGTTTTTGTTTTTGTTTTTTTAGATGGAGCTCTGTCGCCAGGCCGGAGTGCAGTGCCGTGATCTCAGCTCACTGCAATCCCTGCCTCCTGGGTTCAAGCAATTCCCCTGCCTCAGTCTCCCGAGTAGCTGGGACTGCCACCACCTCATGGTGGTAGTTTTTGTATTTTTGGTGCTAATTTTTGTTTTTTTTTTTTTGTTTTTTTGTTTTTTTTTTGTAGTGACAGGGTTTCGAAATGTTGCTCAGGCTGGTCTCAAACCCCTGGGCTCAAGCAATCTCCCCGCCTCAGCCTCCTGAAGTGCTGGGATTACAGGCATGAGCCACTGCGCCCAGCCAACACTCTCCTATGTCCTAATCTGGGCACTGGGATGCTTTTTAAAAATTCACTAAGCATCATTTAAGATCTGAGTACCTTATATTTAAATATTATTGGAATTCAATTTTTTAAAGTTAAGGGCAAAAAGCTTCAAAATGAACTTATCTGCCCTTGGATTAAAGTCCAAACTCTTTCATATATTTACTAGACCCTTCGTGATCAGGCCCCTTTCACCTCCTCAGCCTCAGCAATCACTGCTCCTCCTTCAAACTCTCTTGCAAGCCATACTAAGTGCTTTCATCTCTCCAAGGGCATCATGCAGTAGCTCACCCAGGCCTCGGCAAAAGCTGTTCTCTCTGGACAACTCCCTGCCACCTGTCCTTATGCAGTGACACCTAGACCTTCACACTGTAGCCAAGATGGAGCCACTTCCTGAGTTAATCCCTGGGTTAGCATAAGCCCCTCCGAAATGACCCTTTGGCACCCTGCACCTATCCCTATAAATCAGTGACTTAGTCGTAGCCTGTCTTCCCAAGGAACAGTATGTCATGAGCATCGTAATTGTGTCTATTTTGCTCACTACTGTAATCCCAGCCCTTAATTCAGTGCTTGGCACCTAGCAGGTGCTCAATAAACATGTGCTGAACAAATGAGCAAAGCAGCATTTAAAATATGATATTGTCTCAGCTGTTCGCTAAACTACAGGCAATGCTGGCAGAACTGGGTCATAGTCACCCTTCTGCCCACAGCACACAGAGCCTGAGCCACTGACAAAGTACTTAAGAGGCTGGGCACAGTGGCTCATGCCTGTAATCCCAACACTTTGGGAGGGAGGCCAAGGTGGGAGAATCACTTGGGCCCAGGAGTTCAAGACTCCCCTGGACAACATAGTGAGACCCTGCCCCTACAAAACAATTTTTAAAATTAGCCAGGGTTGGTGGCTCATGTTTGTAGTCCCAGCTACTCAGGAGGCTGAGGAGTGAGGAGGGAGGATCACCTGAGCCCAAGAGGTTGAGGCTGTAGTGCGCGGAGATTTTGCCACTGTACTCCAGCCTGGGCAACAGAATGAGACCCTATCTTAAAAAAGGAAAAAAAAAAAAAAGTGCTTCACAGACACCATGGACATATGGCCATTTATGGTAGCCTCCACTCTTTCTAGACCAGACTTTCTCAACCTGGCAGCTTGCTGCTTGGCTCTCCTTCCCACCCAGATAGCCAGAGTCCCAGCCCACTCCCCATCTGCAAGCTGACCACATGCTGGGCCTGAGCCCACTCCAGCCATGAGCTCACCATCTTCAGGAGCATGTTGATCCCCAGCCGTGCAATCTTCCTCTTCAAGTCCACAGGAATTCCTGCCTGCTGGTAACTGGACACAGGCACACTCTCCTTCAGAAAGACCAGGGAGAGAACAGCTTAATCCCAGCCAGCCTGTGATGCCGGCTCCTCCTCCCACGTGGCACTACAGCACTGCCTTCTCACTGATTAGGAAGTAACCCAAAGAGTTCTTCCTTTCCTAGAACCCATCTGTCATTCAGCCATGTGCAGTGGCTCACACCTGTAATAAGCACCTTGGGAGGCCAACGTGGGTGGATCACTTGGCCCAGGGATTCAAGACCAGCCCGGACAACGTGGTAAAACCCCATCTCTACAAAAAATACCAAAATTAGCCATGGGTGGTGGTGCACAACTGTGGTCCCAGCTACTCAAGAGGCTGAGGTGGAAGAACCACCTCAGCTCGGAAAGTCACAGCTTCAGTGAGCTGAGACTGCGCCACTGCACTCTAGCCTGAGTGACAGGGACTCTGTCTCAAACAAAACAAAACAAAAATCTGTCATCCACACATTGATTTGAACTTCTTTACATTCCCTCCTATAACAGCTATCAGAAGGATGACAAGTCACATAGGTTTACTGGAAAGGAAACTTATCAATCCTGCTACTGAAGATAAGAGATGTGATGTCCTGAAACAATAGGGGCGGGCATCAGAGAATTGGTTTCTGGGCAAGAATCAGCCAGTGGGGATCCGGGCAATATAAGGAGACCCCATCTCTACAAAAAAAAAAAAAAAAAGTAGCCAGGTGTGGTGGCTAACACCTATAATCCTAGCACTTTGGGAAACCAAGGCAGGAGGATCACTTGAACTCGGGAGTTTGAGACCAGCCTAGGCAACGGGGTGAAACCCAGGCTCTACAAAAAAATACAAAAATTAGTCAGACATGGTGGCTTGTGCCTATGGTCCCAGCTACTTGGGAGGCTGAGGTGGAAGGATCACTTGAGCCCAGGAGGTGGAGGCTGCAGTGAGCCGAGATCATGCCACTGTACCACAGCCTGGGCAAGAGAGCAAGACCTTGTCTCAAAAAAAAAAAAATTGTCAAAACAACCCATGGAGATAGATCTTGTTATCCCTAATTAACAAATGAAGGCATCAAAGCCCAGAGAAGTTAAGCAGCTTGCTCAAGTTCACACAGCTAGGAACACTGCGTGGTTCACGTCATGTTCATGAGATTCCCTGAATCTCACATCACCATCTGTAAAGAGGAGGCTGGGCTGGGTGCAGTGGCTCACGCCTGTAATCCCAGCACTTTGGGAGGCCGAGGCGGGCAGATCACTTGTGGTCAGGAGTTCAAGACCAGCCTGGCCAACGTGGCAAAACTCCATCTCTACTAAAAAATACAAAAATTAGCCAGGTGTGGTGGCACGCACCTGTAATCCCAGCTACTTGGGAGGCTGAGGCACGAGAATCACTTGAACCTGGGAGGCGGAGGTTGCAGTGAACTGAGATCATGCCACTGCACTCTAGCCTGGGCTTCAGAGTGAGACTCTGTCTCAAAAAAAAAAAAAAGAGAGAGAAGGCTGAACTAGAGTAGAGGATAGCTAGGGCAAGTGAGATGACACAAGGTTGTTCAGCACTTTCTCTGTGCCCAGCTCCTCGTTTTGCATTCAGTGTGTCATTTACTCCTGAGACAATCCTGTAAGGCAGGTCACTACCTAATAAAATGGGAGAGTAGATTTTCAAATCTAGGAGGTCGGGCCACACCCAGTGCTCTCAGCTACCTCACTACAACACTGCCTCCCCCACCCCCGAGGCCAACACGTCCCAGCTCCTCACAATTTTACCACACAAATCCCATCCTCTCTCCAGACTGAAGCCTTTCTGTGGGCTGGAGACAACCCCACTGCAAGTGGCAAGCGAAAGGTATGGCCAGGCAAAGCCACCACTCTTACTTCATACGTTTCCACCAAGACTTCCCTGGTGACAAAGGGGCGCAGAGGGGTGGGGAACTTGACAGCTTTCACATTCTGGAAGTTGACCTGGAAGTGTTCTAGATTCTGAGCTTCATAACGCAGGTCGATCTACAGAGAAATGAACAGAAAGGAGGGCTAGTCTGGGCACAGTCACACTGACATCTGCAATGCCAAGGAGCCGGCAAGTCATGAGATCCACCCCACCTTCCCCACCAGCTTGCCCCACAGGACTTGTCCAGAAACTCAGGAGGCAAAATCCGTGGGCTACAGCCTGCCCCAACAATCCCAGATCTCTGTGTGAATTCCTGGAGGCTGCAGACAGCAGGTGCCCTGGTGGGCTTTGGGCTGTACTGCTTCTCCGCTACTCTCGCCCTTGCCACCCGTCTGCTTCACACCAGCCCACGGGTCCCTTCTCCGTCTCCCTGGGATCTGGCTTCTCTAGGCCCAGCCCCCAGCCCTCTCTTTCCATGAGGGCCAGCATGCTGTAGCCACTTCCACACAGGGCTCCCCGTCTCACAGCAGCTCTCCACCCACCGCATCAACATTGCCACCGCTACTCTCCCCAGCCACCACTCAACAGACCCAAAGGACCAGTTCCAGGTTTATCATCAACCTCTGTGGGCATCCGGGGCTGGTGCTGCTGCTGACCTGGCTCTTCGTGGTGGCTCTTTCTCTGGCACCTGCCCTTCACTCTCCCGGCGTCCCTGCTGCCTCTCACTGTCCTGTCTTGGCCGGGTCTCCTGTACCCCCAGGAGCTGATGTCCTTTCTCCTGACTGAAGTCAGCGTGTGTGCCCCCTTGACATCCACCAAGCCCTCAGCCGGTGCCTCCTCTGACAGCACCTTGATCCCCAGGTCAGACCTCAATGCCAGCCTCCAGAGTGACATATCCAATGACACCTGGATGTGGCCCGGTGGGAGCCCAGAGACCCTGAAGCTCAACATCTAAATGGAATTTCCCTTCACCATCCCCACACATTCAGTCACCTTTGAGTCCCCAGATCACGCCTTCTCTCTTCCCGTCCGTGCACAGCAACGGCCCAGTGCCATCAAGTCTGCAGACCTCACCGCCCTCAGATCAGTCCCTCTCCCACAATGCCATTCCCAAGGCACATGCCCTCAGATCCCGTCACCTGAGCTCAAACAGAGGTGCCTCGGGTGTGCTCCTTGACCCATCCTTCCCCTCCGATCCATCACCTGCATGGTGAAGTCTGCACTCCTTAGAATGGCATCCAGGTGGGTCATGATTTGGCCCCTACTTCTCTGTCCAGGTCCATCTCTCATGGCACCTTCCCCTTCCTTTTACCACCCAAGACCTGGCCTCACCCAACTCCACAGAGTGCTCAACATCCCAGAGTGGCTAACACACCCAGCTCTCCTCTGGCTTCTTTACTGCCTCTGATTGGAATGTTATTCCCCCACTTGGTCCAACTGCAAACACCAGTCACCTTTCAATACGCAGCTCAAGCCAAGGACAGCAACCACGTCCTCCTCCAAGCCCTGCTGAACCATGCTCAGGTTCAGCCAGGCTCAGGTTCATTGCTTCCAGGGCCTCCCTCAGATACCAGATGGCTCAGTCCCTGACTTAAAATTGCATAGTATTTGCATATAACCTATGCATATCCTCCCACATACTTTAAATCATCTCTAGATTATTTATAATACCTAACACAACCTAAACACTCTGTAAATCATTGTTAAACTGCATTGTTAAGGGAATAATGCAAGAAAAAAAAAGTCTGTACATGTTCAATACAGATGCAACTATCATATACCTAACTACATTTTTTATTGAATCCAGGAATACACAACCCATGGACAGAGGGCTAACTGTCTTTCTTTTTTTTTTTCAGATGGAGGCTTGCTCTGTTGCCCAGCCTGGAGTGCAAAAGCGTGATCTTGGCTCACTGCATTCTCCGCCTCCCGGGTTCAAGTGATTCTCCTGCCTCAGCCTCTCGAGTAGCTGGGATTACAGGTGTGTGCCACCATGCCCGGCTAATTTTTGTATTTTTAGTAGAGACAGTGTTTCGCCATGTTGGCCAGGCTGGTCTTGAACTCCTGACTTCAAGTGATCCACCTGCCACTGCCTCCCAAAGTGCTAGGATTACAGGTGTAAGCCACTGTGCCTGGCCCTGACTGTCTTTCTTAAGGATAGGAAAGCTCACTTGTTTTCTTTGTTTACCAGCTTCTAACAGAGTTTGGTTTTTGTTTTTTTTTTAGATGGGGTCTCCCTCTGTCACCCAGGCTGGAGTGCAGTGGCGTGATCATGGTTCACTGCAAACTCTGCCTCCCAGATTCAAGCGATTCTCCCACCTCAGCCTCCTGAGTAGCTGGGCTACAGACAAGCACCACCATGCCTGGCTAATTTTTTGTATTTTTAGTAGAGATGAGGTTTCACCATGTTGCCCAAACTGGTCTCAAACTCCTATCAAGCAATCCAGCCACCTCAGCCTCCCAAAGTCCTGAGATTACACGCATGAGCCACCGCACCCAGCCCTAACAGAGATTTTAGTCACTATTACATAAATTTATAAATGAATGGAGAGACACTCACACACTATATCCAGACCCACAACTCTAAGGTTTCCAGCCTAGGAACGTGATGGGACTACTGACAGATGGAGAGAGGCTTAGTTGGAAGAGCTGATTTTTTAAGGCAAATGGGGTGTAATTCAGAGACGTGAGTTTGAAGTGATAGAACCACATGATGTCTGTCAGACTTCTGCAAGGGGAACTGAAACTCAGAGGAGTGGGAAGATTGAGAGGAATTAATGCAGAGATGGTTGTTGGAATTGATGCCATTTTCTCTGTTTTAATTTGCTTTTATTATCAAATTACATTGCTCTGTAGCTATGAATGTTTGTGTCCCCCCAAAATTCCTGTGTTGAAATGCTAAGCCCTAAGGTGATGGTATTAGGAGATGAGGCCTTTAGGAGGTGATTAGGTCATGAGAGCAGAGCCTGCATGAATGGATTAGCACCTTTACACAAGGGACCCAAGACAGATCCCTTACCCCTTCCACCATGTGATGACACAGAAGGTGCCAATTATGAACCAGAAAGTGAGGCCTCACCAGACACCAAATCTGCCGATGCCTTGATCTAGAATTTTCAGCCTCCAGAACCTCGAGAAATACATTTCTGTTGTTTGTAAGCTACTTAGTTTATGGTATTCTGTCGAACAGACTAAGAGACTTTCTGAACATTAGAATGAATCCCTAGGACTTAAAATCTTAAATCAGAGGCTCTAAACAAAGACTTGGCAGGTTGCTTCTGAAAACCTGCCAATTTCTGCACTACCCAACAAGGAGCCAACAGGTGCCTACGTGGAGCCCCAACTCTCAGTGTGTTTGCTAAGTCTGTATCCTTATACAAATGTCCCAAGGGCCCTGAGCATGAAGGAGGTCCTTGTTGACTCAATTTGCCCTGGAATCAAAGCAGAACAAAGGCACAGTGTGTGACTTTGCTAATTATTTTCTCACTCTGGAGTCAGTGATTATGGCAGAAATAATGCTAGATGCTCTCCACCAAAATCATTTCCTTTTCCTCCCTGGCACAAAGGAAGATGGTGTTTCCCAAGCTCACAGTTAACACTGGGCCCATGCGGTTAAAGCTCTGATCAGTGAACGGGGAAGAAGCGATGTTTGCCACTTCCAGGCCTGGCCACAAAATCTCTTATGTGACCCTGCATGGCCTCTCCCTTCAATCCACGCTGACCCCAGATGACACATGTCGAAGGAGGCAGTGCCAAACTTGGGAAGAAATTGAGTCCCCTGAAACTAGGGAGTAGAGCTTCCTCTCTTGACCGGGCACGGTGGCTTAGGTCTGTTATCTCAGCACTTTGGAAGGCGGAGGAGGGAGAATGGCTTGAGCCCAGGAGTTCGAGATCAGCCTGGGCAACATAGCAAGACCCTGTCTCTATTTTTAAAACAATAAAATAAAGAGCTCCCTTTCTCTGCCTCAGTTCACCTGCACAGAACTTTGTTTTTTGTTTTTATTTTTATTTTGAGATGGAGTCTCGCTCTGTTGCCCAGGCTGGAGTGCAGTGGTGGGATCTCAGCTCCCTGCAACCTCCATCTCAGGTTCAAGCAATTCTCATGCCTCAGTCTCCTGAGTAGCTGGGAATACAGGCATGTACCACCACGCCCAGCTAATTTTTGTATTTTTAGTAGAGACAGTGTTACACCATATTGGCCAGGTTGATCTCGAACTCCTGGCCTCAAGTGATCAACCCGCCTCAGCCTCCCAAAGCGCTAGGATTACACACATGAGCCACCACTCTCGGCCAGAATTTTGATATAAGCAAAAACTTAACTCATTGCATTAAGCCACTGAGATTTGGGTGTTCTCTGTTTTATCAGCTAGTGTTACCAGCTCTAACACATCACATGAGCTATGACATACCGGAAAATTATTCATTCAACATTTACTAAGCAGCAGCTAATGGCAAGAACTATGTTAGGTGCTAGTTACAGCTGAGGGGAGGAGAACTCACCTGTTGGACCATCAGCTTCTCAAATTCCTCCACAATCTCAGGCAAGCTAAGCCACTTGATGCCTGGCAAAAGTCCGAGGACTCGGCTGCCAATCTTCATCAGCAGCAGGTCCATATGCACCTGAGCGAGCAGGCCAGGGTGTAACACCTGTCGGAAAGAGGAACCGTGAGACAGGAGGAGAAATCCGCTGGACACATTTTACCCAGCCAGGGCTGGGTCCCACCATCCAAGGAAGAGCCAGGTGGTTTCTCATCAAAGGAAAGAGAATGTGGTCCTGACTTCCAAGCAGCTAGTTCACTCCAGACCCAGTTCATTTTCCTCTATCAGATTATTCACAGCGCCACTTCAAGCCAATAAATGAAACAGCTTGCATGAAATAAGCTCTCAGATATTGGTAAGGCAAATAGAAATAAACGTGGGGGCGATTTGCATGGCGGGTGTTTCTGATCTGGGAAAGCTCAGTGGAGAGGTGAGCTGTGAGCTCTCAGAGCACTTACTTTCACTGCCACGGGGATGAGGTGACCTGGCTCAAGTTGGTGGCCAGGGACCTGAGCCTGAGACACCCCTGCGTTTGATCCAACCAGGTCAGCTTCAGGGAGGAGCAGCCTTTCTAGAAACGACTGGTCTGCGAGATTTCCTGGAGGTTTCCGGCCATTTCCAAGGTATCCAAAGAGCTCTCTCAAGCCCCCGACTGCCCCAGCATCTGGGAAGGGCGGCAGACAGGAGGCCCTGCCAAGTCTCTGGACGCTGTCAGTCTCCAGGAAGGCAGTGTTGGCGTATGCTTTGTACACCTGGGCCACGCAGCCTGAGCCCACAGGTTCCCGGTTCTCAAAAGAGAGGATGCTCCCCCAGTCCTCCCCAAAAGCCTGCCGAAGGAAGCGCTCAGTGTGAGCCCACGGGTGGGGGGTCACTCGGACATGCAGCTTGGAAAACTGGGCACAGAAAGCCTCGGAAAACAGATCGCGCCGGGTGCTGGCCCACTGGCCCAGTTTGATGTAGGTTGGGCCTGAGGTCTCGGTGGCTTTCAGAAGCAGGTGGAGCCAGAGGGTGGAGACGCTGGGAGCCAGGTAGGTGAGGGGGTAGAGGAGAAGGAGGGGGAAGAATTTCACCAACAGAGCGCCGGCGCGAAGCCAGAGGCGGAGATGCAGGAAGACGCCGCCCAAAGGTCCCGCTCGGGGGAGGCTCTCAGCGAGCCCCGCGCCGGCCGCTGCGCTGCAGCGGACCCTTTGCCGACCCAGGACGTCAGTGGCCCCCTCACCCACGTCCCCGCACACGGAGACGACCTTGGGCAAAGTACCCAGCAGAAGCCAGCAGAGCCTGGCATCGCGAGGGCACTCGGAGGGCCTCAGGAGGCTGAGTCCCTGTCTGAGCTCGAAGCACCTCAGGTGCGACAGGCAAACCCTGACGGAGACGCGCCAGGGCGCCACCATCCTCCCGAGGCCCGCGGCCCAAGCAGCCCGCCCTCCACTTCAGGGGCGCCCGCTCAGGCGAAGCTGCGGTGAAGCCGAAGCCCGGCCCTGCACCCGCGGGCGGAGCTGCCCATC
Organism: Macaca nemestrina; assembly: GCF_043159975.1. NCBI lineage: Eukaryota > Metazoa > Chordata > Mammalia > Primates > Cercopithecidae > Macaca > Macaca nemestrina. The sequence continues at coordinate 18,313,724 of NC_092128.1, forward strand.
CGAGCCGGCTCCGCGCCCCGCTCCCGCCCGCACCTCGCAGGGCCTCAGGCCGGAGGCCCGCGCCCCGCCTGACACCCGCCGGCCGCGCCGAGCCGCACGGAAGGGGCTGTCAGACCGCACCAACTGCGGAACGGGAGGAGCCAGGACCCACGCGAAGCCAGGCCCCCGGCGCGCGCGACCTGAGCGACGGGGCCGCGCGGGCGGAGGCAGGGGCCGGGCAGCCGCAGGGTCACCGCGCTTCCAGGCGCCAGTGCGAGACAGCTGGGGAGCGGGCACCAGCCCACGGCGCGGGCGCGGCGGGGGCCGGGAGGGCGGGGCGCAGCGTTGGGGGCGGAGCGTGGAGGGCGGGAGGCGCGTCGGGGGCGGAGCCTCGGGGGCGGGCGGGGGTGCAGGCGAAGGGAACCCAGGCACCGAGGGCTGTGGTGGAGGGGAGGGGCGCAGGAGATGAGTGGGACGGGTTCGGCCACTGGGTTGTAAGCGCCATTGCAAAATTACAACAGATAATGAAAGAGATCTGACCTAACCAACTCCATCTTCCTTCTAACCTCCAAGCTGTCCTTGTTCATTCCTGGGCGTAGGCTGAACTAACTTTGGGAGGAACTTAGTTTATACTTTATAGTTTAAAACAAAGATGATAACAGCCCTTTCTTAAAACAAACCTCCTTCTTGCCTGGGGAATAGACTGTCTTTGTAGGACTAACAAATTAACCACAAGATTAGAAAGTATGGTTTAGGAGTCCGGCAGCTGGAGGCTGCAAGATTCTGACCCTCCCTAAACTGCTCATAAGATCAGCGCTCAAGATATTTTGCAGACCCTGCCCTTGATGGATCAACTGACACCTCCCAGATGGACAAACCGGGTTATCTGATCTTGGGCCCCCACTCGGGAACTAACTTAGCGCAAGGGGACAGCTTCAATTCCCTAAGATTTCATCTCTGACCCAACCAGTCAGCACTCTCCACTCATTGGCCTTCCCCCACCCACCAAGTTGTCCTTAAAAACTCTGCTCCCCGAATGCTCGGGGAGACTGACCTGAGTAAGAATAAAACTCCCGTCTCCTGTGCAGCCGGATCTGTGTGAATTACTCCTTCTCTATTGCAATTCCCCTGTCTTGATAAATCGGCTCTGTCTAGGCAGCGGGCAAGGTGAACCCGCTGGGCTGTTACAGGGTGGCCTGGGGGGGCAGAGGGCTGGGTGCTGGGCGGTGAGGGTCGCGGGGAGCAGAGGGTCGGTGACAGAGGCCTGGGCAGCCAGGGTCTTCCGGGAGAGCCCCGGACCCGCCCCTTAAAGAGGACGGCGACCCCAGGCCGAGACCGCCCTGCGCTTGAGTCCTGGGTCCCGGGTAACAAAACGCAAAGGCACCTTCTATGTCCCCCTCCGCACGTCTGTCTCCCCACTGACTTCTTCGTATCTTTCATTATTCCAAAGAGCGTGGCTGAAAAGTATGAAGGCAGGTTCTGAACACAGGTTCGCTTTTCAGCGGGGGTTTGGGGGGCGGTGTTGGATGGGGGAATTGGATGCTGTGTCCTCGGCTGCATTAATTCAGCAATTGTGTTGGACCTTGGGGAAAGGCTCCGGAAAGGCCGTATTCATTTATTCAACAGTACTCATTGAGCCCAGTAAATATTTATTGAGCCCAATCTCATATTTGTCGAGCCTCAATAATATATACTGATCAAGCTAGGTAATGTGCTGGACCCTGGGAAAGTGGACACAAATATCCTGCCTGTACTGGCTGAATAGGTAATGATGGGGACCCAACATGGGAACACGTAAATGTGCAATTTCAATTTTTTTAAAAAAACACCCTCGATAAGAAATCAAATGTGCAATTTCAAAGTGTGGCAAAGCCATGCAAGAAATGACAGGGCGCCGTGGCTCACGCCTGTAATCCCAGCACTTTGGGAGGCCGAGGCAGGGGGATCACTTGAGGTCAGGCATTCAAGACCAGCCTGGCCAACGTGGTAAAACCCCATCTCTACTAAAAATACAAAAATCAGCTGGGTGTGGTGGTGCACGCCTGTAGTCCCAGCTTACTCAGCAGGCTGAGGCAGGAGAATGGCTTGAATCCAGGAGGCGGAGGTTACAGTGAGCCGGGATCGCACCACTGCACTCCAGCCTGGGCGACAGAGGGCGACTCTGAAAAAAAAAAAAAAAAAACATGAAATAAAAAAATTACCAGGGGCACACATAGCATGTGGCTACCCTGGAGAGGAAGGGAAGGCCAGAGAAGGCCTTAGAGCAGGGGGTCAAATAAAGCCCTAAACATAGGAGGGAGTTTGGTGTGAGGTTTGGGAGGCGGGGATGTTGTGTAACCTTGAAGTCGGGTGGCCCTGTGACCAAGGGGAGAGGGTTGGAGCTTGGAAATCAGCCCACAGAGACCTCCAAGGGTCCCATGTTACTGCTTCTAAACCATCTTCTCTGTCCTTTGAGATTTTTGCAGCTGCCTGCCTTGAGGGGCCACAGTCACCTCTACGTATAGACAGGCTTTATCCCCATGTGAGTGAGAGGCTTCCACAGAAATCTGCCCAAGGGTCAGTCTGTGGGCATCATAAGGGGAAGGGGCACTAAGGAAAGAGAAGCAAGGGGCCGGGCGCGGTGGCTCACGCATGTAATCCCAGCACTTTGGGAGGCGGAGGCGGGCGGATCACGAGGTCTGGAGATGGAGACCATCCTGGCTAACACGGTGAAACCCCGTCTCTACTAAAAACACACAAAATTAGCCGGGCGTGGTGGCAGGCGCCTGTAGTCCTAGCTACTCAGGAGGCTGAGACAGGAGAATGGCGTGAACCCGGGAGGCGGAGCTTGCAGTGAGCTGAGATCCGGCCACTGCGCTCCAGCCTGGGCCGCGACAGAGCGAGACTCCGTCTCAAAAAAAAAAGAAAGAGAGAGAGAGAGAGAAGCAAAAACAGGCCTATGTCCTCGGTTCCCACGGCTGGAAGTGTGACAGCCATTCCTTAAGGAGGTCCCAAACTGTGGGACCTAGGCTGTTGCTACAAACAGGAATGGGGGGATGACCAATGGCTCCTCTTGCCTTGATAACTAACAATCCGCTCCCCAGAGGTCAAACTTACCACCACTAGTTTGTAATAGAACCAGTCATTAATTGACCCCTTCCCTAACTTCCTCCTGATTTATTTACCCACTATTTAGGACAAAAAAAAAAAAAAAAAAAAAAAAAGATGTATAGAATATTCTTGTGTGCCTCTGATTCACCAAGGAGTTAATCGAGGACTTAATTTGAAACCAGGGGCCCTAGGTTCTAGCCCTTTATTAGGAGGTAACAATATGATTCTAGTACTGCTCTCTTCAAAGCACGAAAACAACAATAATAGCAACAAAACAATATGATTCCAGGTATGTCTCTCTGGACCTTTGTTTCTCCTTAAGCAAAACGTTGGGGGGAATTTAATGAAAGCTATCCAAATTCAACTAAAAGCTCCAGGCTGGGCTCAGTGGCTCAGGGGCTGGGCGCCATGGCTCAGGCTGGGTGCGGTGGCTCACGCCTGTAATCCCAGCACTTTGGGAGGCCAAGGCAGGTGGATCACCTGAGGTCAGGAGTTCAGGACCAGCCTGACCAACAGGGAGAAACCCCGTCTCCACTAAAAATACAAAATTAGCTGGGCGTGGTGACGTATGCCTGTAATCCCAGCTACTCAGGAGGCTGAGGCAGGAGAATTGCTTGAACCCAGGAGGCGGAGGTTGCAGCGAGCTGAGATCATGCCATTGCACTCCAGTCTGGGTAACAAGAGGGAAATTCTATCCCCCTCCCCCTCCAAAAAAAAGCTCTACAAGTCCTCCAGATGTGCATTTATGATTCTGGGAATTAGTACATTTTTTGTTTGTTTGTTTTTTGGGGTATTTTTTGTTTTTTTGTTTTTTTTTTTTTTTTGAGATGGAGTCTTGCTCTGTCACCCAGGCTGGAGTGCCGTGGCGCGATCTTGGCTCACTGCAAGCTCCACCTACCAGGTTCATGCCATTCTCCTGCCTCAGCCTCCTGAGCAGCTGGGACACAGGCGCCCGCCACCATGCCTGGCTAATTTTTTGTATTTTTAGTACAGATGGGGTTTCACCATGTTAGCCAGGATGGTCTCGATCAATTCTGGGAATTAGTACATTTAACAGTAGTTAAGAACGGCAAATTATGGAGCTAAATAGGTATGGCCTCAATCCCTAGTTACTTAACCTCTCTGAGCCTCTGTTCCCCATCTGTAACCACTGGAGGCTGTGGTAAGGAGTAAGCCAGCTGTCTGTGATGTGCTTAGCACCATGATTCAATAAACGGTAGCAAATGTTGTCATTTATATTGTTGGGGGATGCAGAGGACTAGAGAGACAAGTATGGGTAAATATAGGAGGATATTTATTTTAAGGTGAGCACTAGCTCAGTGGATTCACATTTAAAAAGCTGAGCCCCAAACAAAGACAGAGTTTAGCTTATACAGGCTGGTATACAAGAACAAAACAAAGGCAGTAAATTATAAAGTGACAAGTCACATAATTTATGGCATAACTACTGACTTGGCATAACTTATGGCCTTGTATAGCTAGTGGCCTTCCAGCTGCGTTGAAAGAAAAACAGGAACTTATAAATCTTATAAATATATAAATATAAGCTTATAAATATAAGCATTGGCAAACATAGTCATAACTAATAGTTCAGTACAGGAGAGACAGTAAAGGAATTTTTTTTTTTTCTTTTAACCTTGCTCGGTGTGTCTCGAGCTTATTTTTGCAGGCTAGGTCACGACAACCTGTCTATAGCCTTGTTTGCAGTAGAGGAAAACTTGTGTTTCTCACTTAACCCTTACTTTTCTTGGAGTGAATAAATGCAGTATTTATTTTTCCTTAAATTTCTGCCTCAGTCTCCCCCTTTGATGCTTTTTATAAACAAGATTTTAATAGAAAGCATCCCTATTGTTTGATTTTTTTATGAAAGAGCAGGTCTTCTTTTTTAGGCACAGGCTGATATTCACAGAGCCATTAGCTGAGTGGTAGTTTGCCTAGTTACGATTGCTTTTTATAGTTGATTGGATGCTTTAATAAGGAGGGGCAAGAGGCAAGAGAGTATTAACCAAATTCCTGGTAGGGCTAGAACTACTCCTATTAAGGTTTTGAATCCACTGAAGGAGGAAAACCAACTTCCAAAGAGAGAATTAGAAGTCCACCCCTTCCAAGTTTGGACTGGAACATGGGCTGATTTTTTTTATTTTTGCAGTTATTTTCTTTTTTTTTTTTTTTTGAGACGGAGTCTCACGCTGTTGCCCAGGCTGGAGTGCAGTGGCGCGATCTCGGCTCACTGCAAGCTCCGCCTCCTGGGTTCACGCCATTCTCCTGCCTCAGCCTCCTGAGTAGCTAGGACTACAGGCGCCCGCCACCACGCCCGGCTAATTTTTCGTATTTTTAGTAGAGACGGGGTTTCACTGTGGTCTCGATCTCCTGACCTTGTGATCCGCCCGCCTCGGCCTCCCAAAGTGCTGGGATTACAGGCTTGAGCCACTGCGCCCGGCCTTTTTTTTTTTTTTTTTTTTTGAGACGGAGTCTCGCTCTGTCGCCCAGGCTGGAGTGCAGTGGCCGGATCTTAGCTCACTGCAGGCTCCGCCTCCCGGGTTTACGCCATTCTCCTGCCTCAGCTTCCCGAGTAGCTGGGACTACAGGCGCCCGCCACCTTGCCCGGCTAGTTTTTTGTATTTTTTAGTAGAGATGGGGTTTCACCGTGTTAGCCAGGATGGTCTCGATCTCCCGACCTCATGATCCACCCGTCTCGGCCTCCCAAAGTGCTGGGATTACAGGCTTGAGCCACCGCGCCCGGCCTGCAGTTATTTTCATAATAGCTTTCCCATAGTTATTAATTTTTAGGCAGTAATTAGTTAAACTTTTTATATACTTCTCCTTCCTGGGCTAGGAGGTAGTTTAAAGCTAATCTATTTTGGTAGATGGTATTTTTTATTTTCGTGGCTTGCTGGGCAGTAAATCCAGTGCATTTGCTGTTTCATTAGTGTTGATTTTAAGTACTGCCTGCAACCTTATGATGCAGCTAAGCATGTAAATTGGGATGCAGTATCCCCATGACCCATCTTGTGCCTAGCTGGCCCATAGTATTGAATTATTCTTTCGGGGGGCCAATCTGTGTCTTTTTAATGTTATATTTTTATATCTTTTTTTATGTCTATATTTCTTTTGTGTTTTTTTTTTAAATTTTTATTATAGACAGGATACCCTAAAGTTTTTCCTTGTTGCAGTGGGAGTAAGAAGAAAGATGGCCTAATTGTTCCGAGTACACAAGCCCCTGTCCATTTGGCTGGCAACTGTCGGTAGGCCCATGGCCCACAGATCCAGTAGAGACCAGAAGGTGCTTGCCAGGTATTTGGAGCTTTAGGCTGATACTAGGTGTGGTTTAGAGAAGAGAAATGAATGAATGGATTTGAATGAGGGGATTTGGAGTTATCTTTGCCCCGCCACAAAGTTTTCCTTAGTGTTTCATTACAATATTGCTGTCCTAAGCAGGTTAGTTCTCCTACCAGGTCTGTAAAAGCCTTTCCCCAGTGAGTGACACAGTATCTTTCGATAATAGAAGTTTTTAGGAGCCAGATGCTTGAACTTATGGGCGTCAGTTCGGGGTCAGAGTAAAATTATTTTGTGGCATTAACTTTTTTGCTTCCTAAGGCCATTGGTCTCCCATATTAGTTCCTCCACAAACATAACATGAGGAAATGCCTAGGCTGCCAGCAATGTTTTCAGCCAGCTGAGCAAACAAGTTTTTGGCTAAAGGACGAGGCTCTGGTAACTTTTGGTCTACATGCTTATAGAATTATTTAAAGACTCAGAACTGGTGCTGGGCCGGACGGGTCCGGGTTTCTGTGTTGATAACATGTTTGCTGGGTATGTGTGTATAGACACATGTGGGGTAACCTGCAGACATATAGGTAGGTCTGGCCTTAGAATGGTGAAATTCACAGGATTACAGGTTTTTGTTTTACAATCTGGTTTTACCAGCATTTCGGTTAGGATAATTGGCCTTTGTTGTGTGCTAGGGCGTCATGATATGCAATACCGACAATCTTTTTCTGGGGTCCCAGGGGGACAAGGTGACATGCATACATATTTGTCGTCATTTTTATAGTATCTTTTTAAAGGTAGGTTACCACAGATGGGTGAGTCTAGGTATGCTACCTGACAAGCATCAAAATATAGAGAAATAGGCCCTAGGTAAAAGGGAGAGACCTTGGTTTGGTTTAAGAGGGGACCACCCTTTGACGCTGCATGGATTTCAAACCATTTACCAGGTGAAAACTTGGGGTCATAACATACATAGATTGGTTATTTCCTGGGTCACAAATTGATTAGGTGGTCTGATTATAAGTACAAGTTCCTAAGCGAGTCCCTGTATGCTCATAATAAGTATGGTACAATAGAGTTTTAGTTATACTGTTTCCTGACCAGGTAGTATGTGTACAGTGGGGACACCCTTCTATAGGTGCTTCTTCTACCATGGTTAAGACAGCAAAACAATGTACAGAATTGTTCTGTAACAATGTACAGAACAGCAAAACAATGTACAGAATATTTATATTCAGGAAGGACAGAAGAGGTCTTTACCTGGGGGAGGAGATTGAGCAGAGCGACAGAACAATAGGAAAATAGTATTACAAGGAAAGCTATTAGTTCTAAGATTTCTAACCACATTTACTTGCTTGATGAGTCCTCAAGCTTTGGCCGTGCATAGACTAGTCAGCTTCTGGAGTGACCAGAGCAGAGCGGTCATCTTTAGCAGCAGCGTGGTCTCATCTCAGGATCAGCCGGGTTAGATGATCTGGGTCCTGCTGACTGGTCCACTTGTCCTGAGCTGCTGGTTTTAGCCAACTGTGGTGGATCCAAGGTACAACACCTGCAACTTTAACAGCAGTGGGAGTGGACAAGATTACAGTATACAGCCCATGCCATTTGGGTCCTAGAGAAGTTGGATTCCACTTTTTAACCCAAACAGAGTCTCCAGGTTTAAAGGGGTGTACTGGGTCTGCCAGCCTTATAGGCATTCTTTCTCGTACCCAGCCATGGACCTCTTGCATGGCTATTTCTAACGCCTGCATTTGCTTTCTTAAAGTTAATATCCATAGTTCCCGAAGATTACCTTTTATTTGACTTGTGACTGGGGGAGGCCGACCGAACAAAATTTCATAGGGTAAATACCCAGTTTGTTTGATAGGGGTGCACCTGACTCGGAGGAGGACCATAGGCAAGACCTGATCCCGTCTTAGATGAGTTTCTTGGCAATATTTCTTCAGTAGCTGCTTGAGTGTCCGGTTCATGCATTTTACTTTTCCTGAACTTTGTGGCCGATAGGCTGTGGGTAACTTCCATTTTATTTTTAATAGTCTTACTAAATCTTGCATTATTTCAGCTACAAATGCCGGCCCATTGTCTGATCCTAAAGTTAGAGGCAGTCCAAACCTGGAGATAATGTCTTTTTTTTTCTGAGACGGAGTCTCGCTCTGTCGCCCGGGCTGGAGTACAGTGGCGCGATCTCACCTCTCTGAAAGCTCCGCCTCTCAGGTTCACGCCATTCTCTTGTCTCAGCCTCCCGAGTAGCTGGGACTACAAGCACCTGCCAACACGCCCGGCTAATTTTTTTGTATTTTTAGTAGAGACAGGGTTTCACCGTGTTAGCTAGGATGGTCTCAATCTCCTGACCTTGTGATCCGCCCGTCTCAGCCTCCCAAAGTGCTGGGATTACAGGCGTCAGTACTTTAGTCACTTCTCGTGGTTTTTCTGTCCTGGTGGGGAAAGCCTCAACCCATCCTAGAAAGGTGCAAATAAGCACTAGCATATACCGATAGCCTCCGGCATGGGGCAGTTCAGTAAAGTCTATAAGTAAGTTTTTACAAGGCATGGCTCCTATTTCCTGAATTCCTGGGGGCCATGTGGGCACAGGTTAAACATTGTTTACAGATGGCTCGAGTGATGGCAGAGAGCCGTGGCACATAGAAATGACATTTTAATAACATTTTTAGTGCCGTTTTTTTCATATGAGTTCCTTGATGAATTTGTTTCACAAACTTATGAGCTAACATCTCCAGAATAACTAACTTTCCACTGAAGAATTTTCACCACCCTCCTTTAATATATTTTCCAGCTTCCTGGGCAAACCAGGCTCTTTCATTTGGAGTATAACGTGGGTCCTCTTGGAAAGGAGGTTCTGGGAGGAGAGGCATAGCTAAGGCTTTCTCTTTAAAATGCGGCATAATCATTGCTGCCTGCTTTGCCCCTCTGCCTTGCCTTTCTGTTTCCTTTGGCTTCTGGCGTCCCTGCCTTTTGGTGCCCTCTGCAGTGCATTACAGTTACTTTTTCTGGAGCCCATGCAGCCTCTAAAAGCTGTAGAATTTTTTCCTTGTACTTTATTTCTTTGCCTCCAGCTGTTAAAAGTCCTCTCTTTTTGTACATGGCTCCATGTGCATGCAATGTAGTAAAAGCATATTTAGAATCAGTGTGAATATTGACTTTTTTTTTTTTTTTTTTTTGAGATGGAGTTTCACTCTTATCGCCCAGGCTGGAGTGCAGTGGTGCTATCTCAGCTCACTGCAACCTCCACCTCCTAGGTTCAAGCGATTCCCCTGCCTCAGCCTCCCAAGTAGCTGGGATTGCAGGCATCTGCCACCATGCCCAGCTCATTTTTTGTATTTTTAGTAGAGACGAGTTTTCACCATGTTGGCCAGGCTGGTCTCAAACTCCTGACCTTGTGATCCGCCATCTCGGCCTCCCAAAGTGCTGGGATTACAGGCAGGAGCCACTGCGCCCTGCCAACATTGACCTTTTTGTCTTTTGCTAGCAACAGTGCTCTTGTCAAGGTTATTAATTCTGCCTTTTGAGCTAATGTTCCAGTAGGCAGACACTGAGCTTCTACTACTGAGTCTAACGTTACCACTGCATACCCGGCATGTCGAACCGCTTCTAGCACAAAACTGCTTCCATCTGTGAAGTACTCAACATCTGGGTCTCTGAGGGGTTGGTCCATAAGATCTTTTCAACTAGAGAATACCTCATCTACTGTTTTGACATAGTCATGGAGGGGAGCTCCTGGTTCAACTGGGAGCAGAGTAGCTGGGTTTAAGCTGTTCACTGTTTCTTTTTTTTTTTTTTTTTTTTTGAGACGGAGTCTCGCTCTGTCGCCCAGGCTGGAGTGCAGTGGCCGGATCTCAGCTCACTGCAAGCTCTGCCTCCCGGGTTTATGCCATTCTCCTGCCTCAGCCTCCCGAGTAGCTGGGACTACAGGCGCCTGCCACCTCGCCCGGCTAATTTTTTGTATTTTTTAGTAGAGACGGGGTTTCACTGTGTTAGCCAGGATGGTCTCGATCTCCCGACCTCGTGATCCGCCCGTCTCGGCCTCCCAAAGTGCTGGGATTACAGGCTTGAGCCACCGCGCCCGGCCCACTGTTTCTAAAATAATGTATGCGTTGTCACATGAAGCCGTTGGTACTGAATCATCCTCAAGTTTGACAACCAATGGTGTCTTCTTTGATCTGTCAAAGTTATAATTGAGTGCAGCACCCAGATGGTTAGCTGCTGTCCCAGAGTTAATTTACTAGCCTCTTGTACTAACAATATGGTGGCAGCTAATGCTTTAAAGCAAGGAGGCCATCCTAGCACCACAGAGTCCAGTTGTTTGGATAACTATGCCACTGGGCGATGCCATGATCCTATAACTTGAGTCAGAACCCCTATAGCCATTCCCTTTTGTTCATGAACATACAGAAAGAAAGGCTAGGTTATGTCTGGTAGTCCCAAGGCTGGGGACCGAGTTAAAGCTTCTTCGATCTGTTTGAATGCTATTTCCTGATTAGTTTCCCAAAGGAAGGGCTCTTTTTTCCCCCACTTTGTGGCTTCATATAATGGCTTAGACATCAGTGAAAAATTTGGAATCCAGTCTGCTGCCCCTAAAAATTCTCTTATTTGACATCAGGTGGTTGGGATTGGAAGCGCACACATGGCTTGCTTCTGCTCATTGCCAAGCCGGCGTTCCCCATGGCTCACTATGAAACCCAGATATTTAACCTCTGCATGGCAAATTTGGGTTTTTTTTTTTTTTTTTTTTTTTTCTGAGATGGAGTCTCACTCTGTCGCCCAGGCTGGAGTACTGCAGCGTGATCTCAGCTCACTGCAACTTCCGCATTCTGAGTTCAGGCAATTCTCCTCCCTCAGCCTCCTGAGTAGCTGGGATTACAGGCGCCCGCCACCGCACCTGGCTAATTTTTTGTATGTTTAGTAGAGATGGGGGTTTCACCATGTTGGCCAGGCTGGTCTTGAACTCCTGACTTCGTGATCCACCCACCTCGGCCTCCCAAAGTGCTGGGATTACAGGCGTGAGCCACCGCGCCCGGCCAAATTTGAGCTTTCTTTTTAGGTACGTTTCATAGGAGATGGTTGCTTTTCATAGGAGACGGAGGAGGTCTTGTGTTCCCTGAAAACAGTCCTCTCGGATTGGGGCCGCCAAAAGAAGGTCGTCTACTCACTGTAACAAGGCGCAGTTATCACTGGCAGGGTATAGGCCTTGAGGTCTGAGGCCAATGCTTCCCCAAAGATTGTGGGAGAGTTTTTAAACCCTTGTGGGAGCCTAGTCCAGGTGAGCTGTGTAGCTTCTTTGTACCATTGAAATGCAAAGATAGGCTGACTCACTGGTATGCTTTTCATGCCATCAGTATCCTTTTCATGCAAGAAAGCATCCTTTAAGTCTAAGACTGTAAACCAGGTAGCACTTGCTGAAATGAGTTCCATTAAACTGTATGGGTTGGATACCGCTGGATGGATGGTTACCGTGGCCCAGTTTACGGCACGTAAGTCCTGCATTGGTCTATATTCATCAGACCCCGGTCCTGGCAGTGGCTTTCGTACTGGCAAAAGTAGAGCATTCCCGGGCGACTGGCATTGGACTAAAATCCCATGTTTATAGAACCACTCTAAGTGTTTACAGACGCCCCATACAGCCTTTTGGGTAACTGGGTACTGACGAACCTGAACAGGAGCTGCTCCTGGTTTTAATTCTACTACTACTGGTGCATGATTTACAGCTAACCCAGGTGGGTTGTCCTTAGCCCATACTCCAGGAATTTCTTTAACTAACTGAAATAGTAATTTTTCTTCCTCTTGTGTATGAGGTTGCAATGGTGCCTGCAATTTCTTTTTATAAAGTCTCCACTCCTCAGCCTGCAGGATGGAAAGGGTTAACACCAGGGCCTCTGGGTGAGTCAGATTTAAAGTCATACCTCCCTGTGGGCCAAAGTAATCTGTGTTTGCAGTTTTTGGAGTAGGTCTCACCCTAATAAGGGAACTGGACATTTTGGGAGGTATAGGAATTTATGCTGGACTTCTCATCCTCCTACAACACACCTCCTTGGCCGGCAGAATAGCCTCCTCTCTGAGACTCCAGTAGCCCCTACAATAGTTATATAGTTTTAATGGCCCTATGGGTTGAGTTACTACAGAGTGTTCAGCCCCAGTATCTACCATAAAGTCCATCAATTGGCTTCCAACTTTTAATGTGACCATAGGCTCCTGAAGGCCCAATGAGAAGGAGTGTGGTCTGTCCTAGTCCTCATATCTTTCAGCCCCTGCCAGCCCGATCAGATCAGTATCTGGGTCCACTATGGTGTGGCAGCCCCTGGCTGGTGGCCTCTTTGTCTCACGGCCTTGGTCATTTCTCTCATTGCCTTATGGACATTTATTCTTCCAGTGTCCTTTCTTTTTGCATTGTGCATATTGATACTTCTCTAACCTCGGTCAGCTCTCAAATCCTTGTCTTGGCCTCTTCCACATCCATGTCCACATCCTCATCCTCTCACATTGCTGGTCTCTCTCTCCATGAGGGCTGCTGCTAACAGATCGGCTTTCTTTTTAAGCCTCTGATCTGCTTCCTTCTTTGCCTCCTGGTCACGGTTAACATACGCTTTGGTGGCTACTTCTTTTTTTTTTTTTTTTGTTGAGACAGAGTCTCACTCTGTCACCCAGGCTGGAGTGCAGTGGTGCGATCTTGGCTCACTGCAAGCTCCACCTCCCGGGTTCACGCTCTTCTCCTGCCTCAGCCTCCCAAGTAGCTGGGACTACAGGTGCCCGCCACCACACCCGGTTGATTTTTTTGTATTTTTATTAGAGACAGGGTTTCACCATGTTAACCAGGATGGTCTCGATCTCCTGACCTCGTGATTCGCCTGCCTCGGCCTCCCAAAGTGCTGGGATTACAGGTGTGAGCCTTTGGTGGCTACTTCTATAAGCTGGGTGGCATTCATGCCTGCGAAACCTTCTAGTTTCTGAAGATTTTGCTTTATGTCACTCTGGGCCTGTCCTACAAATGATGTATTTACCATACACTGATTTTCAACAGCCTCAGGGTCAAATGGGGTGGAAAGCCCATATATCTCAGAGTCTTTCATAAAACTGGCTAGGGCTCCCATCACTTCCCTGAAGCACCCCTGAGATCTTTTCTTACTGACTGCCTTTTTTCCACCATCCCTTAGCCCTTTCAGAAGTGTCTTTCGGTACCTCTGCAAACCCTGAAACTGGGTCGCATCTTCTGGGTCCCAGCTGGGATCTTGGTCTGGGAACTGGCCCTGAGCGTATGCCTGAGTATTCACTGTGTCTACTGGTGCGTGGGCTTCTAGCCAGCGGACAGCTGCCTGGGTTACTCTTCTGCGGTCCTCAGCGTTAAACAGCGTGAGAAGAAGCTGCCTGCAGTCTGGCCAGGTTGGATCGTGTGTCAGAAAGATGGACTGCATCAGATCTATAAGAGCTTGGGGCTTCTCTTTATAGGAGGGAGTATGGTGTTTCCAGTTTAAGAGATTAGTGGTTGAAAAGGGCTGATAGATGAAAGTCTGCTGCCCCCCTTGGACTTGGCCTTGGTCATCATAATAAATGGGTCCTCCCGTCTCTCTGAGAGGCATTTGCAAGCTCGAGCACGGCCAGATCTGAGACGCCCTGCTTGACTATCTTGATTCCTTCCCTGGCCTCTCAAGGCTCTGATTCTTCCCTTTGGGGTGAAACTTGGGGTGTGCTAGCTCCAGAATTTGGTTCCTGGGGGGCTGTTGACCTCAGTAAAGGTGGGTAGGCTGGGACATATGGAGGAGGAATCTCTATTCCTTCTGGTAGCTCCTGCAGAGCCTTTCTTGCTCCCTCTGGGACTTCTCCTTTAACTCTGTATCTGCTGGCTAAGTTGCTCTTTCACTTCTGGCTCAGCTTGGGCCACAGGTGTTTTGTAATGAGCTGCTAAACAGGGCCGGATCCAGACTGGTCTTATTTGTACTATATTTAACCATGAGTTAATGTAAGGAAATTGATCTTGATGCCCAGCCTGTCCTCCGACCCCTGTCACCACCCTAAATACACGGCCAATTATTTCCCTGTCTATAATTCCTTCGGTCAGCCATCCAACTCCAAAACAAGGCCATTCTAATTCACAGAGAGTTCTCAACCTTTGGGGGGTCAGCATAACTCCATAATCCCCTGCAAAACCTTTCTTAGAGTTTTGTAACCTGCACTCCAATGGAATGGGTTTTGATGACTTTCCTCCTATATCCTCCCTTTATGATGCAGCATACTCATTCTTCCTTTTGCCTCAGACCAACCAGACCTTCTCCTATTACGGGAGTTTTCAGACACCACCTGCCTTTGGAGAGGTTCTTATTCCCACCACAACTCTGAGCTGTGGGGCAGCTCCTGTTAGCCACATGTAGTTCGCCACTAGTCCAGGTTGGCCCCACACTTCGCTTGGAGCACACAGTTCACGCTAAGAGATCTGTGACTCCCCACATCACTCCCCACATTGGTTTCTCCCAGAACCGTCTCTCACACACTTTCACACACCTCCCTGCTCCCAGTTCCTGTGTTCCTAATTGGGGTGGTGAGCCACTCTCGCCGCCTCCAGTTTCCTTTTCCTAACCAACTTAGCGAGCCACTCTCACGTCCTGTGTCAGTTGGGGCTTGAGTTTCATCTGAATTGGTGAGCCATTCTTGCCACCCCTAACCTCTGTGGGTCAGACTACCAGTTACACCCTGGGAAGTGATCAGGCGCCCCTTCCGTCCTTATGGGACGGGTCCTGCCTTGGGCCCCAATACCTTACCGCAGTTTCTGAAGCATGCTGTTTCTGGAATTGTCCTGTAGCCCCTCTCAGGTTCCATTGCACTGCTGGGTAGGGGTGCCAGATCACAGGAGAGCTAATTTCCCCTCCAGGCTGAAGTTATCCTGGTGGTGCCTGGGGTCACAGGTCTTCCCTGGCCCACGGCTCCAGCCCCATAGGCAAAGGAGACAGTACATCTGCCGTCTCCACTCCTCCTGGCTGGCTTACCAAGAAACGTTGCGGAATGCAGAGGACTAGAGAGACAAGTATGGGTGAATATAGGAGGATATTTATTTTAAGCTGCACACCAGCTCAGTGGATTCACATCCAAAAAGCTGAGCCCCAAACAAAGACAGAGTTTAGCTTATATCAGCTAGTATACAAGAGCAAAACAAAGGCAGTAAATTATACAGTGACAAGCTCATGTAATTTATGGCATAACTATTGACTTGGAATAACTTGTGGCCTTGTATAGCTAGTTGGCCTTGCAGCTGCATCAAAAGAAAAACAGGAACTTACAAATTTTACTAAATAAACTGGCTGGGTGCAGTGGCTCACACCTGTAATCCTAACACTTTGGGAGGCTGAGGTGGGCGGATCACGAGGTCAGGAGATCGAGACCATCCTGACTAACACAGTGAAACCCTGTCTCTTCTAAAAATACAAAAAAATTAGCTGGGCATGGTGGCGGGTGCCTGTAGTCCCAGCTACTCAAGAGGCTGAGGCAGGAGAAAGGTGTGAACCCGGGAGGCGGAGCTTGCAGTGAGCCAAGATTGCACCACTGCACTCCAGCCTGGATGACAGAGTGAGTCACTGTCTCAAAAAAAAAAAAAAAAAAATTTACCAAATATAAGCATTGGCAAACATAGTCATAACTAATAGTTCAGTACAGGATAGACAGCAACGGATTTTTTTTTTCTTTTGACGTTGCTCCGGGGTGTCTGGAGTTCATTTTTGCAGGCTAGGTCACCACAACCTGTCTATAGCCTTGCTTGCAGTAGAGGAAAACTTATGTTTCTCACTTAACCCTTACTTTTCTTGGAGTGAATAAATGCAGTATTTATTTTTGCTTGAATTTCTGCCTTGATATTATCTAGATAAAGATTGTCCTGTTTCTCTGACTACTTCATAAGACAGGCAAATTTTCACAAATTTAAAGGATACATTGTGGAAGGTCTGACTTAAAATAAGGCCCTTGTGGGCATCCTAGAAATTTATCTAGAATGGTGGCCCTCAAACTTTAGCATCCATCAGAATTAGTTGGAGTGCTGGCCCCACCCCATTGCTGATTTTTGTAGGTCTGGGGTGAGGCCCAAGAATGTGCATTTCTAACAGTTACTATGTGATGCTGATGCTGTTGGTTTGGGGAAAACATTTTGAGAACCATTGACCTTTTAGATAGTCGTAGTGGTGAATATGGTGGTGGTGGTGATGGTGGTGACAGTGGTGGTGGTGAAGATGGTGGTGGTGGTGAAGGTAATGTTGGTGGATGGTAACAGTGGTGGTGGTGATGGTGGTGACAATGGTGATGGTGGTGGTATTGATGTTGGTGATGGCCGTGGTGGTTATGTTGGTGGTGGTGGTGGTGGTGACAGTGGTAGTGGTGGGGATGGTGATGGTGGTGACAGTGATGGTGGTGACGGTAGTGGTGATGGCATTGATATTGGTAATGATAGTGGTATTGTTGATGGTGGTGTTGATGGTGATAATAGTGGTAGTGGTGGTGACACTGGTGGTGGTGATGGTGGTGACAATGGTGATGGTGGTGGTATTGATGTTGGTAATGGGCATGGTGGTTATGTTGGTGGTAGTGATGATAATGGTGGTGGTGGTGGTGACAGTGGTGGTGGGGATGGGGATGATGGTGACAGTGATGGTGGTGACAGTGATGGTAATGGCATTGATATTGGTAATGATGGTGGTATTGTTGATGTTGGTGGTATTGATGGTGTTAATAGTGGTAGTGGTGGTGACAGTGGTGGTAGTGATGGTGATGGTGGTGACAGTGATGGTGGTGACAGTGATGACAGTGGTGATGGTAATGGTGATGGCATTGATATTGGTTTTTTTTTTTTTTTTTTTTTTTTTTTTTTTTTTTTTTTTTGAGACGGAGTCTCGCTCTGTCGCCCAGGCTGGAGTGCAGTGGCGCAATCTCGGCTCACTGCAAGCTCCGCCTCCCGGGTTCCCGCCATTCTCCTGCCTCAGCCTCCTGAGTAGCTGGGACTACAGGCGCCCACAACCGCGCCCGGCTAATTTTTTGTATTTTTAGTAGAGACGGGGTTTCACCGTGGTCTCGATCTCCTGACCTTGTGATCCGCCCGCCTCGGCCTCCCAAAGTGCTGGGATTACAGGCGTGAGCCACCGCGCCTGGCAGCATTGATATTGTTAATGGTGGTGGTGATGGTGATAATAGTGGTAGTGGTGGTGACAGTGGTGGTGGTGATGGTGATGATGGTGACAGTGATGGTGGTGACAGTGATGACAGTGGTGACGGTAATGGTGATGGCATTGATATTGGTAATGGTAATGGTATTGTTGATGGTGGTGGTGTTGATGGTGATAATAGTGGTAGTGGTGGTGACAGTGGTGGTGATGGTGATGGTGGTGACAGTGATGGTGGTGACAGTGATGACAGTGGTGACGGTAGTGGTGATGGCATTGATATTGGTAATGATGGTGGTATTGTTGATGTTGGTGGTGGTGATGGTGATAAAAGTGGTAGTGGTGGTGACAGTGGTGGTGATGGTGATGGTGGTGACAGTGATGGTGGTGACAGTGATGACAGTGGTGACAGTAATGGTGATGGCATTGATATTGGTAATGATGGTGGTATTGTTGATGTTGGTGGTGGTGATGGTGATAATAGTGGTAGCAGTGGTGACAGTGGTGGTGATGGTGATAGTGGTGACAGTGATGGTGGTGACAGTGATGACAGTGGTGACGGTAATGGTGATGGCATTGATTTGGTAATGATGGTGGTATTGTTGATGCTGGTGGTGGTGATGGTGATAACAGTGGTAGCGGTGGTGACAGTGGTGGTGATGGTGATGGTGGTGACAGTGATGGTGGTGACAGTGATGACAGTGGTGACGGTAGTGGTGATGGCATTGATATTGGTAATGATGGTGGTATTGTTGATGTTGGTGGTGGTGATGGTGATAAAAGTGGTAGTGGTGGTGACAGTGGTGGTGATGGTGATGGTGGTGACAGTGATGGTGGTGACAGTGATGACAGTGGTGACAGTAATGGTGATGGCATTGATATTGGTAATGATGGTGGTATTGTTGATGTTGGTGGTGGTGATGGTGATAATAGTGGTAGCAGTGGTGACAGTGGTGGTGATGGTGATAGTGGTGACAGTGATGGTGGTGACAGTGATGACAGTGGTGACGGTAATGGTGATGGCATTGATTTGGTAATGATGGTGGTATTGTTGATGCTGGTGGTGGTGATGGTGATAACAGTGGTAGCGGTGGTGACAGAAGTGGTGGTGATAGTGATGATGGTGACAGTGATGGTGGTGACAGTGGCAATGGTGGTGGCATTGATATTGGTAGTGGTGGTGACAATGGTGCTGGTGATGGTGTTGGTGGTGACTGGTGGTGGTGGTGCCAAAAGTGGTGGTGATCATAATGACATAATGGTGGTGGTAATGGTGACAGTGATGGTGGCGACCTACAATCTCTGCAGCAATAGGCCCACCATAACCATCACCACCATCATTACCACCACTGTTACCATCCACCACCATCACCACCACTAAATGACAGGTGGTGGTGGTGGTAGTGGTAAAAGTGTAGCATTGTAAAGAGCTAGAGTCAGCTCCCACACAGGTGAAGTTGAGATTATTACTGAGGCCCATGTCAGTTAGGAGAATTATGTCATGCATATGAAGGCACTATGGGCAGTAAAAAAAAAACAGTTCTATCACATACGAACCCTAAATCAAAGTTTATCAGGGCAACCATTGAAAATCATAGATGCTGGCTTGGAGTCAACCTGCTGTTCACGTGGGTAACTTTATGCAATCCGTTTCAGGATTAGTAACAGGAGAGATGGATATATTTAGAATGTTTAATGAATTAAGAGACTGAATATGCAAAGGGACAATGACCAGATATAACTATGCATTTGGATGTCTAGTGTCATATATGGTCATTGACCCTTTGCATATTCAGAGGCCGTGACCCGCAACCTCTGCAGCAACCGGGGCAGGAAGCCAAGCCAACCTTCTATGGCAAAGGCCCAGAACGTCAGGACTTGCTCAATGACTGCCTTCTGCCCTAATTTTCACCGACACTTCCAACTCAGGACCACTCCAAGAAAGCCAAACATCCTCTCCAAACCCATCACATAAGATGCTGCTGCCTGCACCTCCCCCCTGCCAACATCTTCCAGTTAGAGCCCACCTGAAATCTTTCCTTTTTTCCTATAGAAGCCTTTCCCACTAGCATTTGAGTCTCCAGTTATATTTGACTCCCTGCCAAATGCAAGCGATGGTGGCTGACTGTCTGGCCTTGGAAAGCACTAAATAAATAGCCTCTGCCTTCCTCATTTGGGTGGCTTTCGTTGATTCCCATTGAATCTTCTCAACAGTGGAAAGCCAGCTAATTTTTAGGTTTCCAGGTGTATGAAATGCTTCTGCTGGTGTTGTTAACTCTATTCCCACTAGGTGGCACCATTCGCTCGGGAAGAGTAACACACGCTTCCTGGAGGTTCCCAGACCCAGGCGGGAGGCAAGGGAAGGGGAACTCGGCAAAGGCCCATCTGGCTGTGCTTCTCTTTCCATGTGAACCACATGACCGGGTTTAGCAGCTCGCACGTAACATTGCTACCCAGCAGATGCGATGCAGGGCAAGTACTCGTTCAAGGGGAAGAGGGTGGAGGTGGGGGATGGGGCTGGCTCTGGGCTTCCCGGCCTCTGCATTTTAGGCATTCCGGACAGGACCATTTTTCGTTGTGTGTGGAGAGGGAGGCTGTCCTGTGCTTTGGAGGATGTTTAGCAGCATGTCTGGCCTCTACCCACGTGATACCAGAAACACTCCCTGTCTTAGTCCGTTTGAGCTGCTATATAACAAAATACCATGAACTGTGTGGCTTAGAAACAGCAAATATATATTTCTTACAGTCCTGGAGGCTGAGGAGTCCAGGAGCCAGGTGCAGCATGGTTGGGTTCTGGGGAGGGTCTGCTTCTGGGCTGCAGACTGCTGCCTTCTCACTGTGTCCGTGGTGGAAAGAGTGGGAGAGGATGAGAGCGTTCTCTGAGCCTCTATGATGAGGGCACTAAACCCATTCATGAGGGCTCCACTCACCTCCCATCACCTTGGGGTTAGGATTTCAACATCTGAATTTTGGAGGCGGACGTTCAGACCATAGCACTTCCCTTTCCCAATTATGACAATAAAATGTCTTCAAACATTGCCAAATGTCAGCCAGGCATGGTGGCCCACACCTGTATTCTCAGCACATGGGGAGACCAAAGTGGGAGGACTGATTGAGCACAGGAGTTTCAGACCAGCTGGGGCAATATAGCAAGACTCTGTCTCTACAAAAAAAAAAAAAAAAACACCTGGTCATGGCAATGGGGCACACCCGTAGTCCTAGCTACTCAGGAGGCTTAGGTGGGGGGATGGCTTGAGCCGAGGTGTTCGGGGTTGCAGTGAGCTATGATTGTGCCACTGCACTCCTGCCTGGGGGACAGAGTAAGACCTTGTCTCTAAAGAAAAAAATTACCAAATGTCCCCTGGAGAAGCAAAGAAGCAAAGTTGTCCCTGCTTGGGAATCACTGGTCTTAGGTCCTTGTGGACAGTTCTCTGCAGAGACCCTTTCAGTACCCCCTGACCTCCTTACCCCCTTCCCACCGCACACCCACACTTTCTTTAGAACTGAATACAAAAGAAAGGAACGCCCTGCACTTACCTGCTGCAGCTTCAACTTCTTTGTTCCCCCCTGAGCAGGCTCTAAACCAGTGTGTCTTTGGTGGGGACTTGAGCCACCTCCACCAAAAACACCTGGGCGGCTGGGCACAGTGGCTCACACACCTGTAATCCTAGAACGTTGGGAGGCCAGACAGAGCAGGAAGATCTCTCAAAACTAGGAGTTCAAGATCAGCCTGGGCAACAGAGTGAGACAACATAGGAGACTCTGTGTCTCTACAAGCACACACACACCTGGAGTGCTTGTAAAACTGCACATTCCTGGGCTGCATCCCAGACCCGTTGCATCAGGATCACTCAGGGAAGGCCAGAATCTGTCCCTTTTTCTTCTTCTTTTTTTCTTGTAAACCCAATGGGATTATCAGGCAGATAAAAAGTGTGAGAAAGGCCAGGTGTGGTGGCTCATGCCTGTAATCCCAGCAGTTTGGGAGGCTGAGACGAGTGGATCACCTAAGGTCAGGAGTTCGAGACCAGCCTGGCCAACGTGGTGAAATCCCATCTCTACTAAAACTATACAAAATTACCCAGGCGTGGTGGCGGGCACCTGTAGTCCCAGCTACTCAGGAGGCTGAGGCAAGGGAATTGCTTGAACCGGGGAGGTGGAGGTTGTAGTGAGCTGAGATCGCACCATTGCTCTCCAGCCTGGGCAATAAGAGGGAAACCCTGTTTCAAAAAAACAAAAAGGATGAGGAGCGCTGGCTCTCCCCCCAGGTCCTGCTTGGTGTCTCTGGCCTGCAATTCCTTCCTAAGAGAGTCGGGCCCTGGCATGTGGATTTTGGCCCTGGGCCACCCATATCTACTCCCCAAGCTGGCAGAGGAGAAAAAACCAGAAATAATACTGAAAGAAGCAGGGAAAGGAGGAGGCCGTTGTGTGCGTGTGCCCTGTGGCAATGACCCATCCCTTCCTGGTGAGACCACAGCCTTCTCACTTTCTCTTTCTCACTCTTCAGTTGAATTGTCTCCATTACTCCTTATCATGAGAATCTTTCCTCCTCTAGTTCCTGCCTTCTGGTTTTCTAGGTGGCTTGCTCCAGACACCTTTCTCCCGGTGCCATGGAACTGGCGCTACTGCTACCCACGTTCAGTGCATGTGCTAACCTTGTGTGGCCCAGGCATGTCCCCTCCCCTCCTGCCTGGAGGGCTTGAGTTGCTCATCTCTGAGGCCACTTCCTGTTCTGACAAGCTATGCCCCCACCATGCTGTGTGCAACTCTGTTGCCCCTGGGCCCTGTTAACTTCTTTATTTTATTTTATTTTTGAGACGGAGTCTCGCTCTGTCACCCAGGCTGGCGTGCAGTGGTGCGATCTTGGCTCACTGCAACCTCCGCCCCCTGAATTCAAGCGATTCTCCTGTCTCAGTCTCCTGAGTAGCTGGGATTACAGACACACGCCACCATACACAGCTAATTTTTGTATTTTTGGTAGAGATGGGGTTTCGCCATGTTGGCCAGGCTGGTCTCGAACTCCTGATCTCAGGTGATCCGCTCTCCTCAGTCTCCCAAAGTGCTGGGATTACAGGAGCGAGCCACCATGCCCCACCAAGCCCTGTTAACTTCTCTGTTCTAAAGCTTGTCCTGGCCACAAAGCCAAGATGGTGCCGTCCTGGGCTCAGACTGCCTGGGCTCATCTCAGCCCCAGTACTCCCTGGCAGTAGCCCTGGGCAAGGCAGCCAACCCCTTTTTGGTTGCTGCTTCATCTCTAGAAGAGGCGAATATTAGAACCTACCTACTAGGTAATCTCTGTAATGCATTAACACTGCCCAGCACATATTCAGGAAAACATAGAGTGAGAAAGAACAGACCACTGCTCTTGCGCTTTTTTGCCTACATGAGAAGGCTGGGGCTGGGAGGGACCAGACAGCCCCTGTGATCTCCCCAGGAATCTGACACCAGGAATCTGACACCCAGAGAGGGAAGTTGACTCACCCAAACTCACACTCCTAGCAAGAGCAGTGGTATATCACCTGGCTTGCTTTTAGCCAATCTTTTGTATTTTGATTTGACTTAATCTGAGAGACGTAGGAAGGGGACGGATATTAGAGCTTTCAGAATATGTTCTCTCAAGCAAGGTGTGGCCTCTGAGAGGCAGTGCAGTGCTGTACAGTCATTTGGAGGTCTGAAGGCTGACCTTGGGCCTGGGGTGGATCTTGGTAGAGAGAGGGTGATCTGGCAATGAGGAATGAGGACGTGGATGTAATGCCTAGCTCATAACCTGGTGTGATTAAAATATTTTCTTCTTGGCCGGGCGCAGTGGCTCACACCTGTAATCCCAGCACTTTGGGAGCCCGAGGTGGGTGGATCACGAGGTCAGGAGTTCGAGACCATCCTGGCTAACATGGTGAAACCCCGTCTCTACTAAAAATACAAAAATTAGTTGGGCACGGTGGCGCGTGCTTGTAGTCCCAGTTACTCGGGAGGCTGAGGCAGGAGAATTGCTTGAACCCAGGAGGTGGAGGTTGCAGTGAGCCAAATCATGCCACTGCACTCCAGCCTGGGCAACAGAGCAAGACTACATCTCAAAAACAAAAAACAAACAAAAAAAACCCCAAAACCTGAGGTCAGGAGATCAAGACCAGCCTGGCCAACATGGTGAAACCTCATATCTACTAAAAATACAAAAATTAGCTGGGCGTGGTGGTATGCACCTGTAATCCCAGCTACTAGGGAGCCTGAAGCAGGAGAATTGCTTGAACCTGGAAGGCAGAGGTTGCAGTGAGCTGAGATCACACCATTGCACTCCAGCCTGGGTGACAGAGTGAGACTCTGTCTCAAAAAATAATAATAAAATAAAATATTTTCTCTTTTCTTGTTGTTGTTTTTGTTTGTTTTTTGAGACAGGTGAGACAGAGTCCTGTTCTGTTGCCCAGGCTGGAGTGCAGTGGTGAGATCATGGCTCACTGTAGCCTCAACCTCCCAGGTGTGTGCCACCACAGCCAGCTAATTTTTTGTTTTTTGTAGAAATGGGGATCTCACTATGTTGCCCATGCTGGTCTTGTGCCCCTGGCCTCAAGTGATCATGCTGCCTCGGCCTCCTAAAGTGCTGAGATGACAGGCATGAGCCACTATGTCCGGCATGATTAAAATCTTTAATGAGGGCTGGGTGCGGCGGCTCACACCTGTAATCCCAGCACTTTGGGAGGCCAAGGCAGGCGGATCACGAGGTCAGGAGATCAAGACCATCCTGGCCAACATGGTGAAACCCTCTCTCTACTAAAAATACAAAAATTAGCTGGGCATGGTGGCACGTGCCTATAATCCCAGCTACTCGGGAGGCTGAGGCAGGAGAATCCCTTGAACCAGGGAGTCAGAGGTTGCAGTGAGCCGAGATCACGCCACTGCACTCCAGCCTGGTGAGAGAATGAGACTCTGTTCAAAAAAAAAAAAACATTTAATGAAGAGTATTACCTCACTCCTTCTCCTGACTCTGAAGAGATTGCCTCATTGGGCTAGAAAATAGGCAGGGAAGGCTCTCAGAAGCAAGAGGTAAGGTGCCTTGCATCCCGTGCACAGAAGTCCATGCAAAAGAGTTGGATTCATTGGCCTAACTGTCCTCCTGTATTCTGAAATCACAGTGACCACAAAGAGCTACAACAGCTTAAACACAGAAAGCCATGCCTCTAAATCCAAATCACCACATTCTTGTTCCTTTTTTTTACTGTTCAAATACATCGTCCAAAAGGAGCAGAAAGAATATAAGTATAGAGGGGACTTGGCGTGGCAGGCTTCATATTTGAGACATTGCTTAGTGTTGAATGACCTGGAAAGTTCACACCTTTGTTCTTTGCTTTTTGTCATAAACATGCCAGTCTTTATAAAGTTACAAACACTTTAATTCTTTGTGTGAAAAAAAAGACAGTCCAAAATAAATTAGGGTCATGAAATGAAACAGAAATGGTTCTTATCTCAAAACGGTATGTTGAGATGCTATCTGCCAATGCAGAGATTCTCCCAGATTCCCCATGGTAAGCCGGGGAAGGTCAGCCATCCGTGGTAAAAACAAAGACCATCTGCCCCACAGCACCCCTAGTGGGCCTCAACAGCTGCTCATCCTTTTTTTTTTTTTTTTTTTTGAGACGGAGTCTCGCTCTGTCGCCCGGGCTGGAGTGCAGTGGCACCATCTTGGCTCACTGCAAGCTCCGCCTCCGGGGTTCCCGCCATTCTCCTGGCTCAGCCTCCCGAGTAGCTGGGACTACAGGCGCCCGCCATCTCGCCCGGCTAGATTTTTGTATTTTTTAGTAGAGACGGGGTTTCACCGTGTTCGCCAGGATGGTCTCGATCTCCTGACCTCGTGATCCGCCCGTCTCGGCCTCCCAAAGTGCTGGGATTACAGGCTTGAGCCACCTCGCCCGGCCAACAGCTGCTCATCTTACAGTCCCAGCGAAAGCGGTAGGTGTGAGAGCATCCTGGGAGGACACAGCACCCCTAGTGGGCCTCAACAGCTGCTCATCTTACAGTCCCAGCGAACGCGGTAGGTGTGAGAGCATCCTGGGAGGACAGAGGGCACAGACGCATCTCCGCCAAAGACCAGCCCTTCGCAGCCAGGGAGGATGAAAGAGCCCTGGGGCTTCAGTCTGGGCTCTGCACACTCCTGGGTGGCCTTCGCTCCCCCCATCCCTCCCACTCCCAACCCACACCTCCTGGATTGCATCTGATTGGGACCAATAACAAACCAAGCCTGGTTTTGAGGTTTAGGTAGGATGCTTGGCTTGGTTTTGTTTCCTCAGAGAGAGGCAGCCAGCAGGGACTGCAAGGAACTGGCACCCAGCTGTGTCTAGGTGGGAGAATGGGCCGAGGATGGGGTTAGAGACAGAATGAGAGAGCAGGAGGGAGGTGGCCTTCTGTGGAGGAAAGGCATCAGGTGCCAGCAAGAGACTAGAAGGGGAAGCCTGACATCTGTCAGCCCTGACTTAGAGCCTCTCTAAGATGGCTTGGTGGGCTCTGAGCCTGCAGGGCTTTGGTCTATGGATGGGAGGGATGCCAAGGCTGTGTACTTTTCCCAGCCCTTAAGATAGGTTCCTTCCTTGCTCTACCTCATCCAAACTTGTCTAAGCACAGACATGTGATTCTTCTCCCCACACCAGCTCTCCAGATGATCAATCAATAAACCTCTTGTCCATCAATCATCTACTGTGTGTATAGCTTTTTTATTTTCTTTTTAAATATAATTCAATTGTCATCTTTTTTTTTTTTTTTTTTTTTTTTTTTTTTGAGACAAGGTCTTGCTCTGTCGCCCAGGCCGGAGTGCAGTGGCGCAATCTCTGCTCACTGCAACATCTGCCTCCCAGGTTCAAGTGATTTGCATGCCTCAGCCTCCTGAGTAGCTGACATTATAGGCGTGCGCCACCACGCCTGGCTAATTTTTTGGTATCTTTAGTAGAGACAGTTTCATCATGTTGTCAGGCTGGTCTTGAACTTATGGGCTGAAGTGATTCACTTGCCTCAGTCTCCCAAAGTGCTGAGACTGAGATTACAAGCATGAGCCACTGAACCCAGCCTAATTATTTCCATTTTTTTTTCTACAGATGGATTCTGACTATGTTGCCCAGGCTGGAGTGCAGTGGCTATCCACAGGTGCGATCCCCCTACAGATTAGCACGCGAGTTTTGACCTGTTCCATTTCTGACCTGGGCCGATTAACCCCTCCTTAGGCAACCTGGTGATCCCTTGCTCCCAGGAGGTCACCATATTGATGCTGAATTTAATGCAGACACTGGATTGGCGAAGTGCACCACAACCCAGGACTCCCCGGCTCAAGTGATCCTCCCGCCCCCAGCCTCCCATGTGTATACCTTTCACCTATGCACCTATGCGGTCAGCCAAGATCACACCACTCACTCCAGCCTGGGCAACAAGAGCAAGGCTCCGTCTCAAAAGAAAAAAAAAAAAAGAAAGAAACCACGGGAAATGGGAAGTACCGAGGGATATGACAAGGCTAGCCCCACCCATCAAGGCAGGGGACAGAGCCTGAGAAAGAGCCTTCAGACACTCTCTCAAATGTTTTCATTTCCACTGAGATTCCTTTTGGATGTAAATGTTGACAGAGCATCATTTTTGTCCCAGGCACTTTGACCAGTCATGGCATTAGGTCCGCCCTGCAAATCTGAACAAGGAAGCATCACTCCCGCCATTTCATGGATGGGAAAACCAAGCCCCAACGGGTTATGTGCTTTATCTGAGGTCCTACAGACCCAGACCTGTCTGGCTCAACCCATGTTCTTTTTGTTACCCCATGAAGCCCGTGAGCATCAGCTCTGCCCAGAGCCAGCTCCTCTGGAGGGAGAGTTCTGGATCAAGATCCAATCCATGTCCTCACTGTGGCTCCCTCCTCTGGAAGGTACAGGCAGTGCAGTTCCTTGGGGCATCCCTGACTCAACCCATCCCCTTGAGATCTGGCTCCCCTGCTTGGGTCACTGTGATCCATTCCTTCTTGGCCTCTTGGCTGGCAGGATCTTTCTTCTGTCTCGCCACCACCTGCCTGCCCTCCTAGGTTCAAGCGATTGATTCTCCTGCGTCAGCCTCTAGAGTAGCTGGGATTACAGGTACCTGCCACCATGCCTGGCTAATTTTTGTATTTTTAGTAGAGACAGGGTTTCACCACGTTGGCCAGGCTGGTCTTGAATTCCTGACCTCAGGTGATCTGCCCTCCCCGGCCTCCCAATGTGCTGGGATTACAGCCATAAGCCACCACGTCCGGCCTGGTTTCTTTATTTTTATTTTTATTGGAGGGCAGTCAGAACCTGGAAGAGAGGGTCTGTTCCACCCAAACACTGTCGGAGCAAGAGACAGAGCCGTGGGCCCATTGAATGCACTACTCCCTTGGCTTATGGCTGAGATAAAGCCAGCTCTGTTGCCTGTGCGTGCTGGTAGATGGTCCTGGACCTACAAGGGGTGGGGAGGGAGGGGGAATTGAGCACTGATGCAGGAGAAGAAAAACTGCCTGCCTGCCATTCTTCAACCTTGACGCTCTGTGTTCATGGAGGGCGGGGGAAGGAGATTAGGAAAATAATAATGACCAACAGGACAGTACCTGTGAGTCCTCCCATGGACCAGGCACCATATTAAAACCTCACAACAGTGCTCTTAGGAGGTCACAGCCATTGCCATTTCCACCCTACAGATGAAGGTTTTAAAAACTGGGATTTAGAGGCTGAGCAACCTGCTGCAAAGCTGAATGTGCCTCTCCAATCAAGGTCTGCGCTCCTCAGCAGGACGCTGGAGGAAAAGGAGGAGAGGAAGGAAGAAATGTTCTTTCTCCTGGGCAGTGGCCCAGGGCTGCTCTGCGTGGAGGAAACAAGGTTACTATTCAGGAGGCTGAAGTGGGGAGTTTGAGGCCAGCCTGGGCAACATAGCAAGACCCTGTCTCAATATAAACAAATTAAAATAAATTTTAAAATAAAATAAAAAAGACTGGGCACAGTGACTCATGCTGGTAATCCCGGCACTTTGGGAGGCCAAGGTGAGGGGATCACCTGAGGTCAAGAGTTTGAGACCAGCCTGGTCAACATGGCAAAACCCCATCTCTACTAAAAATACAAAAATTAGCCGGGTGTGGTGGTGTACACCTGCAATACCAGCTACTTGGGAGGCTGAGGCAGGAGAATCACTTGAACCCGGGAGGCAGAGGTTACAATGAGCTGAGATTGCACCACTGCACTCCAGCCTGGGCAACAGAGCAAGACTCTGTCTCAAAATAATAACAATAAATAAAATAAAATAAAATATAAAGAAGCAAGATTAAATACTCAAAAGAGAAATCAACTTGACCCTTTCCTCTCACCCTCACTTTTCCCAACTTGAGGCCAGGCATGATCTCCTACCCTAAGCTTCATTCTCCAACATGAAGAGAAGCTGTGGACAGAGAAGGAGGGCAGAGGACGAATATACTGTTGGAGTTGTCAGCACCAGGAACAGAAGAGGGGATGACTGAGAGGCCCCTCCAGGCTCCAATGTGTGGCACCAGCCTTGGAGGGCTATCATGGGCTACCTTGTCTCCCTTCTCCAGGGAGCCAGCAGGGGCAGGGCCACATGGGGAAGGAGGGAGGGGGCCATATGTGGGACCCCTGTCATGGTCAGAACCACAGGATGACCCAGCAATGGGAGCAGCCAGCTCTGAGAAGTTGGAGGGCTGGGGGCTGTGAGAGGCAGGCAGGGTTAGAAATACACAAAGGTCATCAGGCTCAGACCCAAGGAACTAAGGCAGGAGTTATTTTCCTAAAACAGGTTAGTGTCCGGAAGTCAAAGATGAGGGAGTGGAAGGCCAGGTACAGTGGCTCACACCTATATAATATAATCTCAGCACTTTGGGAAGCTGAGGTGGGAGGATCACTGGAGGTCAAGAGTTCGAGACCAGCCTGGCCAACATGGTGAAACCCTGTTTCTACTAAAAATACAAAAATTAGCTGGGCATGGTGGCGGACGCCTATAATCCCAGCCACATGGGAGGCTGAGGCAGAAGAATCACTTGAACTCGGGAGGCAGAGGCTTCAGTGAGCCAAGACCACACCGCTGTACTCTAGCCTAGGTGACAGAGTGAGAATCTGTCTCAAAAAAAAAAAAAAAAAAAAAGGCCAGGCACGGTGGCTCATGCCTATAATCCCAGCACTTTGGGAGGCCAAGGCAGGTGGATCATGAGGTCAGGAGTTTTTAAGACCAGCCTAGCCAAGATGGTGAAACCCTGTCACTACTAAAAACACAAGAAAATTAGCCAGGCATGGTGGCAGACACCTGTAATCCCAGCTACTCAGGAGGCTGAGGCAAAAGAATCGCTTGAACCCAGGAGGTGGAGGTTGCAGTGAGCCAAGATCACACCAGTTTGCTTTCTTATATGTTTTGGCAGTCCTGGGAATAATTAACCCTCAAGAAGCCAAGTCTTGGCCAGGCATGATGGCTCACATCTATAATACCAACTTGGGAGGCCAAGTCATGAGGATCACTTGAGGCCAGGAGTTCAAGATTAGCCTGGGCAACATAGCAAGACCTACAAAAAATAAGCCGACCATGATGGCATACATCTGTAGTCCTAGCTAACTGGGAGGCTGAGGTGGAAGATTGCTTGAGCCCAGGAGTTCGAGGCTGCAGTGAGCTATGATCGCACCACTGCACTCCACCGTGGGTGAGAGACTGAGATTGCCTCAATCAATCAATCAATAAAAAACAAGCCAAGCCTGGGAAGCTGAGGCAGGAGAATGGCGTGAACCTGGGAGGCGGAGCTTGCAGTGAGCTGAGATCCCGCCACTGCACTCCAGCCTGGGCGACAGAGCAAGACTCTGTCTCAAAAAAAAAAAAAAAGCCAAGCCTCTGATCTTTATTTAGAACGTGAAAAACTTACTGAATAATGCTTCAACAAACAAAACAATATTTTAAATGCTTACACTTAAAAAAAAAAGCTTGCACTTTGCAAATGTGGGCTCTAAAAGTTGACTCTGCTTAGTTAAAATGGGTATGTCATGAGGAGTTTAAGGAACTTCGTAAGCCCTGGAAAAGCTTCAAAGAGTTCCCAGAATGCATAAAACCCTCAGCTGAGAAGAAAACAGCTTTTTTTCCTGTGACTTTGAACAAGTCCCTCAAATCTCAGGCGCCCAGTCTATAGGCACTGCCTGGGCAGTACGTCAAATTACACCCATCTTTTATTTTTCACTGTCTCCCTTCTGCCTTTCTCTCGCGCGCACACTCCTTCTGTGGATTTTTAAGGCTAAGCCTCTCTTCTCTCTTTCCCACTTGCCTGAACTTTAGGCCTCTTTGCTGTCCCGCAGGGCCATGGCTCCCAGTCCTTCTGGAAGTCACTGAGCTAAAGACGAGGATGGCCATCCTCTGGTGTGGAGATGAACCTGAAGCCTGCTCCCACCGCGCGCAAATCACCCCGCCAGGCCCCCCTCACTGTCACCAGGGCACTCCTCTGCTCAAAAACGTTCTGTCCCCCACTTGAAATCTGTCCAAGCCTACCCATCAGACCGGATTCACCACTAGTCCTCACTCGGCTGTTTCTGAAATGCCTAGCCTCCGCTTCTGGCCTCCGCTGGTGCTCTTCTCTCCACTCAGAACCCTTTCCTTTCCCCCACTTTCTTCCACCTATGCAAATACTATTAAGTGTTCCCGGCCCGGTCAAAGCTCCAGGGAACTTCCTCGAAGGCCCCAGCCCGTATTCCAGACCGTCTTCCCCGCGCCCACGGCATTTCCCTGCAGACTTCTGCTTGGCAGCCCGCATCCTGCAGTCTGTGTTCCTTGACGGTGTCCTGCGTGAGTGCGGGCAGCGGGTCTATGAAGTCACTTCTCTTGGAAGCTTTTCCTGACCTCCTCCCTTCCCGCCCGGTCTGGGAGACCTTCTGCAGGGCGCTTGGCCGTAGGAACTCCCCGGCCTCCATCACCCTCATCGCCCGTCTCATGACTGTCATTACCCCTGCCCGACGGCAAGCTGCCTGGGGCAAGGGCGGTGCCTGACTTACTGCCCGGGGTGCCCCCGACCCGGGCCCAGTGCCGAGTGTGTTAACCGCCTGGAGTGAGCGGGGCCGGGCCTCCGTTCCCTTGGCTTGGACGTCCAGCTCTCAGCCCCGGGCCGGGAGCACCTCGCGAATCCGCCCGGGCCCGGGTGGAAGGGAGCCGGCGCGCGGCGGGCGTCCTCCCAGGAAGGGTTAAGCCACCTCTCCCACACCCCGAGAGGCGAGGGGGCGAGTCCGGCAGAAGGTCCTGTTTACCGCTGCTCCGCGCGGGGCCGGGCCCTGGGAGAGGGGTTGCCGTGGCAACCGGCCGGGCGCCCGCCAGCTGCGGATTAGCTCACTGGGCCGGGCGGGATGGGTCGGGAGGAGGGGGCGCGCGTCGCGCAGATCGTCGCGGAGCCGCGGAAAGAGAAGGCAGGGGCAGCGGGCGAGCCTGCGCTGGGCCGGCCGAGGGAAGCGAGCCGCTGGGGCCGGGGACGGCGGAGACCCCACGGGAGCGCGCGCGGCGGGGACCCCCAGGGGCTTGCGGGCGACCGGGGGAGGCTCGGCGGACAAAGGGGCGGAGGGCGGAGAGCCATGGCCTCCCCGGCCCCCGCCGCCGCCCGCCCCCGAGCCGTGCCGCCAGCCGTCCTGGCCCGCCCCGCAGCCCCCCAGATACGCCCCAGAGCCCGCGGAGCCGCCGCCCGCGGGAAGGTAGGGCCGGGCCGGGTCCGGGGGTGCAGGGTCGAGCTGGGGAGGGAAAGGGGACGGAGGAGGGGACGCGCGGGGGAGGGAGGAAACGGCTCGCGCGACCCGAGCCCTGACGGGGGAAGTGGCTCTGCAGACGGGAGTCTGAGTTCCCGCCTGGTCCCGGGACTTGTGCAGAGCGCGATCCAGGCGTCCCTCCCGGGCTCTGGCTGACTCCCAGGGCTGAGCCCGGACGCCGCCGTCCCGCGCGCCTCGGGGACCTGCAGAAAGCCTGCAGACCCCCGCCCTGCGTTGTGCTGGGTCCCTCGGGGCGCGAGTGCGAGTGTGAGTGTGTGCGCGTGTGTCCGCGCGTGTTTGTGTCTGTGTGAGTGTGTGTGCGCGCGCTTGTCTGTGTGTGTGCGCGCGGGTCTGTGTGTGTGTGTGCGAGTGTGTGCGCGCGCTTGTGTGTCTGTGTGTGCGAGTGTGTGTGTGTGCGTGCGCGTGCAAGCGCAGGGCATCGAGGCGGCTGAGCAGCTGGGCTCCCCTCACAGCGGTCAGCATTTGCAGTCTTGGGAAAGCAAGAAGGTAAAGATGATTGAATGGTCTTACTTCTTCCACTTTGTCCCCAAGGGTGGAGTTGGGAGCAGATGGAGCCCAGGGGAAGTCTGGACACAGTCGTATTAGGAGGGTCACAGAGAGCTGGGTGAGACCACGGAGCAAAGTCAGACCTCAGCCGTGGAATCTTGTTATGGGGGACCTGGGACAGGAAGCAGGAAGCTGGTCAGGGCTCTCCAGGGGCGTAAATTGGGCAAGGGAAGTGCAGTGACCCTGCCTTAACCAGCTGGTGCTGACTTCCAGCTGCTGTTCAGATTCAGGAATGTGACTTCCCCAAGGTTCCAAATGACATGGGACAGTAATGGGCTGGGGGTAACAGAGTTGTAATAGGCGTGCTCCAGTAATCTTGTTAGTAAACTCTTACACTCTCTGCGGTTACCACATAAAAGAAGAGAAAGAAATCCCTTCTCCTTACATCATCAAATATCAGATACCAAAAGAGTGGAGTAGAAAGTCTTTGGGTGGGCAGTGTGGGAGGGAGCAGAACTCCAAGAGTAAGTGTGTGTGAGTGTGTGAGTGTGTGTGTGTGTCAGAGACGGTTTCTGAGGCCTGGTAATGAAAAGGCTGGCGGGAGGCTGGCCTCCAGTCCTTTTGTTTGTTTTTTATTTTTATTTTTTTGAGTCAGAGTCTTGCTCTGTCACCCAGGCTGGAGTGCAGTGGCCCGGTCTCAGCCCACTGCAACCTCCGCCCCCTGGGTTCAAGCAATTCTCCTGTCTCAGCTTCTTGAGTAGCTGGGATTACAGGCGCCCACCACCACGTCCAGCTAATTTTTGTATTTTTAGTAGAGACGGGGTTTCACCATGTTGGCCAGGCTGGTCTCAAACTCCTGACCCCGGGTGATCTGCCCGCCTTGGCCTCGCAAAGTGCTGGGATTACAGGCATGAGCCATTGTGCCTGGCCTCCAGTCCTTTCATTCTGGAAGATTAATAAAATCGTGTGTCAAGTATTCTATTCATCCCCTTAAACAGCTCAGTGTGCAAGGCATGTGTGCTAGACATCAGTGGCACAGCGAGGAATGAGACATCCCCCTTCCTTCGAGGAACACCATCCTAGCTGGGTAGTCAAACAAAAAAGTAAAACCAGTCCTGGCCCAGCCTGGCTGTGAGGGTTGCATGGCGTAGAGCTAGGGCAGCCCAGAGAGGAGTTGCTGCAGGGAAGCCCCACAGATTAGGTGATGCTTGGGCTAAGCCCTGAAAACCACCTCACCAAGGAAACAGCAGGGAAGGTTGTTTCAGGCTGAAAGAACAGAATGTGCAAAGTCACCAAGAGGGTCTAGGAGAGGCCAGTGAGGGGAATTCAGTGTGGCTGCGGGTTGCAGGATGTGAGTGCGTGCTGGGGAGAGGTGAGGCGGGGGCTGTCAGGGCAGAGGCACAGGGAAGGAAGGATCCGCCAGAAGGAGGCAGGAGTATGCACTGAAGCAAGAGTGATGCGCTCCTTCTGGCTGTTGGATGGGGAGGCCTGAAGGAGGAGGAAGAGACCAAGACTTTTTGCAACACCCAGGCCAGAATTACTGAGGAGCAGGAGAAGCTGAGAGGATGCCAGGATCAAGAGGCAGGACCTGATGACTGGTTTGGGCAGAGTGTGATAACTTAGACTAAAAGCAAGTATGTACAGAAATGCTCAGGAGAAAACAAAGCAAAGCAAAAGGAATGTGGACCTTCGGAGTGGCCTGCATTTAGCAGATTACAACACTTGGATAACGCATTTGGCTGTAAGTTTTCTGGCAGCTTAGGGACAAACAAAAATACACTGGGTTGCATAGTTTGGGATTTTGGACAACAGAAACCATACAAATTAATTCTCAGAACAAAACTTTTCCTGGAATTGAACTCAGCTGGGAATTTATCATGTGGAACTTTATGTAAAGACCGAAGAGTGACGTAGAAAAAAAAAAAAATCCTCGTTGCTGGTGTTACAAAAGATGGGAAGATAAAACTCCCCATTACTGCCTTCCTCTGCCATCCTGTTATGTCTAGGGGAGTGAACTGCACTTCTGTGAGGACTGGGTGTCATCTCAGGGTATGGGGCCAGGGGAATCCTATACAGAGGACACAGTGGTACGTCAAGTGCAGGAAGAGCTGACACCCATCTCCATGAATGTAGAGAGCAAGGCGTCTGGGGTGCTCAACCATGAAGGGAAGGAGGCTCATCATAGTATAGCCCAGAGAGGGGTGGGCTGAGACTCTGGTCTGCAGAAGGGGACAGGTAGGGCACAGCATGTTGGAAGGGCCAGCATCCAGGAATCCTGACCCCCGGGGAAACAGGCAGGGAGAATGCACACAGCATTGTAGGATTCCATTCATACGGGCAAGTCCACTTCCCAGGGCGGTCCTGGTCATTCTGCCTCCAGACTTGATGTAGATCCTGCCTTTAAAGGGGTAGGAAAAGGGTGGGACTCAGGAGACCAGAGATCCTCTTCAGGAGACCAGAGAGGCCCAGGAGGGTGGAAATCTTGTTTGCTACAACATAAGGAAGTTGCAGAGAAACCAGGAGTGGGAGCTGAGAACTGGGAGGTCCTGCAGACTCAGGCACAGATTTCCTGGCCAGGCTCTTCTCTTTGGTTTCTGCAGAAGGCAGAGAACCTGCAGAATCTATGTCCATACATTGCTAATATACCCTCTGAACTTTAAACTGTTTCTTGCCAACTATAGCTGTCTTAAATTAACATTCAGTAGGGGTGGGATTCTACCCCTCCAATTAAATTTCTTTTTTTTTTTTTTTTTTTTGAGAC
The DNA here is from genome assembly GCF_043159975.1 of Macaca nemestrina. Lineage (NCBI taxonomy): Eukaryota > Metazoa > Chordata > Mammalia > Primates > Cercopithecidae > Macaca > Macaca nemestrina. The sequence goes on from NC_092128.1 coordinate 18,349,204, forward strand.
GGAGTCTCGCTCTGTCGCCCAGGCTGGAGTGCAGTGGCCGGATCTCAGCTCACTGCAAGCTCCGCCTCCCGGGTTCACGCCATTCTCCTGCCTCAGCCTCCCGAGTAGCTGGGACTACAGGCGTCCGCCACATCGCCCGGCTAGTTTTTTGTATTTTTTAGTAGAGACGGGGTTTCACCGTGTTAGCCAGGATGGTCTCGACCTCCTGACCTCGTGATCCACCCGTCTCGGCCTCCCAAATAAATTTCTTAACATTTTTAATCTTGGGTTGTGCATTAGAATATACATTGAAATGCTGGGGAGGAGAGTTTGAGACCAGCCTGAGCAACATGGCAAGACCCCATCTCTATAAAAAATAAAAGAAATTGGCCAGGCGCAGTGGCCCACGCCTGTAATCCCAACACTTTGGGAGGCTGAGGCAGGCAGATCACTGGAGATCAGGAGTTTGAGACCAGCCTGGCCAACCCCATCTCTACTAAAAATACAAAAATTAGCCAGACGTGGTGGCACATGCCTGTAATCCCAGCTACTTGGGAGGCTGAGGCAGGAGAATCGCTTGAATCCAGGAGGCGGAGGTTGCGTGAGCCAAGATTGCATCACTACATTCCAGCCTGGGCGACAAAGCAAGACTCCATCTCAAAAATAAATAAATAAAAGAAATTAACTACACACGGTGGCACATACCTGTAGTCCCAGCTACTCGGGAGACTGAGGCGGGAGGATCACTTGAGCCCAGGGAGGTTGAGGCTGCAGTGAGCATGATTGTGCCACTTCACTCCAGCTTAGGCGACAGTGAGGCCCTGTGTCCGGAAAAAAAAAAAAAAAAAAAAAGGCTGGGGAGGCAGATTTAAAAACAACTGATACTTAGGTCAATTAAAATCTCTGAGAGTAGGCCCTGGCATCAGTATTTTTTTTAAGATCCCCAGATGATTTTATGATACAGCTGAGGTTGAGACTGGCTGCTCTAACACTCACTTATAGAGAGCCCATCACAGGGCGGGATAGAAACTCAGATTCCAAAAGATCCTGGGTGGGGCACATGGGATGCCTCGCAGGTCCTCAAAAGTGGACAAGGCTGGCCTTGCTTGTTCCTGGCGTTCCACACAGTCTCCTGGACTCCTGGTCTCGCTGTTTCTCCCCCAAGGTCTGTCTTTACCAGCGCTCTGTTCCTTCTGGCAGTCACCTTGCTGAAGCCTGGGGGTTAGGAGTTGCTTCCCTGGAGCTGCCCTGGATTGCTCTTTCTTGGAGAGATTTTAATGAGACTGGTTTTCCACGGGTTCACTGTGTAGCCCGCTTCGGGCCGTGACTCCTCACTGTCCTCATCACTGCCTCTCTGCCCACACGCATTGTTGCTTGTTACCCCAGGAGCCTGGCCCTGGGCACTGGCTGTCAGCCTCGTGTGTCCAAGCATAAACCCTTCTTCTGCCACCTGAACCAGATGGCCTCCACTTGTACCCCACACTCTCTTGAAATTCCCTGTGCTGGTTACTCAGGGGGAAGAGTGCCAGGTCCTGCTGCCCCCTTTAGTGATAGGAGGCAAGCACTTCCTGGAACTGGGGAAAGCGGTGAGCTAAGTTCTCTACTTTTCATATGCAAAAGACAGCGACATGCTTGGAAGCCAGAGTCAGACTCTCCTTTACCCTGGCCTTAAAATCAATGTCTGACGTGGGCAAAAGTTTATTCCGTCAGCCCTCTGTTTGCCAGCTGGGCCTAGAATTGCCACTCTAGCTTCAGCTGCTCTTTGGCACGTTCGTCCCTGGCTTGCAGTTCAGAGGGGCTAAAGAACAGATAAGCCCGAGACCCACTCTTCCAACTGGTTGAAATACGGGAAACCAAGTGATCGTTTTTTCCCCTGGTCTTGGGGAAGGAAGGGGTGAGTCACCCTTGCAGCAAGCTTAGGGAAGAGGTTAGCTTCCCTCAGTGGAAGGGAACCAGGAGGTCATAGGCATCCCTTCAGAAGGAAATGAAAGCAGGGATCATTGGCTGGAGAGTGGGGCCAGTACAGGGAGCCGTGACCTTGGCTGTGACCCCTCCTCCCAGGATCCCCAGGCCTTCCACACACTGCGGATCTTATCTGAAGGGCTTGTCAGACCACTTCAAGCAGAGTGCCAAATGCATTTCCTTTTGTTGTTTTGTCTTCTAAAAAAGTACACTTAAAAATTGTAGGTTTACTTATAAACTTTATATGTAATATATGAAAGTTATATTTGTCATAAAACATTTATTTATTTATTATTTATTTATTTTTAGACAGGGTCTTGCTATGTTACCCAGGCTGGAGTGCAGTGATGTAATGATGGCTCACTGCAGCTTCCACCTCCTGGGCTCAAGTGATCCTGCTGCCTCAGCCTCTTGAGTAGCTGGGACTATAGGTGCGCACCACCGTACCTAGCTAATTTTTGTATTTTTAGGAGAGACAGAGTTTCCCCATGTTGCCCAGGCTGTTCTCAAACTCATGGACTTAAGCAATCCACCTGCCTTGGCCTTCCAAAGTGCTGGGACTACAAGCATGAGCCACTGCACTTGGCCAAAATTTTTTTTTTTTTTTTTTTTTTGAGACGGAGTCTTGCTCTGTTACGCAGGCTGGAGTTCAGTGCCGTGATCTTGGCTCACTACAACCTCCACCTCCTGGGTTCAAGCAATTCTTCTGCCTCAGCCTCCCAAGTAGCTGCACTGGAGTGCAGTGGCGTGATCTCAGCTCACAGCAACCTCTGCCTCCCAGGTTCAAGTAATTCTCCTGCCTCAGCCTCCCAAGTAGCTGGGACTACAGGCGCCCACCACCTCGCCTGGCTAGTTTTTGTATTTTTTAGTAGAGAGGGGGTTTCACCATGTTCGCTAGGCTAGTTTGGAACTCCTGACCTCAAGTGATCTGCTGGCCTCGACCTCCCAAAGTGTTGGAATTACAGGCGTGAGCCACCACACCTGGCCAAAAATTTTAAATTTCTAATTTTAATATGTTTTCTTTTAAAAGTTAACAAAACTCAAAATATAATACATTGCCTCTGTGCATGTGCCATAGTATGAATTTTAATGTTCATATTAACTTAAATAGAAATTTATAAAATATTCGGGGCAAAACCAGTGTGGGTACAATTGGGTTAAGGAACAGACAGGTACTATATCTTATTATTGTTTTAGAAGGGAGTATTAGTATCTCATTTTCAAAATAACCATCACTTGGCACAAATAGATTCAATAAGTATGTGGCTTTGAAATATATTTTAGGCTGGGCATAGTGGCTCACGCCTGTAATCCCAGCACTTTGGGAGGCCGAGGCAGGCGGATCACAAGGTCAAGAGATTGAGACCATTCTGGCTAACACGGTGAAACCCCGTCTCTACTAAAAATACAAAAAATTAGCCGGGCGTGGCGGCATGCGCCTGTAGTCCCAGCTACTTGGGAGGCTAAGGCAAGAGAATGGCGTGAGCCCAGGAGGTGGAGCTTGCAGTGAGCCGAGATCACACCACTGCACTCCAGCCTGGGCAACAGAGCGAGATTCTGTCTCAAAAAAATAAAAAAAGAAAAAAAGAAAAAAAAAGAAATCTATTTGAATCTCGCAATTCCACTTTTAGGAATTTATCTTAGGAAAATATTGGAACAAGGGCTGTAGAGTATTTGTGGCAGCACTGTTGGTAGTAGCTGAGCTTGGAGGCTGAAGTGGGAGATCACTTGAGCCTGGCGGGCGGAGATTGCAGTGAGTCAAGATCACGCCACTGCACTCCAGCCTGGGCGACAGAAGTCTCAAAAAAATCTTTATAGATTGTCTTCCATGTTGTCTCAGTTTTGTCTCTTGCTGTTGGTTTCATGTTTCCATAATCTTGATGGCACATCACCACAATTCCACATGTTGTGTAGGTTGAAACCTAGGATGGGTGGACCAAGTGACACAACACAGCCTACCCAGCAAAGCAATTTCAAGGGCCTTTCTTTCTCTCCCTTACACTCCCCCACTTATCAGAAGAAAAGACGCAATAATGGTCAAATTTGATTCAGCACTAAATTCTCTGCAAGTTCATGGTAGGTAAAAGATAGGGTAACCATATACACAAAGTGGGACAGTAGAGAAAGTAAAAAGCGTGCATTAGGCCAGGCGCGGTGGCTCACACCTATAATTCTAGCATGTTGGGAGGCCGAGGCGGGTGGATCACTTGAGGTCAGGAGTTTGAGACCAGCCTGGCCAAACCCGATCTCTATAAAAATACAAAAATTAGGGCTGGGCATGGTGGCTCATGCCTGTAATCCTAGCACTTTGGGAGGCAGACCGGATCAGTTGAGGTCAGGAGTTGGAGATCAGCCAGGCCGATGAATCCCTGTCTCTACTAAAAATACAAGAATTAGCCAGGTGTGGAGGCGGGCGCCTGTAGTCCCAGCTACTCAGGAGGCCGAGGCAGGAGAATCACTTGAACCTGGGAAGCAGAGGTTGCAGTGAGCCAAGATTGCGTCACTGCACTCCAGTCTAGGTCACAAGAGCTAAACTCCTCAAAAAACAAAACAAAACAAACAAAACAAACAAACATAACACTAAAAATAAGTTGTTAATTGATATACAATAGGCTTAACCTGGACTGGTCCCTGCAAACTGCACCTTGTGGCCACGCTGGAAAAGGCTGAGAGTTGGATATGCTCATTCATTCTCCTTGCTGGGACAGGTGTGTTGACCCAGCCAGAGGTGATTTGGTACCACCCCTCTGTCTATCTCCCACCACCTTTCTTATCCACATCTAGAGTTGAGGCTTGAGTTTAGGGAAGGGGAGGAGGCCAGGTGGGTAGTCCAAGGTTGCATATGAACTTCCTTCTTGCTCCCATTCAGTGAATCAGAGGAGACAGATTCTATTTTCACTGCCTCTCCCAGCTCACCATGGAAAAATAATAACTGCCTATCTTCTTCCATCAAACTTTAAAGCGTTAAAACAGGACACTTCTATAATTTTATTTGGGCATTTCATGTGCCTGGGAAATACAGGCTAAACCTCCCCAGATGACCAAGCAGAGGCATTTGTAAGGGATCACACAGCAAATCACAATTCAGACTGACCCAGCATGGTCCAGGGTGAAGTTGGTTGGGGAAGAAGCCATATGCTCTGGTTTGGTTACTAGATAGAAATAATGGGACAGCCTAAGACATAGAATGTGCATCCCCCGAGCTTGGAGTGAGACTAGTCTCTCAGCCACAGATTTGGTTGGGGTGGTGACCGCGAAGATGGAAAGGAACTTCCCAAACCAGCTTGCCTCATGCTCTGGGATCTTCAGCCAGGGCAATGTCTCCAGCACCCTGGCGTCTCAGAGGGATTCTCTACTTAATGCTCTGAGCTGCAGATGAGATTTGTTCAGATTTGTCATGCAGTGTGTGGTCATCCAACCTCAAATACAACTCCCTGGCATCTTGTGGTGACTGTCATCTGTCATCTGTGCCATTTCATCATCTGTATTTGTGACGATCAACAAACATACACAACCTTACAGGATATCAGAAGGGGACCAGTGCCCTCTGTTACTCTCCCGCTGACTGATGCATCTAATGGGGTGGAAAAATGTCAGAGAAGAGAGAGCTTCTTAATCCCTCTCAAAGCAACCAGACTTGAAGTTTCCAGCACTGCAGAGAGCCAGGAGAGCCTCTTATTCCAGGCTCTTCCTTCCCTTGAACATAGGACAGCCAAGATTCCTGGTCTGGTATGGAACTGAGAGAGATGGGTAAGCGGGCTAAGAGGCTGCTTCCGGGTACACACCCAACCCCAAGATTCAGACTGCCAGTTTGTCAGGAGAAAGCGAGAAAGAGAATGCTCCTTTTGGGAGCAAGAAAGAAGCAGAACAAATGCAGGAGTCCCATGAGGCAGATCCACATGTTCCTTCCCCACACCCCTGAAATCTGGCTTCTATTCCTAACCATCTGCTGAAACCACATCTCAGGTTACTAATGGTTCATCTGTGGCCAGTTCCCTGTTCTCATGCTTCTTTATCTCGCTAATGCACTTGACACACCCTGACCCTTCCTTCTTGAAACCCAAGTCAAGGTGAATGTAAAATGCGTGCAGTGATGTATCTGCGCCACTTGTCAAAATACTGAAATGCTTCTATTCTGGTTGATAAATAGGGTGTCCCACACTCCCAGAACCATTAACTCTCCCCCTGCCAAGAGCTGGCCATTAAAGGGTTAACAGTAAGGCCATAGCTTGTTGGGCTCCTGCACACTTTTGTTATAATTTTGTTGTGTGTGTGTGTTTTTTTTTTTTCCTTTTTTTTTTTTTTTTTTTTTTTGAGACGGAGTCTCGCTGTGTCGCCCAGGCTGGAGTGCAGTGGCCGTATCTCAGCTCACTGCAAGCTCTGCCTCCCGGGTTTTTACGCCATTCTCCTGCCTCAGCCTCCCGAGTAGCCGGGACTACAGGCGCCCGCCACCTCGCCCGGCTAGTTTTTTTTGTATTTTTTAGTAGAGACGGGGTTTCACCATGTTAGCCAGGATGGTCTCGAACTCTTGACCTCGTGATCCACCCGTCTCGGCCTCCCAAAGTGCTGGGATTACAGGCTTGAGCCACCGCGCCCGGCCTTTCTTTTTTTTTTGAGACGGAGTCTCACTCTGTTGCCCAGGCTGGAGAGCAGTGGTGTGATCTTGGCTCACTGTAACCTCCACCTCCCAGGTTCAAGTGTTTCTCCTGCCTCAGCCTCCCGAGTAGCTGAGATTACAGGTATGTGCCACCATTCCTGGCTAATTTTTTGTATTTTTTTATTTTTTATTTTTTTGGTAGAAATGGGCTTTCACCATGTTAGTCAGTTTGGTCTCGAACTCCTGACCTCAAATGATCAGCCCGCCTTGGCCTCCCAAAGTGCTGGGATTACAGGTGTGAGCCCGTCCTGTTAGATATTTTGAATAATACTGCCTCAGTGTAGAAACCATACTGTTTTGGTTGTTTTAATTGTCTTTCAAAAAAGAGATCGTCACTGATTCCTCCTGTTCTTATTCAACGGGTATTTATACAACACTCACAGAAGACCAAAATCTCGGTTAGGCATTGTGGGGAATAAAAAGAAGCCGGTGTGTGTGTTCTGCCATTAGAACTCCCTGTCTAGTTGGAAGGCCCAGGTAAAGAAACATACGAAGAGCCTGGGCAACATGGTGAAACCCTGTCTTTAAGAAAAATACAAAAATTAGCTAGGCATGGTGGTACATGCCTGTGGTCCCAGTCACTCAGGAGGCTGAGGTGGGAGGATCACTTGAGCACAAGAGGTAGAGGCTGCAGTGAGCTGTGATGGTGCTACTGCACTCCAGCCAGGGTGACAGAGTGAGACCCTGTCTTAAAAAAAAAAAAAAAAGACCTGTCACGGTGGCTCACTTGAGGTCAGGAGTTCGAGACCAGCCTGGCCAACATGGTAAAACCCCGTCTCCACTAAAAACACAAAAATTAGTCAGGCATGATGGCAGGCACCTGTAATCCCAGCTACTCGGGAGGCTAAGGCAGGAGAATTGCTTGAACCCAGGAGGTGGAGGTTGCAGTAAGCTGATATGGCGCCACTGAACTCCAGCCTGGCCGACAGAACGAGACTCCATCTCAAAAAAACAAGAAAGAAAGAAACATAAAAGACACCATGTAGAGAGTGAAGTAACTAGAGCACCATAAAAGCAACCCATGCCTCACTTGCTCACTACCTTCTCCTTCTTCACTGTCTTCCTCAGCTCATCATGCTCAGTTTCATCGCTCCCTCCCAAACTGGACCTCTGAGTTGTTCTTTATACAGACCATTAGCTCATTACCTCTCACTGCCTCTTGCGTGTACCACTCTCACCTTAATGTGTCCAAAAGAGAACATATTTTCATTACATTCTGTGGCCTCCTTATTTCCCTGGCTTAGCAAACCTTCACTCCTCTTATTTCAAAACATCCCAACGTCTAGCCTGCTGCCGGGCCTGTCTTCTCCCTGGCTCCCGCATGAGTCCCGGGCTCCGTCCTAGCAAGCAGTCTTCATGCTGGGCAGGCTTCGCCTTGTTCTTTACTCCATGCGCTGGCCTCCTCAGGAGCACTTTCCCTTCCCCAACTCTCGGAATCCGATGGAGTCTTTCTTGGCCACCAGGCGCTACCTCTTTGAAGCAGTCCCTGGCTCCCCTTTCATTGCCCTCCTCCAAATTTCTCCAGTTTATATTTGTTTCATAACATTTGCCCCCTTAGTTCAAAAGTATTCCTCCACCCAGTCTGATGGCGCTCCTGCACACCTCTGCGGTTAATTTTGAATACTGCCTTTCACCCTAGACACCATTCTGTTTTGGTTGTCCTAATTGTCTTTGAAAAAATATATCTTCATGGATTCCTCTTGAGTTTTCTGTGAGTTTTATTAAGGGCATGTCAGGTATTCTCTAAACCAACCTTGTCTTTCTGTTTTGAACAATTGCAATCTTTTATTGCCATTTGGTTGATAGGGTTTATATCTTTTGTCTCTAGATTGAGGGCAGGGACCATTTTTTATACTTGTGTATTGCCAACAGCACCTCAAAGAGAACTGTCTCCAGCTTGCTGGTTAATCATATTGATTAGTTTTAAATCGATCAATGCTGGCTCAGATTAACTAAATGAAATTATAGGCCAGGTGCGGTGGCTCACGCCTGTAATCCCAACACTTTGGGAGGCCAAGGCAAGTGGATCATTTGAGGTCAGGAGTTCAAGACCAGCCTGACCAACATGGTGAAACCCCGTCTCTACTAAAAATACAAAAAAATTAGCCGGGCATGGTGGTACGTACCTGTAGTTCCAGCTACTTGGGAGGCTGGGGCAGGAGAATTGCTTGAACCTGGGAGGCAGAGGTTGCCGTAAGCTGAGATTGCGCCACTGCACTCCAACCTGGGTGACAGAGCAAGACACTGCCTCGAAAAAAATAAATAAATAAACAGAGAAAAGAAAAAGAAATTTTAGGCCAAAGGGGATTATCCATATCTTGAAAGTTAGCTAAATAAAAATGAACACATTTCCAGTCATTGCACAACTTCTAAGTACAAAACACCAGGCACAGATAGTAAACAAACAGAAGTAGGGTCTCAGGTCAGTCAGAGCAGGCTGCTCTGGTCTGAGGGCGACCTCGCCTTACTTTAACAGTTGGCACCACAGCCAGTGCAACAAGTCACTGGCTTCTGCTGCAAAGGAAAGGGGAGCAGGTCACCTAATTCCAAAACCAGCTTTTCAGATTATAACAGCACTTATATGTTGAAGAGTAGTTTAGACTTGCAAACAAATGAGGCTTCGTAAGCAGCCCTGCAGGTGAGTTGAGGACATGGCGTTATTACTAATTCATTAAGAATTAATGCTTGCTGGCTGGGCACAGTGGCTTACACCTGTAATCCCAGCACTTTGGGAGGCCGAAGCTGTCAGATCACTTGAGATCGAGTTCGAGACAAGCCTGGCCAACGTGGTGAAACCCCATCTCTACTAAAAATACAAAAATTAGTTGGGCATGGTGGTGCACACCTATAGTTCCAGCTACTCAGGAGGCTGAGGCAGGAAAATTGCTTGAACCACTCCAGCCTGGAGGACAAGAGCAAAACTCTGTCTCCAAAAAAAAAAAAAAAAAAGAATGAATGCGTGCTGGGCATGGTGGCTCACACCTATAATCCCAGCAGTTTAGGATGCTGAGGTGGGAAGATTGCGTGAGCCCAGGAGTTAGAGACCAGCCTGGGCAACAAATCGAGACCCTGTTTCTATGTCTCTACAAAAAAAAAAAAATAGCCAATTGTGGTTGTGCACTCCTGTGGTCCCAGCTAATTGGGCGGCTGAGGCAGGAGGACTGCTTGAACTCGGGAGTTTGAGGCTGCAGTGAACTGTGATTGCACCACTGCACTCATCCTGGGTGACAGAGTAAGACCCCATCTCAAAAAAAAAAAAAAAGAAAGAAAAAATTAAAAATAAAAACAGGCCAGGTGCAGTGGCTCACACCTGTAATCCCAGCACTTAGGGAGGCCAAGGCAGGCAGATCACACGAGGCCAGGAGTTCGAGACCGGCCTGGCCAACATGGTGAAACCCCATCTCTACCAAAAATACAAAAAAATTAGCCAGGCATGGTGGTGTGCACCTGTAGTTCCAGCTACTCGGGAGGCTGAGGCACAAGAGTTGCTTGAACTCTGGAGGTGGAGCTTGCAGTGAGCCGAGATTGTGCCACTGTACTCCAACCTGGGCAACAGACCAAGAGTCCATCTCAAAAAACTAAACTAAAAATAAATATAAATTTAAAATAATATATTAGAGCATTATTACTTATTAGTATTATTTGACAGGGTTAAGTTCACCTTAGAATAATGGAAGACATTTACCGAGCGCTTTTTCTGGGCTATGCACTGTGCTGAATGCTTTACAGGTGCAATTTCATCTAATCCTTAGCAGTCGTTTAAAGTAAGTGCTACCATTATCACCACTTTACAGAGGCGAGAACTAAGGCTTAGAAAAGCAACTTGATCAAGGTCCCGCAGCTCTCCAAGTTCACTGGAATTTAAACCTGGGTCTGTCTGATTCCAAATCCTTTGCTTTTAATCCTAATGATAAACCCTTTCTCAAGCTTTTTCTCAGAACCCGGGAGCAGCTGCAGGAGTAGCCTCAGCTCCATTCTCTTGTGCTGGCCCCAAGCAAGGGGATGGGAGATGACGTCTCCCTCTAAGATTGCTGCCTTTTGTCCAAATGTGCTGGCCGGGAGCCAGGCCTGGAAACTCTCTGCTTATGGAAAGAAAGAACAGAAGCCAGCAAAAGAGGGTGGGAAGAGTCTGAGGGGAGGAAAGGAAGAGGAGGACAGGAAGGCAAGAGGGAGAAAGGAGGTGGGAAAGAGGATTCTGTGGGTAGCACAGCTGGAGAGGGAGATGTTGTGCCAGGAAGCAAGCGAACGAACGTGACCTTCGGGTGCATTCCATTCAAGTGGGCTGTTCAGTGGTGCAGCGTGAGCCTCCAGCCCTAGGAGGCACAGATCCTGGAGCTGTCCAGGTGCTCAGAGACCAGGACAGATCACACCAGGTGGTCCTTCCTCCCATTCTCAGGATTACTGTCCGGTGAGGTCAGATCACAGTCAACAGCAGGAAAGCCTTCAGAGAGAAAAGCCACAAAATGGCAGCCCGAGGGCTGCCTCTGGAAGTGGAGGAGCTGGCCAGGCAGGGTCTCAGTGTCACGGAGTGCATGGTGTGCAGGGGACGGAGAAGGGGAAGGGAGGAGACTGGGTGGTGGGTACTTTGAATAAAATCAAATCATAACCTTCCCAAGTTCCTACTCTGGATTGAGGAGTGGAAGGCCCATACCCTGCCCCCAAGGTGCACATGTAGGCGTTAGGTGCCTGGACGCTGGAGTCAGACACCCTGACACATGCAGCACCCATGCAGCCTTGGGAGAAGTTAATCCCTCCAGGCCTTAATTTCCACATCTGAGAAGGGGAGGCGATAGTAAGCTTACTGTGAGCCTTAAACTAAATGACCTGGGTAAAATCTTGCTTAGGGAATAGTAAGTGCTCAATTACTATCAGCTGTTCATTGATCATTGCAGCTTAATTTGAGATGTCAAAACATAATGTGAAACCTTCAATAAAAAATGTATAAATAGCATTTGAAGCCAACCATAGAAGACATAACACAAGGTTATATACATTTAGTTAGAACATCAACTTTTTCTTCTTTTCTTATAAAATAAGAGAAAGCATTCAGTAGGAGCCAATGGCTAACTTTTTTTTGTTTTCTTTTTTTTGTTGTTTGTTTTTTTGTTGTTGTTTTTGAGGCGGAGTCTCACTCTGCCAGAGCGTGATCTCCGCTCACTGCAAACACTGCCTCCTGCGTTCAAGCGATTCTCCTGCCTTGGCGTCCAGAGAAGCTAGGTTTACAAGCGCACACCACCACGTCCAGCTAATTTTTTTGTATTTTTAATAGAGACAGGGTTTCACCATGTTGGCCAGGCTAGTCTCGAACTCCTGACCTCAAGCGATCCACCCTCCTCAGCCTCCCAAAGTGCCGAGATTACAGGCATGAGCCACCGTGCCCAGCCTGTTTTTTTTTTTTTTTTTTTTTGAGATGGAGTATCGTTCTGTCGCCTAGGCTGGAATGCAGTGGCGCGATCTTGGCTCACTGCGACCTCTGTATCGTGGGCTCAAGTGATTCTCCTGCCTCAGCCTCCAGAGTAGCTTGGATTATAGGCATGTGCCACCATGCCCAGCTAATTTTTGTATTTTTAGTAGAGGCAAGGTTTCACCGTGTTAGCCAGGCTGGTCTCCAACTCCTGACCTCAGGTGATCCTCTTGCCTCGGTCTCCCAAGTGCTGGGATTACAGGCATGAGCCACCGTGCCCGGCCTCATGGCTAATGTTATCTGGTAGCTATAAGGCAAATGTGTTTTATTTTTTGTTGTTTTTAAAAAAATCTCCAGGCTGGGCGTGGTGGTGCACGCCTGTCATTCCAGCTACTTGGGAGGCAGAAGCAGGAAGATTGCTGGACATAAGGTCGAAGCTGTATTCACAAGACTGCACTCCAGCCTCGGCAACAGAGAGATTTCTCAAAAAGCAAAAAAAAAAAAAAAATCCCTCAACAGCCTGATAATAACAAAGAACATTTCTCACTTCTAAAAAAAAAAAAAAAAAAGTCACCAGAAACACGAACTTCACAAATCTCTCTGGGTTTCTAAAGAAGTGGCTCTTCAGCTCAGAAAAAAAAAGAAAAAAAAGAGAAGAAATGCCTTCAAGAACATGGAACATGTAACTAGCAGATCCAGGTTCTCCTGTGATAGCTTCTCCGTGGAAACCTGAGTCCCCTGAGGCAATGGGAAAGGAGGGTGAGGGGGTGAATGAGCCCCAGGCAGGGTAACAGGAGCCCTAGGTTCTGCTTCTACCTCTGCCACCATGTGGCCAGGTGACAGGCTAGGTGAGCCACAAAAGCCCTGGGCCACAGTGTTGTTACCTGCAGCCCTGGCGTCCCACCTATCCCCTCCCTGTGTCGGTGTTGAGGAGCCTCTCCGTGCCAGGGGCTTTTCCAACATCATTACTTTTTTTTTTTTTTTTTTTGCCTTTCCTCCTTGAATTTCCTCACTAGACTGGGACCTCTGAGAAGCACTGTCATATACCGGCTGGGTTCCCAGTAACCCACTGGGTCACAAGGAGAGAACTGCTGAGGCCAGGAGGAGGATGTGGAAGGCTGGGTCAACCAGCGCAGGCGTCACTCCCAACAGGGTCCTGGGAGAGGGGGCTCAGCATTTCCTGAAGGCAGATGACTCCATAAATAGACCGGGGGATGGGAAAAGGATTCGATCATCCCATTCCTCCTGTCAGCTCAGCTCCTCCTTCTGCTCATCCGGACTCTGCAGCCTCTCCTAAATGTTTTTCACTCACATGTCGCCCTGCCAGGGCATTAGGGTGGAAACGGGGATGTGATGGACTTTTCTCCTAGATTGTAGATCCAAACAAGAACTGAAGAAGGTGTACCTGCCATTATTTATTTTTCATTTCCCACGGAAACTTCTCCTTTGTCCATGTCAGTATAAGGCCAGAGTTTTTTCAGTGGGGTTTTACTGGAAGGAAGGAAGTGAGCGAGGAAGAAAATTGTACACCTTCTGATACCGTGGCCTATTTAACTTCAGGGGTTCAGTAGATCTTCCTGTTGTGACACTTTCCATTTGCTCTTTTTTTTTTTTTAGACAGAGTCTTGCTCTGTCACCCAGGCTGGAATGCAGTGGTGTGATCTTGGCTCACTGCAACCTCTGCCTCCCGGGTGCAAGTGATTCTCCTGCCTCAGCCTCCTGAATAGCTGGAATTACAGGCGCCCGCCACCATGCGTGGCTAATTTTTGTATTTTTAGTAGAGACGGGGTTTCACCAAGTTGACCAGGCTGAACTTGAACTCCTGACCTTGCAATCCTCCCGCCTCGGCCTCCCAAAGTGCTGGGATTACAGGTGTGAGCCACTGCACCCAGCCCTCCATACACCCTTTAGGTCCTCAGAAAGATTAGGTCTCCTGACAACACCCTTACTAAGACTTCAGATGTTCCTAGCACCTTCATTGTCATGAGAGTCTCCTCTGAGAGGGAAAGGCACTTTTTTTTTTTTTTTTTTTTTTTGGAGATAGAGCCTTGCTCTGTCGCCCAGGTTGGAGTGTGGTGGCATGATCTTGGCTCACTGTAACCTCTGCCTCCCAGGTTCAAGCAATCCTTCTGCATCAGCCTCCCAAGTAGCTGGGATTGCAGGCACCTGCCACCACACCTGGCTAATTTTGGTTTTGCCATTTTGGTCTCGAACTCCTGAGTTCAGGTAATCTGCCCGCCTCAGCCTCCCAAAGTGCTGGGATTACAGGCGTGAACCACTGCACCCAGCCAGAGAGGGACTTCTTAAGGGCTGCTTTTGTGACCTCCATAATGCAGAGAACGATCAGTTCACACCAAACTTCCTGGGCCAGTCTAGAGGCAAACCTAATGAGGGCTTTAGTTTACTTAGCAGCCAAAGTTTAGTCAGCTCCAGCCATGTGGATACAGATTCGTGTTTAAAACAGTCATAGGGGCCTGGCGTGATGGCTCATGCCTATAATCCCAGCACTTTGAAAGGCCAAGGTGGGCAGATCCCTTGAGTCCAGAAGTTCTAGACCAGCCTGGGCAACATAGCAATACCCCATCTCCACAAAAAAGAAGAAGGAAAAGGTATTCAGTGCCCTCCTGGAGGGTTGGTGGATGGTTGGGGCTGCGACAGGGGGTTGAATTGTCTCTTGGACCTGGGCATGCTTACTTCAGTACACTGGGGTTGTAAAATTCTGTGTTCTCTTATATTCACGAGCACTGAAAGCTCCTGATGGCTGGATAGCACTCATTTAAGCTGAGCCTCCAAAAGATCATTTTAACAGTCTGAGGAGGAGGGGATGTGAAACCTTGGTGAATTTGTATAGAGTATATAAATTTTCTGTACTATTCTTGCAACTGTTCTGTAAACTTGAAATTGTTTCAAAATTAAATTTTTTTTTTTGAGACGGAGTCTCGCTCTGTCACCCAGGCTGAAGTGCAGCAGCACAATCTTCGCTCACTGGAACCTCTGCCTCTCGGGTTCAAGCGATTCTCTTGCCTCAACCCGCTGAGTAGCTGAGATTACAGGCATGTGCCACCACGCCTGGTTAATTTTTGTATTTTCAGTAGAAATGGTTTCACCGTGTTGGCCAGGCTGGTCTCGAACTCCTGGCTTCAAGTGAGCTGCCCATCTCGTCCTCCCAAAGTGCTGGGATTACAGGCATGAGCTACCGCGCCCGGCCCAAAATTTAAAAATTTAAAGGTCATTATGCTTCTGGTATCATCTTGACAACAGCTTTCAGAAAGTCTACACAAGTTGTGTTCACAGATTCTGCCTTGGTTTGTGTGTTGCTTGACCCCTGCAAAGAGATCCTAAAAATCGTTTGGGCGTCTCCTCCTTATGGAAACAGTGTTGCTTTTCATTCAGTGGTTGGTACTTCCTTAAATATTAGTCATTCTGAGATTATGCAAATATCTGTGCCCTCCAGCCACGTACCCGAAAGGAAATTCAGCCCAATCTTCAAGCCTAACTCAGGGCTGCTCTTCCACAAATGGCATTCACTTTCACCTGTTTTGCTTATGTTACTGTGTTTTGTACTGGAGACATTCATGTGCATCTTATTTCCTGTGTGAGAATGGAAACTGTCAGAGGGCAAATTAATCTATTTTACATTTCTCCCAGGTGTCTCTCTGTTCCCTGAGAGAAGCAGGCACAACTATTGCAAGAATGAATTACATGACTATAACAGGCCCTTTGTATTTGTGAGTTCCGCATCTGAGGATTCAATCAACCACAGACTGAAAATACTCAGAAAAAAAAATTCCAGAATGTGTTACGTTGCAGATGTGTACAATGTAGTTATGCCTAGGGTGTCTGCATTTGTACTGAACGTGTACAGACTATTTTTCTCTTGTCATTGTTTCTTAAACAACACCGTATAGCAACTATTTACATAGCATTTAGGTTGTATTAGGTATTATAAGTAATCTAGAAATGATTTAAATATGTGGAAGGGCCAGGCCTGATGGTGGCTCACATCTGTAATCCCAGCACTTTGGGAGGCCAAGCTGGGAGGGTTGCTTGAGGCCAGGAGTTCAAGACCAGTCTGGGCAACATAGCAAGACCCTATTGCTACAAAATTTTTTTTTTTTAGTTAGCTGAGCCTAGTGGCTCACACGTGTAGTCCCAGCTACTCAGGAGGCTGAGGTGGGAGGATCACTTGAGCCTAGGAGGTTGAGGCTGCAGTGAGCCATGATGCCACCATTGTACTCCAGCCCAGCTACAGAGCGAGACCTTGTCTCTTAAAAAAATTTTTTTAGCCGGGCGTGGTGGCTCATACCTGTAATCCCAGCACTTTGGGAGGCCGACGTGGGCGGATCACGAGGTCAGGAGATCGAGACCATCCTGGCCAACATGGTGAAACGCTGTCTCTACTAGAAATACAAAAATTAGCTGGGCGTGGCAGGGTGTGCCTGTAATCCTAGCTACTTGGGAGGCTGAGGCAGGAGAATCACTTGAAGCCAGGAGGTGGAGGTTGCGGTGAGCCAAGATCGTGCCACTGCACTCCAACCTGGGTGACAGAGCGAGACTCCATCTCAAATAATAATAATAATAATTTAAAAATTAAGAATATGGGAGGATGTGCATAGGTTATATCCAAATACTTTGCCATTAGCATCCATGAATGTTGGTATCTGAGTGACATCCTGGAACCAATCCCCCAAGGATACCAAGGGATGACTGTATTTCCCTTTAGCCATTGGTTTCCACATAATCACTCTGGACCCATTGAAACATCTGTACTGGGATGTGGTTACGGTAGAACAGGATCTAAATCTTGGTTGTCTCTAAGGGAAAGGAGCTAATGAGAATAAAGTATCACTTAGCCTTCCCTTCAGGAGATACAATGGCAAAGCAAAACAGGTGCAGAGTGATGAACTCACCTGAGCTGGATGCCCTGCAGCTGTGGTCGTGGCTGCAAGGCAGCTGTGGGGCTTGCTGGGCGCCGCAGAGCAGACCCAGACACCCACAGACAACAGCAGCACTTATATGCCTCCCTCCCCTGCTGTATTTATAATAGCAACTATAATACATGCTCATTATAGAAAATTTGGAAACCTGGGGGGTTGGTTTTGTTGTTAAAAATATAGATATTAGAGAATGGAAAAAAAAAATCAAAGTTTCTTACCCAATGGCAACTACTGTTACTCCCTCATTAAATTTACTTCCAGTCATTTTCTTTCGTGTGCAGTTTTGAATAGTAATAAATTCCTCCTCCCCCGCCCCTTTTAAACATTGTTTCATTCATTTTGGACACAAGCTTTTGGATTCTGTTTCTTTTGGCTAACACTAAAACATGAACGTTTTTTCCATTTAATAATAGTCTTTTTCTTTTTAGCTTCAGTTTAAAATTTTCTTTTTTTATTTTTTTGAGACAGAGTCTTGCTCTGTCGCTCAGGCTGGAGTGCAGCGTTGCAATCTTGGCTTGACGCAACCTCCGCCTCCTGGGTTCAAGCGATTCTGTTGCCTCAGCCTCCTGAGTAGCTGGGACTACAGGCACCCACCACCATGCCCGCCTAATTTTTTGGGTATTTTTAATAGAGATGGGTTTCACTATGTCGGCCAGGCTGTTTTTGAACTCCTGACCTCAGGTGATCCACCAGCCTTGGCCTTCCAAAGTGCTGGGGTTACAGGTGTGAGTCACTACACCCAGCCTAAAATTTTCTTTTTAAATAATAGCTTGATTGAGATACTTGATTGAGATATAATTCACATGCCTTACAATTCACCCATTTAAAGTGTATAGTTTAATGTGTGCACATTTAAAATGTACAGTTTTGGCTGGGCGTGGTGGCTCACACCTGTAATCCTAGCACTTTGGGAGGCCAAGGCAGGCAGATCACTTGAGGTCAGGAGTTCAAGAGCAGCCTGGCCAACATGGCAAAACCCTATCTCTACTAAAAATACAAAAATTAGCTGGGCATGGTGGTGTACACTTGCAATCCCAGCTAGTCCGGAGGCCGAGGCAGGAAAATCTCTTGAACCTGGAAGGCGGAGATTGCAGTGAGCTGAGATTGCGCTACTGCACACCAACCTGGGCAACAGAGTGAGTGAGACTCCATCTCAAAATAAATAAATAAATAAAGTGCAGAGTTTTTAGTATATTCATGGAGTTGTGCAACCCCTCACCACCAGCAATTTTAGAACACTACCTGAGAACAGAGAACAATTTTAGGCCTACCTGAGAACAGAGAGAAGGAAAAGCAAGTTTAAATATTTAGAAGTTGAAGTAAGTTGGAACCTGACTCCTCCCTGTTTGGTGATCTGTAATACACAAAAGGAAGTGTACTTTTTTATTCAAAAAATATATTTATCTGAATTCAGACTATTAAACCATACTTTACCTGTATTAGCATATTTCATAACTTTTGTAACTCATGCTTTAATGATTTATGGCAAACTCATACTAGCCTTGATCAGAGAGGTGACCCTGGCAGTTATCGAGCGTTAACTCTGGAGAACTGTTGCCACTGAAACTTTCTACACACTGTAATTTAGTGTTCCTATCCAAGGTGGCCACTAAATTGCACTTCTATTTTCACCCTCTAGAGAATGGTAAAAAAGCATGATTTGCAAATATTGTCAAGTCCAAAGTGTGTTTCTATCCTACTAAGGTAGTCAAATGCATCCCTATATGTTAGAATGTTCTGCAGATGTGAAAAAACCCTTCCTGGGTTTATGAAAGTGAGAATGATCTGCATCTTCAGCTGCCTCTGGCATCCGGCACATCACAGAGTGTGGTCAGTCCAGTCTGCAGTCTCAGGCTGCCCGAGCCACAGATTCCCAGTGACTTCATTTGTCAAACAAACTGACAGGTGTTGGCCAAGAAAATATTGATCAAGTTGGATTTTTGTTTTTTGTTTTTTTGGTTTTTTTTGAGAAGGTCTCGCTCTGTCACCCAGGCTGGAGTATAGTGGTGCGATCTCGACTCACTGCAACCTCTGCCTCCCAGGTTCAAGCGATTCTCCTCCCTCAGCCTGCCAAGTAGCTGGGATTACAGGCGCCCACCACAACGCCCAGATAATTTTTGTATTTTTGTAGAGACAGGGTTTCACCATGTTGGCCAGGTGGTCTCGAACTCCTGACCTCAAGTGATCCACCCACCTCGGCCTCCCAAAGTGCTGGGATTATAGGCATGAGCCACAGCGCCCGGCCTTCAAGTTGTTAAAAGAAAGTATTATTGTCAATGACTGAGTATTTATAATGACAGAAATTCCTGAAATTACTCTGGTGATGCTCCTGGTCCTGAGGCCTCCTTTAGAGTACAGGGGAGCCTTGATATTGAAGGCTATGGAGGGAAGAACCAGCAGAGCAGCATCTCCGAGCACCAGCATCTGGGTTCGAGGAAAAGGTGCACGCACTTTGTGCTGGTAACACCTGCATCAGATTCCCAAGATGCTCTGAAACAGAAGTATTTACTGGAGTAAAATACTGCCTTGCAGGCCACACGCAGTGGCTCACACCTGTAATCCCAGCATTTAGGGAGGCCAAGGGGGGCGGATCACCTGAGGATGGGAGTTCGAGACCATTCTGGCCAACATGGTGAAACCCCATCTCTACTAAAACTACAAAACTTAGCTGGACGTGGTGGCACACGCCAGGAATCCCAGCTACTCAGGAGGCTGAGGCACGAGAATCGCTTGAACCCAGGTGGCAGAGGTTGCAGTGAGCTGAGATGGTACCACTGCACTCCAGCCTGGGCGACAGAGCAAGACTTTGTCTCAAAAAAATTAATTAATTAATTTTTAAAAATACCGCCTTACAAAGGAGAGGGCAAAATAGAGTATTTCTTATGTTGACTGACAATGCAAGTGACATGAAAATAAACCCCAGGATTCAACTCTAGACCAGCGACTCTTACTACTATGCCTGTGAACTATCTGGGAAACTTACAAATGTAAATTCCTACATCCTACTCTGGCAGTGGGCTTTGTTTGGTCTAGGGTGGGTCCGGGACTCCTTACGTTTAGTAATTGTCCCTGCCGATTCTTTATTTTAAATAATGGTTTTATTGGGATATGATTCACATACCATAAAATTCACTCCATTAAAGCATACAATTTAGTGGTTTCTAGTATACTGTGTTGTGCAACAACCACCACTCTATAATTTTAGAACATTTCCATCATCCCGCCCCCAAAATTCATACCTATTAGCAGTCACTTCTCACTTCCCTGCCTCACTTAGCCCCTGGCAACCACTAATCTACTTTTTGTATCTGTGGATTGGCCCATTGTGTGTGTGTGTGTGTGTGTGTGTGTGTGTGTGTGTGTGTGGGCGTGACGGAGTCTCTGGTTCTGTTGCCGAGGCTGGAGTGCAGTGGCGTGATCTCGGCTCACTGCAACCTCCACTCCTGGGTTCAAGTGATTTTCCCGCCTCAGCCTCTAGCTTAGATTACAGGCACCGGCCACCACACCCGGCTAATTTTTATATTTTTAGTACAGGTGGGGTTTCACCATTTTGGCCAGGCAGGTCTTGAACTCCTGAGCTCACCTTAGCCTCTCAAAGTGCTGGGATTACAGGCGTGAGCCACCACGCCCGGCCAGGATTGGCCTATTCTGAAATTTCTTGAGAATTGCATTACACAATGTATGATCTCTTGTCAGTGGCTTCTCTCACTTACCACAATGTTTTCAGGGTTCATCCATGTTGTAACGTGTATCTCAACTTCATTCCTTTTTATGGCTGAATACTATTCCATTGTATGTGTGGAACACTTTTGTTTATCCAGTTATTTGTTGGTGGACACATTAAGCATAAGAAAAATGATATGTAGGCCTGGGTTCAGTGGTTCACACCTGTAATCCTAGCACTTTGGGAGGCCAAGGTGTGTGGATCACTTGAGCTCAGGAGTTCAAGACCCGCCTGGCCAACATGGCAAAACCCCGAAACCCTGTCTCTACAAAAAAACACACAAAAAAACAAAAAACAAACAAAAAAGCCGGACAGGGTGGCACGCTCTTGCCTCAGTCACAGCTAGTTGAGGGGCTGAGGCAGGAAGATTACTTGAACCAGGAAGGTCGAGACTGCAGTCAGCCAAGTTGTGCCACTGCACTCCAGCCTGAATGACAGAATGAGACTCCATCTCAAAAAAGAAAAAAAAAATGCAGAACTAGAAATGGGCAGACTTTGGTTGTTAGCAGAGAAGTTGTACCTTTGGTACTGCCTCCGTCTATCTAATGTGGTGCTCTAAGGGCTTGATGTGCGGTGCTTTTGTGCAGGGCACAGTTTAAGCATTTGGTCCAAGAAGGATGCAGTCCACAGTTTCACCAAATTTGTCCCCAGGTGTTGTTCTGAGGCAGCACACTGCCTTTCGCTTCTCTTATTCCTCATCTGCTTCAGATTCTTCTATCTTCTATCTTCTTCCAAATGCGAAAATATTGGTTTGTTTCTGACAATATAACGAATCAGATAAATAAATAAAGTTATGTATAGGCCTAGAGCAACCCATTTTAAATTTTTTTAAAACCTTTTCATTGGCTGGGTGCAGTGGCTCACGCCTGTAATCCCAACACTTTCGAAGGGCAAAGCAGGAGGAGTGCTTGAGGCCAGGAATTTGAGACCAGCCTGGGCAACATGGTGAAACCCTGTCCCGACAAAAAATATGGAAATTAGCCAGGCATGGTGGTGTACACCTGTAGTCCCAGCTACCTGGGGCAGTGGGGAGCTGAGGTAGGAAGATCACCTGAGCCCAGGGAGGTCGAGGCAGCAGGAAGCTGTGATTGCACCACTGCACTCCATCCTGGGCAACAGACCCTATCTCCAAAAAAAAAAAAAAAAAAAAAGTTTTATTTAAAGAAAATGAGGAAAATGAAGCATCGAGACTCCAGAATGAGCTGCACTATGTAGTTAGACACAGCGAGAGTTGTATTACATTGATTGTGTGCTTTTATTTCTCAAGTTGTTTTTGGAAACAAATAATTTCCAGATATGTTTGCTAAGAATGCTCAGACAAGAAAACAACAATTTTTGTTCTACTGTAATTGCTATGGTTTCCTCTTTATTTTTTGCCTGCTCATCATAAGCTGATAAAACTAAGAGATATTGGAATCACTAAAGCTGAATAGCCGTGGCTTTATTTGCAATACAAAAACTATTTAAAATGTAATTTTATTAATATGTAATCATTTACAATCCTGTAAACCAAAAAATAACAGGCATCTCAATCAATTTAGAGGTTTATTTTGCCAAGGTTGAGGAGACTCCTGGGAAAAAGAAACACAAGTCCCAGTAAAACCTGTCTCCTGGCCAGGCACGGTGGCTCACACCTGTAATTCCAGCACTTTGGAAGGCCAAGGCAGGTGGATCACTTGAGGCCAGGAGTTCGAGACCAGCTTAGGCAAGGTGGCAAAACCGCATCTCTACTAAAAATACAAAAATTAGCTGGATGTGGTGGTGCATACCTGTTAATTCCGGCTGCTCAGGAGGCTGAGTTACAAGAATCACTTGAGCCCAGGAGGCGGAGGTCGAAGTGAGCCAAGATCGCGCCACTGCACTCCAGCCTGGGTGACAGAGTGATTCTGTCCCCAAAAAATAAAAAATTAAAAAATTAAAAAGATCTGTGTCTCCTGTGCTTTTTCCAAAGAGGCTTTGAGGACTTCGGTGTTTGAAAGTGGAACAGTGAGCAGGAGGGGAAGGAGGAAAAGAAAAAAGGGGAGAAGGGTAGGCAGTGAGGCAAGTGGTCACATTCTGATGAGGCTCTGATTACTGCTCAGTGAATCCACGTTTTTCCCTGGGAAACGAAGGGAATGGGGAAAAGTCAGTTGTGTATTCATCCAACTCTCAGTTGGTCTACATTTGACACCAGATAAAGTTAGCATGTGAAATTACAGCTATCTGTTTGGGAACAAAAGGAAGGCAGTTTTTTTGTGTGTAATTCAGTTCCCAAGCTGTTATTTTCCCTTTGGCATAGTGAGTTGGAGGTCCTGATATTTTATTTTTGTTTCACAATCTAAGCGGTGGGTTTTTTTTTTTCTTTTTTTTTTAATTTTAAGAGTGGCTGCTCCATAGGCAAAGCAGGGCTACCCCATAGGCAGAGTAGTCTAAACTATTTTTTAGGAGATGGGGTCTTGCTGTGTTGCCCAAGCTGGAGTGCAGTAGCTTTTTTTTTCTTTTTTTTTTTGAGATGGAGTCTCACTCTGTTACCCAGGCTTGAGTGCAATGGTGTGATCTCGGCTTGCTGCAACCTCTACCTCCTGGGTTCAAGTGATTCTCCTGCCTCCACCTCCCAAGTAGCTGGGACTACAGGCGCACACCACCACGCCCAGCTAATTTTTCTATTTTTAGTAGAGATGGGGTTTCACCATGTTAGCCAGGCTGGTCTCAAACTCCTGACTCAAGTAATCTGCCTGCCTTGGCCTCCCAAAGTGCTAGGATTACAGGCATGAGCCACCGTGCCCGGCCTGCAGTGGCTATTCACAGATGCCATTACAGCTCACTGCAGCCTCAAACTCCTAGTCTCAAGCAGTCTTCCTGCTTCAGCTTCTCCAGTAGCAGGGACTGCAGGCTTGCATCACTGTACTCAGCTAAACTTTTTTTTTTTTTTTTGAGACAGAGTTTCACCCTTGTTGCCCAGGCTAGAGTGAATGCGTGATGTTGGCTCACTGCAACCTCTGCCTCCCGGGTTCAAGCCATTCTACTGCCTCAGCCTCCCGAGTAGCTGGGATTACAGGCACTCACCACCCGGCTAATTTTGTATTTTTAGTAGAGACAGCATTTCTCCATGTTGGTAAAGGTGGTCTCGGACTCCCGACCTCAGGTAATCCACCCACCTCAGCCTCCCAAAGTGCTGGGATTACAGGTGTAAGCCACTGCACCTGGCCCTAAACCTTATTTTTAAATTTAGTTTAACAGGGCTGGACGCGGTGATTCACGCCTGTAATCCTAGCACTTTGGGAGGCCGAGGTGGGTGGATCACTTGAGGTCAGGAGTTCAAGACCAGCCTGGCCAATATGGTGAAATCCTATCTCTACCAAAAATACAAAAATTAGCCAGGTGTGGTGGTACATGCCGTAATTCTAGCAACTTGGGAGGCTGAGGCAGGAGAATCGCTTGAACCCAGGAGGTGGAGGTTGCAGCGAGCTGAGATTGTACCATTGCGCTCCAGATTGGGCAACAGAGCAAGACTCTGTCTCAAAAAAAAAAAAAAATTAGTATAACAAATATTACGCTTTTGGTGTCCAGTTATATATAATACATATTTACTTATGGTTCAGAGCTAACATATCAAGTTTAGATTAGTAAAGGGCACTGGGAAATTATAATTGTGTGGATTTTATTCCTCACTCTACCTCTTCCCCTGTGCATGTATCTTATTTTTTTCACGGAATATACACTGTACTTACATAATTTATTTCCACTGAGATAGAATGCACATAACATTTACCATCTTTTTCTTTTTTCCTTTTCTTTCTTGAGACAGAGTTTCACTCTGTCAACCAGGCTGGAGTGCAATGGCGCAATCTTGGCTCATGGCAATCTCCTCCTCCTGGGTTCAAGTGATGCTCTTGCCTCAGCCTCCCAAGAAGCTGGGATTACAGGCATGTGCCACAATACCCGGCTAATTTTTTGTATTTTTAGTAGAGACGGGGTTTCACCATGTTGGTCAGGCTGGTCTCGAACTCCTGACCTCAGGTGATCCACCTGCCTCTGCCTCCCAAAATGCTGGGATTACAGACGTGAGCCACCGCGCCCAGCCAACGTTCACCATCTTAAACTGTACAGTTCAGTGGCTTGTGGTGTATTCACCGTATTGTGCAACTATCACCACTATGAAATTTTAGAGCATTTCTATCAGGCTCACACTCCAGCCTGGGTGACAGGGCGAGACCCTGTCTCCAAAAAAAAAAAAAAAAGAATACTTGAAAAAATCCCACAAAGATACTAGTCAAATGCAGTAGTGAGAAGAGGGGAAGAGAGGGGAAGAGTAGAATAAGGAGTTGGATGCATAACTGACTGTGAATAATCAATTGAGTTGACTCACTGCCTTCAGACCAGTCCCACCCAGCTTCTTAACTTCTGAACCCTCCAGTCAACATCATGTCAATGGCCAAACAAAATTTTTGAGCCAAGAAAAGATTTTACAGTATTCACTTCAGCAAGAGGAACAACAGGGTTAGATTATGGACTGGGTTGATAAACATCATCAGCTATAGATGTTAGAATTTTAAAAATACGTTTCTTCAGCTTGTAGGACTTAGTTTCTGAAACTTACAGAAATGTTCAAGCCTACAAAAATTACATGAACTCTTGTGTACTCATCAGCTAGCTTCAAAATTTTGTATGACTTTTTAGTCTAATTTTTTTTTGTTTTGAGACAGAGTCTCAAAAAAGAGTCTCGCTTTGTTGCCCAGGCTGGAGTGCAGTGGGGCGATCTCGGCTCACTGCAACCTCTGCCTCCCGGGTTCAAGCGATTCTTCTGCCTCAGCCTCCCCAGTAGCTGGGATTACAAGCGCCCACCACCACGCCCACCTAATTTTTGTATTTTTAATAGAGACAGCATTTCCCCATGTTGGCCAGGCTGGTCTCAAACTCCTGACCACAAGTAATCCGCCCGCCTTGGCCTCCCAAAGTGCTGAGATTGCAGGCATGAGCCACCATGCACAGCCAGTCTAATTAAAATTATTAATAATAAGCCCATCTGGTTAATAGAAAGTTCTATTTTTATGGAAAGCAGTTGAGTGGGAAAATGTGTTATTACTATCAATCATTCCATTATCTCTCTTGGAATATAGTCTACTTGGATCACAAGACCAAATTGCCTAAAAAGAAATAAGGAACCTTGGATTGTGTAAAAACTCAAGCTGTCTTGAAGCCCAGACCTTTGATTTCTTGGGAGTGAGAGATGCCCAGGCCAGGACATTGGCCTCTATGGCCTTTGATTTACCATATTTAAATGCCGATTCCAGAGCAGCCCTCAGACAGTTCGCTTTGGTACGTCTTGGTACATTGGAGAGGCGCCCAGGAATCTGCATGTCTGACAGGGTCCCCAGATTGACTGGAACTAATCCCCCATGGACCACACTTTGGAAAATAGTTCTATCTCACAATCCCGGACCTGTAAAGTGATAATGAAGTTTATCATGGTATTTTAAGTCACAGAGCACTCCCAACTAGCAAATTCAGCTGGGTTCGTTACTTAATTAATGGTTTTTGGTTTTTTGTTTTTTTTTTTTTGACACAGGGTCTCACTCTGTCACCTGGACTGGAGTGCAATGGTGCAGTCTCAGCTCACTGCAACCTCCATCTGCTGGGCTCAAGAGATCCTCCCACCTCAGCCTCCCAAGTAGCTGGGACTGCAGGCATGCACCACCACACCCGGTTAGGTTTTGTGTTTTTGTAGAGACGGTGTTTTGCCATGTTGCCCAGGCTGGTTTCAATCTCCTGAGCTCGAGTGATCAGCCCACCGCAACCTCCAGAAGTGCTGGAATTACAGGTGTGAGCTACCGTGCCCAGCCAGTTAACAATTGCTAATCATCAGAGACAAAAAGGGAAAGGTCAATTTTTTATAGCAGCATTTTTAATATTTTTGTGAATTCAGAAATGCTGATGGATTGATTGCTGAGTGTGCAGGGGGATTCTATGCCCCCTCAGTGCCAGCCTCTGAAGCCCCCGCACTTGCTTCTCAGTATACGGCATCAGCCGTTTCTCTAGAGATCGTGGTTTTCGTGCTGGAAGTTATTACTCCCTGATGGGAAGTGAGTTCACTTAAGTACCATGTTGTTTAACTGCTTTTTGTGATCTTTGACCTCCAGGTTCACACATGCATCTCTGTGCATTAGACACAGTGGACGTTTTTCCTTTTGGAAAAGCTGTGCTTCCTGAGAACTATAGGGAAACTGTTTTCTTGAGGGCATGGGAGGAGTTACAGAGTTGACTGTGACCCAGGCACAGCCCTGGTGCTGTCGATGACGGCAGAGACTGTGTCTCACTCATCTTTGAGTCCTCCGGTGCATCCTGCACACGGCCTGGCACGTTGTCCTAGTGCCAATGAAAGGGGATGCCAGCTTGGAAGAGAGCTGCTGGCTCATATGGAACAAGGTTGGATTCTTGTGGGTTTGGTCTGCGTGGAGGGTGGTGGCAGTGGTGGGGAGGGGCTGTTCTCCCTGACGTCCACTGGGGCCTCTGCCAGATGCTGGACAGAAGAGTAGTGTCTGTGGGCCCAGCCAAGTGGAGGGACTCCAGAAGCTTTCAGCTCTGCGGAGCTTTGTAAGAGGGACAATGAGTTCCTTCCTGTCCCTGAAAGGCCTTTCAGGGCTATGCTGCATGATGGGAGGGCAAGCCCTGGGGCCCGGCTACTTTAAAGAAGTAGGCTTGGTTACAACATAGATCAAGCCCTACGATGTCTGGTGCTGAGTTGCTGGGTAGGGGGACAGCTGAACTCCATGGACAGGCCAGAGCTCCATGTTCCTGTCCACCCACACACACACAGTTGGCAGACGTGTCTGTTCCTTTCCTTGCTCCCTCAGCTCATGGTTCTCCAGCCTCCCTCTTGTTCGTTTGTTACCCATGTGCACTCTCCTTTTCTTTTTCTCTTCCTCTCTGGCTTTCCTCCCTTTGTCTCCTTGTTCTCAAGAGCTACCTGCATGTCTTGAAGTTCTGCCCTTTGATTTCTCTGGAGGGAGAGGATGCCCAGGCCAGGACATCCGGCAGCCGTCCCATCACCTAACAGGGAAACCATCCTGGGAAATAGGGTAGGAATCTTGGAAACTGGAGAAGGAGCTGGGAGGGGGCTTCCCTGGAAAAGTAATGTGAATACCCAGTATCCTGATATGCCTTGAGCTGTAGTCAAGGAGGCGGCTCCCCTCCACTAGGGAGGACCAGCTAGCTGGTGTTCCTGCCTTACAGGACTGCGTGGCCCATGCTGTTGGCCTTCTCTGATGGGCCTCATCTTGCCAGCACCTTCACCTGAGCCATGTCCATTTATGCTCGTGTTGGGAGACACTTCTTCCCACAGAGTTCTGGAGGGACTTGCTATGAAGCAATGAAGTTTAATCAGTTACTTCAGTTTATATGGGGGTCAGGCACCAGAGTCTTCGACTGCTACTTCTGAGCTGAGGCTGCTGCCTTGGTGTCCACACAGGCCTTGCTATTTGGGGGGTTTAAGGAACTCAGTGGGATTCCTGGGCTTGTCAAGATCATCTCCTGGTGTTCCTCAGACCAGACAGATGACCTCGTGACTGGGTGTTTCTTCCTCCTCAGTTTGGAGGAGCTGGGGGGGGGCTCCCCATGCGGGGCTCTGCAGACAAGGGCAGTGTGGGTTTACACCCAGTGTCAGGGTTCGCAGAAGGCTAGAGTATCCCTGTGGAGACAGTTCCACTTTGGTGTGTGGTTGATGTCTTGTGTCAAATAAAAGGGCAACTACTTTCTTCTTTGGGGACTATTAGCTCATCACAGTGGTTCTTAGAGAGCCTGAAAAAGCATTGGGTCTTGTTGTTGTTTATGTTTTGCTTTCTAAGTTTGTATGTATTCTTAAAATTTTTGGTGAACTTAAAGATATATACAAAGATGGCCAGGCGCAGTGGCTCACGCCTGTAATTCCAGTACTTAAGGAGGCTAAGGCGGGCGGATCACTTGAGGCCAGGAGTTCAAGACCAGCCTGGCCAACAAGGTGAAAAACCATCTCTACTAAAAATACAAACATTATCTAAGGGTGGTGGTGCACACCTGTAATCCCAGCTACTGGGGAGGCTGCGGCATGAGAATCACTTGAGCCCAGGCAGCAGAGGTTGTGGTGAGCTGAGAGCATGCCACTGCATTCCAGCCTGGGCAACAGAGCCAGACCCTGTCTCCAAAAAACAAACAAATGAGCAAAAAAGATACATACAAAGAGGGTGGCATGAGTTCTGAATCCGGGTGGACCTCAGGATTGCACCCTTGCTCTACCTGCTAGGCCGGAGATTCCAAATTGTGTGTTCTTTCCACCCCCTGCTCCTGGGTGGAACCTACCAGGGATAAATAGTTTGGAGTGTGGGCCTAGATTTACTGCCCTCTGAGGGAGGCCCTGCTGTCGTGGCTCACTGGGTGTGCATCCCTATCCCCCCAGGCGACCTGGAGCTCCCCTCGGTGCTGACATGATGACAGTGTGCAGGCCGGCCAAGGGCAGCCACAGCCAGACTGAAAACCTGAGCTACAAATTGGCCGACAAGTAAGAACACTACGCTGGCCCAGCTTCTTACTCTCCTACCACCTTTCCTTCTTCACCGATTCTACTTCCTTGAGCTAAGGAGCTCTTTTCCAGGTCATTCTAATGAGACTCCTGCAGACCGTCTCCATGCACTGCACTCATTTAAGGCTTCAGGCCAAAGTGGTCAAGAGAGAGTCTGCCTAATGGCCGGTGTGTGGAGAGGATGATCCCCCGGCAACTTTAGCCCTGTCCCCATGATGCGTTCCAATTCCAGGTGTATTTTTCTAACTACTAGGATGTTCAGGTATTTTAAGTATGTTTGAGTCCTAAGTCTTTGCAGCTGTACCTGTCCACAGTCAGTTTTCCCATCTAATATCAGTGTGCTTGTTTCCTTCTCCCCAGATGGAGCCCTTTCTCCGATCCTCTCACATTCCACAAAGCAGTTGGCAGCCACTGAGGGGTTCTCAGCTCTGCGCCCCAGGCTGGAACCCCTTACGGGACGGGAGAATCCTGGAAACAGGAACTCTAGAAACTCTTGGGCTGGCAACCACGTGGAGCAGGAACTCTGTCCCTGGGGACTCGTAGGGCGGTTGCGGCATCCTTGCCTCTGTTGCATGAGTTTTGTAAATCCAGTGTGAGCTTGCAGCAAGCCATCCTTCGTTCCTCTCGAGTTTTCAGACAGAGTTTCCATGATTGTGACGTCACTCCATGTGTTTGGGCTCTTAGACAATAACTATGATACTTACAATAATAATAGTTTCCATTTGTTGATACCGAGATTTAGAATGTATGCTGTACTTTGGGCATATTACATGTTAACTCATGAATTCATTCATTCATTGAATAAATATTTGTTGACTAGTTGCTATGCACCAGACACAGTAAACAACATAAATGTGGCCTCTGACTCATAAGGTTTCAGTCTGCAGAAGGAAGATGAAAAACTTAGGATTCAAGACTCAAGTCCCTCAATTCCAAAGCCCATGTATTTAGCTACTAGGCAATAGTGCCTCACAGCACATAGGACATTAATAACCATGTTGTAGATCATCAGTCATCCCCATACAGGCACTAACCTGGATTGTTGTGTTTTTAATGTGTGTGTCTGTCTCTGTCTCCATCTTGCCTCTAGCACTGTGAGAGCAAGGACTATCACTTCTGCCTTTTGAACCCTCAGTGAAATAACACACTGATTCTGACTAAAATCTGAATCCATGCTAATGTTCCCAGTGGTGACGGAACAATTTAAAAATATTTTCTCTTTGTAAACACACTGTTTTGAACCTTAATTGTTTATTTAAATAAGGAATTCTGCCTTGATAGCCATATTTAAAATAGGAAAATGTGTTTGCCAAAAAATGTGTTTGCATTTTCACAAGTTTCTAATTTATGCCGTGCAACCAAGAACTGTGGCGCAATTTATGTGCTAATGTCTCCATTGAGGAAGAGATCTTTACACAAACAACCTTTGGAATAGAAAGCTGAATAGTAACAGGATGCATGAAATTGCTATTTATTCATCCCTCACAGTGAACCTTAACTGGAGTTTCAGAATTTCCATGCGGTCAGATCTATACATTCAGAAAATGGGCACCAGGAGGTGTTAGCTAGTGTCGGCACATCTAAAGTCACTGTGCCCAGTCTTTGCTGGTGGAAGAATGTTTGCATTGGAAAACACAAATACTCTCATTTTTGTTAGACTAATCTAAAAATGTTTTCCTTTCAAAATGATTTTTAATATCTTCATGGCATTACCTAATCTCCTAAAATTACATTTGGAAGCATATATCATTACATATACGTTCTAGACCAGAACTATCTTCAGTGATGGAAATATTCTTCTTCCCCATCCAGTACAGCAGCCATCAGCCACGTGGCGCTTCTGAGTCCTTGACATGTGGCAGGTGTAACTGAGGAACTGAAGCTTGAATTTCATTGGATTTAAGGTTAAATAGTCACGTGTGGCTGGTGGCCACTCTATTAGACAGTGCATTTCTAGGCCAAGTGTGAAGTCTGAATCTGCCTCTTTATTCACGCATTCATTCATGCACCAGATATTTATTGACCACCAACTCTCCTGGGCATTGTTCTGGGTGCTAGGGGTGCAGAGTTGGCCACAACAGGCCAAAATAACAAAACAATCCCTGTTCTGGTGGCAAGGCTCGTGGAGAGCTCACTCTAGTGAGGCTCCATTCCCGAGGAGGCTCTGTTCAGATGCACCCAGTCATTGTGGCTTTGCCCACTTGAATCAGACAATTTGTCAAGTTCAGGGGTAGCACAAACTTCATGACGTGTGATGATGTTTTAGTTTTTAAATAGTCATTGCAAAGAACTGCCTGCAGATACAAAAAGCAGGAAAAACAGCGTATGTAATCTTTTACCTCATGAAATTACTATTTTATTTTTATTTTTATTTTTAAGACAGTCTCACTCTGTCACCCAGGCTGGAGTGCAGTGATATAATCTCAGCTTACTGCAATCTCTGCCTCCTGGGTTCCAGCAATTCTCCTGCCTCAATCTCCTAAGTGAGTAGCTGGGATTACAGGGCCTGCCACCACACTCGGCTAATGTTCGTATTTTTAGTAGAGATGGGGTTTCACCGTGTTAGCCAGGCTGGTCTCAAACTCCTGACCTCGTGATCCACCTGCCTGGGCCTCCCAAAGTGCTGGGATTACAGGCATGAGCCACAATGCCTGGCCTATATTATTATTATCTTCATTTTACAGAGGTGGAAACTGAGGTTTAGAGGACTTAAACAACTTGCCTAAGGTCACGTGGCTGAATTAGGATTTAAACCCAAGCCTATTCGACTCCAAAACCTGATTGCTCCTTCATTTCACCATGCTGTCTCCCCAAGAAAAACACAAATTGATGGTTTAAAAAACATTTTTGTAGAGATGGGTGTCTTGTTATGTTGCCCAGGCTGGTTTTGAACTCCTGGCATCAAGTGATCCTCCCACTTCAGTCTCCCAAAGTGCTGGGATTACAGGCGCGAGCCACCGCACCCTGCCCACAAAGTGATTTTTTTTTTTTAAATAGGGATTTCAATGTTTGTGGTTTGTGACTTTCATATAACATTTATATCTAAGTTCTAGCAAATCTCTGTGACCAGCCAAGAACAATAAGAATCACTCACCTGGTGTTTGTCTTTCTTGTGCAGGGTCAAGGTGGAAGGTCCAAGGACTGAGAAAGACCCTCGAAGGCATCGCTTAAGTCCTCCATTCCTTTCCTAGAGACTGATCAGGAGTCGGGCTTCAGAAGGAGCCCCCCGGAAGGGCTCCGCAACCTCACGCTAGAGTCGAGAATGGATATGTTCAGCTTGGATATGATCATCAGTGACCCAGCTGCGGAGGCCAGCAGGGCTGGGAAGAAGCAGCTCGGAGGCGTTCAGAACCCTTGCTCATCTGCCAGAGCCGGACCCCGGCACAAGTCCCTCAACATAAAGGACAAGATATCAGAATGGGAAGGGAAGAAAGAGGTGCCCGCTCCTGCACCCAGCAGGAGAGCAGATGCACAGGGGGATTATCTGACGTCCTGTCTGGTGGAGAGGAGGAGTAGTGATGGGGTGAGAACTCAGGTCACAGAGGCTAAGAATGGAATGAGGCCAGGAACAGAGAGCACAGAGAAGCAGAGGAATAAAGGAGCAGTGAACGTCGCGGGACAGGACCCAGAGCCGGGGCAAGACCTAAGCCAGCCAGACCGGGAAGTGGATCCTAGCTGGAGCCGAGGCCGAGAGCCAAGACTTGGCAAGCTACGCTTTCAGAACGATCACCTCTCGGTGCTGAAGCAGGTCAAGAAACTCGAGCAGGCTTTGAAGGATGGGTCGGCAGGGCTGGATCCTCAGCTGCCAGGAACTTGTTACTCCTCACACTGCCCACCTGAAAAGGCAGAGGCGGGGCCCACCCTTCCTGAGAACCTGGGAGGCGGGAGTGGCTCGGAAGTCAGCCAGAGGGTCCACCCCTCCGACCTGGAAGGCAGGGAGCCTGCCTCCGGGGCTGTGGAGGACAGGAAAGGCTCGTGCAGAAGGCCCTGGGACCGGAGCCTTGAGAACGTGTACAAGGGCTCGGAGGGTTCCCCCACAAAGCCCTTCATCAACCCTCTGCCAAAACCCCGGAGAACGTTCAAACATGCCGGAGAAGGGGACAAAGATGGGAAGCCTGGCATCGGCTTCAGGAAAGAGAAAAGAAACCTGCCTCCTCTGCCCTCGCTACCTCCCCCGCCTCTGCCCTCCTCTCCCCCGCCGTCCTCTGTGAATAGAAGACTGTGGACTGGGAGACAGAAATCCAGTGCAGACCACAGGTAGGTGCCGGTGTGGCAGGGCAGAGCGTTGCC
Organism: Macaca nemestrina; assembly: GCF_043159975.1. Classification (NCBI taxonomy): domain Eukaryota; kingdom Metazoa; phylum Chordata; class Mammalia; order Primates; family Cercopithecidae; genus Macaca; species Macaca nemestrina. The sequence continues at coordinate 18,382,690 of NC_092128.1, forward strand.
ACCTGGCTCTCTCAGTGGTTTATGTCCCATCGTAACTGTCTGTTCTCAGCTGAATTATTTGTTTTATTAAACTGATGGATCTTGTAGTCCAGATGGTTCACAGCTTAAGATACTTTGTTAATTAACCTGGAAACTTGGTACATGATGCATGTATTTTGTGTTTGTTCTCAGTCCTCAAAAAAGAAGAGTATTTGCTTTTAAAAATTACCCTTTAGATGTAATAAGGACTTGAAATTGGGACAGTAACCAAGAGTTAAATGAAGGACTCATGTTAACCCTGGCAGTCTACAACCTAGTAGTCCATGCTAACTACCAGTGCTTGAATTTTTCTTGGTATGGGCTTTAGAAACACACTGCCTGGAGTCTACACTGGCCCGATCAGTGTCTATCTATGTGAGCTTAAACAAGTTGTTTAACCTCTCGAAGCCTCAGTTTCCTCATTTATACATATGGATGCACGCACTGTGAATATAATGTTAAAATAACACATTAAATAATAAAGCATGTTAATGCTTAAAAATAAAATCTGTGCTTCGAAAACAATTTTTCTATTTTGCAACTTAATCTCTAGTCCATTTCTGTAACATGCTACTTGGTTTGATACCCACTAATCTAGAAACCAGCTTTAGAGCAATCTCCTCAGGATAGTTGTCATACTCCCTTTCATCATTTCACCTCCTATTTTCTCCTGACGCACTCCATTGAGCTTTGGGAACCTGTTCCTGAAAGTACCCTGTCCCAAGGCCACCAGTAACCTCCATCTTGCTAAATCCAATTGCAAGTTCTTTGTTCTTTTCTTAATTGGCCCCTCTCAGTATTCGAGGAACACCTGTTGACTCGCTCCATCTTGAAACACTTCCTTCATTTGGCTTCTGGGTCACCCACGTCCCTGGAAGTCCTGTTTCTCTGGCTCCTCTGAGTTCCATTCTTTTTTCCTGTCTGTCAGAGCACACCCCGAACCTATCCCCACCTCAACCCAGGGCCAGACCTGAGACTTTTCTTCTCCGTCTACACTCACTCCCTAAATGATCTCATCCAGTCCCATGGCTTTCAATGTCAATGTCATGTTTATGATTCCCAGATTGAGGCATTCAGCCCCAGCTCCCTCTCCCAGCTTAAGGTTTGTGTAGTCATCTCCTGCTCAGATCTTCATTTGGTTGTCTTGTCATTCGTACTTAACATGTCCAAACCTAAATTCTCCATCCAGGCTGCCAGTAACCACCTCCTCTTACAATAATTGTCATCCTACTAAATGGCTTCACCCTTTGTTTAACTGCTTAGGCCACAAACCTAAAAAGTCATCTTCAATTCCTATCTTTTTCCACATACCGCCTCCTAATTTATCCCAAATCTGCCTATATCTCCTCCACTGCTACCATCTTAATCATCCTAGATTCACCTCCCACCCCCAGAACATTCCTCCCTCAGCAGCTAGAGGAGTCTTCTAAAAATATAAACTATAAATTAAATCCTGTCACCCCCCACTCAACATGGTCTGTCATGTAGGATGATTCTTTTGGCTGTAAATAGCATAATTTCTTATGTTCTCTTCAAGGGGGAAAAAAACCTGCATATTCTAGAATTTATTTACATATATATGTGTGTATATATGTGTAAATATATATAAGTTATTCCCAGTTTACAAATAATGCTGTGATAAGGAGCATATAGTATTACTAGTTTTACTACTTACTAGCTGTGGGACATTGGACAAGCCACTAAATTTGTGTTGGCCTCATTTTACCTACCTGTAAAATGGTGATAATTATAGTAACCACTTCACAGAGTTGTTGTGAAGATTGAATGAGTTAACATGTGTAAACATAAACTTAGTACAGAGCCTCTTCAATATGTGTTAAGTGTTTTATTTTTCTATGGCTCTATTCTGTTTCATTAATCAGGCTATATCTTTTTCAGTACCAAACTATTTATTTTAAATTCATAATGTATTATTATTATTATTGTTATTATTATAATTATTATTATTTTGAGATAGAGTCTCGCTGTATCACCCAGGCTGGAGTGTGGTGGCACAATATCAGCTCACTGCATCCTCTGCTTCCCGGGTTCCAGCAATTCTCCCACCTCAGCCTCCCAAGTAGCTGAGATTACAGGGGCACACCACCACGCCTGGCTAATTTTTTGTATTTTTAGTAGAGGCAGAGTTTCACCATGTTGGCCAGGCTGGTTTTGAACCCCTGACCTCACATGATCTCCTGCCTTGGACTCCCAAAGTGCTGGGATTACAGGCATGAACCCCATGCCCAGCCCATAATATATTTTAATATCTAGCAGGGCTTATAGAAATTTATTAATGTTGCTAATAATTGATCCTCTTGGATTTCCTATATATAACATCATTTCATATGCAAAAAATAATAATCGTTTTGTCTCTCTCCTTTTTAGTAATTATAAACCTCTTATTTGTTTATTTACTTATTATTCATCTTTTCCAAAAATGTCTTGAGCGTTTCTGCCTGTATTTTTCTGAATGTTCTAAATATTACTATCAAATTTCACATACACAAAATATGTGGGGGTTTTTGTTATTAATATATAATTATTTGGCATGCTGTGTATTTGCTACGTTTATTTCTAAGTCTTTTCTCTTTTTAATGCAATGGTTAATGTAGTCTTTTTTCTCATATGGTCTTTGTATTTAAGAAAACTACTGGGCCAGGCGCGGTGGCTCAAGCCTGTAATCCCAGCACTTTGGGAGGCCGAGGCGGGCGGATCACAAGGTCAGGAGATCGAGACCACAGTGAAACCCTGTCTCTACTAAAAATACAAAAAATTAGCCGGGCGCGGTGGCGGGCGCCTGTAGTCCCAGCTACTCAGGAGGCTGAGGCAGGAGAATGGCGGGAACCCGGGAGGCGGAGCTTGCAGTGAGCCGAGATCGCGCCACTGCACTCCAGCCTGGGCAACAGCGTGAGACTCCGTCTCAAAAAAAAAAAAGAAAAAAAGAAAACTACTTATTTTGTGTGTGTGTGTGTGTGTATATATATATTTTAAGACGTCTTAAATTTCTTATCATTTCTAATAATCTGTCAGTTGATTCTCTTGGGCTTTCTATGAATATAACCATATTGTCTAAAAGAATCATCATTTTACCTTTTTCTTTTTAATTTATACCTAATTTTCATACCAAATTGCACTGGCTGAGAATTCCGAACAGTGTTAAATCATAGTGCTGAAAGCAGTGTGCTGCCCTACTTCACCCCTAACTTTAATGGTAATGCATCTAGAGTTTCACTCGCAGGCACTCTTATTTGAGATATGTTTTTACATTATCAAGTTAGTGTCCTTTTATATTTATTTTTTAACTTAGAGTTTTAAAAATTAGGATTAGAGATTAGATTTTTGTTAAAGTACTTTTCAGAAACTCCTGATGATCATATGATTCTTCTGCTCTGATCCATTCATAGTGAATTTATATCTTAATACTAACCCATCCTTAAATGTGGGGGATGAACTCCCATTCGGGCCTGGTTTATTATTCTTTTAATGTACTACTGAATTTTATTTGCTAATATTTTAAGATTTTTGGATCAGTAAATAAATTGGACTGGTCTATACTTGGGTTTTATTGCACTATCTTTTTTTGTACAGAATACATACAGGATGATTGCACTACCTTTACTAGGTTTGAGTGTCAGTGTTACGTGAGGTCTGGAGAAGAACTTAGATGCTTCCTTCTTTATGTTCTGAGAAAATCTGAATCCATCTCCAATAATAAATCCTTTCTCCAGCCACTGCCAAAGCCCGGGTCCCCGAGCACTCCCATGACTTTGCTGCTCCTGCCCAGTGCTTCCCACAGCAGCCCTTCCACGCCCCTTCTGGCTGTTCCTCCAAGGAGGCCCCACAGCCCCAGGGACAGGTTGGTTCTGGGAAACTGGAATCCTTCATCTGTGTCATCACTGGGCAGGCGAGTCAACCTGGGGAACAGTTATTCCCATTATCTTTTCTCTCTTAACTACCATCTGTGCTTTTCAGTCTTCCAGCATTTTCTTTATAACCAGCTAAAGTTACTTATTTCAGTCCAAAGATGAAATTTTTCTTGGCCAGTTTGAATATGGTTGCATCAGCTGTGTTTTAACAATTTTGGCTTTGGGTTTTTCATTTTGTTTAAAATAGTACAATGGAGGTGATTAGGGCAAGATGTTCACTTTCTACTCTTAAAAAAATAAAGTATGCTCTTTACTGTGGTCCTATCTCTTAAAAACAAAAAGGCCTGTACCACGAATTTGGCAGACGCACCACCCCCTCTGAGGGAGGAAAACCAAACCAAGGTTGAAGAAAGAAATGATTAAGGATTTAGAGGTTATGAGGGTTTAGAATTTCATGGCCAGGCTGTGTGTGCCTTAGAGAATGTACTCAGCTTATTTTCATAGGCCCATTAGTTCACCTCCTTAAGAGTAAAACCTGTGGCTTCAGAGCCTCGGTTTAAGAAAGCGTATTTTTCTTTTTCTCTTCCCATTTCTCTCTCTTCTTTTTTCTTTTCTCCTCTTCTCTTTCCTTCCTTTTTCCCTCCTTTCCTCTCTCCCTCTCTATTTGCTGTCTTCTCTCTTCTTTCTTCATTTCTCTAAAGCCCCAGGAAATTAAATGCAAGGACTCAGGCCTTCAATCCTCAAATGGAAAATGAGAAACCCTCAAATGTCAGGAAATTCCAAAGATAAGGTTCCTACAGCAACATTAACTTGGTTCTATGTGTTTTATGGCATACATTTAATAGCTCTGGCAAGAATGCCTTAAGGCCAACGTATAACAAGAAAAGTTCCTACTCTTTAAGTGTGAGCAGCATCCTGAGTTCACATGTATCTACATTCTCAAAATGTCTTAACTGGAATTCAGATTTTTAAATTTTTGTTTACCTTGGTCATGTGACAGCTTGTAGATCTTTATGAAACCAAATAACTGCCTTGACCAAAATTTCAACTTTTCAGCTGATTGTTTTGGCACCATATAGATTTGGTCTTTCCTTGGGGCTTTAGTGTAAGACTTTCAGAACTTCTTGAGGACACGAAACCTCAGTCATTATATGGCTGCCAGATCACACTGTGCTGTTATTGATTCCATAATTTCCATCTTCTATGGGACCGATACGGATTCCCCACAGCTCTCTGGCTGGGCAGCAGCCCTCGGCTCTCACCGGTTTAACAGTTAAAATTAACTTACCAGCCAAGCGGTGGTCCGTCTCAGGCGGCAAGACGTCCCTGAGACAACTCGGAATTACCACGTCTAAAAACTGAGTGTTTCAAGTCTTCAAAGGAGGACATTGTTCGATTTAGTTGATGTTTAGAGCAAAAGCTACTCTGGAAGCTTCTGAGAAACTTGGTTTAGTAAAGCCATTTATTTCAATAGAAGCTGCACTGGAAAACAGAGAGATGGTGCTTGCTCTTCCAAGGTTGCTGTTGTCCATTACAAGAGTGATTTTCATGTCATTTCTCATTGAAAGGTGCAAATTGTTGGACATTAGCCACAATGGGGGACAGAAATAGTTTTTCCTTCTGACATTTAGGGTTTGAATCCAGGATAGAGAAAAGCAGAAACCGTGTGAGTGGTCCTAGTATACAGTGGAGGAGCTACCTGATAACAGAATGCAAGCTGAGAGCTAACGGAAGCCTCCTCCTGCCTAGCCGCCTGCCCTGAGCACCTGGGGGTAGGAATGCCCTTCCTGGGGTATGGTGAGCCATGGGGAAGAGCTGCCTGTGGCCACTCAGGATAGACAGGCAGAAAGACTCTGGCAGCTGGAGGAGGATGATGGAAGTCAGCGCATCCTTGGTTTCCAACCCAGCTGGATGATGTTTTAAATGGTTGCTAGGGGGCTGGGCGTGGTGGCTCACGCCTGTAATCCCAGCACTTTGGAAGGCCGAGGTGGGTGGATCACAAGGTCAGGAGTTCGAGACCAGCCTGACCAACATGGTGAAACCCTGTCTCTACTAAAAATACAAAAATTAGCTGGGCGTGGTGGCACGTACCTGTAATCCCAGCTGCTCAGGAGGCTGAGGCAGGAGAATGGTGCAAACCCGGGAGGTGGAGCTTGCAGTGAGCTAAGATTGCGCCACTGCACTCCAGCCTGGGCGACAAAATGAGACTCCGTCTCAAAAAAAAATAAAATTAAATAAAAAAATAAAAATAAATAAATAAATGGTTGCTAGGTGCCAGGCTAGCCAAGCTTTTTTTTTTTTTTTTTTTTTTTAGCAGGGTCTTGCTTTGTCACCCAGGCTGGAGTGCAGTGGTTCAGTATTGACTCACTGCAACCTCCACCTCCTGGGCCAAGCGATTCTCGTACCTCTGCCTCAGGAGTAGTTGTGACCACAGGCACACGCCACCACACCCAGCTAATTTTTGTACTTTCGTAGAGGCAGGGTTTTACTATGTTGCCCAGCAGGCTGGTCTTGAACTCCTAGACTCAAACCTGCTCTGTCGCCAGGCTGGAGTGCAATGGCGCATCTCAGCTCACCGCAACCTCTGCCTTCCGGTTCAAGCGATTATCCTGCCTCGGCCTCTCAAGTAGCTGGGACTACAAGCGCGTGCCACCACGCCCAGCTAATTTTTGTGTTTTTAGTAGAGACGGGGTTTCACCATGATGGTCAGGATGGTCTCGATCTCTTGACCTTGTCATCCGCCTGCCTCAGCCTCCCAAAGTGCTGGGATTACAGGCGTGAGCCACCACACCTGACCTGTAGCCAAGCTTTTTTAATCCATAGATGAAAATAATCCTGGGGGAAATGGATTCAAACCAATTTGCTAAAAATTAACTCAAGAATACAGCTGCTTTTTTTTAATCTTGAAGTAGAGATAAATTATAAACAGTAAATGTGGCACTTAAAACCAGCTTTTAAAATATTTATTCACTGGGCCAGGCATGGTGGCTCACGCCTGTAATCCCAGCACTTTGGGAGGCCGAGGTGGGCAGATCACTTGAGGTCGGGAGTTTGAGACCAGCCTGGCCAATGTGGGGAAACCCTGTCTCTACTAAAAATACAAAAATTAGCCAGGCATGGTGGCACACACCTGCAATTCCAGCTATTTGGAAGGCTGAGGCAGGAGAATCACATGAATCCAGGAAGCAGAGGTTGCAATGAGCCGAAATCGTGCAACTGCACTCTAGCCTGGGCACAGAGCAAGACTCCGTCTCAAAAAATGAAATAGGCCCGGCAAGGTAATCTCAGCCGGTAATCTCAGCTCACGCCTGTAATCTCAGCACTTTGGGAGGCTGAGGCAAGTGGATGACAAGTTCAAGAGATGGAGACCATCCTGACCAACATGGTGAAACCCCGTCTCTACTAAAAATACAAAAATTAGCTAGGTGTGGTGGTGCGCGCTTGTAGTCCCAGCTACTTGAGAGGCTGAGGCAGGAGAATCACTTGAACCGGAAGGCAGAGGTTGCAGTGAGCTGAGATGCACCATTGCACTCCAGCCTGGCAACAGAACACAACTAACTAAATAATAAAATAAAATATTCATTCATTTATTCAACCAACAAATATTTACCATGTACCTATTGAGTGTTAAGACATAGGAATGTAATAATGAGCAAGATAAACAGAGACTCTGTCTTCACAGGATTTGCAAACCAGTAATAGTTAGAAGGACACAGCTGGTGTGATCATAACTGCTGTCAGCGCTGTGAGGAATCCTGGTGCCATGGGAACATTCAGTAGGGATGTGTAGCCTATCAGGGAAACAGACGGGATCAAGAGGAGGTGACGCTCAGGCCAGCAGGAGGGTGGGGAGTGGGCGTTCAGTTTGAGTGAACTAATAGGTGAAAGCCCTGAAAGACTGCATCATGTCAGAGGAACTGCAAGGCAGGAGTGTGGCCCGAGGGGCCAGCAAGGGTCTGGGGTGAGGCCTGAAAGCCTTCTGGACCTGTACACACAGTATGGATTTGGGCCTATTACCTAAGGGCAATGGAAAACGGGAACATTTTTAAGAAGGGGAGAGAGATGATCAGATTTGCACGTTTAAGGCTGGGCGCAGGGGCTCACGCTTGTAATCCCAACGTTTTGGGAGTCTGAGTGGGGTGGATCACCTGAGGCCAGGAGTTCAAGACCAGCCTGGCCTACATGGTGAAACCTCGTTTTGGGTAAATATACAAAAATTTAGCCGGGCATGGATGGCAGGCACCTGTAATCCCAGCTACTTGGGAGGCTAAGGCAGGAGAATCGCCTGAACCCAGCAGGCGGAGGTGGCAGGAAGCCTAGATCACGCTGTTGCACCCCAGCCTGGGCAACAAGAGTGAAACTCCGTCTCAGAAAAAAGAAAAAAACAATAAGATTTGCATGTTTAAGAGACCATCCTAGCAGCAGCCTGGAGACTGGGTGGGCACCAGTGGGCAGATGGGGAGAGGCGATGGGGAGGAACAGTGAGGTCTTATGGTTACCCTGTGGTGTAGCTGCCTTAGGGACTGAGAGAAGTGGGTGGGTTCAAGAGATGCTTTGGAGGTAAAACTTGGGTTAACTAGTTAGACATAGGCAGTAAGTGGGAGGGATGCTGGGAGTCTGATTTCCAGGTTTAAGACCTAAACCTCTGGATGGCAACACTGGGCAAGGAGCTGGTTCTCATCAGGGAGAAGCAATGGGATTACGAGTTCAGCTTTGAGATTCTTGTGCATTGTCCAAACAGAAGGAGCTCTAAGTTAGGATTTCATTTACAAAAATATGGAGAAGTCGTGAAGAACATTCAAAATACGACTCAGAATCACAGTGTTTGGCATTGGTTGCTGAAATTTGGCTATTGCATAGGTTATAATGCCCTTCAGCAAAGTTCTTTGGAACAACCAGCTCATTCTAGCATCTCTGAAACTCAGAAGTACCAAATACCAAATGATCATTTGAGGACCTGGGAAGTAAAGTGAGGCTGAGTGGAAGTTACACCCCTTTCCCAGGCTGTGGGCTCCCCAAAGGCAGGGACCTCTCGCCTTTGTGTCACCCACTTTGAGCACAATGCAATGTGATTCGCATGTTTACTTATTAAGCATGCAGGCAGGATGTGGAATGAATGCTGAACACGTTTAAATTAGAGAGAAGCCTGTTTGGATGTGGTTATCATTCATTAACCTTTCACAGTTTCCTTTCTCTCAAAGTTAATGTGTAAATGAGGATACTAAAACTTTCAAGTTAAAAAAAAATTTGTACAGAACAGAATTAGCTTAGCGGTTGGAGGATGAGTGTGATCACCTTTCTCCTCTTCAGGGAGCCTGATCACCTACCTGAACCTCAGAAGGGGAGGACTGATGTCCCTGACATTTATGTAGGCTATAGAAATAATGCTAGGTGGTCCGGGCATGGTGGCTCACACCTGTAATCCGAGCACTTTGGGGGGCTGAGGTGGGTGGGTTGCTTGAGCCCAGGAGTTCAAGACCAGCCTGGCCAACATGGTGAAACCCCCCCATCGCTATGAAAAATGCAAAAATTAGCCAGGCATGGTGGCAGTTGCTTGTAATCCCAGCTACACAGGAGGCTGAGGCAGGAGAATTACTTGAACCCTGGAGGCAGAGGTTGCAGTGAGCCGAGATCACCCCACTGCCTTCTGGCCTGGGCCACAGAGCCAGACTCTCTCAAAAAAAAAAAAAAAAAAAAAAGGCAGGGCGCGGATCACCTGAGGTCAGGAGTTTGAGACCAGCCTCCCCAACATGGCGAAACCCCGTCTCTACTAAAAACAAAAAATTAGCTGGGCACGGTGGCTCATGCCTGTAATCCCAGCACTTTGGGAGGCTAAGGTGGGCAGATCACAAGGTCAGGAGATCGAGACCATCCTGGCTAACACAGTGAAACCCTGTGTCTACTAAAAATAAAATTAAAAAAAAAATTAGCTGGGCATGGTGGCGGGCGCCTGTAGTCCCAGCTACTGGAGAGGCTGAGGTAGGAGAATGGTGTGAACTGAGGAGGTGGACCTTTCGGTGAGCCAACATTGCGCCACTGCACTCCAGCCTGGGCGACAGAGTGAGACTCCGTCTCAAAAAAAAAAAAAAAATTAGCCGGACGTGGTGGCAGCCACCTGTAATCTCAGCTACTTGGGAGGCTGAGGTAGGAGAATTGCTTGAACCCAGGGTGCAGAGGCTGCAGTGAGCCAAGATTGCACCTAGGTGACAATAACTTGGGTGACAAGAGGGAAACTCTGTCACAAAAAAAAAAAGAAAAGAAAAGAAAGGGGAGGGGAAGGAAGGGGGAGGGGAGGAGAGGGGTGGGGAGGGAAGGGAAGGGAGGAGAAAGAAAAAGCGAGAGAGAGGAAGAATGAAATAAAGAAAGAGAAGGAAGGAAGGGAAGGGAGAGGAGAAAAAGAAAGAAAGCAAGAAAGAGAAGAAGGAAGGAAGGAGAGAGAAAGAAAGAAAGGAAGGAAGGGAGGGAGGGAGGGAGGAAAGAAAGAAAGGAAGGAAGGAAGGAAGGGGAGAAAGAAAGAGAAAAGAGAGAGAGAAGAAAGAAAGAAGAAAGAGAAAGGGAGGGGAGGGAGGGAGGGAGGAAGGAAAAGAGAAAGAAAATAAAGAACTGCTAGGAAGAGCTAACTTTCTAAATGCTTTGGCATGTGTTACTGACAAATGACAATGATAGATCCAATGTTGTAATTGGAATCCTATTTTCCCACTAGTTCTAGAAACTGGGCAGGTAAAGATTTCTGGCTTCTCCTTGATCTTCTAATGGACTGGACCTCATGTTAATTTGTTTGCCTTTCAGACTTACTGCATAGGAATTAGTCACCTGAAAACCAACACTTAAATACAAGAAATAGAGCTGCTATTTGAGAAACCTTTTGATGAATTGTTTTGCAAATTAGTTTTGCAATGTGAATAACCATCTTTTATTTTGAAACAGGGTCTCGCTCTGTCTCAAAATGAGTGAGAGTGCAGTGGCTGGAATGCATGGCTTGCTTTTGGCTCACTGCATCCTCCCACTCCCTGGCTCAAGGGATCCTCCCACCTCAGCCTCCCAAGTAACTGAGGCTATAGGTGTGCCCCACCACACCCAGCTAATTTTTGTATTTTTTATAGAGACAGAGTCTTGCTGTGTTGCCCAGCTGATCTGAAACTCCTGAACTCAAGCAGTCCACCTGCTTTGGCCTCCCAAAGTGCTAGGATTATAGGTGTGAGCTACTGCACCTACCCCCATCTTAATTTTTTTTTTTTTTTTTTTTTTTTTTTTTTTTTTTTTTTGAGAGGGAGTCTCGCTGTGTCTCCCAGGCTGGAGTGCAGTGGCGTGATCTCGGCTCACTGCAAGCTCCGCCTCCCGGGTTCATGCCATTCTCCCGCCTCAGCCTCCCGAGTAGCTGAGACTACAGGCGCCCGCCACCACGCCCGGCTAGTTTTTTGTATTTTTAGTAGAGACGGGGTTTCACCGTGTTAGCCAGGATAGTCTCGATCTCCTGACCTCGTGATCCACCCGCCTCGGCCTCCCAAAGTGCTGGGATTACAGGCTTGAGCCACCGCGCCCGGCCATCTTAATTTTTTTAAAGGGAGTTTTTAATTGTTTTCAAATTGGACTTTTCTAATGCTGTTTAGACTAGTGATACCTTTTATGTGTCAGAAATCAAATGCAAAGCATGGCTGACTTTTTTTTTTTTTTCTCCAGAAACAAGGTCTCACTCTCTCACCCAGGCTGGAGTGCAAGTGGCATGATCTCGGCTCACTGCAACCTTCACCTTCTAGGCTCAAGGGATCCTCCCACCTCAGCCTCCCAAGTAGTTGGGACTTCAGGCACATGCCACCACGCCCAGTTAATTTTTGTAATTGTTATTTTTTGTAGAGATGGGATCTTACTTTGTTGCCCAGACTGGCCTTGAACTCCTGGTCTCAAACAATCCTCCTGACTCAGCCTCCCAAAGTGCCGGGATTACAGGCATGAGCCACTGTGTCTGGCCCAAACTCTTATATTAGCATCGTGTTCTTGGAAATATAGAAAGATTATACAAAACATTCAAACTATGTCTTGAAATCCCAGGTGTCTGACAGTAACCACTGGGATAAAGGCTAATCCCATCCCAACAAACCCCAACACATAATCCGGATTCCCGCTTGCATTACATGTGCTTTAGTTTTACCTATGTATGTATGTATGTATGTATGTATGTATGTATGTACTTTATTTTTTGAGACAGAGTCTCTCTCTGTCGCCCAGGCTAGAGTGCAGTGGCGCAATCTCAGCTCACTGCAACCTCCACCTCCCGGGTTCAAGTGATTCTCCTGCCTCAGCCTTCTGAGGAGCTGGGATTACAGGGGTACAACACCATGCCCGGCTAATTTTTGTATTTTTAGTAGAGACAAGGTTTCACCATGTTGGCCAGGCTGGTCATGAACTCCTGACCTCAAGTGATCCGCCTGCCTTGGCCTCCCAAAGTGCTGGAATTACAGGCATGAGCCACCGCGCCCGGCCTGCGTTGCATGTGCTTTAAATAAGCAAGCGGTCTGCTGAGATTTGGAGAGCCTTTAACCCGTACAAATATCTTTTGTTGTTAGGGCACTTATTATGAAAACATTTTAAAGATCCAGACATTATTTCATAGGTACTTTATCATTTTGAAATTTGACCTATACAAATGTTGTTTCCAATGAGATTTTAAAAAATAAAAACAGAACTATAATCTCAGACAACAAGGAGGCTGAGACTGGAGGATCGCTTGAGCCCATAAGTTTGAGACCAGCCTGGGCAGCAGAGCAACACCCCCATTTCCTCAAAAAATTAAAACTTAGCCGGTCATGGTGGCATGCAACTGCAGTCTCACCTACTCAGGAAGCTGAGGGACAAGGATTGCCTGAGCCCAGTAGTTTGAGGCTGCAGTGAGCTATGGTGGCACCACTGCACTCCAGCCTGGGCAACAGAGGGAAACCCTGTTTCTAAAAATAAATAGAGCTCTCACCATGGCAAAGCAAGGCACAGCTACAGCCCCTTTCTCTCTCTCAAAGAAAAGGCCAAACTCAGCCAGGGTCATGCTCTAATTCTGGGCCGTCAAGGCTTTACCTGTAGGTGGTGGTTACTACCCTGGCCCTGAGAGTGGGAGAAACTGCCTGGCTCCCAGTGAAATGGCCCTTTCCTGTCCGCCTTTTCCCTGTGAGGGTTCATAGCATCTCCTCATAGCATAGATTACTTACTATGTGAGGGAAATAGAGGGTCTGCCTGGGTATCGCACAGTACTGTGTAATGCAGTAATGTGATTATCACTGTGTAATGCAGTTTTGCATGGAAAATTAGTTCAGGTTCCCAACGACAAACTGTTGAAATTCAGCCTGTTTTAGTTTGGAGCCTGTGAATGCAGCTTCCTCCTGATGTGCCTCACTTAAATAAATGCTCTCCATACATAATGCCTTGTGTCATTAAGAGCATCAGTCTCCAACCAGACTTCCTGGAGTCAGACCCTGATTCCATCACTTTTTCCGAATGTACCTGGAGCAATTTATCTAATCTCTCTATGCCTCTGTCTTCTGATAGATAAAATGTATGTAAGAGGCCGCGTGCAGTGGCTCACCCCTGTAATCTTAGCACTTTGAGAGGCTGAGGCAGGTGGATCACCTGGGGTCAGGAGTTCAAGACCAACCTGGCCAACATGGTGAAACCTTGTCTCTGCTAAAAATACAAAAATTAGCCAGACATGGTGGTGCATGCCTGTAATCCTAGCTCCTCAGGAGACTGAGGCAGGAGAATCAGTTGAACCCAGGAGGCAGAGGTTGCAGTGAGCCCAGATCACGCCACTGCACTCCAGCCTGGGCAACAGTGTGAGAATCCATCTCAAAAAAAAAAAGGAGGGGGGATAAGAGTAGTAATTTTGGGTTGGGCACAGTGGCTCCAACCTGTAATCCCAGCATTTTGGGAGGCCCAGGCAGGAGGATCACTTGAGGTCAGGAGTTTGAAACCAACCCAGGCAACATGGCAAAACCCCATTCTACAAAAATGTACAAAAATTAGCAGGGCGTGGTGCTGTGTACCTATGGCATAGACAGTCCCTGATTATACTGTAATAAGATAGTCAGGGACTATCTATACTATAATAAGGACTGTTCCATATCTTTATTCACAAGCCTTTTAGTCTTGGATGAACTACATAAATGGGCTGAAACTTAGTGTCGTGATTTGTAAAATAGTATGGACAGTCCCTGTCCATATGAGTGAGCCACTGCGCCTGGCCCCCTTTTTTATTTTCTATGTATATGTCTGTTTACAAAGTTGGGATTGTATTTTTTTACATATACTTTATTATTTTCACTTAGCATAATAGCATGAACATTCTTGCACATAAAAGCCACACCTCTTATTCATGGATTTTCACACCTTTTACAATAAAAGAAGTTGATTTCAGGCCGGGCACAGTGGCTCACGCCTGTAATCCCAACACTTGCAGAGGCCAAGGCGGGCAGATCACCTGAGGTCAGCAGATCACCTGAGACCAGCCTGGCCAACATGGTGAAACTTCGTCTCTACTAAGAATACAAAAACTAGCCAGGCATGGCAGTGCATGCCTATAGTCCCAGCTACTTGGGAGGCTGAGGCAGAAGAATTGCTTGAACCCAGGAAGCAGAGGTTGCAGTGAGCCAAGATGGCGCCGCTGCACTCCAGCCCGGGCGACAGAGCAAGCCTCTGTCTCAAAAAATGAAATAAAATAAAAGAAGTTGATTTTGGTAATAGTTTTTCTAAGAATGAAATAAAATAAAAGAAGTTGATTTCGGTAATAATTTTTCCTAGAAAAGGAAAATTTGGGTGAGGGGATATATTAATATATTCTCTGAATCTAATTTGATTCAAATTCTTTGTTTTTTTCCTCCCATCTTGCACATTCCAGAAAGTCCTATGAGTTTGAAGATTTACTGCAGTCTTCCTCTGAGAGCAGCAGGGTGGACTGGTACGCGCAGACTAAGCTGGGGCTGACACGTACTTTATCGGAGGAGAACGTCTATGAAGACATTCTAGGTAAGAGGCCACAGCGTCTGTGTGTGGGTCTGAATCTGTCTGGGAGAAAGGGGAGGGAGAGTGGGGCTGGCTGCTGGAAATACACATGGAGACACTCGAAGACACCTGTGCACTTGGATGAGAGAGCAGGCAGGTGGGGTGGGAGAGCGAGCCTCGCGGGATATGTGAGAGACTCTGGGGCTGGAGGGGGAAGACTGGCTGGTGATGCGTGGCCAAGGAGGCAGTGTAGCAGCGTGGCGTAGCAAGAAGCGTGGGGCCTAGAGTCTGAAGATCCAGAACCACGTCTTGGCTCTGCTGCCTATTGGCCGCAGGACATTGAGCGGGTGACTTCACGTCTCTGAACGTCGGTTCTCCCATCTGCATGATGAGAATGAAGCTAGCTCCCTTGCAAGGTTAAGGACTGGAGAGAATGGTATGTCAGCTCCCTCACTTATGACAGATGCTCGGTCAACTGCAGGGATTACTGAATGAAAGAAAACACTACACACCAGCGCCTCCTTCAGAAACCGTCAGAGTGTGGCACTAACGGCATCAGAACACAGACTAAATGCATGTCTGTGATTTCAAAAGTAACTTGGGCTCCAAAGCTTCCTCTGAGATTTCAGAGCGGGTCTCAGATTCAGAGTTTGGTGAGTTCAGTCATCTTCAGGGAGGTTGATGGTTTTAGTGAAAGGCGAATCCAACTGCTTATGGTGGGGGTGAGGGCTGGGAGAAGAAACAAGCTGGTAAAAGGGAGAAACCCGTATGTGTGTGCAAGTGAGGGGCAGGTAGGGTGGATATACGCAGACATGCGGGCATGTAATCATCAATACTAGAAAAAACTTGCAGAAGGAGGAAATAGAACGTTTGAGGAAGGGCAGATACTGAGCTAAGCAATTGGAATTGCATGTGTCCAGGCTGCTGGAGATGGGCTCCTGCCAAAGCAGCGGGATTCCCAGATCTGAAGTGGGAGAGAGATCTGGACTTCTCTTAGCAGTGACTACCTAAGAGGATGCTTCAGTTATAAGGAACAGAAAACAACTAAACTAGCTTTTCCTTCCTCCATTTATTTTCTTTCTTTCTTTTTTTGAGACAGGAGTCTCACTCTGTTGCCCAGGAGTGCAATGGCACAATCTCGACTCACTGCAGCCTCTGCCTCCCGGGTTCATGCGATTCTCCTGCCTCAGCCTCCCAAGTAGCTGGGATTACAGGCACCCACCACCACACTTGGCTAATTTGTGTGTGTGTGTGTGTGTGTGTGTGTGTGTGTGTGTGTGTGTGTGTGTGTGTGTTTAGTAGAGACGGGGTTTTCCCATGTTGCCCAGGCTAGTCTCAAACTCCTAGGCTTAAGTGATCGACCCGCTTCAGCCTCCCCAAGTTCTGGGATTACAGGTGTAAGCCACCACACCCAGCCTCCTTCCTCTATTTCTTACCTCTCAGGTTAGTTTTATTCTCAGCAGGCTTCCCAGGATCCCCACAGTGGCTGCCACCAGCTTCCTGGAATTCATATCTTCCTGGTGGAGAGAAGAGCTTGTATCCTGCAAGTCCCACCAGAAATCCTGAGGTTCACCCTCATTAGACCAGCCGAGGTCCCTTATTCACCTTTGGAGCCCAGGAAGGCCATGCAGTGATATCCCCTTAGGCTTAGAATATGAGCCCTTCCCTAAACTGATCACTGAGGCAGGGATTTGGGATACCTAGATTAGCTAAAGCACTGAAACTGAGAATGGAGTTAATCTCCCATGGCCACAGATGAAGAGATACAGAGGTAACCCAGTGAAATCAGGGGCTGCTACCAAGAGGAGGGGCGCATGGATGGCAAAACAGCAGGGACCGAGACAGGAGAGGCCAAGATGCTGACCTCAGTGTTTCGAAAAGGGAAATGTCCTCAGTGTTCCCAGGTTCTGACACATTGCCTTTGAACACAGATCCGCCAATGAAGGAGAACCCTTATGAGGACATCGAGTTACACGGTCGCTGCCTGGGAAAGAAGTGTGTCTTGAATTTTCCTGCTTCTCCCACCTCTTCCATCCCTGACACGCTCACCAAGGTATGAGTCCCCAGGGAGTGGTGGCAAGAGAGGGGGCCACAGCACGGTGGCCTTGAGCACTCTGGAGTTCCGGCCAGCGCTGGAACTCCAGGCCACCCCCACTTGCCCTGCCAGGCTCCTGGATTTGTACATTGCTGGCTGACTGGTCTTTCTGCCTCTAGTTCTCTTGGAGCCCCCCTGCTCAAAAAAGCTTCCTAAAATACCATTGAGCTTCAGGCTCAGAAACCTTCTCAAACAGGGTAAATAAAAGATGTACATCTGTCCCGTACAACTGTTAAGAATGTCTTAACATAGAGTACACTCTAAGATACAAGATGGAAAGGCATGATGTAGAACAGTAGTTTTAAAGTATTTGTGGGTTGTTGTTGTTGTTGTTGTTGTTGTTGATTTGAGTCAGGGTGTTGTCACTCTGTCACCCAGGCTGGAGTGCAGTAGTGCAATCACGGCTCACTGCAAGTGAACTCCCAGACTCAATAATCCTCCCAACTCAGCCTTCTAAGTACCCGGGATTATAGGCACATGCCACCAGCCCAGCTGATTTTTGTATTTTTTGTAGAAACTGGGTTTCGCCATGTTGGCCATGCTGATCTTGAACTCCTGGGCTCAAGTGATCAACCAGCCTTGGCCTCCCAAAGTGCTGGGATTACAGACGTGAGCCACCACGTCCAGCCTGTGGGTTTCTTAATGAAAAAAATATACATATATGTAAACTCGCACATGTCTGTATGTGGGTTTTTTTAGTGAAAGATATGCATATATAAAAATATGAAAGAATATACATATATGTAAACTCACACATGTATGTATAAGAATATCTTCATCCCCAATATTGGAGGTGAAAAAACAATCTGTGTGCGGACACCCAAGCGTGAGGAACTGAGGACCTCAGAGGGGTTGTCCTGTCTGAACACCCGGAGAGGGGGAAGGCTGACCTTCTTTTTACAGAATATCCTTTTGAACCTTTTGGAGTTACATACCATATGCATATAGATAATATAACATATTCATGTAGATGGTAATTTCAACCTACTGCCTGCAGGGCTAGCATTTGTAACAGGTATCCTGGCACCCATTACCCCTAATCTCCCATAGTTCCTACATGCAAACGCCCCCTCCAGCCAGAGCCTACCAGCTACCCCTCTGATGTAGGCCTGGGACATGCGCACTCTCTCTAAAGGGCCAGAGAGTAAACATTTTGGGCTGTGTGGGCCATGTGATCTCTGTTGTAACTACCGAGAGTGGCCACTGTAGTGTGAGGCAGTCATAGACAATGTGTAAATAAATGAAAGTGGCTGTGTCTCAATCAACCTTTGTTGTTGTTGTTTTTCGTTTTTGTTTTTTGAGACAGAATCTTGCTCTGTCACCCAGACTGGAGTGCAGTGGCGCAGTCTCGGCTCAATGCAACCTCCACCTCCCGGGTTCAAGCGATTCTCCTGCCTCAGCCTTCCAAGTAGCTGGGACTACAGGCATGCGCCACCACGCCCGGCTAACTTTTTGTATTTTTTTTTTAGTAGAGATGGGGTTTCACCGTGTTAGCCAGGATGGTCTCAATCTCCTGACCTCGTGATCCGCCCACCTCAGCCTCCCAAAGTACTGGGATTACAGATGTGAGCCACTGTGCCCAGCCTTAATATATCCCAAAAACATCTCCCCAACTAGATTATAAATTCCTAAAGGTCAAAAGGTATATATTTTAACCTAAGTTAAAATAAATAAGTAAATAAAAATGTATATATTCTATTTCTTTGGTTTTCCCGTAAGGCCTAACAGTTCTACAATATTTAGTAGAAGAAATTAAGGAAGGCCAAGTATCAGCTGCAAAGGTCAACTTAAATCTCATTGCAAGGCTCTGTTTCCAGCCTAGGAAAAGCAGTGGTCTTCCTGTCCCTGCCCCACAGGGTCAGCATCGCTGGCAGGTGGGGCTGTCTCCACCTGAAGCCCGTCTTCTGTGCTTGATGGCCGTAAAAGGATGCTGCGTGCCACCAGGCTTCTGGAAGAGATGAGGGAACAACCTATCCTGAAGGATGGATCTTACAGACCCAGATAAATTGCTGCAATACTTGCCTGTACCACTTAACTGCCATTTCTCTTCTTATATGGAAAAGGGTGTCATCAAGAATAATCCATGGCCACTGACAATTAGCAAATACTTTCTGCTTGCCTTGGAAATGTGTTGTTGGTGTTTTCATTGCAATAGGGATGTCTTCAACATTTAGGAAATCCTTCATTTCCCATGGCAGAGAAGCCTGACTTAGAATAAGAAAGCAAGCTGTCACACGTAGTCTGTCCCCTTTGGGTCCTACCTGGCTCCCCACTTCATGTGGGGAGTGAACTGCCTCACCCCTGAGGAACAATGAAAAACATCTGCCCAGGCCAAGCACAGTGGCTCACGCCTGTAATCCTAGCACTTTGGGAGGCCAAGGCTGGTGGATCACCTGAGGTCAGGAGTTCGAGACCAGCCTGGCCAATATGGTGAAACCCCATCTCTACTAAAAATACAAAACTTAGTGAGGTGTGGTGGCGGGCACCTGTAATCCCAGCTACTCGGGAGGCAGAGGCAGGAGAATCGCTTGAACCTAGGGGGCAGAGGTTGCAGTGAGCCAAGATCACGCCACTTCACTCCAGCCTGAGTAAAAGAGTGAAACTCCGTCTCAAAAAAAACAACATCTACCCAAGGCAGCTTTGCATTCAGGGCAGAGCACTCCTGCCTGATACCAGGAAATAAAGGCTTACCAACCCTTTTCTTCCTGTCCCTGCTGGGCTGGAGAAAACCTAGAGCCTCTGCTGCCAAAGCAGCTGAGCCCAGTAAGTGAGAATGTCAACAAGAACTTAACGTCCAACTGTGTCTGTATCTGTAGCTGTAGCTACAGATACAGACTCTTTCCTGAAGAAAGAGAATCCAGTTGTCCAGAGCATGTGTCTGATTGTCACAGATCCTTGCAAGCCCTCAGCGGGACACCGTGTCCATGCTCATTATTCTGCTCATCCACATCTGGGTGTCGGCTGTGTGCCCTGCTCTAGGGGACAGCTGAAGACTTCACCACTTCCTCCATTAGCTCATCAAATATTCATGGAGCATCTGCCGCATCTGGGCTGCATCTGGGACCTCAGAGCTTGCAGGAGCAGTCCCTCCATGCGACTTCCCCTGCAAGCTGCGGAGAGCTCCTCAGCCATCTTTGGGATGTTCATTTTATTAGGCCATGGCTAGTTATTTGAGCCACTAGAATTTCCATTTGAGAGGGAAGGGCCTGTTGGATAGGCGCTCCTCAGAAAGGACCAAGCGTGCAGCTGGGGGCAGATGCTGCTGCTACTGAACACAACCTGCAAACTCCTGAAAGGGACTGTTTTCTTGCTACGCATCACCCACCATTTCTTTTCTTTTCAGACAAAATCTTGCTCTGTCGCCCAGGCTGGAGTGCAGTGGCTCGATCTCGGCTCACTGCAACCTCCACCCCACCAAGTTCAAGTGATTCTCGTGCCCCACCCTCTGAGTAGCTGGGATTACAGGCACAGGTCACCATGCCGGCTAATTTTTTGTATTTTTAGTAAAGACAGGGTTTCACCACGTTGGCCAGGCTGCTTTCGAACGCCTGACTTCAAGTGATGCGCCTGCCTCAGCCTCCCAAAGTGCTGGAATTACAGGCATGAGCCACCACACCTGGCCTATACTTTTCAATATATGTTCTTTTTAAAAATAACAAACTGGGTGGCCAGGCACAGTGGCTCATGCCTGTAATCCCAGCACTTTGGGAGGCCAAGGTGGGCAGCTCACCTGAGGTCAGGAGTTTGAGATCAGCCTGGCCAACATGGTGAAACCCCATCTCTACCAAAAATGCAAAAATTAGCCAGGTGTAGCGGCACGCTCCTATATTCCCAGCTACTTGGGAGGCCGAGGCAGGAGAATCGCTTGAACCTGGGAGGCGGAGGTTTCGGTAAGCTGAGATCACGCCACTGCACTCCAGCCTGGGCGACAGAATGAGACTCCATCTCAAAACTAAATAAAAAATAATAATAGTGAAATAACAGGCTGGGTGCAGTGGTCCATGCCTGTAATCCTAGCACTTTGGGAAGCCAAGGTTGGGGGATTGCTTGAGGCCAGGCATTCAAGACCAGCCTGGTCAACACAGTAAGACCCCATCTCTACAAAAAATTTAAAAATTAGACAGGCATGGTGGTGTGTGCCTGTAGTCCTAACTACTCAGGAGGCTGACATAGGAGATTCACTTGAACCCAGGAGTCCAACGCTGCAGTGAGCTATTTTTGTGCCACAGCTCTCCAGAGTGAGAGCCTGTCTCCAAAAATAAGTAAATACATACATACATGCCTTTCTTTCTTTTTTTCTGAAAACATTGTAATTATAAAAGTTTTTCTGGTTACATGATACAGAATAAGTGTTTCAATTACTGAAAAGTTTAATGAAGAAAATAAAACTCGTCCACAATTGGGGAATTCTACTTTTCTGTATGCCTCTATTTTCTAGTATTTCTGTAATAGATTTACATTTTTTATTTTTTGAGATGGAGTTTCCTTCTTGTTGCCCAGGCTGGAGGGCAGTGGCGTGAGCTCAGCTCACTGCAACCTCTGTCTCTTGTTTCCCAAGTAGCTGGGACTACGGGCGTCTGCCACCGCCCAGCTAATTTTTTTTATATCTTTAGTAGAGACAAGGTTTCATCATTTTGGCCAGGCCGGTCTCGAACTCCTGACCTCAGGTGATCCACCCACCTTTGCCTCCCAAATGCTTGGATTACAGGCACGAGCCACCTTGCCTGGCCCAGATTGGCATCTTGTGTATGTGTATTTATGTGTGTGTATTTTAAAGATCTTTTTAAAACACGCATGTAACCCCAACACCCACTGATGACACTTCGGTTTATTTCCCCTCTGATTCTCTCACACACACTGTGTGTGGTGTGCATCCATGTGTTTGTGTGCATGTAAGTATACATTTTTTAAAAAGATCTGTGATCTTGGGAGGCCGAGGCGGGCGGATCAACTGAGGTCAGGAGTTTGTAACCAGCCTGGCAAACATGGTGAAAGCTCGTCTCTACTGAAAATACAAAAATTAGTCAGGTGCAGTGGTATGCGCCTGTAATCCCAGCTACTTGGGAGGCTAAGACAGGAGAATTGCTTGAATTTGGGAGGCGGAGGTTGCAGTGAGCCGAGGTCGCACCATTGCACTCCAGCCTGGGTGGCAGAGCGAGACTCCGTCTGAAAAAAAAAAAAAAAGATTTATGATTATATTGTATATGTAGTTTTGATGCTTTTTTATATTGATCATGAGTATTTTCCCATGTCATCAATTTCTTTTTTATTTTTATTTTTATTATTTTGAGACAGTCTCTGTCTGTTGCCAGTCTGCAGTGCAGTGGCATGATCGCGGCTCACTGCAACCTCCACCTGCCGGGTTCAAGCGATTCTCCTGCCTCAGCCTCTTGAGTAGCTAGGACTAAGGCACGCGCCACCACGCCCAGCTAATTTTTGTATTTTTAGTAGAGATGGGGTTTCACCATGTTGGCCATATGGTCTTGATCTCTTGACCTTTGATCTGCCCACCGTGGCCTCCCAAAGTGCTGGAATTACAGGTATGAGCTGCCAGGCCAGGCCATGAGCCACCACACCTAGCCTAATTTATTTTTAGAAACAGTTTTTATTGCCTGCATGGTATTCCATTATCTTAATAGAATGTTATTAGTCCCCATTGTTAGAATGCCCTTGTATGCCTTTATATTTTTATTTTGTTTTATGAGACAGTCTCACTCTGTTGCCCAGGCTAGAGTGCAGTGGCGTGATCTCAGCTCACTGCAACCTCTGCCTCCTGCGTTCAAGCGATTCTCCTGTCTCAGCCTCCTGAGTAACCCAGGTGTCCACCACCACACCTGGCTAATTTTTGTATTTTTAGTAGAGATGGGGTTTCGCCACGTTGGTCAGGCTGGTCTCGAACTCCTAACCTCAAGTGATCCGCCTGCCTCAGCCTCCCAAAGTGCTGGGATTACAGGTGTGAGCCACTGCACCCAGCCCTTGTATGCCTTTCTCTGTATATATATTTAGGGAAGTGTCTCTTCTTTCATATAAGAATATGAATACCTACAGGCATGTATGAGCAAATATGTATGTTTGTGTGAATGACAGACAGCACAGGAGGTCTCCTAAGAGTAGGAATGATGTTGAGATGGGTGAGGGGAATGGGGATAGTTTATATCAAGGACCCCTGTAGTCTCCCATAGGCAGAGTCTCCTGAGGCAGTAAAGACAGGGGCAGTAGACGACTGGAAGGAATTGAGCCATCAGCCACCATTCACAGACAAGAAAGGTTAATGAACCTGGGCTCGAGTCCAGCTCAGGCCCCTCTGATGGGGCACACAGCTTCCTTGCCACTGTGCCCCCCAACCCAACCAGGATGTCCCCTGCCCACTCTCCTGAAATAACTGAAGAGGCTTCAGCAGGGACGTCAGACCTCAGACCATGAGGGTTCTTGTCTCTTTTGCCTTTTGAACACTACAGATCTTTTGCTGTGCCCATCGTGAGTCAGAGATCTATACAATCAGGGGTGTCTGCGAGCCTCTCAGCAGAGCTAAGCCCCTGAGGTTACTCCAGAGAGACACAATGGGATTGGGTGCCATACGTGTTGGTGTAAGGTCCTCTGATCAAAAGCTAGAATCTTCTCTGGACCACAGTCTGACACATCATTCTTGGTATCCTAGAGTGACTTTCCTTTTATACTATAATTCTGGGTATAACAAACAACTGCTGGTACCCTGACATTATGAATAAAGTTCTATGGGAACACAGCCAGGCTCATTCATTTACATATTATCTACAGCTGCTTTTATACTACAAGGGCACAGTTTAGTAGTTGCAACAGAGAGGATATGGCCCACAAAGCCTTAAGTACAATCTGGTTTTTAAGAAAAGGTGTGCTGGCCAGGCCTGGTGGCTCACGCCTATAATCCCAGCACTTTGAGAGGCCACAGTGGGCGGATCACCTGAGGTCAGGAGTTCGAGACTAGCCTGGCCAACATGGCAAAATCCCGTCTCTACTAAAAATACAAGAATTAGCCAGGCGTGATGGTACTCACCTGTAATCCAGCTACTTGGGCGACTGAGGCAGGAGAATCACTTGAAACTGGGATGTGGAGGTTGCAGTTAGCCGAGATTGCACCGCTGCACTCCAGCCTGGGCAACAGAGTGAGACTCCATCTCAAAGGAAAAAAAAAAAAAAGTTTTCTGATCCCTAAGTCCAAGATTCATATCCTCACTTTCAAAGGCCTTCAGTAGACAATTAGATGTCTTCATTGCTGTATCATCCCTTCCATCTGTTTCACTACACTTACTCTAAACCTTGAAGACTCTTTTGATCTAATTTACTCTCCCTCCCACTGTTCTCAGATTGTGCTGTGTCATTGCTAATACTCTCCACCACAGCTAAGTCTTCCCATTCTAGCAAATAAATATCTACTGAAATCCCACCCCATCACGAAAGCTCCCTGAACATTTGGTGGCTTATTTGGGGTGCCGCGGGACACATCAGGATCCCCGTTCTCCAGCAGGGTGACCACTCAGAGATGCAGCCCACACATTCTTCAGAAAGCTGTGTGCTGTGTTTCCATTCTTTCTCTGGTTTCTTTCTCCTCTGACCTTTTCACAGGTCAGATCTTTGAATGAACACCATCACAGTCTACATCTCTAACAAAAGCAGATACCTGCGTTTTCCCAACAATTTGATAGGAGATTCTAGTGCAATGATAGGATCATTTCCTCGGATTTTACTGTAGATGGAATTTGTAGCCTCAAAGAAGGTTTGCCCCGCTTCCTTCTTTTTGTGCTGGTAGGATTGAGATGCTCATGGTGCCTAATCCAGTCAGCTCTTCCTCTGCTGAAAGTTGATGGTACTACGCAATTTATTGCTCCTTGGAGACCTGTGATAAAACATTGGAGCTGGCCACTTAGGAAACTAGGAGTCTTTATTTTTGGAAATCTTTACAAAGAAAAGATTCTGAAGTTATTGCTACTTACTATTTGGAACTAAACAAATAGTGAATGGAGAAATCAATGTAGCAAAATATGCCTGTTCTATGTGAGTTTAAGACAGGATAAATGTGGCCTCATAAGTTGGTAAAGAAAAGCTCATTCATTAAATAGAATAGGAATAAGTTATTTTGGGGAAAAAAATGATTTAGATGAACATATCACAAAATAAATTACTGATGGAATAATAAATAAAATACGTTTGAAACAAACCAAGAAAATCCAGAAGAAAATGGAATTGAATATTTATTAAACCTCTAAAAGGAGATAGTTTTTTAGGCAAAGAAAGAAGAGATTAAATGAATTACAAAAGAAAAGATTAACACATTTTCATATAAAAAGTTATAACTAAAATAAAACTACAAATAAACCACATGGGAAAAGCACACTTACAGCAAACCTGACAAATAGTTAATATCTGTTCTATGTAGAGCTCATTGAAAATAGTAAAAACGTTAGAATCCTAAAAGATAAACAAAGAACATAAAAAATACACTAAAGAAAAATACACTTGGTGTATTGAAGTATGAAAAAATGTCAATGTTGTAAAAAAAATTATATATGTATATCTCTGAAAGAACCTTCCATATCAGTACATTAAGGTTTTTGGTTTTTTTTTTGAGACAGAGTCTTGCTCTGTTGTCTAGGCTGGGGTGCAGTGGCATGATCTCAGCTCACTGCAACCTCTTCCTCCTGGCTTCAAGCAATTCTCCTGTCTCAGCCTCCCGAGTAGCTGAGAGCACACCACCATGCCAGGCTAATTTTTGCGTTTTTGGTAGAGACGGGAGTTTCACCATATTGGTCAGGCTGGTCTCGAACTCCTGACCTCAGGTGATCCACCCACCTTGGCCTCCCAAAGTACTGGCATTACAGGTGTGAGCCACCATGCCCAACAAGTACATTAAGATTTTTTAAATAATTGCATAGTATTCCGCTATGTGGGTTTATCATAATTTGTTTGACCAGCCTCTATTGATGGATATCTAGGTTATTTCCAGTATTTTGTGATTACAAACCATGTCGCAATGTACAGTATCCTTTGCACAATATGTTTCCTTGTAAAAAATAACATTGCACAAATAAGAGTATATCAGCAGATAAATTCCTAGCAGTGGAATTGCGGGGTCTGAAGCTATATGCATCATAATTTTGTTAGCTCATGTAGACTGCCCTCCGTAGCCCTGTGCCAAGTGATACTCCCGCCAAGCCTGTATGACAGTGTGGGAGCGACTTTTCTCTCTCACTTTCACCAACAGAGTGAGCTATCAAATTTTCTTATCTCTGAGCAAAAAAATGTTTCTTTAATGGAGTTTTAATTTTCCTTTCTTTTGGGAGTGAAACTAAGAATCTTTTTTTTTGTTTTTTTTTGTTTTTTTTGAGACGGAGTCTTGCTCTGTTGCCCAGGCTGGAGTGCAGTGGTGCGATCTCGGCTCACTGAAAGCTCTGCCTCAGCCTCCCGAGTAGCTGGGACTACAGGCGTCTGCCATCACACCGGCTAATTTTTTTTTTTTTTGTATTTTTAGTAGAGACGGGGTTTCACCATGTTAGCCAGGATGGTCTCAATCTCCTGACCTCGTGAACTGCCTGCCTTGGCCTTCCAAAGTGCTGGGATTATAGGCATGAGCCACCATGCCCGGCCACTAAGAATATTTTTATGTATCTAAGAATCATTGTATTTCTTTTTCTCTAAATTTTCCATTATTGCCTGTTTTTCTTTTGAGTTGTTAGTCTTTTTCTCATTAATTTGTAGTGTATTTTGGGAAAATGAGTTAATTCTGTGGGTTATTTTCTATGGGTTCTAAATTTTTTTAGCAAGTGTTTTGTTTGCCTTTTGACTTTGTTTTTTGTTTTGTTTTGAGACAGTCTCACTCCATCACCCAGGCTGGAGTGCAGTGGTGTGATCTCAGCTCACTGCAACCTCCACCTCCCAGGTTCAGGTGATTCTCCTGCCTCAGCCTCCCAAGTAGCTGGGATTACAGGTGTGGGCCACCACACCCAGCTAAATTTGTATGTTTAGTAGAGACAGGGTTTCACCATGTTGGCCAGGCTGGTCTCAAACTCCTGACCTCAAGTGATCCTCCTCGGCCTCCCAAAGTGCTGGGATTATGGTGTGAAGCAACCGCACCTGGCCAGCCTTTTGACTTTGAAGAGGCCTGTTTTAGAAATAAGATATTGAGGCCCA
Organism: Macaca nemestrina; assembly: GCF_043159975.1. Taxonomy (NCBI): domain Eukaryota; kingdom Metazoa; phylum Chordata; class Mammalia; order Primates; family Cercopithecidae; genus Macaca; species Macaca nemestrina. The sequence continues at coordinate 18,409,819 of NC_092128.1, forward strand.
AAGAAACACAATTCCGGCCGGGTGTGGTGGCTCATGCCTGTAATCCCAGCACTTTGGGAGGCCAAGGCGAGAAGATCACGAGGTCAGCAGATCAAGACCATCCTGGCAAATATGGTGAAACCCCGTCTCAACCAAAAATGCAAAAAATTAGCCAGGTGCTGTGGCGGGCACCTGTAGTCCTAGCTACAGGAGGCTGAGGCAGGAGAATGGTGTGAACCCAGGAGGCGGAGCTTGCAGTGAGCCGAGATCGCGCCACTGCACTCCAGCCTGGGCTACAGAGCGAGACTCCGTCTGTCTCAAAAAAAAAAAAAAAGAAAAGAAAAGAAAAGAAAAAAAAACACAATCCCTTGTATAAAAGGCACTCAGCAATCCTGCAGCAAGGCCAAAGTGAGGCTTAGGCCCTGTAACTCCCAGTCCTTGTGTCTTGGGTTGTCAGAAGGCCTCAGCTGTAACGTCTAGGGATTGAGGCAGGTGACCTTGCACTTGTCCAAGAAGAGAAACGGCTCATACATGTCATCCTAGCACTTTGGGAGGCTGAGGCGGGCGGATTGCCTGAGCTTAGGAGTTCGACACCAGTCTGGGCAACACAGTGAAACCCTGTCTCTGCTAAAATACAAAAAATTAGCCGGGCGTGGTGGCGTGTGCTTGTAGTCCCAGCTACTCGAGAGGCTCAAGGGGGAGAATTGCTTGAACCTGGGAAGTGGAGGTTGCAGTGAACTGAGATCGCGCCACTGCACTCCAGCCCAGGTGACAGAGTAAGACTCCTTCTCAAAAAAAAGAGAAACTGGATTAGATTTACATCACTCATCACACATTTTTGGTAACTGGATGATACGTGTTCATTGAACACTTACTGGCATAACCAAACTCCACCTACCTTGGGAAGGTGTAGACGAACTAGACCAGTTCCTCTTCTCAATTTCATTGTCTTGTCCCTGGCACCACCAGTTATCCACTGGTTAGTCTCGTTTGAATTCATTTACTCTTCTTTTCTCCTTTTCCCTCATAGCAGTCATTGTCCAAACCTGCTTTTTTCCGACAAAATTCAGAGAGGAGGAACTTCAAACTGCTGGACACTAGGAAGCTGAGTCGGGATGGAACTGGGTCCCCTTCCAAAATCAGCCCCCCCTCCACTCCCAGCAGCCCTGACGACACTTTCTTTAACCTTGGAGACCCACAGAACGGCAGGAAGAAGAGAAAGATACCTAAGGTAATGGTGGCAACAAGCTTCATGCTCAGATGTGCATGACCCTTTCTCTGTGAAAGAAGACTGCAGAGGGGTCTGGGTGGGGGATACATCACTGGCCCCTCTCCCACCTGTGTTGCTGCAGGCCAGGGGGACACAGTGAAGCCAGCAGGCTGGAATATCTGGACCTTCATCCTGATCATTTTTGTGGTCCTGTGGTCTTCCTCTTAGCCACTCTTCTCCCAATCTCAGCTGCTTGTCTGATCCCAGACAAGGTTTTAATGCCCATCCTCAAAAAGCCACAGCTCCTTCCTTCATTGCCACAAAAAAACAGAACTCCGTCCATCATGCTCTGACCTGAGACTTGGTCTACACCCGCTGCAGAGGCAGGTCCCAGTCTGTGTTCTGAGACAGCCCTTGTCAACAATCCTCTTGTGGCTCTTTGCAGCCAAAAAGGTAAAATATTCCCAGGGGCTTGGATATATACATCTTTATGCATCTGTTGTTGATTACATTTCCTTTTGCTCAGTTTCAGTGCTGCAGTTTGGTCTCTCTTCATTGACCAGTTTGGTACTGTAGGGTAGGCAAAATTTCTCCTCTACCCTCTTAGGGTCTCCAGCTGAGCCTTAGATTTAAACTGACGTAAGACAATTAACAGGAAAAATGCATACTCATTTTATTTACAAGTACGTGGGAGCCCTCAAAAGAAAAATGTAAGACCCAAAGAAGTGACTGGGTCTATGTGTTTATATACTAGGCTGAACAAAGAGCGGCAATTGTGGAAAAGTAACCAGGAAGATAGGGGTTAAACAAGATTTGTTTGATTAGATTTATCTTGGCCTCAGCTCGCCATCGCTGGTGATAATGTTTCTTTCCTCCCGTTATAAGGAGGGCCTCTTTTATGTGGAGTTTCATCTCCTGTTTTAAGAAGAAAAGGGAAGGCCAGAGCGACCTTCGTGCACCTTCTGTTTTTCAAGTGTCTTTAGTTAAAAATAATCAATATGCCAAAGTGGCATATTTTGGGGAGCTATGTCCTGAACTCCTTCAAGATCAACTTTTTTTTTTTTTTTAGATGGAGTCTCACTCTGTTGCCCAAGCTGGAGTACAGTGGTGTGATCTCGGCTTACTGCAACCTCCACCTCCCAGGTTCCAGCCATTCTCCTGCCTCAGCCTCCTGAGTAGCTGGGACTACAGCCACCATGCCCAGCTAATTTTTGTATTATTAGTAGAGATGGAGTTTCACCATATTGACGAGGCTGGTCTCGAACTCCTGACAGTGTGATCCGCCCGCCTCAGCCTCCCAAAGTGCTGGGATTACAGGCGTGAGCCACCGTGCCCAGCCAAGATCAGCTTCTTACAGGAACCTGTAGAGCAGGGATTCTTAATTTCAGAGTTCATGGATGGGCTTTAGGGGGTCATGAAATCCATAAAAATGTAAAACTTTATGCAGATAAGTTTCCATGTGGGACATTGTCCGTAGCTTTCATGGGATTTATCTGAGTAACTCATCGACCTGAAAGAAAGTCAAGGGAGGCCGGATGCAGTGGCTTACACCTGTAATCCCAGCAGTTTGGGAGGCCAAGATAGGAGGACCACTTGAGCCCCGGCATTCAAGACCAGCCTAGACAACATGGTGGAACCCCATCTCTACAAAAAATTTTACAAGTAGCCAGGCATGGTGGTGTGCACTTATAGTCCTAGCTACTTGCGAGGCTGAGTTGAGAGAGAATCACTTGAGCCCAGGAGTTAGAGGCTGCAGTGAGCTATGATCGTGCCACTGCACTCCAGCCTAGGTGACAGAGAGAGATGCTGCCTCTAAAAAAAAAAGAGAGAGAGAAAGAGAAAGAGATGGTTCTGCTGAAGTCCACCTAGGGATATTGCCTTTAAGTAGTGGTGCCTGTTGAGTGACTCACTTTGGCAGCACTAGGAGAGGTTATGAAAGGACCTGGCAAGTCTGAGGACAGCTAAGAACTTTCATCCTAGAACCGAGAAAGTTAGAGCGTTGGAGGTATCTCACATAAGTGGAATCACACAGTATCGTCCTTTTGTGAATGACATTTCACTTCGCTTAGTGTCTTTTAAGGTTTAAGCATGTGTCAGCATTTTCTTCTTTTTTAAGACTAAATGGGCCGGGCGCGGTGGCTCATGCCTGTAATTCCAGCACTTTTGGGAGGCCGAGGTGGACGAATCACAAGGTCAGGAAATCGAGACCATCCTGGCTAACACGGTGAAACGCCGTCTCTACTAAAAATACGAAAAAATTAGCCGGGCATGGCGGCGTGTGCCTGTAGTCCCAGCTGCTGGGGAGGCTAAGGCTGGAGAATGGTGTGAACCCGGGAGGCGGAGCTTGCAGTGAGCCAAGATCACATTACTGCACTCCAGCCTGGGAGACAGAGCAAGACTCCGTCTCAAAAAAAAAAAAAAAAAGACTAAATGATATTCCATCATATGTATATACCACATTTTGTATATCCATCTATCTGTCCATGGACACTTGGCTGTTAGAAATTTGGAGTGTTTCAACAAAAGTGAAACACTCCAACCCCTTCATTTTTCCAATGAGGACATTTGACCCCACAGAGGTCAACTAAATGGCCCTGAGACACCAGCCAGAGGCAAAGAGGCCCAGACAATTTCTAAATATCGAAAATAAGAATTAAAATATTCAAGCCAACACAGTGGCTCATGCCTGTAATCCCAGCACTTTGGGAGGCTGAGGTGGGCGGATCACTTGAGGTCAAAAGTTCGAGACTAGCCTGGCCAACATGGTGAAACCCTGTCTCTACTAAAAATACAAAAAAAAAAAAAAAATCAGCTGGGCGTGGTGGCACACACCTATAATCCCAGCTTCTCGGGAGGCTGAGGCATGAGAATCTCTTGAAACCGGGAGTTGGAGGTTGCAGTGAGCCAAGATCACGCCACTGCACTCCAGCCTGCGTGACAAAGCAAGACTTTGTCTTAAAATAAATAGATAAATAAAATATTCATAGAACATGGAAATTGGTTACTATCCTATATTTTTGTTTACTGACATACAGATAACAGTGTTATCTAACATTTAACATACAGCTACGAGATAATAAGATTAATTTTGTAAGCACACAGAACAACTAATTTTAGAGTTCCTCCACGTGTGGGATTCTAAATCACATGTGGCATGAATGTGTGCTCTTTGATAGCAAGCCCCGGGGGACCCAGCAAAGCAAAATATATAAATTCGCACTCACCAGCTTCTCACGCAAGAAAGGGGAAAACAAATACGTAGGAAACACCAAACTCTTTTGGTCTGAAACATGAAAAACATTTTCCATGGAAGCAGGTCTCCTTTCAAATGCATCAGATAACTAGGCCGGCCTGGGAGGTGAGGAGGGGCAGGGCACAGGGCGTCTGGCAGTGGTGATGGGGGAGACCATTTAGGCTGAGTGGCCTGCTTGGAGGCTTGGAATGTGTCCCACACCAGGGTATCTGTGTGCACTTGCACACTGCATGTGTGTGTCCTGTGAACACATGGAGGGTGCATGACGTCTGGGGTGCGTGTCCCTCTACAGATGGGGCTGCTCGCGCGGGTGCATGGTGCCGCTCCCCGAAGTCCCAAGCTAGGGCTCAGGAGCTGTTCTCATCGCGGTTCCCACCCCACTCAGGGCTGCTCTGACATTCTTTGGAATGGTTCCCACGAAGGGAGCCCTGCCTGGGAACCTTTTTTTTTTTTTCTGTCTCTTCCTTTTCTTGTTTTGTTTTGGGAGGAAAAGCTCCTTCCCAAGCTGCAGTGACATCAAAGCCTCAGAGGGAAAGCAGTCACCGCACTGTGAGCAATGGGCTGTCCCCCCATCCAGACAACAGACGCCCACAGGGCAGTGGGGCTGGCAGCCTCCTTTAGTTTCCTTGACAGTCACGTTCCTGTGTGGTAGGAAAAAAAATGACTGGGCTGGGTGTGGTGGCTCACGCCTGTAATCCCAGCACTTTGGGAGGCTGAGGTGGGTGGATCACCTGAGGTCAGGAGTTCAAGACCAGCCTGGCCAACATGGCAAAACCCCATCTCTACTAAAAATACAAAAATTAGCTGGGCATAGTGGTGGGTACTTATCATCCCAGCTACTCAGGAGGCTGAAGCAGGAGAATCTCCTGAACCCAGAAGTTAGAGACTGCAGTGAGCTGAGATCGGCGCCATTGCACCCCAGTCTGGTCAACAAGAGCGAAACTGTCTCAAAAAAAAAAAAAAAAAGATTGAAAGACACCCACAAGCCCATAGGAAGTTTCTCCCGCTCCCCCTGGCCCTGGCCCTCCATCGTCGTAGGAGAGGGGCAGTGAGGGAAGCCCAGCCGCCACAGAGAGCTGCTGCTAACACTGGCTGTTCTTCTCCTGGTGTCTGGCAGCTGGTGTTGCGAATCAATGCCATTTATGAGGTGCGGAGAGGAAAGAAACGGGTGAAGAGGCTGTCCCAGTCAATGGAGAGCAACTCAGGAAAAGGTAGAACCCCCACCACCAGCCCTCTCCCGCAAGAATCGGAAAAGAGATTCTTTCCAGAAGTGGCTTCCTGTTTTTTCTGGTTGGCTCACCAAGGAGGAGAACAAGCTGATGCTTTGTAAATGTCCTGCACTGTCTTTGGGACAAAGGGAGCTCAGCCTGGGCGACATGTCCCCTGCCTCCCCATTCTTGTCCTCATCCTTGTCCTCGCTCACCACCAAGTCAGCCCAGCACTACAGGCCCTGGCGTGACTGTGGGAACAACCTTCCTTGCTTAACCTCCACAAAAGGGACCAGGACCTTCTGCTGTATTATCTGATATAGGTACCATCTAGTACCATCTGAACTAGAACCAAATTAATTTGGCAGTACATTGAGTTGGACGAGATGTGGGTTGTGCAATACATTGAGAGACAGCAAGAGGCTGGGCACAGTGGCTCAAGCCTGTAATCCCAGCACTTTGGGAGGCTGAGACAGGCGGATCACCTGAGGTCAGAAGTTCGAGACCAGCCTGGCCAACATGGCGAAACCTGTCTCTACTAAAAAATAGAAAAATTAGCGAGGCATGGTGGCGTACACCTGTAATCCCAGCTACTCAGGAGGCTGAGGCGGGAGAATCACTAGAACCTGGAAGGTGGAGGTTGCAGTGAGCCAAGATTGCGCCACTGCGCTCCAACCTGGGTGACAGAGTGAGACTCCGCCTCAAAAAAAAAAAAAAAAGACAACAGAACACCCCCTCTGAATTAGAACGTTTGATTTGTGCTGCCACACAGAAAGAGTTTCCTACATGAGAAGAACTCACATTTGCAACTTTCTTCCTTGTTCTTTTCTTCTAGTGACAGATGAGAACAGTGAGTCTGACAGTGACACAGAGGAGAAGCTGAAAGGTGAGGAGAGCTGCTATTGTGCAGGATGCAGGCAGGTGACTTGGAAGCTACAAAGGTGGCCCCTCCTCCTTAGTATGAGGGACAGAAGTGTCCTGCCCGAGCTTGCTTGGCAAAATGTGAACATCTCGGGAGACAGTGGGGCCGCAGGGTGCTCCAGGGCCGGTCCGTCATGGGCATGATCAAAATGGCACTACAGTTGCTGAGAGCCAGGAAGGCTACAGTAACGGCAGCGACCTCTGCTCCCATGCCTCTCCTTATGTCCTGATGTTTTCCATGCTTCAAGGATTGACACTGCGGCCCTAAGGCTTCAGAGACCTGGAGCTTCTGCCCACTTCTGCTCAAATTACTGTGTGATCTGGAGGAAATCACTTAAGATCCAGGGCCTCTAGTTCCTCGTCTGTCTGATGAAGTTGTTGAAATAATTGGTCCCTGTGGGTCTAAAATTAGATAGTCTGGGCCTAGGCTTTAGTGAGTTTTCTGCAATTTTTCAGACCCCAGGGAGAAGCCAAAGAAAGCAAGTCCAGAGGCCAGGCGCGATGGCTCATGCCTGTAATCACAGCACTTTGGGAGGCCGAGACGGGTGGATCGCAAGGTCGGGGGTTCGAGACCAGCATGGCCAACATAGTGAAACCTTGTCACTACTAAAAATACAAAAAATTAGCCAGGCGTGGTGGCAGGTGCCTGTAATCTCAGATACTCGGGAGACTGAGGGAGGAGAATCGCTTGAACCCGGGAGGCAGAGGTTGCAGTGAGCCAAGATTGAGCCATTGCACTTCAGCCTGGGCAACAGAGCGAGACTCCATCTAAAAAAGAAAAAGAAAAAGAAGAAAACAGCAAGTCCAGGTTGCTGAACGAGGTGACAGGGACCCGTCCACTCAGTGACCCTGCTGCATTCGCCTCAGACACCCAGCTGCTCCCAGACTCACCTCTAGAATGAAGCAAGGCCATTTCATTGCAGAGTCAGTGACAGAAGAGGAGGTGGACAGGAGTTCCTGAGTTAGTGGGATCTCTGCCAGTTGAGTCACAAGGGATGTTTATAAAGCTCCCAGCTCCAAAAGCCCTCTAGTCTGGATTCTGTCACATCACACAAACCAAAAGACGAGGGAAATGGGTGAGGGGAGGAGTCACTGTCCCTACCTCATTAGACAGATGAAGGCAAGGACATCTTCAGCCTCTGCCCAGAGTCCAGACAGCAAAACCATGGCAGAGTAGAGCCACGAGTCCAGGCTCCTGCACCCTGATTGATTTGGTAGCCAACTGAGTGTTGCTTCTCCCAGAACTTTGGCAGAGATCCCAAGTAAAGAGCTTCCTACTAATTTGTTAGACACAGAAGCACTTTGGGGATTAGAAAAAAGTACTTGAGCTGAGAATTACATAACCTATTGCAGCTCAGTACAGTTCCACATGGGCTTATGGTCATTTCAGGCTCTTTGCGCTCTCTCTCTCTCTCTCCCCCCCTCTTCCTCACCCAGCTCACAGCCAGTGCCTGGTCAACGTGAAGTCCCGCCTGAAGCAGGCGCCTCGGTACCCATCACTTGCCCGGGAGCTCATCGAGTACCAGGAGAGGCAGCTCTTCGAGTATTTTGTGGTTGTGTCTTTGCATAAGAAGCAGGCTGGGGCTGCCTACGTACCAGAACTCACCCAACAGTTCCCTCTGAAGGTACAGGGTGGCCAGGTCCCTGTGGCCTGCCAGGGTTCTAACCATCACCTTGTTGGGACTCGTGAATTCAGGGAGGTGTGGGAGTCTGAGGACCACCTAGCATCTAGAATCTTGAAAATGGATCCTAATTAGGGTATATCAGATGGAAAAAAAAATGCTGCTGCTAGAGAATTTGGGAGGTCCCAAAAAGGAGAGATTCAGGGACTCAAAAAGTGTGGCCAGACAAATACAAAAATTAGCCAGGCATGGTGGTACAGCCTGTAGTCCCAGCTACTTGGGCTGAGACAGGAGAATCACTTGAACCCGGGAGGTGGAGGTTGCAGTGAGCCGAGATCATGCCACTGCACTCCAGCCTGGGCAACAGAGCAAAACTCTGTCTCAAAAAAAAAAAAAAAAAAAAAGGATGGCCAGAAATGCTTTCTCACTTCCTGTGGTTCCTGTGCTGCCCATGCCATCCTCTTTGCTCTTTCCTTCCATCTCTTTATCCAGACAGCCGCATCTCTTCCTAACCTAGCCTAGAAGTCTCCTTCCCCTGAAGCCCCAAGTCTCCCTAAGCAGCATCACGCTTGTGTCTGTGCTAAATGTCTGCTTTGCTTGTGTGCTGTGCATCTCTGTGTGTGTCCCTTCCTTTTGTCACAGGAAGGGAATCTCAATCCAGACCTCTAGAGAGGGTTCTTGGATCTCGCACAAGAAAGAATTCAGGGCGAGTTCAGCAGAGTAAAGTGAAAGCAAATTTATTAAGAAAGTAAAGGAGGCCAGGTGCGGTGACTCACGCCTGTAATCCCAGTACTTTGGGAGGCCGAGGCAGGCGGATCACTTGAGGTCAGGAGTTGGAGACCAGCCTGGCCAACATGGCGAAACCCCGTCTCTACTAAAAATACGAAAATTAGCTGGGTGTGGTGGCATGCACCTGTAATCCCAGCTACTCAGGAGGCTGAGGCTGGAGAGTCGCTTGAACCTAAGAGGCAGAGCTTGCAGTGAGCTGAGATTGCAAAAAGTAAAGGAACGAAAGAATGGCTACTCCATAGGCAGAGTAGCCCTGAGGGCTGCTGGTTGCCCAATTTTGTGGCTATTTCTTGATTATCTGCTAAACATGGGGTGGATTATTCATGCCTCCCCTTTTTAGATCATATAGGGTAATTTCCTGACATTGTCATGGCATTCGTAAACTGTCATGGCGCTGGTGGGAGTGTAGCAGTGAGGACGACCAGAGGTCACTCTCATTACCATCTTGGTTTTGGTGGGTTTTGGCTGACTTCTTTACAGCAACCTGTTTTATCAGCAAGATCTTTATGACCTGTATTTTGTGCCGACCTCCTATCTCATCCTGTGACTTAGAATGCTTTAACCATCTGGGAATGCAGCCCAGTAGGTTTCGGCCTCATTTTACCCAGTCCCTACTCAAAATGGAGTCACTGTGGTTCACACACCTCTGACACTTTTACGTCATGGACCATGGTCGTGTGGATTCAGCTTTACTGTATGTTAAATCATGGCACCTAAAATAAAATAAATAAAATAGCACTTAATATAGCCTGAGGCAACATGGCCAATAATTTATAAATTATTCTTAGGCTTTGACATCAGTATTAAAGAGCTTCCACCATATTCTAATTCAGTTCAACCAGAATTTACTAAGAATATATTACATTCAAGCAATTTTCTGCTTGGCCTTAGGGGATTACAGTGATGAACAAAATGTGTCTCCTGTCCTCAAGGAATTTAAACTCTGCCAGGAGGACATAAAATAACCATCTCCCCCCATCCCCGGAAAAGCATGCAGAGATTCACCAGGTAGAATCTGATGGTCTCTGGACAGACTCATGCCTCAGGGAGGGCAGAAGGGAGGGAGCTTCTGTCCTTGCCCACTCAGGGCCTCCCTTTGCCACCACGACCCAGGCATAACCCCAGCATCTACCAAGGCCCAGATCCCGCTGTCCCCAGGCCTCCCCTCCTTTCCCAGGCTAGCCTTCCTTCCATCCTGCCCACTGTGTTCCAACACCACAATCAAGTCCTATTTTTGGAATTCAGGATAGCAATTATGTAAATTGAAGTAAACCATAGGCACTGGCCTTCCAAAGGTGACACTCACCTTCCTCTAGTTGTCACACCTCTAAGGAATGAGCCCCTGACACCCCACAACCACGGGTATGCCCAGATTTTTTTTTCGGCAGGGGCTGCCCATGGATAAGAGAGGCTGCTGGGTGTGCTCACACTGACTCAACAGAGATCACTGAGGCATGAAGGGCTGTCCTGCTATCCTGTTCATTGCCTTGGGGCCTAACACAACGCTGTTCACATGGCAATGCTTAATCAGTGTTGTAGGAATCAAGGCTGCATTAATTCATGGGTTAGTTAATGACTCACCATAATGATCAAATGATTATTGTTTCCAGCCTGGAGTCACCCACATTAATTTTTTTTTCTAAAGTAAAGTTGCACAGTCACTGTTTAAAAAGAAACTGATCCAGAAATGTATTGGGAAAGAAATCACTGGTAATCACACCACACAGAGACCATCACTGTTAACATTTTCTTTTTCTTCCAGTCTTTTCTAATGGTGTAATTTTCTTACAAAAGTGGAATCATACACTGCAGAATTTTTGTATCATGCTGCATGTACTCTTTTGTAAACCTCTCATTATTTATAAGCATATTTAATAAAAATTCTAAAACATCATTTTTCAAGTTATGTGATGCTCCATTATGTGAGTATTCCCCAGCCTATTTATCTATGTAACCAGTCCCCTTCTGTTGGAAATGTGTCTGGCTACCAGTGTTTGTGTGTGTGTGTGTGTGTGTGTATTTTGTTTGTTTGTTTTGTTTTGTTTTTTGAGACAGTCTCATTCTATTGCCTGGGCTAGAGTGCAGTGGTGCAATCTTGGCTCACTGCAACCTCCACCTCCCAGGTACAAGCAGTTCTCCTACATCAGCCTCCCGAGTAGCTGGGATTACAGGCATGTATCACCACGCCCAACTAATTTTTGTATTTTTAGTAGAGATGGGGTTTCACCATAATGGCCAGGCTGGTCTCAAACTCTTGACCTCAAATGATCCGCCCACCTCAGCCTCCCAAAGTCCTGTGATTACAGGCATGAGCCACCACGCCCAGCCTGTGTGTGTATTTTTGAGACAGGATCTCACTCTTGCTCTTGTTATCCAGGATGGCGTGGAGTGGCACGATCACAGCTCACTGCAGCCTCAACCTCCTGGGCTCAAGTGATCCTTCCCGCCTCATCTTCCCAAGTAACTGGAACTACAGGCACATGCAACCATGCCCAGCTTATTTATTTATTTATTTAGTTTTATTTATTTATTTTTTTTGAGACAGAGTCTTGCTCGTCACCCAGGCTGGAGTGCAGTGGCGTGATCTCAGCTCACTGCAAGCTCCACCTCCCGGGTTCATGCCATTCTCCTGCCTCAGCCTCCCAAGTAGCCGGGACTACAGATGCCCATCACTATGCCCAGCTAATTTTTTGTATTTTTGGTAGAGACAGGGTTTCACCGTGTTAGCCAGGATGGTCTCGATCTCCTGACCTCATGATCCGCCCGCCTCAGCCTCCTAAAGTGCTGGCATTACAGGTGTGAGCCTGTAGTCTCTTTTGTAGAGACAGGTCTTCTTCTGTTGCCCAGGCTGGCCTCGAACTCCTGGACTCAAGTGATCTGCCTACCTCGGCCTCCCAAAGTGCTGGGATCCACTCTGCCTGTTTTTTCTGTTTGTTTTTTTTTTTTTTAATGCAATGGTGATCATCCTTGTACATGCCTTTTTACATGTCAGGCATTATCTCCTTGCCTTTGCTCACTTGCTCCCTCTCTAGAAAGGACCTTTTCCTCCTCCTCTCTCTTCTCTTTTTAAACTTTTTTTGTGGGTTTTATCCCTCACTTCTGTCCAGTCACCTGAATCAAGGCACAGTCCCTATTTGCATGCTAATGTTCCATTAAAATGTTTCCTATCCCGTATTTATCTTTGACAGTTCAAGGAGACTGGGCAGTTTTCCAGCCATCTGTGATTGGTTGTATTTGTGGGAGATTTCTGTGTGCAGCTGCCTATAACTGTGCTCCTGTGCATATACGAGCCTGTGTGCGTATACGAGCCTGTGTGCGTATACGCTGATAACTCATAGGTTGACGACGTGTGCATAGGCACATGTGTGCCTGTATTTGTGTGTGTCCTATGTGTGATCTGGGGTGGGTGCATGCAAGTAGCGAGTGTGCTGTTGAAAAGGGCTGGAACTTGTTTCCCCACAAGGTCTGCTCTTCAGTCCTGAATGCTGTTTCTTTTGTGGAGAAACTCCTTTGGTATTCTTCCTTCCTTTGGTATTCTTGGCTGGTCCTTTCTTTGGTGTTCTTTATAATTTAAGTCATTCACTCTGTGGTAATTAATGACTCCTTCCTATAATTACACCCCGCTGGTATTTGCTTCTTTGCATGACTGTGCAAGGACAGTCAAAATTACTGTTTAGGGGACAGTCTGAGTTTGTGAATTACCAACTCAAAGACTGTTCTTGGGCCAGTTGGGTTCATCTGTGTCGTTGTGGATGGAAGAAAGAACTGTTATATAGAAAATAAATAGTGGCTATTTATTCTGAAGGAGAACAACTAAAGGACAACTAAGTCTTTAAATAGTGACTGTGTTTTACGGATTGATTGCTGTCTCAACCACTAGTATTAGTGGCACCCCATGGCTTCAATTAAATTTGGTCTAGCCTGAGGGGAATCATACTGGAAGCCGGTTTTGTTGTTGTTTGTTTGTTTTGAGATGGAGTCTCGCTCTGTCGCCCAGGCTGGAGTGCAGTGGCCGGATCTTAGCTCACTGCAAGCTCCGCCTCCCGGGTTCACACCTTTCTCCTGCCTCAGCCTCCGGAGTAGCTGGGACTATAGGTGCCCGCCATCAAGCCCAGCTAATTTTTTTGTATTTTTTAGTAGAGACGGGGTTTCACCATGTTAGCCAGAATGGTCTCGATCTCCTGACCTTGTGATCGGCCCACCTCAGCCTCCCAAAGTGCTGGGATTACAGGCGTGAGCCACCGCACCTGGCCAGGAAGCAGTTTTTAAAGTTGAAAACAATCAGCCTGGTGCTCTCTGCCTTTGGATACTCTTCTTCAGAGCCCTCCTCTCCCTGACACTTGGTGACTTTGGGAAGGCTTGTTGACCGTCAGGAGTGGTGAACAGGACTACTAGCCTGCCGACTTCAGAAACTGTCTGCAAGGGTGTTTTAAAGTAGAGCTCGGGCCAGGCGCGGTGGCTCACGCCTGTAATCCCAACACTTTGGGAGGCCGAGGCAGGTGGATCACTTGAGGTCAGGAGTTCAAGACTGGCCTGGCCAACATCCTGAAGCCCCGTCTCTATTAAAAATACAAAAATTAGTCGGACATGGTGGCAGGCACCTGTAATACCAGCTACTTGGGAGGCTGAGGTAGGAGAATCACTTGAACCCAGGAGGTGGAGGTTGCAGTGAGCCGAGATTGCAGCATTGCACTCCAGCCTGGGTGACAGAGCAAGACTCCATCTCAAAATAATGAATGAATGAATGAATGAATGAATGAATGAATGAATGAATAAAGTGGAGCTCACTAGCAAGCTATTGGAAACAAAGAAATTGATGCAAATTATTACAGAAACAATTTAGGTTAGGGCCAAACACCGTGACTCACGCCTGTAATCCCAACACTCTGGGAGACCAAGGCAGGCAGATCACTTGAGGCCAGGAGTTCAAGATCAGCCTGGCCAACATGGTGAAACCCTGTTTCTACTGAAAATACAAAAAAAAAAAAAAAAAAAAAAAAAGCTAGGTGTGGTGGTACATGCTTGTAATCCCAGCTACTCAAGAGGCTGAGGCAGGAGAATCACTTGAACCCATGAGGTAGAGGTTGCAGTGAGCCAAGATCACACCACCGCACTCCAGCCTGGGTGACAGAGTGAGACTCTGTCTCAAAAAAAAAAAAAAAAAAAAGAAAGGAGCCGGGCGCGGTGGCTCACGCCTGTAATCCCAGCACTTTGGGAGGCCGAGACGGGCGGATCACGAGGTCAGGAGATCGAGACCATCCTGGCTAACACAGTGAAACCCCGTCTCTACTAAAAAATACAAAAAACTAGCCGGGCGAGGTGGCGGGCGCCTATAGTCCCAGCTACTCGGGAGGCTGAGGCAGGAGAATGGCGTGAACCCGGGAGGCGGAGCTTGCAGTGAGCTGAGATCCGGCCACTGCACTCCAGCCTGGGTGACAGAGCGAGACTCCATCTCAAAAAAAAAAAAAAAAAAGAAAGGAAGGAAGTTAGCCGTTATATTTAGGTTAGACACTATCAATTCCTAACCTCAGATATTCAGATATGTGATATTTCAAATTACTGAAGATAACCTTAGCATGATGCATTTTTCTTTAACTTTTTATAAAGGAAATTTAACAAGTATAAACCTATAAACAATAGCAACAAAGCCTACAATTCTCCTCACATGAAAAAGTACCTGTTTATAAGCAAATATGAATAATAATGAGATAAATAATTAGAAATTATTATTTTGTGTTTCCCAAACTTGTATCTGGGGTGCTTTTTAAAAGCACAGATTGCTGGCTAGATGTGATGGTATGCACTTGTAAGTCCCGCTATTCAGGATGCTGAAGCAGGAGGATTGCTTGAGCCCAGGAGTTCGAGTCCAGCCTGGGCAAGATAGCAAAATTCTGGCTCTAAAAAATATATATTTATACATAGAGAGACCAAAAAATCACAAATTTCTGTTCATAAGCAAAACAAACAAACTCACGACTTTAAATATAATCTCTAAATCAGACTTCATTAATTCATCCTGTCCCTTTTTTTTTTCTTTTTTTTTTTTTGAAATGGAGTCTTGCTCTGTCGCCCAGGCTGGAGTGCAGTGGTGTGATCTCGGCTCACTGCAAGCTCCGCCTCCCAGGTTCACACCATTCTCCTGCCTCAGCCTCCCGAGTGCTGGGACTACAGGCGCCCGCCACCACGCCCAGCTGATTTTTTTTTTTTTTTTGTATTTTTAGTAAGGACAGGGTTTCACCATGTTAGCCAGAATGGTCTCAATCTCCTGACCTCGTGATCTGCCCACCTTGGCCTCCCAAAGTACTGGGATTACAGGCGTGAGCCACCATGCCCAGCTCTTTTTCTTTTTTCTTAGACAGCATCTTGCTCTGTTGCCCAGGCTGGAGTGCAGTGGTTGATCTCAGCTTGCTGCAACCTCCGCCTCCTGGGTTCAAACAGTTCTCATGCCTCAGCCTCCCAAGCAGCTGAGAGTACAGGTGCCTGCCACCAAACGTGGCTAATTTTTTTGTATTTTTAGTACAGATGGGGTCTTGCCGTGTTGGCCAGGCTGGTCTCAAACTCCTGACCCCAGGTGATTCACCGGCCTCAGCCTCCCAAAGTGCTGGGATTACAGGTGTGAGCCACCACGTCCGGCCCTTGTTCTTCCTTCTTTTTTTTTTTTTTTTTTCGTAGACATGGGACCTCGCTATGTTGTCCCAGCTGGTTTTGAACTCCTGGCCTCAAGTGATCCTCCTGCCTTGGCCTCCCAAAGTGCTCATCCTGTTCTTTAACAAGATAACATTCATCCAGTCTTTGATATGTCAGATACTGTATGATGTGCTAGAATCTCATAGAGAGAGAGAGAAAAAAAAAGATTAGATCATTTTTCTTCCAAGTTCGAACATTAACTCATGTGACCGGGACACATCACATCACACCTCAGGGCTTATTTCCTTCTTGCTGAAATAAGAATGTCAGGCTGGATGGCGTCACGCTTCCTTCTAGTTCCAACACTCAAAGACTGTCTGAAATTAGTTGAATTTCCCAGCATAATATGGTTTTACTGAATGTATTCACTGAGAGTGTTGTAAGTCTTTGCCTGGAGTGAGAAGGGACTGCTTTGCCTGGGCCCAGAGATAGAAAGGCCTGATTGGAGGCTCTGCCCTCCAGTTTCCTGAGCCTCCTATTTGGAAAAGACCCCTGGCAGTGTTTTTTTATTCATTGAAATAGTTACATTCTAGAATGTCAAGCGGAGAAGCATAGATAACGTTTCTCTCAAGCATACTGTTTTTTCCTCCCGACTTCTCCCAGAGGTGTAGAGTTGGAACTGCCCTGGGGGGAAGAACGCCCCAGCAGACTGAGCTGCAAGCCCTTCCCAAGGGAAGAGGTTAAGGCGGCAGTCACAAATGTGGAGAGGTGGGAGAGGCCATCCTTCCATCATCTGCCTCACCCTCCCACGCTGGGGTTTGTTCTCGAACCGTCTCTTACCTTTCTCCCTGCAGTTGGAAAGATCTTTCAAGTTCATGAGAGAGGCTGAGGACCAACTGAAGGCCATTCCCCAGTTCTGTTTCCCTGATGCCAAGGATTGGGTTCCTGTCCAGCAGTTCACCAGGTACGAGCTGGCTTCTCCCCTTCCCAGCCCCAAAGACTAAGGTGGGACTTAGAGATGGGGTTACGGGTGGCAGACCCCGTGAGTCATTCCCACCGTTACGCAATCCTGATGGGCCCTGGCCTAGAGCTTTCCCCAAGGGGTGTTTTATAGCTTCCCTGAAGGTGAGAGTCACCTGCCCAGCATGCAGACCTCCCAGGCCTCCCACTCAATCTGGGGATGTTTGTTTCAGAAGCCTCCCGGAAGGTAATTCTTAGCCTGGGAAAAGTTAGGGCAACGTTGCCCTTCCCCGTTCTCATCCTGAAACATCTCTTCAGTCTCCTATCCAGCTGTTTCTTGGATTGGGATCCGCTTACATTTCTGCTTCATCTTGTGTTATTAGACACCAGTGTTTTTATTATCAGATGTTTCAGCATTTGGCCAAACTCAGTAGGCTGCGGGTCCTGTCTTTAAGGGGTACTGCATTCCTTGAGGGTGGCTCAGCAGTCTTTAAGGACCGTCCAAGCCTTGGGGCTGCTCTGTACAGACCATGACCTGAGAGACCTGCCCTGGGGCAATTCCAAGAGGGGCACAGAACCGTCCCACTCTTCCGCTGCTCTCTCACCGAGTCACATCCCCAAATGAGCAGATGTCACTGCACTCACACATGCTCGGCTCCCTAAGGACAGCACCCCAGGCGCTTCCCTCTCTTCAGCCTCCAGAGTCAATGACAGTTGTGTTTTGTAAAGTGGGGCAGCCCAGGTGATTGAATGCTGGGAGAGCCCTGAGCTAGGCATGGTGGCGAGCGCCTGTAATCCCAGCTACTCGGGGAAGCTGGGGCAGGAGAATCGCTTGAACCTGGGAGGCGGAGGTTGTGGTGAGCCGAGATCACACCACTGCACCCCAGCCTGGGCAACCGAGTAAGACTCTGCCTCGGAAAAAAAAAAAAAAAAGAGGAAAAAAAAAAAAGAAAAAATGATGGGAGAGCCCTGGATGGAAACGAAGTACCACATTTCCTCTCAGGCCACAGCAACACTTTAGTTCTCAGTCTCACTGACTTTTTTTTTTTTTTTTTTTTTTTTTTGAGATGCAGTTTTGCTTCTTCCTCCAAGCTGGAGTATAATGGCATGATCTTGGCTGACTGCTACCTCCGCCTCCTGGGTTCAAGCAGTTCTCTTGCCTCAGCCTCCCCAGTAGCTGAGAGTACAGACATGTGCCACCATGCCTGGCTAACTTTTGTATTTTTAGTGGAGATGGGGTTTCACCCTGTTGGCCAGGTGGGTCTCGAACTCCTGACCTCAAGTGATCCACCCACCTCGGCCTCCCAAAGTGCTGGGATTACAGGCATGAGCCACCATGCCCAGCCCAGTCTCACTGACATTTACTTTGAAGCTATGGGTGACCCGTGTCTCAGCATGGACAGGGACAGGTGGGACGGGGAGTGGCCTTTCCTACGGCCTCCTGCAGTGCGTCCCCTGGCTGCTCACTGCCACCCCTTGCTGCAGAGTGATGAAGTGTCTTTGGTTTTGTTTTGCTTTGTGATGTGTTTGTGTTTTCCCACCCACAGTGAAACATTCTCATTTGTCTTAACTGGAGAAGATGGGAGCAGAAGGTTCGGTTACTGCCGAAGACTGCTGGTGAGTACAGTCTGCTTTCAGCCTGCAAGAGCCTCGTGGACAGCCAGGTCTGACTTCCTGGTCCCATGAGACTGAGATTTCCCAATGGGCCACAGGAGGAGAAGGAGCAGGGGGAGTGGCAGGTGAATCAGGACAGTTAATACCACAGAAAAAAGCTGGCACGGTGGCTCATGCCTATAATCTCAGCACTTTGGGGGGATGAGGGGGACAGATCACTTGAGACCAGGAGTTCAAGACCAGCCTGGGTAACAAATGAGGCCCCAGCTCTATTTTAAAAATGTATACTAAAAAATTAAAAATTAAAAAACAGGAATTGAGGGTGCTCACCTGAGTCTTCTTGGTAGGTGGCAATGTCCATTTCCATCAGAAAGAAAATACTTTTATTTCATTTTGAGACGGGGTCTCACTCTGCTGCCTGGGCTGGAGTGCAGTGGATCATGTTTCACTGTAGCCTCGACCTCCCCAGCTTAGGTGATCCTCCTGCCTCGGCCTCCCAAGTAGCTGGGACCACAGGCATGTACCACCACACATGGCTAATTTTTAAATTATCTGTAGAGACAGGATCTTGCTATGTTGCCCAGGCTGGTCTCGAACTCTTGGGCTCAAGCAATCTTCCCACTTTGGCCTCCCAGTGTGCTGGGATTACAGGCATGAACCACTGCAACTGGACAAAAATACTTTCTCCATTATTTTTCCTGCCAAATAAAAGACCTTTCTCTCTTTAAGCAAAATATTTTTTTCTAATAAAATGTGCCAAACAGACCCTGATCACTTAAAGAGAACATTCAGAATGGTTGCTAAGGACAGAAGACTCAAATAATTCAAGAATGTCCCCTTCAGAAGAATCACCTTTAAAAGTCAGGAACTGGGCCGGGCGCGGTGGCTCAAGCCTGTAATCCCAGCACTTTGGGAGGCCGAGACGGGCGGATCACGAGGTCAGGAGATCGAGACCATCCTGGCTAACAGGGTGAAACCCCGTCTCTACTAAAAAAAAAAAAAAAAAAAAAGGCCGGGCGCAGTGGCTCAAGCCTGTAATCCCAGCACTTTGGGAGGCCGAGGTGGGTGGATCACTAGGTCAGGAGATCAAGACCATCCTGGCTAACATGGTGAAACCCCGTCTCCACTAAAAATACAAAAAACTAGCCGGGCGTGGTGGCGGGCGCCTGTAGTCCCAGCTACTCGGAGGCTGAGGCAGGAGAATGGCGTGAACCCGGGAGGCGGAGCTTGCAGTGAGCCGAGATCGCGCCACTGCACTCCAGCCTGGGTGACACAGCGCGAGACTCCGTCTCAAAAAAAAAATAAAATAAAAAATAAAATAAAATAAAAGTCAGGAACTTATTTCAGTGCAATGATCCTGCTAAAGCATTTTAGAATTGTCATTTTGAGGCCCGTTCTTTTGAAAATCTTCAGTAATGGTGAATCTTTTTCCACTGAGAATATACTTGAGTCCCTAAAATAGGCTGAAAAACTTTAGAGTCAAGTATAATGCATGGCACATACTAGGTGTTCAAGAAACATTTTTTGAATTAATCAGTAAAATGAAAAGCATGGATAATTGAAAAAGTTAAGTGAGATAATAATTTTGTTGATCAAATTACTTTAGGGTTAAAGTATTGAGATTGAGGTCGGGCGCAGGCTCACGCCAATAATCCTAGCACTTTGGGAGGCTGAGGTGGGCAGATTGCGTGAGCTTAGGAGTTCAAGACCAGCTTGGCCAACATGGTGAAGCCCTATCTCTACTAAAAATACAAAAAAATAGCTGGGCATGGCGACACACGCATGTAATTCCAGCCATTCAGGAGGCTGAGTCACAAGAATCGCTTGAACCCGGGAGGTAGAGGCTGCAGCGAGCCGAGATCGCGTCACTGCACTCCAGTCTGGACAACAGAGCAAGACTCTGTCTCCAGAAATAAATAAATAAAATTTTTTTAAGTATTGAGATTGGGCAGGGTGCCATGGCTCTCCCCTGTAATCCCAGCACTTTGGGAGGCCGAGGTGGGCAGATTACAAGGTCAGGAGTTCGAGACAAGCCTGGCCAATATGGTGAAACCCCTTCTCTACTAAAAGCACAAAAATTAGCGGGGCGTGGTGGTATGCACCTATAATCTCAGCTACTTGGGAGGCTGAGGCAGGAGAATCACTTGAACCCGGGAGGTGGAGGTTGCAGTGAGCCAACATCGTTCCACTGTACTCCAGCCTGGTGACAGAGTGAGACGCCGTCTCAAAAAAAAAAAAAAAAGTATTGAGATTGATCTTTTTTTTTTTGGTTTGAAAATTAGCTTAAAACTGAGTTTTCAGAAAGATCTTCAGAAATGATTTCTCACTTGAAATTATCATTATAATAAACATATAGTGATAACAAACAATTGTAACAAACATTATAATAAACACAATGGGATAACAACTTACTTTATTGGGTTTTCCAAAGCTACGATATGTGGAAACATCTGGCACTTGATAGTTTCCCAAAAAACGTGTGGGTTCCTTTCTTCCCTGAGGTTGTCAACACTCATAATTCCCTTGTGTTTCTCTCCAAAAAGCCTGGAGGCAAAGGGAAGCGCCTTCCTGAAGTTTACTGCATTGTGAGCCGCCTCGGATGCTTCAGCCTCTTTTCAAAGGTGAGAACTTGGACCTCAGAGAAAGAGGAAGGGAAGGAACGGGAGGGCTCTAGAGGGGTCCAGGGAATACCCCCATGTCCTGGGCCTTCTCTCGTTTTATTCTCTACCTACTTCCCTTCCCATTTCTTCACTCCTCTCCTCATCACCCCTCTCTTCTCTCACCAGTGGTTCAGGAAATGAGAGTTGATGGGCCTGGTGCGGTGGCGGGGTGGCTCACGCCTGTAATCCCAGCACTTTGGGAGTCTGAGGCGGGCGGATCACTTGAGGTCAGGAGTTCAAGATGAGCCTGACCAGCATGGTGAAAGCCCATCTCTGCTAAAAATACAAAAAAAATTAGCTGGGCATGGTGGTGCCTGCCTGTAGTCCCAGTTATCGGGAGGTTGAGGCAGGAGAATCACTTGAACCTGGGAGGTGGAGGTTGCAGTGAGCCGAGATCATGCCATTGCACTCCAGCCTGGGTGACAGAGCAAGACTCCGTCTCAAAAAAAAAAAAAAAAAAAAAAAAAAGAGTTAAGGAAGGGCCAGGTTCAGAAAGTGTGTGTGGTGCAGGGAGGGTGAGATAATTGCAGTTGAGAAAGGGAGGGGTGGAGGACCCTCCCAGAATACTGCAGGTGTTTTATTTTTCTTCTTCTGAGCATTGCCTTTTGTCATATGAGCTTTGGCGTGAAAAAAGCTACTGTAATAGATGGATAGGTGTGTACCCACGTGTATATGTGTCATGTATGTATAACAGTTTTGTGGAGGGGGGATTAATTATTTTAATAGTGGTCTAAGATTATCAACATATTCATATAATTTGGTCTTCTTTTCTGGAAAATGAGCCAATATATGAACACATAGGAATTGCCATATTGAATTAGCTCATCTACCCCAGTATTCTGGATTGGTATATAGGAAAGAATTACTATCCTATGTGATGCTGATCTCAAAAACTAGGTATAATCCAACATCATTTCCTATATTAACCAGACATGAGTGTCTAATTCATAATTTTTTTTTTCTTTTTTTGAGACAGAGTCTCACTCTGTCACCCAGGCCAGAGTGCGGTGGCGCAATCTCGGCTCGCTGCCACCTACACCTCCCGGGTTCAAGCAATTCTTTTGCCACAGCCTCCTGAGTAGCTGGAATTATAGGCACGTGCCACCACGCCTGGCTAATTTTGTATTTTTAGTAGAGATGGGGTTTCACCATGTTGCTCAGGCTGGTCTCAAACTGACCTCAAGTGATCCACCCACCTTGGCCTCCCAAAGTGCTGGGATTATAGGCATGAGCCACCGCATCCGACCTAATTGATAAATTTATTTTCAGTCCTTCTTGAGTATATAGATCTGTCTGAGCTTGCTTTTGGGAATTGAAATTTGTGCACCTACGGTCCATGGATGTTAAAGCAGTACTCCCTAAAAGCATTTCTTTTTTGTTTGTTTGTTTTTTTGAGACGGAGTCTCACTCTGTTGTCAGGCTGGAGTGCAGTGGCGCAATCTTGGCTCACTGCAACCTCCACCTCCTAGGTTCAAGCAATTCTCCTGCCTCAGCCTCCCGAGTAGCTGGGACTACAGGCACGTGCCACCACACCCAGCTAATTTTTGTGTTTTTAGTAGAGACGGGGTTTCACCGTGTTAACCAGGATGGTCTCCATCTCCTGACCTCATAATCCACCCGCCTCAGCCTCCCAAAGTGCTGGGATTACAGGCGTGAGCCACTGCGCCCGGCCCCTAAAAGCATTTCTATAAAAAAGCCTTCCTCCTGCCCGCCCTCTCCCTAAATTCAGAGGAAGCCTGAATTATACAGATACAGTGTGATCTCTTCCCATGGTAGAACTTGTACTTCTCTGCAAGTCTGTTTGAAAGAATTAATGTCTGGTCAGGAGGCTGAGACCGGTAGATCACTTGAGCCCAAGAGTTCGAGGCTGTGCTGAGCTGTGATCGCATCACTGCACTCCAGCCTGGGAAAACTAGCGAGACCCTGTCTCTAATTAAAAAACAAAAAACAAAAGAAGGCCAGGTACAGTGTCTCACACCTATAATCCTAGTACTTTGGGCGGCCAAGGCAGGAGGATCGCTTGAGCCCACGAGTTCAAGACCAGACTAGGCAACATGGTGAAACCCTGTCTCTACAAAAAATACAAAAAAATTAGCCAGGCATGGTAGTGTGCACCTGTAGTTCCAGCTACCTGGGGGGCTGAGAGGTGGGAGGATTGCTTGAGCCTAGGAGGCTAGGCTGCAGCGAGCCACGTTCACACCAGTACACTCCAGCCTTGGTGATAGAGTGAGACCCTGTCAAGAAAGAAAAGGAAAAAAAAGAAAAAGAGAAATAAAGAGAAAGATAAAGAGGAAGGGAGGGAGGGAGAGAGGGAGGGAAGGAGGGAGGGAGGGGAGAGGGAGGGGGGAAGGAAGAGGGGGAGGGAAAGGAAGGAAAGAAAGGAAAATGAAAGGAGAAAGGAAAATGAAAGGAAAAAGAAAGAAGGAAAATGAATGCTATCAGTGTAATCTTAGCCAGGGTCTCCCCTCCCCTCCACCAGAAGTGGGCATCATTTTATGTTGGAGTTGGCCATTGGCGAGGTCTAGCAGGCTGGGCATTACTGCTCAGGCCAGTCTTTCATGTGATTTGTTTACATATGAAGTAAGGTTAGAGGTCGTAGCCTTTGTTGTTGTCAGAATGCTTATGAACACTGGAAGTAAAACAGCTCATGTGAGTTAGGCCAGCTTCCAAGTGGAGGCTTTGAAGTTCACATAAGCGTCCTTGCTGTCATGGGCAGGGGACGTGAAGCCAGTAAATGTGCTAACATACTTCTGTGATGCAGAGTCCTTGGTTTTCCTGTCTGTTTTCTGACCAGGGATATTTTAGGAGCACAGTGTGATGACTTGCTGAAGACCACACAGCAGATATTCAGGACAGAACCGGAACCAGAGCTTTAGCTAACTGAGCCCAGGAACTTGAGCTATTTCTAGGTGTGGGGCAAGGATGGCCAAAATGGCATATTGTCCTTTAGAAGAGAAAGGAGTCATGGAGAAGAAGAAGAAGAGAGCAGCTCTTAGAATCTCTGAAGAAAAGGGTATCAGTGAACAATTGCTCTAGTAATACCATCTAATGAACCACAGAGCCTTCAATATTCAATCGTTTGTTCTCCCAGCTGTGAGGTCAGCTGGGGTTTGGGCTCGGCAAGTATTGTGAAGAGGCTGGGTTGGCTGATTGAGGCTGGCTGGTTGGCTGATCTAGCTGCTCTAGAGGCTGCAAGTCTGGGCGCAGGCCTGCTCCACGTGTCTCCCATACTCCTAGACAGTGAGATGGCCCACATGTGCTCTTCTCGTGGCAATGGCGGAGGCACAAGAGGGCACACAAAACACAAAGGCAGGCCTCCTAAGGCCTGGACAGAGAACTCGCATGGCAATGCTTCTGCCTCATTCTGCCCAGTATCCCAAAAGCTTTTTTTCTTTTTTTTTTTTTTTTTTTTTGAGATGGAGTCTTGCTCTGTCGCCCAGACTGGAGTGCAGTGGCGCGATCTCGGTTTACTGCAACCTCCGCCTCCCAGGTTCAAGTGATTCTCCTTCCCAGCCTCCTGAGTAGCTGAGATTATAGGCACCTGCCACCACACCCAGCTAATTTTTGTATTTTTAGTAGAGACAGGGTTTCACCATGTTGGCCAGGCTGGTCTTGAACTCCTGACCTCAGGTAACCTGCCTGCCTCGGCCTCCCAAAATGCTAGGATTACAGGCATGAGCCCCTGTGCCTGGCCACAAGCTTTTTTTAATTACTGTCCCCCAAAGCAACCTTTTTAGATGTGTTTTCCTTAACTGCCTCCCCCAAAATTCTTATTAATTTTTTTCATATTATTGTCTTTTTTTTGTGCTAAAATATATACATAACGAAAAATTTACCATCTTAACCATTTTAACAGTTCAGTGGCATTACATCCACATCGTTGTGCAACAATCACCACCATCTATCTCCAGAGCTTTTTCATCTCCCCCAACAGAAACTCTGTACCCATTGAGGCCAAGCGTGGTGGCTCACGCCTGTAATCCCAGCACTCTGGGAGGCTGAGGTGGGGATCACCTAAGGTCATGAGTTCAAGACCAGCCTGACCAACATGGTGAAACCCCATCTCTACTAAAAATACAAAAATTAGCTAGAGCCAGGTGCAGTGGCTCACACCTGTAATCCCAGCACTTTGGGAGACTGAGGCGGAGAGATCACCTGATGCCAGGAGTTCAACACCAGCCTGGCAAACATGGTGAAACCCCGTTTCTACTAAAAATACAAAAATTAGCCAGGGCTGAGGCAGGAGAATCACTTGAACCTGGGAAGCAGAGGTTGCAGTGAACCAAGATCACACCACTGCACTCCAGCCTGGGCAACAACAGCGAAACTCCGGCTCAAAAAAAAAAAAAAAAAATTAAGTGAATGTGGTGGTGAGCGTCTGTAATCCCAGCTACTCAGGAGGCTGAGGCAGGAGAATCGCTTGAACCTGGGGAGCAGAGGTTGCAGTGAGCCAAGATCACGCCATTGCACTCCAGCCTAGACAACAAGAGCGAGACTCCATCTCAAAAGAAAAAAGAAACTCTGTACTCATTAAACAATAATTTCCCATTCCCCCCACCAACCCCTTACCATCGCCATTCTACTTTCTATTTTTATGAATTTGAGGATTCTAGGAGCATCATAGAAGTAGAACCATGCAATAGCTGTCCTTTTGTGACTGACTTCAATTCACTTAGCATAATATTTTCAGGGTTCACTCATGTTGTAGCATGTATCTGTACTTCATTCCTCTTGTGGCTGAATAATATTCCACTGTACGTATATACAACATTTTATTTATCCATTTGGTATGTACAACATTTTATTTATCCATTTATCCATTGATGGACATTTGGGTGGTTTCCACATTGTGGCCATTGTGAATTATGCTGCTAGGAACACACGTGTACAAATAAACATCTATTCAAGTCCCTGCTTCAATTCTTTTGGGTATACACCCAGAAATAGAGTTGCTGGATCATATGGTAATTCTGTTTAGTTTTTTGAGGAACTGCCATCCTGTCTTTTTAATTTTAATAATACATTTTATTTAACAGAATATGTCCAAAATATTATTTTATTTCAGCATATAATTGACATGAAAAAAATCATTGATATATTTTATATTCTTAATTGTCTATTTTGAGGGCTGGGCACGGCGGCTCACACCTGTAATCCTAGCACTTTGGGAGGCCAAGGTGGTTGGATCACCTGAGGTCAGGAGTTCCAGCCTGGCCAACATGGCAAAATTCCATCTCTACTAAAAGTACAAAAATTAGCCGGGTGCGGTGGCACGTGCCTGTAATCCCAGCTACTTGAGAGGCTGAGGCACGAGAATCACTTGAACCCAGGAGGCAGAGGTTGCAGCGAGCCAAGATTGGGCCATTGCACTCCAGCCTGGGCAACAGAGCAAGACTCAATCTCAAAAAATAAAAAAATTTTTAAAAAGTCCGGGCACAGTGACTCATTCTTGTAACTCCAGCACTTTGGAAGGCCGAGATGGGCGGATCACGAGGTCAGGAAATCAAGACCATCCTGGCTAACACGGTGAAACCCTGTCTCTACTAAAAAAATACAAAAAAATTAGCCGGGCATGGTGGCAGGCACCTGTCGTCCCAGATACTTGGGGGGCTGAGGCAGGAGAATGACGTGAACCTGGGACATGGAGCTTGCAGTGAGCTGAGATTGCGCCACTGCACTCCAGCCTGGGCGACAGAGCGAGACTCTGTCTCAAAAAAAAAAAAAAAAAAGTGTGTTTTTAAATTTAGTTGGTATTTTATACTTTTTTTGGAGGCTGAGGCACAAGAATCACTTGAACCCAGGAGACGGAGGTTGCAGTGAGCCAAGATTGCGCCCTTGCACTCCAGCCTGGGCAACAGAGCAAGACTCAGTCTCAAAAAAAAAAAAAAAAAAACAGAAAAGAAAAGAAAGATTGTGTATTTTGAAATTCAGTTGGTATTTTACACTTTTTTTTTTAGATGGTTTGCTCTTGTTGCCCAGGCTGGAGTGCAATGGCGTGGTGTCGGCCCAATGCAACCTCTGCCTACTGGATTCAAGCAATTCTCCTGCTTCAGCCTCCTAAGTAGCTAGGAGTACAGGCACCTGCCACCACGCCCAGCTAATTTTGTAGTTTTAGTAGAGACAGGGTTTCACCATGTGGGCCAGGCTGGTCTCGAACTCCCAACCTCAGGTGATCCGCCCACCTTGGCCTCCCAAAGTGTTGGGATTACAGGTGGGAGCCACCATGCCCAGCTGGTATTTTACACTTAACAGTACATCTGGGCCGGGCGCAATGGCTCACACCTGTAATCCCAGCACTGGGAGGCCGAGATGGGCAGATCACCTGAGGTCGGGAGTTTGAGACAGCCTGAACAACATGGAGAAACCCCATCTCTACTAAAACTACAAAATTAGCCAGGCGTGGTGGTGCACGCCTGTAATCCCAGCTACTCAGGAGGCTGAGGCAGGAAAATCGCTTGAACCTGGGAGGCGGAGGTTGTAGTGAGCCAAGATCATGCCAATGCACTCCACCCTGGGCAACAAGAGCAAAACTGTCTCAAAAAAATAAAAAATAATAAAAAATGAAAAAAAAACTCTGAATTCAGACTAGCCATATTTCAAGGGCTCAACAGCTACATGTGATACTTTTATAAATGGCAGTTTTTAAAAATAGAGACTGGGTCTCACTATGTTGCCCAGGCTATAATGCAGTGGCATGATCATAGCTCATTGCAGCCTCTAATTCCTGGGCTCAAGCAATCCTCCTGCCTCAGCCTCCCAAGTAGCTGGGATTACAGGTGTGTGCCACCTTACACAGCTTCATAAATGGCATTTTAATTTAGACTCTTCGATTCACAATTAGATTGTGGAGAGTTTGGATTTTGTTTTTTTTGTTTGTTTGTTTGTTTTTAGTTTTTTAGTAGTAGCTTTATTGAGATATAATTCACATACCATGCGATTCACTCATTTTTTTTTTTTTTTTTTTTTGAGACGGAGTCTGGCTCTGCCGCCCAGGCTGGAGTGCAGTGGCGGGATCTCAGCTCACTGCAAGCTCCACCTCCCGGGTTTACGCCATTCTCCTGCCTCAGCCTCCCGAGTAGCTGGGATTACAGGAGCCCACCACCTCGCCCGGCTAGTTTTTTGTATTTTTTTAGTAGAGACGGGGTTTCACCGTGTTAGCCAGGATGGTCTCGATCTCCTGACCTCGTGATCCGCCCGTCTCGGCCTCCCAAAGTGCTGGGATTACAGGCTTGAGCCGCCGCGCAAAGTACACAATTTGCTGAGCACAGTGGCAAGTACCTGTAGTCTCAGCTACTCAGGAGGCTGACGTAGGAGGACACTTGAGCCCAGAAGTTGAAGGCAAGCCTGGGCAACCTAGCAAGACCCGCATCTCTAAAAGAATAAAAAAATATACAGTTCAATGGCTTTTAGCATATTCACAGAGTTATACAAGCCTCACCACAATTTTAGAACATTTTCATCACCCCAACAAAACATCCTATACCTATTAGCAGTTACTCCCTAACTCTAAGCAACCTTCAGTCCGCTTTCTGTCTCTCTGGATTTTTCTATTCTGGACATTTCATCTAAGTGGAATCATACACTAGATGGCCTTTTATAACTAGCTTCTTTCACTTAGCATAATGTCTTCAAGAGTTATCCAAGTTATAGCATATATCAGCACTTTGATGGCTAAATAATATTCCATTATATGGATATAGCACATTTTGTTTATCATTTCCTCAGTTAATGGACATTTAAGTTTCTTCCGTGTTGTAGCTATCATGAATAATGCTGCTACAGACAATCACGTACAAATTTTTATGTGAACATATATGTTTTCATTTTTTTGGGGTAGGGACCTAGGAGTGCTATGTGCTGGGTCATATGGTAAACTCTATGTTTAACCTTTTGAGGAACTACCAGACTGTTCTCCAGAGTGGCTTCACTATTTACATTCCTACCAGCAGTGTATGAGAGTTCTAATTTCTCCACGTCCTTGCCAACACCTGTTATTATCCGTCTTTTTATTAGAGTCATCCTAACGGATGTGAAATGGTATCTCATGGTGCTTTTGATTTGTATTTTCCTGACGGATATCCCCTCCCATGACATTTTAATCCATAAATAAACTGTATTATCTGTTTATGCACTTTGACCTCTTAGAGGGCTACAAACCATTATAATATCTCAGTTTTTTCATTCCTGCCAAAAACCAGTTCTTACCCCCTTGGGGGGATATTACCCCCATTGGGAATGCATGTATTAGCACAACCAGTCACATGGCCAAACCCTAAGTCAAAGGGGCAAGGAAGTAGACTTCACTCCTTGAGTAGGAGCTGCAACGTTGCATGGCAAAGGGTGTGGACACACAGAGGGGAGAAGAATTGGGGACAATCATGTGGAGGGTCAGAAGGCCTGTTCTGGCCTCATGGGGAAAGCAGGGCTTCCCCGTAAGTCTTAAGTCACCATGCCATGGTGCTCTGGCTTCAGAATAGCTAAGCCGCTTTTCTGACCCTTGCAGATATTGGATGAGGTGGAAAAAAGACGAGGCATCTCTCCTGCCCTGGTTCAACCACTCATGAGAAGTGTCATGGAAGCTCCTTTCCCAGCCCTGGGCAAAACCATCCTTGTCAAGAACTTCCTGCCAGGTTCAGGAACTGAGGTAAGTTGCCAGACTCCTTCCTTCTCCCTGGGGGGAGGTAGTGGCCCAGACAGCCGAGTTTCCGTGCTCAGAGGGGCTGCCTTTCAGTGAGCAGTCCAATTCCATGGTGTCCTCTCCCCGCCCCTCGAGCTGGCCCAGATCACTCATCATAAGTTCCACCCTCAGTCCATCCAGGCTAGGACTCTGCCCAAGCGGGAACTATGCTATGGCAGCTGGGGTGTTCCTTTGCATGATGTTGGCCTCAGATTAGGGATCTGCACTGAACATCCTTAGTTTCTTTTAATAGCCCATTTTCATTCATACAGTGTATTGAAACCTATTTACATTTCAAGTCTGTATCGCCTCTATAACTTTATTTTTTGTTTTTGTTTTTGAGACCAAGTCTTGCACTATTGCCCAGGCTGGAGTGCAGTGGTGCAATCTCAGCTCACTGCAACCTCCGCCTCCCAGGTTCAAGCTATTCTCCTGCCTCAGCTTCCCAAGTAGCTGGGACTACAGGTGCCTGCCACCACACCTGGCTAATTTTTGTATTTTTAGTAGAGACGGGATTTCACCATGTTGGCCAGGATGGTCTGAAACTCCTGACCTCGTGATCCGCCCGCCTCAGCCTCCCAAAGTGCTGGGATTACAGGCATGAGCCACCGCGCCCGGCCTGGGCTGGGATTTTACGAAAGAGTTTGTTTTCATCCCTCTCAACCCCTTTGCATGGCTTGGTGGACATCAGAAGAAGGACCCCATTTAGCCTTGAGTCTTCAGTTTCAGAGACCCTCAGCAAACCAGATCACCTCTGGAAACAAAGGAGGGAGGAGAATAGGCCTGGAACACTCTGGAACAACCTAGTTTCCCAGCAGAGAGAACAGCAGTCTCTCTGTTGCCAGAGAGCCTGAAAACATCCCATACCAGATGCAGTGGCTTGGCCATGGGGACGTAGCAGGGAGGTTACCGGAGGGGAAGTCTCACTGTGGGGGCAGCACCAGGCAGGGGCAATGCTAAGAGTGAAATCCACTCTCCACTCACTGGGAAGGAGGCAGCTATTTAAAGAGAAAAAAACATGACATGGGTACCAACTTGAGGGAATTCAGGAACACTTCAACAAGTGCAGAAGAAGAAGATATATACACAGGCTGGGCACACGGTGGCTTACGCCTGTAATCCCAGCATGCCTGTAATCCCTTCTTTTGGGAGGCCGAGGCAGGTGGATCACTTGGAGTCAGGAGTTCGAGACG
Source organism: Macaca nemestrina (assembly GCF_043159975.1). Classification (NCBI taxonomy): domain Eukaryota; kingdom Metazoa; phylum Chordata; class Mammalia; order Primates; family Cercopithecidae; genus Macaca; species Macaca nemestrina. Next base: position 18,440,532 of record NC_092128.1, read on the forward strand.
AGCCTGGCCAACATGGTGGAACCCTGTCTCTACTAACAATACAAAAATTAGCTGGGCATGGTGGCGGGCACCTATAATCTCAGCTACTTGGGAGGCTGAGGCAAGAGAATTGCTCGAAGCTGGGAGGCAGAGGCTGCAATAAGCCAAGACTGCACCACTGCACTCCAGCCTGGGCAACAGAGTAAGACTCCATCTCAAAAAAAAGAAGATATAGACACAAAGCACAAAAGCTGAAAGCACACATCATCAGAAATGGAGTGGGAAGGAGTCAGGATTACCTAAAAAACACCTTCTTGAGGTGGCAGCAAGTCTCCGAAGTGCTGCTCAGGCCTGCTGGGCGTTCCGTGCTAGCCTGGGATTTCCACCTAGCAGGTACCAGTTCCTCAAGAGACAGAGATGCTCTCCGCTGGACTCTCAGGGACAGAACAGTTTTCAAAAGTCCTATAAACTCTCCATGGCGAGTGCAGATACGCTGTTGCCGGGGAGAGCCCCCAACCATTTGGGGCCAAAAACCATTGATTTTGCCATCCTGTGTCCTCCCCTTCATCCACACCGTCCTCAGTCTCATAGCTGAATGTGAGACGCTTGCTTCCCTACCAAAGCTACCTCCTTCCCCAGTCTTCTGGCATCTTTCTTTTCCCCCAATCCTTTCGTTTTGCTTTTTTTCTTTCCCTTTTCCCCCGCCAGTGGGCCACCCCTGATGAGGACCTCAGAGCCCCGTGACTGCGACGCCCGTGAGAGGCCTGGCTGCGTAGCTGGGCCCCTCCTTCATGGCTGCTCCTGTTCCCTGGCAGGTGATCGAACTGTGCCGCCCGCTGGACTCCCGGCTCGAGCACGTGGACTTTGAGTCTCTCTTCTCCTCCCTCAGTGTCCGCCACCTGGTCTGTGTGTTTGCCTCCCTGCTTCTGGAGAGGAGGGTCATCTTCATCGCAGACAAGCTCAGGTACCCGCCTTGGCTACTTCGTTAAAGCGTTTGAATGACAGTCACTCTTGGACCCTCTAGTCTGTAGAGCAGGTGACTGCCTAGCATTGAAGAGTAAGCCCTTCTGAGATAAGGATGGAATAGGCTGGGCACAGTGACTCATGCCTGTAATCTCAGCACTTTGAGAGGCTGAGATGGATGGATCACTTGAGGCCAGGAGTTTGAGGCCAGCCTGTCCAACATGGTGAAACCCCGTCTCTACTAAAAATAGAAAAATTAGCCAGCTGTGGTGGCCTACACCTGTTATCCCAGCTACTTGGGAGGCTAAGGCACAGGAATTGATTGAACCTGGGAGGTGAACATTGTGGTGAGCTGAGATCTCACCACTGCATTCCAGCCTGGGCAACAGAGGGAGACCTTCTCTCCTGCCCCCACAAAAAAAGGATGGCCAGGCACAGTGGCTCACGCCTGTAATCCCAGCACTTTGGGAGGCTGAGGCAGTCGGATCACCTGAGGTCAGGAGTTCAAGACCAGCCTGGCCAACATGGTGAAATCCCATCTCTACTAAAAATACAAAAATTAGCCAGGCATGGTGGCTCGTGCCTATAATACCAGCTCAGCTACTTGAGAGGCTGAGGCACAAGAATCGCTTGAACCCCAGAGGCAGAGGCTGCAATGAGCTGAGATCGCACCATTGCACTCCAGCCTGAGTGACAGAGCGACATTCCATCTCAAAAATAAAAGTAAAATAGGCCAGGTGTGGTGACTCATGCCTGTAATCCCAACATTTTGGGAGGCCAAGGCAGGCAGATCACTTGAGGTCAGGAGTTCGAGACCAGCCTGGCCAACATGGTGAAACTCTGTCTCTGCTAAAAATACAAAAATTAGCCGCGCGTGGTGGTGGGTGCCTGTAGTCCCAGCTACTCAAGAGGCTGAGACAGGAGAATCGCTTGGACCCGGGAGGCAGAGATTGCAGTGAGCCAAGATCATGCCACTGCACTCCAGCCTGGAGACAGAGCAAGACTCCATCTCAAAAAATAAAAAATAAGATAAAATAAAGGATGGAATCAGTTGGCAGCTCAGACTGGAGATCTGGGAGGCATACCGCTTTGCACTGCTATGTGCGACTTCCCTGGCATTGGTGGGCTTTCCACTCATTCTGCCATGTGTCAGACACTCCACTATGTGGTAGGAAAACAGAGAAAAGACACAACTGGCATGGTGGCTCACGCCTGTAATCACTGCACTTTAGGAGGCTGACGTGGGAAGACTGCTTGAGTGAAGTAGTTTGAGACCAGCCTGGGCAACACAGTAAGATCCCCATCTCTACAAAAAATGTAAAAAAAAAAAAAAAAAAAAAACAACATTAGCCAGGTATGGTGGCTCGAGCCTGCAGTCCCTGCTACTAGGGAGGCTGAGGTAGGAAGATTGCTTGAGCCCAGAAGTTCAAGGCTGCAGTGAGCTATAATCATGCCACTGCACTCCAACCTGGGCAACAGAACAAGACCTTGTCTCAAAAAAAAAAAAAAAGAAAGAAAAGAAAAAAAACCCACAGACTTGTCTCAGTGCAGTGGGGTAACAGAGACATAAGCCGACTATCCAGGACCCCATTAGAGGCAGGTGGAGGCAGTGAGTTCTGGAGACCGAGGGAGGGCACTCACTCCCAGGGAGGCGAGTTCTGAGAGCCAACACTCAGAACAAGTAGTCAGCACAATGCAGGCAAAAGGAGCCATCCTACAGAGATACGGGGACAGGTGAGGCCTAGCTGTCACCTTCAGGACTGCAAAGCAGGCTGGGCGCAGTGGCTCATGAGTGTAATCCCAGCACTTTGGGAAGCTGAGGCGGGTGGATCACTTGAGGTCAGAAGTTCAAGACCAGCCTGACCAACATAGTGAAACCCCGTCTCTACTAAAACTACCAAAAAATTTAGTATGGCATGGTGGCGCACGCATGTAATCCCAGCTACTTGGGAGGCTTGAAGAGGAATCGCTTGAACCCGGGAGACGGAGGTTGCAGTGAGCCGAGATCATGCCATTGCACTCCAGCCTGGGTAACAAGAGCGAAACTAAAAAAAAAAAAGAGAGAGAGAGAAAGAAAAATAACTGCAAAGTAGTTCACTAGGGCTGGCGCAGAGAGAGGAAGGTGGGGGAGGGAGATGAGCTAGCAGTGGTGGACAGAAGCCAGCTCACAGAAGGCTGCAGGGCCATGCTCGAGAGGACAGACCGTCCTGAGGGCATCCCTTCCTCACCGTTAAAGCGAATGCCCTCCCATCACACACACAGACTCAGTGCCCCATAGGAGGCCACCCCCATCCCAGTGGGCACATTCAGTGATTTGCTAAGGCCATGTCACAAATCAAAGAAGATCCGGAAGGAAATGCAGACAAGGACTTGGGTTCGTTCTAAGCTTCTAAAAAGAGAATTCTTTGCATTTTTGAAATACTGAATCAGAGCCTTCTTTGCTTTGGAACTGGGGGCACAGAAGCGTGAGGGGTGGCTGCAGCCCCAGAAAGGGCCGAGATGCGGGGCCAGCCAACCGGGTGGTGCAGATGAGGCCACCTGAGAAGTACATCTGGAAAGAAGCAGTGCCAAAACAAAAAAAAACCTGAAGCACTGTGGTTTGGAGAGGAAATCTGACTCTGACCTATGGAAAACAAAAGGGAAGAAAAAAAGGCATAGAAGAATGGAAGGGACAAACTCTGTAGATAGGCGGGGCGGGAAGCGGCCCCACCCTCTCCCCTCACGCCGCACATCTGGTCACCTTTCTGATGCACCTCTTTGGACAGCAGCCATCTGGCTGTTCCCAGCCTGCTCCCACCCTGTGTTTTAGTTCACTATTCACTTTTAAATGTCAGCGTGATTGTACTCCTGGTGCACTTTTGTCAGCTCTGGAAGCAGGCCCTCTCTGTAAGCCTGCAGCTGGTGCTGGGCGCTGGGGAGCTCTCCAAGCTCCTGGGCACTGGGGAATTCAGCCGAGGGAGTTCTCAAGGTTGGAGCCCTGGAAGCCAGGATGAGTAATAACCCTTCAGTGACCAGGATCGGATTTCATCAGCACCATAGTAACTGTCTTTATCCTCTCCATCCCCCACTCCCTCCATCCCCTAGAGGTGGAATTCTCAGGCTTGGATTTGGGGGAGGGGAAAATGATGGATTTCAGAAAGGCCTGGGCTAGAAGTGGAAAGCCAGCCAAGGAAACCCAGCTGGAGTGTTGGTGGGGACAGTCCCTGGGGAACGTGCCTGCGGGGTGAAGATGTTAGATTTGGGGAGGGCCCACCCTGAGAAGATGTCTGGGAAGGGCACCGCTGGAGAGGAGCCGTGGGCCCCCTTCACACACCCCAGCCTCCCCCAGACTCTCTCCAGGGGGAAGAAAACTAAGTATCATGGGTTTTTCTGGTAAAAGTACAGTGAGACACCACTGCACTCCAGTCCTGGTGACAGAGCAAGACTCTGTCTCTAAAAATTAAGAAGAAAAAAAAAAACTTAAAAACAAAGTGCAGGGAGAGAAAAGGGGGGAACAGAAAAGGGAAGGGGCCTTGTCAGAGACAAACACATCCCCAAAGGGCAATGCAGGGGGACATGTCAGAAGGCTCGGGACACAAAGAAACCTGGAAATGCCAGCCAGTCTCAGTGGCTCACACCTGTAATCCCAGCACTTTGGGAGGCCGAGGCGAGCAGATCACCTGAGGTCAGGAGTTCAAGACTAGCCTGGCCAACATGGCGAAACCCTGTCTCTCCTAAAAATACAAAAATTAGCTGGTCGTGGTGGCACACGCCTATAATCCCAGCTACTCGGGAGGCTGAGGCAGAAGAATCACTTGAACCTGGGAGGCAGAGGTTGTGGTGAGCCTAGATCACGCCATCGCACTCCCGCCTGGGCGACAGAGCGAGACTGTCTAAAAAAAGAAAGAAAGAAAGAAACCTGGAAATGCCTGCCCCACATCTGGGAGAGGACTTGACGCCTTCGCCTTTTTGCCGGACAGATTTCTGTGTGGACAGGTTGGACGCTGGGCCAGCCCCACAGAGCTCCTGTCACGAGAGACAGACAAAAATAAGCAAAGCCCAGCAGCCGAGAGTGGACCCCGCCTGGATTCCTGGGCCTTGGCTGTTCCCCAGCCACCCTCCCTGCCCTACTCTGGGGCCCCACGACGGAGGAGACAGTCACCAGTGGGATCGGTAGGAGAGGCATTGGTGTTTCTCTCCAACCTTCCACAGTGCCTGGCATTCTGCCCTTGGAGAGTTCATCTTTTCAAACGGCTCATGCCGTGAGTGGGTCCAGACACCAGCTGTGGCTGCCGCAAGCAGGTCTCCCCACGGGCACGTCATGCCCATCAGGGGTTTTCTTCTGCAGCAGCTGCCAGATGTCAGGCGCTGGGAGGATGGGATTTCTGTGGGAAAAGAGAAGGCAGTGGGAACGTGGATCACTTTGGTGCCCTCCTTGGAGCCAGAGCCGGGCGATGGTACAGTAATGGTGTGCGTGTGTAAGAAAGACCGTTATTGGGTTTTTAGACCCTTTACAGCTTTCAGAGGTACACATCCCTCTCCCATCACTCAGGGAGGTTTCCCAGAGTAGGGAGGACCCCTGGGCATCCTTAGCCATTGGCCCTGGGTCTCCTAATTCGTAAGACGCGGCCCCACGTGGCTCTGACTTTCCGGGACTCCACTGTCTTGTTTTCTCTGAAAGCAGCCCTCGCTTTTCCTGTTACAAATGGCTCCACATGCTCTCCCCACTGCCCAATAAATCATCCTTCCATCCTACACGGGTTCCGTGCAGACCTGAAGAGATGGAAATCTGCATAAAGAAAGGCCTGAAGAGCTCTGAGACAGGAAGAGGGTAAACAAATCGTGAGCAAAGCTGATGAGGATGACGGCAGCGACCAGGCGTGGAGCGGCCTCTGTGCCAGGTGCCTTACGAGGGTCTGACCTGCGTCATTTCACGGCCCCCCACAGCCCTGTCACATGGGTAACTAACAGGCGTGCAGAGGATCCATCATTCTGCTCAAAGAAGCAGGGAGTGGGAGAGCTGCCGGGCTTTGGAGAGGACGGAGGGAAACCATCTGGGCTGCAGGCTCCAGGGATGGGTGACGAGCAGGGTCTGGGGACCTGTCCGTCTACAGAAATGTATAAGGAAAGCCTCCCTAGCACAGGTCCTCACGCCCTGCTTCGTGCTGGGCAGTCAGGGGAAGTCTGTGCTTTTCTCCTCAGGGCCCGCCCGGCCTCCCTTACGCCTTTGTCTTTCCAGCAGGGTCCCAGTGAGAGAGGTGTGATCAGGTCACCCCCAAGGCCTCCCCCAGCTTTGAAACTCTCTGACTCCACGGGCCATGTGGAGGAATCCGTATCCACCTCGATCTGTCTGATTTACGGGAAAGTAGCCATAGGGAATTGAAGCGTTATTTGGCCAGGCCATGACAAACAAGGGTTTGGAGACCAATGATTGGCTGCAAGTTGCCTGACCTGGAAAATTCTGGAAAGTCTTTAGGCCAGGCGCAGTTGCTCATGCCTGTCATCCCAGTATTTTGGGAGGCCGAGGCAGGTGGATTTCTTGAGGCCAGGAATTCAAGACCATCCTGGCCAATGTGGTGAAACCCCGTCTCTACTGAAAAGACAAAAATAAGCCAGGTGTGGTGGCACACGCCTGTAATCCCAACTACTCGGGAGACTGAGGCAGGAGAATCACTTGAACCTAGGAGGCAGAGGTTACAGTAAGCTGAGATTGCACCACTGCACTCCAACCTGGGCGACAGAGCAAGACTCCATCTCAAAAAAAACAAAGAAAGAAAAAAAATTTTTAAAAAGGCCGGGAGCAGCCAGGCGTGGTGGCTCACGCCTGTAATCCCAGCACTTTGGGAGGCCGAGGCAGGTGGATCACAAGGTCAGGAGATCAAAACCATCATGGCTAACACAGTGAAACCCCATTTCTACTAAAAACACAAAAAATTAGCCGGGTATGGTGGTGCACACTTGTAATCCCAGCTACTTGGGAAGCTGAGGCAGGAGAATCACTTGAACCAGGGAGGTGGAGGTTGCAGCGAGCCGAGATAAAGCCACTGCACTCCAGCCTGGGCAATAGAGTAAGACTCCGTCTCAAAAAAAAAGAAAAAAAAAAAGGCTGGGTGCAGTTGCTCAAGCCTGTAATCCCAGCACTTTGGGAGGCCAAGGCAGATGGATCGCCTGAGGTTGGGAGTTCAAGACCAGCCTTGCCGACATGGTGAAATCCCATCTCTATTAAAAATACAAAAATTAGCCAGGCATGGTGGCGGGCGCCTGTAATCCCAGCTACTTAGGAGGCTGAGGCAGTAGAATGACTTGAACCTGGGAGGCAGAGGTTGCAGTGAACTGAGATCACACTACTACACTCCAGCCTGGGCAACAAAGTGAGACTCTATCTCAATAAAAAATAAAATAGGCCAGGCGCGGTGGCTCATGCCTGTAATTCCAGCACTTTGGGAGGCTGAGGCAGGTGGATCACAAGGTCAGGAGTTCGAGACCAGCCTGACTAACATGGTGAAACCCCATCTCTACTGAAAATACAAAAAAAATTAGCCGGGTATAGTGGTGGGTGCCTGTAATCCCAGCTACTTTGGAGGCTGAGGCAGGAGAATCGCTTGAACCCGGGAGGTGGTTGCAGTGAGCCAAGATCATGCCATTGCACTCCAACCTGGGCAATAGAGCAAGACTCTGTCTCAAAAATAAATAAATAAATAAATAAACAAACAAACATTTAAAAAATTAAAAATTTTTTAGAAAGAAAGTCTTCAGGTTAAGTTACAGCTGGTACCCTCATCCCCAGTACTCCCGGGGCTGCACATGCACTGATACCCAACCCTGCTCCACTCACGTGGCAGAAAGCCTCCTTATTCTCCTGATTTCCAGCTGTAGCCCTTAAGTTAGTAAGGGCACGGAACAGGGCATGAGAACAGGACATGTCACAGACTCAGTGCATGGCCCCGTGACATCCCAGAGGGGACCTTCGCCCACTCTAGGTCGGTAGGCACCCCCGCAGCACTCTCCCCCACAAATACAATTTATTCTCTCATCTTCGCTGCTGTGAGTCTCCCACTGCAAGAGGAAGCTTCAGGGAGTTATGGCAAATATTGTATGAGTTATAAAAGGGTTTTAAGTTGAGCCAAAAATCTATCAAGTTTAGAATAACATTTTTGCTCTGTTTTATCTTTAGGGTGGACATTGAGTGTTCTAATGGCTCTGTCAAGCTGGAGTTTGACAGATGGAAAGGAAAGAATGCTGTTTTGATGGCTTGTTCTGTGGTCATGACAACAGATAAATACTTCTCTACACCCTCGCCTTCATTTTCCTGATGATAAACATTTTGTGTTTTACTTTACTAATTTCAGTTCCCCAAAGTTTTGGCTAAACCTATAGACCAGGCTGAATGATAAAGTCAGAGCTGCATATAAACAAATATGTGCAAAAAGTTTTAGAGGGAGGCCGGACATGGTGGCTCATGCCCATAATCCTAGCACTTTAGGCCAAAGTGGGAGGATTGCTTGAGCCCAGGAGTTTGAGAACAGCTTGGGCAACTTAGCAAGACCCCATCTCTTAAAACAAACAAACAAACAAAAACCTTTATAGCTGACAAAGTTTTCAATATTCAAGAAATTTATGAGCTAGGCATAGTGGCACATGCCGGTAGTCCCAGCTGCTCAGAAGGCTGAGGTGGAAGGATCATGTGAGCCCAGGAGTTTGAGGTGCAGTGACTGCACCACTGCCCTCCAGCCGGGGTGGACCTTGTCTTTAAAAAGCAAATTAAAAAATAAAACAAGTAAGAAATTGACTTACATGTTTGTAGTGCATGAAACCATAAGCTAAATGATAGACTACTGGCTAGTGATAAGTAGGATTAGGTGGGCAAATCTTGACACATACAGGAATTTGAACCTTGTCTTTGACATATAGGTAACTACACAAATAAGTTCATATGTAGCTGTGCACTTTCATCCTCTTATTTGTTTGGTTTGGTTCATTTTTAATAAGTTTACACAAGCTTAAATGAGAATCCCATGTCCTCTCTAGAATTGGTTGCACCCAACATTTGCCATCCCAAGAGGTTGGGCTTCTCACCACACCCTCTCCAGGGAGATGAGTTTGCCCAAGGCCTGGCTGAAAGTGTTCAAAGCTGCCACCTTGCTGCTCTGGCATCCATAAGATACTTCAGACGTCTAGCTAGTCCTCAGCGTGGTTGACAGAGTCTTAGAGATAAGTACATTTAGTTCAGCAAAGTCCTATGAAAAATAACAATTTTAGGCAGGTGCGGTGGCTCATGCCTGTAACCCCAGCACTTTGGGAGGCCGAGACAGATGGATCACCTGAGGTCGGGAGTTTGAGACCAGCCTGGCCAACATGGTGAAACCCCGTCTCTACTAAAAATACAAAAAGTAGCTGGGGGGGATGGCAGGCGCCTGTAATCCCAGCTACTCAGGAGGCTGAGGCAGGAGAATCACTTGAACCCAGGAGGCGGAGGCTGCAGTGAGCCAAGATGGTGCCACTGTACTGCAGCTTGGGCAACAGAGCCAGACTCCATTTCAAAAAAAAATACAATTTTAATAGTATAATTGTACAGCCTGATTAAATGTTAAGAATTAACTACCTGTTTTTGGATATGAACACCAACAAGGTACCAATTAGAGCAAGATTTAGAGTTTAGCATAGCCGCAAATGCTATTGTCTTCTAATCCAGACCCATCGCTAACATATGCTGGGGCTGGAAGCTTACTCCAGTTCTTCTCTTGGAGTCAAATCCCTCCCAGACTGTACTGGCTTTGAAACGCTGGCATCTTCACCTTTTGGGTACACTGCAGCCGCTGGAAACCTCTCAGACAGGTTTCTCTGATTCTTTTTTTTTTTTTTTTTTTTCCTGAGACGGAGTTTTACTCTATTTCCCAGGCTGGAGTGCAGTGGCATGATCTCGGCTCACTGCAGCCTCCACCTCCCGGGTTCAAGTGATTCTCCTGCCTCAGCCTCCCAAGCAGCTGGGACTACAGGCACATGCCACCACAGCTGGCTAATTTTTCTGTATTTTTAGTAGAGACGGGGTTTCACCATATTGGCCAGGCTGGTCTCAAATTCCTGACCTCAAGTGATCTGCCTGCCTCAGCCTCCCACAATGTTGAGATTATAGGCATGAGCCACTACACATGGCCTTCTCTATGAATTTCTTAGTGAGTGTCACCATCATTATTTTGTTCTGTCTTGGCAAAGGAGCCCTAGAATTACCTTCCCGTGACGCCCTTCGTTCTTTTGATGGCCTCAACAAAAGCTCCTATTTCCAGCTCCTGGCCTTTGCTCTCTCTTCGGGGTTCATCATTTGTAGATTAAGTTAAAGTTGAAAGGACAGCCAGGTGCGGTTGCTCACACCTGTAATCCCAGCACTTTGGGAGGCCGAGGCAGGTGGATCACCTGAGGTCAGGAGTTTGAGACCAGCCTGACCAACGTGGTGAAACCCCATCTCTACTAAAAAATACAAAATTTAGCTGGACGTGGTGGGATATGGCTGTAATCCCAGCTCTTCAGGAGGCTGAGACAGGAGAATCACTTGAACCCGGGAGGCAGAGGTTGCAGTGAGCCGAGACCACACCATAGCACTCTAGCCTGGGCAACAAGAAAGAAACTCCATCTCAAAAAGTAAGAAATGAAAAAAAGCTGGACGGACATCAGCAACGATCTAGCGATGATCTAGTCTACTTTAGTTATTTCACAGGTGAAGAATCTGAGGCCTGGAGCAGTTAAGGGCTTTACCTGAGATCACCCAGAGAATAATAGAACTAGTTGTCTTGGAGCCCAGCCCGTGTTCGTTTTCATCTGTGTGGCACACGGCCTCAGGGTTTGCAAGTACAGTGATGGAAGCCAGGCAGCCCCTCCTGGTAGGTTTCACCAGGCACCAGACCACACCTGAGTTTACCTTTCACTCATGTTCTCGGGAGTGGTGCATTAACAGGAGAGCTACTTTGCTTGGGATACTAAAGGGTAGTCATTGAATCAGCCTTCCAGTTCCAGGGGTGTTCCTCTAATTCGGGAAACTCTTCATTTACTTTTCTGGTAGCATCTTAGAGGAAGCTCTGTGCTGGATCCTTACTGGTTCATAGAGAGTTGGAAGCCAGCTGAGCATAGGAACACCAAGTATGGAGCAGAGGCCTGGTAGCAACCAGAACTAAAGAGTTGGCTCCAGGAAAACTTTCGCATTCCTTACAAGTGCGTCCTGATGTTCTGGAATACTGCTCCAACCCTCAGGAACCACCACCCAACAGCAAAACATCCTTGGACCCAACCCTTCTCACCCATGCCCAACTTTTAGCCCTGCGGCCCAGCCAACCTCCCACTGGGGCCTTCTCTTCCCTGCCCCACTTCTGTACAATTGATCACAGCTGTGAGTGCTGGCGTTTCTTTCCTCCACACCACTATAATGCAAACCAGCTGCGAGCGAGGACTCTCTATGACTTCCTTCAGAAACACTGCCTCTCCTCCAGCCCCTCCACCTCCACACTGCAGCAAGCCCTCTTGACCAGTCATCCCTAGCATCCCCAGAACCACTGCCTATTGGCATGTTCCTAAGAGACCACCAGTCCCAGCCGTGCCCACCTCTGGCTTTCACAAGTCGGGGAACAAAATTTTATTACCACTTGCATCAGGGATTGAGAAAAACAAGCTCCATTCAAAATAATCCTTTCCTGCTCTATCATTTATTTTGAGGAAAGGGCTGCCACTCGTGTAATTATTTGCAAAATTTGACCTTTTAATGTTTAGGGGCAGAATTATTTTTAGAATATTGGTGTGGGCCAGGTGTGGTGGCTCATGCCTGTAAATCCCAGCACTTTGGGAGGCCAAGGTGGGTGGATCGTGAGGTCAAGAGTTCGAGACAAGCCAGACCAACATGGTGAAACCCCGTCTCTACAGAGAATACAAAAATTAACCAGGCGTGGTGGCACATGCCTGTAATCCCAGCAACTCGGGAGGCTGAGGCAGGAGAATCACTTGAACCAGGGAGGCAGAGGTTGCAGTAAGCCAAGATTGCACCATTGCACTCCAGCCTGGGTGCCAGAGCAAGACTCCATCTCAAAAAAAAAAAAAAGAAAAAAAAAAATTAACCAGGCATCGGTGGCACATGCTTGTAATCCCAGCTACTTGGGAGACTGAGGCAGGAGAATCACTTGAACCCAGGAGGTGGAGGTTGCAATGAGCTTAGATCATGCCACTGCACTCCAGTCTGGGCGACAGAGTGAGACTCCATCTAAAAAAAAAAAAAAAAAAAAAAAAAAAAAAGGTGATGTGGGCTAGAGAGCAAGAGGAGTGAGACCCCTTCACCTGCCTGCTTGTTGCCATATTGTCTCCAGCACCCTGTGCTCCATGGGCTCCAGCTAACGAGGTATTCATGATGACCAGGTACAGAAACGTTCACTGCAGCCACAACAATGGGATCAGACTACTCAAAACAAACTTGCTACAGGAGATAGTTAACAAACAGCGGCAGCTTCTCCCACGCGGCCAGCTGGTTCCCCAGCCAGTCGTCATCATTTGTTACATCAAGCCTGAACACTGCTGTCCTGGAGCCCCATGCATCCAGTTCACTGAGTGAACTTTGCCTTTCTTTCTGTCACGTTTCTCCACTAGCCTCCGCATCTAGCAGCAGCATTGCGGGTCATCTTTCCTGACCTTGCTCCCACGACCTTCTCCTCCAGACGGTTCACACTCGCTGCAGCTGAACCAGGGCCTCCGAGTGTCCCAGGCCCCAGGGGCCTCTCTGTCACTGCAGGCAACATAGGGCTTTAAGAGTCCCAAATGGCTGTACAGCAAGGAGAAAGGAGAGGAGCAGCCCTTCCTCCTAGGAATGAGACCACAAGGAAGTAAAAATGCAGGTAGCCGGCCAGGCACAGTGGCTCACACCTGTAATCCCAGCACTTTGGGAGGCCGAGGCAGGCAGATCACAAGGTCAAGAAATTGAGACCATCCTGGCCAACATAGTGAAACCCTGTCTCTACTAAAAATACAAAAAATTAGCCAGGCATGGTGGTGCGCATCTGTAGTCCCAGCTGCTCGGGAGGCTGAGGCAGGAGAATCGCTTGAACCTGGGAGGCAGAGGTTATAATGGGCTGAGATCGTGCCACCGCACTCCAGCCTGGCAACAGAGTGAGACACTGTCTCAAAAAAAAAAAAAAAAAGCAGGTAGCCTTTTCTTTGAGTTAGGAAAACACATTAAAAACATGTTTTGTTTTGTTTTTCTATTGCAATGATTGAAAAAAACAACACACATAGGCTATGCTCACTGTGCCTCCTTGCCTCCTTTTTATATACGTGTAATTTTTTTGTTTTAGAGATGGGGATCTAACTATGTTGCCCAGGCTGGACTTGAACTCCAGGGCTCAAGAGATCCTCCCACCTCAGCCTCTGGGATTCAGTAGCTGGGACTACAGGCACATGCCACTGTGCCTGGATCATAGGGTGCGTCCTAATGCCTGCATTCCTCTGAGCATTCCTAATGCCTGCATTCCTGCCTCCTCCAGTCGCCAGGACCCTTCTCTCCCTACTCTGCCCCATCCTACATTCAGAGGTTACTTTAGCCTCATTTAGCCTCACTCTTCCTACCTTAAAAATCCAAAAGAAACTGAATTCAATCCCCAAGATCTCTTCCAGGTCTAAAATTCTGTCATTCTGTAACTGTGAAGTCAAAAGTGCTTGAACCACAACTCTGAAAGGAATCTTAAACACAAATACTGCGTTTTTTTCTTCTCCTTTAAGGGACTAAAGTGAGAGCTTCAAAGACTAGGGAAATGGACCATGGATCTTGTCATGAACCACTTTGTTTCCAAGTCACATTTAGGCACTTTGACAAACGTGCTATAAAAAGAGTCTGGTGTCATGCAAAATACTTTCATGCAGGGATCTCCTTCTTTTTTTTTTTTTTTTTTTTTAGACGGAGTCTCGCTCTGTCGCCCAGGCTGGGGTGCAGTGGCCGGATCTCAGCTCACTGCAAGCTCCGCCTCCCGGGTTTACGCCATTCTCCTGCCTCAGCCTCCCGAGTAGCTGGGACTACAGGCGCCCGCCACCTCGCCCGGCTAGTTTTTTGTATTTTTTAGTAGAGATGGGGTTTCACCTTGTTAGCCAGGATGGTCTCGATCTCCTGACCTTGTGATCCGCCCGTCTCGGCCTCCCAAAGTGCTGGGATTACAGGCGTGAGCCACCGCGCCCGGCCAGGGATCTCCTTCTTAAGGTCTCTTTTATTTTTCTGGGGCGGAGTCTCACTCTGTTGCCCACACTGGAGTGCAGTGGCGTGATGGTGATCTTGACTCACAACAACCTCTGCCTCTTGGGTTCAAGCGATTCTCCTGCCTCAGCCTCCCTCCCTAGTAGCTGGGACTGCAGGTGCCCGCCACCTCATCTGGCTAACTTTTTTGTATTTTCAGTAGAGACAGGGTTTTACCATGTTGGCCAGGCTGGTCTCGAACTCCTAACCTCAGGTGATCCACCCGCCTCAGCTTCCCAAAGTGCTAGGATTACAGGCGTGAGCCACTGTGCCCGCCGCCACTCCCAGTCTTCTAGTCCAAATAATTGGCTTCAAGCCTTTTTCATTGCAGCCCACAATGAGAAGTACATTTTACAATCAGACCCAGGGTATGTCCTTCCACCTGTCCCCGCCACAGACACACAGATAGTTGTTTTTGTTTTTGTTTTTTTCCTTTGAGATAGAGTTTCATTCTTGTTGCCCAGGCTGGAGTACAATGGCATGTTCTTGGCTCACCGCAACCTCCGTCTCCTGGGTTCAAGTGATTCTCCTGCCTCAGCCTCCCGAGTAGCTGGGATTACAGGCACATGCCACCATGCCTGGCTCTTTTTATTTTATTTATTTATTTATTTATTTATTGTATTTTTAGTAGAGACAGGGTTTCTCCATGTTGGTCAGGCTGGCCTCGAACTCCCGACCTCAAGTGATCCACCCGCCTCAGACTCCCAGAGTGCTGGGATTACAGCGTGAGCCACCACGCCTGGCCTACACACAGATGGTTATTTACAGCTGGGAAACATGCAGCACACTCTCTTATTTTCTATTCTATTTTTTGTTGTTGTTCTTGTTTTTAATGCTGACTGCAACCTCTAAAATGATTTCAAGACCCACTAATGGGCTGCAACTATAGTCTGAAAAATCTTGCTCCAGAAACAACTACCTTCATTTGTATGTTAATGTTCTGATTTTCTAAGTCCTGACTTTACAACCATACAACACAAGCATAGCAACTTTGTAGTCTGGCTCCACACATCAACATAGATTCGTCCTAAAATAAAAAAAAAAAAAAAATTTAGAGCAAAGTGAATTCAGCACATTCAGTGGTTTATAGATCAAGGAACTAAAACACAAATGGTAAGGAATTAACCAAAAGTATTAACATTCTTGAATATTTGAGAGGAAGTGATGCCTTAGGAAAAGGTATCTCTGCTTTGACAGAAGATGTAGATCTAGATCCTTCAAAAGACGTAGAAGTTGGCCGGATGTGGTGGCTCATGCCTGTAATCCCAGCACTTTGGGAAGCCAAAGTGAGCAGATCACCTGAGGTCAGGAGTTCGAGACCAGCCTGACAAACATGGTGAAACCCTCTCTCTACCAAAAATACAAAAATTAGCCAGGCATGGTGGCGTGCGCCTGTTTATCTCAGCTACACAGGAGGCTGAGGCAGGAGAATCACTTGAACATGGGAGGCGGAGGTTGCAGTAAGCTGAGACCATGCCAGCCTAGGCAACAGAGTGAAATTCTGTCTCAAAAAAAAAGAAAGACATAGAAGTCACTTCACCTTAAGCTCTGGCTAGATTATTGATATTACTCTCCTTAATATAAGTCCTAACTTCATTACTCTCTCACTCTTTTTATTTTTTCTTGGTATCTTCCAAATGCAATGTCTTATTCTTACCCAGCTAATAAACAAGACAGTATAGGGATAAGAATGAAATCTTGGGATAGCGTTTTTCTCATCTTGGGAGTGATCATTTGAAAGAAAAGATAAGGACCTAATATGAGTACCATGCGTGGATGCCATGCTGCTAAGAGGTATTTCACAACTCCAGTGAGTATCAGGAGAACGACTATTTGCAAAGATGGGGAACAGGAAGGTTAAGAGACTTAGGGTGACAAATGAACAAGATTCAATAGCACCATTATTAGTCCAGGGGCCCCCAAACTGGGGAATGGAAAAGAAGGCTATGTGTACATATATTTTTAAATTTTAATTATTTTCTTTTTCTTTTTTTTTTTTTTTTTTTTTGAGACGGAGTCTCGCTCTGTCGCCCGGGCTGGAGTGCAGTGGCCGGATCACAGCTCACTGCAAGCTCCGCCTCCGGGGTTTACGCCATTCTCCTGCCTCAGCCTCCCGAGTAGCTGGGACTACAGGCGCCCGCCATCTCGCCCGGCTAGTTTTTTGTATTTTTTAGTAGAGACGGGGTTTCACTGTGTTCGCCAGGATGGTCTCGATCTCCTGACCTCGTGATCCGCCCGTCTCGGCCTCCCAAAGTGCTGGGATTACAGGCTTGAGCCACCGCGCCCGGCCATTTTAATTATTTTCAATTGTCATATAAAAATGGCATATATTTATCATGTGTGACAATGATGATTTTATTGTTGTTGTTGAGACAGGGTCTCCCTCTGTCATCCATGCTGCTGTGCAGTGACATGATCACAGCTCACTGCAGCCTTGACCTTCCAGGTTCAAGTAACCTTCCCACTTCAGCTTCCTGAGTAGCTGGGACCACATGTCACCACCACAGGCTATTTTTTTTTTTTTTTTTTTTTGGTAGAAACAGGGCCCCACCATGTTGCCCAGGTTGGTCTAAATCTCCTGGGCTCAACTGGAGCATGATATTTTAATACATACATTTATTTTGTTGTTGTTGTTGTTTTGTTTTGTTTTGAGATGGAGTCTCACTCTGTTGCCCAGGCTGAAGTATAGTGGTGCAATATTGGCTCACTGCAACCTCCTCCTCTCAGGTTCAAGCAATTCTCCTGCCTCAGCTTCTCAAGTAACTGGGATTATAGGCACGTGCCACCATGCCCAGCTAATTTTTTTATTTTGAGTAGAGATGAGGTTTCACCACGTTGGCCACACTGATTTTGAACTCCTGACCTCAGATGATCCAACTGCCTTGGTCTCTCAAAGTGCTGGGATTACAGGCACGAGCCACTGCGCCCAGTCTGATGTTTTGAAATATGTTTACTCTGTGGAGTGGCTAAATTGAGCTAATTAACATATGTATTACCTCACATACTTATTTTTTGTGATAAGAAAACTTAAAATCTACTCTCAGCAATTTTCTACGATACATTGTTATTAACTATAATTGCCATGTTGTACAATAGATCTCTTTAACTTATTCATTCTATATATGAGCTAATGTATATTTTAAGGATATTTCAGGGGGTGTTAAATCCAAGAGAAACTCACTTGGAAGCAAGGTGATCTTTGTTTTTAACCCTTTCTTCTTTTAGAGACAGACTATCACCCAGGCTGCAGTGTAGTGACACAATCATAGCTCACTGCAACCTTGAACTCCAGGGCTCCAGCGATCCTCCCATGTCAGCCTCCTGAGTAGCTAGAACTGCAGGCATGTGCCACCACACTGTGCTAATTTTTAAATTTTTTGTAGGCAAGGGGTCTCACTATGTTGCCCAGTCTGGCCTCAGACTCCCAGCCTCAAGCAATCCTCCTACCTCAGCCTCCCAAAGTGCTGGGATTACAGATGTGAGCCACCACAGCTGGCTTGCTTTTTTTGTTGTTGTTATTGAGACAGAGTTTCACTCTTGTTGCCCAGGCTGGAGTGCAATGGCACGATCTTGGCTCACTGCAGCCTCCACCTGCCAGGTTCAAACGATTCTCCTGCCTCAGCCTCCCAAATAGCTGAGATTACAGGCATGCACCACCACGCCCGGCCAATTTTTGTATTTTTAGTAGAGGCGGAGTTTTGCCATGTTAACCAGGCTGGTCTCGAACTCCTGACCTCAGGTGATCTGCCCACCTCAGCCTCCCAGTGTTCTGGGATTACAGGTGTGATAGGTGTGATCTGGGCTGCTTTTTTTTTTTTTCTTTTTGTAGTAAAATATATATAACATAAATTCACCATATACATAACATAATTTACCATTTTAATCATTTTAAATATACACTTCAGTGGCATTAAGTATATTCACAATATTTACAACCATCACCACTACCCATTTTCAGACCTTTTTCATTGTCCCAAACTGAAACTCTGTAGCCACTATGCAATAACTCCCCATTCTCTCTTCCCCTTAGCCCTTAGACATTTGTCTCCTTCCCGTTTCCATGAATTTGTTAGTCTAAGCACTAAGCAATATGTATGGAATCATACAGTATTTGTCTTTTTCTGTCTAGCTCAGTTCACTTGCTAGCAAATATCTTATTTATTATTTTTATGATTTGTGATGTTATTATAGAGACAGGGTCTCGCTATGTTGCCCAGGCTGGTCTCAAACTCCTGGGCTCAAGTGATTCTCCAGCCTCCCAAAGTGCTAGGTGGGATTACTGGCACAGTCAGCCACTAATATCTTTTTTTCTCTTTTGGAGACTGAGTCTCACTCTGTCACCCAGGCTTGGGTACAGTGGCATGATCTCAGTTCACTGCAACCTCCACCTCCCAGGCTCAAGCAATTCTCCTGCCTCAGCCTCCTCAGTAGCTGGGACTACAGGCACCCACCACCATGCCCGGCTAATTTTTGTATTTTTAGTAGAGATGGGGTTCCACCCTGTCGGCCAAGATGGTCTCAAACTCCTGACCTGCCAATATCTTTTAATTCACATATTTTCCCCTCAAGTAAGCCAGAGCTAATTGATTCTTTTTTTAATGGCTCAGGAAACTTTTAGGACAATGAGATTAGAGGTGCCTGATGTCAGGGGTGTCTGCATAGATCCATCTAGGCAAAACTCAGCTTCCTTGCAACTTTACCTAAGCAAAGCCTAGGTCAGAACTTGGGCAAATGTTCAGAAGGCTAACGTTAAGCAGGCTTTCTAACAAATGCACTGCTGGCTATAGGCCCCACACCTGAGGAGGATGTAGTATACTCATGGTAGAACCACTGGGCCCTCACTTTTATTCTTACAAGTACTTCTAACAAGCGTCTAAGGTGTTTGTTTGTTTGTTTGTTTGTTTGTTTGTTTTTGAGATGGAGTCTCGCTCCCAGGTGCTGGAGTGCAGTGGTGCAATCTCAGCTCACCACAACCTCTGCCTCCTGGGTTCAAGCCATTCTCCTGCCTCAGCCTCCCAAGTAGTTGGGATTACAGGCGCCCGCCACCACGCCCAGCTAATGTTTGTATTTTTAGTAGAGACGGGGTTTCACCGTGTTGACCAGGCTGGTCTTGAACTCCTGACCTCGTGATCCATCCACGTCGGCCTCCCAAAGTGCTGGGATTACAGGCATGAGCCATAGCGCCCAGCCGCGTCTAAGGTTTCTAATCCTATCATATTGTAGAAATCATATA
Organism: Macaca nemestrina; assembly: GCF_043159975.1. Taxonomy (NCBI): domain Eukaryota; kingdom Metazoa; phylum Chordata; class Mammalia; order Primates; family Cercopithecidae; genus Macaca; species Macaca nemestrina. The sequence continues at coordinate 18,459,935 of NC_092128.1, forward strand.
ATAGAATGAGAGGAGAGAGGAGCTGCTGCAGCAGGCTCAGCAGCAGTAAGAGATGATTGCAAGGAAGAAGAGAGGAAGTCAACTCCCACTCGCCTTGGAAGGCCATCAGTCATCACTGTCTTGCAGCATAATAGAGTTGATAATTCAACATGATAACCCTGCAGAATCCATTCCTTCATTCAACAGACTTGAGCTTGAATTCAGGCACTGTTGCGGAGAGATCAATAATGCTCAGTGCCTGCCAATTTAAAAAAAAAAAAAAAAAAGGCTACATTGTGACCATTACTCTTTTTCTTGCTTGCTTGCTTTTTTTGTTTTGTTTTGTTTTGTTTTGTTTTGTTTTGTTTTGTTTTGTTTTTGAGACACACTCTTGCTAGGTTGACCAGGCTGGAGTGCAGTTCAGTGGCACGATCCGATCACTGCTCACTGTGGCTTGGACCTCCTGGGCTCAAGAACCTCCCACCTCAGCCTCCGCAGTAGCTGGGATTACAGGTGTGTGCCACCACACCAGGCTAACTTTTTCATACTTTATGATTTTTTATTTTCCCCATCCAATGACCCATCAGACATCAGGCTAATTTTTACATTTTTTGTAGAGATGGGGGTCTTCTTATGTTGCTCAGGCTGGTCTTGAACTCCGGGCCTCAAGTGATCCTCCCTCAGCCTCCCAAAGTGCTGGGATTACAGGCTGAGCTACGAAGGCAGGCCTGACCATTTTTCTTTATTCTTTTTTTGTTTCTTCCATAACCACAATGCCATTATCACTGTTAATAAACTTTTCTCTTTTTTTTGGAGACAGTCTCACTCTGTCACCCAGGCTGGAGTGCAAGCTACAATCTCAGCTCACTGCAACCTCTGCCTCCCGGGTTCAAGCGATTCTCCTGCCTCAGCCTCCCAAGTAGCTGAGATTACAGGCACCCACCACCACGCCTGGCTAATTTTTGTATTTTTAGTAGAGATGGGGTTTCACCATGTTGGCCAGACTGGTCTTGAACTCCTGACCTCAGGTGATCCACTCACCTCGGCCTCCCAAAATGCTGGGATTACAGACGTGAGCCACCGCACCCAGCCTGACCATTTTTCTTGAAGGGAAACTACCAGTATTTCTCCCAAAGGTTTTTTTGTTGTTGTTGTTGTTTTTGTTTTTGAGACAGGGCCTCACTCTGTGGCCCAGGCTGGAGTGCAACAGCACAATCTCTGCTCACTGCAACCTCCGCCTCCCAGGTTCAAGCAATTCTCCCACCTCAGCCTCCCGAGTAGCTGGGATTACAGGCGTGCATCACCACGCCCAGCTAAGTTTTGTATTTTTTGATAGAGATGAGGTTTCACCATGTTGGCCAGGCTGGTCTTGAACTTCTGACCACCTCAGCCTCCCAAAGTGCGGGGATTACAGGCATCAGTCACTGTGCCTGACCTCTCCCAATGTTACTATGTTATTATTTTTGAAACTTTCAATGCTTAAAATGGTTAGCCCTCAGTCATCTCTTTTTTTTTTTTTTTTTTTTTTGTTTTTTTGTTTTGAGATGGAGTTTTGCTCTTGTTGCCCAGACTGGAGTGCAATGGCGCAATCTCGCCTCCTGGGTTCAAGCGATTCTTCTGCCTCAGCCTCCTGAGTAGCTAGGGTACACCACACCTGGCTAATTTTTTGTATTTTTAGTGGAGACAGAATTTCACCATGTTAGCCAGACTGGTCTTGAACTCCTGACCTCAGGTGATCCACCCACCTTGGCCTCCCAAAGTACTGGGATTACAGGCGTGAGCCACCGTGCCCGGCAGCCCTCAGTCATCTCTAGCATATCATCCTTGACCAGAATTCTGGGTGAGGCTCAACTGTATATGAGTTTCACCTTTACATGAACCCATTTGGAGCTGACCGCTGGCATGTGAGTACGAAAGGAGTTTTCTGTCCTTCTTTTTCCGGATTGCACCTAGGTGTTCATGCTCAGCTGAGAGAAGACTGGGAACAGAACACAGCCAAAGCTACAGTATTTCGATAGAAAGCATTTTCAGATCTTCAGTAAGAGAATGAGCATTCTTGAGAAAATAGGCTTTCACTGTTTTTGTGTTTTTGTTTTGTTTGGGGAGTGGGCAGGGAGTAGGGGTGGAAAGGAATGTAAATTAAAACCTTACAAGAGTGCAGGCACGGTGGCTCACACCTGTAATCCCAGCACTTCGAGAGGCTGAGGTGGGCAGATCACTTGAAGTCAGGAGTTCAAGTCCAGTCTGACCAACATGGTGAAACCCTATCACTACTAAAAATACAAAAATTAGCCGGGTGTAGTGGCAAGTGCCTGTAGTCCCAGCTACTCGGGAGCCTGAGGTGGGAGAATTGCTTGAACCTGGGAGGCGGAGGTTGCAGTGAGCCCAGATCGCACCACTGCACTCCAGCCTGTGCAACAGAGTGAGACTCCGTCTCAAAAAATAATTAAAAATAAAAATAAATAAATAAAAACCTTACAAGAGTATAGCTCACACAAAAAAGCTGAGGGCGGGAGGGTGCAGGGCGTGTAGCTCACATGTGAAAACACACTTGTAAAAATTATCCAGGACATTAAACTCGTCCCTGCAGCTGTGCCTCCAAGCCTCTCGCACAGGCTGTAAGTGCCTGGTGTGGCCTGTGCTGAGACTGTCCCGTGCTATGCGTGCTATGCCCCATCCACGTGTGTCCTTTCCTAATCATCCTGCCTCTGGGAGGAGCCTTCTGCCCTGGAGGCTTCCCTGGGCCCTCGCTGAGCCGGCCTCTCTCCCTGTTCTCTCCCTGGCTGCAGCACCCTGTCCAAGTGCTGCCACGCAATGGTGGCGCTGATCTACCCCTTCACCTGGCAGCACACCTACATCCCGGTGCTGCCACCCGCCATGGTCGACATCGTGTGCTCGCCAACGCCCTTCCTCATCGGGCTGCTCTCCAGCTCTCTGCCCCTGCTCAGGGAGCTGCCGCTGGAAGAGGTGAGCTCCCACTCGGCCCTGTCCCCCTCCCTGCAGGGTGCGGAGAACAGAGCAGGGTGCTGGCCCTGCAGGCATCATGGAGCAGTTCTCAGAGCCAGCAGTGTTGGGGAGCAGGGCGCAGGGGCCACCAGGGCTTTCTCTGGCATGTGTCCTGCCCAGAGGCTGACTCAGTCAGACCCTCAGTGACTGCAAACACTGTTTTCCCTTCCAAATGAAATGCCTGGTATGAGCACCCCTTGAGAAGGTCAGCAACGAACAATTTAGCCAGATGTCGAAACTCTTAAGTCATGAATAGCCCTCTGCTCTCCCCTGCCCTCCCGCCCACTCCCCCACATTGAGGAGCTAGCAAGATCCGGTCCTTTGTCATATCCGTTAAAAATGTTTTTGATCCCCAAGTTCTGGGTGTCCAGTTTAGCATCGAAGCGGGGAAAGTCCTCCTTGGCACTTGTGGAGTTACTTAGCCCCAGCCCCTTCTTCTAAATGGTGTCGACCCTGAGGACTGGGGACTTCCAGCAGTCAGAGAGGGAAGCTTAAATAATGTTGCTCAGCCCTGAAGCACCGGGAGGAACGCCTGTCCCTGTGTCCTGTAGTTCTGTCTGGGTGCCTAGAAGCGGCTCCTCGAATTGCCCAGATAGTCCTAATGCCCCATTAAACATCACCCACCGGCCTTAGGGCTTCCAGTGCAGGCTTGAGGGCCGCCAGGAGTTCGTCTGGCGCCCTGTGCTCCTGCAGGTGGCTCAGTTCATCCCCGGAGGGTGTGAGTGGGAAGGAAGGAGAGGTGGCCCTCCGCTCCTGGGCAGGCCTCTGGGATATGGGAGAACTCCTGTGTTTCCAGCTGTTGTTATGGTGACCATCCAGGCCCCTGGCTCCTCCTCCATCATGGCCAGTGGCCTTGGCTGGGGTCTGAGTGAGGGTCGTGCTCTCAGGAGTAGCAGCCCTTGTGTGGCCTTTGCGCCCCAGGCACCTCACTTGCCCCACCCTGGTCCTGGCCCAAGTCTCATTCTCACTCTGAGGAGTGAGGGAGGAAGTGCTTTATCCTGAAAGGCTTCAGCAGTGAAAGCCCAAAGCCTAACCGAGTCTCAGGTGGGTTTCTCTCCTCCTCTCCGCTGGAGAGAAATGACACGGTTAAGTGGGCAGCTGGGGGAAGGACAAGGCAGCGGCCCCAGGGTGGGAACCAGGGAGGCCTGTGGTGTCTTTGGCCCACCTCAGTAGCCCACACCCTAGAAGGCAGCATGAGAAGCTCTGCCTCAGCCAGTGTGAGCCAGGCGGAGAGTCCAGCCACAGCACACACGTGTCCCAGCCTGCGGTGTCAGTGTTGAAAGCAGGCAGTTCAGGAAGGACCCTCCCCAGCCCTGCTCTTCATTATCTGTGGCTTCTGTGGCAATATCAGGAAACCACACATGGCTCACCCCCAGTCCCGCCCCAGCTGCCTCTCTGCATGCCAAGAAGGAAGAAGGCTACGAGTCCATCCCTATCCCAGAAGCCCTGGTGACAGTGACAGTCCCTCTCCTCTCATCTCATAGGTCCTTGTGGTTGACCTCGTCAACAGCCGGTTCCTCAGACAGGTGAGTGAGGCCAGCGACGGCCTCCTGCTCCCTTTGTCTTCACCTATTTGTTGTTTGGGGCTCAGCTCTCCAGCCTTGGAAAGGCTCCGTGGAATTGCAGAGCAGGGTGGCAGAGCTGTGTGACCCAAGGATGGGGCTGGGCTGAGGACAAGCCAGAAGGCAAGGGGCAAAAAGGAAGAGTTTGGACAAAGGATTGCTTTCCATGTGTTCTGACACAAAATGGTTTTCTAACAATTAGAAAAAAAATATTTGTAATCTTGTAACTATAGGTACCCAGATATTTCATTTTTAAAAATAGCTAGGTGCAGTGGCTCAAGCCTGTAATCCCAGCACTTTGGGAGGCTGAGACAGGTGGATCACCTGAGGTCAGGAGTTTGAGACCAGCCTGACTAATATGGTGAAACCCCATCTCTATTAAAAATACAAAAATTAGCCAGGCGTAGTGGCGAGCACCTGTAGTCCCAGCTACTTTGGAGGCTTAGACAAGAGAATTGCTTGAACCCGGGAGGTGGAGGTTGCAGTGAGCCAAGATTGCACCACTGCACTCCAGCCTGGGCGACAGAGTGAGAACCCATCTCCAAAAAAAAAAAAAAAAAAGATAGGGTCTCACTATGTTGCCCAGGCTGGTCTCAAACTCCTGGCCTCAAGTGATCTTCCCACCTCAGTCTCTTCAGTAGCTGGAGGCGTGCACCACCATGCCCAGCTTCAATATGCATTTAAAGAATATTTGCCCCAGCCTGGTGTCTCACGCCTATAATCCCAGCACCTCCAGAGGCTGAGGCAGGAGGATCACTTGAGCCCAGGAGTTAAAGACCAGCCTGGGACAACATGGTAAGACCCTTGTGTCTACAAAAAAATTTAAAAATTACCCAGGCCTGCTGGTGTGCACCTGTAGTCCTAGCAGCTACTCAAGAGGCTGAGGCAGGAGGATCATTTAAGCCTAGGAGTTCAAGGCTGCAGTGAGCTGAGATTGTGCCACTGTACTCCAGCCTGAGAGACAGAGTGAAACCCTTTCCTGAAGAAAAAAAAAGGAGAGAAAAGGAGACAGGGAAAAAAAATGTATTTGTGTGTGTGTGTGTGCGTGCACGCGTGCACACGTGCGCCTTAAAAGGACTGAAAGGAAAACCCAATAAAACATTAATGTGTGTTGTCTTGGGGAGGGAAACTGAAAGGAGACAGATGATGAGTGATTTTTAAATTGTTTTAGTACATTCATATATTTTTATAATGACCATCAGTTACTTTCACTAGCAGAGAAGATAACACACACGTGTTTTTTTTTTTAATCATTTGCCAGAGAGGCCTAACTTCTGTCAGATATAGGAAGAAGTAATTATAGTAATTACAGAAATTTTCTGTGGGCATTCTGATGGATTACTTCCAAGTGTTGCCACATTGCTGAAAAGTTCAGTAGCATTAGTGCTGTTTTTTTATCATTACTTTCACTTCCTCAAGGCCCACAGGGTAGGCCCTTCCCGAGACCCTCCTGCTCTGAGGTGCAGATCCCAAAGCCAGCCTTGGATCACACAGGCCGTCTGCCCTGGCCAGAATCCCCTGGTTACCAGAATCCACTGGCTACCCTACAGGATGGGGCAGTGGAAATCATCTATTGAGTATCCTGTCAGTGCCAAGCCCTTTCACAGGGTAATTGTAGTCCATTTTAGCTTCACAACAAGGTACAGATTGATTGGTAGTCCATTTTACAAGTGGGGAAAATGAGGCTCCCGTCGCTTGTAAAAAGTAGGCTCGGCCGGGTGCGGTGGCTCACGCCTGTAATCCCAGCACTTTGGGAGGTCAAGGTGGGCAGATCACCTGAGGTCAGGAGTTTGAGACCAGCCTGGTTAACACGGTGAAACCTCATCTCTACTAAAAATACAAAACATTAGCCAGGCGTGGTGGCACACGCCTGTAGTTCCAGCTACTTGGGAGACTGAGGCAGGAGAATTGCTTGAATCCAGGAGGCAGAGGTTGCAGTGAGCCAAGATCGTGCCATTGCACTCCAGCCTAAGCGACAAGAGTGAAACTCTGTCTCTTAAAAAAAAAAAAAAAAAGGCCGGGCGCGGTGGCTCACGCCTGTAATCCCAGCACTTTGGGAGGCCGAGGCGGGCGGATCACAAGGTCAGGAGATCGAGACCACGGTGAAACCCCGTCTCTACTAAAAATACAAAAAATTAGCCGGGCGCGGTTGTGGGCGCCTGTAGTCCCAGCTACTCGGGAGGCTGAGGCAGGAGAATGGCGTGAACCCGGGAGGCGGAGCTTGCAGTGAGCCGAGATCGCGCCACTGCACTCCAGCCTGGGCGACAGAGCGAGACTCCGTCTCAAAAAAAAAAAAAAAAAAAAAAAGGTAGGCTCAAGATGGAAAGCTCGGACCTCTGGCTTTCAGTTGTATTCCTTCCATGAAACTGGGGACTGAGCCAGGCCTGCCCTGCAGTGACTCCAGTGTGTCCTGCGGCCAGGACACAGCCACCATGCCCATACGCCCACCTGCTACCTCTGCTTTCCAGATGGATGATGAAGACTCCATTCTGCCCCGAAAGCTTCAGGTGGCCCTGGAACACATTCTGGAACAGAGGAACGAGCTGGCTCGTGAGCAGGACGAAGGGCCCCTAGACAGCAGGCACGGTAAGTGTTCGGCCACCTCCCAGTGGGTCTCTCCCTTCCGCTCTGAGGGTCAGGGAACAAAAGGGCAGTGGCCAAGGGCCAAGTAGGAAAATGGGCAAGGGAGACATAAGGAGAGAAACTGGGGCCTCATTCTGTTTATCCGGATTTCACTCCCATGATGAATTGTGGGAAAGGTTTTCCCACCTCCCCCATTTTGGCCCTAAAGTACCTGTTTAAAAGGGGGATGTGGAAATTATCTGGGCATGGTGGCACATGCCTGTGGTTGCAGCTACTCGGGAGGCTGAGGCAGGAGGATCCCTTGAGCCCAGGAGGTTGAGGCTGCAGTGAGCCATACCACTGCACTCCAGCCTGGGCCACAGAGTGAGACCCCATCTCAAAAAATCAAAAATTAAAAACTGTGGCCAGGCGCGGTGGCTCACACCTGTAATCCCAGCACTTTGGGAGGCCGAGGAAGGTGGATCACCTGAAGTCAAGAGTTCGAGACCAGCCTGGCCGACGTGGTGAAACCACATCTCTACTGAAAATACAAAAATTAGCTGGCCATAGTGGCAAGCGCCTGTAATCCCAGCTACCCGGGAGTCCGAGGCAGGGGAATCGCTTGATCTAGGAGGCAGAGGTTGCAGTGGACCGAGATCACACCACTGCACTCCAGCCTGGGAGATAGAGCAAGACTCCATCTCAAAAAACATAAAAGGCTGGGGCCGGGCACAGTGGCTCACGCCTGTAATCCCAGCACTTTGGGAGGCCGAGGCGGGCGGATCACAAGGTCAGTAGATCGAGACCATCCTGGCTAACATGGTGAAACCCCATCTCTACTAAAAATACAAAAAAATTAGCCGGGCGTGGTGGCACACGCTTGTAGTCCCAGCTACTTGGGAGGCTGAGGCAGGAGAATGGCATGAACCCAGGAGGCAGAGCTTGCAGTGAGCCGAGATCGTGCCACTGCACTCTAGCCTGGGCGACAGAGCAAGACTCCGTCTCAAAACAAAACAAAAACATAAAAGGCTGGGTGCAGTGGCTCATCCTGTAATTCCAGCACTTTGGGAGGCCGAGGTGGGCAGATCACTTGAGGTCGGGAGTTCGAGACCAGCTTGTCCAACATGGTGAAACCCCATCTCTACTAAAAATACAAAATTTTACTGGGTATGGTGGTGCGCACCCATAATCCCAGCTACTTGGGAGGCTGAGGCAGAGGAATTACTTGAACCCAGGAGGCAGAGGTTGCAGTGAGTCAGGATTACGCCACTGCACTCCAGCCTGGGCGACAGAGTGAGACTCCATCTCAAAAAATAAAAATAAAAATAAAAACTTGTTTTTAACAATTTAAAATTTAAAAAATTAATCAGGGAAAGAAATGTCTTAATAACCTAGGGTAACCCTCCTCCTGGATAATCACAGTTTCCATCAAGGGAACTAGCAGTTACTGTACTTTGATTACTAATTGGCTTGTCTCAAGGGCTCTGGCCCAGCCTGTCTGCCCTCACCGTTCCTGGCCTTTCCTCCCCTTACTCAGGCTCAGAGTCCAGCCCCTTGAATGAGGTGGTGTCTGAAGCCTTTGTCCGCTTCTTCGTGGAGATTGTGGGACACTACTCTTTGTTCCTGACGTCCGCTGAGCGCGAGGAGAGAACCCTGCAGCGGGAGGCCTTCCGCAAAGCTGTCTCCTCCAAGAGTCTCCGCCACTTCCTGGAGGTCTTCATGGAGACTCAGATGTTTCGGGGCTTCATCCAGGAGCGGGAGCTGCGCCGGCAGGATGCCAAAGGTTAGGGGCATCTTCTCTGTTGGGGCCAAGTCAGCTAGAGCTCCCCCTATTCCAGGCGGCTGATGAGCAGGGAGAAAGATCACAGGGCAGGGGCACAGATAGGGCTGTGCCCACCTCCCCCAGAGAGCTTGCAGTTATGCCCTGATTGAGCTGGTGGGAAGGCCCCCTCTCCTGGCTTCTCTGTTCCCTCTGCCAGCCTCTCCCAGAACCACATTCTAGCATCTGTGGCAAGGTCTCCTTCTATCCCATTCTTTCCAAATTGATGAAATTCTCAGGCTGGGCACAGTGGGTGACTCATGCCTATAATCCCAGCACTTTGGGAGGCCGAGGCGTGCAGATCACTTGAGGTCAGGAGTTCGAGACCAGCCTGGACAACATGGTGCAACTCCTTTTCTACAAAAATATTTTTAAAAATTAGATTGGTGTGGTGGTATGTGCCTGTAGTCCCAGCTACTCAGGAGGCTGAGGTGGGAGGATCACTTGAGCTTGGGAGTGGAGGTTGCAATAAGTCAGATCATGTCACTGCATTCCAGCCTGGTTGAAAAAGCAAGACTCCATCTCAGAAAAAAAGAAAAGAAAAGAAAAGAAAACTGATTGGAGAGTATGACTTACAGGAGGCACCTGCCGAAGGAGTTTTAAAAATATTAATAGATCTACCAGATCCATTTAAATATCTCTTTACAGATCATTTGGTAAGAGAGGTGAGAGACACACAAGCTTAAAAACTACCTGGAAGCTGGGCGTGGTGGCTCACACCTGTAATCCCAGCACTTTGGGAGGCCAAGGCAGGTAGATCACCTGAGGTCAGAAGTTCAAAATCAGCTTGGCCAACATGGTGAAACCCCGTCTCTACTAAAAATAAAGAAAATTAGCTGGGCGTGGTGATGTGTGCCTGTAATCCCAGCTACTCGGGAGACTGAAGCAGGAGAAGTGCGTGAACCCAAGAGGCGGAGGTTGCAGTGAGCCAAGATCGCACCATTGCACTCCAGCCTGAGCAACAAGAGTGAAACTCCATCTCAGAAAAAAAAAAGAAAAAGAAAAGGAAAAAAAAAATTACCTGGAAAAAGCCGGGCGCTGTGGCACACTCCTGTAATCCCAGCAGTTTGGGAGGCCGAGGTGGGCAGATCACCTGAGGTCAGGAGCTCGAGACCAACCTGGACAACTTGGTGAAACCCTGTCTCTACTAAAAATACAAAAATTAGCTGGGCGTGGTGGCATCACTTGTAATCCCAGCCACTCAGGACGCTGAGGCAGGAGAATCGCTTGAACCCAGGAGGCGGAGTTTGCAGTGAGCCACAATGGCGCCATCACACTCCAGCCTGGGTGATACAGCAAAACTTTGTCTCAAAAAAAAAAAAAAATATCCAGAACCCTCTGTCCATGAAAAATCAGTCAGCAATAAGACAGAGTGCCTGAAGCTCAGACCCCAGGGGTCTGAGAAGCTGCCTAGGAGATGGCCTATCCAGCCATCCTCCCTCCACAGAGGGACTCCTGGAAAACTAAGCCGCTTGGCTAGGGCCCTCTTACAGGAGAATGCAGGGAAATGGGAGTGCACAGGCACCCCTTCCGAGCCAGGACAGTCTGGTTCGACTTTTCTTTTTTTTTTTTTTTTGAGATGGAGTTTCATTCTTGTTGTCCAAGCTGGAGTGCAAAAGCACAACCTTGGCTCACCGCAACCTCCGTCTCCCGGGTTCAAGCGATTCTCCTGCCTCAGCCTCCCGAGTAGCTGGGATTACCGGTGTGCACCACCATGCCTGGCTAATTTTTTGTATTTTTCAGTAGAAACGGGGTTTCACCATGTTAGCCAGGCTGGCCTCGAACTCCTGATCTCAAGTGATCTGCCCACCTCGGCCTCCCAAAGTGCTGGGATTACAGGCGTGAGCCACCATGCCTGGCCACTCCGGTTCAGATTTAAAACCGCCCACCTGGCACAGTGTAGACGCTTGGAAGGCGTTTGTTGAATAAAAATAGGATTTCATCTACGAGGTGGCTTTATAGCCTTCCAAAGACAGTTATTGCACAGGTGGGGCAACTATAAGAGCAATAAAACCCTTATAAAACCTGATTCAGAGCATGTTTATAGGAGTAGCTTAGTCTCAGAAACAAGGTTTCTCTTTTTTCTGGTAGGGAGGAAATGGGCACGTTTAGAAGCACAAAGACCAATAACTCAAATGACTGGGATTTCTCTTGTTAACAGGACTGTTTGAGGTCCGAGCCCAAGAGTATCTGGAAACACTCCCCAGTGGAGAGCACAGCGGTGTCAATAAGTTCCTGAAGGGACTAGGTAAGGACCCGGGCTCTGGGTGCCCAGCCTATGTGCCTCTGAGTTTTCTGTCTCCGAGTCCCAACCAGTTCCCTCCACTGGAGCCAGTGCCCTGAATAATGCAGAGCTTTACGGCCTGCACTGGGCAGATGCTACTGGCATTTTAACCTCCTGTTCTAATCTGTCCCCAAAGAGAAAACAAAGGAAACGCTGCCCCCAGCACCTCCTTTTCTGGGTCCCCGGGCTTTCTCGCTATCTTCTTTCTCTATGATCTCCTACACTTTTAAATCTCAGTGGAACTGAGCCGAGGGAGCATGGCGGGAACCAGACAAGTATATCTGACAAGGAAGACTCGCACTGGTGTCCAAATTCCCCTGGAAAGTAGAAACGTCACACTTACAAGGACTGCAGTTTAATCAGTGAAAAGGCCTTACAGGGAAAGGGAGGATGAAGAACACAGCAGAAAAAAGAGGACGGATGCCCCAGTAGGGAGGTGTCTGCAGCAGTGAGGCTCTCCCAGAGGGCCTGCCAGGGGTGCCATGTCTGTGCCTCCTGCAGGATGGAGGGCTACCTGGAAGCGGAGTGTTTTAAATAACACAGCATTGCTGGGCACTTTCTCTTCCCTTGGCTCCTGAGGGATGTGTTAATTCAGTGCTTCCTTTATTACCACAGCAGAAGCCAGCCCTCCTAGACAGCTCTGATGGTCTTCCTTTCAAACCCCTCAAAGTCTAAGGAAGACCCTAGGGGGATCTCTGGAAAGAACAAAGCCCCTTTGGTTTATCCAGAGCAAGGGATGAGGCTCCCTGGGGTGGCGTGGGGGCCCCGTTACCCACACCACTTCTGGGTGGAAAGGGCAAGATTTGTCTCACCCTCCTTTGTCTACCTTGTGAAATGTTCTCATTTTCCTTTTTTGTAGGCAATAAAATGAAATTTCTCCACAAGAAATAACTCTCAGCTCAGCCTCAAGGGAAAACTTCCTCCTAGTGCAGCTCCATGCTTTAAAAACAGTTCCTGGGGGCCTTTCTGAAAGGCTGGCTCCCAGGTTGTCCTGGTGCGGAACTGGAGGCCACGGTGGCTTCTGACTGAGGCTGGGCTTTCCCCTGGATGGGGGCCTGGAAGCCACCCGGGAGGACAGCCCCGGAAAGGGAGCCCGAGACCAGGCGTGTCGCGGACATGCAAATGGGTTGTTTCGGCGGTTGGGGTTTTTTTTATCTTAGATATTAAAAGAAAGAAAAATGTGTGGGTTTTCTGTTTATTATGCCAAGGCCAGGAGGAGCCTGTCCTGCCCTACATGTTCCCCTTGTTCGTCCCATCCAACCACTCAGCAATGGAGCTAAGAGGTGCCGTGATGGGCAACAGAAATGAGGTGCTCCTCTGGGCGGGGCTGAGGACACACGAGGACTGTGAGGGGAGGAGGCAGAGCCGGTGCCTCGGGTTCAGGGCGCGAGGCCTCCTGGTGAAAGGCTGAGCCCTTGCCCTAGAGTGGAGGCCGGGGAGGGACGGGACCTGTAGACGGATGTGGCTTCCCAGACACGCTGCACTTCCAGAAGGGTCAGTGATGCCACCTGGTGGCTGAGGCCATGGACGTCTCTCTTCCCAAATGGACCTGACTCTTCTTGACTGCCTGTTCTCTTAGAAGCAGCCATGAACTGTCCACTGCCTGAGTAGTCCCTGGCTTTTACAGGCACACACGAAAAGAGGAAGTCTGTTAGTAAACTGTTCTGGGGGTCCTCAAGTTTATGACACTGCCTACGGCCCACCTTCCAACACATAGCCACAACTTTGACCCCATTCCCATCTCATTCCAGGGGCCCAGAGCAGCAGCATTAATGCAGTAGTGGATGTGCACTGCGTGTACACGGTGGGGGGCGGGGGGACCTTTTGTGACAGACGGTAACAAGATGGAGGGTGAGAACGCTGGGGCGGCGGCATTAGCCTTGTGCAGCCACACAGGCAGCTTGCGTTTTCTGGACCAGAAGCAGGGAGAGTGTGGAGAAGGCCGAAACCTCAGGGCGACCTAAGAGCTGTCCTGCAGCGGGGACAGTGGGGACAGCAGGGACAGCGGGGAGGCAAGAAGAGCCCAGAATGCAGCTCAGGCAGGTTCCCAGAGCAGGCCTCGGGGCCACTACCGAGCGGACCGCTGCCCGCAGCCCTCACCAGCGACCCTCACAGAAACACAAAAGGGAGGGGCCCCGACCTCAACAGTGGCCCAGGGGGTCTGTGCTACCTGGCAGGGGTTCTCAACCTTTAGGGAGGGGGAGCAAGGGACCTCCTGAGGATACATAGAAACAAGAGGAAAATGAGGAACGGTGACCTCTCCTCCTTCCTCTCAGCTGGAATGATGGACCACCTCTCCCCTCCAACTTCTACCCAGGCTTTGGTGTGTCCATTACTTTTTCAGAGGTGAGGATCCACAGTTCACATCAAATTCTCAAAGATGCCCCCAGAATGGTAGAAATCAGGCTGTGCATAAAAATTAATCTGCCTTGCCAGACGCAATGGCTCACACCTATAATCCTAGCACTTTGAGAGGCCAAGGCAGGTGGATCACCTGAGGTCAGGAGTTCAAGATCAGCCTGGCCAACATGGCAAAACCCCATCTCTACTAAAAATACAAAAAAAAAAAAAAAAAAAAAAATCAGCAGGGCATGGTGGTGAGCACCTGTAATCCCAACTCCCTGGAAGGCTGAGGCAGAAGAATCACTTGAACTTGGGAGGCGAAGGTTGCAGTGAGCTGAGATCATGCCACTGTACTCCAGCCTGGACAACAGAGCAAGACTCCTTCTCAAAAAAATCTCTGGTTGGGTGTGTGTGGGTGGGGACTGGGGGGATGCCTGAATGAGAATCCCTGAATCCTTGAGTGTGGGGGCTCAGGAATATGTATCTAACAAGCTCCTTGGATTAGTCAAGTTTGTGTGGGGGCTCAGGAATATATGTATCTAACAAGCTCCTCAGACTAGTCAACTTTATTAATAGTCTGCATATTTGTATATTGACCAGAAAGGGTCACTTTTTGGAATATACTTTCTTTTTTTAACTTATTTCACATTATATTGTTTACTTAATAACTCCAAGCGAATAAATGTACATCTTTATCAACATTCCTAATGACTGCATAATATTCCATTTTGTGGGGATACTAAAAGCTATGAGTTCATCAGCCTTTGGCTCTTTATGCATGCAGGACGTTTCCAATTTTTAACATTATAACATCAAAAAAAGCATCTTTGTACAAGTATCTTAGCACACTTGCCCCATCTTAATTTTCATTTTTTGCTTAAAGTAAAATATACATACTTTATTTTTTTATTTATTTACTTTTTTTTTTTTAGATGGAGGCTCGCTCTGTCGCCCAGGCTGGAGTGCACTGGCACGATCTTGGCTCACTGCAACCTCCACCTCCCGAGTTCAAGCAATTCTCCCCCTTCAGCCTCCCGAGTAGCTGGGATTACAGGCGTGTGCCACCATATCCGGCCAATTTTTGTATTTTTAGTAGAGACGGGGTTTCACCATGTTGACCAGGCTGGTCTCAAACTCCTGATCTCAGGTGATCCGCCCACCTTGACCTCCCAAAGTGCTGGGATTATAGGCATGAGCCACCACGCCCTGCCAAAATACACATACAGATATTAGTGTACAGCCTAACAAATGTTCACAAACAACCATGTGAACGTTGCCAGAATCAAAATGGAGCCACACAGACACACAAAATACTTGTGTGAGGATATCTGCCCAGCAACTGCCTGTCCGGCCTCAGACTGGCGCCAGCCTTATTACGGATCCTTGTAGCCAAGCATAATGATCTCAAAACAATGTGGTCCTCCCTACTTTTCCTTTAAAATCCTCGTCTTCCTTTACCTCCTTGAATATGCAGCACATAGTTTACTATGTTCCGTGTATTACCTCTGCAATGGCTATCCTCAAATAAACATGGTTTTCGGGCACAGAGGTCCATGCTTATAATCCTAACACTTTGGGAGGCTGAGGCGGGAGGATCACTTGAGACCAGGAGTTCAAGACCACCCTGGGCAACATAGTGGGTCCACCTGTCTCTACAGAAAATTTTAAAATTAGCCTAGCGTGGTGGCACACTCCTGTAGTCCCAGCTACTCGGGAGGCTGAGGCAAGAGGATCACTTGAAACTACATCACTGCGCTCCAGCCTGGGTGACAGAGTGAGACCCTGTCTCAAAAAAAAAAAAAGAAGAAGAAGAAACAGATGCAGTTTACCTATGTTACAAATCTACATACATATCCTCTGAATATAAAATTAAAATAATAGGCTGGACACATTGGCTCACGCCTGTAATCCCAACACTTTGGGAGGCCGAGGCGGGCAGATCACCTGAGGCCGGGAGTTCAAGACCAGCCTGACCAACATGGAGAAACCCCATCTCTACTAAAAATACAAAGTTAGCTGGGCATGGTGGTGCGTGCCTGCTACTTAGGAGGCTGAGGCAGGAGAATTCCTTGAACCCGGGAGGCGGAGGTTGCAGTGATCCAAGATCACGCCTTTGCACTCCAGCCTGGGCAACAAGAGTGAAAGTCCGTCTCAAAAAAAAAAAGAAAGAAAAGAAAAAGGCTGGGCATGGTGGCTCACACCTGTAATCCCAGCATTTTGGGAGGCCGAGGCGGGTAAATCACCTGAGGTCAGGAGTGCAAGACCAGCCTTGCCAACATGGTGAAACCCCGTCTCTACTAAAAATACAAAAATTAGCCAGGTGTGGTGGTGCATGCCTGTAATCCCAGCTACTCAGAAGGCCTAGACATGAGAATTGCTTGAACTCGGGAGGTGGAGGTTGCAGTGAGCCGAGATAGAGCCATTGCACTCCAGCCTGGGCGACAGAGTAAGAGACTCGGTCTCAAAAAATAATATTTATTTATTTATTTAGAGACAGAGTTTTACTCTTGTTGCCCAGGCTGGAGTGCAATGGTGCTATCTTGGCTCACTGCAACCTCCGCCTCCCGGGTTCAAGTGATTCTCCTGCCTCAGCCTCCTGAGTAGCTAGGACTACAGGCATGTGCCACCATGCCCAGCTAATTTTGCATTTTTAGTAGAGACGGGGTTTCTCCATGTTAGTCAGGCTGGTCTCGAACTCCCAACCTCAGGTGATCCACCCGCCTCGGCCTCCCAAAGTGCTGGGATTACAGGCGTGAGCCACTGTGCCCAGCCAAAAAATAATCATCATCATAAGCTTGCTTGGTGAGTAGGAAGTCAGACCAAGGGATCCAAGAGCCGGAGGAACATTTTCCCTGGAGGGCTGGGGAGGTCTGGCACTGTGGCCTTGTCTTACAAGAGAGTGTGTCCTCTGCCCACCAGATCTTCCTCTGCTTCCTCTTGGCAGTGCTAGACAACCCTTTGTTCCCCAACCACTTGCGCTCTCCACCCTCCCCATTCTCTTTCTTCCCCTGTTTCTTTTTCTTCTTTCTTATTTTATTGAGGTGAAATTCACACAACATACAATTAACGTTTTGTTTTATTTTTTGAGACAGGGTCTCACTCTGTCACCCAGACTGGAGTGCAGTGGGGCAATAGTTCCCTCAAATGCCCGCCTTTAAAGGATGCCTTCCTTAGCTCATTTCCTCAGGTGACTGATAGCCTGTCTTATACGCATATTCTCCCTTAAGTTTCACTGACAGAGAGTGATCTTAGGGCTAAGTTTTGGAAACAACTCTTCAGTCCCTCAAGTCCTAAATTCAGCATTACCTAAGAGCTTCTAAAGTGCTTTGAAGAATAAGAACATCACGCCTGTAAGGCCGAGGCAGGCGGATCACCTGAGGTCAGGAGTTCAAGAACAGCCTGCCCAACATGGTGAAACCCCATCTCTACCAAAAATACAAAAATTAGCCAGGTGTGGTGGTGGGCGCCTATAATCCCAGCTACTGGAGAGCCTGAGGCAGGAGAATCGCTTGAACCTGGGAAGCAGAGGTTGCAGTGAACCGAGATTGTACCACTGCACTCCAACCTCAGTGACAGAGCAAGACCCTGACTCAAAACAAAACAAAACAAAACAAAACAAAGCAAAACATCACGCCTGTAATCCCAGGACTTTGGGAGGCTGAGGTGGGTGGATCACTTGAGGTCAGGAGCTCAAGACCAGCGTGGCCAACATGGTGAAACCTCGTCTCTACTAAAAATACAAAAGGTAGCTAGGTGTGGTGGCGGGCGTCTGTAATCTCGGCCACTCGTGGGGCTGACGTGGGAGGATCACCTGAACTCGGGAGGCAGAGGTTGCAGTCAGCTGAGATCACGCCAGTGCACTCCAGCCTGGGGAACAGAGAGAGACTTTGTCTCAAAAAAAAAAAGAATGAAATGAGTGAAAGCATCCAGGGCCACCGGTGTCACACTCTCAGGCACATTAAAGCTGGTAAATTGAAATTTTTTTTCTTTCTTTTTTTTTTTTTTTTTTTTGTAGAAATAGGGGTCTCACTATGTTGCTCGGGCTGTTCTTTTTTTTTTTTTTTTTTTGAGACGGAGTCTCAGTCTGTCACCCAGGCTAGAGTGCAGTGGTGCTATCTCGGCTCAGTGCAACCTCTGCCTCCTGGATTCAAGCGATTCTCCTGCCTCAGCCTCCCGAGTAGCTGGGATTATAGGTACCCGCCACCATGCCCGGCTAATTTTCTTTATTTCAGTAGAGACGGGGTTTCACCATCTTGGCCAGGCTGGTCTTGAACTCCTGACCTTGTGATTCACCCACCTCGGCCTCCCAAAGTACTGGGATTCCAGGCATGAGCCACTGCACCCGGCCGTCAGGGCTTTCTTGAACTCCTGGTTTCAAAGAATCCTCCTGCCTCAGCCTCCCAAAGTGTTGAGATTACAGGCATGAGCCACCATGCCTGACCTGGTCTTTTTTCTTTTAAGTACCATTGCTCTGGATACCTTGCATAGGCTTGAAAAGCAAACCCAAAGCAGTACACAGCAGGCCCCAAAGACCCTGAGGAGCCAAACAAGCTGTGGGAGTGGGCTTAGGGGAGAACAAGATGAGTGGAAGCTGGAGGCCTGTGCAAAGGTTAGTAAGAAAAGTTATACATGCGGCCAACAAGCATATGAGAAAAAGTTCAGTATCACTTAACATTACAGAAATGCAAATCAAAACCACAATGAGATACCATCTCACACCTCTCAGAATAGCTATTATTAAAAAGTCGGCCAAACGTGATGGCTCATGCCTGTCATCCCAGAACTTTGGGAGGCCACGGCAGGTGGAATACTTGAGGCCAGGAGTTCAAGACGAGCCTGGGCAGAGGAGTGAGACCTCATCTCAATTAAAAAAAAAAAAGTCAAAAAATAACAGATGCTGGAGAGGTTGTCTGCGAAAAAGTAATGCTTAAAACAAGCTTGTCAAACTCACAGCCCATGGGCCACATACGACCCAGGACAGCTTTGAATGTGGCCCAATACAAATTCCTTAACTTTCTTCAAACATTTTGAGAGCCGGGTGTGGTGGCTCACACCTGTAATCCCAGCACTTTGGGAGGCCAAGGCAGGTGGATCACTTGAGGTCAGATGTTCGAGACCAGCCTGGCCAACATGGTGAAACCCCATGTCTACTAAAGCTAAAAAAAGAAAACACAAAAATTAGCCAGGCATGGTGGTGCACACCTGCATTCCCAGCTACTCGGGAGGCTGAGACTCAAGAATCGCTTGAACCCAGGAGGCTGATTGTGGTGAGCTGAGACTGTGCCATTGTACTCCAGCCTGGGTGACAGAGTGAGGCTTCATCTCGAAAAAAAAAAAAAAAAAAGAAAAAGAAAAAGAAAAAAGAAATTTGGTACATATACACCATGGTATACTATGCAACCATAAAAGAGAATTAGATCATGTCCATTGCAGGAACATGGATGATCTAGAAACCATCTTTTTTTTTTTGAGATGGAGTCTCACTCTGTCATCCCAGCTGGAGTGCAGTGGCACAATCTTGGCTCACCGCAACCTCCACCTCCTGGGTTCAAGCAGTTCTCCTGTTTCAGCCTCCCGAGTAACTGGGATTATAGACATGCACCACCACACCGGGTTAATTTTTTTTTTGTATTTTTAGTAGAGGCAGGGTTTCACTATATTGGTCAGTCTGGTCTCTAACTCCTGACCTCAGGTGATCCACCCGCCTTGACCTCCCAAAGTGTTGGGATTACAGGCGTGAGCCACCACACCCAACCAACCATCTTCTTTAGCAAACTAATGCAGGAACAGAAAACCAAATACCGCATATTCCTGCTTATTGGTGGGAGCTAAATGATGAGAACACATGGACACAAAGAGGAGAACACACTGGCGCCTACTTGGGACAGGACGGGTGGAAGGACAGAGAAGATCAGAAAAAATAACTATGGGGTACTAAGCTTAGTACCTGGGAGATGAAACGATTTGTACAACAAATCCCAGTGACGTGAGTTTTTTTTTGTTTTTTTTTTTTTTTGAGATAGAGTCTCACTCTGTCACCCAGGCTGGAGTGCAGTGGAGCAATCTTGGCTCACTGCAACCTCTGCCTCCCGGGTTCAAGCAATTCTCCTGTCTCAGCCTCCTGAGTAGCTGGGACCACAGGCGCCCACCACCACATCCGGCTAATTTTTGTATTTTTAATAGAGACAGTGTTTCGCCATGTTGGCCAGGCTGGTCTCGAACTCCTGACCTCAGGTGATCCGCCCACCTCAGCCTCCCAAAGTGCTGGGATTACAGGCGTGAGCCACCACGCCCAGCCACGAGTTTACTTATATAACAAACCTGCACATGTACCCTTGAACCTAAAATCAAAATCAAAAAAAAAAAAGCAAAGCCAAAGGCAAGCGAGCAGGGCCATGTACCTGCTGACACCTGTGAAAGCCTATTAACTTCAGCCCACGGCTTGTACAGTGACCACACCCAGCCCTCACCTGGCACTTAGCTGGAGTTCAGCAGCCCAACCTCTGACTTCTTTCTGGCATGAACAGATGCTGGCAGCAGGCCAGGGAGCAAACCATCTGACCTTTGATCAGCCCTGGGCTCGTTACCGGTCCCTCTTGCTCTCCTCGTACTCTGCCCATCACCCCTTTCCGCCCCAGTATAATCCTAAAAGACCACACACTTAAGGTCCGAAACTGGAACCTCGTAACAGGTTGTCCCTCCTGCTATAGAGCTAATTCCAGTGCCCCTCACCCTGCCACCACCCCCCACTCCCACCCCCACCCCCACCCTGGCGGAATGTGGACTGGGTTGTTTTCCTGTCAGAGAACTCCAGATTCACACCGACCTGCCCTTCTCTCTCACCAGCCCCATGGACAGGTGTGAAAGAGCTATTCAATGGGGCTGTGGGTGATTGAGGAGGACTACCCACAGGATGAGGCTGCAGTGAGCCCTGATTGCGCCACTGCACTCCAGCCTGGGTAACAGGCTGTGTCTCAAAAACAAAACAAAACAAAACAAAAAGCTTAAAAAAAAAAATTAAAAGAGATGGGG
Organism: Macaca nemestrina; assembly: GCF_043159975.1. Classification (NCBI taxonomy): domain Eukaryota; kingdom Metazoa; phylum Chordata; class Mammalia; order Primates; family Cercopithecidae; genus Macaca; species Macaca nemestrina. The sequence goes on from NC_092128.1 coordinate 18,480,522, forward strand.
CTATGAGAGCCAAGTGTAAAGCCACAGATGCCCTGTATCTGGAGACGGGGGCCGTTCACCCTCTGAGGAGGAAGGCTGAATGAGGGCTTGCCACACCAAGCAGAGGCGTCATGACTGTACTTCCTGGCCTTACCAAAATTAAAAGCAAAAAGCAGAGCTGAGCTTGGTGGCTCATGCATGTAATCCTATCATTTTGGGAGGCCCAGCCAGGTGAATCATTTGAGGCCACAAGTTCGACACCAGCATGGGCAAAAAAACAACATCAAGTCAAAAAAAAAAAAAAAGACCAGGTGTGGTGGCTTATGCCTGTTATCCCAGCACTTTGGGAGGCCAAGGCAGGCAGCTCACTTGAGGTCAGAAGTTCGAGACCAGCCTGGCCAACATGGTGAAATCCTATCTCTAATAAAAATCCAAAAATTAACCAGGCACAGTGGCTCACGCCTGTAATCCCAGCACTTTGGGAGGCCGAGGTGGGCAGATCATGAGGTCAGGAGTTCAAGACCAGCCTGACCAACATGGTGAAACCCCGTCTCTACTGAAAATACAAAAATTAGCCAGGTGTGGTGGTGAATGCCTGTGGTCCCAGCTACTCAGGAGGCTGAGGCAGGAGAATCGCCTGAACCCAGGAGGCAGAGGTTGCAGTGAGCCAAGATTGCGCCACTGCACTCCAGCCTAGGCTATAGAGTGAGACCCTGTCTAAAAAAAATAAAATAAAATACAAAAATTAACTGGGCATGGTGGTGCACGCCTGTAGACCCAGATACTCCGGAGACTGAGACAGAAGAATTGCTCAAACCCAGGAGGTGGAGGATGCAGTGAGCCGAGATCGTGCCACTGCACTCTGGGCTGGGCAACAAAAGGATACTCCATCTTTTAAAAAAAAAAAAAAAAGAAAAGAAAAGGGCTGGGCGTGGTGGCTCAGGCCTGTAATCCTAGCACTTTGGGAGGCTGAGGCAGGCCGATCACGAGGTCAGGAGATCGAGACCATCCTGGCTAACACGGTGACACCCTATCTCTACTAAAAATACAAAAAATTAGCCGGGTGTAGTAGCAGGCGCCTGTAGTCCCAACTACTCAGGAAGCTAAGGCAGGAGAATGGTGTGAACCCAGGAGGCAGAGGTTGCAGTGAGCCGAGATCGTGCCACTACACTCCAGCCTGGGCGACAGAATGAGACTCCTTCTGAAAAAAAAAGAAAAAGAAAAAGGAAAGGGAAGGGAAGGGAAGAGAGGGGAGGGGAGGGGAGGGGAAGGGAAGGGAAGGACTGAATATGTAATACCTGTGCATGTTTTTGCACGTAAATTATTTCTCTATTTTTGAGACAGAGTCTCACTCTGTCGCCCAAGCTGGAGTGCAGTGCCACAATCTTGGCTCACTGCAACCTCCGCCTCCTGGGTTCAAGCGATTTTCCTGCCTCAGACTCCAAGAGTAGCTGGGATTACAGGTAGGGGGTACCATGCCTGGCTAATTTGTGTATTTTTAGTAGAGATGGGTTTCACCATATTGACCAAGCTGGTCTTGAACTCCTGATCTCAAGTGATCTGCCTGCCTCGGCCTTCCAAAGTGTTGGGATTACAGGCGTGACCTACCAAGCCCTGCCCCCCTGTTTGTTTGGTTTTTTTTTTCTGCAGATACACTGGCTGGAAATGTAAATTATTTCTCAATTTGAGAAGTGTAATTGAAAAAAATACTGGGGGAAAAAAGTCACCTCATCAAAAAATATCATTAGGAGAGTGAAAAGATACGTCATACACTGGGGAACAATATTTGTAACACATATAACCAACAAAGGATTAGTATTTTTTTTTTTTCCTTAAGACAGGATCTGGCTCTGTTGCCCAGGCTGGAGTGCAATGGCACCATCACAGCTCACTGCAGCTTGGACCTCCTGGGCTCAACCCCACCTCAGCCTCCCAAGTAGCTACAAGCACACACCACTATATCTGGCCAATTTTATGTTTTTTTGTTTTTTTGAGACGAAGTCTCGCTCTGTCACCCAGGCTGGAGTGCCATGATGCTATCTCAGCTCATTGCAACCTCCACCTCCCGGCTTCAAGGAATTCTCTGCCTCAACCTCCTGAGTAACTGAGACTACAGGTATGCACCACCACGCCCAACTAACTAATTTTTTTGTATTTTTAGTGGAGAGGGGGGTTTCGCCATGTTGGCCAGGCTGGCTTCGAACTCCTGACCTCAAATGATCCACCCGCCTTGGCCTCCCAAAGTGCTGGGGTAGCAGGCATGAGCCACTTCACCAAGCCCCCAAAGCATAAATTTTTAATTAATATTTATGAGCACAGGAGTTCACAGAAAATTGAAACTCAAAGAAGGTCGCTTAGACTCTGGGGCTTATATACCATTTTAACAAAAGAAAGGGGGTTTGGGCCGGGCGCGGTGGCTCAAGCCTGTAATCCCAGCACTTTGGGAGGCCGAGACGGGCGGATCACGAGGTCAGGAGATCGAGACCATCCTGGCTAACACGGTGAAACCCCGTCTCTATTAAGAAATACAAAAAACTAGCCGGGCGAGGCGGCGGGCGCCTGTAGTCCCAGCTACTCGGGAGGCTGAGGCTGGAGAATGGCGTGAACCCGGGAGGCGGAGCTTGCAGTGAGCTGAGATCCGGCCACCGCACTCCAGCCTGGGTGACAGAGCGAGACTCCGTCTCAAAAAAAAAAAAAAAAAAAAAAAAAAAGAAAGGGGGTTTGGGCTTCAAGGGTTGATTGACTACTTGTGGGAAAGTGACTAGGAATACAGGAGAAACTAATGGCAGACAAGGGTTATTTTCACCAGGCTTGTTTATGCAGACTCACCCTGCTGCCAGCTCTCTGTCTCTGGTGATAAGAGCGGCTCTCCTCTTTCTGGTACAAGAAGGGAGGCACCTTCACAAGGGAAATTCATACCACCGAGGGAAATTTCTGCTCTGCTCTTGGTTGGCTAAGAAGAGGGCAGAGAACCTTCTTCCATCTGTTGATCCTCAATTTCTTTCAGCTCAAAATAATCCTATGCCAAAGTGCATTGCTTGGGGCTGGCACAACCTGATCCCTTTCCATTTAAACTGTGCACACTGGCCGGGCGCGGTGGCTCAAGCCTGTAATCCCAGCACTTTGGGAGGCCGAGACGGGCGGATCACGAGGTCAGGAGATCGAGACCATCCTGGGTAACACAGTGAAACCCCGTCTCTACTAAAAATACAAAAACTTAGCTGGGCGAGGTGGCAGGCGCCTGTAGTCCCAGCTACTCGGGAGGCTGAGGCAGGAGAATGGCGTGAACCTGGGAGGCGGAGCTTGCAGTGAGCTGAGATCCGGCCACTGCACTCCAGCCTGGGTGACAGAGCGAGACTCCGTCTCAAAAAAAATAAATAAATAAATAAACTGTGCACATTGCTGAGAAAAAGCAATAATCTTCAAAAAAAGTCATCATCCCCTTTTCATGTTATGCCAAGCCCAGCCAACTGGCATCTCTCTCTTTTTTTTTTTTTTTTGAGACAGAATCTTGCTCTGTTACCCAGGCTGGCGTGCAGTGGCGTGATCTCAGCTCACTGCAGCCTCTGCCTCCCGGGTTAAAGTGATTCTCATGCCTCAGCCTCCCGAGTAGCTGGGATTACAGGTGCATGCCACCATGCCAGGTTAATTTTTTTGTATTTTTAGTAGAAACGGGGTTTCACCATGTTGACCAGGCTGGTCTGGAACTCCTGAACTCAGGTGATCTGCCTTCCTCGGCCTCCCAAAGTGCTGGGATTACAGATGTGAGCCATCGCACACGGCCCCAGCTGGCATCTCAATGGCAAACCGGTTGTCTTGGCCTTTCCTGGGGGAGGGGAGGAGACTTATGCCAGCCATTGCTCCAGACCCTTACCTTCCCTTCTGGGGGCCAGGGCACCAAAGGGGCCGAGGGGCACAGGAGAGAGTGAGGCACGGAGCAGCTGCGTCAGCACTGCCACCTGCTTACTGTGGAACTTGGAACATGACTCCTCTCCTCCTGGCCCCCTGTTCCCCTATCTGTACAACAGAAGAGGTCCCTCCTGTCCCCAGCCTTGTCTGACACCAGGCACACCTGTGGCCATACCCAGGATGGATGACCTGGAAGCCTGGTCCAGGGCCTTCAGTTGATGGTGACATTGTCCGATTCAGGAGGCAGGGAGGAGCTGGAGCCCTGTGCAAAACAAGGGGGTGCTTGAGGAGGGAGGAGACGAGAGTTAGCTGTTGCCCCCATGTCTGCCAAGCAGCTAACAGCTGAGCTGACCTTAAAGTCAGGGCACGCTTCAGCTTGTCTTAACAGCTATTTATAGCTCGGGTGCCTCCTTATTTGGTAGCTGACTGCACTGCAGGCTGCGGCCTCTCTCCACAGGGATGCCTGCCTTCCTGACAAGCAGCCCAGGCTCCTGATGCAGTTCTGTCTCCTGCAGGCTTTACACAGAACAGGCTCACAGCTGTGTGAGACTTACCTATTCCAAATGCCCTTTAAAGTCATTTACATAGCCGTTACATGTTTAATTGTGTTAAAATACACGTAAGATAATCCCAGCATTTTGGGAGATGAGGCGGCCAGAGGATCATTTGAGGGGCCAGGAGTTTGACACCAGCCTGGGCAGCATAGCAAGACCCCCATCTATACTTTAAAAAAAAGAAGATAATGGGGTTTAGGATGCCCTCTGTGACTGGCCAGGGTTTGGAGGTGATCACTCTAGCCTATGTACTCTCACCAATCCAAGACACCTGCTAACCCCCAGAATCTTTAAAGGACCAGTCTTTCCACCCTGTCATGCATTTGGGGGCACAATGGGTACCCGTCTCTCCTCTCCCACCCATTATGGGCTTAACTGTGTCCATCCCAAAATTCATATGCTAAAGTTTCAACTTCCAGCACCTCAGAATGTAACTATTTGGAGATAGGGTCTGGAGGAGGTAATTAAGTTAAAATGAGGGCCTATGGGTGGCCTCTAATCCAACATGACTAGTGTCCTTAAAAGAAAGAAAATTGGGGCCAGGTGCGGTGGTTCATGCCTGTAATCCCAGCACTTTGGGAGGCCGAGGCAAGAGGATCCCCTGAGGTCAGGAGTTTGAGACCAGCCTGGCCAACATGACAAACTCCATCTCTACGTAAAATACAAAAAAAAAAAAAAAAAAAATAGATGGGCGTGGTGGTGCATGCCTGTAATCCCAGCTACTCAGGAGGTTGAGGCAAGAGAATCACTTGAACCTGGGAGGCTGAGGTTGAAGTGAGCCGAGATTATGCCACTGCACTCCAGCCTGGGTGACAGAGCGAGACTCCATCTCAAAAAAAAGAAAGAAATGTGGACGCAAACACACTTAGAGAGAAAACTGTGTGAGGATACGGGGAGACAGTGGCCATCTACAAGCCAGGGAGAGAGACCTCAGAAGAAACCAACCCTGCCAATCAACACCTTGATCTCAGACTTCCAGCTTCCAGAACTGGGGGACGATGAGTTTCTCTTAGTTAAGCCACGTTTGTGAAACTTGGTAATGGCAGCCCTAGTCGACTCTTATAACTCCCCTCCTCTGTTCTCTGATTTTACAAAGAATATCCTGAGCTGGATTCCTCCTCAAATTTGATTTTTGGGGCAAAGAGAGGTTCAAATGGCAAAGCATTGGCTGGGCTTTTGAGGCTCACCCTCCTCAGTCCTCCACAGCACTGACACACCAGGATTCCCGGGACCTCTGGACGGACACCTTTTCCCATAGCCCCCTGCTGCTTTCTCAAGGAGCCAGTGTCACTGCTGTCCTCTCCCAGCTCTGATGGCCTTCCAACTTGCCCATCTCACATGGGTCTCACCTCAAACCAAGCTTCCCAGGCCTCATTTGCGCCACGAGGATTTCCCCAGTAGAGGCTGTGGCCAGTGAGGCAGCATTTAACATAGACACATGTCTATGTAAACACATTGAGCAATGACCGTGAATCAAGACACAATGCTCCACAGGCCTGAGTCCTTCCACCCCTCCCCACATCACAGTCCACCCCTAAAGGAATTATCCATTGAGATTCCACTCAACACATGTCGCTTTAGTATCTTCTATGGGCCGGAGACTCCAGCAAGCAATGGCACAAGAAAAATGACCCATTCCTTGTTCTCAGGAGATCCCACCTAGTGGGGAAGAATTTTTTTTTTTTTTTTTTGAGACGGAGTTTTGCTCTTGTTGCCCAAGCTGGAGTGCAATGCCACGATCTCGGCTCACTGCAACCTCCACCTCCCAGGTTCAAGCGATTCTCCTGCCTCAGGCTCCCGAGTATCTGGGATTACAGGCGCGTGCCACCACACCCAGCTATTTTTTTTGCATTTTTAGTAGAAACGGGGTTTCACCATGTTAGTCAGGCTGGTCTCAAACTCCTAACATCAGGTGATCCAACCACCTCGGCCTCTCAAAGTGCTGGGAGTACAGTGTGAGCCACTGCGCCCGGCCAATTTTTTTTTTTTTTTTTTTTTTTTTTTGAGACGGAGTCTCGCTCTGTCGCCGGAGCTGGAGCACAGTGGCCGGATCTCAGCTCACTGCAAGCTCCGCCTCCCGGGTTTACGCCATTCTCCTGCCTCAGCCTCCTGTGTAGCTGGGACTACAGGCGCCCGCCACCTCGCCCAGCTAGTTTTTTGTATTTTTTTAGTAGAGACGGGGTTTCACCGTGTTCGCCAGGATAGTCTCGATCTCCTGACCTCGTGATCCGCCCGTCTCGGCCTCCCAAAGTGCTGGGATTACAGGCTTGAGCCACCGCGCCCGGCCTTTTTTTTTTTTTTTTTTTTAAAACAGAATCTTACACTCACTCTGTCGCCCAGGCTGGAGTGCGGTGGCGCGATCTCGGCTCACTGCAACCTCCGCCTCCCAGGTTCAAGCCATTCTCCTGCCTCAGCCTCGTGAGTAGCTGGGAATACAGGCGTGTGCCACCACACCCGGCTAATTTTTGTATTTTTAGTAGAGATGGGGTTCGCCATGTTGGCCAGGCTGGGCCACGGCTTGGATAAGCTTGGCTTAGGTTCTGCTGCTCACCACACAGTAAGACAATGACTGAGACTACAAGTGTTGCCAAGAAGAAGGTTTTAATTGGTGTTGGAGTAGGGGGTGCGAGGGGCGCTGCAGCCCAGGAAATGGGAGCTCAGTCTCAAATCCATCTCCCTGATGGACTAAAGCCAGGGATTTATATAGCAGGGAAGAAATGTAACAATGTGTAAAAAAACAGGAACTAGAGAGGGGCAAGGAAGCAACAATCATGATGAATGAGGGATCAGGTATCTCACTGTATGGAGGTAGTGATCTGGTGAGTTTCAATTCTTTGATAGGCTTTTTTCTTTGAGACAGAGTTTTGCTCTGTCTCCCAGGCTGGAGTGCAATGGGGCCATCTCTACTGACTGCAATGTTTGCCTCCCAGGTTCAAGCGATTCTCCTACCTCAGCCTCCCGAGTAGCTGGGATTACAGGCGTGTACCACCACACCCAGCTAATTTTTGTATTTTGGGTAAAGACCTGGTTTCACCATGTTGGTCAGGCTGGTCTCGAACTCCTGGCCTCAAGTGATCCACCCACCTCAGCCTCCCAAAATTCTGGGATTACAGGCATGCACCACCATGCCTGGGTCATTTTTGTATTGTTAGTAGAGACAAGGTTTCACCCTGTTGGTCAGCCTGGTCTCAAACTCCTGGCCTCAAGTGATCCACCTGCCTTAGCCTCCCAAAGTGCTGGGATTACAGGTGTGAGCCACCATGCCTGACCTGATACATTTTTTCTTTTTGTTCTTTTTTTTCTTTTTATAGGACCAAAAGTCTTTCCTGAGAAAGAAACTCAGATAAAACAAGCTGGTCTTCCCTGGTTCCAGTTGGTGAAGGCCCACCATTAAAGGGAGCATTTTACCACACACAATACTTTTTTTTTTTTTTTTTTTTAATTATGCTATTCAGGCTGGAAAACAGCTGGGACTATAGACGTGCACCACCGGGCCTGGCTTACACCATACATCTTTTTTTTTAATGCGGTAAAATATATATAACGTAACATTTACCATTTAATCAATTTAAAATAAACAATTGAGTGGCATTAAGTATTGTATTAGGTTGGTGCAAAAGTAATTGTGTGGCAGGGGTGCGGTGGCTCACGCCTGTAATCCAAGCACTTTGGGAGGCCGAGGCAGGAGGATCACGGGGTCAGGAGATCAAGACCATCCTGGCTAACATGGTGAAACCGCATCTCTACTAAATATACAAAAAATTAGCCAGGCGTGGTAGCGGGCACCTGTAGTCCCAGCTACTGGGGAGGCTGAGGCGGGATAATGGCGTGAACCTGGGAGGCAGAGCTTGCAGTGAGCCAAGATTGCGCCACTGCATTCCAGCCTGGGCTACAGAGCGAGACTCTGTCTCAAATAAATAAATAAATAAATAAATAAATTGTGGTTTTTGCCATTGAAAGTGATGGTGGCTCACACCTGTAATCCCAGCACTTTGGGAGGTTGAAGCCGGTGGATCGCCTGAGGTCAGGAGTTCGAGACCAGCCTGGCCAACATAGTGAAACCCCATCTCTCCTAAAAATTCAAAAAGTTAGCTGGGCGTGGTGGTGGGCACCTATAATCCCAGCTACTAGGGAGGCTGAGGCAGGAGAATCACTTGAACCCAGGAGGCAGAGGTTTCGGTGAACCGAGATCATGCCATTGCACTCCAGCCTGGGCAACAAGAGCAAAACTCCGTCTCATCTCAAAAAAAGAAAAAAAGAAAGTGATGGCAAAAACTGCAACTACTTTTGTGCCAACCTAATACAACAATTACCATCATCTATCTCTAGAATTTTTTTTATCTTCCCAAATTCTATACCCATGAAACAACTCCCTATTCTCCCTTTTTCCAACCCCTGGCAACCACCATTCTACTTTTTGTCTCTATTAATTTGACTATGTTTTTCTTATTTTATTTTGAGACAGGGTCTCACTGTCACACACACTGCATGGAGTGTGGTGGTGAGCTCATAGCTTCCTCCAGTATCAACCTCCTGGGCTCAGGTGATCCTTCCACTTCAGCCTCCCGAGTAGCTGGGACTACAAGTGTGCGCCACCACGCCTGGCTTTTTTTTTTTTTTTTTTTTTTGAGACAGTCTCGCTCTTGTCCCCCAGGCTGGACTATGATGGTGTGATCTTGGCTTGCTGCAACTTCCGCCTCCTGGGTTCAAGCAATTCTCCTGCCTCCGCCCCCGCGAGTAGCTGGGATTACAGGTGCCTGCCACTACACCCAGCTAATTTTTGTATTTTTAGTAGAGATGGGGTTTCACCATGTTGGCCAGGCTGGTCTAGAACTCCTGACCTCAGGTGATCCACTCACCTCAGCCTCCCAAAGTGCTGGGATTACAGCCGTGAGCCACTGCGCCTGGCCTAATTTTTTTGTTTTTTGTAGAGACCAAGTCTCACTATGTTGCCCTGGCTGGTCTTGAATTGCTAGGCTCAAACGATTCTCCCACCTCGGCCTCATAAAGTGTTGGAATTACAGGTATGAGCCACCGTACCCAGCCCACATGTGGATTTTAAACATGTCCAGAATTTTGATATGGCTTGGCATAGAAAGACGTCAAGGCGGGCGCCAAGGTCTCTGATAAATGGTCAGGACTTGTTTACTTGACTCAATTAACAGGGTTGATTTGTTTTTCAGAACAGCTTGTGTGTAGAAACCTTGAGTAGAACTTGGAAACATCCCAGTTAGAAGGCTAGATAACACCAGCAAAACTGGCAGCTGCAGGGCCCAGAGCTACCTTTCTTCCACAGCTAGAATGTAATCTGACCATACCAGTCCTCTGCCTGAAACCACCCAGGGGCTCCCTGTGGCCTGCAGGACTCAGTCCAGCCACCAGCTGGCTGCAAGCTGCCCTGGCTGCCTAGGCCTTTACGCTCCAACAATAAATGCACAGCTCGGGCCAGGTGTGGTGGTTCATGCCTGTAATCTCAACACTTTGGGAGGCTGAGGTGGGTGGATCACCTGAGGTCAAGAGTTCGAGACCAACCTGGCCAACATGGTGAAACCCCGTCTCTACTAAAATACAAAAATTGCCAGGGGTGGTGGTAGGCAACTGTAATCCCAGCTACTCGGGAGGCTGAGGCAGGAGAATCTCTTGAACCCGGGAGGCAGAGGTTGCAATGAGCCGAGATCGAGCCACTGCACTCCAGCGTGGGTGACAGAGCGAGACTTGGTCTTAAAAAAAGAAAAAAATGGGCCGGGCGCGGTGGCTCAAGCCTGTAATCCCAGCACTTTGGGAGGCCGAGACGGGCGGATCACGAGGTCAGGAGTTCGAGACCATCCTGGCTAACACGGTGAAACCCCGTCTCTACTAAAAAATACAAAAAATTAGCCGGGCGAGGTGGTGGGCGCCTGTAGTACCGGCTACTCGGGAGGCTGAGGCAGGAGAATGGCGTAAAAACCCGGGAGGCAGAGCTTGCAGTGAGCCGAGATCCGGCCACTGCACTCCAGCCTGGGCGACACAGCGAGACTCCGTCTCAAAAAAAAAAAAAAAAAAGAAAAAAATGAAGCAGGACGGAGTCAGTTAAGTCAGATCTCTTTCACTATAATAATTCTGTCAGTTATAATTTTGGCAAACGTGGTTTTAATGGCAGGGCAAGTGTCCCCTAACATCTCTCTCCTTGGTTTGCAGAGGAGTCTTCTGTGTCCTCACAAGGCCGTCCCTTTATGGGTGTCTATGTCCTAATCTCTTCTTCTTCTAAGGAGTCATGTTGGATTAGGGCCCATCCTAATGAGCTCATTTTAATTCAATAAAGACTCTGTCTCCAAATACAGTTACATTCTGAGCTACTGGGGGTTAGGACTCTACATGAATTTAGGGGTGCGGGATACAATTTAGCTCACAACAGGGTCAAATTTCATAAGGCTCTGTAGATCATGTTAAGGATTTTAACTTTAACATTAATCAGAGGTTGGATGTGGTGGCTCAAGCCTGTAATCACAACACTTTGGGAGGCTCAGGCAGGAGGATCACTTGAACCCAGGAGTTCAAGACCAAACTGGCCAACATAAAGAGACCTTGTCACTACAAAAAAAAAATTAGCCAGGCATGGTGGCACATGGCATAGTCCCAGCTGCTTGGGAGGCTGAGGCAGGAGAATCGCTTGAACCCAGGAGACAGAGGTTGCAGTGAGCTGAGATTGTGCCACTGCACTCCAGCCTGGGCGACAGAATGAGACTCCATCTCAAAATAAATAAATAAATAAAAATTTAAAAATCAGATGAAAGGAATCTGAAACTATGAAAAATTTTTGCTGGGCGTGGTGGCTCATTCCTATAATCCCAGCACTTCGGGAGGACGAGGTGGGTAGATCACCTGAGGTCAGGAGTTCGAGACCAGCCTGGCCAACATGGTGAAACCCCATCTCTACTAAAAAATACAAAAATTAGCAGGGCCCGTTGGCTCACGCCTGTAATCCCAGCACTTTGGGAGGTCGAGGCGGGCAGATCACAAGGTCAGGAGTTCAAGATCAGCCTGGCCAACATGGTGAAACCTTGTCTCTACTAAATACAAAAAAAATTAGCTGGGCGTGGTGGCGCATGCCTATACTCCTTGCTACTCAGGAGGCTGAGGCAGGAGAATTGCTTGAACCCAGGAGGCGGAGGTTGCACTGAGCTGAGATTGTATCACTATACTCCAGCCTGGGTGAAGGAGTGAAACTCTGTTTCAGAAAAAAAAAAAAAATACAAAAATTAGCCAGATGTGGTGGCAGGCACCTGTAGTCCCAACTACTCAGGAGGCTGAGGCAGGAGAATCACTTGAAACCGGAAGGCAGAGGTTGCAGTGAGCCAAGATCGCGCCATTGTACTCCAGCCTGGCTAACGAGAGAAACTCTGTCTCAAAAAATTAAAAAAAAAAAAAAAAAATTTAAGCAGGAGAATGACATTAAGTACCTTTGGATTTAGAAAATCACAGACTGCAATGCAGACAATAGAACAGAAGGGGTCAGAGTGGATGTTGACAGACCAGTTAGGAGGTCACTGTAACAACGCAGCAAGAAACCTGCCCAAGTCCTGGCATTTTTACTTATGAGATCTATCTCAAATTTGGCCACTTTGCTCCACGCCTGGCATATTTAAACAGAAGGCCAGGCATGGTGACTCACGCCTGTAATCCCACCACTTTGGGAGACCAAAGCGAGCAGATCACCCGACGTCAGGAGTTCAAAACCAGCCTGGCCAACATGGTGAAACCCCATCTCTACTAATAATACAAAAATTAGTCGGATGTGGTGGCACACGCCTGTAATCCCAGCTACTCAGGAGGCTGAGGCAGGAGAATTGCTTGAGCCTGGGAGGTGGAGGTTGCAGTGAGCCGAGATCGCACCATTGCACTGCAGCGTGGGGGACAAGAGCGAAACTCTGTCTCAAAAAAAAATTAAAATTTAAATTTAAAAATCAGCTGGGCGTGGTGGCTCACACCTGTAATCCCAGCACTTTGGGAGGCCGAGGCAGGTGGATCACCTGAGGTTAGGAGTTCAAGACCAGCCTGACCAACATGGTGAAACCCCGTCCCTACTGCAAACACAAAAAATTAGCCAGGCGTGGTTGCAGGTGCTTGTAATCCCAGCTACTCGGGAGGCTGAGGCAGGAGAATTGCTTGCACCCAGGAGGCAGAGGTTGCAGTGAGCCGAGATTGCACCATTGCACTATAGCCTGGGCGACAAGAGCAAAACTCCATCTCAAAAATGAACAAATAGCCGGGCGCGGTGGCTCACGCCTGTAATCCCAGCACTTTGGGAGGCCGAGGCGGGCGGATCACAAGGTCAGGAGATCGAGACCATGGTGAAACCCCGTCTCTACTAAAAATACAAAAAATTAGCCGGGCGCGGTTGTGGGCGCCTGTAGTCCCAGCTACTCGGGAGGCTGAGGCAGGAGAATGGCGTGAACCCGGGAGGCGGAGCTTGCAGTGAGCCGAGATCGCGCCACTGCACTCCAGCCTGGGTGACAGAGCGAGACTCCGTCTCAAAAAAAAAAAAAAAAAAAAAGAACAAATAAATACAATTTTTTAATAACAAATAAATAAATAAATACAGGGTCTTGCTATGTTTCCCAGGCTGGTCTTGAACTCCTGGGCTCAAGCAATCCTCCTGCCTCAGCTTCCTAAGGTGCCAGGACTTTAGCCAGGTGTGGTGGAGCATGCCTGTGGTCTCAGCTACTCAGGAGGCTCAAGTGGGAGGATTGCTTGAGCCATGGAAGTGGAGGTTTCAGTGAGCTGAGATTGCACAAAAAAAAAAAAAAGGGTCTCGCTCTGTTGCCCAGGCTGGAGTGCAGTGGCTCAATCTTGGCTCACTGCAGACTCCACCTCCTGGGGTTCATGCCATTCTGCTGCCTCAGCCTCCCGAGTAACTGGGTAGCTGGGACCACAGGTGCCCGCCACCACGCCCAGCTAATTTTTTTGTATTTTTAGTACAGACGGGGTTTTACCGTGTTAGCCAGGATGGTCTTGATCTCCTGACCTTGTGATCCGCCCACCTTGGCCTCCCAAAGTGTTGAGATTACAGGCGTGAGCCACTGTGCCAGGCCTAAGAATATTTTTTTTTAATGAAAAAACAAAGAGCAAGAACTGGCATTATGAGCACGCACCACCAAACCCGGCTAATTTTTAAAAATTTTTACAATGTTGCTCAGGCTGGTCTTGAACTCCTAGGCTCAAGTGATCCTCCCTCCTCAGTCTCCCAAAGTGCTTGATTACAGACATGAGCAACTGAGCCCAACCCCTAGAGTTTGGCTCTTTTTATCAACAGGTTTCAGCCATCAATTACATGTGCGATTTTATTTTTTGGACAGTAGGCACATGACACTGAGCTCTATGTTAGCTAACTACTAAATCCAGAATGTACTGCTGCAGTCTCTCAGACTGAAGCCCCCAGACAAATGTGAGGCCAGGACCCGCAGCAGCCACGAAGCCAGAGTGACACTGCACACCTGGGATTATCCAAGTGTGGAAAAGGAGTCTTGTCTCCCTCTACCCCACCACTCAGAACGCTCCCATCCCAGCGGCCTGAGTCTGCTGCAGTCTCACTGGGTCTGATAACTTCTGCATGGCTGGTAGAGTAACACCCAAAGATACCCTAAAGTGTGCTGCGAGCTGGGGAGGAGGAGTCTGTTCAGTGGGAACACTAGTTCTCACTGTGTCTCTAAAAGCGCCTTTGCAAAATTAATACTGTAAGAGAAACCTGACATTGTTGCCTCCATCTTGCTTCTAATCGCCAAGCTGTCCTTGATCATTCCTGGGAGTAGGCCAAACTAACATTGAGAGAAATTTAGTTTATAGTTTAACCTTAGGCAGGGTGCAGTGACTCATACCTGTAACCCCAGCACTTTGGGAGGCCGAGGCGGGTAAATCACCTGAGGTCAGGAGTTCAAGACTAGCCTGGCCAATATGGTGAAACCCCTGTCTCTACTAAAAATACCAAAAATTAGCTAGGCATGCTGGCACGTGCCTGTAATCCCAGCTACTTGGGAGGATGAGACAGGAGAATTGCTTGAAATCAGGAGGTGGAGGTTGCAGTGAGCCAAGATCATGCCACTGCACTCCAGTCTGGGCAACAGAGCCCGACTCCGTCTCAAAATAAATAAATAAATAATTTAACCTTAAAGTAAGGATGATAATGGCCCTTCCCAAAACCAAACTGCCTTTGTAAAACTAATGAAAAGCCAGAAGATTAGGATTATGAGAGGAGCCTGAATTTTGCTGAGATATAGGCATAGTTAAAGGATAACCAGCCATTGTTCTGGAGGTCAGAAGATTTGTGACTTCCCCAGTTACTCCTGTAGATAACATCACGATTGTAGAAGCTAAGACTGGCCTTCCCAGATGTCCTTTCACACTTTCACATTTCTGGCTACCTGGTGGCTCCACCTGCACTTGTGACTCATGACTCAACCAGTCCTGTGGACCCCACCCAGAGGGAACTCAGTACACAAGGTCCATTTTCCACACCCCTATGATTGCATCCCCAGCATTCATTCCCCAACCCCTAATCCCCTGCCCACCAAACGATCCTTGAAAACCCTTAACCTCAGGTGGCGCAACTGGTTTGAGTGACTGGAAATAAGATGTAGAACCCCCAATGCAGACACTGAGTAGAATGACTTTTTTTTTTTTTTTTTTTGGAGATGGAGTTTTGCTCTTGTCGCCCAGGCTGGAGTGCAATGGCATGATCTTGGCTCACTGCAACCTCTACCTCATGGGTTCAAGTGATTCTCCTGCCTCAGTCTCCCAAGTAGCTGGGATTACAGGCGCACCACCAAGTCCAGCAAATTTTTGTATTTTTAGTAGAGATGGGGTTTCACTATGTTGGCCACGCTGGTCTTGAACTCCTGACTTCAGGTGATCCACCCACCTCCCCCTCCCAAAGTGCTGGGATTATAGATGTGAGCTACTGTGCCCAGTAACTTGCCGAACCTTCTTGTGACAAATTTTATCTGGATTTTTTTAAAAAGAAAAAGCAAGAATGAATCTTTCTGGTTTTTAGTTTTGTATAAATTATGTTTCAAATCTTTACATTTCAGAAATAGTCATGATTGAAAATGCTGTTAAGTTTTTTGGAACTCTTTTTTAAGATTATAGTACTTCCGGCTGGGCGCAGTGGCTCACACCTGTAATCCCAGCACTTTGGGAGGCCGAAGTGGGTGGATCACCAGTTCAAGAGTTCGAGACCAGCCTGACCAACATGGTCAGGTTTTTAGTCTCTCCAAAAAAAAACCATGGTCTGGGCCGGGCGCAGTGGCTCAAGCCTGTAATCCCAGCACTTTGGGAGGCCGAGGCAGGTGGATCACGAGGTCAGGAGATCGAGACTATCCTGGCTAACATGGTGAAACCCCGTCTCTACTAAAAATACAAAAAACTAGCCGGGCGTGGTGGCGGGCGCCTGTAGTCTCAGCTACTTGGGAGGCTGAGGCGGGAGAATGGCGTGAACCCGGGAGGCGGAGCTTGCAGTGAGCCGAGATCACACCACTGCACTCCAGCCTGGGAGACACAGCGAGACTCCGTCTCAAAAAAAAAAAAAAAAAAACAAAAAACCATGGTCTGGTTTTTAGTCTCTACTAAAAAAAAAATACAAAAGTTAGCTGAGTGTGGTGGCGGGCACCTATAATCCCAGCTACTCAGGAGGCTGAGGCAGGAGAATTGCTTGAACACGGGAGGTGGAGATTGCAGTGAGCTGAGATCATGCCACTGCACTCCAGCCTGGGTGACGGAGTGAAACTCTGTCTCAAAAAAAAAAAAAAAAAAAAAAAGATTATAGTGTTTACTCTAAAAAAAAAATTAAAATTGGCCAGGCACAGTGGCTCCCGCCTGTAATCCCAGAACTTTGGGAGGCCGAGGCAGGCAGATCACGAGGTCAGGAGATCGAGACCATCCTGGCTAACACAGTGAAAACCCATCTCTATTAAAAATACAAAAAATTAGCTGGGCATGGTGGCAGGCACCTGTAGTCCCAGCTACTTGGGAGGCTGAGGCAGGAGAATCGCTTGAACTCGGGAGGCGGAGCTTGCAGTGAGCCAAGATCGCGCCACTGCATTCCAGCCTGGGTGACAGAGCAAGACTCCATCTCAAAAAAAAAATTTAAACCAGGTATTGATATGGAAAAGAAAAAAGAGAAAGAAAAGAAAAGAAAAGGAAAGGAAATCCCTAACCTCAGAGACTTCAAGGAGATTGATTCGTAGCCAGCTTCTGTCAATTCAACATTCTTTACTGCTGTGCCATGCATGGTCTCAGGGGATTGATTTTGTCTGTTCTGCAGGCAGGAAGAACCCATCAGGTGATTCCATCTCCCCTTTGCTCTCCAGTCTGCCTTGTCTCTGACCACCCTTGGCCTGGCTCCCTGGGTCCAGCCACAGTGGCGTCAGCAGGTCCCGGATCACCCCAAGCAGGGCCCGGCCTCCAGGCCAAACCTGCTGTTCCCTCTGGCTTGTGCCCTCTGCCCTCATGTCTTCACATGGCTCATTCTTTCCACTCCTTTAGGACTACTTTCAAATACTGTCTTAGAAGCGCCTTTCCTGACCACCGTACCTGAATGAAGGAATGAATGAATCCACTGATGCCATTATCCCCTAAGACTGTGGCTCATTTAGGCTGCACCTGGAAGACACTTTCTCTTTCTCTCTCTCTCTCTCTCTCTCTTTCTTTCTTTCTTTCTTTCTTTCTTTCGTCCAGGCTGGAGTGCAATGGTGCAATCTCGACTCACGGCAACCTCCGCCTCCCGGGGTTCAAGCGATTCTCCTGCCTCAGCCTCCTGAGTAGCTGGGATTACAGGCACGTACCACCACGCCCAGCTAATCTTTGTAATTAGTAGAGACGGGTTTTCACCATGTTGGTCGGGCTGGTCTTGAACTCCTGACCTCGTTATCCACCCGCCTTGGTCTCCCAAAGTGCTGGGATTACAGGCGTGAGCCCACCGTGCCTGGCCTGAGACCTTTCTTTTTAAAGCAAGCTACATTTTCACCCAATAAGCCCAGGAAATTCGTCAATTCATTCTTAGCATTCACTTCCTAGTTTCTGCAGACACTAGGCTGCCTTTCCTGGCCTTTCTTTCCTGGAAGGCTGGGTTCTGCTACGGCAGAGGAGAGTTGGAGCAGCATTAGCTCGAAGGGCTAAGGTACCAGCACACAAATCACTCACACACGCTTACCACACAATGCAGTCAGGCTTTCTATCAAACTGCAGTGCAAACTCATGCACATGAATACATCGTAGTTCCATTTATAACTTTTTTTTTTTTGAGATGGAGTTTCGCTCCTGTTGCCCAGGCTGGAGTGCAATGGCGTGATCTTGGCTGGCAGCAACCTCTGCACCCTGGGTTCAAGTGATTCTCCTGCCTCAGCCTCCTAAGTAGCTGGGATTACAGGCGCCCACCACCACGCCCAGCTAATTTTGTATTTTTAGTAGAGACGGGGTTTCTCCATGTTGGTTAGGCCGGTCTCGAACTCCTGACCTCAGGTGATCCACCTGCCTCAGCCTCCCAAAGTGCTAGGATTACAGGCGTGAGCCACGGCACCCGGCCTCCATTTATAACTTTTAAATCACACACACACAAAAATCAAGAACTCCTCACTAATATATGGATTTTATTTATTTTTATTTTTTCGAGATGGAGTCTCACTGTGTTGCCCAGGCTGGAGTGCAGTGGCATGCTCGGCTCACTGCAACCTCCCCCTCCTGGGTTCAAGCGATTCTCCAGCCTCAGCCTCCCGAGTAGCTGGGATTACAGGTGCCTGCCACCACAGCCGGCTAATTTTTGTATTTTTAGTAGAGATGGGGTTCCACCACGTTGGCCAAGGTGATCTCAAACCCCTGACCTCAGGTGATCCGCCTGCCTTGGCCTCCCAAGGTGCTGGGATTACAGGCATGAGATACCGCGCCTGGCTTGTTTTTTTTTTTTTTGAGACTGAGTCTCACTCTGTTGCCCAGTCCTCTTACGTTCAAAGGATTCTTCTGCCTCAGCCTCCCGAGTAGCTGGGATTAGAGGCACACCACCACACCCGGCTAATTTTTGTACTTTTAGTAGAGATGGGATTTCACCATGTTGGCCAGGCTGGTCTTGAACTCCTGACCTCAAATGATTTGCCCACCTCAGCCTCCCAAAGTGCTGGGATTACAGGCATGAGCCATTAATCCTGGCCTGTAAATGGATGTTAAGCCAAAAAACGAAACAAAAAATCAAAGAAGTAAAGGTTCAAGCATGTAAGAGTTTTATAAATATAGCTTCTTGGTATTTTATTTTATTTTATTTTATTTTTTGATACCGAGTTTCACTCTTGTTGCCCAGGTTGGGGTGCAATGGTGAGATCTCGGCTCACTGCAACCTCTGCCTCCCACGTTCAAGTGATTCTCCTGCCTCAGCCTCAAGAGTAGCTGGGATTACAGGCCTGCGCCACCACTCCTGGCTAATTTTTTTGTAGTTTTAGTACAGATGGGGTTTCTCTATGTTGGTCAGGCTGGTCTCGAACTCCCGACCTCAAGTGATTCACCCACCTTGGCCTCCCAAAGTACTGGGATTACAGGCGTGAGCCACCGCACTTGATGGTATTTTATTTTATTTTATTTTTATTTTTACTTTTTTGAGAAGGAGTCTCGCTCTGTCACCCAGGCTGGAGTGCAGTGGCACCATCTTAGCTTACTGCAAGCTCAGTCTCCAGGGTGCACGCCATTCTCCTGCCTCAGCCTCCAGAGTAGCTGGGACTACATGTGCCCACCACCACGTCCGGCTAATTTTTTGTGTTTTTAGTGGAGACGGGGTTTCACTGTGTTAGCCAGGATGGTCTCTATCTCCTGACCTCGTGATCCGCCCACCTCGGCCTCCCAAAGTGCTGGGATTACAGGCGTGAGCCACCGTGCCTGTTGACGGTATTATATTTCAAAATGCTTACTATCAGCCCTTTTCTGAAATCTAATTTATCTTTTTCCCACCGGCAGGTGGCCCCAGTACATTTCCATACTTTAGGACACCTACGGGCTAATTGCAGGTCAGATTTGGTAGCAGGGGACAGAACAGAAGAAGGTAACTTTATTGGTATTTTTGCCCCTCCCTAAGAGAGCCCTCCAGCAGCATAAGCACAATCCCCTCCAGGGGTGAGGGCTGGGGTGGGAGAGCTGAGATATCTTGCCATTTCTAGGGAGGAACTGCTCTACGTTTTCCTGATCTTTTCCTAAAATCCTTTTGTTCCTAACCCTTTTGAGGGAGGAGGGGAGCTAAGAGATAGGGTAAGGCCCCACAAATTCACATTTGCATTCATTGATTCATGTGTCATCCATTCATTTGGTTTTTTATTTATTTACTTTTATTTTTTTATTTATTTTGAGACAGAGTCTCGCTCTGTCGCCCAGGCTGGAGTGCAGTGGTGTGATCTTGGCTCACTGCAGGCTCCACCTCCCGGGTTCACTCCCGCCCACTGCACTCCAGCCTGGGCCACAGAGTGAGACTCCATCTCAAAAAAAAAAAAAAAAAAAAGAAAAGAAAGGAGAGAAGACTACAAATAAGACACAATCACATTAAGTGCTGCAAAATTAAAAGATAAGAGATTTGTCTGGCATCTTCCCAAGCCAGTGTGGAATATTTTATTGTCAGCAGATCTGGTTTGTACTATGTTACACAAGTTTTGACAACCTTAATCTGGAAACTATAGTCTACACAATAAACATAATGTTGATCTATGTGTTATTTTCTTTCCAAAGGGAGTTTAATTAATGATTTGTTCCCTGTAAAAACAGTCTGTATTCTCTTGTAGGCCAGTGGTTCACTGACGTTGAAATCCTCCTCAATCAATGCTCCTGCCTGGGCCTCCCTCGGTAATCCCATAATGCTAAGATTATAGGTGTGAGCTATCACCCCCAGCCATGAGTTATTTTATTTTATTTTATTTTTATTTTATCTTATTTATTTTACTTTATTTTATTTTTTTGAGACGGAGTCTCGCTCTGTCGCCCAGTCTGGAGTGCAGTGGCGTGATCTCGGCTCACTGCAAGCTCAGCCTTCCAGGTTCACGCCATTCTCCCACCTCAGCCTCCCGAGTAGCTGGGACTACAGGCGCCCACCACCACGCTGGGCTAATTTTGTTTTTGTATTTTTAGTGGAAACGGGGTTTCACCGTGTTAACCAGGATGGTCTCGATCTCCTGATCTCGTGATCCACCTGCCTTGGCCTCCCAAAGTGCTAGGATTACAGGAGTGAACCACCACACCCAGCCATAGTCTTTTCTTTCAAAGGAAAAGCTCCTTTAGGGCAAGGCCTAATCTCCAGCACCAGCCAGGGAAACAATAGAGCAGAAGCTTAAATTCCTCAAGCTCCAAGCTCATTTATGGGCTATGTGATTATGGGCATTTGTGCAAGACTTGACAACCTCATTTTCCGGGGTTTAAAATGGCAAAGTACTCTGTACTTCTACTTCTAAAGGCCACTGTAGGACTCAAACTAAATAATGCAGGTGTAAGGCCTTTGAAAATCATCAAGTGTGGTTCTTTATATAAGGTTGCCAGGTAAAATATAGATTAACTAGTGTGAACTCCCCAAATCTAAGATTTTGAAAGTTTATTTTGCCAAGGTTGAGGATGTGCACCTGTGACACAACCTCAGGAGGTCTTTTTTTTTTTTTTTTTTTTTTGAGATGGAATCTTGCTCTGCTGCCCAAACTGGAGTGCGGTGGTACGATCCTGGCTCACTGCAACCTCCGCTTCTCAGGAGAAGCTGGGATTACAGGTGTGCCCCACCAGCTAATTTTTTTGAAACAGAATCTCACTCTGTCCCCTAGGCTGGAATGCAATGGCATGGTCTTGGCTCACTGCAACCTCCACCTCCAGGGTTCAAGTGGTTCTCCTGCCTCAGCCTCCTGAGCAACTGGGATTACAGGTGCATGCAACCATGCCTGGCTAATTTTTGTATTTTTAGTAGAGATGGAGTTTCACCATGTTGGCCTGGGTGGTTTGGAACTCCTGACCTCAAGTAATCTGCCCACCTTGGCCTCCCAATGTGCTGGGATTACAGGCATGAGCCACTGCACTCAGCCTCAGGAGATTCTTGTTTATATGTGTCCAAGGTGATCAGAGCACAGCTTGCTTTTCATACATTCTAGGGAGACATGAGCCATCAATCAACATATGCAACACCAACATTGGTTCAGTCTGGAAAGGCAGGACAACTTGAAGCAAAAAAGGGAAGATTCCAAGCGAGGAGGAGTTTTCCAGGTCATAGGTAGATAACAGACAAATGGTTGCATTCTTTTGAGTTTCTGATTAGCCTCTCCAAAGGAGGCAATCAGATATGCGTTTATCTCAGTGACCAGAGGGGTGACTTTGAATAGAATGAATAGAATAGAATGGGAGACAGGTTGGCCCTAAGGAGTTTCCAGCTTGACTTTTCCCTTTAGTTTAGTGATTTACAGGTCCCAAGATTTATTTTCCTTTAACACTATATACATGTATTTTTTTTTTTTTTTTTGAGACGGAGTCTTGCTGTGTGGCCAAGGCTGGAGTGCAGTGGCGTGATCTTGGTTCACTGCAACCTCCGCCTCCAGGGTTCAAGTGATTCTGGTGCCTCAGCCTCCTGAGTAGCTGGGATTACAGCATACTTCACCACCACAACCGGCTAAGTTTTTATGTATTTTTAGTAGAGATGGGGTTCTACCATATGGGCCAGGCTGGTCTCAAAATCCTGACCTCAGTGTTCCTCCCACCTTGGCCTCCAAAAGTGCTGGGATTACAGGCATGAGCCACTGTGCAAGGCCAACACAGTAGTTATATTTTAATTTCAGATAAATGATGAATAAATTTTAAGTATATCTCATATTTGGAATATATTTATACTAAATACTGATTATTTAGCTGAAATTCAAATTTAACTTGGCATCCTGATTTAATTTTTTTTTTTTTTTTTTTTTTTTTTTTGAGACGGAGTCTCGCTGTGTCACCCAGGCTGGAGTGCAGTGGCCCGATCTCGGCTCACTGCAAGCTCCGCCTCCCGGGTTTACGCCATTCTCCTGCCTCAGCCTCCGAGTAGCTGGGACTACAGGCGCCCGCCACCACGCCCAGCTAGTTTTTTGTATTTTTAGTAGAGACGGGGTTTCACCATGTTAGCCAGGATGGTCTCAATCTCCTGACTTCGTGATTCGCCCACCTTGGCCTCCCAAAGTGCTGGGATTACAGGCATGAGCCACCACGCCCGGCCTATATCTAGCAGTTATTAAATGAAGTGAATAGCCTTTGAGTTTTGTATCCATTAACTCCTTTAATATTTATAAGGAAGGTGTTTTTGTGTGCAGCTTTTTGTTTGTTTTTTGCTTTTGGCTTTATTTCTTTTCTTTTTTGTGTGTGTGTGAGATGGAGTCTTGCTCTGTCATACAGTCTGGAGTGCAGTGGCGTTATCTTGCTTCACTGCAACCTCCGCCTCCCAGGTTCAAGCGGTTCTCCCGCCTCAGCCTCCTGAGTAGCTGGGACTACAGACACACACCACCATGTCTGGCTCATTTTTGTATTTTTGGTAGAGACAGGGTTTCATCATGTTGGCCAGACTGATCTTGAACTCCTGACCTCAAGTGACATGACTGAAACCACCTTTGCAAAATTATGACTGAAACAGAGAGAGATCTAACTTAACTGACTTCATCTTGCTTCTAACCTCCAAGCTGTCCTTGTTCATTCCTGGGTGTAGGCTGAACTAACTTTGGGAGAAACTTAGTTTATACTTTATAGTTTAAACAAAGACCGTAACAGCCCTTTACCAAAGCAGACCTCCTTCTTGACTGGGAACTAGATTGCCTTTGTAGGACTAACATTAGCCACAAGATTAGAGATTACAGTTTAGGGGTCATGCAGCTGGAGGCTACAAGATTCTGACCCTCCCTAAATTTCTCCTAAGATCAGTGCCCAGCACTTTGAGAGGCCCAGGTGGGCTGATCACCGGAGGTCAGGAGTTTGAGACCAGCCTGGCCAACATGGCGCAACCCCGTCTCCACTAAAAATACAAAAAAATTAGCCCGGCATGGTGGCGGGTGCTTATAATCCCAGCTGCTCCCAGGAAAGAGATCAATAAACTGGCTCATCTGATCCTGTGGCCCCCACCCAGGAACTGACTCAGTGCAAGAAGACAGCTCCGATTTCTTAGGATTTCATCTCTGACCAACCAATCAGCACTCCTGGCTCACTGGCTTCCCCTCACCCACCAGGTTATCCTTAAAAACTCTGCTCCCCGAATGCTCTAGGAGACGGATTTGAGTAATAATAAAAGTCTGGTCTCCCGGACAGCTGGCTCTGCATGAATTATTCTTTCTCTATTGCAATTCCCATCTTGATGAATTGGGTCTCTCTAGGCAGCGGGCAAGGTGAATTCCTTGGGCAGTTACACGAACAGCTGGGCCTTTCAAAGCGCTGGGATTTCAGGCGTGAGCCACCACACCTGGCGTGTTTTTGGCTTTATTTCATCAAGGAAACTGAGGTGGTAATTTGCCCAATGTCACGCAGCCACTATGTACAGGAACAAAAGTGCCCATGTGACTCCTATATAGCTCAGATTTTCTGCGCAGTTATGATTTTAAGTATTCTGTTATCCTGACTAGTTCTACTCAACACTCCTTGCCAAGCCATGCAACATTTTGTTCTAATGAGTATGATCACCACACTCAGAAGATGACTATAGTTTCGGCCAGGCGTGTTGGCTCACGCCTGTAATCCCAGCACTTTGGGAGGCCAAGGCGGGCAGATCACAAGGTCAGGACATCGAGACCATCCTGGCTAACACGGTGGAATTCCGTCTCTACTAAAAATACAAAAAATTAGCCGGGTGCGGTGGTGGGCGCCTATAGTCCCAGCTACTCCGGAGGCTGAGGCAGGAGAATGGCATGAACCCTGGAGGCGGAGCTTCCAGCGAGCCGAGAGCGCACCACTGCACTCCAGCCTGGGTGACAGAGCCACACTCTGTCTCAAAAAAAAAAAAGAAAGAAAGAAAATGACTATAGTTTCATGTAAAGTTGTGAAGGAGATACCCACCACCGCCTCTTGTTATTCCTGCTTTCTCTACCAAGTGTCCCCGCTGAAAAATCAACTGACAAAGGCAGATTAATAGAGAAAATGCATACACATTTATTAACATGCACGGGGTATGGGTGGGGCGAATCACACAGTAATTACCCAATATCCCAGTAGTTGTATAGCCTTATTTCAGAGAGGAGGGAGAGATCAGAAACACAGCAGTTCTGTTAAGGGGCAATAAATGATTACAAGTCAGAATGAATGGATAAGGGAACAGAGATTAACTTGTAAATGGTTCTCTTTGGAAACTGAATGAGCCTGAAAGACAGACATTGTCTTGTAAAAGAATCTGTTCTGATGTGATTACATTCTTGGTCTTCCTTCCTGCAAAAGATCAAAAGATAATAGACAGGGGGAGGAAAAACAATTGCTCTTGGAGGGTCCTTGGGTCTTTATGTAGATTGGGGAAGTCTCTTCCGACCCTGTTGATCTCTAGGGCATATTTATTTCAAAAGACTCATTATACCAGGGAGTCATATTTTGGGGTGAAGTTCCCTGTGTTCCTTTACTGGCCTTAACCCCAGTCAGTGGAGATGGATGAGGCAAAGATCTTCTGCTCCTACTGGAGTCCTTCCCAGCATACAGGCATCCCCCTCTGGACTTTGGCATCTGAGAAGGCATTAGTAATCGGAGAAAGTTCTGGGTACCTTCACATCACACCAAGGCTTTACTCCGCCTACAATTAAGAACCTAGGCCAGGCATGGTGGCTCAAGGCTATCATCCTAGCACTTTGGGAGGCCAAGGCGTGGGAAGGGAAGGGGGGATAAGACCAGCCTGGTTTCTATTAAAAACAAACAAAAACACGGGCCGGACGTGGTGGCTCATGCCTGTAATCCCAGCACTTTGGGAGGAGGAGGTGGACCAATCACTTGAGGTCAGGAGTTCCAGACCATCTTTACCAACGTAGTGAAACCCCATCTCTACTAAAAATACAAAAATTAGCTGGGCATGGTGGTGGGCTCCTATAGTCCCAGCTACTCGGGAGGCTGAGGCAGGAGAACCGCTTGAACCCAGGAGGCAAATGTTGCTGTGAGCTGATATCACACCACTGCACTCCAGCCTGGGCGACAGAGCGAGATTCCATCCCACAAACACACACAAACACATACATATACACGACAACAGCAACAAAAAACACCTGGCTATGTAGTGCTGGGCACAGTAGGGTCCCTAATAAATAGTTTGGTAGGAAATAAATGCATGAATTGCCCTTTTGCTTCATGTTTACCCCCGCACACTAAAGGAGAGATGGCTTTTGTTTATTTTGTTTCCTTTTAATACAACACGTTGTTACTTTTGTTTGGTATGAATGGTGAGCCAAGGCATAGTATTTATTGCTGGGTAATTTTGATAACATCAGAGATTGAGCACCTACTATATGCCAGACACTATTCTAGTCACTTGGGATATATCTCTGCAAAGATCCCAGTCCTCCGAGAGGCTGTAGTCCTAGAACTTTGGGAGGCCAAGACGAGAAGATTGCTTGAGCCCAGGAGTTCGAGACCAGCTAGGACATCATGGCGAAACCCTGTCTCTACCAAAAATAC
Source organism: Macaca nemestrina (assembly GCF_043159975.1). Classification (NCBI taxonomy): domain Eukaryota; kingdom Metazoa; phylum Chordata; class Mammalia; order Primates; family Cercopithecidae; genus Macaca; species Macaca nemestrina. The sequence goes on from NC_092128.1 coordinate 18,506,582, forward strand.
AAAAATTGGCTGGACATAGGGGTGTGTACCTGTGGTCTCAGCTACACGGAAGACTGAGGCAGGAGGATCGCTTGAGCCCGAGAGGTGGGGGGATTGCAGTGAGCCGAGATTGCACTACTGCACTTAATCCTGCACGACAGAGCAAGACCCTGTCTCAAAACAAACAAACAAACAAAAACCCTGGCAGATTAATTGGTGAAAAGGCATACAAAGTTATTAATGCGCACAGGGAGAATAAGAGAGTGATGATCCCAGCCCCTCAACGGGGAAGGGAAGGTTATATTCCATCTTGATGTTACTGAAAGAATGGGGAACATACCCCAAAACAGGATATAAGGGTAAATCATATGGTGGCCAGCAGTTATGGGATGGAGAGAAGCTGAAGCCTGGCTAGCCACAGTGGTCTGTTAGGTCATTGAAGCCACACAGGTAGCAGCCTTCAGAGACAAAATAGGTAGTAAATATTCCTTCAGGCTTTAAAAGTTGTCAGGCTCTCAGCTAATGTTTCTACATCTGGGGAAAGGAGGGCTCCAAAGAAATCCTGGCTGCCTCAGGGCAGATTTTCTCTACAGATGCACGTCTTTCCCATGAAAGACAGCTTTCCTTCTATTCTTGTATTTCCAACCCTTCTGAAGAGGTATCTTCTTTTTCTTTTTTATTATGAAATAATAAAATATGTCAAATAAGTTTAATTAACTAATTTATTTGAGATGGAGTCTTACTCTGTTGCCGAGGCTGGAGTGCAGTGGTGTGATCTCGGCTCACTGCAACCTCCGCCTCCCAGGTTCAAGAGATTGTCCTGCCTCAGCCTCCTGAGCTGGGATTACAGACGCCCGCCATCAAGCCCAGCTAATTTTTGTATTTTTAGTAGACACGGGGATTTCGCTATGTTGCCCAGGCTGGTCTCGAACTCCTGACTTCACACGATCCGCCCACCTCTGCATTCCAAAGTGCTGGGATTACAGGCATGAGCCACTACACCTGGCCAGAAGTATATATTTTGAGGTGAAGTGAAATATTTTGGTTTCCTTCAAGGGAATTATTAGTTATCTTGCTGTGGTGTGGCCTTGGGAGATGCATTCTTTTCTGTTGTTTTTGCCACCTTCTTTGTTTGCCTGCGTTGGGCGCATTGTGGTCTGATGATCAATAGGCTGATTTTCACTTTCTCAAAGTAGAGACTACAGAAAAGTCGAACTTAAGGGCTTATGAAAAACTGCCTATGGAAGCTCAGAGTTTAATATGTTGCATCTTAGTGGACAGTAGGCCTTATGGGGAAAAATAATTAAATACGCTCTAAGGCCTGGAGTGGTAGCTCATGCCTCTAATCCCAGCACTTAGGGAGGCCAAGGCAGGAGCATCACTTGAGCCCAGGTGCTGGAGACCAGCCTGGCCAATATATAGTGAGACTCCATCTCTAAACAAAATTAAAAGTTAAGTACACTTAACTTTTCATAGTTTTAGAAGTAACCTAGGCTGGGCGCAGTGGCTCACGTCTGTAATCCCAGCACTTTGAGAGGCCTAGGCGGGGGGGTTGGCGAGGATCATGAAGTCAAGAGATCCAGACCATCCTGGCCAACGTGGTGAAACCCTGTCTCTACTAAAAATACAAAAAATTAGCTGGGTGTGGTGGCACGCATCTGTAGTCCTAGCTACTTGGGAGGCTGAGGCAGGAGAATCGCTTAAACCCGGGAGGCAGAGGTTGCAGTGAGCCGAGATTGCACCATTGCACTCCAGCCTGGTGACAGAGCGAGACTCCGTCTCAAAAACAAAACAAAACAAAACAAAAAAAAGAAGTAATCCTTAGAAGTTCGGATATGCCTTATTTCTAAGCCATAAAATAGAAGGCTGTATTTACAAGAGACTTCTTTGGCTGCTCCCTTCCCCAGATCTAGGAGATATTAACTGAGAGTCTGACAACTTTGAAAGTCTGAAAGAAACATTTACCACCTATTGTGTCTCTGAAGGTTACTACCTGTATGGTAGCCTTTATTTGCCACAGCATGGATAAACCTGCAGGACATTATGCTAAACGAAATAAGCCAGACACAAAGAACAATACTACATTATCTCACTTATATGTGAAGATGTGAAAAAGTTGAATACATAGAAACAGAGTAGAACAGTGGTTTACCAGGAGCGGAGTGGGGAGTGGGGACATCTAGGTCAAAGGGGACAAAGTTGCAGCTGCGTAGGATGAATAAGTCTAGATATCTAATGTACCACACGAAGACTATGATTATTGTTAATAGATAATATCGTATTGTATACTGGAAAATTGCTAAGAGTAGAGCTTGGGTTTTTACCACAAACATACACAAAATATTCATGTGAGGTGATATGCTAAATCTGCTTGACTGTAGTAATCACTTCATTATGTACGTGTATATTAAAACAATGTTTTACACCTTAAATATATACAATTTTAAAGATGCATTTAAAAAAAAGCTAGGATATTCCAGACATATTTTGTTACTCATTTTATATTCACTGCAGTGTGAAAAGCACAACGCAAAGGGTTGTTGTTTTTTTGAGACGGAGTCTTGCTCTGTCGCCCAGGCTGGAGTGCAGTGGTGCGATCTCGGCTCACTGCAAGCTCCACCTCCTGGGTTCACGCCATTCTCCTGCCTCAGCCTCCCGTGTAGCTGGGACTACAGGCGCCTGCCACCACGCCCGGCTAATATTTTTGTATTTTTTAATAGAGACGGGGTGTTCACCGCATTAGCCAGGATGGTCTCAATCTCCTGACCTCGTGATCCGCCCCCCTCGGCCTACCAAAATGTTGAGATTACAGGCGTGAGCCGCTGCGCGCAGCCAATGCAAAGGTTTTTAAACAGACTCTCATTTAATTTTCACAGCCATCTCTAGAGTAGGTACTATTATCTATTATTACTATTATTTTGAGACGGAGTTTCACTCTGCCTCCAAGCTGGAGTGCAGTGTGGTGCAATCTCAGCTCACTGCAACCTTTGCCTCCCGGGTTCAAGGAATTCTCTTGCCTCAGCCTCCTGAGTAACTGGGACTAGCCACTATACCCGGCTAATTTTTGTATTTTTAGTAAAGACAGGGGTTTTACCATGTTGGCCAGGCTGATCTCCAACTCATGACCTCAGGTGATCCACCCACACTGGCCTCCCAAAGTGCTGGGATTACAGGCGTGAGCCACCGCGCCTGGACTGTTATTATTATTATTATTATTATTATTGTCATTTTTACAGAGGAGAAAGCAGGAGCACCAAGAAGTAGGATAATTTGCTGGAAGACACACATAGCTTAGAAAGGGAAGCCGGGAGATAAGGGGAACAGCCCATTGCTCAGCCAAAATACTTGGCCAAGATCACATCTCTGATACCAGGAATGATATAACCTTTATTAACTGTTTACCATGTACCAGGCACTAAGTTCAGTGATTTCTAAAGACATCATGTAATCCTCACAGCAACCATATGTGGGTCTGCTGTCATCCTGATTTGAGAGAGGCTGAAACTGAGGCTCAGAACAGGTACCTAGCTCAAATCTTACTAGAGAATTGGGAAAGTGCAGATTCAAACCCAGGTCTTCCGACTGCGGGTTCCTAGTGGCCCCAGCCCCCGCTCCACTATATCAGCCTCAGCCAGGAAGCAAGCCGCTAACTGCGGACTTTCGTCGCTGGGGTTTCGAGCCCAGGACACACCTGTACAGACCCCCCGCTAGCCCCGCCCCTTTCCCGGAGGAGACGTCCCCTCCACCAATCAGCGGCGCCGTGGGCGGGCCGCGGGCGCGCACGCTCCGGGCCCGCAGTTGAAGTGGCGAGAGCGCTCAGAGAAGCGACGCATAGCAGGCGGGGACGGAGCGGGTGCCTCAGTGTCCTTCCCCTCCCCTCTCCTGGCCTCGCCGTCCTCTCCCCGCAGCCGGACCGGAACTATGTGATCCCGGAAGTTCCGGGGCCTTTGCTGTGTGGGATAAACAGTAATGGCGGAGGCTGCAGCTCCCGGAACAACAGCCACAACATCAGGAGCAGGAGCGGCAGCGGCGGCGGCGGCAGCAGCCTCCCCCACCCCGATCCCCACAGTCACCGCCCCGTCCCTGGGGGCGGGCGGAGGGGGCGGCGGCAGCGACGGCAGCGGCGGCGGCTGGACTAAACAGGTCACCTGCAGGTAGGACGTTGCGCGAAGGAGCGCCGGCCGCGGGGAGGGGGCCGCTGGCCGAGCCTGCGGCGCGGGAGGAAGGAGAGCGGCCGGCCGGCGGCGTGAGGCGCGGGAGGGCGGGGACCGGCGTTGTCTCGACCTCTGCAGCCCTCGCGGCCGCCGCCGCCGCCGCGTTCCCCCAGTCACTGCGTCAACCCCCGCTGGGCCGCGGAGACCTCAGCGCTGTCCGCGGAGGCCTGGCGGTGCGCGATTGCTGCGGAGCCGCGGGGCTGCACCGCCGCTTACCCTTCCCTGAGCGCTGCCTGAGCTGGCTGCGAGTGCATCGGGGAGAGGTGGGCTGGCTCCTCCCCTGCCGCTGGAAGGATGCCCCCGCCGCTGCCTCCGGCTCCCGGGGCTCGGGAGGTGGGCTCTTCCAGCCGGTCTCCCAGCGATCCTCTCCGGGCCTAGATACCCCGCCGAGGGCCCCAGCGAGCTTGCCTGGCTCCCGGCCCTCTTCTCCCTCCGTGCCATCCGTTTGTAATGTCTTTTCACGTCCCTCGGTCCCTCCGCCCCCCATCCTCCGCCCAACTGTGAGAAGAAGCTTTTGTATTTCTTCTTTGTTTGTTTGTCGAGGTTGGCGGTGCGAGCTTTGTCTTAGAAGCAGGCGTTCGGGGGCCGGGGTCGTCTTCTCCACCCGTGGGTTTTTGAGCTGCAGATTATTACCCTCCCCCAGCACTGTGTTCCTCTTTTGAAATTTACGCATCTTCTGAAGGGAGTGAAAGTGCTCTTCGCTCCCGGAAGAGAGAGGTTTGGTTTTGGTTTGATATGCGAGACTTAAATATTAGAAAAATTAAGGGATGGCGGTTGTATGGATGTGTACGCTTGTAAAAAAAACTAGCTCTACGCAGAAGAGGGCATTTAATTGTACGTTTTTTATATTCCAGTTTTTAAATAGTGATCAGTAGCGACTGTAAGCTTTTCATTTTCTATCAGTTGAATAAATCAGCTGAAATGCCGGTTTTCACCTAGGTGGTGTAATTTAAATGCAAGTATGTAAAAATGATTCCTAATAAGAACTTGTAGTATTAAGGGTGAAATTTGAAACCTTCCCAGTCTTTGCTGGGATACATTTATCCTGGCGACCTTTGAAGCTCTCTCAGCCTTTGATATGATACATTTGAGGTGTGAAAAATAAGCTTAATTATTTTACATAATGGGATGTAGAAAGTAGAAACGCAATTTTAGATCACTTGTCTTATTCATCGGTGGATTGTAAAAATGGAATATTGCAAGGAATGATGATTTTAAAGTTTCTACTCATGGAGCAAATTATTTGAGTATCTGTTTCCCTTTTACAATGCTACAGTTGATTTATTTGAAGCCGGCCTGTCCGGGTGGCTAGGTCGGCGGTGGCTCACGCCTGTAATCCCTGCATTTGGAGAGGCAGAGGCGGATCTCCTGAGGTCAGGAGTTTGAGACCAGTCTGGCCAACAGGGTGAAATCCTGTCTCTACTAAGAATATGAAAATTAGGCCGGGAACGGTGGCTCACACTTGTAATCCCAGCACTTTGGGAGGCCAAGGCAGGTAGATCACGAAGTGAGAAGTTCAAGACCAGCCTGGCCAGGATGGTGAAACCCCGTCTCTACTAAAAATACAAAAAACGTTAGCCGGGCGTGGTATCAGGCCCCTGTAATCTCAGCTACTCGGGAGGCGGAGGCAGGGAGTTGCTTGAACCCAGGAGGCGGAGGTTGCGGTGACCCGAGATCACACCACTTCACTCCAGCCTGGGCGAAAGTGAAACTCTGTCAGAAGGAAAAAAAAAAAAAAGACCTTAGATTTACCAGTTTTTGGGGGTTTTTTTGTATAGCTTTTGCTTGAGACTTTTTTTGTTGTTGTTGTGCAGATTACTTGATAGGTCTGGGATTTTAGTGTTTGACATTGTTTTCGGTTGTTCTAGGTACCAACATGATCTCTTACTAAAAACTATTTTCTCATTTGGATAGAGGAATGTCAACTATGAGCTTTTTTTTTTTTTTTTTTTTTTTTTTTTTTTTTTTTTTTTTTGAGACAGTCCCCCTCTTGTTGCCCAGGTTGGTGTGCAAAGGTGTGCTCTCTACTCACCACAACCCCTGCCTCCCAGGTTTTATTGATTCTCCTGCCTCAGTCTCTGGGATTACAGATGCCTTAGTAGCTGGGATTACAGGCATGCACCACCACACCCGGCTAATCTTGTGTTTTTAGTAGAGGGCTTTCTCCATGTTGGTCAGGCTGGTCTTGAACTCCCGACCTCAGGTGATCTGCTCCCCCCCTTGACCTCCCAAAGTGCTGGGATTACAGGCGTGAGCCACTGCCCCCGGCCTATGATCTGTATTGTACACATTGAACTCTCTGAGAAGAGCAGGGCCCCTATTTTATCTGCAGGACTTTCCTCAGTTCCTGGCATAGAGCAGATACTCAGTAAATGCTTGAATGATGTTGTTAAAGCCATACCTAGAATTACCCACTTTAACAGGAACTTTGTAAGATTCTTCTCCTTTCTTTTTTTTTTTTTTTTTTTTTTGAGACGGAGTCTTGCTCTGTCACCCAGGCTGGAGTGCAGTGGCCGGATCTCAGCTCACTGCAAGCTCCGCCTCCCGGGTTTACGCCGTTCTCCTGCCTCAGCCTCCCGAGTAGCTGGGACTACAGGCGCCCGCCACCTCGCCCGGCTAGTTTTTTTGTATTTTTTAGTAGAGACGGGGTTTCACCGTGTTAGCCGGGATCGTCTCTCGATCTCCTGGCCTCGTGATCCGCCCGTCTCGGCCTCCCAAAGTGCTGGGATTACAGGCTTGAGCCACCGCGCCCGGCCCTTCTCCTTTCATTTAAAAAAAAAATTGTAAATTACTAAAGACAAAGTACTTAATAGAACACATGTGTATCTTTGTTGTTTTCTTTCTTTTTTTTTTTTTTTTTGGGACGGAATCTCGCTCTGTTTCCCAGGCTGGAGTGCAGTGGTTGTTTTCTTTCTTTCTTTCTTTCTTTCTTTGGGACGGAATCGTGCTCCGTTGCCCAGGCTGGAATGCAGTGGCAAGATCTCGGCCCACTGCAACCTCTGCCTCCCGGGTTCAAGCGATTCTTCTGCCTCAGCCTCCTGAGTAGCTGGGATTATGCCCAGCCGCATGTGTGTCTTTCTGGAACTTGACCTTGTTCAGTCATTCAGTAAGTAAACATTGCACGCCAGCAATGGGAGACACAATATTAGGTGCTCAAGAGAGTGCAGACGTGTATACTATATTATAAATAAACATTTTCAATGTTTTCTAGGTAAACGTCCCCTAAAGAGAATCAGGTAGAGGTGTGGTTTAGTGTTTGTGCTGATTTCTCCCTATAGCACATCCCTCCTGTATCTAGGAATTTGACTAAAGCTGTTTTCTTCACTTAGGGTGTAATCCTCTTAAGTTAGTTTTGATTAGAATGTTTTTAATTGCTCAGAATCACCTGTATTTTCTTACTGGTTACATTTTTTCTGATGTTTCTCCCGAGGTTTTCATTGTGTTTTACTTCTGCTGCTTAAGTAAAACCTAAGAATACCTTTCCTCAGAAACTGTGTTATGCTGCCACCACCAGGCTGTTTTTCGTATCTTTTATTACAGGAATACTAAGAAATAGAAATATGCTCATTGCATCTGCTACCTTGAGTTACCTTGAGTGTGTGCAGTTAGAACAGTTAATACTTAAAGAGAAGTTGTAATTTGAATTTAGACCCCGCTTTATTAGAGTGCTTCTGTAATGGTAGATGAGTGTTCTGGTAGTTGAAATAATACACAAAAATCAAAGGTTTTTTGATTTTTCAAAAAACTCTTTTATTTTTATTTTTTGAGATAGGGTTTCTCTCTGTCCCCTAGGCTGGAGTGCAACGGCAGTGTCTTGGCTCATTGCAGCCTCCACCTCCCAGGCTCAAGCAATCAAGCAATCCTCCCACCTGAACCTCCCCAGTAGCTGGAATTACAGGCACATGCCACCACCCCGGCTAATATTTTTTGCATTTTTGGTAGAGACAGGGTTTCACCCTGTTGCCTAGGCTGGTCTTGAACTCCTAAGCTCGAGTGTGTTTCACCCGCTTTGGCCTCCCAAAGTGCTGGAATTACAGGTGTGAACCACCATGCTCAGCCTTGAAAGTTGTTCTTTTTTTTGAGACAGAGTCTCTCTCTGTAGCCGAAGCTGGAGTGCAGTGGCATGATCTCGGCTCACTACAACCTCTGCCTCCTGGGTTCAAGCAATTCTGGTGCCTCAGCCTCCCGAGGAGCTGGGATTACAGGTGCGTGCTATCGCGCCCGGCTAATTATTTTTATGTTTAGTAGAGATGGGGTTTCACCATGTTGCCCAGGCTGGTCTTGAATTCCTGACCTCAGGTGATCCACCCGCCTCGGCCTCCCGAAGTCCTGGGATTACAGGAATGAGCCACCGTACCTGGTCTCAAAAGTTTTGAAAAATGTGGTTAACATAACTTAAAAAATCGGCTGGGCATGGTGGCTCACGCCTATAATTCCAGCACTTTGGGAGGCCAAGGCAGGCGGGTCACTTGAGGTCAGGAGTTCGAGATCAACCTGGCCAACATGATGAAACCTCGTCTCTACTAAAAATACAAAAATTAGCTGGGCGTGGTGGCGGGCGCCTGTAATTGCAGCCATTCTGGAGGCTGAGGTGGGAGAATTGCTTGATCCCAGGAGGCGGAGGTTGCAGTGAGCCAAGACTGTGCCACTGCACTCCAGCCTGGGTGACAGAGCGAGACTTCATCTCAAAAAAAAAAAAAAAGAAAGAAAGAAGGAAATCCTTCTAGAAATTCTTTATCTGAGTGCTGTGATGTCCGTAGTGAAATTTATTACTTGGAAACTACCTAGTGATTGTGAGAGGAAATAAGTAATAAATATTTAGATGGTATTAAAAAGGTTATGCAGCTGGGAAAGAAAAATTAATTTGCTATTGGTACCGTGATTCACCATCACATCTAGCTGTCTTCTACAGCCTTTTATTCTTTTTTTTTGAGACGGAGTCTCAGTGGCGTGATCTTGGCTCACTGCAACCTCTGGGCCCCCCACCCACCACGGGTTCAAGCAATTCTCCTGCCTCAGCCTCCCGAGTAGCTGGGATTACAGGTGCGTGCCACCATGCCTGGCTAATTTTTTGGTTTTTTGTATTTTTAGTAGAGACAGGGTTTCAGTGTTAGCCAGGATGGTCTCGATCTCCTGACGTCGTGATCCACTTCCCTCAGTCTCCCAAGGTGCTGGGATTACAGGTGTGAGCCACCATGCCCGGCCTAATTTTTGTATTTTTAGTAGGTAGAGGGTTTCACCATGTTGGCCAGGCTGGTTTTGAACACCTGACCTCTGGTGATCTACCCGCCTCAGCCTCCCAAAGTGCTGGGATTATAGGTGTGAGCCCACCCTACAGCCTTTTATTCTTTCTTTTTTCTTTCTTTTTTTTTTTTTTTTTTTTTTTAATTTCCCGATCTCAGATGATCCGCCCAATTTAGCCTTCCAAAGTGCTGGGAATACAGGCGTGAGCCACCATACCGGGCTATATAGCCTTTTATTCTATTTACTTTTTTTTGTTTTATGATAGGGTGTTGCCCAGACTGGCCTTGAACTCCTGGCCTGGCCTCAAGCTATCCACCCACCTCAGCCTCCAGAGTAGCTGGAATTACAGGCATGAGCCACCACCCCGGCTCTTCTACCTTTTTCTTTTTCTTCTCTCTCTGTCTTTTTTTAATCTAAGATGGAGTTTTGCTCTTGTTGCCCAGGCTAGAGTGCAGTGGTACAATATTGGCTCAGTGCAGTCTCAGCTCGCTGCAGCCGCTGCCTCCTGGGTTCAAGTGATTCTCCTCTCAGGCTCCTGAGTAGCTGGGATTACAGGCTTGTGTCACCACGCTCAGCTAATTTTGTATTTTTAGTAGGAACGGGTTTCACCATGTTGGTCAGGCTGGTCTCCAGCTCCCAACCTCAGGTGATCCACCTGCCTTGGCCTCCCAAAGTGCTGGGATTACGGGCGGGAGCCACCGCGCCCAGCCTTCTACTTTTATCTGACGAGTACATATTATGTGCACAGATAGTAGGAGATAATAGGGGGAATAAACCAGTCTTTACCCATCAGGAATTTATAATCTAGTTTGATAAACAGTGTACTCACTCATTAAAAGTTAAATATCAAAGTAAGAAATGTCACTGCAGATGAATTGATTAAATGCCACATCTATAATTTATAGAAATTCCTAAAGAGGTTGTTAAGATGCTTAGAGATACTCTGAGGGTGCTGTATGGTTCTCTTGTACCCTTACAGGGTAACTTGGCAGTTTGTTTTCTATCTTGGAGGCCACTATTAGGTTTCTAAGAGGCACAGCAGTAGGGGGATTCTAGTAAATTTTGTCTTTATTACTGGACAGTGTCTCTCATGGAGTCAGTCTGCACGGTGGAAGGAACTTCAGAAATAATATATGGCCCAGGCTTTCACCGAAGGCAAACTCAACTTGGGTAGTGACATTAAGGTGAATTTGGATGATGGTTTTTTTTTTTGGTGGTGTCATTTAAAAACAAGACACCTACTTATATTCATTGGGTTTTGTTTGGAGGAGAAATTCTTTGACGTAGACTATCTTTTTTTTTTTCTTTTTCTCTCTTTTTGAGGTGGAGTCTCTCTCTGTTGCCCAGGCTGGAGTGCAGTGGCTCAGTGGCGCCATCTCAAGCCCAGGAATCTGAGACCTGCCTATGCAACATAGCGAGACCCCCAGCTCTACAAAAAATTAAATTTGAGAGTTACTTGTTTAACATCCATAGATAATACACGTAGACATTTCTGAACTAGGAAGACAGAAAAGCCCTACCCAATTTTCTTTTTTTTTTTTTTTTTTTTTGGAGACGGAGTCTCGCTCTGTCGCCCAGGCTGGAGTGCAGTGGCCGGATCTCAGCTCACTGCAAGCTCTGCCTCCTGGGTTCACGCCATTCTCCTGCCTCAGCCTCCCGAGTAGCTGGGACTACAGGCGCCCGCCACCTCGCCCGGCTAGTTTTTTGTATTTTTTAGTAGAGACGGGGTTTCACCGTGTTAGCCAGCATGGTCTCGATCTCCTGACCTCGTGATCCGCCCGTCTCGGCCTCCCAAAGTGCTGGGATTACAGGCTTGAGCCACCGCGCCCGGCCAATTTTCTTTTTAAGGTGGAGTCTCACTGTGTTGCCCAGGCTGGAGTGTAGTGGCAGGCTCTTGGCTCACTGCAACCTCCGCCTCCCGGGTTCAAGCGATTCCCCTGCCTCAGCCTCCCGAGTAGTTGGGATTATAGGCGCCTGCACCACGCCCAGCTAATTTTTTTATTTTTAGTAGAGATAGTGTTTCACCATGTTAGTCAGAATGGTCTTGATCTCCTGACCTCGTGATCTGTCCGCCTCAGCCTCCCAAAGGTGCTGGGATTGCAGATATGAGGCACCGAGCCCGGCCCTTTCTTTGTGTTTATTTCGTGTGTTTATGTATTTGATGGTTGAATATATTAGCCATGAATACTAATTGGTTTTAATCTTTTCAAGGGTTGGTTTTAATCTAGTTTTGTGGTCCTTTGTCTCACAGGTATTTTATGCATGGGGTTTGTAAGGAAGGAGACAACTGTCGCTACTCGCATGACCTCTCTGACAGTCCGTATAGTGTAGTGTGCAAGTATTTTCAGCGAGGGTACTGTATTTATGGAGACCGCTGCAGGTAAGAATTTGTTTATAAATTTGTTCAGGGGTGGGTTGGAGGAAAAATGTAAAAGACGTAATTCTGATAGCTTTATATGTCATTGATTAAAAATAATGCTTTGAAAATGACTCTTGACTGGGCAGTGGCTCATGCCTATAATCCCAGCACTTTGGCAGGCTGAGGTAGGAGGATTGCTTGAGCTTGGAAGTTTGAGACCAGCCTGGGTAACCTAGTGAGACCTGGTGTCTACAAAATATAGAAAAATTAGCTGGGCATGGTGGTGTGCATCTGTAATCCCAGCTACTTCGGAGGCTGAAGCAGGAGAATTGCATGAACCCGGGAGATGGAGGCTGCAGTGAGTCAAGAGCCTGCCACTACACTCCAGCCTGGGCAACACAGTGAGACTCCACCTTAAAAAGAAAATTGGGTAGGGCTTTTCTGTCTTCCTAGTTCAGAAATGTCTTAGGTGTATTATCTATGGATGTGAAACAAGTAACCCTCAAATTTAATTTTTTGTAGAGATGGGGGTCTCGCTATGTTGCATGGGCTGGTCTCAGATTCCTGGGCTCAAACAATCTTCCTGCCTTGGCCTCGGGAAAAGTGTTGGGATTACAGACATGAGCCACGGAACCTGATCCACCCCCAAATTGAGTAACTTAAAACAGTGAACATTTATTAACTCAGTTTCTGGGGTTGTGGATTCTGAGTGCCTTAGCTGGATGGTTCTAGCTCAGAGACTCTTAAGAGATGGTAGTCAAAATTTTAACAAGGGTAGTAGTCATCTGAAGACTTGATGGGGACTCCAGGATATATATATATATATTTTTTTTTTTTTTTTTTTTTTTTTTCTTTCTTTCTTTTTTTTTTTTGTGAGACAGAGTCTCGTTCCTCTGTCGCCCAGGCTGGAGTGCAGTGGCAAGATCTGGGCTCACTGCAACCTCTGCCTCCCAGATTCAAGCAATTCTCCTGCCGCAGTTTCCCGAGTAGATGGGATTACAGCTGTGTGCCACCATGACCGGCTAATTTTTTATATTTTTGGTAGTGACAGGGTTTCATCATGTTGGCCAGGCTAGTCTCAAACTGCTGACCTCAAGTGATCTGCCCACCTCGGCTTCCCAAAGTGCTGGGATTACAGGCATGAGCCACGATGCCCAGCCAGGATTGTTTTTTGTTTGTTTGGTTTGGTTTTTTGTTTGTTTGGTTTGTTTAAGACAGAGTCTTGCTCTTGTCACCCAGGCTGGAGTGCAATGGCACGATCTCAGCTCACTGCAACCTCTGCCTCCCAGGTTCAAACAATTCTCCTGCCTCAGCCTCCCGAGTAGCTGGGATTACAGGCATGCACTGCCACGCCCAGCTAATTTTTGTATTTTTAGTAGGGACAGGGTTTTCACCTTGTTGAAAGGATGGTCTCAATCTCCTGACCAGCCCACACCAGCCTCCCAGAGTGCTGGGATTATAGGCATGAGCCATCACGCCCGGCCCACACACCCCACTAACTTTTGTATTTTTAGTAGAGAGGGGGTTTTACCATGTTGTTGGCCAGGCTGGTCTCAACACTTGCGCTCAGGCAGTCTGCCTGCCTGCCTCTGCCTCCCAAAGTGCTGGGATTAAGGCCTGAGCCACCATGCCTGGCCCACATGGGCCTTTTCATAGGGATGCTTTAGTGTCCTTGCTGCTTGGCAGCTAGCTTTCCCTAGAGCAAACAATTTAACAAAGGAGACACCACAATGCCTTTTATGACCTAGTGTCATAAAAGGGAGTCATGTAGTGTCACTTCCACTGATTCTGGACTAAGTCCAGCCCACATGTAAAGGGAGAGGATTGGGCTCCAACTTTTGAAGGGAGACATGTCAAAGAGTTTTGCACATACTTTAAACCACTACCCTCGGTAAGACTTGACAGTGTTATAGTCAATGTTTTTTTGTTGTTGTTGAGATGGGTCTGGCTCTGTCGCCCAGGCTGGAGTGCAGTGGCGCGATCTCAACTCACTGCAACCTCCGCCCCCTGGGTTTATGCCATTCTCCTGCCTCAGCCTCCCAAGTAACTGGGCCTGCAGGCGCCCGCCACCATGCCTGTCTAATTTTTTGTGGTTTTGGTAGAGGTGGAGTTTCAACGTGTTAGCCAGGATGGTCTCGATCTCCTGACCTCGTGATCCACCCATTTCGGCCTCCCAAAGGACTGGGATTATAGGCATGAGCCACCGTGCCTGATGTCATAGTCAATTCTACTGTCATTATCAGAAAATCTAGTGTGAGTCACTGGGTTCAAATGATTAGAGTTCAGAACCTGACATTATTGATGGGGTGGGATATTAATATTAAGTCATCCCACATCTGTTTATTAGAGAGTCCAGTCAAGATGGGGGTGAAGAGAAGATCTTTTTCAAATGACTGTAGGATTTCAGAAGTTGATCCCATGAAAACTTTATTTAGTTGTTACTCATTTTGCCCTCTGCTAATTTGTCATTAGAGTATTGCTGAAAAGGGGAAAAATGACACAGTGACATTATTCTCAAACTCTCCACCAGGTATGTCCTTTTTTTTTTTTTTTTTTTTTTTTTTTGGATACAGAGTCTTACTCTGTCGCCAGGCTGGAGTGCTGTGGCATGATCTTGACTCACCGCAACCTCCGACTCCCTGGTTCAAGCAATTCTCCTGCCTCAGCCTCCCGAGTAGCTGGGATTAGAGGCATGCGCCACCACACCCAGCTAATTTTTGCATTTTTAGTAGAGATAGTTTCGCTATGTCAGCCAGGCTGGTCTTGAACTCCTGACCTCAGGTGATCCACCTGCCTTGGCCTCCCAAAGTGTTGGCGTGAGCTACGGCGCCCGGCCTCTCCACTAGACATGTCTTCTGCAGTCCCACTATAAAAGGCAGAAAAAGTGGTGAGAACTTCACCCTACAGTGATGAATGGGGGAATCTTTGTGGTGGTACAGTCTCTGCAGGTATTGAGGCTAATTGTAAGGGAGCTGTGTTCCTTGAACTGGGTTCCAGTCTTTTGAGAGTTACTGCCAACTGTTACTGGGGCAGGAGGAGTTGAATATTGATGAGAGTGAAGAATCCAACCTCCCAAGCAGAGGGATGAGAATAGACTTTGAGATAGAATCAGAAGGCTATAGTTAATTAGCATTTGGTCCCTATTTCAGAAGAAGTGCTCATCTGAATGGACTGTGTGGATGAGTGAATGGAAAAATTGAAGGTTAAATTGAAGACATCTGTGCTAAGCCCTAGGCTTTGCATATTAACCAGCTTATTTTTTCAGGCAACTTTGCCAGCCCCAAATAGTTTTGAGACCAGAAGAAATTAGGTAGGTTCCCTATTTTGGTGAGCCTCTGATGTTGAGGCAGATGCAAATGGCTCAACTTAAAAGTTGAAAGGGACTAGGCACGGTGGCTCACACCTGTAATCCGCGCACTTTGGGAGGCTGAGGCGGTTGGATCACTTGAGGTCAGGATTTCAAGACCAGCCTAGCCAACATGGTTAAACCCGGTCTCTACTGAAAGTACAAATATTAGCTGGGTATGGTGGCATGTGCCAGGAATCCCAGCTATTTGGGAGGCTGAGGTGGGAGAATCACTTGAACCCCGGAAGGTGGAGTTTGCAGTGAATCTAGATCTAGGCAACAGAATGAGACTTCATCTTAAAAAAGGGCGGGGGGTGGGGGGTGGCTGGGCATGGTGGATCACGCCTTTAATCCCAGCACTTTGGGAGGCTGAGGCAAGTGGATCACCTGAGATGGGTAGTTCGAAACCAGCCTGACCAACATGGAAAACCCCGTCTCTACCAAAAATACAAAATTACCCAGCCATGGTGGCGCATGCCTGTAATCCCAGCTACTTTGGAAGCTGAGGCAGGAGAATCACTTAAACCTGTGAGGCGGATGTTGTGGTGAGCCAAGATCGTGCCATTGCGGTCCAGCCTGGGCAACAAGAGCGAAACTCCGTCTCAAAAAAAAAAAAAAAAGCTGAAAGGAACCTTAATTGTTTTTTTTGTTTGTTTCTTTCTTTGTTTTGAGATCTGGTCTTGCTCCCTTGCCCGGGTTAGAGTGCGATGATGTGAACATGACTCACTGCAACCACCACCTTTGGCTAAGTTTTTTGTTTTGTTTGTAGAGACAGGGTCTCTCACCCAGGTTGGTGTCAAAACTCCTGGCCTCAACTGATCCTCCCACCCTTGCCTCCCAATATGCCGGGATCATAGGTGTGAACCCACTGGGCCTCCTGACCGCTTAGTTTTCTTTTTAATAAGGATGTAGCTGCCTCTTTTTTTTTTTTTTTTTTTTTGAGACAGAGTCTCGCTCTGTTGCCCAGGCTGGAGTGCTGTGGCGCGATCTCAGCTCACTGCAAGCTCCACCTCCCGGGTTCACACCATCCTCCTGCCTCAGCCTCCCGAGTAGCTGGGACTACAGGCACACGCCTCCATGCCCAGCTAATTTTTTGTATTTTTAGTAGAGATGGCGTTTCACCGTGTTAGCCAGGATGGTCTCCTCCTGACCTTGTGATCCCCTTGTCTTGGCCTCCCAAAGTACTGAGATTACAGGTGTGAGCCACCGCACCCGGCCATAGCTGCCTCTTTTCTAAAACTCTTTAAAGGATGAGCCAGAATTGAGCTGAGTTTAGATCTCATAGCATAAAGTGAAAGAATGTAGAGAAACTATAGTAGTCTACTTGAAAGTTTGGTGATAATTGTTGATTACAAGCTGATATAGGTGATTATTAAAAGATTGATTATGGACTAGCTAAATAAGGAATCTTAAAGAGAGGCTTGCTCTGTGATCTTGTTTTCCTATTAAAATTATATCTAGGAACTTAAACCTACTCCTTACTCTTTTTTTTTTTTTTTTTTTTGAGACGGAGTCTCACTCTGTCGCCAGGCTGGAGTGCAGTGGTGTGATCTCAGCTCATTTCAGTCTCCGCTTCCTGGGTTCAAGCGATTCCCCGACCTCAGCCTCCTGAGTAGCTGGGACTACAGGCTCCCACCACCATTCCCAGCTAAATTTTTTTGTATTTTAGTAAAGACAGGGTTTCACCATGCTGGCCAGGATGGTCTCGATCTCCTGACCTGGTGACATCCACCCGCCTTGACCTCCCAAAGGGCTGGGATTACAGGCATGAGCCACCATGCCTAGCCACCTACTTCTTACTCTTAGTGTTGGGATCCTTTTATGTAACTTGCTCAATGCCCAGGGATTTCCCTCTTCATAGAGGGAGTAGATCATTGATAATGAAGGATAGCATCGTAGCCACAGCAGTTCAGAGGATTTTCTGCATCAGTGTTTTGTAATGATGGTGCTGTTGTTTAGTGAGGCCAGTTCTTTGTTGCTGTTTTGGGACTGTTCTTTGGGACTGTTTTGCATATTGCAGATACCTAGTATTCTCCCAGAATGCCATTAGAACTCCCAGTCTTTGTTTCTGGACACCCTCTGGGGAAAGGGGCGATATTGGCTTGGTTGACTTCTTTCTTTTTTTTAAGACAGTCTCGCTGTGTCGCCCAGACTAGAGTGTAGTGGTCTTTTTTTTTTTTTAAACAGTCTTGCTATGTCGCCCAGACTAGAGTGTGGTGGCACAGTGTCACAACCTGCACCATCCTCCTCAGCCTCCCAAGTAGATGGGATTACAGGCATGTGCCACCACGCCTGGCTAAATTTTGTATTTTCAGTAGAGATGGGGTTTCAATATGTTGGCCAGGCTGGTCTCGAACTCCTGCCCTCAAGTGATCTGCCTGCCTTGGCCTCCCAAAGTGCTGGGAATTACAGGTGTGAACTACTGTGCCTGGGCTGGCTTAGCTGACTTCTTGTTTGGAGTTTTGACTTTTGGACCAGCTGAAGAATCTGATACTTTAAAATACTAAAGGCCACAGAAGCAATGGGGTGGGGGTTGTAAACCAGCCGGGGAAAGAGAGGGTGTCTTCTCTCGCAGAGACAGAAAAATTGATTAAACTTCCTTACACATTTATACTAGGCTGGGCGGGGCAGATCACTTGAACCCAGGAGAGCAATGCAAAAACCCCGTATTTACAAAATAAAAATTAGCTGCGTGTGGTGGTGTGTACCTGTGGTCCCGGCTGCTGGGGAGCCCAGGGAGGTTGAATGCAGTGAGTTGCGATCGTGCCACTGCACTCCAGTCTGGGTAACAGAGCGAGACCCTGTCTCAAAGAAAACAAAAGATAGAAAGTGTGTAAAAATAATTTTTTTAAAAAAATTATCTTTTAAACCAGAGTTGTTTTGTTTGTTTGCCCACCACCATACCCAGCTAATTTTTGCATTTTTAGTAGAGAAGGGGTTTCACCACATTGGCCAGGCTGGTCTCGAACTCCTGACCTCTGGTGAAAGTGCTGGGATTATAGGCGTGAGCCACCACGCCCGGCCAACTGCTTACTTTTGAATTTTTTCTTAGATATGAACATAGCAAGCCATTGAAACAGGAAGAAGCAACTGCTACAGAGCTAACTACAAAGTCATCCCTTGCTGCTTCCTCAAGTCTCTCATCGATAGTTGGACCACTTGTTGAAATGAATACAGGCGAAGCTGAGTCAAGAAATTCAAACTTTGCAACCGTAGGAGCAGGTTCAGAGGACTGGGTGAATGCTATTGAGTTTGTTCCTGGGCAACCCTACTGTGGCCGTAGTAAGTATTCTGAAGAAGAAAATAAGAGTTAGAGGGCTTGGATAGCAGTTCATCCATTTGCTTAGCTTTGACAACTTTCCCCTTTCTGATTCCATTCCTTTTTTAGTTTAATCTTAGTACAGTACTTTAATTTGGATTACCTAAGATTTACAGATAGAGTGAAGGAAACTTTGAATCCCAGTGAAATGAATTCAGAATGTTTTGAAAAACTGAATCCTCTCTTTAATGAGTACTTTTTGAAATTAAATTTCAATTACCCAAGACGTAGATAAAGAAGCAGTGTTTTTTGTTTTGTTTTGTTTTACAAGTCTAATCTTGGAAATACCAGCGTTAGAAATCTGTAGCCCAGGCTAGAGTGCAGTGGCCGGATCTCAGATCCCTGCAAGCTCCGCCTCCCGGGTTCACGCCATTCTCCGGCCTCAGCCTCCCGAGTAGCTGGGACTACGGACTACGGACGCCCGCCACCTCGCCCGGCTAGTTTTTTGTATTTCTTAGTAGAGACGGAGTTTCACCATGTTAGCCAGGATGGTCTCGATCTCCTGACCTCGTGATCCACCCGTCTCGGCCTCCCAAAGTGCTGGGATTACAGGCTTGAGCCACCGCGCCCGGCCAACATTCCTTTCTTTCAAGTGAAGAAATTAGTTCAGTAGACTGTTTTGGTATTTAATTGCAGTTTTATTTTCATTTTTTGAAGTTAGATTCTCAGTTCCCTTATAGTTCATGTATCTGCCTTATCGTTTGGACTTTTATCACCCTCTTACACATTTTCAGCTGCACCTTCCTGCACTGAAGCACCCCTGCAGGGCAAGGAAGAATCAGAGAAAGAGCAAACCGCCGTGGAGACGAAGAAGCAGCTGTGCCCCTATGCTGCAGTGGGAGAGTGCCGATACGGGGAGAACTGTGTGTATCTCCACGGAGATTCTTGTGACATGTGTGGGCTGCAGGTCCTGCATCCGATGGATGCTGCCCAGAGATCACAGCATATCAAAGTAAGTCTTTAGGGAGTGTGTGTGTTATTAGGTGTGATAATCATTATTTGCCTTTTCACAGCATGGTGGGTTTATTTCAGAGAAACATTTGATGAATTGAATGGTTATCAGTGAGTAGGGAAGTTTTCCTTCCTTGGGCTTCTTGGATGCTTTATCAAGAAGTCCAGTGAACAAAATTAACTGGGCATGGAGGCGTGTGTCTGTAGTCCCAGCTACTTGGGAGGTTGAGGCAAAAGAGAAAAAGAGGTCATACTTCCAGAACCTCAGACTATGGACTTCTAACATTTTTTTTCTCTTTTAAAAAATAATGTTTAGGCCGGGCGCGGTGGCTCACGTCTGTAATCCCAGCACTTTGGGAGGCCGAGGCGGGCGGATCACAAGGTCAGGAGATCGAGACCACGGTGAAACCCCGTCTCTACTAAAAATACAAAAAATTAGCCGGGCGCGGTTGTGGGCGCCTTAGTCCCAGCTACTCGGGAGGCTGAGGCAGGAGAATGGCGTGAACCCGGGAGGCGGAGCTTGCAGTGAGCCGAGATCGCGCCACTGCACTCCAGCCTGGGCGACAGAGCGAGACTCCGTCTCAAAAAAAAAAAACAAAAAAACAAAACAAAAAATAATAATAATAATGTTTCTGAGATTCACGCTGAACATATTTAATCTTTTGAAAATGCACATTTCATTGGTTTTTAGAATATTTACAGAGATGTGCAACCATTGCCATTTTACAAATTTTAGGATACTTTGATCATCCTACACCCATTAGCAGTCACTCTTCGTTTCACCCTTCCTCCAGCTCCTGGCAATAACGAATGTGCTTTGTCTCTGGATTGGCCTATTGTGGACATTTCGTATAAATGGAATCCTGTAATGTGGTCCGTTGTGACTGGCTTCTTTCACTTAACATACTGATTTCAAGGTTCTCCGTGTGGTTGTGTGTATCTGTTCTTAGTTGGTTTTTTTTTTTTTTTTTTTTTTTTTTTGAGACGGAGTCTCACGCTGTTGCCCAGGCTGGAGTGCAGTGGCGCGATCTCGGCTCACTGCAAGCTCCGCCTCCCGGGTTCCCGCCATTCTCCTGCCTCAGCCTCCTGAGTAGCTGGGACTACAGGCGCCCGCCACCGCGCCCGGCTAATTTTTTGTATTTTTAGTAGAGACGGGGTTTCACTGTGGTCTCGATCTCCTGACCTTGTAATCCGCCCGCCTCGGCCTCCCAAAGTGCTGGGATTACAGGCTTGAGCCACCGCGCCCAGCCTGTTCTTAGTTTTGATGGCTGAATTATTGTCATTGTATGACTAGACCACATTTGTTTTTCTATTCATGAGTTGATGAACACTTAGGTCATTTCCAGTTTTTGGCTATTATGAATAAGGCTGCTAGGAATATTGGTACATAGATTTTTTTGTGAAGATATGTTTTCAGTTCTCTTGGGTATATATACCTAGGAGTGGAATTGCTGGGTTACATAGGAACTCTATGCTTTATGTTTTGAGAAACTGCCATACTTTTCCATAGTGGCTTTAGGATTTTACATTTCCAGCAGCAATGTATGGGAGCCAGGGTAGGTTCAGAAGACAGTGTTATTACAAACTTTAAATTTATTGGAGCAAAGTTTGCTTCTAATCATTTCTATCTCTTTTAAGTTTCCATCTGTTTAAATTTGGTTGTAGGGGGTGAGGCATGTTATGAGGTAGACATAATTTGATCCCCTTGTTTGTTTGTTTGAGACAGTCTTGCTTTGTCGCCCAGGCTGGAGTGTAGCAGCACAATCTCGGCTCACTGCAGCCTCCGCCTCCCTGGTTCAAGCCATTCTCCTGCCTCAGCCTCCCGAGTAGCTGGGACTACAGGCGTGCACCACCATGCCCAGCTAATTTTTGTATTTTTAGTAGAGACGGGGTTTTGCCATGTTGGCCAGGATGGTCTCAAACTCCTGACCTCGTGTGATCCACCCAACCTTGGACTTTATAAAATATGATGTCCACACAAAAATTGGTACATGAATGTTCTTGGCAGCATTATTTATAATAGCCCCAAAGTGGGCTAATCTAACCTAACCTAAGTGTTCATCAATCTGTCAAGCTGAGTAGTTGAAAAATCTCGAAGATGGTTTTCTTTAAAGGCACAAGAGAGTTACGTGCCTGTCACCCTTATTTTCTGACAGGTTTTAACTAGGGTCTTAACCTCATGTAGAAACCAGAAATAACAAACATTGTGGAAAGCTGTCTTTAATGTAGTTGAGCTCCAGGTTTGGGGCAGAGAAAATTGGGTAATTTTTCCATTCCCAAAGTTGAGTCTTCATAGTTTGATTTTCTAGTATTGTTAAGTACCGCCGCAAAACAAACAAACAAAAAACCCAGAAAACACCACACCTGTGTTTACTAGTCAGCAAAGCTAATTTTTGTGTCAGCTTGGGAACATTGTTTTTTCAGTTGACTGTTTGATTCTTTGAACGTGCATCATTAACTGTTGGTCAAGTTTTTCAGGATTCAATGACTCGATTCCACTTGTTCTCTCTCCACCTTCTCTAGTCGTGCATTGAGGCCCATGAGAAGGACATGGAGCTCTCATTTGCTGTGCAGCGCAGCAAGGACATGGTGTGTGGGATCTGCATGGAGGTGGTCTATGAGAAAGCCAACCCCAGCGAGCGCCGCTTCGGGATCCTCTCCAACTGCAACCACACCTACTGTCTCAAGTGCATTCGCAAGTGGAGGAGTGCTAAGCAATTTGAGAGCAAGATCATAAAGTGAGACTCCTCCCCAGTCTTCATTTGTGCTTTCTCTTTTGGGGAAGAATTTAGTAACTTATGCCAACTTTCAACCAGATGGACCGCATTTAAATGCATGCATTTTATCTTGAAACTGGGATATTCTAATGGGGATTTCTTCTTTGTATTTCAGCTAGCTTCTAGGTTAGTTGGTCTATCTACCTACTTTTATTTGAATGAGGAAACCTTGTGTATCAGTTAGTAGAATCTTCGTGCTTTTTCTGAGGAGATTGTGTTTAATGGATTATTAGCCAGTTTAGGCTCAGTGAACAAACTGATCTAGCTCTGAATGTATGTTTCCTGACGTTTTACATTTTCCACTTTCCTATTCCATTCATTAAGCTAGCCAATAATCCACCATCCTTTAAAGATTGTTCTCATAACTGAACAAAAACCACATAATCTAAACAGAGCAAAGCTACAAGAAATAAATTTATTTAAACGAAAGAAAAAGGAGTCTGTGTGAAATGTCTTCTTTTGTTTTTGTTTTTTACCTAAGTTATATTAAAAAAAAAACGAACTGGCTAGCCGTTGAGTTGGATTTATAAAGGAGGTTGTTTTGCTTGAAAGAAATGGTCAGTTGTGTGACAGTATGTGGAACCCTTTCAGGAAATGCCCACGTGCCTTTCAGTTAAGTCTTTAAGTCTGGAGGCGACACACCAGGGTGTGTCCTTGAAGAGTGGGCCTGTGAAAGGGGAATTTGCATTGCAGCCTGTTCATTGTTTCCCAGGTCCTGCCCAGAATGCCGGATCACATCTAACTTTGTCATTCCAAGTGAGTACTGGGTGGAGGAGAAAGAAGAGAAGCAGAAACTCATTCTGAAATACAAGGAGGCAATGAGGTATGAGCACTGCAGCCTTTTCTCAAGCGAAGAGCCCAACAGAGCTTGGGTTCACTTTGAAAAGAATGGTGCTGCATTATACACTCCTACCTCCTTCCTACCCTTCTTTGACTTCCCAGGAGAGTTTATTTTGTCACCCTGATAACACTTACCCAGTACGTATGTTGCTATAACACAGTCCTTGGGGTCCATACCAAGGGACTGTGTTATAAAGAGGTCTCTATTGTTGACAAGGCCCCACGAGTGGGGTTCTGCGTTATTCTGAATCCATGTCATAGCTGTCCTGTGTTCTTGTGTGTTGGCTTTCTAGAAGATTTTCTCTCTATGGCATCTGCTTGTACTAGAGCTATTAACCAGCATAGACTTGAACAGAGTTATCGGTTTCTAGTTAGTGTTTCTTGCATTGGCACACACATGTTCATAAGAACACATCTTGGGGAGGGCTGTAAGCTGACATACTGGTTCTATCCCTACCTGTTTAAAGAAACCCCGGATGATAGTCAAATACAGACCTGAAATCCACTGTGAATAAGGGTTGCGATATTTTCCTTTCCAGCAACAAGGCGTGCAGGTATTTTGATGAAGGACGTGGGAGCTGCCCATTTGGAGGGAACTGTTTTTACAAGCATGCGTACCCTGATGGCCGTAGAGAGGAGCCACAGAGACAGAAAGTGGGAACATCAAGCAGATACCGGGTAACTCTCACTGTTTTTTTAAAAGAGGGGAAATTCCAAGGTATCAGTTGAGTCCTGCACATACTGGGGTAGGGGAAGGAAAAGGTTAACGCTCAGATCTGGGAGCGAAAGTGTAGAGTATTAAAGGAGGAAACAAACCTCAGAAGCCTGGGAGGGATAGGAAAGGAAAAAATGTGTTAAAGTTCTAGCCTAAACGATTTCCATCAAGTAACCATAGGGGAGGAAGTGGTAAATGGAAACCCTAACTAAGAAGTCTGGTTCGTCATGCCCTCTGGTGTGCTGGACGTTTTGCCTTATAAACAACAGGATAGAAGATACTGCTCGACAGTGCCATCCCTATCATGGCCTTGTTTTTTACAGGCCCAACGAAGGAACCACTTCTGGGAACTGATTGAGGAAAGAGAGAACAGCAACCCCTTTGACAACGATGAAGAAGAGGTTGTCACCTTTGAGCTGGGCGAGATGTTGCTTATGCTTTTGGCTGCAGGTGGGGACGACGACCTAACAGACTCTGAAGATGAGTGGGACTTGTTTCATGATGAGCTGGAAGATTTTTATGACTTGGATCTATAGCAACCTTGCGTGGCGTGTGAACTGGTCTGCTGACCCCAGACAGCAGCTGTGCCCTGTGGCGGTGCGGCAGGGCCTGTGTTCTCTCCTAGGCAGGCCTCTCAACTCCAGGTGCTGTCCTAAGAATTTTTACCCAGGGCCTGTCTTCTCAACCCCTCACCTTTCCCTGCGGAGTGTGTTGTTTTCCCTGTTGAAAAAAAGTTACAAAAATAAATCTTAAAGTTAGTTTTTTGTAACACAAATTTAACTGTCAGACAGTTAGTGTAGGTGTGTTGCGTCATCTGTTTTCAACCAGATTGCGTTTATGGACTTTTCACACACTCATTTTGAGGACCCCAGGTTCAAAAGTAAAAGCAGTGGCCCTGCTTTGGGGTCCAAGAATAGGAGTGATGGGTGAAGGGACCTAAGCTGGCCAATAGCCCTCTGCCCCAGACATGGGATGTGGATCCTTGAGGTTTCTGGTGAAATCTGCACATCTGTGTTTTTTTATCTGTTCCCTACCCTGTAATCCCTACCACGTGCACTTGTTCTGTGGTTTGGTCTCTTGTTTAATTGCACACAAGTAATACTACTGGGTAACCAGAATCAGGGGTGAATGTGTTGAGATTTCTACTGTTTTGCATGATAGGAAAATTGAGAAAGAATACATATAAAAGATAGAGAGGCATAACATCAATGCAGAGTTGGAAGTTGACTCCCAAGGGCTGACATGGTGTGTGTGAGTGTGGGTGTGTGATAAGCTTCTCATCCCTGCATAGATGCAGTATTCTTAGCCTTAGTAGAAAAACTTGGTTTAGTGGTTTAAGCCTTGTGTGACGGATAGATCTTAAAGGGCAAAGCAGTATATTGGTAGTTGTCAATATAGCAGTGCTAGCTCTGTCTATATAAATAGAGAAATGGGGTTAGCCATAGAGGTTAAAACTACCTGGTTATCCCATATATTAACACAAACTGGGTCTTGGATACACAGTTGTATTTAATGTTTTACGATCTAGCCTTTCCAGTACAGGCACTTTCTGAGAAACCTTTGTCCTCATTTGGGGCATTTTGTTGTCGGGTTTTTAGTGTTTGTTTTTGTGAGTATCTGCCTCATTCCACCCCTGAGCTTTCAGGTAGACAGATGTGGTTCAAAACTCTGTTCTAAGGTGTTTATTGTAGTGGAGTAATGGGTTTGCAGTGATAAGTCATACTTTTCCACCGAAGGGGAGGGCTTGGGAGAATCCCTGAGACTAGCTAAAGTTAAGTTGTTGAAAGAATTCCTTGATTGGAAATTTTACCTTTGTGTTTTGTTGCTCTGTTTCCTGAAAGTAACTCGGGGATGCTCCTGGTGTGTCCATCTACTGCTTTGATTCCTTGGATCCCGCTCATTCTTTCACTTTAAGAAAAAACAAATAATTGTTGCAGAGGTCTCTGTATTTTGCAGCTGCCCTTTTGTAAGAAGCACTTTTCCCAAATAAAACAATTTAAAAAAAAAGTTGGCTGTTCTGTGTAATGAGCTGTTTTGAAATGTGCCAATGTCAAAGAATAATGATTTTCTTTCACTGACTCTTCGATTGGTCTCTTGTCAGGTATTCGTGAGGATAGATAATTTGAGAAATGTGTGAGAGAGAGAAAGAGGAACCTTAACTAACCGGGGTCATCAAACAATTCTATACTTGAAAATGTTCAAGACTAACGCTGAGCCGCCTGATCAGCAAAAGGCACCAGCAATTTTCTGCCACCATGCACTTGTGGTTGAACTTGCTTCATGCCCTCAGATAACGGGGGAAGGTCATAACATAATTGTGTTTTGAAAGCTTGTTGTTCTGCATAATTATTTTGTGATTTTTTTTTTTTTTTTTTTTGGAGACAGAGTCTCGCTCTGTCTCCCAGGCTGGAGTGCAGTGGCCGGATCTCAGCTCACTGCAAGCTCCGCCTCCCGGGTCCACGCCATTCTCCTGCCTTAGCCTCCCGAGTAGCTGGGACTACAGGCGCCCCGCCACCTCACCCGGCTAGTTTTTTTTGTATTTTTTAGTAGAGACGGGGTTTCACCGTGTTAGCCAGGATGGTCTCGATCTCCTGACCTCATGATCCACCTGTCTCGGCCTCCCAAAGTGCTGGAATTACAGGCTTGAGCCACCGCGCCCGGCCTATTTTGTGAATTTTTAAGGAGTTTTCATTATTGTGAATTTTTTGTGACTAAGAACCATTCTGCCACTCCCGTGGAAGACTTCAGGTGACCTTTTTTCCACACTTGTAAAAATAACTTCCTTGATTTTAATATTTATATTAAGAATTTATGGCCGAGCATAGTAGCTCATGCCTGTAATCCCAGCACTTTGGGAGGCTGAGGCAGGCTGATCACGAGGTCAGGAGTTTGAGACCAGCCTGGCCAACATGGTGAAACCCCATCTCTACTAAAAATACAAAAATAAGCTGGGTATGGTGGTGCGTGCCTGTAATCCCAGCAACTCGGGAGGCTGAGGCAGGAGAATCACTTGAACCTGGGAGGTGGAAGTTTCAATGAGCCGAGATTGCACCATTGCACTTCAGCCTGGGCAGTAGAGTGAGTGGGAGACTCCACCTCATAGAAAAAAAAAAGAAAGAAAGAATTTATGCTATTGGGGCCGGGCGCGGTGATTCATGCCTGTAACCCCAGCACTTTGGGAGGTCAAGGCGGGCGGATCATGGGGTCAGGAGAGCGAGACCATCCTGGCTAACACGGCGAAACCCCGTCTCTACTAAAAATACAAAAAATTAGCCGGGCGTAGTGGTGGGCACCTGTAGTCCCAGCTTACAGACTGGCAGGCTGAGGCAGGAGAAAGGTGTGGGCCGAGATCATGCCACTGCACTCTAGCCTGGGCAAAAGAGCAAGACTCTGTCTCAAAAAAAAAAAAAAAAGAATTTATGCTATTGTAAAATGTTTAACCATCTAGGAATCATTTCTGAGTGTGCTTACTGTAGTCATGACAATAACTGGAGATCCACTGAGTAGTTTGTTTCCGTAAGCTTGCAGTACAGCAGCTCCCTGGGGGAGTTAAGCTCACCCTCAGCTGTACTAATCAGGCTATTCTGGGGACCTGCAGAGGGATGGGGAAGAAAGAGCCTGAGAGATGGGTTGGTAGTGCTGGAGCTAGGAGGTGGAGAGCCTTGAGCATTTCTGGAAAGTAGGAAGAAGCACCCTGTTTGCATATCTGAATCTGCAACAGGGAGAGAAGGGTATGGCAAGGTCCAGGGAGTGGCAATCAGTCACTTCTGGGGTGTAGAGAAGTGTATGTTTAGAGCAACTTTTGTATCTTGGAAAAGGCAGTGGAAGCGTCTGTACTAGTTGGAGTAATCTGGAATGCAGATTGCCCCGCTCGCTGGATGCTTTGAAGAGTGAGTTCTCTTCTTCCCGCTAGTGTTAATTGCCTGTTGCAAAACAAGCTGAGGTGTAAGCATTGATGGATGGAATGTCTTACTTTCTCATTTGTGCAAAACTACAATTTCAACCTCTTCCCTGCCAATATACACAATAAATGACATGGCATCGTGCCAGTGATTTGGGAGAGAAGCGGCTTGGTATTGATAAAGGTAGTCGATAAAGGAGAAGAAAGAGGCTTGATATTGATAAAGGTAGGTGTTGAAATGGTAGTCACAGTACTGGCAACAGATTTCCAATCCTGCTTTGTGGGTTCGTGGTTCCGTTGCAAGGCCCAGCTGACTTTCCTAGGCTGAAATGTGAGCAGAAGTGTCGTTTCTGGATGAAAGTTTAAGAGCCCACATGTGATCCTCTTTCCATGGCAACTAGTAAATTTTGAGAAGGTGACTGTTCAACCAGCCTGGGTCACCATGCTGGTATACTTAACTGGAACACTCAGTTAATCCATGAGGGACATGGAATGTGAGCAACTGATAAACCTTTGGGGTGAGAAGCCACTGAGCCAAACAGCCTGTCCTGTCTTGAAATCTTGTTTAAACTGTCATTGTATAAGGAAAATTAAGCAAAAGACTTTTTTTTTTTTTTTTTTTTTTTTTTGAGACGGAGTCTCACTGTCACCGGGCTCGAGTGCAGTGGCACAGTCTTGGCTCACTGCAGCCTCTACCCCTGGATTCAAGCGATTCTCCTGCCTCAGCCTCTTGAGTAGCTAGGCTACAAATGTGCGCCACCATGCCTAACTACTTTTTTTGTATATTTAGTAGAGATGGGGTTTCACCATGTTGGCCAGGATGGTCTCCATCTCCTGACCTCATGATCCGCCTGCCTTGGCCTCCCAAAGTGCTGTAATTACAGGCATGAGCCACCTCGCCCAGCTGAGAAATAATTTTTAAAAACAGTAAGTCCTGTTACTGACGTACTTGTTCATCTGAAGTGGTTAATACAAACTCTCACGCAGTGGCTGAGTTTTATTACTTTTCAGTGTCCAGGACTTATTTCACAAACCTTTAAACAAGTTTACATTGTTGATAAAGGAAGTGCTCTGTTGCAAATTGTTTTAAGACACAGCTTATTTCTTTGTATTGAATGACAGGAAGAGATCTGTTGCTGGTAATAGAATATGCCTTAGATCTTACTTCCCCAGAACTGTCCTGGGCTCTTTGTTTAGTTCACTAGGTCTTTATCTCAGCCCCCTCATCAGTGTATAGAAGAAATAACACCACACAGTACCTGAGCAAATAAAAGCATTTTTAGGTTCTAGTGATAGGCTTCGCGCACACGTGTGTTTTTGAGATGGAGTCTCACTCTATCACCCCAGCTGGAGTACAGTGGCACAGTTTTGGTTCACTGCAACCTCTGCCTCCTGGGTTCAAACGATTCTCCTGCCTTAGCCTCCTAAGTAGCTGGGACTATAGGTACATGCCATCACGCCCAGCTAATTTTTGTATTTTTCGTAGAGACAGGGTTTCGCCATATTTTGTTTGTTTTCTGAGACAGTCTTGCTCTGTCACCCAGGCTGGAGTGCAATGGCACAATCTCGGCTCACTGCAACCTCTGCCTCCTGGGTTCAAGCTATTCTGCCTCAGCTTCTCAAGTAGCTCAGATTATAGGCGCCAGCCACCACGCCTGGCTAATTTGTGTGTTTTTAGTAGAGGTGGGATTTCGCCATGTTGGCCAGGCAGATCTGAAACTCCTGACCTCAGGTGATTTGCCTCCCAAAGTGCTGAGACTACAGGCACCACCACACCTGTCCTAAAACACTTAATGGATGACCTCTTTAGCAAAATGAAGGTATCCACATATTTTAGAGATAATTTGAGTCCTTGTGCATACAGGCACTGTACTACTGCTAGAGATGCTGTGAGCAGAACAAAGTTTGCAGAACAAGTGCTCATCAAACTAGCCCATGTGGTCCCTTCCACTTCCCAGGTCCTTTGCAGTTTGGTTGGTGCTGCGGGGCTAACTCACATCATGTGCTGTGTGCCCTCCTTGTCATTGTCTCTGTTTCATGGAGGTATTGGAAGCTGTGTGTTAAAGTGGCATAGTCAGAAGAGAGGAGGGATCCTGGATCTCTGTGTCATGGATAGAAGAAGAGCTCCCACCCCCAAAATCAAATTTTGTGTAAACAGATAAGTTGAGATTTGGGAGTTTTTTGTTTTGTTTTGCCAGTAGCCTAATATGAAATATCCTAATAAGGCAGTTGTGGCCCTTCATAAAACTGGTGACTGCTTTCCATAGGGGGCCTGGGCTAGTCTGGCCATGGAAAGCTCATTTGAATTGAGATCTGAATGGGAGAAAAGCTACCCTGCAGACAGAAGACATCCTGTGTTATAGCCTGAGGCAGGCAAAGGCAAGACATCCAACAGCTTTTCCTGGACATCACCATTAAGGACACTGGGTGGCCTACAGGGTGCATTCAACTTCCTGTGTTAGGTATAACTTTTACTTTCAGAAAAGTATATACGTGCAAGTCAGTAACATAATGTCAGTAACATTTACAGGAATAATGTTGGATTGCCTTAAAATATCAAAAACATTCTTCTACAATTTAATGCTTTAATAAACTGCGACACACTCACCTGATCATGACCTGCTGCGGTTGGAACCAGTCTCCAGCGCAGGGCTTCTCAGCCTTTAATGCGCAAATGAATGAGAGGAGGAGGTTCTTGTTAAAATGCAGATTCTGATTCATGGGTCTGGAATAGGCACAAGACACTTTTATTTCTTGAGACTGGGTTACTCTGTTACCCAGGCTGGAGTGTAGTGGCGCTGTCTTGGCTCACTGCAACCTCCACTTCCCGGGTTTAAGTGATTCTCCTGTCTCAGCCTCCCAAGTACCTGGGACTACGGGTGTGCATCACCACACCCAGCTAATTTTTGTATTTTTATTAGAGACGGGCTTCACCGTGTTGGCCAGAATGGCCTTGATCTCCTGACCTCGTGATCAGCCCGCCTTGGCCTCCCAAAGTGTTGGGATTACAGGTGTGAGCCACCGTGCCCAGCCACTTAAAAAAAAAAATTTAAACTTGGTTCCATAGGCCAAAACCAGTAAGAGCAAATCCTGCAGGCCAAATGCATGTAGAGGAATTTTGATTTAACATTTGAAATAATTTACAACTGAAAATGACCATATGGAAGTGCAGACTGTATTAAGTAAGGGGGTGTAGCAAGGGTACTAGTAAAAGAACTCCAAACACCCTTTTACCCTGCTGGGGTTCAATAACCAGTCAAATCTAGCAAGTTAGTGATTGATAAACCATCACGCATGCAACGTTGAAAGGCCCAGTCCTTTCTTTAGTCTGATTTTTGAAGTATTCTAATAATAACAGCTATTATTCTATTAAGCCAGTAAGTCTTCAGTAAACATATTTCTGTTATGATGGGTGGCGTCAGGTAAGTGGTTGAGTTTGAGAGGACACATGTGATTTCTTTTTTTTTTTTTTTTTTTTTTTTTGAGACGGAGTCTCACTCTGTCCCCCTTGCTGGAGTGCAGTGGCCGGATCCCAGCTCACTGCAAGCTCCGCCTCCCGGGTTCAGGCCATTCTCCTGCCTCAGCCTCCCGAGTAGCTGGGACTACAGGCGCCCGCCACCTCGCCCGGCTAGTTTTTTTGTATTTTTTAGTAGAGACGGGGTTTCACTGTGTTAGCCAGGATGGTCTCGATCTCCTGACCTCGTGATCCACCCGTCTCGGCCTCCCAAAGTGCTGGGATTACAGGCTTGAGCCACCGCGCCCGGCCCACATGTGATTTCAAAAGCATTGAATGTAGAACTTTTTGCTCGGAATCGCAGCCCCATTATCGTCTTTCACCACTGCATACTGCTGGGTGCCCTGTATGTCTCCCTTCAATCCCATTGTTATTCTCCCCATCGAGGCTTGTCAACTGCCTCCTTCCATCACACCCTAAAGACCATCTATGAGCTAAACTTTAGTCTTAATCTATTTCTCATGCCATCTCTTTTTTATGGAGATCTAATTTACATACCCTAAAATTCACCCTTTTAGAGGGTACAATTTAGTGGTTTTAAAAATACAATGTTGGGGAGGGGCGCGGTGGCTCAAGCCTGTAATCCCAGCACTTTGGGAGGCCGAGACAGGCGGATCACGAGGTCAGGAGATCGAGACCATCCTGGCTAACACGGTGAAACCCCGTCTCTACCAAAAAATACAAAAAAACTAGCCGGGCGAGGTGGCGGGCACCTGTAGTCCCAGCTCCTTGGAAGGCTGAGGCAGGAGAATGGCGTGAACCCGGGAGGTGGAGCTTGCAGTGAGCTGAGATCCGACCACTGCACTCCAGCCTGGGCGACAGAGCGAGACTCCATCTCAAAAGAAAAAAAAAAATACAATGTTGGCTGGGCTCATGCCTGTAATCCCAGCACTTTGGGAGGCCAAGGCAGGTGGATCACCTGAGTTCAAGAGTTTGAGACCAGCCTGGCCAACATGTTGAAACCCCAGTTCTACTAAAAATACACAAAAATTAGCCTGGTGTGGTGGCATGCACCTGTAGTCCCAGCTACTCAGGAGGCTAAGGCAGGATAATTGCTTGAACCCGGGAGACGGATGCTACGGCGAACCAAGATCACACCACTGCACTGCAGCCTAGATGATCGAATGAGACTTTGTCTCATAAAAAAACAAAAAACAGGCTGGACACGGTGCCTCGTTCCTGTAATCCCAGCACTTTGGGAGGCCGAGGTGGGTGGATCACCTGAGGTCAGGAGTTCGAGACCAACCTGACCGACATGGAGAAACCCCGTCTCTACTAACATATACAAAATTAGCCGGGTACATGCCTGTAATCCCAGCTACTTGGGAGGCTGAGGCAGGAGAATCGCTTGAACCCGGGAGGCGGAGGTTGCGGTGAGCAGAGATCACACCATTGCACTCCAGCCTGGCCAACAAGAGTGAAACTCTGAACCCCGTCTCAAAAACAAACGAACAAACAAAAAACCAGAAAGAGTATGCAGTACTCACCACTAACTCGAGAACATTTTCATCACCACCCCCCTATCACCCCAAAAACCACTATACCCATTGGCAGTCACTCCCCATTTCTGTTTCCCTAGCCCCTGGCAACCACTAACCCATGCTACTACTACATAGAGACAGGATTTCTGTCTATGGATTTGCCTGTTCTGGACACTTCATATAAATGGAATTGTATAATCTGGCTTTTTGTGACTGGTTTCTTTGATTTAGCATAATGTTTTCAAGTTTCATCTGTGCTGTAGCATTTATCCGTACTTCATTTCTTTCAATGGATGGACAGTGTTTTATTGCAGGGGTCCTCAACCCAGGCTGGAGTGCAGTGGCATGATCTTGGCTCACTGCAACCTCTGCCTCCTGGGTTCAAACAATTTTTGTGCCTCAGTCTCCTGAGTAGCTGGAATTACAGGCGCTGGAATTGTGTGTTTTTTGGGGGGTTTTTTTTTTTTTTGATACAAAAATGTAAGCCGGGCACAGTGGCTCACGCCTGTAATCCCAGCATTTTGGGAGGCCAAGGCGGGTAGATCACCTGAGGTAGGGAGTTCGAGACCAGCCTGACCAACATGGAGAAACCCTGTCTCTACTAAAAATACAAAATTAGCTGGGCGTGGTGGCGCATGCCTATAATCCCAGCTACTTGGGAGGCTGAGGCAGAAAAATTGTTTGAACCCGGGAGGCGAAGGTTGTGGTAGGCTAAGATCATGCCATTGCACTGTAGCCTGGGTAACAGGGGCAAAACTCCCATCTCAACGAAAAAAAAAAAAGTAAAATTACCAAAGACATTTTGGACTGAATATTAGATGATATTAGTGAATCACTGTAAATTTCCTTGGATGTGATCGTTGTATTTAGGAGAATATTCTTTAAACTTTTTTTTGTTTTAATTTTTTTGAGACAGGGTGTCAGTCTGTTGCCCAGGCTGGAGTGCAGTGGCATGATCTTGGCTCACTGCAACCTCTACCTCCTGGGTTCAAGCAATCCTCCTGCCTCTGCCTCCCAAGTAGCTGGGATTACAACCGTGGGCCACCATGCCCAGCTAAGAGGAGAATGCTCTTATTTGTAGGAAATGCATGTTAAACCTTTGGGGGGCTGAAGTGTGATATCTACTATATATCAAATATGGGAAAATTATAACAAAATTCAAATCTAGGTATGTGGGTGATGGGTAGACATTCATTGTTCTGTTCTATTATTTCAACTTTTCTCTGTGTTTGAAGTTTTTCATATAAAAAGGTAGGAGACGTCAGGTGTGGTGGCTCACGCCTATAATCCCAGCACTTTGGGAGGCTAAGGTGGGTGGATCACTTGAGGTCAGGAGTTTGAGACCCTGTCTGGTGAGCTCCTGGCAGAGTTCAGGTGAAACCCCGTCTCTACTAAAAATACAAAAATTAGCCAGGAATGGTGGTGGGCGCCTGTAATCCCAGCTACTCGGGAGGCTGAGGCAGGAGAATTACTTGAACTCAGGAGGTGGAGGCTGCAGTGAGCTGAGATTGCACCACCGCACTCCAGCCTGGGCAACAAAGCAAGACTCCATCTCAAAAAAAAAATGTTAGGAGAGAAATATTATTTTTTCACATCTCACTAGCTATCTAGAATACAGTCAGGAAGGGAAAAAGCTTGGAAACTCTGCTGTCCATAGCAGCAGAAGGCACTGAGGGGCTGGGGAACTAGAAGGATGGTGTATATGTATGTATGGGCAGGGGTCGGGGGGATGCTGCAGAAAAGCCAGGGAAATGAAAAAATCCAAAGATGAAGTGCTGGCTAATATAAGCCAAGTTGGCATTTTATTATAAATAGTGATCAAAGAGAATTAATGGTGGCCACCCAGGTTCCCAGCTCTTTCATCACAAGCTTCTTGTGTGACTACATAAAGAACCTCATTCTGCTGAAGAAGAACCTCATCTTAAATCACCTCATTCCAACAGCCTGAGAAGCATAGGAGTACATTGTGGTGCCAGAACCAGGTGCCTTATTTATTTATTTATTTATTTAATTTGAGACAGGGTCTGGTTCAGTCACCCAGGCGGGAGTGCAGTTGTGGATCTTGGCTCATTGCAACCTCTGCCTCCCGGGCTAAAGCCCTTCTCCAACCTCAGCCTTCCAATTAGCTAGGACCACAGACTCCCACAAACATGCCTGGCTATTTAAAAAATTTTTTCTGTAGAGATGGGGGTCTCCTCACTATATTGCCCAGGCTGATCTCCAACTCCTGAGCTCAAGCGATCCTCCCACCTCGGCCTCCCAAAGTGGGATGACTGGCATGAGCCACCGCGCCTAACCTGAGACCCTGTTACACACACCCACACACTCCAAAGAGTGCCAGTGACACGCTGCTGCATGAGCCTGCGAGGAATGGGAGTACAGGGTGGCTGGATGCTCCAAGCTGCATGTTGTGAGGTTGTAGAAATAACTGATACTAGCGCTCGGCAGGCGACCCGCGGGCCAGGCGTCACAGGTGGCTTCTCCGGGCACGTTGCGCGCGGGTGTCGCTGCTGCCTGTGGGCCCCGGCCGAGCCTTCGTGCACCCCAGCTCAGGAGGGCCCTCCTGGACCCTGGAGTGGTCCCTCGTCGCGGAGAAGCCAGATGGGGCCCAGCGGCGGCTCGTTGGGGACGGGATCCAGCGCTTTGAGAGGCGGCTTCACGCTGGTGGGGATGAAAACGCTGCAGGCGCACAGCGGGAAAACCCTGCTACCCAAGGCCTGCGAAGGGTCCAGTGTGGTCCCGCGCCCCGGGACCACATGGGGAGACTTCAGCGCCCACATCAGCAGGAACCTCTTCCAGGCAAGAAACTCTGTGGAGGGGGCTCGGAGACGGATCCCGCTGTGGTTCCCGATCAGGGACCTGGTGAGCTGGGCACGGCGCCAGCACAGCTGCGGCCACCCAGCCTGAGGCCCAGGCCACCCTCCCAACTCCCTCGGTCAGCAAGAACCCAGGCCCACACCCATATCTGCCTCTCCCAAACCGCTTCCCTGTTCACCTCTGCCCCGCCCCACCCAGAGGAGTTTGAGCCACCAACTTTAGTACCTGTAATCTCAGCTACGCGGAAGGCTGAGGCAGGAGAATCCCTTGAGTCCAAGAGTTCAAGATCAGCCTGGGC
Source organism: Macaca nemestrina (assembly GCF_043159975.1). Taxonomy (NCBI): domain Eukaryota; kingdom Metazoa; phylum Chordata; class Mammalia; order Primates; family Cercopithecidae; genus Macaca; species Macaca nemestrina. Next base: position 18,542,337 of record NC_092128.1, read on the forward strand.
AATGCAGAGAGACTCCATCTCTAAAATATAATATTTTTTTTCATAGGCATGCACCACCCCACCTGGCTAATTTTTCTATTTTTAGTAGAGATGGGGTTTCACCATGTTGGCCAGACTGGTCTTGAACTCCTGACCTCAAGTGATCTACCTGCTGTGGCCTCCCAAAGTGCTGGGATTACAGATGTGAGCCGCTGCACCTGGCCCCTAGAATTTTTAAATGGAATAAGGTAGGAGTCTCTCCAAAGAGGGAGTTTTCTTTGAAGATTACATCTTGGTCAGTGGATTCATCAAGAAACGTAGGAGGGTTTCCTGTACTGAAGTTGTTTGAACTCTGCTCTTCACCCCAACCCTTCTCCAGGTCTTAGTAGGTCTGAGCTGGATGGGCAGCTGTCACCTTACTCTTCTCACTTGCCTGGGGTTCATAATGGAGCCTGCTTTCCCCAGAGGCTTCACCCATGGCCAAGTCAGAAGAAGATAGTCCAGGGGCCCAGTGTGGTGGCTCACACCTGTAATCCCAGCACTTTGGGAGGCTGAGGCAGGAGGATTGCTTGAGCCCAGGAGTTTGAGACCAGCCTGGGCAGCATAGAAAGACCCCATCTATTTTTTTTTTTTTTGAGATGGAGTCTCGCTCAGTTGCCCAGGCTGGAGTGCAGGGGCTCGATTTCAGCTCACCACAACCTCTGCCTCCCAGGTTCAAGTGATTCGCCTGCCTCAGTCTCCCGAGTAGCTAGGACTACAGGCATGTGTCACCATACCCGGCTAATTTTTCTATTTTTAGTAGAGACGGGGTTTCCCTATGTTGGCCAGGCTGGTCTCTAACTCCTGACCTCGTGATCTGCCCGCCTCGGCCTCCCAAAGTGCTGGGATTATGGGCATGAGCCACCACGCCCAGCCACAAGACCCCATCTTTACAAAAAATACAAAAAATGAGGTGGGTATGGTAGTGCAAGCCTGTAGTCTCAGCTAGCTATTCATGGGGCTGAGGTGGGAGGATCACTTGAGCCTGGGAGGTCAAGGCTACAGGGAGTTATCTATGATCATGTTACTGCTCTCCAGATTGGGTGGCAGAGTGAGACCATATCTCTTAAAAAAAAAAGAAAAGAAAAGGAAAAAAAAAAAAAGATAGTCCAGAGAACCCAAGGAGCACTGCCTCAGCCTTTTCTGTGGGCCAGGCAACCCGAGGCCTTTCCAGGATTGGTCATCATGAGTGACACACAGCATCCCTCCGACATCCAGTCAATTTCATATCCCTCTGTTCCTATGCCCTGGAAATTATGCTGCATTAACCATGTGTGATTTGATCTTGGAACCTGTTAGGAAATTATTCTAGAAATGGCGTTTGTCGGCCGGGCGCGGTGGCTCAAGCCTGTAATCCCAGCACTTTGGGAGGCCGAGACGGGCGGATCACGCGGTCAGGAGATCGAGACCATCCTGGCTAACACGGTGAAACCCCATCTCTACTAAAAAATACAAAAAACTAGCCGGGCGAAGTGGCAGGCGCCTGTGGTCCCAGCTACTCGGGAGGCTGAGGCAGGAGAATGGCGTAAACCTGGGAGGCGGAGCTTGCAGTGAGCTGAGATCCGGCCACTGCACTCCAGCCTGGGCGACAGAGCCAGACTCAGTCTCAAAAAAAAAAAAAGAAATCTTAAAAAAAAGAAATGGCGTTTGTCAGAACATGCTGGCACCAAGAAGCTGTAGAAGGTCCTTTCTGGGGCTGAAGGGCACAGGGCTTGGAATAGCGGCAGGAAGGGTTTTGCGAACCCTCTTTCTGAAGAGACACCACCCCAGAATTTCACATCCCCCACCATAACTCTTCCCTGGGCAGGCTAAGTGGCAGGCACCAGCCGCAGGGGCTCTGTGAGGTTGGGTGTAGGTAGTTCCGGGCTGTTTGCTCTGTGGATGGACAACGAAGTCCTTTACCATCGCTTCTTGTGAGGACAGTGCTTTGACATATGCATTTTCAGATAATGTGAGTTTCTCAAGAATTTCTTTATGTCATCAAGCGTACTTGTGCCAACACATGGAATAGAGAAGGGCTTTATTCTCAAGGAACTAGTAGGCCACAGGGAAGATGCACCCCTTTCCACCTCTTCCCAGGTGGCAAGGCCTTAAATCCCAAACCAAGTGTCCAGACACTGAGCTTCAGTTCCCTGATGGCTGCTGAACAACATGACAATGATTCCCTATCACCTTTGTCTTGCTTTTATATCTTTTTTTTTTTGAGATGGAGTCTTGCTCTGTCGCCTAGGCTGGAGTGCAGGGGCGCAATCTCGGCTCACTACAGCCTCTGCCTCCTGGGTTCCAGCGATTCTCCTGCCTCAGCCTCCTGGGTAGCTGGGATTACAGGCACATGCCACCACACCCGGCTCATTTTTTGTATTTTTAGTAGCGACGGGGTTTTGCTATGTTGGCCAGGCTGGTGTTGAACTCCTGACCTCAGGTGATCCTCCCACCTCAGCCTCCCAAAGTACTGGGATTACAGGCATGAGCCACCGCGCCAGGCCTGGTTTTATATTTTCAAAGCATTTTCACAGCCATTCCCTCTCTTGGTCCTCACAAGTGTTTAATTAAGCAACGGCATCATATGCTTGAGCAAAGGGAATTCACAGAGGTGTGTGACTTGCCCAAGGATACATAGTGCCCAAGCCTAGGGGTTTGAGTCTCACACCATCACCCTCTCCTTCTATCATGGGCCACGTTTGTCCAGGTGGGTTGCAGAGAGCTGTGGGCCCCTGCCTTGACTCGTTGACTAAGTGGGTGAGCCTGGGCACGTGCACACACACTGCCAAGTACCTGCACCCAAACACAGGAGGCCGCTATATTGGTGACAGACTTAGGAAGTTGGTTTTTCTGGTAGGTGTCCTGGTAGAGACAGTTGATTGAGTGAGGAAGGACCTGTGGATATGGCTGTGGTACCTCTCAGAACTTTAATGCAAATTCTTTTTATTTATTTATTTATTTGTTTGTTTGCTTGTTTGTTTATTTTTGAGACGGAGTCTCACTCTGTCACCCAGGCTGGAGTGCAATGGTGCAATCTCGGCTCACCGCCCCCTCTGCCTCCCAGGTTCAAGTGATTCTCTTGCCTCAGCCTCCTGAGTAGCTGGGATTACAGGCATACGCCACCACACCTGGCTGATTTTTGTATTTTTAGTAAAGACGGGGTTTCACCATGTTGGTCAGGCTGGTCTCGAACTCCTGACCTCAGGTAACCTGGCCTAATGCAAATTCTTAACTGGACCGTGGAAGCCAGGGTTTGGCAGCTGGTCTCAGAACTTGCCCTTTGTGAACACAGTGAGGAGAGGAGGGTTCTGTAAGGAAGGGCAGACACTCCAGCAAAAACGAGGGACTCACATGACTCCTCCGGGCTGCGGCTTGTTTAGGGGAGCTGCTCGGGCGACTGGTGTCTTTGTGTGGAGCCCTCCCTCCACTCGGCACCAAGCAGCCATCTGCATCCCCTCAACACCTGTCTGGGAGGCCTGGAGTGGAGGACACCTATGCATAGAAAAACAATCTCCCAGTGGGGATGTCCACACTAGGATGATGGCTGTCCTAGCGGTGATCTCAGGCGTTCCCAGAAGGCCTCCTTCTCTCTAGATGCCTTTCTTTTCCTGTGATCCTGTGAGCTGAAGTCCTGGCTACAGTTCCAACCTTACAGCTTTATGTATAGGTTTGTGTCTTTGATTCCCATCAAAATACAGGTGTCTCAGGGAAGACGGGTACTCCAGGCTGCCATTGGCCTCTGACCTGAGATCTCTTCCTGGGGGTGGAGGAGGAGGGAAAGAGGGTGAGGCTTGCTTTCAGCCGAGGCTGCATGGCTGCTGCTCAGAACGGGAGAGGGCTAGCCCCCATGGGAGGCACGGCAGGCCCTTCATCTTGATCGGTGCCCACCCTGTGCCGGCACTGGGACACACACTGAACAGATTGATGGATCCATTCCTCAAGAATAGACTAATCAACAAGGAAGGAAGACTCTGTCGCAAGACAAGAAATGTCTAAAAGGCACCTTAACTGAGAAAAATGAAGAGTGCTTCCTGATGGTGAAGGAGAACTGGGAGGAGGCTCATGCTCCGTAGGTCTCCTAGTTTTGTCCTTCTTCTCTGTGGCTGGCTTAGTTTATGGATGTATCCCGAAGGTCAGAATTTAAATTCTGGCTCCTACCTAAGGACTCCTTGGGAACCAAGAAATGTATAAAGGAGCAGGAGAATAACTTAAGGCCAAGGAGAAGACCAGTCCAGGGAAGGAGCCCAAAGACTGCCTTCCTCTCGCTGAAAGGCAGATGGGCTGTGATTGGGGCCCTGATACTCAGATGCTAAGAGTGGAGCAGGGAGCCGGGCGCGGTGGCTCATGCCTGTAATCCCAGCGCTTTCGTAGGCCAAATCAGGCGGATCACCTGAGGTTGGGAGTTAGGGACCAGCCTGACCAACATGGGAGAAACCCTGTCTCTACTAAAAATACAAAATTAGCTGGGTGTGGTGGTGCGTGCCTGTAATCCCAGCTACTCGGGAGGCTGAGACAGGAGAATCACTTGAACCCAGGAGGCAGAGGTTGCAGGGAGCCAGATCGTGCCATTGCACACCAGCCTGGGCAACAAGAGCGAAACCCAATCTCAAAAAAAAAAAAAAAAAAAAAAAAGGGCTGGGCGCAGTAGCTCACACCTGTAATCCCAGCACTTTGGGAGGCCGAGGGGGGCGGATCACGAGGTCAGATCGAGACCATCCTGGCTAACATGGTGAAACCCCGTCTCTACTAAAAATACAAAAAATTAGCCGGGTGTGGTGGCACACGCCTATAGTCCCAGCTACTCTGGAGGCTGAGGCAGGAGAATCGCTTGAACCTGGGAGGCAGAGCTTGCAGTGAGCCAAGATCACGCCACTGCACTCCAACTTGGGCAACAGAGCAAGACACTGTCTCAAAAAAAAAAAAAAAAGAGTGGAGCAGGGAAAGGGGGAACTGAGAGCTACTGCTGGATGAGAGGATGCTGGATGAGAGAAAGTCCAAGGATGTTAAGAGTAGCAGGCTGGGCGCAGTGGCTCAAGCCTGTAATTCCAGCACTTTGGGAGGCTGAGGCGGGTGGATCACCTGAGGTCAGGAGTTCAAGACCAGCCTGACCAACATGGTGAAACCCTGTCTCTACTAAAAATACAAAAATTAGCCAGGTGTGGTGGTATACCCCTGTAATCCCAGCTACTCAGGAGGCTGAGGCAGGAGAATCACTTGAACCTGGGAGGTGAAGGTTGCAGTGAGCTGAGATCGTGCCATTGCATTCCAGCCTGGGTGACAGAGTGAGATTCCATCTCAAAAAAAAAAAAAAAAAAAGAGGAGCAGCAGAACGCAGCTGGTACCTCTTTCCCCTCCACTGGCATCACAAACCAAGGGGACCATTCACTTCCCACAGACCTCACACAACTTCTGGCCACAAGAAGCAGCTCAGTAAATGGCAGCTGCAGTCATAAGTGGTGTTTGTCCTCCGGAAGCCCCAGGTGAGTGTGCACAGCTCCCTGGGACCCTGGAAGGGCTCCCTGGCCTGCTCCTGCTGCCTACCCTGATGTCCCCTAACACAGTCCTGGAAACGAGGGGCGCCTGGTGCCTTCCAGCCTCCTCTTACATGTTTAGTTCTGAAATCCAGGGTTACTCCATTCCAGAAGGCACCAGCTGCTCTCTGGCCACATCTTACAGAAGGGGCAGTACAACGCTGGCTTGATATTCATCTATGAACCAATTTAATTTTAATTCAAAAATGACTTCTGATCTGGCAGATGATTTGGGGTTCTAGAAAGAAATTGGGTCAGGCATGGTGGCTGACGCCTGTAATCCCAGCTTTTTGGGAGGCTGAGGTGGGAGAATCCTGTGAGCTCAGGAATTGGAGACCAGCCTGGGCAACACAGCAAGACTTCATTTCTACAATTAAAAAAGAAAAAAGAAAAAAGACTGGGTGCAGCGGTTCACGCCTGTAGTCCCAGCACTTTGGGAGGCCGAGACGGGCAGATCACGAGGTCAGGAGTTCGAGACCAGCCTGGCTAACATGGTGAAACCCCATCTCTACTAAAAATACAAAAATTAGCTAGGCGTGGTGGCGGGCGCCTGTAATCCCAGATACTAGGGAGTTGAGGCAGGAGAATCGCTTGAATCTGGAAGGGGGAGGTTGCAGTGAGCCAAGATCGCATCATTGCACTCCAGCCTGGGCAACAAGAGTGAAACTCCGTCTCAAAAAAAAAAAAAAAAAAAAGGCCGGGCATGGTGGCTCATGTCCATAATCCCAGCACTTTGGGAGGCCAAGATGGGTGGATCACGAGGTCAGGAGTTCAAGACCAGCCTGGCCAACATGGTGAAACCCAGTCTCTACTAAAAATACAAAAAAAATTACCTGGGCGTGGTGGTGGGCGCCTATAGTCCCAGCTACTTGGGAGGCTGAGGCAGGAGACTCACTTGAACCCAGTAGGTGGAGGTTGAGGTTGCAGTGAGCCGAGATCGCACCACTGCATTCCAGCCTGGGTGACAGAGTGAGACTCAGTCTCAAAAGAAAAAAAAAAAAGAAGAAGAAGATCAGGCGTGGTGGCTCATGCCTATAATCCCAGCACTTTGGGAAGCTAATGTGGGCAGATCACTTGAGCTCAGGAGTTCAAGATCAGCCCGAGCAACATGGTGAAACCTCGTCTCTACAACAAGTACAAAAATTAGCCAGGTGTGGTGGCGTGTGCCTGTAGTCCCAGCCACTTGGGAGACTGAAGTGGGAGAATCTCTTGAACCCAGGATGCGGAGGTTGCAGTGAGCCAAGATCCCACCACTGTACTCCAGCCTGGGTGACAGAGTATGACCCTGTCTCAAAAAAAAAAAAAAAAAGAAAAGAAAAGAAAAGAAAGAAAGAAAAAACATTGCAGGTGTCTCCCCTATCCCAGGTGGGTGGCCAAGGCAGCCCTGCTAGAATAGAGTGAATTCCAGTTCCATCTCCATCAGACAGTTCCTGACCATTTGGCAAGATGGTACTTCTGGTATTTCTGCTAAAAGGCTTTGCTCCCCAAAGTGAAGACCTGAGGTGTGAATGTCAGGAACAAAATGATAGCAGCATTCTGGTTTCTAATTGCGGGCTTTTGTTCCATTCTCCCTGCCTGAGCTGTTTCAAACTGCTCCAGAATGTTCCAAACAGCCTCTTCTCTCTCTTGCTGTTTTGCCTCCCTCCTCTCCTTCACTACGCTCTTCTTCAAGCAAGAAACAAAATTCGGTAGAAGGCAGCAGAAGCGTTGGGGAGACAGAAAAGTGAAAGGGGAGAAGAGTACAATTCGTCCTCCCTCTCCTGGCCTGAAGTCCTGCTTTCTCCGGAGTCAAGAGTCAGTGAAAACAATGGTGCTGGTTTTCCTGAGAGTCAGCAGCTACGACCTGTGGTGTGAGTCAAGGGAGAAGCGTGACCCATCCAGACTGGGAGGATTAGGGGTGAGCGGCAAGTCCACGCTGGGGTCTAAAGTGCCACTGGGGCAACACTACGGTATCCTGGCTACCTTTAGTTTCAGAGGCTGCCTCTTTGGTGGGTGTGACTGGCTTTGCAAACATCTTAGCAAGTGCAGTGGGTCTTTTCACTTGGACCCTGGGCCATAAGAACGGGGCTGGAGTCCAGTGGGAGGCTGTTCAGGGCACTCTCCCCATATAGGTGCAGGCTGTTGCGGGCGATCAGCTCCTTGGCCATGAGCACGAAGAGTTCGTCTATGTTCTTGGATTCCTTGGCCGATGTCTCCAAAACGGCCAGGAGGCCGTACTTCTCAGCCAGTGTGCAGGCATCTTCAAACAGGACGTGCCGCTTTTCCCAGAGGTCACATTTATTTCCTGGAAGGAAAAAGATAAGCAGATATTCCATTGAATAACTTAATCTGGTTTCTTTCAAGATGAACTTTACAAATAACATTTTAGTTCTTCAATAGGCATGCATGCATTCATTCACAAATGGTAATTGAGGGCACACTTTTTTGTTTGTTTGTTTCTTTTGTTTTTTTTTTTTTTTTTTTTTTTTTTGAGACGGAGTCTCACTGTGTCTCCCAGGCTGGAGTGCAGTGGCGTGATCTCGGCTCACTGCAAGCTCCGCCTCCCGGGTTCACGCCATTCTCCCGCCTCAGCCTCCCAAGTAGCTGAGACTACAGGCGCCCGCCACCACGCCCGGCTAGTTTTTTGTATTTTTAGTAGAGACGGGGTTTCACCATGTTAGCCAGGATAGTCTCGATCTCCTGACCTCATGATCCACCCGCCTCGGCCTCCCAAAGTGCTGGGATTACAGGCTTGAGCCACCGCGCCCGGCCTCTTTTGTTTTTTTGAGATGGAGTTTCACTCTTGTCTCAAGGTGGAGTGTAGGCTGTCGCCCAGGCTGGAGTGCAATTTGACTGTGGTGGTGATTAAAGGAATCTATGCATGTGATCAAATTGTGTATAATTATGCACAATTTGTCGCCCAGGCTGGAGTGCAATGGCGGAATCTTGGCTCACTGCAACCTCCATCTCCTGGGTTCAAGCGATTCCCCTGCCTCAGCCTCCCAAGCAGCTGGAATTACAGGCACCTGCCACCATGCCCGGCTAGTTTTGTATTTTTAGTAGAGATGGGGTTTCGCCATATTGGCCAGGCTGGTCTCAAACTCCTGACCTCAGGTGATCGCCTGCCTTGGCCTCCCAAAGTGCTGGGATTACAGGTGTGAGCCACCGCACCCAGCCCTTGCTCCTCTTTTTACTCTCTTTTTTTCCCCCCTCAAACAGCAGAGTGTTGGATGTTGTGTGAGACGGGGCTCATTTAGCTGAGTAGACTGTGATCGGGATTTGCTGGATTGGAGGTGCATAATGGAAGACTTTTGTTTTGAGATGGAGTCTCTGTCACTCAGGCTGGAGTGCAGTGGTGCTGTCTCGGCTCACTGCTACCTTTGCCTCCCAGGTTCAAACTATTCTTGTGCCTCAGACTCCCGAGTAGCTGGGATTATAGGCCAGTGCTACCATGCCTGGCTAATTTTTGTATTTTCAGTAGAGACAGGGTTTCACCATGTTGGCCAGGCTGGTCTTGAACTCCTGGCATCCAGTGATCTGCCCGCCTTGGCCTCCCAAAGTGCCTGGGATTATAGGCATGAGCCACCACGCCTGGCCTAAAGGACTTTCTGAGAAAGCTATAATTTACATACAATAAAAGTTTGCCATAGGCCGGGCGCGGTGGCTCAAGCCTGTAATCCCAGCACTTTGGGAGGCCGAGGCGGGTGGATCACGAAGTCAGGAGATCGAGACTATCCTGGCTAACACGGTGAAACCCCGTCTCTACTAAAAATACAAAAAAAAAAATTAGCCGGGCGTGGTAGCGGGCGCCTGTAGTCCCAGCTACTTGGGAGGCTGAGTCGGGAGAATGGCGTGAACCCAGGGGGCGGAGCTTGCAGTGAGCCGAGATCGCGCCACTGCACTCCAGCCTGGGAGACACAGCGAGACTCCGTCTCAAAAAAAAAAAAAAAAAAAAAAAAAAAGTTTGCCTTGGTTTCCCTGAGGCAGGAATCTAAAGATAAAATTACTTTCCCACAGGATTTGTTCTACCAGACATCAAGATTTATTACAAAACTGTAGTAATTAAGACAAGCTAGACTAGTGTTACTCAACCTGGTTTTCATTACTGTCCCCACAGGAGCCTCTGTAGAGATTTTTTTCCCCTACTTCCCCCTTCTTCTATAAAACATGTTTAAGCCTTTTATTTTGAAACAATTATAGATATATGGGAAGTCATTATATATGTATATATTATAGACACGTGTATATATACACACATATATACACACATATGTATATATACTCACGTATATATACACACACATATCTACACATATATACATATATACACACATATCTATGTGGGGAAAAGAAAGAGAGATCAGCCTGTTACTGTGTCTATATAGAAAGAAGTAGACATAAGAGACTCCATTTTGTTCTGTATTTGAGATGCTGTTAATCTGTGACCCTACCCCCAACCTTGTCCTTGCAAGAGACATGTGCTGCGGTGACTCAATGTTTAATGGATTTTGGGCTGTGCAGGATGTGTCTTTGTTAAACAAGTGCCTGAAGGCAGCTTGCTGGTTAAAAGTCATCACCATTCTCTTAATTTCAACTATCCAGGGACACGTACAGGGCCAAAGGTTGCAGGGACCTCTGCCTAGGAAAGCTAGGTATTGTCCAAGGTTTCTCCCCATGTGATAGGCTGAAACAATGCTGCTAAAAGGTTTATGGAGATGTTTGCATATGCATCTCAAGGCACAGCATTTTCCTTTAAACTTATTCATGTCACAGAGATTTTTGTTCATATGTCTTACTGCCGATTTCCTCCCTACAATGATCCTATTGTCCTGCCACTCCCTTATCTTTAAGATGGTAAAGATAATTATCAATAAATACTAAGGGAACTCAGAGACCGGTGCCGTCGTGGGTCCTCTGTAAGCTGAGCGCTGGTCCCCTGGGCCCACTTTCTCTTTCTCTATACCTTGTCTGTGTGTCTCATTTCTTTTCTCAAGTCTCTCGTTCCACCTAACGAGAAACACCCACAGGTGTGGAGGGGCAGGCCACCCCTTCATCTCTATACATATATATACATAGAGAGAGAGAGAGAGAGAGAGAAAGGGGGGGTCCAGTTTACTCTTCACCCAGTTTCCCCCAATGGTAATATCTTGTATAACTATAGCACATTATCAATATCAGGAAATTGACATGGGTGCTATCCACAGACTTTAATCAGATTTCTTGTCACGAGGCCAGGCTTGATGGCTCATGCCTGTAATCCCTGCACTTTGGGAAGCCGAGGCAGGTGGATCACCTGAGGTCAGAAGTTCAAGACCAGCCTGACCAACATGGCGAAACCCCATCTCTACTAAAAATACAAAATTAGGCCAGGCGCGGTGGCTCAAGCCTGTAATCCCAGCACTTTGGGAGGCTAAGACGGGCGGATCACGAGGTCAGAAGATCGAGACCATCCTGGCTAACATGGTGAAACCCTGTCTCTACTAAAAAAATACAAAAAAACTAGCCGGGCGAGGTGGCAGGCGCCTGTAGTCCCAGCTATTCGGGAGGCTGAGTCAGGAGAATGGCATGAACCTGGGAGGCGGAGCTTGCAGTGAGCTGAGATCCGGCCACTGCACTCCAGCCTGGGCGACAGAGCGAGACTCCGTCTCAAAAAAAAAAAAAAAATACAAAATTAGCTGGGTGTGGTGGTGGATGCCTGTAGTCCCAGCTACTTGGGAGGCTGAAGCAGGAGAATCACCTGAACCCAGGAGGCAGAGGTTGCAGTGAGCTGATATCGTACCATTGCACTGCAGCCTGGGCGACAACAGTGAAATGCCATCTCAAAAAAAAAAAAAAAAAAAATTTCTTGGCCAGGCGCGGTGGCTCACACCTGTAATCCCTGCACTATGGGAGGCCAAGGTGGGTGGATCACCTGAGGTCAGGAATTCGAGACCAGCCTGGCCAACATGGTAAAAACCCTGTCTCTACTAAAAATACAAAAAATTAGCTGGGTGTGGTGCCGGGCGCCTGTAATCCCAGCTACTCAGGAGGCTGAGGCAGGAGAATCACTTGAACCTGGGAGGCGGAGGTTGCAGTGAACTAAGATCGTGCCACTGCGCTCCAGCCTGGGCAACAAGAACAAAATTCTTTCTAAAAAATAAAAAATAAAAAGACTTCTTGTTATGAAATGAATCAATGTCCCACACACTTATTTGTGTGTATGTTTATAATTATACACAATTTGATCACATGCGTAGATTCCTTTAATCACCACCACAGTCAAAGCATTGAACAGCTCCATTCTCACAAAGCTGTCTTTCATGTTATTCCTTTATAACTCTCACCACCCCCGGTCCTCCGCCCCTGCTAACCACCAATCTCTTCTAGTTCTAGAATATTATATAAATGGATTCATATACGTAACCTTTTGAGATTATCTTTTTTTCTTTTTTTCTTTTTTTTTTTTTGAGACGGAGTCTCGCTCTGTCACCCAGGCTGGAGTGCAGTGGCCGGATCTCAGCTCACTGCAAGCTCCGCCTCCCGGGTTCACGCCATTCTCCTGCCTCAGCCTCCCGAGTAGCTGGGACTACAGGCGCCTGCCACCTCGCCCGGCTAAGTTTTTGTATTTTTAGTAGAGACGGGGTTTCACTGTGTTAGCCAGGGTGGTCTCGATCTCCTGACCTCGTGATCCGCCCGTCTCGGCCTCCCAAAGTGCTGGGATTACAGGCTTGAGCCACCGCGCCCGGCCTGAGATTATCTTTTTTTTCACTCAGCATAATTCCTTTGAGATCCATTCAAGTTGTTGTATAAATCAGTAGTTTGTTTTCTGCATACCACTAATGGTTTTCACTGCTGAGTAGTATTCAATAGTATGCATGGACCAACATTTGTGGTTTTTTGTTTTTTGTTTTTTCAAACATAGTCTCTCTGTTGCCCAGGCTGGATTCTCCTGCCTCCATCTCTTGAGTAGCTGGGACTCCAGGAGTGCGCCACCATGCCCAGCTAATTTTTGTATTTTTAGTAGAGACGGGGTTTCAAGGCTGGCCTGAACTCCTGACCTCAGCTGATCTGCCCACCTTGGCCTCCCTACATGTTGGGATTACAGGCATGAGCCACCACACCCAGCCAAGGACCAACATTTGTTTAACCATCCACCTTATTTATTTATTAATTTGAGCACAGCCTTGCTCTGTCGCCCAGGATGGAGTGCAGTGGTGCGATCTTGGCTCACTGCAACCTCCACCTCCCAGATTCAAGCGATTCTCCTGCCTCAGCCTCTCGAGTAACTGGGATTACAGGTGTGCACCCCCATGCCTGGCTAATTTTTGTATTTTTTGGAAAGACAGGGTTTCACCATGTTTGCCAGGCTGGTCTTGAACTCCTGACCTCAAGTGTTCCATCCACCTCAGCCTCCCAAAGTGTTGGGATTACAGGCGTGAGCCACTGTGCCTGGCCTTTATTCATTTTTTTTTGAGACAGGGTCTTGTCCTGTCACCTGGGCTGGAGTACAGTAGCATGGTCATAGGTCACTGCAACGTTAATGTTCTGGGCTCAAGCAATCAGCCTCTCAAATAGCTAGGACTACAGGCACACACCACCACACATGGCAAATTTGTGTGTGTGTGTGTATGTGAGTGACAGGGTCTTACTTTGTTGCACAGACTGGAGTTCAGTGGAGTGATCTTGGCCTATGAAAATTTAATACCACAGATGTACTGTGTATGGCCTTTTGGAGGGTCATAAACCATTGTAATATTGAAGATATTTTCACTCCCAAGAGCATGAATGAATAAGATCAATGGAGAGGAAAAACAGCTCAGAAGCAAACTCATGTATAAATGATGTGTACTCTACAAAAAGATGGTGCCACAGAGCAGTGGAAAAGGTTGCCCTTTTTTTTTTTTTTTTTTTTTTTGAGACAGAGTCTCACTCTGTTGCCCAGGCTGGAGTGCAGTGGCACGATGTCGGCTCACTGCAACCTCCACCTCCTGGGTTCAAGTGATTCTCCTGCCTCCGCCTCCCAAGTAGCTGGGATTACAGGCACCCACCACAACGCCCAGCTAATTTTTGTATTTTTCTAGTAGAGATGGAGTTTTACCATGTTGGCCAGGCTGGTCTTGAACTCCTGACGTCAGGTGATCAGCCCATCTCGGCCTCCCAAAGTGTTGGGATTACAGGCAATAACCACTGTGCCTGGCCAAGGTTGCCTTTTTAGTAAACTGTACCAAGACAATTAGATCTTTATATGAAAAAGTTTTGACCCATACCTTTCACCATACACAAAAAATCAATTACACGTAGATCACAGATCTAAATGTAAAGGCAGAGTAATGATAATAATTAATCGATTAAACTTTAAAAGGTAATATAATCCTGATGATTTCAATTAAGAAAAAGTTTCCTAAATAGGACACAGGAAGTAATCGTTATTAAAGAAAAGATCAATAGATTGAAATATATTAAAATTAAGAGTGTCTGTTCACCAAAATACACCACCAAGAGAGGAAAAGGCTGGGTATAGTAGTTCATGCCTGTAATCCCAGTGGTTTGGGAAGCTGAGGCAAGAGGATCACTTGAGCCCAGGAATTCAAGACCAGCCTGGGCAATACAGCAAGGCCCTATCTCTACAAAACATAAAAAAAACTAGCTGGGGCTGGGCGTGGTGCCTCACATCTCTAATCTCAGCACTTTGGGAGCCTGAGGCCGGTGGATTACTTGAGGCCAGGAGTTTGAGACCGGAGTTTGAGACCAGCTTGGCCAACATGGTGAAACCCCATCTTTACTCATAATACAAAAATTAGCTGGGTGTAATGGCACATGCCTGTAATCCCAGCTACTTGGGAGGCTGAGGCATGAGACTCACTTGAACCCAGGAGGTGGAGGTTGCAGTGAGACAAGATTGGGCCACTATACACAGTGGGTCACAGTATATCTGGGTCACAGTTCGAGACTCTGTCTCAAACAAAAACAAAAACAAAAACAAAACCTAACTGGACATGGTGGAATGCGCCTGTCGTCCCAGCTACTTGGAAGATTGAGGCAGGAGGATTGCTTCAGCCCAGGAGTTCGAAGCTGCAGTAAGCTAGGATGGCACTATTGCACTCCAGCCTGGGTGACAGAGTTGGACCCTATCTATAAAAAATAAAACATAAAAAAACCAAAATGTTCCTTCCTTCAGGTATTTTTAAGAAGAGAGAGGGAAAGGTGACTCCACAGGGTGGAAGATGATGTTTGCAACACATGTAACTGACAAGGGCTGGGGCCTCCTTCAAGAGAGCCTAGTGCAGGGAATGCAGGTGACAGAGCCCAGCAGGACTAGTGCAGTGCCCTGGGGGGATAGCACCCCATCCCCCGTACCGTGCAGGCACTCATGCACAACCATGCTGCAAGATGCAGGATTCGATTCCTCTATCAGGCAACCTTGGCTTTTGAGCACCCCATTGCCTGAAAAATAAACTTTCTTCGAGTTGTGCTTAGTCTAAGACTCTTTCTACCTACAAAGTTGTCCTTCCTCCGTTCTCTCCTTCCCAGGGGCAGGTCTACATCTCATAGAAGACTCCCTGCCTCCTTCTGCTCCTTCTTTTTTTTGTTTGTTTTTTGAGATGGAGTCTCGCTCTGTTGCCCCCAGGCTGGAGTGCAAGGGTACGATCTCAGCTCACACAACCTCTGCCTCCTGGGTTCAAGCGATTCTCCTGCCTCAGCCTCCTGAGCAGCTGGGATTACAGTGGCCCACCACCACGCCCAGCTATTTTTTGTATTTTTAGTAGAGACGAGGTTTCACCATCGAGACAGGCTGGTCTCGAACTCCTGACCTCAGGTGATCCACCTGCCTCG
Source organism: Macaca nemestrina (assembly GCF_043159975.1). Taxonomy (NCBI): domain Eukaryota; kingdom Metazoa; phylum Chordata; class Mammalia; order Primates; family Cercopithecidae; genus Macaca; species Macaca nemestrina. The sequence continues at coordinate 18,557,660 of NC_092128.1, forward strand.
GCCTCCCAAAGTGCTCCTCCCAAGGGGATTACAGGCATGAGCCACCGTGCCCAGCCCTGCTCCTTCTTCTTTATCCCTCACTGCTGTTTCTCCCAATATATCTCTTGCATGTCTATCTCATCCTGTCCCAACATCTGCTTCCTGGAGGACCCACACTGACACAGACTCATTTTCAGAAGATATAAGCTACTCTGAGGAATTAACAAGAAAAAGATAACAAACAGAAAAATGGGACTTGGACTTGAAAAGTATTTCACAACAGAGGATATCCAAATAGCTAACACACATCTGAAAGGTGTTCAGTCTCATTAATAGACAGGGAAGTGCAAATGAAGAACACTAGTGATCTCATGACACACTTCTCAGGATGCATGGAAGTAAAAGAACTAACAGCACCAAATGTTGGTGAGGATGTAGAACAACTGGAACCCGCGCATGCTGCTGATGGGAGTACAGACTAGAATGACCACTCTGCAAGTGGTTTGAGATTATCTAGAGCGGCATGACCATGCAATTTTGCTTCTGGGTATTACCCAACAGAGCCGTGTGCCCATCGGCATCAATAAACATGTACCAGAATGCTCAGAGCAGCATTATTTTCCTAGTTGCCCCAAACTAGAAACAACTCAAATGTCCATTGCCAACAGAACACAGAAATACTCTGTAGGGTGTTCTTGCAAAGGAATAGTATACAAATTATACAAAAGAATAGATTACAGCCACATGCAACAATGGATGAAACTCATAAACAATATCGAGGGAAAGAAACTTAGGCAAAAAGGTATGATTTTGTTTATATATAACGTATAAAACAATAGCAAAACAAGATGAGGCATGGTGGATCATGCCTGTAATCCCAGCACTTTGGGAGGCTGAGATGGGTGGATCACTTGAGGTTGGGAGTTCAAGACCAGCCTGGCCAACATAGTAAAACCTGTATGTACTAAAAATACAAAAATCAGCTGGGCATGGTGGCACCTGCCTGTAATCCCAGCTACTTGGGAGTCTGAGGCATGAGAATCGCTTGAACCTGGGAGGCGGAGTTTGCAGTGAGCCGAGATCATGGCACTGCACTCCAGCCTGGACAATGGAGTGAAACTCCATCTCAAAAAAAAAAAAAAAAAAAAAAAAGCAAAACAAAACAAAACTGCAGTATTTAGGGATGTGGGCTTAGGTATTAAAATGATTAAAAAAGAAAAAAGCAAAGAAGTATTTATCATAAAAGCACTTGCCTTTGGGGCACAGGGAGTAGGGAGTAATGAAGTGAAAGCTGGTGGGGGTGGAGAGTGGGCTGGCAATATTCTTTTTTTTTTTTTTTTTTCTGAGACAGGGTCTCACTGTGTCACCCAGGCTGGAGTGCAGTGGCGTGATCACAGCTCACTGCAGACGCTACCTCCTGGGCTAAAGCAGTCCTCCCAATTCAGGCTCCCTCATAGCTGGGACTACAGGCACATGCCATCATGCGCAGCTAATTTGCAATTTTTTATAGAGATCAGGTCTCCTGTGTTGCTCAGGCTGATCTCAAACTCCTGGGCTCAAGAGATCCTCCCATCTCTGCCTCCCAAAGTGTTGGGGTTACAGGTGTGAGCCCACAAGCAGTCAATATTCTCTGTCTTTTTTTTTTTTTTTTAAGAGACTGAGTCTCTGTCACCCAGGCTGGAGTGCAGTGGTGCAATCTTGGCTCATCACACCGTCCGCCTCCCAGGTGCAAGCAATTCTCCTGCCTCAGCCTCCCAAGTAGCTGGGATTACGGGTGCACGCCGCTATGCCTGGCTAATTTTCTTTTCTTTTTTGTATTTTAGTAGAGACAGGGTTTCACTGTGTTGCCCAGGCTGGTTTCGAACTCCTGAGCTCAGGCAATCTGCCCGCCTCGGTCCCCCAAAGTGCTAGGACTACAGGCATGAGCCACCACGCCCGGCCAATATTCTCTGTCTTGACCCAGCTGGTGTTTGCTCAGCTGTTCCCTTTGAGATAAATCAATGTGTACTTTTCTTTATATACTTAATATATCCCAACAAAAACGATTTTGAAAATCCTTTCCCATAGTCGCTGTCATCAACCTGCTCAGTGTCAAAGCTGGACTTAGATCATAATGATCCCCAAAGAAGTTTCAATCCAAGACCGTTTTCAGCAGACATTAGCACATTTGAGTGCTATAGTAGGCTGGGAAAGGGGTCCCATGGAGACCAGGCTCTAGCCTCAGGCAGCTGTCAATGCTAACAGGGTCTTTGCAGGTGTGATTAATTTGAGGATCTTGAGATGGGGGGATTATTCTGGATTAGCTGGGCAGGCCCTGAATGCAACCGCAAGTGTCCTTACAAGGCGGAGGCAGAAGGAGCCTTGATCCCATACAGGGAGGAGAAGGTGATGTGAAGGCAGAGGCACACAAAGCCAAAGATTGCACCAGAAGCCAGAGGAGGTGAGGGACCGAGTCTTCCCTAGAGCTTCCAGAGGGGCACGGCCCTGCTAACACCTCCATTTCAGCCCCGCAGGACCGATTTCAGACTTGTAGCCTCCAGAACAGTGGGAGAACACATCTGCTGTTTTTAGCCCCCAGCTTGTGGCAGCTGGTTACAGCAGCCACAGGAAGCTCGTATAGCGCGCACCTTCAGGAGAAGCATGCGCGTGTTTTTAGCTGGTGAGCCTGAAGCTCAGGGCTGAGCTCTGCTTCTAGAAGAAAGGAATGAGAGCCCCTGGTGGAGGAAGGGATGTGGTGGGAAAAGGAACCTCTGCAGCCAGGAATCTGATCTACTCCCTGCATCCTGCGCCATCTGTGCATTTTGACTTTTTTTGTTTTATTATTATTTTTTTTTAGAGATAGGGTCTCCATCTGTTACCTAGGCTGGAGCACAGTGGCTCAATAATAGTTCACTTCAGCCTTGAACTCCTAGCCTCAAGTGATGTGCCCACCTCAGCCTCTGGAGTAGCTGAGACTACAGCATATACCACTGAGTCAACTCTTTATTTATTTATTTATTTATTTGTTTGAGACAGAATCTCGCTCTGTCACCCAGGCTGGAGTGCAGTGGCATGCTCTTGGCTCACTGCAACCTCCGCCTCTTGGGTTCAAGCGATTCTCATGCCTCAGCCTCCCAAGTAGCTCGGACTACAGGCACTCACCACCATGCCTGGCTGATTTTTTTTGTATTTTTAATAGAGACAGGGTTTCACCATGTTGGCCAGGCTGGTCTCAAACTCCTGACCTCAAGTGATCCGCCCACCTCGGCCTCCCAAAGTGCTGGGATTATAGGCGTGAGCCACTGCGCCCGGCCTTGAAGATTTTATTCAATCTGTTCTGTATGACTATTTATACATTTGACTGCATAAATAGTAATGTATTTGGCCATGGGGCATTGGCCCAGACCCTGCTGAGGGTGTTATGTAACACAGAGTACACTTTTCTAAAATCTGACAAATTCTGAACTCTGAAATATTTGAAAAAAACCCTGCTGAGGGTTTTTGTTGAGTGACTGTGGACCTGTAAATATAACAGGACTTTAAGCAGAAGGTTTGGCTAAGATCCTTAGAGGGACAACTATCAGATGCTGAAGAAAGTTATGAGACAGAGCATCCAGGATAACCTATAAAAAATGGTCGGCTCACTATAATCCCAGCACTTTGGGAGGCCGAGGCGGATGGATCACTTGAGGTTAGGAGTTTGAGACCAGTCTGTCCAGCACAGTGAAACTCTGTCTCTATTAAAAATATAAAAATTACCCAGGCATGGTGGCAGGTGCCTGTAATCCCAGCTGCTTGGGAGGCTGAGGCAAGAGAATCACTTGAACGCTGGTGGCAGAGGTTGCAGTGAGCCGAGACTGCACCACTGCACTCCAGCCTGGGCAACAGAGCAAGACCCTATCTCAAAAAAAAAAATTTTAAAAAATAAATAAATAAATAAAAAATGAGGTCACCTCCTAAAGCCCTTGCTGCGATGGAGTGGGGATGGGAGAAAGATGGGAAGCCAGCCATGCCCAGAAGAAAGCAGGGCTGGGATCTGAAGTACCTTATGAACCATGTTCAGGAATATGTGCATTATTCTAAGGGAAATGGGGGCCTTTGAGGGTTTTACATGGGGCCATTAGGAGGAGCCGGGCCCCCTGTGGCCAGCTAGAGGAGGAAGAGCTGTACAAATCAACATGCAATCAACCACTGACACCGGGGTCATTCCTGTGCTGATGAAGTGGCTTCAAGGAGCTGGGGATAAACTTCTGAGACAGAAAGAAGCACCTGTATGAGGCAATATGTGCAGGGACACTTCTGTGAGGGATGACATAAATTTTTCTGGATTCAGGCGGGGAGGCCACATACAGAAAACAGGAAGGCCCCTGTGTCAGCCCTCTGACAGGGACACCTTATCAACTGGGAGATTGCAACACTCCAGGTCATCTTTGGGGGTATTTCTAGAACCGAGGAAGAAGTGAGGCAGAGATGGTTGTTATGAAAGACAGACTAGGGTAAAAATACCAAGAAAACATTCTGAGACTCCTGGAAATCCTGCGACATCCTGGCATCTGTCACCCTTCTCTGATGCATCTGTTTCACAGGGCGACTAGTTAAAGATGGAGCTGGCTGGGGGAGAGGCAGCTGGGGGCTTGTGGGCTGGAGACAGGGAGCTGCCTTCAAAGATAGCACAGTGGGGCCAGGTGTGGTGGCTCATGCCTGTAATCCCAGCACTTTGGGAGGCCGAGGTGGGTGGATCACCTGAGGTCAGGAGTTCCAGACCAGCCTGGCCAACATGGTGAAATCCTGTCTCTACTAAAAATACAAACATTAGCTGAGGGTGGTGGTGGGAGCCTGTAATCCCAGCTACTCGGGAGGCTGAGGCAGGAGAATTGCTTGAACCTGAGAGGCAGAGATTGCAGTGAGTCAAGGTCACGCCACTGTACTCCAGCCTGGGCAACAGAGCAAGACTCCGCCTCAAAAAGAGAGAAGGTAGCACAGAGGGAGGCACCTGAGGTTGGACAGCTTTCCCTTCAGCCCAGAGGAAGAACTGCCTCCATTGTGTCCTGGAGATGCATGACCTTAATAAAAAGGTAGATCTGGTCCACATTCCTGGGGAAACCGCATGTAGCTTAGAACTGCTTCATTCCCAAGTGAGATGCGTGCTATTCTGCCCTTCTCTAGGAGTCACTATTGCTGAGTTTCCTTCTGCCCCTGGAGGGCATGGGCTGCACCTGCCTGTCCACTCTGGCCCTTTGTATGCCATGGCACAGCTCTCCCATCTTTGCTCTACTACGACATAACTGTTTCCTTTTATTATTTATTTATTTATTTTTTTAAGAGACCAGGTTTTACTTTCTCACCCAGGCTGGAGTGCAGTGGTGTGATCACAGCTCCCTGCAGCCTCAAATTCCTGGGCTCAAGTGATCCCCCCACCCCAACCTCCCACCACATCTCACTATTTTATTTTGTTTTAGTTTTTGTAGAGATGAGGTCTCACTATGTTGACCAGGATGGTCTCAAGCTATCCTCCTGCCTCAGCTTCCCAAAGTGCTGGGATTACAGGCATGAACCACCACCCCTGGCCCAAAGACATTCATCACAGAAATAGAAAAGATTATCCTAAAATTTATATGGAACCATGAAAGACTCAGAATAGCCAAAGATATCCTGAGCAAAAAGAACCAACCTCGAGAAATCACATTGCCTGACTTCAAATTATACTATAGAACTATAGTAACCAAAACAGTGTGGTACTGATAAAAACAGACACATAGACCAATGGAACAGAATACAGAATCCAGAAATAAATCCATATATCTACAATAAAGTCACTTTCAACAAAGGTGCTAAGAACACATGTTGGAGAAAGGACAGTCTCTTCAATAGATGGTGCTGGGAAAACTGGATACCCATACGGAGTGCAATGGTATAATCAGCTCACTGCAACCTCTGCCTGCTGGGCTCAAGCAATCCTCCCTCCTCAGCCTCCTGAGTAGCTGGGACTGCAGGTGCACACCACCACACTCAGCTAATTTTTTTAATTTTTTGTAGAGATGAGGTTTTGCTATGTTGCTCAGGCTGGTCTCGATCTCCTGGGCTCAAGCAATTTACCTGCCTTGCCCTCCAAAGTGCTGGGATTACAGGCATGAGCCACCGCGCCCCACCTAGTTTATGTTTTTTTTTTTTTTTTTTTTTTGAGATGGAGTCTTGCTCTGTCACCCAGACTGGAGTGCAGTGGCCGGATCTCAGCTCACTGCAAGCTCCTCCTCTCGGGTTCATGCCATTCTCCTGCCTCAGCCTCCCAAGTAGCTGGGACTACAGGCACCCGCCACTTCGCCTGGCTAGTTTTTTGTATTTTTTAGTAGAGACGGGGTTTCACCGTGTTAGCCAGGATGGTCTCGATCTCCTGACCTCATGATCCGCCCGTCTCGGCCTCCCAAAGTGCTGGGATTACAGGCTTGAGCCACCGCGCCCGGCCGTTTATGTATTTTAATGTACATTATTGGTAAACACTTATAAATTGACTCTTCTTTTTTCTTTTTAAAAATCCACTTGTGGCCGGGAGTGGTGGCTCAAGCCTGTAATCCCAGCACTTTGGGAGGCTGAGGTGGGGGGATCACAAGGTCAGGAGATCGAGACCATCCTGGCTAACATGGTGAAACCCCATCTCTACTAAAAGTACAAAAAAATTAGCCGGGCGTGGTGGCAGGCACCTGTAGTCCCAGCTACTCGGGAGGCTGAGGCAGGAGAATGGCATGAACCTGGGAGGCGGAGCTTGCAATGAGCTGAGATCGCGCCACTGCACTCGAGACTGGGTGACAGAGCAAGACTCCGTCTCAAAAACAAACAAACAAACAAACCCACTTGTACCCAATAAATATATATATACCTACTAGATTCCCATAAACAAGTAAAAAACAAAATTCACCTGTTCACTCTGCAGTAGAGATTGTCAAAAATAAAAACAAAGGGGCAGGCACAGTGGCTCATGCCGTAATCCCAGCACTTTGGGAGGGCCAGGCAGGAGGATCACTTGAGCCTGGGAGTTCAAGACCAGCCTGGGCAGCAAGGCAAAACCCCATCTTTACAAAAATTAAAAAAAAAAAAGGGACTGGGCATGGTGGGATCCAGTTTAAAGGCACTTTCTGGGGCCCTATCCATCACTTGCACATTTAAGATTTCATTTTCCACTGCCATCAGAAACACGCAGAAAGCTGAGCATCCTCAGAGGAGAGTAAACCAAAGTTAAAAACTTCAAAAATGCCATACCAATCAGCATAATGACCAAATTTGCAGCTCCATACTTCTCTATCTCATGAATCCAGTGAGGGACGGACTCAAACGTGGACCGCCGGGTGAGGTCATAGGCGATGATGGCCGCGTGGGCACTGCGGTAGTAGCTTTGGGTGATGGTGCGAAAGCGCTCCTGGCCAGCTGTGTCCCACACCTGCATCTGGAGAAGGACAGGAAGGGGAGTCCAAATCAGGGGTTCCCACAGGTAATGGGAACTCCTTCACCTACATCGTCTTAAAAACACAGTTTTCTGGGTCTCACTTCTAGATATTCAGACCCAGTAGATCTGGAGTAGGATGCAGGAATCTATTCTTTCAATTTTTCACTGGATGACTTGGGTATCCTCCTTGGCTGGGGAACTACCATCTAAGACAAACTTGTCCATTCTGCAACCCGCGGGACACATTTGGCCCAGGACAGCTTGGAATGTGGCCCAACACAAATTTTTAAACTTTCTTAAAATATTATGAGATCTTTTTGCAATTTTTTTTTTTTTTTTTTAGCTCATCAGGTATCATTAGTGTTAGTGTAATTTGTGTGTGGTCCAAGATAATTCTTCTTCCAACATGGCCCAGGGAAACCAGAAGCTTGGACAGCCCTGATTGAAGGGATGCTGCTGTCCGAGAGGCGGACCTATTTTATCCTGGGGTCTTGTGTTCTTTGCCTTTTCACCTGATTCATCACGTGGTCCAGATTTGGGGACTCATCTTTTGAGCCTGCGCATGGATCTGAACACCGGCAAAGGTGATAATATTGGCCGAACTGTTTTGATTTTAAAGGAACACTAGCCGGGCGCGGTGGCTCAAGCCTGTAATCCCAGCACTTTGGGAGGCCGAGACGGGTGGATCACGAGGTCAGGAGATCGAGACCATCCTGGCTAACACGGTGAAACCCCGTCTCTACTAAAAAATACAAAAAACTAGCCGGGCGAGGTGGCTGGCGCCTGTAGTCCCAGCTATTCGGGAGGCTGAGGCAGGAGAATAGCGTAAACCCGGGAGGCGGAGCTTGCAGTGAGCTGAGATCCGGCCACTGCACTCCAGCCTGGGCGACATAGCGAGACTCCGTCTCAAAAAAAAAAAAAAAAAAAAGGAACACTCAAGCTGTTCATGTCTGGAATGTCCTCACAATAATGCCTCCCAAATTAGCCACCCAAGCAGCAGCACCAATTCACACAGCCTCTCACAGTGTCTGAGGGTAACAATTTCTTCATATTCTCACACTATTTATATAAAATTTATTTTTTAGAGAAAGTTTGCAAACCATACACCAAAGCTAGAGATAATAGAAAAATGAGGCTGGGTGCAGTGGCTCATGCCTATGATCCCAGCACTTTGGGAGGCTGAGGTGGCGGATTGCTTAAGCTCAGGAGTTTGAGACCAGTCTGGCAATATGGTGAAACCCCATCTCTACGAATCATACAAAAATTAGCTGGGCATGGCGGCGCATGCCTGTAGTCCCAGCTACTTGGGAGACTGACGCAGGAGGATCCCTTGAGCACAGGAGGTTGAGGCTGTAGTGAGCTGAGATCATGCGCCACTGCCCTCCATCTGGGCAACAGAGTGAGACCCTGTCTCAAAAAAAATTTAAAAAACCCCTCATACACCTATCATCCAGATTTAATAATTAATGAGATTTTGTTACTTGCTTCATCTAGCCCTTTCTGTTGATTTCTTTGAGGTATTTTTAAATTTTTAAAATTTTTATTTATTATTTTATCTTTTTGAGACAGAGTCTTGCTAACTCCCAGGCTGGAGTGCAATGGTGTGATGTTGGCTCACTGCAACCTCTGTCTCCTGGGTTCAAGTAATTTTCATGCCTCAAGCCTCCCGAGCAGCTGGGCTTACAGGCGTGTGCCACCACGCCCAGTTAATTTTTTGTATTTTTAGTACAGACAGGTTTTCACCACGTTGGCCAGGCTGGTCTTGAACTCCTGACCTTGGGTAATCTTCCTGCCTCAGCCTCCAAAAGTGCTGGGATTACAGGCATGAGCCACCGTGCCTGGCAGTTTATGGCATTTTTGAGTACATAGAAAATTTGACCTCTTTTTTTTTTGAGACTCTGTCGCCTAGGCTGGAGTGCAATGGTATGATCTCGGCTCACTGTAACCTCTGCCTCCCAGGTTTGAGACATTCTTGTGCCTCAGCCTCCTGAGTAGCTGGGACTATAGGCGCCAGCCACCACGCCTGGCTAATTTTTGTATTTTTAGTAGAGACAGGGTTTCAACATGTTGGCCAGGCTGGTCTTGAACTCCTGACCTCAAGTGATCCATCTGCCTCAGCCTCCCAAAGTGCTAGGATTACAAGTGTGAGCCACCTTGCCTGGCCGCTAGAACATTTGACCTTTTAAGGCCAGGCATGGTGGCTCATGCCTGTAATCCCAGCACTTTGGGAGGGTGAAGTGGGAGGATTTGAGCCCTGGAGTTTGAGACTGGCCTGGGCAACACAGGAAAATCTCGTCTCTACAACAAATTTAAAAAATGAGTTGGGCATGGTGGGGTGCACCTGTGGTCCCAGCTATTCAGGAGGCTGAGGTGAGAGGATCACTTGAGCCAGGGAGATGGAGGCTGGAGTGAGCTGTGATCATGCCACTGGACTGTAGCCTGGGTGACAGAACAAGACCCTGTCTCAGGCTGGGTGTGGTAGCTCACACCTGTAATCCCAGCACTTTGGGAGGTAGAGGCAGGTGGATCACTTGAGGTCAGGACCTTGAGACCAGTCTGGCCAGCATAGTGAAACCCTATCTCTACTAAAAATACAAAACTTAGCCAGGCGTGGTGGTGTGCACCTGTAAATCCAGCTACTTGGAATGCTGAGGCATGAGAATTGCTTGAGCCCAGGAGGCAGAGATTGCAGTGAGCTGAAATTGCGCTCCTGGACTCCAGCCTGGGTGATGGAGTGAGACTCTGCCTCAAAAAAACAAAAACAAAAAGCCCTGTCTATCCCCTCCCCCCGCCAAAAAAAAAATAATAAAAGCCAATTTGACCTTTATATAGTCAGAGAAATGTATAAATTTGAGCTTCATAGTTAGATTCAGCAATATTTTTTTTATTGGCTTCTGGATTCATGTCTCATTTAAAGCCTGATTTTCCCATTCCATGATGAGAAAAATAAATACTCTCATGTTTTCTTCCACTATTTGTATGATTTCATGTTTTGTATTGAAATATTTTATCGCTCAGACATGTGCTTTGTTGTTGGGAATTCTGGCTAAAAAAGGTGGAACTGGTTGGGCGCGGTGGCTCACACCTATAATCCCAGCACTTTGGAAGGCCAAGGCGGGCAGATCACGAGGTCAGGAGATCCAGACCATCCTGGCTAACACGGTGAAACCCTGTCTCTACTAAAAATATCAAAAAAAAAAAAAAAAAAATTAGCCAGGCGTGGTGTTGGGCACCTGTACTCCCAGCTACTTGGGAGGCTGAGACAGGAGAATGGCGTGAACCTGGGAGGTAGAGCTTGCAGTGAGCCAAGATTGCACCACTGCACTCCAGCCTGGGCAATAGAGCAAGACTCTGTCTCAAAAAAAAAAAAAACAACAAAAAAGGTGGAATCAGTCCCGTCCCAGTGCCCTCTGACCTTCACTTTCTTGCCATCAATATCAAGGGAGCGCACGGTAAAGTCCACTCCAATCGTGTTCTGCTGTGTCTCCGTGTAGACTCCAGACTTGAAATGCTGCACCACACACGTCTTCCCCACATTGGAATCCCCAATGAGGATAATCTTGAACAGATAGTCAAAGTTCTCATCTGCTGCCCTGGCTGAGCCGGAGAAGTGCATGGTTCTTGCCACCTAGAACAGAGCTAGGTAGAAAGGATGGAATTCAGCACCAGGAACTGGGGATCCAGTACAAGACAAGACGGAGGGAGGTCATTACCTTCACAGCACTACATCCTTGTGAGAGGATGATGCTAATCATGCTAGTTAGGCATAGAGGAGTTGTCCCCATAAGCGGACATCTGCCTTACATGTGTTGATCTTACTTTAGGGGTGCTCTTGGAATAGTTTCTACTGCCATTCTCTGGTGGGTCCAGTGGACGGTCAACACCATCAGATAAAAGCAGTGATATATCCTAGGCCTAGAGATGAGGTGCCACATGCTCCATCAGAGTGCCTGGAAAGCAGGAGGATGGCTGAGGAAATGCCTACAGCAGTGACTCACCTGCCATTGGACATTCCACCAGTGTCAATTTTACCTGGGGAGAAAGACTCCCAACTGCTATAAGGCTGACCATCCAGGCCAGGCACGGTGGCTCATGCCTGTAATCCCAGCGCTTTGGGAGGCTGAGGTGGATGGATCACCTGAGGTTGGGAGTTCGAGACAAGCCTGACCAACATGGAGAAACCCCGTCTTTACTAAAAATATTAAACCGCCTGGGTGTGGTGGCTCATGCCTGTAATTCTAGCTACTTGGGAGGCTGAGGCAGGAAAATCCCTTGAACCCAGGAGACAGAGGTTGCAGTGAGCTGAGATCACGCCATTGCACTCCAGCCTGGGCAACAAGAGTGAAACTCCATCTCAAAAAACAAACCAAAAACAAAAATGCTGACCATCCAGGCAGCCAGCAACAAGGACTGATAAGCGGTGATTGGTAAGTCAACTTGGAGAAGAGTGACATGGCCTTTTTGTCTTGTTTGGAGCCTAATTTTTTCAACCAGGGAATTAGGATTTTGAGAATATTCAAAATTAAAATCATGGCTATATTGTTATGGCATATTTTACCAAAGGCTGGTTATGGCATGTTTTACCAAAGGTTTTTTTTTTTCTTTTTCCTTTTTTTTGAGACAGAGTCTTGCTCTGTCGCCCAGGCTGGAGTGAAATGGCATGATCTCAGCCCACTGCGACCTCTGCCTTCCAGTTCAAATGATTCTCCTGCCTCAGCCTCCCGAGTAGCTGGGACTATAGACCTGCACCACCACACCCAGCTGATTTTTGTATTTTTAGTAGAGACAGGGTTTCACCATGTTGGTCAGGCTGGTCTCGAATGCCTGACCTCAAGTGATTTACCCACCTCAGCCTCCCAAAGTGCCGGGATTACAGGCCTGAGCCACCACGCACTGCCGGAAAATTAAGGTTTCTAATGACAGTGTTTCACAAACTAACTGATTATCAGAATTATCTGCGAGTATCATTGAAAAATATATATTTCCTTCTTTTTTTTTTTTTTTGAGACAGAGTTTCATTCTTCTTGCCCAGACTGGAGTGCAATGGTGTGATCTTGGCTCACTGCAACCTCGGCCTCCCTGATTCAAGCGATTCTCTTGCCTCAACCTCCCAAGTAGCTGGGATTACAGGCGCCTGCCACCGGGCCCAGCTAATTTTTGCATTTTTAGTCGATACGGGGTTTCACGATGTTGAGCAGGCTGGTTATAAACTCCAGTCATCTGACCTCAGGCGATCTGCCCACCTCAGCCTCCCAAAGTGATGAGATTACAGGCATGAGCCACAGTGTCTGGTTGGAAAATAAAGGTTTCTAATGACAGTGTTTCACAAACTAACTGATGGTCAGAATTATCTGGGAATATCATTGAAAAAAATATATTTTTGGAGCTCATCCCAGACTTGCTAAACTAATTTTACCTTGTTCTTTTAAAAATTATTTCTTAGTATTCTTTTTTTTTTTTTTTTGAGACAGAGTCTTGCTCTGTCACTCAGGTTGGAGTGCAGTGGTATGATCTCAAAACTGCACCAGGCCAGGTTTTGTGTTTTGTGTTTTTAACTTTAAAATACGTTTACTGTGCCAGGCGCAGTCGCTCATGCCTGTAATCCCAGCACTTTGGGAGGCTGAGGCGGAAGGATCACTTGATACCAGGAGGTTGAAAGTAGTCTGGTCAACATAATGAGACTCCCCACCGCCCCCCCAACCCCCAGCCCATCTTTATTAAAATCATAAGAAATAGGCCAGGTGCAGTGGCTCACACCTGTAATCCCAGCAATTTGGGAGGCTGAGGCAGGTGGATCACTTGAGGTCAGGAGTTCAAGATCAGCCTGGCCAACATGGTGAAACCCAATCTCTACTAAAAATACAAAAAATTAGCCGGGTGTGGTGGCATGCACCTGTAATCCCAGCTACAGGGGAGGCTAAGGCAGGAGAATGGCTTGAACCCAGAGGGCAGAGGTTGCAGTGAGCCAAGATCGCACCATGGCAGTCCAGCCTGGGCAACAAGAGCGAAACTCCATTTCAAAACACAAACAAACAAACAAACAAAAACACAAAACTAAAAACCTCTCTCTCTCCCCTCCCCTCCCCTCCTCTCTCTCATGCTGTCTCTTCCCCAGGTGATTCTGATGACGAGCCAGGCTTGGAAAACACCAATTGACCAAGTCACCTACCTGAAACTTTACTCCCACCATCAGCATCCCTGGCTTAAATGTCCACCTATGCTTCAATATCTCTGATCACAAGGAACTGACTACCTCCTGAAAAATTTCCATTTTACACCGGGCAGTTCTCACTTCTGTGGGATTGACACCTCCCTCCATGAGGTTTCCATCTGTCTAGCTCAGTGCTATCCTTACTCTGCCAAGACACATCACATTCCTGTTCCACATGACAGCCCATCAGATATTTGAAGCAGCAAGAATATCCCCCCGAGGAGAATATCTCCATCTTCTTTAACTGTTCTTCATGAGAGTGTGTTCGGACTCCTCATCCAATAGCTCTAAAAGTAACTGAAACCTGATCCCACTTAATGATCACATCTGATGTGCTGCAAATTGCCCCTGCCTTGTGACATCCTTCTTCTCTGTTTTACCCTGGTTTTCTCTAAAGTCATAGACAAGGACAGTCTGTCTCATCACACAAGGTAAAATGCACTCAAGTGTCCAATCTGCATGCAAAAACCCAGGGCTTTAAGGCGATGAAGAAGGATCCCATACCTCTCTTGGACCTCTCTGAAATCAATATGGGTAGATGATCCAGCAGACAACAGACACAAGCAAACCACTTTTTTCCTGTCTGACTTTTCAACTAAAGACAGCCATTCCACTTCCGGTGTCTTGGTCTTATCACTGTAACTTGAGCTGAGACTTTACTTCCATGTCTCCCCTCACCCTCCGGAGTCCTCAGGGTTTCCACAAAAGCCCCCTTTCATTTAGCTTACAAGCCTTGCCGGGAGACACAGGCAGGGTCCACCCCGATGATGTCCTCCCGCCGGCATCCCGCAACCTTTGCCTTCCTGGTTCACCTGTCACTTACCTGTCCGGCTCTCTCACCTCTGCTGGTCAGCAGGTAATGTTTTCTCTTTCTTCTGGTTTTCCTTTTCAGCCCTCAGTGCCCCCTTCTTCCTCCTGCCTCGCTGCTTGGTGGGAAGTGTAGTTCTGGCCCCAGGTGTCAGGTTTGGCGTCCTGAGAAAGTGAAAGGAAAGTACAATCCCTCCCACCTGCCCTGAGCCCAGGGCTGCCGCAGGGTACAAAGCACCAGGTGAAAGTGGCCAGCACAGGGCAGAGCGCAGAGCCGGCTTTCTCACCAGCCTTTGCCAGCCTAGCAGAAAGCCCTCACGGGAAGGAATAGCCAGCGAATTCAACCAGCGCTGGCCCATACGATGCTGCCCCTGCTCCTTTCTTCTACTTACCTTCTCTTGTGTGTTCTTGCATCCTTTGCTCTCAATTTGTCCTGCTGTCCCTTGTTAGGAAAAAATTTCAGAATGTATCTCATGTAGTAACAGTGACTGTTTTGCAAAATGTTTGGGTCAGTTGTACATGTGCATATTGTACTGGGTGATGTAAAAAAAAATTTTTTTTTTGAGACAAGGTCTCACTCTGTCACCCAGGCTGAAGTGCAGTGGCACCATCATGGCTCACTGCAGCCTCAACCTCCTGGGCTCAATAATCCTCCTGCCTCAGCCTCCCGAATATCTGGGACTACAGCTGGCCTGGGGGTTGTTAGCTGAGAGAGTATCAACTAAAGGAGGATATAGACCTTAAGTAATTTATTTTATTATATATATGCATATTTTTTAGAGACAGGGTCTTGCTCTGTGGCCCAGGCTGGAGTGCAGAGGCGTGATCATGGTTCACTGCAGCCATAACATCCCAGGCTCAAGGAAGCCTCCCACTTCAGCCTCCCAAGTAGCTGGGACTACAGTCATACACCACCATGCCCGCTTATTATTTATTTTTTTTTAGAGATGGGGTCACCCTATGTTGCCCATGGTGGTTTGAAACTCCTGGTTTGACCAGGCGTGGTGGCTCATGCCTGTAATCACAGCACTTTGGGAGGCTGAGGTGGGCAGATCACCTGAGGTCAGGAGTTCGAGACCAGCCTGGCCAACATGGCAAAACCCCATCTCTACTAAAAATACAAAAATTAGCCGGGTGTGGTGGTGTGCCTATAATCCCAGCTACTCTGGCAAGAGAATCGCTTGAGCCTGGGAGGTGGAGGTTGCAGGAGCCAAGGTCGCGCCACTGCACTCCAGCCTGGGTGACAGAGTGAGACTCCGTCTCAAAAAAAAAAAAAAAAAAAGAAAAAAGAAAAAAAGAAAAACTCCTGGGCTCAAGTGATCCTCCTGCCTTGGCTTCCCAAAGTGCTGGGATTACAAGGCATGAACCACCGTGCCTGGCCAGATTGTAAGTAATTTAAGTCTTTGTTTTGTCGATCTGAATATCTCTTTGTGAGGAGTCAGAGAAAGGAGATGATGCAAAAAGAAGGAAACAAAAATTAAAACTAAAAGAACTTTGAAGGTATATGGGAAGAAAGAGCTGAAAAAAAAAGTCTGCCTCACTCTCTCAAAAATTCTACCATAGAGCAAAGGTTACCGTGCAGAAACCCTCCAGTTTATCAGTCCCAGACGCTGGCGGTAGAAGCATGAAGCTGAGGTGAATTTTCCTTACTATTTTTTTCCACAGAGTCTAGAACAGTAACTGTCTCTCATTGTCTATCACAGGGACCAGATTTTCTCCACTACATAGGATGTGATATGTAGGCAGTTAAATGGCATTAAAGACACAATAAGTAAAATTGAAACAGAGACATCTGGTTTGATAAAATGTCGACATTGGTGTCCTGTTTCCAAACTGTGGGCTGAGACCTATAAATGAGTCATGAAATCAATCTTTGTGGGTTGCAACCAGCTTTTTCACAAGCAGGGATTAGGAAATAATTTCAGAATGTATCTTGTGTAGTAACAGTGACTAATGTTTTGCAAAATGTTTGGGTCAGTTGTACACGTGCATATTGTATTGGGTGATGTAAAAAAAAAATGTTTTTCTTTGAGACAGGGTCTCACTCTGTCACCCAGGTTGAAGTGCAGTGGCACCATCATGGCTCACTGCAGCCTCAACCTCCTGGGCTCAAGCAATCTTCCTGCCTCAGCCTCCTGTGTTTCTGGGACTATAGGTGTGCACCATCATGCCCAGCTATTTTTTTTTTCATTTTTTTCAGAGCCAGGGCCTCACTTTGTTACCCAGACTGGTCTTGAACTCCTGGGATCAAGCAATCCTCCCACGTCAGCCTCTCAAAGTGCTGGATAACAGGTGTAGGCCACCGTGCCCGGCCTGAAATGTCTTTTTTACTGTAGGCTGGGGTCCACAACGTTTGGGAAGCACTGAAATACAGGGCAATGTATTCACTGTCCAAGAATATTACTTCTATGATGTCTTCAGATAACCTTGAAAATATTTATCTTACCCAAAATTCCAGTTACATATCCATTTTCAGGATACTCTCTTCTGGGTGAGATAAACTCAACACTGGCAAGCAGAGCAAGAGAACAAGAGACTCTGCCAAATATTGCTGCAGGGTGAGAACCACCAGCACAATGTGGAAATCCAGTGTAGGTCAAGATTCGCCCCAAATGTGTGATCGGGAAATAAAACCTGTTAGGTGTCAATGTCATGAAGCTAAGTGTCCAAATGTTGTCTTTTTCCGGTAATGGTTACTTTTTTTTCTTTTTTTTTTTTTTTCCGAGATCAGGTTTAGCTTTTGTTACCTAGGCTAGAGTGCAATGGTGCGATCTTGGCTCACTGCAACCTCCACCTCCCGGGTTCAAGCGATTCTCCTGCCTCAGCCTCCCGAGTAGTTGGGATTACAGGCACCCACCACCACACCCAGCTAATTTTTGTATTTTTAGTAGAGATGGGGTTTCACTATGTTAGCTAGGCCGGTCTCGAACTCCTGACCTCAGGTGATCTGCCCACCTTGGCCTCCCAAAGTGCTGGGATTATAGGGGTGAGCCACTGCACCCCGGGTGGTTACAGTTTAAAAAAAAAAAAGTCACCTGACTCAGACCCACTGAGCACTCGGAGAACATCTACAGGTAGAAAACACATTTTACAAATATTTAAATATCCTGATGGTTTTGGAAGTCAAGGAGAGAGAGATGCTGCCTCTGTCTACCACCCGACCCTCTCCACCAAGGTCACTATAAATACAAAGAGCATAGCTTGGGCTACAGGAAAGAAGGCATTCATATGTATAAATATGTGTGTATATATATACCTTTTTTTTTTATTTTTTAAGAGATTGGGTCTTCCTCTGTCATCCAGGCTGCAGTGCAGTGGCACAATCAGAGCTCACTGTAGCCTCCAAAGGCAGGGCTGAAGTGATCCTCCTGCCTCAACCTCCCTAGCAGCTGGGACTTCAGGTCCACACCACCACGTGGCTAAGAAGGCATTCTAGCCCTGAGTGGTGGTGACACAGGTCATATACTTGATAGTATACACACACACATATATATGTATACACCCATATATAAATATAATACAAAAAAGTATGTATTTCACTCTATGTATATATATTTACCATTTTAACCATTTTTTTTTTTTTTGACACAGAGTCTCTGTAGCCTGGGCTAGAGTGCAGTGGCCGGATCTCAGCTCACTGCAAGCTCCGCCTCCCAGGTTTACGCCATTCTCCTGCCTCAGCCTCCCGAGTAGCTGGGACTACAGGCGCCCGCCACCTCGCCCGGCTAGTTTTTTGTATTTTTTTAAGTAGAGACGGGGTTTCACGGTGTTCGCCAGGATGGTCTCGATCTCCTGACCTCGTGATCCGCCCGTCTCGGCCCCCAAAGTGCTGGGATTACAGGCTTGAGCCACCGCGCCCGGCCCATTTTAACCATTTTTAAGTGTACAATTCAATGGCATTAAATACATTGCTGTGCAACCAACATCACCATCCCTCTCCAGGACTTTTTTGTCATCCCAAATAGAAACTCCATAGCCATTAAACAACAATTTCTCATTTCCCCTTCCCTCCAGCCATGGGCAACCACTATGCTACTTTCCGACTCTATGAAGTTGACTATTCTGTCTACATCATATAAGTGTAATTGTACTGTACTGGTCCTTTTATGTCTCACTTATTTCACTTAGCATAACGTTTTTTAAGATTCATCTATGTTGTAGCATGTGTCAGAATTTGCTTCCTTTTTTAGGCTGAAAAATAAACGACTCACAATATATTTTTAAAAATAAAAGTAACATATTTGGCTCATTTATTTTTACTCACCCTGACATCATATTTCTCCTTGGATGCCCAGAGACAAAACTACCACTGTATAAGGGCAAATAAAAATGAAAAATAACAGGCTTAATTCCTCTGCTGGAAATAGAGACTTCTCAGCCTTCTCTCTTTTCTTTCAAAATTTCTTTCTCTGTCCTTTTCAAATGTATACAAATCTTTATAACGGCAAAATGAGCCTCTTGCCAGTATCACAACTCAGAAATGTGTCCTCAAGGACTTGGGGGTCATCTTTTTGAAATGCAGTGGAGTTAGTGCCTGTATCTCCCAGTTCCTACAGGAGGGTAGGAGACTACACTTAGTGGGCATGGGCGCCTTGTTCAACTTATAAAACTACCTCCTGCTATAAAGATATGCGAAATTTGGCCTGGCGCGGTGGCTCACGCCTGTAATCCCAGCACTTTGGGAGGCCAAGGCGGGCAGATCAGGAGGTAAGCAGATCGAGACCATCCTGGCTAACACGGTGAAACCCCGTCTCTACTAAAAATACGAAAAAACTAGCCGGGCGAGGTGGCGGGCGCCTGTAGTCCCAGCTACTCGGGAGGCTGAGGCAGGAGAATGGTGTGAACCCGGGAGGCGGAGCTTGCAGTGAACCGAGATCGCGCCACTGCCCTCCAGCCTGGGCGACAGAGCGAGACTCCGCCTCAAAAACAAAACAAAACAAAAAAGATATGCGAAGTTTAAAAAACGAACAACAACAACAAAAAGTTATGTGAAGTTTGTTTTGCTTCTGGATAAAGCCAACATGAGTGGTCTACCCAATTACTACTATTAAGTAGGAGGAACTATGTTTGACAAAAGGTGTTGTCAAGTTCTGTTATTTGAAGACTAGTGATCGTTTATCTTATGTAATGGTTGTTGTGGAGATTTTCTGGGTTAAGAGAAGTTTTTTTTTTTCTTTAAAATTCGGATAAGTGTCTGTATTTTTTCCCTTTATTTAAGAAACGGCTGCGGTGCTGGTGGTGGTGGTGGGGGGCTCTCACTATCTTGCCCAGGCTGGTCTCAAACTCTTGTCCTCAAATGATGCTCCTACTTCGGCCTCCCAAAGTGTTAGGATTACTGGTGTGAGCCACTTGTGCCAGATTTTATTTTATTTTTTATTTTTTTATTTTTATTTTTGGAGGCAGGGTCTCCTTCTGTTACCCAGGCTGGAGTGCAGTGGAGCGATCACAGCTGCCAGCCTCAAACTTTTGGGCTCAAGCGATCCTTGCACCTCGGTCGCCGCAGTAGCAGGGACCACAGGCACATGCCACACTACCCCTGGGTAATTTTTAAATTCTTTGTAGAGATGAGGTCTTGGCTATGTTGCTCAGGCTGGTCTTGAACTACTGGGTTCAAGTGATCCTCCCTTCTCGACCTCCTAAAGTGTTGGATTACAGGCGCGAGCCCACTGTGCCCGGCCTGCATTTAATTAGACACCTAAAATTTAGGCTGGTCAGTGGCACACTTAGCAGCATGTTACTTTTTATAAAAACAAAGACCGAATACCGCTTTTTTGGGAGGGGGGGGAAAGAAAAAGTATGCACCAGTTCTCCCCATATCGTTTCTTCTCTCTACCTCTGGTGTTTGCAGCTAACATTCCTGGCCAGGTCTGCAGCAACCGAGTTCTCTGGGCTCTCAGCCTCCGCCCTCCTCGCCCTTCTCCGCGCCGGCAGGTGAGGCCGCGCCGAGGGACTACAACTCCCAGCGTGCCCCGGGACGGGAGGGTCACGTGGGCGTCCGGAAACCCTGGCCGCGGCGCCAGGGGTGAGCTGGCGGCGGGGGCGGCCGGCAGCGGAGCCAAGCCGAATCCGCGAGCGGAGCCGGGGCTGGAGAGCGGCAACCACTGCGGATCTCGGGTGGGCGAGCCGTGATGCGTGGGGCCGAAGACCTGCTAGGGGCGGGGGCTGGGGCGGGTCCAATCCGAGGGGCTTCCCCGGTCGGTAGGGCGGTGGGGAGATGTAGGTGGCGGCCCCCCTTGGGCGGGGCGACTAGGCAGGGTCGGCCGCTCGCCCCCTACATCTACTCCCTGGGCCCGGGCCTGGCGTCCCGGCGGTCACGGGGAGGCTGTGATGGGGAGGATGGGGAGGAGAAGGACCCCCGGGGGACCCTGCGGCCCGGCCTGGATCCACGCGGCGGCGGCTTTTGTGCTCCTCGCCCGCCTGTCCTCCAGCCGTGGGTTGGGAGATTCTGACTTGATCAGAAAAGAGCTTGTCGTTCGGACCAGGAGAGAGGGGATGCTTTTCAGGTAGGTAGGGAAGGAAGCTCTTTGGGAAGGAGGTATAGAGATCAAAGAAGAAGCGTGGTCTCAGTGGAGTGACTGGTTTTGTTTTCTGGTAGCATGAACTCTATGAAGGAGTTTGGTCAAATTATTCGTCATTCCCTCTTTACTCTTCTTCGCAGGATGTGTTCTGTTTATTCTCAGTTTTGACAGGAGATAATGGGAATGTGTCCCCGGAGTTTTTAGTGTTTTCTTGAAATGTAAGATGGTAGGCTATCTCGTGGTAACTGTTATTGAAAAGTTTATAGGGAGGAGTGGTTCCTGGGGTGAGCAAAATCATTCAGTTGTTACCTTTTTGTCCACCGCTTTATTTCTACCTTTACACAAATTTATACATACATACATATATATGTAATAGTTGTTGAAGGGAATGTCTTCAGTGCTTTGGTGCTTGATTTCTTTTCCGTTGGTTTGATGTTTCTTGGATACGAGGCTCTATACTAAAAACTCCATATAAATTATCTCGTTTAATCAATACATGAGGAAATTGAGCTTCAGGTCGGGCGTGGTGTCTCATGCCTGCAATCCCAGCACTTTGGGAGGCCGAGGCCTGTGGATCCTTTGAGGTCAGCAGTTCAAGACCAGCCTGGCCAACATGATGAAACTCCGTCTCTACTAAAACAAAACAAAACAAAACAAAAAACAAAAATTAGCCGGTCGTGGTGGCGCTCATCTGTAATCCCAGCTACTCGGGAGGCTGAGGCAGGAGAATCACTTGAACCCGGGAGGCGGAGGTTGCAGTGAACCGAGATCATGCCGCTGCACTCCAGCCTGGGCGACAGAGCCAGACTCTGTCTTTTTATTCTTCTTCTTCTTCTTTTTTTTTTTTTTTTTTTTTTTGAGACAGAGTTTTTGCTCTTGTTGCCCAGGCTGGAGTGCAGGGGCACCATCTCGGCTCACTGCAACCTCTGCCTCCCGGGTTCAAGTGATTCTCCTGCCTCAGCCTCCCGAGTAGCTGGGACTACAGGCGCCCGCCACCACGCCCGGCTGACTTTTCTATTTTTAGTAGAGACGGGGTTTCACTATGGTGGCCGTGATGGTCTGCCTGTCTCGGCCTCCCAAAACGCTGGAATTATAGGCGTGAGCCACCGCGCCTGGCCTCAGACTCTGTCTTTAAAAAAAAAAAAAAAAAGGAAAAGAAAAAAAGAAATTGAGATTCAGAGAAGCTGCTTAAGTGGAAGGTCTTAGATTCCATACCTGGCTTGTCTCTTGAATGACACCATTCTTCTATTAGTCTTTGATTTCCAGTCTCTGCCTAAGAAGGTGACCCGGAAACAATAACTTTATAAAAGTTAAGTCAACAGTGTCTTGCTGCTTTCTGGCTGTCAGGATCAACTGTCTTGTTCATTGTTTAAGGTTCTGATTTGTCTCTGTTCATCAGTGCTAATGTCATGTCACTACAGTGACCATTAACTAGATTATAAATCCTTTGTGTAGAAGAGGAAAAGATTTTTATCTTGAAAACTAGTTGTCTTTGAAACATGTCCGGCCGGGCGCGGTGGCTCACGCCTGTAATCCCAGCACTTTGGGAGGCCGAGGCGGGCGGATCACAAGGTCAGGAGATCGAGACCACGGTGAAACCCCGTCTCTACTAAAAATACAAAAAATTAGCCGGGCGCGGTGGCGGGCGCCTGTAATCCCAGCTACTCAGGAGGCTGAGGCAGGAGAATGGCGTAAACCCAGGAGGCGGAGCTTGCAGTGAGCCGAGATCGCGCCACTGCACTCCAGCCTGGGCGACAGAGCGAGACTCCGTCTCAAAAAAAAAAAAAAAAAAAAAAAAGAAACATGTCCAAAAACAGGGAGGAAGAATGTGGTTTTGGAAACCCTGGAATAAGATGAGAGATATTTACAGATAAATGCCAGGTATTTTATGTCTGTGGTAATGAGACAATTTAAGAAGAGAGAAAAATTACAGGAAGACTTGAGTTATGAATAAAAAGGATTATGCGGTACAAGTAAATGGCTTCATATAAGATAATGTGGGATAAAAAAGATACTTGTGGCTTGCTGCAGTGGCTCACGCCCATAATCCTAGGGGTTTGGGAGGCTGAGTCAGGAGGATCTATCTCTTTTTTTTTTTTTTTTTTTGAGGCGGAGTCTCGCTCTGTCGCCCGGGCTGGAGTGCAGTGGCGCGATCTCGGCTCACTGCAAGCTCCGCCTCCCGGGTTCCCGCCATTCTCCTGCCTCAGCCTCCCGAGTAGCTGGGACTACAGGCGCCGCCACCACGCCCGGCTAATTTTTTTTGTATTTTTAGTGGAGACGGGGTTTCATTGTGTTAGCCAGGATGGTCTCGATCTCCTGACCTCGTGATCCGCCCGTCTCGGCCTCCCAAAGTGCTGGGATTACAGGCTTGAGCCACCGCACCCGGCCAGGATCTATCTCTTAAGGCCAGGAATTCAAGACCAGACTGGGTAACATAGCAAGACCCTGTCTCTATAAAAACTAAGAAAATTAGCTAGGTGTGATGGTGTCCACCTGTAGTCCCAGCAACTTTTTTGGAGGCTGAGGCAGGAGGATCGCTTAAGCCTAGGTAGGAGATTGAGGCTGCAGTGAACTATGATCACGCCACTGCACTCCAGCCTGGGTAACAGAGTGAGACCCGGTCTTTGGAAAAAAAAAAAAAGATACTTGTATGAGTGTGAGCATTGAGATGCTGAACTGCATCATATACAATACTGTAAAAAGGGTGAACTCTGGCCGGGCGCGGTGGCTCAAGCCTGTAATTCCAGCACTTTGGGAGGCCGAGACGGGCGGATCACGAGGTCAGGAGATCGAAACCATCCTGGCTAACACGGTGAAACCCCGTCTCTATTAAGAAATACAAAAAACTAGCCGGCCGAGGTGGCGGGCGCCTGTAGTCCCAGCTACTCGGGAGGCTGAGGCCGGAGAATGGCGTGAACCCGGGAAGCGGAGCTTGCAGTGAGCTGAGATCCGGCCACTGCACTCCAGCCTGGGCCACAGAGCGAGACTCCGTCTCAAAAAAAAAAAAAAAAAAAAAAAAGGGTGAACTCAACTATCCTTTTAATAATTTCCCACATTCTTCTTTACACTTTGAATACACATAATCTTTTTACTCTGCAGACAAAAAAAATGAAGTCTGGGAGGATCTAGAGTTAGGTCTGAGTTGGAATGTGCACTCCATCTCTTAAGAGAGATTGCTTTCTGTTTTAAAAAATTTTTTGAGGGCTGGGTGCAGTGGCTTACACCTGTAATCCTAGCACTTTGGGAGGCTGAGGCAGGTGGATCACGAGGTCAGGAGTTCGAGACCAGTCTTGCCAATATGGTGAAACCCTGTCTCTACTAAAAATACAAAAATTAGCTGGACGTGGTGGTGCATGCCTGTAGTCCCAGCTACTTGGGAGGCTGAGGCAGAAGAATTGCTTGAACCTGGGAGGTGGAGGTTGCAGTGAGCCAAGATCATGCCACTGTGCTCCAGCCTGGGTGACAGAGCGAGACCCTGTCTCAAAAAAAAATTTTTTTGTGTGATGGAGTCTCGCTCTGTCGCCCCAGGCTGGAGTGCAGTGGTGCAGTCATGGCTCACTGCTGCTTCAGTCTCGCGAGCTCAAGTGATTCTCCCACCTCAGCCTCCCAAATAGATGGGGCCACAGGTGTCCACCACCATGACTGGCTAATTTTTGTATTTTTTGTAGAGATGGGGTCTCCCTATGTTGCCAAGGTTGGTCTTAAACTCCTGAGCTTAAGTGATCCTCCCGCCTTGGCCTCCCAAAGTGCTGGGATTATAGGTATGAGCCACTGGACCAGACCTAGAGATTACTTTCTAATATCTGTTTTCTCATCTGTAAAATACTGAGAGAACTAAATGCAGTAATGCATGGTAGGTACCTAGCATGGTACCTGGTACTTTGTAAGCATTCAGTGTTCTGCCTTCAGCCAGCCAATTCATTGATTAAAAAAAAACTTTTTTTTTTTATATGGGGTCTCACTTTGTTGCCCAGTCTGGAGTGCAATGGTGCAACCCTGGCTCACTTCACTTCAGTCTCCACCTACCGGATTCAAGCAATCCTCCCGCCTCCACCTCTTGAGTAGCTGGGACTACAGGTGTGCTATTTTTCCCATCCTTTTGAGGATGGGAAATTACCATGCTCTGCTAATTTTTGTGTTTTTTATAGAGACAGGGTTTCACCATATTGCTCAGGCTGGTCCCGAGCTCCTGGGCTCAAGCCATCTGCCTGCCTTGGCCTCCCAAAGTGTTGAGATTACAAGTGTGAGCCATTGCGCCTGGCCCAAAAAATCTTTATTGATCATTCTCAGTGCTCTGCTGGGTCCTGTGGATGTAGCTGTGGGACTCAGGACAGAGAGAGCCACTGCTTTTATGGAGCTTACAGATGAACAGTAGACATGGAAACAATTAAACCAGATAATTGGGAGAAATGCTCTGAAGGAAAGAAATGACGAAAGAGATGAGACAGGTAGTAACCAGGGGAGACCATTTTAGATAGGGTGGTCAGGGAGGTCACTCTAGGGGGTGACATTTCATTGACTAGCCAAGAAAAGGAGCAAGCCGTTTGCCAAGAAGCAGGACAGAAGCACTTCTCTTGTAGAACAGCAAACACAAAGCCCGAAGCAAGAGGAGGCTTGATGGGTTCAGGGACAGGAGAGGGATTAGGTGTGGGGAGACAGTGGTGGTGGTGAGGGTGGGAGGTAGGTGGGCCAAGTAGAAAGGAGACAGGCTAGATCCTCACCAGGCGGCCTGGCAAAGGATTGGGAACCACCCAGCTGCCCGGTGGGGGACTGGTTAAATATCTAAAGATTCGTTCATGTCAGGGAGGACGGTACATGTGTTCAGAAAAGTGCAGCAGCTCTGCGGTTGCTTATATGGATGGACCTCCAACCTCTGGGAAGTGAAGAAAATGCACAGCAGATAGTGTGTGCTGTGTGCTTGCATGTGTGATCTTGGGGGCTCTCCCTGGTATGTGTGCAGAGGCACAGATTGTGCCCCTGAAGGAAAGAAAGAAGATATGAAAAAAACTGGTTAGGAGATCAGGGTGGACTGAGAACACAGGAGGGAGTTGTATCCTTTGAGGTTTTTTTTTCTTTTTTTTTTTTATTGGAACAGAGTCTTGCTCTGTCGCCCAGGCTGGAATACAGTGGCGTGATCTCAGCTCACTGCAACCTCCACCTCCTGGGTTCAAATGATTCTCCTGCTTCAGCCTCCTGAATAGCTGGGATTACAGGCACATGCCACTGCGTCCAGATAATTTTTGTATTTTTAGTAGAGACGTGGTTTCCCTGTGTTGGCCAGGCTGGTCTCAAACTCCTGACCTCAGGTGATCTGCCCACCTCAGCCTCCCAAAGTGCTGGGATTACAGGAGTGAGCCACTGTGCCAAGCCATATCCTTTGAATTTTATACCTCAGGTATATAATACCAGTTGAAAAGTAATGAAATAAAACAAAACCCAACCTCTGCAGTTTAGTTATTGGCTCCAGCAGGCTCCTCCTCCATCTGTACCAACGCATCTGTCAGCCCAGTCCCTTCCCAGCCCTAAGCATCCTATTTACCTGCAGAGGTTAGACAGGCTTTGAAGGCTGTGGCAAAGAATCTGTGTTTTTATCTGAGTCTTGGGAAGGCAGTAAAGGGTTTTAAGCAGAACCTGTCGAGGTAGGCAGGTGGGAGATGCTGCTGGTGGTTTATCTTAGGCGATGGCAGTGAGGATGGAGAGGAGAGGGTGGCGGTGAAGAGGACCAGAACCAAGAGGCTGGGGAGTGAGCTTATCCATCTGGATGTTGGGGTTTGGGATATATTTTGGAGGTGAAAAGGACTGGATTTAGTAATGGATTGGATGTAGAAGTTAAGGGAAAAGAAGTAAAGGCTACCTCGTAGTTACCTTGGTTGACTGTAACGAATGGCAGTACCTTTGCTGAGATGGGGAATACCAAGGGATGTCGCAGGTCATTAGCGACTATCTGGGCTGGTGGAGGTTACATGGACACCTTTCAGTCCCACTGGAGTGTAGCTCCAGCCAGGGCCTTCAGTTATCTTCCTGCTTAGATGCTGGTCCACTGAGGGTTCCAAGTTGGAAAAGAGAAAGGGAGGGGAGAGGGTTCTCCCTAAGGAGAGTTTCCCGTACAGGCCACCAAAATGTTGCAGGTGATCAGCGACTATCTGGGCTGGTGGTGTAGGCGGTGAGAAGAATTTGCCAAGGCAGTGATAGGTATAGAAAGGCAGATTTATTAGAGAAGGTAGGAGAGTATGTTTGCAAGGAAGCAACAGGCAGGTCAGCAAGAGAGGAGCTGACTACAAGGAGATGAAGGCTTGCTGGAGATTTTATAGGATGGTGCTGTGTGCTGAAGAGGGCTTTGTGCAGTACAGATAACGATAAGGTTGCAGTGAGCTAACTTGCATTTTTCTATCAGCTGAGCGTCTGGTGATTACTGGGTGCAGGAAGATTGTAAGTTACTTGCGCAAAAGGGGTGTGTGTCCTGGACCACGAAGAAAGGCGGACTTAGTTTATCTGCTTATCCTTTTTGGTTTCCCCTGATCCCACCAGCCTGACTCCTTTTTCTCTAATTAGAACTCCACATGGGAGGGATAGATTTGGAGGGAGAAGTGAAGAGTTGTGTTTTATTTTATCTTATTTTTTTGAAACGGAGTCTCACTCTGTTGCCCAGACTGGAGTGTAGTGGCCTGATCTCGGCTCACTGCAACATCTGCGTCCTGGGTTCAAGCGATTCTCCTGCCTCAGCCTCCCAAGTAGTTGGGATTACAAGACGCATGCCACCATGACCGGCTAATTTTTGTATTTTTAGTAGAGACGGAGTTTCACTATGTCGGCCAGGCTGGCCTCGAGCTCCTAATCTCAAGTGATCTGCCTGCCTTGGCCTCCCAAAGTGCTGGGATTACAGGCGAGAGCCACTGAGCCTGGCCTACGAGTTCTGTTTTAGATCTATGGAGGGATATGAAGTGGTCATTTGGATCCTGGAGGGTCTAAGTTAGAGCCATGAATCTGAGAATTGTTGACATAAAGGCATGGTACCCTAGGAAGGAGGAGAGAAAGATGTTGGAAGTTTAAAAAGAGAAGTGTGAAATCGCTGTCTCAGTTTGAGAAAGCAAAATTACTTGGAAGCGTAGTAGGCTTGCTGGGCAGTATTGCATGCCCTTTGAGGTTTGTGGTTTTGAATAAAAAGTGAAATCAGCCTGCTCGAGTGGTTTTTCTGTGGCAAAACTCAGCTGCTTGGGTGCAGGGAAGGAGAAGGACAGAAACAAGGAAGTGCACTGTAGATTCTAAGTTGGTAAGGCGGGAAATGAGGACAGGACGGGGCTGGATAAGGGAAAAACGAGGCTACTGAATTGGGAGCCTTGTTGAGGTCAAATGACTGTTGAGGTGTGGTGTATTCAGGTAAGTGATCTGCAAGGAAAGGAAGCAGAAGGTTTGAAATCCGGTTACCAGCGTTCAGCCTTGCGTGGGTTTTTATTGCGGGATGGAGGAGAAGGGTGGTGGTGAAGAGAACTGGAACTGAGAGACCCAGGAGGAAACTTATCCACCTGGCCGTGGGGATGGAGGTTGGGTGACCGTGGCTCAGGATGCGGGGAGATCAGTCTCTGACATCTATGGGGAACAGCAGGCTATAGAGCCCCAAGGTGTGAGTTTCAAAGAAGGGGGTTCTTGGCAGGAAGACGCTCCAGAAATGGCCTCGGGGAGCAAAGACAACTTGGACCCCTTGTGTCCTTGAGGCATGTAGGTTGCTGGAGGGAAGATTTTCCCTCTTGAGAGGCGTTAGGGGAAGTGAAGGTATCGGAAGTGTCCAGAGTCTTGTAAGGATATGGTGCCTGCTACCCATGTAACTAGGTTTCCAGAGAGCAAGGATACGGGGCTTGCTAACCGTGTATCTCTGTTTCCAGATGGCATGGTCAAAAGGGCTGGGGGTGGGGTGTGTGGGAAGGCTGGGCAGAAGAGATGAATGGGGCAGAGTGGGTGTGTGGTGGCTTCACGTATGTCATCTCTTTTCCTGCTGACCCCTCCCCTGCCCACTCTGCAGTCGACTTTCTTCAGAGAGTTCCTCATACGAGACAGTTGGGTTTTTTGGTTTTGTTTTGTTTTTTTTGAGGCAGGATCTTCCTCTGTCACCTAGGCAGGAGTGCAGTGGCATCGTCATAGCTCACTGCAGCCTTGAAGGCCTGGCCTCAAGTGATCCTCCTGCCTCAGCCTCCCTAGTAGCTAGGACTACGGTACATGCCACCACATCTGGCAAAATTTTAAATTTTTTATAGAGACAAGGTCTGTTGCCCAGGCTGATATTGAACTCCTGGCCTCAAGTTTTCCTCTTGCCTTGGCCTCTGAAGAACAGCTTTATATTTGGGTTGGAAAGGACTCTAAATACCACTACAGAAAGTGAAATTAGAAATAATGTTTGGGGGAAATTTTATATCCCAAAGCAGTGTTGTAGAAGGCAGCGCATTGCCTTCCATCTGGACGTGTTGCTGCAGCGCGAAGTCATCTTTTACTAAGCAGTGATTGCACACTATTGTAACCGCCCAATGGGTTCGCCTTGCCTGCTGCCTAGACAGAGCCAATTTATCAAGACTGGGGAATTGCAATGGCAAAACAGTAGTTCACACAGAGCCGGCTGTGTGGGAGATGGGAGTTTTATTATTACTCAAGTCAGTCTCCCTGAGCATTCGGGGATCAGAGTTTTTAAAGATAATTTGGCGGGTAGGGGCTTGGGAAGTGGGGGAGTGCTGATTGGTCAGGTTGGAGATGGAGTCATCGCGGGCTGAAAGGAGTTTTTCTTGCTGCCTTCTGTTCCTGGGTGGGATGGCAGAGCTGGTTGAGCCACATTACCGGTCTGGGTGGTGTCAGCTGATCCATTGAGTGCAGGGGCTGCAAAATATCTCAGGCACTGATCTTAAGTTTTACAATAGTGATGTGTTCCCCAGGAGCAATTTGGGGAGGTTCAGACCCTTGGAGCCAGAGGCTGCATGACCCCTAAATTGTAATTTCTAATCTTATAGCTAATTGGTTAGTCCTGCAAAGGCAGACTGGACCCCAGGCAAGAAGGGGGTCTGTTATCAATTTTGTTTCAGAGTCAAACCATGAACTGAATTCCTTCCTAAAGTTAGTTCAGCCTATGCCCAGGAATGAACAAGGACAGCTTACGGGTTAGAAGCAAGTAGGGCCGGTTAGCTCTGATTGCTTTCACTGTCATAATTTCCTCAGTGATAGTTTTGCAAAGGCAGTTTCACTATTGTGTTCCATTCTGGAAATTACCATTTTTGATGGGTAGTCCTCTAGGACTAAGAAAAACTGGAAAAACTTCACTACGAAAATCACATGAGTTAGTGATTGTGAACTTGCTTTGGAAAGTAGAAGGTTATGGTTCTGGATTTTTTTTTTTTTTTTTTAAGACGGAGTTTTGCTCTTATTGCCTATGCTGGAGTACAGTGGTGTGATCTTGGCTCACTGCAACCTCTGCCTCCCAGGTTCAAGCGATTCTCCTGCCTCAGCCTCCTGAGTAGCTGGGACTACAGGCACCTGCCACCACGCCCGACTAATTTTTTTATTTTTAGTAGAGATGGGGTTTCACCATGTTGGCCAGGCTGGTCTCGAACCCCAGACTTCGTGATCTTCCTGCCTCGGCCTCCCAAAGTGCTGGGATTCCAGGTGTGAACCACCATGCCCGGCCAATGGTTTTCTGGATTTTATTTGATGGCAAGAATCTTATATATATATATATTTTTATATATAAAAAAATATATAAATATATATATATTTTTCTTTTCTGCAGAGAATGGAAGGAAAGGAATCCTTTTTTTTTGGTTGGGGTGAGGGGGACAGGGTCTCACTCTGCCGTGCAGGCTGGAATGTGGTGGCACAATCTTGGCTCACTGCAACCTCTGCCTCCCAGGCTCAAGTGATTCTCCTATCTCAGCCTCCTGAGTAGCTGTGACCACAGGCACGCACCACCACCCCTGGCTACTTTTTGTATTTTTTGTGAAGACGGGGTTTTGCCATGTTTCCCAGGCTGGTCTCAAACTCCTGGGCTCAAGCAGTCCTCCTACCTCAACCTCCCAAATTTCAGGCATGAGCCACCATGCCTGTCCAGAATCTTATTTTTAACAAGGATTTTTTTTTTTTTTGGTCTTTTAAAATAATTCTAATGGGGTTTTGGGGAGATGTTGGCCAAAGGATAAAAAATTTCAGTTAGGAGGAATAAGTTTAAGAGAACTATTGTACAATATGGTGACTATAGGCTTTGTTTTTTTGAGACAGGCCCTCACTCTGTCACCCAGCCTGGAGTGCAGTGGCACAATCACAGCTCACTGAGCCTCTAACTCTCAGGTGATCCTCCCATCTCAGCCTCTGGAGTGACTGGGACTATAGGCTTGTGCCATCACACCGGACTAATATATGTATATATATTTAGATGGAGTCTCGGTCTGTTGCCCAGGCTGGAGTGCAGTGGCGTGATTTTGGCTCACTGCAGCCTCCACCTTCTAGGTTCAAGTGATTCTCGTGCCTCAACCTCCTGAGTAGCTGTGATTACAGGTGTGCATCACCATGCCCAGCTAATTTTGTATTTTTAGTAGAGACAGGGGTTTCGCCATGTTGGCCAGGCTGGTCTCGAACTCCTGACCTCAAGTGAGCCACTCGCCTCGGCCTCCCAAGGTGCTGGGATTACAGATGTGAGTCACTGTACCCGACCTAGCTAATATTTTTGTATTTTTTGTAGAAATAGGGTGTTGCTGTGTTGCCAAGGCTGGTCTCAGACCCCTGAACTCCAGCAATCCACCCGCCTTGACCTCCCAAAGTGCTGATGTACAGGCCTGTGAGCCACTGTGAGCCACTGTGCCGGACCGGTGACTATAGTTAATAACAATGTACTCTATTTTGAAAATTGCTATAAGAGTAGATTTTAAATTTTCTCACCACAAAAAATAAGTAGGTGAGGTAATGGATATATTAACTAGCTTGACTGAGCCATTCCACAGTGAGCACATATTTTAAAAACATGTTGTACATGGTAAATATATACAATTTTATTTGTCAATTAAAAATACTGTAATGTTAAAAATCTTGTTGCTGTCAACCATCAGTTGATAATTGTGTATTCAGTATTCATTAATAGAGTCTGCAACCATCCCTGCACACCATCCTGAACATGGCCTGCCTTGTTGGACTTTGGAAGCTAAGTATGGTGGGGCCTGGTTAGTGCTTGGCTGGGAAACTGCCTGTGAATACCGGTGCTATAGGCTTTAAGAAATAAAAATTCGGCCGGGCGCGGTGGCTCAAGCCTGTAATCCCAGCACTTTGGGAGGCTGAGACGGGCGGATCACGAGGTCAGGAAATCGAGACCATCCTGGCTGACACGGTGAAACCCTGTCTCTACTAAAAAATACAAAAAATTAGCCGGGCGAGGTGGCGGGCGCCTGTAGTCCCAGCTACTCGGGAGGCTGAGGCAGGAGAATGGCGTGAACGCAGGAGGCGGAGCTTGCAGTGAGCTGAGATCCGGCCACTGCACTCCAGCCTGGGCGGCAGAGCGAGACTCTGTCTCAAAAAAAAAAAAAAAAAAAAAGAAATAAAAATTCACCGATTGAGAAAATACTGAATGACAAGCTACAATGAATTCAGAAATGCTGAAATGAAATTCCGTTTTGAAATTTGGTTTTATTAATTTTTTTTCTTTTTTTTTTTTTTGAGACGGTGTCTTGCTCTGTCGCCCAGGCTGGAGTGCAGTGGCGCAATCTCGGCTCACTGCAAGCTCCGCCTCCCGGGTTCACGCCATTCTCTTGCCTCAGCCTCCCGAGTAGCTGGGACTACAGGCGCCCACCGCTGCGCCCGGCTAATTTTTTCTATTTTTAGTAGAGACGGGGTTTCACCATGGTCTGGATCTCCTGACCTTGTGATCCACCCGCCTCGGCCTCCCAAAGTGCTGGGATTACAGGCGTGAGCCACCGCGCCCGGCGGGTTTTATTAATTTTAACAGCATTTACACATACTTGAAAAATTTTGGAACACTCTTGTTCAGTGTGTATTTAGAGTGGTAAAGAGAGTATTCTTCAAAAAGTAGGACGTGTTCGATGGACTCCGACTTGACACAAACTCCTGTACACCCCAGGGTCCCTGAGCTCATGAATGATTGGAAATCGCTTCTGTGATAGATAGGATACATGTGCAAAGGTATTATTATTGCATAGGACCAAATGTTACAGTATTTATCTTAAATGCCATTACGCACACAGCAGGTGAATGTTTAAAACTATTTTCCTGGGCAAGGTGGCTCACGCCTGTAGTCTTAGCACTTTGGAAGGCTGAGGTGGAAGGATTGCTTGAGGCCAGGAATTCAAGACCAGCCTGGACAACATGGCAAAACTCTGACTTAACATAAATGCAAAAAATAAGCTGGATGTGGTGGCGTGTGCGCCTGTATTCCCAAAGGATTGCTTGAGCCTGAGAGGTCAAGGCTGCAGTGAGCTGAGGTTGTGCCACTGCACTCTGGTCTGGGTGACAAAATGAAACCTTGTCTCAGTCAATCAATCAATCAATCAATCAGGCCGGGCATGGAGGCTCACGCCTGTGATCCCAACAATTTGGGAGGCCAAGGATGGTGGATCATCTGAGGTTAGGAGTTTGAGACCAACCTGGCAAACATGATGAAACCCCGTCTCTATTAAAAACACAAAAATTAGCTAGGCGTGATGGCGGGCACCTATAATTCCAGCTACTTGGGAGGCTAAGGCAGGAGAATTTCTTGAACCTGAGAGACAGAGGTTGCAGTGAGCTGAGATCATGCCACTGCATTCCAGCCTGGGCAACAGAGCCAGACTCTGTCTCAGAAAAAAATAGATAAATAAAAGAATAAAATAAAGCCTGTTTGCCCAATGTGCATATTAAGCCTTTTCTCCCCAGTCATTGTAACTTAGGAAAAGATCGTCTATTTAGAAGCTAAATCCAAATGGCCTCAAATATCTTGGTAGTTATTTAAAGCTATTAATATAAGTGTACAGCCCTAGATTATGCAGCTCTATTGCCAATGTGCTGTAATTTCAATCTGTTGGAGCATTTATTTTTGGAATTATGATTTTACACGATACATTATTGAATTTCATATCCCATGCCCTTTCCTGGAGTACATACTACAGTGTTTTGAGGTGGGAAGGTGTCCAGTTCAAAGAGCTATGATTTGTAGAGAATGATTAAAGTTTTGAGTTTTTCCACTTGGGTTTCATGTTTAATTTTCAGGATGGAAGTAAATTTAGTCATAACACTAATAGCTCTTGTTTTTGTAACTTCCTGGAATTATAGACAGGAAGTTTATTTACATTTTGTGAGTGGAATTTTATTGTCCTACTCTGCACGTAATTTTATTAACATTTTCCAAGAAGAATGACTTTAAAATGAAATTAGCTAAATTCTACTGATTTGGAATTAATCCTTGGCAGATCAGTGGCTAATATAATTTATCTGAATATGTCACATACATTGTTACTTTTAGCCTTACAGCTCTCAAATGAGATAAGCCATTTTATGGATGACCACTTGTGATTTATAGAGCATGACCTGTCCCAGGGCTCACAGCCAGTAAGGAAAACAACTGTTATGTGTACATAATTGTAACCATCTCAACTTTGTTTCTTTTATCTGCAAGTTGCAAGAATGGCCTTTCTGCTGGGTCTCTTAGCCTTTAAGGTTTGGGTGCATCTATTGAGCTGTGGCTAGTGAAAATAAGTAGTGTAACAGTTCCAGTGAACATAGATCTGAGAGCCAAGCCCTGTGATTCTCTCTTGAGTATTGGGAGCTCTTGCATGTGTTCCCTACCTTGACTACTGTTGTATATTTATCATACAAGCCATTTTATGTATTTTTTTCCCCTGAATATGAGAATAAATTACATTACTTTTTCTGTTGTGGCGGGGGGCAGGCAAGGTCTTACTCTGTGGTACAGGCTGGAGTGCAATGGTGTGATCATAGCTCCCGGCCTCCTTGAACCCCTGGGCTCAAGCGATCCTCCTGCCTTAGCCTGCTGAGTAGCAGGGACCACAGACACGAGCCACCATGCTTGGCTATTGGTTTTTTTTTTAGTTTTTGTAGAGATGGGGTCTCACTATGTTGCCCAGGCTGTTCTCAAACTCTTGGGCTTAAGTGTTCCTCCCGCTTTGGCCTACTAAAGTGTGGGGATTACAGGCATGAGCCAACATGTCTAGCCTAAATTACAGTACTTTTCTAATGCTGTGGGTGTTTCCATTATAAAAATTATATTGATGTTTATTGTAGGCTTTTTAAGAAAAAAGTATATAGAAGAAAATTAAAATTATCCATTATTTCACTCCCCAGAGAGAACTGGTATATTCCCTATTTATTTGTATTATGTAAATACAGTTGGGTTGATTAGATTTATAACCATAACCAGCTCCCACTTTTTTTCACTTGACATTTTCTCATGTCATTAAAAAGTCTTCATGGCAAATGATTATAAATGATTCAGCCATTCAGACATACCATAATTTATTTAATTATTCCCCTATTATTGTATCTTTAAATCGATTCTGCAGACTCATAACTGGAGACATTAAGTGTAGCTGCTTACTTTATGCTTAATTGTTCTTGGATATCAGAGAATGGGTGCAGCTTTTAGAGAATACAGTCAAATGAAAAGGCACTGGGGCTGGGCACAGTGGCTTACTTTTGGAGGCCAAGGTGGGCAGATTGCTTTGAGCTCAGGAGTTTGAGACCAGCCTGGGCAACGTGATGAAACCATGTTTCTACAAAAAATACAAACATTAACCAGGCATGGTGGCTCATGCTTCTAGTCCCAGCTACTTGGGAGGCTGAGGCTGGAGAATGGCTTGAGCCTGGGAAGCGGAGGTTGCAGTGAGTCGAGATCGTGCTACTGTACTCCAGCCTGGGTGACGGAGTGAGACCCTGTCTCAAAAAGAAAAAAAAAAAAAAAGAAGCTGCTGGAAGTAGTGGAAGGAGATGGCAAGGAGTGGCCCGACCTCTTTCTCTGTTTCGTTGACTGACACAGTTTTTTTCATTTTGAGGGGATACTGGGGGGCAGACAGGGGTTAGGCAGCTTGCCCAGAGTCTTGCACTGGGACCTCACCTCAAGGCAATAGAATATCGTGTAGAACATTGTCTTGAATCATTTTGTTTTGTTTTGCTTAGAGTCAGGGGTCTCACTTTGTTGCCCAGGGTCGACTGCAGTGGCGTGATCATAGCTCACTGTAACCTCGAACTCCTGGACTCAAGGGATCCTCTTGTCTCAGCCTGTCCAATAGCTGGGGGACTACAGGTGTGAGCCATTGTGCCCAGCTCCTCCTTTCTTTTGATATTAAAAATCTCCTCCAACACTTTGTGAAAAATACTTTTTATAGGCCTAAACACATCTTGTATTTTTTAAGGAATAGATCCCTGGAAATACATTTTTTTAAAGTGAAAGCAAGTTTATTCAAAAGTAAAGGAAGAAAAGGGCAGCACTCCATCGAGAGAGCAGCCCAGAAATTGAATTTTTTTTTTTTTTTTTTTTTGAGACGGAGTCTTGCTCTGTCACCCAGGCTGGAGCGCAGTGACCAGATCTCGGCTCACTGCAAGCTCCGCCTCCCGGGTTCCCGCCATTCTCCTGCCTCAGCCTCCCGAGTAGCTGGGACTATAGGCGCCCGCCACCTCGCCCGGCTAGTTTTTTGTATTTTTTAGTGGAGACGGGGTTTCACCGTGTTAGCCAGGATGGTCTCGATCTCCTGACCTCGTGATCCACCCGTCTCGGCCTCCCAAAGTGCTGGGATTACAGGCTTGAGCCACCGCGCCCGGCTTAGAAATTGAATTTTTGTGTCAAACACTCTTGATGAACACGGCTAGATTGTCCTCCCATAATATTATACTAATTTTTACTTCTGTCAGTAGCGTGTGGGAGTTCAGGAACCGTTATACCCTGAGCTGCATTGAGCACAATCTTTTTTAACTATCCAAATGTTTTCTTGCCTTAATTATATTTCTAATATTACCAGTGGGATTGAACTTTTATTTCTTAAGTTCAATAGCCATTTCATTTCTTCTGAGTTGTCTGTCTATTTCCTTTGCTCATTTTTTCTGTAAGAATGAGTGATTTTCTTATCAGTTTGTATGAGCTCTTTCTATTAAGATATAATCTCTTGTCCAGGATTTTTTTTTTTTTAAAGACTACCTAATAGCTTTAACATAATTATTAATCTAGTTTTCTGGTGTCAACTAGGCCATGAGATTTTTTCCCACAAGGCCTGATTATATGGTGACTGTAAATCGAAATAATTCAGTTTTTGGATAATCTGCCAAGGTTTAATAAGTCCATAATGTGTTTTGTCTTTCCAGAAAGAAGAAATGATGTAAATCACTCTCTCTCCAAACTTTAAGGTCAAAGGTGAGAAGGAAGGTCAGGAAGAACATGGCCTGGCCAAGTGTTTTTCAAAGAGGGTCTCTGCTGTCCCGGTTCAGCCATCATCACGTTGTAGTGTTCCTGCTCACCTTCTTCAGGTAAGCACGTTGCTAAAGCTGCTCTCCTGCTTTTTTTCTTTTGAGAGAGCTATTGCATGGCAAGTGTCAAATGCACTGATGGGCATACACTTACAATGTTAGTTATTCCTTCTGTTGTAGTCTTGATAGCTCTAATATAGTAGTTCTCGAGGGCTATTTTGCCCTCCAGAGGACATTTGGCAGTGTCTAAGATAGTTTTGGTTGTCATGAGCAGGGAGGAATGCTACTTGTAGTTAGTGGTGGAGACCAGGGATGTTACTAAACGTTCTCCCATGCACAGGACAGCTCTCCACAACAAAGAACATTTCGGCTCAAAATGTCAATAATGTGGAGGCGGAGAAGCCCTGGTCTGTTTGTGTTTTTTTTTTTTTTTTATTTTGTACTTTTTTTTTTTTTTGAGACGGAATATCGCTTTATTGCGCAGGCTGGAGTGCAGTGGCATGACCTCGGCTCACTGCAACCTCCACCTCCTGGGTTCAAGTGATTCTCCTGCCTCAGCCTCCCGAGTAGCTGGGATTACAGGCACGTGCCACCATGCCCAGCTACTAAATAGAAACAGTTTCACTGTGTTAGCCAGGATGGTCTCGATCTCCTGACTTCGTGATCTGCCCGCCTCGGCCTCCCAAAGTGCTGGGATTACGGGTGTGAGCCACCACGCCTGGCCAACATATCTCACTTCTTTTCATCACCCTGTTTGGAGAGAGAAGTCCTCTATTTGTTAAAACCAGGAGCTGGAGAACAAAGGTGATCTTAAGTGGTTCTCTTAGAAACATAGCATATACATCAGGCCATTGGGTGTTAGAGGCGTGCTATAAGTGACCTTATTACTCAGCTTTTTTTGATATTTCTGCTGAGTAGATTTTATTATTAATCTTTATGAAAGACACCAGAAATAATGTTTGTTTGTTTGTTTGTTTGTTTATTTATTTATTTGAGATGGGATCTCACCCTGTCACCCAGGCTGGAGTGCAGTAGTGTGATCACGGTTCACTGCAGCCTCTGACTCGCGGGATCAAATGCTCTACCTGCCTCAGCCTCTTGAGTAGCTGGGACCACAAGCACGAACCACCACGCCTGGCTTCTTCTTATTTTTTTATTATTATTTGTAGAAATGAGGTCTTCTTATGTTCCCCAGGCTGGTCTTGAACTCCTGGGCTCAATCAGTCCTCCCGCCTCAGCCTCCCAAAGTGCTGGGGTTATAGGCATGAGCTACCATGCTTGGCTCATCCTTTTTTTTTTTTTTTAAAGAGAAGAATTCTTGGCCAGGCATGGCGGCTCACACCTGTAATCCCAGCACTTTGGGAGGCCGAGGCGGGTGGATCACCTGAGGTCAGGAGTTTGAGACTAACCTGGCCAACATGGTGAAACCCCATCTCTCCTAAAAATACAAAAATCAGCTGGGCGTGGTGGCCCGCACCTGTAATTCCAGCTACTCGGGAGGCTGAGGCAGGAGAATTGGCTTGAATCTGGGAGGCGGAGTTTACAGTGAGCTGAGATTACACCACTGCACTCCAGCCTGGGCAACAGAGCGAGACTCCGTCTCAGGAAAAAAAAAAAAAGAGAAGAATTCTAAAATTGTTCAGTGTCATGCCTGTAATCCCAGCAATTTGAGAGGCCAAGTGGTGGGAGGATCACTTGAGCCCTGGAGTTTGAGACCATCCTGGGCAACATAGCAAGACTCTGTCTCTATAAAAAATACAGAAATTTTTGTAGCCTGAGTAACCTGAGTAGCTAAGATTACAGGTGCACTGAGCGTGGTGGGGTGCGCCTGTAATCCCAGCTACTTAGGCTGGGGCGGGAGGTTCGCTTGAGCGTGGGAGGTCAAGCCCAGTGAGCTATGATCATAACTGCACTCCAGCTTGAGTGACAGAGGGAGATCCTGTCTCAAAAACTAAAAATAAATAAAATTGAGAGAGCCTCTCTGAATCTATTTTGGTTCAAGTGGCTGCTCCCCAAATAAAATAAAACACAATTGAATAAAAGAAATGGGCTTATACCTGTGATTTTATTGAATGCTGTTTCTCCTTGCTATTCATTCATCTGTATTCTCTCTATTTTGTAGTTATTCATTGCTCCATGCTTCACGAAAAACATTTAGCAATGTCAAAGTCAGTATCTCTGAGCAGTGGACCCCAAGTGCTTTTAACACGTCAGTTGAGCTGCCTGTGGAGGTAAGCAGAACAAAGTGCTGGGATGGATTGAAGGAGACCGTGCCCACCCCTAGATTCTTCTTACGTTCTTTTTTGCATCTTTTGCTTGCCAGGACTCTGAAATGGCTCACTGTTTCCTATCACGTAAGAGCCAAACTATTCTACTAATTTCAAAGCCTACTCCGACTCAGTCCCATTTTACCTCTCCAGCTGGCTTATTTCTAACCGTTTAGAAATCACACCTTCTGGCTGGGCGCGGTGGCTCAAGCCTGTAATCCCAGCACTTTGGGAGGCCGAGACGGGCAGATCACGAGGTCAGGAGATCGAGACCATCCTGGCTAACATGGTGAAACCCCGTCTCTACTAAAAAATACAAAAAAACTAGCCGGGCGAGGTGGCGGGCGCCTGTAGTCCCAGCTACTCGGGAGGCTGAGGCAGGGGAATGGCGTGAACCTGGGAGGCGGAGTTTGCAGTGAGCCGAGATCCGGCCACTGCACTCCAGCCTGGGCGACAGAGCGAGACTCCGTCTCAAAAAAAGAAATCACACCTTCTGACGAGGCTGTTTTTTCACTGGCTTTCATTAGTGCTGTACTCGTTTCTGTCTTTGAGATATTGCATGTTATCTTTTATGTGCTCTTTTGCCTTTTTCCACCTGTCTGAAGTTTGCCTTTCTCTTTGTGTCAAGATAAAATGCCACTTTTTTTTTTTTCTTTTTTTGAAACAGGGTATCTTTCTGTTGCCCAGGCTGGAGTGCAGTGACACAATCTCTCAGGAAACATCTCTGCAGTCTCCACCTTCTGGGCTCAAGCAATCCTCCCACCTCAGCCCCCTGAGTAGCTGGGACGGACTACAGGCGCTTACCACCATGCCCGGCTAATCTTTTTTTTTGTTTTTGAGATGGGGTTTCACCATTTCCCCAGGCTGATCTTGAACTCCTGAGCTCAAGTGATCCACCTGCCTTGGCCTCCCAAAATGCTGGGATTATAATGTGAGCCATCACACCCGGGGAAAATGCCACGTTTTCAATCAAGTTTTTTCCCAACTTCTAATTTTTCCCTTCACTAAACTCTTGTACACTGTGTATAGCATATTGTAATGTCTTGGTATTTCAATATTTTCTAATTGTTTCTTTTTCTTTTTTTGGAGACAGAGTCTCGCTCTGTTGCCCTGGCTGGAGTGCCCTGGCACGGCGCCATCTCGGCTCACTGCAAGCTCCGCCTCCCGGGTTCACGCCATTCTCCTGCCTCAGCCTCCCGTGTAGCTGGGACTGCAGGCGCCCGCCACCTCGCCCGGCTAATTTTTTTTTTGTATTTTTAGTAGAGATGGGGTTTCACCCTGTTAGTCAGGATGGTTGCTATCTCCTGACCTCGTGATCTGCCCTCCTTGGCCTCCCAAAGTCTGGGATTATAGGTGTGAGTCACCACACCCAGCCTGTTTCTTTTTTTTTTTTTTTTTTTTTTTGAGACGGAGTCTCACTCTGTAGCCCAGGCTGGAGTGCAGTGGCTGGATCTCAGCTCACTGCAAGCTCCACCTCCCGGGTTCATGCCATTCTCTGGCCTCAGCCTCCCAAGTAGCTGGGACTACAGGCGCCCGCCACCTCGCCCGGCTAGTTTTTTGTATTTCTTAGTAGAGACGGGGTTTCACCGTGTTAGCCAGGATGGTCTCGATCTCCTGACCTCGTGATCCACCTGTCTCGGCCTTCCAAAGTGCTGGGATTACAGGCTTGAGCCACCGCGCCCGGCCTCTTTTTTTACTTTAAATTTTTTTGTAGAGATAGTGTCTTGCCCTGTTGCCCAGGCTGGTCTTGAACTCCTGGACTCAAGCCATCTTCCGTCCTTGGCTTCCCAAAGTTTTAGGGTTACAGGTATGAGCCATTGCGCCCAGCCTGTTTCATTTGTTTGTATCTTGCTTATGTGCCTTGAAGTCAGGCGCAATCTCGGCTCACTGCAACCTCCGCCTCTGGGGTTCAAGCAATTCTCCGGCCTCAGCCTCCCAAGTAGCTGGGATTACAGGCGTGCACCACCACACCCAGCTAATTTTTCTGTTTTTCGTAGAGAAGGGGTTTTGCCATGTTAGCCAGGCTAGTCTAATTCCTGACCTCAAGTGATCTGCCTGCCTCGGGCTCCCATAGTGTTGGTATTACAGGCATGAGCCACTGCCCCTGGCTAGAGTCATAAATCTTTTTTTTTTTGAGATGGTGTCTTGTCCTTTCGCCAGGCTGGAGTGCAGTGGCGTGATCTCAGCTCACTGCAACATCCACCTCCCGGGTTCATGCGATTCTCCTGCGTCAGCC
The DNA here is from genome assembly GCF_043159975.1 of Macaca nemestrina. NCBI lineage: Eukaryota > Metazoa > Chordata > Mammalia > Primates > Cercopithecidae > Macaca > Macaca nemestrina. The sequence goes on from NC_092128.1 coordinate 18,599,517, forward strand.
TCCCGAGTAGCTGGGGACTACAGGCGCCCGCCACCATGCCCGGCTACTTTTTGTATTTTTTAGTAGAGACAGGGTTTCACCGTGTTGGCCAGGATGGTCTTGATCCCTTGACCTCGTGATCTTCCCACCTCGGTCTCCCAAAGTGCTGGGATTACAGGTGTGCGCCACCGCCCCGGCCCAGATCATAAATCTTAAAGATGGAAGTGGTCTCAGAGAGATCATGCACCCTGCCCTCCCAGATTGGAATCTTTCTTTGTCATTCTTGGAAGATAACCATCCAGCTTCTGCTTCAGTAGTTCTAGGCAGAAGAAACTTGCTGTTGTGTGAGGTGGATGCTTACATTTTTATTCAGCTTTTGAAGAATATTCCTCCCTGTCTCTGTAAGTTTCTGTTTAGGCAAAACATTCTTGGCTCCTTCAGCTGTAGTTTAGTGACACTGAGCACTGATTGTGGGATTTCAGGTACAGCCTGAACAATATAGAGAAAAACAGGATTTCGTTTAGGCACTAGATTTCTGGTTGTATTGCCTAAGGCTGCCTTTATTTTTAAGTAACTGGGTTGGGGGTTCCCAAGACCACCCCCAGTTTGGTGATTAACTAGGAGGACTCAACATAGAGTATGTGTGGCTGTAATTTATTCCAGTGAGAGGATATGAGGTAAACTCAGCAAAGGGAAGAGGCCGGCCTGGTGTGAAGTCTGGAAGAGGCCAGGCCCAGAGGCCTCTTTCATTAATTTTTAATTTAAAAAGTTTTTAAATTATTTTTTAAGAGATGGGGCTCTTGCTATGTTGCCCAGGCCGTACTTGAACTCCTGGACTCAAACGATCCTCCTGCCTCAGCCTCCTGAGTAGCTGGGACTACACGTGTGTGCCACCGTGGCCAACTAAAAAAATATTTTGCTTATATTTTTTTAAAAGTTAAAAAGTTAAACAGAAAAACATTTCTTAAGTGCTCTAAATAGTATCCTAAAAAGTACCTTTTATAGCTTTCATTTCTATGCTTAGCTCTGGGTGTTTTACAAAATGAGTTCAGCAGACACAGTCTCTGTTACCTTTAGAACTTATAATGGATCCACTGACATGGACAAACATTGGAAATGGTAAATAAACATAATAAATATAAAATCTATGTCTATAGATAATAATCACTAGGTATTATATTTGGGAACAACTCAGCTAAAAACTATAATAAAAATTTGTACAGTTCTTACATGAGAATAGTGCTAGAGAATCTAAAATTATCCCCAGGAGAAGGAAAAAGAATTTAAAGTGTCTTGGGCCAGGCGCGATGGCTCAGGCCTGTAATCCCACCACTTTGGGAGGCCTAGGTAGGAGGATTGCTTGAGGCAAGGAGTTTGCGACTAGTCTGGGCAACATAGAGAGACCACTGTTTCTACAAAAATGAAAAAAAACACCAAAAAAACCAAACAAAAAAACACTTTGGGAGGCCGAGGCGGGCAGATCACTTGAGGTCGGGAGTTTGAGAGCAGCCTGGCCAACATGGCGACACTCCATCTCTACTGAAAATACAAAAATTAGCTGGGTATGGTGGTGCATGCCTGTAGTCCCAGCTTCTTGGGAGGCTGAGGCAGGAGGATGGCTTGAACCCGGGAGGTGGAGTTTGCAATGAGCCGAGATCATGCCATTGCACTCCAGCCTGGGTGACAGAGTGAGACTGTCTCAAAAAAAAAAAAAAAAAAAAAAAATTTAGCTGGGTGTGGTGGCACATATCTGTACTCCCAGCTACTTAGGAGGCTGAGGTGGGAGGATGATTTGGTCTCTGGAGGTCAAGGCTGCAGTGAGCCATGTTTGTGCCACTGCACTCCAGCTTGGGTGACAGAGCAAGACCCTGTCTCAAAAAGTGTCTTTGGAGATTCCATCTCAACCTTGTGCACAGCTACTTGGTAGATTCCCACGTAAACATGTTCCACTCTGCCTTATGCAAAGAACCGCATGCATAAGTTGGCCTGTCGTCCATCCTCTGCTCACCACTTTGAGGAAGCCCTTCCGTGTTAGTGAGCCTCCCCTGTCCTCCTGCATAGCCCTTATTCTGTTATAAACATTCTCACCTGGGAAACCCACACAGGGACCTTTAGTGTGTGCACAGGAAGTACCTCACATCGAGCAAGTGTAGTAGCTTATATAGTCCCCCCAGCACAATACAAGAAAACCCTGCAGTACATTCAGGCTGGTAAGTTCACATCAAACGTACGCTCAGACCAGGTTGAATCCCATTTAGCATGTTGACTTAGTTGTATTGGTGACTTTCATTAAACATTGGATGGTTCACTGTGAATAACTGGAACATGACTAACCAAGTAGTATAGTCATCCTGATCTGAGCTATGTTATTGATGTTAACTTTCTTCTCCAGGCTTTTTTCTGTTACCCTGTTTCCTGCATCTGTTTGTTAGTCCTACTTTCTTCTTTTAGTTTTTGGTTCGGTTTTGTTTTCCATTTAAGTCAACAGTCAAAAAATACATTTCAACTGAATTCTGGCAGTGAAGCAGAAAAAAAAGCTGTTTAAAATCTGTTAATTCTTGGAAAAGCCACACCTGCAGGGAGTTTTCGGTAACTTCTTGGAGGAGTAAAGAAAACCTACAACTTTGAGCAGCTGCTTGATAAGGTCCTTGTCTCTAGCTCACACCGGTGCGTGTACCCAGCAGGGCTTAATCATGGGTCCTGATCAGTCTGGTGGGCACACAAGGATGGAAGACTGTGGTTGCAGGGAAAATGTGGGAACGTCACTCTCATTGAAGACATTTAGGACCCCACATTGGCATTGCTGAAAATCCTGTTTGATGTCAGCTGTGTGAGCCTGCGCTGCTTTCTCATCTTGGATAGAACGCGTCTTCACAGTATGTGTGAGGTGGCATTAAAGTAACCAGATTGGTGCCAGAAGCCACCCAGAAATGAGTTCCACTGCTTTGGAATCACACTTTATTATTTGTTTATGATTTGGGGATTTTATTTTTTGTTAAAGATATATTTCTTTGATTCTTTTTTTGTTCATAAGCTGGATTATTGAGTATTCACACACGTGTGAGATGTGCCACCCTTGGACCTTGTTACAACGTGGGCACATTACTCACTTGACATGGATTAAAAATAAAGATTTTTTTTTAAATTGCTGATTGCGATTTTTCTCTTTAAAATTCTTTTAAAGGTAAATTTTTTTTTTTTTTGAGACGGAGTTTTGCTCTGTAGCTCAGGCTGGAGTGCAATGGCGCTCTCTCTCAGCTCACTGCAATTTCTGCCTCCCAGGTTCAAGCGATTCTCCTAAGTCTATGGAGTAGCTGGGATTACAGGTGCATACCACCACGCCCGGCTGATTTTTTTTATTTTAGTAGAGATGAGGTTTCACCGTGTTGCCCAGGCTGGTCTCGAACTCCTGAGCTCAGGCAATCCACCTGCCCCCGCCTTCCAAAGTGCTAGGATTACAAGCATAAGCCACTGCACCCGGCCTGTTTTTTTTTTCCTTTTTTTTTTTTTTTTTTTTGAGGTGCAGTCTTGATCTGTCGCCCAGGCTGGAGTGCAGTGGCACAATCTTGTGCTCACTACAACCTTTGCCTCCTGGGTTGAAGCGATTCTTTTGCCTTAACCTCCTGAGTAGCTGGGACTACAGGCGCGTGCCACCACACCTGGCTAATTTTTGTATTTTTAGTAGAGATGGGGTTTCACCATATTGGCCAGGCTGGTCTCAAACTCCTGGCCTCGTGATCCCCCCATCTCGGTCTCCCAGAGTGCTGGGATTACAGGCATGAGCCACTGCGCCGGCCTTGTTTGTTTTTTAAGATGTTGCTCAGGCTGGAGTACAGTGGCATGATCATAGCTCACTGCAGCCTTGAAGTCCTGGGCTCAGGCGATCTTCCCATCTCAGCTTCCTGTACTCTGGCACTACAGGTGTGCACCAGCATGCCCAGCTAACTTATTTTTATTTTTATTTTTATTTTTATTTTTTTGAGACGGAGTCTCGCTCTGTCACCCAGGCTGGAGTGCGGTGGCCGGATCTCAGCTCACTGCAAGCTCCGCCCCCCGGGTTCACGCCATTCTCCTGCCTCAGCCTCCCGAGTAGCTGGGACTATAGGCGCCCGCCACCTCGCCCGGCTAGTTTTTTGTATTTTTTAGTAGAGACGGGGTTTCACCGTGTTAGCCAGGATGGTCTCGATCTCCTGACCTCGTGATCCGCCCGTCTCGGCCTCCCAAAGTGCTGGGATTACAGGCGTGAGCCACCGCGCCCAGCCCTTATTTTTATTTTTGTAGAGATGTGGGGGGTGTCTCACCATGTTGCCTATGCTGGTCTTCAACTCCTGGTCTCAAAGGATCCTCCTGCCTGGGCCTCCCAGAGTGTTGGATTATAAGCATGAGTCACTGGACCCAGCCTCTTTAAATATTCTAAAATCTAATTTTTTTTTTTTTTTGAGATTGTGTCTTGCTTTGTCACCCAGGCTGGAGTACAGTGTCAATCTCAGCTCACTGCAACCTCTGCCTCCTGGGTTCAAGCGATTCTTCCACCTCAGTCTCACGAGTAGCTGGGCCTACAGGCACATGCCACCGCGCCCGGCTAGTTTTTGTATTTTTTGGTAGAGATAGGGCTTTGCCATGTTGGCCAGGCTGGTCTCAAACTCCTGACCTCAAGCGACCAGCCTGTCTCGGCCTCCCAGAGTGCTTGGGATGGTAGGCATAAGCCACTGTACTTGGCCTAAAATCAAAATTTCTTTCTGGCCGGGCGCGGTGGCTCAAGCCTGTAATCCCAGCACTTTGGGAGGCCGAGACGGGCGGATCACGAGGTCAGGAGATCGAGACCATCCTGGGTAACACAGTGAAACCCCGTCTCTACTAAAAATACAAAAACTTAGCCGGGCGAGGTGGCAGGCGCCTGTAGTCCCAGCTACTCGGGAGGCTGAGGCAGGAGAATGGCGTGAACCCGGGAGGCAGAGCTTGCAGTGAGCTGAGATCCGGCCACTGCACTCCAGCCTGGGTGACAGAGCGAGACTCCGTCTCAAAAAAAAAAAAAAAAAAAATTTCTTTCTGTAACAACCCGTCTCAGAAATGCCAGGATATTATAATTCGTAAGTACCTCAGAAATGATTTAGTCCAAGCATTTTCTAGCTTTTTGGTCATAGGACCTCAAAATGTTTTTGGTTATATGGGTTTATATCTATAGATACTAGTTTAGAAATTAAAGCTGAGAATTTAAAAAATACATTGGAGTTTTTGGGATTGCATTTTAATGAATTAAATAAGTCAATAAATAGTAACATAAATAACATCTTCTGAAAAATGACTTTTTCAAAACAAAATAATGAGTGGCATTGTTTTTACAGTTTTGCACATCACTTCATGTCTGTTAATAGGAGATAGTGGGTTTTCATGTCTCTTTTGAATTCAGTGTATTGCAGAGTTTATTCAAAGATCTTTAGCTGGGCATGGTGGAGTGTGTAGTCCCACATACTCAGAAAGCTAATGCTGGATCGCTTGAGCCTAGGATTTCAAGAGCAACCTGGACAACATAATGAGACTCCATCTCAAAAAAAAAAAAATTCTTTGAAATATAGGAAGAAAATTTGGCCTTTTTACAGGTTTGAAGTTAGAAAAGAGGGAAGTGTTTTTGTAGCCTTTTCAGCTAGTTGTAGATGTTCATTTGTCTTTGGTACTACAGCAAAATTTGGGTAAGTGATAATTTCTTAAAAATTAGTTCCAGTGATGGAATCTGAAACTATCAATGCACTTTGGAATACTCTTACATTAAGATCCATTGGTCTGTGGTGTTCTTTGGATCTTTAAAGTGACAGGCTCATTTCATTCATGTCTGAGGCAATCCCTGCCAAATACTCAAATCTGAGTAACTAGTTTCTTTTTTTTTTTTTTTTGAGACGGAGTCTCGCTCTGTCACCCAGGCTGGAGTGCGGTGGCCGGATCTCAGCTCACTGCAAGCTCTGCCTCCCGGGTTCACGCCATTCTCCTGCCTCAGCTTCCCGAGTAGCTGGGACTATAGGCGCCCGCCACCTCGCCCGGCTAGTTTTTTGTATTTTTAGTAGAGACGGGGTTTCACCGTGTTAGCCAGGATGGTCTCGATCTCCCGACCTCGTGATCCACCCGTCTCGGCCTCCCAAAGTGCTGGGATTACAGGCTTGAGCCACCGCGCCCGGCCGTAACTAGTTTCTCAGTCAGTCTTTCAAGTCAAAATGCGTTCTAGCTGCTTTGGTATCAGAAGTGATTCTTGCAGACTTTCTACTTACTGACACAGAATATGAAAAATTATTGGCCGGACGCAGTGGCTCACTCCTGTAATCCCAGCATTTTGGGAGGCTGAGGGGAGCAGATCATGAGGTCAGGAGTTCGAGATCAGCCTGACCAACATGGTGAAACCCCGTCTCTACTAAAATTACAAAAATTAGCCGGGCATGCTGGCACGTGCCTGTAATTTCAACTACTCAGGAGGCTGAGGTAGGAGAATCGTTTGAACCCGGGAGGCAGAGGTTGCTGTGAGCCGAGATCGCACCACTGCACTCAAGCCCAGGCGACAGAGTGAGGCTGTGTCTCAAAAAAAAAAAAAAGAAAAAGAAAAATTATTTTACTCAAGGACCTAAGGTTTATAAAATTAAAAATTTTTACTGCTTCATGAAGGACAGTCTTATGTGACACTGTTTTTGTTTTTTTTTTTTTGACATAGAGTCTCACTCTGTCACCCAGGCTGAAGTGCAGTGGCACAATCTCAGTTCAGTGCAACCTCCTCCTTTCAGGTTCAAGCAATTCTACTGCCTCAGCTTCCCGAGTAGCTGGGATTGCAGGTACTCGCCACCGCACCGGGCTAATTTTTATAATTTTAGCAGAGATGGGGGTTTCACCGTGTTGGTCAGGCTGGTCTTGAACTTTTGACTTCAAGTGATCCACCCTCCTGGGCCTCCCAAAGTGCCGGGATTACAGGTGTGAGCCGCCCAGCCCAGCCGACATTGGCTTTTTAAAATATTTTTTTGGTTTTTTATTGTAAGGATGTTGCAGTGGGCAATATGGTGATTACTAGTGCTGTCTGGCATTACTGCCTTGGTTTATGCTAAGGTGCGGCAGTTTCTCTCCAGTGCAGAAGGAAACAAAGTCGAAAGGACATCACATTTTAATGTGGTGCAAATAATTTTGACCTTGCAGACCCCCTTGGAGGAAGGCTCTGGAGGCCTCTCTGTCTACCCGAGTTCCGTGGACCACAGTTGGAGGGCTGTGATCTGGTCCATCTCCCATCCTGTTGAAGAACCCCTTCTGTATCTTTGAGAAATTACCTTCCCGTTTCCCTCGGGGATGTCTATTGTGGGGGAAATTCACTACACCGTGAAGCAGCCCATTACATTTTTGAAAGTTCTGTAAACTAACTCAGATCTTTTTTCCACCGCTGGCCCTTCGTAAAGTTGAGGATAACTTTTCACAGATCCCCTGTGTCTCTCTTTTTCAGCATAAATTTGTATTTCCATTTCCTTCAGTGGTTCCTCTCATGGCCTGGTTTCGTATATCCTGCTCATCTTTCTTTAGAATGAAAATGAATGGACATTATTTAATTCATTACAAAAGATACTGACAAAATAACCATGGGTTATTTTCACTGTTAGACCCTGTATAAATATGTGTAAGACTTGGTTCTTATCCTAAAGGAATTTTAAAAACTGGATTCATTTCAGCACAGCTGAAGAATATAAACATCCTGCAGAATCATACATGGCATTTTGCAGTTAGAAAGAACCTAGCTCTCGGCTGAGTGCGGTGGTTCATGCCCGTAATCTCAGCACTTTGGGAGGTGGAGGCGGGCAAATCACTTGAGGTCGGGATTTCAAGACCAGCATGGCCAACATGGCAAAACCCCATCTCTACTAAAAATACAAAAACCATCTGGGCATGGTGGCACGTGCCTGTAATCCTAGCTGAGGGAGGCTGAGGCAGGAGAATCCCTTGCACCCAGGAGGTAGAGGTTGCAGTGAGCCAAGATCGCGCCACTGCCCTCCAGCCTGGGCAATGGAGTGAGACTCCATCTCAAAAAAATAAATAAATAAATAAAAATAGAACTTAACTCGTTTTGTGGTTCTACAGACTGGCCACTGAGGTACTCTGAGAGCTGCTCAGCTGTTTTGTCGTGAATGGGTTGTAGGTGAGATGCGATCTCCCTTCCCTAAGCTCCTGGGGTTGCTAGGTGGGGCTTGGGATAGTCTCCTCCTGATTTTAGACTGGTGGATATTCCCAGGCCAATCAGCTCTGACCTTGAACATCATCTTCAGTTTACCCCAGTGTGTTGTACAAAGATTGTTTTCTCTGTGTGCCTATGAAGAAGCTGAGAAGTATTGGGATAAGTGGCCTCTCTAGGGCAACAAATTCTTTTTTTTTTTTTTTTTGAGATGGACTCTCGCTCTGTCGCCCGGGCTGGAGTGCAGTGGCACGATCTTGGCTCACTGCAAGCTCCGCCTCCCGGGTTCACGCCATTCTCCTGTAGCGCAACAAATTCTTAAGCATAGAGTTGGGGTTGTAAGTTTTCTGAGTACCAGACTAGAAAGATAATAAAGTTGGCAAGACATTGTGATTTGATTGAAGTAGGTTAATGAAGGACACTTTTTTTCATTTTAAAAATCAAGATGTGATTTATAATTACCTTTTTAGTATACAGTTCTACAGTTTTTGATAACACATACAGTGTTGTAACTATTCCAAGATATAGAACATCACTCCCTAGATTCTCTTTACCCCTTGTTAGCCCTTCTTGCTTCCCTCAGCCCTAGGCAACCACTGATCAGTAGGAAATTATTTTTGAAGAGTATTGTAAAATGTTTCCTTAGATGGAGTTAGACTTAATTTCTCCCATCCAAGTAGTAACCAGGCCTGACCCCACTTAACTTCCTATATCAGATGAGATCACATGCTTTCAGGGTGGTATGGCCCTAGATGGTAGGCATAATTTCTAATTGATTGGATATTGAATTCTGCCAAACAAAAAGATTATAATCAGAATGTATTTCTTCTAAATGTCTGCTTTTAAACTTACTGCCCCACTTTCTTACTTAATTCACTTAGTCACTAGCGTTTGGGCATTCTAATGATACATGTTTGAGGTGATAGGTTAATTGCCCTGAATTGATCATTACATGTTGAATATATGTTGAAATATCACACTGTACTCCCTTAATATGTACAATGATTATGTGTCAATTAAAAATAATAAAAGCAAAAAAAAAAATACTAGTTATTTCTTTTCTTTTCTTTTTTGAGACGGAGTTTTGCTCTTGTTGTCCAGGCTGGAGTGCAATGGTGCGATCTCTGCTCACCGCAACCTCCACCTCCCGGGTTCAAGCAATTCTTGTGCCTCAGCCTCCTGAGTAGCTGGGATTACAGGCATGTGCCACCACGCCCAACTAATTTTGTATTTTTAGTAGAGATGGGCTTTCTCCATGTTGGTCAGGCTGGTCTCAAACTCCTGACCTCAGGTGGTCTGCCTGCCTCGGCCTCCCAAAGTGTTGGGATTACAGGTGTGAGCCACCGCACCCGGCTATACTAGTCATTTCTGAATGCATTTGAAGTAAAAGTTGGTCTTGAGCATTACTGGTGTTTTGGAAGTGTTTGTGAAGGGGCTTTGGGAAACAGAAAGCGCTGGCAGATTCCACAGGGACTGACCCATTCCTGCTGTCTTACTGCAGATCTGGAGCAGCAACCATTTGTTCCCCAGTGCAGAGAAAGCGACTCTTTTCCTCGGAACACTGGATACCATTTTCCTCTTCTCCTATGCTGTGGTAAGTTTTAGAACTCTAGGGTTTAAAGGTAAAGAAAAATGTAAAAGGAAACAACGCTGAGCCTTACGAAATGTGTACAGGATTTTGAATTTGCTGACCGAGGCAGAGTTCAGTATTTCTGAAGTTTATATTTTTTATTCTTCCCATTCATTTATTAATTCATTCAACAGATATTTATTGCTCATGTAGCACATGTCAATGGGAATTTATCCTGAACAACGCAAAAATGCCCTGCCTTGATGGAGCCTGTGTTCTTCGGTGGGGAGCTTGGGGAGACAGTCACCAAATGCTATAAATAAATTGTAGAGTACATTTGAAGGTGATAAGTGCAATGAAGGAAAATAAAGCAGAGAAGGGGGACTAAAGGGGCCTGAGTGATGTTGTAATTTTTAGTAGCATAGCTGGGAGACCTCAGGAGGCAGCGGGCATTTGAGTGAAGACCCAAGCAGGTGAGTGAGGTCGGTGTGCTTGGATCAGAGCTGTAAGAAGTGAGGCCAGAGATGTGGCGGGGCTCAGATCAGTAGGGTTTTGGTGCCTTTGTAGGGGCTTTGGCTTTAACCTTGAGTGCGATGGGAGCTGCTGGAAGGTTTTGTGCAGAGCAGCAGCAGGACCTGACTTAGGTTTGGACAGGCGCACTTGCTCTGGGAGCTGAGTTCTTTGGAGGTGAAGGATGATGGTGGCTTGGGTCCAGCATAGCAGTAACAGAGGTTACGGGAAAGTAGATTTTAGTAGTGTGTTGGAGGTAAAGCCAATATTTTTTCCCTCTTGAATGTGGAATGTAAGAGAAATGTGTGAAGAACACCTCCAGGGTGGAAGTGTCATGGCGGAGGGGAAACTGGGGAGATAGAAAGATTTGGGGACTCGCTTTTGGATGCATTACATTTGACCACTACTGCCCAGATGATGAAGAGCACGCACTTGGGCATTGAGTCGGAGTTCAAGGTGTAGGTTCAGGCTGAAGATACACATCCCAAGGATTGTATTGGCCTTTATTATTTTTATTATTTTTTATTTTTGAGACAGAGTTTGCTCTTGTCACCCAGGCTGGAGTGCAATGGCACGATCTCGGCTCACTGCAACCTCCGCCTCCCGGGTTCAAGCAGTTCTCCTGCCTCAGCCTCCCGAGTAGCTGGGATTACAGGCATGCACCACCACGCCCGGCTAATTTTGTATTTTTTTAGTAGAGATGTTGGTCAGGCTGATCTCGAACTTCTGACCTCAGGCGATCTGCCTGCCTTGGCCTCCCAAGTGCTGGGATTACAGGCATGAGCCACTGCGCCTTCCCTTTTAGATGATTTATAGATCAAAACTGTGAAACTGCATGAATTGATCAAGGGAACAGGCGAGGGCAGGGAAGAGGTGTGAAGCCTGAGCCCTAGGGCTTCCACTCCTCAGAGGTGGGTGAGGAATGGGCCAGGTGGCGGGGATGGAGTGGTAAGGAAGGTGGGGCTAGGTGTGGTGGCTCACGCCTGTAATCCTAGCACTTTGGGAAGCCGAGGCGGTTAAATAACTTGGAGTCAGGAGTTTGAGACCATCCTGGCCAACAGGAAGAAACCCCGTTTCCAATAAAAATACAAAAATTAGCCAGATGTGGGTGCCTGTAGTCCCAGCTACTTGGGAGGCTGAGGCAGGAGAATTACTTGAACCCAGGAGGAGGAGGTTGCAGTGAGCCGAGATTGTGCCACTGCACTCCAGCCTGGATGGCAAAATGAGATTCCGTCTCAAAAAAAAAAAAAAAAGCAAGGCGGGATCCTGGAGAGGTAGCATCCTGGGAGACATTCCACGGTGGTGAGGAGTAATTCAGCATAAGGATAGGCAACTGGCATCTCTGGCTTGCTGTAGGAACGGCTGTGGTGGCTCCCACATTAGAGTTCTGGAGCCGACAGTGGCAGCAGCTGGAACGTGGACTGTGAGAGGAGCCTTCCTTTTCTCCCCAGCATATAAGATGCTGTCTTTAAGTGTGCCTTATTAAAAACGCCTTTTAATTCTCAATGTTCAGGCCATGTGAAATACTGGGTAAAAGTCCTGAAGTAGTTTCTAAATGTTTATTTGGTTAATTATATTTATTTATTTATTTATTTTATTTATTATTTCTTTTTTGAGATGCAGACTTGCTCTGTCGCCCAGGCTGGAGTGCAGTGGGGCAATCTCAGCTCGCTGTAGCCTCTGCCTCCCAGGTTCCAGCAATTCTCCTGCCTCAGCCTTCTGGGTAATTGGGATTACAAGTGCACGCCACCATGCCTGGCTAATTTTTGTATTTTTAGTAGAGACGGGGTTTCACCATGTTGGCCAGGCTGGTCTCGAGCTCCTGTCCTCAGTTGATCCGCCCACCTCTGCCTTCCAAAGTGCTGGGATTACAGGCGTGAGCTACCACACCTGGCCTATATGTGTGTGTGTATAGTGTGTGTGTGTGTGTGTGTGTGTGTGTATATATATATATATATATTTTTTTTTTTTTTTTTTTTTGAGATGGAGTCTCGCTCTGTTGCCCAGGCTGGAGTGCAGTGGTGCAATCTCGGCTCACTGCAGCCTCCACCCCCTGGGTTCAAGCAATTCTTCTGCCTCAGCCTCTCGAGTAGCTGGGACTGCAGGCATGTGCCACCACGCCCTGGTAATTTTTTTTGTATTTTTAGTAGAGACGGGGTTTTACCATGTTGGTCAGGCTGGTCTCGAACTCCTGACCTCAAATTATCCGCCCGCCTCAACCTCCCAAAGTTCTGGGTGGGATTACAGGCATGAGCCACCACGCCCAGTCTATTTGTTTAATTATGAAGAGTATCTTTTCTTCAAAGAGGAAACAGAGAAACAGTTGGAATGGTTCTCTGGTCATTCATTTAGTCTGTGTAAAATCCCCAGATAGGGGCACTGGGCTTTGGCTAGAGCTGGTGACAGGGTGCTTGCTTCTCTTTGAGCCACTCGTTTCCTTCAGGGACCATTTTAAGAGGCAGTGCAGTCTACTGGAAAGGCCAGCTCTGCCATGATTAACTAGCTGTGTTAAACTTGGTTGCAAAGTAGAACTTAACCTTTTTTGGTATTTAGTTTCCTCATCTATAGAGTCATCTAGAGGAATAAATAGATTTAGGACATAAAAGATCAGTGCCATGAAAAATCAATGGTCATGGTTTTTTATCTTGAGCTGTACTTCCTTCTGTAATTTAGGGTCACTTTGCTTTCTGCAGCAAAACAGAATGTATTGATTCTGGCAGGGCACGGTGGCTCACACCTGTAATCCCACCTAGCACTTTGGGAGGCTGAGGCAGGTGGATCACCTGAGGTCAGGAGTTCGAGACCAGTCTGGCCAACATGGTGAAACCCCATCTCTACTAAAAATACAAAATTAGCCAGGCATGGTGGTGCACACTTGTAGTCCCAGCTACTTGGGAGGCTGAGGCAGGAGAATTGCTTGAACCTAGGAGGCAGAGGCTGCAGTGAGCCAAGATCGCACCATTGCATTTCAGCCTGGACGACAGAGTGAGACTCTATCTCAAAAAAAAAAAAAAAAGCATGTATTGTTATGTCGTCTAAAGCAGAATTGAGATTTTCTTCGTCCCTTTTGTTCTGTGTAGCATAAGTCCATGTGAGGGGCAGCTAGACAACATAGAATTTACTTTAAGGCTGACATGGTTCTCTTAGGATGAGGAAGCTTGATGATAATGAGGGAGAAACATTCATATTTAAATTTATCTTTTTTTTTTTTTTTGAGATGGAGTCTCACTCTATCGCCCAGGCTGGAGTGCAGTGGCGCAATCTTGGCTCACTGCAAGCTCCGGCTCCTGGGTTCAAGTGATTCTCCTGCCTCAGCCTCCCGAGTAGCTGGGATTACAGGCACGTACCACTGCGCATGGCTAATTTTTGTATTTTAAGTAGAGACAGGTTTCACCATGTCAGTCAGGCTGGTCTTGAACTCCACCTCAGGTGATCCACCCATCTCGGCCTCCCAAAGTGCTGGGTTTACAGGTGTGAGCTACTGCACTTGGTCATGTTTTTTTTTTTAGAGATGGGTTCTTGCTATGTTGACCAGTTTGGTCTTGAGCTATTGGCCTCTAGCAATTCTCCCCTCTCCCAAAGTTCTAGGATTACCGGCGTGAGACACCACGCCCAGCCAAGTTTTTCTAGTGATATAGAGACACTCAATTTATCAGAAACACCTGGTCCTAACTGAATTTAGGTTTTAAGTCAAGACATTTTAAATATTTATGGAAGAAACCTAAAGTCTGCTGCCCTTAAGGTCTTCAGTCTCACTTCCTGCCATGATCTCAGCATTTTAATTCCTGCCCCTCAGTGGGAGGAGAGTAGAAGACAGAACCTGTCTCCAACTAATTATTGTCTCTGCCTTCCTACTCTCCCTGCCTTGGGATGTCATGAAACCCAAAGGTCAGATTCAGCAGGCGGCTGGTGTGCCCTGGAACCTTCTATTCCACTTTTTACAAGTTTGGAACTGAAACTGCAGGGCGTGTGGTAACACATGTTAACCCAGAGTGCAGATGGCTAAGAGGAATCCCTTTGGGAGAGCTTATCACTGATGGGCAGGAATTAATCTAGTCTAGAAAATGGAATATGTTTGTGTGCTTGTTTCATTAGAATCATTCTTACTTATTTTTTTCCAGTTAGAGAATCAAGTAAAACCAAAGTTTGCCCTGAATTTTGGTGTGTTTGTGGTAGAGTATGCAGAAGTCCACGGCCATTTCCTTTTTTTTTTTTTTTAATTTTTTTTCCTTCTATTTTTGTAACTTTTTTGTTTTCACTTCATTACTGACCCTGTTATCCAGCCCACTGCCATTTCATGAAACGTTTGTGAAACTCCTGTAGACAGCTAGCCTAGGCATGTGAATAAGGGTTAATTTTAAATAATGTCTGCGTTTGTCTCATTTGCTTTGCAGTGCATGTTACTTTTTCATACTGTGTTGTTATTTAGAGCTGTAAAAGAAAATGCTTTATTTTCAGGGCCTTTTCATCAGTGGCATCGTTGGGGATCGGTTGAATTTGCGGTGGGTTCTGTCTTTCGGCATGTGCTCTTCTGCGTTCGTGGTAAGTTGAAAAGGTCTTATTATTATTTTGGTCAGGTATTTTAGAATCCAAGTCAACCCCCTACTTCTCTGTAGAATAGAATAGTAAGATTAATCCTCAGTGTTTGAATCCCTCATTTGCCTTTTCACTTAGATAAGTCTTTTTTTTTTTTCTGAGACAGAGTCTTGCTCTGTTACCCCAGGCTGGAGTGCAGTGGTGCGATCTGAGCTCACTGCAACCACTGCCTCCTGGGTTCAAGTGATTCTCCTGAGTTGCTGGGACTATAGGTGCAAGTCACCACGCCCGGGTGATTTTTGTATTTTTAGTAGAGACGGGGTTTCACTATGTTGGCTAAGCTCATCTCTGACCTCAAGTGATCCTCCTGCCTCGGCCTCCCAAAGTGCTGGGATTACAGGTGTGAGCCACCGTGCCTGGCCAGATGAGTCTTTTTAGAGTAAGATTCTAATCAGGTCCCTTTGTTGTCCCTCAGGCACCAGCAGAGTTAATCAGTAGTCTGACTAAATGGCCTGGCATTCGCTAGACCCTGGCCCCAGCCTGCCTTCCCATCATATTTGTCACTCTGCTTCATCCCTTTGCTCCAGCCAAGCTGGACTGCTTTCCAGGCCACTAACACCCTGCTCCTTTCTTTTTTTTATTTTCATTTTTGAGATGGAGTTTCGCTCTTGCTGCCCAGGCTGGAATGGAATGGTGTGATCTTGCCTCACCACAGCCTCCACCTCCTGGGTTCAAGCAATTCTCGTGCCTCAGCCTCCCGAGTAGCTGGGATTACAAGCATGCGCCACCACGCCTGACTGATTTATTTATTTTTAGTAGAGACAGGGTTTCTCCATGTTGATCAGGCTGGTCTCGAACTCCCGATCTCAGATGATCCGCCCACCTAGGCCTCCCAAAGTGCTTGAATTACAGGTGTGAGCCACCGTGCCTGGCCTCATCCTGCTCCTTTCTATCTCGGTGCTTTTGTTCCTGCTGTTCTGCCTGCCTTGGATGGTCCCCTATTCAGCTCTCCATAGTCTGACTCACAGTCTCCTTCAAGCATTGGCCAAATGACACCTCTTTGAGAATGCCGGTCTCTCTTCTGAGCTCCTGTGCCTGCTTCTTTGCAGGCACTTGAAACAGTCTGCTGCTTAGCTTGGTTGTTTCTGTTTCAGTCTTGCTTTCCCTTAGGGTGGGCGTGGAGTGGTTAAAATCACAGATTCCCTACACCAGGACAGCCTGGGTTTCTGTCTCTCTTCTGTGGTTTCCTAGCTTATGATTTCTGTGAACTTCAGAGGGAGATATGCATATTACCTCTCCCTGGCTGGCAGTGAGGACTGCAAGTTTCTGTATGTGAGGCGTTTGAAACAAGTGCTGTGTAGGGGAGGATCCATATCTGACTAATCTTTTCTTTTTTTTTTTTTTTTTTGAAACGGAGTCTTGCTGTGTCACCCAGTCCGGAGTGCAGTGGCATGATCTTGGCTCACTGCAACCTCCACTTCCCGGATTCAAGCCATTCTCCTGCCTCAGCCTCCTGAGTAGCTGGGACTACAGGTGTGCACCACCATGCCTGGCTAATTTTTGTATTTTTAGTAGAGTCAGGGTTTCACCATGTTGGCCAGGCTGGTCTCAAACTCCTGACCTCAGGTGATCTACCTGCCCCAGCCTCCCAAAGTGCTGGGATTACAGGCGTGAGCCACCGTGCCCGGCCTCTATATCTGACTAATTGTCATTGTTTACTAGCTTCTAGTCAGGAATTTTTGTTGATTAAATGAAACCATGGAGTTTAGTTAGACTGTAATTTATTATGATTATTATTTTTTTTAGAGATAAGGTCTCAGTTTGCTGCCCAGGCTGGAGTGCAACAGTGTGATCCCGGAGCCTTGAACTCTCAAGCTCGAGCAGTCCTCCCACTTTAGCCTCCTGAGTAGCTGGGACTGTAGGTGTGTACTGTTATACTCAGCAATTTTTAGATTTTTTAGTCATGGGGTCTCACTATATTGCCCAGGTTGATCCTTGAACTCCTGGCCTTAAGTGATCCTCCCTCCTTTGCCTCCCCAAACACTAGAATTAGAGGCACAAGTCCCTGCGTTTGGCCTACTATTGTTTTTCAGTGTTTGTCATTTGAGTGTAAGTAAAACCTTTTTTTCCTCTTGAAATTTTAGAGATGGAAGCACTTTATTTTTTATGAGTTGCTCACCCACACATATAAACATATTATTTTAAAACCTGTGTACAGACTTTTTTGCTTTTTATATATTTTTTAAAAACTGCAGTTTGTACATAAACTTGCCCTTTTTAAGCATATTGTTCAGACTTTCAACAAATGAGTAGTTTTGTGACTGCCCCTCCTTTCTCCAGCCCCTGGCAACCCCTGATCATTTTTCTGTGTACAGTTTTGCTTATTCTAGAATGTCTTATAACTGGAACCAGACAGTATTATACATGCTATTTTTTAATCATGCAGAGTATTCTCAAAATAGAGTTTGACTGTAGATAAAATGTCCACTTGAGCAAAATGCCTGGAAAAAAGCAGCCCCTTGATGAAAGCTGCTAAATGATTCAGCAGATCACAAGTTCGATAGGTTTCGCTTTCGTTGATTAACTCAGGAGCTGCAGCCATAACAGTGGCTGGTACTCACCCCGTGCCTCTGCCTAGAGCGGCGCCTGGCACTGTTCCGGGGAAGGTGGCCTCCCTGGGCTCATTCCATCCTCACAGCAACCCTCTGGAGGTTGCTGTTCCCTCCACATGCACAGTCTGAGGGTGAGGAGATGGAAATAGATGTCAAACGAGGAATTCACTTTTTAGTCTTGGAAGATGTCAGTTGGAGCGCTGATAGCTTAATGACTTGACGTCTTTGACATCACCTCCGCTCTGGTGGGCAGTGATTGGGCGGCTGCCTCCTCATTGTGGCTCTGAGCGGGACCCCTGTGATGCCAGCCACATGACTTACAGGCACTGGCTGTGTGAGTGTATCCTTCATGTGGTCTCTACTCTGAAGCAAGTGGGTGGAGTGGCATCCCCTGAAAGTTTCAGTGTGGCTGTTACATATTCCTTTTGTTTCCTCCTCTTCAAGGTGTTTGTCTTTGGCACGCTCACAGAATGGCTGCGTTTCTACAACAAATGGCTGTACTGCTGCCTGTGGATTGTGAACGGCCTGCTGCAGTCCACCGGTTGGCCCTGTGTGGTTGCTATTATGGGCAACTGGTTTGGGAAAGCCGGGTATGCCACTTCTTTCCTCTCTGATTTCTCTGTTTAAGTGGTTTCCATGATGAATTTTTCAGATTTGTCAAAGTCAGTTACTTTGATGCCTTAGATATCACCCACATCTTTCATTAGCAAGTCAGAGGAGTTCAGGGAGAGAGAGTTTCACGTCAGTGTGCGTTGGAAATGGTGTGGGCCCTAGAAGTGATCCGGCCCAGGAGACACATTCCTACTACTCTTTGGGCTGTGGGCAGATTCTGAGTGTGGGCCAAGTCAGGAGGTCTCAATTTTTTATTTTGCTCATTGTTTCTTTAGAGAACATAAAAATCTCATTTGCTATCTGTCGTGTATCTTCCTTTGGGTTTTGCCTTCCCTGCCCATTTTTGAGAGTGATCTTATTTAACCTTTTTATATTAAAGATAAGGAAATTGAGGTCAAAGGTTATTCATGTGACCTGCCCAAGGTCATGTAACAAGGGCTCTAATTAGATTCAGATGAAGAACACCAGACTTTGGGGCTTGATCAAATGGGGTACTTTTTTCCCCTAAACCTTCAAGTAGCTTTTTTTTCTTTTTTTTTTTTTTTTTTTTGAGACAGAGTCTTGTTCTGTCACTAGGCTGGAGTGCAGTGGGGCAATCTCCACTCACTGCAACCTCCGCCTCCCGGGTTCAAGTGATTCTCCTGCCTCAGTCTCCTGAGTAGCTGGGACTACAGGCGTGTAACACGACGTTCAGCTAATTTTTTTTTTTTTTTGAGATGGGGTTTTGCTCTTGTTGCCCAGTGCAATGGTGCGATCTCAGCTCACCACAACCTCTACCTCCCAGGTTCAAGCAATTTTCCGGCCGTAGCCTCCTGAGTAGCTGGGATTACAGGCATGTACCCCCACACTTGGCTAGTTTTACATTTTTAGTAGAGACAGGGTTTCTCCATGTTGGTCAGGCTGGTCTCAAATTCCTGACCTCAGGTGATTTCGCCCTCCTCAGCCTCCTAAAGTGCTGGGATTACAGGTGTGAGCCACCACGCCCAGCTATAATTTTATATATAAATGGATTCATACAGTATGTACTCTTTTTTTTTTCCCTGTAAAGAAAGGGTCTGTGTTGCCCAGGCTGGTCTCAAGCTCCTGGCCTCAGCTATTCTGCCTTGCCTCCCAAAGTGCTGGGAATACAGGCATGAGCCACCACGCCCAGCCTTTGTGTCTTCTTTTATTCAGCATAATTAGAAATTTATTCATGTTTATTCATTCACCTGTAGATGAACATTTGGGTTGTTTTCAGTTTTGGGCTATTACAAATAAAGCTCCTGGGAACATTTGTGTACAAATCCTTGTGTGGACATATGCTTTCATTTCTCTTGGGTAAATACGTAGGAGGAGAATGGCTGGATCATATGTTAGGTGTGTATTTCCCTTTTTTTTCGTTTTTTCCCAAGATGGAGTTTTGCTCTTACTGCCCAGGCTGGAGTGCAATGGTGTGATCTTCTCTCACTGCAACCTCCGCCTCGTGGGTTCAAGTGATTCTCCTGCCTCAGCCTCCGGAGTAGCTGGGATTACAGGGGCCTGCCGCCACGCCCAGCTAATTTTTTATATTTTTAGTAGAGACAGGGTTTCTCCATGTTGGTTAGACTGGTCTTGAACTCCTGACCTCAGGTGATTCACCCGCCTTGGCCTCCCAAAGCGCTGGGATTACAGGCGTGAGCCTCCGCGCCCGGGTGCATTTACCATTTTAAGACACTGGCAGTCCAAAGTAGTTGTACCATTTTACATTCTCATCAGCACAGCATAAGGATTCTTATTACTCTGTGCCCTTCCCAGCACTTGGCATGCTTGGTGTTTTTTGATTTTAGCCATTTTAATAGGTGTGTAATGATATCTCATTGTGACTTTAATTTGCATTTTTCTCATGTCTAATGACTTGAGCATCTTTTTAAAAATATTTTTGCTTTGTTTTGTTTTTGAAACAGGGTCTCGCCCTGTCACTCAGGCTGGAGTACAGTGGTGTGATCTCGGCTCACTGCAACCTCCGCCTCTTGGTTTCAAGTGATTCTCTTGCCTCCCTCCCAGGTAGCTGGGATTATAGGTGTGCAGCCACTATGCACAGCTAATTTTTGTATTTTTGATAGAGACGGGGTTTCACCATGTTGGTCAGGCTAGTCTCAAACTCCTGACCTCAAGTGACCTGCCCACCTCAGGCCTCCCAAAGGCTAGGATTACAGGCATGAGCCATCTTGCCTGGCCAATTCAGTGTTTTTTCATGTGCTTATTTGCATATTTTTTTGTGTGAAGTATCTATTAAAATCTTTTGCCCACTTTTCAAAGACTTTGTATTTTGAGATGATTGTAGATTCATGCTTTTTACCATTCTGTTGCATTGTCTGTTGTCATATTTTACTGAGTTTTGAGAGTGCCTTACATTCTGGATATAGCTTTTTTGGGGGGTGGGGGGAGGCGGAGTCTTGCTCTGTTGCCAAGGCTGGAGTGCAGTGGCGTGATCTCGGCTTACTGCAACCTCCGCCTTGCAGGTTCAAGCTGTTCTCTTGCCTCAGCCTTCCAAGTAGCTGGGATTACAGGCATGTGCCACCACGCCCAGCTAATTTTGTATTTTTAGTAGAGATAGGCTTTCTCCATGTTGGTCAGGCTGGTCTCGAGCTCCTGACCTCAGGTGATCCGCCTGCCTTGGCCTCCCAGAGTGCTGGGGTTACAGGCGTGAGCCACTGTGCCCGGCCCATTTTAGTGTATTTTAAAAAACTTTTAAAATAGCGTGTTTAGTCTTGGTAGTATGCACCTTGGTGGTTTTGGCTGTTTTGTATTTTGAACTGCCCAGAGTATCTCTTCTGACCGTGGTCCTTTGTCTCCCACTGTTTTCCATCTTAGACGAGGAGTTGTTTTTGGTCTCTGGAGTGCCTGTGCTTCTGTGGGCAACATTTTGGGAGCGTGCCTAGCTTCTTCTGTTCTTCAGTATGGTTATGAGGTAGGTGTTGTTTTCTAGCTCTCATGCTCTCTCTCTCTCTCTCTCTGTGTGTGCGCACATGTGTGTTGCTTTTTATATATTAAATAATACTGTGGCCATTTAAAACTATGCAGAACTGTGTCTGGATAGGGCAAGGCTTGTATTAAAAGTAGTCAAACTTCTGACCGGGCATGGTGGCTCACACCTGTAACCCCAGCACTTTGGGAGGCTAAGGTGGGCGGATCACCTGAGGTCAGGAGTTTGAGACTAGCTTGGCCAACATGGTGAAACCCCATCTCTACTCAAAAAATACAAACATCAGCCGGGTGTGGTGGTGCATGCCTATAGTTCCAGCTACTCCGGATGCTGAGACAGGAGAATCACTTGAACCCGGGAGGCGGAGGTTCCAGTGAGCCAAGGTCGTACCACTTCACTCCAGCCTGGGTGACAGAGTGAGACTCCATTCAAAAATAATTTTTAAAAAAAGTAGACAACCTTTTGATATATTCATTAAAAGTAGACACATTTCTGATATATTCAAACACATAAAAATTATCCAGACACAGTTCTACATAGTTTTAAATGGCCACAGTATTATTTAATATAAAAAATTATTCATAACAAAAACACTATGGAGAGCCTAAAGACATATAACCAGTTGAGAAGTATTTGCAACTGATGTTTTTATTTTTTTTTTTTATTTTTTTTTGAGACGGAGTCTCACGCTGTTGCCCAGGCTGGAGTGCAGTGGCGCGATCTCGGCTCACTGCAAGCTCCGCCTCCCGGGTTCCCGCCATTCTCCTGCCTCAGCCTCCTGAGTAGCTGGGACTACAGGCGCCCGCCACCGCGCCCGGCTAATTTTTTGTATTTTTAGTAGAGACGGGGTTTCACTGTGGTCTCGATCTCCTGACCTTGTGATCCGCCCGCCTCGGCCTCCCAAAGTGCTGGGATTACAGGCTTGAGCCACCACGCCCGGCCGCAACTGATGTTACAGATAAAGGACTAACCTGGGTCAGGCATGGCGGCTCACACCTGTAATCCCAGCACTTTGGGAGGCTGAAGTAGAAGAATCACTTGAGCCCAGGAGTTCAAGACCAGCCTGGGCGATATAATAAGACCTCGTATCTACAAAAAAACTAAAAAATTAGCTGAGTGTGGGGGTGTGTGCCTGTAGTTCCTGCTATTCAGGAGGCTGAGGTGGGAGGATTGATTGCTTGAGCCTGGGAGCTGGAGGGTACAGTGAGCCAAAACACACCACTGCACTCCAATCTGGGTGATGGAACAAGACCCTGTCTCAAAAAAAAACAAAAAAACCCACCAAAAACAAAGGCTAATCCCTCTCATATGTAAAGAGCATCCATGAATTTTAAGAAAAAGACCAACAACAGAAAGATACAGAATTTGAATGTATAGTTATGGAAAGGATATAGAAATGGCTTGTAACTATATGTAAAATATTCTACTCACTGCTTATTCATTTAATAAATATTTAACTCCCCATATGTGCTCTTGGAACTGTAGAATATAGAACTGACCAAAAGAGACAAAAATCTCTGTTCTTACAGAACTTAGCAGGGAAATGCAAATTAAAGCTATGTTATTTAAAAAAAGGAGGGGGGGGAGAAAAACTATACTCTATACTTATTAGACTGGTAAAAATCCAAAAGTTTGAAAACATGTTGTACTTGTAAGAACCTGAAGAGACAGGCATTACAATCGAAAGACTAACAGAGTCACTAACTCGTGGAGGGATCAAAAAGGCAGTATCTTATCAAAATTACAGCTACACACACTGAGCAGTTCCACCTCCAGGAATTATTCACACAGATGAATAGATTGAAACACATGCAAATGATACATCTACAAGGTTCTTTATTTTGGCATTGTTTATAATGCCAGAATGTTGCAGAGCAGTACACTGCAACAATCTCAAAAGTGTGCTAAGTGGGCCGAGTGCGGTGGCTCATGCCTGTAATCCCAGCACTTTGGGAGGCCAAGGCAGGTGGATCACAAGGTCAGGAGTTCGAGACCAGCCTGGCCAACATGGTGAAACCCCGTCTCTACTAAAAATACAAAAATTAGCCAAACATGGTCACGGGCACCTGTAATCCCAGCTATTCCAGAGGCTGAGGCAGAGAATTTCTTGAATCTGAGAGGCAGAGGTTGCAGTGAACCAAGATCACGCCACTGCACTCCAGCCTGAGTGGCAAAGCAAGACTGTGTCTCAAAAAAAAAAAAAAAAAAATAGTGTGCTAAGTGAAGACGGCAAGGGTGTAAAACTGTATTGAATGCCGTTTTTGTAAGAAGGAAGAATGAAAGAGAATATGCTTGTATTAGCTTGTATGTTTCCAAAACGATTTCTGGGCAGTAAAAATGAACAGCAATGGTTATATGTTGGGAAAATTGGGAGAATTGAGCAGATAGGGAAGGTGGGGTAGGAGGGAGAGTTTTTACTGTACATTTTTTAATTTTTTCCAAGACTGAGTCTCACTCTGTCACACAGGCTGGAGTGCAATGGTGTGATCTCAGCTTACTGCAACTTCCTGGGTTCAGGGGATTCTCTTGTCTCAGTCTCCTGAGTAGCTGGGATTACAGGTGTATGCCACCATGCCTGAGTAATTTTTGTATTTTTAGTAGAGACGGGGTTTCACCATGTTGGCCAGGCTAGTCTCGAACTCCTGACCTTGGGTGAGCCGCCCACCTCGGCCTCCCCAAGTGCTGGGATTATAGGCGTGAGCCGCCATGCCCAGCTTTACTGTATATCTTATTCCTCTATTGCTTGAATCATGTGAATATATCACCTACTCAAAAACCTAAATTATTAAAAGTAAGTTTGCTCTTTTAAAAAGTGGATACATTTTTAAACAGCTCACCAAGAGTTTTGGTGTAGTTAGGGTCAGTGAGAAGTCCTTCATTCCCTTTGTTCATGGCCACCTTTATTCTAGGCTTCTTAGCCTCACCCCTGGATTATGTAGTTGGTTCAGATGAAAATTTCTGTTCACCTGTGCTGCTCTCAGATTTGACTTCTGGAAACACTGCTTTAATTTTGTCACTCACTGGTTTAAAAATTCAGAGTGTCCACATCAGGCTCCATTCTCTGTTAAATAAAAATTCAGCCGTGCAGCCTGATGATGGAAAGTCTTTAATCTACCTGTCACCTTTCCAAATCAGTTTTCTTCCCTGTTATACCCTAACAGAAGCCCTCTCCTTGAGTCGTGCAGTAAGCTTTCTATCTCCTTCCACCCCGTGCCTTTGCTTACCATGTGCCTGGAAAGATGGACAATTGGCTTTCATTTTCCATTCTTCCCTAAGACAGTGTCTTACTGCTTCAGCCTCTTCAGCTCTTTCCTTCGTCTGGATTCCTGTATGTGTTTCTCAGTAGGATTGGGCCTTCTCATTTATCCAACTACATGGTGCTTTATAATATTGTTTCATGTATTAATCCCTTCAACTGTATGTAATACCTTCGAGGGCAGATACTGTCTTTTATGGGAGGCTATGTGATACAAATAACTAGATTTTTGGAGCTAGTCTAATTTCACAACCATAATAGTACCACTTAGTATCCAGGGGACCTTAATTTTCCTCTCTGAGCCTCATAGAATCACCAGGAAGAATTAAATGAGAGAACACGAGTAGAACACTTTGCACATCGCCTGGCCCAGTAGAAGCACTGGGTGCTGCCTTGCTTACCAGTCTCCCTTCCCACCTCTCCCCAACCCCCACCTCCCCCCACCTGCCTTTACTGAATATGCTTGTGATGACTGTCCCCAGATATGTAAGGACCTCCTTTCCCCCTCTCCTCCAGTATGCCTTTCTGGTGACGGCGTCTGTGCAGTTTGCCGGTGGGATCGTTATCTTCTTTGGACTCCTGGTGTCACCAGAAGAAATTGGTGAGGAGAAGCCGTCCCTTCTATTCCGAATGTCTTACTATTATGGCCAAAAGGAAATCTGAGGCCAAAAAAATCGAATCTCTTTTTTCCTAGGAAAACTCTGAGCTCCTTTTAGTGAGTGAAAGGAGAACAGTACTGCCGTTTGAGTCCTGTCGACATTGTAGCCAGCCCCTGGCACAGCTGGACGTGTTTGAGGGGAGTGATGCACATCTTTTGTAGATACAGGAAAATCTTCGCATTTGCAAATGATTTTTATAATTGAGACACTGGCAAGGAATGAACATGGATGTATTTCTAATTTCACTTCTTGAAACATTTCTTTTCATCCATAAAAGTGATTCACAAAAATGATACCTGTACTTAAATACAGATCACATACAAGCGAAACCACAGAAGCAAACAGATGTACAATTCATCTATCTTTTCAGGATTTTTAGACAGACTGTGTGACTTTAATTGACCTTAGTTGACCTTGGTCTCTGGACTTTCGTTGCTGTTTCTGTAAAATGGAAATAAAAATAACATCGCCCCATAAGAAGTGATATATGCCGAGCCCTTCGCACGTGGTGGTCTCTCCATAAACAGTGGCTGTCGCTGTTGTTTTAGGTCTCTCAGGTATTGAGGCAGAAGAAAACTTTGAAGAAGACTCACACAGGCCATTAATTAATGGTGGTGAAAATGAAGAGGAATGTGAGCCGAATTATTCAATCCAAGATGATAGTTCTGTCGCCCAAGTCAAGGCAATAAGCTTCTACCAGGCGTGTTGCCTTCCTGGAGTCATACCGGTAAGAGCCACTCACATCTCACCACTGCCAGGGAGGTGTGAGAGCCCGTGACATCCCCTCTGCCTGGGATAAAGCTTCCCTAAGTATTGAGCCTGTCTTGGATACTTTATTTTAGGAATATATGTTCTGAGGAATGTTGTCTCGTGCCCCTCAGCTTATCTGATCCCTAATGCAGGGGTTGACAAACCTTCCATGAAGAGGCAGAGAGTAAATATTTTCGACTTCGGGAAACCATCCAGTCTCCCCACTACTCAGCTCTGTAGAGCAAAATAAGTCACAGAAAACATGGGACAGTTAGGCGTGGCCAGACTTGGCCAAAGAGCCCTGCTTTCCTGACCCTGATCTAGTATGTGACTAAAAAGGCAAAATTGATATTTTTTAATGTCTACTTTTGGGCCTTTCAAAGTATTATAGGATTATATGTGGACCAAGAAGAAGGGTTGTGAATGGTTCCTAAGTCTGCCTTGCCCCTTTTATTATTTATTTATGTTTTTGAGACAGAGTCCCGCTCTGTCACCCAGGCTGGAGTGCAGTGGTGCAATCTTGGCTCTCTGCAAGCTCCACCTCTCGGGTTCAGGCGATTCTCCTGCCTCAGCCTCCCGAGTAGCTGGGATTGCAGGTGCCTGCCACCACACCCAGCTAATTTTTTGTATTTTTAGTAGAGACGGGGTTTCACTGTGTTAGCCAGGATGGTCTCCATCTCCTGACCTCCTTGCCCGCTTTGGCCTCCCAGAATGCTGGGATTACAGGTGTGAGCCACCGCGCCCAGCTTGCCCGCTTTTAAAGGGTCCAGAACAGAGCACTCCACAGTCTTTCTTGGTCATGCATTCCAGTGTTTTCCACAGCCTGTGCAGTCAGGAAAGCCTTCTAACGTCTACACTAAATCCCTTCTGCAGTTTTTCTGTCTTGATGTTTCGGGCGCTCTAGCACTGGAGTGGAAGTTAAGAGGCCTAGGTTATGTTTCCAGCTTACCCACTAACTTTCTGTGACACCTGGGGTAAGTCACGCAACCCATCCGTATGTCTCAGTTCCCCTTCCCATGGAATAGAAATTATTCCAGTCTTCCCCGGGGCCTGTAACATTGGGCAGTTGTGTTTTGAACAAGCACCTGTTGTTATTTCATTTGTCAACGGTGCTTTATGAATGTGATCCCTCAGGTAGAGTGATCTGTAGGCCATCTTAATACGTGCCTGTCAATCCTCTTCTGTCGGTGCCCCCAAGCTGAGAGAACTCACGTTTCCAACAGAGTTAAGTATGAGTTAAAATGCTTTTCCACAATCCTTTAACCCAGTGATGATATACGATATAAGAGAAATGCAGGTTGCTTTAGGCCTGTTCTTATGCTATTGATTATTATCTTTTAACTGGTTTTTAAAATACTCTACTGGTAATAGTTTAATTTTTGAGAAAGATCTTTGTTGTGACTAAATATGGACCGCTTTTGCTGTTCCTTTGTTCTTCACAAGCTATTGTTCTCTGACATGGGCAGGGATGTAAAGGAAATCTAGTTAACTTAATTCCTTTGTCTTTGTAGCAGGCTGTCTGGTCAGAATGCACTCGTGATTGGGATTTGGCCCTCTAGGGGGTGGCTGTTGCCTGCCAGGGAAGCTGTTTTAAAACAAGTGATACCTAGGGAATAACTGGCAGCTCCAGGGAAAAGAATATACTAGCCAGACACCCTTTGAAGTCAGCCCCTCTGTTCCCCCCCCGCTTTTTCCTTTGATGCTAAATGTCAGGATTTCCTGGTAGTAATGCGTTGAATATAGGAGGCTCAGCCCCACCACCGTCTTCATGTAGCTGCAGCATTTTTTCCCCTAAAGGAGAGAGTCACAAGGACGATGATGACATGTTCTTTCATTTTTGACTCGCCAGAGAGACTCTCTTCTTTGCCACCGGACCGGGGAATGTGGAGCTTTTGGAAACTAGTGTGAAAGGGATTATCATGCTGCTGCTCTTCTTAGACCTTGGAACTGTAGTGTAGCCCCTTTGCTCTCCATTGTTCATAGTGTTGCCTTGGCAAGGAGTAGAATAACCAAGCCCGTTTGGCTGCTCCCAGTAAAGGCCGTGGTGCTTCCTGGACTTCTTTGCCTGTGGTTAACGCTGGTTAGTGGCATGAATACCATTCATCTTTGTGTGAATAAAGAAATGTGGGCATGTGCCCTGCCTTATAGGCTCCAAACACTGGCTTGCTTCTGCTGGAGAACTGATAGGAGGAGAAACTGGAGACAGCTAAGAAGTAGCCATATGTGTTTTTTATTCCAAAGGCCTGCTGTACATGCCTGTCTAGAAGTTAACAGGGATGAAGAGCAGAGGGAGACTGGCTGAAGTCAGGCATGTGGGGGTTTGTAGAGATGTTTAATTGTAAAATCAGGTTCTGTTCATCCTAAATTCCTTTATTTTGTTTTGCTTTTAAATGACATTAAAAATGGTGGTCATGCTGTGCTATTTGTCCCTCACTGAGAGTTGAATGCTTTTCTTGTAGTACTCACTGGCCTACGCCTGCTTGAAGTTAGTGAATTACTCCTTCTTCTTCTGGCTCCCCTTTTATCTGAGTAACAACTTCGGCTGGAAGGAGGCGGAAGCCGACAAGCTGTCCATTTGGTACGACGTTGGAGGGATCGTAGGTATGCCAGTGATGCGCCTTTTCCATAATAAAGTTAGTCACTAGTGATCTTTTACTGGGTTGTGAAATCTGGCCTCATTTAAAGTTTTATTACTTATTCTACAACCATTTCCCTAAACTGTCCTATTAGTAAACAGCCAAACTCTTAAAAAAAAAAAAAAAAAAAGGAAAAAACAAGTGGTCCATAGAAAGGAAGACCCAGCCTAAGGCAGCGCTGTGATTTACTGGGCTCTTTTTTCTTAGTCCTTTGTTGATGGATCAGTTCTTTTGTCTCGGGAAGCACATGGAAATCTCTTTAAATGCAATCCTTTCATACGGCTTTCTCATTGATATCTTAGCTCTAAAGCTAATTGTATGTCGGAGATCCAAGTTAGAATGTGAACGTGTTCATTGTATCTACCTCCCGCTTTCCCCACCTCCCCCAGCCTAATAAGGGAGAATACACCAGTCCCCCCCTTATCTGTGGTTTCACTTTTCGAAGTTTCAGTTACTCTTAATACTGTACAATAAGATATTTTCAGAGAGACCATTCACATAACTTATGTTACAGTATATTGTTATTGTTTTCTATTTTTGTTAGTTACTGTTAATTTCTGTGCCCAACTTATAAATTAAACTTGATCATGGGAATGTATGTATAGAAAAAAACATAGTATATATAGAGTTTGCTACTGTCTGTGGTTTCAGGCAAATGCGGGGGTCATGGAACATATCGGCTGAGGATAAAGGGGAACCACACCTTAGTATGTAGGTTGTCAGATCATAGAGGTAGACGTAACAGCAGGGATTAACTTTTGTGAATGTTTTACAGTTGTTTCATTGTAAACAAAGATTTTAATAGTGGTTTATTTTGTGGTAGCTGGACGTATCAACAAGGAAGTAATAAGTATGAACAAGGAAATAAGACAGAGGAGCAGAATGTACTTTAGTGGGTGTTGCTTACATGGCTATGCCAGATCTTAATAACCTTCAATAATGTTAACGGTTAGAATTGTGGTGAGACTCAACTGCCATGAGCTTGTGAAAGCACACAGTCTATGCTAGGCAATCTAATATTACTGTATTTGAACTTGGCTGCCCGCATTCTTAAATCCAGAGCCAAAGGTGAGGTTGCAACCTTTAGACCTCACTGTACTTCTGTATCCTCTGAAGTTGAAATTGTCCAGCTGCCTCCTGTCTGATAAGGACACACCAGATGTCCTGTAGCCCCTAGAACTCAGAATGGTGCTGTATGTGACATTGTTGCTTGAAAGATTCATATCCCTGCTTTTTAAAGATTGTGTCCTATTACCAAACCATAACTGCTAAATTTTATTTTAGTGAATATTTACTAGCCACTATTTTTTTTTTTTTTTTTTTTTTTTGGAGATGGGGATACTGCTCTGTTGCCCATGCTGGAGGGCAGTGGCATGATCTTGGCTCACTGCAGCCACAACCTCCTGGGCTCAAGCGATCCTCCCACCTCAGCCCCCTGAGTACCTGGGGCTACAGTCACGCACCACCACACCCAGCTATTTTTTTTGTATTTTTTGTAGAGATGGCGTTTCACTGTGTTGCCCAGGCTGGTCTCAAACTCCTGGGCTCAGGCAATTTGCCCACCTCCGTCTCCCAAAGTGCTGGGATTACAGACGTGAGCCACTGTGTCCACCTACTGGCCTCAATATACTGTAAGACACAATTTTTTATTTTTTGAGACACAGTCTTGCTCTGTTGCCCAGGCTAGAGTGCAGTGGCACAATACAGCTCACGGTAGCCTCAGCCTCCTGGGTTCAGCAGCACGATACGGTTCACCACAGCCTCAACCTCCTGGGCCCAAGCAATCCTCCTACCTCAGCCTCCCAAGTAGCTGGGAATATAGGCACGTGCTACCATGCCCGGCTAATTTATCTTTTATAGAGATAAGGGCACTGTGTTGCCCAGGCTGGTTTGAACCCCTGGCCTCAAGCAGTCCCCTGGCCTTGGTCTCCCAAAGTGCTGGGATTATAGGTGTGAGCCACCATGCCCAGAGAGACATAGTTCTTAATTCATTATCTTTTAAATTAAAAAGAAAAATCAGAAATAGCATTCACAGCTTGTTTTTGTAAGGGATAGCCCATGGTTTTGACCGTTTTTCCTTTTTTCATGTTTTGCTGTCTGATTTGTGGTCGCCTGTCCGCATTGGTCATCATGGCGATTTAACAGACAATTTATCTTCCTAAAAGGAAGTAATGGAGGACCCCTTTTCAGGGAGTCAGCCATATATATATATTTTTTTTTTTTAGACGGAGTCTCACTCTGTCGCCCAGGCTGGAGTGCAGTGGCACAATCTCGGCTCACTGCAAGCTCTGCCTCCCAGGTTCACACCCTTCTCCTGCCTCAGCCTCCTGAGTAGCTGGGACTACAGGCACCTGCCACCATGCCCGGCTAATTTTTTTGTACTTTATTAGTACAGAGGGGGTTTCACCATGTTGGCCAGGATGATCTGTATCTCCTGACCTCGTGATCTGCCCACGTCGGCCTCCCAAACTGCTGGGATTACAGGCGTGAGCCACCGCGCCCGGCCCAGCCACATTTTTTGATAGACCAGTGTTAGGCTGCTGCCAGTGAGACTAGAGGGCCAATGGGGAGCACACCTCAGGTGAGCGAGCTAACTTAGAAGTGATTTTGATTGCTCGACACTCTGTGCTTGAAGGTGGAACTTTGCAAGGCTTCATCTCTGACGTGCTACAGAAGAGAGCGCCGGTTCTTGCCTTGAGTCTACTTCTGGCGGTTGGGTCCCTTGTCGGGTATAGTCGTGAGTATTCCTTTGCAATTACGAATTCCTTTGCTTCCCTAATCTGGTAGGAATAAGGCATTTTGTCTGGAGTCAGTGACCAGTGCTAGGGAGAGCCTGGAGACCTGCTTCAAGGCCTGATATGCCACCTTTGCATTGTCCTGTGAATGCCTGGGAAACCTGTCATCACATCGTTTTATTTGTCTTGGGAGGAAACTGACATCTCTTTTGCTTTGTTAATTTGCTTAAAAGCTTGCTTGGGAGTGTATATGCTTTGTTTGGGGGAGGCTCCAGAGGCATGGCATTATAGCCAATAAAACAATAAAAAGGGAACAGGTTTCAAAAGCGGAAAGATGGTAATTAGTAGGTGTGGTATATGTCCCTTAAGATGCTGCTGAGACAGGAGTAGGGCTTTTCTTTAGCTTTTAGAAGTCTCGTTAGCTTGAGCACCAGCAAGAGGCAGACGTTACAAATCAGAGTTGAAAGCGGCAGAGAGAGTTGTGTCTCTTTGTTGTCTCTGGGAGTGATTTGTGAGGTCGCGGAGACTCAGATCTTTGCGTACTGTTGGCAGAGGCACGTGGAGTCCGCTTTTTAAGTCACCGTGGTTTGTCTGTGTCTTCCCTCACAGGTTCTCCAAACGATAAGGCCATCAATGCCCTTCTGATGACTGTTACAGGTGCGGCCCATGGCTCTGCTCCACTGTGCTTCTGCTACTCTGTCAATTCAGAGGAAAAGGGAAACTGTTTTCTCCCTCAATTTGAGTAGTACCGAAACCTTAATTACAGAGAATTCAGATTTTAGAAGGAAAGATGTCTCCTTTTCCAGATTCTTTTTCTCTGCTCTTTCTTACATCACCTCCTCAGTCCTATTGTGACAGAAGCAGTCCCTATTGACAGAAATTTTCTTAAGATTTTTTTTGTTTTTGAAATGGAGTCTCGCTCTGTCACCCAGGCTGGAGTGCAGTGGCGCGATCTCGGCTCACTGCAAGCTCTGCCTCCCAGGTTCATGCCATTCTCTTGCCTCAGCCTGCCGAGTAGCTGGGACCACAGGCGCCCGCCACCACGCCTGGCTAATTTTTTGTATTTTTAGTAGAGATGGGGTTTCACTGTGTTAGCCAGGATGGTCTCGATCTCCTGACCTCGTGATCTGCCTGCCTCGGCCTCCCAAAGTGCTGGGATTACAGGTGTGAGCCACTGCATCTGGCAGATTTTCTAAGATTTTTGATTACTGTCCCAGCTTCTGCTTTTATTTCTAGAAGTGACTTAGAAAGATGCCACATGGGAAACCAATTCACAAGCTTTCAAAAAAATCCACAATAGCTTGTGTCTCCTCCTGTGTTGGAGTCGGTCAGCATTTTGTCACTTGAGCACTAGATAGAATAGTTGGGTGCATTTAGGGACTATGTTATAGAAAAATTACTTATTTTATTTATTATTTATTTATTGAGACAGAATCTTGCTTTGTTTCCCAGGTGGAGTGTAGTGGCGCAGTCTCAGCTCACTGCAACCTCCACCTCCTGGGTTCAAGCGATTCTTCTGCCTCAGCCCCCTGAGTAGCTGGTAATATAGGCATGCACCACCCTGCCCAGCTAATTTTTGTATTTTTAGTAGAGACAGTGTTTCACCATGTTGCCCAGGCTGGTCTCAAACTCCTGACCTCAGGTGATCCACCCGCCTTAGCCTCCCAAAATGCTGGGATTACAGGCATGAGCCACCATCCCCAGCCAGAACAATTACTTATTTTAAACTTATTTTATTTTTATTTTTGAGAAGGAGTCTTGCTCTTGTCACCCAGACGGGAATGCAGTGGTGCGATCTCAGCTTACTGCAACCTCTACCTCCTGGATTCAAGTGATTCTTCTGCCTCAGCCTCCCGAGTAGCTGGGATTACAGGCGCCTGCCACCACGCCCAGCTAATTTTTGTATTTTTAGTAGAGACAGTGTTTCACCATGTTGCCCAGGCTGGTCTCGAACTCCTGACTTCGGGTTATCTGCCCACCTCAGCCCCTCAAAGTGCTGAGATTACAGGCATGAGCCACTGCGCCCAGCCAGAAAAGTTACTTATTTTAAACTTTAGATCGTGCTTGGCAGAGTGAGCTGCTCATTCTGCTTGGGGTACATGGAACTGATACCAGCAGTGAGAACAGAATCACCTGGGCCATCCCATGCCTGATTCATGGGCAGCCTCACTGAGAGCAGTGGCAGGTAGCGTCACCTGCTCCATTTCAGTGGCTTTTTCCTCTTTGCTCTTTTTTTCAGTATTCCTGGTTGAATTTGTGTAGTGGAAAGATCATATGATGCAACTCTACCATAATAGAATTTATTTGAAAAGCTAGTGCAGTTGATATTAATGAATGTAAACTTCACAGGATTAGACAGGCTATGTGTTTCACTATATTTTTGTATCTTTGGTTTCTACAAAATATACTAGAGTGTCACATAATTCAAGAAGAGATTTCAGGAACGTGGATGTTAACTATTAATAGTTTGAAAATGATACTATCTGGGGGTTTCCTTTTTTTTCCACGTCTGTCCAACATATTAAGAAAACTATTGGGATATTATTTTGCCTTATGCAGTAGATTGCTAGTGGTTGTGAATTGTGTTTTAATAAGAACCTGTTCTGTTTGTGACTTCAGGATTTTTTATTGGTGGACCTTCTAATATGATTAGTTCTGCTATTTCCGCGGACTTGGGTCGCCAGGAGCTCATCCAAGGGAGCAGTGAGGCCTTGGCCACTGTCACAGGAATTGTTGATGGTTCGGGGAGCATTGGAGCTGCTGTGGGCCAGGTGAGAGAACAGGAGAGGGGCTGGGATTCTAATGTCTTCCCTCAAAGGCGCCTGAACGTGAACCTGCCCTCTGGGCCTCAGTAGGTGGCACTCTTGTGCTATAGAATGCTGTTCCGAGAGCCCAAGGACTTCCGTCTCTTCTCAGAACCAGCTGATGCCTCCTAATGTGGAAGAACTCTCCATTTTTTTTAGTTCCTTTTTTCTACTTATACTTCTAGATTCTTCCTGTCTGCAAATAAGCTAAGACCTCATAAGACAGACAGATCCTTCTGCCCCAGCCCACCACCCCCTTCTTTCTTTCCAGGCTGAACCTGGTGTTCCATGGCCAGGGGCGCTTCTTGTTATCCCCACCTGGCATGTGGACCCCACCATTGCTGTCTCCTGTCTCCCTCTCCCAGACACTCTACTGCATACATGTTCCTTCCTGGGCCCCACCAGACATGGCCATGGACTCTGCAGCTGCTTCTGAATCACTTGCTCTACTTCCTGTGTGTCCAAAAATCTCTGACCGTATCTCAAAGAGTGGCCCATAAGTGTCTGGTATCAGAATCATCTGGGGCACTCATTAAAGTACAGAACACCAAGTGTACTACAGACTCGCTGAGTTAGAACCTACAGATCTGTATTTTCAACAAGCCGCCTCGGTGATTCTTCCGCACTCGGATGTTTGAGATCCCTACACTAAGATTGGCCTACTATACTTAGAACTATTTACGTTGACCTTTTTTTTTTTTTGGCATAAATTCAGGCTTTCTCTGGGACAGATATTTCTTTTCTGGCACAGTAATGAGTCATGCCTCTTCTAGGATATACCACTACAGATTGTAGAGTACTAATTTTGCTAAAAGATGGATTTGAGAGTCATCTGTATGGATAAAAATAGTTGAACCTGTGGAAGTGAATGAACCATTTAATGGGGAAAGAGAATGTTGGCCGAGCCTCAGGGAATGCCCAGTGGTCAAAGAAAGAGGAAGGCAGCAGAGTAACCTATAGTCAAGGGAACTGCGTTTGAGAAAGCGTTAGTAAGGTCATGGATGTAGAGAGGTCAGTAGAAGGAGAACTGAAGGATTTGTCTCTTAGGCTCTTAGTTTTGACATCTAGGAGGTCATTAATAGCCTTGACGATTATTGTTACTTGCTTGGTGGGGGTGAATTGCTAATGTCTGATTGCTAGTGGTTAATGAGAGACAAGTATTGAGGTAAAGTAAGCCATGTTAATACTTTGACTACCTAGCCGTATTTTAATAGTCTATATGCGCTTGTTAATGTCTGTCCCTCCCACTGTAACATAAGCTTCCTGAATGTGGCATTTTGTTGTATGTTCTTCTGTCACCTTAGTACCGAGAACAGTGACTGGCACACGGTAGACATTACTTGTGGAATGAACGATTGATATGCTTAGCATATTTGATTATAAGACTAAAGGGCAAAAAACCCCAAAGAAACAAAAACCTTAGCAAAGACTTGAAAAATGTGCTTACCTGATCATGCTCTGGAGTGGGAATTGAAAAATGCTCCCAGCCGTCAGTTCAGATATTTTCCTCTTTGGGGTAGAGAGTGACTGCATTGGGCATCCTTTTCTGACATTATATTATTTTAAGTTATCCTTCATTTCGAATGTTTTCTTCACTAACTAAATGGGTGGATTATAATGAGTATTTCAGAGAGTTTGCTTTTATTTAGATTGCCTCACCTGCCAGTATCCAGATCCCTCACTGTGAACTTGGGTCCTAGACTGACCTTCATGGTCGGGGAAGCATATCTGGAGTAAGTCACTGTTAGCTTTACTCATTCCTCTTCCATGTTGAGTTTTGAATGATTTCCCATTGCCTAAGGGGTGAAATCCCAAACTCTGTGACTTAGCGTTAAACTCTATCAGTCCTGTCCTTAGCCAGTGTACTAATTTACCCTGAATAACTTTGTTGCCCTCATCTTTCCCTGACTTCCCAAGTAAAGAATTGTTTCTCCTTCAGGTTGCCATAGCAGTTGATGCGGTCCTCTAGTAGGCACCTGTCACGGTGTAAAGGGGATACACCGTGACAGGTGCTGTGCTTGTTTCCTTCGTCTTTGCATACCCAGTGCTTAGTGCTTTTTTTGACATATACTAGGAGTTCAGTAAAATTAAATTGCAGTATCTGCCCAAGAGAAATGAGAATGAATGTCCACATTAAAACTTATACATGAGGCTGGGTGTGGTGGCTCATGCCGGTAATCCCAGCACTTTGGGAGGCCAAGGCAGGAGGATTGCTTGAGGCGCCCAAGCAACATAGTGAGACCCTCATCTCTACAAAAAAAAAAAAAAAGTGAGCTGGGCATGGTGGTATGTGCCTGTCCCAACTACTTAAGAGGCTGAGATGGGAGGATTGCTTGAGCCTGGGAAGTCAAGGCTGCAGTGAGCCATGATCACACCACTCCACTCCAGCCTGGGTGACAGAGCCAGACCCTGTCTCTCTCTCTCTTTTTTTTTTTTTTTTTGGAGACAGGGTCTGACTCTGTCGCCCAGGCTGGAGTGCAGTGGCAGGATCTTGGCTCACTGCAACCTCTGCCTTCTGGGACTCAAGCGATTGTCCCACCTCAGCCTCCCAAGTAGACTGGACTGCAGGTACGCACCACCACGCCCAGCTAATTCTTGTATTTTTTTTTGTAGAGATGGGGTTTCACCATGTTGCCCAGACTGGTCTCAAACTCCCGGGCTGAAGTGATCCTCCTGCCTCGGCCTCTCAAAGTGCTAGGATTACAGGCATGAGCCACTTTGCCAGGCCAAGACCCTGTCTTAAAAAAAAAAAAAAAAAAAAAGATAAAGTTGCAGTCAGAGTTTGGAGCACCCTGTGCTTCCTTTAGTGGATGATTAGACCTCTTTTTTGCTTCACATGATGTGATCTAATAAAAATCACATAGTCATTCTGCATTAATTTTTTTCACATGTACATTTCAGTAATAATGTGATCAAAGAATGTTATCCTTTTGTGCCTGTGGCCAAACTGATTTTTGACAAGGGTGCCAGGACCATTCAATGGAGAAAGGATGGTCTCTCAATAAACAGTATTGGGAAAACTGGATATCCACATGAAAAGAATGAAGTTGGAGCTGAGGAGTGGGGGAGGAAAGAAAAAAAAAAAAGAATGAGGTTGGACTCTTACCTTACCTCATATGCAGAAATTACCTCAAAATGAATTAAAGGCCTAACTTTAAGAACTTAAAATTGTAAAACTCATAGAAGAAAACATAAGGACAAATCTTCATGACAAATGTGTACAAATGACCAATAAGCACATGAAGAGTCTCAACATCCTTAGTCATTAGGAAATTGCAAATCAAAAACACAGTGAGTTGTGACTTCATACTTTCTGTGATGGCTGTAATTAAAAACCAGGACAGGTGACTGGTGTTGGCGAGGCTGTGCAGACATTGAAGCCCTGCATTGCTGGTGGGACTGCAAAATGATGCAGCTTCTGTGAAAAATACTTCGGTGCTTCTTCAAAAAAATTTAAGGCCGGGCGCGGTGGCTCACGCCTGTAATCCCAGCACTTTGGGAGGCCGAGACGGGCGGATCACGAGGTCAGGAGATCGAGACCATCCTGGCTAACACGGTGAAACCCCGTCTCTACTAAAAAATACAAAAAACTAGCCGGGCGAGGTGGCAGGCGCCTATAGTCCCAGCTACTCGGGAGGCTGAGGCAGGAGAATGGCGTGAACCCGGGGGGCGGAGCTTGCAGTGAGCTGAGATCCGGCCACTGCACTCCAGCCTGGGCGACAGAGTGAGACTCCGTCTCAAAAAAAAAAAAAAAAAAAAAAATTTAAATAGAATTACCATATGACCCAGCAATTCCACTCCTAGGTATTTCCCAAAAGATTGAAAACTGGGGGCCGGGCACCATGGCTCACGCCTGTAATCGCAGCACTTTGGGAGACCGAGGTGGGTGGATCACTTGAGGTCAGGAGTTCGAGACCAGCCTGGCCAACATGGTGAAACCCCATCTCTACTAAAAATACAAAAATTAGCTGGATGTGGTGGCAGGTGCCTGTAATCCCAGCTACTTGGGAGGCTAAAGCAGGAGAATTGCTTGAACCTGAGAGGTGGAGGTTGCAGTGAGCCAAGATTGCACCACCGCATTGCAGCCTGGGTGACAGAGGAAGACTCTGTCTCAAACAAAAAAGAAAAAAAAGAAAACTGAGACTCAGATATTTGTATGTCAACATTTATGGCAGCATTATTCATAGTAGCCAAAAGGTAGAAACAACTCCGGTCCATCAGCAGATGAATGGAGAAACAAAATGTGGTATATCCATACAATGGAATACTAATGAGCCATTAAAAAGAAATGAAGGGAGGTTACAGTGAGCTGTTATCATACTATTACACTACAGCCTGGGCAACAGAGAAAGACCCTGCCCCTTTTAATCCCAGCACTCTGGGAGGCCGAGGCAGGTGGATCACCTGAGATTAGGAGTTCAAGACCAGCCTGGCCAACATGGTGAAACCTCGTCTCTACTAAAAATACAAAAATTAGCCGGGCATGGTGGCACCTCAGCTACTTGGGAGGCTGAGGCAGGACAATCCCTTGAACCTGGGAGGAGGAGGTTGCAGTGAGCTGAGATCGCACCACTGTACTTCAGCCTGGGTGACAGAGCAAAACTCCATTTCAAAAAAAAAGGAGGGGGGGGCAGGTGCAGTGGCTCACGCTTGTAATCCCAGCACTTTGGGAGGCTGAGGTGGGTGAATCACCTGAGGTCAGGAGTTCCAGACCAGCCTGGGCAACGTGGTAAAACCTCATCTCTACTAAAAATACAAAAATTAGCCGAGTATGCTGACTCACGCCTGTAATCCCAGCTACTTGGGAGGCTGAGGCAGGAGAATTGCTGGAACTTGGGAGACGGAGGTTGCAGTGAGCAGAGATTGCCCGCTGCACTCCAGCCTAGGCGACAGAGTGAGACCCCATCTCCAAAAAAAGAGGAGTGAAGTTCCAATGTAGTCTACCCTGAAAGCATTATGCTAAACATTCCAGACATAAAAGGACAAATATTATGATTCCATTTACATGAAATATCTAGCATAGGCCAATTCATGGAACCAGAAAGAAGAGGTTAGCAGGAGCTGGGGAGATGGGCAGTTAATTTCTTATTAGGAACAGAGTTTCTATTTGGATGATGAAAAAGTTTAGAAATAGATAGTGGTGATGGTTGTACAACATTATGAATGTAACTGATACCACTGGATTGCACACTTAAAAATGTTTAAAATGGGCCGGGTGCGGTGATTTACGCCTGTAATCGCAGCACTTTGGGAGCCCAAGGTGGGTGGATCACGAGGTCAGGAGATTGAGACCATCCTTGGCTAACACCTGTCTCTACTAAAAATACAAAAAATTAGCTGGGCGTGGTGGCAGGCGCCTGTAGTCACAGCTACTTGGGAGGCTGAGGCAGGAGAACGGCGTGAACCCGGGAGGCAGACCTTGCAGTGAGCCAAAATCACGCCACTGCACTCCAGCCTGGGCAACAGAGGGAGACTCCATCTCAAAAAAAAAGAAAAAAGAAAAAAAAGATTAAAATGGCAAATTTTATGTAAGTTATATCTTACCATAATAAGAGAAAAAAAGAAAATGGGTTAAATAAGTGCAATTAGATCCTTTTCAGTAATTGAAAAAGTAAATGGATATGCTGTAGGATGCAAAGGTAGTACAGCAACACTGTGAGCAAACAGTATGATTGGAAAATGAGTGGCATACTTAAAGACAAACTCTTTTTGAGGCATCAATTATAGTACCTTTCATTGGAAGAAAGAATGATTAAGTGGGTGTAGCTTGTGGATGTTCATCTTCCTCTCTAAATAGCAAAGTGAATAAAATAAACCTTCTGGGCCGGGTGCGGTGGCTCACGCCTGTAATCCCAGCACTTTGGGAGGCTGAGGCGGGCGGGTCACAAGGTCAGGAGATCGAGACCATCCTGGCTAACACAGTGAAACAGCGTCTCTACTAAAAATACAAAAAGTTAGCCGGCTGTGGTGGCGGCGCCTGTAGTCCCAGCTACGCGGGAGACTGAGGCAGGAGAATGGCGTGAACCCGGGAGGCGGAGCTTGCAGTGAGCCGAGATTGCGCCACTGCCCTCCAGCCTGGACGACAGAGCAAGACTCCGTCCCAAAAAATAACCAATAAATAAATAAATAAATAAACTGACAACTTCTACTATATGGTTTTTCCATTTAGACTCTGCATGCTTAAATGGGCCGTTAATCACAGCAGGCACATGTATGTGGAAGAGCTCTGTAAACTGCAAAACATACAAATCCTGTGTCCCCTTCTTATTTTCTAAAATAGCCATGTTTAATCTACTTTTTAGCTGCTTCCTTTTATAAACTTATAAAGAATTATATTGTAATTTTTTTTTCTCCCTTTTAGTATTTAGTGTCTCTGATCCGGGACAAGCTAGGATGGATGTGGGTTTTCTACTTTTTCATTCTCATGGTAAGTAGGTGCTCCTTTAAAAAAAAAAAGTCATTTTTCTATTAATTAAGTTCAAAGCATTTACTTAAGTCACTTCTTCAGCAGAATTGTTGATTGCTTTTAAAGGCGCCTTTGTGAAAAGTAACATTTTATTAGTCTAAAAGACACCTCCTTCTCCTTCTCCTTCTTCTCCTTCTCCTTCTCCTTCTCCTTCTCCTTCTCCTCTCCTCCTCCTCCTTCTCCTCCTCCTCCTCCTCCTCCTCCTCCTCCTCTTCTTCTTCTTCTTCTTCCTCCTCCTCCTCCTCCTCTTCTTCTTCTTCTTCTTCTTCTTCTTCTTCTTCTTCTTCTTCTTCTTCTTCTTCTTCTTCTTCTTCTTCTTCTTCTTCCTCCTTCTTCCTTCTTCCTTCTTCCTTCTTCCTTCTTCCTTCTTCCTTCTTCCTTCTTCCTTCTTCTTCCTTCTTTTTCTTCTTTCTTCTTTCTTCTTCTTTCTTCTTCTTTTTTTTTTTGAGGCAGTCTTGCTCTGTTGCCCAGGCTAAAGTGTGGTGGCATGATCTCGGCTCACTGCAGCCTCTGCCTCCCGGGTCAAGCGATTCTCCCACCTCAGCCTCCCGAATAGCTGGGATTACAGGCACCTGCCACCACGCCCGGCTAATTTTTGTATTTTTAATAGAGACGGTGTTTCACCATATTGGCCAGGCTGGTCTTGAACTTCTGACGACCTCAGAGGATCCACCCGACTCGGCCTCCCAAAGTGCTGGGATTACAGGCATGAGCCACTGCGCCTGACCTCACATTCTTCTTTTTAAGGAAGAAAAAGGCTCTCAGTTTGCTCTTGACCTGAGTCTAATGAATATTGCCATTTATGACTTCAGAAAAACAAGAAGAGACTTATTTAAAGTATCACCAGCCCCTAATCAGTATCCTCTTCTAGGCTACTCTCTATCTGCTGAATATAATTTAGGAATTCTGAAGTAAATTACAATGTACACCAAGCAACACTGAGTTAAAAGAGCAGCATTGCTGTAATTAACACTGTCATGTTTCCCGGTTCTAAAACGGTGATAGTTTCTTGAGGAAATATTTATGATGCCCTAGACAATCTTGGCTGGGATTCTCTGCTTTCTTGGAAATAGCCAATAAAGAATAAGTCATTGTTTATTTTTTTAACTTTTTTTTTTTTTTTTTTTTTTTGAGACAGAGTCTTGCTTTGTCACCCAGGCTAGAGTGCAGTGGCCGGATCTCAGCTCACTGCAAGCTCCGCCTCCCAGGTTCACGCCATTCTCCTGGCTCAGCCTCCCGCGTAGCTGGGACTACAGGTGCCTGCCACCTCGCCCGGCTAGTTTTTTGTATGTTTTAGTAGAGACGGCGTTTCACCATGTTAGCCAGGATGGTCTCGATCTCCTGACCTCGTGATCCGCCCGTCTCGGCCTCCCAAAGTGCTGGGATTACAGGCTTGAGCCACCGCGCCCGGCCTTTAACTTATTTTTTTGAGACAGGGTCTCATTCAGTCACCCAGGCTGGAGTGCAGTGGCACGAATACAGCTCACTACAGCCTTGACCTCCTGGGCTCAGGTGATCCCGGGCTCAGGTGGTCCTCCCACTTCAGCCTCCTGATTAGCTGGGACTGTAGGTGTGTGCCACCACGCCTTGGTAACTTTTTGAATTTTTCCTAGAGGGGGTTTCACCATGTTGCCCAGGCTGGTCTCAAACTCCTGAGGCTTTGTGCTTTTAAAATGTTGCTCTCTGTTATGAGCTGTGACATACTGAGGCACATTATTGGTGGGACAGTGCTCAAGACAGGTCTACCCAAGAGTGTGGAAGGCGCCAGGGACGCATTCAGTATCCTGTCCTCAAACCCAGGGCACTGGGACTGAAGGCAGCCTCCACCACCCCTACTCCAGGCAGCTGTCCT
The DNA here is from genome assembly GCF_043159975.1 of Macaca nemestrina. Classification (NCBI taxonomy): domain Eukaryota; kingdom Metazoa; phylum Chordata; class Mammalia; order Primates; family Cercopithecidae; genus Macaca; species Macaca nemestrina. The sequence goes on from NC_092128.1 coordinate 18,641,623, forward strand.
CTTGCTGTGGTCAAGGATTCCCGGGATAGTCCAGCTCCAGGAATACCTTGGAGCTTGCATCTAATTCCCATCTAGCTTCCAAAGACTAGGCCATATAACTTGTGTTCCATTTCTGACATCCGTGCTAAGTAGAGGGAAGTATCTTGTGATGAACTTTCTGATGTGATCATGCTAGGAATTGTAGTAGAAAGAAGACTTTGTTACAAGGATCATCGTTTTAATCTGAGCCTCTGGTCTCAGTTCTCTGCTCTGCCTATGGCAAATTATGTGTATGTGGTGTTCTTTTTTTTGGCAACTGAAATGTGATGTTAAGTATTTTGTAGTATTAGCCATACTTTTCAAAATCATTTTCTAATTCATTGACGATTAAACGTTACCTTTGTATGAAGTCAAAATGAATGTAATTGTACAAATCCATTGTTATGTTCAAAACATGACGCTCTAACAGAAGTAACTTGTTGTTGCATTTTTAATCCTATTTTCTCTTCACAGACAAGTTGTACAATTGTGTTTATCTCGCCATTAATAGTGAGGGAAATATTCTCTCTCATGCGAAGGAGACAGGCTCATATACTGAGGGAGTGACTGGTGCCTGCGAGACAGAAAGAACAACGTCAGCCACATCAGGACCGTTGGGGCTTCGAATCTGCCCTAATTTGGGTTTGTCTAGGAGCACCAGCCTGACCTTGGATTGTCAGGGCTCTCTCAACACTGCCAGCCACCTGACATGCTGACCAGCGGTGAAGGCTGAGCGAGTTTTCTACACTACAGGAATTATTGTTGATGATTTTTGTTGTTTCATGAATGTGCCGAGTGACCTCTGACTCTGCCAGCATCTTTGTGTGGCCTGTTGAGGTTTAGCATTTTAACCTTAACTGTTGTTTTGGACTTGAACTTTCTCTAGCCTCAAAAATGGAGTGAATAGGAGGCAAAGCCACGCGTGGTTTGTGTTGGTGATGTGTTCCACAAATGGAAGAGATCATTGCATTTTGCTTTGGTAATGAGTTTATAGAGAGTGGCTCATCTTTGAAGCATCAAATCCCGATCAAATGCTCAAGCTGGACCGAGCTGCCAGCCTGCCTTGGACAAAGAATCCCTCTGTTCCCTGTGGTGGGAAAGATCACACTACATGCCCGTTGAATGGCTCAGTCACTCTGTGTCTGATCCAAAAGTCATTCAGCCCTAGAAGCATGAATATCTTCAAATTATTGTCAACTGTTCTCCTCCATCTTCATTCAAATTAACTTTGGCTCCTGGAAGTATTTAGTCTTCCTTTCAAGGACCATAAGGTACATCAGTTATCTCGAACATTCCGACGTGTGACTCGCAGCCGAAGCAACTCCACCCCAGATCTGTTGTCTGGGAACTTTAGGATCCTCTAGGAAGCTAATCTGCTTAGTCTATTTTTAGAGGATTGATCTCTGGCACAACCGGGTTCCTGGAGTTACCTCAGCTGAGGACTAGAATTAGAGAAAAGGGAAAGACCTTTTGTTCTAGTAAGTGTCAAGTACGGATGCTCTTTGACTTACGGTAGGGTTACGTCCCAGGAAACCCATTGGAAGTCAAATGCATCTAATACCCCTGACCTACCGAACGCCACAGCTTAGCCTCGTCCACCCTAAATGTACTCAGAACACTTAGAATTGCCCACAGTTGGGTAGAATCATCTAACACAAAACTCTGTTTTATAATCAAGTGTTGAATATATCATGTAATTTATTGAATACTGTACATTATGTCGAAATTGCAACCGTTTCGCACCATTGTAAAGTCCAAAAATCAGAAGCTGAGGACTGACTGTACGTGACATTGAATCACAATGAGTGGATTACTAGGGCCTGAGGGGTGTCCGTTCTTTAGAAAAATGTAGAGTATATATCTTCAGGGCTGTGAATTCCATACTAGTTATCAATATTTTAAGATCATTCTGTATATGTATATATTTTAAATTATACAAGCAAGCTAGGAGGAGAATGTGCAATTTTGAAGGACACCTAATTTGCATTGGGTTAGGGAATATTTTTCAACCTCTTGCTTTATACTCTGATATGGGGTGTGTTTATGAACTTGTTAATATTATTTAATCATGCAGATTTCCAATCATTGTATTGCTCATTCACTGACAAAAAGGGAAAATACGAAACACAGAAAGGGGAAATAAACTGACTTTTATAATGAACCTCCGTTTCGGTATTTAAATGTATATACCATGAGTGCTGAGATTTAGAATGTGATCAGTGCCCTAATGTTTCCTGATACTGAGCGTTCCCGGGTGAGCCCACGCTAACCCACAGCATTGCTGGGTCACCTGCTCCTTCACCCGAGGTGCTGGGGTGGCTTCATTTCCATCTGTTCTGTGAAAACTTGCCCTTTCCTACTGTGGAAGACTGTGCTCCGTTTGGATGAATTGCCTGGTTGTAAGTTAAGGGCCGTCTGTTTTCTCATCGAACCTCTTGATTGGCGTTTGGTTCAGAGTTTCCTTTCCAGCTGCACTGTGGGTGTGGTCTCATCTTTGTGTCCCCACACCAGCCAGTGTTTTCTTACCCACTTGAACCTTAGATTGGTGACTGTTTCCCTGACTTTTCTGTGGCCCCCGAGCTGTATTGAAATAAAACCATTTTTTGATTTTTTTTGAGACAAGAGTCTCGCTCTGTCACCCAGGCTGGAGTGCAGTGGCACGATCATGGCTCACTGCAGCCTCGACCTCCTGGAGTCAAAAGTGATCCTCCTGCCTCAGCTCCCAAGGAGCTGGGACTAGCCTCCCAAGTAGCTGACTGTGCGCCCCCATGCCCGGCTAATTATTTTTAGTCTTTTTATTTTCTGTAGAGATGAAGTCTCACTGTTTCCTGGCTGATCTTGAACTCCTGGGCTGAAGCGATCCTCCCACCTTGGCCTCCCCAAGTGCTGGGATAACAGGCATGAGCCACTGGGCCCTGCCTAAAATGAAATTACAAATAAATGCTCGGCACTGGACAACATGAAATAAGGATATATTCCCTTATTCTAGTTCTGCCAATCTGCACAGGATTTAACTTTTTTGTTTTTTTTTTGAGATGGAGTCTCACTGTGTTCCCAGGCTGGAGTGCACTGGTGCAATCTCGGCTCACTACAACCTCCACCTCCCAGGTTCAAGCGATTCTCCTGCCTCAGCCTCCCAAGTAGCTGGGACTACAGGCACACGCCACTATGCCCGGCTAATTTTTGTATCTTTAGTAGAGATGGGGCTTTGCCATGTTGGTCAGGCTGGTCTCTAACTCCTCAAGTGATCCACCTGCCTTGGCCTCCCAAATTGCTGGGATTACAGGCATGAGCCACTGCACCCAGCCAGGATTTAACTTTAATGAACATCTAAGAGTTTGCTTTATTTTCTTAGTATCTTCTCCCTCGAAAAGGGATGAGAAAGCCATAGTGAAAGCTGGTTTGAAAATGCATCCTTTCCTCACAGCCAGATCGCCAATGCTCACTAGGTTGAAATCAGATGCTGCGGTCTGCCTTTTCTTTTCAGAAGCTGTTTTTTTTTTCTTACAGTTTCAAAGGAGGAAATGTCTCTCGCTACTCTTGCTATTCCGTCCTTTCCTGGTTCCGAGGAACCAGAGTGCCACAGTCAGCATGCCTGCAGCAGTATTGGAGGAGCTGCTGTGCCTCATGATGTTCTGTGGGATGGAGAATGTACAATGCTGTCAGCCCTTTGCGCCCCTTTCCTTTTTCCTTTTTCCCTCCCGCTGCTCTTTTTTTTTTTCTTTTTTGAGACAGGGTCTTGCTCTGTCACCCAGGCTGGAGCGCAGTGGCCCACTCCGGGTAGCTAGGGCTACAGGTGCTCACCACCACACTCAGCTAATTTAAAAAATTTTTTTTTGTAGAGAAGGGATTTCGCTGTGTTTCCCAGGCTGGTGGTGTCTTACACCTGGGCTCAAGTGATCTGCCCACCTCGGCCTCCCAAAGTGCCTGGATTACTGGCATGAGCCACCGCACCCAACCCCCTTCTTCAAAACCTCCGGAAGTCCTCCTGCCTCCCAAATCAATACATGGTAAAGCCTTTTCTTTTCCCTACTGACTTTTCTGACTAATGCCCTAGTTTTCTTTTTGCAGCTAAACTATTTGAGTTAATAGACAGTATCTGCTGCCTTCCCGTCTGTGCTACTCATTTCCTCCTCAACTAGGTAGCTGCCTATCTATTGGCCCAGGACGGTCCTGGTTTATGCCTGTCATTCACCGTAATTATCAATGGTACTTCCTTTCGCTCTCTGAGTGTCCTAGTTTGGACCCCGTATCTCTAGCCTCTGGCCTCTCATCACCCTACAGCATTGAGGGTCACTGAATTTTGAGATTTTTTTGCCCCCTCATCCCGTATTTGTGCTTGACACCTGTAACCACTTCGTCTTTCCCAGGACTTTTTCTTCTTTGGCTTCTCTGGCATTTTAATTTATCGAATCTTCTTATCGACTATCCCTTTTCCTGGGTTCTCTCCTCTGTTCCCCCTGTGCTGGTTTCCCTGATGAGCTACTTTTGTAATCTACCAGTAACCCCGTCAAGTACTTATTGAACAAGAAGCCACTAAAGAGAGGAATGGCATCTGTTTGTTAATGACTATCTGGTGCATAGTTAAGAACAGCCGGTCTCAGGGGAGGGGACTGGACTCGACTTATATAATCCCAACCCCTTCTCCCCTCCCCACACAGACCACTCTGCCAGTTTGCTGCATTAATCATTTTCAGCTCTTTAGGTCATAAACCCTTTTGAGAAACTGAAAGCCACTTAATGTCTCCCAGATTGAAATGCTTATATGAAAAAATATTCGCAATTTTCTTATTGGGTGAGCATGGGCCAAAACTTGAAGCTCATCGTTGGACCACAAAGTTCGAAACCTTGGTCAAGAGAATCAAGTACCTGGGATTGAGATTCTGCAGAGTTCAGTTTCACTCACTTTCTGTACTGACCCTCCCATTGCCTGTCTACACGAACCTTCTGCAGCGTCAGACCAGCTAGCTCGTTTACTCACTGCAAAGGGAAGTTGTGCATTCGTATTCATACCTTCTTGTCTTGATTGACACCTCTCTTTAATACCGCTTTTTTGCTCCCAGCTTCGTGAATCTTAATTTTCCCTCAAGGCTTGGCCAAGCACCATCTCATCTGAGGAACCTTTCCCAACCAGCCATGCTAGCCCTTCCTTCTCTACCATCTCTCCTTCCCTTAGTGGTAATGTCAGTGTTGCTTATTTGGTGCTTAGCTGTTTCTGTCTTCCCTATTTTTGTATCTAACTCCCCAAGGAGACGGCTGCTGTTTTTCTGCAGTGCCCAGCTCCTCGCATGGTTGGTGCAGAATAAATGTGGAGTGTGTTGGGAAGGGTGGGAGGAAGATTCAAGAGTGGAGTGTGGGCAGAGCAGGCCAGGGCAAAGTTCCTCCCTGACCCTGCATACTGCCCCGCCACCTGCTTTACACAGGACGCTGCACGCCTGCAATTAATGGCCGCAGACTGTCGGCGCTGCCCAGGTTCTCGGACTACGTGGCTTTTGAGTGCAGTCTCCTCTCCTCTGGCTCTTGGCAGCCTCGCCAGCTCTCCCTGAGGGCTCAGCGGCAGCGAACAGTGAGCTCTTTTGCTCCAATACAAATCTCCATGTTATTCAAGCTGCTGTCTTTATTTCTGCTGTGTGTTTTTACTTGGCCTGTCCCTTCCAAGCATTCAAACTCTCTTCATCCCTCATAGTCCCCTTCGTTGCCCACCTCCATGAAGCTTTTCCTGATAACCCTACTAGTAATGCTATTTTCCTTCTGGAAACCTCTCTTGAAAGCCCTTATCCTTAGACCACACAGTCTGCCCCAGGCTGATTGGTTTTATTGCCTTATTTTGTTCTCTATTGTTTCTGGCTAAGTTGTCATTTCCTCAATTAAATTGTGAGAGTCACAGGAGTCAGCACCCGGCCCAGGACACAGCAGCCATTTCATCACCACTGGCTAATGTTCCTTCCTACCTTGCTTCTTCTGTGCCTTTAGAGTCAATGTCATCGCCTTGTGCTTTTCCTTAGGCCATTTCTGGTGACATAAAGTTTGTTTCAGCTTATGTCTAGAATAAATCAAATTAAATGTGAAATACCGGCTGGGCATGATGGCTCATGCCTGTAAACCCAGCACTTTGGGAGTACGAGGCGGGTGGGTCACTTAAGGTTAGGAGTTCAAAACCAGCCTGGCCAATGTGATGAAACCCTGTTTCTACTAAAAATACAAAAATTTAGCTTGGTGTGGTGGTGGCGCCTGTAATCCCAGCTACACAAGAGGCTGAGGCAGGAGAATCACTTCAACTCAGGAGGCAGAGGCTGCAGTGAGCCGAGATTACACCACTGCACTCCAGCCTGGGCAAAAGAGCAAGACTCCATCTCAAAAAAAAAAAAAAAAAATGAAATACTGATATTTACATATACATGATCATAGATAATACAAATCACTTCAGTGGTTTTATATTTGTGTGTGTGTGTGTGTGTTATATGCAATGTAACAATGATTTGTTACTATATGGCTTTTTGGAAGTAAGAACATATGCATGTTGCATAGTGAATCAAATAATACTCGAAAAGTTCTGTACCTGGACACCAAAGGTGTGGTCTTTCAGCCATTAGTGAAATAATGCTTCATAGGTGGATGCATCTTTAAAAACTGCTGTTCCATTCACCACTCTGTTTTCTCCCCTACACAGTCTGAGGTCCGCAGATGGTTCTGTAGTTTACATGTGAGAACCAAGATTCAGAGAGGGTAAGTGGCTTGCTGGGAGTCAAATCATCTAAATAACAGAACTAGGACTAAATTAAAACCCAGTTTTTAAAATTTAACTTCAGTGGCTTCTTTTTCTGCCATGCAGCCTCTCCTTAAATTGACTCTTCCCCTAGACTTACTTCCATGGTGTAAATTGGGTGGCCAGTTCTCATCTTTCTCTAGGGCCAGGGTCCCAAGGGTGAGCAGAATTGTCAGACCTGCACCTTTGTGTGGAAACCACCTGCGCCCCGTTCCTGCTGTTGGGCTGTGGCCCCACAGGGATGTCCAGGCCACCCTCGCTGACTGACCTTGCCCTGGGGTCTTAACCTCTCTTTAGGGGGTCTTCTGTACTAGATTTGCCTTTTTATTTATTCATATTTTAAGATGGAGTTTTGTCGCCCAGGCTGGAGGGCAGTGGCATGATCTCGGCTCACTGCAACCTCCACCTCCTGGGTTCAAGGGATTATGCTGCATCAGCCTCCTGAGTAGCTGGGAGGTGCCTGGCACCGTGCCTGGCTAATTTTGTATTTTTAGTAGAGATGGGGTTTCACCATGTTGCCCATGCTGGTCTTGAACTCCTGACTTCAGGTGATCCACCCACCTTGGCCTCCTAAAGTGCTGGGATTACAGATGTGAGCCACCGCGTTCGGCCTAGGTTTGCCTTTTTAAACAGCACCTCTTTACTCTTTTTCCTGCATCTTCTGTTTGAGTCTAAGAGTTGCAGCATCCACTTCATAAACTGCTGCGCTGGTGTTTCTCCCCCATTCTGTGTCTGCACAGTCAGCAGAGGTGTGACTGTTTCATGGGCCTGGCTGACCCAGGTCTGCCTTGGGTCCCTGCTCGGGCACCCCTCTTTCTAACAAATGTTGAATTAACCTTGAATGAGATTGTTGCTTCTAAAATGCCATTGGTCAGCTTTTTACTGCTTGTTCTTGCCCTCTGTTGAAGGAATGTTTTTTTTCTTTTTGTCCTTTCAGGAATTAAATAAAAAGTAGCAAAATTGTTGGAAACTGTTTTCAGTCCCCTTTATCACTGTGGCACAGGAAGCTGTCATCTCAGAAATTCATCGGCAGAGAAACACAGATAAAAGGGCTACCCTGTTGGACAGGAATGTTCTTTTGGATTTAATGGGATAATTGTATTTAGGTAAAACCTTTCATCTGAGGACTTCAAAGGACTTTACCTTGTTTAGTAGTTATTATCACACCCTACAGAGTGACATTAGGGTACTACACTCCTAGATTTTTTTTTGCGTGTATGTGCATTTGTTTATTTATTTAGCATTGTGCTTGTTTTCTTAGGTTCACCATGGAAAGTCTCAGGAACCTAACAGCACTGCAGTTAATTTCCATTAAAAAATAGTACCTAACAAATAGCAGACGTAACTGGCCTCTGTGTTCTAGAATGAAGAATGAAGATGTTAATGGGGTTATAAAATAAAGAGCAACCATTCTGGAGCCAGGAAGGCGGGGCTGGGAGGGGCAAGAGTAGTGACCAAAGTACTGGCGGCAGAGAGCGCTCCTTCCCCACATGCCCCTAGTGGGTTTTACTTTTATTGGTTCTACTCAGGGTCCGAAAAGAGATTATTCTGTGAACAAGCTCTTGGAGAGAGTGTAGAGCCACATAATCCCCCTTAACAGTCTTTTTTTTCTTTCTTTCTTTCTTTTTTTTTAAGACAAAATCTCGCTCTGTTGCCCAGGCTGGAGTGCAGTGGTGCAATCTTAGCTCATTGCAGCCTCTGCCTCCTGGGTTCAAGCGATTCTTGTGCCTCAGCCTCCAGAGTAGTTGGGATTACAGGCGTTTGCCACCATGCCCGGCTAATTTTTGTATTTTTAGTAGAGACAGGGTTTCACCATGTTACCCAGGCTGATCTCAAACTCCTGACCTCAGGTGATCCACCTGCCTTGGTCTCCCCAAGTGCTCAGATTATAGGCGTGCACCACCGCACCTGACCAACAGATCTTTTGAGAAGCAAGCCTGTGTCATGACCGGAGGAAGGATCTCTAAGTAAGCGAAACTAAGGCCAACTCCCGCCCCTACCCTCCCAGCCCCAGTCTCTGCAATCCGTGAGAGACCATTGGCACAGCCTCTGGGTAAAGGGGTTGGATCGGTGGTGAAGGGAAGAAGCTTTCAGAGAAAAGCCTGGCAAGAGTGGCCATGGGGTGCCCAGTGCTGTCCCCTTTGCTGTCCCCTTCCACGTGCATCTGGTCTTGAGCTGTGGCCCAGCCATGTCACTTTCTACCAGCTTCTTTAATGCTGCAGGGTCGTGGTGGTTGTGAGAGAGAAGATTTTTATACCATTGGTTATGTTTTCCTTCCCAAAGAAGCAGTGCTTGCCCTGTGAAAACCTTTTCCCCATGGCGGGCCATTCATACCTCTTGGCTCAGCAGGGGGAGACAAAGTCCCAGACACTGCCTACTGCACTTGTTTGACGGAAAGTCCTGCGCGCTCTTTATTTCAGTCTCACTTTATATCCATTTGTTTAGATGTCCTCCTGGCTAGGAGTTTCCCCTCTGTGTAAGTCCTCAGTTCCCTCCCCTGGCCTCCTATTTCTGCTGGTAACCTCCCAATTCCTTATACTGGAAGATGCAGAGGACCTGGAGATTGTCCACTGAGATGGTTCAGCCTCAAAATCCCTGGCTCAGCCTGTGCTAAAGTCTCAGATGATTTGGATCCTTAACTTCACTCGAAATCTCACTCCCTTAAATTAGCTTCTGTCTACCTTTTTCTTCAGTCTTTATGTCTCCAGACCTCTGAATTGGGGCAGTGGAGGGAAGACAGACCATCAGTCACCCGCTTTGCCCCTTACAGCTGCCATCCCTCTACCACCAATGCCGAACAGATTCTCTGAATGGACAGTCCACCTATGAAAACCACATTATTTTCCACCAACTCTTCCTCCCGTCATCTGGAATCCAGCTTTGAATTGAGTTTAGTGCTCAATCGACTTCCTCCCTCCCAGATGTGTGAATTTCTTTGTGTCATCTCTACCAGCTGGCCACTAACCTGTCCATAGAAACTGTCTCCTTTCAAGGACCAGAGCATGCTCTCCTGGGGAAGCCATTCTATTGTTGGAGAGCTCCGATGGTTAGAACGGTCTTCTATTCACTGAGAATCTCATGATTTCTTCCATTGGTTCTAGGAAGAAGCAACACAAATGTATATTTTCTCTTGAGATATGTAATATACAGTTTTTTCCTTATTTACGTTGAAGGGCTAACTCCATGTATTTGAAGACAACTTCCGTCTTTCCCTTTCAAAAGCTTTTTAGGGCCGGGTGCGGTGGCTCATGCCTGTAATCCCAGCACTTTGGGAGGCTGAGGTGGGCGGATTGCTTGAGGTCAGGAGTTTGAGACCAGCCTGAGCAACATGGCAAAACCCCGTCTCTACTAAAAATACAAAAATGAGCTGGGCACGGTGGTGGGCGCCTGTAATCCCAGCTATTCGGGAAGTTGAGGCAGATGAATTGCTTGAACCTGGGAGGTGGAGGAGGAGGTTGCAGTGAGCCGAGATCGTGCCACTGCACTCCAGCCTGGGTGACAGAGTGAGACCCTCTCTCTCTCTCTCAAAACAAACAAACAAACAAAAAACACTTTTTCAAAATGTTATTGAAACACTTCCCCCGCTATTGCCTTCTGATCAAACCGGAGGTCCCAGTTCTTCCCTTTTGAAATTGTTGAGTACCTTCTCGTTCTTTGAACTCTACTCATCTTTCCCAACTTGGTTTCCTCTTTCCTCCTAATCCTCAATCCCAAGAAACTCTCTAGGCAAAATTCTTTCATTTTCTGTGTTCCAGAGATTCTTGTTCATACTCGACCTTGTCTTCACCAGTCTACAAAACTCTAGAAAGGTCTACATTCTAATCATTAAAAAAAAAAATCTCGGCCAGGCGCGGTGGCTCAAGCCTGTAATTCCAGCACTTTGGGAGGCCGAGATGGGTGGATCATGAGGTCAGGAGATCAAGACCATCCTGGCTAACACGGTGAAACCCCATCTCTACTAAAAAATACAAAAAACTAGCCGGGCGAGGTGGCGGGCGCCTGTAGTCCCAGCTACTCGGGAGGCTGAGGCAGGAGAATGGCTGAACCCGGGAGGCGGAGCTTGCAGTGAGCTGAGATCCGGCCACTGCACTCCAGCCTGGGTGACACAGCGAGATTCTGTCTCAAAAAAAAAAAAAAAAAATCTCCTAGTAGAGTGCCTGGTAAACAGGAGGTAGAACATTACTTAATGTTTAATTTTCTCTGTTCTTGCTCTAGTACTTCCTTAGAAAGTTCACTTTTTAATATTTTTAAAAATCTACAAATGACTACTAAATATTTAGCCCTAGCCTCAATTTGTTACTCATTTTCCAGTCTTAGGTTCCCTGGAGATCACTGGATATCCCAATTTAATATAGCTAGTTTCCTCCAGTCCCTGCAAACCTGCTGCCCATATAACTTTCCTAGTGGTTTTTGTTCAGTAAGCTCCTTGAAACGATTTTGAAGAACCTTAGGAATCGAGCCATGTCTGGATTCTCATTCATGAAGTTGTTCTGATTCCCGAACCATGGCCCTCAACTGGGCCGTGATTCTCACGCTTTCTGGTTTCTCTTTAACTGTCGGGGGCAGCCCAGTCTTTCAATTCCCCCGAGCTCTCAGCCACAGGGATCATTTTTGGCACATCTTTCTCTTTCCATGTAGTCAGCCTCCTCCAGGAGGAAAAGTCAGCCTCCTCCTCACTTTTCCAATTCATCTTTCATTTTTATTTCCGAGCCACCATCCTGTGCCTGGGTGACTGGCAAGAGCTTCACCGCTGGTGCGTCTGCTCCCAGCCTTGCCTCGCTTCACTCTGCCCTGTGCTCAACTCTTAGAATAGTCTTGCTAAGGGGACTTTTGCGGTGTTATTCCGCTGCTTAGATGTCGAGAGTGACTCTTCCTTGCTGGATTAAGTGTGAGATCTTGCACGAATCCTCATCTCTAGCTACAAAATCTGAGACAGACCAGAGACCTGTTAGGACGCAGAGGCTGCACTCTTCTTCTATGGATGTACTGTTTGTAATTAATAGTATTGACCAACTCTCTTCTTTTGTCTTTTTTTTAAACAACTTTATTGAGATATAATTTATACATGCCATATAAGTCATCCATTTAAAGTGCACAAAGGTTTTGGGGACATTCACGGAGCTGTGCAACCATTATCACAATCAATTGTAGAACATTTTCATCATCCCCCCAAGAAACTCCATACCCATTAGCACTCACTCTCCATTTTCTCCAAGCCCCTAACCCCTGGCATCCATCACACTTCCGTCTCTATAGATTTCAGACATTTCTTCTAAATGGAATTGAACAGCATGTGGCCTTTTGTGACTAGCTTCTTTCACATAGCGTCATCATTTCTTTTTTTTTTTTTTTTTTTTTTTTTTTTTTTTTTTTTTGAGACGGAGTCTCGCTCTGTCGCCCAGGCTGGAGTGCAGTGGCGCGATCTCGGCTCACTGCAAGCTCCGCCTCCCGGGTTCCCGCCATTCTCCTGCCTCAGCCTCCCGAGTAGCTGGGACTACAGGCGCCCACAACCGCGCCCGGCTAATTTTTTGTATTTTTAGTAGAGACGGGGTTTCACCGTGGTCTCGATCTCCTGACCTTGTGATCCGCCTGCCTCGGCCTCCCAAAGTGCTGGGATTACAGGCGTGAGCCACCGCGCCCGGCCGGCGTCATCATTTCAAGGTTCATCTATGTTGAAGCATATATCAGTATTTCATTTCTTTTTATTGCATAAAAGATTTCCATTGTATGGATATACCACATTTTGAGTATCCAGTCATCAGTTGATGGACCTCGGGTTGTCTGTCTTCATTTTATGTAATTCACATACACGAAACTCCACCCCTTTACAATGTAAAATTCATTTTTTTTTTTTTTTTTTTTTTTTTTTTAGTTTATTCACAGAGTTGTGTGACCATCTCCACATCTAACTTTAGGACATTTTCATTACCCCAAAAAGGAACCCTCCACCCATTAGCAGTCCACTCCACTCTCCCCACTCCCCTGCTTCTGGCAAATGCTGCTTTCCATTTTGTGTGGATGGATTTTCCTCCTGTAGACATGGCATATGAATGGAAGGATGCAATATGGGGCCTTTTGTGACAGGTTTCTTCTACTTACATAATGTTTTCAAGGTGATTCTGTGTTTTCTTAGATTCTGTATTTGTCTATTTGGCATTCATTCATCACGGCCCTACTGGATTAACTCTATTTTCTTATTTTCTACAATCTTGATGTCTTGTTATTCATGGCCTGGCTGACTGGGAGACACTGCCCCTCCCAGAGTGAGCCAGTTCTTAGAGATCGCCAAGGCCTGGCCCAGGAGAACACCTTTCATTTGCAAACGAATCAGCGGTCTTCTTTATCCAACTCTCACACCAAGCTAATATTACCCCGCCCTCAATCAACCCAGCGACAGGCACCAGGCAACTAGCTGACAGCCCCTACGCTCTAAAGCCTGGCAAAATTATTTACGCTAGTCAGTCCTCAACTGTTTAACCCTAACCTGTCTTGCCTTTCCTGCAGAAGACACAATAAAGTCTCTGGCCCTGGCTTTTCGCTTACCCTTCTGCCTCCTGCCCAAAATTGGTGCTTCCCCATGTGGACCTACATGGCCTGGCATCTTCTCCTGTCAGGAGCTGTAGGTCATAAAAGCCTTCCTTCAGTGGCATGGACCTCTGTGTAGTCACTTGGTTACCTCCATAAATTAAACTCTTGTGGGTACAATTGAGCCAAATGTTCGTTTAGGTTGTAGCATGTATCAGTTTTTCATTACTTTTTTTGAGATAGAGTCTCGCTCTATCACCCAGGCTGGAGTGTAGTGGCGCGATCTCTGCTCACTGCAACCTCTGCCTCCCAGATTCAAGCGATTCTCCCACCTCAGCCTCCTGAGTAGCTAGAGCTACAGGCACGCACGCATCAACGCCTGGCTAATTTTTGTGTTTTTAATAGAGACAGGGTTTCACTACGTTGGGCAGGCTGGTCTTGAACTCCTGACCTCAGGTGATCCGCCCACCTTGGCCTCTCCCAAAGTGCTGGGATTACAGGTACGAGCCACCATGCCTGGCCTCTTCGTTCATTTTTATGGCTGGATGGATAATATTGCGTTGTGTGGATATGCCACATTTTGTTCATTCATTCATCAGTTGATGGATATTTGTGTTCCCCTTTTTGGCTATTTTGAATACTGCTTCTGTGAGCATTCATGTACAAGTTTTGGTGTGAACATATGTTTTAAATTCTCTTGGGTAAATACCTAGTTGTAGAATTGCTGCATCATTTGGTAATTCTATGTTTAACATTTTGAGGAACCATCAAACTGTTTTCCAAAGTGGCTGCATCATTTTACAATCCCATCGGCAGTCTGTGAAGCTTCCAGGTTCTCTGTGTTTTCACTGACACTTGTTATTGCCTATCTTTTAATAATCCTAACAGATTTGAAGTGGTGTGTTATTGTGGTTTTGATTTGCAATTCTCTAATGAATAACGATGTTGAGCATCTTTTCATGTGCTTATTGGCCATTTGAATATCTTTTTGGTGAAATATCTTCTTTGCTCTTTTTTTTTTTTTTTTAATATGAGGCAGAGACTCACTCTGTCACCCAGGCTGGAGTGCAGTGGTGTGATCTTGGCTCACTGCAACCTCTGCCTCCCAGGTTCAAATGATTCTTGTGCCTCAACCTCTGGAGTAGCTGGGATTACAGGCACTGCAAACATGCTTGGCTAATTTTTTTTTTTTTTAAGTAGAGATGGGGTTTCACTATGTTGGCCAGGCTGGACTCAAACTCCTGACCTCAGGTGATCTGCCCGCCTTGGCCTCCCAAAGTGCTGGGATTACAGGCGTGAGCCACCATACCTGGCCATCTTTTTTTTATTTTTTAATTAGATTATTTGTCCTTTTTTTTTTTTTTTTTTTTTTGAGACGGAGTCTTGCTCTGCCACCCAGGCTGGAGTGCAGTGGCCGGATCTCAGCTCACTGCAAGCTCCTCCTCTCGGGTTCACGCCATTCTCCTGCCTCAGCCTCCCGAGTAGCTGGGACTACAGGCACCCGCTACTTCGCCCGGCTAGTTTTTTGTATTTTTTAGTAGAGACGGGGTTTCACCGTATTAGCCAGGATGGTCTCGATCTCCTGACCTCATGATCCGCCCGTCTCGGCCTCCCAAAGTGCTGGGATTACAGGCGTGAGCCACCATACCTGGCCATCTTTTTTTATTTTTTAATTAGATTATTTGTCCTTTTATTGTTGAGTTGTAGGAGTTCTTTATGTACTAATGTTTTGGATATAAGTCCCTCATCAGATGTCGGGTTTGCAAAATTTTCTTCCATTCTGTGGGATGTCTTTTCACTTTCTTACTGGTGTCCTTTGAAACACACACAAATAATATTGATGAAGTCCAATTTATTTTTCCTTTTGTCCCTTTTGGGTTTGGTGTCATATATAAGATATCTTGGCCTAATCCAGGGTTACAAAGATTTATTCCTATGTTTCCTTCTAAGAGTTTCATAGTTCTAGCCGTTACTTTTAGGTGTATGATCCATTTTGTGTTATTTTTTGCAGATTGTATGAAGTAGGAGGCTCATTCATTTTTTTTTACACATGAATATCCAGTTGCCCAGCATCATTTGTTGAAAAGATTATTTTCACCTCCATTGAAATGTTTTGGCATCTTTGTTTAATATCAGTTGGCCATGAATGTAAGGGTTTATTTCGGGACTCTCAATTTTTATCAGATTGATCTATATGTCTATCTTTATGTCAATACCGTTCTGTCTTATCTTAATAACTATAGCTTTGTAGTAAGTTTTTTTCTTTTTCTTTTTCTTTTTTTTGAGACAGGGTCTTGCTGCCCAGGCTGGAGCGTAGTGGTGCGATGCTGGCTCATTGCAACTTTTGCCTCTTGGGTTCAAGTGATTTTTCTGCCTCAGCCTCAGCCTCCCGAGTAGCTGGGATTATAGGCACCCACCACCACACCTGGCTAAGTTTGAATTTTTGTATTTTTTCAGTAGAGACGAGGTTTCACCATGTTGGCCAGGATGGTCTCTAACTCGACCTCAAATGATCCACCCGCCTCAGCCTCTCAAAGTGCTGGGATTACAGGCATGAGTCATCATGCCTCGCCTGTAGTAAGTTTTGAAATCAGCAAGTGTGAGTCCTCTAACTTTGTTCTTAATTTTCTTTTTTTTTTTTTTTTTCTTTTTTTTTTTTTGAGACGGAGTCTGGCTCTGTCACCCAGGCTGGAGTGCAGTGGCGCAATCTCGGCTCACTGCAAGCTCCGCCTCCCGGGTTTACGCCATTCTCCTGCCTCAGCCTCCCGAGTAGCTGGGACTACAGGCGCCTGCCACCTCGCCCGGCTAGTTTTTTGTATTTTTTAGTAGAGACGGGGTTTCACCGTGTTAGCCAGGATGGTCTCGATCTCCTGACCTCGTGATCCACCCGTCTCGGCCTCCCAAAGTGCTGGGATTACAGGCTTGAGCCACCGCGCCCGGCCTGTTCTTAATTTTCAAAATTGCTTTGGTGAGTCTGAGTCCCTTGCATTTCCATATGAATTTTAGAATTAACTTGTCAATTCCTATAAAACAAGACAGCTGGGATTTTGATAGGGGTCGTATTGAGTCTGTAGATCAATTTGAGGAGTATTGTCATCTTAACAATATTAAACCTTTCAATCCATGAATATGGGATGCCTTTTTATTTATTTATGCCTTTAATTTATTTCAGTGACGTTTTGTAGTTTTTGGTGCACAAGTCTTGTTACTTCTTTTGTTAAATCTATTTTGTATTTTTTTTTTTTTTATTTCTTTCTTTCTTTTTATTTTTGAGACAGAGTTCACTCCCGTTGCCCAGGCTGGAGTGCAATGGTGTGATCTTGGCTCACTGCAAACTCTGCCTCCCAGGTTCAAGCGATTCTCCTGCCTCACCCTCCTGAGTAGCTGGGATTACAGGCGCCCACCACCACGCCCATCTAATTTTTGTATTTTTGGTAGAGATGGGGTTTCACCATGTTGGCCAGGCTGGTCTCAAACTCATGACCTCAGGTGATCCACCCGCCTCGACCTCCCAAAGTCCTGGGATTATAGGCATGAGCCACTGCGCCCAGCCATTTTTTTCTTTTTAATTTTATTGTAAGTGGAATTATTTTCTTACCTTCATTTTGGGTTGTTCAATACTAGTATATGGAGATATACAATTGAGTTTTATATATTGATCTTGTATCCTGCAACCTTGCTGAACTCGTTTATTTGCTCTAATAATTCTGTGGATTCCTTAGGATGTTTTTATATATAGGATCATGCCATCTGGGAACAGAGATAGTTTAACTTCTTTTTCAATCTGGGTGCCTTATTTTTTTCTTGCCCAATTTCCCTGGTTAGAATCTTCAGTACAGTGTTGCATAGAAGTGATAAGAGCAGACATCCTTGTCTCGCTCCTGATTTTAGGAGGAAAGTATCTCGTCTTTCACTGTTAAGTATGATGTTAACTGTGAGTGTTTTGTGGATGGCCTCTTGCCTTCTTGTCGTCTTGCACCGTCCTGTTTCTCTTTCTACTCTGTATAGTGGAAAGAATGTGAACCTCAGAATCAGACTTGGATTTGAATTGATTAGTTCATTAATTTCACCAGAAAATACTGAGTGTTAGAGAGAGTGAGATTCCATTGGATTTAGTCATATAGATTAAGCTGTAGTGGTAAGAGCTGTGATGGGGGTATGGCCAAGGCAGTGAAGGGGACAGAAAACCGGCCCCTGGGAAGGTTTGGACACCTCGAGGATACGATGCCTGAATTGCTCTTAAAAAACAGTAGGAGATAGTCTTGAAAAACAGGGAGCACCTGCAGCGATGGGAAGGTAGCTGTATTCTGTGAGCCACAGATAGGTCTGTGAGGGCAGAGTATGGGGTGCCTGCAAGTGAGTGGTTGAGGTGATCCCAGAGAGTGAGCAGAGCCACCTCACCAAGGTCCTTGCTAGCTTCTGAAGGTGTTGTGAGAACTGGATTTTTGTATTGGAACCCTTGGTGGTAGAGGAGATGGAGTGGTAATGGGTGAGACCATGAAGAGAGCGACCTGGAGAGAGGAAGCTATTGCCTAAGCAGGGGACACCTGAGGACCTAAAGGAAGGCTCTAAAGTAAGGCTGGAAGAAGGGAATTGAGTCAAGAAAGATTAGAAGGTAGTAATAACAAGGTGTGTCGCAGTTGACTGAGAGGTGAGGGAGATGGATTTGCAGAGAATGACTCTTGGATTTCTGATGTGGAATTTGGGTTGTTTGATGGAATAGACTAGATTCAGTTTTCTCATCTGTAAAATGGAAAAAATACTTTGCAGATAACATAGTAAAATCTCTTAGCACAAGCATATGGTTGTGACTCAATAAATGCTCATTCTTTTTGCTTTCCCCCATTTTGTTTCTGTTTCTTCCATTCTCTCAATGTAGGTCTTTGTTTGGTCAGTTCTGCCTTTGGAATGCTTTTCTTTGCTGTGTCCCATACTTCCCACTGTGACTGCCGCATGGGTGACTCCTGGATCCCTCTCTCCAGCCCTGATCACACTTGCATGAATTTTCGACTGTGTTCTGGTCATCTCCATGGCCTCTCACCCTCACAAGGGAGAACCACCCCCAAATTGTTTTCTCCTCTTGAGGTCCATATGCCTGTTGATGGCACTGTCATCTTCTCAGTCGATTCAGCTACAAATCATTTTCTCTAGTTGAAAAAAACACATCTACCTCTAGTGGTTTTGAGTATTTCAGAATCATTTTGATGTCTTTCTCTTCCTCTTTCATTTGTTCACATTTGGTGAATGTTTGGCCTCTGTTTAATTACCTCCATAACATTATACACACAAGTTTCTTTTTCTATCTCATTGTTACTTCCCTCATCAGGCCTTTATTAGTTACCATCTGAACTATGATACTGGTTCCCTGGCTTCCCTTCCTTTCAAGTCATCTTGCCACAACTGCCAGACCAAGCTTCTGGAAGCTCTGATTGGATCACCCCTGTCGCCTTGTGGGTTCTCCAGACCCACTGGATCAAGCCCAAGCTCCTAAGCCTGTCATTTAAGGCACTGCATGTCTAAACCCCGCATACCACTCTGATTTTATCTCCCCACATCCTTGTGGAAGAATGAGGCAGTTATCTGCACCTTTAATATCATCTCTGTGTCTTCCCTGGTGGAAATTGTGCTTATTCTTCAAGGCACAGTTTGTGAATCCTGCCTAACTTTCATCAAACCAGGTCATTCTTTTTCATATCACATAGGACTCTGTGCTTATTTATTTTATTTTGTTTTTTTGAGACAGAGTCTCACTCTATCACCCAGGCTGGAGTGCAACAGCATGATCTTGGCTCACTGCAACCTCTGCCTCCCGGGTTCAAGTGATTCTCCTGCCTCAGCCTCCACAGTAGCTGGGACTACAGGTACACGCCACCGTGCCCAGCTAATTTTCATACTTTTAGTAGAGATGGGGTTTCGCCATGTTGACCGGGCTGATCTCGAACTCCTGGCCTCAAGTGTTCCTCCTTCCTTGGCCTCCCAAAATGCTGGGATTACAGGCATGAGCCACCGCACCTGGCGGTGCTTATTTAAAATGATCTGTGTACACTTCTTATCTCTCCTACTAGATTTAATCTCCTTGAGGTGCCTCCATCTGTGTAACCCTCAAAATGCCTTCTTCATATTCAGTATATGTTTGTGAATGGAAGGTATACACTCCTCATCTTCCTGAAGCATACAGGCATGACCTCTGCTTTTCCAAATCCCCATTCCCAAGGGTCTGTGACACAAGACAGTGAGAAGGTGAAGGACAGCTGACCTTCCCCTGTGGGACCTCTTGCAATTTAATACACAGGAGCGTGAGGATGTTGCACAGGCAGGTTCTTATTTAAATTCCTGGTAGCTGAGCCCAGCAGCCTGTGGTGGGTTTGATTTAGTCTGTACAGCACTTAACTCTTTCTATGGATGAAAGATGAAAGTGGATGAAAGTTCTCACGGACGTATGGGAACCAGATAGACTGAGAAATTAACTCATGTGTGGTGCAATTATACAGAGCTCTGGGTACCAGTCTGATTTTTCCTTACAGAATCTAGAACTTAACTGACATACTTCTTAGGTACTTTCAGACACACAGCCAAACACGTAGCCAGGTGATTCATTTGGTAAATTCCGTAAGGTCCGCCCTGCCCTGGAATGGCTTCTCAGCAAGGCTGTCTCAGCTAGGCTGGGAAGGAGGTGGCTTTCAGTTCCGGTTTCCAATCAGTGACTAACAAGAACTGGTTAAGAAGCAGGAAGAATAGAAAGAGTTAGATGGTTTCTGTGTTGGGCTAAAAAAAAAAACCCTCTCAGATACCCGGTTCCTACAATGCATGTCTCCTGGCAGCCAGACAAGGAAGGAGAGAAACTGTGAAGGGTGCCAGGGTGCCAACAAGAGCACTCGTGTTCTTGGCAGAGCTCAGAATAGCGTTCGCAGCTCTCAGTGATTCATCATCCGCAGGCCTGCCCACCCGTGATCTGAGTGACTGAGGATGGGGTGAGTCAGGCAGCTCCCTCTCCGCATCACCCTTCCTCCATGGATCGGTTCTGTGCCCTCCTTGGGCCCTACAGGCTGCCAAGCAGAGGGGAGGCCGATGTTTCAGGGGATGCTGCCAGTGAGGAGAGGGTGACTGCTCTGGGTCTGTGCCAGGGTGAAGCCTTCGTGGCTTCTTGAAGGGCTCCCGGCTCCCCTCTGCATTAAGCCCTAAGCACGTTTAGAGAAGAGGGGAATCTGCATTGCCAGTTTTGGGACGGGTCTGATGGCGGGGCCTGCTTAGCTCTAGCGAGCTACTCAGTGCTCCAGCACTGCTCTAGATACCACCCCTCATCATCGTGTCTGCCCCTCTTAAATCTAATCTGCATTCTGTTCTCTTTCTTTCTCCCACTCTTTTCTGTTTATTCTTTTCTTTCTTCCCTTGCTCAGCAAGAATGATATTTATTTAAGACATCACAGCTGTTAAATGTTTGCCTCTGGGGATAATTTTTCGGCCAGGTGCCCCCGTGCCTCTTGGCTGGTCCACACCGATTGCTGGCCATGACGGGAGGGGGTGGCCAGCTGCCCTCAGCACTGAACTCTCTAAGTGTAGGTCCAGGCCCGGGGCTCATCACAGCTACCCTGCTTTGACCTGCAACACAATCACGGGTTGAGAAACCATCCTAGTGCCATAATAGGCTTAGAAAGGGATCATTCTTCATCTGGTCAGCCAGAGCCAGGCCACAGGCTGCGTGGTTTCCCTCAGCGAGGCTCTCGCTGGGTGTCCCACTTTACTTCTGCAGCGAAAAAGCCGTCTTACCTCTTTTGCCACTTTCACAAAACATTCTCTTGGATCCACTCAAGTGAAAGCTGTGAAGTGTCCTCGTTCCTCCCTCACAGAGGGAGCTCCTAGCCTTGCAGCCCTGCGTGTGTCTGTCACTTACCAGCAGCGTGCCAGGACACTGCAGACATCCAGGTTAGGGGACTTGTCTAGGAAGCCATGGCTCTGTGTGGGTGAGGATGGCAATGTACTGCTTCAGAGTGTTCCTGTTTTCCCTTCCCTGTTTCTGCAGAGCACACATGCTGCGGGGAGAATGCAGCTTTAGTAACAAAACATCCAAATATACTTATTTCCAAAAAGAGCATCGTAAGATGAAGAGTGGGGTGCTGTGTGGATGATGTCCTGTGTGAGGATAGAACACAGGAGGAGGCTGAGTGGGAATAATGTTTTGCTTTTTGTCCAGGAGTCAAAACTTACAATGAATACGACCGGGTCTCCAGATCACAGTGAATTCCAAACCCTGGTAGACGACCCACTTATTTCAAACGTGTTATGTAACATTGTAAAGCACAAGGGATAGGTAAAATACACAGCCCTGGGACAATTCGGGGCACTTAGATGTGAAATGTTTGGAGATCGCTTTCATTTTTCTCATCAGAGCCATCCCATGAAATGGGTAGGACAGAGACTTCACCCCATTGAGAAGCAAGGACGCTGAGGCACAGTGAGATTATCATTCAGCATCGATTCCAAAGGCTACAGACTTGGTTGGCACAGTCGGGCTTAGCGCCCTGATCTGTGTTTGATTTCTATCACACTGCTCTTTTTTCAGTAAACCTCTTTCACGTAAGAGATGAAACCAACACACCACTAATAGGACCTGTGCTCTGGGCTGTTTAATGAAAGTCCGAATGAGTTTTACTGAATTTACATGCCCTTCCCTAGAACTCCGTATATTCCATTTGGAATTTGAATGAAGTCCTAGGAGCAGGCTCCCTCTCTGCAATTGCTCAGGACTCAATTCCTCTGGCGCTGCCCACAGCTTTCCAGACCCATGTCCCTGTCTCCTCTTTCCAGGTCCCTGTCTCCTCTCAGGAGCCTGGCTCATCATTCTCAGGAACAGCTTTGAGAACTTTGCTTGTTCTGCTCAAAATGAAGTGGGAAGTCCTCGATTTGGCTTGGTCTCTTCATCCCAGTCCCCTCCTCCCTTCCCAGCTCCTTCTCTAATTGGAGTCTGCTCCAGTCAAACTGGATCCGTACTCACAAACACCCTCTGCTCTTCCCCCAGACCTCTGCTCAGGCAGGCAGCATCCTTGCCCTCTCACCTAAACTTCAGTGCTCAGCTCATGTGCCAGCGCCTTCGCAGTCTTTTGGTGATCCCCACAGCCAGGTGTGATCCATGCGATCTCCTCTCCAAATCTCTCCAGGCACATTTTTGGAACCCCCTGAAAGCACGTTGCCATATTACTACTGTTAGGTCTATTTCTAGCTTTAATCTCAAGGATTAAAAAGATATATTTTTAATTTTATCCACCTGCCCAGCCCCACTCCAACGTCTAGCATAGAGCTATGCGTTACCGCTGGTCCTTGAATATGAAGAGGCTTAGTGGAGATGGCGCTGGCTGTCACCACTGAGCACAAGGGCCCAAACTGCTGGCCCACAGCCCACAGAGCCACTCCTGATACATGTTGTCTAGCCACTCTAGAGGTTTTTGGTTTTGTTTTTTTGGTAGTAAGATATATACAACATTTAATTTTCATTTTTGTTGTTGTTTTGTTTTGTTGAGATGGAGTCTCGCTCTGTCACCAAGGCTGGAGTGCAGTGGCATGATCTCAGCTCACTGCAACCTCTACCTCCTGGGTTCAAGTGATTCTTCTGCCTCAGCCTCCCAAGTAGCTGGGATTACAGGTGTGCACCACCACACGCAGCTAATTTTTGTATTTTTAGTAGAGACAGGGGTTTTTCATGTTGGCCAGGCTGGTCCCAAACTCCTGACCCCAACTGATCCTGCCTCCTCGGCCTTCCCAAGTGCTGGGATTACAGGTGTGAGCCAGTGGGCCCAGCTGTTTTTATATATATATATATATATATGTATGTGTGTGTGTGTAACATTTTAACCATTATTTTTATTATTGTTATGAGATGGAGTCTCGCTCTGTTGCTCAGGCCGGAGTGCGGTGGCGCGATCTCGGCTCACTGCAACCTTTGCCTCCCGGGTTCAAGCAGTTCTCCTGCTTCAGCCTCCGAGTAGCTGGGACTATAGGCATGTGCCACCATGCCCGGCTAATTTTTTGTGTTTTTAGTAGAGATGGGGTTTCACCGGGTTAGCCAGGATGGTCTCGATCTCCTGACCTCATGATGTGCCCACCTTGGCCTCTCAAAGTGCTGGGATTACAGGCATGAGCCACTGTGCCCAGCCCCCATTTTAACCATTATTAAGTGTACAATGCAGTGGCATTAGTTATATTTGCAATGTTGTGCAAACATCACCCACTGTTTCCAAAACGTTTTCATCACCCCATGCAGAAACTGTACTATTAAGCAAGAACTCCTAGGCACCTCCACCCACCTCCCTGCCCCAGCCTCTGGTAATCTCTTATCTACTTTCTGTCTGTATGAAC
This sequence comes from Macaca nemestrina, assembly GCF_043159975.1. Classification (NCBI taxonomy): domain Eukaryota; kingdom Metazoa; phylum Chordata; class Mammalia; order Primates; family Cercopithecidae; genus Macaca; species Macaca nemestrina. Next base: position 18,665,282 of record NC_092128.1, read on the forward strand.
TTGCCTATTCTAGGTGTTTCATGCAGTACAATCATATAATATTTGTCCTTTTGCGGCTGGCTTATTTTACTTAGCATAGGATTTCCAAGATTCGTCCATGTTGTAGCATGTATTGGAGCTGAACTTTTTTTTTAATGGCAGAGCATTGCATTGTATGAATATATCACATATTATTTATCAGTTCATCTGTTGATAGACACTTGGATTATTTCCACTTTGGGTTGCAATGAACATTGGCCTACAAATATCTGTGAGTCCCTGTTTTCAATTCTCTGGGGGAATATACCCAGGAGTGGAATTGCTGCTTTGTATGGTAATTCTATGCAGCATTTTGAGGAACCCACTATAAAGTTTTAAAATTCAAATTAATTAACAGCTTTCAAAAATGAGGAATTCCACACAAAAATTAGATTTTTTTTCAACTTTTTCCTTTTTCTTTTCTTTTTTTTTCTTTTGGAGATGGAGTCTCATTCTGTTGCCCAGGCTGGAGTGCAGTGGTGTGATCTCAGCTCACTGCAACCTCTGCTTCCTGGGTTCAAGCGATTCTCCTGCCTCAGCCTCCTGAGTAGCTGGGACTACAGGTACCCATCATCACACCCAGCTAATTTTTGTATTTTTAGTAGAGACGGGGTTTCACCGTGTTGGCCAGCTTGGTCTTGAACTCCTGACCTCAGGTGATCTGCCCACCTCAGCATCCCAAAATGCTGGGATTACAGGCCTGAGCCACCACGCCCGGCTGAGATTTTTTTTCAACTTATTTTGACCTTCCTGGGTCTACCTACAGTGATATGATCTGCTGGGGATGAGTGGAAACTGCCTCTTCTAGATGGGGCATCTAGTATCCAGCTTGACAAGGGCCTTACCCAGCTTGCATCAGACATTGGTCCATGCCTGGGCCCTGCTCTGAGTCTTTGCTTCAATCCCCTCCCTTTATGAGGTTTTCCAGCCCCCCTCACACAATCACTCCTTCCCTCTTATGTTCGTACTCCCTCGTTATTTGTTTACATGCCAGACCTCTCTCCATCTTGGCTGTGATAGTCTGAGGGCAGGGCACTTGTCTTTTCACCTCTGATTTACCCAGGACCAACAGATAGATACATTGTTGGTGCTCAAAATCTTTGTCAAATTGAAGTTTTAAATTGATGGCTCATGCTTCTAATCCCAGAGACTCAGAAGGCTGAGGCAGGAGGATCACTGGAGGCCAGGAATTCAAGGCTACAGTGAGCTATGATTGTACCACTGCACTCCAGCCTGTGTGACTGAGTGAGACTTCAACTCTAAATAGATAGATAGATAGAGAGATAGAGATAGAGAGAGAGAGATATGGGAAAGAATAGAATAGCTGAAGGTTAGGTCAGGACTAATTGATACAGTTACCACTGACTTAATCTAGCAGGTACTAAATTGCATTGTAAAATATTATAAGAAAAGGGGAAAAATTAAAATTGGAGAAATGAGTTACAGATTACAGGCTATGAAAGAAGGGCTAACCACTTCCTCATATGGACTGTTTCTTCATTTAGGGTTTTCTTTTTTATCACTCTTGGTGTAGTTAGGGTTTTCTTTTTTATCACTCTTGGTGTAGTCTCATCAAAGACATGTAAAAGGTGATTTGTGGAACTGAGCATGATTGTGTGTGCCTGTAGTCCCAGCTATTCTGGAGGTTGAGGCCAGAGGATCGCTTGAGCCCAGGAGTTTGAGTCCAGCCTGGGCAATATAGCAAGACTCTTGTGTCTAAATAAATAAATAAAAGGTGATTTATGGAAAACAGGTACAATATCATAGAACAAGTCAAAAAGAAACAGGATCAAAATGTAATATCTGTATACAAATGCAAAAGAATGACTTTGGATCCCTATCTCACACCATATATTTAAAAAATTACTCAAAGTGGATCATACATCTAAATGTAAGAGCTAAAACTAGAAAACCCTTTGAAGAAAACATAGGACTAAATCTTTGTGATATCGAGTCAGGTAATGGTTTCTTGGATCCACACCAAAAGCACAAGCAACAAAAGAAAAAATAGATAAACTGACTTTATCCAATTGAAAGCTTTTGTATTTCACAGGGCACCAGGAAGAAAGGAAAAGACAGCTCACACATGGGAGAAAATATTTGCAAATCATATACCCAGTATGGGACTTCTGTCCAGACTATATAAAGATCTTTTACAACTCAACAACAACAAAAAGACATAACCCAATTGAAAAACAGGCAAAGGATTTGAAGATATATTTCTCCAAAGGAGGTTTACAAATGGTTAATAAGCACATTAAAAAACTCAACATCAGGCCGGGCGCGGTGGCTCAAGCCTGTAATCCCAGCACTTTGGGAGGCCGAGGCGGGTGGATCACGAGGTCAGGAGATCGAGACCATCCTGGCTAACATGGTGAAACCCCGTCTCTACTAAAAATACAAAAAACTAGCCGGGCGTGGTGGTGGGCGCCTGTAGTCCCAGCTACTCGGAGGCTGAGGCAGGAGAATGGCGTGAACCCGGGAGGCGGAGCTTGCAGTGAGCCGAGATCACGCCACTGCACTCCAGCCTGGGTGACACAGCGAGACTCCGTCTCAAAAAAAAAAAAAAAAAAAAAAAAAAACAAAAACAAAAACTCAACATCATTAATCAGTAGGGAAATGCAAATAAAAACCACAATGAAATATCACTTTACACCTACCAGGTTGGCTATAATAAAAAAGATGGAGAATAACAAGTATAGTGAATTTATGGAGAAATTAGAATTTTCATACATTGCTGGTAGGATAGTAAAGTGTTATAGCCACCTTGGAAAACAGTTTGGTGGCTCCTCAAAATGTTAAACATGGTTAGGTGTGGTGGCTTACACCTATAATCCCAGCACTTTGGGAGGTAGAGGTTGAAGTGGGAGATGGGGGTTGCAGTGAGCTGAGATTGCTCCACTGCACTCCAACCTGGGCAACAGATTGAGACTCCATCTCGAAAAAAAAAAAAAAAAAAAGAAAGTTAAACAGAGTTACCAGGCCGGGCATGGTGGCTGTGGTCCTAGCACTTTGGGAGGCCAAGGTGGACAGATTGCTTGAGCCCAGGAGTTTGAGACTAAGCCTCAGCAACATGGCAAAACTCTGTCTCTACAAAAAATACAAAAGTTCCATCCTGGCTAACACGGTGAAACCCCGTCTCTACTAAAAATACAAAAAATTAGCCGGGCGAGGTGGCGGGCGCCTGTAGTCCCAACTACTCGGGAGGCTGAGGCAGGAGAATGGCGTGAACCCGGGAGGCGGAGCTTGCAGTGAGCTGAGATCCAGCCATTGCACTCCAGCCTGGGCGGCAGAGCGAGACTCCGTCTCAAAAAAAAAAAAAAAAAAAAAAAAAAAAATACAAAAGTTAGCCAGGCATGTTGGTGCACACCTGTGGTCCCAGCTACACAGGAGGCTGAGGCAGGAGGATCACTTGAGTCCAGAAGGTCAAGGCTGCAGTGAGCCATGTTCATACCACTACACTTCAGCCTAGACAACAAAGTAAGACCCTGTCTCAACAAAACAAAACCCCAAGACATAGAGTTATGTTCAGAAAAATTCTACTCTTAGGCATATACACGAGAGAAATGGAAACATATGTCCACACAAACACTTGTACATGAGTGTTCATTGTGGGATTATTCATAATAGCCAAACGGTGGAAACAACCCAGATGTCCATCAACTGATAAATGGATAAATAATATGTGGCATATCCATGCAATAAAATATTACTCAGCCATGAAAAGGATTAAAGTGCTGATACATACTTTAGCATGAACCCACCTTGAAACATTTTGCTAAGTGAAAAAAGAAGCCAGTTACAAAAGACTAGATATTGTATGATTCCCTTTATATGAAATGTTCTAAGTAAGCAAATCTATTGAGACGAAAAGCAGATTAGTGGTTGTCTGAGGCTGGAGTGTGGGGGAGGAGGGAAATGAGGAGTGACATATGATGGGTACAGGGTTTCTTTTGGGGGTGATGAAAATGTTCTAAAATTAGATTGTGGTGATGGTTGCACAACTGTGTGAATATATTTAAAACCACTAAATAAAAAATTATAAAAAAGAGAAAACAAAACAAGCAGACAAAAATCACTGAACTATAAAAGAACTGAAAGGGGACCCAGATATAAAACGCTATTCATTCCTTTTACATAAGTAATAAAATACTCCTCAGAGGCGGACTGAAAAAATGCGCCTGAAGTCGTTTACACTAAAGCTTTACAGATGACCTGGCATGGTGTGTTGTTGGCTTTAAAATGCTCCACATACTGCCCCATGCAAAGTGACCTTGGCTGGGGGCTAGATGAAATACAATGGGCAAAATTCTTCATAATGAACATGTGGGTGTTCATTATGCCACTCTATTTTTGTGAATGTTAATTTTTTTTCCATAATAAAAGTTAAAAAAAAAAGAGAGACAGAATGAAAACATCGGTGATCTGCAGTTCAGTAGTTACACATCAAATGTGCATGTGTGTGTGTGTGTGTGTGCATTTGGGGAGCTGTGTGTGGAGGTCTGTGGCTGTGGACTGACACACCTGTATTTCTGTGAACCTGCATTTCTGTGGATGAGGGCAGGGAGGGATTCAGAAGGAGAGGAGAGGACAAAGCCATCTGGGGATGTATGACTTTGCTAGGGCTGTGTAAAAATGACCACAGCCTGGGGAGCTTAAAACAACAGCAATTTCTTTTTCTTTTTTTTCTTTTTTTGGACGCTGAGTCAGCTCAGGCTGGAGTGCAGTGGCATGATGTTGGCTCACTGCAATCTCCACCTCCTGGGTTCAAGTGATTCTCCTGCCTCAACCTCCCAAGTAGCTGGGATTACAGGTGTGTGCCACCATGCCTGGCTAATTTTTGTATATTTAGTAGAGATGGGGTTCTGCCACGTTGGCCAGGCTGGTCTGGAACTCCTGACCTCAAGTGATCCACTGCCTCAGCCTCCCAAAGTGCTGGGATTATAGGCGTGAGCCACTGCGCCCAACCAACAGCGGCTTCTTCTCTCATAATTCTGGAGGCTAGAAGTCTGCAGTCAAGGTGTCTGTTGGACTAGCCTCCTTCTGAAGCCTCCAGTGGGGAATCCTTCCTCGCCTCTTCCAGCTTCTGGTGTCACCAACAATCCTGGGTGGTCTGTTGCTTGTAGATGCACTGGTCCAATCTCTGCCTCCGTTGTCACGGGACATTCTCCCTGGATCTCTTCACGTTGTCTTCCCTCTGTGTGTGCGTATCTCTGATCTCATAAGGACCCCAGTCATATAGGAGTAGGGCCCACTCTAATTAAGTATGACCTCATTTAAACTTGATTACATCTGCAAAGATCCTATTTCCAAATAAGGTCACATTTACAGGTAGTGGGGGTTAGGACTTCAATATATCTTTTGGGGGGACACATTTAACCTACAAAAGGGCAGAAGGCAGGATAAGCAGAGACAGATTCTTAGAGTGTAAATGCAAAGAGCTGAGGCCCCAGCTGCCCCATAGGCAGGCTGCAGAGGACACAACATTTACAGTGATTAGACTTGACCTTATCGCATCATTCGCTGGCCAACTTTATATTTTCCAAACGGAGACAAGCCTTTTCTGGAACCCATTTCCCACTCAGCAGTTTGGACTGAGGAGTGACACATCTAGACCCTTCCAGTCGATCAACCCTTTTCACTAGAAAGGTTTTGGGGATAATTCTAACGCATATTCACTTAAGAAATGTTTCGCGCCGGGTGCAGTGGTTCACACCTGTAATCCCAGCACTTTGGGAGGCCGAGGCAGGTGGACCATGAGGTCAGCAGTCCAAGACCAGCCTGGCCAAGATGGTGAAACCCCGTTTCTACTAAAAATACAAAAACTCGCCGGGCGTGATGGCAGGCGCCTGTAATGCCAGCTACTCGGGAGGCTGAGGTACAGAATTGCTTGAACCCAGGAGGCGGAGCTTGCAGTGAGCCGACATCACGCCACTGCACTCCAGCCTGGGCCACATACCAAGACTCCGTCTCAGGAGAAAAAAAAGAAAAGAAATGTTTCAGAAAAAGCTAGTTTCTTACTCTTTGACACAGACATGTCCGTTTAGAGTTTATCTTCTGAGCTGGCTGCTAAAGTTATTTTAGACTCCACAGTTAAATTGACCCAGAAATAATTCCTCCTTTGAAAGTTCCTTTGCAATGTTATTCACTCTGACTCTAACTCCAGGTTACGTTGTGCTGTTCTTTGCTCTTTAATCTTACTCTGGCCTTTCACCAAAAGCAATAAAATCTGACTTCTGTATTAAATGGTACTTGTATATAATATTATTCAAGTAAACCAGATGTCTGATAATTGCAATGTATTTTCATATGAGTGTTTGAAGAGTTTCATGGAAAAAGTGCAAGCCCCTCATACTTCCCGAACTGTGTGAGCTGTTTACTGTTGAGAACTTTCCAGAGGATGTTGGAGGGAGCAGAAAACTGAAGAGAAGGAGCTGAACTTTGGGCTTTGTTTGCCTGTACTCTCTCCGCAGTTATCTTCAACCTACATTTCAACTCTAATCCATAGAAGTCATTTGCAACCCATCTGTTTTCATCTCTTCGCCCCCAGGAGTGGGGAAAAAGGCATGAGCAGGGAGGAGCTGAAGTTTTGCAGAGGGTAGGGAGGAGGTTGACTTGACCCAAGTGGAGGGAGAGGAGGGCGGGGGTTGAGGGCAGCCGGAGAGAACTGTGCCAGTGTGGGGAGCTGGGAATTTTTTTTTTTTGAGACGGAATTTCGCTTTTGTTGATCAGACTGGAGTGCAATGGCATGATCTCGGCCCACTGCAACCTCTGCCTCCTGGGTTCAAGCGATTCTCCTGCCTCAGCCTCCTGAGTGGCTGGGATTACAGGTGCTCGCCACCACACCTGGCTAAATTTTGTATTTTTAGTAGAGGCAGGGTTTTACCATGTTGGCCAGGCTAGGCTCAAACTCCTGGCCTCAAGGGATCCCAAAGCGCTGGGATTACATGCATGAGCCACCGCACCTGGCCGAGAGCTGGGATTTCAACCACTGTCAGTTCCTGAACAGAGATTAAGAGATTGATGAGCACTAGATGAAATCTTAATCCTCCGTCACTGCTGGTACTTATGTAGATGTGGGATAATAGGAGATTAACAGTATCCACACAGGCTGATAGTATTTCAAGAGCTTCCATGTGTTGCTTGAGTCCTCAGGGCTGGGCATGGTGCTAACAGTTTTATGTGCATGCGGCACCTGCCAGCGCCCTGCTTCTCTATCCGATGTGTGATGGGAATTCATTCTTTTACCTGGCATGGGCTCTTCCATTTTGCTTTTCAAAAACCCACATTTACAATAGACTCTCTTTTTTTTTTTTTTTTGAGACGGAGTCTTGCTGCCACCCAGGCTGGAGTGCAGTGGCCGGATCTCAGCTCACTGCAAGCTCCGCCTCCCGGGTTCACGCCATTCTCCTGCCTCAGCCTCCCGAGCAGCTGGGACTACAGGCGCCCGCCACCTCGCCCGGCTAGTTTTTTGTGTTTTTTTTTTGTTGTTGTTGTTGTTGTTGTTTTCAGTAGAGACGGGGTTTCACCGTCTTAGCCAGGATGGTCTCGATCTCCTGACCTCGTGATCCGCCCGTCTCGGCCTCCCAAAGTGCTGGGATTACAGACTTGAGCCACCGCGCCCGGCCTAGACTCTCATTTTTACAGTAAAGCGTACCATAGAATCACTTTACATTGCAAGTTTTCCCTCCTCCTATAGTTCAATTAATCTACACTATTAAATTGGCAGAAAGTCTGTTTACAAAGAGCTCTGTGAGAAGACTCTTGTCTTCAAAGCACGGAAACAGAAATAACAGAAAGACTCAGCTTCATTGATGCCCACTTACCACAGGCAATAGTTAGTGCAATATAATTAATTGTACTTCTAGAAAAGACTGGACTGAGGTCCTAGGAGCTTTTTATAACCGATTGAAAGACACCAGACACTCTCCCCCGACGTCCAGCCAGAACCCGCACCTAACCCACAATACAGCCAGGCTCATTTTTATTTTTTTAAGCTATCCATTAAAAAAAAAAAAAAAAAGATTTTCCAAGGCGAGCACATTATTTCCTTTGTTAGTTTGGATCAGAGTCTGATATCCCTAACAAGTCAAAGTTGTTCTTTTTAGCCCTTCCGACAATTTGAGTCTGTTTCTTTGAAGTTGTGCTCTGGGTGGAGATGGAAAAGAGACTCACCTTTCAGTGTGTGGAAACTCTGTTCCATTCCTGTGAACTGTTAATGCGCACATTTAAATCATCGCTACTTTCTTCTCTCGTGTTAGTTTCTGACCTCTTGGTTATTTTCTGTTTTCCACTGGACTTTTCGGTTGCTCCATGTGTCTTTTTAAAAGCAGCACCTCAGTCTGTTCACACTAGAAAACGTTTGGCTCATTTTGCATGTCCCTTTTCTCAAAGGATAAAGGGAAGAACCATTTCTATGAATCGCTGACATCTCTGCTGAGGCCAGCCGCTAAGTGAAGGAAAGCTGGAGACTATTTGCAGGAGATCAGAGGCCCCCAGGCTCCTTCAGGCCAAGCCACATCCAGATGAGGGCTTCTTGCTTCTTTTAGATCCGTGCTCTGAGCCCAGATTATGGTCTCGGATGGCCACTGTAGTGAGGAGTCTAGCCAACCTAACCCACGTGCCTTATGTTAAGTTACAGTATTAAGCAAACATTTGCTTGTTAATCTACAATCTTTTTTTGGTGTTGTCATTGAGATGGAGTCTTGCTCTGTTGCCCGGGCTGGAGTGCAGTGGCGTAATCTTGGCCCACTGCAGCCTGTGCCTCGTGGGTTCAACCCATGCTCCTGCCTCAGCCTCCTGAGTAGCTGGGACTACAGGCACCTGCCACCATGCCCAGCTAATTTTTGTATTTTTAGTAGAGAAGGGGTTTCACCATGTTGGCCAGGCTGATCTCAAACTCCTGACCTCAAGTGGTCTGCCTGCCTCAGCCTCCCAAAGTGCCAGGATTACAGGTGTGAGCCACTGCCCTCAGCCTAATCTACGGTCATTATCCCAAGTTCTTGCCACTACCCTTAAGCAGGTTCTGTGTGAGTGGTCCTCCTGATCTGCAGTGGACTGCCACTTTAACTTGCTTGAATAACAACTATTATACTACACCCTTGTGTCTTGCAATGCAGTTTAGACACATGAGAAAATAGTATGAACCTCAGCCCAGTACAGTGGCTCATGCCTGTAGTCCCAGCACTTTGGGAGACCAAGGTGGGAGGATCACTTGAGCCCAGGAGTTTGAGACCAGCCTGGCCAACATAATGAGACTCCGTCTCTACTAAAAAAAAAAAAAAAAAAATTGACCAGGCATGGTAGTGCATACCTGTGGTCTTAGCTACTCAGGAGGGAGGATCGGCAGTCGAGGCTGCAGTGAGCTGTGATCATGTCACTGCACTCCAGCCTGGGTGACAGAGGAAGACCCTGTCTCAAAAAGAAAAAAAGAAGAAGAAGAAGAAAAAAAAAAGCTGGGCACTGTGGCTCACACTTGTAATCCCAGCACTTTGGGAGGCCAAGGCGGGTGGGTCACCTGAGGTCAGGAATTTGAGACCAGCCTGACCAACATGGTGAAATCCCGTCTCTACTAAAAATACAAAAATTAACCAGGCATGGTGGTGGACAGCTGTAATCCCAGCTACTCAGGAGGCTGAGGCAGGAAGATCGCTTGAATCAGGGAGGCAGAGGTTGCAGTGAGCTGAGATCGCGCCACTGCACTCCAGCCTGGATGACAGAGCAAGACTCAGTCACACACACACACACACACACACACACACACACACACACACACACACACAAAAAGAGGATATAGAACCAACCTTGTAGATTTTGTGCCAGCTCTCAGGGGACTTCCTGCACCACTTGGACTGCCATTCTTCCAGAGCAGGTATCCCCAGGGATCGTCTGCAGTGGTTACAAACAACACTTCACAAAATGTTAATAGCTATGAATCTATTTTAATGTGTATTAGAAAAAAATATGGCTGGGCATGGTGGCTCATACCTGTAATCCAAGTGCTTTGGCAGGGCAAAGTGGGCGGATCACTTGAGCCCAGGAGTTCAAGACCAGCCTGGGTGACATGGCAAAACTCTGGCTCTACAAAAACACAAAAATTAGCCAGGTGTAGTGGCACATGCCTGTAGTCCCAGCTACTTGGGAGGCTGAGGTGGGAGGATGGCTTGAGCCTGGAGTGGGGGCGGAGGTTGCCATGAGCTGAGATAGTGCCACTGCACTCCAGCTTGGACAACAAAGTGACACCCTGTCTCAAAAAGAAAAATAACATGCACATAAAACCTGAGACATGCACTTTCTTTTCAAAAGTCATCAAAGTTAAAAAGTGAGTCATATTTAAAGACTATTAACCAGGTAACTCTAGGAGGCAGCATGTGACTATGGAGAACACCCTGAAGGCCTAGAACCCCTTATGTGGAGGCTCTGAAGGCCACCCCAAGCCCTTTCATTTTTCACTCTTCCATCTTCAGTACTCCTTCTTTCTCCAAGTGCTTCATCTTCTGGGCCTGTTTCTCCTTCCCTTCCTCCCTCTAAGCTTCTCTGGTGGTGCCCTGGGTTTTAAGAGGGAGAAGGAAAGAGGCTCACATTTAGTGACCATGAATTACTTGCCAGAAGGTCACAGATGTAAGGCAGATACTGTCTACTAGTGGGGCTTTGGGTGGTTTCTCTGGAGTACTTTTCGAATTTGCATGTGCCTACCATTGTGAATCACCTGAAGATCTGGTTAAAGTGCAGATTCTAGCCCAGGTGGTCTGGAGTGGGGCTGAGATGTTTGCATTTCTAGCAAGCTCCAAATGATGCTGCTGTGGTTGGTTCATGGGCCACACTTGGAGTCACAAGGGTTGATCATGGAGCTCTATTTCTTTTTTTCTTTTTTCTTTTTTTTTTCTTTTTCTTTTTTTTTTCTTTTTTTTTTTTTTGAGACGCACTCTTGCTCTGTCACCCAGGCTACAGTGCAGAGGCGCAATCTCAGCTCACTGCAACCTCCCTGCCTCCCCGGTTCAAGAGATTCTCCTGTCTCAGCCTTCTGAGTAGCTGGGACTACAGGCACACGCAACCACACCCAGCTAATGTTTTGTAATTTTAGTAGAGACGGAGTTTCACCACATTGGTCAGGCTGGTCTCGAACTCCTGACCTCAAGTGATCCACCTGCCTTGGCCTCCCAAAGTGCTGGGATTACAGGCGTGAGTCACTGCGCCAGGCCATGGAGCTCTATTTCTTTAGAGAACTGAAAACAGAGAAATATATATTTTAGGAAGAGAATGAGTTCTGCAACCACCTCTTTCATCTGCAGTGAAGCCAATATTAAGAATACTAAGAGTCTAGCATGTTTTGCTCTCTGGAGGAAATATAAGATGGTTCCTTTGTACTGACCAAGGCAGTTTGTAATGAAAACTGTTGGCTCAACTTGTTGCTAGGGTACTGCCAGGGAACCGGCACACAGGAAATCTGTAACCTAGTGTGACTGTGTGGGAACTAATGAGCTCCGAACATGGCGGGCAGGGATGGTTCTGCTTCCCTCCTTTCCTCCGGTGACGGGCTAACACCTATGTCCAGTTAGGCAGACCTGGCATGTAGCCACTCGGGGCTGCTGCAGAGCTGTTTCTCTGGGTGGAGACAATGGGATTGTTGAATTGTTCCCAATATCTTGGTATGCTCCCATCTCCCATCCATTTGGTTACGAGAACCAGACACGTTCCGAGGGTTAGAATCGCTACAGCAGTTAGAAAATGAGCCAGCCAAATACAACAGGACCCAGATTGAGGTCATATGAAAATTGATGGACATGATTCAGGACCTTGCTAGTTTAAACGAAATGACCTTCACCTGAAGAGATCAGAGGGTGATGCTATTAAGAGGTGCTGCATTTTTACAGTATTCTTTCTGTTAGGGCAGAAAAGCTTATGGAAGGAAAAAGGCAAAGTGAATCACTTTTTCTTAAGATTCAGCTGGAACCAGACACTTAGCAAAACATGACGCTCTGCAGCTGACACAAGTAGCCACATGACTGCAGAATGATAGTACTAAAAAATGTTCTTGGGGGCTGGATGTGGGGGCTCACACCTGTAATCCCAACACTTTGGGAGGCCAAGGCAGGCACATCACTGGAGGTTGGGAGTTTGAGACCAGCCTGGCCAACATGGTGAAACTCTGTCTCTACTAAAACTACAAAAAATTAGTCAGGTGTGGTGGCGGGCGCCTATAGTCCCAGCTACTTGGGAGGCTGAGGCAGGAGAATCGCTTGAACCCAGGAGGTGGAGGCTGCAGTAAGCTGAGATTGCACCACTGCCGTCCAGCCTGGGTGACAGAGTGAGACCCTGTCTCAAAAATATTTTAAAAGTTAAAAAATTAAACAATTAAACAAGAGGGCTTAAGTGTCACAACCATCAATGGGGAAAGTATCCATGCATAATTTATTTCTCGAAGCCCTGAGAAGAACAAGCGTCAAGGGCTTTCTGCGAGAGTTACAACTTTTAGCTGAGGGAATCTCAATATTTAACCAAATAACACTTGAAGAAAAGTAGAAATCATGGAGACAGAAGCTCCTGGGAACTACGTTTTATGATGTGTTCTAGAGACGTAAGCGAGAAGCCTGCTGTCGCTTGGTAGCTGTGCGCTAAACTGCAGTTTGGGGTGTCTTTAGGGTAGGTAATAAATTCCTTTCAGAGACTGAATTCACATACCGATGTGACTCTTCCACATCTCTGAAAACTACTTAAGCAAGATGCCTCACATGACATGGAACTCTCGATTTGGCAACACATTTTGGGGTTCAGTCCCCCACAATCCTGGCACAGCGTAGGTGATCGTTAAATATTTATTTGGATAGAATGGGCTTTCCTTAACTTTACAGTTTTCTGGTGATGGAAGACTCAGGAAACACGAGAGAGCAGTATAAAATGTATAAGTACACAGTGGAAAGCTGGGGTTCCTAGCAAGGGATTTAGAACTTCACAAACAAAAGCAGACAGACACACAAAAAATGTGCAATATGATTCCTTATATATGAAGAACAAATGTGGATTTTCAAATTAACTTATGCTGTTAGAAGCTAGAATATTGGTTACCTCTGGGGACCAGAAATGGGGGTGAGTGTCTGGGAAAGAGAACTTCTAGGGTGCTATTAACCCTAGCCCTATTCTATTTCTTAATCTGGGGACTGGGTGCCTCTATGGATTCACTTTGTGATAATTTATCAAATGATTCTATATGTGTGTTCTATTTTAATGAAAACATTTATTTAAAAATATGCACACAATGAAAGATGTAGGCCAGTCCTTCCCAACCTTGAACATGGGTACAGGTCACCTGGGATCTTATTAAAATGCAAAATTCAGGCCAGGTGCAATGGCTCACGCCTATAAACCCAGCACTTTGGGAGGTTGAGGAGGGAGAATCACTTGAGCCCAGGAGTTTGAGACCAGCCTCGGCAAGACAGGGGGATCCTGTCTCTACAAAAAAAAAAAAAAATTAACTGGGCATGGTGACACGTGCCTGTAGTCCCAGCTACTCAGGAGGCTGAGGTGGGAGGATGTCTTGAGCTCCAGGGTTGGCCGGGTATGTGTTGGAGCTGCAGTGAGCTATTATATAGTATAATTGCGCCAGTGCACTCCAGCCTGGACGAGAGTGAGACCTTGTCTCAAAAAAAAAAAAAAAAAAAAAAGTAAGATTCAGATTCATTTGTCCTCTGCTACAGCATTTGATTCTGTATTTCTAGAAAGGATCCAGAGACTGGTATCGTCAGGATCTTTTTTTAGAGAGATCCAGGGATCTGGTAAAAGTAGCCTAGGCCTATCCTGTTAACCTATTGGGCTAATAACCGACAGGGCAGCAGTTCCCAAGGCCAGCCCATGCTCTTGTGTGGGTCTGTGAAGTTCACCTGCTCACAGCACTTTTGAAGGTGATTTTCCAACCGCTGGGTGGTGACCAGAGCCTGAAGTTGGGCTATCCCAGTGAATGATCGGCTGGTGACCAGCCCTTGCAGCCAACATTAGGGTCCCTGGACTGCCTGCCCCGTAGAAACCACTGGAAACCTGGAGGCTGTTACCCACAAAAACATAACGCGGGCATGAGGAGCCTTGCTTCCCTCTCCAGCCACAAGTGTGGGTGAAACTGGGTTTTCAGCAATGACTGCTGCATAAATAAAGTGGCCATTCCAGCTTCTCCTCATAGAGCTCTGGCGAGCCCCTGTAGGCCGAGGTGAGTGGATCACAAGGTCAGGAGTTCAAGACCAGCCTGGCCAACATAGTGAAACCCTGTCTCTACTAAAAATACAAAAATTAGCCAGGTGTGGTGGCACGTACCTGTAGTCCCAGTCCTGGAATGGTCTGAATGTTCGTGTCCCCCACCAAATTCATATGTAAAACTCCTAACCCCAAGAGCTCCCTCACCGATTTGGCCATGTGAGGACTCAGGGAGAAGATAGCAATCAGTGAACCAGGAATCAATCAAGAAAACCATTATTTTGAGTGGGGGCTGGGTGCGGTGGCTCATACCTGTAATTCCAGCACTTTGGGAGGCTGAGGCAGGTGGATCACTTGAGGTCAGGAGTTTGAGACCAGCCTGACTAACACGGTGAAATCCCATCTCTACTAAAAATACAAAAATCAGCTGGGGTGAGCACCTGTAATCCCAGCTACTCCAGAGGCTGAGGCAGGAGAATCGCTTGAACCTGGTTGGCAGAGGTTGCCGTGAGCTGAGATCGTGCCACTGCACTCCAGTCTGAGCAACAGAGCAAGACTTCATCAAAAATAAAAAGAACAACAACAGCAACAACAACAAAAAAGGAAAACCATTATTTTGAAGAGGGAAAAAAAAGCAAGTCATATACAACATGATTCCTTTCACAGAAACAGTAAAAGCAAGCTGGATGTGGTAGTGCATTCCTGTAGTCCTAGCTGCTCAGGAGGCTGAGTGGGAGAATTGCTTGAGCCCAGGAGTTCAAGGCTACAGTGAGCTATGACTATGCTGATGGGCAGCCACTGGGAAACAGCAAGACCCCATCTCTAAAAAAAAACAACATGGCTGGCTGCGGTGGCTCACGCCTATAATCCCATCACTTTAGGAGGCCGAGGTGGGTGGATTGCCTGAGGTCGAAGTTCAAGACCAGCCTGGCCAACATGGCGAAATCCCATCTCTAGTAAAAATACAAACTTAGCTGTCTGTGGTGGTGTGTGCCTATAATCCCAGCTACTCAGGAGGCTGAGACAGGAGAATTGCTTGAACCAGGAAGGCAGAGTTTGCAGTGAGCCGAGATCACACCACTGCACTGCACGTCAGCCTGGGCAATAAGAGCAAAACTCTGCCTCAAAAAAACAAACAATAGCCGGGTGTGGTGGCGGGCACCTGTAATCCCAGCTACTCGGGAGACTGAGGCAGGAGAATTGCTTGAACCCAGGAGGCGGAGGTTGCATTGAGCTGAGATCTCGCCACTGCACTGTAGCCAGGGCGACAGAGTGAGACTCCATCTCAAAACAAAAAAACAAACAAACAAAGAAAAACAACAACAAAATTAATGCCTTGTTCCTGGGTTGAGACATAGGTAGTAAAATATAAAGAGAGGCCGGGTGTGGTGGCTCACGCCTGTAATCCCAGCACTTTGGGAGGCCAAGGCGGATGGATCACCAGGTCAGGAGTTAGAGACCAGCCTGGCCAACATAGTGAAACCCCGTCTCTACTAAAAATACAAAAATTAACCGGGTGTGGTGACCGGCACCTGTAATCCCAGCTTGAACCCAGGAGGTGGAGGTTGCAGTGAGCCGAGACAGTGCCATTGCACTCCAGCCTGGGTGACAGAGCAAGACTCTGTCTCAAAAACTAACAAGCAAAACAACAACAACAACAAAATATATGTACATATTGAACCTCGTCGGCGGAGGTTGCAGTGAGCTGAGATCGTGCCACTGGACTCCAGTCTGGGCAACAGAGCAAGATTTCATCAAAAGTAAAAAGAACAGCAACAACAAAAATCATATATATCTCATATATATATAATCATATATATATTTATAACATCATATATATATATAGAGAGAGAGAGAGAATGAATACAGGAAGTGATTAATAAATACACAGGATGGCAGTGTCCTCCAAGAGCTAGAGAGGAAGGTGGTGAAGAGCACCAGGGCCTTCCAAGATACCAGGAGAGTTTTGTATTATCTGTTGCGCATTTCATTATCATTCTTTAAAACTAGATATCAACATCATATGTGCTCTTTCACTTGTATGCAGTGTTCACAATTTAAAAATGAAAATGCAATGCCACATCTTAGGATAATATTTTATGCTGCAATTTCTTTTGCTTGACTTTTTTTTTTTTTTTTTAGGACATTCTGTGTTTTAAAAATTTTTGACATGTCAGAGTAAGTTGCCAATTATAGTGTTTATGTGCAAGGACACTTTATTCTGAGATTCTGCTCCTCTCATTACTATTCTTTCTTTATTTATTTATTTATTTTTTTTTTTTTTTTTTTTGAGACGGAGTCTCGCTCTGTCCCCAGGCTGGAGTGCAGTGGCCGCATCTCAGCTCACTGCAAGCTCCGCCTCCCGGGTCTACGCCATTCTCCTGCCTCAGCCTCCCGAGTAGCTGGGACTACAGGCGCCCGCCACCTCACCCGGCTAGTTTTTTGTATTTTTTAGTAGAGACGGGGTTTCACCGTATTAGCCAGGCTGGTCTCGATCTCCTGACCTTGTGATCCGCCCGTCTCGGCCTCCCAAAGTGCTGGGATTACAGGCTTGAGCCACCGCGCCCGGCCTCTTTCTTTATTTTTGGTGGTAAGATGCTCTTTCTTTCCTTTGATGACATGTTAGTAAAATGTTGGTGATAGTAACAGTATATGTGGGATTTAAAAACAAAAATCTCCCTTGTGTATTAAATAACAAATTGGCAACTAGAAGTGAATGGGTGGTGGCAGGTAATTATCAATGTCAACTACAGACACGTGACCAATGGCAGAAATGAGAACCATAGTAATGATTTGGATACGAATGTTTGTATTTATGAATTAACTAAATATGTTCATTATCTTCCCCTCTCCTATCCCCTTAACATCTAACATAAGGCATGTTAATAGAAATTAGCTTTCTCTCTCAGTATTTCAGTCACAGGATCTCAAAGGGGGAGTGTGAATCAGTGAGGAAGAAGCTTATGATGTGTTTATACACAGTTTAAAGAGTGATAATAAAATGCACAAAAAGGGAGTGTGAATCAGCTAGAAGAAGACAAAAAGGGAGTTTGCATCTTTGCTGGGGAAAGGGTGCGTGTGGATTTGTGGGATGGCTGTATTCTGTTAGGAGGAAGCGTCACTTTGTTACTGTCCGTAACTGGAGGATAAATGTGGTGAAAAGAGGAGTGTGTGGGTGCCAACTCGAGAAGGGAGCAGTTGTGCTGACTTTAAAATATGTCAGCCTGGCTGCGTTGAACTCCGTTTCTCAGAATTCCCTCCCACTATGTCCCCAGTTGGGGTGGGCCACAAGAGAGAATTGGAGGGTGGAAGTGAGGCAGTCACCATTTTGTAATTTACCTGTTGTCATTTAACCTGCAGGCTCCCCTCATCAGTGTGGATGGCAGCCATGCCTGCAGCTACTCCACCTTCCCTGATCCTCCTTTAGCTTCTCCAACTCCTGGGCTAGGTGGGGCAGCTCCACGACAACGGGCACTGGCTTCTTCAGGACATCCAGACCCTCAAGCTCAGGGGCAGTGAGATTGGCACAGGTTCCAGTCCATGCTGCTGGGTTCCAGCTTGTGCTTGCAGCTTACAGGCTGTCCTGCTCTTCTCTATTTATATCCATTTCCCTCCTAACCACCTGCCCTGTGAACTTGACTCTCTAGAATCAGACATCCCATCCAGGAGGACAACATACACACAGTTGCTTAACCAGCCTCACAATTACTAAGATCAAATTTGCACAACAAATACACACACACACACACACACACACACACACAGAGAAATATGTATCCTAATGGGTCTGCCTCTCTGATTAAACCCTTAATTGATACACTCATTCTGTGGACATCATTCAGTCCCTTTTCTCCAGCCATTCCATCCTTGCTCAATGAACTCACAAACAAAGGGGACATAGCAGCAGCAATAGAAGGGATGCAAGGGCTTAGAAACCTGGTCTTCTACCCTCCAAGCCTGAACTGACAACAGATCACAGCCCATACTGAGGCCCTAATATGGCACCATTCCCCAAGAGGACCAATCAGCTGCCTGGTGGCAGGTTGATTACATCAGGTCACCTCCATTATGAAAGGGGAAGTACTTTGTAATTGCTGGAGTAGAAACTTACTATGGACATGAATTTTCCTTCCCTACCCACAATACTTCCGCCAGAGCCACAGTAAGTGGACTTATAGAATGCCCTACCCACCGTCAAAGTAGGCCATATGGCATTACTTCTGACCAAGGAATTCATTTCACAGCAAATTAAGTGGGTCAGTGGGTTCCTGCTCATGGAATTTACTAGTCTTACCATGTTTCCCACCACCCTGAAGCAGCTGGCCCAATAGAACAATGGAATGAGCTTTTGAAGAGTCACAGGACCATCTACCATCCAGATGATGACACCTTATAGAGCTGGTGTATGCTCTATGCTTTTCTTTTCTTTTTTTTTTTTCAAGTTTAACCTGATAATTTATTTGTGGGGAAAAAGCTAACTTTGATGAAAAAAAGTTCAGTCCTTTCCTTGTAAACACAAAGAAACTCAACAGGAATTTTGAATGTTATAGTAGGCCAGAAAATCCAACAGTAACTCTTACAATCGTTTTCTATTAAACAGACAAATCAAGTTGAAGACAAATATTAAAATACTATTTAGCCCAAATATTTATCAGCCTATTTATCCTATTGTTCAATTGGCTTTTGATTTAAAAAACAAACAAACAAACCAATACACTTTATAAGAGCTACACCGGCCTGGCGAGGTGGCTCATGCCTGTAATCCTAGCACTTTGGGAGGTCAAGGCAGGCAGATGCCTTGATTTTGGGAGTTCGAGACCAGCCTGACCAACAGGGCAAAACCCCATCTCTACTAAAAATACAAAAAAATTAGCTGGGTTTGGTGGCACATGCCTTTAATCCCAGATACTTGGGAGGCTGAGGCAGGAGAATCACTTGAACCCAGGAGGTGGAGGTTGCAGTGAGACAAGATTGCACCACTGCACTCCAGCATAGGTGACAAAGCAAGACTCCCTCTCAAAAAAAAAAAAAAAAAAAAAAAAAAAAAAAATAGAGCTACCACCACATTTGGAGTGATGAAAATAAATTAGTTCCCCCCAAAGATATTGTTTAACCTGTAAAGCATAAAAAGCTGTATAATTTCGTATACAAATTGACCAGTGTTCTTACAAAAGTAATACAGAATGCAGTTTGGGACTGATGATATTACACTGTATTTGTGGTAAAGTACTAGGCACAAGAATATATATGTATCAATTAGGTATTTTCAGTCTAGTCGGTCTCTAAGGTTATCATTTAATTCTTGGTGACATATAATCATGGGTATGCATTTTGGTACTTAAGTCATGAATTGTGGAGAACTAGAAGCAATGTATTATAGTAACACAGTTTATATCTAACAAACGATTGCAGCATTGAACCAATCTCCTCCGTGAACTTTGTGATTTGTTTTACCATTGGTCGCTTGCAGTAGGTCCGTTTTTTTATTATTCTTCCGTATTCATGCTTTCTCCATCTGCACTCTCTAACGTTTCTTCATCTTTGTCATCATGATGTATGTCTTTTGAAATTAGTTGTCTAGCTAATTTAATATTGAGTCCTTTGTTGAAGTGAAGCTTCCTTTTCATTTCAGATTGTCGCTTTTTTTCGCATTCTTCAGGTGAGGTGTCACTGTCCTCCTCTCCTTTGCTTTCTTGTTCCTGAACTCAATACTTGAGTCACCCCATCACTCAAGGAATCTGTCTAGCTGAGTTGTTTGTTTGTTGGAGTACAGTGGCACATTCTTAGTTTACCACAATCTCTGCCTCCCAGGTTTAAGCAATTCTCCTGCCTCAGCCTCCCAAGTAGCTGGAATTACAGGCGTGCCCACTACACTTGGCTAATTTTTCTTTGTTTTTTTTTTTTTTTTGTATTTTTAGAAGAGACAGGGTTTCACCATGTTGGCCAGGCTGGTCTTGAACTCCTGACCTCAAGTGATCCGCCTGCCTCGGACTTCCAAAGTGCCGGGATTATAGGTGTGAACCACAGTGTCCAGCCAGTGAATGAATATTTTAAAAGCTGGTTTTAACCACCACACTTACTGCTTATAATTTATCCTTACTGGTCAGGCGCAATGGCTCACGCCTGTAATCCCAGCACTTTGGGAGGCAAAGGTGGGCGGATCACGAGGTCAGGAGATCGAGACCATCCTGGCTAACACAGTGAAACCCCGTCTCTACTAAAAATACAAAAAATTAGCCGGGTGTGGCGGCACGTGCCTGTAGTCCCAACTACTCGGGGGGCTGAGGCAGGAGAATGGCATGAACCCAGGACTTGCAGTGAGCCGAGAACCCAGGGCTTGCAGTGAGCCAAGATCACGCCACTGCCCTCTAGCCTGGGCTACAGAGCGAGACTCCATCTCAAAAAAAAAAAAAAAAGAAAGGAAAAGAAAAAAAAAATTTATCCTTACTCCAGTGTTCTTGTTGAGGGGGAAGGGGATGTTGATTAGTTGAGGAAAAGGATTAAGAATACCAGCTACAGTCATGAGATCAACTACATAAATGAAGGCTATAGTAGTTACAAGCATTTCTTCTTACTTTAATATGAATAATTCATATATATTTCATCCAATTTTTTTCTTCCCTTCCTCCACCCCGTTACACTACTACAGAATGAGATGTGCTAATAAATTAACTTTATGTTTCATTATTCAAGTTACAGAATGTTCCTTCCTCTTCTGCCTCAGGACTGGGAGCTCTCCCCATGGGACCGCTAAGGGTTTTGTCCATTTTCCTCCATTTTGTTGGAGCTTCTAGAAGTAAGGGTGGGATTAGGAATCATGTTCTTCTTCACCACCTGCCCTGCCCTGCCCCACCTTAGGATCTTTTCCCCTTGGCCACTCCTCTCTGGAGTTCCTAGCATAGAGTTGTTAGCGGTATTCTCACTTCCCCGTTAGGCTCTTGCTAGTGAAGTTGTGGATCCAGCATAACTCCATCTGCAACCTTCATCCATTTATTAGGAAAAGTCATGTATTTCCAGGCTCCAGGCATTCAAACGTGGGAATCTTTGGGGAGGCCATGATATTGCCCGCCACAAGTGGTTAAGCAGTTTGCCCAAGGTCATACAGTTGGGGGTGGGATCGGTGGCTCACGCCTATAATCCCAGCACTTTAGGAGGCTGAGGTGGGAGGATCACTTGAGGTCAGGAGTTTGAGACCAACCTGGCCAACATGGTGAAACCCTGTCTCTACAAAAAATATAAAAATTAGCTGGGCATGGTGGCAGGTGCCTGTGGTCCCAGCTACTCGGGAGGCTGAGGCACGAGGATCGCTTGAACCTGGGAGGCGGAGGTTGCAGTGAGCTGAGATCATGCCACTGCATTCCAGCCTGGATGACAGAGCAAGACCCTGCCTTAAAAAAAAGAAGAAGAAAAGTAAGTGGCAAGCCAGGCGCGATGGCTCATGCCTGTTATTCTAGCACTTTGGGAGGCTGAGGCAGGTGGCCTGAGGTCAAAGGTTCGAGACCAGCCTGGCCAACATGGTGAAACCCACTTCTACTAAAAATACAAAAATTAGCCAGGCATGGTGGTGAGCTCCTGTAATCCCATCTACTCGGGAGGCTGAGGCAGGAGAATCGCTTGAACCTCGGAGGCAGAGGTTGCAGTGAACCGAGATTGTGCCACTGCACTTCAGCCTGTGTGACAGAGTGAGACTCTGTCTCAAAAAAAAAGGCAAGTGGCGAAGTCAGGATTCCCAACCCAGGCAGTCTGGTCCCAGCCTGCCGTTGGTCACCATGCTGCACTGCCTCTCAGCCCTTAGAAGGCTCTTTCTGGGAAAGAAATGGCCAATCTCTTTGTGAACACCCCCTTTACAGGGAGTGTTCCCCTAGGAACTAGTGCATCAGTTCAGGGTGCTCCAGAAAAACAGAACCAGTAGCATGTGTGTGTGTTCTATGTATAGATACACAATACACACACACACACACACACACACACAGACTTCTTTGGAATGTGTGATAAGCCTGGCTGCCCATCCTAAAAGGCTATAACTGAAGTCCTGTTGGGCCGGGGTAGGGATAGGGTGCAGAGCATCTGGCAAAAGCAATTTTGTTCCAAGTGGTCTTAATTTATGCAGTAACTGGGATCCTGAATCAGTGCCCATGAATGAAATTTTAGAAAGCAATGCAGAGAAGTCCTTTTGCAATGTGAATAAAACCTGAATTTTCAAGTGTCCAGTGTAGAACCCACCTGGATTATCACCTCAAGGGATTTCTGCTATTTCACTGCATTCAAGCTAGGCATAATGGTTCATAAGTGCGTTCTGAAAACGACTTTTTATTGCCACAGTTTTTTTGTTTTTTTTTTTTTTAAAGAAGGAAAGCTTAAAGTATATCAATAAAAATACCACCACTATCAGCAAGAAAACTGTTAACATTTTGGTGTATTTCCTCCGTCTTGTTTCTAGGCCCAAGTAATTTTTAAGGAAATGGGAAACACATTGAATGGGCAGTTTTACATCCTGCTTCTTTTACGATATCAGTGTATCATAAACAGTTTCTGTTATTATGGAAGTAGGTTATTGAGGGGGTCAGAGGAGGCCTGCAGTGTGAGGCCTCTCTATGAACTACGGCAGCGTGGGATCCCAGGTTCCAAGAACAAGAGTTAGACCACACGGGGGTTCTTTGGTCCACACTGCATACATAGGAATGGGCCAGGGGGGCTTGGAGTTGGCTGAGTTTCAGGTTATAACCAATACTGGGCTGAGCAGTGCACGACGACAAAATTAAGTTGGAGACTACGTGGCAGCCAGAGAGAGAATGAGGTGTCAGTTTAACAAAGTGGCTTGCAGACTTGGAGCAAGCAGAAGAGAGGCTGGCCAGGTGGCTACGGATACGGAGAGAAGGAGTCTCAGGAAGGGTGGAGGAGGCGGGAACTGACCTGTTCCCAAGAACTTGGGATGCTCCTTCACTCACCTAGGGTTCCCCAAGTGCCTGCCATGCACTGCCTGGAGCCAGAGGCAGTAGAAAAGGAACAAGAGAAGCTCTTCCAGGCACAGAGGATCTGGTGGATTTTGGCAAGTTCTTATTCCAAAGCCTGAAAATTCCTTTTGAGTCCTTCAAGGCTCTTCCTGATCTGCCCCAGGTTCTCTTTCTCGCTTCATCTCCTCTCTGCCTCCTCGCTCCTTCTACCCGGCTCCGCTGGCCTTTTGTTCTTTCTTTTTTCTTTTTTTTTTTTTTTGAGACGGAATCTTGCTCTTTCACCCAGTCTGGGGTACAGTGGCGCGATCTCGGCTCACTGCAACCTCCACCTCCTGGGTTTAAGTGATTCTCCTGCTTCACTGCAACCTCTGCCTCCTGCGTTCAAGTGATTTTCCGGCCTCAGCCTCCTGAGTAGCTGGGATTACAGGCATGTACCACCACACCCAGCTGATTTTTTGTATGTGTATTTTTTATTTTTTTGAGATGCGGTTTCTCTCTTGTTGCCCAGGCTGGAGTGCAATGGCTCGATCTCGGCTCACTGCAACCTCCGCCTCCTGGGTTCAAGCAATTCTCCTGCCTCAGCCTCCCGAGTCGCTGGGATTTTAGGCATGTGCCATCACATCTGGCTGGGGTTTTTTTTGTATTTTTAGTAGAGACAGGGTTTCTCCATGTTGGTCAGGCTGGCCTCGAACTCCCGACCTCAGGTGGTCTGCCCGCCTTGGCCTCCCAAAGTGTTCAGATTACAGGCGTGACCCACTGCACCCAGCCTGTATTTTTATTAGAGATGGGGTTTCACCATGTTGGCCAGGCTGGTCTCAAACTCCTGTCTCCAGGTGATCCACCCGCCTGGGTGCCTCCCAAAGTGCTAGGATTACAGGTGTGAGCCACTGCACCCAGCCATCAGATTTTTTTTTCTTTGCAATCTTTCCCTTTCCAATATACCAAGTAATTTTACTTATGTCTTTTATTTATTGCCTGTCTCCTTGCCACTAGAATAGGGGCAGGGATTTTTGCTTTTGTTCACTGATTTATCCCCAGGGCCTACCACATAGTAGGAACTCAATAAACAGTTGCTAATGAATAAATCCAACCAAATCTGACACCTAGCCTATGCTCAGAAACAAACCAGTGTTAGGCTTATCAGGAACAAATGAAATCACATTGACTACTGCATTAAGATTTTTCACCAAATGTCTTTGGATTTATTTATCCATTCAGAGAATATGTATTGAGGGCTTTCCATGTGCCAGGCACTGCTCTCAGTGCAAAGAGTCTAGCAGTAAGCAAAATCAAGAGAGAGAAAGAGACAAGAGACAAATAGCTTATGATCTAATGTCAGGTGGTGATAAGTGCTACGATTAATTAAGCGAGTAAATGTTCCAGTTAACTGTTGCTGCGAAACGTACCACCCTGAAACTTAGTGGCCTAAAACAACATGTCAGTTTCATCTCTCATGGCTCTTTGGTTGACCGGGCTCAGCAGGGTGGATCTTGTGGAGTTTTACATGTGGTTGCCATTGGATGCTGGCCAGACAGACCTTCAGTCATCTGAGGAATCTGCTGGCTGGACATCTGAGTGGCTCACTCCGTTGGCTGCAGAGATTGACTGTCAGCTGGGAGCCAAGCTGGGCTGTCAAACTGGACACCTATTTGTGGCCTCTACATGTGGCCTGGGCTTCTCAACATGCCAGCTGGGATCTGGAAGGAGCTCTTCAAGAGGAGAGTATTCCAAGAAGCAGGAAGCAGAGGCTGTCAGGCTGGTTGAGGGCTGTGTTTGGAACTAGCACTATGTCTAGCACCATATTCTGTTGGTCCAAGCAGTCACAAGGTTTCCATAGTCAAGGGGCTGGAGAAAGAACACGTGGGACAGAAGAGATTCCTGCAGTATCCCTGGGAAACACAGTCTCCATGGGAAGGGGATAGTAAGTGGTGGGGAAGGTCTCTGAAGGGAAGGCCTCTCTGATAAGTTGACCTTTGAGCACAGGCCTGAGGGGAGTGAGGAGATGAGTCATGGGGGTATCTGGGGCAGAGGGCTCTAGGCTGAGGCAGAGCAAGTACAAAGGCTCCGAGGCAGGAGCGTGGCTGACCCAGTGAGGAGTGGCACCATGCCTGTGCTGGGACCTCTGTCAATGTCCGCACATGCAGCGTGCCCTTTCCTTCCCTATCCTGAGACCACTGGTGCTCATGTGCCATTTACTCCTTGATCTTCACCAACCACGAGTCCTTGCCATGAAGTCACACTCCTTGACACAGAAGGCAGGTGCCAACCAGGTCACCCGCATTGCTGTGTTTGCTGCCATCTAACTCAGAACCAGAGCCTGCATCATAGCCCTGGGGATCCAGCACTCCTGCCTCTCAGGTCAGCCCATCAGGGCCCCAGCACGTAAACTGAGCAATGGCCCCAAGCCAAGGAGGCCCAGGTGCCCTTTGCTGGGACTGCAATTGGTGCCTGACCCCTGCCTGGCTTGGACCAGGCCCCTTCTCTGGGGCTGAACTCAAGGCCCACAGTCCACCTCACTGGTTGCTGAGCCCCACCTCACGCAGCTGAATGATCACACACCATGATGGACCCCAGTCGGGCTCTAGGCTCCATCGGCTCCCCAGCCACCTGTCTGATTTGCCACCCAGAGGCCAACAGCTGGGGTGGTGGCTGCACAGTGGCAAGGGTGCCAATCTCAGAGCCTGACTTTGTGGATTTGGATGGAGCTCTGCCACACACTGGCTGTGTTACCTTGAACAAGTAATTTCACCTCCCTCTGCTTCTTTTATCTTTAATGGGCTGTTATTGCATCTTTAAAATATTACAAAGAGGTCTGAAGAATCGTCTGCCATCTTGTTTCCATAGCTGGTCAACTCAGATCTTCATCAGCCTACAGACCTTTTCTTTTTTTGGAGACTTAGATACCATCCAGAAATTTTTTGCTGTCCTTGTTGTGACCTGTGGAATCAAAGTGGCAGCCTGAATTTGATTACAATGCTTAATATTTGTTTCCTTCAAGAATTAACTGATCACTCATATTTCTGGGCTTCAGATATTGAACAAGCAACACCTGGTCTTATCCAAACCCTGATGATTTATCAGAAGCCCAGGGGAGCACCCTGAATATAGGCAGTGCGGCCAGTTCCTTCCTACCTCCCACCCTTTTTCAGCCTGGAGCCTCTTCCTTTCCTTTCCAAGGAGACGGAGTTCAGCATTGATGTGAAGCAAATCTCTCCACAGGGTTCGTCTGGGACCCTTCCTAATCCCTGTATGTCCCTTCCTAGTGAGGCTGACGCTTTCTGGAATGCTGATGGTGTGATTGCTGAGGATGACCTTCATTCTCACCACAGACGGGGCCAAGAGAGAGCTCCTGGTTTTGCTTCTGTTTCTCCATAAAATGGGACTTATTAGTTCTGATCTCATAGGTTTTCTGGGAGAATTCATTGAGTTGATGCATGTGAAGAGTTCAGAAGGGCGCCCGGCAGGCGGAGGGTGTTGTGTCGGCTCTAATGATGCTATGACTCTTTGGCAAAACGTTGGACTTTCTTGTGCTGACCCAGAGCCAGGCCCTGCAGCCAGACCCCACCTCAAAGCCTCATGTCCACCTGGGCCTCTCAGGTGGCTTTACCCTCTTGGTTGGCCCCACCAGCCAGATCACCCCCATGCCCCACCTGGGCCAACTCAGAGAGCCCAGGAACAGGGTGGAAAGTCCACCTTGTGAAAAAAGGCAGCGAGAGTTCATCTGAATTTATAGAGGCTGCACTATGGGATCCAAAGTGGGTACTGGCACTGTTGGAGTCACAGCAGACGCCCTTAGCAATTGGTAAGCTTCAGCAGTGGCTGCAAACACTGGAGTACTGGTTAACTCATAGGACAGGTGCCAGAATTTATTTCTAAGAGGCATGATGGGAAAGCAGCAGCCGTGCAGTTGTGGGAGCATGCTAAGAGGCCCGGCTTGAAGCACATCTGCACGGCAAGCTCGGTGTGCATGTAGAGGGCTGTCTACAGGCGTGTGGTGCTCAGAGGTGCTCATGGCTAAGGAGGGGGCAGGCAAAGCCTCTCATGCTCCAGTGGTGACGAGGGACACCAGCTTTGACCCTTGTATGAGGATGCTAGTTCACGGAGTTGTCCTAATCATAAAAGAGTAAAGAATCAAGGAATGCAGGCTCTGGTTTTCATGTTACTTTTTAAAAACATTTGTTTAAGTTTTTGTTGTGGTAGAAAATGCACAACATAAAAGTGACCATCTTAACCATTTCCAGGTGTACAGTTCAGTAGTGTTAAGTTCATTCCCATTGTTGGCCAACCAATCTCCAGAGCTCTTCCATCTTGCAAAGCTGGAAGTCTGTGCCCATTAAACAGTGCCTCCCCTCCCCTCCCCCAGTCCCTGGCAAGCACCATTCTACTGTGTGTTTCTATGAATGTGACAGCTCTAGGTGGAATGATACAGTATTGGTTTCCATGTTCCTTTGGAAAGCCTGGACTTTTCGAAAGCCTCATGGTGGCCATCCACATATACACCATACCCCTCCCTCACCAGCTGCTGCTCCTCAGTCTCCTTGGGAAGACTGTACTCAGCCCACAGGTGCTGCCGTTGTCTCTCCTAGTCCTTGGCCAGCAAGTCCTTCACTCCCACACTTTTCCCGGATGTGCTCCCCCAGCCAAGGCTTCCGTCACCCTCTGACAGCTGATGGCCCCCCAGTTACCTTAAGACTTTATCCTCCCTGGGCCTTTGGAATCAAAGTGGCAATCTGAATTTGATAACAATGCTTAATGTTGTTTCCTTCAATAATTAACTCGCATTTCTGGGCTTGAGATATTGACCCAGAGCCCCTGTCCCATTGACTCCCCATTGCTGCCTCACTCCTTTGCATCCTCCAGGGCTCAGCCTTCTCAACAGACATCGGGAGATCCTTGCCTATATTGTGATGACCTATTTCCTTTTCTGTCTGCCCTACTAGAGTACAAGCTATTCCCAGGCTGAGAGAGCCTCGTTCCTCTTGATGTCTCAGCATTGCAGACATCAGGACCTCAGGAATTATTTGGCAAATGAATGAATAAAGGAATCTTAACAACACAACTCCATGGAAAGTATGACCAAGAGAAAGGGTTGCAGGTGAAGATGGTGGGTTGAACACATGCATTTAACTTATTCTTTTCTTTTTTGGGGGGAGATGAAGTCTTGCTCTGTTGCCCAGGCAGGACGGCAGTGGTACAATCTCAGTTCACTACAATCTCCACCTCCCAGGTTCAAGTGATTCTCCAGCCTCAGCGTCCTGAGTAACTGGGACTACAGGTGTGCGCCACTGCATCTGGCTAATTGTTGTAGTTTTAGTAGAGAGTGGGTTTCACCATGTTGGTCAGGCTAGTCTCGAACTCCTGACTTCAAGTGATCCACCCACTTCGGCCTCCGATAGTGCTGGGATTACAGGCATGAGCCACTGTGCCTGGCCCATCTAACTTATTCTTAATGAAATCCCACTAAAACTACAGCAAAGGGATTTAAAAGATAATATGCAAACCCATAAGGAGGATGAAAGGGCAGACCTGGGAAACCCTGGGAAACTGAGTCATAATTGGCCAGTGTAAGGAGCAAAGAACCAATGCCATTTACCTTGCTGAATCCTCAAGAGGTACAGGAATAGGCAGGACAAGAGACCTCCGAAGATGGGGGGAAGTTGAGAAGCGGGAAGCCCTGGAGGCCATCTTGGATGCTGCTGACCCAAACCACGTGAACGAATGCAGTGCACTTACCCAACCCTCGACCTCCGGGGGCCCCGTGTCTTGTCCACATAGGTGCCCTAATCCAAGTGAGCCCTGGGTTTCCCTGGGTAGCCTTTGGTATATCCACTGTATTTCTCAGAAGGGGCTCTGAACACTGTCAGGGAAGCTGAGTCATTTTATGACCTGAGACCCCATTGGAATATCTCACCCTGGACGCCTCCATCTCGAAGTGGCAGTGAGGCCCTGACCTTATTCAGCTGGCCTTGCTCTTCATACCCAGCTTTTCAAAACTCAGCAATGTTCGGCTAGGTATAGTTAGGTGATTAAAAAGCAAAACAAACAAACAAACAAAAAACTATTTCAAAAGTAAGAAAATGATTAACACAAAAGTAACCCAAGTGGTTACCTCTTTGGCAAGAGAGGGGGATGTCATTTAGGAAGAATACACCTGGGAATCTGCAGCGAGTTGAATTGTGTCCCCCCCTCAAGATATAGTAAAGTCCTAAGCCCCGTGTATTAGGTTGTTCTTGAGTTGCTATAAAGAAATACCTGAGATTGGGTTATACATTTGTTTATTTATTTATTTGAGACAGAGTCTCGCTCTGTTGCCCAGGCTGGAGTGCAGTGGCGCACTATCTCAGCTCACTGCAACCTCCGTCTCCCAGGTCCAAGCGATTCTCCTGCCTCAGCCTCCCAAGTAGCTGGGACTACACGCACAGGCCACCATGCCCAGCTAATTTTTTTATTTTTGTAGACACGGGGTTTTGCCGTGTTGGCCAGGCTGGTTTTGAACTCCTGACTTCAAATGATCTACCCACCTCGGCCTCCCAGATTGCTGGGATTACAGGCATGAGCCACTGCGCCTGGCCTGAGAGTGGATAATTTATAAAGAAAAGAGAGTTAATTGGCTCACAGTTCTGCAGGCTGTACAGGAAGCATAGCAGCATCTGCTTCTGGGGAGGCCTCAGGGATCTTCCAGTCACAGCGGAAGGTGAAGGGGGAGCAGGGGCATCACATGGGAAGGCAGGAGCCAGAGAAAGAGTGGGGGTGGGGGTGCCACACACTTTTAAATGACCAGATCTTGTAAAAACTCACTCACTATTATGAGGACAGCACCAAGAGGACGGTGCTAACCCATTCATGAGAAATCTGCCTCCATGATCCAGTCACCTCCCACCGGGTTCCACCTCCAACAATGGACACTTCAACGGGACATGAGATTTAGTGGGGACACAGATCTGAACTATTATCACTACAGTACTTGTGAATGTGACTTTATTTGGAAATAGAGTCTTTGCAGATGTAATCAAATCAAGATGAGATCATGCTGATTAGAATAAGGTGGGCCCTAAATCCAGTGTGGCTGTTGTCTTTATAAGAAAAAGGACAGGGAGATTTGGATATAGCCACACAGGGTAGAAGGGCCTATGACGACGGAGGCAGAGATTAGAGTGATGTAGTTACAAGCCCAGGAACAACAAGGATTGTTGGCTGTCATCAGAAGTTAGGAAAAGGTAGGGAAGGACTCTCCCCAAGAGCCTTCAAAGAGAACACAGCCCTGGCCAGGCACCGTGGCTCCCATCTGTAATCCCAGTACTCTGGGAGGCCGAGGCAGGTAGATCACCTGAAGTCAGGAGTTTGACACCAGCCTGGGCAACATGGTGAATCCCCGTCTCCACCAGAAAATACAAAAATGAGCAAGAGGCGTCGTGGCATATGCCCGTAGTCCCCAGCTACTTGGGAGGCTGAGGCAGGAGAATCGCTTGAACTGGGAGGCAGAGGTTGCAGTGAGCCATGATCATGCCACTGCACTCCAGCCTGGGCGACAGAGCCAGACTCTGTCTCAAAAAACAAACAAACAAACAAACAAACAAACAAAAACAACCCAAAAAACAAAGTGAGCATGGCCCTGCCGATACCATGATTTCAGATAGCCCCCAACTGTGAGAGAATACATTTCTGTTGTTTTAAGCTCCTCAGTCTGTGATACTGTACCTTGATACTGGCAACCCTAGCAATCTAATACAGACACCTAAGCTTTTTACTAATGTTATATTTTATAGCCTGGGTTACGAGTACACAAGCGTTGAATTTGTTTTTTTTTAAACCTGTTTATATGTTATATACATATACGACTTCACGATAACAAAAATAAAAGTAAGCAATGGCAAAAAGGGGAACATCTATCTAGTGACTGGGCTTTGGAAAGAAATTCAGGTTGGGCACATTTGGCTATGGGTTTGCCTTGTGTACCAAGATCACAGCAGGGGATGTCACCATCTGCAGGTTTGTGGGGACTTTTTTTTTTATTTAACTTTTATTTTAGGTTCGGGGTACATCTGAAGGTTTGTTGCATAGGTGAACTCATGTCATGGGCGTTGGTTGTACAGATTATTTCATCACCCAGGTACTAAAGCTGGTACCCCATAGTTAGCTTTTTTGTTCCTCTCCCTCCTCTCACCCTGCATCCTCAAGTAGACCCCAGTGTCTGTTTTCCCTCCTTTTTTTTTTTTTTTTTTTGAGACAGAGTCTTGCTCTGTCACCCAGGCTGGAGTGCAGTGGTGTGATCTCGGCTCACTGCAACCTCCATCTCCCAGGTTCAAGTGATTCTCCTGCCTTAGCCTCCCGAGTAGCTGGGACTACAGGCGTGCACCACCACACTTGGCTAATTTTTGTATTTTTAGTAGAGACAGGGTTTCCCCATGTTGGCCAGGCTGGTCTTGAACTCCTGACCTCAGGTGATCCACCTGCCTCAGCCTCCCAAGGTGCTGGGATTACAGGTGCGAGCCACTGCACCTGGCCTGTTGTTCCCTTTTTTGTGTTCATGAGTTATCATTTCGCTCCCACTTACAAATGAGAACATGTGGTATTCGGTTTTCTGTCAAAACAGGACTTTCTGGGGTCAAGCTTGAATGTTGTAGATAGCGAGAGAGAGCAAACAGCACGGGGTTCCTGGAGCTTGGTCTCTTACAAGCAAACATTTCTAGTGATCATGGGCCAGACAACATCCTAGCCAGTGCGGCATCCAAAAGAAAATGGGATGCTGTTCCTTCCCAGGGGCAGCAGACTGTGTGCCCTCATGGGGAAGGTTCTAGACAGGGTAGCTGCCCAGAGGCAGGTTGCTAGGTGTCCCTCAGAAAGTTCTCTAGGAGCCTGCGTGAACTGCAGTACTGGGGGCTCCTACCTTCCTATACAGAAGGCAGCCAGAGGTTACCTTTATCCGGCCTGATAGGGGGTGCTTTGGGAACAGCTAAGTAAGAGTCCCGAATACACCAAAGTGGGCATGGTCTGAGCAACTCACCATCTGCAAGATGCTCACTACAACCTTGGACCTCATCTGGATGTCTGCTGATGACCATGAGGCCAGGAGGGAGGCCTCACCGAGGGCCAGAGGCACTCCTTTAAGAAACTGATACAGGCCAGGCATGGTGGCTCATGCCCATAATCCCAGCACTTTAGGAGGCTGAGGCAGGTGGATTGCTTGAGGTCAGGAGTTCGAGACCAGCCTGGCCAACGTGACAAAACCCTGTTTCTACTAGAAATACAAAAATTATCCGGGCATGGTGGTGCATGCCTGTAATTCCAGCTACTCAGGAGGCTGAGGCATGAGAATTGCTTGAACCTTGGGGGCAGAGATTGCAGTGAACTGAGATCACGCCACTGCATTCCAGCCTGGGTGACAAAGTGAGACTCTACCCCCCCTGTTCCCCCCCCTCAAAAAAAAAGAAAAGAAAAGAAACTGATATAGACCCAGGAGCCTGGGATAGGGACAGAACCCGCATCCCATCTATCTGGTGGTGTGGGGCTTCATCTTGACATGACTCCTTCAAAACCCTGTTGGCTTATGACAACTGACCTCCCAAATAACTTTCCTCTTCTCTTTCTCGGCCAGAGGTAATCAGGACAATGTGAGATTTCCCAGTGATTTTTTTTCTCCAACTGGTTTCCTGCCTTGTAGTTAGAGGAGACAACAGCAATCCCAGGAATTCTCAATATATGTATATTACTTTAGCTGAGAAAAAAATGTTTAAAGGATGGGAAAGTGAATACGGAACACCTCATAGAACGATTCTAAAGGAATAGATTGGTTCTGAATGTAAGATCAAAGTGCACTTGGAAAAGTGTAGAGATTGGAGAAAATCACTTTATATCTCTTTCTCCTAAAGCTGTGCTAAGTTCTCTTTAATGGCGATTCTGGGAAAAGGATCTAATTCCTTTAAAAGCTGGGCGGCCCTGCAGCTGAAGCCAAGTTGTAAAACTGTTTGGGATGTAGAAAGGTTAGTAAAGAGACGGACGGTATGGCCGTTTCTAACGATCTGATGGGAGGGGTTTTTGGAATGGTCTAAATGCTGGCTGCGAGGAAAGCAATGCTCGGAAAAATAACATCACGGGGCTTTTTATACGGCCCACTGGTATCGTGATGCAATGTGATTATTTTTCTGACTTTCTGTTTTTACCACAGGAAAAGGAAGAAACGAGGGAATTGGAGGAATGCTCAGATGCGTAATTACCAGTGCTTCTCTCAGATAAATTATAAACAGGCAGTTAAAGAATTCTACTACAGCTAGGAAACAAAGCAGGCTTTAAACACTTCAGATGTCAACATGCCCCAATTTTGAAGGCGCTAGAGCTGTGTATAACCCCAGAGATAATTTTTCTCCAAGGAATGATTCAGCAGAGTTAAAAAAAAAAAAAAAAAAGTAACTCCCACCTCCCCATTCCTGTGTGTATGGCAGACATCATTAATAAATCAAGGCAGATTTTTTTTTGTTTTTTTTCTTATGGAGCATAGATGCTGCTCCAGAATTCTCAGCAATGTGTGCCGAATGGATCAGAATTGGTGCGTGAACGGAACCAGCTAAAGAGGGACCTAGCACAGTAGTTAAAGTGTAGGCTCTAAAGTTCAGCTCAGCCAGTTAAGTGTTCAGATAAGTTTTCTTATCTGTAAAATGCAGTAACAAGAGGACCTGTCTTCTAGTATTGTTGTAAGGATTAAATCACCCCATCTAAAGAGTCTGGAGCAGGGACAAGAAGTAAATATTCAACGAATAGTGTTTAACATTTTTCTAGAATAAAGAGCTAAAGAAAGTCATTTACTGTTTAACCCTGGAGGAAGTACTAAATT
Source organism: Macaca nemestrina (assembly GCF_043159975.1). Lineage (NCBI taxonomy): Eukaryota > Metazoa > Chordata > Mammalia > Primates > Cercopithecidae > Macaca > Macaca nemestrina. Next base: position 18,699,263 of record NC_092128.1, read on the forward strand.
AAGATTTGGAAGCAACCTGTGAGTGGAAGATTTATTCAACAAAGATATTTAGCAACTACTCTTATTTGCTGAGCTTTGTACAAAGTGTTGGGGAGTATAATGCAAGGTACCAATATATAAATCTGGATCAAAGTTGACCTTTTTTTTTTTTTTTTTTTTTTTTGAGACAGGGTCTCACTCTGTCACTCAGGCTGGGGTGCAGTGGTATAAACATGGCTCACTGCAGCCCTGACCTCCTGGGCTCAAGTGATCCTCCTGCCTCAGCCTCCCATGTAGCTAGGACCACAGGTGTGCACCATTATGTCTGGCTAATTTTTGTAGTTTTTGTAGATATGGGGTTTTGCCATGTTGCCCAAGCTAGTCTTGAATTCCTGAGCTCAAGCTATTCATTCACCTTGACCTCCCAAAGTGCTGGAACTACATGTGTGACCCGCCACACCCAGTCTGGCATCCTTTTAAATGTAATAATATACTGACAAGTTATTTGTTTATAGTCAGTTGTTTTACATAAAATTTCAATTTAATAAAAAAAGAATAATCAGAAGATAAATGGCCAGTTAATTAAATATGGAAAGCTACTCGATTTTGTTAATAAACAGGAAAACAACTTAATACAACAATGGGAATGGGGGATGGAAGATTTGAGAAACAGAAGATCAATCTAGACATTTAACATCCAGATATAAAAAAATCCAGGAAAGGCCGGGCGCGGTGGCTCAAGCCTGTAATCCCAGCACTTTGGGAGGCCGAGATGGGCGGATCACGAGGTCAGGAGATCGAGACCATCCTGGCTAACACGGTGAAACCCCGTCTCTACTAAGAAATACAAAAAATAGCCGGGAGAGGTGGCAGCGCCTGTAGTCCCAGCTACTCGGGAGGCTGAGGCCGGAGAATGGCGTGAACCCGGGAGGCGGAGCTTGCAGTGAGCTGAGATCCGGCCACTGCACTCCAGCCTGGGCTACAGAGCCAGACTCCGTCTCAAAAAAAAAAAAAAAAAAAAAAAATCCAGGAAAACAGCCAGGCACAGTGGCTTACGTCTATAATCCCAGTGCTTTGGGAGGCCAAAGTGGGTGGATTACTTGAGTCTAGGAGTTCAAAACCAGCCTAGCCAACATGGCGAAACCCATCTCTACTAAAAATGCAAAAAATTTGCTGGGTGTGGTGGTGCACACCTGTAATCCCAGCTACTCGGGAGGAAAAGGCAGGAGAATGGCTTGAACCCAGGAGGCAGAGGTTGCAGTGAGCCAAGATCAGGCCACTGCACTCCAGCCTGGGCCACATAGCATGACTCTGTCTCAAAAAAAAAAAAAAAAAAAAAAAATCCAGAAGAGAGAGAAGAGGCAATTAAGAGGAGAAAAATCATCAAAGAAAGAATATGAAAGTATTTCTAAACCTGAAGGGCAGGCATCTCCAGATAAAGGTCGATTGAAGTCATTGGCAAAATCAATGAAAAGACCCCCATCAAGGCATGTTATCATGATACTTCTGAATCCCAAGGATAAAAGAAACAAACAAACAAACAAACAAACAAAAAAACCAAAAACCATGGTCGGGGGAGGGCAGGAAACTAATCATATGCAAAGAAACAGGAGGGAAAATAGCATTAGATATTTAAGCTATAATTTTATACCCAGCCAATCTATCAATCAGCTGTGAAGATAGAGCAAAGATGTTTTCAGACTGTAATGACTCAAAAAATACTCTTCAGTTAAAGGATAATTTTTTAAAAAAGTTTGTAAAACCATGACTCTCATACAAAAATAAAAAGAACACATTAAATATCTTAATATATTCACTTGTTGTTAATGAAGAAACCAGTAATGATGTTACAGCCAGTTTAAAGGAGAAGTTAGGCCACTCATGCTGGCTCCTGCCTATAATCCCAGCTCTTTGGGAGGCCAAGGTGGGAGGATCCTTGAGCTGAGGAGTTTGAGACCAGCCTGGGCAACAAAGTGAGGCCTGGTCTCTAAAAAAAAAAAAAAAAGAAAAAGAGAAGTTAAAGAAGTACAAATTTATTTAAGAATTGATAAATTTACGGCTGGGCATGGTGGCTCACGCCTGTAATCCCAGTGCTTTGGGAGGCCGAGGCAGGTGGATCACGAGGTCAGGAGATCAAGACCATCCTGGCTAACATGGTGAAACCCTGTCTCTACTAAAAATACAAAAAATTAGCCAGGCGTGGTGGTGGGTGCCTGTAGTCCCCCAGCTACTTCAGAGGCTGAGGCAGGAGAATGGCGTGAACCCAGGAGGCAGAGCTTGCAGTGAGCCGAGATCGCGCCACTGCACTCCAGCCTGGGTGACAGAGTGAGACTCAAAAACAAGCAAACAAAAAAAAGAATTGATAAATTTGCTGGGTGTGGTGACTTGTGCCTGTAATCCCAGCACTTTGGGAGGTTGAGTCAGGTGGATCACCTGAGGCCAGGAGTTTGAGACTAGTTTGGCTAACGTAGTGAAACGCTGTCTCTACTAAAAATACAGAAATTAGCCGGGTGTGGTGGCACACACTTGTAATCCCAGCTAGTCAGGAGGCTGAGGCAGGAGAATCGCTTGAACCTGGGAGGTGGAGGTTGCGGTGAGCCAAGATCATGCCATTGCACTCCAGCCTTGGCAACAAGAGTGAAACTCCATCTCAGCAAAATAAATAAATAAAATAAAATAAACTGATAAATTTATAAAGGAATTTGGAAACAAATTTGCAAATAGATAAGAACTATCTATTTTTTTGTGAGGGGTGGGGAGAGGAATGTGGATTGTTGCCTGTCTATAGATAAGAATTGTTTTGCATTGCTGTCAGTTATCTACAATTCACAGTTTCAAGGACAAAGAAAGGGACAAAGCCCTATTAATCAGAATTGGAACGCATAGTTTTTCACTGAAGCACAAATGCTCCAAGTACACTCCTAAGTAGAGAATATGTAATGTTTAAAAAAGAGAGAGACATGGGAGCCCCCAAATAAGGTCTAGGGTATCCAGTACCGGAGTGTGGCGAATCCCAGGACTACAGGAGACCGTTAGGCCAGACCCCAGCCAGCCCACACTCCAGGAGGAACGTGCCTCCCAAGAGGGTTCCAGGAAAGGAAAATGGAACTGATATGCTTGAGCATATGGAAAGTATCATGGAAAGGCCGTGGCAGAGATGTTCAACATTCTGGGGACCACTAATGATAAGTAATAAGAAATAAAATCAATTTAGAAATGAGGCATCTGCCAGGTGCGGTGGCTCACGCCTATAATCTCAGCACTTTGGGAGGCTGAGGCAGGCGGATCACCTGAGGTCAGGAGTTTGAGGCCAGCCTGACCAACATGGAGAAACCCCGCATCTACTAAAAATACAAAATTAGCTGGGTGTGGTGGCACAAGCCTGTAATCCCAGCTACTTGGGAGGCTGAGGCAGGAGAATTGCTTGAATCCGGGAGGTGGAGGTTGCGGTGATTGCGCCACTGCACTCCAGCCTGGGAAAAAAGAGCAAAACTCTGTCTCAAAAAGAAAAAAAGAAATGAGGCCATCATAAATTTTAGGAATACTGGGTGGTCATAAAAAAATGAAACTTGGTAATGTTCCATTTGACTTGCATAGTCATTATAAGGTGAATATTGACTATTTCTCCAAAAAGTGTGATAAAGCTGTGCCGGGGTGATAGGGGAGGGGAAATGAGGGGTGTCCATGTGGCAGAGTTAGATAGCCACCCACTCAAGTCAGCGAGTAATGTCTAAATATGATCAATTAACCAATAGCAGTAGAAGCATAATATTCACATATATGGAGATGAATCCAGAGAAAAACAGCTAGCAGAGCTGCCAGTGGCTGCCTCTGGGAAGTAGATCCCTGTGGTGAGAAAGCTTAGGTCAAAGAATGGCTGTTTTTCATTGAAAACGTATATACATACATACACACATACATATATATAGAATTATACATATATTAAAAATAAATTTGAAGAAAACGATTATATCCTGAAAAGGGCATATATTATTAGGTGCAGGTGGGATGCGGGCAATCGCAAATGCTTACTCAGGAAGTGCAAATTGGCACTGTCATTGTGGAAGGTCATTTGCATAATCCAGAGAAATTTTAAATGCACCTACCCTTTGAACTGGCTGTTTTACTTCTTGGCCTCTTTCCTCAGAGAATCACTTGCAGGTGTGCTTAAGGAAGCATGCCTCACAATGTTCCTGGAGCATTGTTTATAAGGTAAAAATAATAATGCTGTGGCCAGGTACAGTGGCTCACGCCTGTAATCCCAACGCTTTGGGAGGCCGAGGCAGGTGGATCACCTGAGGTCAGGAGTTCGAGACCAGCCTGGCCAACATGGTGGAACCCTGTCTCTACTAAAAATACAAGATTAGCCCGGTGTGATGGTGCACGCCTGTGATCCCAGCTACTTGGGAGGTTGAGGCAAGAGAATCTCTTGAACCCGGGAAGCAGAGGTTGCAGTGAGCTGAGATTGTGCCACTGTACTCCAACCTGGGCAATAGAGTGAGACTTTGTCTCAATAATAATAATAATAATAATAATAATAATAATGCTGTAAATGTCTGGTGAAAAAGGAATGGCAGTACAACAAAAGCAAAACAAAACAATAGTGTGGTTTTATACTGTGCTGTTGGCACATACTGTGTGCCTGAACTGCTGATAAGGCACAGCTCCCTAGACATGGTTTGGCGATAACCACACGTTTCAGAATAACATTAATGTTAAAATTGCAGTCAGGCCAGGCGCAGTGGCTCATGCCTGTAATCCCAGCACTTTGGGAGGCCGAGATGGGCAGATCGTGAGTTCAGGAGATGGAGACCATCCTGGCTAACATGGTGAAACTCCATCTCTTCTAAAAAAACAAAAAATTAGCCGGGTGTGGTGGCAGGCGCCTGTAGTCCCAGCTACTTGGGAGGCTCAGGCAGGAGAATGGCCTGAACTGGGAGGTGGAGCTTGCAGTGAGCTGAGATCGCACCACTGCCCTCCAGTCTGGGTGACAGAGCGAGACTCCATCAAAAAAATAAATAAATAAATGGCAGTGACACCCACACAAAATGCAACAATATATTTTTATATGTTCATACTATATTTATATACTATATTTATATAGTATGTGTATACATAAGGAAAGTTCTGGAAGCATATGTACATCAGCTGGTAACAGTGATCAAGTACGGACTTTATCTGTACTATCTTTTTTAGTTTGAAATGCAATGCTTTAAAATGTTGTTAAAATATTGAAATTGTGATAAAATACACATAAAATAAAATCGACCATCTTAACTTTTTTTGTTGTTGTTGTTGAGACAGAGTCTCACTCTGTTGTCCAGGCTGGAGTGCAGTGGCGTGATCTCATCTCACTGCAACCTCCAACTCCTAGGTTCAAGCGATTCTCCTGCCTCAGCCTCCCAAGTAGCTGGGATTATAGGCACCCATCACCACGACCAGCTAATTTTTGTATCTTTAGTAGAGATGTGGTTTCAACATGTTGGCCAGGCTGGTCTCGAACTCCTGACCTCAGATGATCTGCCCGCCTTGGACTCCCAAAGTGCTTGGATTATAGGCATGAGCTACTGCACCCACCCATCTTAACCATTTTTAAGTGTGCAGTTCAATGGTGTTAAGTACATTTACATTGTTGGGCAACCAGTCTTTTTCATCTTGCAAAACTGAAACTGTACCCAAACAACAACTCCCTATTCTTTCTTCCCCAAGCCCCTGGCAGCTACTATCCTACCTTCTGTCTCTATGGATTTCACAACTCTAGCTACTTCATACAAGTGGGTCTTTTTGTGACTGGCTGGCTTATTTCGCTTAACATAATGTCCTCAAGTTTCATCCATGCTGAGGCCTGTGTCGTGATTTCCTCCCTTTTGAAGGCCAACTGGTACTATCTTTTTTTTTAGATGAATCCTGCTCTGTCGCCCAGGCTGGAGTGCAGTGGCGTGAGCTCGGCTCACTGCAACCTCTGCTTCCCAGGTTCAAGCTATTCTCCTGCCTCAGCCTCCTGAGTAGCTGGGATTACAGGCGCTTGCCATCACACCCAGCTGATTTTTGTATTTTTAATAGAGACGGGGTTTCACTATGTTGGCCAGGCTGGTCTCGAACTCCTTACCTCAGGTGATCCACCTGCCTCTGCATCCCAAAGTGCTGGGATTATAGGCGTAAGCCACCGCACCCAACTTTTTTTTTTTTTTTTTTTAAGAAGAATGTATATTCATATTTTCAGTGAAATAAAAAATAAATACAGTTTTTGAAAGACAAAGCAAATACACACTTAGAAAAATAAACTTGAGGCTGGCCGTGGTGGCTCAAAAAAAAAAAAAAAAAAAGAAAGAAAGAAACAAAGAAAGAAAGAAAGAATAAACTGGAAGGAAATACACGAAACTTTTACTCATTTATTTCTGGGTCAGACATTTATGGTAATTTTAATTTTCTTATATATATCACGTTTTCGTTTGGATCATGTGTTATTTTAACACCAGAAAAAAAAAATCTAAGCATAAAAAGAAAGAAAGCGTGCCATCTGGTTTTGGTGTGTCACCCTGGGAAGCTCCACCATTTGGAAAGAGGAGTGCATCTGGCCTGGTGCCTGGAGATGGACTCAGTGGGCCTGGAGATACGGAAGGAACTCAAGTGCCTGAGGCCTGCGGCGTGGGTGTGGTCTGCCCTCAGGTCTCACTGCCTTCCTCCAGGGGGCCCACAGCCCTGTGCACCAGGCAGGGCCTCCAGCTTCCCTGGTGAGGACTGCAGCGGCTGAGGCTTCACCTGACCGTGGCTATGCCCATCCCTACATCTGTGCTGACTCCAGCCACCACCCATGTATGGGTCTGAGGCTGCTTGGATACAGCATCCATCTGAGATAGATGAATTGGAGGTCCTGGCTGCCCCGCACCTTCTGTGACTGAGCTGGACATGAGCTAGGCAGCAGCAAGGGTTGGGGGAGGGACACTTCAATATAACCTCAGCAGATGGGGCTGGACTTGGTCTTTTAAGCAGGGCCAAAACTCCCCACTCCCACCCAAATCAGTAGGAATCTTTTTAATTCAACAAACTGATTCTAAAGTTCATAGGGAAAAACAAATAACCAGGAACTTTCAAACCAGAACAGCAATGATAAGAGACTAACTCTACAGGTATTTGAACAACTTTTAAAGTCACATGGATTTTATGTTATTTTACTATTTTATTTTATTTTTGAGCCAGGGTCTCACTCTGTTGTCCACGCTGCAGTGCAGTGGTGCAAACACAGCTCACTACAGCCTCGATCTCCTGGGCTCAAGGGATCCTCCTGCCTCAGCCTCCTGTGTAGCTGGGCCACAGGCTCATGTCACCATGTCTAGCTAAGTTTTTAAAATTTTTTTGTAGAGTCAGGATGTCACTTTGTTGCCCAGACTGGTCACAAACTCCTGGCCTCAAGCAGTCCTTCCACCTCAGCCACCCAAAGTGCCAGGATTACAGGTGTGAGCCACTGTGCCTGGCCTTTATTTTATTTTTTTTATTTAACAGAGACAGGGTCTTGCTTTGTCACCCAGGCTGGAGAGCTGTGGTGGGAACACTGTTCACTCCAGCCTCGACATCTTGGGCTTGAGCGATCCTCCTGCCTCAGCCTCCTGTGTAGCTGGGACCAAAGGAGCACACCATCATGCCCAGCTAATTTGTGTGTGTGTGTGTGAAGAAAGAAAACACCCAGCTGTGTTGATTTTTAAAATGTGGTACTAGTCTGTAAATGGATAGACAACTCAATGGAATAAATCCAAAGTCCCAGAATAGACCGAAATACATACAGGAATTTCATTTCTAAGCAGGATATTAGTTTACAAAATGGGCTAGACACTTGGAATCACACTATTCAATTAATGGTGTTGAGACTTCTGGCTACCCATTCAGAAAGAAAATCGAATCTCCACATCCTCAGCTAAAATAAGATGCAGATTCATTGATATTAAAATACCAAAATGGAAACCATAAAAGCAGTAGTAAAATATGGGAGATAGAAAATCTTATGGCGGAAAGGCCTTTTAAAACAATGTCAAACCCAGAAATCATAAAAGAAAAGGTTGTTTTTTTTTTTTTTTTTTTTTGAGACCGAGTCTCACTCTTGTTGCCCAGGCTGGAGTGCAATGGCGTAATCTCGGCTCACCGCAACCTCCGCCTCCTAGGTTCAAGCGATTCTCCTGTCTCAGCCTCCTGAGTAGCTAGGATTACAGGCATGCACTACCATGCCCACCTAATTTTTTTGTATTTTTAGGCAGGAGGGTGGGGAAATTTAAAAAAAAGATTAAAAAAAGAAAAAAAAAGAAAATAAAGTACAATTATGTTCTGTATTTTTTGCCTATCAGTTTGGCAACATTTGATAATGCTTTATTGGTGTGTTGGTAAAGCTATGGGAAACCAGGTGATTTCAAACTTTGCTGATGGGAATGCGAATTGTGCACCTGTTTATTCCATTGAGTTGTCTATCCATTTACAGGCTAGTACCACGTTTAAGAAATCAACATGGCTGGGTGTTTTCTTTTTCTCCAAAAAGAAAAGTCAGTTGGGCATGATGGGGTGCAGATATACACACAGAAAAATTCTCCATTGATTAATCGATATTTGTTGCAGTGTTGTTTACACTAGCAAAAGTTTGGATACAACCAATAGAGGATTAGTTAAAGAAACCCTGGACATCAATATGATGAAACACTGTGAAGGCAGGAAGATTGGCAGCTGTGTCTTGATCTGAGATAATCTCCAACACAGAGCTAAAGGAAAACATCTGAGATGTAGAATAGTGTGCTACTATGTAAGGCTTTAAAAACAGAAAGTGATAGGATGTGGTCTTGAATTTTCAGCAGCACCCCCCAAAGGAAGACAATAGGAGATAAACACCCACACTGCCTAAGGAGAGACTCTAGAGCCCTCCTTGGTAGATGTATTAGTCTGTTTTCACACTGCCGATAAAGACATACCTGAGACTGGGTAATGGTTTTTGTTGTTGTTGTTGTTTGTTTGTCTTCTTTTTTTTTTTGGGACGGAGTCTAGTTCTGTCGCTCAGGCTGGAGTGCAGTGGCGCGATCTCGGCTCACTGCAAGCTCCACCTCCCGGGTTCATGCCATTCTCCTGGCTCAGCCTCCCGAGTAGCTGGGACTACAGGCGCCCACCACCGCGCCCGGCTAATTTTTTTTTTGTATTTTTAGTAGAGACGGGGTTTCACTGTGATCTCGATCTCCTGACCTCGTGATCCGCCCGCCTCGGCCTCCCAAAGTGCTGGGATTACAGGCGTGAGCCACCGCGCCCGGCTGTTTGTTTGTCTTCTGAGACAGAATTTTGCTCTTGTTGCTCAGGCTGGAGTGCAATGGCGCGATCTTGGCTCACTGCAACCTCCGCCTCCCAGGTTCATGCGATTCTCCTGCCTCAGCCTCCTGAGTAGCTGGGATTACAGGTGTGTGCCACCACACCCAGCTAATTTTGTATTTTTAGTAGAGATGGAGTGTCTCCATGTTGGTCAGGCTGGTCTCAAATTCCTGACCTCATGATCTGCCTGCCTCGGCCTCCCAAAGTGCTGGGATTATAGGCGTGAGCCACCGTGCCTGGCCTAGACTGGGTAATTTATTTATTTTTTATTTTTATTATTATATTTTTTTGAGATGGAGTTTCGCTCCTGTTGCCCAAGCTGGAGTGCGATGGTGTGATCTTGGTTCACCACAACCTTCACCTCCCGGGTTCAAGCGATTCTCCTGCCTCAACCTCCCGAGTAGTTGGGATTACAGGTGCGCACCACCACGCCCCACTAATTTTGTATTTTTAGTAGAGACAGGGTTTCTCCATATTGGCCATGATGGTCTTGAACTCCTGACCTCAGGTGATCTGCCTGCCTCGGCCTCCCAAAGTGCTGGGATTACAGGAGTGAGCCACCATGCCAGGACTAGACTGGGTAATTTATAAAGGAAAGAGGTTCAATGGATTCACAGTTCCACGTGGCTGGGGAAGCCTCACAATCACGGTGAAAGGCAAAAGGCACATCTCACATGGTGGGGGGCACAGAGGAAGTGAGAACCAAGCAAGAGGGGTTTCCCCTATAAAACCATCAGATCTCGTGAGACTTATTCACTACCACGAGAGCAGTATGGGGGAAACTGCCTCCGATTCAATTATCTCCCACTAGGTCCCTTCCACAACACGTGGGAATTATTGGAGCTACAATTTAGGATGAGATTTGGGTGGGGACACAGCCAAACCATATCAGGGGACTTCCTAAAAGGCCATCGACCTTTCCAGCAACCCGCCCCCATCACCTACCGCCTGCCTCTAGAAAGGCAGGCCAGAGATTCATTAGGGGAAAGATGGTGCTTTCTCCCCGTTGTGGGGTTGGGGAGGGCTTGGCCTCCCTGCAGCTGAGAGATAAGGGCTTCATGAGACCCAATCACAAAGAGCAGGGGTGTACATCAGGAAGGGAGCCCAGAATTTCCCACCCTGGCTGGCTGTTACTAAGTGTCTGAGTCCCAAGTCTTGTTGCCACAGGTGGACAAAAGTTCCTGGGGGCTTGTGGAGCGTTTCCTGCAAGTGAGATGGAGTCTCGTTTTGCGGAAGGCAGCATCGCAGGGCGACTAGAGCCTGCCCTTGGCATGGAGGCGACTGAGGGCAGAGGTGGGCCCAGATGGGTGGGGAGAGTGGAGCTGAGCTTCCTCCTGGGCCCAGTGTGTGCCATCGGATGCAGCTGCCTCAGGGCTGCCAGGGTGGGGGTCCTGGAGCTGGGAGAGAGCCACCCAGGCATGGTGCCACACAGAGCCCTCAGGAGGCGCTCCAGAAATCCTGCCCAGCTTCCAAAAGGATGAGAGCGATGGGCTGAATTGGGATCCCCCTCCCCAATTCATATGTTGAAGTCTTAAGCCCCAGAACCTCAGAATGTGACTGTAGTTAGAGATAAGGTCTTTAAATAGATAATTACATTTAAATAAGGTTTTAGGGTGGGTCCTAATCCAATAGGACTGATGTTCTTGTAAGAAGAAATTTGTGCACAGACCAGTAGGCAGAAAAGGCAATATAAAGACAGGGAGAAGGTGGCCATCTACAACCAAGAAGGCAGGCCTCCGAAGATACCCTGATCTCAGGCTTCCAGCCTCCAGAATGGTGGGACTGTAAGTTTCTGTTGCTTAAGCTGCCGTGTCTGTGGTTCTTTTGTCATGGCAGCCCGAGCCCACCAACACTGTGAGCCAGCACTGACAGCCAGAAGGCGCTCGGCCAAGAACAGAAGCCTTTCCACCTCCACAGCTCCCTGCTCTTCCCCATCCCAGAGAAGTCAGCTGTGCTAGGGTTAGGGGATCACTTGGCATGGTGGTGGTGGTCATGGGGTCAGGAGTCAAAAGAACAGGCCATAGCTCCACCCACTGCTGAGGGTTGCACTGTCTTTCTACCCAGAACTGGAGCTCTCAGGAGGGGAGAGACTTTGAACTGGATATAAATTTGAAGTTGTGATCTACTTTTTTTTCTTTTCTTTTTCTTTTTTTTTTTTTTTTTTTTTTTTTTGAGATGGAGTCTTGCTTTGTCGCCCAGGCTAGAGTGCAGTGGCGCGATCTCGGCTCACTCCAACCTCTGCCTCACAGCTTCATGCAATTCCCCTGCCTCAACCTCCCGAGTAGCTGGGATTACAGGCTCATGCCACCACACCCAGCTAATTTTTTGTATTTATAGTAGAGACAGAGTTTCACCATGTTGGCTAGGCTGGTCTTGAACTCCTGACCTCAAGTGATCTGCCTGCCTGGGCCTCCCAAAGTGCTGGCATTACAGGTATGAGCCACCGTGTCCAGCCAAAGTTTCGATCTACTTTGAACTTTTTCAATGTGGAAACAATTCTCATAACTGAAAGTTAGTGTGAAAGTGATGGAATCTCCCTTAGTCAATGTCATCAAGGAGCAAGGCAGGCAAATCAGACAAATCCTGCCTGCGAGTAGAAGAGAAAGCTGTGCTCTGATTGTACCACACTGAGATGAGCCTGTTGATTAATCGTGGTGAACATGTATGTGCTATGTACGCACTGACTGCCATGCGTAGGTCACGCTTGCTGATGTTTAGTGGATCTGTGGCGGCGGTGGAGGGGCGAACAGCAGTGGGAGGGGGATTTGTATTTTTTTCTTTTCTTTTTCTTGAGACAGAGTTTTGCTAATGTTGCCCAGGCTGGGGCGCAATGGCGACATCTCAGCTGACTGCAACCTCCACCTCCCGGGTTCAAGTGATTCTCTTGCCTCAGCCTCCCAAGTAGCTGTGATTACAGGTGTGTGCCATCACACCTGGCTAATTTTTTGTATTTATAGTAGAGACAGGGTTTCACCATGTTGGCCAGGCTGGTCTTAAACTCCTGACCTCAAATGATCCACTGGCCTCAGCCTCCCAAAGTGCTGGGATTACAGGCGTGAGCCACCACGCCTGGCCTGTATTTACTTCACTGTATAGAATTTTGACCTAAGTTCTGTTTTGTCTATTTTTAAAAAATCCAGTTCAGGGCCCAGTGCGGTGGCTCACACCTATAATCCTAGCACTGTGGGAGGCTGAGGCGAGCGATCACGAGGTCAGGAGTTCGAGACCAGCCTGATCAACATGGTGAAACCCCCGTCTCTACTAAAAATACAAAAATTAGCCAGGCTTGGTGGCAGGCACCCGTAATCCCAGCTACTCGAGAGCCTGAGGCAGGAGAACCACTTGAACCCAGGAGGCAGAGGTTGCAGTGAGCCGAGCTCGCACCACTGCATTCCGGCCTAGGCAACAAGAACAAACTGTATCTCAAAAAAATTTTTAAAAATCCAGTTCAGGCCAGATGCAGTGGCTCATGCCTATAATCCCAGCACTTTGGGAGGTGAAGGCGAGTGGATCACTTGAGCCAGGAGTTTGAGACCAGCCTGGGGAACATGGCAAAACCCTGTCTCTACAAAAAATACGAAAGTTAGCTGGGCATGATGGTGCACACCTGTGGTCCCAGCTACTTGGGAGGCTGAGGCTCTCCTGCCTGAGAGGTTGATGATACAGCGAGCCAAGATCATTCCACTGCACTCCAGCTTGGGTGATGGAGCAAGACCCTGTCTCAATAAAAAATAAAAATAAAAATCCAGTTCTTTAGGGCCACCCGCAATTCAGGTGACAGCCCTGTTTTCTCCCAACACTCCCTCATTTGCTACCTTCTGGATTTGGAGTGTGCCTGATCCGACTTTCCTCTTTCCCAGCCCTGACCTGGTGCCTTTTATACTATGCACATGCCTGGAAGAGACCCAGGCTTCTTCCTTCCCTTCCACCCTTGTATCTTTAGGGTTTCCATCATGCCCAGTGTGACAGCACCAGAACGTAGAGCTTAGTGGTTAAGGGCGCAAAGTCTGAAGTCACTACCCGGGCTAATAGCTTTATGCTTCAGCTTCCTCATCGCTGAAAAGGAGATGATAGTTCCGACCTCATAACGTTGTTGTGAGGATTATAGGAGCCAACACACGGTGCCATATGTAACTGAGGGTGGACATGCCCGTGGCACTGAGGGTTGGGCCCAGCAGCCATGAGAGGGGGCTCTAGTGGTCACTAGGAGACAGACAATAGGTTATGTCAGAAGGACCACGCGGAATGGAAATCCACCCAGCCAATGAGATTGGAGAGTGATCTCCAGCAGCAGCAACACAAAAGACATTCACTTTGCATGAAATGTCACCTAGACCATGGGGAGGACTGGGAGTCAGTTACCTTGGTGCTCTCCAAGAAGCCACATGTCCTGGGAGTCACACCCTTGTGTGAATCTGGACTGGGCTGATGACTGGCTTTAGTCAGCAGTGTGGCAGCAGGAGCTCCTCCTTCAGAACACCTGTACTGACCACACAGGGGGAAACCCCTAGGCGGCCAGCTTCCCCATTAGGCCCCTAGACGAGCAGCTGAAGAAAATCCAGAGGAAATTGTTATTTTTATTTTTTATTTTATTTAATTTATTTATTTTTGAGATGGAGTCTCGCTCTGTCAGTCGCCCAGGTTGGAGTGCAGTGGAGCGAACTTGGCTCACTGCAACCTCTGCCTCCTGGGTTCAAGCGATTCTCCTGCCTCAGCCTCCCAAACAGCTGGGACCACAGGTGCACATCACCACACCTGGCTAAGTTTTTTTTTTTTTTTTTTTGAGACGGAGTCTGGCTCTGTTGCCCAAGCTGGAGTGCAGTGGCCGCATCTCGGCTCACTGCAAGCTCTGCCTCCCGGGTTTACGCCATTCTCCTGCCTCAGCCTCCCGAGTAGCTGGGACTACAGGCGCCCGCTACCTCACCCGGCTATTTTTTTTTTTTTTTTTTTTTTTTTGTATTTTTAGTAGAGACAGGGTTTCACCGTGTTAGCCAGGATGGTCTTGATCTCCTGACCTCGTGATCCGCCCATCTCGGCCTCCCAAAGTGCTGGGATTACAGGCTTGAGCCACTGCGCCCGGCCAAGTTTTGTATTTTTAGTAGAGCCGGGGTTTCACCACGTTAACCAGGATGCTCTCGATCTCCTGACCTCGTGATCTGCCTGCCTCGGCCTCTCAAAGTACTGGGATTACAGGCATAAGCCACCGTTCCCGGCCGGAATTATTATTTTTTTTAAATGGCAGTCCCCCCCCTGCACCCCTGTTTAAGTTAGGATGGGGTCCCATTCTGCCTTCACAGTACTGGGACCCCCGCATTGTCTGGAAAGGAGTCTGACTAGCCTGCTAGAGAAAAGCTCTGGAAAAGCCCATCCAGCATTTCAGCTTCCCTCCAGCTGAGCCAGGCCCCAGATGAATGCCCGCCCATGGGTGAACACCAGCAGGGCCAGCAGAAAATGACCCAGCGGAGCCCAGAGCTGGGAACGAAACGGCTGTTGTAAGCCACTTCATTCTGGGGTGGTTTGCGACATAGCAGTAGGTAACTGGGACAAGGACCAAGTGCTGTTTTTGCTGCTTTGTTTGCTTAAGAGATCCCTGGAGTTCTTGTAGCCTGGGTATAGCAGGAGAAGAAGGGGAGCCTCCCCGAGCAGGACCCCCTGGTTATTTGCATGAGCTCCAGATCTCCTGGCATCACTGTAATTCCCTAGCAGTTGACCTTGGTTTCTGTGTGGGAGGAAGGAGGCAGCTGGATGGAGGGGGAAGAGACGAGAATGTAGAGGAGACCCACCTGTGTTCAAAGCCATCTCTGCCACGCCCCGGTTGTATGACTGTGGGCAAGCTATTAAATTTCTATGAGCTTCATTCCTCATCTGTAAAATGGATCTCCTTACAGAATTGTTGCAAGGATGACAAGACGTTACATGTAAAGCAGAACAATACCTTAACATAATAGGTTTCCAAAACATGATAGCTGTTATGATTTTACCTCCTGAGAGCTGGGGGCAAAGGGGGCTCTAAGACTGGTGGGTCAGGCCCTGTGGGACCCAGAAATGTTCTGTTGCAGGGATCAATAGCGTCATCTCCTTGTTAGGAAAAGAGTTACCCCCAGCACCCAATATTTGCCAGTTCCTACCCCAAACACGGCTGGGCTCATGTCTTAGATAAGGTGTCTCATTGCCCCATTAGGCCGCCGGCTGTCCTGGAGCCAGTGTGTTCAGAGGGTCCCTGGGCTCAAGTCTAGGAGGATCATGCCATCTGATCCCACCGAACATGAACTGATCCGATGCCTGAACTGATTACACTGAGTATGAGACCCAACCTAGCCAGCTCCCCAATCCAACCTACGGACCAATCACTGAAACCTGATATTTCAAGGAATCCTGAAGGGGTCATTTTTAGAAATTGCTATCCTCCTTGATGAAGTTGGAATGGGGTCTAACTGCAGAGGATAGAAAACTCCCCAAATACCAATGGCTTAAACAGTAGTTTCTTTATTTTTCATGTAAAAGAAATCCAGAGCTGGCTCCATATGTTATAGGGACCTCGGCTCCTTTCTTTCCATCCTGCTGTCCTCAGCCTTACAAATACTTACTTCATAGTCCATAAGGGCTGCCAGAGACCCCAACATCACATCTCTGTTTGTTAACAGAAGAAACAGGAGAGAATGAATGAAAGGAGAGAATGAAAAGGTGACCACTTCCTTGCAAGGAGCTTTCCAGCCAGTAAAATGTAAGCAGAAGTATGAGGAACACTCATACTTAATCACAAGCCTAATGACAAAGCTATACCTGGCTGCAAGAGGGATTGAGAAATTAAGTCCTAAGTAATAAAATCAAAGTTCTATGGGTGACAAAGAAGTTCTGAAGCTAGACAGTGGTGGTGGTTGCACAACCTTGTGAATATGCGAAACGCTGAATGCTTTAAATGGGTTAAAATAGTGAATTTTGTTATGTGTGAATTTTACCACGATAAAAAAAAAATCAGAGTTCTGTTCAAAAGGAATAGGATGCAAATGAATATTGGAGTAGACACCCAGTGGTCTTGCTATGCCTGGTTTTTTAATTGCAACCATTTAATAGTATCAGGTATCTCAGGATCATGTGCACACCTTGTAGTCAGGGGCCGGGGTCTGTGACTCGGAAGCTGGGGAGGGTTGCTGGCTAGCAACGTTCATCATTAGGATTTAGCAAAGAAGCTTCCTGAAAGCGAGGGATACCTGTATTGGCAACTGGAGGTGCGTGGAATTACATCCCATGATCTGAAGCAGTTTAGTTAAAAGTGGGCTTTAGGATAAATAAGTATCCTTCCTTCCTTCCTTCTTTCCTTCCTTCCTTCCTTCCTTCCTTCCTTCCTTCCTTCCTTCCTTCCTTCCTTCCTTCCTTCCTTCCTCCCTCCCTCCCTCCCTCCCTCCCTTCCTCCCTTCCTCCCTCCCTCCTTTCTTTTCTTTTCTTTCTCTCTTTTTCTTTCTTTTTTCTTTGTTTCTTTCTTTTTATTTCTTTTTTCTTTTTCCCCTTCCTTCCTTCCTTCCTTCCTTCCTTCCTTCCTTCCTTCCTTCCTTCCTTCCTTCCCTCCCTCCCTCCCTCCTTCCTTCCTCTCTCTCTCTCTCTCTCTCTCTCTCTCTCTCTCCTTCTTCTTACTTATTTTTGAGACAGGGTCTTACTCTGTCACCCAGACTGGAGTGCAGTGGTGTGAACATGACTCACTGCAGCATCAACCTGCTGGGCTCAAGCAAACCTCCCACTTCAGCCCCACAAGTATCTGGGACTACAGGTATGCACCACCCTGCTCAGCTAATTTTTTAAAACATAGACACAGGGTCTCGCTATATTGCCTCAGCTGGTTTCGTTTGCTTGTTTGTTTTTAGAGATGGGGTCTTGCACTGTGCCCAGGCTGGAGTGTAGTGGTGCAACCGTAGATGGCAGCTCACTGCATCCTTGAACTTCTGGGCTTGCATGATCATCCCACCTCAGTCTCCCAAGTAGCTGGGACTACAGCTGTGCGACTCCATACCTGGCTAATTTATTTGTAGAGATGGGGTCTTGCTATGTTGGCCAGGTTGGTTTCAAACTCCTGGATTCAAGCGATTCTCCTGCCTCAGCCTCCCAAAATGCTGGGATTATAGGTGTGAGCCACCATACCAGGCCCAAACAAGTTTTATTATTATTATTATTACTATTATTATTATTATTTTTGAGACAGAGTCTCTCTCTCTTGCCCAGGCTGGAGTGCAGTGGTGCGATCTTGGCTCACTGCAACCTCCATCTCCTGGGTTGAAGTGATTCTCCTGCCTCAGCCTCCTGAGTAGCTGGGATTACAGGCTTGTGCCATCATGCCTGGCTAATTTTTGTATTTTTAGTAGAGACGAAGTTTCACCATGTTGGCCAGGCTGGTCTTGAACTCCTGACCTCAGGTGATCCGCCCACCTTGGCCTCCCAAAGTGCTGGGATTACAGGCATAAGCCACCACTCCCAGCCCCAACCAAATATTCTTATGTGGTGTATAAGTCTGTGTGGGCTGCCCTAACAAAATGTACAGACCTGGTGGCTTAAACAGCAGAAATTTCTCACAGTTTTGGAGGCTGGAAATCCAAGATCAAGATGCCAGTCAATTCAGTTTGTGGTTTGTTCTCTTCCTGGCTTATAGACAGCTGCCTTCTTGCTGTGTCCCCACATGGCACAGAGAGCGAGAAAGAGAGAGAGAGGAGTGGGGAGAGTCAGCCCTTTCTGGTGTCTCTTCTTATGAGGACACTAATCCTATCAGATCTGGGTCCCATTATTCTGACCTCATCTAACCTTTGTTAGCTCCTTTAGGTCCTATCTCCAAATACAGTCACATCGGGGGTTAGGGCTTTGATACGGTTTGGATCTGTGTTCACCCTCAAATATACTGTGGAAGTATAATCCTCAATGTTGGAGGCAGGGCCTGAGGGAGGTGATTGGATCATGGGGGTGGTTTCTCATGAATGGTTTAGCACCATCTCCCTTGGTGCTGTCGTCGGGATAGTGAGTTCTCATGAGTATCCCCCTCTCTTTCTTCCTCCTGCTCCGGCCATGTGAAATGCTGGTTTCCTCTTTGACTTCCGCCATGATTGGAAGCTTCCTGAGGCCTCCCCAGAAACGGAAGTTGTCATGCTTGTATAGCCTGGGGAACTGCGAGCCAGTTAAACCTCTTCTCTTTATAAATTACCTAGTCTCAGGTATTTCTCTATAGCAGTGCAAGAACAGACAATACAGCCTTCAGCATATGAATTTTGGGGGAACACAAGTCAGTCTATACAACATGTGGTCAGGATAGAGTCATGACTTAATGATGCAGAGAAAAATGAATGTATATCCCCCCTAGCCAGCGTTCTAGAGGCAGTCATAGAGCTTTATTATCCACCTCCCATTCAATGACCATTTTCTCCCATTGTTTTCCTGAATAGTCCAGGCCGGGCCAAGTGTTTGCTTCTGAACTTGATCTGATAGCTCTTTGTAACCTGCAGCCCACATTCAGGATTTCCCTGTTTCTGAAAACACCAGGGAAAGCTTTTGTCCAGATGGCCTGCATTTTCACTCCACCCCCAAAACAAAGGGGATGGTCTCCTGCCTTGCATGAAATGTCACCTAGGAAAGAAAGCAGGGAGGATATTGCAGAGACCAAAGCAGGGAGTATGACTAAAAAGTGACTTGGCCACCTCTCCTGCCTCAACTGTCCCCAGAGGACTGAGTCTGGCCCATTTGTCCAGGGCAGGGAACAGGACGGGAGAGATGGGGAAGCGAGAGGGTTAAGTCTGTCCAAGCCTTTCAATGTGATGAGACAAGTGTGGAGTGTCTGCCAAGAACAGGTCAGGTTCAAAACAGGAAACCCGAGGGTAATGATGGGCACTTCTCTGTCGATTTTACATGGATCTCTAGGGAAAGTACTGGAACTGATCTCATTCTATATACATATATATATATTTTACAACTCAGATTGAAGAGGAAGTGCACAATGAGCTCTGCAGCTTTGCCAGTGATGCTAATCTCTTCCAGGTGCTGAAACACTAAGGTAATGGGGAAACGCTGTAGGAAGCTCCGACTGCCCTTACTAGGAGGCCAGGAGACTGGCCCTTGCAGGGGCACGAGTGAAGTGGGGTACCCAAGGGCAGAGCCAGGCTCTGCTGCCCTTATTCTCACAAGCTGCAGCAAATGTACTCCCTGATTTCCTGCAGCTCCCAGTGTTGGTGTGGGCAGCGGGGGAGAGGTGGGATGGAGTGTTGGGGGCCCTGGCCCTCTTGGGAGCCCCTGTAGCAGCCCTGCCTCCTTCCTGACCTGCGCACAGAAGCTGGGCTTTCCTGGATACTCCTGGGTTTCCCTCCTTGTGCACTGCTTGGCTGTGTGGGTACCTCCGTTTCTTCTCCACTGTTCTTGCCCAGTTCCTCCTACCTGCTGTGAGAACTGATGACCTTCCTCAGCCTCCAACTTCAACCCTCCTCTCTGCTTGACTGGAGCTTGGTGAGACCTTAACCTGTTCCACTCCTAGATACTGCACCCTCAGGCATCGTGTGCTTTCTCCCACTCCTTCCAATTAACATGGCCCATGGGACAGCCCCTTGTCCCTTCTGCCCAACCTCACTCTACTCCAACAAGCATTTGCTAGGAGAAGAGAGAAGCCCCACCTCCAAGTCTTTTCCTAGAACCTGCCAGGTGTTCTCCATCTTGCCTTCCCTGATTCTCTGATACCTGCTGGGATCTTAGCCTCAGCGTCAGGTATTTTCTTCAGCTTAGTCGGCTACAATTTCAGATATATTTATTTGGTTTGTTTGATTTCACCTTGGGACTTCTTTTCCCACCTGCAAATGGTTCTGATCCTTGCTTTCAGGCACCACAACCAAGGATAACAAATGTTCTCGTGGCACCAGGGAACCTTCCAGCCAGGACTGCTCTCCACAGACTGAGAGGTTAGGTTAGAGAATTTGTAGGAAAGAGAAAGGCTTCTAAGGGGGAGAGATTTAGCTTTGTTCTACTGCATATATTAGTTATTATATATTAAACTATTCATGTGCTATCACTTAACATACACTAATTTATATACACACACACACACACACACACAAGGCTATAGCCGGCCAGGTGCGGTAGCTCATGCCTGTAGTCCCAGCACTTTGGGAGGCCGAGGCAGGCGGATCACCTGAGGTCAGGAGTTCAAGACCAGCCTGGCCAACATGGAGAAACGCTGTCTCTACTAAAAATACAAAAGGTAGCCAGGCATAGTGGTGCATGCCTGTAATCCCAGCTACTCAGGAAGCTGAGGCAGGAGAATCGCTTGAACCCAGGAGGCAGAGGTTGCAATGAGCCAAGATCATGCCACTGTACTCTAGCCTGAGTGACAGAGTGAGACTTCGTCTCCAAAAAACAAACAAACAAACAAACAAAAATGCTATAGTTTCAGCTGATGGGAGGGCAAGCAATGAAAGAATCGATTCAGGCAGGGATCCTCAGTGAGTAGCAAGACCATAGGTGAAAAGTAGCTGAGACAGAGAGTATCTGCATGGTGCCAAAATATCGCCCTGCAAAATTACTTGCTAATTCACAGAGGAATATAGTTACTTTACGAAATAAAAATCGACAATCAAGTGACCAAATTTAACATCATTAATAGAGGGTCTACAAGACATTATGGGATTCTCGATGTCATGCAATGTGAAATGTTCCTGCCCCAAATGTTGACCTTAATCTTTTCCTTTTTTTTTTTTCTTTTTGAGATAGAGTCTCACTCTGTCACCCAGGCTGGAGTGCAGGGGTACAATCTCAGCTCACTGCAGCCTCCACCTCCCGGGCTCAAGGGATTCTCCTGCCTCAGCCTCCCGAGTAGCTGGGACTACAGGCGTCTGCCACACACCTGGCTAATTTTGTATTTTTAGTAGAGATGGAGTTTCACCATGCTGACCAGGCAGGTCTCGAACTCCTGGCCTCAAGTGATCTGTCTGCTGGTATTACAGGTGTGAGCCACTGCGCCCCGCCTGATCACTTTAATTTTTCAACCAATGATCTTGGAAGGAAATAAGCCCCGATGCCCCAAGACATCTGTATTAGTCAATCACTTCTTCAGAGAAACAGAACTAATGGGATGTATGTATATAGAGGGAAGAGATTTATTTTAAGGAATTGGTTCATGTGATTATGGAGGCTGAGAAGTCCCAAGATCTGCAGTTGGCAAGTTGGAGACCCAGAAGAGCCAATGGTGTAGTTCCAGTCTGACTCAGGCAGGAGGAATTCACTCTGACTCTCAGGAGGGTCAGCCCTTTTGTCCTATTCAGGCCATCAACTGACCGGTTGATGCTCCTCCATCATTAGGGAGGGCGTCTGCTTTAATCAGTCTACAGATGTAAATGTCATTGTCACCCAGAAACACCCTCACAGACATATCCTGAATAATGTTTGACATTAACTTTAATTAAATTAATGTTGACACATAAAATTAACCATCACTGCATCCTTTGTGTGTAACAATGTTTTTTCTTTTTACTTTTTAAATGTGGTTATTATAAAGTTTTTCTTTGTCTTAATTTTTTTTTTGTTTCTATAGGTTATTGGAGAACAGATGGTGTTTGGTTACATAAGTCCTGTAGTGGTGATTTGTGAGATTTTGATGCACATATAACCCAAGCAGTACACAATGCACCCAATTTGTAGTCTTTTATCCTTCACCCCCTTCACACCCTACTCTTTCCCTGAGTCCCCCAAATCCATTGTGTCATTCTTATGCCTTTGCATCCTCATAGCTTAGCTCCCACTTATGAGTGAGAAAATACAATGTTTGATTTTCCATTCCTGAGTTATATCACTTAGAATAATAGTCTCCAATCTCATCCAGCTTGCTGTAAATGCCATTAATTCATTCCTTTTACTGGCTGAGTAGTATTCCATTGTATAGATATACCACAGTTTCTTTATCTACTCATTGATTAATGGGCATTTGGGTTAGTTCCACATTTTTGCAATTGCAAATTGTGCTGCTATAAACATGCATGTGAAAGTATCTTTTTCGTATAATGACTTCTTTTTCTCTGGGTAGATACCCAGTAGTGGGATTGCTGGATCAAATGGTAATCCTACTTTTAGTTCTTTAAGGAATCTCCTGTGTGTAACAAACTGAGTTCTCTCCTATGCATCTTGAATGGTTCTAGTATAACTAGTCATTCAGTCTTTCTATATTCTGTAGTTCACATAAGGGACCCCTGCTCAGAAATCTGTTTAGAGGAAATAAAAAGATAGAGGGACAAGTTAAATGGCACTACAAGAAAACAATCAGAAAAATCCAGAATGTGGAATATCTTTCAAAACCACTAACATAGTTTCTTTTAAAAGTCAATGTAAATATATATATATATACAAATTCTATATATATATATATTTTAAAATAAACTTTTATAAAATAGAGACAGGGTCTCACAATGTTACCCAGGCTGGTCTCGAACTCTTGGGCTCAAGTGGTCCCTCCACCTTGACCTCCCAAAGTGCTGGGTTTACAGGCATGAGCCACTGTGCCCAGTCACTTATGTAACTTCTTTGGGCCATACTTTCCTCATCTGTAAAATGGACATAATATCATCTACCTTGCAGAGCTACTGAGAAGATGAAAGATACTGAATATAAAGCTCTTGGTACAACGCCTAGACACAACGGATGGTAGCTACTTTACTATTTTACTACAATTACTTGTGCTAGTTTTTGGGAAACCAATAAAGGTGACCAAAATGCAGTGTAAGGGAAATACAGGTAAATATGAAAGGACTCTGCCTTACTCCAGAATATGGAGTACTAGATAAAAGCACAGGAGCAGAGAGTTCAGAAAACCAAAACAAAACCCATAAGCCGTAAAAAATATTGATAAATTTGACTATGTAAAAAATAGAAATTGGGGCCGGCGCAGTGGCTCACACCTGTAATCCCAGCACTTTGGGAGGCCGAGGCAGGCAGATCACGAGGTCAGGAGATTGAGACCATCCTGGCTAACATGGTGAAACCCCGTCTCTACTAAAAATACAAAAAAATTAGCCGGGCATGGTGGCGGGCCCCAGTAGTCTCAGCTACTCAGGAGGCTGAGGTGGGAAAATGATGTGAACCCGGGAGGCGGAGCTTGCAGTGAGCAGAGATCGCACCACTGCACTCCAGCCTGGGTGACAGAGCAAGACTCTGTCTCAAATAAAAAAAAGAAAAATAGAAATTGGGCCGGGTGGTTCATGCCTATAATGCCAGCACTTTGGGAGGCCAAGGTGGGCGGATCACCTGAGGTCGGGAGTTCGAAACCAGCCTGACCAACATAGAGAAACCCCATCTCTACTAAAAATATAAAATTAGCTGTGCTGGCACATTGCCTGTAATCGACAGGCTGAGACAGGAAAATTAGGTTGAACTCGGGAGACAGGGGTTGCAGTGAGCTCAGATCACACCATTGCAGCATTCCAGCCTGGGCAACAAGAGCAAGACTCCTCTCAAAAAAAAAAAAAAAAAAAAAAAAAGAAAAAAAAAGAAATTCTGCAAGGCAAAAATCACTATAAACAAAGAACAAACTGGGAAGAATATTTTCTTTTTCTTTCTTTCTTTCTTTCTTTTTTTTTTTTTTTTTTTTTTTTTTGAGATGGAGTCTCACTCTGTTGCCCAGGCTGGAGTGCAGTGCGTGATCTGGGCTCACTGCAACCTCTGCCTCCTGGGTCCAAGCGATTCTCCTTCCTCGGCCTCCCATGTAGCTGGGATTACAGGCATGCACCACCATGCCCAGCTAATTTTTCTATTTTTAGTAGAGACGGGGTTTCACCATATTGGTCAGGCTGGTCTTGAACTCCTGACCTCATGATTGACCTGCCATGATTCGCCTGTAGCGCTGGGATTACAGGTGTGAGCCACCGCGCCCGGCCGAATATTTTCAATTTATATCAAGCAGAGCTCACGTCCTTACTGAGGAAAGACATCCATACATTAGGAGAATGACCTGCAAAAAGCCTAGGGAGGCCGGGCCGGGGGGTTCACGCCTGAAATCGCAGCCCTGCGAGAAGCCGAGGTGGGCAGATGGCTTGAGCCCAGGAGTTCAAGACCAGCCTGGGCAACATGGTGAAACCTTATCTCTACAAAAATACAACAATTATCTGGGCGTGGTGGCATGTACCTATAGTCCCAGCTACTTGGGAGGCTGAGATGGGAGGATTGCTTAAGCCTGGCAGATTGAGGCTGCAGTGAGCCGTGATTGCGCCACTGCACTCCAGCCTGGGCGACAGAGCAAGTCCCTGTCTTGAAACAAAATAAGCCTACAAAAAGGGAGCCCAGAGAACATAAATTCCATGGTTTCTCCAGGCCCTTCCAGAGGCACCCATCGGGATACAAGGCAGTGGGACAGATAGTTCTTTAGGCTTCATAATATCCCAGCTGAAATACCTCTCTACAGCCTCCATATCCCTCTTCTCTGGATTTTATACTAAGTCCTCTTCAGACACATATTAGGAACCAATAAATATCTGTTGAGTGATTTCACATGTTAGAGTGCACTTGTTTCCTAGGGCTGCCATTACCCAAGTGCCACAGGCTGGTTGGCTTAAAACAATGGAAAATTCTCTCTCACCGTTCTGGAGGCTAGAAGTTGGAAATCAAGTGTCAGGAGAGCTATGCTCCCCCTGAAGGCTCTAAGTGGGGGGGCCTTCCTTGCCCCTTCCTAGCCTTTGGTGGCCCAGGCATCCTCGTCTTATGGCAGCATGGCCCTACCCTCTGCCTCCCTCTTCACACAGTCATATTCCCTGTGTCTTTGCATCTCTCTGTGATATCTCCTCATCATATAAGGATACCAATTGTTAGATTTAGGGTCCACCTAAATTTACATCCATAATGATTGCATCTCAAGATCCTTAACTAATGACATCTGCAAAGACTTTTAAAAATAAGACCAGGCCAGGCACGGTTGCTCACACCTGTAATCCCAGCACTTTGGGAGGCCGACGTGGGCAGATCACAAGGTCAAGAGATAGACTATCCTGGCCAACATGGTGAAACCCTGTCTCTACTAATAATATAAAAATTAGCTGGGCGTGGTGGCACACACCTGCAGTCCCCGCTACTTGGGAGGCTGAGGTTGCAGTGAGCTGAGATTATGCCACTGCACTCTAGCCTGGTGATAGAGTAAGACTGTCTCAAAAAAATAAAAAAAATCATATTCTAAAGTTCTGGGTGGATGTGAATGTATTTTGTGGGCAGGGGGTGAACACTACTCAACCTGCTACACAGAGCTTTTTCAGTTGCAAATGACAGGAAACCTCATATAAGGAGCTTAAATAAATGATTATTGGCAATCCTAGCAAAATATATCTAGTATGTTACCCTGAACAATATCAGGCTTTGATGAGGTTACAAGTCCCTCTCTAAACTAATCGCTGCAGCCAGGCCAGAGGCTGTACCTGAGCTGTTGAGCCAGGGGTAGATTCAGTTCCACGGAAAGCACACAGACTGAGGAGGTTGTCTGCAGATACCATTACCAGGAGAAGGGGGAGCTGGTGCTAGGTGGTAGAAAATGTAGTCATCCGCTAGCATGGTCTTCCTCCACAGTCAGTCAGCTCTTGGGCAGCAGTGACTCTTCTCATATCTGTATTCCAGGGACTTGAAGAACAGCAGGCCTTCAAATAAATATTTCCTGAGTTGTTTTTGAATTTTTTTTTTTTTTTTTTTTTTTTGAGACAGAGTCTCGCTCTGTCGCCCAGGCTGGAGTGCAGTGGCCGGATCTCAGCTCACTACAAGCTCCGCCTCCCGGGTTCGGGCCATTCTCCTGTCTCAGCCTCCTGAGTAGCTGGGACTACAGGCGCCCGCCAACTCGCCCGGCTAGTTTTTTGTATTTTTTAGTAGAGACGGGGTTTCACTGTGTTAGCCAGGATGGTCTCGATCTCCTGACCTAGTGATCCGCCCGTCTCGGCCTCCCAAAGTGCTGGGATTACAGGCTTGAGCCACCGCGCCCGGCCTGTTTTTGAATTTTTAACATCATTCAGTCTCCAAGGGCTTCATTCACAGTAAATCTGCGATCCAGCGTCTGATCCAGGGCGAGCCTTCCCCACGGAGGCACTGTCCTTTGTAAGGCCCTTCTAGGTAGACCGGCTGGCCATCTGTTGTGTAACCATTCATTCTTCAAAACTTCCGTAAAAGAGAAGCAAGAAAGAAGGGTTTGGATCTTGTTAGGGTCAAAGAAGGGCAGGAGAGAAATACAAGTGGTAGATGAAACTGAGCATCAAAGAAATACATCCCCACTTTCCCCTTGGTTCTAACACGCACACACAAATCTCATTATCTGCAGGGTTGGAGTATTGTTACCCTCACATACCCTGGAGCCCTGGTGGAGAATACAGGATTCTGGGTTTAGGCATGTGTCATTCAGTGGTTTAGGCCTGAAATATTGTGCCTTAAACACCCACAGAGGGGCCTTATATCCCAAACACCAGAAGAGCCAATGCCCAGAGGGTGAAATCAGACAGCCCTTAAGCTAGATGAAGCTGGAATTGGTAACCACACTGTGGAGTTTAATTTGCTGACCTAGATGTAGTTTGCAGCCCACAAAATCTCATACCACAGCAAAGCTTTTTCTTGTGCTGAGACAGCTGGCTGAGCGTGATGTTGCAATGACTCAGTTCTCAGTAAAGGGTCTGAAGAAATTAGGGGCAGGGCTACAGCCCCAAGACCACAGCCCCAAGAGACCTTCCTGTTTATTCCATGGGTGAGAGAAGGGGAACCTTCTGTTTGTGGGCACTGGTATTTCATCAGAAGAGACAAGGCTGGGCTCTGGGTTTGAGCTGTGTGTACACAGTCAACACATGACAGTCAGACAATTATACTCAGAGTGAGAATTCATACCTGGCCACACAGGCCAAAAGCATCTCTAAAAGCTGTTCTTGGCCGGGCGCGGTGGCTCAAGCCTGTAATCCCAGCACTTTGGGAGGCCGAGGCGGGCGGATCACGAGGTCAGGAGATCGAGACCATCCTGGCTAACACGGTGAAACCTCGTCTCTACTAAAAATACAAAAAACTAGCCGGGCGCGGTGGCGGACGCCTGTAGTCCCAGCTACTCGGGAGGCTGAGGCAGGAGAATGGCGTAAACCCGGGAGGCGGAGCTTGCAGTGAGCTGAGATCCGGCCATTGCACTCCAGCCTGGGTGACAGAGCAAGACTCCGTCTCAAAAAAAAAAAAAAAAAAAAAAAGCTGTTCTTAGGCTGGGCGTGGTGGCTCATGCCTGTAATCACAGCACTTTGGGAGGCCAAGGCGGGTGGATCATGAGGTCAGGAGTTCGAGACCAGCCTGGCCAACATGGTGAAACCCTGTCTCTACTAAAAATACAAAAATTAGCTGGGTGTGGTGGTGCACGCTTGATGTCCCAGCTACTCAGGAGGCAGAGGTTGCAGTGAGCCGAGATCATACCACTGCACTCCAGCCTGAGCGAAAGAGCAAGACTCCATCTCAATAAATAAATAAATAAATAAATAAATAAATAAATAAATAAAAGCTGTTCTTAAAACTATGTGAATCAAATCATATTTTTTCCTTGACTTCCATTTTAAAATTGGACATAGGTTTATATGAGGAGGCCTAATTCAAGAAAACCAGAGTTGAAAACTCTGGGGACTAGGAGGACTTCCCATTAAACGTAGCCAACTGAGCATGTGCATACTGCTGGGCCTCCTCCCAAAACCCACTAAAATGTGAGTCAAGAGACTTTTTTTAAAAAAGCATAGGTCCATAAGAGAGGTAAGAGCAGAGAGAGGCATCAAAAAAATGTTTAAGCTGGAAATTTGATTAAGAGATAATGAACCTCACATACCAGAGTACAAGGTCTCAAAATGGGGAAGCCAAGAAAACAAGCCAATCCATGCCTCTGAAACACCCCCAAAGGCCTAGGAATTGGAGGCACCAGAAACTTCTGAAAAGGCATGGCTGTGGCTGAAAACTAGAGCACTGATTAAAAGTTTTCTTCCAGCCTGGGCAACATAGTAAGACCCCATCTCTACAAAAAACACAAAAATTAGCCAGGCGTGGTGGTGCACACCTGTGGTCCCAGCTACTCAGGAGGCTGAGGCAGGAGGATCACTTGAGTCCAGGAGATTGAGGCTGCAGTGAGTCATGCTCGGTTCACTGCACTCCAGCCTAGGCAACAGGGCAAGAAAAAAATAAAAATAAAAAGTTTTCTTAAGCAATAGTTAAGGTTGGGTACGGTGGCTCACGCCTGTAATCCCAGCACTTTGGGAGGCTGAGGCGGGTAGATCACTTGAGGTCAGGAGTTTAAGACCAGCCTTGCCAACATGGTGAAACCCCATTTCTACTAAAAATACAAAAATTAGCCAGGCATGGTGGTGCATGCCTATATTCCCAGCTATTCAGGAGGCTGAGGCAGGAGAATCATTTGAACCTGGGAGGCAGAGGTTGCAGTAAGCCAAGATGGTGCCACTATACTCCAGCCTGGGCCACAGAGTGAGACTCATCTCAAAAAAAAAAAAAAAAAAAGATAGTTAATCCCTGCAATTCTTCCCTTAGCCTATGCAACAAGCTACTACCTTCTCTCAGCCTTCATCACAGACGGACCACTTATTGTATGGGGAGTTTGAGTTAGAGGAACTTTGGACTTAGGAACAACTGAAGGTGGAAGATTAGTACCAAAGAAGGGGGATGAAATGAAAGTCAATGTACCGGCCAGTGAACCCGTGCTGTCCTCACATTTGACTCCTAGACACTGGTAGGCATATTTATAACTATGGGGAGGGAGTTCAGAGAACTCCCCTAGAAAACTGACCACCAAAAGAAGAGACATGGAAAAGTATCATAAGGGAGTCCCCTAAGAATGACTGGCCCCTGTCTGATCACCCCATTCTAAAATCACTCCATCATACATGAAAATCTTTTTTTTGTTTTGCTTTGTTTGTTCTGTTTCATTTTGAGACAGAGTCTCGCTCTGTCATCCCGGCTGGAGTGCAGTGGTACAATCTCGGCTCACTGTAACCTCTGCCTCCCCGGTTCAAGTGATTCTGCTGCCTCAGCCTCCTGAGTAGCTGGGATTACAGGCATGCGCCACCACGCCCAGCTAATGTTTGTATTTTTATTAGAGATGGGGTTTCACCATGTTGGTCAGGCTATTCTTGAACTCCTGACCTCGTGATCCACCCGCCTCAGCCTCCCATAGTGCCGGGATTATAGGCGTGAGACACCACGCCGGGCCTGTTTTGTTTTTTGAGATGGAGTTTCACTCTTGTTGCTCAGGCTGGAGTGCAAGGGTGCAATCTTGGCTCACTGCAACCTCTGTCTCCCAGGTTCAAGCAATTATCCTGCCTCAGCCTCCCGAGTAGCTGGGATGCGCCACCACGCCTGGCTAATTTTGTACTTTTAGTGGAGATGGGGTTTCACCATGTTGGTCAGGCTGGTCTCAAACTCCCAACCTCAGGTGATCTGCCCGCCTCAGCCTCCCAAAGTGCTGGGATTACAGGTGTGAGCCACCACATCCGGCCCTACTAATTTTGTATTTTCAGTAGAGATGGGGTTTCACCATGTTAGTCAGGCTGGTCTCGAACTCCCGACCTCAGGTGATCCACCTGCCTCACGCTCCCAAAGTGCTGGGATTACAGGTGTGAGCCACCATGCACCTGGACGCAAATCTTTTTTAAACCAGGGTTTTCGTATGTAATTCTTAAATAGGAATAGACAACAAAAAACAGCTAGATAATTTGTGAAAAGTCTCTATCATGAGAGACAGAGATCAAAACAAGCAAACAGAAAAAAAGAAGAACCTACACAGAAGAGAGCCAATAAAGGGAGGAGAAGAAAAACAAACAAACAAACAAAAAAAACCACACAACAATACATATGCTCAGAGAGATAAAAGTAGATTTTTATGTCCATGAAAAATAAGAATAGGATTGTCTCCATTGGATTCTGCAGAAGCAGATGCTGAAACAGTTTGCAGTGTGAGATATTTCTTAGGGATCAACTGTTACGGAAAGGGTGAGGAGGAAACAGAATCAGGCTTAGGGAGAAGTCAAGCGATGATGCAGGACTCATGAAGCCCTGGCCAACTCATGAGGAGCATACAGCAGCATACATCAGGGTTGTTCTGGGTTGGGCCAAAATTGCCAGGCATTTGTATCCTGGTCTTGATCAGTTGTTGGACTAGCCTGGGATAGGTGTGCCCTTAAGCAGGGCAGCTGCAGCCAAGGCAGTCCCGAGAAAGAGCTGACAGCAAGGTCAATGTGTGCTCCCTGAAGGTGGATCTGCACAGTGTATCCCCCTGCCCAAGGATATTGTTTCTTTCTTTTTCTTTTTCTTTTTTTTTTTTTTTGAGACAGAGTCTTGCTCTGTCACCCAGGCTGGAGTGCAGTGGTGCTCACTGCAACCTCCGCCTCCTGGGTTCAAGGGATTTTCCTGCCTCAGCCTCCCGAGTAGCTGGGATTACAGGCATGTGCCACCACGCCCAGCTAATTTTTGTATTTTTAGTAGAGGTGGGGTTTCGCCATGTCAGCCCTGCTGTTCTTGAACTCCTGACCTCAGGTGATCCACTGCCCTCGGCCTCCCAAAGTGCTGGGATTACAGGCATGAATCACTGCACCCGGCCAATATTGTTCCTTAAAACTGCATATTCAACTAATAAAAGCATTCAAGGAAGGTTGAGCTGTGATCGTAGAAACTAAAAAATCAAGAGGTCAGGTGTGGTGGCTCATGCCTGTAATCCCAACACTTTGGAAGGCTGAGGCAGGAGGATATCTTGAGCCTAGGAATTCGAGACCAGACTGGGCAACATAGTGAGACCCTGTCTCTACAAAAAATAAAAAATTTGTCAGGCATGGTGGCACATGCCTGTTGTCCCACCTACTTGGGAGGCTAAGGTAGGAGGATCGCTTTAGACTGGAAGTTTAAGGCTGCAGTGAGCTATGATCACACCACTGCATCCTAGCTTGGGTGACAGAGCGAGACCCTGTCTCAAAAAAAAAAAAAAAAAGAAAAGAAAAGTCAGAAGATAAAGTTGAAAAAAATTGCAGAAAGTAAGGAAAAAGGGTCAGAAAATAGGAAAAAGACAGTTAGAAAATCAGAGACCTTTTAAATCAATTTAGGAAGTCTGACATTTGAGCAATTGGAGTTCCATAAAGAGAGAATACAGAAAATGGAAAGGAGGAAATAATGTTTTACAAAATAACAGTAATTCAAGAAAAAAAATTCTAAAATGGAAGACCATATGTTTCTAGATTGAAAGGGCCTACCCGAGTATCCAAGGCAATGAATGGAAAAAAAATCGCTACCAAGGCACAACACTGTGAAATTTCAGAACAACTATGAATAAGAAGATCTAAAAAGCTTCCAGGATAAAAAAAAAAAAAATAGCAGGTTATGTACTATGGATCAGAAATGGCAATAGCTTTCCTCTTCTCAAGCACAACGCTGGAAGCCGGAATGTGATGAATTCAAAGCTAACATGCAAGTGTGAATGAAGCATGAAGACATTTTGAGAAATGTAAGCTTTCAAAATTTTAACCTCGCAAGCAGCCTTCCTTATTTTATTTTATTTTTTATTTGAGATGGAGTCTCGCTCTGTCCCCCAGGCTGGAGAGCAGTGGTGTAATCTGTGCTCACTGCGACCTCCACCTCCCGGGTTCAAGTGATTCATGTGCCTCAGCCTCCCAAGGAGCTGGGATCACAGGTGTACACCAGTGCGCTTGGCTAAGTTTTGTATTTTTAGTAGAGACAGGGTTTTGCCATGTTGGACACGCGGGTCTTGAACTCCTGGCCTCAAGTGATCCACCTGCCTCAGCCTCCCAAAGTGCTGGGATTACAGGCAGAAGCCACCACACCCAGCCCAAACAGCTTTTCTCAGGAAACTATAGGATGATATACTCCATGAAAATGAAGGAATAAATAAAGAGGAAGCCTTGAAGGCCAGGAAATGGGAAGAGAGCAGAGTTGGGAGCAGGAGGATAGTGATGGAGGACTTGAGGATGTCTCCTAGAAAAACACATGAAACCAGCAGACAACGTGCTATGTCTAAATACAGTGAGCAAAGATTTACATTTCCAGTAGAGTGTGGAGAAGAATTAGCAATAGGTACATAGGCAGTTGAACAAATACAAAGTGAGACAATATTTATCTTCAGGGAAAACAAGAAAAAGTTTTTACCAGATAGGAAATATAATCATGTTACACTTCACAGCTCAGCCATGAATAATGGTTGCATTGTCAGAATAAACACCGGCTACTGATTAAACCAGAAATTGCAACACAAGCAAATTAGGAGGATAGGGGAAGAGAAGATATATGATAGCTAAATCCTTGTTTTCCAAAGAAGGAAGACAACAGATAATAAATGCAACGGAGAAAACCAGAGAAGCTGGTGAAAGCTAAAAAGAGGCTGCTTCTGATAATCAAGGGTGGGAATAGTGGGGAAGGAATTGCTTGCTTTAAGATTTTAAAGATTATTTTACTTTTCAAATAATACAAATATGTTATCTGTTAATAACTAAAGAAAGATCATTATTGAATTACAGAAGAAGTTAAACTACTAGTGGCTATTATTTATTGAGTGCTTATAATATGCCAGAAACCATGGTAGGCATTTTACTGATAGTATCTTATTTATTTATTTGTTCATTTATTTGAGACAGGGTCTTGCTTTGTCACCCAGACTGGAGTGCAGTGGCACAATCACGGCTCACTGCAGCCTCAACCTCCTGGGCTCAAGCAATCTTCCCACCTCAGCCTCCCGAGTAGCTGGGACTACATACGTGCACCACCGTACTGGCTAATTTTTTTTTTTTTTTTTTTTTTTTGAGACGGAGTCTTGCTCTGTCGCCCAAGCTGGAGTGCAGTGGCGCGATCCTGGCTCACTGCAAGCTCCGCCTCCTGGGTTCACGCCATTCTCCTGCCCCAGCCTCCCGAGTAGCTGGGACTACAGGCGCCCGCCACTGCGCCCGGCTCATTTTTTGTATTTTTAGTAGAGACGGGGTTTCACCGTGGTCTCGATCTCCTGACCTTGTGATCCGCCCGCCTCGGCCTCCCAAAGTGCTGGGATTACAGGCGTGAGCCACCGCGCCCGGCTAATACTGGCTAATTTTTTAAATTTTTTGTAGAGATGGGGTTTTGCCTTCTTGGCCAGGCTGGTCTGGAACTCCTGGCCTCAAATGATCTGTCCACCTCAGCCTCTCAAAGTTCTGGGATTACAGGTGTGAGCCACTGTGCCAGGCCTCTAATTTGGTCTCTAAATAAACAAATAAATAAAACAAGATGCCCCATCAGACACTGTAGAGCAGCGATTCCCACCTTTTTCTGCACTTTTGAAAGGACAATGATCATGTACGCTCCTTACTCCCACCTGGGAGTCCAGGGTTACACATAATTCCTCACTGTAAATTCATCCTTTTCTCTCCTACACAAGGAAGAATATCTAAATAAGTTAGTTAAAGTGACATTATTTTTGGAATAACCTAAAATCTTCTCAAACATAATTTTTTAAAAATAGATCGGCCAGGTGCAGTGGCTCACTCCTGAGATCCCAACACATTAAGAGGCCGAGGCGGGCGGATCACCTGAGGTCAGGAGTTTGAGACCAGCCTGGCCAACATGGTGAAATCCCGTCTCTACTGAAATACAAAAAAAAAAAAAAAAATTAGCTGGGTGTGGTGCCGCACACCTGTAATTCCAGCTACTCGGGAGGCTGAGGCATGAGAATCACTTGAACCCGGGAGGGAGAGGCTGCAGTGAGCCAAGATGGCACCCCTGCACTCCAGCCTGGGTGACAGAGGGAGACTCAGTCTCAAAAAATAAAATTAAAATAAAATAAAATAAAATAAAATAATAAAATAAAGTAGACATTACAAATCCCAGGATCTTAACTACTGTTAGTAACCAGGTCCCTGTGGCTCACAACCATTGGAGGAAATGCAGCCACACAGGGCCTTGGAGACGTGTCTGCGGCTCCACACTGAGTTGATGGCAGAGCCCAGAGCCCCTGCCTTTTATAGCGCGTGTTAACAGAACAACTGGCTAGGATGTACTTCTACAGATGGTGGCAAGTGCATGAGGCTTGACCATCTGAGCAAGCTTGTCATGGGGCCAGAGCTCTTTCTTTCCCTGTCAGGGCCACTCTTTACAAATGTACCAAAAAAGCTTTTATTGTCAGAGAAAAATAATTCCATTTTGATCTAGATATCGTGTGGAGTCCATTCCTTCAGTAAACTTTTTTTTTTTTTTTTTTTTTTTGAGATGCAGTCTTGTTCTTGTAGCCCAGGCTGGAGTGCAGTGGCACGATCTTAACTCACTGTAACCTCTGCCTTCCAGGTTCAAGTGATTCTCCTGTCTCAGCCTCCTGAGTAGCTGGGATTACAGGTGCCCACCACCACACCTAATTTTTGTATTTTTAGTAGAGATGGGGTTTCGCCATGTTATAGCTCGAACTCCTGACCTCGTGATCTGCCTGCTTCGGCCTCCCAAAGTGCTGGGATCACAGGCATGAGCCACCGCGGCCGGCCAGTAAACATTTTATTGAATATCTATTATGTGTCAGTTAAGGCAATAGCTAGGCTGGGTGTGGCAGCTCATGACTGTAATCCCTCCTCTTGGGAGGCCGAAGTGGAACCATTGCTTCAGTCCAGTTGGAGACCAGACTGGTCAACATAAGGAGACCCTGTCTCTACAAAAAATAAAAAATTAGCCAGGCGTGGTGGTGCAAGCCTATAGTTCCAGCTACTCATGAGACTGAAGCAGGAGGATTGCTTGAGCAATCCAGGAGGTCGACGCTACAGTGAGCCGTGATGGTGTGACTGCACTCCACTCCAGCCTGGGCCACACAGTGAGACCCTGTCTCAAAATAAAATATAATTTAAAAGGCAATAAGTAGACCAGTGGTGTAAACAAATTCTTTTTAAGAAACAAAATCTTTTTTTTTTTTTTTTTTTTTAAAGAAACACAGTATCTGACAGACATGCAATATTACAATGGAGATGAAAATAGGGCTGTAGCCACTGAAGGTGGTAGGTAGGGATGGAAGAGATTCATCCTGTTCACTGTGCTTCCTCCTCAACCCGACCTGGGGTCCCACGTGATGCTTTGCAGAGCACACTTAGAAAAAAGCTACAAAGCGTTCTACTGACAACTAGCTGGAGCCTGTGGATATTCAAAATAAATAGATTTACTTTGGATATAATTCCCTTCTGTGACGTATATGTCCAATAATAAATTGCTAGACACTGTTACATTGATCAGTGCTCACTGAAATACTCGTTATCTTTGTGTGAGAGTGTATGTGTGTGTTGTGTTGGTTGATTTAGTTTTACATACATTTGTACTGTTTCTCAAAAGAATGCATCTTATAATTAGGGTTTGTTGGCAGAAAAAAAGTTGCAGGGGATTTGAATATATCCATTTGGGTTTATAACATTAACCAGTATTTATCAACTTTTGCAGAGCATTAGAAGCACCTGCAAGTTCCTATTAAAAAATAGTAATGCTTGTTAAGAACATGTATTCTTGGCTGGGCACGGTGGCTCACACCTGTAATCCCAGCACTTTGGGAGGCCAAGGTGGGTGGATCACTAGGTCAGGAGTTTGAGAACAGCCTGACCAACATGGTGAAACCCTGTCTCTATTAAAAATACAAAAATTAGCCAGGTGTGGTGGCACACACCTGTAATCCCAGCTACTTAGGAGGCTGAGGCAGGAGAATCGCTTGAACCTGGGAGGCAGAGGTTGCAGTGAGCCGAGATCGTGCCACTGCACTCCAGCCTGGGCAACAGAGTGAGACTCCGTCTCAAAAACAAACAAACAAACAATCAAACAAGCAAACAAACAAAATATTCTTGGGCCCTGCCTCAGACATATGGAAATAGAACAGGACTATGGAGGGGGGAATTAGCAGGAATCTATGTTTTTCCTTCAACCTTTTATTTTGAAAATATTCAAACTTACAGAAAAATTGAAAGAATACAGCAACCACCCCATACCTTCTACAAAGATTCCACAATTAACATTTTACCACATTGAGTTTTTTTTTTTCCCTCTCTCTCTCTATCCCCTCCTTCTTCGCATCTACAGAATTTCTTACTGAGACCTTTGAAGGTATATGTCAGACATCATGACACCGCATTCATGTTGTGGGTTACACTGTGTCCCAATGAAAGAAACGCTGACGTCCTAACCTCTGATACCTTGAATGTGACCTTAGTGGTAAATAGGGTCTTTGCAGAGGTACTCGAAATGAAGTCACACTGGATTAAAGTGGGCCCTACATCCAATAACTGCCGTCCTTATAAGGGAGAGAGAGAGTTGAAGACATGGAGAGACACACAGGGAAGAAGGCCACCTGATGTTGCTGATGTTGTCACCAACCAAGGGACGCCAAGGATTGCCAGCAACTACCAGAGGCTGGAAGAGGCAAGGAAGACTCGTCCCTAGAGCCTTCAGACAGAGCATGGCTCCACCAACACCTTGATTTTGGACTTGAACTGTGAGAGAAGAAATTTCTGTGTTGCAAACTACCCGGCTTGTGGCAATTTATTACCGCAGCCCTAGGAAACTAATACAACTCCTGAATACAGGTGTTACCTAAATGTGGGCATTTAGTGGGACTCGGGGTATTCTCCCCATAACCAATATCATTAGCACGCCTAAGAAAATTAACAATAATTTTATGATATCCAATCCATAATCAGATATATCCAATTGTTCTCAAAATATCTTTTATAGATATTTTTCCTTTTTTTGATCCAGGATCCAATCAAAATATCTTACATGCATTTATTATGTCTCTCTAATTTCTTTTATTCTAAAATAATTCATCATAAAAAATGACTTCTTGATGTGTCCAGGTTTTAAAGAAAAAAATTATTCTCAAGCAGTAAGAAAGACTTAATTCAAGACTATTGCAATAGGAGTGCTGCGATAGGGGAGTGCGATCTGGCTCAGCTCCGAGTACAAGGACAAGTGGGGGTTCACAGCCAAAGAGCAGGATGAGGGGTCAGTGGACGGGAAATTACTAACAGGAATTTCCTGGTCTTGAACTCCCAACCTCAGGTGATCTGCCTGCCTCGGCCTCCCAAAGTGCTAGGATTACAGGTGTGAGCTACCACGCCTGCCTTTTTTTTTTTTTTTTTTTTTTTTTTTGAGACAGAGTCTCGCTCTGTCCTTTCCCATTAATTCTAAATTGCCAATAATCATAGTTTAGAATGAGCTTGATCGACCCATGATGGGAGACATCAAGCGTAGGTGATTCTTGCTAAAGACAGGCTAAGGGCTTAGATATCAAGGAAGCGGGGTGAGGTGCTTGATCAGATAGCTAGGGTGGAGGGATGACTTGGCAGGATTCTTTGTAAGACTGGCTGGGCAGACCAAAGACAAGACGGGGGCCAAGGTCCAGGCCTAGTTGAAAAGAGGGCTCAGAGGAGTCTGACTAAAGTTTGGTCAGGGAGACAGCCTTTGTCACAGGTTAGTTGTCTCATAGTACGTTCCACACTGTGCATTTGTCTTTTCTTTCCTTTTTCTTTTTTTTTTTTTTGAGATAGAGTTTTGCTGTTGTTGCCAGACTGGAGTGCAATAGCGTGATCTCAGCTCACCACAACCTCCGCCTCCTGGGTTCAAGTAATTCTCCTGCCTCAGCCTCCCAAGTAGCTGGGATTACAGGCATGCACCACCATGCCTGGCTAATTTTGTATTTTTAGTAGAGACGGGGTTTCTCCATGTTGGCCAGGCTGGTCTCAAATTCCTGACCTCAGGTGATCCGCCCGCCTCAGCCTCCCAAAGTGCTGGGATTACAGGCGTGAGCCACCGCGCCCAGCCTTACATTTGTCTTTTCATCCTTTTGGTGGGATTTAACTTGTTCCTCTATCACCATTAAGTCATGAGGCTTGATTAGATTCATGTTTATCACATATGGCAGGAATAATTCATAGGTGGTAGTATTAAGTATTTCAGATTACATCACATCACAAAGTGCATAAGTGCATAACAGCTGCACTATTAGCGATGCTTAGTTGTTGTTTTTATTTTTATTTTTGGAGACGGGGTCTTTATTGCCTAGGCTGGTGTGCAGTGGCATGATCATAGCTCACTCACTGCAGCCTTGAACTCCTGGGCTCAAGCAATCCTCCCACCTCGACCTCTGTAGTAGCTGGGACTGCAGATAAGTGCCACCTATGCCTGGCTAATTTTTTATTTTTTGGTAGAGACAGAGTCTCACTATGTTGTCAAGGCTGGTCTCGAACTCCAGGCCTTAAGCAATCCTCCTGCCTCAGTCTCCAATGTGGTGGGATCACAGGCATGAGCCACTGTGCCTGGCTGAGTTTGATCACTTTGGTAAGGTGAGGACCACCAGCTATCTCCATTGAAAAAGGCAATTTTCCCTTTGGTAATTTGCAAGTCATCTGCAGGTAATACTTTAGCCCAATGTGAGTATCTTGCTCTGCAATAACCTTTTGTCCAGTGGTTTCATCAAAAATCTTTATTTAATTGGGGGTTTCCAAATAGTGATTTCTAATGCTATCATTCCTTTCAGTTTTATTAGCTGGTATTTCCCTTCCTTTATTCCTTGTTTTGAATATCACTAGAGAGTTTTAAAAATTGTGTTATCAGGCCAGGCACGGTGGCTCATACCTGTAATCCCAGCACTTTGGGAGGCCAAGGTGGTCAGGAGTTTGAAACCAGCCTGGCCAATATGGCGAAACCCCGTCTCTACTAAAAATACAAAAATTAGCCGGGCATGGTGGTGCGTGCCTGCAGTCCCAGCTACCCAGGAGGTTGAGGCAGAACAATCTCTTGAGTCTGGGAAGCGGAGGATGCAGTGAGCCGAGGTTGTGCCACTGCACTCCAGCCTGGTTGATGGAGCGAGACTCCATCTCAAAAAAAAAAAAAAAAATTGTGTTACCAACTATATTGAGTATTTATTTTGATGTTCGGATTGACCTAAATTTGGCCAGTAAAATTTCCTTCAAGCTGGTTGCCGTCTTGGAACACTTCTTTGTCTTCTGGCACAATTTGATGGCCCAGGCTCACTTTCCCTGCCCCAGACTGGGGACCCACCATTTCTCCAAGGGGCAGAAAACATGGTCATCCTCTCAATTACCTAGAGCAATGGTATCACATTCCACCAGCCTGGCCAACATGATGAAATCCCATCGCTACTAAAAAATATATAAAAATTAGCCGGGCATGGTAGCGGTGCCTGTAGTTCCAGCTAATTGGGAGGCTGAGGCATGAGAATCGTTTGAAGCCTGGAGGTGGAGGTTGCAGTAAGCTGAGATTGTGCCACTGCACTCCAGCCTGGGTGACAGAGCAAGACTCTGTCTCAAAAAAAAAAAAAAAAAAAGAAAAAAAAAGAAAAAGAAAGAAAGAAAAAAGAAAACAGAATAATGGTATCACATTCCTTACCTATTTAAAATCAGCTTAATAGTAGCTAATGTTGATCAAGTGCTGGGCACTGGGCCACATGTTTCCATGCATCGTCATTTAATTCACATGTTAATTCTTTACAGTAGATTATGTTACTTATCCCTGTTTTACAGATGAGGAAATCAGGGTGTGGAAAAGTTAAGTAAACTGCCCAGGTCCTCTCAGCTGGCAAGAGGAGGAGCTAGCAATTGGAACTCTAATCATTCTGCTGCCAAAGCCCACGCTTGGAACCACCATAATCTATTGACCATTTGGCTACAAAAGAAAACTCCTTAAGCAGCACTGCACTTGATAATATCTACATTTTTAAAAACAACCATGCTTTAAGGTAATAGGTATTAAGCAAAATTTAGGGAAAGAAATCCTTGAGTACAATCTGGAAACTTTCTCATTCCCTTTTTTTTTTTTTTTTTTTTTTTTTTGAGCTGGAATCTTGCTCTGTTGCCCAGGCTGGAGTGCAGTGGTGCGATCTTGGCTCAGGTCCAGCGATTCTCCTGCCTCAGTCTCCTGAGTAGCATGTGCCACCACGCCCAGCTAATTTTGTAGTTTTAGTAGAGATGGGGTTTCGCCATGTTAGCCAGGCTGGTCTTGAACTCCTGACCTCAGGTGATCTGCCCGCCTCGGCCTTCCAAAGTGCTAGGATTACAGGTGTGAACCACAGCACCTGCCTTTTTTTTTTTTTTTTTTTTTGGAGACAGAGTCTTGCTCTGTCCTTTCTCATTGATTCTAAATTGCCAATAATCATAGTTTAGAATGATCTTGATCGACCCAGAATATGAGGAGAAAGCTTTCTTAAAACTCAACCAGAAGACTTATCATGAAGTGAATTGGAGCAGGGACTTTGGACCAAGGGAATGCTGAAAGCCCTTCCAGCTTCTCACCTGCGAGTCTTTTCTGTGCTTCTGAGATGGTCCATTCAGAGCTTAAGCTGTCCAGGGTAATGAAAGTGTTAGTGAGGGAGAAGAGAAAGCTGCTATGATGATGTAACTATGCCAGGTTGTCTTTGTCACAGGGTGCTGGGGAAGGGGATAGGGAGGGGGACACCTGCCAAGTTGGGGGCTGTGACTGCTTGGACAAAGGAGCGCCTTTTTCTTTTTTTTTTTTTCTTTTTTTTTTTTTTTTTTTGAGACGGAGTCTTGCTCTGTCACCCAGGCTGGAGTGCAGTGGCCGGATCTCAGCTCACTGCAAGCTCCGCCTCCCGGGTTTACGCCATTCTCCTGCCTCAGCCTCCCGAGTAGCTGGGACTACAGGCGCCCGCCACCTCGCCCGGCTAGTTTTTTTGTATTTTTTAGTAGAGACGGGGTTTCACCGTGTTAGCCGGGATGGTCTCTCGATCTCCTGACCTCGTGATCCGCCCGTCTCGGCCTCCCAAAGTGCTGGGATTACAGGCTTGAGCCACCGCGCCCGGCCAGGAGCGCCTTTTTCTAACCTGCACAGAGGTGCAGACAAGCACTGCAGGCTAGCAGAGGCCTGAGCGGAGTCAAGTTCTTTCAGTTTAAAGTTGACTGTTCTAGGTTCAAGGGTGAATGACTTTCTATTATCTCTTAATAAAGAAAACTTCCTCCTCCCAACAAGAATTTCCAGTTGTGGTTATTAGCCTAGGTGTAACCGAAATTGAAAAGTAATTGTATTTCTCTTTTTTTTTTTTTTGAGACGGAGTCTCGCTGTGTCGCCCAGGCTGGAGTGCAGTGGCCGGATCTCAGCTCACTGCAAGCTCTGCCTCCCGGGTTTTTACGCCATTCTCCTGCCTCAGCCTCCCGAGTAGCCGGGACTACAGGCGCCCGCCACCTCGCCCGGCTAGTTTTTTGTATTTTTTAGTAGAGACGGGGTTTCACCGTGTTAGCCAGGATGGTCTCGATCTCCTGACCTCGTGATCCGCCCGTCTCGGCCTCCCAAAGTGCTGGGATTACAGGCTTGAGCCACCGCGCCCGGCCGTAATTGTATTTCTCTTAGCCGCTAAGGTTGCCTCCAGCAACCTGCCCGTGTCCTGCTCTCACTCTCAGGAGGAGAGTCTTTCGCCTTGTATTCCTTTTTTCCCTCCTCCACATGGACTTTAGGGTCCAGTTTTAAGTCCGGGACCTGTTTAGTAACTAGCTTTAATCACAGGGCACCAAGTCTCTGGCCTCTCCATGCTTCCTCCTTCCCTTCCTGGGTCTTAGCCAGGACAGGGAGCAGTACATACCTGAGTACACAGAGCAGTGGTGAGAGGTGTCCCAGGGAGCCATCTCAGGGAACCCATTAAGATAAAGGGGAAGAATAAACAGAAGCAGATGTTCCTTCAGCCCCAGTTCCCAGCCCACTGAAAAACAGGAAGCTGGGATGGCAGCTGATAAGGGCTGTCTCCAGGGCTGGGCCGGGACTCCTTGGAGCCAGGGGCTGGGTTGGGTTTCTCAGTCCTCATCTCTCCAGGACAGTCTCTTTTTCCTTTTCCTTCATTACTAGGAGAAAGCACAAACACAGTCCCCCATTACCACAAATTATGCAGTTGAGGTCCCACATTTGGGGAAATTGCAAGGGTCAGCCCATCCAGAGTGCAATGGATGAGCCTTGCCCTGGGCAGATCATTTTTGTGATCATGGTATCTCCCCCACCAGGTAAGTATCTCCAGGCCAATCTTTTTTCCCTACCATGGGGACAGGTCAGAGGCACTTTACCTCCATATGAATACAAATCAAATTGTATTCACATTCTATCATTAATGCCTGCGGCCACTTGAAATTCAAAAGATGGGGCCAGTGTCTCAATTCAAAAGTTGGGGCTGGTGTCTCAGTCTGTAATCCCAGCACTTTGGGAGGCCAAGGTAGGTGGATCACTTGAGGTCAGCAGTTCGAGATGAGCCTGGCCAACATGAAGAAACCCCATCTCTACCAAAAATATAAAAAATTAGCCCAGTGTGATGGCAGGCACCTGTAATCCCAGCTACTTGAGAGGCTGAGGCAGGAGAATCGCTTGAACCCAGGAGGTGGAGATTGCAGTGAGTCGAGATCACACCACTGCAATCCAGCCCAGCCTGCATGACAGAGTGAGACCCTCTCAAAAAAAAAAAAAAAAAGAAAGAAATTCAAAAGATGTGAACTTCCAAGGTGGAGACTGCAGACATGCACACACATATGTACACGCCACACACATGCATGCACACTATACATGTACATACATGTGCACCCACAGGCACACACATACAATACACTATGCACATGTGTCACACACATGCATGTACACACGTACCATGTACATGCACACACACATACCAAACACACACACGTGCACATACAAGCCCTCATCTAGGCGGAGATCTAAAAGCCCTGCGATTGGCTGGGTGCGGTGGCTCATGCCTGTAATCCCAGCTCTTTGGGAGGCCAAGGTGGGCAGATCACCTGAGGTCCGGAGTTCGAGACCAGACCGACCAACATGGTGAATCCCTGTCTCTACTAAAAATACAAAATTAGCTGGGCATGGTGGCCTGTAATTCCAGCTACTTGGGAGACTTGAGGCAGGAGCATCACTTGAACCCAGGAGGTGGAGGCTGCAGTGAGCCGAGATCACGCCATTGCACTCCAGCCTGGGCAACAAGAGGGAAACTCTGTCTCAAAATAAATAAATAAATAAAATAAAAATAAAAGCCCTGCGGTGACTCCATTCCTCAGTAGTGATGGTTCCCCAAAACGCCACAGTTCACTCTCCATAAAAGGGGTTGTCCAAGCTTACAGCTCTCTGTGTCTGGCATTTCCCCTCAGTAAAGTAAGGAGTGTGGACAAGGAAACTTCTAGGACCTTTTCCTGTGCTCCAGCATCCTCTGGCTCTAAGGGCTGTTTTCAGCTC
Organism: Macaca nemestrina; assembly: GCF_043159975.1. NCBI lineage: Eukaryota > Metazoa > Chordata > Mammalia > Primates > Cercopithecidae > Macaca > Macaca nemestrina. The sequence goes on from NC_092128.1 coordinate 18,742,778, forward strand.
CCCACCCCCATATCCCGAAGGATCAAACGAATCGAAACTTAAGGAATTGGACCTTAAGGCTGTGGTGGCTGGGCTGGAGAGGGAGGTACTTTGCCACGCACCTCTGGCATATCATCCTACAGCAGTGTTTCTCTTTCAAAAGAAAAAATTATTGCAGTGGCTCAGGCCTGTAATCTCAGCATTTTAGGAGGCCGAGGCAGGTGGATCACCTGAAGTCAGGTGTTCAAGACCAGCCTGGCCAACATGGTGAAACCCCATCTCTACTAAAAATACAAAAATCAGCTGGGCGTGGTGGCGGGTGCCTGTAATCCCAGCTACTTGGGAGGCTGAGGCAGAAAAATTCCTTGAACCCAGGAGGCAGAGGTTGCAGTGAGCCGAAGATCATGCCATTGTACTCCAGCCCGGGCAACACAGTGAGACTCCGTCTCAAAAAAAAAAAAAAAAAAAAAAAAAAAATTATTATGGACCCCAAGCTGACGAAATCTTTAATATGACCCAAATACGTGCATATTAAAACCTCGGTATGAACACCTCGTGTTGTTAGGTAGTCTATCATCAGAAAAGTCAAGCAGAGAGGGAGAAGCCGGGGTGTCACTCTGGGCCCCCAACTTCAGGAGTGTTTCCGTCAAGGGCTGCATATCCCCCCTTGACAGACCCACCATGGCCCTGGCTTTGATGGGTGTTCCCTGGGTGCAGGGAAGCCCGACCCCTTCTTCTGTCCCCATTCATAGAATCCTGGACTGGCCAGGGGCCTAGAGAGATCACTAAGCACCGCTGAAAGGCTGAAGACCAACTTCTAGACGCAGGCACCCCGCCCCCTCCTGTCCCTCCAGCCTAGGGGTGGCAGTGACTTCCCGCTGCTGTGAACCTCTGGGCTGCCTCACCCTCTACTTTTTGGATCTTTGGCTTATTTGTCTTGGGTCCTAGGAAGGAGGTGAGGCAGCACTTCCTAAGGACAGGGAGTGCAGATGGCATAGGCAAGATGCCCGCAGAGGCTGATCTGGGCATGTGCTCAGCACAGCAGCTGTAAGAGGAAAGCAGGGCTGGGCCAAGGGAGAAGGTGAAATGGGATGCACTTGCCACCAAAGCCTGGCCCTCCATCCCATGACGAGTTACAAAGCCCTTCAGAGTTGTCCTGAGTGGAGGCAAGGGGCTGGGTGTTTGCACCCCTCTCCCCATATCTCACCCCTACATGGCTGAGTTGAGTTCAGGCTGCCCCGCAAGGAAGGAGCCACCCCTGGGCCAGGCAGGCCCCTTTGGGCAGGGCTATTCCTGGGAAGAGACTGGCGGTGAACTGTCAGCAGTCGTATCCCAAAGAGGAACCTGGGCAGAGGCTGCAAAGTCGGCCACAGCACCAAAGCCCAGCTCTGCTTAGTAGCTGCGTGACCTTGACCCAATTCCTCATCCTCGTTTAGCACGCAGTTCAGTTTCCCCATCTGTAAATAGGGAGGCTGTGAAGATTAAATGAGACCATGTTCCCGTAAGGGACAAGAAGCCCGCCCCTCGGCTGGCTTCCCTCTAGGAAGCTGCTGCCAATCGCTTTGGCCAGGATCTGGGACTCTGCTTCAGCCACCTGTATAAGGTGGCAGGGACCCTGTGTGATAAAGTCTGTGCCAAGGTGTGGCCTTCCCTCCTATATCCTGCTCTCAGGGGGTTGGTAGACCTTGCTCTTCTCACTGGCTCCTCCAGCTCTGGGGACAGAACAAGGACGCCGAATCAAGGTCCTCTCGGAGCCGGTCCTTCTGGCCTCCCTCATCCTCCCCACATGAGTGCTGGCAGGGTGGGCCCAAGCATGGCCAGGGAAGGGAGAACCTCTGGATCCTGGAGTTCCGAGCCTCAGCTGTGCCATGCAGCCCAGAGCCCTGCCCGGAGTGGAGTGTCAGGCTCTGTGCCGTTTGCCTTTATCCTCTGTGTGTGCCAATCCCCAGGAAGCCCACAGGAAGGAAGCGGTGGAAGAGCCAGGGCAGAATTCCGGCATTCCTGGATCCCCTAAATCCCACCCCACTCTCAACAGTAGAAAAGATGGGAAGATATAAATAGAAAGCAGTGGGGGTGTGGGGAAGGTCAGCAGCACCCCAGACTGCTTCAGGGCCCCCGGGGACACAAGGAAACTTGATGTGAGTTGGAAAAGGTCCCTCCTCCGGGTGGACGCACACCCACGATGTGCAGTTTAGCTCACAGATGGTGCCTTTGTGCAAACTAGGAAAAGCCCCCAGCCCTCCCTGTGTGGTTGAGGTGCAGCGCCCAACCTGAACGAAGTCTCCCCGGGATGTCACAGGCCCCGTGCACTGCCAGTTTTCTCAGCACACACGAAATCGAAGGTGTAGCCTCGGGTTCTGCACATTTTGTGTGGCTTACGTGCCAACTGGGACAATCCGGTTATATGCCACAGAGCCCATCTTCGCAGACATCAAACATCTCTCTGTGCCTTAGAGCCTTTGCTGTTGCTCTCTGCGATGACATTCATAGAATCCTGGACTGGCCAGAGGCCTAGACAGATCACTACGCACTGCTGAAAGGCAGGAGACCAACTTCTAGACACAGGCACCCCAGCCCAGCAGCCTTTTCATCATGTGTGTCTAGCCAGGCTCCCTGCTGCTCTGAGCCCACCCCTGGTAACTCATGTTTTCCATGGACATGGACAATAGCACCCTGCCCATAAGATGTGTCGCTGTAGGGTGGTGTGGGTACAGCAACGATCAGAGCTGGGCGACCTCAGTCTGCATTTAGCTAGATTTGTTGTATCCACCCAGTGTTGATCCTTATGACTTTTCTTGAAAAAGTGGATATGGCCACAATGGGCCTGCACTCCTTCCTGGTACCACATGGCTGAAGGGGAGTTGTGTCCTCTCTGGTAGCGCCATAGGAGTGGCCATAACCCCAGTCTAATGGAGATATAGACCATTATGTACTCCAGAGGCTTCCATCCTTCATTTGAATCCTGTATCATTTACTGCCTGTTAGACTTTGAAAGAGCTACTTCTCTGTGCCTCAGTTTCCCCATCTGTGAAACAGGATAATGAAATAATAGCACCTACCTTATGGGATTGCTATAAACATTAAATAAGTGCATATCACAGCATGCAGTACATAATCACTAAATGTCAGCTCTCATAATGACAACAGGCGAGGTCCCCATGCAGAGTGTAGACATTTAGGTAAAACATCCACAAACATCATTTCCTTGTTTTGATGACCCTCGAATTCCCAGCAATAGATGGTAGCTGGCCTAAGGAAAACTGAGTTGGGAAAGTCAACCATTCCTGTATGAGGCCCCCACCCTGTCCCCCATTAACAGGGCAAACTTCCAGATTGCCAGGGGTTGTGGGTGCTGCCTTGGCTCCTCATCTTGCCCAGCTCAAAACTGTCTCTGAGAAGGGCATGCAGGGACACCCTATGGACAACCAGTCATGCTCCTTGTCAGCAACTTCAAAGAACATTGCCCTATCCCAAGGCCTCCTCGTTCCTCTTCATAAGTCATTAGGGGTCTGTCGACAGCTAAGTGCCCCAAGACTTTTTATTTCCAGCTTGACTCCCGCTTGGGATAATGAGTTCCATGATCCTACCACCCACCAAGTGAAGGAACATTTTCTTTGATTATTCCTAAACATAACTCTCTCAAGCTTTAAGCAGAGCACCCCCTCCCCGGTTCTCTTTAAGGATTTGGTGAATGAGTTCAAGACCACCCTAACCATAACATCCATGATTAAACAGATGTTCCTCCGTCTTAGCCTTTATCTTTCCAAATAGAAGAACTCTTAACACATGACTGCGTTTTTACGGCAACTTCACTATTTCCTTGATGATTTGGTTGCTTCTTTTTTGAGTTTCTTATGGTCTTTCTTCAAGTGTAGTAAGCACACAGGACAGAAATCCCTCTCCAACCACAATCCCTCTCCATGTGACTAATTTTGTACATTTTTAGGAGGGATGAGGTCTTGCTATGTTGCCCAGGCTGGTCTCCCTTATGCCACATTCTACTCTGCTTGGATGAACTTCCAAGCACAAAATGAGAATTTCAGTTCAATATATGTAAATCACAGTCATTGTGTTGAAAAGAACTGGAAAGAGAAGGGATTGGGAGTTGGTGAGAGAAAAGGGTAAAAGCTGTAGGCAGAGTGCTATCAGAAACATTTTTCAGAGAGGTGTGGGAACAATAAAAGCAGGTGAGGTCTTAGAACTCCAGCTCTGCACTCTATCCCAGAGCCGGCACACGCAACTGGGCAGGTATCCCACCCAAAAACGCCCTCGAAGAGGGAAGGCAGGGGCTAAAATTCAGCCCTCACCCACTCAATGTGTTCCTGGGTGCTGGGCTACAGCAGCCAGCAATAGTGACCTTTTTTCTGATTTGCACAAAGGCACCATGTGGACCAGCAGCAGCCCTGTCTGTTCCTGCATTGGTCACTATGGGGGCAGCTGTGTCCCACAGACAGACAGGACAGAGAAACCCAGGTCAGAGATAGGCACTGGGTCCTGATATGCTCTGGATAAAGTTTTCATAGTCATTCATCCAGTGAATATTTATTGGGCATCTACCATGTGCCTGGTACTGTATTTTTGTTTGTTTTTCTTGAGACAGGATCTTGCTCTGTCATCCAGGTTGGAGTGCAGTGGCATGATCACGGCTCACTGCAGCCTCAATCTCATAGAATCAAGTGATCCTCCCACCTCAGCCTCCTGAGTAGCTTGGACTGCAGGCACACACCACCACATCTGACTAACTTTTTATATTTTTAGTAGAGATGAGGTCTTGCTATGTTGCCCAGGCTGGTCCCGAACTCCTGAGCTCAAATGACTCTCCTGCCTAGGCCTCCCAAAGTGCCAACACCATTTTAGGTGTGGAGAAGACAGTAGTGGATAAGACAAACTTGGTTCCTACTCTGAAAGAGCTTTGATTATAGTCAGGGGAAACAAGTTAACAAGGTCAATGTAGACATCACAAGTATCATAATGATCCAGATGAGTGGTTGGCAAACTATTATCTTTGGGCCAAATCTAGCCCTTGGCCTGTTTTTGTAAGCCCCATGAGTTAAGAATAGTTTTTATATTTTTAAAGGGTTGTTAAACAAATCCAACAAAAGAACCCTTAGGAGGCTCACGAACCCTAATTATCTACGATTTAGTCCTTTACAGAAAAAGTTTGCTGAGCCCTGGTCTAGGTAGTGACTTGCAATGGTAGGGTTATCTAGCAGACACTGCGGGTTGTCAACTGGTTGGATTATCTAGCAGACACTGCTGGTTGTCAACTGGCTGGATTATCTAGCAGATACTGCAGGTTGTCAACTGGTTGGATTATCTAGCAGACACTGCTGGTTATCAACTTCACAGAACCCACCCACTTCTCCTGAATATATGGCAGCCTCGAGATTTGTGTAGGATGGGGCCTTAGCTGCTTAAGCCTAATCAGGGATCTTTTAGCAGTGACTGGGTGCTGCTCACCAGCACATTTCAGGGATGCACCAGTGAGCATGTGAGGTTCCTCTGGGCTAAATGACTGGTTAGGTGAAATCCAGGGTTTTTCTTTGAGCATGGGAGGCAAGAAACTCTCTTTCTGGATGGGGTGGGATGTGCATGTGAGGCATCCCACCTCATGGTTGCTGCAGCCATTTTGCTCATGGCTGGGAAGTCAGCCTGAGGATTCAGTGACCCATGCAGGGGAGTGCCCAGAGAATCACAGGAAAAGGATCCAGGTCCCCACCGTACCCTAGCTGGAGCCTGATTTTCTTTTGGACTTTTTAGTTCCCAAGCCAATAAACTCCATTCTGTGTTTACACCAGCTGGGGTTTCTTGTTTGTTTTGAGACGGAGTTTCACTCTTTTTGCCCACGCTGGAGTGCAATGGTGTGATCTTGGCTCACGGCAGCCTCCACCTCCTAGGTTCAAGCAATTCTCCTGCCTCAGCCTCCTGAGTAGCTGGGATTACAGGCGTGTGCCACCACGCCCATCTAATTTTGTATTTTTAGTAGAGACGGGGTTTCGCCATGTTGGCTAGGCTGGTCTCAAAACTCCTAACCTCAGGTGATCCACCTGCCTTGGTCTCCCAAAGTGCTGGGATTACAGGAATGAGCCAACTCACCCAGTCGGGTTTCTTGTTCTTTTGACCAAAAGCATCTTACCTGACAGAGGTGGTCAAGGAAGAAGGAGGCTGTACTTGAGTTGAGATCTGAATGATGACAAATAACTAGCCATGTAAAGAAAATCTGGAGGAAAAACCTTCTAAGTAGACAAAAAGGCAAATGCCAATGCCCCGAAGTGGATGTGAACAGGGCGGATTTGAAGAGCAGGGAGGCCAGCGAGCCACAGGGAAGATGGGACAGGATGAGGTGAAGGAGTGGGCAGAGTCTTGGTGGCCAATGAGAGCTTAGATTTTACTCTAAACACACCAGGAAGCCATTGTTTATTGTTTAATTTTTTTTTTTAGATGGAGTCTCACTCTGTCGCCAGGCTGAAGTGCAATGGTGCCATCTCGGCTCACTGCAACCTCCGCCTCCCTGGTTTAAATGATTGTACTGCCTCAGCCTCCCAAGTAGCTGGGACTACAGGCACCTGCCACCATGCCCAGCTAATTTTTGTATTTTTAGTAGAGAGGGGGTTTCACCATGTTGGACAGGCTGGTCTCAAACTCCTGACCTAAAGTGATCCACCCACCTTGGCCTCCCAAAGTGCTGGGATTACAGGTGTGATCCTACCACACCTGGCCTGTACTGTTTAATATTTAAACTGACTTTTACTTACATAGAGCAGTAAAGTACACAAAACTTAAGGACACAGTTTGATGAATTTCAACAACACACACACAAACATATACCTCTGTCATCCATATCAACAATGTTCCCAGCCTCCACAAGCCAAATATGTAATTAAAAATGTCCTACTAGGCATATTAAAGCAATAAAAGTAAAAAGCTGGGGCGTGGTGGCTCACGCCTATAGTCCCAGCTATTAAGGAGGGTGAGGTGGGAGGACTGCTTGAGGCCAGGAGTTTGAGGCCACCTTGGGCAACATAATGAGACCCCCACCTCTAAAAAAAAAAAAAATTAGCCAGGGGATGGTGGGGCATGCCTGTAGTCCTAGCTGCTTAGGAGCCTGAGGCAGGAGGATCACTGGAGCCCAGGAACTCCTGGCTGTAGTGAGCTATGATGGTGTCACTGCACTTCAGCCTGGGAGACAGTGAGATGAAGAAAGAAGAGAAGAGAAGGAAAGAGAAGGAAAGAGGGAAGGAGGGAAGGAAGGAAAGAAGGAAGGAAGGAAGGAACTAAAGGAAGGAAGGAAGGAGGGAAGGAAAAGAAGGGAGGGAAGGAAAGAGAAAGAAAGAGGGAGAGAGAGAAAGAAAGAGGGAGAGAGAGAAAGAAGGGAGGGAAGGAAAGAGAAAGAAAGGAAGGAAGGGAGGGAGAGAGAGAGAGAAAGAAGGGAGGGAGAGAAAGAAAGAAAGAGAGAGAGGGAGAAGGGAGGGAAGGAAAGAGAAAGAAAGAAAGAGAAAGAAGGGAGAGAAGGAAAGAGAAAGAAAGAAAGGAAGGAAGGAAGGGGGAGAGAGAGAAAGAAAGAAGGGAGGGAGAGAAAGAGAAAGAGAGGGAGGGAGAAGAAAGGGAAGGAAAGAGAGAGAGGGAGGGAGGGAAAGAAAGGAGGGAAGGAAAGAGAAAAAAAGAAAGAAAGAAAAAGAAAGAAAGAAAGAAAAGAAAGAGAGAAAAAGCTGAAATTAATTGTAATAATGTATTTGACCTAACCCAACGGATCCAAAATATTTTAATACATAATCAATGTTGAAAGTATTAATGATTACATTTTTTCCTTACTGAGTCTTTGAAGTCTAATGTTTGTTTGACACATACAACACATCTCAACTTGGACTAGACAGCCTTCAAGTGCTCAATAGCCCCATGTGGCTAGTGGCTAATGTACTGGACAGCGCAGGTCTAGAAAGCAAGGGCTGATAAATGAAAACAAAGCAAATAGCATCCATTGATAGGAATACAAGTTGTGTAGGATGTAAGCCACTGACTTTGACGATTTCTTAGTTTTATTTTAGTGAAAATAAAATCAGTTCACACCCAGTATCAGTTCCCAAACCCTAAATTCCCCTAAGGCCCTAGATTACTCAGCATAGGATATTCCTACCACAAAGCGTTTTAGTTCCCCTTTGGGCCCTCTTATGAATAGAGTTGTCATTCTTCACATTCTTAGGCATGATGGACCTCTGAATGACAAGTTCCCATCTGACCAAAAAGCCTCCAATTTCAGCTTTGAGTTATTTCAGACTTTTCAGATGGAAGTCATTTTATATCTGTGGGTTTCAAATCTGACTGGTCATCTAAATCACTTCAGTATTTAAAACAAAAAACATAACACGCGCCCGGGACCTGCTGAATCCCAATCCAGAGATGCGCTCAGTGATGTGTATTTTTAAAAGGCTTGACAGATGACTGTGATGGGCATTCAGCCCCGGGAACCACTGAGCATCATCTGCTTTGCTGAAAAGATCCAGAGACTTCGTCAGGCACCATAGCAGAGACACAGCAAGGCCCCGACTGACAAATCCTCTAGGAGCAACACTCCTATTAAAAACGTTGTAGCCTTGGCCGGGCTCAGTGGTTCATGCCTGTAAACCCAGCACGTTGGGAGGCCGAGGTGGGAGGATCACCTGAGGTCAGGAGTTCGAGACCAGCCTGGCCAACATGGTGAAACCCCGACTCGGGCGGATCACGAGGTCAGGAGATTGAGACCATCCTGGCTAACCCGGTGCAACCCCGTCTCTACTAAAAAATACAAAAAACTAGCCGGGCGAGGTGGCGGGCGCCTGTAGTCCCAGCTACTCGGGAGGCTGAGGCAGGAGAATGGCGTAAACCCGGGAGGCGGAGCTTGCAGTGAGCTGAGATCCGGCCACTGCACTCCAGCCTGGGCGACAGAGCGAGACTCCGTCTCAAAAAAAAAAAAAAAAAGGAAAAAAAAGAAACCCCGTCTCTATTAAACATACAAAAATTAGCCCGGTGTGGCGGCCGGCGCCTGCAGTCCCAGCTACTTGGAAGCCGGAGGCAGGAGAATCGCTTGAACCCGGGAGAAGGAGGTTGCAGTGAGCCAAGATTACAACACTCCAGCCCGGGTGACAGAGCGAGACTCAATAAATAAGTAAATAAATAAATAGTAGCTGTGCAGGGGCGGGGAGGGAGGTGTTTATTTCCTCGTGGCTGGGATAATGGCAATGGTGGAGGTACAGGCTTCTTGGGTGCAGCCTATTTTAGGCAGGCCGAGCCCAGTCCATGGAACAGGAAACAGTATCTGCAGGTGGGGGATCAACATGAGAGAGGACCACCGGTCTCAAGGTGGCCTGAGGGTGTGGGTAAGGAGGAAATGCACAGTGAGTAACCCGCCCGCCTCTACACACATTCTATTTTTTACTTCTGGCTTTTCTGGCAGTCAGTGGACTCTCTTAATCTTAAGGCATGGTGTGTAAGAGCAGAGCAAACCTGTGTTGCAAAGGTTCAACCTGAAAGAGCGTGACTGAGGGGAAATAAAACTCACCCAGTCCTTCTGGATTTCATTTTAATCACTGGGTGTGCCCTTGGCACCAGGATCATAAAACACACCTGGTTTCCTTCCTTTGATGTATTTAAAGAGCCCTGGATTTGTCGTCGGGGCACCTGAGTTCCAGTCCCAAACCTGTACTAAGCAGCTGTGCCACTATGTGCATAGGATTTAACTTACCTGAGCCTCACTTCCCCTGCTGGTAAAATGAGTAATCAAACCTATCTTGTTTGTTACAGTGATGGCTGGGTAAAGTAACGCATGGGAAAGCAATTTAGAAACGATCAAGCGCGACACAAAGGGAAGACCACCGTTAACAGAAAGGAAAGTGACGCAGGACACAGAAAGCGGGAGAAACCCTTCGCCAGCTCCCAGATACCTCACCTCTACCCTCCCCGTGTCCTCCCTTCCCCCTCCACCCGCCACGGCAGGGGCCTTACAAACAGCAGGCGCTCTAATCCGCCTAGGCACACACCTGTCCTGGACTGCTGGAAAGACGCCCCCCGCCTCCCTAACAAACACACAGAAGTCTCCGGGCCGGGACACCCGAAACGTTTCTAGTGGCAAGTCCTCACGGCCCGCGGGCTTCCATTGGCTCGGGAACACCCTCAGCCTATTTTTCATTGGCTGGCTGCTGCTGGGATGAGGCGAGGCAGTCTCAGCCGAGGTTCACAGCTGAGAGTCACTTACTGTTGTGTGCCCTTTCCTGCCCATGTCCCCGAAGCTGCCGGGAAGCCCCACCGCTCCCTGCGCGCTCCCTGCGCGTCCCGGCCGCGCGCCTGCAGATCCTGCCTGCCCGGCAGCCGTCCCGGGCCGGGCAACAGTAGCTTCGGCTCAAATTGGCGCCCTCATCGCCCAGTCCCGCGATGGGCATCTTTCTGGTCCCCAACCCACAACTGAGCATCACTTCCCGGGCCACGAACGCGAGCTGCGCCTCTGTCACTTTTGTCAGTCCCCTTCCTAACTTCTCCCCCCATCCGCAGGTTGAAGGGTGCAGTGGCCTCCTGGCTCGGTCCCGAATAACGCCGGAGTTTAAGTGCACTGGGCCCCAGGTGACAACCAAATAAAGTGGAAACACGTGCGCACCACTCGCAGAAAGTATTTCCACTCCGCAGGAGCAGCACCTACGGCCCCTACGCCTCCCAGCTCCGAGCCAGATAATCGGCCCTCTAGGGAAGCCGCCGTCCTTCCCCATCGGGCTGTCATTGCTCCCCGGCCACTTCGGGCGGCGACCCCCGCAGCCCGGCCCGCGCGCCCCGACAGCCCCTGCCAGCGGGACCAGCAGCGGCGGCCGCGCACTGGACGCCCTTTCCCTGGCTGGGCGGGGTGGGGGCGGCGCTGCCAATCGCTGCGCAGCGCACGTGCTGCACGTCTGCGCATCCGGCCCCGCCCTGGGGGCGCGGTGTAGGGTTGTGGGGGCGCGGGGCGCCGCAGAGGTGTGGACGCGCGGGGGTAGGGGGATGTGCGCGTTGCGGGATGGAGTGCGCGGTGCTCCGGGTCCGGGGGAGGCGAGAGCGCGCCGAGGGGCAGTGCCAACGCCCGGGGGTGGGGAGTGCACAGAGATCTGGGGGTGGCAGGGGACGAGCGCGCCAGCGGGTACCACGGGGGGACCCGAGGGCCCACAAAAGGGTCAGTCCTCTGCGCCGCCCCCCTAGGGGATTGCTGAGCGTCGGGAAACTCCCCAGCCGGTCTCAGCCTGTCTCTGTCCCTCTCTTACTAGAAACTGGGCCACAGCTGGTGGGCGCGGGCCCGCTGCCCTGCACGTCCACCGCCGTATCAGCCCAGGGCCCGCTCCCGGAGGCCAAGGAGCCGGAGGTCAAAGGTTGGTCTCATGACACCTGTTCAGGAGAAAGCGGGTCTTTGTTTGAGGGCCCTCCTTCCGCCACCCCCACCCCCCTACCCCACCTCCAGCCCAGAAGAGGAGTATTTCAGGTTGCGATTGTCAAACGGAATCATCACATGTGTAAACTAAAGGGCGGAAGCCCAGGAATCAAAACAGTCGTGGTGTGGTCTTGACAGAGGGCAGAGAGGAAGAGAGGGGTGCCACCTGCTCAGGGCCAGACGCCGTTTGAGGGCGCGCCCTGGGAGCGGCGCTTCCTGGTGCTCATTAGTGTAAGGGTGAAATGGGAAGGCAGCAGGGCCGACTTGCTCTCGGCAGAGCGACATTTTCATTATTGGGTGTGCTGTTTGGGCTCCAGAGAGCTCCACATCCCAGCGTGGAGGCCAGTTTGATGTAGCTGCAGCGAGCTGTGAGCTCCTGGAGCTGTTTCGTTGTTTACCCTCCTTGAAAGGAATGCTGTAACAACTTCCGGAAGAGGAGCCCCTTTGAAGTGTGGGCAGGATTGGGGTTCCTCTGACTTCACGTTGTCTCGGTGGCCCCTTTGATGTGGTGACAGGGCTTAGCAGAGACTGGCTATGGGGAGTCAAGCGCCAGTCCAAGGTCACCTCCACCAGGACGGACATATTGAAGGGCAGATTGAAACAGGCCAAAACAAATCTAAAAATTTTCCATTTCCTGGTTTGTTCATTTTTTTCATTAATACAGTACGTACTTCTCAAATGTATCATTCGATTCTTTATGCCTATGAAATGACATTGGAAAACCTTGGGTGAAAGTGCTATACCTACATTTGTCTTGTTTAATCCTCACAATAACTATTAGGTGGGTATTGTCCCCACTTTATAGAAGAGAAATTGAAGGCCTAGGGTCACACAGCTATGTGACTGAAAGCCTTCCTTCCTGAACTGCTCCTTCTCTAAAAGTTAATTGGTTTATTTAAATGAGTCAAACCACACAAAACAGATGAGTGTCTGGCACACGGTAAATGTGCAATGAACTGTTGTACTTGTCACCCTTTTTTTTTTTTTTTGCCCGAGACAGAGTTTCGGTCTTATCACCCAGGCTGGAGTGTGGTGGCACAATCTAGGCTCCCTGCAACCTCCGCCTCCTGGGTTCAAGCGATTCTCCTGCTTCAGCCTTCTGAATAGCTGGGATTACAGGCTTCCGCCGCCACACACAGCTAATTTTTTTTTTTATTTTATTTTGAGATGGAGTCTCGTTCTGTCACACAGGATGGAGTGCAATGGCGTCATCTTGGCTCACTGCAACCTCCTCCTCCCAGGTTCAAGTGATTCTCCTGCCTGAGTCCCCTGAGTAGCTGGGATTATAGGCATGCGCCACCACACCCGGCTAATTTTTATATTTTTAGTAGAGACAGGGTTTCACCATGTTGCTCAGGCTGGTCTTGAACTCCTGACCTTGTGAACTGCCCGCTTCGGCCTCCCAAAGTGTTGGGATTACAGGTGTGAGCCACCGTGCCCAGCTTTTCTTTCTTTCTTTTTTTTTTTTTTTTTTTGTATTTTTTAGTAGATACGGGGTTTCCCGTGTTGGCCAGGCTGGCCTCGAATGCCCTGACCTCAGGTGATCCCTACATCTTGGCCTCCCAAAGTGCTGGGATTGCAGGCGTGAGCCACCGCGCCTGGCCTCTTGACAGTTTTTATTACAAATAAGAAGCTTGAAAGTTCTCTATATTGCTGTGGCAAGTACTATAAGAATCTTAGGCAGCAGGTCTTGAAGAACTGTTTGAGAAATGTTTTAGGGTTTTGCTTCTCTCTGGTTAGAACCATCTCCAAATGGTATTGGAAGTGGAGTTCGTAAGTCAGATGCTTTCAGACAAAATATACAATGTCTTTCTCTAGAGATCCACTCCTAGGCTTTATGTTCCTTCCTTTCTCACTGTAAAACATTGCAAGAACAAGCTGCTGAGCCCTCGGCTGGGTGTTTGGGTGTCAGTGACTTTTAAATGGAATGGAATATGGGTTTCTGTTTTTGCTTTCATTTTTATGGCATGGGTAACGTAACTTGACTTTGTCTTTAAAAATTTCACAAAACAACAGTATTTACTAAATCACTTTTTAAACATGTTTTAAAAGTGCTGCTTTTGCGTTGAAGGATGTCCTCCCGAAGACCATGCTGAGTTAAGAGACTAATAGGAATCGTGTGAGTGAGGCAGAGTGGGATGAGGGCTGTTCCAGAGACAGATGTGCCCTGGGAGACCAGGAGGAAAGCAGGCAGGTTGAGCTGTCCTGTTGGTTGTTAGCAGGACAGAACCAGGAGGATGCAGAAGCATTGATAGCTGAGATGCACAGCACAGCCCCAGGGGGGGCTTCTCTCTTTTTTTTGTTTTTTTTTTTGAGACAGAGTCTTACTCCGTTGCCCAGGCAGGGGTGGAGTAGCGCCATCTCAGCCACTGCAACCTCTGCCTCTGGGGTTCAAGCAATGCTGCTGCCTCAGCCTCCCAAGTAGCTGGGATTACAGGCACCTGCCACCACGCCTGGTTAATTTTTTTTTGTATTTTTAGTAGAGATGGGGTTTTACCATGTTGGCCAAGCTGGTCTCGAACTCCTGACCTCAGGTGATCCACCCGCCTTGGCCTCCCAAAGTGCTGGGATTACAGGTGTGAGCCACCGCGCCTAGCTTTTTTTTTTTTTTTTAATTACAGACAGGGTCTTCTTGTGTTGCCCAGGCTGGTCTTGAACTCCCGGGTTCAAGGGATCCTTCCAACTTGACCTTCCAAAGGGCTAGGATTACAGGTGTGAGCCACCACGCCCAGCCCGGGGGGAGGGCCTCTCTTTTGAGTCAAAGGCGGTTTGGGGGTCTAGCACAGCCAGGCTTTGCTCTGGACATGATGCAATGAAAGAAGATAACAAGCAGTAACAACTGGTAATAGTAAAATAGTAACAAATGGTATGTATTGAATACCTACTGTGTTCTAGGCACTGTGCTAGGAGATTCACATGCTTTATGTCATGTAAGCCTATGATGTGGGTTACTATTATTAGTCCCACTTTACAGGTAGGGAAACAGCCACAGGGAGGTTAAGTTGTCTGTTACCCAACTAGTAAGTGGCCCCATGAGCAGAGGACTCAGGCTTCTAGTGTACTCAGCCGCTGGAGGATGATCTTTTTGTGCTGAGATTCAGTTTACAAGTTCTATTATGGGGGAAGTTGGGGGCTTCCTGGTCTCTATCTAAGGCAAGCTTGTCCAGCCCATGGGCTGCCTGTGGCCCAGGACGGCTTTGAATGTGGTCCAACGCAAATCTGTTAACTTTCTTTAAATGTCATGAGCCTTTTTTTGTGTGTGATTTATTTTTATTTATTTATTTTAGTTCATCAGCTATTGTTAGTGTATTTTATGTGTGGCCCAAGACAATTCTTCTTTTTCCAGTATGGCCCAGGGAAGCCAAAAGATCGGACACCCCTGATCTAAGGAGAAGGAGCTTTTGGAAAGGACTGGCTGAATCGGTGGCAGAGGGAGAATGGATGGGGCTCATCTAGCGAGCAGGGATCTGTGCAAAGGAATCAGGACATAGGCACAGTAGCACCACAGGGCAACAGGTGTTAATGTGGGGGCTGAGGGGAGGGAGCAAGAGTACCTCTCAGTGGGTGTGTGTTCAGGGAGAAATGAGGAGAGTTGGGGCTGTCGCAGAGTTGAATTGGGAGCTCTGGGAGCAAGTGTACCTGTCAGTATTATAGGAAGGCAGCCATGCTGAGACACAGGACCTGCAGGATGGCCAATTTGTTTTACAGTATATGATAATAACACTCCACAGTTTTAATAGTTCGATGGGCTAAATTGTGTTCTTCCTACCACCACTGCCCCCTACATTGCTGAAGTCCTTACCCCCAGTACCTCAAAATGTGACCTTATTTAGAAATACGGACATTGCACATGTGATTAGTTAAGATGAGTTCCTACTGGAGTAGGGTGGTCCCTGATCCATTAGGCCGGGTACAGTGGCTCCTGCCTATAATCCTAGAACTTTGGGAGGCTGAGGTAGGAGGATCAATTGGGTCCAGGAGTTTGAGACCAGTCTGGGCAACCTAGTGAGACCCCATCTCTACAGAAAATACAACCTTTTAAAAAAAACTAGCTAGGTGCAGTGTCATATGCCTGTGGTCCCAGCTTACTCAGGAGGCTGAGGTAGGAGGATTGCTTGAGCCAGGGAGGTCAAGGCTACAGTGAGCTATGATTGCACCACTACACCCCAGCCTGGGCAACACAGTGAGACCCCATCTCAAAAATAAAAATAAAAACAAAAACTGAAGAAGGAAATTTGAGCACAGATATGCACACAGGGAGAATGGCATGTGAAGATGAAGGCAGAGATCGGGGTGCTACTTCTGCAAGCCAAGGAACCCCACAGATTGCTGGCAACCACCAACAGCTCAGGGAGAGGCCTGGAACAGATTCTCGCTCACAGCACTCAGACAGAACCCATCCTACCGACATCCGGATCTCGGTCGTCCAGCCTCCAGAACTGTGAAACAATGCTTTGCTGTTGTTTAGGCTGCCCAGTCTGTAGTACTTTGTTACTTTGCTCTAGCAAAGTAATACACGTGGCCACGTATCTGATGATAGCCTTGACTGTGATAGAGCCCTGAGGTTTTTGAAACCTGCCTTTGTAGAGGCTGAGAAAATCTGTTTTCTTTCATTTTCCTTTTTTTTTCTTTGTTTTCTTTTTTTGAGACAGGGTCTTGCTCTGTCACAAGGACTGGGGTGCAGTGGCACAATCATGACTTACTGCTGCCTCTACCTCCCAGGCTCCTGAGCAGCTGGGACTACAGACACACGCCACCTGCCTGGCTAACGTTTTAAACTTTTTTAAGAGGTGAGGTCTCACTGTGTTGTCCAAGCTGGTCTCAAACTCTTGGGCTCAAGTGATCTGCCCACCTTGGCCTCCCAAATTGTTGGGATTACAGGTGTGAGCCATCATGCCTGGTGAGGACCTGTTTTATATAAAATTATCTCTAACAGAATGCCACATGTACATAGCTATAAACAGCAAAGTAGAATAAATATACATTAAAAAGTATAATGAAAAATTATAATTACTCTCAGCCTCTTGTTCCCCAAGGCTGTCTTCCTGGAGGCCGGCACTGCCAACTCTGTAGCCATTTTTCTTGTATTTTCTACCATTTTTCTAAACAATATGCTTACATTACTATTTATTTTCTTTTTCTTTCTTTCTTCTTTTTTTTTTTTTTGAGACGGAGTCTCACTCTGTTGCCCAGACTGGAGTATAGTGGGGTAACCTCAGCTCACTGTAACCTCTGCCTCCCAGGTTCAAGTGATTCTCCTGCCTCAGCCTCCCAAGTAGCTGGGATTGCAAGAGTGCACCACTATGCTTGGCTAATTTTTGTATTTTTAGTAGAGATAGGGTTCCACCATGTTGGCCAGGCTGGTCTCGAGCTCCTGACCTCAGGTGATCCACTCGCCTCAGCCTCCCAAAGTGCTGCAATTACAGTCGTGAGCCACCACGTCCAGCCACATTACTATTTCTTGATTTTCGACTTTGCACACTACTTGTTAACTTCCAATCATGGTAGCGGAGGAGACGCTCTCCTTCCCATACCCCCTTCTGTATCCTTGTATTCCAGTACTTTATGAAATAAATGACGACTGTTCACAGAGGCGAGCTGTTCACCTCTGAGCCATGCAGTGTTCTAGGACAACACTCTGTGATTAAACAACCCTTTTCTCCGTCTGGACTTAATGGTAGCTTCTTTTTTACATTTGTCTGATTTTCTCTGAACTTATGTGTTCCCCCAGTGCCCTAGCACCTCTGCCACATTGCAATCAACAGTATTTTTTGACTCTGAACCCTTTATTCTTTTTCCCTAGGTGGTCCCTCCTCCAACGTGGACAGAGGTGGCTTAGGCCACAGTGCCAGGTCCTGAGAGGGAGGAGGAGGTGTCTTTTGAAAGTGGCCAGCAGTTTTCTGGGTTTGGAGGTGGATGTTTCAGTTCACTGTGGAGGTGAAGTCCTTTGGTTTCATGAAGGCCTCTGGGACAGGCAGCTGCGCTCTTGTTGTTCCCCTCTGAGGGGCTTCACAGTTTTGGCTTGGGCGTATTAATCAGGCATGTAGGCTGAGGCAGTCCTGAGTCCAGGGGAGATATTGTCTGAAGGTGTGAACAGCTGAGCTCACTCCTGTGGAAACCGGTGTTTTTGTCAGTGGTTGTTTTTTTGGCAGTTGCTGAAAGTTGCTTGTAGGAGCTAACGGAGTGGCTGAGGGTGGAAGGTGCATTTTCTCCATCCGTGCACAGAATCAGCACTGCTGGGTCACACAGGGTGTAGAGGTCTAGAGCACTGACGGAACCCCGGGCCTGGAGCCCGGCAGCCCCATGGGCACTGTGCTATTAGAGGTAGTGGCCCCAAAGCTCCTATTGGTGGACCTCAAGCCACAGAAGCCAGGCCAGAAGAAGGATACAATGATGACTGGGACTAATTGGTTCAACAGATGTGGGGGACCCTTTTGTGGACTCCTTGAAAGACCCAGGGAATACTTCTGCAGGGCTGGGGCTGAGGGCCTGCATTCATCTGGGGCCTCAGAATCATTGTGACATGGGGTGTCAGTGCAAAGGGATCTCACATCTCCCCAGACTGCTGGAAACTGGGTATATGAGCATACGACCTTCAGAATGATTCACAGTGATAGGCAGGGTATGTTTACCCCCATTGACAGCCAAAGAGTCTGAATCTCAAAGAGGCTTCGGTCATTAAGTGGCAGGAGTGGAATAAGACGCCAGGTCAGGTGCTTTCCCACTGCCACGGAAGATGGAAGTCACGTTGCTGGAAAGTAAAAGGGAAGTAATGGCCCCATCGGACCATTTAGGGTCCTAGGAATGAAGTATTTATTATGTTCAGTTCTGGGAGTCGCATTTTAAGAGAAACAAGAACTTACTTCCTAGATGGAAATCAGGTTGGTGAAACAGACTGGGTGTGCCGTTTTTGGCTTTTGTAACATCAGAGGGTCCTCCCCAGTCAGTGTTAGCAGCCCTGGGAAGCAAAGTTATCTAGAGCTTCCAGACACGATCCCAGTGTTGTCACCGGGCACCATGGTATGCTCAGTGCCATGGGCGAGCGTGGCTGTCATCTGCCCGGGGCCATCGCCCATGTAGCTAATGTCCTCTGTAGACAAGCACCCCTCTGTTGCAGCCTCATAAGTGAGGTGATTGTAGATGTCATGCCTGACTAGTTCATCCCTTTCAGGAAGTGAACTTCCTTTTGCCTCAGTTTCACAAATATGGGGGTTCATGCAGTCTCCCCTCACATCCCAGACAGCTGCCCTGACAGTGGGATAAGGCACTGACAAGCAGCCATGTTCCCTCTGCTAACAGGGACAATGTCCCCATACCTGCTCCTGTCCCAGCTCTGGGGCTAGAGAGTGAAAGGCAGGGTAGCGCTTTAGTGACTGGGGGAGCTGTTGATCTCAGACACCAGCTGCTGTGATTCCTAGGACACTTCTCATCAGTGGGAAGCGAATGGGGGGTCTCCCATGTTCTGGTTCTCCAGTCAGGTTGAATTTGTTGTTTTGTTTTTGTTTTTGTTTTGAGACAGAGTCTGGCTTTGTCGCCCAGGCTGGAGTGCAGTGGCGTGATCTTGGCTCACTGCAACCTCTGCTTCCCAGGTTCAAGTGATTCTCCTGCCTCAGCCTTCTGAATAGCCGGGATCACAGGCACCTGCCACCACGCCCGGCTAATTTTTGTATTTTTAGTAGAGAAGGGGTTTCACCACGTCGGCTAGGCTGGTCTTGAACTCCTGACCTCAGGTGATCCACCTGCCTCGGCCTCCCAAAGTATTGGGATTAGGGGCGTGAGTCATTGCTCCCAGACGAATTTGTTGTTTTTTAACAGGAAAATCCTTACTGAAGTTTCAAGGTTCCCATTCTAATGATTTTTTAATCCCTATTGAATGTAAATATCTCTCTCTGTCTCTCTCTCTCTCTCTCTCTTTTTTTTTTTTTTTTTTTTAGACAGAGTCTCGCTCTGTTGCCAAGGCTGGAGTGCAATGGCGCGATCTTGGCTCACTGCAACCTCTGCCTCCTGGGTTCAAGCGATTCTCCTGCCTCAGTCTCCTGAGTAGCTGGGATTACAGGCACATGCCACCACGCCTGGCTAATTTTTGTATTTTTAGTAGAGACGGGGTTTCACCATGTTGGTTAGGCTGGTCTCGAACTCCTGACCACATGATCTGCTCACCTTGGCCTTTCAAAGTGCTGGGATTACAGGTGTGAACCACCATGCCTGGCTTCTAATCTCTTTATGTTTACAGATTTGTGTTTGCCTCACTCACGGCTACTGTTTATATTTTTACTGAGCTTCTTCGGACAAGGTTAAGGAGCTGCTTTTCCTGATTTCTTTTGAGTTTTGGTGCCCCATGTTTGGAGTTCATAATTACAAAACCTCAGGGGTTTTCTGAGGGTTAGGGGAAAACAGTAGCTTGAAGGCTCAGGAGGTGGCTGGAGTTCTGGAAATAGAGTCCAGAACATAGACTTAGAAAACCCTGATGAACCTGTATGACCTGGTCCTCCAAGGACTGAGCAATGTTGCCTCTCCTGGCTGTGGAAATACAGTACACAGGGGCTTTCAGAGTGAGCAGGAAGTTGCTGGCTATACCTTCCCAAGCCCCAGAGATACATTCAGGCTGTCTATTTGAGGATTGTCATTAAGGCTTAGAGAAAATAGTTGAAGCAATTCTTGATTTTTACCAGTTAGTTTAGATTCAGCTGCAACAATCACAACTTAAACAAGATACATAAAATTGTTTCTCATGTATATAGTTGAGGTCTATTATGTCAGCATCCTCATCACTCAGACTCTCTAGTTTTCTGACTGCCCTCCCTAAGCTGTGTCTCATCCTCATGGTCCAAACTGACTGCTGGAGCTCCAGCCATCACATCTGACTTCCAGGCAGCAGGACAGAGGGAAGGGAGAAGAAGGGCCTATGTTCTTCTTCCTGAAAGAACCATACTATATTTTTGCTTACATCTGTTTGGCTAGAACTTAACATGGCCAGTCCAAATTGAAGAGAGGCTGGGAAATTTAGTCCAGGGAACAGTGTTACTCTGAATAAATGTGGGGTTTGTTACTAAGTGGGAGAAGGGGCATTGGTATTGGGTTGGGTTAAGCAGCTAGCAGTCTATCAGAGGAAGCTGGATTTAGTAGCTGTGAAATAAACAGTTATTGGGATTTGTAGTTCATTTAAGCTTTCTTTGTAACCCTAGGCAGGCCACTTTACTTTTTTGAGCTTCAAAATTTTCTTTTTTTTTTTTTTTTTTTTTTTTTTGAGACGGAGTCTCGCTCTGTCGCCCAGGCTGGAGTGCAGTGGCGCGATCTCGGCTCACTGCAAGCTCCGCCTCCCGGGTTCACGCCATTCTCCTGCCTCAGCCTCCTGAGTAGCTGGGACTACAGGCGCCCACAACTGCGCCCGGCTAATTTTTTGTATTTTTAGTAGAGACGGGGTTTCACCGTGGTCTCGATCGCCTGACCTTGTGACCCGCCTGCCTCGGCCTCCCAAAGCGCTGGGATTACAGGCGTGAGCCACCGTGCCCGGCCCAAAATTTTCATTAAAAAAAAAAAAAAAAAAAAAAGGCCAGGCATGGTGGCTCACGCCTGTAATCCCATCACTTTGGGAGGCTGGGGCAGGTGGATCACCTGAGGTTGGCAGTTTGAGGCCAGCCTGACCAACATGGAAAAACCCTGTCTCTACTAAAAATAAAAATTAGCCAGGCATGGTGGCGCATGCCTGTAATCCCAGCTACTCGGGAGGCTGAGGCAGGAGAATCACTTGAATCTGGAAGACAGAGGTTGCAGTGAACCGAGATCATGCCATTTCACTCTAGCCAGGGCAACAAGAGTAAAACTCCGTCTCAAAACAAAAACAAAACCAAAACTGATTAATAGCTGTGATTGTTAAACTGTGTTCAGAGAAGTCCTGGGATTTCTGGAGGCACCTCAAGTTTAATGGGAATAACTGGAGCTAAGAGTCCAAGCAAGGGCTTCCCTGTCCCCTTCCCACCCCTTCAACCAGACCAGCTCTCTTCTCTCTGCTTTTTTATGGTACTGCAGCTCTCAGCAGCTCTGAAGTTCCATGACAGGTGAGAAACTTCAGGAGCAACTGTAGAAAGTTTCTGGGTTTCAAGAGAAGCAAGTTGGACAGGTTATGTAGGTTCAGGTTTCTGTGGTTCCGGAGGTAGAGGACCATGTTTCTGTAATTGTGAAAATCTAGGGAGGTATCAGGAAAAAGCCTGGTCATCTTTCTCTAATTCTGGAGGTACTGGGACATAATTTTCTTGTCTCTGGGGGCATTAGAATATATTCCCTGAGGTCTGGAATGAAGGGAAAATGAATGCTGAAATACGATCCAGGTTTGGTTCCCTGTTCTGCCTTTTCCTGCTTGATATAGACTTTCTCTGAGCCTTAGCGTATTCATCTTTACAATGGGAATAGTAATGCCTACTCAGGACTACTGGGAAAATGAAACGTAATCAAGCATGTAAGCTTAGTAGGCTATGAGTCAACGTTCATTTGCTTTAATGTCACCTGTTCATCAGAGGGCCCCACGCCCCTGGGTGGGGTGGGTACAGTAGAGAGGCCTGGGCTTAATGATTGAGCCAATTGGTTCGTGAGGCTCAAGGTAAAATTGATGGCACTGGGACTCCAGAGCGTCACCCTGAGCAGGTGTGCGGGCTAGTCCCCCGTCTCATGGCGGTGTGGTGGTGTGGTGTTCTTTTCAAGCTGGAGTGTTTAAGAACCAACCAAATCCGGCATCTGGGCTTTGGTTGGGAAGGCGTTGTCTCTCTTAAATCTTTACTCTTTAATTTTTTTTTTTCTCATCATCAACTAAATACTTTGAAGTCTTTCCCATCTTGAAACAAAAGAAAACCCTTTCCCTCTAGGCAGATGACGCTTCCTGCCTATGTCTTGTTTGTTTTTTTTTTTCTTTGAGACAAAGTCTCGCTCTGTCACCAGGCTGGAGTGCAGTGGCGCAATCTCGGCTCACTGCCACCTCTGCCTCTCAAGTTCAAGCAATTCTCCTGCCTCAGCCTCCCGAGTAGCTGGGATTACAGGCACACACCACCACACCCAGCTAATTTGTGTACTTTTAGTAGAGATGGGGTTTCACCACGTTGGCCAGGATGGTCTTGATTTCTTGACCTGGTGATCTGCCAGCCTCGGCCTCCCAAAGTGCGGGATTACAGGCGTGAGCCACCGTGCCTGGCCCTGATTTTTGTATTTTTAGTAGAGACGGGGTTTCACTATGTTTCCCAGGCTGATCTCAAACTCCTGAGCTTAGGCAGTCTGCCCACCTCAGCCTCCCAAAGTGTTGGAATTATAGGCATGAGCCACCGTGCCTGGCCGGATGTATGTCTCCATTTTCTCTCTAAATACCTGGTCTTATCCCTATTTCTGAATCACCTGTGGGCTGCCCAAGCTCTCTAATTTACATCAGCCTCAGATGTAAACATGCCCCCTTGTCTTCACACCCAGGGACACCACTCACCTACCCCATGCCACTGGGTGAGACAGTCTGTTATTAAAGTCTCTGGAAAATTCCGAAGAATTATGGAAAAGAAAGCAAAGGAAACAAGACACCACCCGCATGCTTCTGAGGCCATGGCCACCTAGCCCCAGGGAGCGTCATACCAGCAGCTCCTCTTCCTGGCCACCATCTCCTGCTCAAGCTCCTTTGCTTCCTACATGAAATTTCCTGAAATTATCTTAGCTTCTTTTAATCCCAAGGCCCACCCCAGAATCCTATCTCTGAGGTCACCAGGGGCCCATGCATGAAGGTAACTCTTTCTGTCTATGCTGGACCCTTTGACTCACCTTTACCTTTCATGGGAAGGCGAAGGTGGGTGTTGGAGAGCCTCGCCTGTACATACCCAGTGGGCCCACAAAACACCTTCCCAACCAAAGCACAGCCCACCCTGTGGTATCTACCTCAGCCACACATGGAGTTAATAGTTTCAAAGAATATTCTAGGCTTCCCTTTGGTATTATTCCATTTTCATACTGTTATGAAGAAATACCAGAGACTGGGTAATTTATAAAGAAAAAGTTTAATGGACTAACAGTTCTACATGGCTGGGAGGCATCACAATCATGGTGGAAGGTGAAGGAGGAGCAAAGGCATGTCTTACATGGCAGCAGGCAAGTGAGTATATGTATGGGAACTGCCCTTTATAAAACCATCAGAGCTCATGAGACTTACTCACTATCACAAGAATAGCACAGGAAGAACCTGCCCCCATGATTCAATGACCTCCCACCAGGTCCCTCCCACAACACATGGGAATTATGGGAGCTACAATTCAAGATGAGATTTGGGTGGGGACACAGCCAAGCCATATCACCTTCCTACCAGGAGCACCTGTGGAAAGTGGAAGGAGAAGATCTTTTCTAGAGCAAACTTGGGGGATTATGCTTTGTCCCTTTTGTCTCTTCCTGACATTTATGTGACGTGTCTGCTGCGATGACCCTTCGGGCCACAGGCCCCTATTGACATTCTCTCCTGCCTTGGCTATTGCCACATCGCAGTCTTCTGTTTTTTTTCTTCTACCTCTGTGACTCTTCTTTCTGTCTCCTCCTAGGGTTCCTCTTCTGCTGCCATTTTCTTTCTTTCTTAAAAAAACTTTTATTTAAATAACTGCAGACTTGCAAGGGATCTGTCACACAACAATGTAAATTAACTGAACACTACTGAACTGTATACTTAAAAATGGTAAATTTATGTCTTTTTATCACAATAATAATTAGAAAAGGAGAGAATGTTGTTTGAAGGTATAGTGGCACTGCAAAGTGGAGGGGAAGGAAAGAGTAGGGATAGGAGTTGAAATTCTTAGAGGAACAATAAGTCGGTTTTCAACTCTATGTAATAAATATTTAGTATTTAATACCTCAAAATAATTTCACACTTATAGAAAAGTAAGAAAGATGCCAGACATGGTGGCTCACACCTGCAATCCTAGCACTTTGGCCAAGGCAGGTGGATCACTTGAAGTCAGGAGTTTGAAACCAGCCTGTCCAACATGATGAAACCCCATCTCCACTAAAAATGCAAAAAAAGTTAGCCAGGTGTGGTGGCAGGGGCCTGTAATCCCAGCCACTCAGGAGGCTGAGACAGGAGAATCGCTTGAACCTGGAAGGTAGAGGCTGCAGTAAGCAGAGATCACAGCATTGCACTCCAGCCTGGGCAACAGAGCAAGAGTCCATCTCAAAAAAAAAAAAGAGAAAAGTAAGAAAGAATGCTATGAAGAATGCCGGCCTACCTGTACTCAGATTCCCCAGATGTTAACAATTTATCACATTTGCTTTATTATTTTATTTTTTATTTTTAACATAGGTTCTTGCTCTGTTGCCCAGGCTGAAGTACAGTGGTGTGATCACAGCTCACTGTAGCCTTGACCTCTTAGGCCCAAGTGATCCTCGAACCTCACCTTCCCAAATAGCTGGGACTACAGGCATGTGCCACCATGCCCAGCTAATTTTTTAAAAATTTTTTATTTTTTGTTGAGTTGGGGTTTCCCTGTGTTACCCAGGCGGGTCTCAAACTCCTAGGCTCAAGCGACCCTCTCTTGGCTTCCCAAAATGCTGGGATTAGCAGGTGTGAGACAATGTGCTTGGCCCGCCTTATTACTCTCTACCTGTCATCTATCTGTTCATATTACCTTTTTTTCTGAATCATAGAGAATAAGTTGCAGACATAATTCTCCTTTCCCCCTAAATAGTTCCATTAGTATTACCTTAAAAAGGCATTTTATTGGCCAGGCACAGTGGCTCTTGCCTCTAATCCCAGCACTTTGGGAGGCTGCAGTGGGTGGATCACCTGAGGTCAGGAGTTCAAGATCAGCCTGGCCAACATGGTGAAACCCCATCTCTACTAAAAAATAAAAAATAAAAAATTTAGCTGGGTGTGATGGTGCATTCCTGTAATCCCAGCTACTCTGGAGGCTGTGGCAAGATAGTCGCTTGAACTCTGGAGGCAGAGGTTGCAGTGAGCCAAGATCACATCACTGCACTCCAATCTGGGCAACAAGATCGAAGTTATGTCTCAAAAAAAAAAAAAAAGGAAAAAAAAGAAAGGCATTCTCTTACATAGTGCAGTGATCAAAATTAGAAACATAACAGAGATACAGTACTATTGTCTAATGTATAAACTTTATTTCAAATTTTGCTAATTGTCACAAAGGAATTGTAGCAAAAAACCTCTTTTTTTTTTTTTTTTCTGGTCCAGAATCGAATCTAGGATCATACATTGAATTATTTAGCTGTCATGTTTGTTTTTTAGTCTCCTATGATCCAGAACAGTTCTTCAGTCTTTCTTTTTTATGACCTTGGTATTTTTGAAGAGCACAGGCCAGTTATTTTGTATATATGTCCTTCAATATGGTTTTGCCTGATGTTCCCTCATGATTAGACATATATAATCATTTAGAGTATACATTTTTGGCAGGAATACTACAGAAGTGATGTTGTGTCCTTCTCGGTGCAGCCTATCAGGAGGCATACGATGTCTACCTGTCTCATTACTCCTGATAACTTTGATCACTCAGGGAAGGTGGTGTCTACCAGGCTTCTCCACTGTAAAGTTACTTCTTTCTATGTAACTAGGAAGTGTCATGTATGGGAGACACTTTGAGATTATGTCAATTTCTATCTGTCTCTTAGCTGATGTTTCCAGACCGCCTTCTGCTCTTCTCTTTCTACAGAGTTCATGGGTTTGCTGATATCTCTCAGACTTTCTCACTGGCCAAGATCACTTTGGAGACACACAGCCCCCTCACAGGATGTCCTGTAACCACCTCAAACTCAACACTGTCCTTCCTGTCTGAACCTTGTCTCCCATCCCCCATGCCACAAACCTGCCCCTCCTCCCCTATTCCCTGGTGACAGTTCACAGCACTGTCTCACTCCAGGTCATCTGTCAGCCTAGACTCCCGGCATCGCTACAGTCTCCTCCCTTCCCCTTGCAGGGCATGCACAATCAATGACCAAGTCCCATTGGTCTTAGGCTCCCAGTATTTTGTATTACTCCTGTGGTTCGGGCCGTTGTCATCTCAGTCTTGGTATCCTGTCATAGTCTTCTCTGTTCTTCCTACTCAGGATCTTGCCTTCCCTCTCATTCATTCTCTATCGTGATAGCAAAGTGAGTTTCCTGAAGCGTAGATCCCATTGTGAAGAGAAGAATAGGTGGAGTGGGTGCTGCTGAGAACCCCAGTGGCCTCCCACTCTCCTCAGATGCCAACTAACTCCTTCTTTCAGGTGAAGCCCTGCTCACTTCTCCCACTGCCCCAATTATGTTGACGTTTGCAATTTCCTATTTTTAGTTGCCTTTTCTCCTTGAGTTTTCATGCATTAAATTTGGAGCACCCCCAACCATTTACCAGCTCTTGCTGCTGTTTTTGGATTCAGCTTAGATTTCATATCACTCTTCATGCAGACATTCCCTGTCCCATGGGTGTGAGTTAGATGCCTTTCCCAGGTGTTCCCCTGGTACTTGTTCCAACCCTGCTGTGACCCTTTTCACATTTTGAAATGGATTATGTTTATTCTGATGCCTCCACTTTGGCTGTGAGCTCCTCTAGGCCAGGAACCATGTCTTGTCCATTCCTTGTTGGGAAACGTCAACTTTCACATCATCTGGCTCCAAAACACATACTCCACAAACATTTGTTGAATGAGTAAGTGGGCAGGTGGGTGGAGGGTGTGAGTGCAGGCAGGACTGTGGTATAGCTGTGGGTTTTTGTTGAACTAGGGAAAGTTACCAAGACTCTGCTGACTCAGACTTGGGTTCTGGAGACAGGTTCACCAGTGTTTGGAGGCCAGCTGTCATAGGCCAAGGACATCCAGGAGGAACACCAGCAAAGAGATCAAAAGAATGAAGGCAGGCCCTCATCAGATATTCAAGGTGCTTGTGACCTAGAAGGACTGGAACTCCAAAGGAACAGGTTTCCAAAGCCCAGGTGACTCAGATAGGGTTGGGCATCAAGGCTCAGGAAGGGGAACTACCAGATAAGAAGGCAATCAGCAAGGCTTCTGCCCAGGTGGCCAACCACATGGCTGAAACCCTTCATTGACTTGGCAGCCAGTCCAGCCTACAGTTTCCTAGGGAACTGATGGCCAAGCAATCTGTAGCACAACTTGGCATGGAGCCTGGGACATTTTATGAGGGCCAGATGGTTGGACTCTGTGCATTGTCAGTGTTGCAGGGTGGGCAGCTGAGGGTCTTGGGGCAGGACTCAGCATTAGCGCAGGGAGTGTCTGAAGGCTGGAAACTCACATAGGTGAGAAGGACAGGAACGGAGAGTTGGAAGTCAGGAGACCATAGAACCACAGCTTGTGAGAGTTCCAGAGCCAGGTGTTGTTGGTTCTAAGAATCAAGATAAGAAAGTGAGTTAAAAAGAGACTAGGAGTGACCACATAGTTAGAATCTGGGTCAAGACTATTATTCACGCCTTGAGAGCAGAAATCTGGTCTCTCTTTCTCTGCAGTCTTCATGCTGCCCAAAGCACTGCCTGGAAGAAAAGAAGAGTCAGATCACACTAAGTCAGGAATCTCAGGGGGTTACTTGAAGGTCAGGGCTTGATCATGGAAGAATGAGCTCTTTCCACCCAAGGAGGTAGACATAGTTCCAATAAGAAAACTGACCATACAGCCGGGCGCAGTGGCTCAAGCCTGTAATCCCAGCACTTTGGGAGGCCGAGACGGACGGATCACGAGGTCAGGAGATTGAGACCATCCTGGCTAACACGGTGAAACCCCGTCTCTACTAAAAAATACAAAAAACTAGCCGAGCGCGGTGGCGGGCGCCTGTAGTCCCAGCTACTCGGGAGGCTGAGGCAGGAGAATGGCGTGAACCCGGGAGGTGGAGCTTGCAGTGAGCTGAGATCCGGCCACTGCACTCCAGCCTGGGCGGCAGAGCGAGACTCCGTCTCAAAAAAAAAAAAAAAAAAAAAAAAAGAAAACTGACCATACATTTTTAAAGTTTATTTATTTATTTCTGAGACGGAGTCTTGCCGTGTTGCCCAGGCTGGAGTGCAGGGGCACAATCTCGGCTCACTGCAACCTCCACCTCCCAGATTCAAACTGTTCTCCTGCCTCAGCCTCCCGAGTAGCTGGGATTACAGGCACCCACCAACATGCCCAGCTAATTTTTGTATTTTTAGTAGAGATGGGGTTTCACCATGTTGGCTAGGCTGGTCTTGAACTCCTGACCTCGTGATCCGCCCGCCTTGGCCTCCCAAAGTGTTGGGATTACAGGTGCAAGCCACTGCACCCGGCCTATTTATTTTTAAGACAGTATCTCACTCTGTCACCCAGGCTGGAGTGCAGTGGTACCATCATGGCTTACTGCAGCCTTGACCTCCTGGACTCAGGTAATTCTCCTGCCTCAGCCTCTCAGTAGCTGAACCACAAGCACATGCCACCATGTCCAGCTAATTTTTTGCAGAGATGGGGTTTTGCCATGTTGCCCAGGCTGGTCTCAAACTCCTGGGCTCAAGAGATCCACCTGCCTTGGCCTTCCAAAGTGCTGGGATTACAGGTGTAAGCCTGAGATTACAGATTGTGCCCAGCCTTTTTTGTTTACTTGCTAGGATTAATACCTGAGTGGAACATTGATGGTAGAACAA
This sequence comes from Macaca nemestrina, assembly GCF_043159975.1. Lineage (NCBI taxonomy): Eukaryota > Metazoa > Chordata > Mammalia > Primates > Cercopithecidae > Macaca > Macaca nemestrina. The sequence continues at coordinate 18,771,770 of NC_092128.1, forward strand.
AACAAAACATAAGGAAAAAACATTGAAATAATCCTGGTACTAGGGAGAAGGTAATCTTTGCTAAGGGCTAGATTCCCCAGCACCTTGGACACCCTAGCCCAGGTGTGAGAAGGCAGGGCAGTGTGTTGGGTGTGTCCCATTGCTAAACTGACTTGGAGCAGGGCGGAGGCTTCAGGGTGGGAAGTCGAGGGACCGGAAATTAACCTCTAGACCTGACTTGTCCTGAGAAGGCAAGAAGTGACAGAAACAAAACCTAATCAACAGATATTTTCTGTCTTGATCTTACTCATCAGATACTTAGATTGAAGTAGTTCAGAGCAGGCACATGGCAGGCCGAGTTATATAACAGGAAGGGGAAACCGTTTGTCGTCTGTAGTTATAGATGGGGGCACAGTCCTCCATGGATTGGATTTTTTCCTGGTGGCAGCAAGAACTAGGATGTAGGCACACCTGGGCAGTGATTGGAGGGGCTGTCGGACAAGTAGAAAGTCCTGGTCTGCTCATAGTCGGGAACCTGGGCTAGAAGTCCAGGCAGTAAACTCCAGCCACCAGCAACAGGAGCTCTGGGCTCTGAGGCTCCTGGTGGCTTTAGGCAGAAAGCCTGTTACACATGGGGCCTGGGGCCAGCCCTGTGTCTATGTTTAGGGAGCAGGGAGAGGACTAGGGTAGAGGCAGGCATGTGAAGGCAAGGGAATGGCCACGGAGGCTGCACAGGCGTGTCATTTTCTCTAGTCTCATCAATGACTCTACATGCTCCACGGCTTCCCATCATCATCATCATCATCATCATCATCATCATCATCATCATCATCATCAAAGTACCATGTGTGAATCACTTCCCATTTGTTCAGTTACCTCACACAAAACTCTGTAAGTCAGGAATTGTTATTATTCCCAGAAGGGGAAACTGAGGCTCAGTGAGGGTAAGTGACTTGCCAAAGGTCATACACCTAAGAAGTGGCAGAGCCACACCCTGGATCGAGGACTGATGGATCCCAAACTCTAGTAGTCGCTTGGAGGGTTAGGAGCACAGACTGTGGAAACAGATGCGCTACTTGCGTGACTGTGGACAACTCTGTGATTCAGTTTTCTCACCTGTGAAATGGGGATGATGGTGATAAGAGAGCTACCTCATAGGGAAGTACTGAGTATCAAGTGAGCGACTGTAAAATATAACTTCAGGAGGAGGGTTGCTCGATTTAGCAAATCAAATATAGGATGCCCAGGTAAATCTGAATGTCAGTTAAACAGTGGATAATATTTGAATTTATTTGTTTATTTATTTTTTTTTGAGATGGAGTCTTGCTCTGTCGCCCAGGCTGGAGTGCAGTGGTGCGATCTTGGCTCACTGCAACCTCTGCCCGCTGGGTTCAAGCAATTCTCCTGCCTCAGCCTCCCTAGTAGCTGGGATCACAGACATGTGCTACCATGTCTAGCTAATTTATATATATATATATATATATATATATATATATATTTTTTTTTTTTTTTTTTTTTTGAGACAGAGTCTCGCTCTGTCGCCTAGGCTGGAGTGCAGTGGCGCGATCTCGGCTCACTGCAAGCTCTACCTCCCGGGTTCACGCCATTCTCCCGCCTCAGCCTCCGAGTAGCTGGGACTACAGGCGCCCGCCACCACGCCCGGCTAGTTTTTTGTATTTTTAGTAGAGATGGGGTTTCACCATGTTAGCCAGGATGGTCTCAATCTCCTGACCTCGTGATCCACCCGCCTCAGCCTCCCAAAGTGCTGGGATTACAGGCTTGAGCCACCGCGCCCGGCCTAATTTTTATATTTTTAATAGAAACAGGGTTTTGCCGTGTTGGCCAGGCTGGTCTTGTACTCCTGGTCTTGGGTGATCTGCCCACCTCGGCCTCCCAAAGTGCTGGGATTACAGGTGTGAGCCACTGTGCCTAGCCTATTTTATTTCTTTTTTAGACAGAGTCTCACTCTATTGCCTGGGGTGGAGTGTGACGGTGCAATCATGGCTCACTGTAGCCTCAATCTCCTGGGCTCAAGCGATTCTCCCACCTCAGTGTCCTGAGTAGCTGGGACTACCAGTGTGTGCCAGCATGCCCACCTAATTTTTGTATTTTTTGTAGAATTAGGGTCTCGCCATGTTACCTAGGCTGGTCTCAAACCCCTGGACTCAACTGATCCTCCTGCCTCGGTGTTCCTAAAGCGTTGGAATTTCACGCATGAGCCACCATGCTCAACCAAATATTTTAGAAAAAAGTCTTACATTGTGTGGGGCATACCTGTGGTAAATATTATTTACGGATTAGCTGAAATTCAAATTTAAATGAGCATCTTTTCTTTTATGTGGCAACCGTGCTGAGGGGACTTCTCGAGGCAGCCTCCACCCATGCGCCTGGCTCGGGTGCAGGGCTGTAGCAGGGCCGTTTCTTCACTGTCGTCTCTGCCTCCAGGCTTCTGTTCCTGCAGTTTCATGCCCCCCTACCCCATGCCCTCTCCTGGCCTCTGGAGCCCTTCCTCACTTCTGGCCTCCTCTTTGTGATCTCCGGTAGTCTTCATGGTGAGTTCTTCCCTGACGGACTGCGCCTTGAGACTGGCTCACATAATTTAGTCCCTGATTATGCAGGTCATGTCCATTTGCTGTTTTTTTCAGGTGAGATACTCTACTCTCCCTAACTAGGCTCTAGTGCCTTTCAGGCAGGGACTGTATCCTCTGGGACCTGAGTGTGGATCGGTTTCAGTAAATCCCTGCTGCTTGAGTGGTTGTAGGAATGGAACCATTCCTCTTCCGGGAGCTGGCTAATGAGAGAGCCACTTTGGTTTTCTTCGTATGCTGTTGTGCTGCCAGAGCAAGCCAGCAAAGGCTTGACATCTGCAGGTCGCTCGCAGTCAGCCTCCTGTTGCCCAGCCCACAGCCTGTTTCACTTCTCTTTCTCACATAGGGGGGCGGCTTGGGCCCAGCTTGTTTTTTCTCAGCCAACAAAGTAGCACCCAGAGTGAAAGGGAGCGCACCTCCCTTCAACTACAATAAGGAACTGACAACTGGCACAGAGACCCTTAGTATAGAACAGGAGGAGGGACACTGACAGGCACCTTTGTCACACCTCATCTCAGGTGGCATCACGGCTGTGCTGAGCAGCAGGGCCTGCCTGGCTCCTCTGCCTTGTCCCCTGGCCAGGTCGAGCCCTTGGATGGATACACTGACCTCTGATACTCCTTCCTTCCTACTCTTGTCCTGTCCCTTGCCTTGGCCAGGCAAGGGCCCGTGCAGAGCCATGGCTCCAGGCTGCCTTCGCCTGCACTTGTGCCGCTTTGCTGAAGCCTAATGTCTCGAGCTAGGGAGACACTCTCTGAGACCCACTGTTCTAAAGGTTCTGGGTCAACAGTTGGTGGTGATTCTGAGTGCTCCGTGGCCCTCAGATCCTGATTTTCAGCAATCTAGAAAGACGAGGAATCCCAAGCCAGGATGATGCTCCTCTGCAGCCCCATTTATTATGCTGGCATCCCTGTGCCAGGTAGGACGTTAGATATGGGCTTTACAGGTGCAACTGGTAATCCTGTCTGGGGAGGCCCTGATTTTATCATGAGCAAGTGCATTGTGGGGGATACATAGAGTTGGAAGAGCAAGTCTTTCCCTCAATGCCTTTATCATCTAATGTGAAACAAGTGCTTGCTTTGACAGCACATATACTAAAAAATTGGAATGATACAGAGAAGATTAGCATGGCCACTATGCAAGAATGACATGCAAATTCATGAAGCATTCCATTAAAAAATTAAACTAATGTGAAACAAAATGCGAACAGGCAACCACTGCTCCTTTGTTATGTAAATGACCTATCCTCAGTACTGGGTTCTGTGGGTGCTCATTCCCCCAGTTGCTGGAGACATGGGTGGCTGATGGCTGCTCTTAGTTGAGTCCCTTTCCAGGAATTGCCCTCCTTGCTCAAGGTCACCCCTTTCCTGCAGGACAGCCCATGTTAAGGACTGGTCAATGCCCAGGTGTGGTCCGCTAGCTCCAATTCAGGGCAGCTCTGAAGGGCCATCCCAGCTCCAGAGCTCCCTGTGGGATCCTGGGATCGACTGAGGCTCCTCCCTCTGCTCCACCTTTTCCCTTCACTCCCCATCAGTGACAGATCCTGGGGCCATGCTCTGTATCCAGTCTCATCTCAGAATCTGTTTCCTCTGGGAACTCAAGAAATCTATTTGTCCCTAAATCTGGGGACACTAGTGCAGAGGATCAATGCTTCTGGAAGTCCGTGGAGTGTTCACATGGAGAAAGAAGCAAATCTGGCAGTAAAGGAGTCTGACTTCTTTTCCCACCCTCTCTGCACTGGCTCCCTGCTCCTGGAACCCAGGGAGTCCACTCAGAGGGCCTGCAGCTTTGACCCCGCCTATCTGCTCATCCCCCTTCCACCCATACTTGGTATTTCCACACCAACTCATGCCCCTTCACATCCTTCCTTGTCCTAACTAATGTCTAAGCTGTGACCTTTTGTCATTCCCATAAAAGTCACTGGGTAGATACCATCTTCAAGAAGAGATAAAAAGAGGCCATGTGCCATGGCTTATACCTGTAATCCCAGCACTTTGGAAGGCCGAGGTGGCAGGACTACTTGAGCTCAGGAGTTCAAGACCATCCTGGGCAATATAGCGAGACCCTGTCTCCACTAAGAGTTAAATAGCTGAGTGTGGTGGCTCACACCTGTGGTCCCAGCTACTCAGGAGGCGGAGGCTGGAGGATGATCACTTGAGCCCAGGAGGTTGAGGCTGCAGTAAGCTGTGATTGTGCCACTGCACTCTAGCCTGGTGACACAGTGAGACCCTGTCTTGAAAACAAAAGCAAGGCCACGTATGGTGGCTCACGCCTGTAATCCCAGCACTCTGGCAGGCTAAGGCAGGCAGATCACCTAAGATCAGGAGTTCGACATCAGCCTGGCCAACGTGAGAAAACCCCATCTCTACTAAAAATATAGAAAATTAGCCGGGTGTGGTAGTGCACACCTGTAATCCCAGCTACTTGGGAGGCTGAGGTATGAGAATCACTTGAACCTAGGAGGTGGAGTTTGCATTGAGCTGAGATCGTGCCAATGTACTCCAGCCTGGGTGACACAGTGAGACTCTGTCTCAAAAACAAAAACAAAACAACAACAAAAAAAGAGATAAAAATAAAAGAACGTCTGGAAGAAAAATGACACTGAAACTCTGTATTGAATCTTGGTAGTGATCCCGATTAAGATGCTGTGGGAGTTAATTACAAGCAAAGAACCTCTTTAAGGTTAAACATGAAGTTCTCTAAGGAGTTCTGGATGTAAGAACCATTGTCCTTAATAAGAATGGCTGGTAGGTCTAATATAGGGAACTCACTGAAGGTAATCAGGGTAATTCTTAGTTATTCTAATGGCATAATTCCATTTGGTTGGGCAAATAGTAGGCATGCAACATATACTGAGAGAGGAAATGGGTGGGCGAGGCTGAACATTTATGTCAGGTGTTTCTTAATGAATAACACAGATGGTATCAGCTAATTTTGAGATTGTAAAGTTATTCCTACCATGTTCGGGTGAGACTTTTGCAAGCAGTGGCTCCTAACCACTTCCAAGTCCCCTAAGTCCTACAGAATATGAAAAATAAAGGTCTCTTTGGAAGATGTATGTTAGCTCAAATGTGCCCTGAAAGTTCCTGACCCTCCCAGTAATTAGTTTCTTCTCCCTTTGGAAGGGCACTATGCCTGAGCACCCTCCTCTCTAAAGCTCGGGCACGGATCAGTTTGCTCGCCTCTCTACAAGGCTCTCTCCACCCAGTGAACTCCACCAGGGCAGAGACCACGTGTCTTTATGTCCCTGACCACAGGGCCTGGCACCCTGGAGGTACTTCATAAATATTTATTGAGTGACCAAATAAATTACATGGCATGGGAATAATGGCTATTAATTTTAATTAGGATAAAACGACATTCTTCCAAAATTCTTGAAAGTGATCAAAATGAAACAGAAAGGCAGGCATCTATGCCAGTGGCAGCACACAAAACAAGACTGATTAGACAAGTGGAAAAAAAGATGTTTTCTGTGAATCTGGGTTCATTTTATTCTCATCATCTTTTCTGGAAACTGGGGCTTTCTGTATCTTTTTGACAGAGTGGAGGGCACTGAGTACAAAGAGCATAATGACTTTCTTTGTTTTACCGTAAGACTGACTTCTTCCCCCAGCTTTTAGATTTTGCCTGATTCTGATAAATAGGCAAAAACTGACAACTTAGATTCCCTCAACATCTTAGCTGTAGCTCCATTTACAAGAATTCAAAATGTATAACAGTAAGTCAACAGTAAACTCAACTGATTGATTTAGAGTTAATGCTTAGGTAAGACAGGTTTTTACATTCATTATATAACATCTTCTAGGAGTAAGTTATATACCTTTTAGTGTTTCCAAATATCAAAGTAATTTCAAAAGGGCATTCATGTGTATTTCACATTTAATATATTTTATTCCCCATGTTTCTCACTTCCCTTCCCCCCCCCCCCCCCCCCAGAAATGTCTGCTTCATCATGGCTTCAACTTTTTGTAACAGTGGAAAACTCTGGCCCGCATAATTTCTTTAAATAAAATCAAATATGCAAAGAAAAAGTTCTGGAAAAGAAAATAATAATAGCTAACATTTACTAACATTATCGAGATTTACTGAGTACCAGAGATAGTCTAAATATTTCATTCCTCTCTTTTTTTTCTTTTCTTTTTTTTTTTTTTCAGATGGAGTCTTGCTCTGTCTTGCAGTGTTGCAATCTCGGCTCACTCACTGCAACCTCCACCTCACAGGTTCAAGTGATCCTCCTGCCTCAGCCTCCCGAGTAGCTGGGACTACAGGTGCACACCACCACACCCGGCTAAGTTTTTTTGTATTTTTAGTAGAGACGGGGTTTCACCATGTTGGCCAGGCTGGTCTTGAACTCCTGACCTCAAGTGATCTGACAACCTTGGCCTCCCAAAGTGCTGGGATTACAGATGTGAGCCACTGCGTCCCGCTGTCACTCCTTACCTCATTGAATCTTCACAACAACTTCATGAGGTAGATGCTATTAAATTCAGCCCCACCTTGCAGGTGAGGCTCTTGCCCAAGGTCATGCTGGTATTAGGTGGTGGAGCTGGGATGAGAACTGTAGTCTGTAACACGGAGCCTGTGTACTTAAATACCCCAGGATCCTACCTGCCTCCCATGAGATAAGAGGGGGACACAGGAGTTCTTGCTTTAGCTCTGTCAGTGAGGACTCAGATCTTATTGCCTGTAAGATTTTCTATTGTGTTTGGCTGAGGCTGTTTGATCTGAGGCTGCTTGGCTGTGTTCATCCTCTGTGTTCAATGTAAAAGAAGAATCTGCTGCTTTCTCTTCTCTCTTTCTTTCTCTTTTCTGTATTTTGTTGCTTATATATTTTTGGGCTTTTTTATTGGATTCTCATCAAAAGAATATTTCTTCTACTTCTGCTTGGTAGACACTTGAACTTCTTTCCATCCCCTGCCCTCCCCCGCTACTCAGAGAGTACCACCAAAAGCAATCAAGAGGTCAGAGGTCAATGGCAGGAATCAAAAGACACCAGCTTGGTCACCTAAACAATAGTTGTAGGTCAGATAATTGAAAACTGAAAGGGTAATAAAAACTTCTGCATCTGTGAACCAATTAATTAGGCCCCTGCATCCCTGTGGAATGCGTGCCAAACATCTCAGATTTGGTGTGGGCAGAGCCGACAAAATGCTTTGCTAAGGTAAAACCATCACAGAGAGACAGAGCTTTCCAGAAAAAGACTTGGCATCTCAGAGACCGTCTATTATCCTGTTCATGTATCCCATTCACGATTCCAACCGATATTCGTGGTCTGCCTGCTGTGAGCAGGGCACAAGGAGGAGGGAGCAAAAGGCATTTTACCCATGAAGTCAGGGGACTTTAAAGACGGCCCTTTCTCCACTGGGGTAAATGGAGCATGACCTCAATGAGGCTGGGTGCCTACACCCTGTCACCTGTTTTCCCTCTTTCCATCAGCCATTCAAACTCGACTTGCTCAGCACGCAATCAGACACCCTCTCTACCTGCCTTTCCTGGACACAGAGTAAATTCTGTTCTGGAAAGAGAGGCTTTGTGCCCTGCCAACTCAGGGCAACCCACACGCCAAAAGTTAATCAGGTTTGGGCTCTGTATTTAGACTTTGGTTGTCCAAACTCCTTAAGTAACTTCCCGCCGAGGGGTTTCCTTATTAAGCAGCTGTCTCTACCTGCTAAACAGCCATTTGTTTCCTGCCTAAGAGTTAAGGGGACTCAGCGTTCCTGTGCATGATACCTGACTCTTTAGCACCAATTCACCGGTATTCATTCAACGGTGTTTGCTGAGTAAATAATAATAATAAATATATTCATATGTGTATTCATAAGAAGAGCAATGTACTTATAAAGAGAGGAAGATCATACAGCAAAAGATGGAAGGTTATGTGTGAACTGTTTTTTTTCTTTGTATTTCTCTGTAGTTAAAAAGTTTTCTGTGCTAGATTAATTTTAAAATTAGAAATAAAAATGTTATTTTATTTTATTTTTTGAGACAGGGTCTTGTCACCCAGGCTGGAGTGCAGTAATGTGATCATGGCTCACTGAAGCCTCAAACTCCTGGGCTCAGGCGATCCTCCCGCCTCACGCTCCCAAGTAGCTGGGACTGCAGGTGTGCACCACGACACCCAGTTAAAATGCTATTTTATAGTGTTATTGATCACTTAGATGAACAAAGCATGCTTCATAGTATTATGTAGAGATATACTTCTGCTTCTAGCCATAATTGAGAAGCAGGGACCAGATTTTCCCTCCCACCTAAAACAATTTAAAAACCAGACAAAATATATGAAAGAACTGTTTTCAGACATTGTACAACAGGCAATGCAGGACCATGAAAACTGAAAGAATGGAAACATATGAGGGGAAGCATGCAATCCCCCGGGATTACTACCTGGAGAGAGTTTTCGGTTCTTATTGCAGGGAGGAGGAACCCAAATGGAGCCCATTGTTGTCCTTGAGTTGAGGGAGAAGACTTCAGGGTTTGGGAAAGCCAAGGTGGCTGGAATTTGCAGGGTGGAGTAATGGAGAGGAGACAATGTCATGCACACACACGTACAGAGAGAAAGAAAGAAAACTGAAGATCTGAAGAGGGCTCCTCATGAGTTCTTCATCTGAGTATTAATCGGTGATTGTTTATGAGGAAACAACCAGAGACTGGGAAAAGAATTACTCAAAAAGGACAGCAGGAACACCCACCAGAGCCCACACAGAGCTGGGAATAGTTTCTGCTCTTGCCAGCCAGAGTAGAAATACAGGCCACTGAGTAGAGTTCTCAAAAAGGTATTATCTCAGTGCAGGGATCCAATCAGGTCCAGCTGAGATAAAACTGTCCTGAGCCCCTTGAACAAAGCTTCAAATCCAGCCTTGAAAGGATCAAACTCTTTCTAAGTCATTTAACTGCATCCCATAGCAAAGTGCAAAAATATTTAAAGAAACACAAAAACTCCAGCACCCAAGAAGGTAAAACTGACAATGTCTAGCATCCAAGCAAAAATTACCAGGTAAGCAAAAAAGCAGGAAAAGATGACCCATCATGAGGAGAAAAACCAATCAATAGAAACAGACTCAGAAATGACACAGATGATGCAATGTGTAGACAAGAATATTAAAACAGCTCTTATACTCCCAGTGTTCAAGACCATAGAGAAAAATATGAGCTTGATAAAGGTAGACATGGAAGCTATAAAAATGACCCAAATTGAACTTTCAGAAATGAAAAACATAATGTCTGGGATGAAATGATTATGCAAGAATAGAAAAATTAATTAAGATTTTCTGTCCTTAAGGGCCAAAAACAATCCAGTAGCACAGACACATTACCCATAAAAATGAGCATAAGAGAAGCACCAGGAGAGAAGTGTCACTAACTCTTCCAGCTGAAGAGAAGTTAAATAGGGCTTCATGGAGAAGATAGCATTTGGGTTTGACCTTAAGGGCTTTCAATCAACAGAGACAAGGAGCAGTGTGGGCATTTCCTATGGACAGATTCACATAGGCAAAGCACAGAAAGGGAGAAACCCCCAGCAGGTCAATTGGACTAGGAGGTGAAGAGATTCATGTCTAGAAGCAGTGGGAGAGCAGGTTGAAAAATAATGCTAGCCACCATTTATTGAGCAATTACAATATTCCAGGCATTGCTCTAACTGCTTTATCTGCATATGCTTGCCTATCCTTGGCAATGTTATTGTTCAGCCTCATTTTGCAGCTAAGGAAATTGAGGCCCGGAGAAGTTAGATAATTTGCTCAAAAACACACTACTAGAAAGTGCAGTCTGGCTCTAGAGTTCAAGCCTGAGCTCTTAGGCACTATATTCTTCCTCCAGTGCTGCTGATCAAATAGGTTTGGGCCGGATTTATTTATAATTTTTTGTTGTTTTTGTTGTTGTCGCTGCTTCTGCTGGGGAAGCTTGAATACTAGGCTAAGGAAGTAAATTTTATTCTGGGAGGATGGGGTCCCACTGAAGTGTCATGGGTAGGGCACAGTAGATCTGTGAGGTGCTTTGGGAGAGTTCTTTGAGCTCAGTTGGAGGAGGGAAAGGCTCAAACTCAGGGAAACAATGCTGTGGGGTGGGGACTGCAAGAATCCAGGTGAATGGCAGGGAAGGCCAGAGCTAGAGGAGTGTAAGGGATGGGAGAAAGGGGATGGATGGGAAAGCGATTTTAAAGAAAGAATTCATCTTCTGCATGTGACTGGGATGAGGGTGTTGCCCAGGTCAGCAAGGCCTACATATAAATAAAAAAAAAATGGAAGGTTGATGCTCTGTGACTGGAAGAAGACAGATGCTTGCCAGGGGATTCAGGAAGTGGAGCAGCCTCGGTTAGGGGCAAAGATGAAGACTCTGAGGCTGGCAGGAAGAGTTTGACGGGCTGAGGGCAAAGCTCTGGGGGCAGTGGGAATGGAGCTGGGAAGTGGGGGATTTGGGTGTCATCAGCAGCACTAAGTAGAGGCTTTGAGGGTAGAGGAGGAGGTCTGCAGTGTTGAGAAAGTGGAAATAAAAAGGAATCAGGAAAGATGTGACAAAGGGGAAGACAATGCAGTGAAAGGGCTGTGCAGACATTAGCTGGCAGAATTACAGGGGAAACCAGGGGTGCCTTGTCAGGTGAAGAATTCTCAAAGAGAATGAATGGTTGCTGTCACTATCCAGTGCTGCAGAGAGGAGTCAAAGGAAGCCAGGCACAAGGCCCCACAAGGCCATTGGTGCCATCTGGGGAGCCATCTCAGTGATGTCCCTAGTGGTGAAGGATTGGAGAGTGATGGAGAATAAGAAAACTGGAAGCACCAAAATTCCTCCGGGAAGAAATGAGGAGGCTAGGTCTGTTCCTTTAGGAGTAACAGGCTCAGAGACAGCTTATTTCGAATTTATTTTGTTTTTATTGTCATTTTCTCCAGGGCATTCATCCAGCTATTACTGCCATTGGACACTCTACTGGGCAATGCACAGGCAACCCTGAGCTTGTAGGAAGAGGCAGACAGGAGTCTGGCCAGAATTGTTGGTTCACGCCTGTCATCCCAGCATGTTGGGAGGCAGAGACGGGAGGATCACTTGAGATCAGGAGTTCAAGACCAGCCTGGGCAACATAGCGAGACCCCCATCTCTAAAAAAAAAAAAAAAACAACAGAGTCTCACTCTGTCACCTGGGCTGGAGTACAATGGCACCATCTTGGCTCACTGCAACTTCTGCCTCCCATGTTCAAGCAATTATCTTGCCTCAGTCTCCTGAGTAGCTGGGATTACAGGTGTTTGCCAGCATGCCCGGCTAATTTTTGTATTTCTGGTAGAGATGGGGTTTCACCATATTGGCCAGGCTGGTCTCGAACTCCTGACCTCCAGTGAACTGCCCATCTCCGCCTCCCAAAGTGTTGGAATTACACGTGTGAGCCACTGCACCTGGCCAAAATTGGTTTTTCAATTAGCAGGGCATGGTGGTGCATGCCTGTAGTCCTCAGCCTGGGCAAGAGAGCAAGACCCTGTCTCAAAAAAAAAAAAAAAAAACGGAGTTCATGGGGAGCAGGAGATAAAAGGAACACAAGCAAGGGAAAGGGATATGAGATAGAGAGGGAGGGAGTTGTAAACCACAGGAGGGCTAGAGTGTTGCGTCTGAGAATAGAAAAGTCTGCAGGACAGGGTGCTCGGAGTGGATGAGGAAGGGCCTCCATTGGTCCTGTGGGCTGTGAGGGTCTCTAGGAAGCCTTTCCCGCCCACCAGACTCGCCCTAGGACTGTTGATGGAGTCCTCAGCACTGCTCGCTGGATGTATGGCTGTGCTCTGCGTGAATGAATGACGTCACCCATTCAGCCCAGCCTGCTCCACACGTGCTGTTTGTTGTTCTCGAGAGAGAGGGCGGTATCCAGCCCTAAGGTATTCCAGGGTGCAGGGAAAAGGCATGTCTGGGGCTGGAAAGAACTTGTCATTGCAAAATTTTCCTTGGGACGTGGAATTAAAAACTTTTGTCACTGACAAGGGTTTGCTCCTAATTTTCCAGAATGACTCAAATGTTTGCTTCAGACAATGACAGAGTGTATCTTGCTTGAATCATTGGATTTCTGTTATTTTTGTAAGATGTGGGTGGGCAATATGACTCAGTATTTTTCCAAGAGATGTGAAAATTATATTGCCTATTTTGGATCATTTCATACTGAGACCTGGAACATTTTTCTCAAATTTTAAATCTTGGAGCTTGGGGAATTTTTGTTTTTGCTTTGTCTTTCCGTCATATCAGATCTTTTCCAGATACAATTTTAAAGGAAAATTATTTAGCAATAGCTCTAAGTTATGAAGTATATTTTGAATGATACTTTATTTTTACTCAGTTAAAATAAAAGATGTGTTAAAGCTGGTGGTGTGTTTGCCATCCTAACAGCGAAAATATTAGAGAACGTGGGATTAGCTGGAGACTTGAAAGTCATCTAATTCAAAACTTTATCTGCTGTGTGAATGAATATCCTGAGACTAGTTTTCCAGCTTCTGCTTGGACAAACTGAGTTCCTTTTGAATGCATCAGATGATGGAGAGCTTGTTCATGCCAAATTAAAATCTGCCTCCCTGCAGCTTCCAAACCTGGGTTCCAGTCCTGACCCCTGGTCTATGTAAACCCCTATAGAATCATTCTGTAGCCGAATGATCATTTTTGAAATACAGCTGTATTTTCTTCTTGATAAGTCAGCAAGGATTCTTTTCCAGCAGTTTGTTTTGGGGGTTGTTTTTGTTTTTGTTTGCCATTAGTGCTAGGACAAGAGACTGGGGCTTCATGTCTCTGAGAAGGATAGGGCCCATAGGAAAAAGAAAGATGAGGCCAGGCATGGTGTCTCACACCTGTAATTCTAGCACTTTGGAAGGCTGAGGTGGGTGGATCACTTGAGGTTAGGAGTTGGACACCAGCCTAGGCAAAATGGTGAAACCTCATCTCTATTATTAATATAAATACAAAAAATTAGTCGGGCGTGGTGGCACAGGCCTGTAATCCCAGCTACTTAGGCGTCTGAGGCAGGAGAATCGCTTGAACCCAGGAGGTGGAGGCTGCAGTGAGCCAAGATCGCACCACTGCACTCCAGCCTGGGTGACAGAGTGAGACTCCACTTCAAAAAAAAAAAAAAAAAAAAAGAAAAGAAAAGAAAAAAAGATGAGTCTAAGGGTATAATTCTTTTCTGATAGGTTTTAGTTGATAATGGTATTGTGGTTATATTCAGAAAAGAGTTCTTATCGGGCCAGGCACAGTGACTCACGCCTGTCATCTCAGCACTTTGGGAGGCTGAAGCAGGTGGGTCACATGAGGTCAGGAATTCGAGACCAGCCTGGCCAACATGGTGAAACCCTGTCTCTACTAAAAATACAAGAGTAGCTGGGTGTGGTGGCAGACACCTGTAATCCCAGCTACTCATGAGTCTGAGGCAAGAGAAATGCTTGAACTCAGGAGGCAGAGGCTGAAGTGAGCCGAGATCGCACCACTGCACGCCAGCCTGGGAGACAGAGCAAGACTCTTTAAAAAAAGAAAAAAAGAAAGAAAGATGAGCCCAAGGGTGTAATTCTTTTCCGATAAGAAGCCTGGAAGGGAAAATGCAAGGTCCTTGCTCTGCACATTTATTGGTTTATGGAGCCTGCCAGAGTGAGCATAGAGAAGCCACCCACCCTACTTTTCCCCCAACCCTTGGGCTCAACCCCAGGTAGGAGTCATTGAGGGGCAGTGGAAACAGCCAGAGAGTTCTAGAGCAGAGGCAGAGGTACCACCAAGCTAATGAAGCTTAGGTTTCAGGGCCTCTCACTTGCTGGGGCTTCTTCCACTGTTCTAGGAGGGGTCCTAGCAATGAGGTTATATAATCTCATTAAAAAAAAAATTCAAAAGGCAGCTAAAATGGCTCTCTCCTTCCAGTCTGACTTACTCTCTGTCACATTTATTCTCCTCTTAGCGCTGAACAAGTGACCATAGGCACTGTGGGCATCCAGCTAAGGAAATTCGAGTTGGGTTTCATTTTGTTTGGGTTTTGTGGAATGTATTTGTATAGATTGTCATCAAATCTGTGTATAGTTATGTTATGGCTAGCTGTCCTGGAGCAGGAATGACTACAAGGCAATGGTACACTAGTAAATGTTTCACAACCAGATCTATAGTGTTTGCTAATTTCCATGGTGTAAATACTCCCACTGTGGCCTATTCCAAGCTGTCCATGGCCACTGAATATGAAGTTGGGAAGAGCAGCACACCGGGGTATATAGTATTTCACCACATGAATCCAGTAGAATGTAAATAACCCCAGGAGCACAGTGACAGTAAAATGTAGTGAAATAATTGGGAAGAGACGAGTTTTGAGTATTTGTTATCTTCATTTTTAGTATTATTTAATTTTAACTTTACAAAATTTAATTAATAATGGCTATGTTTAACAACTGCCTCCAAAAATTCCTGAAAAGCTAACAATGGACCTTCATGAGCTAGAACGAGCCAGCTCTGGCACACCTCTGTAAGCCAGGACCCCTCCTCCGCTGTGGGATTCGATTCACCCGTGACATGAAAGTGGAGGGCAAGAGTTTGTAATTAGAGTTAGCAATGAGTCATTAGAAATAAAGTATGTGAACAATGAAGCAGAAGCAAGTTTTTAAATGTACAGAGCCAGAAGCTCACCTGTGCGAAATCCTTTCAGGCATCAGGTATGTACATTTGTACACAGAGGGTTTGATTCTCATTGGTGCCTAATCAAATGGAAGTTCTTGCCCATCAAGATTTTGCTTGATAATTAATTCTAGTGTATAGAATTACAAAATGTCTTATATATGAAGCCTTTTTTCTACTCCCAGCACAGATTATTTTTTAAATTTTGTCAGTGGTGTCTTAGTTATTACTATGGTTTGGATGACTGTCGCCTCCAAACGTCATGTTGACATTTGACCACCAGTGTTGGAGATGGAGCCTGATTGGAGGCATTTGGGTTATGGGGCGGATCCCTCAGGAATAGATTAACACCCTTTCTGGATGGGGGAGTGAGTGAGTTCTTGCTCTATTAGTACCTACAAGAGCTGGTTGTTCAAAAAGAGCCTGGCACCTCCCCACCCACTCTTTCCAGCGTCCTCTCTCAGCATGTGATCTCTGCACACAACGGCTCCCCTTCACCTTCTGCCATGAGTGGAAGCAGCACGAGGCATGCTTCTTGTACAGCCTGTAGAACTGTAAGCCAAAGAAAC
Organism: Macaca nemestrina; assembly: GCF_043159975.1. NCBI lineage: Eukaryota > Metazoa > Chordata > Mammalia > Primates > Cercopithecidae > Macaca > Macaca nemestrina. The sequence continues at coordinate 18,787,504 of NC_092128.1, forward strand.
CTCTTTTCTTTATAAATTACCCAGCTTCAGTTATTCCTCTGTAGCAACACAAATGAACTAAGACAGTTATCTATTGCTGCATTACAAATTACTCCAAAATTTAGTGGTTTGAAACCACAAATATTTATTATCTCACAGTTTCCTTGGGTCAGGGCATGGCTTAGCTGAGTCTTCCAGCTCGGGGGCTCTTGCAAAGCTGCCGTCACATGCTTGCTGGGGCTGTCGTTGGCTTGACGTGGGGAGTGGGGTTCTTATCCAAGCTCACTCGTGGTTGTTGGCAGGATTCAGTTCCTTACGGGTTGTTGGACTGAGGGCCTCAGTTCCTCACTGGCTGTTGGCAGGATCCTTCATTTCCTTGCCATGTGGGCCTCTCCACAGGACATCTCACAGTGTGGCTGCCAGCTTCTATCAAAGTGAGAAAGTAAAAGAGGAAGAGAGAGAAAGCAAGAGGGAAGCCACAGTCTTTTTGCAACCTAATCTCTTGCCAACTTATTCAGAATAAAACCACAGTCCTTCAAAAGGCCAAAAAGCCTGCATGACCTGCCCATCCCCTTCCCTGTCTGACATCATCCCTTGTAATACTTCTCTTCGCCTTCTCCATTCCAGCCACTCTGGCCTCTTTGCTGTTCCTGGAACTCACCAGGCACACTCCTGCCCCAGGACCCTTGCACTTGCTATTCTGTCTGCAATACTCCCTCCAGATATCCATGTGGCCACTCCTTCATCACTTCCTTACCTTTAGTCATTTAGTCACGTTCTTGGTGATGCTTTCCCTGGTCACCCAGTTTTTAACTACAACATGTCATTCCGCCACCCTGGGCACTCCTTTGACCCTTTCCCTAACTGAAATATCTTTAGGACTTAACCACCCAGGATGTCAGCTTTCTGAGCTAGGATGAGAGTTCTATGAGAACTGTTTTTTGTTTTGTTTTCTTTGTTAAACTTTATGGCTACACCACCAGCTCCTAGAAGAGGGCCTAGGATGTGGTAGCGATTAATTCCTTTGATCTGCCAGTTTAGCAACCAGGAGATCAGGAAAGAAAGTCCAGTTCATCCCGCCATACTGTATTCTACTGATCCCTCTCTCTCTTACTCTCTTTCTTGCTCAACTTAGTTTTAGTTTTAGAAAGAATGTGTGCACACAGAAAAATTAAAATGATGCAGAGAGGTATAAAATGCAAAAGAAACTTCACACTCCCCTCCCCAGATTCTTCCCTTAGTCCTACTTCCCAGAAGCTTCTGTTTTCAAGATTTCCTGTTTTATTTTTTTTGGTGGTTATTATAGAAACTGAAATTTGCTTATACCTTTCTTTCTTGATTTATCAGTGCAGAATGTGTCTATTAATTCCCTGCTATGAAAATGAAGAATTTAGGCCGGTTGCGGTGGCTCACGCCTGTAATCCCAACACTTTGGGAGGCCACGGATGGGGGATCACTTGAGCTCAGGAGTTGAAGATCAGCCTGGGTAACATGGGTCAAAAAAAAAAATTAGTCTGGCGTGTTGGTGCATGCCTGTGGTCCTAGTTACTTGGGAGGCTGAGGTGGGAGGATTGCTTGAGTCAGGGAGGCAGAGGTTGCAGTGAGCTGAGATCATGCTACTGTACTCCAGCCTGGACAACAGAGTGAGACCCTGTCAAAAGAAAGAAAGAGGCCAGGCACAGTGGCTCACGCCTGTAATCCCAGCACTTTGGGAGGCTGAGGCAGGCGGATCATGAGGTCAGGAGATGGAGACCATCCTGGCTAACACGATGAAACCCCATCTCTAATAAAAATATAAAAAATTAGCCGGGCATAGTGGCAGGTGCCTGTAGTCCCAGCTACTCAGGAGGCTGAGGCAGGAGAATGGTGTGAATCCAGGAGGCGGAGCTTGCAGTGAGCCAAAATTGCGCCACTGCACTCCAGCCTGGGCAACAGAGCAAGACTCCGTCTCAAAAAAAAAGAAAGAGAGAGGAAGGAAGGAAGGAAGGAAGGAAGGAAGGAAGGAAAAAAGGAAGGAAATTTAATGCATCTGTAATCACTCATTTTCCCTAATCAGTTTTTATTAGATATTTTGGTTCTTCTTTAGTTCTTCTATGGTATATTTTACAACTTCAAATAAAATACTAAGATCTTTATTTCTCAGTTTATCAAATTCTGGCAGTTCCTATTAACTCTCTCCTAAGGTAAATGAAGCAGTTTGCATACTTTTATTTATTTTCCCTTTCACCTGCCATTTCTTTATTAGACTTTTTTTTTTTTACATTATCAAGGTTTATAATATTTACATTCTGTTCTGTAACCATAATTATATTTTCCTGTGATTTGACTATAGATTGATTCTAAGAATAAAAATAATCTTAAAAGCTATTATAATATTATAATTATTTAAATATTAGTCACCATTGAACCAATAATGACTGATTCTACAGAGAAAAATGTAATCCAGTGTCATTAAAACTTAGAAGTGTAAGGAAAAATCACTTAAACATTAATACCTAAATAGCTCCCATTTTCCTCTTATCTTTTTTATTTCTAGGTCATTTTCAGGTACCACTGCTTCTGGTATTTCATGCCACATCCTTTCTTGGAGTCCTTATTCATCTTTCCAGAAACTGCCGAAATAATTTTTCAAGTAAATTTTCTAAATCCTTCAAGTCTAAAAATGTCTCTCTTTACCCCCTTGCCTTGATGGATGGTTTGTCTGAGTATAGAATTCTAGCTTCAAAGTCTTTGCTTCTCAGAACTTGGAAGCAGGGCTGCCTTCATTGGCATGAGAGCTGTGCGCTCCAAGAAAGAATGTGGCATGAAATACAACAGACACTGGTGGCTGAGAATGACCTAAAAATAAAGGGGCAAAAGAAAATAAGTGGCCCCATTCTTAGAAGGGCCCGATGCTTAGTTTAATGCCCTGTTGTTATCATTTTGAACTACTTAATAATTTTTGAAGAAGGGGTCCCACATTTTCATTTTCATGGAGCCCTACAACTTATAAAGTAGCCCTGTATTTATTTATTTATTTATTTATTTATTTAGAGACAGAGTCTTGCTGTGTTGCCCAGGCTGAAGTGCAGAGGCACGATCTCGGCTCACTGCAACCTCTGCCTCCCAGGTTCAAGTGATCCTCCCTGCCCCCCTTGTAGCTGGGATTACAGGCAGGCGCCACCATGCCTGGCTAATTTTTTTTTTAGTAGAGATGGGGTTTCACCATGTTGGCCAGGCTGGTCTCGAACTCCTGACCTCAGGTGATCCACCTGTCTCGGCCTCCCAAAGTGTTGGAATTACAGGCGTGAGCCACCTGTTTCAAACACAGCCTAAAGTAGCCCTATTTGAAAGACATTCAAGCATCTAGCAAGGTCTGAAATAGATAACATGCTTTCTCCTGGCAACTTTTGATATGCATACACATAGATATTTTTAATCTTTAGGATTCTGAATTTTCACTAAGATGTCCCTAGCTATGGGGCTTATTACACTGTTCTTGCCATTCAGTGGGCCCTTTTACTCTGAAACTATTCATTTCATTCTTAAGCTTAGGTATTTTTCCCCCTAATCTTACTTCTTTGATATTTTATTTCCCTTCTCTGTTTTCTTTCCTTGTAGAATTAAAAGATAAATGTTGGACTTCCTTCATCTTTTATTGTCTCAATTTTTCTCTCATATCTTCCATTTCCTTGCTTTTTTGAGTTATGTTCTGGAAGATGTCCTTGGTTTTATTTTCCAAATCACTAATTTGGTCTCTAGCTTTGTTTATTCATTATTCAGCTCATTTGCTTTTTAAAAAATAAATTTGGCAGTCATATTGTTTAGGTTCCTCAAACTTTATGGGGAATGATCAAGTCTTCTTTTTCATAACAGCTTGTTCTTGTTGCTTGAAATTTGTGCTTAAGTTTCTCTGAGGTTGTTCATTATAATTATGAAAACAAAACAAAACAAAACAATTACTTCTCTTACTTTCCTGGATCATGTATCTTCCAGGGTGAGCTATTTCTTATTGTGTCTGTTTTTGAGGTTAGTTCTTTTTTATACTGCTGATTTTCCTCACATGTCTTTTTTTGTACTTTCATGTTTATGATGTAAGTTTCTGCTTATTAGTATGTAGCTGGGTTAGGCTTTTGCTGCAGTTTATCAACATGATTCTTCCCTGAATGGGAGCTCTGATTGTGGGATTTAGGTAAGTGGGTGAAGAGCATTTACAGGCATTTTGCCAGTGTACTACCTGGGAAGCCAGCCAGCAGGTTAGGGAACTCCTCAATTATCAAAGTAAGAAGGGATTTATTCTAGGAGAATAGAACCTTAGTCTATTTCTATCCTTGTCTTTTACTCCTCCTTCTTCTCTTCCTTTTTCATCTACTTGGTGTCTGTCATGGAGCCCTGGAGTTACCTTAAGCCCTGCTGTATTTCTCTTCCAGCTCTCAGCATCTTTAGGAGCTCCCCTCAGACACGTTACCCACTTTCTGTAGAGAGCAGTTCAAGCCTCCGCCTAGACCAGTGTTTTCAGTGTGATCCCAGACCAGTGGCATCAGCATGACCTGGGAACTTAGCAATGTGAATTCTCTGCCTCTCTGGGCCCTCCTGGAACTCTTAGGGTGGGGCTTAACAATCTGGGTTTGAATAAGCCCAAGAACAAGACCAGTGGCTTGAGAACTGGCCCTGGACAGAGCCCACTGCAGTTATAGCAACTCTGTTTCCGAGGTGTAGAGGGGAAGTACACTTGTTGTGGATGGTTCTAGAAGAGCTGTTTAGTGAGCTACCCTGGTGCTTGCCCTGTGGCTCACCCTTTGCCTTTAAGTTCATTGGCTGGAGCTTGATGTTTCTCTGAGGCTTTCTTTTCTTTTCTTGTTTTTTTTTTTTTTTTTTTTTTTTTTTGAGACAGGACCTCATTCTGTTGCCCAGGCTGGAGTGCAGTGGCATGAACACGGCTTGTGGCAGCCTCGACCTCCCGGGCTAAAGTGATCCTCCTGCCTCAGCCTCCCAGGGAGCTGGAACCATAGGCACGCTTCACCATGTCCAGCTAATTTTTAAATTTTTTTGTAGAGACAGGCATCTCACTATGTTCCCCTGGCTCGTCTTGAACTCCTGGGTTCAAGTGATCCTCCCACCTCAACCTCCCAAAGTGCTGGGACTACAGGTGTGAGCCACTGTGCCCAGCCCTCTGAGGCTTTCTTGAGAAGACTCACAATTATTTTGGTGTGGTTTCTCTTTCTTTCTTTTTAATTGTTCAAATTCCATCTGCTTTTTTAAAAGCAGCAACTTAACCATAATAATATAAGGATATAATTAATAAATTCAATAGTACAAAATGGCTTATAATGAAAAAAGCAGTCTCTGCTTGCACACTGCACCCTTGCCCAGCCTCCCCACCCCCCTGCCACCCAGACTGACTCCCCAGTGGCACCTACTTTGAACTCCTTTAGCCATTTTCTTGTTATTTAACTCCATATTGCTCGATGAACTATTTATATGGCTCTTTCTCAATGTCTCAGTCTTGGACATTACCTACTGACTTCCAGTGATCGTTATTGAAGATTTCACTCTTTCATGCCCTCTTCTTTTTCCATCCTTCTCGATACAGTTATATTACTTTTTTTTTGCGTGTGGTTTAGATTTATAGCCAGATTTTAAATGGGATTCACTAACAGAACCCATAATGTGCTGTGATTGTTTCCTTTCTCTTACAACTTTAATTAGTCCTAAAGTTAAAATTGACTTTTTAAAATTTGCTTATTTTTCTAAGGGCTTCTTCATTAATATCCCCCAAATGCTCCTATATATCTGTCACACTGTTGTTAGTTATTTTTTCTAATGTTAAAAAGACTGTTTCAAACAATTTATCAGTATCATCATCATCATCATTATCATCATCATTTTGAGATGGGATTTTGCTCTGTCGCTCAGGCTGGAGTACAGTGGCGTGATCATGGCTCACTGTAGCCTCAAACTCCTGGGCTCAAGCAGTCCTTCTGCCTCGGCCTTGCGAAGCACTGGGATTACAGACATGAGCCACCACACTCTGCCTGTTTCATTATTTTTTTAATCCCTGGAGACCCTCCTTTTGGAGCCTTCCATCCTCTCCAATCTGAGATATTATTCTCTAGGTCTCTGCTCAGCTCTCGTCCTGGGGTTTCTTTTTAGCATTCTCCCATGTTTCATGGATCTTTGCAGGAAGTATTTAAGCAGCTCAGCATAAAATCGCCCTTCCTAGAATTGTACTACTAATTCCTGACCTTCTGTCCTAATCTCTGTGAGTAGGTCATTGTTTTGATATGTACAAGACAATTTACACCTAGTACCTAACTTTGTTCTTTTCTTAAAAAAAAAAAAACAAAAAAAACAGCTGTGCTGAGGTATACTTGATACACAATAAACTGCATGTAATGAGTTGGACAAGGCAATGAGTTTGGACACATGCATATTCCCATGAAACCATCACCACAATGAGGGTAATAGACATCTCCATCACCTCCAAAACTTTCCTTGTGTCCATTTGTCCTTGTGTCTTCTTGCCCAGGGAAGGTCATCCTACCCCTAACTTCTAGCTCCAGGATGGGGACTCTCATTCCTGCTCACAGACTTCCTTGAGCCCAGTGGGCACCTCAGATTCTTGAATTTATTGTCCCTTGGATTCCACGTCACTGTGCCCTCTTCAGTATATAGAGGAAAAATATAGACTGTGAAGTCACCCAGACTTGGGGTCAAATCTCACCTGCTCCTCTTACTAGCTGAATAACTAGGCAAACGAAGTCTTATTTTCCACATTAGAGAAACCAGGGATCATAATACCACTTGCATGAAGACTGTTGTAAGGATTAAATGGGACAATATATACTAAGCAGCTTGGAGAGTTCCTGGCACAGGAACTCTGTTTTCCATTCTCTATTATATTGTCTCCGATCCCATTGCCAACACAGCTTTTTCTGCGTTGTCATCTGGTTTTACCATTTCCTTTGGACAATGTTTATTTGTTTGTTTGTTTATTTATTTATTTATTGACAGGCTTACCCTTCTCCATGCATCCGCCCCTGGGTCTGATTCTCCAGCCCCAACTGCCTCCACCTCTCCCATACTTTGATACTTCCCTTTGGCCTCATTCAAGAACTTGGTCTAATTTTTTTTTTTTTTTTTTTTTACAGAGTCTCGCTCTGTCGCCCAGGCTGGAGTGCAGTGGCGCGATCTCGGCTCACTGCAACCTCTACGGCCCAGGTTGAAGCGATTCTCCTGCCTCAGTCTCCTGAGTAGCTGGGATTACAGGTGCTTACCACCACATCCGGCTGATTTTTGTATTTTTAGTAGAGACGGGGTTTCACCATGTTGGCCAAACTGGTCTTGAACTCCTCACCTCAAGTGATCCGCCCGCCTTGCCCTCCCAAAGTGCTGAGATACAGATGTGAGCCACCGTACGCGGCCTGGTCTAATTTCAAACAGAACTTTTCTAGTCTGCCTAATCCTGCTACAAATAAGTGGGTCAAATCAATACTCAGTCACATGTCCATCTTTTTTGGTAGAGAGTATTTTCTAGCTCAAAGACGTCCACTGATAAGAGAGATGAAAACAAAATAGAAATGGAGCAATTTTGCTTTATCATCCACCAGTATCACACCATCTGCCCCAAGCATCATGCCTACACCTCTCTTGCTCTTTCTTCTCTTTCTAAATATAGATTAAAGAGTCCTTTTAGTTGTCCTTAACTTATTTTGGCAAGGCCCGGCTCATCCTAGGCTTTAATCTTCCTGACACCTTTTCTACAAGTCTGTGCTGCAATTCTGCGTTTGTTCTTGATAGAATGTCCCTTTCTCTAAGTCCTCTGAAAATCTTGGCTCTTCAGAGCTCCCTGTGTACCTCATGCTTAACCCTTTGCTCACTGTTTTACTAATCATTTTCTTTTTGTGTGTGTGTGACGGAGTCTGGCTCTGTCGCCTAGGCTGGAGAGCAGTGGCGCAATCTCGGCTCACTGCACGCTCCGCCTCCCGGGTTCACGTCATTCTCCTGCCTCAGCCTCCCGAGTAGCTGGGACTACAGGCGCCCACCACCACGCCCGACTACTTTTTTTTTTTTTTTTGTATTTTTAGTAGAGACGGGGTTTCACCGTGTTAGCCAGGATGATCTCGATCTCCCTGACCTCGTGATCCGCCCGTCTCGGCCTCCCCAAAGTGCTGGGCACGGTGGCTCATGCCTGTAATCTCTGTCTCAAAAAAAAAAAATAATAAAAAAAATTAAAAAGCAGGAATGATTTTTGCCTTTTGTTTTCTTTTCCTTCCTCACTCCCTCCTTCCCTCTCTTCCTTCCTTCCTTCTTTCCTTCCTTCCCCTCCCCTCCCTCCCTTTGCTTCCTCCTTTTTCTTTCTTTCCATTTTGTTTCTTTTCTTTCCTTCCTTCCTTTTTCTCTTTCTTTCGCTTTCTTGCTTTCTTGCTCCTTCCTTCCTTCTTTCCTTCACTTTCCTCTCTTTCCTTCCTTTCCTTTCTTCTGTGTGTGTGTGTGTGTTTTTTTTTTTTTTTTCTTTTTTGAGACGGAGTCTCACTCTGTCGCCCAGGCTGGAGTGCCGTGTTGCAAAGTTGGCTCACTGCAACCTCCACCTCCTCCACCATGCTCGGTTAATTTTTGTATTTTTAGTAGAGATGAGGTTTCACCATGTTGGCCAGGCTGGTCTTGGATTCTTGAATTTAAGTGATCTGCCATGCCTTTCATTTTCTCCATGACATCCAGCATCGTGCCTTACCTGAAACAGACCCCCATAAAATCCTATGAATCCAGTTTATCTATGTTACTACATGATAAAGTTGTCCTTTTCAATGTAATTGTTAAAATATCTTTAAACTTATTCTTTCTCAAACATATGGAAATACAAACTTCTTTCTCATAACTACCCCTGAATAATAGGGCTGACTATATATTAATGATGATTTTTAAGTACTTAAGCAAAAGATAGTTGGGAATTCTGAATTCTATCTCCTATATTATGAAGAAATATATTAATATTTAGTGGTATTTTACAGCTTTTGTGCAAATTAGAAAAAAAGTGAAAACTTTGAATTCCTATTGGTTTAATTTCTTAATTAGAACCTATAAAGGAATAAATCTGTGAGGCAATAAAATGAAGAGATAGGACTCACAATTTAATTAAATCTAAAGATTTATTAGGCCATAAATTAGTTATCCATGGGTAAAAAGCTTTATAAGACATATATGAGGATTTTAAAGACAATGTGCAATATCTGAAGTTATTACATATATATATAGTGCTGCAGTTTTCAAGTCACAAAAGAATTACTTGGCTGGGCACAGTGGCTTATATGTGTAATCCCAGCAATTTTTGAGGCTGAGACAGGAGGATCACTTGAGGCCAGCAGTTCAAGACCAGCCTGGGCAACATAGGGAGACCACCGTCTCTACAAAAAAAAAAAAAAAAAAGCTGAGCGTGGTGGTGTGAGCCTGTAGTTCCAGCTACTACTACTGTGGAGGCTGAGGTGGGAAGATTGCACCACTGCACTCCAGCCTGAGCAACAGAGCAACACCTTGTCTCTAAAATAAAATAAAAAAAAAAAAAAAAAGAAAAGAAAAAAAGAATTATTCATCGTTTGGATTCAATATGAAAGATATTCTTTGAATTTTAAAAATATTGGCCGGGAGCAGTGGCTGATGCCTGTAATCCCAGCACTTTCGGAGGCTGAGGCAGGTGGATCACCTGAGGTCAAGAGTTCGAGACCTGCCTGGCCAACATGGCGAAACCCCATCTCTACTAGAAATACAAAAATTAGCCAGGTGTGGTGGTGCATGCCTGTAATTCCAGCTACTTGGGAGGTTGAGGCAGGAGAATCACTTGAACCTGGAAGGTGGAGGTTGCAGTGAGCCAAGATTGTGCCACACTCTAGCGTGGGTGTTGCTGTGAGACTCTGTCTCAAAAAAAAAATTGTTTATTGATCATAAGGAGTGACTGTTGATTACCATCAATCAGAAACACGGATGAATCACCCCCAAAATAAGAATGGAAAAAATTTATTAGAACATGCCCAGAATTTTCCATTATAGTATTTATCAACTTTTTCTTTATACTTATAATACTGCCAAACAGACTGCCTTCAGTGTTTAATAAATGTCTGTGGTTGTTGATATAGTAGGGTTTTTTCCACTGTCTCTCATTCAATCCCCTTTGAAGATACATATCTCAGCCTTATTTATTGATAAGTACTACCTTGATGATTTTGTTTGCCTCTTATAATGTGAAAAACCAAACATCTAACATTAAATAAATCAACAGAAGAATCTACTTGAATTGAGAGTAATATTTTCCTACATTTCTTGAAAGGTAAAATTTTTCCTATTTCATAAAGGGAGGTGATGAAGGACACAGAATTTCTTTCAATGTTTTGTCCTTTAGGACATCCTTTAGGACGAAACATTTTCTGATTAGCCCCAGTCTGGATTAGGTGTCCCTCCTCCATGCAGCTGCAGCTCTTTGTGTTTCTCTCCACCACGGTACTGAGTATATTAGGTTGCAATTTCATATGTAATTGTCTATCTCTTTTGCAGAATGGGAGCCCTTGGAGAACAGAGAATGTGTCTTTGATCCCTGTGTGCTTAGCAACTATCATATGTTTATAGTGGACAATAATGACAAATGAATGGATGGATGAATGCATTTTACTTTTAAATTTAGCCAACCCCTCAGGCTAATAACAGATACACACACACACACACACACACACACACACACACAGACATAATTTTCTGGATTTAATCATTATTAAACGATATGTTATTTACCCTACCAGGAGTTTTTGTTTTTGTTTTTGAGATGGAGTCTTGGTCTATCACCCAGGATGGAGTGCGGTGGCAGGATCTCGGCTCACTGCAACCTCCGCCTCCCAGGTTTGGCGATTCTCTTGCCTCAGCCTCCTGAGTAGTTGGGATTACAGGTGTGCACCACCACACCCAGCTAATTTTTGTATTTTTAGTAGAGATGGGGTTTCACCGTGTTGGTCAGGCTCGTCTTGAACTCCTGACCTCGTGATCTGCCCACCTCGGTCTCCCAAAGTGTTGGGATCACAGGCGTGAGTCACCACGCCCAGCCTCCCACCAGGAATATCTTCCCAAGCTACACTAAAGTGCCGCAGAATTCAAAATGGGAAACCACGACTAGGGCCCACATAACTATTTTTGAGTAACTGGGTTGGCATTTGAAACCCAGAGACTTTGTAGATAATGTATGGAATGGTGTTTTGATAGACCAAGGCAATATATAAATTCAAAGCATTTATGACCATGGGACAACTTTAAGCGCTAGATCCCTGATAGGTAAAACTTAAAAAAAAATTGAATAGCCTTTATGTTTAGAACAGTTTTACATTGACAGAAAAGAACATAGCACAGATGCACGTACCCAGTTGCCCCTATTATTAGTGTCTCACATTAGTCTGATATATTAATATTTGTTATGATTAATAAACTGATATTGATACATGTTCATAACTAAAGCCCATAATTTATTCAGATTCTCTTAGTTGTAACCTAATGTCCATTCTTTTTCCAGGATCCCAACTAGGACACCACATCACACTTGTCTTGTCTCCTTAGGTTCTTCTTGGCTGTGACAATTTCTCAGATTTGTCTTGTTTTTCATGACCTTGATAGTTTGAGGAATACTGATTGGATATTTTGAGAATGTCCCTCTGTGGAAATTTGTCCAGTTTTTTTCATGGATAGATTGGGGTAAATGTGGAACTTTTTATAGGAAGACAGTAGTTCTCAAATTTTTTCTGCTTCCACACTGATCACAAGTGTAGCGTACTCCCATGAGTAACATGTCTCATTAGATTAGGGATAGAGGGATGAGAGCACAGCCCTCAGAGGATTTAGGAGACTCTCTGGGTATGTATATATTAGTCTAAAAAAGTACCCTTTCCATCTCCATTTAGAAGAACTAGCCAGGCGTGGTGGCTCACACCTGTAATCCTAGCACTTTGGGTGGCTGAGGCAGGTGGATCACTTGAGGTTAGGAGTTCAAGACCAGCCTGGCCAACATGGTGAAACCCCATCTCTACTAAAAATACAAAAATTACCCCGGCGTGGTGGTGAGCACCTGTAATCCCAGCTACTTGGGAGGCTGAGGCAGGAGAATTGCTTGAATCTGGGAGGCGGAGGTTGCAGTGAGCCGAGATTGCGCCACTGCACCACAGCCTGGGGGACAGAGAATCCCTTTAAAGAAAAAAAATTTACATCCTTATTTCATGATCCATTTAGGTTATAAAACTTAACAAAATAGTGGCCCCATAACATTTTGATCTCTGGAAGACATGCAACTTTAGAATATAACAAGAAAATAAACTATTGAGGTATTCAAAATAGGAAATAATCAATTATGAAAATATGATTTATTAAACTTCTGGCCAGACTCAAGAAAAAGTCTATATTTTTAAAATTTTTATTATGAAAAATGTCAAATAGTACAATAAACATCCACAGACATATAATTAGATTTAACAATTGTGAATATTATTGTTTGCTTCATTCATCTTTCTCCTCATCCTCTTCTTTTTTTTGCTGAATCTTTTAAAGCAAGTGCTGACATCATTTAAAAGCTTCAGCACGAGTCTTCTAAAAATGTCATTCTTCTACAAACCATGATAACGTATCATGCCAAAGAAAATCAGTGTTTCCTTAATTTCACCTAACATCCAGATTATATTAAAATTTCAAAATTATCCCTCAAACTGTCTTTTATAGCTGATATTTTAGAATCAGGATCCATCAAGCTTCATGAATTGTATTATTTAGTTACGTTTCTTAAGACTTTGATCTAGAAAAATGTTCCTCCCCTCTCTTGCCCTCTCTCTTTCTTTCTTCCGTGTTTTTTTTTTTTTTTTTTTGAGACCAGGTCTTGCTCTGTTGCCCAGGCTGGAGTGCAGTGGTGTGATCTTGGCTCACTGCAACCTCCTCCTCCTGGGTTCAAGCGACTCTCCTGCCTCAGCCTCCCGAGTTGCTGGGACTACAGGCATGCACCACCACACCTGGCTAATTTTTGTATTTTTAGTAGAGAAGGGGTTTCAGCACGTTAGCCAGGCTGGTCTTGATCTCCTGACCTCGTGATCTACCTGCCTCAGCCTCCCAAAGTGCTGGGATTACAGGTGTGAGCCACCACGCTGGCCATCTCATTCCAGCTTTGACCTCCCAGGCTTGATCCGCCTGCCTCTGCCTCCTGAGTAGCTGGGATGACAGGTGCGTGCCATCATGCCTGGCTAATTTTTATTTTTTGTGGGGATGGGGTTTCACCATGTTGCCCAGGCTACACTCTTTGTTTTAAAAATGACAACTTTTATATAAACTAAGCTAGTGGTTTTGTGAAATGTTTCATATTTTGGATGAGTCTTATTTCCTTGTGGTATCATGCAACTTGTTGCTGCTCTATCTCCTGAATTTCCTGTCAACTGGAAATTAAGTCTTAAGGTTTAATTGTATTCAGGTTAAACATTTTTGGCAAGGATACTTTCTAAGTGATGTTATGTACTTTATACTATATCCTTTGTAATGCCTGGCTACATTGTGATTCACTGTCCTTACTAATGTCATTTATCTGCTTTGCTTTCCTTTATACTTTCTCGCCACTTTCATTAACATTTGCGCTTTGAATGTGTTCACCATGACAGTCCTCTTTAATAACATCTTAACCTCGGTCTGTCAGTTTAGAATTTCCCCGGCTCCTGGGGTAGAAGCAAAGAAAATCAGGCTGTGAACAAAGCTGCTAAGCTGTGTGTGTTGGGTCCTGCTTCCCTGACTGGACTCCACTCTTCTTCCTCCCAGCACCATGATGCAGTCTTTCAAGATCTACTCTCCATAGGCAATCTTTTCCACTCAGACATTATCCTTTTCCCTCCAGCGCAGTAAAATCAAAATTTCCCTGTCTTCCTACCACAACTTTAGCCAGGCTAGTTAGTTTGTGTAGTTAATCCCTGTTTTGTTAATCTGATGAACAGGTTACGGGGAGGATCAAGTACTATGTAAGAACAAATCACTCTCATTTAATGCATGTCAGTGGTTTAATGTAGCATTCCCAAAGTATATTCCCAAAATATGTTTTTTTTTTTTTCTTTTTTTTTGAGACGGAGTCTTACTCTGTCGCCCAGGCTGGAGTGCAGTGGTACGACGTCGGCTCACTGCAACCTCTGCCTACCAGGTTCAGGCGATTCTTCCACCTCAGACTCCCGAGTAGCTGGGATTGCAGGCACCTGCCATCATGCCCGGCTAATTTTTGTATTTTTGTGGAGATGGGGTTTCACCATGTTGGCCATGGCTGGTCTTGAACTTTTGACCTCAGGTGATCCATTCACCTCGGTTTCCCAAGGTGTTGGGATTACAGGCGTGAGCCATTGCGCTTGGCCAGTATGTTTGTTTTCTAAGGAAGAGAACAGTAGATGCGGTTGTGGAGATAGACCAGTATAATTAGTAGTAGGAAGAATTGTTAGTTTGGAGCAAACATTCCTTGTCAGAGAAATGAGGTTATATGAACGAGTGGAGTGTTAAAAACAAACAGAACAGCCTAGATTTGATGTGAAAATTAAGACAGATCTGTGAGTATTGGAGAAACCATAAAGGGGAAAGAGAAAGGGAGTCCGACAGTCATTGGCAACTGATGCTGGCATGTAGCTGGGTGTCTTTAAGATATTTTTCCTTTTGAAATTCTATCCCTCACTTGTTTTTGAGATAATATTCTCCTAGTCTTCTCTCCTACTTCTTCAGCTGCTCTTCATAATAGAGCTGTCTTTTCTATTATTATTAATGAACAAGTAGCAAAATAATTATTCATAATTAGTAGCTATATGGCTTATCATATACTAAGAATTGTGCAAAGTATGTTACTTTAATGCACCCAGCCCTGTGAAGCAGATATGCTTACCATTCCCATTAAAATGAGAAAACTAAAATCCAAGTGTTAATAAGTTGTCACAGAGAGAGTAGGTTGTGAATCCAAAGCCATGAGCTTAATTACGATGTATGGGGCTTGCCACTAAAATGTTGGCATTATCCAGAGTTCTAGCCTTAATCCCTTTCTTCCCAAGATCAAATCTTTGTGTTTACAATTTCTAGAACCTTTCCTTACAGATTTGTATGCCTTAGAGTGTTTTTATTCTTTACTGATCTCTTCATGTACTTTTAAAACTAGCTGCATTTCCAAACTGGAGATTAATTAAATAGACTGGGCAGAAATGCACAGAAGTGATGCTAGTATTCTCACCAAATCCTATCAGGTGACACGTGATCTTGATTTGTCCCATTATTGATGGCACTTGATCATTTAAGATAGTATCTGCCAAGCTTCTTCTTTTTTTTTTTTTTTTTTTGAGACGGAGTCTTGCTCTGTCGCCCAGGCTGGAGTGCAGTGGCCGGATCTCAGCTCACTGCAAGCTCCGCCTCCCGGGTTCGGGCCATTCTCCTGTCTCAGCCTCCTGAGTAGCTGGGACTACAGGCGCCCGCAACCTCGCCCGGCTAGTTTTTTTTTTTGTATTTTTTAGTAGAGACGGGGTTTCACTGTGTTAGCCAGGATGGTCTCGATCTCCTGACCTAGTGATCCGCCCGTCTCGGCCTCCCAAAGTGCTGGGATTACAGGCTTGAGCCACCGCGCCCGGCCTATCTGCCAAGCTTCTTAACACTGAGAAGTTACTCTAGTTCCCTTTGTAATTAGGAAGAATTTTGTTGGGAGATACTTTGAAACTATGAAAATATTCCAATGCTTATCAAACTTTCAATTTATGTATTTCTTTACACAGGTATAGTTTCCTATATTATTCAATGGGTTATAGTACACAATTTATTTTAACGTTGAAGTACAGTTTGTCCTCGATTTGGCTGGTGTCCTTTAGACATGCCTCATTATTCTTTGAGCATGTCCTTATATTCTGATACTACAAGCTCCAGGCTCATCCTGTACTTTCTCTTCTCCAGTACTGGAATCAACTATTCTGCCAAGAAGAAAAATGAAGTGGAGATTGGTATTTAGAAGCCAAGACCTGGGCTAGCTGTTCTCATTGTTTTCCGGTGTCACTACTCCCAGATCTTCTCAGTGGACAGGGTATGTACATGTACACCTATATCTATTTCTACAAATAGTGATAGATTGATACCTCCATTACTAGTCCACCACCAAAGTTTCCTCTTTTCTTATTTGTAATTCTCTTCCTGAACATTGAGAAACCTGGCTCCCATTTTCCTTAACATATTGCCAATCATGTGTTGCATAATGACATTTCCATCAATGATGGACTGCATATTATGATGGTGCCCCATAAGATTATGATGTGATATTTTTACTATCCCTTTAATTTACTGGGAAATTTAGAAACACAATTTCTTACCACTGTGTTATAAATCCCTGTGGAATTCAGCACAGTAGCATGCTATACAGCTCTGTAGCCTAGGAGTATGGGTTACATCATCTAGCCTAGGTGTGTAGTTAGCTATACCAAACAGGGTTGTAAGTACAGTCTATGGTGTTCACACGATGAAATTGCCTAACAATGCATTTCTCAGACTCACCTCTGCTGTTAAGCAACAGGACTGTATTTTTTTTTTTTTTTTTTTTTGAGACGGAGTCTCGCTCTGTAGCCCAGGCTGGAGTGCAGTGGCGTGATCTTGGCTCACTGCAAGCTCCCTCTCCCGGTTTTGAGTGATTCTCTTGCCTCAGCCTCCCGAGTAGCTGGGAATACAGGCACATGCCACCACAACCAGCTAATTTTTTGTATTTTTAGTAGGGACAGGGTTTCACTGTGTTAGCCAGGATGGTCTCAATCTCCTGACCTCGTGATCCGCCCACCTGGGCCTCCCAAAGTGCTGGGATTACAGGCATGAGCCACCACGCCCGGCCAACACGACTGTATTTGATCAGTCCTCTTGTACACAACTGTATCAGTTTGTTCTTTCG
This sequence comes from Macaca nemestrina, assembly GCF_043159975.1. Classification (NCBI taxonomy): domain Eukaryota; kingdom Metazoa; phylum Chordata; class Mammalia; order Primates; family Cercopithecidae; genus Macaca; species Macaca nemestrina. Next base: position 18,804,389 of record NC_092128.1, read on the forward strand.
TTGCTATAAAGAAATATCTAGGCCAGGTGTAGTGGCTCACACCTGTAATCCCAACACTTTGGGAGGCTGAGGCGGGTGGATCACCTGAGGTCAGGAGATTGAGACCAGCCTGGCCAACATGGTGAAACCCTGTCCCTGCTAAAAATGCAAAAATTTGCCAGGTGTGGTGGTGCACCTCTGTAATCCCAGATACTTGGGAGGCTGAGGCAAAATAATTCCTTGAACCCGGAAGGCAGAGGTTGCAGTGAGCCAAAATCGCACCACTATACCCCAGCCTGGGCAACAGTGAGACTGTGTCTCAAAAAAAAAAAAAAAAAGAAAAGAAAAAAAGAAATATCTGAGGCCGAGTGCGGTGGCACACGACTGTAATCCCAGCACTTTGGGAGGCTGAGGCAGGATCACCTGAGGTCAGGAGTTCAAGACCAGCCTGAGCAACATGGTGAAACCCCTCTGTACCACAATTACAAAAATTAGACGGGCATGGTGGTAGGTGCCTGTAATCCCAGCTACTCAGGAGGCTGAGGCACAAGAATTGCTTGAACCTGGGAGGTAGAGGTTGCAGTGAGCTGAGATCGCACCACTGCACTCCAGCCTGAACGACAGAGCCAGACTCTGTCTCAAAAAAAAAAGACAGAAAAAGAAATATGAGACTGTGTAATTTGTAAAGGAAATGAGCTTAATTGGCTCGTGGAGGGCAGGCTGTACAGGAAGCATGATGCTGGCATCTGCTTGGCTTCTGGGGAGGCCTCAGGAAACTTATAATCATGGCTGAAGACAAACTGCATCACATGGCCGGGGCAGGAGCAAGAGAGGGAGGAGGTACCACATATTTTTCAATGACCAGATTTCTTGAGAAGTCACTCATTACCAGAGGGACAATACCAAGTGGATGGTATTAAACATTTCATGAGAAATCCACCCCCATGATCCAGTCACCTCCCACCAGTCCCCACCTCCATCGAACATTGGGGATTACAATTCAACATGAGATTTGGGTGGGGACACAGATCCAAATCTCTCATTGTTGCTGCTGCCTCCTCCTCTGCTTGGCTGCCTTCTTCACGCCCCTGCCTAGTCCCTCCATGTTAACATAGCAAGGCCAGGTGGCCCCCAGAGGACATCCCACACCAGGCTGCTTTGGTGCTCTTTAGCCAGACTCCAATAAGATAGCTTTGCCTGCCTTCTCTTCACTGCTGTATTGTCTCAACAACACACACCTTCTACAAAGTACATTTAAAAACACATCGTCTTTTTGCTCTTTATAAAACCTCTGTGAGGTAATTAAGGCATTACTATCCATAATTTTTATTTCAACAGATCATCAGGGATCTAGTTCAGGAGAAATGAAGTGACTGGCCCGAGGTCACACAGCTTCTAGAAAGCAGGACCTGAGTGCATGGGTCTTTCCACTCCAGCAATATGTGATGCCTATGCCAACATTACAGTAACTTCTTTTTTCTCCAGTAGAAATATGTTTCAAGCTTACTCAGTGTGTGGTCAACTATGATTTCCAGCCTTTCCTTTTCCTGCTATGTATGTGCCAAACAGTGATGTGATAGAAAAACGAATGGTTGCAGAACTGAGAAACTTAAAAACTTCGGTTACAGCTCTAATATATGAGACTTCAGGCAAGTTACTAGCTTTCCTCAGCTATAAAAAGGAGATTAGGCAGGACGCGGTGGCTCACGGCTGTAGTCCCAACACTTTGGGAGGCCGAGGCGGGCAGATCACTTGAGGTCAGGAGTTCAAGAACAGCCTGGCCAACATGGTGAAACCCCGTCTCTATTAAAAATACAAAAATGACCTTGGCGCGGTGGCGCGTGCCTGTAATCCCACCTACTTGGGACGCTGAGGCAGGAGGATCCCTTGAACCCGGGAGGTGGAAGTTGCAGTGAGCCGAGATCGCAGCACTGCACTCCAGCCTGGGCAACAAGAGCAAAACTCTGTCTCAAAAATAAATAAATAAATAAATAAATAAATAAAAAGAAAAACAAAAAAGGAGAATTAGATCAGCGACTCTTTGCCTGGGGGTGGGTGACAGAACAACACTTCTTCCTCCCCTAACAAAAATTACCTAGGGAGCTGTGAGAGCTTTCCCCACTGACAGAAATGCCAGCAGAAATTCAGCTGCAAATACTCAATTCATTAATCCTTAACATCACTTCCAATCCACATAGCTGTGATTCCAACGCAATCTTTTCTATTCAGTATGTGTCAGCTGTTTTTATTCTTCAGTTTAGCACCTTACATTTGGCTCTCAATTTCATCCATTCAAAAATTACTGATGGCCCATTATGTGCGAAGTACCCTGCGCTCCGCTTTTTGTGGTATCCCTCTTCCGAGCGAGAAGTCGCTTAGAATTTTACCCCTATCTTCCCCACTTGGGAATCGGAAGGGTTCATAGCTAAGTCTTGTTATTTATAAGCACGCCGGTTCTTCTCCATCCCTCTCTCCACCAACCCCATTTCAAGGTTGGTCCCTCCCAACGGACGACAGTGATGAATTCCTCTTGGGGACAGCCCTCCCGCAACTAACAGTGGCTCCATCAACGCTCTGGTCTCCTTGCTGCTCGGTGGGAATCCGGGTGGGACGTTTTCCAAAGTTTGAGTGGATTCCACGGCACGTTCCTCCCCTCGGAAAGGCACAACCGGCTCGGCGTGTCAGCTCGGCGGGACCCACGCCGGTGCCGGGCCGCAGCTCCGGTTCTCGCTGGGCGGCTGCGGAGGGCTGAGCGATTCTCCTAGCGTCGCGAGGCGACCCGGGCAGGAGGAAACTTGCTCGCTTCCCCTCTTCGGGACGCGGCGCCTCGTCTGCCCTTGTGCACTCCGCAGGAACTTCCCCCGGCCTCTGCTCTCGCTCCGAAATAACCGAGCCGGCTCCTCGCACGCTCCCGCCGTCCTCCTCCGGCTGCGGCCGCGCGCCCGCCACCGCCGCCACCGCCACCACCGCGCGTGTCCTCACGGGGCCTCGGCTCCCTCCGCCTCCGCAGCCGCCTGCGTGCCCTTCAACGGCTCCCTCCGCCCGGCCGTCGCGGAGAGGAGCGGGGAGCGCGCGCCGGCGCCGAGAGGAGCGGGGAGCGCGCGCCGGCGCCAGAGACGTGCGCGAGACGCACGGCCCCGCGCCGAGCGCCGGAAGCAGCCGGGCCTGGGCCTCGCGCGTCGCGCGCGCCCCCTCCTCCCCCTCCGCCAGCCGCCGCGGCCTCGCGCGCGCGCACTAAAGCGCCGCCGCCGCCGCCGCCGCCGCCGCCGCGGCTGCTGCAGGAGGCGGCGCTGGCTGGCGGCTGCGCTCGCTCCAGTCGGCGAGCGGAGCAGCGAGCGAGCGTGTGTGTGTTTTTTAAAGATGGCCGGAGCGGCGGCGGCGGTGGCCGCGGGAGCAGCAGCTGGAGCCGCCGCGGCAGCCGTGTCGGTGGCGGCTCTGGGCCGGGCCTCGGCGCCTCCGCCGCCCCCGCCCGTGTACTGTGTGTGCCGGCAGCCGTACGACGTGAACCGCTTCATGATCGAGTGCGATATCTGCAAGGACTGGTTCCACGGCAGGTAAATAAACCCCCTCCAGCCCCGCAGCCGCCACCGCCGGCCACCGACCAACCGCCGTCGCCGCCAGCCGCCCGCTACTCCCTCGGGCCGGGCCGCCGCGCCGCGCCCAGCTTTCAGGGGTCCCAGCGCCTAGCCCCCCGGCCGGGCAACGGGGCGCGCGGGGCCCCGGGCTCGCCGGGCGGGCTGCAGAGGGGAGCCGGTGGGCTCGCCCGGCCCGGGCGAAGAGTCACCACAACAAACACGAACAAAGAGGGCCGGCGGAGAAGTTGGCAGGGGGAGCCTGGGGCGAGGGGACGCGGCCGGGCGGGCGCGGCGGGGGCGTCGGGCGGAGCGCCGGCCCGGCCCGCAGCCCCTCGCCAGCCCGGGCCGCCGCCGCCGCCCCGCCCCACCGCGCCCGGGGCTCCGGCCCGGAGTCGCCGGCCGCCCCGCCGCTCTGCCCGGCTGGCCGACGCGCCTGCCTTCCTTCCGGGCGGCGATGGGCTCGCCCCGGCCCCGCGTCTCCTCCGCGCCGCGGGTCCCTGTCGCGCCCCCTTTCCCGTCTTTATCAAACTTCCTGGGCCGGTGGGACGGGGGCAGCGGCGGGCTCCGCGGAGTAAACAGAGCAACAGATGAGGTACTCGCTTTCGGGGACTTGAAAGGTACCGGGGAAGTTGGGGCCGGGCCCCCGGCGGGCGGCAGGTTGACCCGGGTCGTGGCCCTGGGCCCCCGCACACACCTGGGTCGCCGGGACTGGGGCAGATGGAGTAGGCGGCGGGGGCCCGAAGGGAACGCTTCTCCGGACCCCCTGCGTCGCCCTCGCGCCGCGGCTTAAACTTTACAAAGAGTGCAGTTGTCGCTCGAAGCCGGCGACACCGGGACCGCCTGCGGCTGTGCCCTGGGCGCCGGTGCCGGCGAACTTGAGTCGGCCGGGCGGACGCTGCCGGGCCGGCTGGCGGCGGCAGCGACAGCGGCGGACGCTGCCCTCTGATTCAGCCGCCGCCGCCGCCGCGCTCCGGGTTTGACGTTTGAGAGCTCGGGCCGCCTCCGCAGCCAGGCCGCCGACTCGTGTGTTTTGTAATCAAAGTGTGAGGCTAATAAAGGGCGGCGCCACAGCCTCTTGACTCCGGCGTGGGAGGGATTCACAGGCATTTAAACAAAGAAACTAGTTGGGGTTGGGCTCCGAAAGTCCTTATTTGGGTGTTGTGGCAAAGCCTGCGGTCACCTTTAGTTGAAGCCGGTTTCCCGGGCCGCGTTTGGTGGTGTCTCTTGGCGAGAGCACGCTCACGAGTAATAGCAGATATGGTGACTGTGATTGTAGGAAGTGTCTTTTGATTGACAGCAGGACATTTAAATACAGCCTCCGCTTCCCCCTCCCCAATTTTATAGAAACACTACACGACCAGGCCAGATGCCTTAGTCTCCCTCTACTGGTCCAGGAAGAGAAAACCATGTAAATCACAATGTTCTTTGCAGTGTTTAGTGCTAGGTGTAGCTAAGTTTTACTTAATTTTCAAGTACAGTTTTCTTTAATCAGTTTTCAGGCTAGCCGATTCTCACAACAGAAAACAAGACACAACAAATTATCACTTTAAAAGAAAGGCAGCGTCCTCGTTTTGTATAATCTTTAGCAGTCTTGTATATCCAATTCTATTTCCACATCCTGTTTCCATAACATATTTTACGCAACTAGAATAAAGATTATCCGAGCATTTAAGTTCTATGTAGAACAAAATCAGAATCCCTGGTGATTATGTAAACGCTTATGTTTTTTCAAAGAACTATTTTTTGAAATTTGAGCGGTTTAAACTGCGTAAAAATTTTGTCTCGCCAGGCGCGGTGGCTCACGCCTGTAATCGCAGCACTTTGGGAGGCCGAGGCGGGTGGATCACGAGGTCAGGAGATCGAGACCATCCTGGCCAACATGGTGAAACCTGTGGCCAACATGGTGAAACCCGTCTCTACTAAAAATACAAAAATTAGCTGGGCGTGGTGGTGCGTGCCTGTAATCCCAGCTACTTGGGAGGCTGAGGCAGGAGAATCTCTTGAACCCGGGAGTGGGAGGTTGCAGTGAGCAGAGACTGCACCACTGCACTCCAGCCTGGCGACAGAGTGAGACTCCGTCTCAAAAGAAAAAAAAAGGAAATTTGTCTCATTATGCAATGCAGATTTGATAGGCTACCGAATTTTAGACTAGAATTGTATTTATCTTAATTTAGGTCACTTGACACTATAACCATGAAAAGTCCCAGGTATTTGATGGAGAATTTTGTAATACATTTAAGTATACACTTGTAAATAGGGAAATTAAAGAGGAAATACAGAGGGCTTACCGGAAGAAGGGAGGGCAAGGCCAAAACAAATATGCCCTCTCTGCTTTGACACATAAATTCGTGTAACTTCATATCTGTGGAAGTGAGTCTAAAATAGGTTTTTTTGAGCCCAGGGTCTTTTTGACCATCAGTCCTTGAAACTTTTATGTGGTTCAGATGTCAAAAGTTAGAAAATTTAGCTATATTGTCCTACCCTACAAAAGCAGTATCTTTTTAATAAGTTTAATTCTTTTTTTTTTTTTTGAGACGGAGCATTTATTGCTCTGTTGCCCAGGCTGTAGTGCAGTGGTGCAGTCTCTGTTCACTGCAAACTCCATCTCCCGGGTTCAAGTGTTTCTTCTGCCTCAGCCTCCCGAGTAGCTGTGATTACAGGTGCCTGCCACCACGCCTGGCTAATTTTTTTATTTTTAGTAGGGACAGGATTTCACCATGTTGGCCAGGCTGGTTTTAAACTCTTGACCTCAGGTGATCCGCCCCCCTCGGCCTCCCAAAGTGCTGGGATATCAGGTGTGAGCCACCATGCCAGGCCTACTAAGTTTAATTCTTAAGTATTGGTAATTTGGACTCTGAATGTTTTTCCCGTGGTATTTACTCTGATGTTTACTGTACCATGAAATGAGTGATTATTTTTTGGAACACAGCAAAATGTTCCTTTATATTAATTATTAAACAAATATCATTTACTTCCGTGAGAATTGACCCCTAAAGGACTAAGATGTATCTTTACCATGCTTAGATTTCATTGAACCAGAGGTGGTCCATCTGTAGAGGAGCAAGGAAGAGTGGGAGGTTGGATACAGAGAATTGCCATTGCCTGGGTAATTTCTTGTTAACTTTATTTCTTCAAGTAGAAGGACTTTTTAAACTTGAGGAATCAGTGAATTTTGATATATATAAATTTTAGTTTACTCTGCCTGGCATTTCTGACATAAGGAAATCTGAAAAGTTGTTGCCCTAATTTCTTGTGACAGGGAAGGAAGGCCTGTCCTTGATGCTATTCTGTCAGGCTGCAGGGTGGATGGAACCAGCATCTTCCAGGTCTGATGCTGTCAAACTTTAGCTGCATACCAATTCCCATCTGTCCATCTGCCTAAGCCTTTTTGCAAGTGAGAAAAGAACACTTGCCAGGCAGGGTACAATGTGTAATTGAACTCTAGGTGCAGTGAGTTGAGGAATTAACAGGATTTAGCTGGGAATGTTCTGTCTAACCTAGAGATACAGTTCTTTCTCCCTGAATTCTTGGTGGAAGTACCACCGGGAACATCTTTCCTGACAAGGCCCCGCTCCCTTATCTCCAGGCTGGATGTCTTTCTGTAATACTTTTATATCGTCATATGCAAAACTGTCTCACTGCCCTAATTGAATTGTATTAGAGTTTCTGTTTTCTTCCTGTTAGAATGTAAACAGCGTTGTTTATTAGTCTTTAATCACATTTTTTGAGTTGATAAAAGCAATATATTATAGAAAAATTGGAAAGTACAGAAAACTATAAAGAATACGAAAGTACGCATGTCTTCCAGTGATTACCACTATTTTATTAATAACGTGGTATGTGTATATGTATATTCTTTTTAAAAAATGAAATTTGAATTATTTCTGTGTATTCCATGTTACCTTTTTTTGTTAAAGTATACTTTTTCCTGTATCTTTAATGTTCTTTGAAAACTTTTTTAGTGGCTACATTGTGTTTGATTTCACAGAAGTATAATATATTTGAAAATAATTCCCCTGTTATTTACTTTGTTTACTACTTTTTCTTGTGTTTACTAATGATGATAAGATTGACATCCTAAACAAATTATTGTGGTCATTTAATTATTTCCTTAGAATAAATAAAACAAGTTAATACATATAAAACAAGAAGACCTGCCATGTACAATTTCTAAATAAGAAATTTCCTTGAATTAGTAATATTGGTCAAAGGGTATAGATGCTTATAGGCTTCTTGTGCCCGTTGCCAAACTGTCCTCCAGAAAGGTTATGCTGATTTATACTCTCGCCTGCAGTGCCCACTTTCTAGTTCCCTGCATCCTCCCAATCTAAGGTATTATTAACCAGCCCTTACCAAAACAAGCAAAAACTGTTAAACTGTAGATGAGTCAGGATTACCACCAAAAGACGTACCCCAAACCTGTTCATGGCAGCATTTTTCATATTGTCTCCAGACTAACAACCTAAATGTCATCAGCAGTAGATTGGATACATTATAGTATAGTCATAAAATGGAATACCAAGCTATTAAAAAGAATGCACTATGGATGCACACAACATGAATGGATCTCACACATAATAAAGTTGAACACAGAAGCCCAGTACAAAAGAGCATACTGTTTGGCTCTGTTTATGTGAAGTTCAAGTACAGGCATAATTGGGGCTAGGAGTCAGAATAGGGTTTACCTTTTTGGGTGGGTATTGACTGAGAGGGAGTTTCTGAGGTGCAGGACATATATATATATATATATACACACACACACACACACACACACACACACAAATATATACACACACACACACACATATATATATAGGTTTTTTTTTTTTTTTTTTAGACCAAATCTTGCTCTGTTTCCAGGCTAGAGTGCAGTGGCGCAATCTCGGCTTACTGCAACCTCCACCTCCGGGTTCAAATGATTCTCCTGCCTCAGCCTCCCAAGTAGCTGGGATTACAGGTGCTTGCCACCACGCCCGGCTAATTTTTTTTTTGTATTTTTAGTAGAGATGGGGTTTCACCATGTTAGCCAGAATGGTCTCCATCTCCTGACCTCGTGATCCATCCACCTCGGCCTCCCAAAGTGCTGGGATTACAGGTGTGAGCCACCGCGCCCCGCCATATTCTTTATCTTGCTCTTGGGTGGCGGTTGTATGAATGTGTACAGATGTAAAGATTTTGTTGAACTGCTTGTGCACTGAAGTCTTTTGTTGTTGTTGCGGGATGGGAGTCTCAGTATGTTGCCAACCCAGGCTGGTCTTGAACTCCTGAGTTCAAGCAATCCTCCTGCCTCAGCCTCTCGAGTAGCTGGGATTACAGATGTGCCATGCACCCTAAAAATTTGCCAATTTGTTAACTGACACAGTATTTTAAGATTTGTTTTTTGTTTCTGTCTTGAATGAGATTGCCTCTTGTGTTTAGTCATTGGGTATGATGTTGACTTGGCCAAGAGTTTGTAGTGTACCAGGTGCTAGGAATATAGTATATTTGTGCTAGAAATATAGCAATGAGCAAAACAAAGTCCTTGCTCTCTTGTGACTTACATTCTCGAAGGCAAAGAGAGATAAATATCGAATCTCACTTATCAAATTTTTTTTTTTTTTTTTTTTTTTTGAGACGAAGTCTCGCTCTGTCGCCCAGGCTGGAGTGCAGTGGCGCAATCTCGGCTCACTGCAAGCTCCGCCTCCCGGGTTCACGCCATTCTCCTGCCTCAGCCTCCCAAGTAGCTGGGACTACAGGCGCCCACAACCGCGCCCGGCTAGTTTTTTGTATTTTTAGTAGAGACGGGGTTTCACCGTGGTCTCGATCTCCTGACCTTGTGATCCGCCCGCCTCGGCCTCCCAAAGTGCTGGGATTACAGGCGTGAGCCACCGCGCCCGGCTATCAAATGTTTTTACAAAGTGCTTGGCACTGTTCTAATTAATTAGATGTTTGATTAACTCATTGAAATCTCACAGTCACCTTGTTGAGTAAGTGCTATTATTATCATCCCCATTTTACAGATGAGGAATCTGAGAGTTTTAGGGAGTTCAGTAACTTTCCCAGGATGGAAAAGCTGGAAGGTGAGAGAGCTAGCATCTGAGCTCAGGCATGCTGACTCCAGAGCTCATGCTGTCAAGCGGGTAGGTGGTACTGAGTCTCCTCTTCCTCCTTGGCTGCAGCCAGCTTCAGGAGGAGAATTAGATGTGACTTGTCTGTCTCTATCTCAGGGGTGCATAGGTGGGACAGTTGTGACAGGGTTCTGAAGAGAGATGCCTGTAAACATCTTCCTTTTTTTAAGTCAAAATTATTTTCTTTAATGTAAATATGTAAAATATTATAACTGCCTTGGGAACACAGTATTTATAAAATATTTATTTGAAAAGTTTTATAATTTAACTCTGCTTTTATCCTTGTTATAAATGGATTTTTTTTATTAGAGTGTATTTTGACTTCGTAAAATTGGTTAGGGATAGGAAATATTTTACAAATTCGTTTAATATACATTTCCCCGTCATGATTAGTGTCATAAGCTTATTAGGTGAACATGTATCTTCCCATAAGAAAACAAAAAGCTCGTTTATTGACTTCTCAATTTCATTGTTTTGATATGATAGTTTATTATAGAATAATGAGTATTCGTGTGTTTCACTTATAAGAGTTTTATAATTTATACACAGTTTTGCTGTTTGAACCAAAAATGTTGTGATTATGGGAGGCTTATCTCAGGCTACTTGGAGGCACAGGACATAGTTCTCTCATAAACTTTTTAAAAACCATTAGTTAGGCTGGGTGCAGTGGCTCACGCTAATCCCAGCACTTTGGGAGGCTGAGGCGGGTGGATCACAAGGTAGGAGTTTGAGACCAGCCTGACCAACATGGTGAAACCCTGTCTCTACTAAAAATTCAAAAATTAGCTGGGCGTAGTGGCGTGCGCCTGTAATCCCAGCTACCCGGGAGGCTGAGGCAGGAGAGTCGCTTGAAACCGGGAGGCGGAGGTTGCAGTGAGCTGAGATCACGTCACTGCGCTCCAGACTGGGCAACAGAGCGAGACTTCATCTCAGAAAACAAAACAAAACAAAACAAGACAAAAACCCATTAGTTTGGGGTATATTTCTGCTTGGAATGCTCTCCTGTTCTGTATTTTTAGGTATGAAATCTAGTTTTCTGATCATCCAAGGGGAGGAATGCTTTTATATTTGAAGATTTGAAGTGGAGGCTTATGAGTAAGAATAGAACAGGTATAGAATTTGGTTATAAAGTGAGCGTTGGTTGATTTGAGCAATTTAAATTTTGAGATAATTTGTGCAGCCTTTGAACAGCCAGTGCTAATCTTAACTACCACCAAGTTTCTGGTCTTTTTTGAAAATTATATTTTATTACTGTAGTGATTATTTTTTCCATTAATGAAAAGATTATTTTTCCCATTAATTGTAGGTTGAATTAATGGTAACTTGTATGATTTTGGTGTCTATATGTGTGAGCCCTGTTTCCTTTTTATTGGAGAATAGTGTCAGAAACCAAGGTCTGGCATTAGTGAGCTCATTGTTTCTAGGCCTTCTCAGAGGACAGAGCTAGGAAATACACTAATTGCACACATGCACACACATTGGTCTTTGTTTCTGTCTGTATATATTATGAACTGTAAGTTTCATAATGATATCTTTGAATCTAATATAACACCACAGGAGTCATTTTAGCTTTCCCCTTTCCTTACTTGTAACTTTTTTGTGCAACAGTGAGAAACTTAGCTGTCATTATCTACAACATATTTGTTCAGCCCTATAAAGTACTCTAAGAATTTGCTAACCTATATTTTTGTGAGAAACAAATTTGCTAGCTAGATTAGGTATTCGTGTATATAGTACTTTTATGCCTTTGGCCTTACAGTATCTAGTCAAAATACTGTTTTTCAAAGTTACTTAGGTCAGTTCTTTTCACCGGACTTTAATGTATGTCATTTACTGACAGGTTCATTTGCTACTACTTGTATTATATTTTGATGCCTCCTACATCCGGTTTTTTTTTTTTTTTTTTTTTTTTGAGATAGAGGCTTGCTCTGTTGCCCAGACTGGAGTGCAGTGGTGTGATCGTGGCTCACTGCAGCCTCAGCCTCCCAGGCTCAGGTGAGGTGATCCTTCTGTCTCAGCCTCCTCAGTAGCTGGGATTATAGGCATGTGCCACTGTGCCCGGCTAATTTTTGTATTTTTTTTTTGTAGAAACGGAGTTTCACCATGTTGGCCAGGCTGGTCTTGAACTCCTGACCTCAGGTGATCTGCCCACCTTGGCCTCCCAAAGTGCTGGGATTACAGGCATGAGCCACCACGCCCGGCCTCGTATTGTTGAGATACAGCTTCAGGTTAGATTGCTAAAAGTAGGATTGCTTAGTCAAAAGATAAACGTATATGTTGTTTTATTAGGATTGCTAGATTTCTCTCTAGAATAGTTGGACCAGTTTGCATTCCCACCAACAGTGTGAGAGTGCCTTTTTCTCTAGATCCTTGTAATCAGGATGTGTTGTCATGTTTTTAATCTTTGTCAATCCAGTAAATGGAAAATGGTATCCATGTTTTAATCTGCATTTGTCTAATTATAAATGAGTTTGAACCTTTTTTTTTCTTAGTTTTAGGACCATATTCTTTCAAGAATCATCTGGTTACATTTTTTTTTTTTCCTGATTCTATCAAGCTTTTAGTCCTTTGTCCCTCAATATTTAAGCACTCTTTACATATTAGGGATACTAGCCATTCGTGGCAAATGTTCTAAATATTCTCTTCCAGCTTTCAGTTGTCTTTTGGTTTTGTTTATGGTAATTTTTTTGCCATGCAAAAATTTTTTTAAGAAATATGTAGTCATATTTATTAGTCTTTTATTGGTTCTGGATTTCGAGTCATAATTAGCAATCCTTTTTCCACCTCAAGGTAAAGATAATTTTTTCCTGTGTTTTTTTTCTAATACTGGTATGATTTTATTTTTTAAGTTTCTAAATGGATCACTAATCCATTTGGATTTTATTTTTGTATATAATATGAAATAGAAATATAATTTTTTCTAAATAAAAACAAATTGTCCAGTTGTCCCAGTACTATTTATTGAAATGTCCATATTTGTCCCAGTGACTTAAGATGCCAAAACATATGTATATATAATAGTCGTTATGTCAAAGATTCTATATATACTTAGGTCTGTTTCTGCACTTTGTTTTATTCCACTGGTTGATTTGTTCATTCATGTGCCAGCACCACAGTGTTTTAATTACAGAGGCTTTTATAGTATGGTGTAAGTCTGATAAGACCTGTCCCATCCTTGTAGTTTATTGTATTTGTTTTCAGTGTTTTTCTGGTTATTCTTGCAGGTTTATTTTTTTATATGAACTTTAGTGTCAACCTGATTTCATTCAAAAGCATTGTTGGGATTTTTATTAGGGTCACATTAAACTTATGAGAGCTGATGTGTTTATAATATTGAGTCCTTCTCTCTGAGAATAGTATTACCTCTTTTATTTATATCTACTTTCGTGTCAGGTGTGTTTTGAATTTTTCTTTGTACAGATTTTACACATTTTAAAGATTATTCCTAAGTAATTTTCTTTCTTTTTTTTTTTTTTTGAGACGGAGTCTTGTTCTGTCACCCAGGCTGGAGTGCAGTGGCCAGATCTCGGCTCACTGCAAGCTCCGCCTCCTGGGTTCACGCCATTCTCCTGCCTCAGCCTCCCGAGTAGCTGGGACTACAGGCACCCGCCACCTCGCCCGGCTAGTTTTTTGTAATTTTTAGTAGAGACGGGGTTTCACCGTGTTAGCCAGGATGGTCTCTATCTCCTGACCTTGTGATCCGCCCGTCTCGGCCTCCCAAAGTGCTGGGATTACAGGCTTGAGCCACCGCGCCCGGCCCTAAGTAATTTTCTTTCTTAGTATTATAAATGAGATTTTCTTTTTTTTTTTTTTCTTTTTTTTTTTTTGAGACGGAGTCTCGCTCTGTCGCCCAGCCCAGGCTGGAGTGCAGTGGCGCCATCTCGGCTCACTGCAAGCTCCGCCTCCCGGGTTCACGCCATTATCCTGCCTCAGCCTCCCGAGTAGCTGGGACTACAGGCGCCCACAACCGCGCCCGGCTAATTTTTTGTAATTTTTAGTAGAGACGGGGTTTCACCGTGGTCTCGATCTCCTGACCTTGTGATCCGCCCGCCTCGGCCTCCCAAAGTGCTGGGATTACAGGCGTGAGCCACCGCGCCCGGCCGAGATTTTCTTTACCATTTATTTGCTATTGGTTGTTTGTGTATATGAAGACTGTTTTTTTAAATGTTACTTTTATATCCTACTACTTTGCTGAAAAAATTATTTGAGTTGTATTATCATTTAGGGAACTGATATATAATATGCAAATAGTGAATTTCAGTACTTCTTTGCCCACTCTTATGCCTCTATTTGATTTCACTTATATAATTGCACAGGCTTATACCTCTAGTATAGTGTTGAATAGTGGTAGATAGTGGGTATACCTGCTTTATTCCTGATTTTAGTAGAAATGCCTCTAATATTTCCTCATTAAGGAAGATACTAGCTTTAGGACTAATTTGTCATATTAAGACAGTATTCCTCCAGGTGCAGTGGCTTATGCCTATAACCCCAGCACTTTTGGAGGCCCAAGGTGGGTGGATGGCATGAGTCCAGGAGTTTGAGACTAGCCTGGGCAACATGATGAGCCGCTGTCTCTACAAAAAATACAAAAATTAGCTGGGCATGGTGGGGTGTGCTGTAGTCCCAGCCACTTGGAAGGCTGAGGCGGGAGGATTGCTTGAGCTTGGGAGGTTGAGGCTGCAGTGAGCCATGATGCCACCAATGCACTCCAGCCTGGGTGACACAGCGAGACTCTGCCTCAAAAAAAAAAAAAAGGAAAAAAGTATTCCTCAATTTTATTTAAGTAGTTTTATCATGAATGGATGTTGAGTTTTATCAAAGGCTCCTTTGGCATCTGTGGAGAGAATCGTATAGTTTTCTTCCTTAGATCTATTAATATGCATATACAGTAGCGTCCCCTCCTTATCTGAGGGAGACATGTGTTCCAAGACCCCCAATAGATGCCTGAAACTGTGGGTAGTACTGAACTCTAAATATACCATGTTTTTGCCTTTACATGCATACCCATGACAAAGTTTAACTTATTAATGAGGCACACGGTAAGAAATTAACAACAATAACTGAATACAGTAGAACATTACAACAATGTGCTGTAATGAAACTTATATAGTGTGGTGGTAACTTTTGCAGTTTAAGGTGCAGCAGCAAAACTAGCATGAATTTCTTTTGCCTTCTTCACAATTTTATAGATAGAATCGTTCTTACCATAGATCTTAGGAACTCAACATACTGTTTTTTTTTTGTTGTTGTTGTTGTTTTCCCCTTTCCTTAAATCAAGAACTTTTACTTTTACTTTTCACTTAAAGGAAGCACTTTATGGTTTCTCTTTGGCATATCTGCATTGCTAGCATCACACCAGCTTCACTGCTCTTGCGCTTCGGTGCCATTATTAAGTAAAATAACGGTTACCTGAACACAAGCATTGATACCCCGACAGTTGATCTCATAACTCAGAGACTTGTGGGCAGGTAGTAAAACAGTCTGGATACACAAGCAGAGGGATGATTCACATCTTAGATGGGATGGTGCAAGATTTCATCATGATGCTCAGGATGGCAGGCAGTTTGAAACCTAAGAATCGTCTATTTCTGGAATATTTCATTTAATGTTTTTGGACCTTGGCTGACCAATGGTACCTGAAACCTTGGAAAGTGAAACCACAGATAAGGAGGGGACTACTGTAACATACTTTTAAGTGTAGCTTATCATTAGCAACTGTGAAGAACAACCTGGTGGGAAAATAGCCCTAACTACTTGGTTTACTATTGGATAATTAAGTTGTATCTTAAGGATGCTTTGTAGCTATATTTTAAAATATTATTCTGTTTTTAAACTTTAAAAAACACCACTGGCTGGGGTAGTTTTTAGAATAAAAGAAAATCAGCAAATATAAGTGACATAGAGTAACAAACACTGAACAGGTAAATGTATATAATAGGAGTCTCTAGAGCATTAATGATCCAGGAATTTCCCCAAAGCAGCATTTTCTAACCTGTGTTTTGTGAACCCCAGGGATATAAAGTATCCTGAGGTTCACTTATTTTAATTTGTCTTTTAAAAAGATGGTGAGTATTTTCCTTTTAAAATCAATTAGTTTGAGAACTTCTGAGGGTATATGAGTAAGCATACATGGCATTGTTGGTGGAAATCAGTCACCTGATTGATCTATCATTCAGTCGAATGTTGCCAGCCACCATGGTCTTCTCGACTTTTAATTTTTCTTAAAAAGAAAATACCAAACATATGTAGAAGTAGACCGAATAGTATCCTGTGCTTCCAGGTTCCATAAGCCTGCTTCAGTGAGTGTCAGTTCACTGCAAGTTTCATTACTACCCCGTTACCTAGCTACTTTGAAGCAAATTCCTGATGCTATATCATTATATCTATGAGTATTTCAGCATGTAAATCTAAAAGATAAGGCCTCAATTTAAAAAACCTATAATACCTTTATTACAATTAAAAATAGTTGACAATTTCTTAATAACATCAATATCTACTATCCACATTTCTAGTTGTCTCAAAAATGTCGTAACTTTTTTCACTATTTGTTTGAATCAAGATCTAAATAAGGTTCACACATGTGATTAGTTGCTCTATCTTGTAAGTTTCTTAATACATAGCAGTGATTCTCAACTAGATGAGATTTTGTCTCCCAGGGAACACTAGTCAATGTCTAGAGACATTTTTGATTTGGAAGTAGCAGAGTAGTTGCTACTGGCAGCTAGTAGGTAGAGGACAGGGATGCTACTAAACATTCTGCACTGGTTAGCCCCACAGAAAGAATGATCTAGTCTAGAATCTCTATAGTGCTGTTGTTGAGAAACCCTGATCTATAGGTTTTTCTTTCAGGTCTTTAACCCTCTCCCCGCCCTTGCAAACTCTTTGTTGCACAAAGTGGTTGTTTATCCTAAAAATTTCCACTTTCTGGATTTTGCTGATTACATGCCTGAAGAATCTTTTTGCTCCTCTCTTTCCTGTAAATTGGTAGTTGACTCTAGAGAAGCTTGATCAGATTCAGGTCCCCTTAAACCCCCAAAAATTTCATAGGAGAGTGGTGCAGACTTCTATCAGGAACCTAAGCAGAAGGCATAAAATGTCTGGTTGTTTCTCTTTTTGATATATTGGCTGCCATTGATCAATGCCAGTATCCATTCATAGCAGTTGCAGAATGATACCTTTATCATTATAATTATAAAATTTTATAACTGATAATTACAAAATTTCTTTTTCGTTTGTTACCTGTAGTACTTCTATAAAGAGAAAATTTTCTTTTATCTAGTCTTTGGTTATCTAGTTGTACAGTGTAGGAGAGGCAAAATTAAATGTTTGATTCTTTTCCATTATCACTGACTTTTTAAGTTAATTGATTAATTAACATCCTCATTGTTAAAGGATGAGAACTATTATTTAAAGCAATATAATTTAATGTGTAATATTGAGCAATATAGAGAAGTTGAAAGACAAATATATAGAAAGATCCATGTCTCCTTTGACCATACAAACTGCCATTAAAAAAACAAAACAAAGACTATCTGGTAAGAGGGCCAGGCACTGCCGCTCACACCTGTAATCCCAGTGCTTTGGGAGACCGAGGCAGGAGGATCACCTGAGGACAGGAGTTTGAGACTAGCTTGGGAAACATAGCAAGACCCCCATCTCTACAAAAAATAAATTAGCTGGGTGTGGTGGCATGTATCTGTAGTCCTAGCTACCCGGGAATCTGAGGCTTGAGTGCAGGAATGTGAGGCTTCAGTGTGCTAAGATAGTGTGATCTTGCCACTGTACTCCAGCCTGGGTGATAGAGCAAGACTGTCTCTTAAAAAAGACCTGGCGCCGGGTGTGGTGGCTCACACCTGTAATCCCAGCACTTTGAGAGGCTGAGGCAGGCGGATCATGAGGTCGGGAGATTGAGACTATCCTGGCTAACACAGTGAGACCCCGTCTCTACTAAAAATACAAAAAATTAGTCGGGCGTGATGGTGAGCGCCTGTAGTCCCAGGTACTTGAGAGGCTGACGCAGGAGAATGGCGTGAAGCCAGGAGGAGGAGCTTGCAGTGAGCCGAGATCATGCCACTGCACTCCAGCCTGGGCGACAGAGTGAGACTTTGTCTCAAAAAAAAAAAAAAAAAAAAGACTTGGCAAGAAATTCAAGCAATATAGAAAGGTTTAAAAAAAAAAAGCAAAAATCTTACTTTTTGTTTATTAAAATATCCTGGATATCTCAGAGAGCTTCTCGTATCAGCTTGTACAGATATCTCATTCTTTTTAATGGCTGCATAGAATTCCATTCTGTGGATTTACCATAATTTAACTGGTCCTCTCTTGATGGATTCTTGAGTTGGTTTCTCTTTTGTTCTTACTACTTAACAATGCTGCAGGATATATATTTTTGTGTGTATGTTTATCTTTATTCTTGGTGAGCATTTGGGTATCCTTATGGTAAGTTTCTAGCATTATCCATTTTGAAATTGTTTTTATCTGTAGTCATATTTTAAAATTCATGTTCTGTTGATCAAAGACAAGTGTAAAGAATACTGATAATGAAATAGAAGTTTGAGCTTAAATATATTATACAAATTTAAGATTCTTATTTATTGGGGCTGTAAGTTGCATTCATCTTAACACAAAAATCAGTGTCAGAGAAAATAAAGTGATCTTATGTCCAATTTATATTTTTTTATGGGGAAGAGGGATAAAACACTCTCAGAATGTTTTGTTAACATCCTCTTCCTTTATAATTTAGAAATGCCATTTTTACTTGAGCACAAAACATAGGAATTTCAAACATCTAATATGGACTCCTGTTTATCAGTTAGTAATCTTTTTTTTTTTTTTTTTGAGACGGAGTTTCGCTCTTTTTGCCCAGGCGGGAGTGCAATGGCATGATCTTGGCTCACCACAACCTCCGCCTCCTGGGTTCAAGCGATTGTTCTGCCTCAGCCTCCTGAGTAGCTGGGATTACAGGCACGCACCACCACACCTGGCTAATTTTGTATTTTTAGTAGAGACGGGATTTCTCCATGTTGGTCAGACTGGTCACAAACTCCCAATCTCAGGTAATCCACCCACCTCGGCCTCCCAAAGTGCTGGGATTACAGGCGTGAGCCACTGCGCCCAGCCTATGAGTTAGTAATTTTAAGTTTGACTTGTGCGGTAAAATCATGAAGTTGCGAAAGCTGGGGGATCTTACACCGTTATAGATGATTTGGTATTTTTAATGTGCAAAAACTGTTGTCAGGTGAGTATTCAGTATTTCACAAAGAAACTGGAATGTCCAGTGTGGACCTTTTGATGAATACAGTATCCCTTGAATACTTTAATATTAATAAATATTAAATGGCTCACGCCTGTAATCCTAGCACTCTGGGAGGTTGAGATGGGTGGATCATGAGGTCAGGAGATTGAGACTATCCTGGCCAACATGGTGAAACCCCATCTCTGCTAAAAATACAAAAAATTAGCTAGGCGTGGTGGCATGCACCAGCTACTCGGGAGGCTGAGGCAGGAGAATCGCTGGAACCCAGGAGGCGGAGGTTGCAGTGAGCCAAGATCGTGCCACTGCACTCCAGCCTGGGTGACAGAGCAAGACTTCGTCTCCCCTGCAAAAAAAACAGAAAAACGAAACTAAAAAAGAAAATAAAATGGTCCTGGAGATGTGACCTGGAGATATTTCCGTTGTCTGGAACCCTACAGAATAGTTTAAAAAAAAAAAAAAAAGGTCAGAACATGAAACAGTTTTGATAGCATTTTAACTGACCTGGTCAGTGATGGTGTGGGACCACTGGTATCCTTGAAACAGGGGCTTTCTGGCCACTTTCCCTCAATGGCTTTGGAAACTCTGTGGGGACCACATGGGAGCTTTCCCCTCCAAGGACTGGGTTTGTGGGTTCATGGGTTTTTCCTCTTCTGTGTGAACTGCTAGAGTGCCTCACCTGTCACATACGCTACAGTGTAGACGTGTGGTTAGTCTTTACTACTTTTTGAAGGAATCATGGGGCGTAAACTATATGCAGATTATAGGAATTTTAGTCTTTTTACGTAATCTAACTTGTCACAGGTCTGATTCATATTCCTCTCTTACATTCTTCCTATTTCGGTACTTTTTTAAAGGCTAACTTTGTGTGCCTGGTGTTTTGAGTCACTTTCTTTTTTGTGCTAGCCTGTCCTTATTTTCTTTATATCAAAGGATCAAAGTTTTCTTTAGAGCCCATGGTGACTGGGTGAACACAGTCCCTTCTGTTTGGTTCAGGGACATTTTTCCTCATACCTGCTTTTCCAACCATCCAAATGCCAAGTAGTTAGCGCTGGACTCTACTGCCTTAATTTTTCTCTTCTCATCTTTGGCTTTGTGGGCATCCAGCCTGTAGTAGGAGAGGTCATACCCCAATCTGAACTTGATTTCTCAGTTTTCTCATTCTTTATCCCTTAAGCAATTGATTATTCTCCAAAGCTCCAAAGTCTCACACTGCTCTCGCTCAGGATCACCTGTTGGGGCCACCCATCTCTTCAGGAGTGTTACCACCTCAGCCTCAGGGGAACTGCTACTTGATTTACCATGGTATTACATCCTGATAAGCCCATCATAAAGTTGAAAAATCCTAAATCGGACCATTGTAAATTGGAGACTGTCTGTCCTGTGCTTATCTCTTGCGGGTCTGCAGTGTGTTTTGTTTTGCAGCCCTACCCCTCACCCCAGGGCAGCTGCTGATTCAGTCACCACCTCAGACCTTCTGAGAAGACAGAACAAAGAAAGACCCTGATACAAGCTTCTTCGGACTTCAAGTAATGTTAGGATATGAGTCACTTTTCTTCTCTTTCCTTTCCTTCCTCTCCACTGCATCAATGATTTTTTAGTTTCGTTTGCCACCATCACGTGTCGGGCTTTCATTGGCCAGTATCACAGTTTCTACCATATCAGTGTAACACTTTTGATACTTAATATTTTCTTTAAAACTGCTTTAAATGGATTTTCGTTTTAAAAATTTACTTGCCTTAAACAGAGGTATCTGCTAAATCGTGTTAGTGATGCTCACGCTACATTTTAATAGGTATAAGAAAATATATATTTATTGAAATAAAAAATATTATCTAAAACGTGCGCCTGTAAGATTGTCGGAAGGGTAATGATGATTGATAGACTAGTAGACACAGAGAAAGGGTACAGGTTTTTTTTAATGGAAGTCAAGGATTGAAGAACTTAAATAAGCAAATGAGAATGGCTATACAAAGCAGGAGGCTCAGCAGAATTTGTCCCACTGCCAGGACAAACTTCCCTGGCCTTCAATTTCCCATAAAGCTGCCCTGTTGGCAGTGATAGTGCTGATTGCATCTGGATCCCATCAGGTCCAGCCATTATTGTGGTTACACAGGTCCTGAGGTCCTCTTGATTCCTCCCTGTTTTCCTGGTGACATTGCCTATTCCAGGGATGTGAGAAACTGCCCACAGCCTCAGGACGTTCCTCAGTATGAATAGCAAGATTGGGTGAATTGATGATCAACTTCTCAGGAATCTCATCTTCCTAGCAGGCCTCAAGCCTGCTTGAAGTCTGTTCCTCCAGATATGCATAACGCTACACTTTGGGCCAAAGTTTGCCTTAGTGTTGAAACGTGTGTTCAAATTTAGGAAATTCCTGGAAACAATTTCAAGAAGAAAAGGCAACTGCTAAGTCGTGTAGATTGTGGTCTTTGGTGTAGTTGGAAATTATCTTTAGGTGTATTAGATCCCATCTACTCATCCATTCAAGGACCTGGCTTCAACAGTGGTATCCCTACCTCATCATTTTTTTTGTTAGCATGCTAATTGTATGCATATATCCTTTATTTTAATTTTTAATTTTTATTTTTTTTTCGAGATGGAGTCTTGCTCTGTTGCCCAGGCTGGAGTGCAGTGGCATGAACTCGGCTCACCGCAATCTCTGCCTCCTGGGTTCAAGCAATTCTCCTGCCTCAACCTCCGGAGTAGTTGGGATTACAGGTGTGTGCCACCACGCCTGGCTAATTTTTTTTTGTATTTTTAGTAGAGACAGGGTTTCATCATGTTGGCCAGGCCAGTCTTAAACTCCCGACCTCAAGTGATACGCCCACCTTGGCCTCCCCACGTGTGGGATTACAGGCATGAGTCCCCAAGCCTGGCCTGTATCTTTTATTAAAAAAACAAAAACAAAAACCCTTTTCTTCACATCCCTTTTCAGCTGCAGCCCTGTTTCTTTGCTACCTTTATAGCAAAATTAATCAAGTTGTTCCTACTTGCTGTTTCCAGTTTTTTGGTTTTTTTCCTCTCCTAGGAAATGAGAGCGGTCCCATTTTCTCTTTTACTCAATCCAATCAGGCTTTCATCGTTACCACTCTATTGAAACAGTTCTTTTCAAAGTTATCAGTGAGCATCACCTAACTTGGCGTCTGGGGAACCCCTGTGCTGATTTTCCTTCTGCTTTGCTACCCCTCCTTCTCAGTTCTTAGTGCAATTCCTTCTCGTCTCCCTGATCTTTTACTGCTGGGTACCCCACGGTAACTCAGTAGTTTTTCCAGCACTCATCTGTTTTCTTTCGTAGCTCTCTCCCCTGAACTCTAGTCTTGAATATAAATTGTCAACTTCAGGTCTCCACTTGGATGAATAGTAGGTTGGCCAACTTTGAGTGTATGCAGAATCAAACCCCACAACTCCCTCCCTTCTTGATCATCACTGCTGCTCCTGTAGTCCTCTTCATTTCACTTAACGGCAGTCCTTCATGTTGTTCAGGGCAGAATCTTTGGAGTCATCCTTGATTCTTCTCTCATAATCTGCACTAAATTCTTTGGCCAAATCCTGTTCGCTTACTTTCAGAATGTCACTACTACTGGTTGCCTTCATCACTATCCTTTTGTAAGATGGGCTTATTGAAGTAGCCTCCTACTGGTCCCCCTCCATCTGCCCTCCAGAAACCGGAGTGGTGCTTTTAACATGTAAGTCAATACTTAAATGAACTTTAGTGGAACACTTGTCCTCTTAAGGAAAAAGTCTCTGAAAATTCCCTGCTCATTGCCACAATTTCTTCCTTCCTTTTTAAATAGTTCCTGAAGTACTTCTTTCTCTGGGGAACGTCTCTTAAGATAGCTAAGATATTTTAATCCCTTTTGCCGAAAAGACTATTGCCCTTTTTCCACCTGCTTCAACATTTCAATTGCTATTATTATTTTTTGAGACAGAGTCTTGCGCTGTGGCCCAGGCTGGAGTACAGTGGTGTGACCTCGGTTCACTGCAGCATCTGCCTTCTTGGTTCAAGGAGTTCTCCTGTCTTGGCCTCTCAAGTAGCTGGGATTACAGGTGCGCACCACCACACCTGACTAATTTTTTTTTATATATATATATTTTTGGTAGAGACAGAGTTTCGTCCTGTTGGCCAGGCTGGTCTGGAACTCCTGACCTCAAGTGATCCACCCACCTCGGCCTCCCAAAGTGCTGGGATTACAGACGTGAGCCACTACCCCCTGTCTCAATTATTTATTTCTTTGTTTGTTGATTGATTAATTAGAGTCTTACTCTGTTGACCAGGCTGGAGTGTTGTTGCATAATCACAGCTCACTGCAGCCTTGACCTCCCAGGCTCAAGCAATCCTCACACTTCAGCCTCCCAAGTGGCTGGGACTACAGGCGTGCACCAACAAGCCCAGCTAATTTTTAAATATTTTTGTAGAGTCAGAGTCTCAGTATGTTGCCCAGGCTGGTCTTGAACTCCTGGGCTCAGGTGACCCTCCCACCTCGGCCTCCCAAGGCCAGGTTTACAGGCATGGGCCACTGTGCCTGGCCTCAGTGTTTTACGTAATGGTCCAGTCTCTTAAGGGATTCATGGTAGCTGAGCCTACCCTAGTTCAGCCTAAAGCTGAGGCTACCCTCAGCGGTGGGACAAAAGAATTCACCAATTTTATTCATGTCTTTAGAACTGTCACACAGTGAGTTGCTAGAAATAATTATTTTTCCCTCTGGAGAATTCCTAAGATCTAAAGATGGTTCTTTTCCTCCTATACAGATCGATTGTGGATTTCCTTATCAAGTTGAACAATTTTGTTCTTGATCTTTGTTCAGTAATTATTAAATATTACCCAAGTATTATTTACTTAACCTGTACCTATTTACCTATAACTATTTATTATACCATTTTGCGTATATTCTTGTTCAGTGTTTATCCCTGAGAGGATGCTGGGCTAAGAGAATAGAGAAGATGGTGAGTATGAAGATGAGTATATCTCTACAATAAATGTGAAAGTTAAGGGTGTGTGCATGAGAGGTTTGCTAGACTAGGCTTGTACATATGCAGCAGGCTCTGTAGGAGCCCCACCCGGATCCCCTGGCTTTCTCTATTTCCATCTCTGTCTCTGTCTCTGTCTGGGGAATACTTCTTGCTGAAAGCACCTGATACTTGGCCTGAGGGCGTTCTCTGGCTGCAGCAGCTCAGCAGCTTGTACTTGAAGCGGGTCTGAAATGCTAGGGCATTATGCCTCTGGGATAGCCCTCATCCGTTATCTATTGGGAGATAGTAAATAAATACCTAACTTCCTCTCCCTTTGGGTGGGACCTTTCTGAAGCCCCTTATACTTAGTCTTCCAAATGTCCCCAAGGCTACCTCCCTTTCTGTGTCTTACTTTTCCATTCACTTACCCGTGCTTCCAGGGATTACTTCCCATGTGAATGCCTGCAATCCTATCTCAGGTTCTGCTTAAGGGGGACTCCAACCTTAAACCAGTAGGTAAATTGTTAATGAAAAGAAAGATCATAAGCAAGAGATACGGGATTTGAAAATAGAGTTTGGATTTCATTGATAACAGGTTTTTCACATGATGATAGTGTTTGTGTCTTAACGCCTGTATAATGATATGATTTCATTTACCTATATCTGTGTGCAAAATGTATTACGAACATGGCTGTCAAAGTCATTGAATAGATATCTGGTCCTGCTACCTTCAAGGTTATTTGTGATATGATTTTAATTTGAAGCTGTTTGTTGTTGTTTTATTTCTCCCTTCCTTTAGAATCCCTTCTTTTTCAAAACACTAGAAACCTTCCATTATGGTAAGTAACCTTTTGCATGAGAACTGTTGCAATGAGGTGTTAACATTTTGCAGATTAATTGGCATATAAGAAAACTAGCAATCACTTTACCATCTTTGGGGAATGATACGGTCTACCTAAATAAGATTTTCCTATAACTGAAAGTTCTACTTGTGAAATGTAGCTGTCCTCAGAAAAGTTACTTAGGAGATTAAACTGCTTTAAATAGTGTAGTATTCTATTAAGAGCATGTCTGTCAAAATCCTTCTAAAAAGAGTTGACATATAATTTCGTTGACTAAGTATCATGGACCTCAGTTATCTTCTGTGCCGTGTGGGCTGCTGGACTGTTTGGGCGCTAAATTGCCCCATACCAGTTGCCATTTATTGATAGTGTTTTATCTTCTTCCTTGCGATTCTTTTTTCCTGTTGCCTGTTAGTTCTGCTTTGACCAACTCCCACTGTCTCCTTCTAATTTTGTTTTCTTAACTAGAGCAAAATAAGATTTCCACGTGGGATTAGGCAACAGGTCTTCTTAAATTGCCACTCCGTATTCTGATACAAAAGGATGACCCTAGCCAGGAATGGAGTCAAGCTGTGCAAAAGGGATTTGGCAAATATCACTTAAATAAACCTGACAGGCAAGGTTGGAATTTTTGAAATCAGAGTGCATGTGGTGCTAGATTATATCTTTGAATTCTTACCCTAGGATAGAAGCTATGCCTGGTGGGTAAGGGTAGCCCTGGCTTCCGGGTAATTTTATTTAGAAGAAAATCATATGGCTGGCTTAGAGATATGTTATATCTTGCTTCTTATGTAGGTCTTGTATTTTGATCTACATAAGAAGATTTGACTCAGTCATTAGACTTCAGCCTAGAAAGTGCCCTACAAATACTTGTTAATTATGTTGTAATAAGGGTAATTGGAGACAATTTGTATCTTTTGAGGTTAAAAAGATAGTTTTAGAAAGTTTTAGTGTTTTATCAGTTATTGACTTCTTTGGTTCATATGCATTCATTAACATGCTTTGTTAGTATTCAGTAAATGCTTGGTAATGCTGTCACCATTTTAGTCCCCTGTGTTGATAAAGGGGTGGTTTTACTATACACTTGGTTTATTGGTACTTTGTACCAATTGTAAAATTGCAAAACATTAAAAATGTTTTAATTTTCTAAATTTAAATCATAAAATTGTAACAGTTATAATTATAAAAACAAATTTATAATAAACTCTTCACAGCTGGGAATTCTGAAAATTAGCTTCTAAGGCAATTTTCCAAGGTGGAAAATAATAACCCATGAAGTGTTTTGTGGGGGAAAAATAAGAGAGAGAGAGAAAGACCTGAGGTTGGGTACAGTATTTATCACTTATGCTTGATCCCCATCATGGAAATTCAAAGTGCTCATTAACTTGTTGAATTCACTGAGAAGTATTGCTGGTAAATAAAGGTGATTCGATCTCAGCCCAGTGTCTCCCTTAAGTTTCTCTTATGAACTGTGGAATCTTTTTTGTGAATAACTTTGACTCCTGCAGGACACTGTTTTTTGTCTTTTTTTTTAATTTTAAGAGACAGAGTCTTACTTTGTCTCACAGGCTGGAGTGCAGCAGTGTAGTCATAGCTCACTGCAGCCTCAAACTCCCGGGCTCAAGCAGTCTTCCCACCTTAGCATCCTGAGTAGCTGGGGCTACAGGTACATGCCACCTAGACCTGGCTAATTTTTAAAAACTTTTTTTTTTTTTTTGGTAGAGACGGGGGTCTCATTATGCCCAGGCTGGTCTTGAACTTCTGGCTTCAAGAAGTCCTCCCGCCTTAGCTTCCCAAAGTGCTGGGATTTTTAGACATGAGCTACTGTGCCTGTCCAGGGCACTTAAAAAAAATGCTTTTTAAGAGAATGCTATAGAGCCAGTCCTTGCTTTGCAGGGTTCTGGTGTGCACTGATTTCAGTTACCATTAGATAACAACACTAGTTACCCAGGATTCAAATTTCAGTCACCATGGTCTGTTACCTATGAATGCATAAAGTACAGACTCTTCTGCCAGCTCTTCAGTATGCAGATCAGAAATCACTGCAAAAATAACAGGCACGCGTCTGTTCTTCAGTTTACACACAGACAGGAGAGCGTGTTATGCTGCCTCCTTGTCTCTCAGTATAAAGTTACATGACCTATTAGCAAAATAGATAATCGAAAGTGGGAAGTGGCCAGTAAAGATGAAACAGCAACAAAGAAACAAAAAGTGATAACCCTGGAAGTAAAATCCCATTGAGCATAAATGGAGTAATAAAATAAGTAACTGACAATGGGAACGCTGCCACTGCCACCATTTGTGGAACTCTAGACAGGCAGCCAGAGGCACTTAGTGAAGGCATGCTAAATGGCATAATGTTTTAAATTATAGTGTACTAAAGAAGTATTAGTTTTTACTATTTTTTCATTTCTCTACATATTATACCAACAGTAAGAGAGTTCTTAATGCTTTGACAAACATTTTTAAAGATCCCCAGAACAATTGTAATTTCTCCCATTGATTATTAAAATCACTTGGTGTGATTTCAGCTTGCATGGTTACTTTTATGGTCCTGCTCTACCGTGCAAAGCAAGGACCACCTATATTTTTCTTACATTTGCCAGTCATTGATCATGTGACCTTTCATGGAAATTAAGAATTACAAAATGGCCAGGACTTTGGGAGGCCGAGGCGGGCGGATCACAAGGACAGGAGATCAAGACCTTCCTGGCCAACATGGTGAAACCCTGTCTCTACTAAAAATATAAAAATTAGCTGAGTGTGGTGGCACGTGCCTATAATCCCAGCAATTCGGGAAGCTGAGGCATGAGAATCACTTGAACCCAGGAGGCAGAGGTTGAAGTGAGCCGAGCCTGGTGACAGAGTAAGACCCCGTCTCAAAAAAAAAAAGGAATTACAAAATGGACTTTGGGGAACCTATAATGACAAATTATCTTTTGAATGGATCCAACATATGAATATGTTAAAAATCCTTCTTACACTTTATATACTTTACATATTGCCCTGACTTTTATGCTTTGAAATAGAATGGTCCAGAGCTTGCTGTTGACCTTTCCTGGCAACTCAGTGCCACCTATTTTGCTATTGATGGATACTTCTGATTTGTAATTGTATTGGAATTCTTTTTTTTTTTTTTTTTTTTTTTGGAGACAAGAGTCTCACTCTGTTGCCCAGGCTGGAGTGCAGTAGGATGATCTCAGCTCATATTGTCAGCTCCGCCTCCCAGGTTCAAGTGGTTCTCGTGCCTCAGCCTCCCAAGTAGCTGGTATTAAAAGTGTGCGCCACCACAGCCAGCTAACTTTTGTATTTTTAGTAGAGTTGGGGTTTTACCTTGTTGCCCAGGCTGGTTTTGAACTCTTGGCCTCAAGTAGTCTGTCCTCCTTGGCCTCCCAGAGTGCTAGGATTACAGGTGTGGGCCACCACTTCTAACCATGTATTAAAATTCATTGAGATCTCTGGGTCATATATAAATTTCCACATAGGATATTTGTTACCAGTTATGACAAGATTTTTGTGGTTCAGACCCCTACTCTAACTCATCGTTCATCAAGAATGAAAAAACTTGCTTAGGATATTAAGTTCTCCTTAGAATGCTACCTTAGTTTCTGTTCTAGCAGAGAAGCTTTTAATATGAATGCTTTCTCTTGGCTTGACTTGGCTTGGTTTGTGATGTGTTTATTCCTCTTAGATACAGGCCCTGAAGACTATTTACGAGATGAGAAAGGTTAGTAGGAAAACTAGATCTACTTGATTTGCCTTAGTTGACTCTTGTCCATTGTAGTTGATTCATCACTAAGTGTCCTAGATATATAAGTTTTTGCTGTTATCTTTTATTCCAGGGTGTGATCTCTTATTCCTGTATATATTCAATCTTCTATAGGTTTCATTAGGCCCTAGAAAATATAGTTTTCCCTTCTATACTTGCAATGGGAAATAAAACTGTCAGCTGGATTGGAGAGTTTTAGATGATTATTCATCTTTAAATATCATATTTATTTTGTTTATAATTCGTCTTCTTTTACTAGAAGAATATCAGATTCCTAAGGTCAGATTAAGATAGGGACATTTAGGAACTACATGAAAGGAAAAGTAAATGGACATAATATATACATTTGTGATGAATAATAATACATTTGAATAATATATACATTTGTTTCTGTACAAGAGGATTATACTTGCCTGACTGTGTCCTTTTTCATTGAAAAAATGTATGGACATTTCAGAATAAATTCTTGAAAGAAAAAATAATTAGTTCTATACTGTCCCCCTCACATTCATTTTCTATCCCTTTGTATTTGCAAAATTTGTATTTAAATGGGCTCCAGGATGGTAGCTGAAACGAATGTCTCCCTGATGTTCTTGGCATTCCTGCTTTGTGTCAATCAGTAAATATTTTGTGAGAATCCACTGTGTAATCAGCTTTAGGTAGATCTGTGGGCAGTGGGAAATTCTGAATTAAATATTACCCATGTCTTTAAGGAGCTTAAAATCCAACGAAGCTTTCATAGGAAGACACTGTAAATTTGGTGTCTTACTAGCCATTATGCTAGAGTTTTAGATCAGTACTTCCTCAGTGCCGTTTCTCTGCTGAGATTGCTGCAAAAGAATCACCTGGGGAACTTGTTAAGAACAGAGATTATTGTGGCCTGGCACGGTGGCTTATGCCTGTAATCCCAGCAGTTTGGGAGGCCGAGGCGAGTGGATCACCTGAGGTCAGGAGTTCGAAACCAGCCTGGCCAACATGGTGAAACTCCATCTGTGCTAAAAATACAAAAAATTAGCTGGGCCTGGTGGCTCATGCCTGTAATCCTAGCTGCTTGGGAGGCTGAGGCAGGAAAATTGCTTGAACCTGGGAGGTGGAGGTTGCAGTGAGCTGAGATTGTGCCATTGCACTCCAGCCTGGGCAACAAGAGTGAAACTCCATCTCAAAAAAAAAAACAAAGCAGAGATTATTGGGCCACACTCATTAACTTTCCCTGTAGATGAAAGGTGGGGCTCAGGAATGTGTTTTCCTTTTTAAAAATAAACAATATACACTGCTGATTTCAAAAGGTATAGAGAAGGTTCTATGGTGAAAAGCAATTCTCTTCTCCATTCTATATCCATTCAGTTTTCTTTCCCAGAGGCAACTGCTGTTACCAATTTCTTGCATGTCCTTCCAGACATATACCTTGCATTTACAAACATAGGGATGGGGGGATCACATACAAACTGTTATGCCCCTGGCTTTTGTTGCTTTACAGCAAGCATATCTTGGAGATCTTTCCATATTCCTACTTACAGAGCTGCATCATTCATTTGAAAGGCTGCCTTGTAGCAGCTTATAAAAGCTCTATAGGGGATTCTAACACACAGCCAGGTTTCGGAGCCACAGATAGACTGAGTGTTAAAGGGATTTAGAAAGTTTTCAGTGTGTTAATTCCTTAGGTCTTGCGCTTCATGAGGAACTGGACTCAGTATAACATTTCATTGTACTTCTTGGTACTAACAAGCTTTTGTATAATGTTTCTTATAGAATTCATCAGTCAAAAATATGTGAAGGTAGTAGGGTGTATTTATTTCTTTATTGTTGAGACCCTGTGTGGTGGTCAAAGCAGCCAGAAACAGGAAGGTTTTCCCATTTTCCATCTCTGGGCTCAAGGTGCTTAGTGCTGTTTCACCTTTCCTTAGTGTTAAGGGAGGTGGGAATGGATAGAGAAGATAGAAAGCAGGTAGTAAATTACACCATAAAACTTGCTCTGCCAAAGGAATTATTTTTCTCTATGCGTCTTTCACTCTGATACCGTATTTAAGAGATGCATGTAAATATTCACATCTGTTGTAGAACTTCACATACATACTGTTATGTATTTACACACTTTAGATATATATTATGGATAGCATACTTGTTGCCTTTGTTAACTTGAAAACATTGCCAAGGAAACCTTTATGAAATTGATACTGTTTATCATCATGGCAAGTTTTTTCTTCCCTAAGATGAGTTACAAAGTTCTTATCAAATTCTCATATCATATTCATTTTGGGATGACATTTATTTGCTGTATCCAAGTTTATAAATAAAAGAATAGTCTTTATCTCCACGAAAATAGCAGATATACTGGGAACTGTTTGTATCCTAATTTCCTTAGTCTGTGTAGACATTCCTCATACCCAGCTAGCTAGGCAGAAAGTAGGCTGAGGAGTAAGAGAGTTCTGTTCACCACAGGACAGTGAAAAGTAAATATATTTAGCTCCTTGAATATTTCAGAAATGTAAAGCACCTCCTCCTTCTTTAGAACATTCTAATAAAAATTATTACCTTCATGAAATAATGAGTTGTGCTTATTTGTAAGGATGCATTCACCATTTGCATTTGTCGGTTACTCTGTGTCCAAGATGTCAGACAGTAAAGAGCAAAATAACAAGAATTTATGTACTCGAAGCAAATAATGTATCACCATACAAATCATATTGCTGTGTATATTTCACATATTCATTGTGGGACAAATTTAATTAGAAGCTTGTCAACAGGATTTTTAGCTTTTTGAGGGGTATGTTTTGTACCACTGAGTGCACATCTTGGCTCTTCAACCCCTTATTTCCTCTCATGTTCTTTGATCAATTCCTTTTTATACTCTCTTTCTCCCTTCACCCTTATTAACATACATTCTTTTGGTCAGCTGGTTGGAAATAACTCTGGAAGCCCTGGGACAGTTGGAAGCATGAGCCCTGCTGTTGGAAGTAGGAAAAGTGAACCATAAGTGAACCTTAAGAGATTATTGTGAACCAAAGGAATTTCGTTCAGAGTATGCATTTAGTTCAGACCCCTTAAGCATATAGTGTGCCACTAAACGGCTTTAATGTGTCAATTATATAATCTTCACAAAAGTGGAAACATGCCATGAAGAAAACATGCTCAGTTTATAAAGAAAGCATTTAATTTTGTGGGAACAGTTTTATGTCAGCAAGAAAATAATAGAAGTTGGGTTTTTCTGAGCCACACATTTAATCATACATTACCAGTTTGATTTTTCACTGGAAATAATTCATACAAATTATAAATTTTTACATTAGCTGATATCTGGTAATGAAGTGATATATCTCAGGGTTAAAACATTGTATGAAACTATTAACAATTTAAAAGTGAAAATGCCAGTTGGCATTCTAGTATTTTTAGTAAGAATGTCAACTTATTAAGCTGATTAGTAAGCCTTATTTTTACTGGCTAGCAAAATAAGAATTTTGGACAACAAAACCATTGTTCTGTAGTTTCATTCTAAGCCTTTTATGTATATTAATTTTCGTAAAAATCCTTTGAGGGAGTTGCTGTTACTATTTCCCGTCTTTACAGATGAGGAGACCAAAAAAAAAAAAAAAAAAAAAAAAAAAAACCCAGATAAAGTTACCCGAAGTCACACAGCTTACTAAGTGGGTTAGCTAGGATTCTAACACAGGCAGACTGACTCTAGAGAGATTGATTTTTCTCAAGTCCATCATCTGAAATTAATTAAAAATGGAAAACACACTCCCTTTTTTTTTCTTGAAGCATAGCCATTTGAGTGCCTGGTATGTGCTCTAAAGAGACATTCTTGAAGAAAAAAAATATAAAGCCCAATCACAAAAGCCTAGTTCCTGTTTGGGTTCAAACCTCATAGCTAGTAAGCTGTTGATTAGGGCATCGTTGGCTGACTGGAACCTGGTAGAGCCATGATAATAATAATAATAGCTGCTGTTTATGACTTAGTATGTTTACTGTGCCATTGCTTACTGTAGGCTTAGTCCCATGCTTTACATACTGACATACATTGTCCTGCTTAATCCCAGGGGAATGCCTGCTCCTCAGGCAGGTGAAGAAACTTGCTCCAAGTCAAAACAAGTAGAGCTGGAAATCAAATCAAGTCTTTCTAATTCTGCAATCTATGCATCCCATTGAAGCCAGTTGATACTTGTTTATCTGGTATCATGGAAGTAGTAGACTGAAGAGACCTTGCCTCTCCTATAGCTGTTTCCCTAGACCTAAACTGACCCCAGAATCAAGATAGGAAAGGAAACATGAAGAGCAAGCTGTCAGCTATCCTCTGTATTCCCGAAGTTTATTCACCTCAAAGGCCACTCCCCATCCTCCTTTGTTAATAGGACTTTAGGGGTACACAATGACTCAGTCCTCTCATTATGTCACATGTCACAATGAAGAAATTGAGTAGTTAGGTGCTTTGGATGAGAAGGTAAATTTCTGATACACAGGTGAAAACTTGAAGCAAAATTTCAGATGTATGAATTTCATTACCACAGCCTTCTACTGTCTAAGGAAAGATGAAAGTTGTACTTTACATGTTGAAAGATCTTTCCCTTTTTATCAACTGTTGCCTTTAGTTCCTGTAGAAAATTCTTTAAAAAATTCAAACAGAATAGAATTTTTAAAAACTTTGCCACAATGTATTGGTTTTCAAGTAAGGTTGCAACACAGTTAATAGTCAACAAAAATTTACTGTAGCCGGGCGCGGTGGCTCAAGCCTGTAATCCCAGCACTTTGGGAGGCCGAGACGGGCGGATCACGAGGTCAGGAGTTCGAGACCATCCTGGCTAACACGGTGAAACCCTGTCTCTACTAAAAAATACAAAAAACTAGCCGGGCGAGGTGGCGGGCGCCTGTAGTCCCGGCTACTCGGGAGGCTGAGGCAGGAGAATGGCGTAAAAACCCGGGAGGCAGAGCTTGCAGTGAGCTGAGATCCGGCCACTGCACTCCAGCCTGGGCGACACAGCGAGACTCCATCTCAAAAAAAAAAAAAAAAAAAAAATTTACTGTGATCATCTGGTACTTGGTATTGCGAGAGAAATCTTAAGGAGCTCAGTTCAGGGAACAGCAGGGTATAAAAATTGCTCAATATTAAACAGTGTTAGGCCATAAATCAGTGGAAATGTGTTTGTTTATTTTTTCCCTACTCTCTTCTTTTGATAGGAAATGTGTATCAGTAAAATGTCAAAGGACTTTCTGTGGTGTGATTAAGTGAAGTATCATCAAGGAGGAGGAATTTGGGGCTTTGAAGACTAGGTAGTGTAAGATTGTTCAGTGAAGAATGGGGAGAGTATCTGAAGCAAGAGGAATATCTAATGAAGTCCACTGACAGTAAGATCTGAAAGAATTTGGCCACCCACTCTTCTAACACCAAGAGTAGAGAATATAAATGAGAGTATTATCCGAGAGGAAAAAAGAGGATGTTTGGCTGATCCTAGGGAATTTCGGTTAGTCATTAATTCAATTCAGTTCTCATCAAGTGTCAAAAAAAAAAAAAAAAAAAAAATGCCAGCTTAGCAACAATTTCAGAAGATTAAGACAATGGAAAGTGCTAAAGTTGTCACTGCCCCACTCACCAAATGGCAGTGAGGCTGTTGTATAGATGGAAGCTATTCAGCAAAGGTCAGATTGTCACCCTGTAGGAAAATACCTCCCTTGTGCCCTCACACACAAAGTGGTCTAATAAACTGAACATTTTGCTGTTAGGAAAAAGTGTGACAGTCTGTATATGAAGGAAAGTTTTACAAGAGAAATAAATGGAGTGAAAGAGACTGAAGAAGATTATGTGTCAGGTTTGAAAGTGATTCTTAGAAAGTTTGCTTTCAGAGTTGTGCATTTTGTGTGTCCTACTGCATTTGCTTTTAACATATCTGTTATAGCTATCATGATTCTAGCAATTTTTTAGTAGGGAGGCAGTGAGTGAAGGATGGAGTGGGTGATCAAGAGAATGGGGAGAAGTTATGCCTCCCTCTGAGAGAGAAACGGAAGTGTAGGCAGTAGTTCCTTTTGGTTCCTTTCAAAGACCTGAGATAATTCTTGGTTTAGGAACGTTAACTTTTTGTATTTAATTTTATTTTTTAAAATTATATTTTGTATGGTTAATTTAAATGGACTGTTTTTCAGATTTACTGGTTTACCAGATTTACTGTTTTTATTGATATACCAAATTTACTATTGTGTTGAAATTCAAAATAAATGTAGCTATAAATGTTTTACCAGTTGATTAGAACTGACCCAAACCTGAAGCCTTCACTGACATTTAATAAAACATTATATAGGGTGAGGTGGGATGATGAGTAGACACTAGAGAGAGGAACTCATACATCATTGAAGATTAATAGTCATGTTTAGCCTGAGGTGTTCTTAACCAATTGAAATGTCCCTTTCTCCCCTTTTTTCCCTAACCCTCGTGGGAGTCATTCTGATTTATGTATCTTAGATGTTCATGGGGAGTTTATGATATACTGATTTAGGTTTTTCAGGACACATCTAACATTTTTTTCTCTAATTCTTTTGGTGTCACAACACTTCTTAGGAGTGAGGAATGTGGCCATGGTCAAGGTGAGACGAGACAAACTAGGAGTTTCTATAGAAAAAGTACCAACTTGGCATCTTTTAACATTGAGTTTCTGTTTTGGTGGGAGTATGTAGCACCTATTTCTTTTGACACTTAATGAACCTTGCATTTAAAATCAGGGAAGTTTGGTTTTGAACTTGTTTTATTGAATGCAGAGATAGCTCTCATGCATCTTTTCACTTATCTGCAGTGATCTTTTTGTTGCCCCACTTTAGCCACACACTGTTTCCACACTTGAATCTTACCACTGTTATAGATGATGCTACCTCAGAAATGCCAGATTCTGAACATTCTACTCTTTGGGCATAATCTCTCCTCCTTATAGGTCAGTTGCTCAAGCATGCTGTGGACTTAGTGCTGGGAGCCATTGAGACCTCTCAGATCATCTCACCATTTTCTCACTACCTTCTGTCTTCACATCTTTTTTGACCGCTTACATTTCACGGGTATCTTTTAATTTCCTTGTAAATATCAGGAACTCCTTTTCTGGTCTTTACCTACAAAAACCCCGACTCTGGATGAATCCAGTTTCCTACTCTGGGTCTGCACCACATGGGTGAACATTGTTGAAAAAAAAATCACATAAATACATAGAAATGGTTTTGTATTAGGCTGTTTTTGCATCATTATACCTGAGGCTGAGTCATTTATAAAAAAGAAGTTTAATTAATTCTTGGTTCTATAGGCTGTACAGGAAGCATGGTGCTGGCATCTGCTCCTGGTGAGGCCTCAGGAAGCTTTCAATCATGGCAGAAGGCAAAGGGGGAGTAGGTGCACCCATGGTGAGAACAGGTGCGAGAATGGGAGGGAGGTGCTATACATTTTTAAACCAGATCTCATGAGAACTCACTGACTATCCCTAGGACAGCACAAGACATTCCTGAGGGAATCTGCCCCCATGACCCAAACAGTTCCCACCAGGCTCCACCCCCAACATTGTGGATTACATTTCAGCATGCGGGGTGTGTGTGTTGGGGGGCGGGGGGTGGGGACAGACATCCAAACTGTATCAGGTTTGGAATTCATTGTCTGTCTGGAATCTCAGGTGGATTTGGACTCTCAACACTAGCTAGCAGTGTTATTGTGTTTCTTAGTCTTTCGTTCTACAGATCAACCCTTTTATACTTCCCTCTCTACCTTTTTCCATACTCCGCTGAGTGTCTCACACTAAACTTAGCTGAGAAAAATAGAAGCCCTTAGACTGTAGTATGAAGACTAGTTTATCTTCTTTTTCGTTTGTCCTGTGTGCTTTTGGTGTCAGATCTAAAAAACCATATTCTGATCCAAGCACTTGAAGACTTACTCTTTTTTTTTTTTTTTTAATTTTTATGTATTTTTTGAGACGGAGTCTCGCTCTGTTGCCCAGGCTGGAGTGCAGTGGCTCGATCTTGGCTCACTGCAAGCTCCGCCTGCCGGGTTCACGCCATTCTCCTGCCTCAGCCTCCCCACTTGCCACCATGCCTGGCTAATTTTTTGTATTTTTAGTAGAGACGAGGTTTCACCATGTTAGCCAGGATGGTCTCGATCTCCAGACCTTGTGATCCGCCTGCCTCAGTCTCCCAAAGTGCTGGGATTACAGGCGTGAGCCACTGTGCCCAGCCGAAGACTTACTCTTATGCTTTATTTCAAGAGTTTTATAGTGTTAGCTCTTATCTTTATCATCCATCTGAGTTAATTTTTCTGTATGGTGTGTGATAGAGGTCCAAACACATTCTTCTGCATGTATGTTGTCCCATACCATTTGTTGAACAGACTCTTCTTTCCCCCTTGAATGATCTTGAGACTCTTGCCAAAAATCGATTGGCCACAAATGTAAGCGTTTATTTCTGGACTCTCAGTTCTATTTGGTGTGTCTGTCCTTACGCCAGTACCACACTGTCTAGATTACCATAGCTTTGTTAAGTAAGTTTGAAGTCGGGAAGTGTGAATCCTCCATCCAGTGATTCTTAACCTTTTCTTTGGGTTACAGGAAACTTTTTGAGTTTCTTATAAGAAACTATGGACCAAGGGAATTGTATGTAAAGATATATAAAATTTTGTATAACATTTATGTATTGAATTGGAAATTTATAGTCTTTCAGTTAAAAAATGAATTTCTAAACAATTAACATATTTACCTTTTGCTTTCTATGGGAAAAGTGATGTAAATTCAAATTGGACAAATAAACTTGTGTTCTACTCAAAAGCAAAATGTAATAGCTTGATTTAGTTATGTGGATTCAGTATTCAAGCAGCAATGTCATGTTATTTGTTAACATCTTTTGGTTTTGACCTTTTGGGATTGCGGCAAGCTCTACGCAGACTCTCAAAGACTTGACAGTAGCAAGTGTCCTAGAGTTCTCTCAGGTGCGAGTGGGCTTGTTTTTGCATATCCAGAGGCCTCTGATATATTGCTCTTGATATTTTGTTGTGGTTATTAGATTAATACATTTCAAGATTTTTGCCTAATTTTTTACATGGTTGTGGATAGAATTTTAATTGTGAAATTTAGTATTTTAATTGTGTATTAATTGTGTATTGTGTGTTTTTATTTAGTATTTTAATTGTGGAATAAGAATAGAGGAAGTGTGTCTAAAACATACATCTAGAGTTTAATCAATAATTATAAAATATATACCCATGTAATAATCATCTAGAACCTCAGGACACCAC
The DNA here is from genome assembly GCF_043159975.1 of Macaca nemestrina. Lineage (NCBI taxonomy): Eukaryota > Metazoa > Chordata > Mammalia > Primates > Cercopithecidae > Macaca > Macaca nemestrina. Next base: position 18,842,108 of record NC_092128.1, read on the forward strand.
TTGCCATCCTTTCTAGATGACAGTCCTGAGAGGAAACCACTGTCCTTTCAAGATCCATCTCTTCCTTGTTTTTTAAGATAGCTTTATTATCCCTAAACAGTATACTTCAGCTTTCCCTAGTTCTGAGTTTTCTGCATACATAGAAATATGTACTCTTTTATGTCTTTTTAAAATTTAACTCAATGTTGATTAACTTGTAGAATTCATTCATTTATTGTGTTTTTTTATTTTTATTACCATATAGAGTTCTGTTATGAGAATATACTGTATCCATTTTATTATTTATAGACTTCACAAATAATGATTCTATAAGCAGCTCTGTATAGGTAGGTATCCTGGTGCACATGTGCCTGAGTTACTTTCAGTTGTGTTTACCTAAAAAAGGATTTGCTTGGTCATGGAATAATCATAGAGCGTATGATTCTTCAGCTTTAGTGCAAAATTGTTTTCCAACATGGCTGTATCAAACTCTCAGTTTAAAGTTCCTATTGCCCCACATCATCTTCAACACATGGTATCATCAGGCTTTTTAGTTTTAGCGGGTCTTTTGGGTATGTCGTGGTATTTATTGTGCTTTTAGTTTATATTTCCCCCAGTTATAAGGTTGTACACCTTTTTATGTGTGATTCGGCCACTTAGAGTTCCTTTTATGATGTGCCTATCCAAGTATTTTGTTCATTTTTCTATTTTTTTTTTTTTTTGTATTGATTTGTAGGAGTTCAGTATATTCTGGGTATAATTCCTTTGGTGGCCACCTGTATTGTAATGTCTTCTGCTACTCTGGCTTATCATTTCAGTCTTTATAGTTTAATGAATTGGAGTTTATTTTAATATGGCTGAAGTTACCAGTTTTCACCTTTATGGACAGTGCTTTTTGTGTTTTAAGACAATCCTTCCTGTCATAAAGTCATAAAGATATTTTCTATATTACGTTATATAACCTTTGTACTTTGTGTTTTATGTGTGTTTAGGTTTATCATCTACTTTGGAATAAATTTTTATGTTATGAGATAGATGTCTAATTTTATTTTACTTCCTTTAAAGAGATATATAAATATTTCTTTTTATATATAAATATATATCATTTATGGATATATAAAATATCAAGCATATTTTGTACAAATATCTTTTATATAAATATGTGTATGTTTCTTTTTATTTTAACAAAGATATATATATATATATATATTTTTTTTTTTTTGACAGAGTGTCACTGTATCGCCCAGGCTAGAGTGCAGTGGTGTGATCTCGGTTCACTGCAACCTCCGCCTCCTGGGTTCAAGCGATTCTCCTGCCTCAGCCTCCCAAGTAGCTGGGATTACAGACATGCGGCAACATGTCTGGCTAATTTTTGTGTTTTTAGAAGAGGTAGGGTTTCGCCATGTTGGCCAGGCTGGTCTCAAACGCCTGACCTCAAGTGATCTGCCCACCTTGGCCTCCAAGAGTGCTGGGATTACAGACATAAGCTACCCCGCCAGGCCAATATATCTTTTTTAAAATAAAAAGATACATGTATATAAGATGTTGATATAAAAGCTATATAAAAAGTGTCCAGGACCTTATATTGAAAAGTTTGTTCTTGCTGTATGCTCTTCCGTGCCCTCCTGTTACACACGAGTGCACACATATACATGGATCTGGTTTTGGGCACTGGCATCTGTTTCATATTGCCTTGATTCCTAGAGCTTTAGAATAAGTCTTGATACTTCGTAGAGTTTTAGGGTGGTGGGTTTGTTTTGTTTTTGTTTTCTGTGAATGCTTTGCATATTCTTGGCCCTGTACATTTCCATATTAATTTTAGAACCAGTTTGTCAGGTTCTACTGATCTGGATTGGAATTAAATTGAATCTATAAATCACTTTGAGGACAATTAATATCTTTACATGATTGCACCTCAAACCCATGGTCGTGATGTATATCTCCCTTTATTTAGGTTTTCTTTAAAGTCTCTCAGTAATATTTTATACTTTACCCTAAAGAAGCCTTGCATAGTTTTTGTTAAATTTATTCCAGTGTACTTGACCTTTTTTTCTTTTTGAGATGGAGTCTTGCTCTGTCTCCCAGGCTGGAGTGCAGTGGCGCCATCTCCGCTCACTGCAAGCTCCGCCTCCCGGGTTCATGTCATTCTGCCTCAGCCTCCCGAGTAGCTGGGACTACAGGCGCCCGCCACCACGCCGGGCTAATTTTTTGTATTTTTAGTAGGGATGGGGTTTCACCGTGTTAGTCAGGATGGTCTCGATCTCCTGACCTCATGATCTGCCCATCTTGGCCTCCCAATGTACTTGACATTTTTATGCAGTTGTACATGGTATGTTATTTCACTTTTTAGCTTTATATCGTTGGTATATGGAACTAGGTTTTTCTATATACTAATCTTTAGCAATCTTTTTCTCGATTCTTATGATTTCTCTATAGATTCTTTTGCATTTTCTGCTTGCGTAACCATAGCATTTGCAGATGACAGCTTTTTTTCTAATCCCTATGCCTTTTAATTCTTTTCCTTATTTTACTGTACCAGTTCAATCCTCTAGCACAGTGTTCACCGGAAGTAGTAATAGGAGGTGTTCTTGGTTTTTTTTTTTTTTTTTTTTGAGATGAAGTCTCACTCTGTCGCCTACTGCAACCTCTGCCGCCCAGGTTCAAGCAATTCTCCTGCCTCAGCCTCCCAAGTAGCTGGGATTACAGGTGCCTGCCATCGTGCCCGGCTGATTTTTGTAGTTTTAGTAGAGATGGGGTTTCACCATGTTGGCCAGGCTGATCTTGAACTCCTGATCTCATGATGCACCCGCCTTGGCCTCCCAAAGTGCTCGGATTACAGGCGTGAGCCAACACACCCAGCTGCTGTGTTCTTAATCTCAGAACGACTGCTTCATGTTATTTGCATAGGATATTTTAGAAGTATCCTTTTCCAGATTATGGAAGTATCCTCTAAGCTAGCTAAGAGGTTTTATTGTTTACTTTTTAATCCTACGTAAATGTTGAATTTTATCAAATACTTGTCCTGAATCTTTTTAAGTGGTCATATGATTTTTTTTCCTTTAATCTAATAATGTGGTAAGTTTCACTGATTAAGATTTTTAGTGTTAAAAACCATCTTGTATTCCTGTGATAGACCCAACTTGGTATTTGCATCTTTACTCATAAATGAGGGTGACCTATAATTCTTTCCAAGTTTTGGTACCAAGAACTTATGCTGTCAGGAAATGAGTTAGGAAGCAAATCCTTTTTTGCTGCTCTCTGGAGTAAATTTGATATAATATTAGATTTATTTGTTCCTTGAATATTTGATAGAACTTGCATTTTTTAAGGTTTTTTGTCTATTCTTTTTGTAACTTCTTGAGGTAGATACGTAGCTTATTAATTTCAGCCTCTTTTTTTCTAACAGATGCATTTAGAGCTATATGTTTCTGTTTACAAGTTCTTCATCCCACAAGTTGTGTCATATTGTATTATCGTGGTTCACATTTTAATATATCTTTTGACTCATTTTATTGACATTTTATAACAGGTGACATTTACATAATGGTTGAGGATTTTATGACTTATTTTGTTGTTTCTGATGTCTCTACTGCTGCTAGGAGAGAATTACTTTGAGTATAATATATTCTCCCTCATGCTCACTTAGCAAGTTTGTAGAGAACAGAATAAAATTTATCTTTATATGTGTTTCTCTGCTCTACAAAAATGTGTTGGTGAGGCGGTTGTACATTTCTCAGCTAAATTCCATCCACTGTATTATAGTTAAGTGAATATTTTCAACTTACTTACATATTGATTTTGTTTTTCTTTGTCTTAGCTGTGTTGGAGTAGAAGAACATCATGCTGTTGACATTGACCTGTATCACTGTCCCAACTGTGCAGTTTTACACGGTTCCTCCTTGAGTAAGTACTAGATGCTTAAATAAAAATTGACATTTCAGAAAAATCGAGATTTCAAATTTACATGTACATGTTGATACTTTAATGATACTCTGACGAGTTATATTATATCCATCAAGAACTGTAGGGACAGATTTTGCTCAAGGTATTTAGGTTGTTGTTTTTGTCTCATTAAGTCAAAAGATTAAGGGGGAGAATGTACTGTCAGTCTTAATTGCCAGTGCAGAGTCCCCAAACTCAACTACATAGTTTGATATCTTTCAATTTGAGAAGTGTGGTAAAGTAAAATTTTTCTGTTTCTGGAATCTGATTTCGCTTGTTTTGCTCTCTTCACAAATAGAAGATCTTCAGTAGTATTTTGGGAGAGTATGCAGAATAAGACTTCAATACACTCATATGCCTTATATTTTAAGGAGAAAATGAGAGCGTTGATAAGCTAAAATATTACTTATATTTTCTGAATTTGGTTGCTATATTGAGTATGGCCTGGAGTCCTGCCCAGCCATCCTCTCTGCCTGAAACCCCTTTCTGAGATCTGAGGAAGTAGAGATACAAGGACACACCAGACCGTGTTTCTGACCACACTCTTGTTTCTAAGAAGGGAGAGCAAAGCCAGGGAACCCTCAGGCATCTTTTGGAGTGGACCAACATCACACTTAAAATGATATGTATTTTCAGCTTTTTACAGATGCTTCAGAATCTTTTACAGATGCTTCAGAAGAATACATTGAAATATTGCTATTGTGCAAATATGAGAGAAAAAGGCTTGGATTATGTTATAATTTTTTTTTTTTTTTTTTAATTCGAGACAGGGTCTTGCTCTGTCACCTATGCTGGAGTGCAGTGGTGCTATCATAGCTCACTGCAGCCTTGACCCCCTGGGCTTAAGTGATCCTCCTGCCTCAACCTCTGGAGTAGCTGGGACCACAGGCATGCTTCACCACGCGCAGTTAATTTTTTGATATTTTGTAAAGACAGGGTCTCACTTTGTTGCCCAGGCTGGTCTCGAACTCTGCCTCAGACTCTCAAAAGTGCTGTGATGACAGGCATGAACCACCACACCTGGCCTTTAATAACTATTTTGACATTTTAGGCTGCAGACTAGCACTTTTATATTCACAGAATTAAAGGGAAAACTATAGGCTTTGTCATTTTAAAACCTTTGCCTGAACATACCTTGATATACACACTTGGTGGGTTGGTTTTAGGTAACTTACATGACCTCTTTATTTTACATGCAGCTTTTTCCCTAGTAGTTTTTTCCAATAGAGTAGACATTTATATAGAGTTATATTTTTTCAAAAGAGACTTACTGGCAACTGACTGCTCATTTGTTAGAAATATTAGTAATGTTTCTAATGTCTTTGTAAGATACTTTAAAAATTTAAGCTAATTGAATAAATTAAAGTATTTCCTTTTAAAATAGAGGCTATTCCTTTTGTTAAGTATACAGCATAAAACTTGAGGTTAGCAAATTGGTAGAACTGTTACATGTGTAATTGACTAGTTTATTGTCATAAATGTTTTTAAATGATCTTTCTCTGGCTAGCACTGAGTATGTGATATATAACTTGAAATAATTGTTGACTGGGAGTAACTCTTGGAGAAAGTAAATAAATAATATGGTGTTGTTATCTCAAGGGAGACTTAACTAAAATTTATAGCAGTTTTAGTTTAGAATTTAAGTATATAGTCCCAAAATGAAATAATTTGAATTTAACTTCTGTGAAATATTAAGTTACTATGAGGCAGAATAATGTGATACACTGCATTATTTATTTTTCCTATATGATTTAATTTTGTAAAAAACGTGTTATACTCACTAAATTGATTACACAATCCATAATGGATCGCGACTTCACTGTGAATAATTATGCTTCAGAGAGAAGTTTGCCTATGCTTCTCATCCCTGAAGAACGTAAGACCAGGCATTGGCTATCTTCTGGGCAGACGTCCAACTCTGAGTACTTGCAGGGAAAATGCCCAAAATCCAGTCATCTGTTTTATCTTGATTTAAGGCTCACCTTCCCTCCTCCTCCACTTCTACTCGCAACTTGGTTAATCCCTTTTGATCCCTTTCCCTCTGCTATTAAGCCTTTTTTTTTTTTTTAATTCATTTTTTTATTTTTTGAGACGGAGTCTTGCTCTGTTGCCCAGGCTGGAGTGCAGTAGCGCAGTCTTGGCTCACTGCAACCTCTGCCTCACAGGTTCAAGCAATTCTTCTGCCTCAGCCTCCCGAGAAGCTGGGATTACAGGTGTGTGCCACCATGCCTGGCTAATTTTTGTATTTTTAGTAGAGATGGAGTTTCACCGTGTTGGCCAGGCTGGTCTCGCCTCGGGCTCTCAAAGTGCTGAGATTACAGGCGTGAGCCACTGCGCCAGGCCTATTAAGCCTGTCTTACTTGCTACCTGGGTTTCCTGTTGGTTTCAGAGATCCCCAGGAGTCCTTATTATTGATACCATTTAGCCAGTATAATAACTACTTAATATGGTGAATTTAGACTTGACCCTCTTAATGGGAATTAAGAACTCTATTTGAGGGCAGGTATCAAAAAACAGCCAAATAACTTAAATATATATTCTCTATCTTCTTTAGGCACATGCAATCCAAACACAAAATTTTCTCCTTTCCCTTTAACCATTACTAAAATATTCCTTCACTAGCCTCCTTCCTTTAAGAAATTCAGTCAGCTGTTATACAGTGGCTGATTTTATGATTAGCATGTTGGCCCAATAGGACAATTGTATCCTTCTGTTAACCTCCTCCAAGTCAGCACATTTAAAAGGAAATGATAGTGATTGGCAGCTTATTATATGGTAGGCACTATAGTGGGTAAGTAAGTACTTGACCTATGTTGTCTTCTTCGATATTTATAACAACTCCGTGTAAGAAATGAGAAAAATGATCTAGCTAGCCCTTTTATGTAGCTATTTGGCAGAGTTGGAGTTTGAATCCCTAGCCATCTAATTCCAAAGCTGATGCACTTCACTGATTAATCTCTTCTGCAAAAATGAAAATTAACTACTGGGGTTGCTGAGGTAGGAGGATTGCTTGAGCCCAGGAGCTCGAGGCTGCAGTGAACTGTGATTGCGCCACTGTACTCCAGCCTGGGTGACAGAGGGAGACCCTGTCTTAAAAAAGAAAGAAAATTTTAAAATGCAGTATCATACTTTACCTATCAAATGGACTGCTTTAAAAAAAAAAAAAGTACTTTTGCCCATTGTTTACCCAGGGGTATGAAATACGGTTCTTGTATAATACTGGTAAGGAAAGTAAGTTACTAGTACCACTTTTTTGGAAGCAGTTTTGTAATATGTAGCAATTATCTTTAAAATGTTGATCTTTCTTGGCCGGGCGCGGTGGCTCAAGCCTGTAATCCCAGCACTTTGGGAGGCCGAGACGGGCGGATCACAAGTTCAGGAGATCGAGACCATCCTGGCTAACACGGTAAAACCCCGTCTCTACTAAAATACAAAAAAAAAATTAGCCGGGCGAGGTGGCGGGCGCCTGTACTCCCAGCTACTCGGGAGGCTGAGGCAGGAGAATGGCGTGAACCCGGGAGGCGGGGCTTGCAGTGAGCTGAGATCCGGCCACTGCACTCCAGCCTGGGCAACAGAGCTAGACTCTGTCTCAAAAAAAAAAAAAAAAAAAAAAAAATGTTGATCTTTCTTCTAGCATTTCTTAGAATTTATTCTGAGGAATTAATCAGGGAAACATATACAAACATGAATCTCAACTTTGAAGAAAGATTCAGAATGAACTAAATACTTAAGAATCAAAAAAATGATTATAATATGGTATATCTACATCTTAAAATTGTAGTCTGTTTTAAATATTTAATAAGGAGAAAATGCTTGTGATATAATAAGAAAGATAAGCAGGATAAACATTGTGATCCCAGTTGAAGATAAAATGGAGTTATGGGCTGGGCTTGGTGGCTCACACCCGTAGTCCCAGCACTTTGGGAGGCCAAGGTGGGTGGATCACAAGGTCAGGAGATTGAGACCATCCTGGCCAACATGGTGAAACCCCATCTCTACTAAAATACAAAAAAAACCACTAAAAGCCGAGTGTGGTGGTGCACGCCTGTAGTCCCAGCTACTCGGGAGGCTGATGCACGGGAATTGCTTGAACCTGGGAGGCAGAGGTTTCTATGAGCCGAGATCGTGCCATTGTCCTCCAGCCTGGCAACAGGGTAAGACTCCATCTCAAAAAAAAAAAAAAAAAAGAAAAGAAATGGAGTTGTGTATCTATATATAGCTGAAAAAAATCTGGAATTAAATACACTCAAATTTTAGGAGTGATTTTAAATGAGAAAAAATAACATGCAAAGGATGCCTTAATGGAATTTCCTAGGAAGTTTGCTTTGTGATTCTAAATTTTTCTTGTGAGTTTTTTGGTTTTTTTGGGTTTTTTTAGTGGAACTTGACCTCTTCCATATTGAAGATTTGGCTGCCATAAGTTACTTGGGAATCTTGTTTTAGACTCTTAGATAGGAATAAGCCTGATTTCCACCTTTATTAATTATTGTGACTTCTTATTCACGTGAGGACCCAATGTTTTTGTATTACTATGATCTTTGTAAGGCAGGGAAGGTTTAAAATAACTTGGAATCATAAAGTTGTTTTCCCCAAAACATTATTGTTATGAAAATGTTCAAACATATAGGAAAAATTGGATGAATTTTACAGCAAGCACCTATAAGCCTTATCATCTAGATTCTACTGTTATTAACATTTTCATTATATGCTTTACCACATGTCTATCCATGTAACTGTTCTGTCTACCCATCTTACTTTTTTGGATGCATTTCTAAATAAATTGCAGACGTCAGTACATTTTCCAGACTCATAGAGGTTTTAGGCTTAAGAGTAATTTTCAAGCTTAAAAAAAAAATTAAAACTGAAATTGTACATTGATAGAACGCACAAGAGCTGTAGGTAGTGCCGGTCTGCTGGAAAGAGGAATGAGGTCCAGAGATTAACCCTTGGCTTTTTCTCCATCGCCCCTTTGTGAAGGGTTCTTCCACACAGTTTGAAAATTAGCAGTTTAATCCACCGCTTAATTCCTACATTGAGGAATCTGGATCCAGCGGTGTTAAGTGACCTGCCCAAGGTTGCAGAGAAAGCTATTGGCTGAACTAGGAATCAAATCCAAGTCTTCTGATTTCGATTGCTGTGACTACTCAAGGTCATAGCCTTCCAGAGCTGTAGAATTACAGGGTCTTAGCATTGGAATGAATGAAGTTATTTATTTTGTCATCCTACCCGTCTTTCTTTAATTATGACTCAGTCACCTGCTCTTTTTTATGTCAGTATAACTGTGCTTATTTGGGGATAAGTCTTCACATGAAAGAGGGAGGAATGATGCTATTAGAATAGATTTCTGATGTGAGATGAAGGCCCTGTCCTGAGAAGATGATTTGGATTATCTGGATAATCATTAGGACCTAATGTTCTGATGAAAATCATAATTGTATATAATTTGGAAATTGTATAGTATCTGTAAGTGTGGACATTATAAAAGGCTCCATCTGCTGATTTGAATTCCTTGCTTTAATTTTAAATATTTTGAAATAAAAAGAATAGGTTTTAAAAATCCACAGTTAATTGTCTCTAATTGCAGCATTACATTAAGCAAAATTCTCAGGCCTGGAAATGCATTAAAAACTTGAGTGTTTTCAACCCCTCCATCCTCAGGATAAAACACTAAGGCTTGGGGCTGGTTGCAGAGCAGCCTTAGGACCCTGGGACCAAGGGGCAGACCCTGCCCAAGGATGCAGGCCTAAGCCGGGCCTCACACTCACAGTGTAAATGTCTCTCTGGCCACCATGCGTTACATGTACCTGTGTATATATGTGGGGAGGCTGTGCACACGAGCGAGGGGTGAGTGGCCATGGCTGTGGGCAGCATCCACACGGTTAGCCGTGCATGCACTTTGTGGCCCCTTTGCAAGGGGCGGAGGGTACTGGAAGTGGGAGGGGGCCAGGTCTGCTATCAGGAGTTACTGTAAAAACAAGAACTGGAAGCTGGTGTTTCTGGTACTGGGTAAAATGATTCTACCTCTGGGGATAAGGATCCACATTCGCTCTATTACGATGGGCTCTTTCACCCCACTCCTAGTCCCCTGGGCGTGGGAGCAAAATTGTGATCTTTCCTAGGAGTTTGAATGCCCCATATTTGTGTCCTTGCCAGCTCTTTGGCCACCTTTCAAGCCCCGGTGTTCAAGCTCAGAGAGGATGAAGGGGCATCTGGAGGGTCCACGAGATGGGGCCCTCACCAAATGCCTTGGCCGCCGGCCGGCAGCCCTCTGTGATGTGTGTGCAGAGTGAACAGAGGACTCAGGTTTTAGAGGAGCTAGTGCAGAGCACCCTCATCCTGTAGAGTTCATGCACTCCCCATCCGTGCTACCTACCTCCCCATTTCTGTTTCGGTTTTAAGACAATGAAGCAGCATTCACTGGGTGTAACATGAAGGGATAAAAACGAAGGAGAAAGAGTTGGGGATGGAATGTCTAAGGCAGGAGTTGACATCAGGCAACCAAAGAAATGAGTTTTGGGGAGGGACACAACTCCCATCCCAGTTTCCTTCCCATGGCTGCATGTTAAGATGGATGTATGGAGAGACCATCTGCCTGGCTCCCTGTCTTCATTCTCCACGCAGCCTGGTGATGGCAGGCCTGGGTTTGGATTTCAGAATCCGAGCTCCGGGCTCCACTCATGTGGCAGCAAGACCGCTTTGTTCCAGTGTTTAGAAACACACCTGTATTTGATTCTCAACCATGGGAGCACTCGCTGCACTGGTGGGAGGTGGTTGGGAAAGTTGCAGGAAAACCTTTGTCTTCCATCCTTCCGACCCATGGTGGAAATTCACGCCATGGATTTTTAATGGATCTTTTGTTCTAGGCAGCTGGGAATAGACATGGTACTTACCTTAGAGTTTTCCAATTTATCTCAATTTTATATGGCTTGTGATTCATTTTCTTAATCCAAATATATATAAACGTGTGTGGTCTTAAAAACAAAAAAAACTCGAATGTTTTTAATGTATTTACAATTGTTATTTCTGATTATGTTGGATATAATGATTAGAAAGCATATAGTATCACCAGTTACCAAAATCATTTTTTTTAAATCTTCTAAAAATCCAGTGAAAAAGAGGAGGAACTGGCACAGGCATGACTACACAGAAATTGATGATGGTTCCAAACCAGTGCAAGCTGGAACTAGAACTTTCATTAAGGAATTACGCTCTCGAGTCTTCCCAAGGTATGGAAACTTACTCTGATAAAAGAAAACGTAAGAATGTCGTCTCATAGAGTGGTATTACGTAAAGGCAATGTTTTCAAACTTAGGCTGCAACCCATTATTGTCCTCAGCCACCTTTTCACCTTTTTACTTCCTTAATGAAATGGAAAAGTATCAGTACATTCCAAGTAATAGGTGGAAGTAAGTAAGCATATTTTCTTGGAACTTTTGTTACATGTATATGCACACTGGGTCACCCTATAAAAACATTTAGGTGTGGGCCACAGTCCAAAAAGTTTGAAATACGCTAACCTGAGGGAGTTGTTCCCAGTACTTGGTTCCTTATGATATGCAGCTGCTGCCTGTTTTTTTTTCTTTTGCCTCACCTTCTCCTGTTTTCCCAACTCTGCTTTTTCTCCATTGCTTTTATATGCATCTTTGCCCTAGGTCCACCAGAAGCACACACAACCACTGCAGGAGTGGGCTTTTTGATTTTTAAAAAAATAATGGAATATATTTGAGTTGTCTGGCTCAAAGAGAGTCGAAAGCATTATAAAGCATTTAATCATGCTAATTTGGATCATTTCCTACTCACTGCCTGACATCTATTTCAAGTGATAATGCTTAATAGACTTTTACACAAGATCATAGCCAGGCTTGTTAAAGAGGGGAAGCACAATTTAAATTTAAATCACAGTATCACATGCAGCTTATTATGGAATTATTTCAGATCCTGAAATGATAAAACCCCTGCTATTTCTCCTTAGTCTTTAGAATTCCTCTCTAGCCCCCTGCCCCTTAATCCTTACACAGAAACATAATGATAAGCATCATTGGCTTATCATTCAGGTCTGTTGAGAGACAGAAAGAACACATATTTAAAATGTAGTGTTTCCACATGATTTTTGTGGTGTTAAATACCCTATTCTCAAATATTCTTTTTTATCAGTTTCCAAGTTGTAGGAGAAATGTTCGCATGTTTTCTTTTTTATTGGCTCATGCTTGATTGGTTTGGCACCTAGGCCCAAAGTTTTCAGTCTGGTTCTGTTGGTGGGCCTGTGAGAGGTTTGTGAGCTCCCTAAAATGAATGGTATGTATAATTTAGTGTCAGTTGGGAGTGTCCATTTCTCAGGGAGAGGAGCTATAGCTTTCTTTTTTTTCCAAATAGGTTTCTGACACAAAAATGTAGTGTTAGAAACACTGGCCTAATAATTTATGTGACTTTACTGCCAGTGACCACAAATGAGAACAGGTTATAGAGATGATCACAAATGTCCAAAATGTAATTACCATTAGTTCGGGATCTTTGGGTTTTAATGCCATAAAGCTTTATATCATTTCAAACCATAGTAGAATAGCAATAACTGTTAAATTACACATACTCAGTATGATTAACACAGAAGCGTATAAAGTGAATGAGTTATCTTTCCCCTCCCCTATTTTAAGACTTAGTGTAAGTTTTTTGAGATCCTTTTCTACATAAAAACATTAAAACATTTGTGTATATGGATGTATGGATATATATAATGTTCTTAAAATGGGATTATGTTATGCATAGTGTTGTACAATTTGCCTTTTTTACTCTTATATTTCAGATATCCTTCCATACCTATGCATAGATTTACCTCACTTCCTAAATGCTGTGTAGTATGCAGTAATCTATAGGTACCATAATTTGCTTAACCATCCCCATATGATATATGTTTAGTTTGTCTCCAGATTTTCCTCTTGCAAAAAATGTACCTATATTTTAAACACTTGTCATTATATATGTTTGATCAAAAGAGGAAGTAAAACACCAAACATTTGAGATCAGGGAATACAAGTGATTTAAAATTCTTCTTTAGATTGAAGTTGAAGGAATTATTTAATCCTCAGAGGTTGGGGGAAGGAGGGACAGTTGTGAATGCTTATTGGGGAAACTGAGAGGTAATACAGAGCTCCAGTTCAGTAGATGAGTCAAGTGAAGAAGAACAAGAATATCTAGGAGAGGACTCTTAGTTTTCTTAGGCCTCAGACTTGCCGTTGCCTTATGGAGAGGATTGGAAGATGGGAGCCCAGTAATTCGGAGAACCAGCATCTGCTTTTTCTCCTGTCTTCTTGCCACCTAGGCAGCAGGTGACATCAGATAGTTAAGATCTGATTGTAGAAGTGGAGACTATTGTGTTTTAACCTTTAAGGCAAGTGTCACACTTAGTTTTGAAAGTATAGCAGCTATATCCTGCGAGCAATTGGGAGGTAAAAACTGGAATGCCCCATTGGAAGAGATCTGGTGGGCAAAGGGACAAACTACACTTATGTTAATGTAATGCCTGTAATCTGTTGGTCATCAGAGAGGGCAACTGGAGATCCAACCATTCTTGGCTTAAAGTTACTACCTGGTATTAAGACTTACTAGGCCCAGTGCGGTGGCTCACACCTGTATTCCCAGTACTTTGGGAGGCCAAGGTGGGCGGATCACAAGGTCAGAAGATGAAGACCATCCTGGCTAACACAGTGAAACCCATCTCTACTAAAAATACAAAAAATTAGCTGGTCGTGGTGGCAGGCACCTGTAGTCCCAGCTACTCGGGAGGCTGAGGCAGGAGAATGTCCTGAACCCAGGAGGCGGAGCTTGCAATGAGCTGAGATCGTGCCACCGCACTCCAGCCTGGGCAACAGAGCGAGACTCCATCTCAAAAAAAAGACTTACTAAATACTGGTTATAACGGATCATTTAAATCGGTAGTTTTCAATGGGAGCGTTTTGGACACTTGTCTCAGTGGGCAGGGACCAGGGATGCTAGTCATCTTCCAGTATGCAGAATAAGAATTAATTGTTCTGTGTTCCATTAGACTTTAGATAGTTGTATAGAATTTTATAGTCAGATAAAATCTGACTAGTTTTTGTTTTTATTTATTTATGTATTTATTTATTTTTGAGATGGAGTTTTGCTCTTGTCACACAGGCTGGAGTGCAGTGGCGCAATCTCCGTCTCCCAGGTTCAAGCGATTCTTCTGCCTCAGCCTCTCAAGTAGCTGGGATTACAGATGCCCACCACCACACCCAGCTAATTTTTGTATTTTTAGTAGAGACGAGGTTTCACCATGTTGGTCAGGCTGGTCTCGAACTCCTGATCTCAGGTGATCCACTCACCTCAGCCTCCCAAAGTGCTGGAAATTAAAGACGTGAGCCACCGCGTCTGGCCTGACTAGTTTTTATTCTAATGCACACTCTACCTTTTGTTCTCCCAAATTTCTACACAGCCTGTATCAAGTGGCTTCTGGTGTTTCTACTTAACTTAAATCTAACCATTCATTACAACTAGTTGTAAGCATCCTATTATTTTATTATGTCTTCTAGTGTAGTTTACATACTAAAATACAGGTTGAGTATTCCTTATCCAAAATGCTAAGAAACAGAAGTGTTTCAGAAACGATTTCAGACTCTTTTTTTTTTTTTGGATTTTGGAACATTTGCATTATACTTAGCAACTGAGCATCCCTAATCTGAAAATCTGAAATGCTCCAATAAGCACTTCCTTTGAGCATCATATCAACACTCAAAACATTTTGGATTTTGGAGCATTTTAGAGTTCGTATTTTTGGATTAGGGATACTCAACTTGTACATATTTTACTATAAACTAGGTTGGGTTTTTCTTTTTGCATTTAGAGCACTTTATATATATTTCTAATTACATGTATTGAATTATGTATATTACATTATAAATTTTAGTTTAGGATAGCAAAGGGAGATTTATAAAACATTTGTCATTAAAAGAAGAATGAGATATTATAGGTTAAGATCCAGTGATATAGATAATCCAGTATATGAATTAACCCATCACCACAGTATTTTTTTTAAACTGAACTTACCAATAAAAATGACATTTTTATTCTTATGTTTTTCCTTAGTGCCGATGAAATAATTGTAAAGATGCATGGCAGCCAGCTGACACAAAGATATCTGGAGAAACATGGATTTGATGTCCCTATTATGGTCCCTAAATTAGATGATCTAGGACTCAGGCTCCCTCCACCTACATTTTCTGTGATGGATGTGGAACGTTATGTAGGTACGAACTTTATTTCTTTAAGTACCTGGGAAAACGTGGTAAAAGTAAAAATGATAGTCCTGGTAATATTAAAGGTTAAATGAAGAAATGTCAATTTAGTTTAGTTTTCTGCTCAGAAAAATGAGACTCAGTATCATCTATATGGAAAACTAATTTTTCTCAGCAGACCTACAGCTGCCAGAAAAACAGAATGACACATTTTGCTTGTTCCTATTTACTCAGCCTCATCCTGCTGCTTTCTTTTGTGCCATTAAGTTTTCTGATACTTGCTTAGGGAAAATCATTACTGAGGGATAGATATAGATACCAGGAAGAAGATACTGGAAAATTTGATTGATTGTAGGCATCTGTAGAATACAGGTGCAAAATTCCCAGATCCCAATATACCAGCTGCACAGTTAGTCCTCTATAGTCTGCTTTGTGACCTGCTGTTGCTTTGAGGAAAGGTGGTAAAAAGAGCAGATCATTTTCAATCCTGTTTTTATAGTAATGACTTGGTGAATATTGCCATTTAATGATGTCTGGACTTAATTTGTGATTTTGAAAATTTCCCAAAGAAACAGAAAGACATGAGAAATAAAGGGGGAAACCCTTTACTCCTTGCCACGTTGTTGACATTTTCAGTCATTTCATTCATTCTCATCATATTTATAGATAAAGCTGACTATATGTAGATGTTACTCCTTGTCAGCAGTAGATTAGATCCCAAATCTATTCTGACTCAAAATTGTATATTTACTACATTATCTCCTCAGCATGGAATATCTAAGAACTTGTCCCTTTATTGAGCCATTGGTTAATAATTCTCATAGATTATTGTTTCACTGAGGAAATCTATCTAAATATTGTAACTTCATATTCAGCTAAATTTGAGTATTTGACAAGTAAGAGGATGGGGCTAAGGATTAACCTGAACCTATTTGCATAGATAACAACTGTAAAACAAATAGCTAGTGTAATACATGTGCAGGAAAAAGATGCTCAAACTGCTTGATAGCTAACTTTTTGGTACTGCAGAGCACTTCAGTTAAATACTATGAACAGAACTGTGTTACTTCCTGAAGATAAAGAAGTCTATAAGGCAAGACTTTCTAAACCTATGTGAAGTTGCATTAAAGTAAGAAAATGGCATTTATTTGCTTTTTTATTTCAAATTGGTTAAGTATTACCATATTTTGAATTCTACCTTATCCCATAGTCCATTGTCAAACTATTTGTGCCTCCTAGTGTAGCAGTGCAGTGGTCTGTAAACATTACCTCATGGATTTATACGAAAACTATAAATTAATCACAATTTGGAACTCAGGCCTTCGGACAGTGGTACTAATGTGAACTGATTTTTGCTTCCCAATCACTAATTTTTTCTTGAAGGAGAATATTAGAAGACAATACCAGGAGGGCAGAAAATACCCTGGTCAACTTGCATGCTAATTCCCCAATGCGTCATGTGTTTTTTTTGAAATAATAGCCTTAGAATATTTTAAGTGTTACAAAAGTGAAAGGGAAAAGTCAATCTCCCCACTTTATGCCTGAGAAAACTGAAATCCAGAAAATGTTGCACAATTTCTACATGCCAATGTAATGTATTTTTTGTCATTATGAGCTGTACACCAAGATATCATTGCTATACAGAAAGCTTTATAAGCCGTATACATTTTTATGTTTGGTGTAAATTATGCAACTCTGTCTCACTGCTTTCCTTTTCCTCTGAAAAATTGTCCCTTTTTTCCTGAAAGGTCCAATTGAACTTGGGAAATTAAGAGTATAGGGAAAATCTTTGTCTAGACTACATAGTTTTATACTTGGTTTAAATATCATACTAAGTTAAGATATTTTTTGATTAGGGCATCTGCTGATGTAACTCTTAAAAGTCCAATAAGAAGACTGTAATTTTTCTCTGCAGGTGGTGACAAAGTGATAGATGTCATTGATGTGGCGAGACAGGCAGACAGCAAGATGACACTTCACAATTATGTTAAATACTTCCTGAATCCTAACAGACCAAAAGTGTTAAATGTGATCAGCCTTGAATTTTCAGATACAAAGTGAGTAGTTCTCGGCATTTTGGTTTAGCATTCTGAGTGTTAGCTAAATGTAGTTTAATGATGTATTTATTTTAGGAAGAAACATAGTTGTGACTTCTAAAGTTGTCCAGTGGTAGCAGTGTTATAAATTTTGCATTGGGACGCTCAGAGATGTTTAGAAATAAGATGTATTTTAAATTTGTGGCTGGGCACGGTGGCTTATGCCTGTAATCCCAGCGTTTTGGGAGGCCAAGGTGGGTGGATTGCTTGATGCCAGGAGTTCAAAACCAGCCTGGCCAACATGGTGTAACCCCCTCTCTACTAAAAATACAAAAATCAACTGGGTGTGATGGCACATGCCTGTAATCCCAGCTACTCAGAGAGGCTGAGGCACGAGAATCTCTTGAACCTGGCAGGACAGAGTTTGCAGTGAGCCGAGATCACGCCACCGCACTCCAGCCTAGGCAACAGAGCAAGACTGAGTCTCAAAAACAAAAAACATGTATTTTAAACTTTTAAGTGTTGTTGTTAACCTAAAGTTCCATTTAATTATTTGGTTTGGGAATAGATGGGAGAAGCAGTTTTTAAGAATTTTTAATTTGCATGATGTGGGTATGTATGTGTGTTTCTTTTTTAAAAGGATGTCTGAATTGGTGGAGGTCCCTGATATAGCCAAAAAACTTTCCTGGGTAGAAAATTATTGGCCAGATGATTCAGTCTTTCCCAAGCCGTTTGTTCAGAAATATTGCTTAATGGGAGTTCAAGACAGCTATACAGATTTCCACATTGACTTCGGTGGAACTTCAGTCTGGTACCATGTCCTCTGGGTAAGATTGGGGTATTTTTTGTTCTCTCACTGACAGACAGATAGCCCTAGTTTTTCAGTGGTATACTCATTTCTTATAAATGTTACTTGTAAAAGGGGAAGTGGTTTTTTTTTTTTTTTTTTTTTTTTTTTTTTTTTTACTTTTTAACCAGGAACTCTCACTTTGCCTTTAAACGTACGATTTTTTAAAAAAATCTCAAATAAGGCCGGGCACGGTGGCTCAAGTCTGTAATCCCAGCACTTTGGGAGGCCGAGACGGGCGGATCACAAGGTCAGGAGATCGAGACCACAGTGAAACCCCGTCTCTACTAAAAATACAAAAAATTAGCCGGGCGCGGTGGCGGGCGCCTGTAGTCCCAGCTACTCAGGAGGCTGAGGCAGGAGAATGGCGGGAACCCGGGAGGCGGAGCTTGCAGTGAGCCGAGATCGCGCCACTGCACTCCAGCCTGGGCAACAGCGTGAGACTCCGTCTCAAAAAAAAAAAAAAAAAAAATCTCAAATAATGGAAGAGCCTTGACTTCTAAATTTATATTAGATTTACTTTCTGCCCTCATCTTTTAAGTTGGTTTCTTTTAGGCTTTTGTCTCTTTTTGATTCTTTTCCCCCTAGTTAATTATCCTTTAATCCCTGAATTAAACATCTATGAAGGAGCAAAATTACAGTAATAATTGCTTCTGGCCTTAATGTTGGGCTAGGATAGCTTGTTGGATAAGTCAGGAATGCCATAAAAATACCAGTTCTTGGCTGGGTGTGGTGGCTTACACCCATAATCCCAGCACTTTGAGAGCAGGCCAACCCGGGAAAATTATTTGAGCCCAAGAGTTCAAGACCAGCCTGAGCAACATAGTGAGACCCTGTCTCTAAAAATAAAAATAAAAAAAGTAGCCAGGCATGATGGCTCATCCCTGTAGTCACAGCTACTCAAGAGGCTAAGGCAGGAGGATCACTTGAGCCCAGGAAGTTGAGGCCGCAGTGCGCTGTGATTGCACCACTGCACTCCAGCCTGGGCAACAGAATGAGACTCTATCTCAAAAAACCGAACAAACAAAAAACCAGTTCTTTTCAATTTATATTCACCTTGCTTTATCTAGAGCTGCATTGTTCAAAACAGTTAGCACTAGCCATGTGTGACTAAATTTAAATGATTAAAATGGAATGTAATTAAAAATTCAGTTCCTTGTTTATACTAGGCACATTTCAAGTGCTCAGTAGCCACATGTGGCTAATGACTACTGTATTGGTTAGCACAGATACAAAACATTTCCATCATCACAGAAAGTTCTATTGCAGAGTACTGATGTAGAAACTCAGTCTTCATCTATATCAAATGCTTGTTCCTCAGCAATGTTCTGGGCTATATTTGATGCTGGGTCCTTGGGTTCCTTTTTTCTTTTTTTTTTTTTTTTTTTCGTGAAGAAGCAAAGAATTAGTTTATTAAAGAAAGTTTATTTATAGATTTTTATTTATTTATTTATTTATTTATTTATTTTTTTTTTTTTTGAGACGAAGTCTTGCTCTGTCGCCCGGGCTGGAGTGCAGTGGCCGGATCTCAGCTCACTGCAAGCTCCGCCTCCCGGGTTTACGCCATTCTCCTGCCTCAGCCTCCCGAGTAGCTGGGACTACAGGCGCCCACCACCTCGCCCGGCTAGTTTTTTGTATTTTTTTAGTAGAGACGGGGTTTCACCGTGTTAGCCAGGATGGTCTCGATCTCCTGACCTCGTGATCCGCCCGTCTCGGCCTCCCAAAGTGCTGGGATTACAGGCTTGAGCCACCGCGCCCGGCCAGATTTTTAAAAATAATCATTATGCTATGGATCTTAGTAGAAAGGGCAAAGCTTGCAGAGATGACTGTGGGCCTGTCAACACATATTTACTTCTCTACTTGACAATGAGAGGAGGTCAGTGGGATGTTTGTGCTTCTCTGCCTTCCTGTCTTGCAGCTATTTCTTCAACACTACTTTATTGACTCCTTGTCAGTCGAGGAGGGGGAGCTTTAAACATGAAAATGTTTACTAAGGGCAATAGCTACTGATCAGGTGTGTGAAATACGTCTTTTGAACCTAAAAAAAATCTGATAATTATCTAATTTAATTTGTATCCTTGTATTGGGAAATTGCATCAATGTAGGCTAGCCTAAGTGTGGCTTTTCCTTTTTCAAAAATAGTATGATACTTCCTTTTAGGGTGAGAAGATTTTTTATTTAATAAAGCCAGCAGATGAAAATTTGGCACGTTATGAATCTTGGAGTTCATCTGTGACCCAGAGTGAGGTGTTCTTTGGAGATAAGGTGGATAAATGCTACAAATGTGTCGTAAAGCAGGGACATACCTTATTTGTTCCTACAGGTAAGGTTTTCATCCCATCCCCTACTCACCATCATTGATACTCAGTCACATAGAGTTGGCTTTTAATTAGAACCTCTGGCTTTAACATGTTTGGAAAGTAGTTTTTATGACATTTGTTTTTTTTTGTTTTTTTTTTTGAGACGGAGTCTCGCTCTGTCGCCCAGGCTGGAGTGCAGTGGCCGGATCTCAGCTCACTGCAAGCTCCGCCTCCCGGGTTCACGCCGGGCGCGGTGGCTCAAGCCTGTAATCCCAGCACTTTGGGAGGCCGAGACGGGCGGATCACGAGGTCAGGAGACATTTGTTAAGAAATAATTCTGATCTTGGACTTTTTAGGTTTTGTTCCTTAGAGGTTTTCTCTTCTAGTTAGGACTTCTTTTGGCATTGTATTTATATCATTTGCCTTCATTTTTATTTTTATTGAGAAAAAATTCACGTACCATAATATTCACCCTTTTAAAGTTTACAACTCAGCGGTTTTTAGTAGATTAATAAAGTTGGGCAAACAAATGTCATAAAAACTACTTTCCAAACATGTTAAAGCCAGAGGTTCTAATTAAAAGCCAACTACTAATTCTAGAACATTTTCCTTGTCTCAGAAAGGAACCCCGTACTCTTTAGCAGTTACTTTGCATTCCCACCTCCCCTGAGCCCCTGGCAACCACGAATGTACTTTCTGTCACTGTGGATTTGCCTCTTTGGATACTTTATGTAGATGGAATCATACAACATGTGGGCTGTTGCATCTAGCTTCTTTCACTTAGCCTATTATCTTCTAGGCTCATCCATGTTGTAGCATGTATCATTACTTCATCTTTTCATGGCCCAGTAATGTTCCATTGTGGGATATACAGGTTGAGCATCCCAAATCCAAAAGTCTAAAACCTGAACTGCTCCACAGTTGAAAGCTTTTGAGCATCTGCATGACCCTCAAGAGGAAATGCTTACTGAGGCATTTTGGATTTTGGATTTTCAGATTAGGGATGCTCGGCTGGTAAGTATATAATGCAAATATTCCAAGATCCAAAAAAAAATCAGTACTTCTGGTTCCAAGCATTTTGGATAAGGGGTACTCAGCTTTACCCTCTTTTGTTTATCCATTTACCAGTTGGTGGACATTGGGTTGTTTCCACATTTTGGCTGTTTGAATAGTGCTGCTTTGAACATTTGTATACAATTTTTTATGTGGAGGTATGTTTTCATTTCTCTTGGGTAAATATAGCTTGTAGTAGAATTGCTGCATTACGTGGTTTAACTACAGTTAACTTCTTGAGGAATTGGTGACCTGTTCTCCAAATAGCTGCACCATTTTACGTTCCCACCAGCAGTGTATTTGGAGTCCAGTTTCTCCACACCCTCACCAGTGCTGTAATTGCCTTCTATTCTAGTGGTGTGATGTGTCATGATTTGAATTTGCATTTCCATAATGAGTAATGATGCTCAG
Organism: Macaca nemestrina; assembly: GCF_043159975.1. Classification (NCBI taxonomy): domain Eukaryota; kingdom Metazoa; phylum Chordata; class Mammalia; order Primates; family Cercopithecidae; genus Macaca; species Macaca nemestrina. The sequence goes on from NC_092128.1 coordinate 18,863,925, forward strand.
CATTTTTCTTGTTGGGCATTTGCATATTCTCTTTGGAGAAATGTCTATTCAAACCCTTTGCTCATTTTAAAATAGGGTTATTTGTCCTTTTTAATTGTTGAGTTTGTAAGCATTCTTTATTCTATGTACTAGACCCATATCAGTATGTATGATTTGCAAATATTTGCTCCCATTTTGTGGGTTATCTGCTCACTTTGTTGATAATGTCCTTTGATGCACGAAAGTTTTTAATTTTGGTAGTCTTAACTATGGTTAGCTCTCCATTGCTGTTAAAGACCAAGCCTGTAAGAATCTGGGCTGCTGTCCTAGGACAGTTAGGAGGCGAAGGGTGTGTCCTGAGAGACCCTCAAAGAAAGGATTGAGTATCAGTCTTAGCTGTAGTCTCAGGTATAGGTATCAGGTCTGTCATTTTGAGATGTAAATGAATGTAGAGTATAGACTGTCCAGACCAGTGGTTTTGAGAATTGTGTGCTGGTTTTGGTGACCCTAATGACTGTAGAGTTCACAGGGATCTGTCTCCACAGGCCCTGCTGAAAGCCTTGCCTCTGGTGTATATAATAATAATAGTGTGTTGAACAAATGAAGACATGCCTTAGAACTACCAGAATATTTGCCTAGATAAGTATCAGTATTTTCATTGTGAATGGACTGATTCACATTGTGAATGCCCCTCCCTTAAATCTTCCTACTTCTTGCTTTTATATTATTTTATTGTACCTTCTTCAAAATCATAAATTGACATTCATAGAATAATGTTTTTTATTGATTTAATATCCTAACTAGAATATAAAGAAATTAAAAGGTGATTTATAATGAAATGCTATTTCAGTATGTGCCTGTTTAGGCACAGCAGCATTAGAGAAGACAATGAAATGGTAATTGCATAAGGAAGGAAATCAATCTAGGTGTGTGTTAGTGGCAACACAAATTCTATCAGTAGCAGTGGTGTAGGTACTGATACTTCCTGGAATATCAGAATCACCTGGAGGACTGGTTACAACACAGATTGCTGGACCTCATGGCCAAGGTTCAGATTCTGTGGAGCTGGAGTGGGCCTGAGAATGTGCATTTCTAACAAGTTCTTGGCTGATTCAGGTACTGCTGGTATGGGGACCATATTTGGAGAACCACTGCTGTAGGCAAAGTGATTTTTTTTCCCAAGGTAGTCAGCAACTGACAAGCTTTCAAACAAACTACAGTACAATTTTTGTATTTCAGGAAATTGTGCCAAAACCGTGAAAAAATACTGTGTGTGCATGTCTATATACAGATATATATAATATATAATAATGGAGTTCTAATTTCTAGGCTGAGATAGTTAATAGGACAGGCTTTGTACCTATATGAATGCGCAGGAAAATTTGACAGTCGCGAGTGATGCAGGACAATTTCATTTTGTGTGGAACTGTCTCACATGTTGCACTCCTGGCTCCCACTCACAAAATGCCAGTAGTGCTCCCAGATCATTGAGACAATCAGAAAAACCCCTAAACGTTCCAAAACATCCTGAACAGGCAGTACTGCCGCTATTGAGAACCACTGATGTGTAGGATTTGGAGTTGGCACAGACTTCTAATTTGTGGTTTCAAGGTCAAGCTCAAGGCTTTGTGCCTTTGAGCACAGAAATGGGCACACTTGAAAGTGAGTCCTTTGAGGGTTTTTGTTTTGTGTTACAGTTCAGTGAGGGGTCAAAAGATGAAAAATATAAAGAAAATGGGATTTGTGTATTTTAAAAGCTAATTTGCATACAAATATGTTTGTATATATTTATTTCTGGTGAAGTCTTTAAGTCTGCCAACACTTTTTTCAAAAGTTAGATGTCGTGTCTTAGAAATGGTTCTCACTTTGTAAGCATTTGTATGGAAATACAAAATATCATTTTTTGGCAACTCCTATATTTGTAGGACCATAACCCTTCATAATTAAATGTGGGTGATCTACCTTTTCCTTCTTACAGAGTCAGGTCTCAGGTTGACTCCTGATCCTCCTCTGCTTAGTCCTTTCAGGGCACTGATTTCAGGATGACACCAGGACGATGGAGTGTCCCACCAATCCTCATGTGTTCTCTAATGGAAAATGTGCTTTTCTAAATCAAACCAGATTTGGCTGGTCTGAGAGTAAAATCTTTAATATAAAGTTGGGTTGTGTTTTTAAACTAAAAAACAAAAACAGGCTGGGCACAGTGGCTCACGCCTTAATTTCAGCACTTTCGGAGGCCAAGGTGAGAGGATCACTTGAGGCCAGGAATTTGAGACTAGCCTGGGCAACAAACTGAGACCCCATCTCTATTTTTAAAAGGAAAAAAGCAAATACACTAAGAACTACAAAAACCTTCACCTTATGTCTCAAACTCAGCATAGAGCCTACCATATAATAGGCATTTAATAAATATTTAATTAAATCTATGTATTATAATAAACATTAACTTCTCTAGCACTGAAATATGAAATAAACTGATACTGATATTTTGAGTTACTTCACAGGTAGATATCCTATTTGGTTTACATTTTGAAAAATGACTGCTGTATATATTTTTAACCATTTCAGGGTGGATCCATGCTGTGCTCACTTCTCAGGACTGTATGGCTTTTGGGGGGAACTTCCTACACAACCTTAACATTGGCATGCAGCTCAGGTTTGTGTCAGCATTTAAATGACCTTTTATCCTTTTTAAAAATAGGATACTCTTTTTTTTTAACTTAAAAAAAATCAATAGCATGTTTTATTTGAGATTCCATGGAAATAGTCCCTGAGATATTATTAATAATAAGAGCTTTTAACAAAAGTAGTATTTTAAAATTTTGCCAGGGGGATACTTGCATTTCAAATCTAAAACAACAACAACAAAAAAGGAACTTACTCAGATAATACTCCAAATTTCAAAATTTTGTGAAAATGTATGTGTTCTCCCTTGGCTATTTTTGCAGTGAGGGAGATGAACAAAATCTAGTCAGACTGAGATGTGACATATGGTACTAGAAAAAAGCAGCCCTAAGTTAGGACTACTATTGAAACACCTGCTTTAATTTTGCTGTAGGTAAAGGATTAATAGCTGTTTCTCCTCTGTATGAGAATTTGACCTTTGCATAACTCTCTTCCCCTGATAGTCTAATGAGTGTTGACTTTTACTAGGTAACACTGCTTATGGTAAAAATGATTCCTGATTGATAAACTGCATCAGGACTGGGAGAACTAGAAATACCTAGTAGGGAGCCATGTCTTTGGACTTGCCTGAATGTGGTAACTCTTGTAACTTGACACACTCGTAGAGATTCCTAGAAGCTATGCATCTGTGTGTGGCGTTATTACAAGAGATAGTGGCTCTTACAGGGCATAAGGCTTTAAGCAGCTTTAAACAGCTCCCACACCTACCAAGTGTGGATCTTGTCTTTTTGTACCTGAGCTGTCCCTGAGGGAGGGATGGCTCCTGTGTAATTCGTGCCAACTGTGGTCTTGAGCTGGAATACCTAGTTGAGCCTAAATAAAACTTTTGGGTGAGTATTGCACTGTTGTGGATACATGGAGCTGTTTTCTGAAACACACAGTTTTATTTTTTGTAGTAGAACCCTCGTAAAAATCTCTTTTGTTAAAACTAGGATACACATCCAAAGGTGTGATCTTGATCTTCTGTGAAGTCCATTACAATTCTTAAGTATACCGTAAAATTCCTTAAAGTCAGAACCTGGATAAGATCACAATTCAGTCTTGTCCAAATGTGATGTTGCTAAGAAATGTAAAATACTTCATTGGTCTTATATATCATGACCTGCTTATTTTCAAGTTGGTTACTTTTATCTAACTTTGAAATGCTAATATTAATATTAAATATTTCTTCAAATTCATTTAGGTGTTACGAGATGGAGAAAAGGCTAAAAACACCAGATCTTTTCAAATTCCCTTTCTTTGAAGCCATATGTTGGTTCGTAGCCAAAAACTTGCTGGAAACCCTGAAAGGTAATTAATAATTTACATATTTGTATATGATATGATGCATATTGTTTGTCAGTTTGCTCATAGCCACCTTACAGAAAGAGTCCCTTTTCTAGTAGAGTATGGATGTCACTCCTATTTTGTTTTTTAAATATATGGTTTTCCCCCATCCAGGAACCTTTTTAGCAAGTTAGAGTCTCTAGTCCATAACCTGACAATCCATGTTCTTAAAAATTTGTTATAAAAGACCTGGATCAGAACAATGTAGGTAATATTAGAAATGTTCATTCCATCTAGTACTCTAGAAGCCTGCACACATTATCAAGCATGTAACAGTGCCTAACTCTCAAAAATACAGTTTATTTCAAGAGACTGTTACCTAACATATGTTCTCAAAATTTCCTTTTAAGAAAGCAAACTAGGCTGGGCGCAATGGTTCACTTCAGTAATCCCAGCACTTTGGGAGGCCAAGGCAGGCGGATCACCTGAGGTCAGGAGTTCAAGACCAACCTGGCCAACATGGTGAAACCCCGTCTCTACTAAAAAAAATACAAAAATTAGCCGGGCATGGTGGTGCATGCCTGTAATGCCAGCTACTTGGGAGGCTGAGGCAGGGAGAATTACTTGAACCCAGGAGGCAGAGGTTGCATTGAGCCGAGATCATGCAATGGTGACAGAGCAAAACTTTGTCTCTTCCCCCCCCGCAAAAAAAGTTCATGATTCTGTAGTTGAAGAAAAAAAACCTTTTTTGAACTTGTCTTTATATTTGAACTCACTTTTTAAAAGGTGGAATTTCAGACTTTGATGTTTTAATATTTTGGTTTAATAATCTTTGAGCACTCAAGTTGGAGACTGGTGTCACTTGCTTCTATTTCCTGCTTTTCATCCTCTTGTGCTAGTGAGAATAGTTTGTCTGCTTTTTGTGTTGTCTAACTTTTGTAGTCAGTTTGTAAATAGTGCTACTATTATAATTGACAACTCTCAGAATAGACATAAACGGATTAAACAGTAAAGTTTATTCTGAACATTTGCTTCTTTTTCCATTTTAAAGTTAAACAAGAAGAAAAGGTAAAATGAAAAGAAATAACCAAAAATTTACTTCCCAAGATAGGATGTACAGAACTAAAATGATAAAACTCATATAACAATGGTACCCTAAACCCCCCACCTCACAGCATATCGCAGAGATGTCCTGGCAGCGCTTCTGGTCTATGGGATGGGGGTAGAATCCCATGCATGAGAAGGGGACAGGTCCTTTCTTCACAAGACCAGTTTTTGCTCCAGAAATGAATCCTTATCATGAATCGCTGATGCATTCAATGTTTTCAGTTATTTTTCTTGGCTGTAGGAATGTCACAGTGGACTGTACAGTTGTCATACGTAGTTTTCAGTAAAATACTGGACAATAGAGTTTATAGTCTCCTATTTAAGTGCAAGCCTAGACAGACAGGAACACTTTTATATACTCATAAAAACACAAGTTTCCTCGTTTTGTGGAAATAAATCCCAATTATTGAACCTTCTGGTTAAGAGGTTGGCAATTCTATAGTTGGTTCAGGGTACTTTCTCCCCTCTTTTCTCTCTTCCTGTCCTAAGACTCCAAGTTCCTGTCTTGTGGTTAGCTAGGAGAAACTATCCACGAACACACACACACACACACACACACACACACACACCCCCTGTACTCCTGGAGTGATGCACAGTGGTCTTTTTTTCCACTAATGTCTAAGAGAAGCTCATTCTTTAACTTCTTAAAACAAATTAAGAGCTTTATCTGAAAGACAAAATTTTGCCATTGCTCGTGAAGCCACAGGAGCAATTTGCTTAGTCTTAGAACTGTTTAAGTCTTTGTGTTAGGCCATCAAAAGTTCAGAAACATTGAGGTCTGATTGAAAGTATGACTCTGTACATTAAAGACTTTTTTAAAAAGGATTATTAGGAAAGGGTATTTGTAGGTTGTTTTAAGATGTTTCATTTTATTAGCCAGATCAGTATAGAATACCTGGCAATCACAGTGATTCAATCCAGTCTCATCAAGGCAAAAGCCAAATGATCATTATAGCAATTGCCATCGTTTTCATCCTGGAAACAGGAATAGTGGTCTTGTGACCCCAAATTATGTTGTTCTTTTATCCATAACCTTTTTACTTTACATTATGGCCTATTGTTTGCCAGCTCTCAGACTGTTCTAAGGCTTATATGGTGGGTTAAATGAGGTTGAATCATCTGAAACTCTTTACTGTGTTTCATGTCAGTGATAGTAAAACAATGAACCAGTTTGGATTTGTGTAAGGAAATTAGCCACTGTGCAGAAGCAAAATCCTTCGTTTCAACTTAGCTGAATTTTGGACCACATCTAATATATTTTGTTTGTTTTAGATTATCACAATTTGATTAAAAAACTCAAAACATTTTTGTTTATGTGTATTTATATTTGCTTTACTCTGTTATTAAACTAGTCGATTATATAGATCACACACAAGTTCATACTGTGTAAAGAATAAGGCTGTTATTACTCAGGTAACCACTACCCAAATTAAGCAAAAACAGCCTTGCCAATACCTTAGAAATGCTCTGTTACCTTTTTCATTACACCTTTTTGCTTCTCTTCTAGAGATAACCATTATCCTGACTTTTGTGATAATCCTTTTCTTCAGTTTTACCAGACCTATGTTATAAATTAAAATAATTTAATTTTCAGCATTTGTAAACTTCCTATGAATAAATTCATACTGGTATTCTCTTGTAACCTTTTACTCAGCATTGTTTGTGAGATTCATCCATGTTTTTGTGTGTGCCTGTAGTTCTTTTTCATTGCTAGAGTATTCTGTTGTATGAATATACTGTGAGATATATATATATATATATATATATATGTTATATATATATATACACATACACTGATTCTGCAAGTTTGACGTTTTGGAGTTATTTTTGGTTTTTGGCAATTATGGAAGATGCTGCTAAGAAGTTCTTGTCTTTGTCACCTAGTGCAAGAATTACTCCAGGAAACAGGCCTAATTGCTAGGTCATAGATAGAATTTAGTAGTTGCTGCCAAATTGTTTCCAATTCCCATTTCCATGGCAGGGCAAACAAGTTCCCAAAGCTCTATGCTCTGGCCAACACTTGGTATTGTTAGGTTATAATTTTTGCAAATCTCATGGATATAAAGTAGTATTCTTTGTGCTTTTAATGTGCATTTCCCTGATTATTAATGGAATCGGGTAGTTTTCTTCATATGTGTATAGGCCTTTTGGATTTTCTCTTTAACTGAAGGACAAAATTTCTTAAATTTAAAATAGTATTTTTTCAACTTTTATGGTTAGTGCTTCCTGTGCCTTGTTTAAGTAGTTCTTTCTTATCCCTAGGTCTTGCAGAGATCCTTGTTTTCTAAAAGCTTTTACTTGTGTTTTGCATTTAGGCCTTTAACTCACTTGGAATTGATTTTTTTCTTTTTCTTTCTTTTTTTTTTTAATGGATGGTGGGAGTATATTTTCACTTGCTTTCGTGTAAATATCCACTTGTCCCAGCACCATATTTTGAGTAATCCATTCTTTTTCTGTTCTTCATAAACACCGCTCGTCTCCTGTATCGTGTGTTGATACCTGTGTAGGTCTTGGGACATAAACACACATACTCACCCACCCTTCTGTTCCAGTGGGCTAGCAGTCTGTCTCTCCACCAAGCACACACTCTTATTAACCTTTGGTAAGACTTGATATCTGGTAGGTCCTCCTTCTTCAAGTATGTCTTCGTTTTTCTTTCCCCTTTCATTTTTATATAAATTTTTGAGTTACCCTATTACAAGCCAACACCACCCTACCAAACGCAACCAAACAAGTAAATAATAACGTGGAGGTTTTTTTTCTTTTGAAGGTGTTAACTCTAGAGATCAATTTGGGCAAAATTTGATGTCAGTAAATACTGAGTTTTCTAAAAATGACATGGAACATCTCTGTTTATTTAGATCTTTAATGTCTTTTGGCATTTCTTATTTTTTCTTCTAAAAATTTTGCATAGATATCTCTTGCTAGATTTATTCCAAAGTAGTTCTTTTTTTAGTGCTATTATAAAAACACATATCGTTGTATTAGTCTGTTCTTGCATTGCTATAAAGAAATACCTGAGACTGGGTAATTTATAAAGAAAAGAAGTTTGATTGGCTCAGGGTTCCTCAGGCTCTATAGGAAGCACGATGCTGGCATCTGCTTAGCTTCTGGGGAGGCCTCAGGAGACACAACCGTGGTGGAAGGCAAAGGGGGAACAGGAGCAAGATAGGGTGAAGTGGGAGGTGCTGCACACTTTAAAACAACCAGATCTCACAAGAACTCAACTGTCACAAGAACAACACCAAGAGGATGGTGCAAAACCATTCATGAAGGATCCAGCCCCATGATCAAATCACCTCCCACCAGGCCCCACCTGTAACATTTGGGGATTACAATTGAACATGAGATTTGGGTGGGGATGCAGATCCAAACCATATCAGTCATTACTATGTATATACATATGGTTGAACTCACATGACATTTCTGTTTTTTACTTCAAATATAGTCAAATATTAGCAATTTCATATGGTTCAACTTACCATGTGATACTGGAATATAGAAGCAGTTACTTTTTATACTGGTTTTAGCAACCTTGTTAAAATCTATTCTTTAATCATTTATCTGAGGCTTTTGTTTGATTCTCTAATACACAGTCATATACATCCACGTTGAATAACGACAGTCTTGTTCCTTCTTTTCTAATATTTATATCTTTTTTTTTTTTTCATTGCTTTACCGGGTTGTCTAGGACCTCCAGGGAAATAGTGAATAGAAATGGCAAAGGTGGGCAGCTCTATCTTTGTTCTCAGTCTCAGAAGGAAAGCTTTCAATCTTTTGCCATTATTACCTTTGTTGTAGGCTTTTTGTTGATAACCTTTATCAAATGCTTGTCTATTCTAAGCTAGCTAAGAGGTTGTTTTTTTCCTTTCTTTTAAAAAATGATCAGTAGTAGTTTAATTTTTATCAAAAGCTTTGCCTGCGTATATGAAAAGCTCCATGATTTTTCTTCTTTAACCTTTTAATTTAGTGGTTATATTAATTTATTTTCTATTATTAACTCAACCTATAATTTTTATATACCATTAGGTTAGTATATTGTTTGTATTCTATCTATATGCTTATATTTTATATATTCTATATGTAACTGTGTATTACATATGGGTGTGTGCGTGTGTGCATTTGTTTGATTTTGGCATATGAGTGAAATTGGCTTGTGCTTTGTTTTCTCAGACTGTCCTTGTTAGATTTTGGTATAAAAGTTATGCTAGCCGGCCGGGCGCGGTGGCTCAGGCCTGTAATCCCAGCACTTTGGGAGGCCGAGACGGGCGGATCACGAGGTCAGGAGATCGAGACCATCCTGGCAGACACGGTGAAACCCCATCTCTACTAAAAATACAAAAAATTAGCCGGGCGAGGTGGCAGGCGCCTGTAATCCCAGCTACTCCGGAGGCTGAGGCAGGAGAATGGCGTAAACCTAGGAGGCGGAGCTTGCAGTGAGCCGAGATCCCGCCACTGCACTCCAGCCTGGGCGACAGAGCGAGACTCCATCTCAAAAAAAAAAAAAAAAAAGTTATGCTAGCCTTAGGCAAAATGTTGGGATTGTTCCTTCTGTTTCTGATCTCTGGAGAAGTTTGTGTACAATTGGAAAGATTTCTTTTTTGAATGACTAATAGAACTCACTGATGATCTGGGTCTATAGTTTTCTTTGTGGGAAGATTTTTGACTGCTGAGTCAATATCTTTAGTGATTAAATGACCATAAAGGTTTACCAGATAATTATTGAGTTCATTTGTATAAATTATTTTCTTAAAATGTATCTAGAAATTACATCTAAAATTTGACATTTGTTGGCATAAAGTTCTTCATGTTATCCTCTTACCTACTGAATATCTGTGGCATTTGTAATGACATTGTTTCTATTCTCCATACTGGATATTCGTGCCTGTTTTCTCTTTATATTAATTTTGTTGGTTTTTTTAAAGAACTTGTTTGAGGCTCTGTTTGCTGTTTTGTTAATTTTTGCTTATGATTTTTATCCTTTTTTTTTGGTATTAAAACTTTTTTGTGGGTCTTCAGTTCATTAATTTTCAGCCTTCTAACATAAATATTTAAAGCTGTGCATTTCCCTGTATGTATAGTATACAACACATTTTGATATGTTTCCGTTATTTAACCAACATATTGTCTGATTTCCAGTGTTTTTCTTTGATCCAAATGTTGGTCTATTTTTTACTATCTGCATTTCTTAATTTCTAAACATAGAGGCTTTCTTTAGCTTACCTGCATTATGAACATATATATGGTTTAGATCTTGGACTTTGATGAGACTTGTTTATGGTCCTGGAATATGGTTGAATTTTGTAAGTGTTCTGTGTGTGTTTGAAAAGAATGTGTATTCTGCAGTTGCTGGGTATGATATTCTATTCATGGCCATTGAATCAACTTTATATTGTTCAAATTGAATATATGCCTACTGATTTTTTTGTTTTTGGTTCACTTTCTCTCTTACCAAGAAAAATATTTGAAAATCTTCCGCTGTGATTGTGGAGTTATTTCTCCATGTAGTTCTGTCTAGTTATTGTTTTCTATATTTTCATATTGTGTTATTTAGTACAAATTCTAAGTGGTTACATATGTCTTTCTGGTGAATTGAATCCTTGGTCATTATGAAATAACCCTTTATTAATGACAGTTACACCCCCTTTCTTTTGGACTCTTGGTATCTTTTCCCCATCCTTTTATTTTAAACCTTTCTATATTTTTAAATATGGTATGTATGCATATTTAGCTTGTTTAAAAATCTGGCCAGATACAGCGGCTCACACCTATAATCCCAGCACTTTGGAAGGCCAGGGCTCGAGGACTGCTTGAAGCCAGGAGTTTGAGACCAGCCTGAGCAAAATACTGAGACCCCATCTCTACACAAAACAATTAAATCCAGTGAAATGGTCTTTCTTTTTACTGGAGTATTTAGTAAATTACACTTAATGTAATTCTGTTTCTTTTTCTTTCTTGTCTTTTTGGATTGATCGTTTCATATTTCACTTTTTTATCTTTTTATTAATTTGGAAGTTGGATAGTTTTATATTTGGTGGTTACTCAAAATCTGAAGTTAATCCTTTTAACTTGAGAACATTTTAACTTTTTTTTTCTCACCCCATTTCCGTTCCTACAGAACTGAGAGAAGATGGTTTCCAGCCTCAAGCTTACCTAGTACAGGGAGTGAAAGCACTGCATACTGCTTTAAAATTATGGATGAAAAAAGAAGTAAGTTGTTTCGACAGTGAAATCACTGTGTTTTATGTTGCAAGATTAGGAAAACAGAGTCCTTGTGCTCTTTTGACAGCACATGTGAATGCCAGTAGTAGAGGCAATAGAAATCATGCTTTATATACAACCTCCATTTTATTATTCAGTATATACAAATGTACTGGTTTCTGTTATGAGAATAAAGTATTTAGATATTTCTTTAATCTTTGATCTGGAAAAGAAACTAATTAAAGTATATTTAGGAAATTGACTAAGAAATGAACATATAGATATGGAATAATAATAAATAACATTGAGCTCTTATAGTTGTGCTGTAGTGTGCTGAGAGCACTGTGCTTTGTCTTTATAAACATAATCTCATTTAATCCTCAAAGCCAACTGTGTGAGGTCTAGGTGCTATTGGTACCACAATTCTACATATGGGAAAGCCAGGGTTCAGAGTTAAGTAACTTGCCCAAGAGAACTGGTGAAGTTAGGACTTAAAACTTAGATCTCTGGGACTGCAAAGCCTATGCTCTTTACCACTCTGCTAGATTTATGTAGAAGTGAAGGAAAGGAGAGTCCAAATTTCAAGCATGAGCTTTCCATTTTCATGAAAATATGAGCTAGTTGTTTGCATTTGAATCCCACCACCTCCAGATCTTCATTTAGAATTAGTGTTTCCTTCCCTTATGCATCCATGCTGTATTTCTTGTGCCTATGGGCTTAAAACAAATGTTTATAAAGTAATATATTCGTGTTTCTTTCAACTGGGTCTGTGAGCTCTTGAACAGGGACTGTCTTTCTCATCTTTATTATAACTCCGTGGAACTTTGCACATAATACGATACATGCATATGTGAGCTGATGAAAATACATGTCTATATTTTCTTTTTTTTTTTTTTTTAACAGAGTCTCAATCTGTTGCCCAGGCTGGAGTGCAGTGGTGCGATCTCGGCTCACTGCAACCTCCGCCTCCTGGGTTCGAGTGATTCTCCTGCCTCAGCCTCCTAAGTAGTTGGGACTACAGGTGCGCGCCACCACGCCCAGCTAATTTTTGTATTTTTTAGTAGAAATGAGGTTTCGCCATGTTGGCCAGGCTGGTCTTGAGCTCCTGACCTCAGGTGATCCACCCATCTTGGCCTCCCAAAGTGCTGGGATTACAGTCATGAGCCACTGCACCTGGCTTGTCCGTATTTATTTCTTGATTGTCCCCTTGAAATAAAAATCTTGCTCTTAAGAAATGCTGGGAGACAGTAATTAATAGGTTACTGTCTCAATAATTTTATACTCCCTTTTCACTGTATTATCATTGCTTCATATCTACCAGAGCACAACCCTGTGGAAGTATTCAGGAAAATAAAAATCATGTCCTCCACTGTGAAAGACCTTATTGTCTAGGTGACAAGGAAAGCCATAAGCAAATTTAAAACTGTTTAACAAGATAAAAATAAAATAAAGCATATGTTGCCAAAACGGTATAATTTGTATCCTACTGAAGGCTTTAGATGTGTGATTCTCAAATTTGTGACTTTATCACTTTATCAGAATTGCCTTTAGAGCTTTTTTTTTTTTTGAGACGGAGTCTCACTCTTGTGCAGGCTAGAGTGCAGTGGCACAATCTCTGCTCACTGCAGCCTTTGCTTCCTGGGTTCAAGTGATTCTCCTATCTCAGCCTCCCGAGTAGCTGGGATTCCACGCCCGGCTAATTTTTATATTTTTAGTAGAGACGGGATTTCACCATGTTGGCCAGGCTGGTCTGGAACTCCTGACCTCAGGTGATCCGCCAGCCTCAACCTCCCAAAGTGCTGGGTTTACAGGTGTGAGTCACCATGCCCAGCCTTCCCCTTTCCTATTGATGGGATCTCTTCTATTTTGCTTTTGCCTATTAAAAGAAAAAAAAGTACAAAAATGTATTCAAATTAGACTGCCCTAGAGAAACTAGGATTCCTTTAGTGTCTGTGTTCTCCTTAAAAATCCTTATGCATTATGAATTAAATGTTAAGCTTAATTGGTTACTTTACTAATTAGTAGTAGTAGTTAGAATTACAGTAGGCTTTGAGGAGTAGAGTACAAGGTTACTACTCAATATAAAGCAAAATTAACTGTGAGACAAGTCTGTTTTTGACATAGTCTAAGAGGATTTTGTATGTTAATGAGAATCTCCTTAGAAGGCATTATACCAGCTACACAAACTCTGAAACCTGGCTTACTAGTATTTGGTGATGTCTGTAACAGTCTAGAGAATCCAAAAATTGGTTTAGTAAATTTGTTTTTACATATTAAAGTGTAAATAACTTTGGTTTTCTTATTTTTATTAATCCAAATACAGCTTGTATCTGAACATGCCTTTGAAATTCCAGACAATGTTAGACCTGGACACCTTATTAAAGAACTTTCTAAAGTAATTCGAGCAATAGAGGTAAGAGTAGAAACTGTCATGTAAATGCTTGGTTATTATCTGCTTTGAGAAGCAAATGGATCTATCCCCACTCTACAAGTATTTCAAAACTCTTACACACTTAGAAGAAATATAATGAGCTGAGTATTTGGAGGTATTTCAGGCTTCTGAAGTCCTTGAGAGAAATTTGTAATATTGTATTCTCATGAAGTAATAAGGAAACAGTTACCAGGTTACTTTAGGATACTTAAAAAAATAAAAAATACGAGTATAAACAGTAGAACTTTTAGATCCAATTAATTTCAGCTACCCAGAGAGGAATACATGTTTGTATCATTAGAACAAGAGAAGAAATGTAAGGTGAGTGAGTCAAGCTAGGGAAGCTGGGATGGAGAGAGGGATGTTAAGCAGTAGAGTGGGGCAAGGAGATGCTTAGGTAAATGCCCTTTAATAAAAGCTCAGAAAATCTGATTAGATATTTTAGTTTATTAAGAGCTGTTCTTGGTGTTTAAGAAAGGGTGTTTTAAAGTAATTCTTCAAGAAGGTTGTTCTGTTAGTGTCTAGCTTAAATTGAGAGGAAATTCGGTGGAGGAATGGAGGCCAGCTGATGATTTAACAGCTTATATTAGGGCTGTGTTTGGAGAATGAAAAGAGGTATACATTTACAAAATATTAAAATGCTTGGTTTAATATCAATGGATAGAATATGTAATTCTCTGTGTTCAGATACAGGAGAAAAATATGTTCTGTTTTTAAAGTGTTATAGTAATCACATTTAAATTGGTTTAGTGTCAAAAGTCATATATCTGATCTTAAATATATATGTAAGTTTATACATATATAAATATCATGCATGATAACCAAAATGAAGAATAAACTTACAATGAAAGGTGTGATTCTATATAAAAAAACTATAAATCTTTACTTATAGAAGTAAAACAATAGTTAAATAAATGGGAGTGTCATCTCTGAAAATGTCAATCAACTCTAAATTAGTATTACAAATTTAAAGTGGTAGAATACACTTGGAAGAATAATTAGACTGTCCCAGAGAGCAGCCAGTCCAGGATGGATCAGGGGAATGAAAGGATCCATATTTGTTATGACCTGAAATTCAAGTTTAGCTGGGTGTCTTATACTTTATCTGGCAATCCTATTCAGGAAGGATGTCTCCAGAGAAAAATATAAAATTATTAGATCACCAAATGTGTTTGAATGTTTGTATTCTTCTAGTGGATAATTTGGGAATCAATTAGTGATTGAATAAAGGAATGTAATGACAATATGTTATGTGTCACTGAGTTAATAATTTTTACTGAGTCCAATTTACTGAATATTGAAGGAAAGGGAGGTATGTGCATGTTTAAGAGAGATGTGTAAGGATTAAGACTTCATCTTGCATGATAGGAATTCAGTAATATCTGAAGCTGAAAACAGTATAAACATGTCATTTTATAATTTGGAGGCAAATAACTGGAGGGAAAACCATTTAGAAGAGTTGGAAGTCCTGGCTATATACCTAGAAGAATTGATAGCAGTGACTCAAACAGGTATTTGTGCATCAATGTTGATAGCAGCATTATCTGCAGTAGCCAGAAGGTAGACCAAGCAACCCAGGTGTCCATCAGCAGGTGAATAGATAAAGTGTGGTACATACTCACAGTGGAATACTACTCAGCCTTATAAAAGAAGGAAATGCTGACTGGGAGGGTTCCAAGATGGCCAAATGGGAACAGCTCCAGTGTACAGTTCCCAGCGTGAGTGACACAGAAGATGGGTGATTTCTGCATTTCCAACGGAGGTACTGGGTTCCTCTTACTGGGGCTTGTTGGACAGTGGGTGCAGCCCACGGAGCGTGAACTGAAGCAGGGCAGGGCATCGCCTCACCTGGGAAGTGCAAGAGGTTGGGGAATTCCCTTTCCTAGCTAAAGGAAGCCATGACAGATGGTACCTGGAAAATCAGGACACTCCCACCCTAATACTGCGCTTTTCCAATGGTCTTAGCAAACAGCACATGAGGACATTATATCCTGTGCCTGGCTTGGAGGGTCCCACGCTCACGGAGTCTTGCTCACCGCTAGCACAGCAGTCTGAGATTGAACTGCAGGGCGGCAACGAGGCTAGGAGAGGGGCGTCTGCCATTGCTGAGACTCACTAGGTAAACAGAGCTGCCGGGAAGCTCAAACTGGGTGGAGCCCACCACGCCTGCCTGCCTCTGTAGACTCCACCTCTGGGGGCAGGGGATAGCTGAACAAAAGGAGCAGAAACTTCTGCAGACTTAAACGTCCCTGTCCAACAGCTTTGAAGAGAGTAGTGGTTCTCCCAGCATGGAGTTTGAGATCTGAGAATGGACAGACTGCCTCCTCAAGTGGGTCCCTGACCCCGGAGTAGCCTAACTGGGAGACACCTCCCAGTAGGGGGTGACTGACACCTCATACAGCTGGGTGCCTCTCTGAGATGAAGCTTCCAGAGGAAGGATCAGGCAGCAACATTTGCTGTTCTGCAATATTTGCTGTTCTGCAGCCTCCGTTTGTGATACCCAGGCAAACAGGGTCTGGAGTGGACATCCAGCAAACTCCAACAGACCTGCAGCTGAGGGTCCTGACTGTTAGAAGGAAAACTAACAAACATGAAGGACATCCACACCAAAACCCCATCTCTAGGTCACCATCATGAAAGACCAAGGGTAGATAAAACCACAAAGATGGGGAGAAAACAGAGCAGAAAAGCTGAAAATTCCAAAAATCAGAGCACCTCTTCACCTCCAAAGGAATGCAGCTCCTTGCTAGCAATGGAACAAAGCTGGACGAAGAATGACTTTTGACGAGTTGACAGAAGTAGGCCTCAGAAGATCGGTAATAACAAACTTCTCCAAGCTAAAGGAGGATGTTCGAACCCATCACAAAGGTGCTAAAAATCTTGAAAAAAGATTAGATGAATGGCTAACTAGAATAACCAGCATAGAGAAGACGTTAAATGACCTGATGGAGCTGAAAACCATGGCCCGACAACTGTGTGACGCATGCACAAGTTTCAGGAGCCGAATCGATCAACTGGAAGAAAGGGTATCAGTGATTGAAGATCAGATGAATGAAATGAAGTGAGAAGAGAAGTTTAGAGAAAAAAGAGTAAAAAGGAACGAACAAAGCCTCCAAGAAATGTGGGACTATGTGAAAAGAGCAAATCTACGTCTGATTGGTGTACCTGAAAGTGAAGGGGAGAATGGAACCAAGTTGGAAAATGCTTTTCAGGATATTATCCAGGAGAAGTTCCCCAACCTAGCAAGGCAGGCCAACATTCAAATTCAGGAAATACAGAGAACACCGCAAAGATACTCCTTGAGAAGAGCAATTCCAAGACCCATAATTGTCAGATTCTCCAAAGTTGAAATGAAGGAAAAAATGTTAAGGGCAGCCAGAGAGAAAGGTCAGATTAACCGCAAAGGGAAGCCCATCAGACTAATAGCGGATCTCTTGGCAGAAACTCTATAAGCCAAAAGAGAGTGGGAGCCAATATTCAACATTCTTAAAGAAAAGATTTTTCAACCCAGAATTTCATATCCAACCAAACTAAGTTTCATAAGTGAAGGAGAAATAAAATCCTTTACAGACAAGCAAATGCTGAGAGATTTTGTCACTACCAGGCCTGCCCTACAAGAGTTCCTGAAGGAAGCACTAAACATGGAAAGGAACAACCAGTACCAGCCACTGCAAAAACATGCCAAAATGGAAAGACCATTGATGCTAGGAAGGAACTGCATCAACTAATGAGCAAAATAACCAGCTGACATCATAATGACAGGATCAGATTCACACATAACAATATTAACCTTAAATGTAAATGTCCTAAATCCTCCAATTAAAAGACATAGACTGGCAAATTGGATAGAGTCAAGACCCATCAGTGTGCTGTATTCAGGAGACCCATCTCACATGCAGAGACACACATAGGCTCAAAATAAAGGGATGGAGGAAGATCTGTCAAGCAAATGGAAAACAAAAGCAGGGGTTGCAATCCTAGTCTCTGATAAAACAGACTTTGAACCAACAAAGATCAAAAGAGACAAAGAAGGCCATTACATAATGGTAAAGGGATAAATTCAACAAGAAGAACTAAGTATCCTAAATATATATGCACCCAGTACAGGAGCACCCAGATTCATAAAGCAAGTCCTTAGAGACCTACAAAAAGACTTCAACTCCCACACAATAATAATGGGAGACTTTAACACGCCACTGTCAACATTAGACAGATCAACGAGACAGAAAGTTAAAAAAGAGGCCGGGCGCGGTGGCTCAAGCCTGTAATCCCAGCACTTTGGGAGGCCGAGGCGGGCGGATCACAAGGTCAGGAGATCGAGACCACAGTGAAACCCCGTCTCTACTAAAAATACAAAAAATTAGCCGGGCGTGGTGGCGGGCGCCTGTAGTCCTAGCTACTCAGGAGGCTGAGGCAGGAGAATGGCGTGAACCCAGGAGGCGGAGCTTGCAGTGAGCCGAGATCGCGCCACTGCACTCCAGCCTGGGCAACAGCATGAGACTCCGTCTCAAAAAATAAATAAAAAAGAAAGTTAAAAAAGATATCCAGGACTTGAACTCAGCTCTGCACCAAGCAGACCTAATAGACATCTACAGAACTCTCCACCCCAAATCAACAGAATATACGTTCTTCTTAGCACCACATCACACTTACTCCAAAATTGACCACATAATTGGAAGTAAAGCACTCCTCGGCAAATGTAAAAGAACAGAAGCTATAACAAACTGTCTGTCAGACCACAATGCAATGAGATTAGAACTCAGGATTAAGAAACTCACTCAAAACTGCACAACTACATGGAAACTGAACAACCTGCTCCTGAATGACTACTGGGTACATAATGAAATGAAGGCAGAAATAAAGATGTTCTTTGAAACCAATGAGAACGAAGGCACAACATACCAGAATCTCTGGGACACATTTAAAGCAGTGTGTAGAGGGAAATTTATAGCACTAAATGGTCACAAGAGAAAGCAGGAAAGATCTAAAATTGATACCCTAACATCACAATTAAAAGAACTAGAGAAGCAAGAGCAAACAAATTCAAAAGCTAGCAGAAGGCAAGAAATAACTTAAGATCAGAGCAGAACTGAAGGAGATAGAGACACAAAAAAACCCTTCAAAGAATCAATGAATCCAGGAACTGGTTGTTTGAAAAGATCAACAAAATTGATAGACCGCTAGCAAGACTAATAAAGAAGAAAAGCGGAGAGGCAATAAAAAATGATAAAAGGGATATCACCACCAATCCCATGGAAATACAAACTACCATCATAGAATACTATAAACACCTCTACACAAATAAACTAGAAAATCTAGAAGAAATGGATACATTCCTGGACACATACACCCTCCCAAGACTAAACCAGGAAGAAATTGAATCCCTGAATAGACCAATAACAGGCTCTGAAATTGAGGCAATAATTAATAACCTACCAACCAAAAAAAGTCCAGGACCAGATGGATTCACAGCTGAATTCTACCAGAGGTACAAAGAAGAGCTGGTACCATTCCTTCTGAAAATATTCCAATCAATAGAAAAAGAGGGAATCCTCCCTAACTAATTTTATGAGGCCAGTATTATCCTGATACCAAAGCCTGGCAGAGACACAACAAAAAAAATTTTAGACCAATATCCCTGATGAACATGGATGCAAAAATCCTCAATAAAATACTGGCAAACCAAATCCAGCAGCACATCAAAAAGCTTATCCAACATGATCAAGTTGGCTTCCTCCCTGGGATGCAAGGCTGTTCAACATAAGCAAATCAGTAAATGTAATCCATCATATAAACAGAACCAAAGACAAAAACCACATGATTATCTCAATAGATGCAGAAAAGGCCTTTCACAAAATTCAACAGCCCTTCATGCTAAAAACTCTCAGTAAATTCGGTATTGATGGAACGTATCTCAAAATAATAAGAGCTATTTATGACTGACCCACAGCCAATATCGTACTTAATGTGCAAAAACTGGAAGCATTCCCTTTGAAAACTGGCACAAGACAGGGATGCCCTCTCTCACCACTCCTATTCAACATAGTATTGGAAGTTCTGGTCAGGGCAGTCAGGCAGGAGAAAGAAAGAAAGGGTATTCAGTTAGGAAAAGAGAAAGTCAAATTGTCCCTTTTTGCAGAGACATGATTTAGAAAACCCCATTGTCTCAGCCCAAAATCTCCTTAAGCTGATAAGCAACTTCAGCAAAGTCTCAGGATACAAAATCAATGTGCAAAAATCACAAGCATTCCTATACACCAATAACAGACAAACAGAGAGCCAAATCATGAGTGAACTCCCATTCACAGTTGCTTCAAATAGAATAAAGTACCTAGGAATCCAACTTACAAGGAATGTGAAGGACCTCTTCAAGGAGAACTACAAACCACTGCTCAATGAAATAAAAGACAACACAAACAAATGGAAGAACATTCCATGCTCATGGATAGAAAGAATCAGTATCATGAAAATGGTACTTTTTTTTTTTTTTTTTTTTTTTTTTTTTTTTTACCAAAACAGAGATGTAGACTAATGGAACAGAACAGAGCCCTCAGAATTAATACCACACATCTACAACCATCTGATCTTTGACAAACCTGACAGAAACAAGAAATGGGGAAAGGATTCCCTATTTAATAAATGGTGCTCGGGAAAATTGGCTCATATGTAGAAAGCTGAAACTGGATCTCTTCCTTACACCTTATGTGAAATTTAATTCAAAATGGATTAAAGACTTAAATGTTAGACCTAAAACCATAAAAACCCTAGAAGAAAACCTAGGCAGTTACATTCAGGCATAGGCATGGGCTAGGACTTCATGACTAAAACACCATAAGCAATGGCAACAAAAGCCAGAATTGACAAATGGAATCTAATTACACTAAAGAGCTTCTGCAGAGCAAAAGAAACTACCATCAGAGGGAACATGCAACCTACAAAATGGGAGAAAAATTTTGTAATCTACCCATCTGACAAAGGGCTAATATCCAGAATCTACAAAGAACTTAAACAAATTGACGAGAAAAAATCAGCCCCATCAAAAAGTGGGCAAAGGATATGAACAGACACTTCTCAAAAGAAGACATTTATGCAGCAAACAGACACATGAAAAAATGCTCATCGTCACTGGCCATCAGAGAAGTGCAAATCAAAACCACAATGAGATACCATCTCACACCAGTTGGACTGGTGATCATTAAAAAGTCAGGAAACAGCAGGTGCTGGAGAGGATGTGGAGAAATAGGAACACTTTTACACTGTTGGTGGAACTGTAAACTAGTTCAACCATTGTGGAAGACAGTGTGGCGATTCCTTAAGGATCTAGAACTAGAAATACCATTTGACCCAGCCATCCCATTACTGGGTATATACCTAAAGGATTATAAATCATGCTGCTATAAAGAAACATGCACAAGTATGTTTATTGTGGCACTATTCACAATAGCAAAGACTTGGAACCCACCCAAATGTCCGTCAGTGATAGACTGGATTAAGAAAATGTGGCACATACACACTATGAAACACTATGCAGCCATAAAAAGGGATGAGTTCATGTCCTTTGTAGGGACATGGATGAAGCTGGAAACCATCATTCTGAGCAAACTGTCGCAAGGACAGAAAACCAAATACCGCATGTTCTCACTCATAGGTGGGAATTGAACAATGGGAACACTTGGACGCAGGGTAGAGAACATCACACACTGGGACCTGTCGTGGGGTGGGGGTAAAGGAGAGGGATAGCTTTAGGAGATATACCTAATGTAAATGACGAGTTAATGGGTGCAGCACACCAACATGGCACGTGTATACATATGTAACAAACCTGCATGTCGTGCACATGTACCCTAGAACTTAAAGTATAATAAAAATTAAAACGAAGGGAATGCTGACACATGCTACAGCGTGGATGAACCTTGAAGATATTTTGCTAAGTGAAGTAAGCCAGTCACCAAAGGACAAATCTTATAAAATTCCACTTATATGAGGTTCCTAGAGGTGTCAAATTCATAGAGAACGCAAGTAGAATCATAGTTGCTAGGGGTTGGTGGGAAGGGAGAATGGGAAATTATTGTGTACTGGGTACAGTTTCAGTTTGTGCAGATGAGAAGGTTCTGGAGATGGATGGCAGTGATGGTTGCACAACACTGTGACTCTACTTAATGCCACTAAACTGTACACTTAAAAATTGTTAAAATGGCAGATTTTATGCTTATGTTACCACAGTAAAAAATTTTGCAAGTGGTTGCCTCTGGAGAATGAGAGTCAGGGATGGGGAAGAGGAGACTGCTATTTTTCATGATATGCTTATAGAATGATTTTTAAAACTACATAGATGTATCATTTTGTTTTAAAAAGTAATTAATTTATTCAAATATGTACGTGAAAAGAATGTTCGTTGTCGGAAAGAACAGCAGCCTAAATGGCTACCAGTAAGTATTAGGTCAGAAAATTAAGCTATATCCATACAGTAGAATGCAACACAGCCTTTAATAAGATATTGAAAATCAAGGCCCACTGCAGTGGCTAATTTAACACCTGTAATCCCAGCACTTTGGGAAGCTGAGGCAGGTGGATCCCCTGAGCTCAGGAGTTCAAGACCAGCCTGGGCAACATGGCAAATCCCTGTCTCTAAAACATTAGCCTGGTGCAGTGGCGTGCGCCTGTAGTCCCAGCTACTTGGGAGGCTAAGGTAGGAGGATTGCTTGAGCCCAGGAGGCAGAGATTGCAGTGAGACAAGATTGCACCACTGCACTTCACACACTGCAGCCTGGGTGACAAGAGCGAGACCCTGACTCAAAAAAAAAAAAAAAAAAATCAAATATGTTCACGTATATTACGTTGGGGAGAGAAGGGATATAAAGGTCTCAGCAAAGCTTTTTGAATCTCAGGGTTTAGTCTTTTTTGTGTTTATATGGTTAAACTGAATGGTTTTTGTTTTCTAAAATATTTTTATGGATGACTAGTTAGTCATGTATGTATGTAGTAGCCTTCTCATAAAAATACTCTGATTTTAATTCTTAAAGGAGGAAAACGGCAAACCAGTTAAATCTCAGGGAATTCCTACTGTGTGTCCAGTTTCACGATCCTCAAATGAAGCAACTTCCCCATACCATTCCCGAAGAAAGATGAGGAAACTTCGAGATCATAATGTCCGAACTCCTTCTAACCTAGACATCCTAGAGCTCCACACAAGGGAGGTCCTCAAAAGATTAGAGATGTGTCCATGGGAAGAGGCAAGTATTATGTTTCATGACAACAAAAAGAAACTTGGCTGTTCCTTAAAGTCTTTAAAGGCTTAATAAGAGAATATAGTCTGACTGTTGTTGATATCTAATCTTGGCTGCAGCATTGTAGAGATCAACCAGTAGTTATGCCTGTGACAGGGAGCGGTGCTAAATCTTTCTAGGTTTTAGTGTAGAATTTG
Source organism: Macaca nemestrina (assembly GCF_043159975.1). NCBI lineage: Eukaryota > Metazoa > Chordata > Mammalia > Primates > Cercopithecidae > Macaca > Macaca nemestrina. The sequence continues at coordinate 18,887,018 of NC_092128.1, forward strand.
AATGAATAGACCTCATTCGATTGCTGATACGTTTATTGAGTCTTTAGCAAGTACCACTTCCTCTTCTAGGCTCTGGAGAACATTGTGAGCAAAACTTAAGTCCCTGCCCCTCATGAAGCTTCCATCCTAGTTCAAGCTGGAAGGATGGGGAGACAGAGACATATACTAAAATAATACAATTTCAGATGATAAGTGTTACTTTAAAAACCCAAAACAATAGAACAACAGAATAAAGAGGGATGAGGTAAAGCTGGCTGCCTTAGCTAAGGTGGTCAGAGAGTCTCTCAGGTTTGAACCGACAGCTGAATAACAAATAGGAAGAAGTCAAATGGTTACTCGGTGGTTGGAGGAATCACATTACAGGCAGAGGAAGAGCAAATGCTGAAAGCCTCTGCTTGAGCCAGCAGTCAGCCTGGAGGACTGTTAGACTGGGAGACTGTCAGACGAAACTCTTAAACTTTGTGAAGTGCTGGCCTACTGGACAAAGAAGAAAGTGGAAGGCAGTAATGAGATCAGTGTAGCACCTTTGCAGAACATGGTAGTGACTTTCTAGTGAGCTCTGCATCATCCATACTTTTACATCCCAAGTAGGGGATAAGCAACCATTTTAAATGAGTAAGATCGAAGAACCAGGTGCTGTGGTGTGGGCCTGTAGTCCCAGCTACTTAGGAGACTAAGTCAGGAGGATCATTTAAGCCCAGGAGTTTAAGGCCAACATAGCTAGATCCTGGCTTTTTAAAAAAAAACAAAAAACCCATATATAAAAAACTTTCTTAAATATTTTAAATTGTATGTAATTATATTGTTTTAAAATTATGTTGTTCTAAACTGTAATCATCAGAGAAGATTAAGCTTATTATGAAAGGTTCTATTTATTATTAAGGGAAAAATCACTATGAAAAGGAAGTCTTTTTTCTACATTAAAAACCAGCTACTACCTTTATGTCGCATGGTGACCCTTGTTCGTAGTGGTAGCAGCGTGGTGACCTGTAAGTTGCTGACTCGGTATTAGATGAAGGATGGGTGAATGGAAAGGCCCAGTAGCTAGCACTTTAGCAGGAAGAAGCAAGGGGAAGAGAGCTAAAATACTCTGAGGCAGCACTTCTCCAGTTTTTCAGCTTTCTGTAAGAATGACATTTCTTTGAATTCACTTTATGCATATTTTATGTTTTACTTTCTAGAATGCATTTCGTGGTTAATGGCCCTCCAGAAAGATGAGCCATACTCTTGCTTTGGCTTTAGGAACTCTGGAGTGCCATACTGCTGCATATCCCCAAGCCCAGGTGGCTGCCTGTATCTTTGAGATGCAGAACCATGGGGGAGGTGGTGGTATACTGTATTCTTTCAGTCAAGCAGGGCTACCTGAAGGTGGATGGTAAGTAAGTTCTGCTTTTATATCTTCAGGACATCTTGAGCTCTAAACTGAATGGAAAATTCAACAAACATCTCCAACCATCTTCCACGGTACCTGAATGGAGAGCGAAAGATAATGATCTACGATTACTGCTGACAAATGGAAGAATAATTAAGTATGTAAAGTAAATCAGAGTATCAAATAGATTAATTTTCATTGGGTTTCCTTTGTTCATTTAACCCAGTGATCCTCAACCCTTTTGGCACCAGGGACCGGTTTTGTGGAAGACAATTGTTTCTCAGCCAGGGAATGGTTTTGGGATTAAACTATTCCACCTCAGATCATCAGGCATTAGATTCTCATAAGGAGTGTGTAACCCTTGGACATGTGTAGTTCACAATATGGTTCACGCTCCTGTGACAATCTAATGCTGCCACTGATCTGACAGGAGACAGAGCTGAGGTGGTAATGCTCACTGGCCCACTAACTAACCTCCTGCTGTGCGGCCCAGTTCCTCACAGGCCACGGACTGGTACCAGTCTATGGCCCAGGGGTTGGGGATCCCTGTTTAATCTGTAGTGAGCTCAGTGGCTCACACCCGTAATCCCAAGTTGATTTGGGAGTCTGAGGTGGGAAGATCTCTGCGACTAGGAGTTTGAAACTAGCCTGGGCAACTTAGCGAGACTCCATCTCTACAAAAAACTAAAACTAAATTAGCTGGGTGTGGTGGCCATGCCTGTAGTCCTGGCTGCTTGAGAAACTGAGGTGAGAGGATCGCTCGAGCCCAGGAGTTCAAAGTTACAGTGAGCTATGATTGCACCACTACACTGCAGCCAGGGCAACAGAGCAAGACCCTGTCTCAAAAAACAAACAAAAAACAAACCTCAGATCCCTAGTACATACACAGTTGATTGAAATATGGGGACAATGTTTCCATTCTCTACTCTTTGTAAATTAAGGGAGAGGGGAATAAATACTGTTTGGCTACAGAGTCTTGCACTATATTCTAACTTGATTATATTTACTTCTTGATACAGAGATGAAAGACAGCCCTTTGCAGATCAGAGTCTTTATACAGCAGATAGTGAAAATGAAGAGGATAAAAGAAGGACAAAAAAGGCAAAAATGAAGATAGAAGAGCGTTCAAGAATAGAGGGAGTAGAAAATGAAGAATCTCAAAAACCACTGAACAGTATGTTTTAATGGTTATTTTAAAGATCTTTTCATTACTAATATAATATGTAAAGTAACTTGCTAATTTTGAAGTTCTTAAGTTTATAATAGCAGAAAAGTTTTGTGTCCCTAAAACTGTCTTGAAAAATCTGAAGTATGTCTGAGTAGTTCACCCATCAGAGAAGTGCTGAACATGAATGCCCAGTGAGGTGTAGTGGCCAGGCATGGTGTTCTCAGTGAGGGGGATGTATGTGGATTAGGGATGCACTCCTCTAGTCAGTTTTTAAAGAGTCGCTTGAAAGCTCATGCATATTATAGGCCTCTACTCCCCAAAATAAAAGTTTCAAGTTTAATTTAATTTTACATATAACTTCAGGTACCATGTATATGGTTTTCAGAATTAGGAAGTATATATGATTAGCTAATCTGAAGCTGTTAGTAATCCATGTATTGTGGTTTTAATTGATTACTTGTTGACAAGAAGGTCTTTACTGGGTTATTAATTGGTTATCATCAGTATGGCAAAATAGTAACACTCCTTCTCCTTAAGGTCTTTCTTCTTTGAATTAAGCCTTAATTTCTCAACATATTTCAGGATCTCTGTATTCCTTTCTATTTTAAAAAGTAGTTCGAATGAATATTTTGGTACTTGACAAATAAATGTTTCAGATAACTAACATTTTTTTTGTTTGTTTGTTTTTTGTTTTTTTTTGGAGACGGAGTCTAGCTCTGTTGCCCAGGCTGGAGTGCAGTGGCCAGATCTCAGCTCACTGCAAGCCCCGCCTCCCGGGTTCACGCCATTCGCCACCTCGCCCGGCTAATTTTTTTTGTATTTTAATAGAGACGGGGTTTCACCGTGTTAGCCAGGATGGTCTCGATCTCCTGAACTCGTGATCCGCCCGTCTCGGCCTCCCAAAGTGCTGGGATTACAGGCTTGAGCCACCGCGCCCGGCCAGATAACTAACATTTAATCCATGTTGAACACCCCAGTTCCTGCTAATTTGAGTAAAATTGGCACTGCTGTAGTTGGTGACTCTGCCTTTGCACACATGCCAGGTGCTAATCAACAGGAATCCATCGAACCATTGCTCTATGTCAGTGCCTCATGAAAGAGAAAGCCCAGTTTATAAGCATGTTGAATTCACTATCTACGTGAATGCTTTTTATGTTTGGGAAAGTTATCTTTTTGTTTTCTAATGATACAACTAATGCAAAAGGAGAAGTGTGAAACGCATCTAGTAGCTAATTTTAGTTTCAACATTTTTCTTCTGGAAAGAAATATAAAACAGTCAATGTATCCAAATAAGGAATATATAATTATGGAAATACCACACTTAATATTTGAGAATATACTTCAGTCTGTATCTTGGCCAATTATGGAGAAAGACCTTAAGGGGAGAAAGAATAAAGAAAATAAAAGTGAAAAAGGAAGGTAGAGCAAGAGATTGAGAGACATCACAAGCTGGGTGGACTTTAAATATCACTTTGTCACCTTGTTCATCATAGTCAAATGACTTTCTATTTTTCTCTCATCTTTTCATTCTTTTTCAGGGTTTTTTACACGTGTGAAATCAGAACTCAGGAGTAGATCATCCGGATATTCTGATATTTCTGAGTCAGAAGACTCTGGACCCGAGTGCACTGCACTGGTACGCCTGAGACCCCGTGGCTTGTACGTTATTTGATGGAAAGATGAGCATCACGTAACTTCTCCTGGAAGGAAGGCAAATGACAGCTTTTCTCAAAGCTTGTCTCTCTGACTTATGTAGCCCAGGGTCTTCTGTGGTGGTCAGTGTACACACACGCCATCATGTGACCATTCACATTTGAGACATAGAGCTTTTGTCTGGTTTTGGAAAGGGTAGAGGGAGAGACTCCTTTGCTTATACTATCCTTGTTTCATATTTCTCATGGATTATGTTTTATTTTACCTTGAAGCTTATACTGTGTATTTTTTTAAGGTAGTATGTTCAGCTAGTTAATAGAGATTATCATTTTTTTCCATGTGAAATACAGAAATAATTCCATGATAATTAAGATTCTGACTTTCCCTAGATGTATAAAATCTTTTTGGACTAATTTATACAGACTTGGTCAATTTCTTATGTAGCTTTGTTTCGTGTAATTACTATCTCAGAAAAATAACTTTACCACTGAAGAGTCTGAAAGTTCAGGTGATGAAAAGAAACAAGAAATAACATCCAACTTTAAGGAGGAATCTAATGTGATGAGGAACTTCCTTCAAAAGAGCCAGAAGCCATCTAGAAGTGAAATTCCAATTAAAAGGTAGGCTTGCTGATAGTAGTAAGTCTTATTATATTGTAAGAAATACTATGAAAATTTTTTTTAGTTTTACATTTTACCAAAAATGTCATCAGAAAAAATAGACTCCGTTTTTGTGTCATCTCCTCTTTAGGGAATGTCCTACCTCGACGAGCACAGAGGAAGAAGCTATTCAGGGCATGCTGTCTATGGCAGGGTTGCACTATTCCACTTGTTTACAAAGGCAGATACAAAGCACAGACTGCAGTGGTGAAAGAAACTCTCTCCAGGATCCCAGCAGCTGCCATAGCAGTAACCCTGAGGTTAGGCAGTTGTATCGCTATCATAAACCAGTGGAATGTGGTAAGAAACATAAAATATCCGTCTCTAAAAAGTAACATATGGTGCCCAACTTAATGGCTCAATAATCCTCATTTAGGTTAGAGATTATGAATAAGCATCTTTAGTTGGAAATGTGTTAAGAAGGTTGACCAAAAAAAAAAAGCACAATGCTGACATATCATGTAAGATGGAAGCAGAAGACCTCAAAATGTAAATTACTTGGGATTGACAATTGCGTTCACTAGCATCATTCTTCCATTGTTACTGCAAGCTAGTTAGTATTATTTCCCTTTTACAGACAGGTTGATCAGAGTGGAAGGAGGAGTGTTTTGGTGCCTTAAATGGTCAACTAAGCTTGAACAATCAGCCCTTTTTCCTTTTATGAGAGGAAAAACAAGTTTTGAACTGTTTCTTTCTGATTGAGGCTATTCTTTCTCCTACTTGAAAAGAAAGTATTAGGAAAAGAGAATGGACTCAGTGGCAGTGTTAGGCATGCCACATAGTGTTTTCTTCTTTGTGCCTTTAAAGAAAATGTTTGTATCCCAAAAAGCCTGAGGACAACTGGGGAGAAAATAGTACTATATTAAAATTGAATGCTTATATAATAATTGTGTTTGATCCTACCCGAGGAGCCTGACATCCATTTCACTGAAATAATTTTTATTTATTTATTTATTTATTTATTTATTTATTTATAGACTGTCTCACTCTGTTGCCCAGGCTGGAATGCAGTGGCACAAATATGGCTCACTGTAACCTCAACCTCCAGGGCTCAAGCAATCTTCCTGTCTCAGCCTCCCAAGTAGCTGGAACTACAGATATATGTCACCACACCTGGCTAATTTTTTGATATTTTGTAGAGACAGGGTCTCAACTATGTTGCCCAGACTGGTCTCCAACTCCTGAGCTCAGGTGATCCTCCTGCCTCTGCTTTCCAAAGTGCTGAGATTACAGGTGTGAGCCACCATGCCTGGTTATTTCACTTAATTCTTAAAACAATACTTGTAGGTAAAATTACTCCCATTTTACTGGTAAAGGAAATAAGACTTAGTAAAACTAATTTAACTTAACTTGTCCGTACTTCGCATAGCTATTATTCAGTGGTATTGGAATTTGAAGCCAGGACCATCTGATCTCAAAGTCTTTGCTTATTGTATAAGAGGAAATTGAAGTTTGGAGAGAAAGTTGCCTAAAGTTGCTTTGGTAATGGAATAACTCAATTTCAAATCTGGGTTTGCCTGTTTTTCTACTGCACCATTTTGTCTTCCTTTAGTCCTTTGAACACTTTCATGGAAATACTGCAAAATTCAGGCAAATACCTGCCTTTATTCTATGTGGAAAAATGTACCATTTTTAGAGAGAATTATTGCATTGGTTTTACATATACAATAGGTGGCCATAGAATTTGATTCTGTATCGCTGGGCGCAGTAGTTCATGCCTGTAATCCCAGCAGTTTGGGAGGCTGAGACGGGCGGATCACCTGAGGTTGGAAGTTCAAGACCAGCCTGACCAACAAGGAGAAACCCCATCTCTACTAAACATACAAGAATTAGCTGGGCGTGGTGGCACATGCCTGTAATCCTAGCTTATTTGGGAGGCTGAGGCAGGAGAACTGCTTGAACCTGGGAGGTGGAGGTTGCAGTGAGCCGAGATCACGCCATTGCGCTCCAGCCTGGGCAACAAGAGCGAAACTCTGTCTCAAAAAAAAAAAAAAAAATTTGATTGTAGATCTTCCAGCATGTAGCCCAAAACCCATCATATAAAGACGGTCTTTGAGGCTGGTCTGAGTGTGGTGGTGTTTATAACTAATTGATCACAAACAATTATAGATTTATTTGTTCCTTCTCCATCTCACTGCTTCACTTGTCTAGCGAATGAATGAATAAATGAAGACAGTCTTTGAGAGAATCAAAAGAATTAGCATAATAGGTTATGAGCTGGTGACTTTTTGTTTTTGAGAGGGAAAGACATATAGTGAAGGTAAAGGTATGCAAATAAGTATCTAAAGAGTTAATGTGTTTTTAAATAAAATGTCAACATAAATTTGCTTTTTTTTTTCACCCCCAAGATGGAATCTCACTCTGTTGCCTAGGCTGGAATGCAGTGGCATGATTTCAGCTCACTGCAACCTCTACCTCCCGAGTTCAAGTGATTCTTGTGCCTCAGCCTCCCAAGTAGCTGAGATTACAGTCGTCTGCCACCACACCCAACTAAATTTTGTATTTTTAATAGAGATGGGATTTCACCATGTTGGCCAGGCTGGTCTTGAACTCCTGACCTCAAGTGATTCACCTGCCTCGGCCACCCAGAGTGTTGGGATTACAGGCATGAGCCACCGCACCCAGCCTGCTTTCATTTTTAAGCATTAGGCTAATTTTGTCATTTCATATCAAGTTTGTGCAAAGTTAATTAAACTAAAACTTCTCTTTAGGATACCATGTCAAGACTGAAGATCCAGACTTGAGGACTTCCTCCTGGATTAAACAGTTTGATACTTCCAGATTTAATCCTCAGGTATATTCAAAGTTTGAAACGTTAAAAGGAGATTTTAAATGGTCATTAACGTAGTTTTTGCTTTCTTTTTTAAAACTGTAACAACCAGTTATCAACTGCTAGATCTAGGCAGCCAAAAAATTACAGTTAAATGCACATTTGAACAATTGTCCATTTTGAGAGATGCCGAAATGATGACTAACATAAGGCTCATGGATAGAATGCCATCTGGAAAAAAATAATTTATTCAAGGAAGCAGTTAAACCACTGGCTGCCAACTTTGCCCTGTAGGTTATATCGGTTAGATTGAAATATTCAAGGAAAAGAAGAATATCATATCTTTTTAATCTCTGATCTGTTTCTTGAACAGTTTTGGATACCAAATTTCTTTGAGCATTTGATGAAAGTTACAGATTATCTTTCTGTCAAAAACATCCATGATAAACACAACTTTTGCTTACATTACTCACCATTTGTGCTACTACCACCCCCTCTTGCCCCAGACCATTCATTGATTCCAGATGAAGAACCGTTGCTATAAGAGAAAAACCTGGATGTTTTAGGATCCCAGAATATTAATGCTTATGCCAAACAAAATGAGCCCAAAGTAGCAGTTTTGAAAAAACTAAAACTTTACCAGCAGCACTGAACAAGGAAAGTGATACAACCTTTTGCTGCAAACGCTGGAAAACGGCAACCAAAGAAAGAAAGTTCTCATGTGGCACTGTGGGGCCCCAAACCCCTCTACCCTAAGCACACGTAAGAAAGAAAGTATATCAGCAAAGGCAGAAATATTGCCTCTAGTTCTCTTTTAAGTGAAGAAACATTTGTGGGTGAGAAGAGAAGGAGGGAAGAGGAGACAGGGGAACTTGAGTCGACTGTTTAAGAAGTGAAGGGGAAATCTCTTGTGAATAAAGCTTTCACATAGCACTGAAAGACCTCAGCAGAAGTGAAAAGGGCCTCCTGGGTTTTGCCATCTTCCAGAGCCCTGGGTTGACTGGAGGAATGGACTACAATCCCTGCAGGAGGAGATATCTGTGTATATAGACAGAAAAGACTCTACCCCTAAATATGGAACATCATGAATCTCTGAGTAGTGGAATTATGGGTGGTTTTTATTAATTTTTTTTAATTTGGCTTATCTATATTTTTTAAATATTTAAGCAATTACTTTTTTTCTTTTTTTTTGGGAGACGGAGTCTCGCTCTGTTGCCCAGGCTGGAGTGCAGTGGCCGGATCTCAGCTCACTGCAAGCTCCGCCTCCTGGGTCTACGCCATTCTCCTGCCTCAGCCTCCCGAGTAGCTGGGACTACAGGCGCCCGCCACCTCGCCCGGCTAGTTTTTTGTATTTTTTAGTAGAGACGGGGTTTCACTGTGTTAGCCAGGATGGTCTCGATCTCCTGACCTCGTGATCCGCCCGTCTCGGCCTCCCAAAGTGCTGGGATTACAGGCTTGAGCCACCGCGCCCGGCCAGCAATTACTTTTATAAGAAGAAGAGGCAAGTTTTGTTTTTTTTTTAAAGGAAGGCTTTGTGAGTATACGTTCTTTGACTAGAAGTATACATTCCAGAGTCAAAGGTCATAAGAAATCTCATTATACTTTTCAGTATATAATTTTATAGTGCCTCACTGTAGCTGGTCATAAAGTTTATCACTTATTAACACTATAGGATTCATTACATAATGTAAGCTATTATTTAAATCTGGCTGTTCTTTTTATAATTGTTTTTGAAAATAAATGAAAACACAGAGGACGGATGATTAGCATAATGAAAACTGGTTTCATGAAACATTCACACTGTAGTGTACTCTGTTCACATCTAGTCTGTTCCTTTCTCTTTTTAATGCTGATTATGACACTCTCCATTAATTTCAAGACTCACCAATCAGTAGCGTTTTTTTGCCTCCTGAAAGTTTACTCAATAGTCTTAAGAGACTGAAAGAGTGGTTGTAGTAAAAGGAAAACACCAAGCTTGGGACCCTGGATCTAAGGATTTCCTAGCAAAAAAATACAGTGGAGATGAACCTGACAAAAGATAGATTCTAAAAAAGAACATGGCACATGAGAGGTCCAAGGGAGCTGTGACGTGTCAAGGAAGTGGGAGATCCGTTCCCCCAGCTCAGGGTCCCTGTGTGGCATGTGCTCACTGAGCGGAGTAGCAAGTGGGGTGTGTTGCCTGTTTACATTGTTTTCTCTCACTCTCTCTCTCGCCGCCTTAACTTACGATGCAACTTCAAGACCCGAGTCCTTCAGAGCTACTGAGATGACATGATGCGGGAGTGGTCATCTGTGGCTAATAGATGTTAAGAAAATCAGAATTCAGTAGTTTGTTTCTTCTCTTACTTGACTTTGCCAGTGCATAGAGAGCTTAAATACCTCATTTAAACCCTAAAAATTCAGCCTCATTTCCTTCCTCCTCCTTCAGGATCTAAGTAGAAGCCAGAAATGCATCAAAAAGGAAGGTTCATCAGAAATTAGTCAGAGGGTACAAAGTAGGAATTATGTGGACAGCAGCGGCTCAAGCCTTCAGAATGGAAAGTATATGCAGAATTCAAACCTGACTTCGGGAACATGCCAGCTAAGTAATGGCAGTCTAAGCCCAGAAAGGCCAGTTAGTGAAACTTCCTTCTCCGTGCCCCTTCACCCCACCAAGAGACCGGCATCAAATCCACCACCTATCAGCAACCAAGCAACAAAAGGTAACTTTCACACACGTATAGAGGAAGTATATTTCTGACTGTATGTGATGGTCATCGTGGCAGTTGAGGTGTAGTCTCTACACTCAAGTTGTTCAACATCTCATGCATCGTGATGCCAGTATACACAAGCTACTACAGGAGCAAAGAAAAAGGATCCCCAAATCAGCTCTGAGGAGCAAAAGACATCCTAAAATCAGATGCTCAGGGATTAGCCAGGCTGAATTGGGGAAAGTGACAAAATAGACAGCTTTGAAGGCAGAGGATTGAGCCTGAGGCAGGGCACAAAGGGGAGAAACAGGATATGGGGTATTTGTGAAGTGGTAGTCTGTTTTGTTGCCTAAGCATAGTGTAATGCAGGATAGGGAAGAACCCAGGCTGAAGAGCAGGTAGACCAGACGGTGGGAAGGCCTTGGGAGTCTTGTGAGGGCCTAGTGTGCTGAGGTGGAAGGGTTTTAAACAGCGGAAGTCTAGAAGTACGACTTTGTCCATGCAGAACACCTGAGGGCTGGCTTCCCATAAAGAAAGCTCCCCTCGTAGTCTTCCAGGGGCTCTCTTAAGTGTGCTTTTCATTGTTATTTACACTTCTTTTGGTGTTTTATAGGTAAACGTCCAAAAAAAGGAATGGCAACAGCCAAACAACGTCTTGGGAAGATCCTTAAGTTGAACAGAAATGGCCATGCACGTTTCTTTGTGTGACAGAGCTGCCGTTGCAGCCATTCTTCCCTTTGGAGACCAGTCTAGGGGTGCAGGAGCCTGGAGCTTCCGCTGTCCCCTTGCCTGGAGCAGTTTGTGTGTATAGTAAGAACACTGCCCGAAGAACAGAATGAACCCGATGCTGCATTTTCACTGTGCCACACCCACTCAGCAATAACCATTTTGGACCTGGTGGGGGAGAGGAGGAAGGAGGGTAGAACCTTAAAAAGAGACCTCGAACTGGAAAGGGTCTCTTGTCAGGGCTTGAATTTTATTTTGTTGTTGGTAGTGTCTTGATGTATTTTCAGTGGTAGGGTAAAGAATTATCAATAATTTATTTAACAGATTTTTTTTTAAAGTTAACAGCTTTTAAATTCTTTTTTTAAAGCTATTTATTTGGAAGATTTCTGGAGAAATATCTCACTAATTTAGATGTAAGAATGTGAAGGTTTTTAAATTATTTTTGATAGTGTGTGTGTTACATGTGGGGAAGAGCCACGGTAACAGTAACTAGTCTGGACTCTTAAATTTGATATTCAGGTTAAAGTCTTAAACAGGGATTTGATGCATTAATTATTTTAAATTAAGATGTATATGAAAATCATTTTATTTTATATATTTCATGTGTTTTTTATAAGCTATTAGCTTCGCTTTTGCTAACATACAAGGTGCATACTGTTATCCAGGTTGATTACCTTATATCCCACCTTCCCTCTGCACTCCCTATCATTTTGTGATGACCCAGTGAGACTCTTCTCTTTGCAGGGAAATACTTTCTTAGCCAATGTGTAAGAACTCCATAAAAGATCCCTCATTTCTCATTTCGTTTGACATTGTGATTTTCTTCTCAATATTAAAAAAAATAGGCTTTTGCATTTTCATTTCTGCTGATGATATCTGGGTCCCAAAGAGAACAGCTTTAATATCTTTTTCCTACTTGTGGGAAAAGTATTATAAGTTTGGTTAAATTGTCATGTTTATAGTTTTTCCAAATACATTTGTAACTACAACAGGCCTTCTTCGTACTGCTGGTGTTGGACAACAGGACTGACACCTGCTGCGGAGGTTATATCTTATGATGCTTTTATTCTCCATACCTGATTTGTTGGAAAATGTTATTTGACTTAGGATATTCAAATCTGCATAATAAGCCGTAATATAATAGGATTAATACTACATTAAGTTGTATAGAAGCAAGCATGTTGGAATAGCTCTTTTGTGTGTATTTTTTTTTTTTATTTCTTAATTTTCAAAGAATTACTTAAGATATGGATTTGGAGTAAAATAGGTGCTTTTGGCAGTTTCTTCTATCTATCCTAACCTGACCAGTGCATATTGAGGTTAAGTATCTGGTTAAACTTTAAGGTAATCACTTATTTCCTTTATGTATGATTTTTACTAAATGCCAGTTTTCAGTTGCTTTTAGTAGCTTCTATTTTCCCTTTTTTCCCTCAGTGGCATAAAAATAAGTGATTTCTGGGGATGAGGCAGAAATGTTCCCAAGTCTGACAATAGAGCATTTTACAAATTCCTACAAAGAAAATATAGACAAATAGATAAAATTTATTTTTATGGAGAAGAAGTATGGCCGTATTGTGGATTGTCTTTTTTTACTCAGCAAGATAGCAGGACTTACCCTTCTCTATTAAGTATCACTTGAATTGCTAAGAAGAAAAAAGTCTGTACCATCATCTTTCATGGTTGCATTCAAATGTGTATTTTCAAAGAGAAATACTTCTTAGTGTCCCCATTCCAAAATGTCATGGGATAAATATGAAATAGTTTATGAAGTAGCCTTTCTGGTTCAGAGTGACTGGACCAAAGTCTGAATCTTATCTGGGTATCAGGAAAAATAATTTTTATGGAAATCCTCAGTGTCTATTAACAACCCATGTAAACCCTGTCTACACTATGCCAAAACCAGTGGAAAGATGGGTAGAGTCATCTTATCTCAGGATGTCAAAAATCTGGGTTTGACTGATTCTCCTACCTTCCCACACAGTGTATTCTTGTGATGTGTTGGTTTTCTGTAGATCCTGAGTTGGTGTTACAATAGTCATGTTTTTATTTGAGGTTAAGAAATAAGAGGTATAAGAGCTATAATTTCCTTTTCCTGTTATATCATGATCTGGGTTTTCTTTTTTCCTTTATGTTTTTCACAACTCTGAATATTTTCAGTTTATTTAGCCACAAAAATTAAAATGAAAATTTATTTTTATGAATTAAAATGAAATTTAATTTATTTTTATGAATTAAAATTGTGGCCAGTATCCACTGTGTCCTTAGGCTGAGAAGTACTAATTTTGAGTAGCCCGTATGTGGAATTCTAAAGTGAAGGTACTGTGGATTCATTTTTAGTAGTTTTAGCCCCTTAAGTGTGGCTAGGTTAGAAAACTTTCAACAAGGTAATAGAAGCACTTGAATAGAATCCATGTATCTTTTTCTGAATTGGTGACAATTCAGCCATTGATCTGGTGACTCCTAGTCAAACCTCTTATAACATTACTGGCCGTGATGCATCCCTTTAGCTCATGGAAATGACTGAACTTTGTGGTAACTGCTGCCAGTACCTGGGCTTTATTAACAGTCATAGAGAACCTCATTTATACCAGACAGACACAGCAACTTAGGAAGACAGCATTGATAGCATTTAGCTAGTCGTAAGCAAATACCAATATGTAAAATTGAAAATCATGATTTAACATATGCAACTTTAATAATAGTAATAGATGATAATTTTCCTGTATTGTTTCAAATAAGTGACTGTTCAGCTGGGATCCACTGGATTATAATTCACAATGTCACATAATATTATGCTTTTCAATATTGATGAATGATGTAAACAATATAAAGTTGGCAGTTTGTAGTAGTTCAGTATCCTAGAAATACGTTGAACTTCGTAAGTATCAGTTCATTTTTAAGCATACAGAATTAAAGATTCTGACTGAACTCATAAACTCAGAGGAAACAAGCCCATCTTTATCACTAATTACTTAGCTTGAATACTTTTCTATTTTTAAATAATCCTAATTATTGCCTTTTCAATATAGTCTACTGTATTTATTCATATGGGATCAACAGGTATTTATCAAACATCTACTGTGTGCCCAGCACTACCTAGTACTGTGGGGGAAGATAAAGTTGCAGTTGTGGTCTCTGCCCTTGAAGGTATCTTCTCCAGGAAATTAGCAGTATTATTTTCACTTCTAAGCAAATGTGAGCAAAAGAGGACCCCTGTTCATTAAAAAACATCCTGAGGGCTGGGCGCTGTGGCTCATGTCTGTAATCCCAACACTTTGGGAGGCCGAGGCAGGCGGATCACAAGGTCAGGAGTTCAAGACCAGCCTGGCCAATAGAGTGAAACCCCATGTCTACTAAAAATACAAAAATTAGCTGGGCATGGTGGCAGGTGCCTGTAATCCCAGCTACTCGGGAGGCTGAGGCAGGAGAATCACTTGAACCTGGGAGTCAGAGGTTGCAGTGAGCCGAGATCGTGCCATTGCACTCCAGCCTGGGCGACGGAGCGAGACTCTGTCTCAAAAAAAAAAAAAAAAAAAAAAAAAAAATCCTAACTTTTTTAGTTTCAACTGAGATATGCCACTGTAGAAGTGAAAGTAATTTCACATTTAAGAAATGCTTCAACTTGGTAATTAATATGGTCATACAGGGACTTGGTATAGCATGCAAGGAAGCAGAAGACCTGGGCTTTTGTCCAAGTTCTGCCACTTAGTTATCAGCTGTGTTGTAACCTTGAATAAGTCACTTACTCTTTCTGACTCTTAGTTTCCTCATTTGTAAATTTGGATTAAAGTGTTTATTATGATAATCAACTAAGAAAAACAATCTATTAACACTTCATACATACAGAGAACTTATTAAGTTAAAACTGGTAATTAACGAATGCACCTTTATATATATTTTTAAATGAAAACTAATACTATTCATGGTGTTTATTTTATATCAAATATATGCCTAGAGGCATGCTACTTTAAAAATCCGAGGAATCTCCAACAAGGTGCTGGATTAAAATCAGAATTCGTGTTTGAAGTGGAAGAAAAATGAGGTTGTTTATGGATAAGAGAGTGAGAATGTGTATCCTCAAGTACGTTAAGATGATTTAACTGAAAGATGGCTTTAGGTTTTTCTTGAAGAATTAGGAAAGTACCATCCCCACAGATTCTGCATACTCTTCAGGTACTATATAAAGGTGAAGGAAGTCATGGAATTAAAATGACTTAGAAACTCCCCAGGGAACTTGTCAGGCGAATGAGGTGGTTAGAAGGGTGAGAATGCACAAAGACAGCTGCTGTGGGTTGGGTAACAACAGCTTGCTTGGTAGAGAGAAGCTACTGTAGGAAAGGAGGCTCCACCAGACGTCTGCAACAGACAAGATTCTTTCTGCCTTTTTCAAAAGATGCTCTCTGCAGCAGTAAGACTATAGGTAGAGTTGATTGGAATAATCATGTGACCCAGTATGCTACTGCTAGGCGTAATTATCAAAAATTCATTTTTCTCATTAAATATTAATACAGAGAGAAGCTAGAGCTCACCAGTCTTTTCCTGGTGTCCTAGACCTTCCTCTAAAGCAGTCTTGGGGAGCTTGAGCCTCAGATCTTTAGCCTAGACAGAGTGTCGCTGGTAAAGAAAGGAGACACAGTTGAAACCCAGAGTGGGCAGTGATTTGCGTGGGGAGACACAGTGGATCTGGGGCCTCTGACACTTTGCTTCCTAAAACAGTCCCCGGTTTTTGGCTTGCCCTATGGGATGATTTGCTGTGCTTCCTTGAAACCAGGTGGAAAGAAAGGGGAAGAATTAATTTTCTCATTCTGTTGCTGTTGAACGTAATGTAATCTTAATACTGTAGCCTTCCTAGAAGCCCTTCCCTCTTTTCCATGCTATAAAGTCAAATATTTGATACCCTTAGCATAAATTTTAAAAATTAAGGTCATTAGGAAGCAAATGTCTATTTCCAAAGCAATTAGCTTGTTGTGACTGACTGTGATTTTATTCTTCTATAGTATTTTTTCCCTCATTTTAATTGAGAGAAAATAATACTCTTTTGCAATATCCTTAGATTCTCCCCCTCACCCTGGTGCCCCTTCTAGTGTCTTGAGACTTTGTCTTAACAAGTATAACGTTACATTTTGTTGTTAAAACCTTTTCGAAACTATATTCAGTGATTCTTCCAAGTTTATCTGCTCTGCACTATTTCACTAATAAATCCTGGCTACCACGTAGCCCTTGACCTCCGAGTAGTTTACCTATGCAAGACCTGTGACACTCTGAATTCACTTCTCTTTCTTTCAGAAACTAGTCATAAATGGAGCTTAATTATAAAGGTAAAACTTGTCTCCAGCCAGTTTTATTTTGACCAGTTCCTTTTCAAAATGTCAGCTGTTTTCTCCAAGATTTTTCACCAAAACAGTGATCATAAGTGCTCAAAAATATAATACTTTGCAGGCATAAAATAACCCAGACATACTCTCATATTTCTTTGATGTATTTTGGTTGGTAAAACTTACCAGCATTAAATGTAAAATATAATGAGGAGTTAATTCCTTACCTAGTATCATTTCTTCCTTCTAAGATTCATAAGTAACCATTTATTTTTACAAAACTATGTATAACTTCCACATTATAGTCAGGAACCTGAGGTGTAACTTGCTAAGTGAACCCCAAGGTTATTTTATCTTGCAAAAGAAACCTAAACCAAACTAAGGGCCTTACAGTTTACAGTTAGACTGAATCAAAAGCTATAACCTCAATTTTTCCAAAAACAGCTTCTGACTGCAAAAGCAAGTCATACAGTTGTTAGGTATGAAATAGCACTGATCAGGAAATGCATCTTCACAGATGGGATTTCCTTCAGAAAAGACTTTTCTACTTTTAATATAAATTAAGCCATAACAGTTTCATGCTGTGGAAAGAGGGTGAAAAGGTTCATTTTAAGAGATTATATAATATGAACTTTCACATTTACTGTGAAATGTCTAACTTTGCCAGTGCTTCAGCAAGGTTTTTTGGGGGGTGATGGGGAGGGGTAGTATTGGTTTTAGGGGTTTCAAATCTGTGAAATTTGGAGAGGGGACAGTTGTTGGCTCTGGTATTTACTAGTTTTGTAGGAACGTTTTGCTAGCCTGACTGACTTTTCTTACTGATTTTTATGCCCACGGTCTGAGGGGACTGTTCTCCTTGTTTGGGGTGTCTGCAGAATAGTGTCTCGTCTGTTTGTATAGGCAGTCAGTGTGTGTGACGTGTGTCCTTTCAGTCCGGAAGCCCACTGTGTGACAATGGCGTGGGGTGTGGCTGGGAGGTGGGGTGCTGAAGCTTGAAGAGCATTTCTTTGCTGATTCATAACAGTATTTCCCATCTTTTGCCTGCAGGCAGGGAAAGTGTACAGTATTTATTTTGTTTCTGTTTTACTTTAAATTTGTAAGTCTTTAAGTAGCTTACATTGATTATTATAGGGGAGGACAAGTGACTTGTTTAAAGTTGTATTTAGTATTCTTTCCAATTTCTGTATTTTAAAATATTGAAATTAAAATTGTATTACTTCTGTTTTGATTTTTTTAGCACTCAGTGTATTTTTTGCTCATTTTGTTTGAAAGTATAAATGTTGAAACTTGTATAAAATGCGTCCTTGAAAGAAAAAGAATCGGAATTCTATATCTAATTCTGACTTTCTGTTCCCTTTTTCTGCTTCTTGAATCGTGGGAAATTATTTAAGAATGTGAAAAACTGGGTTCAGCGTCTGCTCCTTACTCTTTGTGAAGACTTCAGTGTGAAAAGTAATTGTCTTATTTTATTAGCAGTATTGCTGGGGATGAGTGATTGCTCAAAGAGAGGGAAGAATACAAAAGTATAATTGGCAAGATGAGGCTGAAACATAGAAACGGATGTAGGTACTTGGTGATGAACACACATCCCACAAATATTTCCTAACACCTGCAGTACAGTAGGCACTGTTTTAGCACTAAGGCTGCAGGAGTGAGCAAAGCCAAGTCCCAGGCCTCAAGGAGCTTGTGTGAGACACGAAAGGCAAGGGAGAGAGCCAGGGGTGGTGTGGTGGCCTGGCTGGCTGGTGAAGGTGGGAGTGTTAAGTGCACCCTCCGTGAGGAAGATGAGCTCAGTTTTGGATCCAGGATCTGAGAGAGAGGGATGATAGGGACCAGGAAAAAGATCTGGCCTCAGAGGAGATGAGATGAGAGAGGAACTCTGGATTAGGAAGGAAGGAGCCCTGCAGGCATCACTTACAGGGCAGAAGAGAAGCCTAAGAAGGAGACCAAGTGGGCAGGAAGTGTGTTCCCGAGGAGAAACTGAGCTCAGAGTCCCAGAAACCAAGTAACCAGAAGGACCAAAGACTATGCCCTCCCTCCCTCTAATATCTGCACAAGAACAGGGACGCCAAAGCCTGCACACCTAAACACATTTCCACCACTAAACGGTATCCACAAAAGCAGTTTGCATCTCTTGTGTCTGTTTTCATGAAATTGGTTGAAACCTAAAGCTGAACAAATCTGCTCCTTTTGTGAAAATCCATATACTCTTTGTAAATCTGGGTTGTCTGCCCTTCCCGAAGCTCATATGTAATGAAACAATGATCAGGACCTACTCTCCTTAGACTTTTCAGCTGATTATTGTGGTTTCACAGCAGTGAGATGGCATGAGACACATCACTGTGGGATGTTGATGATAAATGTCAATTATTTTAGAGTAGGAAGGATCAAATGCTATGTTACAGACGGGATTTGAAACAGGAGCCCTTACTATCTTTTATTTCATTCCATTTGAGTACTTACTGTGTGCAAGGATGTTTTTATTTCTTTCTCAAAATAACCCGGCAAGGTGGGTACTACATTCCTCATCCTACAGATGCATCCGATGCTCCGAGGGGTCAGTGACATTTCCAGGTTCGTATGAATACAGGCATTTTCAGTCTGTCTGACTCTAAAGACTCTTCTAAACTGTTTCTCTACGTATTTTTAATGATATACTTTTAATTAAGGAAGGAATAGATGGTCCTTAGGAATGGTTTGTGTTCTAAAAATTTCTTTGCAGGCGCAACCCACTTTGGGTTAAAAATGTAGTTTCTTGTGGAGGTTTTTTGTCACTCAGCTAACCTCTCTGAGTCCACTTTCCCAGGATCTGGGCACACTGAAGAAACGCTGGTCATCATCTAGAATTGAGCTCACCTTCTAGTGAATAACAGGCTGTAAATAAGTGACATGTGAGAAATGCTGTTAGGATACAGGAACCAAATGTGGATTTCCAGAGGCTCAGAGCTGGCATGTGAGTAGAGGGCATGCGCGGTGCACCCCTTCTACCCCTTTTGCTGGACCTAACTGTGGCCCCATGGGGCAGCGCAGCAGCCTCCCTCACAGCCTTGCCCACCCGGGCCGCTCCCTCCTCTCCTGCCCTCCACACTGAAGCCACATCCTGCCCCATCTTCTGCCCCAGCTCTGAAGGTGGTCAGCCCAGGTAAGGAGGAGAGGAAAAGGTCCTGCTCTGCCCACCATTTCTGATCCTGGGGTGCTGCCTTCCCATGTCTTGCAGAAGCACCATCCACATCTTCCTCTTGATCCACTCCTGGGCTCAAGTCTCTCCTTCCCTTGTCCAGACTCTTCCCAGCCTCCGTCTTCCAAAATGCCTTTACACTTTATAAAGTGCTAATTCTGAAATTTTATAAATTCAAAAGTTTACATAAATCCTTCTATGCTAGAGTTGAGAAAAGAAAAAATAAGTGTTCTACGAGTGAAAAGTAATATGTGTAAATTCCCTACATTTTTGTTTTGTCTTTTTAAGGCAAATACAACCTGAGACAAAAGATTTGCAATAACAGTAAGAAATAGTATTTGACCCTCTCCTATGCTTATTTATTTATTTATTTATTTATTTGAGACAGAGTCTCCCTCTGTCGCCCAGGCTGGTGCGATCTTGGCTCACTGCAGCCTCCACCTCCTGGGTTCAAGTGGTTCTTGTGCCTCAGCCTCCCAAGTAGCTGGGACTACAGGCGTGCATCACCATGCCCGGCTAATTTGTGTGTGTGTGTGTGTGTGTGTGTGTTTGTTTTTTTAGTAGAGATGGGATTTTGCTATGTTGGCCAGGCTGGTCTTGAACTCCTGGCCTAAAACAATCCACCCACCTTGGCCTCCCAAAGTGCTGGAGTTGCAGGTGTGAGTCACCACCCCCAGCTTCCTACACTTATTCTAGAAGCTGTCTTGCTGTTTCTGGGTGCCCTGGAGGAGTCTCGCACATCATATATCAATCCCACCACCATCCTCCCACCCCCTACTTATCACAACCTCCAATTTCAGTTTTCCCATCCCACCTCTAATCTTTGCAAATTTTGGAGGTTTTTTCGGAGACAAGATCTTACTGTGTTGCCCAGGCAGGAGTGCAGTGGTGCAGTCACGGCTTACTCCAGCCTCAACCTCCTGGGCTCAAGCCATCCTCTCACCTCAGTCTCCCAAGATGCTGGGACCACAGGCGTGCACCACCACACCCAACTAATTTTCAATTTTTTTGTAAAGATGGGGCCTCACTGGTTGCCCAGCCTGGTCTCGAACTCCTGGGTCCAAGCAATCTTCCTGCCTTAGCCTTCCAAAGTGCTGAAATTACAGGTGTGAGCCACTGCACCCAGCCCAAATTTTTGTCTCTTAGCCTTTGGGACCTGTATTAGGGTTCTCTAGAGGGACAGAACTAAAGAAGATAGATTGGAGGGAGGGAGGGAGGGAGGGAGGGAGGGAGGGATGGATGGATGGATGGATGGATGATAGTTTATTAAGTATTAACTCAGTATCACAAGGTCCCACAATAGGCCGTCTGAAAGCCGGGGAGCAAGGAGAACCTGTCTGAATTCTAAGACTGAAGAACGTGGAGTCCGATGTTCAAAGGCAGGAAGCATCCAGCACGGGAGAAAGATGTAGGCTGGGAGACTAGGCCAGTCTATTCAACGTTTTTCTGCCTGCTTTATCTTCTAGCCGTGCTGGCAGCTGATTAGATGGTGCCCGCTAGATTAAGGATGGGTCTGCCTATCACCTTTGGACTTGTGAGTCTTCATTCTAACCTGTTAGACTCCATGGAATCCGAGGGCTAGGAACACAGACTGCAATCAGTCAAGTGGGCTAAATTCTGGCTCTACCTTTACTAACTGGTCCTAGGCAAGTTATATAACCTTGCTGTGCCTCAGTTTTCTGCGACATACTTATCTACCTCACTTGGCTGTTGAGGGATTAAATAAATGAAAACATATGGCGCACTCAAGGACAGTGCCTGGCACAAGGAGACACTGACTGCTAGCCATCAGATCAACCTCTCTGTGATGCTGTATAGAATGCCATCTGAGTTCTACCAGCTGCCAACCAATGTACTTACATTACTGCAACGAGTGTCAACAAGATTTGACTAAAGGCAGGGCATCCACAAGACAGCGAAGGGGACAGCAGGCTAAGGGGACAGAATCCTACTGGAGAAGGAAGCCAGAGTCCAGACATAAGCCTGAGAAAGTGCAGAAATCCTGGGACATGGGCTAGGGAGCCTGAGGTATATTTAAGTTTCCGGAATAAGGCTACCAGCTGGTTAACAATGGCTGGTTACCTCTGGGAGGATGGGAATCGGAAGGGAGAGAGAATTGAGGTTGGGGATTTTCACACTTCTTTTATGTTTTGTGTAATTAAGAGAGACAAATGTGTTCTACTGTGAGGTATGTGTTAACTGCGCCCAAGACACACTAATCACACCATCATACTTGTGCACAGCCCGCGAGAAATCTGCCTGCCCCTGGCGTGCTGCACTGACAGCCCGGTGGAATGGGGTGGGTCAGGGCTGGTGAATGGGGAACGGTAAATCCCAGGGAGCTTGGCTGCCAAGCGCTCCCTTCTCCCCTGCTCTCTACCGTGTTTGGCTTCTATTCCTCCCCTTTTCACTTTTTTGGTTACTTTTCCATGTTCCGTCCGTCTTTCCTACCAGCTTGAGTTTAAGGCTAGTACTGGTATTCTCTTATCATCAGCACTTCCCACTCAGTTTAGTACAAATCTCAAAATAACATTGAGTAAACCCATGAACATGGATATTCCTCATGCACTCTCTCTCCCTTTCCCCACCCCTGTGCACTCTTTGCTCTCCCTCTGGCAGTCATATGGGATGGGGGGAGTGGAAGAGATAGGGTAAAAGAGAAATGGAGAACAATGGGGAAAGAACCCTTTACAATTGGAGAATTCTGCCAACTATTAAGAACTGTAGAAATTCACCAATATGGTGTTAAAAAGAATGAGTGTTTCAGGTTTCTTTATGAGAAAAAGGAGGAGTAGATTTTCCTTTAATGAGATAAATTGTGTGAATGAGCTGGATTAAAAATATATACACCTCACTTAGAACCTAAAACTTAAATTTTTTATTGTACTTGCTTTGCAAACTTTATATAGGTGTGCTTTGCTTTGAAAATATCAAATACAGTCATGGTTAATGCATAAAACTAAAACAGATCAATAAAGTGGTACCAAGTTATGAAAGGACTTTGGCCACGTGCAGATGACACAGAACAGTATTTTCAGAGCTCATGAAGAAGACCTACATGGTTACTGGGCTCTGCTTTAACTTCTGGGCAGTGATGCTTAGGGAAGCAGTTGCTCAGTGGTGCAGGAGGGCTTGTCTTGTAAGACCACAGGCAGCCCCAGAGTGGACAAAGATGTGAGTCTGGGCTGGTCAGGGAGAGAAGCCTGGCAGAAAGCAGAGTGAGCAGAACGCAAGCTCCCGCCTTGATTCCTGCAGTCCACCTGAATGGAGGCAGCTTGCACTTCGGTATCTGGTTCCAACTCCCCACCTTCAGTCCAAAAATGTGCTTCCCTGTGAATGGGCCTCGACAATCTTTAGTTGCCCAGGCCAGGAGTCTGGGTGATCTCAGATCCTCCCTCTTCCCACCACAACCAGTGACCCTCAAAGGCCTGCTGGCTCATCCTCACGTGCCTCAGTCCACCTGCTCCTGGCCTTGCTTCAGCTCTCACTGGAACTCTTGGGATCGAGACCAAAATCCTTAATATGGTGAATGAGTCAGATGTAGCTTGAGCTGTGAGGGAGAGAAAACCCAGAACACAAATGGCTTAAACAAGATAGAAGGCAGGAGATAGGTGTTCCAGGACCGAAACCACTTCTGGAGGGAGTCAGGGCCAGGATCTCTGCTCGCCTGCTGTCGCTGGCACATGGCTTCACCTCACCATCCCAGATGGCTGCATGCAGCTTGCAGCCTGCAGGGGGAGGAAGGGTGACCCTGTAATCACTTTATTGTCTAATTTCTCCATTCTTGAGAGACTTAAAAGCCTAGACTGTGGAGGTCACAAGATTCGAGCAACCTAATGTCTGGCTGGCCTTGACAAGCTACTTCATCCCTCCTAATTGAGTCTTTCTTCAGCTCTGATGTGGGTATAATAGTAATTCATACTAAACATGGTGGTTATGAAAAGTAGATGAGATAATCCACAGAGCTGAGCATTGTGCCTGGCACATGTGCAATAAATGTAGTAGTGATTTTTTTTTTTTTTTTTTTTTTTTTTGAGACAGAGTCTCACTCTGTTGCCCAGGCTGGAGTCCAGTGGCACCATCTCAGCTCACTGCAACCTCCGTTTCCCGGGTTCAAGTGTTGCATATTTGATATTTGTCACCACGATGAGGTGGTTTGTCTGGGGTGGAGACACCGTCCCCCATCCGCTGTGGGGTTTGTCTGCAGTGGAGACGCTCCTCGACGTCTGCTATGGGGTAGCCCCTTGGCAGCTGCTTCCTGTTGCTCTCTGAGTCACCACACGCTTTACATCAGGTCTCTTCCTGGGGCTCTGCGACACTGCTGTCTGTGGTCTGCCGCCTCGCTGGCCGCAGGTGAGAGCAGGTGAGAGGCAGGAAAGGCCACATATCTCTGCCTGCTCCTCCCCGAGCTCCCACGGTGCTCTCACAGAGTGAGGGTGCCAGGCCTCTCCAAAGGGTCTGAGCATTGAAAGGAATTGTGAGAAAATGTTTAATTTGTCCACTCAATCAGATGATTCCTCATAATCTAAGGGAAAATGAACCTGCTTAAGAACAGCCCAGGCCCTGGCCTTCCTTCCATTTCAGGACCTTCTCTCTGCTTTTGGTCTGTTCTCTGCCAGGATACCCTGGAAAACGCAGATGGCACCTCCAGCTGTCTGTCTGGAGAGTTTAAGGTTATTTACAGGCCGGGCGTGGTGGCTCACGCCTGTAATCCCAGCGCTTTGGGAGGCCAAGGCTGGCGGATCACAAGGTCCAGAGATCGCGACCATCCTGGCTAACACGGTGAAACGCCGTCTACATTTAAAAAAATACAAAAAATTAGCCTGGCGTGGTGGTGGGCGCCTGTAGTCCCAGCTACTCAGGAGGCTGAGGCAGGAGAATGGCGTGAACCCAGGAGGTGGAGCTTGCAGTGAGCTGAGATTGCACCACTGCACTCCAGCCTGGGTGACAGAGCAAGACTCTGTCTAAAAATAATAATAATAATAATAATAATAATAATAATAATAATAATAATAAATAAAAGATTATTTACAATGGGCTGGGCGCGGTAGCTCACGCCTGTAATCCCAGCACTTCGGGAGGCCAAGGCAGGTGGATCATCAGGTCAGGAGTCTGAGACCAGCCTGACCAATATGGTGAAACCCTGTCTCTACTAAAAATACAAAAAGTAGCCAGGCGCAGTGGCACGCACCTATAATCCCAGCTACTCAGGAGGCTGAGGCAGGAGAATCGCTTGAACCCAGGAGGTGGAGATAGCAGTGAGCTGAGGTTGCGCCACTGTACTCCAGCCTGGGCAACAGAGTGAGACTCCGTCTCAAAGAGAAGATTATTATTTACAATGGAGTGAAATGGAGGGAGCAGGAGTTACAGAAAGCAAAAAGGGATGGGGCAGCATCCTGGGGTTAGCAGCAAAGAGGAGCCCTTACCCCCACTGAAGGTCTGGGGAAGGAAGAAGTTACCAGAATGCTGAGGAAGAACTGTGTGGAACTGGCCTCCGGACAGGAGCTGTGGCCCCTGGCACAAGGATATGACCAGCCACTCAAGGAAAAGCCCGGGATCTCTGCGCCCATCCGCACTCTCCTCTCTGATCACCTGCCAGCTCCTGGCATGGATGGGTCTCCGTGGAAGAGAGCTGGGGATGCCTCTGACCCCATCCATCGAGGTCAGCTTCTGGGAACACCAGGCAGGGTACAGGAGAATGGAAAGTGGACCTAGAGGGGCAGATGGAAACTCAGCAGCACAAATCCTCAACTCAAAATCTCCACACCCACCTCTTAGGAAAACCAGCCCCTTCTACCAAGAAGGACTGATTTCACTCTACAACACAGCCTTCAATCATCAGCCACAATCACCCAGCGATTCCCCGAAGTCTGTTATTCAGTCAAGACGAATAATGTTGGAGGGTGGAGGGCAGGAAGGTGAACTTTGGCCAATCTGTGGGGTAGGGGAGGGACCTTGGCACTCCAAAGACTGGTTCCTTCTCAGCTCTTCTTGCCAATGGGAGGTGAAGATCTGCCTGTTCTCTTCTTCCCATCTCGGCTCACTGCAACCTCTGCCTCCTAGTTCAAGCAATTCTTCTGCCTCAACCTCCTGAGTGGCTGGGATTACAGTCGTGTGCCACCACGCCTGAATAATTTTTGTATTTTTAGTAGAGCTGGGGTTTCACTTTGTTGGCCAGGCTGGTCTCGAACTCCTGACCTTAAGTGATCCACCTGTCTCAGCCTCCCAAAGTGCTGGGATTACAGGTGGGAGCCACTGAGCCTGGCCTAAATTTCCTCCTCTTACAAGGACACCTGTCATTGAATTAGGGCCCACTCTAATTACTTATTTTTAATTTAATTACATCTTTACAGACCCCCACCTTCAAATACAATTACATTCCAAGGTACTAGGGATTAGGACTTCAACGTAGGAATTTGGGGAGCAGGGAACACAATTCCATCTCTAACACTACTGGCTCAAGTACATACATATATATTCCCGAGACTGACACTCTCAGGATAGTTGATAAAGCCATGATAAAAACAGAAGCCATCTTTCTTTCTACCACATTATTTGTGGAGATCCTCCGGCCACAGCAGTGATGGCCAGTGCATGAGAGATAGGGTTCCTTACAGAGCCATCAGCCTGCCCACGACCTCCAAACGATCGCTTTAACTTAGGCTGGATGCAATCTGCAAGCAGGGCTTCTAGCCCCACTCAAGGCCAGTGCAAGTCCCCAGGGATTAATATGGGCTCCACCTGGGTGGTGGGATGATGGGTGATGTTTGTTACTTTTTCTTTCCTCAAATATTTACTGAATATCAGGTACTGAACTAGGTAGGCCAGGGGTGGGGGGTCCATGGGAAAAAGGCAGGGTCCCTTCTGTCAGAGTGGAGGTTACAGCAAAGGAAACAAGTAATGTGCTAGAGTTGTCATTGCAACAACTCTGAAGTCTGGTCCCAGGGGTCACACACTGTCCCAGTCCTGGCATCAAGCCTCGGGCAGCAGTGCAGACTTACCCTTCCCTCTGTGGGGATTATCTCCACCCATGAGTGATGTTCCTGTGACTAGACCCACAGAGCACACTGTGGACATCATCTGCTCTGTCGAGATGCCTTTGGGTTCCTTTTGCCCTGCGGGTATGCCCGTCTGCAAGTTTTGCTTCTAAGGCCTACATCAAAACTCTTCAGAGACCTGCCCTTGGGCTACTGGATCCACTTTGTCCAGGTGCAAATGCAGGTGCAGAGAGCCAGAAGGACCTAGGACTTTACTTCTGCCCCCATGCACACTCCCCTGCAGGCCTTTGCCAATACTGGATGGATGACCAGTGCAGTGATATGACAGCCTAGAGGAAGGACAAACTTGGGGAGATGTACAGTCGATCCCCATTATTTGCAGATTCTGTATGTGCAAATTTGCATAAGCATTAAAATTTATCTGTAACCCCCAAATCAATACGCATGGTGTTTTCACTGTCATTTTTGGACATACTCAGAGCAGTCAAAAAAATTGAGTGCACAACTCCAGCTGAGGTTGAGCAAGGCAACCTTCTTGTCTTGTTTCAGCTATCATGACAAGTGTCCTTTTTGAGATCTATTTAGTGCTCCATTTTTTGCATTGTTGGGATTTTTGTGGATGTTTTTGCTGTTTACAATGGCTCCTCAGAGTAGTGCTGAAGTACTGTGCGGTGTTCCTAAGTTTGAGAAGGCTATGATGTACCTCACAGAGAAAACACATGTGTTAGGTAAGCTTTCTTCAGGCATGAGTTATAGTGCCGTCATCCGTGAGGTCAATGCTAATGAATTAACACTATCTATTAAAGAAAGTGTCTCTAAATAGAAAAACATGAAACAAGGTTGTGTATTGATCAGTTGACAAGTATGTGATCAGACACTCACAGGAACCTAGCCCTGTATTTCCCCTAGGAGCAATGGATCACTTTCACTAAGTGTCCACAGCAACTTTACAGAACACAACAGCTACCAAAGAACAGGAGAACACTATACATTCCAGAGGTCCCCTTTGTTTTCAGGCTAAGGCTGGGACGTTGCTTGTCTTCTCCCTGTTACCTCCCTGGCTTCTCCCACTCTTACACCAGCTTCTCCTGGGAGCACTTCCTTAATAGAGAACTTGCACAAGAATCGACATCTCAAAGTGAGCTTTAGAGAACTGGACCCAAAACAGAAAGGAAGCGTGCTTCTCTCTTTGCTCCAGGAAGTTCCTTACCCCTGTTAAAACTGACCCCCCCTCTTCCTCAGAGACCAGCCCAGTACAATGTGGGGTACTGCGAGGGCAGTCATGGTCAAGCTACAAAATAACAAGGTCTTACTCTGTGATCCTTCAGACAATAGACTCCCACATTTGTTATGGCGGCCCTAGGAGATGAATTCAGCGTTCAGGAGAAGATATGATCTACTTGTCTCTGAGATTGGAAGAGCAGCATATGCACTAATACATAATGCACATAATACATAGTAAAGAGGGGTTCCACAGTGATTCCTCCCAGAACAAATAAGGTCCGCCCCAAGGTGACTGCTGTCTTTCCATAAACAGCACAGGGACATTTTTGAAACAACAGATTCACTCCTTAAATAATGATTTCATTTCCTCATAACCAAACTTGTATCACATTTCAAATAAACTCTCTGATCACCATCTTCTATCTCCAAACTCTTTTACTTTATATGTCTTCATTGTTATTTGTATACTTTTCTTAATAAACAATCTGTCTTTATTGTGTATTAATTTATTATGTATTGTGTCTTCCTTAGCTTTTCTGTACCACTGCAACCACGTTTTGATTTATTTCAGATTTCCAATCCCTGACCTTTCACACTGTCTCTTATACTTTCTTTGCCTTCTCTTTCCTTCCATGCCCAGATTGGTTCCATAATCTACTAAAACAATTGCCCCTTTGCAAAGGCCCTCAAAACATGCCTTGGTCTGCCTCCACTGAATGCAAAAGCCAGAACCCCAATCCATGTTGAACCTAACTTCTTTGCAACTCAGAAGCAATTGACCTCTGTTTGGAAAAAACACCAATCACATAATTGACTGACTGCTTTAACTTTAATGTATGATCTTCAAGCTTAAACAGGACTTACCATTGTCTGGTAATCCTACGTTTTGCTGGTAGAGTTGGTCTTTTCATCGGAGACAACTGGATCATATCTTCTGCTTTCCTACCCCTCACTGCAGCCCCACCTGGCTGGTGATCTTCCTTCACATCTCACTGAGAAAACAGAAAGCTGAATTAGTTACCTGAGGCTGCTAGATGGTTAACACTGAGTGTCAGCTTGACTGGATTGACGGATGCAAAGTATTAATCCTGGGTGTGTCTGTGAGGGTGTTGCCAAAGGAGATTAACATTTGAGTCAGTGGGCTGGGAAAGGCAGACCCACCCTTAATCTAGTGGGCACAATCTAATCAGCTGTCAGGGAATATAAAGCAGGCAGAAAAAACGTGAAGAGGCAAGACTGGCCTAGCCTCCCAGCCTACATCTTTCTCCTGTGCTGGATGCTTCCTGCCCTCAAGCATCGGACTCCAAGTTCTTCAGTTTTGGGACTCAAACTGGCTGTCCTTGCTCCTCAAGCTTGCAGACAGCCTATTGTGGGAACTTGTTACTTTTATATATAATATTTATATATATAATATAAAAGTATTAGCTTTTATATATAATACTTTTATTAAGTATTAACATATATATAACTAGAACTGTCCCTCTAGAGAACTGTGACCAATACAGCTGCTGTAACAAATTCCCATACACTGGGCTTGAAACAACAGACATTGATTCTCTCACAGTTCTGTGGGCTAGAAGTCCAAAATCAAGGTGTCAGCAGGGCCATTCTTCCTCTGAAATCTCCAGGGAAGAATCCTTCCTCGCCTCTGCCAGCTTCTGGTGACTGCCATTGATCAGTCATGTTCCTTGATTTGTATGCATCGTTCCAATCTCTGCCTCTGTTGTCACCTGGCCTTCATCCTTTGTGCCTGTCTCTGTGCTCAAATTTCCTTCTTCTTCTAAGGCACCCATCCTTGGATTAGGGTTCACCCTAATACACGATGACCTCACCTTAACTTGATTACACCTGCAAAGACTCTCTTACAAATAAGGTCACATTCATAGATTCTGGATGGACATGAATTTTGGGTGGAGGAATTTTGGGAGGAACACTAACCAAATATAAAGGCCTTCCCTCATCTTACCAAGGCTAGATACAAATCTACTGACAAATGCTACACCCTTCCTTTCTGTCTTACCTGAGTTATGAAAAACACAGGTCCTTACCAACAGGAGGGCAGGTCCTTGTCCCTATCAACATGAATCCCCCAATTTATGGGCAGTATGTTCCCTCTTTGTTGCTGCAGTTACCTCCTCACCTAACGTCAACAATGTCCCCACTAGATCATTCCCAGCAGAATGAAACTATGCATTAAGGCAAAAGATAGGCTGGGTACAATGACTCACACTTGTAATCTCAGCACTTTGGGAGGTTGAGGCAGACAGATTACCTGAGGTCAGGAGTTCGAGACCAGCCTGGCCAACATGGCAGGTCACTGGATTATAGTATTGCCCTTCTATATCCTTGCTGATCTTTTGTCTAGTTTTTTATTCATTATTGAAAGTAGATATTAAAGCCTCCAACTATTATTGTTGAATTGTCTATTTCTTCTTTCAGTTCTGTCAGTTTTTGCTTCATGTATTTTGGGACTCTGTTGTTAAGTGCATATAATTTATATTTATTATGAATTTTTGGTAGACTGATTCTTTGATCATTATAAAACCTCCTTTATTTCCAGTAAGAATTTTTATCTTATGTCTATTTTGTCTGATATTAGTATAAGCACTCCTGCCCTCTTTTGGTTACCATTTGTATGGCATATTTTTTCCATCCTTTTACTTTCTTTCTTTTTTCTTTTAATTAATTATACTTTAAGTTCTAGGGTACATGTGCACAACATGCAGGTTTGTTACATATGAATACATGTTCCATGTTGGTGTGCTGCACCCATTAACTCGTCATTTACATTAGGTATATCTCCTAATGCTATCCCTCCCCCCTGCCCCCACCCCATGACAGGCCCTGGTGTGTGATGTTCCCCTTCCTGTGTCCAAGTGTTCTCATTGTTCAATTCCCACCTATGAGTGAGAACATGTGGCATTTGGTTTTCTGTTCTTGCGATAGTTTGCTGAGAATGATGGTTTCCAGCTGCATCCATATCCCTACAAAGGACATGAACACATCCTTTTTTATGGCTGCATAGTATTCCATGGTGTATATGTGCCATGTTTTCTTAATCCAGTCTGTCATTGATGGACATTTGGGTTGCTTCCAAATCTTTGCTATTGTGAATAGTGCCACAATAAACATATGTGTGCATGTGTCTTTATAGCAGTATGATTTATAATCCTTAGGGTATATACCCAGTAATGGGATGGCTGGGTCAAATGGTATTTCTAGTTCTAGATCCTTGAGGAATCACCACACTGTCTTTCACAATGGTTGAAAGAGTTTGCAGTCCCAACAACAGTGTAAAAGTGTTCCTATTTCTCCACATCCTCTCCAGCATCTGTTGTTTCCTGACTTTTTAATGATCGCCATTCTAACTGGTGTGAGATGGTATCTCATTGTGGTTTTGATTTGCATTTCTCTGATGACCAGTGATGATGAGCATTTTTTCATGTGTCTGTTGGCTGCATAAATGTCTTCTTTTGAGAAGTGTCTGTTCATATCCTTTGCCCACTTTTTCATGGGGTTGTTTGTTTTTCTCTTGTAAATTTGTTTGAGTTCTTTGTAGGTTCTGGATATTAGCCCTTTGTCAGATGAGTGGATTGCAAAAATTTTCTCCCATTCTGTAGGTTGCCTGTTCACTCTGATAGTAGTTTCTTTTGCTGTGCAGAAGCTCTTTAGTTTAATTTATCAATTTCGGCTTTTGTTGCCATTGCTTTTGGTGTTTTAGTCAGGAAGTCCTTGCCCATGCCTATGTCCTGAATGGTATTGCCTAGGTTTTCTTCTAGGGTTTTTATGGTTTTAGGTCTAACATTTAAGTCTCTAATCCATCTTGATTTAATTTTTGTATAAGGTATAAGGAAGCGATCCAGTTTCAGCTTTCTATATATGGCTAGCGAATTTTCCCCAGCACCATTTATTAAATAGGGAATCCTTTCCCCGTTTCTTGTGTTTGTCAGGTTTGTCAAAGATCAGATGGTTGTAGATGTGTGGTATTATTTCTGAGGGCTCTGTTCTGTTCCATTGGTCTATATCTCTGTTTTGGTACCAGTATCATGGTGTTTTGGTTACTGTAGCCCTTGTAGTATAGTTTGAAGTCAGGTAGCATGATGCCTCCAGCTTTGTTCTTTTGTCTTAGGAATGTCTTGGCAATGTGGGCTCTTTTTTGGTTCCATGTGAACTTTAAAGTAGTTTTTTTCCAATTCTGTGAAGAAAGTCATTGGTAGCTTGATGGGGATGGCATTGAATCTATAAATTACTTTGGGCAGTACGGCCATTTTCACAATATTGATTCTTCCTATCCAAAAGCATGGAATGTTCTTCCATTTGTTTGTGTCTTCTTTTATTTCATTGAGCAGTGGTTTGTAGTTCTCCTTGAAGAGGTCCTTCACATTCCTTGTAAGTTGGATTCCTAGGTATTTTATTCTCTTTGAAGCAATTGTGAATGGGAGTTCACTCATGATTTGGCTCTGTGCTTGTCTGTTATTGGTGTGTAAGAATGCTTGTGATTTTTGCACATTGATTTTTTATCCTGAGACTTTGCTGAAGTTGCTTATCAGCTTAAGGAGATTTTGGGCTGAGACCACGGGGTTTTCTAAATATACAATCATGTCATCTGCAAACACAGACAATTTGACTTCCGCTTTTCCTAGTTGAATACCCTTTGTTTCTTTCTCTTGCCTGATTGCCCTGGCCAGAACTTCCAACACTATGTTGAATAGGAGTGGTGAGAGAGGGCATCCCTGTCTTGTGCCAGTTCAAAGGGAACGCTTCCAGTTTTTGCACATTCAGTGTGATATTGGCTGTGGGTCTGTCATAAATAGCTCTTATTATTTTGAGATACGTTCCATCAATACCGAATTTATTGAGAGTTTTTAGCATGAAGGGCTGTTGAATTTTATGAAAGGCCTTTTCTGCATCTATTGAGATAATCATGTGGTTTTTGTCTTTGGTTCTGTTTATATGATGGATTACATTTATTGATTTGCATATGTCAAACCAGCCTTGCATCCCAGGGATGAAGCCCACTTGATCATGGTGGATAAGTTTTTTGATGTACCGCTGGATTTGGTTTGCCAGTATTTTATTGAGGATTTTTGCATCCACGTTCATCAGGGATATTGGTCTAAAATTCTCTTTTTTTGTTGTGTCTCTGTCAGGCTTTGGTGTCAGGATGATGTTGGCCTCATAATATAAGTTAGGGAGGATTCCCTCTTTTTTCTATTGATTGGAATAGTTTCACAAGGAATGGTAGCAGCTCCTCTTTGTACCTCTGGTAGAATTTGGCTGTGAATCCGTCTGGTCCTGGACTTTTTTTGGTTGGTCGGCTATTAATTATTGCCTCAATTTCAGAGCCTGCTATTGGTCCATTCAGGGATTCAACTTCTTCCGGTTTAGTCTTGGGAGAGTGTATGTGTCCAGGAATTTATCCATTTCTTCTAGGTTTTCTAGTTTATTTGCGTAGAGGTGTTTATAGTATTCTCTGATGGTGGTTTGTATTTCTGTGGGGTTGGTGGCAATATCCCCTTTATCATTTTTTATTGCGTCTATTTGATTCTTCTCTCTTTTTTTCTTTATTAGTCTTGCTAGCGGTCTATCAATTTTGTTGATCTTTTCAAAAAACCAGCTCCTGGATTCATTGATTTTTTGAAGGGTTTTTTTGTGTCCCTATCTCCTTCAGTTCTGCTCTGATCTTAGTTATTTCTTGCCTTCTGCTAGCTTTTGAATGTGTTTGCTCTTGCTTCTCTAGTTCTTTTAATTGTGATGTTAGGATGTCAATTTTAGATCTTTCCTGCTTTCTCTTGTGGGCATTAAGTGCCATAAATTTCCCTCTACACACTGCTTTAAATGTGTCCCAGAGATTCTGGTATGTTATTATCTTTGTTCTCTTTAGTTTCAAAGAACATTTCTGCCTTCATTTTGTTATGTATCCCGTAGTCATTCAGGAGCAGGTTGTTCAGTTTCCATGTAGTTGAGCGGTTCTGAGTGAGTTTCTTAGTTCTGAGTTCTAGTTTGATTGCACTTGCTGTCTGAAAGACAGTTTGTTATAATTTCTGTTCTTTTACATTTGCTGGGGAATGCTTTACTTCCAACTATATGGTCAATTTTAGAATAAGTGTGATGTGGTGCTGAGAAGAATGTATATTCTATTGATTTGGGGTAGAGAGTTCTATAGATGTCTATTAGGTCTGCTTGGTGCAGAATTTGTTCAAGTCCTGGATATCCTTGTTAACTTTCTGTCTTGTTGATCTAATGTTGAAGTGGGGGTGTTAAAGTCTCCCATTATTATTGTGTGGGAGTCTAAGTCTCTTTGTAAGTCTCTAAGGACTTGCTTTATGAATCTGGGTGCTCCTGTATTGGGTGCATATATATTTAGGATACTTAGCTCTTCTTGTTGAATTTATCCCTTTACCATTATGTAATGGCCTTGTCTCTTTTGATCTTTGTTGGTTTAAAGTCTGTTTTATCAGAGAGTAGGATTGCAACCCCTGCCTTTTTTTTTGTTTGTTTTCCATTTGCTTGGTAGATCTGCCTCCATCCCTTTATTTTGAGCCTATGTGTGTCTCTGCATGTGAGATGGGTCTCCTGAATACAGCACACTGATGGGTCTTGACTCTATCCAATTTGCCAGTCTATGTCTTTTAATTGGAGGATTTAGGACATTTACATTTAAGGTTAATATTGTTATGTGTGAATCTGATCCTGTCATTATGATGTCAGCTGGTTATTTTGCTCATTAGTTGATGCAGTTCCTTCCTAGCATCAATGGTCTTTCCATTTTGGCATGTTTTTGCAGTGGCTGGTACTGGTTGTTCCTTTCCATGTTTAGTGCTTCCTTCAGGAACTCTTGTAGGGCAGGCCTGGTAGTGACAAAATCTCTCAGCATTTGCTTGTCTGTAAAGGATTTTATTTCTCCTTCACTTATGAAACTTAGTTTGGTTGGATATGAAATTCTGGGTTGAAAAATCTTTTCTTTAAGAATGTTGAATATTGGCTCCCACTCTCTTCTGGCTTATAGAGTTTCTGCCAAGAGATCCGCTATTAGTCTGATGGGCTTCCCTTTGCGGTTAATCTGACCTTTCTCTCTGGCTGCCCTTAACATTTTTTCCTTCATTTCAACTTTGGAGAATCTGACAATTATGGGTCTTGGAGTTGATCTTCTCGAGGAGTATCTTTGTGGCATTCTCTGTATTTCCTGAGTTTGAATGTTGGTCTGCCTTGCTAGGTTGGGGAAGTTCTCCTTGATAATATCCTGAAGAGTGTTTTCCAACTTTGTTCCATTCTCCCCATCACTATCAGGTACACCAATCAGATGTAGATTTGGTCTTTTCACATAGTCCCATAGTTTTGGAAGGCTTTGTTAGTTTCTTTTTACTCTTTTTTCTCTAAACTTCTCTTCTCACTTTATTTCTTTCATTTGATCTTCAATTGCTGATACCCTTTCTTCCAGTTGATCACATTGGTTACTGATGCTTGTGCATTTGTCACGTAGTTCTCGTGCCACGGTTTTCAGCTCTATCAGGTCATTTAAGGACTTCTCTACATTAGTTATTCTAGTTAGCCATTCATCTAATCTTTTTTCAAGGCTTTTAGCTTCTTTGCGATGGGTTTGAACATCCTCCTTTAGCTTGGAGAAGTTTGATCGTCTGAAGCCTTCTTCTCTCAACTTGTCAGAGTCATTCTCCATCCAGCTTTCTTCTGTTGCTGGCAAGGAGCTGCATTCCTTTGGAGGGGGAGAGGTGCTCTGATTTTTAGAATTTTCAGCTTTTCTGCTGTTTTTTCCCCATCTTTGTGGTTTTACCTACCTTTGGTCTTTGATGATGGTGACGTACAGATGGTGTTTTGGTGTGGATGTCCTTTCTGTTTGTTAGTTTTCCTTCTGAGAGTCAGGTTCCTCAGCTGCAGGTCTGTTGGAGTTTGCTGGAGGTCCACTCCAGAGCCTGTTTGCCTGGGTATCAGCAGTGGAGGCTGCAGAAGAGTGAATATTGCAGAACAGCAAATGTTGCTGCCTGATCGTTCCTCTGGAAGCTTTGTCTCAGAGGGGTACCCGGCCGTGTGAGGTGTCAGTCTGCCCCTACTGAGGGGTGCCTCCCAGTTAGGCTACTTGGGGGGACCCACTTAAGGAGGCAGTCTGTCCATTCTCAGATCTCAAACTCCATGCTGGGAAAACCACTACTCTCTTCAAAGCTGTCAGTCAGGGACATTTAAATCTGCAGAGGTTTCTGTTACCTTTCGTTTAGCTATGCCCTGTCCCCAGAGGTGGAATCTATAGAGGCAGGCAGGCCTCCTTGAGCTGCGGTAGGCTCCACCCTGTTCGAGTTTCTCAGTCGCTTTGTTTACCTTCTCAAGCCTCAGCAATGGTGGGCGTCCCTCCCCCAGCCTTGCTTCCACCTTGCAGTTAGATATCAGGCTGCTGTGCTAGCAATGAGGGAGGCCCTGTGGGCACAGGACCCTCTGAGCCAGGCACAGGATATAATCTCCTGGTGTGCTGTTTGCTAAGACCCTTGGAAAAGTGCAGTATTAGGGTGGGAGTGACCCGATTTTTCAGGTGCTGTGTGTCATGGTTTCCCTTGGCTAGGAAAAGGAATTCCCTTACCTCTTGTGCTTCCCAGGTGAGGCGATGCCTCGCCCTGCTTCAGCTCTTGCTCGGTGGGCTGCACCCACTGTCCGACATGCCCCAGTGAGATGAACCCAGTACCTTAGTTGGAAATGCAGAAATCACCCGTCTTCTGTGTCGCTCACACTGGGAGCTGTAGCCTGGAGCTGTTCCTATTTGACCATCTTGGAACTGCCTCACACTAGCTCTTACTTTCAATCTATTTGTCTTTGGATCCAAAATGTATCTTTTGAATGCAGCATATAGTTAGATCATGTTTTCTATTTTTGTTGTTTGTTTTGGTCCATTATGCCCATCTCTATTTTTTAATTGGAAGGCTTAATCCATTTACATTTAATGTAATTACTAATAAGGTAGGATTTGTCTGCCATTTTTCTACTTTTTCTATGTCTTTTGTCTTTTTTTGTTTTTCAACTCCTCTAGTACTGCCTTCTTTTGTATTATATAGATATTTGCCAGTGTGCCATTTAAATTATCTTATCATTTCTTTTTTTCTTTTCTTTTCTTTTTTATTGAGATGGAGTCTAACTCTGTTGCCCAGGCAGGAGTGCAGTGACACGATCTTGGCTCACTGTAACCTCCACCTCCTGGGTTCAAGCAATTCTCCTGCCTCAGCCTCCTGAGTAGTTGGGATTACAGGTGCCTGCCACCACACCTGGCTAATTGTTTTGTATTTTTAGTAGAGATGGGGTTTCACCATGTTGGCCAGGCTGTTCTCGAACTCCTGACCTCAGGTGATCCATCTGCCTCGGCCTCCCAAAATGCTGGGATTACAGGCGTGAGCCACCGTGCCTGGCCTCATTTATTTTATTGGTTATTGGTTGCACTAGGAATTACCAACAACATCTTAATTTATAAAAATCCAGTTTTGATTAATACCAATTTCCACAGTATATAAAAACTGCTTCTCTGTGGCTTCACTTTCCTTCCCCATTTCCTTCTGCCATTATTGTCACAAATTACATCTTCAAAACATTGTCCATCAACTTATATTTGTAATTACTGCATTATGTATTTGTCTTAAATCAGATGAGGGCGGTTACAAACAAAAAATACATTTATACTGTCTTTTTCATTTACCTATGTAGTTACCTTTACTGGTGCTTTTCTTTCTTCATGAGAATTCCAGTTACTGTTTAGTGTCTTTTACTTTCAGCCCCAAAGACTCTCTTTAGTGTTTCTCCTTGCTAGCAACTAACAGCCTCAGCTTTTGTTTGTCTGGCACATTATTTGAAATGTCCAATTTTCAACTAAAAATTATGTAACTTGCAAAGAAACTAGAGAGTAAGACCCATACAAAGGAAATAAGAGCAATCAATAAAAACTGTTCCTAAGAAAACCCAGATGTTGAACTAATTTCTCCTTCATTTCTTTTCTTTTCTTTCTTTTTTTTTTTGAGATGAAGTCTCACTCTTGTCCTCCTGAGTAGCTGGGATTACAGGCACCTGCCACCAGGCCCAGCTAATTTTTGTATTTTTGGTAGACACGGGTTTCACCATGTTGGCCAGGCTGATCTCAAACTCCTGACCTCGTGATCCACCCACCTCAGCCTCCCAAAGTGCTGGGACTACAGGTGTGAGCCACCACGCCTGGCCTTCTCCTTCATTTCTGAAAGACAGTTTTGCTGGATATAAAATTCTTGGTTGATTCTTTTCACATTTTGAATACATCATCACACTACCTTCCACATGCATGTATGGTTTTTGATGAGAAGTTAACTGTTAATTTTACTGATGATTCCTTGTACATGATGAGTTGCTACTTTCTTGCTGCTTTCAAGATTCTCTTTGTCTTTCAAAAGTTTGATTATGATGTATCTAGGTGTAGATCTATTTCAGTTTTTCCTACTTGGAATTCATTAAGTAAGCTTCTTGGATGTGTAGATTAATGTTTTTCATCAAATTTGAGAAATTTTAGCCAAAAATTTTTCAAATATTCTTTCTTTCCTTTCTCTGTCTTCTCCTTCTAAAACTTCCATTATGTGTTGTTGGTATATCTGATGGTGTCCCACAGTTCTCTGAGGCTCTTTTCATTCTTCTTTTTCCTTTCTGTTCCACAGACCAGATAATCTCAATTGATCTATCTTCAAGTTTGCTGATTTTTTTTGTTTTGCATGCTCAAATCTGCTGCTGAACCCTTCTAGTGAATTTTTCATTTCAGTTATTGTACTTTTTGGCTCCAGAACATTTATTGGTTCCTTATTATAATTTCTCTGTCTTTATTAATATTCTGTTTGGCAAGGCATCATTCTCACCCTTTCTTTTA
The DNA here is from genome assembly GCF_043159975.1 of Macaca nemestrina. Classification (NCBI taxonomy): domain Eukaryota; kingdom Metazoa; phylum Chordata; class Mammalia; order Primates; family Cercopithecidae; genus Macaca; species Macaca nemestrina. Next base: position 18,925,644 of record NC_092128.1, read on the forward strand.
CGTTTTTAGAGATGGTTTCCTTTAGCTCTTTGAACATATCAAAAATAGCTGATTTACACTCTTTGTCTACGAAGTTCAACTTTTTCTTTTTCTTTTTTTTTTTTTTTTTTTGAGACAGAGTCTCGCTCTGTCGCCCAGGCTGGAGTGCAGTGGCTGGATCTTGGCTCACTGCAAGCTCCGCCTCCCGGGTTTACGCCATTCTCCTGCCTCAGCCTCCCGTGTAGCTGCGACTACAGGCGCCCGCTACCTCGCCCGGCTAGTTTTTTGTATTTTTTAGTAGAGACGGGGTTTCACTGTGTTAGCCAGGATGGTCTTGATCTCCTGACCTCGTGATCCGCCCGTCTCGGCCTCCCAAAGTGCTGGGATTACAGGCTTGAGCCACCGCGCCCGGCCAAAGTTCAACTTTTTCTTAGGAACAGTTTTTATTGATTGCTCTTATTTCCTTTGCATGGGTCTTACTTTCTAGTTTCTTTGCAAGTTATGTAATTTTTAGTTGAAAATTGGACATTTCAAACAATGTGCCAACTCTCTAGTCAGATACTCCTCTTTCCTCAGGGTTTGATTGTGCTTATTTTAGTATTAGGTTGGTGCAAAAGTAATTGCGGTTTGCACCAACCTAATAGTTGCTGTTTAGTAACTTTTTTGAACTAATTTTGTAAAGTGTGTATCTTCATTGTTTGTGACTATTGAAGTCTCTACTTGGTCAACTAATGATTAGATGGAGATTTCCTTAAACACCTGGAACCAATATGTCTCCTAGTCTTTGCCAAGGGGCTCTGTATGCACTTTGGGGCATGTCTCCAATTTTCATTAGGCAGTTTTCAACTCTGCATAGCTTTTATTTCCTGCTAGCACAGAGCCTCAGTGTCAGCTAGTAGTGAGAGGTAAGGATCTTCCCAGGTGTTAACAGAGCATGTGCACAGACCTACGCACGCACATGGCCTTCTAAATTCCTAAAAATATACTGGAGCTTTTCAAAGCCCTTATGGACATCTCATCCTTCAACGTTTCCTTTTACATTTCTTGGTTAGTCTATTGTTTGCCCCTACTGTTACCTATTGCCTCAGCCAGTCACGATGTTAAAATATTTGACAAATAACTCCCTCTTCAGGTGGAAAAACCTTTAGGACTGAGCTGGTTCCAATAAGGTTGAATAAAGACAAGCCTTTCTGGGTTTTTTTCCAGGGACCCACTAGATAGGTCAAATAATGACTCTTCTTTGGGAATGAGACTTTGAAGTAGCTCCATCCCTGTCTCCTCCCTCTGGTACAGGTACTAGGAATGTGGGCTGTAAGTTTTCAAGGCTGCCATGGAACTAGAGATGGTGGAGCGGTGGCGGGGGTGGGCGATAGGACTAGGGTAAATTAAAATACTATAAAGATTGCTGTTCTTACTGAGAGTTTGCTGTTTTTCTTGACTAAATGCTAGATGGGTTGCTACAAGCCTTTGACTAATATCCAGGGCTCTAAGAAAGTTGATTCTGACAATTTTTATCAGTTCTTTCATTGCTTCCTTTATGGAAAGGCAAACTTTCTGGGGTCCTTAATCCACCATTTTCACTGACATCACCCTTCCTTTTTTTTTTTTTTTTTTTGTTGTTGAGACAGAGTCTCGCTTTGTCGCCCAGACTGGAGTGCAGTGGCCGGATCTCAGCTCACTGCAAGCTCCGCCTCCCGGGTTCACGCCATTCTCCTGCCTCAGCCTCCCGAGTAGCTGGGACTACAGACACCCGCCACCTCGCCCGGCTAGGTTTTTGTATTTTTTAGTAGAGACGGGGTTTCACTGTGTTAGCCAGGATGGTCTCGATCTCCTGACCTCGTGATCCGCCCGTCTCGGCCTCCCAAAGTGCTGGGATTACAGGCTTGAGCCACCACGCCCGGCCCACCCTTCCTTTTTAAAAAATGTTATTTTATTGCAAAACAATATGGAAACTACAACTAAATTAACTTTTTTTTGAGATGGAGTCTTGCTGTGTTTCCCAGGCTGGAGTGCAATGGTGCGCTCTTGGCTCACTGCGACCTCCACCTCCCTGGTTCAAACAACTCTCCTGCCTCAGCCTCCCGGGTAGCTGGGATTACAGGCACATGCCATCACACCTGGCTAATTTTTATATTTTTAGTAGAGATGGGGTTCACCATGTTGGCCAGGCTGGTCTTGAACTCCTGACCTCAAGTGATCCACCCACCTCGGCCTCCCAAAGTGCTGGTATTACAGGTGTGAGCTACCGCACTCGGCCTAACATTTTAAATTAAAAATTAACATTTTAGGCTGGGTGTGGTGGCTTACTGTAATCCCAGCGCTTTAGGAATCTGAGGTGGGAGGACTGCTTGGGGCCAGGAGTTCAAGACCAGCCTGGGCAACATATGAGACAGTGTCTCTAAACAAATGTAAAAATTATCTGGGCATGGTGGCACGTGCCTCTAGGCCCAGCTACTTGGGAGGCTAAGGTGGGAGGTTCGCTTGAGCCCAGAAGTTCCAGGTTGTAGTGAGCTATGATTATATCGTTATACTACAGCCTGGGTGACAGACCAAGACCCTGTCTCTAAAACAATAACAACAAAAACAAAATTAACATTTTATACAATGAAAACATTAAAATCACAATTAAAATCAAAGAGAAAACCCCTCATTCCATTTCTAATTAAATTCATTTTCATTCGTCCATGTTACTATCTAGTCTTTATCCATACACTTTTTTTTATTTACATTTTTGTAGTAATACTACAGGTAAGATTTTCTTTCTTTTTTTTTTTTTAAAGATGGAGTCTCGCTCTGTTGCCCAGGCTGGAGTGCAGTGGCATGATCTCGGCTCACTACAACCTCCACCTCCCGGATTCAAGCGATTCTTCTGCCTCAGCCTCCCGAATAGCTGGGATTACAGGCGCCCGCCACCACACCTGGCTAATTTTTACATTTTTAGTAGAGACAGGGTTTCACCACGTTGGCCAGGCTGGTCTCAAACTACTGACCTCAAGTGATCCGCCCGCCTTGACCTCCCAAAGTGCTGGGATTACAGGCGTGAGCCACTGCGCCTGTCCTATAGTTAAGGTTTTTATATTCATTTTTAGTGAATGTTATACCATAAGTACTCTTCCCCCATAATCCTTCTGCCTCTCATCTTCCCTTTTCCATTTTCCTAGTACCTCCTACTGCCTCCTCTCAACCACCCTTGCGTGTTTCTTCATCTTTCCCCGTGCTTATTAAAAAATGTCCTGTCACACACACACACACAGGCTTCTCTTTGTTATTAGACATTTAAAAAATTAATTCTTGATCATTCAACTTGATTATTTAGACATTACTGTACAGACATCTTTTCTCGTTTAACACCACATCATGGCTGTCTGTCCCTCTAGATCCACACAGGGAGATTTAACACATGCGTAAAGTCTTCATAATAGTCTTTAAAGATTAGCCACACTGTTCCCACTTAACCCTACCTCCCAGGTAGGGTTCCCCCAGTAACACTTTCACACATAACTTATTTACTGTTCCTTTTACTTCTGGAAGATTCTGAGAGGAAAGATCGCTGGGTCAAAGGTCACGTGCGTTTTCAATTTTAATAGCTATTCCTGGATTACTTTCCCAAAGGGTTCTAACAACTCGCATTGCTCTCAACACGTGTGAGAGGGTCCTTTGCTCTGACAGGTCTTCTGAAATACTTGCTCAATCGTTACTTAGCAGGGGCTGGGAGTAACGGATTTTTTTCTTTTTCTCTTTTGAGACGGAGTCTAGCTCTGTCGCCCAGGCTGGAGTGCAGTGGCGCGATCTCGGCTCACGGATTTTTTTTTTTAAAGAACATACCCTTTTATATTTAAATGAAGGAACTCATTGATGCACCGAGGCGAAAGGAACATTTAATTAAGCCTGTCTTCCTCTGCGGAGTGATCGCTTTTGTCACTTGTTCGAGGGGTGGGGGCTCCCGTCAGTTGTCCCTGTTTCTGTGAGACGTCTACCGAAGCCCTGGCTTGGCTTTAACCTGGCTTGGCTTTAACCGCTGAGCGGCTTCAACCGGCGGCGTCCAGCTGGCTCCGCCAGCGCTGCTGCCGCCCTCGAGGCTCTCTGACTGAAGGCGCTCGGAGCATCGCGAAATTAGGGGCTCCTGGTCCCTCAAACATCCAAAGAAGCCATTTTCAGGGCCTAGGGACTGGCCCCCCGCGAGCCGCCACAGTCCCCGCCCGCGAGCCGGGCCGAACGCCCGAACTCACGAGCTCCCGAGCTCCCGTCGGGCGGCGGCCTCACAGCTGGGGGCCCTGAGGCGGAAGGCGCAGCCGCTCAGCTGCGGGCCGGGGGCGTGGCGAGGGCGCACAGGTTCTGTTTTTCGCCGGCCCGGGGCCGCTTTCGGTTTCGTTTCCCGCCGGCGCCTCCACCCTGCGAGAGCCGCCCGCCAGCCAGCGTCCGCCGCCGTCCGCGTCGAGCCATACGCGGTCCGACGGGCGCAGGCACAGCGGCCATGGCCCAGGCCGGCGTCGTCGGTGAGGTGACCCAGGTGCTGTGCGCGGCCGGGGGCGCCCTGGAGCTGCCCGAGCTGCGGCGCCGCTTGCGGATGGGCTTGAGTGCCGACGCGCTGGAGCGGCTGCTGCGGCAGCGTGGCCGCTTCGTGGTGGCGGTGCGGGCGGGCGGCGCCGCCGCGGCCCAGGAGCGCGTGGTGCTGGCCGCGTCGCCGCTGCGCCTGTGCCGCGCGCACCAGGGCTCGAAGCCGGGCTGCGTGGGGCTCTGCGCGCAGCTGCACCTCTGCAAGTTCATGGTCTATGGCGCCTGCAAGTTTCTGAGAGCCGGGTAAGGCGCCGCACCGGGAGCGACGGCGGGCGGAGGCCCCGCGCACCCACAAGCACTTCCAGCCCGCTTGGGAGTCCTACTTGAAGTTTGAGCATACAATTCGGTAGCTCTGCCCTGGCCTCGCCCCGTCATACACTAAAGGGAGCGTTTATTGAGCACCTGCTGAGTACCTGGCACAGTGTGAGGGACTCGGGGTCGAGTGGGGTCCTCTAGACGCCTGGGGAGAGAGATTGATTTACATAGAGCGCGGTAGTGCTGGGTGGGAACACCCCGGTGTGGCCGTGTGGGGTAGGGAGGTAGGGAGGCGGTGGCCTAGGGGAGCTCCACGACGCCGCGGGTCCCCCCTTGCCAGCTTTGAGAGCAGACAATGAAGGTTTTCTCTGCCCAGCAGCTGGAAGAGATCTTTAAACCCCGTTCAACCCTATTTATCTGTTTACAAACTGGAAAATGCAAGCTCCCTGCCATCGCCCACAGGTCCTGGGGCACTGGTCCCTGCCCACTCGGTACCCTTCTGTGCCTGGAACACCCCCCCCCCCAGCCTGGGTATTTCTGGGAGCCTGAGCATTTCTGGGAGCCTTTGCTCTGCCTGGAGTGCCCTTCCTGCTCTTGGTTGGCCCTGTTTGTTAATCCTTCAGGCCTGAATCTAAAGATCACATCCCATTTGAGGGCTTTTCCTCCCCTTACTCTTGGTCACAGGGAACTGTTTATTTTCCTCATGGCACCCACTTGCCAATAGAATGGAAACTCCCTGAGGGCAGAGGCCTTAGCTGTCTCCCCAGCACTTAGCGTCCATGTTCTGTGCATAGCACGTGGTCAGTGGGATGTGTGGAAGGGATTGCTGAGGTTTATGTCTAAGAATTTGGGCCTCACCCTGAAGGTGATGGGGCGGGTAAAATGGCAGGAGAGAGCAACCATCAGGTTTGCATTTTAGGAAGTCTTAGGTAGTGGTGTGGGTGCCAGTTTAAGGGAGGATGTTGTGGGGAACCACTGGGAAGCTAGTCATGTAGGATAATTCCTTCCTCCCCTGCTCCCTCCTTTCTTGCTTGCTCCCTGGTGTGTGTGTGTCTGTCTGTCTTAATAGAGTAGATATTTCTTGCTCATGTCAGGCCCAGCAGTGAGCATGGGGTGGGGGGCCTTAATCCATACAGTCATTCAGGGATCCAGGCTGACTGACCTCTGCTCTGTGCCCCTCAGCACATGGCTCTTGAGGCCAGCCTAGGTATCCAGTTCCAGGGGGCTGATGGAAAGGGGGTTGCATGGGAGGTTTTTGTGGGCCAGGTCTAGAAGTGGTGGATTTCCTTTCACCCACATCCCATTGACTGGAAGCTGTCTGGTGACCCTGTCTAGATGCAGGGTGGCTGGGAAAGGTAGTCTCTAGGAAGCAGCTGTCTGGAAGTATCCAGATTAGAACTTTCCAAGGGCTATGTGTGAGAAATTTGGGAGAGGTGAGTTGGTGATGGTGTGGTGAGAGGATATCAGGTGACAACTCTTCAGTCTCTGTTCCTACTGTGGCATGGGTGTTGTTCACTGAGAGAGCAAGAGAGGGTTTTAGTTTGGAAACATGCCCAGGAGGCAGCTATTCAGGTCAGAAGCTTCGTAGGAAGGTCAGGGCCCCAGTGTGCTGGGCTGGTTTGGGAGATACTGGGTGGTGTATGTTGTGGCTGCAGCCCCAGGAGTGGATTAGATCTGAGGTAGAGTCTGAAGCCCGAAAAGAGGCTGAGGGTGGAACTCTGGGGAAATCAGCCTTCACGGATGAGGCAGTCCAGGGGAGGGCAGGGAACAGCCCACTAGGAAGAAGGCACACAGCAAATAGTGGCTGGATGGAGCCACTCTTGGGGGTAACTGCTGGATCTGTTTAATGTTCATATTTGGTAAAATAAAGATGGCAGCCCTGTTCTTAAGCTAGTTACCAAAATGTGGCTTCAGGTCTGACTTGTCTCAGAAATCTGGAGTGTGATATTTATTGGCTCAGATGACCTTGAGTTTTCTTCTTTCTTCAGTTTTTTCTTTTCCTTGTGGTTTACACAGGTGAGTTTCTTGAACCTTCCATTTCTGACTCACTTTAGGGAGAGTAGGTGTGGTTGGCTGCACTTCTCTGCTTCCCCTGTGACTCTGCTTGTCTTCCTGAACCGCAGGGTCAGTTCTTTTAGAAATAGGTCATCAGTCCTGCTGCAGAGCTGGTACGGAGTCCTGGGTCCCTGGCTGTTGGTCCTCTGCTCAGGGGGCAGTGAGCCTGGTGATCTAGGGCACAGTCCCAAGATCCAGCCCATCTTGTTTCAGTCTGGGCACTGCTCCTTACTAGCTGGTGGCTTTGGGCAAGTGACTTTACCTCCAGGTCTCAGTTCCCTCATCTGCAAAGTGGAGTTAATGATATTACTCCCCTCACAGGCTGGTTGAGGACTGAATGAGTTAACTCATAAAACATTTTGGCAATCCCCGATACTTGGCAGTTGCTCAATAAATTTTAGTAGTCGTTGTCATTGTCATCATCAGTCATCATTACACTTATTAGATATATTTGGCTCTGGCAGCACCAAATTGTTTGCCTCTTTTCTGGAATGTTCTTCCTTTCTCCTCTTGCTGTCTCCTCCTCAGCCTTTAAGTATTCCACTCAGACTTTATGCCATCCAGCGTGCTCCCCTGATTTCTTCCCCAGTTCTCTCCCAGCCCAGACTGGCTCAGGTGCCCTTCTGCTCTGCGCTGACGGATCCTGACCACAGCTGACATTGCACTTGCCACTCCATATCAGAGTCCCCTCTATGTCTGTCACCTCCACTAGATGAGGGAAAGAGAGCAGGCAAGGATGACTTCTGGGTTTTTGGTCTGTGCAGTGGGAGAGGAAAGTTGCCCTTTACTGAGCTGGGGGATTCCGTAAAAGGTGCAGGTTTGGGGTGGATCGGGGTTTGGCATTCTCCTGAGATGTGACATAGGAGGCATGGCAGTGCCAGAGTCAAACAAATGCTTTTGGCCTGACTCTTCTGGGTCCTGGTGACTCAAGACAGTCATTTAAAGGTTTATCTTTGGGTTCTCAGGGCATGGTGCCAGTGTCTGGCTCACCCTGGTGCTTATCAGATGCTTGTGGATGGAAAGAATGGAGGAAGAGAGCAAAAAAAAAGAACTGGATTCAGGGCTGTGTGTGTGTTTATATGCCTGCATGCATGCACGTATGTAACCTGTAATGATAAGATGCCGTGCTTGTTGAGTCAGCCTGTGGTTAACTGCTTACTGACTGACTGCTGTGCAGCAACTCCTCTTTGTCATTCTCATCAAATGCTTGCTCAGAGGTGCTGTCCTGGGCCTCAGACCTTACAAGGCCCCATCTCCTCCTTGGTAAATTGTTGTTGTCGTATAGACATGCTGGTTTTTCTTTTCTCTTTTTTCTTTTCTTTCTTTTTCTTTTTTTTTTTTTGAGACAGAGTCTCGCTCTTGTTGCCCAGGCTGGAGTGCAATGCTGTGATCTTGGCTCACCACAGCATCCACCTCCTGGGTTCAAGCGATTCTCCTGCCTTAGCCTCCTGAGTAGCTGGGATTACAGGCATGCACCACCTCGCCCAGCTAATTTTGTATTTTTAGTAGAGACAGGATTTCTCCATATTGGTTAGGCTGGTCGTCTTGAACTCCCGACCTTAAGTGATCCACCCACCTCAGCCTCCCAGAGCACTGGGATTACAGGCGAGAGCCATCGCGTCCAGCCTACATGCTGGTCTGGTGCTTGTAAACACTATCAGGAAGTGTTTCTGAAAAATTGTCATGAAGACTGATTTTAGCAGCTTTCAGTTTGCCAGCACTGCCATAACAAAGTCCTAGGAGGCTTAAACAACAGAAATCGATTTTCTCACAGTTCTTTTTTTTTTTTTTTTTTTTTGAGACGGAGTCTCGCTGTGTTGCCCAGGCTGGAGTGCAGTGGCGCGATCTTGGCTCACTGCAAGCTCCGCCTCCCGGTTCTCACAGTTCTTGAGGCTAGAAGTCTGAGATAAGGTGGCAGGGTTGATTTCTTCTGAGGCCCCTCTCCTTGGCTTGTAGATGGCCACCTTCTCACCATGTCCTCACATGGTCTTCCCTCTGTGTGTGTCTGTGCCCCAGTCTCTTCTTATAAGGACAGTAGTTATGTGGGATTGGGGCTCACCCTATTGACCTCTTTTTAACTTAATTACCTCTTTAAAGACCTGCTTTCCAAATAGAGCCATATCCTGAGGTCCTGGGAGTTAGGACGCCAACAGAGGAATTTTGAGGAGACTCAATTCAACATATAACACCAGCTCTCCTTCTTTGCAGGAAGAACTGTAGGAATAGTCACAGCTTGACAACCGAACATAACCTGAGTGTGCTGAGAACTCATGGCGTTGACCACCTGAGCTATAACGAGCTATGTCAACTGTTGTTTCAGAACGACCCCTGGCTTTTGCCAGAAGTGAGTGCCAGGGGAAGTCTGGGTTTCACAGCTCCCTGGGGATGTTCCTGTATCTTGGGAAATGTAATGATTGTGAGTGGAATGGGTGGGCCCTTGGGGGTCTCTAGTCTGGTTCCCACATGCAGAAATTTGGGATGTGAAGCAGAAGGAGCAGTTGATTGAAGTTCAAGGGTCAGCTTTGCCAACAACCCAGTTCCACAAACATATGTGCCAGATGCCATGGATAGCTGTGTGACTAGGGCTGATTCTTTAACTTCTCTGAGCCTCTCAGTGTGCTCCATTGAGAAATGAAAGGGTGGTATTTGGCCTTCTCTAAGATGCTTTAAGCCCTCAGAGCCTCTTTGACTTTGAATTGTAGAATAGAGAACTCAGAGAAAACTGGGGCCTGGGGAAGGGAGAATTGATGAGTCAGTGGGGGAAGAGTATAGGTAGATTGTAGCAGTCCTTAGGATGTAGCCATTTGATTTGCATCGTCTCATGTGAAAGGAGCAGCTATAGTCACTTTGAAGTTCTTGGATTTTCCCAGTGGAGGGGCTGCTTCTGTGCAGTCTCCTTTCCACTTGGTTCCCATTTTAGCCAAGGGCATTTGTTAGCAGCCATCATCTAGAGTGAGGGATGTTGTAGCTGTGTTCTGTGTGGAGGATGGAATCACAGCTTGGGAAGCCCCTGTCTCACCAGTGGACTGGCCACTGGGAAGGTGGTGTTGTGTGAGACCTTCCTGAACTGGTGGTTTTTTTCCTGTCTGTCAACAGATTTGCCAACATTACAACAAAGGAGATGGACCCCATGGCTCTTGTGCCTTTCAAAAACAGTGCATCAAGCTCCATATCTGCCAGTATTTTTTACAGGGGGAATGCAAGTTTGGCAAGAGCTGTAAGAGATCCCATGATTTCTCTAATTCTGAGAATCTGGAAAAATTGGAGAAGTTGGGTATGAGCTCAGACCTGGTGAGCAGGCTGCCTTCCATTTATAGAAATGCACATGATATCAAGAATAAGAGCTCTGCCCCCAGCAGAGTGCCTCCTCCTTTTGTCCCACAGGGGACTTCTGGTAAGGCTGGTGGGAAGGTAAGGCTGGTGGGGAGCATGGGAGGTCCTGGACTGGGGGCTCCCGGATTCCACCTAGCCATTACACGGAGCGTGTGACTTTGGGCAAGTCTGGTGCTGCTTTTAGTAAAACGGAGTTGATGATGCTTTCCTAACAAGGCCGGGGGTGCAGGGGTGAAATCATAGACATGATCAAGCAAGCCATCCTAGACAAATGTGAATTGGTATTGATGGTGAGTGAATTCTGAATGGGCCTAGTCTGCACTGAAATGGGAGACTTGGCTCCTCCCCCTGTGCAGTCACCCCTCTCTTCACGCCCACGGGAGCATGTCCTTCAGGAAGGAACCCAAAGTTAGGAATGCTGTGCTGACAGCTCTGGGGAGCATGCCTTGTGTTGTATTCTGATTTTACAAAATGAGTGAAAGAAGCATACCTTAATTATGGCATTGGCTGTATTCCTGCCATGAATAAGTAGCGTTTTTGAGTCATTGTAAATTTGTCTGCTTTGTTCTCTGCTCATCTCCAGCACCTAGACAGTGCCTGTCCCACAGTAGGTACTCTGATGTTTGTTGAATGAATGAGTGTGCTAGGATGCTTATTTTTTAAAAAAACACTGTCAGGTTTAGTGACAGGCAAATTTCGAGCAGAAATTTTTATTTAATAAGCATTTCTTGAGTACCTGTTGTTGGGCAGATGAATAATGTGATCTGTCAGGGAGATTATGATACACTGGCATCCGGTGGATTTCACAGTATCAGCTGTTGGCTGGCCCTTCTGTTATCCACTCTTTGATTCAGCACCTTTGTGTGCTTGCCACATGCTGGGCACTGTCTTGGGCGATGGTTATTCCTTGGCGAAGCTGAGACATGCCTCCCCTCAGAGCAGAATCCAACCCGCTCAGTTAGCTGTAGTGGTGGCTACAGTTTTAACAGAACGCTTCCTAGAATGTCAGTTGCATGCCAGGACTACCTGCAAACAAATGCACCACTCTAATTGTACTTGACTTTTATATTTAAAAGTTATCCATTGTATTTGTTTTTTCTTTACATTGTCGTCAGTTATGTTTTCTTAATTTCTTTCCGTTGTAGGAAGCCTAGAAGTAGACAGGTTTTGTATTAAATAGATCTTTAAGAGTATCTTAAAGCCTTGAATACAGTTGGATTACAGCCTTGTCAGAAAGGGAGGAGGGATCCACTGCCCAGTGATACCAGCTTCAAGGGCAGTCACCATCATGGGGAGAGAGGGAGATGACCTCCGGGGTCCCATAGACCTGGATTTCGAGTGAAGTATCTCAGGGGCTTATAAAAAGAAAAGGGAAGATGAATAACAAAATGACAGGTGACACTAAATAGGGATTGCAAATTAATTTTATGTGTTCATTTGGGGGTAGCTGGGTGAGAGTAAATGTCACAGGTAAAGACTCATTGGCATGATGCTAGTAAAGATAAACTAGAAAGGATTTATGTGCCCTTTTTATATTAAGATCCTGATAATTAACCTAAAATTTATTAAAGGGGCTTCTTTTTGAAATGTGGGCTTTGTATTTATTACTCTTTTTTTGGTATTAGTACCCAGTTCTGATAGTTCATTAATGAATATTTGCTATATAGCCTCAAATCTAGTTTATAAAAAGTAGCCCTGTTTACCCTCAGGGGTCATCAACCTTAGGCATAGAAGGAATTGTAAGGTGCCTCAACATGTAAGACGGTGGTTCTCCCCTTATTACAAAAGTGTCCCAAGTCCCACCCCTGGAGGTTCTGATTGAGTCTGGGGCGAAGTCAGTCTAGGGCAGAGTCAGGCACTTGTGTTTTTAAATGGGTCTTGTAGTGAATTGGGTGGACAGCGAGAGTTGAGAAAGGAGTCCCTTCATGGAGTCCTGGATCTGGCAAGCAGCTGTGTGGCCTCAGGCTGCCAGCCTGTCACTAAAAAGTAGAGGACCCACATGTGTAGGAGCACTTTCACCCCAAACATGATAGGGCTCTGTGAGCTTGCCTTGCCCACTTTTGTGCAGAGAGCTGAATGAATCCTCTTTAACTCTCCTTTGTACCCCTTGTCAGAAGCTGACATATCTTTGTGGTGTTTCTTTGCAGAAAGAAAAGACAGTTCAGGTTCTGTGTCCCCAAACACTCTTAGCCAGGAGGAGGGTGATCAGATCTGTCTGTACCATATCCGGAAAAGTTGTAGCTTTCAAGGTAAGTTGGAGGAGGCTCCTTCATCCCCCTTGTGGGAGGGGTAACTGCTTGTTATTCCCAGAGCTGTGCTCTGAAGATACCCCCTACCAAACCTCTACCCCATCCAGAGAGGATCAGGGCTTGGCACTTTGGCCAAACCAATTCTGAAGGTATTTTGTTGGGGAGTTGAAGATGGTAGCAATTCTTTGAGCTTTTAGAAATTAAATGTGGATCATTTTTGGGAACATAACTGGTTCATGCACCAAATGAGTGTCAAGTATTGAGACTTGGTCAGCTTAACATGAAGTCACAGACCTGCACAGGACAGGGAACTGCTCAGCCTGGTGGGAACAAAGATAAGGGTAATGACAGGCTGAGAGCTCCCTTCGAAACTGGAAAGGACTTCACTGCGAAGGAACACTTGTGTTAGCTCTTGGAGGATGAGTAGTTGTTTAAATTGGGGGTTTCTTCTGTATTGATCCAGTGAGCAATCCAGTGATCCCTCTTTTATCAGAAGCAGCAATTCTGGTGTGCATGTGTGTGTCTGTATTTTCACTAAACCTTTGTTTTCTTCTTAAATGCTGTCCTGGGCTTTGACTGAAGAAAGGTTTGTTCTCAAATTTGGTGACTCCCCTTGACAACCACCAAAACTTCTTGGTTCATTTTCAGTTTTTAAAAACTACCCAAGCAATTCATGAATAGTTTCACTCTGTAAAACAGTTCAGTAATACAGAGTGAAGCATGAAGTTCTCCATCATCTTTGCCCAAAGGTAAACACTTCCTGTGTGGTTGTGATATTTGTTTTACCTATTTTTAAGCAGATAGGAGCATGTGATAATGTTGTTATTCAACCTGCATCTTAACATTGTATCTTGGAGATTTTTTTCCATGCCAGTATGTGAAAGTCCACCTCATTTTAAAAACAAGTGTGTAGTATTTGATTATAATGATGTGCCATTGTGCATTCAAGTACATATATGTGAGTATTTCCATAGATAGATTCTGGGGAATGGAATGATAGGTCAAAGAATATGAGCTATATATATACATATATATGTGTATTCTGAAAGCAATATTATTGAGCTATAGTTTACACAAGATAAAGTGTACCCATTTTAAATGTATAGTTCTGAGTTTTGGTAAGTATATATGCTCACGTAACCATGTCTACCATCAAGTTCTAGAACCCCCTCCAAAAACATTGTTTTGTGCCCCTTTATAATTAATCCTCACCCCCTAGTTTGTCACCCCCAGGAAATCCCTGATCAACTTTTTGTCACTATAGATTAGATTTGCCTTTTCTAGAATTTCACATAAATGGAATCATACAGTGTATTATCTTGTGCCTCGCTTCTCTCATTAGTATGTTTTTGAGATTCAGTCATGCTGGCATATCGATCATTTGTTTCTTTTTGTTGCGCAGTAGTATTCCATTGCATGATTGAATGCAATTTGTTTATCCGTTCATATGTTGATGAACATTTGGGTTGTTGCCAGTTTTTGGTTTTTACAAATACAACTTCTATAAATATTTACGTGTAAGTTTTCATGTGGATATATGTTTCCATTTCTCTTGGGTAAAGACCTAGACATAGTTACTGGGTTATGTCATGTGATTGACTTTGTAAGAAACTGCCAAACTGTCTTCCAAAATAGATAATGATATTTTATGTTCCCACCAGCAACGTATGAGAGTTTCAGTTACTGTATATTCTTGCTAACACTTGGCATTGTCTTCTAAATTTTAGCCATTCTAATCAGTGAGTGATGATGTTTCATGGTTTTAATTTGCATTTCCCTGATGATTAATGATGTTTAACTTTTATTTACATGTACTTTTGGGGCATTTGTACATTTTCTGTGAAGTATCTACTCAAATCTTTTGCCTATTTTTTATATAACAGCTTTACACACACACACACACACACACACGGGGTCTTCAGAAAGTTCATGGAAAATGCATATTATGAAAAAATTAAGGATGGAGTTCAAAACTTTTGCACCAAAATAAATTCATACTAACTTGTAATAACATATCTGAACAGGATCTAGTTTGAGGCACTAAGAAGGATAAGACATCAGTTTGGAAAGAGCCCCTATCAAAGCAACATCAATTTTGCTGCAGTTGAAGTAAGAACAAATATCAAATTTATGGTGACTCTTGGGTGGCAGAATGACAAAATCATTGATGCTTTGCAAAAAAGTTTATGAAGACAATGTCCCAAAGAAATCAGTTTATAAATGAGTAAGTCAGTTTAAGAAGGGATGAGAGAATGTTAAAGATGGAGCTATCCCCATCAATTTGTGAGGGAAAAATTAATGTTGTTTGTTCCTTAATTGAAGACCAGTGATTAACAGCACAAATAGTAGCTGACACCAGACATCTTGATTAGTTCAGTTTATACAATATGCCAGAAAAATTAAAAATTAAATTTGAGCAAACTTTCCACTCTATGGGTGCGAAAACCATTCTGCCTGGGTCAGCTACAGACAAGAGCAGAACTTTTTTGAATGGAAATTTTAAACAAGTGGGATCAAGATCCTGAAGCATTTCTTTGAAGAGTTGTAACAGGAGATTGGAACATGGCTTTACCAGTAGGATCCTGAAGACAAAGCAATGGCTCCTAAAAGGGGAAAGTGGCCCAGTCACAGCAGAAGTGGTCAGGAGCAGAAGTCACAGCAACAGTTTTCTGGGTGGCTCAAGACATTTTGCTTGTTGGCTTTCTAGAGGGCCAGAGAGCAATACCATCTGCTTATTATGAGAGTGTTTTGAGAAAGCCAAAGTTTAGCAGAAAAATGCCCGGAAAGCTTCACCAGAGGGTCCTTCTCCACCACCACAAAGCTCCTGCTCATTCCTCATCAGTCAAGGGCAATTTTGCAAGAGTTTCAATGGGAAATCTGTAGGCATCCACCTTATAGTCCTGATTTGGCTCTTTCGGACTTCTTTTTGTTTTCTAATCTTAAAAAATCTTTAGGCCGGACATGGTGGCTCATGCTTGTAATCTCAGCACTTCAAGAGGCCGAGGCAGGTGGATCACTTGAGGTCAGGAGTTCGAGACCAGCCTGGCGAACATGGTGAAACCCCATCTCTACTAAAAATACAAAAATTAGCCGGGCGTGGTGGCACATACCTGTAATCCCAGCTACTTGGGAGTATGAGGCAGGAGAGTCACTTGAACCCGGGAGGTGGAGGTTGTGGTGAGCCGAGACCATGCCACTGCACTCTAGCCTGGGCAATAAGAGGGAAACTCTGTCTAAAAAAAAAAAAAAAAAAAAAAAAAAAAAAAAAAAAAAAAATCTTTAAAGGGCACCCATTTTTGTCTTCAGTTAATAATGTAAAAAAAAGACTGGATTGACATGGTTAAATTCCTGGGACCCTCAGTTCTTTATGGGTGGACGAAATGGCTGGTATCATCTTTTACAAAAGTGTCCTGAACTTGATGGAACTTATCTTGAGAAATAAAGTTTATATTTTTTATCTTTTAATTCCAGTTTCCATGAACTTTTTGAAGTCCACTTATATATGTAATATTAACACAGAATTGGGCAGCCATCATCATAGGCAATATGAAAACGTTTTCAACACCCCCAGAGTAACCCCGTTTTCATTAGCAGTCAGCCACCATTCTTCCCTCCCTCCAGCTCCTGATGACTACAGATGAAGGTTCCATCTCTATAGATTTGCTTGAGTATTTCATATAAATGGAATCATACAGTATTGGTCTTTTGTGACTCTTATACCCATTTTTATTGGGTTGTTTGATCTCTTATTTTGAGTTGTGTTTTGTATGTGATTTATACTGAAGATATATCCTCCCAGTCTTTCATGTTTATTTCCTTTATAGTATATTTTGAAGAACAGGTATTTTAATAGTGATGTCCAGATAATATATTTTTTTCTTTTATGGTTTGTGTTTTTTGTGTCCTAAAAATATTTGCCTATTCTAAGCCTACAAAATGTTTTTCTTACGGTTTTTTCCTAGAAGTTTCAGAGGCTAGGCTTTTAGGTTGAAGTCTAGCTGTGAATGCTTGTTCTTTTAACTCTGATCATTCTCTCCTTAGGTATCGCTGCTTCTGTGTGAGTTGCTGCCTCTCTTCGAATTATTTTCCTTCATGTGTGGAGTGATTCTTGGTTGTCTGTCGCGTTGGTGCTTGAGAATCCCATATGCCTGTTGGTTGATTTCCATGGGGCTGATTTGCATTCCAGGCCCTCATTCTAGTGATGGTGGGGAAGAGGCAGAAGGCTCTGCTTGGTGAAATGGGAGGCTGGCATGCAGCCTAGGACTGGGATGGGGGCTTTGGTGGCCATCTCATTTGCTTTTCTCTCGCTGTAACCCTTATGTTCACACTTAGTTTAACTAGGAAGCGCACAGCAAGCTTCCTTCATGCAAGCAAGTTAGGGCAAGGGAGTGCCTGTGCCGGGGCTCCCATTGTTCTCATTGGGATTGGCCTGGGTATCTTTCTTGCTCCTGGCTTCATCAGACTCTGAATCTGTGATGACCCCAGATATTTTCTGCTTCTGTGGTGTGGTCTGCATATTTTGTCTGCATTTTTCTCTCTCCTTTTTATATCTATTTGATTCTCATTGCTCCATAGTTTTAGCAATTCTTGAATAATTCTGGTCTTTTGGTGGTATTTTTTATTGTTTTCCAGTGCTTTTGGATTTATTCTTCTCTCTGGCCTGTTATTTCAAGGACTATAGGGAGGAATTGCTGGGGTGGATATGGTATTTTGTCTGCCAAATTGATTTGATTTCTATGACTCACCTCCTAGAAAGCCCCTGGAATGCCAAAGTGAGGTAGGGAACTTTAGAAGTAGGGAAAAGAGGTTGAGAAAGGGTACAGGAAGACCAGGACAAGGGAAGGGACCTTATGTCTCTACCGCTGTGCTGGGACTAGGCTCTCACCAGCTGCTGTGGCTGCAGTGCCTTACGTGGTGCCTCCTGTCCTGGGCACCTTCCAGCTGTGAACAGTGTGGTCTGTAGCTCAACTTTGATTCAGAACGGAAGCCTCAGGCTTGCTCTTTGACTGTAGTGCCTTCCCCTGGCCCCCATGTCCTTCCTGAGGAAGCATCAGCCTGGAGGGCCCTATGGAGCGCACCTTCCCCAGGATGTGCCTGCTTGCAGGGAGAGCCTGTCTCAGGCTGTCCATAGTACACTTGTGTCTGGGTAGTTAAAGCATTTGAATACTGGGATGCCCTGGGGAGACCTTCTGCTCTCATTGCTGATCATTTCCTCTAGTGCCTTTCAGGGAGGGAACAGGAACTTGTTGGTCATGACCTTGGACCATATCTATTTTTATCTTCCGTGGCCCAGCCCCTTAATTATCTGTTGTATACACACCTGGTTGAGAGAGTCCAAGAGGTTCTCTGACCTAGTGAGATGTCCATGTTCAAACTGGACAAGTTAGTCCCTGGTGTGGCTGTGTCCAGCCTTGTTGAACTCAGAGGAGTTTCCTTGCTTGGGTGTCCCCACCCTGTTCCCTCAGTCCTCTCAGCCTGGCACTCTCTTCTGCCCTGTCTGCTCGGCCCAGTACCTGGTCTGTGACAAGCCCAGGCACCCTCCCACCCTCCTCCGTGGTACTTCCCCCACTGTGGTGCTTTTGCAGAGCCTGGGAAAGAAGTGGCATTGAGATGTGCCTGAAAGAATGCACATGATTTTAGAAAATTTTAATTTTTTTCAAGTATCAAATTAGGTAGTTTCATTATTATTTTGAAATACGAATTAAAAATGTACAAAGGACACTCAGTAAGAAATAAGTCCCCCCACACCAGTTTTCTCCAGAACTCAAGTTCCCTCCAAGAAACAGCTGTAATTATCCATTCCTTGAATATCCTCCCATCGAGACTTTATACATGTACAAGGGTATGTGTCTGTTCAGTTTCCTTCTTACACATGCACGCTATCATGGCTTTCTACCTTTTTCACTTAATTAGATGTGTAATTTTTGGAATGTATTATATCTTCTTGTGGTTCAAAGTTCAAAACATGCCAAAATGACAGAAGTCTTTGCTCATAACTTTGTCTCCAGCTACCAAGTTCCCTCTGCAAGAAATAATTTGTGCATATGTGTGTGTTTAGTCAGAATATCCCTAATCTTATTTTTTTTCTATTTTTCAACCAAATAGAGGCATTCTGTACCTTGTTCTCTTTCTGCCTTAGAGCAGATATCTTGGAGGTAGCCAGCTGCATGTCACAGTGCAAAGAGCATCTCATTCTTTTTCTCTCCTTTCTCCCTGTCCTCTCCTGACACTCCTCTGTGTGGATGTAGCCGAACCTCACATAGGCTGTTGACAGGTAGGGAGAGGGTGTGGGTGGCATTCCAGGTGGTGGCAGGCACCAGCAAAGGCAGGGCAGGCAGCGTGTGCTTGTAGTGATGAGAGAAGTGAGTATCTGGCTGCCCAAGAGGAACATGGGGTTGGTGAGGGGAGTAGCTCACTGGAACCCATAGGTCTGGGCCGTTGTGTGGATGTTGGTGGGAGTGTGTCAAGGAAGGAGTGAGCATGTTGTTAGCCAGAAGAAGCAAGGAGCCTGTAACCATGCCGCTGACCTCCCTTCAGTTGCACGTATTGGGTTGGGTTGGATTTCTGGTAGAGATGAATCTGGCTCCATCTTTGCTGTGAAATCTGCCCATCCACCTGCCACGTGGAGAGTGATATTGAGGAGTCAGACTGCCCCCTGCAGTGATGAGACCTTTGACCTCATGATCAGCTTCTTACTCTCATTAAATAAAATTCATAGGCCAGGCGCGGTGGCTCAAGCCTGTAATCCCAGCACTTTGGGAGCCTGAGACGGGCGGATCACGAGGTCAGGAGATCGAGACCATCCTGGCTAACATGGTGAAACCCCGTCTCTACTAAAAAATACAAAAAAACTAGCCGGGCGAGGTGACAGGCGCCTGTAGTCCCAGCTACTCGGGAGGCTGAGGCAGGAGAATGGCATAAACCCGGGAGGCGGAGCTTGCAGTGAGCTGAGATCTGGCCACTGCACTCCAGCCCGGGCAACAGAGCGGGACTCCATCTCAAAAAAATAAATAAATAAAAATAAAATTCATAGATGATATAAACCATCAACATACATATTTCTAAAAAATTGCTAGGTGTGGTGGCTCACGCTTGTAATCCCAACACTTAGGGAGGCCAAAATGGGTGGATCACTTGAGGCCAGAAGTTCGAGACTAGCCTGGCCAACATGGTGAAACCTTGTCTCTACAAAAAATACAAAAATTAGCTGTGTGGTGGTGCATACCTGTAATCCCAGTTACTCAGGAGGCTGAGATGGGAGGATCACCTGAGCCTGGGAGGTTGAGGCTGCAGTGAGCCGTGATTGTGCTACTGCACCTGAGCCTGGGTGACAGAGTGAGACCCTGTCACCAAAAAAAGAATAAAAATATAGTAAGGTCCTGTTAAAAAGTGAGACATAAAGAAGGAAGATGTATGTCTTAGTTCATTTTCTGTTGCTTATAACAGAATACCTGAAACTGGATAATTTATAAAGAAAAGGAATTTATGTCTTACCTTTATGGAGGCTGAGAAATCCAGGGTCAAGGGCCTGTATCTGAGGAGTGCCTTCTTGCTGGTGGGGACTGCAGAGTCCTGAGGTGCTGCAGGGCATCACATGGCAAGGGGGCTGACCATGCTAGCTCAGGTCTCGCTTCCTCTTATAAAGCCAGCAGTTCCACTCTCATGATAACCCATACACCCATTAATCCATTCATCTATGACCCAGTTACCTCTTAAAGGCCTTACTGCTCAATACTATCACATTGGCGATTAAGTTGTAACGTGAGTTTTAGAAGGGACATTTAAATCATAGTAATGTATATAATAAAATACAAAAAGTGTTTCCATATCTAAATGCTCAGGCACGCCTGCACTGAAAAAACAGACTCCACCACACATTTTCAGAATGTTCCCAGGTCAGCGGGCAGCACCACACCTGTTGACAACCACAAGGCTAGGGCATGCTGCGTATCGCCAAGCTATCTTACTCCTTTATGTTTTTATTTCAGATAAGTGCCATAGAGTTCATTTCCATTTGCCGTATCGATGGCAATTCTTGGATAGAGGCAAATGGAAGGATTTGGACAAAATGGAACTTATCGAAGAGGCATATTGCAATCCCAAAATAGAAAGGTAGGAAATATGTCTCTTATCTCTGTTTTGTGCCTGGGCTTCTGTGTGCGGTGAAGGAAGTTTAGCTTAAACAGCAGTGTTTAGTTTTGATAACCCTTGCGCGCATGTGTGGCTGTCAAACACACTCTCTCCCTCTCTCTGAGCAGCCTAGTCTGGAGGTAGAAGCTGGGCTGGAATTGGACGTCAGCGTTCGTACTGGCAGTTTAGTGGCTTTGTTCTCCCACCTCCCTCTCCTTTCAGACAGGAGCAATGGGGAAAGGAGAAGATGCTACCAAGACCAAGTATTAAGTTCTCAATTATTTGGTGCTGGGATTGATCGTGTACATCTATATTCATTATTACAGAAAAGCGAGAGGTGATTATTTCTGTTTGTGAAATTTTAGCCTTTGGCCTATACAGCCATACCGCTGAACTGCTGTTTATGGTTTAATCTTTAACTTTTTTTTTCCCAAGCATGTCCTAGTATTTTCCCTCAGTCAATTCAGAGTAAACAGGGAATTCCTGGATAGGCTTCTTTGCAAATACTTAACATATTTTGCATTGAACTTGCTGAAATATGTTGCCAAGAAGAGAATTTGAGCCTACTTTTTGAGTGTATAAAATAAATTTCCACTTAGAGTGCAATTATGTGCAAATTGCTATTGGTAAAGTATGTGAAACCAATTACTCCTGTTAGGAGAATTAAACGGCTCACATACCACCGCAGTCTTTCTTTTTGAGGCAAAACTTACACACAGCGAAGAGCCCAGATTTTAAGCATACAGTTCATTGAGTTTTGACAAATGCATACGCTTGTGTAGCCAGCATTCTGATTGAGATACGGATCGTTTTCCTCACCCCATCTCCTTCTAGTCAGTGCCCACTCCCATCATTCACCACTGTTCTGACCTCTGTCACCATAGATCTCTGTCTTGCCTGTTCTTGAACCTCATATAAATAGAACCGCACGGTATGTACTGTTGTGTCTGGCCTCTTTCACTCAAATTCTCTACCCTCCAAATGAGCAGACTGCAAGGTCAGACACTTCCTGGCAGAGGAAGCACAAATGGCCAATTACATGTGGATCTGGATTTATTTCTGCCACTCATTATAATTGTCACTGTGACCTGCTTTTTGTATATTTCTTTTCTCTTTCTGATCTTCTCTTAGATTTGTTTTCCTCATTTGGTTTTCTACCTTTACTAGTTTGGACGTTATAGACTGAATTTTTATTTTTTCAGTGGCTGCCCTGGAAATCTAAACAGACTCTTTATCTTAACAGACTTTTAGCTGAGCTTAAGCCAAGCAGTGCCTTTTCTCATTCTGTCAAACAATGAAAGAACTTTGGAATGAAATTCTGACTAGTTTCATTCAAACTTATTTACTAATTATGTAAATTTGGCCAGATTACTTAATCTCATTTTACCTCAGTTTTACTACATGTTAAGTAGACAAAATAATAGTTTCTACATCATAAGGTTATTTTGAGAATTAAATGAGTTAATATACATAAAACACTCAGAACAGTGTCAGGCACATAAGTTGTGGGTTGAGCACAGCAGCTCACACCTGTTATCCCAGTGCTTTGGGAGGCTGAAGTGGGAGGATTGCTAGAGGCTAGGAATATACGACTAGCTTGGGCAACATAAAGAGACCCTGTCTCTACAAAATTTTTTTTAAAAAATTGACTGAGCCTGGTGGCGCATGCCTGTAGTCCCAGCTACTCAGGAAGCTGCAGAGGGAGCACCATTTGAGCCCAGGAGTTTGAGGCTGCAGTGAGCTATGATTGTGTCATGACACTCCAGTCTGGGTGACAGAGCTAGATCTTGTCTCTATTTAAAAAAAAAAAAAATGCACTGTATGTGTTGCTGCTGTAATATTTTTAATCCCAGAGGTTAGAAATTCGTATTGTTTTAGGCAGTATTTGTTTAAGTTTACACAATTATCATTTTGTTTCTTACTCACTATTCCTTTGCTCACACTTTTCCTTGTTTATCATTTTCCTTCTTTAAGTTTTTCTGTTGGAGGTTGCTTTAGTGAGAGTCTGGAGGTAATTGTGTATTTTGTTAGTCTGAAAGAGTTTTTATTCCCTTCTCGTTCTTGAAAGATAGTTTTACTGGGTATTTTCCCTCAACTCTTCAAAGACAATTTCATTGTTGTCTGGATTCCATTTCTTCTACTTAGAAGTTAGCTATCAGCCTAAATTGCGGTGGTATTAGTTCACTTCTTAGGGCTGCTGTAACAAATTATCATGAACTTGATGGCTTCAAACAACAGAAATTTGTTTTCTCACAGTACTGGAGGCTGGAAGTCCAAACTGAAGGTGTTAGCAGGGCTAACACCTCTGTCTGAAGGCTTTACAGGAGGATCCTTTCTTGCCTCCTCCAGGATTCTGATGCTTCGAAATCCTTGGCATGCCTTGGCTTGTAGACGCATCACTCCAATCTTGGTCTCCATTGTCACAGGCATTTTTCCCACGTGTCTGTGTTCAAATTTCCCTCGTCTTAAAAGGACATCAGTTTTGGATTAAGGCCCACCCGAATCCAATATGACCTCATCTTAACTTGATTATATCTACCAAGACCCTATTTCCAAATAAGATCACATTCACAGATACCAGGGGTTAGACCTTCACCATACCTTCTTGGGGACACAATTCAATCCAGTATAGTAGGTAGTCTATTTTTTCTTTGTGGCTGCTTTTAATATCTTGTCATTCTTTGTTGCTGTGCAGTTTCACTAAGATCTGTATGTGGATTTAAAAAAATTTATGCTACTCATATTTTGCTGTGCTTTCTGATTTCTTCAGCCATGATCTCCTTAAGTATTCCTTCTCTGGAATTCTCATTAGATATATGGTGAGGTCTTCTCACTTCATCTTTTATGTCTTCTAACTTCTCTTTTATTCTCTTTCTAAATTCTGCCACATTTCTTCCCCTCAGGCTGTCAGTTCATTAGTTCAGCCTCTTCTGAGATGCAGTGTGTCCCATCGAAGTATGATTTTAAAATTTCAATTAAAATTTCTAAGCCTGGGAGCAGTGGCTAACGCCTGTAATCCCAACACTTTGGGAGGCTGAGGAGGGTGGATGGCTTGAGGCCAGGAGTTTGAGACCAGCCTGGCCAACATGGTGAAACTCTGTCTGCATTAAAAAAATACAAAAATTAGCTGAGTGTGGTGGTGCATGCCTGTAATCCCAGCTACTCCTTGGGAAGGTGAGGCAGGAGAATCGCTTGAATCTGGGAGGTGGAGATCATGGTGAGCTGAGATCATGCCACTGCACTCCAGCCTGGGTGACAGGGTGAGACTCTGTCTCAAAAATAAATAAATAAAAAATAATAATAAAAAAGGAAAAGAAAAACGTTTTGGAGGGAGTGGAGGAGAAAGAAAAAAATAATGAATAGTAAAAGTTCTGGTTTTTTCCCTTAAATTTACCCAGTCAATTTTTATAGTCTCTTGATTCTTAACTCATACTTTTGATGCTCAATTCCTTTTTAAAAAACACATCATGTATATCTGCATCTGAGAATACTAATGTTTTTAGTTCAAGGTGGTCTGATTTTGTTTTTGCTAACTTTTGCTCATAGTGTCTTTGTTTCCATGTTTTGTGATTGATTTTGAGCTCATGTTTGATGGAAATTTATTTGGAAATTCTTTTTTTTTTGTTGAGATGGAGTCTCGCTCTGTTGCCCACGCTGGAGCGCAGTGGTGTGGTCTTGGCTCACTGCAGGCTCCGCCTTCTGGGTTCATGCCATTTTCCTGCCTCAGCCTCCCGAGTAGCTGGGACTAGAGGCACGTGCCACCACTTCCGGCTAATTTTTTATATTTTTAGTAGAGACAGAGTTTCATCGTGTTAGCCAGGATGATCTCGATCTCCTGACCTCGTGATCCACCCACCTCGGCGTCCAAAGTGCTGGGATTACAGGCATGAGCCACCGTGCCCAGCCTGGAAATTCTTTTGAGGCCCGAGTTGAAGGTGAATTCCTCCACAGGGGATTTGCGTTTGCTTCTCTGAGAACTGCTACTCTGGATCTTCTTTGCAGCTAATTCTCACAAAATGTGAATCATCCTAAAACTTCTGTGAGGCTTGAGTGGTTTATGAGTTCTCAGAGGAGTTTTTTCCTCCTTTATCTATAACCAACATTAATACAGGCAGGTTTCCTTGCCAGATGTCTTTGCAAGGCAAGTCCCCTCTCCAGTCCCCCTTGACTAAGGTGGGTCATCTTTTAGGTTCCTGGTTTTAATGCAGAAGTATCTCTTTTGAGATTCAGCCTTCTGCCTTACTCAGATCCTACATTTTTTTCCTGTTTCCCCTTTGCGGCCAAAGCCCAGGCTCTCTGTCATTACTCATCGACACTGCCCTGGGATAGCTGCTGGCTCTTGCCCTCCCCTCCGCTCTCCAGTTTCGTACCTTCCTTTGGTCTTTAGGCAGTACTACGTTTAGAAAGGGAGCGCATCTTGGTGGCTCAGGTGCAGGCTGTGCAGCCCACGTGAAAGCCCAGCTCACCCGCTGATTAGCTATTTGTCCTTGAATGGGTTTCTTCACCTTCCTGAGCTTCTGTTTTCCCATCTGTGAAGTGGAGATAATAGTCTCACTCAACCTCATAGGGTTGTGAAAATGTCATCGCCTAATACATGTAAAGTGCTTAATGCAGGGTCTGGCTCACACAGTAAACAGTATGTGTTAGCTATTGTTAATTTTGGCTTCTAAGCACTTCCCTTTCTTGCCAGCTCAGCAGTGCATTTTAAAAAATAATGTTTTCACCAACGTCTTCTGCATTTTGTACTGAGAGGAATTTTCATTGTAACTAGTCTCCCACATTATCTTGATTTTGATATTTTTATACCTCAAAACTGATCTGAAAAAGCAGTTTCCCCTACCTCTGGAAACTTTTTAAAAAATACGCATGTCACATTTACTATTCGCATCTCCCAGCTGTATGTTCTCAAGCTGAGGGACCTGTGTCTGCTTGGCTGGTGGGATTTTCAGTGTGCTGCTGTTTTCTTTTGTAGGATCCTGTGCTCTGAGTCAGCCAATACCTTTCACTCTGATTGTCTGAACTTTAACGCCATGACTTATGGTGCTACCCAGGCTCGCCGCCTCTCCACAGCCTCCGCTGTCACCAAACCTCCACACTTCATCCTCACCACTGACTGGATTTGGTACTGGAGTGATGAGTTTGGTTCTTGGCAGGAATATGGAAGACAGGTAAGTGTGATGGAAAGAGGGTGTTTTGTCCTGAGGATCCATAAGAGAGGAGCCAAGTAAAAGCCCCCATATTGTTGCCAGGGGCATTCTTAAGAGAGCTGAGGATCCCCACGTCCCAGTGTGACTCACTTGCTTTGGGAGAGTTATGGCAAAACTAGATAAGTTGGAATTTATTTGTATGAGCTTTCCTCTTTGAAGAGCTTCCATCTGTTGGCTCATGAGAACTGAATGACAAATTTGTAGTGAGATCAAGTTTCTTCATTGGTTTTATTAAATGGGATAGAAAGATGCTTCTCTTGTTGAACAGGTAACTTAACCCCAGAGCTGGTGCCTATGTGTGCAAGTGTGTTTGTGTAGCTGTGGTATAGAAGTAAAGGCTTTTCAAACCGGTTGTCTGCCATTTCTGCAACTTTACAGAAGGTAGGCAAATATAAGAAAATTGGGCCGGGCGCGGTGGCTCAAGCCTGTAATCCCAGCACTTTGGGAGGCCGAGGCGGGTGGATCACGAGGTCAGGAGATCGAGACTATCCTGGCTAACATGGTGAAACCCCGTCTCTACTAAAAATACAAAAAACTAGCCGGGCGTGGTGGCGGGCGCCTGTAGTCTCAGCTACTTGGGAGGCTGAGGCGGGAGAATGGCGTGAACCCGGGAGGCGGAGCTTGCAGTGAGCCGAGATCACGCCACTGCACTCCAGCCTGGGAGACACAGCGAGACTCCGTCTCAAAAAAAAAAAAAAAAAAAAAAAATTGATTTACACCATGTGTAGATTTGGAATCCAAGCCAAATAACAAAAACTAGCTGCTGTCAATTATTCGCAGGTGTCTGTAGATGAGTCAGATTAAAGGGAGTCCCCTGGTCACTTATAGAAGTACAAATTTAGGCCGGGCGTGGTGGCTCATGCCTATAATCCCAGCACTTTGGGAGGCCAAGACGGGCAGATCACTTGTGGTGATCTGGCCAACATGGCAAAACCCTGTCTCTACTAAAAATACAAAAATTGGCCAGGTGTAGTGACACACGCCTGTGGTCCCAGCTACTTGGGAAACTGAGATATGAATGAGAATTACTTGAACCTGGGAGGCAGAGAGGTTGCAGTGAGCAGAGATCACACCACTGTACTCCAGCCTGGGCAAAAGCGAGATTCCGTCTCAAAAGAAGTACAAGTTTAGGGAAGGCACCATTGATAAAGAACACCCCCTCCAAAATGAAAATTGATAGGTATTTTGCACTCTTCTGAGTTTTAAGAGGCTATATTAAAGCTTTAATTTCTTATTCTTAACTGCACTCAGAATGCCCTTTTCCTCTGGTCATCCTCTAATGTAAGCTCCATGAGGGCAGGGACTGTTGTCTTTCTTTTGCCCCATTGTATCCTGTGTGTGGAATGATGCATAGTCGGTCCTCAGGAAATAGACATTGGCTGATGGAAGGAGGAGGGTGTTGCTGACAGTGTCTCGTTGGTCAGCTGGAGATGGTCACTCTCAGCCATGGCCTTGCTGCCTTGCATTCCTTCCCTTCCCCTCTGCTCACCTCCTCCCCTCTTGCCGGCACCAGGCTCTCCTTGCTTGCTGCTCTGCCCTGCCTGCCTTTCCCACCTGTCTCCCTCCCATCATGGGCGGCCTGGGACTCTCTCTGACCTGCCCTGTGGGCCTCATCCAGATCAGCTATCTGGGTTTGGTCAGGAGTGTGAGGAGAAGAGGCGGTGGCATGAAGAGGACGGGGAGAGGATGACTGTCCTGTCATGCTCCAGGAATCCCGGCTCCTTGAGATGGAGGGACAGATGGCAGGTGCAACACACTTAGCAGATGTGACCATCACTTTCATTTTGTTTGGCGATCTGTCCGGCTTCTTGGGGGAGACCCCTGGTTGCTGAATGAGATGACACATGGGCAACCCATGCAAAAGTAGGGTTCCCTGGTGGTGTCTCATCACAGCTTTGGGGGTTGGGGCCGTTCTCCTCCTGTCAGCCAACACGGAGCATGCCCCTTTCTCTCCTGTGCTCCTCCTCCTTTGTGGCAGTGCAGAAACTCATGGCGAGCAGTTTGAGAATCTCTGGGGACGAACCGTGTGGATGTTATTGATATGCCACGTGCTAGTGGGGGCGTAGAAACACGTGTAGGCTTGGTGGCTTCAGGCTGGACAGCCTAGGATGATCTGGTTTTTCTCATCCTCCCTTTCCTACACGTTTCTGATGTAACCCCACATTTAGGTTTCTTTTTTAGTTTTCTGCTAATTACCACTTCAAAACAGTTTTCTCTTGATTCCCAGAAAAGCTAAGTTTTTTCTGTCTGAGCTCAAGAAGTACTCCAACATTTCATGTCAAAATCAGACACCTGCTGGTCCTGCCACAGGACATGTGGGAATCTGTCATTCCTTCCACATCTCACTGGTGCCTCCAGGTGCTAAACCCAGACCTTTCACAGCTTAACACATAATATGGCTGCCATCGTTGGTTTCTTCTTCCAAACCTCCCACTGAGGGCAAAATAACTTTACTTTTTGCTTTATGCTCATCCACCTGCATCTTCCCTCCCGCTGTGACCACTCATCTGCAGGGATTTTGACTGGAGGCCTGGGGTGGGGGCAGGACGCCTGCATCTGACTGCTACTTCTCCTCTCTGTTTCCCTGATTCAGAGCTTCATTTTCTCAGGCCCAAAGGGAAGGGATTGTTTTCTTTTCCTTTCCCCTTGTTGTCAGAAAGGGATTTTTATATCACGTCCTCTTCCTCCCTGACTCTAGTTTAGTGGCTTAGTTTTGAAGGAGGACAGAGTTCACAGAAACTTAGGCACCACTATGAGACTGTAAACTAGGAGGCTGCTTTGCAAACCATTATACCTTGTAACACCCGCCCCTTGTGGTTCTCGTGGGCCAACTCATTGTCATCCCTCGGGCTTGGGCCTTGACTCAGGTGTCTTTTTCTTCCAAGAAACCTTTGCTGGGTCTCACCCTTCCTTGGTCATTCTTAGTTACCCCTCTCAGCATCTAGAGCACCTGTGAGACCTGTGTGGGACCTTGTGCTTGAGGCTTTGAAACATCTGTGTACTCTTTGTTCCCCTCCTCCATTGCTGGACTCAGTTGCCCAGAGGCATGGGTGAATCTTGTCTCACTCATTATTCTGTTAATAACACCTGAAGCTTGTGACCTAGGAGGACTAGGATGGTAGCAGTAGGGGGAGCAGGAAAATTGACAGGGACAGAGGGAGTTAGTTGGTTATAGGTTCAATAACTTTAATTTTAGTTGTCAATGTAATGTCAAATTTAATAAGAACAGTGAGGATAATAGTAACATTTGTTGAGTATGTTTTGTTCTGGGCACTGTGCTAAGTGCTCTGCATGCCTTATTTAAATGGTTTCTCCAGCCCTGTGAGGATGATATGGTCCTGTTGTGTAAAGGGATGAATGTGGCCTAAGTACTATTATTCATGTTATAAGCTTGAGATAACGGAGGCTCAGGGAGGTTAAAATAACTGGCCAAAGTTATAGAGCCAGCAGGTTTGGGAGCCAGAATTCAAACTCAGTCCATCCCAAGCTATGAGATTTCCTGTAGGTAATTGTGGAAGAATAGGGATTGAAATGGATAATTAAAAAAATAGATGAAAGCTCCTAGGGACCGGAAAAACAAAACCTCTAGGAAGAGGACCGAGCTCTGATTAAAGGATGGTTGGAACATGAATAGACGGCTAAGAGCAGCGTGGCTTGTGCTCTCCAGTCAAGCAGCACTTGAGAAGTCACTGTTGCTGTTCTGCTGGCATTTGAGTGGCTGTCGCGTCCTCTGTCCTAGGTGACTTGAGTGCCCTCCTCTCCATTGTGCCCATCCCTGTCATCCTGCTCAGCAGGACCCATATTTACTGCCTTTTTTTTGCTAGGGCAGCTTCAGGAGAGAGTCATGTTGCCTCTGTTCTGTGCCTCTCTCTCCTGCCATACCATGCGCCCTGGCCTCCCTCTTCCCCACCACAGGACTGTCCGCCGTGAGCATCTCTGAAATGTGGCTTGGGTGCCACCAGCGTCTTTCCTCATCACGCAGTTTCTTGCCTTCATAAAGTGTCTGGCTTTCCATCACAGGGCACAGCGCACCCTGTGACCACTGTCAGCAGTAGCGACGTGGAGAAGGCCTACCTGGCCTACTGCACACCGGGGTCTGACGGCCAGGCAGCCACCTTGAAGTTCCAGGCCGGAAAGCACAACTACGAGTTAGATTTCAAAGGTATCCTGTGCCCCTGCCCTCGCCCAGCAGAGCCTACCTGTGTTGGCTCTGTCCCTACACCTTAACCCTGGAGGAGCCATGTGCACATACTGGGGGCCCGGGTAGGTACAGGAAAGAAAAGCAAGGTATGCCTGTGTAGAAGGGGAGACAGACCTGGAGACAGATGACACTGGCCCTGTGCAGTGGAGGAAGAGCTGCATCGAGAGTGTGAGGAGAATGGACCCCAGGAGGGGCAGGAGCCCCAAGTGTGGAGGACAAGCAGGGTCAGCATGCATGCAGGGTGGTTGTCCTGCTGTGCCCAAGGACTAGCTTGAGTCCCTGACAGGTGTCCGAGGAGCTCCGTCTGCCTTTTCACTCCCTGCTGCAGCAGTGCTGCTGTCATCTTTTTTTTTGAGACAGAGTCTCGCTCTGTCACCCAGGCTGGAGTGCAATGGTGTGATCTCGGCTTACTGCAACCTCTGCCTCCTGGGTTCAAGTGATTCTTGTGCTTCACCCTCCCGAGTACTTACAGGCATGAGCCACCACACCTGGCTAATTTTTTGTATTTTTAGTAGAGACAGGGTT
The DNA here is from genome assembly GCF_043159975.1 of Macaca nemestrina. Classification (NCBI taxonomy): domain Eukaryota; kingdom Metazoa; phylum Chordata; class Mammalia; order Primates; family Cercopithecidae; genus Macaca; species Macaca nemestrina. The sequence goes on from NC_092128.1 coordinate 18,956,135, forward strand.
TCATCATGTTGGCCAGGCTGGTCTTGAATTCCTGTCCTCAAGTGATCTACACCCCTCAGCTTCCCAATGTGCTGGGATTTCAGGCGTGAGCCACCGTGCCCAGCCTGTTGCCATCTTTTCTGTAGGCAACTTTGGAATTGATGGGTTTAATGGATGATAGGACACAGAGTAATTAAAAGTCCCTGGGAAGCAGATTTTCATGCACTCATGGTGTCCTGAGGCTGGGGCTGAAATGTTTCTTCCTGGTTGCCTTACAGACAGAAATAGGCCACCCTTTGGCCAGTTCCTCCAAGCAGCTGATTTGTGAGAATTTTTTTTCAGTTTTAATTTTGCTGTAGTTTCTCTTAAGCCATTTCCACATGAGTGTATTGGTCCCGCTTTATTCAGTTCTGTTTTGCCTGTATTTCACATTTTAAACTCCGAGTCCTTCTGAATGTTCAGCATTTTATAAGGGAGTAAGTGGGCCTTCCTTTAAACACGGGTTATGGTTTTCTTTATTTTTGTAGACCTTTATTCTATGTGGAGTATAGCAAAGTGTCTGGTGAATTATCCTGAAACCACTTTGGCTGTCTGTTTCTGGCCTTGGTTTTGCTTCTGTTTTTGTGGCACTTGTGGTTTTGCTTAGGGTAAATCACTGCCCCCTTAACATGCCCTTACAGAGAAGTTCTCCTCTAGAGTGCGAACTGCCTCTGCTCTGCTGGATAGTGCCAGCCACACGTGGTCTGGTTTGCTTTCCATAGCCTGACACACACCAGTGCATGAAAGGGGACAGTGAGAACATAGAAGTTAATCAAATCAGGACTGCCCTAGAGGTCGGGACTGTGTGGAAAGCACACATCTAACTGCTGCTGACAGCAGTCTGGAATATTTCTTTTAAATATCTGGAAAATATCAAAACAGATATATCAGAAATGTCAGATACCACCTTTATCATTCCCAACCTAGGCCACACCCTGGGGACATAACAGAACCTCATGATAGGGATGGGAAAGAGCACACACGTGCAGTTGATAGTTCCTGCAGACTGACCGAAGCCCTTTGAGTGGGGACAATTCGTCTTCTTCCTCTTCTTCTTTCTCCTCCCCCTTCTCCCCCTTCTCCCTCTCCTCCCCCTCCTCCCCCTTCTTCCCCTCTCCCTCCTCCTTTACCCTCTTCTCCTTCCCGCTCTTCTTCTAACAGTATCCACAAAAGAAGCTTGAGATGAATTGGCTTCTTCCCCTACAACTTCACTACTGAGTATAAAGCAAGTCTCAAAGCAGACTGCCACACACATTAGGAAGCAAGTGCACTTAAAACACACACAAAATAGCCCAAGTGAGTTGTTCTGAAGGTTTAGGGATGATTCAGTTCTGCCCTTTTAGGGACTCTTGTCGTAAATGATTCACTCAAGGCAAATGGCAGTATTCCAGAGGCAGAATTCTAGCATCCTGTTAGGTGGTGTCAGACGGGACAGAATCCCCCAAAGACAGGCTGTAGCCTAGGGTATCCTCTGGAAGGGCAAGTTAGGGAAAAGGCCTCACTTTACTGTGTCCGTAGAAGGGTAGGGAATGTGTCTGACACATTTAGCCCGTCCACATATCTTGGCTGACTTTTAATTTCACCAGTGAAAGCCATTTAAGATTCATCGCAGAGGGCCAGTAGGCCAGTAACACCCATTTAAATATGCCAGTGAGAATGGTCTTGATGGGCGGCTGAGTGGTGGGTAACAGAAGGGGTCATGGTTGCTGCATCTGGATCATGGGCTCTGAATGAGAATGTGGGTGGCCCTCCAGGAATGGTGACCATCTCGGCTGCAACCTAAGAGGCACACACTTGGATAACCATACAGTTTATGCTCAAGTGCAGTAAGGCTAATTTTGGACATCTATAATTTTTAATATTAAAATGTTTTGTAAGTGAAAATAAAATTAGCTGGGCATGGTGTCACACACCTGTAGTTCCAGCTACTTGGGAGGCTGAGGTGGGAGGATTACTTGAGCCGGTGAGTTCAAGGTCTACTTGGGCAACAAAGCACAAGACCCCATCTCTTAAAAAAATAAAATAAGGCCGGGCGCGGTGGCTCAAGCCTGTAATCCCAGCACTTTGGGAGGCCGAGGCGGGCGGATCACAAGGTCAGGAGATCGAGACCACAGTGAAACCCCGTCTCTACTAAAAATACAAAAAATTAGCCGGGCACGGTGGCGGGCGCCTGTAGTCCCAGCTACTCAGGAGGCTGAGGCAGGAGAATGGCGTGAACCCAGGAGGCGGAGCTTGCAGTGAGCCGAGATCGCGCCACTGCACTCCAGCCTGGGCAACAGCAATTTTAATAAAATTTTTATTAAAATTTTATTTTAATAAAAATAAAAAATAAAATAAAATAAAATAAAATAAATAAAAAAGAAAGGAAGTAAGACTTGAGAGAGTTTTCTTGGCAGGCAGAGACATGACAAACCCTTCTAGGTATTTATTTTTCCACTTGAGGGGCCAGTTCCCCCAACCCCAAATCCTCAGGATGAATATGGGATTCTTGAGGGTGGGGAAGCAAGAAATGTGTTTATTAAAGATATTATTGGTTTAGAAAGGTTGATGAATACTGCCATAGTTTAACTAAAACAAAGTCATAAAACTTACGTTAACTCTCCAGTCCCACTAACTCAAGATGTGGTAGTTTGGTCTCAGGCTGGGCTGAGGCCTTTTTTTAATATCCAAGCTGGGAAAAATTGCCAAGCAAAATAATGGTTTAAACAAGATTGGAAGGAACAATTTAAAAGCACTCATGTATAATTGATATGTCAATTACTAATTATTCCTCTATTCATTAAACCCAGTCTCCTAAGGATACCTATTTTCTTTATGAATATTTGAAATGTGTAAAATTGCCTTATTTTTAACAGACTGATTCTGGGCTTTACACATTTGGGTAAGCTTTCAAATCTGTCTAATTTGTGTTTATAAAACATTGCCATCCTGTGTGTATGTATATGTATATATATATTTTTTCACTGGTTATGTTTTTTTTCAGCATTCATTCAGAAAAACCTGGTCTATGGCACAACTAAAAAGGTTTGCCGCAGACCCAAATATGTGTCTCCCCAGGATGTGACGACCTTGCAAACCTGGTAGGTTGCAGTGGAGGGGGCTTGGTACTTAGGATGTAATCAGCTGGGGTGTGCTCTGCAGCGGCGACAGAAAACCTGCCTCAGACAGCACATGGGCACTCATTGGCTTGTACAGCGAGGTGCTCTCGCACTCTTATCGTTTGTCTTCTACTAGTTGGACCAGAGTGAGAATTGCCCTGTGGGTTGAAGCTTTGTGATGCATAATTAGAAGTCTGCCTGTTGTGATCCGCGATGATTCCCTGGAAAAGACGGACTCTGAAGACGAGTCTAGACTTGAAGCCAACCCATCCGTTGGTCTTTTCCATGGAATCATTGAGTCATAGACTTGAATTTTTTTAATGTTGAAATAATGAAATAATGATGGAATTACACCAATAAAAACCTATGTATTTCAGTATTTGAATATCACAGAATACCAAAACTCTAAAGACAGATATTGCAGTCACTAATGGGCGAGCTTCATCAGGGTGAGTTTCTTTCAGTCCCAAGATGGCTGCCAGGAGCCACCAGGTTAGCCTGTGGCCTTTGAGCCCCTAGAAGGGAGGAGAGAAACCTGTTATACCAGATGAGGGGAAATTCTTGTGCTTTGCACTGATCAGACCCCATCTCAACCACTGGTGTTATTTTAGGCTTGGGGAGGTGGGATGGGAATGGAACTGAGAGGGAGGGGTCAGTGTTCTCCAAACCACACAGCCACATATTGGAGGAAGGTGGCTTGCATGGTGGAGAGGGACCACAGTGCCCATACAGTTTGGGCTTGCCACAGCCAGTGCTGGGATTTTAGGCAGTGTTGCTGGTAGCTGGCTGCACCTGCTGTTGGCCTGAGAAGTCTGGCTCGTGTCTATTTCATGGAGAACTGACAATGTCTCTTTTGGTTCTTTTGTAAAGCAAGGTAATTTTTAAAAGAGTTTGGTACAAGATAGAGGAGAAAGGTATTATCAGTCCACGAAACTGCCTTGTGAGTCAGACCTAACAAAGTAATTTCCTGGGAATGTGCCTTACTTTTTCCTTTTTAAATTAAAATTTAGTTTTGTGTTGGGTGCAGTGACTCACACCTGTAATCCCAACACTTCGAGAGGCTGAGGCGGATAGATTGCTTGAGCCCATGAGTTTGAGACCAGCCTGTGCTCCTGTAGTCCCAGCTACTCAGGAGGCTGAGATGGGAGGGATGTCTGAGCCTGGGGAGGTCGAGGCTGTAGTGTGCCGAGATCCCACCACTGCACTCCAGCCTGGGTGACAGAGTGAGACCCTGTCTCAAAAATAATTATTATTATTGTTTTTGACTGTGTAAAAAACCTTTACGTGATTAAAAGTCAAACCTATATAAAATGGTATTCTCTGTAGTCTGTAACGTTCTCCCTGTTATCTCTGCCCTGTTCCCACTGTGGGTAACATTAGTTTCTGGTTTTTCTTTTTCATGTTTCTCTTTGCAAAAATAAGCATTTGCATACACACATATGGAAGTATTTTCTTCTCTTCTTGCATGAAAGGGAACATGCTATCTATACTGTTTTATACCCTTTTTTTTTCACTTAAAAATAGATCCTGATAATCACTTTGTTTCAGTTCATTAACTTCCTCAATCTGTTTCTTCTTTCCTGTTCTCCTTAATATGTATGTACCATAGTTTACTTAATATGTCTCCTTTTCATGGATGTTTGTGTTGTTTTCAGTCTTTTGCTATTACAAAGTATAATGCCGTGATGAACCATTTGATGTATGTGCTGTTTCGAATTTTGGAGGTATGGCCTGGTGCAGTGGTGCACACCTATAATCCCAGCACTTTGGGAGGCCAAGATGGAAGGATCGCTTGAGCCCAGGAGTCTGAGACCAACCTGGGCAACATAGTGAGACCCTGTCTCTATTTTTTTTTTTTTAAATTAAACCCACAAATTTTGGAGGTATCCTGTTAGATCAGAGTCCTAGAAAGTAAGCCAAGTTCCTTTCCATGGGCTTGAATCATTATGCACACCCACTAGGATGCATGAGATGCCTCAGAGTGAGTTGTCAGGCTCTTGAGCTTCTGCAGTTCTCAGGGGTAAAAGATGGGTCAGTGGACTTGAGTTTGCTTTCTCTTAGGAGTGAGGTTGAATATTTCTAACATGTAAGTGCCATTTTTGCTTCTTTTTCTGTGGACTGTTGGTCTTTTATTCATTTTTCTATCAACTTTCTGATATTTTTCTTAAATATCAAGAGCCTTTTATCTATTAGGGAGATTTGCCCTCGTTTTGTTATGTAAATGGCAAATATTTTCTCTTAGTTTGTTGTTTGCCTTTTGACTTTGCCTATGAAGTATTTTACCATAAAGATATATTTCTTATCATTTTAGTTAAATGTATCAGTCTCTTACTGATTCTGGACTTAGAGTTTTGGTTGATTATGACCCTCCTATTTCTGGAAGTCATTTTTTATTCTTTTCCTATACAAAGCCCACCTTAGACAAGGTTTGGAAAAGTCTCTCTGCTTTCTGAGAGTAGATCTCTCTTGTTGTCATTCTAATTTAGTTTTCAGGGGTCCACAAGAAGATGCCAAATGTCCAAACTAAAAGTGATTCAGACTAAGATCTGAGTGATTTGGGGTCTCCTGTAAGCGGAGTGTCACAGACTGTTCACACAGATGAAGAGTTCATTTCTTCTCTCTGACCCATGTGCCAGCAGCTGGTTGTCATTAACTGCAGCAGCAAGTCTGCTTGGGCCTGCATGGCCAACTGGGAAGCTGAGGGTAGATCACTTTCAGAAACAACTTTTCTATTTACACAATTAATGGAGTCATAAAACGTAATGCCCATATTCAGAAGTTATAATACAGGAATGTCATGTAAAATTTATGTATTTATTTATTTACTTACGAGACAGGATCTCACTCTGTCACCCAGGATGGAATGCAGTGGTGTGATCACGGCTCACTGCACCTTCCACCTCCTGGGCTCAAGCAGTCCTCCCACCTCAGCCTTCCAAGTAGCTGGGACCACAGGCATGCCCTACCATGCCCAGCTAATTTTTTTTATTTTTTGTAGAGACAGGGTCTCACCATGTTGCCTGTCCTCCATGAAAATGTTTCATTCATGTCATTGGGTCTTATTTTTTCTTTTCTTACCTTTTTTTGTGTATATATGTATTTTATTTTATTTTATTTTATTATTTTATTATTTTTATTTTTATTTTTTTGAGACGGAGTCTCACGCTGTTGCCCAGGCTGGAGTGCAGTGGCGCGATCTCGGCTCACTGCAAGCTCCGCCTCCCGGGTTCCCGCCATTCTCCTGCCTCAGCCTCCTGAGTAGCTGGGACTACAGGCGCCCGCCACCGCGCCCGGCTAATTTTTTGTATTTTTAGTAGAGACGGGGTTTCACTGTGGTCTCGATCTCCTGACCTTGTGATCCGCCCGCCTCGGCCTCCCAAAGTGCTGGGATTACAGGCTTGAGCCACCGCACCCGGCCTTGTATATATGTATTTTAAAGGCTATGGTAGAAACTACATGTTCTTCACTTACATGCAAGTAAATCATTGTCTTTGTCCTCCTGTCTTTTCTTCCATTTGCCTTCCTCTCAACTGTTTTTAAACCTCAAGAGGCACTGTTATTTTGTACTCTGAAAGTTTCATTAAATGTAATCACATTTTTACCACTTTGTCCTTTCAGATTACCTTAGATCAGGGATGTACAATCTTTTGGCTTCCCCGGGCCACATTAGAAGAAAAAGAATTGGGCCACACATAAAATACACTAACACTAACGATAGTTGAGCTAAAAAAAAAAAAATCACAAAAAAAATCACATAATGTTTGAAGAAAGTTTACAGATTTGTGTTGGGCCGCATTCAAGGCTGTCCTGGGTCACATGCAGCCTGCGGGCTGCAGATGGACAAGCCTGCCTTTGATGAAGATTTGTTGAAAACTCTGTTTTTGGTTTGTCTAAATATGTATGTATATATTTATTTATTTTGAGATGGAGTTATACTCTGTCGCCCAGGCCAGAGTGCACTGGCATGATCTTGGCTCACTGCAACCTCCGCCTCTTGAGTTCAAGTGATTCTCCTGTCTCAGCCTCCTGAGTAGCTTGGACTACTGGCGTGCGCCACCATGCCTGGCTAATTTTTATATTTTTAGTGGAGATGGGGTTTCATTATGTTGGTCAGGCTGGTCTTGAACTCCTGATCTCAAGTGATCTGCCCACCTTGGCCTCCCAAAGTGCTGGGATTACAGGTGTGGGCCACCGCGCCCAGCCAGTATGTATTTATTTTGCTCTCATTCTTGAAGGAAATTTTCACTGGGTATAGAATTTCGGGTTGTAGGGATTTTCTCTCGGATCATTGGTGATGACCACTCTGCTGTATTCTGGCTTCCATTGTTGCTTTTGAGAAATTGCCTGTTGGTCTAACAGGTGCTTCTTTGGCAGTAATCACTCTTTTTTCCTTTGGCTACCTTTAAGAACTTCTGTTTGTCTTGGAGTTATGCATCCTCACTAAAGTGTGTCTAGGTATGTGCTTTTTATTTATCATGGCTGAGATTCTTCGCGCTTCTTAAGCTGCGGATTGGTGCGTCTCGTCAGTTCTCTTTGAAAATCGCCTCCACTGTCTTCTCTCTCCTCTCCTAGAGCTTCACTTAGGTTCTGATTATATTCCAGTTCTCACTGTTCTCCATGTCTCAACTTCCTTCCTGCATTTTCCATTTCCTTGTTGCTGTGGGTCACATTCTGGACAATTGCATTTCACATATCTTTCAGCTTACTGATTCTCCCTCCAGCTGGTCTAATCTGCTGTTAAGCCTGTCCACTGCACTTTTATTATTAAGGATTGTACTTATAATTTCTGTAAGTTCTATTTGGTTCTTTTTTAGATCTTCCAGGTCTTTTTATAGTTTTCTGTTCTTTACATATGTTTTTAAAGTTTGTCTTTTTTTTTTCTTTAAACCTAGGAGGAATAATTGTTTTTAATCTGTCTGATAATTTCAGCATCATAAGTCTTTGTGGGTCTGTTTTTGGCTGATTCTTGCTGCTGGTAGGACCTTGCTTAGTTATTTTTGAACTGTGCCATTTTCCAAGGAAAGTTATTTGTGGGAGTGCTTTGAGGCTCAGGATGAAGGTATATGTTTCATGCCAGCAGAAACAGAAGGTAGATCTATTTAGAAAGAACAGTGTATTCTGAAATTTAATAGGAATGATTTGTAATTATAGTTTCACAGTCCTTGTTCCTGAACCCTTGAGCCATATGTCTTTTGAACCGCTTTTATTTATTTATTTTTAGAAAGATAATGTGATGCTTGTATCACGTGACACTTTATATTTTAGCACATTAGTATTTCTGCAGTAAAGAATATGCATAGTCAGTTTAAGAAGGATAGATACAGACCACAATGGCCTCTTACTACAGTCAAATTTCTATTGCCACATGAGTTTTGATGTCACTTAGGTTTTTTAAAAAATGTTTTATTTCATTTTTTCTCCTGGTTTTCCTGAGCTGTATAAAAACAGTTTTTAAATGTCAATTATACCTCATTGAGGCCTTAAAAAAATGTCTTTAGAGCTCTTAGAATTTCAGAATTGTGGATAAAGGTTTATGGCCCTGTGTGTACTGTTTTAACCACATACTCCATCCCTTTTGTCCCTTTTGTGTGGTAGTTGGGACACAGGCGAGAAATAGATCTCTCAGGACTGTTTGGCTACATAGGCAAAGATAAAAGTGCTCTCATGTTGTGAGTATTATGTTAACATTCTTCCTTGCCTTCTACCTGCTCTTAAAATATGATACGCTGAGACTGAAGACTGGTGATATTGGCTAGCAGAGACCACCTATGGTAGATTTGCTTTGTGTAAGAATAAAATGTCTACGTGTTTTTGTTTACATTTTTGTAGCAATACCAAGTTTCCAGGCCCGAAGAGCATCCCAGACTATTGGGACTCCTCTGCCCTGCCGGACCCAGGCTTTCAGGTAGGGGACACGTGTGCCTGGGGTTGAACAGGAACGTGTTCTGTAGAGGTGGGTATGTGTGAACAGACTGTGCTATTCCTCAACACTGAAGAAGCTGTAAGGCTGGGGCTAATTGGGGCAGGAGGGCAGTGACAGATGTGGGCTTTTTGTTTTTGTTTTTTTTTTTGCAGAGGGTTTTGTTTTTTCACTGCCCAGGAGATGGTTGTGGCTCTGAGGGGAGGGGTTGCCTTATGGAGGGAGGAGGATGAGCTGTGAAATTTGCTAGAAAGGGCAGAAATAAGGAGCTTTTGGGCTGGGCTTAACCAATAAATACCAATTTTACTAAGCGAGAGAAGGAAAAGAAGCCTGGGGAGGACCTGAGTCTGATGGACATTTGGAGGGGGGTTACTGTCAGGAGGGAAGACATTCACGACTAGCAGACAGGAGAATGGACAGTGAGTTCGGCAGCTTGTTGAGGGGCTCTGACCAGTGGGAGCTGTGCTGAGTGCAGGAGAGTACGCAGACTCACATCTGATGGTGACCGTCTGCGTGAGGCACCTGGGCTGACGTCTGCCGGCTGGCTGGCCGCGGAGCACTGTGCAACTCAGCTTTACAACATGATGGTCTCTGTCCTGGGAGGACTTACTGAGCTTGTACAAGGCACATACAGATGCCAACAGTGCAGGCAAGAAGTGCTGAGGACCTGAAGGGGTTCAACACTTTTGTCTAGACAACAACTCTGTGGTCCTTGGACCATGTAATCCAACCTGTGTCTTTGGCCTGTGTGGGACAAAAAATAGAAGAGCAGGGACATCCAGGGGATACCCAGGATGGTGGCTTAAGCATTACATGTCTGTCCTTTAGATTGGTTTCACAGTGATAAGGAGCAAAGTGACTACAATTGCAAACATAGTAAATCCTCAACGTCATCAGTAGGTTCTTGGAAACTGACTCAAAGTGAAACAACATATTGTCTGATGAAACCAATTTCCCATATGCTAACTGACGTAAGAGTTAAGTTCCTATGGCATGCAGTTTGTTGTTTTACTTAAAATTGCAGTTTCCAAGAACCTATCAACGAAGTTTCGTGAGGACTGATTGTCTCCTGTGCCTGGAGAGACCATGTCATCAGGGAGGTGGGAGTGTGGTTGCTGCTGTCTGGGCATTTGTGCTTCTGCAGTTCTAATGTTTACAAGAAGCCTTGGGAAGGGACTGATTTATATTCTGCACGTTGACGATAATGCATTAAAAACATTTACCTCTTGCAGAAGATCACCCTTAGTTCTTCCTCGGAAGAGTATCAGAAGGTCTGGAACCTCTTTAACCGCACGCTGCCTTTCTACTTTGTTCAGAAGATTGAGCGAGTACAGAACCTGGCCCTCTGGGAAGTCTACCAGTGGTGCGTTGGGGCTCGCTGTTGGTGGGCTGGTGGCTTTGTCCCTTCACACTGCTGGCTGATTGCCACATGTGGCCCGGGTTTCCAGGAAAAGCAGAGCGACAGGGCTGCCGTGTGCTGGGAGCTGTGTGTCTGCTGTCCGTCATCCGCTCCCCCAGGGCAGTGTGGTAGCACATCCCACTGTAGAGGTGAGGGCACCGAGGCTCCCCAGAGCGTACCACCTGATCCTGTTCATGAGCACTGGCAAAGCCAGCACTCTCACTTCTCCATTCTGCCTTCCCGGAGACCAGTGGGATGGGTCAGTACAGCCCACCACACCCTTAGCCCCAGGAACACAAGGCTGTGGCTGGAGAGCAGGGGTCTTAGGTTCATGCATGAGGACTGGCTTGTCCTTGGACACCCACTCACTTGTCTATGTGGGGAGGAATCCTACAACAGGTCACCATGGCAGGCTGGGTCTTGCTGACCTGTCCCCACATGGGGTTGGGGCAGTGTCATCTGTACTCTGTGCACAATGATGAAGTCTGGGAACAGAGAGGAGAAGGATGGGCACCCACTGACTGGGGCCTCAAAACTCTCCTACAGCATCTCAGGGCTCAGCTCCATCCAGGAGCAAGGTGGGGATGGGGTTGGGGAAAATGGTACCCATTTTCCAAGGGCTGCTCTGCTTTTGGAGTCCAGGGAGCCACTGCAGTCTGGAGCTGTGGAGGGAGGGTTTTCACCCAGCTCCCACGATCCCCCTTCTTTCCCACACCCTGGCTTGTGGCTGGAGCCTCACAGGCCTAGTCTTGGTAGCCTGTGACCTGCATCTCCTGGTCTCAGGACACTTTTGGAATTTTGGAAAAATGTGTTGTTTTGTATCAGGCCGGCTGTATTTGGTGGCCGGCACACTCTTCCCGCAGCACACGTTCTTCTGTGATCCTAGGCAAAAAGGACAGATGCAGAAGCAGAATGGAGGGAAGGCCGTGGACGAGCGGCAGCTGTTCCATGGCACCAGCGCCATTTTCGTGGATGCCATTTGCCAGCAGAACTTTGACTGGCGGGTCTGTGGTGTTCATGGCACTTCCTATGGCAAGGGTAAGTCATGATTGGTCTCCACCAGCAGAACCCGTGTTGCTTCGCCCCTGCATAGGAGCAGACTGCGAGAGGGCATGAGGGGACCAGCCTGAGCCAATAAGCAGGTTCAGACTCTGTGTGTGGTCGTACCTGGGCATGGCTACCAGCCAGCTCCTTGCTCTTGCTTCTCTGGGCATGACCAGGAGCTTGACCCCAGACGTGGTCAGGGTGGCCTGCCTAGGCTGGTGTGTTGCTTCCCTGTGGAGCAGAGGCCCTGGAAGATGGTGACAGAGATGGGAGAGGAGAGGGGACACCTTCCCAGCCCTGATCAAGTCCCTGACTGTGCCTTTACTATTGATTTCCTTAGAATAGAAACCAGAAACCCTCAGAGATACTCGCGTAAACATGTATTCTAGCTATCCTGTGAGTTATCTGAGTGTTTTCTTGTCTTCTTAGTTATTTTTAAATTTGCCAAAGAAAGTTTTAAAATGTTATTTCTTTGGAAATAATTCCAAATTCAAGAAAATTGGAATAATAATAGTAAAGAAAAACTCTTTGGGTACATTTTACCTGGATTCATTGGTTTTAACATGTTGCCACTTCTCTCTTTTTCTCTCCCTCTCTCTCTTTCTGAACCATTTTCAGGTAGGTGGCGTATATTGTCTCCTTTCACCCTTTAACACATCCCAAGAACAGGACATTATCTTCTGTAACCACATTATGCTTACCAAGTCGAGAACATTTTCTGCCCAGCAGTCCATGTTCCAGGTCCATCAGTCAGTTCCCATCTGAGGTAGCAATGGCGTGGGGTCAAGATGGACAGCAGCCAGTGGTAGACTTGTGAATTCAAATGTATAGGTGACAGCTTCCAACTCAGGTTTCCATTTGACAAGGCTCATAATTCTATTCATTGGGCTGCCGGAGTCTTCAGACTGCTTCCACATATGGGATCTCATTCGTTTTCCATGACAACCCTGTGAGGTTGGGCTGAACAGCCCCATTTTATGCCTGAGGAATCTGAGGTTTTAGGGATTAAGTAGTGACGTGTCCAGAGGCCTTTAGGTTTTGTGGGGCAGATCTGGAACTTGAAAGGAGTTTGTGCTCTCAGTTTAGTAACTCCTCAGATGCTGCCACTCAGAAGGGTGTTGGTGTCACTGATGCGTGTGACTTCATGAGGGAGAGTGGAGACATGGCACGGAGGGAGGGAGGGAGGGAGATGCAGGGCGGAAGAGTAGAGGCCCCTGGTTTTGCACATCACCAGGACGCTGTCCGGAGTGGGCTGACCCTTCCTGGCTGCGGGCCCCTCCACCAGGCACCCAGCTGAACCCTTGTGTGTCATTTCAGGGAGCTACTTTGCCCGAGATGCTGCGTATTCCCACCACTACAGCAAATCCGACACGCAGACCCACACAATGTTCCTGGCCCGGGTGCTGGTGGGCGAGTTCGTCAGGGGCAATGCCTCCTTTGTCCGCCCCCCAGCCAAGGAGGGCCGGAGCAATGCCTTCTATGATAGCTGCGTGAACAGCGTGTCTGACCCATCCATCTTTGTGATCTTTGAGAAACACCAGGTCTACCCGGAGTATCTCATCCAGTACACCACCTCCTCCAAGCCCTCGGTCACGCCCTCCATCCTGCTGGCCTTGGGCTCCCTGTTCAGCAGCCGACAGTGAGTGCACCAGAGTGTTCCAGGCCTTTCGCCTGCTCTGCCTTGAAATGGCAATTTGGGCCTTTCCTTTTCTTTTTAAACAGAAAACTTTTAATGAACTATTCATTTAATGTTGACCTCTCAATGAAGTTATATTATTAATCTATTGCTAATAATGATTTTTACTTTTAAGTCACTTTTGGGCTCACTAGTGGACTAACCAGAAGTGATTGTAGTTGAGTCCAGTTTTTGCTTTTTAATAATGTGTTGAAGTTTTAGTTTTTACTCTTTGTTGACTTTGCTGCTTATTGGCACCAGGGACAGAGTTTCTAGATACAATTTTATGGATTGGTTTTAATTTTTATGAGTTTGTCTCTGCAGTGATTCGGTTTTTCAGAGTCTCATGGCATCATAGTTTTACCAGAATGACACAGTAGCCACTGGTGGAGGACAGCCCAGGGGTGGCATAGTCACTTCCGCCTGTTGCTCTGACACCAACCCAGGCAGCTCTGCCTGTGGCTTCTCCTGGGCTCTGGCATTAGTTGGTCTGTGTCACATTGTCAGAACAGGTGGCTGCTATGTGGTGCCATCGAGTCCCTGCTGGTTCCCCTTGTCCTGGTAGGGTCACCCATTGCCGAAGGAAGCACATCCACTTGGCAGGTGACCTGGAGGAGTAGCTTCCCCGAGGACCCCCAGGCTTGGCCTGTGAGTGCCCAAACCCACATTTCCTAAGCACACTGGACACCCTCTGAATGCGGGTTTTAATAAACATCCCCGTGAGATTGAATACCTGTGCCACACATGTCACAAAAGAGTATGGAAATAAAAGAAAATTTATCCAAAGTGGATGAAGACTGAAGCTCATTTGTCTGCGTCTATTGATTGAGCACCTGCTGGGTGCCAGGCGTTTTTCTGAGAGTCAGGGATTGCCTTTGTTCATTTGGGCTGCTGTAACAAAACACCATCGACTGAGCGGCTCATAAACAGCAGACGTTTATTTCCCAGGTTTGGAGTCTGGAAAGTCCAACCTCCTGTTTCCTCATAGATTCAGTCTTCTCACTGTAACCCCACACGGTGTAAGGGCCTCTTTTATAAGGCACTGAATCTCATTCATGAGGGCTCCGCCCTGGTGGTCTCATCACCTCTACTTTAAATACCATCACCTCAGGGGTGAGGATTTCAACATTGGAATTTTGGGGGTCATAACATTCAGACCGTATCGGGGCTGTGACAGAGCTGATGTCACGGCTTGGTGAGCTATGTGTGGGTTTATTATGAAGACAATGAAGCTGAAGGTTCAGGGCCCCTCACTTGCTGGAGCCCCTCCCCAGGCCCTAGGAGGGGCCCTAGCAATATGCTCACGTGGTCATAGGTTTTGGTAAAATTTGCAAACATTACGTATTTTTTTTCTTTCCTCCAATTCGTAGGTAAGTTTCAGGCCCCATAAGACCCAGGTTCACCATTGAGCAATGTGCTGTGCATGTGGAGAGTGTGTTGTGTGTGTCCCCGACATGTGGCAGTTTACAGGAGCCTCCCTTCTGGGCATTGGCTGGTTCTGGTCCTGTTGGCAGAGGGGCTGGCAGCCCTCCCTGCTCGGTCCTCACTACCTGCTTTTTGCCCAGCCTCCACCTTCCCGAGGACATGTGTCTGTTGGCAGCTTGCTGCTTGGGCTTCAGTTGGCTTGTCTGTATTTCTCAGGTCCAAGGTGAGTATGAACCATTTTTCCATCTTTGGAGTGATCTGAAACCTTAACACAGGCAAGTACAGTCAAGCTGGAGGAGATCCAAGGTAAGTGACCAGAGAAACAGCAAGAACGCAGCTTCACCCAGCAGCTGGGTCAGCCACGTGGTTATCCGTGGTATGATTTTCAGAACCCCTCCAAATTTCCCTCGCAGCCTGACTGATCCTGCCATTTCACTCACTGCTTTTTCATTAAGTCATTGGTCCTGCTATGGTGTAGTTGGGCAGGGGGCAAAGAGGTGTCAGAGAAAACCATTAAATCACGTCTGTTGCTCACATGTAAGTGAACTGATCCTATGCTTCTGAATCATCTGGGAGCTGGGGAGATTCGGGGAGCAGAACTAGTTCATTGAGGGTGTAGATGGGGAGAGCAGCCAGAGGGATCTGGTGGGAGGTGCTCAAATGCTCTGGAAAAGTCCACTGAGCTGTGAAGACTGCGGCAGCCATGACTGGGTGACCTGGGAGAAAGCAGGTTAGGAAGAGCAACTCCTTGGACCAGCAATGCTAGGGAGGGTGGGAGCCATGTGGCCAGATTGCCTGATGACGGGGAGGGAGCTGTTCCTGCCGGTGCAGAAAGGGCGGACGTTGTGATGGGAAGGGGTCGAAATGATTGTGACTCTCAAGATGTTTGGTGCCAAGAGGTGGCAGGGTCTGGAACATGGGTGTATGTGTGTGGGATTGGCCAGAATCTTTGTGAGGACCCAGTTGGGAATCTAGCAAGAGGGTTTTTTGGAGGACCAGGCGGCACAGTTCCCTGCCCTGTGATAGCTGGTATTGGATGTGAACAGTGGGATTTAAGCAGAGGTGAGGTTGGTGGGTTCACACAGTAGAAGGACTGGAGTCCAGTGACCCCAGCACATGAGGAGGCCTCTACCACTGTGTCTGAAGGTGATGACCACCTGAACGGGGAAGGTGAGGGAAGCTGGATGGAGCTGATGGCCCGGGGAGTAGGGCCAGAGGTCCCAAGGGAGGGCTCAGGTTGTGGGGCTGTGTTCCAGGCAGGGAGCTGAGTGCACCATTGGGCCTGTCTGCAGGCTGAGGTTCTATGGTGGTGGTGGCCATGGGGAGGTCAGGGATTGTGGGACAGGCAGGGAGGCCAATGGTTTTCTTCAGTGAGTCTGAGTCCCAGGCTGGGCATTGCAGAGGGGCCAGGTAATGGAGAAGGGCAGGTGGTGGCAACAAGAGTGTGGGGAGGGAGGGCCACAGGACAGCCCTGCACCTTGAGGCAGCAGTCACTCACAGGCCTGGCCCAGTGCTGGGCAGCTGGGGTGTCCTCTTCCTGCCCAGAGGGCCAGAGAATGAGAGAAAGGGCCCCCCCATGGGGTACTTTGAGGGACGCAGTGGGTGCTCTGGGCTGAAGGGGATGGGGGACCATCAAACATTGGAGGCGGCAGTCCCAGCAGTGAATATGTGGAAACCCGTTCTGCCAACACTCACAAAATGGCCTGAAGTTTCTAAAGGTGGGTCATCAGCATCTGGGTGCCACATAAGGGGCTTCCAGATTTCTGCAAGATCGTTCTCTATACAACATCCAGCCCCTTAAAGCTGCTCAGGTGTCAACTAGAGGAGGAAGAGGTCTTTGATTGGGGCCAGCCTCCTTATTTTACAGAAGAGGCCCCTGAGGCACGGAGGTGATGCTGCTCTTCACCAGCAGCCACGAGTGCACAGCTGCTGGTGGCTGACCTTGAGACTGACCTTGCAAGTGCTTGGTTGAATGTGAACTGCTTAGCAGCACAATAATTACTTTTACAAAAAATCACCTCTGTGTTTTGATTCTTTGATCAAAATTAATATAGTGTTTTTTTGTTTCTTTTTGAGATGGAGTCTTGCTCTGTCACCCAGGCTGGCATGCAGTGGCGCAATCTCGGCTCACTGCAACCTCCACCTCCCTGGTTCAAGCAATTCCCCTGCCTCAGCCTACCAAGTAGCTGGGATTACAGGCACGCGCCACCACGCCTGGCTAATTTTTTTGTATTTTTAATAGATACAGGGTTTCACCATGTTGGCCAGACTGGTCTCGAATGCCTGACCTCAGGCAATCCACCCGCCTCGGCCTCCCAAAGTGCTGGGATTACAGGCGTGAGCCACTGCGCCCAGCCAATACAGTGTTCTTTAAAAGAAAAAGTATGTCATTTTTCAGACTCTCTCCTTTTTCTGTCGATTAAAACTTGACTAGAAAGTTGGTACTACCCTACCTAGAAAAATCAAAGCATTATAAAGCTTTGGAACCACTGTTGAGGTTGAACTACTGATAAATGTCATTCTCTACAACTCCACAATGCACGAGAAGCCGAAAGAGCCATGAGCTGGTGCCATCAGGACAGGCTTACCTGGGTGTCCTCGTGTGCCCTGCACCATGGATTCCTTTCAGCACAAGCCTGGGACTTCCTTTGAAACCCCACATTCTCAGTTGTTTTGTCAAAACTACATTTTCGCTTATTTATCAGCAGTCCTTCATTTAGGGAGTTAGAGCACTGGTTCAAACCCCATTGGCAATGTCAAAACTAAGTGCAACAAACGTTTATTAAGCATTTAGGAAATGTTGTGTAAAGAACCTCTTATCCTTGCATGCCAGGCACTCTTTCAATCCCTTCAGTGACATTTTCCCAAAATTCTGAATATCCACACTCAGGGTTTTCTTTGAATTTGGGGGTGCCCTCCCTCCACCCGGCGGCCTTCTGTGTCAGCGGGACACAATCTTGATATAGACACCGTTTTTTGGACCTAGGGCAGATTTGGATTCTAGCTGCAGCGGTACCTAAAGTAGAGAAAATTAAAATATTTGTCAAAGAGGTAGTAGCGTCTCACTGTACAAATGAAGACTTGGAGGTTCAAGAAGGCCAAGTCCCTTGTCCAAGGTCATAGAAGAGGAAAGCAGAGAGCAAAGGCCCAAACCTATCTTTCAGTGACTGCAGCCATCCCTGCCGATCCTCCCCATCTCACTCCCCAGCCCTGGCCAGTAACAGCAATGCCCTCTGGCTGAGGGGCTCTGGGGAGAGCAGCTTCATGCTGTTCCTGCTCATATGTGCTGTGGTCTGGCCTCACTGACATCCAGAAAGCTTTCCTATGTCCAAAAGGCAGAGCCAGTGGTGGACTTGGGGCTTTGAAGAAAAGCCAAAGAATTACTCAAGGAGTTGGGTTTCCTCTGGAGCTATGAGTAAAATGATGACCCAGTGGCTAATGTGACAGCAATGAGTCACCAGGGTCTTACTGCTTGGGGCTGTACGTGTCTCCTGTAGGAACCACAGCCCTCAAAGGCATCTGAAAAAGCTGCAGGCCCTAGCACTTGTCAGCAGACAAGGAAGAATGGGGAGCCCTTGACTCATGGCTGGTTCTTAAGCTGGGGAGTGCCAGGCATAAGCAGTGTTTTGGGAGACTGGGCTGGTTGTTATATAGAGATCATGGGGAAGTGAGGCAAGCCCCACACACGTGGAACCCCTGACGCAGTGGGGCTGCTCCTCCGTCTGCCCCTTGACCTCACTTGGTTTGGCTCTGCGCTGTCGATCTGCCCCTCCCTCTCTCCAGCCTAGAGTGTGTGAATGCGCTCAATTTCAGTACCTCAGACTCTTGTGTCCCCCCACCCAAGCTCATTATTCTTCCAGGACCAGCAGCTGGTCCCATGTTCTCTGTCAGAGACACTGCCTGTTTCAATCTAGAATTGTCGCTGTCACTGTGTCCTTATGCCTTCCTGTGCCTGCGTGTCCAGGTCTGCAGCTGAACGGAGGGTTCCGGATGGCAGGACCAGCATGAGGATAGGTGCAGGGGACAGCAGTGGTTGGAATGGACAGGGAATAGCTAACGCTGTGCAGAGATGCAGTCGGATGTCAGGAAGGAGGGAGAGCTTGGGAGTCAGCAGGATCTGGGTGAGGACCCCCGTTTCTTGCATCTCTGGCTGCTTGTCCATTTGCTCATTCATGTTGAATGAATGAGTCAGTCCCTGTCATGCACCTGGCATTAAGCTAGATGCTGCAGAGTCCAACAGTGAATATGACAGGCTGGGTCCCTGCCATCACGAAGCCGGCAGTCCAACTGTGTGGCCTTAGGCAAGTTATTTAACCTCTCTGAGCTTTAGTTCCTCATCTAAAGAATGGGAATAGTCACTCCTACTCTGCGAGATTGCTGTGTGAAAGGGGATGATATAAGCTCCCTGACGTGTTGAGGAATTGGTCTGCTGGATCTGGAGTGTGTGATGTGCGGGGGAAATAATGCTGGAAAAGTGGGTAGGGCCCCATTTCAGGGGAGCCCAGCTCTCTGGGTGAGGACAGGGTCTGTGCACCAGTCTGGGACCTCAGGAATGAAGGCATATGTTGTTGGGAAGAGTCTGTGTCACCACTTGTGAGAGGGACCAGGCTGTGGCCATGGGGACATGTGAGTGTCTGCACAAGAGGGGAAGGCAAAGCTGGGGGTACCCTTCAAGGAGGTGAAACCCCTCAGCTTCCCCTCCAAGCAGACCGCACCTTGCTCTGTCAGGAGGAGCCAGAGGAAGTGTCTCCAGCCTCTGTAGGACAAGCCATGCACCCCCCACCCCACAAAGGCAGGCACATGTCACAACTGCAAATGCCATTGTCTCTGTGCCCTTTGTGGAAGTGAGAAGAGCTACAGCAAGGTGAGGTCCAGCCCTGATGTGCAGAGAACAATACTAATAATGATTAACATGTCCTCGGCTTATCTGAGTGCTATGTGAACTCACTGAATCCTCACAGGACGTTAAGAGGTAGAGGGTGTTGTTATCATCTCCACTTTAAGGATCAAGAAACTGAGGCCAAGAGAGGTTAAGAAGCTCGCCCAGGCTCACGGAGGCAGAGCCTGATGCTGCCCCCAGGCTGGCCCGCTCTCATGCAGAGAACTGGGGTGGCCCCCCCACCCCCGCCCCTGCCCCTGCCTCTGAGCAGTGGGGCCTCACCTGGGTCTCAGGGCAGGCTTGGAACTGGAACTTGTGCAGCACATGGAGCAGTGTCAACTTGACCTCCAGCAGCCCTAGCCGCACCCCAAGGCAGCTTCGTGGGCCGGCCCCGAAGGGCAGGTACGTGAAGGGTCGGTGCTGCTGCTGAGCCTCAGCGGTGAACCTGCAGGTCCGTGTGGTCAGGGCTGGCTCAGAACACCCTCTCCCTCCCCTCTGCAGCCCTGTACTCCAGCTGAGCCACCCCTGCATCTGAGACAAGGATGTCCCCAAGGCTCTGGGAGCTTATGGCTGCTCATTCCTGAGCCTCAGTCACTCTCTGCTCCTGGCCTCCTGTCTTCCTGCACAGCCCCAGAGGCAGAGCTGAATCCGCAGAATCACCTGGAATGTCCACAGTGCCCTCCCCGCCTCTCCTTAGGAATTCGATGTGTGGCTAATAAGCCCACAGACTCACCGCCACCCACAATCAGAGTCTAAACATGGCATCCCTGAACCCCAGGGCTTGGCGATCCTAGTCCTCCCCTGGGCCCAGGGCACCACCTCCCCTCCCACAGGATGACCCAGCCACCACCAGCTTACTTCCTTGGCAGGGTACCAGGCACCTCAGCACCTCCCGGGCCCACCCTGGGGGGCGTGTCCTACTGACTTGCCCTGCAGGTCTCTTGAACCACTCTGGCAGCACCTCTCCTGCCCATGCTGCACTGGACACTTGAACCATTGGGAGCTGCAGTACCTGGAGAGCTGGAGGCCCTTCCTCAGAACTGCTGAATCTCCTACCAAGTAGTGCATTTGCCTGCAGCGTGCAGCCCATGACAGTGAAGCTAGGTGGCACTCTTCTGGAACAGCGAGCTCACCTTTTACTACCCTGGACTTTATTGTGAGGCTGTAAGCCCTGTGGCTGCAGCGTGTTCAGGAGCTGATGTCTGTGGAATATTATTTGTGTAGACCCCATTGCTCACGCTTTCCCAGTGACTGGGTTGTAAACTTGGGCTGAATTCAGTTGGAGCCACGAAAGGTGAAAACACAACTGGTGCCGGGCCAGCCTTTCCCTTGCCAGACCACGCACACAGAGGGGGTATTGACTGGTTCTGATGAGGACCAGGGTGTGGCTGCCTGCTCAGATGTTTCCAATCACAGAGTCCAGAAATGAGAGGAGACAATGAACCAAAGCCAGGTGGTGGAAGGAGGGGACCCAGGTCAACCAGCAGATCCCATGAATTTAGATTCATGGAGACATTAGCTGAAGCTGTTGTTTTGGCATAGACGCCCGTTTTTAAAACAGGAAATGATGTTCTGTTACTTTCCAGTGCAGACCTGAAATACAATCCTGTATCCCATGTCCTGGCTTGAATGAATGGAAGACAATCATTTGAAATTGCCTTGTTTCTTGCATGCAGGGCTGCTGAAATGCTAAATGTCTGGATTCAGTTTGGACCTTGAAAAAATGGTATAATTACTTCCTTTGGAAATTATGCCTTGTAAACATCTATCTGAATTGCCGTAAGTTTTGACTATTTGGGGACACTTTTGCTAAGTCTGTGCCTCCTGGCTGCTGCCTCCACTGGTAAATTTATACCCCACACACATGCCTTCAGAGCTTTTTAAAAGGCGCAGCACTCACCTTTCAGGGTCGAAGGTCTCTGGGCTTGGCCAGTGCTCAGGGTCATGGTGCAGGGCACCCACGGCCATCTCTAGCACAGCACCTGCGGGGATGCGCTGCCCCAGCACCTCGCAGTCCTGAGCCGCCTCGCGTGTGAACCTGAGGGAAACACCAGGTCGGGGAGTGGGTGCAGAGTAGAGATGAGCAGAGCTTGGGGCGGCCTGGGCAAGCAGAGTCTGAGTGTGAAGGGGATCAGAGGCAGGCAGCACGGTGTGTGGAATGAGGCTGGGGGACACAGGATCCCCTGCTCAGCCCCCTTCCCAGGGTGACCAAGCCCCCACCCCATTAACACTCACTGCCCAGGAGCCTGCAGCCCCGAGGCTAGGCTCGCTTGGTCCTTGTTGAAAATGTACTCATCCATCTTTTCATGCATCCATTTGTCAAGCACTGAAGGGCCCCTCTTGTGCCCCATGTTGGGGTGCAAAGTGCTTTGGAAGGATTGCTTCCATAGTGGGGGCTTGGAGGGTCATTCCTGGGCCACAGCCTATCCTATCTTCCCATTCACAGCCAAGCCTCTTACCTCGCTCACCTTCTCACTTCCTCTCCTCCCATTTCACTGACTAACCCTGCTGCCTGGCATCTGTCCCCTCCTTCCCATGGATGGTACCCATGCCAAGATCCCCAAAGAACATTTGTGGGTACGTCTGATGAATACTCCTCAGTCTTCATCTGACTTGGTCTGTCTATGTAATTGACTGTCTTCCTCTTGTACATTTCCTTGTTTTGTTTTTCTAATTTTCATTTGGAAATAATTCTGAACTTACATAAAAGTTGAAGAATAGTACATAAGATACCCACTTATCCCTTACCCAGATTCACCTGCTGTTCATGCTGTGTCCATCTTCTTCTTCTTCTTTTTTTTTTTTGAGAGACAGAGTCTCACTCTGTCACCCAGGCTGGAGTGCAGTGGCACGATCTCTGCTCACTGCAACCTCCGCCTTCCAGGTTCAAGCGATTCTCCTGCCTCAGCCTCCCGAGTAGCTGGGACTACAGGTGTGTGTCACCAGGCCTGGATAATTTTTGTATTTTTAGTAGAGATGGGGGGCAGTTTCACCATGTTGGTCAGGCTGGTCTTAAACTCCTGAGCTCAAGTGATCCACCCGCCTCGGCCTCCCAAAGTGCTGGGATTATAGGCATGAGCCACCGTGCCCTGCCTGTGTCCATCGTCCATCATCTTTACCATTATGTGTGTGTGTGTGTGTGTGTTTCTCTCAGACATTATTTGTGTGGGTTTCCTCCTCCATCGCTGGCGCTCCTTCTCCCTCTCATTGGCAGGCTCTTCTGCATCCACCAGCCTCTTAAATCCTGGTGCTTCCCAGGGATTTCATCTGCACTCCCAGATTCAACTTCTATTATCTCCTAAGCCTCCTACCCCAGCCCCAGCCTGAACCCCAGGTTTCTATTTCTACCCACAGACCCAGCCTCTCTCCTGGGTGATCCACAGAATCCTCAAAGTCGACCTGAGCAGCAGCAGATCGTCAGAATCTTCTCCTCCTCCTGTTTCCCACACAGGCTTAAGCAAGCCAGAAACTGGAAGCCATCCTTGACTCGTCCCTCCCCATCTGCAGATTCATCACTGGTCTTTCTTATGTTGCCAAGTCTCCAGTTTTACTGCCATCTCCTTAGTTTAGATTCTTGTCTCTCCTTGACCTCTTTCCAATACAGTCTTCTCATGACAACCAGAGCTATGTCTCTGACATGCAGTTTTGTCTGCTGCTTCCCAAGGATGGGCTACCTAGGACAGGCATCTGGAGCTGGGGCAAGACCCACGTGCTTGAGGCTGTGTGGCCCCAGAGCTGAGGCTAGAGTCACAGCTGGTGAAACCTGTAGCTCAAAGTCAAGGGCAATCAATGGATGAAGTGAGGCCATGAATTGGAGAAGGCAGCAGATCAGAAGCCAGGAAGCCAGGCAGTGACTTGTGATGCACAGTGAGAGGTAGTTTAGGACCTGGGTTTGGGATTAAGGCCATGAGCTGGTCAGGGGTGTTGGAGGCTGCGGGTGTTGATGCAGTCTCCAGGTTTACCTGGTCAAGCTGCATTCAAAGCTGAGCCTTGGGCTAGTGTTCAGGGCTCCTGATGCTGTGAGATCACACCCCAGTCTGACTGCTGGAGCCGCTGTAGCTTCTGAAACATCTGAACCACCTTCCAGTCCCCCAGTCAGGTCTCCTCCTTGAGGCCGGCCAGTGAGAGCTGTTCCTGGTTCCTGGGAGAGTTCTAGCTTCCTTACTTCACCAGTTTCTTAAAACCAACACCCGTGACTCAAGAAAACACCAGTGAATCTGTCTTCCTTGCAACTTGAAAACCCGGCACAGCTCTCTTAAGCTTGTACCTTGTTGATTATGGCCCAGCAGGTGACCCTGGGAAATGAGTCTACTTGGAGCTACAAACTCAACTCTTGGCCTGAGCATTGAGACCACCTGTGTCAGTGACTTCCTCTCTGCTCCAGAAAATTCTTGCTAAGAAAAATAAACCTCTGAACCAATAAATAACTTCACTGTTAGCTTCAGGAAATTAATGCAAGCTAATTTGTCTGAGCAAATCACTTTCCTATCAGGACAATGGTTTGCTCACTTGAGCAAACAGTTCACTTACCAGACAACAGTCTTACCTGTCAGAACCCCCTTCAACTCACCTACTTGTATCCACTCATTCCTAAATCGTTATGTCATACATCTTGCCCAATTTCAAACATTCCTTGCCATGAAAGACCTACCTTAAACCTCTGTAGCCCAAACTCCAAACCTTTTAAGTATCCTTTCCTGATCTGCTGGCTTTGAGTTCCTGTTAAACAAACATGCTGTCACTCTTCAGACCTACATGCAACCTTCTAGAAACAAAATTTGAGGTGGAGAGCTGAAGAACCACTCTCTTCCTGAACTTGGGTAGACTTTTGGACTTTGAGTGTTGAGAGCACATGCTCTCAAGAGTTCTGGTCATGGCCAGGTTCGGTGGCTCATGCCTGTAATTCCAGCACTTTGGGAGATGGAGGTGGGTGGATCACCTGAGGTCAGGAGTTGGAGACCAACCTGGCCAACATGGTGAAACCCCATCTCTACTAAAAATACGAAAATTAGCCAGGCATGGTGTCATGCGCCTGTAGTCCCAGCTACTCGGGAGGCTGAGGCAGGATAATCACTTGAACCCAGGAGGCAGAGGTTGCAGTGAGCTGGGATTGCACAACTGCACACCTGAGCAACAGAGCGAGACTCTATCTCAAAAAAAAAAAAAAAAAAAAAAAAGTTCTGGTTACAGTTGATTTGGGATTTTAAAGGATGAGATAGAGCCTTTTAGGATGAGGGCAGAATTACAGCCCCAGCTTCTCTTCATCACCTCCCTGCACCTCTCAGCCCACCCCCTCTCCAACTATTTCTGTGACTATAGGGTTCGATTCAGAAGTGTCTCTGACTTCAGCATTATCCCACTCCAACAGATCTGGCTCACCGCAAGAAAACCAAGCCCCGCTTCCCGCCTCCTAGCTCAGGCCATTTTCTAGACCAGGTAACACGGGGTTGGGAGGAGATGCAGGTCACAGCCTCTGTCAAGGCTTGGCCTCGAGATACCCTCCCTACATAGCAAAGTTCTGTTTCCCTAACGCATCCTGTACACGGGCTCCCACTCCTGCTCCTGTCCGTACCACTCCCACATGCCTGGAATCCGTGATTCTGAGCCTTAAGTCCTTAACACAGGACATGAGAACATCCAATGAGGACAGTCTCAAACTGTCCATCAGCTGTCATGATAATTCTGGAATATTGGAACACCAGAATTGGTCCTGGTGAGGCTGGGTTTATTTAGTTAATTTATCTGCTCACCTATCTGTTTATTATTTCATTGTGGTTTTATATATATATAAAAAAAAACATAAAATGGACCATTTGAACCATTTTCCAGTGTGCAGTTCTGTGGTTTTAGTACATTCATTATGCAACCAGCACCGCCATCCATCTCCAGAACTTTTTCCTCTTCCTCCTCTGAAATTCTGGATCCCTTAAACACTAACTCCCTCCCCTCCCCTCTCCCCCTGGCAGACAGCGTTCTACTTTCTGTCTTTGTGAATTTGGCCTCTCTGAGTGAGTCCTGGTGAGTCCCTGTTGTCTATGTCTCTACTGATAGCTGCTTCTCCCAGAGAGGAAAATATTTGATCAGATTGTTCATTTTACCCAAGGGCAATGGCACAATCTCATTTATGCTTTACTTTTAAAGGGTAGACTATATATGCTTATGTATGAACATAACATTTCTAGAAGAATACTTAAATTTCTTTATCTTCTCTAGGGGATGGGACTGGGATGGAGAATGATAGGCGGCCTTTTTTTTTTTTATTCTCCATTGTTTAGGGGCTTTTTTTTTTTTTTTTAAAGACAGAGTCTTGCTCTGTTGCCCAGGGTGGAGTGCAGTGGCACTATCTTGGCTCACTGCAACCTCCGCCTCCCAGGTTCGAGCAATTCTCCTGCCTTAGCCTCCCGAATAGCTGGGATTACAGGTTACTGCCACCATGCCCGGCTAATTTTTGTATTTTTAACAGAGACAAAGTTTCACCATGTTGGCCAGGCTGGTCTTGAACTCCTGACCTCAAGTGATCCTCCCTCCTTGCCTCCCAAAGTGCTGGGATTACAGGTGTGAGCCACCACGCCCGGCTGGGACTGTGTGTGTGTGTGTGTGTGTTTTTAAGTATAAGCATGCTAGTTTGGTAATATAAATAATTAAAAATTAAAAATAATCCTATGCTGGATTTTACTTCAAGCTGTAAGATTGGGCTTCCCTAAATATCCTAGAGGAAATGCAATGATTACAGTAATTACTGTTACGCCCTGTTCCTGCCCATAAGACATCAAGAGCAGCCTGTGGCTTCTCGCCGCTCCCTCTCTCTGTTATGAGCCTTTCATGTAACAGAGAGGAACGGAAAAAGGCCAGCGCTGGGAGAACCCATTGAGATCCTAAGCTGCTAATGCAATTATATGTGCTTGGAGCTGATAGCAAACACCAGTGCTGAAACCAGGGCAGGCAGCTGGGGGTTGTGATGACTGTACCCTCAGTTCCAAAGGGGTCAGACGAGGCTGTGCTCTGGCACCCTGCTTTTTCATCTTTTCTGGAAACAGCCTGGACCTGAAGGCAGACACCCTGGAATCTGGAGAACAGAGCCTCCTTTCCCCGCAGACTGAGCCACGTAAAAGACCAGCAGAAGCTTCAGAACTGCACCGCACAGCAACTCAGTCACCTCAATGGAACTCAGGGCTGCTGTGTTTTCCCACAAGGGCCATTCTGATTTCTTTTATGAATAAGTCCAAGTTGTGTCAGCACTTGGGAAAGGTCAACACGCTTTTTGAGATGAAATAAAATAATAAAAATGCTCACTCTCCCTACATTCACCCCCAAATCCTTTGAGCAGAAGCAGATTGTCCTCTGGTCTGGGTGAGAATTGTGACACCTTGTCTGTCTCATATCTGGTGATTGACAAGAAAAGCCAGCAGAGCTGATAGGGTGAAAAATGCTAATGTAGCAGGTGTGGAGCAGCTGCGAGGCAAGTGTGGGGCAGGTGTGGGGCAGGTGTGGGGCGTGTGTGGCGCAGGTGTGGTGCGGATGTGAGGCAGGTGTGGGGTGGGTGTGGCGCGGGTGTGGTGCGGATGTGAGGCGGGTGTGGTGCGGGTGTGGCGCGGGTGTGGTGCGGATGTGAGGCAGGTGTGGGGTGGGTGTGGGGCGGGTGTGGTGCGGATGTGAGGCGGGTGTGGTGTGGATGTGGCGCGGGTGTGGTGCGGATGTGAGGCAGGTGTGGCGCGGGTGTGGTGCGGATGTGAGGCAGGTGTGGTGCGGGTGTGGCGCGGGTGTGGTGCGGATGTGAGGCAGGTGTGGCGCGGGTGTGGCGCAGGTGTGGTGCAGATGTGAGGCAGGTGTGGCGCGGGTGTGGTGCGGATGTGAGGCAGGTGTGGCGCGGGTGTGGCGCGGGTGTGGGGCGGGTGTGGGGCGGGTGTGAGGCGGGTGTGAGGCGGGTGTGGGGCGGGTGTGGGGCGGGTGTGGCACGGGTGTGAGGCGGGTGTGGGGTGGGTGTGGGGTGGGTGTGGGGTGGGTGTGGGGCGGGTGTGGGGTGGGTATGAGACAGGTGTGGGGTGGATGTGAGGCAGGTGTGGGGCAGGTGTGGGTCGGGTGTGGGGCAGGTGTGGAGCAGGTATGGGGCCAGCATGGAGGTGTGGGGCAGGTGTGGAGTGGGTATGAGGCAGGTGTGGAGCAAGTGTGGGGCGGGTGTGGGGCAGGTATGAGGCAGGTGTGAAGTGGGTGTGGGGCGGGTGTGGAGCCGGTGTGGGGTGGGTGTGAGGCAGGTGTGGGACGGATGTGAGGTGGTGTGGAGCAGGTGTAGGACTGGCATGGAGGTGTGGGGCGGGTGTGGGGCAGGTGTGGAGCAGGTATGGGGCCAGCATGGAGGTGTGGGGTGGGTGTGGAGTGGGTATGAGGCAGGTGTGGAGCAAGTGTGGGGCGGGTGTGGGGCAGGTATGAGGCAGGTGTGAAGTGGGTGTGGGGCGGGTGTGGAGCCGGTGTGGGGTGGGTGTGAGGCAGGTGTGGGACGGATGTGAGGTGGTGTGGAGCAGGTGTGGGGCAGGTGTGGAGCAGGTATAGGACTGGTATGGAGGTGTGGGGCAGGTGTGGAGTGGGTGTGGGGCAGGTGTGGGGCAGGTGTTGGGCAGGTGTGGGGCAGGTGTGGAGGTGTGGGGGCAGGCGTGGAGGTGTGGGGCAGGTGTGGGGCAGGTGTGGAGGTGTGGGGCAGGTGTGGAGGTGTGGGGCAGGTGTGGAGTGGGTGTGGGGCAGGTGTGGGGCAGGTGTGGAGGTGTGGGGCAGGTGTTGGGCAGGTGTGGGGCAGGTGTGGAGGTGTGGGGCAGGTGTGGAGGTGTGGGGCAGGTGTGGAGTGGGTGTTGGGCAGGTGTGGGGCAGGTGTGGAGGTGTGGGGCAGGTGTGGAGTGGGTGTTGGGCAGGTGTGGGGCAGGTGTGGAGGTGTGGGGCAGGTGTGGAGTGGGTGTGGGGCAGGTGTGGGGCAGGTGTGGAGGTGTGGGGCAGGTGTGGAGTGGGTGTTGGGCAGGTGTGGGGCAGGTGTGGAGGTGTGGGGCAGGTGTGGAGGTGTGGGGCAGGTGTGGGGCGGGCATGGAGGTGTGGGGCAAGTGTGGAGCTGTGGGGCGGGTGTGGGGTGGATGTGGGGCAGGTGTGGGGTGGGCGTGGAGGTGTGGGGCAGGTGTGGAGGTATGGGGCAGGTGTGGAGAAGTTGTGGGGCAGCTGGGTGGGTGTGGAGGTGTGGGGCAGGTGTGGGGTGGGCATGGAGGTGTGAGGCAGGTGTGGGGCAGGTGTGGGGTGGGTGTGGAGGTGTGGGGCAGATGTGGAGAAGGTGTGGGGCAGGTGTGGTGCAGGTGCAGGGCAGGTTTGGGGAAGGTGTGGGGCAGGCGTGGTGCAGGTGCAGGGCAGGTTTGGGGCAGGTGTGGAGAAGGTGTGGGGCAGGTGTGGAGAAGGTGTGGGGCAGGTGTGCAGGTGCAGGGCAGGTGTGGGGCAGGTGTGAGGTGGGTGTGGAGGTGTGGGGCAGGTGTGGAGGTGTGGGGCAGGTGTGAGGTGGGTGTAGAGGTGTGGGGCAGGTGTGGAGAAGGTGTGGGGCAGGTGTGCAGGTGCAGGGCAGGTTTGGGGCAGGTGTGGGGAAGGTGTGACTCAGGAGAGCAAGGCTGGATGGAAGCTGGCCATTCTCTTGTCCTACCAGTGCCGGCGCTCCTCCCTGCACACCTCATGCTGCATGCAGCTGAGCGGGCACTGCAGTTCCACCTGTGCCACCCACTGCCTCTCACCCGCCTCTGCAGGGCCAATGAA
The DNA here is from genome assembly GCF_043159975.1 of Macaca nemestrina. Classification (NCBI taxonomy): domain Eukaryota; kingdom Metazoa; phylum Chordata; class Mammalia; order Primates; family Cercopithecidae; genus Macaca; species Macaca nemestrina. Next base: position 18,985,364 of record NC_092128.1, read on the forward strand.
ACAGGCATATGTCTCCATTTAACCTGTAGGAAGGAGAGGCACAGAGCAGCATGGGGCTCACAATCACACAGTAAACCAAGGCCAGGGCTGAGATGGTCTTCTGACACGCCCTCTAGACCTGTTGGATGAATTCTAACTACTTCATCCAGGTTCTCTAGTTTGTCTGGTCCTCAGGTGAGATCACTGGCTTCCTGGTCCGCCTGTGCTGACTTCCTTTCCTGCTCTGCTGTTTATAACGGGTCAGTGGAGAATTGGCCACCACATTTTCGTGTTGAAGAGCCTAATCCCTTTGTTATTCAACATGACATCTATACAACGTCTTGTCTGATGGATTCATGGCTGAGTTTAGGTCCAGGAAGTACTGCATCCATTGATCAGTTTCTGTGCTGTCCTCTTGCTGGAGAACACACCCGTTTGGCTTGGCTGCTCTCCCTCTTGGCCAGGAGCCCTGGTCACCAAGCCAAAGCTGGACCCCAGCTATCAGCCGGGGCCCTGTAAGGCCTTCTTTCCTTTAAATGGCCTTTGTTCTGTTTGATCACTGAATGCTTTATCTTGAACTTTATTTTAACATGTACACCAGCTGCCCACAATCCCCTTGGAAGAAAGCTGGATATCAATTATGAAAAAAATAAGGCTGGGAATGGTGGCTCACGCCTGTAATCCCAGCACTTTGGGAGGCCAAGACCGGCAGATCAGCTGAGGTTAGGAGTTGGAGACCAGCCTGGCCAACATGGTAAAACCCTGTCTCTACTAAAAATACAAAAAATTAGCCAGGCACGGTGGTGGGCACTTGTAATCCCAGTTACTTGGGAGGCTGAGACACGAGGATTGCTTGAACTCAGGAGACGGAAGTTGCAGTGAGCCAAAATCACACCATTGCACTCCAGCCTGGGGGACAGGGCAACACTCCATCTCAAAAATAAATAAATAAATAAATAAATAAATAAATAAATAAAAGAAAGAATTGGATGACAGTTTGCAAGAGGCTCTCAAGGAGATCAGGGAAGGGCTGCACATCAGGTCTTAATGCTGGCATGGGGAGAGGGTGCACAGAGCCCCTGAGTGACTGACCTGCTTCTGCACCAAAACCCAAAACCCTGCGTCCTTGAGGATGATGCAATTCCAATCACACCACTGGAATTTTCTGTATTTGCTTCTGGACTTGCATATTTGGACAATATATACAATTGCATTATTTGTAATGCTTTTGTGTTGAAATATCATTTTGAGATACCCTCAAATCATCCACACATTCTCTTTAAAAATGGTGAAAGGTATCCCCATATGGTTTATGTGATCTAGTAATTCATAAGAGTGTTGAGTGGAATTTATCACATACGGTTAATGCTTTGTGCTGCTTTTGTTTCTAGAGCTTGAAATCTGGCTGTTATTTCACTCTCTGTAAGGGTCTGGGGACATGAATTAAGACGCCCTTCTCTATGGAGTGCCTTGTTTGGGAGAGTTTGAACGAAGCACAATAGGTGGTTTTACCCTCAGGATACCCACAGCTTGGTGTGATCGGCTGGTTGGTGTGTACATTAGTGAAATGCCATGCAGTGGCAGACATGCGTCCAAGAATATAACATGAAGTACAGTTACAGCTCAAAGTGCTGGGGAGGGAGGGCAGGGAGGACCAGGTGAGGCAAGCCCAACACAGACGTCCTGAGGGGCGATGAGACGTTTTGGAGGGTGAGTCATGTTGGAGCTCCAGGATTGGACAGCTGGGGGTGTTGGATGGCAGGAAGGAGCTCCCAGGACTCAGACAGTCCCCTACTGGAATGCCAGCTCCAAGACTGGTCAGGGACTTTTATCTGTTTTATATACAGCTGATTTCCCAGTGCTTGGCACAGAGTAGATGCTCAATAAACAATTGCTGAATGAATGAATGAATAATGAATGAACAGGCAGGGGAAATGGCAAAAGCCAGGAAAGGCTAGGAGACCAAAGGGCTGGCTTGGGGTGGGGAGGAAGGCAGTGTTAAGAAAAGGCCAGTGAAGCTTTGAGAAGGTTGTTAAGCTATAGGAAAGTGGGCCAGATATCTGAGGTGTCCTGGGGGATACAAAGGAACCCAGGACTCAGGCGTTACCCTACAGAAACACATGCGGTAACTGATGGACGAGGGCCCTGACCTGCAGGGTGGGGCATGGAGTAGGGTTAGGGGGTAGGGACTGGGGCAGGGGAGGGGGCTGCCACACACCTGAAAGCCGGTGGGTACATCCTCAGCGTCTCTGCAATCACCATGTCCAGATAGGGCAGGCCTTCCTCGAGGCTGCAGAACTCAGGGACCATCTGATGGAGGGGTCGTGACAAAGGGAGAAGTTCGTGTTAGCCCGACTCTCATGGCATTTTGTCTTTTCCTTAAATTTCAATCTTGTTTCCAACTTTGGCAAACATTTAAACAGAAACCCCACAAAATGAAAAGTCGATATGACCCAAATTGCATCTGATTGGCATTCAGTGTGTTCTGTTGTGCTTACATTTCACAGTGCTAGCGTGGGGCTCAGGGATCTTTGTAATACAGAGAAGTTTGGTTATAAAACTGCAGCGGCAGCCACAGCTGCCAGCATTTGTTGGGAGCTGACGATGTGGCCGACCAAGTGCAGCATAGATGTTCCCTCATTGGATCCTCCACTAAGCCAGTGTGGCAGCTACTTCCCCATCTCTCAGATGAGAAAACTGAGGCTTAAAGAGCCTGTCACATGGGTAGTCATGGCACATTATGAAGTTAAAAGACAAATAGTGAAATAGCAAATAAAAAATTTTGCAACATGTATAAGGGATTAGAATTAACAAAAAACCAAAGAGCTACTGTCAATCAGTAGGAAAAGACAACTAGCTAGAAAAATGGTCAACGGATATGAAAAGGCAAAACACAGAAGATATATGAATTACTATGATGAGAAATGCAAGTTCAAATGAGATTCCCTTTGCACAGGTCAGATTAGGAACAGTTGGAAAATACTGATTATATTTCAGGGGGTGCAGATGAGGGGATCCTAACACCCCGTGGGTGACTCTCCTGGAGTGACACTCTTGTCACTCCCTGGCTGCCCCTCTTTGGCCTGAAGATGAACACATATGCCCATGAGCAGGGTGAGGGCGCACCGGGGTTAAGGAAGCTTATTTGCTGCTCTGCCAGTTTCCCCACAGAGGTGGAATGAGTTATCTGGTTGGTGGGTGATGGTCTCACTTTCTTCACCTACATAATGCTAATCCAGGAGGAGTCCCCGAGGTGAGGGATTGCTTTCTTCTGTTCCCTCTTTTTCCCAGAGCAGCAGGAGGCCGGCCTCCAGGGCAAGCCCATTCTGAAGCTGCCAACGTTCCAGGGACAGGTGCTGGGAGGCCTAGTTCCTCCATCTGCAGGGGGAGCCCTTCACAGCCCTGGAGCAGCCACTGGCTGCCCTGCCTGGGATCTCAGCCAGCTCTCAAAGTGAGTTCCAGGATGGGCAAAGGTCAGCAGCAGCAGCATCACCAGGAAACCTGTTAGAACTGTCTTGATGGGGGCAAACCTCTGCCCACCCCCAGCCCAGGTACTGAGTGTGTCATAGCACAGAGGTTTAGAGATCCTTGGAGGTTAGTCTGCTGTGGCTGGCTGGGGAAGGCTGTGGAAAGGGGAGACATCTGGACTAATTTCTCTAGACCCTGCCTCCCTGGCTGGGTCTCAGTGCATGTGACTGGTGACTGATAGGGCCCTTGGATGCCTGGAAGGGTCTGGACTCCCCCAGCTCATCTAGTATGTCCAGGCCTGAAAGAGCATCCCCCTTGGGTGAACCTGGAGGCATCCTCTCTTCCTGCTTTCAGTCTTCCTAAGTTTGGTTTGTGTTTGTCTCTTCTGGCCAACAAGTCACAAAACACCAATTGTGTAATTTCAGTGGTTCTGCATATGAGTTAAATGCTCTGAAATTTACATTTAAAACCGGCGTTGCTTGATATAAAGATGAATGGTAAAATGCTTGCTAATAATTTAAAATTTAGAGTTTTCTTAGAACGACAGTAAATAGAAAATAAAAAGCACCATGACAAGTCGAAAAAGAGACTACAAAAGAAATGAAGAAGCTCACTGACCCACGATGGACACTTCCCCCCGCTCTGGGAATAAAGGCTACCACACTTTTATTTCTCACTGGGCCTCACAGATCCTGTAGCCAGCCCTGCAGGCCAAGATTGACGGGCCCAAAGGGACCAGTCTGGAAATTTGGATCTGGGACAAAAAAAAAAAAAGTTTTTCTCCAGCAGGTGGCAATTAAACACAGGGAAGTGGAGACCCATTGTTGGCCACATTTGGCCTCGTGGATTAATGAGCAGAAAACAGCAGTTGGCCTCAGGAAAGAAGAAATGAATCAGATATACACAGCAAAGCAGAAGCAAAGGACGGACAGACCATTTCTTGGTGCCCCATAGAGTTCCAGTTCCTATTTGCTATCTGCTCCTCCTGGCAGGTAGTCCTGTGGGTGGCATCTTGGTACCTTCCAACAAGTTCTCACTTGTGGCTAAAGTTAGCGACATTCTGAATTCCATTGTCTGCAACCAAATGAATCTTAACAAATGCAGGAATATACATGCATCAAACAAGAAACAGAGGTGCGGTACACAAAAATAGGGAACTATATCTCAAAAAGAAAAACTGGACCTGGGAGCAGCATCCCTAATGGGTAAATGATGTTGGTTCCTCAAAGAAAACTGTATGGCTTGTAAGCTGTCACGGTTTGTCAAAGAAAGAAAACTTTTTAAGATAGGCTAAGGGGATTTTGTATTAGAAAATCAAAGTCTTTATTTACTCTTTCCCCAGATGGGCTTTTTTTTTTTTTTTTTTTTTAAACTGTGCTTCTAGGCTTTTAGATCAAGATATACATATACGCCAGGTGCGGTGGCTCACGCCTGTAATCCCAGCACTTTGGGAGGCCGGGTGGGTGGATCACCCGAGGTGAGGAGTTCAAGATCAGCCTGGCCAACATGGTGAAACCCCGTCTCTACTAAAAGTGCAAAAAATTAGCTGAGCATGGTGGTGAGTGCCTGTAATCCCAGCCACCCTGGAGACTGAGGCAGGAGAATCGCTTGAATCAGGAAGTGGAGGTTGCAGTGAGCTGAGATCACAGCCTAGGCAACAAGAGCAAAACTCCATCTCAAAACAACAAAAAAAAAGATACATATGTAAAGATCGTCTTGGTTCAGCAGTTCTCCATGTGGCTGCATGTTAGAAACAGCCAGCTTTGGTTCAACATACACAAATCAATAAATGTAATCCATCATATAAACAGAACCAAAGACAAAAACCACATGATTATCTCAATAGATGCAGAAAAGGCCTTCGACAAAATTCAACAACCCTTCATGATAAAAACTCTCAATAAATTCAGTATTGATGGAACGTATCTCAAAATAATAAGAGCTATTTATGACAAACCCACAGCCAATATCATACTGAATGAGCAAAAACTGGAAGCATTCCCTTTGAAAACTGGCACAAGACAGGGATGCCCTCTCTCACCACTCCTATTCAACATAGTGTTGGAAGTTCTGGCCAGGGCAATCAGGAGAAAGAAATAAAGGATATTCAATTAGGAAAAGAGGAAGTCAAATTGTCCCTGTTTGCAGATGACATGATTGTATATTTGGAAAACCCCATCATCTCAGCCCAAATCTCCTTAAGCTGATAAGCAACTTCAGCAAAGTCTCAGGATACAAAATCAATGTGCAAAAATTACAAGCATTCCTATACACCAATAACAGACAAACAGAGAGCCAAATCATGAGTGAACTCCCATTCACAATTGCTTCAAAAAGAATAAAATACCTAGGAATCCAACTTACAAGGGATGTGAAGGACCTCTTCAAGGAGAACTACAAACCACTGCTCAACGAAATAAAGGAGGACAGAAACAAATGGAAGAACATTCCATGCTCATGGATAGGAAGAATCAATATCGTGAAAATGGCCATACTGCCCAAGGTAATTTATAGATTCAATGCCATCCCCATCAAGCTACCAATGACTTTCTTCACAGAATTAGAAAAAACTACTTTAAAGTTCATATGGAACCGAAAAAGAGCCTGCATTGCCAAGACATTCCTAAGCCAAAAGAACAAAGCTGGAGGCATCATGCTACCTGACTTCAAACTATACTACAAGGCTACAGTAACCAAAAGAGCATGGTACTGGTACCAAAACAGAGAGGCTACAGTAACCAAAACAGCACAGTACTGGTACCAAAACAGAGATATAGACCAACAGAACAGAACAGAGCCCTCAAAAATAATACCACACATCTACAACCATCTGATCTTTGACAAACTTGACAAAAACAAGACATGGGGAAGGGATTCCCTATTTCATAAATGGTGCTGGGAAAACTGGCTAGCCATATGTAGAAAACTGAAACTGGATCCCTTCCTTACATATACTAAAATTAATTCAAGATGGATTAAAGACTTAAATGTTAGACCTAAAACCATAAAAACCCTAGAAGAAGACCTAGGCAATACCATTCAGGACATAGGCATGGGCAAGGACCTCATGTCTAAAACACCAAAAGCAATGGCAGCAAAAGCTAAAATTGACAAATGGGATCTAATTCATCTTTTGCTTCTGCACAGCAAAAGAAACTACCATCAGAGGGAACAGGCAGCCTACAGAATGGGAGAAAATTTTTGCAATCTACCCATCTGACAAAGGGCTAATATCCAGAATCTACAAAGAACTCAAACAAATTTACAAGAAAAAATCAAACAACCCCATCAAAAAGTGCACAAAGTATATGAACAGACACTTCTCAAAAGAAGACATTTATGCAGCCAACAGGCACATGAAAAAATGCTTATCATCACTGGCCATCAGAGAAATGCAAATCAAAACCACAATGAGATACCATCTCACACCAGTTAGAATGGCAATCATTAAAAAGTCAGGAAACAACAGGTGCTGGAGAGGATGTGGAGAAATAGGAACGCTTTTACACTGTTGGTGGAACTGCAAACTAGTTCAACCATTGTGGAAGACAGTGTGGCGATTCCTCAAGGATCTAGAACTAGAAATACCATTTGACCCAGCCATCCCATTACCGTGTATATACCTAAAGGATTATAAATCATGCTGCTATAAAGACACATGCACACATATGTTTATTGTGGCACTATTCACAATAGCAAAGACTTGGAACCAACCCAAATGTCCATCAATGATAGACTGGATTAAGGAAATGTGGCACATATACACCATGGAATACTATGCAGCCATAAAAAAGGATGTGTTCATGTCCTTTGTAGGGACATGGATGCAGCTGGAAACCATCATTCTCAGCAAACTATCGCAAGAACAGAAAACCAAATGCCACATGTTCTCACTCATAGGTGGGAATTGAACAATGAGATCACTTGGACACAGGATGGGGAACATCAGACACTGGGGCCTGTCATGGGGTGGGGAAGGGGAAAGGGATAGCATTAGGAGATAAGCAATGTAAATGACGGGTTAATGGGTGCAGCACACCAACATGGAACATGTATTCATATGTAACAAACCTGCACATTGTGCACATGTACCCTAGAACTTAAAGTGTAATACTAATAATAAAAAAGAAACAGCCAGATTTTTTTTGTTTTTGAGATGGAGTTTTGCTCGTGTTGCCCAGGCTGGAGTGCAATGGCCAGGTCTCGGCTCACCGCAACCTCTACTTCCCGGGTTCAAGCAATTCTCCTGCCTCAGCCTCCCGAGTAGCTGGGATTACAGGTGCCCACAACCATGCCTGGCTAATTTTTGTAGTTTTAGTAGAGATGAGGTTTCACCATGTTGGTCAGGCTGGTCTCGAACTCCTGACCTCAGGCAATCTGCCTGCCTCAGCCTCCCGAAGTGCTGGGATTACAGGCGTGAGCCACAGTGCCTGGCCAGAAACAGCCAGATTTTTATATATTTTTAATATAGATGGATGCTTGGGCCCTACTCCCCAGTGTTGGTCTGAGGTGGGGCCTGGGCACCAGCTCTCCTTTTATAGCCCCTGGCTGTCCTGATGTGCACGCAGGGGCATAGGTCTTTCTGTCTGTCTGAGACCTGCCCTAGCGCTTCTCCACACCTGAGGAGCGAACGGATGAGGCGGAGGGACGCACACACCTCCATGTCTTAGTCGAACCAGCGAGACAACAAAACTCAAGTCCCTATCCCTCTCACTGGCTGATCCACCCACAGTTGCTGGCTTTGCCTGGAGCTTTCAGGAATAGCAGGGACAGAGCGATCCTGAGCAAATTCTGCCAGCAGAGGGCAGCAAGCGCACGCTAAATGAGGACTCCCCGTCCCGGGAAAGGATCTTGGAAATCCTCACAGCCATCCGTCCTGACAGAGACTAGAAAAATGACGCCCAGAGAGGAAGGCCTGTGAACCCAACGTCTCAACATAGAACTTACTCTAAGTGTCCTCGTTCATTCCGCAGTCCCTCAATGGGCACCTTGGATGGGTCAGGTGTGGGACCAGGTGCTGGGGTTCCAAGAAGGCTCTGCCCATTGAGGAAACAGATTCCTAAACAAATCATTACATGGATGTGTACAGTGTTATCGAATGGGCTTATGAGGAGTGGAAAACCAGTTCTTTTTATGAGATCCTTCATTTACATACTCAGGGAATACATATGGAATTGGCGAGCATGAGTCACCAGGCACTGTGCTAGGCCCAGGAGACATAACTTTAAAATGCATGGACATGTCCCAGCTTCTTGGAGCTTCCAGTCTATCAGGATGCAAACAAGTGGATAAGGGTGAGATGGGAGAACAGACGAAGGACACACATCGCCGACATTTGGGATCAGGGACTCTGCCAGGGGGAAGTGACAACGTCCAGGCTGAGATTTTTAGGATGAGTGAGAATAAACCAGTGAAAAATGGATGGGCTTGTTCAGAGGCTGCTGCAACCAACCTGAAACAAATATGAATCAATCAGGGAATTGTGAATCCAGCAGGATATTTGATCCTCTGAAGGAATGAACGTTCATTTTGGTCTTAGTTGATAATGGTATTGTGGTCATGTTTAGAAAAGAGTTCTTATCGGCCAGGCACAGTGACTCAACGCCTGTCATCTCAGCACTTTGGGAGGCCAAGGTAGGTATGTCACTTGAGGCCTGGAGTTCAAGACCAGCCTGGGCAACATGGTGAAATCCCATCTCTACTCAAAATAGAAAAATAGCCAGGTGTGGTGGCAGGTGCCTGTAATCCCAGCTACTTGGGAGGCTGAGGCAGGAGAATTGCTTGAACCTGGGAGGTGGAGATTGCGGTGAGTTGAGATAGCGCCACTGCACTACAGCCTGGAGGACAGGTGCCTGGCATACCCGGTCCTGTGTCAGCACCTCCAGGCACCAACATTACCGACAGCTGGTGAGGGCGCGGTGGGCCTGCTGGGCCTGGAGTGTCACAAAAATGTGGGGGACTGAGCAGAATATTCTCTTATTTCAAGCTAGGACGCACCTGAAGCTTCTGTGTTTCCAAAAGATAACACCAAAAGCCGCCCCCCAGGGTTCTCTCTGCTTCCTGTTTCAAAGGCCAAATTACTGAGAATAAGTTGAGGGGAAATCTCAAAATCAACCTGTGCTGTCCACACCCAACGAGGAAGTCTCCGGCCCCGCAGCCGCTCCCCCTGACCTTGGCCTGGCCTTGGGTCCCACAAGGGAGGCAAAGGGCAGGGTTCTGTTCCAGGTCTGTAACCCTTAGCCATAGCCTTGGGCCAGTCATCAGGGCAGTGTCAACAGGCCCCCTCGTCTGTAATGCTGTCCCAGCCATCTTGCAGAGTAGGGTGAACAAGAAGATGAAGGTCTTTGGCAACTGGAAGGTACCTCATAAGCAGGTGATATTTCTGTTTGAAGACATTCAGTGGTGGAAAAGCTTGTTCCAACATGAGGCGCTCTGCTGTCTGTACTGAACTACGCTGATAGGATGTGTTAAGGCAGAAAGAAATTCTAAAATCCTATCACATTCATTTCAGCTGGGACTTATTTTATAAAATTACCGCTCTTAGAAGATTGAAAACTAAATATTGGGAAACATGGAAATAAAGCAAATAAATAGAATATTTACCTAGTGGTTTACATTCTCCAACCAGAGTTTCTTCATTTTGGGGGAGACTTTTTCATATCTGTTTGATTTTCAATGGGCAGTAACTTGTAATTTTATTTCTAAGATTCTTGGTCTCTTAGTCTTTCCATCATATAGTTTAGGATCTGGAAACCAATATGTGTTTATTTATTTTCTTGATCTGTGGCCCAGGCTACAGTGCAGTGGTGCCGTCATAGCTCACTGCACCCTTGAACTCCTGGGCTCAAGCGATCCTTCTGCCTCAGCCTCCAGAGTAGCTGGGACTACAGGTGCAAGCCACCATGCCTGTCTAATTGTTGTTTGTTTGTAGAGATGCGGGGATGTCTCACTATGTTACCCAGGCTGGTCTTGAGTTCCAGGACTCCAGTGATCCTCCAGTCTCAGCCTCCTAAAGTACTGGGATCACAGGCATGAGCCACTGTGCCTGGCGCAACATTTAAATACATTGAAATACAGTAGATTAACCTGATGGTTTAGGAAACTAACTCTATGGGAAATCTATTGATAAATCCTTTTATGTAGGAAATAACATTTAGTATTGCCCTCTCCTATTAATCTCTTTTCTATATTTATCATTTTGTGTATCATTTTCTCTGAAAGCTAGACACACACACAGTCACACACCTACACATACTCCACACACTGGGTGTGTGTGCAAATGTTATCTGCAGTATAAATGAGAAAAAGAAAATAAAAATGTCATTGCTTCACAAAGATCTTTCCTGGAGATTCACGGACCTAATAGAAAAATTACCATTTTTCTATTTTGTTAAAGGAAACAGGAGCGAAGGTGGCTTCAGTTTTGTTCTTCAGAGCGATAGGAACAGCAGCATCTGTAGTAGTTATACCTATCCAGCCGTCACTAGACTTGGTCTTATGCTAAGAAGTGGGCCAAGTGATGCTGGCCCTTGCCCTCTAGAAGTGGGAGGTGGAAATCCCTTAAGCACAGGGACAGCTTGGGGCAATACAGCCATATGAAGAATAAAAATTTCCATTCGTTCTGATTCTCCAGGCACTGTGGGATTATAATATGAAACCAAGCCGTGGAAAATGGGGTGATCTTCACTTTGCCCTTCTGACCATAAACCAGAGGCAAAGCCCCTCCCCCTTGCAACTGGTTTCCAAGAGAAGCCCTGAGTTTTTTTTTTTTTTTTTTTTGGAGGCAGAGTCTTGCTCTATCCCCTAGGCTGGAGTGCAGTGGCACGATCTTGGCTCATTGCAACCTCCACCTCCCGAGTTCAAGCGAGTCTCATGCCTCAGCCTCCCAAGTAGTTGGGATTACAGGCGCCCACCACCATGCCCAGCTAATTTTTGTATTTTTAGTAGAGACGGGGTTTTACCATGTTGGCCAGGCTGGTCTTGAACTCCTGACCTCAAGTGATTCACCCACCTAGGCCTCCCAAAGTGCTGGGATTATAGGCATGAGCCATGGCACCCAGCCAGCCCTGAGTTCTTATGGCAAGGCTGGGAGGGTGCTAAGATTCTCTGAGCTCTGACATTTCACCTTCTAGATCCCATAGCTCTGTTGTCTGAGTTCAGTGGGTCCAGTGAGCAGTTTCAAGGCTTGCAGGGAGATACGATGGAGGTTTGGTTACGAGAGGGGGTGATAAATCTTTCCATCCACATTGCTGGCTTCTCTGGTCATGCCCAGAAAGTCCTCCGTGCTAGCTTCAATAATTTGGCAGATTTAGATGTTGAAATTCATCCATACTTGAGAAAAAGTAATTAGGAGAGTGTACATGGCATCTCTTTATACCTGCTTTAGAAGGAGACAGAACCCGTCCCATAAAAACACAGGGATGATTCCAGGTGTTTCTGTACTCTGAGGCCCAGGCCAGTAAGGGATTAGGTGCAGAGATGTAATGAAAAACATAAACCAGGCTGCGTGCACACAAAAACACACACCCATGGGGCGTCGGTCCTCTCCACAATGGCTCTGGGCCTAGCTTCACTGACAGTGCTGACCCGTTGCAGAAATTGCTGTCTGCAGAGATCTAGAATCATAATAGTGTTTTGCCTTGTGAAGCACTTTATTGCTCAGCAATGGATTTTTACATCCATTATACCATTTGGTCCTCACAACCACACTGTGAGGTAGGTAGGGCAGCTTTTATTGTCTATTTTATAGATGAAAAAAACCCAGAGATTTGGAGAGGTGAGGTGACTTGTCCCAGATCGCGCGGCCAGTTAATGGTAGAGTTGGAACTGAATCCAGGTCTTCGAATTCCAAGCCTTTTCCATTAGCTGGGCCTACCTGGGCTTACCTTCCCTCCCTCCAGCCTTCCCTCCCTGGCTTTCCTCTTGTACATTTTATGGAAGAATAACATGCATATGGAAAAATATGACACAAACACAAACGTAGAGCTCAGTGAATTTTCACACCATAAGCATCCCTGTGTGACCAGCACTTGGAAGCATGCCCGTGGCCCCTCCCAGTCACATGCCCCTCAAGAATAACCACTGTCTTGACTTCCAACACGGGAGATTACCTTTGCCTCTTGAACTTCCTATAAATGAAATCTTTCCAGGCAGGCTCTTTGGTCTGCCTTCTTTTGCTCAGTTGCGTGTCTGTGACAGTCACCTGTGTTGTGTGGTTGTGGTATGTTCATCCTCATGATTTAGTGCTCCACTGGGTGAGCTGCCCGGGTTTATCCATCCTTTTCCTTGTCAATGGACATTTGCGTTGTTCCCAGGTTGGGGGCCATTAGGAATAAAGCCTTACGAACATTCTTATTTATGGCTTTTGGTGAACAGAGTACCGGTTTCTGGTGGGTGTACGTCTGCGAGTGGGACTGCCGGGTCCTGAGGGAGGTGTATGTTCAGCTTTAGTAGAGATTGCAAACAGTTTGACAGATAGGTTGTTCACACTGCCTAAAATTTTAACAGCGAATCAGTTGAAAAGCAGCCTGTTGACATCCTAGTTTCTTCTATTGACTCTAACTGCAGGCTTCTCCCCAATTTCTTCTCCCTCCCTTGCTAATATTCTGAAATCTAACCACTATCTCTATTTCAGGAAAGGACTGAGAGAAAGAAATAGGGCATTGTTTTGGGAGCTGAGTTATTTATTCATATAATGTGTGTGTGTGTGTGTGTGTGTGTGTGTGTGTAATGGGGGGAGGGGAAAATAGGAACAAATAAAACACATCTAATTACCTAATTTTTAAAAATTGCCCCAATTATCAGACACAAGCACTCAGCACTCGTAAGCAAAAATGCATTCCAACATCAACTAGATTCGAGTCTTTGAATTATCTCCTGTTTGGTAACATTTAGGATTCTGTTTTTTCCATTAGTTTGGAACATTCACAGCTGACTGTATATGATGTTGAAAGAAAGTAAGTGATAGTTAAATCACCTAGCCCACTTTCTCTGCGCTGGGAAGTGAGTGGACCGCATTTAATTTGCAGAGAAAATGCTTTTGTTCGCTCACCCCACAGATCCTGGCTCCCTCTATTTACTCTGCTTAGCAGAGTGTGTGGGGTGAGGGCAGGGAAAGATAGGGGATAAGATACGGTTCCACGCCATATAGAACTTACTCTGTATTTGGGAAACCATTTATTTGTTCATTCCCAGATTTATTTTTATGGTAATAGGGAGCCACTGAAGGTTTTTGATGAGTCAAGGTAACATCCTGAAAATGGCTTTGTGTGATCTGACAATGACATGTAGGTTGGTTGGGGTAGAAAGAGGTGGGAAATAGGTCAATAAGACAGGAGGTTCTTGCAACTGTCCAGGCAAAAGTGAGGTGCTCCAATCACAAGGCCAATAGTCAGAACGGGAAAAGGGGCTGAAAGAGAGAAGCCGTATCAGCAGTGACTCTCTATCTTGGCTGTTCCCTATTGGTGCTGGGGCCCATCCCAAAACATGTCCACTTAATTGGTCTGGATTGGGGTGCAGGAATTGGTATTGCTTTAAAAGTCCCCCAAGGGATTGTCACATGCAGCCTGGATTTCAGAATCACTGTCATAAGGAAGCTCTACCGGGGGAGGTGAGGGTCTTGGGATTTTATGGGTCAGGGATTGAAGAGAGATGAAAGGGATGCCCTGGTTTCAGTCCTGGGGGGCTGAGAGAAAGAAAGAGGACCACATGGGTGAGGCAGCATATCCCAGGGGAAGATCAGCTTTTGCAGCATTTTGTTGGAGGCCCCTCCACCACCCCACCCGGGTGAGACCGTCAGCAGCTTGGCCTAGAGGTGGGGAGATGGTGTCGGCACAGAGGGGAAGGAATCCTCTGGGATGGGGGTAGGAAAAACAAGCACAGAGCCAAGCATTAAACCTTAACTACTGCTAAGGGGAAGGTGGCAGGACACCTGGAAAGTCAGGGACCCTGGACAACATCTCAGATGTCCTGGACAGTGCCTGGGAGATTCAAGACTAAGAGAGACCACTGATGGCTGGCACGGTGGCTCATGCCTGTAATCCCAGCACTTTGGGAGGCTGAGATGGCAGGATTGCTTGAGGTCAGGCGATCAAGACCGGCCTGGACAACATAGTGAAACCCCATCTTTTAAAAAAAAAAATTGCCAGACATGGTGGTATGCACCTGTAATCCCAGCTACTCGGGAGGCCGAGGTGGAAGGATCACTTGAGCCAGGAGTTTGAGGCAGCATGAACTATGATTGCCAATAATCATAATGATAATAATAGAGAAGAAGAAGACACGCCACTCTATTTGTCAACTGGGGCAGGGACGAGGCCAAAACCAAGTCAGTGGGATCGCAGGATGAGCAGTTAGAGAGGGGATGAGTGAGAGGGAGCGAGGGGAGACTGGCAGACTGCTTCTACCAGGCACACTGAAAGAATTTGGGAGAACGGAGCAAACTGAAGGGAGGCAGGAGAGCATCGTCAGCCGTCTGCAGGGCGAGCCCATGGCCAAGGAGAAGGCAGTGCTGTGCCATGCAGTTGTGGGGGTGGAGCCAGGCCCCATGGCATCAGTCCCAGAAAGAAAGATTCTGACTCCATGTGGGGCAGGATTTTCAAATGACTACAACTTCACAACGCAATAAGTAAGCCCAGGTTCACCGGAGCTTTTCACACGAGGTTATGGAGCATCTGAAAAGGTCACTGTAGGATATCCATAGGTCCCTCATCAACAGGAGAGTGACACGAGGGACCCCGAGGTGCCCTCCACCTCTGGGCTGGTCTGATGCAGCATGACCATACCCCCACCCACCCAGGGACAGCCTCATGACCTTAGCAGATCCTGGTCACTCTGCCAGGCCAAATAAACATCACGGGAAGGTGGAGAGCCATGAACTTGCCCTCCCCACGCCCCCTCCTGCATTTCCCATCCCTCGTCTTCGTGTGCATCTCGTTGATTCGCTGGAAGAGTCAGAGTGCAGGTCACTAGCTGTTTGGGGAAATGATAAACAAAGATAAGAGCTTTAAGCACTGGAATTTATTTTTTATCCACTGGCCTAAAAGCAACTGCATGTTAAATTTAGAAAGCTGGTGCCAGACCCCTCCCCGCCCCTCCTGCTTCCTGCTCCTCTTACCGCCCATGCTCAGAGCGTGGTCTCAGCTGACTGTGGAATACGAGATGTGTTTGTAAAGCCCAGGAGTCTTCAGAGGCTGCCTGCCTGGATGTTTATAAAAATGTATCATCTGAGGGCCTGGGAGAAAGGGGCCGCTTCCTCTGCTCCCCGGCTTGCTTACCATTCTAGCAGCAGCCATCTCTGCCGGAATATTTACTCAAACATCCTCCCTGGTCAGGGCCCTGGGTGCATCAGTCCCCCACTGTCATTAGGTGGGATACTCCCAACGGAGGGAGCAGCATTTTCAGCAGACACCTTATTAATAAGGCCTCCCTCACGCCTGGGAATCTATAATTGAACAGCTCTCTTTTCTCTGTGGGTTAAATCCTTTTGCTACCAACTCTAAGAACCTGCCGAAATCCTTCTATTGACCTGGAATTCTGTTGTATTGAATATTGTCTGAAACAAATGAGCCATTGTCTGGGCTCAGAATTTTCTGGGTAGAAAGAGATCTCCACTGTGATGCAATTTATTGCAGCAGGATTTTTTTTTTTTTTTTTCTAGCTCATCCTGAATTCCCTAACGCCCGCTCAGTCCATTTTCACAGTCCAGGATATAAGTGGGGAGGGCTAGGCCCAAGCTAACAGAAAAAACCTCCTTTGCCCAAGGATGATGTCCAGAGGCCTAAATGGTGGCTGGTACCAGATTTTAATGGCTGCTGAGTAACTGAGGTCCATTTGTGTGGCCAGCTTAGAAGAAAAGAGATCGGACCAACACTCTCAGCTGGCACTGGGAGACCAGTGATAGGACAGTAAAAAGGGAAGAGCAGCTGGGAACGATGGCTCACTCCTGTAATCCCAGCACTTTGGGAGGCCAAGGCAGGCAGATCACTTGAGGTCAGGAGTTTGAGGCCAGCCTGGCCAACATGGTGAAAACCTGTCTCTACTAAAAATACAAAAAATTAGCCAAGTGTGGTGGTGGGTGCCTCTAATCCCAGCTACTTGGGAGGCCAAGACAGGATAATCACCTGAACCTGGGAGGCAGAGGTTGTAGTGAGCTGAGATCACGCCATTGCACTCCAGCCTGGGCAACAAGAGCAAAACTTCATCTCAGGAAAAAAAAAAAATTAGCTGGGTGTGGTTGTGCACACCTGTAATCCCAGCTACTTGGGAGGCTGAGGCTGGAGAATGACTTGAACCTGGGAGGCGAAGGCTGCAGTGAGCCACTGCACTCCAGCCTGGGGGGCAGAGTGAGACTGTGTCTCAAAAAGAAAAGAAAAGAGCAGTTCAACCCTCCCATTGGATGGATGAGGTGAGCCCAGCCCAGAGAGGTAAAGTGACTTGCCTAAGCTGCACAGCAAATGAGGGGGCAGAGGCAGCGTTAGACCTCAGGCTTGGGACACGCGTCCAGAGCTGTGCTCACTGCTACATTGCATTGGAGACAGAAAGGTTTAACCACAAAATCCAGGAGGAGAAACTAGGAATCCCGTAGCCAGATGGGGGTTTTAGTGTTCAATTGATAAATTGTGGAGCATGCTTCTCGGATCACACTGTGAGAATCTCAAGGAAGACAAGGCCTTGCGGAGAAGTGGGTTCGTTCTAGGCCCAGGCAGCAGGGCCACAGGGCCAGCAGGAGATGAACTTGAGCAGTGAGCTTTGGCATTTCTTAATACCCTGTATTCACTGATGGGTACCTTGATTTCTCCAGCCTCAGAGACTTTGCTTACAATCGGGCAGTATAGGCTTGCCCAATATGATTTGAATTTTTGATACATTGTGCAATGGACTGAATGCGTGAGTCCGGCCTCCCCCAGGTTTATGTGTTGAAACCCTGTTCCCCAACATGATCATACTTGGAGATGGGGCCTCTGGAAGGTTATTAGGGTTAGATGAGGTCACGAGGGTAAGTGGGGACCTCGTGATGATATGACTTCCCATTGATTTATTCATCGAGACCGAGTCTCACTCTCTCCCAGGCTGGATCAGCTCACTGCCACCGCCTCCCGGGTTCAAGCAATTCTCTTGCCTCAGCCTCCCAAGTAGCTGGGACTACAGGTGTGCACTACCATGTCCAGCTAATGTGTGTGTGTGTGTGTGTGTGTGTGTGTGTGTTTTGGTGTCGTCTGTTTGTTTTTAATTTTTTAATTTTTAGTAGAGATGGGGTTTCTCCATGTTGCTCAGGCTGGTCTCAAACTCCTGATCTCAGGTGATCCACCCACCTCAGCCTCCCAAAGTGCTGGGATTATAGGCGTGAGCCACCACACCCAGCCTAATTTCCTTTTTAAAAAGAGGAAGAGACACAAGATCCTGTCTTTCTGTTTCCTTTTGACTCTGAGAGGGAGATGCCTTCAGCGACTTCTCTACCTTACATGGCTTCTCGTGAAACTACCAGGTTTGTGCAGAGCTAATCCCTCCCCGTGCCAAGAACCAAGCTGAGTGCTTCTGAGGGCAGCTCCCTTTGCAGGGAGGAAATGGAGGCCCCAGGGCTTGGGTAGCTTGCAGAGGCCACAGGCAGGTGGTGGGAGAACTGGGATGGAAACCAGGCCTCTCTCCAGGGCCGCCTCCTCCACCTGATGCTATTTCAGCCCTTTGCCTTCTTCCGCAGCTGATGGCTTTTACTGAAAAGGGCTCCTTGCCAAGAGTGGCCTCTACAGTGGCAAAACAAAGTAAAAACGGCCCCCAGAGGCATGCCTTCTCGAGCTTCCCCGCTAGGGTGGGCCTTTGTACACAAGAGAGCGGCCCTCCCCTCTGCTGGGAGCTGGCAAGTGGATTCGGATACATGAGAATGGAGTTCCTGAGGAGGGAGGTTTTTAAAAAAATTAAATTTGGGGGTGGGAAGAGATTTACTAAATCGCAGATAGCACGTGCCTCAGAGCCTTGATAGCCAATTTCTTACCTTACGTGGACCTGGAGTCCGCATGATCGCTCAAAGCAGCGGAGATGCTGCTCCATGCCTCACCCCTGGCCTGCTGGCTGTGAGAGGGTGAAGGGGGGCTGCCAGCTGGCCTGCAGGTGCTCCCCACCAAGCCTCTCAAGAGAGAACTGGCAGATCATCCCCCCTTGTGCCATATTGCCAGAGCGGAAAAGGAGGGCTCGCCTCCCTTGGCTGGTCGCTGGGGGAGAGAAAGGCCTCCCTTCTCTCCATCCTTCTTCCCATGTGAGGGGTTCCCAGGAGGCTCCCCTGCAAGTGAGACCCACACTCCATCTCTCAGGGAATGGGAAGGGTCTCCCCTCGACCTCTGGTGCCTAGGCTGGGGGCCAAGTGCTCCCGGCTAAAGTCCCTCCTGCCCCACCTGCTACAGAGTTGCCTGCGCTGTCCAGGGCTTCAGTCCAGTCCTGACTCTGTGCCCAACTTCTGTTACCCTTTTATGGTTTCCGTATCTCTGCTATGGGGCTGCTTTTCTAATGTGGGACAAAACCCCAAAAGGGTGATTATGGCCCTATGAGGCCAAGTCACCACTCCCCATCTCCCATGTAAAACGATTCTCTGTTTATGTGTTTCTATGTCTTTATGCTTTTGTTTTATTGATTGATAGATTTTTTGAGAAATCAACACTGACTGTTTCTAATAAGAATTTCATCTGTTCGGCAAGGGTCCCCTTAGCAGCCTGCATGCCTCCCTTGATGTTCATACGTGGCCTCTCCCTTAACCTTGACAGTCATTCCATTGGGCCCATGTCACCTGCTGCCTGCTGTGTACAGAGCATTGTTCTGGGGTGGGGTGGAGACAGGCGATGCACAGTCCCTGGGGGTAAAGAAGCCGTGTGGGCACTGGTGGTGACAGGGATGTGTGGGCACCATGGCAACATGGGGGGCAACATAAGGGGGCATCGTGGGGGTCACAGACCTGCATGGAGTAGGGATGGGAGGGATCAGAAAGACTTTCTGGAGAAGGTGAGGCTTATGCTGAAGTAATTTTCAAAAAGCATTTGTGTTCTTTCGCACAGAAACAATAAAAGCACTTAAACAAGGTTTTGGAACAAAATCGAAACGAGTTCCATCACAGCCGTGCCATTTATTGCCGTTTTATTGGAGCACACGCTCTCTGTGGTTTCTGCTTCTGCGTCGTTCCAGCCACGTTTCAGCCCATAGATCGTGGCAGTGGCACGTGTTAATTGCGGCAATTTGTTTTGGCCGTGGCTCTTAAGGAATCATTTGTTTCTTTTGTCTTTGTGTCTCTGCTCCCTGCAATGTGCTGCTGCCTCTGTGTCCCTCTGCCTGCACCACAGGGAGGCTTCTCCAAGGGGGTTAGCTGAAGGTGGGGACACACTGGACTGGAGTCCCTCCAGGTGTCACAGGTGACTCTGCCACACCAGGGAAGTCCTGAGGGGTGGGGCCGGCTGGCTGGAGGGGTTTTTGCAGGATTGTAGGCCCAGGCAGCCAGGGGTAGAGGTCAAGTTCACAGTCATGGACTAGGCAACCAGATGGGGGTGGTAGTGGGGGCAGGGAGAGCACAGTGCTGGGGGTGGGGAGGGTGGCAGCAAAGAAGCCACCAGAGCGGCCCTGAGAGGGGGCATAGCTGAACTGGACCCTGCAGGCTCCAGGACAAGAGGTCTCAGGACCAGTGGTAGTAGATGACTGCCCAGCAGAGATGAGGAGGCCGGGGTCCCTGGAGGACAGGAGGGTTCCCGTGCCCCCAGACAGGAAACAGGTGCTCGAGGCTGGCTGGCTCTGGGCATGGCCAAGCCAAAGCTGGATCCCCGAACTCCACACTCCTGAGGCTGCCCCTTCCACCGAGAGACACAGGTGGCTGCAGCAGTCATGCTGGAGTGAATCTGCTGCCCTTCAGTACCAGGCCCTGTGCAAGCTTAGGAAGGAGGAATGCTGTGCTGGGGTGAATGCACCCTCATGCCCCCTGGATGCCAGCCGCCACCACCAGCTGTGCTCCCCCTTACAGATGGCCTCGGGATCTCCCTTCAGAGCCAAGGCCCTGAGTGAGGAGCAGGGAGGTGTGGGTATAAGATGGGGACTAGGGAGGGGAGGCCTGGCCTGGGGAGGAGCGGAGAACAGAAGCAATGGGTCATTTATGAGAAGAGGGCAGGCACCCGGTGGGTTTCACTTGTGTCATTTCTTTGAGTTTTATTTTACAGACAGGAAAACTGAGGCTCAGAAGGGTGTGTGGGAGCTCTGCAGTCATGCTCATGATGTCATTAGACATGGGGAGTTTCAGCCTTGTTATTTTCCTTAGCCTTGGTCCTTCAGCCCTCTCTGAGCCTCTGTGGAGCTATCTGGCACTGGGCCCACAGAGGTGGCCATGACCTCTGCCTGTCTTTGCAGTCTGATTTGGGGGTAGCAGCTCCCCAATCTAGTTTGCTTACCCCTCTTCTCTGACTCCCACTGATGCTGACTTCTTCTCAAAGAGCAATCGCTCAAAGACTGTCCCCAGGCCAATGGGGTAACGCCTGAGGGTCTTGGGCAGGCCCATAGGTCTCTTTGGAAAGTTTCTAGAAAATAGCACAGTGCCCTGCTGTTGTTGATTTCTGCTAAGGGTAGGGCAGGAGGAAATGGGCCTAAATTAGGACAGGAGGAAGAACACCAGGAGGATCTTCTAAAGGTTTGCTAACCCTGCAAGGCGCCGCCTCCTTCCTTAGAGATCACTGCGAGCTCTCCCTCAGCCCACTTCGGGAGTTGCCCTGCCCAGGCACAGACCGCTGGGGGAACCTGCCTCTCCCCTCATGCACCAGACCAGCAGGGACCACCTACCAACGGCCCACCGCACAGCACCTGAGCGAGAGCATTCCTGCTCCCCTGCTCCCGCCACATAGAATGCCTGCTCGGCCCTCGACTGTGCCTTTTGCCCTCTGGCCTGGACTACAGATTTTCAAGTGGTGGGCTGGGGTCTGGAGTTGATTGGAGGTGTGATGGGACTACTGGGGCAGACTGCTTTATAAACCAGGACCAAGAAAGTGCTGTATGTGTCCCGGGCATCCATGCAAGCTGGGCAGAGGGTCAAAGGAAGCTTTGGAGGGGCCAGGCAGCTGAGGCAAGCGGAGGTACCCCATCTTGCAGCGTGGAAACGTAGGAAGGAGAAGCGGGCGGGGAGTAGCGAAGAGAGACAACCCTTGGGGGTCTGGGCAGGACCATGGCAGAAGTCAAGATGCAGAAGCAAGGAGCTGGGGGCTGGTCAAGGTAAACACGAAGGGAACTGGTAGGCCAAGGAGCTTCACTGTGTTGTTAGATGATGAACGAACCCAAATGCCCGTGAGGCCAGGAGTGCAAGTGTGATGGGTAAGGGCCACTGCATCTGGGCCTTGACAGGGTGGGTGGAGGCGCTTGGGCTAAGCTGGAGCCACGTGCTTGGCAGGTGACTGCCAGAGGGGATGGCCTCAGGGTGGCCTGAGCTTCTGTTGTCTTCAAGAAAAGCTGGTACCTAGATTTTTGTAGAATTCCCCTGAGTTTAAAATTTTGGCAATTAATTCAAATGTAGCGAGCAAGCTAAAACCTCTGCAACTGTGCTCAGCTTGTGGGCTGCGTCTTTCTGACCCTGTCCCCTGGAGTCCTGCTGGGACGGGCCTCTTTGGGCTGGACAGCCCCCTGCAGTATTATTCTGATGTCTGCCCACTTTGGCCCAGTCCATAGGACGCTGTGATTGTTTTTCTAACGAGCTAAGAAAAGAAGGACCTTTCCCAAAACCTACACTAATAACACTAGGTAGTGGTGGAGTTCCGTCATTTTGTGGCACTGGTGATCTGCACGGTGGTGTCACTGCCCCCCAGGGCCTGGGAGGTTCCCATGGCCTCCAAAGTCTTTTGGGCCCCCAGATTACTTAGTGTCCCAATGTAGTTTTTAAAAAAGTAAATTAAAAATAGGGCAGCCATCATACAGATTGAAGACAAAAAAATGTCTGGAACTAATTTCAGAAAGCTCTTCATATCCCTGCGAATTAGCTTCCTCTCTGATGAGTAGTCTTGGTGGGAGGGTTCCATTAGAATCAAACATGATTTATCATTAGGTGACTGTTTTAGGGTCAGGGGTCCTGACAACTGATTTATGGCAAGCGAAGCTGGAAGAGACAGGGTGAGATGGGACATGTGTGGTGCTAAGGAGGGGGCCTTCGGTCCTGAGCGCTCCTGCAAGAATAATGGCCAGACAGGCTGGAAAGAGTAAAATGCAGTCAAACCAAAGGGCCAAGTCCAGTCCCCGCCCCGGGGGAACAGAGCTGTTGGCCGGGCTTAGCCAGAGCACACTCACTCTCGTCTGACCCATTCTGGCCTCTCAGTGTGTGGGGATGTAAAGCTCCTGTCTTAGTTGGGGGACTAGAAATAGACCCCAGCTTTAGTCTCCCCGGGGACCCCGGGGCTCTGGTGTGGAAAGGGCAGTTGAGAACAGCTTCCTCTTGCTTTTCTATTCCCAATGGTTCTCAACCTCGGCTGCACCCTGGAGTTATCGAGGAGCTTGTGAATATCCAAAATGCCCAGGCTGATGACACTGGAATCCGTGGGGAGCCCCAGGCATAAAGCACCCCAAGGTGGCTCTAGGCAGCAGCCTCGCACGAGAAACCCTGTGAGAGACGCAGGCAGAGTGCTGGCTCATGACTGCACCACTAAGCTCTCAGGGCACTGCCCAGGCCGATGGCTTCTAGAACATCATACTGATTCTAGCTCTTACAGACAACCTGGGGGATTCTTCCAGGGCCTGACTCCACTTTCCACACCAAACTTCCACCTTGAGAGCCAAGATCGCACAGTGGTTAGAAGCACACTTGCACACAAATTCGCAATTGCAAAAATGTGGAACCAGCCCAAATGCCCATCAACTAGTGGATAAAGAAACTATGGTGTTTATATATATATGATGGAATACTACTCAGCCATAAAAAGGAATGAGTTAATGGCATTTGCAGCAACCTGGATGGAACTGGAGACAATTATACTAAGTGAAGTCACTCAGGAATGGAAAATCAAACATGGTATGTTCTCACTCATAAGTGGGAGCTAAGCTATGAGGATGCAAAGGCATAAGAATGACACAATGGACTTTGGGGACTTGGGGTGGGGGAAGGTGGGAATGGGGTAAGGGATAAAATACTACAAATTGGGTTCATTGTATACTGCTCGGGTGATGGGTGCACCAAAATCTCACAAATCACCCCTAAAGAACATACTCATGTAACCAAACACCACCTGTTCCCCAATCATCTATGGAAATACAATTTTTTTTTAAAGCATATGGAAATCAGACTGCCCAAGTTTGAATTTGTGTTTCACCACTTCTCAGCTGTGTGGCCCTAGTCAACTTAACTCTGGCAGCCTCAGCTTCTCCCCCAGGAAAATGGGGATAATCCTAGTCCTACTCCACAGAGCTGTAGTCAGCAAAAAGCATGGCCCGTGGACCGCACTTAGAATAACAGTGGCGCATAGAGGGAACTCAACGAACGTTCACTACCTCTGCTATTACAGACTTTGTAAGGCCTCCCCATGTCCATTCTGTGGCACTCCTCCGCCCGCCAGCCTGTTTAGGTGGGCTGCTGCTCCGGTGGGCCTGGCCAGCACTTGGATTTGGTTTCTCCCTGAAGATGCTCACAGAAGGCTCATGTAGCACCTCATGCCACACCTGGAGACCAGGCCCTGCCATGGAGCCATGTTGGGAACAGGCTCCTGGGTGCTACCAACCAGGACCTCAGTTCTAGGACCCCTGATGGTCCACACACTATGGGGGAGGGCATGGAGCTGGACAAGAGGAAGTGGCACCTGAGTCTGTAAGAGCAGTCCAGCCATTCATTCCTCAGGGCACCTGTGATGCGCTGGTTCTGTGCTGGACATTGGGGGATGCTATAGTGAGCCCCACCCTACAGGGAGCTTCCAGTCTAGTGGAGGGGGACAGATGAATCCCATCAACAGACGTGAAATTACCAGTGCTGAGTTTTGAAGATGTGAGGAGGGTAAAATAGGAAATTGGTCACCAAACTCTAGATTACTTGAAGGAGTTAATTTTTTAGAACAAATAATAGGAAGTAGCTTTTTCATCCAGTGTATTTTATACTTATAGGGCTTATCAGTGTACAGGGTTACAATAATTGAGATAAATTTAGATAAACTCAGAGATGACAACCCGATAATGGGTTATTAATGATGCACTAACGACCACCCTGGCCTTTGGAAGCAGCTGATAACAGGGCAGCAGCTACTGCTCTGTACTCCACACCATCAGCCCACACCGGGTTTGCTGCCATTCGGGGCATGTCACCTTCTAGAGGGACACAGTCAGATTAGAGGGGTCGGGGGTGGATGGGCAGGGGACCTGAAACCCTGCCACACCAGGAAAAGCTGCAGAGGCCAGAGGGACACACCCTTCAACTTTGTAAAGGGCTGCTGTGCTTTGGGGTCCCAGAGTTTGAAACCATGGATGGAAGCCATAAGGATGGTCTGGTCTAGCCTCGTGGAAAGTCCTGCCTTAGGAAGAAGTGAGCCCCTCGCTCCTGGGGTGACTGGCAGGATGATCTCCAGCGGAATCCTGGGGAGGGCATTTGAGCCTTGGTTGCTGGGACTGACTAGCAATTTCTGAAATCCTCCCAGGTCCTCAGATCCTGGTAATTTGCTCGCTCCTTCCTTCCTTCCTTCCTTCCTTCCTTCCTTCCTTCCTTCCTTCCTTCCTTCCTTCCTTCCTTCCTTCCTTCCTTCCTTCCTTCCATCCATCCTTCTTTCCTTCCTTCTTTCTTTCTCTTTCTTTCTTCTTCTTTCTTTTCTTTTCTCTTTTCTTTTCTTTCTTTTTTGATTTTTGATCCTTAGGAGAAAATAGTGTCCTGGGGAAATGGGATGTCAAAAAGGTAACTTTGGCTGGAGGGGCAGGAGGGTAGAAAAACTGCTCAGTTCAAAAGGAGAGAGCAACCCAGGAGTGGCAGGTGAGGGACCCTGGTTACTGAGGGGGCAGAAGGCAGGGGCTGCGGCTCCTGCATGATGGAGGAGAGGCACTGTGGCAGGGCATGGAGGGATATATGGAAGGGACACATGGAAGGGACATGAACCTAACGTTTCTGAGATGGCTCTGTAAAAAAGGAATAATAGGAAGATTTGAAGATTTGAAACAAAGTAACAAAATAAAAAAATAAGTGGGTACCAGGCTATGTGCTAAGTATGTTATTCCATTTAACCAGCCCTCAATCCAACAGAGCAGAAGCTATTATTATCCCCGTTAAACAGTGAAGAAGCGAGGCTTGGGGGAACTGTGTCACATCCCAGGGCCCCATGGCTGGGTAAGGGGTCCAGCGGCTTTAAGCCAGGCAGGTGGGCCCCAAAGTCCATACCCTCAGCCATCTTCATCCTACTTCATCACAGGGTGGGGGAAGATACAAGTGATGAAGGCGCTGTGGGACCTGCAAGATGCTGTTTGTGCATCTCACTGGCCCTGAGGGCTGCTGAACCTCAGGGTTGGAGAAGACTTTCTCCACTGGCAGCTCAGGCTGCAGCTGAAGGACCAGGATAGACAAAAGGAATGTGGTTCCCCAGGAGGAAAGGGGAGCTCCAATCCACTTCTCTGTGTAAACTGATCAACTGCTAAACTAATAAAAATATTGGAAGGAAGCCCTGAGTTTGGATTCTGCAAACTAGGATGAACTGTGGTAGAGTCAAAAGAAAGGGCTCTGGAGAAAATGGCTTTCTTTGAAATTTGTTTATGACAACTAGAAAAAAAAATGTGTGTGGAGTGGGTGGCTCCTGGGGAGGATCCAGAGGATCCTGAATGATGACACACTGAATAATGACGAGATCCCAGAAAGTTCTGTACGTTGTTTGAAAATCGAGACTGAGCAAGTGAGAAAAATGTACAAAATACATGGAGATCTCTTGGGTTGATGTCTTTCTGCCCACCAGTTTATTCATCTGCAGGCATCTCAGCTTAGCAGCCCCTGCATCCTGATGACAGAGGGTCAGAGACACAGCAAGAAGACTGGAGTTCTGTGTTTGCTGTGTGACCCTGAGAAAAACACTTAACCTCTCTGAGCCTCTGTTTTCTCGACTCTAGAAGGGAATCTTTATAACAGATACCCTACCTACTTCCTAGATTAGGGAGAACAAATGACAACAAATAATAGTTTTTTGTGTGCTTTTATGTTTCTATGTTTTCCTTATGTCACGGATGGCATCAATCCCAGAGAGAGCACATGGAAGGTTCACGGCTGAGATTTCCTGAGGCACCAAAATAGGGAGCTGAGGTTGGGGGGTGGGGCAGGGCAGTAAGATGCCAAAGATCGGAGGGTGCGTACCAAGATGATTTAGTTTAAATGTTGATATTGGTCAAGTACATGCCATAAGCAATGATGTAATCAGTTTGGATCAGAAATGATATAAAACGTGGAAATTTGAGAAGACTATGAAGTGATAAGGAAATAGTATACAAGTAATATAATTATGTAAAATAATACAAGTAGATGTGGATCCCAGAATGTGTATTACAACGTGGAGACCAGGAAAATGGATGCTAGAAAGAGTGGTGGAAGGAAACCAGAAAACACAGGCTTGGGAGTTGTGGGACCTAAGTTTTATTTCGAGTTTGGCCACAAATGAGCAAAAATTGACCTGGAAAAGCTCTTAAGGGATCTGATACATTTCCTCATTTGTAAAGTAG
This sequence comes from Macaca nemestrina, assembly GCF_043159975.1. NCBI lineage: Eukaryota > Metazoa > Chordata > Mammalia > Primates > Cercopithecidae > Macaca > Macaca nemestrina. The sequence continues at coordinate 19,012,466 of NC_092128.1, forward strand.
ATTTTGAAAAACCTCCTCATTCATTTTCCTGAACTGTGACCCTCTAACCCAGTGTTTTTCAACATGTGGGTTGTGATCCTTTAGGAGACCATGAATTCAATCCATGAATTCAATTTCGGGGATTATTAAGAGTGGCATTTAAAGAAATGAAATTGACTAGAACAGGATGTTGAGCAGATTGTACATAGAAGGGGACATGTTTCATAAAACTTTTTGCTCCATTTACAAGGGGTGTGTGTTCTGGGTTGAATTATAAATTATATTTCTTATGATGAGGTTATAGTCCAAAAAATCTGAAAAACAGGGCTGTAATACACCGGTGCTGTCAAGAAAGCCTAGGCGGCCGGGCGCGGTGGCTCAAGCCTGTAATCCCAGCACTTTGGGAGGCCGAGACGGGCGGATCACGAGGTCAGGAGATCGAGACCATCCTGGCTAATATGGTGAAACCCCGTCTCTACTAAAAATACAAAAAACTAGCCGGGCGAGGTGGTGGGCGCCTGTAGTCCCAGCTACTCGGGAGGCTGAGGCAGGAGAATGGCGTGAACCCGGGAGGCGGAGCTTGCAGTGAGCTGAGATCCGGCCACTGCACTCCAGCCTGGGCGACAAAGCGAGACTCTGTCTCAAAAAAAAAAAAAAAAGAAAGCCTAGGCGTACTGCCTGCCTCAGTTTCCCCCTTTGCACTGGCACCTCTCTGGTCTGATCTCTTTGACTCTGTTAGTGTTCCTAGGACAGCCAGCCTCCCCCACAGTCGAAAGATATCAAGGTCCCTGCAGTAAGTGCCTTTCCCCATAGAACAGCCTCCCTCTGCCCTGCCAGAGAAGAGCCAGTAGAGAGAGGTTAAGCTGCTTATGAAGTACAGAGTTGCCTGGTTTATCAAATAAAAATATTAATATAACCATTCAGTTAAATGTGAATTTCAGATATACAATGACGAATGTTTTAGTATAAGTATGTCCCAAATATTGCACGAGATACACTAAAAAATTATTTACAGTTTATCTGAAATTCAGATTTAACCAGACACCTGTATTTTATCTAACAACCCTAAATAACTCATAAGCAAATAACAAACAAGAGGGAAAGTTTCAGAAGATTAAGACTTTTTACTGCTTCAAACTACAAAATTTTGTGTTTTAATATGATCATAAATTAACAACTGTATTGTATTATGCAAATTTATGTTAAGTTATTCATTATCTGTCATCACGCTCCAATAAAAATTGTATATATGACATTTAGGGAAAAAAATGACATCTTTCTGATAAGAGTTTTCTCTGCATTTTGGTGGCACTGACACCTTTGGCTCGCTTGGATGCTGCAGCCACAGACCTTCAGGGCCAGGTCCTTTGTGAGCGACTCATTGAATTACTTATGGCCTGTCTGGAATCCTCAAGAACAATCCCAGTGAGGAGCCAGTGGTTGCTTTCCCTCCATTTTAATGCCTAAGAAACACAGCTTGGTAATGAAATAACAGGGAAGACTGTCTCGGCCTTTCAGCTAGAGGTGGGCAGCCTCCAACCAATCAACCCTGTGCAATAGGAAGGTGAGCTTGACCAGACGAGCAAGGGGAATGCATTGTATTTTGAATCTCTGTGCCATCCACGTCTTGGTGATCACACACAAGGGAGAAAAAGCCATTCTGCTTCACTTTTCCACAGCACAGCTCATGTCCACCAGTCAGCTAGTTTAATATTCAGAACATTCTGGCCGGCCACGGTGGCTCATGCCTGTAATCCCAGCACTCTGAGAGGTCGAGGCAGGTGGGTCACCTGAGGTCAGGAGTTCAAGACCAGCCTGGCCAACATGGTGAAACCCAGTCTCTACTAAAAATACAAAAATTAGCCAGGCATGGAGCATGGTGGTGCATGCCTGTAATCCCAGCTACTCAGGAGGCTGAGGCAGGAGAATCACTTGAACCCAGGAGGCGGGGGTTGCAGTGAGCCGAGATCGTGCCACTGCACTCCAGCCTGGATGACAGAGCAAGACTGTGTCTCAAAAATAACAAAAACAAAAACAAAACAACAACAAGCCATCCGTAGATACATGCTTTCAGCCTATCTTCAAGCTGCTTTGCTTAGTTTTTGTTGTTGTTGTTGTTGTTGTTGTTGTTTTTACTGATGATTATCATTCTCTTGAAGGGACAAAAATATACTACCAGTATTTTTGGTTTCACTTTTATAAGTTCTTTTTTAACTGTGGAATACTGCTTGTGGAAGGAATGCCCGTGTCTGTTCTGGAAGGGAGGGGTAAAATGTTGCTGAGGGCACATGACAGCTTCCACTCTGGTGCAGACAGTGAAGCCTAGAGGCGGACCGGAAGCCAGGTGGCCTTAAGGAGTCTTTGAAGAATGCCAGGCCAGGAGCAGGAGACAGGCTGGCTGCAGAAATGACGGGGGTTGGGGGGTAAGAGGGGTGGGGAAGGCAGGTGAGGCCTGGACAGGTAAGAGGGACTCTGTTTATCCCAAACAGAAAATAGAGACATTGATGAAGGACTCCAAGGAGAGGATGGGGAGGAAATGAGGGGAGGAAGTGGAGGAGAGATGATATGAAACTCCTCCTTAAAGCTGCTGACTCCCAACTTTCTGAAAATGACTAAGGAAGAGAAATTCCAAGGGAGAGAAACCTGTTTCTTTTTTGATCTCTGGTTCTCCCACCTGAGGAGAGGGGCCTCTGGTGACCAGACATGGACAACTGGGAGGTGCTGGTTTTTGGAAATGTGTAGCCAAGACGGGGCACCAGCAAGGGTGGATTACACCCACGGGCCACCTCTCATTTCAGACGATTTGCATTGATTCGCAACTCATCAGAAAAACCCGCCTTGCATCTCCAAGGGCTTTGAAATGTGATACAGGAAATAAGATGTGGAGGTACGGGCCGATGTTTCATCCCTTCTTCTAGTTGTAGGCCGTAACTTTAGAAAAGAAAAGCACATATGGAAATTGAACAGGACGCCATTTAGATGCCCGCAATGAGCAGGATTTGTTTTGCTAAATTATGGCTCATATCAGCAGAAATCTCATGGAGTCTGAGGACCCGCACATGCCTTATTAAGTGGTCTTTAAGCTAAATTTTGAGAGCAGGGAGAAAAACGCTACTAGGTACAGCAATAAATCGATAAATGACAGGTTTGACATATGAATTATTCCTGAGGGAAGAAACCCAGGGGACAGAATGAATAGAGAAATTCCTGATATGTGGATTTTACATGGGGGAAAAAAAACCCCAATGTTACATGCAAATAGTGATAGAGTTTTATTTTAAGGCACCCAAGGGCAGACAAGGAAAATGTAAACTTGTCAAATGTTACATTAAAAAAACCCCAAAAACACAACAATATACTTCTTAGCTGAGGGTTTTTTCTTTCTTTTGCTATTTATTTATTATTATTGAGATGGAATCTTGCTGTCTTGCCCAGACTGGAGTGCAGTAGTGTGATCTCAGCTCACTGCAACCTTCTCACAAGCAATTCTTCTGTCTCAGCCTCCTGAGTAGCTGGGATTACAGGCACCTGCCACCATGCCCACTCTGGTGCAGACAGTGAAGCCTAGAGGTGGACCGGAAGCCAGGTGGCCTTAAGGAGTCTTTGAAGAATGCCAGGCCAGGAGCAGGAGACAGGAGACAGGCTAAGTTTTGTATTTTTAGTAGAGGGGAGTTTCACCATATTGGTCAGGCTGGTCTCAAACTCCTGACCTCAGGTGATCCACCCGCCTCGGCCTCCCAAAGTGCTGGGATTACAGGCATGAGCCATCGAGCCCTGCAGTCTTTTGCTATTTATTTTTGTGTTGTTTGATCTATTTATTGGTTATTGAAGCAATTTTTTTTGTTTTTTTTTATGGTAAAGATGGACACATCTTGACTTATTAGTGTTTCTTTGTTGCTTAAAGCTGAAGTTAAAAATGCCATTTATTCTGCTGTAATGTCGTTAGGGATTTAGTGACAGCAGACAGAGAGGGGACACCCCAGAGAGGAGAAATGACTTTGGGAACTTCTCATCACCCTGACAGAGACCTGGCTCCCGTGGTGGTAAGAAAATAGAATTCCTAATGGTATGTCAGTGTGTGCCATTCCACTTTAGATAAGCACCTGCTCCTAGAACAATCTACCTCGGACCCTGCAGTCATTCCCAAGATAACTCCCAGGAACTCTGGAGCCAGAGGATCAAATTCAAATCCAGCCTGTGTTTCTGCCTCTACCTTCAAGTCACTTACTCTCTGAGTTTCAATTTCACTTTAGTCTTTTTTTTTTTTTTTTGAGACAAGGCGACAAGGCTATTGTTTTGTTGCCCATGCTAGAGTACAGTAGCACCATCATAGCTCTCTGCAGCCTCCAACTCTTGGCCTCAGGAGATCCTCCCACCTCAGCCTCCTGAGTAGCTGGGAGTACAAGCACACACCACCAGGCTCAGCTAATTTTTTGATTTTTTTTTTTGGTAGAGACAGGGGTCTCACTATGTTGCCCAAGCTGGTATTGAACTCCCTGCCTCAAGTGATCCTCCCACTTTGGCCTCCCAAAGTGGTGAGACTGCAGGTGTGACCCACTGCGCCAGCCGCTTTAATCTTTAAAATGGGGGAAAATATCTAATTGGTGTTAGAATTTCCTGGAATAGCACCAAGAGCACCAAGAACAGAGCACGTGTTCAATGAATGGTAATTCTTATTATTATTCTTTCTTTCTTTTTTTCCTTTATTTATTTATTTTTTGTTTGAGACAGAGTCTCACTCTGTCACCCAGGCTGGGGTGCAGTGGTGCGATCTCATCTAACTGCAACCTCTGTCTCCTGGATTCAAGCAGTTCTTCTGCCTCAGCCTCCTGAGTAGCTGGAATTACAGGCGTGCGCCACCAGGCGTGCACCACCACGCCTGGCTAATTTTTGTATTTTTAGTAGAGACGGGGTTTCACCATGTTGACCAGGCTGATCTCGAACTCCTGGGCTCAAATGATCCACCTGAACTCTGCCTCCCAAAGTGCTGGGATGATAGACATGAGCCACTGTGCCTGGCCTCTTATTATTTCTATCATAATTATTATCAATATTATTTGACTTGACCCCACAGGATCGCTGCTTGAGAAAAACAGGTTGGAAATGAGCTGTTTCTGCAGCAGGCCTTAACACAGCCGACACAGACACCACGGAGGAACAGCTGACCACAAGCCGCAGACTGAGCACTGGGAGGTGGACAGTACCCCCAACATTGTTAAGTGACCCACAGTGAATCAAGCGCAGAAACCACCACTGAATGGGCCGTGTGTTATGGAACTTGAGATCCTTTCATCAGACCCTTCTAGGAGACTTTTAATTTATCCAATATTTTTGGTTAACAGGGCCTATTTCTTTATAGAGCTAGGTCAGATTTATTTAACACATAAAATTTATTATGAATAATTATGGCGCTCCATAAATGTTTACTGTTACGATGGTGGTGGTGGTGGTGATAACCATCATTAGCATCTTTCAGGTCTACAAATCTTTAATTTGCAGCCAGGCTGGGGAATCATCAAATGAGATTTTCAGAGAAAGGGAAAAGATGGAGGTCGTGGTAGGGGGAGAGACTCTGCACCCCACACCACCCCACCCCACCCCTGGCAGCCAGAAGCATTTTCTCTTAATTCTGAGATAAGGTGTGGGCCTGTGATGGAACGTCCCTAGGCTTCAGTTGCCTTGTCTGTAACATGGAGAAATAGCCCCTCACCCTCTGATGTGGTTTGGCTGTGTCCCCACCCAAATCTCATCTTGAATTTTAACTCCCACAATTCCCGTGTGTTGTGGGAGGAAACTGGTAAGCGGTAATTGAATCATGGGGGCAAGTCTTTCCCGTGCTGTTCTCGTGATAGTGAATAAGTCTTACGAGATCTGATGGTTTTAAAAAAGGAAGTTTCCCTGCACAAGCTGTCTCTTTGCCTGCCGCCATCCACGTAAGATGTGACTTGCTCCTCTTTCCTTCCACCAGGATTGTGAGGCCTCCCCAACCATGTGGAACTGTAAGTCCATTAAACCTCTTTCTTTTGTAAATTGCCCAGTCTCGGGTATGTCTTTATCAGCAGCATGAAACTGACTAACACACCCTCCTAGAGTCAATGTACAGACCAGATGACCTCTTGGGTTTGAGTCTGGTATGATTCTGAGATGATTTCAAACAGGCTTATCTGCTGAATGTTATCAGAGCAGTCATCTCATGGGGCTTGCCAGGGATTTGGGGTTTATTTGTTTGTTTTGTATGTTTATTTTGTTTTTGGCTCTCTGGTTGGGCTGGATCTGACCACAGCATGATCACGGAAAACCCACGACTTCCTGATAATCTGATGAGGGACTTTTCTAAAAAGCAAACAGCAGCTCCAGTAAGGATGCGGAGTGTTTTAAAGTCAGTCCTGCCATTGATAACGCAACCCAATGTCACTATGCACATTTGCATCTGTGCCTCATGGGATTCTGGCAACCGTTCTTCCTCCTGGCTGCACCTTAGAATCTGCTGGGGCTTTTAAGAAGCCTGGGCCTCACTCCAGACCCACTAAACCAGAATCTCCAGGGGTGGAACCAAAGCAGCTACAGTTTGTAAAAGTTCTTGAGGACATGGAAATACCCCTGGCTGCTCTTGGGCCTTGATTGGCATGTGGCCTTTGGTCTGACTGGCGGCATGCATAGGAGAAGGCATATACAGGAGTTTAAGCTGTTTTAGAGTCTTTTGCTGTCTGAAGTCAGATTCTACCTATAGGAAAGTTGGCATCTATTTTATCATCCTGAGTTGATTCCCCGTTCAAACCAAGGACTGGCTTGCTTCTGTCAGAGAATCTGGGAATTTGGTGAGGGTGACCGATCTGGTCTCCTTCCAGCTGGGAATGCAGGGAGCGCCTCCCCGATCTTAGGATCTCAGGATGTAGGGCTGTCCCCTTGCTCCCAACCATTTCCCAGGGACTTTTCTCAATGGAGATGAATATGGCACTGGGCAGCAGTGAAGGGCTGGCTGGCGACAGCATCAAGCCTGGCCCCTGACAGAGGCCCCAGAGTGGGAGGAGAGTGACTCCTCTGTGCAGAGGTAGCTCTGGCAATGAGCAGAGGGGAGGCCGGGGGCAATCAGGCTGCCCACCAATGTCAGGTGCGTGTTGAATGTTCCCTAACAAGGAACACGATGAAAACAAACTACAAGGAAATGCAATTCGTGGAAAATCCCGGACGGGTGGAACCCCAGGAGAAAGCCTGGAATGGCCGAAAAGCTTTCTACAAGGAAGGAGACAAGATCACTTACAAATGGAAGTGAGAAAGGCACCAAGCAGGGTGACTGCAGTGGTAGAAAGCAACCCTGGAGGTGACGTCTCTGTTTCAGGAATGTTTTTCCCTATGTGGGTTAAGCGTCAGGGAGGTAGGGACGTCAGGGGAGAAGCTGCCCTCTTCATCTTGTGCCACATGGGCCACGAAGAAAGACAATTCACAAACTCAGAGGATGGACCATGAAAAAGACATGGCAAGAGGGAGAAAAAGCCCCAGCAAACCAAGGACCTTCCAGGGAAACTTATTATCCTCAGGGCTCAGAGCCTGGACGATAGGTCACAGATGATGCCTGCAAAGGTGACCAATGAGGGTGCAGCCACTGTGGCGAGGACAGGGCTGCCTGTCTTCCTGGATGACAGGCGTTTTCTCAGTGCTGTGAAGGTGCAGTGCAGACATAGCTTCAAGCCTCCCTCCCCAGCAGGCAGCCCTGAAATCCCCTTTATAGAAATGCCAGAGCCACCATTGACCCACGTGGTCAGGCAAGAACAGCAGAGCACTGAGGAATGGCATTAGAACCACGGTATCCAGGAATATTAGAGACAAGGTTGAAAAGAACACAGACTAAGCAGTCGGCAGACGTGAGTGCCAGTCCGACTTAGGCCCCATCCTAGGGTACTTCCTTATGTTCTCAAGTTATTTCGCATGGTTAGTCTTTCGTTTCAACTTGGCTAGGCTATAGTGTGCAGTTATTTAATCAAACATGAATCCCAGGGTTGCTGGGAAGGTCTTCTGTAGACATGGTTAACCCTTAAAATCAGCTGACTCTGAGGAGATTACCCTCAATAATATGGGCGTGCCTCATCCAATCGGTTGAAGGCCGTAAGAGCAAAAACTGCGGTTTTCTGGTGAAGAAAGAATTCTGTGTCTAGACTGTTGCGTTGACGCCTGCTGGGGGGTCCAAACTGCCAGCCTGCCCTGCAGACTTCACACTTGCCAAACTCCATAAATTACATGAGCCAGTTCCTGAAAATGAATGTCATTCCCTCTCTGTCCTATTGGTTCGGTTCCTCTGGGGATCCCTGACTAATCCAGCCTCTCTTTCCCCACTGATGAAATGGGGATGGCGACAACTCCCATTTCACACAGGCTTTGTGAGGATCAAGTTAACATTTGTTTAGTTTAGGATCTGGTGTAGGAACGTTCATTTATCATCATCATAATCGACAATAGTGGAGAAGAGGTCTAGTCCAATTTTTTTCTTTTACAGATAAGGAAACTGAGTCGCAGAGAGGGGAATGAGAGTAGCTACAGGTACATAATGCTGGCACTGTTCAAACGTTGCACGTGTATTTTTTTTTTTTTTTTTTTGAGACAGTGTCTTGCTCTGTCACCCAGCTGGAGTGCAGTGGCACCATCTCAGCTCACTGCAAGCTCCGCCTCCCGGGTTCACGCCATTCTCCTGCCTCAGCCTCCCAAGTAGCTGGGACTACAGGCGTCCGCCACCATGCCTGGCTAATTTTTTGTATTTTTAGTAGAGACTGTGTTAGTTTCACTGTGTTAGCCAGGATGGTCTCAATCTCCTGACCTCATGATCTGCCCGCTTTGGCCTCCCAAAGTGCTGGGATTACAGGCGTGAGCCACTGTGCCCAGCCAAGTGTGTATTCTTAACTCATTTAATCTCAGTGACAGCCTTATGAGCTACATAATGTTACTATCCCCATTTTACAGACGGAAAAACTAAGGAAGGGATTATGTCAGTGATTCACGTCACATTGCCAGTGGGTGTCAGCTCAAGGCCCCCGTGGGCTCTCATGGTGGGGGTGATGCTAGCACCCGGGTCTCGGGGTTCCCTGCCAGGATCTTTCCACTTTCTCGCTTGGTGGGAGGCATGCTCTTTGGTCGGAGAGAAATCTAGGTTGGCCCGGTGTGAGGGAGCCATCCCTCAGCGCAAGCTTCTTTCTCTGATGCCAGCTGAGTGTCCCAGAGAGAGGCAGTGCCTGCCTCTGGTGAGGGGTGAGAACTGCCTTAAGAAGTGGGACCGCAAAAACAGCGACTGACTGTGCGCCAGGATATCTAGCTATGCCATTTTCGTGAAAAAGTTGATTCATTTTAAGGAATCACCCTCCCTCCAGGCCTCCCTCCTTCTCGGCCACTTAAACCGGTTACTCACCCAGTTGAAGTTCTTGCCTATAGCTAAGGAGGTGAGGAGTTTATCCCCTTCCTTCCAGTCTTAAATTACTAATTAAAATGGTTTGGAGACTAAGCGCCTTGCAAAAAGAGCCTGGGTGGCTTTCTAAAGCTTCTTGTTCATAACCAGAGGGAAGTTGATTCTCTTCTCATCTTTATAATAAGGATTCTTTCGCAGGGTATCTGTTTTATGCTCCCTACAGCTCTGGCCCCTGTTTGGTCCCAGCAGGGGGAGGCCAGTGGAGTTTAATTACATTCCTCCTATAGGGAACATTCAAGGAATGAGGCTTTGAAAAACAACTTGTGCGACCAAAAGAAAAAAAAAATCAAATTAAGTGAGTGAGAAACAGGAATTGCCTTTTGTGTCCTAGAGACCCAATCTAAATATTTAAATTTTAAAGACAGATTTCTAAATGCTTAACTTTATAAACCTTCCGCATTGCAATTCACAGGGGGAGTCAAACATCCCTTCTGATCTGGAATATTCATATGCCTGGACTAACAGAGTCTGGTAGCTGATATTTTCACACATGCCATATTCAGTTATAAAACATAACCTAAAAAAAAAAAAAAAAGAAAGCTCACCAAACAAAACATAATGCTGTCCACAGTCCTGGGGCAAAACAGACTTTCCAGAAAACCTAGGGTGAAAGGAGTGTCTGGGCCATAAGCACACATTTTGGAAAGTTCTCTTACTCTAGACTGATTTTTCAATTGTCTTTCCTCTCTCGGCTCTGAGATGCGCAGTGATTGGCTATTAGTGGAGTGTGGAAGTAGCCCGAGGCAGAAGCTATTAATTTGCTGATTTAGTAGGTGCTCAAATACCATGAGCTGACGGAGGAGGCGGACCACAGCAGCGGTAGGGCACATAGGTAGTAAGTTTCTTGTTGTCAGCAGCATTCAAGCCCAGCCTCTTGATCTTTCAGATATCTGTCCTGGATGGGAAGCTGCCCTAGACGTCCCCAGAGGGTCCCTTGGAGGCCAAGGGCTGAGGCTCCCTCCTTTTCTTGGCATGATATGTTCTGGGCAATTGCACTGCAATTGTAGGACTACAGGGACTCCAACTGTTGCCTTCAACCTACCTCCATCTCCCCCCACAGTGCCTTCTCTCCTTGACTCCACCGACCCCTTTCTCGCTGGGCACAGTAACCCACAAGCTTTATCTACTGTGACTCCCTGCTCGTCCCCCCTCAAATCTGTGCTTGGAGTTAGTCTCTAGAAAAGAAAGAGTGAACAAACTTTTCTCAACCCCTATTTCTCACGTGCCAGGCAGTGTGCTCGGCCCTAGGACCTACCAAGGTACCCAGCAGACGAGGCTTCCTGGTCGTGCGGCTTACATCCTAGCTGGGACTTGATGATATTCCCCTCCCAAGATGAGTGATGTGTTAATAACGGATGAGACCATCATGTGTCAAAACAAAGCCAGGGCCTCCCAATGGAAAATTTTAAGCCCAGTGATGAGAAGGTTTTTTGGGGGACAGGAAGTCTTTAAATTCCCACCAGATGATACCATTTTGAAGCTTCCACTCCACTGGTGTCAAAGTGACTTTGGTCAACAGAGTCTGGGGAAGTTAAAAAAAAAAGTATGTTTGTTCTTTTATTTCAAGAGCTAATTGTTGGGACTCAAACCCATTCTTTTGATATTTTAAGAGCCCATAATGTGCTCAACAGTTAAATAAACGAGCCATTCAGTTGCGAATCTAGCTCCATGCCAAGCGGATGCACAGAAGGTTGAGCTTCACCTGTGGAGTTGACGTTCCCAAGTTTATTTTTCATTCCTGCTTTTCTGGATGGATGTGAACCAACCCCACGAGCTTATTTGCTTAGCAAAGCTTGGCCCCTCTAGAGGCCCAGCAATTGAATATGAAAGACTCTGATTTGCTACATGAAAGACACAACATACGTGCCGATTGGTGCGGCCCATTCCCGGGAGAGACTCCTCTTTGCAGGTGCCCCTCCCTCTGCTCTGCAGGGACTCAGTGGGAGGGGCACTTGGGGCATTAATTGCTAAAAATTCAAAGTGCTGGAGTGCTGCACTTGATTAAGCTAGGCAGCCCAGATAAAACACTGGCAAGTCCGTCCTGCTCTCCACCCTACCTCCCCCGTGCCACCGTGCCCCCGTGCCACCGTGCCACCCCCATTGCAGGCATGTGGGCCTTGGCTGCTGCATGCACTCACAGGCTTCTGGGATGACCAGGGGCTCCCAGGGGGGCAGTGGGTCAGGAGGTGGAGCAGAAGCAGGGAAGATTCTGGGCCTCTCTGGACCTGGCAATAGAGTCAGAACGAGAATAAAAGGAGAAAGAGGGGAAGGAGACTAAATAGTGCTGTGAACAATGAAGAGAGAAAAGAGGAAAGAAAACAGAGAAATGGGGCGGGATGAGAGGGAGAGGGAGAAGAGAGCAGGCAGGGAGAGGCGCAGCAGGTCTCTAAGCTCCTGACTGCCACCGCTGAGGCTCCTGGGAGCAGCTTCCCAGGCAGAGCAGGTCAGTTTCCCTACGGGTTACTGTGGGCACGGGCTTTGAGTATCTCCAGGGAATGTGGAGGAGTCCGGAGTCCTGAGTAGTGGCAGAGGAAGGTCTTGGCACCCATTCGCAGCCCAGATGACTCCTGGGAGGCACAGCCTGCCTCCCCAGAGGTATCCCCAGGATGAGGATGGGCAGATGGCCCGGATCTCTAAGATAATTTTGTGTGCATAATAATGAAATGGATAGCTAAGATCCAAGGCCCTGCCACCTGATCCAGATTGACTGATCACCCTGCTTTGGGAACTCCTGAGTTGTCCACTGATGGGGCACCGAAGTCCCTAGTATCCTGTGTCTTGGGAGTTGGTGCAGTGGTAGCAGTGACCACAAATCTTAACTTCCAAGATAGAGTTCTAGGTACACACCCAGAGAGGTCCCTCTTCCCAGCCCATGCTACTTTTCCTCCCTTTGCCTGATATTAGTGGTCGGGATGCTACTTCCCAGGGCCAGATGCTTCCAGGAAGGACAGGAGGTGGGTACCTAGGATACGTTTCCAAGGCCCCCTGCTGAAGCTCCTATTCCTCTAGTGAAAATAGCACAGATTCTGTTCTAGGCCACCAAAGAAATGGCATCAGGGGACATTCTCTTTGGCTACAGTACTTTGGCATGGCCTCCCACATGGCACCGGAAGCTACTGTCTACAACCAAGGGGCGTAGGGGAGTGAAGAGGGCAGGTGGAGCTCCCTGCTTCAAAGGGCTGGCCTGATGGGTCCCGTTGGATATGACAGGTCTCCAGTCTACACATATGTCCTGACAGAAAGCTCAGGTTGCCACCTTCATCTGCTTTGAAAACGACTTTAAATCAACTCAAAAGCACCCCCTAGCCTCCCACCATGGAAACAATTATTGAAGGAAATAGATGATTTGAGGCTTTATTTAGGATTAATACACTTCTAAAATGTATTAGGATTGGCTCATTCCCGCATCACTTCATCTCCCACTCAATAGAGTGCCATCACGATTATGGAATAATCGTGAAACCATGAGATTTATTAGCAGAAGGTAAACCACTGCAGAGCATGAGCATGTTAAGTGTCATGAGGAATACATGCTTGCCACATCCGGCACCCGTGACAGAGACACAGTACTTATGGTTCAGAATCTGGCTCCTTGTACATAGTGTGGGCCATGGACCGGCGGTATCAGCATCACCTGGGAGCCGGTTAGAAATGCAGACCCTTGGCCGGGCACTGTGGCTTATGCCTGTAATCCCAGCACTTTGGGAGGCCCAGGTGGGCAGATCACCTGAGGTCAGGAGTTCCAGACCAGCCTGGCCAACATGACGAAACCCCATCTCTACTAAAAATACAAAAATTAGCTGGGCAGGGTGGCGTGAGCCTGTAATCGCAGCTACTCAGGAGGCTGAGGCAGGAGAATCGCTTAATCCTGGGAGGTGGAGGCTGCAGTGAGCCAAGATCGTGCCACTGCACTCCAGCCTGGGAGACAGTGAGACTCTGTCTCAAAAATAAAAAATAATAATCACAAAAAAGAAATGCAGACCCTCAGGCTCGTCCCAGATCTGCTAAATCAAAATCTGCAGATGTAACGACTCCTGGGTGGTTCCCATGCACGTTAAACTTTGTGATGCTCTAACCAAGGGCCGCTGCCGCAGCCCGTTGCCATTTTTCTGACGCTGCAGTGTCCCTGTTCTTTGTTTTAGATTTCAGCATTAGGGCTGTAAGGCGTTCTCTGTTTTGCCTCTTCCCTTGTCCCTGTGGCTTCGTGCTCTGTTGTCCTGTTGTGCTGTTATGGGGTCTGTCAGAAGGCAGAGACTCCGCAGCACCTCTGACCTCTGTGTGGCTGGGGGACTGAATTGATGGGGAACTCCTGAACTTACTCCTCGACAACTGTGGGTAGCCCGACCCCAGCAGACCTGGGCACAGGGGAGGAAACCTTCCCCATGGGGAAAATCCCATTTCTAGTTTTTTACTTGATCTCAAAGTCAACCATGCCCTACTCCCTGGGTGAGATCCACATGGGGAGACTTTTTTTTTTTTTTTACATAGTGAGGATGCATTTGTGTTAAGCTATTCACTTTTTTTCCTGTCCAACCTTTCCTCTGTGACAAAGGATGTGTACTCATGAAAAAGCTAGTTGGGGGTAAAATGGCTATTTTTTTATTTGTAAGCACATAATATGCTTTTCTTCTTGGAGATCCTCTGACTGCTTCAAGGAAACAATCCTCAACCTTGCTCACATAGCAGCGTGAGCTAATCAGCTGAAATAACCAGCACAGAATGTTCTTTTATCCTTAAGAGAAAAAGAAAGAGTAAGTTGTATTTTAATTAGATATTTATAATGGTTACAAAGCAGCTCTTCAAGAGAAGTTTTAAGAATTTGGCCTTCCTTCTAAGGCATAACTGTGCTCAAATTATCCTAAAGAGAGGCTGTATATCAATCCAATCCAGTTTGTGATAAATTTACAACTGGGTTCTGCACAGCAGATTTATAACAACAATTAAGCAGAAGGAAAATGGGTCATAAATTTTGGCTGGCACAGTCCGGCACCAAAGAGAAGAAAAGAGAATGGTTTAGCCAGATCAAAAGTCAATAATTTCAGCATAGAACACTAAAGCTATAAAAGACACAATTTATATGAAAAGAAGTTGCGTTTTTTCCTCTCTCATCCTTTCCAAAATTACATGAGAACACAATGAAGCATCCATCTAACAAAGGTCTCTTTAAATAAATGGTGTGGTTTTTTCAGCTTTACGAGTGGTACAAATGGTACAAACCTTTTCCCACTCTTCCACTATTGAATTTACTGAACGCACCTCCTTTTCCATAGACCAAGGCAACATGGGAAAAAAGAGACTTCTCCAAGAGTTTGGGGGACTTGAGAAAGAAGATTTTAAACTGAATTTTGATGGTGGGACAAGAGAAGGGGAGGCCAGATAAAATCCCCAAACAAGATGATTTGAAAGAAAACACATGTGGCCCAGAAAGAATTAGTCTGGGGGCATGAATTAAAAAGTGGATTGAAGCCGGGTGTGGTGGCTCACGCCTGTAATTCCAGCACTTTGGGAGGCTGAGGCAGGCAGATCACTTAAGACCAGGAGTTCCAGACCGGACTGACCAACATGGCAAAATCCCATCTCTACTAAAAACACAAAAATTAGCTGGGTGTGGTGGCACACGCCTGTAATTCCAGCTACTCGGGAGGCTGAGGCAAGAGAATCACTTGAACCCGGGAAGTGGAGGTTGCAATGAGCCAGGATTGTGCCATTGTACTCCAGCCTGGGCAACAGAACGAGACTGTCTCAAAAACAAAACAAAATGAAACCAAACAAAAACAAACAAAAAAGTGGATTGTAACTGTTTTAGAAGCTGGAAGCAAAATCTATATCCTGAAAGGAGAAATGCAGTCAAGGCCCTATGGGATGAGAGGTGGGATGTTGCCAGACAGCATACGCAGAGGCAAATCCCCGATAGTGAAGAAGATCTTTGAGTATCCTTATATGCGCCAGGGGTTTAGAACTGCTAACAGTAGAGAATCTGAATTATTGACTTTCATGCCTGACATTTTCACTTCTCAAATGGTGAAGGATGCAATAAGGCAAAACTGCTGAGCTGGACCGACTGGCCCTGCAGAAATCACAGGAAACTTGGGATGAGGTGGCCACATGATTTGCAAGAAATAGGCAAGATCAGGCTGTTCCAGACACTGCCGGACTTATACCTTCTAATTTGGCAAACTGGATTTTAAAAGTTCAGAGGGAAGGTGAGCATGATCACGTAACAGGACATTGAGAAGTGAGAGCTTCTAATCTAGGGGCCACGGATTCTATGTACATGGGTGGGCAAACACACTGTTTCCTGGCTACCCAGAAGCCATTTACCCCACTTTTAGTAAGAGCGATTTGGGGATCCACCTCTCCTCCACTCTAGAGCTCAGTGGTTCGGGTAAGGCCTCACCTAGCCACCAACTCCAGGGATGGGGCACATGACCCAGGTCTAAGCCAATCAGGGGATCATATTCCCTTGGGGTCCAGGGATTGGTTGAGGGGTGGGTGCATGACCCTCTCGAGGTCACTGAGATGTCAGGAGGCTTTTGCTGAGACTTCCAGGAAAGAGACTCTTGCTTCTTCCTGTTGAACTTGAACCTGCTCTCTCCTACCCCCATCCTCAGCCTATAAAGACACTAGAATGATTCAAAGAAAACTTAGAGCAAGGAGTCATTGGCCTAGGGAAGAGGGTCCTCCCCACTCCCAAGCCAAGGAAGGGGGTCTTCAGCAGAGCCACTCATAGAGGTGGGGCATTCTCCTTGGCCATCTGCTCATGCAGCAGAATTGCTGATGTGCCCTCTTTACCTATTAGAGCAAAGGATAAGTACTTGGAGAGACATGGCAGGGCGGAGGGAGGAAGAGAAGGGCAGAAGGTGGCCACTGTGGGTGTGGCCCAGTTGTGTGTTTCCCATGGGCCGGGTGGACACTGGGAAAGGCATAGAAGCTGGAGCCATCTAGCTGGTAACCTGCCCAAGATTCCCCACCAAGCAGCCTTGGGGCAGGAGCTGGTGGTAGGAGCTGGAGCCTGTCTTCCTGGCAGGGAATTATGCAGTGAGGACGTCAGACCTGGGAGCCCTCTGAATACGTCTTCCATCTACCCCACTAGAGGTCCCCTGGGGAAGGCACTGAGGGCAGCCCCAGGTAGGCAGGATTTGGGGATCCGTTCACAGGCCCCACTCCTGTAGGAGAAAGGGAACCAGCAGGGGTGGGGGAGGAATAGAAGGAAGGGGAAGAAACCGACCACTCCTCCCCAGGGCAGTGTCCTCAGGCCACAGGTCAGCCTGAGCTACGAGAACAGAAGAGCACTGGTTGGATTTGACACTGAAGTTTTCATCTGGGTCATACTGGCCTGGACTTTTTAATGCCCCCCAAAATGACCAGAAATCATTGAGATCTGTCCAAGGTATCATCATGGACAGGGAAAGGAGATTCATCAGAGCACATTTAAAGGAAAAAAATGAAACAAAACAAAACAAAACAAAAAAAACACTGAATGGTTTTAAGTAGGTACCTCACTGAGTTCAGACTGTTCAGAACACTGGTTACACAGCTGTCTTGAGACCCCTAGGGGAGATCTGCCTGAGAAGGGAGTATGCCCAGAGAAATTGGAGCTGAGAGATGGGGAGAGAGAACAACCTGGACAGGGCTTGAGCCCCTGAATCAAGCCATACCTGAAGGCAGCCCTGCCCTCTGGACTTTTCAGTTATAGAGGTCAGTAAGCTCCCTGAGACAATCCGGGCTGAATTTTCTATCACTGTCCACAGAAGAGTCTGAACTGATGCCATACACATATCTGCTCTTTCTTGGAGGAAGGGATGTAGCTCTCATCAGATTCCCATGGTGCATTGCTATGAAAGAAATTGCTCGGGGAAAAGAAACTCTAGAGCTCAAATTAAGCAATCTCATTGACAAATACAAGGGAAGGCCATCTAATGAGGCATGGGGATGCTCTACAGGGATGTCACAGAAGAGCCAGACCAGAACACCCTCGTGCGTAGGGCTGGAGCCCCAGAGTCTGGCATTAACTGGCACTCAAGAAATATTTGTTGAATGGAAACCAGCAGGAAAATTATAACAAGTCATACTTTACATGCAAATTTTCAGGAATATTTTCAGGAAAATATCTAATGTGTGAACATCTAATCTGCATTTCCATGTCCTGACAGATGGCCCATATTAACAGAGCTCTGATTATAGTAAAAAAAAAAAAAAATTAAAAAAATAAAAGAAGGAAAGAAAGAAAAGAAAAAAAGAAAACCTACCAATATTCATTGAGTGGGTGCCATGTGCAAGGCTATGCAAAGCAACATTATTGTGACTACCAAATGTATGTTTTGAAAAAGACAGCTGTAGATATTCCCATTTTTCAGAGACTCCCCCCCAACAACCAGCTATTACATACAGGAAGAAAATCACATTGGGGCTTGCATGGCTTAGGAGGGCTTTGAACCCTGCTTTTTTTCTTGGTCTCGGGATCTGAGCCCTTGAGGATCTAAGGCTGTCTTCTCAAAGTGGAACCAGGGACCACCTGTATCAGAATCACTGGAAACATTTACTTAAAACGTGGGTTCCTCAGGAGACAGAGGTTGCTGTGAGCCAGGATTGCACCACTGCACTCCAGCCTGGACGAGAGAGCGAGACTCCATCTCAAAAAAATAAAAATAAAACGCGGGTTCCTGGGCCCCAGCCCAGACTTATGGAATTGGAACCCCTGAGGTCAGGACCCTGGAATGTCCATTCTAAGCAGTCTTCCCTTATGGTTTTATGCACACTAAACTCAAAAATTTGACCTGCTGTAATCTGTTTATTTGACCAAGGGCTCTCAGTGCCTTGCAACATTCTGTACAGCCCCATAATAACATGTGGGTCTCCTTTTTTTTTTTTTTTTTGAGACGGAGTTTCTTTCTTATTGCCCAGGCTGGAGTGCAATGGCACAATCTTCACTCACTGCAACCTCTGCCTCCCTGGTTCAAGTGATTCTCCTGCCTCAGCCTCCTGAGTAGCTGGGATTACCGGCATGTGCCACCACGCCCAGCTAATTTTATATTTTTAGTAGAGATGGGGTTTTACTGTGTTGGTCAGGCTGGTCTCGAATTCCTGACCTCAGGTGATCCACCCACCTTGGCCTCCCAAAGTGCTGGGATTATAGCCTTGAGCCACTGCGCGTGGCCTAACATGTGGTCCTCTGGGAGGAAAAGCCCTGCTCCTAGGCTGGGGGCATTGAAGGAGGCCAGGGTGTTGTGAGACAACACCCTCCTTGAGGTCATGGCCAGTGAAGGCCGTGCCAGAGGTAAAAGGTGCATGCGTGAGGGCTTTTGAATGGAAACACTTGCTGTGTCCTCCTGGCAGATTGACATAACTGGATGTGACTATGGTTATAGCTGGTGGGATCGACTCCTGTGGTCCCGTGGCTCTCTAAATGACACCACACATTCTAGACCTGATTATCTGCTGCCTTCTACTGCTCTGCAGGCCTGTGTATGGAAGGAAGATATTGTTTCATAGACATAACATTGCTTCTCAATTGGTGATTGAATTCCTGCAAGATGAGGATCTGACTTCTGTCTCTTAGAGCTTCTGCCCCCTCTCCTAGCCTCTGCCGTGTCTACTACACTGCTGGACACTCTTTACATGCTTCAAAACCCTTAATTTGAAGTGCTTTCTGGTTTACTGAGACCAGAGTGCTGGGCTTCCCTCCAATGCCTTCCTGGGACAGCATGCTAAGCTTCCTTTGAGAAGTCACCTTCCTGAGTTCTCAGTCATTGACTTGAGCATGATTGACCTAGGGCTGGAGTCTGATTGGTGTAAGCCTATCAGGGACCCCATTCCCCTTGCTGCAGAGGAGTTGGTTCAAGAATGGGCAGCGGGCCGGGTGCGGTGGCTCACGCTGGTAATCCCAGCATTTTGGGAGGCCAAGGCAGGCGGATCACCTGAGGTCGCGAGTTCGAGACCAGCCTGACTAACATGGTGAAACCCCGTCTCTACTAAAAATACAAAATTAGCCAGTTGTGGTGGTACATGTCTGTAATGCCAGCTACTTGGAAGGCTGAGGCAGAATTGCTTGAACCCAGGAGGTGGGGGTTACAGTGAGCCCAGATTGTGCCATTGCCCTCCAGCCTCGGCAACAAGAGTGAAACTTCACCTCAAAAAAAAAAAAAAAAAGGGCAGCAACCTAAGCATTCTCGTCAGGGTGACTCTGTCTGGGAATTTTAAGCCACACACCCTCTCTTCTCCATTGGTTACAAGCAAGGAAGTGTGTAGTCCCAGACACTCTTGACAGGCTTCTTGGGGCTTTGAGAGGACAGCATGACAGAGTATGGGGCCAATATAAGAGAGCACAGCCAAGAACTGGGGAGACAGAAACGGACCTGTGCACCAGTCTGAGACCTAGACAGAGATTCACCTGGAGCTGTATCTATTCCTGAGCTGCTCAATTAAATGTACTCAGAAATACACATTTATGAGTCTTTTTGTTTGTTTTTACTTTTGTTTTTGTTTTGCTTAAATCAGTTGGGTTGGGGTTCTGTTATCTGCAACTAAATGCATCCTAATAGATTGCCTCCCTTCAAGCTCGGTTTACTTCTTTTGCGCTAATGCCCCCTAGTCACCGTTGGTCCCTCCCTCTCCCCTTTCCTCAATTTAAGAACAAATACACAAACCACTGCATATAAAACAGAATAAGATGGGTTGCAGGGTTATTTGGATTCATGGCTTGTTGAGATTCCATGCCCAAAGAATATTGATTAATGGATCAATGTCAATCTGGAGGGAAGTCCTGTCCTGTTCAACATTTTAATCAATGACTTGGATGAAATAGGAGACATGCTTAGTAAGTCTCAGATGACACGAGGCTGGAGGAATTGCTAATACAACAGATGGCAGAATCAAGATTCAAAATTATTTTGACTGACTTGAACAGTAATAAGGATAAATATAAACTCTTGCGTCTAGGCTCAATAAATCAATTGTGTAAGCAGGGTTTGGAAAGGCCCAGCGTGGCAGTTGTCATAACTACTTAGAACTTGAAGTTGACCATAAGCTCATGTTGAGCCTAAAGTTAAGACAATTAATTAGTGACACAGTGAATGCAGTTTTCAAATATTAAAAAACGGCTGTGAAGAAGAGACACTGACTTTGCCTTTACTTCCCCAGTAGAAGAAAAAAGGAGAATTTCCTGGGAAGTGGTTTTCAGTTCACTGTATGAAACATTTTTTAATGGTTCCAGTAACAGAACAGACCACCTTCCAAAACTGTGAATGTAATAGCAATCATATCAGAACGTAATAGAAAGCATTCCATTGTGGTGGTCTTCCTTTCAAAGCACAGGTTTAAAAAATGAATCTCTTTAACAACTCACGAGCCAAAGTTATACACACACAAGCATCCAGAGGAAAAAATGAGGTGATAAAGTAGTCTTGCCCAGCGCCCTCATTATATCTGCTACAAGAGATCAAGAGGGGCCTCATCTAGAAGAAATGCCCAGAATCTGGCCTGGGCGCTGACGGGCCCCATCTTCCCTTATTCTATTTGTGAGCCTCCTCCTCAGCTTCCAGTCTTCAGTCCAGCTTCAGCTTGGCCTGTCCTTTTGTCCACTCCTGCCTTCCAGCTTAGCTCTCTTTTCTGGCTCACACCTGCGTCCCTCTGTTTGGCAGCTCCAAGTCAGATATTGGGAAGCCATAACTCCTTCCCGAACCCTGCCCTTTGGGCCTGACTCCTTCCTGAGCTTCCACAGCTTCCTCCAGCCAGGCCTGGCTTCGTGGACTACCCCAGACAGCGAAGGTGCACACACAATTTGTCTTTTTGTTGTGACTGTCGTTCTCAACATTCCATTTCACTTGCTAACCCGGAGAGCGGGAGAAGCCGAACAATGACCCTATTTCATCTTATAAGCTTAGAATGTGATATTAGCAAGTTATTAAAAATAAGTTTCACTTCCACAAACACAACATCAATTGTCCTACGGATATCCCATGGGTAACTGGACCCAACTTGTACTCACGTGTTTCTCCTTAAAAAGGTCCACCTCTCTCAGAAGCTTCTCTTGGCAGTCAGGGTTGGTGGCCAGTAGGTAGGTGGCAAAAGAAAGTGTGTTGGTGACGATTTCATAGCCAGCGATGAGGAAGATGAAGGCCTGGCCCACAATCTCGTCCACAGTCAAAGGCCTGGCCATGGGCCCGGCCTGGTGTTGCCGGGAAGGGTTCGGCTTGCATCGGGTAGAGGAGAAGACATCTCCGACCATGTCAAAGTCTTGCACGCCCACGGGACTTGCAGAATGTCGGGCATCCAGGACCAGTTGGAGGAAGTCCCTGCGCCTCTAAGGGGCAAAAGGAGGAAAATGTACATTTTGACCTTACAGTCATGCAAAGTGAGGCTTCCTGGAGAACAAAAGAGGAAGATAGATGGGTGTAGCTTTTGAAGAGCTCAGTAGGAACAAGGTTCCTCATTGCTGGGTTATCTGGGACGGTGAGAACCTGGAAGCCACCTGAATGTCGCTTAGTATGGCACCGGTCAGGCAGGTTCTGGGGCACTGAAGAGCAGCCTGGGCTGCTGCCCTGAGCAAGGCAGAGGCCATTCTATCTGGGCTAATTTGAAAGTCATTGAACCACTTTGGTAAGTAAAACAAAGCAGGTCATGGAACAGTATGCACAGTGGCTCTCGTTTCTGCAAAAACAGCAAATGTACTAAATATATCATCACCTATATCTGTCTATGCATAGACATTTTCTAGCAATGCCCCCACCCAACAGTTCACAATGAGCTGGAGGAGGCAGGGAAACCAGGAGGGGGCTTATATTTTTTACTTTATGCATTTTGGTACTGTTGGTTGGTGGTTGGTTTTCCAACAATAAAACAATGAAAACATCACATAGATTTAAAACCAAGCATGTGCTGTACTGCTCGCTTATGTGCAGCTTAGAACTTAGGTGGGCAGCCACCAGGTTTGCTCACACAGTAGAAAGTTAACAGAAGTGGGGGCAAGGGGAGGGGACTAGTTTGGCGGTGCCTGTCTTCAAGGTCTCCAGGCTTTGCCTTCTTCATCCCCTAGCCTTCATATCAGATCTTCACATCGGTTCCCTCTTTTTCTCAGTAATCCCCTACCCCCATTTAAGTAGTTAGAGCTTTCTTTCCATTTTCCCTACCTCCTTTATCAGTCATTTGCATATTCTTCATATTTTCACTATTACTTATTGTAACAATAGGAGTGTTTCTATATTGCCTCTGTGTTAACAGAGCCTATTCCTAGAACATCCCTTCTTTGAAATTCTCTTTAACGTCATGAAAGACAGCCAACACATTTCCGTTTTCTGAAGTTTATGAGACTAAAATGGCAAAAGGAGAGCATCAGAATCACCAACAGAAAAATATTAGAATTTCATTCAAAGTACTGTGCTAGTTGCAGCATTTTCTCAATTCATTGGCCTCTGAATTTTGATTGCATTAATAATCTATGCCACACACATGAGTGTCTGATTCCATCTTTTTTTTTTTTTTTTTTTTTTGAGTCTTGCTCTGTCTCCCAGGCTGGAGTACAATGATATGATCTTGGCTCACTGCAACTCTGCCTCCCAGGTTCAAGTGATCTTCCTGCCTCAGCCTCCTGAGTAGCTGGGATTACAGGCGTGCACCACCACGCCTGGCTAATTTTTGTATTTTTAGTAGAGGAGGGGTTTCACCATGTTGGTCAGGCTGGTCTCGAACTCCTGACCTCAGGTGATCTGCCCGCCTTGGCCTCCTGATGATTCCATCTTTTAAGATTGTTGTTGTTTCTTGTGTGTTTGCTTTTTCTCCTCCATAAGATTATAAGCAATTCCAGGGCAGGTCCCCACCCTCAACCCCTGACACCGTGCCTAGTTTTGTGCTGAGCACATGTTAGATGTGCAGTCCATGACTCAACAGATAAAAACGTAATGCAGTGCATGCATTTGGAGGATGGGTGTGTTGAGTTTGATGACAAGTGCATGCTCTTTAGAGCGGGGATCTTGGATGCTGACACTTTTGTAGCTCTACTGCGCCCCAGCCTTGTGACTTTGGAAGGTGCCTACTGGGATCCTAGCAGTGCTCAAGGTTAAGACTACAGGCGCCACAGACCTTGAGTCTAAAGAAGCAAGGCCTCAGCTTCCCATCAGCTTGCTGGGTTGTAGTAGCTAAGAAAATGGTGAAGGGTCAGGGGTAGTTGGTGGCTTCATTCCACCCTGGCCCTGCTCGTTCTGATTTTCAAATGACATCCTCAAGGGCTGGCTTTCTCCAGCTTCCTTTCTGCTGCTTGGTCAATGTCTGGGTGCTGGTGTGGTCCCACTACTGGCCCTGCTTCTATGGAGCAGAGCTGGGGCAGGGTCAGGTAAGATGGCACGCAGGGGAAGTGAGCATGCTTTGCTCCCTCAGCTCTGGGACACCAGCACAGGACCCCAGAGCACCCCCAGACCTCTCAGTCAGTCCCTCTGAAACTCCTCGGGGTATGATACCGTTGTGGTCCCTGAGGCTTGGCTGTGGCTTTGCTGAGGTGGTGTAGGAGTAATGATGGGAGGGAGGGCACAGCTACCTCTGCACTGGGTATTTTTCCACGGGCAAAACTGCAGCCAGCATCCTTTCCTCTTATCCCAGCCCAGACAGGCTGCTAAAGGGCTGTCAGAGTCTTGCAGAAATCTGTCTTAACCTCCAGCTACAGAGGCCAGAGGAAAGGCCACTCTCTAAGGCCCGTGCGCTGGAGAGGAACATTAGTATAGATGGGTTTCTTTTATTCACACTGCATCAGGGAGGCTATCTGAACACTGCCCACTGAGGACTGAAACGGTGCTGGTTTATGGTCCTATCCAAGGAAAATATGCACCCTGATAGATGTAGGTGTCTAATCCACCCATCGGCTAGAGCTTAGAAAAATATTTACCTTTTAACATCTGTGCCACATTTTCACTGCGCAAACACACATCTGCTTGATGGAATGTATACAGACTTTAGATGGTTTTAAAGCAAGTTTTCTTAGTAACCGTATAGCTCTGTCTTGACATGGCTGTCCTGGATTTGTGGTTGGGAGGCTTTTCTCAGATCAGCTCATTGTTTGAAACAAATGGCACTAGAGTTTATAAAAGGAAAAGCTCTAGGCAATCCCAGTAATTGGATCTTTAATAACCTCTCACCTCTTAGTAAGTCATTCGGTGCAACAGTTTTAAATTTTTTAGCCTGATTCCACAGCCAGGCTAGGGATGCGTGTGTGTGTGTGTCTGTGTGTGTGTGTCTGTGCGTGTGTCTGTGTGTGTGTGTGCGTGTGTCTGTGTGTGTGTGTGCGCGTGTGTCTGTGTGTGTGTCTGTGTGTGTGTGTGTGCGTGCGTGTGTCTGTGTGCGTGTGTGTGCATGTGTCTGTGTGTGTGCGTGTGTGTGTGTGTCTGTGTGTGTGTGTCTGTGTGTGTGTGTGTCTGTGTGTGTGTGTGTCTGTGTGTGTGTGTGTGCGCGCACGTGTGTGTGTGTGTGTGTGTGAACACTCTCAAAAGGTGGCCCTTCGTAGCGATGTTGAAGGTTGAAAATGGTTATTTCTTTATCCCTCCTCCCCCGGCTCCATCCTCATTCTGCGGAGACACATGAACCTGGATCAGAATGTTCTGTCCTTTTAGGCCTCAGAGCCGGGCCAGGGATGCCAGTTAAGCTGCTTCTTCCCACACCTCCAAGGACATGCGAGTTGAGTTCACAGTGGTGTGGGCTGAGGGGGCTGCAAGCTTGCCTATACCTTCCCATGCCTTCTGGATCTAGACACGTTTGCTGCACAGTTCTCAGGGTGTGAAGCTGCACAGGACACGGTTGCTGCCCAAGGCTGCCCAGTGTATCAAGCCACTAATTGACCCGTGATTTCATTCCAGGCCAATGCCTTCACAATTGGACCTCACCAATTCCTCTGAGCCATCCAGTCTTTGAGACAACCCTTTTCAAGTTGCATCTTGCACGAGTCAGCTAAGGAAAAGCCATTTCAGCCCTGTTTTTTCTTTTTAGTAACTTTCTTTAATGCGACAAGGGCTTTAAAGCCCAGATTTACACATGCATACGCATATCCAGTATTGAAATGCCTTTCTTCCCACTGAAAACTCCTCTTTCTATTTTAACCAAGTTCAATCAACAAATATTTACTTGATTCCTACTATGTGCCATGCATAGTGTAAATCTGCAAGGAGGAAAGAAAATGCTAGGTCTCACATGAATTGTGTGGGGTTGACTGACAGTTGCCGAACTCTCTAATAAGCATGCTGTTCATGCTGGAACATGAAAACCCATCTTGCTGGGTTTTCAATATAAAGAATGTGCTCATGAAAATTGCATGTGGGCACATTTACCCAGAAAATTCTTCTGGGCTGCTCTAACCTGTGCTTAGGGTGATGCTTGCATTAGAGAGAGAGTTTTGGGGGCGGCTTTAATTCTACCTGTCTGTGTCAAAGGACATACACATTGCTCTAGGCTCCTCTCTGCCGTCCCACCCTCCCTTTCTTGTCTGACCTTCTTCAACCTTCCTCTGTTCTCTCCACTGTCCCTGGAAGTTGTAAGTGGTGGATTGCTGAAGGATAGCACGGTGTGATGTGCGGGGCTGAGAGGGAAGGGAAAGAACCGAGACAGTGATGCCAAAGTCAGCTCCATTCCATTTCGAGGCTGTGTCCTATTAAAATACGTTACCTCTTCGGCAGCTTGCTGGTCCCGCAAGGCAATCACATTCCTAATGAGTTTGTTAAAAAAGCCGTTCAGTTCATCTCGGTTCTTATTGGGCAAAATCCGGGCCAGTGGGACCATTATGGATGGAAATGATACTTGAAAGAGAAAAACAAAAGTGGCATTGAAAAGGGGGTGATAATAAACCAGGGCCATTAGACGCCTGTTCCTGGGAAGAGAAAGCGGGCCTGGAATCGGAGCCATTTTTGAGTCCTGCCCTCCCCGCCGCACTGCTGCTTCTGAGAGCAGGGCGATGTCTCACTCCCTCTCGGTACTCCTCACCATTCCTGGCACATAGTAAGCACTCAATAAACATCTGTGCAATTAATCAAGTCTGCACTTCCATCTGGCCCTCAAGAGGTCAAGTTCACCCTTACAAATTAATGTTTCAGGTCCCGGGGATGGAGCTTAAGGTCTTCGTACTTCATCAAGAGAGAAAGGATTACAGGCTGTTTCAAGCCTTAGCAAGTGGTGGAAGCTGATGTACTTTTTACAAACTTTCTGGTCATTTGCATTTTTTTTCTTGTGGATAATTGTCCCCAGAACGACCTCCTGAATTGTTCCCAAGAGCTGCCACTGCAGCTGCTGACAAGGATACTGGCTGTCGCTGCGGTGGGTCCCTCCCTTGCCGGCCCCTGGGTGCAGCATGGGCCCCCTTGCTGCCATGTGCTGGGGACTGGGCTGCCAGGGTCAGGGACGCTTCATCTGCCCTGGAGAGGGGCACTGGCTGGGTTCAGCTTCTCAGTTTCCATGGTGGATTCACCCTGCACCGGGCTCTATGGGGGCTGGGCTGGGGAGAACATCTCCAGACACACATGCTCTCAGAATGCACGGGCCCGTTTTCAAGAGCCAGAGTCCGAACCAATGCGACACAGCAGCAGGAGGGCCCTGCAGAGGCAGAGAGGTGGAATAGAAAGGATGGCACAACTGAGCCACCTGCCCCACGGGCCTGGGCCATGGTTGAGGCACAAGGTGCAGATGCAGCCTGGGCTGCCTCCAGGAGCGGTGGAAAGGGTGAAGGAAGAGACTGCTGGACACTCAGAGTGACTCTGCCCACGATTTCAGGGTGGAGCCAGTGGGGTGACAGGGGCTCCAGTGGACATTGGCTCAGAAATGGGAATGAAACTGGTCAAGGAATGAATGGAATTTACCAGCCCAGCAGAATGGTTAGAAATCATGGCAATAATCAATACCAATCATAACACATCAATGCTCCTATAAAGGCAAGAAGATGCTAGAATTGGCCAGAGGGCAAAAATCTCACTTCTACAATAAAAATAAAATAAGGCCCAGTGCGATGGCTCACGCTTGTAATCCCAGCACTTTGGGAGGCCGAGGTGGACAGATCACCTGAGGTCGGGAGTTTGAGACCAGCCTGACCAACATGGAGAAACCCTGTCTCTACTAAAAATATAAAATTAGCTGGTCGTGATGCTGCATGCCTGTAATCCTAGCTACTCAGGAGGCTGAGGCAGGAGAATCGCTTGAACCCAGGAGGAGGAGGTTGCAGTGAGCCAAGATCGTGCCACTGCACTCCAGCCTGGGTAACAAGAGTGAAACTCCATCTAAAAAAAAAAAGTAGTAAAAAATAAAATAAAATAAATAGACCAGTCCCCATGCATTGGGTAACCTACTCCTCATCCACCACACAGGATTTCTGTGTATTGGGCTTCAAGTGGAGAAGTCTTGTGAAGAGGATTTTGTTGGAGGAAAGAAAGGTGCCCTAGGAAATGAAAGGCTTTGGGTTCCAGTCTCAGCTCGGCCTTTCTAGGCCTGTTTCTCACCTGAGAAATAGGGACAAGAAGATTTTTCTCATAGGGTGATTACTAGGACTAAGTGAGGCAACGCACACCCAGTGCCTAACACGGTGCGTCCCCACTGTTCTCACCATGGCGGTGGACCACTTACCACCAATGCCAGGGCTACAGCACTGGGAATAAGTGGCTCTAGGCGGGTGGCAAGAGGAACCCGGTGGCTCCATAAGACAAAGCCTCTGCAGGGGAACACCCCGAGTGCCCTTTCCCAGTGGCGGGGACAGAGCCCCAAAAGCCGCCCCAGCTGTCATAGGGTCTGCCCGACTTGCTGGAGTCATCGCAGCGTCCCGGGCTACAGCTGCACTTACAGAGTAAAACCAGGATAGGTCTGGGGATGCAGAATTCGAAGAAACGCTTGCAGTGTTTCACAAAGGGATCCTCAGGGGCCTGCTGGGAGTCCACCGGGGTGCCGAAGGCGACGCTGGCAACCACATCTGTGGTGTAATTGCAGTAGCACCTACGGGAGATGGGAACACAGGGATTTGAAAGGACTCTGGCAGGGGCTACCCACAATGCCCCACTCCAGAGGAGGAGGGCCTGAATTGCCTATGATGGCTCACCCAGCCCTGCAGACGTGCCCGGAAGGAAGAGGAGCTTCTGCAGATCTGTGGTGAGGTGGAGGGAGAGGGGCTCCTGGATGGGGCACTCTGAGCAGTGACGGCAGAGCGCGGGGAGACAGGAAGACCTGGTAGCCAGCTCATCTAAACAAAGACCTGGGAGGGGAGGAGGGCACCGCCTCTTCCACCTTCGAGCTTCAGGCAGCCGCGGTCAACCAGAACACAGCCAAGTACTAAGAAGGACACTTTACATTTTCCTCCCTAGGAAGGAGAGCAGACAGGTGACCGAACGCCTACATGCTGTACTCAAAGCTCCGCACAGCCCAGCTCAGGCCAGAATCTAATGATTAATTGATAGACATCAAATTGTCATTGATGAATTAACAACCTAATTATCTAGCTTTATTAACTTTGTCTCCCTCTTCCTCTTAATGATTTTACAGTTTTCTTAATAGCAACAAACAAAAAGCAAGGGCTCTTAGCACTCAAATAAATACAAGGCCAACTTTAAGGCAGGCTTCATGAACATCTGTATATTATTACATAAAACATACATTGCACTTTAGAAACAAACAGAAGGAAAAGTGTCTGGCAGGAGCGCCAGAAAATTTAACCTCTTAGGCTTTGGGAAAGCTGCCCCCTCAAAAGGCCATTTTAAACTCGAAAGATTCCTTTTTGCTCTCTTATAGGAGTAGTCAGATTAAGTTCTTTCCCAAAAAGCTAAAAACTGGGTTATTAATATCTTTTTACAATTAAAAGGCCAATTTTTGTTCTCAGTGTAGGCACACACTTAACTCTTCTTGTACATAAGTTCTATAACCACTAACTTATCATTAAGGAATACATGACATTTCCAAATGACTTTTAAAATTTGCACTGCTTTTATTGAAAACATTTCTACAATTGATTATACGTTTCCCTGCTAGAGTGAAAACAAGAATGAGACTGCTGAACGTGATTTCATCTGATCCTGATGGGTGAAGATTTAAGGATCTTAAGGGTTATTTACTTTGCTTTTATAGCTGATGAGGCCACCTTATCTTTAACCAACTCATGCATCCTATAATAATCAGAGAGAATGTGGACGAAAAGACCGTGTAAACTGGTGCAATACTAGTGTTGGTGATGATTATGTTATTATTTGATTAGCAATGATAATAATGAGTCAATTTCTGGATGATTCACCATCCCACTTTATTCTTTATCTGCTGTAAGCCATGATTTGGCATAAAATGACTAAAGCAAAGGTGGCCAAATCTTTTGGCTTGCCTGGGCCACATTGGAAGAAGGAGAATTGTCTTGGGCCACACATAAAATACCGTAACACTAACGATAGCTGATGAGAAAAAAAAACTGCAAAAAAATCTCACAATGTTTAAGAAAGTTTATAAATTTGTGTTGGGCCACATTCAGTGCCATCCTGGGCTGCTTGTGGTCTGCGGGCTGTGGGTTGGACAAACTTAGACTAAAGGTGTTTATTTAAAATAAAAACCTTTTAGTTACAAAATGATGAAAAGCCAGATAATCAGTTATTTAAATTTGGTGTCCACCACTAAGTCATGGCTTCTGGGCTGAGGTGCATCACAGTTTTTCTTGAAGTGAAAATGCTTGAACTTCCCCCGCCCCCGTCCCTGTCCTTTGGCGCAGGCCTGTCCTGCCTGTTCCTGGGTCTGTGGAGGTCAGAGGGTGGATCCATCCACAGGTTCAACAGGACGCACATCCCCTGGCTCTGCTCACATTTCTTTCCCATGTTAAGTGGGTTTCTTTTCTGTTTATTAATCAGTCCATCCATGCTTTTATGAGCTTCTAGCGTTTCCACTGTTTGCTAGTCCCAAGGTAATTGTCCAGCAATTATGGACAGTTACAAGAAGCAGTGATTCAAAAACTCGATTTCTCATCTGTAATGCAGCAGCCTTACCTCTGGATGTCAAATGCGTCCCCAGATTCTGCATAGCGTTTTAAATGAGCCAGGAGAAGGTCGCAGGCTTGGCTGATGAGGGGAGTCATCTGATAATGGATAACAAAGGTGTAATTAGGGCACCATGCCGGGAGTACACCTAAATTGGCTGCAGATGAAGAGGTTATATGTGGTGCTTTCTGGGAAAATGAACACGGTTTGGAAGATATTTTTCACACAGCTAAGATTCAAGAGGAAGATCCTAAAATTTGCAAATATTCATGAAATACAATAGCTCTAAATGTCTATTTTAGCTTAAGCATTTTTTATCTTTGGAAGCAAAAAAGAAGAACAGATTTACAGTGAATACGGTGAAATAATTTTGAAAACGATTATTAAGTGCTTAGACAAAACTGAGAATCAGTGCTCAGTTTCATGACATTGGGTTCGCATTAGCGAGCAAAGAAAGCCTAATCCATATGCCCTATCCCTGGAATTACCCGAGTTTACGCTTGTGTGTTCCAATTGTATTTTAGATCTTTCACTAGAATACTGAATCTTAGTATCCAAAGGAACCTAAGGTCATCCATTACAACTTCTTATTTAACACAGAAATTATTTATAGAGCATTCCTGATGGACGGTTATTCGTTTGTGCTTAAGCCACTAAGCTTTTGAATACTGGGAAAACCTTGGCTTCAAGATGCCTCCTATGCCCACACAGGGCAATTGTTAGGTTTCTTTTTTTTAATAGGAAAATGCTTTTATGTTAGAAAATTCCTAACCTACACAGAAAGGTGGAATGGCATAATGAAGATTCACATAGATACCCCTCAGCTTCAACAAACGGGTGGGCGGAATTCTTTGTGGAGCCTGCCGGCCACCCATGTGACCTTTTATTCTCTCTTGCATGATTAAAAGGCCAAGCTGAAAATACCAAGCAGCATTATTTTGTTCGGTGCCCATTGTAGAATAGCATCACAGCTAAAGCAACGTGCTCTAATACATCGTTCTGAGCATTTCTCACGGAAGACATAAAATGTAATCTATGTTTAGGTTTGATAATTTTGACACTAGAATATTAAGTTCTTGAGGTCAGGGAGATTTTAGTCTGTTTCTTCATTTTTATAATCCTAGCACCTAGAACAGCGCCTGGCACATAGTAATTATTTGTTAAGTGAATGAACGAATCATTGAATCATACTGATTATGTAATACCCACTCCTTCGTCTTAAAGTCTTGAGGCACTGGGAAAAGTTATAAAGTTAATCTGCTTGTCAGAAGGTATGTTGTTGTACTGAGGCAAAATCTGACTTCGTCTAACAATCTTTTGCTGGTTTCATTTCTGTTCTCTTCTTTGTGACAGTGCTTTCAACGCTCAGACAGCAGGTACCTGTCTTATCTGCTCCCCGTCTTCTCCTAGACAACTGTTCCCATCCTTTCTTTCTTTTCTCTCTTTCTCCTTCCTTCCTTCCTTCCTTCCTTCCTTCCTTCCTTCCTTCCTTCCTTCTTTCTTTCTATTTTTTTTTTTTCTTCAGACAGACTCTTGCTCCACTGCCCAGGCTGGAGAGCAGTGGCGTAATCCTGGCTCACTGCAACCTCTGCCTCCTGGGTTCAAACAATTCTCCTGCTTCAGCCTCCCAAGTAACTGGGATTACAGGTGTGTGCCACCACGCCTGGCTAATTGTATTTCTTTTTTTTTTTTTTTTTTTTTTTAGTAGAGATGGGATTTCACCATGTTGGTCAGGCTGATCTCGACCTCCTGACCTTGTGATCCGCCCACTGAAGCCTCCCAAAGTGCTGGGATTACAGGCGTGAGCCACTGTGCCTGGCTGCCCCCAAACTTTCAATGGGGGGCTGAACCATATGGCTTGCACACACCTCTCCTGCCTTATTGCTCTCATCTTTATCAGGGTCACTCCTAAAGGTGGCCTCATAAGTGGAACACAGTATTTCAAGTGTGGACTGGTGTATGGTAAATGAATCACTTCCTGAGATCTGTACCCTACACGTCAATTGCAAAGCCAGGTTTATGTTGACTTTTTTAGAAGACAAACAATGCAGGCAAATATTGAGTTTCAGGTTAATGAAAACCACAAGGTCTTTTTCCATGGATGATAACCATGTACAATTGCTACTTCGATTTTTTAGGGCCCATTCATTAGAAAGGCATTAGTTGTCCTGCCTTGTGTTCTGAGCAGAACGATCTCTTAACTTCTCTGGAATATTCAGGTGCTTGGAGACACCTGGTAGAGTGGGACAGCTGGGTGGCTGGGTGGCTATTGACGGGATGTTGGGAGGACATGCAATTTTATAGGACCCCTCTCCTCTGCAGTTTCCTCCGAGTCAGTCCCACAGGCTCTGGGTGTAAGGGAAGAATTGTGTCACCAGGGGCCCAACTCTTCTGTTGAAGGAGTGGGTCCTGTAGATGGCGGGTGAGGGGGTCCTGTAGGTCAGAGCTGCAATGGCTGCATGAAGGCTGCCACGTGGAGGCGGTAACCAAGGCAGGGGCAATGGCCTGGACAGCGCTACGGACGGCTGAACAACAGCTCAAGGAGCAGAACGTTCAGAGCATAACACACCCAAGTGGAGAGACGGCAGAGCATATGAGACGCATGAGTCCCCTGTTGCCAAGGCTCATGGAGGGAGGGCCATCTTGGGAAAATGGATTTGCTGTTCATAAAGCCACAGAGCTTGGAGCGTGGGGTATTTGAACACTATTGGGGAGCAAAAGATGTGTTCACTCATTAAAATCCCATTACCTGGCCAGGCGTGGTGGCTCATGTCTGTAATCTCAGTGCTTTCGGAGGCCAAGGCAGGCGGATCACTTGAATTCAGGAGTTTGAAACCAGCCTGGCCAACAGAGTGAAACTCCTCTCTACTACAAATATAAAAATTAGCTGGGTGTGGTGGCAGGTGCCTGTAATCCCAGCTACTCAGAGAATCGCTTGAACCCGGGAGGTGGAGGTTGCAGTGAGCCAAGATTGCATCACTACATTCCAGCCTGGGTGACAGAGAAAGACTCCATCTCAAAAAAAAAAAAAAAAAAAAAGAAGAAAAGAAAAGAAAAATCCCAGCACCTGCAACACTGGCTATTCTTTCTTCATTCTGTCTGAAATTTAGTAAGTGTGCCTTCTAAGCCTTCCTTCAGTTGGTCAGTCTGTAGACGGGCCCCGGTGCAGACCCTTGTGGCCCTCCACTGGACAGCTATTATAGGTAGCCACAGAATCATTCATCATCACTGTTTTTGGCTCTTGGGCTACCTTTGCATGCACCTAAGTAAATACTCAGCCAGGCACCACTTTACTGATGAGTCAGCTGGGGAAGACTTTGTCAAATGATTTGCAGAAACAGAAATGTGATTTACCTCATCTACCTACCTGGAAGTCCACTCAAAAGAGAAAAATAAGTATGACTATCCTGATTTATTCTTAGTATCTCTGTGTTGATGCTTCATGACTACTGCATGCTTTTCTAAATTCGCACAAACCATCGATTTAATAATCCATCAGTGCAAAAGGGTATGTAAATGGGTCACTTAAAATGGCCTCTGGGCTCCAACTTCCAAGAAGTCTCAGTCTACCCTTAACGTTGGAGAAGTCAGTACAGTCTAAGCCACATTTTTATGACTAGCTTTACTGGTTATCTTCCTTCAATTATCTTAATAAGTTTAGTGGTACAAGTGAACCCTAGTTTAATAAAATCCCATAAACCTAAATACCTTTTAGATTTATTTCAGAGGAATAGTAACATGGTAAAAAAAAAATCTATCTATCTATCTATCTATCTATCTATCTATCTATCTATCTATACATATATAGATATGTACTGTTTGAAAGGAAGTCTTTTTAGATATCAAGCTTGAAGCTTTCTTAACATAACAAAAGAGAGGGAACATAAAATGTGATTTACACACAACTCTTCAGAGGCAAGCCCTGTGTATAAAGAGGGGGCCACCCATTCTGAATCCAAACATATTCCTGGACAGTGCGAAAGGGAGCCCAGGCCAGCTGCCCACCATCGGGTCTTCTACGTGCCTTTGATTAGAATCCTTTGTTGCTGCCTGACGTGACTGTAATTTTCTGCTATGCTCTGCCTGCTGTCTGTCGAACTGAATGGATAATGACATTTTTATTTGGGTTAATGTGATATGAGATGGGGCATGTAATATGAAAAATGTTTTAAAAAGCAATGCAGAGAAAATATTATAAGACAGCAGAGCATAATCTGTATGTTGGCCAATAGCCATTATTTCAGGTTTTCTTCTTTGCATTTTACACAGCAGTTACGGAATATTTACTTTTACATGAGTTGCATACAAACAAAAGCTCTCTTTGATGGGCTTGCATAATCTTTATACAATCCACAAACCCTGCAGTTCTTCTCCTAGATTTTTGAACAAGCAGGCAAACGTGGCATGTGCACACACACATGCACAGATGAATACACAATGCTATTATCACTCAGATCTTACTAAAAGACTCATTTGGTTGTTACATTTCATCTTCTTCATGGGATAATGAGTGATTTTTATTTTTTGTTTTATTCCAAATTTTTCACAATGCACATGCATTACCCTTATAATCAGATAAAATATTAATGTTATCAGGTTTTTAAAAAGGGATTTATGAATGTTTCAGTCGCCTCAAAATTCATCCATTGAAGACCCAACTCCCAGTGTAGCTGTATTTGGAGTTAGGGCTTCTAAGGAAGTAATTAAGGTTAAATAAAGTCACAAGGATGGGGCCCTGATCCAATAGGATTGGTGTCCTTATAATAAGAGACACCAGAGCACTCATGCTTGTTCTCTCTCCCTCTCTCTCTGTCTCTCTCATGCACAAAGAACAGGTCTTGTGAGCACACAGCAAGCTGGCGGCTACCTACAAACCAGAAAGAGAGGCCTCACTGGAAACCAACAATGCTGGCACCCAGCCTCCAAAATTGTGAGAAAATACATGTCTGGACTGGGCACAGTGGGATACACCTGTAATCCCAGCACTTTGAGAGGCCAAGGCAGGTAGATCACTTGATGTCAGGAGTTCAAGACTAGCCTGGCCAACATGGTGAAACCTCATGTCTACTAAAAATACAAAAATTAGCCAGATATGGTGGCACGTGCCAGTAATCCCAGCTACTCGGGAGACTGAGGCAGGAGAATCACTTGAACTTGGGAGGTGGAGGTTGCAGTGAGCCAAGATCGTGCCACTGCACTCTAGCCTGGCGACAGATTGAGATTCTATCTCAAAAAAAAAAAAAAAAAAAAAAAAAAAAAAAAAAAAAAGTCTGTTGTTTAAGCCACCCACTCAATGGTATTTGGTTATGACAACCCAAGCTGACAAAGATAGGGGTCACAGTGCAGCTACCAAGCTAGGGGAGAAAGTTTCCCATTTCGTTCCTCTCACCTCTCACATTGGTTGTGCCTGTAGATGTGATGCCCAGTGTGAGGCCAAGCAGCTCTCTGGT
The DNA here is from genome assembly GCF_043159975.1 of Macaca nemestrina. Classification (NCBI taxonomy): domain Eukaryota; kingdom Metazoa; phylum Chordata; class Mammalia; order Primates; family Cercopithecidae; genus Macaca; species Macaca nemestrina. The sequence goes on from NC_092128.1 coordinate 19,048,297, forward strand.
AACCAGTGGTAACCATTCAGGGGAAATCACCATCCCCATCCTGAGAAGCAAATTCCCCAAGGAAGGAAGGAAGGTTCTGCATAACCTGGAGATTATTATATAATTAAAGTATTCAGTTTTTTAAAATTTTAAGTTCTAGGATACATGTGTAGGACATGCAGGTTTGTTACATAGGTAAATGTGTGCCATGGTGGTTTGCTGCACCTATCAACCCATTACCTGGGTATTAAGCCCCACATGCATTAGCTATTTATCCTGATGCTCTTCCTCCCCCCACCCCCCAATAGGCCTCAGTGTGTGTTGTCTCTTCCCTATGTTCATGTGTTCTCATTGTTCAGCTCCCACTTGTAAGTGAGAACATGTGGTGTTCGGTTTTCTGTTCTGTGTTAGTTTGCTGAGGATAATGGCCTCCACCTCCATCCATGTCCCTGCAAAGGACATAATCTAGTCCCTTTATATGGCTGCATAGTATTCCATGCCATATATGTACCACATTTTCTTTATCCAGTCTGTCATTGATGGGCACCAGTTTTTTTTTTTTTTTTTTTTAAATGGATTTTCTATCAACTGTGTCTGTGAAATTTTGAGTCAAGGTGCAGACAGAGGGCAATAGAGTGAATTCTAAAAGGAGGGAGGGCCTGATGAGTGGGTAAAGAGAGTAATGACCAAGAAGGGCTGAGAGTTTCTGCTCAAAGGTCTTCTTCTCCTCTCATTTTGGGTGACCCCCAGAATGTCATCACTGAGTTTCCTTCCTTGAGTGTAAGATTTCGACCTTGTTGGAGAATACTTGCCCCAAGCATAGCAAATACTCAAAGGCACTGCAAATCAGTAGGTTTCCTCCCTCTGACACTTTCTAGCTGTGTGATCTTGGGTATGTTGCCTAACCTCACCGAGTCTAGTTCCTCATCTGCAAAAATGAAAATAATACCTCCCTTGCGGAGTTGTGACAAAGATTAGAAACAAAATATGTAAAACACTTGGCAAAGAAGGCAGGGAGTGGTGCAAACATGGTAGTTGTCCTCTGGAGGGATCCATCCTCCAAGACTGGTTTGGACTACTAGAATCATTCTCTCCTCTTTTCTTGTTCCTCAGGGACAACTCCCCATTGGAGCCATCTGTTCTCACCTCATCATGTTAACATTGCTTCCTTTCTTGCATCTGTTCCTTCATCTTTATCTCCTCAGTCACCTCCTAGTTCAGGTGTTGCTACCTGTCACCTGGAATATGGTTGTCATCTTGCTTCTTGAGAAAAAAGACTATAGCTTAAGCATCTTTGTAGTCTTAGGACTTCAACGGAGCCTGACACCCAGGTGTACTAAAGAAAGTTTTTTGAAAGAGCCTCCTGGCCTCTTTTCTTTTCTTTTGAGACAGAGTCCCACTCTGTCAACCAAGCTGGAGTGCAGTGGCATGATAACATCTCACTGCATCCTTGCCCTCCTGGGTTCAAGCTGTCCTCCTATCTCAGGCCCTCAAGTATTAATAGCTGGGACTACAGACACACACAACCACAGTGGGCTAATTTTTAAAATATTTTGTAGAAACAGGGTCTCCCTGTGTTGCTCAAGTCAGTCTTGAACTCCTGGAATCAAGCGATCCTCCCACTCTGGCCTCTTGAAGTTCTGGGATCACAGGCATGAGCCATCATGCCTGGTCAGATCTTCCAAAAATACTTATTTCAGTGATGCTTTGCTGAAACCTTTGTAGATCCCCACTGACTGAAGGACACAGTACAAGATTCTTATCTTCTAAAGACCATTAAGAATTGAATCCTGCTAATAACCATGTGACAAGGCTTAGAAGCAGATCTTCCCCCACTCAAGCCTTCAGATGAGACCACAGATCAGCCCAGCAGTTTGACTACTACTCCAAGACACATTGATCCCTCTAGACTCAGCTCTCAGTCCCTCTGGACTCAGCCTCTGCACTCAGCTAAGCCATGCCGGGATTCCTGACCCACAGAAACAATGAGCTAACAAAGGTTTGTTTTACACTAAGTTTTGGGGTAATTTTGTTACACAGCAATAGATAACTAATACACTCTCAATATTATTCTTTTGTGGTAACTATTGTATGTTGTCACGGATTAATGAGGTTTTTGGCATTTGTTATATCAGGAATGAGCATAGTGCACCCCATTCTGTTGATTTTCTAGAAATAACTGTGTGATGACTGATTGATCAAATGTTCCTAGAGAGCCTTGACATAGAAGGTATCCAAGAAACATAAACAGATTGAGGCACTGTCTCTTAGCATGAATACCGTGTGGTTTGCTGAAAACTGGCTCTGAAGGAGAAAGCTGAGACTCATGCTGGTCCTAGGTGTTACTTTGGGCCTGGCATTTGAATCTCTCTGAACGTGGGTCCTCACCCCTAAATGAAAGACTGATCGTAATGAGCTATAATGTCCCCTTCCACTGGATTCCCAGGAGGTCACAAAGCATCAGGTGGAGACAGTTGCTTGAGGCCATGGAGACAGCAGCCAAATTCCTAGCTCAGCGCAGGAAAGTGTCAGATCATTGGTCCATGTACTTTCAGCAACACATCCCATTCCTAAGAAAGCCTTTTGTCATCTCTTTGACACATCAACTTCAGAACACATAGGGACCTAAAGGGCAGAATCTGGTTATTTTCGTGCTCAAATTGTACCCAGATCTCCTGACTGCTGGCTTGTTGCTGTCCCACCAAAATCAGGCTCCACATTTCCTTTGCTCCTTAGTTTATTCACTTCTAGGTCAGTCTACGCAGATCTTATGTCATAAACTTGAGAAAGAGAAAACCCACCATCTTTAAGCCTTTGGAGTTCCTGAAAGTTTGGACAATGCTGAGTGCTAGGGAAAACATATTTCCTACACAGAGAGAGGGAAGGGGAGGGTCTCTTTTGCATAACTCTGTTCATCTAAACAGAGATGATCCCCAAACATTGATGGTGTGTAGCGTGGGTGACTTGTTGATCCACACACGAAGAAGGACTCAGAAGAGCCACAGGGGGCACTGCTGCCTTGATGGCATAACATGGCCCCTGGGAGCCTGCCCCTACTTGGGGCCACTGCAAAGAGGAGACTCCTCCAGTCAATTCGCAGTTCCCCTCATCTGCACCAGAAAGATTTGCCCCATGGGTCTGGGAAATGGCTGGCTTGGGGGCTAAACAGCTGAAATGGAACCCTTTTTCCTAACACAGAGTTCTGAGCAGGCCACTCCCTCGCTTTCAAGTATTTAATAGCTCCTCGAGCTCTAGTGAAGTGTGCACCAAACACTCCCTCGGCACAGAACAGTGAACTCTACGTGCCTCAACCTACTTTTTCAGCTTTCTCTCTCACTAATCCGTTACATGTACTCTGTGTTCCAGCCAATTTGTACTCCCCTATTCCCTGAACACACCCTGTACTTTTCTGTCCAGATGCCTTGATTCCTGCAGCTCATTCCACCTGCAATGCACCTTCTCCCTCTGTCAAAACAGCAAAATCTTCAGGGCTCAATTCCAGTGCTACTCGCTGCTCCCTCCCTACCAAAGGGGTTTCTGATGCTCAAAGCAGGACCCCAGCTCTGTCACCACCTTCCATGATTGGTAATAATGCAGTGATTTATGTACCTTGTTTCTCTTCTACATTATAAACTCCTTAACAGGAACTAATAAATATTTGTTGATCTTTATAAATTGAACATTTCATCTGATTTGGCCCTTGGTGGACCTGCGGGCAATATTTTGGGGCTGATGTCGGGGGAGGGTTTTCTGAATAAGTAAAGGTCAGCTGCTGGGGGTGGGGGAAGGTCTTTAAACATATTTCTGGTTTTTTTAAAAAATGAAAAAGTTAATGTCTTAAAGTGCTCTAAACTGGTGACCAACAAATGAAAAATTAATTCCCACTAATGAAACTTATCACTTCCTTCTTCCACCACACCATCGCTAAAAGCCACTCAGATATTAAAAACATCCACGGCTCATTTTTATGCAAAATTTCCTGCTGCTAAGTATCAGCTCTAGCCATCTAGGTGAATAATCAAGTGTCATTTCTAATAAGTCAGTGGCTCCTGTCAAGACTTGTGACCAATTAGAAGTCACCCCAATGAGGAGGTGGCTGCTGGCGTTGCCAAGCAACAGCCAAGCTGTGAGGTACATTTAGATGCTCTTTTAGATTTAACCAGCGGCAAGTCAGAGTGACATTATAATTCTGGCAAAGGAAAGCCAAATTATAACCCAGGATGGGGTGCCCATGATGAGGAGTGTGTTTTCTTTTAAATGCAAATGGAAGAGGAACATTTAAACCAGAATTTAAACAGTCCATCATGATACTGATTTTAATTAGCAGATTAGGTGTCAGTGGAATACGACTGTGTCTCAGGATAATGGTCTCTCGCTGCTAGATAAATATCCAGATATTCTGGAAAATGGGCAACTGGTCAGGCAAGGCCAATGTATTTTTGGACTCTGAAGTATTGACGACTGCAGCCACACTTGGTTATGACGACGTTCATTTTTATTGTTCAGGAGGATTAAGAAATAAAAGCAAATATTAAAAATAGACTGCTGGAAATGGATGCCGCCTAGAGAAGGCTGCTTGCTCTAGTGTTACTGGGAAGCGTGTTCTGCTTTAGAAGCCCCTGTATGTGACCGTCTGGAGAGTTTACAGTGAAAATTTAAAGGCCAAACTAAACTGTGACGATGACTGTAATTCTGAAAAGACTTTTGCACTGAAATGCATTTACTCCTAAGCTGGCTATATCAACTTAAATTTTTAAAAATTGTACTCATTCTCCAGTAACATGTCGTCTCCAAGTCAGGAAAGGCCTACAGGGAGTAATAACCACATCTGCCTCTGCCTTTAAGATTCATACATTATTGACTGTGCCTTCTTGACAGGGAACATCTGGATGAAAAGTGAAAAATTAGGCAGAGAGCCGGATCAGTGCTGTGCAAGATACCAGCCTCCCAGTTTATCTGACTTTTCTTTAACTGAGTCCCTATGCATAGCAACATGATTGGCTCATTTACTCTTGAGTGACACATCCTTAGGCACTCGTCTATGAAGATTCATTGTCTCCCATATCTGCTCAGTGGGGTACCATCAGCTCTTAGTTATCTGGGTGAATGAAGAAAGCCCATCATTTATAATGGGCTTTGAGAATGGAGAACATACAAGCTGCCATATTGGATTGGATCCATGGTTCATGCAGTTTGAAGCTTAGTCTCTGCTAGAGGCACTCAAAAATTTGGTTCTTCATAGAAGCTACCTGCAAAGGATAATTGCTTAAGAGACTCATTTCTCTCAGTAGCCAACCATGAAGTTATCAACCCACGTTCTCTCCTTTTGAAAACCTATTTGAGCCCAGAACAAACAAAGTTAAGCAGGCTTCTTTACTGCAGGCCTTTCTCAAGCCTTTCATATGCTCAGGTACATGGTGAATCTTGAAGAATACAGTTTGTAATATTTCACCAAATCATTTGACTGTGGGGCCTTTTTGGTCCTCCATATTTCAAATCCTTTTCCCTGATAGGAATTCATAGCTTGAAATTCATCATCATATAAGTACAGTTTAGATGCCTTTCTGCTAAATGTATTCTTTTATTCTTGCTTACACTGAAGGTTACCTGCCTCTTTTGTGCTGACTTACACAATCTCACAAGAGTCTCAGAAAGTTATTCCTATTGATTTAATATCTTTCAAATCAGAACAGCTTGGAGGAATATACAAATACATAGATTCCACTGTGTTTGCTCTCTTTCAGATGAGTTATAAAATTTCAAAATAAAGCTAGTGCTAACCTGGGTCCTCAGGGGATCACATTATTTATACATTTTCCCTCAGAGAAGTACTAATTTAGCCCCAGTTTTATTTCCTGAAATTAAGCCTATTTATTCCCTGATCCATAATAAGTTTCACACAATCCCAGGGTTACTACTCACTAATAGCCTTTGGTAAGCAATCTAGCAAAAGACTGTGAAAATCTAAATCTACAGTTGTGCTTTTTAAAACATTAATTCTTTGGGGGATGGAGTGAAAACTCTGGCCGGTTAATCAGACAAAATCCTCCCTAACGACACCACCACCACCACCACCACCACCACCACCAAGTCAGTTGTTTTTCCAGGAATGCTCAGCCATCCTTTTCTATGAATTCCAATAACTTGTTTGTCACTGGCTATGATTCCAGTAGTCTCTTTTTCCTGACTTGGGGATGCATGAATCACATTTTCCCTGGTCCTCTGTTGCTCTGCATTATCCCTGGGATGACATAAGCCAAAAAAACCCAAAAAAACCAAAAAAACCAATTTTAATTCAAATACAAATATGGCTTCATGATATGATGCTCATTTTAAAGCAACTTTCAAGCATTGTTGACTGAGGCAACCTAACAGCCACATAAATAAAGACAACACCATCCAGAACTTTTGAGTATTGACCATACTTAAAGACACAGGTAGAGAGGGACTTAGGCTGCAAGGTTCTAAAGGAGAAAGCCTCAGAATTCCAAGGGGAAACAAACCTTTATTTCAAGAATAAACTGTGATGTTTGATAACAAAAGTCCAAAGGCTACTTACAAATTCAGAAAGGACTAGAGATGCTGGTATTTCAAAGCTATTTCCAGGAAAACTGACTCAGGTACCCATAGTGGAGTATCTGTGGCTCAGACGCTCTGAGCTATTTCCTATCTCTGTGACTCATTTTCCTCTTTGTGTCTGTGACTTTGTGTATGTGTATGCATATATGTATATATATTTGTGACTCTCTAAAGGAAAAGCCAGTTTGCTGTATCCTCTTATTTAATTTTTTCTTGATAAAATTATTTCCCTTTCACTTTTTTTTAGCTTAGTTTCATCATGTATCCTTAGGTAGAACAGGTAGAAACTTCTCAGTTCTTTGATTCTTCATCCATCCATTCGTTAATTGTTCCTGAATGTCTGTTGTGTACCTAGTGTGTGCAGTTAACAATAAGGAAAATAAGAAAAAATAAAAAAGGCTTTGTCCTCCTGAAGCATCCGTCTAGCAGAAGGGGACATACAATAAACAGGTAAACAAAATGGAATGTTAGCTAGTGATAGTTCCGCAGAGAAAAATAAAGCAGTGGGGAGGTGGGGGTTCAGGGGCCAGCTCCTTCGAGCCTGGAGATGCAGTTGGTCTGAGATGGTCAGAGAGGGGACCAACAGGAACACTCACAGCGCCAGGGCTTTCCACGCTGGCTCTCAGCAGAATCTTTTCAGGCAACTCATGACATGCATATTCTCAGTTACCCTTAGAAATTCTGATTCTATAGATCTTGGGGTGGCTGAAATGATGTATTTTTAACAACGGTCCTAGGTGATTCTCATGCAGCCCTTGGTCCCACAAAGTTTGAGAGCCAGTGACTTAGACAGCAAAGGCAGCTGGGAGATTAAAGTTTGAGGAAGCATCCAGAAACCAGGAGGTTTTGGGGAAGAAGACAGGACACTTCTCATTTTGTCCCCTCCACCCATCTTCCACCGCCTAGAAGCAGCCCCCCTGTCATTTCCTGCATCCTGTCCACACCACGGCTTAGAGCCTCAGCTCCCCTGCTCTTCATATGCAAAGGCAAGCTGCTTTTGGAATTAGGAAAACTCTTTCCTCTCCTAATAAAGCTTGCTAACATACAGTTCAAAATTGAGCAACTACTTCCTTGTTCTGGACAGCACCTACTGTCTACCTCGGAGGCACCTTCAGGAGCAGTGGGTGCCACTGATTCCTTAGGTGAGAGAAAATTACAGGGAACACGATCTATGGAGCATGAAACAGTCATACATTGGTTTCACGTTTCAGAAATATTATCTTTGCTGTGCACTTTTTCGTCCTCGTGTTTCTTTCCATGTGAGCAGCATTTAACACCTCTGGCTGCTCCTTCCTCTTTGAAATGCTTTCCCCTTCCACATTCTGCTGGTTTCCATTTCAGGCTGTTCTTCCTGAGTCTTCTTTATAGGTTTCTCCTCCGCTCCTCCCTTAAATATGGTTCTCCCCAGAACCATATCTAACACATATGCTACACGTCTCTGTGTTTTGAAGACCATCTTTCTTCCCCCTCCCACCTGAGCTCCATCTGCACAGCCAACTTCTTCTTGAAGGGTCTCCTTCGGGGCCTCCCAGTAAACTTCAACTCGCCAGGTCTAAAATCCCCAGAGGTGGGGAAAAAGTTAACTACTCCTGCCTCTGGGATGGAATCCTTTCAAATGGAAACCCAAGAACCTAAATTGAACTATATGGAGTAAAAAAAAAGCCTTTCAAGGGAATTTCAAGGTTATTGATAGTGTGTGGTAAATAATGGGCTCGATGAAATCTCTCTCTTACCTCTTGGTTTTCTTTTTTTTTTTTTGAGATAGAGTTTGGAGTCTGACTCTGTTACCAAGGCTGGAGTGCAGTAGTGTGATCTTGGATCACTGCAACCTCTGCTTCCTGGGTTCAAGCGATTCTCTTGCCTCAGGCTCCTGAGTAGCTGGGGTTATAGGTGCGTGCCACCACACTGGCTACTTTTTGCATTCTTAGTAGAGACAGGGTTTCACCATGTTGGTCAAGCTGGTCTCGAACTCCTGACCTCAGGTGATCCACCCGCCTCAGCCTCCCAAAGTGCTGGGATTACAGGCATGAGCCACCTTGCCTGACTTCTCTTGGCATCTTAATGCTGTGGACAGATTGAGTAACTCTATTTTCTGCAATTAATTCAGGCACTATGCATTTGATTTCTGGACTATAGGGAGAAGACTGGACCTCAAGAGCACTGGATTTGCTTGGGAGATGACAATGTATCACTTTCTGGAGTATCCCCTGTAAGGGGTTAAAGGAATCTAGACCGTGATAAAATTCCTTATCAAAGAATCATAGCCCAGGACTGCTAAACTTTATTTTCCTTTCCTTGCTTACTTTTCTTTCTTTCTCTTTTATTCTCTTCTCAGATACTCTTTACCAATTTCTTTTTCACACACAAGGTTCTTTCTACTTCTATAGTGTGGTGAAGCCGTTGCTTTTGAATAAAGACATATACGCTAGTGATGCCAGCCCTAGGCTCACCTACCTCTCCTCTCTTCCCCTGGCCTTCCCTTGGCTAACTCAACCTTTTAGTGGTTGGATGTGAAAAAGGGGCACACCCCATGCAGCTTGTCTACATGGTTTAGAGCAGTGGTTTTAGTTTTAAGATGCAGGCCGTTCCTTCCCATTCTCCCGTGAATCCTCAATAGAGAACACAGATCGGAGTGAGCAGGGCTAATGGCTGCAGTGGAAGCAGGAGCCACTTTCCTTGCATGTCCTCGTGGGGAACTTCTGCTGGTCGTGGTTCCCAATACTGGCTTTACATGACAATCACCTGGGGAGCCTGAAAAAAATATCCTCAAACGCAGGCTGCATCCCAAAGCAAACCAACTGAATCAGAATTTCTAGGTGTGGGGCCCAGGCAGCAACAGTTTTCAGAGTCCCCCAAGTAATCCTGGTGGACCCCACTGACCAACGGCTGCATCTGTGTCACTGCATCTCCTGCTGTCTATGCTGTATCAGACCCAGTCTGGGAGGAAGGAACTGAGCATATGTGGGCCACGGGCCAGCCCCGATGGCATCTGCCACCCCCCTGCAATTGTCCCATTCTGGGTGAAGTATTAGCATAGCAAGCCCATGTGATCAGATGGGGACTCTATCTTTCAAACAGCTTTACCAGTAAGATAAGAGAAAATTTTATTTCCTTTGCCTACAACCTGTTTCCATACCTCAGTTGGTTCCAAACTTAGGCAGAAAATAGAGAAGTGTTGCTTCTGACCCTCCCCCACCCCCCAGCTTTCCACCAAGGCCCCGTTTGCTATACTTCCCCTTCCTGCACCCTCCAGACAGCCCCTGGCACAGTCCTAGGTGGCCTCCGAGCACCACTGGAAAATCACATGGAGGTAGCAAGCGGTCAGGCAGAGACGCGAAGAGCGCTCTGGAGCTGGATTCTGATTTTGGCTCTGCTGCTTACTAGCTATGAGACTGGGAGCACGCTACTTAATCTCTCTGTGCCTAGTTTCCTCCTCTGTAAACCAGGTTAGTAATAATAAGTATGACAGTATTTATCTCGCAGGAGTGTGGTGAAGAGGCAGTGTGTTAGTCTAAATAGGCAACCCTTGGAACCTGACTCTGAGCTGTGAGTGTGAGCTGGCGCTGCGTACAGAGGCAGGCTCTGCCCCCAAACACCAACAGCTACCCATGGAAATGCAAATCAAAACCTCATTGAAAATGGGAGGGATCACTAGTTTCTGAGTGTGTTTAATTGGATATTACGAGGTGTGGAACTCCCTCCTCTTCTGGGGGACTTCAGAAGATTTATAGGAATTCAATCAGGACCATATGGGTGAGCATCTTGAGCTTAGGCTAAAAGGAGCTTTCATTTTTATTGAACTGAAGACAGGCTACTCTGGAACATCCAGACAGGGTGGATGGCAGAAGCCCAGGGCACTCCAGCCAAGCTTTGGAAACTCCCTTGCTCTAGAGATGCCTGTGTACCTGAGACTGGAACTAAAGAAGCCCCTTAGCCCCCTCATATCATAAGGGCTCAAGTTCTCTCTCCCTTGTGGTTGCAGAATTCAGAACAGCGAACACCAAAGCCGGACCAGCTTTGAGCTGCCAGGCTCAGATACAAAACACAGCAGTCAGGATCTGGTGTGTGAGACATCGGTCTGGATCCGTACAAACACCAGGTTTTGGGTGCACAGCTGATAGGAAAGAGTGGGTCATTGAGTAGGGAAAAGAGAGTGTCCAGGGCCTTAGAGAGCTGGCAGCATCTTGTGGAGCCTGCCCTTCCCTTGAACTTGGCCTGGAGGTTAACTTGGGTGTTCCTGCCTGCCATGATCGCCCACTCCTCCCCAGTCATTCACTGCCATCACCTCCCTATTTAAGATTCGATTGGCAACTCACTTTTGTTTCATGCTGTTCTCTAGTTTCTTGCTATGTAAAGTGTGGTTCACTGTCCGGAAACAATGAAATTACCTGGCAGGGTGTTATAAACGCAGACTCTTAAGCCACCCTGGCCCTCTTGAGTCAGAGCCTGCATTGTAGCCAGATCCCCAGGTGATCCATTATGCATGACAGTCCAGCAGACACTTACAGTTTCCTCCTGGGGTCCCCAAAGCGCCTCAAGCTTTATCTCTGGACACAGGCGAATGCCCTGTGTACTTGTTGACTCACAATTCATTTATGGCAACTGGGGATGTGGGAGGCTGGAGAAATGAAAGATACTCAACACAGGGTGTGGTGCTTTCTGCATAATAGAGAGGTCTGAAGGTCCCAGTGGGCAAGGCATTTCGATGTGTCACCTGGGCAAGTCATGCAACACGAACTGGCTCTCATCACGATTTGGACAGAAGAAACCTGCTCCGTAAGAGAAGAGAGTTTGCATTTCTCATGTCTTACCTCGTTCAGCTTTTCAGGACTGAAAGCAGACATCAGGGCACCTCTGACCTCTTCCCATCTTTTGTCACGTAAAAACAGAACGCTGTCGGCTACCGACTTGAACTCCAAACCCGACGCCTGTTGGGAAGTAGCAAGCAGAGGGTCAGGACTCAGAGAGTCAAAGCCACCTTGGTGGCAATACAGGTCCATGACAAACACCCTCGTTAAAGTCCATCGATGGCCAACAAGTTAGGAGGCTGCTCTTGCAAGGATACAGAGGAAGAAAATAAAGGCTCACAGGCAATGATAGAAAGAATCATGGCCAGGGCCCAGAGGGAGCAGATGGGCAAGCTCTGGTGGCTCAGTTGTACCTGCTACGATGTGGTCATCATCATACGTACAACTCAATGGCTTCTGTGTATTCTGCAGTCCCCCTACTGAGCGAGGATTCCCTGAAGACAAACAAGGCACGCTTCCCGGAGATGGCCTAGTCTTTCTTGGTAATTAGTATCATGTGTGAACTTCGTGGCACAGGGTTTTGTGTGACTGGATTGGTTAGGTTGGACCCGGAGTTGACAGACTCACTCATCTGGACCCTTGTTGTATGGGTTGAGGGAGAGGGAAGGGGGAAAAGGAAGGACCTTCAGAAGCATGTGCCAGGACAGCTGCTTCCAAGAGCGTGCCTGCCATCATGTTTCTGTGTTCTATCAGTCATTCATTTTTTTCTCAGTCAGCCACCAGTGGTTGGTAGCCTAATATTGTGTTATGGGATGAATTCGGCCCCCCACCCCAAACTTCATATATTTAAATCCTGACCCCAAGAACTACAGAATGTAACTGTGCAGTCAGCCTTCTATATCTGGGCATTCTGCATCTGTGGATTTAACCAATCCTGAATCAAAAATATTCAGAAAAAATTTCACCAAGTTCCGAAAAGCAAAACTTGAATTTGCCCTGTACAGAGAACTACATTGAATCCATGTACATGAAGTGATGTGTAGGCATTGTATTAGGTATTATAAGTAATCCAAAGTTGATTTAAAGCATACAGAAGGATGTACGTAGGTTATATGCAAATACTATGCCATTTTATATCAGAAACTTAAGCATCCACAAATTTTGGTGTCCTGAGCAAGGGTGGGTACTGGAACCAATCCCATGAGATACTGAGGGATGGCTGTATTTGGAGATAAGGTCTTTGAAGAGGTAATTAAGGCCGGGAGTGGAGACTCACGCCTGTAATCCCAGGACTTTGGGAGGCCGAGGCGGGTGGATCACCTTAGGTCAGGAGTTTGAGACCAGCCTGGCCAACATGGTGAAACCCCCTGTCTACTAAAAATACAAAAATTAGCCAGGCATGGTGGTAGGCACCTGTAATCCCAGCTACTTGGGAGGCTGAGGCAGGGAGAATTGCTCAAACCCAGGAGGCGGAGGTTGCAGTGAGCTGAGACTGCACTACTGCACTCCAGCCTAGGCAACAGAGCAAGACTCTGTCTCAAAAAAAGAGATAATTAAGGTAAAATAAGTTCATTAGGGTGGGTCCTAATCCAACATGACTGGGGTGCTTATTAGAAGAGGAGATTGGGACAGAGACACACACAGAGGGAAGACCATGTGAGGATATAGGGAGAAGACAGCCATGCACAGGTCAAAGAGAAACCAACACTACTGACACCTTGACTTCAGGCTTCTGGTCTTCAGCACTGTGGGAAAATCAATTTCTATTGTTTAAACCCCCAGTCTATGGTTGGTTGGTATAGTAGCCTAGTAAACTAATTCAGGGTTCAAGAAGTTGTCTATACCGTCTTGAATGAAAAAGACTTTGTGGCCGGGCATGGTGGCTCACGCCTATAATCTCAGCACTTTGGGAGGCCTAGGCGGGTGGATCACCTGAGGTCAGGAGTTCAAGACCAGCCTGGCCAACATGGTGAAACCCCGTCTCTACTGAAAATACAAAAATTAGCTGGGTGTGGTGGCAGGTACCTGTAATTCCAGTTACTCAGGAGGTTGAGGCAGGAGAATCACTTGAACCTGGGAGGCCGAGGTTGCAGTGAGCCAAGATCGCACCACTGCACTCCAGCCTGGGGGACAAGAATGAAACTTCATCTCAAAAATAAAAAATAAAAAAAGAAAGAAAAGAAAAAGACTGCGTTGGCCCTCATGAGTTAGCAGTCTAGAGGGGAAGCAGAGAGTAAACTCTTAAGCTAACCATTAGACGGAAAGTGAATTTTCCTGGAGGGAAAGTGTATTTCTTGGAGAAAGTATATTTTCCTGGAGGGAAAATGGGGCAAGGTGGGACATCGGTAGGGAACATGGTTGGGAGGCTTCTCTGAGGTGAGCACTTTGGTCTCCTCATTCCTTCTTCCCAGGCCATTCTGTTTCTTTCTATAACCAACCGTCCCACTAAGTGGTCAAAAATGGAGCCCCCACCATTGGTCAGAGTGTCGCCAGCCTGCAGGTTCCAGGCTGTGGGGAGACAGGGGGTTGGGGGCCCAAGCAGTCTCAGAACCACGTGTGCTGCATGGTGACGCTATTTCTTTTCACTGTTTTAATTATAGCTGAAACATGAAGCCAGTCATCAGAATTCAAAAGCCTTGTAAAAACTCCTATTTAGAGGAAAATTATAATTTTCTGATAAAATATGAACACTCAAAATAAGCCATAAAACATAACTGCAAAGTATCTAGAGGGGAGTTAATTATATATTAGAACCAAGATGCTGGGATATTTTTTCTGCAGAGGAATACCTCTCTATATTTAGAAGGAAATTCTTTAGGAGCGCCATGGCCACTCAAGAGAATTATGGTTTTATGGAATTTGGGGAACATAATCCATTTGTTTGGGTTCCAGAGTTGAAGGAGGAAATCATACATTATGTGTATTTATGTAGTGGCAAGATGCAGTCCTGTGGCACACTACATGGAATAAAGCATTTAACTCCAAGGAAAGTGGGGTGATGGTTTACGTGGTTCTGATGAGACGGAATAAATTAGAGCTAAGAGTGAAGACTGACTGGATCTTGTACCTATCCTTAAGACTTAAGGGTGAATTTACACTATTTTTTTCTTGCACTTGAAAGACAAATGTAGTCCTCCTTGCAATATGTCAGCATGGCCTTCAAGTATCTTTCTCACCAGCCTGCCATGACACTGTGCTCCTCTGGGCCTGGAAATTCCATTAGAATCCTCCATTTTTTAATGAAATCATTTGGGGCTATTGGTTATTGCAATGTTTTGATTTCTGAAAAGATTTTATTTATTTTTTTGAAACAGGGTCTTGCTCTGTCACCCAGGCAGTAGTGCACTGGTGTGATCATGGCCACTGGAACCCCAAACTTCTGGGCTCAAGCAATCCTACCCTCTCAGTCTCCTGAGTGGCTGGGACTAGAGGCACATGCCACCATGTCAGACTGATTTTTAAGTTTTTTTGTAGAGATGGTGTCTCACTATGTTGACCAGGCTGATGTTGAACTCCTAGCCTCAAGGGATCCTCCCACCTTGGTCTCCCAAAGTGATGGGATTACAGGCATGAGCCACTGTGCCTGGCCTCTTTTCGTTTCTAGATGTCCCACGTTAAGAGGAAATTGATCATTTCAAAAGAGCAGTCAGATGGTGAGGGCACATTGAATCATGTCATATATGAAATAGTTGTCAGATTTTGGAATTTCAAACTGGAAAAGAGAAGATTTGGAAGATCAGATAGTGGTACTTAGGCATGTGCCCGATAAATATTTATTGAATACATACTGCATGGGAGAGGGAATTTAGGGTTTTTTTTTTTTTTTTTTTTTTTTTTTGGTGATCTTGAGAAGTGGAATTGTGTTTAATAGGGGAAACTATGGGGAAAATTTCAGCTTATCTGAAGGAGAACTATTCCAATAGTCAACAGACAAAATTATTCAAAGATAAGATAACCTGCCTTGAGTGATGAGCTTCACACTCCTGGTGACTATTCCACTTCTTGGAAATCCTGTACCCAAGGCTTGAGCATGCAGAGGGGTTTGGTCTACAAGCCTTGCAAGAAGTTTTTCAACTCTGATACTTCAGGTATGGAAAGTCACTGCAGACACTCTTTTTCTATTAGTTTGCCTACACATTGATTTAAAAAACTGTGGTAAAATACACGTAACATAAAATTCACCATCTTAACCTTCTTTTTTTTTTTTTTTTGAGATGGAGTCTTGCTCTGTTGCCCAGGCTGGAGTGCAGTGGCACAATCTCGGCTCACTGCAAGCTCCGCCTCCTGGGTTCACGCCATTCTCCTGCCTCAGCCTCCCGAATAGCTGGGACTACAGGCGCCCCATCTTAACCATTTTTAAGAGTACAGTTTGGTGGTATTAAGTACACTCACATGGTTGTGCTACTATCACCAGCATTCCTCCACAGAACTTTTTTCATCTTGCAAAAGTGAAACTCTGTGCCTATTCAACAATAGTTTCCATGCCCCCTCCATACCTCCCGCCTGTCCACATATGTTCATTGTCTAGATTTACTGAAAGATGCCTTGAAAGAGACAAAGGATTTCCCCCAAAGGAATGAGTGATATGGTTTGGCTGTGTCCCCACCCACATCTCATCTTGAATTGTACCTCCCACAATTCCCACGTGTGGTGGGAGGGACCTGGTGGGAGGAAATTGGATCATGGGATCAGGGCTTTCCTATGTTGTTCTTGTGGCAGTGAATAAGTCTCACAAGATCTGATGGTTTTATAAAGGAGAGTTTCCCTGAACAGATCCTCTTCTCTTGTCTGCTGCCATGTGAGGCGTGCCTTTCCCCTTCTGCCATGTTTGGGAGGCCTCCCTAGTCACGTGGAACTGTGAGTCCATTAAACCCCTTTCTTTTGTAAATTGCCCAGTCTCAGGTAGGTCTTTATCAGCAGTGTGAAAAATGGACTAATTCAATGAGTAACAAGACTGGTAAGTGTGATGGAAGCCAGACTGTGCATTTCATGCAGGAAGGGGACTCTGCAGAAAGGAGGTCCAGGGACATAGCTTTCTAGGCTCCTGTCTGTCAGCCTAGCTGTGTCCCAAGCCTCCAACCACTCTCTGGTCAGGGGCTTCCAGACGGCAGGCCATGACCAGTCATGAAATCAATGCCATGAGTGGCAACCAGCATTTAAAAAAAGGAGACAAAGAGACAAGAGATAGACAAGATTAGAAAATACAGAGGAGCATTTAACGTCAGGGAAAGTATTTTGTGGTTATTGAACTTGTTCAAGATGTGTGTGTGTGTGTATGTGTGTGTGTATGTGTATGTGTGTGTGCATGTGTGTGTGTGTATGCGTGTGTGTATGTGTATGTGTGTGTATGTGCGTGTGTGTGTGTGTGTGTATTCTGTGTCAAAACGTGAATGTGTTTCTTACTGTAGATCATAGTCAAAAAAGTTTGAAAAACTGAAACTAACCCAAACCTCAAACCCGGGAGTTGTTCTCTCTCAACGACAATCTTGTCAGTCACAACTATTAAACCTCTCTTTGATTGGCCAACTCTCTCCATCTCCACAGCCGCCACCCTGGCTGAGGTCACCATTATCTCAGCCCCTAACTGATTTCCCTGCCCTCAGCCTTGTCACACCCATCCGTACTCCACCCTGTAGTCAGTGGGATCTTTCTAAAGACAAATCTAGCCCTATCCTCCTGCAAACTCCCTAACTTGGTTTATGAGGCCTGGTATGTGCTGGCCAGTTCCCCATCCCTTTCTGAACACAAAGCCCAAAGGAGTTCCTTAACTTCCCAATCCCTCGTAGAGTCTGAAGTCACAGGGCTTTCTGGAAGCTCGGGTTGCATTTGCTACTCTGGGATGGGCAGGATAATGCAGTGGTAAGAACATTGCCTCTACAGTCAGATGCCTGGGTTCAAATCTTGGCTCCGTGTGACTCTGAGAGCTGACCTCTCTGGTTTGACCTCTCTACAGTGTTTCAGTCTGTAAAATGGGGATAATAACATTACCAACCTCTTAGGATAGTTGTCAGGCTTCACTGACTTCACAAATATTTATTCAGTGCCTGGTATGTGCTAGGCCCTAATTTAGGTGCTAAGGATACATCTGTGAACAAAATGAAGCTCCGTGTCCTCACAGAGCTTGCATTCTAGTGGGAGAAGGTGGACAATAAGCATGAGAAATACACTGGACGGTACAGTAGGATGGGGTGAGGCGTGTTATTAAATTGGTCAGTTGGCACTGGGCTCCTACATAGGTGAGATTTGTGCAAAGCCTCGAAGGAGCTGGGGGTTTGGTGGGCATGGGAAACATTAGAGCAAAGGCATCATGTGTGTGAGGACCCTCAGGGACGTGGCACGGCTGGAGGGGAGGGATGGAGGCAGGCCAGAGAGGGCATGGGGACCTGTGTGTGGAGGGCCTCCAGAACCTTGGTAGGATTTTTACTGCACATGACACAGGTGGTCATAGCAGAGTTTCGAACAGAGACATATCTGAGCTGACTTCTGTTTTAAAGAATCTCGCTGTTAGGTGTTGAGAATCAACTGTGAAGAGCCAGGATGGAGGCAGGTAGAGCCATCAGGAGGAAGCACAGTGGCCAGGAGAGAGCGGGGGTGGAGGCTCAGGCCAGGGAGCTGGACACAGATATGGGGAGAAATGATCAGCTTGGCATGCTTTGAAGGTAGAGCCAACAGGATTTCCTGATGGACTGGATGTGAGGTGGGAGAGAGAAAGACAGGAGTCAAGGATGACTCCAAGGGTTTTGGACTGAGCAATCGGAATGATGAATGCAGTTAATACATTTACAGCTATTAGATATGAGTTCTAAATTTCTTTTCGAAGAATCGATATGTCAGTATGTTCAATTCTTTGCCTTCTACTTTTAAACTTAACTTCCTCACAAAGCAACCTGTTTTGATTACCTGCTCCACCCTGATTCACTTCAATCACCTGCTCCACTCTGACTCATTCTGATTTCCTACTCTACCCTGACTCATTCCGATTACCTGCTCTGTCATAGCCATTTTTCCAGCCAAACCACTCACCCCATCACTCTCTTTAAATTAGCCAATCCGAATTAGTTTAGCCTGTGCGGTCTAATCCCAGCCAATAAGGGAAGGACACAATAGCAGGGGCCACGTGAGTCAGGGATAAGAACCCCTTCCCCTCCCTTGTCCAAGTGTGCGCTCATCATTGCTCCATCTGTGAGGGCATACCCTTCTATAGAAGTAACTTGCCTTGCTGGGAATTAAAAAGAAAAATTTATATTCTTGTGCTATTTCTTTTGCGGCACCAAAACTTTATTTATAACACAGCTTTTAGGACAGTCCTTGGCACATGGTGTTGAGATGATGTCGCGTTATTCCCTTAGATCCTTGACTATGTCTTCTCTCTAGGGTCTGGTCCTTCTCGTGAGCTGTTTTTCTCTTTCTCTGAAACTCTAGATCCCTCTCCAACCTCCTTTCTCCTTTGCCTGCTAACTCCTATTCACTTTCATGAACACAGTTTAGAGAACACCTCCTGAGGGAAGCCTTATTGACTGGACTTCATCCCAAGGACTTCGTGCAGATAACAGCTTACTCCCATTTTAAAAAGATTTTTTAAAAAAGTGATCCTTAGGGGCAAGTTCACTGATAAGTAATGTTTACTCATTCTTTTTTTCCCCCCATAGGGACAGATCTATAGATGTGGGAAGCAAAACGTTTGTGATTTCCAAGCACAATCTTATGGGGAAAGAGGAGAAGCAACAGGTTGGTGGTTTCATGGCTGACAGAACACAAAAGACAAATAAAACTCTATTAATCTGGAATCAAATAGAGACCCACAGATTTCTACACTTATCCCAGTCCAATTGAACATTTTATTTGTTATTTTCACAATGAACTACTGATCTGCAGAAATCACAGCTGAGAATAATTAATGTGCAGAGTCATGATTTAACATTAATCTGGATCATCCCATGAGCCAGCATAAACTGAGCCCCAAACCAGATAAAGACTTACAAGAAAGAAAAATTATAAGCCAATGTCACTCATGAACACAGACAGAAAAGTTGTAAACAAAATATTAGCTAATATAACTCAGTGATAAATTACAAGAATAATTCATTAAGACCAAGTGGGACTTACTCCAAGAATGCAACTTTGATAATCAATGTAACTTGTTGCATTAACAGAATAAAAGAGAAAACCACATACAATCTCAAGAGATGCAGAAAAATATTGATAAAAAGTGACACCTATTCATAATAACAACTTTCAGTGAACTATGAATATAAGGAGACTTCCTTCACCTAAAAATGACATTTACAAAAACACCTGCAGTTAACATTATATTTAACAGTGAAATGGTTAACATTTTCTGAGGCTGGAAACAAGATAAGTATGTCCATTATTACACTTGTATTTGACATCGTAGAGAGGTCAATAAGGCAAGAAAAATAAATAAAATTTGTAAAAATTGGAATGGAAGAAGTAAAACTGTATTTATTTGTAGATAACATGATTGTATAACACAGAATATTTGAGAAATATCTATAAATAAACTTCTAGATTCAATATTGAGCTTAAAAATATTGTTGGATACAAATTTAATATACAAAAATTTATTTCTACACACAGGCAACAAACTACCGAAAAACGACGTTTTAAAAATGTAACTTACAATAACAGTAAAACTATTAAATATCTACAAATACATTTGACTAAGGATGTACAAAAGACCTGTAGTGTGGAACTATAAAATATTGCTAAGATAAATTTAAAATACCTAAATATATAGAGGTTCCACATTCATAGTTTGGAAAATTCAATATTGTTACGATGTCAATTCTTCAAAACTTAACAAGATTATTATGGTACTGTAGTTGTGTTGTGTAAACTACTAATATCTTAAGTAGAAAGATGAAAAGATGAACCAATTGAAAATAATAACTACAACAACTTTTCAAGATGTAGACAGTACAATAAGATATAAACAAGAAAAAGTTAAAAAGTGGGAAGATGATGTTAAAGTGTAGAGTTTTTGTCAGTTTTATTTTTGTTTGTTTATGCAATCCATGTTAAGTTGTCATCAGTTTAAAATAATGGGTTACAAGATTATTTGCAAACTATGATAACCTCAAATCTAAAAACACACAATAGATACACAAAACTGTGTCTGTTCTCATGCCTATAATCCCAGAACTTTGGCTGGGGCAGGCAGAGCACTTGAGGCCAGGAGTTTGAGACCAGCCTGGCCAACATGGTGAAATCCTGTCTCTATGAAAAAAATAAAAATAAAAATAAAAATAAAAAATAGCCGGGTGTGGTGGTTCACACCTGTAATCCAAGCTACTTGGGTGGTTGAGGCATGAGAATTGCTTGAACCTGAGAGGCGGAGGTTGCAGTGAGCTGAGATCACGCCACTGCACTCCAGCCTGGGTGACAGAGTGAGACTGTCTCAAAAAGAAAAAACCAAAACAAACAAACAGAAAAAAACTAGAAATCAATAAGAAGAGGAATTTTGGAAACTATACAAACACATGGAAATTAAACAATGTTCCTGAATGACCATTGGGTCAATGAAGAGATTAAGAGAGAAATTGAAAAATTTCTGGAAACAAATTATAATGGAAACACAATGTACCAAAACCAATGGGATATGACAAAAGCAGTACTAGGAGGAAGATTTATAGTTATAAGTGCCTACAGCAAAAAAGTAGAAAAATTCAAATAAACAACCTAATGATACATCTTAAAGAACTAGAAAAGCAAGAGCTAAAGCCAAAGTTGGTAGAAAAAAAAAAAGAAAGAAAGAAAGAATAAAGATCAGAGCAGAAACAAATGAAATTGAAATGAAGAAAACAATACAAAAGATTGACAAAACAAAAAGTTGGTTTTTTGAAAAGATAAACAAAATTGACAAACCTTTAGCCAGACTAAGAAAAAAAGAAAGAAGGCTCAAGTAAATAAAATCAGAGATGAAAAAAGAGACATTATAACATTATACTCAAAGGATCATTAGCAGCTACTATGAGCAACTGTATGCAAATAAATTGGAAAAATTCAATGTCCCTTCATAATAAAAACCCTTAAAAAAGGGCATAGAAGGATCATCAATCAACGTAATAAAAGCCATTTACAACAGACCCACAGTATCATACTGAATGGGGAAAAACTAAAAACCTTTCCTCCAAGATCTGGAACATGACAAGGATGCCCACTTTCACCACTGTTATTCAACATAGTACTGGAAGTCCTAGCTAGAGTAATCAGGCAAGAGAATGAAATAAAGGTATCCAAATTGGAAAGGAAGAAGTCAAATTATCTCTGTTTACAGATGATATGATCTTATATTTAGAAAAACCTAAAGATTCCACCAAAAAGCTATTATTTCTCATAAATGAATTCAGTAAAGTTGCAAGGTACAAAATCAACATACAAAAATCAGCAGCATTTCTATATGCCAACAGTGAACAATCTGAAAAAGAAACCAAGAAAGCAATCTAATTTACAATAGCTACAAATAAAATGAAATACTTAGGAATTAACTTTACCGAAGAAGTAAAAGATCTCTACAATGAAAACTGTAAAACACTGACACAAGAAATTGAAGATACAAAAAAAAGGAAAGATATTCCATATTCATGAATTGGAAGAATCAATATTGTTAAAATGTACATATTACCTAAAACAATCTATAGATTCAATGCAATCTCTATCAAAAGAGTGACATTCCTCACAGAAATAGAAAAAACAATGCCAAAATATGTATGGAACCACGAAAGACCCAGAATAGCCAAAGCCACCCTGAGCAAAATGAACAGAACTGGAGGAATCACATTACTTGACTTCTAATTATATGACAGAGCTATAGTAACTAAAATAGCATGGCTCTAGCATAAAACCAGACACATAGACCAATGGAATAGAATAGAAAACCCACAAACAAATCCATACATCTACAGTGAACTCATTTTGACAAAGGTGCCAAGAAGAACCATTGAGAAAAGGATAGTCTCTTCAATAAATGGTGCTGGGAAAAGTGGATATCCATATGAAGAATAATGAAACTAGACCCCTATCTCTCACCATATACAAAAATTGAATCAAAATGGATTAAAGACTTAAATATGAGTCCTCAAACTATGAAACTACTAAAAGAAAACACTTGAGAAAATATCTAGGACATTGAACTGGGCAAAGATATCTTGAGTAATACCCCACAAGCACAGGCAACCAACACAAAAAAGGGAAAATGAGATTGCATCAAGTTAAAAAGCTTCTGCACAGCAAAGGAAACAATCAGCAAAGTGAAGAGACAAGCCACAGACTGGGAGGAGGTATTTGCAAACTACCCATCTGGCAAGGGAATAATAACCAGAACATAGACGGAGCTCAAACAACTCTACAGGAAAAAAATCTAATAATCCTATTAAAAACGTGCAAAAGATCTGAATAGACAGTTAAAAGAAAAAGGACATACAAATGGCAAACAGGCAAATGAAAAGGTACTCAACATCACTGGTCATTAGAGAAATGCAAATCAAAACTACAAAGAGATACCATCTCACCCCAGTTAAAATGGCTTATAGCCAAAAGGCACGCAATAACACATGCTGCCAAGGACATGGAGAACAGGGAACCCACATACACTGTTGGTGCAAATGTAAATTAGGACAATCACTACGGAGAACAGTTTGGAGGCTCCTCAAAAATCTAAGAAAACTAAAAATAGAGCTACCATATGATCCAGCAATCCCACTGCTAGGTATATACCCCAAAGAAAGGAAATCAGTGCATCAAAGAGATATCTGCACACCCATGTTTATTGCAGCACTGTTCACAAGAGCCAAATTTGGAAGCACCTAAGTATCCATTAACAGACAACTGCATAAAGAAAACGTGGTACATATATACAATGGGAGTACAATTCAGCCATAAAAAAGAATAAAAGCCTGTCATTTGCAACAACGTGGATAGAATTGGAGGTCATTTTGTTAAATGAAATAAGCCAGGCACGGAAGGACAAAATTGGCATGTTCTCACTTATTTGTAGGAGCTAAAAATTAAAACAATTGAACTCATAGAGACAGTAGAATGATAGTTACCAGAGGCTGGGAAGAGTAGTGAAAGAATGTCGGGGGAGGTGGGGATGGTTAATGGATGGAAAAAAAATAGAAAAAATGAATAAGAGCTAGTATTTGGTGACTATAGTCAATAACAATTTATTTGTATGTTTTAAAATAACCAAAAGATCAGCATCATAAGACAGGGCAAGAAAATAAAAGATTATAATTGGATTGTTTGTAACACAAAGAAAGGAAAAATGCTTGAGATGATGGACACCCCATTTACCCTGATGTGATTACTACACATTGCATGCTTGTATCAAAATATTTCATATACCCCATAAATATATACACCTACTACATACTCATAAAAATTAAAAGTTAAAAAAATGTAAAAAATTGACAAGCTGATTCCTGTAAACATATATATGGAACCAAAAGAACTAGAATAACCACGAGAATTTACACTGCTATCTCTCTCTCTCTCTCTCTGTCTCTCTCTCTTTGTCTCTCTGTCTCTGTCTCTCTCTCGGACAGAGTCTCACTCTGTTGCTCAAGCTGAAGTGCAGTGGCAGAATCATGGCTCGCTGCAACCTACACCTCCTGGGCTTAAGCAATTTTCTCACCTCAGCCTTCTGAGTAGCTGGGACTACAGGTGTGCACCACCATGCCTGGCTAATTAGAACCATTTTTTTTTTTTAGTAGAGACAGGTATGTTACCCAGGCTGATCTCAAACTCCTGGCCTCAAACAATTCCCCCACCTTGGCCTCCCAAAAATTATAGGCATTAGCCATAGTGCCTGGCCACACTGCCATCTTTCAAGATCGATGACAGAGCCGTACTATTTAAGAGAGTGTGATATCGTGATATTGGTGCAAGGATAAACAAAAAGACCAACGAACTGGACTAGAGTCCAGAAGTAGACTCACACATACGATCTCTTGATTTATGACACAGGTGCTGTTCAATTCAGGGGGGAATGGGTGGTCTTTTCAACAATGGTACTGGGGCAATTGGATATCAATAGAGAGAAAAAAAAATGAGCCTTGATCTATACCTTACTCTATACACAAAAGTTAACTGGAGATAGATCATAGTCCCAATAGTGAAAGGTAGAACCATGATGCTTCCAAGAGAATATCTTTGTGACCTTGTATATAAGGCAAGAGTTCTTAAAGAGCATACCAAAAGCAATACCACAGAAGAAGATTTTGATAAATTGGACTTTATTATCAAAGGTTATTATTAAGAAATATAACACACAAACCATGGACTGGGAGAAGATATTCACAACACATTTATCTGACAAAAGACTCAGGGCAGAACACACAAAGAGCAACAAGTCAATCAGAAAAAGTCAAACACCTTAAAATAACAGTGGGGGAGGGGCAAAGACTCAACAGGCACATTGTAAAGGAGACTATTCAAATGGCCAGAGAGCAAATGAAAAAGTTCTCGGCCGGGTGTGGTGGCTCACGCCTGTCATCCCAGCACTTTGGGAGGCCAAGGCGGGCAGATCACCTGAGGTCGGGAGATCGAGACCAACCTGACCAACATGGAGAAACTCCATCTCTACTAAAAATACAAAAATTAGCCAGGCATGGTGGTGCATGTCTGTAATCCCAGCTACTCGGAGGCTGAGGCAGGAGAATTGCTTGAACCCAGGAGGCGGTGGTTGTGGTGAGCCGAGATTGCACCATTGCACTCCAGCCTGGGCAGCAAAAGTGAAACTCCATCTTAAAAAAAAAAAAAAAAGAAAAAGAAAAAATTCTCAATGTCGTGGTCATCAGATAAATACAAATTAAAACTGCAGTGAGATACCACTACTATCCAGCCCCTGGAATAGTTACGATGAAAAATAATGGCAAGATGAAAGTGCTGGCTAAGATTGGAACAACTAGAGCTCCACTTTATGGGAGTATAAATTGGCTCAACCACTTTGGAAAACTGTTTGGCAGTATGTACAAAAATCCACCACACACCTACTCTCATGGGTTAGCAATGCCACTCCTAAGTTTTCAAGTTTTCATAAATGCCTGTTGATATATTAACCTAATTCATAATAGCAAAAAACTGGAAACCTAAATGTTTACTGTCAGAGGAATAGATTGTGGTGTTTCTATACATTGGAATGCTACATAGCAATGAAAAATGCAAACTATGTTCACGGTCTTGCTCTGTCCCCAGGCTGCAGTGCAATGGCACGATCATAGCTCACTATAGCCTCAAATTCCTGGGGTCAAGGCATTCTCTTCCCTCAGTCTCCTGATTACCTGGGACTACAGGCACACACCACAGCGCTTGGCTAATTTTTAAATTTTTTTTTTATAGCGACAGGGGTCTCACTTTGTTGCCCAGGCCGGTCTTGAATTCCTGGGCTCAAGCAATCTTCCTGCCTCAGCCTCCCAAGGTACGAGATTACAAGACTGAGCCACCACACCTGGCTATATTAATCTTAATACATGGCGTGGATGACTCTTACAGACACTATGTTGAGCAAAAGATGCCAGAACAAAAGGACACATACTGCAAGTTTACATTTATGTGAAGTTCAACAGCAGGAAAAGAGAACTCTATACAAATTGATGTCAGACGAGTGGTTTTCTCTGGATGGTAGAGATGGGTTGACTGAGAAGAGACATGAGAGAACCCTCTGGAGTGCTGGAAATGTTTGTATCTTGATCTGGGTGGTGATCACATAGGGAAATACATAGACAATAATACACTGAGCCTTACACTCAAGATTTGTGTGTGGAAGTTACTTCAATGTAAAAAATACTAAGGGATAATAATCATTTAATTTGGACAGACTTGAATGCTGGATGAACACCAACAAGATGAAAATCAACAGATTTAATTATAAGGCTTCATATTTAGGTTTAAAGTTTAGTTGTTTAGTGCATGTGATGGAAGCAACCTGACCTGCAAAAAGTCACGTTCAAAAGATCTGGGAACCTTCATTGAGCACTCGCTTGTCGGGCTGTATTGGGCTATCACTGTCAGGAACAGAGGAGGTCTGTCCTACTGCGCTCATGGGAGCAGTGTCCGGCCTCAGGAAGGAGCGTCCTACTGTGATGCGTAATGAAGTTAGACCTCATCAGCTAAACGATGATTTTCAGACAGTGGCCACATTTTAAGAGAGGTGTTAAGAGCTGGCAGGAATCCTTTGACCCTGTTTTAATTTGGGTTTTTAATCTCAAGCAGGTGACTGGGGTTGCTGCCCTTTGATGACCACATGTTGTGGGTGGATTGCTGTTTCTCTCTCACAGGCTCATGTTAGGCTGCTTGACTCGGGATGATCACACTGCCTTCCTCGGCATCTCTTGCAAGTGTCCTCTGAGACCAGGTTAAAAACTTCCTTTTTTAACATGGATCCCATTAGGATGTCAAAGGAGACACATGTGGTCATGTGTCCTCCTTCAAAGGGTGGCCCCTTTCAGGGCCTATGGGCCCTTTGTTTCCCACCTCCTAAAAGAGGCAGGAAGGAGAAGGTGAGCAGAGAGAGTGAGACGTCATTAGAGGAGTGATAACAGGTAAGAGAGGAAGGTGTGGTTGAACTTTGCCCCTGCTGCCTCTCTTCAAAGGGTGGATTAGTGCTGGCAGCCAGAGGGGGACAGAAAACCCAGCAGAGGGGCCCCTCGTTGTCTTCACTTGCTCTGCACCAACTAGCCATGCCTTGGGCATTTAGGAAGATGTGGATGAACTCCGCACAGAATGTGTCAAGACCACAGTATCTGGCCCTCCCTGGCAATCCCACAGCAGGAGATGAATGGCTGCTATTTTCAACGATCTTGAGCTGGGTTTGCTGCACTTTATGTTTAGGGCTGTGCATGCTCGGCTCTGAGTGGTGTCTGCGATTATGCTGTGAATATGGAGTGACTACTGTGTGCCAGGTGCTGTACTGGCACTGGAACAATCAAGACAAAGAATGGAGGGTGGGAATGGGGTGGCCTATCACCAATACTTGTCCATCTTACAGCAAACACAGTCCTTTTCACATAGTTTCATCAACTCTTAGGTCATTCTCCAGCAATTAGGAAACCCTGCCCTGAGGAGCAGGTTATTGACACCTCGGCATTCCATGGATGCTTGAAGACAGCAGCAGAGAAAACTGAAGTTTTCTCGTGGGCCAGCCCAGTGATTCTCAACTGGCCTGGTAAAGCCACACAAGAACCACTGGCTCCTTCCAGAGTGTTGCAAACACATGGAATGCATTTCTGCTGTTACCGAGTTCATGTATTATCAGGAGAAAGGGATGAAAGGCATGACAATATGAAGCTATAGCCAAAAATGTTTTCTTGTGTTCTGGAACATGCAAGAACATGAACTCAAAATCTAAATGATCTCTGGGATGCCTTGAGAGATGATCAACAGTTCTGAAACAGTCACGCGGGCTGAGGGGCCAGCTGAATAGGATGAGGTGCTTCCAAGGACTCCAAGATATAGTGTTATACCTCAGTGCTTATAATGCGAGTAGAGAGAGTCAACTTGCTTACGCCAACTAGGCTGCAAAAATATTCATATCGAAAAGAGGACCACGGTCACAAAGACTAGGTACCACTGTTACAAACATTGTTTCTAATTCTCACACAACCAGGCATGGATGAGGACAGACACTGTGCAACTTGTCCCCTTCTCACCTGGAGACATGAAAGACCTGGTACTGCCCCCTCATTATATTATAATCAACTGAGACTCAAGAATTCTGTCACTTGGATAAACCCAAATTCTATACTTGAGGCTATTTTCAATTTATGTCTATCGCTATCTGGCTGTACAAAGATTTGAACCAAATAGGGTTTATATTTTGGTGGTTTGAAACAGTAAAGGTGTTCCTTTCACTAAAAATAGAATATAAAAAAACTAAAATATAAAAAAAATACCGAAAATGAAAACAGTAGTGGTCTTACTATTCTACATGTCGGTTTTCATTCATTCCCTCTGCCGGTAGAAGGTGGTCATAGAGATGACATCCTCTTCCCTCTCTCTGCAGGAGAGTGTGACTGGCCTGAGAGAACGGCCTGCAGGTGAGGTTGTGAGATGTGTCCACCACTCGAGGGGTCAACTCAGGGGCATGCGGTGGCTAAAAACAAATTTGGGCTCTACCTGCCTAGTCAGCTTCAGTTACTGGAAAGGGGCCTCTTCTAATTATGGCAGTCCTGCCTGACAGAGTTCCAGCATTTTATCCACTGGGGAGGAGGAGGAAGCCAGGCGCTTGGGACTGTGCTTCTATCAGCCCGACAGCCGGCAGCGAGGGCCCCTCCTGAGCGGGGAAGGGAATCTGGGGGCTTGTTAACTCTTATCTTTGGAGGAAACTCTCCAACAGATCTCAGCAGAGTTTCTGGCCAGAAGCAGCGTTCAACAAGGACAAGGGTGTTCCTGATATCGCACTTGACATGCTTGGCTGCAAGAAGAAATTTTCCTGAGGGGGCCTAAGAGGGAGCTTGTTCCCTGTACCTGAAACTCCAAGTGGCTCTGTGGGATGCTGGTGGGACTCCGTGGCTCCCTGTGGCTGCCAACGGTCACATGAACTGGGCATCAAACAGACCTTAGGGATTAGCTAGTCTAACGTATTTTACACAGGAGGAAACTGAGAATCAGGAGGTTAAAGGATTGTCTGAAGGCCACTCAACTAACAAGAGGTAGTAAATCCGGAATCTGATTTCATTTCTTTAAACTAAAATCAAAGACATTTCACCATACTACTGGGCTATTGCTTAGAAGAGGGGAAATGGGAAGAAGAAAGGGAATGTCATAAGAAGGAGATTGGGGCAGAGAAAGACAGGGAGAATCAGGACTCAGTGACTTGACTTCCATGGAATGTTCTGGAATATATTCATTGAGAGACAAGAATTGATTTTATGGTTTATTTCTCTATTCTCATGCCTAAATTGTAGATATTAATATCCTGGTTTACACACTTATTTCTACTTCTGCCACCACAAAAGTTAGGGCAAGATGGCATAAATATCAGAGCAAGCTTTTACTAATTTCTTTTTGTTAAAAAGAATATATAAAGATAGCTTCCTGCTGAACCAAGAGTCTAGTAAGACACAAAATATAAAATCATTTTCAACAAGGTCTTGAAATTTTAGAAAAAACTCTGCAAGGCAGAGAGAAGTACATTTGAGCATTGAGAATCAATACCACTTAATGCTATTCCTGCGTTCCCAAGGCATCACAAGACACTCAGTACTTTTAAAGATGTTAGAATTAAAACTTAGCTACCATGTTGGAAATGAAGCTCAGTGTGTTGTACTGATTAAATGTAATGCCCTGGATCTGGCTTTTCCAGGACTTACCCATGTCCAGACATTAGAAAAGCAGGTGAAATGGGAGACCTGCGGGGAACAGGCATCCCATGGCAGCTGTCACCTGGGAATTCCAATGGGCAGCCCATCCTGCCACAAGAAGATTCCAGTTCAGACTGGAGGGTTTCCTATGCACAGCAAAGACTTTTCGCCATACTGCTGGGCTATGGCTTAGAAGAGGGGGACGTTAAAAGAAGAAAGTGGGTGTTATAAGGAGATTGGGAGAGAGAAGGAGAGGGAGGTCACATAAAACAAAAAGGCCTCAAAATAGAGAGGAGGGCAGGCAAATGAGGTTGCACACCTGTGTTTCTGGTTTCACTGCCCTCTGCAGTCTGTTTGTGCTTGCAGGAAGAACTTCTGCCTTGCTCAGAGCTGTAGACCTGTAATGTGAATGGACCTTTCTCAAGAAGTGCACAGCTAAAAAAAGTTGGCAAGGTTTGACTGAAGCCATGAGAGCTTCCCTAGGTCATGCATGGCAACCACTCTCACAACTTAAATCGTGCTGCACATGTTTGAACATCTGAGTGTTTTCATTTACTCAATGTTTGATTTAAAAGAAAGAGAACCAGGAACTCCAGGTGAACGGTTTTCAAAAACTGTCAGTGGAGAAGTACTGGTTACAAGTGTAGGAACGAGTTCAAGGGGAGCAGTTTTATGGCAAGTCTGCCGAGGCCCCCTCTCTCCGCAATGGGTGCCAGCAGGCGGGTCCCTGTGGCCCCCACACAAGGGGGTCTGACCCACCTGTATCCCTGAACTGAGCTTTCCTTGCCAATTAGCTCTACAATGAGCCAACATGCTCTTTTCTTCCTTGAATAGGAGGCTTCTGCAGTTACAGAGGACAGGAAGGTTTCCAGTGACTAATTTGCCTATAACTTTAGTTATCTTCACCAGTGCTAAGGAGTTTGTGGTTTCACAGTGACTCATCCTGCAATGTTCACAGCTGTGTGGAGAGCGAGTGAAGCAGCCCCTGAGAGGCTGAACCTGGGGCAGCCAGGGTGCTGGGTGTTGATGATTCTGGATAAAACCGCCCACCACGTCCATCGCATGGCTTCGGATGTGCCTCTTGTGTGTCAATGGTCTGGCTCAACCTGTGCTTGGAGAGGTGACCTCTGTGTTACTCATGAGGACCTGAGGGATGGCACTCCATGCTGCCACTCCAGACCAGAACCCACATCTCCAAGGCAGTAGGCTTAGTGTTTTGACACATCCCTGACATGCCCATCTGACCAGACCAAGCTAACATGGGCCAAAGACTGGCCTACCTCTTATCACCCTTCCCACAGCTCCCGAACTCTAGGCCTTGATAGGAGGCCAAGAACAAGAAGTTCTGCCTCTGATTGTGACCATTTCTGCTGAGTCATCTGGACTCAGCTCCACTTTCCACAGATATTTGAAAAAGAGCTGCGCTATGGCTTCATTAGGTACTGTACCTGACAGCAAAGAAGAGCTCACTGAAAATGTCTAAATAAAAACATCCAAGTCCTGACGTACCAGGATGACTGAGCTTCTATAAATGCCAAGAAGCCTGATTTGGGTTTGATAAGCTGTGGCTGCACCATCACAGAGCAGTTTCAGGAAGCACTGAGGACATTGATAGAGACCTACAAGGTCCACATGGAAAATGAGCAAGATGAAGCAACATTGCACAGACTCCAGTGCCCCAAAAATGGTGAATGAGAAAGCATGACGTTAAGAATTGCTGCTCTGGATCCAACCCATAGTCTGCTCCAGCCAGTGTTCTGGAGTTTGGAAAAGAATATTTCACAGGATGATATTTGAATTCACACATTTGTTCAGTGTTGATGTATGTCAGGGAGCTCCCTGTTGCATCACCCCCACCTCCAGCGAATACGCTCTATGGATCCCTCATGGGATGCTTACAGCTCATGTCAAATTTCAGAGCTAAATCCAGTTTCCCAAATCAGAGCCCTTCTCCACCAGGCTGTCCAGGGACAAAACTCACGTAACTCAAGCCTGAATCTGTGAGCAGAGATGGGCTCTCCCTGTTGGAGAATGAGAGCATGCATTATTTAAGTTCCTTTTCACTTAATTTATCAAACTAATATGCCGAGGTATTTTCTGTATCACAAGGGACCGTTTGGTAACAGCTTGCATGGAGTAAGCATTTAATGTTTACCGAGTGAATGTATAATAAAGCTGAATCGCTGAACGCTTAAGTAAACATGGCCTATTAGAGGGAAGGCAACGTGGTGTCAGTAAGGAGAAATCACGTCTCACTAATCTCCTTGAGTTCTTTGAGCAGATAAATAAGCATATGGATAAGAGGGAACCACAGAACCCAATTTAATTTGACTTTGAAAAACCTGTGAGAAAATCCCACTTTAAAGACTGTTTTTAAAAAAATTGAGTCACTAAGGGTTGTTTTACCATCGATATGGAATTGGCTTAAAGACCATAAGCAAAGCTACACATAAGTGGATGCATTCCCAGATGGAAAACTATAAACACTGGGGTTTCCTGGAGAGCTCATCTGCGATGGGTCTTTTTACGTGTTTGTGAATGACCAAGACGAAGAATACTGCATTGCAACTCCAGGTTCAAGTAATGCCGCATTCTTCTGGGAGGAATGTCAAGTTGATGGAAATTCCATTCAGTTGGGACAAGAATATATTGGATGCTGAAGAGTCAATATGTGTTTATGTCATGGGGTATAAAAAAGAAGTACAAGATACAGTTCTTGGCCTTAAAGAGCTAATAATCAAGCTAGACTGAAAGCCATATCCTCCTTTACTATAAATAGTAGAAGGCACAAAGGGATCAACTGTGACAATGAGTGATGCACGTGGTGAGTGCTGCCAGAGTTCAGGGAAGGGGAAAAGTGCGTGTGGATGGAGGCAGGAAAGGCTTCCTGGAGGAGGCAGAATCTGAGGAGTGTCGTGAAGAACAGCAAGAGTTTGGATGGGTGTGGAAGAGGTGGAGGGTTTTCTTGTGAGAAGCACTAATGTGTCACCTGCCAAGTACTGTGTAGAGGGAGAGGTTATATGCATGATCCCATCTGGCTTTCCGACAGCCCAGTAAGGTGGACCATATCCCCCAACTCCAGGCCTTGAGAGGAGGCCAAGAATAAGAAGTTCTGCCACTGGTTGTGACCATTTCTGCTGAGTCATGTTGATTCAGCTCCACTTTCCACAGATATTTTTAAAAAGAGCTGCCCTGGCTCTTTTTTAAGTTAAGAAATGTGGCCAGGTACAGTGGCTCAGGACTATAATCCCAACACTTTGGTAGGCCAAGGTGAGAGGATCACCTGAGGCCAGGAGCTTGAGACTAGCCTTGGCGACATAGTAAGACCCCATCTCTGCCAAATATTTTTTTAAAAAAATTAGCCAGGCATGGTGGTACACATATGCAGTCCCAGCTACCTAGGAGGCTGAGATGGGAGGATCACTTGGGCCCAGGAGTTTGAGGCTGCAGTGAGCTCTGATCACACCACTGCACTCTAGCCTGGGTGACAGAGCAAGACCCTGTCCCCCCGAAAAAAAAGGAATGTGCTCAAGTTCACGTCATAATCAATATGAGCCCCACTGTTACACTGCCTTCAATTCTGGGGCAGTGTCAGCATGAGCAAGGCAAAGGTTCAGGCCCCTCCAGAGCAGGTGAGGGTGAGCAGGGAGAGGCTGGAGTGACGATTTGTATTGGGGAGCAGTGAGAGACAGTGTTAAGCCATGTTATCAGGGTTGATCATTTAGCCTCTCTGAACCTTAGTTTCTTTGTCTATAAAATAGAGATGATAATTGTATCCATCTCATAAGTTCTTGTGATGACAAGGACACACTCTGGATGGCTCACCTAGTTCAGAACACAGGGAAGGGGACTCTCTAATTTCTTTAAGACTTAGCCCCAAGCACCTCACACAATGGATCTAAGTCACAAGGGCCCTTAATTGTCTGGGGAACTTGGACTTAGTCCTGAAGGCTTAATCCTGTGCTGAGTGGAAGAGGAAGAAAACTGGAACTATACTCTGGAGTTTGGG
Organism: Macaca nemestrina; assembly: GCF_043159975.1. Taxonomy (NCBI): domain Eukaryota; kingdom Metazoa; phylum Chordata; class Mammalia; order Primates; family Cercopithecidae; genus Macaca; species Macaca nemestrina. The sequence goes on from NC_092128.1 coordinate 19,081,935, forward strand.
GCCCTGGACCTAGTCTGGGTGGAGGGGTGGGTGAGGGGATGGTGAAAGAAATTAGGAACGGCAGACAAATGGCTTGGAGGAGAAATTGACCAAAGTTGAGGTCAATGTTATTGAGTCCCCCCTGCTTGAACATGTGCATTAAGTATGTCTGCCCCTAGCATGTGAAATCATTGACCTCTTCTAGGTCAGCTCTCAGGGTCACATGTCCTGGTGTCATGGGAGGAAATATGGAGACACCAGTTGGCAAGTGCCATCTCATGGCTTAGGGGCTCGGACAGTCTCAAGCGCTATGGCAGGCTCCTGTGAGTGCCTTTGCTGCTTGCTAGAATGTAGCTTGGTGGTCCATGCACTTTGACTTACTGTCTTCTCCAACTTCTTTACTCAGCACTCCTTGCTGAGGCTGATGGAGCAACAAGCTATAGCTACAGCTGCATTGAATCATCAGAATCGGTTTCTTGACAGACGGCTTTCAGGGGACTTTGAGCAAGGAGATAGCAACGCAGTGTTTGGGAAAGAGAATCTAGAGGCAGCAGAGAAGCAGTTAAACTTCTGCAATTCCTTCAACCATCCTGAAGGATGGAGGTAGCAGGCCAGCCACCCCCCTGCAGGCCACATCCCTCTAGAGGTCACATGATGTCTGGAGTTGGGCATGATGCTCTGGGGCTGGAAGAAGATGAGCATATTTTGGGTGAGTGGCCAATTACTCCATTCAACCTTGACATCCAGAAATGTCACTAAGGCAGCTGTGACAGCTGTGGCAGTAAAAAGAGCTCTAGACTTAAGTTGAGAGATGGCACGTGAATCCCTGCTCTTCCTCGTGGTAAGCCATGTTACCAGGGTTGATCATTTAGCCTCTCTGAACCTTAGTTTCTTTGTCTATAAAATAGAGATTATAACTGTACCCATCTCATAAGTTCTTGTGATGACAAGGACACACTCTGGATGGCTCACCTAGTTCGGAACACAGGAAAGGGGACTCTCCCTAATTTCTTTAAGACTCAGCCCCAAACGCCTCCCACCCAATAAGCTTTCCTCTGTCCGCATCCTGGTGGCCTGGGCTCCCCACCTCAGGAGCACTCACCACACTGCATTGTGCTGGTCCCCTTCCTTGTCTGCCTCCCTCACTAAAGCGAGAGTTCCTCGAGGGACACTGTCTCTTTACAGTCGGCACCTACACAGTGCCTGGCATATGGCAGGTATGCAAAACTTTGCCCAATAATCAACAAAAGAATGAATACATTACTTACTTCCCTAAAAAAATGAAAAGTGAGGTCTAATGGGACCCCCAAAAATGGCTGGCATGGTGATTCTCTGAATTCTCACAAACATGTTTATTAATTCACTTTAGACTTTTTCCAAGAATCAACATAAAGTTTACAGGTCTTCTCTGCTAGAATGCCTATCTCCTTATTTTTGGAAAATGGATAGCACTGATACCCATCATTTTTTCATTCTTTATTTCATTTATTTATTTATTTAAGTTTTTTGAGACAGGGTCTCTGTCACCCAGGCTGGAGTGCAGTGGTGCGATCTCAGTTCACCAGAGCCTCCCACTCCCAGCCTCTCAGATCCAAGCATTCAAGCAATTCTCACGTCTCAGCCTCCCAAGTAGCTGGGACTACAGATGTGTGCCACCACACCCGGCTAATTTTTGTAATTTTCTAGAGACAGGGTTTCATCAAGTGGGCCAGGCTGGTCTCAAACTCCTGAATCCAAGCAATCCACTCACCTTGGCTTCCCAAAGTGTGGGGACTACAGGTATGAGCCACCGTGCCTGGCCTGATCGCTGCCATTTTCCGTCACTTCTTCTATCCTTTGGGATTTCTCATCAAAGATAAATAGTAGGACATTTACTTTTCAAAAACAAAGGGATATGTACATGCATGTAGGCTGGAAACTTGAACTAATATAAAGGAGCCCTCTTAAAGCTTCCTTCTCTTACTTGGGGACAAATTTCTTTCCTAATTTGCTTGTCTTCCCTTTCCAGCCTTAGTACTCTTATTCTTTCTGGGAAAGATGTAAGTGCAAGAACCTCAAAATTTTGCTTTCCAACTGATACTTACTAGCCTAGCTCATTCTCCGTCAGTCACTTGGCCTGTGCCCTCTGGATTCCCCCAGCTTTGAACCCAGCTTTAGAAAACCCTCTTGGTTTTAGCATTTTTAACAGCCTCAGCTTCCCTTGAGCTTTAGCTTTCTTGAAGCATTTCTTAAATGTAAATGCTACTCTTTTGTACCAGTCCCATAGATCTCTTTTGAAAAACCGAATTCACTGAGGAACTTAGTTTTGAGTGGAACTGACATAAACCTGATCAGAGGCCTGATTGCATCCCTGTTGGATCTGACATGCAATGCCTCCATCTGAGAACGATTCTCCATCCATCTATACACAGAAAGAAAACTACGTACCATTCTGTTGGTAAAGTTACTGAAGTTCTCAACCAACACCTGCTTGATCATGTCTGGCTCAGAAATAACAATAAACATCCGACGACCAAGATAGTACCTGGGAGGAATAAAAAATGCATTAAAATGTGTTGCATTTACCCATTTCTCCTTTCCAAAAAAGAATTCACAGTGGCTTAGAATGAGGGATAAAAGATAACCAGGAAGTAAAGGTATGGAAGTCAGGAAGTAAAGTATGTTCTGATCATAAGCAACCATACAGCTGTGATGATCTAACATCAAATTTCTTTCCATCAGCACTCATGGAATGCTACCTTCCACTGGTCCCTGGAGACTCTGGGTTGAATAAGATACACTCCCTGCCCCAAGGAGCTTATTACAGCCTAATAGGAAAGACAGAGCTATACATGTAAATGCAATAATAAGGGGTTCATAAGATCCAGTAGTAAGACAAGGAACATGGAAGAGGTCGGTGTTATCCATATTTCCCCAAAACGGAAAGATAGGAATTCTAGCAAGAGAAGACCAATAACCTTTATACTGATTCTCAGGAGAAGTCTAAAGTGAACTAATAAACAGACGCTTGTGAGGAAAGATTAAACCTGTTTGGGAAGAACTGAATATCTGGTCACCACACTTACATATAAAGGAGCTCAACAGGTACTTTTTAATATTTTATTTTTATTTTTGTGATGGAGTCTTGCTCTTTTGTCCAGGCTGTACTGCAGTGGTGCTATCTCAGCTCACCGCAACCTCTACCTCCCAGGTTCAAGCGATTCTCCAGCCTCAGCCTCCTGAGTAGCTGGGATTACAGGTGCCCATCACCATGCCCAGCTAAGTTTTGTATTTTTAGTAGACACAGGGTTTCACCTTGTTGGCTGGGCTGGTCTTGAACTCCTGACCTCAAGTCATCCACCCACCTCGGCCTCCCAAAGTGCTGGGATTACAGGCATGAATCGCCGTGCCCAGCCCTCAACAGATGCTTAATGACATTAACGAAAATATCGACGAAAGGCTCAGCCAGTCAACTGGTGGCATGAACTCTAACTGGAGATAGTGCGTAAATACACGTCATATTATACTTACGAAAGTACCGGGGGCACAAAAGCAAATCAAGACCCAGTCACAGTTTCCAAGGGTCTGACCATCTGACAGGAGAGATAATTAGGCAATTAACATATAGCGTGATGTTCTGGCAGGCATGAGTGACCTCAGAGGCACACCCAACTTAATGCTTGGAGAAGAGAGAGTGAAGGCTTCCCAGAGTTGGTGCTTCCCAAGCTGAGTTCTGGAAGATGAGCAAGAGTTAGTCCAGGAAGAAGGGGTGACAAAGGAGGTGAGGGTGTGCTGGCTGGAGGAATCGGCTAGAGCAGTTGAGCCAGGGACAGGCCTGCTTGGGGGAACCATGAGTGCCCGACTACCAACTGTGCAAAGCAAGCCAGAGTGATGACAAGCGGCCCACTGTGTAATGACATGTTTTCAGTGTATGAAATTATACTTTCAGGGATGTAATTTGATCACTGGTGTATCCAGCTCAGAGCAGTAAGGAACAGATTTTAAAGGGGAAAGTCACACTGAAAAGCAGCCAATTTTCCTCTGGCACTTATTTACCAAGAACTTTTCATAAACCCAAATTACATTAATTGTTTTAAATTCTTCTCCTTCTCATTGACTATGGAAAACAATAAAAATATTTGTCTGGCACATATTAGGCACTTGGAAAATATTTACCTGAGTCATCGTATTTTCCAAAATTGTCAGGAAAATCTTTGGGAAACAGGAATTCAACAGATGTGGTACAAAGAAAGACAAGAATACTACCTAGCTTTTGTGTTTGTTTGTTTGTTTTTACTGATTTTAACCAAGAAAACCAAAAACAACTCAATAAGGCCATAAACCAATGCTTTTATAAAATTTGTGGTGAGGGTCATGGAGTCTTTTGAGAATCTAATGAAAACTGTGGACACTTACAGCATTCTGTATACAATTTAAGAAGTCCTTGGATCTCTCAACCCCACTCCAGAGCAATGTTTCTCAAATATACAATGTGCTTAAAAGTCACCTTGGCTTGAAGAAATAACAGCTGAAAATTTCTGAATTTTGCAAAAGACATAAACCTACATATTCAAGAAGCTGAGTGAATCTCAACTGAGATGAACCCAAGGAAATCCATGCCAAGATACATCATAGTTAAACTTCTGAAAACTAAAAAAGAAAGAAAAACATCGTGAAAGCAACTGGAGAGAAATAATGTATTATCTGAAGGGAACACCAGTTCAAAGGACAGCAGGTTTTTTGTTTTTTTTTAAAATCAGGAACCATGGAAGCCAGAAGGAAGTGGTACATTTTTCAAGTACTGAAAGGAAATAACTATCAATCACAAGTCATCTATTTGGTGAAAGTATCCTTCAGGAGAAAAGTGGAAATAATGGCATTCTCTGATGAAGGAAAACTAAGAGATTTTGTCACTAACATATTTACCCTTAAAGAATGGCTGAAGGATGTTCTCCAAACAGAAAGGAAGAAGAAAGTTTGGAACTTCAGAAAGGAAAGAAGGACAATGAAATGGATAAAAATAATAGACTATCCTTCTCAGGAGTCTCTTAAGTCATACTTGATGATTGAAGCAAAAATTACACTACCATATGATGTGGTACTCAATGTACTTAGGGGATATACTTAAGACAATTATATTTAAAAAGTAAGGAGGCTAAAGGGACCAAAATGGAAGTAAGATTTCTACATATCACTCAAAATGATAAGGCATTTATACTCATAGATTGTGATAAATTATATATGTGTATTTACACAAGAACTAAGAAAAACTATTTAAAAATTATAATAAGCTAAAATGGAATTTTGAAAAATGTTCAAGTTATCCACAAAAAGGTAAGAAAAATGAAACAAGGAGCAGAAGGAATAAAAGAGAACAAATACACTACTATAATGGTGAATATAATGTAATACCTAGGTAACAATATATCAAAATGTGTGGCTGCAGCTAAAGCAATGTGGAGAGAGAAATTGATAGCACTAAATGCTACTTTAGAAAAGAGGAAAGATCTTAAATGAATAATCTATGTTCCTATCTCAAGAAACTAGAAAAAGAAGAACAAAGAACCTTATCAAGCACAGGGAAGGAAATAATTAAAAAACAAGTGCAGAACTCTATGAACCTGAAAACAAAAACCATAGAAAAATTAATGAACAAAAAACTGGTTCTTTGAAAAATATCGATAAAATGGATAAACCTCGAGCAAGACTAACAAAGATAAAAGAGAGAAGACAAAAAACACCAACATCAGGAATGAAATGGGATATCACTACAAATAATGCAGCTATTAAAAGGATAAGGGACTACTACAAACAACTTTAGACTAATATATTTAAAAACTAGAAGGAAATTGACCAATTCTATGAAAATCATAAACTACTAAAGCTCAACCAAGATGAAGTGGGCAATCTGAATAAATACAACCACAAACAGTTAATAATTTTAATTAAATTTCAGAATTTAATTATTTATATTTTTTATTTGAATTCATAATTTAAAATTTCCTGAAAAACACATCTCCAGGCCAGGATGGTTTCACTGGAGAATTCTACCAAATATTACAAGAAGAATTAACACTAATTTTACAATATCTTCCAGAAGATAAAAGAGGAGGGAACACTTCACAACTCAATTTATGAGGACAGGTTTACTCTGATACCGGAACCAGCCAAAGATAGTACAAGAAAACTATAGACCAGTATCCTTCATGAGCTTAAACAGAAAAATCTTCAACAAATCAAATTTAGCACTGTATAAAAAGACTTATATATCAAAACCAAGTAGTATTTATTCTAGGCGTCCAAGGCTGATTCAGTATTTTCAAATCAATCAATGTAATTCACCATATTAATTGCCTGAAAAATAAAAAATTATGTGATTATATCAGTTGACATGAGAAAGCATTGACAAAATCCAGCACTTGTTCATGATAAAAACTCTCAGGAATAGAGAGGAGTTCCTCAACTTGATAAAGGGCAACTACAAAAACCTTACAGCTAACATCATACTTCATGTGAAAGACCGAATGCTTTTCCTTAAGATGGGGAACAAGGCAAGAAGTCCTCTTTCACTACTCTTATTTGACATAGTATTGGAAGTTCTAGCCAGTGCAATAAGGCAAGAAAAATAAATGAAAAGCATATAGACTGAAAAGGAATAAATATAATTGTCCCTATTTTGAGATGACATGATATCTACAGAGAAAATACTAAGAAATTTAAAAACAATCTTAGAACTAATAAGTGAGTTCAGCAAGGTTGCAGGATTCCAGATCAACATACAAAAACAAAAACAAAAACAAAATCAATAGCATTTCTATATGCTAACAATGAACATGTGTCAACCAAATGAAAACACAATGCCATTTACAATGTTGATGACAGAAATAAAAGAAGACCTAAGTAAGTGGAGAAACATATCATGTTCATGGATTGGAAGACTCCACAATGTAAAGATATCAATTCTCCCAAAACTGGCATATCAGTTTAATGTAATTCCAATCAAAGTCTCAGCAAGAATGTTTGTAGGCGTAGACAAACTTGTTCCAAAACTTATATGGAAAGGCAAACAACTTCAAATAACTAAATCAATTTTGAAAAAAGAATAAAGTGGGAGGAACCAGTCTACTAGATCCCAGGACTTGGCTATAGTCGTCAAGACTGTGTGGTATTGGCAGAAAGACAAACACATAGATCAATGGGACAAAATATAGAACCCAGAAGTAGACCCACATATATATGCTCAACTGATAATTTTGATAAAGATACAAAAGCAATTCAGTGCAGGAAGGGTAGGTTTTTCAACAAAAGATGCTAGAGTAGGCTGGGCACTCTAGCATAGTGGATCATGCCTGTAATCCCAGCACTTTGGGAGGCTGAGGCAGGTGGATAACTTGAGGTCAGGAGTTTCAGACCATCCTGACCAACATGGTAAACCCCATCTCTACTAAAAATACAAGTAACTATCCGGGCATGGTGGCACATGCCTATAGTCCCAGCTATTCGGGAGGCTGAGGCAGGAGAATTGCTTGAACCCGGGAGGTGGAGGTTGCAGTGAGCCAAGATCAAGCCACTGCATTACAGACTGGGAGACAGAGTAAGACTCTGTCTGAAAAAAAAAAAAAAAAAGACGCTAGATCAATTGACATCCATAGGCAAAATATGAACCTCACACCTTATGCAAAAAATGAACTCAAAATGGCCTACAGACTTAAATGTAGAATATGAAACTATAAAACTTTTAGAACAGTAAAAAAAAATCTTTGAAATTTAGAGCTTGGCAAAAAGTTCTTAGATTTGACACTAAAACATAATCCATAAAGGATAAAAATCCAAAAGTTGAACTTGATCAAAATTAAAAATTTTTGCCCTTTCAAAGACACTGTTAAGAAGAAGAAAAGACATGCTACAGGCTAAGAGATAATATTTGCAAACACATACCTGACAAAGGACTTGCCTCTGGATTCACAACAGAATTCTACAGACATTCAAAGAAGAATTGGTACCAATACTTTTGACACTATTCCACAAGATATAAAAAGAAGGAACCCTCCCTAACTCATTCTATGAAGCCAGCATCACCCTAAAACCAAAACCAGGAAGGGATGCAACCAGAAAAGGAAACTACAGACCGATCTCCCTGATGAACATAGATGCTAAAATCCTTAACAAAATACTAGCTAACCAAATCCAACATTATATCAAAAAGATAACCCATGAAGATCAAGTGGGTTTCATAACAAGGATGCAGGGCTGGTTAAAGTTATGCAAGTCAATAAATGTGATACACCACATAAACAGAATTAAAAACAAAAATCATGTGATAATCTCAATAGATGCAGAAAAAGCATTCACAAAATCCAGCATCCCCTTATGATTAAAACTCTCAGCAAAATCGGCACACAAGGGACATACCTTAGTGTAATAAAGGCCATCTATAACAAACGCACAGCCAACATAATACTGAATGGGAAACAGTTGAAAGCATTCCCTCTGGGAACTGGAACAAGACAAGGATGCCCACTCTCACCACTCCTCTTCAACATAGTACTGGAAGTCCTAGCCAGAACAATCAGACAAGAGAAAGAAAGAAAGGGCATCCCTATCATTAAAGAGGAAGTCAAACTGTCACTGCTGACAACACAGTCGTTTACCTTGAGAACCCTAAGGACTCCTCCAGAAAACTCCTGGAACTGATAAAATAATTCAGCAAAGTTTCCAGATACAAGATTAGTGTACACAAATCAGTAGCTCTTCTGTACACCAACAACAACCAAGCGGAGAATCAAATCAAGAACTCAACCCCTTTTACAGTAGCTGCAAAAAAATAAAAATAGGAATATACCTAACCAAGGAGTTGAAAGAACTCGACAAGGAAAACTACAAAACGCTGCTGAAAGAAATCATACATGAAACAAACAAGTGAAAACACATCCCATGCTCATGGATAGGTCAGATCAATATTGTGAAAATGATCATACTGCCAAAGCAATCTACAAATTCAATGCAATCCCCATCAAAATACCACCATCATCCTTCACAGAATTAGAAAAAAGAATTCTAAAATTCATATGGAACCAAAAAAGAGCCTGCATAGCCAAAGCAAGACTAAGCAAAAAGAACAAATCTGGAGGTATCACACTACCTGATTTCAAACTATACTATAAGGCCATAGTAACCAAAACAGTGTGATACTGGTATAAAAATAGGCATATAGACCAATGGAAGAGAACAGAGAACCCAGAAATAAACTCAAATACTTGCAACCAACTGATTTTCGACAAAGCAGACAAAAACATAAAGTGGGGAAAGGACACCCTTTTCAATAAATGGTGCTGGGATAATTGGCCAGCCACACGTAGGAGAATAAAACTGGATCCTCATCTCTGATATAAAAATCAACTCAAGATGGATTAAAGACTTAAACCTAAGACGTGAAACTTTAAAAATTCTAGAAGATAAAATTAGAAAAACCTTTCTAGACATTGGGTTAGGCAAGGACTTCATGACTAAGAACCTGAAAGCAAATGCAACAAAACAAAGATAAATAGCTGGAACCTAATTAAACTAAAGAGCTTTTGCACGGTAAAAGGAACAGTCAACAGAGTAAACAGACAACCCACAGAGTAGGAGAAAATCTTCACAATCTATACATCTGACAAAGGACTAATATCCAGAATCTACAATGAACTCAAACAAATCAGTAAGAAAAAAACAAACAATCCCATCAAAAAGTGGGCTAAGGACCTGAATAGACAATTCTCAAAAGAAGATACACAAATGGCCAATAAACAAATGAAAAAATGCTCAACATCACTGATGATCAGGGAAATGCAAATCAAAACCGCAATGTGATACCACCTTACTCCTGCAAGAATGGCCATAATCAAATAATAATAATGATAAAAACAGCAGATGTTGGCGTGGATGGGGTGATCAGGGAGCACTTCTACCCTGGTGGTGGGAATGTAAACTAGTACAGACACTACTGAAAACAGTTTGGAGATTCCTTAAAGAACTAAAAGTAGAACTACCATTTGATCCAGCAATCCCACTACTGGGTATCTATCCAGAGGAAAAGAAGTCATTATTCAAAAAAGATACTTTCATGGCATGTTCATAGCAGCACAACTCACAATTGCAAAATCGTGGAACCAACCCAAATGTCCATCAATCAACGAGTGGATAAAGAAACTGTGGTATATATGCATGGTGGAATACTATGCAGCCATAAAAAGGAATAACGTAACAGCATTTGCAGTGACTTGGATGAGACTGGACAGTATTATTCTGAGTGAAGTAATTCAGGAATGGGAAACCAAACATCATATGTTCTCACTGATATGTGGGAACTAAGCTATAAGGACCAAAGGCATAAGAATGATACAATGGACTTTGGGGACTTGAGGATGGGGAGAGTGGGAGGGGGTGAGGGATAAAAGACACAAATATGGTACAGTGTATACTGCTCAGGTGATGGGTACACCAAAATCTCAGAAATCACCACTAAAGAACTTACTCACGTAACCAAATACCACCTGTATCCCCAATAACTTATGGAAAAATAAAATAAAATAAAATAGAAAATGGGCAAAAGACATGAACAGACATTTCACTAAAGAGGATATACAGATGCCAAGTAAACACATGAAAAGATGTTTAACATTACTAGCCACTGATGAAGTTCAAATTAAAACCACAATGAAATATCATTTCACATCTATCAGAAAGGCTAAAATTAAAAAAAAAAATGATAACATCAAAGGCTGGTGAACATGTGGAGAAAGTGGATCATTTATAAGTTGTTGATGTGAAGGTAAAACCATAAAGCCACTTTGGCGATTGCTTATAAAACTAACCATGTACTTATGATGTGACCCAGCAATTGCACTCTTGAACATCTGTCCCAGAGACATGAAAACTTACATGCACAGAAAACGTGTACATGAATGTTTACAGCAGCTTTGTTTGTAATAGGCAAAAACTGAAAACAATTCAAATGTTCTTCAGTGGGTATATGGGTAAACAAACTGTAGTACATCTATACAAGGGAGTATATGCAGCAATTAAAAAAGAACAAGCTATTGTTACATGCAAAAATTTGGATGAATCTCAAGGAATTTTGTGACTGAAAAAACAAATCTAATGAGATTACATGCTGTATGATTCTGTTTACATAACATTCCTGAAATAAAATTATAGAGATGGAGAACACATTAGTGGTTGCCAGTGGTTAGGGATGGGGGTGGTGATGGGTGCGTGTGGCTATATGGGGTAGCTCTAGAAAGCCTATGGTCATAGGATAGTCTTTATCTTGGCTGTGGGGGGAGTTACACACATCTACACAGGTGATAAAATTGCATAGAACTACACACACACACACACACACACACACGAGTGCATATAAATCTGGGAAAATTATGATAAGCACTGTGGGTTGTACCAAGGTCATTCTCCTGGTTTTGATAACGTACTATAGTTATACAAGAGGTTACCATTGGGGGAAGCTGGGTAATGGGAACATAGGACTTCCCTGTACATATTTTTTTCAACTTCCTGTCCATCTATAATTATTTCAAAATTAAAAAATTTTTTTAAAAAATCACTGGGGAACTTAATCAACTCTAAATTCACAGCCCTGCTCCCCACCAAGACTAATCTAGCAGGCCTGGGTAGGGCCCAGGAATCTGTATTTTAACCAGCTCTCAGATTCTGATGCAAGAGGATTCCTTCCACACTCTGAGAAATGCTGTCCTAGGGCCATGGTTTCCAGCCTTGAGGGCTTGTCAAAACCAGCTGTAGAGCATTCAGAAATAATAATGCCTGGCCCTATCCACACCTACCAGACCAGAGTCTCTGGGGTGGGACCCAGGCACCTCCTATTTTAATAAGCTCCCAGGGGGTCCTGATGCGCTTGACTGTAACCAGATTGTGGACCCAATTTGATTGGGTAAAAATCTGCTCTATATTTAACCAAAGTTCACACCCATTCTCATTTCCCTAAATTCTTAGATCTAAAAGGAAAGCAATTACATTGTAGGGCACACACATCTTTTGGTAATATATTTGTATTGATTTAGTTATTATCAAAATAATCTTACACATAATCTAGATTTTTTAAAGAAACAAAATAATACTTCTACTTTCAAATGAAAGTTGTCCTTCCAAGTAGTCACCTTGGGAGTCTTCTTGCTTTTTTTTTTTTTTTGTAGTAATATTGCTAATGCTAAAAACAATTTTGCAACAATTCCTTTAGAATGGTTTCAGAGCTGGTTTATGAATCTCGTGAGAAAACTGGTCCCATTTTAGATGTAAATTGTGTAATCTTGTGAATTTATATTTATAAAAATGCTCATCTATAGTTTGAGGAGCTCCTGAAAAGACCTTGAATAGAGAAAAAATGTAAAGGAAGTGTGTCTTAGGCACACATAGCTTTCCTTTTGGGTGCCTGGGATGGTTCCCCTGTTTTTGTCTGCCCACTACGTCCTGGGGAACCACCCCCTGCATTCCATGCAGTTCTGAAGGAGCTCTCAGTGATAGAGCCCTGCCCCTCTGGTCATGGGGGTGGGCTCACTACCCAGGCATGGCCAATTCTAGTATCTCATCTCCTTGGCAACAATGACTGGTCCAAGAGTGGACGCATGACCCACTCCAGGCCAGTATGGATCCTTCATTGGGATTTCTACATGGATGCTGGGGTGAAAAGCTCTGACTTTCTCCTGGAGCTGCTAAACTGAGAATATATTAATCTAGGGCTGATGGTGGCCATTTTTCTACCACATGGAGAGAGCCTGTCTGCAGAAGGAGCTGATAGAGACCAGCAGAGATTTCAGATAGACAGCCTGCCACAAAGCACAAGATAGAGTCCAAACTTTCTTCCTGCAGCTCTTCATTCCATCCTCCTAGCCTACATTAGTTAGTTTGTGCTAAAGTTAGTGTTGGGTTTCCCATAATTTGAAATCAGGAAGTCCTAACTAGTATGGTGCCCCTTTTTCTTCTTAACCTTGTGAATTCCCAGTGCCATTCTGCCTCTCAAAGCTTGCTTCCCTAGAAGGGCCCGATCTTGGTATTGCACAATGATATGAATGTGAGGCAGTGTCTTCCTGCTCCCTGAGATGGCATGGGTCCTAGAGATCAACACGCAACAGAGTTTAGCAGGTGGGATCCGGGGTCATCCAGCCATACCACTCACACAGAAATCCGTTCCAGGTGCAAACTTCTGAAACTCTCTGGGCCATGGCTGAAATATGGGAGTGAAAACTAAGTTATCTCTGTAGTTTACTGTAACTGTAAATCCTATAATTCCTACAAACTTGAAAGGAAATTAAAATATGGGGTATTTGAATTTTAGGTCTACCTCCTATAGGGTGCAAAGAAACTTCTCATACTAGTGAAATATTTGCAGAGGTTGTAGTTTCTTCTCAAACCTTTGAGATTAACAACAACAATCATGAGCATTTATTCTGAGTGTTTACTATTGACCAGGCTTCATTCTAAGTGCATTACATTTATTTCCTCATGTAATTCTCATAGAAAATGGATGATGCCATTATTTTATCCACTTTTCAGGAGAAAGAAACAGACTTAGAGAGGCAAAGTCACTTGCCCAAGACAGGGACTTGATTCCAGCCCAGGTCCTTGGTGGTGAGCATGCTGTCACCTATTCCAGTGGCTGCTTTACCTCGGGTGGCCTATCTTTGAACTCGCTCCAGTGCTGGGTAGGTGTGCAAGGGAAAGCGGGCAGGCTCCCAGCTGTGCAGAATGTGGCTTTTAAAGGTGCAGATTTAGAGCATATTCTTGCTTAATGGACCAGAAAACCCCCAGCCCAATTAAGGAGGTAAGGCCTTGGTTCGCTCTAATCCAAACTTACATGTAGACTCCTTTCCAGGCAAGAAATTCTTAACCAGTTATTCATCTATACTTAGCTATGCAATTAAGAATTCACTTATTCAACTCCAAAGCACCTGGTTGAAGAGAAAATGTAGGCAAATCAGTGAAGTATTGTGTAGACAAAAATAACCACTTGTTTGACTTGTTTAATTAGTGGTTTTCTCTCTTTTTTTAAACTGACCAGTCAGTTAAACCAAAATAGTTCACAGCCGCCTTCTGGGAACTTAAGTAGAATAGGCTGTTAGGATTAGCCTGGGGGCTGCCTGGCCTCGTTCCAGAAGGCCTGCTCCTGTCAGGGGTGACTGAGCTATAGACTGTTCTTGGTGGTGGTGGGCAGGGGGTCACCTACAGGCACCGACATGAAAAAATGTCCAGATGACACAGCCGAATGGAAAAGCACATAGTAAAAGAGTATGGGGAGCTCTGTTGATAAATAATAGTCCGTCTTTCTATTACCTAGTCCCTTCAGAAAGCATTTACTGAGCACATACTCTGTGTCGGGCCCGCGGCTCACGGGGCATAGATCTGGAGCGGGAAATTATGGGGCCTTGTCCTTTTCATCTTATCTATTTCTTGAATGTTCAGTGTTTTATAATGAGTGCATGTGACTTCTACAATGAAAAAAAAAAACCAGAGAGGGAGAATTTGCCACTGGATCGGTCCCTCGAGACTGTCAGAGGCAGAGTGGCGGTTGGCAGTGCCGCAGTTGCAGGTGTTAGAGAGTCTTAGGAACTTGGGCTCAAGGCCTGGTCCTGTAATTTAACAGCTGCATCACCTTGAGCAAATCGACCTTCTTGAGCCTGTTTCTATGATTAAAGAGACTGATGTGAGGTCAGATGAGAATAGTTTGCCCAAACAGAAAAGTTTAATGAAAATGCTGGTCATGGTCACCTTCCCGTGAGAGGTGGAGGGCCCCTGCAGGCCCCAGCAGGTGGGCGACACCCTGCTGCTGCCACTTTGTCAGGGACGAAGAAGCTGAGTGAGGAAGTGCCCCACGGGAGCATCAGGAGGCCCCTGACGGGAGCCCAACACCCCCGCCCCCCATCAGCAGAAGGAACAGAAAGGCAGGCACAGGCCGGAGGCAGTAACTCACGCCTATAATCCTAGCACTTCGGGAGGCCGAGGCGGGAGAATCACCTGAGGTCAGGAGTTTGAGACCAGCCTGGTCAACATGGCAAAACCCCGTCTCTACTAAAAGTACAAAAATTAGCCAGGCGTGGTGGCGGGTGCCTGTAATCCCAGCTACTCAGGAGGCTGAGGCAGGAGAATTGCTTGAACCTGGGAGGCAGAGGTTGCAGTGAGTCGGGATTGCGCCACTGCATTCCAGTCTGGGTGACAAGAGCAAGACTCTGTCTCAAAACAAAACAAAACAAAACAAAACAAAAGCCATGCACGTTGGGAGACTCCTGATTTTCAGGTAGAACTGATGAGGGCTTTCAGCTCCTCTGACAACTGCTAAACGCCAAGCATCTGAGAACTTCTTGTCTCCTTGACAGTTTTATTTCCCAGCAGGCTGAGGATACAAACAGGGTAGCTGCCGTCCTACCCTCAAGTCTGAGCTTTGCTGTGGAATGTCCATGTTGAAGTGGCAGGAGGCTCAGTGAGGAAAGGGGTAGACGCTACTGCAGATCACAGTTGTGAGTGTCTGAGATGCTCAACTTCCAGAAAGTTCAGAGAAAGCTAAGGAGAAGTCCAGGGCTGGGCATTTGATTCACAAGTGCTCCTCTGCGGCTGGATGGCCCGCAGGGTGCCATGGGGAAAGCAGGGTCCCTGGAGCCCTGGGGCTCTGTCCCTGCTTGACTCATGGGGCGTCTTTCCCTTTGGGTCAGCTCTTCCATCTGTCATTAAGCAAGAGGCTTGAGTCAGCTGAATGGCAGAGCAGACTCAGCTACCAGGGAGCGTTTTCTCGAGGAGCCAGTGATACAGTCATAGGCCGTGGAGTCCGGAGTTGCTTTCCCAGGGCTCCTGCCTGTCACTCTGAGCAGGGTCCAGCATCATCTGCCCATGTTACCCTCAGGGTACTCATGCCTGGGGTCCACCCTGAATTCACAGAACCCTACAGAGATCGATGGACTAAAACAACCCTTTCTCAGCCCCTCCGCTTTCAGGGGTTTGTAGGGCCAGTTCAGCAACCTTCTTTTGCCCTTTTCAAGCTGGTACGATCCCTGGTCCCTTGCTTCCTGGCCAGACTTTGGACCTCCCACACAGAGGTCCAAAGTCTCCACCATTCTGGCCTGCTGCTTGTCCACATGCAGGCCCCCACTCCACTTATCCACCTAGGACTTGGTAAAATGCAAATCTGAGTATGCTGCTTCTTTATTGAAAACCCTTCAATGGTTTGCCAAGATCAAGTCCTTGGGGAGTCTTCAGCATGTGGCACACAACGTCCTTCACACCCTGCTCCCTGCCTTGTTCTTTGGCCTTGTGCCTCCCTGAGCCCCCCGCTCGCCCTGCCATCAAGAGCCAAGAGCCAATCCTGATCACACTGACTGAAACCCTCCATGACCTCTCACTCCCATGCCTTTGCACATGCTGTTCCCCCTGCCTTGCCTGGAACAGCTACCCTTTTCTTGCCTGGTTGACTCCTAGTGGTTCTCTAGTAATTGTAATTTTTTTCCTGACTGTCTTTCTGCTGTTTGTAAGTGGTGGAAACGCATCTTGTCTTCTTATCTTTGATGTCTAGTGTTCATTATGTTGTTAAGCATGCAGTGGGAATTCCATGATGTCAACGCAGTGTGCTGTATTCCAGCTCCAACTTCTAATGCCAGCTGGCTTCGGGCCCTGTCTCTCTCGCCTGGACCACTGAGGAGCTCCCAGTGAAGCTCTCTGTCTCCAAACCAACCCTCCCGCCAAGGTCAATGACCTTCGTAAAACAGAAGCTGACTGTGTCGTTCTATTCCCTATAAACCTCTAGTGGTTCTCCATCATTTGAAGCAAGTTTAAGCTTCTTCACTTGTAACCAACCAGGGGCTCTTCAGGAGCTCCTGACTTCTCTCCTTGCCCCATTCCTCTTATACCTGCATTTCCAAACGTTCTTAGTTCACGGTGCCCTTAGTGACTCAGTAATTTCTTCATAGCGCTGCCCAAGCCAAACAAAGAACCCCACAGTCTCATTTCTAAGTAGATAAGTTCAAACAACTTTATTAGCATACATGTGCTAGCAAGTTAGTGGACATTTGAAGAAATAATACACATAAATTGAAAGCAGTTCCTGCAGTGCCTGACAGATGTTGCCGTATTTGTCACGAATATTCAAAATACCATAGCCCAGGAAGCCCCTGTGAGTTCACTGTGGCACCCTGGGGTGTCTCAGCACACAGTTTGGGAACCACAGTCTTTCACTCTTGTTGTGAAAAAGTTATTTATGGTTCTCCAGATGTGCAGTATTAGCCCTGCTCTGTCTCTTTGCACGTATTTACCCTCTAAAGTGCCAGTTGCCCTCCTGTTAGTTTGGAAAACTTCAGACAGTCGGGTCACCCGTCCCCTCTTTGTGGAGGCTTCGTGAACCCTTTGCTCCTTACAGTTTCTGTGGCACCTGGTCCTTTCCTCTACAGACCTGCATCACCCTCTGTTTATTGATAAGCTCCTGATCGCTCCGCAAGTTCTCTAAGGACAAAGCCTGTCTTATCTGTCCGTGCATCCCCGAGAAGCTAGCAGAGCGCCTCATTCTTAAGAGCAAGTGGAAGGATGGTTTTAAGCCTTTCCAGGACTGGGAAATCATTTTATCCTCTTGGCTTCCCTATTACTCCTCCTGGCAGAAGGAGATTTCAACTCTGAAGCCAGACTTGAAACCTCAGAATCCTTTTTTCTCTTTATCCACATTTATCTTACTTCCAAAATTTACCCAGCCCCTGGTCATTTTCTAAAACTTGGGGCCTGCTCTATTTCACTCCCACCACCCTGGAGAGGTGGCCCCTGCAGAGATGCCCTGTTGGCTCCATCAGCCATGGGCCTGCCTTTGTGACTGGCCCCAGCCAGTCTTAGGTCTAGCGGGGCAAAGAGTCCTCCGTGGGGAAGCTGAGCATACAGAACCCTCAGATCACCTCCCACTTCAACCTGGTGATTCCGCCAAAAACTTCATTTGAGCTAGAGTTCCCACATCAAGACGTGTTGTCTAGATCCCCCTTCTGGGAAGGACTTGCTGTCCAGCAGCCGAGACTGTGGTCAGCAGAGTGCCTCCAGCTGTTAGCTCCTTCAGGGCCAGCCTCAGCTGCAGAGATCCATGTCACTGGGGTCACCCCCTTCCTGGGAAAGCCCATGTCCCGAGGCTGGGCTGAGTAGGAACACAGAAAGTTGGCATTTTGTCCTATTGGGGGATGACTGACAGCTTTCTCCTCCTTCCCTTCACAGGCATGGATCCCTAGTGAACATCTCGCACCTCAAACCCCATCTCTAGAAACTGACCTGCAAGACATGGCTTTAAACAGCTCACAGACCATTAGCAAGGATAATAAAAGGATAACAAACATGTCTTCAGCCCGGCAACGAAGGCTTTCCAGTGTGTGATGATGACTGGCCAATCCATCTGTGTCCCCCTCTCCAGCCACAACTTCCATTCCCCCAACCATTCCCACCTCAAGGGCTTTTCTCTGACTGTTTTTGCTGAGTGGAACATTCTTCCCCTCACCTCCCCCTTATTCATTCTGCAAGACCTACTTCCTCCTAGAAACCTTCTCTGCCTTCGCTGGTCCATGATTCTACCCAGAATCCTGTTTCCTGTTCTTTCTGGGTTTCCTGTTCTTCTCTTGTAGAAGTCAGCCGCTTTACTACCTGGCATTCTTGAGCAACTTGGCCCACGTCTGGGATTTTCTCCTAAATTAGATGTCAGCTTTCTTTGGGAAAAGAGACAAGAATGACACATTTTCTGGAGGGGATGGGTAGTCTCTCCAACCGCCATGAGCTCCATGCTGTACATGTAGCAAAGACGGAAATATTTGTTGTGTGGACAACATCTGGAGCAGGGCCAGCAGTGAGCACTTCAAGACATGGGGAAGCTGTCCCTTCTGTCTTTGTGCCATTGGGAAACATAGACATAGACCCTAAAGAATGTAGGAAAGATCAAAAGGAAGAAGAGGGACATATCTCCCAGAAAGAACGGAGAACTGATGGTAGAAAGAGCATTGCATTTTGAATTACAGCATGGTGAATTTGGACCAATTCCTTGAATACCTGGGTCACTGTCTCTATACCTGGTAGATTTCCCAAGTATCAGGGGAAAAAAAGCAAGTCTCACTGCCCTTCTTTAGGGATCTTCTTGCCTACTGCTGGGAATGTGCTTGGTTGGTCCCTGGGTTGGTTTCTAAGTGGTGAGAGCAGGGGGTTGATGAGGGCTTAGGTCACACGAGCCAGCCTGAGGGAGGCCAGAGAACCAGCTCCACCAGGAGAGTCCACAAGCAGGAAGAATTCCCACTGTGATTCTCCATGCCCTGCCCTTCTCTCACACCATCTTCTGCACACTTTCCTAACCACCCCAACCCAGCCACACCCGTGCAAAATGCTTATTCTGCAGAGGACTGGGTCTGCAGCAATGGTGTGGTGCATGGATGGTGGCATGGTAGCCCCAGGAGGCCTCCTGCTGCTAAGGAAAGCCCCCAGGCTTGGCAGCCCAGAGAGGTAGGGTCAAGCTGTGCTCTACTTCTCAAGAGTGGTGCTGGGGCAGTGATTCTCCATCCTTTCTGGAAACAGGCAGGAAGATAGCCACTCCCTGGGCCCTCAGCTTCTTCATCTATAAGATAAAGTGGTCCTTCTCACCCTAGTGAGTTATGACTCTGTCAAGCTACAATAAAGCTTTCTCCAAAACAGAGCTATGGCTAAAGGAGAGAATTGGGCAGCAAGGGGGAAAAATATCTGAAAGAAACCTATAATGATAAACCTCCCTACTCTATTGAACATACCCGCCCATCTAATTTATTCAGTTAATAAAACTTATTCCCCAGAGGGGGCAGGCAGAGGTAAGCTACAAACCAATCTGCCCGTGTGAGCGTGGGTATATATGTGTATCTCATAACAATAAAAAAAGAGTAATTAAGAGATGTATTGAAGTGTGCAGAAATCCTGAAGGACACTGAAGATTACAATTCAAGTTACTGTCCTTGGTGCAAATGTAATTCAATGGGGAACAGATAAATAAAAATAAAGAAAAAACAAATTCAGAACAGATGTTAGGCGAGCAATTTTTTTCACAGTAAGAATCATAAACATGAAGAACAGCCTATAAGGCAAAGTCGTTGATGCAAACAGCATCAAGCTACTAAATAAATAGTTCGATGGCCCTGCAGGGACAAAGGAACATTAAAATAGTCATTTGGCTGTCCCTGAATATTTTTGCCCACACGTTATGCCCAGGCATGTATATTTGGGGGTATTGAAGGGAGCTGTGCGTGTGTGTGTCTATTCCATAGAATATGTGCAGGACATATATTTGTGAGAGTACACGGCAAAATCACCTCTCCCCAAATGATGTGTGGGCTTAGAACAGGAATACAGGGGCTGGGAAAAAGCTAATGTCACTCCTGCAAAGACAGTGAGGCCAGGGGAGGAACCCCAGGGCCATGGGAAGAATGTGCTGTCCAGGGCTAGGTATAAAAAGCCCAGATGTGCAACTCTGAAAAAAGGGAAAATTTAGTGGCAGAAGAATTTCAGACACAGTAGGAGAGAAACCAGAGGCAGGGAAAAAAATAATAAAGCACTGATCACAAGACTTTAGAGATGGAGGGAAGCTTCAAGATGATCATTCTAGCCCAACCCCCTCATTTCATAGCTAGGAAAATGAGGCCCAAAGAGGGGAGAGGACTGGATGAATTGTGCTGTCTCCCCTTACCCAGGCGGAGGATTCCCTGGAGACATGATGGGGAAAGGACCCACGTGCAGGACTCAAGAAGTTCACCCTGAGCTGGCGAGGTATGGGGCTCCTGAATTCGGCAGTCTCCCCAAGATGCAGGCTGGCTGCAAGAACACCTCTGAAGCTGGACGGGCTGCCCTG
The DNA here is from genome assembly GCF_043159975.1 of Macaca nemestrina. Lineage (NCBI taxonomy): Eukaryota > Metazoa > Chordata > Mammalia > Primates > Cercopithecidae > Macaca > Macaca nemestrina. The sequence continues at coordinate 19,102,762 of NC_092128.1, forward strand.
GGAGAGCTCTGAGAGCTCCTTTGAGTCTTATGTCAGACCTGTGAGATAGGCAGGTGCTCAAGTTTGTTTTTTGTTGTTGTTGTTTTTTGAGACTGAGTCTCATTCTGTCACCCAGGCTGGAGTGCAGTGGCATAATCTCAGCTCACTGCAACCTCCGCCTCCCAGGTTCAAGTGATTCTCCTGCCTCAGCCTCCTGAGTAGCTGGGATTACAGGTGCGCACCACCACACCCGGCTAATTTTTGTATTTTTTAGTAGAGATGGGGTTTCGCCATGTTGGTCAGGCTGGTCTCAAACTCCTGACCTCGTGATCCACCCAGCCTCCCAAAGTGCTGGGATTACAGCCGTGAGTCACTGAGCCCGACCTCAAGTATTTTTTAAAGGGAAGAAAATGATAAATGACTCGTTCATTCTAGTCCCATCAGTAGGGATAGCTGAGCTAAGACCAGAACCCAGATCTGGCTCCTAATCCAGTGCTCTTTCTGGTGCGGTCAGCTGACCCTAAGAATGAGGTTATGGGAGGTATCAGCTATTCAGGAGTAGGATATGAGGCAGTAGCCCAAAAAGAATCCAATTAATGACTTGGGTGAGTGGAGCCCAGCTAGTGTATCAGGAGAACATGTCCCTTATCTTCTCTGTTTATCTTTTGGATCCCAAGGTGGCCTTACACAGTGTAATTGAATTTTGTATTTTGATGGGCTAACTACTGAATTGATAGAGCATAAAAGTCACCGATGGGGAAAGAGTATAAACTCCCCTTATCCAACCCTCTATTTTAATATGAAACTCTTCCCCTAATTCCTTTTTTTTGTCTCCAATAAAATAACACCATTACCAAAATTAGCCACATAACAAGACCTTCCTGTTTGAAGTTTCCTTGGAGATAAATCTGACATGGAAGACGTGTACGTAGAGATGATTCTTCTGTTCACGCAACAGATTACTGAGCATCTATTATGTGTCAGGCACCATTCTAGGGACTGGGAATAGCAGCACGAACAAGAGAGCAAGTCCCCATCCTCATGGAGTTTGCATTATATCAGGAAAGCAGGTCAGTCAACAAATAATTATGTTACGTATTGTTAGGGCAAATGTCCTAAGGCAGGACTGTTTGGAATGTTGAAGAAATAGCAAGAAGAGGCAGTGGAATGGAAACAGCTTTGGATTAATAAAAAGAGCCTGTGCAACCCTGCTCACACCTCTTACTAACCACATGCCCCTCTCATTCTAGTCACTCACGTTTCTGTATGATTGAGGATAATGCACCTAGCCTGGCCAAACTCTCAGGGATGTTATTGGGATGGCCATAGGAGATACTATATTGGAGGGACATGATCCACACTGAGTGCTGAAAAACGCTTTCAGATTATTAGCAATTAATATGTAAGTGGCCTTAGGGAACAAAGACATATATATATATATATATATATATATATATATATATATATATATATATAAAACAAACATAGGGCAAGATGGATAGCCCATAGAGTTTTCCCACAGGTCCATAAAGGTCCCATAAAAGGACACCCACTGCAGGGTTGCTTGCTGAGGGCCACTGGGTATCTCCTCCTGGGACAGTGGACAGGTGAAGCAGGTACAGGCATCTGGGGAGTGTCAGGCAGCCGTGAGAAGCAGCAGACTCAATGGGAACTCTGTGCTGGACCTTGAAAGCACAGTGCTAAATGAAAAAACTAAGGAATAGAATGAAATCTACGACAGTACTATTGGCATAAGCTAAAGATAATACTCACAAAATGATAATGCACAGTTTGCAAGAACATGTGAAAAAAAAACCACATTAAACACAATCGGAATGGTTGACTATTGGGGATGGGAAAGGGAATGAGAGAACATTGGGGATAAAAGGAAATAAATAAACAAGCAACACAGGCAGCAGTGCGTTCCCAGCCTCTCCATAGCACTGCAGGATAAAAACATCCCCCAAAACATCAACTCAAAATGGAGGTAATTAGTAATTACTGGTTGTAATGTTGATAATTCACAATGGTGAAGTAAACTATTTCTATTAATGGTTGTCTTTTATGGGGAATTCTTTAGGAGTAAAATGCTGGCATTTATTAGATCAGTGTTTTCTCTCAAAGCCTGTTCTCCATATCCTAGTCCCAAGAGATACTCTGGGTGGAACAGGGGGAAATATTCTGTGGTCAAATAAACACTGCATCCTAAATTTCTCACTTGGAGATTGTCAAAGGACATTCTTGCATGAAAGGTTCGGAGTCATTCTACACTGAAGAGACCTCTGTTCCTTTTGCTGTTCCCCATGTAACAATTATTACTGCCAGTGGAAACGATGGTCTCAAGGACACACTGCAGGAAACACCCCATTCGATTGTTGGAGGATGGAAGGTGGAGATTCCAGATTCCAGGCATACCCTGGAGCTCCCATTCCTCTCTCCTTCCTAACGCAGCTTCCTGATCCTCTGAGTGCTTCATTCCTAAGTCACGTTGGACCCAATGTCTCCTTAGCAGACGCCATCTGTGAACCAGAAAGTGAACCTTCACCAGACAATGAATCTGTCGGTTCCTTGATGTTGGACTTCCCAGTCCCCAGGACTATGAGAAATAAATTTCTGTTGTTCATAAGCCACCCAGTCTATGGCACTTTGTTATAACAGCTTGAACACATGAGGATGAAGACAAGCTCCAACAGATTAAGAAAAAGATAAAACCATCTTTGTCTTTGCCCCGTTCAACCTCCTAATTATGGTGGAATCACCACTTTGTCTCCAGGATTTGAAGTTTATTAGCAATTAATAAATAATTAATCAGTGATTAATGTTGACTCATCTCTTATCCGTTACAATCAATGACTTGCTGCGTTTTTCCTACAGGACGTTTTCTTTCCTTTTCTTTCTTTCTTTCTTTCTTTCTTTCTTTCTTTCTTTCTTTCTTTCTTTCTTTCTTTCTTTCTTTCTTTCTTTCTTTTTTTAAGACAGGATTACAGTGACATGATCTCAGCTCACTGCAGCCTCTGCCTCCCCGGCTCAAGCGATCCTCCTATCTCAGCCTCCAAAGTACCTGGGACGACAGGTGCACACGCCACCATACCCAGCCAATTTTTGTATTTTTTGTGGAGATGTGGTTTCACTATATTGCCCAGGCTGTCTCAAACTCCTGGGCTCAAGCAGTCTTCCCACCTCGGCCTCCCAATGTGCTAGAATTCCAGGCATGAGTCACCACATCTGGCCGCTACAGGACATTTTCTCTATAAAATTCTCCTTCTTTTCCTTCCATTTCTGATAATCTAAATGACTCTTATCTCTCTCACCTGTGCTATTGGAATGTTTTTTGCTTTTTTAAAAAATTAATTCCATCTTCCCCCTGCACCCCTTCTCCACTCTGTACCTGCACAACTTTCGTCAAATGACCCACCTCCTTAGCACCAGTCCTGAGGTCTATCTCATCTGCCACTGCCAAGGTTGTCCTCTCTACTTGTGCCCCAAACATCACATTTTCCTAGCACACGTTTGGCTTCTACTCTTCTTCTTTCTATCTCAGCCAAAACCTCTGAACTTTCTCCCATGCTTATGTGCCTGAATACACTCTTCTCCACAGACCACCTGCCATCTGTCCTTTTTTGGATAGGTATAGTGTGAGCTGACCTTTCCCAATGAGCACACACTCAATGCAGAGACTGTGGGGTACAAGAGGGGAATTCAACATGTCATGAATAGTCATGAAGCTGGAATGTATGCCCTGTGAAACAGTGAAAGACTGTGGGAAAAAACTCAGAGAAAGAAAATTGAGAAGCCACCAATTGCAAGAGCAGGATTTTGACAAATTACTCAAGGTAGGAAGCCCAGAGATTGAAGGGTCAGTTCCAGGAAGAGAAGGAACAGTGTAGACCCAGGGAACAAGGAAGCAGAAGTCAGTAAGAGTTTCGGATACAGAAGACAAAATTTATGTGAGACACAAAGCCCACGGTGAGCTGTTGGGAAAGAGGAAACTTGGAGGGGGCTGAAGGCAGAACCGAAAGGCAGACACATAAATCGTAAAGGGTTTGGCAGCGAGGAGTGAGATAAGAGGAGAAGGAGCTCTGGGTGGGGACTACTAGGAATTTATTAAAGCAAACTGAATTTATCATGCAGTGCAAGCATTTGTTGATAATGGGGTGGTTTGGTTAAAAATGCACTCACTGGCCTAGCCAAAAGGAAGTTACAGGCAAAGTCACTGAGGTCATCCATTCCAATTAGAAATGTGTGGTTCACTTTGACCACTTGGGATCCAGGGCACAAGGGGAAGTCTAAATTTCACCTGAGTTCACTCTCAAGGTTTGAAAACAAGAAGTAATGGCCACATAATCATGGTGAAAAGGGGACAAAAAAGCATTGCTATAAAATGTACTCCAAAGGTGAAATGGTATATGGTCACTCTGGAAAACAGTATGAGGGCTTCAAAAAGCTAAAAATAGATTTACTCTGTGATCTGGCAATTTCACCTCTGCATATATACCCAAAAGAACTAAAAACAGGGTCTCAAAGAGGTATTTGCACATCCATATTCAAGTAACATTATTCACAGTAGCTCCGCCATCTACAAACAAATGAATAAACAAAAGGCAGAATATGCTTACAATGGAATATTACTCAGCCTTAAAAAGGCAGTAGTTCTCCCATGTGCCACAATATGATCAACCTTGAGGATATTATGTTAAGTGAAATTAACCAGTTACAAAAGGAAAAATACCACATGATTCCACTTTACTGAGGTACTTAGAGTAGTCAAATTCGTAGAGACAGAAGGTAAAACGGTGGTTGTCAGGGCCTGGGGGAGGAGGGAATGGAGAGTTAATGCTTAATGAGGACAAAGTTTCAGCTTTGCAAGATGAAAAAAATTCTGGATGTGAACGATGATGATAGCTGCACAACAATGTGAAGGTACTTAATGTAACTGACCTATACAATGAAAAATAGGATAGCATATTTTATGTTATGTGTATTTTAACACAATAAAAATAATGTCCTCCAACCAAAAGTCCTTCATGTTATTCTCAATACCTAGATCTAACCGAGAAGTGGGAGACCATCAGTTCTGAAACCGTGGGTCACAGTGTTCCTCCTGCCGGCCAGGTTGTAGAGGCATGAAAATCCATGCCACCTACTCATATGAAACCTTTCTCCTGTGGGTGTTAGCTGTGGGTTCTCAGACCCTGAAGCCCTGGTACTCATGAACAGGTATGGATTTTGAGCAGGGCAGAACTCAGGATGCTAAGTATCCATTCCAGATTGGACATAAAGCATCCTTGTGGGCTCCTACGCAGAGGAGGACAAAGAGCTGAGGCTTCTTGCTCATGGGATGCTCCAAAGAACTGAAACTCTAGCAGAGAAGCCTAAGCCTTTGGTGGAAGCAGCTAACAATCTTTAGGCTGGAGTCTTTGGGAAGAACCTGGTGGCCATGTCAATCATCAGTCACAAGCTGTGGTCTGGCAGTGAGATGAAGAAGAGAACTTGAAGAGTTACAAGCAATCTTCAAAGGCAAATGGAAGAGCCATTCAACAGTTGCCTCTTTGTGGTGGATATGCACCAGGCATTACATTAGCCATGGAAAAGATGGAGGCAGCACAAGCCAGGGAATACCTGGGATTTCCTTCCTGAAGCAGCCCTGTTGTGAAGTGCAGTAGTTTTGATTTAATCCTGGATGCCCACATCTCCAGTAGGCCAAGTAGTATCAAGAGGTGCTGGTGGGTGTTTTAACACAGAAGACCACAATCGCTGCATCGAACTAACATGCTATGACAAGCCATTCACCAGCCACAGATTCCAGGCAAAGGTTAATAGATTCCTTTTCAAGCTGAGGCCAAAAAAAAAAAAAAAAAAAAAATCATCTGCAAAGAGTGCCTCCTTAGCGGTTAATGTGGGGAGCCTGGAGAACATGTCAGAGAGTCAGACCTTTATAAATAGGCCAATAAACTGACAGCCTTACTCAGGGTGGAAAAACTTCATAGAGTGGGTTGCAAAATTCTTTCAGCTTGAGGGTTTGATGGAAGAGAAGTTGTTAGGAGCACGGTCTTGAGATGCGAAGAATAATCAAAGAACTTATTTTCGTAGTTAAGTTTATATTATCTGCCCTAGGCAAGCAGGCATCATAAAACTTGGTGGGGCCTTGCTAAGGAATTACTTTGTGTGCTATAGAAATGTTACACATAAGACTGATCAGGAGTAATTGGAATGCATAGTAAACAACCCAAACTTTAAAAGATTTAAAGATCCTAAGGAAGAAAGAAGAATATGTTCCAGTTTAAAGGCAAACGTCAAGCATTCAAAATTTAGTAGAATTTCAAACATGTATGTGGTAGTGTATGACTTTTTTTGCTTGAAAGTTCACACTAGTATCTGGAGTTAATTTGGTTTTAGACATTTAGATTCCTTTACCTTTTGCCCTATGTGAGTAGCAAGATTTAGAACTGGTTTTTAATCAAGCAAGGATTTCTAAGAACTTGTTTGGAAGAAGTTTCTCTGCTCACAAAATAGTGATGGAAGAGGAACTTTAAGCTCTAGGTGAATTGAGAACTCACTGCTTTTTCTAATTTAGTAATATTTTCTTTTAAATTATGAAATCAAATATGGCTTGTCATTCTTCTTTTTAGATAGAATAGGAATACTATTTGCATTCTCAATCAGAGTGAAGAGCCCTAAGAATTGGGTAAATGTGTGCACTTTTTGAGACTGTCTGTGCAAAGTTCTTGACAAAAGATATATGCATAAAGCCATGTGCTTTCTGGACCTACTTCCAGATGGGAGAATGTCTTGACAAATGTCACAGTGATTCATGACTATTTTACATCCTCTATTATGCATTTTGGGTTGAACAACTTGGATTTGTTGCAGGTACACTTCAATTAAATATGGAATTTATTATTTGAAGATATTAGCTCGAAATAGAGCTTTTATGCAACTTTAATTGAGACATTCTATTGATTGGGAACACATCTGCACAGAGCTGTCACTTAGAGAATAAAGAAGGTACTGATGCCATATTCGATAGTTACTGATGAGGAATGAGTTAGTTCCCTTCCACCTTGAACGTGATACACAGTTCTCCACGGTAGATTTTGGATGTGAATATCAAGGAATGCAAAATTAAAAATCTGTGGCTGACGCTCCAGCCGCTGCAGTCCTCTCTCCTTTTCAGCCAGGTGCTCTGTCCCTCACCTGCAGACCCAGCCCTGGCCCCAGAAGCAAGAACAACCTCCAGCCACACATCATGAGACTGGATGCCTCCCCGGCATGGATCTGTTCCAACCACAATGGACCTTTCCTCCCTGACTGATACCGGAGATTAGGTCTGGCTTCTGAGTCCTGGGCCTCACATGATGCTGTGAGTCTTAGAACTGAATGTCAATCCCTGATTCGTCCACAAACCCCTCCCCGCTGAGACCCTGCTGTACTACCTAAACTCCTTTCTCAGGGCTGGGGGCTTCTCAGTTTCCTGAACCACCCACCAGTGGGGCCCTGGGGTCCACTGACAGCCGCCTCATCGCTGCTCCTGGATGCCTGACTACTGTCCAGCTGACACCTTCCCGGTGCACAGCTCTCTCCTGGACTGTCCACTGTGGCCAGTGTTTGCTAGAATGGGGAGCACCGTCTTAGTCTTTAAACGCGGCCCTTCACCCACAGCAGGAAGTAGCAGGAAGCTGCTCTCTCGGTACCCACAGCCTGGTCAGTTTTCCATAGCTAGCTTACGCCGGCAAATGGGATTATTTCCAGTTTCCAGACCGTTCCTTCCTGCTGCTCCAACTCCCTGGGAATAAGTAATCAGCTGGCCACACCTACCTGGGAGAAGATATCCACATCAATTACTTAGATATTTACACCCAATGCAAAAATCTAACAGAGAGATGTCTTAAATGGTCAATTAATATATTTGTGTTAGCTTCTTAGCATGATTCCGAGTTAAGGCTTGGAAATAATTTCAATAATAGTTGAACTTGTGATTTTAAAGAATAAGAAGGTGCCATAGGGTGGGAGGTGCCCAGCCTGGGCCCACAGTCAGGTGCGGGAGCCTGGTCTCTGCAGGAGGAGTGCTTCCGCTGGAATTCGGCTTCAGCGGCAAACAGCGGGCTTGTAGTGATTTTGTCAGAGGTTTCTCAGAATCTTAAACAACAAAGAGGCAAACACAAGGGCCTCTAACAATTTTCTGATGCACACTGATAGGGACTGTGTCATTGGCTTGTTGTCATCCAGTTTATGACTGGAAAGGACTTCAGATATCATCTGGCCCTTTGCTTCTCAGATTGCTGATTCTGACTCACTAGTGGTCATGAAATCAATTTAATGGGCTGTGACCAGCTTGTAAATGTTTTATTTTTTACGGATAGAATACAATACAATAGAATAGAACAAAGTGGTTCTTATACTGTGAATAAGGTATTCTTCTGTAAAACTTTTATTTCAAGTGTATGTGTGTGTATTAGATAACAATGTGGTTAATATATTATTTACTGAGGCTTGTGATTAAACAGTGTCAAAGTCACCGACTTAGTCCAAATCCCACCTTTTACATCTAAGAGAACTAAAGCTGGAGAGGGGAAGTGAAAGGTAACAAGCAGTAGAGAGAAAGAAAGTTGAAGCTGGGATTTTAACCGCAGATTTCTATTGTAAGCTATCATGCCCTGTTGGATGTTTCTACCCAAAGAAGAGGGAATTAATACAGGTTCTTGATCTTTGTGAGAGTGGGTCACAAAGACTTGGACAGCAATAGTCATTAAAATATGCGACAACCATCACCCACATGCTGTTATAGAAAGAGGATGGAGGGCCTGGCTAACACAGTGAAATCCCATCTCCTCTAAAAATACAAAAAATTCTCCCAGCGTGCTGGTGGGCGCCTGTAGTCCCAGCTACTCTGGAGACTGAGGCGGAGCTTGCAGTGAGCCGAGATCACGCCACTGCACTCCAGCCTGGGAAACAGAGTGAGACCCCGTAAAAAAAAAAAAAAAAAAAAAAAAAAAAAAGAGGATAGGGGGAAATGAACTGGTATAAAATAAATGGGCTGAAACAAGAAGTCAGAAGTCCAGAAAATTAGATAAACTTCAGAAGGGTCTTTGGATCAAGACTAGGAAAGAAGGTGGTCTTAAATCATAAGAAAGCACGGAAGCTTTGTAGCAATACACTATTTAGTATAACGAGATCATGTTGGTAGCAGGTAAGGGTGAAGAATCTATGAATGGTTCATTCAAGAAAAGTGGGACTCAAATCAAATTCCTCCATCTCTTTGGTCTAAGCCACTTATCTTTGGACAATTGTTCCTTTGATAATTCCACCTATTGGGCAGAGTGCTTGGCTTGGTGATAGCCGTCCTGTGGACAACTTTCCTCCTATTCTCCAAGGCCTCCTAAAACATCAGCACACTAAGTCGGGGCATTCACTTTTAGAGAATAATGGCCCCCTAAAATGCAATAATGCAGTGTAGTGAATTCCAGTCATTTAAAAAATGTGCTCTTACAGGCTTAGTGTTCATGATTAAGCTATTTTGACCAGTGAGAATATTGATATTTCACTCACTGAATGATGCTCAATAATTATGACCTACAGACCATCATGATGGTCTCACATGAATTTTGCTTTCAGATTCACATTATTGGGAACTGCAATGCACAACTTTGCTTTCCATGCTTTCATGAAAGCCAGCTTTCACCAAGCTAGGGGACCCAAATATTGCCCACAGTTTGGCCTCATGGCCAGAGATGTTAGGATAATTCAGAACTTCTGTGTTTAATTCCACTGTTTCAAGGCTATTGTGTTTTCTCAACGATCATAGCATATTTTCATTTTCATCAATTCCTCTCAGAATTGAGCCACATTTTTGGGTCAAACATTTAGTAAATGAGCCTCATACTGAGGCTTGCACTTTATATCAGCTGCAAAAACCTAAAGTTTGACTCCTTAGCATCAGTGTCTGGGATGCTCTTATGCAACGATGGCTTAATTTCCACCATTCTTCAACATCTACGATTCTACTGAGCTCAGTCCAGTTTAAAAGCAAGGGCTATCTCTAGGTGTCAGCTGCCCAATTTGAGTCTAAATACTTGTGTTTTCTTGGACAAATCAGCAATAGTTTCCACCCTACCCTGTCCTCAGCCACATTTTCAGGCCCAGTGAATTCAGATGTCTCAGATTGTCTAAGTCAAAGATCAAGCACGTCCAACAGGTGAGTATTTCAGAGCCCTTCAACTCCTGTGGTTCTTGATCCATAGTGGTAGGCCAGGAAATCTCCCACAGTGGATGACATAGCCATCTGCCAGTATTAAAGTAAACCATCTCTATGCTGTTCTTCAACCCCATCTAAATAGTACATAAACATGATGGTTAAGAGCAATTACATGAAAAGTGTTCACACCTTAGTCACTTCCGGAACACAAACTCTCCTAATGGATGGCACCATGGAAACTGAGCTTTAAAAAGTGTTGAAACGACCTTGTTATTTTGATTGCTGATGCCACATGCTTTTCCTTATGTATCCCAAAGTTCTCAACTTCCTCACTGCCTGGTGACAAGGTGCTATTAGTTCATGCATGCTAGCTAATTAAATTTTAAAAATGGTGCTAAAAACCTCCAACTTGGAGGCATATGAGACACCTCCCCCTCCTGTGGTGTGAACTTTGAAGCTAAGTGTCAGGCCCTTTATACCAAAGGCTTATTTATTTGCTAAATTGATTTTTTTTTTCAGTATGGGACCTAAGGTTCTTTGGGAGATAGATTGCTTCAGGCTTTGATATTACAAAGATGTTCTTAGAACACCCTACCGCAGCTAGGTACAAGAAGCTACAAGCGTGACATCCAGATAAGGATATTCAGTGCAGCCCTGGCTTGTGATTAAGCAGTACAACAGAACAGAGAAGTCAGAAATACACCTAGGAATTAATAAATGATAAAAGTGACATTTCAAATCAATTGGAAAAGGATGAATTTTTAGATGGAACTCTACCCTCTGGGGGGAAAAAAAGGGTGTGTCCCTAACTCCATCTTCCAAACAAATTCCTCATATGTCAAACATTCTATGTTTTAAAAATACAATTTAAAAAACTAGAAAAATGGAAGTTTATGAAAAAATATCCTTGGTGGAGAAAACCTTTCTGAGTAAGATACAAAATGTAGACACTGCTAAAATCAATTAAAGTCAACAACACAGAAACAAATGTTTTCTGATTGGAAGAAATACATAATAAGCAAAGTCAAAGGCAATGATAAAGAGGAGAAAATATTTAAGGCATATAAAAGGCTACTTTCTTTAATATGCAAAGAGCTTCTACAAATAAAGCGGGAAAAGATCAATAACCCAACAGAGAAGTGCCAAACGATCCCTCACAAAACAAAATACACTGCATTTTAAACATGGGAAAAGATACTCAAACTTGCTCATAATTAGAGAAATGCACCTTGAAATTGCAGCAATATACCATCAAATGGTACAGATTTAAAATTGTGACCACACATTTTAGTGACAAGTATGGAAGGAAAATATGCATATTTATGGGAGTCTAAACTGATATAATCCCTAGAGAGAACAATTTGGTCATATTTATCAAAATTAAAAACATAGACCATCTTTGACCTAATAATTCCATTTCTAGGAATTTATCTTGCATGCTAACCCCAGACATCTATGATGTGTATATGAAAATCTTCACTGCAATGATATTTGTAAAAGTAAGAGATGTTTATCAATTGAGAACTTGTTTTAAAAATTAGGATACATTCATACAAGAAAATCCTTAAAAATACTACATAATTTAACAGGAATGAATGAAGCAAAATGAGACAATTTCCTAAATACCATTAATGAACAAAGCAAGGTAAGGAACAGTATGTATTATATATGATCCATTTGACTATAAAGAAATGTTTAACAGAGGTTGCCTCTGTGAAGGAGCAGCTGGGCCCTAGGGTGGGAGCAAGTGTACTTTTTTCTTACATTCATTTGTACTTTATGAATTCTGTACAAAGTTCATGCTTACCTACTACCTACAATGTGATGCTCCGATGGGAGTATATGAGGTTATGCAACAAGGCCAGCATCATGAAGGGATCCAGGGATGCAGGTGCCACTTACCAAAATGGAGCGGCATAGGTGATGGATGCCAGGAAGTGTGAAAGTCAAGTTCAACAAGAGGGAGCCAAGATAAAAACTAAAGTGATGTGGGGGGAAGAAGAAACGGGGATGAGGCTAAGTAAAAGTAGAACAATAGAGCAAACATTTAAAAGACAATCAAATAGGCTAGATATGTTGACTCATGCCTGTAATTCCAAGATTTTGGGAGGCCGAGGCAGGTGGATCACTTGAGGTCAGGAGTTTGAGACCAGCCTGGCCAACATGGTGAAGCCCTGTCTCTACCAAAAATACAAAAATTTGCTGGGCATGGTGGCACATGCCTGTAATCCCAGCAACCTCATGGGCTGAGGCACCAGAGAATCACTTGAACCTGGCAGGTGGAGGTTGCCGTGAGCTGAGATCGTGCCACTGCACTCCAGCCTGCATGACAGAGCAAGATTCTGCCTCAAAAAATCAAAATAAAACAAAACAATGCACACACACACACACACACACACACAAAACAATGAAATAAAGGGAAAAGGAGCTTTGAATGGGGGCCTTTAGGAGTTGCTAATGATCTAAACTTAGGGTGCTGTGTAAGTATTTATTCTTACTTAACTATAAGTAATTAATAAGGCTTATCATCTACTGGGTTACAAAGTCCAGCTACAAATTGGAGGGAATATAATCTCTATCCAAACAGGATATATTGAATATATATCAATATATGTTTATATTCAATATTGATATATATTGCATATAAACCATATTCAATCACCAATGTATGATGATAACGTTGATTCTGTTCTTACAGAGTTTGGGAGGGAATATAAATCCAACTTGGGGCTCATTCTCAGCCTGAAGGAGATAACAAGTAATCATTAATCAATGAAGGTTATCCAAAGCAATAAAGCCTTGCCTTCTTTGTGGTATGTGGCCAGGCTGCTGTGCAATTCAGGAGAGTTTTTTACCAGGTACCCCACGACTAATAGTTGTATAGGTATCCACACCAGTCCTCCTGCTTTACATTCAAGTTCAAAGAAGGCAGAGACACCGTGTGTAGTTTTATTTACACAGAACCTGGCAAAGCAGGCTACATAAGTAGACACTTGGTGAAGATATTTTGTTCTTGATGATGGTGGTGGTGATGGTGGTGGTGGTGGCAGTGTTGGTGGTAACGATAAGCATCGATGTTATCTGCCCATCCTGATGGAAACCTTCTCCAGCCCTATTGTCCCCATGGCAGGGAGTGGGGGAGGGGATAGAGTAAGGAGTCAGTTTCCAGTTTTGAGCCTCAAACTCTGAGTTGCTAGGGTGACAACCAGATAATAAGTATACATTGTCATCATATTTGGCTTTCCAGTCTAGAGCAGTGAGATTTGCCCTGCCCATTTTTCTCCCAACATTCAGTGCCAAGCTGTCATCTAAAGGCCCTACGCAACTCTACATGACATCAACAGTGTAATGTGGCATTTCACTTGTCAAATGATGAATCAATCTATTATTTCAGTTTTTAAGAGGATCAAGCTGGGGTTGATTATATTTCCTGGTAATAAAAGTAGCCTAAAAACTAATGTAATTTAAATTAAATTGTTCTCTGCAAGAAGAGTCTTTGTTGTTCATTGAGCATAGTCCATTCCCAATCAGTGAAACTACGTTGCTAAAATTTAAGCAGTAAGAAAATAACATTTAGAGTTAGACAAGACATTCAACTTAGACTGGTTCAACCCTTTCATTTTTACACCGCCACCATATTGCCTCTAAATCTGGGAGTAGACACATTTAAAAAGAAGTCAGCGTTTTATGGCTCATCTTTTTTTTCCAAAGGAGGAAAGTTGATAGCTTTATAGGAAGAAATTATGCCATCACCTTTCTTTTTTCCTTTTCACTAGAAGTGGGAACAAAGGATGGAGATGATACTGCAATTTTGATCTCTATAACCTCATTTGAAATCATTCCCTATGATTTAGGTTTTCTTGAAATGAAAAGGATAAATTGTGTTAACTTAGTTAAAGTTGGAGGAAAAAGTTGATTGGATATCCTGTTGTCAAGGAAACCAGTTCGCTCCACCTCTCCTCTCTCTCTCTCTCTCCTTCTCTCTCTCTCTTTCTGTCTCTTTCTGTCTCCTTTTCTCTCTCTTTCTCTCTCCCTGTCATTTTCTCTCTTTCTCTCCTTCTCTCTCTTTTTCTCTCCTTCTCTCTCTCTCTCTCTCTCTCACACACACACACACACACACACACACACAACTGGTTCATACAGTGCCCTTTAAACTCTTCATCTGGCATTTAAAAATTATTTTTAAATACCCAAAGGCTCTACTTTGGATATCTGTACAAGAAGCACTCAAGAAAAGTGGTTCCTAGAATTCAAACTCAGTCAGGACTTTTTCTGATTCTGGTGAAGGCACCGTCATTCTGAGTCAGTGCTGTGTCTCAGAAGCACATGAGACAGTCTCTAAGTCATTGCCAAGTCAGCTGCAGAATGAGACTGTTGGAAAGAAAGAGCTGGAATGAGAAGCTTTAAAAAGCAATAGGCCAGGCGCGGGGGCTCACGCTGTAATCCCAGCACTTTGGGAGGCCAAGATGGGGGGTCACTTGAGGTCAGGAGTTTGAGACTAACCCGGCTAACATGGCGAAACCCCGTCTCTACTAAAAATACAAAAATTAGCCAGGCATGGTGGCAGGAGGCCACTGTCCGGGAGGCTGAGGCAGGAGCATCGTTTGAGCTCAGGAGGCAGAGGTTGCAGTGAGCCGAGATCGCGCCACTGCACTCCAGCCTGGGCGACAGAGCAAGACTCCATCTCAAAAACAAACAAATAACAACAACAACAAAACAACAACAACAACAAAACAAAAAAGCAATAGAACCACACAACGGTAAGAGAAAGGTAGACAGTTCACTCTCTTCAGCCTTTATCGAGCACCTATCACACTTAAAGCAAGAAGTTATGCACTAAAAAGTAAAAATTAAAAAGTAAGTGAAGGCCAAGTTGAAAGAGATCTTAGGGAGTGCAGTAGGGCTGCTTGTTATTTAAAGACATGCCTTGCCTCCCCACTCATCCTTCCGAGGAGTACACCTCCCTGCTCCATGAGTGTCAGACTGGGCCAGGTGCCTTGCTTTGGCTTCAAAGTGGCCACAGTGCTCTCCTACCCACATCTTGGGTTTAGCCATGTGACTTGGTTTGACCAATAGGGTATAAGCTGAAATGATGCAGCAGAAATGTATCATGTTCTTGCACCATCAGCCTTCCTCTCTTGAGTCTTTGCCTTTACCGTGAGAACCTGCCAGCCGAGCTTACACTTCCAAGGAGGATGAGAGACATGCAGAGCCTTGGTGACCCACATGAAACCTCCCCAGCAGATACACCCAGAAGTCCAGCAGAGCCAACCAGCCAAGTGCAGCTTAGGCCAGCCAACTCCAGCTGACGCTTAGACACATGATAAATCATAAATTGTTGCTTATGTCACTGAGTTTTGGGGTAGTCTATTATGCAGCAATGACTAATACAGAGAGCATCTTAACATCTTAATTTGTTACTTTTTCAGGGCCACATAGCAAACCAAAAAGTAGGTAGAAGAACTTGACCGAAACTATGGCCCTCCTAGGTGGGGCCATTTCCCTAAAGGGGACAAGCCAATCCCTTTCAAACATGGTATCAGGAGAACAGACATCACGAATCCTATGGAGACAGGACCCCCAAATCACTGGAGCCCATTGGAATGTACACAGGAGAACTTTAATGCACCTACAAAAGTGATCGCTGACCCAGAGGTCTAGGAAAAGCTGCAAAAAAAATCGCTCAGTGGCTGAGGAGAAGCTGTGTGAAAACCGACTGAAATGATTAGGACTTCAGTGTGGGAAGACACATGTTGAGAATCAATGCAATTCAAGCCTGTTAAATCTTGAATAGAGTAAGTGGTCTGAATGTGCGTTTGCTCACCAGAATCTGGAATTTTAGAAACGAAGGAGCATAAAGAGGAGAAATTCAGGGAAAATAAAGAGAAGGGCTATATTACTTTACACGGCCAAGAACTAGGGTGACCATATGCCCCAGCATATCCGGGATAGTCTTAGTTGACACGGTCATCCTGGGGTAGTTATTAATAGCACTTCCTTTCACTTTCAAAAGGGAACTGGACTGGGTGATTAATTACACGGTCATGTTGCTGGCAGCACACTTTCCCCATGGGCTGAAGGACCCGAGTCTGAGTAAGGTTCAGATACGCTCATGGGATATGAACTGCTGCGCACCATCAAGGCAAGTTGGACAGTTTGTGCTCTGAGGCAAGGGGGCCACCACATCCCGTGGCAACAACCCTCAGCACAGCAGGGGGAGATGATGATGTGCCCGGCCCAGCAAGGCTGCAAAGCCTGGAAAGTGGTATTCTTTCAGGCCAGCACAGTTCCCCCATGGGCAACCCCAGGGTCTTCTCTAGAAGCCTTGTCTGTACTGCAGGACACCCTCTTTGTGGGCCCTTTGGAAAATAGAAACACATACAAATTCCTAATCTTGGCATTTCTTCCATATCAGTTCAACATGTGAAAATCAAAATATCGTACATAATAGAAATGTTGAGTGTCCTTCTTACCCACACAGAGGTCCATACAGCTTTCTGAGCTCCATTTGGCTTTCCCAGAAACCCTGAAGAAAACACAGCGCTATAGTAAGAATAAGATTAAGCAAAATTCCAATTATTCAAACTTATTCAGAAAAAAATCTGGAACAGCAAGAACACAATTACAGAAACAATAAAAACGAATGGAAGTTACATTGCTTTCAAGTACTTTGAAATATTGTAATAAACAAACGGCTTAAAAAATGGCCATGTAAAAGTCTTGGACAGGAGAGATCACCAGTTCTTAAACTACTTATGAATACTTGCTGCTAAAATATTCAAAAAGTTTGCTTTCTCAACTATAACATTGCCCTCTGAAATTTGATTTAGCATTATCATATGGCCCTTTTTACTGCCACTATATGTAACTTCTACTGAGTCTATCAAAATTGTCACAAATTCTGAATTATCATGATTCATTCAAGTTAAACTTTAATTAAATTCAACATGTTTGAGATATATAAGACAAAATGCTAGACACTTTTTTTTTTTTTTTTTTTTGAGACAGAGTTTTGCTCTGCCACCCAGGCTGGAGTGCAGTGGTGTGATCTCAGCTCACTGCAACCTCCACCTCCCGGGTTCAAGCGATTCTCCTGCCTCAGCCTCCTGAGTAGCTGGGATTACAGGCATGTGTCACCACACACGGCTAATTTTTGTACTTTTAGTAGAGACAGGATTTCACCATGTTGGCCAGGCTGGTCTGGAACTCCTGACCTCAGGTCATCTGCCTGCCTTGGCCTCCCAAAGTGCTGGGATTACAGGTGTGAGCCACCGTGCCTGGCTAGACACATTTTATAATGGGAAAGAAGTGTAGCTGGGTTGAAGGAGGGGTGGAAAATGCTAGATCCATTGTGTGGTGGGAATGGACTAGACCTGAAAATACTCATGAGTTGGGGTGGGGGTGGGGGGTGGCAAATGGTAGATTTGTGTTGTGAGAAAGGAGTATGTGGCAGATACATAAGGGGTGGAATGAAGGTGGAAAGTTAGGGGTTAGAAGTGTGGATGTCCTGCATGGAAACACATGCCTTTCCCACTAAATCTACTGAATTCTGCAGTGTAAGCTTGCCATACATCAAGGAAAGCATATATGAATATAAAAATAGTCACCGAAATTACTATGTTCTAGAAAGAACTTGGCAGGGATTGTAGCTGTGAGGATGGCGGGCTGCAAAGGAGCATATGTGGAGGCTCTCCAGAGGCGGGAGCATAGCGTTCTCCTCACATCGACAGCTACGCTGTTTTCCTCAGAATGTTAATACCAAATTAATTACTCCGCGGAATACAACTGATCGTTTCCCCCCAGAAATGTGTGAAATGCATTTTCTTTAGCTTTCCGATCTGGTTTGTTGTTCTATCTTGACACTTTAAAATTTCTTCACACTTGTTTCAAGGGGCTAACAGGAAGCCTCATTGAGATTGTTGTTTGTGAGCTTAAAAGTTGTGAACTGCCCACCCCAGAGAGAGAGATGAGAGGAGAAGGTGTTTAAAAACACTAGAAAGACAGAAACAACAATGACAAATCATGGAAAAGGTGATGGACACAGAAAGGAATGGAAAAGAAATGATTAGGAAGGTGGGAGCAGAAAACGACAGAAAGAGCAGCTTTCTTTTCTATCTAGTGCCAAGGACCAGCCTTTCCGGAGGTAGGGATGGGGAAATTCTAGAGACGTTGAAGAGATATTATCAGGATTGTCCCAAATGGAGTCTTCCTGCCTTTGTTTGGCTTGGTGGTTCTTCCCATGCAGGGTCTTCTGGCTCCTGGTGTTCGGTCTGGAGTCAGTGTCCCCGTGACTTATCTGAATAAGCCATCTGGCTTCTGAGAAAACCGAATGTGAGAAAAAATAACCGTAGACCATAAAGTCCTGACCTATATCTACAAATGTCTGCTGGCCATTTCCACTGGCATGTCACTCTGGCAAAAACTTATCTTCTCCCTGAACCACTCCCCTGCGCAACGTTTTATTTCCGTCAACCCACGGCCATTCTCCCCGTTCCCCTGGCTCAAAGCTTAGACTTACGTTTCACTCACTTTGCCTTGAATTCTCTACACTAATTTGTCACAAGAGTTCTTCATTTTGCTCCCAATTATCCATCTCTTTTCACTCTTATCACCTCTTAGTCCGAGCCATCGTGGCTTCACCCCTGGGATTCAGCAACATTTGGGTTCTACAGCACTAACCTATATTCTTCTTCCCTGCAGAGTGTAGTCCATTTCAAAGTCCCTCTCCTTCTCAAAAATGTTAACACACAAATAGTTCTTCACTTGCCTTCCTATCCTGTAAGCATCTAGTCCCCCTTTCTCTCACCCAACTACACTGCCCAGTGCACCCTAACATTTGGCCTCTAGTTAGTCCAGGCTGCTGGTCAACCTGAGCCGTCATTCTTATGTTGGTGCACTCACATATATGGTGCCGCCCACCTGGTGTGTGTATCCTCGTCTCTATGTCCGCAGCCCCTGAAGGACCTCCTTCTTCAGGAAGTTCCCTAGGATGATTGTAGCCCTGACAGATCACCCTCTCCTCTGACAGAAGACCACAGCTACCGTCTATACTACCCTATCTAGTGCTAGGGTGTATCTCATCTGGTGTTGCACGCCATCATTTGACGGTGCGCTTGAGGCCACAAGTAATCTCTTCTTCTACACTCTAGGGTCTGTGTATTTAGACACTCAATACATGGTATTTGGGGGAAATGGGTAAGTGAATGGATGACAGGACTCAATACATATTGATA
Organism: Macaca nemestrina; assembly: GCF_043159975.1. Taxonomy (NCBI): domain Eukaryota; kingdom Metazoa; phylum Chordata; class Mammalia; order Primates; family Cercopithecidae; genus Macaca; species Macaca nemestrina. The sequence goes on from NC_092128.1 coordinate 19,122,166, forward strand.
GTGGTAAGAAATAGATTCTTGCCATCACATAAAAATTCATATTAGTAGAGGAGGGATCATGGCATCACAGAATACCTTTACCACTCGAGGTGTGGGGACCTGGACAAGACCAACGTTTCATGCAGAAAGCCTGTCCTGGGCTCAGCATATTTTATTTTATTTTATTTTTTGAGATGGATTTTCGCTCTTGTTGCCTAGGCTAAAGTACAATGGGGCAATCTCGGCTCATTGCAACCTCCACCTCCCGGGTTCAAGTGATTCTCCTGCCTCAGCCTCCCAAGTAGCTGGGATTACAGGCATGTGCCACCAGGCCCAGCTAATTTTTTGTATTTAGTAGAGACGGGGTTTCACCATGTTGGTCAGACTGGTCTCGAACTCCTGACCTCAGGTGATCCACACACCTCGGTCTCCCAAAGTGCTGGGATTACAGGCATGAGCCACCATGCCCAGCCCTTAGCATATTTTATGATGGATGCCAATGGAAGACAGCTCTTACCTGGCGGAAAAACATCAAATTTCCAATAAAAGGAGAAGGCTTGGGATGTCTGAGGCCTAACTTCTCCAGTCTTGAGAATGCTGACGTGGAGTACCTGGAGGGAAAAGCGGATTTCAAAAGCTGAGAGATGAAGTTGCATTCATGCTTTAGGCTCTGTTAGGAACTGCAAGTACTGAGATCTCTGGAAGTAAAGGCAAAAGAATAGGTTTCCAGTCACCACATTTAAGAAACGAAAAATTAGAGGCCCAGAGTTGAGTGAGTAGAATAGGAGTCCAGTCAACCTCCTGTTGAGTGACCAGCTGGAAATCAAGGAATCCTGAAACCTCTGAGCCGGAGATGCCTTAGAGACGATGTAGTCCAACTGCCCATCTCTGATCTAGAATTCCTCTTAATAAATTGTTTTAAAAATGTCCCTCTCTCCAGTTCCTTTCCTTTGCCTCTAAATCTATCATGAGCAATTGCTCAGAAGGCAAGGTAAAAAAAAAAAAAAAAAAAAAAAAACTAAGAATGGCAAAAGCTCCCTGTGAAAATGTGGATACTTTCATGGTCAAGACTAACCCCTCCCTGCCACCCACATAATTTGTCCCTCACCACATTCCCTGGCCTTATAGAGAATATGAAAAATAGGAACGGAGGGAAGGCGCCATGAGGAGAAGACCTATCACCAAATGCTTACAACCTCTTTAAGTCTTTGTTTTCTCGGCCTGCAACCATATGGGAAGCATATTTTCTTAACCAAAAATCAGGAAGCGTGGTCCGACAGATTTCTGTGCCACTTTCCAGGAGAAAGCGGCAGTCTGAGAAGAGCGTGTGGTTGTCAAAACATGGGAATTACTACGGTATTTCAACAGTTTATAGGAACAGAGGGATAACACAGTTAAAGTCAGAACTGGCTTAGAAAAACCTGCACATATGGCTCTGATCCCTAACCAGCAGCCAATTAGGTCAAAAGTTCAGTTAGTTCAGCAAAATTAATGAGTCAAACTGGTTGTTTAGCATCACGCAGAGATCAGTCAAATCACAATTTAAGGGCAAGGAAAAACATGGAGACTATCAGCACAATCTAGCTTTCTGTGTGTATTGAAACTCAACTATTACTGCTATAAGAATCACTCTTTTTTGAAGGACAGAGTATTTGCTATAGTCTTTGATCTTTCCCACCTGCAGTCAATAAGGAGTACTTAAAATAAAAATACTCAAATATTCAGGGAAAGGAAACACAGCTTAAGCGCTGGTTTGCATTATTCTGAACAGTGTGCTATATCACCCAGGCTGGAGTGCAGTGGAGGCTCACTGCAGCCTAAAACTCCTGGGCTCAAGTGATTCTCCTGCCTCAACCTCCCAAGTAGCTGGGACTACAGGTATGTGCCACCACTCTCAACTAGTATTTCAGATTCTTTGTAGAGACAGGGTCTCTCTATATTGCCCAGGTTGGTCTTAACTCCTGGCCTCAAGCAATCCCCCTGCCTTGGCCTCCCAAAGTGCTGGGATTAAAGGCATAAGCCACTACACCTGGCCAATGAGTCGATTTTTAAAGTGGTCACAAAGGAGAATCAGGGCAGAACAGGAAGGCAGGATGTCCTCTATCCCAAGCTGTCCTAAGATTTCTACCGGATGGCTCCATTAATAGGTTTGAATGACTTCCCAGTACATCACATTTAGGTCCATGTTCAAGTGTGATTACAAACCACACTCAAGAGCCACGCGTGAACGCCATGGATTAGTCATACCAACACTCCTCTTCATTAGTGTGAGTACCGAAGGTTGACAGCACAGTTGGTAAAAGTTATTCTTTCAAGTGGACTATAATGTTTTAAATAATTCCCCTTACAACTGAGAGGAAGGACCAAAGGCAACTTACCAGCCCACTTACCACTTTCTTTAACATCCTCAAATCACTGTCTATGTTCATTTCTTCATCAACTTTTTTTGAATTATTTTCTAAATGTAATCTCTAATGGGTAGAAAAAAAGATGTAGACCTTGGACCACATAATTACATCTTAATTTTGTAATTAGATGTCTTGATTGTCTAAAGGACAAGAAGTCTGTGCCTAATTACACATGCTAATTATTATGCAAGTCCATGCCCTAATTATGTAACTCCACTTATGAAAATACTGCTAGTGTGTCTATGCACAAAATTCAGACATTTTCAAACATATGGCGTCAGCAGAGAGTGTCCTGGACACCACCACAAACTTCCCTTTGTAGCCTCGACTCTAATCTGGAACTTGAGCATCTTCAAACTGGAAACTGGCCAAATATTGCCATCAGTAACTCAAGTCCCTGCACCCAAATCTGCAGGGAGAGATCATTGCCACCAAATTTATGGGCGAAATAGCAAAATGGGTTCCATTTGTCTTGCTACCACTTCCTTCTCTGTACTCTGGTTTCATACCCTCTGGTCTCAGGGTCCCCCGGCTGCCCTCAGACTGTCTCAACACGTTCTTAACCCAAAATCCATGAACCCCAGGTGTAGTGGGTTGAATTGTATCACCATCAAAAAGCTAAGTTGAAGTTCTAACCTTCAGAAGTCCTAATCTCAGAATGTGACCTTACTTGGAAATAGGGTCACTGCAAATGTAATTGGTTAAGATGAAGTCATATAGGCTGGGCATGGCAGCTGACGCCTGTAATCCCAGCACTTTGGGAGGCTGAGGCAGGCAGATCACTTGAGGCCAGGAGCTCAAGACCAGCCTAGCCAACATGGTGAAACCCCATCTCACTAAAAATGCAAAAAATTAACCAGGTGTAGTGTTCTATGCTTGTAATCCTAGCAACTCGGGAGGCTAAGGTAAGAGAATCTCTTGAACCTGGGAGGAGGAGGTTGCAGTGAGCCAAGATTGCACCACTGCACTCCAGCCTAGGTGACAGAGTGAGACTCTGTCTCAAAAAAATAAATAAATAAAATAAAGTCATACTGAAGTACAGAGGCCCCTCAATCCAGTATGACTGGTGTCCTTATGAGAAGATGGCCATGTGAAGACAGAGATTCACAGGAAAGTGCTGAGTGACTATGAAAGCAGGGAGAGGTGTCAGGCCACTGCAAGCCAAGGAATGTCAAAGATAATCAGCAAACCACTAGAAACTAGGAAGAGGCAAGGAAGGATTCTCCCCTATAGATTTCTCCCCTATATATATATAGCCCTGCAGACACCTCAATTTCAGGCTTCTGGCCCAGAACTGTGAAACAATACATTTCTGGTGGTCTAGGTGTGGTGTCCCATGCCCATAAAACTAGCACTTTGGAAGGCGATGGTAGGACAATTGTTTGAGCCCAGGATTTTGAGACTAGCCTGGGCAACACAGCAAGACCCTCATCTCTACAAAGCATAAAAAAAATTAGCTGAGTGAGCCTCGTTGTGGTGGCTCATGCCTGTAATTCCAGCTCTTCGGGAAGCCGAGGCAGGTCGATCACTTGAGGTCAGGAGTTAGAGGTCAGCCTGGCCAATATGGTGAAACCTCATCTCTACTAAAAACAAACAAACAAAAAATTACAAAAATTAACCGGGCATGGTGGTGCGTGCTTGTAATCCCAGCTACTCAAGAGGTTGAGGCATAAGAATTGCTTGAACCCAGGAAGTGGAAGTTGTAGTGAACCAAGACTGTGTCACTGCATTCCAGCCAGGACGATGAAGCAAGATCCCGTCTCAAAAAAAAAAAAAAAAAAATTAGCCAGATGTGGTGGCACACACCTATAGTCCCAGCTACTTGGAAGGCTGGGATAGGAGGATCACTTGAGCCCAGGAGTTTGAGGCTGCAGTGAGCCATTTTTGTGCCAGTACACTTCAGCCTGGGTGACAGAGCAAAACTCCATCTCAAAAAAATGAATGAATAAATAAATAAATCCTGGAGTTTTCAGCCACTCAGTTTGTAGTACTTTGATATGGCAGCCCTAGGTTAGTGGTACACTAGGGACACCTATGAGTGAGTCTTACAGGGTCAGTGAAAAGTTGTTTTTAAATATCTTCCTGTTACTTAAAAAATTGTCATTGTAAAAAAGAAATCCTTTTACACCAAATTGTGCCATTAAGTCCTGTGCCAATTTAAAAAGTGCAGGTGGCCAGGGGTGCTACTGTGTAAAGCAGGTAATATGCAATGATCAGGCAGTCACCATGTTCTGATGTTTGCAATGGGTTTCCTTTGATGTGAATCAATGCAACTGTATCCCACAGTTATGGTTAAGGACACCTGTCATTGTTTACATCAAGGATACTTAAGTTGGAAAATGGCAATGTAAAGTATATATAGCTTCAGACAGCATCTTTTGGTTTTATTTTCACAACGATAGAGGTCATTAAATGCTACAGGACACAAATACTGCAGTGCCAGCAGCACAGCTTACTGTCCATTCTCAAAATAAATCGGGCCACTGGATCATTTCCAAAATCAGGTTCAATTTGTAAAGGCTGGAAAATTTCCTGTATTTTATCTTCCTCGGCCTTCTCTTTATTTATTTATTTATTATTTATTTTTGAGGCAGAGTCTCACTCCAGTCCACCCAGGCTGGAGTGCAGTGGCACAATCTCAGTTCACTGCAACCTCCTCTTCCTGGGCTCAAGCGATTCCCCTGCCTCAGCCTCCTGAGTAGCCAGGATTACAGGCGCCCACCACCACGCCAGGCTAATTTTTGTATTTTTAGTAGAGACAGGGTTTCACCATGTTGGACAGGCTGGTCTTGAACTCCTGACCTCAGGTGATCTGCCTGTCTTGGTCTTCCAAAGTGTGGGGATTACAGGCGTGAACCACTGCACCCAGCCTAAAACCTTCTCTTGATGGATTTAACATGGGTGCTTAGCCCATTGTTTAGCCAAAGAAGCCACTCCTGATAAATTAGGGCTATTTTGATGAATCACATATTAAGGAGATGGTCAAACTGATTGAGGTTTGGAACAAAAGAAAACAGAAATTATCTTCCTCCAGGAATTGGCTTCTCCTGAATTGTGCGGGAGGAGGGTATAGCCAGGACCTCCGTTCGGTCATTACATCCTCACTGTCACTACCAAAGAATTCCTACTTGGTGCACTGCTTTCAAAAACTTCAGCTGATATATTTGAAACGGTGAAGTTTCCCTTGGCAAACAGCGCTTCTCCGGGGGTAAAAATTGTGATGCTCCAAGAACAGGTGAAGCCCAGCGGTGCCAGGTTACCCACTGTCCTGCACTTTGGAGAAGAGAAGCCCTTTGTCATGGTTACTCTATGGTTTCAATGTGCATGGCCTTCGTGGGCTTTGCCAGCAATTCCATTACACATCATGGCCACATCAGAAGCTATATTAGAAATAGATCCTTAAATTGATGCCTTTTCAAAAGGTTTTGTTAAGAAATGGAAGCAGAGTGTGAGGTTTGCTGGCTTTCCGAGACACATTTTGAAGTGCTTCACAGAAATTTGAACACAAAAGCTAGAACTGTCAGGGAGAAAGCCTACTCTCTTTCTATTGTCACTCTCTCGGTTTTTTTACTCTGTGTATTTTTTATGTTTGCTATTACATTCTCTCTCTATATTTTTCCTATATTTCTATTTTTTTTCTTTTTTTTTTTTTTAGCAGTCTCACTCTGTTGCCCAGGCTGGAGTGCAGTGGTGTGATTTCAGTTCACTGCAGCCTCTACCTCTCAGGCTCAAGTGATCCTCCTACCACAGCCTCCCAAGTAGCTAGGACTACAGGTGTGCGCAACCACATGTGGCTAATTTTTTTTTTTTTTTTTTTGTAGAAACAGGGTCTCACTGTGTTGCCCAGGCTGGTCTCAAACTCCTGGGCTCAAGTGATCTGCCTGCCTCAGCCTCCCAAAGTGCCTTGATTATTGGCAAGAGCCACTGTGCCTGGCTTATTTTTCTTTCTGTTTATCCAGATTTCTACCTTTTTCATTTAACATAAGGAAAAACATCTCCATGTTATTAATCCTTTATAAATATCATTTTTATGGCTGCTTAATAATGCTCTTATAGACAGATTACAATTTACTAAGCCATTCTTATTGTCAAATAGGGTGTTTTCTATATTTTAGAAATATAACTTTGAGTTATGCTGCTACAGTTAGCATTTCTGTGCATCGAGGTTTTCCCACACTTTGTGCATGAAGATTTTCTTGACCTGAGATCCATGAGTCACTGGTTTTAAACACTGGTATGTAATATATAATTGCTTTCCATAAAGTTTGTCCCAGCTAGTCCTACTGTCGGTGTATCCTTTGCACCAAGTGCTCTCTAAAACTTTTTTCTAATTTGGTAGCTACATCAATGTATTTTGATGGCTGCATCTATTTCCTTACTAGAGAGAGAAAACACATTTTCCTATCATTTCTCATTCTCAAAAATATTTCCCAACTTTGACATTATTAACTAACTTCCTTCCCTCCTTCCCTCCTTTCCTTCCTTCCCTCTCTCCCTTCCTTCCTGCCCTCCTTTCCTTCCCTCCCTCCCTCCCTCCCTCCCTCCCTCCCTCCCTCCCTCCCTCCTTCCTTCCTTCCTTCCTTCCTTCCTTCCTTCCTTCCTTCCTTCCTTCCTTCCTTCCTTCCTTCCTTCCCTCCCTCCCTCCCTCCCTCCCTCCCTCCCTCCTTCCTTCCTTCCTTCCTTCCTTCCTTCCTTCCTTCCTTCCTTCCTTCCTTCCCTCCTTCCTTCCTTCCTTCCTTCCTTTCTTCTTTCCTCTCCTCCTCCTCCTCCTCCTCCTCCTCCCTCCTTCTCATTCCCACAGTATGGTTTATCTAGGTGGCAGGGAGAATTGTGCTGCACTAACTGATTAAAAAATTAGTTGGAAAATGAGCAATCATTGATAGGTGACTGCAAGCTGACTTCATGCACATATCTGGGTGTGAAGAGGAAGATAAGCAGATAAATCTGAATAGTTTTCACTGACTTAGCTAATAGCTAACCACAGCCTTGTTAGTTGACTGTAAATTCCATTCCCTTTATCCTTGTCCCATTTCTCACCCACACCCACAACCAGAGAAACTGTAAGGATTGAAACTACTTAAATCATGCCTCAAGGCAGATGTTCCTGGAGGGGGTGGGCAGGGGGGAATGGTGCAATACAGACTTTACACATGAGATCTTCTCAGTTTCCCTTTTAGCACCTCATGTCCACCCTGGCATCCTCATCCTCATGTTCAGCCCCCTCTCCATTCCCTGAAGACTTCAATCTCAGTTTGCCCTCAGGGCTGGAAATAATCTGATACACACTCACTCACATGTCAGTAGTAGCTAGGCTAGCTCCTAAAATACAACCTGCAAACAAGACTGTTCATTTACAAATTTATAATGGTGAGTATTTTTTTCCAAGCAATAAGAATCGGACATCTCCTTCTTAGAGTACCTCCTTTCCAGGTACTTGAGAAGCCAAATCAATCATCAGAGGGTGTGTTGAGCCAGATCCTACAATGAGAGGTGGCTCAACAGAATTGCGATCTCAGTGGGACCCTGGTAAAATAATCCTGTCCCACAGCCAATTACATCCTCCAAGGGGTTGGCAAAGGGACAGTGTGCCTGCTGCACTGCTCCCTTTTACCCACTGATTTATAATGTCACTTCTATCGTGCTCCTTAGTAGTATGGGGCTTGGATCTATTCTGATCAATTTATCTAGCTTATGCTAATGCTTCACTATTTTAATTATTATAACTCTAAAATACACAGTTTTTTTCTCTTTTTTATAGATTACTTCTTTTTATTATCTTTTTTTGTCTTTTTTCTCTTACTCAAATTCCTTTTACCATAAAATACATTTTTGTAACTTATGTTTTCATATTAGTTTTAGAATTAGTCCGATTTGATGAAAAAATGTTATTTGGATTGTTTTGGAACTGCATTACATTTATACATTAATTTAGAACATACCAACATTATTACAACATCAATTTGTCTCACCTATGAATGTGTTGTATCTCTCTGTTGATTTTATTCTCTCTGTCCTTCAGTAACACTTATGATTTTGTGCACAGAAGAGTATCTTTTTGCTATTTACATACATTTATTGGTGTTGCTCATTTATAGGAGCGCTTTTTTTTTTAATGCCAGTGTTGTAATCAATGATCCTTCTGAAATTTCTGATTAGTTTTATTGGTTTACATGTGGAATTTCTTTGATTTCCTTTGCTGATAATTATGTTTTATGCAAATAACACCAGTCCATTCTCTTTAATCCTTTTGTCTGACTTCTCATTTTCTTTTCTTATTACATTGGCTAAAATCTCTAGTACAAAAAGGAAGCAGGAAGAGGAAGCATCCTTTTCTTGTTCTTGACTCTGCAGAAATGCAGCTAATGTTTCAAAATTAAGTGTGAGGTTTTGCTTTAGAGTTTTCATAGATATCCTTTATTGGGTTGAAGATATTTCCTCCTACTCCTAGTCTGCCTGGAAAAGTTGTTCTTGATTAGTCATGCTATGGGTTTATCTATTTTTATTTATCTTTTCAAAGCACCAACCTTTTCTTTGTTGATCATTTCTGATTTTTGTTGTTTTCTAGTTCATTGATTTATGCTCATATTTTGATTGTGGACTTCCTTCTATTTTGGGGCGTGGCTGACACTTTGTTCCTTGTTGTTGTTTTCTTTTAGCTTCTTAAGTTAATAGTTTAGTTCACTTGCTTTCAATGAATGCATTTAAAGCTATAAATCTTCCTCTAAGTAGTTCTTTAGCTGCATTCCATACATTTTTTAATGTAGTGGTTTTATTGTGTGATAGTTGCATTCCAATAGGAAACTTCTGAATATTAATGTGCTGTAAGATGCACACATGCAAACCTCAGAAGAACAGATATGTTCGAGTTACAAGACCTTCCTATTGTTTTTTCAGTTCTGTGCAGCCCCATATACAAGATTTATGAATGACAGCCATTATAATTTGTTGCCTAAGGCCTAGAAAAAGAGACCGCTTATAACCTTTGCCCCTCTGGAAAAAAAATAGAAGACTACTCAGTAAATACATAAATATCTGGCTGGTGTTTAGTTCTTTCACCAGTAATGTAGGTACCACAAAGACATAGTCATTGCAGTCATTAGCCTAACAATAACTTTGTCACTGCACAAGAAAAATACATTATACATGTATTGACATACAAGAGTTATACAATCATTACTATTATTATAATTTACAATAGTTTTTAGTTTTCTGTGTCTCAGGCACTATGCTTAGTACTTTTTATATACTGTCTTGTACAAGCCCTCCAATAATCATATAAGGATAGAAATAAATACTATTCTTATTGTTTAGGAAATAAAAGCTTAGGAGGTAAATAATGTACCCAAGGTGCTGCTAAGCAATTGAGTCAGAGTTAAAACGAGGTCAGCCACATTTCAGACAAGTGCCGTTATTCACTAACCCTACTTACTGTCCCTTCCTGTCCTCTAGGCTAAGACTTTGTGGATAAACCACCACATGAGAACATGCAGACAATATACCGAGAAAAAGGCAGGTTGCTTAGAAACCAAAAGTGTATTAATAACAGATACTAATGAACCGATGATCGTGATGAGAAAGAGAGAGAGAGGGAGAGAGTCTTTACCTATCTAAAGCCAATCTTGATAGTTTTGGTCCTTGTCCTTACTCATTATTCTCAATTATTGTTCCTTTCTGTTGCATTGATTTCTCCATTTCGACTGGATCTTTCCTATCAGCATCCATATTCTAGTCTCTTCCATCTTAAAGGACAAAAGGCAAACTCCTTGGATTCGGCCATTACTTTATTTTTCTTCATTGCTTCCCAGTAAGACTCCTTGAAAGCATTGTCTAGACAGCTTTCTCCCCTTCTGTGCCCTTAGTTTCTCCTCCACCCACTCCAACTAAGCTTCTGTACCCACAACTTCCCTGGTGCTGCCCTTATCAAGATCATTGATGATTTTGATCTTATCAATCCCATGATTTCTTTACTGATCCCTCAGTAGGATTTTGATAGAGATGAACATTCCTCCTTCCTGAAGCACTCTCTTCCCTGTTTCCATGACACCACTCCTCCTACCTCAAAGACTGCTCCTCCCCATCTTTGCTGGTTCCTTTCGTTATGTTGACTCCCATCACTTCAATACCATCTATAAGTCAATAATTCCACATCTTTAACTCTAGCTCCATTTTCTCCACTGAGCTCCAGTCCTCTTTATCCAACTTCCAACTTGATGGATGCTTTGACTATCTGTTAGGCATTTTACACTTAATCTAAATCTGATCTTAATTTTCCCTCTAAATCTGTTGTCTCCCAATCATATCTACATCACCATTGCAATCACAATCCACCAACTCCTCAAGTCAGAAACACTTGAGACACAGCAGATTGCATAATGGGTTAAGACATGCCTGTCCCTCCCAGTTAGAGGATTATACATCATCAACTCATTTACTTTGGGCAACATGATGCCTGGAAGCAGAGATTAGAGTGAAGCAACCGTGAACCAAGGAGGCAAGAAACCAATATTCCCTTGGATCCCCCAGAAGGAACCAGCCTGCCTGACACCTTGCCTTCAGGCCAGCAAGACTGATACATGGACAATTTGCTCAATAAAATAATAATTGCAATGGATCAAAACACATCAAACATATTTTGAATCCATGAGTTCACAATAACACAAAAATAAAATGTGTCACCGTTGTCAGATGTTACGCACTTAATTCATGATAACATGTTTGGTACTTCAGCCACGTGAAAGCCTGTGCAAAACTTACATCGATTTTGAGACTTGTTAATTGAATCCTTTGCCATTAGAATTATTTTAAATGGGCCAGGCACAGTGGCTCACTCCTGTAATCCTAGCACTTTGGGAGGCCAAGGATCACTTGAGGTCAGGAGTTCAGACCAGCCTGGGCAACAAAGTGAGATGCTAAAAAAAAAAAAAATTCTAAAAAAAAAAAAAAATTAATTAGCCAGGTGTGGGGGTGCATGCCTGTAGTACTAGCTACTTGGGAGACTGAGGCAGGAGGACCGCTTGAGTCCAGGAGTTCACAGTTACAATGAGCTATGATCACACCACTGCACTCCAGCCTGGGCAACAGAGGGAGACCCTGTTGATATGTATAGTAAGTGTCTTACATAACAGATCAATATGCAGAATCCTGTCAGAAGTGAAGAGTTTTTGTTTGTTTGTTTGTTTTTGAGACAGAAAACTGTCTCAAACAAAAAACTGTTCTTGTTGCCCAGGCTGGAGTACAATGGCACGATCTCAGCTCACTGCAACCTTCGCCTCTCAGGTTTAAGCAATTCTCCTGCCTCAGCCTCCCGAGTAGCTGGGATTACAGGCATGCGCCACCACGCCCAGGTATTTTTTGTATTTTTAGTAGAGATGGGGTTTCACCATATTGACCACGCTGGTCTCGAACTTCTGACCTCAGGTGATGGGCCCGACTCACCCTCCCAAAGTGCTGGGATTACAGGCGTGAGCCACCACGCCCGGCTGTGAAGGAATATTTTTAGGTGAAGTTATATTTCCCAACTGTATTAGTTTTTTATTTCTGTTGTAACAAGTAGCCACAAGCTGAGGGATTTAAAACAACACAAATTTATTTTTTGACAGGTCTGGAGGCCAGAAGTCCAAAATCAACCTCGCTGGTCTACAGGCAAGGTGTCCGCAGGGCTGGCTCCTTCTGGAGACGGTAGGGGGTGTCCACTCCTTGTCTCCCTGGCTCATGGTCATAACCGTCCAGCTCTGCTTCCAGTCCTCACACTGCCTTCTCTCGCTCTGACGACTCCTGTGTCCTTTTTATAAGGACCTCGTGATTACACCTGGGGCCCACCCAAACAGTTCAGAATACTTACCCCATTTCGTGACCTTAAACTTAATCACATCTTCAAAATCACTTTTGCCGTCTAAGGTTGCATTCACAAGTTCCAGAGGCTAGGATGTGGACATTTTAGGGGGCCAATATTCAGCTACTACACCAACTTATCTTGTATATAGATCCTGATTTTGTTTTGAAATGTGCCTGAAAAGAAGAAGTGTCTGGGGTGGAGACTGTGAGTTACCCTGAGCTTCCCGTTTCTACAGAACTGAATAGTGCACGGTACAGTTGCAGGGGGTGGAGCGGGGAAGGCCAGCCTAGAGCTCACCAGCACCAGCCTCTGCCTTGGGCAGCACTTAACCAGGCTTTGGTAGCCCCACCCCTGAAACAGCCAAGAATATATGTTTTTTAGTTTTGTTGTTGTTGTTTTTGAGACAGAGTCTTGCTCTCTTGTCCAGGCTGGAGTGCAGTGGCACAATCTCAGTTCACTGCAACCTCCATCTCCCAGGTTCAAGCCATACTCATGCCTCAGCTTCCTGAGTAGCTAGGACTACAGGCATGCACCATTGTGCCCAGCTAATTTTTGTATTTTTAGTAGAGGCAGGGTTTTACCACGTTGGCCAGGCTGGTCTTGAACTCCTAACCTCAAGTGATCCACCCCCCTCAGCCTCCCAAAGTGCTGGGATTACAGGTGTGAGCCACCGCACCTGGCTAAAGTATGTTTTATAAAGAAAATATTGCAATTCCTTTAAAAAGGTATCTAGTTGATGGTTATTGTATTTCAGAGAGTTAACTAACTTCTCCATTTTTATCCTAACCTTTCAGGGCAAGAAAGCCAATTGAGGCAATAAGTCTCAATGAGTATTAAGGCCTTAATCTTCTAAATTCAGTTATTAGTATAACACCTTTATAATTTTGGCCATATCTGCAAGTTGCCTGTACTATTACTTACTTCCCAATTTCTTTTAGATAAAGTGAAATGAATTCATTTTAAAAGGAAATTTTATGTCGTGATCATACATGAAAATCAGTATCGCTTACATAAATTAAAAACTAATGCTAAAAAATGAATGCTTTGGGCTGGGCACAGTGGCTCATACCTATAATCCCAGCACTTTGGGAGACGGAGGCAAGCAGATCACCTGAGGTTGGGAGTTCAAGACCAGCCTGACCACCATGGAGAAATCCCATCTCTACTAAAAATACCAAATTAGCTGGGCATGGTGGCGCATGCCTGTAATCCCAGCTACTCGGGAGGCTGAGGCAGGTGAGTCGCTCGAAACCGGTAGGCAGAGGTTGCGGTGAGCCGAGATCATGCCATTGTACTCCAGCCTGGGCAACGAGAGCAAAACTCCTTCTCAAAATAAAATAATAATAATAATAATAAATAAAATAAATAAATGCTTTATAATGAAAGATTTTTAAAGTCCATGTACCTTCTAAAGTGATCTCACTCACCACTCACAGTCTATGGGACATTGCCACGAAGACATGACTCTCAAGGATGGTCCAAGCAAGACACAATCAAAATGTGGTCTTCTAGGCTGCTTGGGCTCAGCTGATAGTTTAAGACCATGGCCAGAGAACAGACACCGAGCATGGTGCTGGGGGAGTGCGGAGTTCCGGGTACCAGGATGCTGCAGGGACCATGCCTGTATGCCCTGGCCCTGTGGTACTCATAGCCTAGTGGACCAGACAGACATTCAACGGCTACTGACAAACAGTTAATTAAGCATTTACATTATGATCCTTGTGGCTACGAGGCATCCCCTGTCACTTGTCAGTGCCAGTTTAAATACATGCTTTCTATTTTGATCACTCTTCTGTCTGACTATTGGATATTTGTTGAGCCTTAAAAAACAGTAAATGGTCTCCGCTTATTATGTCCCCCAAAGTTAATCTGGAAAAAAACTAAAACAAAGCAGGGCCCTCCAAGAAGGTTCCATCCCCAGAACAATCATTAAACTGAGAACAGAGGTGTCAAAGCTGGCACAATAAATGACAGCCATGATGTGGTGCCATAGCAGGTGAAGGCACTGGAAAGGTTGCTGCCTTGGAACAGATGGCTCACCTGGAGGCCATGGGGAAGAGTGAGCATGGGGTTGATGTGTGAGAGGAAGCACTGCAAAGAAACTGCCTTAAAATGGAATATGTTCTACTTTCTCAAGTGTGCTTTAAAATGCCCATCCCATTTGAATGAAGGAAATTCAGCCCAAGGCCAGGTGTGGTGGCTCCCAAATCCCAGTGTTTTGGGAGGCCAAGGCAGAAGGATTGCTTGAGGCCAAGAGTTCAAGGCCAGCCTGGGCAATATAACAAGACCCCACCTCTGCAAATAAAAACTTTTTTTAATTGCCAGGTGTGGTGGTTCGTGCCTGTAGACCCACCTATTTGGGAGGCTGAGGCAGGAGGATCACTTGGGCCCAGGAGGTAGAGGCTGCAGTAAGCTATGATCACACTGCACTCCAGCTTGGGTGACAGAAAGAGACCCTGCCTCTTTAAAGAAAAAAAAAAAAACTAAGAAAAGAAAATCCAGGCAGCCAATCCCAGGATTCTGATCCTGGGAAAGTGTCTTGCCCTTCTGTCCCAGTGAGAATTAATGAGAAGAATGATGAAGGCACAGCAAATGGTAGTGCCACCATCCGAACACACACACAACCTGTGTTTCTATTGTAAAAATAGAACAAAGCAATTGATGTACATCATAAAACTCTTGAAGTGACTGATATTTATGAAGCACTTCAGGGGTGGCTTTTGTTTAAGTATTGGTTATTTGACTGAATTTAACCAAAGGTGCTCCACCTTTCGCCAGAAAAACCAATGACATGTATCCACGCAGCATAAAACCTTCCCCCAAAAACTCTTTTCTAGGATGGAGAGAAAAAAAAAGGGGGGGGGGCGTAATGGCTTAGTTAAATGTATAAAGATAAATCTATTTAAATAGAAGATTATATGACTATGTATTTTAAAATGTAAAAAGCTGCCTCTTGTATCTGGTCTTTGAATTCCTTGTGTGTCAGGGGACAGTAAGCCCAGATGTAGCGTCCCACGGAAGCCCAAGGACAGCTTCCAGGGGCTGGAGAATTTGCCTCTTGAGTAGGATATTTGCTTCTAGAACTTGTAAACGAAAAACAAAATCCTAAACCCCCAACTGACTGAACGGACCATCTCTTGGCCAAGGGGTCCCCAGAGGAAACTTGAAAACTGAGTTCTTGGCCATGATGGGATGGGGAGTCAGACACACTCCTTCTACCCCTCCCTCACTAGCCATGATTATGCTTTCTTCCCTAAGGGCTAAACAGAAAGCGGCCTTTTCAAACCCTCCATTGGCGTTTACGCCATACCGCCCTGAACGCGTCTGATCTCAAAAGTCTCCACCTCTGACATCAACCTGCCGCCTGATGCTGCCGCTTTCTTTTGCCTGATAAGAGACCACGACTATGGAGTGATTCTGGCCATTGCATGCAGGATGCATAGTGAGGGTTTTCCTGTCCTCTGCTTCACCTTTTGAAGTCAGAAGGTGGAAAACTCCACCCTCAGATTATGGTAAGGCCGCCTTTTTTTCTACATGGGACCCTGCAAGGCGCATGAAGCTCAATTGCGCATGCACATGTTTCTCCTTTCATAAATATTCATGCCTCCTCCTATAGCTTATTGAATATGTATATTTGGCCTCCCTGCTCTGCATAAATTCCCATTCCCTTTCCCCTCCATCAAAGTATCTTCCTAGCCTGTCAGAATGGCCACCCTAAAGGCTGCAACCCTTTATGAGAAATAACGCTCTCCTTTCCAATTTTATGAACCTCATCCCTCTTCTGTTGACAGACTCATCCCCCAGTTCTGAGTTCTGTGTCCTGGCCCATGATAATGCCAAGTCAATGGAATCACAGGCGGGTTCTTGGTTCTAGAGACACAGGTCACCTAGGCTTCATTTTGCCTGGCGGAAAAATAACTCGATCACCCCAGATCAGCAGGAGCATTGCCACAAAACATTTTAAAGGACTCTCGCTCCTGCTAGAACAAGTAAGGGCTGAAGCCACAACCCTGTAGTCCATTTCTGTCTCTCTGTCCGCCAATTAGTAGACTGGGCCTCCCTGATAATTGTGATCTCAAGGTAATGGCTTATTTAAGTAATTGATGACGTTGTCCTCATTGGGGGATCTTAGCACATCAAAAGATGTTGAGAAAGCCAAAATTCACCTAGAGTCTGAATTAATCACTTTGTCAAGCACAACAAAGGCTCTCTGCTTTGCTAATAATCCCAGATGAGGTAGCAACCCTCAGTTAAATAAGGAAACTGTGGTGCCTTTAATTAATGTTTCAAAGCGCTCAGACTTGCTTTTTTTACTCGCTTTATTTTCATGAAAATGGAGGGTAGTGAAGGCAGAACAGATGTTTTCTAAATTTCTCAAGTTCAGGAAGAATGAGACCTGGCTTCATTGGAGTTCACAGAAAAGGATCTGGGGGCTCTGGTTGACCACAAGTTCAGTGTGTCGTTGCCTGTGTCAGAGGAAGTTAGTCCCACTGTATGGTTCCAAATGCTACCCTGTGGTCTTAGTACTTCCCCTTGCTCCAGATATGGCTTCTGGGATGACAAAACCTCCCACTTCCTCCTAGAACTGCTGAATCAACCTTTCTAGGCTGCAGCTTAGAAGCCTTCTAGCCTGCTCTCTGGCTGACGTTCTGATCCCAAATTGTCTTTCATGAGGCCCACTTCACCTGGCAGCTCAAGCCTCCTCAGCCTCCTGACACCCCTCACTCTGCTCGACCTTCACCTCATCCCTCTCACTACTTCCCAAAGCCCCAGGGCAGCCCACGCCTGACATCCAGTCACACTTCAGGCTTCAACTCAAGACTATCAGGCCAAGTCAGAGCCCCGGGTCCTGTGTGTTTAGAATGAGAGTTTGAACACATTGCTGTGTTGGTCTGATCCCAGCTACACAGCCATCTTTAAAAGGACTTTGATACCTGTCTTAGTTTGTTTTCTGTTGCTTATAACACAATACCTGAACCTAGATAATTTGTAAAGAAAAAGAATTTATTTCTTACAGTTATGGAAGCTGAGAAGTCAAAGGTTGAGGGGTTGCATCTGGTGAGAGCCTTCTTGCTGGTGGGGACTCTGCACAGAGTCCATTTATGATAGCTCTGCCCTCATGATCCAGTTACCTCTTACAAGCCTCACCTCTCAACACTGCCACATCGGGGATTAAATTTCAATGTGATTTTTGGAGGAGACAAACATACAAATAATAGTAACACCCCTAAGGCCACTTGAAAGCCAATGAGCAGGATGGGGAGGTGTGAAAGCCACTTAATCCAGTTCAGAGATACTTACAGAGTAGATATCACACAAAAATGAATAAGATACATCCTGGCCTCCAGAGAGTTTATCTTATCGAAAACAGGAGAACTAGGGATTTACCTTAGACTTGGGGAAGCTGAAATCACTGCCTTTCACATGCTTCATATCTTGTCTAATAAACCCTCTTGGCTTCTAAATTGATCACCATCTTTGAAACTTCATACTATCTTTGACTCTTTCCTTTGATCCTCATCTGCAATCAATCACCAAATCCTGTCAGTTCCGCCTTCAAAACATCTCTTGAGTGAGTTCTTCATTCTTACTCCTAACTGGCACTGCCCTATATCAGGTCATCATCTCTCCCTTGGGCATAGAGTTTTCAGTAGGGTCCTGAACTGGCCTCCCAGCCTCTAGTTTCTTCTATCATCCTCCAATCAGCCCTCCACACCAATGCCAGAAGAACCTTGCTGATATGCAAATCTGACCATGTTGCAACCCTGCTCAGAATTCTTCCTTGGCTCTCTGTCACTTTCAGTTCAAGCGTTAACCTCCTTTATTTGGCACCTAGGGTTTCTGGTGATCTGGCCCCAGCCTGACTGCTAGCCTCACTGTAAGTCATTTCTGTCCCTAATTTAGACTTGGGCAATCTTGCATGACTCACATATTCCTAGTTATGCTGTCGTTTCACCCTTCTGGGCTTTTTCCCAGGCTTTTCTCTAGGGCCAAGACTAAGGTGGGGCAAGAACAAATCTAGGGTACAAAATTTAAAGAAGCCCTCACTCTCAGGGCTGTACAAGTGCCACCCCTGCTCTTGTACAACCCTGAGAGTGAGGGCCTCCTTAAATTTTGGGCCTAGGTGCTTGCTTCCTTCTCTCACCCTTGTCCCAGCCCACTCTCCTCTCTGCTGATGCATCCACTCGCTTTCTCCACTTGCAAAGGCCAGATTGCTCTTCAGTTTTCTGCTCAAGGGCTGCCTCCTCCAGGAGCCCACCCAGGCTATCCTGGGCACATGGAGATGTTTTCCTTGGCCACTCAAAGAGTTCCACTGATTCCCTACTGGGGATGATTGCCAACGAAGAGCAGGAGAACACAGTGTATTGTTTGTAGGAATCTAATCCTGTCTACGTTCATTATTTACTGTACCTGATTCTGTTTCCATCATCTGGGCTTAGTCATCTGCAGTTAATCCTTTGTTTTTATGAAGTCCTTAAAGAACCCTTGGGACTTGTGGTGAAAGAGGGACATCCGCCTCGGGTGAACCCCAACAGATAGTTAAATTAGAGCCCAGAGGGGTCAGCTGGGGCTGCCCCTGCCTCTGGATCCTGCGTAATAGAAGGAAACAGTTACAGGATGCTTCCTGTGAGCCAGGAGCCCTGCTGAGTGCTTCCCACACATGAGCTCATTTACTCCTCCCCACATTCTGTGTGGAACATGCTGTTATTATCATCTCCATTTTGCAGATGGGAACACTGAGGCTCAGAGAGATTAAGTCACTGGCCCAAGGTCACACTGCTAGTGAGTAGCACAGCTGAGATTTGAACCCAGGCTGTCTGGCTTGGAGTCTGTGCTCTCCATTACCAGGCCCTACTGTCTCTTGTTTTGCATTTGCAGAGCAGCCAATGGCCCAGAATCCAACCTATTTGTAAGATGGGGGATGCAAAAAGCCCCTCTTAGTTCAAGTCTTTGGGTTAAGGGCTGTGAGGCCCCTGTGAAAAGGCAGATGCCATTTTACAGGACTCTATCCCCAGGGTTCAAATCAGTTGATCAGATTAGCCACTAAGTTAACAGGGCTTCAAGACTCAAAATAGGGACAGATAAATATGAAGTGAAGACCTGGCCTGTGCAGGGCAGACGGGTTGCTTCTTTGGCCAACTGAGTGTGAGAGTGTGTGTGTGTGTGTGTGTGTATTGGAGTAGCCAAGTTTGGTACACAGGGGCACTGAGCACTAGTGGTGGGTGCTCAGAATAATTCTAGGTTCTTTTTTACCCAGTCGAGTAGGCATTTAAAAAATGTTTGCCAATTGGATATGTCTTCATGAACCCAGCCAATATTTCCACCTTTCTATTGCACTATGACCTGTCCAAAAGGCCTGGGAAATACGAATTCTGCCTTTGAGCTTGGCAGATAGCTTAAAGAGCTTGGGCAACTCAAAGTAACAAAAGAATATTGTAAGTGTTTCGAAAAATATTTATAATCCCCTCGCATCATGTTTGTTCCTGTAATCCCCCAGATCTTTGTCTTGACCTAATTCTTAGCAAGTTTAGCCACTGACTTTTGATCATGTCTTAGCTACAATGATCAATTGTGGGTCTTGCTGGAAATTGTACAGAACAAAGTCAAAAGGCCAGAGTTCCAGTCCAAGAGCCCTGAGTCTCAGTGCCCGTTGTTCATCAGCGTGTTTGGTTCTGGCTCTCACCTCTCTGGGTTCTGGACCAGAGCCACAGGTGGAGACCCACGGAACCTGCCTGATCTCTGAACAGCCCACTCTTCTGGGTTTGGCCTCTTGCCTGCCCCCTGCAGCTTCTAATCCCTTCCATTATTAGAGTCCTTGGTCCTGGCCCTTCCTGGTCCTAGTCACTCCTATCTCAGCACCTATATTAGTTATCTACTGCTGTGTCACAAATTGCCCCAGACCTAAGTGACTGAAGACAACAAACGTTCATTATCTCACAGATTCTGAGGGTCAGGAGTCTGTGAGTAGACCAGCTAAGTGCTTTGAGCTCAGGGTCAAGCTGGAGAATGGCGTCCATGCTCGCTTATGGAGCTGTAGCTGGCTTTGCCATATGAGCCTCTCTAGGGCTGCTCAACACAGCAGCTGACTTCCCCAAAGTAAGCAATCCAAGGGGAAGAGCGAGCCCAAGATGGAAACCCCAGTCTCCAATCATCTAATTTTGGAAGTGAGAACACCATCACCTCTGCTGTATTCCATTGCTCGTGCTAACTGACCCTGGTACAACTGGGGAGGGAGCTATGCAAGGGGTGAATTCCAGGGCAGGGATCCGGAGGGCCCTCTTGGAGGCTGTCTACCACATCACCTGTGCCCTAGTGTGAACAAATGTGGTGAAATTACATCCCTTTCCAAAGTTTCACCTGGAGTGTATCAAGCAAGCTGGTTACTAAGCCTCATAAAATCTGTAAGTTATTTCCTCCTTTGATTAGATATTGAAACAACGTAGTTGTTCCATTCTTTATTCCATAAAAATATACTTAGTGCCTACTCTGTGCCAGGCACTAGCCCAGATGTCATCGTACATCACTGAGAGAGTAGATAGGATCCGCTATGCATTTACTGGAAAAGAAAAATCAGGGAAACTTCACACTGGGGTGGATAAAAATGGATTTAAAGATTTCAGAAAACTGTATATTTAATAATCGCTACCATTTATTATTAAGCACTTGCTCTGGGTCAGGCATTGCACTGACCCACAAAATAAAATTATAAATACACTTTATAAACATCATGCCCTGTAATCTCTACCAACACCCTTGTTGTGTCCATTAGACAGATGGGGAAACCTAGACTTAGAGCCCGGCCACAGGAACTGGCCCATTGGTCAGTGGGCCACAGTGGCCCAGCCACAGTCCAGGCCTCCTGATCTGTCTGAATGAAGGGCCTGAGCCTCCATCCAGGCCTCTGGCTTCTCTGTCAAGTAAAGATTACTGCAGCTAAGAGATGATCAAAGGCCGGTGGCTAAACTTGCTAAGAGTTAAGTCAAGACAAAGATCTGGGGGTTACAGTAACAAACACAATGCAATGGGATGCTTTGGCTCAGTAAGGCCAATGCGGGCAAGGAGGCTGGACTAGCTTCGCAGGGCTTCTCTAACAAATTGCCACAAACCGGGTGGCTTAAAACAACAGAAATTATCCTCTCATCATTCTGGAGTTGAGAATTCTGAAATCAAGGCATCAGCAGGGACATGCTCCCTCTGAAGACACGAAGGGAGGCTCCTTCCTTGTGTCTGTCCAGCTCCTGGTAGTTGCCGGCAATCCATGGTCTTTGGCTTGTAGATGCATCGCTCTAATCTCTGCCTTGCTCATCACACAGTATTCTTGCCTGTGTGACTGTATCTACATATCGTCCTCCCTCTGTCCATCTCAGCATCCAAATTTCACTCTTCTTATAAGGACACCAGTCACTGGATTAGGAACCACCCTCATCCAGTAGGACCTCATCTTAACTTGATTATCTGTGCAAAGACCCTATTTCCAAATCAGGTCACATTCAGAGGTTCTAATGGACATGAATTTGGGGGTGGGGGATGCTGGTCAGCCCAGTGCAAAGACCATCAGAACAGGCAGAAGTCCCTGGAAAAGGCCCAAATAATACCCCACGTGTGGGTGTGGGTGGGGAAGGGTCTTCCACACCACCCTAGGGTCACAAAGGATGTGAGATGGAGAGAAAATGACCTTGATGAAAGAAGACATTAATTCAAAAACATCTTTTTTTTTTTATGTTGCGCTATGTTTTTCTATTTTGTTTTTGCTGCTTATTGTTATTACACTAACTAGTCTATATTTTGGTTGTTTTAGTAGGCACATCTTTTTTATGGGAAGAAAGGAAATGAGATTTTGTGGCTGATTCTGGATTGCAAGAAACCTCCCTGTTCAGATTCCAGAGCAACTTACTGGAGGTGAGTGGACAAATGTCTAAGACAAGAAGGAGCATGGAGGCAAGACAAGAGTCTCCTTTTATCTTTGAGAACCCAAGTTAAATTCACCATGTGTAATAGCCCTTGTGATACAGGGATACACCCTTTCTTCTGACAGCCACTAGCCAGCACCAAAGGGTGGTTTCCGGAAGGGCAAGAGATAAACATATTTTTTCCTTAATAACCCAGAGGGCCTTCAGCACCCATGAGAATATTTAAAACAATTCTGGAGCTATTTATGTTTTCAGCCGTATTCCTTTCTTGGCGTAACAACATCCATAAATTTACTGCCCAGTGTAGAACAATGAATTTGTCCTAAGCAATACAGCTCACAATCTACAAGAATGTCCCCTGGTTGCTGTATTTCAGGACATGGTGAATAAGCTGCGCTTTCTGCATTCAGGTTTCCCCTGGTCTTCTGGACTTCAGACATGCCTTCCCTAAGTCCTGCTTTTCCAGGCTGGAGTTGAAATCTTAGGGCCCCGCCTCGTCCCATCCCCCAGATCAATTCTTTGCCCTTCCTAGAGTGTGCTCATGCTCCGTCATCAGTCGGACCCTTCCCTCTATTGCTTATTTGGCTAGAAATTCCTAGGTATGTCCCCACGTTCAGCCCAGGATCAACCTGGCCCCTACACTGTGCTCTGGACCCTGCTTCAACACTCCTGAAGCTACGTTATCACTTCATAAGCAAGATCACCATGACTCACCGTGTCAGTGTCTCAGTGGGCAAATCCTCCATCTCTGTCTGTTGGTTCTGTTTTTTGGTTTGGTTTCCTTTTTTCTTTTCTTTTTTTTTTTTTTGGAACAGGGTCTTTGCTGTTGGAAGTGCAGTGGTGTGATCTCGGCTCACTATAATATCCACATCCTGGGCTCAAGTGATCCTCTAACTCCAGCCTCTTGAGTAGTTGGGATCACAGATGCATGTCACCACACCCGGCTAATTGTTGTATTTTCTGTAGAGATGGAGGCTTCCTATGTTACCCAGACTGGTCTCGAGAATTCCTGCGCTCAAGTGATCCTCCTACCTTAGCCTCCCAAAGTGAGCCTCCCAAAAGAATTATAGATGTGAGCCCTCACACCTGGCCTGTTGCTTTTTTCCCCAGAGAGTCACTGTTTTCACTTACAATAAAAGTTAATATGTCCATTCACTTTAAGCTTTTGTTCATTTATTTATTTTTTGTTATGGTTTTGTCTTGTCACTTGTGGCCTCTAGATTCTGCTTTGCCAAAGATCAGAATCCAGCTGTGTAATCTTGGAGCATGAGGTAGAGTGAATCACTGCTCCTGATGCTTCATGCCCCATCTGTATCAAAATTCTAGATCGATGCCCTTTGCTCCATGATTGTGCAGTGCCTCCCGCTACAGTGGACAGTCTTCTTCCCCACCCCATTAATGTTAAACTTGGGCATGTGGATTGCTTAGCCAATAGAATGTGGATAGAAATTACCTTAGCAGTTTCCAGGCTGAGGCCTCAAGGGATATTACTGTTTCATTTTACATTTCTTGCATCCCTGTGACCCATCAAGAGTAGCACTTCCCTAATATTCTCTTCAACCTGGGTCTCATTACAAACATGTGGAGCAGATCTAAACCCCACTGTCAGACTGGAACAAGCTACCCCAGCGAACATACAAACCATGAGAAAAATAAACATTGTCATTTGCCAATGAGTTTGGGGTGTTTTGTTACACAGCATTATCGCAGTAATAGCTGACTAATACATATCAAATCATGTAATTTCTCTGGACCTTCATATTCACATCTGTAAATTGGGGCCATTGCATTATAATCAATGATGCACAACTTTTTTCCTACCCCTACATAACTGATAGCTTTGACATATACCCAAAATTAACAGAATCAAATGCTGCAAAGTGGCCAGGCATGGTGACTCATGCCTGTAATCCCAGTGCTTTGGGAGGCCAAGGTGGGAGGATCATTTGAGCTCAGGAGTTTAAGACCAGCCTGGGCAACATAGCAAAATCCTGTCTTTACAAAATAATAATAATAATAAGTAGATAAAAAATAAAATTAGCCAGGGATGGTTGCATGCACTCGTAGTCCCAGCTAAATGGGAGGCTGAGGTAGGAGGATCACTTGAGGCCAAAAGCTTGAGACCAGCCTGGGAAATATAGTAAGACCTCATCTCTATAAAAAATTTAAAAATTAACTGGGCATGCTGGCACATGTCTGTAGTTCTAGCTACTTGAGAGGCTGAGGTGAAAGGATCACTTGAGGTCAGAAGTTTGAGGCTGCAGTGAGCTATCATTGCACCATTGCACTTCAGCATGGGTGACAGGGCAAGATCCTATTTTAAAACAAACAAACAAACAGAAAATATTGCAAAATCCCAAAGGAAGAGAAGGATCAGAAACTGTTCATTCAGTTTAGGTACTAGAGACTTACTGGTGGCCTTGAAGAAAGCCGCTTCA
Source organism: Macaca nemestrina (assembly GCF_043159975.1). NCBI lineage: Eukaryota > Metazoa > Chordata > Mammalia > Primates > Cercopithecidae > Macaca > Macaca nemestrina. The sequence goes on from NC_092128.1 coordinate 19,146,737, forward strand.
GTACAGAATGGAACAGAGACCTTATTGCAGGGATCGGGGGTAAATAGGAGGTGAGAAAGTAAGCAAATACAAAGTCCCTTTCAAGCCACTAGGCTGGGAAGAGAAGGATAAGTGGAGTGGTGCCTGGGGTGGACCATACAGTCAAAGAAGAGGTGGTTAGTGAGTTGGTTGGTTGGTTGGTTGGTTGGTTGGTTTGTTAGTTGGCTGGCTCAGTTGTATGTTTTATGAGAGAATTGAACCTGCAAAGAAACATTTGCAGTGACACCATCATGAGGTGTCACTGAAAATGATGAGGGTAAGGGCTTGGATGAGAGTGAGCAGGAAACAAAAGGTCTGGTCAACGGGAGAGAGCAGAATATAGCTTAGTGGCGTGTATTTACTGATGTGCTATGCCTCGTTGATACTTCAAGTTCTCAAGTCCAAGGGCAAGCAATGTCAACCAATGAAGCAAATGAAAATTAGAATGGTACTCTTACTGTAAAATCAGAAAATAAATGTAAATTTTGTCATGGGAAAATTTGAAAAATTTCTGGAAAGCAAATTGAGTTTAAAGCTTGATTTATTGTGCACTTTTCAAGAAATAGATTTTCTTTAATTTTTAAACACCTACAACTGAGAGGTAAACAGATGCTATCAATAGACTAATAGCAATATATGTTGGTGTAAGGTTTATTGCTCACAAGCGCTCATACTTCCTTTCCAGGAGACAGGGAGAGAATGACTATCTCCACTTGACCGTATGGAAAAGTGATCAAGCTCAGAGAGGTGGCTGACATCTCTGACCTTGAAGAAAAGCCCACAGTCATCTTCATTTGCCCTCCTTCCCCATCATTTCTTTTTCTTTTCTTTTTTTTTTTTTTTTTAAACAGAGTCTTGCTCTGTCGCCCAGGCTGGAGTGCAGTGGTGTGATCTTGGCTCACTGCAAGCTCTGCCTCCTGGGTTCAAGCCATTCTCCTGCCTCAGCCTCCTGAGTAGCTGGGACTACAGGCACCCACCACCACACCTGGCTAATATTTTGTGTTTTTAGTAGAGATGGGGTTTCACCGTGTTAGCCGGGATGGTCTCGATCTCCTGACCTCGTGATCCACCCTCCTCGGCCTCCCAAAATGCTGGGATTACAGGCTTGAGCCACCGCGCCTGGCCTTTCCCCATGATTTCTAAACCTGTGGCACTGTGGCTCTGTCCCCACCACACCATCGGTGACCATCCCCAACATCCCCGAAGATGCCTCAGCTACTAAGTCTAATACGCATTTTTAAAACCTCATTTTACTTGTTCAAGGTCAAAAGCTACTTAGTGGTATAAGTCCAAGATTATTCAAAATGAGGCCACTTGTTTGAAGTACGCCTCTCCTCACTTTTCACTGCAATGCATTCCTGGGGATCAGGTGAGAATTCAGAATGATGTTTACAAAATAACTAGATAAACAAAATAAAAACCAAGATCTAGCTGCCCAGCATCTATGCAGTTTTTGTTGAATATAAGCGTGCAGTTATCAGATAACACTAAGAGCTAATGTTTATCGAGCCTGAACTGTGCCATGTACTGCTCTAAGTCCACCTTGTGTTCTTACTCATGTAATCCTCCCAACATGCTAAGAGGTAGGTACTGTTAGTATCCCTATTTTACACATGGGGAAGCTGAGACACGGAGACCTGACATCCATTGCTTAAGGTCACAAGGCTAGCTAGAGTTTGAATCCAGGAGATCTGATTCCAAAGCCTAACCCCCGGGCCATTATAGAAAGTGTGGAAAGGTGGAAAGACTGAAGTGTTTTTAGTGTGTTTTCAAGGGATCGTTGATCAACTGGAAGACTAAAGTGTTTTTAGTGTATTTTTAAGGGATCGTTGATCAACTGGCAAGCTGCTGAAGTGTTCGGGAGTAGTTTATTTTCCTGAATGGGTTGAGCTGTCACCTTTGCACAATGATTTTGGTTAGCAATCCTTTCCTTCATAAATAGCACAGAGATGAACTTCAACCCACAGCCCAGCCTAGCCTGACTTCTAAAGAAAAAAATCTTTTATTAAGATCCAGAGTTCCCAGCCCAGGCAACGTGGCGAAACCCCGTCTCTACCAAAAAAAAAAAAAAAAAAAAAAAAAAAAAAACGAAAATTAGCCTGCTGTGGTTGTGCTGGCCTATAGTCCCAGCTACTCATGCAGCTGAGGTGGGAGAATCCCCTGAGCCTGGGGAGGTTGAGACTGCAGTGAGCCGTGATTGTGCCACTGCGCTCCAGCCTGGGCAACAGAGTAAGACCCTGTCTCAAAAATAAAAAACAAACAAACAAAAACAAAACAAACAAACAAGCAAAAAAACCCCCTAGAGTTCAATTCAACTATATTTTGTTATATGACAAGTTGGGGTGATAGCTGGTTGCAGTGGCACACGACCAGAAATGAATAGAAAATCTCTAGGATGATACCCATAGCGGCGAAGAACAATAAATATGCCACACAAAATCCTGTAGGTCATCTCTTCTAATGCAGTTTGGTTCAACAAGTAACTGAGTGCCTATTACTCAACAGAAATGTATTGATTCCCCTGGGCACAATGCTGGGTGCTCAGCTAAAGCTGAGGAAGGACCAATCCTGCCCTTGCAGAGCCAGGTAAGTGATGAGAGACGGGGATGGTACCAGGTACATTGGGGCAAGAACCCAGGAGATGCAGAAGAGGCTCCTGGAGAGGATGTCACCTGAATGAAGGGGGAAGGACATGCAGGTAGAAGGAAATAAATTGGCAGTGAACTGCATGGTGTGCGGGAGGAGCTATGAGCACCTGGGAACCAGGTGCCAGGTGAGAAGTGATGGGAGCCGAACCTGCAGAGGGGCACGGGACCAGGTCAGAGGGGGCTTCAGGACCCAGGCCAGGAACACTCACTTCCTTAGACAGGAGGACCAGGGAAGGGTTTTATGCAGAGAAGCAGCAAGCTGGTGGCTGCAGTTGCAGGACAAATTTGGGGAGCACAAGATAGAAGGCAGGGAGACCTGTGGGAAGGCTATTTCCAGCTAAGGAGTGATTTTGAAGTCCTCAACTGCAGCAGAAGCAAAGCAGATAGACAGAGAAACACTTAGGAGTCAAGACTGGCCAGACTGTGGAGGGTTAACCGTTAGGGTAAGAGCCAAGAAAGGTGTGAGGCTGATTCCCAGCATAGCCTGGGGGGCTGAGTGGAAAATGTGCCAGTGCCAAGAGGCAGGTGTCCCAGCCCTCTCTCACCAATGAGGAAATGAGCAAGGAGGGAGTGGCTGGCCCAAGGTCACCCAGTGGAAAAGGTGTGTCTGTCCCTACACTGTAAAGGCCTGGCTGGTTTCCACAATGCCACACTTCTCCTGAGAACCTCCCAATTGCCTCCTTGTATGCGCCCTTAGATCATGAGATGATGCTACCAATCTTGGTCACTCTCTGGGTACAGATGTGGTTAAAATCCTTCAGGTACAACTGACTGCACTCCCTCTTCACCGCTTTACAGCCTGGGGTTCCCAGGTGCCTACTGATTTGTGAAGGTAGGAAGAGGGTACATGAGATATTTTCAATATTTCGAAGAGCCTAATGTAAACCGTGCATTTATTGACAATGCGATGGTGCAGGTTAACGAAAATGTCGAGTTTCTTTGCTTTGGAGTGGAATTATAACTTGGTACACTAATACTGGTTCTCTCATTGATCAGCTATTCTCAACTGGCAGAGCTTTCCGATTAGCTTGACTTTGAATAATTAAAATGAGAAAATTAATCAATCATTACTTAAATATACATTGTTGCTGGGACAACAGAACATGGGATCTATGGGGGAAATCATATTAACAGCGGATGTTGGGGAAGAGTTGAGATACCATTGCTTCAAACTGTGGGCATTTGTGCTCAATAGAACAGTGAAGGAGAGAGTGTCTCTTCTTTGATGCCTCTCTGCTGGAGGTTGGATGCCTCCTGTCTGTCCAATCTGGTGTCAGGATACCTCACTCAGACCTTGAGTGCTCTGTGTACCCCCATGTACCACATATTCCAAATGACTGGGTTCTGCATTCCATCATCCCCCTCCTTTTGCAGTCTTGCTCTTCAATTTCAAATGGGCCAGTTCCTCTATCTATCTGAATTCATGGGAATGTTATCCACAGCACACCAATGAGGTAGAACCAGCTCACAGCCTAGAAAACCTTCAGCATTCGATGATTGCATGAATCAAGATTTATTTCCCCTTTCAATAAGCCATGTGCAAGGCATTCTGCCAGGTGCTGAGAACACAGTACCACTAGTGTGCAATTAGGGGAAGACTGATCCTACCCTCTTCCATACACAGGCATGCATACACACACACATTGTCACAGTAATCATTTGGAAATAGTGCTGCTATCTCGGTTACCAGAGGCGTAATCATGATCATTAGCATTTATTGAGCAGCAATTATGTGGAGGGCACTCACTGGTTTAAGATGTGGGCCCTGCCTGTAGGGGCTTACAGTCAAGCCAAGAAGATAGGCCACATACATAAACTATAAAATAAAGTGGGCTGGGCGTCGTGTGGCTCATGTCTGTAATCCCAGCACTTTGGGAGGCCGAGGTGGGTGGATTACCTGAGGTCAAGAGTTCGAGACCAGACTGGCCAACATGCTGAAACCCCATCTCTACTAAAAATACAAACATTAGCTAGGTGTGGTGACACGCACCTGTAGCCCCAGCTACTCAGGAGGCTGAGGCAGGAGAATCACTTGAACCCAGGAGGCAGAGGTTGCAGTGAGCTGAGTCTACACCACTGCACTCCAGCCTGCGTGAGAGAGTAAGACTCCATCTCTAAATAAATAAATAAATAAATAAATAAATAAATAAATAAATAAAGTAGTAAGTGCCGAGATAGCCAGAGAGATAGGAAGCGAGTCCACAGGAGGCAGGACTGGTTGAGGGCTGGCCTGGTGGAGGAGACCATTATGGAAGAGTGACATTTAGACAAAATTTTGAAGGTGAGGCAGGAGTTCAGTTAAACCAAGAAGGGAGAGCATTCAGGCAACAGGGACTGCGCTGTGCAGCTTGGAGGGAACAGGCACGTCTGTGCAGGAAGGAGGGAAGCACATTTGAGGACTTTAGGGCACCTTTCGGATCAGAAAGTGGAGGCAGCTGCTGGTTTGGGGATATGGCACTGGCTTTCGGGGGGGAGAGTGTGCAGTGCTCAGGGAAACAAGGCATTGGTGGAAGTCACTATTTGTAGAGCTTGGCTTTGCTTTCAGACCATCTCTGACACAGTTTTTTTCTAGACACCTTCGAGGGGAAAAGAGGGGCTGGCCTCTTTCTGAGATAGTGTTCGGGAACTGGCTGACTGCTGAGGCAAACCTAAGAAGCACACCTTTGGAGGACATAGGGGAAGTTTAGGAAGGCCCCACGGCATGGCCCAGGGCCAAACTCCGCACTGAGGGCTGAGGCTGAAGGTAACAGAGAGAGCCAAGGGCTCCAGGGAACTCCCCTATCAGCCGACACTCCCCACCCTATCCACCAGGAAGTTGTACAACAGCACCTATCTCTGGTAAACCAGGAAAGAGGTGGCTCTTAGTAATTGAAGCACCAGTGAATACCAGTGTGAGCATCTGCCCCGTCCCTTTCTCCCCAGTCTCATTCCCGTGTCCAGATGCATGCTATTCCTGCAAGTAAAAAACAAGTCCGTATAAGGCTACAGGGTTCTCATAGACAGCGTACTTCCCTTCGATGGCAAGCGATAGTTGTTAGGTTTGTTGTTATGATGGCATTCGGGGTAGGGGAAGAGTTCATTCAATCATTGCATTTCTGGGAGAGTCACTTCCTCCCAGGCAAGGCAGCACTGAGCACCCATTCACGCAGCTCAGTAATGGACACACATCAATCTGGTGTTTTGCTTTGTTTATACAACAAATAAGATTCTTCTTTCATCTCTGCCCCCAAAACAGATGCTACCAGAAGCCTGAATTCCTTACTAGATGAGAGAAGGTATGACCATAAGTATTATGACCGTTGCTATTGTTTTCTTTAAAAACCAAAACCAGCTGGGAGCGGTGGCTCACGCCTGTAATCCCAGCACTTTGGGAGGCCGAGGCAGGCGGATCACCTGAGATCAGGAGTTCGAGACTAGCCTGGCCAACATGGTGAAACCCCATCTCTACTAAAAATACAAAAATTAGCTGGGCGTGGTGGCTCATGCCTGTAATTCCAGCTACTTGGGAGACTGAGGCAGGAGAATCGCATGAACCCAGAAGGCGGAGGTTGCAGTGAGCCAAGATCAGGCCACTGCACTCCAGCGTGGGCGACAAGAGTAAGACTCTGTCTCAAAAAGAAAAGAAAAGAAAAGAAAAAAAAAAAAACAAACCAAAACCGAAAACCAACTCCTATGCCAATGAGCGTGGCCCCTCAACAAAATTCCCAGGCTTCCAGAACTGTTTCATAACCCTCTTCTGCAAGCTCTGCATTGTTTTATAATCATATTTTTTCATATTGCAAATAATATTACTCTGTTTAATCATCTATTTGCCAAAATGTGGACTGTTTTTTAAAAATCAATCCATCTCCACAAAGATGTGTTGCCTTCAGGGATTTCAAAGGACTGCATCTAGGCACCAAGAGTCATTCCCACAAAAAGTGCTAGGAATGTGTTTTCTGATAGTGGCGTATCTGCAGTAAGGGTTGAGCCTATCAGGAAAATGCCTTTGAAGGTCATAAAATTCATTTGGCTGTATAAGTACTGGAGTGTATGCTGAAATAATCAGTCACGTTATTTTATAGTCATACCTCGTACTCTTGTTCTGGAAAATCAATAAAGTGAGGAGAAGGATAGGGATATTGTGTATAACCATTTAAGAGCAAGAAAACAAAAAAATAATATTCTGTAGAAACGGTCCTCAAGGAAGCCACAGACCTAGTTTTCATAGCAGGCTCAATTTTATCTCCAAGCTCATCACTGAGTTATTAAATCGAAGTACCCATCATATCCTAGACAAAAATACAAAAAAATAACAAAGCGGAAATAGCATGCATCCCTCTCTAGATGCTTGGAGGCACTGAAAATTATCCACGGCCTTTAAAATGTATTTCTAAACCGTGTCTATTATTCACACTCCTAATGTTTTGTTCCAGCAAATGTTACAAACTCTCATGTTGCTTTTGCCTGGGATACTTCCCTACCTGAAATTTTCCCTTTCCTCTCCTCTGCCAAGTCAATTCTTCCCCGCATTTCAGGACCCCGCCCAAGACCTTCCGCTTCTCAAAGGAGAGTCTGACTGGCTGGCGATCCAGAAAGACCAAGAGGCCGGGCCAGGAGAGGAGAGAAAAAGAGTCAGGCATGAAGCTACCATGAGGCCCCTAAAAGCCGCTTCTGTATTTCTGAGCTCCTCGCCACCCTCACACCTAAGAACTACTGCTGGGGATGATGAGGTGCCCAGGCAGAAGAAGTAGCAGCCGCCACTGGGTCGCTTGTATGGCACCTGACTTGCTTTTCCTGAGTGGCAGCACAGACTGGCCAGTGCAAGAGCGCCAACGGGCATAGAAGTCATGGAGTCCAGATCGGGAAGGCCCTCGGTGGCCTTCTGTACCAGCTGCTCATGCCTGGCAGCAAGGGCTTTTGTGGCATTCCTACAGATGGTGAGGGACACTCACGACCCCCGAGGCGCTCTCTTGCCACCTTGCCAGACAGCTGTGGGTAGTGTTCACTTCCTTTGGTGTAAACCTGGACCACTCCTACGCATGCGCCCTGCTTCTGTTTGCTAGACTCCATATTTTCTCTGCCCTGAAGGACACAAGACCATCAACCCTGGAACCTCAGAGCTTGCAAAGGGGCAATCTGAATGTTTTACCCCTCTGTCTTGTGGCCCCTCCATTTCTACTGGTTGTGCGGCTACCAATTCATCCGACCGCCCTTTTCAAGGGACCATCTCCGCGGGTCCCTTGCCCATCCCACCACGGCCATACGAAGCAGCACTTTAGCAAAGACGCTGGGAAAACACTGGGTTAAATAAAGCTGAACAGGTGTCTTTATTAAATAACCTTTCAGGGCCTTTGCTATGCTATGAATCTCCAAGAAGGGCTTGATTTAGACTTAATTTTCCAAACACTTTTAGGAACCGAAGTTGGGAAATGGTGAGCAAATTGATCTTCAGTCCCCACATGCTAGAGGCCGGATGCCTTTTCCAGGGCTCACCTCTCATTGTGCCAGGGAATACCTACATGGCTTCTTCCTCTTCAGATTTCTCATCTTGGCTCCCATATTCCATCCCAATGGTGCCTTTTAAATATAGTCTGGAGTAGATGTGGGTCTAGAATTAAAGTCCAGTTCTCACATGCAGACCAAGCTCTCTGGGAAAGGAACTTCCACGGATAGTGGTAAACTTAAGTCTTAATAATCTGTGATAGTCTTAAATCTTAATAATCACCAATCACATTTCAATTTAAACTGGTCTTAGAATGGACTTGATCAGAACACTAACTTATTCTGAATCTAAATTCCTTTTTTTTTTTTTTTTTTGTTTGAGACAGAGTTTCACTCTCATTGCCCAGGCTGGAGTGCAGTGGTGTGATTTTGGCTTATTGCAACCTCTGCCTCCTGGGTTCAGGTGATCCTCCTGCCTCAGCCTCCCAAGTAGCTGGGACTACAGACAGGATCTTGCCCTGTGACCCAGGCTGGAGTGCGCATGTAGTGGTGCAATCACAGCTCATTGCAGCCTCAACCTCCTGGGCTCAAGAGATCCTCCAACCTCAGCCTCCCAAGTAGCTGAGATTACAGACATGCAACACCACACCTGGCTAATTTTTATTTATTTATTTATTTTGGTAGAAACAGGGTCTCTCTTTGTTGCCCAGGCTGGTCTCAAACTCCTGGGCTCAAGCAATCCTCCTGCTTTGCCCTCCCAAAGCCCTGGGATTACGGGCATAAGCCACCACACCCAGCCTGAATTCCTATTTTTGATGTCAAATTGATTATGTACCTCTGGGTCTTGGTACCTGAGCCTTAAGCGCAGCTTGGTACTACAAGACCTTCCAGGCCGTGTTCACATACTTGGTTAGATAGCTACCCACCTTCCTCGCCACTTCATCAGCCCTGTTACTCCAAATCCTTTCAGACATTCTACTCCACTGGAAGAAATAGTTAGACCACGGTCCTGAAACCTCACACCTAAAGCGTGAAACTGCTTTCCCCTTCGCCACTAGAAAGGAGCAGTTTCCCATTCTTTTTAGTAAAATTTCTCTTTTTTGCTAAATATTCACACTCATTAAAGAAATACAAAAGATGCAGAAAGACTAAAAGAAGGGAAAAGAAATCACCCAGAACCCCATCCCAGAAAGAAATCCACTAGTGCTATCTGGGCTATTTCTTTACACTGGTTCTTAAAGAATAAAGCAATCTTTATCCTCCTCACAGGAACCCAGCTGCCAGTCCTTAGGTGTTGCTTGAAAGATTAAATACGCTAGGACTTATGGTTGCCTCGAGCAACATTCAACTCGTACAACTCATTTCTTGTACATCAAATCTCTTCCAGAAGTAAGAATTTTAAACCATTTTATATGGGAAAAAATTAGTTTTTAAAATGTGTTATCTTGTGTGTTAATCGTCTTAACATATGCTCCATGTACTTCCAGCTAATACAGTCTCTATCCCCAGCTCCATCTCCAGCCTGGTGGTGCAGCCCTGATCCCCTGATGCCCCAGTTCACACAGTTCAGCCACACACTGGTCAGTTTAAATCAAATGATCATCATGGAAAAATGGTGTCCAAGGCAGTTTTGGGAAAACAACCGAAGTGTCCTATGCCTAGTTTAAAACAGTGTCTTTTTAAAGGAAAGAATTCTTTTTGTCTTTTTTCCAAATTCACGCATACACCTAATAATTAAGAAGTGTGCATTAAGCACATGGCATGGTGTCTGCTCTACAGGATAAGAAGGGACACAAAAACAGTCCATCTGCAACGACTGGGACAGTGCATGGCAAATTGACACAAACTGAAAACAGCAAGCTTTCAGGAAAGGAAGTGGGTCACATGGGCAAGAGAATTTAGATTTGTATGGAACCGTGAAGGCCAAGAGAAGAACCACAGGAAGAAAGCACCAGGCAGAGCTTAGAGGTTGGAATTAGCCTTCAGTCAGCATTTACTAGGCACCAACTATGTGCCAGGCATTGTGAGAGACAGAGATGGGATAAAAGCAGGGCTGAGAGGGGCTCGTAAGTTCCTTTGGAAACAGAAAACACTTCCCTGAGAAACCTCCTCTGAGCCTGGAGTTGAAGGAAAGAGGAGGCCTCATAGAGCAACAAAGGACCATTCACAGCACAGCAAACAGCGGCGCTCCAACCCCAGCCCAGGTTGTCTGGGAGAGAGCGGCAGGGGACCCACTGAAGGAGCAGGAGCCCCACGGTGAGTCTGGGGTGGGGCTGATGGATGTGGACTTCTTAACTTTACTACCTTCAACCACATGCTAGCAGAGCATCCTTGCCATTGGCAGAAGATTCCAGAACTGTAATGAGATAGGCGACCTGGCCCCTGCCCTTGGAGAACTCACAGGCTGGTTGAGAGCACAAGAAGCAACCTTGGTGTGCCTTTTGCTTTTCAGTTTATTTTATTTTATTTTTATTTTTTTGAGACAGACTCTCACTCTGTCTCCCAGGCTGGAGTGCAGTGGCCTGATCTCGGCTCACTACAACCTCCGCCTCCCGGGTTCAAGCGATTCTTCTGCCTCAGCCTCCCAAGTAGCTGGGACTACAGGCGCCCGCCACCATGTCCAGCTAATTTTTGTATTTTTAGTAGAGACGGGGTTTCACCATAGCGGCCAGGCTGGTCTCGAACTCCTGACCTTGTGATCCACCCACCTCGGCCTCCAAAAGTGTTGGGATTACAGGCGTGAGCCACCGTGCCCAGCCTGTTTTTCTTTTTTATTTTTCCATAAGTTTTTGGGGTACAGGTGGTATTTGGTTACATGAGTAAGTTCTTTAGTGGAGATTTCTGAGATTTTGGTGCAACCATCACCTGAACAGTATACACTGAACCATATTTGTAGTCTTTTATCCCTTGTCTACCTCCCATACTTCCCCCCAAGTCCCCAAAGTCCATTGTATCATTCTTATACCTTTACATCCTCATAGCTTAGATCCCACATATCAGTGAGAACATACGGTGTTTGGTTTTCCATTCCTGAGTTATTTCACTTAGAATAATAGTCTCTAATCTCATCCAGGTCACTGCAAATGCTGTTAAGTCATTCCTTTTTATGACTGCATAGTATTTCATAGTATACATATACCATAGTTTCTTTATCCACTCATTGATTAATGGACATTTGGGTTGGTTCCATGATTTTGCAATTGTGGATTGTGCTGCTATGAACATGCGTGTTCAAGTATCTTTTTCAAATAATGACTTATTTTCCTTTGGGTAGATACCCAGTAGCAGGATTGCTGGATCAAATGGTAGGTAGTTCTACTTTTAGTTCTTTAAGGAATCTCTACACTGTTTTCCATAGTGGCTATACTAGTTTACATTCCCACCAGCAGGGTGGAAGTGTTCCCTGATCACTACCTCCATGCCAACATTTACTGTTTTTTTATTTTTTGATTATGGCCATTCTTGCAGAAGTAAGGTGGTATCACATTATGGTTTTGATTTGCATTTCCCTGATGTTGTTGAGCATTTTTTCTTATGTTTAGTGGCCATTTGTATATCTTCTTTCGAGAATTGTCTATTCATGTCCTTAGCCCACTTTTTGATGGGATTGTCTGTTTTTTTCTTACTGATTTGTTTGAGTTCATTGTAGAGTCTGGATGTGAGTCCTTGGTCAGATGTACAGATTGTGAAGATTTCTTCCCACTCTGTGGGTTGTTTGCTTACTCTGCCGACTCTTCCTCTTGCCGTGCAGAAGCTGTTTAGTTTGATTAGGTCCCAGCTCTTTATCTTTGTTTTTATGGCATTTGCTTTCAGGTTCTTGGTCATGAAATCCTTGCCTAAGCCAATGTCTAGAAGGGTTTTTACAGTGTTATACCTAGAATTTTTATAGTTTCAGGTCTTAGGTTTAAGTCTTTAACTCATCTTGAGTTGATTTTTGTAGAAAGTGAGAGATGAGAATCCAGTTTCGTTCTCCTATATGTTGCTAGCCAATTATCTCAGTACCATTTGTTGAAAAAAGGTGTCTTTCCTCACTTTACATTTTCATTTGCTTTGTTGAAGATCAGTTGACTATAAGTATTTGGGTTTATTTGCGGGTTCTCTATTTGGTTCCATTGGTTTGTGTGCCTATTTTTATACGAGTACCATGCTGTTTGGGTGATGATGGGCTTATAGTATAGTTTGAAATCAGGTAATGTGATGCCTCTAGATTTGTTCTTTTTGCTTAGTCTTGCTTTGGCTATGCAGGCTCTTTTTTGGTTCTGTATGAATTTTAGGATTGTTTTTTCTAATTCTGTGAAGAATGATGGTGGTATTTTGCTGGGGATTGCATTGAATTTGTAGATTGCTTTTGGCAGTATGATCATTTTTTCAATATTGATTTGACCTATCCATGAGCATGGATGTGTTTCCATTTGTTTGTGTCATCTATGATTTCTTTCAGCAGCATTTTGTAGTTTTCCCTGTAGAGGTCTTTCAACTCCTTGCTTAAGTATATTCCTAAGTATTTTATTTATTTATTTATTTATTTATTTATTTATTATTTTTGCAGCTATTATAAAAGGGGTTGCATTCTTGATTTGATTCTCTGCTTGGTCATTGTTGGTGTATAGGAGAGCTACTGATGTGTGTACATTAATCTTGTATCCAGAAACTGCTGAATTCTTTTATCAGTTCTAGGAGCTTTCTGGAGGAGTCCTAAGGGGTTTCAAGGTAAATGATTGTATTGCCAGCAAACAGTGACAGTTTGACTTCCTGTTTAGCAATCTGGATGCCCTTTATTTCTTTCTCTTGTCTGATTGCTCTGGCTAGGACTTCCAGTACTATGTTGAAGAGGAGACTGGTGAGAGTGGACATCCTTGTCTTGTTCCATTTCTCAGAGGGAATGCTTTCAATTTTTCCCCATTCAGTATCATATTGGCTGTGAGTTTGTGATAGATGGCTTTTATTACATTAAGGTATGTCCCTTGTATACTGACTTTGCTGAGAATTTTTTTTTTTTTTTTTTTTGAGATGGAGTCTCACTGTCTCCCAGACTGGAGTGCAGTGGCATGATCTCAGCTCACTGCAAGCTCTGCCTCCCAGGTTCATGCCATTCTCCTGCCTCAGCCTCCCTAGTAGCTGGGACTACAGGTGCCCACCACCATGCCCGGCTGATTTTTTTGTATTATTAGTAGAGATGGGGTTTCACCATGTTAGTCAGGATGGTCTCGATCTCCTGACCTCATGATCCACCCACCTCAGCCTCCCAAAGTGCTGGGGTTACAGGCATGAGCCACCATACCTGGCCGAGAATTTTAATCATAAAGGGATGCTGGATTTTGTCAGATGTTTTTTCTGCATCTATTATCACATGATTTTTGTTTTTAATTCTGTTTATGTGGTGTATCACATTTATTGACTTGTGTATGTTAAACCATCCCTTCATCCCTGTTATGAAACCAACTTGATCATGGTGGATTATCTTTTTGATATGTTGTTGAATTCAGTTAGCTAGTATTTCATTAAGAATTTTAGTATCTATGTTCATCAAGGATATTGGTCTGTAGTTTTCTTTTTTGGTTGTGTCCTTTCCTGGTTTTGGTACTGGGGTGATGCTGGCTTCATAGAATGAGTTAGGGAGGGTTCCTTCTTTCTCTCTCTTGTGGAATAGTGTCAAAAGTATTGAACCAATTCTTCTTTGAATGTCTGGTAGAATTCTGCCGTGAATCCTTATGGTCCTGGACTTTTTTGTTATTGTTGTTGGTAATTTTTAAATTACCATTTCAATCTCACTGTTTGTTATTGGTCTCTTCAGGGTATCTAATGCTTCCTGATTTAAGCTAGAGGATTGTATTTTTCCAGGAATTTATCCATCTCAACTAGGTTTTTTAGTTTATGTGCATAAAGGTGTTCATAGTAGCCCTGAAAGATCTTTTGTATTTTAGTGGTGTCAGTTGTAATATCTCCTGTTGCGTTTCTCAGTGAAGTTATTTGGGTTTTCTCTCTTCTTTTCTTGGTTAATCTTGCTAATAGTCTATCAATTTTATTTATCTTTTCAAAGAACCAGTTTTTTGTTTCATTTATCTTTTATATTTGTGTGTGTGTGTGTGTGTGTGTGTGTTTCTATTTCATTTAGTTCTGCTCTGATCTTGGTTATTTCCTTTCTTCTACTGGGTTTGGGTTCAGTTTGGTCCTGTTTCTCTAGTTCCTTGAGGTGTGACCTTAGATTGTACGTTTGTGCTCTTTCAGACTTTTTGATGTAGGCATTTAGGGCTATGAACTTTCCTCTTAGCACCACCTTAGCTGTATCCCAGAGGTTTTGATAGGTTGTGTCATTATTGTCATTCAGTTAGAAGAATTTTTTAAATTTCCATCTTGATTTTGTTTTTTACCCAATGCTTATTCAGGAGCAGGTTATTGAATAATTTCCATGTGTTTGCATGGTTTTGAAGGATCCTTTTGGAGTTGATTTCCAGTTTTATTCTGTTATGATCTGAGAGAGTGCTTGATACAATTTCAATTTTCTTAAATTTATTGAGGCTCGTTTTATGGCATCTCATATGGTCGATCTTGGAGAAAGTTCCATGTGATGTTGAATAGAATGTGTATTCTGCAGTTGTTGGATGAAATGTTCTGTATGTATTGGTTAAGTCCATCTGTTCCAAGGTATAGTTTAAATCCATTGTTTCTTTGTTGACTTTCTGTTTTGATAACCTGTCTAGTGCTGTCGGTGGAATATTGAAGTTCCCCACTATTACTGTGTTGCTATCTATCACATTTCTTAGGCCTATTAGTAATTGTTTTATAAATTTGGAAGCTCCAGTGTTAGGAGGATATATGTCTAGGATTATGATATTTTACTGTTGGACAAGGCCTTTTACCATTTTATAATGTCCCTCTTTGTCTCTCTCTTTTTTTTATTTTTTTGAGAAAGAGTCTTTCTGTGTCACCCAGGCTAGAGCAGTGGTATAATTTCAGCTCACTGCAACCTCCATCTCCCGTATTCAAGTGATTCTCCTGCCTCAGCCTCCTAAGTAGCTGGGACTACAGGCACCTACCACCATGCCCTGCTAATTTTTTTTTTTTTTTAGTAGAGATGGGGTTTCACTATGTTGGCCACACTGGTCATGAACTCCTGACCTTGTGATCCAAAGTGCTGGGATTATAGGCATGAGCCACCACACCCAGCACCTCTTTGTCTCCTTTAACTACTGTTGCTTTATGGTTTGTTTTGTCTAATATAAGAATAGCTACCCTTCCTCTGCTCCCTTTTGGTATCCATTTGCATGAAATGCCTTTTTCCACCCCTTTAAGTTTATGTGAGTCCTTACGTGTTAGGTGAGTCTCCTGAAAGCAGCAGATAGTTGGTTTGTGAGTTCTTATCCATTCTGCAGTTCTGTATCTTTTAAGTGGAGCATTTAGGCCATTTACATTCAATGTTAGTATTGAAATGTGAGGTACCATTGCATTCATTGGGCTATTTGTTGTCTGTGTACTTTGGATTTTTGTTGTTGTTTTTTGCTTTTGCTTTTTAGCTTGTATTTTTGTTGTATAGGTCTTGTGTGATTTATGCTTTAAAGAGGTTATGATGTGTTTCCAGGATTTGTTTGAAGATTTAGAGCTCTTTATAACAGTTCTTGTAGTGGTGGTTTAGTAATGGCAATTCTTTCAGCATTTGTTTGTCTGAAAATGACTGTATCTTTCCTTCATATATGATGCTTAGTTTCACTGGATACAAAATTCTTGGCTGATGATTGATTTGTTTGAGATGCTGGAGGACAGGGCCCCAATCCCTTCTAACTTATAGGGATTCTTTTGTGTTCATCTGACTGGTTTTCCTTTACAGGTTACCTGGTTCTTCTGTCTCACAGCTCTTAAGATTCTTTCCTTTGTCTCAACTTTGGATAACCTGATGACAATGTGCCTAGGCAAAGACCTTTTTGGGATGAATTTCCCACATGTTCTTTGTGCTTCTCGTATTTGGATGTCTAGGTCTCTAGCTAGACTGGGGAACTTTTCCCTGATTATTCCGCCAAATATGTTTTCCAAGCTTTTAGAATTCTCTTCTTCCTCAGGAACACCAATTATTCTTAGGTTTGGTCATTTAACATAATCCCAGACTTCTTGGAGGCTTTGTTCATATTTTCTTATTCTTTTTTCTTTGTCTTTGTTGGATTGGGTTAATTCGAAGACCTTGTCTTTGAGCTCTGAATTTCTTTCTTGTACTTGTTCAATTCTATTGCTGAGACTTTCCAGAGCATTTCACATTTCTAAAAGTGTGTCCAGAGTTTCCTGAATTTTTGATTTTTTTTTTCTTTAAGCTATCTATTTTTTAGAATATTTCTCCTATTCAATATTGAGGGAGTGTGTTGGGAGAGGAGGGTCTCCCTTTCCCACCTCTGCAGTTGGGGCACTCAATATCTGGGGTGTCTCCTGGGTCGTGCAGGAGCAATCCACTTCCTTCAGAGGGTCTGTGGGTCCCCTCAGGATTGATGGTTTATTCTTGCAGTCGATCTGGAGCTAAAATTCACCATGGAAGCATCCAGATGCTGCTCTGTCTGGAGCTGCAATCTAGTCCTGTCTTCTGTCCACCATGATCCACTCCATCCTTCTGTTTTGTTTTGTTTTGTTTTGTTTTAAGAGAGAGTCTTTCTTTGTCACCCGGGCTGGAGGGCAGTGGCATGATCTCAGATTACTGCAGCCTCTGCCTCCCAGGTTCAAGTGATTCTCCTGCCTCAGTCTCCAGAGTAGCTGGGATTACAGACACCTGCTGCCACGCCCAGCTAATTTTTGTATTTTTACTAGAGATGGAGTTTCACCATGCTGGCCAGGCTGGTCTCGAACTTCTGACCTCAAGTCATCTGTCTGCCTTGGCCTCCCAAAGTGCTGGGATTACAGGCATGAGCCACCACACCCAGCCCATTTGATTTCACCTTCTCAGGGTATAGGTTCTCCGCTGCCATCTCACCTGGCTGGATGGCACATGTAGCACTTAAAGCAAAGACTAATGTGCTGCAGTGTTTAACCCACTCCCCCTGCCAGTTTCTCCTGCAAGTGTCTCTATACCTGCATCTTTCCTTGCCTGTGAATCCTCTCACTGGAGGACAAGCACCCCTGTCTCTTCCACACATATCCTTTCAAGAGAATATAACAGGAAGGGGGCCTTGCCTCATTCAAGCTGGTGGCTGTTGCTTAGTGGCTGACTAGGGTCTCACCTGAAACAGAAGGGTTGAAAGCCCAAGGGTGGTTCCCCTTGCACTGAATCAAGGGATGGACCCAAAAGCACCAGAGCCAGGGCCACGACCTCTCTCCTGCTGCCTCCGCTCCTCCTGCAGTATCCTCTCTAGACATCGAGCTAACCCCCAGAACCTCTGTGTCTCCTCTGCCTTGGGCACCTTCTCCAGATTTCCTGCTCCCTGACCTTGTACGAGGGTCTCCCCAAGATTGGGCACACATTAACAGGTTAATACATATTTTTGCGATAACAAATAGAAGTCAGCTCTCACTTCCTATTTACCACTTCTGCTTGGTACATTTATCTTAATCTCTGCATCTTTGAACCAGGTTATTAATATGGCCCAAGAATAGACAGCAAACACACAGCTGCCCTGCTGAATGGTGTAGTGTTCCTATATGCCAGGCACTGAGCTGGGGGCTCAGACACAACAAAGACTGAAACAAAAGTGTAAAAAAGTGTCCACTTTGAGAACCATAGTCAGAGCATAGCTATTGATAAGATTGATATGAATAAGCATGTTAGTAAGAAATTAAAAATAAACCTAAACCACTAAAGACTTATTTTCTTTTTTTTTTTTTTTTTTTTTTTTTTTTTTTTTTTTTTTTTTTTTGAGACGGAGTCTCGCTCTGTCACCCAGGCTGGAGTGCAGTGGCCGGATCTCAGCTCACTGCAAGCTCCGCCTCCCGGGTTTACGCCATTCTCCTGCCTCAGTCTCCCAAGTAGCTGGGACTACAGGCGCCCGCCACCTCGCCCGGTTAAGTTTTTGTATTTTTAGTAGAGACGGGGTTTCACTGTGTTAGCCAGGATGGTCTCGATCTCCTGACGTGATCCGCCCGTCTCGGCCTCCCAAAGTGCTGGGATTACAGGCTTGAGCCACCGCGCCCGGCCTAAAGACTTATTTTCTTTTAGGTTACATAGACGATAGATAGTGAATTATAGTAGCTGACATCGACTAAGCACTTTCTACATGTCAGACACTGTGCTTCGGGCTTCCCTGAGCATAAAAACACATTAAGATGGATTATTGGGGGCTGGGGGCAGGGGGCAGGGAAGGGGCTACCATTTGCTCTTGGTTTTACATGTGGCCAGTTTCAATCCAAGATAAGCTACAATGAGATAAAAAAGTTCAAAAAAAATAATTAAACCAGTTAAAAAGAAAAACAGCACTGGGACTGAGGCTGGGTTTCAGAGCCAATTTCCAAGAAGTAATTTCATCATCATAGAACATCAAACGTGAATTCCACTCTCAGCTATGCAAATTCCAAAAGAATAATACCTCACATTTGCATAATGCTTGATGCTTTTCAAAGTGCTTTCCCAGTTATTAATCTAGAGAAGGCTTTATTACTACCAAAAACATAAATTAAAATTCTGTTCAGACTCCAGTTCTCCATTATTTTTTCCACTTTGCCCTCAAAAGCCAGAGCCGTCTAAATCCAGGTGCTTTTGATTGAATGGGTAACTCTAATAAGTTTAACTGGCAGGGTGAATATGCATAAATGTAGCATATTATGAGGCCTTCGATCTACAGACACCAGAGTCAGGCTTAGGAAAATCTGCTGTTGAATTAACAAAACCACAGGGGAGCAACTCGGAGTTCAAGTTTGAGATCCTTTCGGGGTCTCGAATTTTGTGGGAACTGCACACAATATGTTCATCAGAATCCATCTCCCTCTATCAAATATGAGAAATTAGATCTACCACTTTGTCCTTAAACCTACAGAAATCCCCCTCAATGACTTCCCGCAAAGAGGCCCACATTTGCCAAACAGCTCCTAAGTCTTATTTTGTTTTGAATGTAATATGAACCAAGAGGCTGAATTCACTGTAAATCCAACAAGGACAGAAGATTTTAGAAAAATGAGGTGAGGAGATATGACGGGGTTCGAGGAAATACTTCTACCCAAACCTAATGCCTTTCCAATTTGTTTCTTTTTCCATCTCTTTCAAACTTAATTATGTGTAGCGTTCTCAGTCACTGAATCACCAGCCTTTCCTGACACTTCAATCTCATGCATTTTAGCAAAAGATTAACCTGGCTGTTTGCTTTTAATTCTGAAGCTGTGCTAATACTCACTCCCGCTAGATTAGAAAAGAAGAAAAACACACTCCCGCATACCCCGCCATGGCACCAGCAAGGCTCCAGGGTGAGACTGCTGACACTGTCACAGTCCCTAGGGCTGGCTGCACTTACCACTTCAGAAGGGCCAGGAGAGCCACTGACAGGGCCACCGTCACCATGGGGCCATTCACTTCCAGTTTTAGAAACCCCAAGGCTTCCATCATTCCTCTGAGACCCCAGAGTGGTGGTCTTCCAGATGAGACAGGAGGCTGATCCCGCTGCCCTTATGGGAACCGTGCTCCGCAGGTAGAAAAGAGAACAGGCAATCAAGAAAACATCACATGGAGTGGGCCTCCACAATGTGCTCTTTCTCAGAGTGTCTCCCTATAAAGAGGAAGGAAGAGGAGGGCGCAACAAAGGGTTTCAGTGTAAAGGAATGAATCAGCAATTTTAATCCTTGATGACCGCACTGTCAATAAACATTTATGTTAACTTCCTCAGAGAGGAAAGGCAGACTTCTCCATGTTTGCTGAGAAACAAAATGGTTGTAACCATGGACTTGTACTCTGAGAGGAAGTCTTCAAAGAGAGAAGTCTATCTATATCTATGTCTATAATCTCTGTATCTATATCTACATCCATCTATAATTTTTAAAATTCACAATTAAGTGAAGATACATGTCAAGAGACTCTGAATATCCCAGAACAATACGGGATCAGACGCCATCCTGATAAAAATGCTGGCTGCGTTGAGGACAACCATCCCACCAAGTCCATTAGTTGCTGGGTCTGAGATCTCTCTGAGTGTCTGGCTGTTGGAGCCAAGCAGAGATCCCGACTCGGGTCAGTGTTCTCACGGTGAGTTGGAGGGTTTCTCAAGTGTCTGAAGGCAGATCCATAGGTTTATATATGGGTCCTTTGTTCTAGCTTTGAGCTTATCTGATTAAAGTAGACAGAGAGATGGAGGGGATCAGAGTGGATGGGTGGCAGGACTAGATTGCAACTCCAGACAGAGCAGCATCTGGAGGCTTCCATGGTGAATTTTAGCTCCAGATCAACTGCAAGAACAAACCAGCAATCCCAAGAGGACCCACAGACCCTCTGAAGGTACCAGACTGCTCCTGTAGGACCCAGGAGACACCCCAAATCCTGTGAGTGCTCCAATTGCAGAAGTGGGAAAGGTAGGCCCTCCTCTCTGGAATAGACACCCCCAGTATTGAATGGGAGAAATATTCAATGAACTAGACAGCTTAAAGAAAAACAATCAAAAATTCAGGAAACTTTGGATACACTTTTAGAAATGTGATATGCTCTGGAAAGTCTCAGCAATAGAATTGAACAAATAGAAGAAAGAAATTCAGAGCTCAAAGACAAGGTCTTCGAATTAACCCAATCCAACAAAGACAAAGAAAAAAGAATAAGAAAATATGAACGAAGCCTCCAAGAAGTCTGGGATTATGTTAAATGACCAAACCTAAGAATAATTGGTGTTCCTGAGGAAGAAGAGAATTCTAAAAGCTAAAAGCTTGGAAAACATATTTGGGGGAATAATTAAGGAAAAGTTCCCCAGTCTAGCTAGAGACCTAGACATCCAAATACGAGAAGCACAAAGAACACATGGGAAATTCATCCCAAAAAGATCTTTGCCCAGGCACATTGTCGTCAGGTTATCCAAAGTTAAGACAAAGGAAATAATCTTAAGAGCTGTGAGACAGACGCAACAGGTAACCTGTAAAGGAAAACCTATCAGATGAACAGCAGATTTCTCAGCAGAAACCCTATAAGCTAGAAGGGATTGGGGCCCTGTCCTCCAGCATCTCAAACAAATCAATTATCAGCCAAGAATTTTGTATCCAGTGAAACTAAGCATCTTATATGAAGAAAAGATACAGTCGTTTTCAGACAAACAAATCCTGAGAGAATTCATCATTACCAAGCCACCACTACAAGAACTGGTAAAAGGAGCTCTAAATCTTGAAACAAATCCTGGAAATACATCAAAACAGAACCTCTTTAAAGCATAAATCACACAGGACCTGTAAAACAAAAATACAAGCTAAAAAACAAAAGCAAAAAACAAACTAACAAAGGAGTACACAGGCTACAAACAGCCTGATGAATACAATGGTACCTCACATTTCAATACTAACATTGAATGTAAATGGCCTAAATGCTCCACTTAAAAGATACAGAACTGCAGAATGGATAAGAACTCACCAACCAACTATCTGCTGCCTTCCGGAGGCTCACCTGACACATAAGGACTCACATAAATTTAAAGGAAAGGGGTGGAAAAAGACATTTCATGCAAATGGACACCAAAAACTAGCAGGGGTAGCTATGGGCTTCCTTTTCTGTGCCCCCACAGGTCTTAGGATGGTCACAGGTACATTTGTTACAAAAGGCTGGGGCCACAAGTGCAGATTCCCTGGAAAGGAGTGAGAAGAAAGACAGGGAGGGCACACAGAAGGCTGCTGCCTTCACCCAGAGAGAAGGGATGCTTGGCTAGAGAAGGGACGGAGGTGGGAAGAAGTAGATGGACTTAAAATATATTTTGGGGGTGGACTCTTGTGCTCTGCAGAAGTTCCTGGTGGGGTGCATATGAAAGGGAAGGGGAAAGGAGGACCACACCTGACCCTCAGGTTCCAAACTTGAGCTACAGGTATATCAGGTGCCATTCACTGAAACAGGGAGGCTGGGGAAGGTGGGGTATTGTTGGGAAAATCAAGAATTCTGATTCAGTTTTGTTAAGCCTGAGATGCCCTGGAGACATCTGAGTGGAAGTGTCAAGCCAGAGAGGACTGACAGCTGAAAACATGAATAATAACAATTGATCATGATCATGTCATTTATGAGTGCTTACTATGCACTAGTTATGATTCTAGGAGCTTTCCCATGTGTCAAGTCATTTAATCTTCATACACACACCTAGCAGGTAAATCTTATGGTTAACTCCATGTTACAGAGGAAGAAACTGAGGCATGGGCCATATGACTCTAAAGCCCATGCTCTTCCTCAAAAGATTATATTCAAACGTGGAAGCCATCAACATAAAATTGGTATTTAAATCCAGGGGAAGAGAGAAGCTACAGCCACAAATAAGATAGTGAACTGCACAGGTGCCAAGAACCTTCCTTTCCTTCTGATCATTTGTCCTGCCTCCCTGTTTTTAATAGACTTATTATGAAAATTATTCCTCTGTAGTTCCCCGCTTATTAGTGTCCCTCCATGTTATTCCTACTTAGTGTCCCCCAACTGCACCACCCCATTGGGTGCTCCTGGCTGCAGTTCAAACCCTTTTAGACTCCCCTCCCCTCTCCTTTGTCATTAGGCTACCTCTCCTTCATCCCATTTCACTGGGATCTGTACTGAGAGGCTAACCCATTCTCTCTCACAAAACAGAGCTTCGTTTTTCCAGGGATCACCTGAAATACTCCACATTCAGCTGCAGGAACACTGCAGGATGATGGCAGGCAGCATGGAGGGGGTGGCATGGAGAGCGACTCATCGTGGTCATGGATTCAAGGAGTGAGAAGTGACTGTGGATAACACTTAATTCAGTGCATGTATCACCAAGATGCTCAGGAAAAAAATATTTTAAAGGATGCCAACGTGAAATAAACATGGTATAAGCATCGATAAGTAAGTTTATTTACTGCCAGACCTTGGAGACGCTAACCTGCTAACGTGTTGGGAATCCAAGAGCACGATACAGAGAGCTGCATTTCTCAAGTGTATTTTACCACAAAAGCCTCTTCAGGGACATTTATAACATATCCCAGACGTAGTTTTCCAAGGAGAGTGCTTTGAGAAACACTGACCAAGTCTTACTCTTCTATACAGAGGTGGAAATGCGGACCCAGAAAGGGAAAGTGACTGGTACATGGTCCCATAGTTGTCTAGGGACAGGATCCAGGTCTCCGAAGCCCTTCTCAGGCACTTGATCTAGAATGTGCCCCTCATGTCAGCCTGTGGACATGGCACTGTGCATCCAGGACAGCTCCCACCCTGGTCGTGGAGAGGCTATGGAATGTTGGTGGCCAGCTTGGAGATGTCCAGCTTTCTTGGAGGGTTGCCAGCTCCCCCACAGACTCTGAGTTAACTTGCTCATTTCTCTAATATTCTTGGAGCCCTTCCTATGTGATTTGTGATTTGTAGAAACCATAAATGCCATGGAGAGGTTACCACGCCCATTCTGTGGCTACGCAGAGCGGAGACAATACTCTGTGAATTGTGGACAGTAAATTAGTCAGGATAGAGTGGAAGGGAAGAAATGAGAGATGCTCAGGGTTTTCACTGGGACCGTAGCATGATGAAGAATGTATTACAATTTTGGTATCTGGGATGCAATACAGGGACACTGATCAGGGTTTTTCTAGGATGAAGGTCAGACAGTTGCCATATTTCCCGTAATTTCACTATTTTCTGTGTATTTTTCTTTGACTAATATGTTTATTAAAAACAATCAACTCAGGCTGGGTGCAGTGACTCGTGTCTGTAATCTCAGCACTTTGGGAGGCCGAGGCAGGCGGATCACCAGAGGTCAGGAGTTTGAGACCAGCCTGGCCAACATGGCAAAACCCTGTCTCTACTAAAAATACAAAACCTAGCCTGCCTGTAATCCCAGCTACTTGGGAGGCTGAGGCAGGAGAATCATTTAAACCCAGGAGGTAGAGGTTGCAGTGAGCCAAGATCGCGCCATTGCACTCTAGCCTGGATGATAGAGCAAGACTCTGTCTCAATGAAAAAAGAAAGAAAAGAAAAAATCAACTCTACAGAACTGTACAGAAAATATCCTATAATCCCAACTCCCACTGACAAACTCTGGTCATAGATTAATACCTATCCTCTCGTGTTTTTCCACGCACACACAGACACAGGTATACTTTTAGTTTTTATGGAAACAGTATCATCATACCTGTGCCATCCTGCAACTGGTCTTTCTCACTTACTGTATAATGAATACTTTTCCTGTTCATATTTACAGACATGCGCCGTTTGCTACTTCAGGCTCCACTGTACAGACGTGTTGTAATTTGTTTAGCCTGTCCTCTGCTAAACAGCATTCGAGTTGTTTCCAAGTTTTCTCAACTTCAAATGAGGCTTCAGTGGACGTTCTCATATATATTATTGTGCCCTTGCATGAGGCTATCTCAAGCGACATTCTTAAAAGTGGAACAGCTGGGTCCAAAGATGTGTGTTTCCAAAATGCTGGGAAGTGCCACCCTGTGTACAGGCAGGACCGACTTTCCGTCTCGAGCTGTGTGGGGAGGTGCCCACTTGCCCCACTTTGTAGGGCTCCCCACAGAGCTTTGCTTCCCCTGTCTCCACTCGCTCCAAGTCTATCTTTTTCCCCCCTCCTACCTCCAGGCAGACATCTCCCCGAGAATTGAGTCAACTGTTTTGACTTCAGACTTGTGTTTCTTTTTAAAGCTTTCACTCCATAAATTCTGTGGTATTTCCTTCATGTTCCCTATGTTTAAAAACTGCCCGTGCAGATGTCTAAGCGGTGCCTTCCTTCTCTACTGAAGGCTCCCAGCTGCTCTGTGCTAAGTCTGACGTCTCTGGCGAGGACTGAGGCAGAGGCTGAGACAGAGGCTGAAAGAGGTGTCAGCAGGCACATTCTCTTTGCCATGAAAGATGCTGGGTAAAGGGACAATGGAGTTTCCTCAGAGCCATACAAGTACCAAGAAATTGTCCATTTAACTTTACTCAGCCTCAGAGCAACCCCAGGAAGTAAGTGACCAATACTTTTCATTCCCAGGTTGATAAAACTGGAGCTCAGAGATGTCCCACGACTACCTGAGGTCATACATGTAACACAACCTAGAGGCCAGGCTCAAGCCCCGATCTTTTGGCTTTACATGCAGTGTTTTTTTCCCACTGAATCTAAGATCACATCTTGGTTTAGAATATTCATAGTTCACCGAGCCAGCCCACGGTTATGATATCGTTTATTCTGGTGTTTCCCTCCAGGGTGCAGAGTGCCTGGAGGGAAGACAGAGGATGGGTGGTATGTGTTTGGGGTCTGCTTCACCTCCTTGCAAAAGATATTAGGGGCCCTTTGGAAGCCTGAAAACCTCGGCTACCCCCATTGCAGTCCAGTCTCTTCAATATGATCCTTTTATGGACTCTGTTCCATTTCTGAGAGCGGGAGATCAGGTTAGGAGGACTCCTCTGTTCCTTCACTCCTTCTAGAAAACACTTATTGAATAATTACTGGGGACCTGGCAGTAGATGAGAATCCCAGTGTATAAACCCCACATCTCTCCAACAAGGAGCTCACTTTCCAGGAAATAGGCATATAAACACCTAAGTTCCATCTGTCTTATAGTTATGATGGCACAAATACATGCAGGGCACAAAGGGGACACAAACAGGAGGATAGGAGATTGGTTAAAGGTTTGAATCCAATAACATCTGAGCTTAGACTGTGCAGATGAATTCACCAAGCAGAAGAGAGTAGGACAGATGTGCTTCTCGGAGGGAGCATAGCTGACACTTGCTCAAAGGCATCAGAAGCTAGGGTGAGTGGGGAGGATGGGGAGAAACGCAGAGGCTGGATCCTGCAAGGCACTGTGGGCCATGCCAAAAGTTCATGCTTCATGCTAGGGTCAGGGAAAGCAAGAGTAGGAGGTAAAACTGAGCAGCAACATGATCAGATTTGCTTCTAGAAATATCACTCAGGAGGTGGATTGGATGCTTTCTACCTGACATGAGGACCAGCCAGGAGGCTGCGGGTCAGCTAGGCGGGAGATGGCAGCCTGACTAAGGCAGTGGACGTGGAAATGAGCAAGAGAGGGCTGGTTTTTAAGATCACTAGGAAGGCAGAATCCATAGTATTTGGTTGCTGATTGAGTGTGGGGGTGAAGAAGAGAGGGACATCAAGGATCACCCCTGAATGTCCAGCTCTGTTGAGTGAGCCCATGATGGTGCCATACAGCACGACGAGGACTCGGGGAAGAAAGCAAGTGTTAGGAAGCTATCATGGCTTCAGTGTTCTGCACACTGAGCACGAGGCCTCTGGTGACCCCACAGATTAAGATGCTCAAGAGGTGGCCAGATCGGTAGAGGTCAGGAGAAAAATCTGAAGTAGGGAAACAGTTTTCATTTTGAGAGCCATTTACTTGTCGATGGGGCAAAGCCATAGGGATAAAAGTGGGCTACAGAGAACAGGTAGAGTGCTGAGAAGGGAACCACAGAGCTGGGGGTAGGGGAACCAACGCCAAGAAGAGCAGCCTTGCAGGGAGATACCAAAGAGATGTGTGGAAAAAGATTGAGCAGATACAACCAGAGAGAGAGAGAGAGAGAAAGAGCAAGAGCATAGGAGAGAGCGAGCAGACAACAGGATCATTAGCAGAGGGACCTTATTTTACTGCTTAGGGATGCAGCTTTTTGTTTTCAAATGACCTGTGTTCAAATCCTACCCCTTCTGCACTCTAGCTTAGACCATCTTAAACCACAAATTGATCTCGCTGAGCCTCGGTTTCTCATTTGTGAAGTGGCAATAACCGTCCACACTGCTTAGAGTGGTTGAGAGGAAAATGAGTTCCTCGTGTGGCCTGATTAGTGGAGCTCTGGCTCATAGGGAGCGCTCGATACACAAGGTCTGTGATTGTTTTCACTGAAGCCACTGGAGGACAGTTCAAGAAGCAGGAAACAACCTAGAGTATTCGTGCCACAGAAAGGTCAAGGGAAAGTGGCAATGTGGTCATTATGGCCACCTCCTTCCTGGCTTTGGTGAAGTGGAGAGTGTAGAGAGACAAGACCTAGAGAAAAGGGGGTTTGGACAGAAAGGGCTGATTCTGACGTCCCCCCCGCCCACCCCGCTTCGGCCCCATGGACTGGCTAGAAGAGTGGAATTTGCAGGTGCCACTCATTGTAGGTCCCACGGGGAAGAGGGAACGTCTCCTGCAGCGGGAGACTTGTGGGAGACAGCAGCCATCTGTGCGTTTCCCCTGCCTGTGGTAAGGGCAGAGCTATCGCTTTGCTTCAAGGTTGCTATGGAGATATGGATGGGCTCATAAACAGTTTTAAGGTCTATGTCAAATCTTGATTTTGTATTAGTCTTGAGGGCAGGGACCATATTTTATACATCATTGTACAACCACACCGCCTATCACATTGCAATCTCATCCATTCACTCGGTTTTTGTTAACATCACAGGCTGTTCACTCCCAAATCTATTCTCTCCAGCCCAATTCTCATTCCTGAGTTTCAGACCAATATACCCAGCTGCCCACTGGACTTCCTCTGACAACCAGCCTACAGATGCTACAGACTCCAAATCTCTAAAGCTAGACTCATTGACACAGCTTCCTTCCTCCATTAACCTCATCCCGTCTCCCCTGTCTCAGTAAATTGTACCTCCTTCCTTTCAGCTCCAAGCCAGAAATGTGGGATCATCCTTGACTTCTCTCAGCCCCCTCATCTCAACATCCAGTTAGTCAGCAAGCCCAGCTGGTCCTGCCTGTGAAGTCTCCCTCATTCTGGCCACTACTCCCTTCATCCATTCATTCTACTTCATTTCATTGGTTCAACAAATGCCTTGGCATCTACTCAGCATGGGAGACTGTTCTAGGCAATGGGAAGACACTGGAACAGTGAACAAACAAGTTTTCTTAGGGCTTAGATTTAGAGGCACCCACCCAAATATCAGCTCCGTGGTCTCTCACTAGATTGCAGCCATCTCCTGATTGACCTCTCATTCATTCATCCAAGAATTATTTATTGAATTTGAACAGGGTGCCTGGCACTGTGCTGGGTGCACATGAAGAATACAGAGAACACCAGCATGGTTGGGAGGCATTGAGCAGGGGAAAGGGTAGGACTGGCCGACACAGGAGAGATAAGGAAGGGTCAGGACATCTAAGAACCAGTGGACCATGTGAAAAATGCACTACTTCCTTCCAAAAGGAAAGGGAAGCAATTGAAGGGCTTTATATGCAGTGGGGTGACTTGATGCTATTTAGGGGTAACTGTAACCCATCTATTTTCATTTTAAAAATTAATACAGAGCTCCTCCAATGATAGCCCAACATCAGCATGTCAAGATCAATCAGGTGCCCCCATCACACAGCAGGGGAGTTGAATCAATGCCACCATTCAGACCTTGGCTGTACGTGTCAGCAGAAGATGAGCAATGAGGTTGTCAACTACAGGTTGCTCTTGATGTTGCTAACCACACATGGCCCATCCTATCTCCTTCCCATTTCAGCCTCTCTATCAATTTATGACACTCATGATCTCAGCTTGTCAGATGTTAGCACTTCCTGAGTTGTTGTCAAATCTCTCCCGCCCCTCCTCATGGCTGGATGTGGCTACATGTTGATGACTAGACATAGTTCTCCTTGCAAAAGTGGAGAGTCAGCAGGCAGCTTGACTGCCTTAAGGCAAGTCTTGGAGCTTTCAGGCAAGCTAGTGCCTGAAACAGTCATTTTTCACCTCCTAGTCACTGGGAGTGGGAGTGGGAGCAGGCATAAGGAGACAGACAGCATGCTCAGAAAGCAAAAGTTAGAATCCAGAGATTGATAGCAAGGTCACAAGTGGCATTCCAGGCAAGCTGTCAGGACCAGGAAGTCCCACTACAGAGCAAAGGGGGTGCTGTGACCCAGGCACAAGCCCAATAATAGAAACTCTCAAGTAGAAGATAATTCCAGGTTTTGGCAGCAGATGCCTCCAAAGAAATATGTCAGCAGGTGGTAGGGCCCCAGTCTCCACCTAGTATGGCAATACAGAAATAAGAACTGAGTTGGGGAGGCTGAGTGTGGTGGCTCATACATGCAATTCCAGCATTTTAGGAGGCTGAGGCAGGTGGATCACTTGAGGTCAGGAGCTTCAGACCAGCCTGGCCAACATGGTGAAAACCCATCTCTACTAAAAATACAAAAATTAGCCGGGCGTGGTGGCGTGCGCCTGTAATCCCAGTTACTAGGGAGGCTGAGGCAGGAAAATCGCTTGAACCTGGGAGGTGGAAGTTGCAGTGAGCCAAGATCGTGCCACTGCACTCCAGCCTAGGAGACAGAGTGAGTGAGACTCCATCTCAAACAACAAACAAACAAAAGAACTGAGTTGGGGGAAGAATGACTAGCATAAGTGTTGTAATGAGGGGCCCCCAAATCTCAAGAGCTTCACACTACAGAACTGTGTCTCTCACTCATGTAACAGCACAAATGTGTATGTTCAGTAGGCAGCCTTCCATGCAGTGACTCAGGGATTCAGGCTTTCTCCATCTTGTGAGCCTGTCATCCACTGTTCGGAACCTCAGATGCCTATGCTGGATCATCCACAACTAGCTGGCAAATGGAAAAAAGAAAAGAAGATGATGCGAGGAAGAATTTTATAGGCCAGGCCTGGAAGTGGTGTACACACTCTTTGGAAACATGACCACCCCTAATTGCAAAGGAGGCTGAGAAATGGAGCCAGCCCAGGAGGAAAACGAAGGACTTTTGGGAAGCACATAGCATTCCTGCCACAGGTAGGGTCCCATTCTGGGTATGTCCTCAATTCACCAATTCCTGTGTAGGAAACAAGCCACTAGAACAGGCTGGAGGGTGGCAATTGCAGCCCTCTGCTAAAAAGCCAAAGCCCAGTAGCTAGTTCAGGGATCAGGGATGGAGAGGGACTAGCCTCTGAGATGCTGGTATGCCAGCATCTGACCCAGTCTTCCGAACTCTCTCCCAGGATGCTGAGCTGTTATTGGGGGTCTGCTCTAGATGTGCTGCCAGGAGCCTTCCCCAGCTCGGTGAAGCCACTGGAGCCATCTGTGTGTGGTGTTCATCTCACTGGCCCAACCAGACCCTCTGAGAACATGGTTTCTACTTGAATCAAGGCTCAATTCTCCACACTCCAATGAACAATGTAAATCAGAAATATTCACTCTGCCTGCAAAGGGGGGGCACTGTGACCTAGGCACAGACCCAATAATGGTAAACCCTCAAATAGAAGATAATCCGAAGTTTTGGCAGCAGCTGCCTCCAAAGAAATATGTCAGCAGGTGGTAGGGCCCCTGTCTCCACCTAGAATGGCAATGTAGAAATAAGAACTGAGTCAGGGAGGCTGGGCGTGGTGGCTCACACCTATAATCCCAGCACTTTGGGAGGCCGAGGCAGGTGGATCACTTGAGGTCAGCCTGGCCAACACCTTCATACCTTGAACATTTGGCCAAGCCCCTGTCTTTACTGATCCCAGTTCCGTCCCTGTCTGTACTGGTCTCTGTACTGAACCCCAGCCTGACTTGTACCTGCACCCACCTGAGTTACAACAGGCCCTGTGCCATCCTATACCTTCACCCTCCCCTAAAAAGGCAGACTCCTTTCTGTGCATTTCCAGGACTTAGAGTAGCCATCACCTCCTCAAGTAGCCCTCCAGGACCTCCCAGAGATGATCCATTGTTGATCCGTGTCCTGCCACAGCACCCCAATCCTACCCAGTGAGTTTGCCTCTACCAACACTCTAGATGTAAGCTTTTTGAGAAGAGTTATATCTGATTCAACACTGTATCCCCAGTGACTGGGAGAATGCTTGCTTGTCACTCAGTAGGTGATCATGAAATGTTTCTGAAATGAATGAATGTACTACTGCCTGTTTTAGGTAGCTGCCATCAGGTAGCAATGGTGCTCTTCATGTTATGAAGGTAGGTGGCACCACTCTTTCTGCGAGAAAACCTGACACAAATTAAGGTCTGTTTCCATGATCCAAGGACCTGGCTCATTTTCTATGAAATATATCAGTTTATTAAAGTAACCATAAAATCATTTCTCAATCTAGATTTTCTAAAAAAGATATAATGAGTGAACTACCATAAAGAAAAGAAGAGGTGCAGAGAGAGCAGTGAGTTCTCGAGCCCTTGAGTCCTTAGTTCAGTTCTGCACATCATCTCACTTTCATACTATTTAACTCAAAGACCCAAGTGTACCCATTCCCACCCCGGAGCACTTGAAGTTACTAAAGCTGTCTCCACTGGACAGCCTGTGGCTGCCTGTACCTGTTCTGGGTTTATGGGCCCTAATTTTACTTGCTTATCTTATCGGGGTTTTACCAGTAGACCAGTTTGGCTGGAGCACAATGTTCATGAAGCAGGCTGGTGAGGGATAAGGTTGAAGTGGTAGGGAGGGGCTGGCAGGGGGGTCTCTGGATACCAGGCTGAGGAGCATGGACTTTACCCACAGGACAGGCCACAGGATTTGCTGGCGGCGTCTTGTGGAGTAGGCACGTGTGCATGCATGTGCAGGTGGGCGGCGTGCCTGTGTCAAGCTCACATGGGAAGCAGGGTGGAATAGGAAGGAACAGGTGCCAAGTGGTGTCGAGAAAGACAACTGATGGGGCTTGGGGTGGGGGGAGACAGCAGCAAGGGAGACCCACTGGGAGATCCCTACAGGAATCTAGGAAGTAGGGCTGAGGCATGAGACTAGTGAGAAAATAGACAGTGATCAGCAGAGGAGGATTCAGATATTTCTTAATGAAACAGCTGGGGGCTTGGCAACTGATTGGGAAGGACGAGGAGAGGAGAGAGTCCAGGAAGCCCAATTATTGAACTAAACCTGACTCTGTGCAAATCGAACCTTCCCCAGGACACTTGACTTCTACTTGCTGGAAAAATGTCTTGTCTACGCAGCTCACAGGTGACTAGTGCTGTGGAGTTGCCCTCCCCACCTGC
Source organism: Macaca nemestrina (assembly GCF_043159975.1). Lineage (NCBI taxonomy): Eukaryota > Metazoa > Chordata > Mammalia > Primates > Cercopithecidae > Macaca > Macaca nemestrina. Next base: position 19,178,763 of record NC_092128.1, read on the forward strand.
TCTACGCAGCCTTGCGAGGAAGCCTCCAGGGTTCCTAGCCTGGATGGGGTAGCCAGAGACAGAATTTCTTGGAGAATTAAGGAAGGTGGGGGGCAGGGGCAGGGGTGGGAGCATCCTGAGGTTCAAACATCTCTATTGTAGTAGTTCAACTTCAGCAAATATCGGAATCACCTGGAGAACTCGTTAACTACAACACAGATTGCTGGGCACCACTGCCAGAGTTTCTGATTCAGTAATTCTGGGTTGGGGCCCTAGAATTTGCATTTCTACCAATTTCCCAGGTGATGCTGATGCTGCTGGTCTGGGACCATTCTTTGAGAAGAGTGTGTTTCTCAACCCTACCTGTGCATTAGAAGCACTAGGGAGATCTTTTAAAATTCTAAAGTCCAAACCCTACCCAGACCAACTGAATAAGAATCTACACATTAGATTCAAAGATGGCACCTCTGGGGGACACCTGAGGTCTGAAGAAGCTGCTGTATTTGGGCAGCAGCATGTCAGCAACTCTTTGGATTCTGTATGAACTTCCCCCTATTTTGTCTCAAGCACGCTCCTCTGTTCCCCAGGAGAGACCCTGGCTTCCCATCTGTATTAGCCGATTTTCACACAGCTCTAAGGATACTACCTGAGACTGGATAATTTATAAACAAAGGCGATTTAATTGACTCACAGTTCTGCATGGCTGGAGAGGCCTCAGAAAACTTACTATCATGGCAGAAGGGAAGACAGGCACCTTCTTTACAAGGCAACAGGAGAGAGAGTGTGTAAAGCGGGCAGAGCCCCTTATAAAACCATCAGATCTCATGAGAACTCACTCACTATCATGAGAGCAGCATGGGAGAAACCGCTCCCATGATCCAATCACCTCCCACCAGATCCCTCCCTTGACAAGGGGGGATTACAATTTGAGATGAGATTAGGGTGGGGACACAGAGCCAAACCATACCACCATCTTTCCCTGACAGGTGTACCAAATTGGCCAGAATTGTCCAACCCTCTCTGAGGATTGATATGAACTGTTTCCAACTTGGTTCTTTCACAATGAGTAGCCATCACTTTACTGCTTTCCTGGTCACTTGCTGCCTGGGGGTTGCCTCTTTCCCTCTCCTCCTCCTCTGAAGTGACCTCCTACTGAAGCCCTGGTCTTAACCCCTGCACTTCACCACCACCCAACTATTTGGAGTCAATGTCTGTCTTATCTCCCAATAGGATTCTTCAAGTTTCTTCAGGAACTGAGAGGTGTTCCTTTCTCTCAATATGGCAGTGAAAGATGAGGTAACATACGGTATGTGTGGGATGGAAGTAAATATGGCTCTGAAACTTCACATAATTACATCATAGAGAGGTATTGCCAAGGTAAACTAATAAGAAAACAGTTGGGTGGTGTTTACCAACAAAATCAGTTTGGGCTGTGTTATTCACTGCCTTTGCTGTGATGAATGAGCTGCGGATTAGAATCATACATTGCAAACGAGGGAACCACATCACGGAGTTGACCAAATTATTCTTCCTACTTGATCAGGCTGCCTAAGAACTTGGAAAATCACTAAGATAAGTTCTGGGAACTCCACGGGGGCTCCTCTGCCCACTGGCTGCTTTACAGGGCACCCTGTTTGTCCGTCTGTCTCCCTCTCTCTCTTTCCATCTGTCCTGATCCCAGTGCTTCTCCTAAGGCCATGGAACAGCAAGGCCAGGGTTTTAGTCTCAAACTCACAGTCCTAATGTTGGTTTTAAATTTATATTCTCTTAACATCAAAATCCTTGGGTAGCAAAATTGAGATTCATATCCTATTTCTTATCGGTATCATGTAGACAGTTTGGATTTGAGACAGGACTTCAGCTCACAGCTGGGGTTGGAGGAGCCAGCAAGCCACCACCCCTTCAGGAAACACTTGTAGAACACTCTTTAGGTGAAAGGCTCAGAGACAGGTGATAGGGAAAGACAATGGTCAAGACCCTATGCTCAGGGAGCTCACCACCTACGGACGAGGACACCAGACCCAAGTTGAGACCAAGGATGCAGAAGCTGTTGAGGACTCCAGGTCAGTGCCAAAAACTACAATCTTTGGAAAAGTCTGATCACCACACAGAGGCTCTGGGCACCTAGTCCTATCTTCTACCTTCATAGCACCCCTGGCACCTAGGCACCTGGTCTCTGCTTGAAATCCTCCAATTCCGGGGAGCTCACTTCCTCATTTGACATCCTTTCTCTTGTTGCTCAGCTCCAGAATCTGTGTCATATTTCCCCAAGGCCCGAATTCAGTGAGGCCTTGAAACTCTCTCATTGGAACTCCAGGGAACTATATTTTCCCACCTTGTATTAGGACTTCCACATCTGTTCTTTCCTCCGATGGCAACAACCACCTTGTGATTCCAGCAAAGTCATGTTGAGTGTCCACTTGACCAACCGGTTGCAATCAAGCTTGGCCAGTTCAGTGAACCTAGGCCAAGACAAGGCTACCCAACTCCTTGCCTGACAGCGTTTTCATCCCAAAGCTCTGGCATCTTGGAGAAGGCATCCGAGAGTCCAGCTTTTTGAATCTGAAATGTATCATGCCAGCTAATTTTCCCAGAAAAACTCAGTGAGAGGTTGAGGGTTGGAACCGTGTACTCCACATTTTAAGTCTTCGTGGAGAACAGACCAATTGTCTGAGCCATAGGCTGAGTTGATTGAGAGGTAAGCTGAGGGTCGATAGAAACTGTTCCTCCCGATACTACATAGCGATGTGGCTCAAAGGCTATTTCTTTCTACTTAGATGATTTTCCTGTAATGAAGAGATGGTACCATCTGGACAGTGGGGTGCTTCATCTAGGAGAGGCAGAAGCAAAGGCCATGCTGGGGGAAGACAGCATCAATGCCACACAAACAGTTCAAAAGAAAGTCAATCGAAAAGGGCCAGAAAGATGAAAACCACATCCGCACAACATGCAAGCAGCAGAGACTTCTGATTTTGTAGAGTGGAGAGGAGATGGCACCTGAGGGCCACCCTGTCTGTGCCTTCTTCACCTCATTCGTCCTGGCTGCTTTGGGTACCAGGTCTCAAATGCATTAACTGATTCACACCTCATTTTGACAGAAAACGATACATACGCATTGTATGCCTGTCATTCCTGAACCTAGTATTTCTTTTTTCTTTTTTTTCTTTTTTTTTTGAGATGGAGTCTTGCTCTGTTGCCCAGGCTGGAGTGCGGTGGCCGGATCTCAGCTCACTGCAAGCTCCGCCTCCCGGGTTTACGCCATTCTCCTGCCTCAGCCTCCCGAGTAGCTGGGACTACAGGCGCCCGCCACCTCGACCGGCTAGTTTTTTGTATTTTTTAGTAGATACAGGGTTTCACCATGTTAGCCAGGATGGTCTCGATCTCCTGACCTCATGATCCGCCCGTCTCAGCCTCCCAAAGTGCTGGGATTACAGGCTTGAGCCACCGCGCCCAGCCTATTTCTTAAAGTTTAACACAGTTACAAGGAAGATCTGGAAAATTAATAGCCCTGTGTCCTAGAGTTGCTGAGTTCTAGAGCCACAGGTAAGGTGGATTTGATGACGATTACAGAAAAACAGTTACATGTGATTCGGGGACCCAACCAAAGGTCTGAGAATAGGTGACCACAGCCTATGAGTCTATGATGGATGTTATCATTCAAAAGAAGCAGGATATAACATAACCAAACATTTGGACAAACCTATGGAAACCCGAACTTATTCTTCCATGTGCAATACTTGTCAGGAAGCCATCCTCAGTCTAGTGGACAATAGATTTTCTTCGGCCCCTTAACCAGAAGGGTGTTTCCTCAGCCAGGCAGCAGCCCATCTTTTGTGGCTGTGCAGAGCGAGTCACACTAAAGGAAGTGATCAGAGGTCTGCAGTCATCAGTGGAGGTTACTCATATCCTGAAGGGACATCAATGACCCAGCGGTCTCGGCTCACTGCAACCTCCATCTCCCTGGTTCAAGCGATTCTCCTGCCTCAGTCTCCTGAGGAGCTGGGATTACAGGCACCAACCACCACACCCGGCTAATTTTTGTATTTTCAGTAGAGACCAGGTTTTGCCATGTTGGCCAGGCTGGTCTCAAACTCCTGACCTCAAGGGATCTGCCTGCCTCAGCCTCCCAAAGTGCTGGGATTACAGGCATGAGCCACTGTGCCTGGCCTCAGAGCACTTTAGATGAGGTACAGTGACTGTTCATTTCTCGCGAGAAGCTCTCAGGTGCTTCTCAGGTTGTCAATGCAAGACATAGGGGCTCACCACCTTTCCCCAAAACCCCGGGATAGGAATGTGGAGAAATGAATACATCCCATCCACTCTTTCTTGAAGGTACCCCCGACTCATTTTGAAACTGGTCTCTAAGAAGAGTACTGTCTTTAATTAGGCATAATCCACACAACACAACCCAAGGCAAAGGATGTTTTTGTACGTGTACATGTACAGAAAAAGCAAAGGAGATTTTCTTCCTTATATCTGTCTGAACTTCCAAAAATCTAGAATGAATGTGTATGACTTTTGTAACAGAGAAAAAAAGTTCTGGAAAAGTGTTTGGTTGAGGGTGAAGCATCTGATATGAAGATAACTGCACTGAGGGTGTATGTTTCTCCACCTGTCACCGAGGAGTTCACCCCAACATTGTGGGGTTGATATTGTCTCCCTGCATTTGTGTGTGTTTCCTCAGTCAGAATTCAGCCTCAACCACATAGTGTAGAACATTTCAATCTAACTTTCTTTGCTTTGAAAAGAGTTTCTGTCTAGCTTTTTTATGGCACACAAGAAAAAGAGGAGTGTTTTACCATTTCTATACACTGCAGCTTCTCAAGCACGGCAATAAGAATTAAACATAAGATGCTGCACTACCACCTGTGGAAGACTGTTCCGTGGCATGGATGCCAAGTTCTGCCAAGGCCAGCATTTCAGAGCCTTGAATTTGGGAGCTGGAAGCCATTGGGGCCCGGATTTATGATCCTTCTTATGTCTCAACCATCTGCTCCAGGCATGCTCCTGAAATTTATGAAATGCAATTGCTTGAAAGGGTACAGGCCAGGAAGTGCAGGGTTGAAATATTCTACCTGGCCAGAGTCACTGTCGTGTAGACTAATTTAAGGCTTTGCTCATTTTAAAGGGGGCATTTCTCATTCACAACAGAGTATATTCCATGCCATTTGAAGTGTTATAAAGCAGTCAAATCCAGCTTTGAATGTTCAGAAAATATCCTTCACCAAAGGTCATTTTCTATTTCCATCTTTAGGGTTAGTCACTCACGTGGTTCTTATCAGAGTGAAAAACTCCTTTCCTTTTGTCTTCTTTCCCTTCTCATTTCCCTTTATCTGTTATTGAGCCTGAAGATCACATTAGACTTTCCTTCCAGAAGTTAACTCCACAGTGTCCTTTCTGAGACACCCAGTCATGCCAGGGAACCGTTTCTACTCCAGAATCATCAAAGTCAGGTACAGACAATTCTCATAAGCAGTGTCTGTCCAAAGACAGGAGAGAAGAGCCTGCTCATGCCGTTTTGTCTTTCTTCAATAAGAATAATTTGGCTTTCAGATTAATTGTACAGCACAGCTCCTTTTGAAGCATCCAGTGAGAACAGCTCATCCCTCTTACCCACACCACGGCTTTGCTCATGAGTCTCAGACTCTCAGGAAACATCTGTTCACCACAAATGTGACCCATTATCAAGTGTGACAAAGAGTGACTGTATGTGCAGAGTATATATAGATTTGTACCCATCAAGGGCAAGAAATAATGTTTCCCTGTAGAAGGAGATATTGAGAAATCACAATATATTTCAGGTTGAATCCAGTCAAAAAATAAGCTATTTCAAATGCTACTTCCTCGAATTTGAATTAAATTCAGGTTAACTCAGTCTTCTGATTTTGCTTTTCAGACTGATATGTGTGTGTGTGGATAGAATGAGACCCTCAGCTTTTATTTAGGGAGAGAATAAAATCTCTTAGGTTTCAGAAACATATAATTCCTACAAGATATGGACCCAGACTCACTGGCATAGTTTGGGTATGTGTGGTATTGTTGGTTTTAGTTCTGTTATGATTTGCTTTTAAATATTTATTTTTAAAATATAAATCTTGCTTAAGATTGAAGTCTGCTCTGGAGAAGTAGCTGTTTCTTTTGCTGTTGCTTAATAGAACTGTTGAATCTTGTAGGAAAACAAAAAGATTCTGTTCTATAAATAAGTCATCCTAGTGAAGTATAAAATAATCCCAGAGAGTGCACTGCTACATCTTCTTAGTGAGGCTTGAGCTAAAGTTCTGTAGATGTCTGGTAAATTAGGCGTTCTAAGAAAGAAGACTATGCAGTTAATTGTATACAAAAATATGTGTCCCTCTAAAAACGCTTAGAAATTAAAACCTGTGTCATTAAAATGACAAGCATCCTGTTTAAAAACTCAAAAATCATTGTCAGTACCTTTACAAATTCCTTTGCGTTCATCTATCCCCATGGCGAATACAGCACCTGTCACACCAGAGACACTCAATCACTGTTCTGTTCAGCCCAAGAGATAGCTCTTCCTGGAGGACTACTCTGATTTCCTGGCAGTCACAATGATGGCTTAGAATGTTAATTTCCAGGCCGGGCACGGTGGCTTACCTCTGTAATCCCAGTCTTTGGGAGGCCAAAGTGGGTGGATTGTTTTGAGCTCACAAGTTTGAGACCAGCCTGGGCAACATGGCAAAACCCCATCTCTACCAAAAAGAAAAAAAAAATGTCAGGCGTTGGTGGCTCATGCCTATAATCCCAATATTCGGGAGCCTGAGGTTGGAGAATTGATTGAGCCCGTGAAACAGAGGTTGCAGTGAGCCGAGATCGCACCACTGCACTCCAGCCTGGGTGACAGAGTGAGACCCTGTCTCAAAAAAAAAAAAAAAAAAAAGTTGATTTCCACTCATTGAAAATGACCAAGCCTGGGCTTAAAGAGCTGCAGGACATCAAACGATGTCCTTAATGCCTTAAATTATCACTATGATGGTTAATTTTAAGTGTCACCTTGATTGGCTTAAGGGATGCCTAGAGAGCTGGTGAAGCATTCTTTCTGGGTGTGTCTCTGAGGGTGTTTCCAGAAGAGACTGGCATGTGAGTTGGTGGACTAAGCGGAGAAGATTCACCCTCAACATGGACAGGCCCCATCCATTTGGCTTTGGACCTGGATAGAACAAAAAGGCAGGTGAATCCACACTCACTCTTGGAGCTGGGACACCCTTTTCTCCTGCTCTTGGACATCAGAATTCCAAGATCTCTGCCCTTTGGACTCTGGAACTTGTACTAGCAGACCCTCAAGTTCTCAAGCCTGCAAGTTCTCAAGCCTTCAGCCTCAAGTTCTCAAGCCTTCAGCCTCAGACTGAGAGTTACAGAATGAGCTCCCCTGATTCTGAGGTTCTGAGGCCTTTGGACTGGGACTGAGCCATGCTATCAGCATCACTGAGTCTCCAGCTTGTAGATGACCTATCATGGGACTTCTCAGCCTCCATAGCTCGTGAGCCAATTCCCTGAATAAATCCCTTCTCATATATCTATAACTCTATCTCTATCTCTATCTACCTATCATCTATCTACCTATGTATCTATCTCCTATTGGTTCTATCTATCTATTTATCTACCTATCTACCTACCTATCTATCTCCTATTGGTTCTATCTATCTATCTATCTATCTCCTATTGGTTCTTCTATCTATCTATCTATCTATCTATCTATCTATCTATCTATCTATCTATCTATAATCTATCTATCTACCTACCTACCTATCTCCTATTGGTCCTGTCTTTCTGGAGAACTCTAATACAACACTTTGCCAAAGTGATTAATTTGTATTCTATAGCCACAGGCAGCATGAGCCATAATAGTCAGGGGCATGGAGACCCCATGTCTGGGGACTAGTAGAGACAGCATACCCGTTGAATACATATGAGTAAACTGTTTATACTTAAAACTGCTCTAGTCAGCTTGGTGAGTTTATCCAATCAACAAGCATTTTTTAAAATGGAGACCTGGCAGTCTGTTTCATCATGCAGCCAAGAGAATTTCCCAAAGTGATTAGAAACAGAGACAGATAAGAAAAGAATGGTGCTAACAGAAAAGGCACCATCAATTCTTTAAATCATAATTCACCAAATGTGTACTACGTTCCAGGCACTGTACCGGGATTACAAAGATAAATGAGACACAGCCTCTGCCCTCAAGAAGTTCATGGACCAGGAGGTGAGACAGGTGTGTAAATAGATCATTGCAACGTGGGAGAGCAGCGATGGAGTGGCAGAGGGACACGATCCCAGTGTGAGCAGAGTTGACTTAAGGGAAGGATAAGTGTTGACCAGATGTCAGTGGAGACGAGGGATCTCTGGGAAGGGGAGCCAGGAGCATGCTGGAGCTGGCTCACACCAGCTCGGGAGGGCCGCTTGCTAAGTGTTCAGGAATTTTGCCAGCAAGTCGCTACATGTGGCCATTATTAATAATTAAATTATATAAATTTACAATTAAATAAATTATATTTAACATAAAGGTTACAAATACTAAAATACAAAATACTAAAGATAATAGATACTAAAAATATATCACTCCCTACTTATTTTACTACCATTTACTATTATCTATGCCCTTGAGGGTTTTTGTTTGTTTGTTTGTTTTGAGACAGGGTCTCACTCTGTCACCCAAGCTGGAGTGCAGTGGTGTGCTCTCAGCTCACTGCAACCTCTGCCTCCCAGGCTCAAGTGATTCTCCTACCTCAGCCTCCCAAGTATTTGGGACTACAGGCATGCACCACCACATCTGGCTAATTTTTGCATTTTTTTTGTAGAGATGGGGTTTCGTCATGTTGCCTAGGCTGGTCTCAATCTCCTGGGCTCAAGCAATCCACCTGCCTCAGTCTCCCAAAATGCTGGGATTATAGGTGAAAGCTACCACACCTGGCTGAGGGTTCATTTTAGTTCTATTGTATCTGTAAGGTGAAAATAGTCTAACGGTGGCTACTGAATATCTCTACCCAACTCCAAGTTCAATGAAGTCGTGTTAGTTAGTTTGAGATTGGCAGTGATGGGAATATTTACACCACAGATGTCAGCAAGTGCTAAAGAGCAGAGATTATTCCCCTCACCAGAAGGCCATTTACCAGCAGACAGGGTCAAGGCCATGCAAGATAAACATAGGGAACTCCAAGCTGTGCAGAAAGCTGGGAAAATACATGGGAGGCTGAGGCAGGAGGATCACTGAGGCCAGGAGTTTGAGACTAGCCTAGGCAACACAGCGAGACCCTGTCTTTTAAAAAAAGAAAGAAAGAAATGGTTGGGTGCAGTGGCTCATGCCTGTAATCCCAGCACTTTGGGAGGCTGAGGCAGGTGGATCATGAGGTCAAGAGATCGAGACCATCCTGGCCAACATGGTGAAACCCCTCTCTACTAAAAATATAAAATATTAGCCTGGTGTGGTGGTGGGCACCTGTAGTCCCAGCTACTCAGGAGGCTGAGGTGGAGAATCACTTGAACCCGGGAGGTGGAGGGTGCAGTGAGCGGAGATTGCGCCATTGCACTCCAGCCTGGCGACAGAGTGAGACTCTGTCTCAGAGAGAAAGAAAGAAAGAAAGAAAGAAAGAAAGAAAGAAAGAAAGAAAGAAAGAAAGAAAGAAGGAAAGAAGGAAAGAAGGAAAGAAGGAAAGAAGGAAAGAAGGAAAGAAGGAAAGAAGGAAAGAAGGAAAGAAGGAAAGAAGGAAAGAAGGAAAGAAGGAAAGAAGGAAAGAAGGAAAGAAAGAAAGAAAGAAAGAAAGAAAGAAAGAAAGAAAGAAAGGAAGGAAGAAAGGAAGGAAGGAAGGAAGGAAGGAAGGAAGGAAGGAAGGAAGGAAGGAAGGAAGGAAGGAAGGAAGGAAGGACAAAGAAAAAATTAACTAGGTATGGTGGGGCACCTCTGTAATCATGCTACTCAGGAGGCTGAGGCTGGAGGAGGCTGAGGTTGGAGGATCACTTGAGCCCAGGAATTCAAGCATACAGTGAGCTATGATTGTACCACTGCACTCCAGCCTGGGTGGCAGAGCAGGAAACAGAATCCAGCAAAAAGTAGAGATCAATGAGGTGAAAAGTAACCAAATCCTTGATGGCCTCTGAGACCACATGGAAGAGCTGGCACTGGAGACTTTGGAGAACTTGAGGAAGGGAGAGGTCATCTGCCCACAGCAGGGAGGACGGTTGGACTGGAGAGTGGCCAGACCAGAGGCAGGAATTCAGGATGACTCCCTGGCAAGTGGAAGGCACGTTCAACGAGAAAAGGTGACCGGTGCAGTGTTCCATATGGGAGTGTGTGCTGTCCGGTTGCAAACCCCCTGGGTAGAAGTATTCGGCAGACAACCACTGTTGAAAGGAAGCTTGGGAGACATCTGGGCTGGGGCCAGGGACCAAACACCAGTGTGGATGGTGGTGAAAGCTTTAGAGTGTGTGAAGTCACCAAGAAGGGTGGAGAGGGAAAAGAACAACTGAGGATGGAACCAAGGAGGAATCAAGATGCAGACAGATGAGAAGGAGGATGGGGAAGGCACAGCCGGAGACCCTGAAGAGAATGCAGCAGAATGGGAGGCAAGGCAGAAGAGTGTTTCAGGAAGCAGGAGACAGAGAGGGAGACAGGGCAGAGTGAGAGACCTGGAAAGAGGGGAGCAGAGCACAGGCGTTCAATCCCCAGCCCCTAGAAACTCCTAAAAAGACCAAAATAAAAATAGGCCGGGCACAGTGGCTCTTGCCTGCAATCCCAGCACTTTGGGAGGCCAAGGGGGACTGGATCACTTGAGGTCAGGAGTTCAAGACCAGCCTGGCCAACATGGCAAAACCTTGTCTCTACTAAAAATACAAAAATTAGCTGGGCATGGTGGCACGCACCTGTTATCCTAGTAACTCAAGAGGCTGAGGCATAAGAATCGCTTGAATCCAGGAAGTGGAGATTGCAGTGAGCCAAGATCATGCCACTGTACTCCAGACTGAGCAACAGAGTGAGACCCTGTCTCAAAAATAAAATAAAATAAAACAAAATAAAATAAAAATAAAATAGGCCAGGCACAGTGGCTCATACCTGCAATCCCAGCACTTTGGGAGGCTGAGGCAGGTGGATCACTTGAGGTCAGGAGTTCAAGACCAGCCTGATCGACATGTTGAAACCCCTCTCCACCAAAAAATGCAAAATTTAGCCTAGCATGGTGGTGCACACCTGTAGTCCCAGCTACTCGGGAAGCTGCGGCAGGAGAATCACTTGAACTCAGAGGTGGAGGTTGCAGTGAGCTGAGATCAAGCCACTGCACTCCAGTCTGGGCAGCAAGCTGTATAGAAAAAGAAAAAATAAAAATAAAATCTAGGGATTTGTTCTAGACTTTTATTCTAGATATTAAGACGAGGAGGAACTAGAAGACTCACAATTCAACTCACTTCAAAGAGTTGTATGTCATGGGATGAAAGTGGAGGGGATCCCACTGAACACTCGGGTTGAGCCCACTGAGGAACAGGAAGCACTCCTACCTTGGAGGCTGTGGCATTGGAGCCCCAAGCCCAGGAGCAAGTGAGGCAATAGAACCTAGAAGTTAAGACCATGAATTCTGGAGTCAGATAGTCTGGGTTTGACTGCTCATTCTGCTCATTATTAGCTTGGATAGTTTTCTTAACTGAGGCCTCAGTTTCCTCATCTAATGATGATAATATATATACTCATAGAGTGATTGTGAGGATTAAACAAGGAAACACACATACAATGTTCAGAATCAGGCCTGGCACCTGGCTAGTGCCACTGATGGCTGTGATCAGGATTGCTGTTAGGACACTCCCAGCCCCAGGCTCCCTGCTACACCCATCTGCCTGATGGATCACTGAACTTATCTCAGTCCATCCTCCAATTTAAGATGGAAAAAGATTATTCTAATTGACTTCAGGTAAACTGTGAGAAATCCATTCACATTATTTTTGGGGGAATGCATAGTCAAGACAGATCTTTCCTCATTCCAAAATAGATTAAGAGGGAAAAGCAAACATGTTGTATTAGTCCATTTTCTTACTGCTATGAAGAAATACCAAGACTGAGTGATTAATAAAGAAAAAGAGGTTTAATGAACTCACAGTTTCCCATGGCTGGGAGGCCTCACAATTATGGTGGGAAAATGAAGGAAGAGCAAAGGCATGTCCTACATGGTGGCAGGCAAGTGAGTACATGCAGGGGAACTGCCCTTTATAGAACCATCATATCCCATGAGACTTATTCACTATCACAAGGATAGCACAGGAAAAATCCATGCCCATGATTCAATTACCTCCCACTGTGTCACTCCCATGACACGTGAGAGCTACAATTCAAGATGAGATTTGGGTGGGGACACAGCCAAATCATATAATTTTGTCCCTAGCCCCTCCCAAATCTCCTTTCCTCACATTTCAAAACACAATCATGCCTCCCCAACAGTCCCCAAAGTCTTAACTTATTCCAACATTAACCCAAAAATCCAAGTCCTAAGTTTCATCTGAGACAAGGCAAATCTCTTCTGCCTATGAGCCTGTAAAATCAAAAGCAAGTTAGGTATTTCCTAGATACAATGGGGGTACAGGCATTAGGTAAATACATCCATTTCAAATGGGAGAAATTGGCAATAAAACAAAGGAGCTACAGGCCCCACCCAAGTCTGAAATCCAATAGGGCAATCATTAAACCTTAAAGTTACAAAATGATCTCCTTTCACTCCATGTCTCACATCCAGGGTGCACTAACACAAGGGTGGGCTCCCATGGCCCTGGGCAGCTCCGCCCCTGTGGCTTTGCTTGGTACAGCCCCACTTCTGGCTGCTTTCCCAGTTGAGTGTCTGCAGCTTTTTTAGGTGTATGGTGCATGCTGTCAGTGGATCTACCATTCTGGAGTCAGAAGGATGGTGGCCTTCTTCTCACAGCTCCACTAGGCTGTGCCCAGAGGGGACTCCATGTGAGGGTTCCAATCCCACATTTCTTTCTGCACTGCCCTAGCAGAGGTTCTCCATGAGAGCTCTGCAAACTTCTACTTGGACATCCAGACATTTCCATTCATCCTCTGATGGATGGTGGTTCCCAAACCTCAGTTCTTGACTTCTGTGCACCTGCAGGCTCAATACCATGTAGAAGCTGCTAAGATTTGGGACTTGCACCCTCTGAAGCCACAGTCCAAGTGGTACCTTGGCCCCTTTTAGCCACAGCTGGAGTGGCTGGGACTCACAGCACCAAGTCCCTAGTCTGCACACACTGAGGGCTTGGACCTGGCCCAGGAAATCATTTTTTCCTCCTAGGCCTCTGGGTCTGTGATGGGAGGGGCTGCTGCAAAGTTCTCTGACATGCCCTGGAGACATTTTCCCCATTGTCTTGGTGACTAACATTGGGTCTCTTGTTACTTATGCAAATTTCTGCAGCAGGCTTGACTATCTTCCCAGAAAATGGGTTTTTCTTTACTATTGCATCATCAGTCTGCTAATTTTCCAAACTTTTATTCTCTGCTTCCTCTTGAATACTTTTCTGCTTAGAAATTTCTTCCATCACATACCCTAAACTATCTCTCTCAAGCTCAAAGTCCCACAGATCTCTAGGGCAGGGGCAAAATGCTGCCAATCTATTTGCCAAAGCATAACAAGAGTCACCTTTGCTCCAGTTCCCAACAAGTTCCTCATCTCCATCTGAGACCACCTCAGCTTAGACTTTATTGTCCGTATCACTATCAGCATTTTGGTCAAAGCCGTTCAACAAGTCTCTAGGAAGTTCCAAACTTTCCCACATCTTACTGTTTTCTGAGCCCTCTAAGCCTTTAGGAAGTTCTAAACTTTCCCACATTTTCCTGTCTTCTTCTGAGCCTTCCAAACTGTTCCAACCTCTGTCTATTACCCAGTTCCAAAGTCACTTCCACATTTTCAGGTAGCTTTACAGCAGCACTGCACTTTACCAGTACCAATTTACTGTTTAGTCCATTTTCATACTGCTATGAAGAAATACCAGAGACTGGATAATTGATAAAGAAAAAGACGTTTATCAGACTCACAGTTCCACGTGGCTGAGGAGGCATCACAATCATGGCAGAGGGCAAAGGAGGAGCACATCTTACATGCCGGCAGGCAAGAAAGCATGTGCAGGGGAACTGCCGCCACCTTCTTCTTTCTTCTTTCTTCTTCCTCTTCTTCTTCTTTTCTTTTGAGACCGAGTCTCACTCTGTCACCCGGACTGGAGTGCACTGGAGTGATCTCAGCTCACTGCCACTCCACCTCCCAGGTTCAAGCGATTCTCCTGCCTCAGCCTCTGGAGTAGCTGGAGTTACAGGCACATGCCACCACACCCAGCTAATTTTTGTATTTTCAGCAGACATGGGCTTCACCATGTTGGTCAGGCTGGTCTCGAACTCCTGACCTCAGGTTATCTGCCCACTTCAGCTTCCCAAAGTGCTGGGATTATAGGCATAAGCCACTGTAAACAGCCAGGAACTGCCCTTTATAAAATCATCAGATCTCTAGAGATTTATTCACTATCAAGAGAACAGAATGGAAAAAACTCACCCCCATGATTCAATTACCTCCCACTGGGTCCCTCCAACAACATGTGGGAACTATGGGAGCTACAATTCAAGGTGAGATTTGGGTAGGGATGCAGCCAAACTATATCACATGTAACGTATGCAACTATTCTGTAACGAGAAAATGGATGGATACACATAGCACTCAAGAAGTGTTAAAATTGCATATTTTAAAGAAAAAGCTACTGTAGAAAATGGAAATACATTTGAACAACACTTAAAACAACATTTAAACTACATTTGATGGAGGGACAGATAAAAATCTCAGACTCCATGAAATAAAAGGTAAGAATGAGACAAACCAACAAAGTGATACGAGAGAGTTCACACGGTTAAGAAAATAATGTGACTGGACACGGTGGCTCACACCTGTAATCCCAGCACTTTGGGAGGCCAAGGTGGGCAGATCATCTGAGGTCAGGAGTTTGAGACCAGCCTGGCCAACGTGGTAAAACCCTGTCTCTACTAAAAATACAAAAATTAGCCAGGTGCAGTGGTGTGCGTCTGTAGTCCCAGCTACTTGGGAGGCTGAGGCAGAAGAATTGCTTGAACCTGGGAGGTGGAGGTTGCAGAGAGCAGAGATCAGGCCACTGCACTCTAGCCTGGGTGACAAAAGGAGACTCCATATCAAATAATAATAATAGGCCAGGTGCAGTGGCTCACACCTGTAACCCCAGCACTTTGGGAGTCTGAGCTGGGTGGATCACAAGGTCAGGAGATCAAGACCATCCTGGCTAACACGGTTAAACTCCATCTCTACTAAAAATACAAAAAAATTAGCTGGGCGTAGTGGTGGGTGCCTGTAGTCCCAGCTACTCAGGAGGCTGAGGCAGGAGAATGGCGTGAACCCGGGAGGCAGAGCTTGCAGTGAGCCAAGATCACGCCACTGCATTTCAGCCTAGGCAACACAGCAAGACTCCATCTCAAAAATAATAATAATAATGAAACATTTAACGACATGGAAGAATTGTAAATAAACTTAGCAACCACAGTGGTTAGAACTGGCAATGGAAGAGAATTCAATCAGAAAAGAAAGCTAGGCATGGGACTGTATTCTGTACAGAAATACAGAAGAAAAGGACAAACATTAGCTGGGCATGGTAGCACGTGCCTGTGGTCCCAGCTACTTGGGAAGCTGAGGTGGAAGGATTGTTTGAGCCTGGGAGGCGGAGGTTGCAGTGAGCTGAGTTGTGCCACTGCACACCAGCCTGGGTGACAGAGCAAGAACCTGCCTCAAAAAAAGCAAAAAAAAAAAAAAAAAGGACAAAGAGGTCAAAACTATCAGAAACAAGGTCTAGATGTAGAAAGACGGGTGATAGAAATCTAGTTTTGAAGGAGAGAGGAAAAAAGAACAGAAGAAATATTTAAAGATATTAGAAAATATTTTTAAGTTGAAGCAAGACCTGCATTTGTAGATCAAAGCTCATCATATGTTAGCCAAAATTAATAAAAAACAGACCTAGATTTAGACATATTCTAGTGAAATCATTAAATGTTGAAGGGGAATTTAACATTAATGTTAAAAAGCCAATACAAACAAAAAATCATTTTATTTAAAAACACATAAATGGAAAAATGTGGTCTGTCCTTGATTAGGAAGAGATTTGATATTGCAAAGATGCTGATTTCCCTCAAACTAATTGATAAGGTTAATGTCATCCCTAGTAAAATGCCAGTGGCATTATTTTTAAAACTGTCTAAAACTGTTTCTGAAATTATTTTGGAGTAATAAAAGATATTGATGGGGAGACACTGAATACAGGGAAGGAACAAATGAGAATAAGGAAATGTAGTTAGGTATAAACTATTTTGTAAGAAGAAGAAGAAAGATTGGATGCAGTTGAATGAGTTTTTAAAAGTGAAAACAACAAATAAGCAATTGACAATTGATAGGAAAAACTAAAAATTTACATCAGGATTCCAGAGGACATGAGGAAATATGAGAAGGGCACAAACACCCTCAAACAGAAGGGATAATATTCCATCCACAGAGTCTGAAATCATCAAGAAACAGTGATATTAAAATAGTAATTATAATAGCTAATATATTGACCATTGTGTCGAGAGCTAGAGAAACGATGATTAACAAGACAAACACTCCAGGGTCTTTTGGAGCTTTGGGTCCAGGGGGAGGCAGAAAAAAGACAAGGAAACAAACACAATCATTGCAAATGATAAAAAGGTATGAAGGAAATAAACAGGTAATAAGAATAGTGGCAGGAAGTGGGAATGACACTACTGAGGAAAGATCAGAAGGGCTTCACTGAAGATATTTAAGCCAAGACCTAGGAGATGAGAGGTGGAATTAATCAAAAAGCAGGCAGGAGGATCATTAGGTAGAGAGCCTGGTTGGAGGTGGAAACGTGCTGAGATCAGTGCAGTCAGGTGCATTGAGGTCTTCGAGGAGGGAGACAGAGGATAAGCCATGCAGGACCTTGGAAGCTACTATAAGGATTTTGGATTTTACCCCAGGTGCAATGAAAAGCCACTGAGGCATGATACAACCTGGTTTGCATTTTTAAAGATTCTGGGCCACTGTGTAGAAAATGGATTGGAGGGGCCAGAGGGGAGCAGGAACTGTCAGGAGGTTCTTCCAGAGTCTCAGTAAAGGGTGGCATTGGCCTAAACTAGGGTGGTCAGCATGGAGAAAAGAGCTATAGACAGGGAAACCCTGGAGATCCAATCTGTGGGACTTGCCGACGGGTTGTTTAAGGGAATGAGGGAAGACAGGATGATCCACACATTTCTGGCTTGGAACCTAGAAGTGGAAACTCCCCACTGGATACAAAGATGTGGATAGAGGGTGATGGGAGATGAGCAAATAAAGTGGTGATAAGGCTTGTGGGGACGGGCCAGGCCTGCTGCCCTAGGAAATTAGGAGGCCTCATAGACTCTGAGTCGGGAGCCAAGTGAAAGCCACGTTGAGGAAGTTGTTCTACAACATGCATGCTGGCTAAAATAGAAGGAGTCAATTGGGAAGCCAATAAATGAGGACCTGGGCTTCATTCAGGGCAGCAAGAATGGCAAGGAAGGAACTAGGAAATCATTTGAAGAAAAATTTGGCGGCATATTGGGCTGGGCATGGCAGCTTATGTCTGTAATCCCAGCACTTTGGGAAGCCAAGGGGGGTGGATCTTTTGAGCTCAGGAGGTCAAGACCAGCCTGGGCAACATGACGAAACCCCATCTCTACAAAAAAATTCAAAAATTAGGCCGGGCGTGGTGGCTCACGCCTGTAGTCTTAGCATTGGGAGGCTGAGGCAGGCGGATTGCCTGAGCTCAGAAGTTCAAGACAAGCCTGGGCAACACGGTGAAACCCTGTCTCTACTAAAATATAAAAAAAAATTAGCCAGTGTGGCAGTGTGCACCTATAGTCCCAGCTACTCGGGAGGCTGAGGCAGGAGAATTGCTTCAACCTGGGAAGTAGGGTTTGCAGTGAGCCGAGAGTGTGCCACTGCATTCTAGCCTGGGTGACAGAGCAAGACTTCATCTAAAAAAAAAAAAAAATTAGCTGGGGTTGGTGGCTTGTACCTGTGGTCTCAGCTTCTTGGGAGGCTAAGGTGAGAGGACTACTTGAGCCCAGGAAGTGGAAACTGCAGTAACCAGGGATTGCACCACTGTACTCTGGGTGGCAGAGTGAGACTGTCAAAAAAAAAAACAAAAAACAAAAAACAGCAGTATACGGAAGTAAAGAAGAGACAATCGAAGGTGACAATGGGAGAGGAATGGTGCCAATGTCTGAGGGCAGGTGGAGAAGGAGGCTGGTTCTGACAGTGCTTCAGGGTGATGACAGGGCTCCCAGATGGAAATGTCTGGCGGGCAACTGAAGTTACAGAACCGGAACTAAGATCTGAGGTCCAGACTGGCTGGCAAATGGGCCACATCCTAGATAATTGAGGGTAATTCAATCTTTCACACACAGAATCAGAATCTTCTAAAAAATTAGAATACACACTTAAAATTCAAACTGCATTTGCTAGTCATACCACTCTACATAATTCATTTTTCTTTGAAAATTCTGAAGCTTCCTTGGGTTCTTGCGCTTCAGGGTCACCATCAGGAACATGAATTACGGTTGTATGAGACAACTTTATCTGAAACAGAACTACCATGGTTTGGGAGCAAATGTTCTCTTTGAGCCTCGGTGTAGGAAACAGACAGAGATGCTGATCTCCTGCATAGAAGGTTTCTATTCTCACACTTCTCAAAACTCACATAGATCACTATTTTTCAGTGTTAGCCCAGCTGACTTGCATTTTGTTTCCTGCTCTCGTTTCCACGTGTACCTTGTGAGCCATATGTTAGGCAGTTAATAATGTAGTTTCAGGAACAATACACCTGGCTTCCTCTGCTCACAGCACAGTGGAAACTTGGCTCCACCCATGCGGGAATCTCCCTGTTTTCTCCCCGGTTCGCCTCCCTTGCTGACAATCTCTTTCTCCCTCTCCTTGGCATCCGTTTCTCATCTTCCTACCCTTTCATGTTTTCTTCTCTTCCTGCTTCACTGGCTTCTTTCTTTCCCTTCTGGCTGGCGTGTCTCCTTCTTCAAGCCGCCTGCTTCATCCATCTTCTCCCCTACAGAGCTCAGAGATTCAGAACAGCACTTGCTTGAATCTCATTGTCTAAGCAATGACTGCCCTCCCTGACTTCTGTCTGTTAAAAAATAAAAATAAAAATTCTTATCATTTGAGCTTCATGACTGCCTGAATTCTTGATACACTAAGATTTATTGTGTGTACACAATGGTGACCCCCAGGCTAAGCACTTTGAATGCGTATCATGAGTGTTCCAAGGAGAAGAATTTCAGGAAGCATCTCTTTGTTCTATTTGGAAAACATAATTTTTATAATTATTCAAGAAGGTCATGCATGGAATCAAATGAATGCTGTGGCCAGATCCATGGCTGGGGTCCAAGGAGTCACTGTGAGGGAAGCGTGGCTTTTTGGGGGGAAGTTTGAACACTGTATTTCAGCTGTGAGTGGACATTATAGTGATCAGCAGTACTTACTGCCTGTGCACGGACCCTTTACTTCATTCTTCTACTTTTTCCTCCATCCCATTCCCAGCCCCTCACTCTAAAGAGTACACAGGAATGTAGAGTTGGTGAGAGTTGGGAGATTTGTTTGGGATAGGAAAGGTTGGCAGAAGAGGCCATCTTACAAGGTGCTTTCTAGCCAACCAGCTGAGTCGCCACATGGTGAAGTTAGTTTACAGTCTTTGTGTAGATTGATGGAATAACAAGACTTTGCAATGCTTCATTCCAACAATTCAGCCACTTTAATAACCAAACAAGATGTTAATATGTGATCAATGCAGGGCCAGTGGCTAACACTGTGGCCAAATCCCTGCCTGACCTCAGAATAACCAAGGCAAGCAGAGCCACAGGGGAGAAGTAACCCGGTCAGTCACCCAACTGTGTTCTTTCAGATTTGAACACACAACACTGAACCTGGACCCATTGCTCCCTAAAATGATTTTCTGTGGCTCCAAATAATCATTCTGCTCCAGGTAGTTATGGCTCTTCCTCAAAGCTTCTGTGAAAATTACAAAAACAGACAAAGAAGAAAGAACTCTTTTAAATGGCAGCAAGGTCTAGGTGGGCCTTTCTATTTATGGGTAAAACTCACTAATTATATTTTAATGGATTTTCTTCATGTTGAAATATGTACATTAAATGTGGAGGCTTTCATTGACATTAGAATTGCCTGAGTACCATGAGAGCATATCCTACCAATTCTGTTAGTTCATTTTAAAATGGACATTGTGTCGACATCACGTCAAGCAGCAAGTTTAACTGAGGCTAACAATGACGGATACAATTTTCAAAAAGTTAAAATACATGCATTGTGTTAAGGCATTGCCACTTCTTTATCCCTATGGTCATTAGAGGCTGCAGCCAAAATCGGAAACTACTCTTCTTTTTTTAGATTAATAGACTTTATTTTTTAAAAGCTGTTTTACGTGGCCGGGCGCGGTGGCTCACGCCTGTAATCCCAGCACTTTGGGAGGCCGAGGCGGGCGGATCACGAGGTCAGGAGATCGAGACCATCCTGGCTAACACGGTGAAACCCCGTCTCTACTAAAAATGCAAAAAATTAGCCGGGCGAGGCGGCGGGCGCCTGTAGTCCCAGCTACTCGGGAGGCTGAGGCAGGAGAATGGCGTGAACCCGGGAGGCGGAGCTTGCAGTGAGCCGAGATCGCGCCATTGCACTCCAGCCTGGGCGACTAAGCGAGACTCTGTCTCAAAAAAAAAAAAAAAAAAAAAAAAAAAAAAAAGCTGTTTTACGTTTTCAGAAAAATGAGCAGATAACAGCATTTCCACATACCCCTGGTCCTCTTTCCAGTTTCCTTTATCATTAACATCTTATATTTGTGTGGTACATTTATGGCAATCAATGAACCAATATTGATACATTATCATTAACTCAAGACCATAGTTAACATCAAGGTTCACTCTTTGTGTTGTACATTCTATGAGTTTTGACAAATGTTTAATGACATGCAACCACCATTGCAGTACCAGAGAGGATAGTTTCACTGGCCTAAAAATCATCTGTACTCCACGTGTTCATCCCCTCTGTCTCCCCTCAGATCCTTGGAAACCACTGTCTTCTTCATGTCTCCATAGTCTTGCCAATGCCAGAGTTGGAATCACACAGTATGCAGCCTTTTTGGATTGGCTTCTTTCACAGTGCAGTATGCATTTAAGACCCCTCCATGTCTTTCTGTGGCTCAATAGCTTATTTTTGTTACTGAATGCTGTGCCATTGCATAGATGAACTCTAGTTGGTTTATTCATTCATTTTCATTAAATACTGCTATGTGCTCTACATTTAACCAAGCTCTATGAGGATACCAAAAAATTCTACTACAGTTTTCTCCTCAAGGTTAGTCTAATTATGAAGACATGTATTAGGCAAAGTGATATAAAAGTATATTTTAATGCATTGAAGTATATGGTTAGTTCCAAACAAATGTGATCCAGGAAAGCAATGTTTTCAGGGGAACACGATCCTCTGAGATTAGACACATACTTTTTGTATATATGTGTCCAGGGTCCAAGGCATTCATCACATTCTTAAGGGGATATAATATGTCCCCCACAAAATTAAGAACTACTGCAAAGATGAAGAGGGGTGCAAATGATCATCAGTTGCATTTGTAACTGGAGAAGAGCTCATGAAGGAGGTAAGGCTAGGTCTGAAAACAGAAGGGTGGTAGTAGGGCCTAGTTAGGTGGACAGAGGAGCAGACAGCACCAGGAGAGGTGTGAAAGGGAGGCGGGGCGGTGAAACAGCCAGGAGGAACACATCTACTTTGAGTTAAGAAAGGGAGAAGACATAAGATTGGCGGGCGGATCACAAGGTCAGGAGATCGAGACCACAGTGAAACCCCGTCTCTACTAAAAATACAAAAAATTAGCCAGGCGCGGTGGCGGGCGCCTGTAGTCCCAGCTACTCAGGAGACTGAGGCAGGAGAATGGCGGGAACCCGGGAGGCGGAGCTTGCAGTGAGCCGAGATCGCGCCACTGCACTCCAGCCTGGGCAACAGCGTGAGACTCCGTCTCAAAAAAAAAAAAAAAAGATTGGCTAGAAAAGGGAAGTCCTTCAAAGTCCAGGAGATGTTTACGCTGGGATCATAAAGCACAAAATGTCTTGTTCATCCCATATAGAAAGTGTCGGCCGGGTGCAGTGGCTCATGCCTGTAATCCCAGAACTTTGGGAGGTCAAGGTGGGTGGATCGCTTGAGGTCAGGAGCTTGAGACTAGCCTGGCCAACATGGTGAAACCCCATCTCTATTGAAAATACAAAAATTAGCCAGCATGGTGGTGCATGCTTATAATCCTAGCTACTCGGGAGCTGAGGTGGGAGAATTGCTTAAACCCAGGAGGCAGAGGTTGCAGTGAGCCAAGATCGGGCCACTGCACTCCAGCCTGGGTGACAGAGTGAGACTCCATCTTAAATAAACAGACCAAAAAAGAAAAAAAAAATAGAAAGTGTCTTGTGCCAACTGTTAGCAGACACACATACACACACGTGTATTATACACATACCCACATAAGCATTAAGATGCATTTTCTTTAAGAAATATAGCTTTCTCATTCTCTTTGCCACTTCTTTGTAGAAGAAATCCACTATAAAAGGACTTTGGATTAAAAAGTCAATATGAAACCATGAACTCTGATCAGGAAAGAGAAGACAGGAGACAGAGGTAAGAAGGAATGATTACTTTCTACTAAGTCAGATTGGTCTCAACACTTGGCTCTGAAAAGCTTGGCTTATTTTCACTCTGAATCATGAATGAGAAAATGCTCTGCAAACTGTAAAGCACTTTGTAAATGTTCTCATTATTATGCTATTCCATCTCATATGAAATATGTTTCCTTTTCCTCTCTGCTTTTTTAAATCAAATCCATCCCTAAATGCCTGGCTCAAAATGTAAGCTTTCTTTGACTATTTCGGCAGACTATGATCTTCCCATCCCCTAAAAGTCCATCAAATTTATAACAAGAGTCTTTCATTTGGCCCCAGTATCACAAACTACACACCCTGGTTTGTTTTTTCTGGGTGTCTGTTTTGCCTTTTAGTACAAAGGTGTTCACTGTTGTTTGCCACTCATTAAAATGGTGTTTGGCACAGAGCAGGTGTTCAATAAATACTTTTTTTTTTTAATGGAGTCTCGCTCTGTCATCCAGGCTAGAGTGCAGCAGTGGATCTTGGCTCACTGCAACCTCCACCTTCCAGCTTCAAGTGATTTTCCTGGCTTGGCCTCTTGAGTAGCTGGGACTACAAGAGTGCGCCACCATGTCCAGCTACATTTTTTTGTACTTTTAGTAGAGACAGGGTTTCACTACGTTGGCCAGGCTGGTCTTGAACTCCTGACCTCAAGTGCTCTGCCCACCACAGCCTTCCCCAAAGTGCTGGGATTACAGGTGTGACCCACTGCACCTGGCCCAATAAATACTTTTTAAATTGTATTAGTGACACAGGATTTCTAGAGATATGTTTTGTAATATTTTTAGTTTATGCAATTCCCATAGTAGATAACCATTCAATTACATATCTAAAAACTGGTGACCTGGTCTGAACATTTTGTCTGTTTAGCCATGAATCAGGCAGGCTGCAGACAAACAGCCACATGACCCTTCTTCACACCAAGCATTCTTATCGCGCTTCTTTTCCTTTACCATCTTGCTTTGTTTCCTATTCATGTTCTCTTACCTGGGCCTCAAATGATACTCATGACTTTAAAAGTGCATTTTCCAGTATATCTCTTTTGGAGGAAAAGGGTGAAAGTATACCCTCCTCTCTTTCCTCATTCACTCTTTGTAGCAGGGTTGACTTGGAAGTCTAGGACCCAGGGAAGAGCAAACTCAGTCTCCTATGAGTGAAAACAAACAGGGAGTCTGATTTCTGTCCCTACCCACATCCCTGCAGATAAAGAGGACTGGCTATTTGCCCAACTGTGCCTCATGCAGTCCCTCAAGAATAGCCACCTGTGCTCTATATCTGTTTGTTTTGTTTTCATTGTCAATAAACTGTATCTAGATGCTGGGTGGAGTTCTACAGAAAAATTGGACTTAAAAGGCAAACCTGGGGGAGCTGCAGAGAGAATAAAGACAAGTAGGTAGGTGATAATGCAGGCCAGTAAACAAACCAACAAGCTGACCATGGGTGAAGTTGGCTGGCTCTCCT
Organism: Macaca nemestrina; assembly: GCF_043159975.1. NCBI lineage: Eukaryota > Metazoa > Chordata > Mammalia > Primates > Cercopithecidae > Macaca > Macaca nemestrina. Next base: position 19,202,986 of record NC_092128.1, read on the forward strand.
TGGAAGGGGTGGATATTGGAAGAATCTCTGTAAAGCCAGGAGTCCAGGTCTTAGCTTTGTGGTTTTGGTAACTCTGTTTTACTAGTTTGCTCAAGAGTTGTCAGGATCTGATGAGCTGATCTATTCCTACAAAACCCCAGACTGGCTTTATCTTTCCCAAATCAGAACATCAATATATTAATTTAGAATGAGAAGTATATCCTTTTAGGACAGGAATGTTCAGGTTCAGGGCACTTATGTGCATGATATGCACAAAACTGATAAATTAAAGTTTTAATGTGGAGATAACGTGCTAAACATGGAATCAGTCTTGAGGTGTGCTTTCTATGGGATACAGCATACCCTGGAACACACACAAGCTCTGCTCCACTTGGAAAAATATCTTCCCGCAGGAAAAAAATATTACAGTGTGGAGATGCACAAACACATTCTTCTTCACTTCTTTTTTCTGAATTTCACAAAGACTACCACCCATACTTTAAAATTATACCTAAAAATTTAATTCCAAAGTAAGTATGAGATCACTGCAAGAAATGAAAAAAAAAATTCCAAAGATATATAAAGAAAAAGTTAATAATTTCATGTCTCTGCCACTGCCTCCATACCCAACTCCATGGTAATAGATGTGCGGGGCCTGGGGTATACAGCCCCCTGTACCTTTCACTAGGATTATACAAAGACATGCAGTATAGTTAGGGATTTTCACATTTCTTTTTATAAATATTACACAATACAACATACTCTGAAACTTACTCCTCTCAGGAATATATCACAGACGCTTCCCCTTGGCCAATGGGTATAACTCAGACATTATTTTTAGCAGCTGCATCATATGTGATCATTTCCCAGCCTGCCTGTGGTTAGATGTGGCCATGTCACTGAGTTGTGGTCCATGGAGTGCAGAGGGAACCAGCACTCCATGCCTACGACTGGCCTCTAAAAATCTCCTGTTGGGGTATCCTCCAATCTCTCCTTCTATCTGCCAGCTGGAAGTGAAGGCCTCCAAGGCTCCCACTCACAGGTGGGGGAAGCCTGGGTCCCTGAATTACTATGTGGAAGGCCACTTGCTAAATCCCTATCCTGACTGTTGTCAGAGTGAGAAATAAACTTTCATTGTGTTAGGCTGCTGTTAGCACTTATCTGTCACCGCAACTTGTGTTACCTAACTGAGGCAACAGCTTCCACTTTATTAGTGTTTCTGGGTTCTTTTTTTGTGGATAATCAGATATAAAATCCAAAACCTAAGCCCAGGCACAGTGGTTCATGCCTGTAATCCCAGCACTTTGGGAGGCCAAGGCAGGAGGATGGCTTGGGCTCAGGAGTTCGAGACCAGCATGGGTAACATGGTGAAACCCCATCTCTACAAAAACATACAAAAATTAGCTGGGTGTGGTGGTGGGTGCCTGTAGTCCCAGCTACTTGGGAGGCTGAGTTGGCAGGAAGACTTGAGCCTGGGAGGCAGAGGTTGCAGTGAACCAAGATCGCACCACTGTACTCCAGCTTGGGTGACAGAGTGAGACTCTGTCTCAGAAAAATAAAAATAAAAATCCAAAACCTGTATCAGTCAATCATGAAGTCACTTATTACACATTCCTCTAATATCTATTAATTCATACAAATGTAATATGGAGTCCTAAGCCATCTGTCTTATCCATCTGAATGAATTCATAGGGGCAAGAAAAACATGGTCTACCTTTCAAATTGTTGCTTATTACTATGTACATTCATTTAGGTTGATCACAATGCAAGCTTGATTTCTTTTCTCTAAGAGTTTAAGGAACCACTTTTCTTTTTGACCACTGTCCTTTCATCAACTGTCCCTGACTAATCACTCAAACGATATAGGTTTTGTTGTTTTGACAGAAGTGAAAAAACTTTCTAAATAATTATTTCAGTTTTTCTTGCTTTAAAGGTAGAATAAAGGGTGAATAGACAACAGTTGGGAAAGTGAAAGAAATGGGAATTTTAAAAAATTAGCAAGACTTGGATTGTTCTAGTTTTCAAAAATCATAATAAGCATTTAGTAGTAATAGTTGTAGTAGGAGGAGCAGCTTGAATGTTTCAACATGAAACCCAGAAGATCCTCGTGGTCCCTACTTGCATTTTAAACTAACGCTCCCCCAGCTTTATGACTGAGGTGAATATTTAGTAGGCCTCAGATTGTGTTGCAGCAGTTTGGGGTAGAATGATTGCCACGTGGTCACAGGTATGTGTGATAAAGGGAAACTGTTGTATGTATAATGTATGGAGAGGAAGAAATAAGGGAACATGGAAACAGATGACTTTGGTATTTTGTCCATGGGCCTAACTAATGATGTTGCTCAGATTCCACAGTTAGGGGTCAGTGTGAGTTGGTGACAGCATTGACCTAGGACTCCATGTACAGACCTAAAACACTCTAGAAGAAAATATGTTTATAGGCCGGGTGCAGTGACTCACGCCTGTAATCTCAGCACTTTAGGAGGCCAAGGTGGGGAGATCACTTGAGGTCAGGAGTTCAAGACCAGCGTGGCCAACATGGCAAAACCCCATCTCTAGTAAAAATACAAAAATTAGCCGGGTGTGGTGGCAGGCACCTGTGGTCCCAGCTACTCGGGAGGCTGAGGCAGGAGAATTGCTTGAACCCAGGAGGCAGAAGTTGCAGGGAGCTGAGATTGTGCCACTGTACTCCAGCCTGGGCAACAGAGACTCCCACTCAAAAAAAAAAAAAAATGCTTACGGGATACAGTGATTTGAGGTCATACTAAAAAGACCATCAGATCCTAGCTGTTGGATCAGATATTTATTTCACTAACAAAAAGATTAAAAGCCGGGTGAGATAGTTCACACCTGTAATCTCAGCACTTTGGGAGGCTGAGGTGGGAGGATTGCTTGAGCCCAGGAGACCAAGACTAGCCTGGGCAACACAGAGAGACCATGTCTCTACAAAAAAAAATTTAAAACATAGCCAGCCATGGTGGTGCACGCCTGTTGTCCCAGCTACTTGGCGGGCTGAGGCAGGAGGATTGATTGAGCCTGGGAGGTTGAGGCTGCAGTTAATTGTGATTATGCCACTGCAACTGCACTCCAGCCTGAGCAACAGAGCAAGACCCTGTGGAGAAAGAGGGAGAGAGAAAGAGAGAGAGAGAGAGAGAGAGAGAGATTAAACGTATTAAAAGTACAAGCATTTTCTACAACTTCTCAAATTATTATTTAAAAAAGGCAAAAAGTGAATATGTATGTCTGGTGGGGGTGCTAAACAAGGTGAGAATGACACCCCATCACACTAAGGACCTCCATTTACCAGACTGGTGGGTGTCATCCATACAGAATTGGAGAAAGGGTTATATCCTGCTTTTGCTAATGATTTATAAGGTGGGCACTTACACTCAAAATCTTATAGCCTTTATTTCCAGCCATTCTTCCATTTTACCTACTTGGACTCCTGCTCAAAAATATCCAGTGCTTCTCCATTGCTTTTGGAAATAGATGTAAATACTTCTGCTGGGCAGTAAAGGCCCTCCCCAGTCCAGGCCTGATCTATTTGTCTAAACATATTTTGTATTAACTGTTGTCTAACACCTGGCCCCAGTCCGGGGCAGGGCCATCCCTAGGGCACGGTCATTCCATGTGCCATGTCCATTTTTCATTCCCAGCCCTAAGCCTTTCCTCCTCTCCTCCACATATCCAATCCCAGTGGTGCCATGGGCAGAACTCAGTGTCTCCAAGTCCACCTCCACATAGCGGTCTGGCTCCCTCCAAAGTGCAAGATAATTGGTTGGTGGGTGGTCTGACGGGTGCAGTTGCATGGTGCCCCACATTCAGAAGGACCATGGGTCTGGCTCCTCTGTCTGGACTCAGATGCTGGTGCATTCTGGCCTTACTCATGTAACAAGTATTTATTGAACCTCAAGTAAGTGCCAGGCACTGTTCTAGACACAGTATCAGTGAACAAAACAGTATCAGTGAACAAAACAGACAATGACTTTGTGAAACTTACTTTCTAATAGAAAGAATCAGACCATATAAAATGAATCAGACCACATAAAATGAACTTTAAAAATAAGTAAATAATAAATGATGTTAGAAGACAATAAATGCTATGCAAATATGGCAGAATAAGATAAGGGCAGGGATTCTTATTCTAGAGTTCCAGACTCATAGTGGGTTCATGGATAGAATTCAAGGGATCTGTGAACTTGGATAGAAGGAAAAATGACACATTTGTTTTCATTAATCTTAAACCTTCAAACCTGACTGTAGGCAACCAACCTCAGAAGCCACAGCAATACCTATAACTTTGTTACCAATTGAAATCACAGATATTTTGTATCAGATCAACAATTGTTGCAGATTTCTTGAACTGTTGTTTACATTCATCACTACTTTGTAGCTATTGGATCTGTGGTTAAATCTTGATATGCAATGTATCAGTAAAGAAACATACATTTAATAACTGTTTCTCAAAATTGTATCAATAAAGAAATATACATTTAGTAACTGTATCTCAATATAATTAGCTTCTTTTGTAGTCTTATGTGTTTTTATTCAATGCATTTAAAAACATTATTCTGAGAGGGTAATCCCAGGCTTCACCAGACTGCAGAAGGAATCCACGCGAAAAAGACAAAAGGTTGAGAACACCAGGTAAGGAAAAATGGGGTGCAGTAGAGGACAGTGTGGGTGGAGGGGCAAGTTGCAATATTAAATAGGGTGGTCAGGTTAGGTTTCATGCCTAATGCCCTTTGGACCCAAGTTTCTACTGCTTGCTCTCCTTGGCCATCCCAGTCATTGCCCTGGCTTTGCACAACCATCAGACTCAGGAACCCGGTGGTGCCATCTTGTTAGTCACCACTCTCCCAACTGCCCACCACCTTCCCCTCTCTGGCTATGTAACACAGGACTTAACATTCAGAAGTTTGTAATGAATGTAATAATGTCAATAGAGCACAAAGAAATTCCAGGATATTTTTAAAAATCTTACCTGTTGTTGTTGTGCCTTCTATTTAAACATCCAACTCAACCAGACAAACTAGCTCAAATCAGCCAGGCGGTCCAGGCAGTATATGTCTCCTAAAGAAAAGATAAGCAAAGCAAATCAGCAGCTTCTGACAGTTGATGAAGTGTACCACCTAGGGCAAGTGGAATGCGAGCTGAAGATATTGGCATATTCCAAAAGAAATTCTTTAAAAATTCAAATTCATCTCATACATACATAAGAAAATCCTCAGAATTCTGACAAAAGATTCTTTGTTGTTTTTTTTTAACTTACACTTTGAGGTTGGTGAATTATTTTTAAAAGATCTATACACAGACTGTGATAAAACACTATAAGGAAATCACAAAACTAAATTCTTCCTTAAAATGACTAAGATGTTGTTAGCTGTAGGTAATGGGATCCTTGCTAAAGGCGTCTTCGTAAAGACAGCTCTCCTCTCAATAAGGCTGGAGGTCAGTGGTTCCAAGGCCAGTTTACTTCCTCACCTGCAAGATGTCACTAATTGATCCCACCCAAAGCATCCCATCCTACTATGTTATGGCTGAATAAGAGGGAAAGGAAATGGACCACCTCTTCCCATGGAACACACCTTTATGAGAAAGGAGACACTTTCTCAGAAGTCTCCAAGTTTTACCTTTTATCTCACTGGGCCACATGACCACCACTGGAAACATGACTGATTTGCTGCGACTGACTTAGACCAATCATAATTTACTTTCTTGGGCAGGTACATTACTGCCTAAATAAAATCAGAGTTCTACAACTGAGGAAGAAGGCACCAGAGCTAGGGAGCAGACAACCACATGTGTCTTCCACATCGAGTGAAAAAACGCTTCTGGATTATATGGAAAAAAAGAAAAGAAAAGAAAAAAGAACCCTAGGCTTAAAAAATAAAATTAAGCTTTGAAGTTATTTGAAGTAAAAGGTCTATCTGTGAAACTTTTCACTAAAATAATAACAGGTAATCCCAAAACTAAATTCTTCCTTGCATTCTATCACTTAATTATTATATTCCCAGAACTGTTCAAAGCTGTCTAGAAGTATACCCTTTCTCATGGATTCAGTACACATTTATTATCTCCTTCATATCTGACACTATGGTGTTTTGTTGCCTTGTATAGTTTATCTTCCCCTCCCTTCACATGAATAATTTCTACTGAAGAGGCAGACATTATTATCCCACTGTATAGATGAGAAAACTGAGGTGCAGAGAAATGAAATCATTTCCCTATCATCACCCAGTTAAAAGTGATGGACCTAATTTTCCTGATGGTCAGTCCCTCTTTCACTGCTCCCATAGAGGGAAAGGTGAGACATTTAAAAAACAAAACAAAAACCTGTAATACTGATAGGAAAAAATGAATGCAGCACAAACAGACCTAAAATATGCTTTGGGGAGAATAAAGGAGACATTACCTCTGGGGATGTGGGTTGGGGAATAGGAAGGGCTTCATGAAGGAAATAGCATGTGAACTAGGTCTTAAAGGATGGGGAAGACGTGGCGCTCAGGACACTCTGGGCAGAGAGGCTGGCGTGTACAAAGACAAAGATGTGCAGCTATTGTTTAGGGTGCATGAGAGGCAAGAGTGGGAAATGAGATTGGGAAGGGAATTTGGGGCAGATTACGATGGGATTTAGGTGATGAAGGTTATGAAGGTTATTGTGCAGGTAATATGGTGACTCTGAACATCTCTGAGCAATGGTATGCAGTGCGCAGGAAGACACTGTTGTCAACAATGAATTATGTGAATTAAAGAAGAGGGACAGACTGGAGTCAGGAACACCTGTTAAAAAAAATAGCACAGCAGCCCAAGGAGGAGGTGCGGATAGGCTGAATCGGGTACTGGCAGTAGAAATGAAGAGGAGTGGCCTATAATCCCAGCACTTTGGGAGGCCGAGACGGGCAGATCACAAGGTCAGGAGATCGAGACCATCCTGGCTAACCTGGTGAAACCCCGTCTCTACTAAAAAATACAAAAAAAAAAAAAAACTAGCCAGGCGAGGTGATGGGCGCCTGTAGTCCCAGCTACTCGGGAGGCTGAGGCAGGAGAATGGCATAAACCCGGGAGGCAGAGCTTGCAGTGAGCTGAGATCCGGCCACTGCACTCTGGCCTGGGCAACAGAGTGAGACTCCGTCTCAAAAAAAAAAAAAAAAAAAAAAGAAATGAAGAGGAGTGGAAGAATGTGAAAAGCTCTCACAACAACAACAACAACAACAACAACAACAACAACAACAACACAATGGGTCCTGGCAGTTGACCTGCAGTGGCTGGAGCTGAAGGACTAGGAGGTGGTTATTGTTTACCAGAAGCAGGTTTGGGAGGAGATGAGTTCCATTTGGTAGAGGTGTCCAGAAAGCAGGTGGAAATGTGGGACAAGAGCTAAGGAGGCTATGTCAATTCAAATACCAGCCTCAGAGATATAGAGATGAGCTTGCCAAGAGAACAAGCAGAAGGGAACAGAAGAGAGCTTAGATTCGGTCCATCAAGAAAGAGGGTGAAGGGAGAAGGACATGGCCCCTAAATGATCAGGTCTCTCTCTTCTTAGTTCCCTCCTTTAGCCCCTTAGCCTCTCCCTCCACACCAGCAGTTATGGAACTGCTTTGTGTAAATGTATCCCCTAGGGAGTAAATTCAAAATACAGATTGCTGGGTGCCATCCCCAGAGATTCCTGAGTCAGTGGGTTTGGGGTTCTGCCTGAGGAGTCTGTGTCCTTAGAAGGCCCCTTCGATGCAGGCAGCCCAAGGACCACACTTCGAGAAGTGCTGCCATGTAACCTCTCCCTGTGTGATCTCACCTCCTTCTGTGGATGAGCCACCCATTATATACTTACTGATGACTCAAAACAATCTCTATCTCCCATTAAAAACCCTTGGCTGAGCTCCAGTCCTGTACACCCACCTGGCAACTGAGTATCCCTATCTGAATATCTCATCGGTACTTTAGACTCAACATGTTCAAAATTGAATTCATTTTTCCCCACACCTGGTGCATTCAGAATACAGTACAAGTTCTTCAGCTTGACATACAATCTCCAGCGTCATTCTCAACCACTGTCTCGGCCTTGCTTTTCATGTTTAGTAATATTATAATTTCTTACAGATCCTGGACACTCATACCTATCCTATATGCTGTCCCCTGCTAGAACTCACAGTGCCGTACACAGACGTGCCACCTCCCCTGCCCCAAACACACTCCTTGCCATTTGTCCATCTATACTATCTTTTGACCATGTGCATCCTTTTTACTGCTGCACTCATTACATTGTATTATGCTCCTTGCTTGGTGGTTTTTCTTTGAACTTGAGCTCCTTGAAAGCCAGGGCTATGGCTTATTCCCTTTTATACTCCCAGCTCCTGCTACAGAATCTAGCACATAGTAAGCTGTAGCTGAACATTTGGTGAATTGACTTTCCTTGGGAAGAGAAAGAAAGAAAGAAAGAAAGAAAGAAAGAAAGAAAGAAAGAAAGAAAGAAAGAAAGAAAGAAAGAAAGAAAGAAAGAAAGAGAGAGAGAGAGAGAAAGAAAGAAGGAAGGAAGGAAGGAAAGAAAGAAAAAGAAAGAAAGAAAGAGAGAGAGAAAGAAAGAAAAAGAAAAAGAAAGAAAGAAAGGCAGAAGGAAGGAGGGAAGGAAGGGAGAAGGGAAGGAAAGACAAGGGAAGGGAGGCCAGAAATATTGGGGAAAAAATCCAAAAACCTAAACAAGCATGTGAAGGGAGGAAGGACTAGGAATATTGAAAAACAAAACAAAAACTAAACAAACATGTGAAGGATGTGAAAGGGAAGGGACTGAGCCAAGAAGAGTGAGGTGATTAACAGCGTCTAACTCATGTTTGCTTAGAGATCAAGCAGAGGAGGAACTGAGAAACGGCACTCGATTTGGCATCCAAGAAGCCACTGGCAACCTCAGAGCAAAGAGTGAGTCCTAACTGCCCTCTGCCAGGACGGTCAAGCCCCTCCAGGGGTTGCCACATAGGAGCAAGCTCTTTCATGTCAGTGGGAGGAAACCTTACAACTGAAACTTCACACTGCACAGAAATGCACATGTCCATTGATTCATGACTGAGGTAGGCTTAACTTGGCTTAACAGGACCTGTAGGCTTTTAAAAGAGCTCTCCTTGGTCTACCTTTACTTCTACCTCCACCCCCAAGCTGCTTTCTGCACCATTTCTACCTAGTCTGTCCAAGTTCAGCCTGCACTGCAGGTCAGGGAAACCAAGCTATTACCTTCCTCCCATCATCAGAGAAATTTATCTGCAGGGTTGGGTTGCTTCTCTGAACTGCTTCTCATGTGCAAATCCATCCTAATCTGCCATTCCCGCAACCTCCAACAAAATCGCCCTACCTTCTGTGCATCTACATTACAGCTTCTTTTCATTCATGGGCTGATTGCACTTTTTTTTTTTTTTTTTTTTTTTTTTTTTGCCATAATTCCTTTCTGCTGAATGCTCTTACAGCATCAGGAAAACAGCAGGAAAACCTGCACCCCTGTTCAGGTGTCTGATCATTTTCCTTCGAGGAGCAGAAGCAGAAAATGAATGATGTTTCCCTATTCCCCTGATTTTGCCAGTGTAATTTCTCCAAGACTGCCGTTTCCACAATCAGATTCCCTTCACTCTGCCAAGCTTCGCTCTCCCCTTTGCCCTTAAAGCCACAGCTCTATTGTTCCTCATTTGAATGCAATGTCTACTCTTTTAAATTCTCTGTGAGTGTAATGTCTTGTCACTGAAGCTTTCAGTTAAAGAGTTTTGTTATTAAATACTACTGTGTTACATATTGTATCATTGAAACCGATCAAAGGCTTAAAGCAGAAAGACAAGATAATTTCTTAAGAATAATCCAAACAAAAATAGGTCTCTACTATGACTTGTTAAGAAACAGAATTAAAAGAAAAAGAGAGGAAGAAGAAACAAAGAATGTGTGGAAAAGATAGAAAGATAGAAAGAAAAAGAAAATTAAACACACAGTCAGAAAGAGAAGAAAATAGAGATAGAGTAAGAGACCAAAAGAGAGGTGTGATATCAAAAGACAGAACTTGAGATAGTGACCTACCTCCCCCAGGCACATCCTTGAGAGATAAACCACAGGCTCGGACATGGAAAATAAGGAGCTGTCAGGAAAATAAAAGCAACATACACCAAGTGAGAATAAGATACGAGCCACACAGACATCATGCTAAGAATACCCTGAGAGTAATAGAGACATACACACCCAAATGCATACACCAAAACAAGGGTTATCTCTATCCTGTGGCCTTGAAGATATTGTTTTGTTGTGCAGCTTCACAACTATAGGCATACATGAAAAAAAAAAAAAAAAAAAAAAAAGACCCTTCGTTCCATGTCCTGTAAGTAAAATGAACTTGAAAGGAGGTCAAAGCTCCCCCATGTTCACTCTACCAACTCCCAGGAAAGATATGATTTGCACCATTTTGTAGAAAGGCAAATTAAGAAGAGGTAACGGTATAGATGGTTACTAAATCCTTTCCAATTTTCTCGCCTTTATTATTGTTCTTCAGTGCACCCTGAAGTTAAACGGTATTTTGGCAACGTAGAGTTCCATGTACTGTAAAAAAAAAAAAAAAAAAAAAAAAAAAAAAGTGATTTTTTAAATGATTGATTAAACTCCTTAGAACACTGACTGCTAATGTGTTTATTAAATAAATAAAATACAATGCACACTATCTGTAGCCAAATGGGACAGCTCCCAGAACCCTCTCATTGTCTCAGGCCCATGACTGGCAATGCCCTCTCTGCTTGGAGTACTCTCTGGTTCTCTTTTCTGGTACCTCCCTAGCCCTCCCCATCCTTCTACTATCTCCACCCATAAAACAGGACACATATTCAGGTGGAATTTAAGAAACCTGTATTTCCCTCCAAACTAGTTCACCAAAGTCACTAATGCAATTCTTCTTGCTAAATCCAATGGATGCCTTTCTGCACCCCCCACCCCCGTTTTTTTTTTTTTTTTTTTTTTTTTTTTTTGAGGTGGAATTTAGCTCTTGTTGCCCAGGCTAGAGTGCAATGGTACTATCTTGGCTCACTGCAACCTCTGCCTCCTGGGTTCAAGTGATTCTCCTATCTCAGCCTCCCAAGTAGCTGGGATTACAGGCACCTGCCACCACGTCCAGACAATTTTTTGTGTTTTCAGGAGAAACGGAGTTTCATCATGTTGGCCAGGTTGGTCTCAAACTCTTAACCTCAGGTGATCTGCCTGCCTCGGCCTCCCAAAGTGCTGGGATTACAGGCGTGAGCCACAGCACCCAGTTGCCTTTCTGCTTTTATCTGATGTGGGCCTCTCAGTATCACGCAGCACTGTTGGCCTCGCTGGGATGTTGAGGAATCCCCCTGTCCCAGCTGTCCTCCAACTTCTCTGCCCTCTCGTCCATGGGGAGCTCTTTTTCCTCTTCCCATGCCTCAAATACTGGTACCCTCCAGGCTTTGTCGCAGATCCTCTCTCCTCCCAGCTCCCATGCTCTCCTTCGGTGACATTTCACTGTTAGATTTATACCTTGCTGCCACTTGATTGCAGTCCCCAGAGGGAAAGGAGACAATTAGTATACTCAGTCTGCCAATTCATGAAAGAAAATCTAAGCTCATTTCAAGAATATTTTTCCATTATATCATACCAACTACGCTAGCTCAATTGAATGCATGTTTTGCGTCTCATGGATACAGCTTCAGTCATGGCGGCCTGAAAAGAAGGTAGGCCTCTATCCTTTTGGCTCCATCTTGTTCCCCTTTCATGGGACTCTATTTCCTTGCCCAAGATGGTTCCCTTTTTATGGGGAGGAGACTACCTGTAAAATGTTTTCAGTTGACACAAGTGATACTCATTTTAAGATTGCCTAGAATCACTCACTGCTAGACAGCAGCTGGGATGGACTTAGAGGGCATGAACACTGGTCAGTGCTGAGTTCAGGGGCAGTCCTGTAAAGCAGGGACCTTGCTCCAAGACGCTGCCAATCCAGTTATGAACACAGGGTACCTACACAGAACACAAGAGTCAGCCATCTAGGGTAGGGGTATGCTGTGGACAACAGAGCGTGAGCAACAGGCAGGAAATGTTCTGTGAGCCTAAGGAAAGATGAGACAAAAGTCAGCGGGGCTGGTCACAGGGAGGAGTTAGAATAATAATAACTTTTATTGAATCCCTACTATATGTCTGCCCTCTATACAAAACTCTCTCTGTAATCTAACCCAGCCTCAGGGGCTGTGAAGAGGACAATATGAAATGCCTTTTATCAAGTTCTTAGTGTTGTGCTGGACACAACGGGGCATGCAACAAATTGCAGTTATCATCCATTCAACAAATATGTATGCAGTACTCACCATGCATTAGGCAATGCACAGTTACTGGACATACACTACAAAGCAAGAAAAACATGGTTTCTGTCCTTACTGAGCTTACAGTCCAGAGATGCCTTGTCCAAAATGGTAGCCACTAACTATCCATCATTATTAAAATTAAAAATTCAGTTCCTCAGTCATACTAGCCACATTTCATGGGCTCCACAGACATAAGTGGCTACACTGCCATTATGGCAGCAAGTTCTAATGGCCAGCACTAGAAAGGAGCAGAGAGACATGTATGTAGGGTATGTATGTAATAGGGAGTTACATACCTGTGTGGTGAAGGCTATGATAGAGATTTATAGATGCAAAAGGAGAACATTACTATTGTTCTCCTTCTCATAATCAATATACAGACACTGAGGCTCAGAGAGGTTAAGCAATTTGACCAAGATCACATAGTTAAGTGGAAGAGCTAGGATTTGAACCTAGGTCTGACTTACTCCCATGCTATCTTGGGCTGTTTTGTGGAGGAGGTGATCCAGGCACAGGTAGAATCTGGTTAAAGAGAGAAGATGGAGAAGGCACCCCTCTGGGAAAGTGGGTGGGAAAGTGACAGCTTGGGCAAAGGCACAATGACAGAGATGGGTGAGGCTGGCAGTGGGCTACAAGTAAACCAGTCTGGCTAGAGAAGTAGTGACTTGCTGAACTCATGTCCTTAGAAAGCTAAGTCAGGACTCACCTGCCTTGATGAAAAGCCAAGGCGCTAGAAAACTCAGCCCCACCTGCAGAGCTTGAGTCCTTAGAGGATGTTAGCCAGGAGCATGGCATGGCCAGAACCACATATTATGAAGGTGGCAGTATTTAGGATGACCTGGGCCAAGACTAAAGTCAAAGATTGCAGGGAGGATAGAAGGGAAAGAGATAAATGACAGGTGTGGAGCAAAGAACACTAGAGTGGGAGCCACGAGACCTGTTCCTAAGCTTCAATACTGTGTGACATTGGGCAACAGATTTTACTTCTCTGGACTCCATTTCTTCAATTCTAAAAGGGCAGGGCTGGCCCAGATGACCTCTGAGGTCCCTTTTAGCAACAGTGGTCTAGGATTCTGCAAATGTGAATGGCATTAAGTTAAGAGAAGGGGTAGGAAGTGTAGCATTGATTATGGGGGCAAGGAAGACGGCAGAGTCCAAGATCACAGAGAGAAAGGGGTCGTGATGTGCCACTAACAAAATGTGAAAGAGCTTGCCTTTTTTGGGGGGAGGGGCGGGGAATAGAGGATGGGAATGGAAGATGGAGACCGGAAAGGATAAGAAGTAGTGAGAAAATCACGGGGTTGTTTTTAAGAATGTCATACAGTGTTAGAGATCATTATTTTACACCTTAAAAAGACAGCTTTTCAACTTTTCTAAACCCACGATTTACAGTCGGAAATAAAATTGACATCATGGTCTAGTACACTTGTCCAGTACCTATAATCGAAACAAAAGGTTTATGAAACAATAGTTGCCCTTACTAAGGGCAATGGACTCTAATATTTTCTATTGGATTCCATTTCATTCTTTTTGAAAGCCGGTTGCCTTCTGCTGCATTTATTTTATGATCTATTACTGTATCACGACCCACAGTTTTAAAAACAGTGCCTAAGAGGAGACTCAACAAGTCTTCCTAAGTTGGAGGGGATGGTAGGGCATCCTATCCAAGCATCCGGGAGGCAGCTGGAGAAGCAAACCTGAAGAGGCTCCGGGCTGGGGAGAGTTTGGAGAGTGTTTAGCGAAAGCCCTGATAGGAGAGAGCGCTGTGAAAAGCGAGGACCCAGACAGCTGTGAGCGCCCATTCAGTGATGGAGGGGGGACTCTCGGGACAGTGTAGACGCGAGGAGGCGAAGATCAGGGTGACGTCGAAGCCAGACTCCGGCAGGAACCCAGCGACCACCCCGGGGGCTGCATTTCCGCGACGTGCACGGTAGGGCTTCGGTGCCTCTGACCTCGCGTAGCTTTCCGAAGCTCCTCCACTCACCCGCCCTCCCCGGGAGCACGGCGCGCGCCCACTCCTTCATTCATTCATTCCACTCCTAACTCCGCGAGCGCCAACCGGCTGTGAGATGGGCGAGCCACTTTGCCAGCCTGGGGCTCTCTTTCGGGTCGGTTCCCTCCCCGCCAGCACACGCGCGCACCCTCGCACCTGGGCACACACACACGCGCGTGCACACACGCACACACACACACACAAAGTTCTGGGGGCCCCTCTGCGGACCGGCTCGGCTGCGCTGGGCTCGGAGCCCTGCGCCCGCCGGGTCCAGGCCGGCCCTCTCACCCGCTACCCCGGGCCCGCCCCGCGCCCAGTCCCCCCGCGCTGCGCGGCAGCCCCTCCCGGCGCGGTCCCCTCGGGCCGCCGGCGCGGCTCTGCCCTTCGGCTCGGCCTTCCCCGCCTCGCATCCGTGCCATCGGCGCTCGATTGCGCGCGGACTCCCTGTGGCTCTCCCGGCCCCGCGCCCCGCCCCCGCCCGCCGCCCCCCTCCGCCAGCAACTTTTGCGGAGCCCCCGCGCCCAGCCATGCTGAGCTGAGCCCCGCCGGCCCTGGCCGCGCGCTGCCCCCGGCTCCCGCCCCTCCGCGGACCCGCTCGGGGGCCGCGGCCGCTCGGCGCCTCGGCCTCGGCCGCTCCGCCCGCCCGGCCGCCCCGAGCCCCGAGCCCCGAGCCCCCCGCGCCGGGCCCGGGCGGCAGCGGCGGCGGCGGCGGCGGCGCGCCCGGCCCCCTCCCCCGGCGCCGGCCACGGGAGGCGGTGATGCGGGCGCGGGCGGCCTCGGCTGCGCCGAGAGCGGAGACACAGGCTCAAGATGGCAGATTCCGACTGAGGCTGGGGGGGCCGAGCTCGCGCGCCGCTTTCCCGTCCCCGTTGCCATGAACCGCGGACACCCCGGCCCCGATGGCCCCCGTGTACGAAGGTAAGGGGCGCCCAGCCCCGCCGACCCCGCGCCCGCCGCCCGCCGCGGCCCCCGCAGCTTTGTTCTGCCCGCGGCCCCGCGCCCGCAGCCCCCGGCGCCCGCCCCAGCCCCCACCCGGGGCCCGAGGGGGCCGCGACCCCCTCCCTCGCCCGGAAGATGACCGGGACCCGGCGCCGGCAGGGTCCTGCTTCCAGGGCGGGGAGAGGGACCGGGGGCGCAGGAGGGGAGGGGGCGTGTGCGAGGGTGGGCGGCTGCCCGCGGAGGGCAGGGGCGCCGGGGAAGGCGGACCGGTGACTGTGCTTTTTATTTATTTGCGATAAATGAAGGTGATGCGGCTCAGCTTCCACCGCCCCCCCACATTACCTTTCGGAGCACCTCCTTTCCACTTCGCTCTCCGCCCCGCGCCCCTTCCCATTTCTCTCCGCGCCCACCCCACGCTCCTTTATTCTCCGCGAGCCTCCGATTTTGGGGGGGCTGTGGAATCGGAATGCACGGGGCTAGGTGGGGAGAGAGATGAAAAGTCCGTGTCAGAGCCAGGCAGAACAATGAAATAGGCGAAAATCTCCCCGCATTAGCGTGTGGAAGGGGACGTGGACTTTGGGTTTTCCAGCCGGGGGAGCGGCGGATACGTTTTCCTGGCTCGGTCTGGGTCGACCTGTGTTGTGCACCTTCACCTGGCGTCGGGGTATTTTTCCCCATTTGCCTTTAGCAAGAAAGAAAAGAATGCAAGGCAGAAAAGCAGTAGGTCTGCCTCGCACACTGTGTTTCGTTTCTCTTCAGTCCGTTCTGTCAGCTTCCAGCCAGAAAGCAACCCAGAATCAACTAAGTTTTTACACTTCGATGTGTTTTTGTGTGCTTGTAGTAGGAGAAATTTTAAACCCAAGTGTGTCTGATTTTTCAGTCGTTTCATCGTGTAAATGTTTGTCTCATGAAATCATTGAATTCGCAGCCTTCACATACTTTTAGTGTGGGTCCCCCTGGCTTTCTTTCGGTTTTGTTCAGATATTCTGTGGATGAAATCGCAAATGAGAGGGGACAGGGTTTGTGTGGCACAGAGGAGGGCACGAGGGGGGAATGTAATCCGCCTGTAAATCCGGAGAACAGTTGTGGCCAGTGAGACAGGGAAGGCGTTAATAGTTTTATCTCTGTTATAAGAGGCTGATTTTAAAAAAAAAAATTATCTGAAAAGAAAATCTGTTATTAGATTCAGGGCTCCAAATGAATTAGGTTTCTGGCCGGAATAAAGTTACCAGTCAGGCCCTGGATAACGAGGCTGTAAATAACCTATGGACTGTAAATATTTTTTTTCAGACTCTCTTAGAAACAAAGGGGCTGTTTAGAAGGCAACAGAGAGATGTTATTCCAGGGGCTTTCCTCTTTGATTCTGAAGAACACAAGGTCCATTTAACCATTCGACAAAACAAAACGAAATTTCTGATCACTCCACCACGCAGAATAGAACATGCCGGTGGACATGTGAACATGCGGGAGAACCCATGTCGGGCGTTCATTGTTCATCTGCGTCTACAGGAGGGGGCTACAGTCAATGCTCCCACTGTCTAGAGTGTTAAAATGAAACAATTTTCTCTTTATTAAGTAGCTCCTTGAGACTCCCTCTGCTGGACACTCCTGGTGAGTTGCGAGAAGGAACTTGGCATTGAATTCAGAACTATAGTAAACGGCTGGTTTCCCTGTTACTAGGGACCGGGTATGTGAGTTGGGGTGTATTTTGTCAACTTTGTGGAAAGCCATCTTGGGAACTGCACTGTTCTCCTCCTGCTCCTTTCATTCTAAATCCATGTGGAATGTAGGCCATGCCCCCGAGGCTGAGACTTGGCTCTCCCCATTCCTGCTACATTGTTCTTCCAGTTCCTTACGCCAGATAAAGAATTGCAGGTGTGTAGGGTGTTACGGTTTAAGAATAATCATGGATCTCAAAAGTCTCATGAACTGTTTTTATTTGCCAGCCTTCCTTCCCTTTCTCAGGTGACCTCCGTGGTGGCCTCTTTCAGCCCTTGGTTTCCCTCCATCTTATCCATGTGCCTTCTTCATTCTTCCCGCGCTGTGCACCCTTTTATTCCGGATGTTTCTCTGTGCACCTTTATAATTATTTTTCTAATGTTCTTCCCTATCCCACCTCAACTAACCCACATCACTCTGCCAAAAGCCCAGGCCTGGGTGTTTTTGAAAGAGATTGTTGGATATGCTCTACAACAGGTGACCTCTAGAATCAAGGATTAGGTTGCTAGGACCCGCATTCACTCACTGATGATTGTGCCAAGACTCTGATGACCTCCTTTCTCCCGCCATGGTAACATCCGCTGGGTTCAGGAAACCTGATTTTTCCCCTATCTCAATCAGAACACATGGACTCCCTGTGTGCACGCTAAATGAGCAGAGCTTTTCCCGCAGATTTCTATAAGAAGAGGGATTCCTCATGGATTTTGAGCTCCTCTGTGCATGATTCTTCTCAGGAAAAGTGTAGTGACACAAGGGGGAATTGTTTCAATGGGGTGCTGCTGTACCAGGTTGGAATACCAGGTGAAGGCCCAGATGCATTAATGGAGCTTTCTGAACCGCCAG
Organism: Macaca nemestrina; assembly: GCF_043159975.1. Taxonomy (NCBI): domain Eukaryota; kingdom Metazoa; phylum Chordata; class Mammalia; order Primates; family Cercopithecidae; genus Macaca; species Macaca nemestrina. Next base: position 19,220,782 of record NC_092128.1, read on the forward strand.
AGATTTAGACAGAAATGCTGTTTTTGAAACAAGGGGTATTTGATCATACGAATTAATGGGTGGCAAAGAGAATCAGTCTTCCCGGGCTTTCTTGAAGGATAGGTTTATAAATAGCACGTTAGTTTTTGGTGGTTTGGAACTGAACTTCTTATAAAAAGGTTTATTTTCTTTAGAAGGTTAAACATTTGCCTTGTGATTGTATTTCCTCTATCAACTTGCTTAGCAAGGCTTTTTCAATATCTAGTGCAAAGGCCAACAGCCAAGGTCTCTATTGCCATGGGTTCTGAATGAGAGGAGCCTGAATTCCAAGTTATTTATGTTTTCCTCTCCCTGAGATATGCTGTGTTGATTACTATTGGCTTATGTAAAGGAATACTTCACAGACTTCCAAAAACTGTTCTGCTGCAATTCATCATCAGATAGACCTGAAGATGCCTATCTACCAAGCTGTCTCCCAAGAAATGAGATTCGGAATCATCTTCAGTTAGCAGAGTTTGATGATACATGCCCTAAAATATCTGTTCCTGCATTTAGGTTTTATATTTTAAAAATTAGTAAGTATAAATATTGCTTTTCTTCTCACCACATTTGAGTAGTAAGTAAGGTGCCTTAATCTTATCCTTGATTTCAGACAGTGTGCTATGATACTTGCATCAGAGAAACCTGAGTTTGAATCTAGCCATATGACTTTGGGCTTTATTGGATTGTGCAGCAACTCCATTAGAAACTAGTGCATGTAAAGTCCCTGGCTATAGTAGGCATCTTCTCAGTGTGTGTTAAATCCCTCTATCTTCTGAGATGCTTACAGGCATGATGACTCCAGGGAAAGAATAACCCACAAATAGTTTAGAAAACCAATAATAGCAACATCTCAATTATTAATCTCCTGCGATTCCCTTTCCAGTTTGGGCACCAGCAACAATAAACCCCCTATAGCCATAGAAGAAAGAACCTTCTTTTTACCCCTTCTGTGACCTTTCCAGATTCTTTATTTGCATTGAGCTTCTGCTAGTTTCAGGTAGAGAATTTCTCTTCTATAGTGGCACTTTCTGTGCTACTTGAAAAATGTGGAAATAAACTGCTGGGGCAGTTTCAGGGGCTGCAGCTGTGCCTTTTGGAAAGTATCCCCAGGTATGAAAGATAACCTTTGCCCTTAACCAAGATCCATTCCTAAACAAAGCAGCAGGCTGGGCAAGGGAGCACCCAGAGGTGGTTCACCAAGGGCCTCTTCCAAGGGGAGGCTCCTCGCCCACCACAAGGCAGGGTCTGCCTCATCATGCATTAAACGTCATTTTCCTACAAAAGGCAATTTGGTGCTTTCTGTAAGTTACAGCGGCTCAGATTCTTTGTATTTTATGTTTTATATTTCTTCATCTCTCTCTTTCTCTCTCTCTCTCTCTCTCTCTCTCTCTCTCCCTCCCATAGAGACCAGTCTTGGTGAACCACCTTTGAGGTTTGTATGGAGCAAAGTAGTGATGATCAAGAGGGTGTGATATGTGAGCATTTCTTATTGTTCTCTGACCATGTAATTCGCCCATGCTTTCTGGTAGTCATATTAATGACAATTCAAGGACTTTGGGTTGGTATCAAAGACGGGCTTCAGAATAATGGCAGCAGACTTTATAGAACCACCGATGGGATGTGAACTTGAAAGGCCCAAACTCGCAAGAGTTCCATTTCATATGGCAATTCCCTGTTGGGGGGGAAAAGAAAAGGAAAAACCTAGAGTATAGGAAGATCTTTATTTTTCCTCTAAAAGAAACCCAGATGCTTGAGGGTCATGGTGATCATGGTGACTTAGGCCATATTGACTTTGCGCTGTGCACCGCCCTGCACCCTTCACCCACATGAACTCACGTGTGCCACCACCTGACAGACGAAGGCCCATGTTTAATGCATTCATTCAGCAAACATTTATGTAGGACCTGCTGTGTGCCAGGCCCTGTGGCAGGTTCTGGGTTTGTTGAAATAACAAAATCTTAATCCCTGTCCTTGACTTTACAGGGTGGGGGAAGTGAAAGAAGCATAGACTCATTAGACCTTGGGTCTGATTCGAGATGGAATTTTTTCTTCTTTTTTTTTTTTAGTGGCAGTTCGTACTTCTGACATGCCTATGTTTTCTTCAGCTAGAATGGGAAGACTTGGCTAGGCATGGTGGCTCACACCTGTAATCCCAGCGCCTTGGGAGGCTGAGGCAGGTGGATCAGGAGTTCGAGACCAACCTGGCCAACGTGCGAAAGCCCATCTCTATTAAAAAAAAAAAAAAAAATTAGCTAGATGTGGTAGTGGGTGCCTGTAATCCCAGCTACTTGGGAGGCTGAGGCAGGAGAAGTGCTTGAACCCAGGAGGAGAGGTTGCAGTGAGCTGAGATTGTGCCATTGCACTCCAGCCTGGGCAGTGGAGTAAGGCTCTTTCTCAATAAGTAGGTAAATAAATAAAGAGCGGGAAGACCCCATTTTCCTATTTTCTCTTGAAGTATTTTCTTTACGTGGACTCAGAAAAGTGTTTCTGAGTATAGAAAATACTCATTACAAGCTTTCTTAGAAATGTCCTTAGATATTACTGTCTCTAACTTGCAAAAGATCCTGTCTTCCTCTATTTGTTACTTAAATTTTATATCCTTGCCAATGCAAATATGTTTCTAATTTGCACAAGTTCTCAGAGATGTTCGTTTGCATATTTGGTGTGTCGTAGGCTCTGTTGCGAGTGGACCCTTGCATCATACGTGGCTGTTGGAGAACTGATTCCCAGCCTTGTCGCCTGACTGAGACCTTGTATTCCAGGTAGTTGAGTGGCACTTGGTGGTGGGGCTGTAGATCAGGCGGTCACTCTAAAGCATTCAGTGGCTGCTTACACAGAGCAGATCATTCAGGGAATTGTGGAAAAAGAAAAGCCTGGCCTAGCTTCAGGGGCATAGAGCCCCAGCGCAGAAGACCTTGACAGAGATATAGTTCACCCCCGTCTTCAGGAAGGTGAATGTCCGTGACTTGAAATTGTCAGTTCATTAATTTTTTTTTTTTTTTTCCAGGAAAGGGCAGTTGGAACTCCCTGAGTGACCAATTCCAGTATTCTATTAACCTGATTGTCAAGAAATTCCTGGGCCTGGCTGAAATCTCGCCTGCTGTCATTCAAACTTGTTTTCTTTTACTCAATTCTTTTCTCTAAAACCTTTCATATACTTAAAGATAATAACTGGGTCTCTTTAGCTTTTTCCTCACAGAGCCTGTTTTGTGTCACTGAAAGCATCTCTTCTCCTCTGAACTCTCTCTAGTTTCTCCCTATTTAAAAAAGTGGTGGCAGTTAAAACTGAATACAGCTCTTTAATAATGTTCTCATTAGTACCGTGTATAAGAGAAAAACGACTTCAGGGTTCTTGCATCATCGTGAACCCCTGGAGGGCAGGAACCATGTCTGATTCATCTTTGTATCCCCCACAATAGCCGTGCAGTTCCTTAAACCTAGTAGGCGCTTCATAAATATTTGTGGAATTGACTGTTCCTTTTAATGCATCTAAGTTATAGCTTACACAGCCCTGGATTGGTGACTCATCTGTAGCTCTCATTCATTTCGGCCGTGAGTCTTTATTTTTCTTGTACTTGTGTCTAGCATCCCTCACCCCAACAAAGCCACCTTCTGCTTAACTCCACTGATCACTTTGCATTTCACCCCTCAACTTCCAACTCTTTAGAATCTTGCTTAATTATCTCCTGTAGATCTGACAAACAGAATGCAGAGGCCATAAATATGAAAACTTCTTAAACTACACTTGAAAGAAGGGTGAGCACACAGAATAATCTTGATGATTCCAAGCAGTGTCAGGTCATCCTCATTTAGAAAGGACAGTTTGTCAAATTCTTTATAGATTCTGAGTCAGCTAAAGCCATACCTGTTTTACTAGGTTCTCCAAGGTGAGTGAGCTAGGTGTTTATGAGAGTGGTTACAAGTCAGACTTTCAGAGGGTAGTCCTCCCTGTCTTTGGTCTAAAGCCAATGGAAAAGGCAAAAGATGTAATGAACGACATCACTGCAGCTTGTGTTTTTTCTAACAGATATCTTTGCCCTTAGAAGGCAAGCTAGTAAAATCATTGCCAAAAAAAAAAAAAAAAAAAAAAAAGGCAGTAAACATTTAAAACTCCAAAATAACTTCGTGGTTTTATAGCGACTTATTTCTGAACACAGCATTGAACAAATTTGTAGTGTTTTTGAAAGTAGTCTGTTTTAACAATTCTTGCCTAAGTACTTTTGCCTTAGTAGGTTCTGATCAATTAAATGCCACTGTGTTTAAGCAGAATTAAGATTGATCAGTTCTTCTGCATGTGTTAATGCTGTCAACTTTATAAAAACCTTTGTCACAAAAAGAATGCAGTCTAATACTTGAGTGGACAAGGGCATTTTCCTCCAGGTGGTTCTGTCCGTCTGCAGTGAGAGATCACCACAGAACCTTCCATAACATTGACTACAAAAGCACTTCTGGCTCCACACAGTTACAGATTTGCATCTTGATGAACAAAGGGTTTGTTTGTGTATTTTTGCCATTTTCCTTCACAGTAATATTTCCCTGTTAATTCAACCTATGGAATTGTTATTCCGAAGTAAAATCATTCGTCCAAGAGCTTACGATAAGAAGCCACCTCCATACAATATAGAACTTATAGTTTCATAGCATTAAGAAAGCAAATTTTAATGGTGTTTGTGCCTGGATTTCTGTTAAAAGTCACAGGGTTATAATGCCGAGGTTGTGAGTATTAAATTAAAAAATTTTAAAAAGTCACAGGGCAGGGAGATTTGGAAAACTCCAGCTTATTGCCGATTGTGGAAATATGTTCTTTTAAAATTTGTTTATTTTGTATCTAATGAAAGATTTATAGGGCTCTGACAAAAACCAGCAGGTACAGTTTTGAAATTGTGCAGAAAGACAGCACGTTACACCTTCCTGAATTCTGTGTCATGGCATCTACTCACCAGAATCTGAGCAGATAGCAGGGACTTCTGGAGGAAAGTAAGTGTCAGGGGAACTTGTGACAGGGAGAAGGAGCACCAAGACAGAAGGCACATGTGCTTTTGGCCTTTTCCCCTGAACCACTCACCTCTGCAGCTCCAGCACAGTGTCATTACTATTATTCATTAAGTGTGACCTGCACCATCAGGAAAAGATTCATCAGTGTTCATTACATTCTGTTAACTGAGCCTAGGAGGTTCTCGAATGTATTACAGAAATGCTTCCGCTAGTCAATGGTTAAAGAAATTCTTTCATTTGCTTGTTACAGTGACTTACTCCAAAGAGGATTTAAGGCTGCTTAAATGGTTAAGTTTCGGGTAGAGAGGGAAATTAATTTATGTAGATCAATTTTGTGGATAGCTTCTTTCCAAGGATGTCGGATAAATGAGGTATTCCTGTAGAAAGAGACAACAGAAACAGGCAAAGCTCTTGTGTTGGCTTAACAAGGTGAATAAGCAGAGTGCATAATGGAATTCATTTGCAAAGTAATTTTTGCTTGGCTGGAGTGGTAAGCACAAAATAGACTAGCAGATGAGAATGGTAAGTGTTTGGGATCAGTTGTTAAAAGGTTTAAAAGGGGTTCTAATTCAAGTGACATTTTGTGGTGTGGAGAAGGGGACCGATATTATCAGAATGGTACTTGAACAAGGTAATTTTTACTGGCCTGGGTATAATAGAAGGAACCAGACAGCCAGGGGCAGGCCATGCTGGGAGGCCTTGTGGTGCAGTGAAAGGCACTGCGGCCGTGGAGATGGGACAGGGCTCTTGTTGGGGTGGTGCAAGAGAACACACATCGAGCACTTGTCGGTTTGCCTGGTCCAGGGATTCAATAAATGTTGGTTTGTTTTTGCTTTCCTCCCCACACCTTATGGCAGTGATCTAGGATCAGGAAAACTTGCTGGGATTGGCAATACCATGATGTTCTGTTTTTCTAAAGCATCTCTTTTTGTAAGCTCACTCGCATTTCACAGGATCCGACTGGGTCGTAGTATAACCCTGGTGGGATCTTCATGCATTAATATTCAGTCTTTGACACATGAGGAATCTGAGGCCAGAGCAATGAAGATGCTGCCCCAGTGTCATGTGTGCTGGGGGAGCAGAGCTAGGGCTCTTCCTCTCCCTTCCCCTGTAACAGTATGCACAGAAGCCCCAGAACACTCCGGAATGCTGAGTGGAGCTTTGCTAGGCTGCACTGCCGCGTGGGGCTCCAGGTATAGTGTTTCCCACCAAGTTGTCAGAGCCACTTCCTTTTTCCCCAGAGGCACACGGAAGCTCCTGAGTGCTGGTTCTCCCTGTCCCCTTGCAGCCCACAGTGCTGCACTGAGCCCCTCCTGCGGGGAGCGTTTCCCTCTGTCCCAAGGAAAGCAAGGCCACGGTGCCCCCAGTGGTTCCTTGTGTTTTCCTGAGAAAGTTCGCAGCTTGTCACCATGATCTACTTATTAACAACAACAACAAAAATCACAGGAGAGAAGTCAGTACAATCATGATGAGTTTTACAGAACCTCAAAGCACTTTTAAGTCATTAAGCAGCTTTAAAAAAAATAAAACAAAACTGATTTCCCAAGGTACAGTTTAAAGTCATTCTATCTCTTTGACATCACCAAAACTTGAGCCCTACCTCTTGTTTCTAGGCATGGCAGTCTGACCTCAGATAGGCTCCTGTTGCTGTAGTCTTTGTCTGGGGCTACTTCACACCTGCCTGGGAAGCATTTCAGTCCAGATGAACAGCCTTTGAAATTAGTTGAACACTCAGACTTTCACGCTTATAAGACACAAACCAGGGGGTGAGCTTGCCTTGACATTTGTGGGTCTTGGGTCAAGCGTGTGAAGTGAGGCCCCCGGTCTGCCATCGACCCAACACTCTCTCTCTACTCCTGGTCTGTGTGTCCAAGTTGCGACCACTCCTGCCTCCCCTTGGACCTGGGGTGCCTCTTGCCCACCTTCCAGGTACCTGTACACCCACAGGCCCTGGGAAATGGCCTGGAAGCACGCATGAAGCCTTTTGGGCAGGGAATATCATGGCCCTGGGGGCCCAGAGCCTGGCCTTGAAGAAGAGAGTGAGTGCTCAGCGTATGGATGGGCACAGCTCCTGACCCTTGGGGTGTGGTGAGTTTGGGCCTTGACCTAATAAGGTTCAGGGCTTGACCCCTCATTTCCCTGTCCTAAAGGCAGTACTGATAAGGGGACACCTTGCTTCAAAAACTTAAGCAATAAAGGCAACCTGAAATGTTTCTTGTTTATATGGCTGGTGGTTGCATTTCTGCATCCTTTGCTCTCCTTTTCCTCCTCATCCTTGGTCTCATACATATGATTGCTTCCTAAAGCATAGTTGATGAAACTGACCCATTTCCTGTTGCTTGCCAAAGTAGCTTAGTAACCAGTATGTTCCTTCTGCTGGTGAAACCTGACAGAGAACCTGGTAAAGTTGATGATAGCTGTTGTGTTTTGTAGGTTTCAGCCACTGACTTCCATGGCCTCTCCTACCATCCTTCTTTGATGGCATCTCTCCTCTCTGCTTCCACCTATGTATATTTTCCCGCTTGTCTGCCCACAGAGCCAGGCTTCCTTACCTACCTGTTTATTCTTTGACTGTGTGTTCCTTGAGTGTGTATTTGCCTTGTTTTACTTGTAGGCTTGAAGGTCTAAGTGGATGTACACACGGAACCATCTTTGGGGTGCATTTGTGTAAGGGACTGTGTGGAAGAAGTGGTTCTTCAACCTTTCTGCCCTTCAGGTCCCTGGAGGGCTTGTTACCACAGATTGCTGGGTTTCACCCCCAGAGTCTCTAATTCAGTAGATCTGTGGTAGGGCCTGAGAATTTGCATTTCCAATTGAGGACCATTGTTTTGGAGGAGTACATTCAGAACAGAAAGTCAGAAATATTTAAAATCAGATGGTGGTTGTTTTGATGAGAGCTTTTCTTGGATGTGACAGAGTCAAGGACCTGGCATTAGCATTCTTCGCAACTCTACTGCCTTTTGTAGCCATGACTTCCAGAAGCCACAGGCATGTGCAGATCCAGCCTCCAGCCTTCCTCTCCTCCCACCCGCCTTCACATCTTCTCAGGGAAGGTCAGAAAGTGCAGGAACCACTTTCTCTTGTTCATCCAGAGCCAGCTTGTCTGTGTAGTTCATCCAGTTTGGTCTTGGGGCCCCAGAATAAAATGGACCAAATATTATCCTTACGATAATAATACACTGTCATTAACTAATATTTAAGAGCTCTATGATTTTCTCCATTTACAGAAGAGGAAATTGAGGCTTAGAGATATGAAATAACGTATGCAAGGACTCATAACAAGTAATTGGTAGAGCCAGAGTTTGAACCTCAGTCCACCTGTCGCCAGCGCATGCCCTTACCTTCACTGGCAGGCCACCCTGCTTCTCGCAGGTAAGTTAGAGTGATCCATGCCATGTACAAGACTGACTCCAGTAAGAAGGATCTGGGATCCTCCTTGGAGAAGAGGCAGTCAAGCTGGAGACCAAAGGTGCTAACACAGATTTCTGTGATGCTCTTGTTCCATTTGTCGTGTTCATCAAACAGGGTCAAGTGAGGTGGTGAGTGTACAGCACTTGGACCCATGGCTGGCATGTAGGAGTGTGGTAGAGGGCAGCCAAGCATGAGTCCCCTTTGAGAATAAAACATATCAAACATTCAGGAATACTCTTACTGAGACCTCTAAGGAAAAACATATTATAAGAAAATGATCATAACAGCTAATACCGCACACTTGCTATTGCCAGTTCTGCACTAAGATTTTACATGTGTGAATTCATTGAATCCATGTAGTAACACTCAAAAGAGGTTCCACTTCCACAGTGTTACACAGAGGCCCAGGCAGGTGAGGCAGCTCCTGAGTGCAGAGATGGGATCGACTCTAGGCAGTCTGGGTCCAGGGCTCACTCCTGACCACCAGCTGCCCAGTGGACAGTCTTCCCCATCCCTCCTAGATGAGAGAGGGAAACTTGTGAATACATTGGTTCTTCTCCAAGTATAAATGGTCTTTGTTTTCATCAAAATCTGGAGAAGTATTTTAAAACTTGAGAGACCAATTTCTGTTGCTCTTCTTAAAAGATAAGGTGGTAGGACATAGGTTAGGCATGGACCATAAGAGTGGTGAAGGGGTTAGCTCTATCCAGTGTCAAAATAAACCATAACACTTCACATTTGGGACAAACTTTGACAGACCCATCCATAGGGCAGAAGAGGGGAGGCAGATTTCAGGTTCCATAGTCTGTGAGCATTTACCAGATGGTGGAGGAGGTGCCGTGAGGCCATGGGGAAAGGAAAGCTGATTATCCAAATGGGAATGGAACTATATGAGAGCAATTTGAAAAATCTCAGTGGGTATCATCACCTCACATCATTACACCAACATAAATTCTGCCTGATTAAAATGTGAAGTTTGACAAAAATATGTTCAAAATACATTCAGTGTTCTGGGGACTCTCCTAGGTGCCAAGTGTACAGCATTGAGCAAAACGGATAAAACTCCTGCCCTGAAGCAGCTTGCGTTTTAGCAGATAAAGGCAAATATTCCATTTTCACAAAAGCTTGAAGGAAATGGAAGTGTATATTTATTAAACCTCTGGAGGAGTTGAAATTTCTAAGATTAGAAGCTAGAGATGAACTCACAGAGGAAAATGTTGTTAGTCTTATAAGCATAAACATTCCCCAAATGTTAAGGTTATTTCCAGTTTTACTATCATGAGTTATTCCTCAGTGTAATTCTATGTAACGTTGAGGTTTGTCTAGATGTTAGGATAGGTCCTCCAAAGTAGATATACTAGGTCAAGGGATTTGAACATCTGTTGGGTTCTAGATACATCACCAGGTTAATTTCCTCTCCAAAGTTTAATACTTTTTTTTTTTTTTTTTTTTTTTTGAGACAGAGTCTTGCTCTGTCACCAAGGCTGGAGTGTAGTGGCATGATCTCAGCTCACTGCAACCTCTGCCTCCTGGGTTCAAGTGATTCTCCTGCCTCAGCCTCCTGATTAGCTGGGATTACAAGCACCCACCACCACACCCGGCTAATTTTTGTATTTTTCATAGAGACAAAGTTTTACCATGTTGGCCAGGCTGTTCTCGAACTCCTGACCTCAGGTGATCCACCTGCCTTGGCCTCCCAAAGTGCTGACATTACAGGTGTGAGCCACCGCGCCCAGCCTAAAGTATAATATGTTTATATTAAACAAATCAAACTACCAAGATGAAAATTTAAATTAACCCACCTGTTTGTCTGGGTGCTTCTCTCATTGTCTGGGCCCTGCTGTCATTCTCCCCTCTCACCAGGTGTCATATCATTCCCAGGTTTTCAATGCTCCCTCTATCTGTTAGGGACTCCTAAAGTTGTATCTTGACCTAGACTTCTTTTTTGAGCTCCAGAGTCATAAAGCCATCAAGCTACTGGACTTCTCTCTTTGGATAGCTCATAGGGATCTCATCCTTAACACATGCAAAGGAAACATCTTGGTCAACCCCTGAAATATACTCCTGTTCTGGAATTCTTTATTTCCATAAATGGCACCTTCTGTCACCCAGTAGTTCACATCAGAAACCCAGAGTCATCCTTGACTTTGTTTTACTTAACATTTAATCCATCACCAAATTGTATAGATTTTTGCCTCCCAGGTGTAGCCATTCTCATCATTTGCCGTAGCTGTGTTCTCTAAAGTCGCCAGGAACACTGAATTAGTGAATACTGAATCAGTCATTACTCCTAAGGGAGATACAGAGTTAGGTTCCTGTGAGCCTCTGGTCATATTAACATTGACTGATCAATACGTAGCATCAGTTTCATTGGTGTAATAATGTTGTATGTTGGTAGATGTTGTACGTTGGTATAGCATTACATACGTTGGTGTGATGATGTTTTATGTGTGTTTCTGTTTAAACATATATTTTAGCGTATAGTTTTGATTAACATCAAACTCATGCCCAACGGCACTATAACTCATGCCTGAATGAGCTTATCTGACACATGCATTTCTCATAAGGCACATCACAGTCTTCTGGTGCTTAGGAGCACTAAGCAGCACTTTAGCACTGTGCTTGGGGTCCATTTAAACAGCAAAATCACCAAGAAAACACACCAAAATGCAAAAAAAAAAAAAAATGCAGCACTATATAGACAGTTGAAAGGGTACTTGTTTATAGTGTAAGAACTGAAGCACGAAGGCGGAGTGTCACCGTCGTGGAGCTCCGCTGGAAATGCGTGTGTTGGGCAGTGCAACTTTTTTGCTGCTCCGCGCATGCGCAGGCATGACCAAAAGTGCCCTGAGTATTGACTTTGGGGTTACAAACACCTTTTAGTGAGTAGGTGAATTTGCAAATGTGGAATCCAGGAATAATGACGACAGACTGTTTATCGTGAAGCCATCCATTTCTCTCTCCACTGCCACCCCTGTCTGGAGGTTGGCAAACTTTTTCTGTAAAGGTCCACGTGGTGCATATTTGAGGCTTTGCAGGCCATCTGGTCTCTGCCGCAGCTACCCAAGTTATAGAGTGAAAGCTGCACAGACAATACATACACGCGTCGCGCGGGGGTGGGGAGAGGTGGGAGGGGGCGTGTTCCAGCAAAATCTTATTCCTAAAAGCAGACTTGGGTTTGAATTTGGCGCCCAGCCTGCAATTTGGATCCCGGTAGCTAGCCTAAGCCGCCATAATGTCTCATCTGAACTGGTTTCCTGACTTGTCCCCCCATACCTGTTCTTGACCTTCCCCAGCCATTTTCCCATAGTGATATTAAGTGCACATTAGATCCTGTCACTATCGCACTTCAGATGTCCAACTGCGTCCCATCACACTTGGAAGAAAATCCTGAATCCCAAACAGCGTGGGTCACAGCACAGTCCCAGCTTGCTTCTCTGATCTCCCTGGACACCAGTCTTCCCCTCTGTTTGCCCCATCCTTTCCTCTTTCAGTTCTGTGACTGTTCCCAGCTGTTTCTTGCCTCAGCACCCTTTCCCACACAACGGTCTTCCCTTCCTGGAATGCTCTCCTGCCTGGCAGCCTGGTTAATTCATGCTCACTCTGTGGTCACACCTCAAATGTCACGTCCTCCAGGAGGCCTTCCCTGGTCCTCTTCTCATCTCAGAGCACCCTCTTCTTTTCCTTCATGACACTTGACAATTTTCGGGAACCCACTTATTTGGGCATATTTGTTTTCCACCTGCCTTCCCCATTAGGCTGCAAGCTCCACGAAGATAGAAACGCATCTGTGGTTGTCTCTGTGTTCTCTACCCCGTTACCATCACGCACATTGTAGACACTTCCGAAAACTTGGCAAATCAGTCAATGATTGTACCACATGCATGCTTTTGTTCGTATAGATTTTTGTATGAAACTGCAATCGAGGAAATTGCCACTCTTTTAGAGTGTATAGTGTATCTTCAAAAATTGACAGTGATGATTAGAAGCAAAAGACATCTTGATAGGTGAGTTTGTAAATGGGTGTGAATGTGTATCTTTATTGTCAAAGGGTGATTCTGAGACAGACACTCTGTGAACAGGTATATCCGGTGTGAAGTTTTCTCCCTGGCACTTGAGTGCTGCATTCAATCCTGCTGGTCTCAGTTTTCCCCTAGAGCTTTGGAACTTTGCTGGTAACATTTTCACATGAGGAAGTGGAGGTAAAGTTTGCTTAAGGAGGCATTTCAGCACCCCTCTTAAAAATTGACTTTGCTCTCATTTCTTCGCTGAAACCATCACCCCATCTCTCTTAGACTTTGTTGGTGCAAGTTGTCGTTTCTACAGCGTTGCCCCATCTGGGGAAGAAATCTTTGATTTGTCAGAGAATCATCTAAGCAATGAAGTTCCAACTTAGGGATTGTTCCCAAGTCATTCCAGGAGTCCTCCATGCCAGTGATGGACAAGCCACTTAGCATATTTTAGAAAGGTAACAGATCATTTCTAAGATGACCTTGTGTAGATTAGTAATGAAATGTAAAGCCTTACGTGACTGCTTTTTTTATGTATTTAGTACAGAAATAACATTTTCTAATTAAAGGAAATTAGAAAATAAAAGCAAGCAAAACACTGCACATACACACAGTCTCTCTCTCTCTTTCTCTCTCTCTTTCTCTCTGTCCGGAAATGACCACTGTTACATCTTTTAGGTATTTTTGTATGCATAGATATGTGCACAATTTTTTAACCAAAATGATATATTACTGTTTCATTGTCTGCTTTTTTTGGATAACAATCTCCAACTTTATATTTCAATAAAGTTCATCTCATTTAATACCTTGTGTCTATTCCAGTTTCCATAACTGGCCCTCAAATATCCTTCGAGGCTGATTTGTCAAAATCACCATCTAATCGAGTATCATGCCCTGTGTCTGGTTGTCACTTCCTTTTAGTCTCTTAATCCAGCACAATGTCTTATTGAAGCAGCAGATGAGTTGCTGGTCTTGCCTCCAGAACCTCTGACCTGCTAGATGTGTGAGGTTGCTTCCTTAGAGTGGGGTTAGGCTTATTTCTCCATCCTCTGATTTCCTGTATGGAAAGGCTTGCAGGATTCAAGTTGTTTTGACTAGATCTCACCAGAGCTGATTCAGTGTACTTCACTTGCTGTTATTAAAAAGGCCCACTACTGGGGATGCTGAGATTGACCCCTGGTCTAGGGCTGTGACAGCCTGAACCTACCATCATCCAGTTACACTTTCCCCCTAGAGACCAGCAAGTGACTTGTGTGGTATAACTTTGCATACAAATCGTTTACTTAATGGTTTTGTACCCAGTGGTCATTCTTGCCTGAACCATACCTTCCTTGGGTTTTGGGAAATGTTTCTGTAATTCTTTCATTTCTTCTATAAAGTAGAGCTTTCCTACACTACTGGGGCATGATTACCCTGACACATGGTTCCCACTGGAAAGGTAGGATCTCTGCTAATGCTTTCCCTTGCCCCATTAACTTTCAAAGTAAGGAGTTTAATTAAACTACTTCAAGTAGTGACAAATTTTTTTTTCTGTCTTTCTAACATTATACATTGATGGATTTTTATTGATTTGGTGTGTTCTTATCATTACTCTTTTGTTATAACTTTTAGGCAGTGAGACTCCTTCAGCTAGCTCCTGTGACGTTTTGACAGAATTTCCATAATCTTGAAAAGCTGTCTTGATTCATGACACAAATGCCCTAAACTCATCTTGTGCTTTTCAGTGGTATTGGACAATGGTATTAGAGACTACAATCAGGGTATTGGGGGTGATTATTGCTACAGAGGTGACTTGTTCCTAGAGAATTTCAATGGACAAAGCTGGAAAATATATACTGTTAAATTTTAAGAGTTCAGGTGGACAAGTCCAGTTTAATTTTAAAATCCTTGTGCTCTCACTTTCCTCAATAATTGTTTTAACTCCCTTTTTCTGGTTTGGAAAAATCTTTATTTTTTTCTTTAACCTATAAATATAAAGAATATAGTTTCAAAATACCAATATTTATATTATTACCAATATGCAACACAGAGGAAAGTTTAATACTTCTTTGTAATTTTCGTTTTGTTCTTAAAATGCATTCCACTAAGGGTATGTGTTAAAAATACCGTGTTCTAAAATTCCTAAAAATAAATTCTTCCTCAGCAGGTATGCCACCCAGGTTGATGTATGGTTAGGCTCATATCATTCCATTTCTTTTCAGTTTAGGAAATTTTGAATGGAACTTTTTTAAGAAGGGTAATGCATTACGTGGCTGAAGGGTCAAAACTATGTAGATGTTTAATCTAGATGATGGGTTTGTGAGAAATTGTTAAATCATTCTTTCTACATTTCTTCTGGTATTGGAAAGTTAAAATAATTAAACAATGTAGAGAAGTATACACAATGAAGTCTTAACCTGTGAACTGTTTTCTTTTTCTTTTTTATTATTTCTGTTTTGCAGATGAGCCCCGTGCACTTTGTTCCCTCATAACCATTTTTCTTAGTGTCTAACTTAACCCTTTGAGTCTTTCATGCCTTTAGAGGTTCTAGTGTGTGTATGGGTGTGTTCTTATTCTCTTACACAAAGGATAACATAACACATACAGTCTGTTGTTCTACCTCTTAACTTTTTTCTCTTAATACATTCTGGAACTCTCCATATTTGTACATAGAGATTACTTCAGTCTTTTTTATAACCTTAGAGTACTGCATTTTGTTGATGTGTGATGACGGCACAACAACATAATCTTGGATTGTGTCTAATCCTCTGCTCTTTTCAAGTCACCTGTAATAGATAACCTTGTAGACATGTCATTTAATACTTGTGTAGGTGCATCTGCGAAATGAAATCCTAGAAGTGGGGTTGTATAGCCAAGGGACAGATACATCTGTTATTTTTTAAAGTTATTGACAAATTCTTCCTGTAGGGTTTATACCTTATTTTACTCATGCAAGCAATATGTGAAAGTGCCTTTTTCCCCAGAACATCACCCATGGAATCTGTTGTCAAACTTTTGGATTTTTGCTGGTAGGTGAGAAATGTTATTTTGTTATAGCTTTAATTTATATTTATTTTATTATAAGTGAGGTTGAGCATATTTTAATGTATTTAAATGTCTTTTTGTGTTTATTTTTATGTGGACTGTGTTTTGAATTTCGAACATTTTCCTACTATGTTGTTGGTATTTTTCTTCTTTATTCTGAAAGCTCTTTATATATTGTCTTTGCTATGAGTTGCATTTTTTTTTTTCCGGTTGATCATGCGTGTTTTGATTCACTTAGTGGCAGTGGTTTGCCCTTTGGAAGTCTCTTTCATTTTATGTAGTCAAATTTATTTTTTTATGGCTTCGGTATTTTTAGTCAAAGTTTGAGAGACTTTGCCTGTCTCATATTTTTCAGTTCCTTTGGGTACTTTTGTAATTTCACTTTTTTTCTGTTTACATCTTGGTGCATTTGGTGTTTCTTCTAGAACAGCAGTCCCCAACCTTTTTGGTCCTGGCGACTGGTTTCATGGAAGACAATTTTTCCATGGACTGGGGGCGAGGGTGGTTTCAGGATGAAACCTTCCACCTCAGATCATCAGGCGTTAGTTAGATTCTCATAATGAGCGCACAATCTGGACCCCTCGCATGCGCAGTTCACAATAGGGTTCATGCTTCTATGAGAATCTGAAGCCGCTGCTGATCTGACAGGAGGCGGAGCTCAGCTGGTAATGCTCACTCACCTGCCACTCACCTCCTGCTGTGTGGCCCGGTTCCTAACAGGCCAGAATTGCTACTGGTCTGCGACCGGGCCAGGACAGGGTGGGGAGTGGTTGGGGACCCCTGTTTTAGAGTATGTTCTGAGGATTGGATGCAACTATATATTTTTTCAATACTCAATTGTCCCAACATTATTTGTTTAAAAGTTTATATTTTTCCCATAGTATCATAATCCCTACTTTATCATATACTAAATTTCTATAGGTCTGGGGTCTATTTCTGGACTCATGTTTTTCCATGGGTTGATCTGTTGTTAATTATTGAAATTTATATAATCTTTTCATATCTGAAAAGACTAGTTCTCCCTCATTGCTCTTCCCGTTTAGCCTTTTCCTGGCTGTTCTCCATGTTTGTTATTCCATATGAACTTTAGACCCAACATTCTTGATTCCAGAAAAAAACCTGTTGGTATTTCCATTGGGATCACATTAAATTTATAAACTACTTAGGAGGAATTATCATCTTTACCAGGTTGAGTCTTCCTGTCAAAGATCTGTTTTCTCTGTGCTCTCTTTTTGTGTGTGCTTTAGTAATGTGTAAAAGTTTTCTATATATAGGTTATAGACATGTCTTAAGTTAATCCTTATAAATAGTATCTTTTATTACCTCCTCTTGTTTGCATATGAGGACTATTTATTTCCACATGTATTTTTGACAGCTTTATTGAGATATAATTCACATAATTTACCCATTCAAAGTGTACAGTTCAGTGGTTTTTAGGATATTCACAAATTGTGCAGCCATCACTACTATCTAATTTTACAACATTTTTGTCACTCCAAAAAGAAACTCTGTACCAGTTAGCAGTCATTCCCCATTCTCAACCTCCCCCAGCCCCTGGAAACCACTAGTCTACTTTCTATTCAGTACATTTTATATAAATGGAATCATGCAATATGTGGTCTTTTGCAGCTGGCTTCTTTCACTTAGCTTGTTTTCAAGGTTCATCCATGTTGTAGCATGCCTTTTATAGGATAGCCATCCTTGTGAGTGCGAAGGGTACCACTGTGGCTCAGTGTTGCTGATTTCTATATGTATTTAGTTCTCTTTCCTGAGATTTCATGAGTGCAGGAGGCTGGCTTTTAATTCCAGATCCCCAGTGCTTCCCACAGTGTCTGGCAAATATTTGGTACTCAATAAATGCTTATTGAATGAATGATTGGATATAGTATACTTCTAGGCCACCTCTACATTTTAAAGTTAAAATGTAGCTTGGCATATATAAATTAATTTTTATCTTTTCCTAGGTGAAACATAATTAGAGGGTGAGTTTTTCCTCCAGGAAAGCCTGGTAAAAGCAATTTTGTCTGATACATGGTTTGTGATGGTCAATATTACTTTTTCTTACATTAAAATGAATGATTGAGAGTCTCTGGTACATATGTCTAAGTGTCTGTGTCTCATCTTTTCAGGAGGATGATGTTTAGCCCTAGATTCTATTGTTATTGAAAACTACTTAGTAATATGTGTAAGATAGAAGTGAGAAATTAGGTAAAGTTCTGGGCCTGGGAGAAAGGAGTTTTGAACGAGATGGATCAGTTCATATGTATTTTACAAGTTCTAAGTTTACCAAGGGCTGTGTTCCAAAACTTCTTTTGTAAGCAAGTTGTGTGGACACATCACAGTTAACAATAAAGTGCTATCAGCTGAGATTTGGGTCTCGAGAGAGAGTAGTTGATGCATGCATGAGAGCAGGCAGTGTGTATGGGAACTCCCTGTACCTTCCACTCAATTTCGTTGTGAGACTAAAACTGCTCTGCAGAAATAAAGTCTGGCTGGGCGCAGTGGCTCATGCTTGTAATCCCAGTACCTTGGGAGGCTGAGGTGGGTGGATCACCTTAGGTCAGGAGTTCGAGACCAGCCTGACCAACATGGTGAAACCCCATCTCTACTAAAAATACGAAAATTAGCCAGACGAGGTGGCATGTGCCTGTAGTCCCAGCTGCTTGGGAGGCTGAGATAGGAGAGTTGCTTGAATCCGAAAGGCAGATGTTGCAGTGAGCTGAGATTGCACCACTACACTCCAGCCTGGGCAACAGTGTGAGACTCCGTCTCAAAATATAAATAAATAAATAATGTCTAGTAACTTTTAAAAAGAGAGAACACAGCTGAAATACATCTACTGTCTAGGAAAAGTGAAATAATTAAATATCAGAAAAATAATCTTGAAGAAGAAATATTTCTCTTTAATATCAGTGTTTGGAGAAAGGTATTTTAATTAAGTCAGATCGTGGGTGTGCACACATGTGTGTGTATTTGCAGAAGACTTTTGGACGCTATCCAAGGATTTTGAGATTGACAATATTGGATTTTTATATTACCCCAATTTTCTTTAAAAACATGTGACTGTTAACTTTATTATTACCCTTACATTATTAGACACGTTTGGGTTGGGTTTAGGAAAAAGACAGAGGGAGATTGATTGGTTGACTGACTCATTCATTCATTGGTTAAATGGGACAGATTGATTCCTCTAACTGTCAGAGCCTGAGAGATGGGGACGGTAGAACATGGCTCAAAAGAATATGCATTTCCTGTAAGAAAACATTTATCTGAAAGGAATGATGATAATTGAGAATCAGGCTGTATGAGATAGAAGCAGTAACTGAAGGGCAGATGGATAAAGGAAGGTAGCTGTGGTGCCAGTCGAATCAATGGCTGGAAAGCCACGGGAGGCAGACTTCCATCAGGCCCTAAAGAAGGACATCGTACCGAAGCCCTCCACATGTGGACAGCCGTGGGGCCCGCGATTTCTCCAGTGCTGGAGGTGTTCAGGATGAGTGCCTTGTGAAGGGACTGCTGGAGACTGGGGTCCGGCATAACACGGATGTGAGACCAGAGCATCTTTCAGGCTTCTTCTGAGAGAGGTTGGTAGTTCTGAGTGTGTTTACAATTCCAAAAGGGGGAAGAAAGGAAGAAGCGGGGAAAAGAGTTAGGTGGGGATTTTCCCTGTCAGCTCAGGAGACCTTGTTTCTCTTCAGAGCGAGCAGGACGGTAGAAAACAAATTGTTTTTTGTTTCATGGACTGTTTATTAGTAGATTATTGGTTAAGATGCTTTTAGCTTCAATAGCCAGAAACCAACACAAAGTGTATAAACAAAAGGGAAAGCTGACTGTCTGGTTAACAAGAAGTTCTGAGGGCGTCAGCTCCAGGGTTGGTTATAAAGAACCGACATTCTTCCTGTATTTCTGCCCCACTGTCTGTGGTATGTTGGTCTGTTGGCTGCCACAGTTCTAGGCATCACATCCAACTCGAGAGTGTCCATGGGAAAAAGAGCATCTCTTTAGAGCAAGCAAACCTTTTCCAGAGGCTTCCTGCAGACCTCCCTTCACACCTCATTGACCAGGCTGATGGTGTGTGCCAGCGCCTAAGTCAAGTCACTGACAACAGGAAGAGCATGAGCACTGGCTGAGTTAAACTGACCAGGATGTGTATCCCCGCCATGCCAGAAGTGAGGCCATCTTCCCTGAGAGTCGGGATCTGAACAGAAAGATCACCCAACACATGTTGTTGTTAAAGTGTTTATGGAGATCTCTGTGCCCCCGTGGTGTCATGCGTATGAACCATCCAGGCTGTAGTTAGAGAATCAGAGACTCACTGTGTGATCTCCAAGAAGCCGTATCACCCGTGTCCTCCGTAGCAAGACAACGTATTGGAAGGCCCTCCTAGCTTTGGAATTCCATCATTGTCTCTCTTTCTCTCCCTTTCAGCTCCCCTCCCACTGCCCCCAGAGGCTGCCCTGTGACAGAGGAAGTTTCTTATCAAGTCCTCAGTGATCTGTGTAAAGAGATGGTGGTTTCCCAGGCCCTTAGCACTTTGTTCTGTTGGTTTCACAAATTAATTATTGTTCAGAATTTAGTTTTTAGAAAATTTTAATGACTTTTGTAAGAGGTTTAGTTAACATACTGCACGCACACACACTCTGTCTCTCTCACACACTTAGCTTTTCTATGTGTACGTGTGTACATGTATCTGTATTCTAACCTGACTTTGGTGGAACCAGCTTTCTTGCTCTGTACACAGACCCCTTCCTGCCGCTCTTTTCAGCCCTGGTGTGGTGGAAAGTGTCTGAAGCATGAGTTTCAAGGCCTTTTCCTTATGGCCACCACAAAGTGGTCTCGAGGGCCCTCAGTTCTGTTCAGCAGTAATGCAAGGTGAAGATGTTTCTCTGACTCAAAGTGAGATGACATTAATTGAGCGCCTACCATTTATGCTTCTTCTATAGGAGACTTAGATACAATACTTACCTTGCTTAAAATGGCTCTGAAATTAAAGGGCAAGGCCTGAGGTGCAGTATCTCCTCTTTCCAGCCCTCGTGTTCAGGCCTGTTTAGCTGCTTTCTTCCCACATCCAAAGGGTGTCTCTTGGGGAGAAGCAGGACTGTCCCCTAAATTGGAGCAGATAGCAGCCCAGGGCCTCGAGCCCCCGCTTCCCTTTGTGTTGTGCACTGGCTGCGGCGTGGCGCCCGTCTTTGAAGTCAGGTGAAAGCCCCACAGGCAGGGCTGCTGCCCTCCTGCTCTCTGGCCATTCAGCGCAACCTTTAGTCTAGGAAAAGTGCCAGTCTTCACTTCCAAGTATCATATCTCCCTAAATGGGGCAATCTGCTTTAAATGCCTTCTCCACTGGCGCCTTCCCCATCTCACAATTGGCATAATTAAAGGGACAGGCTCACCTCCTTTGCTGCCTGTGTGTGCTGGGTCAGGGCGTTGGCTGGGGGCCGCTGGTGTGTGCGCACGCCTGCCCTCGCAGAGACACTCCCTTGGCCCTCCAGCCCTTGAGTGGTCATTTTCAGAAGTGCTCAGAGCCACTCTACATGCATACACTTTACCTTTGCATTTTCCCTACTGTGCTCAACTCAATAACAGGCAAGCTGGTTACTATGATCCGTGAAGCTTTTTGTATCTTGCTGGAAAAAACTGCACTCTGAACTGAAAGATAATCTCCCTCGATGGTTCCAAGGCAGAATTTGCTTTATGACTCATGACATTTGGCGTCTTTCTCCATGAAGATTTCCCCCTTCTCATCCACTCCCAGCTTCAGGTGTGTGCGATGGTGTGGTTCATCCTTAAAGAGCCACCGCTGGTCCCAAAGAATGGTGTGACATGTAGGAAGGCTCCCATGGTTGCTGGTCCCCTCTGATCTCCAGTTCAGCTGCCAAGCCAGCGCCCTCGATTAAGCTCCTTTGGAACCTGGGTTTTTATTACCTGCCAGTCAGCTTAAAGCAAAGACCTCTCAGAGGGCATGTCTGGTATTGCTGCTGCCCTCTGTTCTGCAGAGGCAGCCTCAGTCTCCATCACCTCCCTCTCAGAAGTCAGTCTCTCAGCAGCAAGGGGGGCTCACTGTGTGCAAAGCCCTGGGGCCCAGTGGTTCAGCCAAGAACAGAATAGAAAACAGCCATGCCCATCTGACTGCTGTAAAGAGGGACAGGAGAACCTTGGGACAGAGGCCACACCTGTGCTTGCCCAAGCCTACATAGACTGCTCTCTTGTGGGATGTGCACTGGGAATTGATTTCCCAGTGGTGAGGACAAACTTGTGCTCATTTCTGCCTTGTTTGTCACCTAGATTCTCTTTATGATGACATCTAATGTGCAGAAGTCCAACCCGTAGCAGCAGCATTGGACTAATGTGGGAAGTTCAGGAATTTTGAGCCTGGAAAGTCCGGTGAAGGAAAATCCCTCATGTTTCAGCAGGGCTGCATGGCCGGCTCTCCACGTGCTTCAGCAGAGTTTTCTTTTCTCTTTTCTTTTTTTTTTTTTCCAACTGTGAAAAAAGCAGTGCCAGCTGTTGGGTAAAATATGGGTCAGTGAGAAATAGGATTTGCTTTATAGAAGTTAACTTTGGAGAATCGTGTCCTCAAAAAGAAACAAAGCCTAAAGATAGGAGGACCGAGGGAATCCTGGGTGTGATGGTCCTAACCCCATAAGTTAGCTTGGGGTGCTTTTAGGAAGATTTTGGTTTCTAGCAATTTGGGAGGGAGGTGGACATGATTTTGTGCAGAAGGGGGAGAGGTACGGGAGAAAATCACCTGCAGACACGTTGAGTAGTGAGAAACCATGAGACAGACTCTGCACGGCCAGACAGAGGGCATCCTATTAGAGTAGAAAAGAATAGTATTTTATTTTGCCGTGAACAAGACAGTTTGGGCAGTGGAGAAGAGCTCCCAGGGTGGGCGATGACAGGCGTCTGGGGGACACTGGAGCCAGCGGATGCAGCCAGCAGCTTGGACTTCAGTCTCTTTTCTAGCAAAGGAGCTGCACCTTTGGGGTAGGGGGCTGAAGAGGTGGTAGACCATTTGAAATAGTTTCTGAGCATGTGTGTGCACACAGGCACATGTGTGGCTGGTGTCTCTTAGAGAAAAGGCATTTAGAGAAAAGCAAGGTTGTGAGTGGCCTGAGAGCAGTTACAATTGATTTTGAATATGGAAGGAATTCTACCTAATCCAGAGAATACACAAAGTATACTTTGGAAAGGGGCAGTAAACTTTTCTGGCTGGCCTGCCTTCCTCCCTCACTTTCTTCTTCCCTTTCTCCCATCCTTCCTTCCTTCTGTGATCTTTTGTGGAAAAGCAAGAGCTATTCGTATGTAGTGATACAAATTTGGTACTTACATAGAGTTTCTCAACATGTTTCTCAGAGATTAACATGATCTCTGGGAGAATCTGGAAGCTCCATCTTTGGGGTGTCTTCTGAAGAAGATTGTGATTCTTATGGCATCTGCCTCCTCCAGCCCTTAGTCATTAATTATTTACTCTCATATCTCAGTTTTGTGCCTAGCACTAAGTGATGGTTCGTGTGCATGGTTGACCCAGTAGAAATATGTTTGTCCATCCATCCATCCATCCATCCATCCATCCATCCATCCATCCATCGGTCCCTCCAAATAAACCATTCATCAAATAAGGGAACCTTCCCCAAAGGTCCCAGCTGTTCTCTCTCCCCTTCTCATAGGCTATAACTGGGCAACATGCCTAGCCCAGATCTTCACTCCAGGCACAGCAAACAATTAGCTTAGACTAGCCAGGATTGGCTCTTGAGTCCCATGAAGGGCAGGTGGAAGGAGGTGGGAGGTGGTGGTGGGGAGAGTGACGTCTAAACTAAATCCTGCCTCTCCAGAGGAGAAAGAGGAAATGGCTGTTAGGAAGGCAACTTAGAGTGTCTGCTTCAACATGTTCATTTTTTTAATGTTTTACTCTGATTGTGTAGTGTTTTTTAACTATACTATTCTCTAAATTTGGCTATGTTTACTATGGTAATTATTTTAATTGAGTTCTATTTGAGTATTTGTAATTCACCTTGTTCTACAAATTTTGATTGATTTTATAGTATAAATACATATACTGTAATAAACCATATGATACATAAAAGAATTTAGGACAAGATCAGGGTAAATACAAATAAATACAGAAGTTCAAAGTCAGGAAGAAAAAGAATTACAGATATGCAGACAGTCCCTTACATTGCTATTTAGCTGAGCTTCATAACATCAAAGAGAAAAGGCAAATGTGGTCACTGCGGTAATTCTTGCTGTCAGAGAAGGAAGGCGTACCAGGTCCCCAAGAGGAGCAAAGATTTTTTTAGTTCTTTTCAACTAAATTTTGCATGTGGACTTTTATCTAGGAAGCACTGAGAGGTATCATGAACAGGGTGTTCAGCATCCCCACAACAAATGAAAAACCGGGTTCTTAAGCTCTTCTCACAGCAGTCCTCATTGGAAGCTCAAGGCCTAAAATGAAAATGCAACTCAGCAAATATCATTCCACGGAAGGCCAAAATAACAGATCTGAGTACTTCTTCTTATCCTTCTACTGGTGAGGTTTGATGCAACACAAGACCCAAAACACCCAGCAGAACTGCCAGTCTACATGCCTGTCAGACAACCTTCAAGACCATTACTTTTTTTTTTTTTTGAGACGGAGTCTCGCTCAGTCGCCCAGGCTGGAGTGCAGTGGCGCGATCTCGGCTCACTGCAAGCTCCGCCTCCCAGGTTCACGCCATTCTCCTGCCTCAGCCTCCCGAGTAGCTGGGACTACAGGCGCCCGCCGCCACGCCTGGCTAATTTTTTGCATTTTTAGTAGAGACGGGGTTTCACCGTGTTAGCCAGGATGGTCTCAATCTCCTGACCTCGTGATCTGCCCGCCTGGGCCTCCCAAAGTGCTGGGATTACAGGCGTGAGCCACCGCGCCTGGCCTACTTTTTTTAACTGACATGTGCATGCATGTATGTGCGTATGTGTGTAAATATATCTGTATATTTATGAATAGATGTATACATCCAAAATAGTATATATAGGAAGAGATCATTTGAGGATACGTTCCGTTGCCCACCATGCTGTATTCTAGCTCACCAGTTGAGGCTTTAGGAATCGACCTGGTAAAGTTGATGTCTGTGGAAATTAAGGCCTCTATTTAAAATGCTCACAGAGGAGAGTTCTATTTTTGTAAATAGGATAATTGGGTGGAAAACTGTGCTAATGTCTGTCTTTATTTAACCACTCCAAGGGACAAAGCCTAACTGCTAAAACCATGAGGCCATAACCAAGACACCACCATTTACCCAGGGGCACTGTCATCTCTATACCGCAATTTTAAAAGAGTATGGAGGTCAGAAGCCAGACAGTTGGGTTCCATATTAATGTCTCCAGGGGATGAACAGAGGGTGAGAAGGAGCAGATAGACAGAGGCAGGTCTGGATGGGAGGTTGGAGAGTGGTCAGTGCTGTTCTCCCAGCTGTCAGGAATGTTATATGGGAGGAGGTTAGGGAAGAGAGTTTGGGGAAATATCAGATGAGGGAATGACTGTGTCCTGGCAGAGGTGTTATTTCGTCTAAATGACTTTTGATGATCTTCTGTCCTTGTGAAGATGTTGGGAGTGGACAGTGCCAGGACAGTATGAACTGTCGTGCGGCATGGCGGATACCAGAGGAGGGTGCAGGGAACAAGCATGTATACAGCCTGCCACTATTTCCGCTGCCGACCTCCTCTGCGAGGCAGTAGTAGGAAATGGTTAGAGTGCAGGTGTGTAATCAGAGGCTCTAAGCCCGAGTCTTCTCCCAGCAAATGGGGTAATAGTGGTGTCTTACCTCACACCTGTTGGGAGCTGTCGTGAACACGTCATCCACGCCCAGTAAATGCTAATTAACACAATGATGGCCATCATGAGAGCTTTCTTAGCCTGATGTGAAGTAGATCTCAGGCTCTGCATTTTCCAGTGGGGTAAACTGAGGCATAGAGAGGCAAATTCACTTGTGCAAGATCTTTTGTCCAGTAAGTGTCAAAGCTAGGATTCAAACTAGGCTTTCTAGCACTAAATCTTATTGGGTTTTTCCATTCCATGCTGCCTGAATTTATTGGTAACTCACCTGTGTCTTATAACTCAGACATGTGACGTGGGCCATGAACCCACAGCACCTTTCTGGATCCACTGTGCTGGTGGGTAGCTTTCTGTTTGTGATAATCACGTTTGATGAGCTTGGCGGTGATTTGTATGATGACAGTGACACTCCGGCAGTGTGTTAAGGAGTCTGGGTCAGGAGGGACTTTTTTCATTTGTTTTTGCCACATCATCCAGAGAACATATCTGTAAAAGAAGGCAGTTTGATGAACTTGGGAGGAACTCCTCAGCATTCTACTTGTGACCATGACAATTGTGACAGTTTTTCCTTCACACCCTATCCAAGGTCAGGTTTTTGTTGTTGGGCCTTGTTAAATCGAGGATAGTGGGCTTGAATGGACTTGGTGTATCATGGAAGTAGCCTCCTGTGGTGTAAGCTTCTGCTTGGGATCACCAGCTGCTGCCACAAAGCTGAGTAGCCAGTAATTTCTTACAAATCTTTTCATATTAATAGAAAAATGGAAGGCAGGTGGTGTGCCAGGAGGAGTGCTTTTTCTTTGAGGCTTTGAGGGCCTGTCAGGGGATGAATTTTGTGTCCCCCTCCCCACTCACATGTTGAAGGCCTAACCCCCAGTACTTCAGCATGTGACCTTATTTGGAAATAGAGTCATTGCAGATGTGGCTAGTTAAGATGAGATCCCACTGGAGTAGGGTGGGCCCCTAATCTGGTATGACTAGTGTCCTCTTAAGAAGGGGAAATTCAGACACACGCCCACAGGGACCATGGCTCATCGGCATGAAAGCAGAGACTGGGTTAATAGGCATTGAAGCCAAGGAACAGCAAAGATTGCCAGCACCCACCGGAAACTAGGAGAGAGGCATGGAACAGACCGTCCCTCACAACCTCGGAGGGAGCCAGCCCTGTCGACACCGTGATCTTGAACTTCTGGCCTCCAGGACTGTGAGATAATAAATTGTGTTGAGTATGCCCCCAGCTTGTGGTGCTGTGTTATGCTAGGCCAAATAAAGTAACATAGGGCCCATGGAAAAACAGTGACTTACAAACTCCAGAAGAAAAGCAAGAGCCCCTCCTATGCTTTGGTTAAAGTTTCCATCGGAGCGTGGGAGTCTGGATGTAGGGCTGAGGGTTCCGAAAGTGTCATAGAAAGCAGAGAAGCGGCTCCAATGGGCAGACCAGCTTCCGAAGAACACGGGTGTTCTGTGAAGGTCATTGCGTGGAGGTGACCTTTTACCTCACTGAGTTTTTTAGAGAAAGCAATTTTGTCTTTTTAGGTTGGAAAAATATTTTCTTCAAGACCACAAAGTGACAGTTAAAAAAAAAAAAAATTGGCCACCTGCAAGTCTAAATGTCACCATCTAGAACAGCTCTGCCTGATAGAGCTTTCTGTACCGATGTTTCTCTTGGTCCACCCTCTCTCCCGTGGTAGCTACTTGCCCCGTGACCAGTAAGCACTTGAAATGTGGCCAGTGGGGCCGAAGAACTCAATGTTTTATTTTAATTAATTTAAATGTAAATAGCCACTCGTGCCTGCTGGCTGCTTCTGTGTTGGTCAGTATGGCTCCAGATCACTAGAATAGCGGTGGACTGGGGCCCAAAGGAAGAACCGTGGGTGCCTGGATATCCAGTGGAGGCCACAGGAGGATTGGGGCTGACTGGTCACCCTGGCTTGGCTAGTGCCCTCAGGTGTGGTCTCGTCCTCAGCGACAGGGGCCTAGGTGGGAGTAAAAATGAAGTAACACAGGCAGAATTTTCTGGATGCTTTACTAAAGAGATGCTTAATGTGAGGCTTTCTCTGCAGTTCCTTCTCTGAGCCCGAATTATCTTCAACTGGTTTAGTGCTCGGTAGAGACAGGGTAGATGAAGACACTTGAAGAGAAGCCAGGAAGCTGGGTCTCTGGACATGGGCAGACTGAGATGTTGCTTTACAGGTTTCAAGTGCCGGCCCTTGATGTGCCCAGAGGGGCCGCTAGTCCCAACGCTAGGAAGGTGGGGATGTCCAGATGCAAACCACCTTCTCTGAAGCTGGGAGGGTCTCCCCTGGAGTCTGTCGTACTAGACTTGTTGATTGCAGATGCCTGACAAAAGCTACCGAGGCTCAGCCACCTCTGCGTTCCTCACAGTTGCCACCCTGCCCCCAGCCGCTGAATGGATGGCTGCCACAGGGACTGTGACCAGAGGATGCCGTTTAGAGAGCGTGCGTGTGGGACGTCTCAGAATCTGAGATGGAACCCCGACTGGGCAGTATTAGGTGCAGTTTCACACTGAAAAGGGGTCCCTGTGACTGATTTGGCCTGCCCTGGACAAATGAATGTTGTCCAGCTTTGGCTCAGTGCCTGGTATAATTTAAAAATTGCCTCGTTTTCTAGCTCTACTAAGTTATCTGATTTCAGAAAGAAACAAATGGTTCACCAAGTCTTACAATATCTCTAACCCCGAGACAAGCAAGGGGTGTGAGGCAGAGACACGCTATGTCAGACTAGAGCCTGCCTCTCCACTGGCCCACGTCGCCCTGGCCGACTGGACTCCGAACAGTGAAGGGATGGCCTAGAAGGAAGGACTGAGTGGTGAGACTGGTGGATGTGCAGCTAGAATTCCTGGGCTTGGAGGACAGGAGTTTTAGTTTGAGTAGAGGTTAGGAAGAGAAAGGAGGTGAGAGAAACCTGTTGTCAACCTCCAGCAGATTCAGTAGCTTGTGCTACATGTGCAGCATCATGCTTGGGGACGCGGGGGACATCAGTAAGTAGTCATAACTGACAGTAGCTGATGCTTATATTGGTAGTGCCTATAGTGTGCCAAGCCCAGTTCTGAGCTTAATACTTTACATACATTAGCCCACTTCAGCACAGTCGCTGTCTTTTCCAAGCACTCATAAACTCATTGCAGACAAGACTAAACAAAGCAACAAAAGACATCAACTGATGCAGGGTAATACGTGATGAGCACTGTTAGGCACAGAGAGAAAACCCTAGGTCCCCAATGACCAGGGATGCATCATTTGATCTGGAATTTGAAGGAAAGGTGGCCAGGGAGCAAGCCCGAGGTTGCCCCACACAGGGGTGCACAAGGCCCGGCTGGGGGACAGTGGGTGTCTCACTTGGGCTGACTGGAACAAGTTACAGGTCACAGATTTTTTCATTTGAATGTAATTATTTGACTGTAGTAGCCATCAGCAGATGGAGAGTTCAGGGGGACTGCACTGAAATAATGAATAATTTGCAGATGCAGTCGGTAGCCCTGGTGTCTTGGTGTGCCTTTCTGTTCCAGCGGGACGCGTGCGAAGAGTGGCTCACAGCCCCATCTGCTCTGCTCCTCCTGGCTCGAGCTTTGCTTTAATAACCTCTCTGTCACCTATTTACATGAGGTCATCCAACTCCTCTTTTTCTCCTTTTCTGTGTTGAAATAATCATGGCCGCTACTTGCTGTGAAGGACTTAACTAGTACTGGGTAGGATTGACTTCTCAATTCAGTAAACATTTACTGAGTCCTCAGGACAATGCTTGCAGTGAGCATGCAGAGGAGGAGGTGATTCCAGGAGGAGGTGGAGGCAGAGCTTGAGCCAGCAGGCCTGGCCACTGCCTGGAAGTTGGGGAGTGAGGGGGGTGTGGAAGGTGAGCCAGGGTGCTTAGCCTCAGCCACTGGGGAATGCGAATGATGGTCCTGGGGGAAAAAGAAAACAAGAGGAGGAATAGATTTGTGGGATGGAGAACAGTGGGGTAATGAGCTCCATTTGGGACATTTAAGTTTGAGACAGGACATTCCCTGGAGACATTAAGCAGGCAATAAAAAGACCCCCAACTTAGAGTCCTCGAGGCCCTGCGGTTGCAGTGTGAAATAATCCGCTTCGCCTTCCTTCCCTTTCCTTCTCAAGTCGTTCCCCATGGAGTCACTTTAGACTGGGGGGGAGGATAGTTGCTTCCTCAGTCTCCCTAGCCTTTATCCTCACACTTGAATGCTAAATCCAGAACTCCTCGTTCCTGCTAAGTAGTTCAAAAGCTCCAAGGGATCCTTGGAACAGTCGCACCCTGGTGGGACTTTTCAGAGCACTCCTGGGGTTAGAAGAGAAATTTCAGGGTAACCGCAGAATAATGTGAGCTATAACTGGCCCGAGTGATCTTCTGGCTGGGACCTGGATGTGAGGCTGGCATGTTTGAAGGTTGGTGAATGCCTGTTGACCCGCATGCCCCAACCGGGTGAACTCCTTCTACCTTTTGATTCCTAACTAATTGCAGTGAACAATACGCCAGCTTGTCTTCTGTAAAATGAGAGGGTGACTGTGCCCACCAGCCTTGCTGCTTTGGTTGGACAGGTCAGTACAGTGCCCTGAAACTCTACTTATTCATCTGTGAAATGAAGGGATTTGGTGAGATGCCGCTTAACGTGACTTCCAGCACGAGCATTTTATGTAGGTCAGTGATCCTTTGTTCAGGGAGTGATCTTTTTTCCAGAGGAAGCGTTCTGCAGTTGCTGGTTAGCTTATCATCTTGGCAGGGAGCAGCATGGTGAAGCGAGCAGAACGTGGCCTCCGGAGTCAGCAAACCTAGTTAAAATCCACTTGCCAGAAGTCTGTCACGTGGCTTAGCAGCAGGCCTCTTGGCAATTAGCTGCTTTTCACCGGTCTGCAAGTTTCCTCACCTGTGAAATGGGATGATGATGCGCATTTCAGGTCCAGTGGGTGAGAATATGTATCAGGCATCTACTTTTGTGACTATTTTTAAAATGGCTTTATTGAGATATAACTCACATACCAGAAAGTTCACTTTTTTGAAGCGTACAGTTCATCAGCTTTTAGCCTATTCACTAAGTTGTACATAAGGCACCACTATCCAATTCCAGCATTTCATCATCCCAAAAGGAAATCCCATTCCTGTTAACTCACTCCCTGTTCGCTTCTCCTCCTAGCCCCTGGCAACCACTAATCTGTTTTCTGTCTCTATAGACTTGCCTGTCCTGGACGTTTCATTGAAATGGAATCAGACAATATGTGATCTTTTGTGTCTGGCCTCTTTTGCTTAGCATGTTTTTGAGGTTCATCCATGTTGTAGCAGGTATTGGTTCTTCATTGTTTGTATTGCCAAATAGTGTTTCACACTATGAATATCAACATTTTGCTTATCTGTTAATCATTCGATGGACATGTGGGTGGTTTCCACTTTTTGGCTGTTATGAATAATCCTCCTGTGAACATTCGTGGACACGGTTTTGTGTAAACTTTCTGGTATGTGAGTTGTATCTCAATAAAGCCATTTAAAAAATAGTCACAAAAGTAGATGCCCATTGTGTTTTTGATTTGCATTTCCCTAATAATTAATGATGCTTATTGACTATGTCTGTGTCTTCTCTGGCTAAATGTATATTCCGTTCTTCATTCATTTAAAACTTAGGTTGTGTTTTTGTTGTTGAGTTGTAAGAGTTCTTTATATACTTTGGATGTTGTGCCTGGCTTTTAAATAGGCGTACAACCAGTATTAGTTCCCCATTCCAGGTCTCTCGCAGAACTCTATAATCTTTTAGGTGACCTCTAGAACTAACTGCCCAGATACTTAATCCTCAGCATCCTGAGTCTTAAACCATCCCCTTGTGTCTTGTTCAGAGCTCTTAGCACAAAGCCCTGAGCCATTTTGATCCTGGAGCCCCAGTCTGGAACTTGGAACAGCAGGGGGATAACTGGGGTCTGGAGATGGGCTCCAGCTGAATCCCCGGGGCAGTGGCTACTACCAAGTCTCATTTTTTTTCTAGATGGAGGACTTAGGGGTAACTACAGATTTTTGGCTGCATGGAGTCCTCCGTCCTGTGCTGTGGACACCTGCATGTTGGGGCTGGGGTCCACAAAGAGGTATGTCTAAGGACACTGGCTTCTTTCCACTGCCACTACCAAGATGAGCAGCGTATTTTCCAAGAGTGATCTGGCAATTGTAAGTTGTATATAAAAATGTCCCAGGGAAAATCATGTGTCTGTTTTAAAGAGAAGGGAGTTTTCTAGGAAACCTTTGACCTGGACATTCTTCTCTATTCTGAGAACTGTACCCTGTGTCCCCAAAATGTGATCTGTACTTTGTTGCCCCTCTGCTTTTGTGCCCATCATCTTCTTCCTCTATTTCTCTTCCCTGATGTGTGCAGCCCTCCCTTTCAGCCAGTAAAGATCCAACCCACAGGGTCTGGCAGGGTCTCCTGTTCCTCCCCAAAAAAGCCTTTTAGGTTTTCTATGGCTGGGGCCTCTTCCTGCACACCTGGGGAAGAGGTGCCTGCAAAGCAGTGAAGGCCTTGGGAGTCCCACCTAGACTGTCCTCCAGAGAGCCATCTCCACTAGTTTGTGAAGCTGCCATGCCACGTTTCTGTCCTAAAGACTTGGTCTTTCCTTAGACATAGATTTGATGGGTCATGGACAGACGTTATTGATTCTTCCTTATAAGTCAGTCAAGGCAGTTTACAGTCTCTGTAATGCCCAGGAAATTTGCTTTGGAAGACAAAGCCAGCCCAATGGCATTTGGATGATGCTGACTTATTTTAAAGAGGGGAAGATACCCCTAGATGTGCAAGGCTTTTATAGGAACAGCTGTCTGTGATGAGTCCTCATGCTCCTTTTGCTTCTCTGAACATTCTGGCCTGCCCCTACCTAGCTGCCATTTTCTTGATTTCCTAGAAAAGTACATTCTACCCCCAGAAAATCTGCTATCCATTTGGAATGATAAGATAAATCAGAAAATTACCCATTGTTAGAGCTAAAAGATTCCTTGGGGATTGTCCAATCCATTATTTTCAATCTCCTATCCTGACAAAAAGGAGTATTTTGTATGGAAAAAAAAAAAGAAAGTTTTCCCTTGGTAAATAAATTTGGGCCTCAGAACATATTGTATGTCCCTCTTGGAGATCCAGTGTGCACTGCTGTAGTAAAGGCTCTGAGAAGTCCTGAAAAAAGAAAACCGCTTTATTTGATTTAACCCCGCATTTCTTAAACTGTTTTGACCTCATGTGTTTCTTCTTTTTTCATAATAAATGTTAGCACCTCACAGGACACTAAGCACAGTTTGGGAAGCATTGCCTCCTTCATGGAAGAGGAGATCTGTATTCAGAAATATTAAGTGACTTGCTCGAAATCAACACAAAGCCAGACTTCATGAAGCCAAATTTTCTAACTCCCACTCCATTGTTCTTTCTGCAATTCATAACCATGTCATGGCTGAGTAAGGGCTTATGACTTTTTAAAACGTTGTCATTTACATTCCTAATGAAAAATGTAAAGGCTTTAGGGTCATACTGACATGTGTTTGAATTCAGGTCCTCTGATTTTACGAGCTCATGACCTTGGGGGAGCGAATCCTGCTAGTCTATCTGAATCTCTTTCTTCTGTAAGGTGAGGATGATAATAATGACCTCCCAGGGTTGCTGTGAGGCTTAGATGAGAGAGTGTATGTAAAGATCAAGTTCATGTTCTTATCTTTGTTTTCTCTGACGTTTTTATCATACCAGGTTCTGTGCCACTTATCTGTGATTTCAAAAGGCGAACCATATTACAGACACCAACACGTGAATCGCGGTGATCATACTGAGTATTTATCAAATGGCGACTGAGAAAGTGAATGCGCAGGACATAGGAGGAGTTACCTGTGAAAATCAGAGCTCTACTGAGCTGATCAATATTCACGAAATTGGAGAAATAACAAAGGTGGGACAGGCTAGAGCGTGGAGATTAATGGGGGCCGAGGGGACAGGCTGTGCGCTGGTAGGACATATTCAGGATCTCAAGCTACCTGCCTGCCACTTCTGCGTCCCCACCGCGTCAAACCGTGGTTGAGCTTTCTTTATTAAAT
This sequence comes from Macaca nemestrina, assembly GCF_043159975.1. Lineage (NCBI taxonomy): Eukaryota > Metazoa > Chordata > Mammalia > Primates > Cercopithecidae > Macaca > Macaca nemestrina. The sequence goes on from NC_092128.1 coordinate 19,254,121, forward strand.
ATGTAGCAGTTTGTTTTTGAAATACAATATCTTCAAAAACAAAAATAATGCCAGGCCTGCCAACAAAGTTTGTCCCGAGGGGGCAAAGGTGAAGGACAAGTGAAACGTTGCAAGAGGACAGGATGATACAAAGGATGGGGTCCAGAGTGAAAGAAGGGGCCTACGGAGCTCAGCACAGTGACTCTAAGATGAAACCAAGTGTCTCCCCAGGGCGCACATGTGGAAGAAAAGTGCTTTTGAAGGGAACAAAAGAGAGAGCCAGCCGTTCCAGGACTGCTCTTCTCTGCAGAAATCCTCCTCTCCTCACCAACTCTTCACCAACCTCTGAGCTTGCTTGACTAGCTTTGGAATTTGTACTTTGTATTTTTTGAGATGGAGTCTCACCCAGGCTGGAGTGCAGTGGCGCGATCTCAGCTCACTGCAACCTCTGCCTCCAGGGTTCAAGCAATTCTCCTGCCTCAGCCTCCTGAGTAGCTGGGATGACAGGCACCCACCACCATGTTCGGCTAAGTTTCATATTTTTAGTAGAGATGGGGTTTCACCATGTTGGCCAGGCTGGTCTTGAACTCCCGACCTCAAGTGATCCACCCACCTCGGCCTCCCAAAGTGCAGGGATCATAGGCTTGAGCCACCGTGCCTGGCCAGAATTTGTGCTTTTTGCCTGGTAATTCAGTCCGGTGCCCAAACATGAAGCACGAGCGTTTGTTTACTGCCAACTTGGAGGAGACACATGCCTGATACTGACTCACCAGTTGCATTGGTGGTGGACTTGGCTCCTTCCCTGGGCTTCAGCCCATGTGTGCACTAGTCTGATCCCTTGCTCTGGAATATATTAGGACTAACAGGTGTGCAGGCCCTGAAGGACCCGTCTTTTTTGATATCTGCCTTGTCTAGTTGCTCTCTGATTTCTCGTGGTCCTCACCCCCTCCAAATCTTCTCCCTGCCAGTTTCTGAGCAGCACTTTCAGGAGCACAGTGTGTGGGTGACAGTAAGTCAGTCTCCTGAGGCCTTGACCAGGAGCACAGACAGCTTTGCCCTGGTGAGGGACAGTAGAGAGAGCAGCAGTTTATGTCCTGCTGCAGCTGCACTTTGCACAGAGCGCCTCTTCATCTGGCAAGCAAGTGTGCATTGTGCCAACCCTCGTCTGCCATGCCAGGTGCTGGCTCTTTCTCCAGGGTGCTACCAGGCTAAGCATGCTGCTGGCACCAAGCGAGTCACAGCTTCTCTAATTTATTTACCTCAAATCAAACAAACCCTGACTCCTGCTTTGAATTTAGGCTGGTATTTTACTGAAGGACAGAAGGGCAGCATCTCTGCAGAAGGGCCTTCTGTGTGCTTTGCCTGGGATATCTGGGGGACTTTGCATGACTCCTGGGGACTTCAGGAGGCCACTTTGGAAAACAAGTGTCAGGTCCTCAAAAGGTTAAACGTAGGGTCGCCACATGACCTGGCAGTTCCACTCCCAGGTATGTACCCAAGAGGAATAAAAGCACGTGTCCACGTGGTTGCATCGCAGCAAAAAGTAGAAGCAGCCCAAGTGTCCATAAGCTGACGAGTGGATAAACAAAATGTGCAATAATATTCCACTGAATATTATTTGGCAATAAAAGGGAATGGAATGTTGATACATGCTACCGCATGAGTAAACCTTGAATTTTATGTTAAGCAAAAGAAGCCAGACAGACGTACACATATTGTGTGATGCCATTTATATGAAATATCTAGAACAGGCAAGTCCGCAAAGATAGAAAATAGAGATTCATGGTTTCCAGGGGCTGTGGGAAGGGGGAGTGGGGAGTGACTGCTAATGGGTATGGTGTTTCTGATCATCAGAGTGATGATAATGTTTTGAAATTAGATAGCAGTGATGGTCATACGGTTGTATTCAAAACCACCGAACTATTGAACTATCCTTTTTTTTTTTTTCGGACAGGGTCTCACTCTGTCATCTAGGCTGGAGTGCAGTGGTGCAATCTTGGGTCACCGCACCGCAACCTCTGGCTCCAGGGTTCAAGCAATTCTCCTGCCTCAGCCTCACGAGTAGCTGGGATTACAGGCATGTGTCACCACACCCTGCTATTTTTTGTATTTTTAGTAGAGACAAGGTTTTGCCGTGTTGGCCAGGTTGGTCTTGAACTCTGGCCTCATGTGATCTGCCCACTTCAGCCTCCCAAAATGCTGGGATTAAAGGCATGAGCCACTGCACCGGCCTGAACTATACATTTTTAAAACATGAACTTTATGGTATGTGAGTTGTTGTGTCCATAAAGCTGTTACTTTAAAAATTGCCCTGCTGGGGATGGTGGCACATACTTGTGGTCCCAGCAAATAGGGAGGCTAAGGCAAGGAGAATCATTTGAACCTGGACAACATAGTGAGACCCTGTTTCAAAAACAAGCAAAGCCTGCCCGAAACTTACCTTTGTAGCCAAGTCCTTCATGGACATAGACAGGCTAGAGGTCAGATGGAAAGAAGTGAGAAAATTTATCTTGGGCGAGGACATTTATTCTGCCCCTGTGGGGGAAGCACCGTGCCATGGGTGTGGAGGAGCAGTATTCAGAGAGGAGTGTCTTGTGGCATCCATGATATTCGTTCAAAATTTGCCAATGTCTTGGACATCCTGAGTTCCAATCCCTGCCCGTAAATGAGTTCCACTTGTAGCCTGGTAGATTTCAGTGATTAATAAATAAATGTTCATCCTTATACATTTAAAAACATTTTATTTGGAGTTAGTGTCCAAGTTACTAAAATACTGCAAAAATAAAAATAGTACAAAGACTACCCCATACCCCACACCCAGATTCCCCTCCCCTATACCCTGTATCCAGATTTTTCTGTTATCACTTCAGCCCATTTGTTTTGTCATGCCCTTGAATGTGCTGTCTCTCACTGTTGCTCTTTTGGTTGTCGTGTGTGTGCCTGTGGTGTATTTGTATATACAGACACACTAATGATAGTTATTTGACTGGAGGGTAAGTTACAAATATCATGGCCCTTTATTCCGGCACCATCCAGAATGGTAGCTACTAGCCACAAGTAGCTATTTAAACTAAAACTAAACAAAACTTTACATTCAGTTCCTCAGTCACACCAGCCACATTTTCAAGGGCTCCATAGACACACGTGTGGCTGCCTCAGACAACAGAGGCTACAGAACCTCTCCAGTCGCACACACAGCTCCTCTGGACAGCGCCGCGTTACCCCTGATGCTTCAGTGTGTGTTTCCCGAGAATAGGGCACTCTCACACATGGTACAGAGATCAACTTTAGAGAATGTAACACTGATACAGTATTTTTTTCCGAGCCACTGTTTGCATTCCAGTTTTGTCAGTTGACCCAGTGGAGTTCTCCTTTCTTTTAGAATGTAGGTCTTAGGTCTTGTTTGTGAGCCCAGATCTGCTGGTCTGTACTCGGGGAACATGTATAAAACAGGACTGCTAAGTCTTGAATTGAGCCTGTGCCTTTTCTATACCCTTTCTTTCCATAAACTCGAATCCTTCCTCTAACTCATGTGCAGATGGATCGGGTCTGGGCCCTGGAGCCCAGGTTGAATTTCCTTAGCTCAGAATTGTTTTAATGCTTTTGTCACTGGTTGAATAACTAAAGGTGCAGCTTCCTTCTGTGCTGACATTTGGTCTGTGAGCAGGTGTGGCTCTGCTCTTAAATCAGCAGAAAAGATTTCCTGTGAGTAAAAGGAAATTGGCCTTCCCAGCAACCACACTGTTTTTCTTTTTTCTAATCATTTTCCCCAAATTTTAGCTTGCAACTAAGAAAAGGCTCATCTTGTTCTTTGTTTCTTATTTTGTGGCTTAGTCGTGACCCTGTAGCTCTGAATCACTTCATGTGACCCAGGACCAATGGGGCATTGGGAGCTTCTGGCGCCAAACTCCTGGTGTAGCAGAGGCCAGATGTGCAGGGCCCTTGGCAGTTCATTTTCCCGCAGTCCAGGAGAAAGGTGGGCTTCTAGTGATTTTCAGCCATGGTTTGGGTGACAAGCTGGGGTAATGAGCAAATTGCAGAGTGGTTTTTATTCTTTCACCAACTGGTGTTACAGCTTATCCTCCAGGGGTTTCTGGTGACTTAATGGGATTTCATGGCATGAGTAGGTATGGAAAACAGATTCCTGGGTCACTGACTTCACTTCCATAGACATTCCCATCCTCTAATAATTCTTAGGGTTTTGTCGGTGTAAAAGCTGGCAAACAAGAAATCAACAGGCTTATTATTCTTGAATCCTTTCCTGTATTTCAAGTTGCCCCTTAGAATGTATCCTCATACTTCCTCCCACCTTTTTGTTTGGATTCAGCAAGTCTTAGAAGAGTAGAATCTTTAGCAAGGTAAGACCTTGGTAGGAATACTATATGAGCCTTATAGTTTGAACCAGGATGGCAAAGGGAAATGAATTCATGCAGAGAGAGTGGAAATGGAGCTGATAGCTTCATTTTCTGCTTAACTAAAACGGAATGAAAAGGGCTTGGCTGGCAGGGTCAGGACCACAAGGCGAGCTGCTGAGAGCCGTATGGTGCAAGACGGCAACAGAGTTTCTACCCCTTGACCAGCTTTTGAGAACTGACAGGGAAGACTCTTAGCGCTGGGCCTGCATGGCTTGTTTGGAGGAGTAAATTGAGTATACTTAATGATGGTGAAAGAACCAGAGAGCTTCCCTGCATCCAGCCATTGGAAGGAAAACATACATTCGGACATTCTCTGTTAATATCTTACGTGTAACGTGAGGCATCCTAGTTGGGTAAATGGCTTTGATTGGCCTTTGTGGTTCCACAAGGGTTGCTGTGTTTTGTAGGATTGTAGTTCCTGTTGTACTCCACAGCTCCAGCCTAGGGATTTTTATGTTATTCAATAGCATCCTCCTGGCTTCAACAAAGGGTATTGGCCCAGGACAGTAACTCCTAGGAGTGTCTGAGAGCTGATTTTGTCTCGGGTCAGCTCTGGCCTTGGAGATGCCCTCACTGGGAATTAGGACAGAGCGGAGGGCATCTTTCCCAGGAGTGTGTGCTCTCTGCTTCCTGCTGTGGGAGTTCCCTCAGGGAAGCACCTTGGCCGCCCTGACACTGGTGTGTGTGGGCCCCTTCTGGAAATAGAGTTGCAGTGCCCCGGTGAATGCTTCTTCAGGGCATTGGCCCCTCCGCCTACCAGGGCATGCCTTCCTCTGCCACTTGAAGTCAGCAAGGGCGCCAAAGGGGACCAGCCTTCCCTTCATTCTCCTGTCACCTGATCCTGCAGCTTCCACATTATCATGGTTCTTTTCCCATCTGTCAGTGCCAAGGTCTTTGGGTCATCCCTCGAGTCTCTTGTCCGCACCTTCCCTGCGGGTTTCCATCACCTCTCAGATGCTCCTCCGTGGTGGGTGCCAGAGCCCCTGGCCACATGCATTCATTTCCCATTCAGAAGTGGTACCATTCCTCCCTCCTCTCTCAGCCACCTCCTGTGACTCCTCAACAGAACAAAATTGAAACTAGGCACCAAAGACCTGCCATGCTGACTCCAGCCTTTCCAGACCCTTTTGTCACTCACTACAAGAGCTCTCAACCACAGGCATGGTTTTATTCTTCCTGATGTTCCCTTAGAGGGGTTTGGTCCTGTTTTATCTTATTTTCATATTGTGCTTTGTATTGTATCTGCACACTATCCCAGGTCCTGTAGGCAGTGGATGGCTTATGAATCTTAAATAAAAATGGGTCTCATCTGTCCCTGGAACCCAGTGCTTGCTGGCCTCTGTGTTTCAGCTCACCCCTGGCTTCCCCTTGGGGTGCACTCTCGTGTGTAAAGCTGGCGCTGACTCTGAAAGCACTCCTTCCATTCTCTGAAGCCTGCACCATTCAATGGGCGACAGTTGTGACTTCCTTCTGTGGTCAGTTATCTCTTCTCCCCTTGCTGCATCTTGTCATGTTGACCTCCTGAAAAGCGGGTAACCCTTTCTTTCACAATGCCAGTGGTCACCTACCACTCTTGGGGTGGTGCTTGGACGTCGTAGGTGCTCAGCAGATATTCCTGGATGCTGCTCACTCTGGCCTCTAGAGTCCTCAGCTTAGCAGATTTGGAAATTTGACTCCATAAATTTAAGGATTATTGGGTTCTAAAAGACTGGTTCATACTAACTAATTCTATAAAAGGCTGATGGATCAATCTGAATAATTTAAAGAGAGAGAATCCTAGCATCCAGAGAAGCTAGGCCTACATATCTAGGTGTTTTCTCCTTGGTCAGAAGGTCCTCTCTGGAATCCCAATAAGAGATGAGAAAGTTGCTGATTTAGCGCAGAATTTAAGCAAAAGGCTTAAGTGGTCGTGTACTTCTAAATGTATTTATAAATCATGAAAACATTCTCTGCTCATGGTATACTTCTCTTAAAAGAACCTGCATGAGACATCTAGAATCAAATATTCCCTTCCCCCCTCAACAGTGAAAAACCTATAACTTACTTCTAGACTTCACTAAGATTAGTGTCAATTATCTTTGTAACATCATCTCTCTTTATTTAGGTGTGACATATTGTAGTTATGCCAAGTTGGTAGATACTCTCATTAATTAAATTTTACATCATTTTGAAGTAACAAATCAGATGGCTTGTCAAATCCTGGTTTTGTAATTTTTGAGGGTTCCTTCTTTTAGGATCTGCAGATCTCTATTTATAAATTAGTACAGCATAACACTCCTATGAGGGAAATGATAAATGTGTGCCTTGATTCTAGAAATCACAATCTAAACACCATACGAGTTAGGAGTCCACAATAGTGTGTATTTGGCCATTAGTGAATCAGTGGTCCCCTGGGTGTGTGAGCCATGCTATTTTTAAAACCATTGCTGACTTCAGTGATAAAGAGTACAGAATGTGCCTTCCCAGCCTTGTGAGCTTACCATGAGTAATACCCATGGTTATTATGATGTCAGAACTTAAATATTCTTTACCAAGAACACAACCGTGGTGTCATGGAGTATGAGAATGCATTTGGGGGCAGGGTGCGGAAAGTCCATTTTTCCCAGAGAAAACATCAGCCCAGGGTAAAAGCTGATTCTCCCATGGGGGCACTTAGACCTGTATGCAGCAGTGTCGGACTCCTGTTGTCAGTGTGAAGGGCATCTTCCCATTTTAGTCACCAGAGAGTGACTTGCGTCAAAGTTTGCAAACCAAACCAGAATATTTGTCACTGAAGATCCCGTGCCTTCCCCTTGTTCAGAAAAGTTATTGGGTGGGGGATTCGTGCGCGCACACTTGAAATCACTAACACTGGTGATGATGAGAGTTGTTTCAGCATTTGACACATTGATCTTCTGAAGCATTCTCATGGGGCACAGAAGTGATGCTAAAATATGGAAGAAAGGGACTGAACTATTTCGGAATTTTAAAGTTGTCTTTAAAAACGTGTGCTCTGGTTTTGCTAGTTGAGCATCACAATAGCATTACACTGAACCACGTTAATTGTGACTCATTAGGGATGGCAGCATTAAGGAATATTCCAGCACTGGTTAGGATAGACTAAGTTATACAGCAGTAACAAACAACAGAGGTTTGTTTCACACTTGCGCCACATCTTGGGTCAGCTGGGGTCTCTGCTCTTTGTTACCCTCTTCCACTAACCAGGCGAAGGAGCTACTCCTCCCCGGACCATGGTTGGTTACTGTAATATCAGGGAAAGAGGAGTCACACACTGGCCGGAAAGGCTTTTGCCTGGGAATGCTACTTCTCACGTACTTTTTTTTGTCCAAGATGGATCATTTGGCCCAGGCTAATTCTAAGTTACATGGCTTAGCTTACCTGAATTACAGCACAGCTTTTCAAAGTCAAGGGTGTAAGACAGTGTATTAGGATACAGACGAAAATTTGAATATGTATACTTTATCCCACTTTATCCTTTAAATTTTTCTACATTTGTGTTTTTGGTTAATGATACTGTATTAGAAAGTAAAACATAGATTATTTTTAAGTATAAAAATCATGTATATCAGGAGTGTTCTTTTTCTTCCTGATTAAGTGCTTCATCAAAAAAGTTGAGGTCATTGTTTATACAGTAGATACAAATCTGCAATAAGCATATTGTACATAGAAACTGGGTCTCAGTTATGACCAAGGATAGTGCTTTTGGTTAAAATGTTACATGGAAAAGAGATGCAGAAGCTTTGAAAGTAAATTCTATTCTGTGTTAGCTAGGCCTCGGGGAGCTAGCTGACCACCCTCCCCTCAGTTTTCACTAAATGCTTGTTTAGGACTGTATTAGTCTGTTCTTGTATTGCTATAAAGAAATACCTGAATCTGGGTAATTTATAAAGAAAAGAGGTTTAATTGGCTTCTGCTTCTGCCGGCTGTACAGGAAGCATGATGCTGGCATCTGCTCAGTTTCTGGGGTGGCCTCAGGAAACTTACAGTCATGGGGGAAGATGAAGGAGGAGCCAGCCTTTCACATGGCCAGAGCAGGAGCAAGAGAGAGCAAGGGTGGAGGTGCCACACACTTCTAAACCAACAGATCTCGCAAGAGAACTCAGTCCTATTGCAAGGACAGTACCAAGATGTATGGTGCTAAACCATTCTTGAGAAGCAACCCCCATGATCCAGTCACCTCCCACCAGGCCCCACCTCCAATACTGGGGATTGCCATTCAAGATTTGGGTGGGGACGCTGATCCAAACCATATCAGGGACTCACTATTTTTTTTATATATATATATAAAATATATATGTATGTGTATATGTAAAATATATGTATATATGTGTGCATATATACACACATATAAAATATGTTATATATATTATGCATGTTATATATAATATGTCATATATATAATATATGTTATATATGTATGTTCATTTACTCCTCACAAGGACCCTATGAAATATTACTGTCTCCACTTTAAAGATGAGGGGATAGAGGCAGAAAGGGGTTAACTAACTTGCTGAGATCACACATTTAGAAAGGGCAGCACTGGCATCTGACCTAGTTGTTGAGAATGCAGAAACAATCTGAAAATGAGCTCTTGGAGTACAGACCCCTAGGAAGAGAGGGACGGCCTACATCACCAAATGCCATCCTTTCTGTTTTAAAGCAAGATATAGGAGAGCTATCAGACGTCTTAGATGTACGCCAGGAGGAAGGCGCCCCACTGCAAGAACCAGTATTATCTGAGTGGGCACCTCCTCCCAGCACTGGGTGTAAGTGGCTCAGTGCCATGGAGTTGTTGGGTAATAACGCTAGGACTGGCTTGATGACAGTGACTCACAGTAGAAAAATGTCCTTGCAACAGACCAAAGAACCCACTTTAATTTGCACAGCTTAGAATGGGCCACTGGTTGCCCTGCCAGAAGATCCCTGTACCAGCTGATTTTCATATCCACACACACACACACACACAAAAGCACCTATTTAAATATTGCAAATAATAGTGCATTGCATTTTTATTGTGCTTTATAGTTTACAAAGCACATTACAATGCTACTTTATTATTGTGAGTATGCTCCCAATATGATTTCACTTGCCTTCTCTCTTCTCACCTTTTTCTCATCTGTAGTTTCTTTTTCCTTTTCCTCATCTGTAGTTTCTTTTTCCTTTTCCTCTCAGCATCCCTGCCAACTTTCCCCACACTCCAGCTTTCTTCCTTTCATTTCTTCCTGCTCTTCTCTCTCCCTGCGAGTTGTGGAGGTGGTACCTTTCCCAAAGTGATCCCTAATTGAGTTTAGTCAGATGTCAGTTAAAGGCAACTGAGGGGAATGAAACAATTCTCCAAGGAACAAAAGAGTTGTAACATGGAGCTCCGGTTGTAAATAGCAGTTGCTATTTAAATCGAGTAAGAAGGATGGATTATTGTGCTTTAAGAGGGGGATGAAATGAATCCTGTATTTAAAGAGAGCCCAGGGAAAAGGGTTATCTGCGTCTCGCATCCCTGGCATCACTGTGTCTGCAAAACGTCTTTCACAAAGTTTTCTTTGCAGTTAGAGAACAGCCTACGAGAGAAATGCTCAAAGAAATACATAAACATGAGTACAAGGAGTGTGCAAACAGGTGTTGCACTGAGAGCAGAACCCAGATGGCGGCCCTTTGTCCTGGTTTCTTTATATAACTCAGCAAGAAGTTGAGGTTTAGAAAAGGCAGGTTTGAGGAAGTGCCGTCTGTAGCCTCTTAACTGTGGACGTCGCTGATGAGAACAGATCAAACTTTAGATGCCTTCCTTAGAAATTTTGTTGTTTTGAAGTCAAACTTCAATCACAATGAACAAATGTATTTGCATAAGAAGAGGAGGTGTATAGTACCCTGGCAGGAATTAAGACTAAAACGTGGGAGTAAAGCTGTAGATGCTTCTGTTGCTTTTCAACCAAGAGGCCACAGACACAGGCTGGGAGGCTGAGAGGGCAACCTGCCATTTGGCCAGCGCCACTTTGCGATTGTTATAAATACTTTATCATAGCTTGAGTACAGATGTGCCTTTTCAACGAAATACATCCTGAGTTATTTTGCAGAGGGTACTCGTTTCATAGGGTGACTGTAACAAACTAACACAAACTGTTACTAGGTGGCTTAAAACAACAGAAATGTCTTCTCTCACAGTTTTGGAAGAGGAGTTGGCAGGGTCACGTTCCCTCGGAGACTCCAGACAAATCCCCTCCTTGCCTTCTCCCGGCTTCTCATGGCTCCCAACAATGCCGAGCATCCCTTGGCTTACAGCTGCATTGCTGCAGTCTCTGCCTCTGTCGCTGTGTGGCCCCCATTCTGTGTATATGCCTGTGTCTCCTCTTATAAGTACACCAGTCATATGGGATTAGGGCTCACCTTAATGACTTTATTATAACTTGATTACCTCTGAAAAGACCCAATTTCCAAAAAAGATCACATTCACAGGTACTAGGGGTGAGGACTTAACATATCATTTGGTTGGGGGATACATAGTAATAGAATCTACACAGTTTTTAGTAGAAATGAAAATTAGGGCCAGGTGCGATGGCTCACGCCTGTAATCCTAGCACTTTGGGAAGCCGAGCTGGGCGGATCACCAGAGGTCAGGTGTTCGAGACCAGCCTGGCTAACATGGTGAAACCCCATCTCTACTAAAAATACAAAAATTAGCCAGGCATGGTGGCGCATGCCTGTAATCCCCACTACTCAGGAGGCTGAGGCAGGAGAATCACTTGAACCTGGGAGGTGGAGGTGGCAGTGAGCTGAGATCTCACCACTGCACTGCAGCTTAGGTGACAGAGCAAGACTCTGTCTCCAAAAAAAAAAAAAAAGGAAAAAAAAAAATTAGCAGCGACATGGTGACAACACCACCAAAATGGGAAAGAATAGAGTAGATTTCCAGTTCTGATTCTGTGTGCAGCAAACATTTCTGAAGTAGAACCTGAGTTAGCTCAAAAAGGCACCTCAGCTGTGGACTGGGCAGGAAATGGGTGTACAGTTAGTAAAACGCATTATTTTACTTTACTAACGTAGTACCAGATATTTAAGGCTAACAAATTCACTTTTGCACAAAAGAGGAAAAGCCTACCAGATTTTTAGTCTTGATTTAGACTTTACCAAACATTTCTAAAGGATAGGAAAAGTCCATATGAAGCTTACCTTGCGTTGCCAGGCACACACCTGGCCTCACTATCTGCTGCAGGTCTGGTTAACTTGTCTCTTGAGGTGGTCAGTGAGGATTTTGAACCAATAGTGAATGGAGGGACATTAGTATGTCATGTTAGGAAGTGGCTGAAAAATCCAGGGAAGGTGCTTTCGTAAAGGTTTGTGACTCAAACACCTGAAAACTAGTACTGCTGAAACTTTAACCATCCTTATTTAGAACATTTCAGGGACCAAGTGAGCAGCCTTCTAGATCTTTGAAAAAACGTGGATTTAAATGGAATTCCTCTGGGTTGAAACCAGAAGTACAGCTGATTTTGTTTTTATAGTTTGTGGGTGTTTGCCTTTTTCATCCCATCAAGTTTATTTAAAAGGTTGTCTTCTTGAGATCCTCCATTGGAAAGAAAATGCAGGGTTGAAAAATGGAACAATGTGGATGGCAGGTGAGAGAGGGTGCGTGAGGAAGGACCAAGTCAGGGCTCCTCCTCGATGCTGAGGGGCATGAAGAGGGATGGCCTGACCTTGCCCGCCTGCTGCCAGCCACTCCTGAGGTGGCTTTGGGGGCCTACTTAGGTTCTGCCTCAGACACACACAGAATCAGAACTGGAAACCTAGTTTATGTGTTACTAATAAGCCACTCCCAATTCTCTCTCTCTGTTTCTCTCTCTCTCTCTCAGAGACAGGGTCTACTCTGTCACCCAGGCTGAAGTGCAGTGGTGCAATCATAGCTCGCTACAACCTCTACCTCCCAGCTTCAAGCGATCCTTCCACCTCAGCCTCCCGAATAGCTGGGACTACGGGTGTGCACCACCACGCCTGGCTAATTTTTTTTTGTTTTTTGTAGAAACAGGATTTCACCATGTTGCCCAGATTGGTCTTGAACTTCTGAGCTCAAGCAATCCACCCACCTCAGCCTCCCAAAGTGTTGGAATTACAGGTGTGAGCCACTGCACCTGGCCCCTATTCTCCTTTATACCAAAGTGACTACAGTTGCCCCTCAGTAGATTGAGAGGTGCTTTCCTGTATGGCCTTTTTCAGAAGCATTGTAACATCAACTCATGCAGAGCTTAATTTAAAATAGACACTATGCTTTTACTTGTTTCCATCTATGATATTAGACTAATTGAAATGAACTTATAGGTCCTTTAAGGCAAGATATAGAGAAAGCACAAAATGAAATGTCTTATCTCCGAAGAGACTTCTTTTGGCATGTGGTAGTTATTTAACCTGAGAAAATTATACTTTAGTAAAATGCTTTTGGTTTCCTTAAAACTGTTGTTAGGGTTTGAATTGTGTCTCCCCCCTCCCAAATTCATGCCTTAAATTCCTAACCTTCCGTATCTCAGAATGTGACTTTATTTGGAGGTAGGGACTTTATAGAAGGAATCAGGTTAAAGTGAGGTCATCAGAGTGGGCCCTAACCCAATACAACTGATGTCCTTATTAAAAGGGAAATTCGGACACAGATAACACACGGAGGGAAGGTGATGTGAAGAGACGCACAGAGAAGACAGTCATCAGCGAGCCAAGGAGGGAGGCCTAGAACAGGCCCTTCCCTTCCAGCCCTTGGAAGGAACCAGCCCTGCTGACACCATGGTCTTGGACTCCAGCTTCTTGAACTACAAGACAGCGTCTGCTGTTTAGGCTGCCCAGTAAGTGGTGCTTTGGTACCGCAACCCTGGCAGATTCATACGCTATGTTTAGAAAGTGGTGTTTTGTGTTTTTCTAAATAGTTAAGGTTCTTAACCCAGCCAGGGACAGTGGCTCACACCTGTAATCCCAGCACCTTGCGAGTGTGAGGCAAGAGGATCGCCTGAGCCCAGGAGTTTGAGACCAGCCTGGACAACATAGGGAGACCCCGTCTCTATAAAAAAATAAATAAATAAATTAGCCAGGCATGATGGCGCACACCTGTAATCCCAGCTACTTGGGAGACTGAGGTGGGAGGATCTCTTGAGCCCAGAAAGTTGAACCTACGGTGAGCTATGATTGCATCACTGCACTCCAGCCTGGGTGACAGTGAGACCCTGTCTCAAAACAAAACACAACAAAACAAAACAAAAAAACTTAGCCAATGCAACTCTTGTTTCAAAAAGGATTCTTTGAGTTGTTTTATTTTCTTTTCATTGATCCCATCAGTTTTCTGGAGAAAGAAACTGAAAAAGCATTTGTGTCTTATTGGTGTTTGCTTCAGCACTGGATTGGATTGGGAATTTTCAGATTACTTATGAGCTCTTGACACCATGTCCTGTAGATAAACAATTATGAGTTGCCTGTACTCACCTACTACAGGGCAAGGCTGGCTCACCCACAGCAGTTGATGGCTTCATTCGAAGCAGTATAGCAGAGTTACCAAAAGGAGTTATTTGGGGCCAAGTTAGCAGCTTGCAGAAAGAGAATTAAGTCTAAACATGTAACTCTGACAAATAATGAGTCAATAGGTAGATAGATGTGTGGAGAATTTGCAAATGTTAGGAAAGGGATGTTTTCTCAAAGAAACAGAGCTTATGGTAGCATTTGCAGATTCTAGGCAGATGACATAAAAGATTTTGAAAGTTCTTAAGAGAACCACATTTCTTGGAAGAGCAGGAGGCGTGACATGGTGCATTTGGTTCTCTTCCCAGGAAAGCACCCCTTCTTTCCCTGCTCCTGACCCTGTGGGAAAAGAGGGCTATTGGCTCATTCCCAGCCAGGTTCTGCCGCTCTTTCTCTGTTTTTATTCTCCTGGATCGGTCCCTTAATTGTGTTTATCATCATTTCATCCTTGATGTTTCCCTGTGACTCATACTGTCCTCCTCATACTATTTGACAATGTCCCTGCCCCCAAGGATTACTTGATTTGCCATCTGCTCTCCTTTCTACAGCATTTCTCCTGGGAAACAGCTTTACTCACGGGCCTCCATTTCCACCCAGGTGTCGATGACAGCCCTCAGGTCCACATCTCCAGCCAGGACCTTGTGCCCATTCCCTAACCTGGCTTTTTTCTTGTTGCATATAGAACATTTCCTCTTTGTTGTTACTAATGCCTAAAATAAAATCTGCCCCAAACCGAGCTCTTCTGGCTGACCTGTGCTCTTACCGTCCGCAGCACCATTCTCTTAGGCCCTTTGGGGCATGAACCTTTGATTTAGCTCTTTTCCCCATTTGCTATTTCTCGTTCTGTCCTACTGGTCTTTTGGCTGTGTCCCTCTGTCTTTGGCCTTACCCATGAACTAGTGCAGGGTCACCTTGCTCTCTCCCCCTTCCAATTAATCCCATGCAGGCTCAGCCCATCCTATTGATTTCCATTCTCTTTTCAAAGTGGGTGATCGTCATTCACAATTCAACCTAGCAACTAGGAACTGGGTGCTGATTAGCAAAGACCATTAGCTCCTGACACTTCAGTAAATTAAGCAATTTCTTGCCTCAGAGTTTCAGTATGAATAGCTGAACACTGGACATTTCAACGTAGATATCCCGTTAGTGCTCTTAATTCAACTTGTTGAAAATAGATTCCATTCTCCCCTCCCCCAACCCTTTAACTCCACTTCCCATCTTCCTTCTCACTCATGGAGCCCCACTCCTTCTGACCCCCAAATGTGTTCTAGTCCCCTCTCTCCTTTGCTCTCACATCTCATCTGTCAGCATGTCTTACTTTTTTTCCTCTGCAGAGTCTTATATTTCTGCTGCTTCTTATTCTCTCAGGCAGTTCCTTTGTCCATGTCCTCCTTACCCCTCTGGACCAGCCTGCCCATTGGCTGAGAACCTGCCCAAGGTCCCTTAGCCCAGCTCTTCTTACTCAAGACCAGTTCTCTGCACTGACCCCCTATGCATCAGATAAGCAGCGGTTACCTCTTTAAATAGGTAAATGTATTTTATTTTAATCATTTCTTATGGTTATATTTCTCAAATGTCATAACCAGAAGATACAGAAATGAGAGATGACTTAGGGTCATTGTTGTTGTTATCCACTATTTTACCAGGTGACATATAGTCAGCTGTGTCCTGTAGTTTCAATCTGTCTTCCTTCACTTACCAGCCCTCATCTTTGCTTTGGCTGGTGTGGGGTTCATCTCATTGTTTGGTGATTCTAGTCTGAGAACCTAAAGAATGAAGAAGTTTGGCTGGTGGCATGGATTTGGGAATCAGGCAGACCTCAGTTCAAATCCCAGTCCTGCTAGCAGTGGCAAAGTGACTTTGGACAAATTAAAGCTCCATTTACTCATCTCTAAAACAGGCAAACGCTGTATTTTTGTTGTTTCGAGTAAACACCTGGAGTCTGACGTATAGACAGCAAAGGCAGTCAGGACAGTCACCTACCACTTGTTAGTGATGTGTTAGATGGCAGCCAGTGAGAGAGAAGGCGAAAGGAGAAATTAGGTGAGCGGCTGTCAATGGTTGGGTTTCCCCCCAGCTCTCTGAGTATTTAGAAATTACTTCTAGAAGATAGAAGTTATCAGAAGATGACAATTCTGGATAACTAGGTAGTTGTGTACACAGTGCATGCTGGTGGTTATTTATTGCGTTAGCATTCGTTATTGTATCGCCACCATGCAAACACACCTCAGTTGTCTCCAAGCAAAGCCTGAGCTTCCTAGGACAGAGACCGCAGTGCTGGCCGCTCCCACCATGAGTGTCGCTCTCCTGGTGGACTGAAGTACACCCAGTTCGCAGGATTGAGGCACCAGCCTTCTGCCCCGTCTTTCTAATTGCAGCTTCAGTCTTAGCTCTGCTGTCAAACCTTGCCTGACCACAACGCATAGTGACTCCTGCCTCTGAACTTCTAGTGTTTACTTTGGCAAGTTGTTTATGTTGCCTTAGAATTACCAGCTGTCCTTTTTAATTTGCATTGTACATGGCAATCCCCATGAGATTGTAAACTCCTTTAGGTCAGTGACGATGTCTTAGATGGCTTTGTGTTTCCTGTTGTGCTCAACCCTAGTCTTTTTTTATATAGAGGACCCGTAATACAGACTTGATGATTGATTTTATTTCAGATTTTTTTCTATTTCTTTCAAATGCCCAGTGCTGCAATCAGTAGTAATGTTATTGTCATTATTGACAAAAGAATTCTCTAGAGCTTGTGGTTGATCCTAAGCTGTGCTCTGGTGGAATATACTATATATTTAACATTACACAACTAGTGGATAAACAGACATTGATTGAAAATGGCATAAAAGCCCCAGGGACATTCAGTATACACTGTTTTGGAAATGTGTCATTTAGAATGGGCTAACCTGAAATTATCTTTGTACTCTTTGTGAAATTTAAACTTGATAAGCAGGATTATTAAAACTCTAGAATATTATTTAGTATGTCAATGAAGGAAACTTTCCGAGTACTTTTTGACCCCCTGAGGTATTAGATCACCATGTCATCCAGGGTTCTCAAGGGTTATACAGATGAACTCTTTTCTAGGTGTTTAAAAATGTCCATTTGGATGCATATTTCTAACATTCATATGTTTTTGACGTATTCTATAATTTTATTATATCTTATGTGCATAATCTATATTAGGCAGATATGGCATTTCATTAAATATGGGAATTCTTCCTTTGAGTTCTTTATTATGAAAAGAAAAAAAAAGATCTGTAGCATCTATTAAGTACTCATTATTCAGCCAGAGCATGTGTCCAAAAGATTTTAGGAAGTAAGGAAGTTAGTACCTCTTAAAATCAGGTGTTCATGATTCCATTCTCTTTAGTAATACAACTGGATTCTGAGCGGTAATCTGTTTTACATCTGCTAAACCCAAATTAAATATGATATACCGATAGAATTGGTGCCACTATTTTAGAGATCACCTCCCTGGGAATCAGAGCTTGAGCTTTGCTAGAATTCAGTGAAATTGAATTCAATTTTTTTGTTTTATTGTAGTTGAACCCTCACTCATCCTTGTAGTCTGATCTTCCAGTAGATAATTTATTTAGGGGTGGTGAAATGGAAAGGAAATGTACTCAGATGTGAAGCAACTTTTCAGTTCATCTAATTGTGAAATATAAAGTCATGAAGAAACTAAGTAAATAAGTGGGGAAAAATACACTAAATGAGCCAATCCCTTAACAAATATCATTTTTTAAAAAACTGTATGAGTTGGCCGAGTGCGGTGGCTCACGCCTGTAATCCCAGCACTTTGGGAGGCCAAGGCAAGTGGATCACCTGAGGTCAAGAGTTCCAGACAAGCCTGGCCAACAAGGTGAAACCCCATCTCTACTAAAAATACAAAAATTAGCTGGGCATGGTGGGGCACACCTATAATCCCAGCTACGCTGAAGGCTGAGGCAGGAGATTCACTTGAACTTGGGAGGCAGAGGTTGTGGTGAGCTGAGATTGTACCTTTGCACTCCAGCCTGGGTGACAAGAGCGAAACTCTGTCTCAAAATAAATAAATAAAATATAATTAAATTTTTAAAAAACTGTGTGAGTTAAGACTTCAAGAAATCATGAAGATTTTTAGGTATTCTTATTATTACATTATTTGTAGCCCTAGACAAATGAATTTCTCATTAACCGCTAAGACAAAGAGAAACCAAAAGGTGCATAGAATTAACATAGGTTTGAAGCCGGGCATGGTGTTATGCTCCTATAGTCCTAGCTACTTGGGAAGCTGAGGCAGGAGAATCATGTGAGCCCAGGAGTTCGAGGCTGCAGTGAGCTATGTTTGCACCACTGCACTCCAACCTGGGCAACAGGGAGTGAGATCCTGTCCCTAAAAAAAAAAAAAAAAAAAAAAGAATTAGATCTGGGTTTGAACTTCTGGGGTCAGGGTCTGATTTTTTTCACTTATCACAGAAGCTTAAACCCATCACATGACTTCCCAGTTTTAAAAGTAGGACCTTTGTGAGAATGAAAGTAGAGAGGGTGCTCTTAATAACTGAATTAGCCTAACAGGATAAGCATATGTCCAACTGGCAGTGGGATGTATGCTTACCCTGTCCATAAAACATCTGTCCTGGAGCCTGGTATGTACTTAATACTCAAGATTTTAAAACCTGGAGACTCATAAGTGTTTTAAGAATCCTGAGGAATAGCAGATAAAGTCAAGTGTAGCATTTTATAGACATAAATGGCATCTATAATCAAGGCTAGAAGGCAGATGTTTTAAAAATAGTATTTTGAAATGCAGACTTACTTATACAGGCTTTTTGTAAATGCAAAATGAGAATTTGAATAAAGTAACTAAAAGAAGGGTCAGAACCCTCATTGCCTTTAGCATATCAAAGTGCACTCTTAGTCTGATAACCTGTATTTGTTTCGGGCATGAGAGACTTTGTCAGCTTTATGGTAATAAGGAAAAATGCCTTACAAATAATGGACTTTAATTCTTCTAACTATAGGATATATTTTAATGTCAGTTTTATAGGTGCTATTTTTCATTCGTCATATGCAATGAAGAATTTATATATAGTTGTGTAATAGAAGTTGTTTTTAAATTTTAATAAATTTGTTCTTCAATGCTTTTTACTTGTCACTTCTGTAGCATCCACATGAACTCTTGTCTGTATAATTAACAAGCACGTAAGACCCCGTGCATATCTGAGTTTTGGTGTTTATGACTTCAGCCTGTTTATGAGACAGAGTAGTATGGTAATAGGCACGCTACTTGTTAAAAGCTTTAGTTCTAGGTTATGGTGACTCCCTGTCCTTTAGTGAATGAAAATGTGGCCATTTTGACAGATTTTACCTTGGGAGACCACTAAGGCTTTTGTGGAAAAGTCTGGGTCGGGTCACCCCTCTAGGAGCAGGTGTGGTTATGGCAGATTTATCCTACCGTAACCTCCTGGGTTCCTCTGGGCACGCTCCCCATGGGCTGAAAACCTGCCCTCCCAAGTACAGTAGCCTCCCTGGTCTCTCACCTAGGAGGAGTAAAGTTCGCCTTCTGTTTCAAGAGCCAACTAGGAAGTGCAGAGATGACTTAAAAAGTGATTGAGACTTTGCCATTGGATCAAACTGACAATGTGCATTAAGCCTCTGTTTTTCCTGAAAAGGGTATTGACAAATGAGGCGGGAAGTAGCCTTGACTAGTCCAGAGGTCAGTACAGAAAGAAATTAGAGGAGACATTTAGCTCTTGCTTTCAAGTAGAAAAAAAAATCAGGCCAGGCGCGGTGGCTCAAACCTGTAATCCCAGCACTTTGGGAGGCCGAGACGGGTGGATCACGAGGTCAGGAGATCAAGACCATCCTGGCTAACACGGTGAAACCCCGTCTCTACTAAAAAATACAAAAAACTAGCCGGGCGAGGTGGCGGGCGCCTGTAGTCCCAGCTACTCAGGAGGCTGAGGCAGGAGAATGGCGTGAACCTGGGAGGCAGAGCTTGCAGTGAGCTGAGATCTGGCCACTGCACTCCAGCCTGGGCGACAGAGCAAGACTCCGTCTCAGAAAAAAAAAAAAAAAAAAAAAATCGAGTCCCCCTCTGTACCCTCACTTTATTGTCCCCCACTTTAAGATCTGAATAAACAGAGAAGTAAATGTTGTGGGCTCAACTCTCTGAGAGCTAAACTAATCGGGAAGGAAGGTTTGTTCCAGAGAAATGCTCTCAAGGAGAAATGTTTGGAAATAAGTGTGTTGCCATAAGAATATTTTAAGATTAAGCTACAAAACCACCAACAGTGTCTTATTCCTTATGAAGATATTTCAGGGATTTAAAAAAGTATTACTGTTGAAGACTTTCTTTAACTATATCTTATTTGAGCATTTTGCTGCCTGAAGCAAAGTGGCCTCTGCTACAGAACAAAGGTAACACGTCTGCACTGGCCGTTGGGTCCAGTCGTTGGAATAGTGGCTGTTGACCTCATAAAGGGGCAGCAGGGGCCACACCAGGCCAGGCCGGAGTCTGAGGCAGCTGGCCGTGGTGCAGGATGTTTCCAGCCATGCAGGCCTCCTCTCTGATCCTGGGCATCTGTCACCAGAGGCAGCCAGTGATGATTTCCACAATTTTATGACCCTTGGCTGTCATCCCAATAACAAATAAGTCATAAGCCACTCTCTTCCCCTCTGTAAAATTCCACTTCCGCACCCTGGACAGCCTTTCCACCAAGATCTTCTTGAAAGAGTGAAAACACCTTCTTTATGTATAAACAGCATATTTCTGCTGTTGCCTTCTCTGACCACCCCCTTCCAGGTACTTAAAGACTGAAAAATAAGCAGCAGGCTGGAGGCTGGACATGAAGGGATGAAGGAAATGGCTGTTTTGCTTTGTCTCTTCAGTGGCTAAGTTACTGAAAGCCAAGTTAATTGGTCATTTCTATGTTTTATACAACATCTAGAATAATATGGATATTCACTTGATACTGATAAATAGGGAATAGCCATATTCTGTGTTGTTCTTGAATAAGGGGGATGTTGAATTGAACAAAAAGAACAGTGGGAAGAAATGGGTGAAGTACGAATTCTGAACAAGCAAGCCAGAATAGTCTTGTCAGGCACGAGGATTCCTACAGATGTGCAGTCACAGTGTGTAGGTGGAGGTCGGAGTTCAGGGTTGAAGCAAGAAGGAAACACCCTTCAGCAGATCCATGGGCGCAGGGTGGAGGTGGGGCTCCGAGCAGGTGCTGGGTGTTAGCAGAACTGCCCCTAGGAAGTCGGAGCTGAAGTCAGATGGTGCATATGGTAAGTGCTGTAGGAACAGAGAGTTGGGAATGATCACTGGGTTAGAGTGGTCTGGAAAGAGAAGGAATCTAAGCTGGCTGGTCTTTGGATAAGTTGAGAAAAGCAGCAAAGGCATGCCAGATAGAGGAACAATGTAAGAGTGTGAAGGTAGAAAGTATAAGAGACATTCTAGAAACGGCGAATAGACCAGCTTCATTCAAGTTGAGCACCCAGGAAGATTGGTAGAGCTGGAGCTAACAAGATTGTTGGAATCAACATGTAAAGGTGTTGAGTTCTCAGCTTTATCTCCTTGACACTAGGGAGCCACTGGAAGTTTGGAGAGGGAAGTGGCATGCTCAGAGATGTTTTAGAAAGATTAATCTGGTGGCCAAATATAGGCAAATTAAAGGGAGACAGAGTGCTCAGGTAGATGAGATGTCTGGATTTGCTTTAGTCCTACTGGAAAGTGATAAATGCATTCACTATGGAAGTGGCAGCAACAGCAGAAATAAAGAATTGGATGCAAGAGGTGTTTTGAAGGAAGGAGAAATTAATAAGGCTTAGCACCTTTTTGTCTATGAACATAAAGAAGAACCATCATAGTTCATAGTTTTGGAGCCAAGTGACTAGAAAAATATTTTATGAACAGTCATGGAGATGTTAGGATGGAGGGTGAGATTTTTAGGAAAAAATAAGGGGTTCAGCTTTGGAAGCGCATCTTTGACATTGTAGCAGGAGGTAGCAATATATCACTGTAACCTCTGAGGGAGAGCCCAGCCTGTGATAAACATGTGGGGGTCACCTACACAGAGGGTGACGGCTTAAACTGCTTGAATGGATGATATCTGCCGGAGAGAACAGAGTCAAAACGGTGGAAATGCCAACATTTGAAAGGAGGAAGAGGGCTGGGTGCGGTGGCTCACACCTGTAATCTCAGCACTTTGGGAGGCCGAGGCAAGCGGATCACTTGAGGTCAGGAGTTTGAGGCCAGCCTGGCCAATGTGAAACCTGTCTCTACTAAAAACATAAAAATTAGCTGGGCGTGGTAGTGCACACCTGTAGTCCCAGCTGCTCGGGAGGCAGAGGTTGCAGTGAGCCGAGATAGCACCACTGCACTCCAGTCTGGGCGACAGCAAGACTCTGTTCCAAAAAAATAATAGTAATGGAGAAAGAGGAACCACCTGAGCACACAATGTACAATCAGACACGGGAGGGGGAGGTTACAGATTCACTGAAGTCCAGATAACAGCATCAAGAAGGAAGTTGTGGTCAGCAGTATCAGATGTTGCAGAGGTTAAGAAGAACGGGCTGAAACAAGGCCATTGGATTAGGCAATTAGGAAGTCATTTACCTTCAAGAACACGAGCCTATAGTGCATTAACGAGTGGGGGGGAGATGGATTAAGATGTGGGCATTGAAGAAAAGGGAGCATAAACCATTGATCACAGGTGAGAGGAGGGAAAGAATTAAGAGGGGGGAATGCGGCTGTTACTCCTTTTGCCTTCCACATTGGGCTTTTGTGTGTGCACACGCATGAAGGCAGAAGAAAAAGATGAGGTGATTGATTCATTTGGCCAGCCATATTAAGTTCCTACTGAGTACTTGGATCCAATTAAGTGCAGGGAGAAGTAGAAAGCTACGAGAGAAAGAACAGTGGTGGAAGCAAGTTCAAGAGAAAATGGGACAAATACGGATCATGAGAATCGGGAACTTTTTTAGTATTGGAAAAAAGCAACACCTCTTTCTCTCAGACTGGAGAGAAGGAATGAAGGATGGAGGATGATGTAGATTCAGGAATGTTCTGAAATGAAGAAGGAAATAAAGGAGGAAAGTAAGGCTGACCTCAGGCATCTGGACAAAGTGGAAGTTGGGTCATTACTGAGAGAGAATGCGGGCTAGGGTGATGGTCGATGGAGTGGAAAGCATGTTAAATAACCACTCTAGGTAACGCCAGGGGCTCAGAGAGACAGGAACACTAGGTTAGCCAACCACCAGCAGGGCTTGCAGACGCTCCACTTCCTTGTGGCTTCTGTGAGAAATGTTTGTTGACTGTGGCTTAGAAGATGGGCAATGTTTGTTACTCTTTTAACTTTTAAGGAGTTATCCTTCTTCATCACCTTATTATTTTTGCTTAATACATTTTCTATGAATTTTTGTTTCAGTGTCACCATAATTTGTACAAGTGTTCCAGAATAATGGTCTTATAGGTTTCTAAGTTTATCTAAATTGTGGATGAGATGTTGGTATGAAATAATAGTACTTTTGGTCAGACATGATGGCTCACGTCTGTAATCCCAGCACTTTGGGAGGCTGAGGCAGGTGGATCACCTGAGGTCAGGAGTTTGAGACCAGCCTGGCCAACATGGTGAAACCCCATCCCTACTAAAAATTCAAAAATTGGTCGGGTGTGGTGGCACGAGCCTATAATCCCAGCCTTGGGAGTCTGAGGCAGGAGAATGACTTGAAACCTGGGAGGCGGAGGTGGCAGTGAGCCGAGATCGTGCCCTTGCACTGCAGCCTGGATGACAAGAGCGAGACTCAGTCTCAAAAAACAACAACATCAACAACAACAAAAAATAGTACTTTCTAGAGAAATGTATTGATATATGAATTTAGCAGGAAAAGTGAGTGAACTGTGCCACAAATTGTGCTACCCAGTCCCCACCAGTAAGGCTGTAATGTAAATGTAAAGTAAATGTTTTACGCTGTTGAAATGAAAAATATCAGACCAACTGCTGATCCACTCAACCCTACCGAATTCATTTACGGTGACAAAGATGCCAGGTGGTAATTAGAATTAGGGTTCATCCAGGATCCAGAAGATCCTGAGTGGCCTGGTGTTGGGGCCTGTTTGGGAAGATGTTTCCTCAAACCAGTGAACCTGACAGGGTCTGTCCACAAGGCTGAGCTGATTATGTGGGCAACAAAGTATGTGACAGTTAGCATAGCCTCCTGAGTTTCAGTAGGAAGCAACCCAGGGAGAACTGAAGAAGAATCCATTTCTGTCACAAATAATGTTTATTTTAAAAAATGATGACTTATGTCCTGATATTGGAATTCTGTTTCTGAGTCTCAACTGTGTTGCTGGCACCTAATGGTGGCAGGTGGCACCCTGGAACCACTTGGTTCCATAAACTCAGTGACCAGAACGTGCTTCTGGGTGGAATAGATTGACTTTTTCAACCTTGTTTTCAAGTGGGAAGGAAACATTCTGTGTGGCCCAAACCAAGATGAGAACTGAAGGGGATCTGTTGAGTTTACTTATACCAAGCTGAATCCGATACTTACTTTTCGTTTTCCTTTCCTTGTAGGTATGGCCTCACATGTGCAAGTTTTCTCCCCTCACACCCTTCAATCAAGTGCCTTCTGTAGTGTGAAGAAACTGAAAATAGAGCCGAGTTCCAACTGGGACATGACTGGGTACGGCTCCCACAGCAAAGTGTATAGCCAGAGCAAGAACATTCCCCCGTCGCAGCCAGCCACCACAACCGTCAGCACCTCCTTGCCGGTCCCAAACCCAAGCCTACCTTACGAGCAGACCATCATCTTCCCAGGAAGCACCGGGCACATCGTGGTCACCTCAGCAAGCAGCACTTCTGTCACCGGGCAAGTCCTCGGCGGACCACACAACCTAATGCGTCGAAGCACTGTGAGCCTCCTTGATACCTACCAAAAATGTGGCCTCAAGCGTAAGAGTGAGGAGATCGAGAACACAAGCAGCGTGCAGATCATCGAGGAGCACCCACCCATGATTCAGAATAATGCCAGCGGGGCCACTGTCGCCACTGCCACCACGTCGACTGCCACCTCCAAAAACAGTGGCTCCAACAGCGAGGGCGACTATCAGCTGGTGCAGCATGAGGTGCTGTGCTCCATGACCAACACTTACGAGGTCTTAGAGTTCTTGGGCCGAGGGACATTTGGGCAAGTGGTCAAGTGCTGGAAACGGGGCACCAATGAGATTGTAGCCATCAAGATCCTGAAGAACCACCCGTCCTATGCCCGACAAGGTCAGATTGAAGTGAGCATCCTGGCCCGGTTGAGCACGGAGAGTGCCGATGACTATAACTTCGTCCGGGCCTACGAATGCTTTCAGCACAAGAACCACACGTGCTTGGTCTTCGAGATGTTGGAGCAGAACCTCTATGACTTTCTGAAGCAAAACAAGTTTAGCCCCTTGCCCCTCAAATACATTCGCCCAGTTCTCCAGCAGGTAGCCACAGCCCTGATGAAACTCAAAAGCCTAGGTCTTATCCATGCTGACCTCAAACCAGAAAACATCATGCTGGTGGATCCATCTAGACAACCATACAGAGTCAAGGTCATTGACTTTGGTTCAGCCAGCCACGTGTCCAAGGCTGTGTGCTCCACCTACTTGCAGTCTAGATATTACAGGTAAGACTGTCCACACGGAGACAGGAGTGGCACTCACAGAAAATGTGCAGCCTTAGTCACTGTGGTGAGATAAAATTATATGTCTACAGTTCTTACCTTCAAGTGATCTTAATGTACTTAGGAAATTAGGACATGTGCACATTGCGATGTCAATTAGAAGTCACATTAGAACGGAGCCAGGTAAGATCCGTGGCATAGGCATTCAGTTTTGGAAGGGCTCCCTGGGACCTGGGGTGCAGAGCAGAGGCGAAGCAGAGGAGTTCCGTCCTCCCAGATGGGTAGGATCCAGGCAGGTGGTGGAGAGAGAGGGACGTGCCATCCACAGTCCACAGTCACACTAGTAGGAATTTACAGGAGACAAGAAGGACACCCGCCTGGCCAGAACAGTTTGTGAGTGGTGGGAGATGTAAGTGAAAGGACGGGTTGGAACCAGGTCACTGGGGGTCTTAAATGTCAGATCAAGGAATTTCAACTGTGTCCTCAAACCCAGAGCAAGTCCTGGAAACCTTGAACAACATAAGGTAATGGGGTGAAAAGGATGTTCTGAGAAGGTTCCTTGTCTATCCATGAGCAGAAGGGCTGGAGGAGGGGAGAGACTAGTCTGGGGCCAGCTGGCTGGCTCCGGTGGTGAGGTGACTCCAGGCTTGGGTCAGGATGATGGAGGAATGATAGTGTCTGTGGCAGGGAAGTGTGTTCAGTCATGGACTCACACATGCAGTCATTCAACAAGCTTTGATTTTACTTCTAACATGTGCCAGGCACAGTGCTAGGTATAGGGATGTAGACAGGGCCCTTGCCATCCTGGGGTATCTGGAAGCTTTTTAGGGACCCCTGTATGCAGTCAGGATTGGAACCGCTGCCGACACGGAGCTGAGATGGGAGTGCTGGCTTTGGAGTCAGGAAAGGCCAGAGTGAACCTGGTCCCTCCTCTCCTAATTGCCTGATTTCTCTCCATGCCTTCATTTCCTAACCCATGAAGTGGGAGAAATCCTCTCATCAGCCTCGTGGGCGGCTGGGGGGTAACACGGCTGTAACATGGCTTAGGTGCGTCACTCCGTGGCTGGCCATGGCAGGTGTGCAGCAGGGAGGCAGCAGGGATGGAACGCAAGACCCTGCTCTGTGGAACCAGCCTGGGCATGTGTTTGGGGTGGTGCCGAACAGTCCGGTAGAGATAGAAGTCACAAGAAAGAAAACTGAAACTCCCATGAGAAGACGGGATGGATGCACATTTAAGAGCATGCCATGTAGGCAGGAAAACCAGGGTCCCTGGAGGCCATCCTGCTGAGACCTCCTGCCCCACACTCGCTTGAGGGTGTGCTTTCTCCATGCGCCTTTCAAGGCCACAGAGAGAAGGCTGGAACATGCCCCAGTGCCGTGTCGACACAGCTGACCTGTCACCCATTCCTGGGGCTGACCTGGGCCAGCTTCCCCTTCTTGCTCCCTGCCTGGGCCCCCAGCCTGGCTGCAGGCAGAGCTGTTGCAAGTCTCCTCCCAGCCCCTCCCTCAGCCTGCTGGGCACCAGGCCCTCCTTCCCTGGGAGAGCAACAGCCCGTCCGCTCCGGTCCCCAGATGCCCTCCCACCTTCCACCCCGTCTCCTTTCATCCTAATCCTGAGTCACACAGGAGGTTTTGAGGCCTCTCCACCTATGCTGTTTCTTTCTTCCCTCTTCCCTTTAGGAGACATTTCCTGAGTTAGAGCAGCTCTCTGCAAGCCTCTTCTCTGCCCTGCCCTGAGGATTCCTTTCCTACTCATTTCCTATGTGCAGGAAAGGTCTCTGCTGGCCTGTGCTTTCGCCACCAGGCCCTGTGTGGACAGACAGGTCTACTGCTGCCCCTCCACTTCCTCTCCACTCCCTCCTCCTGACCATGCTATCCACTCTCTGCCCGCTGGCCCCAGAGCCAATGGCAGGGAGAAGTAAGCCCAGGGCAGGAGCCCCCAAGAAAGGTGGGCACCTCCTTGTGTCCAGAGGAGAAAGATGGGCAATGGTTGAGTGAATCTGGAGGTTTGGGTGCCCGGTACCGATAGCACATGTTCTCTGTAGAGAGTGCCTGGGCCTCTGAAAGCCAGCTCTGGTGGCCATGCTGGGTACCAGCCCCTCTGGGGTCTCGCTGGTGCTGTGCTGGCTCTCCGTTACCCCACACGGGAGGCCATTGTGCCACTTCATATTTAGGTTGGTAAATTCAGCATGCCAAAGGCTGGCTCTTTCTAGTTCTTGGCCTGAATTCAGGGTGAAGAGCCCCTGACTTGGCTGCTAGGGCTTTTATTTAGTTCATCTGAATTGCTGCATTATGAACACATACCAGTGTTATTAAAATGTACTAAAAGCTAGCATGGCAACTTGTAAAAAGACTTCAACAAACTCTGTTTAAAAGGCAGCACATCCTTAGAGCAAAACTTGGTGAATCAAGTAAGCTGAATTGGGGATTCTTAAGACCCGCTTGTCATCTTGCCTTCTGGTGCCCACAGGACACTTCCTGGAGCCCTCCCTGCCCATCCCCTTGGACTCTGCAGTTTTTCTTTGCTTTCCTGCCTGGTGCTGGTGCCTCTAGTGCTGAGGAGACAGGCCGCAAAGTCGGGGATCCTAGCTCAGGAAGCCTGCGGCAGCAGTAGGAGGTTGCCTGTGAGGGCTGGGGAGGGCTGACTCCTTCACCTGGACTCACGACGATCCTCTCCTGCCCCACTCTGTGGGTGAGATCAGGCCTTTTGGACGCCTCTGGTGGGTGTGGCAGGCTGGTTTGCTGGCCGTTCCTGGGGCCCTCAGGAGCCCTCTTCTCCCCACTTCGTGACAGGCACAGTCACATCTGGCCCCTGTATCCCCACATCCCTCTGAAGGACCCTCTGCTTAGTTGTGATAGCATCCTCTTTTCACCCCTGAAATCACCATTGCCTAAAATTCTGAGCAGGAAGGCCTCTGCCTCCTTTCTGTGGTCACCTTCAGGCCCTCGCGTCAGCCTGCCTATGTCCATCCCTGGTTCCAAGGATACGGTTAGCAGGAAAGGCAGCCTCTCTTCTGCCTGAAATGAGGCTTCATTTCTAAGTTGGCTCAATGTTCTGTTTCTCCCTCAGGCCTTGTCTGAGCCCTGCAGTGGTTTGCCACCATATAGATCGATCCGAGTTTTTGAGGACAGTCTCTAGTGCTCTGCCTTTGTTCGTCCCAGCTGTGTGGGACAGCCAGCTCTAGGCCACGTTTATCAAGTTGATTTTCCTGATGGCTTTGCCTCTTATTAGGAAAGAGAGGGGACAAGAAAAGCTCTTTAATTGTCCATCGTTAAGGCCCGTGTCCCAGAAGGAAGATGCTTTCAGCTGCATCTGCATCTTGAGAGAATGGCTGTGTTTGAGCCACCTGGGCTGGGGAAGTCATTGCATGCCGTGCATCCAGCCTCCCGGCAGGTTGGCCTTCATCCTGCAGGTGGTGGGTGGGGACTTTCTCCCCTCGGCCCCCTGTATCTGAGCGGGGCACATTATCATCCCAGGACATCTGACTTTCAAAAGGTAGAGTACTTATGTGTCCCTCTGTCATTTTACATGGGACTGGGCTAAGTGTCTCATCCCACCATTGTCCCCGCCTAGTGACACAGAAATGGTGTGAGACAAGGATATGTTATCCTCACCTGGGGGACTTGGCAAAGGAGGTGGTGTCCCCAGAGCCAACTATTTTCCCCAGCTCTCAGGCATGTGCCTGGCTGCAGTGGCTGTTGGTATTCTGTGAGGCAAGCCCACTGGTGTGTTTTTCAGGAAACAAAGGCTGCTTTTTAAGTTTTTTTCTTGAGTCTGAAGCAGGGGTATTCCCTTCCAACTCGAAGGTCGGTTATGTAGTTAACTGTCAGCTGCCCGGGTTCTCAGGTTTTACTGTGCACAGGAATCACCTGGAGAGGTTGCTGGGAACAGATTCTCCCTGGGAGTGCCCTGGGAGAAAGTCCACACCCACCACCACCGAGACTTGCCTCAGAGAACTGGAGGTGAGCCAGGCAGGGGGTCTTAGGACCAGTCTTTGAGAAACACTATTCTGAGGGACAGAGGGATTTTCTTAATGGTGTCACCGTTCAGGTATTCACACCCAAAAGAATAGAGTTGTAGGTAGTCGTTGCTTTTATTACTTCACCTTGGGCGCCCCTGCCCTTTCCTTATTTAATTCTACGTTGATGCCAGTTCATTTTGTTTGTTAATTTTTTTCTTTTTTCTTTTTTTTTTGGAGCAAGCAGTAAATTGGTACTGGGGTATTTCCATTATCAGCAAAACCAGCAAACTAAAAATAAGACCAAATATTAAACTCCACTTTCAGGAAAAACACAAACAAAAACACATGCCATTCAGGTAAAGAGTAATCAGTGATTAACATATATGCATTTTTTTTGGTTTCTGCTCTGGATTATTCAAAATATTCTTGTCTAGACTTTTTTGAAACACGTAAGACTGTTACCAGGACCCAAAAATTGAACATGAAAAATAGCAAATAATCCACTTTTTCAGAATAATCTAACGTTTTTCTTTTTTTTTTTTTTTTTTTTTTGAGACAGAGTCTCGCTCTGTCGCCCAGCCTGAAGTGCAGTGGCGCAATCTCGACTCACTGCAAGCTCTGCCTCCCGGGCTCACCCCATTCTTCTGCGTCAGCCTCCTGAGTAGCTGGGACTACAGGCGCCCATGACCACGCCCAGATAATTGTTTTGTATTTTTAGTAGAGATGGGGTTTCACCGTGTTAGCCAGGATAGTCTCGATCTCCTGACCCACCTGCCTCGGCCTCCTGATCCACCTGCCTCAGCCTCCCAAAATTCTGGGATTACAGGCGTGAGCCACTGCGCCCGGCTTTTTTATTTGTCTGATTCTTTGGGGTGCAGACACTGTCTTCAAGTTGATTTCATGGTGGTTTTAGATGGGAGTATGTATTATTCCATTCTTGCATTGCTGTAAAGAGCTACCTGTGACTGGGTAATTTATTTTAAAAAAGGTTTAATTGACTCACAGTTCTGCAGGGTGTATAGGAAGCATGGCTGGGAGGCCTCAGGAAACTTACAATCATGGAGGAAGGTAAAGGGGAAGCAGGCACGTCTTACATGGCTGGAGAAAGAGGAAGAGAGAGGTGGGTTAGGTGCCACATGATTTTAAACAACCAAATCTCATGAGAACTCACTATCACAAAAACAGCAAGGGGGAAGTGTGCCCCCATGACCCAGTCACCTTTCACCAGGCCCCTCCTCCAACATTGGAGATCACAGTTCAACATGAGATTTGGATAGGGACACAGATCCAAACCGTATCAGGGTGGAGATTAATTTTCAGTTCAATTCATCAGACATTCATTACTGAGTGTCCTGTAGTAGATACATGCTCCAGAGTGCAGAGGGTAAGGCATGATCCCTAATCTTGCAGAGTTCACAGTCTCTTTGAGGAGATGGAAAACACAAACCCACTGCCAACACTGTAATTCTGATGCTTCAATATTTTAAATGTTTGGTCATTCAACAGAGATTTATTGTGAACCTACTGTGTGCCAGACTCTAGGGAAACAATGATGAGCAAAGCCAGTTCAAGAAATTAAGTCAGTGAAAGATTTTGCAAGATGGGTTAATAGGGAAGTTAACATGAGATAGGGATGGGGAAGACTAGGGGTCGTGGAGACTGGAATAAATAAGGGAAGATGGGAGAAATGATGGTGACTCCTTAGACATTGACACCTGGCGGGAGTCGAAGGCCTGTACCCGTGAGTGAAGCCTGACAATAGAGAGTTTTGAATACAGGCTTGAGGGGCTTGGGTTGAGCCAAAGTGCCAGTGCTGAGAGCCATTGTAAATTCTTGAACAAAGGAGAAGTTTAATGAAAATTAATGATGGTATAAATCAATTGGAATGGCAAAGAAAAAAAAAAGTTGTGGGCATGTGGGGAGAGCCAGAGGCTAGGAGACAACTGTTGTTACTCAGGAATGAAGGGACGAGGCCCTAGATTATAATGGGGGGTTCTACCCCCCTCATAGTATGAATGTGGACATTGTTAGTGCATTTAGCTTTTCCGATGGTTTGATTGCAGAATTGACTTAGAGGGAATAGCTTTTTGTTTGTTTTGCTTTCTTTTGTTTAATGACCTTGCTGTCTCTAAGGCTCACTTCTGAAGCTCCAATCTTTCAGAGCCTAGTTTCAAATCCCACCACTGCTATAAAGAAACAGGCTCTGAAAGGAGAGACAAGAGACCTTAGAACCAGTCCTAGCCCTGCCCCAAGCTAACTGTGTTCCACTGAGTCATGGTCAGTAGAATGTCAGCTGTGACTGTCCACACTCCTCCATCTGGATCCCATTATGACCAGGGCCTGTGTTTACGAGGCGGTTGGCCAGAATTGGTGGTTCAGTCTGTGGCCAGGGAGCAGTTTTCTCTCCTGTGGGCTGACCTTGGCCTCATTAGCTGAAACTGGGAACCCTCCATGATCCCCTGATCAACAGAGAACAGGGCATATTCTAAAATGCCATGCCCTGGGCTGGAAATGTCAGTCATTTCAAAAAAGGGGCATAGCTTTATAAAGCCATAAATATAAGTCATTTCAAAAACTGCATAGCTTATGCAGATTATAGCGTATAGAAAGTGACTGACTAGGCCGGGCGCGGTGGCTCAAGCCTGTAATCCCAGCACTTTGGGAGGCCGAGACGGGCAGATCACGAGGTCAGGAGATCGAGACCATCTTGGCTAACCCGGTGAAACCCCGTCTCTACTAAAAAATAAAAAAACTAGCCGGGCGAGGCGGCGGGCGCCTGTAGTCCCAGCTACTCGGGAGGCTGAGGCAGGAGAATGGCGTGAACCCGGGAGGCGGAGCTTGCAGTGAGCTGAGATACGGCCACTGCACTCCAGCCTGGGCTACAGAGCGAGACTCCGTCTCAAAAAAAAAAAAAAAAAAAAAAGAAAGTGACTGACTAGAAGTTAGGTTTGATTGAAAACAGGGGCCCTGAAAGCCAAGTGCATCGCAGGCATGAACTTTTAAAATTAATTTGTCTTTTACTAATAGAAACAACAGGAGAAGGTTCTAGTTTGCACTTGAAGATATGAAGTGAAATATTCAACCCACTGACAACTTCATTTGCCCAGGCAGACTGTTATAAATACATATGTGTATGCGTTTCGGGTTGCAGCTTCTCTTCTGAAGAGAAGTAATCAATAAGTTATCTAGGCTGTTAGGTTATCTTCAAGTTTCCCTTATTCATCTCCGGGACCTTCAGCTGTTTGGTAAAATACTTTGCAATTAAAATTTCTCTTAATAAGTATTATTATATAATTATAAGTATGAAATAACTGAACTGGAATGCTCTGTGTATACTGCCCTGGTACTGCAGTCCCCTCTTCATGCACACACATATATGCACACACACAGACTCAGGTGACACAGTTTAAGCCTATGCATGACATGCAGGCATAGGTGTGCTTATGAGAACCATGGTGACCAAGAAGCTGACACTCAGCCCTCCATACAGAGCTACTGATAATGCACACACACCCACATGCCCACAAGGCACACACACCAAGCATGCGTGGACATGCAAGGGCACACGCACACACTTAAAGACATGAAAATACCCCAGTATCCCCAGAGACTAAGGGCCCGAGTGCAGAAGCGGTGTTCATGCCCTGGAAACTTGGCCCAGTTTTCTGCCTTGCCACAGAGCTGCCAAATACATGTCCCTAACCTGAGGACAGTAGGGCCAGAACTACTCTTGGGCTCAAGGTAGAGACCAGTCATTTTCCAAGTGGGATCTGAGTGCCCTCCTGCCCCATCATGACCCAGGGTACTTGCTGAAACAAACCTAATGAACCGGCCCTTTGGGGGTGGGGGCCAGGTGACATACATTTGGACAAGCTCTGCAGCAAATTCTTAAAAACACATACACAGTTTATTGAGGTATGATTTACCTACAGAAAGCTGCACATACTTAATATCCACGGCTTGATGGATTCGGGGCTAAGTATATACCCATGAAACCACCACAGCCTATGCCATAGGCATATCCATCACCTCCGAAAGTTTCCTCTGCCCTTTTTATTTATTTTATTATTATACTTTGAGAATTGTTGCTTGGATGGCATGGGCTCCAGAGTGCCAGCCTACAGGGCTGTGCTGTAGACCCTGTGGAGGTCAGAGGGTGCAGCCAGCATGACAGCCTGGCATCGAGCTGTCTGTCTGTTTCCCAAGTGGTTGAGAGCCCCTCTACAAGGCCCGTTTGTCAGATTCCCTGTGGTCAGACCCTTTATGCCCTCCGGGGGAAGGGGGGCAACAGAGGAGATCCAGAATAATTGGGGGGTACCATAGGAGGGGTTATGTGGGTTGGTGAACTGGCAAGCAGTGGGTGGTTAGGAGGGGGAAAGGCTGGAACTTGGTGGGAATGAGAAAGGTGAACAGCAGAAGAGACATGAACGTGCCTTCCTTCCTGCATGATTTACGATGGATCGCGCACTCACTGCCAAGGAGCTTCTGAACCCTCCCTGTAGCCACAGCTGGGTGTGGAGCTGTAACTCTCATGTATGCATCCAACAGGTAATTTTTTGAATTCCGAAGATGTGCCATACACTGTGTTGTGCTGAGGTCTCAAGATGTGAGTAGGAGTGCCCTCGGCTATGCAGTATCTGTCCCCAGTCTGCGATGGAAGAGGCTGTCCCAGGGTAGACAGCCAGCCCCCACTGTCCTGGCCCACCCTGGTCTCCCAGCTTGAACATCTCTCATTAATTGAGAAGGCGGACTTTGTCACCTCGAATCATTTTGCCAGTTCCTCCGGCTTTTAGAGCCACTAGCATGTCTGAGTCCTAGACGCTGCCCTGTGACAGCATGTCCCTGCGTTGCAGCAGTGCAAACAGGGCCACCCTTCTCTCGCTCACCAGTCTCCCCTGCAGGGTCTTATGGAGGGTGATCGAAGCCAGCAAACCCGAGGCCAGTGCCGGATGAGCCTCAGGGCTTTGCGGGTATTTGGCTTGTGGCCCTTGTTCCGGGACAGATTGAGATGGTGTTGTTATGGAAGCAACTGTCTTTCAGATTTCCCCAAGAGCAAGGGCCTGGGTGCAGATCGCCTGTTTGGGAGATGATTACAGGCATAAAGGAATCGGGACAGTGATGCTGAGAGGAGTAAGCCCCATGATCCTGGGCTGATATACACACAGGTCTCCATCCCGCCTCCGAGGAGCCTGCCCGAGGCCTCCAGGAATGTGCCTGGGAAGGGCCAGAGGCCGGGGCTCTGGTCACAGGGGTTGAGGGCTACCCCAGGGTGTTAACTCCCCTGTGTCTTTGCTTGGGCAGAGCTTGTGCCAGGACTGAGGGGGCTCGAGCAGGGTCAGAGGTGGCTTTGAAGCAGAAAAGCAAAGGGATGCAAGGTGCACTGGACTGAGGCCACAGTGTGGCTGAATCGGACAGAGTGTGAACCACAGTGTGCCGGGGCGTCACTCTTTGCCCTTCCCGCCAATCACATGTGTGGCATTTGTAAATGGAAAGGGAATAAAAGCAAAATGCCTTTATAGGCAAATCTGAGAACTCAGGCTAAGAATTCACAGTTGAGCTCTAAACGTTGTTTTGGAGGAGTTGGGGATCTCCACCTCCCGTGTGAGCAGGCAGGAGCCAGGCTGGGCTCTGAAGTAGAACTCTGGAGCAGGGGAGGGGCTGAAAGCCGAAATACAAGCTCGCCACAGCAACAGTGGAAGTAGGTGGAGCTCAGCTACTCTCTCCCATGTTTTCTCCCTTCATGCTTATTAAGTGTTGCAGACACCATTTCCTAAGGCTCATCCGTGGAATGAATGAATGAATGACCAAATGCCTACATGGATGAATGAATGATATGAGCAGCCTCACATGCCTTGTAGCTTAGCTCATCCCGTCACCAGAAACCCTCGTGTGCCCAGTTTCTTGTCATCTTTCATACAGGAACTTTCACTGCTGCTTAAGTCCTGGGCCATGGCATCCAGCATCTCTGAACCCTGGATCACAGGGGCTGCCCGCATCCGCCTCTTGAGGAACATACACATCTCACCAAAAACATTGATTCCCTCCCATCTCGTCTTTCCACCTGTGTGAAGTTTAGATTTAAGGCCTGCAGACAGCTGATTCAGCTTCAAACGGATCAGTTCCCTGAAATCAGCCAACATCTGTCTTGTCCCATTATACCTTCACAGAAAATGAGAAGCGACTTCCCCAGCATAAAGAAGGGGCCAAACGCAGCAAGACCTGGCTGAGTAACCTTGAGGATAGAAAGACAGCGTCATCCCCGGGGCCTCGTAACCTCCCATCTGCTTTTCTGTTTTTGAGGCTCTGTGGACATGCTGCTCACGTTCCTTGTAACTTTGTCTTCGTACGTAAGAGCTGCGTGAACAAAGGCTTTCTGGAGAGAATAAGGCCAGTCGTCAGCTGCTCAACCCATGCCTGGCACATAGTGAGCACTCCAGAAATGTTAGCTGCTTTTTTTTTTCTACTAATCTTATCATCCTTGTTATTATTTGTATTATCATTACTATCATGCAGCAGGCAGAGCTGGATTTGAATTCCAGATCTGCTACTTTCCAGCTGTGTGACTCCAGGCAAGTTCCCAAACCTCTCTGAGGCTTTCCCTTTTAAGAGAAGATGAGGTTGGAAGGGACTGAATGAGATAGCTGCATGTGTTTAACTCACCCTCTGTCATGCCTGGCACACAGCAGCTCTGTCACGAATAAGCACCATGCTCCCCCACCCCGCCCCCCGCCCAGGTCCATGCTTCTGTGACAGCATGCATTTTCCTTGGCCTGGTGTCATCATTCATGATTTGTAAGCCGGGCATCCCCAGTATTCCCAAGCTTCTTGGGGCTGTGCATCATTTCTTTTTCATCTTATAGATGCCTGGAGGCCCAGCATCGTGTGTCAGACTCACTAGGACCCAAAGGAACAAGGGCCTGGATGTTGGGAATGTGGTCAGTGGGTTTCCTCTGGCACCAGGAAGGAACAGGGTCCAGCATTTGGGGAGAGAGGAGACACCTCTTCCCGAGGCCAGAGGGAGGAGGACAGATCTTGGTTGCTGTGGGGAGGAAGGTGGGGGTGCACTTCCTGACTTGAGAGCTGCATCTCCAGGCTGCTCCTGCTGGCCCGGGAGCAACGCTGGAGTCCTGTGGTCTGAGGGTGGGGTGCAGGGGCCTCTGAGGAGAGTGGTGGGATGGGGCACTGGAGGCCTTGGGGGTTAAACTGCCTTTGACACCTGCTGATACCTCCTGCAGCCACGTGCATCACTATTGACATCACTAGGGTCAAAAAGCCAAGGCTGGAGTGATGCCAAAGAGCCTGTTTAAGACTCCCCTGAAGACAGAGCACGTCTGTGTGTATGGGGTGTGTGTTGGGTGTGCTTATGTATGGTGGGCGTGTGTATGGTGTGTATGTATGTGTTCACATGGGGTATGTATATGTTGGTGTGTGGGATGTGGGGGTGTGTTGGGGTGTGTGTGTGTTGAGTGTAGTGTGGGCACATGTAGCATGTGTTGGTGCTGTGTGTGTGTGTGTTGCGGGGTGTGTGTGTTGGGTATAGTGTGGGTGTGGGGGAGGTGTATGTGTTGGATATGCTGTGTGTTGGGTGTGGGGGGTGTGTGTGTGTGTGTTGGAGGGTGTGTGTGTTGGGTATAGTGTGGGTGTGGGGAGGTGTTTGTGTTGGGTGTAGTGTGTGTTGGGTGTTGTGTGTGTGTGTGTGTGTGTTGGAGGGTGTGTGTGTTGGGTATAGTGTGGGTGTGGGGAGGTGTTTGTGTTGGGTGTGGTGTGTGTTGGGTGTTGTGTGTGTGTGTGTGTGTGTTGGAGGGTGTGTGTGTTGGGTATAGTGTGGGTGTGGGGAGGTGTTTGTGTTGGGTGTGGTGTGTTGGGTGTGGTGTGTGGTGTGTGTGTGTTGAGGGTGTGTATGTTGGGTATAGTGTGGGTGTGGGGGGTGTTTGTGTTGGGTGTAGCGTGTGTTGGGTGTGGTGTGTGTTGTGTGGTGTGTGTGTATTGGGGGTGTGTATGTTGAGTATAGTGTGGGTGTGGGGAAGGTGTTTGTGTTGAGTGTAGTTAGGGTTGGGTGTAGTGTGTGTTGTGTGTGGTGTGTGTGTGTGTGTGGTGTGGGGTATGTATGTTGGGTATAGTGTGGGTGTGGGGGAGGTGTATGTGTTGGATATGCTGTGTGTTGGGTGTGGGGGGTGTGTGTGTGTGTTGGGGGTGTGTGTGTTGGGTATAGTGTGGGTGTGGGGGGGTGTATGTGTTGGGTGTAGTGTGTGTTGGGTGTGGTGTGTGTGTGTGGTGTGTGCTGAGGGTATGTATGTTGGGGATAGTGTGGCTGTGGGGAGGTGTTTGTGTTTGGTGTGGTGTGTGTGTTGGGTGTGGTGTGTGTGTTGGGTGTGTATGTTGGGTATAGTGTGGGTGTGGGAAGGTGTTTGTGTTGGGTGTAATGTGTGTTGGGTGTGGTGTGTTGTGTGTGTTGGGGATGTGTATGTTGGGTATAGTGTGGGTGTGGGGAGGTGTATGTGTTGGGTGTGGTGTGTGTGTGGTGTGGTGTGTGTTAGGGGTGTGTATGTTGGGTATAGTGTGGGTGTGGGGGAGGTGTTTGTGTTGGGTGTGGTGTGTGTTGGGTGTGGTATGTGTGGTGTGTGTTGGGGGTGTGTATGTTGGGTATAGTGTGGGTATGGGGGGGTGTACGTGTTTGGTGTGGTGTGTGGTGTGTGTGTGTGTTAGGGGTGTGTATGTTGGGTATAGTGTGGGTGTGGTGTGTGTGTTGGGTGTGGTGTGTGTTGGGTGTGGTGTGGTGTGTGTAGGGGGTATATATGTTGGGTATAGTATGGGTGTGGGGGGTGTTTGTGTTGGGTGTAGTGTGTGGTGTGTGTGGTGTGTGTTGGGGTGTGTATATTGTGTAGTGTGGGTGTGGGGGAGGTGTTTGTGTTGGGTGTAGTGTGTGTTGGGTGTGGTGTGGGGTGTGTGGTGTGTCTTAGGGGTGTGTACGTTGGGTATAGTGTGAGTGTGGGGGGTGTTTGTGTTGGGTGTAGTGTGTGTTGGTGTGGCGTGTGTTGGGCATGTGTATGTTGGGTATAGTGGGTATAGTGTGGGTGTGGGGGAGGTGTATGTGTTGGGTGTAGTGTGTGTTGGGTGTGGTGTGTGTGTGGTGTGTGTTGGGGGTATGTATGTTGGGTATAGTGTGGGTGTGGGGAGGTGTTAGTGTTGGGTGTAGTGTGTGTTGGGTGTAGCATGTGTTGGGTGTGGTGTCCGTTGGGGTGTGTATGTTGGATAGCGTGGGTGTGGGGTGGCATTTGTGTTGGGTGTAGTGTGTGTTGGGTGTGGTGTGGTGTGTGTGGTGTGTGTAGGGGTATATATGTTGGGTATAGTGTGGGTGTGGGGAGGTGTTTGTGTTGGGTGTAGTGTGTGGTGTGTGTGTGTGGTGTGGGGTGTGTATGTTGTGTAGTGTGGGTGTGGGGGAGGTGTTTGTGTTGGGTGTAGTGTGTGTTGGGTGTGGTGTGGGGTGTGGGGTGTGTCTTGGGGGTGTGTGAGTTGGGTATAGTGTGAGTGTGGGGGGGTGTTTGTGTTGGGTGTAGTGTGTGTTGGTGTGTGATGTGTGTGGTGTGTGTTGGGCGTGTGTATGTTGGGTATAGTGGGTTTAGTGTGGGTGTGGGGGAGGTGTTTGTGTTGGGTGTGGTGTGTGTTGTGTATGTGTGTTGTGTGTGCTGGAGGGTGTGTATGTTGGGTACAGTGTGGATGTGGGAGGGTGTTTGTGTTGGGTGTAGTGTGGGCATGTGTAGCATGTGTTGGTTGTGGTGTGTGTGTTGGGTACGTGTGCTGCTGCGTGTGTATCCAGTGGCGGCATGGTGTTCCCTGTATTTAGATCCCCTTCTTTGTCCTAATTCTCATGACTGGGGAAGTGTCATCCCCAGTCACAGCCTTATATATGTGGACGTTGGCCATAAAAGTTCTTTGGCCAGAACACGAGGGAGAAACTGTTAGTGCCACTTCTTTGTCATCCTCTGACCTCCATGAAGGATTTCTTGTCCTCCTGTTTTTGTAAATTAGAACTTACATTGGCAAATAAAATGCACTAAGTACGAACCCCCAGAATATAAATAGATCTGGCACCAAGAGAGCCAGATGATGTCCGCACTTGTGAAAGTCAAACATTCACCCTGAGCAGCGTCGGAAGGTTTTAGGATGATGTGGCTGTTCTGTATTCTGAGTGTGGTGGTGGTGACACAAATCTAGACATGGGCTAAAATTCATAGAACTTTATGTTTTTAAAATATTTAATTTTAAAATATTTTCAAAATGATTTTAAATCTATTTACCCCTAACGACCTCTAGGGAAATTGTTGATAATATTAAACCCATAAGCCTTACCGTGCCTAATTTTTCTTCCTGTTTTTGTTTTGTTGTGCTGTGTTTGGGTAAAAATGATATCTTTGTTCATCCTGTCACAGGATGGCCAGGAGGGTAACCAGTCATTTCTGGAAACGGCTGGACAGGGGAACCTACGAAAACAACTCTAGGGCATAAACAGTTGCTGACGGCGGAAGCATTGACAGCGTGCAGTTTCTTTAGTTCATGTGCTGTTTTGTGTATGTGGTTCATCAACTTGTCTTCCAAAAATTAAGGACTGACTGCTAGAAACATAGAAGTGACGAACTATTACTGCTGAAATAGCAGGACTCTGCCAGTCCAGAGAGAAGGTGAAGCCTGAGTGGGGTTGTTGGTCCAGCCTCCATGTGCCCAGGGGTCCTCCGTGTGCCCAGGGGTCCTCACCTTGCTTCTGACATGATTATTTACGCCCACGGCCTGCATGCCCATGCATGAGACATCATGGTTTTCCCTGTAATCGTTTTCTGAAAACCAGCTTTCCCCTGTGGCAACCCTCCCTCCTGAGGGCATTTTCAAGCTTACTATAGAGAAGCAGCTGGCTTGGCAGGAAAGGTCTCCCCCCAGCCTGCAGAGAGAGCACTGCCTTTGTCCTGGATGTCATGGGGTACCGTGTCCTCATTCTAAGTGCTGGGCCTCGGCGAGGGTCCCTGTGCCTGGAGTGGTCCTAGCAGCTTGACCCGGGACATGCACCCCAGTAACTGGGCTGTGGCCCAAGGCCACATGCTGGGCTCGGAGCCAGGATGCTTCCCTGTCTCCACAGATAGGGGCATTCACTTGTTTTTTTGGAGGAAATAAGAGGGTCAACAGCCTGTAAATGTCCTTCCATGGTGTCCTCTGCAGCTCAGAGCAGCCAGTGTAAGATGTGGGTTTTCAGGGCCACTCCTGGCAGCGAGAGGCCCCAGTATTTGCAGAGGTGAACTCACGATCAGGCTGCCCAGCCTCTCCTGCCGCTGTCTCGTGCCCCGGCCTGTGCTGCTGGAGTCCGGAGCAGCACTGGGAGGGACCGTCCTTCCTTGCTGTCAAAAGACACCTCCTAAAGTGTGTTCTTCTTTCTCTGTTTCTCCTGTGCTCCCTGCTTGGCTCCCACGTCCAGATCCCTAACCTGGGATTGGAAGGTCTGGGATTTGAAGTCCTACTGGGTAGCCCCAGCCTGCCCCTCTGCCACTCTCTCCTCATGTGGCCTCCGCACCAGCCTGACCTGCTCACTGTCTGTTCCAACCTGCATGGTGCCTTTGGCATAGGGTGCCTTCCCTGCCTCCCTTGGCCCCCAGGCCTCCAAACCTAGCCCTGCCCCATTCCCCTTGTGAAACTCAAGTGCCACCTTTGCCATAAGCAAAAGAGATGTCTCCCTCCTCTAAATATTTGCATTTAGTATAATCCATCTTCTTATTCATTTATCCATTTGATCCCCAAAGAAATGATACATTTCTTAGGCCCAGGGTCTGGCTCTTAGACCCAGGGAGAGAACCAAGGCTGATTTTATCCACTGGTTGTATGGTGAACATGAATGGCCTGCCACCCTTGGCCTAGACTAGGGTAGTGAGACTGAGAGACCTGGGTCTCAGCGTCCCGCCAGCTGTGCGAGTTGGGTAAGTCTCACCACCTCTCCGACATGACTTTCCCATGGCTCACTGGATGAGAGCTGACGTTCTAGGTGAGGGCTTTGGGAACGGAAAGGTCTTGGTAAGTTTTAAGCCTCATGTCTAGCCTTATAGCCTCTTCATGTCCCGCAGGTAGCTGAGACTATAAATACATTATTATTTCTCACCGTGGACTCTCTGTCCCTGGCTTTCCCCTGTTCTTCTCCTCCTGCTACCTGTTTGTGTTTCTAAGGTTCTCAAACTAATCCAGGTGGACACGTCGGAAGTAGATAGGGAATCTCCAGACACCGCCCGACTTAGACACTGGGCACAAAGAGGAGAAATTCCAGCCTCTGGAGCGATGCCAGTTCACTGCTTTACCTTCCTCCATCAGGGCTGTCCTTGCAAGAAATGCATTCACGTGGCTCTCCGCAGGTCCCAGTTAGTTTGGTGCTGGCGCTGACAGAAGCAGAAAGATTAAAGATAGATTTTCTCTGAGAAATGTGCTATTTTTTAATTTTTCCCAACTTTTTCTCTTTCTATTGCATGTCAAGGTTCATATAGAAAGGTCTGTCTTTTCATTCTTCTCAGTGCTTGGCTTTGTAAAGTTTATTCTGCAAGTGATTTTGAATACCTACTATGTTCACAGCCCTGCAGAAGGAGGAGGCCGCTTTGGGTTTGAGGAATGTGCTGGGGCTTCTTTGGAGAGGGACCATCTCTTCTGGACACACCCCATTTGAGTGAGCGTAGGAACTGGAAGGCCCCGGAAAATGAGCCACAGTGCTGCCTGCGAGACTCGGTCCCACACGGACCAAAAGGGGAATTCTGCTGAGAAAGCCTCACGAGAGAAATGAACTGAGGAGAGGAAATATCATTTATAGGTTGACCAGAGTGGGAGGGTTAACTGTAAATGTGCAGATTTCAGAGACTACAGCGTGCATGTACACAAAGGAAATACCCATTTAAGAAGTTGGGTGCATGGCTCTCTATTTGAACTAAACATGAGTTTGTATTGAAGCAGGCCTTTGCTGATGATGGTGACTCACGTTTTCTGAGTATTTCCAGGAACGGGCTTTTTGTGACTATCATCATAGCTCTGAGGGTAGCTCTTGCAGCCTTATTGTCCCCATCACGTAGGGTACTGTGTGGTCAGTGCCTGGCCCCGGGTCACCCGCATGTTGGTGACCACTACAACAGTACAGCCTCTGTGTCCCACTCTGTCTAGATGATTCCTGCTCCATTGCAGAAAGCAGGCATGTTGAGGGTCTCCAGGCTTGGTGTGCACAGCAGGAAACCCCCAGCTTCTCTAGAAAGGCCTGGCCTCAGGCACCCTCGAAAACACGTCTGATTTCAGCAGTCTCACGTCAGCCCTCCCCTCCCCCACCTGGCACAGGCGAGTGCGCTGCCCCCTAGAGAGCGCCACTGAGGATTTGTTTTCCTGTCCCATTGGGAACCGCGTGCTTGGTTAGCACAGACGTCGTGTATCTGCATCACTGCTCAGTTCTGTCCAAGGCAATGATGCTGCTGACCTCTCTGCTCAGAGCAGCACTGCCCCTACTCCAGAATTAATGATTCAGTGCCCCAGGCAAAGGCGGTGTGGTGTGCAGCCACAGGAAGCACGCGAGTTTTCCAGGGTGTGCCTCCCAGGAGGCACCTCTGTGCATTCACTCTGCGTACACCCCGTGTGCGCAGATTGTGGCCCAGTGCTGTGAGGGATTCAGACCTGGGGCAGCCTTGAATTGACCCTAAGAATGTCAATGGGAGGGATGCAGGTGACAGCCATGCCAGCTGGACAGCAGTCATCTCCTAAGATGACCAAAGGTGAAGGGTGAGGGGTTCTGCCATGGGAAAGGCCACCTTGTGCCTGGTGCAGAGGGACCCATGCTGGCTCCACCCTCCCCAGCTGCAGGCCCAGCCTTGCCTCCTGATAGCAGGGTGTACCTGAGGGGTTTACACTCTCCTGCTCCTTGGTGAGACTTCCCCTGGACAAAATGTAACTTCTTGCTGGGTTGGAGGCTGTAGAAGGCAGGTACATGTGGCCTAAGCATGGTCCTGTTCCCCAGGTGGTAGGGAAGAGGCGGGGAGGAAGCCTGTACATATTCATGTTATCCTCCTTTCCATCTAGCAAGCGAGACTCGCCACACTTAAATACTTTCCATTTCACCTGCACAGCGTGAGGATTGCTGAGTTTGTTTTGCCATAGAAATTGAACATTTCTAACGAAACATGACAACATTGCCTTTCTTAGCAGGTAGGAAGGGAGATCTTTTTAGGAGATGTACTCCCTGCGGCCCTGAGGAAATGAGATATTGCCCCGGGCTGGCGGGAGAGATGGCGAGTGCCACTCTCCAGTGTCTCCAGTGTTCTTGCTGCCCAAGCTACAGTGTGTTGGCAGCTGGCTGGGCCGCCCTCAGGAAAGCAGGTTGTTCGGATCCTGGTAGCTGTGGTGCTCGGTGCTCTGTGCTCTGCATGGGTCATCATTTTTGTTATTTATTATACCCGTCCTTCAAGGTCCTGCTCAGGTTTCGTTTCTCTATTCATCTTTCTTTGGACACTCTGCTCCTCTCTGCTGTAAGTTCTTGCTGCATGTAAAATCTGTGGTATAATATATACCTCCTTGCATTTGATGGAACTTTTGAGCTTTGGAACTTTTGTTCTATAGCTGTGTCCTGGGTGTTAGTCCTGGGCAAGGAGCTAGACTGGAACCCTTCTGGGTGTCTGTGCTGGTGATTAACATATTCTCTGTACTTGATGGGGGGGTGGGGTAAGGATTAGAGATTTCACAAGGCCTGTTAAAGGAAAGCTGTTATATAAATCCCCT
Source organism: Macaca nemestrina (assembly GCF_043159975.1). Taxonomy (NCBI): domain Eukaryota; kingdom Metazoa; phylum Chordata; class Mammalia; order Primates; family Cercopithecidae; genus Macaca; species Macaca nemestrina. The sequence goes on from NC_092128.1 coordinate 19,298,369, forward strand.
AATCCTTTCATGAGCTACAAAGGTCAGTGTTAATGAAAATCATTTCAGGATTTTTTTCATAAATTATGTTTAAAATAACTTTTTCAGGAACCCTCTTACATTGTTGGTATGAATGTAAAATGGTACAGCCACTGTAGAAAACAGTTTGGCAGTTCGTCAAAAACATAAGCATAGAATTGCCATATGATCGCTGCAATTCCATTCCTAGGTATACACCCAAAAGAAGTGCAAACAGGGACTCGAACCAATACTTGTACGTGTATCTTCATAGCAACACTATTTACAACAGCCAAACAGTGGAAACAGCCCAAATGTCCATCAGTGGATGAATGTATAAGCAAATGGTGGTATAGACATACAATGGAATATGATTTCACCATATAAAGGAATGATGTACTAATATATGCTACAACATGAACATACATCCAAAATAATCATGCTAAGTGAAAGAAGGCATACACATATCATATGATACTCTTTATATGAAATACGCAGCATAGAAAAATCCATGAAGATGGCTGGACACAGTAGCTCATACCTATAACCCCAGCACTTTGGGAGGCCAAGATGTACAGAACACTTGAGGCCAGGAGTTCAAGACCAGTCTAGCCAACATAACAAAACCTCATCTACTTAAAAATACAAAAAACTAGCCAGGCATGGTGGCGTGCACCTGTAATCCTCAGGGGACTGAGGCACGAGAATCACTTGAGCCCAGGAGGCGGAGGTTGCAGTGAGCCAAGATCATGCCACTGCACTCCAGTCTGGGTGACAGCGCAAGGCTCTGTCTTAAAAAAAAAAAAAAAAAAAATCCATTAAGGCAGAATGCAGGTTGGTGGCTGGGAGGAGGGGATAATAGGAGAAATTCTTAATAGATAAGGGATTTTACTTCCAAGTGATGAAAATATTTTGGAACTAGATAGATGTGATGGTTTGTACAACATTATGAGTGATGAGTGTACTAAGTGCCACTGAGCTGTTCACTTTAAAAAGACGAGTTTTAATGCATGCAATTCGCCTCAATAAATTATTTTTTCAACAGAAAAGGAAAAACAGCTTTTTCAGGCTAAGTAGGAATGGGATGAGATTTTTACTAGGAACTGAGATTCAGGCCCTTTTTGGTTTATTTGTACGTGGGACCTCACATTGTTAGAGACGCCAGCTAGAATGCGAGGATCTTTGAGAGCCATGTTTGTGTCGTTGCCGTAGGAGCTGATTTTATAAATCCTAACAAAAGCAGATTTGCGAAGATGATTTATACTTTTCTGGCTGTAGGCTGGAACACTAAGGTAAATATTTTGTTTTCTCCTTCACTCGGAGAAAAAAGGAGCAGCTTTTCTGCAGCTCTGTCTGAGGCCCCAGCCACCTGTGTGTAAGCGGAGCTCGGCATTGCCCTGATGGACGTGGTGTTGTTATCTGAAGAACAGGTGTAGTGTGCACAGCGAGGCAGGAGGTGAAGTCAGACCAGCTGCCTCTGAGATGGTGCTCTCTCTGTCTTACAAGAAGTACTGATCCCCAGCAGGAGGTTGGGGAGGAGGCGAAAGGGGGAGTATTTTGTCTATGATATTTCAATAATTCTAAAGTATATGGTATAGTTGGCTGTAGAGATGGTAAGCCTAAATAAAATTCCAGTTCTGCAACTGACTATCCATGTGTCCTTGGCGAGTTACTTAACTTTCTGCACCGCAGCTTTCTGACCCCTAAATTGGGGATCATAACGCTGTCTTATAAAGATTTTAAGGATTAGATGAAATCCACACATGCAGTGCCTGGCCCATGGAGATGCACAGAAACATTCACCTCTCTGAGGAGGCAATGCTCTGAAACATGTCACCTCTGAGTGTTGACGCCAGGGAAATGTGAGTGTTCTTTCAGCCTGTGTGACTCTTCCCGCTTTACCCTTTTCACCCCGCCCCCTTTACTTTTATGTCCCTTTCTTCGTGCTGCCATTTAGAGGAAGTGAAAAATATCTGGGTTTTGTTTTGTTTTGTCATCAACTGTCTTCCCTAAGTAGAGAAGACTGCATTTTTCTTTTTCTACCTTTTTTTTTTTTTTTTTTTTTTTTGAGACAGGGTCTCATTTAGTCACCCTGGCTAAAGTATAGTGGTGTACTCGCAGCTCACTGCAACCTTGAACTCCTGACCTTAAGCCATCCTCCTGCCTCAGCCTCCCGAGTAGCTGGGACTACGGGTGTGTGTCACTGTGCCTTTCTAGTTTTAAAAATTTTTTGTAGAGATTGCCAGGGTGGGGGTTCTCACTGTGATGCCCAGACTGGTCTCAAACTCCTGGCCTCAAGTGATCCTCCTGTCTCCACCTCCCAAAGCACTGGGATTACAGATGATGAGCCACCCTGCCCAGCCAAGACTGCTTTTTTTCTCTTCCCATTCCTGGTTTGCCACATAGATAATTATATTTCATTCTCACAGGCCTTTATATAAGAAAGAAATGTGCACATTACCCCTGTGTATTTACATAGTTGCGTCCCCCTCTCTACTGTCAACAAAATCACTGACCTTCAACAAACATCACGTTATCAATGGCTTTCCAGGTACCTTCTCTTTGCCTTGGTTTCCTTCTGTTCATCTACAGCACACTTTTTCTCCCTCTGACCAGTTCTCCCAAGTCTTAGACATTGATTAGAATGTCTATTCTTCCTCAAATTCTGATTTGTTAGTACCTTTCTTCCCCGCTTCCTTAATTCAGGAAACATTTATTGGACACCTGTTAGAGGCAAGGCAGGGTGCTATGATGAATCAGAACCAGGCCCTTCCCGCAAGGAGAGTCCAGTGCAGAGAATTAGACAGAAATCACTCTGATCACAGTTAAGCTGTGGGACAGGATTTTACTGAACTCTGGTTTTGTAGCCATTTCATCCCTGAGTCATGCTTCTTCCATAATTTTGGGTAATTTGTCCAAAACATCTTTTGCAGGTTATATTTTGGAACTATTATAAATCCCCCTTTCCTAAATTTTTGAGTGTGTGTTCTTTCTCCTCTTGGAAGTTTATATGAGTTTTAATGAACTGTTTGTCCTGTAAACCATTCCGTAGAGCAGTTCTGATTTGTTCTAATTCTTTGCTTTCCCCTGGCCTCTTGAAGAACTTTTTAATGTCCTCAAGCTCAAATATATCTACTTCTGTTCTCAAGTATAGAAGTTTCCTTCCCATGTAGCATTAATGTTGGGCAATCAGGTTGGCATTCTTGGCCTCATTTCCCAGTTCATGGTGGCCCCAAGAGATGGAGTGGCAAGGCCCTGAGCCTGTCTAACTAGCAGGTGGTGAAAGGCAGCCCCGGGCCACACAGTAGTCATGCAGTTCCAGTGAGGCCTAACCCTCCATTGTGAGCTGCCCGCTGTGATGGTCACTTTGATGACAAGGACCACGGCTCCCTGAGAATCGGCCTGCAAGCAGCCTGCTCCTCTAATGATGGAACACATATGGCTGCTGGCAGTGGGAGACAGTATGAATATTAATAAACTATATTTCACTTTTATTACTTTTTCATTAGGTTTTCATGGAGATGGTGTTTGTGAGTGAAGTCCATGCACTGAGCTACAGACAGGCATTTTGTTTTCTTGACAAAATGGTGAACCTTGCAGCCAGAGGCAAGAGCATGTTTAGGAGCAGCTAGCTAGGAAAAATGCCAGTAAACATTAGCAGGCCGTATCATACGGGGCGAGCCTGTGGATTTCTGTATTTTAACTGTTTTCTGAGGCAGGTAAATACCACAGGTTCAGCAGTTTTGCAGGATATTCCTCGTTTGACTGTTCCTTTTCTATTGTAATGTCTGCATGCAACTATTAGGCTGTTGCCCTGCCCCATAAGTGGTTCCCAGTCACCTGTCCTGGGGTTAACAGGCAAAGCCTGTTCTCCTGCCCACTCACTCTGCACCTTCCAGCACTCATCCTCCACCTTCCTCTGCTCACCTGACATCTTTCCACCAAACCAAAGCAGACACTACCTCCCGCATTTATCATAGCTGAGTGCCCATCTCTGTTTTGATGTGACTGTGGGCCATGTGCACAGGAATGAGCAGGCCACCAGGCAATGGCGGGCTTGTCTTGATCAGTGAACCTTGGCAGGTGGTGAGAACGCTTTGATACCCAGGCAGACCAGAACAGACTCCCCATGTAGTTCCAGAGACCAAAGGTGGATCTGGGCTGGGGCAGGAATGACCCCTCAGCATGACAGTGCCCCATGCCTTTAGTCCTGCCTTGGGAGGAGACACCTGTCGGAACTCTGAGCCGTGTGTTGCTGGGATACGTCATGATCATCGATCCAAGGTATCTTTGTGTTGGTGATGGGTGTCTGTCACTGGGCTAGGTGACAGAACCTTGCTCTGTTGATACATATCTGATGTCTTGTGGAGCATTTAAGGACACACATGTCTCTGGCAGAATGGAGCATGGCAGACTGTGAGAGTTACAGGAGGATGGATTAAAGTTCATCCGTTTATTTCATGAGTCATAAAGAGCCGATGAATTTTTGCTAATTCGAAGTGTGTCTGTTTCAGCCAGGTCAAAAGAGAAATCTGAGAGAAACCTTCTGTACTGAGTAATGCAGACCCTTCAGACTTAACCTTTCTTGATGATTTATTGAATAGGAAAAAAAAAAGTATATTTCTGCTTTTGCAGTTCCAAGTTTCTTCTCAGTTTAGAATTAATCACTTCAAGGAAAGACTGCACTCTTTATGCACATAGAAGTGGCTTGTTTTTAGAGTTGGATTATCACTCCTTTCATGCATTCAGTTTGCAGCAAGCATTTATTGAGTGCCTACTGCCTGCTGGCTACTGCATTTTAGTATCTGATAAATGCATATGTTTTTAGAAATGTTTACCTGAGTCACACATTATTGGATAATAAAGATATCATGTGTATATAAATTTTCCAAGTGACTAAAACTTACCCATTTCAACACCATACTTAAAATGTTTTGTTTTGTTTTGTTTTTCTGGACAGAAATTTAACAGGAAGACATCATAGCATGCCACACCTTCTGATACAGAGTAGAGGACAAAGGGGAATGAATGGTACTGGCATTTTAATAAGCATCTGCTAAAGGCCAGAGGCCTACATTTAATCTTTGGGACAACTCCCCATTTAGTGGGTGAGAAAATTGAGTCTGAGGAAGCCAACTGCCAAGTGGCACAAGGCTAGAAGTAGTGCTGCTGGGATTTGAACCAGGTGTGTCTGACCCCCAGACACACGTTTCTTCCACCAAGTGGTGCTCTCTCTCCAACTGAACCCCTTCCTAATCCCTCGGAGTTGTTATGAACGTGATGAAATGTGTTCAAACACAGACATGCACTTAGATGCTCTATTTAGATGTTTAATTATCTTTGCTTCAGTTAAAAGGCTCCTTGTATCTGTGTTCATTCAGTTAAAATTCTAACTCTAGCTGCCATTTATTAAGTGCCAATTATATGCAAGGAATTTTACATGCATTATCTCTGTTCTTCACAAGATATTTTTTCCATTCTGTGGATGAGGAAACAAGCTCAAGGAGGTCAAATAACTTGCCCTAAATCCTATAATTACTAAGTGATAGAGCCTTTGGAGTCTTTCTGCCTCTAAAACCTTTGCATCTTCTCACTGTGGTTGGTCTCTGTTCCTCTCAGGGTTGGGAACTGTTGTCAGTATGCCAGCCCCTTCCTGCAGTGGCTGTCTCCTGTTCTAATGTCATGTTCCCATCTCTTCATGACCGCAGAATCAAGTCACCAAACCTGTTGGAGGTAATGGAAAAAATATTGGCATAGGAACCAAACGACCTGGCTTCTAGCCCCAAGCTGGGCATGTGACCTTAAGCAAGCCCTTGGCTCCTGGAATTGAGAGCCTTACTTCTTTCCTGCCTGGGATGGGCATTTGTCACGAATGTGTGAGAATCTGCATATGCTCCACCCACATAATGGGTACAGACGAAATTATGTTTGAGACATAAGCATGTAACTTTTTTTCTGATGCATATAGATGCTATTGTGATTAATAAATTGGAAAATGTGGCTTGGCTACTGTGGCTTTTTGGTATTTTGTATTTTCTCAATTGGAAGATAATAACAATGCAATTACTATCATGTGGGATCTAACCATTCCCCCACCCCCAGTTCTACAGATGAGGATAGAAACCCACTTCATGTCAGGGAGCCACGGTCACCCCTGTCTGTACACAGGAAAAGAACGTGTCCTGCTCCCTTAGTAGGATTGCTGTGCAAGTCTAGGATGTGGGAACATAGTGCAGGGTATACAGAGCTAGCTCTATACCTTTGACCTTGGCATTAAGCAGGCTCTCAGGGAGGGCCTGACGCCCTCTCTGTAGCCAGTGTGCATGAGCTTTATGCACGGATTTTACAACATCTATTTTCGGTGCTCAAAGGCCTTTTTGAGTTCACTTCCAGGTTCTGGATTATGTTCTAGGTAGTTGCTGGTGCCAAATGAAAATGAGCTCCAAATGTTATTAAATGTATATATTTCTTTAAAAAAGAAAATACTGTTTCGGATACTTCAAAATTAGAAACTGCACCAAGGGTGTTGGTCGTTTATTTGAGCGCTGGCCTATTTAAAATTTTTAGAAAACCAAAAACTGTCCATCTACTGTCGGTCTACTGATATGTATGTAATGTTATATCAAAAACCTTTTACCTTAAATTTTACTTTTTAATATATGACTGTTTAAAAATCGTCTTTTTATAAATATCCTGGTTTTGGTGGATTTAATACCTTCCCTAAAAGGAGAAATAAGTATACCACATATATTTCTATTCCCCAAGAACTCTGGATTTTTTTCATAGGCCGCAGTTTTTAATGTATTATTTATTTTTGAGGTATTAATATAATTTTGTACTTGACAGAGCACCATCATGTATACAGTTTCATTTAATCATCTGAGCAGCTCTGTTTCATCCCCACTTGCACAGGTGGAAACTGAGAATCTGCCCTGTCCCTGGAAGCAGAGCCACGAAGGAGTCAAGCCAGCTGGTCCCCAGCCAGCTCTCTCCATACCAGGCTCACCTCCTTACCCCAGCTGGTTTCGCTGCTGTGAGGCAGCTCACTGTGCCACACTTATCCCATGTGGTTTATGAGGGCTCATGAGGTGAAGGGTCAGGCTTTCATTTTGGTCCAATGTTTCACATAGAAATTGTGCTCCATGCAGCAGTACCAGGTCAGAGTGTAAGTGACTCTAAGCCACATGTTACTCTTGGGTGGGCAGGGAGCGGGGTTGCAAAAGAGCAAGACTTAATGACACTGGATATCTGCTATTATTGTCTTATTACATGAAAAGAGGGCCTAAGTTTGTTGTCACTCTCTCCGCAGATATAAACACTGAACTTTCTTAGTCATAATGGGGAGGGGCTCGTCAGAGTGCTAAATTACCGGCAACTGCAGTGTTATTTGATGTTCGGTTTTATCAGCAAGGGTGCCAGATGTTTGCACAATAGAAGCTATGGAACTATAGGGACATATAAAGCAGCTCTGCAGCTAACCTCATATAGAGCCAATACCACACTGTGATAATAAGGGTAGGGGGGCGTTTTCCTTTTGTCCAAAGAAAAGAGGTTTCCCGCAGAATCTCAACACTGTGGCCCCGAAAGTGATCTTGGCAATTATGTAATCTCACCTCCTTCATTACAGATTCTTGTTATTTATGTCAAATACATTCGAGGCTTAAGGCTCTCGGCCAGGTGCTAAAGGTGAGCATTTGCAGGCTTCCCAGGCCAAGATTGGCTGGGATCAAACACCCGGTTCATAGGATGTCTTAGTCCCTTTAGTGTTGCTATCAAGGAATACCTGAGACTGGGTAATTTATAAAGAAAAGAGGTTTATTTGGCTCATTATTCTGATGTCTTCAAAAGTTCAAGATTGATCATCTGAACATGACATGTGATCATCTGCTGCCACAGGCTGCCTCCACTCATGGCTGAAGGTGAAGGAGAGCCAGCGTGTGCAGATCACATGGCACTGGAGGAAGCAAGGCGGGGGCAGGGGAGTGCCAGGCTCCTTTCAATTTGTATTTATTTTATTTTATTTTTAAAATTTATTTCTATTTTTTGTAAAGACAGTGTCTCACTATGTTGCCCAGGCTGGTCTCGAACTCCTGGGCTCAAACGATCCTCCCACCTTGGCCCCCCACCCCAAAGTGCTGGGGCTGGCTCTTTGTTACAGCCAGCTCTCGTGGGAACAAATAGAGCAAGAACTCATTTATTACTGCAAGGGCAACACTAAGCCATTCATGAGAGATCTGTCCCCATGAGCCAAATACCTCCCATTAGTTCCCACCTCCAACACTGGAGATCACATTTCAACATAAGATTTGGGGGAACAAACATCCAGACTGTAGCATAGGGAAGCCAGCATCTGTCCACAGCCTGCTGTGTGTCCCTACTCTTCTTGGCCCTCTGTCCTCCCCGACTCTGTGTGCGGTGTTCATACCACTAAGTGGGGACCGATGCTCTAGCAAATGGCCCTTGTGTTGACGCATTCACCACCCCTTTACACTGGTGTAGTCCGGCAAGCAAGTGTTCGGGAATGGGTCTGGGGGCTTTCTGGGTGCAGCTCATTTCCCAAGCGCCTTCCCCGGCACCCCTTTAAACCTGCTGTGTCAGCTGCCCCTCCCCACACCACCCCCCCACCGCTCCTCATGGACCTGCATCGATTGGGCCCCACCTTGAGGCTCCCCCAGTCCCACGTGCACACCGAGGTGCCCTGCGCCCTGCGTGAGTGCTCACTGTGGATGGTGAGCAAGGACGTCCATCCAGCTTTTTTCCCCCTCACAGGCTGCCTGAGGCCTTTGTCCTTGTCCTGTCAGGGAAGCTCTGCCTCTCTCCTGTTGATTGACTCACTGCCTGACTCCTTCCCACTCCTCTTTTTCGCATTTTGGAGTTAGAAGTCTCCAGACCCCAGTTAGTCCTGGCTCCTCTCTAGCAAAGCACAAGCCATAGCTTGGGATTTCTGAGCCACACAATTACATGTGGGGCCAGATGTGACCCCTGGACTAGTGGGAAGCTGTGTGTGACAGGGATGGGCAGGTTTGTAATACGAAAGTTCCAGGCTGGGCTCATCAGTTGAGAAACATTTCTGCACAGCTCCCCCATAGCAGACCCAGTATTCTTCACCATCAACAGACATAAGGTAATTGAGACAGGAAGGTGCTACCTATGAGGAACTTGCAATTTAGCTAATATATATAAATGATGTTGTGTGAAAGTAATTCCGGGCTGTTTCACAAGAAATATTTATTTTCATTCCAAGTTGGATAGCAAGCCAATTCTTTCTTATAAGACAGCATATAACATACATAACTTCAGAATGACACACTTGTACTGCCTAAATCTTAATCCTGAGAACGTCAAGGTTCCTTTTGGTATGTGGGCTTCATTGTGATGTTGAATTAGGCAGCCCTGTTAACGCCAACAAAATGTGACCGCTTTTCTCTGATTGCATTTCCCAACTTCCAAGTTTTCCCCATAGCCGTTTTCCCTGCCAGCAGTTCATTTCCCCAGCCCTTGGGGAGGACTCTGTGGGGTCTGTGGCTGCATTTACACCCCAGCCAAACGTGGCACTCATCGGTTGTCTCCAGGCTGCACAAAGATTCAACTTTAGCTTTTGCTCTTGGTCACCACTTGGCAGTTAGGAAAGTTTTCATTTTGAGAGTTTCTCTTCATTTACCTTGTTAATATTCAGGTTTGACTTGTAGTGATACCATAAGGTATAAACTCTTAGTAAAACTGGGAATAAAATTGTGCTATTTTACTGTACATAAGCCCCTGAATGTACCCAAAAGTCTTATACAAGTTGTTGGTCACTTTGACTTTTTTCCCTCATGTTCTATACTTGTGGCATTAAATTCCCATGCAGGCAGAATCCGTCTTATAATGAACATTAGTATTTTTCAGTTTTGCTGTCTGGATTTTGGTTAGGTGGGAGGTGGGAAGAGGGAAAGTGATTTTACATGGGAACTCATCTCTGGTGTTAAAAATAGTCAATGGAGGCATATGATTGATACACAAATATTATCCTGTGCCACATTATTCAGGGGAGGACTTGATGCTAAAATTGTAGACTGTAGATGAAAATAAATAGCCTGCCAGCCCTCTGAGACATCTACCTTTAACTGGGATCATACCCGCAACCATAGCCCTTGGAAGAGAACCAGGCAGCAGCCATCAGCTCCTGCCTTTTGGCCCTGGACATCGGCCCAAACTCTAGAGTTGAGGGAGTGAGGAGGCCATTCTTCCAGTCCTTCCTGTGTCTTCCAGTCTCTAGCTGTTCAACTGCTTCTGATGTTCAGAGGTCAAGTTATCATTTACTTGACAATCACTCCCAGTTAGGGGGAGCGGTAAGGAGAGGAGATTGAAAGGGAAAAAGTGGAAAAGTGGAGGAGACTGCCAGGCCAAGAGAATGAGAAAGGGAGTGCCTCTTGATCTCGATGAATGAGTCATCAGCTCCAGACTCACGTGGTCATGAACGAGGAGGAGCTCACACAGGCCCGGTCTGGCCAGGCTTCAGAGGGCAAGAGGAGGGATGGTGTGTGTGTGTGTGTGTGTGTGTGTGTGTGGGTGTGGGTGTGTGTGCCCAGTGGATTGTCCCTGCAGGCCCAATGGGCTGCATGCATGGCATGTGTGCGTGCGTGTGTGTGTGTGTGTGTGTGTGTGTTTTGGCCCAGTGAATTGTCCCTGCAGTCTCAATGGGCCAAAACTGTACAAAACTCAATGTACAAAACTGTAGTGTAGTCTGTGTGTGCAATTGTTTGTATTTATATCATTTGTATGCTATATCATTATGTCTAAAAAAATTGCACATACTTAATTTTAAAATATTAGAGCTAATTTTAAAATGCTAGAGCTAGGCTTGCACCTGTAATCCCAGCTACCTGGGAGGCTGAGGCAGGAGAATTGCTTGTAGTCATGAGTTGAGACCAGTCTGGGCAACATAGCAAGACACCATCTTTAAATAAATAAATGAATGAATGAATGAATAAAATGCTTTATTGCTAAAAATGCTAGTGATCCTCTGGGCCTTCAGTGAGTCATAATCTTTTTGCTGGTTGGAGGGTCTTACCTCCATGTTGATAGTTGCTGACTGATCAGGATGGTGGATGCTAAAGGTTGGGGTGGCTGTGGCAATTTTTTTTAAATGACAGCAGTGAAGTTTGCTGCATCACTTGACTCTTCCCTTCACAAAAGAGTTCTCTGTAGCATATGATGTTGGTTGATAGCATTTGAGCCACAGCAGAACTTTCGAATTTGGAGTCAATCCTTTCAGACCCTGCCACTGCTTTATCAACGAGACTTATGGAATATTATATTAGTCTGTTCTCATGCTGCTATGAAGAAATACCTGAGACTGGGTAATTTGAAAAGGAAAGACATTTAATTGACTCACAGTTTCACAGGACTGGGGAGCCCTGAGAAAACTTATGATCATGGTGGAAGGTGAAACAAACATATCCTTCTTCACACGGCAGCAGCAAGGAGAAGTACAGAGCAAAGTGAGGGGAAAGCCCCTTATAAAACCATCAGATCTCATGAGAACTCACTATCATGAGAACAGTGTGAAGGCAGTTGCCCCCATGATTCAGTTACCTCCCACCAGGTCCCTCTCACAACACGTGGGGATTATGGGAGCTACAATTCAAGATGAGATTTGGGTAGAGACACAGCCAAACCATATCAAATATTCTAAATCCTTTCTTATCATTTCAACAATATTCACAGCAGCTTCACCAGAAATAGATTCCATCTCAAGAAACTACTTTTTTTGCTTATTCGTAAGAAGCAACTCCTCATCCATTTAAGTTTGATCATGAGAATGCAGCAATTCAGTCACATCTTCAGCTCCACTTCTCTGTCTCTTGCTATTTCTACCTCATCTACAGTGACTTACACCACTGAAGTCTTAAACCCTTCAAAGTCATCCGTGTAAGTTGGAATCAGCCTCTTCCAAACTCCTATTAATGTTGACATGGTGACGTCTTTCCATGAATCATGACTGTTCTTAATGGCATCTAGAATGGCGAATGCTTTCCAGAAGACTTTCAATTTACTTTGGCCAGATCCATCAGAGGACTCACTGTCTATGGCAGCTATAGGCTTACAAGATGTGTTTCTTAAATAATAAGACATGATAGACAAAATTACCCCTTGATCTGTGGGCTGCAGAATGGATGTTGTGTTAGCAGGCATGAAATCATTAATCTTGTACATCTCCATCAGAGATCCTGGGTGACTAGGTACATTGTCAATGAGCAGTCATATTTTGAAAGAAATCTTTTTGTTCTGAGAAGTAGGTCTCAACAATGGGCTTAAAATATTCAGTAAACCAGGCTTTAAACAGATGTGCTGTCATCTAGGCTTTGTTGTTCCATTTATAAAGCACAGGCAAAGTAGATTTAGCACGATTCTTAAGGACCTTAGGATGGTAAGGACCTTAAGGACCTTAGAATGGTAAATGAGCACTGGCTTCAACTTAAAAGTCACCAGCTGCATCAGCCCTTAACAAGAGAGCAAACCTGTCCTTTGAAGCTTTGAAGCCAGGCATTGACTTCTCCCCTCTAACTATGAAAGCCCTAGATGGCATCTTCTTCCAATAGATGGCTGTTTCATCTACATTGAAAACCTGTTGGCCAGGTGTGGTGGCTCATTGAAAACCTGTTGGCCAGGTGTGGTGGCCCAGCACTTTCGGAGGCTGAGGAAGGAGGATTGCTTGAGCCCAGGAGTTTGGGACCAGCTTGGGCAACATGGCGAAACTCTGTCTGCACAAAAAATTAGCTGGCTGTGGTGCTGCATGCCTGTAATCCCAGTTACTTGAGAGGCTGAGATGGGAGGATCACCTGAGCCCAGGAGATTGAGGCTGCAGTGATCTGAGATCGGGCCACTTCCCTCTACCCTAGGCGACAGAATGAGACCCTGTCTCAAACAAAAAAGAAAATCTGTTGTTTCGTGTAGCCACCTTCATCAATGATCTTAGCCAGATCTTCTGGATAACTTGCTGCAGCTTCTACATGGGCACTTGCTGCTTCCCTTCGCACTTTTATGTTATGGAGATGGCTTCTTTCCTTAAACCTTATGAACCAACGTCTGAGCTGCAAACTTTTTTTCTACAGTTTCCTCACCTCTCTTAGCTTCCACAGAATTGAAGAGTTAGGGATTTGCTCTGGATTAGGCTTGACTGAAGGGAGTGTTGTGGCTGGTTGGATCTTCTATCCAGACCACTAAAAAACTTTCTCCATATCAGCAGGAAGGCCGTTTTACTTTCTTTCTTTTTATGCATTTGTTTGTTTCTTTGTTTACTTATTTATTTAGAGATGAAATCTCGCTCTGTCGCCCAGGCTGGAGTGCAGTGGCGCGATCTTGGCTCACTGCAAGCTCAGCCTTCCAGGTTCACGCCATTCTCCTGCCTCAGCCTCCCGAGTAGCTGGGACTACAGGTGCCCGCCACCTCACCCGGCTAATTTTTTTGTATTTTTAGTAGAGACGGGGTTTCACTGTGTTAGCCAGGATGGTCTCCATCTCCTTACCTCGTGATTCGCCTGCCTTGGTCTCCCAAAGTGCTGGGATTACAGGTGTGAGCCACTGCGCCTGGCCTTACTTTCTTATCATTCATGTGTTCACTGGAGTAGCACTTTTAATTTCTTTCAAGAATGTTTTCTTTGCATTCACGACTTGGCTGTTTGGCACAAGAGACCTAGCATTCAGCCTATCTCAGCCTTTTTTATTTTGTTAAGACAGTCTGTCATCCGGGCTGGAGTGCATTGGTGCAGTCATAGCCTACTGCAACCTCAAACTCCTGAAATCAAGTGATTCTCCTGCGTCCAGAGTACCTAGGACTACAGGTACACATCACTACGTCCAGCTAATTTTTAAAAATATTTTATTTGTAGAGATAGAGTCTCACTATGTCATCCAGGCTGGTCTCAAACTCCTGGCCTCAGGTATTCCTCCCGCCTCAGCCTCCCAAAGTGCTGGGATTACAGGCATGATCCGCCATTACCAGCCCTATCTCAGCTTTTGACATATATTCCTCACTAAGCTCAGTCATTACTAGTTTTTGATTTAAAATGAGAGACACGCAACTCTTTCTTTCACTTGAACACTTAGAAGTCATTGTAGGATTATTAATTGGCCTAATTTCCATATCATTGTATCTCAGAGAAGAGAGAGGCCCAAGAAGAAGGAGAGAGATGGGAAAACAGCTGGTAGATGGAATACACACCACATGTTTGATTAAGTTTGCCATCTTATATGGGTGCAATTCATGGCGCACCAGTACAATTACAATAGTAACATCAAAGATCATTGATCACAGGTCACCGTAGCAGATATCATAATGATGAAAAAGTTTGAAATATTGTGAGAATTACCAAAATGTGACACAGAGACATGAAGTGAGCACGTGCTTTTGGAAAAATGGTACTGACAGACTGGCTCAATGCATGGTTGCCACAGACCTTCAATTTGTTAAAAAAAAAAAAAAAAAAAAAAAAATCACGGTATCTGCAAAGCTCAGTCAAGCTAGGGGGAATATAATGAGGTATGTCTATATATATATATATGCCCCTCCCCAAATTCCAAGCCCATTCAACATTTTACAACTATTATCTGAAGTATTTCCTGCCCTTTAAAACCACAAGAGAGTAAGACCTAACTGTTGGTGTAATACAGAATAATGAATCTATCTATTTTACTCTGGAAAGAAAATCACCAACCCTCACAAAACTGTATGACGTGCCATTGCCTGCAGTGGTATCAATGCCATTGTCAGGGTATGACAGTGGCAGCCAACCTCCAGGAAGGCCCCTAATGACCCTCACCTGCTGGTATTCACCAGGATTGGTCTGTGTGACCCAGAGAATCTGGCAGAAATGACGGTGTTTCGCTTCCAAGATTAGACGCTGAGAGGTTCTGCAGCTTCTGTCTTAGTGTGCGTGTGTCTCTCTCTTTCTGGTATTTCTCAGTCTGGCTCCCGTGTTGTGAGCAGTCCTGTGGAGGCCCCCGTAGGGAGGAGCTGAGGCTCACAGACCACAGCCGGCGTGGGGAGCTTGGAAACATCTTGATCACAGCCTCACGAGGGACCCTGCACCAGACCCGGCTAGGCTGCTGCTAAAGCACCGGCCTAGAGCAACCATGAAGTAATGGTTATTTTAAGGCACTAAGTTTTGTGGTAGCTTGTTACACATTAACAGACAGCTAACGCAGTCTCTATTCATGTTTTTATCCTTGTGTGTGGCATGCATCTTATACAGATAAGCATGAAACAGGTCACGTCCAGGCTCTGAGGTGAGAGCCAAGCCCTTCCAGGTAATACTAAATATTGTACAAACAGCAAGGTTTTATTCATCAACCCAGGAGTGACCTTACTGAGTGGCGTGTTGGTGGTAAAAATGCCTTATCTTTAAGAGAGGACACACATTCTCCTTTCTCTCCCACCAGAAAGTCTGGTTCTTGCTGCTCTGTCATTTCCCAGAAAGGACCAGCCTCTCTTGCTCCACCCCACTTCCTGTCTGTGGCCCTGTGATGCCAAGGAGCCCTTCACTGGCCTACAGAGGAGGGGACAAGGGGCAGGAGGGGCCAGAAGCATCTCTGGAATGCACAAAGCTCATGAGCAGCTAGGGTTGCTCCAGCAGTCACATGTCCTGACTAGAGTCTTCCAGCACCTTCTGTCCCCTCCATTAGAAGAAAGGGGAATGCGGGTTCTTAACACAGTGCTTTTGGGAGATTGCCATTGACTCAGAGTCTGAGATTTACCGTTAGGCGCATTTGAAACAATAACCATGTGTGGAGCACTTACTCTGTGGCAGGACATGGTGCGGGGTGCCGTGGGGAGGAGATGAGTAAAGCAGGGTTCCTACTCTTGAGGAACAGCCAAGCACAGTCATTACAGCCCCACCCACCACAGGGACCCAGAGGAGGGCACAGGCACGCAGCCGGGGGATGAGGGAAAGCTTCCTGTGAGAGGTGGTGTCCGCGCTGCCCCTGAAGAAGGTGGAACTGACATCTCTGTCCTTGGTGCCTCAACAGAGCCCTTCATTCCAACCCCTCATTGCACATGTATTGTTACAGATCTGGCTACCCCTGCTCATGGATGAGTTTCTTGAGGCTAGAGATGGGTTTTACCCGGTGTTCCTGGTGCCAAGCCCAGGTCTTGACTCACTGTGGTCTCTCCGTGGATGTTCGATGAGTGAGTGAGTGAGGGAATGTGGTGGATGATGAGGCTGGAGAGGTAACAGGACAGAATCATAAGGACCTTGCCTATCGTGAATATTGAATGGCTTGGCAATAGAGGAGGTTTTCCTTCTAAGGAGTGGAAGCAACATGGTCTATGGTATGTGCCAAGTGAGGGCAGAAGCTGGGGCAGTAGCCACATTGGCACCTCACCATGAGTCCTCTACATGGCCCAGTGTCTGTACCAGCATGACATAAACCGTGTGCCAGTAACAGAAGTGTCAACCAGACCCGAGGGCTCCACTGTGATGCCTGCCCTGGAAAGGATAGAGCCCACTCAGGCCAGGCCATGGTGGTGTGAGCAACTCTAGCACCAGGAGAGACGCTGTCCTAGAACCAAGGCCCCCAGTAAGTGGACAAAGAAATGTAGGAAGATTCGAGCTCAGAGAATGTCAGGCCTTCCGCTACCTGGAGCAGTGGTGGCTACGCTGGACCCCGGGCTTGGTGCATGGAAAGTCCAGGCTCTGCACCCTGCGACTCTCCTTAAAGTGAGAATATTTTCCCCAGGAGCACAAGGGCCTTTCATGTGAGGAGCTTTAAATGTGCTCTCTGGTGGTAGCCACAGCATCCTTAATTTTCTGGTACAGCAAACAGTCTTCATTGGCAATCGCAGGAAAGGAGGCTTTGTTCTCAGGTGATGTCGAGCAGCCACCGGAGTGCCTCTTTCATGGTCACCTCTTGACACCCCACTGAGGCGGGGGAGGCAAGGGGAGTGCAGCGCTGGCACTGATTATAGAAAACAGCAGGGGATCCAGAAGAAGCTTTTGGCTTTGGAATTGGGTTTGTGCTTCCGTTTAAATGTGGAGGTGCCAGGTGTTCTGATAATTCACCACAAAATTTTGAAATCGCCTAATAAAGACCGTTCAAAAGGACCTGAGAAGTGGGCTGTGTCCTCCCTCCTCTCCCAGCCACCTCTCTCCTGCCACCAGCTCTGACCTGGGATGGATGGCAGCATGCTTCCATTATCAAAACAGGCCAAAGAGAAGAATGAAAAGCTAAAAGCAGGAAAAACTTCACAAGTTTAGATAAAGTTTTCAAGTGATTAAGTGTGGTGACAGTGAAAACATTGACCCAATTGCAACTTGTAGGCTCCATCAGAGAGCTGTGGTTGACGGGCTCTCCTGTACATTTATATCAGGAGAGATGTGTTACCGGCTCCCTCAGAGTGTAAAGTATACCCAAAATAGAGCTTGAAGAGTGGCTTTATCATGGAGTGACTCAGCGCCAGCTAAGAGGAAAGATGAATATAGCGTGATGATGTTCTCCACAGGAAACCCGTGGCATGAAAACCAGGGACAGGGAGGGTGCTTGTAGCACGGTGGCCCTGTGGCCTCCTCACTGGGCCCATGGCTGAGTAATGGGCTGACTGATGGCAGCCCTATGGAAGCTGGCCTCAAACAATGCAGGAAGCACGCTCAGATCGTCTCTCAGAGCCTGTTCCCGGATGGGAAGCCACCAGCAAAAAACCCCAGTGGGCTGTGCTCTTCATGTCCTGGTTGGGAAATTCAGGAAGCACACGTGAACACACACATGCCACGGACGTGAAAAAGGTTCTGTCTTCTGAAGGCTGTTGGCTGATCTTAACATGAATTTTAAAAAATGGTTTGCTACATTTGAGGCATTTCTTCTAGCCAGTTTTGGATACAATCCCTGGTTACTTTGTTCCTGGGGACATTCAGTACCAATGTCTGCCAAGCCCTGTAGTTTTGAAAACATCCCTGGCCCTCACAAAAGCCCTCGTAAAACAGCATCACCTCAAAACCCAAGGCACCTGGTAAGGAAAGAATTAAAGCCAGTGACATGATTTTAATGTTCAATCCCAAAACCAGAGTTGACTTGGCTTGCCTGGGTTGTTCACCCAGGGGAGGGCTCTCCTCCACAAGGCCCAAGCCCTACTGGGGCTGCTTGGGCACCAGCCACGCTGTGGGGAGGGTGTAAATCGTGACTGAATCGTGATTCCATGTGGGAAACAGTCCTGCAGTCGGGGGACAGGAGGAGCCAGATCGGAATCCAACACAAACAGTCCAGGGGCAGAGGGAACATTCCCGGGTACCTGTGTCCCAGAGTGACTTGAAAATGCTGAACTTATGCTAAATTCTGTTTAATGATTATTTGCGGCAGGGGGACAGGCATTCTTAAGAGATCAGTTTACCTTAGGAAATCCTGTACTCACCCTGCTTTCCGGCCTTCCGGCCTCCTCGTATCCTGCACACGCTATTCCTTTGCATACATTTGCAGCGAACTTTGCTCCCCAGGGTATCTGGCTTTCGGGATAAAGACTAATGTCCATGTCAAAATGATTCTTGATAAAAGCATCCTAGATGTTAAATATTTATTTTAAGCTAAATGTTCTACTTCTGAGAGGTTAAAAAACAAATGCCTTTTCATGCAGAGCCTTTTGCCAGTCAGTGTTTGAGTTTCTTTAGGCTTTTTTATTTGGCTCTGCAGCAGCTAGCTAACCAACTGCATTCCTGAGATGAGCTGACAAGGGGGCAGAAATGAAGAAATAAACAAAAAGCCATGTTAATTTCAAGCTTCAGTAGGAATACAAAGAGAAATATTAACATTTGCTGAATGACAAATAATGAAATGACTGGAAATTTTTAAGGCTTCTAGCATGCTTTTATAAGCTCTCCTGGAATTTCCCCCCCCATCAGGTATTGCACATTTATAACCAGCAGTGCACCATGTGAAGGCAGTTCAATAGGTTGTTTAATTTAAAGATTGGTACTTCTGAGCATGTAGTGTTCCTAATGCAATTCCTAACCCCATTTACGTGTCTCTGTCTACCCGAAGTACCCACATCTTCTTAGCACAATCTTTATAATTGTTTGTTGCTATGGTTTTAATGGGTCCCCTTCAAAATTCAGGTGTTGCCAGTGTGAGAGTATTAAAAGATGGGGCCTTTAAGAGGTGATTAGGCCATGAAGGCTTCTCCCTAGTGAATGGGTTTAAGGCCCTTTAGAAAAGAGGCTTCATCATTCCCTTTGAAAACTGGCACAAGACGAGCATGTCCTCTCTCACCACTCCTATTCAACATAGCATTGGAAGTTCTGGCCAGGGCAATCAGGCAAGAGAAAGAAATAAAAGGTATTCAAATAGGAAGAGAGGAAGTCAAATTGTCTGTCTTTGAAGATGACATGATTGTATGTTTACAAAACCCCATCGTCTCAGCCCAAAATCTCTTTAAGCTGATAAGCAACTTCAGCAAAGTCTCAGGATACAAAATCAATGTGCAAAAATCACAAGCATTCCTATACACCAATAAGAGACAAACAGAGCTCCAAATCATGAGTGAACTCCCAGTCACAATTGCTATAAAGAGAATAAAATACCTAGGAATATAACTTACAAGGGATGTGAAGGACCTCATCAAGGAGAACTACAAACCACTGCTCAAGGAAATAAGAGATGACACAAACAAATTGAAGAATGTTCCATGCTCATGGATAGGAAGAATAAATAACATAAAAATGGCCGTACTGCCCAAAGTAATTTATAGATTCAATGCTATCCCCATCAAGCTTCCACTGACTTTCTTCACAGAATTAAATTTCACATGGAACCAAAAAAGAGCCTGTATAGCCAAGACAATTGTAAGCAAAAGGAACAAAGATGGCGGCATCATGCTACCCGACTTCAAACTATACTACAAGGCTACAGTAACCAAAACAGCATGGTACTGGTACCAAAACAGATATATAGATCAATGGAACAGAACAGAGGCCTCAGAAATAATGCCACACATCTACAACCATCTGATCTTTGACAAACCTGTCAAAAACAAGCAATGGGGAAAGGATTCCCTATTTAATAAATGGTGTTGGGAAAACTGGCTAGCCGTATGCAGAAAGCTGAGACTGGACCCCTTCCTTACACCTCATACAAAAATATAAAAACCCTAGAAGAAAACCTAGGCAATACCATTCAGGACATAGGCATGGCAAAGACTTCATGACTAAAACACCAAAAGCAATGGCAACAAAAGCCAAAATCAACAAATGGAATCTAATTAAACTGAAGCGCTTCTGCACAGCAAAAGATGCTATCATCAGAGTGAACAGGCAACCTACAGAATGGGAGAAAATTTTTGCAATCTATCCATCTGACAGAGAGCTAATATCCAGAATCTACAAAGAACTTAAACAAATTTCCAAGAAACAAGCAACCCCATCAAAAAGTGGCCGAAGGATATGAACAGACACTTCTCAAAAGAAGACATCTATGTGGCCAACAAACATACGAAAAAAAGCTCGTCATCACTGGTCATTAGAGAAATGCGAATCAAAACCACAATGAAATACCCCTCTCACCCCAGTTAGAATGGCGATCATTAAAAAGGAAACAACAGATGCTAGAGAGGATGTGGAGAAACAGGAACGCTTTTACACTGTTGGTGGGAGTGTAAATTAGTTCAGCCATTGTGGAAGACAATGTGATTCCTCAAGGATTCCATTGTGATTCCTCAAGGATCTAGAACCAGAAATACCATTTGACCCAGCAATTCCATTACTGGATATATACGCAAAGGATTATAAA
The DNA here is from genome assembly GCF_043159975.1 of Macaca nemestrina. NCBI lineage: Eukaryota > Metazoa > Chordata > Mammalia > Primates > Cercopithecidae > Macaca > Macaca nemestrina. The sequence continues at coordinate 19,319,119 of NC_092128.1, forward strand.
TCATTTTACTGTAAAGACACGTGCATACATATGTTTATTGCAGCACTGTTCACAATAGCAAAGACTTGCAACCAACCCAAATGCCCATCAGTGATAGACTGGATAAAGAGAATGTGGCACATATACACCATGGAATACTATGCAGCCATAAAAAAGGATGAGTTCATGTCCTTTGCAGGTACATGGATGAAGTTGGAAACCATCATTCTCAGCAAACTAGCACAGGAACAGAAAACCAAACACCGCCATGTTCTCACTCATAAGTAGGAGTTGAACAATGAGAACACTTGAATACAGGAAGGGGAACATCACACACCGGGGCCTGTCAAGGGTGGTGGGCTAGGGGGAGGGATAGCATTAGGAGAAATACCTAATGTAGATAACTAGTCGATGGGTGCAGCAAACCACCATGGCACATGTATACCTATGTAACAAACCTGCACATTCTGCACATGTATCCCAGAACTTAAAGTATAATTTTAAAAAATAATGATAATAGAAAAGTGGCTTCATGTAGTCGTTAGCTTAGCTTGCTCTCTTGCCCTTCTGCCTTCCGCTGTGTGAGGGCTCAGCAAGAAGGCCCTCCCCAGACACCAAATGCCGGCACCTTGATCTTGAACTTCCCAGCCTCCAGAACTGTGAGAAATAAACTTTATATATTACCCGATGTCGAGTGTTCTCTTATAGCAGCACAAACAAACTAAGACATTTTCTGACTAAATGAAGTCACTTTACCCAGCTAGAAGGATAGTCACAGGATCGTTGTTTTATTGTTATTGTTGTTTAAAAAATGTGTGTGTGTGTGTGTGTGTGTGTATGTCAGTCTCCATATATATTATATATATTATATATATTATATATATAATATTGGTCCCTCTCTCTCTCTCTCTACATACACACACACACACACACACACACACACGCGCGCGCACACACACATTCCACATTAGAAATACTACGGTTTGGCCGGGCGCAGTGGCTCACGCCTGTAATCCCAGCACTTTGAAAGGCTGAGGCGGGTGGATCACCTGAGATCAGGAGTTCAAGACCAGCCTGGCCAACATGGTGATACCCCATCTCCACTAAAAATACAGAATTATCTGGGCATGGTGGCACATGCCTGTAATCTCAGCTACTCAGGAGGCTGAAGCAGTAGAATCACTTGAACCTGGGAGGCAGAGGTTGTAGTGAGCCGAGATCGCGCCATTGCACTCCAGCCTGGGCAACAAGAGCAAAACTATCTCAAAAAAAGAAAAAAATACTATGGTTCTAAAATTTGGATTTATGTGTCAATTGGATGTATGGCACTATTAATTTCAGTTTAATTCAGTTCAGTACATGTTTTTCGAGTACCTACTGTGTACAAGGAACTGTGTGAGGTACCTTGTGAGCACTTCACTTGCTCTCCAGAGATGCCTAGTGAGTGTTGCATTGCAGAAAAGAAGTGCTATGGCATGTTGGAAGAAGGGGGACTCATATCTAGCTTTGGTCTGTTGAACCAAATAAACAGATCTTCTAACTGTCTGTTCTTCCCTACTAGATCTAAGTGCTCACAGAAAAAGGGCTGTCATTCACTTTGTATACCCAGGACCTGGGAGGTGCTTGGCACATGGTGGGTAACCAACAAATATCTGTTAAATGGAGCACACTGGGTGAGCAGAAAGATGTGATGGAAGTCTGCGAGGCAGGCAGAGGCAAGTGTAGGACTCTGACTGTCAGTGATGGGTGTGAGGCTACTTCTGGTAAGGAGACTATTGTGTAGGCTCAGACACCTGCAGGAGGGCAACCAGAAGTTCAGCATGGGTGAGGCCAGGGATTCCCTTGCCAGGGTTAGCAAACTAGGGTCCACAGGCCAGCCCCATCCATTCATGTACCTGTGGTCTGTGGCAACTCTTGTGCCTTATCAGCAAACATGAGTAGATGCAGCAGAGAGGAGTTGCAGTATATAGATAGCCTGGTAAGCCGAAAAGACTTAGTATTTGTTTCTTTATGGAAAGAGTTTGTTGAACTCTGCCATAGAGGCATAGAACAAAAATGAGTGCAGTTACCTTAGGGGGCCCCATTGTAAAGTGGCGATGCATACTTGGTTCTCTTTTGATCGGGAGACTGACCTGATTGGAGATAGTATGGTTTAGGAAAGTTGACATGTGAGTGATTCGGTGGACTGGAGCTTTTGGGAAAGGGACCAAGTATAAGAAAACCAATTAGGATATTACAGCCATCTGTTCAGGCATCATTGAAGAAAGAGCATCAGCTTGAGTCTTATCTAAGCATTGGGTTGGCATGTATTATCTCCTAGGCTAGAAACCGTTGCCCTTCTCCCAGTTCATGTCACTAAATTGGGGGTCCACCTCACAGCTCCAGAAACCTCAGGTCAACCCCACCCAACTGGTCACATGCTAACTTCCTCTCTGGTGATCTTTGCACAAACATTTAACTCACAGCATGGTGTCTGGTTCTTGCTGACATCAACTTTGTAACTGTTTTCAGATTATTTTTTCTTTTCTCCACAGTAACTCTCAGGCTTCTTGAGGTCAGAACCATGCATTCTCGTTTTGCTCCTACCTCCCCACCTGCCTGCCCCTCATGCTATGTCAAGTCCGCACGTGAGAAATAAGACAAGAGTCACTGGCAGCGAAGTGAGTGCTGACATTTAAATATGGAAGCAAGTTTGGGCCTCCGGACTCCAAGCACCCAGTGCCTGTGGCCTTGCTCACTGTTTTTCATATGTTGTCCTCTGGTCTTGTTTGTAAAGTGACCTGTTGCACAACCTCTCAGTACCCTGAAGGGCAGTGACTGTGTCCACACCTCTTTGTGTTCTCGGTGGTTAGCATAATATTTTTAACAGAACAGACCCTTTTTAAATGTTTGGTGATGACACAGTCACTGAGCAGGATATGCTGTAAGAAGAAAACATACTCTCCCTCATTCTGTGAATTAGTCAGAATATATCAGGTTAATAACGGTAAGAGCAAGCATCTGTTGGTCTGATGCACCAACATCTATCGGATCAAGCAATTAAGCCCATGTCAGTCATTTTGGTACAATAGAACTAAAATTAGACACAGCATAAATACAATCAAGACATGAGCACGTTTCCCAGCATTAGCCTTACGATAACAAAGGCAAATGCAGAAGCGTGCGGACTTCCAGGACGGGTCTGGAGATGGCTGTTCCAGAGAAGAGCCAGGGTGGATGGCAGGAAGCGGTGGCTGGGATGGAACCTCCAGTCCACATGTGACACCTCTTTTACATCTTCACCCTAAGCCCTACCAGGAGTTTGAAGTGCAAAAGTTTTAGAAATATAAACCAGGTTTTACTTAGTAATAATTCGTTAATGACCTAAACCAAGAGAGAATCTCCTACTTAATGAAGTGATTAATTAGCTCTGGGAATTGAAGTTGAAAACAGAAGACTAATTGATTAATAGATTACTGTGTTCGTTTTTCTTCCTTTCATGGAAAGGAGCCAGAATTTGGTCCATGCCAGGTTTGCTGCTTTGGGCTAGCACCATGCTGCCTGGAATCTGTTCTCGTCTTTCCCACGTAGCCTGTCTGCTTCCCATCCTGGTGCCTTTCTTCCTGCCCTCTCCACAGACGGAAGGCCCTCCGTTTAAAACCTTGCTCTTTCAGGCTCAGTGCGCATCTCATCCCCAGGATGGATTTGCGCTCTTCTGACACTACCGAGGTCTCCTTTAAGTCACCGCTTTACCTAATCAATACCATACGGCTTAGCATTTAATTTTTCTTATTGCTTTATGTGTGGAATAATGAAAAAGAATTAAAAGATTGAAAAACCAAACATCTCCCCTCACTTGCATTAGGCGTATGAAATCTGACCTCACTGAGCTGGTGAGAGGCCTTCCCAACACAGCTGTGAGCACCAAATGAGGTGATGTAGGGAAGATTCCTTATAAACTAAAAAGTGCCGCACAACGTTTAGTTATTGGCATCATCAGTATGATTATTTTATATATTAATCTTAGCTTCTCTACTACATTTGTACTTAAAATCTCCAGCCAAAAGTCAGCAAATTGTTCTTTCTTTTTTTCTTTTTTTTGAGACAGAGTCTCACTCTGTCGTTCAGGCTGAAGTGCAGGGGGCTCATCTCACTGCAACCTCTGCCTCCTCAGCTCAAACGATTGTTCTGCCTCAGCCTCCCGAGTTGCTGGAACTACAGGCGTGTGCCACCATGCCTGACTCCTTTTTTTTTTTTTTTGTAGTAGAGAGAGGGTTTCACCATGGTGGCCAGGCTGGTCTTGAACTCCTGACCTCAGGTGATCCACTTGCCTCACCCTCCCAAAGTTCTGGGATTACAGGTGTGAGCCACCACGTCCTGTCAAAAGTCAGCAAATTTTTTAACATCCCTTATGAATGGGCTTTGCTCTGTGCCAATTTTAAAAAGTCGGACTTCTTCAAGTTACCTACCATCACTGTAGGTAGAAGGATAGGGAAGACCCCACATGAAACAGTTAGAGAACTTACATGATAATGGTAAGCACCTGGTGTCAGCCCAGTCTCTGTGTCCCTCCTCACAGCTCCCTCGGCCCCTGGGAGTCCTCACACAGATGTCTGTGACAGCCCTCAGCCTCCAGGGGCTTCCCCAACCCACTTAGTGTTACAAAAAGAAGCAGAAGCTGATCAGAGAGGAGGTTGGGGGAATTTGGCCGTGTGCTCAGAGGCACTGGTAGCGAAGTGACTTTTTCCCAGACAGGCTGGTCTCCCGTAAGAGGGAGAGAGAACTGACAGATTACACAAGAGAACAAGGCTCTGTCACCGTCAAGGTCAGAAGCCTGCCGCTACTCTCGTTATGTGTTGCTAGCCAACACACTCCTTCAGTTTGTTTCCAACTGATCATCTTTCTGTCTTCTGCCTTCCCAGTTCATAATCTGCGCTCTCTTCCCTCTCCATGGACCCCAGAGCAGATAGATCATTCTGTTGGTTTCAAATACAATTTAGTGGCCATCTTCCCTCCCATCTTTTTCATTTAAAAAAAAAAAAAAAAATGTTCTAACTACTGCTTTTCTAATCACCACTGTTCTAGCCACTAGGACTTTCTGTCCTCCACAAACCTATTGCTGTTAAAATATTTGTTTTGATTGTTCCAGGTGGTAAATGTTGCCTTATGGGCTTTGTTCCAACTTGCATTACTTTTTGCAAGGAGGATACTAAGTCAGTTCTAGTACATTGAGTCATACCATGACTGAGAATAGTGAAAGTGCAAATTCTTTATTAATACAGAAGTTAAAGATGAGGTAGTCATGTAGAAAACAACCTGCATTGATTAAATAAACTATGATTCTGGTTTAGTGATTCTAATTAATCACCAGAGTTAATAAAAATGTTACTTGTGGCTGGGCGCAGTGGCTCATGTCTATAATCCCAGCACTTCGAGAGACTGAGGTGGGTGAATCACCTGAGGTCAGCAGTATGAGACCAGCTTGGCCAACATGGCGAAACCCCATCTCTGCTAAAAATACAAAAAATTAGCCGGGTGTGGTGGCAGCACCTGTAGTTCCAGCTACTCAGGAGGCTGAGGCAGGAGAATCACTTGAACCTCGGAGGCAGAGATTGCAGTGAGCTGAGATTGCACCATTGTACTCCAGCTGGGGCTACAAGAGCAAAACTCCATCTCAAAAAAAAAAAAAAGTCACTTGTAATTATTTTTTTGAAGTCTTCATATTCTAAGTCAAGACTTAAACTAACCATTTTTTTTTTTTTTAACAAATAGTTAATGGTTACTTGGTGTGACATATTTAGAACTTCCCAGTAGTTTTTATCATCTTGACTGGTCTTCAGTATGAAAGATGTTTTATAATTTCATGCTAACTTACATAAATGTAGCATTTGATTTTCAAATAACTAAGTCACTAGCTAATCAGTTCTACTTATCTTCAAGTGTTATGAGGTAGATGTAAATTCCATGAGGGCAGGGAGTCACCCATAGGTGAATCATCTACTTTATTCCCTGCATTATCTTTAGCATCTAAATCAGTGTTCAGCATACACTGTGGTCACTAGATAAATATTGAACAAATGAATGAGTGAGCTATAGACATAAACTATAAGAAACTCATAAAAATCTTTTCTAAAAATATAGAATCATATATTATAATGTTAAACTTATACCGGAGGTATAAGTAGCAAACAAATAGGAGGAATTTAAAAATTCTTTGCCTCGAATCTTGAACTATCACATTCAAGGCTTAGATTTTAGTGATGCCCATTTCTCATAAATGCATTAAAGTCACTCCATTAAAACTTGATTCTCAGCCAGGCACAGTGGCGCACGCCTGTAATCCCAGCAGTTTGGGAGGCCGAGGCAGGCGGATCACCTGAGGTCAGGAGTTCGAGACCAGCCTGGCCAAACATGGCGAAACCCTGTCTCCAGTAAAAACACAAAAAAATTAGCTGGGTGTGGTGGCGTGCACCTGTAATCCCACATACTTGGACAGATGAGGCAGGAGAATTGCTTGAACCAGGAGGCGGAGGTTGCAGTGAGCTGAGATCATGCCATTGCACTCTAGCCTGGGTGGCACAGCGAGAGACTCTGTCTCAAAAAAAAACTTTATTCTCAACTGAAAGTACCACCAGTGAGTCTAATCCATTTTGGTACACAGATCATATAAATAGTTCTTAATCGTCTTCAATTTTCTGATCTACATTCAGCAGTGTTTATGGAGACCGATGTAAAGATAGGTGCAGGGCAATTACAATGTTAGAAAAAATGTCACACTAGAAGTTCTTTTTAAGTAAGTCTATAAATAAAAAGTTCACCAGTGTTGTTTTCTGTAAACCTGTCTTTGGTATAATTAGTATTTCTTTTAATTATTCTACTTTTTACCTTTAGAATCTTCTATTACTGTTTGACATGCCAATTTCAATTCCCTGAATTCCAGTTGTAATACTTTGTTTTCAAGTATTATAAAAATATCTTAATGTTCTTTCTGTAGCAGATCACTCTTTTGGTTCATTGTGTCCAGTTGTGGAGTTTTAAAGTGTTATTTTTCAAGTTGTAATGAGAACTAGAAGGTATTTAAACTTGGCTTTAAAAACCTATTTTGGGCCGGATGCAGTGGCTCACACCTGTAATCCCAGCACTTGGGGAGGCCGCGGTGGGCAAATCACTTGAGGCCAGGAGCTGGAGACCAGCCTGGCCAACGTGGCAAAATACTGTCTCTACCAAAAAGACAAAAATTAGCCAGGCATGGTGGTGCCCGCCTGTAATCCCCGCCACTAGGGTGGCTGAGGCAGGAGAATTGCTTGAATCCGGAAGGCAGAGAGGGCAGTGAGCTGAGATTGTGCCATTGCACTCCAGCCTGAACAGCAGAGGAAGACTCTGCCTCAAAAAAAAAAAAAAAAAAAAAAAAAAAGGAAATAAAACCTATTTTGAACGATTGGGAATGCAAAGATGGCAGCTACACACCTCCCTGTTTAATTGCTCCAGTCAACAGGAATCATAAATAATTACACAATGTTTTTTTTCTTTTTCCTTCACTTTTTTTGTTCTTTCTTTTTTTTTTTTTTTTTCAAGACAAGGTCTTGCTCTGTCACCGAGGCTGGAGTGCAGTGGTGCCATCATGGCTCACTGCAACTTCAGTCCCCTTGGTTCAAGCGATCCTTCTGAGTAGCTGGGACTACAGGTGTGTGCCATCATGCCCAGCTAATTTTTTTTTAACTGATATTTTGTAGAGATAGGCTCGCATTATGATGCCCTGGCTGGTCTTGAACTCCTGGCCTCAAATGATCCTCCCTCTTCAGCCTCCCACAATGCTGGGGTTACAGGTGTGAGCCACCATCCCCAGCCACAGTTTCTTTTGACATATGAAGAGCTGGGTGCATGTCCCGAATCTCAATTCAGAATGCAGATCAGGGGGACTCTTCGAGTCTGGCACCTCCGACCCGCCCAGAAAAACGACTGTGGTATAGAAGAACAGCCTTGTAGGACTTGAACCTTCTCAGGCCTGCCTCTCAAAACAACATGACTTGAAAATGTTTCGTTTTTCTTGTATGGTCTCACTTGCCAGACCTCCGAAAGCAATTTGAGAGTAATTTCAACCAAATCTTTTAGCAGGCCTTGTGAAAAATAAATTTAACCTGTTAATTGTGTGCCGTTTGGATTTGTCTTGGCATCTCAATAAGTAAAAGGTTAAAATGATGGCCACAAGAAGTCAATAAAGCTTGATTATTCCAGTTGAAAATTCATCCATGGGTACTCTTGTGCCTGGCTTTCGTGTTGACCTCATTGCCATATGACCACCATCAATAGCTCTTTATGTTTAATCAATTTCCTAAAAAAGCCACACACACACATTTATCGTGTTTGTAGTCTTTTTGTTCCATTATAGTTGATGTAGCCTAGCATTGTAGTTTTTGTGTGTGTGAAATATCTGACATTCTATGCTTTAGTACTTTTTATTTCATTACTTAATTGTGTCATCCCTGCCTGCCTCCCCAACCCCACTGACTGTGACAGTGTTTTTGCAAATGAAACAGTTCAGTGAGACCTGGGAATTTCCTATGGCATTTATGTGGTCTCACGCTCGTCTCTATTTGCCAGATATCATCCCTGTAAGAACCATGCTCAATAGATACATTTTGGAGAACCAGTTATCTCGTTTTCTCATTCACCAATGAGTCTTGAAAGGCCGAATTCAAGAAAACAAGTTTTTAAGATCTTCCTCTCTCAGTCCACAAAAGAAAAAATGGGCTTATTACTGTCACCACTGCCTTTAATTATGTACAGTCACAATACAATTATCTCCCTATTTGGGTGTTATCTCCCCTGCCAGATCACCAACGCCTCAAAGTGAGAGAGCACAGCTTCTGTTTATTGTTCATCCTTTGAAATGACTTAAAAGGAAGCTGAGTACACAGTTGACCTCCTAGCCAGAGGGGATTGATCATGGTCTGGGGCTGGGGAGAGGACTCTGTGATCCTTCCCGAAAGGTCACTCTATCCAGAATGATAAGTCCTCAATTTTTAGAATATGGTTGTTAGGTAAAGGGATTAATTCAAGGAAGAGATTTTAAGACTGCATCATTGATTTTGTTGTTTTGGATAAGAACATGGAATTGGCTTTTCTGTAAATTGACTACATTATATAATGCACAGGTTAAAGTGATCCTGCCACTTGAATTCTTTCATGGTTATTTGATTATTTTCAGAATATCTTGACATTTGAAAGGCATACAGACAAAAGCCAATCATGTAAATAATTACATTTAGAGGAGTAAAAGGCAGCCATCAGTCTTTTTTTACTTCACCATTTTTAACCATTTGGATTCAAAGCTGGATTTTATTTCAACTAAATAGAACAGTTATATCCAATTTAATGTGCAACTGTAACCAGTCAGACCCAGAAATTTTGAATAGCATTTGTAACTTTTAATCACAAAATTAATGGCATTAAATTCTAACAGAATAGATTCCATTTGTTAATTTTTTCTAATCAAACTTCAGATATTTATTCATGCCTCAGGTGAGAAATGTCTCACCAGACACCAGTTAAATGAAAAGTAAATCATACCTTTTTTTTTCTTTTTTTTTTTTTTGAGGTGGAGTCTCGCTCTGTCACCCAGGCTAGAGTGCAGTGGCACAATCTCGGCTCACTGCAAGCTCTGCCTCCCAGGTTCAGGCCATTCTCCTGCCTCAGCCTCCCGAGTAGCTGGGACTACAGGCACCCGCCACCTCGCCTGGCTAATTTTTTGTATTTTTAGTAGAGACGAGGTTTCACCATGTTAGCCAGGATGGTCTCGATCTCCTGACCTCATGATCTACCCACCTTGACCTCCAAAAGTGCTGAGATTACAGGTGTGAGCCACCACGCCCGGCCAGTAAATCATACCTTTTTAAAATAGCATTTCACATTAATTATACTTATTTAGTTAACATTGAGGTTGTCTATTATTGCATAAGATACCGTTGATTTTAGTTGCATATCATATGCAGGTAACTGCTTGCTTGCTTTTTTTTTTTTTTTTGAGACGGAGTATCGCTTTGTCACCCAGGCCGGAGTGCAGTGGCACGATCTCAGCTCGCTGCAACCTCCACCTCCTGGGTTCAAGCTATTCTCCTGTCTCAGCCTCCTGAGCAGCTGAGATTACAGTGCATGCCACCGTGCCCAACTAGTATTTGTATTTTTAGTAGAGACAGGGTTTCATCATATTGGTCAGGCTGGTCTCGAACTCCTGACCTCAGGTGATCCACCCATCTCAGCCTCCCAAAGTGATGGGAATACAGGCACACACCACCACTCCCGGCCACAAGTAACTGCTTTCTTTGTTCTTACCCAAAAGATAAGCCAAAGTAAAATAGAATATATTTGCTACTTAATACCTATGAAACTAGATTGTTCTAATGTATAAAGGAAATTGACCAATATGTTTTATATATTATACAAATGTACAAATATTTTCCTGAGAATCTGGCAATGTTTCTAAAAAGCAGCTCATTCTTTCCTGTTGTTTTCTGATGATAAAAGCCAGTGAGTCAGTGCCACTTCTGAAATGGCAGTCACTACATTAGGATCCTGTAGCAGTGATTCAGCACCAGGTTAGTGACACTCTGCCATGTTACCAGTTGTCACAAAGGGTGGATCAAAAATTATAAAATTAATTTAAAACTATGTATGTGTGCAGTTCTTCTAAAGGTCAGTTTTTCAAATCATATCAGCAGCCATGAATATTTTTATATCCTTTTACCTGATAATCTCATTCCTTAAAATTACAAGTAATTAATTTTTTAAAAGCTGTATGCGTATATGTGATTATCCAACTGTTTCTAAAGATTAAATATTAAAAACAACCAAAATCAGCAAATGAGCAGTAACAAAGTTTGTAAGACGGAATATTAATAATTGGTGGACTTGATTATAAGTAGAAAGACCAAAACTATGCAAGGGTAATTATAGGCTATCAAGTGACAAAATTATATGATACTATGATTACAACTATGTATTTAAGGAGTTAAATGAAAATATATTGTGTTAGAGTTAGAATGTGTGTGGTTTTTTTTTGTTGTTGTTGTTTTTAAGGGAATCTCGCTCTGTTGCCCAGGCTGGAGTGCAGTGGTGCAATCTCGGCTCACTGCAACCTCCGCCACCCAACAAGGTTCAAGCGATTCTTCTGCCTCAGCCTCCCGAGTAGCTGGGATTACAGGCACCTGCCACCACACCCAGCTAATTTTTGTATAGCAGCAGAGACAGGTTTCGCCATTTTGGCCGGGCTGGTCTCGAGCTCCTGACCTCAGGCCATCCACCCACCTCAGCCTCCTAAAGTGCTAGGATTATAGATGTGAGCCACTGCTCCCAGCCAGAATGTGGATTTTTTTAATTTTGTTTTTTTCATGTTGTTACAAAGTCGTCTAATACGTTTCTGATATGTTTTTGATGCACTTTATGGAGGACTAGAAGGCATCAGTCCATATCCCCAAAATATGGTGTCTTATTGTACTGTGGTGCCTCTTAACAAAAATGATTGCATTCTTTTGTGGCATTCTAAAAGAGTGACTGCTTTACTGAGAGTCTCTGACCTACTCCCAGAAAGTTATTTACTCTGTGGGACAGTTCGTTCTGTTGCATCTTATCTGAATACTGAAAACTCCAAGGAAGAAGATGATATTTACCAGTACATAAACTGACATTTTGGCACCTAATCTTTGACTTTAAGAAGCGCCAGAGGACCCTTGATGGTTCCAGTGAGCCCTTTCTCTTCTGTGCTTTCGTGGCGAAGGCCTCTTTCAGAGGACACACCACGGTAGCCCCTGCTCCTCAAGTCTCAGAAGGCCTGAACCCATGGTAGCTGGAAATAATAGCTTGACATTCCCACCTCATTTTAAACTGTGATTTTTTTAAAAAAACACTCTTCTTGACCTTTTCTTTGAAGGAGGACCAAAACAGGTAAAACATTGCTCTTCAGTATGCCAGTGAATTATTTTGACAATGGCAATCTCCCAAAACAGGCTACCATGTCATCCCTACCCTTTTCTCTTGGGTATCTTTGATTGGGTGTCATTGCCAGTCCTTATGGAAATTGGCTTCTGGCCCCCGACAGTCACTGTCTATCGGCAGGACCTATCACATAATTGCTATCTTGAAAGCACCATCTGGGCAGCTCAGTGTTTAAAAAAAAACAAAAGAAAAAACAGACCTCCTTATTGACTTGAAAGAGCTTACAGTCTAGTTGTAAACAGAAGACATGAAATGACTGAAGAATGTTCTCAAAGCTCAACATGAACAAGTCACATTACAGACATGTGAACGGAACTGAATGCCGCAGGACCTTGAACAAATGGGCATCTGGATCATAGTAGCCAGGTAGATGGCACTGGGTGCCCAAATGGAGTGAGCATGCATGGAAGGAAAAGTGAAGGTCTAGGCACTCATTTAGAGGCGAGGAGTTTGGTAATATAATGAGGATAAAGAACGCTTGCAGATTTCTGGTTGGTGGGTAGCAGAATAAAAATTGTGACTAAGCACGATGGATGGATGGAGGGAGGGAGGGATGGAGGGAGGGAGGGAGGGATGGAGGGAGGGAGGGAAGGATGGATGGAGGGAGGGAGGGAGGGATGGATGGATGGATGGATGGAGGGAGGGAGAGAGGGAGGGATGGAGGGATGGAGGGAGGGAGGGAGGGAGGGATGGATGGATTCATGGATTCATGGATTCATGTGGCCAGGAAGCTGAAGGCAGGACTCTATCCAGGAGAGCCAGGTCAGTGCATGCATAGCTAGGGCATAAGCTAAGAAAATGGGGAAGACACAGCAAATTCCTGATACTTTACATAAAAGGAGTCTGTTGGGTTTCATTTTAAAAGTGTTGAATGTGAGACAAAAATGATGAAGGGTTGGGATCCCTAATGTAGATGAATAGCTTTGTTTCAGGTCTGCCCTGCTGGGCACAGCAGGTCACACCTGTAATCCCAGCACTTTGGGAGACCAAGGCAGGAGGATTTCTTGAGCCCAGGAGTTCAATACCAGCCTGGGCAACATAGTGAGACTCCCATCTCTGTAAAAAATTCAATAATCAACCTGGCATAGTGGCATGCAACTGCAGTCCCCACTACCCAGGAGGCTGAGATGGGAGGACCATCTGAGCCCAGGAGGTCTAGGCTGCGGGGAGCCATGATGGTACCACTGCATTCCAGCCTGGGTGACAGAGCAAGACCCTGTCTAAAAAAAAAGAGAGAGACAGAGAGAAAGAATGAAGAAGGGTAACCAAGGAAAGAGCTGGAAGGAATTTTAAGCCTTTAGAAACCGTTGTTATGGTGGTGTTAGGGACACTCTGTATTAAGGTCAGAGGAAGGAGTCTGAGCTGCTTGTTGGTGTGTAGTAAATAGCTGATATCTGTAGGATGTCTATGCAAATGATTAAGGTAAAAAATTAGGGAGCAGTTAGGAGCAGAGATTAGGTTTTTTGATCATTTCTGCTTTGGCTGAGTTAATATGCGGAAGGAAAAGCTAGCTGAAAGTCAAAGGGACACCTAAATTAATGGTGGAGAGCGAGAAAGGAGACAGTAGAGAAATTGAGGGCTACAGTACAGCTTAGAGCTGCTCACTACCAAAAGAAGAGACCAGCAGAGGTGGCCCTCATTGTCCCCTGAAAGGGATGTTGCACCACAGCAGGAAGGGTGGAAGCCATGTGGGAGGAATAAAAATCAAGAGCTTGCGGGAGAAAAATCCTCAAACTACTTTTTTTTTTTTTTTTTGAGACAGTCTCACTGTGTTCCCCAGGCTGGAGTGCAGTGGCGTGATCTTGGCTCACTGTCACCTCCGACTCCCAGGTTCAAGCGATTCTCCTGCCTCAGCCTCCCTAGTAGCTGAGATTACAGGCACCCGCCACCACGCCTGGCTAATTTTGTATTTTTAGTAGAAACGGGATTTTGCCATGTTGGTCAGGCTGGTCTCGAACTCCTGGTCTCAAGCAGTCCACCTACCTTGGCCTCCCAAAGTTGCTGGGATTACAGGCTTGAGCCACTGTACCCAACCCCTCAAGCTACTTATGGTAGTTGAGAAAGAAGGGTGCAGATGACAGGAAAAATAAGTAGTTGAATGCAAAGTGAGATTAAGGTGAGATATTGGGTGGGTGGATGGGTGGGTGGGTTGGTTGGTTGGTTGGTTGGTTGGTTTGCTTGCTCGTTTGACTTCAGGAGAAACCTGGATCAGATTGGGCATGAGGGACGGACACTGAAGCGAGATGACCAAGTGTGAAAGGAGGGTTGTCAGGGACTCAGGGGACCAAGCGTGGGGGCAGAGTCCTCCTTGAAGAATGGCCCCTTGGCCCAGGCCTCTGGGGTTTGTTCGCTGGTCAGCCTGTATGTGGACACTGGCTTGGCAGAAGTTGAGGACAAGAATATTTCTGAGAGCTGGTGAAGGAAGACTCTTGGGCTGGCATTACGGGTGGGCTTCAGGAAAGCAGGAGATAGAATTGAGGAAGTTCCTGGCTACTTCCTTCTCCTTGCTTAGTGTGTCTCCAGCTTCCAAGGTCAGTATTGTGGAGAATGCTAATGTCTCAAGGTTAAATTTTACCCCGGAGTCTAATTGAATTTAACTTTTACATTTTATTTTTTTGTTTCTAATGTTTCAAAACCCTGTTTTACTCAAAGCTATTTACAGTTTCTGTTGGGTTGGGATCCCTAACATAGATGAATAGCTTTGTTTCAGGTCGGCCCTGCCTGGAGCCCCTCCTTCCCACCAGTTACCTTTATGGGTACATATGGTTTGGCTTAGAATACCAGTAAAACTCCAGTAGACACAGCTGAGGTGCTCTTTTTAGTTTCTGAAGGATTTTCAGTGCAGTGTCCTATCCCAGCGTCAGGACAATGGAGGAAGCCCGTGAGGCCTCCAGCTTATCAGTGGCAGAGCCGGCTTCGGGGCCGCTGTGGCTCTCCAGCCGCATTGCACTGCTGCCTTCCTCATTAGGAAGAAAGCTGAATTAGGTGACCTCCAGTCCAGCCTTCCAAGTAAGGCTTCTGTGAATCCATGGCTGTAAGTATTTGAATATCATATAAAGAAAGTGAAGGTCAGTGGAGACCAGAACCTGGAGGAGAAGCTTCATGGTGGAGGGGACTTGAAGTGCACTTTGAAAGGTTCGTGGGCATGAGAAGGGCAGGATGCAGGGAGAGTTCCTGGGCTAAGGGAAATGTGAGCAGGAATTAGTATCGAAGGTCGAAAGTCGTGGACAGAAAGGGGGTGGCCTGAAACCCAGCCCGAGGCGATGGCGGCCAATGGGAAGGTGGGGTCTCATGACAGAGAGCCCTGATAGTCAGAGACAAGACTTGGATAGTGTCAAGAATGTCTGAACAACAGGGCAACCTGAAGAAAGTGACATTTCGGCCCGGGCACAATGGCTCACGCCTGTAATCCCAGCACTTTGGGAGGCCGAGGCCGGCAAATCACTTGGTATCAGGAGCTTGAGACAAGCCTGGCCAACATGATAAAACCCCGTCTTTACTAAAAATATAAAAATTAGCTGGGTGTGGTGGTGTGCCCCTGTAATCCCAGCTACTTGGGAGGCTGAGGTAGGAGAACCACTTGAACCTGGGAGGTGGAGGTTGCAGTGAGCCAAGATTGCACCACCCACTGCACTCCAGTCTGGGTGACAGAGCAAGACTCCGTCTCAAAAAAAAAAAAAAGAAAGTGGGTTTTAGGAAACTTCACCTGGCAGTCGTACACAGGAGAGAGAGCTAGGGACAGGCTTGTACAACCCTGGTATATGGCCCGAGTGGTAAACTCAACCTGAATGTGATTGATTCCCAAGGAAATTTCTTACAGGATTTCTTTGGCAAGTGGTTTATAAGCAACTATAGAAAGACCACAGGGTACCCATGTGACCTCACTGAGGATAAAGGCATGCCAAATGAATCCCATTTATTTTCTTCATAACATTCTCAGAGAGTTCTGGCAGGGAAATAACAGACAAATCCTTACCTTTATACAGTGCTTTCCTGCTAAAAGTACATTCTAAATTTCAACTAGGCATTTGACAAGTGTGTGAAATTCTATGAGCAAGATGGAGAAACGCAGATTGGAGAGTGGTGCCGCTGGCTGGATTTTAGCTAAGGACTGTACTCAAAGAGCGTGGATTAAAGAGGGCGAGGTCCCTTGTAGATGCTGCAGAAATCTATGTGAGTGAATTGAATGAAGACATAAAAGGCTTTTTAGCACTTTTGTGGGTAACACCCTTTGGAAGAATAAATAAGATCCCAGATGAGGGAATCACAATTGAAAAAGATCTCAATAGAGGACAGAAGCGAAGCTGAACATAAAACATGTGGTGAGAATAATATAGTCTTAGCAAGTATGTTTTAAAAATCAATTAATGTGAAAAACCTGAAATGATATTAAAAGACTCTGGGAGGAGGGAGAGGCTTTGGGGGAGATAGTTGTATAAGGATGAATGGTTAGTATCAGATGGCTGTCAAAAGGGTTAATGCAATCTTAGGAGAGTAAGAAAAACAGTATTTAGAGCAAGCTTGTCCAGCCTGCAGGCTGCATGCAGCTCAGGACAGCTTTGAATGTGGCCCAACACAAATTCCTGAACTTCCTAAAAACATTGTGAGATTTTTTTGTGTATGATTTTTTTTTTTTTAACTAATCAGCTATCATTAGTGTTAGTGTATTTTATGTGTGATGCAAAACAATTCTTCTTCTGATTAGAGCAAGAGAGATAATGGCCCCATTGTGTTATGTTACATGTGGTACATTTTTATATTCATTTTATTGTGGGAGGGCCGTTATACTTTTGATGTGAAGGGTAACAGAAGGATCTGGGGATGTGTTTGAGCGTGGAGAAGAAAGGAGAAGACGCCAAGGTTCATGACCACTGTCTTCAAGTATGTAAAAGATTGCCATGTTGAGGACACCACAGACGGGAGGATTTGTCCTGCACTTCTCCGGTGGGCACACTTAGGGCATTCTAAGCTGGGCAGATGTTTGACTTCATGAGCAGCTCATCCGTGGAGAGCAGAACAGGTTTGGTGTACAGCTGTCAGGGATTCTGTAGAAGAGACGCTTATATTGGGTGTCAGATTGTTCTCAGGGTTTCCAGTGTGTTAAGTATTACCCAGTGGTGTGCCAGAGCCGTTCATACCAGCTTGCAGGAGCTGGTTGTTAAATAATCAGGATTCTTAAGGGCTAGTAGTTAAAATGTTGTTTGCTTGAAATGGGCCATGGAGGTAGTATTTATACCAAGGAAATTGACAATAAATCAACCCCACCCCTCTCCCCCCAGTGTCAGCATGCCAGCATACCACCCGGGTTATCCATAATAAAAAGGTGTCTATTAGAAGCCGGGATTCTCTGGAATGTGGAAGAGCAGATGGGGGTGGGAACATCCATGTGCATGTTCTTTGGAGTTTTCAGATTCTGTTTCCTTGTTAATGGTGCGTAGCTCCCCTTTGGTGCTCATACCACTTCCTATCTCCTGCCAAGATCTGGGGCCTGTGAGTTTCTCTGCCACTGGATCTGCCAGGAAAACGCAGATATCTTCTGTTGCTTGGAATAATTCTTTCCTTGTTATGCATCTAGACTGGCTAGCCCTCTGTGAGAGGTGCCTCCCACCTCATTCTTAGCACTAGCCTCGAGGACTGTGAATATCAGATGAATTCAAGCAGTGAAATAGGATTTGGAAACACCTGGGCTGTTGAGAACAAGTGATTATCGGAGCAAGGTCCAACCCACAAATATAACAAAGCCCCGCAGGCCATATGGCAATAACAGCCCAACCGATGGGGACTTCGGGTTGACGTCAGATCAGCCTGTCCCCATGCTGCCTGGGCAGAGAGCAAACAATGACTTTATTTCTGTCATTTTTATCTCCCTTATTTCTTTGTAAAAAGGATTTAAATAAAGTCTGAGTCATGATGTAACCAGGAAAAGCAAATGTCCTGTGGTATACATGATAGGCAAATTCAGCTGTGGTCATGCAAATTGTATTTGAGTTTGGTTGAGGTTCTAATTTAAAAAAAAAAAAAAAAAAAAAAAGCTGGTTGTTTTTACTTTTCTTAGTTGCCTACTGTGTTCCATTTGAAACCCTAAAGGCTTTGCCATTTTCCCCAAGGATGCCTACTTCCCACTCTTTCCTTTAGTAGTTTCCCAAGAAACAGACAAGAACACCTTGACCAGTGAGGCTACAACCAGATATGAGCTTCTCAAACTGTGGGAGGCCATTCCAGTAAAGTGTGTATTGCCAGCCAGTGAACTGTTTGTTTTTGATAAAAGGTTTTCTTGGCAAAACAACCTGCCCAAAGGTGATTTTTGAACCATGGAACAACTCTGCATTTCAAAATTCAAATTATAAGTAAGAGAGTTGAAGTACAGGGGCTGCATTTAATATGCAGTTATATATTGGGAAGCTATAAATAGGTCTATTTTTGAAGAGACTAAACCCAAGTAAAGATTAGCTATATGCCTCTATGATGGTGGCATACATAGAAGGGTCAGGGAGAACTGAATAAAGAAAAGAAAGAAATAACCCTAATTTTCTAATAGGGTGTCAGGAAGAAAAGAGCAGAAACGAGGGAGAGTGCAGCTCTAGCCAGCCAGAAATTCATGGGCTGGAGACACACCCTTTAAAGGAAGGGTCTGTGGCATAGGCCAAGGACAGGGAATAAAGAGAAAACTGAATTCCTACTGCAGCGACTACAGAATAGCAGCAGCAGAGGTGACAGTGACGACCATATTAACCAGAGTCCAGACCTGGGACAGTAATAGCCCAAGCAGGAATCTCTCTCTAGCCATGCACAGGCTGCAGCTGCAGCCAGGGGTCTGTGCTGGGTCCTCTGGCCAGAGCTCTGACCCCGCAGCTCAGGGCCAGGGAACCCACTGAAAAGATGGACTCAAGAAAGGCCGCTACTACTTGAAGGGTGCAGAAAGAGTCGGATGTCATTAAATCATGCCTGTTGAATCTTCAGCTGTGTGAAATGGCTTATCTGTGAATGCTTTTAGAGTAGAAAATTTGGTCTGAATGGCCTAATTGTGATGCGTGGCAGGGAAAAGGTTAAGACAAGAGACAGTCCCAGGAAAGAAGTAGGGCAGTGAGGGACATGTGGACACAAGGGGCATAGAAAAGCAACGGAGTTCATTAAGGTAGTGCTCCTCAGTGAAAAAATCCCTGCCGGCCCCCTTGCAGCAGAGACAGGGCCCTATTGTTTTTGGTCAGCCAATACCAATACCACATGCCGTCGGCCTCAGTGAGAAATCTGTCCATCAGTCAGTGTTTAGCCTTCCCCAATGAGGGTTCCCAGGGAGAAATAAGCCCTCCTGCTTTAAGACATCCATTGTAATGAATCGACTCCTCTCCTGGCCACTGAGAGTGGTATATAGGAGGGTTACAGTCACACAGATTGTTTTCTGTGTTCTGTAGTTCAGATAGAAAACCCTGGTTGAGAAAGACTGGTAGTGCAGTGACCCAGAACTGGCCTTCCAATATAAAATCAGCACGCACTTCAGCAACCTGGGGTTTTGCCTGAAGGAGATGGCAGGAAGCAGTTGTAATAAAAGGGCACTTGGAATTAGGATGTACAAAACAAGATCTTATCCCCACCTTCACAGCGCCTCCCACCTCTGCCGTACCTACCAGAACTCTGATTGTCCCCTTTTCCTACTTAGGTTATATATTGTCAAAGACTCTTCTCTGTCCAAATTTCTGGTATTTGGTTTATAAAATAAGTTAAAGTAGTATGGGCATTAAATTAGTTTCTATGGAGAAAATTTTGGTTTCACTTTCCTACTTCTCATGAAGTCACTTTCCATGAAAATAATTCAGTGGAATTGAAAACTCTTGACTCATCTTCATTTCATAACATGGCCATTTGTGTAGCATATATACATTGAATGATTTGAGTGAGTGAATGAGTTAATTAAATGTACAATGAAGTTTGTCAAATATGTCAACACTCTGTTGGTCTTTTTCCCCTGTTCATTCTTTTTTTTTTTTTTTTTTTTTTTTGAGACGAAGTTTCACTGTTGTCACCCAGGCTGGGGTGCAGTGGCACGATCTCTGCTCACTGCAACCTCTGCCTCCTGGGTTCAAGTGATTCTCCTGCCTCAGCCTCCGGAGTAGCTGGGATTACAGGCAGACACCACCCCGTCCAGCTAATTTTTCTGTTTTTAGTGGAGACGGGGTTTCACCATGTTGCTCAGGCTGGTCTAGAACTCCTGACTTCAGGTGATCCCCTGTTAATTCTTAAGGTGATCAAGTGGGAATGGCTGCTACCATCTTACAACTGAGGGAACTTAGGCTCATAACATTTAAGTGACTCAACCAGGAACACAAAGTACATAGTGACAAGGTCATGTGGAGAACCCAGGTCTCCTGATCCCTATGCAGACCTCTTAAAGGGCATCTGGAAGAATAGTGGCCAGTCACATGGTATGACACAAAATAAGTCAATCAGTTGTGTTTTCGTGAGCACCTATTATGTGACACTGTGTTCAGTGATACGGCTGTCCAAGAAAAGAAGATGCTGTGTTTCTGTTTTTTTGTGTGTGTTTTTTTTTAATCAAGAAGCTTATAGCTTAATTGGAGAGATAACTGCTACACCTAGAAACAAGTGCCTGGCATGACTCTTATAGTTTAATGGAAGGTGTGTGAAGGGAAAGAAGAGCCTTCTGGAAGGCACCAAAAAGTTCCTCAGGAAGAACTGAAACTGAACATTGTGCAGAGATAGCACTGGGTCATTCCAGAGGCCAATGAGAGTAACGGTCTACCCAGGCAGGGGATTATGGCCAAGAATCATTGGGTGGAGGCAGAATGTGCTGGTCCTGTCTCTATCTGGAGATGTGCAGCTGAAGGTGAAGTCTGATAAGCTCAGCATAGATAAGTCCTGGGGATTTGAAACCAACACAGTGAAAAATCGAATGGACGAGGTCTGAAGGGACATTGGGTCAACACAAGCCATCCTAACAGCGCAATCCCTACCTAGGATGCCACGGTGAATGCTGTCTAACAGAAGACTCTGACTGACATAGCACCTCCCACGGAGGGTCAGTGTCCAAGGTGGATACAGTGCAGTCCAAGGCTCTTGACTACAGCAGAAGCCTGGGTGAGCTGTCGGGGAACTGCTAACAGAAGTGGAGGTAGAACTTGTAGGCCGGGCATGGTGGATCACGCCTGTAATCCCAGCACTTTGGGAGGCCAAGGCTGGAGGATCATTTGAGGTCAGGAGTTTGAGACCAGCCTGGCCAATGTGGTGAAACCCCATCTCTACTAAAAATACAAAATTTAGCCAGGCATGGTGGTGCAAGCCTGTAACCCCAGCTACTTGGGAGGCTGAGGCAGAAGAATCGCTTGAATCTGGGAGGCAGAGGTTGCAGTGAGCCAAGATCGTGCCATTGCACTCCAGTCTGGGTGACAGAGCGAGACTCCATCTCAGAGAAAAAACAAAAAAAAAAAGTGGAGGTAGAACTGAACTCTGAGGATGTTTAGGATTTGAATAAGAGAAGGAGAGAGTATCACAGATGAAAAAAAGCAACATGCACACAAGTGTCAAGTAAGGAGAGTATTGCCATGGTGTGCACAAATGACAGGGAAGGGTCAGACCTAAAAGAAGAGGATGTTATGAACTGAACATGGAAAAACATGATGGGGTAAAGAAGGGCAGCTCTGGGGCCTTGGGAGTAATTAGAATTTGGATTCCGTGTGATAGGCAAGTTGGTTCTTGAGGAAAGCTGTGGGATGATGAAAGTGAGTCAGGCAGCAGGCTGTAAATTGGATTGGACGGAGGGAAAGATTAGAGGCAGAGAAACTGGGCAAGAGACTATTTCAGTTATCTGGCCCAGGCCAAGGGAGTAGTGGCATTGAGAATAAAGAAGAAAAAGTGACTATGAGGTACATCCCCAAAAGAAGGCAGAAACTCAAGAAATAAAGGCAAATGCGATAAGCAGAGATGACTCTTGAGCATCCTAATTTTGGAGATGAAAAAGTAATGGTTCTGCTGGAATAAGTGGGGCGAGCTGGAAAGGAGCCCCATTTTGTGGGGGTGGAGGGATGTGATGACTTCACTTTGAGGCATCCAATTAAAGATACTTAAGTCAATGAGAATATGGTCCTAGGAGAGATCAGGGCTGGGAATGCATCCACCTGGTGGTAGATGCCTGGCAGTCAATGAGTTCACCATGGAGGTGGACCAGGGTACAGAGTGAGGGAGCAGGAGAAGGAAGAGGAGAGAGAAGAATGATGGGAGAAATGAGCAGACACCAGCAGAACACATTAGCAACCCTAAGGGGACTTGGAAAGCGAATTGAGGTCAACAGGGTCAGTTATCAAAGAGAGGCAAGGCTGAGGATGAGAACCAAGGGAAGGCCCGTGGGTCCCAAAAGCAGCTTGGTGGTGATGTGTGAGTGCAGCCTCTCCAGCTTCCCTGGCACAAGCCTCCTCATCCATGGTTAAATCATCATCCAATTATCATATAGGCCTCCTGACTCGCCTCCCCACCCCAAGCCTTCTTGACCTTAATTCATTCTCCAGTTGCCCATCACAAGGGTGCCCTTCCTTTAAAGTCATAACCACAATCAATCGTTATGTTTCCAAAATACAAATGTAATCATACATCTTCACTTGGACTTGTGGGTTGCTTAGGAGATGAAGGAGGGGTGTGTAGACCCCTCACTTGTGCATCCATCAGTGCAGGGCGGCGAGCAGGGACAAGCAGTGCTACCCTTAAAGGAAGAAGGAGAGAAAGGGCCAAGGAGAAAAGAAAAAGGAAGTGAGCATGTCAGAAGCAAGAGCCAAGAAGACCCTGCCATGTGGGATAAGCGGAAAGACTCCAGAGGAAGACAGAGTTGCTGTGCAGGTTCCCACATGCCTTCTGTCTACAGACACCTGCAGAACTGCAGGCAGCAGCCTCCTTGCCTGGCGGGAGCCTCTTGCACAGGGCCTGCCCATTCACTCTCTACTGGCTCCATTGCAGCTTACATCTTTGTCCCAAAGGGAAGACTGACATTTCTTTGTTTATCGTAACTTGCTTCGCTTGCTCTGAATTTATTTGTGTGCCTGCTCAACCCTTCCCTGAACTATTTCCTGGTTTGTATTTGTCATGACTCTGGTCCCTTAACTGACTGTGATCCTCGTCATCAACTCTGCACCTTATGGGCACTGAGAATTCAGTAACTGGCTCATCAGTACCTCAGCTCCAGGTTGGGGACCCTAATTCCTACAGACACTTTCTTATCCAAGCGAATTCCCCCCACAGTCAGAGCAGCCCTTCATGTGAATTAGCTATTTTCTATTGCTCTTTGTCGCCTGTGAATATGTAATTGCATGGGATCGGGAGGAAAGCAGTGATAGAATCCTAGAATCGTGTGTTGGCAAGGACTTTAGAAATCACCCTATTCAACCTCCCACTCGCAGGAATCCCTTCAACAGCTTTTATTTAACTTATTAATAGCTTTTCTCTTGATTTAAAATGTTCCCAAAAATAAATATTGGGTAGGTGATCCAAGGAGTAGTTTGAGAGTTGATATTACCAGGAATATCATAATGAACAAGCCTCTTCTTAAGCACTCAGAATTTGGCTGGACTCGTGAGCATCCATGTTGCACTTTGTCCTTCCCGTCTGAGTTTTAACATCTTGCTACTGACTGCACCCCCACCATGGAGACAGCGCTTGGAGTTTTCATAGGGGCTCGCTGAAGCCTCAAGCCCATACCACCATAAGGACTCCATGCTTCCTAAATGCATTAAGCAGTTCCAAAGATGTGTTTTTTGGCTTGGGGTTTTTAGGCCGTTTATGTTTGTTTGTTTTTGAGATAGGGCCCTGCTCTGTCGTCCAGGGTGGAGTGCAGTGGCATGATCATGACTCACTGTGGCTTGAACCTCCTAGGCTCAAGCAGTACTCCTGCCTCACCCTCCCGAGTAGCTGGGACTATAGGTGTGCACCACCACACCTGGCTAATGTTTTGATTTTTTCGTAGAGACAACGTCTCGCTATATTGCCCAGGCTGGTCTCAAATTCCCAGGCCCGAAGGATCCTTTTGCCTCCGCTTCCCAAAATGCTGGGATTACAGGCATGAGCCACTGTGCCTAACCTCAATATGTGTTTTTAATGATATTTAAGAGCCTCACTTGTATAGCAGCAGCTCTTATGTGTATCTCATGCTGTTAAACCTATAGGAACAGGGACCTGCCAGCCCCTGTGTCACTGAGGCTCTGTTTTGCTGCTTTATCATTCAACAAGCTGGGCTGCACATACACAAACCTGTCTCTGTAGTAAAGAAACAGTTGTGGCTGGGCACGGTGGCTCACGCCTGTAATCCTAGCACTTTGGGAGGCCGAGGCGGGCAGATCACTTGAGGTCAGGAGTTTGAGACCAGCCTAGCCAAGATGGTGAAACCTCATCTCTACTAAAAATAAAAAAATTAGCTGAGCCTGGTGACGGGCACCTTTAACTCCAGCTAGTCAGGAGGCTGAGGCAGGAGAATCACTTGAACCTGAGAGGTGGAGCTTGCAGTGAGCTGAGATCATGCCACTGGCCACTGCACTCCAACCTGGGCGACAGAGCAAGACTCCATCTCAAAAAAACAAAAAACAAAAAACAAAAACCGTCTCGAGGAGGCCAGAGGAGCATGTTTTGTTCCCCCTACCTTTGGAAAGAAAAAAACATTGTACAAGTGGAAAAGCTTCACTAATGCAACATAAAACTTGGCGATTTTCATCACACCGGGTCAACTAATCTCAGACTGTGCTTGAAGCAGTGGAAGCTGATTTCCTTTGCTCGCTTATCACCTGTGCCTCTCAATGGCCTGTCTCTAACAGGAGGCAGAGGCCTCCTTCCAGAGGTCCATGGGTCAGACTTTCACCATACGAGGTGGCGGTGTGGGAGGTGTGATTTGCCCCATAAGATCTCTAAATCCACCACCCATTCTGTAACACTTGATAGTCCTCAGCACTGCATTTTCCAGTTACTCATGTTTAGAGACAAATGTCCCTTTGTCTGTAGTTGCTCTCTGAAGAAATCAAAGACCAGCTGTTGTCCTGCCTCAGCACCGTGGCATAGGAGGTCCAGAGTTATTATCAAGGATGACAGTGACGCTGTTTCTGCCCTGGTGCCACTTGCCCCTTGGTCCTGCTGCCCTAGCCCTTGTGTCACTTCCTTGTTCTCCTGAACAGTCTTTTTTTTTTTTTTTTTTTTGAGACAGAGTCTTGCTCTGTCACCCAGGCTGCAGTGCAGTGGCGTGATCCCGGCTCACTGCAACCTCTGCCTCCCAGGTGAAAGCCATTCTCATGCCTCAGCCTCCTGAGTAGCTGGGATTACAGGCCCCCACTACCATGCCCATCTAATTTTTGTATTTTTAGTAGAGGCGGTCTTTCACCATGTTGGCCAGGCTGGTCTCGAACTCCTGACCTCAAGTGATCCACCCACCTCGGCCTCCCAAAGTGCTGGGATTACAGGCATGAGCCACCGTGCCCAGCCCTGAACAGTCTTCTTTGTGTTTTCCTGCCTCTGTACCTTCGTTAATGATGTTTTCTTACCTGCAGTGCCCTCTCCCTTCTCTCAACTCTGAAGTCAGTGGTCCCTAACGATTCTAGTTAAATTCTGCCTCCTTGAATTCTCTCCTGTTCTTCCCAGCCTGGAGTGGAGTCCACTGAGGTCTACTAGAGTTCAAGTTCCATGAGAGCAGAGACTGTCTTTTTTTGTTCACTGCCAAATACTTAGTGCCCAGCACCTAATGGATGCTCAATAAATGTTTATTGAATGAGAGAGATTGCTCCCTCTAATCGTAGCTGGCATCTGACATTCATGATTTCTGTCCATATTCCTTTTTCTATACATGTACATGAGATGATAAGCTTCTTGAGAACAGAAACCATGACTTTGTATCACCTTCTAGCAGAGTCTTGAACATGCTGGGAGCTCAATAAATATCGGTGATTGAACTTACTACATAATCACTCAATAATCCAATCATGTTCTGCAAGCTCAGGGGAAGGGGGAAGCAGGTGGAATGCCTTCCTCCTGCTGTCTTATATAAAGCCACTCTTGAGCAGCATCTTATGCAAACAAAAGGCCCCATTCTCCCCCAACCCAGCACTTGCCCACCTAGGAAGGATATTCTCAAGAGCATGCGGCTATTGACATCACATTCCTTTTCCAAAAATATGCAAAGGACTATAGAATTGTTCAAGAAGCAGTGATCCCGTGCTTGGCTACTTAATTCCTGAGTAAGCCACTCTGAAAACTGATTATGATCCTGTTTCAAATGGAGAATTGGGAGAAGGCCAATAAAGGGTATATTATTGTATCTTGTAGGAGGGAAGAATCCGGCAGATATTCACTGAGTTATGGCGCCAGAGCCTTCCTCTCTAATGTTATTGTAAATAATTGTTAGAGTAGAAAGCCAGATCGGCAAAGCAAGACTCCAGCATTGCACTTCCTCTCCACGGAGGTCTTATATAACGAAGCCCTTCGTAAACAAACGTTGCAGAAACTTAACATCGGATCTCTCCTATTACAGTTCACACTGTGTAATGTAAAGTGGAATAATCGTTTTACATTCCTTGTAAGTTCTAAGAAGTTCCTTCTGGGGCAGCTGTTTACTAACCCTTTTTTGTTTGTTTAATAAAAGAAAACAAGTTGTGTCCCCTCCTCAGTGCCCCCACTAGAGAGCGAAACACAGTAATTCCGTATAAGTATTTCATTTGTCCCCCTCCAGCTCACCTGTCTCCTAAGAGTCACGAACTCAAGTGCCTCCCGGGCTAGGCAGGCGATCAGTGAGCTAGTCATGGTTAAGGCCTGCATCTGGTGACACACACGTGCAGAGGGCAGCGTTGTCCAGCCCCAGGTCATTGTGGACAAGAACTGACAAGTGGCCCAGAGTCACTTGTCAGAGCTTTTGATTTTCAGCAGGAAATCCAAACATTTAGGAATATCACCTGAGTTCTAAATGTTAATAGCTAGTTGAAAAAACTTATTATCTATGCAGGCCAAAGAGTGTCTGTCTCAGGTTCATCCTGTGGGATAGCAGTTTGCAAACTTCATGCCATCCGTTCAGTCTTGCCTGCATTTGGGTGCTTGGAAGTCCTCCTCAGGCCTCATTTTTCTTGTACCTCCTACCGTTTTAGAATGTGCTTCATTGGTTCCCATCAGGGCAGGGCAGGGGCTGGATGGAGGACCCATTGCTGTGTTGGGTATCAGGTGGTGCTCACCTAAGGCTTGTCGGTAGCACAAGTCTAGAGCTTCTCTGCGTGCTCCCTCCCCTCTTAGAGATGCCCAATGAATATCTGTCACTGCATAATGAAGTACCTCAAAATTCCATGGCTGACACAATAAACATTATCTCACAGTTGCTATGCTCCAGGAATTTGGGAGCAACATGACAGGACACTTCCCACTCAAGTTCTCTCATGAGGTGGCAGTGAGCTCTCAGCCTGGGCTGCCGTCACCCAAGGGCGTGACTGGGGCTGGAGGGTCCTCTTCCTAGGTGGGTCACTGTTGTGGCTGGCAAGCCAGTGCTGGCTGTTGGCCAGAGGCCTGGGTTCCATCCACATGGATCTCTCCACAAGGCCATTGATTGTCCTCTTCCGGAGTAAGTGATTCAAGACAGAGCAAAGCAGAAGCCACACGTTGTCATTTCTACACTGTCTTATTGGTTACACAGGCTTGCCCTTTTCCGTGTGAAAGGGGACCACACCAGGGTGTTGACTTCCAGGAGGACTGGGTCCTCAGGGGCCATCTTAGGGGCTGGCTGTCACAGCTATAATCATAGCCCTCAGTCAGTCCCTTATAACCAAATGGTCCAACCTGAGAATAGTTTAAAAAAAAAAAAAAAACCCAAGGGAATAAAATATATATCATAGTGATTTGCACCTAATATTTAGCCCACTTACTATTGTGTTCCTAAGATCAGCTTCAGAAATTAAATATCCTTTTTTTTTTTTTTTTTTTGAGATGGAGTCTCACTCTGTCGCCCAGGCTGGAGTGCAATGGCGTGATCTTGGCTCACTGCAATCTCCGCCTCCTGGGTTCAAGCGATTCTCTTGCCTCAGCTTCCTAAGTAGCTGGGATTACAGGTGCATGCCACCACACCCAGCTAATTTTTGTATTTTTAGTAGAGATGGGGTTTCACCATGTTGGCCAGGCTGGTCTCGATCTCCTGACTTCAGGTGATCCACCCACCTTGGCCTCCCAAAGTGCTGGGATTACAGGCGTGAGCCACCATGCCTGGCCTAAATACCGTATTTTTTATATCCCATCTTAGAACTGTCTTCCCTGAATGTGTCTCGAATCACTTTTTAAAAATATATTTTAAAATCGTACCCATACCACCTCTTCAAGCGATAGACTGAGGTGTACCAAACAGAAGAACTCTTGCTTCTCAAGGGAACCCTTTCGCTTGTTGCTTACCCCTGTATGCTTCCAGGGGTATTCCTAGGTCTCTCAGTTGCCCGAGCAACTAAGTCTAACCAACTTCTCTACTAAACCTAATGTTTTGTAAAGATTTGAAAGGAAAAATCATCCTGAGCAAAGAGTAGTCCCTGCTTTGGTATACCAGAAGCACTTGTGAAGACAGGTGGCCTCAGAAGTTTTCTGGGACCCTCTGAATTGGTAGGAGAGGGGCACCAGTTAATCAGAGGCACAGACAGGGAGGAGCAGGGTTGCTCCTGTTCCTGCCGCAGTATCCACTTCTGGGACCCACTTTCCAACCCACCTCCCAACTCAAACAGTAGGAGACACACACACACACGCATACCCTCGGGCTCTACGTCACCTTTGCCTCCTTCAAGACCACCCTTAATATTCATTTTAACCAGATTTCGCCTGAATAAAAACGTGAAGGGGAAGGAAAGGTGCCCAGTGTGTTTTCCCCTAGGAAAATGCTTACTGGTAACGAGTCTTATTTGCTCAATAAACAAAACCTTAGGCTGGGAACTGAAGGTCAGCACGGGCAGCATCCACGGCTGTGCGCCGGGGCTCTGGGGCCCTGTAACATTTGCACGTGTACCTGGGGGAAGGGGTGCTGCATTGGCCCGCCCCCCGCAGCTGCCCGCCGCGGCAGTGGTCACTGAGTCGGGGTGTGGGGAGGTGGAAATGAAATGCATAATTCATAGGCCGCGGTCACGTGCAGTCTGTGGGAGGGGTGGTAATTACAGAACTGAGAAATGAGGCTGCAGTGGACAAGTCACCTCTAGGTTAGAGGCTGCTATGATAGATGGCCTGCATTGTTCTCTTTCTGACCTTTTTCTGAACTTCCCCTTAGAAGAACAGAGGAAATACAGTGCTGCCTTTTCCCATCTTGTTTTTGAATAATACCTTCAGATGCCAGCTTTTAGAGTTTCTGTTCTTCCGTTTGGGGTTTTGTTTCCCGCCCCATGCTTTGCTGCTTTCCATAGAAAAATCGAATCACCAATGACTTTATCCTAGTATTAATGGTAAAGACAGACTACACAAATATTTGTCCACACTGAACACAATACATTTGGGGAAAGGAAAAAAACCCCACAGCACCCTTTCCCTCCCTCTGCTCCGCCCTCCACTGCCAAGCAAGACAGTCCCGAGAGCCATCCTCCATAAGGATGCAGATGGGGCTGATAGAAGTGTGGGGGGCGTTGCTCGGTAGGAAAGAGATGGAACCTAAGCCCTGGCTTGCAGAATAAAGTCATTTTAACCAGACGTGAAGGTACAAGCAGGAACGATGCTCACTAACATTTAAGCTATTGATGGACTCCCAGGGGGAAAAGTAATAAGGCTGGGGACTGTGTGCCATATTCCCTTCATCAGCCTTTCCACTGTGCAACCCGAAAGCTGCGACATCGTTTCCCTCCACACTTCTCTCTGCCACTATTGATTTCCTGGTCTGAACTGTGACTCCCTAGTGATGGCCTGTAACTTTGGGTTCTGTGATCATGTGAAGTCTATCAACCTCTCTACAGTCAGGGAAACCCAGAAGAGGAAAGAGGGAAGGCTTCCGTTTGATTTTCACACAAGCAAGAATTACTAAAGAGTTAGGCAGAATTGTTCACTCAGCCTCAAAACTGAATCTCAATTTGAATCTTTGGGGTATGTGGGGTTGTTTTGTTTTTGAAAAATGTACCCTTTTTGAGGCCAAATGAAAAGGAACTAGACAGTTCTGTGTCAGAGCCTTTCAGACTGGGGGTGGAATCTGGTTAGCTCCATTTAGTGGGTTAATGTCGATTGAACCCCTGCTGTGTGCATCACCACCCTGAGCTGTGTGGCAGCTGAGCACTTCCCTGGGAAGCAAATGTAGGTTCTGTCTCCTCAAGGAACTTTTGATCTCTTGGGGGAATCCGGGACAAGCCTAAATACAACCATACAAAGACCTACTTACACAGCTGACACTACAGAGACAGGCCTGCCAGGCAGGCGCTCACTGACTTCCAGTGATGCCACAAAACTTTTCTTCTTTAACAAAAAAAGAAACTAAGCTGTTCATACCAATGATCACTGTCATTCTTTCAAACATCTTACAGGGTTTTTTATGGGTTTAATTGCTTATGGATTTTTTTTAATTTTCAAAATCTCCCTAGCTGCCTTTCTCCACTTACTCTCTCTTCTTCTTCAGGTAGATGAATAGTATCTCCTTTATCACCCACTATTCCTCAGCATGCATATAAATATATATATATATATATATATATATATTCCTCAGTATGTGTGTGTGTGTATATATATATATATTTTAAGATACAAACTCCCTATGTCTAACTTCTCCTTTTAAAAAGTGGAGCTTTATAGGTTTCTATTCAGATTTCACCATTGAAATCCTTATTATCATAGAAGAACTAAAAGAGCTCGCTCCCTACCACTTATTTCCTTAAAAGTAAATAAACAGTAAGAAATCCCAGTTTTCACTTCTTCACACAATCAGTTACTCAGTTCAGCAAACATCTGTGTATTGGGTATTTACTGTTCGTAGCACAGTGCTTGGTGGTAGGAAAGAAGATGATGAAACCACAGTCTCTTCTAGCTCATGAGTGTGAACAATGACACACAATGTCTGTGGACACTGACCCTCTTACCCCAGTAGACAAGACTCTACGCTGGGTACTATGAGGTGTACAGAGATCAGTCATGCACAGGCAATGGCCTTGGGATGCTTCCAGTCTAGGAGCTGATTATAGATTATTCTCATTAAAAAAAAAAAAAAACTGTCAGTGCAAGGATGAGTGAAAGAGCTGAATTGGCAGTAAAGACATCGTTAGCAATGTAGGAATAGAGCACAGGAGGGAGCCTCAGTCAGCAGGGAGTGCTAGAGCAGGTAAGGTTTGAGTAGAAAGCCTTGAAGGCTTCCCATGAGAGCCAGGCCAGATGTGCTTTCCACAGGGCCACGGACAGAGCTGTGGAGGGGAAGCCTGGGTGTGCTCAGGGAGAGTCCAGGACCGCCAGGAGTCTCAGGTGCTGCCTCACTGCCCCTCACTCTTCCTTCTCTGGCTTCCCTCAAGAGTCCCTCCCTCCCTTCCTCCTGCCTTCCTTTCTTCCTTTCTCCACCTGAAGCTCCCGCTGATGTGGGACAGCTCCCTGATTCCACAACTGGTTAGCTCAGTTGGCTGCAGTAGTGTTCCAGGCTCACGAGAACAAAATGAGCATTCTCGTCTCTTTTGCTGAATGTTGCTCCATTCCAGAGGCGCTGTAGGAGAGTCCCTGCTCTTGGACTACAAAGAGGCCCCATTGTTAGGATAAGAAAACTGGTTTATGAGAAGATGGAGCAGTGGTATCCTCATCTGAACAACTTCCTTTCCTTTCCTTTTTTTTTTTTTTTTTTTTTTTTTTTTTTGAGACAAGGTCTTATGTCACCCAGGCTAGAGTGCAGTGGCGTGATCACAGCTCACTGCAGCCTCGACTTCCCAGGCTTATGCCATCCTCTTACTTCAGCCTCCTGAGTAGCTAGGACTACAGGTGTGCACCATCATGCCTGGCTAATTTGTTTAAAAAATTTTTGTAGAGACAGGGTTTTACTGTGTCGCCCAGGCTACTCTTGAACTCCTGGCCTCAAGTGATCCTCCCGCCTTGGCTTCCCAAAGTGCTAGCATTACATGGGTGAGCCACCATACCAGCCTTAAGGGAACCCTTTATTCCCTTACCCAGTGGGTCGCGTCCCTCTGTCTCCATAGGAGTTAAAGGTTCAGGTGGCTTTTGGAGCCTGTGTCTGCTGCACTTTAGTGCCCCCTAGTGGGAGGTGTAAAGAGCCAGCTTAGTATTTCCTCTGTGACCCAAACACAAGAAGGCCAACTTTGGTTTGGTTTGGTTTGTTCTTTTTCAGCTCCTTTAAGAAAAGTTGAGTGTTGGAAGGTTTTCCCTGAATAAGCTGCCCTTGGCTGGAGACCTGGAGTTTATGCCCATTTTGTTTGACAAGACCTTCTTGTTCCTAACTCCTGCTGGAATAACCAACGAGTCACCGTGAGAGCTCGCTCTTGTCCAGACCACAGCAGGTCCTAACCAGGCGTGCTATGAGCAGACGGGCCGTGGCCACATTTACTCTGTGGATGCTTCCTGCTCTAAAATTGGGTAAAAAACATACCCTCAGTGAGTCCTGTTCTGCTGGTTTGATGGTGTGCATGTCTCCGGAGAGCAAGGCCATCCTCATCCACCTGGCTCCCCTCACCCCACTCACACCTGCCTGCTTGGAGTCAGGCCGCGTCCTGTACTTACAGGGTCAGAGCCTACTCCATTGGCCAGGAGTAGTGGCTTTATTTGGAAACTTGCTTCGGTAGGGTGTTGGTGGGTTTTGGCCCTGCTTTCTCAGTAGTTTTCCACCTAACACACAATGCAGGGAGGGAGACTCCTCAGACGATACCTGTTTTATTGGAATATCCCTTAGGCTGCAATGGAAATTCACTCTCTAACTTGTGTTTGACATTTTTACTCAGTGAGTTCCTTTTCATAGCTCAAGTTTCTGGCTTCTGTTCTCTTAATTGGTATATCTCCGGCTGCTGACACTGAATGTATCTCCCTTTCAAAGAAGGAGCAAGTTTCTGTCTTTTATCCCAGACTATCAGCCATAAAGACTGGCTGTGACTTAGCTCCACAAGCCACATGATCAGATGGTGCTGTAAGGAAAGAAAATACCCCAAAGATGAGCCTTGACTATGGCACAGTCACTCGTCTGAGAGTTGGAGATTCGGGGCTTCTCCAGTGCAGGCACAGGGAACCTTGGGAAGGAAAGCATCGTTTCTTCTGCCTGTTGTTGGTTCATTCATTCATCCAGCAAACACTTATTGAGTACTCACCATGAACCAGTCAAAGGTGAATGTCGAAGCAATGAGAAGTTTTGCATTTAAATCAGTAAAGTTGCACATAAATAATGTTACTTTCTTAGTATGCATCCATCTACAGTAGAGGGTGAAGCTTGAATTAATAGGCCAGTGTGGAAGAGGGCAGCCTTTTCCCCAGCCTCACATCT
Organism: Macaca nemestrina; assembly: GCF_043159975.1. Lineage (NCBI taxonomy): Eukaryota > Metazoa > Chordata > Mammalia > Primates > Cercopithecidae > Macaca > Macaca nemestrina. Next base: position 19,352,474 of record NC_092128.1, read on the forward strand.
CATGATCCCTATAAGTGGGTAACATCACCAGGCTGAATAAAGTGAAGATGCCATATCTGCAGTTGATCCACAGGAACTGAAATTCCAAATCCCGTGCCAGTGCGGAGAAAAGAGGAGTGGCCCTAGAAAGCTGAAAAGTGACAGCAGGTGACAGTGGGCCTTGGGTTGGGCCTTCCCAGAATCAGCAGGCTTCCCAACAAAGCTCTGAATGCCCAGTTTCAACCCTCCGCTTCAGTCAACAGGCTAACAATGAATCGGAAGAAAAACAATCAACAAAAGGATCCATGATGAGGACCATCATAAAAGAATGGCTGAGGCCTGGCTGCTTTCTCAGCCACTGTGTTGTGTTAGGATTCCCGGCCTCTGGCCTTTGCGCTCACCTGGTTAGGAGCCTCATCTGAGCGCAGTGGCAGAGCACAGCTGTGCTTCTGCAAACGTTTGTTGAGCACATTCTTTGGCAAAAGTCACCAAGCATAAAGCCTGGCCTGGTGACACCGTAGTCTGGTAGAGTGCTGGGAGGCCAGAAAAGGCTTTCTCCAGCAACACAGAGCTTCATGGTAAAACCGCTGGAGACCAGATTGGGGGATACTGGACCACCCAGGCTGGGAATGGGTAAAGCAGGCACAGCACGTGTCAGGAGTATAAGGATCACAGGAATTACAGGGCAGCGTGAGTACCTTTGAAATGCCTCACCACGGAGTCCAAGCTGGTTCTTCTAGGAACCTTCCTCGTTGACATTACAATTTATGGTTTTCTTTTTTTCTTCTCTTTCTTTTACTTCCCTTGTTGCTTTTCTTATTTCACCAAGTCAAGTCAATATCGTTTAGGTGGATCCATGTCCCTGGCTGTACTTTCTTCACTTTATTCTACATGCACAAGCACATAACCACAAATTTAGAGGCCAGTATGCTCTGGACATCTGAGAACTGGTTTCCAGTTTACACCAACATCACTAGAAACCTTTGGAGATTATATTCATGTCAGTTGCAGATGCAACCTTCTCCTTTGGCGTGTAAGCAAGTGAGTTAGATTTTGGTGCTACACTTAGCAGAGTTGGAGCGGGACTAGGAATGAAGGATCAGCGTGAAAAGTGTGTGTGTGTGCGTGTGTGTATTTAGTACATATTCAGAGCCAAGATGTTCACTGCCAGTACGAATAGAAAAAACTGCCACTCTGATTCTAACATTATACAGGGAATGGCCAGTTGAATGAAGAAAGCCTGCATCCTTTAGGAGACTGTCCAAGTGTGGCATGAGAATGATGTCAACATCTAGACCCAACTGCAATTATGTCAACCTCCATATGGATATGATGGTTCATTCTGAAGTCTTGAGCACTTCTATTGGTGATAGCTGAAGATACTCAATTATGACAGAATCATCAGTGAGGGTCTGAAATGATCCTCCTTAGCACACAGTTCTATGGACATCAGCAGCAGCCCCTTAGGTAGAACATCTCTGCAACAGTGGAGATACGTGTGTTTCATCAAACTGCAACCACCCAGAAGTTTGAGTGGCATGTCTGTTCCCCCAGCTCTCCTTTTGGAGTCAGAACCTTGTTCCCTTGCAGCCGTTCTCCACCCTAATTTCTTCAGCTTCTAACCAGGCAAAAGTACCCTGCTGCAGAGTGCACAGAGATCTTGGGGTCTACGGTGTTTGGCTGGGCCATTCCAAGGATGGCTCTGTGGAAGCCAGCACAATGGGTGGGCCCCTCGTCAGCCTCCCCGTGTTTTGGTTCTAGAGCTTCGTCTCTGGGTCCCTTTTTCCTTTTGCTTGTCTACCTAACACCCTAATCAAAGACAAAGCTATTTCTCTCCGGTCTCCTGTTTGCCTAGGAAGCTGTGTCTTTTTCAGAATCAAATCACAGGTTGACCTGGGATTAGCTCACCTCGATGGCCATCTACATCTCCACTTGGACCCTCCAGATCCCCCCAGGCATGGTGTGGATTCATCCTGTGTGGAGGCTGCCCCTGTTTCCCCGGCAGGCTTGCCTGTGGTCACAGGGCATGTTGTCTCTCTATGCGGCTGCCCCAAGGTGCTTTCCAGCCCTTGCCTTTCTGACTGTCTTCTGTACAGCTCTCTCTTACCTCTGCCTCCAATTCCTCTAAAATAGCCTCCTCCTCCTCCCTGCTCTTCAGATTTCCGCCACTGTTTCTCGGGTCCTGCACTGCTTCACTGTAATCCCTCGCCTCCCACTTAGAGTCACCAGCTCAAACAGCGGCTCAGAGCTCAAGACAGCGATACAAGTCTCCTTATTTTTGCAGTGGAAACGTAAGATTTAACAACCCATCTGAAATACAATTTTACATTTTGATTGCTTCTGCCCCAGCCATACTGAGGTTACTTTCAATCTACATATATTTGTGGGAACGGACTTTTTCACTGCAGTTCAATTCAAGTACACCTTATAATATCAGTGATTATAAAATACCATGGACTAATAGAGTGTCTTGCTTCCAAGGAGTTCAAACTGCTTTAGAATTCTGCCAACCATAATTTATCTTCATAAGCTGCCGTAGAGACAAGAGAAAAAGCGAGATTAATAATCACATTTTATAGATGGTGAAATAAGAAATTGAGTAACATTTTTCCAGAAATGCACAGCTCTGCCTGTGCGCTCCGATTAGTGTTGCAAATTCATTGCCCAAGTTCGGAGTGGCAGAGAACCCTGCCCTTATTTTATCAGTGAACTGTGTAAATGAGGAAGACACTGACTGGTCTCAGACTTGCCCAAAGTGTTTGGGGTGAGCGAGGGACTGTACCCTGAATCCTGCGTCACAGCCCTTGTTGCCACTGATGCCATAAGCAAACACAGTAATACGGGTTGACTCTGCCCACCGGGGCCCTCAGACCCACGGGACCACCCTCCCAAACCTATTCCCTGGGCTGTGTCCCCTGGGCATCACTCTGACCTCTAGCCTGGCACACTGTTAGGACTCCAAGCAGCCCAAGGGCAGGGCTGTCTTTTCAGTCTTCATTGCCTAGTGCACTGCATGTACCCAGCATTCATGTGAGATGAAATAAAAGGAACACTAGGTTACGGCAGTATTTCCCTACACAAGGAAGAAGCAAGAGGATTGTGGATAGGGAGTTTTATTCCATTTTTTTTTTTTTTTTTTTTTTTTTTCGAGACAGAGTCTTGCCCTGTCACCCAGGCTGGAGTACAGTGGCTCAATCTCGGCCCACTGTAACCTCCGCCTCCCAGGTTCAAGCAATTCTTCTGCCTCAGCCTCCCAAGTAGCTGGGACTATAGGTGCGTGCCACCACGCCCAGCTAATTTTTGTATTTTTAGTAGAGACAGGATTTCGCCATGTTGACCAGGCTGGTGTTGAACTCCTGACCTCGGGCAATCCACCCACCTCGGCCTCCCAAAGTGCTGGGATTACAGGCATGAGCCACCAAGCCCGGCCAGGGAGTTTTATTTCTAAAGCTAGGTGGTAGGTACTTCATTGTTGGTTATATTAATCTTTTCACCTTTTTATGTAAATAAATGAAACAGTTGTTTAGTGTATACGCTTTAATATATTTCAACAGAGTATTCCATATCAGAAAGAAAGTGGCTTTAAAAAATGAGGAAGCTGGGTGCAGTGGCTCACACCCATAATCCCAGCACTTTGGGAGGCTGAGGCGGGAGGATTGCTTGAGCTCAAAAGCTCAAGAACAGCCAGGGCAACATCGTGAAATCCTGTCTCTACCATAAAATACAAAGATTAGCTGGGTGTGGTAGTGCGTGCCTGTGGTCCCAGCTACTCAGGAGGCTGAGGAGGGAGGACTGCTTGAGCCCAGGAAGTTGCAGTGAACCAAGATCGTGCCACTGCACTCCAGCCTGGACAACAGAGCGAGACCCTATCTCAAAAAGGAAAAAAAAATAGTAATAATAAGGAAGAGGGATGATCTGTTTATTTCATTGTTTTCACATGGACTTAGACGTATTATAGACAAGTGGTTTAGTACTGTTCGGCTGCCTACTCTATGCCAGGCCTATGCAAGGTGCCCCCATGATGCTCTGTTTCACCTAATCTTCATACCCGTACCCAGAAGTAGGTACACAGCCAGTACCTAACAGGGCCGGGATTCGACCCCGTGAACACTGGGATCCCAAGTGTGGGCCACAACCTCTTGACTTCTGCAGCCTCTACACCTCCACTGGAGGCCATTCCCCTGCAGGGTCACATGATCTGGACGTGACCTGGGAATGCTTCTCAGTGTGTGCAGTCAAGAGAGTGAATGGAGCTAAATTATCAAAACTTCCATATTGATGGTGTCCAAAATGACAGTTGTTTTTCCTCTTTCTATAGAAAGATAGAATTTTCAGCGTCTTGCTATGAGAACGTTGGAAAGAAATTATCCCCCTCTTTCTTAGGTGCAGATTTTGTCTGACACTTCATGTGTGTTTAAAGTATTTTTGATGTCCCAAAATAGTAATGAGGCGATTCTTTAAGATGGTTCCATGGGGTGGAGCTGTAGCAGGGAAGGTGAGGAACAGCAAATGAGAGATCAGTTATAACAGAACCTGGAGATGCCCACTCACAGCATTCAGGAACCAACAGCCCTACCTGCCTGAACCCGAACCAAGAACAGAAACAGCCCCCATGGAAGCAACTGAAATGTGATGATCAACCCAAAAAACCATGTAAACTCTGAAACAGAAAGGCCAAGATGTCTGCCTCTCACATAGGAGGTACTGACAAGGTGGCATTGCCAGCTCCGGGGAAAACTGGCAACTGCTGGGGGTGTGCACTTGGTGTAGATTCATTCCTTCTACAAATGTGTATGGAGCACCTGCATGCCCAGGCTGCATGCTAGGCACTGGAGATAGAGCAGCGACATGGGGGTCGGGGGACTTGCGCTGCTCTGTGTGTGGTGGCCACCCCTGCCTGGCCACTTACTAAGGCTCAGCTCAGACTCCTCCTGGGAAGCCCATCCTGCTTTCGCTCTCCTCCAGTTTCCCCCATCTTTGTGTACTGCGTACACACTTCACACACTGTATGTCAGATGTCACTATGCTGCTACCTTGGTTAGACAGTAAACTCCTGGAAGAGCCACGAGGTCTGGTTTACTTTTTGATCTTTAGCACCCAGCACAGTACCTGGCCCAGAGGAAACACTTAGTAAATGGTGGTTGAATATTCTAATAAGTGAGTGAAGACAGCTTGAAACAGATTCTGGCTCAGAATGACCATCAGTAAGAATGAGCTTCTCTGAAGATTAAGCATGCTTTAGCAACCATCCAACATGCTTCAGGTGGCTGGATGAAAAGAAACATTTTACGGCCTGGCACGGTGGCTCACACCTGTAATCCCAGCACTTTGGGAGGACGAGGCAGGGGGATCACGAGGTCAGGAGATCGAGACCATCCTGGCTAACACGGTGAAACCCCGTCTCTACTAAAAAAAAAAAAAAAAAAAAAAACAAAAAAATTAGCTGGGCATGGTGGCGGGCGCCTGTAGTCCCAGCTACTCGGGAGGCTGAGGCAGGAGAATGGCGTGAACCCGGGAGGCAGAGCTTGCAGTGAGCCGAGATCACGCCACTGCACTCCAGCCTGGGTGACAGAGCGAGACTCTGTCTCAAAAAAAAAAAAAAAAAAAAAAAAAAAACAAAAAACATTTTAGACTTGACTTTGAACTTCTAGTACCTCAGAGCCTTATAGACTAGCAGAGGAGGGGGACAAGGCCTCTGCAAGATCAGATCACAGCAAAATGGTCTGAAGTCCCCAAAGATTCCCAGGGGCCAGATGGGGAACTACCTCCCTTACTTGAGGGTTTATGGGCTGGGTGTTGAGCAGCTGTTTATGAGGCAGCTTCTGTGTGCCAAGCTGAGGATCAAGGACAAGTAAGACGCAGACCCTGCCCTCCAGGAGGTATAGTAGAGGCAGATATGCAAACGTATTTATGTGTCAAAAATGACAATTATTTACTCTCTTTCCCCAGAACAAGAATGTTTAGTGGCTTGCTTTGGGAATGTTGGAAAGGAATGAGTCGTCTTTCTTAGGTGCAGATTTTGTCTGACACTTCATATATATGTTTATTTTTGATGTCCCAAAATAGCGATGAGGAATTTCTTTAAGATGGTTCTGTGGGGCCAGTGGGTGCTCAGTATTTATTGGACCAGTCTGGTCTGAGTATGTCACTGATCTTTGTATCCTTATCACCTGGTAGAGCCAGCACAGAGACAGTGGGCAGTGTCTGTTTGAATAAGGAAGAATGGAAGGGGGCAGGGAGGGGGGCAGGCTGTATCCGAAATATGTCTCATGAGTACAGAGAAAAGGCTGCACCCTTAGGGATGGGAGAGGGATCCAGAGGGGATCGGAAAAGGTTGAAACCAAAGGCAAGAGAGCAGCAGGTGGCTGTGGTGAGGCCCAGGTGGAGGAGCACGCGATTTAGCATGTTGCAGTGGGACTGCGCGGGATAAAAAGGCTTCAACAGAAGAGCTAAGATAGAGGCTCTAGAGGGCATAATGACAATGGCCATAAAATAAGAGGTTTGGACTAAATCCCTGAGGTCCCAAGTCCTAACCCTGCATGACCCAGGTGCCACTTCCACCCCTCCTGCTCCTCCTGTCATTTTTACTATAATTCTTTCGTTGGCCACCTACAAAGTAGTTGTCCTCGGCACTCTTGCTGTCTGTCCTGAGTGTGAGCCGGGATGCTCGTGCCGCTCTCTGGGCCTCAGCTTCTCCTCCTCCTTGGGCTAAATCCTGCCCCCTCATGCCCAGCCTTGATTGCTGCATAACGATTCAGCCCTTCTCTCTTTGTCTGCACTGCCTTAGAGCTTTGTCTTAATCCATATTTTAACACTTTTTTATATTTAGTAGAGGTTTATTTGATCAACAGATGCTTGATGAGTGGCTACCAAATGCCTGTGCTGCCCTCATAGACTTGGTCAGGGAAGACAGACAGTGAGCAGGTTAAGAAAGTGCTGTGAAGTGGCATTTATGGCACCCTATATGAAGACTAACTGGTGTCAAGGGAGGCCTGTCTGTAGCGTGACAGTTGAGCTAAGATTTGAGGGATGAGAAGGAGGCAGCCATGTGACAGCCAGCAGGGAGAGCATTTAAGGCAGAAGCAACAGCATCCCATGAAGACTCTAGCTCCAAAGGAGCCCCTGGTACTCTTGGAAATAGAAAGGAAACTGACGGGCCTGCAACATATTGAGCTAGGAGAGTGGTTGGCAGGGACAGTGGAGAGGTGGGCAGGGTCCCAGTCGTGGAGGCCCCATGGCCATGGAGGGGTTTAGATTTCATTCCAAGTCCAGTGGGGAGCCCCTGAAGGCTTAAGCAAGGGGGAGTGCCATCTGTTCCCTGTGGCTGCCATGGAGGAAGTGGGCAGGAGGAAGGGAGAGACAAGTGGAAAGGCTGTGGTGGAAGCTCCAGGTGATGCAGGGGTGACCAGCTCCACTGCTGCGGCAGGGGGGATGGAGAATCAGGGGCTGACTTGAGACTTTGGAGCTGGCCATGTTAGCGGATAGATGGTGGGGATGAAGAAATCAAACATCTTTCCTGGATTTCTGCCTAAGCAGCTGGAGGGTGGTGATTCCATTTCATAAAATGAGGAGGACAGTGGAAGGAATATGTTTAGAGAGGGGGATCAGAGAAGAGTTCCCTTCTGGACTTGTGGAATTGGAGATGACTATGAGACATTCCAGAGGCAATACCAGGCTTCCAGAATGTAAATCTAGAGCCAGAAGAATTCCAAGATGGAGACAAACCTGGAAATACCAATGGAATTTAAACCTGTGGAGTGAGTAAGATGACTGAGTCAGTTTCCTAGGGCTGCTGAAATAGGTACCACAAAATACTGGCTTAAAACAAAAGACATCCAAAATCAAGGTGTCAGCAGGGCCATGCTCCCTCTGAAGGCTCCAGGGTTAGAGCCTTCCTTGTCTCTTCCCTCCTCAGGTGGTTCCAGGTGTTCCTTGGCTTGTGGCCGCATCACTCCAGTCTCTTCTTCAGTTTTCACACGACCATCTTGCTGCTGTGTCAGTCTCTATGTCCAGATTTCCCTCTTATATGGATGTGAGTCACACTGGATTAGGGCCCACCTGCTCCATTATGACCTCATCTTAGCTAATTATATCTGCAACAACTCCATTCCTAAATAAAGTCACATGCTGAGGTGCCAGGAATTAGGAGTTCAACATAACTTTTGGGGGGACACAGTTCAACCCATAACAATTATCTAGGGCAAGGGTAGAAGGAGAGAAGAGGCGGGCTTAGGACTTGGCCAACACACAGCAGTTGGGTAGAAGAGGGCGAGTCTACAAAGGAAATGGGCAAGCCACAAGCAGAGAGGTGGGACAGATATGGGGAGCAAGCGATGCCATGAAAACCAAGAATAAGTGTTTCAGGGCAGGAAGGAATGATCACCCGCATGAAAGAAATGCAGCTCCCAGTCACAAAGCTAAGAAGTTGATCAACGGATGTGACAGCATGGAGATCACTGCTGATCTCAGCAAGTGCAGCGCGTCAGTGATGCAGAGTGTCCAACTCCAGTTAAAGGAGGCTGAGCAAATGCTGTGAGGTGAAGAGGTGGGAACCGCAGGGGGAGATGACTCTCCAGAGAGTGGGCCTTGAAGGGGAGCCGAGAACTAGGGCAACAGCTGCTGGGAGACGAAGGGATTAGGAAAGGTTTGTGTTTGGGGCTTTTGTTTTGTTTTTTGTGTTCTGCTTTGTTTTCTAACGTGGGAGCCGCTAGAGCATGTGGTGTACTGTGTCGGCTCAATTTTTATGTCTGTGTGTTTCTGTGACACACATTTTGTATTCGACTTGAGTTGTCCTGTGTGCTTTGATGTGGCTTTCCCAGCATCGGCGGCCTTCATGGACAGTACTGTCTCCCAGCCACCTAGCCAGATGTCTGGGTATTTGTTCTTTATGGTCGCAGCAGGAACATTCTGCATCATGTATCATGGTACCCTGAATGGCTGCCATTTCATTTTCTTGGTGGACTACAAGCAATTTTCACAGGCCCCGTTCATGTCATGTCAGTCGTCAAAGTCTGTCTGGTATTTCCTGCTAAAGAACATCACTAAAGTGCCTTTGTGTGGCCATTTTAGTTGTTGCAGTCTGCCTTGTTCATCACTGGGGAATAGAAACTGGAAAACAAGGTTTCCATGGATTAGGAACAGCCTTCCGGGCCATGAGAACCATGTAACTAACCTGATAGGAAGGACAGGCATGTAGTCGAGTTCAGAGAAGTCCCCCGGGGCCAGACTGGCCTCTTCCTAAGACTTGAGTGTCAAACATCCAAACCTACAGACTGGAGTGTCAAGCATCCAAATGTCAGGCTGCAAGAGGGCAGGGGCCAGCCGAGGGATCAGGTGACAAGAATCGGGGGACAGAGGTGAGAATGTGCTTGATCCTTGAGCAAGCAGTCCAGGCCAAAACTCTCCTCCCACGAAGAGGCCTAGATCCATGTGAGAGGAGGCAGGAGGCCACCCCTGACTCTAGAACAGGGAGGGCAGAAAGAAACAGGTTCTGACACCATAATACTTTTTTTGACAGTGTTCTTTTCAGATATTCCCTTCTTTTCTGGCCTGGTGTAGTGGCTCCTGCCTGTAATCCCAGCACTTTAGGAGGCTGAGGCAGGTGGATCACTTGAGATCAGGAGTTTGAGTCCAGCCTGGCCAACATGGTGAAACCCCATCTCTACTAAAAATAAAATTAGCCAGGCCTGGTGGTGGGCGCCTGGAATCCCAGCTATCTGGAAGGCTGAGGCACAAGAATCGCTTGAACCCAGGAGGCACAGGTTGCAGTGAACCAAGATCATGCCACTGCACTCCAACCTGGGCAACAGAGAGAGACTCTGTCTCAATTAAAAAAAAAAAAAAAAAACACACACACACAGATAATCCCTTCTTTTCTAAGGGATGTGATTTTTTAAATAAACTGAAATGATCTCTAAAGGCACTGCTAGAGGCAATCTGGCAGTAATCTCATCAGTTACACACAATGGTGAGTGAACCTGGGGGCCCTGGTGAATGGCCAACACTGACACAGGTGGCCTAGGCAGGTGGCGGGCTCGTGACCACATGGGAGATGAGGTTGCTGCAGGGACATGTCGTGCCACCACAGGCATCCCCAGCTCATCAGTGCCTGTGGGTAAGAGTGGCCCCTGACGCTACATGCACGGTCCAGTGTGGGGACCAAAGGAGACAAAGGCCAAAGACGGGGTGAAGTGCCAGGCAGAACACGGGCAGCTGAAGATGCCCAGCAGCAAGGGATGGGGACAACGGAAGGCTCATTAAATAGCACCAGGGCAACTCGCTCCACCCCCCAGCGGTCACTCCTCCTGCTGCCCAGACCAGCAACTGTGGCTGGCACTCTAGAAGCACCTAGTAGCCAGTACCCAGTCTCCAGTTCTGAGGAAAGGAATAAACTCCTCTTTTTTTTGAGACAGGGTCTTGCTCTGTTACCAGGCTGGAGTGCAGTGGTGCAAATCATGGCTTATGGCACCTGCAAACTCCTAGGCTCAAGCGATCCTCCCACTTCATCTCCTGAGTAGCTGGGACCACAGGTGCGCACCTCCATGCCTGGCTAACTTTTTTTTTTTCTTTTTACAACAGACTCTCACTTTGTTACCCAGGCTGGAGTGCAGTGGTGCCATCCCAGCTCACTGCAGCCTCTGCCTCCTGGGTTCAAGCGATTCTCATGCCTCAGCCTCCTGAATAGCTGGGATTACAGGCGTGCGCCACCACACCCAGCTAATGTGTGTATTTTTAGTAGAGATAGGGTTTCACCATATTGGCCAGGCTGGTCTTGAACTCCTGACCTCAAATGATCCTCCCACCTTGGCCTCCCAAAGGGCTGGGATTACAGGCCCGAGCCACTGCACCTAGCTATTTTTTTTTTTTTTTTTTTTTAGAAACAGGATCTCACTGTGTTGCCCAGGCTGGTCTGAAACTCCTGGACTCAAGTGATCCTCCCATCTCACCCTCCCAAAGTGCTAGGATTCCAGGCATGAGCCACCACCCCTGGCCAAACTCCATTTTACATGTGAAAAATCGAAACTTTGTAATAAGACACTTTTGGGTTTTGTTTGTTTTGTTCTTTTCAATACTATTATATAAAGAAAAAAGGTTATCAATGAGAATAAATTTGAAGGGGGAAGAGGAGATGCTTTTTCAGTAGAGAAAAATTCAGCTAGAAGATCCAAGACCAGTGGGGGTGTTTCTGATTGCCCCCTTCCTCTCCACTCTCATGCTAGGTGGGTGAAAGGTAACCGAGAAAGGGCTCCCCAGCTCCCTTCACTCCCACTCCAGGCTGCAGAAAGGGCGGGAAAGTAGCCTCTTCTAGCGTCGCTTAGTCACGTGGAAAATTTATAGAGAAGACAAAAGTCAAGCTAATGCATTTCATTATCAGTAGAATGCCTTGAGCCACTTTTGTTTTGTTTTGTTTTGTTTTGTTTTGTTTTTAAGACAAGGTCTATCTCTGTCGCCCAGGCTGGAGTACAGTGGTGCAATCTCAGCTCACTGCAAACTCTGCCTCCCGGGTCCAAGCAATCCTCCCACCTCAGCCTCCCAGGTAGCTGGGACTATAGGCACACACCACCACACCCTGCTAATTTGGGTTTTTTTGTTTGTTTGTTTTTGGTAGAGACAGGGTTTTACCATGTTGCCCAGGCTGCTCTTGAACTCCTGGGTTCAAGCAGTCCACCTGCCTCGGCCTCCCAAAGTGCTGGGATTACAGGCATGAGCCACCGCGCCTGGCCTTGAGACATATGTTTAAAAAAACATAAGCTGTGTTCATATCTCAAACTTTGAGCCTGGTTTTGTCCAAAACATACCCCTACCTAATCATGACCAATTCTTAGAAAAGAAGATGTAGCTGGGTGGTCTCTTTGGTGTTGATTACCAACTCCCTGTGAAATGTTCTCTTGGGGTTTAGGTGATTTCCTTGAAGGGACATTCAGGAACAGGTTGTTCATGGAGTTTATGCTGGAATCCTGGTTGATACAAAACTCTGTATTGATGAATGGAGTTCTATAATTGTAATATTAGGTAACTTTTAAGAAGATTAGCTTTTTAGAAGTTAATAAAAATAAAAAAAAAAGCAATGTTTCCTTAAAAAAGTGTGATGTAGGCCGGGTGCAGTGGCTCAAGCCTGTAATCCCAGCACTTTGGGAGGCCGAGACGGGCGGATCACGAGGTCAGGAGATCAAGACCATCCTGGCTAACATGGTGAAACCCCGTCTTTACTAAAAAGTACAAAAAAAAACTAGCCGGGCGAGGTGGCGGGCACCTGTAGTCCTGGCTACTCGGGAGGCTGAGGCAGGAGAATGGCATAAACCCGGGAGACGGAGCTTGCAGTGAGCTGAGATCCGGCCACTGCACTCCAGCCTGGGCAACAGAGCAAGACTCCGTCTCAAAAAAAAAAAAAGAAAGTGTGATGTAAATTCTTAAGAAAGGATAATTGGCATAAACAGATATTGGATTTAATCCCATTATTTTGGCAGTGGGGCAGCTTGCTTTATATATTCCTGAAAATAGAATACCTTGAGTTGGGTGTGATTGTGCATTCCTGTAGACCCAGCTACTCAGGAGGCTGAGGTAGAAGGATTGTTTGAGTTCAGAAGTTCAAGACTATAGGAGCTATGATCATGCCTGTGAATAGCCACTGCACTCCAGCCTAGGCAACATAGTGAGCTCCCATCTCTAGAGAGACAGAAGAAAATAGAAGACCTGCATTTCAGAATTGCTTTGTAAAAACCAGGCATTCTCTGATGATTAGTTTCCCAGACTTTCAGCTACAAAAGATAACTTAAGAATATCTCTAAACTGGTTGTTAGCTCATCTGATTGGCATGTGAAAGTACTGAAGTCAGTAGGTGTGGTTCCCTGTAGGTGTGTTCTAAAGACAGACTTATCCTTCATCTCAGCCAACCTTCTAAGTGGGTCCTCCACGAATGGAGGGGACCAAGCCAAAGAATGGAAGGATCACTGTAGCACAGCGCCTCTCCTGAGAGCCACGGGCCCTTCAGAGGAGGATTCAGTAACGGCACCCCAGGTTTGAAAGATAGTATTCATATAGAAACAGCTGCCTGCATTTCCAACTTGCTAATGGTTTCTTCCATTCTTCATTTTCAGGGCCCCTGAGATCATCCTTGGTTTACCATTTTGTGAGGCAATTGACATGTGGTCCCTGGGCTGTGTGATTGCAGAGCTGTTCCTGGGCTGGCCGTTATATCCAGGAGCTTCAGAGTATGATCAGGTGGGTCCAGATGACACAGATATTCACAAGACCTCATTCTTCATCTGGAAAATAGCCTGGATTAGCACTGCATTGATTACATGACAAAGGGGCGGGACTGTGGAATGTCACGTTGTCTCCCAAACCTTGCTTCCCTTAACCTTGCTATTTTTTCTTTACTCCTTTCTCTTTTCCCTTTTTCTTTTTTCTCTTTTTTGTTAACTTCTTTCCCTACAAAAATTGTCATTTTCATTTTTCTCAAAGCCAGCAGAGCCATTAGTGTACCATATGTATAGTGACAGGAAAAGCCCTGACCTCATTCTTATCTTTTCTTGCAGATTCGGTATATTTCACAAACACAGGGTTTGCCTGCTGAATATTTATTAAGCGCAGGGACAAAGACAACTAGGTTTTTCAACCGTGACACGGACTCACCATATCCTTTGTGGAGACTGAAGGTAGGAAGAGCATCCCCTCCACTCCTCACGGTGGCCCGGCGCTTAGGGAAGAGGGCCGTAGACTCATTAGTGGGGAGCTTTTGATTCAGTCAGCAAAATGAGGGCGTTGGGGTGCTGTTGTTAATACACGGTGTGACTGAATCTGAATGCTTAGAAGCCCCACTTTCTCTTGGCCTATCACCGCCTGTGAGAGTCCCACATTATGATTGCTGAACTCCCAGGATTTAATCCGATAAGCCTTGATGACTGTCTGATTTGTGCTAGGGAGAGAAACAAACCCCACTCTGCCCTTTAGAGCTGGCAGTTCCAGCGGGAGACGGGACCATGTGCCACAAGCTCCCGCCCCTCTGTAATAAGGGCCCTGTTCCTGGTCAAGAATGGGTGTGGGTGCCAAGGGGAAGGAGCATTTAGTTCTGCCTGCAGCAGAGGGGAAAGGAGGAGCGTTTGAACTGGGCACTGAAGAATGAAGAGGGAGTGCAGTGGCTCATGCCTGTAATCCCAGCACTTTGGGAGGCTGAGGCCAGCAGATCACTTGAGGTCATGAATTCGAGACCAGCCTGGCCAACATGGTGAAACTCCGTCTCTACTATAAAGTATAAAAATTAGCTGGGCATGGTGGCATGCGCCTGTAATCCCAGCTACTCGAGAGGCTGAGGCATGTGAATCGCTTGTACCTGGGAGACGGAGGTTGCAGTGAACTGAGATTGTGCCACTGCACTCCAGCCTGGGCGACAGAGTGAGACTGTGTCTCAAAAAAAAGACAAGGAACAATGAAGCGGGTTTGCCCAGTAGAGAAGTGCAGGGTGGCGGCTGGGGTGGTGGGGGTTAGGGAGAGGGATTCCAGGCAAAGGAGGCTGCCTGATGAACCCATGGGAGCGTCCTGAGGCCCAGGGAGGCGTCTGGTTCACTCTAGTGACCATAAACCTGAAACTCCAAGGCAGGGGCTTCACTTTAACAGAAACATAGTTTGCTTTCGCTTTGATCTGTGCCTAGCAATTAAAATCGAAGTATGTTCCTGGTAAAAATAAAATAATAAAGTCCTAAATATGTTTCATTTTAGGTATTTCTTTTTGTGCAGCAGGGTGGGGGGATGTTTGTTTTGTTGTTGTTTTGGGTTTTTTTTTTTTTTTAATGGAAACTGCAGCCAAATTCTAATATGGTTTAAAGATAATATATATCCACTAGTGACAAAAGACTGAGAAAAGAGATTTGGGAACTGAGCAAGCACTCAGGCTAATGATGGGAGGCCTGGCATTTAGCAACTGTGAGGGTGAGTGTCCAGTAAAAAGAGTCCTCCAGTGAAGGAGGGTGAGGCTGGAGTTCGCTGCTGGGTTTTATTGAAGAGCCTCAGTCCCACATGTCCAGCTGTTCCCAGGACTTAAGCCGCTCCAGGTGTGCTGTCCTTGAGTGAGATTTTAAGGATTAATTACCTCTGGATTACCTCATGGAAGAGTCCAAAAACCCATAATAATTGGAAACAGCAGTTTCCCCAGCCATTTGGGGAATGTATGTCTGTGTCTCAGCCGCCAATAGAGGGGCAGCCCAACCACAGACTGTGGGACCAGCTGCCACCTATTGGCCATGTGACCACGGCAAGTGCCTTGGGTTCTCTCTTCCTGTTTCCCCATCTGGAAAATGGGGATAGTAATTGTGCTACCTAATGTGGTTGTCAAAACTATTAAATGAATAAATGTGCTTTAGAACAATGTCTGGCACGTAGCAAGAGCTATGTGCATAAGGGTTTATTAAATAAAATTGGAAAATGCATGGAAAAGTCCTTTGCTTTTCCACAATGGAATCTTGTCTTATTCCTTAGACTCAGAGAAGGCTGTAAGCTGATCAAGGATGTAGCATACCTTGATCAGCTTGTGGTATGGAGCAAGACTGCTCCGTACCTGACTGACAGCCGGCCCCTGACACATGTGCATGGGAAGGAGGAGGGATGGGTTGGTGTGGATGAAGAGAGAAAGGAATTGCAGTGCAGGCCACTGAAGAATCAAAATCTCTTCTGAAAGGTGGGAAAGAGACCCTCTGTGAGACACAGGAATTCCAGGCTTGAGTCCCAGTGGTGAGGAGCTAAGTCACATTACCAATTGGCTTTTGCCTCTCTTGGCAGACACCAGATGACCATGAAGCAGAGACAGGGATTAAGTCAAAAGAAGCAAGAAAATACATTTTCAACTGTTTAGATGATATGGCCCAGGTAAGCTTCATGGGTGAGTATGAAATGTGAGCCCTTTAAAACCAAGGGCAGCAAGACTTCTGCAATAGTAATATAAGATAATGGGTTGAAATCCACATTATTCAACTGCAGTGGTTGACCTTGACCTCAAACAGTTACAGCCAACCTTAGTAAGAATACCATTTGGTGTGTAAAACATTTTTAAAACGTCATACCAGCTCCATAAAAATCATTCCAGTTGGCCAGGCATGGTGGCTCATGCCTGTAATCCCAGCACTTTGGGAGGCTGAAATGGGTGGATGACCTTAGGTCAGGAGTTCGAGACCAGCCTGGCCAACATGGCGAAACCCCATCTCTACTAAAAATACAAAAATCAGCTGGGCATGGTGGTGAGTGCCTGCAATCTCAGCTACTTGGGAGTATGAGGCAGAAGAATCGCTTGAACCCAGGAGGCAGTGAGCTGAGATCACGCCACTGCACTCCAGCCTGGGCAACAAGATCAAAACTCTGTCTCAAAAAAAAAAAAAAAAAAATCATTCCAGTTTATTGGTTCCCACTTGTAATATAGTACTGGCCAATCTTCCTGATGTTATCGTGAGAAGAATTCCAGCCCATTAGTACCCATGGATTTAATGCTCATGATTGAGTGTATATGTTTCC
Organism: Macaca nemestrina; assembly: GCF_043159975.1. Classification (NCBI taxonomy): domain Eukaryota; kingdom Metazoa; phylum Chordata; class Mammalia; order Primates; family Cercopithecidae; genus Macaca; species Macaca nemestrina. Next base: position 19,368,953 of record NC_092128.1, read on the forward strand.
TGGGGCAGCTGTTAGAAGGTACCATGAACTGGATGGCCTAAGACAACAGATTTTCACTCCCCCACAGTTCTGGAGGCCAGAAATTGGAAGTTGGGCTTCAGCAGGCCTATGTTCACTGTAAAGGCCATTAGGGAAGAGCATCCATGTCTGTCTCCCAGCTTCTGGCAGCTCTGGCAATCCTCAGCATTGTTTGACTTGTAGCTGCATCCCTCTAATCTCTGCTTCCTTCTTCACATGGCTTTTATCCTGTGTCTTCTCTGTGCTTCTGTGTCCACATCTCCCTTGCCTTGTCACTGGGCCCACCATAATCGAGTATGACCTCATCTTAATTTGATTACCTCTGCAAAGACCCTATTTCCAAATAAGGTCACATTCACACCTACTGGGGACTGGGACTTTAATATACTTTTAGGGGGATACAATTCAATCTGCTACACAGTCTCAGCTCACTGGCAGGGACCACAGGCTCTCACCTTTGTGCCCCAGAGAAAATTCTAGAACTTCAGCTATTTTTAGTGGGAAAACTAGTCTGAAACCAGGACAATCCAAAGTGAATTTTCTCTTTAAAGCAATGAGAAACAACGCCATACATCATTCTCAGCCAACTATCGCAAGAACAGAAAACCAAACACCGCATGTTCTCACTCATAGGTGGGAATTGAACAATGAGATCACTTGGACACAGGAAGGGGAACATCACACACCGGGTCCTGTTGTGGGGAGCGGGGAGGGTGGAGGGATAGCATTAGGAGATATACCTAATGTAAATGACGAGTTAATGGGTGCAGCACACCAATATGGCACATGTATACATATGTAACAAACCTGCACATTGTGCACATGTACCCTGGAACTTAAAGTATAATAATAATAAAAAAAAAGCCATACACCAGTAAACACTTAGCACCCCTCTTACTGTAGATGAGTATAACCAAAAATCATGATTCTGAGTAAAGTGTGCTTGTCAGTTGATTAGTAACTTAGATTGTCTGAGAAAACTGAAATTGGTTTCCAGACCATGTCCTGGAAAATATACAAATCACCACAAAACAAGCCTTTTAAAAGCGATCGTAGTAGAGACTCACCCTTGGAAGAAAAATCCTGTGTTCAGATATCCTGCCTGTCTTGGCCAGAGGTGACTCCATTGAACACAGGGACTAAAATAATTCTGGCCCTAACTGGGGGAGCCATGAGAAGGATGATATGCTGTAGGTGGAGGAGGGGCACACTCGGCCCTTCCACTTCCCTCTAAAGGTTAAATACATACATACATAGACTTTTCTGCATCTTATTTCTACTGCTTGGCTGTGATTCTTTTTTAAAAATTGTGGCAAACAGCATAAAATTTATCATCTTAGCCTTTGTTAAGGGTACAGTTCAATAGTATTAACACTCCCATTGTTATGCAGCCAGTCTGCAGGACTCTTTTCATCTTGTGGTTATTTTTAATGAGGAGTGATGAAAGCTGCATTTCAACTTAACTGATGAAAGCAGGAGCAGTTTACATCCTGTCATTCAGCTATATTTGCAGGTCCCAGCAGCGGCCCTCTCCCCTTCCTGGGGCACAGCCCCTCTCTGCCTTTCCTGCAGAGAGACAAGCCACATCCTGTGGGCAATGACAACATGTGGGTGGTGCCTCCCATGGGGCAGAGTTCCTGGGAACTGAGAAAGGGGGCTTGAGAGATCAGGAGGAAGTTGCAGGGCAAAAAATAAGGGGAGCCAGGAGAGGGGAGGCACGCTGGGGTCGTCCTTGGTAACCTGTCCTTACTTGCGTCCAGGTGAACATGACAACAGATTTGGAAGGGAGCGACATGTTGGTGGAAAAGGCTGACCGGCGAGAGTTCATTGACCTGTTGAAGAAGATGCTGACCATTGACGCTGACAAGAGAATCACTCCAATCGAAACCCTGAACCATCCCTTTGTCACCATGACACACTTACTGGATTTTCCCCACAGCACACAGTAGGTGTCCTGTTTGATACTTCGTACCAGGGATCAGCAAACTTTAAAGGCCCAGACACTACATATTTTAGGTTTTGCAGCCATAAGGTCTCGGTAACAGCTACTCTGCTGTCACTGTAGCTGAAAGCAGCCACAGATGCAATACATAAACAGATGAGTGAGGCCGCATTCTAATAAAACATTTATGAAAGTGGGCAGGGCCAGGCATGGTGGCTCACGCCTGTAATCCTAGCACTTTGGGAGGCCGAGGCAGGTGGATCACCTGAGGTCAGGAGTTTGAGACCGGCCTGGCCAACATGGTGAAACCCTGTCCCTACTAAAGATACAAAAATTAGCTGGGTATGGTGGGGCGCACCTGTAATCCCAGCTATTTGGGAGGCTGAGGCAGGAGAATCACTTCAACCCAGGAGGCGGAGGTTGCAGTGAGCCAAGATTGCACCATTGCACATCAGCCTGGGTGACAGAGCAAGACTTCGTCTCAAAAAAAGAAAAAAAAAAAAAAAAGAGGCCGGGCACAGTGGCTCATGCCTGTAATCCCAGCACTTTGGGAGGCTGAGGCAGGCGGACCATGAGGTCAGGAGATTAAACCATCCTGGCTAACATGGTGAAACCCCGTCTCTACTAAAAATACAAAAAATTAGCTGGGCATGGTGGTGGGCGCCTGTAGTCCCAGCTACTCTGGAGGCTGACGCAGGAGAATGGTGTGAACCCGGGAGGCGGAGCTTGCAGTGAGCCAAGATCGCTCCACTGCACTCCAGCCTGGGTGACAGAGCGAGACTCCCTCTCAAAAAAGAAAGAAAGAAAGTGGGCAGTGGCTGGATTGGGTTCCTGGCCTGCAGTTGGCTTCACACGGAAAAGGAAGGAAGAGGAGAGCACAGAGCTGGGTGAGCCTGACTCTGGGCATCTGTGCAGGAAGAGAGGTGCCCGAAATGGTAGTCTTTGTAGAGCAAAACCAGTCTCAGGGCCAAAGGTTGCTCCCAGAACCATCCCAGAGTGGACCCAGTCTAGTTTGGGTTTGGATTTGTTCATTCATTTCTTCAGTGTGCTGTGTGCTGGGGTACAGTGGTGAGCAGAGCAGACAGCCCTGCCCACTGGAGCTTGCAATCCACAGGAGACAATGGTATAAAACAAGTGATGCCCAAATCAGCAGGCTGCTCCCAGGACAAGTATCAGGTGTGATGAGAGCATACCACAGGGGAGCATCATTTTGGGGCAGACCAGGAAGACTCCCAGGAAGTGGCCTGTGAAGGATAAGGAAGAGGATGGGCATGAGCAGGCAGGGCATTGCCTGTGTGGACAGGACACTCCCCCATGGGCAGGACCATGCACCCATCCCAGAAGGCAGTAGGTGAGACAGTGAGGCACCCAGTCAGCCAGGGCAGGCCGTACATGTTAAGGTTTTTAATCTTGATCCAAAAAGCAATGGGAACTCATTAAATGATTCTTAAGCAAGGGAATAGCTGGTTAGATCTGTGCTGAGCAAAGATCTGTCTGCTGCCACACAAGTGAAATGAGTCTGGCAAAAAAATGTCCATTGGGTTTAACAATTTGCAAGTTGTCAGTAACACAGTGGCAGCCATTCAGTGGAGTGGTAAAAGCAGAAACCAGTTTAGCAGGTTGAAAGACCAAATGAGAGGTGAAGAAATAGCAACCTTTCATGAAGTGAGGCTATGCAAAAGAAGAAATAGAGGGGTGACTGGGGAGGGGTCAGGGGGATTGTTTTTTAGACAGGGTTCAGAACACAGGGATGGGCTAGTGTCACTGGAAGGATGGATGGAGGAGGGGCGTGTGGATGCAGCGTATGTGCTGGTCTAGTGGAGAAAAGTTGAGGGAGTCCTGTCAGACAGCTTCTGCTTCTCAGAAGTAGGCAATGAGGTTATCTGTTGAGAACAAGGTGGAGGGTGGTTTAGGAAGGGTAGAAAATTTAAGTAGCTGGAGCAGAAGGTGGCAGAGCAAACTGACCAGAGAAATACGGTGGAATTGTTGAGCCCTGAGGTTGGACATGAATCGTTTATAGTGTAACTGATCTCCCCGGGTGAAGGCGTAGAGAAGACAGATCAGTCTCCTGATCTGGACTTGTCCAGGTGGAATTTTTGCCAGGCTTATAAGAGAAGAAGACAGATTGACAAGGAAGCTGATGAGGCTAGCCAGCCAGTAACTGTAATCCAGAATGATGGCTATTGGAGGCTTTGCCCAAAGGGAAAGGAAGTGAAGATGGGAGGGGATCCAAGTAAACGCGGTGTTCTAGTCAATGCAGAGAAGGGTTATCATAGTCATAGTGGAATGAGCCGGATGGAGGAAGAATGTGGCTGGGAAACAGGATGCTTGAACTTACAGTTTCTGGAGGTGGAGCAATTTCAGGTTTGACGGTCCAGGGAATGAATGAGTTGCTGTACTGAGTTGAGGACAAGAGTCACTGGATATAAGAAGTAAGCAGGAAGCTAGCGTGTTTGACAAGGAACCTGTGACTTCTGAAGCCTTCCTGGCGAGGCAGGGAATGGCTTGGAGTGGAAGATCCAGCCAGTGGCAAAGGCCTCAGTGAACGAAGAGGAGAGGAAAGGAAGTCATGGCCGGGCGCAGTGGCTCACACCTGTAATCCCAGCACTTCGGGAAGCCACGGAGGGCGGATCACCTGAGGTCAGGAACTTGAGACCAGCCTGGACAACATGGTAAAACCCCGTCTCTACTAAAAATACAAAAATTAGCCAGGCGTGGTGGGGAGCACCTGTAATTACAGCTACTGTGGAGGCTGAAGCACAAGAATCGCCTGAACCCAGGAGGCGGAGGTTGCAGTGAGCTGAGATAACGCCACTGCACTCCAGCCTGGGAGACAGAGCGAGACTCCGTCAAAAAAAAAAAAAAAAAAAGGAAGCCATTGGTGGATGGGAAGGTAATGGAGGGTCTCACTTCAGCCTCTCAACCCTGAGGTACTTGGGATGTGAAAGAATAAATAAACACATCCTACATCTGCAGGGAAAAGGGGTGTGCTCAAGAGAGCAACAGATTCTGTAAGGATCAACAGGGGAAGGGAATCCTGTGAGAAGAGCCTGGAGATGTGAGAATTGCGCGTATCATGGCGGGCCCTGCTGTCTCCAGAGTCAGAGAGGGCTGGGTCTCAAGGCTGGACCCGCCCCTTCCTGGCCTACAGGAAGTGAGTGGGCGGCACCGCCATGGATAGTGCTGCCTCCTTTTCAGTTTTATGTCTTACTCTCAGTGATGCAAGTCAAATGGCATTGCAAGAACCAGATAGTGCCTCTTTAATGTAAAAGGATGCTTGAAACAACTAAACTCCCATACAAAGAAGGAATCTGGACCCATCCCTCCCCTACTCTTGTTACGGGATTTTTCCTGTTTCTTTTTTTTTTTTTTTTTTGAGTTCAAGTCTTACTCTGTTGCACAGGCTGGAGTGCAGCAGTACGATCTCTGCCCACTGCGTCACTGCAGCCACCGCACAGGTTCAAGCAATTCTCCTGCCTCAGCCTCCCGAGTAGGCACACGCCACCATGCCCTACTAAGTTTTGTAGTTTTAATAGAGACAGAGTTTCACCATGTTGGCCAGGCTGGTCTTGAGCTCCTGACCTCAGGTCGGATTATAGGCGTGAGCCACTGCACCTGACCTGGATTTGTCCTGTTTCCGAGTGCCATAGGGGTCAGCCACAGAGCTGTCCGTCTGTACCCCAAGAAAGGCACACTTGGCAATTTACTGGATAGGGCTCCCATGAGTTCTGTCTTTTGATATCAGGGGTAAAATGGAATGACTGAGAAACAGCTATGGATAGGAGACTGAGGGTGGAGGTGCCCTCTACAGAGGTCCTGTTAGTCGTCTGCACCAACAGTCAGACAGCCACCCCCATAAAGCGTGGGACTTTAATGACCTCAGAGTCCATCCACCTCTGGATTCTGTAAGGAAGCATCAGTAGAGTGTTTCACGGCTTGGTCACATGGAGACGGTGAGCATCAGCAACCAATTCAGAAGTTCGTCTGGGACCCAAGAGGGGCACTGGCAGGTTAGAACTCAGAAATGAGTCTAAGAAGGAAAGGTGGGTCTCTGAACACACCTAGGCTTGCCTGAAAGTAGGCCTGGTCCCTAAAGTTCTCTAGAACTTGCTGGGAAGACCTTGAAGAACTCCAGGGCAAGGATAAACCTCCAGGCCCATGCTGCTGTAGCGCCCCCACCCTGGGAGCTGAGCCACAGCTACTGGATTACTAGGTGATAGAGACCCCACTCCTTTCTCCATACCAGGATTCCAGTGCACAATTTTTTTAAAACCAATTTTCTTGTAAACCTAAAGTGAAAGTACTTGCCCTTTCCTAAAACCCAAAACTTGAAATATTTCAGTTAGAAAATTCTGAAGGAGTATGAAAATTTTGTGTTGAATTGTCATGAAACATCAAATGCTTTAAACCGATTCCAAAAAGAATACAAAATACATTGGTTTTTTGCTACAGCCTCCACACGCAAGACCTTGGTGCTTAGTAGGAGCTGAAAACACACTGGCAGTAACAGCATTATTAGGAGTATTTTTAGCTATGGGATATCGTGCAATATGTTTTCTTTTCTCTCCAGCATCATCAGTTGGTAAAAGGTTATGTCGTGTGCATGACACGGGCAGTGTAAGTGGTCAGAATCTTAGAAAGAAGTAGGACTCTCTAAGTCGTGTCTCAGTCAGTTGTTTGAAACTTGGAATGCATTTTTCACAGCAAGGATGTTTGGGAATAGCCCACAGACACCTGCTTAGCCCCAAAGATAGCACACTCACAGAGTGCTGAAGTAGTACACGTTTGTAATCCTAAAATAGTAGAAAACTTTTATTTTACTTTTATATTCAGTTATTACATTTTTTTATAAGTAAAATAGACATTTTGAATTGAAAATTAAATGGGATTTTTTTCTTTTTCTTTTTCTTTTTTTGAGACAGGGTCTTGCCCTGTCACCCAGCCTGGAATATAGTGGCATAATCATGGCTCACTGTAGCCTCGACCTTGCAGGCTCAAGTGATTCTCCGACCTCAGCCTCCTAAGTAGCTGGGATCATGAGCATGTGCCACCACACCCAGCTAATTTTTATGTTTTTTTATAGAGAATGGGGTCTCCCTATGTTGTCCAAGCTGGTTTTGAGCCCTTGAACTTCTCCCACCTTGACCTCCCAAAGTGCTGGGATTAAGGCGAGAGCCACCCCACACAGACTAAAAGGGATTTTATTATCTTGAATATTAGCATTTGAGGAAAAGTAAGTTTAACTACAAGAAATGAATGAGAAGCACTGTATAAATTCTGAAGGACACTTTTTGGTCAATTTTCAAGAATTTGGGTGGTTGAGGCCACTTGTGGCTTTCCTTTTCCTTGATGCTGGTTTCAGCACCACTTTTATACTTTTGTAGTTGGGGTTTTGTTTTGATACATAGATGCAATGGGGGAAGAAAAGGAGAAAATGTATATTTCATGTAACTGGACAAGACTTAGACAAGAAAATGAAGGCTGAAGTTGGTGAAACAGTGCGTATGTGCATATGCGAAAGTAGCCAGTGATTACCTATCCTCGGGAAACTCCCTACCTCCCTAAGCTTCAGCCTTACTCATAAAGTAGGGACAAGAATCATGTCTCTGTCTTATTGATGTCACTGGACCGAGTGAGAAGTTGCAGAGTATTATTATTAGGACACTAATAAATGTTAACCACTATTATTAATTGTTAGTATTATTACTGTTTCCATTATCTACCTGCACAACTCCTGTGGGAGAAAGCATGGCAATAGGGTCACCATACTGGGTTGAAGAGTTCTTTGGCCATCCCCTAGGTGGTGCTGGTGACCCAGGGTAGCTGAAGAAGGTGAGCACAAGGGTTGTGTTTGGGAAAGGTGGAGGCAGGTTATAACGGGTTGTAAGTGACTACTTAATGTTCCCATTCAGAGAGCTTATGCTTTGGTGTATGGGCCAGAAAGCAGGCTGAGAGTTGAGAATGAGCAGTGACGCTGCAGGTGGATCTGAGTGAGCATGCAGTGTGAGCAGACAGTTTTGTTGTGATATGTAGAACCTACATGGAGAAAGGGTAGTAGGGCATTGGAGGAAATTCATCTAAATAACCGTGCCTGTTGCAAATGCACAGACTTTGCACAAGCAATCCAAAAAACTCAGACCTAAAGTTTAGTCTCCCTGCTTGTCCTGTTTCCTGAATTAACCCTTCTCTCCTTTTCTTTCTCTGTTTTCTCCCCTTCATCCCATGTTACCCTCTTCCCCTCCCTTATGTCTCTATATGCCTCTGCCTTTTGCATGAACAGCGTCAAATCATGTTTCCAGAACATGGAGATCTGCAAGCGTCGGGTGAATATGTATGACACAGTGAACCAGAGCAAAACCCCTTTCATCACGCACGTGGCCCCCAGCACGTCCACCAACCTGACCATGACCTTTAACAACCAGCTGACCACTGTCCACAACCAGGTAAGTGGGGAGCAGAGGGGAAAGAGGCGGGGCTGCACGGTGTGAGCCTCAGAAGTTGTATTTTCCATCATCCCTAGTCAGGAGACCAAATTCCTGCTGTCATATTCAACAGCTGAACAAAGTATTTGCATCCAAGGTTATTTCTTTTGAGGGACCCAGGCACATTTTGTGTTGACTACGGGCCCCATTGACAGGTCTCAGAAAGGACTGGTGAGGGGCATTCTCTCTGAGAGGGTTCCCCTTACTGCTTTCCTCTGACCTGATGTGAGAATAGGGGGAAGGGGGTGCTATGATCCTTTTATGCCTGATATCTGCCTCGTAAAGAATTCCAGAACTGGCCAGGCCCAGTGGCTCATGCCTATAATCCCAGCACTTTGGGAGTCAGTGTAGGAGGATCACTTAAAGCCAGGAAGTTCAAGACTAGCCTGGGCAACACAGTGAGACCCCGTCTCTACAAAAAATACAAAAAGTAGCTGGGTGTGGTGGTGCATGCCTATAGTCTCAGCTACTCAGGAGGCAGAGGTAGGATAATTGACTTGAGCTCAGGACTTCAGGGCTGCAGTGACCTATGATTATGTCATTGCATTCCAGCCTAGGGGACAGAGTGAGACCCCGTCTCAGAAAACAAAGAAAAAGATCATGGAAACATGGGTTTAATCTAAAAAAAAATAAAGATTCTAGAACTGGGAAGGACTCAGGGAATCACCCAGTTCAGGCCCTTCCCCTCATCCCCACATGGCTGGATCTACCTGATCTCCTTTTGGGACAGATAAAACCTGTCCTTTCTCCGAGTCATGGAGAAAATCAGTTCATCAGCCTGTCACCAGAATCCCAGCAGCTGGAACTAAATGGGATCAGGAAGCTAAAGTTTTCTTCCCACAGATTTCCAGGAAATTGGCAGAACGAGCAGCTAACATACTGCTTGAAACCTGGATGACACCCAGGCAATATTTATTGAATGGATAATCTCCAAGTCCGAGCTGAGACTGCCTCTAGTGTCTAAGAAACTGTGACTCCTACTCCCATGTTTCAATCTTCCTGGTTCCCCCAAAGAAGGGTCCCCAGATTTTTGGTCTTAATGTCAATCTGGAATGACAAGACTTCTGTGTGGATGTGTGTGTACCTGAAATGTGAATACCTTATGTCCATTCTTTTTAAAAGGTCCCTCCTGTCACTGAAGAGTCAGTGCCACCTGCTTTTCAGCCCCTCCCCTTCCCACCCTTTTTCCCTAGGCCATCCTTGTGGCACATTGCCCTGCTCAGGCCTAGCTTTTCTTCCCAGCCTGCCATCTCCCTTTGCCCAAATTCTAGGAGAGGCCACCTGGAATCTGCTGCCCCCTGGGGGCCATTTGCATTCTTGAAGCTCTCCTTAGGGTGAAAGAGCTGTTGGGAGTCCGAAAACAAACCTTGCCAAGCCCTAAGGCTAAGGCATCCATAGCCAGACCTGTGAGCTTCCTGACAAAAATCAGCATGGTTTTGTTCATTACCTCCTTGAAGATATTTGTTTTTCCCTCATGAGACACCTGATCTTAACTCCCTAACCCCAAACTACCTGTCCCCATCTGCCATCTGCCCCATCAGGTATCAAAGGCATCTGAGAAATAGGAGGAAGGAGCACCCCTCTAATGCAGGCGTCATGTCAGGTGGAGTCTCCCCAGCAGGCTGTCCTTCCCATGGATGTCTTTCTGCTGGGCTGGAGAACTGTGGTCCCTGACCAGACGGGGGGGCCACCGCCATCTTGCTGGTCATATGACAGCCAGCATATCCACTCCAAAGAGTGTCACAAAGGCTCTGCAAAACTAAAAGGGTTTCTCATCAAAAGGCAGTTGTCAAATAAGAACACCTGTCTTCTCCACAGCACTGAGACCATCCAGATCTGGCTTGGGACTGGGGTAAAGTAGAAGTAGCTGGTAACTTAGTGTAATGGTTGGGCCAGAGTTGTGGGTAAGGGAAAATGACATCCCACAAAAGCAAAGGGTCCAAGAACAGGATTTCCATTCTCTTGCATTGCATTCTGCTCCCTACTTTTGAATACATCAGAAAAAAAAATTACTCAGGACACACCTAGCCTTAAGTTCTAAGGCATGCTTTCCCTCCACTGATAATGTTGTTAATAAATAACATCATTACTAATAGCTAACATTTATTATGTGCCAGGCTCTACTAAGTGCACCATAACTCTTAATCCTCCCAGCAACGTTGTGAGATAGGTTTTATTATTATTATTATTTTTTTTTTTTTTTTTTTGAGATGGAGTCTCGCTCTGTTGCCCAGGCTGGAGTGCAGTGGCCGGATCTCAGCTCACTGCAAGCTCCGCCTCCCGGGTTTACGCCATTCTCCTGCCTCAGCCTCCTGAGTAGCTGGGACTACAGGCGCCCGCCACTGCGCCCAGCTAGTTTTTTGTATTTTTTAGTAGAGACGGGGTTTCACCGTGTTAGCCAGGATGGTCTCGATCTCCTGACCTCGTGATCCGCCCATCTAGGCCTCCCAAAGTGCTGGGATTACAGGCTTGAGCCACCGCGCCCGGCGATAGGTTTTATTATTATCATTTCCATTTTAGAGAAGGAAACTGAGGCACAGAGTGATTAATTCTCTTACCCAAGGCCCTTCCTTGTTCATGAGAGATGATCTTGGGCTTTACACCAGCTATCTGACTTCAGAGTCTGGACTCTTAAAATATACATACACAGCAGCATAAGTAAGCCTTAAGTAAGTCTTATGAAGGTCCCCAAATGCCTTTCCTAGATGATGTGTGCTCTTTAAATCCAAAAAGACTTCTTTTGTTTATTGCTGGTTCTAGTAGCTTGCTTTCTACATGAGCTCCTTGGAGCTGTTTGCCCATTTAGATATTTAGAAGCAATAAAATATATGCATAGTTTTCTGTTAGAAGTTGAAGGACGTTAAACTACTTAAAGAATTTCTTGCTGCCTTTAACATATATCCAGTAGACTAACCAAAGAACTATTTCCCAAATGATCATGAATCTACAATCCTTTATTTCTCAAGGAAGCTGGGTCAATAATTCATAACCCCTTATGTCTCAGGGCAGCTGAGTTCCTCTGCTTTCTAAAACTTTCAGGTTACCCAGTTGGTAACATATTGAATAATAAGTCTTCTCTGAGCTATTCCTTGTTTATCATGTGTGTCAGCCACTTCTCTAACATTTCCGTGGAATTCTATTATTTGGACCTAGTCTTCTACCAAGAATTTGAATTTGGGTTTATAGACCAAGCTCAAACCCCTTCTTTCTGGAACCATTTGAAACATCTACTAAAACTGCTTCCAGGAATCACTTCTTTCATTTTTGGAAAACCTGTGTCATCAGTAAACTTGCTTTTTCACCAAGCACAGTGGTGCACACCTGTAATCCTAGCTATTTGGAAGGCTGAAGTGGGAGGACCACTTGAGTCAGGAGTTCAACTCCAGCCAGGGCAACATAGCAAGACCCCAGTCTCTAATTTTTTTTAACTTGCTTTTTCTTGTTATTACTATTTGTCAGCTGCAAGAGCTCTTCCCAGTTCTCTGTGTGCTCCTCTCTGGCAATGATAGGCTAGTTACCTTTCTGAGAGCTACAGGAAGATACACAGAAGTAGAAAACTTTTTGTTGCCCTCACATGGGCTTCTTCAACTGGTCCTTAAGCAGGATTAGAAACTGGGGGAAAACCTTATGCATGTCTGATGGTCACACTGGAGACTGTGCCATTTGTCCTTGAGTCTACAAAGAACTGGAAGATTCAGCCTCTCAAGAAGCTTATGGTCTCCATGGTGAGACAGGCTGAAGCAAAAAGAAAAAGCATTCTTGAAACTCTCCTTAGGGTGAAAGAGCTGTTGGGAGTCTGAAAACAAACCCTGCCCAGCCCTAAAGCTATCCATAGCCAGACCTGTAAGCTTCATTAATCAAAATGTAGAATAGCATGCACTAGGGGCCAGGTAGACGAACAGATTATGTGTTACAGAATCGAAAGGAAGGAGAGCCCACTGCAGGCTGGAGGAAAACACCACTAAGACACAGCCCCTCCCTCCCAGGAGACTTTAGGCTGGAAAGACCAACTGTACTGTAAGGCAGATTGTGACAGGAGCTGGGCTAGAAGGCTATATTGTACTGTGTGATAGCCAAGGAAGGAGCAATTCATTTCCATTAATGGTGTCCGAAAGGCTTTCACAATGGGGCATATGGGACCCAGGCTAGGCCTTAAAGCACAGAGGCTTGGAGAGAATGCTATGGGTCAGAGAACTTGTATGAGGGGAAAGGCCGGTGCTCATAGTATGCTTGGAAAACAATGAGTAAACTAATCTTGGTGTCAGAAGAGTGAGGGGCAGAGGGAAATAAGTCTAGAAGGTAAGGTTGGCCAAACCAGGGAAAACAGGGCATGCCAGACCAAGGCGCATACCATGTTCATCAAGCCGTAATTGGGACTTTGGAGCAGGGGTGCTGACATGCACAAAGGTGTCTTTTGGAAAGCATGATCTAGCCTCTGTGCTCAAGAAGCCCGGAAGGGAAGTAGAGACCAGAACATTTCTAGTCAGGGCCTTACAGGTCCCAGGCGCCAGGAAGTCGCAACTGAAAAGAGTCAGTGGGTTCCAGGGACATCAGGAAGGAAGCAGCAGGAGCAGTGGCTGGCAAGAAGGTAGAACCACCGAGCACAAGTTTGGGAACCTAGAGGATACAGGTCCCTGGACCCCCAGCAGGGACACCCACAGGGGCTAAGGGCTGGGGGAGTCTAGATATGAGCAGACCATGGGGAATGTGGAGGGTTGAGGGGGAAGAAGCCTCCGGAAGAGATCGTGATATGGAGAAAACAGGAAATACAAGTCATGTCATCTGACAAAACACAGACACTGATGTGCACATATGTGCACACATGTCCCAAGCAGACTATGCGATGCTGCAAAAGCACACCCACTTTAAAACGTGGCTTTGGCCGGGCACGGTGGCTCACACCTATAATCCTAGTACTTTGGGAGGCCGAGGCGGGTGGGTCACAAGGTCAGGAGATCAAGACCATGGTGAAACCCCGTCTCTACTAAAAATACAAAAAAAATTAGCTGGGCACAGTGGCGGGTGCCTGTAGTCCCAGCTACTCAGGAGGCTGAGGCAGGAGAATGGCGTGAACCCGGGAGGCGGAGCTTGCAGTGAGCCGAGATTGCGCCACTGCACTCCAGCCTGGGCTACAGAGCAAGACTCCGTCTCAAAAAAAAAAAAAAAAAACGTGGCTTAAAATCAGACATCTGTGCCACTCAATTTCATGATTATTTTCAAACAAATCAATTTGCTTTGCAATGAAATTTAGCACAAAATCTTTCTAAGTATAGAAAACATATGTGAAATAAGACTTTGTCCTTTTTATCAAATGTGACACACATACACACCCTACTTGAAAGTCTATTTGTGTCCAAGATATCTTCATGGTTTCTGCCTCCATATTCCCTGGTCCTTGCAACTTCTAGAGGCAAAACCCCCTGTAGACAGTGCTGAACGTGAAACCACTGGTAACCTCCACTTACTTTGCTAAAGGATCAGTATGAAGGCTAAGATGGGGGAAACGGGAGAATTCCAAAGTTAGAATTTGTTTTCCTTCTACAGCCTCATTTTGCATGCAAGTTCAGTCTCAAGTGATGTCTCTTTCTGAAGGAGAAAGGCGAGAGGACATAATGCCAGTGGCTTGTGTTTGTCAAAGCCACCTCCATTTCAGTTATCTGAACTCACCAGCATCTTTTCTATCTGCCAGGCTTCATCACTGCATACCAGCATGAATGCATGGGATTCAGACACAAAGCCCAGGCTCAGCATGTCCCTCTCCCTCTCTGCATACGTCTCCTGCACTTCTCTTAGCAGTAACCTGCTTTGCAGCCATCTAAGGACATCTATAAACAGTACTGCCCGTAGATCTGAGCCCGTCCTCGGCCCTGCTCTCTGCCTGTTGCATGTGCTTCTGTGCCAAGCTCTGGGAACCTGAGAGCATAGTTCTTTAGGGCCTGCAAGAGCCTCCCCCTGGATTTGTCCTCCCACATGTGGACTGCACCCACCAGGCCCGAGGGGAGTGTGAGCAGAGCTTGAACGTGCAGGCTGGCAGGTCCAGGCAGTCAAAGCCCATCGTGTTGTGGGATGGAATGGGGCTCGGCAGAGAGAAGGAGGGCAAGGTCCAGCGCTCTCCCCGTCACCATGCGCCAGCACAGAACCCAAGGAATCCCAGAGTCCTCAACTCACGCCTGGTCTTCCGGGTGATTGAGAAGGTGTTTTTGTCAAAATGAAAAGGCAGAACATTTTATTAAACAGGTTTCTAGCTTTATTTTTAGGCTTTTCAGCATTTAGACATATGGTAGCAGACATCCATGTGTCCTCTTGTCCGGGCCCCACAAATGTCAGGAGGAGGTCTGAATGTGAACACCAAGGTGACTGTCTCTCGTGCCTTCAGGGACCTGCTTTTCCCTGTGACTTTCAGCTGTGTTTCCACTCCTCTCTGCTTCTGCCTTTTTGCTCTTAGTTTTTGTTGGTTTGTTCTTCTTTGAGTTCATTTATTTGATTTAGATTCGTGTCTCCCAACATACCACCTCCCTCATTTTTTATTTTTGTTTATTTTTGTTTAATCCCCATCACTCCTTTAGGCTCCCTCCTCTACCAGTGCCACTGTTTCCTTAGCCAATCCCGAAGTCTCCATACTAAACTACCCATCTACACTCTACCAGCCCTCAGCGGCATCCATGGCTGCAGTGGCCCAGCGGAGCATGCCCCTGCAGACAGGAACAGCCCAGATTTGTGCCCGGCCTGACCCGTTCCAGCAAGCTCTCATCGTGTGTCCCCCCGGCTTCCAAGGTAAGGTCAAGCAGCCACAGCCTCTCACCTGCTCCTTACAGAATGGCCTCTGGGGCTTCAGCACCTGCAGTTTTCTGTCACGCTCATTTTCATGGAGAAAGGCCCTCCTCATTTCTTCCAGTGAGAGCGCTGGTATCACTGAACTTGAGGGCTCCTCTCCTACTGTGGCCAACCTACAAACAATAGGGCTTATGCCTCAGCACCAAGTCAATTCATTGTGACTCTCACACCTGCCAGGGACTGTGTCCCTGGCCAGCTGTCTGTAAATAAGTACATTGTTTGTGCTTTCATTGTTATGCTGATGTCAGCTCTTGCTTTTCCTTGCATGAAATATCCTCTGTGTGGGTTATCTATAGAAAACTGCCAATCTCTGACAGCCAATGTAGTCCCAGCTCCCATGAAGAATATCAATCAGTCTGAAAAGTACTTCCCTGGAACCCCTCCTCAAAACGATTCTTTGGCCATGACCCCAGCACTTCTCTTCTGTAGACTCTAAGAAGCTAGACTGTGCACTTTGTTACAATTTACCCAGAAAGCTTAAGAATTTATTTTTGCAAGCCTCATGGTGTAAACTGTGTGGTTATAGTCAATGCAATTCCAAATGGGTTCATACGTCTCCCCAACACCCTTTATTTTGACATACACAAGTACATCTTGATGGTCAGAAGTCCTTGTTTTCCTGTTGTAATCTGTCAGCATAACTGTCCTACTTTTGGCCTCACAGCCTCCTTAATTTGACCTTCTAGCCTTTGAAAACATTCAAGATGTCAGGAGGAGTTTTGTTTTTTAATTCGTTAGAAGCTAAGGGGAGACTTCCCAAGGACCAGGCAATACCTGGTTATTGTCGGTGACCAGTGCAAAGGGAAGCTGAAAGATGACGTAGCTGGCTAGGAAGGTTTTCTTCATCCAGCAGTTCACAGCCTCTCAGCTAACCCTTCTCTCCCTCACACTGTCTGGAACAGGCTTGCAGGCCTCTCCCTCTAAGCACGCTGGCTACTCGGTGCGAATGGAAAATGCAGTTCCCATCGTCACTCAAGCTCCAGGAGCTCAGCCTCTTCAGATCCAACCAGGTCTGCTTGCCCAGGTAATTCTTTCTCCTTTATTATTACTGGTATTACCATCACCCATGTTAATGTGGTTCACAAAAGATAGATCTTTCCACTCCCTCTCTCCCTAGTAATGAGTTAGGTGCTTCTAGTCATTGGAATGTATCTGTAATATTGTAAATGGTCCCCAAGTGAATTACCTTCCTAAGTATCTGCTTACAATTCCAAGAAGAAATTTAGATACAGGGAGAGTCTGGGGAAATTATTATTATTCTATCTTTGAAATGCAAATTATCTGGGAGACCTAGGTTTTAATCCTAACTGCTAGTAACTTGTCTATGACCTAAGGCAAGTCAGTTAATATCTCTTTGCCTCAAATTTCTTTCTTGTAAAATAGAAATGAGTTTTTAGAGCCAAAAGGAGCCTTGGCGATTATCCTCTCATTTTATAGTTGAAAAACCAGGCTCAAGGTAACTGTAAGCTGGAACCTTCCTTATCTATCCATGTAGGTGCTTTGATGGTAGAATGAGATGGCAGAGATGAAAAATGGTTGAAAATTTGTAAAGTGTTATGTAAACATAAGGTAACAGTAGTGATGCAGTGATAACAGTAACAATCCTTAATGACACTTGAACCCTAATAACAAATGCATCATCGCTGTACCAGGGCACTTTACAGTTGTTAATTGATTTAATCCCCACAATGCCACAGTATTTGTCTCCATTTGACAAACAGGGAAACTGAAGCAGAATAACTTGCTCATCAGAGTTACACAACAATTAGGTAACAGAACCAGGACACACACCCGATAAGCCTGATGCCAGCATCTGTATTTCAGCCACCAAAAGCCACTACTTTTGTATAATCATTTCTACTATTGAGTAGCTTGACCTTAATGTTATTAGTTTAGAAGCAACTTTATTTTTAAATAAGATAGGTTCACAAAGTCTTTTCCCAAAGACACTATTTGCTCTGTCTTGTTAAATGGAAGTTGTTTTTGTTGTTGTTTAGTTTTTATGTAATCAAATTGCATAGGTTTGTTCTGCGCTCTCTTCTATTCCATGGGCTTCTCTAATATCCTGTTGTCTTAACCATTGTAACTTTAATCTGTCCTGGTATCTAGTAGGGAAGCCCTGTTCCCATAGAGTTCTTCAAATTTTCCTTGTCTGTTCTTGTCCCTTCACGTTTTCATGTGAATTTTAACATCACTCTTTCATAAGAATTTTAGTTCCAGAAACAAAAAATCTGCTTTATATTTATTGGATATACATTGAATTTATATTTACTTCAGGAACAACTGACATCTTTAAACATGTAAGTCATTTTTATCCATGAACATGGTATAACACTCTGTAATGGGTGTGGTGGTGCACACCTGTAGTCCCAGGCCTGTAGTCTCAGCTACTCAGGAGGCTGAGATGAGAGGATCACTTGAGCCCGGGAGTTCAAGGCCAGCCTGGGCAACATAGTGAGACCCCATCTCTACAAAAAAATTTAAAAATTAGCTAGACATGGTGGCACATGCCTATAGTCCCAGATACACAGGAGGCTGAGGCAAAAGGATCACTTGAGCCCAGGAGTTTGAAGCTGCAGTGAGCTATGATCACATCATTGCACTCCAGGGTGGGCAACAGGGTAAGACCCTGTCTGTTAAAAAAAAAAAAAAAAAAAAAAAAAAGAATTGATAGAAACATTTTATCATGTTTAAGTTTTGTAATGAATATTGAATTATATCAAATGTTCTTTCTGTATTTATTAAGACACTCATATGCTTTTTGTTCCTTATCTACTAATGGGACAAGTCATATTAATATATTTTATAATATTAAATTACCCTTTTATTTATGAGATAAACCCCATTTGCTCATGTGCTTGATATGGTATGCTTTTTAATATTGGATTCAGTTTATAAATACTGTAGTTAGTATTTTTATATCTGTGTTCATAAGTGAAAAATGGCATATAATTTTCCTTTTTATAAAATCCTCATCTGATTTGAGTACAAGGTTACACCGGGCTCATAAACTATCTTCTTGTTGTTGTTACCCACACGAGTGGGTTTGGTCACTTGACAGGTACCACCCCAATGACCACAGCCAAGGAGTATTTAGCAAGGGGGTTTTATTACCTGTAACAAGTAAGGAGAACACTGGAGATAGTTCCCAAAGCAGTGTCTCCGAGCGAAGGGCTGGGTCAGGTTTTATAAGCATAGGGTAATGAGGCATAATCTGATTGGATTTTGCAACGAATTGATATGAGAGGCATGATCTGACTGGATCCTGCCATGCGGTGATGCCAGAGCTCGATCTGATTGGATCCTGGATCCTGCCGTGTGGTATCCATTTCTAAATTCCATCCACTCGCCTCAATCCAGGCACTTAGGTTCTGCCTGTGGTTGCATACCTGGTTCATCTGGGCATGCTTAGGTTATGTGACCTTTAACCTGTGGATCCATGGCAAATGAAAAACAGCTCACAACTTTGTTACGTAGAAGTTGAACCAGGCTGCTGTGGTTACATTATTATCTATTCTGTTTTCCAGAACAGTTTGTTGAAGATTGATATTAAGCATTCTTCATCTCTGTGCTTCTGTCCAGAATGACACTGTGCAACACCAGTGACTGGTAGCACACAAAGTTTTGTCTTATTGAAAGTTTGTAAACAGAGAACCTTTTGTATTTAAAACAGGCCTTCTCTTCCTTGCTCTCTCTCCAGTGGGTCCTTGTAGCTTCCTTTTATTTGCATAGTTCAGTAGCGGGGAGTTCAGAAAAGGCCTAGATAGATCAGAGAAAGAACTACAGCTCAGTCCAGGGGCAAAAAAGCTTGTTCATACTTTATCTGAGTGGCAAAAATCCACACCAGTCTACCAGTGCTCCACCTTTGTGAGCCCAAATCTACAGAACTCGCATGTACTTTTAAAGGATAATTACAGATCTTTTTTATATTTGCATACTTAACCCTAGTAAGCCAGGAACCATCTCTGAAAGAAATAATAATTAGCATCTCTTATTAGCTAAAATAGGGATTCTTCATTGTTCAGTTTGGTGGAACCAGTAGCCTCAGCAGTCAGAATTTGTTTCCGTCTTTTAATCGTAGCAGGGGAGAACTTTACCTTTTGCTTCCTTGAAAGAGGGTCCCTAGAGTTTTGTAAATCTCCAAGTAGATTTAACCTAAAGCTGTAATTAGGAAAGTGAGCAAAAAATATATGTGTAAGGATTTTAATTGCTACTGTGTTTATAACTGAGATTGTTGGAAGAAACTTGAACGTTCGTCAGTAGGGGATTGGTTAAATAAGTTGATGCATACATAAAATAGAATACCATGTAGCCATTAAAAGAACATGGTAGACCTATGTGTCTTGACATGCAGAGATTTCTAAGATATATTAAGTGAAAAAAATCCTGCCCTATCCAGTATCATGTTGTGTCTTTTTGTCTGTTGCTTTTTATTTTTCTCTCCGCTTGTCACTTAATCCATGCCAATATGTTAGCCTGTTGAGATGGGCTCTCTCCTAGATATTTTTAAATGTTCCCTTCAAAGGACAAAAATAAGTTAATTTATAAAACTCTTATGGTGGCTATAAAAAAGCAACAATTAAGCATTTAAACTGAAGCCTTCATTTTCCTACGGTTAAATTTCTAGGCACCAGGCAGAGGCATTCCAAATACTATTATTTGACATAAATGTATTCAAAAAGTTGACATTGTTCTTTTTCTCTAAATATTGAAAATCTTTTAAAGGATTTTACTTGTGAACACTTAGAGATGGAATCTTTGAATCCACTCCTCATGTTAACTTCATTTTCTTTGCCCTTTTTCTCCCCACCTCCCAGCAGCATCACATAAAACTTTCAGGGCAGCAAGCCTCTGTGGGGCACCCAGAGGATGTGTGCATGGCAGGTGGAAATGGTAATCATTCTGCTTATGTCAGTGATATGGGAGTGATCTTTGTGGATCACCTTGCAACAAAAGCTTTTTTGGTACTGCCTAAAAGGAGCTGTCATCTCCATCCTCACAAGCCCCACGCCACAGCTAGCATCTTGGCCACCAACAGAAATTGTGAATGAGCAGGTAATAGTGGAGAGATGGGAAGCACAGTTCTTGATTGAGACAGTATTGAATTTATCTCACTTGTCAAATGGCAGGATCTAAAATCTCCTTTGACTGGCAGCGTTAGAGAAGAAATTCAGAAATGCCAGGTCACTGTAGACTCTACCCTTCCATGAAGTGTTTTGCATTCTTCTAGCCAATCAAATCGTATCACCTGAACCTCTTTATTTTTTACTTATTTACTTTATTTTTTGGGTTCATATTTGACCAACTGAACCTTTAAATACTTCCCTAAAAACAAACTGTTGTCTTGAATCCTTTAAACTGTTCAAAATACAAAACTTTAATGTTTCTCACCCTTTAAACTGTTCAAAATACAAAACTTTAATGTTTCCTCTGATAACATTTTCAGCAAGCAGTCTTTGCTACGTTGTCCTGCTGTCTGCCTCTCTCTTGACTGGCACCTGATATTGTTAGAGAATAAAGAAGACTTGTTCATGCCACCTTTATACAGTTAACCACCAATGCCTGATCCTCAATAGGGGCCATTATTTTTGTGTATTATCAGCACAAGGAGAGGTAGTACACTGGCTGAAAGCATGGGCGCTGGAATTAGGTTGCCCACATTCAGATGGTTGCCTCACCACCGTATGGCTGTGTGACTTTGGGGAAGTTATTTTTGAAATTTAAATTTAATTCCTTTTCAAAGTAATACATGTACATAATTTTTAAAAGTACATAATTTAAAAAATTTTTAAGACCATAAGCTTATAGGAAAATTATAGTCCTCTGCTCTATCCCATCCTTAATGTCTACTCCCCATAACAATATATATATTATTACATTATATATGTATATAGGTGTGTGTATATATACACACATATATATTATCCCTGTTATATATATTATATATATAATATATATTATTCCTGAAAGTTTATATATATATATACACACACACACACACATACACACACACACACACACACACACATTTTTTTTTTGAGACATAATCTTGCTCTGCCACCAGGCTGGAGTGCAGTGGTACAATCTCAGCCCACTGTAACCTCCGCCTCCTGAGTTCAAGCAATTTTCGTGCCTCAGCCTCCCGAGTAGCTGGGATTACAGGCATGTGCCACCATGCCCCGGCTAATTTTTTTGTATTTTTCCTAGAGACTAGGTTTTACCATGTTGGCCAGGCTGGTCTCAAACTCCCGGCATCAAGTGATCCCCCTGCCTTGGCCTCCCAAAGTGCTGGGATTACAGGTGTGAGCCACTGTGCCCTGCCCATAACAATAATTTTTAACTTAACTGTTTAATCTGTTTTTTAACTCTGTGTTTCTAAATAACATGTTTAGACTGCTTTTTATGGATTTTTTTTCCATTTTAAGTATTATCCATTGACTTCCTATTAAAGAAGATGAAGATTTAGCTTTCTAACCCACTGCCATCCCATAACACACACACAATTTCTCTCCTGTTCCTCTTTTCACTCACTCTTTTCTCCTATTCCTCCCACATAATTTTGATTCAACTACTTTTTAATATTTACGTAATTATCAATATTATATAAGATTATTCTCAGTTGAGCCTTATAATATACCATGATTATGTTTCCTTTCTTACACATCTTTTTGTTTTTCCTAGAGTTAATGATTGCCTCATTTTTCCCATTGGGTTAGTTTTCTATATATCTCATTATACAGCCCCAAACCCTTCCAGAGCTATAAAAGGGTTATATGTTTGCTGTGTTGCTGTGTTTGAGCACACTTATCTCAGTATATTATTTTTTCTTTCTCTGAAAGCTTTTAAGACTTTTTCCTCATCCACATTGGACTCACATTTCATGACTACATGCCTTCTTTTGGATCTTTTTTCTTACATTGTCCTGAACACCCTATTTGCCCTTTTAATCTGGATTTTTTTTTCCTTTGATAATTTCTTTCCCTCCATTTTCTCTGTTTCTCCTTTGCAGTATTCTTATTAATTGAGTGTTGGTACTTCTAAATTGATCTTCTGATTTTCTTATCTTTTTTTCCCCTCTATTTCCTGTTTATCCTCTGTCTGCACTACTTTCTAAGAGATTTCTTAAACTTTTTAAAAACCTTCTTTTGAATGGTTAATTTCTGTTGTCATAGTTCTCATTTCCAAGAGTTTGTTCTCTGCTCCCTCCCCACCAAAAAAGAGCATGTTCTCTGAATATAGATAATGATTCTTTATATGATCTTGTTTCGTAGATATATTTTTTAACTCTGCACGGCATTAATTATAGATTTTAGAAAATTTTCTTCTGATTCCCACACTGTTTTTGTTTCCTCTTTCTTTTGTTTGCTTATTTTATTCTCTTTAGGTTAGAAGCTTCCTTTACTGTCTGGTGTTCATTAGCTATTCATTCCTATTTAAAACGAAAGCACTAAAAAACTAATTGGAAAGCTGGAGGGCAGGGTAGAGACTATTGAATGTGGGCTTCTCTATAGGCTGAAAAGAGGCAAGTCCAGCATTTTCACTGGCAGATCCCCTGATCCTTAAATGTCATATCTGTAGTTATTTTCTCTTGGACTAGTCATTTCCCCTAGAGAGAATCCTCTAGCCTCCTGCTTTGGGGCGGGGAGTGGAGGGTGGTATAAGCATGTACACCAAGAATCTGGGAACTAAGGGGAAATGAAGACCTGACCTGAGATTTCTTCAGTCTGTTAATTCACTTAGTAATTGTCCATCAGTTTTTGAGCTTCTAAAATGTTATTAATGGTGATTGCCTCTCTCCTACTCTCTTTGCCCTTATGAATCTGTATTTTTATTCCTTTACTATCATTTTAGTTGAGTGTAAAGAAGGCAATAAATGTGTATGTTTGATTTACCATATTTCTGGGCAAGTTATTAATATTTAACCTCTCTGTGTCTCACTTTATTAATCTGAGAAATGGAAGAAAATAACAGTCCCTATCTCACAGAACTGGTGTTAAGAAGTCAGAAAAAAAAAGAAGTAGTCAGAAACCCATTTATGACTTAACTCTGTGTTTGGCACACAGTATGCATTAAGAAATGTTCGCTGCATTCTTGGTAGTAGTAATAAATTATAAAAATGTCTGATGAAGTGTTGTCACAAATGAGCCAAGCATATCAATCAGTGAAATAAGTCAAAAACAGTCTTTCTACCCCATCTCTTTGAGGTAAAATGTTAATATCCATTTCAGGGAAATAGAAGAAAAATGATAACCTTAGCTTGATATCAAGATTTATTTTTTTAAATGACATTAGTTAAAACTAATGCTTTTCATGAGATCTGAAATGAGTTCCAATTGGCTAAGTCAGTAGAAACCTTACAGCAAACGAAATTGTTATTCATTTAATATTTGGAATTTGCAACTGTTTTAATCAATTAATTATGTTTCTGCATTCTGTGAATTAAGTAAACCTGAAATACAATTAACTGTAGTTAATAGCCTTTGTGGAGTTGCTTCTTTCATTTTATCAACAGATATTAAGCACTCTTGGTATGAACTGTGGTCCCTGAGCTTTCTGCCTATATCAAAAGCAAACAAACAGTATCAGAAACATCTAAGAGATCTCACTGGGCCTCAGGTGCAACATGAAAATAATGGAATAGGTGAACTGGTCCACTCAGCTCTCAAATGTGATTCTATCATTTTTATAAGCACCAGTATTTTTTAAGCCCTGACTCAAATCCGTAATCCATTTCCAGAAGTGCTTATTTGTACATATAAAACACCCACATTGAGCACATGCACAGTCTGTGAACACTGCATTCGATAAATTACCCAATGTTAGTCACATCCACTCTGATAGAAAGAGAGGTAGCTAAGATATCAAACCTTTAAATATTTGATCTGTCCAAAAGGTATTTTACCTTAGTGACTATCCTTTAAGTGTCCAACTTTAGGCAGTGGTATTCAGTCTGAATCATCTAATGACCAAAGACAAGCAGAATAGTGATCGTGGATAAAAAGAGCTTAAAACACAACATACACACACACACACACACACACACACACACACACACACACACCAGTGAATCTATCAAGGAAGAATTACAAACGTTCATTTTAGATTTCTTAGAAAAATTAGATTCAAGCAGTGACTTCCACCTGCCTCTCATTTTTGCTTTGAGAAATCAAAGTAATTCTCAATTATGCTATAGTCACAGCTAAGAATTTTACTTCATACTTGCTTGCTCTCAGATGTAGGTTCCAGATATTTGGTGATCTTAGAATTGTGTAAACTTAGATTCAGAAGATTCACAAGCTGGAACCTAGATTCTAATTGATAAATCAAAGGTAAAATGTTAAATAAATAATACTAGGCAGAAAGCTTCTTGAGGGCCAGCAGTCACCCTCATCTAGCCCAACTCAACTACCCTAATCCCCTGTACATGGTTGTGGGACAGAACAAGTAAATAAATAATAAACTTTCAGAAACTTCAAGCATTGCTCATTAGAGCAAATTTATAAAGAAATCATTCTTCAACATGAATGAATCCCTTCCATACAGATGTGTCCCTATACTTAATTATCTTGTACTTAGTTCATATATGTTCTTTTTTTTTTTTTTTTTTTTTTTTTGAGACAGAGTCTCGCTCTGTTGCCCAGGCTGAAGTGTGGTGGCGCCATCTCAGTTCACTGCAAGCTCCACCTCCCGGGTTCATCCCATTCTCCTGCCTCAGCCTCCCGAGTAGCTGGGACTACAGGCGCCCGCCACCACGCCCAGCTAATTTTTTGTATTTTTAGTAGAGACGGGGTTTCACCATGTTAGCCAGGATGGTCTGGATCTCCTGACCTCGTGATCCACCCGCCTCAGCCTCCCAAAGTGCTGGGATTACAGGCATGAACCACCACACCCGGCCTATATGTTCATTGTTTATCTCCCTTACTTTAGTTTTTGAGGCCAGAGACCAGGCCCTCACTCTCACACCCATAAGAATGTCTAGCACAACCACAGGCACAGAATAAGTGCGGATTCATGCAAATCAATTATGTGATTAGCAAACATGGTCATTGCACATGTCCTGTGTTCTACAGCAGGCTTGGCCAAGTGGGACCCAGCAGATCTTGCTTCCCCCAGCATGGCAGCAGCTGACTGGAGTGGCCACCCACACATCAGTGCAGCACGCCACCGTCATTCCTGAGACCATGGCAGGCACCCAGCAGTTGGCGGACTGGAGGTAAGCAGGAAACCCCTCTAGGGTGAGTGGGTGTGTCTGGGATGAGAGGCATGTCCACTGCAGACACAGGGCTGCCAGGCCGGCCTATACTTGAATTCTCTGGTTTGTAGAGAGCTTTTTAAAGCTTTTAAAAATATTGTGTGGACTATGAGTGCAGTGTAACAAGAAGCAATTTTTAAATAATATACCAGGATACAAGAAAACCTGCTTCATTAATTTATGCTCAGTTGTCATTCCCACCCAGAATTCAGTTATATCATTTAATCATCAGTGTAATTCACCAGACTTGGTTCTGGATGATGTTTGGTAGTTTCTCAGAATTAACTTCCACATTCAGAAAACAAAGGTCTGTCACCAGTGAAAGAATGCAGAAGAGGGTCCCCAAAGCCCTAAGCAATTCTAGAAAGTGTTCTGAAGATGTTTGAGATGGGGGTACTCTAGAGTCTATCTGACCTCCCAGGGGAAGGTTTGACAGAATGGGGTTTATTTGGAAGGGTAAATGCTGGCATATTTGTTCAGGGTGCCTCTTCAGTTAATAGGCATATCTTACAGATTAGAGGCTACTTCCCACACACCCGAGAGGCATCCACCTGCCTGCCTGCCAGCACTGCATACCCTCTGCATCTGTTTCCAGAACTCTTCCCTGTCCAACTCATGATTTCCTCACAGATGCACTCCTCTGTTATTTTTATGGCTAGATACCCTTGTACCTTCCCCCCAACACCACCACAATGGCCCCCTTCACCAGTGCAGAGCCAAATGGCAGCCCTCCAAGTTGTCCCCAACTCCTCACGGCCCTTTTGGACTATCTCTCATTCTGCACGAATATCAGGGCAGGTCACTTCCCTCAACCCCCTGACAGCCTCCATATCACCCAGGGAGCCTCCCACAGTTCTTATTCTGACCTACACGGCTATTGTGAATTAAAGTCTCTCAGGGAAAAGTAGAAAGGTGGTGATATAAGCCCCCAGTCAGACCCCTACTGCAGCTTCCTCCATTCCTCCACTTCATTTTCTGCCTAGTACAGAGTATCTGGGCCCTTCCCCACAGTCCCACTCACTTCCCCACTGGCAACACCTTCATGCCACCACTGCACTCCAGCCTGGACGACAGAGTGAGAATCCATCTCAAACAGCATAGAGCTGAGTTCAATCCTGGCTCTGCATGACCTGGGGCAAGTTAACCTGTATGCACCTCAGTTCCTTCTTCAATAAAGGGATAGTAATGCCTACTTCACAGGATTGTTGGGAGGTTTAAATTGAGGTAAAATACAAAGCACTTGGCCTATATTTAACATGTACCATCGCAGTGCCTGGTACATGACAGGCATTAAATAAACCCGTCATATTCCCTCCCCACTATCACATCGGCCCATGCTCAGCAAGATCGCCTTTCCTCCTCCAGTTCATTAGGAGCAGCCAAGTGGAAAGCTGTCTGACCAACTGGGTTTTTTTTTCCCTCGCCCCTTTTTCTCCTAAAAGACCACACACGTAACATATTCCTATTTTCCCCCTTTGTCTTTCAGCATTTATAGCTCATCTAATTTCAGAAATACACATACACTTACTAATTCCTACGTATTTCTTATTCCTCCTCCCTCCTTCCTTTCTTTTTGGCGTCTCTTACCTACTGACCACAGAAGACATCCACAGCCAGCATACTCTCTTCCTGGTCTCTCTCCATGTCTTGTGTGAGCCAAAGAATGTCTATTATTGTGGATAGATATCTAATATCTAATATCTATAAGAAACAGAGGTACCAGTGCTGGGCCTGACTCAAAGGAGAAGGAATGCCATCTGTCTATGGGAGAAAGAGCTACAACAAAATAAAGAAGCCATAATATCAGTTTCTTGGCTCACGTCTGTAATCCCGGCACTCTGGGAAGCCGAGGCAGGCAGATCACCTGAGGTCAGGAGTTTGAGACCAGCCTGACCAGCATGGCCAAACTCAGTCTCTACTAAAAATACAAAAATTAGCCAGGCGTGGCAGTGCACACCAGTAATCCCAGCTACTCAGGAGGCTGAGGCAGCAGAATCGCTTGAACCCAGGAGGCAGAGGTTGCAGTGAGCTGTGATCGTACCACTGCACTCCAGCTTGGGCAACAGAGTGAGACTCCATCTCAGAAAAAAGCCGTAATGAGTTTCTAAAGTCCATGTAAATGCCCAGAAGACGCTATCAAAATCCCTACAAAAGTATTCATCTACTTCTTTTTTTTTCCTATTCATCCTTTTCCCCATGTTGCAACAATAGGTTCTTATAATTTTTTTAAATTCAAATGAATTATCCTTTAGCTCTGAATTTTATTATGTGTTAAATGAGCTCTTATGGGCAAATCTGTGAGTCAGTCACCACCTTTAACATTTCTGTGGGAAAACAAGGCTTTGAGCTTCATACAACCCAGATTATAAGAATTTTGAAACATAACCCATTTTTAGGATGAGGGCTGTCAGTATTTCTATCATGACTTAGTAATTTTGATTTAATACCAACTTTATACTTGTCTAGTCAACCTTCAGTTAATCTAATTGTTCATTCAGCAAGCGTGTAATTAATTGATCAGCTGCTACATGCCTGAGCATTGTTCTAGCCACTGAGGTAATTCAAAAGAACGTTAACACTTCCTAACACCAGAAGCATATGGCTCCCAGGCTTCAAAGTTTGTTTTTCACGTAAAGTACAATTTCTTCATTAATAAAATGGTATTGCTAAGATATCCTGCCTTCATCACAGAGTAGAATAAAATAACCCATTGATGACACTTTGTAAATTCCACTTTTTCTTCATTTAAAAATTATTTTTATAAAATTAAGGTGAAACCTTTTTTTTTTTTTTTTTTTTGAGACAGTGTCTTGCTCCGTCACCCAGGCTGGAGTGCAGTGGCACCATCTCGGCTCACTGCGGCCTCTGCCTCCCAGGCTTAAGTGATCCTGCCACCTCTGCCTCCCAAGTAGCTGGGCCCATAGGTGCACACCACCATGCCCGGCTAATTTTTTCTATTTCTGGTAGAAAGGGGGTTTTGCCATGTTGCCCAGGCTGGTCTCGAACTCTTGAGCTCAAACCATCAGCCTGCCTTGGTCTCCCAGAGTGCTGGGATTACAAGCGTAAGCCACCATGCCTGGCCTGTAAATTCTAAAATAAAATATTGTTCAGGATAATCACCTACGTGCTCAGGGACTTTAAAAGTTGGAGGAAATATTTATCTCCTGTCCCTAGAACTTAAAAACTCGGAGCCGGTGCACTTGGCATTCTTCCCACTTGAAAGTCCTCTTTCTCACTCACAACCAGTTGTGTTTCTCCTACTCCTTATGAGTAGAAGAAACCCACTCGATGAGCACACATGGCCAGGCTCATCCCTTTAGCCGTGAAACAGCTAGTGAAATAACCAACTGCAGTCAGCGTTTAACTGGGGAGGAAGCTTGATCTTACAGAGGAGCTCTGCTTTTAGAACACCTCTAAGGCACCTTGTTGTCCTGGCTCCCTTTCAGGAACACGCATGCTCACGGAAGCCATTACAATCCCATCATGCAGCAGCCTGCGCTATTGACCGGTCATGTGACCCTTCCAGCAGCCCAGCCCTTAAATGTGGGTGTAGCCCACGTGATGCGGCAGCAGCCAACCAGCACCACCTCCTCCCGGAAGAGTAAGCAGCACCAGTCATCTGTGAGGTAGGTGTTGAGAGCCACCCTAGGGAAGAGAAATCCCAGGAGATGTGAGGGCTAAAGAAACGTAGTTTAGGATTAGGGAGTATCAGCACCCACTCTGAACATGGGACAGTTGCATGGGACGGGGGCACTCCTCTTCCTGCAGTGGTTAGCAAAACATCCCGTACCACATGGACTGGCCTAGGGTTTGCAGGAAGCACTTGGTTTAAGACCGTGGTAATAGTGTAGGGATGGATGCAACGGAATCTTGCAGTGGGCAAGAGAGATTGGGCTTAACTCCATACAGTATGGGCAAGTGAAAATTTATAGCCAAGGCAGGGTTGGAGAGTGTCGGTGGATGGGAAGTTACTAAGAGGAAGCATCAGGGGTAAGGGAGATTCTGCCTAAGCTGACCTAACAGGATTCTTGCTAATGACAGGCCCAGGTGATCAGACATCACACCTGGAGGCTGAGGAACCTAATCAGATATCAAGGGTGATCAGATATCAAGGATGGTGGGTTCTTGCTAAACTGACTGAGCAGGGTTTTTTGCCAAAAGGAGATTGTACAGCAGAGTGCACAGTTAGACCTAGGAGAAGCTTCACAAGCCTGGCTAAAGTTTGGTGAAGCAAATGATCTTTTGTCATTTTCTACTTGTCCAGAGAACACTCAGCCTCACCTGAAGTTTCATTTTGGAAACAATTTACCATAATACTTGTTTAAAAATGTTTTAAAATGTTGAAGGTGTTAAAAAATGTTTTAAAAATACTAAAGAAATGTGCTTTCTTTGTATCTAAGATCAGAAGTTTAACTGATATAGCACCTTGCTTAAATATAAGCAATAGCTTGTTTAATACCAGACACTAACCAGCAGAACACGAATCTTTCCCATTCCCTTTAAATCCATTCTCATCTCAGTGAACACTTTAAAAAATCAAGGTCAACAAAAGGCTGCATGCTGTATGATTCCATTTATATGGCATTTTGGAAAAGGCAAAACATAGAGACAGAGATCGGATCAGGGCTTGCCAGAGACCAGTAGGAGAGGAGGAGATTGCGAAGAAGCCTAAGGGAAAAAGCTCTAAGTCTGGATTGTAGTAGGGGGTTATGACTGTGCATTTGTCAAAACTCATCAAACACTTCAAAGGGAGAAATGTTACTATATGTCAGTTATACCTTAATAAACCTAACTTGTTAAAAAATAGAGATTTCCAAGCCAGACAGAGAGAGTGAGAGAGAGATCGTGTGACTCTCGTGATTGCTCCTACATCTCTTCCTAATGGCACAGCTTTGAGGTGCTTAATTGCTTATTTGTGATAAGTTAATCAAGAGAAATCCGGTTTACAAAATGTCTAGTGGTTTTGGTTTTCTGCTTCCTCATATAACCGGATACCAGAAACTAGGCCTTCTTCTTTTCATTCTCATTCAAAAATTCATCCAAGGGCTGAAGTTGTCATCCTTCAAGATTCCTTTTTTGGGTGTTTCTGACAACTCAGGAAAATTTATCTCAGATCATTGGCAGCTTTCCAGAACGCTTTTGTGTGGCAGCCTTGTGACAGCTCACCCATGTCATTATTAGACTGGGTGGCAACAAAGTCCACTGTCTCAATCCTCATGGGCTGTCATGTCCAGCAAGGTCACATGGAACACTAGTCTGTCTCAGGACTGAGCGTAGCATCTTTGTGGTTCACCTTGGCTGAGTAGGGGCAGTAAGAACCCTTAGCCTCCCAAGCTGTTTAGCAAGTCCCTCCTTTTTGTCTACTTACCACCCAGCTGGCCTCACGAAGGCTCATTGCCAGTGCATTTCAAGATCGATATAATTATAGTGAAAGTTATGTATTTGCTTATTTTTAAGACCAATGCCTTAGGCAAAACAGTCTGAAAGAACAGTAGTCTCTCCCTTGTTGGTGATGTGGCCAGGCGTACTTTTCCTCAACAATGCCAAGTGGAGATATTAAAACCATTGGTAGTGAAAAACATAATCTTAAAATCGTAATGTATTAGCAACAACAAATACATAGGTTTATAGTAAGTACAAACAATGGTACAATCTTACCAGTGAAACGTATTACCAGTCCCTAGGAAGGAGCAAGCAATGTATCTGGCACTAGCTAGATAGAAAAATAAATCCACCTTTATTGAATTATTTTCATTTTACTGCCATCCCTTTAGCTAGAAGGTGCTAGAATCTCTAAAGACATATAAAAGTCTGAGTTTCGTTATACATTGGCGTTAGTCCCTCACTGCATAGATACTACAGGTTGAGCATCCCTAATCCAGAAATGCAAAATTGTCCCCAAATTCAGAACTTTTTGAGGATTGACATGATGCCATAAGTGGAAAATTCCACACCTGACATGTGGTCTCAGTCAAAACTTTGTTTCATGCACAAAATTATTTTAAAATAATGTATAAAATGACCTCAGGCTATGTGTATAAGGTGTATATGAAACAGAAGAATTTTGTATTTAGACTTGGGTTTCATCCCCAAGATATCTCATTATGTATATGCAGATATTCCAAAATCTGAAAAAAAACAAAAATCCAAAACACTTCTGGACCAAGCATTTCAGATAAAGATGTTCAACCTGTGCCAGAGTCAGTGAGGATCTAATGGGGAGGGGAGAAAGTATTTTTCCCCTAAAGTTACCAAAAATCACATTGGTTAATTTAGTAAGGAATTTCAAGTTGATCAAAATTAAGATTAAAAGGTCTCTTTTTAAGAGTGCTTTTTCCTCTTACACTTTTCCAAATTTTCTATTACAATTTAGACTGAGCCTGCCATGAGGCTCCACGAGACAAAATCCAGAAAAATCATTTTTAAGGTTTTTAGCAATTATATGCACACAGATATTTTTGATGGTCATGTTCTTTTTCCAGAGGAGGAAAGAAGGAAAACTGAACCATTAGTCACCAAGGTTAGGTCCTTTAGATCCTGAAACTCTTGGCCGGGTGCAGTGGCTCACGCCTGTAATCCCAGCACTTTGGGAGGCCGAGGTGGGTGGATCACGAGGTCAGGAGATCGAGACCATCCTGGCTAACACCGTGAAACCCGTCTCTACCAAAAATACAAAAGATTAGCCGGGCGAGGTGGCGGGTGCCTGTAGTCCCAGCTACTCGGGAAGCTGAAGCAGGAGATTGGCGTGAACCCGGGAGGCGGAGGTTGCAGTGAGCTGAGATCGCGCCACTGCACTCCAGCCTGGGCGACAGAACGAGACTCTGTCTCAAAAATAAAATAAAATAAAATAAATAGATCCTGAAACTCTTAAGGAATAAATGTTTCAGTAGAATAACCATTAGCAAGGAAACCAAAGCTTGATGTGGCAAACAC
This sequence comes from Macaca nemestrina, assembly GCF_043159975.1. Lineage (NCBI taxonomy): Eukaryota > Metazoa > Chordata > Mammalia > Primates > Cercopithecidae > Macaca > Macaca nemestrina. The sequence goes on from NC_092128.1 coordinate 19,401,414, forward strand.
CAGTTCTTCCACCACCCCCAAAACAAGACTTAAGTACCTTTGAAGGGATGACACAAGACAGAGCTCAGAAGTAGGGCCTTGACCCTGAAGGCAAGGGACTGTGTTGGAGCAAACACAATTGGAATCCTGGCATGACATCTGCTCCTACAAGACCTGTAGAGACTGGGGCACAAGAGCCCCCTCCCTGCTCCGAAAGCCCTGGCTGCTCCCTTTGTCCTGCTGGGAGCAGGCATGTAGATCCAAACCAGAGCCCAGAGAAGGCCTGTGTAGCTGCTCACTGAATGATCCCATTCCCAGTCACAGATGGAGACTCATTGTCCAGCCGCTGACTTGTTTTACAGAGATTTGGCAAAGCAGGTGTTTCTAGGCAATTGGGCTCCTTCGAAGGACTTGTGGGGCCTGACCTTCCTCTGTGTGCGAGTGTGGTTTTCTCATTACAGAAATGTCTCCACCTGTGAGGTGTCCTCCTCTCAGGCCATCAGCTCCCCACAGCGATCCAAGCGTGTCAAGGAGAACACACCTCCCCGCTGCGCCATGGTGCACAGTAGCCCGGCCTGCAGCACCTCGGTCACCTGTGGGTGGGGCGACGTGGCTTCCAGCACCACCCGGGAGCGGCAGCGGCAGACAATTGTCATTCCTGACACCCCCAGCCCCACGGTCAGCGTCATCACCATCAGCAGTGATACGGATGAGGAGGAGGAACAGAAACACGCCCCCACCAGGTGAGGCGGTGCCACCTTAGCCTTCCAGGAAGGAGCCGGGAGGGTTTGCATTGTGTGTGGATCTGACCATCTTCCATCATCAAACATAAGGATCCCTCTCTTCTGACCCCTAAAGTTTGGTTTTGCCATCTACTGTGGTCCTAAAGTTATTTCAAGAGAATGTCAAACAGGTTTTCCATAATTGTTTAAAACCAAAATAATGTTGAATCACTTTGGTCTTAAAAAATAATTATAGGCCCTATACATTTGGGGAACTTGAGACCATAAAAATCAGGCACACAATGCCAGTGTATTTCATCCTCTGTAAGTTTAAAAGTCTCTGCCTCAAGCTAGTGAATTTATTCCCAGTTGGTCAGGATACTTCTCTGACATTGCCTTGGCTCACTCAGAAGACGAAGTAATTGTCCAATTAATCAGAAATTTCCCTGTGTCTGATTAACCTAATCTTTCAAAATTGCCAGTTGGCTCTTCACCCAGAGAGCATTACTGTTTATCCCAAAGTAATAATAATTCATTTTAGTCTTTGTGTGCTTCCTGGGGAGAGGGAAGAAATCTTTATTGTATTTACAAAACTATTAACCCTGGCGCCAGAGCCTCTTTTTCTGTACTGCCCAGCCAGACTTCAGTAAAATGTGGTTTTTGTTTGGGCCACTAAGCTCACGTTCTGAGCAACCCTTCTAGAACAGTTGTCTTCCTGGCCTTCTGCACCCCTAGAGTCCCTGTGGCCTTGTAGAGCCCAAAATCTCATGACTCCACCCTACTGGCTCCTTTGCATTGGGACCGAGAGCCAGGGAAGGGAGGCCTGCCCCTCCCAAGCCCAGCGCTGCCCATCAGCACGCATCCCGCAGCGGGATGTGAACTCTAATTCACAATTAGGCTCGAATTATTAATTCCTGATTGGATACAATGTAACTAATTAGTAATCACAAATCCTTTGATTAGATAATAAATTCTCACCTTTGAAATCATTACAAAATGTATAGAGAGACTGATGAAAACATTCTCATTATAACTATTCCTGCATGGGACATTCCCTTCCGTCTTTTTAATGAAGTCCAGTGGTTTTAGTTTGTTGCCAGGTGGGGTTAGTACATGTCTCTTTCAAGTGTCCTCTTCCCACCAATTAGGTACAGCCTAATTGTCATTGTCTTTTGGAGAAGAATGTAGTGGAGCACTTGTGGCCGTAGCATTGTGCCAGGTGCCAGAGGGGACCCAGGTCAAAGTTCCAGGCACAGCACTGAATACGTTGGCAGCCCAGGACTGCCTTACTCCCCATCTGCGTAGTCCAGAACTGGCCTCAGGTCCCTTTTTAATGACAGCCTCAAGTTGAGTCAATGGGCCATTCTCTACAGTGCCCCACCCCACCACCCAGGAATACTGTCGGTTCAGTCCTCGAGTGGGCTCAGTGGTCTCTTCACAAAGGGGATGGCCCTGCCCAGCCCCAGACCAAAGCCTGGCCTGGAGCAGCCACCCACACGTGGGTAGCCTTGGTCATCAGAAGGGCCTAGCAGCCTTGCCCAGCCCTTTGCCACAAATGGAGGAAAGCAAAAGCAATTTAAAATCTGACAATCAGCTAGATTGGAATCTCATTCCTAACGTATGAGATCTGAGTTGACATAGACTCTCAACATCTGTGCCCAGGAGAGAATTGAATAGCGTGTCTGAGAAGGAGGATGAGAGAGCCGTCTCTCCACCAATCAGACAGCTGACAGGGCTGAAAGTGGAACGCAAAGCCCGAGCATGTCCCTGCCTCCGTGGCAGCCCCTAAGGCCCCCAGAAGGAAATGATAGAACCAAGAGGCTGGGCAGCAGATGAGGACCTTCATGAGAACAACTCAAAGAAACCTAGGAGTGGGAGCCAGGTGCACAGGTGAGGGACAGCCACAGACAGTAGCAGTGGCCACTGAGTCCCACAGCATCCTGCAGTGAAGAGTGGCAGGGACTGCCAGCCTGCCAGGGTCATGAAAATGTGCCGGACACATCAGGCTGAATAGGGAAGCTGCAGACTGAGGCTAAGGAGTCATCCAAAAGACTTCAGCTGTCTGCAGTTGTGACTGGGAGCTCCCAGAATAATGTTTTCTAGAGAGATCCAATGGCTATTGCCTTAGAAAATGTCTTCACACTCAAGAAGGTAGGAAAGTGTATTTGAGTCTGAGTAGGATAAAACAGAAACCAGTAGCTGTTTTATTTATAGAGAAACCACTGTGTAATTGTGATCACATTATTGTGACTACATTTTGGAATGAGAAAAAAAAATGTAGGGAAATATGATTACTTGTTCTTAGAAGTCAGAATTATCATAAAATTTAACACAGTCGGTATTTATTGGCCCCACTAGTGTAAGATATTATGCTGGGAACTGCAGGTGTTACATAAATAAGGTAGACAGTCTGTGTCCTCTTGAGGTTTGCAGGGTAATAAGCAAGACGAAACACATACAAATCATTATAACACAAAACAGAGTATCAGTCCCATAAAAATGAGCAAAGTACCATGGGGGACTCAAAGGGAAAAAGCTTAAGGGAATAGCAGGGGAGGGGGCTTTGAAGGCTAAAGGTCTCGCAGGTCCACACCGTAGAGGAGGTGGGGTTGCAAATTCAAGTGAGGGGATTGATGGGGCAGAGCCTCTGCGGCAGGCGAACAGGATCAAGAGCCCTGTGCAGGAGTTTATCCAAAAGGGGCTTCAGGATGGGAAGGGGGTTGGGGAGGGATCTCCCCTTAGATGGGGGTGGTCAGCTTTGTCAGGAGATACTGAGGGGCTCAAGGGGAAGCATCAGTCCTGGGAAAACAAGGATGCACCCCCAAGTGCAGCCACATGGAGGGGTCACCTGGTCCCTCTCCAGCTGAAGAGCTTCCCCAGCCCTTCTGTGTCCCAGCTGGAGCAACGGAGACCTTCCCTCCTACATGTTGATCATCCTCGTTCCCAAGCCTGATTTCTCCTGTGCTGTGGGCATGTTGATTCCCACCTTCTGTGTTCCCAGCCTCGTTTTCTATTTGCTACTTACCCCAGTGCCAGTCCTGTAACTTTGCCTGAAATACTGGTTAATTCCCCTAACATGGCTCAGCCTCAGCTTGGCAGCCAGAGTCAGGCAGCCAATGACCTTCAGACGGATGGCAGTGCCTCCACCACCAAAGGGGCTTTTAGACCTGATTGAGGGTGTCACTAAACCTCTAGGACTAGATGATACAGCCTAGAATTTTTAAAAGAAGGCCAAGGCAAAATCATTATTCCTGACCCCATGTATGTGGCACTGTTAGTTGCACAGCAGATGGCTGGCTAGCAGCTCCACTCGTGAGAACTCCAGGGCATGTTGCAGGCAGATGCTGGGAGACGCTGAGCTAAAGACGGGAAAATCATAGCAAACATACACCGGATGTTGTACCCGCACTAGCTCCTCCGTCATTTGATGGGGCACGCGAGGCTGGTATTCCTATTCTCATTTGATAGATGAAGACACTGAGGCTCAGGAAAGGTAGGTGACTCACCCAAATTGATAAAGGTTCTAAATAGCAGAGTTGGGACTCAGGTGCCATGCTCTTGAAGAAATGGCAAACTTAATAACCGGCAAAAAATAACTGATTTCAGTCATTCATTCAACAAATACAAATTCCATCCTGCTCCCTCCCGTGACTACCACCATGCCGTGGTGGCACCCACTGTGTGCAGAGCACCATGCCAGGGCCACAGGGAGTCTAGAGTGTTGTCCACTGAGCCCCCTCTTGGTGCTGGGCGTTTGTCAGGGTGCTGGAGCCATGGCACTGAGAAGGGCAGAGTCAGCTCTTTTAAAAGTAGGAAGGTCAGGGAAGAGCCAGGGACTCCTTTTCAGTGAATTACTGTGGACTAGGGGACTCTGGTCATGGCTAGAGAATTGGCCAAAAGATGAGACAAACAGATATTGTTCTGGGTCCCCCAGGATTCAGTAGTAGAACTGGTCTTCTTTTAAATATTTATAGACAATTTTGATTAGAAAAGCATTTAATTGTCTACACATACTGAACAAGCCATCTTTTCTCTCCTGGACTCTCTTGGACGGTTTATAGGTACACGTCTCCTGATCCAGAACTCCTGCTAACCTTACCTTGTGCTGAAATGGTCTTGTAAAGGCTGTAGCATACAACCTTTAGTCATTAGGGTAATTTTTTTTTTTTAGTAAGAACTGGAGACAGTGTCTCACTATGTTGCCCAGTCTGGTCTTGAACTCCTAGGCTCAAGCAATTCTCCTGCCTTGGCCTCCCAAAGTATTGGGATTACAGGTGTGAACCACCATGCCTGGCCAAGAGTAATTTTTTAAGTGTGTAAACCAAAGTGGCTTGTGTCAACTGATCAGCTAGAAATGATTTTGTCCAGCTCCATTATTCACTCTTGTATTCACTCATTGAGTTACCTGGATGTTTCTGGTGGGTGGGTTGTTTTGCTTCGGTCATCAAGGCCCTCCTGCAGGCTGCACTTTACTGTGCCTGTGTAAGCAGCCACTGTTTCAGCCACCGTTACCAAAAATGAAAACTTTAAGAAAAATGATTCATAAATATCACTCAGTATTTTAGATGTAGAAACAGTTACTTAGGTCACTCTTAACATGTTTATATATAAAAAAAATTTGACCTGAAATGTTTTCCTTCTTTATACTAAGATGAAAGTCTAGAGAAATTATTATAGATAAAGCAAGGTTAGAAAACTGATAAACTGCTGCTCAAATTACTTTGACCTGAAAAATTAACATCCACTTAACAGAGGGAGCAAAACCCACACACACTCATTTATTATTTTATGGGCAAAAAACCCAAAGTGGGATTAGCCTCCATGGCTACCTATAACCATATAGCTTGCTCCATCCTGCCATTGGTTGAGAACCTACTTACAGCCAATCTCCTGCCGTGCTTATGGGGACGTGGGAATCAGGCTTGAGTGAAGGAACAAAGGAACCCAAACACACAGTGCCATTTGAAGGAACTTTGGTGTCTCTCCATTTTGAGTACAATACATCCCCAGTTGAAAGCTACTTCAGTCATGTGACTCACCTGGAGAGATGATGGAAGGATCTTTTGTCCAGCTGACTTTGCCACACCCTCTTTACAGGGCTCCATTTAAGACACTCCAGTGGGTTGAGTGGAATGGTTTAGGGGTGTATTTTGAAGAAGAGACACTCCACCCTACTGTCCTCAGCTGCTGTCACATTACAAAGCTGTCACTGATGTGCCACAGCTTCCTGGTTTGCTCCTGGCTTTCCACAGGGAAGAGGGAGGAAGAGGGGTGGGAGAGGGTTGGATACCATAGGGCAGAGTGGTGCTCAGTGGATAGATTGAAGGTGATTTGGAGAGATGAGTCCTAATCACCCAGGCCAGTTGGGAAGAGAGAGACTGGGCTTCAGAAGAAGATGGAAGGAGAGCAAACACTTCCTTCCGCTGCATCTGATGGGACAAGGATGAGGTGACTACTCCTGGCTCCTTCCATGACCCTGTTTCTGATTTCTCTAGAAAGTAGTCATCTAAAAAATGATCTTACTGGTGATATATGTGTGTTTATATACACACGTGTAGACATAGACATAGACATAAATATGCAGATAATACAATTTGAAAGGAGGAGCCAGGCATGGTGGCTCACACCTGGAATCCCAGCACATTGGGAGGCCAAGGTGGGAGGATCACTTGAGGCCAGGAGTTTGAGACCAACCTGGGCAACTTTAGCAAGACCCTGTCTCTACAAAAAAAATTTTTAATTCCCCAGGCACAGTGGCACGTGCCTGTAGTCCCAGCTACTTGGGAAGTGGTACCAGCAGTGGCACGTGCCTGCATTCCCAGCTACTTGGGAAGTGGTACCAGCAGTGGCACGTGCCTGTAGTCCCAGCTACTTGGGAAGTGGTACCAGCAGTGGCACGTGCCTGTAGTCCCAGCTACTTGGGAAGTGGTACCAGCAGTGGCACGGGCCTGTAGTCCCAGCTACTTGGGAAGTGGTACCAGCAGTGACACGTGCCTATAGTCCCAGCTACTGGGGAAGCTGAGATGGGAGGATTGCTTCCACCCAGGAGTTCGAGGCTGCAGTGAGCTCCGCTCACACCACCATACTACAGTCTGGATGGCAGAGTGAGACCCTGCCTCTAAAAATAATAATAATCATTTGAATGGAATGTATGTGCCATATTAAAATGAAGATTTTTTTTCTCTCTGATGACTGTAAGTCAGCAGGTATCAGGAAGGAACACAGTGGTCTGGAGGCACACTGGAATTACCAGCGTGAGCCACTGTGCCCAGCCAAAAGTAGTCATATTCTTTACCACATCATCTTTCCATGATGATTAAAGGAGATAACACATATAAAGCACTTTAAGCCGTAGGTTAGTATGCATGCAATAAATGTTACCTGTACTTAATAATCAGCATCATAGTAATAGAACATATAGCATTGACTATGAAATCAGAAGGGTGAAAGAAGTTATTGGAGGAGATGAGTTTTGACCCTGGTCTTGAAGGATGAAATTGACTCATATTAGCAAATAGAAATCAGAGACACATTCCAGATAAGACCCTACAGGGAAGGGGTCACAGGTTATATCTGATCTTCTCCCAGTGTTTTCTCCTTTAGGGATTGCTTTACTTTTTAGCTCCATATTTGTTTTCATCATTTTGAAATGATGAAAATTATCTATTGCCATGACAACATAATGCAATTGTGAACTCTGTCAGCTTTGTTCTTTATTCAGAAGTGACGTTCTTTCAAGCCCATTTCAGCAAATATTTCTCATTCTGCTCCTATTGCTATGTCTCTCACTTGCATTAACCAACTCATAATGGGATTGATAAGCTGTCAATAATAATTAGATGCAATCATGGAACGAATCCCAGTAGTATCGATAGATACGAGCCTAAAGAATCTGCAGTAGTCATCTCAAATATGTGCTCATTTCTAAAGTGACTCATTTCACAGCTTCCCATTAGTTCTCTAATCTGCATAGTGTGTTCAGGTAGAGCGCAGAGCTTTCTCACAATGGAAGAGATGAAAAACAGCTAGCAAATGAATTCACCTTCTGCGAATAAATGTGCCACTTGTAAATCCAAAAAGGTAGGCAAATCAGCATCAAGCCGTGCCGTACATATTTGCTCATTAAGCTAGGGGCTCCCCAGCTACAACAAAGGGATGGGACCCGGGAAGGGTTTATAAAGGTTTTATCCCACACTCCTTGTAGATAACTAGACGCTGACATGCAGATTCTTCAGTCTCTTTGGTGGGAGGCTCATTACCTGTTGGGTTTCCATCAAGTAGATGGCCCTCAGTTCTCACAGGTCACCCAGGCCAAGCTGTCCGCTCTCACAAGACTCATGCCAGAAAGCCATTCTTCAGTGATAAGAAGCTCAGTGACTCATGAAGTGGCTATTGTGTCTTGAGATAGTTCTAGTTAGAAAATTCTTTTTCACGTTAAGCTGAAGCTTCTCCACAATTTCCACATTTGAGTGAAGAGCTCCAAATATGCCCAATTGGAATTTTACTCGAGGACAGATTACAGTTTAGCCAAAATTAGTGTGTGTTTTTGTCTTTTTGTTTTTTTTTTTTTTTAAATTGCTCATTTTCTAAACTACTCAGATCCTAAGGAAGATATGATCAGCAAGAACTGGCCAGATCTGGGTCTATATGTAAAGTACATCTACTAAAAGGATCTCTTTCCTCCCCAGATTAGGGCTAGACCATTCCTATTTGAAAATGTCTCTAGGAATCTTTCAGAGATCCTCACAATGGCTCCTTTAATGCCATGAGTAATCTCTCTCAATGAGTTTCGGAGCAGGTTGGAGCTGGATGGATGTTACAGGTTATCCAGGACACTGTCCAGAGCCACACCAGTAAAGGAACATCAGAGCTAGGACCCAGCGCCAGCTCCCAGGACACATTCGGGAGTCAGCCTCCATCCTCACCTGGGGTCCTCTGCCCACAGAATGTGCACCTGCAACAGAACATGTCTGTGTTTCGTGAAATGACCAGAGGCATGTTCATCATTCAGGAGTACCTGTGCCTGAAACTGAGAGTGAAGGGCAGGGCAGCACCATCTCCTCCTCACCTCCCCTCAGGAACCAGCAGCTGCTCCCAGTCATGGCTCCCACCTCTTCCCCTGGCCCTCAAGCACTTTGAAACAGTGCCGGGTGGGAGGAGTTCCCTTATTACACAAGAGACTGCAGCAGACCAGTTGTTTCCCATTACTCCCCACCACTCATCCCAGAAGACAGCTGCAGGTTTCACTGCCCTTGTCTTGTTAAGGCAGCTCTCCTTCCTTCCTGCTCCCTCCTTGTCCTCAGCCTCCTGTGTCTCCCTGCTCTCAGATCCCTCCTCCCTACCTCCTAGCTCAGAGACCTCCTGGAGTCCCACTTCCTAATTCTTTTTTTTTTTTTTTTTTTTTACTTAATTTATATTTATAAAATATGTTGAGATACTGTTTTTTGTTGTTATTGGTAGACAGCAATCTTTTTTTTCTTTTTAAGACGGAAAAAAAGTTGTGTCACCCAGGCTGGAGTGTAGTGGTGCGATCTCAGCTCACTACAACCTCACTTCCCAGGTTCAAGCAATCTCCCACCTCAACCTCCCAAGAAGCTAGGATTACAGGCATGTGCCACCACAGCCAGGATTTTTTTTTTTTTTTTTTTTTTTTTTTTTTGCAGCAGTGGAGCGTGGTGGGCAGAGTCTCCCTGTCGCCCAGGCTGGAGTGTGGTGGTGCGATCTCCACTCACTGCAACCTCCACCTCCCATGTTCAAGCGATTCTCCTATCTCAGCCTCCCTAGTAGCTGGGATTACAGGTGCACACTGCCACGCCTGGCTAATTTTTGTATTTTTAGTAGAAACAGGGTTTTGCCATGTTGGCCAGGCTAGTCTCGAACTCCTGACCTCAAGTGGTCCGCCCACCTTGGCCTCCCAAAGTTCTGGGATTACAGGTGTGAGCCACCATGCCCAGCAGATTTTTTATTTTTAGTAGAGACAAAGTTTCACCATGTTGGCCAGGCTGGTCTCAAACTCCTGACCTCAAATGATCTGCCTGCCTTGACTTCCCAAACTGCTAATTACAGGTGTGAGACACCGTGCCTAATTATTTTTATTTATTTTTAATTTTTTTTTTAGAGTGGGGGTCTCTTTGTCACCCACACTGGAGTGCAGTGACATGACCACAGCTCACTGCAGCCTCAAACTCCAGGGCTCAAGCCATCTTCCTGCCTCAGCCTCCTGAGCAGCTAGGACTTAGAGGCGCACACCACCATGCCTAGCTAATGTTTTTATTTTTGTAGAGATGGGATCTCACTGTGTTGCCCAGGCAGGTCTCAAATTTCTGGCTTCAAGCAGTCCTCCCACCTTGGCCTCCCAAAGTGCTGGGATTACAGGGGTGAGCTAACGCACCTAGCTCCCACTTTGTAATTCTTGTACTGGATGTCAGTGCCCTCCCACTCTCTAGGTGTCTCTGCTGAGCCCTGATGTACAGCTGCAAAGTGCCCAAGACTCTCAATCTCTTTTGCTTTTTTTTTGTTGTTGTTGTTGTTGTTGTGAGACGGAGTCTTGCTTTGTCGCCCAGGCTGGAGTACAATGGCACAATCTTGACTCACTGCAACCTCTGCCTCCTGGGTTCAAGTGATTCTCCTGCCTCAGCCTCTGAGTAGCTGGGATTACAGGCACCTGCCACCACGTCCGGCTAATTTTTGGTATTTTTAGTAGAGACGGAGTTTCACCATGTTGGTCAGGCTGATCTCGAACTTGTGACCTCAGGAGATCCACCCGCCTCAGCCTCCCAAAGTGCTGGGATTACAGGCATGAGCCACCTCACCCGGCCTGGACTTTGTTTTTGATGGAGATGTAATTCATGTACCATACTGTACAGTTCACCCGTTGAATGTGCACAATTCAGTGGTTTTAGGCTGTTAATTTTTAATTGTAAAATATATATAACAAATTTGACATTTCAACCATTTTTAAGTGTAAATTCAGTGACATTAATTATACTCATAATGCTGTATAGTCATCACCATTATCTATTTTCAGAACTTTTCCATTGCCCCAACCAAAAACTATACCATTAATCAGTAACTTCCCACTCTCCTCTCCCCTAGCCCCCAACCTCTAGTAACCTCTAATGTATTTTCTGTCTGTATGAATTTGCCTATTCTAGATATTTCATATATGTAGACTCAAACAATTTGTCCTTTTGTGTCTGGTTTATTTCATTTAATGTTTTCAAGATTCATCCATATTGCAGCATGTATCAGAACTTTTTTTTTCTTTTTTTTTTTTTTTTTGGAGACAGGGTCTCACTCTGTCACCCAGGCTGGAGTGCAGTGGTGTGATCATAGCTCCCCGCAGCCTCAAACTCCTGGGCTCCCACCTCAGCCTCCCAAACAGCTGGGACTACAGGCACACACCACCATACCTCGCTTATTTTTTTAATTGTTTGTAGAGATGGGTTCTTCCTGTGTTGCCCAGGCTGGTCTTGAACTCCTGGCCTCAAGCAGTCCTCCCACCTCAGCCTCCCAAAGCACTGAGATTACAGGCATGGTCCACCCCTCCCAGCATTCATTCATTTTTATGACTGAATAGTATTCCACTGTATGGATACACCACATTTTCTATCCATTCACCAGTCGATGGACATTTGGGTCGTTTCCACCTCTTGGTATTTTGAATAGTGCTGCAGTGAACATTGGCTTACCTGTATCTGAGTACCTGTTTCCAATCCTTTAAGTACGTACTTAGGAATGGAATTGCTATATGGTAACTCTGTGTTTAGCTTTTTGAAGAACAAGCATATGGACATTTCACATTTAAACTGTCATAACTGGGAGGTGTGGGTCTGTATTAATTAAAATTTATCTACTTTAAGTTAACGTGAAGAGCCGTAAATATATGCAGCCAATTCATTCCTCACCTTCTTTTGAGTTGTTAGCAATTATCATCTGTACGATTCATCTGACAGTTAATCACGGAGGCTTTGTGACATCCATTATTCTCTCTAACTGGTTATTTTAAAGCTTTTACTATTTAACTTGTCATGTTTTTATACAGTCCTCCACTGAGATTTTAATCTCCTCGAGGGCAGAGACACATATTTCTTTGTATAGCAGCTATTCCCTGTAGTACCCCGCATAGATCTCCAAGATATCATGAGTTTTAATTTTCTTTCATTTCAATCTTCTGGTTTATTCACAGGCTAGAAAAAAGGAAACTTTTCCAGCAAGTCCTCACCCTGATAGAATTCTCTTTGCCTAGATAAGTTTTTTGCAAACCTGTTTTCACATGTTAAATAAGGTAACACAACTTGTAAGAAGAAGAATCATAGCAGCCATTATGGAATACTTATCATGTGTTGTGTATCATTTAAAGCACATGTGCTTGGCCGGGCGCGGTGGCTCAAGCCTGTAATCCCAGCACTTTGGGAGGCCGAGACGGGTGGATCACGAGGTCAGGAGATCGAGACCATCCCAACATGGGCTAACACGGTGAAACCCCGTTTCCACTAAAAAATACAAAAACCTAGCCGGGCGAGGCGGCGGGCGCCTGTAGTCCCAGCTACTCGGGAGGCTGAGGCAGGAGAATGGCCTGAACCCAGGAGGCGGAGCTTGCAGTGAGCTGAGATCCGGCCACTGCACTCCAGCCTGGGCGACAGAGCGAGACTCCGTCTCAAAAAAAAAAGCACATGTGCTTTCTCACTTAGTTATCAAAACAAGCCTATGATACAGGTCCAATTGTTACCTACCTTTTACTGATGAGGCCACTGAATCACTGAGAGGTTAAATAGCTGCCCACCGCCCTGTCAGCAGCACATGTTGAAGTTAGATAGCTGACTGCAAGGTTCATGTTCTCACCCACAAACACGGTTAGGCACCCTGAACCAGAGAGGACAGTGTCCAGCCACTGGAAGAATTATCCAATCTAGATGTCAGGAGCACTGGGCTTTGGGGAGCAGGGCCAGCGCCTCCTGGGGACTGCACCTCACAGCTCCCTCAGCCTTCTATAGCTCAGCAGCAGGGCTCTGTTCTTCTGTCCCTCCTGCCTGGCTGCTGTGGGCTCTGGAACTTGCCCACTTCCCTGCTGCCCCTAGGGTGGTGGAGATCCATCATGGGAAGAGCCTGACCTGGCTGTGTGGCCTCAAGCAGTATACCCGGAGGTGCCTGTGACTCTGAGGCTCTATAAATACCAGCGGCTTCTCTCATCCAATTAGCTGGAAACTGACCAGCTTGCCTAGGCAATTTTCATTTCTTAAAAATAAATGATCAATATATAAAAATAGATGCACACTCATCTTTAAAGCCTTATATAAGCACACAATAAACAATAAATTTCACATCCATCATGCCAGCAGCCTCTCACTGAGTTTGAAGACAGACAGAAGTAGTTCCCAAAGTAACCACACTAACTTAAACATCTCTGAACAAACATGCTGGCCAAGAGCCATCCAAAGCCAGTGCCTCCCTATTGTATGAAGTTCCACATGTAAGATGAAGGCCAGGGCGTCAGAGTGGCTTTCACAGAGCATCAACCTGGCAGGGCCTTCCCAGCAGGCCCCAGTGCAGTACCATCTCCCCCGATCCTTGGCCCAGGCAGTGGAAAAGCCACAGGTGGGCCTGGCTCCTGAAAAGGGGAATGCAGAGGTCCTAGTGGCCTGCACACAGCCCACAGAGCACACTCAGAGCAAGGAGAGGCAGAGGGTGTCAACTCCAGCTCTGCATTCTCCACGGCACGTCTGCACTGTGCTGTGTGGGTGCAGCCTCCTCAGAGCCTCACACTGCATCCCATTCCTTGGACATTCTGCGCCCTCCTGCATAAGCTTTGCCAGGCCGCAGGCACCAAAGCTAAACTTATGACATTCTTCTCCCAGCAAGGTTGACTCCTAACCCAGGTCCCCAGGTTGCTGGGTTCTTGCTGGTTCTCTCCTTGCTCAGATGTTCCATTCTGGTGGGCCCATGGGGGTTGTACACAGCTCTGGGCTGCAGGTGCCTCCCCTGCCGCTGTGCTGAGCTCTGCTGCACAGGAAGAGCCCAGGCCAGCCCCGAAGCATCGCACTCCCTAGTTTCCAGAAGCACCTGTGGGTCCAGCACCGGCCCCTTCTCCACGTCTTCACATGTGCCCCTGCTGCCGGCTACACAGGGGACATTTGCATGCCCAGCCTCTCCAGGGGGGTTAGGGCGAGCAAAAGCCCTGTTCCTGCCCTCTCCCCTCTGCCTCCCTCCCCTGCCCCAGGGCATGAAATGCTAGTTGGGTGTCTCACCTCATGGCCGCCTCCCACCTCTGACTTCTCCCTTTGCATTTTCAGCACTGTCTCCAAGCAAAGAAAAAACGTCATCAGCTGTGTCACGGTCCACGACTCCCCCTACTCGGACTCCTCCAGCAACACCAGCCCCTACTCCGTGCAGCAGCGCACCGGGCACAACAACGCCAACGCCTTTGACAGCAAGGGGAGCCTGGAGAATCACTGCACGGGGAACCCCCGAACCATCATCGTGCCACCCCTGAAAACCCAGGCCAGCGAAGTATTGGTGGAGTGTGATAGCCTGGTGCCAGGTAATTTGGGGCCAAGACAGGACAGGAACATCTCCCTGGAGAGCGGTTTTCCTGTTTTTCTGCTGCTAGAAATGTTGCTGTATGGGAGCTAGTACAATAGAAAGTGTCCAGCCAGTGACTGCAGGCGATCCTCACCGAGGATGTTACTGAAGTAGCCAGGGGAGGCTTCTGCTTAACAGCACGTTGTATAAGCAGCGTTTTCCTTCTTTAATTCTGTAATCAATACCTCTCTGCCTTTACAATGGCTCTGCTTCCAACTAGGTTGATTAATAGAAAATAAAAGCCTCCTGGTTCTTTATGCCCGAGCCTGGAAGAATACCTGGTCTGGGGAGTTTCTGGCTGACATCTAGCACCACTCCCTTCCAGGAAGCCCTGGTGGTCAGGTGGGCTTCTTGTGTAGGAAGAACCTCCTCCGAGTCTTGCTAGGGAAGGGTGAAATCAGCCCCTCCCAGCCCCTCCTTGGAATCAGCTGCCGGGCAGCGAGACCAAGCCGTGCGTGTTTCTCTGCTCACGCGCTGCCCTCTTCAGAGGACTCCTCCTGTCCCGCGAAGGCTTGTCCTGAAAACTGGGCCCTGGAATAAAGGCTGAGAACATAACCTGAATAAACTCAGCGGCTCACCGTAGATTTTGTAGCATCTATTTAGCATTTCCCTTGCTCATGCTCACAGTGGAATAATGTGGAGACTAAACCAGAAGAAATCTGCACATCCCGCTAATTCCGCCACGAACCACACCCAAGCCAGCCTGCACCTGCATGATGGCGCAACGGAAAAGGGAAGGAAAGGAAACGCCAAGAAGCTTTTGTCTAGATATGAGCAGCTGTTACTTCTCAGGAGGGTCTCACGTCTGACACCTGAGGTCGCTACAGGAACTGGGGACTCTTCCTGGGTGGTGACCACATGTAAGGCCCAGTGGGCACAGGCCCCATTCAGGAGCTGCCACTGCGGGTGAAGAGTGGAGGCAGGATGGGGTCATTAGGACTTTTCCAGCCCAGTGCCTCAGGCCAGCCTGCACGGTGAGGGTCAGCGCCCTGGGACGCTCTCCCAAGAGCTCGTGGCATTGCCTGGGATGGGGCCCCTTTTGCTGAGAGGCTCTGCCTGAAGGGGAGATGGTGACAGCTGCAGGCTCATGCTCCCTGCCGTTCACTTCCCAACCCAAGGCAGCATCACCCTTTCCGACATTTGTATCGGAAGTTCTTTTTCCCTGACTTTGGAGTTACCCCAGCTACCTTTCCTCTGAAGAAATGCTTGTGAAACACGGCTTCTCAGCACCCTGCTAAAACATCTCCGTTTTCAAGTCCTGGTCTGTCCCCAACAGTACCATCGTGACGATGCAGCCTCCAAGCAGCTTTGACGTCAGAGCCAGCGTTCCTGTGGGCCTGGGGGCAGGGGGTCGTGGTGCTCACGGTGTCCTGGCTGCTCCACAAGAAAGACACAAGCAGCACACAGCTCACACTGCGCTCTCTCGGAAGGAGGAGACCTTACCTGTGGGAAAAATGGAGCCACAGCAGCCACATGACAGGGCGAGCATTCTGGTTGACAGGGGCCAGACCGTACTTACTGCTAGGGTCTGGTGACCTGGGGACAGAGAACAGGCTGGAGCCCTCCCAAAATTAGGCACTCTGTGAGGAAAAGAAAATGAAGCTGTCCCTTCCACAAGGCTACAAGGACATCTCTCTCCAAAAACCATCTTTTTCCCCCCAGGGAAATATTTTGGTGGAAACCCTGCCAGGGAGCAACATTCTCTAGCAGTAACCAAAGGGCCCTGGGAGGCACCCGAAGTCATTCGCACCAGGAGCCAGGATTCCTTAGAGAGAGCTGCACACTTTTCAGCTCAGCTATCCTTTAAATATTGTTTAAAGCTATATGCAGCACACATTTTTAAGTTTAAAGATTTGCAAAGGATAGCATTTGTCTTGTATCATTTAAGTTCCTTAAATATATGTTTGTGCAAACCTCGAAGCTGCAGACTGAACTCATTCCATATGCAGGAGTGCTGCCTGTGCCCTCGCGAGCAGGGGCATTCCTCGTCTGGTGCCTGCCCTTCCCCAGCCAGTGGCGTTCAATACTCATACACACCTTTAGCTGCAGAACCATCCTAGGCTTGGAAAAGTCAGGAAAGCAGCCTTCCTCAGCTCCCTGGGGTGCGGTGATGCACACAGGCCAAGGTAGAGCCAGTAGCAGCTACCCCAGCTGCAGCGCCCAGAGCATGGGAGAGTTCAGGGCTCCCTCAGCCCTCTTAGGCCAGCATATGCGCTGCTGTTTCTCCGCCATACTCAGCCCCTCCTGTGGCTCTCAGCCTTTCAGTCCTTCTCAGGTTGGGGCTAGTGAAGTTTCTTTTGGAAGCAACAGAATGAACTCTACACTGGCTTAAGACAAACAACTTACTGGAAGGATGCAGGGCTAAGGGGAAGTTCAACAACTAAGTCCCAGGCAGGGCAGGAGCCAGAATCCCTGGGACCTGAGCCCTGGGGGCCAGATGCCTGCTCTCTGAAGCTGCCTTCACCCGACTCACAGCCAGCAACTCCCAGGCTCCCAGTGTCCCATTTCCAGGAGACCAGAATTGATTGTCCCAGCTTGGAGAGACTTTTGTTTTCTGTTTTTCGGAGAGGAGTCTCGCTCTGTCACCCAGGCTGGAGTGCAATGGCACGATCTCAGCTCACTGCAACCTCCGCCTCCCGCGTTCAAGCAATTCTGCTGTCTCAGCCTCCCGAATAGCTGGGATTACAGGCATGCACCACCACGCCTGGCTAACTTTTTATATTTTAGTAGAGATGGGGTTTCACCGTGTTAGCCAGGCTGGTCTCAAACTCCTGAGCTCAGGCAATCCACCCGCCTTGGCCTCCCAAAGTGCTGGAATTACAGGCGTGAGCCACCACGCCAGGCCAAGACACCTATTTTTTGAGCCTCAGCTTTAACCAGGAGACACAGTTCAATAATGACACCAACAGTAGCTAAAAACTTAAATGCCAGATACTCAATACTTAAGCCCTTAGATGCCAGATACTAAGCATTCTATACCTGTTAACTCATTTAATCCTCATCACTGCCCTACCTGGAGCTGCCATGATTTTCCCAGTTTCCCAGGTTAAAAATGGAGGCACAGAGGGGTTGAACAGCCTTCCCAGAGCCGTGTGGCTGGGCATCCCGGAGGTCTGGCCCTGGAGCTTATCTGTGCTGTAAGCAACCCGCCCCCCAACTCACCTAGTGCAGACAAGGCCGCTGTAGCTGTTCTCAGGACAGGGGATCACGGAGAGTAGTGGACAAGGCATGACTGGAAAACTCTATAGAATGTTTCCTCACTGTTCCAAAGTGCACATTAGGAGGTTGACCTTCAGCATTAGCCCATTGTCGCTTTGTCCATTGCCACAGGAGGAGTTACTATTATACTTTAATCTCTTGGTCCCCTTCAGGACGTCCTCCCTTACTCGGGGCTCTCGTCCTCTGAGAGCTTGGCAAGCTCTGAGCCAACCCCCATCTCCTGTCCCCATGCTGACGGTAGCATCAGGGTTGCATCACGCCCATTTCATCTAACATTCCCTGACCCCTTCGCTGATCCCTCGAGCTCAGTGTTTCTCCCTCAAATATCATTACCACAAAATGCCCAGGAAGTTGGAATAGAAGAAGTAGGTGACATGCACAGCAGGGCCCAGCTACCCACTGCAGAACAGGAATGGGGCTTCCCCCAACAAAGTAGCAGTGTGGCTGCGGAAGGTGAGAAGCAGGCTCTGCAGAGCCAGTGTTTGCAGCTTTCTATTTTTTTTTTTCTACATTGAGTCCACAAAAATCCCTCCATCCGCCAGGTTTTGGGGGACCTTTGAGTCTACCGGGTTTGGCCTGGGCACAGTGTTGGGTCGCAAGGCCCTGATTCCCAAATGCAGGTCTGTTCAGCCAGGGCCAGGCGGCTCTGGAGTCCTGGAAGGCTTGCTAAGAATACCAATTCCGGATTTCCCGCACCTACCCAAGGAATTCTGATTCAGTAGATGGGGTGGGAGGGGCCCCAGGCGCTAATACACGGTTGGATTTGCGGCCTCTGAGTTGCACCCACTGCCCCTATCCCCACTGAGGCAGCTCACCCTTCACTCAGAGCAGGGGGCTCTGTGGGTTTTGGGGTCAGGAAGGCCCCCTTCCACCTGCAGTGTGCACCAGAATCCCCTGTCCCCAGGTTTCCGGTTTTCCTTTGACCTTCTTGAGAGGCTGAGACCTCTAGAGGCACATTTCTCTCTTAATCAACAATTAATCAGCATTCTCTCTTGCTGGGCTTCAGCCTCAAGCATCTCCTCTTTGACTTTGATTTCATCACCCTGGGATTTGTAATAGAATTGATCCAACCGAATTCAATCAAGGGCCTGGTCGTTTCCATGCATGGCTCATTAATATTTAGCACCCTCTGCCCCAAGAATGACCAAATTCTCTCCTTTTCCACTAACCACCCACAGGATACTTCACTGAGATGATATGAGCCTTCCGGTTCACCTAAGATGCTCAGGCCCCAAAATGAATGCTCCGAATTCTTGCGTCTGAACATGGGGTGTAGACCTGTCTTTGGACATCTTGCAATATGTTCTTGCTGCCTCTCCCTTAATATGAAACATTCTACCTGATTCATCCTTTGAATACCCCTACTTTGGGCAACTTCCTCAAATATGAACAGCTTTAGAGTTGGGGCTCTGTGGAACGACAGTGCCACAGTTTGGCGGATGACCGGATTCCCTGGCCAAAGCTCTTTCCCATACTCAGTTATTTCATCTTTCCTCTCCTAGGGCTTCCTTACACTTTTCAGTGTCACCAGGCAGTAATCCTAAAGTACAGCAAGGTTTCCAGAAAATATAAATCACAGAAATATAGCTGTCCTCAGCTCAGCATGGTGGCTCACACCTGTAATCCCAGCACTTTGGGAGGCCAAGGTGGGCAGATCACCTGAGGTCAGGAGTTCGAGACCAGCCTGGCCAACATGGCAAAACCCCATCTCTACTAAAAAATACAAAAATTAGCCAGGTTTGGTGGCACGCACCTGTAATCCCAGCTACTTGGAAGGCTGAGGCTGGAGGATCGCTTGAACCCAAGAGGTGGAGGTTGCAATGAGCCGAGATTGCGCCATTGCACTCCAACCTGAGCAACAGAGCGAGACTCCATCTCAAATTAAAAAAAGGAATTTAGCTGTCCTCCATGGAAAGTCAAGGTAATAAAAATATTTCAAGCACATTCCAGAAACTTAATGAAGAAAAATAACTGAGTATAAGATACAACACAGAAAGTGCTCAGATCAACAAAGGACAGTGGCAAGGAGGTCACTCATTACCTTTCTGTCTTAAAATGTGCTCGCTTTTTCCTGGGGAAAGCCTTCCTCAGTCTGGTTCTTAAACTAAAAATCAGTACCATGGCTGGGCACGGTGGCTCATGCCCGTAATCCCAACACTTTGGGAGACCGAGGCAGGCAAATCACTTGAGGTCAGGAGTTCACAACCAGCCTGGCTAACATGGTCAAACTCTGTCTCTACTAAAAATGCAAAAATTAGCAGCTGGGCGCAGTGGCTCCTGCCTATAATCCCAGCAGTTTGGGAGGCCGAGGCAGGCGGATCACAAGGTCAGGAGTTCGAGACCAGCCTGGCCAATATGGTAAAACCCCGTCTCTACTAAAAATAGAAAAATTAGCTGGGCGTGGCAGTGGGCGCCTGTAGTCCCAGCTACTTGGGAGGCTGAGGCAGGAGAATCGCTTGAACCCGGGAGGCAGAGGCTGCAGTGAGCTGAGATCATGCCACTGTACTCCAGCCTGGGCAACAGAGCGCGACTGTCTCAAAAAAAAAAAAAAAAAAATTAGCTGGGCATGGTGGTGCATGCCTGTAATCCCAGCTACTTGGGAGGTTGAGGCACGAGAATCACTTAAACCTGGGAGGCAGAGGTTGCAGTGAGCCAGGATCACACCACTGTACTCCAGCCTGGGAGACAGAGCAAGACTCCATCTCAAAAAAAGAATCAGTGTTGTCTCTGTGCACGTCTCACCTCAGCAGGACTGGTTGCCCAAGGAGGCGGGACAGCCCCCAGCCCCAGCACCAGGCTCTTGTTCGTTCCCTGGTCTGCCCTCCCCTTCTTGGTGGGGGACCATCTGCCTGTCTTTCCACCTGGAAGATGTTTTCTTCTCCATTAACTCTACTGTTCTTTAGCTTTTAAGGAACAGAAGCAATGCTTGTTGTAACTATGGTTTCTAACTATACAAAACAAACCACACAGTCTTCAGGCTGCTTTGTCGTAGCCTTCACTTCCTAAACCCCTCTTTTTCTGCTCCCATCGGCATTGAAGTTAGAGAAAGGTGTCTGGAATTTTCTCCCTCCCACACTTTTGTAGGCTATTATGCAGGTTTGCTCCTAAAGAAGCCCAATGTCGGCCAGGCGCAGTGGCTCATGCCTGTAATCCCAGCACTTTGGGAGGCCAAAGGCAGGTGGATCACCTGAGGTCAGGAGTTTGAGACTAGCCTGGCCAATGTGGTGAAACCCTGTCTCTAATAAAAATACAAAAAATTAGCCAGGCGTGGTGCCAGGCACCTGTAATCCCAGCTACTTGGGAGGCTGAGGCAGGATAATTGCTAGAACCTGGGAGGCAGAGGTTGCAGTGAGCTGAGATCGCACCATTGCACTCCAGCCTAGGTAACAAGACTAAAACTCCATCTCAAAAAAAAAAAAAAAAAGCCCAGTATCTTCTCACCAGTCTGGGTCTGTTTGTTGCTTTTGCCATTACAAAAGTGCTTGCATTTAAGGAAGGGCTATGGCCGGTGCATCTGGGTGCATTTGATTTGAAATTTCACTTCGGTCTGTATTAATACTGCATTGTGTGTTAGGCGGCCCCCTTCTGGAGGAGAGCTGAGGTAAAGCATCTCTTCTGCTTTTATCAAGGGGCGATGGTCCTGCCTGCAGAGCTCCACCACCTGAGGTGGGGAGATGACCCCCACACAGCAGCAGAACTCCCGCTCTCTGGGGCTCTTGCCCCTGCTGGGCTGGACACTCATGCCCTGTCCTGCCCTGTCCTGTTCTGGTGGCCTCCCTGGACTTGGGCTGTCCCTGCCTGTCAGCATCTTCACCTGGTTTATCCTCTGGCCTCGCCACCTCATCTGTGGAATCTGTGATGCCTCCTCCTTATTCACGCTTTCAGCATTCTCCCTGCCACCCCTGTCCCTGGTGGTACACAGTCACTGTCCTTAGCACACAGCAGGAGCTCAGAAAATACTTGGATGTGTTAAAACCACTGGGCTCTGAAGAGGCTCCTGTGGCTCTCTGGCTGGGTAACATGGAAGACATCCAGCTCAGGGTTCAACCTGCCTCTCTCAGAGCCCCTGACTACTCAGAGCATGGTCCACTGCCCAGCAGCACTGGCACTCCCTGGGAGCTTGTCAGAAATGCAGATGCTCAGGCCTCCCAGAGCTGCTGGCCAGAGTCTGCACTGAACAAGATGCAGGAATTACATTTGGGAAGTGTTGATCGAGCCACCTGCTGACCATGAGGTCACCTCTGGTGGGTCGCAGTGTTTCTTCCACTCTTCAGCCCCCTTGGCAATAACATGGAAGCCATTTTGTGCTTGGCTGTGTTTGGCTCACAGGGCCACTCCTGGATGACTTAGTCTCATCCTGCCTAGAGGCAGGTAACTAGACCAGGTGACTCTGAGGGTTATTTTAGCTTCTAGTAGTTCATTATGTCCCACTACAGACACTGTCTCCTCTGATACTCATAGTCACCCACGGTGGGGACCAAGCAGGGATCCTGTCTTAGTCTATTTTGTATTGCTGTAACAGAGTACCTGAGACTGAGTAATTTATAATCAATAGAAGTTTATTTGGCTCACGGTTCTGAAGGCTGGAAGTCCAAGAACAGGGTGCCAGCATCTGGCGAGGACCTTTGTGCTGCGTCTTCCCAGCACAGGAGGCAGAAGGACAAGAGAGCATGAGGGTGAGGGGCCCAGACTTGTTTTCATCAAAAAAGCCAATCTCTCAATAGCTAACCCACTCCCGAGATAACAACATTAATGCGCTGATAAGTCATACACTCGTGAGGGCTCTGCCCTCAGAAGCTAACATCCCTTACTGGCCCCACCCTAAACACTTGCACTGGGGACTAAGTTTCTAACACAAGAACTTCAGGGAACACATTCAAATTATAGCAGATCTCTCCCACCCATTTTCCAGATGCTGGAAGTCACACCTCCCAGAGGAGCAGCACTGGGCCTGGCCTTAGGCTGCCGGCCCACCTTGCCTCTCCTGATTCTTTTCCGCTTTCCCTTCTTCGTCCCCTCATGCAGCCCCATCCACCCTCCCAGCCAAGCGAGTGAGCCAGAGCCCCACTGCATCCAGAGTCAAGGCAAAGTCCTAGTGGGTCCAGAGGAGATGAGGCTGATTTGTGACTGCCCGGCTTCAGGCACATGTTTCTTCCTGGAATACCACTTTTCTCTGGTGGGGTAGCATCTTCTGGGCAGCTGGGACCCTGCCACCCATCTGACCTCTTTCTCCTCCTGCCACAGTCAACACCAGTCACCACTCGTCCTCCTACAAGTCCAAGTCCTCCAGCAACGTGACCTCCACCAGCGGTCACTCTTCAGGGAGCTCATCTGGAGCCATCACCTACCGGCAGCAGCGGCCAGGCCCCCACTTCCAGCAGCAGCAGCCGCTCAATCTCAGTCAGGTAAGCCCCACGGCTGGCGCCCCAGGCCAGGCAGAGCCCCCATCCCCTCATCCTTCCGCTTCAGAGAGGATCACTGTGGCGGCCCCTCACCCACCTCACAGGGCTGCAGTCCTGGCCACGGGTGGCAGCACATGCCCTTGGTGACCTCTGGTGGCTTCTTCCACCACAGGTCACCCTGGGGGAAGTTGATATCACCGGTGTACAGAGAGCTGGCCCAAAGCAAAGCAACTTGTCTAATGTTACAAAGCCCTTAGTGACATGATGCTAGAGCTTAAAAATAGGATGGCCCACATATTGCTGTTTCAGCCCAGCAAAGGGTAGAGCACCGTGTCCCGGCCCTGTCGGCCTGGGACTCCAGGGACAGACCTGCATCCGACTCATTGCAGGGAGGGCCCACACACCACAGCCCCCAAGTGAAAGGAAGAGTTGTCCCAGGACCTGGAGGAAGGGGGGTGGGTTGAGGTGAAATGGGAGTGACCTGAGTTTCTGCAGGCACAGGGCTGTGTCAAGGGCTCTTCATCAGGCCTGACTCACACGGTGGACTCAGGGCCCCTGTTTCTCTAGAAACAAGATGAGATAAATGGGGTGTTTGTGTTCAGAGCTTCTCAGCTGAAGTGCTGCCCAGGTCATCAGTGGAGCCTGTGTCTCTGTCACGTGACTTAGGTTCTCCAGGTAGGACAGGGCTATTTTATTTGGACTGACAGAACCTTGGACAGCGATGCCTCTGAGAGCCAACCCTTTTTTTTTTTTTTTTTTTTTTTTAAAGACAGGGTCTTTTTCTGTCACCCAGGCTCAAGTGCAGTAGCACAGTCATGGCTCTCACTGCAGCCTCTGCCTCCTGCCTCAAGTAATCCTCCCACCTTAGCCTCCCGAGTAGCTGAGACTACAGGCATGAGCCACCACACCTAGCTAATTTTCAAAATTTTTTGTAGAGATGCTGTGAGAGCCAACAATTTTGAGAACAAGATTTTACAGTGAGTGAGAAAGCAATTGCTGCTCAAAGAGTGTGTCCTGGCCGGGTGCGGTGGCTCACTCCTGTAGTCCCAGCTTCTCGGCAGCCCAAGGTGGGGGGGATCATTCTAGGCCAGGAGTTCAAGGCTGCAGTGAGCTAGGTTCATGCCACTGCACTCCAACCTGGGGCATCCTGATAATGCCACAGCTTCTATGTGTCCTTGGGAGAAATATTTTCTCCTGTAACTTTGCAGCTGGCTTTATCGTGTATCACCCCAGCCTGGTGAGTGGCAGGCCAAGTCGGGACTTTCTCAGTCCAAGTGATTTTTTTTTTTTTTTTTTTTTTTGAGACAGAGTCTCACTCTGTCACCCAGGCTGGAGTGCACTTGTGTGATCTCAGCTCACTGCAACGTCTACCTCCGAGGTTCAAGTGATTCTCGTGCCTCAGCCCACCGAGTAGCTGGGACTACAGGCAAGGCTCATGCCACCATGCCCGGCTAATTTTTTTGTATTTTAATAGAGACGGGGTTTCGCCATATTGGCCAGGCTAGTCTCGAACTCCTGACCTCAGGTGATCCGCCCACCTCTGCATCCCAAAGTGCTGGGATTACAGGCATGAGCCACCACGCCGGGTCCCAAGTAAATTTTTACTTTCTCAACACACAGAGGGAAGCCCTTTCTGTCACTTCTGGCGTCTTTCCCTTCTCTTCCTCCTTCCTGCCCTCCTGCCCCTCCTCCCATTCCTTCCTCCCCATGTGTCAGCCCCTGACGTCTCTCTTGGTGCCTCTCCTCCCCAGGCTCAGCAGCACATCACCGCGGACCGCACTGGGAGCCACCGACGGCAGCAGGCCTATATCACTCCCACCATGGCCCAGGCTCCCTACTCCTTCCCGCACAACAGCCCCAGCCACGGCACTGTCCACCCCCACCTGGCTGCAGCCGCCGCCGCCGCCCACCTCCCCACCCAGCCTCACCTCTACACCTACACCGCGCCTGCGGCCCTGGGCTCCACCGGCACCGTGGCCCACCTGGTGGCCTCGCAAGGCTCGGCGCGCCACACCGTTCAGCACACTGCCTACCCAGCCAGCATCGTCCACCAGGTCCCCGTGAGCATGGGCCCCCGGGTCCTGCCCTCACCCACCATCCACCCGAGTCAGTATCCAGCCCAGTTTGCCCACCAGACCTACATCAGCGCCTCGCCAGCCTCCACCGTCTACACTGGATACCCACTGAGCCCCGCCAAGGTCAACCAGTACCCTTACATATAAACACTGGAGGGGAGGGAGGGAGGGAGGGAGAGAATGGCCCGAGGGAGGAGGGAGAGAAGGAGGGAGGCGCTCCTGGGACCGTGGGCGCTGGCCTTTTATACTGAAGATGCCGCACACAAACAATGCAAAAGGGGTAGGGGCGGGGGGCAGGGGGACGGGACGGGACACCAGTGAAACTTGAACCGGGAAGTGGGAGGACGTAGAGCAGAGAAGAGAACATTTTTAAGAGGAAGGGATTATAGAGGGTGGGAAATCTATGGTTTTTATTTTAAAAAAGAAAAAGGAAAAAAAAAAGTCAATAACAAAAAACACAGCTCAAGAACCCATTCTACGCCAAACTGGAAAGGAGAAGAGAGCAACAGGAAGATTCCAGAAGCGGGGGGCCCCAGTTTTTGAAGAACTTTATGAACTTTTCAAAGATTATTTTCATATGGCAGCAAGTGATACGGAAGACTTTGCTGTCAGGGACACCTGATATGGAAATCAAATAGATTTTTAATTAATTGAACATAAGATTTAGGGATTTTTCCAGAACTCGAAAGGGTCAACAGCTCTCCAGAACGTCAGGCTGCAGCCTGAGGAGGCTGATGTTTGGAGCTGGTGTGGGGTTGGCGAGGCTGAGTCCAGGCTCCCTAGTCAGGAAAGACGGGGAACGCCAGGCTGCTGGAAGGCCCCCGGGGGCGCGGGGCGGGTTTTCTTTTTCTGAGCACTCTGGATAAATCCCTAAGCAATGTTGTTCCTCAAATGTCATTAATAATGTGTGTTGCAAACTTTAGATTTTTTTTTTCTTTTCTGAAAATGTATTTTCTCTTTGAGTCCACCCCTAGTCGCATAGCGTAGGGCTAGCGGTCGTCACGGACACCCTAGTAGAATGTAGCACTCAGCACCCTTGTCTCCTACCTTGTGTTCAACTCCAATGATACCAATAGAATATTCCTCAATGTAATTGCACAAAAAAAAAGCGATATAACATAGGCATGTAACCAATGTGGCGGTGCAGGTGTGCGGGTGAGCGAGCGCGTGTGAGTGTGCACGCACCGCCCTCCCCGGGTGGCCCTCGGCGCCGCCACCCTAGCTGGCGCAGTCTTGACACTGCATCCTTCCCTCCTAGTGCCTTACCGAGCGACAGACGCGGCGTGAGGGTTTACTTCCACTGGTACTCCAAGAAACTGAGGCTAGTCAGACACAATCTCAGCTCTTCTGTTGTGCTGTTGTAACAGTTTACTCTGGCCTTTTTTTTTTTTTTTCTTTTTAAAATGTTAATGCCCATTGTCTTTCCTGGGCTGTTTGCTAGCGGAAGGATGCCAGGGAAGCTGGCAGGAGCTAGGAGAGAGTCCGTGGATCTTGAAAGAAATATGGGAGACAGATGCCTGGCAGGTGCGTCTGGAGATGGGGACAGCGGGAGTTGAGTTGTGGTAGTAGTTGAGTTGTACTTTGTGGGCGGAGGCCCAGAGAGACTCCCCACCCTTCACCCCTGCCCCACTCTGTCCCCAGCTCTGCCATTTGTGAGGCCAGAGGTTTCGGGACTGTTGGCCTTGCCAGGCAGCTGTCTCCCGCCCCAGGCAGCACCCCCTAGTCCCTCCCACGGTGAGAGCCTGGAGCTCTCAGCCTTGCATGGGACTCCACTCTCTCCTACGACTCCCTGGGCTGTTTTGCTCTAACGATCTTGCCAGATCCCTCCCTCTGTAGACAACCACCAACCTCTGTTTGCTGTTGAATTCTCTCCTCACATTACCCAGGTCTGCTCAAGACATGATTTTGGTTTTGGTTTCCAAGGGTTCTAGTGGGCAGAAGGTTGGAGGGACACTTATGAGGGTGACCGGGGGTCTGACGCTGCACTTTGGAAAAATTCACACAGTTAAATTTCCAAAGAAATCTGCCCTTTGCCCTCTTTGCACCTTTGACACATTCTGGAAGTTTTCTCAGGCTTTGGACACTGCTGGGGATGGAGGTGTGGAGAGGTGGGGAGTTCTCTGTCTTCATAGTAAATAACTCTGAAATATGTGAATGTGATTGGCAGGAGAATCTGGCCAAGGATGGGGCCGAAAAGGTGGTTCTAATTGTTTGCTTCTGATGTTGAGTCCTTAGCTGACCCCACAGGCAGGTTTCCAAGGTGCAAAGAGATCTTTCCCGAGTCAGCGGCCCCATCCTTATCCTCCCGCCCTTTACTTCCTCACTCTGCAGTCTCCCTCAAGGATCTACTGTGAAAGGTGTGTTTGTAGTGATATCCAACTAACTCAGTAACGAAGCCGTTACTTAGCTCTTAGCTGTGAAATAACTCTGGAAACTTCCCCACCCCAACCATAAATTCTTACTTACAAAGAAATAGGTCCCCAAACTGGAAACAGCTTAGTCCAGCGAGAAGGAAGGGCACCATGACTGCTCGATGCTGGGCACAGCTGGGCCGTCTTGCCAAGTGCCGCTGGAGGCTGAGCAGGCAAGAGGCCTACAGCAAGGAGATGCCCTCCCCTCAGGCCATTGTCAATACCATCTTTATCTGGAGGTGGGGAAGTGCAACCCTCTGAGACAGCAGGACAATGGTCAGTTCAGAGAGGGTGAGGGCAGCAAAGGTTTAGAGGACACAGAAGCCAGAGGACCCCCTGCTCCACAGCTGGGTCAGCCTGGAAAATCCGTCTGTTAGGGACTTTTTGGCAGCCAGATGGCAGCAGTAGCCCATTAGGTCTCATCCCGAGTTCCAAGTCGTGGCTGCAAATGAGCCTCAGTTCGCCTTATTGGAGAGCACCCCCAGACTCCAGGGCACAGTTCACTTCCAGCCCTTTCTAGATCTGATCTTTTAGGGGGAAAGACAGCTTAAAATGTTCTTTTTGTTTTAAAGAAAATTCTTCTGTCTGCTTAAGTTGGAGGCTACTTTCACCTGACGTTTTCTTTCCTTTTATTCTTCCAGATCAGGAATGAAATTTCCATGCTGCTCATAAAGATAATATTGTACTAATTATTTTTATTACCATTGTAATTATGATCATTATGTTGATATTTTAGTCAGGGTTTTACATGCACGTTTATTCCAAGTATCTTTGTGTTTTCTCTTTAATATTTAAACTTCTTCTCTCTGTGAGTATATGAGTAGACTGGAGGGACATCCAGATGTCCAGTTTTGTCAGGCGAAAAAAAAAGGAAAGACTTAAGAAGTAGGAAAATAGTTTCTGTCATCTCTATCCCACCAAGAGCCGTCAAGAAAGATCCACCGCAGAACAAAAGTTTAAAGAAGAATCAAAGCCTTGATTGGGCTTCTGACAACATGGTCACCATCCAGGTTGTCATTTTCTAGATCCTAGCGAGCTGGGATGCGATGTCAGGTGGCATCTCGTGGGCTCGGGGAATGCTGAGTCACTGACTATCCAGCCCTTAGCTGGCTTCTCTCCCACATCCTCAGAGTTCTCCTGTGCTTCTGAAATCTGTTAACTAAATCTTTGGCTTGCCTCTGATATTTAAGCAAGAAAATTCCCTCCCAGAGGTGACCCCAGCCGCTTCCCCACACATCCACCCTTTTCCCATCTGCGCACCTGGGGCGTGGCTTAGATTCTTCACTGCAGAAACATTTGCCCCCTCCCAGAAGCTGCTGGGCACAGTGAGGTGGTGTAAGAGTGACTGGCAGGTGGTACCTCCCCCAGGAAATTTCACCACACCACCCAGTTCCTCAGCCTGCCCCCTCCCCCTGTGATGCATGCTCCCAGCACCCAATTCTGGCCAGCTGGAAGTGGGTGGAAGGATGGCAAGAAGCCAGAGAAACCCTGAACAAAGCTGGGTGGCTGCTCAGGCATCACAAGTTATGCCCCCTCTGAAAGTGGGCTCCGGCCACATCCTCAGTGCACTGTGCTGTGTGTGCTGGGTGCTCACATGCTGTCCGCAGACCCACAAAGTGCTAGGCCCCAGATGAAGAAAGGGGTGAAATAGCCAGCTTCACCAAAGGGAAGGGAAGGGAAGTATTGGGCGATGCCAGCCCCACAGATGCTCAGCAAACATTAGTGCACATCCTCCTAGTCCTCACCCGATGGCCTCCTCTACCCCATGCATGGAGCTGCCACATCAGAAGCCCCAGGAGAAGCTCCGTGCTGGAGAGGCCAGCTCCCTGAAAGCCCAGTTGCATACCTGGCCAAATCTGCCATGTGGTCACCTTGGCAAATAGGCTGCTGTCACTAGGACCAAGCTCTCAAGCAGAGGGATGCCAATCTAGTCCTTACTTAGCCCACAAATCATCTAGCGCATCCTCTAGTCTTTCATGGGCTTCCTCCTTCCCTTTTGAAGAAACATTGTTCAGAGGAAGAGGGGAAGATTTGAAATATCAGGTCATGGAGGAGTGTTTAATTGGAGCCTGGTGAACCGCAGGGCGATTTGCTTCTGCTCACTGGGTTCTGACGGGCCCGTCTGGACGTGGGCCCCCATGTCTCTGTGCTTAGGGCCTCTTCATGATGTTTTGGATGTTTCCAAGGGAAGTGGGTGAGCAGATCAAGGGGGTGGGAGAGTCAAGGCTTGATGCCAATTAATACTGTGAAGTGGAGCGTGCGGTCAGTGGAATTCAGAGGAAAAAGAAGGGTTGGAGCAAAGCGGCATTCATCTCCTGGACTGTTAGCCTTTCTAGTCTTCCTGGTGGCTGAGGTGTTTGCAGGCTGGGGAAGCCAGCTGACCTTTGTCCTCTTCAACCTGGAAGACTCAGCCTGCCCGACACAACGTGTGAGACGAATGGACGTCAGGAAGGGAAGGGGAGATTAGCCCAACTGCCGACAGAACGATTTCCCTTGGTTGGACCTTGGGAATGGCAAACACTCATATTGGAACAAGCTTGGGGTGGAAGATTTAGGCCGTGTGAGCGTGTGTGAGTGAGTGGAACAAACTTTCTTGGAAACTGGAGGGAGGAGATGAGGAGGCTTCGGGAAGTATTACTGATGGCTTATGGTTGAGAGAGCGACATGGGGCCCCAGCTCGCCCCAGCTTTCATCCCAGGTTTTCTGTCTGATGCTGAGGGCAGGGTGGGGTGTGGGACCACCACTCTTGCTGGCCTGTCAGGTAGCCACTAGGACAGAAAATGGAAAGAAGGAAATGACTCAGTGCTCTCAACTAGCAGAGAGAATTCAAGAGAGGTGAGGGTTCCTTCCGCAGGCAGCCTGGGACTCCACAGCGCCAGCAGGAGTGACTTTGCCACGAGACATTCCAGCCCAAGGGACTTTGCAGGCTTCATTCCCTGTCTGTGTCTTTTCCTTCTGATGTGTTTTACAGATTTCTGACGGGGAAGCTTCAAACTTGAGCAGGCCAGAGATGTCCTTACCAAATTGGAAAGGAAGGTGAAGCTGTTCCTTTCTTTAGCCAAAGAACCCTTCTCAAAGATGCCTCCAGAGATGGACAAAATGGCCTTCCCCTCCTTTCTTTCCAGGCAATAATGACATCATTAGTGATGCAATTCTGTTTGTCTTTCTCTTTCCTCTCCTTTTTCTTAAAAAAAAAAAAATTGTATTTGTTTCAAAACTGTGCTATTCTTTTAAGAGTGGAGGAGACCCCTTGGATGCTGCTGCTACTGGGAGACAAGGAGCTGTACCAATAGGTGGGCCTGACTAATCCCGGGCCACCATGGGAGCGAGCAAAGCAGAGCTGCCAGGAGTTCAGCTGCATCAGGGACGTAGAGCATGTGGGGGCTGGGCTCGGAATAGCAGTACTTTTCCACTTTGATGCCTTAGAACTCTTACTTCTCATCTCCACAGACCAGACTCAGTAAAATCTCAGGCCACTAGAGAATGGAAGGCGGTGAAACAGGATTTAAATGCAAAAGAAACGTATTGGAGGCTTTTGGCACCATGGCTCACTAGAGGGACCCAGCATAGTAGAGGTTTCTCGTGTCTTTGTTGCAGCTTCCGAAAAGTTCAAAAAAGAACTCCAGGCCGTTCTTTGCTCAGACCCAGTGAGAGTTTGTGGAGAAGTGCCCCCTGCAGGTCTCCTGTCCCAGAACACCAGCACCAGAGGGGGTCTTCCTGATGTCCCCTGCTGGACTTGCCCAAGCCTGGGAGCCCCTCATCTCAGATCCCTGTGCTGAACATGGCACCGACTGTCCCTTATTTGTTAAAATTTGCAGTATCTCTCAAGTAAATAATAGCCAGCATTTGTTGAATACTTTCACGACTCCCGGGCCAAGGCCTTTATGAGCACTGTCTCAAGGGGCCCCCACAGCCACCCCACAGGGAGGCGGATAACAGCCCCCATTTATAGATAAGGGAGCTGACCAGATGCTCCGAGAAGTGGCAGGTGTTGAAGGAAGGATAAAGCAGTGATGGGCCAGAATTCCCAAGGTGCCCTTCCTGAGATGTGATTTTTAATCTTTTAACTTTTTAAATTAATAGCAATGCGTGGCCTCATATTTCTATGAACCATTTAGTGATACTCCCGCTTCCTGCATGCCACACACTGTGTCGGGAATTGCTCATGGGTCGTCCTGTTTCATCTTTTCAGCAGCCCTGTGAGATCGGCAATATTAGTCCCCCTGCAGCCGAGGAAACTGGCCAGAGCCACACAGCTCATGAGGGGCAAGGAGGGCTTGAACCTGAGTCTGCCCAGCTCCAGAACTGAGCTTGCAGCCATTGGCTGCAGCTGTCTCCTGCATGTCTGAGCAAAGAAAGGCCTTTACACAGCATCACCCTGTGCCATCCCGTGCACTGTGGGACTCAGCTGAAGGACTGTGCAAAGAGGGGGCTCCTGAGTTGGATTTAGGCAAAAGGGGCAGAATTAGTTTGATTTTGAGAGCAAATCTCTGGAGAGTTTCTTTTGATTCATAGTAGAATTCCTTTTAGATTTCTTTCCAGCATACCAACTAGCTTTAGTAGTGCTGCTACAACCAGCTCTTATAAGTAAGAGTGAAAAAGAAGTATTCTTTTCTTCTTTAAAAAATAATTTTTTCTTGCTTATAGTTAATTCTAGAAAGGCAATACTAAAGGTATATATTTTTTTCAAAATGCTATTTTTTACTGCACTTGATAATTATCCTGACAGCTCTGATCTCTGTGATAGATTCACTCTTCAGCTCTGGGCAGAACCAGAGGCAGGGTTCACACCAAATTTGTAAATACCATATGTGGGTCTGGTGTCCAGGAACTTTTTTCTTTCTGTTAAAAAAGAAAAAAAAAAGAAAAAGAAAAAAAAAAAGAAGTAGAGGTGGAAGAAAGACAAGACTTAGAGGAACAAAAGAACGTTTTCTGTTGAGATAGATACTCTTCTCAAAGAAATAGCAACAATTGTATAAACAGGAAAACCAGCCAGCTTTCATGATAAAAGGAAGGAGTGTCTCTTGCCCTGGTATGAGATTAACAGAAATACAGATGCATTTTTGTTTTGGTTGAAAGATGGTGATAATTTAGAAATGCTTAGGACTAGATTTTTAATTTTTTAAAAGAACTATTATCATTTATTATGAAATATTTTTCAGTTGTTTTCAGTGGGTTTCTTGTTCCTTTTTTTGTTTAAAACCTTCTTTGTTGACTGGCTCCAGGCTTGTTTGCCTAAATTCTTAGGTAGTTTACACAAGTTCTAGAATCTTTTAGAACTTTAACTCCATTGGAAGCAAACCCAACTAATCGGAGTTTGAAATCCTGGTTGGTTTCAATAGGTATTCTGGAATTCTGGCAGAACACCTAAAGATTTTTTTTAGAAGGTTTTAGATACATTATCTTACACAAACTGTGACCTAATGGCAATAATTACCTCAAATGTGGGCATTCATCCTGGTTTTAGCCTTTTTTGAAATCATGTAGCCAGCTTGATCTTGGAATTTAAAGACTATGAATTCTCTGTGGGCTGAAAATAATGATTACTTCATACCCCGGTCATCGTTGCTTAAGTGAATTCTGAAAATAGCTCATCTTTACAACAAAAATGAAACCAAGGAAGAGATTATTCTTTGTGTGTTGTACTCAAATGTGATGTTCAAATGCACCTGTTAAGTATATATGTTTTTAGCTACTGTAAAATGCTGTTAGCCTTCTAAGCTATCAAGAGAGTCACATTTTAAATGAGTAAACTAAACTATTGACTGTGGATACTTAAGCATATTTCTGGCTACGTTTTATAGTTAAAGTGTTTTATAGTTTACATTTAGACTGGTACTTTTTAAAGAAAAGTTCTGTTTATAACTGACATCTGCAAACCCCAGCGAATGCCTCTTAGTTGCAGGCTGCGTCTCCCCCAAGGCAGGTGTGTTGTCCCAGACTCTTCTGTAGTCCAGCATGTGCACTGCCCTCCGGATTATTAGTTTCCATGTGAACTCGAGAGAACATGAAAGGCAATCCAGATGGAGGGAGAAGGTGTGAGTCCGCAGCCCGGGCCAGATGCGAAGGTCTCATGCATGTCATCTAAACACTTGAGTTCAAGGCCTTCTCTCTGACATCTTGGAAAAGTCATTGAGAACAGTTAACCTGGTTCATTGATTTTTGTCTTGATTTGAATATTTAACTTATTAATAGATCCACTGATTTCCAGGCACCAGGCAGTAGAAGAGACTGGGATTCAGGTGACCATGAAGGCGCAGCTGCTACTTCTGGGCCCGGGGTGATATTTTGATCAGCGCTTTGTAGGGGAGGACCATTTACCCCTATTCCCATGGTCGCTGGCTGGGTTTTCCATATATCTGCTGTCATTTATTCGTTTTCCCCTTGAAAGCAAAATCAGTGTAAAAGGCTATGTTTACGTTTTACTTATTGTCCAGCTTAGACTCAAAGCCTAGTTCGGTGGGAGGGGGACCTTAGCATCCTCTCAGAGATGGTCAGGGCTGAGCAGGAGAAGAAGGCGGAGACAGAGGGGCAGCTCAGCCTGGTCCTTTGAGACCTACTCTAAACAGACATCGTGTTTGGAACGAGAGAGATGCTTTGAGATGGGAATGGGCCCCACTGTCACGCAGAAACAGACTGGGGGCATGGCAGTTTCCCTGAGTCTTGGTTTCTTTTGCTTTCTCTTGTGCCACCACCAAACTGCAGAGGACCTGCTGTGACCAAAAGGGCATTCCTTTAGCAGATAAGACCTTGAAAACTGCAAAACACCTGGGACCAGGGAGCTTTTAAAAAATACAAAAAATATACCACTTTTGCTTTTTCCCTGTGAACTGCATTGACAGTGTGTTCTTACGACAGTCTTTTGATAGAAATGTTACCGTAAAATAGTTTTCATCTCACCCCTCCTAATCATACTCCCACTTTCCTGTTTGTGTGGTGGTGGTGGTGTTTTTTCCTTTACATGAATTAACCAAATGAATTTTGTGTCATTGTTTTTAGGGCTTATATTTTTAAAACATAGAAATTGCCTTTTTGTTCATTTGAAAAGTAAGTATGTTGTATCTGAAAAAGGGCTCTGCCTCTGCTCTCCCTAGCTTCCTTGTAACCAATCTCCAATGAATCTCTCCTGGCACTGCCCCCTTCCTTATATAGGGTCACTGTCCCCAGGGCCACCTCTGCCTCCACCCTGCTGTCACCACTGCCCCGGGCCAAGGCACCCAGGACTCCCAGAAAGCGCGAGAGCCAGCAAGAAGGCCCCAGTCAGCCTTGAGACTGGTGGTCAGAACTCCCTGTCAAGAGTCGCCTGCTGGGCTGAAGGGGCAACAGATTGTCATTGTTGAAATTGTTTGGCTCAGGTTATAAGGAGGAACTTGGGAAGTAGAAAGTGACTTGACCATGCACATCCCTGGTAGCTTCCTGTAACTAATGAACAGAGAGCGCACCCCCACCCCGCCCTGTCCTGCCCCACCCGGTACCCGGGCAGATGTTCCCGTCTGCACTGCCGTGAGTCAGTCGGTCCCCCGTTTTGGCTCTCCTCCCTTTTGTGTTCCTGCTCACTTCAAGCTTCTTCCATGGACTTTCCAGGGCACAGTCATCTCTGGCCCCCAAATCATCTCTTCATCCTCTTTGTGTGCATTTTTTTAACCAAATGAAATAGACCAGAAAGTCATGCTTTGGGGCAGCAGAATTTCTAGTTTAGTAGAATCACTGTATAGAGATAGATATTGATATATATGTTTGTGTATATATATCAAACCAAATTTGATAGGAGAAGTATAGCTTTACGGATGAGGAGGAGGAAGAGCTCTTTAGAGGTCGGAGTTAGCACTGGTGTCTTGGACGTGCATGGGCCTTGTCCCAGGCCACTCCGCACACATGGGGCTGAGGCGTGGCACCAGGCCCTTGTCATCCACCTCACCATGGCAGAGCCAGCGGGCCCTGTAGGGTGCCCCTGCTCTCACTGGGTCCCAGCTTCAAGCGCATCGGTGGGTGACGGGGGCAACAAATCAGAGTGACTGGAATTTTCCATCCCGTTTTGCTTTGACCACATGTATTGAGCTGCAGCCTCTGATATTCTATCACATTTCCAAAAATGGTATCCATTAGGATAGAAAGAGAACGGATCTGTAGAAATGTTTACCTTTCAACTGCCCATGAATTCAGGACACTGGATAGAAAGACTCACTCCCCAAAATGAGAACAGGGAAGAGGAGACCTGGTGACACTAAGTCACCAGGTCCAAGGAACATGGCTCCCTCCCCAGGGTCATCTCACCTAGATCTTTCTCTCCCAGGTCATCTCAGCTCAATCTCAATAACCCTATGAAAGCCCTGGTCTGTTGTGTTCCTTCACCGTACGGTTTCTGTAATAAAAAGTGTTAATCCATGTTAATCTGTGTGAAAATTATTGCGTGCAACAGTATTTTCTCGTGTACCTCTTTTTCCTATGTGAATTGTCCCTCTTTTTTATTTATAAATGTCTACTTTTGTTTTTTTAAAGACAAACCAATGTGTTGTAGACCTATATGTAACCTATTCCTTAGTCTCATATTATAGGTATGTTATAAGAATGGATATTTTACCTGGCTTTAGAATGTTTTACAAGAAAACTAATTCTTAACTGATCAAGTCCTTGCTACTAAAATGCTTGTGTTTTTCATCATGACGTCGTGTGCTTCTAAATTAATCATTTTCGTTGTAGAAAAATGGAGTGAATTTATATTAGTCTTGGAAACTAATAATAGCATTGTAAATCTATGAGATGATTTTAACAGAAAAAATATAGAAGAATATAGTTATTTTAATTGTAATATTACTAACTGTAGGGTGAGAAAAAGGGGGGTCCCATTGTGGTGAACTATGTTATAGCTTGTTACTCACAGTTTCTTTTTGATCATTTTTTCGGTCTCCGAGGTGAAACGACTTATTAATTAAAATTTGTAAACTCACATATGCATATTGTATATGTGTAGAAATGTAATCACACTTTGTCTTGGAATTACATTAAACTGTTTGAAATCACTGTACACCTGCCTGGCATGCTTATTTATCCTGGAACCAGACCTGTCATAAGAGTGAAGAGTTTATTGTTACAAGTAATGTATTTTGGGTTGGTTTGTTTATTGAGACGGAATTTTGCTCTTGTTGCCCAGGCTGGAGTGCAATGGCACGATCCCGGCTCACTGCAACCTCCACCTCCCAGGTTCAAGCAATTCTCTTGCCTCAGCCTCCCAAGTAGCTGGATTTACAGGCATGCGTTACCATGCCTGGCTAATTTTGTATTTTTAGTAAAGACGGGGTTTCTCCATTTTTGGTCAAGCTGGTCTTGAACTCCCAACCTCAGGTGATCCACCTACCTCGGCCTCCCAAAGTGCTGGGATTACAGGCGTGAGCCACTGTGCCCAGCCGAGATTATTTAATGGCTCTGGAAATGTGTAGAAGCCACCACTGCATTGAAAATTTGCAGAGAGAGGGAGGGCCTTGAACTCATGTTAGTACCAATTCCCATGCAGCTGAGTGGGGCTAAGAGTCTCCCAGCTTCCTACTGCCTCTTCCAAGCCATTTCAGCCCCATCTGCTCCCAATCTCTGTCCCTGACACCTAAGGTGTGGCTGTCACCTGCTGTCCTGGAAGCTTTCCAACATGCATCCCGGATCCTCCGCACCCAGGCCCTGCCGTCTCACCAGACACCATCAGCACCCGCAGCCTCGTGGCTTGCTAACCCATCACCAGGGCTCTTGTCACTCTGCACCTGTGCTCCACAGCCCCATCCAGGCTCTGTGCCTGCAGCAGCTCCACCTCAGCAAGCCTAAGAAACTCCACATCCTGCTGGGACTGGGGTTTCCCAGCCTTCTGACACTCTTTTTGTCTTAAATTATGGTAAAATATACATAATATAAAATTACCATTTTAACATTTTTAAGTGGACTGCTAGCAACCTTAAATACATTCACATTATTATATAGCCGTCACCACTATTTCCAGAATTTTTTCCTCATCCCAAACACAAGTTCTGTCCCCATTAGCAACTCCCCATTTCTCCCTCCACCCAGCCCCTAGCAACCACCCTTCTACTCTGTCTCCATGAGTTTGCCTATTCTAGATATTTCATGTACGTAGAATCATATATTTGTCCTTTTGTGTCTGGCTTATCTCACTTAGCATAATGTTTTTAAGGTTCATTCATGTTACGGCATACCTCAGAATTCCATTATTTTTCATGGCCAAATAATATTCCATTGTATGGAGAGATCACATTTGGCTGATCCATTTATCTGTTGATGGACATTTGAGTTGCTTCCACCTTTTGGCTGTTGTGCCAATGCTGCTGTGAACATTGGTGGGCAAAAGATCTGTTCAAATCCCTGCTTTCTATTCTTCTGGGAGCGTACCCACAAGGGAATTGCTGGATCGTACAGCAATTTTAAGATTAACTCTTTGAGGTCCTATCATTCTGTTCCCCATAGCAGCTGTACCATTTCACAGTCCCACCAGCAATGCACAAGGGGCCCTGTTTCTCTACCCAGCACTCATCCTGGCTTCCATTTCCAGGATTTTCAAGTCTGAGGAGCTCTGGGTTCCAAGCCCTCAGTCTTCTGTGCCTCTAGGTTGGCCAGGCTAAACTCCACAGCCTTTCACTCCACCCACCTTCTCCCCCACACCCGCAACTCACCGCCTTTTGCCTCTGCCACACCCCCTCACAATGGCTCAGTGACTCTGCCGTCCACCTCTGCTCCGAGGGCTACTGGGGAGGACCACCAAGCCCTGAAAACGAACGACCTCCAGCCTCGCTAGGCCTTCTGTTCCAGCAGCAACTTCTGTGGCTAATGGGAAACACCAATCTCTCCAGGCCCTGAGCCCCACTCTCATGAGACCTCTACTCCCCAGGCAACCCAAAGAGGTTCAGGCTGCTGGACAGAGTGCTCTCATCCCCCTCCTCCAGTCCCAGCGGCATCCGCCTTGCTGCCTCGGATCCCTTCAGCCCCAGGGGAGAAAGTCCCTGTGCTTCCCCCGTCCTTTCCTGTCTCCCCAGGGCTCTTTCTCCTTCAAACGTCTCCTCCTTCTTTCAGACCTTCAGCCGTGCTCCCAAATGTCCTTCAAGAAGCAGCCTGAGTCCCCTCTCTAGGGAGCTTGCCCTAACGCTCCTGACTGAGGCAGGCAGCCCCGGTCTCGGTTCCCAGCGCCTTGTACATTGTTCCTCATTAGACCACACTGTCAACATTGTTTCCCTTATTTTCCTTCCCCACAAAACCCTAACATTCTTTCAGGTAAAGATCTGTCTTTCATCTGCCTCCGGGGCATCTATTACAATGCCAGGCACAGAGTGTGTGGTCAAGGCATCTTCAGGTGAATGAACACACCCCTCAGCCACCTTCATCCAACCCCCAACCCACCTTTCCAGTCTCCAAATTCAGCATCTCCCAGAACTCCAGTAATACAAACAAAACCCTGAATGTGGCCCACACTTCAACTCAGATTAAATTCAACTCAGCTAAAATGTAAACTATGTGAAATCCACGCAACACATTTGGACAAAGCTTCAGAATTCTTCCATCATGCATTTTGTCATTTTTACGACAAATGCACTGAAAGGAATCACATCATGTGGAAACGGAAAGGGAAGTAGATTCTGCACACCAGTGAGGTATGAGTGGGCCAGGCCGGTGCGGGGTTGGGGGGATCACCTGAGGTCAGGAATTCGAGACCAGCCTGGCCAACATGGTGAAACCCTGTCTGTACTGAAAATATAAAAATTAGCCAGGTGTAGTAGCGCATTCCTATAATCCCAGCTACTCGGGAGGCTGAGGCAGGAGAATGGCTTGAACCCAAGAGGTGGATATTGCAGTGAGCCAAGATCGTGCCAGACTCTGTCTCAAAAACAAAAACAAAAACAAAAAAGAGATAAGAGTGGGTCAAAGGGGAAGGCAGTGTAGCTGTATCCAAGGAGCTCACATCCGTGCA
The DNA here is from genome assembly GCF_043159975.1 of Macaca nemestrina. Classification (NCBI taxonomy): domain Eukaryota; kingdom Metazoa; phylum Chordata; class Mammalia; order Primates; family Cercopithecidae; genus Macaca; species Macaca nemestrina. Next base: position 19,440,762 of record NC_092128.1, read on the forward strand.
CCGCAAAGTTGTTTAAGTCTAAAATGAAAAGATACACTTACTGTTGTCAATATTTCCCTTAAGCATATTTAATATTGGGGTAATAAAATTGATAAGCTGCTTACCTGCCAAGGCGGCCCCTAGAGAAAGACCAAGTAAACAAGTAAATGGCGCCCTCATTTGGCATCCAGGTTGTGGTGGTCCCTGTTGCGGCTTTGGCTCTAGACGGGATGCTCCTGCATCGCAGACCCTTCCTTGCTTTTAGGGCACATGGCTGGGTTTCAACAGCTATGCCCTAGCCTGTTCCAAACAAGTGTAAAGTTTTTTTTATGACAGTCTAGCTTATATATGTTTTCTAACCGTTTACTAAAATAGGTAACTTGAAGCAAATATTAAGTATAAAAGCAGAGCATACATTAAGAGCAAAGTGTAGATGTAACACTATTAGGGTTGAATATCCTCATGTCTCTTAACTTTCATTTTCAGTCCTTCCTTTTTGCCAGCATTCAGCTTTAAAGAATGAATCTGTGCCACGCGCGGTAACTCACGCCTGTAATCTCAGTTACTTGAACCTAGGAGACAGATGTTGCGGTGAGCCCAGATCATGCCATTGCACTCCAGCCTTGGGCAACAAAGCGAGACTCTGTCTCAAAAACAAAAGGAATCTGGGACTCTTTCTTTCACCCACCTCACACATTTTATATCCAACTTGGACCACACAAACTTCCTCTTAGGAAATTTATTTCCTTCATGACTTCCCATACACTGTCTTGCACTACTTGAAGATGAAAAACATCCACTGTTCAGCATCAACCCCAACCCTCATTCTATACGGAAGAAACCGATAGCTAGAAACTAGACATTTCATCCAGTGTTGTGAGACCATCAATTCCATTTTGTAAATGCTTGTTGTCCATGTACGGAGATCTCTAGGTCTATGGTCTCTTCTACAGGGTCACTCCTCATTTGCTGCCACTTCTAAAGCAATGCTAGATTACAGGTAACCTTGAAAAGGACCACTTGATGTCCACTTTCATGTCCTCATATATATTCTATTTCTTTTTTGTTTGCTTGGTTGGTTTGGTTTGGTTTTTTTGTTTTTTTTTTTTTTTTTTTTTTTTGAGATAGAATCTTTCTCTGTCACCAGGCTGGAGTACAGTGGCGTGATCTCGGCTCACTGCAATCTCTGCCTCCCAGGTTCAAATGATTCTCCTGCCTCAGCCTCCTGAGTAGCTGGGATTACAGGCATGCACCACCACACCCAGCTAATTTTTTGGATTTTTAGTGGAGACAGGGTTTCACCATGTTGGCCAGGATGGTCTTGATCTCCTGACCTCGTGATCCGCCTGCCTTGGCCTCCCAAAGTGCTGGGCATGAGCCACCACGCCCAACCTCATTACTTCTATTTAACATTTTTTATAGAAGTTAAAAAAAAAATACAACAAAACACAAGATTGTATAATATGAAACACCATATAATAAAAATATTGAAAAGGGAGAAGTAAAACTGTCTTCATTCAGAGAAAACATGATTGCATACAAAATCCTAACCAATCTACATAAAAACCTACTAGAGTTAGCAAGTCAATCTGGCAAAGTTACAGTATAAAAAGTCAGTGTACAAAAATCATGTGTACTTCTTTATCCTAGCAACCAACAATTGGAATATTAAATTTTAAAAACAATACCATCTGTAATAGCAACAAAAATAAAAAATATTTAAGGATAAATTTAACAAAATATATGTAAAAGCTTATCCTTAAAACTTGTAACACATTGCTAAAAGAAAATTTTTAAAATTGTAAATAAATCCAGAGAGCCACCTCGTTCATTGAATGAAATACTCATTGTTAAAATTACCTCTCTAAACTGATTTATAGATTCAATGCAATCTCAATCAAAATCCTAGCAGACTTTCTTTTTTAGAATTGACAAACTGATTACAAAAATGTATGTGAAAAATTAAAGAACCCAAAGAAGAGTCAAAACAATTTTGAAAAAGAATGATGTATAATATTGTTGTAAAGACAAACAAATAAATTAATGAAACAAAACAGAGAGTATGAAAGTAAATCCAGGCTGAGGAAGGCAGATCGCTTGAGCTCAGTAGTTCAAGACAAGCCTGGGCAACAAAGTGAGATCCTACATCTACCAAAAACACAAAAAATTAGCTGGGCATGGCGGCACATGCTTGTAAGCCCAGCTACCTGGGAGGCTGAGGCACAAGAATCACTTGAATCTGGGAGGTGGAAGTTGCAGTGAGTGGAGATCATGCCACTGCACTCTAACGTGGGCGAAGAGCCAGACCCTGTCTCAAAAAAAAAGAAAGAAAGAAAGAAAATAAATCCACACTTACAGGGTCAATTCATTTCAACTAACACACCAAAGCATTTCAACGGCAAATAGAAAGTTTCTTCAACAAACGGCTATCTATATGGAAAAACTGGCTGTCTATATGGGAAAAAAAGGAACTTTGATCCATACCTCACAACATATACAATGACCAATTCAAGATAGATCATAAACCTAAGTGCAGAACTTAAAACTATTGAGCTTCTAGAATATGTAACAGAAAAGTATCCACAATCTTGGATAGGCAAAGATTCCTCAGGACATAAAAAAGCAAGATGTGCAAAAGAAAAAACTAACAAAATTGACTGTATCAAAATTAAACTCTTCTGTTCATCAAACATCATCATTTAAAAAATGAATAGATAAGTTGCGGACTGGGAGAAAATGTTCACATACATATACCTTGGAAAGAAATGTATCCAGAATATTGCATAAGTTCACAGCTCCTATGAATCAAGAATAAAAAGACAAACAACCCAATTTTTAAAAATAAGTGAAATTTCTGAACTTTCCCTTCACAATGGAAGATAGACAAATGGCCAATAAGCAAATAGAAAAGTACTCAACAGTGCTATTCATCAGAAAAAATGTAAATTAAAAGAATAACGAGACACCTCTACATACCCTGTGGAGCCGACAACAGTATTTGGAGCAAATGAAACTCTGATTATTTGCTGATGGGAGTGTAAAATGGAACAGCCACTTTGGAAATTGATCTGACAACTTCCTATAAAGTTCCTATGAACACCCTATGACCCAGCAATTCTACTTCTAGGCATTTATTCAAGAGAAATGAACACATACATACATAAATACACTTCTAAAAGAATGTTCATGATAGATTTTTCTTTTATACTTTATTAGTCCGTTTTCATGCTGCTGATAAACACATACCTGAGACTGGGCAATTTACAAAAGAAAGAGGTTTGTGAGACTCACAGTTCCACATGGCTGGGGAGGCCTCACAATCATGGCAGAAGGCAAGGAGGAGCAAGTCACATCTTACATGGACAGCAGCAGGCAAAGACAGCTTGTGCAGAGAAACTCCCGTTTTTAAAACCATCAGACATCATGAGACCCATTTACTATCACGAGAATAGCACGGGAAAGACATGCCCCCGTGATTCAATCATCTCCCACCAGGTCCCTCTCACAACACGTGGGAATTATGGGAGCTAAAAGATGAGATTTGGGTGGGAATACAGAGCCAAACCATATCATTCCACTCCTGGCCCCTCCCAAATCTCATATCTTCACATTTCAAAACCAATCATGCCTTCCCAACTGTCCTCCCAAAGTCTCAACTCATTTCAGCATTAATTCAAAAGTCCACATTCCAAAGTATCATCCAAGACAATGCAAATCCCTTCCGTCTATGAGCCTGTAAAATCAAAACCAAGCTAGTTACTTCCTAGATACAATGGGGTAACAGGCATCAGGTAAATACAGCCATTCAAAATGGGAGAAATTGGCCAAAACAAAGGGGCTACAGGCCCCAGCCAAGTCCAAAATCCAGTAGGGCAAATCTTAAAGCTCCAAAATGATCTCCTTTGACTCCAGGTCATGCTTATGCAAGAGGTGGGTTCCCATGGTCTTGGGCAGCTCCGCCCCTGTGGCTTTGCAGGGTGTGGCCTCCCTCCTGGCTGCTTTCACAGGCTGGCATTGATTGTCTGTGGGTTTTCCAGGCGAGCAGTGCACGCTGTCGGTGGCTCTACCATTCTGGGGTCTGGAAGACAGTGGCCCTCTTCGCAAAGCTCCACTAGGTGGTGCCCCAGTAGGGACTCTGTGTGGAGGTTCTGACCCCACATTTCTCTTCCACACTGCCCTAACAGAAGTTCTCCATGAGCGCCGCCTTCCCCCACAGCAGCAAACTTCTGCCTGGGCATCCAGGCGTTTCCATACATCTTCCGAAATCTAGGAGGAGGTTCCCAAACCCCTATTCTTGACTTCTGTGCACTCCCAGGCTAACACCACGTGGAAGCTGCCAAGGCTTTGGGGTTGCACCCTCTGAAGCCACGACCCAAGCTCTACATTGACCCCTCTCAGCCACAGCTAGAGCAGCTGGGATGTAGGCCACCAAGTCCCTAGGCTGCACACAGCACAGGAACCCTGGGCTCATGAAATCATTTTCTCCTAGGCCCTGGGTCTGTGATGGGAGGGGCTGCCTGAAGACCTCTGACATGCCCTGGAGACATTTTCCCCATTGTCTTGATGATCAACATTCTGCTCCTTCTTACTTACGCAAATTTCTGCAGTCAACTTGAATTTCTCCCCAGAAAATGGGTTTTTCTTTTCTATCACATTGTCAGGCTGCAAATTTTCCAAACTTTTATGCTTTGCTTCCCTTGTAAAATGGAATGCCTTTAACAGCATCCAAGTAATGTCTTGAATGCTTTGCTCCTTAGAAATTTCTTCTGCCAGATACCCTAAATCATCTCTCTCAAATTCAAAGTTCCACAAATCGCTAGGGTAGGGCAAAATGCCACTGGTCTCTTTGCTAAAATATAACAAGAGTCACCTTTGCTCCAGTTCCCAACAAGTTCCTCATCTCCATCTGAGACCACCTCAGCCTGGATTTTATTGTCCATATCACTATCAGCATTTTGGTCAAAGCCATTCAACAAGTCTCTAGGAAGTTCCAGACTTTTCCACATTTTCCTCTCTTCTTCTGAGCCTCCAAACTGTTCCAATCTCTGCCTGTTACCCAGTACCAAAGTCACTTCCACATTTTTGGGTATCTTTTCAGTAACACCCCACTCTACCAGTACCAATTTACTGAATTAGTCCATTTTCACACTGCTGATAAATACACATACCTGAGACTGGGCAATTTGCAAAAGAAAGAGGTTTATTGGACTCACAGTTCCACGTGGCTCGGGAGGCCTCACAATCAAGGCAGCCGGCAAGGAGGAGCAAGTCATGTCTTACATGGATGGCAGCAGGCAAAGAGAGAGCTTGTGCGGGGAAACTCCCATTTTTAAAACCACTGGGCTGGGCGTGGTGGCTCAAGCCTGTAATCCCAGCACTTTGGGAGGCCGAGGCGGGCGGATCACGAGGTCAGGAGATCGAGACCATCCTGGCTAACACGGTGAAACCCTGTCTCTACTAAAATACAAAAAAAATTAGCCGGGCGAGGTGGCGGGCACCTGTACTCCCAGCTACTCGGGAGGCTGAGGCAGGAGAATGGCGTGAACCCGGGAGGCGGGGCTTGCAGTGAGCTGAGATCTGGCCACTGCAGTCCAGCCTGGGCAACACAGCCAGACTCCGTCTCAAAAAATAAATAAATAAAATAAAAAATAAAATAAAACCACTGGATCTTGTGAGACCCATTCACCATCATGAGAACAGCACAGGAAAGACCCACCCCCATGATTCAGGCATCTCCCACCGGGTCCCTCCCACAACATGTGGGAATTATGGGAGCTACAAGATGAAATTCAGGTGGGGACATAGAGCCAAACCATATCATTCATGATAGCTAAAAATTGGAAACAACCCAAGTGACATCAAAGGAGAAAAGATTAAAGAAATAATATATCCATACAGTGGAATACAACTAAAAAAGTAGAATGCACTACTAATATATGCAATAATATGCATGAATGTCAAAAATATTATACTGACTGAACAAAGAAACACTCAAGAGCACGTATTGTGAGAGTCCAGTCAAAACTAATCTATAGTGAAAGATATTGTAACAGTGGTTGCCTTAAGGAGTGGGGACTGACTTGGAAGGAACATGAGCAAGCTTTCTGGAATGATGGAAATGTTCTGAAAATTGATAAGAATGTGGACTTTATGAGTGTATGCAATTGTCAAAACTCATTAAAGTGTACATAAGATCTATGCATTTCTGTGTATGTAACTATACCTCAAAAAATAAGTATTATAAGACATAGGAAGAAGCAGGAAAATAAATAATCAATATAAGCAGTAGAAGAAATAATCAGTAGAAACAGACCCACAGATATCAGCAGGCAAAGACTTTAAAATAACCATTATATCTCTGCAGGAGCATTAAAAATAAAATAAAATAAAATAAAATAACTATTATGAATATGTTAAAGAAAAAGAAAAAATATATTTGGTTAATAAAAGGATAGATAATTTGAGCAGAGAAATGGAAACTGTAAAAAAACCAAGAGGAAATTGAAGAATTGAAAAGTACATTATCTAAAATGTACTTTGAAAAATTTTTATCTATTGAAAAATCTACAGCAAACTAGACACAGCAGAAGAAAGTACCACTTTTTTTTTTTTTTTTTTTTTGAGACAGAGTCTCGCTTAGTCGCCCAGGCTGGAGTGCAGTGGCGCGATCTCGGCTCACTGCAAGCTCCGCCTCCTGGGTTCACGCCATTCTCCTGCCTCAGCCTCCCGAGTAGCTGGGACTACAGGCCCCCGCCGCCTCGCCCGGCTAATTTTTTGCATTTTTAGTAGAGATGGGGTTTCACAGTGTTAGCCAGGATGGTCTCGATCTCCTGACCTTGTGATCCGCCCGCCTCGGCCTCCCAAAGTGCTGGGATTACAGGCGTGAGCCACCGCGCCCGGCTGAAAGTACCACTTAACTCAAAGATTTGTCAGTAGAAAATATTCAAACTGGCTAGGCATGGTGGCTCACACCTATAATCCCAGAACTTTGGGAGGCCGAGGCAGAAAAATTGCTTGAGCCCAGGAGTTCAAGACCAGCCTGGACAATGTAAGGAGAGTGTGTTCTACAGTAAATTAAAAATGAGCAGGGCATGGTGGTACATGCCTCTAGTCCCAGATACTTGGGAGGCTGAGGCAGGAAAATCACTTGAGCCTGGGAGGTCAAGGTTGCAGTGAGCTATGATTACACAACTGTACTCCAGCCTGGGTGACAGAGTGATATCCTGTCTCTAAAAAAAAAAAAAGAAGGAAAAAAAAAAGTGTATATATATATATATATATATACACACACACACACACATGCATACACACACGTATATAACAGCCCTAATTGGAATCTTGGAAGGAGAGAAGAAACAGACAAGTATAGCAGAAAAAAATGTTTAAAGAGATAAAGGTGGAGACTTTTTCAAAATTGATGAAAGACATACACTCACAAAATCAAGAATTTCACTCCACACAGCATACAGCTAGCCTCTATTTCTCAGCCTTCCATGACCAGTCTGGCCAATAAATGTAGGCAGAAGTTTTGTGTGCCACCTCTAGATCTGGCCCTTGTCTAACATAGGTTAAGATATACCACAGCAACAAACTCAAAATCTCAGAGCCTTTATTTCTCACTTAAACAGTCCAAGTCAGTCAGGAGCGGTGGCTCATGCCTGTAATCCCAGCACTCTGAGAGGTCAAGTTGGGCAGATCACTGGAGGTCAAGAGTTCAAAACCAGCCTGACCAACATGGTGACATCCCGTTGCTACTAAAAATACAAAAATTAGCCGGACATGGTGGCAGCTGCCTGTAATCCCACCTACTTGGGAAGAAGCTGAGGCAGGAGAATCGCTTGAACCAGGAGGCAGAGGTTGCAGTGAGCTGAGCTCGCACTACTTCACTCCAGCCTGGGTAACAAAGCAAGATTCCACCTCAAAACAAACCAAAAAACCAATCCAAGCAACTCTCCAGGAAACCTGTTCCCCACATATTGGCTTAGCATCCCAGGATGCTTCCGTATTATGGAACCTCCAAATCAATCACTACAATGGGGAGGGAAAATATGAAGCAGACATTGGTTCTTAAATGCTTCCACCTAAAAATGGCATGTGTCACTTTTCCTTGGTAAAAGCAAGTCACATGGACCCTTAACTTCAAGAGGCCAGGAAATACAGTCCTTCCACCTGCCTGGAGACAAAGAAAAGTGACAAATATTAGTGCAGGGCAGTCATATCTATCACACCCCTTAATGCACATCTTGTGTGAATGGCTCCTAGTTGGAGCCAAGTGGTTCCTATCATTGACCCACATTAGTCTGTGGTATGAGCAAGAAATACAGTTATCCCTCTGTATCCATGAGGGATTGGCTCCAGGACCCCCCATAGATACCAAAATTCACGGATTCTCAGTTCTCTTATATAAAATGGCATATGACCTATGCATGTCCTCTCATACACTTTAAGTAATCTCTGAATTACTTATAATACCTAATACAATGTAAATGCTATGCAAATAATTGTGGGTTTTGTTTTTGTTTTTTAGACAGAGTCTCACTCTGTGGCGTGCAGTGGCGCGATCTTGGTTCACTGCAGCCTCCACCTCCCGGGTTCAAGCAACTCTCCTGCCTCAGCCTCCCAAGGAACTGGGGTTACAGGCATGTGCCACCATGCCCAGCTAATTTTCGTATTTTTAGTAGAGACAGGGTTTCGCCATGTTGTCCAGGCTGGTCTCAAACTCCTGACCTCAAGTGATCCAGCTGTCTTGGCCTCCCAAAGTGCTAGGATTACAGGCGAGAGCCACTGCAAATAATTGCTATATTGTATTCTTTTATTGTTTGTTTTTCAAATAGTTTCAATCCATGGTTGGTTGAACCCATGGATGCAGAACCCGCAGATGTGAAGGGCCAGCCTCTGAAATTTGGGCATTAGTAGAGAAGCTAGCACAATGCTTTGCACAACACCTAGTCCATAACAAGCTCTTAATTAATGTTGTTATTGTTATTCCAATTTATTGCTGCTCTTCTTCCAGGTATTGCTATTCCAATTTCGTCTTAGTTGTATATTTATCTGCTGAAAAGGGTCTGTCCTCAAAACCACAGGACCCTAATAGATATCCTAAGTGGCTGGCATCTCATTTATCTTTTTCTCAAAACCATCTGCAAGTTTCCTACTTTGTGGGCAGCTGAATTGGAAATATGGGTTTCTAGGATCACAGACAGCATGGCGTAAAGAAAAGAGCATTTGAACTAGGAGGCAAGATCAGTTTAATTCAACACACATTTATGGAGCACCTTCTGTATGTACCAGGTGCTAGGGCTACAGAGGAGTGTGAGACTGGATCCCTGCTCTCTAGGAGCTCACACCTCTGCATGAATGATGGACTAGTAAACAATTCAACAAAACATGACACGTGCAATAATGAATATAAACCAGAACAGGAGAGCCACACGGCCGGAGTGATGTGACTTAGGATGTGTTACTTAACTGCCCTGGGCCTCATGGATAGTGAGATGGGGTAGATCATTTCTAGCTCCTGAAATACTAACATTTACAATTCTCAAAGCCCTGTGAAGTCAGCAGGGCAACTATTATTCCAACTTTATAGACAGATGGAAAGCCTAAGGTCAGAGAGGTTTCATATGGCAGCCGGAGTTACACAACTGCTTGCTGGTAGAACTAGACCCAGATCCAGGCAGGCCTTGGGAGCTGTGTAGAGTGCGTCCACTCCAGGCTGCCTTGGCAGAGAGTGGGGAATCTCTGATGGGCGTGGCAAGGGGCTTTCTTGTTGCTCCCAATTTGAATCCCACACTTACAGTTTGGAGCTGGCCACAGACCAAGAAGAAAGAGGCAGGTACCTCTCCACCCGCTCCTGGTGCAAGCACTCAGCAGAGAGTGGGCATTTCTGAAAACCAGGTCACCTCTCACAGAACAACACAGTGATATGATATGGACAGGACTTTCCCAGCGATCACAGGACCCTTCAAATGCCAACCCCAGTTACTGATGACGACATTCCCGGGCCTGGCTTCCTCTCAGCCGTCTCCTCGTCACTGGGCTTAGCGTGTGATGTGAAGGACACTCGGGAGATGAAGGCAGCTTTCCCTCAGCACCCCTGGACTTTTGGGCCACCCCACCCTCAACCCGTCCAGCATGTGCACGCTTAGGGAATTTGAATGAGCTCATTTAACATAAGCAAGGAGTTCGTATTGGCTGTGCTTCTGAAATCATGCCATGCCACCAAAGCCAAAAAGATGAGGCTCTGGACAATAGCCAGCCATCGCTACCTCCCACCATGGCAAATAGTTCACAGATGACACTCCAGGTGATCTGATTATCATACACAGCAATTTTTGAGCATCTGCTATGTGTACTACAAAGAGACCAATAATGGAGTCCCTGCCATCTTGGGGCCACTGTGGAGCGGCGTATCAACAGATGACAGGAGTGGTCAGATGACATAAAGAGAAGAGTCACAAGATGACAAGCCACACAGACACAGGGTCATGTAAGAGCCTCAGTCTTAAGAGGCAGAGACGTTGGGCAAAGGGAGTGGTCACGAGTGCTGTTGCTGCCAGGGAGGCATTCCAGGGAGGCTGGAGCTGGACCTTAAAGGAAGAGAAGGACAGAAGTCATTCTTCACATCACGTACTCTCCATGGGTAATTCACATGAATGTCGTGTAATGAAGATAAAGACAACCAGAAAAAGAATCGCCCGTGGGCATGTAGATTTCCTTTCCCAGGGTGGCCCCTTCTCAGCCACTGGCACACACAAACACTTCCTACCCTTCCTCCCCAGAGCTGGCCAGCGCAGCAGGCAGCTCGCCTGCCACACATGCAGCCGCCCGAGGGCGCTGTGGGGATGGGTCTGGGTTCAAATCCTGGCTTTGCCACCTCCCAACTGTGTACTATGGGGCAAGTCCTGTAGCCGATGAGCTGGGCTGATCATTCTGACCTGGCAGGGCTATGAGGAAGATGCATACAACACTAGTTAATCCTCTAGGACAGCACCAAATGCTACCACCCAGTCAAGCTTCTTAAAAAGTCTTTCCTAGGGCCGGGCGCAGTGGCTCATGCCTATGATCCCAGCACTTTGGGAGGCCGAGGCAGGAAGATCACCTGAAGTCAGGAGTTTAAGACCGGCCTGGCCAACATGGCAAAATCCTATCTCTACTAAAAATATAAAAATTAGTCAGGCATGGTGGCACGTGCCCGGAATCCCAGCTACTCGGGAGGCTGAGGAAGGAGAATCACTTGAACTCGAGAGGCGGAGGTTGCAGTGAGCTGAGATCGTACCACTGCACTCCAGCCCGGGCAACAGAGCAAGACTCCCTTTCCAAAAAAAAATAACTAATAGGCTGGGCGCGGTGGCTCACGCCTGTTATTCCAACACTTTGGGAGGCCAAGGTGGGCAGATTAAGAGGTTGGGAGTTTGAGACCAGCCTAACCAACATGGTGAAACCCCTGTCTCTACTAAAAATACAAAAAATTAGCTGGGTGTGGTGATGCACACCTGTAGTCCCAGTTACTCGGGAGGCTGAGGCAGGAGAATTGCTGGAACCTGGGAGGCAGAGGTTGCAGTGAGCCAAGATCACGCCACTGCACTCTAGCCTGGGTGACAGAGTGAGACTCTGTCTCAAATAATAATAATAATAAATTAATTACTTAATTTAATGAAATAAAAAGTCTCTTCTGGGTATCCTCCATCACGAAGTGCATCTGTGGGTGGCTGTGTGTGTGCTCTGGCTTCTACAAGCCCCCTGCCTACTGGGATTAGGGCTCAACCCTGCCTAGGGAGCACCTTCCCCAGCTCTGAGCTCCAAGGCCAGTCACCTCAAAAAGGAAAAATCTGCCCCAGGGGATGAGGAGTGAGACTTGGAGATATGTGGTCCTATAGACCCTCCTGGTTGAAGAAGCCATGAACCCTGGGGATCAGAAAAAAGTGGCATGTCTGCCCTCAGTGCTGCCGCCTCTAGCTGCTGAGAGCACAGCACAGAGTGCCAAGGCTCTGCAAACTGAGCCTGGTTCAGCCCACAAAGGGGACAGGGGCGGCCTGGCTGGTCTGTAACCTTTGGAAGGATTTTCGACATTTCTGAAGTTGGGTTTTGTTTTTATCTTGTACTTCCTTCATTGGTAGAAAACAGATTGAAAAAAATCTTAAAACGTTGATGACCCTGGATCAGGGCACATGCTCTCCCAAACTGATTTAGAATTGTTGCATGGTCCAGGGCAAATCTAAAGTTAAAAGACCTTATTTGCCACCAGGTTTTAAAAGCTTCAGGCAGCGGGTTTTGGATCATTTAATAAAAAATAAAACCCAGGTCAGATGCAGTGGCTCACATCTGTAATCCCAGCACCTTGGGAGGCCGAGGCAGGCAGATCACCTGTCAGGAGTTCAAGACCAGCCTGGCCAACATGGTCAAACCCTGTCTCTACTAAAAATACAAAAATTAGCCAGGCATGGTGGCACTCACCTGTAGTCCCAGCTACTCGGGAGGCTGAGGCAGGAGAATCGCTTGAACCCAGGAGGCAGAGGTTGCAGTGAGCCGAGATTGCACCACTGCACTCCAGCCTGGGCGATAGAGTGAGACTCTTTCTCGGAAAAACAAATAATAAAATAAAATAAAACCCAAAAGGCACAGGTTACCCATTCTGTGTCCTCTCACATTGCTTCCCTGAACCCACAGGGCTGGAGGAAAGCAAGGCTCTGAAGCCCTCGGTCACGTGGTTCTCAGGACCCTGGCAAGGTAGTTTACTCACCTTTGGCAGCATGACCTGCCTCCAGTATTTCTGCGAGAATTAAGGGAGCTGCCATACGTAAAGCAAACAGTACTGAGGCTTTGAACCTCGCTGTCTTTGAGGGGTGGATACTGGTGAAAAACACAGGCTTATACGTAACTGAGAACAGGTGGGAGTGTGGGACTCCCACCCGAGAAGCGGCAGCAGCTGACCACTTCCTCAACCCTCAACCCCTCACAGCCACCCCTACAGGCCCACCACCACCAGCTGAATTCCCTTAAGTACTTTATTGTATACTCAGATCCCCAACTGGCTTCCCAGTGACAGCACAATATAAAACCACAAACCACCTGTATTTTACAAAGTATCTGGAAAGCATGCCGAAAATGTAACAAACCCAAGTTGGAGGTTTTGTCTGAAGACTATAAAACCAGTACTAGGACTGCGCAGAGCACAGCAGGACCCGGTTTCTCTCTCCGAGCTATTTTCTGAAAATGGGCCAGGACCCAAATGCACACACTGGGCTCCCAGGCAGGCTACCCACATCTCATTCATCTGGGAACATCAGGAGGCCAGAGAGGCCCGGGATCCACTGCAGTTTGGTGCTGGAGCCTCAAGTGTGTGCAGAGGAGAGTGTGGAGCCCCTACAGGCCCGAGGGCACTGCCTGCCAACCCCATGCCCCCACCACTTCCTCCCCAAGCAGATCAAGGGGGATAGGAAGAGGCCATAAGACCTTCACAAACTCTTTTCCAGCTCAATGTGAACACTACTTAATCTTCCCGTTCACTTCATTCCATCCTGCCCCAATGCAGAATAAACCATCCCTTGACTGTGTTCCAGAATGTTCTAGCACTTTCTGAGCTGTTTCCTCTGCTTCTTTTGTGCTTCTTGGGGGATAAGGCCATAGATCCCCCATGCCTGGTGTGGTGTCTGGCTTGTGGTAGGTGTGAATAAACATTTGTCATCTTGAGGTGACTAGCAATGAAGGAACTGGAATGGCCACCTAAGAATACCTTAAAGGCTTAGCAACATGAAATGATGCCCTGTTGGCCGGGCGCGGTGGCTCAAGCCTGTAATCCCAGCACTTTGGGAGGCCGAGACGGGCGGATCACGAGGTCAGGAGATCGAGACCATCCTGGCTGACACGGTGAAACCCCGTCTCTACTTTAAAAAAAATACAAAAAACTAGCCGGGCGAGGTGGCGGCGCCTGTAGTCCCAGCTACTTGGGAGGCTGAGGCAGGAGAATGGCGTGAACCCGGGAGGCGGAGCTTGCAGTGAGCTGAGATCCGGCCACTGCACTCCAGCCTGGGCGGCAGAGCGAGACTCCGTCTCAAAAAAAAAAAAAAAAAATGATGCCCTGAGGCCAGAAGGTGCGTTTTTTCATCCTCACACACCGCTATCTGCTGCACTAGAACAGGTGAATTTTGTGGTGGTCCCCACAGACTGGCACCCAGAGATGTGCCCCTCGCTATCCCTCCCCAAGCTCTGACTCTGGAACAAATGGCAGCAGACTTCTCTGGACACGAGTTATTAACTCTTTATTCCGTTAGTGACCAATACAAAGCACCACGGACACAGCAGGGGCCCTGCCTGAGAACCTAGGCAAGGCAAAGAAGGGGGACGCAGGGGACCTCTGGGGCCCAGGGCTGGCCTGGCCTAGGTGAGGGGGAAGCTTTCCCAGCCTGCCTCCACCGGCAGCCATGAGAGAAACCACTGGGGAAGCAGGACTACTGAGTGAACAGTCAAACCACCTGTCAATGCTCCTCCTTCCCCAGAGCACCAGGGCTGCAGTGAGGAGAGGGCTTCTAGGGGGCCAGAGAGAGATCTGTGGGGTGGCTCAGGGTGGACACTGAGCTTCAGAGGGGACAGTGTGTGTGCGTGCCTGTGCGTATGCATGTGTGTGTGTGCGTGCGTGTGCGTGTGCGTGTGTGTGCGTGCGTGTGCGTATGCGTGTGCGTGCGTGCGTGTGCGTGTGCGTATGCGTCTGTGTGTGCGCGTGCGTGTGCGTATGCGTGTGTGTGTGCGTAGGTGGGCAGATGCCTACACTACTTAGCATATGGGATTTAACTGCTGAGCCACACGACCTGCCTGGAGACAAAGGAGGCCAGGAACCAGGGACTCAGAGCGCCAGGGCCTGGGAGAGGGGCCTGGGGCAGAGGCCACCCACCCCACTGCTTGGTCTTGCAGAGGGCAGGCGGCTCCGCAGGAGCAGGTCTCGGGCAGACACCTCCCACAGGCCTGGGGGGAGGGGCCACCTCTGGCCCCACCCACCTCACGTATAGGCCATCTTGCTGCACACCCAGGGCCGGGTCATCAGACACTCCGTCGACACCAGCCTGGTGGGCTCCACGAAGACACACTCCCCTGGACCTGCGATGGTGAACCTGTGGCCAGGAGAGAAGACCAGGCGTTTATGATCTGGGACATTCAGCCCAAAACCCAGTGGCAGGGGAGGCCATGGAGGCCCTGAGGCCTATCCCTCCCTCACTTCATCACTGGAGCTGCCTTCTAGGACATTTGTGCTGACAGACTGTTCTAGCTTGGCATCCCATTGTCTTCCTACTCTGTGCACCGTAGCTTCAGCCACCCCGGGACACCGCTCAGACACGTCCTGGACACACACACACTTCCCCATTCTCCATGTCCTTGCAGGGTTGGCTCACAGGTCCCAGGCTCCATGACACCCAGTTCAGGGCCACTCTCTGCCCACCCTACCTCCCCACAGTCCCCTGCCTGCTCTGTGGGGCACTCCCACAGCCCCCTGGGGCCTCTACCTGTCTGTCCACACAGGTCCCCAAAGCAGTCAGCTCCTGAGCAGCGAGCTCTGTGTCCTCTCATCTTGGCCCCCTGCAATGCGCAGAGTCAAGCACACAGGAGGAGCTCCGCAGAGCTGGCTGAAGTCAGCTACCCCTCACAGGTTAGGGGCAGGCGGCAATAACCCCAATATGGGCTGAGGCTGTGTTGCCCAGGAACTCATTGACATCACACACAGACGTGTGCGGTAGAAAGATTCCCCCCTACCTAAAATCACCCCTTTCCAGCCTCAGAGGTTTCTTCTTAACCTTAGTTGTTCACCCAGACCTCCGATCCCTGCCAAGGTTGGAGGTAGACCCTCACAACAGAGGGCATTGGAATGACCCCAAGAAGGAGTGCAAGGGAAAGAACCTCTGCAGCGTCTGAGAAATGTGGCCAAAGGCCCCTTGGTTGCCAGGTGGTCAGGATGCCACAGACCCCAATCTGCAGGGCTCTGAGAGCAAGAAGCTTCCAGAAAGGCAGGGAGAGGGGTGGAAAGTGCAAGACCTGCTCAGCCACTCTGAGAGCAGACCTGAGAGGGGGACAGGAAAGTGGGTGAGAAACGGAAGGGGCACTGAGGCCAGAGTAAGGGGCAAAAATGAAGAGTGCTTGAGATAAGGAAAAGGAGGAGGAGGGGAAGCATCATGAATGCCCCTGCCTCCAGGGCTGCCATGGGCGTGACTGCCTAAGCCACCCTCAGGTGGGAGGGCAGCTGATGGCCACCTCTGGCAACCAGGAGGATCCGAGGGTCTCAGACGCCCTTCTGCTTTAGCCCTTGCCTTGGGGACACTCACGTGTCATCATCATCGGGTTAGGAGCTGTGTTCCCCACCCCACACCATGCCCTCCCGCTGGCACCTCAGAGCCTATTCCTCTAGCCACAGGGTCTGCTCTGAGGGTCCCACTCCCCTGTATGCACCTCCCTGCATTTCTCTAGGCCTAGACCACTCCTTTCCCCACGCCCCACACAGTCCCCACTGTACTGCCACAGCCACACATCTGCCACCCACTCCACCCATGACCATCACCCCCACACCACACACCAGGCCCTGCATCACACACTCATTTCCACACCACGTGAGTCTTACAAAACCACCACGGCACACGCCACCACCTCAGCAGTGCCCCCTCCATCAAGAGATGCGTTCGCCAGGAAAATGTGGCCTAGAACACTTCCGGGTGCCTGCCTTCAGATCCCCTTTCTTCCACAGCTACAGTGCTTAGGTGCCAAGTGGCTGCCCAGGACGAAGGCGTGTCTCCCATCCTCCCTTGCGGCCAGGTGCTGCCATGTGACTAAGTTCTGGCCAATAGGGTGAGGCCATCCAGGGCCCTCCCTCCCGTTCGCTGTCCTGTTGGGGCTGAATGGGATGTGGTTGTGCCAGAGTGGAGCTGAGGAGCGCCAGGCTGCATAGATCGGGGACTCAAGGGTGGAGAGACCCTGGGAAGCTCCGATGGCTTCACAGGGCAGAGCCACCAAGCCAGGCTGGACTTTTGTGAGAGAGGGAGAAGTACAGGCATTTTCATGACTGGGTCTCTGGCGCACGCTGCGGGACCCCGAGACTAGTATCTCTAGCTAGCACAAAACCAAGGGCTTCTCTCTTCGGGAGCTGTGTCCAGGGGGTGAGTCAGGCCTTTCTCAGTCTAAGCTCGGTGGCCAGAAGATGAAGCCTCAGCTCACGTGTCTGGATCAAACGGGTCCCCGTTGACCCAGTGGAATTCGTCCCCAACTCTGCGTAGTCCAATCCAGGGCTCCCTCCGCGTGAACTTGAACATAAATTCCTGCACCGAGGAAAGAGGGACACCTCAGGGTCAGATGCGGTCTCCTGACTGCTGTCACATCCCAAGACAAACCTCAGCTTGGAAGATACTGGCTCTCGGGAGGTACAGACGCCAGGAGAGTGACTGCTGTCTCGCTGCATCCCGAAAGTGAGGAGCTAGGCTTACAGGGTCCTCCGCAGTCACACTGCCAGAGTTCGGCTCCGAGCTGCTCGCTGACCTCACAGCAATTGCCTCCGACCGCTTGAAAGGGACCCTGGCTCTGTGTGCACACCCACTGGCCAGGAAGGCCGTACAGGGCTTGCCCTCCTAGCTCAGCAGGCCAGCATTCCTGATTTGCAGGAAGCTTGGGGATTGCCCATTGGATGGAGGATCTGGGACAAATCTCAATGCTCAGGTTGGTTGTCCTACCTGCAAATTTCTGGGACTTTCCCTGCAGACTGGGGATATCATACTGTGTATCAAAGGCAAACAGAAGTGATTTTTAGATTATCTTCTATTTTGGTTAACACCACTGTTAACCTCAAAATCCAAAACAGCCAATAGACTCCATTAATTGTATTTCTTTCATGTTTCTGTTGCTAAAACTGTTTTGGATGTTAAATGAGAGACCATATCCTGATTTGGATCTTTAGAAAATGACAACGTGTTTTTACATTTCACAATGCATTTATAATTTGTAATTCTTTTTTCTTTTTTTTTTTTTTTTTTTTTTTTTTTTGAGACAGAGTCTTGCTCTGTCGCCCAGGCTGGAGTGCAGTGGTGCGATCTCGGCTCACGGCAACCTCCGCCTCCCAGGTTCACGCCTTTCTCCTGCCTCAGCCTCCAAGTAGCCGGGTCTACAGGCGCCTGCCACCACTCCCGGCTAATTTTTTTTTTTTTTTTTTTTTTGTATTTTTAGTAGAGACAGAGTTTCACAGTGTTAGCCAGGATGGTCTCGATCTCCTGACCTCGTGATCTGCCCACCTCAGCCTCCCAAAGTGCTGCGATTATAGGCATGAGCCACTGCGCCCGGCCAATTATTTTTTTCTTAAGAAACAAGTCTTGTGGCTGGGCACAGTAGCTCACACCTGTAATCCCAGCACTTTGGGAGGCCTAGGCAGGTGGATCACTTGAGGCCAGGAGTTCGAGCCCAGCCTGGCCAACATGGTGAAACCCCGTCTCTACTAAAAATACAAAAAGTAGCCAGGCGTGGTGGCGCACGGCTGCAGTCCCAGGGACTCAGGAGGATGAGGCATGAGAATCGCTTGAACCCAGGAGGCGGAGGCTGCAGCGAGCCGAGATGGCACCACTGTACTCCAGCCTGGGCGACAGAGTGAGACTGCCTCAAAAAAAAAAAAAAAGAGAGACAAAGTCTTGCTATGTTACCCAGACTGGCCTTGAACTCCTGGGTTCAAGTGATCCTCCTGCCTCAGCCTCCTAAGTAGCTGGGACTACAGGCACGCTCCACCATGCCCAGCTAATTTTCCTTTTACTTTTTGTAGAGCTAGGGTCTTACTGTGTTGCCCAGACTAACTTCCAACTCCTGGGCTCAAGTGATCCTCCTGCCTCAGCCTCCCGAGTAGCTGGTACTAGAGGTGTATACCACATCACCAACTTTATAATTGGTCATTCTTATGATTTATAATGCTAAGTGACCTCAACCAGTGGGCCTTGGATTGAAATAGGTGGCCTTGACAATGGAAGTGGAAACTGGAGCCACTCATTGACGTGCTCAGACCATGAGGTCTTCCTGCACCCCCAGTGGTTATGCAGCAGGTGGTGGCTTTGGAGATGGGTCACAGGGAACACTGCATCCTTTAGGGTGTGACTGTCCCCTAGAGTCAAGGTTGGGGGCCCTGAAGATCCCTTCCCCCGCCGCCCTTCACCTCGGCACACTCACCAGCTCCTTCTGGCTCTGAATCACAGCCAGCACTGCCTCGTGGGTGTGGCAGTACTGCCTGCCTGTGTTCCAGTCTCTGGGTTCCTCAGAAAAGAAGTAACACTTCCTTCCGTAGAGCAGCCAGTCCTCTGGGCAGGGCGCTTCACACTTGATGCAGCCCTTGGAAGCTGCAGGGAAGAGACCGGCTTGGCCCTGCCCGCCCCACTCCCCAGCCAGAGTCCCACTCTGCTTTCTGTGGCTCCCTCCCCTGCCTCAGCTTTGGCATCCTCCAGGGACACTGCAGGCGTGGCTATCCTCTCCGGTAAGCACCTCTCCTGGTGCCTGGAGGTAAAAGGGTGGCCACTAAATGAATGAGAAAGGGGACAGTGGGAAGCCTGGCAGGCGTCACCGCAAGGGGACATGACAGTGGCGCAGCCACTGGGTTAGGATCTCCTCTGTCTCCAAACTCCCAGAGGCATGGAACGCCAGAAACTCAGACTGGGAAGAGACCTGGCCGCTACGTGTCCGCTCTTTCCAGCTAGGCCAGGTACCAACAGCAGGACAGACTGCCCGCTATCATTAACCATGCCCACATTAGCTACCAAGGCTGCCATTCCACCACTGAACTGCTGGAAAGTTCTTTGCATTTTTTATTTGCTTAACCCCCTTGCTGTTAGTGTGCATGGAAAGTTCTTAAATGTTGAGTCCCAACCTGTACCCCTGTGACCGAGACCTGCTGGTCTAGGATCTAGCCTCTGGAGTGACCCAGAGACACCCGTTCTGTCTTCTACCCCCTACTCAAAGAAGCACACCAGCCTGCCTCATCCAGGTTGAAACAGATGCCATCTCTCCCGAGATTCCTGGCAAGGGTTGCTCTCCATCCTGCCTGCTCACTGCAATGTCCCCAGGTTACCACTGAATCACTGCCACCAGGACAGACCGGGACACATCAGATGTGGCTCTACCAGCAGCGACAGTGACCACCATGCTGTCTTCCAGTTGTCATGGGATCTCCAGTCTGCAGACTGCTTCCGTGAACAGATCGGCGGGTATGTGCATAGATGGACTTTTCTGGGAAGGGAGCCCGGAGCTTCTCAAAGGGCCTCCTTGCCAAATGGAATTAATCCACAATCTTAGATTGTTTTCATATGATCTGATTCTAAGCCAGGTCTCCCCCAGTGTCAGAACATGTGAAAATAACTTCTTAAATCCAAATGCAGAACCTTATATTTATTTCTTCCACATTTATCTCATTCACTCTGGCTCATCATTTGAGTTTTTCAAGATACATTTCAATCTTGATTTCTTTCACCCATCTGTCATGTGGGATTGTGTTTTTGGATTGTGTCAGCTGCAAATTCCATAAGCATACTTTTTGTTTGTTTTCATACAAGTGATTGATTAAAATGTAGACCAGGACAGAGCCAAGAACAGGCCTCTGGTACTCAAGCCCCTAGGGATCTCCAGCCACACAGACACCGATTCATCCATCGACACCCCCTGGGCATATATATCTGTTCAATGAGATGCAAGTCCACCTGGGAGTACTGACCATGGTGTGGTTACATCTCACATCTCAACTGCTTTTCCGCAAGGATCTCCTAAGAGACTGTTGTGCTTTATTGAAATCATATTAGCTATGTCTACACATTCTCTGGCCTCCCAACCTAGTAAGAGGATAAAAGAAAACTGATGTAAGAGGATAAAAGAAAACTGATTTAATTTGTAGGAATTATTCTAGGTGAATTTAAGCTAGGCCCAGTGGTTACCCTTATTTTTTGTTTGTTTTTTTAAGACAGTCTCTTCTGTCACTCAGGATGGAATGCAGTGGCACAATATCAGCTCACTGCAACCTCTGCCTCCCGGATTCAAGCGATTCTTCTTCCTCAGCCTCCCGAGTAGCTGGGACTACAGGTGCACACAACCATGCCCAGCTAATTTTTGTATTTTTTGTAGAGACAGGGTTTCACCATGTTGGCCAGGCTGGTCTCGAACTCCTGACCTCAAGTAATCCACCCACCTTGGCCTCCCAAAGTGCTGGGATTACAGGCTTGAGCCACTGCACCCAGCTGCCATATCCATTTCTAAACACTCAGAACCCCTGTCCTTGTCATACAAGCCCTATAGGGGAGGGTTTGGTAGGAATTGATAATCTTGGTGGAATTTTCCCCCATTTTATGGATTCCACCTCTGGTCTTACGGCATTTCTCAAAGATTAAAGACAGAGGCACTAATATCATTTTTGGAAACCCTTCAGAACCTACAATACACTTGTATTTGAATCTCTTAAAAGTAATCAGATTCCCTGTTCATATAGCCTCACACGTTCTTAGTTGAAGTTTCTACGTTTTTCATTTATCCAACCCTGTCAGTTTCACACACTCTCTATGTTTCTCAGGCCTCTCCCACTTAGAATGTTCTATTCCCTTGATAGGGTCCAGAATATGCCACCCTAAAATATGCCACTTTGACATATGGATCATTTTAAGCTGAAGGCAATTCAGAATCAACAGGATGAGTTCTCTACCCTCTCATCTGCCGGAAAGTAGGGCATAAATTTCCCTTTGGGGAGGGAGCTTCCCTACTCCCCATCCCTCACCCCATACCCTCCCATACCCCCACTGCCCACCCTAAACCAGGGAGGGAAGAGTGACTCATCATCAAACATGCCAAGGAATCAACACCAAGATTAGTTTGCATAAGCAAAGCTTACTAAAATAGCCTTTATCTCCTATTGTTCCTCCGTGTATTTCCTAGTCACTTCCCTTAATTTACCAGCCCTTGAAACCCAAGCCCTCTTTCCTTTGTTAAAAAGGTGTGTAAGCCCCTGAGTTTAAATTCTTCTTTGAGTTTCACTTATTATCTGTGAAATCCCATGAACATAAATATTAAGAAACATTAGGTACCTTTTCTCCTGCTAATTTGTCTTTGATAGTTTAATTTACAGGCCCCTAGACACTGAACTTAAGAGGGCAGAGGAAAAGCTTTTTCCTCCCTAGCACTCTCTACCTCCTAATCTCTGGGAAGCTCCTATTCATTCTTCAGTGTTCATTGCACATGTGTTTTCCTTCTGGGAAGCCACTGGGCAGTAATACCTCTATTATTGCACTTACCCCTGGACACAGGACACAGTGTCATATTCGTCTTCTTTTTAACCCTAGCACTTAGCCCAGAGCTTAGCACACAGCAGCACTCAATAAATGTTTGCTGACTGAATGTGATGTGTGGGGGTTTTTTTGTTGTTTTTTTTTTTTTTGAGATGGAGTCTCTCTCTCTCTGTCGCCCAGGGTAGAGTGCAGTGGTGCGATCTCAGTTCACTGCAACCTCTGCCTCCCAGGTTCCAGCAATTCTCCTGCCTCAGCCTCCGACTAGCTGGGGTTACAGGCACCCACCACCACAGCTAGCTAATTTGTGTACTTTTAGTAGAGACGAGGTTTCACCATGTTGGCCAGGCTGGTCTCAAACTCCTGACCTCAGGTGATCCACCCACTTCGGCTTCCCAAAGTGCTGGGATTACAGGCGTGAGCCACTGTGCCTGACTGAATATGATCCTTATTCCCAAACCATCTCCTCCAAGAAGCACTGTCTTCCTAACTTACCCCAAGTTTGTTCTGAGTTCTCACAGCACTTAAAAAATAATACCTAAGTAACATCTCCACTCTACTTGCATGGCTTAATAAAGGGGACATGTATAGTCTGTGTGTGAATATATTATTTTAAGCTAAAATCTCAACAACTGACACTATGTATTTTCTAGTTACTTAGTCCCCCACAGGATTCTTGGAATGTCTAGAATCTTTCTTTAACTAATTAGATGTGCTTTTAACAAGGAGTGTGCAAATTGAATTGCATAAATGCTCTGACATGCATGCTCACCCAAGATGCTCATCACCACCAAGATGGCGAACAGAAGGACCGCGATGGCACCCAGCAGGAGACGTGTGGTGGTGTCTAGGAGAAGAGAGAGGAGTTCAACATCCCACTACCTGTCCCACTGCCATCCCACCACCAGCCCCATATCCTGCTAATGAGAAACAGGGGGAGGTGGAGCCCAGCAAACTGTGTTTTTTTGTTGTTGTTGTTGTTGTTTTGAGACGAGGTTTCACCGTGTTGGCCAGGCTGGTCTCGAACTCCTGACCTCAAATGATCCGCCCACCTCAGCCTCCCAAAGTGCCGGGATTACAGGTGTGAGCCACCACACCCGGCCAACAAGCTGTGTTTAAACAAGCCCTCCAGGTGATTCTGATGCAGGCTGGAGTTTGCGACCCACTGATGTAAAGCGCAGTTCTGACTCTGTGACTCCTCAGCTTGAAACCCTCCCTGCCGGGCTACCCACTGCTCACAGAATCTTCAGTGATGGTCAGAGCTTTCCCCCTTGAATCTTCTGCTCTTCTCTATGCGGTCGCAGGTTTCAGCCACATGGGTTCCTCAAAATAACCCATTCAGCTCTCACAGCCCTGCTATTGAATCTTTGCTCCCGAAGTCTCCTCCTCCACCTCCTCCATAGACACTCTCTAAAACTCGCCCACCTCTACACGATCCGTCCTCTTCCTGATCCTCTGGGTTCTCCCTTTGTTATTTTCATTTATTTATTTTATTTTGTTATCATTTAATATTCTCATTTTATATTTAAAGAGAGAAATCTTTTAGACTTTAAACCTAGGGTATTTTAATAATTTTTTAAGTTGTGATGAAAATATGTAACATAAAGTTTGCAATTTTAACCATTTTTTAGTGTACAGTTAGTGGCATTAAGTATATTCACAATGTCGTGCAACCATCATCGCTGTCTGTTTGCAAACTTTTTCATCATCCCAGACAGAAGTTCTGTCCCCTTAAACAACTCCCATCCCTTCCTCTTCCCAGCCCCTGGCAACCACCCTTCTCCTTTCTGTCTCTATGAATTGGACCACACTAGGAAGCTCATATAAGAGGAAACATCCAGTATTTGTCCTTTTGTGTCTGGTTCCTTTCACAGCATGTTTTCAAGGCTCATCCATGTTGTCACATACGTCAGAACTTCATTCCATCTTAAGGCTGAATAATGTTCCACTGTATAGCAAGACCACGTTGTGTTTATCCATTCATCTGTTGGTAGACATTTTGGCTGTTTCCACCTTTTGGCTATTGTGAATAATGCAGCTAAGAACATGGTGTATGAGTATCTGTTCAAGTCCTTGCTTTCAATTCTTTTGGGTATATGCTTAGGAGTGGAGTTGCTGGATCACATGGTAGTTTTACTTGTTTTGTTTTTTTACTAAAGAACACTTATTTATTTTTACCAAAACTTTATCTTGAGGACATGGCTAAACTGTGTTTCCACCCTCCCCCCTCCAACTTGAAGAAGGGTTACTACAGTGAATGTTATGCATTCCAGCTGAATGGACTGGAACCCAGTTGGAGACTGAAGGACTGGAACCAACATTAACTGACAAAGAACAACTTCCATCTAAATCATCATAAAAATGTTTGAGTAAAAAAAAAGAAAGAAAAGAAAAAAAGAGGGGGCAACAGGGGTTTCTGATTGAACAAAATCTTCACATTTCATCTAATACAGTCCATCTTGGCTAGAGTATAACAAAGTGGAAACAGGATTACTATGATACAAAACTTCCACTACAGCACACTGTACACACCCGTGTTCCAAGCCCACCCCCATCCCCCAATGCTTCCAACACAGTTATTTCTCAGCCTGTTGAGCCTGCCGATGAAGAAGCATGTAGATCTTCTCTTTAATCCAGTCTTTTTTTATAAGGCTGGTATGTCTGGATATCAGCTCGGTAAACCAGGCAGCTGAGGTCTGCCAGATCATTGATGAAATCAAACAACTGACTGATGTCATATGTGATAGAGGGACTGTTGGGATTCATTCTTTTCACATGTCTTCATACATTTCACAAATGCCTTCCATGCATTCATTCACAGATTCATAGTCAGCATAAGTTCTGCCTTCTGGCCTCTTGGTAGTCTGTACCAGCAAAATGGTGTGAGACATCGCGCCAAACTCTCTTCGTTACAGCCGCTGCCGACACCGCCGCCGCTCCCAGTAGTTCTTTCTGAGGAACCACAAACTCCATCACTGGTTGCATAACTTTACATTCTCACTAGCAATAGACGAGGGTTCCAGTTTCTCCACATCCTCACCAACACTTGTTGGTTTGCATTGTTTTGATTACGGCCCTCCTAGCAGGTGTGAATTCCCTTTACAACTTTGTTTGGATTTTTTTTTTGACCATCTTAACCATTAAGCGCACAGTTAAGTGCAGTTACGTCGTTGTGCACCCATTTTGAAAGTGTTTTTTTTTAGTCAATGTTATACATAAATCATAGATGAAAACACTGTCTCTGCAGCTCAGTGTTTGTCTGTAAACTGTTACTTGTCCATCATGATAAAAGTGCCAAAATTGAGAGGAAGAATCTGTAGCAATTCAGCATTACCCGATATCCAAGTGCCTGTTGCTCGTTATTCATTTGTATTGTATTTTACAAAGGATTTTGAAAAGAAACCTGTTTCCTTCACCAAGGATAGTCTGAAAAGCACAGATTTAAGGAATCAAGAAATTCTAATAGGCTTCATTTAAAAAATAATAGTGCAGAGCGCAGTGGATTGCGCCTGTAATCCCAACATTTTGGGAGGCTGAGGCAGGCGGATCACTTGAAGTCAGGAGTTCGAGACCAGCCTGGCCAACATGGTGAAACCTTGTCTCTACAAAAATTACAGAAATCAGCCGGGTGTGTTGGTGTGTGCCTGTAATCCCAGCTACTCTATAGGCTGAGGCAGGAGAATCGATTGAACTCAGGAGATGGAGGTTGCAGTGAGCCAAGATCACATTGGTACACTCCAATCTGAGTGACAAAGCAAGACTCTGTCTCCAAAAAATAATAATAGTAGTAATAACATTGCTCCTTCCCCAAAGCCAACCATTTTCAACTCTTTTAGCTGACTCTTTTGGTATTAGCTCCAAATTTCTAAGTGCCATGTGTATGTAAATACTTCTAGATTTTTTTCTGTTTTAGATATAATTTATTGACTTCCCATTATAGTGATGCAGACTTAATTCTCTGCATTACCACTCTACCCTGACCACTCACTCCCTGCCCTCTCAATATCATAGTTTGTATTAGCTTGATACTTTGGTGTTATATTCTTAGGTCAGTGTAAACAGTACTCTCAGCAAAGCCATGACGTGTGCTGTGATCATGTCCACAGAACTTCGTTTCCCTGTTAATCCTGGTCTTCTTTTCCCTTTGCTCAGTTTCTGTATGCGTATCATATTTCAACGCCAAAACTCTTTCATGATGAGACAAAATCGGAATTTCTCTTTTACTTTGGTCTTAGTTCAGTCTGCTACAACAAACTGTCATAGACCGGGTGGCTTAAACAACAGACATTTATTTCTCCTGATAGTTCTAGAGGCTAGATCAGGGTGCCAGCATGGTCAGGTTCTGGTGGGGGCCCACTTCCCGGCTTGCTGACAGTCGCTTTTTTACTGTGTCCTCACAGAGTGGAGAGAGGAAGTTCTGGTGTCTCTTCCTCTTCTTATAAGGGTAGTAATTCCATCATGGGAGCTCTCCCTCATGACCTCATCTAAACCTAATTACCGCTCAATTACCCACCTCAATATCATCACGTTGGAGGTTAGTGATTCAACCTATAAATTTGGGGAGGAAACCAACATGCAGGCCATAACGACCATCTTGAAGAAATGTCCCTTGGAACTTTCTGACCTGCTCGAATCTGACTAGTTGCCTTCTAAGCCCAGCTGCCATCCAGGGTCTCCCCACACCAGCAGTCTGAGGATTTATCTGCCCCTCTCCTATGTTGACTCCTCTATTCCTTTTCTCCCATGCCTTCCCCTTCCTTGGTTTACTCCCTCATCTTGGTGAAGCACATCATCCAATGGCTGCCTGAGGAAGGGTAGAGCCAAAGCATTGCACTGCACAAACCCGAGGAGCAAAGATTCTCATTGTGTTCCATGGTGCACTGGTGAATGTTGCTCGTGGAATTGTGAACCCAGAGGACTAAGTATTATAGATCGAGAATAATTTTCCTTCAGAATTTTGAAGGTATCACTTAATTGTCTTCTAACTCCAGTGTTGCTTTCAAAAAGTCTAGGTCCATTCTCACCCATGATCCTTTTCAACTGCTTAATTATTTTCTTTCTAGATGCTTTTAGGGTCTTCATCGCACAATGTTCTAAAATTTCATCATTGCGTGCCATGCCTTGGTTTGGTCTGTTTCATCTACTCTAGTAGGCCCTTTCAATCTGGAAAGTGGTATTTTTCAGTTCCAGGAAATTTTCTTTCTTTTCTTTTCTTTTTTTTTTTTTTTTTTTTTGAGACAGAGTCTCGCTCTGTTGCCCAGGCTGGAGTGCAATGGCATGATCTCAGCTCACTGCAACTTCCACCTCCTGGATTCAAGCAATTTTCTTGCCTCAGCCTCCCAGGTAGCTGGGATTACAGGTGCCTGCCAACACACCTGGCTAATTTTTTGTATTTTTAGTAGAAATGGGGTTTCACCATGTTGGCCAGGCTGGTCTTGAATTCCTGACCTCAGGTGATCCACCCGCCTCGGCCTCCCGCAGTGCTGGGATTACAGGCATGAGCCACTGTGCCCAGCCAGGAAATTTTCTTTAATTATATTATTGATGATTTCTTCTCTTCCATGTTTTGTTTTCTTCTGGAAGGCATAGTCTTCAAATGTTGGATCTCTTAGATTGGTCCTCCAAATTTCTCATCTTATTTTCCCCTCTTGCTTGCTATCTCTTTGCCTTTTTGCTCTATTTCCTGGAACATTTTCTCAATGTTATCATCCTACCCTTCTACTGAGTTCTTAATTTCTGTGACTATATTTTTAATTTCCAAGGTTTGCTTGGTTTTGTTGCTGCTGTTCTATGAATACCCACTCTTAAAGAATCCTATTCTTGTTTTAATGATGATGCAGTACTTTCTCTTATCTCTTCTCTCTGAAGATATGACTGACAGGTTTTTTGGAGGGGTGGGGAAAATGAGCAGAAAGATTATTTCCCCCTGTATAACCTCTGTTTTGGTCTTGAGCTTCCATGTTAGAGACTTTCCTCAGTGGTCTGGGGACCACAGTTATCTGTTCATGATTAAGGCAGGAAGACTAATGACTTTGTTGGAGCCTCCAAGCCCATAGATGGGGGCTTATTAGCTGTGGGGGACACAGTAGAGTGACCTGGCTGGGATGATCCTTGGGATTCTCTGAATGCTTATTTCATTATGTTTTTCCTCTTGGATGGATGAGAGTCCATGGAGGAGGCTTTTCTGTTTTCTCCCCTAGAGAATACGGGCTAGCTGAGGGAAGAGGCTGGGACGTTGTCCTCAGCATTCAATATGTAAATGTTGGCTTAGTTGCTTGCTCTCAGGGTGGTGCTGTCTTTCTTTTTCTTTCTTTCTTTTTTTTTTTTTTTTTTTTTTTTTTTGAGACAGAGTCTCACTCTGTCACCCAGGCTGGAGTGCAGTGGTGTGATCTCGGCTCACTGCAACCTCCTCCTCCTGGGTTCAAGCAATTCTCCCACCTCAGCCTCCCAAGTAGCTGGGATTACAGGTGCCTGCCACCATGCCCAGCTAATTTTTGTAATTTTAGTAGAAACAGGATTTCACTATGTTGGTCAGGCTGGTCTCAAACTCCTGACCTCAGGTGATCTGCCTGCCTCGGCCTCCCAAAGTGCTGGGATTACAGGTGTGACCCACTGTGCCCGGCTGAAGCCCTCTTGAGAGATTTCACCCCAGGTTCCTGCCAGGGCTGGGGAGAATCTGTACAGAATGGGAATCTAAATCCTCCTTAAAGAAATTTTCAACCAGTCCTCCTGTTCTCAGCCCCATCTTCAAGCACTGCCACCAACTCCTGAGCCTTAGGAGTCCTCCCATGAGGCTGAGGTGGCTCCTGTCCTCTCTGGACTTTCTCAGGTGGGGTGAAGTCAGTTACCATTTATCCACTTGCTCCTTAGCTCTCTATTTTGTTGCTATTTTCTCTCTTGTTCTTGTCTTTATGGCCTTTTAAAAATCCCTTTGCTGTTTGGTTTGGTTCTGTTTTGTTTTGTTTTGGTTTTTTTTTTTTGAGATGGAGTCTCGCTCTGTTACCCAGGCTGGAGTGCAGTGGCACAATCCCAGCTCATTGCAATCTCCACCTCCCAGGTTCAAGCAATTCTCCTGCCTCAGCTTCCCGAGTAGCTGGAATTATAGGCACGTGACACCATGCCCGACTAATTTTGGGTTTTTTTTGCTCACTGCAACCTCCGCCTCCCAGGCTCAAGTGATTCTCCTGCCTCAGCCTCCTGAGTAGCTGGGACTGTAGGCGCCCGCCACCATGCCTGGCTAACCTGTTGCATTTTTAGTAGAGTTGGGGTTTCTCCATGTTGGCCAGATTGATCTCAAACTCCTAACCTCAGGTGATCCACCCACCTTAGCCTCCCAAAGTGCTGGGATTATAGGCATGAGCCACCGCACCTGGCCCCTTTACTGTTGTATTAGTGGGCTTCTGAAGGGAAAAAGAAAAAATGCATGTGTTCAGTCTGCCATCTTGACCTGCAAGTCCAACAAACATTTCTAGTCTTTCCTATGGGCAAGGTCTATGTTGGCAAGTGACGGGGAGTCCTGGGTGGGTAGCTTCAGACGTGGTAAGAGCAGAGCCTTCAGCCTGCACTGGACTGGGCTCTCTCTATTCCTGCTCTGCTGTCCTTGGTGGCAGCTTCATCACAGTTCCCTGGAGCTACAGGATGGCTGCCTATGGTGAGCATGCTGAGTGCACCCTTCTTCTGCCTTCTATTAGCCTCTTCTCTATCATTGATGCTGTAATCCTTTGTGCACTGAAGATAAGAGTATAGCATCTGACATCACTTTGCCTGGGTTCAAATCCCAGCTCTGCCACTTTCTAGATGTGTACGGATGGTAAAGTTTCTTAGCCACGATTGTAGTTCATTTTCCTCATCTTGAAAATGAGGTAATGATAATATCTATCTGTCTCTTAGAGTGTTATAGGAATTCAGTGTACAGTGCTTAGCACAGTGCCTGGCGTAATAAACTCTACTCAATCAACTTGTGGCGATTATGCGGGCCATCAGTGTGATGATGACCATCAGCCCTAGGCTCCTTTGGGGTAAGGACTGTGCTTTACTCACCTTCAGATTCCCTGAAATAGGGCTGGGTCATTGCCTTGCATGTTACAGGGCACCCACTGGGACTCAAAAACTATGCAAGAAATTTAGTCACACCAAATGACAACATCCTTGGTCGACCTTAAATTCAACTGAGTTTGTAGGAAAGACCACACAGGGAAGAGGGATCGGTACATATATCTCCAACACTGCCAGACCCGAGGTGCCTCTTCATTATGTCTCAGAGATAATTTCTCTAGATGCTGCACTGGACCATGCTTCCTCTGACTCTGCAGGTACTCCTTCCTTGCCTCTTCCTAGTGTCCAGTGGTTGCTGATGGACTTTGGCACTCCTTGGCTTGCAGCCGCATCACTCCAATCTCTGCCTTTATCATCACATGGTATTCTCTCGGTGTGTCTTATGTGGTTCGACTATGTCCCCACCCAGATCTCATCTTGAATTGTAGTTCCCATAGTTCCCACGTGTCATGGGAGGGTCTGGGTGGGAGGTAATTGAATCATGGGGGCAGGTTTTTCCAAAATCATGCTGTTCTTGTGATAGTGAATAAGTCTCACAAGATCTGATGGTTTTATAAAGGGCAGTTCCTCTGCACACACTCTTGCCTGCTACCATGTAAGACGTGTCTTTGCTCCTCCTTCACCTTCCTTCATGACTGTGAGGCCTCCCCAGCCATGTGGAACTATAAGTCCATTAAACCTCTTTCCTTTATAAGTTACCCAGTCTTGGGTATGTCTTTATTAGCAGTGTGAGAACGGACTAATACAGTGCCCTTGTCTTCATGAGACCATCTTCCTATAAGAATTCCAGTTCATACGGGATTAGGGCTCACCCTACTCCAATCTGACCTCATCTTTACTACAAATAATCTGCCAGACTGTATTTCCATATGCAGTCACATTCAGAGGTACCAGAGGTTAAGACTCCAACATCTCTTTTTTGGCGGGGACACAACTCAACTTCTAACAAATGTCTAACTCATTTCTTGTTCCCTACTATGCCATGGCCCATATTAGATGGCGTTTAAGGGTGCAGTTTATTTAGGTTTCTAACTGTGTGTGATTTCGCCTAATATTAGAAAGAACAACTGAAAAAACCTGACTCCCAGGCCCAGACAAAGCTCCCATCATCCTCACACTCATATCCCAAAAAAGGCCCACGTTGCTGTCTCTAAGTCATCGGGGACACAGCCTGGCAAGCATAATCTTGACTTAAAAACTACCAAATGTGAAGTTTGGTAATTTTTAAATTTTTAAGAGGCTAAAAGCATGTGTGTG
This sequence comes from Macaca nemestrina, assembly GCF_043159975.1. Lineage (NCBI taxonomy): Eukaryota > Metazoa > Chordata > Mammalia > Primates > Cercopithecidae > Macaca > Macaca nemestrina. The sequence goes on from NC_092128.1 coordinate 19,472,309, forward strand.
GTTTTGATCAGGAAGTTGTGGGTTTTTGCCTAATCAAGAAACTTTCAGCATTAAAAATTCAGAATCGGTGAGCACTGAAAAATCTATAGGCTGAGGCACGCAGGCTCACTCTGTCCCCTCTCCTGTAGCCCCAGGCCACTCCGCCCCACTGCCACTCTCGATGCCGGAAATATCCCCATCTCGAATCACCTCTCTTGTTCCCAGAACCCAGGCGGGCTCTCCGGGTCACCTTTTCTAGCCTCATACCCCAGGCTGGAAGGAGAGGTTCATACCTACAGTGAGAGAAAATACTTGATTAAGGCAACTTCTGTTTGGCTTCCTGTTTATAAAGCTAGTTATGCATCTCAGAAAAGTCTGAAAGACCTGGGCTGTAATCCCAGCTTTCTGATTTAAGAAGCTCTCTGACTCATTTAACCCATAAGGAGGGAAAAACGTCAATGCTGGAGGTGGCAGGGCTGTCTGGGGAGCAGGGGAGGAGAGGCTGTGTGTGGGAATCTGATGATCCCCAGCTAGCCTCACCAAGGCTGATGTCCTTGGCCATGCAGGAAGGGGTCGGAGCCTTCACAACAGGGCTTTGGGATGTCCTTGGGCAAGACACTCAGGCTCTCAGTCTCGGCTCCCTTGTCTATGAAACAGAACACTCACCAGTCCCTTGCAAGGGGGAGAGGTGAGGACTGGGATGATGACTATGAAAGCCCCAGCACGGCTCCAGCGCGTAGCAGGTGCTTGCTGTGCGTTGGAAACCTGGCGATAAGGCAGCAGAGACTTCTTGGGAGGGTTCAGCTTGGTCAAGTCAGGAAATGTCCCATTTCTCTCAAGACAGGTGCTTGGCTAAGCAGGGGCAGCATAACCCTGGGTCCCCAGAGGGACAGATCCCTCCTCCCATTGACAGTGTTTCATTACGTGAACTCTGGACTCAGGTTTGGGGTGGGAGGCAGAATCAAGGGAGGCTGACCAGAAGTCAAAGTGTTGCAGTTGGGCGTGGGCTCCCCTGGCAGAGCTGCAGGAGGCCAAGTCCAGGCAGTCGGGAAGAGGAGTCACCGTACACACAGCCCACACTACAGGGCCTCTGTCTACTGAGAGGTAGAAATCATGACCTGACTTAGCAGATGAGGAAACAAATGCTCCTAGAAGTTGGAAAGCCCACCAGCCTGTGGCAATGGAAGGCTCTGCCCCAGCTTTACCAGATGCTCTGCTTCCTGCACCTCCCCACACTGTCTCAGGCCCTGTCTTGGAACCTCCGAGAGAACACAAATGTGCCCAGGGCCCAGACTGGTACCTGGATGTTGCAGAAAGAATGAATGCATGCTGGAGACCAGTGCAAAAGCCAGCACTGGGCCATTGCAGCAGCACCCTGGAGAGGACCAGCTCTGCTGCTCGAGCTCCTCTCTTCTGGGTCCTCCAGAAGAGAACCCCTCCTTCCATCTGGGTCCTCCAGACCTGTCTCTCTCCACCCTGCCCCATCCCCAGTACTCCAGGGCTTAGTTCCCACATGGGACAGACTAGCTCTGGCCACCTGACCCGGAACACGTCGTGCTCTGGGTCTGGGACACCTTTCCCTCTGTCTCCTCTCAGGCTCCTTTTCCAGGCTCCTCTCAGAAGAGGGGAGCTTGGGGGTACCCAAGGAGACCTTCAGAGAACTGGCCGAGGGGAGGCCCCTGGTCAGACTCAGACTCCAGATCCTAAAACTCCTGCAGGCAAAGAAAGTAGGCCTGAGATGCTGAGCACCCAAGGACCACAGGCTATCAGGAGCGGGACTGCTCCTGGGGAGTCCAGGGAAAGGAGGAGGAGGGGACTGCAGGTGGCATGAGTCAGAGAGCAAGGCAAGGCAGGAGGCCATGGTGAGGCAAGGCTGGACCACAGGAAGATGCTAAGCATGGGAGTGGGCTTGACTCAGGGTCCCAGGCAGCCTCTGGGTGACCTTCCAGCTTGGTGTGTGGTCTCTTCTGCAGCCTGACTGGCAGGTGGGCAGCCCAGCCACAGTGGAGAGGAGGAAGCCCAAGGGGGTAGAAGTCAGGGCAGGAGGTGGACAGGAAGAGCAAACAGGAGGCATTGAAGAGCCACAGCAGCCCAGAAGCAGCCCTCCCATGGGGGCTTCGGTTAAGGTTAGGACAGACCCTTCAGCAATGCTGATGAATAAATGAATGAAGAAACACAGGCAAGAGGAGGGAACAACTTCAAGAAATAGCTTTGGCAGGAGGGAAGCGTGGGAACACAGGGCCACTCCAACAGTAAAGCCGGAGACAGCGTCACAGGGAGGTGTCCCACCACCTCCATCCATTCCACACAACTCTTCACAACCCACAGCTCTGCCACAGCTCCTCAGTGACGCAACATCTTCGCCTCCTCTGTCCCTGCCACTGTCTGGGGGTCCAGCTTCAGAGTCTGCCCAGCCCTTCCTCGGACAGTGCACGTCCCCTGGCCCACAGCCTTTGTGCAGAAGGCTGGTATTACCACCCCCACCTCACCACCCTCAGCAGCCCCCATGACCTGTCTTGGCCCAGGTGCTGATTATGTCCCTCCTAGTGCACTGCCCCACCCCCTCCCTGACCTAGAGCCTCAGTCCCACCCCTCTGGGCCACCACCAGTCTTCCAAAGGCAAACCCACTGTCTCCACCCCTCAGTAGCCCCTTCAGAGCAAAGTCCAAGCTCCTGGGCAAGACCTGGCTGGCCCTTCACCGTCCGGGTCCTTCAGACCCGTCTCTCTCCACCCTGCCCCATCCCAGTACTCCAGGGCTCAGTTTCCACATAGGATAGACTAGCTTTGACCACCTGGCCCGGAATCATCGTGCTCTGGGTCTGGAACACCTTCCCCTCTGTCTCCACGCCCGCTCAGAGGTCACCTACTCCAGGAAGCCCTCCTTTTCTGACACTGCCTCCATAAGGATGAGCGATCCAGGCTCCGGGCTTCCCTAGTTAATGCTGCCCAGGTCCTCCTTGTCCCTGGATTCAGGGTGCCAGGAGCACCCTGAGAAACACCCAAAGGGCCAGCCACCCTCTCACCAACTCCAGCATCTCCCACACCACACGCCGCTGTCGGTAGCTAATACCAGTTTCCTAAAAGCTCGTGAACTTGAAATCAATTCTCCACTTGGGTTCCTGCCCCCGCGGCAGGCCAGAGGTCCCTCCCTGAGACAGTCTGATGGAGGAGTAGGTGTGACCCCTGACCTTGCAAGGAAGAGCCTCTCGTGGATTCTCCACCCCTGCCCTGCCCTCCCCACATGCCCCACCAACACGGGGTCCCCGCGGCTCTCACAGGGGCGTGCACCACCTCTGGGGTCTCCAGATTTCTTACTTTACTTGAAGTATGTTCACGGCCACAGATTCCGCCACCCTCAGGTGGGTGTCAGGCAGTGGCTGTCCCCTTCATGCGTGAGGAGACGAAGGCTCAGAGCGTGAAGCGCGCTCCAAGGTCAGACAGGGAGTCGCAGCAGCGGCGGGGTCGAGGCTGTGACTCGCGGTGGCCCCCGGTTCCCTCCCACCCCACCCCATGAAGCGGCGTCTGGCCGCCCTGAAATGAATGACTCCGCCGCGTCCCGGCGCCGCGCTCCCAGCGCTCCCCTCTGGGACAGCGGCCAAGGTGACTCTGACCGCCTCCGGGTCCCGGGTCGGGCCTGGGCAGGGGTCCCTGGGCCGGGAGAGGGAGGCCGCTCCGCGCTTACCCTCCAAGGCCGCCTTCCAGCTGGTGCTGCCCTCGTAGCCCGACCCGGATCGCCGCAGCAGCCCCTCGGGGCCACGGGCCTCAGCCTCTGCGGGCGAGCGAGGCCTGGGGGCGGCGGGGGCGGCGGGGGCGGCGGGGGCGGTGGGGGCGGGCGCGGGGCGCGCGGCTACCGGCGGCGGCGGCCGGGCCCTTGCAGGGGGCTCCCGGGCCGGCTCCATGCGGGGCGCTCCGCCGCGCCGCGCCCGCGCTCCTGCACCGGGGTGCGGGGCCCAGCCCGATGCGCACTCGGCGCTCCGCGCGCCCTGCGGGCCCCCCAGGCCGGCCTCGGGTGGGCTAGGACCGCGGCGCTCGCAGGCCGGGGCTGAGCCCGGCTCCCCGCGCCGGAGCCTCTGCGCCGGGTGCCGCCGCCGTGCGCTCAGCGCCTGCCCCGCGGAGCCGCAGCCTCCACGCACAGCCGGGCTGGGGAGGAGCGCGAGGCGGCGCGCGGGAGCCGGGAGCCGTGGACCCGCGCGGGGCGGGGCGGGCGCGGAGAGGGAGGAGGCGTGGAGGAGCGGGGACAGCCGGGTCCCCGACCCCGCCACCTGAGCTGGAGGCCGGATGCTGCCGAGCTGGGAGCGCAGTGTTGGAGCCGGGAGACCTGGTTCTAACTCAGCTCCACCTCCCCAGCCGCCTGCTCATCATCTGTGAAAATGGGAATAAAGTTCACAGGGACAGTGCAGGGAGTCTCAGGGAAGATGAGCGCCTTTCTTCCAGGCTGCCCCGGAGCCAGAGCAGAGAGTGGTAGGGGCTGTAACTTGACCCTCAAACTCTTGATAAAGGAGAGAAACGTCCGAACCATGAACACAGAGAGAGTAGAGTCTAAAGGAGCGAGCGAAGCAACGTTGCAGATTCAGTTAACGTTTATTGAGCACCTACTAAGCGCCAGGGACTTTCACATATATTAGCTGACAACGCCCCCAGGTGAGGCCGAGAAGTGGAATTTTGAGGTCAAGGACATTTCCGAAGGCGGCGCCAGGCAGGTATGTGCTTGGCGGGTGTCTGACTCCGGAGTCTTCACTGGCCCCTTGCCTCAGCTGACCTCGCGTCGCCTGAGGCCCTACGCCTCCAGCCCTGATCCTCTTTCCCCTCCACCATTCTCAGTCCCACCTCTGGTTCCTCTCTCAATCTACAGTTCTTCATCCGCAGCTCCTCCTGCTCCCTCCCCCAAATCCAATAGGCCACTGACTCTCGTGAATTCTCTCTTTTAAATATTTTTATTTTTATTTTTTGAGACAGGGTCTCGCTCTGTAGCCCAGGCTGGAGTGCAGCGTCAAAATCACGGCTCACTGCAGCCTCGGCCTCCCAGGCTCAAGCGATCCTCCCACCTGGGTCTCCCAAAGTTCTAGGATTGCAGATGTGAGCTGCCGTGCCCGGCCCGTTTTAAACTCTTAGTCTGCCCATTGCATTCCATCCCTCTAGCCACTGGCCAAGTACAAGCCAATGCCTTCTCTTGCCCGACCACAGCAGCAGCCTTCTAAGCGGTCTCCCAGCCTCCACTCTTGCTCCTTCCTTTCCAGCCCCTCCCACTCAGCACCCGCAGCATCTCCCTAAAGTGCAAACTCACCACTCCTTCAGGGGTCCCTTTACCTGTGGGTTAAGGCCATCTTTTTACAAGGCCTGAAGGTCCCTCATGGTCGAAGTCCTGCTCCTACCTAAGGCTTCCTCTCCTCCCACCCCTTCTCTGCCAGCCCCAGACACACCCAACTATTCTGACTCTTTCCTCTGGGCCTTTGAACACTCTTCCCTCTGCCTGGAACCCATCTCCTCCTTGGTCCTTCTAACCCTCCTTGTAGCCCCCATGCACCCTAGTTTGCCTACCAAATTTCTGCTAATGCTTCTGATTGCACAGTCTCTAGGATACTGCATTCATTCAGATTAGGTTCAGCAGACTACAACAGAAAACCCCAGGAAGAGTTTAATTAGAAAGAAGGGTTTTTTGTTTGTTTTGTTTTGCTTTGTTTTGTTTTGTTTTGTTTTTTACCTGAAAGAAGTCTAGAGGTGATCAGCCCAGGGCTGGATTGAGAGCTCCAAGACCATCAGGGACCCCAGCTCTTTCTCTCTTTCTGCTCACCATCATCCTTAGTATATACCCTACATCTTCAGGATTCCCTCATGGTCTCACTGTGGCCATTGTGGTTCCAGCCATCACACCTGCACACCAGATTACAGAAAGTAGGAAAAACCAAGGGGAAAAGGGCATGCCTCTTGTTGAATCAGACTCCTTTAAAGAGTTTTTCTGGAACCCCCAGTGATTTCCACTTACCTTCCACTGGCCACTTCTATCCCAAGTAAGTCTGTGGAGTATAGGGGCAATTAGCTAAAGCCATTGCCACGCTCAATAATGCAGAGATTTTGACAGGAAGAAGGGGAGAATGGAAAATGTGCATGACCAGCAATCCCTGCCTCCTAAGCCTCCTGTGATCCCAGACTGTGGCACCTGTCCTTTGGGCCTTTGGAACACTCTCCACCTCTCTTCCCATAGCACTTGACACATCCTACTGTCATTGCTTGATCCCCAACCAGATGGCCAGCTGTGGCGTGAGGGCAGAGGCACTGCTATATCCCCCGTTCCTAGGGCAGTGCCCCATTGGAACACCAGGCCCAAAGCTTCAGACTTCACATAGGCACAAGGAAGCATCAAAGATGTTTGAGCAAAGAAAGGTCATGGTCACACCATGCTTTAGGAAAATTAACTTTGGTACCAGGTACAAAGCAGTTTGGGAGCAGATCAGCAAAGAAACTCTTGAAATAAACCATTGACATAAAAAGGAGTAACAAAGGCGTGATACCAACGCATTGGCAGTGGAGCTGACCTTAGGAACTTCCCAGTCAATCACAATATCCAGGACCTATCGGAAGCAGGATCTAAGCCTCCCAGAGTCCCTGCGTGCCCTTGTCAACTTCCCTGCTCCCCTCCTGATGCTTTCTGGGATCACTCCCCAAATAAATTACTTGCACTGAAATCCTTGTGTCAGGGTCTGTTTTGGGGGGAACCCAAAAGATAATGACCCTTAGGGCTGTGAAAGGGTCTGCTTCCTCAAGAAAAAGGTGCTCATGAAAATAGACACCACAATTGAGATAAAACCCATCAAGACCCCCTGTCCTAGGCCGGGGTCGGTGGCTCACGCCTGTAATCCCAGCACTTTGGGAGGCCGAGACAGGCAGATGACGAGGTCAGGAGATCAAGACCATCCTGGCTAACATGGTGAAACTCCGTCTCTACTAAAAATATAAAAAATTAGCTGGACATAGTGGCGGGCGCCTGTAGTCCCAGCTACTTGGGAGGCTGAGGCAGGAGAATGGTGTGAACCCAGGAGGCAGAGCTTGCAGTGAGTGGAGATCGTGCCACTGCATTCCAGCCTGGGCGATAGAGCAAGACTCCGTCAGGAAAAAAAAAAAAACAAAACACCTGCCCTCTATCCCTGAGTGACTGTAGAGTTTCTAAGACGGCCCTCCTTGAGGAGCTTGGGTGACAGGCTGCACCAGCTGAACTCCCAGGAGCAAGCAGGGGATGTACTGCTTACCTCTCGGGACCCAGTTTTGTCCCACAAGGGTGTAGCAAGTAGTAACTCGTCTGCTTTCAAACTCCCTCAGATTTATAGACGCTTACAGTGGACACCTACAATTCCCCAGGGAACCCCAGCATGTGAACTTCCACGTGCTGTCAAGGAGGCCCAACAGGAAACTTGATCAGACTTAGAGTGAGTTTAAGTAGAGGTCTGGGAAGATTTCAAATGCAACCTGGCCAGCACCAGTCTTCCCTTGGTCTTCTGGGCAGGGTTTTTGTTTGTTTGTTTGTTTGTTTACTACTGTCTAACAAAGTGTATGTCCCCATCTCTGAATGGCTCTGTCCTGCCTTCCCCTGTGTCTCAGGATATTGACTCCATCTCCTTTTCTTAGAGTTATGGAATAGGCGTGACTCCTGGCCCACAAATTCAGAGGTTGAAAAAAATAATGACATATTCTTTCCTTCTTTTAAGTCAACTGAATTGTAACTTCAGGTCACCATCCCATTATGGGGGTAGAAAATTCCACCAGGCTGGGTGCAATGGCTCATGCCTGTAATCCCAGCACTTCGGGAGGCTGAGGCAGGTGGATCACTTGAGCCCAGGAGTTCGATACCAGCCTGGCCAACATGGTGAAATCCCATCTCTACTGAAAATACAAAAATTAACTGGGTGTAGTGGCGCACGCCAGTAGTCCCAGCTACTCAGGAGTCTGAGGCAGAAGAATTGCTTGAACCTGGGAGGCAGAGGTTGCAGTGAGCGGAGATCTTGCCACTGCACTCCAGCCTGGGCAACAGAGTGGATGAGACTCCGTGTCAAAAAAAGAAAAAAAAGAAAAGAAAATTCTGTCAAAGATTTCTTTAAAATTTATTGAACTAAAATCTAAATAACATAAAATTCACTATTTTAACCATTTTAAAGCCCACAATTCAGACTTTTAGTATATTCACAACCCTCACCACTGTCTGATTCCAGAACATGCTCACACCCCATAAGGAAATCCTGCGCCCGCCAATCAGCCCCTCTCCATTTCACCTCACCCCCGGCCCCTGGCAACCACTAATCTACTTTCTTTCCTTTTTCTGTATTACTATTTTTCATTTACTACTTATAAGTAACCACTAACCTACTTTCTGTCTCTATGAATTTGCCTATATTGGACATCTTATATAAATGGAATTGTACAATTCATGGTCTCCTGAGACTGGCTTCTGTCACTGAGCATAATGTTTTCAAGGGTCACATGTCATAGCATGGGTCAGTTCTTTATTCCTTTTCTTCTCAGCCAGTTTTGAGGACTCCTCATTCTTTTTTTTTTTTTTTTTTTTTTTTTTTTTTTTTGACAGAGTCTCACTCTGTTGCCCAGGCTGGAGTGCAATGGTACAATCTCGGCTCGCCATGACCTCCGCCTGCCAGGTTCAAGTGATTCTCCTGCCTCAGCCTCCCAAGTAGCTGAGATTACAGATGCCCACTACCAGGCCCAGCTAATTTTTGTATGTTTAGTAGAAACGGGGTTTTGCCATATTGACCAGGCTGGTCTCGAACTCCTGACCTCAAGCAATCCGTCTGCCTCAGCCTTCCAAAGTGCTGGGATTATAGGCGTGAGCCACTACACCTGGCAGAGGGCTCCTCATTCTTCCAAGGCTGTGTCACAATCCCCAAGGCTTAGGAGGGAAGGTCAACTGTGGCCAAGGCTGACATCAAATTAGCATGTCCCTTGAAGCCCAGCAGGGGAGATATGGAGTCTTTGCTGGTGCTGGAGTTCTAGGGGTAGAGTCCTGCCTCTCCTGGCCACTCTGCCGTGTGGTCCCTTTCAGGAGGCTATCATTAAGTAGTGGATGGCATTGTGGCGCTTGAGGGGCCTCAGACCTTCTTAGGCAGGGTGAGACCCCTCATTTCACCACCTCTGCAAGGCTGTTTCCCTTTTCCTCTCCTTTTCCAGGACAGCCTATAATCTCCTAGTGGCCTTAGGTTTTCAGTACAGACCAGCCTCATTCTCAGACTGCTTTGCTCTCTGCCCCACTGAAATCCTGTAGGAAAGGAAGCACAAAGCCTGCCAAATTGCTTACAGTTGGGAAATATGTAGAGAGGCAAAACACTTTTTTTTTTTTTTTTTTTGAGACGGAGTCTTACTCTGTTGCCCAGGCTGGAGTGCAGTGGCATGATCTTGGCTCAGTGCAGCCTCCATTTCCCAGGTTAAAGTGATTTTCCTGACTCAGCCTCCCAAGTAGCTGGGACTATAGGCATGTACCATCATGCCCAGCTAGTGTTTGTATTTTTAGTAGAGACAGGATTTCACCAGGCTGGTCTCAAACTCCTGGCCTCAAGTTATCCACCCACCTCGGCCTCCCCACCCACCTTTTTCTCCAAAAACTTTTATATCAATAAATTATCCTGCCACCTGCCAGAGTGTGGTGCTTAGACCTGAATCCTTTGTCTTTTCCCAATGGGTCCTTGAGCATTTCTGGAATGTTGGTGTTTACTGGACCAGGTAGGGGACAGCGTTGCAAGCTGAAATCTCCCTAGACATTTTACAGGAAGGAGTAAGTCCCCCAACCTCTGCTCATGTCAGCAGGTCATTAAAATCACTGCCCCACTATTAACCAGAACTTTCCAGTTTCCCAAAGGAGCTGGGAATCTGAGTTGTTACATGAAACTGCAAGTTTGAATGCCGGCAAATAATTCAGATTTTTAATATAAAATGTTGTTTTGAGCCCAAACAAAGCAAAATGCATCTGCAGGATGGATTCAGCTCCTGAGCTGCCAGGTCACAATCCCTGATTTAAGCAACACATTCAAACGCAGGGTGGCAGCGGCCCCATAGAGCGCAAGATGCTGTTGGGGCGATGAGGAGGCACAGAACGGGGAGGATGCTGGAAAAGGTATTTGCATATGAATGAGAACTTAGCCATAAGTGGGTTATAGGTTTCTCAGTCTATTCCTTTGGCCTGGGCTTGAGAAATCACATACCCGTCCCCCCAGCCTGCCACATGTCAGAAATTAATGAAGCCACCTAAGATCTGCAACCAGGTTGCCCTTGTCTTCACGTTACTGTGGGACACCAGGGAGGAATTAGTTCTTGGGAGAAAGGACTAGGAAGAGGTGACTTATAATAACAAATATATTGAACCCAGGAGGCGGAGATTGCAGTGAGCCGAGATTGCACCACTGCACTCCAACCCGGGCGACAGAGCAAGACTCTGTCTCTAAATAAATAAATAAATATTCACTACATTTTAATAAGTTAATCAAGTAAAACAAATTGTGAAACCAAAACAAAGAGCAGAAACACTAAGTACTGGAAGCGGAAGACGTTTTGTTACATGATCGTATTTTGACACGTTCTCCTTCCTCACTCTATTCTTGACTAACAATCCAATCCACGGGGAGTGGGGGACACAGAGAGTTGCTGGTCAAAGGGCACAAAGTTTCCCTTAGGAGAAATAAGATTTTTGAGAACTAGTGCACAGCGTAGTGACTATAGTTAATAATAATGTACAGTATTGTATATTTCAAATGTTCTCACCACAAAAAAAGTAAGTATTTGAGGTGATGGATGTGTTAATTAGTTTGAGTTAATTATTCTACATTGTATACATATAATATCACTTTGTATCCATAAATATATACAATTATAGGCCAAGCGCAGTGGCTCACATCTGTAATCCCAGCACATTGGTAGGCCAAGGCAGGAGGATCACTTGAGACCAGCAGTTCCAGACCAGCCTGGGCAACATAGCAAGACACCATCTCTAAAAAAAATTTTAAAAATTACCCGAGTGTGGTGGCACTGCCTGTGGTCCCAGCTACTCAGGAGGCTGAGGTGGGAGGATTGCTTGAGCCCAGGAGTCGAGGCTGCAGTGAGCTATGACTGTGCCACTGCACTCCAGCCTTGGCAACAGAGCAAGAACTTATTGCTAAAAAAAATTTTTTTTAATTAAAAAAATTCCAGCCTGGCCAATATGGTGAAATTCTGTATCTACTAAAAATACAAAAATTAGCCAGGTGTGGTGGCAGGTGCCTGTAGTCCCAGCTACTCAGGAGGCTGAGGAGATCGCACCACTGCACTCTGGCCTGGGCGACAGAGCAAGACTGTCTCAAAAAAAAAAAAAAAAAAAAAAATTATATATGTATATAATTTGTCAGTTTATAATAAAACAATTAAAAAAACAATCAAATTCCCATTGCCAAGACCATGTGAGTATCACCATATGACCTACTGCTCTGCTCGGAGCCATGGAGGCTTCAAGGCCCTTCTTCCTGGGGTTCAGGTAAACACTGTCCTTTCTGTGGAGTAGCGGTGGGTGCTGCCGTCTATTGAAGAAATGCCTCTGACGGGTGCAAGGCCATGCCTCTGTAAAGCCTACCTCTGCTTCCCTCTGGATGCTGGCTCTTCTTGCTAGAACAAGTCTCCCCGGCAGTTAAGGACCACTCCTGGGTCCTGCCTTTGCCATGGGTTCCTGGTGATGTAACTCTTCCTCAACTCATTGCTATCATCCTCCTCCCAGGCCAGGTGAAGACACAGAAGCCTTTCCACCCCCAGCCCAACGCTGATACACAGCCTCCATGTGCAACCCCAAGTAGGGGACACAAATAGATCACTCAAAGCAGAAAGAGCGGGGCTCATCAGAAGACTTGGGCCAAGAGCTGTTCAGATCCCAGAGTTAACTGTGGGAAATGTCATCAGTGATATTATAGCCCAGGAAGTGAGCCTTGGCTGGGTGAGTTCTTGGATCCATGCACATCAAGTGGTTTGAATCAGCAGATAATTTCTCATGGTCGAATGTTTCCCTCAGCTGCTCCAACGATTTTTCTAGAGAAAGAAGAGTCTGCAGGATTTAAAGGGTGTGGGAATGAGGGAAAGATCTCCTGAGGATGGGCAAGGTGACATGTCTTGTCTGCAGAGCCAGAGGCACAGCCTGCTCCTCGTTGGTGCAACAGGGCTTGGAGATTACCTGTGAGGTTAGCAAACCCCAGCCTTTGTGAACCAAATGCCAGTTCCTCTGCCGGCACAATTCCCTTAGGATTTCAGGGCTACCCTGGCTTTTGCTTCCAGTCAATGCTGTGGAGCCGTCACAAAGCCAGAGATCTTGCCAAGGGGCAGTGTTTGATTCCAAGATCCGCCCTGGAACCTTCCATGTCTTGAATCAGGCCTCAGTGCTCTGATCAATCGCTAAGGATCCCCATCTTGGTCTCTGCCTTGAGGTACTGGTAAGGAGGTATTTAGAAGAAGCAGAAGGGGCTGGGCGCAGTGGCTCACGCCTGTAATCTCTGTGCTTTGGAAGGCCGAAGTGGGTGGATCACTTGAGGTCAGGAGTTCGAGACCAACCTGGCCAACATGGCAAAACCCCGCCTCTACTAAAAATACAAAACTTAGCCAGGTGCAGGGGTGATGCACCTGTAGTTCCAGCTACTCAGAAGGGTGAGGGATGAGAATTGTTTGAACCCAGGAGGTGGAGTTTGCAGTGAGCCAAGATCTCACCACTGTACTCCAGCCTGGGCAACAGAGTGAGACTCCATCTCAAAAAAAAAAAAAAAAAAAAAAAGAACAAGAAGAAGAAGAAGAGGGAGAGGAAAAAGGAGAAGGAGACGGAGACAAAGAAGAGCCCAGATGTTGCAGAACCCACGTTGTGCAAAGGTTAGAAGCTCAGGCCTGACCCAGACTGAGTGGGGCACAGCCTGGCTCTGTCGCTTACTGCATCAGGATGGATTCATTTAACTTCCCATGACTTTATTTTCCTCAGCTGTAGAACTGTACCAACTTTGTGGGGTGTTATAAGAAATAGATGAGGTCATATATGTAAAAGTTTTTTGTGTGTTTGGTTTTGGTTTTTTGGCAGAGTCTCACTGTCACCCAGGCTGGAGTGCAGTGGCACGATCTCGGCTCACTGCAAGCTCTACCTCCTGGGCTCAAGCGATTCTTCTGCCTCAGCCTCCGGAGTAGCTGGGACTACAGGCGCCCGCCACCATGCCCGGCTAATTTTTTGTATTTTTAGTAGAGACGGGGTTTCACCGTGTTAGCCAGGATGGTCTCGATCTCCTGATCTTGTGATCCGCCTGCCTCAGCCTCACAAGTGCTGGGATTACAGGCATGAGCCACGGCTCCCGGCTGTAAAACATTTATAAGACAAGCTGAAATGTTATCATCCTTATTCTCCTAAATTCCATCCTTCTCTCTTGCTGTGTTTTCTGCCTCCCAGGCTTTGCTCACAGTAGATTTAGCGCACTGCAGATAATTCCACTGTTCTAAGGCAGCATCGCTGGACAGAAAGGGCCTTTCTTAATAAAGCTGCATTTTCTCCCTTCTGTGTGCTGTTGTTGTTGTTTGTAAATTGTGATAAAATACACAGAACATAAAATTTACCATCTGAATCATTTTCAAGCGTACATTTTAGTGGCATTCCTTCAGTATTTTCATATTGCTGTGCAACCGTCACCATCTCCTAAACCCTTTCATCTTGTAAAACTGAAACTCCGTCCCTGTTAAACAATTCCCCGTCTCCCCTTCTCCGACTCTCTTGGCAACCACCCTTCTCTTTTCTCTCTCTGTGAATTTGACTACTCTAGGGACCTCGCGTAAGTGGAATCAAACCGTATTTGTCTTTTTGTGGCTGGCTGATTTCACTTAGGAAAACGCCAAGATTCAACACAGTTGTAGCACAGGTCAGAAAGTCCTTGAGGTTTGTTTCTTTCGTGTAAGATCTTACCCAAAGTGACAGGAAAAGCTCATCAACTTCATCTCTTCAGCCTCCTAGCTCTCCCGCATTTGTAAACACCTGGTTTGAGGGGCAACAATTTAATTTGTTGCTTCGTTGTTACATAACAAGAATCACCAATATGCTAGCCAAGGATAGACGGGTCTTCATCTTACCTTGATTCAGCCAGTTCTACACTTTAGGGTCACTGCAATCCTCCATTATTTTACTTTTTCTTATTTTGGGGAGGGAGACAGAGTCTTGCTCTGTCACCCAGGCTGGAGTGCAGTGGCGCAATCTCGGCTTACTGCAGCCCCCACCTCCCAGGTTCAAACAAATTCTCCTGCCTCAGCCACCCGAGTAGCTGGGATCACAGGCGCATGCCACCACGCCCGGTTAATTTTTGTATTTTTAGCAGAGAGTGGGTTTTGCCACGTTGGCCAGGCTGGTCTCAAACTCCTGGCCTCAAGTGATCCTCCCACCTCAGCCTCCCAAAGTGCTGGGATTACAGGCATGAGCCACTGTACCTAGTCAATAATCCTCCATTCTTTGTGCCAGTTTCTATATCAGGACTCTTCCCAGGGTAAGCAACAGAAAGCCTAACCCACGTTGGCTTTGGCAAAAAAAAAAAAAAAAAGAAAGGAATTCATTGCCTTATGTAACTGAAAGTTCAGAGTGGAGAGGAAGGGTTCCGAGTATTGCCTGAACCAGGCACTTTGGCTGTGTCGTCAAGACAAGCTCCAGGCCGCGTGCGGTGGCTCACACCTGTAATCCCAGCACTTTGGGAGGCCGAGATGGGTGGATCACAAGGTCAGGACTTCGAGACCAGTCTGGTCAACATGGTGAAACCCCATCGCTACTAAAAATACGAAAATTAGGTGTGTTGGCGGGCACCTGTAATTCCAACTACTTGGGAGGCTGAGGCAGGAGAATCGCTTGAACTCAGGAGGTGAAGGTTGCAGCGAGGGGAGATTGCGCCATTGCACTGCAGCCTGGGCAACAAGAGCGAAACTGTCTCAAAAATAAAATAGAGCAAATAAAAATTAAAATTTAAAAAATTTTAAAAATTAAAAAAAAAAAAATACGACGAGCACCGTCTCTCTTTGTTCTTCACCATGTGAGCTTTATTCCTGGACTCCACACCATAAGAACTTGGCTTCCAGCACTCCAGGTCAGTATATCCTCATGTGTGAAGCCAGCAGAAAAAAGAGAGCTTCTCTTCCTTTAATACTTCAAAGAAAGTCCTGGTCATGATTGGCACTGTCCCAGCATGGGTTCTGGGTCCATCTCTGAACCAGTCATGGTGGTAAGGCCTGAGTCATCTGCCCAACAATGGGCCACCTCCACCTAAATCAAAGAACTGAAAATGGGGAAGACATGATTCCCCATCAAAATTCAGGCTACTATTATAAGAGGAAAGGGGAGAGCTTCCCGGGGAAGAAAGGGCCACATATACACTGGAATAGTATGCATCTGTTTAAAAGGAATAATGCTGATGTGTATATCCTGATTTGGAACAATCTCCAAGATACATTAAGTTAGAAAAAAGCAAGGTGCCGAAGACATGTGCATGTGGATGAGTGTGTGTGTTTGTATAGGCATGAAGATTTTTGGAAGGATACACAAGACATAGTTAATGGTGTTTATCTCTGTAGTGCAGACCTGGCTGGGTAGGGTGGAATGAAGACTCTTTTTGTTTTCTAGCCTTCTGATGTTTAACTGCGTACATGTGCATTTTCAGTGAATACCAACTAGCCAGGCCCAGTGGTTTAATTCCATTCAGAACATCTATATTAGAATTTTTACCCCTACAGAGAATGGAGAATACCACTAGATAGGTGTGTGTAGGTGTAGGTGTGTGGAGTCTGTGAACTGGAAGAGATTTTGATAGCAAAGCCCAGGGATCTAGAGCAGGAGCTGGGGCAAAGCAAATCCCCCCCATCGCATTTTTTTGTTGCTGTTGGGGGCAGAGGCTGGGGATACCTTCAGCTGAAAAGGGGAACTTCGGGCTCAGCCGTAAGAGCTCAAGGCTGGGGATAGGGAGGGCTAGTCTCTGTGCACGCCTGGATTTGGGGTCCAATGATCCTTTGGAGGAGCTCAGAACACTGCAAGCCCACCCAGGCCCTTCCTTTGTACCCTGGCCCCAAAGCTGCCCCGGAAGTGCTTATTTTGCTTTGGCCGTTAACGCCACTCACCATTGCTTATGGGAGGTGATTAATGTTTATATGTG
The DNA here is from genome assembly GCF_043159975.1 of Macaca nemestrina. Lineage (NCBI taxonomy): Eukaryota > Metazoa > Chordata > Mammalia > Primates > Cercopithecidae > Macaca > Macaca nemestrina. The sequence continues at coordinate 19,488,440 of NC_092128.1, forward strand.
AGGTGATTAATGTTTATGTCTAGCTACTGGGTTTTTTAAATAAAATTATTTTCTTTTTTGTTTTGCTTAGTTTTGTTTTTTGAGACAGTCTCGCTCTGTCGCCAGGCTGGAGTGCAGTGGCACGATCTCGGCTCACTGCATCCTCCACCTTCGGGTTCAAGCGATTCTCCTGCCTCAGCCTCCCGAGTAGCTGGGACTACAGGCACCCGCCACCACACCCGGCTAATTTTTTTTGTATTTTAGTAGAGACAGCTTCATCACATTCTTGACCTAGAATTCCAGAGCAGGCCAGGAACAGTGGCTCACACCTGTAATCCCAGCACTCTGGGAGGCCAAGGTGGGAGGATCACTTGAGCCCAGGAGTTCAAGACCAGTCTGGGCAATATAGTGAGACTCCTGTGTCTATTTTATTATTAAAAATAAAGAAAGAAAGAAAAAGTAGAATTCTAGAGTATGGAGTTACCACAATTATTTCATTATTCTATTTTGTTGTTGTTGTTTCTTCTTTGTTTTTTGAGACAGGATCTCACTCTGTCACCCAGGTTGGAGTACAGCAGAGCAATCATAGCTCACTGTAGCCTCAACCTCCTGGCCTTAAGCCATCTTCCCGCCTTAGCTTTCTGAGTAGCTGGGACTACAGGTACATATCACCATTAACCCCATTGCTGATTTTTAAAAATTATTTTTTGTAGAGATGGTGTCCCACTATGTTGCCCTGGCTGGTCTCAAACTCCTGAGCTCAAGCAATCCTCCTACTTCAGCCTCCCAAAGTGCTGGGATTACAGGTATGAGCCACTGTGCCCGTCCTATTCTTCTATTGATGGACATTTAAATTGTTACTTTCTTTTTTTTTTTTTTTTTGAGACAGGGTCACCCTCTGTCACCCAGGCATACAGTGGTGTTATGGAGTACAGTGGTGTTATCACAGCTCACTGCAGCCTTGACCTCCCAGGCTCAAGCGACCCTCCTGCCTCAGCCTCCTGAGTAGCTGGGGCTATAGGCAAATGCCACCATGCCCAGCTAATTTTTGTATTTTTTGTAGCGATGGGGTCTCGCTATGTTGCCAAGGCTGATCTCAAACTCCTGCCTCAGGTGATCCTCCTGCTTCAGCCTCCCAAACTAAATTTTTATTACAATGCTGCAATGAACATCCTAGCACATACACTTCTGCGCCCTTGTGGAAGTATTTCTGTGGAAGAAATTTCCAGAAGTGGAATTACTGGGTCAGAAACTGTCTGAAATTGTAGAATTTGATTTTGAGGTAAAGAATACCCTATGAGTGAACACTCTGCAGACCAGAGGGGCAGAAAATGATACACATGATTATTTATTCATGGTGAACTGTGAAGTGTGCTGGAGGGGATGCCGTTGGCAGGCCTGCTCAGAAATGTTCCAGTCACTGCCTTCCTGCTAGGACAGGAAATGTGCAGAGAAGGATCCTGGCTCAGCGTGCCCCTGATCCCACTGCTAGACCTTGGGAAGGGGTTTTTTGGGGGTTTTTGTTGTTGTTGTTTTTGTTTTCAAGACAGAGTCTTGCTCTGTCACCCAGGCTGGAGTGCAATGGTGCCATCTCGGCTCACTGCAGCCTCTGCCTCCCGGGTTCAAACAATTCTCCTGCCTCAACCTCCCGAGTAGGTGGGATTACGGGGGTGCGCCACCACACCTGGCTAATTTTTGTATTTTTAGTAGGGACGGGGTTTCACCATGTTGGCCAGGCTGGTATCAAACTCCTGATCTCAGGTGATCCGACTGCCTCAGCCTCCCACAGTGCTGGAATTACAGGTGTGAGCCACCGTGCCCGGCCTTGGGAAGGGTTTTGATGGCGGCCTCAGGAGTAGTCATGAAGTGAACACACCACACACTGTGAACACACAGCTGATAGAGAAGTCCTCGGACTCACAGTAGGTGCTGCTCTGTAAAAAGAACAGCGCCCCCAGGTGTCATGCAGATGCCAGCACCTGTTCTCACGCAACCAGCAGCTGGCCTTTGCATTTAGAGAAGGCAGGGTTCAATTTCTCTTCTTCTGAAACTCGCCAGCAAATGTTTGCTGTCTAAACTTCTTCTTAACTAATGTTAATACAGTATAACACAACAAGACTCCAGGAGAGTCTTAGTGAGTGAGTGTTCTCATTTTGGGAGTGACCAAAGGCCCATGGTATGGAATGGTGTAGAAGGACACTCCCAGAGCTAGCAGATGAGCCTCCCAGTTAGTCAGTGTCCACATGTCACCGCCGTTTCACTGCCACACCCGCATTACTGAACTCTCCGTGCTGCTCCGAAACTGAAAGGAACTGGCACAATGGCTTGAAAAATGGTCAAGCAATTGGAAAGTTTGTTGGAAATGGAAATGGAAAGGTGGTCACCTGCTGTGCAGTAGGAGAACAGGCAAAGGAACAACTTTAGATTGCATTTTTTTTTTTTTTTTTTTTTTTTGAGACGGAGTCCCAGTTTGTCGCCCAGGCTGGAGTGCAGTGGTGCAATCTCAGCTCACTGCATCCTCCACCTCCCAGGTTCAAGTGATTCTCCTGCCTCAGCTTCCTGAGCAGCTGGGATTACAGGCACGCACCACCACCCCCGGCTAATTTTTGTATTTTTAGTAGTGACTGGGTTTCACCATGTTGGCCAGGCTGGTCTTGAACTCCTCACCTCAGGTGATCTGCCCACCTCGGCCTCCCAAAGTGCTGGGATTACAGGCGCCAGCCACCATGCCTGGCCTGGACTGCGATTTTTAAAGGAGCCAAATAAACGTTCTCATATTTCAAGCTTCCTCAACTTCCACACTCTCCATATTTTGGACTAGAAACTTCCTCATTTCAGGGGGCTGTCCTGTGCATAGTAGGATGTTTGGCGGCATCCCTGGTGTCAACCCACCAGCTGCCAGTAGCAACCCCTGGCTTCCAGTTGTGACAACCAAAAATGTTTCTGGAACCACTTCCATATTTGAACGTTTGGTTCAGGAAGGTCTTGAGAAGTAGCTCTCTGGAAGGCCAAGCAGCAGCTGTGTGTCCTGCCCACAACAGTAGGGACCTCTTTGGATTTTGGTAACTATTTTTTTTATGTGGAAATAATATGAAACATTTATTAGATATACTGGACAAAAACAGAACTAAGTACTCCAACTCTACTGCAGCATTACAAAATCCATCCCTTCACCACAGTGTAAGATTTAAGGGCAACCTGCCCAAGGATGCATGTTTTGTTGTTGTTGTTGTTGTTGTTGTTGTTGTTTTTGAGACAGAGTTTCGCTCCTGTTGCCCAGGCTGGAGTGCAATGGCACGATCTTGGCTCACCACAACCTCCGCCTCCCGGGTTCAAGCGATTCTCCTGCCTCAGCTTCCCGAGTAGCTGGGATTACAGGCATGCGCCACCATGCCTGGCTAATTTTGTATTTTTAGTAGAGACGGGGGTTTCACCATGTTGGTCAGGCTGGTCTCGAACTCCCGACCTCGTGATCCGCCCGCCTCAGCCTCCCAAACTGCTGGGACTACAGGTGTGAGCCACCACATCCGGCGTAAGGGCCGACCTCGTGATCCGCCTGCCTTGGCCTCCCAAAGTGCTGGGATTACAGGTGTGAGCCACCGCGCCCAGGCGGATGCATGTTACATAAAACACAGCAAGATTGCTGCGGCCCTGCCAAGTACTTCCAGTCCCTACCCAGGTCCTACTGAATACTGGTGGTCCCAATTAGTTTTATTGAAATAATTTTTTTTTTTTTTGAGACGGAGTCTAGTTCTGTCTAGTGCGATGACATGATCTCTGCTCACTGTAACCTCTGCCTCCCGAGTTCAAGTGATTCTCCTGCCTCAGCCTCCTGAGTAGCTGGGATTACAGGTGTGTGCCACCATGCCTGGCTAATTTTTGTATTTTTAGTAGAGACGGAATTTAACCATGTTGGTCAGACTGGTCTCAAACTCCTGACCTCGCAATCCACCCACCTCGGCCTCCTAAAGTGCTAGGATTACAGGTGTGAGCCACCGTGCCTGGTCTGAAATAAACCTTTAAAGGAAAAGATAAAGCATTTCAAAAGACAAGTCAAAATGCTTCGGGAACAACATGTCCAACACAAGCTTTATCCTCAAATGACTTATGTTTGCCTCGCACTAATAAACTTTTATTTCACTCAGTTAGAGCAATAATCTTCCATACATAAGTATCTTTTCCTTGTCCAATAATTCAAAGGAAAAAAAATCCAAAATGATTAGTGAAGAAAAATATAAGAATTAAGAGACCCTTTAAATTTGTTTTAAGTATTTTTAAGGTTTAAAAAGTGTTTAACGTTTGTAATTCCTAGCAGAAAAACATTATCTGAATGAGTACCCTAATGGCAAACCTCTGTAAAATGCTTCAGCTGCATTTGGAGAAGAGGGGTAGGGATTATCTTCAAAGCATCCCAGCTCTCTTGATGAGAAAGTCAGAGATACACTGGCTTGTATTATTGCAACATCCATAAGGTGATCTAGGTTACTTTTCCTTCGGCAAGGGTTTTTTTTTTTTTTTTTTTTTTTAACAGAGTCTTGCTCTGTTGCCCAGGCTGGAGTATAGTGGCATATGGTCTCGGCTCACTGTAACCTCTGCCTCTTGGGTTCAAGCAATTCTCCTGCCTCAGGATCCGAGTAGCTGGGATTACAGGCGTGTGCCACCACGCCCGGCTAATTTTTGTATTTTTAGTAGAGACAGGGTTTCACCATGTTGGTCAGGCTGGTCTCGAACTCCCGACCTCGTGATCCGCCCGCCTCAGCCTCCCAAACTGCTGGGACTACAGGTGTGAGCCACCACATCCGGTGTAAGGGCTTTCTTTATCAGAAGAGCATTACGCTTGACTGCCAACTTTGGCTGATAATTTACTGATAAGATTCATAATATTTGCGTTGCTCTGGTATTTTGACACATTTGCTGGGTTCTGAGTCACATCCTGGAAGGCCACCATAACTTCTGGATCCTGCATGGCTGCAAGAACCTCTGGATCACGAAGAATTTCATTGAGTCCAGGGATTCCGGCCATTCCAGCCATGCCTCCTCCCATCCCAGACATTCTTCTGGGAAAATGACCAGGCACTCCCCCAGGAAGGCCACCTGGAAAAGAGCCACACTGAGCTCCTGACTGTCGTCTGGCTTCTTCCTCCCTCCGGCCTCTCTCTCACGCTCTTCTTGAGCCTTCTTAACTGTTTCTATTCTTTCTTTCATCTTCACGTTTTCGCTCATACTTTCTCCGATGTTCTGCAATTTTCTGTGCCCCAGGTTGAACTTCTTTCAGCATTGCACTAGCATCTTCATCATAATCCAATTTACAGGCAAGTCTGTGTGCTTTCCCTCACCTCTTGTAAGGCTGAGCTGAATCAGGATTTATTTATTTATTTATTTTAGATGGAGTCTCGCTCTGTCACACAGGTTGGAGCACAGTGGCGCAATCTTGGCTCACTGCAACCTCCACAACCCAGGTTCAAGCAATTCTCTGCCTCAGCCTCCTGAGTAGCTGGGATTACAGGCGCTTACCACCACGCCCAGCTAATTTTTGTATTTTTAGTAGAGATGGGGTTTTACCTTCTTGGCCAGGCTGGTCTTGAACTCTGACCTCGTGATCCACCCGCCTCGCCCTCCCAGTGCTGGGATTACAGGCGTGAGCCACCGTGCCTGGCCCAGGATTTATATCAATGGCTCTATCACAGTCTCAGATGGCAGCATTTGGCTTCCATAATTTGACAAAGACACTGGCCCTCTTGGCATACAAAATGGCCAAGTGAGGATTCAGCTTGATGGCATCTGTGAACAACTCAATGGCTTTCTGCAGTTCACCATCATTTAGGGCTTCAATAGCAGTCACTTTCTTATCATTTGCCTGATCCATCATCTCCTCTTATCTCTGCATTCTTATCTCCCATTTCTTGAGGGGCATCGGTGCCTCTTTCAATCACACCTTCATTGTCAATTTCTAGATCACTTTCCTCACTTGACGGTTTGTCTGCCTTTAAGTCTTCCTCCACCTTCTTACTGTCAGGTGTTTCTTCCTTGGTATTTTCTTCTGATTTAGCTTTCTGAGTAGCAGGTGGTACTTTACCCCCATGCTCTCCACTCACTCCCTCAGGAAGCGTATTTCCTCGGTGTGCAGAACACTCGGATCCTGCTTACACATTTTCACAAAGGCCCGAAGCTTGTTCACTTTGCTGGCGTCCACAGTCGGGAGGCGGTGGGCGAGGCTGAGGAGCTGCGGCCCAGTTCCAGGCCCAGGCACTGGCTTGGCGTGACCGTGCAAAAGGTGACTTTTGGTAATTATTATTAGGCGTTTTCCCTTATCCAGACCTGAGGCCTGGATTCAGCCCCCATGGGGCAGAGTGAGACACCATCGACCTCATGGGGTTAGTTCAGGGCTGCAATTAAACGATACACATGAACATGTATTGCAAATGAATGTAAGAGGTAAAGACTAGAGAAAGCTACCTCCAGATCGCTTTTCAAATATGCCCAGACCTTGATTCACATTTTAGGGGATAAAAGCAGGGTTCTTTTTTTCCCTCACATTCTATGATCCAATTAAATAGGTATCCAAAGTTGTATGAATAAGCATTGTTTCCTGTTTTTAAAATAGTATTTTCTTTTTTTTTTTTTTTTTTTTTTTTTTTTTTTTTTTTTTTGAGGTGGAGTCTCGCTCTGTCGCCCAGGCTGGAGTGCAGTGGCGCGATCTCGGCTCACTGCAAGCTCCGCCTCCCGGATTCCCGCCATTCTCCTGCCTCAGCCTCCCGAGTAGCTGGGACTACAGGCGCCGCCACCACGCCCGGCTAATTTTTTTTGTATTTTTAGTGGAGACGGGGTTTCATTGTTTTAGCCAGGATGGTCTCCATCTCCTGACCTCGTGATCCGCCCGTCTCAGCCTCCCAAAGTGCTGGGATTACAGGCTTGAGCCACCGCGCCCGGCCTAAAATAGTATTTTCATTTTGGTTCTTTTTTTTTTTTTTTTTTTTTTTTTTGGAGACAAGGTCTCGCTCTGTTGCCCAGGCTGGAGTGCAGTGGTGTGATCTCGGCTCACTGCAACCTCTGCCTCCTGGGTTCAAGCGATTCTCCTGCCTCAGCCTCTCAAGTAGCCGGGATTACAGGCGCGGGCCACTAGGTTCAAATAATTTTTGTATTTTTAGTAGAAATGGGATTTCACCATGTTGACCAGGCTAGTTTCGAACTCCTGGCCTCAAGCGACCCACCCGCCTAGGCCTCTCAAAGTGCTGGGATTACAAGCATGAGCCACCACGCCCGGCCTTGTATTTTCATTTTGATTGGGGCAAAAATACAACCTTTAAATCTTTTTTTCCCCCAACTTTTATTTTAGATTCAAGGGGTACGTGTGCAGGTTTGTGAGCTGGACATATGGTGTGATGCCAAGGTTTGGGGTAGACATGATTCCTTCCCCCAAGTGCTGAGCACGGTATCCAACCGTTTTTCAACCTTGCCCTTCTCCCTCCCCCATCTAGGAGTCCCCAGGGTCTACTGTTCCCATCTTTATGTCCATAAGTACCCAATGTCTAGCTCCCACTTATAAGTGAGAACATGCAACCGGCCAGGTGTGGTGGCTTACGTCTGTAATCCCAGCACTTTGGGAGGTCGAGGTGGGTGGATCACTTGAGGTTGGGAGTTCGAGACCAGCCTGACCAAAATGGAGAACCCTCCCCCCATCTCTATCAAAAATACAAAATTAGCCGGGGGTGGTGGCGCATGCCTGTGATCCCAGCTACTCGGGAGGCTGAGGCAGGAGAATCTCTTGAACCCGGGAGGCCGAGGTTGCCGTGACCCGAGATTGCGCTATTGCACTCCAGCCTAGGCAACAAGAGCGAAATTCCATCTCAAAAAAAAAAAAAAAAAAAAAAAAGGTTAGATAATGCATATTTGGTTTGTTTTCAGTTCCTGTGTTAATTCACTTAGGATAATGGCCTCCAGCTGCATCCTTGTTGCTGCAAAGGACTCCACACCTTTAAATCTTTATTTTCCCTGGTTTGGCTTTGGAAACAACAGGTTACAGCCTTTCTGAAGCCCCATCCCATTCTTCACTCTTTCCCAGTTTATTAACCAACAGGTGACACCAATGGCCTCTGACAGCCTCGACCCTGGAATCCTGAGCAGACGCCCAGGAACCTGTGCCCGGCACATTCGCAGGGCAGAGCGAATTCACATCAAGCTCCCAAACACACCCTGTTGTTGCTGTTGTGTTATGTAATTTTAGTCATTATTTCGTTTACAAGCTGTGAGCACACAGAGCCACTCTGGTTCCGCCCTTGGATCGCCGCTCGCGAGCTGCGGAGGCCCACCTGGGCATCCCGAAGTGCTGAGATTACAGGCGTGAGCCAACGCCCCCCGCCGGAATGCTTTTGAGTCACATCTCCCGAGTCTCCTGCTCTCTCCAGCCTTGCGTTGCCTTCGTGGCCTCAAGGCCCCCGCCTTGGAAAACTTCCGCGTCCCCTCTTTGCCTCTGCAATCCTGCGTGGGAGCGCGGTCCCGCAGCGCTTTTCTTTCCTGTTACGTGCGGTCGCCCTCTAGTGACAACAAGGACGCACTGCTACGTTCCCACGCGAAGGCTTCCACCGCTGCGGCTCTGGGGCTTCTGGTCTGCGCGGGAGAACTCTGCGGCCCCGGAGTGCACCTCATCTGGACTCTGGTGAGGAGCATCACTGGGGGCCCTTGGCTCTTCGGCAACACGCGGCCTGGGGCCGACTCCCCAGAGGAAGGCTGGTCTAATGCAAACACTGGATCATGTTGACTGAATCCCCAGCGTCTCCAGAGCAGACGACTTGTCTGGAAGTCCCGCGGGCTTAGGAAATCCCATCGTTTGTTGGCAGGTGGGAAAAGTGTTCAGAGATGGGGCCGGGTGCGGTGGCTCACGCCTGTAATCCCAGCACTTAGGGAAGCCGAGGCGGGCAGAGCACTTAAGGCCAGGAGTTCGAGACTAGCTTGACAAACATAACGAATCCCCGTCTCTATTAAAAATGCAAAAATTAGCCCTGTGTAATGGTGCACGACTGTAATACCAACTACTTGGGAGGCTGAGGCAGGAGAATCCTTTGAACCCAGAAGGTGGAGGTTGCAGTGAACCGAGATCACACCACTGCACTCCAGCCCGGGCAACAGAGCCAGATTCCATCTCAAAAGCAAAAACAAAACTGTTCAGGGAGACAAGGATATGAGAGGGGGCTCCAGCACTGACTAGAAGGCCTGCCCCCTGCCCTCCCTGAGGGCACCTCCATTATAGACCCTGAAGACAGGGAGAGCAGAACTCCTAGGTCCCAGAACAGTCTCTTTAGAGCTATTCAGAACTACCTCGCTCCCCACCACCCTTCCCACAGGCACAGCCACCAGGAGCAAGCACCTTCTGCACCCAGCAAGCATCCAGGCAGGGGACAAACTCCCAAGGGGAAGGAGGTTTTGGTGGCCAAAACAGACCCTGAGTTAGCTTAGCGGCCAGAGAAACTGAGATCTGCAGAAGGCCAGGTGGGCCTGGTCAGCGCACCTGAGCCGCCACAGGCCTTGCCGAGGTCACCCCTTCAACTTTTGAAATACATTTTCTGCATCATCATTGTGAAGACCTCTCAAAAGTGACGATAGCTTCAACACCTGTTTTTTTTTTGTTTGTTTTTGTTTTGAGACAGAGTCTTGCTCTGTCGCCCAGGCTAGAGTGCAGTGGCCGGATCTCAGCTCACTGCAAGCTCGGCCTCCCGGGTTTACACCATTCTCCTGCCTCAGCCTCCCGAGCAGCTGGGACTACAGGCGCCCGCCACCTCACCTGGCTAGTTTTTTTGTGTTTTTAGTAGAGACGGGGTTTCACCATGTTAGCCAGGATGGTCTCGATCTCCTGACTTCGTGATCAGCCCGTCTTGGCCTCCCAAAGCAACGCCTGTTTTAGTTGATGTGTTTTGCTTGCAGAAATGTGAAAGTTTTCTGCCTGAATATCATAGTGTGCCATTCTCAAGCGCTATGATCAGACTAGCTCTCATGCTGGCTGAGTCAGGGTATTTAACTCTGGTATTAAATCTGGATAAAAGCCATCCATCATCTCAGTTTGGGGCTCTGAAGAATCGGATAGAAAACAGCCCTCCCTGGCCAGGCGGGGTAGCTCACACCTGTAATCCCAGCACTTTGGGAGGCCGAGATGGGCGGATCACGAGGTCAGGAGATCGAGACCATCCTGACTAACACGGTGAAACCCCATCTCTACTAAAAATACAGAAAAAATTAGCCGGGCGCGGTGGCGGGGGCCTGTAGTCCCAACCACACGGGAGGCTGAGGCAGGAGAATGGCGTGAACCCGGGAGGCGGAGCTTGCAGTGAGTGGAGATGGCGGCACCGCACTCCAGCCTGGACAACAAAGCGAGACTCTGTCTCAAAAAAAAAAAAAAAAGAAAACAGCCCTCCCATGCCGTGTGACAGCCTCCTGGGCAAAAAAGCAGTGGACTCAGTAAGTCAGCTGGTAGAACTCCCGCCTGGAACCAGGGCTCCTTCTGTTGTTGCTCATGAGTGGGTTTCAGGTTGTGACCCCCTGAAACGGAAATGTATAGGTATTTACTAGGGAGGAGTTTCCCAACTTTTACTGGCATTTTCAAGGAATCTATATACAAACCAATTTGGAACTACTTCCCTAGGAACTCCCATTACCCACGAGTAAAATAGTCAACCGATTTTTCCTGAACTGTAAAAGGTTCATCACGAAACTAGAATCGTTAGCAATGAAAGCAAAAGCTTTAAACTTGACAGTGGTCGATTTCCCAAGCTGGGCCTTGAAATTCCTGTCAAGGTTACATATGTGGATTTATAAAGTGCAGTCTGAGCCCCTGTGATCACAAAATGGCAAATGATTTTGTCCTCAGGGGCCTGGTGTCTCTGATGGGTACTCAGTAGTAGGGGTGTCTATTCCCTTAGGGAGGAGGGTGGACCTTGGTGGATCCATGGACTTGGTCCCAAGATTGTTAGAGATGTTAGATTTGTCCCTTAGAAGGTCACCTCTATATGTCGGAGGTAGTGGCTCATGCCTGTAATCCCAGCACTTTGGGAGGCTGAGGTGGGCGGATCACTTGAGCTCAGGAGCTCGAGCCCAGTCTGGGCAACATGGTAAAACCCCGTCTCTACTAAAAAAAAAATAAAAAATAAATAAAGAAAGAAATAGCCTGGTGTGGTAGCACACACCTGTAATCGCAGCTACTCAGGAGGCTGAGGCGTGAGAACCATTTGAACCTGGGAGGCGGAGACTGTAGTGAGAAGAGATTGAGTCACTGCACTCTAGCCTGGGCACAGAGTAAGACTCTTGTTTCAAAAAAAAAAGAGAAGGTCACATCTATAGAAGGTTTTTGTTCACTTCAGCCAGAGCTAAGTGATGGCTGACAATTTCCACTTGGCTGACGCACTCACAATATTTTTTTGTTTTTGTTTTTGTTTTTGAGACGGGGTCTTGCTCTGTCACCCAGGCTAGAGTGCACTGGCACAATCTCGGCTCACTGCAACCTCCGCCTCCTGGGTTCAAGCAATTCTCCTGCCTCAGCCTCCTAAGTAACTGGGATTACAGGTGCCTGCCACCATGAATGGCTAATTTTTGTATTTTTAATAGAGGTGGGGGGTTTCACCATGTTGCCCAGGCTGGTCTCGAACTCCTGAGCTCAAGTGACCTGCCCACCTCAGTCTCCCAAAGTGCTGGGATTACAGATAAGAGCCACTGTGCCCGGCTTCAAGATGTTTTTGATTAGGACCCAAACTGTCCAACTTTCTCTTTCTCCCATTCATCTGACCCTGATCCTCCTCTACTCTTCACCCTTAAAATATTTATATCTGCTTAGACTTCAGCAAAGCGAAACTCTGCATCCTGAAAACCTCAGCAGGCGTTTTGGGCCACATGTTCATGGCAACATAATCTGGATCATATTCGTGGGGTCTGCGGTAGGGAACATTCTCACTTTGCATTAAGAAAAGGACAACCAGATACCAACTTTTATAGAATGAAATTAGGAAATTTTAGCAAAGCATTTAAACTATTTTCTTTTCTTTTTTTTTTTTTTTTTTTTTTTTTGAGATGGAGTCTTGCTCTGTCACCCAGGCTGGAGTGCAGTGGCGCAATGTTGGCTCTCCACCTCCCAGGTTCAAGCAATTCTCCTGCCTCAACCTCCTGAGTAGCTGGGACTACAGGCGTGTGCACCACGTCCAGCTAATTTTTTCATATTTTTAGTAGAGATGGGATTTCACCATGCTGGGCAGGCTGGTCTCGAACTCCTGACCTCAAATGATCTGCCTGCCTCGGCCTCCCAAAGTGCTGGGATTACAGGCATGAACCACCGCACCCGGCCTAAACTATTTTCTGAAGTAGATTTCCCCTGAAGCCAGAGGCTCCTCATCAGACATTTATTCTTCTCTAACTGACGAATGTGGCTTTTACTCTGGGGAGAAAAGCCTCTTTGTGGGCTGTGACCATCTGCCTCCAGCCACCTGGCTCCTCGTATTTGACAGGCTGGCGATCATGTTATGCTTGTACCACAGAGGACTGTGCAGATATCTGACCAGATAGTCTCGCTGCTTGGAAAGCGTATGTCTGACGCAACCCCGCCTGATGCCGTCATGAACCCTCCTCCCCAGCCAAGCCGTATGCATGGATGTTAGTGTTGGTGTGCTGTAGTGTCATTGTGTGCCCCAAATCTCCCTTAAAGACCACGGTTATTGCCAGAGTTATTAACCTGGGCCAAGGAGGAACTCCTACAACTCCCACTTCCAGGGCAGTGAGGGAATTTCAGGCTTTTTCTGGACCACAGTTGATTTGCACCCTTGAGGGTGGTCCCAACAGGTACAGAAGAGCTTGGCACAAAATGCCCATGGATAGCAAGTCCTGGCTGGGGGGTTCTCCCTGCCATTGCCAGTTTTGGGTCAATAGGGGCACTGAGGGCTGGATGTGAGGCGGGAGGCAGGATGTGACCCTGAGCCCCCAGAGAAAAGGGACACATGGTTTGGATTAAGGCCCAAAGGAAGATCTGGCCTTGAAGTGTGCTGATGTCACGGCCTGCAGGACGGAGTGACTACGATTTGGGAGCAGGGTGTGGAGAATACCTGGATTCTAGGGCTGCTCCCTTTTGGGGTGTGTGAGTGTCCCTGGAAAGGCACGGTGGTCATGTGAGCTCCCTCCTCTGTTTCACATGGGCAAGTCCTTGAGTATTCAGGATCCTCCCAATATCCGACAGCTCTCAGGAAGCATCCCCTCCTGTCCTGAGGTGGGCAGAGGAGATGGAGAGAACAGGTGAAGGCAGGTGAGAGGGAGCCGTCACAGAAGCAAGACAGGATTGAGATGTACCAGGGCCTGGCTGGACGGTGGACCTCAGACTGAGGACAGGCAGAGGCGACCAGGCCAGTTCAGTCCCGATAGAGCCAACACCGGGGCCCGAGAGACCATCAGGCAAAACTGAACCCTGGAGAGCTGTGGCGCCGCTGAGGTTTTGCGTCTACCCTTTAATCCGGGGTAGCCCAGACTGCTGGCTGCCTCCAGCCCTGCCATCTAGCCTGACATCCAGCTTTATTGCAGTGGACTGACTTCCCTGGGAGGACCATGCTCTTAGATCCAGGTGGAACCAGAATCTGGTGGGTTTGAAATGGATTCAATCTCTTTGTCCTCATTGAGCTCCACATAGTCAGGCCAAAGTGGGTAGCCAGGATCTTGTGAGGAGACCCCCAGGTCTTCCTCTGCAGTCTGGCAACCCACTGGGGCCCGGGCACAGGCTGTAGGAGAGGGGCTGTTCACCAGGGCTGTGCATTCAGCAGAGCAGACTGTGGGCTGCTTAGCCCCAGAGAGTGCCATTCACCCGATGCAGATGTGAATGACATCCCTGGAGCTGAGCCACTCATCATCCCCGCTCCTGACAGTGACAAAAACACCCCGCTGAGGGCTAGAGAGAGTCTGGTTTAAAATTAGCCCTTTCACTTTCCTATTGAGTCATTACCCAAAAAAAGAGAGATTTTCTGCTTCCTTCTCTGAAGAGGGCAGTTGAACTTTTTATCCTGAAAATGGAAGTGTGCCTAGCCTCAGGGGAGAGTTGAGTGTTTTGTTTTTAAAAGCCTAGACTCATAAAATAATAATAATACAGGAGGTTTGGAATCAAGGAAGCCTCCGTGGACTGAGACCTAAAAATAGCCCAAAGATGGAGGAGGCTGATGGGACAGGTGTTCCCAGAGGGTCTGGGGAGGCGGCAGGCCCCCAGACTGTGGAGGGTGTGAGTGAAGGCTGCCTGTAGGGGGTGGCCCTGAAAGTGTGGGCAGGTGCAATGGCTGTCAATGCCACATAAAGGGCATCTACATCCTAAAGAGTGAAAGACTGGTGCCCAGAAACTACATCTACATCAGGCAGAAGAAGCAGCAAAATTCTGACCCACAGCCCAAGAGTGAGCATCCTTTTTCAGGACGTGAATAAGCCCTGGGGTCCTTGTTTACTCTCTTGGGAAGAGGTAGCACCAGAATGCACACATTGTGGAGTTCTCATGTATCTTTATAAATGAGGCCTGGAGCTGGATACAGTGTAACTCGGGGAAATAAGGAAGGTGACATTTCTCATACCTGAGTGTTAAGAAGCACATTGCTACTCATCAGTGACTTTTAGGAGCCCTGTCCACCTAAGGGACAACAGTAATGCAGAAATAGGAGAGGAAGTTGATAGGATTCAACCAACAAATAGTTCATCTCCAAAGCTGTTTCCTAAGGTTCGGTGGGGTTGGACTTTAAAGAAAGTGAGGTCGGGAGCCAGGCGTGGTGACTCATGCCTGTAATCCCAGCCCTTGGGAGGCTGAGGCAGGCAGATCACTTGAGGTCAGGAGTTCGAGACCAGTCTCGCCAACATGATGAAATCCCGTCTCTACTAAAAATACAAAAATTAGCCGGACATGGTGGCACACGCCTGTACTCCCAGCCACTCGGGAGGGTGAGGCAGAAGAATCGCTTGAACCCAGGAGGTGGAGGTTGTAGTGAGCTGAGATCGCGCCACTGCACTCCAACCTGGGTGACAAGAGCGAAACTCCGTCTCAAAAAGAAAGTGAGATCAGGGACATCAGGGATAAGCACGTTGCAGACATGATGGTTGAGCTAGGAGATCTCCCTTTGAAAACTCTCCCCTGGCTGGGCAGGTTGGACAATACCTGTAATCCCAGCATTTTGGGAGGTCAAGGTGGGAGGTTCGTTTGGAGGCCAGGAATTTGAGACCAGCCTGGGCAACATGACCAAGACCCTGTCTCTTAAATTAAAAAAAATAAATAATTAGCCAGGCATGGGCCAGGCGTGGTGGCTCACGCCTGTAATCCCAGCACTTTGGGAGGCAGAGGCGGGCGGATCACAAGATCAGAAGATTGAGACCATCCTGGCTAACATGGTGAAACCCCGTCTCTACTAAAAAATACAAAAAAATTAGCCGGGCATGGTGGCGGGCACCTGTAGTCCCAGCTACTCGGGAGGTTGAGGCAGGAGAACGGCGTGAACCCGGGAGGCAGAGCTTGCAGTGAGCCAAGATCGCGCCACTGCACTCCAGCCTGGGCGACAGAGAGAGACTCAGTCTCAAAAAAAAAGAAAAGAAAAAAAAATTAGCCAGGCATTGTGCTATGTCCCTGCAGTCCCAGCTACTCAGGAGGCTGAGGCAAAAGGATTCCTTGAGCCCAGGAGATAAAGGCTGCAGTTATTATGATTGCACCACTGAGCTGTGATCACACCACTGCACTTTAGCCAAAGTGACAGAGCAAGACCCTGTCTCTTAGACATAAATTTAAAAATAAATTTTAAAACTCCCTTAAAAATCTCTTGCTTAAAAAATGAAGCACATGGGCTGGGCACAGTGGCCCACGCCTATAATCCCAACACTTTGAGAGGCGAAGGCAGGTGGATCATCTGAAGTCAGGAGTTCAAGACCAGCTTGGCCAACATTGTGAGACCCCGCTGTACTAAAAACACAAAAATTAGTTGGCAGTGGTGGCACGCACCTGTAACCCCAGCTACTTGGGAGGCTGAGGTGGGAGAATCACCTGAACCTGGGAGGCAGAGGTTGCAGTGAGCTGAGATCATGCCACTGCACTCCACCTGGGTGATACAGCAAGACTCTGTCTCAAAACAAAACAAAACAAGGCCAGGCACCGTGGCTCACGCTTGTAATCTCAGCACTTTGGGAGGCCAAGGTGGGCAGATCACTTGAGGTCAGGAGTTCAAGACTAGCCTGGTCAACATGGTGAAACCCTGTCTCTACTAAAAATACAAAAATTAGCCAGGCATGATGTCGCACGCCTGTAGTCCCAGCTACTCGGGAGGCTGAGGCAGCAGAATTGCTTGAACCCAGGAGGTGGAGGTTGCAGTGAGCCAAGATCACGCCACTGCACTCCAGCCTGTGTGACAGAGCAAGACGCCATTTCAAAAAAAAAACAAAACAAAAAAGCCAAAGCAGATGGTCACCAAATCACACATATATCCAAATACAAGATCATTCATATAAGGTGGGGGAGATACTGCAGCACGGCCTCTCCTTCTACCTGCAGGGAGTTTTCTGAAGGGAAGAAAGAGCCATGATTAGGCGGAAGAGGAACTGGAGAAATCACAATAGATGAGGGGACCCCAGTATGAGGCAGTAGCACTAAGATTACAGGAGAATAGTAAACTCTAGACCAAGCAGGCAGGATCCCGTCTAAGGGGCAAGGTTGAGTGGATGGTTTTCAATGGCAGGTTTTCACAGCAGGCTAATGGATTCAGCTTTAAATGAGAGGGAAAAAGGGAAGGGAATGGCCAGGAACTATGTTGGGACAGACAACTGGGCCAAGCTTCAGGTGAGACTGACCTAAGGAGAGTCTGGCAGGATATGGAGTCCAGGACCTGGGCAGACTGGCCCTATGCTCAGGGGTTAGACAGGGAAGCTGCTGTGTGTTGAATGTATTCACCAGAATTCATGTGTGGGAAATTTGGTCCCCAACGTGGCAGTGTTAGGAGGTGAGGTTAGTAAGAGGTGAATAGATCATTAAGTGAAATCAATGCCTCTCTTGAGAGCATAAATGGGTAAATTATTCACTCACTTGCCCTTCGCCTCTGCTGCCATGTTATGGTGCAACATGAAAGCCCTTACCAGAAGCTGCCGCCATGCCCTTGGACTTCCCAGTCTTTAGAACTATAAGAAACAACTTTCTTTTCTTTTTTCTTTTTCTTTTTTTCATTTTTTTGTTTTTTCGAGACAGAGTCTCGCTCTGTTGCCCAGGCTTGAGTGCAGTGGCATGATCTTGGCTCACTGCAGCCTCTGCCTCCTGGGTTCAAGTGATTCTCCTGCCTCAGCCTCCTGAGTAACTGGGATTACAGGCATGCGCCACCACACCAGCTAATTTTTGTATTTTTAGTAGAGATGGGGTTTCACCATATTGGCTAGGCTGGTCTCGAACTCCTGACCTCAAGTGATCTGTCTGCCTTGGCCTCCCAAATTGCTGGGATTATAGGCATGAACCACTGCACCTGGCCTTTTCTTTTCTTTATGAATTACTCAGTCTCAGAATACCTGGCAGGTGTTCTGCTAAAGCAACAGAAAATGGACTAAGACAGAAGCAGAGGAGAGACTCCCAGCCACCTGCACATTAGTGGTGAAGGACCTCTGATACTTCCCAGGCCAGCTCTCCCTCCCATATTGGCTTAGGGCTTCAGTGTTAGGAGCCTGGCAGTGGGTGGCATGGATCAGGCATGGGTCCCCTGCATCTCAGGGAATCAGAACATCTGGTGTCTCTCTATCTTGGGCAGTGCTAGAGAAACTTGCCAAGGTCTTGTTATTTCGGAGACCTTATATTCTACTCTTTTCTCCACTGCTTCCCACTTTTCCCTGAAAATGATTGCTTCATGGCTTTTTTCCTGATTATATAAATAATTACCACCTTTGTCTTAAAACACATATGAACACATATCTATTAATATATTTGATTAGACTACAATTTTCTAAATTTAGTCATGACTTTCTGGTGGTGTGTTCTAGGCCCTTTAATTAGATGTTTGCAAGGCCTGTTTGATATGGGGGATCCCTAGGCCTCAAGACTCTTGGACTAGCAAATCTCATTCATAATGATTTAGTTCAAAGGAGAAGAGAATACTATTATCCTTAAATCTGGGGCCTCTTCACCAAGGTGCTCCTGGGCACTTGTGTCTCCTCCCTTTGCTACCCTCAGTCTCTGGTGACAGGAGTCCCACACAGCCTGGCAGGAAAAGTCTGTTACATACCTGTGATGCGAGGAAGTGCTTTTCCTGGTCTTGTATATCCAAGCCCAGTCCTACTCCATTGCTCCCCCGGGTCCCCTGGTCCTTCTACCTGCTCCCATCTAAGTCTTTGCAAGTGTTGAGCCCCAGACTCAGCAAAGTCAGCTAAGGCTGGGGACACTAATCCAGAGGAGAGCTAGGTCTGTCCCCCATATCCCTGAGTCACAGCTGTCTATCCACACCATTATAATCCCACAAGTGCTGCATTGGACAGGAAAGGATTCTGGGGATGGAGTTCCTAAAAGGGAGGGTTTTGTTTTGTTTTGTTTTTTCTTTCGATATGGAGTTTCACTCTGTCACCCAGGCTGGAGTGCAGCGTCACCATCTCGGCTCATTGCAACCTCCACCTCCTGGGTTCAAGCGTTTCTCCTACCTCAGCCTCCTGAGTAGCTGGGATCACAGGCGCCTGCCACCACGCCCAGCTAATTTTTGTATTTTTAGTAGAGGCGGAGTTTCACCGTGTTGGTCAGGCTGGTCTTGAACTCCTGACCTCGTAATCTGTTTTGGTTTTTTGGGGGGTTTTTTTGTTTTTTTTCGAGACTGAGTTTCACTCTTGTTGCCCAGGCTGAAGTGCAATGGCACAATCTCGGCTCACTGCAACCTCTGCCTACCGGGTTCAAGTGATTCTCCTGCCCCAGCCTCCTGAGTAGCTGGGATTACAGGTGCACGCCACCACGCCCAGCTAATTTTTGTATTTTTAGTAGAGACGGGGTTTCTCCATGTTGGTCAGGCTGGTCTCAAACTCCTGACCTCATGTTCCTTTTTTTTTTTTTCTTGAGATGTTTCCCTCTTGTTGCCCAGGCTGGAGTGCAATGGCGTGATCTCAGCTCACTACAACCTCCACCTCAAGGGAGGGTCTTTGTTTCAACATGCAGATGTCTCAGGGACCTGTTTTCCTGCTGGGCCACGGCTCTTTTCCAGTTCTCCCAGGATAAGCTTGCGTGCATTCAGGTGGAATGTTTTCTCAGTCCCTGCCTTACCCACACTCTCGACTTAAAGCCACCTTTTGTTCCTCTCCTAGAGCTGCCTAGCTCTCTCCTCTGCCTCGCCCAGCTGCAGGTGGATCCTTCACTAAAATGAGGTTGCCTCGTCACTCCCAATGGGTGACTGATGTCTCGGAAAGTTACAGGGGTGTGGTGTGGCTGAAGGAACTGGAAAGCGAGGCTTAGTCTGTTGAGTAACAGGAGCAACATCTATACCTCTGCCCCAGCCCATGACCTGCAAGGACTCCATCAGTGGGAGACGGGATGAAGCATTCGGGGAACCAGGAGAACTAGGGGAGCATAAAGCAGCAAAAAGGGAGAAAAGATGTGTTTGGGAGCCAGAGCTGCCCAGTGACGTGCTGGCGTTCCCACTTAGGAGCCATGCAACCCTGCACGAGCTCCTCAACCTCTCTGAATCTCAGTTTCCTCACCTATGCAGTAGGGATTTTGTTATTATAAAGAGTAAATGGACCTAACAGTCAAATGTAATGCGTGAACCCTGATGGGAACCTGGTTGGAAAAAAAAATAGAAAAATTTAAATTTGGTTTCTAGAATATCACCTAGCTTGGCGTTACTGTTAATTTCTTTGGTGTGAGAATGGTATTATACTTCAGGAAAACACGTGTATTCTTAGCAGATGCACGCTGAAATACTGAAGGGTGAGGGTTCATGAGGTCAGCAGCTCACACTCAGATGGTTCCATAACAACAGACAGAATGTTTGTACAGAGATGGAGAGAAGGACAAGAACAAGGTGTGAAATGCTAACTGTTGAATCAAGGCGGAGGGTGTTCATGTGATCACTGTTTATTCTTTCCATTTTTCTTAATGTTTAAAAATGTGTCAACTAAAGATTAGGGGGGAAAAGATAGACCAGGTGTGTGAAGCACTCTGTGCAATGCCCCATTCAGCATAATTTATTTAATAAATATTCACTAATTTCCTGGCGGAGATGTCAGTCAAGAACCAGGGATGGAGTGCCAGATACTGATCTGGGGATGCAGTGAGGATTTCTAGGGGGCCAGAGACAAGCATTAAAGGATGAACAACCGTGTGCACGTGTTGACCACAGACAGCGGAGAGTGCTAGAAAGACAGCTGACAGGTGAGAGACCAAGGTGGGGGCTTAGGCAGGGTGGGGGATGTCATACTGGCTTGGGTACCCTCTGAGCCTCTGAGCAGGTAGAATGTGAGCTGGGGATGGGCCTTGCCAGGGAGATGGCTGTGCGGAAACCTCTCTCCTTTCTCATGTGTGTCTCCAGGGCCCCTAAAGGGGCCCAAGATACCACGGGATGACATCAGCCAAGAACCAGGAGTGGGAATGTTTGCCTCCTCTCTGGGGAATTAAGCTGCAGTTTAATTTATGCTTGTAGAACTCCTCAGTCTGTTCGGACAGACCAGATACCATCAGCCACCCTTGACCAGTGAACTTCATGGTGTGGGGCAGGAAAAATAACGATGATTCCTGTAGGGCCACCTCCTGGAACCAGCCAGTGATCTGGAACTGGCATTAGAGGAAATTTTAGTGATATTTTACCCAGGTCCTGACAGTGTCCAAGATACTTCTCAGTAGCACAATTAACAAACGAAATGATGTTCAGCTTCATTCATAGTTAAAGAAATGCAAGCTGGAATTCAATATTTGTGCCCATCAGATTGGTAAGGACTAAGAAGATTGATGATACGGAGCGATGGGGCGGCCATGGGAACAGCCCTCTCATCCTTTGTTTGTTGAGACTCTTGCGGGTAATTTACCAGTACCCATCACATCCGAAATTCTGACCACCCTTTGGCTCAGCAATTTCATTTTAATGATTCTATTCTGAAGATATTATCAGAGATGTGATTTTTAAAAACAATATATACAAGGATGCTCACTGAATTATACCTATATCATGTACAGCATTGCAGTAATTATGTCACCCAAATGGAAATAACTCAAATATCCATCAATAGGAGACTTCTTAAATAAATTACATATAGGAAAATGTTTAATGTGAGTGAAGTTTTGGAAATAAAGATATTTTTATATATAATAACAGTACAGGTTAGCATATACATTTGTTTAAAAATCTTGAATACTGCATACCAAAATGTTAATAACAGGGCATAGAAAACAGGTGACCTTTATTTTCTACAGTATACACTTTTGTAATATCTACATTTCGTATTGCAGGCATGCATTGCTGTTGCAAGCAGCAAACAGGATTTTAAAAGCGAGGGAAAGCGAGAAAAGATGAAAGGAAGGATCACAGTAGGTATTTGTTCCCTTTTGCCAGCCAACATCTGAACCCCCTTGAAACATTTGGGTAATTCACCTCTCTTAGGATGTCCACTTTAGAAGTTGTAAATGGCCTTCTGGTGCCAGGCTGCTGTGCTGTGTCACAGGAGGTACCGAGAGACGTCATCGAAGCCTGGCCCTCACCCCAAGAGAGACGTGGAGCCCAGTGGGACTTGGGTTTTCGGCCACTTGCAATCAGAGTCCTCCTTCCTTCCTTTTATCCACCTTCCCTTCCCTCCTTCTCGCCCTGCGCTTCCCTTCCTCCTCCCCCTCCCATTCCCTTCCCCCTCTGCCTCCTCCTCCTCCTCACCTTCACCTTATCCTTACCCTTACCTCCCCCTTCCCTTCACCCTTCCCTTCCGCTTCCCCTTTCCCTTCCCCTTCCCCTTCCCCTTCCCTTCCCTTCTCTCCCCTTTACTCTCTTTCTGTCCTTCCTTCCTTTCTTTTTTTTGAGACAGGATCTCACTCTGTTGCCCAGGCTGGAATGCAATGGCACAATCACAGCTCACTGCAGCCTCAAACTCCCAGGTTCAAGCAATCCTCCCGCCTCAGCCTCTCTAGTAGCTGAGACCACAGGTGCATGCCACTGCACCCAGCTAACTTTTTGCTTTTTTAGTAGAGACAAAGTCTCCCTATGCTGCCCAGATTCAAACTCCTGGGCTCCAGTGATCCTCCTGCCTTGGCCTCCCAAAGTGCTGGGATTACAGGTATGAGTCACCATGCCTGACCCAGTCTTAAATGATAAGGCGGCCGGCCGGGCGCGGTGGCTCAAGCCTGTAATCCCAGCACTTTGGGAGGCCGAGACGGGCGGATCACGAGGTCAGGAGATCGAGACCATCCTGGCTAACATGGTGAAACCCCGTCTCTACTAAAATATACAAAAAACTAGCCGGGCGAGGTGGCGGGCGCCTGTAGTCCCAGCTACTCGGGAGGCTGAGGCAGGAGAATGGCGTGAACCCGGGAGGCGGAGCTTGCAGTGAGCTGAGATCCGGCCACTGCACTCCAGCCTGGGCGGCAGAGCAAGACTCCGTCTCAAAAAAAAAAAAAAAAAAAAAAAAGATAAGGCAAAAAGTGGAGGAGGTATGGGAAGGATACTCAGGGTCTCATGAAATCCACAGAATTGAACAAACAAGCTTTAGGAAGGGCTGAGACTGGACAAACTCTGGGGCCCAGAGCCGGAGTTTCTGGGCCTTCTCTCTAGGGAGCTGCCCTACTAGGAAATCTGACAACATTCAGCTCTGGGTCTTTCAGATCTAGTGTCAAATTCCTGCAAAGAAGAACCTAAGCTCAGGAGAAAGATCTGGGCTTGAAGGTCACTCATATATGGTGGGTGAGAAGCTCTGCAGCAACTTTCAAAGGAACAACCAGGGAGGCAGGAGAGCTGGTAGAGGTGGTGTCAGGAAGGCCGCAAGCCACAGATGAGTGGGTTTTGAGAGGAGGAAGAAATGATCATAATGTCAAAACCTGAGATAAAACGAGCACTGAAGAGCATCTGCAGGCCGAGCACAGTAACTCACATCTGTCAGCCCAGCACTTTGGGAGGCCGAGGCGAGAGGATGGCTTAAGGCCAGGAGTTCAAGACCAGCCCGGGCAACATAGCGAGACTCCCCCATCCTTATAATGTGTGTATATATATATGTATTTTTTTTTCCAAAAAGGGAAAAAAAGCATTTGCTGGGTGACTGGTACCCTTGCCAAGGAAAATTTTGGCAGACAAATGGGGGCAATTACCTTGTTAAAGAAGGTTGGTCATGGCCCAGTGTGGTGGCTCGCGCCTGTAATCCCAACACTTTGGGAGGTTGAGTGGGCAGATCACCTGAGGTCAGGAGCTCAAGACCCTGTCTCTACTAAAAATACAAAAATTAAGCAGTTGTGATGGCGCACACCTATAATCCCAGCTACTTGGGAGGCTGAGGCACGATAACTGCTTGAACCCGGGAGGCCATGGTTGTAGTGAGCCAAGATCAGACCACTGCACTCCAGCCTAGGTGACAGAACAAGACTCTGTTTCAAAAAAAAAAAGTTGGCCATTGTCAGGCCTCTGAGCCCAAGCTAAGCCATCATATCCCCTGTGACCAGCACGTATACATCCAGATGGCCTGAAGCAACTGAAGATCCACAAAAGAAGTGAAAATAGGCCGGACGAGATGGCTCACGCCTGTAATCCCAGCACTTTGGGAGGCCGAGACAGGCAGATGACAAGGTTAGGAGATCACGACCATCCTGGCTAACACAGTGAAAACCCGCCTCTACTAAAAATACAAAAATTAGCCAGGCGTGGCGGCGTGCGCCTGTAGTCCCAGCTGCTGGGGAGGCTGAGGCAGGAGAATGGCGTGAACCCGGGAGGCGGAGTTTGCAGTGAGCCGAGATCGTGCCTCTGCACTCCAGCCTGGGCAACACAGCGAGACTCTGTCTCAAAAAAAAAAAAAAAAAGAAGTGAAAATAGCCTTAACTGATGACATTCCACCATTTTGATTTGTTTCTGCCCTACCCTAACTGATTAATGTACTTTGTAATCTCCTCCACCCTTAAGAAGGTTCTTTGTAATCTCCCCACCCTTGAGAATGTACTTTGTGAGATTCACCCCCTGCCTGCAAAACATTGCTCCTAACTCCACCGCCGATCCCAAAACCTATAAGAACTAATGATAAGGCCGGGCGCGGTGGCTCACGCCTGTAATCCCAGCACTTTGGGAGGCCGAGGCGGGCGGATCACAAGGTCAGGAGATCGAGACCACGGTGAAACCCCGTCTCTACTAAAAATACAAAAAATTAGCCGGGCGCGGTTGTGGGCGCCTGTAGTCCCAGCTACTCGGGAGGCTGAGGCAGGAGAATGGCGTGAACCCGGGAGGCGGAGCTTGCAGTGAGCCGAGATCGTGCCACTGCACTCCAGCCTGGGCTGGGCGACAGAGCGAGACTCCGTCTCAAAAAAAAAAAAAAAAAAGAACTAATGATAAGCCCACCACCCTTCGCTGACTCCTTTTTCAGACTCAGCCCGCCTGCACCCAGGTGAAATAAACAGCCTTGTTCACACCAAGCCTGTTTGGTGGTCTCTGTACATGGACGCATGAGACTGCCATGACAAGGAAGAATAGAGAGGGTGTTAGCAGGAGGAGGGTGTTGGGCCCAAAGAGGCATTTAAAATTTGAGCATGTTGAATGATGCCCTTGACTGATGAGGAATGAGCAAAAGCCTTGTGGTGGTGGAGAAGGACCCTCCTCCCTGGAGGTTTTCTGCTAAAGCTTTGACTTTCTCAAAACACTCTCATAATAAGCAGATGGTATTGCTCTTTGGCCCTCTAGAAAGCCAACAAGCAAAATGCCTTGAGCCACCCAAAAAACTGTTGCCGTGACTGTGACTTCTGCTCTTGACCTGTCCACTTTTGCTGTGACTGGGCCACTTCCACCTCTTGGGAGCCATTGCTTTATGCTTTGTCTTCAGGATCCTACTGGTAAAGCCATGTTCCCATCTCCTGTTACAAATCTTCAGAGAAATGCTTCAGGATCTTGATCTTCCTTGTTTTAAATTTCCATTGAAAGTTCTGCTCTTGGCTGCAGTTGATCTGGACACAATGGTTTTCCATAGAGTGGAAACTTTGCTCAACTTTAATCTTTCAGTCAGAAAAGTGTAAGCTGAACCAGCTGAGACGTCTCTGGTGTTGGCTGTTGTTTATGCTGTTAATCATTGGTCCTCTTCATTAGGGCACAAACAAGATTAATTATTTTACTCAAAAACTGACATGGATGGTCTGCCACTGAGGGTTTTATCCTCAACATTGTCTCATCCCTTCTCTTTTTTTTTTTTTTTTTTGAGATGGAGTCTCCTTCTGTCACCCAGGCTGGAGTACAGTGGCACAATCTCGGCCCCCTGCAACCTTTGCCTCCCGGGTTCAAGCAATTCTCCTGTCTCAGCCTCCCAAGTAGCCAGGATTACAGGCGCCCACTATCATGCCCAGCTAATTATTTGTACTTTCAGGCACCTGAGTAGCTGGGACTACAGGCGCATGCTACCACGTCCAGCTAATTTTTTGTATTTTAGTAGAGACAGGGATTCACTGTGTTGCCTGGGCTGGTCTCGAACTCTTGAGCTCAGGCAATCCACCTGCCTCAGCCTCCCAAAGTGCTGGAATTACAGGCGTGAGCTGCCGCGCCTGGCCTAATTTTTGCATTTTTAGTAGAGACAGGATTTCACCATGTTGGCCAGGCTGGTCTCGAATTCCTGACCTCAAGTGATTCACCCACCTCGGCCTCCCAAAGTGCTGGGATTACCGGCTGAGTCACCGCACCTGGCCTCATCCCTTCTTAAAATGAGTTATCCATTTGCAAACTGCTGGTTTCTTCGGGGCATTATCCCCATGAGCTTTTCATGAAAACATCACTGATTTCGCCATAAATGTGATGGCTATTCTTGTTTCAAATTTAGCAGAATTCTTGTTGCTCTGACAGGAGCTCTTTTCAAGCTGATGTCTTATCCTTCTTAGTGCTTCAAACTAGATCTCGTTCAGACATGTGATAACAAGTTAGTACAAATTTATTTTGGTGCCAAAAACTTTTGAAATCCATGCATAGTTTTGCATTTTTCATGCATGCATAATATGCATTTTCCATGAACCTTTTGAAGACCACTTGTATAGAAAAAAAACAGTATATATAGGGTTTGGTGCTATCCAAAGTTTCAGGCAATCACTGGGAGGTCTTTGAACTATCCCAGTGGATAAAGGAGGACTACTGTGCTAAAAAACTATCCCTTGTTTAACTGAAATTCAAATTTAACTGACTGACCTGCATTTTGTCTATCAACCCTATCCTGGGGGCACTTAAAAATACCAGAGGACAGGCCGGGTGCGGTGGCTCATGCCTGTAATCCCAGCATTTTGGGAGGCCGAGGCGGGTGGATCACGAGGTCAGGAGATCGAGACTATCCTGGCCAACATGGTGAAACCCTGTCTCTACTAAAAATACAAAAATTAGCTGGGCGCGGTGGCGGGTGCCTGTAGTCCCAGCTACTCAGGAGGCTGAGGCAGGAGAACCGCTTGAACCTGGGAGGCAGAGGTTGCAGTGAGCTGAGATTGTGCCACTGCACTCCAGCCTGGGGACAGAGCAAGACTCTGTCAAAAAAAAAAAAAAGAAGAAGGAGGAGGAGGAGGAAGAGAGGAAGAGAAAGAGGGGAAGAGGAGGAAGAAGAGGAGGAAGAGGAAGAGGAAAGGAAGAAGAAGAAAGGAAGAAGAAGAAGAAAAGAAGGAGAAGGAGAAAAGAAAAGGAAGAAGAAGAAGACAAGGAAGAAGAAGGAGAAGGAAGAAGAAGAGGAAGAGGACGAGGAGGAAGAGGCAGAGGAGGAGGAGAAGGAGGAAGAGGAAGAAAGAAGAAAGAAGAAGGAGAAGAAGAATTGCTTATCTTTTATCTTAGCGTTACTCAGTGGAGGGAGTCCTCCCAGGTGTGATGGAGAGTCCGTTCGAAACTCCACTGGATTGTTAGGACAACCAGGTGAGCTACTTTTCCACAGGCCGCCCCAATTCCTTTGGGTTCTGATTTCTCTGAGGTCCCAGGATCCAGACAGGCTTGGCCAATCCTTCCCCGCCCAAACTGTAACTCTCAGAACCAACACCCTGGCATAGGGGTGGAGGGGAAAATAGGTGAGGTCAGAGACAAAGAAGAGGGAAAGGTCAGGTGGGGCTCCGGGTTCCCTGCCACACGCCTCCGCTCACGTTCTGCTTTTCTCCGGAGAGCTCCCGCCCACCCTGCAACCCTCGCCTAGCCCGGCCGCCCTTGCCAGCTCCCTCCCAGTGCCTTGTGGAGGCGGGGCAGCAGAACCGCAGCCACAGCCAATCACAGCGGGGGCCTTCGAGGAGGGGCGTGGCCTGACAACTTCGGCAGCTCGGCTGGAGCAATCTGGACGCAGGAGAGCAAAGCTCCTCTGCACCTGACCCCAGGTGCGCCCCTCAGCGTCCCCGGCTCGCGGGGCGCGCGGGATGGAGCGGGTTTGGGAGGCTGCGCGCGGAGGCCAAGCCGGGGCGGAGCTCCCAATGGAGCCCGTGGGAAGCCTGGTCCCCGGGCTGGAGCAGCCGCAGGTCCCCGAGAAGGCGCGACAACCTGAAGGTCCTGAAAGCAGCCCGAGTCCGTCCAGGGCCATGAAGAAGGCGGCGGGCGCAGGCCGGGAGCCCTCGAGCGAGAAGCAGCTGCCTTCGCCTCGCCCCGGGACCCCGCGCGTGCCGCCGCTCAGCCTGGACTACGGCGCCTGCCCCGAGCCACCGTCGCCGGGACCCGCCTCGGTCAAGCTGCCCCGGAATGGCGAGGCGCCCGGGGCTGAGCCTGCGCCCGGCGCCTGGGCGCCCATGGAGCTGCAGGTAGATGTGCTTGTGAAGCCCGTGGGCGCGGCCGGTGGCAGCCGCACGCCGTCGCCCAGGCCCTCCACGCGCTTCCTCACGGTGCCGGTGCCCGAGTCCCCCGCCTTCTCCCGCCAAGCGGACACAGCGCACCAGCTCCTGCCGCGCGCATCGTCCCTGAGCGGCACGTGGGAACGCGGCTCGACGCTGGCTGCAGCCGGGACGGAGAGCGGCCGCGACGCTGAGGGTCGGGCCAGCCCAGTGGAAGGAAGCTCCCCGGGCTCCCCCACGTGCTGCCGCTGCAAGGAGCTGGGGCTGGAGAAGGAGGATGCGGCGCTGCTGCCCCGCGCGGGGTTGGAGGGCGACGAGAAGCTGCCCCGGGCAGTAACGCTTACCGGTGAGTTGCTCACCTGCGCCGGCAGCCGGCGCCGCCAGGTCGGGTGGACGTAGCCGAAACCCCCACACGCGCCCAGTCCTGGACCGCTGGGTAGCTGACCGACTAAGGGACCCAGTGGGCCATCCGGATCCCCCACCCGATCTGGCATCTCGGGCTTACAATCAATAACATTCCTGCCTACGTAACTGTAATCCACATTGTTGCGGTGGCTCACGCCTGTAATCCCAGCACTTTGGGAGGTCGAGGCAGCTGGATCACCTGAGGTCAAGAGTTCGAGACCAGCCTGACCAATATGATGAAACCCTGTCTCTACTAAAATTACAAAAATTAGCCAGGCATGGTGGCAGGCACCTGTAATCCCAGCTACTTGGGAGGCTGAGGCATGAGAATTGCTTGAACCCGGGAGGTGGAGGTTGCAGTGAGCTGAGATCATGCCACTGCACTCCAGCCTGGGTGATAGAGTAAGACTCGGTCTCAAAAATAAATAAATAAATAAATAAATAAATAAATAATAAAAGGGCTGGGCGCGTTGGCTCACGCCTGTAATCCCATCACTTTGGGAGGCTGAGGCAGGCAGATCACAAAGTCAGGAGTTCGAGACCAGCCTGGGTAACATAATGAAACCCTGTCTCTACTAAAAATACAAAAAAAAAAAAATTAGCCAGGCATGGTGGCGTGCATCTGTAATCCCAGCTACTCGGGAGGTTGAGGCAGGAGAATTGCTTGAACCTGGTAGGCGGAGGTTGCAGTGAGCCGAGATCGCATCACTGCACTCCAACCTGGGTGACAGAGCAAGACTGTCTCAAAAAAATAAAAAAAAAATAAAGAATATCTGACTTCTTTCTCCAGAATATAAAGTTGGAACTTAAATGTTGCAGTTTATGTTGGCATCCCAGGCTGAGGGGTTGGGTGCTGGGGTGAGGTGGGTGCGATGCTGGTGTGCTATGTCTGTGGTTCTGAGTTGGGTTGGTTGGGATGGTCTCCGCTAACCTGACTGTCCTGTTTGCCCCTGTCCCAGGGCTGCCCATGTATGTGAAGTCCCTGTACTGGGCCCTGGCGTTCATGGCTGTGCTCCTGGCAGTCTCTGGGGTTGTCATTGTGGTCCTGGCCTCAAGAGCAGGTATGGTGTCCCCCGCAGTCCTCATCCCTTCTCCCTGCTGCTCCACTACTGGGACTGTGTTTCCAGCCCTTAAAACACCTTAGAATTCGAAAGAGACACTGGGAGAGGCAACATGAAGACATGGTACTTGATGAGCAAAGTTAAGGAAAATTGGTGCCTTCCTCCCACTGGACACAGCTTGTGCCCTGATAATCAATCAGATGCCAGCCGTCACCCCAGGGACTTTGTGCACTGCACACACTATAAAACCTCCCTGGGGCCCTGCCCACCCTGAGGTTTGCCAGTTCCATGCCCCTTCATTTGAGGTGGCAACCAGGCTTTGTTTATTTAATGCAGCTTACCCTGCAGCTCACCAGCAGTCTCTGTGCTTGCAGGAGCCAGATGTCAGCCATGCCCCCCAGGCTGGGTGTTGTCCGAGGAGCACTGTTACTACTTCTCTGTAGAAGCGCAGGCCTGGGAAGCCAGCCAGGCTTTCTGCTCAGCCTACCACGCTACCCTCCCCCTGCTAAGCCACACCCAGGTGAGAAGGGGGTGGCCAATCTAAGGGGGTACAGATCCTTCTAGACCACAGAATCCTAGCACTGGAAAGAAGCTTAATGATTGAATCCAGCTCTTCATTATAGAAGTCACCAAGATATAGAGGAATAGCATGACCATAACTTCGTGTAGCCTCTAACTCCTGTGCTCAGGCGATCCTCCTGCCTCAGCCTCCCAGGTAGCTATAGGCATGTGCCACCATGACCAGCTTTAAAAAAAAATTTTTTTTTGGCCACGCACAGTGGCTCACACCAGTAATCCCAGCACTTTGGGAGGCCAAGGCGGGCGGATCACAAGGTCAGGAGTTCTAGACCAGTCTGACCAACACGCTGAAACCCTGTCTCTACTAAAAATTAGCCAGACATGGTGGCGGGTGCCTGTGATCCCAGCTATTTAGGAGGCTGAGGCAGGAGAATTGCTTGAACCCGGGAGGCGGAGGTTGCAGTTGAGCTGAGATCACGCCACTGCACTCCAGCCTGCACAACAGAGCAAGGCTCCATCTCAAAAAAATAAATAAAAATAAAAATAAAATTTTTTTTAAGAGACAGGGTCTCACTATGTTGGCCAGGCCGGTTCAAACTTATGGCCTCAAGTGATCCTCCTTCGTTAACCTCCCAAAGTGCTGGAATTACAGGCATGAGCCACTGCGCACAGCCAAGCACTTATGTTCTAATCGTTGGTCTCTGGGTCATCTTTTGATGGGCTGGGTTTGGCTGGACAGCTTAGCTTTAGAATGCAGATTGCCGGGCTTGGTTTGAGGCTGCAGGTTGGGTTTGTGTTTGCCCCAGAAGCCCCTCATCTTTCTACCTGAGAGAAACTCTTCATAAGAAAGATGGCGGACGTCTGAGAAACGAGCCAAACTGTGCAAGCATCATTTGAAGCCGCCACTCCTGTCACACAGGCCAGCGTTTCAGTGGTCAAAGCAATAACATGGCCAAGCCGAATATCAAAGGGCAGTGTAGAATAGTCCATTCCCATGGGAGAGGGAGAGGAGTGGATGTTAGCTGAACAGTAATCCAGTCAGTGGGTTTGAGAGCACCCACAAAAAGGGACCAATAGACAGGATCCAGCCCTTGGCATAATTTTTATTTTCATTTTTATTTATTTATTTATTTTTTGCGACAGAGTCTCACTCTGTTGCCCAGGAAGGCTGGAGTGCAGTGGCATGATCTCGGCTCACTGCAACCTCCACCTCCCAGGTTCAAGGGGTTCTCTTGCCTCAGCCTCCAAAGTAGCTGGGATTCCAGGCATGCGCCAGCACACCTGGCTAATTTTTGTATATTTAGTTGAGACAGGGTTTCTCCATGTTGGTCAGGCTGGTCTCGAAATCCCCACCTCAGGTGATCCGCCCGCCTCGGCCTCCCAGAGTGCTAGGATTACAGCATGAGCCACTGTACCTAGCATTTTCCTTTTTTTTTTTTTTCTTTTGTTTTTTGAGACAGGTCCTCACTCTGTGGCCCAGGCTGAGTGCAGTAGTGCAGTCATGGCTCACTGCAGGCTTGAACTCCCAGGCTCAAGCAGTCCTCCCACCTCAGCCTCCTGAATAGCAAGGACTACAGGCATGTGCCACAACCGGCTACCTTATTTTTTGTAGAGACACAAGTCTTGCTATGTTGCCCAGGCTGGTCTTAAACTCCAGGACTCAAGCAATCCTCCCACCTCAGCCTTTCAAAGTGCTGGGATTACAGGTGTGAGCCACTGTGCCTGGCTTTTTTTTTTTTTCCCATTTAAAAAAATTGTGTTAAAATACACATAACATAAAATTTACCATCCTAGCCATTTTAAGTGTACAGTTGAGTGATATTAAATACATTCATAATGTTGAGCACCCATCACCACCATCCATCTCCTGAAATCTTTTCATCTTGTACAGCTGAAACTCTAACGCCTCTAAACACTAATTCCCCATTGCTCCCATCCCCAGTCCCTGGCAGTCACCATGCTGCGTTCTCTCTCTCTCTTTGGTTTGGACTACTCTAAGAACCTCATACAAGTGGAATCACACAGTATTTGTCTTATTGTGACTGGCTTATTTCTTTTTTTTTCTTTTTTGAGACAGAGTCTTGCTCTGTCACCCAGGCTGGAGTGCAGTGGCACAATCTCGGCTCACTGCAAGCTCTGCCTCCCGGGTTCACGCCATTCTCCTGCCTCAGCCTCCCGAGTAGCTGATAGTATAGGCGCTCGCCACTACGCCTGGCTAATTTTTTGGTATTTTTAGTAGAGACGGGGTTTCACTGTGTTAACCAGGATGGTCTCGATCTCCTGACCTCGTAATCCACCCGCCTCGGCCTCCTAAAGTGCTGGGATTACAGGCATGAGCCACCATGCCCGTCCATGACTGGCTTATTTCACTTAGCATCATGTCCTCAAGGCTCACCTGTGTCATAGCCTGTATGAGAATTCGCTTCCTTTTTAAGGCTGAATAATATTCCATTGTATGTATGTGCCACATTTTGCTTATTTATTCATTGGTCAGTACCCTTGGGTTGCTTCCATGTTTGGGCTGTTGTGAGTAACGCAGCTATGAATTTGGGTGGACAAATATCTCTTCAAGACCCTTTTTTTTTTTTTTTTTTTTTTTGAGATGGCATCTCGCTCTGTCTCCTAGGCTGGAGTACAGTGGCGCAATCCCGGCTCACTGCAAGCTCCGCCTCCCGGGTTCACGCCATTCTCCTGCCTCAGCCTCCCGAGTAGTGGGGACTACAGGCGCCCGCCACCTCGCCCGGCTAATTTTTTGGTATATTTAGTAGAGACGGGGTTTCACTGTGTTAGCCAGGATGGTCTCGATCTCCTGACCTTGTGATCCGCCCGTCTCGGCCTCCTATAGTGCTGGGATTACAGGCGTGAGCCACCATGCCCAGCCTGTTTTCAGTTCTTAGAGTATATACCCAGAAGTGAGAATTACTGGATCATATGGTAATCCTATTTTTAATTTTTTGAGGAATTGCCGTACTGTTTTCCACAGGAGCTGTGCGATTTTACATTCCCAGCAATCCTTGGCTTAATTTTACCTGGGGGCAGGTGCCAGGAGGTTATATTAGCTGTTCTGGTACGTATGAAAACGCAGCATTCCTTCTTTCAGTGCTTTAAGGAGTGTGTATTAAGCACTTACTCCGTGTTTGGCATAGGGGATTCAGTAATGAGCCAGAATAGCACAACCCCCACCTTGACAAAGCTAAGAGAGCAGTGAGGGAGGCAGACATCAATCAGGAAATCATAGAAATAGATGTTTAATGACCACACTGATCTGTGCTGTGAAGGGGCGGTGCACAGTGCTATGAGAGTAAATGACAGGAGGATGTGTCCTGAAGGTCAAGGTGAGCAAGGCACCAGGTGCCTTTCAAAACACTTTCAAGAAAAGATAGTGAGGCCAGGCGCAGTGGATCACACCCATAATCCCAGCACTTTGGGAGCCTGAGGAGGCAGGCGAATCACCTGAAGTCAGAAGTTCAAGACCAGCCTGGCCAACCTGGTGAAACCCCATTTCTACTAAAAATACAAAAATTAGCCAGGCGTGGTGGCATGCACCTGTAGTCCCCACTACTTGGGAGACTGAGGCATGGGAATTGCTTGAACCCAGAAGATAGAGGATGCAGTGAGCCAAGATTGTGCTACTGTGCTCCAGTCTGGGTAACAGAGTGAGACTCGATCTCAAAAAAAAAAAAAAGATAGTGACACTGGGCCAGACAGCCTCCTGGAATCCTCTCTTCTCTGTTCCAGTCTGGACCAGTTGCTCACCAGGTCTGCTGCACAGCTGTTCCAGAATTTCTATTTACCTGCATCCTCATTATGCCTTTTGCCTCTCTCCTTGGTGGGATTCCCTGTTTCACAGATCGCTTGTCTTTTCATTGGTTTCACCTCAGTCTCCTGAGTAGAGTCAGGGTTTTGCCACCTTGCCGAGGCTTGTCTTGAACTCCTGGGCTCAGGCGATCTGCCTGCCTCAGCCTCCCAAAGTGCTAGGATTACAGATGTGAGCCACCGTACCCGACCTCAATTTCTTGAGACCTTTTGTGCTTAAAGAACTTTTATTCTAACCTCCAAGCTACCAATCACTTGGCTGGTGTGTAGGAAAAACACTCAAACTGTCTTTCCTCTGCTCTCACACAACAACCACCATCAACCCAGAAGGCTTCTGTGACCGCATGTGTGTTTTGTTTTGTTGTTTTTTCTCTTATGCACCAAGCAGTGGGCACCAGCTGGGTGTCCTGTAATTTAATTCAACTCCGATGCTGTCTTCCTGGAGGTAGCTTCAGATCCCACAGTTTGAGGGCTCAGTCCCTAAGGCTGCCCAGCTTCAGACACCAGTCATAAGTCCAGGCCTCTGGAACTTCTGACTGGCTGGCTTTAAGTTTGGGCTCCCACGTTCCCCCTTTGGGTTTGATTAATTTGCTCTAGCAGAGATGGGCCAGGACCTTCCCTGGAATAAGGTCTTATGACCCACAGCAGATTAGAGTCCTGCCTTGGGCAGAAGGTCAGAGAGAGAGAGATTCTATTTCCTAGGCCTGGGACTGCGTCTGAGGCCTGGAGCACCACAGCATTATAACAAATCATGTGGCAAGGGCTATGGGAGTTATGAGCCAGGAACTGTGGACAAGAACATTATTTTATTTTATTTTATTTTATTTATTTATTTTTGAGATGAAGTTTCACTCTGTCACCCAGGCTGGAGTGCAGTGGCGTGATCTCGGCTCACTGCAACCTCTGCCTCCTGGATTCAAGTGATGCTCCTGCCTCAGCCTCCCAAGTAGCTGGAATTACAGGCATGTGCCACCATGCCTGGCTAATTTTTTTGTATTTTTAGTAAAGACGGGGTTTCACCATGTTGGCCAGGCTGGTCTTGAACTCCTGACCTCAAATGATCCACCTGCCTCGGCCTCCCAAAGTTCTGGGATTACAAGTGTGAGCCACCATGCCCAGCCAAAAACATTATTTTAGTTAGAGATATGGAGATAGAGACATAGATATCATAATATCACATCTGAGTATAGAATTCTAGGTAGAAAACCGCTTTCCCCCAGAATTCTCCGTGACTGTCAGCTCTTAGTCTTGCCATTAAGAAATCTGAGCCAAGGTCAGGCACAGTAGAAAATTATTAGCTAGGCATAGTGGCGCACACCTGTAGTCCTAGCTACTCGGGAGGCTGAGGTACTAGAATTGCTTGAACCTGGGAGGCAGAAGTTGCAGTGAGCCAAGATTGTACCACTTGCACTCCAGCCTGGGCGACAGAGCGAGACTAGGTCTCAAAAAAAAAAAAAAAAAAAAGAAGTATGAGCCACTCCGATTCCCAGTTCTTTGTATGTCACTCATTTTTATTTCTTCTCTGGAAAACTTCAGTGTCTTCTTTGTTCTCAGTGTTCTGAAATTTAATAATATGCCCTGTGGGTCTTTTTCTTCATTTACAGTTTTGCTGCTTTGTTTCTAATTTTCAGAACTCTTTTGACCTTCCAAATGTTCCTTTTTTATGCTGTCCTGTTCCTGTTTCATGGAGGCCATCTTTTCAGTCTTGAACTCCCAACCTCAAGTGATCTGCCTGCCTCGGCCTCCCAGAGTGCTAGGATCACAGGTGTGAGCCACCACACCTGGCTGATGCCATCTTTTCTTATTTCATTGTGGATGCTGGTGGTTTTGAAATTTTCCTCTGCTCCCTGCATTAGCTCTGATTTTTTGTGTGTACTTTTTATTCTGTTTATTGTCTTTTTCATGTTAGAAAATTTCCTCAAATGTTGCGATCCCCAGCTGCTGTCATTGAGAGTAAAGCACTAAATTACAGATTAAGTGTTCTATGTCAGGTGGGAGGGTGGGGGTGAGGCTGAGCTTTTTTAGAGGCAGGCTTTACCATATGGAAATCAGGCAGGGACGCAGTCATTTTCTTAGTGAGTGCTGAGCTGTCATCATTCTAGGGGTAGGAGGGGGTGGTTTCACCTCTAAGTGTGTAGCACTTAAATATCCTTCCTATTTATTTATTTATTTATTTATTTATTTTCCAGACAGTCTCGGTCTGTCACCCAGGCTGGAGTGCAGTGGAGCAATCTCAGCTCACTGCAACCTCTGCCTCACAGGTTCAAGTGATTCTCCCGCCTTGGCCCTCTGAGTAGCTGGGATTACAGAGTCGCACCAACACACCCAGCTAATTTTTGTATTTTTGTAGAGACGGTGTTTTGCCATGTTGTCCAGGCTGGTCTCAAACTCCCGGCCTCAAGCGATCCACCCACCTTGGCCTCCCAAAATACTAGGATTACAGGCACGAGCTACTGCATCCCCTTCCCGTTTTAGTATAAACACCTTCACCCTTAGCTGAACCTGATATCCTGGATTCTAAAAGCCTCTGTGGTTCATCTTTCCAAATAGCTCGCTCCATAGGGAAGATGAGTGGATCGTTGGGCTAGAGGTGGAGGATCCTAACTGCTTCTTTTACAGACTTTCAACCAGTCCTTTTTCCCATACTTTGGCCTTCAGAAGGACCCGTTGTCTCTAATACTTAAGCTTTGGGAGCTTCTCAATACACATTGGGGGTATTTCTTGGCTTTCTCCCAGCTGTCTATCTGTCCTTTCCTTGAAAACCACTGAGCTTTCTCAGCTCTGAGGCTGTTACGGTTATCCAGCTTCCAAAATATTGATGTTTCTCATCTGATGTTGGCTCTTCCCATTCTTTTTCTTTTTTCTTCTTTCTTTTTAATAGACACAGGGTCTTACTATGTTTCCCAGGCTGGTCTTGAACTCCTGGGCTCAAGTGATCTTCCTGCCCTGGCCTCCCAAAGTGCTGGGATTACAGACATGAGCCAACCCACTCAGCCTCTCTTCCCATTATTTTTGTCCTTTTTTCTTTCTATTTTTATCATTTAAAAAAAGTTCTACTCTTATTTAAGGTTTTTAAATATGAATGAGTTTAAATCATTGAATGCTTTTTATGCATCCAGTGGGATGATAATATCTTTTTTGTTTCTCCTTTTAATCTCTTGTGGTGGTTTGTTTTATTCCTGGCTTCTTGTGATCAAGTCTACTTAGTCATGATTTTTTTTCCCCAAATATTTCTGGACTTGACTTGTTAATATGTCACTGAAGATATTTACATGCATGACATTTTGTCGGACTGTCCCTACCTGGAGTCAAAGTTGTTCAGCCCCACACAGTGGGGAGGGGAGGGAGTGCCTAGCTTTTTATTCCTGTGGGATTGTTCCTGCAAGTGCCTGCCATGCATTACAGAAGGATTAGGGGTCCAGGCTTTGCCCGGGGATAGGGGTCAGGAACTGCCACGTGTCAGGTGACAGCTCTGAAACAGTCTGCGGTCTGGTATCCCCACCTTCTGTATTGGGCTTCCCAGCCCTTTATCCCACCCACTTTGGCTGTCATATCCACACCTCTCTGAGACACACGCCTCCTCTGAGACTCACCTCTGTTTGTGCCACCTCGCCTGGGGACAATGAGAGTGAGAGTGGAGGGACAGAGCCCTGAAGAACTGGCCACTGGGCCTGTCCTGTCAGCTGCCTGGAGTGCCTGATGTCTCTTGCTCTGGAGGAGCCAAGAGGAGCCCTCCTGAGAACCCCTGAGGACCCTTGTGAGAGCAGGACAGGAAGTGAGTTCTTTTTGTTTTTGTTTTTGTTTTTTTTTTTTTTGAGACAAGAGTCTTGCTCAGCCGTTCAGGCTGGAGTGCAGTGGCGCAATCTTGGCTCACTGCAACCACCATCTCCCAGGTTCAAGCGATTCTCCCATCTCAGCCTTCCAAGTAGCTGGGATTACAGGCACCTGCCATCATGCCTGGCTAAATTTTGTATTTTAGTAGAGACGAGGTTTCACCATGTTGGCCAGGTTGGTCTTAAACTCTTGACCTCAGGTGATCTGCCCACCTTGGGCTCCCAAAGTGCTAGGATTACAGGCATGAACCACTGCTCCCAGCCAAGAAGTGAAGTCTTGAACACACATACCAGTATCTCTTATTGCTATGTATTTTTCTCATTATTAATATGTTCACTGCAAAAAGTTTGGAAAACATGAACATTTAGAAAATAAATTTTACTCATTATCTCATATCTAAAGATAAGCACTAACAAAATACTTTGGAATAGCTACTGCCAGGCTTTTTTCTATGATATGTAACTTTTTTTTTTTTTTTTTTGAGACGGAGTCTCGCTCTGTCGCCCAGGCTGGAGTGCAGTGGCGCGATCTCGGCTCACTGCAAGCTCCGCCTCCCGGGTTCACGCCATTCTCCTGCCTCAGCCTCCCGAGTAGCTAGGACTACAGGCGCCCACAACCGCGCCCGGCTAATTTTTTGTATTTTTAGTAGAGACGGGGTTTCACCGTGGTCTCGATCTCCTGACCTTGTGATCCGCCCGCCTCGGCCTCCCAAAGTGCTGGGATTACAGGCGTGAGCCACCGCGCCCGGCGATATGTAACTTTTTTAAAAAAACAAAAATGGAAGACCGGGCCTGGTGGCTCATGCCTGTAATCCCAGTGCTTTGGGAGGCCGAAGCAGGTGGATCACCTGACGTCAGGAGCTCAGGACCAGCCTGGCCAACATGATGAAACCCTGTCTCTACTAAAAATACAGAAATTAGCCAGGTGTGGTGACGGGTGCCTGTAATCCCAGCTACTCAGGAGGCTGAGGCAGGAGAATCACTTTAACCTGGGAGACAGGGGTTGCAGTGAGCTGAGATTGTGCCATTGCACTCCAGCCTGGGCGATAGAGTGAGACTCTGTCTCTTTAAAAAAAAGAAAAGAAAAGAAAAGAAATGTGCTGTTTCATAATCTGGTTTTATTTTGTTTTTTTGTTTTGTTTTGTTTTTAGAGACAGGTCTCACTCCGTTGCCCGGGCTAGGGCGCAGTGGTGCCATCATAGCTCGCTGCAGCCTCGAACTCTCCTGGGCTCGAGCAATCCTCCTGCCGCGGCCTCCCGAGTAGCTGGAACCACAGACATGTGCCACCACACCCAGCTAATTTTTTATTTTTTGTAGAGATGAAATCTTACTGTGTTGCCCAGGCTGATCTCAAAATCCTGGCCTCAAGCGATCCTCCCACCTCAGCCTCCCAAAGTCCTGGGATTGTAGTCATGAGCCCCTGTGCCTGGCCAATTCTTTTTCTAACTTTTGTTTAAATCTTTGTCAGTTTGACAGGGGAAAAAGAAGACTGGCTTTGCATTTCTTGTATTTCCACATAAGGCCAGACCATGGCTCATACTGGTTCGGCTGTCTGGGAATAGTCTTAGAATTGCTTATCCATAGCTGGGTGCGGAGGCTCATGCCTGTAATCCCA
This sequence comes from Macaca nemestrina, assembly GCF_043159975.1. Classification (NCBI taxonomy): domain Eukaryota; kingdom Metazoa; phylum Chordata; class Mammalia; order Primates; family Cercopithecidae; genus Macaca; species Macaca nemestrina. Next base: position 19,527,563 of record NC_092128.1, read on the forward strand.
GCAATTTGGGAGGCTGAGGTGGGCAGATCATGAGATCAGGACATCGAGACCATCCTGGCCAACATGGTGAAATCCCATCTCTATTAAAGATACAAAAAAATTAGCTGGGCATGGTGGCATGCACATGTAGTCCCAGCTACTTGGGAGGCTGGGGCAGGAGAATCACTTGAACCTGGAAGGCGGAGGTTGCAGTGAGCCAAGGTCACACCACTGCATTCAAGCCTGGCGACAGAGACTCCATCCAAAAAAAAAAAGAATTGCTTACCCATGCCCTGTCTGTTTCTTTTCTCTTAGCATTACTCAGTCTTTTTCTTGTTGGTGTGTAGGAACTCTTTCCTTCGGTTGTCCGCTTGTTATATAGGGAATATCCTTATGCCCTTAGGCACACTTGTGCCATAAGGAATCTCTACTCCTTATACCCCACAGTGTCCTGACGTTGTGCTGGGGACTGGGCATGCAGGGGTGCGGAAGGCATGGCCGGGCCTCACGGTCCAGTGGGAGCCCTCAGATCTTCCTCCTAGTCCTGTAGTCTTCCATTTATTAAAGAAGTAAAACCTTTTTTCAAATCTTATTGTATTAGCTGGGCGTAGTGGCTCACACCTATAATCCCAGCACTTTGGGAGGCTGAGGCGGGTGGATCATCTGAGGTCAGGAGTTTGCGACCATTCTGGGCAACACGGCGAAACCCCATCTCTACTAAAAATACAAAATCAGCGGGACATGGTGTCACATGCCTGTGATCCCAGCTACTTAAGAGTCTGAGGCAGAAGAACACTTGAACCTGGGAGGCAGAGGTTGCAGTGAGCCGAGATCGCGCTACTGGGTGACAGAGCGAAACTCTGTCTCAAAAAATAAGTAGGCTGGGCATGGTGGCTCACACCTGTAATCGCAGCACTTTGGGAGGCCGAGGCAGGCAGATCACTTGAGATCAGGAGTTTAGGGCCAGCCTGGGCAACATGGTGAAACCCCATCTCTACTAAAACTACAAAACTTAGTTGAGCATGGTGGCACATGCCTGTAGTCCCAGCTACTCGGGAGGCTGAGGCAGGAGACTCGCTTGAACCCGGGAGGCAGAGGCTGCAGTGAGCCAAGATCGCGCCACTGCACTCCAGCCTGGGTGATAGAGCGAGACCCTATCTCAAAAAAATAAGTAAATAAACAAATCTTATTGTATTAGTTTACTGGGGCTACTATAGCAAAATATTGCAGACTGAGTAGCTTCAACAAGCTGACGTTCTCACAGTCCTGAAGGCTGGAAGTCTAAGATCAAGGTGTCAGCAGGTTCCGGGTTTCCAGAGGCCTCTCCTTGGCTTTCAGGTAGTGGCCCTTCTCCCTGTGTCCTCACCTGGCAGTCCTGTGCCCTCCCATCTCTAGTGTCTCTTGGTATGTCTAAATTTACTCCTCTTGTAACAACCCCAGTCACATTGGATTAGGGGCCACCTGAACAGCTTTATGTGCATTTAAGCACTCTTTAAAGGCGTGACTCCAAGTACAGTCACATTCTGAGGTACTGGGGGTTAGGGTACCCACGTATGAATTTTAGGGTGACAGAATTCATCCCGTCACACTTACGGAATCCCAACAGTTAAAAGACTGACACACGTGACATTTTGATATGTATCAAATTGTTTTATAAGTTCAAAAGAGAACACTATCCATAAGTTCAAAAGAGAACACTATCCTTTTCACTCGTGTCCGTGTGAAGAGACCACCAGACAGGCTTTGTGTGAGCAGCAAGGCTGTTTATTTCCCCTGGGTACAGGCGGGTTGAGTCCGAAAAGAGTCAGCGAAGGGAGATAAGGGTGGGGCTGTTTTACAAGATTCGGGTAAGTAGTGGAAAATTACAGTCAAAGGGCGTTGTTCTCTGGTGGGCAGGAGCGGGGGACACAAGGTGCTCAGTGGGGGAGCTTTTGAGCCAGGATGAGCCAGGAGAAGGAATTTCACAAGGTAATGTCATCAGTTAAGGCAGGAACAGGCCATTTCCACTTCTTTTGTGATTCTTCAGTTACTTCAGGCCATCTGGATGTGTATGTGCAGGTCACAGGGGATGTGATGGCTTAGCTTGGCCTCAGAGGCCTGACATTCCTGTCTTATATTAATAAGAAAAATAAAACAAAATAGTGGTAAAGTGTTGGGACGGCAAAAATTTTGGTGGGTGATATGGAGAGATAATGGGCGATGTTTTTCAGGGCTGCTTCAAGCGGGATTAGGGGTGATGTGGGAACCTAGAGTGGGAGAGATTAAGCTGAAGGAAGATTTTGTGGTAAGGGGCAATATTGTGGGGTTGTTAAAAGGAGCATTTGTCATATAGAACGTTTGGTGATGGCCTGGATGCGGTTTTGTATGAATTGAGAGACTAAACGGAAGACACAAGGTCTGAATAAGAGAAGGAGAAAAACAGGTATTAAAGGACTAAGAATTGGGAGGGCCCAGGATATCCAATTAGAGAGTGCCTAAGGGGGTTCAGCCTAATTAGTTGCTTGGTTAGCAAGTTTTTAGGCTCTATCTTTGAGTTTTTTTTGTTTTGTTTTGTTTTGTTTTTTAATGTTGTCATATACCAGGCCAGATTGATTTAGGTAAAAACAGCACTCTTCATTTAAAAATATACAGAGTCCTTTTTTTTTTTTTTTTTTTTTAGCAGTAAGTCAAGGCCTTGGTAATTTTGGAGGAAAGAGAAATGCAAAGCCAGCAATTGTTTGTTAAAGAAGGATTAAGGCCGGGCGTGGTGGCTCACGCCTGTAATCCCAACACTTTGGGAGGCCGAGGCGGGTGGATCACAAGGTCAGGAGATCAAGACCATCCTGGCTAACACGGTGAAACCCCATCTCTACTAAAAATACCAAAAAATTAGCCGGGCGTGGTAGCAGGTGCCTGTAGTCCCAGCTACTCGGGAGGCTGAGGTAGGAGAATGACATGAACCCGGGAGGCGGAGCTTGCAGTGAGCCGAGATTGCACCACTGCACTCCAGCCTGAGGTAGGAGAATGACATGAACCCAGGAGGCGGAGCTTGCAGTGAGCCAAGATTGCGCCACTGCACTCCAGCCTGGGCAACAGAGACTCTGTCTCAAAAAAAAAAAAAAAAAAAAAAAGGATTAAAAAACGGCTAGGAGACCGGGCACAGTGGCTCAAGCCTGTAATCCCAGCACTTTGGGAGGCCGAGACGGGCGGATCACGAGGTCAGGAGATCGAGACCATCCTGGCTAACACAGTGAAACCCCGTCTCTACTAAAAATACAAAAAACTAGCCGGGCGAGGTGACGGGCCCCTGTAGTCCCAGCTACTCCAGAGGCTGAGGCAGGAGAACAGCGTAAACCCGAGAGGTGGAGCTTGCAGTGAGCTGAGATCCGGCCACTGCACTCCAGCCCGAGCGACAGAGCGAGACTCCGTCTCAAAAAAAAAAATGGCTAGGAGAGAGTGAGTGAGATTGATAGTGTGGTGGAGATAGTTGGGGCGAGGTAGAGGGTGGCATAAGAATGGGAATGAGAATAAGAGAATATAAAAGTAAAGAATAGGACTTCATTAGGGTGAAAGTATTGGAGTGTACTTTGTCACTGAAGATCTTCTATCCACTTAAAGAGAGACTTAAGGGTGGCAGTTTGAGGTAAAACCAGGCACCACTGAATACCAAGAGCCTGAGAAACTGCTTGGGTGGTTTGACTAATAAAGGCCGGTCCGTTATCAGACTGTATAGAGGTGGGAAGGCCAAACCCAGGAATTATGTCTGACAGAAGGGAAGAAATGACAGCGGTGGCCTTCTCAGACCCTGTGGGAAAGGCCTCTACCCATCCAGTGAAAGTGTCTACCCAGACCAAGAGGTATTTTAGTTTCCTGACTCAGGGCATGTGAGTAAAGTCAATTTGCCAGTCCTGGGCGGGGGCAAATCCCTGAGCTTGATGCGTAGGGAAGGGAGGGGGCCTGAACAATCCCTGAGGAGCAGTAGAATAGTAGATGGAACACTGAGATTTTTTGAGGATAGATTTTTACGATGGAAAGGAAATGAGAGGTTCTATGAGACGGGCTAGCGGCTTGTAACCTACATGGAAGAGGTTATGAAATGACGACGGAATAGAATGGGCCTGTGAGGCTGGAAGGAGATATTTTCCTTAGTCCAAGAACCATTTGCCTTGTGTGGGAAGAGATTGATAGGTGGAAGTCTGAGTAGGGGAGTAGGTGGGAGTGGCCAGATGAGAAGGAGAAAAGCTGCCATGAGGGATAGAAGTTGGAATGCTAGCTGCTTTGTTTAGCTACATTATCAGCGTATGCATTGCCCTGAGCGATGGGATCTGATGCCTTTTGATGGCTGCTTGCAGTGAATGACTCTAGCTTCCTTTGAAAGTAAAGTGGCTTTGAGAAGAGTTTTTATTAAAGAGGCATTAATGATGGAGGACACTTGCATAGTGAGGAAATTTCTTTCTGCCCACATAACAGCATGGTGGTGCAGGATATAGAAGGCGTATTTAGAACCAGTATAAATATTGACACATAGTCCTTTTGCAAGAGCAAGGGCTCAAGTTAAGGCAATGAGTTTGGCTTGTTGAGAGGTAGTGGAGCGGGGCAGAGCAGTAGCCTCAATGATAGGTGTGGAAGATATGATAGCATAGTCTGCCTTTGCTGGTGAGTGGCAATTAGGTCTGGTGGAACTGCCATCAATAAACCAAGTGTGTTCAGGGTGAGGAACAGGAAAGAAGGAAAGATGGGGAAATGGAGTGAATGTCAGGTGGATCAGAGAGCTACAGTCATGGGGGGTCAGGTATGGTATCAGGAATAATATGGGAGGCCGGATTGAAGTCCAGGCCAGGAACAATGGTAATTGTGGGAGACTCAACAAAGAGTGAGTATAGCTGAAGGATCCAGAGGGCAGAAAGTATATGCGTCAGGTGTGAGGAAGAAAATAGATTTTGGAAGTTATGAGAACTGTAGGGAGTGAGTTGAGCATAGTTTGTGATTTTGAAGGCCTCTACAAGTATTAAAGCAGCGGCAGCTGCTACATGCAGACATGAGGGCTAGACTAAAAGAGTAAGGTCAAATTGTTTGGACAGAAAGACTACAGGGTGCGGTCCTGGCTCTTGTGTAAGAATTTGGACCACAGAGTCCTGCACTTCAGCTGTGTGTAATGAAAAAGATTGGGATGAGTTAGGGAGAGCTAGTGTGGGTGCAGCTTTTAGGGCTGTTTTTTAAGGAATGGAAAGGGGAGTGGGGAAATGATTTAGGATTTATGGGGTCAGCTAGGTTTATCTAGAATAGAATAATGGGTTGTGGAGGGAGGTATTGAGGATAGGAGAGTATATGGGTTTGGCACCACAGGGAGGATAGACGAAACGATTTGGTTAAGATGCAGATCCTGAACTAACCTGTAAGCCTTGTCCTGTTTTTGGACAGGTAAAATGGGGGAATTGTAAGGAGAGTTTATAGGCTTTAAAAGGCCATGTTGTAACAGGCGAGTGATAATGGGCTTTAATCCTTTTAAAGCGTGCTGTGTGATGGGATATTGGCGTTTAGTGGGGCAAGGGTGATTAAGTTTTAATGGGATGGTAAGGAGTGCATGATCAATTGCCAAGGAGGGAGTAGGGGTGTCTTATACTTGTGGATTAAGGTAGGGAGATCCAAGGGCAGCAATGAGGTGTGACTGTAGCCCAGGAATAGTCAGGGAAACAGATAATTTAGTTAAAATGTCTCGACCTGATAAGGGAGCTGGGAAGGTGGGGATAATTAAAAAGGAGTGCTTAAAAGAATGTTGTCCAAGTTGGCACCAGAGTTGGGGAGTTTTAAGAGGTTTAGAAGCCTGGCCGTCAATACCCACAACAGTTATGGAGGCAAGGGAAACAGGCCCTTGAAAGGAAGGTAATGTGGAGTGGGTAGCCTTTGTATTGATTAAGAAGGGGATGAACTTACCCTCCACTGTAAGAGTTACCCAAAGCGTCTGTGATGGTCTGGGAGGCTTCCAAGGTGATGGAGCAGCGTCAGTCTTAAGCCGCTAAGCCGAGAAGATCTGGGAAGGAGTCAGTCAGAGAGCCCTGGGCCAGAGTTCCAGGGGCTCTGGGAGTGGCTGCCAGGCAAGCTGGACAGTCTGATATCCAGTGGGGTCCCGTACAGATGGGACATGACTTAGGAGGAATCCCAGGCTGCAGGCATTCCTTGGCCCAGTGGCCAGATTTCTGGCACTTGAAGCAAGATCCTGGGGGAGGAAGTCCTGTAGGAATCCTTGACTGCTGCGGCTTAGGCATTTTGAAGTTCTTGTGTGCTGGAGGTGCGGCTGGGTTTTTCCTCACAGCAGAGGCAAGTAATTGTAACTCAGAAATGCGTTGCCGTCTGGCTGCCTCTACTCTATTATTGTACACCTTGAAGGTGAGGTTAATGAAGTCCTGTTGTGGGGTTTGAGGGCCGGAATCTAATTTTTGGAGCTTTATTTAATGTCGGGAGCGAATTAGGTAATAAAATGCATATTGAGAATAAGACGGCCTTCTTTTTGACTTTTCAGGGTCTAGGGCTGTAAACCGTCTCAGGGTTGCTGCCAAACGAGCCATGAACTGGGCTGGGTTTTTATATTTGATGAAAAAGAGCCTAGGCCAGGTGTGGTGGCTCACGCCTGTAATCCTAGCACTTTGGGAGGCTGAGGCAGGTGGATCAGGAGGTCGGGAGATCAAGACCATCCTGGCTAACATGGTGAAACCCCGTCTCTACTAAAAAAAAAAAATACAAAAAAATTAGCTGGGCGTGGTGGTGGGCGCCTGTAGTCCCAGCTACTCGGGAGGCTGAGGTAGGAGAATGACATGAACCTGGGAGGCGGAGCTTGCAGTGAGTAGAGACCGTGTGCCACTGCACTCCAGCCTGGGCGACAGAGCGAGACTCCGTCTCAAAAAGAAAAGAAAAGAAAAAGAGCCTAAACGCTAGCCAATGAGAGAGATTGGATAAAGAAAAAGGAGCATTAACCTTGACTATGCCTTCAGCTCCAGCCACCTTTTAAGAGGAAATTGCTGGGCAGGTCGGGGAGGGCTAGTTGCTAGTTGCAGAACGAAGCTGTAAGCCAGACCAGGTGTGAGGAGGGGAGGTGATAGAAAGATTATAGAGTAGGGGAGCAGAAGCTGAGAAAGAATTGGGACCTGGCTCGGCCTGGTGAGGAGCAGCCTGGGGAGGAGGGGAGAGGTCAGATGGGTCTGTAGAAAAGGAAGATTGGAAAGACTCAGCAATACTTGGGGTTGGGACTGAGGGGACAGGCGAGAGGGAAAGAAGGAGGATTTGGGACGAGTTGCATTGGGAACAGAGACTAGGGAGGGACCCATGTGTAAAAGAATGCCTGGACATCAGGCACCTCAGACTGTTTTCCCATTTTATGACAAGAATTATCTAGATCTTGTGGGATGGAGAAATTGAAAGTGCCATTTTCTGGCTATTTGGAACGATTGTCGAGTTTGTATTGGGGTCAGGCGGCATTGCGGAAGAAAATAAGGCGTTTAGATTTTAGGTCAGGCGTGAGTTGAAGACGTTTTAAGTTCTTGAGAACACAGGCTAAGGGAGAAGAAGGAGGAATGGAGGGTGGAAGGTTGCCCATAGTGAAGGAGGCAAGTCCAGAGAAAAGAGGGTGGAGACACAGAGAGAAGGGGTGGGGGGTGCTTGCCCCCCAGAAAAGCAGTACTTGCTGCTAAGGGTGAAGGACCAAGGCAGGTGTCCCCACATGATCAGACACCTCTGAAACGTGGGTGAATAATCAAGCAGGCGTCCCCACATGATTAAACATCAAGGGAAGACTGTCTTCCCGAGTCCGTGACCGGCGCCAGAGTTTTGGGTTCACAGATAAAACGCGTCTCCTGTCTGTATCAGAAAAGCAAAGGAACTGAAATTAAGAGAAAGGAGAGATTGAAAGATAGCACCAAGATTGAAAGGAGAAAGAGGTTGAGGAATAGTGAGAGAGGTTGGAGAAAAGAGTAAAAAGAGGCTGCTTATCTGATTTAAAATTGGTGAGATGCTCCTGGGGCTGGTTGTTCTGAGGACCAGAGGTCGTAGGTGGATCTTTCTCACGGAGCAAAGAGCAGGAGGGCGGGATTGATCTCCCAAGGGAGGTCCCCCAATCCGAGTCACGGCACCAAATTTCACTCGCGTCTGGGTGAAGAGACCACCAAACAGGCTTTGTGTGAGCAGCAAGGCTCTTAATGTCACCTGGGTACAGGCGGGCTGAGTCTGAAAAGAGTCAGCGAAGGGAGATAAGGGTGGAGCTGATTCGGGTAGGTAGTGGAAAATTACAGTCAAAGGGTGTTGTTCTCTGCAGGCAGGGGCGGGGGACACAAGGTGCTCAGTGGGGGAGCTTTTGAGCCAGGATGAGCCAGGAGAAGGAATTTCACAAGGTAATGTCATCAGTTAAGGCAGGAACAGGCCATTTTCACTTCTTTTGTGATTCTTCAGCTACTTCAGGCCATCTGGATGTGTACGTGCAGGTCACAGGGGATATGATGGCTTAGCTTGGGCTCAGAGGCCTGACAGTTCAAATAGCCCTGTGATGTGGAGATGATGGTTCCTTTTTCTCTTTCATTGATAAGGAATCTTGTGGCAAAGAAAAGCTGAGTAACTTGTGCTTGATCAGAGTGTCAGAGAAGATATTTGCACCAAACACCTGGCTCAGAAGCCCCACCCCAACACTGCTGCTATGGTTTCAGTGTGTCCCCCACATTTCTCTTTCTCTTTTTTTTTTTTTAAAGATAGAGTCTGGCTCTGTCACCCAGGCTGGAGTGCAGTGGTATGATCTTGGCTCACTGCAACCTACCTCCCAGGTTCAAGCAGTTCTCCTGCCTCAGCCTCCTGAGTAGCTGGGATTACAGGTCCCACCACCACGCCTGGATAATTTTTGTATTTTTAGTAGAGACAAAATACAGGCTGGTCTCGAACTCCTGACCTCAGTTGATTCACCTTCCTCAGCCTCCCAAAGTCCTGGGATTACAGACGTGAGCCAACTTGCCCAACCTCTTTCTCTTTTTTTTTTTTTTTTTTTTTTTTTTTTTTGAGACGGAGTCTAGCTCTGTCGCCCACGCTGGAGTGCAGTGGCCAGATCTCAGCTCACTGCAAGCTCCGCCTCCCGGGTTCCCGCCATTCTCCTGCCTCAGCCTCCCGAGTAGCTGGGACCACAGGCGCCGCCACCTCGCCCGGCTAATTTTTTGTGTTTTTAGTAGAGACGGGGTTTCGCCGTGTTAGCCAGGATGGTCTCGATCTCCTGACCTTGTGATCCGCCCATCTCGGCCTCGCAAAGTGCTGGGATTACAGGCTTGAGCCACCGCGCCCGGCCATCTCTTTCTCTTTTTTTAAATTGACACAGAGTCTTGCTCTGTCACCCAGGCTGGAGTGCAGTGGCAGGTCGCCACTTGGTTCACTGCAGCCTCTGCCTCCCAGGTTCAAGCAATTCTGGTGCCTCAGCCTCCCAAGTAGCTGGAATTACAGGCTCCTGCCACCACATGCAGCTAATTTTTGTATTTTTAGTAGAGGTGGGGTTTTGCCATGTTGGCCAGGCCGGTCTCAAACTCGTGATATCAAGTGATCTGCCTGCCTCGGCTTCCCAAAGTGCTGAGATTACAGGTGTGACCCACTGCACCCAGCCCTCTTTTTTTCAGACAGGGTCTTGCTCTGTTGCCCAGGCTGGAGTGCAGTGTGGTGATCATGGCTTGCTGCAGCCTCCACCTCCTAGGCTCAAGCAATCCTCCCATCTCAGCCTCCTGAGTAGCTGGAACCACGCCTGGCTAATTTTTTTGAGTTTTAGTAGAGGCAGGGTCTCACTCTATTGCCCAGGCTGGTCTCAAACTCCTAGCCTCAAGAAACCTCCCCATCTCGGCCTCCCAAAGGGCTGGGATTACAGGCATGAGCCACTGCACCTGACCCAGCCTCCAAAACTGTAAGAAGTAATTTATTTTCCTTATAAATTACCCTTTCTGTGGTAATCTGTGACAGCAACAGAAAACAGACTAAACAGACCAAGACGATGACATTGGAGCCACCACCAACACTGGGGCCAGGTCCCCTCACGACCCCCATGGCAGGCTCAGGAAAGGGTGGCTGGTATCTTCCCATTTTTCCCATATAAAAATCTGCTGGAGGGCCAGGCGCAGTGGCTCACGCCTGTAATACCAACACTTTGGGAGGCCAAGGTGGGCCGATCATCTGAGGTCAGGAGTTCAAGACTGGCCTGGCAAACATGGTGAAACCCATTCTCTACTAAAAAAATGCAAATATTAGCCAGGCGTGGTGGCACGTGCCTATAATCCCAGCTACTCAGGAGGCTGAGGCAGGAGAATCGCTTGAACTCAGGAGGTGGAGGTTGCAGTGAGCTGAGATTGCACCACTGCACTCTAGCCTGGGCAAGAAGAGTGAAACTCCATCTCAAAAAAAAAAAAAAAAAAATCTGCTGTAGGTAATTTTTTGTTTTGTTTTGTTTGTTTCACCGTGTTAGCCAGGATGGTCTCGATCTCCTGACCTCATGGTCCACCCACCTCGGCCTCCCAAAGTGCTGGGATTACAGGTGTGAACCACTGCGCCCAGCTGGAGGTGATGTTTTACAGTGAGCACAGATTACTGTGTAACCAGGAATAACATTTATTTCTAAATGTTTCACAAATAATATAGGCTGTGACTGGGGGAATATGCCAGGGCACCAGTAGCCCATGAGGGCAAGAGGAGCTCAGTAGAGAACGGTTTCTGCTCAGCTCCTGGGCTGGGCCCTGAGGTGTTGTCGTTGAGATGGGAATGGGCTGTGCAAAGAAAGCACCCCAGGCTCCTGTACCAAGACTGTACAGACCCAGACTGGTTGTATCTGCAAATTGAAGGCCTATAGGAATGTAGGTGGGTCCAAAGGTGGTCTCCAGAGTGCCTGGAGTTGGGGCCAGGAGCCAAGCAGGGCACGGATCAGATTGTTGCAGGGACATAGTTCATCCCATTACTTACTTATGGAATCCCATCGCTTAAGACTGATGAACATGGCATTTTGTCCTGAGACAGACCAACTGAGCACAGCAAATGCCAACAGGAAGCCAGTAAAACGGGCCTCGCGTCAGACAGGTTCACCTCAGATGATTTTAGACCTCCTTGTTGCCAGTGTGGGGAGGTGGGTTTAACTATCCAAATTGGAAACAGAACCTGAGATAAAGAATTTAACAAAAAAAATGCATACAGCATCAATCATTTGAAACATAAGTAAATCTACAGAAAACATATCACATTCTGGGTAAACCCCTTCCCTGCAAAAAGAACAATGCTAAGATTCAAGATCCAGGCAGTTAAAATCTGGAATATAATGGTTGTGGAACTCTGGAATTTTCCTGAGTTCTGGACAAGGACCGGAAGCTCCCGAAGGTGCTGAGGCAGGGTGAGGAGGACAGGACGCACACATAGAAGCAGCGCACACAAACCCCAGGAACGCACCAGGGCCAGGGCGCCCGGGGGTACAGGATAGACGTGGCTCATCTTCCCCAGAAGCCTGTTTTGCTCAGGATTAGTGAAAAGTAGGAAGTTGTAAGTGCTCACCATTAGTTTACTAACAGCTTTGCTTTGCAGAGTGGAGGAGGGAGGAAGCTACCTTAACAGCACATGCTGAACTCGAGCCCGATCCTAATTTCAAAAAGTTTAAACCATGAATACATATACATCCTAGGATTAAGAAAAGTAATTTGAAACATTTTAATATTAAAATAGACATGGGTGAAGATAGAGAGTAGAATGGCGGTTGCCAGGGCAGCGGGGGATGGGGAGTTGTTTAATGAGGACAGCTTCAGTTTGGGGAGGTGAAAAAGTTCAGGAGATGGATGGTGATGACCGTTTCACAACAATGTGGATATACTTAATGCCCTTGAACTCAACACTTACCATAGTTAAAATGGTAAATTTTATGTCATTAAATTTTTTTTTTTTTTTGAGTCAGGATCTTGCTCTGTCACCCAGGCTGGAGTGCAGTGGTGCGATCATGGCTCACTGCAGCCTCGACCTCCCGGGGTCAAACCATCCTTCGGCCTCAGCCTCCTGAGTAGCCGGGACTACAGCAGTGTGCTGCCACACCTGGTTAATATTTGTATTTTTTGTAGAGACAGGGTCTCACTATGTTACACAGGCTGGTCTCAAACTCCTGGGCTTGAGTGATCCGCCCTCCTCAGCCTCCCAAAGTGCTAAGACTACAGCTGCGAGCAGCCATGCCTGGCCATGAATCTTTTATCACAATTTTTTTAAAAAGAAATGTATGAAGGCATAGGAAATAATTTTCTATAATTTTAAGATGTAAAAGATGAGATTTTCAGTCCATTCTGCACAGGATCACATTCCCTCTCCCCATATTAGTGGGAAAGTTGGAGAATCCACAGTTTAAGGAGGCCTCAGAATCTTTTGCACAGAGCAGTCCTTTTAGCCACAAATTACTTAGTAGTTCCTGGAGTTTATTTATAACTCTGAACACCTTCCCCACACCACCATTTTTGCTAACAATGAGATCAGGAGTCTCAACTGCAAGGAAAAGAAGAATGGAATGGAGTGGGTGGGTCTAGGCGGGGTTGGGGCTGGGGGAGGCCTTCAGCTCCTGTCACCAGGAGGCCCAGAGGGGAAGGGAGAGAGAGGCAGATGGCTTGGGGCTCTGACAGAAGGGCAGGGTCCTCTTGAGGTTGCTGTAAGCATCAAAGGGGCTCATGTGTGTCGGAGGCAGGTCACAAGCTTTGCCCACCACACATCAGAGGCAAGAGGACTGGGATGAGTGTGTACTAGGTAGCCCTGGCTTTATGTTAGTATCTCAAGCCTCATCACAAGCATCCTCATTTTACAGAGGACCACCCAGCGGCTCTGAAAGGTTGGGTAACTTGTCTAAGGTCATGTGGCTCACAAGTCATGGAGCCAGAATTTGCATATGGGGTAGCCTGGCCCCATCTCAGCCCTGGAGAGGCACTGAGCCCTGGTGTGCCTTCCCAAACAGGCAGCTGAGGGCTCCCAGGAAGACGCTGTTGGGCCGCTCAGCCCTCTGACTCACACCTCAGAGCAGCTTGGGGCCCTCCCATACTCTCTAGGGTTCCCCGCCCAGCCCCATCCTGGGCCCCAGTGTGTCCCCGAAGCACCAGCCAAGGAACAGCTGCCCAGTGTACCTTCTCTGTTCCGCCCACTCACCACTCTCCATTTTCCTGTGTGCTCTTTAGGATTCAAGAAGGGTAAGATTAGCAACCTTCAGCCTGGAAGTTGCCCCTGGCTTCTCTCTGGGCTGCTGACTGACTGGTACTAACCTTGAGGGGCAGAAGATGGGTTTTCTGTGACACTTCTGGGACACGCAGTGGCCTGATGGCCTGGGTTCACTGTGGCTCTTGCTGATTTTTGGCAGTGAGCACGGGGAGGCAGTTTCACTGAGCTGACCTACTGTGTGCTGGGCTGTCATAGTGCAATGCTGAGTAAGACGAGCTCCTGGCCTGCACCAGGTTCACCATCTAATACAGGAAAGTGACAAGGAGGCAAGCCATTAGGAGGTAGCACATGAGTGCTGGCACGTACCAGCAGTCCCAGCTACTTTGGAGGCTGAGGTGGGAGCATCGCTTGAGCCCAGGGGTTCAAGGCCAGCCCGGACAACGTAGTGAGATCCTGTCTCTTAAAAAATAAAAAAGAGAGGCTGGGTGCGGTGGCTTATGCCTGTAATCCTAGCACTTTGGGAGGCCAAGGCGGGTGGATCACCTGAGGTCAGGAGTTCAAGACCAGCCTGGTCAATATGGTGAATCCCCATCGCTACTAAAATGGGCATGATGGCAGGTGCCTGTAATCCCAGCTACTCAGGAGGCTGAGATGGGAGAATTCCTTGAACCTGGGAGACGGTGGTTGCAGTGAGCCAAGATTGTGACACTGCACTCCAGCCTGGGCAGCTGAGCAAGACTCCGTCTCAAAAATAAAAATAAAAAAGAGGCAACTTTATTCTGTGAAAGTTGTGGAAACCAAGGGGAGAGAGGAACACCTAGTTCACCTTGGAGAGGGTCAGCCCAGTGTCCGTAAAAAAAGCAACCTTTAGCTCAGATCTGAAGGATGGAGGAGGTGGCAGCAACGGGACAATCATCAGTCCAGTGCTGGCTTTCTGAGTCCCAGGGCTTGTCTTTGTTGACCTACACCATTTTCTCAGGGAAGAAGAATTCAGCGTACACGAAATTCACGTATACCACTCTGCTCCTAACCTGCCTCAGAGGGAACATGTGCTTCTTGACGTTGTGAGCGATATGTACTTTCTAGTATAGTCTTTTTTTTTTTTTTTTTTACTTGGCATGATTTCATATTTACATTTTCCTGCATAATGACATTTTCTATACACTTGTCATTTTTAATAGCACTATAATTTTCCATCACGTCGACATCCTATAATTTGCCTTGTTATTTCTCGGTTGCTGAGCGTTTGGGGAGTTTCCGGTTTTTCTTCACAAATGGCACCGTGTTATCTTTAGATAAGTTCATTTTTCCCCTTTATATTCTCGGATTTATTTCCCAGCGAAATCACCCATTGGAGCAGGAGCGGTGGTGCTGCTCTTGTTACATAGCGCCAAACGACATTTCAGAAAGAACAAGCTGATGCGGGCTGTGCCGGCATCGCTGCCCCTCCACCACGTCCGACCCTGGGGCTTAAAATATTTAAACTTTTTTTTCCAAGTTAAAAAATCTTGGCCGGGTGCAGTGACTCACACCACTAATTCTACACTTTGGGAGGCTGAAGTGGATAGGTACTTGAGGCCAGGAGCTCCAGACCAGCCTGGGCCAACATGGCAAAACCCATCCCTACTAACAATATGAAAATTACCTGTGCCTGGTGGTGCATGCCTGTAGTCCCAGCTTCTCAGGAGCCTGAGGCAGGAGCATCGCTTGAACCTGGGAGGCGGAGGCTGCAGTGAGCCAGGATCGTGCCACTGCACTCCAGCCTGGGTGACAGAGCAAGGCTCTGTCTCAAAAAAAAAAAAAAAAAAAAAAAATCTTAAATATATACTTTAAAACATTGTCTTTTTTGCTTTAATTCATTGTTAAAAATAATGTGACACTGAGGGTAAATATTTAAAAGAAAAAAAAAGTCTCCTCTAGTACCTCTCCAACATACTTTGGTTTTTGTTGTTCCTGCATGTCTGCATGCATTATTATTATTATTATTATTATTATTATTATTATTATTTTGAGATGGAGTTTCCCTCTTGTCAGCCCAGGCTGGAGTGCAGTGGCACAATCTTGGCTTACTGCAACCTCTGCCTCCTGGGCTCAAGCGATTCTCCTGTTTCAGCCTCCCAAGTAGCTGGGATTACAGGCACCTGCCACCATGCCCAGCTTTTTTTTTTTTTTTTTTTTAAATAGAAACGGGGTTTCATTTTGTTGGACAGGCCTGTCTCGAACTCCTGGCCTCAGGTAATCCGCTAGCCTCGGCCTCCCAATGTGCTGGGGTTACAGGCATGAGCCACCGTGCCTGACCACCTCCCTCACTTTCTGAGCTTCCTTGTTTCTTTGCCCACTCAACGCCCATTGAGCATCGCTTAGTAGTGTTTGGCGTTCACATCCCTTTGGCTGAGACAGGGTCACCCCCATTCTGGCACCCAGCCCTGAGCACAGCGCCTGGCACCCAGCAGGCATCCAATCCAGCTTTCAAGGTGGTTTTGTTCTGCAAGCACTGGCTTGAGCGGATCCTTCTGGATTGGCCAGGTGGGACCCTGTGGAACCCATACGCCCCAGGTGAGCCACACCAGTGTCCAGGGGAGTGACCATCTTACTTTTCTCCCTCAGGACTTCCTGGGCAGATACCCAGTCTCCAGGCACTCCTGGGTGGGGGCCTGGCGAGGCCCCCAGGGCTGGCACTGGATCGACGAGGCCCCTCTGCCGCCCCGGCTGTGAGTGACCATGGGCTTTTCTCCCTCCTCTGCTGTTCTGGATCCTCCATTTGTCCAGGGTCCACCTCCTTGCTGCTCCCCTAACCTGGAATGCCACTCGGAAAGCAACCCACGCCCATCCTCGCGGCCTGGTGCCTGATGAGTCCCTGTCACTTCACTCCTTATTTGGGTTCCCAGCACGTTCACCCAAGCAGGGTTGTCACCCCCGTTTTACAGATGCGGGTTCAGCTGCCCAGGGAGGTTTGGGGATTCATCCAGTGCCACGTGGCTGACCAGTGCAGTGACTCACTCAGTGCGCAGGCCGGTAGAGGTGACAGGCACACAGGCTAGAGGGTCTGTCTGGGAAGTGAGGCCCCGGCACCCTAAACACCTCTCCTCTTTCCCCTCCCACCCTTCCCCAGACTCCCTGAGGACGGCAAGGACAACCCGGATATCAACTGCGGGGCCCTGGAGGAAGGCACTCTGGTGGCTGCAAACTGCAGCACTCCAAGACCCTGGGTCTGTGCCAAGGGGACCCAGTGATCTGGGCTCTGCCTGTCCTCAGCCTGCCAGGCGGATGCAGCACCCCTACAGGGGAGGCCAGTTGAGAGCTTGGGCAGCCTCTTCCTGGACCCAGGCATCCAGGTCTCCCTGCTCTGTTCAAGGGGGCACACACGAGCGAGTCTAGGAGCTGGACTTCAACCCAGGAAGATGCATCCGAGGGAAAGGAGATTTTCTGTGGCCTCAGGCCTGAGTGCCAATATTAGTCTCCAGCTTCTGTGGATGATTCGTTTGATGACATTGGGATGGTTGTTTAGCATTTCTGTGCCTTGGTTTCATTAAAATGACAATTTCTCCCTAGAGGAAAAAGACAGGGTTAGCAACCATAGCTGATTCCAATCTGGGTTCTCATTCCGACTCATGGAAACGAGTCTGCTGTTGTTCGGTGGCAGTGGGACTTGGCAGGGATAACGTCATTGCTGTGAATTCTATTCCAGGCAGCTGGGTGTACGTCGGACACAGCCTCCTGGCAGCCTCTGTGGGAAATTAACCAAGGAAAAGGAGCGGTCAGGCCTGGGAGGAGTGGGGAGAAAGGTTTTCCTTCCCCGCCCTGAGAGTTGGCAAAGGGTTGGCAGACAGGAAGGTTCTGGGTGGAGATCCCGCATGTGGGCTGGCCGGCTCCTGGCAAGTTGATGCCCAAGGGTAAGACAAGACAGAGAGGACAGGGCCATCTGGCAGGAGAAGCCAGGAGAGCACCCCAGCTTGGTAAGTGGAAGCTGAGAAGTCTGAGTGAGAAAGGAAATCAGAGAAATGGGGGCAGGTTCCAGGCAGCTCTTCCACCCACAGCTGCAGAGACGACCAGCCTGAAGAAGCCTCTGTGCTGGGGTGCGGTGAAGACCTTCAGGCTGGAGGAAGTGGCTGACAGAGTTGTGTAGTCCCTTGAGTCCAGCTAGACCTCCAAACAGCAGGAGCCTGGGCCTGCGTCTTAGCTTGGTGCTGGGCACGCACTCAACTGGCCCTTGCAAGCCAGCCTTCCCTCTAAAGTCAGACCACGCACCCAGATCCCTCCTAAACAGAAATCCTTATTGGTGCATCTGAGCCAGTAATGGGCTGTCTGGGAGAATGGGATGGAGAGTCCTAGATGGAAGAAATTTCTCACACTTTTTTTTAATTAGTATTATTATACTTTAAGTTCTGGGGTACATGTGCAGAACGTGCAGATTTGTTGCATAGGTATATACGTGCCATGGTGGTTTGCTGCACCCATTAACCTGTCATTTACGTTAGAAATTTTTCCTAGTGCTATCCGTCCCCCAGCCCCGCACTTCTCACACTCTTGAGATGTAACAACAAAAAGGGAAATGGAGACCAGGTGCGGTGGCTCATGCCTGTAATCCCAGCACTTTGAGAGGCTGAGGTGGGCGAATCACAAGGTCAAGAGTTCGAGACCAGCCTGGCCAACATGGTGAAACCCCATCTCTACTAAAAACACAAAAAGTTAGCTGGGCATGGTGGTGGGCGCCTGTAATCCCAGCTACTCAGGAGGTGGGGACAGGAGAGTTGCTTGAACCCAGGAGGCAGAGGTTGCAGTGAGCCAAGATTGCACCACTGCACTCCAGCCTGGGCGACAGTGCAAGACTCTGTCTCAAAAAAAAAAAAAAAAAAAAAAAGGGAAATGGAAATTCCCTGGCTGGAGGTGAAATGGGTGTCTCAGGTAGGGCAGACACCAATCAAAATACATCCTATGTGGGCAAGAAGCTGTGTATGTTACCACTCCCACCCCCTGCCGTATGTTCCCAGGGTCTGTGCCTGGAGAAATGACACATCTGTAGGTTATGAGTATACAAAACCTTATCTAGCCTTCTCAGTACCTTTTAGAGAAGGGAAGTGTTGTACTTAAAGTCACCCAGCTAGAAAGTGCAAGGTCTAGAATGGAACCCACTTGCTATCTGACTCCAAAGGCCATACTCTCCATCCCAGCACACAGTAGAGGAATCTAGAAAGGTATTAGTGGCAGCCGAGTGGGAAGCCATCAGGTGGAGTGAGGGAGAAAGGAGGTACCAAGTTACTTCACACTTGTGATAATCCACACCCTCGGTTATCTGTTGCTTTATAACAATCTTTTTTTTTTTTTTGAGACAGAGTCTCGCTCTGATGCCCAGGCTGGAGTGCAGTGTCATAATCTCAGCTCATTGCAACCTCTGCCTCCCGGGTTCAAGTGATTCTCCTGCCTCAGCCTCCTGAGTATCTGGGACTATAGGCATCCACCACCATGCCCAGCTAATTTTTGTATTTTTAGTAGAGATGGGGTTTCGCCATGTTGGCCAGGCTGGTCTCGAACTCTTGACCTCAGGTGATCTGCCCGCCTTGGCCTCCCGAAGTGCTGGGATTACAGGAGTGAGCCACAGTGCATGGCCTGCTTTATAACAAATTGTTCCCAAACTTAGCAACAACTATTTGCCCCAGACGACTATTTTCCTCCCCCTCATTCTGTGGATTGACCAGGCAGTTCTGCTTTAGATGGTATTGGATGGAGTGCTGGAATGGCTGGAAAGTCCAAAATGGCCTCACTTGTTCAGCCAGCAATGTGGTGCAGGCTCCTAGCTGGGGCCCTTTGTTCTTAGTTCTCCTGTACCTGCCGCTCTCCACATGGCTGCTTGAGCTTCCTCATAGCATGGCAGATGGATTACAAGAAGGAGCATTCCCAAATAAAGGACAACATAAGCTGGATCTCTGGAGGGCCAGCCTCAGAAATCACCCAGTGTCACATGGGCCACATTTTATTGGTTACAGGGACAGCCAGTTTGAAGGGGAAGAGAAATATGTCCTTATGCTGTATCCAGTGCTAGCCCTTGCTACCTGCTCTCGCAGCCGCAGTGCTCAGGGCAGCACTGGCAGAACCGAAGTACTTGCGGAGTTAAAAACAGCAACATCCAAGAAAATCATTAACTTTAAAACTGTCTCCCATCCCAGTAGGTATAGCTTAAAAAGTAATAATAAAAATAAAACTGATTGTGTCTGAAATATTTCACAATTTAAAAATGGCCTTGTGCCGGGCGTGGTGGCTCACGCCTGTAATCCCAGCACTTTGGGAGGCCGAGGTGGGCGGATCCCAAGGTCAGGAGATCGAGACCACGGTGAAACCCCGTCTCTACTAAAAATACAAAAAATTAGCCGGGCGCGGTGGCGGTCGCCTGTAGTCCCAGCTACTCAGGAGGCTGAGGCAGGAGAATGGCGTGAACCCGGGAGGCGGAGCTTGCAGTGAGCCGAGATCGCGCCACTACACTCCAGCCTGGGCGACAGAGCGAGACTCCGTCTCAAAAAAAAAAAAAAAAAAAAGGCTTTGTAAACCTGTAGGACTTCTGAATTCATCAAGACAATCGTTAATTATGGCTGGGCACAGTGGCTCACGCCTGTAATCCCAGCACTTTGGGAGGTCAAGGTGGGCGGATCATGAGGTCAAGTGTTTGAGACCAGCCTGGCCAACATGGTGAAACCCCATCTCTACTAAAAATACAAAAATTAGCCAGGCATGGTAGCGCACGCCTGTAATCCCAGCTACCCAGGAGGCCAAGGCAGGAGAATCACTTGAACCCGGGAGGTGAAGGTTACAGTGAGGCAAAATCGCACCATTGCACTCCAACCTGAGTGACAGAGTGAGACTCCATTTCAAAAAAAAAAAAAAAATTGTTAATAGAATTTTAAAAGTCAAGAATAAGGATATAAAGAAAATATTTTTGTACAGGTGTATAATATTTGTGTTTTAAGCTAAGTGTTATTACAAAAAAGTCAAAAAGTTAAAAGAATTATGAAGTTACAGTAAGCTAATATTTATTATTGAAAGAAAATTACTTTTCATAAATTTAGTATAGCCTAAGTGTGCAGTGTTTATAAAGTCTCCAACAGTGTGTAATGTCCTAAACCTTCACAGTCACTCCCCACTCACCCAGAACAACTTCCAGTCCTGTAAATGCCCCATACAAGTGTACTGTTTTTATTTTTTTTTTTTTTGAGGCGGAGCCTCACTCTGTCCCCCAGGTTGGAGTGCAGTGGCACAATCTCTGCTCACTGCAACCTCCGCCTCCCAGGTTCAAGTGATTCGCCTGCCTCAGCCTCCCGAGTAGCTGGAATTATAGATGCCTGCCAACATGCCGGGCTAATTTCTGTATTTTTAGTAGAGATGGTTTCATCATGTTGGCCAGGCTGGTCTTGAACTCCTGACTTCAGATGATCCACCCACCTCTGCCTCCCAAGGTGCTGGGATTACAGGCGTGAGTCACCACACCCAGCAATTTTTGTTTTTGCTTTTTTTTTTTTTTTTTGAGACAGAGCCTTCCTTCTGTCGCCCAGTCTGGAAGGCAGTGATGCCATCTCGGCTCACTGCAACCTCCACCTCCTGGGTTCAAGCAATTCTCTGCCTCAGCCTCCTGAGTAGCTGAGATTATAGGTGCTCGCCACCATGCCTGGATAATTTTTGTATTTTTAGTAGAGATGGGGTTTCACCATCTTGACCAGGCTGGTCTTGAACTCCTGACCTTGTGATCCACCCGCCTCAGCCTCCCAAAGTGCTGGTATTACAGGCGTGAGCCACTGTGCCCAGTCAATTTTTTTTAAATTTAATTTTTAAACAGCGGCCATGCTAATCTCTGTATTGTTCCAATTTTAGTATGTGTGCTACTGAAGAAAGCACTATTTCTCTGTTTTTAAAATTTATTTTTATTATTTTTATTTTTTTTTTTGAGAAGGAGTCTTGCTCTGTCGCCCAGGCTGGAGTACAGTGGCGCAATCTCGGTTCACTGCAACCTCCGCCTCCTGGGTTCAAGCAATCCTCCTGCCTCAGCCTTGAGTAGCTGGGATTACAGGCGTGAGCCGCTGTACCCAGCCTATTTCTCTTTTACACCGTATTTTACTGTACTTTTTCTATGTTTAGATACACAAATACTTACCATTGTATTACACACAGCTGCCAACAGTATTCAGTGCAGTATATTGAAGTCAAAATTAAAATATAGAGATGAATCCCTAAATTTCTCATGTTATTTGGGATACCAGAATTGCAACTTCAGGCATACACACAGACTGACTGGTCTTTAATATGTCCAAAGAACAAAGAGGAGGTTTTATAAAAAGGAGAAATGTTGGCCAGGTGTGGTGGCTCACACCTGTAATCACAGGACTTTGGGAGACAGAGGCAGGAGGATCGCTTGCGCCCAGGTGTTTGAGACCAGCCTGGACAACATGGTGAGACCCCATCTCTACAAAAAAATAAAAAGTAAGCTGGGTGTGGTGGCCCCCAGCCTGTAGTCCAGCTGCTTGGGAGGCTGAAGGTGGAGGATCGCTTGAGCCTAGGAGGTTGAGGCTGCAGTGAGCCTTGATTGTACCCCTGCACTCCAGCCTGAGTAACAGTCAGACCTGTCTGTCCGACAAGAAGAGAAAGGAGAAATGCTATGCATTGTTTTTCCAGAAAGTCCATTAGCACTAGTAGAGTGTTGGGGAGCTGGCACGCTCTGATTGGTAAGTGGCTTCAGTAGGTAAAACTAGATTTAGAGCGGTAGCAGGATGTTTCAGAAGCCATTAGATAAAACTGGTTTCAGGTGAGAGCAGGCCGTTTTGGCCGCCAGGCTTGCAGAGAATTGCATTCTGGGAGCTGTGTTATGTGCTCTAAGTGCTTTTTCCCCCCAGCTTCTCAACTGTTTTAATTGGGTCCGACAAGAACGACCCAATTCAAAAGGCCGGTTGCGGTGGCTCACGCCTGTAGTCCCAGCACTTTGGGAGGCTGAGGTGGGCAAATCACTTGAGGTCAGGAGTTCGAGACCAGCCTGGCCAACATGGTGAAACCCCCCCCCCAGTCTCTACTAAAGTAAATACAAAAATTAGCAGGGTGTGGTGGTGGGCGGCTGTAATCCCAGCTACTTGGGAGGCTGAGGCACGAGAATGGCTTAAACCCAGGAGGTGAAGGCTGCAGTGAGCTGAGATCGTACCACTGCACTCCAGCCTGGGTGACAGAGCGAGACTCTGTCTCAAAAAAAAAAAAAGAAAAAAAAGAATGACCCGAGTCATATAATCAACTTTCACAAGTAACATGCTGTACAGGTTTGTGGCCTAGGAGTAATAGGCCATACCATAGAGCCCAGGTGGGTAGGAGGTTCTACCCTATAGGTTTGTGTAATTAAATGATGTTTGCACAATGATAAAATCGCCTAACAACAAATTTCTTAGACATTTCCCTGTTGTTAAGTGACACATGACTATTTAAAATGTATTTGATCTGAAGCTATCTCTTTCGAATGCTATTTTATCGGATTTTAATGTTATGCTGACTTCATTAAAAGAATAAGGACTCTCTGTCATCTGAGCTCTGCAGGACACACCACTGATGTGTGTGGCAGGGTAGGCAAGGAAGTGCTTAGAGTCTTCCAGGTCCTGTCAAAAGAACCGAGGACGAACCTGAAGAGGCTTTCACTGACCAAAGGCAGTTTTCTTTTTAAATTAATTAATTTTTGCTTTAAAAAATCTTTTTTCTTAGGATTACTGTGATTAAATTAAGGGTCTTCAGATGAGAGGAGCCTGGGTTACCCAGGTGTACCCAGGGTAATCACAAGCGTCCTTATAAGAGGGAGGCAGGTGGGTCAGAGGGCGCTGGAGGAGGAGGAGGAGGAGACTGGATGTCAGAAGCCGGGGTGGTCGTCGTCGTCGGGACTCAAAGATGCTACACTCTGGCTTTGAAGGAGGGGACCAGGAGCTACGGACTGCAGGAAGATTCCAGAAGCTGAAAAAGAGGCTGGGCGCGGTGGCTCACGCCTGTAATCCCAGCACTTTGGGAGGCTGAGGAGGGTGGATCACTTGGGGTCAGGAATTCAAGACCAGCCTGGCCAACATGGCGAAGCTCCTTCTCTATTAAAAGTACAAAAAATTAGCCGGGCATGGTGGCAGTCACCTGTAATCCCTGCTACTCAAGAGGCTGAGGCACGAGAATCACTTGAACCCAGGAGGTGGAGGTTGTAGTGAGCCAATATTGCGCCACTGCACGCCAGCCTGGGCGACAGAGGGAGACTCTGTCTCAAAAAAAAAAAAAAGCCTGGAAAACTCAAAGAATGGATTCTCCCCTCAAGCCTCCAGGAGGAACGTGGCTCTGCCGACACCCTGATTTTGCCTCAGTCAGACTGCAGACTTCTGGCCTTCCAGAGGTAAGGTACACATTTTGCATTCTTCTGAGCCTCTAAGTTTGTAGCAACACTATCAACTGTATCACAACTTTAAAAATATTTTAGACCGGCCATGGTGGCTCACACCTGTAATCCCAGCACTTTGGGAGACCGAGGCGGGCGGATCACCTGAGGTCAGGAGTTCGAGACCAGCCTGGCTAACACGGAAACCTCATTTCTACTAAAAATACAAAACATTAGCTGGGTGTGGTGGTGCGCACCTGTAATCCCAGCTACTCGGGAGGCTGAGGCAGGAGAATTGCTTGAACCCTGGAGGCGGAGGTTGCAGTGAATCGAGATCATGCCATTGCACTCCAGTTTGGGCAACAAGAGCAAAACTCCGTCTCAAAAAAATAAAAAATTTAAAGAGCAAAACTGTCTTAAAAAACATATATATTAAGGGTCTTCAGATGAGAGGAGCCTGGGTTACCCAGGTGTACCCAGTGTAATCACAAGCATCCTTATAAGACGGAGGCAGGCAGGTCAGAGGGTGCTGGAGGAGGAGGAGGAGACTGGATGTCAGAAGCCGGGGTTGGAGGAAGGACTCTATAGGCAGATTACCAAAGGGGTCCGTGAAACCAAAAAAGGTTAAGAACCCGTGATCCATCTGTCCCCTGTGATTTCACCCTGTCTCATGGCATTAAATACCATCAATAAGCTGACGATTTCAGAAAGGCATCTGTAGGCTGTGCCGCTCTTCTGAATGTCAGATCTGGTCCCCAGCCGCCTGTCAGGCCTCATGTCCCTTCTTCCCTGGGCTCGCTCCCCTCCAGCTGTTTCTCAAGCCCGCCTGTCACTTCTCCTTCCCTCTTCTCCTTCCATGGCTGAAATTCACCTGCTCGAAATCATCTGTGTGCTTGATTATGCGTAAGCTCCACATGGACAGGATTTGTCTATGCATGAATCCAACCTTGGTGCTTAGAATGATGCCAGCCCAGCCTCACGCCTGTAATCCCAGCACTTTGGGAGGTCGAGGCAGGCGGATCACCTGAGGTCAGGGGTTCAGGACCAGCTTGGCCAATGTGGGGAAACCCCGTCTCTACTGAAAATACAAAACATTAGCCCAGCACAGTGGTGGGCACCTGTAATTCCAGCTACTCGGGAGGCTGAGGCAGGAGAATCACTTGAACATGGGAGGCAGAGATTGCAGTGAGCTGAGATCACACCACTGCACTCCAGCCTGAGTGAAAGAGTGAGAGACTCCAACTCAAAAAAAAAAAAAAAAAAAAAAAAGAAGGAAATAGTGCCAGCCCATAGGAAATGCTTAATTCCCCTTAGTGGAAAGGAGGAAGGGATGAACCTTCCTGAATCTCTTTGTGTTTGGGTGAATCTCGTCTCTTGTCCACAGTTTATGATGGATTTGCTTCATTATTCAATCTAAGACTTCATAGGAAGATCAGCCTATTTTTATACTTATGGATAGGAGAAAATATGTTTGGTTTTAGCGCTGTCTGCATATTTATGTTCAAAATATCTCACTATTTAATCTGTTTGCTCTGTAGGGTGTGTATCTTAGAGTTTGGGAGTTTTGTGTCATTGACTAGTGACTATTTTTATATTGCATTGGCTGCTCATGGTACCATAACAATATACCATAGACTGGGTGCAAGGTAAACATAAACCACAGAAATGTATTTTCTTCCAGTTCTGGAGGCTGGAAGTCTGAGATCAGGGTGTCCACAGGGTCCGTTCCTGGTGAGGGCTCTCCTCTTGCCTTGCAGATGGCCACCCTCTCGCTGTGTCCTCGTGTGGCACAGAGAGGAGGAGCAAGCTCTTTAGTGTCTCTTATAAGGTCACTAATTCCATCACAGGGGCTCCTCTTCTTGACCTCATCTAAACCAAATTACCGGCTGGGCACGGTGGCTCACGCCTGTAATACCAGCACTTTGGGAGACCGAGATGGGTGGATCACCTGAGTTCAAAAGTTCGAGACCAGCCTGGCCAACATGGTGAAACCCCATCTCTACTAAAAATACAAAAATTAGCCAGGCCTGGTGGTGGGCGCGTGTAATCCCAGTTTCAGTTAATATTGAATGTCAACTTGATTGGACTGAAGGATGCAAAGTACTGTTCCTGGGTGTGTCTGTGAGGGTGTTGCTAAAGGAGATTAATGTTTGAGTCAGTGGACTGGGAGAGGCAGACCCACCCTCAGTATGGGTAGATACCCTCTAAGCAGCCTCCAGCATGGCTAGGATAAAAGCAGGCAGAAGAAGTTGGAAATAGCAGACTTGCTGAGGCTTCTGGCCTTCATCTTTCTCCCGTGCTGGGTGCTTCCTGCACTTGAACATCAGACTCCAAGTTCTTCAGCTTTTGGACTCTTGGACTTACACCAGCGGTTTGCCAGAGGCTCTCAGGCTTTTGGCCACAGACTGAAGGCTGTACTGTCAGCTTCCCTACTTTTGAGGTTTAGGGACTTGGACTGAGCCACTACTGGCTTCCTTGCTCCTCTGTTTGCAGACAGCAAACAGACTTAACCTAGTGATAGTACAAGTCAATTCTCAGTAAACTCCCTCTCAGGCTGTGGCGGGCGGATCACAAGGTCAGGAGTTTGAGACCAGCCTGGCCGACATGGTGAAACCCCGCCTCTACTAAAAATACAAACATTAGCCAGGTGTGGTGGCACACACCTGTAATCCCAGCTACTTGAGAGGCTGAGGCAGGAGAATCGTTTGAACCCGGGAGGTGGAGGTTGCAGTGAGCTGAGATCATGCCACTGCACTCCAGCCTCGGTGGCAGGGCGAAACTCCATCTCAAAAAATAAACGCCCTCTCATCTATACATACATCCTCTAAACATCTAGTTCTGTCCCTCTAGAGAACCCTGACTAATACACTGGTCATACTGTTTCATTTTTTCCTAGGGCTTGGTATATACGTTATCAGCATGTTGATCCAAGTCATTTTATTTGTAGAAAGCCCTCTTGGCATATTTTATTTCTTTAAATATCTTCCCTGGCCGGGTGCCAGTGGCTCACTCCTGTAATCCCAACACTTTGGGAGGCCAAGGCGGGTGGATCACTTGAGATCAGGAGTTTGAGACCAGCCTGGCCGACATGGTGAAACCCTGTCACTACTAAAAATACAAAAATTAGCCCGGCATGGTGACATGCCTGTAATCCCAGCTACTCAGGAAGCTAAGGCAGGAGAATCCCTTGAACCTGGGAGGCAGAGGTTGCAGTGAGCCAAGATCACACCACTGCACTCCAGCCTGGCAACAGAGCAAGACTTCACCTCAAAAAAAAAAAAAAAAAAAAAAAAAAAAAAAAAAAAAAAAAATTTTCCTGTTCCATTATTTTTGTTTTTGCCTCCAGGAATATTAACTAAATGTATATAGTACTTCTTGGATCTTCATGTCTATCATTTTCTGTGTATCCATTTTAAACTTTTGTCTATTCTACTTTGTTCTTTACTATTTTTCTCAATCCCAGTGTATTGGTTTTTTTCTTGCTCTTTTTATGATTTCAGGATTCTTTTCAGTTGTGCTGCATCCACTGTGCCTGGCTGTCTGTGATGGCTTTTGTTTTGTTTTGAGGTGGGGTCTGACTCTTGTCACCTAGACTGGAGTATAGTAGCATGATATTGACTCACTATGACTTTCGCCTCCTGGGCTCCCTCGATCCTCCTGCCTCAGCCTCCTGAGTATGTAACTACAGGTGTGTGTGCCACAATGCCTGGCTCATTTTTGTATTTTTTGTAGAGAAAGTTTTGCCATGTTGCCCAGGCTGGTCTTGAACTTTGGAGCTCAACTGATCCGCCCACCTCAGCCTCCCAAAGCGCTGGGATTACAGGCGTGAGCCACCGTGCCTGAGCCACCGTGCCTGGCCTATCAGTCATCTTTGAATGAGGCAGCTCTAGACCACCAGATGTCAGGAGTTGAAGGGCCTGGGCTATGCTCTAGGAGAGCAGCATCCGCATGAGTGGATAACCTTCACTCCTCCTGTCCGCCGAGCTCATCGGATGCAGGCTCATGGTGGACAGTTGCTCCCCTCTGCCCAACCTCACCTGCAGATTCCTTCCTTCAAACAAGGCTTGTCTGTGTGACTCCACATTCAGCCTCACCTCCTGTGTTCACTCCAGCTCCCTGCCTGGGTCGGGGCAAGTCCCCACCTGAGCATCCTGTCATGCTTCTCTCCCTGGCGTGTCACTGACTTTGGAGAATTATGCTCAGCTGGCTGCCTCCAGGATGCACCCCTCTCCTTGCACCCATTTAACATTCAGGGCAGTTGGCATCCCTTCCTCAGACTTTCGTGGCTGAGGGTTTCAGATGTCTCCCAGTTTCCTTAGTGCCAAGGTCTGGATTTCTGCTGCTTGTTCTCCTTGCTGCTTTGGGGTAGATTTGGAGAGAAGCAGCAGCATTCTGACATTTTTAAACAGGAAGGTCTTCTGCTGTGTGCTGCAGCCTGTCTAAACAGCCAGCCTCGGTTCAGAGCGTGGCAGCCAGGGGAGAGCCCTATTCAATAGATGAATCAAGAGATTCAATACACTCATTTTTGCTCTGTTGCCCAGGCTGGAGTGCAACGGCACAATCTTGACTCACTCCAACCTCCACCTCCCTTGGCTCAAGGGATCCTCTTGCCCCAGCCTCCCAAGTAGCTGGGACTACAGGTGTGTGCCCCCATGCCCAGCTATTTTTATTTATTTATTTTTTATTTATTTATTTTTTTTTTGAGACGGAGTCTCACTCTGTTGCCCAGGCTGGAGTGCAGTGGCGTGATCTCGGCTCACTGCAAGCTCCGCCTCCCTGGTTCATGCCATTCTCCTGCCTCGGCCTCCCTAGTAGCTGGGACTACAGGTGCCCACCAACATGCCCGACTAATTTTTTGTATTTTTAGTAGAGACGGGCTTTAACCATGTTCGCCAGGATGGTCTCGATCTCCTGACCTCGTGATCCACCTGCCTAGGGCTCCCAAAGTGCTGGGATTGCAGGCGTGAGCCACTGTGCCTGGCCTTTTTTTTTTTTTTTTTTTAAATACTTTAAGTTCTGGGGTACATGTGCACAACGTGCAGGTTTGTTACATAGGCTTATGTGTGCCATGTTGGTTTGTTGCACCCATCAACTCATCATTTACATTAGGTATTTCTCTTAATACTATCCCTCCCCCAGTCCCGTACCCCCGCCCCCCACCGACAGGCCCCAGTGTGTGATGTTCCCCTTCCTGTGTTTTCACTGTTCAACTTCCACTTATGAAAACATGCAGTGTTTGGTTTTCTGTCCTTGTGTTAGTTTGCTGAGAATGGTGGTTTCCAGCTTCATCCATGTCCCTGCAAAGGACATGAACTCATCCTTTTTTACGGCTGCATAGTATTCCATGGTGTATATGTGCCACATTTTCTTTATCCAGTCTATCACTGATGGACATTTGCATTGGTTCCAAGTCTGCTATTATGAATAGTGCCACAATAAACATGAGTGTGCATGTGTCTTTATAGCAGCATGATTTATAATCCTTTGTGTATATACCCAGTAATGGGATTGACGCCTAGCTATTTTTTTGTATTTTTTGGTAGAGACAGTGTTTTGCCATGATGACCTGGCTGGTCTTGAACTCCTGACCTCAGGTGATCTGCCCACCTCAGCCTCCCAAATTGCTGGGATTACAGGCATGGGCCACCATGGCCGGCCTCAAGACACTTATAAAAGAAATATAATCTGCACAGCTGATGGTTGTCAGTTGAAGATGACAGACTGCTAGATGAAGGTCATATAAATAAATAATATTAAAATAGAGCCTACTGTTATAGATTGTGTCCCCCAAAATGTTGAAGTCCTAATTCCCAATACTTATGAATGTGACCTTATTTGGAAACGGGGTCTTTTAAGATGAGGTCGTGCCAGGCACTGTGGGGCATGCCTGTAGTCCCAGCTACTAGGGAGGCCGAAGAGGAAGGATCACTTGAGCCTTCGGGTCTGAGACCAGCCTGGACAACACAGTGAGATCATATCTCTATTTAAAAAATAGATGAGATCATTAGGTTGGACCCTAATCCAATTTGACTAGTGTTTTTATAAAACACACAAATTAAGTCAGCTCTGGTGGCTCACGCCTATAATCCCAACACTTTTGGGAGGCTGAGGTGGGAGGCTCACAGGAGTTCCAGATCAGCCTGGGCAACATAGGGAGATCCAGTCTCTACTAAAAATACAAAAAAATTAGCCAGGCGTGGCGGCACACGCCTGTAATTCCAGCTACTCAGGTGGCTGAGGCACAAGAATCACTCGAACCCGGGAGACGGAGGCTGCCGTGAGCTGAGATCATGCCACTGCACTCCAGTCTGGGCAACAGAGTAAGACTCTGTCTTGTAAAAGAAAAAAAAAAAAAGGCAGAAATTTGAACACAGAGGCAGACATGCCCATAGAGAGCACATCATGTAAAAAGACAAAGGGAGAAGACAGCCAAGGGACGCCTGACGCTACCAGTAGCCAGGAGACAGGCCTAGAAACAGATCCTTCCTTGGCACCATCAGAGGGAGCACGGGCCCTGCTTGTGCCTTGGTTTTGGACTCTGACCTCCAGAACTGTGAGAGAATAAATTTCTGGGTTTTTGTTTTTTAAAATTATTTTTAATTATTATTTTTTAAACAAAAGCATCAGGTTGGTAAAAAGATTTCTGTTTAAGCCACCCAGTCTGTGATACTTTGTTACGATAGCCCTGGGAAACCAACCCGTCACCTTTGTGTCCGCTATTCCCAACCAACATCCGCATCCCCTCCTGTGCCGAGGCGGGGGTCCAGGAGGTTTATGTTACCCCTCAGGCTTTAATGTTTCCAGAGTATCACGTGCCGGAAATTGGGGAGGAAGCGGGGAACTACTAAGTGTCTTGAGGGATGGCAGCTTGGGCAAAAAGAGGAAGACTCAGTCTCTGGCCCAGCCTGGAACCCCCATGAGTGTCGCCACCGTTCTCGGGATAACAGACGAATCAGATCATGCGCACAAGGCCCTTGCCGCTTGGCCTCGCCCACCTTTCAAACCTGGTCTCCAACTGCACGGCCTGGTCTCTCCCTGCTCCAACCATCTGAACTGTTTCCCCTTAACAGCACCCCAGAAAGCTCCCTCAAGGCCCTTCCCCGTGCCCCCCACACCCACTCCAGAGACAAATACTGTCCTGATGTGTTCCACCGCATCCATCTTCCCTGTCGTAGAGTTCGTAGAAGTGGAGCCACAGAGCATGTATGTTGCATGCGGCACAATGCTTCTGGAAATTCACGTTGCACTTACCAGCAGCTCATTCTGTTGCATGGATACACAGTACCACAATGTGTTTATCCATTCACCAGTTGATAGACATTAGTCTTGTCTCCAGTCTGGGGTGGTTATAAATTAAGCTGTTATGAACATGTCAGTACAAGTACTTATATGGAAGTGTTTTTATATCTCCAGGATTCCTGGGGATTGGATCACTGGGTCATATGCTAAGTACATAGTTTGCCTTTTAAGAAATTGCCAAGCCAGGTGTGGTGGCTCACGTCTGTAATCCCAGCACTTTGGGAGGCCGAGGCGGGTTGGGGGGGTGGAGGGGATCACATGAGGTCCGGAGTTTGAGACCAGCCTGACCAACGTGGAGAAACCCCGTCTCTATTAAAAATACAAAATTAGCGGGGTGTGGTGGCACATGCCTGTAATCCCAGCTATTCAGGAGGTTGAGGCAAGAGAATCACTTGAACCTGGGAGGTGGAGGGTACAGTGGGCCGAGATCGTGCCATTGCACTCCAGCCTGGACAACAAGAGCGAGACTCTTTGTGGGGGGAAAAAAATGGCCAAAATGTTTCCCAAAGAAGGTGTATCATGTTCTGTTTCCACCAACAATGCATGAAAGTCCAGGTGCTACATACAAGTCCTCACCAACACTTGGTGTTGTCTTTTTACTTTCAGCCCTACTGATCAGTGTATAGTGGTATCTCATTTAAAATTGCATTTCTGGTCCAGTGTAGTGGCTCACGCCTCTAATTCCAATACTTTAGGAGGCCAAGGCAGGAGGATCTCTTGGACCCAGGAGTTCTAGACCAGCCTGGGCAACAAAGCAAGACCCTGTATATACCAAAGGAAATAGGGCATGGTGGCACATGTCTGTGGCCCCAGCTACTCAGGTGGGAGGATCACTTGAGCCCAGGAGTTCAAGGCTGTAGTGAGCTACAATGACACCACTGCACTCCAGCCTGGGTGACAAAGTGAGACCCCTCCATCTCAAATAAAAATAAATAAAATTGCACTTCTGAATAATACATGTTTATTTGGCTGGCTCCACCAATCTCAGCTGGGCTCCCCTACATCTGCAGGCTGGCTTGGGTGGGGCAGCCCTGTTCTGTGTTTCCTTCATTGTCCTCCAGTTACTGGGATGGGGGGGCATAGTCTTGTGACAATGGCAAGAGAGCCAAAAGAAACACGCAAGGCCTTTTTAGGCCAAGTCAGAACTGACACACCATCCTTTCCCCAACAGGCCACTGGCTGGAGCCATGGAAACAGCCAAACTCAGCAGGCAGGGGTGGGGGGTCCAGCTGGTCCTGGAGTAGATGGAGCTGCAGGCTCAGGTGGAAAGGGCATGGATGCGGGGAGAGGCAAAGAACTGGACCAGAGATGATCTCACACACAATCCATTCTGCAAATGTTTCACAATTTATGCCTAATAACTTGTAGAAAAATGACTAATGATGGCCGGGTGCGGTGGCTCATGCCTGTAATCCCAGCACTTTGGGAGGCCTAAGAAGGCGGATCACTTGAGGTCAGGAGTTGGAGACCAGCATGGCCAATGTGGCAAAACCCCATCTGTACTGAAAATACAAAAAATTAGCCAGGTGTGGTGGTACATGCCTGTAATTCCAGCTACTCAGGAGGCTGAGGCCTGAGAATTGCTTGAACCTGGAAGACGGTGGTTGCAGTAAGCTGAGATCATGCCACTGCACTCCAGCCTGGGCAACAGAGCGAGACTCTGTCTCAAACAAAAGACTAATGATGAATTTTTTTTTCTTTTTTTGGATGGAGTCTCCCTTAGCTGTCCAGGCTGGAGTGCAGTGGTGTAATCTTGGTTCACTGCAACCACCGTCTCCCAGGTTCAAGTGATTCCCCCATCTCAGCCTCCCGAGTAGCTGGGATTACAGGCACCAGCCATCATGCCTGGCTAATTTTTGTATTTTAGTAGGGATGGGTTTCACCATGTTGACCAGATTGGTCTTGAACTCCTGACCTCAGGTGATCCACCCGCCTCAGCCTCCCAAAGGGCTAGGATTACAGGCGTGAGCCACTGCGCCCAGCTGAATCATTCATTTCTTGAATGTAGGAAGAGTCTAGAGGCTGCGTCAGTCAGTTCTGCACAATGGCGTCTTTCTCACAGACGGCATTTCCCACTCACAGGGTCTTAGTTGTTTGTTCCCTGTCAGGTCAAGCTCCGGCCTTGCCTCAAACCCCTAAGGTCCTTGCACACACGGTCCTAGTGAGGCTGTGGCTATCCAAGGACATTGAGTGAAGTGAGGGCAGCAGGACCCAGTGCCTGGTCATTCTAGCTGGCACTGCTAGAATGTAGCCACCAAATGTGGCAACTCTGCCATGCCGCAGGTAGTGTGCGTGAGCAGTTTATGTACAGAGTGCGTGGAATTCCCACAATGACCCAGTACATTAGTGGGTTAGTTTGGACTCTTTGGGCTTTTAGTGACAAAAACCCAATTCCAAGCTGCCTAAGCAAGAAAGAGAAATGATTAGAAGACTCGGGAGGGCCTCAGAGAGGCCAAGAGTAGGGATACAACTGGGCCTGGGACTGGCTGGAGCCGGGCTCCTTGCGTCTTGCCTCGACCTCTCTTCCTGTGTCTGGGTCACTCTCTTCTGTGGTGGCCAGCTTTATCTGCTCCTGGAGAACATGGCGGCACATGGCCACTAACAGCTTTCAACTTCCGCGACGTCTTCAGTTCAAGAGAACAGCCAGTCCAAGTTAGAAACTAATCCCAAGGAAGGACTGGGATTGTTTTAAACAGGCTCAGGCACCCACCTCTGGACCACTAAGCTGTCACTGTTACCAGTGTGGAAAGGTCGACATTGACTAAAACATTCATGTGACTGCAGAGGTGTGTGTGTGTGGGGGGGGTTCCCCAGACAGTGGGGGAAGGGCAGATGGAACAACAGCAGTCTTCTTTCATGCTTGCGTTTTTATTTCCACTTAATAGATGAGACTCAAGGAAAACGCGCAGATACTGTGTGCTGGTTAAGAGTACAGACCTGGTCAGGCACAACGGCTCACGCTTGTAATCCCACCACTTTGGGAGCCTGAGGTGTGTGGATCACCTGAGGTCAGGAGTTCGAGACCAGCCTGGCCAATATGGTGAAACGCCATCTCTACTAAAAAATACAAAAATTAGCGGAGTGTGGTGGTGCGCACCTGTGAATCCCAGCTACTCGGGAGGCCTGACACAGAAGAATCACTTGTACATGGGAGGTGGAGGTTGCAATGCAATGAGCCAAGATTGTGCCATTGCACTCCAGCCTGGACGACAGAGCAAGACCCTATCTCTCAAAAAAAAAAAAAAAAAAGATTACAGACCTTATATAAGATCTGAATAGACACTTCACCAAAAAGATATACAAAAAGCAAATAAACACGTAACGGTAAGTGGATAAGCAACGAGACACCCTTACAATGGATTCTACTCAACGTGAAAAGGTGGGATGTGCTGATGCACACAGCCCGGGTGAGTCTCAGCAGCATCATGTCAAGGGAAGGAAGCCGGCACAAAAGTCTGTATGTCAATAACTCCATTTATATAGAGTTCTAGAGAAGATAAAGCTCATGCCAGAGAGATCAGTGGCTGCCAGGGCCAAAGGTTTGCGGAGAGGATTGGGAGAGGCCAGGAGAGAATTTGTGGGGAGATGGAACTATTCTATATCATGATTGCAGTGGTAGGATACACTTGTCAACTTACCATATGCTTAACATTGGTGATTTTTTTTTTTTTTTTTTGAGATGGAGTCTCGCTCTGTCACCCAGGCTGGAGTGCAGTGGCGCGATCTTGGCTCACTGCAACCTCCACCTCCAGGATTCAAGTGATTCTCCTGCCTCAGCCTCCTGAGTAGCTAGGATTACAGGCGCCTGCCACCATGCCGGCTAATTTTTTGTATTTTTAGTAGAGATGGGGTTTCACCATGTTGGCCAGGCTGGTCTTGAACTCCTGACCTCAAGTGATCCACTCCCCTCGGCCTCCCAAAGTGCTGGGATTACAGGTGTGAGCAATTACAATTGTGCCCAGATGAAATTGGTGAATTTTATTGTGGGAAAATTACATTTCAAAGCAGTTTTTAAAAAGGTAGCCATTATCATTTTTAGGCATCTCTTATAGGTTTTTGCCTTTGAATAAACGCAATAAAAATAAAGTAGTAGGTCTTGGGGTTAATCCAAACTGCATTCAACGCCCCCAGACCCTATCATGACACCCTAAGTACCTTTTTTTTTTTTAAGCCTCAGCAATCTCATCTGTACGTCTGGAGATGACAACTTCTAGCTCATAGATTTACTGTTGTGAAGGATGAAGAGATGATGTGGATAACTCCTCGGCGCTGGGGTTATCTAGTCTGACTTTGGTAAATGTATTATTGCTGCCCAAGGGCACACAGCTTCTAAGCGGCAGATTCAGGGCTCAAACCGGTCTGTTTCCAAACTCTAGCTCCTGGCCGCCCGCGCCGCCTCACTAGCGCCCTCTTGTGCTAGTTCTATGCTCCCAAGCACACTTTGGATTCTTCGACTTCCCCTGTAAGAACACAGCGTGCTGATCAACAAACAAAAGCATCTGCTTCTATTTATAACTCTAACAAGAAAATTGACATTCAGCTTTTATAAATACTTTTGAAAAACAGGAACAGGCTGCAAGTCTTCTGATTTGGAAACTCTGAGTAGCAAGGAGAGGGCTCAGAAGGCCACAAGGAATCCATACGGCTTAGAGAGGGAGGGAGGGCAGACTTTGGCCCCAGCGACTCATCAAGATGACTGCCGTGTAAAGACTATTGATGCCCTCAGCCAAGGAAGCAAGGTAGGTGGCCAGTGCCTCCAGCTGTAAGCAGAAGCCCGGGTGTCACTGGTTGGGAGTAAGAGAAGGAGAATGAGAACAAACCATGATGATAAATTGGTTCTGAATTATGACCAGGCAAAGGGTGGGAGAACTGTGGCCACATTTGAGCTCTGATAAGAGCAAAGCTGGAATCTTAAATATTTAGATATGGAGCCTTAAAGGATGTACTTGACAAGCAATAAAAATCTTAGAAACACTTTAGTGATTCTCATGGCTTGCCGCTGATTTCAACTGCAAATCAACCTGGCAGTCTGAGAACATACTCGATTTTAACTTCCAAGTTCCTCAGCAAACATCCTGTGTCTGGGACATCAGGAGCCTTTTAGCTCCTCTCAGCCTCAGGGCCAAGTACCGCAGGCTCAGGGCTCCCCAGGGCCAGGTGCCCGCTGGAATCGCCTGAGGTTAAAAAACGCAGGTGATGCTGGGCACGGTGGCTCACACCAAAGTGCTACCAGCACTTTGGGAGGCCCGCGGGGGCGGGGGGCGGGGGGCGCGGATCACCTGAGGTCAGGAGTTCGAGACCAGCCTTGCCAACATGGTTGAAACCCTGTCTCTACTAAAAATGCAAAAATTAGCTGGGTGTAGTGGCAGGCACCTGTAATCCCGCTACTCAGGAGGCTGAGGCAGGAGAATCACTTGAACCCGGGAGGTGGAGGTTACAGTGAGCCAAGATCGTGCCACTCACTCCAGCCTGGGCAACAGAGCAAGACTCTGTCTCAAAAAAAAAAAAAAAAAAAAAAGGCGCAGCAGCTAATGCCTGTACTCCCAGCACTTTGTGAGGCCAAGGCAGGCGGATCACCTGAGGTCAGGAGTTCGAGACCAGCTTGACCAACATGGAGAAACCCCGTCTCTACTAAAAATATAAAATTAGCCAGGTGTGGTGGCACATGCCTGTAATCCCAGCTACTTGGGAGACTGAGGCAGGAGAATTGGTTGAACTCTGGCGGTGAAGGTTGTGGTGAGCCGAGATTGCACCATTGTATCCAGCCTGTGCAACAAGAGCAAAACCACATCTCTTAAAAAAAAAAAAACAAAACAAAAAAACCCGCGGGTACCCAGACTCCTCCCAAGTGCAGGATTCAATCTGAGTAAGCCGAGGTGGTGGTAGGAGTGACCCCGGGGCCTGTAAATCTGGAACGTTTTTGCTTTACTTGGTGAGGATGGAGACTGAGTCAAAGTCTGGTCTGCCGTTTGAGAAAGTTACTATTGTCCCAAGTTGGCAAGCCAAGAAACAGCAGTATAAGCATTATTTAGACCTATGAAAACAAATACAAGAAGGAACCGCAGAAAGCACCCAAAGTTGTTCTAACCAGTGGTATCTGAAGTTAGAATAGTGATTATCTTGAGAAGCGGGGACTATTACCTTGGAAAGAGCATCAGGGAACTTTCTAGGTGCTGGAAATGGTCTGTATCTTGATCTGGGTGGGAGTTGGGTGTTGGCCCTCCCTATCCATGGATTCTACATCGGTGAATTCAACCAACCTTGGGTTTAAAGTATTTGGGGAAAAAAAGCATTCAAAAAAATACAAATAATATACAAACAATGTAACAACTGTTTACGTAGCATTTACATTATATCAGGTGTTATAAGTAGAGGTGACAAAGTATATAGAGGATATGCATAGGTTATGTGCAAATACCACACCATTTTATATGAGAAACTTGTGCACCCTCAGATTTGGTGCTTGAACCCCAGAAGCAGAAGCAGAGGCTGCAGTGAACCAAGATCGCGCCATTGCACTCAGACCTGAGGAACAGTTAGATTCCGTCTCAAAAAAATTGGGGGATCCTTCAGTCAATCCCCCATAGATACTGAGGAATGACTGTACATATATAAAAACCCATGAAGCTGTACTCTGAAGATTGTGTATTTCGCCTACATATAATTTAAAATTTTTAAATGTCTCCCTCCAAAGAGGAATCAGTTCACAGACAGACTAGGCTGCAGGCAGACTTTTTTTTTTTTTTTTTTTTCTATGTTTTCAAAGACAGAATCCCTCTCTGTCGACTGGGCTGGAGTGCAGCGGTGTGATCACAGCTCAATGCAGTCTCAACTCCTGGGTGCCAGTGATCCTCCTGCCTCAGCCTCCCAAGTAGCTGGGAGTACGGGCACAGGCCACTGTGCCTGGCTAGATTTTAAATATTTTGTAGAGACAGGATCTCCCTTTGTTGCCTGTGCTGGGCTCGAACTCCCGGGCTCAAGCAATCCTCCTGCCTTAGCCTCTCAAAGTGCTGGGATTACAAGTGTGAGGCACCGTGCCTGGTCAGGACTGATTTTTTTTTTTTTTTTTAAACATACATTTACAAACTTAAAACCATATCCACCTTTTTAAAAAACACCATATTCATGTCTCCTTTGATAAAAATAGAAATTAGATGTTTTAAAAGGTCCACAAGAGTCTGGTATACAGCCTGGGTTGAGAAGTTCTGACTTCAGAAATGCTTCCTGCGATTGCTTTTTAAAAATAGCTTCTAACCCTTTCTTTCACCAAGGTAAATTCTCATGAGTTTCAACCTTACTTTAGAACGTATCTTTTGCTTTCTACAAGCAGAAGTTTAAAGAGAAGAGCTACACAGCAGGTTGGTCTGCATGGAATTCCTCTACTAGTCTCTTTCCACCACGCACTGCCAGCTATTGTTTGAAACTGACACTCAACATTACCACCAGCCCCAGCTTAGGCAGTGGAGCTTTTGAGGTCAGGCTCTGACACTCAGGATGGCCTAGCGGATCTCTGGCCACAGAAGAGCAGCTCTGGATATTTGGTTTTTCAGTAGCTCAGGTGTGGGATGGGGGTCCCCAAACAAGGTCTTTCCCGGTTTTCCTGGCAATTCTGATGCTGGTTGGTGGTC
Source organism: Macaca nemestrina (assembly GCF_043159975.1). NCBI lineage: Eukaryota > Metazoa > Chordata > Mammalia > Primates > Cercopithecidae > Macaca > Macaca nemestrina. The sequence goes on from NC_092128.1 coordinate 19,565,969, forward strand.
CAGAAGCCATATTTTGAGCTACCCTGCCTAAAAGAGTCCATACTGCCAACAGGAAAAAAAAAAAAAAGTGTATATATTTTCAATCAGATTTACTGAGGCACAATGAAGAAAGTGCACCCATTTCAAGACTGCCTTTTGACAAATGTAGACACCCATGTAACCACTGCCAGTCAAAATATGGAAGATTTCCAACACGCAAGAAAGTTCCCTTGTATCCCTCTGCCATCAATCCCTGGTCCTCCCTGAGCTCTGGCCCCAGGCAAACCTGCTTTCTGTCCCTAGAAACCAGTTTTGCCTGTTCTAGGATTTCACATAAAGAGAATTGATTGTACAGTATGTGTACTCTTTTGTGTCTCATTCCTTTAGCTCAGCTTTTGATTTATTAGCTCAGCTTGTTGTAAAGGTATTCATGTTGCTGCTTGTGTCAGTAATCCCTTCCTTTGTAGGAATATATCACAATTTATCTTTTTTTTTTTTTTTTTTTTTTTTTTGTGAGGCAGGAGTATAATGGTGCAATCTCAGCTCACTGCTGCAACCTCCACCCCCCAGGTTCAAGCGATTCTTCTGCCTCAGTCTCCCAAGTAGCTGGGATTATAGGCACCTGCCACCATGCCTAACTAATTTTGTATTTTTAGTAGAGACGGGGTTTCACCACGTTGACCAGGCTGGTTTCGAACTCCTGACCTCAAGTTATCCACCCGCTTCAGCCTCCCAAAGTGCTGGGATTAGAGGGGTGAGCCATCACGCCTGGCCTGTTTTATCTGCTTTCTAATTGATGGATATTTCTGCTCTTATAATACAGCTGCTATGAATGTTCAAATACAAGTGTTTGGATGTAAGTCTTCATTTCTCTTGGGCACCAATGAGGACTGTTGGGCCATATGGTAAGGATATGCTTATTTGCAAAAAGCTGCCTGTTTTCCAAAATAGCTATACCCTGTAACACGACCACTAGCAAATGTGAGTTCCAGTTGCTCCACATCTTCATTCACACTTAGTGCTGTCAGTCTTTTTACTTTTGGACATTCTAGTGGATGTATAATGGGATCTCATAGTTTTAACTTTTTTTTTTTTTTTTTTTGAGATGGAGTTTCACTTTTGTTGTCCAGGCTGGAGTGCAACGGCGTGATCTCGGCTCACCACAACCTCCGCCTCCCGGGTTCAAGTGATTCTCCTGCCTCAGCCTCCCAAGTACCTGGGATTACAGGCATGCACTGCCACACCTGGCTAATTTTGTATTTTTAGTAGAGACAGGGTTTTTCCATGTTGGTCAGGCTGGTCTCGAACTCCCGACCTCAAGTCATCTGCTCACCTCAGCCTCCCAAAGTGCTGGGATTACAGGAATTAGCCATCATGGCCGGCAGTTTTAACTTTCATTTCATAATGACTGATGATGTTGATTCTTCTTTGATGTGCTCATTGGCCATTTGAATATTTTTTTTTTTTGTGATTCTGATTCAGAATGTTTAGAGATCGTATTTTGAGGAACCCTGCCTTAAAAACACCCATATATATGGCCTCCAGAAAATAACAATGTAAAGTGATGATTTATTTACTTATTTTTTGAGACAGGGTCTTGCTCTGTCACCTAGGCTGAAGTGCAGTGGCAAAATCTCAGCCCACTGCAACCTCCACTTCCAGGATTAAAGCAATTCTCGTGCCTCAGCCTCCTGAGTAGCTGCAACTACAGGTGCGCACCACCACACCTGGCTAATTTTTGTATTTTTAGTAGCAATGGGGTTTCACCATGTTGGCCCGGCTGGTCTTGAACTCCTGAGCTCAGGTGATCCACCCACCTCAGCCTGGGATTACAGGCGTGAGCCACCACGCCTGGCCTAAAGTGATTATTTAAATGGAAAATCTAAGAGTTCCTCCCCCAACTTTGTGAAAATTTTCAAAAATACATAAAAGTTGAAAAACCAATGATCTACTTAGATCTAACAGTGAACAATTTGTTATACTTGCTCTGCATATGTGTTTAGCAAATTGTTGAACCATTTGAAAGCCACAGACATCCAGATGCTTCATCCTTAAATACTTTAGCACTTATCTCCTAAGAGTATTTTTCTGTGTAATTGCAATTCCACCATTATACCTAATAAAATTAGCAATAAATTCATATTCAATCCATATCCTAGTTTCTCCAGTTATTCCAGCCTTTTAAACAAACATCCCATCAGAGTTCAAGCCCTTTTACTGATTATCATCTCTTCAGTCTCCTTTATATTTCATTACCCAGTAGATTTTTGTATTGATTTCAAGCAATTTGTATTAAACTTTCTGAACAAAAATTTCAAGAAATCAAAAAATGTAACTGGCCAGGCAGGGTGGCTCATGCCTATACTCCCAGCACTTTGGGAGGCCAAGGTGGGAGGATCCCTTGAGCTCAGGGGTTTGAGACCAGCCTGGGAAACATGGCGTGATCCCATCTCTGCAAAAAAAATTTAAAAATTTAAAAAAAAATTAGCTGAGTGGGAGGGTGGTGGGTGGGGCTGGGGCTATTCAAGAGGCTGAGGCAGGAGGATTACTTGAGCCCAGGAGGTCAAAACTGTAGTAAGCCATGTGCACCACTGCACCCCAGCCTGGGCAACATGGTAAGACCCTGTCTAAAACAAAAAACAAAAAATGGTAACTCCTATATACCATGTTATTTGGATAACTACGGGTTTATCTGTTACAATCAGCTTGAGATACTATGAGACTAGAATAAAAGGTGCTGGAAATGGGACAGTACTTGCAGTTATCATCCTGCTTCATTCATTTCAGTCCTTTTTGTGATGGACATTTCTGTTGCTCCCTTCTTGCCACTCCCAGCTGAGACCTACCTATCATAAAACTTTATGCCAGGAAGAGCCTTGGACTTAGAATCAAAAAGCTGTCGGCTGACTGTGTCCTATTAGTCACTCAGCATGGCTCAGCTTCCTACTCTGGAAAACAGGCATGATGGTGATAGAATATGGTCCCTTCGAATAACCACAGGATTGCTGTACAAATCAAATGAAATGGTGTGGGTTAACTTATGTTGGGCACAATGAGGCACTTCATTAATTCATTCCACATTCGAGCATCGTCTACGTAGGTCTCTGTGCCAGGGACAGAGATGTGAGAAGGCGGCTGCGAGAGGTCCTGGGAAAAGTTGCCCTGCTTTTAAGAGACACAAGATGGCCATTAGCTTGTTCTGATCCCCAGATATGCCTACAGACCCCAAACCTCTAACACCCTGTTTCTGCTGCTACCTGGAGAACATGCAGGTGTGCTGCCTGCTGACCCTAGAGCCTCCAAGGCCCCACTCACGCATGGCCCCAGTACTACTCTGCTGACAGAACCCTGCCTGCTCTCCCCTACTTAGCCTCTGCCTAGGGAAACCCTGGTTCTCTCAGTTCTCTAACCTTTCCTAACTCCCCTGAGGGAGAAAATGCTTTTTCAAATAACAGGCAGTACAGAGAAAAGTACTGAGAAAGGGCAACTTTGTATTGCCTTATTTATACCCCAGGAAATTTTAATTATCAACAGTCAAGATATAAAATCATGATGTAGACCGAGGCAGGCAGATCGCTGGGGCTCAGGAGTTGGAGATGAGCTTTGCCAACACGATGAAACCCTGTCTCTTAGACTACAACTAGCCAGGAATGGTGGTGGTACACGCCTGTCGTCCCAGCTACTCAGGGTCCTGAGGTGAAAAGATCGCCTGAGCCCAGCATGTTGATGAGACTGTAGTGAGCCGAGCTTGCGCCACTGCACACCAGCCTGGGCAACAGAGTGAGACCCTGTCTTAAAAAAGAAAAAAGAAAAACAAAACAAACCCTACAGCATTTATTTGAAAAAAACTTAAAAGGTAGATAACCATTACCTAAAAAGCATTTTTGAAAGAAAATCAGTATTACATCAAATAGCTTCTGCTTTTTCAGATACAAAACAGACAAGAATGTGTTTGAAAATATTTAAGTCAGTATAGCATGTGGTAGTGAACTAATGCTGGAGGTTCCTGGCTGTGCTTGCTGGTCTTGCGTTGGGGGCAGGCACTCAACTAGCCCAGGGCAGCAGGTAATTTACCAGTTGAAAGGACGTTTCAATCGTTTCACAACTGGGATAGCCGTAACAGCTGAACACCCACATTAGGTATGTGTGGTTTTTTTTTAGATATGTAATATTTGCTTAGAATTTTAAAGCTAAAAAATCAGTAAATGGGCTGGATGTGGTGGCTCATGCCTGTAATCTCAGCACCTTGGGAGGCTGAGGTGGGAGAATTGCTTGAGCTCAGGAGTTGGAAACCAGCCTGGGCAATAAAGCAAGACTCCATCTCTACAATTTTTTTTTTTTTTTAGATGGGAGTTTTACTCTTGTCATCCAGGCTGGAGTGCAGTGGCGCCATCTCGGCTCACTGCAACCTCTGCCTCCAGGGTTCAAGTGATTCTCCTGCCTCAGTCTCTGGAGTAGCTGGGATTACAGGTATGTGCCACCATGCCCAGCTAATTTTGTTTGGTTTTTTTTTTGAGACGAAGTCTCACTCTGTTGCCCAGGCTGGAGTATCTCGGCTCACTGCAGCCTCTGCCTCTGCCTCTTGGGTTCAAATGATTCTCGTGCCTTAAGCCTCCCAAATAGCTGAGACTACAGGTGTGTGCTACCACACCCGGCTACTTTTCTTTTTTTTTTTTTTTAGTAGCGATGGGGTTTCACCATGTCGGCCAGGCTGGTCTTAAACTCCTGACCTCAAGTGATCCGCCTGCCTCGGCCTCCCAAAATGCTGATATTACAGACATGAATCACCACACCCGGCCTGTACAAATACTTTTCTAATTAGCTGGGCATAGTGGTACGTGCCTATAATTCCAGCACACTGGGAGGGTGAAGTGGGAAGATCATTTGTGCCCACGACATTGAGGTTGCAGTGAACTAAGATCATGCCACTGTGCTCTAGCTTGGTAACATAGCAAGACCTTGTATTAAAACAAAACAAAACAAAACAAAAAAAACTATAAACATTTAACAATTATAACCAGCATTTATTTGAAAAAACTTAAATGATATACATAATCATTACCTAAAAACCATTTTGAAAGAATTTACTACATCAAATGGCAAAAGTGTTCGTGGAAATTGTAATGCATACTTGGTGATGGCTCAAAAGGCCAATGTTGAAAGTTATCACTAAAAATAGATTCTTAAAATGTAACATGGAGGGGAAAGAGGGAACTTGGAAAAGATAAAGGTATATTGGTTTTAGGTCTAATAATCACAGGTAAAGTCTTTGTTTAAAAAACAAGCCTGGCAGGGGTAGGGTGGGGAGGGTTGCTCATGCCTTATACTCCCAGCACTTTGGGAGGCCGAGGTGGGCAGATCACCTGAGGCCAGGAGTTTGAGACCAGCCTGGGCAACATGGTGAAACCCTGTCTCTACTAAAAATACAAAAATTAGCCAGGCGTGGTGGTGCACGTCTGTAATCCTAGCTACTTGGGAGGCTGAGGCAGGAGAACTGCTTGAACCCAGGAGGCAGAGGTTGCAGTGAGCTGAGATTGCACCATTGCACTCCAGCCTGGGCAACAAGAGTGAAACTCCATCTCAAAAAAAAAATAAAATAAATTTTAAAACGTACCTATTAAGGAGGCTTTTTTCCTTAGTTTTAGTTGGTGTTGATAAGCTCAGCAAAGGAGCTTTAGGGTAATACTTGATGACAGCAAAATGAAGGAAACCTTACTGAAGGTAAAAACCTAGCAAAACATTCCCCAGAGGAACAGAAGTTTTTTGCAAATACGACATACTTAGTTCTGCTTTCTACCAGTCACCAGCACAGAAAGACCAAAAACTGTATGAGATAGTGATATTAAGATTTGAGATTTTATTCTAATTCAGTGGCATCAATCATGTAAAGAGCCATGCAGTTGAAGTGGTCCAGTGTGGCATGCAGCCCCGCAGTGACGGTGCACTTCATGCCCTGTTCATGCTGGGGCAGCCTGTACCACCTAGAAACCACAACTGCAGTAACCACTGATACACAGACCTATGTTACTTCTACAAGTGTTCCATTCCAACTGATATATGCTTTAGAGTTCAAAATCTAAGTCCAGATACACTATTATAATGGGCCAGGTCCCAGACATTCTTCCTCACACCAACCAGTTAGTCCTTTTGATTTTACTCCAAACCCCAATGTATGAAATCCGAAGTGCTTGTAAGGATTTAGAACAGCACAGACTACCAGGAACAAAGCAGATACAAAACATTTCTCAGCAACCAAAAATAAAAGAAGGGAAACGGGCCACTGAGGCAGATGGGTCTCTCAGATTAAATGTCATATAAATTGCATGTGTGGAACCAAATCCAGCAGAAAACCCTCAGTTAATGAGGCATAGCTTGGTAAATTGGGAACTTGATGAGGGTTTTTTTTTTTTTTTTTAATGTAATCTGGTATCACTTAGAATGGCCTTAGTTTCCCATTCTCTCACCACCTTCACACAGGCCCACATGCCTGTGACATCAAATCTGTCAAACTTGGGGACGAAGGACATTAACAGTTCTTGAAAGGTGACCTTACCAACAGATACTAATTTCATTACTTAAGGAATTTTTCTTCCTCAGAATTTCTAGAATCACAAGTGATACCTGCCAAGTACAGTTTAAGTTACTAGTAGATATACACCTCTTCAATGCAGAAACTTAGTCTCATTATGTTGGTTACACATACTGTTTTTATTTGGGTTTGTTGAATGAGAATAAAAACACCCCGGTTTCTTCTGCAGGTCCAGTCCTTCTCTCTAATGGTCATTACAAACAACCCTTAAGTGGCTGGAATATAGTCAGCAAGGGGCCCACGTGAACAGCTCATCTGGAATCTTTGCAAGTACATATTTATGTCCTTTGGTGCCTTGCACAGTAAGGCACTGTTAATGATGTAACAGAATAGAGGAAATGCCCACAGCAAATAGTTCTAGTGACAATTTACTAGACAAGTTACAGTTTAATAATGGTGGTGGTGATTGTTTTTCATTTTATTATTATTTTTTACAATAAGGGTGTAGCCTTTATACTCCACACACACAAAATAAAACAAGTGCTTATTATGAAAAGAGTCCCTGCCCCCACCCCCCAAGAACATCCTGAACATAGCAATTCAACAGAACAGAAAAATCAAGACAAGTTTGATTTCAAAATTTCAATAAAAAAGCAAAAGTATGTAATGCAACAGCTGTTCAACTTCCAACTCTAAATAGGCACCATTAAACAAACCCCAGTATTTTAAATTTCTCCGGCACACATTCCAGGATCAATGCTCTGAACTGTAATCAGCTAGTAATTCATAACAGGAATACAGCCTTAGAATGGAAGCTATATTGCTTCCCTGCCCCCTTTCTCTTACAATTGGAGAGTGTAGGTATTAAGGGATACAAAGTCAGAGGAAGAAGAATTAAAAAGAAAAATGCCCAAAGCTGCAGCTGTTTGGACTAGGAAGACAGCATTTTACAAACGTTCAAAAAATCCCAAGGCAAGTAACACAATTTGTTCACTATCACTCTTACTTGAAAGAATAAAGAGATCAGCATCTTATTATATAAAACTGTACTTTCAGAACTGTATTACAGGTTCACCAGAAACTATGGATGTAGTTTTAGGCATCATCAAGGAAAACAGGTTCAGTTCAGATAAAGTTAGATACTGTACATCTAGCCTAGCTGGATCTGGTGTCTGGATCTGCTCACTGTCGCCCTGAACAGCTGTGAACTAAACAATAGTACGTAACTCCATAGGAAGCTTAAGGATTGAAGAAATGTACACAGCTAGTTAGATCTCCCCTGCTTCGCGCTCTTCAGAGCTCCTCCTGTCTTCTGATCTGCCATTAGCACTCTCATAGGACCGCTTCTTATCTTTCCGATCTCTGTCACGAGGTGATCTGTCTCTTGAACTCCTGTCTCTGTCACATGATGCTAAGTCTTGGTCTCTGAATCTTTCTTTTGAGGATCTGAAAAATATTAATTTGAGGAGCAAAATATGTTGGGTAACCCAAAAACCCAAATTAAAGAATAGGATAAATATTAAGCTCTTGATAGCTGAAGATATATAGAAGAATATACCCATGACAGAGGAGTCAGTTTTCTGACCAAATACTGAGCACTACCATAGCTGATAAGGGCATTAAAACAAGAAGACAGGTGAAAACAAATAGCTGAGGGTCAGAAGGCTAAAATAATTTCTTACAGGCTACTCTCATTATCTCAGAGACAACAGAGTTTCTCCAATTCATAAAAGGTGTTTCAATATAAAACTAATACATAGATAATAGCTTTAAAAAGTGAAAGAAAGGTATTGTCTAAATTTTAAAATGGCTTAGAATAGGGGCCAGATGGTGACTATCTGGGGTGCTGCAGGTCCATGCAATCTTTGTGGCAGTGTTCTGTTCTTTTTAGAATGTAAAAACCATCCATAGCTTGCTGGTTGTACAGGCTGCCGGCCAGATTTGGCCTATCGGCAACAGTTTGCCAACACCTGACTTAGATAAGAGAACTACTCAATTATTAATATGAATTTAAATAACCACTTTAAAAAATCGACTCATACTGAGTTAGCTTATTCAACCAACAAGGGGAAATAAAAAAAGACAAAGATGCTCACACTAATAAATCTTGATTAGCCGTAACTGTTTACTACCTTCTCCATTCCCATACACCCAACTTCAATAAGAAAGGTGTAAATAATAACAATCAGAAGGAAAACCAAGCATATTATGGAATCAGAATAAACATGGAATCTTCTATACTTCCAACACCTAAAATCCAACAAATTACACTTATTTGGTTCTTTACAGGTGACACAGTACTTTTACATAATTATCTCACTCAACCCATATTCAAAATTAGGATCTGAGGCACTACCAAGAACCTGAATAATTAATACTTTCAGGAAATAAAAAATATGACTGTTCAGTTTTAGAAATATAGTTGAGGGTTAAACAAAAAAAGGTTCTAAAATAATGTAAACTTTGAATATTCTACTTAATGTTTTAATAAACTTAATTTTAAAATGATATAAAAAGACTGGGCACAGTGGCTCACACCTGTAATCCCAGCACTTTGGGAGGTCAAGGCGGGCTGATCACTTGAGGTCAGGAGTTCGACACCAGCCTAGCCAACATAGTGAAACCCCGCCTCTACATAAAATACAAAAAATTAGCTGGGTGTGGTGGTGCGCACCTGTAGTCCCACTTACTCGGGAGGCTGAGGCAGGAGATTCACTTGAACCTGGGAGGCGGAGGCTGCAGTGAGTGAGCACAGATCGCATCACGGCACTCCAGCCTAGGTGACAGGGCGACACTCCATCTCCAAAAAAAAAAAAAAAAAAAAAAAATACAAATCACAGCGCCAAGTCTACTGATTCCATGTCTACATCAGTCCTATCCATAGCCCTTGTTGGAAAAAAATATGAAAAGAGACGGTAAAAATGATACCTAAAAAGACACTAGATGCTAAACAGTCCCAGAGATCAGTAATAATAAATGAAAAACTATGATTATCAACTACTATGTCCCACACATAAGTGGTTTCCATATACTATTTTATTCAAACTGCCAATAATCTTAAAGCAGGTATTCTTACTATCTCCACTTAGTAGATGGGGAAAGACAGGTGAGATAATTAAATTACTTAGCCAAGGCAGGACGTGGTGGCTCACGCCTGTAATCCCAGCACTTTGGGAGGCCAAGGCGGGTGGATCACCTGAGGTTGGGAGTTCGAGACCAGCCTGGCCAACATGGTGAAACCCTGTCTCTACTAAAAATACAAAAATTAGCCAGGTGTGGTGGCCTGGGCCTGTAATCCCAGCTACTTGGGAGGCTGAGGCAGGAGAATCGCTTGAACCCGGGAGGCAGAGGTTGCAACGAGCCAAGATCGTGCCACTGCCCTCCAGCCTGGGTGACAGAGAGAGACTCTCGTCTCAAAAAAATAAATTACTTAGCCTAAACCAATGAACCCAAGTAATCTGACTTTGGAGTCTGCACTAAACATGTTTGAACAGAGCAAAAAGAAAGATGCAAATGGTCCTCATTTACACGGGTACTATTGCCAGGAAGAGGTCACAAAGACAATCTACTTATATCAGAGACCAGTATTCTACAGTAGGGAAAGGAGAACAGCAAAACATAAAAGGCTTTCAATAAGAACTTTTACCTTGAAAAATTAAACCCAAATATGTAGCGATAACTTGATGTTGTATGAAATACCAAGTTTTAATAATTATCTGATAATTTTTAGTAAAAACAAAGAATGATGCTTTAGAAGAGAATAATTTCAATTCAAAGATGAGAAAGTGCTCGAGAAAAGCAAAATTTTAATAGTTTTACAAAAATAATCCTCCTTATGAACATGCTGACATCTTAGATATGATCATGTATCATGTATGGTGGAAAAATTCCTATACAACTTCATAAACGCAGGAAGCATCAGGGACTAAAATAACACAATCTCAGATGAGGGGACTTCACACCCATCCTTCCCATACCCACCACCAATAAAGACATTTAAGAGTTCAGCAACAACAATGACAATTGGGCAGATTGACACAAGAAAATGTCTAAACCCTCCATCACCTAGCAGGATAATTCTGAAAATTCATTGTGCAGATAAGACAGGTAACTTTTTAAAAAATGCTTATTTCTGAACACTGCACTGAGGGTGGACCCCCAAAATCAGTTTCAAGAGCGTGAGATAAGAGGCCTACAAATCACTCTGTCCTTTACAAACTCCCTGCTCATTCTCTGCATTTGCCTAGGATATTCACTCTATATGAAGTATCTTTTTCCTAGCTGATTCTACTTGTTCAAATTTTATCGACTACCTGAAGCCATTTTTGATTACTTTGTTATTTGCCTCATCTGAACTCTCGGATCACTTACTCTATGATATGCAGTTCAGCACTTTGTAACATGTGGTAGTCTTATGCCAGTCTAATTATTGTCAAAGATGTAGATCCTGTGTTCTAACTCACATAGGAACTTTTTTTTTTTTTTTTTTTTTTTGAGAGATGGAGTCTCGCTCTGTCACCCAGGCTGGAGTGCAATGGTGCGATCCTGGCGCGCTGCAACCTCCACCTTCAGGTTCAAGCGATTCTCCTTCCTCAGCCTCCTGAGTAGCTGGGATTACAGGCATGCGCCACCATGCCCAGCTAATGTCTGTATTTTAGTAGAGACGGGGTTGGTTGGCCAGGCTGGTCTTGAGCTCCTGATCTCAAGTGATACGCCCATCTCGGTCTCCCAAAGTGCTGGGATTATAAACGTGTGCCACCGTGCCTGGCCTCACATAGGAAACTTCTTAGAGCAACTTAAAGTTGTTCAACTATGTTATATGTCTTTCTTATGTTTTACTAAGTCTACTACGGTAAAACATATACAATTATTATTAAAATCACCTTAAGGACTACTAAAAACAAGGCCAGAATATAAGAAATAAAATATTGAGAGCCTATTAACAAACTCAGCTTGTGAGTGATTTCAGGGAATGGAAAGTTGAGTCAAAAAAAGGAAAGATTTTAACAGCTTTCTGTGGATTTTATTATAGATTTTATGTGGAGTAATCCACAGAATATGTAAGACTAGTAGGCACTAGGCACTCAAAAAATGTTTATCATACATATACCTTTGAATAGTTGTCAAGAAAAAAGCAATTTTAAACATGGCTTACATTACACAGAAATTACCTGGTTTAAGGGCCATCATGTGACCTGAGAAGTTTTGAGAGCTTGATCTATACAGACTGAATGCTAAACTCTTCTACCACATTATAATCCTTTGTCTATTCTTAATAGATATTCAAGTCCTCAAACATACCTTACCCTATGCCTGCACCTTTTGAATGTTCTCATTAAACCAAGGAAGTCTTCGAACTTCCTTAAGATTACGAGTCTGCCTTGCCAAGCTAAAGGTATGTAACAATACATATCTATAGTGCAGATAAAACAAGAATATACTAGAATGTGTCTGCTCTGAAAAAGCATCCCAGCTCAAATAAGTTTAGAAAACAATAAATCAAAGCTAAACAACTCTTTTAATGAAAGGACTTCTCAGAGCCCCTAATTTGCTGATCCATACTAAGGGCATTGGTATTTAATATTATTTACCTGTAAAGAACTTTTTTCCAAGACACACTAACCAGAGAAAAGCAATAACCTCTGCACATATTGGTTCCAATTTCTTGCTCTGGCTCATAAGTATATTCTTTCAAAACTACCCATATAATCACAGAAAAACGTTGTACACCCACACACAAATGTGTACATATTACCAGATGCAAAAGTTTCAAACCAATAATCTGAACTCTAAACATAAGTAACATAAGTAAACATAAACAACTCTAAAACATTAAGGGAGCTCCATATCCTCTGATTGACACATCAATACCTCCTCTTGGATCGTTCTCTGCTCCTATCTCTAGAACTGTGCCGACTTCTCTGGTGGCTACGGCTGCGGCTACGGCTGCTGGAGCGGGACCTGTGGCGATGGCGTTTCTCCCGAGATTTGGATCGAGTTCTCCTCTTGCGTTCACGTGACATGGAGCGAGATCGATGTCTGCGATGCTCTCTGGACCTGGATCTACCAGACAAGATTAGATTTTGTTTTTATCTTTGTAATTACTACATTTCTCATTTATTAAAGGCTTTTCTTTAAAGAGAAACTTTTTTTCAGTAGTCTTAATGTCAATTATATTCCAAGTCAGCTAAATCTACACTAAATTGCTGGTGTGTTAATAACTACATACTAGAATTCAAAATAAAACTTAATTCTCAGCCAGGCGCCGTGGCTCACATCTGTAATCCCAACCCTTTGGGAGTCTGAGGCAGGAGGATCGCTTGAGCTCAGGATTTTGAGAGCAGCCTAGGCAACATGGCAAAACTCTGTCTCTATAAGACATACAAAAATTAGCTGGGCACAGAGGCACATGCCTGTAGTTCCAGCTACTCAGGAAGCTGAGGTGGGAGGATCACTTGAGCCAGGGAGGTCAAGGCTGCTGTAATGACCTGTGATCACACTGCTGCAGTCCAGCCTGGGCAACAGAGTGAAATTCTGTCTCAAAAACAAAAACAGGACACTGATAATTCTCAGAGATCAATCAGTAATGTATAAATTTATATCAGAAATAGTTTTTCAAGTGAAAGCAACTTTCGAACCACTACTATATGCCAGGGACTATATTATCTAGATATGTTATGAATTTAATTGCACTTAAATATCTTGAACATTTTTTGTATTCTCTAGAAATTAAATATGTACCTGACAGACCTGGACAGAAGAGAAGAGATGAGGAAGCATACGTCAGGATAAATTACTCTCTCTCTCAATTAGAAAGGTGAGATAACCATAGAAATACGTTTTTAATGCCCACAATATGCATGCCTAGTCACAGTGTAATCAAAACAGAGTAAGGGCCAGGGGTGGTAGCTCACGCCTTTAATCCCAGCACTTTGGGAGGCTAAGGCAGGATGATCACCCAAGCCTGGGAAGTCAAGGCTACAGTGAGCTGTGTTCACACCACTGCATTCCAGCCTGGGCAACAGAGAGCAAGAAAAAACACAGTAAGACAGTTCTCTATTCAAGGAGCAAAGAGTTTGGGAGAAAGAAAACTTGCGAAAATCATTTTTGAAAACTTGACTCCGATTGCAATAACAAAATGTATTTCTAATGAATACACAGAAATAGAGACAAAAAACATTCTGAAAACCCAGAAGATCTACGATCAAGGTGCTGGCAAAATAAAAACATTTTTTGAAAAGAAACCCACAAGGTGTAAGACACTTTTATAGCCTCCACCAGGTCACAAACTAACTTGTGGGGTCGGTGGGGGTGCGTGGGGAGGGTGGAAACGGCATGCAGAGGACATAAACATTTGATGGGAAACAAAGGCATGCAATTTTGTTAGAAGAGTCACTTTATGATGGAAATGTTCTCAACTGGATTATGGTGATAGTGCACAGCTTTAAATTTGCTAAAAAATCACTGACTTCAGAGTAAATCATTTTTAATACCTCAATAAAACTGTTAAATTTAAGTCACTTTAAGAATGTGGGGTTTGCTCATAATTTGATACAGCAAGTTCAAAATCATATTATACATATGAGATAGTTTACAAATACAGTTTATGTTCAACTGATTGTTATAAACAATGCTTAAAGACATTCAGCTTATATCAACATTATAGTCAAACAAAGGTACATGACATGGATGTAGTTTTAGCCACTCTTAAAAGGAGTATTTCTGGCTGGGTACAGTAGCTTGTGTCTGTAATCCCAGCACTTTGGGAGGCCACAATGGGAGGATTGCTTAATCCTTAAACGGAAGGAGTTCAAGACCAGCCTGGGCAACATAGGGAGACTCCATATCTACAATACATTTTTAAAAATTAGCTGGACACGGTGGCACACCCCTGTGGTCCCAGCTACTCAGGACAGAGTGAGACCCTGTCTCAAAAACAAAACAAAATTAAAACAAAAACAAAACGTATTTCCACAGCTGAAATAATTCCAAAAGGAAGCAGAGGGAAAAGATATAAAACTCAATATAAGTTTTATCAAATTATATTTCATTTAACCACTCATTTTGAGTTATTAATGAATGCTTTTTCTTCCAATGTGTAACTTTATTCATCTTTTAAAAAATTCTAGGTAATTTTTTCATCCAAAAAATACTCACTAGGTATTTTTGCACTGTTCTAGGTACTACGGGAGGTTGAGAAGCAAAATAAAGTTCTTGAACTAAACTTAGTGCTTATACTATAAAAAGGGATCTATACAGGTTTGTAGGCAGTAAATAAAGGTATGTCAGGTGGTTAAAAAAAAAAAAAAGATCTATTGCTGGACACGGTGACTCATGCCTGTAATCCCAGCACTTTGGAAGGCTGAGGCGGGCGGATCACTTGAGGTCAGGAGTTCAAGACCAGCCTGGTCAACATGGTGAAACCCCCTCTCTACTAAAAAAAAAAAAAAAAAAAAAAAATTAGCAGGGCATGGTGGTGCGTGCCTGTAATCCTAGCTACTAGGGAGCCTAAGGCAGGAAAATCACTTGAACCTGGGAGGTGGAGGTTGCAGTGAGCTGGCATCGCGCCACTGCACTTCAGCCTGGGTGACAGAGCAAGACTCCATCTCAAAAAGAATTAAAAGAGGTATTACATAGGGTGGAGAAAGAGAAAAGAGTGGAAATATTTATACGGAATAAGCAGGGAAGGCTTTTCTGATAGGGTGGCACTGAAGCAAATCTAAAAGAAGAAAGGCAACAAGTGGAATCAGCCATCTCAGAGAGGAGTGCTTCAGGCTGAGGGAACACAGATGCAAAGTCCCTGAGGTGGGAAAAAGCTTAGCATGTCGAAGGAAAAGACCAGTGTGGCTGGAATGAAGTGAGCAAAAGGAAGTAACATCAGGGTCTTACAGGCAGGATGACCAGATACTTTTATCATTCAAACCAGAAGGCTCTGAATAAGTTACTGAGTGTAATGAGAAGCTATTAATACATATTCTGAGATAAAAGACATAAACCAGAACTATCCCAGGGCAGTTTGGGCTATGCCAAGCTTGTCCAACCTGCAGCCTCTAAGCCGCATGCTGCCCAGGATGGCTTTGAATACAGCCCAACACAAATTTGTAAACTTTCTTAAAATATTATGAGATTTCTTTGCTATTTTTTTTTTCAGCTCATCGGTTATCATTAGTGTATCTGATGTGTGGCCCAGGGAAGCCAAAAGATGAGACACCCCAGACCACACCGTCACTCTATGTAAAAGCTTTGGTAAAGATGTTAACTTCTCTTATGAATGAGATGAAAAACCTTTGGAGAGTCAGAGGGCTGACGTGATGTATTTCATTTTTTTAAAGGGCTTATCCTGGCTGATGTGTGAAAAATAGAATGAGGTGAAGAAGGGGAGTGGGCAAGCACAGAGAAGTAAGGAGCCCAGTTACAAGGCAAACGTACTATCTAGGTAACTGGACTAGAGGAGTAGATATTAAATATCTGGCCCAAATACCTAAAGATGTTCTATGTGCAATACTTTATGTTTTCAACAAAGGGACCAGCTTATAATAATCAAACAGTAAACAAGAACAGTATCACAGTTTAATGTTTCTACTTAGCATGCTAGATCAGAGAAATTCACCAATAATAGAAATTAACGGACACAACAAGCCCCACTTATTAATGTTCTTTAGTTTTTCTGTGTTTTAGGCAGAAACACCATTGAAAGATTTAGCTAACAGAACCATAAATTTTTTGTTTTTCTTTTCTTTTTTTTGAGACAGTCTCACTGTCACCCAGGCTGGAATACAGTGGCACAATCTCGGCTTACTGTAACCTCCACCTCCTGGGTTCAAATGATTCTCCTGCCTCAGCCTCTCAAGTAGCTGGGATTACAGGGACCTGCCACCACATCCGGCTAATTTCTGCATTTTTGGTAGAGATGGAGTTTCGCCATGTTGGCCAGGCTGGTCTCAAACTCTTCACTTCAGGTGATCAGCCTCCCAAAGTGCTGGGATTATAAGCGTGAGACACTGCGCTCAGCCAGGTTTTTCCTTCATAAAAACAAATTCTCTACTTTTTAGGGAAAAGTTCTTGGGAAATTGTCTCTAGAGCTGAGAACTCAGAAGATTTCTAAAAGAAGATGTGATCTGAACAAGAGGAATGGTAGAATTTGGAAAAGACTGAGAAAGGGCATTCTAGGTGGGATTGGATCCATGAAGAAAAGCTCAACGACTGGAATGAGAGTGGCAAGTGAAGAACTGAGAAAGAATGATGTAAATACAACACATTTCCCTGCCTTTCTCAGACAAAAAAAATGTACCACCAACTAGCAAAAACGATAAAGAAAGGTTTCAAACCCCAAATATTAATGCTGAAAGTCAAAATAAAGTATTGTCTTGCTCCTTAAGGCTGCAAATGCCTCTGAAAGCTTTCTGTGATCACTGTATAAAGGAATGGGTAATAAACTCACATAAAGTCAAGACTGCAGGGTATACTCTACATTTTGGTTTTGCTTAACCTATCAATCAAAATTTTCTCCAACTATTAACCTACTTATGTTTTTAACAGCTACAACCTCTTAGAACATGTTTCCTAAATGTACCACCCAAATCGATTTTTTAAAAATTAATCCTTTTACATCTCTACTCTGAGCATCTAAACGACTTAAATTTTTTTTTTTTTTTTTAAAGAGTCTCGCTCTGTTGCCCAGGCTGGATTACAGTGATGCAATCTTGGCTCACTGCAACCTCTGCCACCCAGCTTCAAGCAATTCTCCTGCCTCAGCCTCCTGAGTAGCTGGGATTACAAGCGTGCATCACCGTGCTCCGGCCAAAAAAATATTTTTTTAAAGGACCATTTAATCTATAAAAACTACCGTTGAAAAAGACAACTTCACTACTTATACCTGTCTTATGTAATACACCTACCTTTTCGGATTCTTGCTGTGTGATCGGGACCTAAAAAAAGAGTATGTATTTTTAGAAAAGTGGCTATAAATAAGAAAACAGTACAATGTTACATTATATTCTTCCTGATTTCTAATGTTTACATTAATTTTATAAATACAAGGCATGTACCTATGCACATAAAATTTTCCAAAATACACCACAAACTCGGCAGATTTCTTCACCTTGCAGGGTTTGCTTAACTCAGAATACCTGGCTCTTAAAGAATATGCTCCTAGGAGATTAAAACAGTACAGGTTGAGTACTCTGAAACGCTAAGGATCAGAAGTATTTCGGATTTTTTCTGTATTTTAAAATTTTTTACATTTTTTGTTGCCCAGGGTGGTCTTGAACTCCTGGATGCAAATGATCCTACCACCTTGGCCTTCCAAAGTGCTGGGATTACAGGCGGCCGATTTTTTTTCAAAATTTGAAGTGTCTGCATTATAATTCACTAGTTCAGCATCCCTAAATCCAGAAACCAAAACCTGAAATGCTCTAATAAGCACCTCCTTTAAATGCTGTCAGCACTCAAAAAGTTTCAGATTTTGAGGCTCACTGGATTTGATTTTTTGGATTTGGGATGCTCAACCTATATATCACAACTTGCTAATTTTTCAGAAACCACTTAACTGCTTGGAAAAAATTATTTTATATCTGTCATTTCTTTTTTCTCTTCTGGGAAGAGTGAAATTCTATGGTCTGAGATCTATATACTCTCGGAGCTACAACCTCATAATATAATCTCTAGAACACCTAGTTCAATTTTACAACATGTTTCTTCAAATGAAATGAGATACTCTACATAAGGCACTTGTCACATTTCCTAGCACACAGTTAACACTCAATAAAATGTAAAGTGAATATTATGGTTAGTAGAACACCACAGGGATTATTTTTTTTTGGATGATACATAGCATTGTTGAAAGCATGGCTTTGAGATCAGCCAGATTTGAGTTTTATTTCTGGTTCTACAATTCACTGTCTGTGTGACCTGAGTAAGTTATATATCCTCTCTCAGCTTAGTCTGTCACTAGCAAGAGGGATACTAATATAAATTTTACCGGAATGAAGTGGGGGTGGGGTTTATAAAGATTAGATGAATATGGATAAATTCCTTACTACAGTGCCTGGCATACAATAAGCACCCAGTAAATGACTGATTTTTTTCGTTTATCCCATCTTGTATAATTTTATACTAGTTTCTAATTTCCTCATCTTCCGTACTTCCGTATTTAAGCTCACAGATTCAACAACTTATTTTAACATTTCTGAAATTTGCATTGTATAATCACTGTCAAAAGAAACTTGCCATTTGGCAAACAAAGGAGTAAGATGTGATATACTTTTTCATCATCTACAAATGTGAAAATGTAGTCCTGCAAAGAAATTTTGTTCCATGTTACTGTCACCTCAATTGAATCTTAAAATGAGATTCCCAATTATTACTGAAAATTCCACTTATATATTAGAATAGTGGGCAACATTCCCATAAGGACTTAGTGTACACAAAAGAACAAGTAGATAAAAGCTCTGAGGTAAACTTTATGGTAAATGAAGAACTCTCTCTCTCTTAATAGAGGACTGACATCACTTCCCCTGAAAAGGAACCATATAGACATATAGTTTTGTTTCATTGTCATTATGGTGCAAAAAGATTACCTGATTATAAGCCATGTAACAAATTCTGTTTAAACTTCTTGAAATATACTGAGTATAATATGCTCAAAGATTGAAGGAAGTGAGCATAACCTAATACTACAAAGGGTTTTAATTAGCTTAAGCACATCTGCTAACTCTGAAGAGAAAGTATTTAACTTTCAGACATTTAAATATAATATGGGCCAGGCACGGTGGCTCAAGCCTGTAATCCCTGCCCTTTGGGAGGCCGAGACGGGCAGATCACAAGGTCAGGAGATCGAGACCATCCTGGCTAACATGGTGAAACCCCGTCTCTACTAAAAAATACAAAAAACCAGCCAGGCGCGGTGGCGGGTGCCTGTAGTCCGGGCTACTCGGGAGGCTGAGGCAGGAGAATGCATAAATCCGGGAGGTGGAGCTTGCAGTGATCCAGCCTGGGTGACAGAGCGAGACTCCGTCTCAAAAAAAAGAAATAAATAAATAAATAAATAAATGTAATATGATTCAGGGAACACTATAAATTAGGACTACAGGCAAATCCTTTGTGATATAATTGTCCATCCTAAAGCTGCTGAAAAGGTTATAAAGATGAGTTACAAAAAAATGTTGCCACCATGATGCTATGTGATTTTAGCTGCCAATGGGTAAAAGTGACTCAGAAGAATGTTTAGACATTCCAAATACTAAGAATTATAAGATTTTATCAATTCATAAATACCAATGTAAGAGGAATTATATACATTGAGGTATTACTAATAGACTTTTTAACAGGTTATGGCTCCTAGAATTGAGGAAATAACGAACCAAAGATCAATGTAAAATAAACCCTTCAATGAAACAATCACCCTTAAACCTTTTATTCACAAAATACATCATAAAAAAATAATTCTATGCTAACCTGGTGCAAACCTAGCCCAATATGAAAAATCAAAGGGCTAGAAAAGGATTTTGTTATAAATCTTACAAGATATGAAGCATTCTTTATTCACTCTTCCACACATTTTAAAGGAAACCACATTCCGTTAAATGGCCAAGAGTTATGATACTTGTATAATTAAACATTTATATAATTCGCACAGTAATATTTTTTAAAGTAAGCAGAAGTTTCCCACATCCCATAACAGATTTATCACCATCTAAAATTTAAAATCAATTGTATCTCTTTTTCGAACCAGAGATTCAACTTCAATTACTTGGCCCATTACTCCATACCTCCTCAGCTTCTCCCTTTCTTCTCTTTCTCTTTCTTCTCTTCGTTTCAGCCGTTCCTGGTTTCTTTTCTCCTGCTTCTCAGCTACGACTCTCTTAAAAATGGTAATAAATGAGGAGCATATTTACTGAGTCCATTCTTAATCAGCTTTATCCTAAACTTTACAGTATCTGGTTTCTAATATAGTACAACTGCTGTCAAAATCTGTTTAATAACAATTCAATTTGAATTACTGCCAGAAATAATCATTAGGCTTACAAGTCTTCTTTCCATCATCTTTCCCCACTTTGTGGAAAATGTGTAAAATTTCACCTTTCTCCATGATTTCTTTTTTTTTTTTTTTTTTTTTTTGAGGTGGAGTCTCGCTCTGTCGCCCAGGCTGGAGTGCAGTGGCACGATCCCGGGTTCACGCCATTCTCCTGCCTCAGCCTCCCGAGTAGCTGGGACTACAGGCGCCGCCACCACGCCCGGCTAATTTTTTTGTATTTTTAGTGGAGACGGGGTTTCATTGTGTTAGCCAGGATGGTCTCGATCTCCTGACCTCGTGATCCGCCCGTCTCGGCCTCCCAAAGTGCTGGGATTACAGGCTTGAGCCACCGCGCCCGGCCTATTTTTTTTTTTTTAATGAAAACAAATTATTTTAAAATAGAGACAGAAACTGGCTATGTTGCCCAGATTGGTCTACAACTCCTGGGCTCAAGTGATCTTCCGACCTCAGCCTCCCAAAGTGCTGGAATTAACAGGTGCGAGCCACTGAGACCAGCCTACGATCTTACTATTATTATTTTTTTAGAGACAGAGTCTTACTCTGTTGCCCAGACTGGAGTGCAGTAGCGCCATCTCAGCTCACTGCAACCTCCACCTGCCAGCTGCAGCTACCTGAGGAGCTGGGATTACAGCCGTGCATCACCACACCCAGCTAATTTTTGTATTAATATTTTTTAGTGGAGACAGGGTTTCACCATGTTGCCCGGGCTGGTCTCCAACTCCTGGCCTCAAGTGATCTGGCCACCTTGGCATCCCAAAGTGCTGGGATTACAGGCATGAGCCACCATACCCAGCTCCATGCTTTTTTTTTTGTTTGTTTTTTTGAGACAGAGTCTCGCTCTGTTGCCCAGATTGGAGTGCAGGGGCACAATCCCAGCTCACTGCAACCTCCACCTCCCGGGTTCAAGCGATTCTCCTGCCTCAGCCTCCAGAGTAGCTGGGACTACAGGCACGCACCACCACACCCAGCTAATTTTTATATTTTTAGTAGAGACGGGATTTCACCATATTGGCCAGGCTGGTCTTGAACTAATGACCTTGTGATCCACCTGCCCTGGCCTCCCAAAGTGCTAGGATTACAGGCGTAAGCCACCGCACCTAGCCTTTCATGATTTCTTAGTGACATTTCCAAGTCACTTGTACAAGATTTTCCTCCTCTGTTTTCTAGTATTATCTTGTATTTTTTTAAAAAAAATCAACCATTATAAATCATTACAAGTTCCCATGCCCTGTGATTTCTAATATGGAAATATTTAGGTCACTTCCAATTACCATCCTGATGCTGCTGCTTTTAAAGATATGAGTAAAATGCTTGAGTTCTGTTGCTAGGTCTGTATGTGCAGATTCCCAAGTAGGAACCACTGGAGTTTTAACTTGGAGCCCAATAACTATTTGCTATAGTGACTCTTTTCGAAAATTTTTTAAAAATTACTTGAGATCACCCTAGCTACTCAGAATACTGAAAAGAGCCCACCGTTACCTGCGAATCTGGAGATGTCCATAGGCATTTTCTGATTCTACATTATTTTAAATGCTATGGACCTTGAGTTAATTCCAGTGATAACAGTTACAAAGAAAATGACTATCCCATGTTTCCCATCTGTCAGCTAGTCCTCAATTCATGGAAAAACACTACAGTGCCACAATTCTTAAAAAGTTATCAGCATATTAAAAGATAGATTATATCCACGAACACTCATCTTTATCACTTCAGAAATACCATCAAATATGATAAAAATACCACGTTTATCCCCTCTAAACAAGAGTAAAAACTATGTTGTTTTCCTCACAAAAGCCTATATATTGAATAGTGATTGTCCCTTTAAAAAAATATATAAATTTTTTCGTAAGTCCTTTCTGAAGTGGAAGCAGGAGCGTAAAATAAAACTAGAGATTCTGCAAGCTTGTTATTTAGTAAAGAATTGCAAAATATTTCAAATTAATATTGGGCTCATTTTCTCAAACTTCTTATAAATATTGTATTAATATTACATTCTTATTGACCTTATTGAAAAGAACGATAACAATGAAATTTTACAGGACTCTATTAGAAACTAGTTTGAAAGATTCCTAACTCAGTGTCATATCTAATATAAAATGGTAACTCCCAAAATAACAGAATAATATTTAAGTCTGTTTCTCAGGCAGCATCCATTAAACCAACTTGAATTTCCATCTGTAATCCTACACTGTTTAGTATTCATCATTAGATTACTATATTACTGAACCATAGTCAAGAATATTGTACAAAAAGACAACTGATACAGATCAAAAGAACAAGAGGATAAAGTGAGGAATATTTTACCAATGTACCTTTAATTCTTCAAGCTTCTCTCTTATTTCAATAAATCCCAGGTGTAGTTTACCCCCAAAATGATCAGCCAGTCGTCTGTCATTATCATGAAGTCCTAAATAGGCAGAGCAGACTTCACAGACTCGAAGTTTCTGCTGTTGAAAACTGGAAGCTGGCATAGAATTCCGATAAACTTCCTAAACAAAAGTGAAAAAAACAATGACCATATAAATCTTACTAAAAGTCATCCAATTAAATACAATATACTATGCTTCTACCAAAATGTTTTCTAAAGAATACACAAAAGCAGCCGGGCATGGTGGCTCACGCCTGTAATCCCAACACTTTGGGAGGCCAAGGAGGGTGAATCACGAGGTCGGGAGTTCAAGACCAGCCTAGCCAACATGGTGAAACCTCATCTCTACTAAAGATACAAAAAATTAGCCAGGCATGGTGGTGTGTGCCTGTAATCCCAGCTACTTGGCAGGCTGAGGCAGGAGAATCGCTTGAACCTGGGGAGTGGAGGTTGCAGTGAGCCGAGATCATGCCACTGCACTCTAGCCTAGGTGACAGCGCAAGACTCCAGCTCAAAAAAAAAAAAAAAAAAAAAAAAAAATACACAAAAGCATGGCTATTTTGTTATGAAAATTATAGGTTCCCTTTATCCCCATCCTCTATCCTTAGGGCCTCTCTCCACTGGAGTATAAGGAAAGAAATAATAAACATGAACAGAAATCAATGATATAGAAAACAAGAAAACAATAAGATCAGAAGACTGGTTCTTTGAAAAACAAAATAAAACTGACCAGCTAGATAAATCAAGAAAAGAGAAGACACGAACTGCAAACATTCTACAGATATTAAAAGAGAACATTATGAACAACTTTATATCAATAAATACAACTTAGATTTTGTGAAACACAAATTTACCAAAATTAATTTTAAAAACAACAACAAAAACCGGCCAGGTGCGGTGGCTCATGCCTGTAATCCCAGCACTTTGGGAGGCTGAGGTGGACAGATCACCTGAGGTCAGGAAAGCAAGACCAACCTGGCCAACATGGTGAAAGCTTGTCTCTACTAAAAATACAGAAGATTAGCCAGGCATGGTGGTGCACGCCTGCAGTCCCAGCTACACGGCAGGCCGAGGCAAGAGAATCTCTTGAATCCGGGAAGCAGAGGTTTCAGTGAACTGAGATCGCACCACTGCACTCCAGCCTTAGAGAGTGAGACTGTCTTTAGGAAAAAAAAATGGCCTGGCACGGTGGTTCACTCCTGTAATCCTAGCACTTTGGGAGGCCAAGGCAGGTGGATCACCTGAGGTCGGGAGTTCAAGACCAGCCTGACCAACATGGAGAAACCCTGTCTCTACTAAAAATACAAAAATTAGCCAGGTGTGGTAGTGTGGGCCTGTAATCCCAGCTACTTGGGAGGCTGAGGCAGAAGAATCGCTTGAACCTGGGAGGCAGGGGTTGCGATGAGCCGAGATTGTGCCATTGCACTCCAGGCTGAGCAACAAGAGCGAAACTCCATCTCAAAAAAAAAAAAAAAAAGGCTGGACTTGAACTGAACTCAAGCGACTGCCTCAGCCTGTAGAATAGCTGGGACCAAAGGCACATACCACCCCAACCAGCTTTTTCCGTGTTTTGTTTTTGTCTTTTAGTTCAACTTCTCTTTAATAACTGTTCAATAATTTCCATTCAAATACATGTTCTTAGAGAAGTATAGATATTAAAGTTTCATCTACTACTTTTTTTTTTTAAGTCTTACCAAATTAAGCAGAATTCGTCTACTACTATTAAGAATTTACCTCTGCTTCTCTTTTCTTTGCCCGTGCTTTCTCTACTTCATCCATTACTTTCTGGGATTCTTCCACATTCCCTTCAGCTCCTAGTTGTTCCACCTTAGCTAACAATTTACCAATTTCTTCATTTAACTCATGAACACGTTCTGCCTAAAAAGAAATAAAAACAGGTCATGAATAAACAAGAGAATGAATTTTAAACTTCAAGATATTTCAGAACTGCTGAGAAGAGACTTGTTATCTAAGGCAATATGAGGTTAAAGAATGCTTTCGGAGCATATCCCAAATGAACTGAGACATCAGGATGTTCCGAGCCTGCCTGCCTTACCTCAATGAAGTCAGGGCTACTACTGGGCCCAATATAACTTTCTGTCCTCTGGCGAGGTGGTGTATTCCTAGTTTAAAATACCGTTTCTTCCATGATCTGGCCCTTTGTACTTTTCTAAACCATCTCTTGCTACTCCTCTACCTCACAACATAATCTATAGTTTCCCAAACTTACCCTGTTGTTTTCTACCTCTGTGACTTTGCATATACTCTTCTTTCTGGGATGGGATCCCTTACCTTTCGTCTGCCTACTGAATGTTCACTCATTCCAACAAGATCCAACTCAAGGGTCATTTCTGTAAAGCATTCCTAACATTCACTGCATCCCAGCCCCACTTAAACACATCAGCAAACATGGCCATACTCTCTCCTTTGTGTCACCTTTGTATCTTTTTTGACAGTTCCTTTCATAAATATCATACTACTTTAAGGACAGTTAGCTGTATTTCCCATCTTTGTATCTCTAGTGCTCAGCAAATAGCCTAGGCTCAAATATGAGTTAAAGAAATGAATTCGTGGATCAAGCTCAGGAGTCCAACAGATCTGACTTATTGCTAAACCAATTACTATTTGTGTAATTTTGGCCACATTACTTATACCTGAATCCATTTCCTCATCTAAGAAGTACAGACAGTACCTATCCCACAAAGTTGTGAGAAATGAGAAAATATGCCTTGTATGTACACTGCATAGCACCTTACTGATTTTCAGCATACTTGCCTGGCAACTCCACTCTGAGTCCTTAGCTTTCCACTGAGATTAACTCTTGCCTTGGGAAAGAATACATTCCTCTTCCTTATCACTATTATCATCCTAGCAACTTAGTTCATTCTTACTGTTCTAAATGGCACATAAAACATACATATAATCATTATCTTGGGCCACAAAGTCTTTGCTGTATGGCCAATTATGTTAGCAAAGAAGGTTTTAATTTTTTGTTGTTGTTATTGTTGTTTTTGAGATGGAGTCTTGCTCTGTCCCCAGGCTGGAGTGCAGTGGCACGATTTCAGTTCACTACAACCTCTGCCTCCTGAGTTCAACCGATTCTCCTGTCTCAGCCTCCCCCATAGCTGAGATTACAGGCATGCACCACCATGACTGCTAATTTTGCAGTTTTTGTAGAGAAAGGTTTCACCATGTTGGCCAGGCTGGTCTCAAACTCATGACCTTAAGTAGTTCACCCACCTTGGCCTCACAAAGTGCTGTTATTACAGGTGTTAGCCACTGCACCCAGCCGAAGGTTTTAGTTTGGTATGAGTTTCCTGTCCCAACAAACCAGTTTACTGGTTTAATTAATAATCTTTACTTCTCAAATATCCTTCAACCCAAGATATTTCTTCCCTCAGTGAGAGTCCTAATTCTATTATTACTATCCTTCCTCTCTACCAAATGGTATTTTCCTTTAAATACATTACTGAACAACTAAACTGTTGTCCAAAACTCTTTTTCCCTGTATCCATGTTCTTGACCATGTAATTGTGTACCATCGTACTCTGACTCTGAATTTGGCCATGAACTTGTTTTGGTTATTAAGATGGTAGCAAACATGACCAAAGGAGAGGCCTGTGTGATGGGGCTTGATGCTTCTGCACCTCTGCCACCACCATGAGAACACGGCCAGGCTAGCCTGCTGGGCATGGCTCTGCATCCTCCAGCGGACTGCAAGGCATGTGAGTAAGCCCAGTTGAAACAAGAATAACTACTCAGTCAAGTTCAGCCTAAATCATCGACTGCAGAGTCATGGGCTAAATAAATACTTACTGTTTTAAGTCACTGAGCTTTGAGGTGGTTTGTTATACAGCATTTCTGTAGTGATGGATAACCAATACAACCAATACAACTCAGGCTCACTTACAGATCTCTTCCAACCATGAGATACTAGATCCTTTGTACTTCAGGATGCCCGTCTTTCCAGTCCCCATCTTCAGAGAACTTTTAAGAAAAGGCTGACTAAAAGTAACCCTCTTCTCAAATGATGGAATCTATTTTCATTTGCATATACATATCTGAACACCATATTTTAATACTGTCATCTAAACTCCACCTGGGTAACTCTTTTTCTCCCATTCTGCATTTTCATAAAACACACTAGATCATACTGGAATATAATTATGTTGTAATAAGTCATCAACAAAATGCAATATCGAAGACCTTGTTTGGATCCTAATAACAAATCGACTCTATATAAGAAAAATAAACATATACTGGATAACATTAAAAAATTACTGTTAACTTTATGTATGTATTACTGTGGTTATAATTTACAGGTGAAATATGACATTTAACATTTGCTTTTAAAAGCAAATAAAAATACTGTGGTATATCTGTACAATGGAGAAATAAAAAGGAATGAACTGATACAAACAACTTGAATGAATCTCAAGAAAGTTATATGGAATGAAAAAGGTCAAATCTCAAAAGAGTACACAGGATTTCATTTATATAACACTCCATGAAATAACATAACTACAGAGACAGAGAATAGGTTAGTGATGGCCAAGGTAAGAGATGTTGGATGGGGGTGAAGATGGATGTAGCTATCAAAGGGGTAACATGAGGCAGCCTTGTGGCAATGCTATAGTTAAGCATCCTAATTGTGGTTGCAATTACACGTGATTAAACTACAGAGAGCTGGCCAGGCGTAGTGGCTCACGCCTATAACCCCAGCACTTTGGGAGGTCAAGGTGGGCAGATCACTTGAGGCCAGAAGTTTGAGATCAGCCTGGCCAACATGGCGAAACTCTGTCTCTGCTAAAAATAAAAAAAATTAGCTAGGAATAGTGACGAACGCCTGTAATCCCACTTAGGAAGCTGAGGCACGAGACTTGCTTAAGCCCAGAAGGCGGAGAATGCAGCGAGCCAAGATTACAACACTGCAGTCAAGCCTGGGCAACACAGCAAAACTCTGTCTCAAACAAAAACAAAAACAAAAAAACTGCACAGAGCTATACAAACAGACATGCATATACAAATAAATGCATGCATAACTGGCAAAATCTGAATCAAATATAAGGATTAGACCAATGTCAATTTATTTGATATTGTACTACATTGTGTAACATGTTAACACTGGGGCAGACGAGAGTATACAGAATTCTTCGTATATGTCTTTCCAATCTCTTGCAAATCTAATTATTTCAAAATAAAAAGTTAAAAGGAGTCGAAACAATACTTTGTACTAATGAAATGATTAAAATTCTTACCTTTGCTGCTACTTCAGCACTAATCTCTTCTTGAGTTTCTGCTAATCTTTTCTTGGCCACTTCTGTTCTACGATCACAATCTGCAATGAATGACTGCAGATGATCCATGGCCTACAAAGTTTAATTAAAGACAATTACTGTCAGAAAGTCGACTTTATTCAGAAATATCTTCATACAAAAATCACATTTTGCTTTTTAAAATGCTACCATGGTGGGGCACGGTGGCTCACATCAGTAATCCAAGCACTTTAGGAGGCTAAGGCAGGCAGATCACTTGAGGCCAGCCTGGCCAACTTGGCGAAATCCTGCCTCTACTTAGAATACAAAAATTAGCCAGGTGGGTGGTGCACACCTGTAGTCTCAGCTACTCGGGAGGCTGAGGCATAAGGAACACTTGGGCCCAAAGAGGTTGAGGCTGCAGTGAGCCCTGATGATGCCATTGTACTCCAGTGTGGGTGACAGAGTGAGGTCATTAAAAAAAAAAGCAGCAGCAGCTGGGCGCAGTGGGTCTTGCCTGTAATTCCAGCACTTTGGAGGCCAAAGCAGGTAGATCACCTGAAGTCAGGAGTTTGAGACCACGCTAGCCAACGTGGTGAAACCCCGTCTCTACTAAAAATACAAAAATTAGCCAGGCATGGTGGTGTGCGCCTGTAATCACAGCTACTCAGGAGGCTGAGGCGGGAGAACCACTTGCACCTGGGAGGTGGAGGTTGCACTGAGCCAAGATCGCACCCCTGCATTCTAGCCTGGGTGACAGAATGAGTGTGTGTCTCAAAAAAAATCACTTGAGGACATGGAGAAATGTTCAGGATTCATTTGTAAATAAAAAGCAAATTACAAATGTTATGCAGTAAGATTCCAATTTTGTAAAATAAAGACAGAAAAATCTGCTGCCAAGTCTAGATCTGAATGGACAAAAACACGGAAAAAATGGAAAACTATACAAAATGCTAACAATAAGCATTTCTGACATTTTTACCCTTTTTTAATTCTCCAAACTGCTTTATAATTTTTTCTTTTTTGAGACAAGAGTCTCATACATTAGGAAAACTTATCTTTTTTCAGAGAATAAACCATTGAGAATTTTAGCAGTATCTACACTATAAAAATTCAATATTTATATAAACGATATTTGTGAGGCACATATTAATGTGTATAATTAATAGTTCATTTAAAAGTAAACTTTAAGAATTCATTCTCAAGTTTGGACTTCCAAATCTTACTGTACAGAAATATAACTAATTCAAGATACAAATGTTTAACTAAAAATACAAATTTATTCAGCACACACTGAATTCCAAAAACAGCTGGATAACCCAAGAATTTCTTCAATGTGAAAAGCAATAAGGATCAGGTTTTAAAAAGCTTTTATCTGTGATAACATAAAAATAGTTAATTAATTTGAAATTTACTTTTTAAATCACAACAGAAATCTATTCAAATTTCCTTATGTAAAGATAAAGGTGGCATCTCAAAGCACTGAGAGAAAAGATGGACTAATTAGCAAATAGTGTTGGGTGACTAAGTAGCTATGTCACGTTGGGGGGTGACTAGATCCATATCTCAATTCCTTAAACCAGAATAAACGCGAAAAGTCTATAAAATGAAGCCAAAATATGCCAGAAGAAACCACGGGAGAGAATTCTTAGCACCTCAGAAAAAGAAAAGCCTTTAGAATTAATGAAATAGATTTGGTTTTTCTGTTTGTGTTTTGAGACGGAGTCTTGCTCTGTCCCCCAAGGTGGAGCACAGTGGCACATCTAGGCTCACTGCAACCTGACTCCCGGGTTCAAGTGATTCTCCTGCCTCAGCCTCCCAAGTGGCTGGGATTACAGGCACCCACCACCATATCCAGCTAATTTTTGTATTTTTAGTAGAGATGGGGTTTCACCATGTTGGCTAGGCTGGTCTCAAACTCCTGACCTTAGGTGATCCACCCCTGCCTTGGCCTCCCAAAGTGCTGGGATTACAGGCGTAGGAGCCACCATGCCCATGTGTTAAAGATTGATAAATCAGACAATATAAATATAAAAGTACTCCGCAAGGCCAAAAACCACCAAAAAAGTAGGGAAAATTTGTTGTAAATTGTATTTCCAAAAACAATTTCATTTCCATTAGCAGAAATTGTTGGATATTCAGAAGACAGGAGGACCTGTTTACTGGTTTATCTCCTAAAAACTAAATTTAAAACATCTATTATTTCACTAATAAAATATATCATAAGATTATGCACATTAGTATGTTTTATGTAATGCTGATTGTTATGCTTTATATATATGCAAAAAAGGTTTATTTTTATGCAAACGATTTTCATGTAAAAGCAACAATATAAAGTTACATTTCAGGCTCTTTTAGATATCTAAATGGTGTCTTCCATTGCTTGGTTTTTCATTATAAACATTGTCCTTGATATCCCTCAAACGGCCGGATGCGGTGGCTCACGCCTGTAATCCAGCACTTTCGGAGGCCAAGGTGGGCAGATCACGAGGTCAGGAGATCGAGACCATCCTGGCTAAAAAGGTGAAACCCCATCTCTACTAAAAACACAAAAAAATTAGCCAGGCGTGGTGGTAAGCACCTGTAGTCCCAGCTACTTGGGAGGCTGAGGCAGGAGAATGGCACGAACCCGGGAGGCAGAGCCTGCAGTGAGCTAAGATCGCGCCACTGCACTCCAGCCTGGGCGACAGAGCGAGACTCTGACTCAAAAAAAAAAAAAAAAAAATTCCCCCAAACACCTGTACGCATGTCCCTCACTATCTGTACAAGATTGGTTCCAGGATACCCAGTGGATACCAAAATCCATGAATGTGCATTTTTTAATATAAAATGATGTAATACTTGCATATAATCTCCCATTACACAACCTCTCATATACTTTAAATTGCCTCCAGATTACTTATAATACCTAACACAATGTAAATGCTATGTAAACAGTTATACTGTAATGTTTGGGGAATAACAACAAGAACAAAATGTCTGTACATGTTCAGTACAGATGCAACAATCCCTTTCTTCTGCTAAATATTTACAATCCCCAGTTGGTTCCTTCTACAGATTCCACGACAGATATGGGGGGCCAACTATACATACATGTATATATATAAGTAGATATAAAAATAAATATGAATGTAAAAACTCAGTATATTACTAAAGATACGTCCTTATATACACTATTAATTAGTTGCTTACATTTGCTTGATATTTCCTTAATCATTACTACTTTGTTGGGAAGAATATGCTTAATTTTCAAAAGAATATATGAATCATATGACTTTTACACATTTTCTTTAAATACAGTCTCACCTCATATTTTTAAAAGAGTTGTCAAGAAAGTACATGATCTTACTTGAGTCTTACCCTTCATATAACCACAGAGGATAAACTGCTAAGAGTTTTTCTTATTAAGAGAGATTAATCCACATGTTTTACAGCAAAAGATAACAAACCATTAAAGTAAAATCACATACATCAAGTTCAAAGAAAAAATCTTGTTCTTTGGATGCAATTTCATAATCCGCTCTTAAAGCCAGGTCATGGACTTTCAGACATTCTCCAAGATCCATTCTCTGGAAGGGAAAAAAGACATAATATTGAAACAAAAAAACACATTTTTTAAAAAAATATATCAACAACCACAGTTCTTTTCAGAATACATATTAAGTCATACAGATGCTTTTTTATGTAGGGGCTCCCAAATTACAAAATTTCATAGACAAATAAAAAACGTGGTGTCAGAAGAAGAAAATGGCACCAATTCTGTCTACCAACAGATGGGAACAGGGATCACTTGTACTTAACAATAAATGGATATGGAAAAGCTTTTCAGAATCTGAGAAAAGCTTCTAGCTTCTACATCAAAACATAGTTCATTTAGCTCCACAACACAAAAAAGATAGTTAATTTTAAACCAAACTAAAAGAATATATAAATTGAATCGTTGCGATGTCAATGCGCTTTGAAGAATATCTTATTTTTCAAATAAAGATGGAGTCCTCAAAAAACAGACTGGTGGCTGGGCATGGTGGCTCATGCCTGTAATCCCAGCACTTTGGAAGGCCAAGGCAGGAGGATCGCTTGAGCCCAGGAGTTTGAGACCAGCCTGAGCAACACACTAAGACCTGTCTCAATTTTTAAAAATAAAAAATAAATTTAAAAAAACCCAAAACAAAACAGACTGGTGACTCTGACAGTCTTGTCGGGGGACAAGACTGACAAACTAGTAAAGAGATGATTTACTAATAATACCCAATATAAGTGCACAGAGAACAAGCATTTAACCCCACTTACAATAAACATGTATCAGGGAAATAAATACTCTTACTGAACCTAGGGTCCTTCTACTTGGAAACTCCAATTAGGTGTTATTTACCAAACCAGAGGCTTTTCTCGTATCTGAGACAAAATATCTAAAAATCTATCCATTTTTACATGTATCTAGGCAACTTTCATGAAACTTTTTTGGGGGAAAATATAAGGAGAAAAAATTGGCAAGATGCAAGATCATTACAGTTATGATTAATCGGTGATCAAAGCAAGGCAGAGATTTTCCAACTGGAGGTGTGACCACCCTTGGAATACCTCAAAATCTCTGGAGGGTTGGTAAAAAGGGAGTACAAGTCATTCTCCTTCCTTTGACTATTAAGGTCCCACTGTGGTAAGCACTATCTTAGGTGCTAGGGATATAGAGTTAAGTGACAGAGACAGTCTGACTTCATGGAGCTTACATTCTATTTGAGGGGAAACAAATAACAAGAATCATGTCTATGAACAAAGTTAGATGATGTAATAAAATAGCAATGCTCCCCATTACTATGGGGGGCTACTTGGGATGAGCTGGTCAGAGAAGACCTTTCTGAAGAGGATACAATTAAACTGGATCTCAAGAGGGAGAAGCAAATGAATCTTAGGAAAAGGCAAAAAGTAATGTTCCAGGTTGTACAGAAGATTTAGAAGGCAGATCTTTAAAGTATTTATTTATTTATATGCCACTGTTAATCACAGGGAAGTTCATGGTAACAGGGAACAGGAACAGAGTATGGCACACAGGTCTGAGTCTTAGCTTTGTATACAGTATCTAAAAATGAGTCTGCCTATTTAACTTGTCAACAATCTAAATATGTATAAAAAGTATGACAATTAATTTTGTAAAATATCCCAACTAAAAAGCATAGTTAATTCACGAAATCAAGATTCAAAAGTATTAAGAGACCAGATAAAATTTAAAAGAAACAAATATGAAGTCCTATAGTTACATATCCAAGATAATAAATTTACAAATAAGTAGGTATGAGCAGAGAATCAGACAATTTAAAAATTTAAGTAGTCAAGAGTAATGGTTACAGTATGGCACAACTGAGAAAAACTTATATTGTCTAAAACTAACTCAAAGAGGACACAGTATAAACAAAGCAGGAATTCTCTACTGAAGGCTGGTTTTAAAAGCAAACCACTGCTCTCCAAAACACATTCTATGTACTAACACATTTCAAAAGGAATATGAGAAAATTAGACATAAGTCCATCCCGGCTAACACGGTGAAACCCCGTCTCTACTAAAAAAAAATACAAAAAACTAGCCAGGCGAGGTGGCGGGCGCCTGTAGTCCCAGCTACTCGGGAGGCTGAGGCAGGAGAATGGCATAAACCCGGGAGGTGGAGCTTGCAGTGAGCTGAGATCCGGCCACTGCACTCCAGCCTGGGCGACAGAGTGAGACCCCGTCTCAAAAAAAAAAAAAAAAGAAAAGAAAATTAGACATAAGTATCTCAAAACCAGGCTATACAAAAAAGCCAGGGAACAGAAATAAATAGAGAAGACAAAAATAAGACTGAACCAACTTCAATCAACTGAGGAATTTTTCATAAAGCAGCAGAAATAGATTTGTTTTATTATGGGGCCAAATAAACAATTATTATTATTTGTTTTATTATGAGTCAGACTTTTAACTCTCTGAATACTTGTTCTTCTTTTTTTGAGACAGAGTCTCACTTTGTCACCTAGGCTGGAGTGCAGTGGCATGATCATGGCTCACTGTAGCCTCCACCTCCCAGCTCAAGCGATCCTCCCACCTAAGCACCCCTCCCTGACAAGTACCTGGGACTACAGTCACCCGCCACCATTTCCAGCTAATTTTTTTTTTTTTTTTTTAATAGAGACAAAGGGTGCTATCTTGCCCAGGCTGGTCTCAAACTCCTGAGCTTGACTGATCCTCCCACTTCAGCACCCCAATGCTGGACTACAGGCATGAGCAACTGCACCTGATCAGGAAAATATTTTCAATAATCAAAGTTTTCCGAAGGTAGAACAAACATCCTCAGAGTTAGTGAGTTCCCAGATAAGTGAGGTGTTCAAACACTGTTTTGACAACCCTTTTACTAGGATATTAAGGAAAGAATTCAACCATCAGGTAGTTTTTTTCTTCCTTCGGACTCTTAGATGTTGTGACTATTAAAACAACAACAACAACAACAAAAAACCAACAATGTTTCTGGCCACAGTGGCTAATGCCAGTAATTCCAGCACTTTGGGGGGCCAAGGTGGGAGGATCGCTTGAGCCTAGGAGTTCCAGACCAGCCTGGGTAACATAAGAAGACCCCATCTCTACAAAAAGTAAAAAAAAAAAAAAAAAAAAAAAATTATCCAGGCATGGTGGCCCATGCTTACAGTCCCAGCTCCTCAGGAGACAGAGGCAGGGGGATCACTTGAGCTCTGCAGGTCAAAGCTGCAGTAAGCTGTGATCATGCCACTGCATTCCAGCCTGGGTGACAGAGCTAGACCCTGTCTCAAAAGTAAAAACAAACAGAAAATGTTTTTCTGTAAAACTATATTACCTTTGGTTCTTAATTACATAATGGAATGAATGAGAATGTATAAATTCTGCCCTCAAAGTTATCCTTTGGGAAATAATGAGGACTCATCACTGTTATAAAAGTCCTCATCATGCTTAGTGGTATTAAAGTACTGTACTGTTACTGAGTATGCTGAGATTTTTCCAGGCTCCAATCCTTACCTCCAATTCATTAGTCTGGTTTAACAAGCTAAGAAGTTTTTTCAGTGACAATAAACAAAAAGTAAAGCTTTTTATGAATGTGTAGACATTCAAATTTAAAAGGTGCTCATTAAACAACAATTATTAAGAAAATGCAGAAAAACTTAAATATTCCTAAGAAAGAATTCCAGAAAACATGATAGGAATGAAAGAAGCTAACGGCAGAAGGAGGCTGTCATTGTCTTTGATATGCCAGGAAGTAGGTTTCTGAAATTAACAATTTCTAAACATCAATCATGCCAACAACTTCCTTACTATTTTATTTCCACAGCTATAGCTGTTCACACGCTAAATTTTATTTCATAAAATGCAAGATGTCACAGTTGGAAAGGCTTTTTGATCCACTGTCGTTCTCAAACTAGACCTGGGGAACTTTTACATAATATTGATGGAAGCTTTTTAAAAAGTCCCAATTCCTACCTCCCAAAGACTAACTCAATTGTAAAAGCCTTCTAGGTACTTTTAATGTGCAGTGTTGAGAACCACTCACTGATCTAGTTTTATTCCCATTCTTTGCACAGAAAGAATGACTTGCTCAGGGTGCTTATCAGAAAATCTCGTTAGACTGATTCCTAGTCTAATATAGCTTCCACTTTACCATGCTAGTTCCCGTTATTTCAGTACTAACTTACCTTCCAATATTTTTCAGCAAGTCATTCCCCACAACATCTAAAAAAGCTCACAGCAGATATTCAAAGCAGCTGTCTACTTTCTTTCTTCTGTATCTCCTTTATCTTACTTTCATCAGTTCCCTGATCAACTACATTTCCAATCTGTATTCAACAAAAACTTAAAAGTAACACATAAATTTTGCCTCATTGTTTTTAACCTAAACATCTGTCTCTATTGCAAGAATTCTAGGCTCCCTGCCTCCACATCTTTAAAGTTACATCACACAACCAACCAAAGGAAGAAAAGCAACTATGTAGACCAAGAACAAAATGAACACAAGAAAAGATACAATTTTACCACTATAGTAGAGGTGGACTTCTTGGTGAGAGTAGCCTTTTGGGGAAGGCATGCCATGGGGAAGATTCATGAGAGGGGTAAGATTAACTCACTAAAATGTGACTTCCATAGAGCAAGAATTCTTCTGTTTTATCTACTATGTGCCTATGCTGAACAAATCAAACTGAAAAAAGGGCAAAGAAGAACATTTGGCACAGGGGGGCTTATTAACAAGCCAGAGTGTTCAAGATGAATTACAGGACAAAACTAATCTGAGTTCCTGGAGGGGAGGTTCTCCTTAGCCTCTCCTTGGATTATCTCCTTTGCTTGGACTCCTTACCTTCTTAAGTGTTTTGAGCTACTCTTCTTTTTTCCTCCAAGAGGCAGGGCTTGTCATAGTCTAGCCTGCCTCACCACAAGCCCTAGGACCAAGGGCCTAATTGTAACAAAGAAGGCTTTTTTGTATGTGGAATATCTTCAGTGGTTATCTCTTCAGGGACCTAGTGGGACAGTAGGTATAGCCAAGGCAGATTTTCAGAATACTAGGCATCTATGTTCCTCTGTCCATACCATGATGACTACTAAGCATCTGCTCTGGCACTGTGCTACGCACATGAGGAGTATTTAAAATTTAAAACAAGGTCAGATGCAGTGGTTCACTCCTGAAACCCCAGCACTTTGGGAGGCCAAGGCAGGCAGATCACTTGAGGTCAGAAGTTCGAGACCAGCCTGGGCAACATGGTGAAACCCTGTCTCTACTAAAAACACAAAAAAATAGCTGGACGTGGTGGCAGGCACCTGTAATCCCATCTACTCAGGAGGATGAGGCACAAGAATCACTTGAACCCAGGAGGCAGAGGTTTGCAGTGAGCCGAGATCGTGCCACTGCACTCCAGCCCGGGAAACAGAGTAAGACTCTGTCACAAAATGTGTGTGTGTGTGTGTGTGTGTGTGTGTATACGTGTGTGTGTATATATATTATTTTTACTTTTTTAGAGACAGGGCCCCACTCTGTCCCCCAGTCTGGAGTACAGTGGCATGATCTCAGCTCACTGCAACCCTGCCTCCCAGGGTCAAGCAATCCTTCCGCTTCAGCCACCTGACACCTGAGTAGCTGGGACCAATAGGCACACTCACCATACCTGGCTAATTTTTTGGAGATGGAGTCTCACTCTGTTGCCCAAGCTGGAGTGCAGTGGCGTGATATCAGCTCACTGCAACCTCTGCCTCCCAGGTTCAAGCGATTCTCCTGCCTCAGCCTCCCTAGTAGCTGGGATTACAGGAATGCACCACCACACCCAGCTAATTTTTGTATTTTTAGTAGAGATGGTGTTTCACCATGTTGACCAGGCTGGTCAAACTCTTGACCTCAGGTTATTCAACCACCTCGGCCTCCCAAAGTGTTAGGATTACAGGCCTGAGCCACCACACCTGGTCTTAAACTATTTTTTAATTTAACAAGCAGCTGCTGGGAGTCGTTGCTCACGCCTCTAATTCCAGCACTTTGGGAGGCTGAGGCGGGCAGATCACTTGAGATCAAGAGTTCAAGAACAGCCTGACCCAACATGGAGAAACCTCAACTCTGCTAAAATAATACAAAATTAGCCGGGCGTGGTGGTGCCTGCCAACTACTCAGGAAGCTGAGGCAGGAGAATCGCTTGAACCCAGGGGGCAGAGGTTGCAGTGAACCGAGATCATGCCACTGCACTCCAGCTTGGGCAACAAGAGCGAAACTCCATCTCAAAACAAAAAACAAAAAAATCAGGTAGCTTACTTCATAATTAAATTCCTTCCACAAGTTTATTCTTGGTTTTTAATTTTTACATCTAAATGCTTAGATTGTAGGTTTTTTTTTTTTTTTTTTTGAGACGGAGTCTCGCTCTGTCACCCAGGCTGGAGTGCAGTGGCGCAATCTCAGCTCACTGCAAGCTCCGCCTCCCAGGTTCACGCCATTCTCCTGCCTCAGCCTCCCGAGTAGCTGGGACTACAGGCGCCTGCCACCTCGCCCGGCTAAGTTTTTGTATTTTTAGTAGAGACAGGGTTTCACTGTGTTACCCAGGATGGTCTCGATCTCCTGACCTCGTGATCCGCCCGTCTCGGCCTCCCAAAGTGCTGGGATTACAGGCTTGAGCCACCGCGCCCGGCCAGATTTTTTTTTTAATGCTTATTTGTAATTAAGTTCAGCTCTGCATTTTGTCTTCTCCATTC
Organism: Macaca nemestrina; assembly: GCF_043159975.1. Taxonomy (NCBI): domain Eukaryota; kingdom Metazoa; phylum Chordata; class Mammalia; order Primates; family Cercopithecidae; genus Macaca; species Macaca nemestrina. The sequence goes on from NC_092128.1 coordinate 19,604,338, forward strand.
TGAATCTATTACTCCATGAAATGTTGACCAAATAACTATACCCGATCCTGGTAACTTATAGCCCCACAGCGTTTTATACTGTTGTTTTACCAACAAGGTAACAAAGCCAAATTGTCAAGAATTTTTAACTTTTCTTTTGAAATTCCAAAAGTGAGTGTTATTTCCCCAAATAAACTCTAAGCTTCGTTAGAAAAACCGTCTGTTTCTCTTACTTATCCCTCCCAGGAGACCAAGTTTAGCACAAACCATGACTATTGAATAAACCTGATAATCTGACTAAGGAATTCTATTTCTAAGGAATAGTGAAATAATTATAAAAAGATAAATGGAGAATAAAGTTTAACAATGTTTTCTAGAAAACAAGAAACATTTTAAGAGCCTCTCAACAGGGGTTTGGTTGATTCAGCTATGGAACAGCTATACAGTGTCTATTTAGTCTTTAAAAATGATGTTCTTGATATACCAAGTGGAGAAAAGAGAAGCTGGCAAAGAAAGATGTAATAAAATATGTATTTTGGAATTTACAAATCTGTATTACTATGAGGGTTGTTTGAACTTTATGGTACCAGTTGAATTATAAGCAATGAGCATGTATTATTATTACAATTAGAACAATCAAAGAAGCCAGGCCAGGCGTGGTGGCTCACACCTGTAGTCCCAGCACTACGGAAGCCTGAGGCAGGCAGATCACTAGAGGTCAGGAGTTCGAGACCAGCCTGGCAAACATGGTGAAACCCCATCTCTACCAAAAATATAAAAATTAGCTGGGCATGGTGACATGCCTGCATCCCAACTACTCGGGAGGCTGATGCAGAAGAATCACTTGAACCTGGGAGGAAGAGGTTGCAGAGAGCCAAGATCATGTCACTGCCCTCTAGCCTGGGTGACAGACTGAGACCAGACCCTGTCCCCTCCTCCAAAAAAAAGAAGCCAATTTAATTTTAGAGAAAAAAAAATTGAGAGGCATGTGAAAACTATACATTAAAATTAACGAATAGAAATAATTATGGTAGAGCAAATCAAAAGGTTGATTTATACATTTTGAGTGTACTGTTAAGTGTAAATTAATAGTAGCAATATGTTAATATATAAAGGATAGAATTTGGCATAGTAATAGCTCCAAGTAATTGTAAATACACCTGCTTTGTTATGTGTTTGAACATTTGTTCAGTTCTATGAACCAGATCCTGAACAAAATTACAGAACAGCATGAGAATATAATTTCTACAATCAAGGAATTTATATTCACAATGGAAATCAAGACATTAAAGCAGGCCGGGCGCGGTGGCTCACGCCTGTAATCCCAGCACTTTGGGAGGCCGAGGTGGGCGGATCACAAGGTCAGGAGATCGAGACCACGGTGAAACCCCGTCTCTACTAAAAATACAAAAACTTAGCCGGGCGCGGTGGCGGGCGCCTGTAGTCCCAGCTACTCAGGAGGCTGAGGAAGGAGAATGGTGTAAACTCAGGAGGCGGAGCTTGCAGTGAGCCGAGATCGTGCCACTGCACTCCAGCCTGGGCGACAGAGCGAGACTCCGTCTCAAAAACCAAAAAAAAAAAGACATTAAAGCAATAGCTGCAAATGTCTACAAAGATGTACATACAAGGATTTGACTGCCACAGTGTACACCAAAAACAGAAACAAAGACTATTATTAATACTCACTGCATATAAAAGATAAGAGAACAGCCACACTACAAAATATTATTCAGGCATTTTTAAAAATGCAGACAACTGATACGGAAACCTCTCCAACACAAGTGAAAAAAAATTCAAACAATTTAACGCCATCCGTTAAAACACATAACCTTGTGTAAATGCACAGAAAGGAGAGTGAAAGATGTACAGTAAATAGTTGACAAGGTTTAGATCTGAGAAGGAGGGTGAGATATAATTGGAAACATTCATGTTTTATGCTTTATTCTCTTGTACTTAAAAACTACATTGTCTAAGTAATAAGACAGACTAGGCCAGGCGCAGTGGCTCACGTCTGTAATCCCAGCACTTTGGGAGGCCGAGGCAGGTGGATCACTTGAGGTCAGAAACTTTGAGACCAGCCTGGCCAATATGGCGAAACCCCACCTCTACTAAAAATACAAAAATTGGCCGGGCGCGGTGGCTCAAGCCTGTAATCCCAGCACTTTGGGAGGCCAACACGGGCGGATCACGAGGTCAGGAGATCGAGACCATACTGGCTAATACGGTGAAACCCCGTCTCTACTAAAAAATACAAAAAAACTAGCCGGGTGAGGTGGCGGGTGCCTGTAGTCCCAACTACTCGGGAGGCTGAGGCAGGAGAATGGCGTAAACCCGGGAGGCGGAGCTTGCAGTGAGCTGAGATCCAGCCACTGCACTCCAGCCTGGGGGACAGAGCGAGACTCCATCTCAAAAAAAAAAAAAAAAAAAAAAAAACAAAAATTAGGCGGGTGTGGTGGCATGTGCCTGAAGTCCCAGCTGCTCAAGAGGCTGAGGCAGGAGAATCACTTGAACCCAGGAGGCGGAGGTTGTGAGCCGAGATGGCGCCACTGCACTCCAGCCTAGGGGACACAGTGAGACCCTGGTCTCCAAAAAAAAAAAAGAAAAGAAAAGAGACTGGGAACTAGACCACATCAGAACACCTCCCTTCACCTTGTATTATCCATTTGACCCTGAGAAATTCACTTAAACTCTGAACTTCCAAGCTAGAGTGCACTGGCACGACCATAGCTCACTGTGGCCTTGAACTCCTAGGCTTAAGTGATCTTCCTGCTTCAGTCTCCTCAGTAGCTAGGACGACATGTGCATGCCACACCGAGTTAATTTTTTTTTTTGTTGAGATGGAATCTTGTTGTGTTGTCCAGGCTGGTAACTCCTGGCCTCAAGTGATCCTGCCCGTGCCAGCTGAACTTCTGTTTTCTCAAGTACTTCAGGATTGCTGTTCAGATCAAGTAAGATGTTTATAAAAGCACTCTGAAGGCAGGCTGTCAACCTAGTCATTTTGCATATTGATTGCAATGGGATATAAGCTCAATGAGGGAGGAACACAGCCTTTCTTGATCATTCTAACAGCCCCAATCAGACAACACTGTTCACCACATAATAGGTACTCAATATTGTGTTATATAATATGACACAATATTATATTACAGCTCAATTATTTGTTCAGTGAAGAACTTATTTCCTTGGCTCATAACTTTACATACTTCTAATGCTTCCATTTTCAAGTGAATTCACAAAAGAGGGCTATCTTTATTAAGTATCAGTGTGTATGAGGAAGTTTCTAGGACAAGTGAAGATAATTTACACAGAAGACATAGAATAGAGGGAAAGAGCCAGAGCAAATGCTTCAAGGGAGAATGCAATATTTCCTATCAGGAAAATAAAGAGGAACAACTTAACTGGAACGAGATGATTTCTACTAGAAGATAAAGGAAAATGATGGGGGGGAAAGAGGATGTAGGATTATACTGGCCCACAGGCCACTAGTTTACAGCCTCTGACTAGATTGTGAAAGAGTCTGAAAATGAGTCAAAAAAATGCAGAATTTATTCTGTAGGAAAAGAATACTTGACTACTTAGGCAGAAATATGACACAATGAAATCCATGTTTCAGAACAATTAACACTAGACAGATTGACTAGAAGAAAGAGACAAAGGGCAAGAGAAGATATTACAAGAACCTAGGAATAAAGCCACTGGGGTCAAATTAGAACAGAAAAGAGAAAGCAGGTGATAGAGGTATATCAGACTGCCGAAGAATTAAAAAACAAACAAACAAACAAACAAACAAAAAACCCCACACACACACAAACCAACAAACCAACAAAACCATTTTAAAAATGTGAAGTGTCTCTGGAATAATGAATCCCATCACACCTTCTTACAAATGTGGAAATCAAGACTCAGATCAACATTTGCCTAAGATCATAAGCTAATGGCAGCAGAGTAAAAATCTCAACAGGTCTTTAATATAGCTCAATATTCTTTCAATAACACAATCACTTTCAACCTACAGGTATTAGCTAAATGGAAATTAAGTGTGGAAAGAAAGAAAAAGTCAGGAGTCTTTTCAGGGTTTCAAGCATTTCAAACATGAGAAAACAATGATGCCACCAAGAGAACTGACTAAATCAAATGGGAAAACTGTTCTATGAGGAAAAACGTCTTGCTCTGGACAAGATGATTTTGAGGAATAACAGGAAATCTAAGTGGCAGCATCTAGTATGATACAGATATATGACTACATTCACTACAGGCTTTCTTTATTCAAGTTTTCCAGGGTGAAAGTTTTACATATTCCTCCCCAGAGTTACAGCTCAAGCATTTTTCCAGAAGACCGTGTAACAAATTACACAAGAACACAGAGTCTGACCTCCATGTTAACAACTATACCTTAGACATGAGTATAGGGTGAAGAGAAATGGGGCACATTGTGCATATATAACGTTGTTGGTTTTCTACCACTTCCCAATTTCTTAACTGCCTCTTTCCACTTGTGTATGTTCCACCTCCAAACCCATTTTTCCCAGAGTAAAGATAAATCATGATATTTTTCTACTTTTTTATAATTTTTTTAAGAACGTAGGAAATATTTTTGTATCCATTTCTGACCCTAGATGTGCAAAGAAAACTAGAAAAAGTTAAAACAAGAGGTCTTGTCGCACAAAGACTATGGTGTACTACCTAACTGGAAAGAGAGAGAAAATGAAACTATATACACAAACGAGATAAATAACACATTTTTTTTCAGTAGTACAGAAAGCAGGTGTTATACTGGGGTTGAGAGGCTAAACTGCTACAGGGTAAGGCAATCACATATAGTAAGCCAGACAGGATTTAAATTTTTAGTGAGAAGAAAGAATATTGCAAGCAGAGGAAAAGAGCGTAAACAAAAATGAGAAGCATGTGAGGGAAAGAAAGGAGTGAGATGACAATAAGCAAATCAGTTTGGTCAAATGAGGGAACCAGCCAGGCACGGTGGCTCACAGCTGCAATCCCAACACTCTGTGAGGCCAAGAGTTCCAGGCTCCAGTGAGCTATAATGACACTATTGCACTTCAGCCCTGCATGACAGAGCAAGATTCTGTCTCCAAAAAAAAAAAAAAAAAAAAAGGAAAAGAAAAAACAACTTACACTATTTATTCATTCAAGGGAGAAGTACCCTGGGTAAGTATTTTAAATTTTTCAGTACAGGTATAAACAACAGAGAACTACCACAAGTTTTGCGTAGGAACAAAATGGCAAGTTGATTCCCACTCAGAAATGACTACCTTCTTCTCCACATTCGGATCTCTTCAAATGTCACTTCATCAAAAATTTTCTCCATTAGGAAACAAGAGTTCTCATATAAAAAATAAAATAAAAATTTTCAGCCAGGCGCAGTGGCTCACACCTGTAATCCCAGCACTTTGGGAGGGGTGGGTCGCTTGAGGTCAGGAATTCAAGAGCAGCCCGGACAACACGGTAAAACCGTGTCTCTACTGAAAATACAAAAATTAGCTGGATGTGGTGGCGCATATCTCTAGTCCCAGCTACTCGGGAGGCTGAGGTAGGAGATCACTTGAGCCCGGGAGGTGGAGGTTGCAGTGAGCTGAGATCGCACCGCTGTACTCCAGCCTGGGAGACAAAGTAAGACTCCGTCTCAAAAAAGAAAGAATTTTATTTTATTTATTTATTTATTTTTATTTTTATTTTTTTTGAGACGGAGTCTCACTCTGTCGCCCAGGCTGGAGTGCAGTGGCCGGATCTCAGCTCACTGCAAGCTCCGCCACCACCCAGGTTTACGCCACTCTCCTGCCTCAGCCTCCCGAGTAGCTGGGGCTACAGGCGCCCGCTACCTCGCCCGGCTAGTTCTTTTTGTATTTTTTAGTAGAGACGGAGTTTCACCGTGTTAGCCAGGATGGTCTTGATCTGTGTTAGCCAGGATGGTCTCGATCTCCTGAACTCGTGATTCGCCCGTCTTGGCCTCCCAAAGTGCTGGGATTACAGGCTTGAGTCACTGCACCCGGCCAAAAGAAAGAATTTTAAAAAGTAAATAAAAATTTTCTCCAACAACCCTGCCAGAGCAGCTCCTTGGCCTTGGCCCCCTCTCCCACCCCATTCCCACTCTGAATTACCAAACTATGCTTTTGTGTCATAACACTCATTACTACCTAAAATCACAGTATTTGTTTTCATATTTGGCTGTGTGCCTCCCACATTACAATGTAAACTCCCACCACTGGAACAGAAACCCAGATCCACATCTGTATTCCCACCACCTACCACAGTACACATAGTAGGTACTCAAGTATTTAAGTGAGTGAATGAATGATTGCTAACTTCCGCCATCAGCAATACCCTCAGAGAGAGAAAAAAATAACAAATTACTTCAATGAGTAATTTGAAGTAATTTGTTAATTTTTATTAGATTTTAAATGTAAAAGCTAATTTACAATTAGTCTTCATTTGTTAAAGTTACAGTCACATGGGTATTTGTTTATGATGCGACTTCAGAAATTACAAAACAAGTACCGTGAATTATCTTTACTTTCTCTATTCAGACCTTATTAATCTGATCCTTCTTGCTCACCCTTTTCTATTTCTTCCTCTGCTTAATTCCAATTATCACTTAAATTTGATCACTCTAAACATTTTTGTAATAAATATAAGGAGAAAAACACAAAAACTTATCTAAACTTAGAAGTTTTACAAGTCACCAGGCGCGGTGGCTCATGCCTGTAATCCCAGCATTTTGGGAGGCTGAGATGGGCGGATCACGAGGTCAGGAGATCGAGACCATCTTGGCTAACACAGTGAAACCCTTTTTCTACTAAAAATTCAAAAAAATAGCCAGGCGTGGTAGCGGACGCCTGTAGTCCCAGCTACTCAGGAGGCTGAGGAGGAGAATGGCGTGAACCTGGGAGGCAGAGCTTACAGTGAGCTGAGATCACACCACTGCACTCCAGCCTGGGCAACAGAGCTAGACTCCGTCTCAAAAAAAAAAAAAAAAAAAAGAGTAACTTTTACAAGTCATATTATCTGAGTAAAATCAACACACATCTTTATTTTTGATCCTGTAAGCCAAAAAAGTTTATGAGACCATTTATTCTCAAAGTGCTTTGGCCAGGCACAGTGGCTCATGCCTATAATTACAGCACTTTGGGAGGCTGAGGTGGGCAGATCACCTGAGGCCAGGAGTCCGAGACCAGCCTGGCCAACATGGTGAAACCGTCTCTACTACAAATACAAAAAACTAGCCGGGCATGGTGGCATATGCCTGTAATCCAGCTACTTGGGAAGCTGAGGCAGGAAAATAGCTTGTACCCAGACGGAGGCGGCTGCAGTGAGCTAAGATTGAGCCATTGCACTCTAGCCTGGGGAACAAGAGCAAAACTCTGTCTCAAAAAAAACAAAAAAAAAAACCAAAAAAAATAATCCTTTAATCCTATGCAGGTTAAAGTAAAACACTAATGAGCTTTTAGAAGTTCCCTTAATGAGTAAGAATCAACTAGAAAGCATGTAGGTCCTGCCTAAAGGTAGAACTCATCACATGTTAAAAAATATTTCCAGTGACAGAGAATTTGTAATTCTTTGTAAATTTGCTTGATGTTTGTGGTTAATCGCCTATATAAACAATATTTTTAGGCTGGGCACAGTGGTTCAGGCCTGTAATCCCAGCACTTTGAGAGGTCGAGGCAGGTGGATTACTTGAGGCCAGGAGTTAAGACCAGCTTGGCCAACATGGCAAAACCCCATCTCTACTAAAACTACAAAAATTAGCCAGGCGTGGTGGTGGGTGCCTGTAAATCCCAGCTACTCAGGAGGCTGAGGCATGAGAATCACTTCAACCTGGGAGGTGGAGGCTGCAGTAAGCCAATATTGTGCCATTGCACTCCAGCCTGGGAGACACAGCAAGACTCTGGTCTCAAAAAAAAATTTATCGGTTTCAAGTTTTCATTTCTTACTATTGTGTTCAATGAACTACATCCTCCAAATGATGCATTTACAACTCCACACTCCCTTTTTCAACAAACAGTTTCAGAGAACACGCTTGTTTCCTTAGAAGTGTTAAAATACAGTTAATAAAACTACTTATCTCTAAAAAACATCTGGAGGGTCCAGGAAATACTAAGAGAATAATTCCTGATTCTTAGCTAATAAGCATTTATTGAGACTCATCGTACAAAGAAATCAACGTGACACTGAAATATATTAACCAGTACTAGACTATGAAAAACAATCGGCTTCAATGACTCCCAGACCTCCTACTTTATTTGAGAATAACTGGTCTTTACTACTCTCTTTAACTTCAAGAGTCATCCTACGGCTGAGTACAGTTGTTCACACCTGTATCCCAGCACGTTTGAGAGGCCCAAGCATGAGGATCCTTCAAGGTTAGGAGTTTGAGAAGAGCCTGGACAACATGGCAAGAGTTTGTCTCTACAAAAATTTAAAAATTAACTGGGCATGGTGGCATGAGCCTGCTGTCCTTGCTACTTGGGAGGCTGAGGCAGGAGGATCACTTGAGCCCCAGAGTTCAAGATGCAGTGGCTACGATTATACCACTGCACTCCAGCCTGGGTGCCCGAGTGAGACTGCTTCTTTAATTAAAAAAAAAAAAAAAAAAAAGGCGTCCTAACTGATAGTTTCAAGACTTTTGAAGATGTACTTCAAAAAAAAAAAAAAAAAAAGCTGCAGGGGGAATATACATGATTATAAATAAAATACAGTAGTCTGTGTGTAAAATATTTCCTGAAGCTGGCTGATGGGTACATGGAAATTCATTAAATAAACATCAACACAACAGTCTGCCATACCCATATGAACATATATCTGTACTTAATCATTAATACAACTAATACACAAAAGTGCTGACAACCCTCAACTAGAAACAAAGACTAAACCAGAACAAGGTATTACTCTACATGGTTTATACATGGTTTATTACTATACACGGGTCACCATGGGGAAAAAAATTACCTACCTCCATAAGCCTGAATTGTACTATTTTAAATAGTATATAAAATGAATGATCTCAGATTATTCAGAACAGAGCCAGATATGGTGGTGTGCATCTACAGTAGTCCCAGCTACTTAGGAGGCTGAATTGGAAGGATCACGTGAGCCCAGGAGTTCAAGGCTGTAGGGCACCATGATTGCTCCTATAAATAGCCACTGCACTCCAGACTGGACAACACAGTGAGACCCCCTAACTCTTAAAAAAATAATTATTATTCAGAATGACAGAAATGGATTATTTCCAAAGGGCGTAAGTACCCCAAGTTGAATATTTCTGAGTATTCTTGTTCCTATTTGCCAAAAATGCTTTAAACGATTAAAGCCTTGGTTTTTAAGGTTTAATAGTAAAATTTTAATTATTCACTGACAATCTTTTAAAGCGCAGTTAACTTTCTGGGCACCAAATGCATTTTTTATTTAGACAGTCTCTAGAAACAGTTAAGAGAATGTATATTTTTGTAATAGACTGAGAACAATAAAATACAGCAAATCTGCTTAAAATAAGAATACAACACACTTCAAATCTAAATTTGGAAATTAGCTGGTTATGGTGGCACAATCCTGTAATCCCAGCTACTTGGGAGGCTAAGGCAGGAGAATCGCTTGAACCTGAGAGGCAGAGGTCGCAGTGAGCTGTGATCTCGCTACTGCACTCCAGCCTGGAGTATATATGAAATATACATCTCATATATATATATATGACTAAATATTAAGCCAATAAACACGGTTAATGCCAAGAACATCAGATCTCCACATTCAGATCTCTTCAAATTTTAATCTTAGTTAAATAATACTTAAACCTTTAAATAATACCAAGGCAGCCCAAAATAAACTATTTATGGGAAAAGATGTAAACAATTTACAGATTGATTTTTCACACTTGCACAGGTAACCACTGGTGTCATATTTTGATAAGAAATCCAGGCCAGGTCAGGTGAGGTGGCTTACGCCTGTAATCCCAGCGCTTTGGGAGGCCAAGGTGGGTGGATTACTTGAGGTCAGGAGTTTGAAACCAGCCCGGCCAACACGGTAAAATCGTCTCTACTAAAAATACAAAAAAAAAAAAAAAAAATTAGCCAGGCATGGTAGCAGGCACCTGTAGCCCCAGCTACTCGGGAGGCTGAGGCAGGAGAATCACTTGAACCTGGGAGGCGGAGGTTGCAGTGAACTGAGATCACGCCACTGCACTCCAGCCTAGGCGACAGAGCAAGACTCTGTCTCAAAAAAAAAAAAAAAAAAAGGAAAAAAAAAAAAGACATCCAGGCCGGGCGTGGTGGCTTGCATCTGTAATCCCAGCCCTTTGGAAGGCCGAGATGGGTGGATCACCTGAGGTCAGGAGTTCCAAGACCAGCCTGGCTAACATGGTGAAACCCTGTTTCTACTTAAAATACAAAAAATTAGCCGGGGCCGGGCGCGGTGGCTCAGGCCTGTAATCCCAGCACTTTGGGAGGCCGAGACGGGCGGATCACGAGGTCAGGAGATCGAGACCATCCTGGCTAACACGGTGAAACCCCGTCTCTACTAAAAAATACAAAAAAACTAGCCGGGCGAGGTGGCGGGCGCCTGTAGTCCCAGCTACTCGGGAGGCTGAGGCAGGAGAATAGCGTAAACCCGGGAGGCGGAGCTTGCAGTGAGCTGAGATCCGGCCACTGCACTCCAGTCTGGGCGACAGAGCGAGACTCCGTCTCAAAAAAAAAAAAAAAAAAAAAAAAAATTAGCCGGGCATGGTGGTGCGCAGCACCTGTAATCCCAGCTACTGGGGAGGCTGAGGCAGGAGAACTGCTTGAGTCCGAGAGGCCGAGGTTGAAGTGAGCCAAAATCCAGCTTGGGCAACAAGAGCAAAACTCTGTCTCAACCAAAAAAAAAAAAAAAAAAAAAAGGAAATCCAATAAAACCAAGATACTCTCCAGCTCCATATCTGTAACCCTTTTGCCATTAATAATTGTTAACTTTTGAAATTCAAAGTTAGTTTTTGAAATAATTTATGTAGCATTCTACTTTTGGGTGGGCAGATCATTCATCTGATACAATAAATAGACCCTGTTCTAGATGCTTTGGATATAGCAGTAAACAATACAATGTCCCCACCCTTATGAACTTACATTCTAGTGGCTGGTTGAGAAAATTTTATGCAAGTCTACTTCTCAGCACTTATTCTGTATTTCCATATTCTCATGGCTTTTGCATATGTACTATCAAAGATACTTCAGGGCCAGGAGTGGTGGATCACACCTGTAATCTCGGCACTTTGGGAGGCCGAGGTGGGCTGATCACCTGAGGTCAGGAGTTTGAGACCAGCCTGGCCAACCAACATGGTGACACCCCATCTCTACTAAAAGTACAAAAATTAGCCAGGCATGGTGGCATGCGCCTGTAATCCCACCTACTTCGGAGAGGAAGGAGAATTGTTTATACCTAGGAGGCGGAGGTTGCAGTGAGCTGAGATCACAACAGTGCACTCCAACCTGGGCAACAAATCAACACTCCTTCTCCAAAACCAAAAAGATACTTCAGCAGTTTTTAAAGTTTGGGTTTGTATGTACCCACGTAGCTGATTTTCAGATTAGGCTTTAAAAGAGAGTCAGGGAAGCAATAAAAAAAGGAGTTTCAAATATAAAAGGTACACCTGGGATAAAACCTGGAACCTACTGGGGCACCATAAAATTCGGCTGGAATATCTGACAACCAATAATCCCATCCAATCACTTCAAATACGCAGATAAATTTTTACTTTAATGACTTTCGGCTGGGCATGGTGCCACATTCCTGTAATCTCAGCACTTTGAGAGGCCTAGGCTGGTGGATCCCTAGAGCCCAGGAGTGTGAGACCAGCCAGGACAACATGGTGAAAGTAAAACTTTGTCTCTACAAAAATAACACAAAAATAAGCCGGGTGTGGCTGGGCTGTTGTTCCAGCTACTTGGGAGACTCAGGCAGGAGAATCACTTGAACTCAGGAGGCAGAGGTTGCAGTGAGCTAAGATAACACCACTGCACTCCAGCCTGGGTGACAGGGAGAGACTGTCTCAATAAATAAATAAATAAGACTGTGACAATATCAAAGTCCTCAATAAAAAATAATATTGACTGTGACAATATCAAAGTCCCTAACCCTATCTGTAAGTATTTTTCAAGATTGGTTCTTTTTAGGAGGCTGAGGCAGGCAGATCACTTGAGGTCAAGAGTTTGAGACCAGCCTGGGCAACATTGTAAAACCCAATCTCTATTAAAAATACAAAAATTAGCCACGGGCGGTGACTCATGCCTGTAATCCCAGCACTTTGGGAGTCCGAGGTAGGCAGATCATGAGGTCAGGAGATTGAGACCATCCTGGCCAACATGGTGAAACTCCAACTCTACTAAAATACAAAAAATACAAAAAATTATCCAGGCCTGGTGGCGTGTGCCTGTAGTCCCAGCTGTTCGGGAGGCTGAGGCAGGGGAATTGCTTGAATCTGGGAGGCTGAGGTTGCAGTGAGCCGAGACTGTGCCATTGTACTCCAGCCTGGTGTCAGAGCAAGACTCCACCTCGAAAAAAAAAATTAGGCCGGGCGCAGTGGCTCATGCCTGTAATCCCAGCACTCTCAGAGGGTGAGGCAGGCAGATCATCTGAGGTCAGCAGTTTGAGACCAGCCTGACCAACATGGTGAAACCCCGTTTCTACGAAAAATACAAAAGTAGGCAGGCATGGTGGCATGTGCCTGTAATCTCAGCCACTTGGGAGGCTGGGGCAGGAAAATCACTTGAACCCAGGAGTGGGAGGTTGCAGTGAGCCGAGATCATACCACTGCACTCCAGCCTGGGCAACAGAGCAAGACTCTGGCTCAAAAAAAAAAAAAAAGATCAGCCGAGCCTAGTGGCACACACCTGTAATCACAGCTACTCGGGAGGCTGAGGCAGGAGACTTGCTTGATCCCAGGAGGCAGAGGTTGCAGTGAGCCAAGATGGCATCACTGCATTCCAGCCTGGGCAAGAGTGTGACCTTGTCTCAATAAAATAAAACAAAATATGTAAAATTCCAGTTGAAACAGAACGAACTAGCCTACTCTCAAATCCTTAGTGCATGAGATGCCTCCAAGGATGTTTCAGAAACATCTGAAAGTCACTGCCCTACGTAACTGAATTACCTAAAAAACTAACAAAAGATTGTTTTAAGTATTTCTAGATTTAAGATTCCTAAATGGTATAGAATACTGTGGTTTTTTTATTGTGAGACACTTAACAGCACAATTTCTCTAAGCCTTAGTTTTCCTCAACTGTAAAATGATGACTTTACACTAGAAGATATGAGGGTCTATCTACGGTAAAGTTACACTATGATGAGATCTATAATAAAATTAGTGGTGCTGATTTCTGAATTTTGAACAGGCATACTATGACAGTATACATTTTCCACGTCCTAAGATCTTAATTTCAAGTTTCTGTTAACATCTTTGCTTTATATTTAAAGCCTACTATAAATTATTCGTCATGTATCTTTTTTCGAGATGACAAGGAACTAGATGGAAATATTTTTTAAAGCTATCAATTTCCTTATCTTTCCTCAGGGAAGATATGTACCAGAAGAAATGTGTTGGGGAAAAAAATGACAACTTGGTTTAGGTTTTTCTGTTTTGCTTAAATCTGAAAGGGCATACTGCCTACAGTGAATTTAGCAGGGAGAAAGTGGGCCAAAATGAGGAAAAGAGAGAGACTACAATATGAAAATATTCTAGAAGAATAGAAAAGTAATCCAAGCTTTTTATTTTTTCTTTTATTTTTTTAAACAGAGTCTCGCTCTTTTGCTCAGGCTGGAGTGCAGTGGCACAATCTCAGCTCACTGCAACCTCCACCTCCAGGGTTCGAGCGATTCTCCTGCCTCAGCCTCCAGAGTAGCTGGAATCACAGGCACCCGCCACCATGCCCGGATAATTTTTTTGTATTTTTAGTAGAGACGGGGTTTCAACACATTAGCCAGGCTGGTCTCGAACTCCTGACCTCAGATGATTCCCCCGGCTCAGCCTCCCAAAGTGCTGGGACTACAGGCATGAGCCACTGCACCTAGCCGCAAGCTTTTGAAGTATAGTAACTTTCTGAGATAAAGAAAATATTCATATTTCTTATAAAAATCATTAAACATATAATTATTTTGATCCTCTGTTCTGTCTTACTTCCTCTGATTAATTTATTATTTATTTATTTATTTTGAGAAAGAGTCTTGCTCTGTCACCCAGGCTAGAGAGCAGTGGTGTGATCTCGGCTTTCTGCAACCTTTACCTCCAGGGTTCAAGTAATACTCCTGCCTCAGCTTCCTAAGTAGCTGGGATTACAGGTGCAGGCCACCACGCCTGGCTGGTTTTTTACATTTTCAGTGGACATGGGGTTTCACCATATTGGTTGGTCAGGCTGGTGTCAAACTCCTGACCTCAAGTGATCGGCCTCCCAAACTGCTGGGATTACAGGCGTGAACTACCACACCCAGCCCTGATTTATTTATTTTAAGAATTAGTTATGCCAGACCAGGCACGGCGGCTCAGGCCCATAATCCCAGCACTTTGGGAGGCTGAGGCAGGTAGACCACCTGAGGTCAGGAGTTCAAAACCACCCTGGCGAACTGGGTGTGGTAGCACACGCCTGTAATCCCAGCTACTCAGGAGGCTGAGGCAGAAATCGCTTGAACCCAGAGGTGGAGGTTGCAGTGAGCCAAGATTGTGCCACTGCACTCCAGCCTGGCCCAACAGAGCGAGTCTCTGTCTCAGGAAAAAAAAAAAAAAAAGCATTAGTTATACTAGAGTAATGAAAGGTAAAACGTTTTACGTGCATTTTCATGAAACTCAATAGCAAAAAATTCCAAACTGTCAGTTATGAAGAGAATTTTTAGAAATCACACTCTCCATTTCTAAGTGCTTGATATAAAGTTCCAACCTCTTTACAATGAAGAAAAGGCTTGGAAATGCATTTCTGGATACTTTTTTCCTTTGTGACAGTCTTACTATGTTGTCCAGGCTACATTTGAAATCCTGAGTTCAGGAAATCTTCCCCACCTCAGCCTCCAAAGTAGCTGGGGCTATAGGTATGTACCACCATGCCTGGCTTTTCTGTATTCTTTTTCTAAATAATCTAAAATACTGGTAAATCATATTCTGCTGCAAGTGACAGATCTTAGACACAAGGTCCAGAAAACTAAAGGGCAACCTTTAGTCATATGATCTTTAGGTACACAACAAAGAAAAAGCATCATAAAGTCAACAGTTAAGGCCAGACACAGTGGCTCCTGCCTGTAATCCTAGTGCTTTGGGAAGCTGAGATGGGAGGACTGCTTGAGTTGTAAACCTTTCAGAATTGAAGCAGAGATTTGAGGACTAGGTAAAGGACATTGTAAGACTCCAAAAGTGTCATACAATGGTGTACTTAAGGACCTGAAAAACTTAACAGCTCACCCTGCGTACAAATAGCTTATAATTACAGAGCTATGACTTGGTAGCAGTCATTCCCTATACAACAAATGCTTTTTGGGACAGAGTGTGATAGTTCACACCTCTTTATGTTCAAGATGCCTATTTCTACTCTGCTGTTCAAATGAAGAATGAAAAACACTTAATTATAACTGTTGATTCTTATTTCCTTTTTTGTTTTTTGTTTGTTTGTTTTGAGGCAGGGTCTCACTCTGTTGCCCAGGGTAGAATGTAGTGGTGTGATCATAGCTCACTTGGAAGTCTTGAATTCCTGAGCTCAAGCAACCCTCCTGTCTCAGCTTCCCAGACAGTTAGGACTTCAGGAAATACCACCATGCCAAGCTAATTTTTTTTTTATTCTTTTTGTAGAGACGGGGCTTCACTATGTTGACCAGACTAGTCTCAAACTCCTGGCCTCAAGTGGTTTTGTTAATGCTGTTCTCAAAATTTATCTCAAGTGGTAATTTAGCCAGTAAATAAAAATTAAAAGTAAATGTTTAAAATAATTTTAACAGTTAAATTTTATACAATATTAAACACGGAGACTCACAGTATACTATAGACAACCATAGATTTTATAGATTTCAGATGCAGTATAGCGCGGTATAAAATAATTATGAAAATGTTAGAAAGTAGACAAGGGAGTTTATTATGGCTGGGTGCTGTGGTTCACGCCTGTAATCCCAGTACTTTGGGAGGCTGAGGCAGGAGGATTACTTGAGGCCAGGAGTTGGAGACAAGCCTGGGTAAAATGGCAAGACCTAGTCTCTACAAAAAATACAAAAATTCGTCGAGCATGGTGGTGCGCGCCTGTAGCTCCAACTACTCAGGAGGTTGAGGTGGGAGAAACTCATGAGCCCAGGAAGTGGAGGCTGCACTGGGCAGTGTTCACAGCCTGGCTGACAGAGTAAGACTCTGTCTCAAAAAAAAAAAAAAGCCAGGCGCGGTAGCTCACGCCTGTAATTCCAGCACTTTGGGAGGCCAAGGCGGACGGATCAAGAGGTCAGGAGTTCAAGACCAGCCTCACCAACATGGTGAAACCCCATCTCTACTAAAAATACAAACGTTAGGGCTGGGCACGGTGGCTCATGCCTGTAATCCCAGCACTTTGGAAGGCCAAGATGGGTGAATCACGAGGTCAGGAGTTCAAGACCAGCCTGGCCAGTATGACGAAACTTCAGCTCTACTAAAAATACAAAAATTAGCTAGGCATGGTGGCAGGTGTCTATAATCCCAGCTACTTGGGAGGCTGAGGCAGGAGAATCGCTTGAACCCAGGAGGCAGAGGCTGCAATAAGCCAAGATCATGCCACTGCACTCCAGCTTGGGTGACAAGAGCAAGACTCCATCTCAAAAAATAAATAAATAAATAAAAATAAAAATACAAAAATTAGCTGGGCATGGTGGCGCACGCCTATAATCCCAGCTACACCGGAGGCTGAGGCAGGAGAATTGCCTGAAGCCAGGCGTTGGAGGTAAGAGTGAGCTGAGATCACACCACTGCACTCCAAGCCTGGGTGACAGAGCGAGACTGTATTAAAAAAAAAAAAGTTTAGAGTTCATTATATGTATTATCTGCCATAGTCCTTCCAAATTCCTGTTCTCAGAAACTGGATTTCTTGCCTTGTAGTATTACACCTTTTTTTTTTTTTTTTTTTTTTTTTTTGAGATGGAGTCTCGCTCTGTCGCCCAGGCTGGAGTGCAGTGGCGCGATCTCAGCTCACTGCAAGTTCCGCCTCCTGGCTTCACACCATTCTTCCGCCTCAGCCTCCCAAGTAGCTGGGACTACAGGTGCCCGCCACCACGCCCAGCTAATTTTTTTTTTTTTTTGTATTTTTAGTAGAGACGGGGTTTCACCGTGTTAGCCAGGATGATCTCAATATCCTGACTTCGTGATCTGCCTGCCTCAGCCTCCCAAAGTGCTAGGATTAAAGGCGCAAGCCACCGCGCCTGGCCAGTATTATACTTTAAAATAAACCTAGGCTCTTTTTTTCCCATTAACATAACAGTTTCAACTCTCTTTCCTACTGGAAAAAGTCAAAGGTGTTTCCTGTTGCATATGCCTTGATACATATCTCTTTGGGGCACGTCCTTAATTTTAACTCTTCCTATCAAAGAAGAAACCACTCATTTGGCTAAGAAACTCATTGCTTCTGAAAAGGCAAGTCAGAAATCTTTCTTCATTTCAGTCATTTCTGGCAAATGAGAACTAAAGCCAGCTCAAGGTTTAGCCCCTACTAGCTCCCCACCAGCATCAGATGCAGATATGAAGGGAAGCTACTTGTAATCATTTCAACCAAATCCAAAAGTCAAAGAATCAAATTCTTTGTTCCATATTCCAACAGGTCCACCTTTATGCAGTTTATCTTCCAAATTAAAACAATGATACTCTAAGATCAACATCTCTGCAGATATAGAATCAAAATTGAGCTTTACATTATTAGCAGGAGCAATATTTTAAGTGATAATACTCCCAAATTAAGCTGTGTGGATATAAGTATTTACTAATATATTTCCCCACTGATTCCACAATATAAGTGTGTAAAAATCTTAACAAAAATATATACTGTACTAGATAAAAGTCTACTGTTTAACAGTAAAAGGAACTACTTTAAAAATAATTTTACTTTTGAACTAAAAGTACAAATGCTATATAACTACCTCTGTATTCCAAATAAAACATGCTTTTAAAAAATTGCTGTAAAGAATGGAAAATATTGTAAAATAAAACGTATCAACCACTTTTGTGAGGAAACCCATTACTGAAGATTTAAGTAATCATCCTGAATAAACAAACAATAAAGGATGCAAATCCCCCCTCACAAGTCAATTCTTTTGACACAGAATTAAAACTTTATCAAGTAGTTCATTACTGCAGCGTATCAGTAATCAAACAATACATTTAGTAAATACATACAGTTCCAGAAAGGACATCATGAGGACAACAGTTGAGAAGGTGACTCTTGCATACTCTGTCATCACTGAATTTGATTCGTTGACGAGTAGTATCTCCTGTAATATAGAAGAGTTAATAACATTCAAGGTTAGACAACTGGAAAGTATTATTCTGAGAGCCCTACTATTACTAGCTTTTTATGTGTGGCTATATACACACATTATAAATCAGCTCAAGAGGGATTAGTTTTTATATACATCCTATAGAAAAACTATTTTAGACAACATGCAGTTGCAGTAAGTGTACTGCATACATAATTCAAATAGTCAAAGTGAGAAAGCAATGCATTCTGTTAAATAGAGTACTTCAGAAAAGCATAGGATTTTAGAGCAGGAATGGACTTTAAAGATTATTGAGTCCAACTCCTTCATACTGCAGATGAGAAAACTGAGGCCCCGAGAGGTTAAGCAACTTGCAGACCCACTAAGAGAGTTTATACTGGTATACAATGTTCCCTTCTTGACACTAAGCATTGATATATTTTTATTTACAGTAATTGAAAAACATAAAAAATAATCTTGCAAACATTGCATACACACTGCGAATCCCCACTGAACCCCAGACGCCATTTCTTCCACTATTTTGTTCCAGCTGAAGTGTCTCCCTTTTGCTGCTGGGAGGAGTTAGAGAGGGTAGAATAACGCGTTTAAGAGCGTACAAACCTGGAAGAAGGACTTACACACCAGTCAAACAAAGGCACATTGCCTAATGAAACGTTAACTTTAATGCGTCCAAAGGTTCCATACCTCCAAGTTTTATGTAGTCTGAGCTTTTCTATGCTGCCAAACTGGGTATATTTAAATTCATTCTGTCTTCATATAACACAATACACCTACCTCCTAAGCAAAAGAAGCATCCAACCTGCTTATCAAATATGGCTATCTACTCAAAACGTTAAAGAATCTAAGAAAAAGAAAGGTAACTAGCTCCAATAACAAAATACAGATGTTAGTTACAATTTTTTTGCTTAGAATCTCTTCGGAAAGACAAAAGAAAAAACTCATAAGGATGTTTCCTTTCTATACCGAATAAGCCCTAAGAAATGTAGGTGTTTTATTTTAGCCTTAAACTGATACACTATTGATGAATGAAAACCTACTGGTGAAATACTGAAGCGAGAACTATTGGTGCCAAAAGAGATATAAATACCTCCGTACTTCACATGATATGCCTGGAGCACTCCAAAAACCTTCGTGTAGGATGTGATTCAATCATTTAGTTTCTGTATTTTCACATGTAAGTAACAAAAAAGATTAAAATTTTACCCCTTTATATGGTCATATACTAAAGAGCTTAACTTAAATTCAACTAAATACTATCATTTTTAGATGGGGTAAGATTTTGTTCAAATTGTTTTAACTTGGTTAAAGATATTTTCAAAACATTCTAATTTGCAACCAGGGTATATAAAATTTTAACAACAGTAATTTATAGTTAAAACGATGGCTTCAGAGCAGTTCAACAATAGGTTTTCTAGAAGCTCGTCTCTAGTAGGTTATTTTTGACACAATTTGGAATATTCAGTTTAGTGTTTACGCCTGCTACTATAATGAAAGTTATTTTGATGGTCCTTTTTCCTTTTAAACACAACTGCTTTTGTTCCACATTCATTAACACATCTGAAAAGTTAGCGATAACTCACGGCTTGGCGAATGCGGGGCCTTTCTGACACTCCCTTGCAGATTGAGGTAGGCAGGCATAGATACATTGAACCTTTACAAATAAAACAAGGGGCCAGATTGTTCATTTTGTATAGAATAAACTCTGCCAGCAATTTCAATACAGCATCTAGAAGTACATGTTGACTGTAAAGATTCTTTTATATAAAAACAAAAGTGAACAAAATCAGGGTGTTTCATTTTTAAAATACTGACTTAACAAGCATAACCCCAGATAATTGTTTGACTGACTACAGGTAAAAGTCCAAAGCTGGAGCTCTGGACAATGTCTTTGAACCAAGTGGGGTTTTAAAAAATTATGTCTTTAAAAAGTATGTTTCATCAAGACTTTGGTGAGGACCTCAAGCTCATGTTAGAATGGTACTATGATAAGCTCATATCAGAATGTCAGTGCTATTTAATTACAGGCGTTTTGCTTCCTATCATTTAAGAAAAATATTTCATTTTAAATCTGTACCCTAATTATATTAAGGAATTTTAAAATGATAAAATTTTAAAGTTGAAACAAAAAAACAAAACAAAACAAAAAACCCCTTATGTATCTATTAGTTTTCCTGCTAAAAGTATCTAAATGTTTTGGTAAAGCAACAGCAGAATCATTTCAGTGCTCTGTTAAACTAATGGCTCAGGCCTTAGAATAAAATCAGTATTCATGAAGTTTACTAATCAAACATTTCATCAACTAGAGTAACTGATTTCTGCTTAACAACTTACATTCAAATATTAAGTTAATTGTGCCCTGAAGACACAGCTATCAGTTAAAATATGAACAATTCCTAATAGGAATATAGCAAACCAGCAAGTATCCCTAGTGAGTTTTTTCGTGTTTTTTAAAATTATTATGGATACATAGTAATTGTACATATTTTCCCTGGTGAGCTTTTAAAATCAGAATCTGTTTCTATAAATGCCAAAAAGCATTTTAAAATAACTTCTCACTGCAAATGAATGGGTGCTCCATAAATATTTGATAACTGTAGCAAACACAACAAATACAGCTATCAAACAGCAGCCATTATAGAAATCTTTAAAACAATGATATAATAAAATGCTTAATAATTTGAGATACAGAAATACTCTGAGAGGGAATAGCAACTGACTGTTTATTGATATTTTTAAAGTTCTGCTTAGGGGACTTTAATAAAGGTTGACATTTTAAAACAATCTGGCTGCATAACCATGCAGTACTTAACAAATTTATTTGGGCTTATTCCATGGAAGTACAATTCAGCTAAATCAACAATGATTTTTAAAAGAAAAATGCTGGTATAATTTGGTTTCTGTCAAGATATCTGGCCCAAACCATGTTTTTCGTAAGAAACTAGGTAAAACAGCGCCTACTTTATAAAAAGAAGAAGAAAGAACTGCAAATAGGAACCAAATCACCTTATAATAAAAGAAATTATTTTCAATTTAGTGTGTTTTATCTTTGGGTTTTGTGGGCATAAAGTCATATAAAAATAACCTAAATTATGGGGGGAAAAAAGTATCCTGTCACACTGACATTGGATCCAAATCACAGAATCAAACCTATCAGTGACCACATCTGCTGTGCTAGGCAATGGAATTACAAAGGGGCATATAAGACAAGCTCTCTCCCCACAAGGAGCCAATTATTTTGCTAAAGAGATAGGACATACCAATTTTTAAAATTTTTTAAATTTTTTTGTAGAGACAGGGTCTCACTACGTTGCCCAGACTGATCTCCAACTCCTGGACTCAAATGACCCTCCCTCCTCGGCCTCCCAACATGCTGGGATTACAGGCAGGAGCCACTGCACCCAGCCGAGGATATATTAATGGAGTAATAAGTTATAATACAAGATAACATGATCCAAGTATCAAATGTATGTTTCAATTAGGTAGTACTTCAGGAATTCTTAGACTAAAATTACCACCAAGAATGGAGATATTGGGAAAAGCTTCATGCAGTAAGTAGCCAAAATTCGAAGGAAAGACAGGACTTAGATCAAAGGAAAGCAGAAAAACAAGCACTACAACCTGGAGTAATAGCTTTGACAAAGCTTATAGAAACAAGGTTTGGGGGGACAGTCCTAAGTAAACCGTATTTGGCTTTGGCAAATGGCTTCATGTAGAAGAATTGCAGAGTTGGGATCAGAACACTTTTTGAGTAACATTTGATTTCTTACAATTTTCATTTTTTAATCCAAATTTTTATTGTATAAAGTAAAAAAATAAAATAAAATAATATAATGGAAGAGAAATCAGACGAAGTTACTTCTGTCAACAACAAAAAATATCCCACCTATAAAACCATGGAGATCTCTCTGTCCTATAACCTCTACAATAGTTCATTAGGCCTTGTACATAACTACACAGCCAAGTTTTTAGAATTAGAAACTGGATTTAGAACTCTAGCAAGTGTTTTTCATTTTAATAGAAACATCAACTTTTCTAATAATTCCTATTTCTACCAAATTCTCTACCAAGCAACAACTCTCTTATCTCCCTCTTTTGTTCAACCCCTTCATGAGTTTCATGAATTATAATCTTTGAGAACACCTGAGTCACAAGTACACAATAAAAATGAGGATGCATATTATTCATCTCCAGGTCTGTCACCAATGTATCAGAACCTAAGGTGGTACTGAGGCAGTCAGTTCCATTCAGGGAATATGGACAGGTCACTTTAAAAAGAGGCCTCCTCTCTAAATTTGACTCAAATACTGCTATTCTCAAAATCCCCTTCCAAGTATGTCAGGAGGGAAAAAAATAAGCCCACTGTAATTCCCAACACTTCCATTCTATGGTCCTGCCTTTTCTGAAACTTAATATATTAACACTTAAATTTTATTAGTAACATTACAACCTTAGCCTAGGTAGTATCCGACATGATTTTATACGTTGCATGCTATCTTCCCAATATCCACCCCCTCCCCCCAGTACTACCCACCCTCTCCCTCCCGTACAAACAAGAAACCAAATCAACTTTCATAGATTTAGGTGCTATTTTAAAAACATCAAAATTTTACTTTACCCATTCTCTCCGATGCTCCCTGTATTTTTTTAAGCTGTGAGTGGATGACCATGCTATGTGATCAACAACTGTGAAGGCTAAGCAAAAGTGAACTGAGTTTAGTATTGTAATTTCAAAAGAACCTTAAAGTTTGTAATATTTGACATATTTAATGGTATGCAGAATCCTATTTTACTGTACATTATCAGGCATTCATGGCAAGCAATTTATAAAAACAATCAGTATTTATTTTGCACAGAATTAGCTTAGAGCTTAGCTTAGGAAAAACAAAGAGGGAGGAGAAAATGCAACAGCATACAAAGCAATGGAGACACTCCCATGTCTATAAATGGGGGCAGGGGAAGGGAAGCCCTCCCACATTCTCTAGTGTGGCAACTGAAGCCCTCCCCACAGGTACACTAGTTAAGGGTCACGTGTCACAGTGGGCTTGGGACAGGACAGTTTCCTTCCCTCTGAAATAAGATCCATAACCCTTCAGTGAAAGGAAAGCTAGAGCTCAAGAGGTGTACAACCAAAAGCTTAAAGCTTGTTTTTCTGACCCCTTGAATCCCTAAATGCAGAGAAATGTTCCTCCCTCTTTTTCCCTCTAATTTCCTCCCTCCATTTCTTCCAACATAAGCTGCTGAGTTCACATATAATAATGTGGGAACTGTACAAAGATCCACGGCCAATTTCTAGTCTAGCCCAGGGCAGGAAGAGATCTAAAGCAGTGCACAAGTAAAACCTTGTGTCACTGGGCACGGTGGCTCATGTCTGTAATCCCAGCACTTTGGGTGGCCAAGGCAGGCAGATCACCTGAGGTCAGGAGTTCAAGGCTAGCCTGGCTAACATGGTGAAACCCCGTTGCTACTAAAAATATAAAAATTAGCTGGGTGTAGTGGCACATGTCTGTAATATCAGCTACTCAAGAAGCTGAGATGGGAGAATCACTTGAACCTGGGAATTGGAGGTTGCAGTGAGCTGAGAGTGCCAGTGCACTCCAGCCTGGCCCACAGAGCAAGGCTCTCTCTCTGAAAACAAGCAAACAAAAAACCCTTGTGTCTTCATGTGGAATCAAAGTAAAAGCAATGACTACTGCTGCACAGTAACTATTATACTAAGGAGCCAATCTGATCATTTTTACACCTTCCTCAAACTTTCTCACCCACTCTACCAAATTCTCCCACCTACCTTTGTTGTTCCTTTAGAATTCAGCTTAAAATCCACCTATACAAATCCTTTTGTAATTAACCTTTTAAAAAAACATTACTCCCTTACTACATGTTCCCTTGTTCATACATACACTCAGTTTAACTCACTGTATATTTAAACAGTCCAAAGTATAGGGTTCATTTTACAAAAGGACTCATCACCATGTCTTAACATAATAATACAGATGCTTTGAAAACATTTAATATGTCTTGATCTATGTAAAACTTTCCAGGCATATATTTATTACATAAGGGAAGAAAGATTACTATGCCAAAGATGGCAATGGGAAAAAACAATTATGACAGTCTGCCTTCCAAATGTGACATCAAGTAATCTCTAATAAAACAAAGCAGCTTTCCTTTCCTCCAGAAAATGCAAACACAAGGGTGCCATACAGCTCAGAAAAGCTATCCTTCTTAATCTTCTGGTTCATATGGTCCCACAAGTTTATAATCAGAAATAAGTACTAGTATCACCCCCCACCATAATCCCCACGACAAGCCGAACATTTTAAAAATGCAATGCCCATTATAGAAGAAATTTCCAGAACAAGTTCATTCTTGCTGGATAAGATCAAAGATTAATAACATTTTTAAAATGTTAAAAATCTGGCCCACTTGTCTGTGAAAAATCCGTATCACAAGATTATAAAGAATGAGACTGGGAAACAGCCTTGATAGTAGAAGAAAAAGCTCGTAGGATCTTTTGAAGCTAACCAGAATAGTGATGATGAAAATGTGAGAACAGGAATACTAAAGAATCTCCATTCCAAGGGCTCTATTCCATGCCCTGCACCTATCTTCTCTCACTGTATTAATATAAGCAAAAGGTCTTGGCAGCTGGCAGGGATCAATGACATCATGTTTTGGGGGGTACCTGCTTTAGGAAATCTATCAGCTTATTTCTCTTCCTAAATTTACAAGAGACACCAGAAAAGCCTGAATAGTTACTTTAAGTCCTAAAATGGGTTATAAAGAATTTAAGATACATGGCATAAAAAGTTGCAGCCTGCTAAATTTTTTATGTTGATACTTACTTGCAGAGCTGCAATTCTGATATAGTAACAACTGCACTCTGGATAGCTGGTGCCTTCCTATCATCCAGAACTTTCTATATACAAAATTAGAAGTAATGAAAGCTATCTTTTGGCTACCAAGCAATAGTTGAAAAGATTCAAAGAAAAAGTGACCGGCTGATTTATCTATTAAAAAAGACAAGTGGCCGGGCGCGGTGGCTCAAGCCTGTAATCCCAGCACTTTGGGAGGCCGAGACGGGCGGATCACAAGGTCAGGAGATCAAGACCATCCTGGCTAACATGGTGAAACCCCATCTCTACTAAAAATACAAAAAAAAAAAAAAAAACTAGCCGGGCGAGGTGGCGGGCGCCTGTAGTCCCAGCTACTCGGGAGGCTGAGGCAGGAGAATGGCGTAAACCCGGGAGGCGGAGCTTGCAGTGAGCTGAGATCCGGCCACTGCACTCTAGCCTGGGCGACAGAGCGAGACTCCGTCTCAAATAAATAAATAAATAAATAAATAAAAAAGACAAGTTCTCATGAGCTGGTGATAGTTACAGAAGCCAACCAGAGCCTCCCCAAATCTAAAAGAAAAGAAATAAAAAAGAAAAAAAAAGATGAGGATATCAAAGGACAGAGGTGACAGACAACCCAATGATAAAGGAAGAAGTTAAAATGAAAAACAGATTGCCATGAAGGAGACGTGCGCCTTAAAACTAAACAGAGCAGAAATACCGCGTCACAGTGAATATACAACAAATTTACGAAAAGGGTTGCCTCTGGGGAAAGGACTGAGACTGTGAAGGGGACCACAAAAGACTTTATTTGTAATGCTTTATCCACTTCTTCCTAGTTTTTGTTGTTTTTTTTTTTGTCTTTGAGATGGTGTCTCACTTTGTCGCCCAGGCTGGAGTACACTGGCACCGTGTCGGCTCACTGCAACTTCCGTCTCCTGGGTTCAAACAATTCTCCTGCCTCAGCCTTCCAGGTGGCTGGGATTACAGGCACCCACCACCATATCCAGCTAATTTTTATATTTTTAGTAGAGACGGGGTTTCACCACCTTGGCCAGGCCGGTCTTGAACTCCTGACCTCAGGTGATCCACCTGCCTTGGCCTCCCAAAGTGCTGGGATTACAGGCGTGAGCCACAATGCCCGGCCACTTTATCCACTTTTTTAAATTTGACAGAAATATGCAAAATAACATTTGTTCAATCATATAGATGCTTGTTTGACCTTTGTACTTTTTAAAACATTTTTTTCAAATGCAGACACCTATCATAGAACTTATTACTTAAAAATAAACATTCAAGTGTAATTATTCATTCCCAATAGATTTTCAGTCAAAAGATGACAGAAGCAAATTATGTCTATAATCTCTAAGAAAAGGAAACAAAGATATAACTAAAGCAACTCAGCAACCTGGGGACACTATGCAAAGTTAAGAATCTATTGCTATAAATAATTACTATAGGCCGGGTGTGGTGGCTCAAGCCTGTAATCCCAGCACTTTGGGAGGCCGAGACGGGCGGATCACGAGGTCAGGAGATCGAGACCATCCTGGCTAAAACGGTGAAACCCCGTCTCTACTAAAAAAAATACAAAAAAAAAAAAAACTAGCCGGGTGAGGCGGCAGGCGCCTGTAGTCCCAGCTACTCGGGAGGCTGAGGCAGGAGAATGGCCTGAACCCGGGAGGCGGAGCTTGCAGTGAGCTGAGATCCGGCCACTGTACTCCAGCCTGGGCAACAGAGCAAGACTCCGTCTCAAAAAAATAAATAAATAAATAAATAATTAATTACTATACCCTAAAGCACACCAACCAATACATATATAGAACACCATGTGCAGGGAAGCATTCCCTCTAACACCATGGAGTAAATTAAATTGTAACAGGACTTTTTCAAATACTCATACATGGTGTCCAGACTCAGGTGAATCGACTGCTTAGTCCTAGCAACATGCCCTGCCGCTCTGCTTCCATCCGTAATGCAGACTCACAGCCACTTCCCCTAGCATTTCTATCAGGCCTCTCTTTGATAAGCAGCTTCTCCCAGTCAGGCACCTTTTCACATTCCCATTGTGGAACCAGTTGGTGAAATCCTGCAGAACCATTGACCCCCGAGGACCAAAGCACTAAAGGAGAGGTGAGAAATCGAGCTAAATGAGGTAATGTCACCCTGGAGGTCTAGCTGGACCTCTCTAGAGATCTCCTAGATCTCTCTGTCTCACAGGCTTGTATCTCTGTCCAGTCATTTCTGCTTACTGGCTTGGGTATATATATATAGTTCAAACAGCTTCCCTTTCACATGAATACTCTCTGGAACAGTAATTTCCAAAGTATGAGATCTGCACAGAAGATGACTTTAAGTGTTACATGATTTTGCCAACATGACGTTTAAATACCACTCACTTAGAAAATTATTAATCACAAGAAAAAAAGTTCCCATTTTGCAACAGTACTTGTTTAATAAATTTAACAACTTCTAATTTTTAGCACAGGGACCCTAAGTGTCAAGAGTCTAGTTAACAAAACACAATAATTACTATACTTTAGGGTATAGTAATTATTTTGTTTTCATTGTATTTATTTTTATGGTGGTATAAACTTTCATTTTAAAATTAACTTAAAATTTTTAGAAAGTGAGTTGACATAAAGGAAAACATTAAATAAATAGAAAACAGTAAAAAATAATAAAGGCAAGGCCAGGCATGGTGGCTCACACCTGTAATCCTAGCACTTTGGGAGGCCAAAGCAGGTATATCACTTGAGGTCAGGAGTTTGAGACCAGCCTGGCCAACATGGCGAAACCTCATCTCTACTAAAAATACAAAAATTGGCAGGGCGTAATCTCAGCTACTCGGGAAGCTAAGGTAATCGCCTGAACCCGAGAGGTGGAGGTTGCAGTGAGCCAAGATCAGGCTGTTGCAGTGAGCCAAGATCAGGCTACTGCACTTCATGCCTGGGTGACAGAGACTCTGTCTCAAAATAATAAATAAAAATAAATAATAATAATAAAGGCAATAAGTGTGACAAACATTTGGGAAACATTTATCTAGAAGAAGGTTTCTCAAACTTTTAATGTGTATCAATCACCTGGAAGGTTTCTAAAAACATAGATTACCGGGGCCTATTTCCAGAATTTCTGACTCAGTAGGTGGATCCAAGAATTTGCATTTCTAACAATACAAGGTGATGCTGAGGTGATGCTGAATTGCTGGTCCAAGGACCACACTTTGAGAATAACTAAACCAGAACAGTGACCAACAAGCTTTTTGTTAAAGAGTCAAATGGTAAATGTTTCAGGTTTGCAGGCCATATGACTCTGTTGCAACCATTCAACTCTGTTGTCATAAGCCAAAGCAGCCACAGACAATATGTATATGAATCGGCATGGTTGTGTTCCAGTAACACTTTATTTACCAAAAGCAGGAGGCCATAGTGCCAGTCCCTGATCTAAAACATACCCTCAAGTAACTTTTAGTTAAACTATTAAAGTTACTTTAAGAGAAGAGTCTACCGTTTAAATAGCAGGGCAGAATACAGAAAAGAACAGCCAGGTAATTACTATAGATACTATCCAATAATTATCAATTAACTCTTAAAAGAAAAAACTGGGGTCTGCAGAAATCTAAGGTATTAAGAAGATTAAAAACAAAAACCATTTACCATATTCAGGAGACAAGATTCAGCAAGGGCAGCTGGTTAAATTCCTTTCATGTTGAGTCAAGTAAGTCAAACATCAGTTGTACATGGTTCACAACTACATTGGAACATATGGGTCAATACTGAGTGCTTTTTGGAAAAGAAGTTTTAAAGATTCTTTTCTATGCTAATAGAAAAATATGACATTCAGTTGAATGGACTTCATGTTACTTTCTGACGGCTTTGACTTCTCAAAGTCCTAAGTTATTTAGTTCAAACAAAAACATGGAGCTGCAGATGATTTCAGAGTTTTTACAAATTACTTTTCTCTATATCCTCAATAATCTTGCAAAACTGATCTATGTTAGCCCTGCCTCCCAATATCTACTCTAGCTGCTGCGAGTGCATGAGAACCTAAACAAAAAGGAAACAGAATAGCTTTTCTGCAAGTTCTGAATTCACAAGATTCCAGTCAGAAACTTACCCTCATTTACTCCCTCATTCTTTTTCCAGCAAGATGTTCCAACTTCATCTTCTTATAGTTTCTTAGTAGACTGATTAAGTTATGTCAAACTGCTTGTTTCCTCAAGAACTCTACATAGTAACAGCAGCAGGCTTAAGGATTCAGTCCTTTTCAAGCATTTTTCTGGAATTCCATCTTTGGGGAGTACCTGCCTCCTTTAACTAGTCTTGCCCACTTACTGACCTTTAGTTTTAAACCTGTCTTCTCAATCCTCCTGCTTGCTGAACTCACAGCAACTTTAAGCTTCAATGCGTTGTATGAACCACCTGTTACTGAAGAGTACCTGATTCACTAAACCTGACCTTGATCCATGACACCTCATGGCCATTGAATTCCTATTGCCCATCTTGAACATGTAGAACACTACCGTCTATCCTTATATGACAACATCCAACCTAAACGAAAATAAAGAATTTACTTGCTCCTTATAGAACTGATGCAGAAATAGACAAAATGATTTTTCTTTGTTTTGCTTATATTTACCTGAAGTAAAAGAATGTCTCAGAAGCATATGCTTACTTGAGGAGAGCTAAACAACTGTAGAGAATCCAGGAACGATGCAATGTTATATGAAGTGATACTTTTATTGTTTTCTGGGCTGCTGTGTAGATAGAAATATTATTCAGAGTTCAAAATGCAAAATGAGGAAAATTTTTCTTTTTTCATTGATTCACTATGCAGGTGCTTTCAGTGTTTTGGATATGCCTGAAACTCTGATAAAGTTAAACAGTTAACTGAAACTCAGAGAAACTACTGTTTAATCCTATAGAATTCCTTATATTAAAGAATTTACAAGCTCTAGACTAAGAAATATCCTGTTGTTATTTCAAAAACGTCTGCTTATACATTAAAGGCTCCGCCTCCTTCACTTAAAATGAACAATCCAAGTGGAATAAAAGAATGGCTTATAACTCACCAAAAAATGAATATGGTTCATTATGTTAATGAGAAAAAAATTAAGAGAAAATGTTTTCAATGTTGATGAAAAGTCAAGGAACACAGATTACAGTAAAGATGATTTTATAAATAAAATCCATTAAAGAACGCACTACTTCAAACTTTGGTTTCGTAATTTTGCAGAAAGGCACAAATGTCATACTATCCTACAGATTATACGGGTATGTATTACTAATCTTACATTAGCAACAGGTAAATGGCTTTCCTAACTGTATTTTCCTGGGTATGAGATGAGTGTGAGTATCCTTTCAGTTTTATATCCCACAAACTATAACTACTGTACAACTGATCAGCAAAAATATTACGATTAATGTATTAACTGAGGAAGTATATCCTACAATTTAGAAAGATTACCTACAATTTAGAAAGATTAACATTTAAAATAGTTAAAATTATTGAAAGTTTTAACTTGCCCAAAACAGTCCCTAACCATAAGGGACAACTAATGATGCTATAAAATTCTATCTAACGTTCCTAGTCTACTTGTTGTTTTGGAGGGCAGGCTGCCACTCCTGGCCTATTTTAATCTTTCAAAGGTGGTCTCTGCTCCCATTTAAAGGTAAAAGCAATTAAGAGATACAGAACCCTCAGAATTACCTTCTGTAACTTACCCAATTTCTAAGCTTAAAATGTAATCTAGGCTGGGAGTGGTGGATCACCTGAGGTCAGGAGTTCGAGACCAGCCTGGCCAACGTGGAGAAACCCCGTCTCTACTAAAAATACAAAAATTAGCCAGCCATGGTGGCGGCCACCTGTAATCCCAGCTACTCGGGAGGCTGAGGCAGGAGAATCACTCGAACCCAGGAGGTGGAGGTTGCAGCAGTGAGCTGAGATTGTGCCACTACATTTCAGCCTGGGCGACAGAGACCCTGTCTCAAAAAAAAAACAAAAAAACAAAAAAACAAACAAACAAAAAAATGTAATCTAAATCCACAGCCTCAATTTTATTTAATTCTTATTGCATGCATCTTCCTAGACTTTGCTGGGATCAAGACCAGAGACTTCTGACCAAACCATATTCGTTGGCAAAGGGGCTTTAGCTAAGGAACATCCTTGCAATTAATCCAACTGAGCAAAAATGATCCTAGTCTGTGTGAGGGGAATGGGTTCTTCCAATCGTCACACAGACAATTCTCAAACTGTTTCTTGGATTTTCCTGTGCACCTCTTCCCTGCTTTCAAATAGAATGAATATGTTTAGGGAAAACAAATTATCCCTCTCCCCCGTGCTAATACTAACAACTAAAACAGAAAGATATTTATAAAACGTAATGAAGCATAAATAAGATAAAATAAGATACCAGTAATTACTATCTACTTACAGCTCCTCCTTTCTAAAAAAAACTTAAAATATATTTATTTTTTAACATTTCTGAGTATAACATAGGAAATTATTTGGTTTCCCATATAACAAATTACAGATTTAACTTGAGGCAAAAAAGGTTAAGTAAGTGACTTACCCAAGGTTACAATTAGAGGTACAGCTGGGGCTAGAAACCAGGTCTCCTGAGTCTCAGCCCAGTGCTCTTTTCCTTAGCCCATGATGCCTTATCAGAAAAATCCAAATACAGTCAGACCCCCAGTTATATGGGTATGAGTTACACTGATTCACATATACAAACTTTATATAGTGTGACCAATGTTTCAACTCACGCGGTACCCTGCTTCCATTTATGCAGTATGCCAGGCATCGGCACGATTTTCAGTGGCACACAGGCGGTTGCCACCACCAGGGCCCTAGGCAAAATTGCAAAGAAGGCAGAGTTTGTCTTTGGCCCTCCCACTTCCCTTATGCATTCCTCTCCCACCTCCTGGCAGTCCCCCTGCCCAGCCTCCCGGCACCATCATGCTGCCCTCAGATCGTCTAAAGCCCCCAACTTCCACCACTCACCCAGGAATGCCCTTTCTTGAAGTGCCCAGTGATCCAAAATTACCTCTCCAATTCCCTGCTAACAAAATTCCTACTCCTAAGGATTCCAGTGAAGTTTAGGTAATCTAAATGATTAACTGCTTTATGTAATTCAAGTTAAGGTATATTTAACTAACAGACTTAAATCTCAAATGAATTTTAAAAGGAACTAATTAAAAACTGTTGGGAAGGGGAGGAGGAAGAAACCTTGAGGGGGTGAGGAGGTAATGTTTTCCCAAAGCCCCAGGACTCTGTGCCACTTCAGATTCCTTCACAGACAGGACACTAAGGGCTGAGGGGGTCACTGCCACCTTGAACCCCACTACCAAAAAAGAGAGTAGCTGCTATATAGTCTCTGGAATTTTTTTTTTAAAAAAGGACAGAGTTGCCTTAAATACCCTCCTACCTACCTTTTCCATCTCTCTCCCACCTCCTGGATCCCCATTTCCACCTCTTAGTGCCAAAGACACCCAACAGCGTTCCCATAAGCTGTTTGTGTGTCCAATACAAGGCTTCCCATTAAATGGTTTCAAATTACATGGTGTTATTCAGGGGACGTTTCCATGTTCCCCTATCCCTGGGTAACTTGAAGTTGACTGTACGCTAAAAAAGAACAATCCTAATTATTAAAAGTCCTGAATCATAAAATGATATATATAAACTCATTAAATGGTAAGAAAAAAAAAGTTCTGATTCTTACTTTGCATATATAGGATTTTGATATCTAAAAAAAACTCCACTCAATTATTTTTCCTTGAAAGTAGAATACTTTTTACTTCTGACCCAATACAACAGTGAAAATCCAGTCATTTCAGCTAAACAACACTGTGGACTCGTAAATATGAGTTCAATCATAAATCCTCTAAGTCTGAAGATCAAAAAAAAAAAATCCAGTAACAGACACATAAAAAAATACACAAAGTGGATTTTAAGAAATCCATGTTTCTGCTGACTACACACACAGAAATATATATATTTAAATTTAGCTTTGCAATACTAGACGGGCTGCCTAATTCAGAAACTTATCAGGAGATGGTTTACCTTGATTCAACTACCCTCCCAGCAAAACTAAGAAATCCAATCCATGAAGAAGATCCCAAAAATGGTATCCATCAAGGATTAAAAGGATCATGTAAAGCAAGTCTTAAATAATTTCTTTAATTTTATTACACAGATTATTCTGTTAGCTAGGATCCAATGAAGCCCGTTCCCAATACCCTCTCTCATGTTGGAAAAGGAGGAATGTTAAGACATGCTGCAGTGATAAAGCAACCATTCTTATTTAAACGTGAGAAATGGTAACAGTTAAGTTTCTCCAGTGGCATTTTTAAGTTAATGTTAACTTTCCATACAAAACTAATTTCCTTCACAATCTTTCCTCTCTACACAACAAGTAGGTTTGCCATCTATACCTATTTGTCCATATGTTCTACAAAGAAAAGTTCCCAATATGGGTTTTTATTAAAACTGAAAATGTGAACACTGAAAAGCCACTCTACGCGCTGCTGAAAGATTTGAATGCAATGAAGTTTTTAAAATCTACTCATATTTTGCTGTAAAGCACTCATGTAAATTAAAAGAGTAACTTAAAAACTAAATTTAAGATGTGCCTTTTCTCTTAAATCAATACACTTAAATAACTTGTCAAGAAAAAAAGCATTTCCTAAGTGGCTAAGAAACTATCTGCCTCAACAAACAACACATAAAAACTACCAAAGATTTTGCTGTGTTAAGAAAGTAATGAACTAGACCTTTCCTACATATTTAAATGGATTTAAGTTGAATTTGAGAGTACATTACTAATTATCATCACCAAAAAAGCAATAGCATTTCATCATTTTATTCAGATATTCTCTTTATGACAAAGGATAATCCAGCAATCAAGGGCTTTCTATACAGAATCTAAACTAAGCGCCTGAAAGGATCTTTGTTCTCCTCAATTCTACTTCACTGGGTACCAAATTTTCAAAATCGTTCTATTTGGGGCACATGCAAGATTTGTCAATATTTACTGAACAAAGCCTCTATTAAATTGTCTAACAAAATGGAGGTCTCTCGGAAAAACAGGCCATAACATGTTCCTTCTCACAAAATGGGGCCAAACACACCCACTTAAGAAACCATGGTTTGGGTCAGATTTTCCATAAAAATGGTTGTTTCTGTGGGGCTCGAGGGTGCATCTCTGGGACTGGGTTAGTAATAAAGGTTTCCTCCTGACCCAGGAAGAGGAGGAGGGGGAAGCTTCTCTCTAGGTACTCTGGAGGACGGCGGCGAGGGATGATCCCAAAGCTCTGGGTTAAGGAATCAGATCGGGGGTGGAGGCCTTAGCCGTCCGCAGGTACCTAACCAGCGACAAAACTGGCCCCCCACTACGCAAGAGAGACGCGGGCTCTCCCGTCCCAGCCAAGTCAACATTAAAAGCACAAACTCTCCTTTCTGCCTCCAGGCCCCGCCTCACCCCATTGGCAGCAGTTCCCGCCAATCCGCATGGTCACCGCCCCCCATGCCCGCCTGCCAAGCCCTGATTGGATGGGACGGGGGCCGGGGACCTCGTGTTACCAATCTGGGAGCCCCTTACTCAGCCACACGCGCGCGCCCAGGTGCGCCCTCAGAACCCCTTCCCTTCGCCGTCCCTGTCCCCTCCCCCACCCCCAGGGCCCTGGCAGAGACTTACCGTCCCGGGAGGTGCCCATCAACTGGTCCAGCATCGCGCGCATCTGGGCCTGCGCCGACATGGCGGCGGCGTAGCGGGCGGGCGGGCGGACGGGCGGGGGTGGGGCGCAGACCGGGCCCTTTTGGGCGGGGGAATAAGGGGAAGGGATGGGGGAAGGTGCGCTGCTGTCTCGGTGGCCGCCGCCGCCTCGAGGCGTGCGGAAAGGGAGCCGGAGGGGTTGCGAGAGAGTCCGGACTGCGCTCCTCACGACGACGTGTACGTGGAAGACGACAGCCCCCGACAGCGACCCTCGTGCCCTCACTCTCCGTCCGGTTCTTGGGACAGAAGCGACACGGGCCAAGCGAGCTCTCGCCTTCAACACCGCCACCCGCCAGAAGCCGTCAACCCCCCCTCCAAGCTCTGACGCTGCTCGCCGCCACCGTCGCCACGACGGGAGCGCGCACGCTCCTCGCGCTCAGTCGTTTCCCGCGGGGGCTCCACCAACTGGCATCCAGCTGTATCGCTCCGCCCGCCCCTCCCGAGTGGAGTTCCACCCTAACGGCTCTGGGCGCGTGCACGCGCGCTCCTCCCGTCCCTTTACCCTGGATCTCGCGATATTCTGGTTCCTTAACTGACTGTCCAAGCCGGATCCGCCCCGAGGCGCCAAACCTTAGGCTCCCTCCGAGCTGTAGGACTGGCGGCTAAGGCTGCGCGGCCCGCGGTGATGGCGATTCAGACCCAAATTAGCAAAATGCGCTAGAGGCTTAGCCTGGGCAGAAAGTAAGTAGAGACCATGCCCATTGCAGACCCGACTGCGGTCAGCCTCCTTGGCGTCTGAGGTGGGCGTGCTCGGGGCGAACGCCCGCCCCGAGTGGCGTGGACGCGTCCTGGTTCTCGTGCCCTTTTTCCGGCCGGGAGCAGCCGTGTCTCGCCGCCGCCGGGGCCGCGTTCCTTCCGTTGCGTGGGGCTTTAAGGCTCCTCGGCTGGGAAGTGTCAACTTCAGGAGAAAGCATCCAAAAGTAGTACCCTAAGAAACAGGCGCGCCGACCCATTCGGATTCATCGTTACCTACAAGGTCGCGGGCGGCTTAGTCTGAATGTGAAACCATCAAACTCAGTGTATTCTGAGCTACTGGGGAGGCGATCTCGTGGAGCAGGAAGCCAGCGGCGCTGACCGCGGGGAAGCCTGGGTTCTGAAGCCCGGCCCGTGACTGACTGGGTCCTTGGCTTTAGTTCTGCCCCTCGTAGGGCTCGTGGAGGTGGTCACATGTCTCCTATGGCGTGGCTGTGAGAACAAACTGGAATAAAATACTTAGCCCAGAGCCTTTCCCTGGTGTTTCTAAAATCTGTTTTAGTGAAATATTTATTCCTTGCCGGGCGCGGTGGCTCACGCCTATAATCCCAGCACTTTGGGAGGCCAAGGGAGGCGGATTGCCTGAGGTCAGGAGTTCAAGATCAGCCTGGCCAACGTGGTGAAACCGTCTCTACTAAAAATATATAAATTAGCCGGGCGTGATGGCGGGCGCCTCCCCAGTTACTCGGGAGGCTGAGGCAGGAGAATCGTTTGAACCTGGGAGACGGAGGTCGCAGTGAGCCGAGATCACGCTACTGCACTGCAGCCTAGGCGACAGAGTGAGACTTCGTCTAAAAAAAAAATTCCTTAAGACATATAGGTCTGTGTGCAGGAAGAAAAGTTGCTTAAAAAGAAATTTAAAACTAAGAAAAATTAATGAGTTAATAAAATCAAATGTTTAAGAAGACAGGCACTTTCTAGATACTTTGAAAGGAAATTATTAATAGAGATTTGTGTTCCGTTAACATATATTTATCGCCTTGGAACTGTTATTAGCAGATCAGTAAGAAACATGAATAGTAGTAATAGTCCCAAAATCCCTTTAAATGTATATTGCAGCTGGAAGCGATGGCTCATGCCTGTAATCCCAGCACTTTGGGAGGCAGAGGCGGGGGGATGACCTTCAGGTCGGGAGTTCAAGACCAGCCTGAGCAACATGGTGAAATTCCATCTCGACTAAAAATACAAAAATTAGCTGGGCATGGTGGCGCGCACCTATAATCCCAGCTACTCGGAGGCTGAGGCAGGAGAATCACTTGAACCCAGGAGGTGGAGGTTGCAGTAAGCTGAGATCATGCCACTGCACTCCAGCTTGGGGATAGAGCAAGACTCTATCTCAAAAATAAATGCATATTGGGCCAATAAAAATTTTTGAGGCCAGACGCGGTGGCTCACACCTGTAATCCCAGCACTTTGGGATACCAAGGTGGGTGAATCATGAGGTCGGGAGTTTGAGACCAGCCTGGCCAACATGGTGAAACCCTGTCTCTACTAAAAATAGAAAAAATGAGCTGGGTGTGGTGGTGTGCGTCTGTAATCCCAGCTACACGGGAGGCTGAGGCAGGAGAACTGCTTGAACCTAGGAGGCAGAGGTTGCAGTGAGCCGAGATGGCGCCACAGCACTCCAGCCCGGGTGAGTGTTAGACTCCGTCTCAAAAAAAAAATTTTTTTTTTAATCACGTTATCTTTAGTAATAGACAAAATAGCTTCTCTCCAGTTATTCAGAGAACTCTGAATTCCAAACTCCAAATACTAGGATATCCTTTGGGAACTGATTACAATAATAGAAAAATGTGGAAATTGATATGTCTTAGAGGGATGCACTATTATGTACACAATGTGATCTGACCCTGAAAAACAGTGTATTTAGGGAAATACACTAAAACGAATAATTATGTTTTGGTGAAGAGATTTGAGTTCTTGTTTATATTTTAGATGTCTCTTATAAATAGCATATAATTGGGGATTAAAAATAGTCTATACAATACATAATGATCAAAACTGAGGAGTGAAATTGAGGAATGACTTAAGTGATGTTCCCTCTTTGAAGCATTATTTATATTCATGTAATTACTCCTGTGTTTGGGTTTAAAACTCTTATTTTTGTCTATTTGTCTCACCTATTTCTTATTTTTGTCTATTTATCTCACCTATTTCATGTTTTTCTCATCTTTCTTGCCTGATTTTTACTCATTCCAATTTTTTCCACTCTAGTAGTGTGGAAGTTTCATTTTATTATATTTTTGTTCTTTCAGTGATTACCCTAGAAGTTATAATGTGTATCCTTAAGGTATCAAACTCTAATTTAATCAATACTTTTATACCCCCCTCCCCCAAGAGAAGTAGTACAAGAAACCTAGAACACTAACTCCATTTACTCTCATCCCAAGTTACATGCTCTAGTTACCAGGTCTTATTTTTTAAAACCAAGTTTTATATAATCAGTGTTGTTTATTTACCACTTATTTTGCTCTTCATTCCTTCGTAAATCTCTGCCTGTCCATCTGGGATCATTTCCCTTTTGTCTGAAGTTTATCCTTTAGCACAGGAGTCAGCAAGCTACAGTCCACAGGCCAAATGCAGCCCACGGCCTATTTTTGTGAATAAAGTTTCATTTGAATACTGCCAGGCTCATTCATTTACATTGTTAATGGTTGCTTTTGCCCCACAGTAGAGTTGAGTGGTTTGTGAGGGATCCCATACTGTGTGGCCTACAAGACTCAAATATTTACTATCTGACTGTTTTGTTTTGTTTTGTTTTAAGATGGGGTTTCACCATGTTGGCCAGGCTAGTCTCAAACTCCTGACCTTAAGTGATCCACCCGCCTCAGCCTCCCAAAGTGCTGGGATTACCAGGGTGAACCACCGTACCCGGCCTGACTATAAAGTTTGCGTCCCTTGCTTCAGGGTTTGCTTTTGTGTTGGTCGGCTAGTTGGGAGAAAGCTCCCATTTTGTTTATCTAAAAAGATCTTTATTTTGCTTTAAATTCTAGATGGATATTTTTATCAACTAAATCCAAGGTTGGAGGTTCCTTTTTTTTTTTTTTTTTTTTTGAGATAGGGTCTTGCTCTGTCACCCAGGCTGGAGTGCAGTGGTGAGATCTTGCCTTGGCTCACCGCAGCCTTGGCTTCCTAGGCTCAAGTGATCCTCCCACCTCAGCCCCCCAAGTAGCTGGGACTGCAGGTATGCACCACCACACTGAGCTAATTTTTAAAATTTTTCTTGTAGAGACAAGGTCTCCCTATGTTGCCCAGGTCGGTCTGGAACTCCTGAGCTCAAGCAATCTGCCCACCTCAGCCTCCTGAAGTGCTGAGATTACAGGTGTGAGCCACCACGCCCAGTGGTTATTTTCTTTAGGCACATACATTCTACGTGACCTTTTATCCTCCACTGCTCCTAAGAAGTTAGTTCTGTTTTTCACTCTTTTAAAGATAGCTGACTACTTTATCATGCTATGGACTCACTGAACAATGAGCCTTCATTCATTCATTGAGAATCCATCAACTAACATCTTTTGTCAATTTAGGAAATTCTTAGCTCTTACCTCCTCAGATATTGCCTCTCTCATCAACTTCTGGACATTTAAATACATGCATATTAGATAGTTTTCACTGTATCCTCTCTCATCTCTTTACTCTCAGTTTTGCACTTTTACCTTGGTCTTTCAAAGCTGATGCCTTTTTCTGACAAATTTTATAGTTCACTAATCTCATTATAGAGCTGTATCTAATTTGTTAAATACATCAGTTGAATTATTTTTCAGTTCTAGAATTTGTATTAGGTTCTTTATCAAACCTATAACGTCATTTTATAGTTTCTGGTTCCCTGATGAAATTTCCAAGCTTGGCTGCTTCTTTGACCTTAGTGAACAATTGTTGTGTAATCTGAGTTAGCCAATTCTAATATCTTAAGGTTTTTTGTGGTCTGTTGTTAGTGTTGGTTCTCACATATGAAATATTTTCTTGTGTGTCTGGTTTTCTTTGTGTGCTGAACATGTATTTGTAAAAAAAAAAAAAAAAAAAAAAAAACAGTTATAGAAATAATATAAGCCCTAAGTATAGGATATAATCCTGTCTTCCTCCAGAGAGGATTTTTATTTTACTTTGTTAGGTAATTGAAGAGATTACTAGTCAGGAACCACCATAATACAGGTTCAAGGCCTCATTTTCTCTTGACCAACAAATGACAAAAATCTGGGTGGAAAGTCTGGCTAGGAGGCTGGGTGGGCACCATGGCTCACACCTGTAATCCCCACACTTTGGGAGATCCAGGCAGGAGAATCACTTGAGGCCAGGAGTTTGAGACCAGCCTGGGCAACATGGAGAAACCCTGTCTCTACAAAAAGTAAAAAAATGAAATAAAAGTTAGCAGAGCATGTTGTGCGCCAGTAATCCCAGCTACTCAGAAGCCTGAGGCAAGAGGCTCTCTTGAGCCCCATGTGGTCAAGACTGCAATGAGTCATGACCTTACCACTGCACTCCAGCCTGGACAACAGAGCAAGACCCTGTCTCAAAAAAAAAAAAAGTCCAGCAAGATTTTTGTTTTGTTTTACTTACTTCCAATTCACATTTGGGATTGAATTTCAGGGTCCGAGCTTAAAGTGGGTGTGATTTATTAGAGTCCCTACCTTTGTGAGCCTAAACTGCTTTTTTTCTCTCAGTCCTACAGCCCACTCAAAGTGTAGCTCGGTTTCAATACTGAAGCTGTTTCTACTAAATTGGCAAATGCTGGCAGGGTATGGTGGCTCATACCTGTAATCCCAGCACTTTGGGAGGCCAAGGCCAGTGGAGAACTTGAGGTCAAGAGTTCGAGACCAGCCTGGCCAACATGGTAAAACCCCATCTCTACTAAAAATAAAAAAAATTAGCCGGTTGTGGTGACACGTGCCTGTAATCCCATCTACTCCGGAGGCTGAGACGGGAATCGCTTGAACCCAGGAGGCAGAGGTTGCAGTGAGCCAAGATCGCACCACTGCACTCCAGCGTGGGTGACAGAGCGAAACTCTGCTTCAAAAATAAATAAATAGACAAATGCCATCCAGCCAACAATGTGTCTTTGTGTGCTACACTACTTGTCTTGGTTGTCTTCTCCTATGTTCTGACCCAGCATTTCACTATTAGTTTTATTAGCTCTTTAATGATTTTAAGAATTTAAAAAAATTTTTGACTTTTTTTTCAGTTGTCTTCAACAGAAGGGTCACTCCAAATTACCTAGACTGCCATTAACAGAATTGGAAGTTTGTTCTCCTGTTTGTACATTTTTTCAATTTTTTATTTCATTTTACTTTTTTGAGACCGAGTCTCTATTGCCCAGGCTGGAGTGCAGTGGCGTGATCTCGGCTCACTGCAACCCCCGCCTCCCAGGTTCAAGTAATTCTCCTGCCTCAGCCTCCCGAGTAGCTGGGATTACAGGTGCCAGCCACCATGCCCAGCTCATTTTTTGTATTTTTAGTAGAGACGGGGTTTTACCATGTTGCCCAGGCTGGTTTCAAACTCCCGAGCTCAGGCAATCTGCCTGCCCGCCTTGACCTCTCAAAGTGCTGAGATTACAGGCGTGAGCCACTGTGCCTGGCCTTCAATTTTTTTTTTTTTTTTTTTTTTTTGAGACAGAGTCTTGTTCTGTCACCAGGCTGGAGTGCAGTGGCGCAATCTAGGCTCACTGCAACCTTTGCCTCCCGGGTTCAAGCAATTCTCCTGCCTCAGCCTCCTGAGTAGCTGGGACTACAGGCGCCTGCCACCATGCCTGGCTAATTTTTGTATTTTTAGTAGAGATGGGGTTTCACCATGTTGGCCAGGATGGTCTCTGACCTCGTGATCCACCCACCTCGGCCTCCCAAAGCAAAATGTTTAAATGTTGTAACTATGTATTCATCTTAGCATCTGAAAAAGAAAACAAAAATCTCTGTATGTCTATGTCTACATTTTAGCGATAACCATTCCTCTTCCAGGAACAAGGTCTCAGAGGGAAACATCATGTAAAGTAGGGTTGAACTATAGACTTAAAACTAGGTAATTAAAACCGAATAGGTACAAGTAACATGTTTTGCTAGCTGTCCACAACAGACAGCTCTTCAATTTATTGTAATTTATGAACTAAATATGGTAAATAAAGGCTATTTCATACAAAGTAATATTGCAGTTATATTTGGGGCATCAGTACATACAATCAAATTTTATAAACATGGTGCCTATTAATTTTTGAGACAGAGTCTTGCTCTTTTGCCCAGACTGAAGTACAGCGGTGTGATCTCGGCTCACTGCAACCTCTGCCTCCCAGGTTCAAGCGATTCTCCTGCCTCAGCCTCCCGAGTAGGTGGGATTACAAGTGCCTGTCACCAAGCCCAGCTAATTTTTGTATTTTTAGTAGAGACAGGGTTTCATCATGTTGGCCAGGCCGATCTCGAACTCCTGACCTCAGGTGATCTACCCGCCTCAGCCTCCCACAGTGCTGGGATTACAAGCGTGAGCCACCACGCCCGACTGGTGTATTAATGTAGATTTTAAAGTTCAAATTTTTTGAAAATTACTATCTTTTAGTCAGATTAAATTAAAACTTACTTTACAGACTGCCTTGGATTAACCTGCCTTTGGTTCAGAGCAACACATTACTTTTCCCACCACATAATCCTAGTATGTGAACATCTTGTTCTTATCACATGTTCATATTTGTATCTCTAACACTTAACCAGACAAGGAACTCAATACTTTATAGCCAGAAACATCCTGAGTTCTGGTGAAAATGTATTAATATCTGAAGCTTGTGGAGAGGAGAAATGACAAGAGCCAAACCTAAACCAAAAGAACTAGGTAATTGGTTTATTCAAGACAGGGGAATTAAAATCAGTAAGCATACAAACTATACTGCTTGAAAGAAACTTTTTAAAATAATTTGTATCTTTGAGATGGGGTCTTGCTCTGTCACCCGGGTGAGTACAGTGGCACAATCGTGGCTCACTGCTGCAGTCTCAACCTCCCATCCTCAAGGGATCCTTCCACCTCAGCGTCCTGAGCAGCTAGGATTACAGGCATGCGGCACCATGCCCAGCTAATTTTTTTATTTTTATTTTTGTAGAGAAGGTGTCTACTGCCGGGCGCGGTGGCTCACGCCTGTAATCCCAGCACTTTGGGAGGCCGAGGCTGGCGGATCACAAGGTCAGGAGATCGAGACCATGGTGAAACCCTGTCTCTACTAAAAATAGAAAAAATTAGCCGGGCGCAGTGGCGGGCGCCTGTAGTCCCAGCTACTCGGGAGGCTGAGGCAGGAGAATGGCGTGAACCCGGGAGGCGGAGCTTGCAGTGAGCCGAGATTGCGCCACTGCACTCCAGCTTGGGCGACAGAGTGAGACTCCGTCTCAAAAAAAAAAAAAAAAAGAGAGAAGGTGTCTACTTATGTTGCCCAGGCTGGTCACAAACTCCTGGCTCCAAGCCATCCTTCTGCCTCAGCCTCCCAAAGTGCTGGGATTAAAGGTGTGGGCCACCATGCCTGGCTTTTTTTCTTTTGTAGAGATGGTCTTTCTCTGTCACCCAGGCTGGAGAGCAGTGGCTATGATCATAGCTCCCTGCAGCCTCTAATTCCTGGGCTCAAGTGATCTTCCTACCTCAGCCTCCTGACTATGGGGGCATGCCACCACACCTGGCTAATTTTTACATTTTTTCTAGAGACAGGGTCTCATTATGTTGCTCAGGCTGGTCTCAAACTTCTGGCCTCAAGCAATCCTCCCATCCAGGCCTCCCACTGTGCTGGGATTACAAACAGGAGCCACCTCCCCACACTTCTGTTTTAAGAGTGAAAAGGTAAGGGTAGCTAAGGTAGTTTCACTCATATAGTAGGCATTCATAAATCTTTGTTGAAGGAAGAAAAGAGAGAAAGTGAGATTTAACCTGAAATCCTGAAGAATGAATAGGAAAGAGCTACTGAAGGGGAGTATGATTGGAAGAACTTTCCCTGTATAAGGAACAGCAAAATGTTGAAATCAAGACGATGGCTCCCAGTAACTGAATTTCTGTATTCAGTTCTAGCTGGACTGTCAAACACAGAGAATAGAGATGAAGCTGAAGAGGTCCAGCAAAGGCTAGGCCCTGGAGGTTCTTGTTAAAGTCTTACTTTGAAGGGTTCTGAGTAGAATGACAAGATCAGATCTGTGTTGCATAGGGGAAAATGGACTTGAAGAGAGCACAATTGGAGGTAAAAGGGACCAATTAGGGAGGGCAGTGGTTAAGGGAAGAGATGTAAGAGGTCTACACTAGGATAGTAGCGACAAAAATTGAAGGCCT
Organism: Macaca nemestrina; assembly: GCF_043159975.1. Classification (NCBI taxonomy): domain Eukaryota; kingdom Metazoa; phylum Chordata; class Mammalia; order Primates; family Cercopithecidae; genus Macaca; species Macaca nemestrina. Next base: position 19,648,396 of record NC_092128.1, read on the forward strand.
TGTTGGGAGATAAAATCTGATTTAGTGAATGTTTAACTGAAGATATGAAGGAGAGAAAGCAGTAAAGAATAACTTAGATTTCTGGCTTCAGGGACTGAGTGAAAGTGTCACTGAACTGATAGGGAATAATACCAGGAGAGACTTGTAGGGGAAGATGAGGAGGTTTCATTTTGGACACACTGAATTTGAGATACCTGAGTTACCTAAGTGGTGTCATCTGCCAGGCCGTTGGACATCCAGGTCTTCACCATGCCAGAGGAGCCTGAACTGGAGTTATCAGCATTTTGAGAATAACTGAAGTCATGGAAGTGAAGGTGATCGCTCAGGGGAAACCATGTAGAGTGTGACATAAGGACCTTGGTCAGGACCCTGAGGAATACCCAACATGTAAGGGATACACAGAACATGACTGAAAAATGACTAGAGTAAGAAAAAAACAGAAGAATATGGGCCGGGCGCAGTGGCTCACACCTGTAATCTCAGCACTTTGGGAGGCCAAGGCGGGCGAATCACAAGGTCACATGGTGAAACCCAATCTCTATTAAAAATACAAAATTTATTAAAATTTATATAAATTTATATTAAAAAAATATAAAATTTATTAAAAATACAAAAATTAGCCAGGTGTGGTGGCGGGCACCTGTAATCCCAGCTACTCAGGAGGCTGAGGCAGGAGAATCACTTGAACCCAGAAGGGGGAGGTTGCAGAGAGCCAAGATCGCACCACTGCACTCCAGCCTGGTGACAGGGCGAGACTCCATCTCAAAAAAAATAATAATGTGGTGGTGTCATCAAAGCCAAGGGAAAAGCAGGGAATTGCCCATAGTGTCAAATGCTCCCTAGACAACAAAGATAAAAAATAAATAGGATCCACGGGGTTTGGTGTCCTGAAGGTCATCTGTACCGCTGGGTGACAGTTTTGATGGTAGTAGAGGGGTGGAAACCAGACTGCAGTGCATTGAGGATAAGTGGTGAAAAATGCAGAAAATGGATACAGAACAACAACATGGATTACTAACAAGATAAGGTGGCCAGGCGCGGTGGCTCACACCTGTAATCTCAGCACTTAGGGAGGCCGAGGCGGGCGGATCACAAGGTCAGGAGATTGAGACCATCCTGGCTAACACCGTGAAACCCCATCTCTACTAAAAATACAAAAAATTAGCCAAGTGTCATGGCGGGTGCCTGTAGTCCCAGCTACTCAGAAGGTTGAGGCAGGAGAATGGTGTGAACCCAGGAGGCAGAGCTTGCAGTGAGCCGAGATCGCACCACTGCACTCCAGCCTGGGCGACAGAGCAAGACTCTGTCTCAAAAACAAAAAGGTTAAGGCTCAAAATCAGTATGCTCAACAAAAGAAGCTGCCTCAAAAGAGTACATACTGTATGGCTGCATTTGGATAAAATACTAGAACAGCCAAATCTATAGTGACAATAAGCAGGTCAGTGGTTGCTGAGACCAGGTGTGGGGAAGGGGAATTGACTGCAAAGGGGCACAAGATAACTTTTGGGGGTGATGAAAATGTTACATTGCTTTACTGGGATGTTTATGACACAGGTGTATGCATTTGTCAAAATTCATTGACCTGTACACCTAAAATGGGTATATTTATTATATGTAAATTTACCTTGATACAACTTATTTTAGAAGTTTCAAAAATATAGTAAGTGAATATAATTCATTCAAGTCTTTGAATAAATTCATCCATTTGTGAAGAGGAACAGCGGGTAGTAGCTGAAAAAGCATTTGAGGTAGAGGCAGAGTAGTTTTTAGAAGGAAAAGCATATTTAAGTTATTATTATATACATTAAGTACTATTGAAGGAAAATCCAGAGAGGGGGAGCAGCTGACATTAAAGGAGGTGAGCAAGAGACAACAAAGTGAAGAAATGCAGTAAAGTACTTACCACTAGTGCTTTATCACTTATCACTAGACTAGTAACCAAACCTCAGGATTCCCAGGCTGGGACCTTCCAGTATAGAAAGTTTACTGCCAATACAGTTTGTGTTCTAGAATCGATTCTAACACTGAGTTCAGCTGATTATTGATGGTGCAACTATGAATAGGAGGTACAGGTTGGTTATAATGTGAACAGAAATGGCCTGAGAAAATTATTTAAACCATAACATAATACGTATATACTTCTGAAGACTGGTGGCAGTAGGGCTTAGAAAAGGGTTCATGATAAAAGGAATGAGAATAAAGTAAAAAGATGAAAACAGTAAGATTTTCTTTTTGTTGAATACTCATTATGCACCATGCAAGTGTTGGATTTTTTCGTTTGCTTGGTTTGTTTCCGAGACAGTCTTGCTTTGTCGCCCAGGCTGGAGTGCAGTGGCGCCACCTCAGCTCACTGCAACCTCCGCCTCCCGGGTTCAAACAATTCTTGTGCCTCGGCCTCCAAAGTAGCTGGGATTACTTGCGTATGCTACAACATCTGGCTAGTTTTTTTTTGGTTGTTGTTTTTTGTTTTTTTCTGAGACGGAGTCTCGCTCTGTCGCCCAGGCTGGAGTGCAGTGGCACGATCTCGGCTCACTGCAAGCTCTGCCTCCTGGGTTCACGCCATTCTCCTGCCTCAGCCTTCCAAGTAGCTGGGACCACAGGGGCCTAGTACCACACCTGGCTAGTTTTTTTGTATTTTTAGTAGAGACGGGGTTTCACTATGTTGGCCAGGATGGTCTCAATCTCCTGACCTCAAGTGATCCACCTGCCTCAGCCTCCCAAAAGTGCTGGGATTACAAGCGTGAGCCACCAGGCCCAGCCCTAAGTGTTTTATATAAACATTATTCTCATTTATTACAACAACCTTTTTGGCCTTCCCATTTAATATAAGAGGGAAAAAGCACAGGTCAACTAAACTGCCCAAGAGCATACATCTGGTAAATTATAAAAGTAGAATCACAATGTAAATATTTCTTTTTTTCTTTTTTAGAGAGAGAGTCTCACTCTGTCACCAGGCTTGAGTGCAGTGGTGCGATCTTGGCTCACTGCAACTTCCGCCTCCCGGGTTCAAGTGATTCTCCTGCCTCAGCCTCCTGAGTAGCTGGGATTACAGGCATGCACCACCACACCCAGCTAATTCTGTGTTTTTAGTAGAGATGAGGCTTCTCCATGTTGGTCAGGCTGGTCTCGAACTCCCAACCTCAGGTGATCCGCCCACTTCAGCTTCCCAAAGTCCTGGGATTACAGGCGTGAGCCACCACGCCTGGCTTGAATTGCTTTATGAATAGTTCTGTTGAGATTGTACCTCTCCGAGTGGAGCTAAGTTATGTATTCAAAAACATTTAATACATGCAATGTGTAAGTCACTGTGGAAGGTGCTTTGGAAACTGCAAAGATCACGAATGAGACATAGTCCAGGAGAAAAGAGGTTATCTATCTACCAGAAGAAACTGACATATACCATAAAGGAGCCAAAGGTAAATAAGTGTTGGCAATTCACAGAAAGAATGATTTTTGAGGAAATAAGGATATAAGAAGCAAAGGGACCCTTTAAGAGACTATTTTATTGGTTCAGCCAAAAGATTCTCAGTGCTTGAATTAGGACAGAGGCAGTGGAGACAGAGGGGGAGAAGGTTATTAGAGCTATTGCAGAAGCCGAAATTGCTGAATAATTGTGAAAAATAAGGAAAGAGAGGAATAGCAAATGAAGCCCAAGTTTCTGTCTTGGTTAGCAAGTGCATGGTGGAGCTATTTGCCCAGATAGGGAGTTCAAGAGGAGGAACAATTTGACAAGATTAGGAGACAGAAAGAGATGTCAATGTACTCATCCATCGCCCTCTGTGGATTATAGCTGAGCTGTGGCCATGTTCCTCAACCCAAGGGCCTGCACTGGTCAGGCCTGGGGAGGTGAGAACTCCCCACTAGAGTCTCTCTTAACCTATTCTGGTTCGGGCCCTGCCCAATTAAAACTAAAAGATAAAAAGACCTCTACTACTGAGAACCCCTAAGAGCTTCACCATCTCGACCTTAATTCACCCACACCTTTATGTATCCCTTTAACTCTCCTCAATGACCCTATTTGAGTGTGCCACCTATTTCCTGCCAGGACTGTAACACATCATATTTATGTATTTTTAAATGAGGTATGTATGTATAACTGTACTGTTAGTAATAGTGACCACTTGGTAATGGGGACAAGGGAGGAGGAACAAAGGAAAAGAGGGCTTCTCTTATTTTATAACATTTGAATTCCTTAAACAAAAGGCCTGTACTACTTTGTTGTTGTTGTTGCCCAGGCTGGAGTGCCATGGTGTGATCTCGGCTCACCACAACCTCCGCTTCCCGGTTTCAAGCGATTCTCCTATCAGCCTCCCGAGTAGCTGGGATTACAGGTATGTGCCACCACGCCCAGCTAATTTTGTATTTTTAGTAGAGACGGGGTTTTTCCATGTTGGTCAGGCTGATCTCGAACTCCCGACCTCAGGTGATCCACCTGCCTCGGCCTCCCAAAGTGCTGGGATTATAGGCTGAGATTACAGCCACCACGCCTGGCCAAGGCTTGTACTATTTTTTAAATTTTAAAAAAAAAAAATTTTTTTTAAGTAGAAAAACAACATCAGTCTAGTGCAAAAAGTTCAGTAAATTCACTGAGAGTAAACATGAAACCTCCACTTAATTCCCCTAAGAACTAGTAAACAAAATTACAGAGAAAAATCTTAAACTTAAAAAAAATTTAATGGTAAATACATATTGATAGAAATTATTCAGTTCTCCTATGAATGTAGCATCCGAGGATACTCTCCATGTTCACGGCTCCCAGCCCTTCCCTCCAGGCTGATGGGGCAACGTGAGACCCACCAAGCCAGCAGACTCCTCCACTGAGCGCTCACCCTTGCCATGAAATTCCTGATGTAGGGCCACATGTTCCCGGATGCTACGCAGGAGGCAGAGATAGGTGGCAGCTTGGAAATGAAGCTCATGTTGGGCTCTGCACAACTTTTCACTGGTGACCTAGAGAAGCAGCAAGTCAGAAACTCTTAACCCAGCTACAGATACAGGTCCACAGAGACAGATTTAATAAATAAGCATTCACTAGAATGAAAGTAAATTGCACAGAGGAAATACAGACATGTATATATATACATGTATACTTAATACATCTGTAAAGGCACTCTATTAGTAAAGCTGACCTCTACTACATCTATAAAAGCACTCTGTAATTATTAGTAAAGCTGACCTCTACTTCGGATTTTTAAAAGGAGTTGCATTGAATGTTCCTGTATTCAGTCAGTACTGCAAGAAGTCACTAGTTTCAATTCCTTCATTTTACAGATGAGGAAACTAAAGCTCAGAGATGCTCAGAGGTTGGTTAATGGTAGATATGGAAATTATAATTAGGTCACTGATCATTAATGTCACCTAAATAATATAATGTAGAACTTTCTCCCTTTCAAGCAAATAAAGGACTGTTTTATTTATATTTCTGTGACTTTGATTAATGTGGCATACACCTTTCATTACAGTGAAAATTGAAAACTTGGCTGGGCGTGGTGGCTCACGCCTGTAATCCCAGCACTTTGGGAGGCCGAGGCGGGCAGATCACGAGGTCAGGGGATAGAGACCATCCTGGCTAATACGGTGACACCCCGTCTCTAAAAAACAAAACAAAATTAGCTGGGCGTGGTGGCAAGTGCCTGTAGTCCCAACTACTTTGGAGGCTGAGGTGGGAGAATGATGTGAACCCAGGAGGCAGAGCTTGCAGTGAGCCAAGATCAGGCCACTGCACTCCAGTCTGGGCGACAAAGTGAGACTCCATCTCAACAACAACAAAAAAAAGAAAATTGAAACTTACTTTGTCTGAAAAATGATAGCTTTGTGCTAAATAGTAAAAAATGAAGGTTTTATGTATAAAAGTAGTATGCTTATGTTCATATTACTTATTACAACTGGCCCTCCATATCCATGGATTCTGCATCTTTAGATTCAATCAACTTCTGATCAAAAATACTCAGAAAAAAATAAAAGGATGATCATGTCTTACCAAACATATGTTTTATCATTATTCCCTAAACAATGTAGTATAACAACTACTTACATAGCGTTTACATTGCACAAGGTATTATAATCTAGAGATAACAAAGTATACAGGAGGATGTGCATAGGTTATATTGCAAATACTACAGCATTTTATCTCAGGGACTTGAGCATCCGTGGATTTTGGTATCCCTGAGCAGGGCTGGGGGGTGTCCTAGAACCAATCCCCAGAGTTACTGAGAAATAGTTGTTCTTGCTCTCACCATTTGCTTATCCATCTGAAAAATCTGGACTCATGACTTTAAGAAGCTAGAAATTCCATATCCATTCCAAAGTCCCCAAATGACTCTAAACCTTTTTTCTTCATCATACTTTTGAGATTCACTGCACCCTCTTTGACTAGTTCTGTATTCAAGACTGTGAGAAAGGGGCAGGAAAAGTGAGATGGGGATGTGTACATAACTCTGAGTGACTAAAGGAGCCATGTCCAAATGTGGATTAATCTGGGTACCACTGCCTACATAATCCCCACCCCCACCTTTTTTTTTCGTGAGACAGGGTCTCACTTTGTTACCCAGGCTAGAGTGCAATGGCGTGAACATGGCTGTTGATCTCCCTAGCTCAAGTGATCCTCCTGCCTCAGCCCCGCAGGTAGCTGGGACTACAGATGCGTGCCACCATATCCGGCTATTTTTTATGAAAACAGGGTTTCACCATGTTGCCAGGCTGGTCTTGAACTCCTGGGCACAAGCGATCCACCCACCACCTCTTCCCAGAGTGCCGGGATTACAGGCGTGAGCCACCGCTACTGGTCTAATCCCCTTTCTCTATTTGAATATCTAGTGTTAGAATCTGAAAACTAGAATGTGTGTGGCTTCTTGGTTTTTGAGACAGAGTCTCGCTCTGTGGCCTATGCTGGAGAGCAGTGGTATGAACATGGCTCACTGCAGCCTTGATTGACTTTCTGGGCTCAAGTGATCCTCCCACCTCAGCTTCCCAATTAACTGGAACTAGAGGATGGGACACCACACCTGGATAATTTTCAAATTTTTTGGAGAGGAGGTCTCACTACACTATATTGCCCATGCTGTTAGAATGTGGGTTTCAGGATCTGCAGATCATGTTGAAAGCAACATTCATTAGCTGCTTAAAAACATTATTAATCTGCTTTAATACAAACTTAACTTTTTAGTAATCAAAACTTTATGAGAAATCAACACCAATATCAAGCATTAACAAATCATAGCATCCATTTCTATTAATATATAAGCCTAAATGTGTGGAATTTGACATGGGAATTCTAGGTTAACGTAGGATAGAATACTGCCCTTGATTTGGTTGAGCCTGAATCATGAGGACAGAAGGGTCAGCAATAGACAGGAAACAGTAAATAGATCACAAGAACATAAAAGAGATCAAATGTTATAGAACACTGCATTTTCCCTGTGAAGGGAGGTTTCTCCCTAATAGAATCCCTTCCCCAGAGGGAAAGGATAGAGAAAATGGGATGGCTGAGTTAGCTCTGAGCCTGAAGGAAATAGAAACCATTTCCCCTATGCTCAAGTGCATTCCAGAGTGGTATTTCCGGAATGTACCGTGAATTTCAGAACCATTACCAAGTCTCTCTCAAGGGTAATGGTATCCCCATAAGGTACAACTATAATCATGTCACCTCCTTAAAAATCTTAGAATGGGGCCGGGTTCGGTAGCTCGCCTGTAATCACAACACTTTGGGAGGCTGAGGCAGGCGGATCACCTGAGGTCGGGAGTTCAAGACCAGCCTGACCAACATGGAGAAACCCGTCTCCAAGAAAAATAAAATTATCTGGGCATGGTGTCGCATGCCTGTACTACTTGGGAGGCTGAGGCAGGAGAATCGCTTGAACCTGGGAAGCGGAGGTTGCGCTGAGCCGAGATCGCAATCTTAGAATGGCTTCCCATTACACTTACAAAAAAGTTTAAATTCTTGTTCCGCCTACCACCTCATCTACCTCCACTTCATCCACCACACCCTAGGGCTAAACCACTCTCAATTGGCAATTTTTCTCCCCTTTGGCTTTCAATTGTTTAGCTTTTAAATCTGGACCCTAACCCCAATTTACTTGCTAACTCCAAATTAGCCCTCAGGTCCCTGATTAATTTCCTCCGGAAAACCTTCCCTAACTACCCCTTCTTTATACCCCAGCCCCTGTTGTCTACACCTTGAGCACTTATTTATCCTAAGTGCTTTACTGTATTGCTCCCTCAGGTGGGGAGCAAGCTTCTTAAAGGACAGGACCCATGTGCATCTGATTCTTTCTATTTAGACCAGGTTCCTAGCACAACCCCTAAGTTATCACCTTTTAAAAACTAGGTGAATTTGAGTTCTAAGATTTTACATTCTGACGTCCATGGCTCAGAAATTCGACAGTTGATCGTTCTCCCTTTCCCAACATTGCTCAAGGGCAGCAAGTTTCCTTCCCTAAAGCCCAGTTTTTCTTTTCCGTCTCAAAAAGAAATGCTTCTTGGAGTAACTTTTCTAGGGGACGGACGAGGAGATTGTTGGCCAAATGCTGTGGCTTTAAATCTAGTGACAGTACACCCTTCAAGTCCATCTTCATTCTTTAATCCCCAGCATTTCCTCTATTCCACTTTCCTGACTTTACCCTCCACAAAGGAAACAGACCAGCCAATGAAATCCTTCGGGACGGGTCCGCCCCTCTGCAGGACAGACTGACGTCCCCAGAGCGACTCTGCGCCCCCGCCGGTACTTTGGTCAGCGAGTTTTATGCCAGAGCATGGAGCCTAGGGCCTGGGTTGGTTTGGTCAGAACCAGGGCTCCGTGGGAGGGTTGGCCTCAGAAATGCCGGAATTAGACACCGTGCTCCCCATCCCAGCCCAGACCCGACTCTTCCTCCCTCCCCAGCACGCGGAGAACCTGGGACAGGGCTCCCGTACCCGATGTGCACGGAAAGCCTTCACAAGGTACCGATAGGCCGCGGTGTCGCGATAGGGTCGGCCGGTGGCCGCGCTCAGGTAGCGCAACTCCCGCAGAAGTCCTCGCAAAGTGCGCGCCGGGGACCCTAAGGCCGCCATTTTCCTGTCCTTCTCCGAGCCTGGTGCCCGACGGCGTCCTACGACCCTGCAAAACCCCTCCTCCCGGCCAGGCGCCTAATGGTACGGTCGGACGACTACCGGCTCCTCCTATCGACTGACTAGCAGTGGAACCGCTCACTTGTCCGTTGTACCGAGCCTTATTAATCGAAGGCCGAGGGGCGCCCTAACAAGAAAAGCAAACAAAACCCAAGCGTTAACTGACGCTACCAGGTCCTCTAACCCACAACAAGGATTTGGGTAAATAGGGGCCTTTCTTCACGACGTCATTTAAGATGCCCGTTAGCCGACCAACCGCTGAGTCTCAGGAGGAGCGGGCCCAGCGCGGGGTGTGGGTGTGGATTTGATACGGAACACGCTGAGAAGACATTTTAAAATGATTTATAGAAGGGATATCAAAAGTCAACGTACTGACGTTTCCCCAAATCCCAGGGCACCTGCGGCTCAGAGAAAGGACATGGGAGTGTGCAGATTCTCGAAAATTGCAGCTAGTAAAAACACAAACACACGCGCTTCCCATTTAAAAAAAAAAAAAAAAGTAAAGTTGGCATATTTCGCTTTGTTTAGAAAGGTAAAAATGTACTTGAAAGGCCAAAAATTTCAGGCCACCCCAGATGGGACTCGAACCCACAATCCCTGGCTTAGGAGGCCAATGCCTTATCCATTAGGCCACTGGGGCTTCTGTGAGTGACGCGCTCAAACAACATATTCAATTATTTTCCTCTTTGGTACGTCATCGTCATTTCATTTTTGCCTTACCCTATCCCACGAAACCACACCTAGCGCCCACGTGAGGGGTGACGTATGCTGGGACTTGTAGTTAGAGAACAAAAGTCCACATTACTGCGCCAAACGCTTTACCCTCGAAACTGCACCGATGCTCCGGACGTTGAACGGGCACGCGCACGCGTTTGCGTACGCGCTTGCCTGCGCAGTAGTCCCCGCGCCTGCGCAAAAGCAGGCATACGCCGTCGCGGAGCACGCGCGCTGGACAAATTGGCCGGATATTCGAGACTCGCCCTCTGAACGACAGCCCTGTTGGGTTTTTACCGGAAACAGTCTGACCTTTTCCGGTGTTGCGACTTTCCGGGTGGAGATTTGCGCCATCGGCCGTTAGGTGGTGCCTGCCGCGGTCAGTTTCTGCTTCCGGTTGAAGCGTTGAGGCCATTTCCGCAGGCCGAGCGCGGTTGCTTACGCCTGTAATCCCAGCATCTTGGGCGGCCGAGGCGGGCGGATCAGCCTCAGATCATCTTAGGTCGGGAGTGTGAAACCAACCTGACCAACACGGAGAAACCCTGTCTCTGCCAAAAATACAAAATTAGCCGGGCGTGGTGGCGCATGCTTGTAATCCCAGCTACTCGGGAGGCTGAGACAGGAGAGTTGCTTGAACCCTGGAGGCGGAGGTTGCAGTGAGCCGAGATCGCGCCATTGCACTCCAGCCCGGGCAACAAGAGCGAAACTCCATCTCAAAAAAAAAAAAACATGTGCCGTGTCCTTTGAATTGGTGGGTCAGCGATAAACATGGGAGAGCAGGGAAGTAATAGTACATTGATTAGGAATTAATTTTTAAAATTAGCAGTTCATTTTTTGGTTCCGTCCCTAATTGTATAACTTGAACAAAACACTTCAGAGTCCCAGTAAACTTACCCTTACTTATAGTATCACAGGGGCTTCCCATTGTCCCTAAGTTCAGACGACATAAATTGATCCTTGCTTATATCTTAATCTTCATCTCTCACTTCGCTTCTTGTCACCCTCTGCTCCAGGTATCTCCACTTTCATTGTCTCTTCCCCACCACACACCTTACCTGTTATTCCCTCTGCCTGAAACTTAACCATTTGTGTTAATATGCCTCTTTACCCTTTGGGCTTCAGCTTATTCCAGAAGTGTAAGTTAGACGCATCTCTAGGCCCTTGAGGTCAATACCGCAAGGTGAAAATTACTCATTTTACAGAATGAGACCACCACTTCTCCTGCTGTTTTTCCCAGCTTTTCCCCCTCTCCCCTTTTCCCTAGTTTATAAGACAGAAGAAGGGGGAGAAAGCAAAAAGTTGGAAAGAAACAGAAGTAAGATAAATAGCTAGACGACCTTGGCACCGCCACCTGGCCCTGGTGGTTAAAATAATAATGATAACATTAACCCCTGACCAAAACTACTAGTGTTATCTGTAAATTCCAGACATTGTATGAGAAAGCACTGTAAAACTTTTTGTTCTGTTAGCTGATGCATGTAGCCCCTCGTCACGTTTTCCACGCATGCTTGATTTATCATGACCCTTTTACATGGATCTCTTAAAGTTGTAAGCCTTTAAAAAGGCCACGTATTTCTTCTTCAGGGAGCTCAGTTCTTAAGACGCGAGTCTGCCAACGCTCCCGGCCAAATAAAAAAACCTCTTCCTTCTTTAATCCGGTGTTTGAGGAGTTTTGTCTGCGGCTCGTCCTGCTACAATTTCACCTCCTCTGGTCCCCTGTTGCTCCCTTTATTTACTCATCATAAATAACTCTTAATGTAGGTACATGGCCACTACTCCATGCTGTAATTGTCAGGCTCCTCCATCAGACTGGGAAATTGTTCAGCTCTGAAAGCCCTGTGCCTAACAGAAAAGCCTGTTTCTTCACCAGGCTTTACTCCTTGGTAGGATAGTCATAACAGCTTAGTCTGAAGCTCCTAAAGGGATTGGCACTGTCTGGCCCCAATGGCTAGGAGACATAAGCTACTGAGCAGGAATGACAAACAAATGGAACATCAATTGTTCATTAATGAGGAAAGCTGACTTGCTTGGAAACCTGGTGAACTGGACAGCACCTAGCCCACCTGTCCAGGGGGCAGTCATTACTCACCTCCACTGATTGTTGCTATTTTAGGAAAGCAAATCCTTTTAAAAAAAATTATTTTTCAGGAAACTCTGGAAATCTGTTTTAATACTATAGCTTTCCTTCTAAATATTGGCTACTAATGAATACTTTAAAAGTACTACATGCCGCTGGGCACGGTAGCTCACGCCTGTAATCCCAGCACTTTGGGAGGCCGAGGTGGGCAGATCACCTGAGGTCAGGAGTTCAAGACCAGCCTGGCCAACATGGAGAAACCCCATCTCTACCAAAAATAAAAAATTAGCTGGGTGTGATGGCGCATGCCTGTAATCCCAGCTGCTTGGGAGGATGAGGTAGGATAATTGCGTGAACCCAGGAGGCGGAGGTTGTGGTGAGCCAAGATCTCGCCACTGCACTCCAGCCTGGACAACAAGAGCGAAACTCTGTCTCAAAAAAAAAAAAAAAAGTACTGCATGCCAAACAGAACAGCCCCACAGACTTCTAGTCTGTAAAGAAAGAAGGAAGAAAAAAAAAGGGCGGTAGGATTCAAAGTTAAGAAAAGGTAAAAACATGTGGTGTGCCTACTTCATGGGAAAAAAAGCTGCTTTGATGATTCTGCCTTTTTATTTTTATTTTTTTTGGAAAAATTTTTAAAACTTTATTGTCTTTTTAAGTTTTTAGATGATTTTCTTCTTTCCTGTTATCTCCTTAGCCTGATACCCTGCCTTATCTTTAGGAAAAAAATGCTCCTGATAATAAATACAAAATGTAGTAAACTCATTTGTATTAACATGTAAGATTCTGTTCAAAACCCAGTCTCATTATAGGTCACTCTTCAGCACCCTCAGCTGATTACCACACTGGCTAAATTAAGGAACTTTAACATCTTAAACAGCTTTCTCAAGATTACCATTTTAAATGTTCCCCACTCTTGGCTGGGTGCTGTGGCTCATGCCTGTAATCCCAGCACTTTAGGAAGCCAAGGTAGGCAGATCACTTGAGGCCAGGAGTTCAAGAGCAGCCTGACCAACATGACAAAAACACATTCTCCACTAAAATTACAAGAATTAGCTGGGCGTGGCGGTGTGTGCTTGTAGTCCCAGCTGCTCTGGAAGCTGAGGCAGGAGAATTGCTTGAACCTGGGAGGCAGAGGTTGCAATCCAGCCTAGGTGACACAGCGAGCGCGAACCTGTCTAAAAAAAAAAAAAGTTCCTTGCTCTTACATATTTTTCAGACTCAGGGTTTTCGGATAGTACTTTTTGGCTAGACACACCAACTGATTATTTAACTGAGTGTACAGTGATAGCCAGCAGCCTGGGCAACAAAGCAAGACCCCATCTTAACAAAAAATAGATCACCGTATAGATGGTGGTGCGTGACTGTAGTTCTAGCTACACAGTAGTTTGAGGATCACTTGAGCCCAGAAGTTCCAGGCTGCACTGAGCTATTATCTCTCCACTGCATGGCACGCTAGATGACAGCGAAACCTTATCTCTAAAATAATAATAATTGTTATTATAACAATAATCCCAGCACTTTGGGAGGCTGTAATCCCAGCCTGTAATCCCAGCACTTTGGGAGGCTGTAATCCCAGCCTATAATCCCAGCATTTTGGGAGGCTGAGGCAGACGGATTGCTTGAGCTCAGAAGTTTGAGACCAGCCTGGGCAACAGCAAAAACCCACTTCTACAAAAAAAAATTTAAACTTAGCCAGGTGTGGTGGTGTGTGCCTGTATTCCCAGCTACTTGGGAGGCTGAGGTGAGAGAATCGCTTGAGCCTGTGGTGAGCCTTGATCACACCACTACACTCCAGCGTGGGTATCAGAGTGGGACCCTGTCTCAAAAGAAATTCTTTTTTCTTTTTGTGAAGGTTTTTCTGTTTTGTTTTGTTTTGTTTTTTGTTTTGTTTGAGATACAGTCTCACTCTGTCACCCAAGCTGGAGTGCAGTGGCACGATCTCAGCTCACTGCAACCTCCACCTCCCGGGTCCAAGTGATTCTCCTGCCTTAGCCTCCCGAGTAGCTGGGACTATAGGCACATGCCATCATGCCCAGATAATTTTGTTTTGTTTTGTTTTTTGAGACGGAGTCTCGCTCTGTTGCCCAGGCTGGCGTGCAGTGGTACAATCTCGGCTCACTGCAAGCTCCGCCTCCCAGGTTCATGCTATTCTCCTGCCCCAGCCTCTCGAGTAGCTGGGACTACAGGCGCCCCGCCACCAAGCCCGGCTAATTTTTTGTGTTTTTAGTAGAGACGGGGTTTCACCTTGTTAGCCAGGATGGTAATTTTGTGTTTTTAATAGGGATGGGGTTTCACTATGTTGGTTTCACTCCTGACCTCAAGTGATACACCCGCCTTGGCCTCCCAAAGTGCTAGGATTACAGGCGTGAGCCATCACACCAGACATTTTGTTTTTTCTTTTTGAAGTGGTTTATTTTATTTATTTATTTATTTATTTTTGAGACAGAATCTCTCTCTGTCACCCAGGTTGGAGTGCAGTGGCGCAATCTTAGCTCACTGCAATATCCGCCTCCCAGGTTCAAGTGATTCTCCTGCCTCAGCCTCCGGAGTAGCTGGGATTACAGGCGTGCACCACCACACGCGACAAATTTTTGTATTTTTAGTAAAGATGGGGTTTCACCATGTTGTCCAGGCTGGTCTCGAACTCTTGACCTTAAGTAATCTGCTCGCCTTGGCTTCCCAAAGTGCTGGGATCACAGGCATGAGCCACTGTGCCCAGCCAGGTTTTAAAAGAGTAAAAACATTAAAACATAATAAAATAATAATTAAAACGAATGAATTAAATTAAAGCTATCACCCAGAGAGTTTGGTACCTACCTGGGTCATGATGATAATGTAATATAGCTCCCATGTGGAGCTATGTTCTTTGGGGCTGGCCCTGGAATAGCTGATCTCCACGAGATAACCTGCAAAGTGCTGTTAGCTTTGTTTGGAGATGGTCCACCATTATGGAATATGTCGTACCTGAGTGATGATATTTTGAGACAGCTCTCTCAGTTGCCATCATTTTTCCAGTAATTGTCAAATACAGATGGCATAGAACCTCCAGGGGGACAGTTTTCCTGAGACTCTTAGAAATGCTGGGCGCAGTGGCTCACGCCTGTAATCCCAGCACTTTGGGAGGCCAAGGCGGGCGGATCACCTGAGGTCAGGAGTTCAGGACTAGCCTGACCGACTGACATGGAGAAACCCTGCCTCTACGAAAAAAATAAAAAATTAGCCGGGCGTGGTGGTGCATGACTGTAATCCAGCTACTCGGGAGGCTGAGGCAGGAGAATCGCTTGAACCCAAGGGCGGAGGTAGTGGTGAGCCGAGATCGCTCCATTGCACTCCGGCCTGGGCAACAAGAGCGAAACTCTGTCTCAAAAAAAAAAAAAAAAGAAAAGAAAAGAAAAAGAAACCTAAACAGTTTACTTCTTTAGTTCCTATTTGCTATGCTGTTTGTAATAAGAAGACTTGAGGGAAAGTATATGATTTACTGAGGTGAAACCTGACTATCAGGTTGAATGCACCTAGCATGATGAATTTAATGACAATCATTTGGTACAGTCACAATTCTGAATTGATTCAAATGACGTAGAAGTGACCTTGGAATTCATTTAGGTGCTACTTTTATTTTATGTGAGAAATCTTAAGCTCAGTGAATTACACAAATTCATTCTGCTAGTCATTTTTTAGTGCATTTTTGTTGTCATGGCATGTGACTTAAGATATCATTATGGAAGCCAGGTGCAGTGGCTCACGCCTGTAATCCCTGCACTTTGGGAGGCTGAGGTGGGTGGATCACTTGAGGTCAAGAGTTCGAAACCAGTCTGGCCAACATGATGAAACCCCATCTCTGCTAAAAATACAAAAAAATTAGCTGGACATGGTGGCGGGCACCTGTAATCCCAGCTACTCAGGAGGCTGAGGCAGGAGAATCACTTGAACCCGGGAGGTGGAGGTTGCAGTGAACTGAGATAGTGCCACTGCACTCCGGTCTGGGCAATAAGAGCGAAACTCCATCTCAAAAAAAAAAAAAAAGATGTCATTATGGTATAAGATGAGTGTAGGAATGGTCTGCCACGGCATCTTGGCAACCATGCATGTCTCCATGTAGGCCACATATATTGCAGTTAGGCACCCCCAAAATCTACTTCCCCACTTTTCAGTAGAAAGCCCTGTGATTGCTCCTGATGCAAAAAGGGGATATGCCTGGTAAGGAGCTACTGTAAGGCAGTTTCTCATCCCTATTTTTTGGGAGACTGCTACAGGGCCATTTCTCATCAACTTCTCTAATGTCAGTTGAGCACAGAACTTTCCACTTTATTCTAGCTTATGGTACAGCTGCAGACTTCTGCATAAGTTTATAAAACGCCTTGGCTGCAGTTGGATTTGGCTCCGTGGCAGAGCAATCCACCACTTAAGCTATCATTTGCTTTCTGTGATTCATCATCATCCTGCTGGACTGGGGACATGGGAGCAGACACCATCTTGCTTTTGCTGTCTGTGTAAATAATAAACTATCTGACCCCATTGGACTCATTGTCTCCTTCTTGACTGGGTCTGTGGAAGTTTAGCAAGTCAGTCTAGAAACTGCTGCAGTGTTAGGCACTGAGCTGTTGCTTAGCGACTGCTTGACCACTTGAAAATGAGGTTGAATATAAAAGAAATGACATCACATTTGGAGTCATACTCGATATGTGAATAATAGACTCATTAAAATGTCCATCAACAGGGATGAATAAATAAAATGTAGCATATCTGCAGTGGAATACTACTCAGCAATAAAAAGGGACAAATTACTGATGCATAACACGGAGGAATCTAAAGTCATTATCCTGAGCAAAACCAGACACAAAGCCTACATACTATATGATCCATTTATATAAAATGCAAATCAATCTATAGTGACAGAAATCTCATTTGGGGTAGTGGTTTCCGTTATATCAAAAACCATTAAATTGTATACTTTAGCCGGACATGGTGGCTCACGCCTGTAATCCCAGCACTTTGGGAGGCCAAAGCAGGCGGATCACTTGAGGTCAGGAGTTTGAAACCAGCCTGGCCAATGTGACAAAACCCCATCTCTACTAAAAATACAAAAACTAGCCGGGCTTGCTGGCGCATACCTGTGATCCCAGCTACTTGGGAGTCTGAGGCACAAAAATCGCTTGAACCCAGGAGGCGGAGGTTGCAATGAGCTGAGATTGCACCATTGCACTCCAGCCTGGGTGACAGAGCAAGACTCTGTCTCAAAAGAAAAGAAAAGAAAAGAAAAAAGGCCAGGAGCGGTGGCTCACGCCTATGATCCCAGCACTTTGGGAGGCGGAGGCGGGTGGATCTGGAGTTCGAGACCAGGCTGGCCAACATTGTGAAACCTTGTCTCTACTAAAAATACAAAACTTTGCCGGGCGTGGTGGTAGACACCTGTAATCCCAGCTACTCAGGAGGCTGAGGCAGGAGAATCGCTTGAACTGGGAGCCAGAGGTTGCAGTGAGCCAAGATCACACCATTGCATTCTAGCCTGGGCGAGAAGAGCAAAACTCCATCTCAAAAATAAATAAATAAATAAAAATTGTATACTTTAAGCAGATGAAGTCAGGTCCGAAAACTGTGTATATCAGTTGTCTTCTCTTTCTGAACTGATTTCCTGTCTGTATTCATTAAAGGCTAAACTGCTGTAACAAAGAGACCTCAAACACAGTAGCTTAAATTAAAAATTAAATTAAAAATATTTATGTTGCATAATAGTCTAGAAGTGGTCGTTCCAGGTTAGTAGGGCAGCTCTGCTCTAAAAAGTCATCTAGGGACTGAGCTTCCTTTTGTAGCCGTGGGACAAGCTCAAGCTGATTAACCATTGCTTAAGTTGTGACAGGTGACACGGAGCCAAAATTGTCCAGGCATGTGCAATAGAAAGGGCTGTAACCTCCTAATTGTTACCACCACTAGCCTGGCAGACCAGCTGCATTGGCATCCCCTCGGACTAGATGGCCAGGCCATAAAGGCTGGACCCACCCGCAGACTGGAGAGACAAGTTTGGCGGCTGCCTCCCTCCTATCTCCTTGCCAGTTGACTTGTGATAATAAAGCTTTTTTTTCTCTCAGAAACCAGTGCCATAATATTGGCTTCTATGCAGCATTTCCCAGCACTTTATGGGCTTCTTCAAACCATTGTAGTTTCACTCCGTGCGGATTCAGTACCCCCTTATCCGAGGGCTGTACGTTCCAAGACCCTCAGTGGATGCCTGAAACTGCAGATAGTACTGAATCCTATATAGACTGTTTTTTCCTATACACACATACCTATGACAAGATTTAATTTATAAATTAGGTACAGTAAGAGACTAATGACTAATAAAATATAACAATTATAACAGTATACTATAATAAAGTTTATGTGAATGTGGTCTCTCAAAACATCTAACTGTACTATACTCACCCATTTTCAGACATCGGTTGATAGCAGTAACAAGCTGGAAGGTGAAACCTCAGTGAAGGAAAAACTATTCCATTAGATCCACTTTTCTTTTCTTTTCTTTTCTTTTCTTTTTTTTTGAGATGGAGTCTTGCTCTGTCACCCAGGCTGGAGTGCAGTGGCCGGATCTCAGTTCACTGAAAGCTCCGCCTCCCGGGTTCACGCCATTCTCCTGCCTCAGCCTCCCGAGTAGCTGGGACGACAGGCGCCCGCCACCTCGCCCGGCTAGTTTTTTGTATTTTTTAGTAGAGACGGAGTTTCACCGTGTTAGCCAGGATGGTCTCGATCTCCTGACCTCGTGATCCGCCCGTCTCAGCCTCCCAAAGTGCTAGGATTACAGGCTTGAGCCACCGCGCCTGGCCTTTTTTTTTTTTTTTTTTTTTGAGACAGAGTCTCACTCTGCTGCCTAGGCGGGAGTGCTGTGGCACCATCTCCGCTCACTGCAACCTCTGCCTCCCGGGTTCAAGAAGCAATTCTCCTGCCTCAGCCTCCCAAGTAGCTGGGATTACAGGCACATGCCACTGCACCCAGGTAAATTTTGTATTTTTTGGTAGAGACGGGATTTCGCCATGTTGGCCAGTGAGGTCTTGAACTCCTAACCTCAAGTGATCCACCCACCTTGGCCTCCCAAAGTGCTGTGTTTACAGTCATGAGCCACCATGTCCAGCAGATCCACTTTTATTTATTTGTTTATTTATTTGTTTGTTTATTTTTGAGATGGTTGCTCTGTCGCCCAGGCTGGAGTGCAGTGGCGCCATCTCCGCTCACTGCAAGCTCCGCTTCCCAGGTTCACGCCATTCTCCTGCCTCAGCCTCCCGAGTAGCTGGGACTACAGGGGCTCGCCATCATGCCTGGCTAATTTTTTTGTATTTTTAATAGAGACGGGGTTTCACCATGTTAACCAGGATGGGCTCCATCTCCTGACCTCGTGATCCGTCCGCCTCGGCCTCCCAAAGTGCTGGGATTACAGGCGTGAGCCACCACGCCCGGCCCAGATCCACTTTTCAACAGAGTAGCTCACTCACAAAAAACCCTCTCATCCTTTCTCCATAACCCTCCTAATTGCCTGCCCTGGTTTCAGTGGAGGGGAAATACTTTCTCTTCCTGAAAGCCATGCCTCTGTTGGGAGAGGAGAGAGGTTCTAGATTGAGTCCATGAGCAATGGCCAATGGTCGAATCAGTCAGGCCTACATATAACTGTGTATGAAACTGCCACTAAAATTTCTATACAACAGGGTTTTGGGAGCTTCGGGGTTGGTAATGCATTGAGGTGCTAGTAGGGTGGTATACCCAGAGAGGGCATGGAAGCTCCACTTATCCCGTCCCCATACTTTGCTCTATGCATTTCTTCCATTTGGCTGTTCCTAAGTTGTATCCTTTATAATAACCTGACGATAGTAAGTAATGCACTTTCCTGGGTCCTGTGAGTCATTCTAGCAAATTATCAAATCTGGGAGGATTGTGGGAACCCCTGAGTTTATAGTTATGTCAGACAGAAGTGTGGGTAACTTGGGGACCCAATGCTAGAGACTGGCCCAAGTCGTATAAGTGAAGGCAGTCTGTGGGACTGAATGCTTCAACCTGTGAGTCTTAGAGTAACTCTTACTGTCAAAATGGAATTGAATGGTAGGATTCTCGGTTGGTGTTTGGAGAGTTGGAGAATAGGTTGGTGTCAGGAAGGGAAAAAAACAAGTACCCTCATTTGGTGTTGAAGAGGTGTGAGAAAAACCCAACAGTGGTATTGTAAAATGGTGCAACCGCTATGGAAAACTGTATGGCAGTTCTTTGAAAAATTAAAAATAGAACTACCATAAGATTCAACAGCCCCACTTCTGGGTATATATCCAAAAGAATTGAAAGTAGAAACTCACACAGATATTTGTACACCCACATTCATTCATGGCAGCATTATTCGCAATAGCCAAGAGGTGGAAACAGCCCACGTGTCCATCAATGGATGAATGGATAAATAAAATGTGCTCTATCCACAGCATGTAATATTCAGCCTTACAGAGGAAGGAAATCCTGTCACATGACAAACAACATGACTAACCTTGAAGACATTACACTAAGTGACATAAGCCAGTCACAGAAGGACAAATACTACATGATTTCACTTATATGAGGTATCTACAGTTGTCAGAGTCATAGATAGAGAGAGTTGAATGGTGGTTACCAGGAGCTGGAGGTAAGAGGCAAAAAGGAGTTGTTTAATGAGTACACAGTTTCAGTTCTACAAGATCTGGAGATCTATTTTACAACAATGAAAATATACTTAACACTTAAAACATAGTTAAGAATGATAAATGTTCTGAATTTCTCATACACTTAAAAATTGAAAAATTTCTCTGTCACTTAAAAAACTGATTTTGTTTGATTTTTGGCCTCTATAGATACCCCAAACTTGCATTAATTGAGGTCATCTAAGGTGATGTACATTTGAAGCAAATAGTTATTTTTCCAAGTAATTGAGAGGGCACCTTATAATATGAGAGGTGTTGTAAGGGCTTGACTACAAGACAACTCTCTTCTGAGGATTTTTGGTGGTGGGGGAGTTGGGGACTTCAGGCTCATATGGTGCCTTGCCCAGAGTGCACAACTTGTGGGCCTTGTGGAGCCAGCATGAGAACCCAGGACTATCTCACCCCAAAGCTAGAGTTCTTAATCATTGCACCTTGGTACCTTTCCAGCCATGGCCACAGCTATTTGGTGAATTAATGGAACAGGATTTGGGAGAATGTTTTTCTGCTTTTCCTTTCCAGTTATGTTAGTGGCCCCAATCCTCTGATCACATTCTCAGTTTGTGGGTGCTAAATCCTGGTCTGGGGGCAGCCAACCAGCCTAGAGCAAAGTTGGATTCCAAAGAAGGGTTTGGCCCTCATTTTGAATAGCTGTACAAGTAGAAACATACTGGGACAAGATGTTCGGAGACTTCCTGAAGCTCTTACCTCCATCGCCCATGTAAGAATGCTCTCCTGCCAGTTCCTATGGGTTTGGAGCTATGATAACTAAAAACTCCTATGGCTTAGAATGGAACAACCTTCTCTTCTCTGTAGTGGATTACTTCTGTTTCAGTGGGAATGAAAGTGTCAGGCCAGTGGGGCTCAGTGCTGAATATACATTAGAATTACCCAGGGAAACTTTCAAAAACACCAGTGACTGGGACCCACTCCCAGAAATTCTGATTCACAAGTTGGGCTAGGGTCCAGGCAACAGTAATATTCTTTTTTTCAAGCTTAATGTGTAGCTGGGGTCAAGAACTGCTGTCTCAGCAGATGAGCAACTGGAACAGTGGTTGACTGGGGGAATCACAAGAGTATTCCAATTTCTCCTTTACCCTTGTTGTCAGGGTCCAAATTGTTCAGAGACATCTCTAAGGCAAGGCCCCTGTAAGAAAAAAGAAACAAGTCTTATTTTTGAAAAAAAAAATATTTTGCCACAGCAACTGGCCATACTGACCTCTAAATCGTTCCCTGGCTTTATTTCACACTAATTTCTGCCTTTGGCCTTGAAGTTTATAATTACAAAAAAATATATATACAGAGATTGGATCTTGCTATATTTCCCAGGTTGGTCTCAAATGCCTGGGCTCAAGCAATCCTCCCATCTCAGCCTCCCAACATGCTGGGATTACAGGTGTGAGCCACCACGGCCTGCCTGAAGTTCATTATTTTTAAATTGCTGCTAAAAACCTCTGCATTTGAGTTTAATCTTTAGTTTCTACTGACAGGTTTCTAATTTCTTTTCCTTTTTTTTTTTTTTTCTTGAGACAGGGTCTCAGTCTGTTGTGGAATGCAGTGGTATGATCATAGCTCACTGCAGCCTCGACCGCCCCAGCTCAAGCAATCCTCCTGCCTCAGCCTCCTGAATAGCAGGGACTACAGGCATGTGCCACCATACCTGACTATCTGATTTCTGATTTAACATGTTTTTGTGAGTTTCATAATGCTGATGCTGGTTCATCTTTGGTGTGAGTCATGATTCATCCTAATTTTCCCTGGACTCTTTCCCAGTACAAGCTAGATGACCTATGTCTCATCTTCCACGTGAGCCAGGATGCAACTGCTCAGTCAGGACTTCTCACTCTAGCAGCTCTTCTGTCCTAGGTCCCTGTCAGGGTCCACTGGCTCTAGCTGTGGCCCCTGATATGGTTTGGCTCTGTGTCCCCACCAAAATCTCATGTCAAATGGTAATCCCCACATGTCAAGGGAAGGGCCTCGTGGAAGGTGATTGGATCATGAGGGTGGATTTCCCCCTTGCTATTCTCATGATAGTGATTTCTTATGAGAGCTGATGGTTTTAAAGTGTGGCACTTCCCCCTTCACTCTGTCCCCTGACACCATGTAAGACGTGCCTTGCTTCCTCTTCACCTTCCCTCATGATTTTAAGTTTCCCAAGGCCTCCCTAGCCATGTGGAACTGTGAATCAATTAAAGCTCTTTTCTTTATACATTACCCAGTCTCAGGTAGTTCTTTATAGCAGGGTGAAAATAGATGAATACAGCTCCTTTTGATATAATATTTCAAGCCCTAGCTGGAATCTTGACACTTCCAGAGTCAACAGAAGAGGAAACTATATAACTTAAGGATAATGAATTAATCTGTCCCACTCACACTCATGTTTATCAACCTCTAGCTCACAAGTATATGGTTTTAAAGGGCAAATACACAGGAGGGATTAGGGAGAATTCTATCAGTTATTCTCCTTGTGATAGAAATTCAAGCAGTTTTCTAAGATGCAGCAGATTTTAGCCAGCCCTGAAGAAATGGGATAATTTTCTGGAAATAAGTCTTCAATAACTGTTGTGGTAACGGGTGATAAGAATTCTGGATTTACTGAACTGCCAGAAGACTCTTACCTTCCATTCTATGCTATTAGTTCATTCAGGCAGAGTGCTATGGTTTTAATGTATCCCCCAAAGTTCATATGTTGGAAACTAGGTTCCTAGTGCAAGTGTTGGGAGGTGAGGCCTAATAAGTGATTAGGTCATGAGGACAGAGTACATTACTATTGTTATTGCAGAGTGTTCGTTGTCACTAGAGTGAGCTTGTTATAAAAGTGAGTTTGGGCCCCTTTTGCTTTCTTGTCCTTCTGCCTTCTGACATAACACAAAGGCCCTCACCAGATGCCAGCACCTTGATATTGGACTTCCCAGCCCCCAGAATTATGATAAATAAATTTTCTTTATAAATTACCTAGTCTGCGGTATTCTCTGATAGTAACACAAAATAGACTAATACACAGAGTAAATAATAAAATGTTGGCTCTGGGCTGGGTACGGTGGCTCACGCCTGTAATCCCAACACTTTGGGAGGCTGAGGTGGGCGGATCACCTGAGGTTGGGAGTTTGAGACCAGCCTGACCAACATGGAGAAACCCCGTCTCTACTAAAAATACAAATTAGCTGGGTGTGGTGGCACATGCCTGTAATTCTAGCTACTCAGGAGGCTGAGCCAGGATAATCGCTTGAACCCGGGAGGCAGAGGTTGCGGTAAGCTAAGATTGCGCCATTGCACTCCAGCCTGGGCAACAAAAGTGAAACTCCGTCTCAAAAAAGATAAACAAATAAAATAAAATAAAAAGAAAAGAAGAAGAAGAAAATACGTTTATTAAAAGGATGCAGGGTGCTTCTCACAATTTTATGGTAAGGCTAGAGACCAGGCTTGGGAGTGACATAGCCAACAACCTCACCCAAAATCCTGCCACAGATCTGGTCCAGTGAAAACATCCCCAGGCACAGTCACCACAGTTTGCAATGCTGACACAGTGGCCCTGGGCCAGACCTGGACACCTGCACCAAAGCTACTGCTGCAGCACACTGGCAGTGGCTGGCTTCTCTGCTCCCATGTGTGCCAGGATGAGTCTAAGTCATCATCTGGGTCATGTTCTCAAGTGGGTGGTTCTAATTGGCATGGCCTGGGTGATGTGCCCATGTCTTGGCTTCAAGGAAGCCTGGGAAGGCAAATATTTTATCATTCAATGAATTTTACTGCACACCTGCTATGAGTTAGGCACTCTTTTAGGTGCTAAGGAAATCAGAGCAAGCAAAACAGGTAAAAGTTCCTATCTTCACAAAGCTTCTGTTCGAGAGACGGGCAGACAATGATAAATAACAAGTAAAACAAAGTTTGTCAAAGCGTGATGTGTGCTATGGGGAAAAATAAAGCCAGGGCTGTGGGGACTGGACCTGCTGCTTTGTAATGTGTTCTGGAGGTCCTTCCTGAGAAAGTGATATTTGAGCTGAGAGGCAAATGATAGGAGGGTTCTGCCATTTTCAACATGTGTGTGCACATATGCTGTATGGGGCAATGCCCATTTTTTGTTTGTTTGTTTGTTTGTTTTGAGACAGAGTCTTGCTCTGTTGCCCAGGCAGATCCTGGTTCACTGCAAACTCTGCCTCCTGGGTTGAAGCGATTCTCCTGCCTCAGCCTCCCGAGTAGCTGGGACTACAGGTACATGCCACCATGCCCGGCTAATTTTTGTATTCCTAGTAGAGATGGGGTTTCTCCATGTTGACCAGGCTGGTCTCAAACCCCTGGCCTCAAGTGATCCACCCCACTTAGCCTCCCAAAGTGCTGGGATTACAGGCGTGAGCCACCGCGCCCAGTGCAATGCCCATGTTTTTAACTAGAGAAACCCTACCTTCACTCCCCAGCCATTGTCAGGTCTCCTCATCCTGTCCTTCAAGCCTTGTGTGAAGGTAAAGAAGTTCTGGGACAACAGTTTACTATGCCCAGTGAAACTGTGGGGACAGACTCCGAGGGCCCCATCTTTACTCTTCAACTACAGCAAGGACTGGCAACCTGGATGTGCTACCATAATTGGGGGGAGATTTTGGAGGGCAAGTGTCAGGACTGATGAAAATGAGTACACATCAGAGTATATGTGTGTGCATGCATTTCTGTTGAGTGTGATGCTATAGATGTTGTGTCTGAAAGCAGTGATTTCGGCCAGGCACGGTGGCTCATGCCTCAAATCCCAGCACTTTGGGAGGCCGAGACAGGTGGATCGCTTGATGTCAAGAGTTCGAGACTAGCCTGGCCAACATGGTGAACCCCCATCTCTATTAAAAATACAAAACATTAGCCGGGCGTGGTGGCGGGCGCCTGTAATCCCAGCTACTCAGGAGGCTGAGGCAAGAGAATCACTTGAACCCAGGAGGCAGAGGTTGTAGTGAGCCAAGATCGCGCCATTGCACTCCAGCCTGAGTGACAGAGCAAGACTGTCTCAAAAAAAAAAAAGAGTGATTTCTAAACTTTTTAATTATGTACTCGTATCAGTGAAAGTCTTGTCACTCCCCTGTAAGCCTTTGTATTTATTTTTAAATTATATACATTTACTACTGAAGCATTATAAAATATGAAAAAATAGAAATGTTTTAAAAACATTTTTGAAATGTTTTGAAAATGTTTTGAAAATATTTTTGAAAATATTTTTATCAACACTAAAAAAAGTCCTAATTTCTCTCAGTAAAGAAAGATTATTGTGTATTTTATTGACAACAACGTAATTCAGCATGTTTCATTGTTCTGAAAAATCTTATTTGTTTATTTATTTTTTTGAGACATAGTCTCACTCTGTCGCCCAGGCTGGAGTGCAATGGTGCAATCTCGGCTCACTGCAACTTCTGCCTCCCAGGTTCAAGTGATTCTCCTGCCTGTGCCCGGGTAATTTTTGTATGTTTAGTAGAGACAGGGTTTCGCCATATTGGCCAGGCTGGTTTCGAACTTCTGACCTGAGGAGATCTGCCTGCCTCAGCCTCCCAAAGTGCTGGGATTACAGGCGTGAGCCACCGCAGCCAGCCATATTCTGAAAAATCTTTAGCACATTATTTCAGGCAACAAAATTGCACAGTGATAAACATTTCTAAACATTCATTTTTCAAATTTCTCTCTTCATAGTATAAGTTTCTTTTAAAATTGGCAGTTCATGTCTAATTAAACCTTAAAAAAATTTTTAACTTAAAGAGACCCATTAAGGATCTCCATTTTTTCCCAAATATCAGCTAGGCATCCATATTAGTCTGGGTTTAGCAAGAAAAAGGGAACCACTGTAGGCCTTTCAAGCAGACAGGAATTGAGTGCAGGGTATTTAAATGCTTATGACATCATAAGAACGGCAGCGGGAATTAGGGGCTAGGGGGAGCCTGCCACCACACAGTGCTTCAGAGTACGGGAGGTTGGTTGCTTCTATCACCCAGGTCAGGAAAATGCAGGAAACCCCTGTTGATGGCAGAGGCCCCAAAGCACTGAGATGGGGCTAATGGATCACTTGGAGGCTACTGTGGGATTTTAGGTCTACCATGGCCTCCAAAATAATAATACCACTTTTTCCTTGCACCTACGAGAACTTGCATGAGTACAAAAAAATCACATCTATTCGAGACCAGCCTGGCCAACATGGTGAAACCCCATCTCTACTAAAAATACCAAAATTAGCCAGGCGTGGTGGCGGGCTCCTGTAATCCCAGCTACTCAGGAGGCTGAGGCAGGAGAATGACTTGAATCTGGGAGGTGGAGGTTGCAATGAGCCGAGATCACGCCACTGAACTCCAGCCTAGGTGATAAGAGTGAGACTCTGTCTCAAAAAAAAAAAAAAAAAAATTCAGTCCAGAAGCTTGCAGGCAAGAGATATTAAGAAATGCAGTTTCCATAATTCTAGTCCTTGTAATACGGAGAGTAGCATACAAAAATTTGGGAACGAAACCTGATTGCCAAAAATATGCTGTGAACCTCAGGGCAGCACACTCCTGACAGCCTCTTGTCATCAAAGGAGAGCTCAGTATATGAGAAATGCTTGACTCTTTTGTAAAAGAAAACTAGGTGATTAATTTTGAATTTGACACCCAGCTGATTTTTGTATTTTTTGGTAGAGACAAGGTTTCACCATGTTGGCCAGGCTGAGCTCAAACTCCTGACCTCAAGTGATCTGCCCACCTTGGCCTCCTAAAGTGCTGGGATTACAGGTATGAACCACTGCACCCGGCCAACAATTCTTGTATATGAGATTTTTCATGGCTTCTTTCCATTACATGGTAGTTTCTGTTATTTGAAGGTCTTGCTTTTAATCGAGTGAACCCACTGATGACATCCTGCGGCATGGAAACTGCAGTACATGATAATACTCAGAATATTATGAAGCTCATAACAGGCAAGTTGGACCTGCTGGATGCAAGGAGAGAGTGAGCGATTCCTTCTCATCACTGCCACTTGTCAGCTTCCTGGGTGACTTCTTTCTGTCCTGTGTGAAACCGGGGGTGGTTTACACAGCCCTTCCAGGAAATAGCAGAACAATCTTCCTCTTTGGTTGTTTAAAAACAATCCAGCCGAGCACGGTGGCTCACGCCTGTAATCCCAGCACTTTGGGAGGCCAAGGTGGGCAGATCGTGAGGTCAGGAGATTGAGATCGAGACCATCCTGGCCAACATGGTGAAACCCCGTCTATACTAAAAATACAAAAATTTGCTGGGTGTGGTGGGACGCCACAGCACTCCAGCCTGGCGACAGAGTGAGACTCCGTCTCAAAAAAAAGCAAAAGTCCAGATGGTATAACATGAAAACTCCAAAGTTCCAATGAAACATCTTCCCATTGCTGGCTTAGATTGCCCTGGCCTGGAAGTGGGCCAAGAGGGCCAGGGGACATGGCCCACCTGTTTCCCTGACCTGTCCTTCTACACTCCCATGCAGCCTTTTGCTGAAGGAGCTAAGGTATGAACAAAAAATAACTTTGCTTTCTCAGGAGTGCCCCTACAAATCAGTTGTAATGATATGTTCTTTCCTAGGCCTGGATGACATTTATAGTTTTTCCAGCCTCTTTTGGGTAACAAACAGGTTAAAGAGTTTCTTGTTTTGTTTTGTTTTTGTTTTATTAAAAAATAGTCTTGGCTGGGCGCGGTGGCTCATGCCTGTAATCCCAGCACTTTGGGAAGCTGAGGTGGGTGGATCACCTGAGGTCAGGAGTTCAAGACCAGCCTGGCTAACATGATGAAACCCCATCTCTACTAAAAATACACAAATTAGCCAGGCGTAGTGGCATGTGTCTACAGTCCCAGCTACTCCAGAGGCTGAGGCAAGAGTATCACTTGAACCTGGGAGGGAGAGGTTGCAGTGAGCCGAGATTACGCCACTGCACTCTAGCCTGGGTGACACAAGATTCTGTCTCAAAAACAAAAAAAGAAAAAAAAAAGAAAAAAAGAAAAGTCTCCTTTTCTAGGTATTAGTCAGTCTTATCCAGTGTCATCTCAAAACTTCAAATGTCATTGACTTGAAAGCCTCTCTCCTTCTCCAGCCTGGAGTGTGTGGGGTCACGGTCAGTGTCATTCCTCTTTCTCATACTGCCTCCTCCGGCCTCGCTGGCTGGTGTCCCTGGCCTGCTGCTGTCCTGGGGAAGCAGGGGAAGGAAGGTCAGGTTTCACTCCATGAGTTGAGTCGGGGAGTGACAGATTCCAAATGGTGCTTCTTTTCTCCTAGGTGTCTTCTCATGGGTTCTGCAGAGTCTCCACCCCCAGGCCACCTGCTGTCCCCCGGAGGCTACACCTTCTCCAGCTGGACACTAGGATACCTGCCCAGCCCCTTAGGCTCCAGAAGTCCTCCCCTCCACTGAGGTTACCCCATCCCTCCGGTGTTCCCTTTGCCTGGAACAAGGCCGCCTCCCTTTCTAGAAAACCATGGCAGGCCTGCAGGAACTCTGAGAGTGCGAACCACGCCAAAGGCGGCCATATCCAGGGGCTAGCCACCGACAGGGAGTCAAATCCCAGTCCGCGTGTCCCTCAAACTCCAGAAGACATGTCACACTTTCCAAAAGGTCCTCTTGAAGTGCTCCATTATTTAGCATGAGCTGAAGATGAGGCACCCACCCCCTCCTGCCTAGGGAGAAGGGCCATGTCCAGCACACAGACAACTGCTCCAAAGCAATCCTCTCACATTCCGCCAAGGCCAGGATGTGGATGCCAGGCTAATCCTTCCCAATGTGGAGCTAATGGTTTTACAATCTCAGCATGAGCTGCGAAGGTGATCCAGCTCCTCCTGCCTTTAGAATGTGGAAGTACTTGGCACCTACTGTTTTGTTCTCAGCCTTTGGGGTCTCTGGTGAAACTGACACAGAAAGAGTCCCATTTTAGTAAAAGAAATTGTCATTATAAAAAGTAACCCCTTCCTCACACCAGGATACCTGATGTGCCGCAGGTGCCTCATGACAGCCTGACTTAGGAAGCGGGCTGTGTGAAGGCATAGCTAATACAGAATTATTACATATTTATATATTACATCCTTACGTTAATATGACTTTTTATATAAAATATATAGAGGATGTTTTTCTTTTCTTTTTCTTTTTTTTTTTTTGAGATGGAGTCTCACCCTGTCGCCCAAGCTGGAGTGCAGTGGCATGATCTTGGCTCACTGCAACCTCCGCCTCCCGGCTTCAAGTGATCCTCCTGCCTCAGCCTCCTGAGTAGTTCAGATTACAGGTGCCCACTAACACACCTGGCTAATTTTTGTATTTTTAGTAGAGATGGGGTTTCACCATGTTGGCCAGGCTGGTCTCTAACATCGGACCTCAAGTGATCCGCCCACTTCGGCCTCCCTAGGTGTTGGGATTATAGGCATGAGCCACTGTGACTAAAATCCCAGCACTTTGCCAGAATTTTTGTTTTTGACATTATGGAAAATTAGCCGTGCAGATAAATCTCTGTCAATATAGGCTAGCTTAAAGTGTTGGGTGAAATTTTGTTTTGTTTTTAAGACAGAGTCTCTGTCGCCCAGGCTGGAGTGCAGTATTGTCATCTCGCCTCACTGCAACCTCTGCCTCCCAGTTCAAACGATTCTCCTGCCTCAGCCTCCTGAGTAGCTGGGACTACAGGCACCCGCCACCACGCCCGGCTAATGTTTGTATTTTTAGTAGAGACGGGGTTTCACCATGTTGGCTAGGTTGGTCTCAAACTCCTGACCTCAGGTGATCTGCCCGCCTCAGCCTCCCAAACTGCTGGGATTATAGGCATGAGCCATCGCGCCTGGTCAGAATTTTTGTTTTTGAAATTATGGATAATTAGATGTGCAGAGAAATCTCTGTCAATAGAGACTACTTTGAGTGTTGGGTGAAATTTTAATAAATACATAAAAAAATACTTTAAAGCATGACTGAGCTAACAGGGAAGTAAAGAAGACCAGAATAACTGGAGGTCAGAGAAGGAGGGCCTGGAAGGAGAAAGGAACAGCGGTGTTTGCCTTGAGGGCCTATGGTAATCCCTGGTGGCCTAGAGGCTGGAATTTCTTATCATTTTTTATTTTTTAGAGATGGAGTGTCTGCTATGTTGCCCAGGCTGGACTTGAACTCCTGGGCTCAAGCAATCCTCTTGCCTCAGCCTCCAAGGTAGCTGGGACTACAGGTGGGCATCTGCGCAACTGGCTTTAGAATCTGGATTTTTAATTTGCCTCAGGCAACCAAAAGGAAAGAAGGCCCCAGACAGGCATGGTGGGACAGCAGATCAAGGCTCATGCCTGTAATCCCAGCTCATGTCTGTAATCCCAGCACTTCGGGAAGCCAAGGATGGCAGATTGCTGGAGGTCAGGAGTTCGAGATCAGCCTGGCCAACATGGCGAAACCCCATCTCTACTAAAAATACAAAAATTAGCCAGGCATGGTGGTGCCCACCTGTCATCCCAGCTACTCGGGAGACTGAGGCAGGAGAATTGCTTGAGCCCGGGAGGCAAGAGGTTTCAGTGAGCTGAGATTGCACCTCTGAACTCCACCCTGGGCAACAGAGCAACATTCCATCTCAAAAAAAAAAAAAAAAGATTCTTGCACTCTTGCCTAATGCTGGGGCCTCAAAGACAGGAAATTGCTGAGAATGAAAAAAGCATCCCTGACCTTGCTGAGAAGAAGCTTTTCTGCCTTGACTGCAGTGTTGGGTGGGTGGCAGAGTGGAAAACCCCCCACAGGAGTCCTTAACCACCAGCCAGAGAACTGCCCACAGGAGTCTTTAACCACCAGCTCTTACCACTTGCATGAGTTTGTGGCTGAAATCCATCCTAACTTCGCAGCCCAGAGATCCTAAGCTGAAAATTAATTTGAAAGGGTCAGTCTTGGGTCAGTAATGTCCCTAGGAAACTGGAAGAAGCAAAGCGAGTCCTCTCTAAAGGAGAGGACTCTAAAGCAAGTCCTTTCTAAAGAAGAAATCCTTCTTCTTTAAATCCAGGCCTCAAATTTTTAAAAAATTAGTTGGGTGTGGTGGCACGCACCTGCAGGCCCAACTATTTGGGAGGCTGAGGTGGGAGGATCACTTGAGCCAAGGTGGTCAGGGCTGCAGTAAGAAATGATCATGTTACTGCATTCTGGCCTGGGCATACAGTGAAACACTGTCTTAAAAACACAAACAAACAAAATATCCAGGCCTCAAGGAATGTCCATAAAGTTCTGAAGTGCAGGGATATATCATACAAAAATCACTAAATACACAGAGAAATAAGCCACCATGAGCAAGTTGGTAGAAAACAGTAAACTGCACAATCAGACCCACAGTCTAAGTTCAGGTCTGACTCAGGTGCCTGGAAGTTTGCTCTAGGAAAGGCTGCTGGTGCTCCCAGCCCACTTGCTAAAGCACAGGCTGGGGGCTGGACCTTGCCCATGCCCCTGACTGTATGTCACCAGCTAAGGAAGCTGATAAGCTCAGGGAAAAACAAGCTCGGAGGTTAAAATCACCAGATATTTTAAGAGTACAATCACATCAAAGGAGACAAACTGTCCTACACAAATCAGGACTCTAAAATAAGCACAACAAAGATCCTCAGAGAGATAAGAGGATGGTAACGAGGAACAAGCAGTGGCACAGAATCCAGTGGAAACACTGATATGAAGTTGGTAACAAACTCAGTAGCGTGGATAAAAAAAATAATAGTTGGGCTGCATGCGGTGGCTCATGCCTGTAATCCCAGCACTTTGGGAGGCCAAGGTGGGTGGCTCACCCGAGGTCAGGAGTTTGAGACTAGCCTGGCCAACATGGTGAGACCCCATCTCTACTAAAAATGCAAAAATTAGCTGGGTATGGTGGCGGGCACTTGTGATCCTGGCTACTTGGGAGGCTGAGGCAGGAGAATCACTTGAATGCAGGAGGTGGAGGTTGCAGTGAGCCAAGATTGTGCCACTGCACTCCAGCCTGGACAACAGAGCGAGACTGTGTCTCAAAAAAAAAAAAAAAACAAAAAAAAAAAACAAGAATAGCTGAAAAATGAATAATAAATCAGCTGAAGAAATTTTTCTAGAAGGTACCGAAAAGTAATAAGGAGATGGAAAATACCAAAGAACGTTTAAGAGAGATGGAAAATATTAGTGTCAATATCTGCCTAATACAAGTTCCAGAAAAAGAAAAAATGGATGTAAGAAAGAGAATGTATTAAAAAATTTTAAGTGTGTGTATTTCATGCTGGGAGTCAAAAAAAAAAAAAAGAAAAAAAAGCTTAAGTGTGAAGTTTTAAAGATTAATTTTGAGACCAGACTGGGCAATGTAGTGAGACCCTGTCTCTAAAAAAAATTAAAAATTAGCTGGGTGTGGTGGTGTGCACCATATAGTTCCAACTACTTGGGAGGCTGAGTT
The DNA here is from genome assembly GCF_043159975.1 of Macaca nemestrina. Lineage (NCBI taxonomy): Eukaryota > Metazoa > Chordata > Mammalia > Primates > Cercopithecidae > Macaca > Macaca nemestrina. The sequence continues at coordinate 19,681,338 of NC_092128.1, forward strand.
GGGAGGATCAGTTGAGCCTGGGAGGTGGAGGTTGCAGTGAGCTGTGCACTCCAGCTTGGATGGCAGAACAAGACCCTATCTCAAATAATAATAATAAAGATTAATGATAAAAAGATCGCAATGCAAAGGTCTTGTGGAACATCAAACAGAATAGAGAAGGAAAAATCTAAACTTTGCCATACTGTAATGAAATTTAGGAACACTGGCCTGTAGTCCTAGCTACTCGGGAGGTTGAGGTGGGAGAATTGCTTGAACCCAGGAGGCAGAGGTTGCAGTGAGCCAAGACCACACCATTGCACTCCAGCCTGGGTGACAGAGTAAGACTCCATCTCAAAAAAAAAAAAAGAAATTTAGGAACATCGAAGACCAAAAAAAAAAAAAAAAAAAGAAAACAAAATTCTAAAAGCTTACAGAAAGAAGGAATATAGTTCACAAAAGAATAAAAATTGGATTGGCATTAGTCTTCCTAACAGAAAAATTAGAGACAAAAAAGCAATGAAACTATATATATATACACACACATTTTTTAATTTATATTTTTATATATATATAATTTTATTTTTTTGAGACAGAGTTTCACTCTTGCCATTCAGGCTGGAGTGCAGTGGCGCGATCTCTGCTCATTGCAGCCTTTGCTTCCTGGGTTCAAGTGATTCTCTAGACTCCGCCTCCCGAGCAACTGGGATTACAGGCCCCTGCCACCATGCCCAGCTAAGTTTTGTATTTGTAGTAGAGATGGGTTTTCACCATGTTGGCCAGGCTGATCTGCTTGCCTCGGTCTCCCAAAGTGCTGGGATTATAGGCATGAGCCACCGTATATGGCCATAAAATTATATTTCTAAGTGATGAAGGAAAAGAACCTAGAAAATTACATCCCATTAAACTATTATTTAAATGTGAAGAAGCAAAGATGATACTTTCAGACATACAAGGTTTTAACAAGTTTAAAACCAGCACAGAAGCCTCTCTGAAAACTCTCCTGGAATAAGTACTTTTATACTTCATATAAGTATATTATACTTCATATACTAAGAACTTACTAAGCACATGAAAAGATGTTCAACACCATTAGTCATTATGAACATTCAAATCAAAAGAATAACAAGATACCACTTATACCCACTGGGAGATGACAGCCATAATTTAAAAAATGAAAAATGACAAATGCTGATGAGAATGTAGAGGAACTGGAACTCTTTTTTTTTTTTTTAGATTAAGTCTCGCTCTTGTCCCCCAGGCTAGAGTGCAATGGCGCGATAGCTCACTGCAACCTCTGCTTCCCAGGTTCAACCAATTCTCCTGCCTCAGCCTCCCCAGTAGCTGGGATTACAGGTACCTGCCACCACGCCTGGCTAATTTTTGTGTTTTTAGTAGAGATGGGGTTTCACCATGTTGGCCAAGCTGGTCTCGAACTCCTGACCTCAGGTGATCTGCCTGCCTCTGCCCCACAAAGTGCTGGGATTACAGGTGTGAGCCACCGTGGCTGGCCTGAGCCACTGTGCCCGGCCAGAACTGGAACTCTTATACATTGCTGGTGGGAATGTAAAATGGTTTGGTTACTGTGGAAAAGAGCTTGATAATTCCTCAAATGAAACATAGTTACCATGAAACCCAGCAATTCCACTCCCAGGTCTATACCTAAGAGGACTGAAAACATATATCCACATAAAAACTTGTGCACAAGTGTTAATAGGAGCATTATTCATAATAGCTAAAAAGTGGAAACAGTCCAAGTGTCTGTCAACTGATGAATGGGTAAACTGTGACATATTCATACAACGAGATACTATTTGGGGTATAGATATCTGGATATTAAATTTAATACCAGACAGGGAAAAAGTCACAAAGAAAAATGAGGGACATCATATTGGTAAAAGAACATTGTATCAGTGCTCGCTTCAGCAGCACATATACTAAAACTGGAATGATACAAAGATTAGCACCGCCCCTGCACAAAGATGATACACAAATTCGTGAAGCGTTCCATATTTTTAAAAAGATATTATATCAAAAAGATACAACCATAATGAACATATATGCATCCAAAAACATTCATGGTTCTTTGAAAAGTTATGGAGAAGGAAGAATGGCAAGACTGATTAAGAGTAAGATGATGCATCTAAACAAAGCACAGCATGAAAACAGAAACAAACACACAGGAGATTACAAACAATTAAAAACTGGCCGGGCATGGTGGCTCACGTCTGTAATCCCAGCACTTTGGGAGATCAAGATGGGCAGATCCCTTGAAGTCAGGAGTTTGAGACCATCTTGGCCAACATGGTGAAACCCTGTTTCTACTAAAAATACAAAAATTAGCTGGGTGCGATGGCACATGCCTATAATTCCAGCTACTTGGGAGGCTGAGGCAGGACACTAGCTTGAACCCGGGAGACAGAGGTTGCAGTGAGTTGAGATCATACCGTAGCACTCCAGCCCCGGTGACAGAGACTATGTCTAAATAAATAAATAAATAATTCCACAAATACACTTTTTATTTTATTTTATTTTATTTATTTTTTTGAGACAGAGTCTCGCTCTGTTGTCCAGGCTGGAGTGCAGTGGCGTGATCTTGGCTCACTTCAACCTCTGCCTCCTGGGTTCAAGTGATTCTCCTGCCTCAGACTCCCCAGTAACTGGGACTACAGGCGCCCACCACCACGCCCAGCCAATTTTTGTATTTTTAGTAGAGACAGGCTTTCACCATATTGGCCAGGCTAGTCTCGAACTCCTGACCTTGTGATCCACCCGCCTTAGCCTCCCAAAGTGCTGGGATTACAGGCATGAGCCACTGCATCCAGCCACAAATACACTTCTAAAATAATTTCTGGGCCAGGTGCGGTGACTCACGCCTGTAATCCCAGAACTTTGGGAGGCTGAGGCAGGCGGATCACCTGAGGTCAGGAGTTCAAGGCCAGCCTGACCAACATGGTGAAACCCCATCTCTACTAAAAATACAAAATTAGCTGGGCGTGGTGGCACACGCCTGTAATCCCAGCTACTTGGGAGGCTGAGGCAGGAGAATCGCTTGAACCCGGGAGGTGGAGGTTGCAATGAGCTGAGATCGCGCCACTGCACTCCAGCCTGGGCAACAAGAGCATAACTCTCTGTCTCAAAAGAAAAAAAAATTCTGTCAGTGTTGATCATATATAGGTATTATGGGAAAAGCACTTGATCTAATTCAACTCATGCATATAATCAACCTTCCCAGAAAATTAGGAATAGAACTTTAAGTTCATAAAAACTATATACCAAAAATCTAGAATAACACCATACTTAATGGAGAAGACTTAGATCAATAAGGAACAAGATTTTAATGTTCCCATTAAAATATGGAACACAGATGCCACTTTCCCCATTACTGTTTAGCATAGTATTAAAGGATCAGTCTAATGCTCTAAGACAAGATGTAAAATGTGAAATTGAAAGAGATAAAACCATCGTTATTTGTACATTATATGATCACTTCCATTGAAAAGCTAATAAAATAATCAGATGAGTTATTAGAATAACAGTTTAGCAAAATTGCTGGACATAAAATCAACTTTAAAGGATCAACAGCATTCCTTAGTACTGACAACAAATCAGAAAACAAAGAATAAGATACAATTCACGGAAGCAACAGCTATAAAATACCTAGAAATTAATGTATAAACAAGACCTTCATAGAGAAGTTTTAAAAGCTTTATTGGAAGACACACAAAACAATCTGTAACTTAAAGATTCTATTATTCTCCTTAAACCACTCTACAGGCCTCAAAGAAGGTGAATTCAATGCAAATTCAATCCTAATCAATATTTCAACTGGATTTTAAATGGAAGTGGACAGTTTATTCTAAAATTTATATGGAAGAATAAAAATCCATAATTAGCTGGGCCAACATAGAATAACAAAGATGGGACTCTCTTTACTAGATATTAAGGCATATTGTTAAAGTCTATGGTAATAGAAAACAGTAAGATACTGGTGTGGAAATAAAAAAAGCAATGGAACAGAACAAAGCTCAAAAATAGATCTTTCCATATATGACAACTGGGTATATGATAAAAATGGTACCACAAATTAATGGGAGAAGTATTGATCTGTTAGGTGGCATTGGGAAAACTGCTTCACTAAACATAGAATAATAAAGTTGGATCCCTACATTACACAATATACAAAGGTAGATGCCAGATGGATTGTAAATGAAAATGTGAAGGCAAAACTATAACACTCATAGGAGAAAATTCTGGAGGCTATCTTTGTGGTATAGGACTATGGAAATATTTCATAAGTAAACTGTCCCAAACACAAACATAAGACAAAAAGTAGATTAATCAAAAAGTAAGGATTTCTGTTCAATAAAGTATGTCACAGACAAAGTTAAAAGACAGGTAACAGACAAAAGTAACTGACACATCTAAAACTGGTAAGAGATTAATATCCACAACAAGACACCAAAATGCAATTGCACAATGAGCAAAGATCAGCACCCAACTGACAGAAGGGAAGACTAACTATCACCTTGTTTTTGGTAATAAGGAATTGAACATAACCTAGTTATCCACTGTGAGGGGAACAGGTGTGTATAACGTGGTGCGTGCACACTAGGGAATCTGTGCAGCAGTAAGAAGCAACACCCCGAATGGACGCACAGCAACATGGATGCATCTAAGTAGAAAACAGGAAACATGGCTATCACAGTACCATTGGTATGACTTAGAATTGTATACATAAACACAATACTACTTACTTTGAAGAATGCCTGCAAAACAAGGGGCGCATATCAAAAAAGTAAGGGTGGAGACTATGGGACAGAGCAGAGTGGGGACTAAGGAAGAGGAGAAACTTAATGGATAATGAAGTGAGGGAATGAGTTCTAGAGCTGACTGATGATGACAATGTGCTATGAATCAAGGCATATGATTGACGCATTACTTTGCATTTGAGTACAAAGTAGAAATTATCCACAGCACATACTCACATATAGTTTGAAACTACAGCACGCATTTGATTACAGAAAGAGAGACTGAGGCTATCATGGACTCCCTGCGGAGCCAGGTCCTCGGAATGGCAGAGCAGACAGAGCTGGATCTTGGTGACATGGAGTCACTCCATGATGCTTCAACTAAACCGTGTATCTGTAAGACTACTCAGATGAACCAGAAGATTCCCTTGACTTTTTCAGCCAGGAGTTTCTGATACCTGTGATGAAACAATTTTAACTGCTATCTATCTACGCCTGTACTTTAAGCAATAAATATACCAGATTTTTAAACAACACTATAACTTCACTTCTATACTTTTGGGAAATTAGGGGACCAAGAGGAAGCATACATTTAAGAAGTAAAAAGACAAGAGACAGAATAATAGTAGCCACCATTTATAAGCTCTTATTATGTGCTAGGCACTGCGCTAGGTGCTTTCCATACCTTGCCTCTAATCCGAACAACACACCCGTCTGGGGTCCCATCCCTGTGCAGATGAGGAAATGGGCTTGAAAGGGAAAGCATCTTGTCTAGAGTGACACAGCTTCACAATGGGGTCCTGTGAACCCGTCTGTCTGCCGTCAACCTGTTCTTCACACCACGCCACCCACTAGAAAAGATGATGGGGAAATGAAGGAGGGACAAACACAGAGACACAAGAGAGGCAAATATACAGAAGGAGAAAAACCAAACTATGCCTAGGCACGTATGGAGGACCGATGTTTTCTGAAGTAAGGACACTCATGACATGTCAGAGTATGCCTGCCTGAGAAGAGATTGTCATTGTCCTTTGAAAAGTGTATGATCTCACGATTAACCCAACCCTTACTAAATTCAAAGGCATCTCTTCTGCCTGTTTCCAATTATCAAAAATCTTAAACAAAAGACTGATTTTCTCAAGTATTTCTCAAAGCTTTGTATGTATAGGAAGCAGTGGTAGAGATTTCAGACAGACTCAAATCTAGTTAGATCATTTATTGTCCATGGCAAAGCAAACTTTTGACTGTCCATTTGCATTATATACAGATGGCAAATATATAAAGGATATTGTGGTTTACCTCTGATAGTAACCTAATCACCCATCAATAAGTGGTATCACAACTATAGAATACTATGAAGCTGTTCAAAGAACCAGACAGACCTCTATGTACTGTGAAATAACCTCCAAGATTAACTTAAAAATGCTAGATACAGTGTATATGTATGCTAAGTTTATGTATTTATTTACTTTTGAGACGGAATCTCACTCTGTGGCCCAGGTTGGAGTGCAGTAGCACGATCTTGGCTCACCGCAACCTCCGCCTCCCAAGCACAAGCGATTCTCCTGCCTCAGCCTCCTGAGTATCTGGGATTGCAGACATGCGTCACCATGCCCGGCTGATTTTTTTGTATTTTTGGTAGAGATGGGGTTTCACCATGTTGGCCAGGTTAGTTTCAAACTCCTGACCTCAAGTGATCTGCCTCCCTTGGCCTCCCAAAATGCTGGGATTAAAGGCGTAACCACTGTGCCCAGCTATGTATGCTAAGTTTATATTACAAACTCAGATACGTATCATTGCTTTTAACTGGAGAAATTGATAGGTGGTTGCTCTGGGGAAGGAAGATGGGACCGTGGGTAGGAAGATTTGCTTTGCACGCATTATATCCCCATGTACTTTGTACTTTTTTTCCCTACCAAATATAAACTTTTTTTTTAGACACACGGTCTTGCTCTGTTGCCCAGGATAGATCACTGCAACCTTAACCTCCTGGGCTCGAGTGATCCTCTCACCTCAGTCTCCCAAAGCAAAACACATCTTTCTTTTCTTTTTTTTTTTTTTTTTTGAGACAGAGTCTCGCTCTGTCGCCCAGGCTGGAGTGCAGTGGCGCGATCTCGGCTCACTGCAAGCTCTGCTTCCTGGGTTCAAGCGATTCTCTTGCCTCAGCCTCCTGAGTAGCTGGGACTACAGGTGCCTACCACCACGCCCAGCTAATTTTTGTATTTTTAGTAGAGATGGGGTTTCACCATGTTGGCCAGGCTGGTCTCGATCTCCTGACCTCAAGTGATCCGCTCGCCTCTGCCTCCCAAAGTGCTGGGATTACAGGCGTGAGCCACTGCACCCGGCCAACACATCTTTATTTTCAATCGAGCCGTTTATTGTATTTTCCCTCCAAGCCAAATCCAGTGTTAGGATCTACTAAGGTCTGAGTGGAAGAAACATATTCCTTCCTTTCCCCTTCTTCCAGTGATGAGACAGGGAGAGGCCCCTTCCCATTTCTTTCTCCCTCTTTTCAACCAAAAAGTCACCTATTTGTTACATAAAACAACACTCATGTTATCCATTCATAGAAAGTATATTTAAGTAAAAGGAAAAATAAGAAAAAGTACTAATACCACCACTCTACATTTTGGGGTGTATGCTCTTTTGTGTATTTTCTAATGCATGTATGTACACACACATGTATTTACACTTACAATCACCCAGGATGGAGGGCAGTGGCGCGATCTTGGCTTACTGCAACCTCCGCCTCCTGGGTTCAAGCGATTCTTGTGTCTTAGCCTCCTGAATAGCTGGGATTACAAGCGTGCGCCACCATGCCTGGCTAATTTTGTATTTTTAGTAGAAGACGGGGTTTCTCCATGTTGGTCAGGCTGATCTCAAACTCCCGACCTCAGGTGATCCACCCGCCTTGGCCACCTTTTAAAATTTAATGTTAATTGGAATTACATTAAAAAAGTGTCCCATGCCAAATACTCTTGGTAGAAATATAAGTTTTTAAAAAAAATTTGTTTAACAATGACACCTTTATATGTTTACATTTACAAGATGGTGAAAACATGGTTAAGTACAGTTCAATTACATAACCACAGGGTTTCCTGGTTTCGTCAAAAATCATCTTGAGGAGTACTGCTGACAAGAACACACTTTTACAAAACTGTCCTTAAATGATAAAGGCACTTACAGTCCCCCTCATCCCCTAATGTATGAGGTCTATGCCTTTTGAATTTCTTACTTCTTTTCATCTTCATGACAACACACTGAAAATACACTTGAAAGGAAAAAATAAAAAGCACTCATACCATCACTCTATATTTTGGGGTGTATGTCCTTTTTGATATTTTTTCCTACAACCCCATTTCAGCAATAACCTTTTTGATATTTTCTATGCAGATCACACATACACTTAAAAATAATGAATTAACCACTTTCTCTGGCAAGTTGCTTTCTCTCTCTTCATCCTTCTCCCACCCCTTACCTGAATTTCTTCTTTTTTTTTGTTGAGACGGAGTCTCACTCTGTCACCAGGTTGGAGTGCGGTGGCGCGATCTCTGCTCACTGCAACCTCTGACTCCCTGGTTCAAGCGATTCTCCTGTCTCAGCCTCCCAAGTAGCTGGGATTACAGGCACATGCCACCACGCCCAGCTAATTTTTGTATTTTCAGTAGAGACGGGGTTGCATCATGTTGGCCAGGATGGTCTCAATCTCCTGACCTCATGATCTGCCCGCCTCTGCCTCCCAAAGTGCTGGGATTACAGGCGTGAGCCACTGCATCCAGCCTCTTACCTGAATTTCTAAGGTTGAATTATTTTTGTATGATTCCCACATCTACATTTCAAGTCCTGACCATAGTAGCATCATCAAATACACACATACCCTATTACCCAAAAAACCTAGCGTGAGTCACAATCAAGGACTCCCACACTCTGCCTTCCTGCACTTGTCCAAACATGCCCCTCACAGCAGATGATCCACCTTCCTGATTTGGCCAAATTCCACCAGTTCTTGGAGGCCCACCTCAAATGCCATGCATCGCACTGAGTCTCCCCAGATTACTCCAGTCCCATTTCTTCCCCACTGTGAACTCAAATGTCAGGTGGCAACAGACCGCAGCTTTGTGACAAATTTTGAACCATTATCTTTTAACTTATCATGTGACTGCAAATTTTGAGTACACTGGGAGGCAGGAGACTGTGTCCTTTACTTCTTGTACCCTGTAAGCCTAGCACAGTGTGATATGGGCAGGAGATACTCCCCCAGAGCTGACAGTGTGATGTTAGAACCCAAGGTAACTCAATAACACAACAGACACGAGGGTAGTATGTACATTCCTCTTTATTTAACACAACAACAAACACGTAACATATACAAAAAGAAAAAACACTCATTAAAAGGCCCTGTCACAAAGGATAGACAGGAAACACCTACACTGAATCAAATAAGGCTCTTGCTTCAAAAACAGGGGTTTGCTAGCTACACCTGGAATATGAGCAAGGCTGTTGCAAAAAAATTAAAAACAAAAAAACAAACCAAAAAAACCCACAAAAATCCCTGCACTGAAGGAGTATATTCATGGGAATAATTTACTAAATTCACAGGTCCATATTTAGGAATGTTTATGCCCTCTCACATATCCAAAATTCATCAGGGTTTTATGAAATATGTGATTTTGGTTAAAAAAATTTACCTGTCCTTCTTTTTTCTTAGGAAGGAGTAATAAGAGCTTTCTAAAAACTAGAGACAAGCAAACCACCCAAAGTTTGAAATGTTTTACCATTAAAGTTCAAAGGGCACGTAGAACTGAGAATGCAAAGGCAAGATGGCAGTGGGAAGAAGAACGTGACTTCTGCGTCATTTCCTGGTAGCTAGCGTTTAATTAACCAAATGGAAATACCTCGGCTCAGTGCAGGGTTCAGTAGCAGCAGTTTGTCCATATTCCTGCTCCGATTTGAGCTGGAAATTAAACAAGCACCAGTTCATCTCAAAAGAGCCTTATACAAACACACACACACACATACCCACACCCATTCACATGTCATCACCACCCCCTTTTATTTAGATTTATTATTATTTTTTTTACTAAAATACAAAAAAGGGAGACAGGTATATTTACAAAAATCCATGGCTGGTACAGTACATAATTTTTAAGACACACTAAATGCTACAATCTTTCAGGTCCTGAGATTATTACAAATATCAACTCAAAGCTTGTGTTCAGGTCCAGTTTTTAAAGGAGGAAAAAAAAATCCGAAAATATTAAGTCACACACTTATTTGAAATACAGTATATCCCTTCAAGTTAGCAAAAACACACCTCCATATAAGCAAATGCGATACAGTAATTCGTGCCTTTCACCTAGAGGACCATCAACTCTTTAGGCTCCTTCAAGATTGGTTTTGAAACATGTTGGCACCTATGTCAGGTGTGGAGGTGGCTAACGTATGAGGAAGATGTAACTGGAGGGAAGTTCCTCTGCAGAGTGAACATTCACTGTATAAACACATCCTGTTTTTCCTTGGGCTACCAAACAAGTCTTTCCCTTATCAAAATTCATACCAGAAGGGTTAGAAGTATGTGCTCACCCAGACTAAAAATCAGAATCATTATTTCCAATCAGTTACAGCAAATAGGCCTGGAGTTCTGTAATTGTTTTCACAACTGCAAATGCACTTTCTTGCTTGTAAGAAAAGAGAGAAAACGCCCATCACTTAGCTACCTTGGTAGATCTGGATTAATATATTATGGGGGCACAAAACTGTCACCAGCTAGAGATTTATTTTCTTAAGTTTGAGGGTGTTTAACCAATGAAATGTAAGGGCAAGCCCCAGATTTACATACTCTCTGAAAGACCAATTTGGTATTTTTGATACTTTCTAAAATAAAGTAAGTTTTCAGTGACAACCAACAAAAGGGCAGTGCAAAGCTTGAATCTTTTCTCTGGAGGCTTGCCATGGATCACAGGAAATTATCTGTAGGTTGGGAACCTACCTCTAATGGGGAAGGGCCCATAGATTATCTGAAGGTCTCAGAAGGTATATGTAATTAATTACAAAGGCATAGCCAAGACTCAAAAATAGCTGACCAAAGTCGGCCAACTTTCCAATTAACTATGTAAAACAGTAATACTTCTGTCAACTGAGAAGAAGTTCTTTTTAATTCCTTTAGACACTATTGGGGTAACCCTTGGTAATTCTGCAGGTACAGTAAAGAAAACCCAATTTGCTGACAGAGGGCACACTAACCCTACAAACAGCAGGGATAAGCAAAAAAGGAGGAAAGCTTATGGCTGCAAGCACAGCGAACACAAGATAGCTAAGAGCTGACAATTGATGGGCAGGCTGTCACACAGAAAAACATGTCAACTGGCTGGTCTTGGTTGATACACCTAAATGTGCTTTGAGGGCAGATGGTGTTGTTAACTTCAAAAACAGAAGTATTTCCATGTTATCTTGGGTAATAGTCATCTTGCTTGTATTTATTAGGTTTCCATTAGTGTTCTATTATAAAATATTTAAAACACAGATTTACAATAAAATCATTATATTATTATTAGCAAAGTGGGAACAAATAATGTATAGAAAATTTTGTGAGGAACAAACATAAAATTTGATTCATATGGCCTGTTTGCAAAAGTAGGCTTATTTCAGGGGGAGTATGAAAATAAGCAAGGCAGACTGTTATGAGAAATAGCTCCTAATAAAGATCTCCATCTCTTTAGAATAACCTTGAAAAAGTAACAAGAGGAAGTCATGAAATGCCGCATTATACAGTAGCAAAATCTATTTTTTAATACAAAGGAGAAGACGAAAAAAAAACCCCCTCTAGTCCCAGTGATGACCACCAATGACTGTAAGTCCTAGATACAGAGACCCTAATACTACTACTGCGATTCTGAAAAGCATTCCTGACTTAACAGTTTGGAAAAGTGTCGGAAGTTTAAGTACTAACCCACTATGAAATGGAGATACACAGGAAAGACTGAGAAGCAGAACTATTACAATATGAGGAAATTAAAGATCACAAGTAGCTACTTTCAAGCAAGTGGTACTTTGAGAGTCTATGAGAAAAATAAAATTTAATATCACATTATTCAAAGGCAGTCTGATTAAAATCCTAAGAGAGTCCCTGCTTGAGTCCTCTGCTGGGATGTAAACAGTCTTCTAAAGCAGGCCTGCACAGGGCTTTACTTTTCAGTTCTATGGGCACACAGGATAGGTTGCCAGAGTGAGTGAGAAGAGGATGTAAAAGACAATTTAACCTTTCCTCCCCAGACTCCTAATACACAACTCATATTCTAGAGTAGCAATATGATTAAGAGCTCTGAATAAAGAATGAAGACTAAAGGAAACCAAGAAAGAAGAATTCGACATTAATATTCAAAGCTATTTTTAATTAGAGTTTGACCACCCATTCAGCTCCATAAACCTGAACCTTGCGTCATATAATCTAAAACTCTCAGAATTGAACACTGGGATGATTTTATCATTAACAACCCAAAGACACTCCATGATACTAACTACAGCTTTGCACCAGTGAAAGGCTCTGTAGATAGTCTTTGAATGCAGAGTTCACATTTTAGGATAGATGAACACACAAAGTATCTCTATTTTATGCTTCTGTTAATTTTCCCTAGAGGAACAAACACACATTCAACAAAAACCCTTATGCCTTATTTCTTTGGGTCTTAACATTTGTTATCTGAGAATGGGAAAGACAGGGAAATGTGAAAAAAAAAAGAAGTATGTTTGTCTGCATAGTTGATATTTAGAGGCTACTAACTAAGGCCTTATCTGGAAAAAGCAACAAAAACCCAAAAAGTCTCACACACACACACACACACACACACACACACACACCCACCCCTATCATTAGAGATTCAATGGACCTTACCCAATTCTGGAAATTAACCAGATGCTTTGCCTGCTTGGACCTGGTGCTTTCTACTGACTCACTTGAACCTGATAAAATTGGTTCCTCATCCCCCACATTCTCCTTTCCTGACCCTGAATATGTGCTACAATTTAAATTTACACATACACTCCAACAATCATTGCTCAGCATTTACCCCAACTAAAACTGCAGCATCCATTTTTTTTCCTGTTGTTACTATTTTCAATGATAATGGGAAAATTCTATGTAGTAGTATTACTTAATATGCAGGGATGGAAGATGGGATAAAATGATCTTCGTCTCTTCCTGGGAGCTGGGAGAAACATGTTTCCTTCTACCCTGACCTTCCCCACCCCGACCCAGTTAGAAAGTGAATCCTGCCTTCCGTCTCCCATTTTCTTACAACCTGAGCAGCTGATGGCTCCACCTCTTTGACGGGTTGAAGAAGCATGAATTACAAAGGTGCAATGGCTACAAGAGTACCCAGCTGGCTGTGTGTAGTGTTCACCTCTTCAGTGCAGAGCTGGATACACCGACAGTTAATGGAATTAGTACACAATCTCTGATTTGCAAGAATGAGGAGACATCCTACTCATTCTTAGAAAGTTAAAAAGCTTAGCTCTCCGTCCCCAAACAAGCAATAAAAGGAAATTAGACTGAGAAGATGGGAAAGTGAGGCAGTTAAATCTTCCAGGATCATTTATCAACTCCAACAACCAAGCATCATAACTTTATCTAACTTTAGCTCCATAACCTTGACAAAAATCACAATAACACCGTAAAAGGCTAAAAACAAAACAAAACAAAACAAAAACTACTTAAACTTAGTGTTATCTCTCTCCCTTGTTAACCTGAAACTAAACATTTTATCCCACTTCAAAGATAATGTTTAAATAACAAATACGTATCTAAATTAAAATTCCAGTGATTTTTAAATTTAAAAATCATAGGGTGCTTTTTATACTTATTATAAGGAAAACATTTTCTAGCCTCTGCAGGAAGATGATAATACTATTTTTAATTATATAGGACATTTTACAAAAACTCAAAATATTTTTGAAATAGTAAAGTCTCTGATATCCCTGGGAGGTAGGTGAATATGATTATACCCAATTGTCTAATGGGTAATCTGAGGCACGAAGGTTAAACGATATTCCCCCTAGACATAGTCATTCAAGAATAACACTTGTGAATTCCAACTGCCTGGCAAGTTTTGCTATCAGGTAACACTACCAGGAGCTTCTGCTTTTTCCTTTTAAGCCACTAGTCTCTTCTTTCCAATTAGAATGTATTGAAAAGGGGGCACTTACTAGGTATATTAGTACTGGGTTTGAGGGATGGTTCAACTTGGTCTCCCTTAACATGTCTATTTGTTTTCAACAAGAAATCAATGAATCTCAGATACTGAAAATTATGTTATTTTGCTCAAGGGAGAAATCTAAATAACAATAAAATCAGATTAAGCCAAATGTAAGTATCTAGCAAATAAAAAGCAAATGGAAAATCTCTCAAAAATGTTATAGATTATATGAATGTTTTCCTCAGCATCTGAAGTCTTTCTACTTCTGAGTTTATTAACCTTTTAACAGATAGATATGCAGCTATATGATTTCTTCAAAAATCATTTTCCAGAAGAAAATATGATACATTTTTAACATTGCAAGTTGCTAACTTCCTTCTAAACTTATTTAGATACCATATCATGGTTCTAACACTAGCCTTCTCACATGTTTAATCTAGCGCACCTTACCAATGTGACTTGTAAGGTACTCTTGTTATTCCAATGCTTTCTCCTGTATTACTTACGCCAAGATTAAAGAGCAAAGAAAAGTGGGTTACATCCAAGAACAGTCAATGATTCACTAAGTTTATTTTACTTGTAGTAACTGACGTGTGTGTGTGTTGTTATTGTCAACTTCTACAAGCAGATATTCAAAGGGCAAAGATGGCCTCTTGTGAAAAGATACTTCTCTTTTTTCTTTTTTTTTTTTTTTTAATTTGAGACGGAGTCTTGCTCTGTCACCCAGGCTAGAGTGCAGTGGCACGATCTCAGTTCACTGCAACTTCTGCCTCCCGGGTTCATGTCATTCTCCTGCCTCAGCCTCCCGAGTAGCTGGGACTACAGGCGCCTGCCACCATGCCCGGCTAATTTTTTGTATTTTTAGTAAAGACGGGGTTTCACCGTATTAGCCAGGATGGTCTCGATCTCCTGACATCGTGATCCGCCCGCCTCGGCCCCCTAAAGAGCCGGGATTACAGGTGTGAGCCACCGCGCCAGGCCAAAAAGATACTTTTCTAATCCACCCACTTTAATCAACTAAAAGCAATGGAATAAACAAGGCAGAAGTTTTGCAAACATTGAAAGGGGAGTGTTTGGAAAGGATGCAATGGTACAGCAGCTCCTAGTTTTATATATATGTAATGTACGTATCTTACATATATATCCATATACATAGAAAGAAAAGGAAGAGGGTTACAGCATGACATGACGTTGGCAAGTGTGAGATTCTTCCTCCTCAATCCCCTGACTTATCAGTCTGTACTTTAAGATAATCTGACAACAGTTTCAAAAGAGGGGAAAAAAGAAAGAAAAAAGGCACTTAACAAAGACAAAGGCCTGAATTGAGCATGTTTTAGAGGAGTAATATAAGCATTTTACCAGAGCTAAGAAATGATTTACAAAGAGTTAAACTTTTCCCCTTAAAATTTTATAAAATAAAATTGCATAACATGTTTGTGATCAGTCATTTATCTACTACTGCACTTTTCTTCTGCTTCATTATTACAAACACAAAAGCCCCCCCAAAAGCAAAAAACAACAATCATACATGCACAACAGAAAGTAAAAGTGCCCTTTTGAGAACATTAGGTCAGCAGAATTACAGTGCTGAAGCACAGGACAGTTCTCAAGTTTGGCCTGATTATAGATTTTTCTCATTCTTCTATTTCCAACTTTAAAAAAACAAAACAAAAAACAAAAAAGCAAACAAATTCCAAACCTAAATAATAAAAACAACATAGGGACCAGTGTGCTTTTATGGTACACTCCTAAAATAAAGTATCCTAATTCTATACATGAGTCAAATTAGAGGACAGAACATCCTAGAAATAAAGAACTGTAAATTAAAGTCAACCAATACAGGCAAAGTTCATTTTACAAATGTAGCAGCAAATATGATAGATCACTGGAGTTCTAAGAGATGATCCCAAAGGACACAGAGTTCTCATAACCAATGGCAGTTTGAATAACAGTAGAATTTTTGTTTCAGAAAATGTCTTGAACCAAGTATAGGTGGAAAGGGGTGTGGGAGAGGGCAATCAGAGGAGAAAGACTAGATTAGAGGTGCCTGCCCTTTCCAACCCTGGGTAGTAAACAATTTAGATCTGCTTTGGGAAAAAAATATCCTGGGTTAAAAATCATGTCCAATAAGTTGTTTTCAACCAGGTGTCAAACCCACAGTATTCCAATACATATGTGCCCGGTTCTTCTCCTTACCTTCGTGATTCAATAAACCCTATTCAATGTCCATGATATGAAAAATGTAATTTGGGCTAACAACATCCATCAGAGGGGTGGTGGGCACGAAAGAATGCACTATCACCATCTTCCAATTCCCGCAAAGTATTAGAATTTTATGACTACAGATTAGCCTCATTTCCTTTCCCAAAACCTTTTCCTTCAGGCTGTTTTGAAATCATGATTTCATTTACCCTCCGACCTCAAAAGCATACAAGAATTATAATTGACTTATAGTGGAAATTATTGCTTGCATTTATTCTGGATGCTCTGAATGAGCTTGACACTTTGCTCCCAGTCTCCAACTGAGGCTCAGCACAGCTATCTCCAAGGACAACTCTGCTGACTGTTATTGCTTGTGAATACTGAGGATTAACTTGTATGTACAGTAACAGCTTATATATCAGTGAAGGCAATTTAAAATATAAAACAGTTGAAAACAAACAGCTTAATCTTCCTGAATCAAGAATCCCGAGGAGTGGGATATAATCATGTGTGCTGATTATTTTTGCATTTGGATGTTGCTAATGCTCTTCAGAAATACACATTGCTCTATAGATATCCTTTCCAATGACTCACCATTTTAAAAAATAACATAATTTGAGTTTTAAGTGCAAAAATACAGTATGAGTCACAAGTCTCTGTGCTAAAAAATAACCAATTTATATGTTTGTTTTTAGTAATAAAAACGGTAAAGACAGGTGACCATAAAGTATGGGCACCTTTTTCAATGTTATGATCTAGAAAAGAAATAGATTAGTATTTACATGTAGAAACTCTCTGATCATACTTTATCTATACAGAAATACAAGGATGTTTGACTGATTCATACAACATAAAAGAGGGGTCCTGACTGAAATGAATGTAAGTTGTCAGTGCAGATGGGGGTTTAAAGTAGGGATCTGACAGCAGTCCTCAAGGAATCAAGACTAAAGAGAACACAGAAGAATCTCCATATTATATTCTTGGAGCCAAGGGCCTTCAGATATTTTTACTGGTTAGTATAAAATGTTACAGGGAAAAGAACTGATTACCTGTTCTTTTCTAATGATGAGAGTCACCAGGGATCTTCACAAGGCATGATTCAGAATTGATGGTTTTAAGAAATTCAAATGATTTTTTGACTCAAACTAGTCATTTATATGAATGTATGTGTGTATGTACACACATATATTCAAGTATTCCGGAAGAGAGATTAATATGCACTTTGACTTCTCTTGTGGTATGAGAAGTAAAACAAGTTACCTTCCCAAAGGAAAATCTCATCACTTCCCCTAGTATTAAGCAAAGACCTTTTTATTCAATTTTCATAAAAGCAAGAGGTCCACTACACCTGAAAAAGTAAAAAAATTGGGCAAGCTTCCCTAACTGAAATCAAGCAAATCTTCATCAGACATACTGAATTCAAGTCAAACCTCTCTGCGACATCCTTCCAGTATCCTTCCAAAATATCTACTGGGGTTCATACTATATCCATATTTGTTTTATTGATAAACTAAATTCTTAGAGTCAAGAAATTATATCAGTGATTCCTTTGAAATAATCCTTTCCCTTTACTGTAACAAGTTCTTGGAACTAAAGTTTTCAGTTATTTATTAACTTTTTTGCTAGGAAGCAAGCCAATGTGACTTTGAAGTCAAAATATAGGCATACAGATCTAAACAGATCTGTGGTTATTTATTCACAGACCTGTAGGATATCTGGGACTTTTGCGTATAAAAGAAAAAAGGGCCTGGTTAATACTCTTAATTGAGTAATCTAATGGTATAGGGTAATGTGTAATAAACACATATGCAAGAAATGTTGCCACTACCAGTCTATTGATTTTTTTAGGTTAGTGTGTCATTATAAATGGATCAAGCTTATACCATTTAGAGTTAACACCATTCTCTGATATAGTTTGAAAATACAGAGCTTAAAAAACTAGAATAATACAGCAAAAAAAAAAAAAAAATCAAATCAAATGCATCCAAGGAGAACCATAAATTTTTCCCTTAACATCCTTTGTTGAATATGCTATTTGCATAAGGAAGCTATAATAACTAAGGAGTCTTATTTTCTGCAGATTTACTCACATATCAATACACTGAGTAAATATTAGTAAAGCTTTAGGATCTCAAATGCTCCAAACAATTTCACTACACTGGATACAAGGAGTAAAAATACATTGTGATTGTGATCCTAATGTGATTCCTCCCTTTAAAATACCATCTTAAAAATTCGAAAACTATATTCATGCCATTTGAATGACCAATGAAGAAACACAGTGTACACTTCTACCTGTTTATACCAATAGCTAATAATCACCTGAAGGACCACTAGCTAAAAGAACAGAAGGAGAAGTTGTGAAGTTAGATGAATTGGGGAAACTTAAGAGTTTATGTTGCTGCAAGGGCTAATAGCAGCAAAGCAATAACCCTGTAAAGATCCCCATTTCTCAAGAGAAAAATGTGAACACAGTCACATTTTAACATCAAGAATGGAAATAAGAATTAACCAGTCAATACTAGATGCACAAATCACCTGAAGAAAAGAGTTAAGTACCTGCTTCTGAATGGAAGATGAAATTGACCCTTTTACAAAAAGGGGACATCTAGGTTTCATCTCTTAAGAGCAACAGGCTCAACTTCCTGATTTTTAAAAATCTAGATGATTTAATAATATATATCACTGTGCTAAAATAACTTTCCTGAAGGATCTTTAGTCCACTGATTTAGGGGAGTTGCTACACACTGGAGAAGATTCAAGTTTGTTCAGGATTTTTGAGGGTATGGTATTTCTTCAGCTACTGTATATCGGAGATAGAATCACTATTGTTATTATTTTTTGTGGCAAATTTGCTACACAGTCCACTCAAATAGACATGATCATTATTCCTGACAAACTGGCCTAATTCCAGTTTTTAATGCCTTTTATTAGCAATTATGTCTATTAAGTGTTCAGATCCAACCCCCAGGATGGATGGAGTTTACCCAAATTCTCTTGACTTCCTTCTTCCTCCCCCGGGAAAAATCAAATTTGTATTTCTGTGGGTTTGACAACTGAGTCTCTTTCAAGTCTATTAATACGGTAACTCTGTCATTCTTTAGAAGAGACCAAAGGTCACTAACTTTGCACAAAAGCATTTCTTCCTCCTGCACCTGGCTTTGCTCAAGTAATGTTTTCTTTTCTTTTTCCTCCTCACCACAGTGCTTGGGACGAGAGAATGTAAACATCGACAGAAACAGCAGCCCTATGACCACATAAGTACTTTCCCATCAGGTAGATTCCATCAGTCAACTAAACATTTCGTCTCCTTTGCTTGCTGGGCAGTCACTGAGATTTCCGTGGTAATTTAGTGTCCCCTTTACTTTGGCCTCCATCTGAGAAAAAGAGATATTAAATTGGTATGGGTCCATATGTTAAAAAAACCAGGTAAGAAAAACAAAGCAAAAAGAACTGACATCTCTGAAAAGATATAAACTTTTAATATCTTGCATGCCATATAGCATTATAGAGGTTGATAAAACATCATGGAGATAAAAACTCAAGAAAAATGATCCTCTTCTTTCAAATGACTGTGGTTTTCAGTGTTCTATAAATACCATTTCAATAAGTTTTTATTATTTACGTCCCAGCCAATTGTGTCAAATGCTGTAAGAGGGTTATAAAGGAACCAGAAGACACAATTCCTACCTCAGAGGGACCCACTACATCTTTCAATTCCTTTAGAAGACAGGTCAACTTCATTTTTTTTTGTAAGTGAAATAAAATTTCAACCTGGGACACAGCATTTCATAATTCCTGATTGTGTAAACAAATGTAGCAAACTTTTAATCTGTAGTGAAAAACATTCAGCTGAGTCTGTGTGCTCATTCTAACCTAGCTTTAGGTAACAGGAAAGTCTGCTAATGGGACAATGCTCTTTCTTTTCTTTTTTTTGAGACAGCGTCTTAGTCTGTTGCTCAGGCTGGAGTACAATGGCATGATCTCGGCTCACTGCAACCTCTGCCTCCCAGGTTCAAGCAATTCTCCTATCTCAGCCTCCCGAGTAGCTGGGATTACAGGTGTGCACTACCATGCCCGGCTAATTTTTGTACTTTTAGTAGAGACGGGGTTTCACCATGTTAGTCAGGCTGGTTTCAAACTCCTGACCTCATGATCCGCCCACCTCGGCCTCCCAAAGTGCTGGGATTACAGGCATGAGCCACCACGCCCGGCTGTTTCTTTTTTAAAGAGAGAGTCTTGCTATGTTTTCCAGGCTGGAGTGCAGTGGCTATGCACAGATACGATCATAGCACACCACAGCCTCAAATTCCTGGGCTCAAGCGACCCTCTTGCCTTAGCCTTCTAAGTAGTGGGACTACCGGTGTGTGCCACCAGACCAGCTCAAAATAATTTCTATTTTTACACACTGCTGTTTAAATGCTTGCAGAAAAACTGTTGATTACTGCATTTAATCCTCAACTAAATTACCTATAAAAACTGGCCAGGAGGAGAGGAAAGGGGGATACCAGGGCAAGGGTAGGGCCCCATGACCTGGAGAGCCAACAGAATATGGAGAAAGTCTCCAACAGGTCATGGCCTTAGCAAGAAAAATGAGGCCTCAAAGACAACCCAGGTCTGACAGCAAAGGACAGGGAAAGGAAACCTTTTATTCTGAGGGAAGAGGCATGAATGGCAGAAATACACAGGTGAAAAGGAACAAATTTGACCAGGGTTTGGCAAACTACAGCCCATAGGCCAAATCTGGTTCCCTGCTTGCTTTTGTATGTAAAGTTTTATTTACAGTCATACTCATTTGTTTAAATACTTCTTATGGCTGTTTTTCACTACAATGGTCAGTTGAGTAGTGGTGACAGAGACCATATGGACTGCAAAGCCTAAGATATTTACTATTTGGCCCTTTACAGAAAAATTTTACTGAGCTTTTACACTACATAAAATTAATTAACATTAATTGAGCTCTTACTATGCACCAGGTGCCATGCTAGAAGCTTTAAATCAATTATTTTTTATTAAATTCTCATATGAAGTCCTTAAAACATTTGTTGTCTCCAGTTTACAAGCAAGAGAAAGTGATGTTCAAACAAGTTAAACCTATTCAAACCGGCAGTTCTGTAATTCAAAAATCCAAGTCTGATCCTCAAGTTCAGTGACTTATACTTTAAAATGGGTCTTAAGGGAAAAATTTTAAACTCTTTTTTTTTTTTGAGAATGACTCTCACTCTGTTACCCAGACTGGAGTGTAGTGGCATAATCAGAGCTCACTGCAGCCTCGACCTCCCAGCTACAGGTGATCCTCCCACCTCAGCCTGCCGGGTAGCTGGGACTACAGGGGCACACTACAATGCCCAGAAAATTTTTTGTAGAGACAGCATTTCACCATGTTGACCAGGCTGGTCTCGAACTCCTGGACTCAAGCCACCTGCCTGCTTGGCTTCCCAAAATGCTGGGATTACAGGCATGAGCTACCAAGGCTGGTTGAAAAATTTTAAACTTTTTAACTTTAGTTATTTGGAAAATACTGACAGTCATGTTTCCTTTCTCCCTCTGGAACAGCAGTGCTGCATTGATAAACGAGATAGTTCGTGTAAGAGCGAACACTGGGGTCTTTTGGAGCCATGAGAATCCTGCTTGTTTAATTCCTTGCAGGTGGCCACATTCATGCCAATCTGCTCATGAGTACACTACCCTCAGCTGGATTCATTATACCGAACAGTTGTCTACACCCAGGGAGGAACTGCTTTAGTCACAGGGCAATTCTCTTTAGATATTTAAACTAGTCAGAGTTCAGGAAGATTGGGATTGTTGACATTTGTGCCACGACTCTCTGTTACCCATTTTACATAACTGTGGTTTTATGCTCATTCTCAAGGGTAAGACTGGGACAGCTCACCACTTAGTTCTTTCGGAGGATTAATGGCAATCTGTTGCCTCAAGATTGCTCCTCAGTTCCCATCTCTGCACTGTGGTTAATGTAAACTGGTTCAAAGATCATTTTGATTCAGTGGCCAAAAAAAAAAAAAAAGTGAGGCCTAGTCAACTTTCAAAGTTAAGAGGGCAGCTGAGCAGTTATTTCTGCTCAAAAGATCCTGAAAATGGGCTTCAGAATAATATCAGCGTCTATGGAGGTCAACTGCTGGGGAAAACGAGAAGCTGGAGCCCAGTGTGTTTGGCACACTGCCTAATCTGACTGCCTAATGTCAGATTTCAGAGCGATCTGGCTGCCTACAAGGACATAATGCATACAGCTTGGATCATATTAATGTTTATTTTCTGAGACAGTCTTACTCTGTTGCCCAGGCTGGAGTGCAGTGGCGTGATCTCGGCTCACCGCAACCTCCACCTCCCGGGTTCAAGCAATTCTCCTGCCTCAGCCTCCCGAGTAGCTGGGACTACAGGCACGTGCCACCAGGCCCAGGTAACTTTTGTATTTTTAGTAGAGACGGGGTTTCACCATATTGGCTAGGCTGGTCTTGAAACTCCCAACCTCAAGTGACCTGCCCACCTTGGCCTCCCAAAGTGCTGGGATTACAAGAGCGAGCCACTGTGCCTGGCAGGATCATATTAATTTCATCTCTGCTAAAATGCCAAGACATTTAATGACTAAGAATATAGGTCATGGAGTCAGACTTCCTGGGTGTGAATCTCAGATCAAGCATTTGTTATCTGGGCAAGTTGTGTATTACCTTGGGCAAGTTGCTTAGCTCTCTGATTCAGTTTCGTGATCTGTAAAATGGAGACCGTCATCTAAGGACTAAGCTATCCATGTAAGCTGTCACAAGACTATGTGGCATTTAGTAAGCTTTCAATAAATGTAAGCAACTATCATTACTGTACATAACTTTTAACCATCTTATGAATCCTCTCATTAGTCATCATTTCCACGTAATAAACACCTTCAAAAAGGCTTTTAGGTTACAGAAGATCTCGTTTACCTATTTCCTTCCTCTTAAAAGGAATTTGTTGCTAATGAGGAATGAGGATTCAGTCTATGAAAATTTCCATTTTCCAGCCTTTGTGATTCAATTCACAATGTTTTCAGAAAAGTATAATCCATATCTACAAGCCTATACAAATAAGAACGAGAGGAAGAAGGAGACGGCGTTCTCACCGTGAAATGCTTGCTGTGAGTGTGCAGGCAGAGGTGAGTGGGAAAGCGCTGCTGCATGCTGGGCTCCTCCTGGCTGTAAACCCTTGAGTAAATCTGAGAGGAAAACAGACTTGTCAGTCATCTTTAAATCCAGATTGGAGCCCTTTTAGTTCAAAAATGAAAACTGATTTACGTAATGCCGGCACAGCACCTGACTTCGAAGGCCTTCTAAAACTAGAGCACGTTTTTAAAAATTTACTTATTTTAATGTATGTGTATGCACATAACCCAACACAATTGACTTCCTCTTAAAAATTTCATTAAGATGGAAATGTGGTATAGATAGCTTAAAAACTGTATATAAAACCCCAGTGTCCAATAATTTTACTTACTATATATACATATAAACTGCATTTCTTAAGAAAAAACTATAATCTTCATTAACTCCAACTGGACTACTCTTAATTAGAATAAATTTATAAGGTTTCCTGTTCTGTCAAGCTAGACAGCCCAAGCAAATAGAAGAGCCCCACTTACTCTGAGTTAGGCTATGGTGGAAAGCGGCTGAGGTAGATCCCGAGGTGGTTGTCACTCCAGCTGTGTCCGTTCCAAAGCCAAATATCTCCAAGGGAAACGGGAAGGGCATGGTCACTGGAACAAGGCCACCCAGCATCCCAAAAGGAGTCACATTTTGATTTGTTACAGACAAAGGTGATGTCATGAGAGTCAGAGGTGAGGCATTAGCCAATAATGATGCTCCTGCTGTGGACTGTGCAGAAACCAGGGGTCAAAATACGTAAGAAATAAAGTAATCCAAATTGATTTATTTTCTATAATATCCTCACAGATGCAAGACTATGCCTTACATCTGCTCTGACAGAAACGTTGTGAGACAGGCTCTTCATTACCACTGTAGTTTCCTCAGACGCTGTTATTTTAGTGGCACTTATATGAACACTCACGCACTCTCTCAATCTACTAATTCCCAACCTTACACTTGCACTCCTCCACTTTTGCCTCCTAGCCCAAATACCTGAACCATGAGTAAACAATCCCGTGCAATTTTGGCTGGGTCTCTGAAAATGCTCACTTTACTATTTGTCTCATCATCTTTCCTGCAGCGGCTGCTCTAGACTGCTGCTTTCAGGGCCCTACCCAGTATCCTTTACTGTCATCACATCAGCTTAGAGACCAGGCCGAGGCATTCTTCCTCGCCATGAGCCTCACCTGCCCTTCTCCAAAGCTAACCACCTGACTTACACCATGAATTCTCACCGTATACAACTTTCTTGTACAAATATCTACTACTGCACCTTTTCCATGTTTCCTCTGCCTTCTCAGATACAGAAACTTATTATTTCTTTTTATAACCACGCCGTTATTCTAGCTCTTCCTCAACTCCTAGCCACTATCTAATTTGTCTTCCTTTTATTATCAAACAGAATGACAGACTTCAGTTTCCTTTGTTCCAGTCACTTAACTCCTGAAAGCAATTTTCACTTTATTACTTTTCTGAAATTACACTCCTTAAGGTAAAAGATAAACTGGACAGTGTTTTCACACTCCTCTACCTGGGCTTTGACGCCATGTTTACGAATAAAAACACTGAAATCAGAAATATGCTAACATATTTGGACTGCAGGGAGGACTTTAAAAAAATAAAATAAATAAGAAATATGCTGACCTGGATGGGCTTTCACAGAGAACTTACTTAAATATATTCCCCCTGCCCAAACTCCGCCCCCTTTTTAAGACAGGGTCTCCTGTTGCCCATGCTGGAGTATAGCAGTGCAATCACAGCTAACTGCCATCTCAAACCTCCTGGAGGCTCAAGTGATCCTCTCACCTCAGCCTCCCGAGTAGCTAAGACTACAGGCACATGCCACCATACCTGGCTAACATTTTTTGTATTTATTATACACGGGGTTTCACCATGTTGCCCAGGCTGGGCTCGAACTCCTACGCTTAAGCGATCTCCTCACTGCCTGTGCCTCCCAAAGTGCTAGAATTATAGCGTGAGCCAGAACGCCTGGCAAATATCTTCCTATACCTAGTTTAATTCTTTGAACAGTTTTCTACACAACAATTACATTTTTTCCATTTTGATTTTTTTTAAAAAAGATTATTATTTTTTGAGAGACGGGGTTTCACTCTGTTCCCCAGGCTAGAGAGCAGTGGCACAACTGTAGCTCACGGCAGACTCAAACTCCTGGGTGCAAGTGATCCTCCCACCTCAGCCTCCCAAGTAGCTGGGACTACAGGCGTGTGCCACCAGACCCAGCTAACTTTTTAAAATGTTTTTGTAGAGACGGTGTCTATGTTGCTCAGGCTAGCCTCGAACTCCTGGGCTCCAGCAATCCTCACACCTAGGCCTTCCAAAGCACTGAGATTACAGGCATGAGCCACCATGCCTGGCCAACATTGTTCTTTTCTATGTGCAGTTACTTACCAACAGGGAGTTGATACAATCAAATTTTCTCATTATCATATGTTATCTATTATAGTTTCTGTCATTCTGAGATTTCTTTTGTAGTCTTATTTTACCAAATCCAAATTTTCCTGGTCAAAACTTTAACTTTGTATTTTTTTTGGTTTCCCTGCTTTTTTTTTTTTTTTTTTTTTGAGACGGGAGTCTCACTCTGTTGCCCAGGCTGCAGTGTAGTGCTGCGATCTTGGCTCACTGCAACCTCCACCTCCTGGGTTCAAGCAATTCTCCTGCCTCGGCCTCCTGAGTAGCTGGGACTACAGGCATGTGCCACCATGCCCAGCTAATTTTTGTATTTTTAGTAGAGATGGGGATTCACCATGTTGGCCAGGATGGTCTCGAACTCCTGTGCTCAAGTGATCTGCCTGCCTTGGCCTCCCAAAGTGCTGGGATTATAGGCATGAGCCACCGTGTCCCACTAAATCTAAATTTGATCAGGAAAATGGAATTTGTTGACTATTTTAAAAATAATACATGTTAGCTCTTTCCACTTTTATTATGTGTATCAATAAGCATTATAATTAAGGACTTATTATTTTAAAAATCTTGGTCCTTTTGCTGCTGGTGGGGTATTTCTTAATGTATAAGAAAAATGCAGACAATCTTTCCACACACACATACCACATAACATTACATATATTTGTACACTTAAGAGGTTATGCCACTGCTGAACAAACAAATGAAGTATATCCACAAGCGGCCTTCTTTCTGGTTCTTTAACTGCCTCCCTCCCCTGTTCTCCTTTATTTGTTAATAAAAATAACAAATTTTACAACTGAAATTTATATCCGTAGTTCTGGCCTCTCATCTGTTTCCATCCTGTATATCTGAGAGTTAACTGAATAATTCCGCTTGAATATCTAGCACCAACTTTACATATCCAAAGCTGAAATCATCATCTCCAATGGGTTCCCCCATCTTCTGTCAACTGCTTTCACCAAGGAATTCCATTCTTTCCAGTCACTTAGGCTTGAAATCTTAGTTTTCAAGTATCATAAAATGATGACATTATAGTCAACAAACCCATTCTTTCTTTTTTGCCAAAATTTTCTCTTACACGTAAGTACAAACCTTCACTACTCCATGTTTGAACCTGACAGTTTTTATTTGCCAGTCTTTTCCTGTACTGTGCCAACCACGATATACAAAGTGAGTGCATTTAGGAAAAAAATTACCAAGTTAGAGATAATAGTATCTTAATGCAACCAGGATAGAAAAGATCCTGCATCAACTTAAAAATGAACCAGTGTTGGCCAGTGCAGTGGCTCACGCCTGTAATCCTAGCACTTTGGGAGGCCAAGGTGGGCGGATCATGAGATCAGGAATTCGAGACCAGCCTGACTAACATGGTGGTCTCTACTAACTCTGTCTCTACTAAAAATACGAAATTACAATAATTAATTCAATACAAAAATTAGCCAGGTGTGGTGGCACATGTCTGTAGTCCCAGCTACTCGGGAGGCTGAGGCAGGAGAACCGCTTGAACCTGGGAGGCGGAGGTTGCGGTGAGCCGAGATTGTGCCACTGTGCTCTAGCCTGGACGACACAGCAAGACCCTATCTCGGGAAAAAAAAAAAATTAACCAGAGTTGCTTCTTCTTTTAATCATAATTCTACTGCAGTCTTGGAATGATAAAGAGTCTCCAAGGCTGTGTGCCCCAACTGGAGTTCCCTAGTGAGGAACATTAAATACTGTTAATAAAAGGAATCTTTTAAAGCTTTTCTGGAGGAGTGCAATTGAAGCATTAAAATAGATGCAAAATGAGGGCCAGTCACTATGGCTCACTCCTATTAGCTCAGCACTTTGGGAGGCTGAGGTGGGTGAATCACCTGAGGCCAGGAATTCAAGACCAGCCTGGCCAACATGGTGAAACACCGTCTCTACTAAAAATACAAAAATAAGCCGGGCATGGTGGCGCTTGCCTGTAATCCCAGGTACTCAGGAGGCTGAGGCAGGAGAAGTGCTTGAACCCTGGAGGTGGAGGTTGCAGTGAGCCAAGACCACGCCACTGCACTCCAGCCTGGGCAACAGAGCGAGACCCTGTCTCAAAAAAAAAAAAAAGCAAGATGTAAATTAGGCAGGGCAATTTCCAAAATTAAATAACTCAAGTATAGCAATAAAAAAGTGATACTATGCCATAACTGCCTAACATTTTACACTTTCAAGTAACTTCTATATCCACTTTGTTTATAAATATAAATGGAAGCATCAGATAATCTAAATGTGACATGGGTATTTGCAAATCTCTCTAACCTAAAAGATGGAGACCTTTCAGCAGTGGGGTATTCCAATGTTGACATAATCTGGGATCATGCACAAGAAGTCAGCATGAAGCAGCTAAATAGTTCAGGATTATGCCCCACAGTCAAAAATAGTTTCCGTGACCTCTACATTTTATTCCCAGGGGAAAAAAACATTGAAGGGAAACCTTGCTCTTCCCATAGTGGGCATTAATTTTTTTTTTTTTTTTTGAGATGGTGCCTCCCTCTGTTGCCAGGCTGGAGTGCAGTGGCGCGATCTCAGCTCACTGCAACCTCCGACTCCCAGATTCCAGTGATTCTCCTGCCTCAGCCTCCCAAGTAGCTGGGATTACAGGCACATGCCACCACACCCAGCTAATTTTTGCATTTTTAGTAGAGACGGGGTTTCCCCATGGTGGCCAGGATGACCTCGCTCTCCTGACCTTGTGATCCACCCACCTCGGCCTCCCAAAGTGTTGGGATTACAGGTGTGACCACTGCGACCGGCTGCAATTAAATTTTTTTTAAACCACATACTCTACTTTGGTGAGTGCACTGATCCCCTATTTCCCACAACACTCAGAGTAACCTTTTGAAATGCAAATCAGACCATACCAGTCCCCTGCTTAAGAAACTCCAATAGCTTCCCGCTGCACAGAGAATAAAATCCAAAGTCCTTACTGTGGCTCACAAGGTCCTCCATGACATGGTTCTGGTCTCTCTCTGATCTCATCACCTACCACTCTCTCTCCATGGTCCAGACATGCAGGCCTTCACTTCAGGCTCTTTTCCATCTCAGTGTCTTCATACAAGTGTTCCCTCTGGCCTGAATTATTTTTCCCCTCTTTTCTCCACATGGCTGGCTTCTGCTCATTCAATTCTCAGATCAAATGTTACCTCCTCAAACCTTCTTCACCTTCTTTATGCTGGCAGCAATAACTCTTTATCATATTATCCTACAAATTTTATTTTTTCATAAAACTTGTATTTTTGCTTGTCTTCCTACATAGACTATATGCTCCATGAGAGCAGGAATGCTGAGTATGCTGTTCATCCCTATTTCCCCAGCACCTAGACGAGTGCCTGGCACATAGTAAACATTCAATAAACATTTGCTTAATGAATGAATGATGTTTGGAATTATAAAGTGGCAAAGACAAGATTCAAAGAAAATCAGTAAATTGAAGGGTAAGAAACAGGAGGAAACCCCTGTGTGGAAAGTTATTAAATAGAAAGCAAGCAGAGCTAACAACCTGAACCCAGAAGGAGTTTACCTTTTGCCATTTGTTAAAGGACCTGTCATTTTCACTCTGCAAATGAGTAGACACCCACAGATGCCTTTCAGACAGAAGGTGAATGCTTTACACGCATAGATAGGAAATCTGTTTTCAGTACTGGAGAGCTATAGACAGGTTCTAGAGGCCACAAGATAGCTGGTAAGACTTCACTGAGATGCTACGTTAAAACAAAAAGAACTTTAGTTTCGTCAAGGGGTAGAAATGCCCTTAATGAATTATTAAACTTTTCTTCAGTCAAACCAGTAAGACAGAAAAAAGAAAAAAGATCAGATATGAAGACAGGAACACTTCAGTCTCCAAATCATAAAGCCATTTGGGAGAGGAAGAAAACCAGGAGGGAGTAGCTAGTCTTCAGAAATGCATATTTTGCCAAGTAGCCTCCAGGCTGACAAACCAATTATTTGTTAGACGATACAGGGGTTCTTTTGCGATAAATGATCAAATACAGGAAGATCTTTGGGAACAAAATAGAACTGACAGATTGTAGAGATGACAAAGGATGAAGAAAGATTTAATCTTAAGTTCAAAGAAAATGAAGCAAATGAAAATAAAAAGGAGTTTTTAATTCCAGAAATAACTCCCCAAATTTTTATAAAATTGATAAAATTAAGAGTTTTCCATTTATTATTCTTATTTAAAAACACTAAGAAGAAAATGCTGAAAGGGTTAAAAGTAGTTAACCCTAGGAGGAGGATATGGGGCAGGGAACTGCCATTTATGCTATCTTTTCACTTATTCCTTTTATCAAATTAAGAATCTTAAAAAGAGTAAATTTTTTAATAAAGATAATATAGACAGTAATGCAGACTAACTCCAATCTTCCACATACTTTTTTTTCATAAGGGAAGGTCTTTATTCATTCATCTCCATATACATTTTAACATATAATCCCTAATATCAATTTGTTTTTATTATTTTATTTCTGATGAAAGTAAATGTACATACATAAAACATCAGTTAATCCTAGATTTCAATTAATGAATTACCAGTTAGCTGAATTTGTTCTACATTAGAATTCTGACATCTAGTCATTCCTATGCCTACATCAGTGGCAGAATGATGATGTGAATATACGTATACTGAATGTACGCAATGTATATTGAGTATCAACCCTTAGACTGTATTGAACAGCAGTAAACCTTGACATACAGCAAGGGGAAACTCTTCTCATTAGATGTTGCTGTTCCACATAAATAGGAGGCAGTACAAAGAGTACTTCCTTAGACAACACAATTCCATAAATCAATAAAAGTTAAGTTTTCAAAGAATATTTAAGAACCTAAGAACTTGCATATCATAAAATGGTATTTTTTTTTTGGACAGTTATAAAATGAAATATATAAAACACATTTTATCGAAAAAAGTCTTAAAAAGTACCTACAAAGCGTAAACAGTGTTGGATTAATAGGTGATTTTTATTTTCTTTTTTCTAAATTTGACTTCAATGAACACATATTACTTTCAGGGGAAAAAAAGTTAAAGAATCTAAACCATTAACATAAAGGACAAATCTGAGAAAGTGTCAGAATACAAAGAAGTGGCAGAGAGAGTAAAACAATAACAGAAGATAATATGGAAGACAGAGAGACAAAACATAGGCTGGGTGTGGTGGCTCATGCCTATCATCCCAGCACTTTGGGAGGCTGAGGCAGGCGGATCACTTGAGGTTAGGAGTTTGAGACCAGCCCAGTCAACATGGTGAAACTCCAACTCTACTAAAAATATAAAAGTTAGGCCAAGCATGGTGGCTCATGCCTGTAATCCCAGCAGTTTGGGAGGCCGAGGTGGGTGGATCACCTGAGGTCAGGAGTTCAAGACCAGCCTGGCCAGCATGGCAAAATACTGTCTCTATGCACGGTGGTGGGTGCCTATAATCCCAGCTACTCAGGAGGCTGAGGTAGGGAGAATTGCTTGAACCCGAGAGGTGGAGGTTGCAGTGCGCCGAGATCACACCATTGCACTCCAGCTTGGGCGACAGAGGAGACTGGGTCTCAAAAAATAACAATAAATAAATAAACATACAAAAATTAGCCAGGCATGGTGGCAGGTGCCTGTAATTACAGCTACTTGGGAGCCTGAGGCAGGAGAATCTCTTGAACCCAAGAAGCGGAGGCTGCTGTGAGCCAAGATTGCGTCACTGCCCTCTAGCCTGTACAACAGAGTGAGACTCCGTCTCAGGGAAAAATTTAAAAATAAATAAATAAATAAATATAATAAAGGGTTCTCAAAAAACTTAGGATAAATGCATCAGAAACAGTAATCAGACACATAATACAATAAAATATTCTTGATCTAAAATAAATAACCAGGTCTGAGATGGAATGCTATTATTATGTTCTAGGTATACAACTAATGAAAACTAGGCAGAGAAAACACATTAATGATAAGGGAACAAAAGGAGAATGAGAAAAGTCTGAGAATGGTCTCAGACTTCTCCATAATCCTAAATACTAAGCAAGAGTCAGTGGAAGAGTATTTACAAAATTTGAAGTGGAACAGTTAGTGCCCCAAGAAGGTTATGCCTACTCAAGTGTGATAGCACAGAAAGAAATTACCAGGTGCACATGAGCTAAGGTAAAATAGCATTCATGCTACCCTTTTTAAAATTTATTACTATTTTTTTTTTT
Source organism: Macaca nemestrina (assembly GCF_043159975.1). Classification (NCBI taxonomy): domain Eukaryota; kingdom Metazoa; phylum Chordata; class Mammalia; order Primates; family Cercopithecidae; genus Macaca; species Macaca nemestrina. The sequence continues at coordinate 19,713,198 of NC_092128.1, forward strand.
GAGATGGAGTTTCGCTCTGTCACCCAGGCTGGAGTGCAATGGCGTGATATCATTCACTGCAACCTCTGCCTCCTGGGTTCAAGCGACTCTCCTGCCTCGGCCTCCCAAACAGCTGCGACTACAGGCATGCGTCACCATGCCTGGCTGATTTTTTTGTATTTTTAGTAGCCAGGGTTTCACCATGTTGGCCAGGTTGGTCTTGAACTCCTGACCTCAAGTGTTCCTCCTGCCTTGGCCTCCCAAAGTGCTGGGATTAGAGGCATGAGCCACCACGCCAGGCTACCCTTCTTAAAAAGATTGCTTGAGTGAGGCACTCAGCTAATTGAGAGATAAGTTTAAACTAAAAATTCATGAATGGGAAAACTGTGGAATAAAAGGACAACTGACACTAATTTGACACAGAAAATTATATAGCACTATAAAATTAATGCAAAATAAAAATTTTGAGAAGATAAATGATTAAAAAATAACAGGAATGTAAAAATTTGATTTAAAAATAAGAAAGCTGGCAGGAGAAAAACGGAAGGGAAGAGTTAAGTGAATGTTAAATTCCTAAGTTACTACTTTGTTCTGAATTTTGGTAAGAAAGTTTGAAATATGCATTTTAGTTGTGCTTTTTCAAACAATTTTAAAGTTGATTTAGTGATGGTTGCTTGTAATGAAGACATCGTTCTGTCGGACAGCTGAATGCTGGTGCACCTTTGTTACTTTGTTTAAAAAAAAAAATCCACATCCCAACAAACACCTCATCTACAAGTGTGCCTACCACTATGATGTCAGCATCAGGAATATTCCATGGCCACAGGCTGTAATAAGCCTATTGAGAACAATCCACATATCATAAAAAGCTTATTAAAGTTACCTACAAGAAAGATGACACTATGCAATCTTACAGTTTATCACATGGATGTACAGAACATACATACCTGCACACTGGCTGTTACCACTGAAGACCCTGAGGCAGTGGATGGTCTATGTGGAGTAGACAATGGTTTGGTAGCACCCTGTGTTCCACTTCCTGTTCCCCCAGATAGACTAGTCCTATTAGCTCCGCTTGAGTTAAGGTTGCTACCTCTGCTGGCAGGTACATTCATTGCAATTCCACTCAAGCTATTCTTCCCAACAGTTCCAGTGGATGATGAGTTTGTTAGCTTTGAGGGGGCCTGAAGATTTTTTGTAGATGGAAGGCCTGAAGTGCGATTAGAGGGCAATAAATTCAAGGTGGGAGACTGTCTGCTGATGTTCATTCCACTGGGCTGTTTATGGACCGGGTTGTTAGTGCTGGAGTGGCTACTCTGGGCTACTAGTGCATTTGGACTGGAACTACTTGGGGATACAGTAGGCTTGGGAGTGGGGTTGGATTTAGAAATAAGTTTAGTTGATACTGAAGGCTTAGCTGACAGAGAGGGCTTGGGTGAGGCAGAAGGCTTAGGCGAGGGCAGGGGTTTAGGAGATGTGGCAGGCTTGGGAGATGCGGCAAGTTTTGGGGAGGCAGCCATCGAGAAGGGAGATTTGAAACCCTGCGTGGAGATCTGTGACACCATAGCCTTGGCTAAATAGTTACTGGAGGTAGTGGTGCTAGGTACTGTCCTAGAAACCAGGGGGTGGGACCCTTGAGAACCATTTCCAGGTGAGGGGGTAGATAAAGGAAGGCGGTACATAAGTGGCTTATCTGAAGTCTTAATAAGCGAGGAGGGACAGGAGAGTTGGGGATTATTACTTAACTTCACCACAGGGTTGGTCTGGGATTTACTGATGGTGGCCTGTAATGGAGACACATAGTTCTGCTGGACAGCTGAATGCTGGTGCACCTTTGTTACTTGTGTTAATGAAGAAGCATCTTGGGCCTCGGATGTTCCCAGAGCATGAGAAGAGGCAGCAATTTGGGCTTGGGAAGAAGAGGAGACGTGGGTCTGTGAAGAGGAAGAAGTGTGAATCTGGCTTGACCTCTGAAGTCCTTGTTGAAGTAGCCTGGCTGGCAAAGGTTCTAAAGAAACTTTAGGGTTCTGAATGGAAGAACCAGCAATAAGGCCTGAAGAGATGCCAGTATGAGCTAAATCCTGGGGTTTCTTTGGTACTGGCCCTGTGTGACCAGCAATAAGACTTGAAGAATGTGTAGGCTGAGTAGAATCTAGTTTTTTGGGAGTAGCCAGTGGCAGCTTACTCATGATACTAGCTAATTTTTCTTCTCTCAGTCCTGGACGAGGCTTTGTGGTTGGCATGCTTATCCTTGAGCCAACAGGAGGGCCCTTGTTCCCACTGTTGATAACCGCTAAAGCTTCAGAAACAAGATCCAGTGAAGGTGAATGGAAAGAAAGGTCTTCATCTAGTGAGTCGTCGAGGCAGATGGTTTCTTGGGCTGGTGCAGAGCTAGAGCTGGCTGCAACAACGGCAGTTGTGCTGGAGCTCATTGGAGGACCGCTAACCGAAGCCACCAGGGATGCCGGAGTTTTCTGGTCCTTTTTTGGACTATACTCCTAATGTAAAGCATCATATGAAAAAAATAGAAATGGTGAATAAAAAATTACAAAGTTAATTTTAAATAACTAAGAGATTTTCATGACAATTAAAATTGTTTTTCTACTGGAAATGTTTAGGGACTATCAAAACAAAAATAATTTTTGAGATGACAGAGCTCCTGACTGAGCTGTCCTCACAAGACAAAGTATCTGATATATTGCACATAGCTGTCATACCTTGGTAAGCTTAACACCAAGTGGAAGGAACATTCATATACTAGTAACATTACTGATGAGCCTCCCTCACCTGCATCAGATCTTCACATCCTGTTCCAAATCCATCTGTTCAGATTATTCTCTTTTTATTCCCCTGCACTCAGGAGAAATTCTGCCTTTATATTAAGACTCTCCCCTTCTCGTCTGGGATGGTTTGCTAGGAGGCTGACCTTCACTTTCTGCTTCCATGCATTTCTGCCTCTTTGTATGCCCTGTCCTGCAGCTACCCTACAGCCAGTACATAGAAAAACTGGTACGTCAAAGTGGCAGATGATTCAATCCAAGCATATATAAATTATGCTATTTGTTATGGTGAATCTGTAATTTATTTGTAAATTATTCATTTGTCATTTATTCAATATATATCCATTAAGTGTCCGCTGTGAGCAGGGCTCTATGCTAAGAAAACAAGGGTATTAAGAATTACAACTCTGAATACCTAACAGTTGTTAGAGTCTGTTTCTCAAAGAATCAACCTTCTTAATATTTAAGGAAAATAACTAGAGCACAGTTTACAATATTCAAAGAGCAAAAGAATTAAAAAGCATCTATTTATTTTTAAAGATAAATAAAGTATTTGACTCATTTTATTAAGATTGAGAAGCAAAAACCTATTACATAAAAGTCATATCAAAGTCTCCTCAATTAGTTTCTTAAACAAACCCAAACAAACCTAGAGTGTTATATTATATACTGATTTATACAACCATAGCACTTACCTTAAGCATAGTGGGGAAAGAATGGAGAGGAAGGGTCTTTACCATCACCTCCTAAGGTATTACATAAGCAAGCTGTTAAGAATACTGTTACACTCTAACTTCCTTAGTATTTTTTCTAAGCTTTTATTCTAAAACCCCTGATTAAAAACCTCACTGCCTATTGGAAGTACAAGTGTACTACATTAAGGTCACAAATGTCTGCTAAGAAGAATAGGTAATACAAATGAGACACGTTTGTTTTGATATGCCATCCACTTACGTAATTAGTGAAAATACCATTATAAAAAGTACAAAATAAAGGGTGGGAAATGTATCCAAATGTTGGAAGTATTACTACTATAAAACTGCTGTTTTAAAGTGACTTTTTGATTATTAATTTTTATTTATAAAAACATCAAATGCACTCTAATAGAATACTGTGTAGATTTATACTGGCAGAGAATTGTTCAGGATACATAACTGAGTCAGAAAAGCAGGTTGTCCCATTTATATAAAAGACTAAATAAATGGATAGCTAATTGGATAGATGCATGGATGGATGAATGGAAGGGAGGGAGGGAAGAACAGAGTTTCAGAGGAAGGGAAGGAAGATGTGTCCTAGAAAGCCAAGAGCTTTTATTCTCTCACTGAGGAGAAATTTATAGATACTTTTACTTTTCTCCTTACTTTTCTGTGTTATTTGCATCTTCTATTATAGGCATTTCCTTATCTTAACCTTTGTAACTAGAAACAGTATGGGGAGTTACAGTAGGAAAAAAACCACATCAACAATATAGCTTTTCCATTTTGGGAAAAGGAAAAAGTAATTTAACCATAGAGAAGGAAACAAACAAAAAAACTGATGACTCCCCCATATCATTCTAACACATCCAGTGTTAGAATTTAATAAATTTCCTATCCAATTATTCTATTAATCATATGTTTGAACAGATGTATCAAAATGTAACCAATCCTTTATGGAGGCTATTAAAACTTTAGTATTCTAATAAAAATAAAGTGAAGTGTCAAAACAAAGTCCAAACTCAAGAGATTTAATGAAAGATTGGCTCAATATTATTTGGATCAGAAGACAAAGTAGTAGGTTATTAAGAAAAAGAGGACTACTGGCTGGGCACGGTGGCTCACACCTGAAATCCCAGCACTTTGGGAAGCCAAGGCAGGTGGATCACGTGGTCAGGAGTTCGAGACCAGCATGACCAACATGGTGAAACCCTGTTTCTACTAAAAATACAAAAATTAGCCAGGCGTGGTGGTACGCGCCTGTACTCCCAGCTACTCAGGAGGCTGAGGCAGGAGAATTGCTTGAACCTGGGAGGTGGAGGTTGCAGTAAGCCGAGATCGCACCGCACCACTGCACTCCAGCCTGGGTGACATGGCAAGACTGTCTCAAAAAAAAAAAAAAAAAAAGAAAGAAAAAAGAAAAAGAAGACTATTTACCCTGCATTTAAAGAGGCTCTAACACCAAAAAAGTCAGGAAGGCCACAGAATAATAAATATTGACCATCTGGACACAATCTTACAAGCAAAGAAACTCATCTGTTAAAAACAACAACAACAACAAAAAACCCAAAAAGACAAAGGCTACAGAGCAAAGTGTAAAACCTAAAAGGTATGGGCTTTCATTAAAATTTTAATTTCAAATGACTATAGTTTTTACTTCCAGAGGTTATATTTTGATTCTCTTTCAAATCTACTTTGTCTATTTTGATAGGATATCTTTTATTCCCTTTTCTATTTCTCTAAATATTAAAAAATTTTAAGTAAAATTATTTTATGTATTAAATTCCATAAATGCACTACTTGTCTGTCTTAGGGATCTAACTGTTGTTTATTGTTCCTACTGTCACTCATAGTAACTTATCCTCTCATGTATTCTGTATTTCAGACTGTAAGTTCAGGTGTGACATGGTTTATAGGAGGAAGGCCTTTGAGGCCTCTGAAGAGGGCACATTATGCCACATAGAATTTACTTTTGCCAGAGGCCCTGGGTTACTACTAATCCAATAACTAAGTTACTTTTTCCGCTTGGGGTTTTCTCAGATTGTAGAGGTAGTGTAACTTAAACTCCTAAGCCAAGAAAAATTTTCAGCAAGGACATTCTTCCTCCAAACCAGAACCCAGTCCAAGACAGCCACTTTTCTTTTTTTTTTTTGAGGCGGAGTCTGGCTCTGTCTCCCAGGCTGGAGTGCAGTGGCGCAATCTCAGCTCACTGCAAGCTCCGCCTCCCGGGTTCACGCCATTCTCCTGCCTCAGCCTCCCAAGGAGCTGGGACTACAGGCGCCCGCCACCACGCCCGGCTAGTTTTTTGTATTTTTAGTAGAGACAGGGTTTCACCATGTTAGCTAGGATGGTCTCGATCTCTTGACCTCGTGATCCGCCCACCTCGGCCTCCCAAATTGCTGGGATTACAGGCGTGAGCCACTGCGCCCGGCCAAGAGCCACTTTTCTTAATGTCTTCTGCTGGTGGCTGGATTTTTTTCTAGTCCTTTCTTTTACTAAATACGTTATAGTTTGAAGGTCCAGCTTTACACAGATTTCATCCCAAGTTTTAACCTGTACAAGCCCAAGAAAACCCTAACTGCTATGCTCTGAGAAGAAACATAAAAAGAAACCATAAAGTGATGGGTAGAAAGTGCCAAATGTCTCCAAGGGCAACCAAAGTTTAAGCGACAGATTAACACTGTCAGCTCCTTTTTTGGTTTTGGTCTTAGGAATTTTTCTTACATATTTTCAATCTCAGCTGTGCTATGAAAGAGTATTTGTTATAGTTTACCTAGCATTTCCGGTATTAATAAAGTTAAGCTTTATAATTGGCATATGCATATTTCCCACTGCTACACAGGAATCTATTCTCCCAAATACAAAAGTTCTAAGATTATTATGAAGTTGAAAACACCTATCTTATAGTGCCTACTGACCTCTGCTAAATACCACAAATCTTTTTCATCTTACGAATGTATTTCACATTCACCAACTATAACTAATTAAAGATTTTGTTTTAATACTTACCTTTACTTTGGGTTTAGGTGCAGGAATCACCTTTTTCTTTGCCCTAAGATAAAATGATTTTAAAAGGCTATTTCAGTAGCAGTTATATTGCTCATTAGAAAATTATAATAAATAGCTTTGTAATTATGTGGTAAATAATTCCTTCTGCTATTTGGAAAGCTCTTTGAAGGAACCATATTTAAGTGCTCAGTTTATACTAAGTGTGTAGCAACATTTTCCCCAATTCAGATTAACTGAAAGGCCAAACAACCAGTAAAACATGAAATGTAGATAATACAATTTTCTAAAAATTAAATGTAAATACATAAACTGTAAAACAACCCCCCTCCTAAAAGAGCTTCAAGGAACTTCAGGCTCAAATTAAACCATGCAAAGAAAGTGTGAATGAGATTTAACTTAACCAAAACAAAAAAACCCTTGAGCTTTTAAAGAAAAATTTTTGTAATGTAAAAATTCAAATAAAAAATGTCAAAATGACAGGGAGAGAAAGGGCAAGAAAAATTACTATGGAATCTTGGAAGTTTTGGAAAACTATGAAAAAGTTCAAAGATTAAAAAAAACTAACGAGTTCCATAGTAAGTCAAAGTATTCAAATGTTTGTTGAATAAGTGTTGACAAGCTAAAATACTTCACCTTGTCTACTTCACTTGGCTAAAATGTCACTAACTAGATTAACAAGAATCTTGATTAAAACTGTCAACTTACAACTTCATTTAGGCAACAGTAATTTTCTAAGTGTTTTTGATGAAGGCCATTTAGGGAAACGACCTCTAGGCCCACTTATCCCATAGATTCCTACTTTACAGTACAAAACAAAACACAAAGTTAAACAAAACACAAAGTTAATGATCATAATAAAGATATTTTTAAAAAGGGAGAAGGAGGCTGGGTGCAGTGGCTCAAGCCTGTAATCCTAGCACTTTGGGCTGAGGCAGGCAGATCATGTGAGGCCAGGAGTTTGAGACCAGCCTGGCCAACATGGTGAAACCCCGTCTCTACTAAAAATACAAAAATTAGCCAGGTGTGGTGGCTCACGCCCGTAGTCCCAGCTACTCGGGAGGCTGAGGCAGAAGAATTGCTTGAACCTGGGAGATGGAGGTTGCAGTGAGTCGAGATTGTTCCACTGCACTCCAGCTTGGGTGACAGAGCAAGACTCCATCTCAAAAAAAAAAAAAAAAAAAAAAAAAAAGAGAGGGAGACATCTTTTGTAAACACCTTTAGAATTAAAGGAATGCATTATTTGTACCTGAATTGTAATGCATATATGGCTTTGGAACTACAGTAGCCCCCCCTTATCCACAGTTTTCAATTTCTGCGGTTTCAGTTGCCTGTGGTCAACTGAGATCTGAAAATATTAAATGGAAAATTCCAGAAATAGAGAGAAACCACATTCACATAACTTTTATTATAGTATATTGTTAAACTGTTCTCTTTTATTATTGTTGTTGTCAATCTCTTACTGCGCCCAATTTGTAAACTCAAATCTATCATAGGAATGTCTGTATAGGAAAAAATAGTCTATGTAGGGTTCAGTACTGTCTGCAGTTTTGGCATCCACTGCAGGCATCTTGGAGTATATTGTCTGAGGATAAGGGGGACTACTGTACAGGGAAATTAAAGCCAAAAATACTACTGACACAAACATATACATATGTATATAAAATTTATTTCAAAGACAACAAAAACACTTGCAACAAGTAAGCCTATAATATATGAAACCAAACTACTTAGAACTTATACTAAAAAAACACTAAGAACCAAAAACCACAACCAACTCAATACATCCCTGATGATATACAGTTGACTCCTGAGGATGAAGACCTTTATGATGATTCGCTTCCACTTAATGAACAGTAAATATAATTTCTCTTCCTTATGATTTTCTTATTAACATTTTCTTTTCTCTAGCTTACTTTATTGTTAAGAATACAGTATATGGTACATAAAATATACAAAATGTGTTCATGAACTATTTATGTTATCAGTAAGGCTTCAGGTCAACAGTAGGCTATCAGCAGTGAAGTTCTGGGAGAGCTGAAAGTTACACGTGGATTTTTGTGTGTGGGGTGAGGGGGTGAAATCCCTAACTCCTGTGTTGTTCCAAGGGTCAACTGTAATAACGAAATGTCCTTCCTAAAAACTAAAAAACTCCTATATAATTGCATACAAGGAGAGTAGGAATTTTATAATGTTGCCCAAAAGATGTTAAACAGACCTCTCAGCAGAATATTGAATTAAGAGTGTTCAGTAAATTCTCAGTAACTTGCTAATTTTATATTTTAATAACCCCCTTTTTTTCCCCTAGAAACAAGGTCTGCTTTGTCCCCCAGGCTGGAGGGCAGTGGCATGATCTCCACTATTACAACCTCCACCTCCCTGGCTGGCGTAAGCCATCCTCCCACCTCAGCCTCCTGGGTAGCTGGGACTACAGGCACACACCACCATGCCTTGCTAAGTTTTGTATTTTTTGTAGAGAAGGAGTTTCGCCATGTTGCCCAAGCCAGTCTCTAACTCCTAGGCAAGCAATCCACCCACCTCGGCCTCCCAAAGTGCTGGGATTACAGGCGTGAGCCACTCTGCCAGGTTTTAACCCTTAATGCCACCCTTGCAGGCTACAGAGAAGGTGCCCCAAGTTGTAGGGAAAAATAAAACTGTTCTGGAATTGACCAATAGTCAACCAAAAAGGTGACCACAGAAAAAACTTGCCTTTTTGTTTTATGTGGGTAAGATAAAAGATCTTTCTCTAGTAATCACATCACTAAGGAAATACCCTGTTTTGAACAGAAGGAAAGACCTCAAGAGTCGGTGAATTTTATGGAAAACACTCTGCAGCACAGCAAGGGTGGGTGTGCATATGGATCTGTCCTGGTAAACTCAAGACAGCAGAGGGCTGTGGATTACAAATGCAGATGGACGTTAAGAGGTGGAGAAAAAGACTGGCAGGTAGAAGGCCCAGGAACAAAGGAAAACCCCTGAGCCTTCACGCTTCCCTACTACCAGAATCCCAGGCCGTTATGTGTCACACTATGCATTTAGTAGGTGTTTAGAGAGTAGCCTGACAATTATTTCAATAGATAAATGTGTTCTGAAATCTAAATAGTCAATGGTCAAAATGATCTTTTTAAGTCCTATTCCAACTAGCATTTAATAAATGATACTTTTGATCACTAAAGCACATAATGTGAATAAATGAAGCAATCTGGAGTCTGCATTTACTCACGGAGCAGAAGTAAGATGATTATGAACACTCCGGCTTTCCTTAAAAAGCATTCTGGAAAAATTTAAAGAACACAATTATTATTTTTTTATAGCAGATAATAACATAATTGTTTTATTTTTAAAGTAATTTAATTTTCAACAGACTACTACTTGCTTATTTACCAAGTAAAAGTTATAATGGTACAATATACTCAATAATCTATTTTATGGAGAGTTTTATTCATAGCTCACTGTAACCTAGGCCTTCTGGGCTCAAATGGTCCTCCTAACTCAGCCTTCAAAGAAGCTGGAATTACAGGTGCGTGCCACCATGCCCAGCTAATTTTTAAAACTTTTTGCAGAGTCAGAGATCTCACTATGTTGCCCGGGCTGGTCTTGAACCCCTGGCCTCAAGCAATCCTCACACCGTGGCCCTGTGCCTCCTAAAGTGCTGAGAATACAGGGGTGAGCTACCACACCTGGTCAACAGAGCTTTTCTGTTGATGTAAGATGGAGTAATTTAAGATCATGGGTAGAACTAGCCAAATTTAATTTTTACATTCTTTACTTAACTCTTTTTTTTGAGACAGAGTTTTGCTCTTGTTGCCCAGGTGGAGTGCAATGGCACAATCTCGGCTCACTGTAACATCTGCCTCCCAGGTTCAAGTGATTCTCCTGCTTCAGCCTCCTGAGTAGCTGGGACTACAGGTGCCCACCACCATGCCCAGCTAATTTTTGTATTTTTAGTAGAGACAGGGTTTCACCATGTTGGCCAGGCTGGTCTCGAACTCCTGACCTCAGGTGATCCACCTGCCTCGGCCTCCCAAAGTGCTGCAATTACAGGTGTGAGCCACCGCAACGGGCGACATTCTTTACTTAATCCTTGAGGTTTTTTTTTTTTTTTGAGATGGAGTCTCGCTCTGTTGCCCAGGCTGGAGTGCAGTGGCCAGATCTCAACTCACTGCAAGCTCTGCCTCCCGGGTTTATGCCATTCTCCTGCCTCAGCCTCCCAAGTAGCTGGGACTACAGGCACCCACCACCTTGCCCAGCTAATTTTTTGTATATTTTAGTAGAGACGGGGTTTCACCGTGTTAGCCAGGATGCTCTCAATCTCCTGACCTTGTGATCCGCCCGTCTCGGCCTCCCAAAGTGCTGGGATTATAGGCTTAAGCCACCATGCCCGGCCAACCCTTGAGATTTTAAACAGAGTGACTCTTAGTTTCTTGAGATACTTCTCTACACTGAATATTTTATTTATTTACTTATTTTTTGAAACTGTTCTCAAACTCCTGGGGCTCAAAGTAATCCTCTCACCTTGGCCTTCCAAACTGCTGAGATTACAGGTGTGAGCCACTGGGAACCTGGCCTACAATGACTATTTTCTTTTTTCTTTTTTTTTTTTGAGATGGATTCACTCTTGTTGCCCAGGTTGGAGTGCAATGGTGCGATCTCGGCTCACTGCAACCTCCACCTCCTGGGTTCAAGCGATTCTCCTGCCTCAGCCTCCAAGTAGCTAGGATTACAAGCATGCGCCACCACCCCGGCTAATTTTGAATTTTTAGTAGAGACGAGGTTTCTCCATGTTGGTCAGGCTGGTCTTGAACTCCTGACCTCAGGCGATCCGCCTGCCTTGGCCCCCCAAAGTGCTGGGATTACAGGCATAAGCCACTGCGCCCGGCCTCTACAATGACTATTTTCAATAGAACCTAAGGCTATGTCTCTTTGCTTATGCTCTAATCCTGTATTTGGTTCCTTATCTTCATGTTACCCATATGAAGTTCCTCTTCCAAACTTCATAACCATTTGGGACCCAGTCTTCTCTCTTTTTCTCTACTAGCAAATTTGGGTGTTAAAAAATAATGTTAAGGCCGGGCGCGGTGGCTCAGCCTGTAATCCCAGCACTTTGGGAGGCCGAGACGGGCGGATCACGAGGTCAGGAGATCGAGACCATCCTGGCTAACACGGTGAAACCCCATCTCTACTAAAAACTACAAAAAACTAGCTGGGCGAGGTGGCGGGCGCCTGTAGTCCCAGGTACTTGGGAGGCTGAGGCAGGAGAATGGCGTGAGCCCGGGAGGCGGAGCTTGCAGTGAGCCGAGATTGTGCCATTGCACTCCAGCCTGGGCCACGAGCGAGACTCTGTCTCAAATAAAAAAAATAAAAATTAAAAAAAAAAAAAATGTTAAGTAAAATATCACCTTTACATCTATCTCTGTGTATGCATGACTGTTTTGTCATTTAAGTGCTTAAGGTCTTCAAAGCAAGGATCATCTGAGATGACTATACAGCATGCTGAATACATTAGGTTCTTAGCAAAATCAATGTCATGTATGTGTATGTGTATGTATATCTTTAATAACAGCAATAATAATAAAATTAAATAAAATCCCATAAGTTGCATTTCTTACCTTGCCTGCATCCAGCCCTTAGGCCACAGGGGCTTCACCTCCGTCTCCATAAAAGACTTAAGATAATCTTCAGCAGACTGGCTTTTATTTGGTTCTAACTCATAGCATCCCAATTTGATCTCAACAAGGTTACATAACAAAGTTCTAAACAGATTGAAAATTAAATTTGAAACTTTTTTTAGAAGAACATAAATTTGGCAGCAATAATATAGATTATGTGAAAAATTCAGAAAATAACAATTTCTAACATGTATCATTCATTGCACCACAGTCAAACCCCCAATATGAAACAATTTCCTTTGGTATCTTTAATCAAAGCACCAAAGATTGAAAGGGATGGTTTTCTACTTGGGGTACAGAAATACTATTGAGAAAGATGGCTCAAGAAGAAATATGTTGAAAGTACTTCACCTTCTGAAACCAGTATGACTCACTCCATTATTAGATCAGTTTATAAAAAGTATTACAGTGTATATGAAAATAAAATCAATAATACTCTGAGGATAGTAGAGCCCAGTTAATCTTCTCTTGAATAATTTTTTCCTACACACTAATCTTTGGTTGCTTCCAATCTAGTTTTATATTTATTACAGAGTTTTTTGGTTTTTTTTTTAAATGAGGAATCTTACTTCTGCATTATACATTAAAAGTGAAAACTAATTAAATCTTACCTGATGGTATCATCCCAGTGGAATTTCTTTCTTGGTCCTATGACACGTTTTCCTGGTTTCTCATCATCATCTTCTTCGGATCCATTTTTTTCACGTTCTTCATCTGTATGCAATCTAAAAATGAAAACCACTTTACAAAACAAACTTTCAAACCATCACTGCCTATATAATATGCTCCATAAACACTTGTTGAATTGCCTAGTTGAATGTTAAAAGAGAGGGTAAAGAGGGAATCTACCTTTCCAGAAAATACTTCGAATTTGAAAGGAGTTATAAAGTAGTTTGGTAAACAAGGACTTCAAATTACAATGTAAAGGCACCAACATTCATCTTTTAGTTCAGAAAATACTTGCATTCAACCACAGCAAGTCAAGGTGGGGTTGTGAAATGTCTCAGCAGTGTCAGCTCTTGCTTGATCACCTCCGTACAATCCATTAACAAACACCTTTTGTCTCTGACTCCAAAGCAACTGAGTGCCATTTACAAAATACTCAATTATATCATGTCAGTGGTATATGTGGATTTCTACTTGAGAATGAGGTCCACTTAACATCAGAACAGCTAAAAGCACTTCTCAAATGCACGTCCAGACACGGTGGCTTACGCCTGTAATCCCAGCACTTTGGGAGGCTGAGGCAGGTGGATCACCTGAGGTAAGGAGTTTGAGACCAGCCTGGCCAACATGGTAAAACCCTCTCTCTACTAAAAACACAAAAATTAGCCGGGTGTGGTGGCAGGTGCCTGTAATCCCAGCTACTTGTGAGGCTGAGGCAGGAGAATCACTTGAACCCGGGAGGCAGAAGTTGCAGTGAGCTAAAATCGTACTACTCCACTCCAGCCTGGGCAACAGAGTGAGACTCCGTCTCAAAATACACACATACATACATACATACATACATACATACATACATACACTTCTCAAATACAAAAGCCAGTCCAAACAGAAGAGATACATACTTGGCACACTTAGCTTGACTACGAGCCTGGCAGTCCTCCTGGTATTTAAATAGCTGTTCAGGCATGACATTGCTAACAGCCAGTTTCAGTTTTTGCAGAGGTTCTCTTAAACGATCATCCTAAAAAGAAAAACATACTAAAAGTTTTTATCAGACATATTTACAAAATTTTGTAAGCAGGTCCCTCAAAAGATAAAAATTATGTTTTAGATACCAATTATAGATTTGAAATATTAGCATATCTAAATATGGACATTTCTCCTACAACACTGACTTTTTGTAATACACACTAGATACACAATTAGACTGACATTTCCAAGTTACCCAAGAAGAGTCCCAGTTTTTCCCTGTTGCCCAGCATAGTTATTAATGGTGTTCCATTACACTCTTAAAAATGCCCCATGGACACTTTCATATAGATAACATAAAACAAAATCATTGTCTTCTACTTGTATAGACTACTACTGGTTAATCTCCATTATGATGGGAAACCAGTGCCCTAAGAAGAGACACTGCTCTGGAACACGAACACACGTGTTTGGTTTGGGTGACTACCAACCAGATGTTGGTATCCTATTCTCTTACGGTTAGTAATTCTGACTTAGGCTGCAAGTAAAAATGCAAGGTCAAGGACAAAGTGAAAGGAACCCGAAAACTCTTATTCATGTGGGTTTTCCGGACAAAAAAGAAAGTAGGCTTGCATCTGATAGTTTTAATCAATCAATTTACTACTTTCATCTTGCAAGCAACTATATATATGTAACTACTTAAAACATACTTTTATCACCATTATAGGTGCAGAAATATTATAAGACTTTACTTTTCTTCACTGAAACAATTTTTTTTTTGGAGACAGAGTCTCGCTCTGTCACATAGGCTGGAGTGCAGTGGCACCATCTTGGCTCACTGCAACCTCCGCCTTCTGGGTTCAAGTGATTATTGTGCCTTAGCCACCCGCGTAGCTGGGACTACAGGTGTGTATCACCACACCCAACTAATTTTTCTATTTTTAGTAGGACAGGGTTTTGCCATGTTGGCCAGGCTGTTCTCAAACTCCTGGCCTCAAGTGATGTGCCTGCCTCAGCCTCCCAAAGTGCTGGGATTACAGGTGTGAGCTACCGAGCCAAAACAACTGTTTTTAAAATGTGATTTTTGGTAAAGAAAAGATTTTAAAAACACGAATATTACAAATAAGCATATTAACCTATTCCATGAACACCAGTAAATATTACAGCACATATAACGTAAAATCCTATGTTTAAAAATGTACATATTAACCTATTCCATGAACACCAGTAAATAAATATGATAACACATACGACATAAAATCTTATTTTTAAAAATGTGAACATCTGGCCAGGCGCAGTGGCCAGAAAAAAAAAAAAAGTGAACATCCAGTATCATCGTTCCTAGATGATTACTTTTGAAGAATTATGTAGCTTAGACTTCTTCCCGGAAACAACCCAAATATCCATAAATAGTCAAATGGACAAATTAATTGGGATATATTCACACAATGGAACGCTGTGTACCCAGCAGTAAAAATGAATGTATTTCCGGCTGGGCACGTTGGCTCACGCCTATAATCCTAGCACTTTGGGAGGCTGAGCTGGGAGGATCACCTGAGGTCAGGAGTTCAAGACCCCAGCCTGGCCAACACGGAGAAATCCCGTCTCTACTAAAATACGAAACTAGCTGGGCATGATGGCGGGTGCCTATAATCCCAGCTACTCGGGAGGCTGAGACAGGAGAATTGCTTGAACCTGGGAGATGGTGGTTGCAGTGAGCTGAGATCACGCCACTGCACTCCAGCCTGGGCTGAGCGAGACTCTGTCTCCAAAAAAAAATAATTCTGCTATATGTAGACATAAGATGAATCTCAGGTGCACAATATTGGACATTACAAGCTACAGAAGAAAGCAGACAGTATTTCTTTATATGAAGCTCAAAAACATGCAAAACTAAATAAAATGTTTAGGGATACAAATATATGTGATAAAACCATATAAAGAAAAGCAAGGGTAAGATATCTTTCTTCCATAGCCAAAGGGATATTAAATAACTTCAAATTTGCCAGGGGTTCAAGACCAGCCTGGGCAACATAGTGAGACCCTGTCCCTACAAAAAAAATTTAAAAATGGCCAGGTGTGATGATGCCAGCCTGTAGTCCCAGCTACTTGGGAGGCTGAGGTGGGAGGACTGCTTGAGCCCAGGAGGTTAAGGCTGCAGTGAGAGCCATGTTCACGCCACAGCACTCCGGTCTGGGAAACAGGGAAAGACCCTGTATTAAAAGCAAAAAAAAAAAAAAAAAAAAAAAAAAGTGAGTACTTATATTAAATCAATTAATGTGCAAAGGCCCCAAATAAAAACAAGTTGTCTTTACAGGTTATGAAACCCAAGATGTAGATATTATTGTTCTTCCTCTTACCTGGACATTGAGATGTAACTTCTTTAGACGTTTTACTAGTGTTTCTTTATTGCATGGCACAAAAGCTTCAAGGTGGGAGTAGACACCACTGCGAATGACAGGGCCTAGTTCTTGTAGCTGTAACTCAATGCTGGCCAAAAAAGTTAACAACAATGAACAATATAGAATTTGTTTTAGGTGGCATTGTACAGACAAGAAAGCAAAGCCAGTTCTTGTTCTCATTTTATCTTTTCATGATTTCCTAAAGAGTATTTTTCATGGGGCGGGGGGGGGAACCCATAGCAATAAATAGTTTGTTTATTTATTTAGAGGCAGAGTTTCATTCTTGTAGCCCAGGCTGGAATGCAATGTCGTGGTCTCGGCTCACTGCAACCTCTGCCTCCTGGGTTCAAGCGATTCTCCTGCCTCAGCCTCCCAGGTAGCCAGGATTACAGGCGCCCGCCACCATGACCAGCTAAGTTTTTTGTATTTTTAGTAGAGATGGGGTTTTACCATGTTGGCCAGGCTGGTCTTGAACTACTGGCCTTAGGTGATCCACACGCCTTGGCCTTTGATCCCAAAGTGTGGGATTACAGGTGTGAGCCACTGCGCCCAGCCCCATACCAATAAATAGTAATGCTATAAAAGTATTCTATTAGTCTAAGAGTAGAACTTCTATAACCATGAACAAGCTGGAAATATTTTTTGGGTTACAGGGGCAAACTCTATGTTTTCAGGTAAAGCACAATAAATTTGTAATTAACCAAAAGCTCTTTTCCTCAAAGAGATATTATACTACCCCTCAGCCCAGTGGCAACTGCCTGCAGGTCAAGGCAGCAGTGCGCCATGAGCACATCACTACTCCAGCCTGGGCAACAGAGCGACACCCTGTCTCAAAAAAGAAAAAAAAAAAAAAATTATGAGCAATGTCTGTTCTAGGTAGTAGGCAAGGAAATCGAGTCAGCATGTTGTGTATCTCTTGATCTAGTGTTCTGAGTAGGCAAAATTCAATCAGGCAAAAAAGGGGGAAGAGGGTTCCCTATTCCAACAAACTGATCTTTTTTTCCCCTAGTATAAGGAAGCAATGGCGAGGCATCACCAATACAACTGGATAGCTTCACAGGAGTTCCTACTCTAAATAATCATGTTCCATATTCTCTTAGGAGGGCAACTCAATACAGAAAATAAGACATGTTTGTTTAGGAAAGTGGAAAAAGAGGCTGAGGGAATAAGAAAGTGACTAAAAGGGAAAAACTTCAACTCAGAACACTAGTACTTGTGAAATTGGAGGCATACCCTCTGTGAAATAAAAAGCAGATGGGCTCCAAAAAATGGAAAGATTCGTTTTAAGATAGACATGAGAGGAATAAATAGGAAAGCCTGTATATGGAATGCTGATATTCTGCTTATCTGAGAAGCTATGTCCCAAGGATGGTCTTTTGACTCTCCCAGGACAGAAACAGTTGCTCCCTTTTACAGAAGAGTAAAATAAAAAAGAACAGCCTCAGTCACAAGAGAAGGACCTGATCACATTTTGGGTTCACAGGTGGAAAGAAAAAGAAGAGTTGGTCAGATCCCTGACTATGGAATCTGGAACAGCTCTGACAAGTCATGGCTGCACTGT
The DNA here is from genome assembly GCF_043159975.1 of Macaca nemestrina. Classification (NCBI taxonomy): domain Eukaryota; kingdom Metazoa; phylum Chordata; class Mammalia; order Primates; family Cercopithecidae; genus Macaca; species Macaca nemestrina. The sequence goes on from NC_092128.1 coordinate 19,730,925, forward strand.
TCACTGAGTCTGGAGTTTTAAAGGGAACTAGGGAAAAGGAGCTGGTGTAGATAGAAAGCATTTGTCTGGCTGCCAGGCAGAAAGACTCCATCTGAAAATTCCTGGTTAAAATAACTAGGAACAGAAATGAGAAACTCCTCTGCCACTATACTAGCAGCAGACTATATGTTTTCTGAGTCTATTTTTAAGTACTCCAAAATAATAGACTGTAATATATTACAAGCATTATCAGAAGCAATGATTCAACCAGCCCTTCTTCACATCTCATGAGAAACTATCTCCATTATGTATTTAAAAGATGGCAATTATAGTATTATAAATACTACTTTCCTTTTCCTTTTTTCCTTTTCCCGTTATTTCCCTTTTCCTTCTCTCTCTCTTTTTTTTTTTTTTTTTTTTTTTTGGAGACAGGGTCTCACTCTATCACCCAGGTTGGAGTGCAGTGGCACGAACACAGCTCACTGCAGGTTCAATCTCCCAGGCTTAATGAATCCTCCCACCTTAGCCTCCCGAGTAGCTGACATGATAGGTGTGCACCACCACACCTGGCTAATTTTTCTGTAGATTTTATAGAAATGGAGTTTCACTATATTCCCCAAGCTTTTCTCAAATTCCTCAGCTCAAGTGATCCTCCCACCCTGGCCTTCCAAAGTGTTGGGATTACAGGCATGAGCCACCATGCCTGGCCTTTCCTGTGTCTTTCTATAATATATGATGCTACTAAATCACTAAGAATAAGCAAATATTATTTTCACCAGAAAGGTGAAAATTTGCTATTTTCCCCATGATTACTTTTTGACCAGTTCTGCATCCAATTATATAGCTGATTCCTGGAAACAATGGTTAAAATTTAAGTCGAGAGGCCGGGCGCGGTGGCTCACGCCTGTAATCCCAGCACTTTGGGAGGCCGAGACGGGCGGATCACGAGGTCAGGAGATCGAGACCATCCTGGCTAACACGGTGAAACCCCGTCTCTACTAAAAAATACAAAAAACTAGCCGGGCGAGGTGGTGGGCGCCTATAGTCCCAGCTACTCGGGAGGCTGAGGCAGGAGAATGGCGTGAACCCGGGAGGCGGAGCTTGAAGTGAGCTGAGATCCGGCCACTGCACTCCAGCCTGGGTGACAGAGCGAGACTCCGTCTCAAAAAAAAAAAAAAAAAAAAAAAAAAAAAAAAAAAATTTAAGTCGAGAACAAGGTTTACAAGTTCGGTTTATTTGACCACAACCTTAGAACCTACTGCTTCATTAGTATCAAACTCTGAGTGCAAAATTATTGCTAAGTTAAATACAAAATTTGCTAATTTAAATACAATCTATATTATATATCCACCTTCACCTTATTCTCAATCTAACTGCTATCTCCTCTACATTATCTCTATCCTACCTCACAACCACAATTTCTTTACAAAACTGTACTTTCCATTTGACTATAAAAGTTTGTACAAATTATAATTAACCTCACTAAGTATCAATGGAATTACTATTCCCCAGTGTAAGTAATAAAAGTAGATGGAAAATCATGCCAAATCCATATATAAATGCTCTAACATTTCCCAGAAAGACACTTTCACATAAGGTGACATGAAGTACATTTAAGTCTAGCTAAATATCCAACCTCTACAGTGGTCACTTGCTCTGGCAGTTGTAACTATTTTGATTATCCTAAGTGGTCCAGGAAAACCAATACATGCAGAAACATAATTTTGCTGAGAAACAAATGTGAATCACACATGCTGTAAGGCTTAAAGGGAAGAACTCATGCCCAAGACCTGCCAATCACCCAGTAGCTCAAAGGCCTATTACATTTTTTAATGAATCATTCTTAATTTTTTTTAAAGAAAATTACTTACTCCAGAAGAATATTATTCATATCCTGTGTAAAGAATTTTTTCCTTCCTTCTTCATCAAAAAGTTTGGCAGCCTAGAGAAACAAGAAAGATGGTCATAATTCAAAATAAGCGATTACTCTATTTTGTATTCTTAGGACACATGTTCAAAGGTTTTTTGGTTTTTGTTTTGTTTTATTTTTTGAGATAGGGCCTCACTATGTTGCCCAGGTTGGTATCAAACTCCTGGGCTCAAGCAATCCTCCCACCTTACAGTTTCCCAAGTAGCTGGGATTATAGGTATGTACCACTGTGCCCTGCTGCAATAAACAATTACTTTGAGATTAATATCTAATGAAAAAAAAAAAAGAAGTTCCTATCAGAACACCAAATGAGTTGTGATGAACAGAGAGGCAAAGCCATTTGAGAGATTCAAGTTCAGCTGGGTACTGTGTAAGTTTCCTTCTGCTACTGTAACAAACTACAAACTTTTTGGCTTAAAACAAGAGAAATCTATCCTTCCTCAGTCCAAAGTACAAAGTCAGTATCACTGGGCTGAAATCAAGGTGTCAGCAGGCCCATGGTCCCTCCAGAGGCTCTTAACCTTGATGGGAATTGATCTGTTTGTTTTTCATATTCTTAGGATCACAACTTTTACAGATTTTTTAAATATCGGCCGGGTGCAGTGGCCCACATCTGTAATCCCAGCACTTTGGGAGGCTGAAGCAGGAGATCAAGACCATCCTGGCTAACACAATGAAACCCCATCTCTACTAAAAATACAAAAAATTAGTCAGGTGTGGTGGCACGCGCCTGTAGTCCCAGCTACTTGGGAGGCTGAGGCAGGAATCACCTGAACCCGGGAGGCGGAGGTTGCAGGGAGGTGGAGGGTGCAGAGAACTGAGATCGCACCACTGCACTCCGTCTCAAAACAAACAAACAAAAATAGTGTAGGATTAAAAAAAAAGAAAAGGTCCAAATCGTGTGATCGACCCACACTGAAGCTGCAGACTTCTACGAGCAGACAAAAGAATCTGGTGCCATATCTAACTTGAATCCAAGAAGATAGATCTATGACTCTGTCCTTAAGGAGTCACTGACATAATTATTAATAGAGTTAGCTACATTCCATGAGGACTGCTGACCAGGATACAGTCAATCATCCAGCTGAAATGTGTGGCTGGAGGCAGTGTGCTATGTTTTGGGAAAAAAAATAATCTTAGATATAGTCAACAACAACAAAAAAATCAGTAGAGTTGGTAATCTCTAAGAGGAAGTTAAAAAGTCAAACGTAGTGAAAAAGTAATATGGAATCAATAGTACAACTGTTGAAATAAAGGATTTTTTAAAAGGTCATTTAACTGATGATTTGGTGAAGGCAAAAACAATATTTTTTATTTTTTATTTATTTTTGTTTGTTTGTTTGTTTTTTTGAGACGGAGTCTCGCTCTGTCGCCCAGGCTGGAGTGCAGTGGCCAGATCTCAGCTCACTGCAAGCTCCGCCTCCTGGGTTCACGCCATTCTCCTGCCTCAGCCTCCCGAGTAGCTGGGACTACAGGCGCCCGCCACCTCGCCCGGCTAGTTTTTTGTATAAAAACAATATTTTTTAAAAAGTAATGTGAATAATAAATTAGTACCGCCTATTTTTAAATTCAATCACCATCACAGGTCATAAAAGGTATCAAACTGCAAATTAAGTTATAATGTCTCCATGATGTATCTATAGTACTTACCAAAGCCTAATGTGAATAAAAAATAGATTTCCTTTGAGTAAAAACATCTAGAAGAATTTCTGATAGAATTTTAAACTTTATAACCGCAAGACTTTTTATATGACCTAGCTATAGAAAATTAGATTTAGTCATCCAGTAGTTACACACGTATATAAACAAAAATGTCATACAACAATACTTTTGGAACCTACTTTTGATGTATTAGCACGTATTCCTATCCTTTTTTTTTTTTTTTTTTTTTTTTGAGGTGGAGTCTCGCTCTGTCGCCCAGGCTGGAGTGCAGTGGCGCGATCTCGGCTCACTGCAAGCTCCGCCTCCCGGGTTCCCGCCATTCTCCTGCCTCAGCCTCCCGAGTAGCTGGGACTACAGGCGCCGCCACCACGCCCGGCTAATTTTTTTTGTATTTTTAGTGGAGACGGGGTTTCATTGTGTTAGCCAGGATGGTCTCGATCTCCTGACCTCGTGATCCGCCCGTCTCGGCCTCCCAAAGTGCTGGGATTACAGGCTTGAGCCACCGCGCCCGGCCTTTTTTTTTTTTTTTGAGATGGAGTCTTGCTCTGTTGCCCAGGCTGGAGTGCAGTGGCAGGCTCAGCTCACCACAACCTCTGCATCCCGGGTTCAAGCGATTCTCCTGCCTCAGCCTCCCAACTAGTTGGGATTACAGGCGCCTGCCACCATGCGGGGCTAATTTTTGTATTTTTAGTAGAGATGGGGTTTCACCATGTTGCCTAGGCTGGTCTCAAACTCCCGACCTCAGGTGATCTGCCCACCTCAGCCTCCCAAAGCGCTGGGATTACAGGTGTGAGCCACCGCACCTGGCCATTTTTATTTCATTTTTTAAATATGCTGGCCTTTACCTTCTATTGTGATTTCCAACCCATTGATAAGTCTCAATCCACAGTTCAAAAAACAAGATACTGTTTCCATATCTATTTACTAAAGAATAAGCTCCTTGAGGGTAGGGCTATAATTCACTTAACTTTGTATCCTTGGTATGCAGTTTGAGTGTTGAAATTCAGCATACATACCCTTCTCTTTCATATTTGATATATATATACATACAATACATATAATTTATTTTCCTAAATTCACAAAATGAGGCAAATACTTTGGCTATCTTGTGTATTTTGATTATCCATAGGTTTATTAATTCTTGCTGTGATTTCCAAGGTAACAGAAAGGAGACAGAAAGGAGATGTCTCACTTTCTATACACGTTACTGCCTACCATGTGTCTGACTTCATGCTCATCACCATGTTTAACCTTCGTAACAGCCAAAAAAGATGGTGTTGCAGTCCCTATCTTATAAATAAGGAACTAACACACAGGACTGGTTCTTGCTAAATAAATGATAAGCCATTATTAATAATTACACCTTGAAAAACCTGAATTGCATCATTAGCACTTTTTAAAACCTAAAAGAAACTAAGATTATAGAGATGGGGCCACATGGGATAACAAAATACCTATGCCATCTACTCTAGAGTCAGGTGAATCCTATTTAATAATAAAAGAATCAACTCTATTGATGTTATCACTAAGATATTTCTATTTATTTATTTGGGTTTTCTTTCTTTTTTTGAGACGGAGTCTTGCTCTGTCACCCAGGCTGGAGTGTAGTGGCACAATCTCGGCTCACTGAAACCTCGACCTCCCAGGTTCAAGCAATTCTCTGCCTCAGCCTCCCAAGTAGCTGGCATTACAGGCACGCATCACCACGCCCACCTAATTTTTTTTTTGTATTTTTAGTAGAGACAGGGTTTCACCATATTGACCAGGCTAGTCTCAAACTCCTGACCTCAAGTGGTTCACCCGCCTTGGCCTTCCAAAGTGCTAGGATTACATGCATGTGCCATCACGCCCAGCCAGTTATTTCTATTTAAAAGAAAAGGTCTAGGCCGGGTGCGGTGGGTCATGCCTGTAATCCCAGCACTTTGGGAGGTCGAAGCAGGCAGTTCACCTGAGGTCAGGAATTCAAGACCAGCCTGGCCAACATGGTGAAACCCCATCTCTACTAAACATACAAAAATTAGCTGGGGGAGGTGGTGGGCGCCTGTAATACCAGATACTCAGGAGGCTGAGGCAGGAGAATCACTTGAACCCAGGAGGTGGAATTTGCAGTGAGCAGAGCACGCCACTGCACTCCAGCCTGGGCGATGGACCGAGGCTTCGTCTCAAAAAAAAGAAAGGTCTAAAAGGAAACATGGAAAATAAAAAGTTATAAAAATGTTGGGATTGTAGGTTATTATCTTTTAAAAAACAAAAGCAATTATATCAGTGTTATGTGGAAAATAAAAACAAACAAAAGCATCAATTCTCATGTTTGTGCAGCAAATAAAAAGCAAGAGAATTATTACACTTACTACACGAAGGTCTTCAATACGTTTTTCAAGAAGTACAGGTAGACCCTCTGGGAGTGTAGGTACCACTTTGGGCATAACCTGAGAAGTGTAGGTTGGCTGGGTGGTGGTTCCATTTTCACCCCCCGATTCAGATAGGGGGCTACCGTCAGAAGCAGCATCCAGTAATCTGTCGAAGTCGAAATCATCTAGCATCTCTAGGGCATTTTCAGCTTCCTGAAACAGCTCATGTTCATTTGTGCTAACAAAAATGGGAAGGTCTGGATCAGTGCTGCTCAGATTTAAGTCCGGGACATCATTCCCCAGTGCTGCAGCAGCACATGGGGGTTTATTTAGAGAGGGGGTTGACAAGGTCACTGGGACTTTGGGGTTAGACTCCTTCTTTAATGCATCCTTCTCTTTCTGGAATTTTCTGATCATGGCAGCCAGAGAAAGAGAATCTTTAAAACGTTTCTTCTTTTTTTCAGACTTGTGTGAATTTAGAGCCACAACTCTGTGAAGAAAAAAAATGATCAGTTAGGCTATGTGTGATTTTAAAGTGTCAAATAAATAAGCAGGCACAGAATTAAAATAATCATTTGACAGGTGACAGAGCAGTTTTCTTAATTTCTTATTAACTTATACCATTACAATAGCATCTTCTTCAGAATAATCTGGAATGTCACCCATGAAAGGCAAATAGGTAAATGGCCATTATAGTGAAGAAAATGTGGAAACAGCTCAGTTTAGCTATTACTTCCTCCTAGAAATCTTTTCTAAATCCTATAGCTTAAATGCTTCTATGTGCACTACAGAACCTAAAAGGTTATTAGCATCTTGAAGGCAGCCCCATGTTTCAGTCACTGTTATACAACCCAAACCCTACATCAGTGCCTCGTATACAGCAGGGTACTTAATAAATATTAGCTGAATACATGAATAAGTTATAAAGTTGAAAAACAACACATTCAATAAAAGGGATTACTTGTAGCCTACGTTCCCAAAGAAGTCTACTTGTAAATAATGAACATTTAAGACAACCATTAGTAATACATACATTTTTTCTCCTAATTTTTTAATGACTGTAATCCCAAGTTTTAGAGGGAGAGAAATACCCCCTACATCAACCTTATGGATATTGATAACCCAAAATTCAGATGCGCCTCCACTGCTAAGTAGAGTAAGAAAATTCGGCCTCTCGCAAGTGTCTTTCCCTTAGCTCTGTGAAAAAAGCCACAGAGAAGTCAAGGCAATTGGTAATTTTTGACTACATTATACAAATATTTTGTTCTTCTGATGTAAGGCTTCTGAGAAATTCTATTTCGTTTTTAGCAGCAATATCATTAATACTAGCTATATACTGGCTGTGTGCAGTGGCTCATGCCTGTAATCCCAGCACTTCGGGAGGCTGAGGCTAGTGAATCACTTGAGCCCAGGAGTTCAAGACCAGCCTAGGTAACACAGCGAAACACCATCTGTACAAAAATATAAAAATTAGCCAGGCATAGTGGTACATGCCTATAGTCCCAGCTACTCAGGTAGTTGAGGCAGGAGGATCCCTTGATCCCAGGAGGTTGAGGCTGCAGTGAGCCATGATTGTGCCAGAAGACCCTGTCTCAAGGAGGGAAAAAAAAAAAGAACAGCTATATACAATCAATGAAAATTTTGGCTGCGTGCAGTGGGTGGCTCACGTCTGTAATCCCAGCACTTTGGGAGGCTGAGGGAGGCGGAATACCTGAAGTCAGGAGTTTGAGACCAGCCTGGCCAACATAGTGAAACCCTCATGTTTCACTACTAAAATATTCTCTACTAAAAATAGAAAAATTAGCTGGGTGTGATGGCATACACCTGTAATCCCAGCTACTTGGGAGACTGAGGCACAAGAATCGCTTGAACCCAGCAGACGGAAGTTGCGGTGAGCCTAGATTGGGCCACTGTATTCCAGCCTGGGTGATAGAATGAGAATCTGTCTCCAATCAATCAATCAATCAATCAAATAAAAATTTTAAATATTAGAACAACCATAAATTGTTCCCATATAGGCTACTGCTAATCCTCATTCCCCAGGCATCTTAGTTTTAGTACCAAAAGATTAGAACAGTTTTTTCAATGTTTATAACATCTTTTCAAACTGGTTCTTGTTGGTAAAAGTTATAATGAGCAAAATACTTAATGAACCAATCTATAAATTTCATCTAAAACACTCAGTCTCTAAGATTACAAGGCCTTCTACTTATGAACAAATACTACAGTAGTATTAAATATAAGTCACTAATATTTGTCAATAACGTACTAAATTAGACTCAGCTAAGTTGAATTAGTTAATGGCAAGATATCTTTCTAAAGGGAGAGACAGTTATACTGTGACACCAGTTCCCTTCTTAGGTTTAACTGAACGTACCCCAGTTGTTTGGGTACTTTTTTCCTTGGCTTCTTCTCCTTTTCCCCTTCCTCTTTCCGCTTCCGCTTCTTCATCTCAATATCATCTTCTTTTATTTTGGGGACCTGCAAAATGGTAAAAGAATGATCATTTATGAAAGTATCAATGCTTTACTCTTTGATGTTAGCAATCCAGCATTAGCAGTGGTTTTTCTCAAATGTCAGTGTGCATTACAATCACTTGTTATAAATGCAGATCCTTGGGGTTCAAGAGCACTCTCACCTCCGGTTTCGATTCAGTTATCTGGGTTAGGACCTCATAATTTGCATTTTAAACAAGCATTCTGGTGATTCCGGTATAAGTAAGTCTTTGGACCACACTTCAAGAAACATTTATCGGCCGGGCGCGGTGGCTCAAGCCTGTAATCCCAGCACTTTGGGAGGCCGAGACGGGCGGATCACGAGGTCAGGAGATCGAGACCATCCTGGCTAACACAATGAAACCCCGTCTCCACTAAAAATACAAAAAAATTAGCCGGGCGTGGTGGCGGCGCCTGTAGTCCCAGCTACTCGGGAGGCTGAGGCAGGAGAATGGCGGGAACCCGGGAGGCGGAGCTTGCAGTGAGCCGAGATCGCGCCACTGCACTCCAGCCTGGGCGACAGAGTGAGACTCCGCCTCAAAAAAAAAAAAAAAAAAAAGAAACATTTATCTAAGGACACTCTATCTTTCCCAAAGACAATGTATACAAATTCTATAGAGTTTGCTACAAATGACATCTCAGGAAAGGTAACAGCTATTAGTCATTTCTATAGGAAGTCTTAACCTATCCGAGAAATATAACCTTCTCCCAGTAACAGTAAATTATTAGCCCACATTTGTAAAGAGAAGTTTTTCAAAGAAAATATAATTCTATGATGTAAATACCAATTTTCCCGTATCTACATAATTTAATTTTAAAGCATGTAACTATATATCCATGACACAATGGTTTGTATTTTACTTTTCCTTACATTCACACTTGTGACACAAGTAACATTAAAAAAAAATCCTAATAACTGAACATTCTCATTACTGTTGCAATGTTTGATAAACTCACTTTGGGTGGCTTGTGCTTTTGGTTGTCTGTAATATCATCTTCTTCAGTATCTGAAGCTTGGCGAAACTGTAGAGTGCCAGTGTTGATATAAAAGCCTCCATATTTTGTTGTTAGAGAAGCGGGAACTAATTCGTCATACTAGATTAAAAAAAAAAGTTTCAGCTATATCCTATTGTCTTTAACTCTATAAATGTCAAAGAAATTCATCCACCATGGCAGCATCTCCCTTAAATCCTAACTGCAACACAGACTGCAATGAGGATGTTTGTAAAATAAATTTAGAAAAAGTTACTATCTGGAATAAAAATTAGCTCTGATAATTTGGTATAAGAAAAAAACTTCTGAAATAATAAATTCTAAATATATCACCTGCTGAGAAAAATTTAAGGATCACTGATACTATTCCTTTTTTTTTTTTTTCCCACTGCTACTATTCTTAATGACAAATGGTTCTGATGAGAAATCAAGTTTAAAAAGATGACTAAGTGTCCAGATAAGGAGTAAATTTCATTTCCTACCATAAGGAGATTTTATAAAGAATAACAAAACTGGCTGGGCATGGTAGCTGGAGCCTATAATCCCAGCACTTTGGGAGGTGGAGGGAGGCGGATCACCTGGGGTCAGGAGTTCAAGACCAGCCTGGCCAACATGGTGAAACCCCGTCTCTACTAAAAATACCAAAAAGTAGCCGGGCTTACGCCTGTAATCCCAGCGACTTAGAAGGCTGAGACAGGAGAATCCCTTGAACCTGGGAGGTGGAGGTTGCAGTGTGCCAAGATTGCACCATTGCACAACAAGAGCAAAACTCAGTCTAAAAAAACAAAAAACAACACAACATTTTATTTAACAGAAACTTTTTTCTTCCTGTCTTAGCCATATGCTTTTAAGTGGAGAAAATTTTAAAAACATTTAATTTAGGCCAGGCATGTTGGCTCACGCCTGTAATCCCAGCACTTTGGGAGGCCAAGGCGGGAGGATCATGAGGTCAGGAGTTCAAGACCAGCCTGGCCAACATAGTGAAATCCCATCTCTACTAAAAATACAAAAAGAAAATTAGCCGGTGGGGTGGGGGTGCCTGTAGTCCCAGCTACTTGGGAGGCTGAGGCAGGAGAATCGCTTGAACCCGGGAGGTGGAGGTTGCAGTGAGCCGAGATCATACCACTGCACTCCAGACTGGGTGACACAGTGAGACTGTGTCTCAGAAATAAAAAGAGAAAGAAAGAAAAACAGCAAATACATTTTAGAAAAAGAATAGCACATATTTTAAAAGAAGAATAGCACAGAAAAACAACTGCCCTGTTCAGAAAGCACATACTTGAGGACCTAGAATGAGGAGGCACTTTGCTTGGAGAAAGGAACTCAATTTGTTTAAATCACACTTATGTCCCCAAAGGCTGGATCTTAAGGTTTACCATTACCTCACCTGATAAAGATGGGTAAAAAGCAAACATTAAGTGAAGAACAACTTAACTAATGAAGGTGTTCAAAGTAGGAAATAAAAAAGGAACTTATCTGATTGCAGAAAGATATCTGTTACCTGGGATCTCCAGACCTCTACTTCCGAGGTTCTTCACATTATCTAACTAGTCTTTAAGAAAGTCAGATTTTTAGGGAAACTTCTTTGCCATGGGCAAGGAATATACATACTCTATTAGTTACTGTAAGAATATTAAGGCTAACTACAAAAGCTGTAACTTTAACCTGTATCCTTTTCAATTATATGGAGAATGGAAAAAGGAAGAGGGTCCAGTTCAATTACACTGAATTAAAAAGAAATAAAATGATTGAAGAAAGGTAAAAGAAAAAAATGAACTACCTTCTTATTGCTCTACTTGATACACTACTAGAAAAATCTACTACAAAGAGCTACACTACTATAAAGATCTTGAAGAAAAGGGGCAGGACCATCTGCAAATAAAGAAGTGATGTGAGGAGTGAAGGATTAAAAGTGAAAAGACTGTAATAATTCTGAAAACTAACTGTGACAAGATAAAAACACCTGTACTCTTTGCCTACATTGTTCTGTACCATGTTTTATAATTTTCAATACTTCTTCATATAAATTATTTCATTTGGTCCTCATGATACCCTTGTGAGGTAAAAAAGGCAAATATTACTCCCACTTTAAAAGTGAAAGCCGGGTAAGTACCTTACCAAAGCAATTCTATACACGTTTATGGCAAAGTCAGTGGCTGCCTCCAACCCATCTACTATATCAAGCAGCTTCACGTGGGAGTGAAACATGTTCATCCCCAGGTATCCAGGGCAATTCTGATGTGCTCAAAGTCTGTTTTCTTATGCAGTATTCTGCTGAGCTTTTCCTATCCGAACACTCTTCAGGGGAATACACTCTTTATGAATACTTAGTTTAGCCATTTCAGTAGAATGTATTAAGAGGTAATACACTGAACTTAAGAATTCAAAGTCCTGGATTTCGATTCCTTGCCTATGACTAGCTACTATGACCCAGGGAAAATCACTTAACATCAATTTTGGACGGTTATAAAACAGGGACAATATTACTTCACAAAGTTCTAGTGAAATTTAAAAGAGATTATCTAAATAAATAAAGTGTGATTCATGCCTGGTATCATTAATAATAAATAAAACATTTTCTTTCAGCTCTTTTACAATTTGGTAGCATAAATATGAGACTAAAAATAATCTTCAAAAGCATTTATTTTCAGGTATTTATTTTTAGTAATTAGTGCATGATTCAGAATATATCAAAAATATGCCAACGTGGAAAGCTTATTGGCAATACGATAAATAAAAAGAACAAGAATCATTTGGTTCGACCATAGTTGTTTTATGTCTGAATTATCTCATGAAAAAAAAACAATATGTCAAGGGCAAAGATACTAAGTTATTTTGTAAGTCAAGCAACCTGCATTTCAGTTCAATTTCTTCTTATAAAACAGGAACCTATCTTGTTCAGAAACTAGTTGTATGACTAAACAATTTGTATCTACAAAATTTATCCTAACTTATTAATTAACAGTAGCTTTCAACTTTTCTTCACCACAATCCAAGTGGAAAATACATTACCCATCAAAATCTAGCACACACATACACACACAATAAAAACCGTATAGTCTACCAATGACGTACTAATTCCGATTCTATTTGAGTTCATTTTCTTTAAAAATACCAGTCATGTCCTTTAAGTTGATGTATAATCCAATTATGGGTTACAAAAGTCAGCATGAAAATATCCTAAATGCTACAAAAGGAGATATTGAAAATGCTATTTATAAAAGTTACATACTATATGATTTTCTCTATAAGACATTCTGGAAAAGGTAAAACTATGAAGACAGTTAAGACCAGTAGTTGCCAGTGATTAGGAGGGAAGGAGGAATAAATAGGCAGAGCACAGAAGATATTGAGGGAAGTGATACTATACTTCTGTGTGATACTACCATCGTAGATACATGTCATTATTCATTTGTCCAAACCCACAAAATATACAACCCCAAGAATGAACCCTAATGTGAACTATGGACTTTGGTGACAATGATGTGTCACAATTCGGGCTCATCAACTATAACAAATGTACTACTGTGGTACAGGATGCTGAGAGCGGGGAAGGTAGTGTATGCATGGGGGCAAGGTGTTCATGGAAGCTCTGTACTTTCTGCTCAGTTTTGCTGTGACTCTAAAACTGCTCTAAGAAAATAAAGTTTATTAATTAAAAAAAGCTATTTAAGTGTGAGTACATGTGATGCCCATTTATATATGGCTAAGTTCCTTCTTGGGTTATTTAGAATTCAAAATGTACACATAATATTAACACTTCTACTGATGCTTTGCACTTGCTTCACGTTCTTCAGCTAGTTGACATTCATTACCTTATTTAAGGCTCAATAATTCTGTGAGGTAAGCAAGTCACAGCAGAGAAGACTGGGCAGTGCTGAAAGACTTGCTCCTGGCTACACAGCAAATTAGAAACTGAATTAAGATTATAATCTAGACTTCTTCACTGAGTTACAAATCAAGGTCAAGACTCTGGAAAAACATTCCATGCCCTGATTTATTGGTTGACAATCTTTTTTGTAATACAAAGCCCACTTTACTCCAAAGGGCGCTGGCAATATATTACTTCTACAGACCAGGCTGCCTAGTATGGTAAATAAGATCATGTCAGGACACCAGAAGCAACTTAGGAGTTTGACAGAGTATCCAATGTGCCTCAGGTTGGAGTCCTTACTGTCATTCTACTAACTTTATAAGTTCTGTCATCAACTTTATAAGCAAGCAGTGTAGCAACAGGAAAAAAGACATACTATATAATTTGTGGGGAGTGTAATAGTCACCTAGCATCACTTTCTGTATATCCTTAATTACTGCACATCGCAGAGGATATCATAATCCCAGGGATTAGATTACTCTAGTATATAAACAAGAATGGAAGAACATACACGTTCTCTACTGCAAAACATGACTTGCTGTCTTTCATTTGCTATGTGATCAAGGGGCTGCTACAGTCCTTAAATGCTCTCCTAAATTCCTCTTCCTTTTATAAGAGAAAGGGGGATTCCAGGGGAAAAGCTGTAGGGCTCAATCAAAACAGACTGGTGATAAAGACTGGCATTCAATATACCATCCTGGTAATAAGGCATGGCAGCAATAAAGAATTAAATAGGTATTTGAGATGTCTGCCAGATTAATTTCAACCTAGTAGCACCAATATTTAAGACTGCATGGCTCTTATGTTGGAAGTCATTTTGAAACACACCTGCCCAAGTTTGGGAATATCAGTAAAAATCAAGATGCAAATATATGCCCTTTGACCAATAAATTCCACTGTTAGAAATTTACCCTACCCATATAAATGCACTCTCCAAATACCCTTCATACACATTTCCTTAAGTAGATAAAAGCATCCAGATGCTCAATTATTTGTATGTACATAAAACCAGAAACAATTTAGATGTACATCAAACAGGACTAGACAAATACACTATGTTCTTTAGGTACATTCGCTAACAGCCATTAGGATTATATCCATGTACTAATATGTATCACTGAAATTCTGAAATTTCTGGACAACTACACAAGAAGATTTTTAGTATTTACCTCTCAGGAGTGGGACCTTTGTGTACTTTACCTTCTACTTCATAATCACCTTGTACTTTATTGTTGTTTTACCATAAGCATGTTAATCTTATATTTAAAAAAAAAAAAAAAAAAAACACTAAAATCTCTGTAGGCCTCACCTCCAGAAATCCTAATTCCTTAAGTCTGAGTTAAGATAAGTGTACTAATATTCTCATCCTTGATTGAGAATCATTAGCTTAACATAATGTTTTTCAGCATTTGATTTTCCTTTTTCCTTTTTAAAAACTTATTTTTGTTCTCAGTTTGAGCAAGGGGTGATGATGCAGTCAACGCTACAATTAGACATCTGAAAATGAGCAACTATTAGAGAATCCCAAGAGGTTCTTTCAGTAACTGGAAAGGAGCAGAGCATATGAAAATAAAGACATTGTACAGAGTCAGCAACCATGAGATTCACTGACCAAATCTAGCCCACCAGCTTGCAAGCTAGAAATGGATTTTACATTTTAAAAATTATTGGAAAAAAAAAACAAAAGAAATTAATATTTCATGACACATGAAAATGATATGAAATTTAAATTTCCCAGACCATAAGTCAAGTTTCACTGTAATGCAGCCACACTATTCTTTAGGTATTATCTATGGCTGCTCTCATGCTACAATGGTAAACTTGTGTAATTGTAATGGAAACCATAGGGTTCACAAAGTCTAAAATACTTATGTAGCCTTTTACAGAAAAAAGTTTCATAAAACTTGGTCTATTTTAACAGTGTAATAACAACTCACCATAGACAAACCCGAAATTACAAAATTCTCAATCTGCAGTATTCTTTAAAAAAAAAAAAGGTAAAAAAATCTTTAAGTAGTGAACATGGCTTTTAAAAGCACAAATAAAAACATTCACTGCACTATTTAAGTTACTTTACCCTTGACTTCTACTATCCCATACAAACAATGAATCAGCTGCTATATTAAAGATACATTACTCACAGCCTCTGAGTTATCAATAAATGGATCTGTCTCATCATAGCCAAAGCCTATATCAATTAAATCTTGTAGCCGATCCTTCCGGTGTTTACGGGGTTTCCCACCCTGCAAAGAACAGACATGTTAGACTGATTCGGTACTCATGCTGTTTTCATCAAGTTTAAAAAGACCTGTTAGAAGAATTCAATTAATCTTTGTAGACAATCCCCCTCTCCAGGAGGTTTAAGACCTCCCACACCTTGAGTGCAAGTTGCACTTAGTGACTTGTTGCAACGAGTATGAAAAGGGGCAGGACAGAGGAACTTCACAGTAGAAACCCTGGCCAACACTCCCTCACTAGGTGGTCACAGTCAGCATCAACAGGGACACATCATACTGACCGCACACATCCACGATCTGTGACAAAAACTGCACTTCATCACCTCTGTGACCTTCTCAATAACCTATAACTCCAGCCTAACCCTGAGAAAACCATCAGACAAAACCAAATTCATGGACATTCTATGAAATGAGTTACCAGTGTTCTTCAAAGTTATCAAAATCATCAAAAACAAGGAAAATGTGAAAAACTGCCACAGTATAGATGAACCTAAGGGGAAATAATGACTAAGTGTAATATGGTAACCTGGCTGATTCAGGAACTGAAAAAAGACACTAGGGGAAAACTAGTAAAATCCAAATAAAATGTGGAGTTGAATGGTAGTGTGCCAATGTTGGCTCCTTAGCTGTAACAAATGTATAAATTGCAAGATGTCAACAACACTGCAAGATGTCAACACTGCAAGATGTCAACAACAGGGGAAAGTGGGTGAATGCTGTGTGGGAACTCTCTGTATTGTCTTTGCAACTTTCCTGTAAACCTAAAATTATGCTTAAAATTATTATTATTATTTTTTTTAAAGACAGGGTCTTGATCTATTGCCCATGCTGCAGTGCAGTGGCATGATCATGGCTCACTGCATGTTTGTTTTTTGAGATAGGGTCTCACTCTGTCACCCAGGCTGGAGTGCAGTGGCATGATCATGGCTCACTGCAGCCTCAACCTCCTCGGTTCAAGTGAACCTCCTGCCTCAGCCTCCTGAGTAAGTGGGACTACAGGTGCATGCCATAAAGCCCTGCTAATTTTTAATTTTTTTTTGAAGTGCTGGGATTATAGGTGTGAGACACTAGGTCCAGCCTAAAAGTATTTGTTTTAATAATTAGAATTATACACACAGACATACAAGAAAATGAAAAATGAGTGCATGTAAAAACTGAAATGAGTATGTGAAATCTGAGTTAAGATCTATTATCTAGTTAACTGCATTACGCCAATGTCAATTTCCTAGTTTGGATAACTGTAGATATGTAAGATATTACTACTGGGAGAAGCTGGGTTCAAGGGGCACATGGGATTTCTCTGTAGTATATTTGCAACTTTTTAAGTCTATAATTCTTTTTTCTTTTTTTTGATACAGGGTCTGGGCCAGACACAGTGCCTCATGCCCGTAATCCCAGCACTTTGGGAAGTCAAGGCAGGGGGATCACT
The DNA here is from genome assembly GCF_043159975.1 of Macaca nemestrina. Lineage (NCBI taxonomy): Eukaryota > Metazoa > Chordata > Mammalia > Primates > Cercopithecidae > Macaca > Macaca nemestrina. The sequence goes on from NC_092128.1 coordinate 19,747,875, forward strand.
TGAGGCCAGGACTTTGAGACCAGCCTGGCCAAAATGGCTGAACCCCATCTATACTAAATATACAAAAATTAGTCAGGTGTGGTGGCATGCCCCTGTAATCACAGCTACTTGGGTGGCTGAGGCTCAAGAATCGCTTGAACTGGGGAGGCGGACGTTGGAGTGAACTGAGATGGCACCACTGCACTTCACCCTGGACAACAAAGCGAGACTCTGTCTCCAAAAGAAAAAAAATGACACAGGGTCTGGCTCTGTAGCCCAGACTACAGTGCCATGGTATGGTTATAGCTCACCTTGATCCCCTGGGCTCAAGCGATCCTCCTGCCTCATACTCCCAAGTAGCCAGGACTGCAGTCACAAGCTATGGTACCCATCTTAAATTTTCTAAGCATCTTCTAAGACTTCCCTGTCCCATGATTTTTTTGGTAGGGTAGCAGGGAAGAGGATGCTTGGAAAGAGAAGAGAAGGCCAGGTGCAGTGGCTCACACCTGTGATTTCAGCACTTTGGGAAGCCAAGGCAGGAGGATTCCAAGAGCCCAGGAGTTTGAGACTAGCCTAGGCAACATAATGAGACCTGTCTCTACAGAAAAAAATTTTTTTTTAATTAGCCAGGCATGGTGGCATGTGCCTGTGGTCCCTGCTACTTGAGAGGCTGAGGCAGGAGGAACCCAGAAGTTGAGGCTACAGTGAGCCAAGTTCATGCCACTGCACTCCATCCTGGGTGACAGAGCGAGACCCTATCTCAAAAAACAAAAGCAAAAACAAAATCAAGAAAACAATGAGTGCAAAGGATTCTGCCAAACAACATGCCACCACTAAGCCACAGTGAGCCTCATAGAGAGCATGAGATGCAAGATGTAAATCTCTAGTTACCTCCTTTGGTTTCAGCTCTCAAACCGCACACCTCTCAATGAAAAGTGTGATTCTAATGCTTAAAGATGAGTAAGTTGTATGTAACATGGCCCTTAAATAAAAGCAAATTGCTTCGCCTTGTTTCAACGCAAAGAAACAGTGATCTGTTCCAGTGCTTGAGGGAAAAAAGTTATGCCAGACTTATGAAAGACATCTCCAACATGGTGTCATCACTTTACAAGTAACTTGCAAAGGCAATTCTGACTAGCTACTATTACATAGTGATGCTAAAAAAAACCTAACTCCCATATAAGCTGTGACTCCACTGTACGCTTTTCGGCGGACAAAACAACGCGATTACTACACCATCATCACCAAGAAAGACATTGTGGTGTGAAATATAAGTAATGGCTCCCATATTTTTAGATTTTACAAGTTAGGTAAAAGTTTCAAGTACAATTCTAGGAACCAACATAGGGTGGCAACATCTTGCTAAATAAGGCCACTGAGGGTATAATCCCAGAACAATGACAATCCTCAAGAAATACCAGCTGGCAACCTTAAACAACATGCATACATATATATATGTGTGTGTGTGTGTGTATATACACACACAGGTGTAATACATACATATACACATATATACATACAACATACCCGTGTGCTCAGATGCAAAATACATATTAGATTGTCCTTATTTTTCCCATTTGGGCAGGTCTGCAGACTGAGACCTTTACATTATGTTATAGAATTATGGTGAGAATCAGCATTCAGGAAAGGGAAAGAGAGAGGTTGGTAGGAGATAGTCTATTGAGAAAAAGTTACACACAAGCAGTTAAGGACATGAGGGATGATTTCGCCCTAAAATGAGACAGAGAGGAAGAGATCTAAGAAATATATGAAAATCCACAGACAAAACTAATGAAGAGGCCTAGTCCTGCCACATACGAAATATTTTTAACGTTATGGGAGTTAAAATAGATGAGGCAGGAATATAAGAATAAAAAGATGGCCAGGTGCGGTGGCTCACGCCTGTAATCCCAGCACTTTGGGAGGCCCAGGCAGGTGGATCACAAGGTCAGGAGATCGAGACCATCCTGGCTAACACAGTGAAACCCTGTCTCTACTAAAAATACAAATAATTAGCCAGGTGTGGTGGCGGGCGTCTGTAGTCCCGGTTACTTGGGAGGCTGAGGCAGGAGAATGGCCTGAACCCAGGAGGCAGAGCTTGCAGTGAGCCGAGATCGCGTCACTGCACTCCAGCCTGGGCGACAGAACGAGACTCTATCTCAAAAAAAAAAAAAAAAAAAAGAATAAAAAGATTAATGAACAGCATTTTTCAGAAACCTACCCTAGCATATAACAATTAAAGATGAAAAAGGCAGCATTACAACTCAATGGAAAATGATCAATAAATAAATGAGATTACAGTAAGTTATCGATTTCTTCTATCAAATTATAAATCTTTAAATTCTGAAAAGATGGAGAATAGAACTGCTCAAACACTGCTGATAAAGAGTGTACCAATAAAACCCTTTTCGAAAGCAATCTGAAAGCATCTGCCAAGAGACTTTGCAATACTCTTACATTTTCTTCTTCTGCTTTTTCTATGATTTCCAAATTTCCTATGAAGTATTACTGTTACAATAGAAATATGCTAAAATAATTTTAAAAACTCTTCATCTTATTTCACCCAGTGATTCTATATAGCTTATTTCAAACCATTACTTAGAGTCAAAAATATCTGTTAAGAACTTACGCCATAGAAAGCAATATGTTAAAATACCAGAAAGAATTTAAGTATGAAATGTCCTTGTCTTCTGGTAACTTAAAACAAGATAATCTATTAAACAAACTTACTGAGCACTTATACCATGTGCCAGCCTTCATGGATTTTATAGTTATACACAAGCAGTTAAGTACAGAGAGGGGAAGAGAAAGATTAAACAAACAACTACAGTAGTTATAAATGGTAGAAAGGAAAAAGGTTGAAAGGAGATCTTTTCAACAGAGGACCTAATCAAGGCTTCTTCCTAAGATAATCATACCCAGACAAGGACAAGTGGAGTTAAGCACTTGCGGAAGCCACCGAAGGCATCGGCACAAGGAAGCAACTGACAAGATCAGTGTTTAATAAAATCACTCTGACTAGTGGTATGGGGAACTAACACAATTGGGGAATAAAACAGCTAGAAAGAAAAAAAATGCTCAGATTTGCAAGAAATTCACAAGTTACTGGGGGCATAAAATATATATTTAAATACCAAGCTACCATTCACTGAATGCTAACCTTGCATCAGATCCTACACTAAGTACAACTATCTATTAGTTCACATTTGACAAATGAGAAAAACGAAGGCTCGGAAAGGACAAGTAACTTATCTAAGGTCACACAGAAAGTAGGCAAACCAATCTTCAAACTCATGACTGCCTAACTCCAACAGGCCATTCTTTTAAAAATTCTATATGAGAAGTTATAGAACCTATAGGGTCATTTTTTAAGTTGAAAACACCTTAAACTCTAATAAAGCAAAACTGAAATTAGTGTTCCCACTGTCATCTGTCTCCAAATTAGCTTCTCCCACTTGACATTCCTATTTTGTTCATCCTATTTTTTCTGCCTTAAAACCATCATTGGCTAAAATTAAGAGTGATGACATCAAATGCTAACATGGACATGGAGCAATTGGTTCTCTCATACATCACTAGCAAGAATGCAAAATTATGTGGCTACTTTGGAAAATGCTTTGGTAGTTTCTTTTTTTTCTTTTAATGCCCTCTCTCAGCGAATCAGGTAGTTTCTTATTAAGCATACAGTTACCATTGGACCTAACAACCCCACTCTTACATGCGCCCAAGAGAAATGAAAATGTGTATTCACACACAGAGACTTGTACTCTCATGTTTACAGCAGCTTGATTCATGGCAGCCAAAAACTGGAAACAACCTGACGGTCATCATCTGATGGATGGATAAACAACTGTGGTACATAATCCACAGTAGGAATACAGTGGATTACTGCTCGGCAATAAAAAGGGACACAGGCAAAACATGGAGGAACTTCAAAAGTACTATGCTAAGTGAAAGTGCCCAGATGCAGAAGACATGAGATTCCATTTACAGGAAACCCTAGAAAAGGCAAACAAACAAACACCAAAAAAGTCTAGAGTCACAGGAACCAGATCAGAGGATGCCAGGGGCTAAGTCTGGAGGGACAGATCTGTTTATAAAGGGAATTTTCTGGGGTGACGCAATTGTTCTGTATCATTATTGTAGTAATGGTTACAGGATTGTATGCATCTGTTAAAATCCATCAAACTGTACACTTAAAATGGATGAATTAAATTTATTTAAATTATACCTCAATAATGCTATTTCAAAACTCTCATAATTTCTGCTTCCAAGTATCTCTCCCCACAAATCTTTGTTGCCATGATTAACCACATCTACAGTTTCCTTTCCATTCTGTCAATTCTAGAATGCTGGCCTTTGTTTTTCACTTAAACATAATGAATGTCTTAATTAGCCTCTCTTCCCTCAAATTGTTTTTGTTTTTTTTTGAGACGGAGTCTCGCTCTGTCGCCCAGGCTGGAGTGCAGTGGCTGGATCTCAGCTCACTGCAAGCTCCGCCTCCCAGGTTTATGCCATTCTCCTGCCTCAGCCTCCCAAGTAGCTGGGACTACAGGCGCCCACCACCTCGCCCGGCTAGTTTTTTGTATTTTTTAGTAGAGACGGGGTTTCCCCGTGTTAGCCAGGATGGTCTCGATCTCCTGACCTCATGATCCGCCCGTCTTGGCCTCCCAAAGTGCTGGGATTACAGGCTTGAGCCACCGCGCCCGGCCCTCAAATTGTTTTTGAGATGGACTCTTACTCTGTTGCCGCCCCGGCTGGAGTGCAGGGCATGATCTCAGCTCACTGCAACCTCTGCCTCCCAGGTTCAAGTGATTCTCCTGCCTCAGCCTCCCGAGTAGCTGGAACTGCAGGTGCACATTACCACACCCGGCTAATTTTTGTATTTTTAGTAGAGGTAAGGTTTCACCATGTTGGCCAGGCTGGTCTCGAACCCCTGACCTCAGGTGATCCGTCCGCCCTGGCCTCCTAAAGTGCTGGGATTACAGACGTGAGCCACCGCGCCTGGCCTCTTCCCTCAAATTTATCCTGCATAATTACCACCTAATTAATATTTTGAAAACACCCTATCATTTCCCCTGCTCAAAATGCTTCAGAAGCATTCCACCTATAAGAATTGAAAACCCTTAACATGGCACCAGTTAAATGCCTTCTACATGTTGACTCAAACCACCTTTCCAACTTTTTACTTACAATTTTCCAACATGAACACTTCATCCATTCGAACTGTCTACCAACTCTCCCCCAAACACACCTTCTTACCATTCCTTGTGCTTTCTCCCCATCTGGGATAGTCTCCTGCTATTCTCTTAATCCTCCCAGCTTTCACGTATCAGCCTACATTTTCAATCTTTTCTCAAGATGCTTTCTAATTAAAATCACAATGACAATGATCTTTTTCTGCTCTCCTATCATATTTTTTGTCTAGGCATAAACAGCTGCCTATAAGATTTACCTGGGAAAGCTAAACAAACAGGTTCTGTTGTAATGGGCACAATCAGATATATGCAGACGTGTAAACAATTTATGGGTAATTAGAGATTTAGAAACATCTATGTCTAGACAAAGTGACTAGTTTGTTGCCACCAGAAACCATAATAGTTCTCAGTCCATAATCTAATCTAAGCAGCAAAATGATTAGTATTGTTAAATAAGTATATATCTTACCAAGGGGAGCAAATAAAAGACTTAAAGCGGCCGGGCGCGGTGGCTCAAGCCTGTAATCCCAGCACTTTGGGAGGCCGAGACGGGCGGATCACGAGGTCAGGAGATCGAGACCATCCTGGCTAACACGGTGAAACCCCGTCTCTACTAAAAAATACAAAAATCTAGCCGGGCGAGGTGGCGGGCGCCTGTAGTCCCAGCTGCTCGGGAGGCTGAGGCAGGAGAATGGCGTAAACCCGGGAGGCGGAGCTTGCAGTGAGCTGAGATCCGGCCACTGCAGTCCAGCCTGGGCGACAGAGCGAGACTCCGTCTCAAAAAAAAAAAAAAAAAAAGACTTAAAGCTTTATTTGATCATAATAGTATTAATCTAACCAAAATGCTTCCCCCCAAAATGATCTTACAAGTATAAGATCTTCACCAAGCATATCAATTATAAAAGTATAAATTATACAAACTACCACATATCTATTCAATGTTAATAGCCATTGAAGAATAATGTGGTAGGCTGGGTGAGGTGGCTCATGCCTGTAATCCCAGCACTTTGGGAGGCTGAAGCAGGTTGACTGCTTGAGCCCAGGAGTTCAACACCAGCCTGGGCAACATGGTGAAACCCTGTCTCTACCAAAAAAAAAAAAAAAAAGCTGGGCATGGTGGTGCATGCCTGTAGTCCCAGCTACTTGGAAGGCTGAGGTGGGAGGATCACTTGAGCCCAGAAGGTCAAGGCTGCAGGGAGCTGTAACCACACCACTGTACTCCAGTCTGAGCGATGAAGACCTTGTCCCCAAAATAAATAAGTAAATACATTTTTTAAAATTGTGATAGTATTTATTAATATACAGGGTAAAAAGAACAGTTTCCTAAATGTTATGTACAGCTCAGGCTATTCACGAAAAGGTGCTATTAGTGTTCACTAAGCATCTGAAAAGGTCTCAACTTAAATGGTAATTATGGAGACAACATCTAAATAACAAGATATTGTTTCTTCCACTATCATACGAACAGGATGATCTCATCTATGAAAAACAAAACATAGCAATATATATCTATAGATATGTATAAAATGCTCAAAGAATACACAACAAACAGATAACCATGGTCATTACGATGGAGAAGGGACAGAACTGGAAACAGTGGTACAGGAAGACTTTGATGTAATATGTATTATTTGAATTTGTTTTTAATAAAAGGAACATATTCATGTATTGCTCAGGTGATCTAACTTTTTTTTTTTAAGAGACGGGGTTTTGCTATGTTGCCCAGGCTGGTCTTGAACTCCTAGGCTCAAGACATCTTCTCTGCCTCAGCCTCCCAAGTAGCTGGGATCACAGGTGTGAGCCACCACAGCTGGCTCTAAAAAAAATTTTTTTTATAGTGCAAGAAAGTACATATGTAATTGCACATGCATTTTTAAAATTCCTGAAAGGATATACTTTAAACCATCAAACTATTCACAGTGGTTCTGCTTGGCGGTGGACTTACAGGTGATTTGCTGATTTTTATTTTGATCTTTTCATTTATCTGTATTTATATATCCTCTTTCAGTGAACAAAAAAAAAAAAAAAATCTTTGAAATATGTGACTGCCCACATACACATAGCTCTCTGGGGCAAGAAACTTACAGTGTCTCTAAGGAGTGACCTGGTTAGCTGGGAGTAAGGAGCAGGAAGGAGATTTTCTTTTTATCACATGACCTTTTGTATCTGAGTTTTATTAAGGACATGTACTTACCCACTCAATAAATGTTATTTTATTAGGTTTGGCCCACCAAATGTTCACTACCAGAGTTTGGAACTCCTCCTCATTTGGCTCTACTTCCCAGTCCCACTGTGGGGAAAGAGTTTTGGATAACTTGTATTTGACACACCCATACCTGAGTACCTCTTTCTTGACTCACTTTCCAACAACTAGGGTTCCACAAGCATTGCTCCACTTATAAACAGATTTCTGCCAACTATAAGGGACAATCCAGTTCCCTCCTTCATCACAGAGGCCATTAGAGTAGTTTTCTAGGTACAGTCTGCTTTTCCTCACTTGCGGTCTTCCTGGAAAACTTCTAACCCTGACCGGCCTCCTGCCTTACCACCCCATTTCTATTCTCCACCCTCCAGTTCCCTAATCGTGCTAAAATTCAATAATGCGTAAATTGTATAAGCTGGAACCAAACTTTTGACAGCTGCCAGAAAGGTACATATAAATTAATTCACAAACATTAAAATTTAACCTAAAGAAATTCAAGTTACATTGGCAAAGAATTATAGTGTCTTCCCTACTAGAAAGACCTCTGTTGAATTACTCTCTTTTTCAGCATCCTTACTGCAGCAGAATCAAAATCTTACTTGATAAATTCTCTGAACCTCTGCAGTTGATATTACATAGTTTATAAATTAAGTAGATCTTTAAAAATCAAAACTTATTTTCCAAACAACAACAACAACAAAAAACCCTTGAATTTTGCTACACCTAAAGTGAAGAACCTCCTTCTTATCTACTCTTCTAGGCACTAGCCCGCTGTGACTCAGAAGAATATTCCTCACTGAGTCATTAGTACTTGCTTAACCTGACAATCGGTGTTTTAGGCCAATGCAGCCTCATTACACCGTAACACTAAACTGGAAAACAAACAAACAAGATGTTCTTAGTACTGGACCCCCTGACCCCGAATTGCCTCCAGCTAATAGTAAACCAAACTAAAAACCAACATTCATTGATCACCTCTAGTAGACAGAGCAAGAATGACCCTGATTGCTAAAAAACACTCCAGTCCTACAAGTGAGAAGAAAACATCCTGTCGACACAAGACTCCCTATTTGTCCCAGCCCTGCCACCACCTTATCTCTTTACATCTATGCCCATTTCTTCAACCTACCAATAGAAAGGAGCTGAGTTTCAAGGCAGTGGAAATATAGCCAAGAGCTGACTACACAGCACAAAAATACTATACACAATTTCTATAATCACCACATATGGATACCAGTCCTTCCTCCTAAATATCCTAAAACTGCGGATTCTCAATTGTTCCTAAGGGATTAAAGAAGGCTGAAGAGAATTTATTCAATTCAAAGAGGCCAAGGAATTAAAAGGGCATGTCACAGCAAGTGATTAGAATTGGTAACTTCAATAAAGAAACTATTATTTGAGCTAGGAATTCCTCCTTGACCTTTATTTAAGGCTCTCTCCCCTACCCCAGTTTGCTTTAAAACATTATTTTATGTCTTTATTGTACATGTAATATCATACATTATTGGTCTACAAAACCCTAAATCCACTGGTATTTGTGTTTTGCAAGTAGGATTTACTTTGTGGTGGTGTCAACAAGTTTTCCCAAAGCTCTATATTGAGGTGATCCTTAGGGACCAGGCCTAACATAAGGCCAAAACAAACAGGAAAACTAGCCTATGAAGTTCCCAAGGAAGCTCTAACCCCTCAGCAAGTGTGGATGATCAACCAATAATATGAGTAATTGACTTCTTACAACTCCCAGAAACAGTACACAAATGCTTTCAAAACAACTACTTGGTATCAGTTTCACATTTGAAGACAGTTTAATCCATAATTATTTTAAGATAAAATTATATTTCTTTCCACTCAGCCAAGTAGTATTTACTGTGAAGAAGTTACTCATCAGAAATTAGTTATTCCAAGATACTGCCATTCTTTAAAACATTATCTGGAAAGAATCACTTTTACAACTCATACAAAAGAAAATCAAGACTTTTCATTTAAATATATATATTTCTTTTTTGTTTGTTTTTGTTTTCTGTTTTTTTTGTTGGGAGATGGAGTCTCGCTCTTGTCGCCCAGGCTGGAGTACAATGGCGCGATCTCGGCTCACTGCAACCTCTGCCTCCTGGGTTCAAGGGATTCTCCTGCCTCAGTCTCCTGAATATCTGGAATTATTGGTGCCCACCACCATGCCCGGCTAATTTTTGTATTTTTAGTAGAGATGGAAAGGTTTCACCACGTTGGCCTGGCTGGCTGCACTCCTGACCTCAGGTGATCTGCCCACCTCGGCCTCTCAAAGTGCTGGGATTACAGGCATAGGCTACTTCACCTGGCCGATTTTATTATTCTTATTAGAGACAGGGTCTCAAGAAAATCAAGAGTATTTAGAAGAATAATTTGTCTTTGAGTAAAAACAGTGTTATTCCCTGTGGTCAACTGTTTCCTTTATAAGACTGCTCAGAATAACTTTTCTATTATCAAATCTACCCTTACCCTTCCTTTTAAAACAAATATGAAACTACTAGGGCTCTGAGAGTCCAAAACCACATAGAACTAAGCGTGAAAGATGGTATTCAATGTCTATATAGCACAGTAAGCAGATTTTAAAGTTATAATGTGATTTCATGAATATTAATAAATGTCTGGCAGAATATATGCCTTCCTATTCAGAGTCATTCAGATTCAAATAGTCTTAACTGAGCCCCTGCTAGGCACAAGGTATTGTGCTAGGTGCTTTCATTTAGATTACTGAATTTATATCCAATTCTAAGACAGCATCATCTTTCAGAATGGCTGGGGTAATGGGGTGAGAAAAAAAATCACTAAGAGAAATCTTTCAACAATTATAGGTTATCCTATGTCCTAGAAGGCCAAGAGAACAAGTCTATACCCATCAAATCGAAGCATCTTACTCTAGAGTATAGAGTAGAGAGTACAAGTGGCCTCATAAAAGGTATATATTACCTAGAGACCATCTAAAAACTGAATTGAAAACCACGATGTTTCGCCTAAACATTCTGGAGCCTTAACTGGGAATAAAGAGAGGTATGGGAGCCTCTTTTACCTGTATCCTGCCTCCTTTCTAACCATCAAGACGAATCTGGAGCCTACACAGTTGTAGAAATGTCAAAACTTGGACTTAGCTATTTAAAAAGATTTATATACAACAACCAATTTAGTATAATCTAGGTAAAACTAAGTACTTAACAGTCATATTGATCTTTTCCCAAAAAACCATTTAGTAATTGATGCTGAATATGAACTGTCACATTACCTGAACATAAGAACAACATAACAGGAAACAGAACATGGCCATAAAAATAGGACACAATGGAGGGGGGAACCCCATAAATTCAATGCAGGGTGCTCTTTTTACAATTTTATACTCCCTAAAATCTTTTTTTTTTATTTTTTGAGATGGAGTTTCGCTCTCCTTGCCCAGGGTGGAGTGCAGTGGCGTGATCTCGGCTCACCACAACCTCCGCCTCCCGGGTTCAAGCGATTCTCCTGCCTCAGCCTCCCAAGTAGCTGGGATTACAGGCATGTGCCACCATGCCTGGCTAATTTTGTATTTTCAGTAGAGATAGCGTTTCTCCATGTTGGTCAGGCTGGTCTCGAACTCCTGACCTCAGGTGATCCGCCCGCCTCGCCTTCCAAAGTGCTGGCATTACAGGCGTGAGCCACCCCGCCTGGCCTATACTCCCTATAATTTCTGATATCACTGATTTTCAACTGCTGCAACACCTGCCCCAAACACCAATCAAGATTATTGTAGTTGAAGAGAGATTTTGTGATAGCCTAGAGTTCTAGGCCTATAGCACCTAGCAGGACACTCTATCTTCTCTCAGGTCACTTTTGGCCTGATGATTTTCTTAAAAGGTTCCAAATAATTACCATATATATATATATTTATATATATTTAGGCTGGGTACAGTGGCTCACACCTGCAAACCCAGCACTTTGGGAGGCTGAGGCAGGTGGATCGCTTGAGCTCAGGAGTTTAATACCAGCCTAGGCAACACAACAAGACCTTGTCTCTACCAAACAAATAAATAAATACACACACACACACACACACACACACTTAATACTCATAGATATAACACTTGGGCATGCTTTTTGGTTAATGTACACAAAATCTCTAATTAGAATGGAAATAAGAAAGTAAGTCACCAAAATAAAAATCCAGAGAAGAAATACAGCCCATTAATTTAGATTATAACAAGAGTAATATTTTATCACTGTATATAAAATAACAAGGCTTGAATATATCTAAGTCAACTGAAACTCAGTTTCACGCATCAAATAACTTCTTCAGAACGTTGGTCTTTCTATGCCAGATACTATCCTAGGGTTAACTAAGAAGACTTAATGCTAACTTTAAGGCAGTGTATCATACACTGAATCACTTTACTTATAGGATTATAAAGAGGAATTTTTCCATTTGCAAAGGGCAATTCTAATCCTTGATTTTGTAACCCACGGCAAAACAGACACTCTAGGCTGGGTGCAGTGGCTCACAACTATAATCCCAACACTTTGGGTGGACAAGGTGGTGGATCACCTAAGGTGAGGAGTTTGAGACCAGCCTGACCAACATGGTGAAACCCTGTCTCTACTAAATACAAAAAATTAACTGGGCGTGGTGGTACGTGCCTATAATCCCAGCTACTTGGGAGGCTGAGGCAGGAGAACCGCTTGAACCTTGGAGGTGGAGGTTGCAGTGAGCCAATACTGCGCCACTGTACTCCAGCCTGGCCAACAAGAGTGAAACTCTGTCTCAAAAAAAAAAAAAAAAAAAAAAAAAACCCCCAAAAAAAGACACACTCTGATATAGTGCTGGAGGGAGTAGAACTGGTGATTTAGTAATATATACTAAATATATATATATGTATAATATATATTTTAAATATATATTTATTTTAAATATATATATTATATATAATATACATATATATTTAGTAATATATACTAAAATTATAAATGCATAAATCCTCCGACCTGAATCGTCTACTTCTAGGAATCTGTCCTAGAGATAAATTTGAAATTGTGCAAAATGCCATTTTACAGACTAATTTACTGCAGCACTATTAATAAGGGCAAATTTTTGAAAACAACCTAAATCATTTGGGGACTGGTTACAGTGTGAGAGTTCCATGCAGTGAAACAGCAATGGAGAGAAAGCACTTTGTCCTGATATGACCTCCCACCCAAACATACTAAGATGCAGTAAATAAAAAGCAAAGAGCTTAAGTGTGTACAGTATTCTATAATATGTATCAAAAGGGGGTGGGAAAGGAATAGATGTATATGTACAGAGATATATCTCTAGTACCACAGGAATGTTACTTGCCTAGAAAGTGGGATTCAATGGGTGGGCAATACAATAAAAGGAAGATTTTTAATTTTTGAATTTTGAGCCACATAAGTGTACTAGTTGGTTAAAACATTAAGTGTAACCAATGTATAACTTGTATAAAAAACACAGTATTTTAGGATTTATATATGTTAGGATTTTAGGATTTATACATTCTATAGGATTTTACAATGTATATATCATGATATAATATAGTCTCAAAGTATTACATTGTAATTAAATACTACAAATTAGTGTAACAACTTTTGCTATTCCTTCTATTTAAATACCCATCAGTCCATCCTTAAATTTGTTATTATATGGTCACAGAATAGAGAACCAGAGGGTCTCTGAAACACCTGAACCTCTCAATTTATAGGTAAGAAAACTGTGGCCTTGGCCAGGCCCAGTGGCTCACACCTGTAATCCCAGCTCTTTGGGAGGCCAAGGCGGACAGATCATTTGAGGTCAGGAATTCGAGATCAGCCTGGCCAACATGGTGAAACCATCTTTACTAAAAATACAAAAATTAGCCAGGCATGGTGGTGCATGCCTGTAATCCCAGCTACTCAGGTGGCTGAGGCAGGAGAATTGCTTGAACCCGGGAGGTGGAGGTTACAGTAAGCCGAGATCACACCACTGCACTCCAGCCTGGGTGACAGAGACTCTGTCTTAAAAAAAAAAAAAAAAAAGAGAGAGAGAGAAAAAAAAAACTGTAGCCCAGAGCTAAAAACCTCACCAAAAGGACACAATTAGAAGATGGCAAAGTATGGCCTAGGACTTGATTTCAATTCCAATCTATTCTCATCTATTTCTTCTACCCTCAAATGGTTTCTTAATTACAAGGAGCCAGCATGATTGGGTCAAGATCCCAGTGGTATCTTGAGGGTAGTATGAATGACTAGGCCAGTGTGAGCTGATATCCTTCCTCTCGTGGGATAATTTTCAATGCTCACAGAGGAATCAGAGGGGTAAAGTGTTGCTTCTCAACTGGGTTATGTTTTAGCAAAGTGCCAAGAGTACTTAAAGCCATAGTGTAAATGTGGGGTGAGGAGTGGGGCTTTCTACAAAGTCAGTAATACTGGAAAATTTGAGAAAAATGTTAAGCAAGTTAATCAGGTAATTAAAAATTATTTTTGTATTCAAACAAACACCAATATATTGTGGCACTGAATATAAAATGTACATGAATATTTAGCATAAACCGGACACTTTCAAAGAGGTATCATGCTGGTTCTGAGTCTGATGCTACGGGCTTAGAAGTACACATATTCACTGTCAAACTCTTAAGAGGCAGAAAGGTTTGAGTACTACTATTTCAAGGGAATTAAAATAGCATTCTCGATGGTGGCAGAAAGCGAATAGAGTTAGAGCTACACAGACCTGGACCTGTAGCTTACTCTTGCCACTGTGTGACCTTATATCAGTTACTTAATCTTGAACTCAGAGCCTCAGTTTCCTCATCTGTAAAATATGGTCAATATTACTTAGCTTGTGGTTTTGTTACAAAGATTGGAGATAATATATGAAAAGCAAACTGCCTGGACTCTAGAAAGACTATAATAAATGATGGCTACTTGGCAGGATGGATCACTTGAGGTCAGGAGTTCACGACCAGCCTGGCCAACATGGTGAATTCCCATCTCTACTAAAAATACAAAAAATTAGCTGGGTGTGGTGTTGCCCCTGTAGTCACAGCTACTTGGGAGGCCAAGGCATGAGAATCGCTTGAACCTGGAAGGCAGAGGTTGCAGTGAGCCAACACTGCACCACTGCACTCCAGCCTGGGTGCCAGAGCAAGACCCTGTTTCCAAAATAAATAAATAAACATAAAAATGAATGATGACTACTTTATCACAAGCCTATTGGAATCTTTATTTGACTATCTAACCATTCACTTGGTTTCAATTTGTGAGAACAAGGTAAGGCAGGCAACGAATATTTATAGGCCCTCTCGACCAGTCACAGAAAGGAAACAGGTCAATAGGACTAAAAAAAGTGATCAGTTTATTATACTCACATATTTCATTTCAAATTTCTTAGCCAACATTTCCACCTCTTGCCTCTCCTGATGTTCATCATTAAATGGGTCTTCTGTGTGAATGAGCTTCTTCTGATTCAAGGTGAATGGGAAAAGAAACAGAAGTATCCATTAGTATTACAAAGAGTATTATTGTTTATTTATTTATCATTATATAACAAACACTTCAATTCTATTTCAATAAATGTGATCCGAAAGGAAATAAACTAGTGAGAATATATAACATAGGTTATACAATTATATTATTCAGAAACTATATTTTAAATTTAATCAATAAGAGACTTTTCCTAATACTAACAAGTAAGTCAGAAGTATTAAAACTAAAAAAAGTTGGTTCATAGTAAAAAATATTTACAGTTGTAATGGACTCATATACACTTCATAGTGTTTTGATGAGTAAGAACTCAACAATCCAAATTGTCTTTACCTGCAAAATGATCATATGGTCACCTTATCCAAAATAACAAGGAAAAAAAATCCCCAGGAACACTAGCTAAACATGAAAATCTCACTTATGGCTCTAGAGTGATATCTTCACTAGCAAAGATTAACTGCTTTGATCAGGAAATGCTTCTAAAAGGAGCTCTAGATTATTAATTAAAATCAACACTTAATCATCTGCCTGTGAGTTAACACTGAGTGTGTATAGCAGCTAAGGTTTTCTGTTGAGGTCCAGTATCAACAACCATTATATCACCAATATCCTGTCAATGGATATCCATTCAGGGAATACACACTACTTTTAAACAAAGCTAGAAAAGAGAAATAGCTGCAAAAAGGTTACATTACCATGCCTTTCTTCTAGTAGGGGAGAGTGAAAGTTTATTATAATACATGGTTTAAAACACACAAACACAGAGCTAGAAGCCCACATTAACCATCTATTTAACAAAACAAACAAAAATAGCCATCACATCCTTAAGTCTTCTACTTTAGTATACAAACATATATATGGTTTTCAATGCACAAAAAAACCAAAACAAGGATAAAAATACTACTTTTATCCAATTTCAGACAACTGACTGAGGTAATTAAAAATTAACGTATACTACAACTGAAATACTGACACAGATTCAATAGACTCTGAAGGGCAAGAAAAAATGCAGAAGGAAGATTTGCACACTTAGAAACTGAGATACTTCATCCTGGATATAAAAGTTGATAAGTGATTGGTCTAAAAAACATGATAGAAAAATGTGGACAGAATGAATACGAGACAATTCATCACACTTGGGACATTAGAATAAAGGGATACTTCTTTAAAGGAGTTAACTTTAGAATTAATTTTTAAAATCATTGTAATAAGTAATAAATTTGGCCGGGCGCGGTGGCTCAAGCCTGTAATCCCAGCACTTTGGGAGGCCGAGACGGGCGGATCACGAGGTCAGGAGATCGAGACCATCCTGGCTAACACAATGAAACCCCGTCTCTACTAAAAATACAAAAAAATTAGCCGGGCGAGGTGGCGGGCGCCTGTAGTCCCAGCTACTCGGGAGGCTGAGGCAGGAGAAAGGCGTAAACCCGGGAGGCGGAGCTTGCAGTGAGCTGAGATCTGGCCACTGCACTCCAGCCTGGGCGACAGAGCGAGACTCCGTCTCAAAAAAAAAAAAAAAAAAAAAAAAAGTAATAAATTTATAGAATACTTCACCCCAATAGAAGTTACCAATGAGGCCGGGCACGGTGGCTCAAGCCTGTAATCCCAACACTTTTGGAGGCCGAGACGGGCGGATCACAAGGTCAGGAGATCGAGACCATCCTGGCTAACACGGCGAAACCCCGTCTCTACTAAAAACACAAAAAAATTAGCCGGGCGAGGTGGCGGCGCCTGTGGTCCCAGCTACCCGGGAGGCTGAGGCAGGAGAATGGCAGGAACCCGGGAGGCGGAGCTTGCAGTGAGCTGAGATCCGGCCACTGCACTCCAGCCTGGGCGACACAGCAAGACTCCGTCTCAAAAAAAAAAAAAAAAAAAAAAAAAAGAAGTTACCAATGAAAGGCCGGGAGCAGTGACTCACACCTGTAATCCCAGCACTTTGGGAGGTCAGGAGTTCAAGACCAGCCTGGCCAACACGGTGAAACCCTGTCTCTACTAAAAACACAAAAACTAGCCGGGTGTGGTGGCACCTGCCTGTAGTCCCGGCTACTTGGGAGGCTGAGACAAGAGAATTGCTGGAACCCGGGAGGTGGAGGATGCAGTGAGCTGAGATCCTGAGATCGCACCACCGCACTCCAGCCTGGTGGAGACAGAGAGAGACTTCGTCACCCCTCAAAAAAAATTTTACCAATGAAAAACATAAACATGATCCAAAAAGGAATCAACTAGTGAGAATAATAAGGAATCCTAGGCATGTCCAGGGTATAGCCTTTTTTGTTTGTTCTTGAGACAGAGTCTTGCTCTGTTGCCCAGGCTGGAGAGCAGTGGTGCGATCTTGGCTCACCGCAAGCTCTGCCTCCTGGGTTCACGCCATTCTCCTGTCTCAGTCTCCAGAGTAGCTGGGACTACAAGCGCCCGCCAACTTGCCTGGCTAATTTTTTGTATTTTTAGTAGAGACAGGGTTTCACCGTGTTAGCCAGGATGGTCTCGATCTCCTGACCTCATGATCTGCCCACCTCAGCCTCCCAAAGTGCTGGGATTACAGGCGTGAGTCACCACGCCCGGCAGGTATAACCTTAACTAGAGGCTCAGGTTAAGGACAGTGAGCAATCGCCATGTCTATTACAAACTGCTCCCTCATGCACTGTGAAGCCCAAATACTTCCTCTGTGGTATGACTCATTTTATATGTATAAATATAAACCTATGGATCTATATTTTTAATAAGAATCACCTTATATGCCATTCTAAAATATTTTATGTACTTTATGTAGGTATCAAAAGTACAGCTCTTATTTACTCTTGACAGCCTACAAAAACAAATTTAAGAAAACAGACTCACTTTTCTTTTACAGTTAAGAATAAACACCCTTCCCCAATCAAGACTAAGCTTTTTTGGTTTTTTCAGGTGAAAAAATATCTGAAAATTATCAACTACCCACATGCAAAACTGATGCAGTAATTTTGTCCTTTGATCTTAACTCATCAACACCACTTTCAGGAGATTCTTTCACAAATTTTATCCAAAATATGCAAACAATGAAATGCCATGGAATTCTCAAATAGTACAGTTATATTAACATACTATAAACACTTATTTTTCTTTTTACAGTAAATGTTCAATTAAGCATGTTCACAAATGGGTGTTCTGGTTAACTGATTTTTCTGGTTTACTAAGAGTTAAACCTTTTTTTTGTATATCAATCATTGCCAAAATTTATTTCTAAAATGCACTATTACCCTTCAGCCAGAAATGGTGACCAAATTAATCATTCAGGATAGAGATGATTCCAATGCCGGTCATCATCCTAAACCACCTCAATCACAGCACTGT
This sequence comes from Macaca nemestrina, assembly GCF_043159975.1. Lineage (NCBI taxonomy): Eukaryota > Metazoa > Chordata > Mammalia > Primates > Cercopithecidae > Macaca > Macaca nemestrina. The sequence continues at coordinate 19,766,061 of NC_092128.1, forward strand.
ACTGCATAGAGACAATAAGCTTAAAGGTTGAGCTAACCTGTGGTTTTGTTTTTCGTATTTTCCCAGCACAAATTAATTGTGCTTTTCGCATTAAAAATAGAGCACAGAAAAATTTCTGATTGTGTTTCAGTAAATCAGGGTTTTACTGTTCATTTAGTATTTACGAAGGGAACTGATTTAAATGCACCCATATGAATGGTATCCATATGTAATACACCTTTTGTTTTGTTTTGTTTTTTAATAGCCCCACATCTACCAATTTCAGCATCTGGCACTAAAATCTTATTTACTGATAGATGGCTATTTCAAAAATGTAGTCCTTCCTCCTCTAATTCTTCTAATTTTGGGAACCACCAACTTTCCAGACCAATTCTAATGTTCGCATTTTGCTTTCTGATGGTCTCTCTTCTAGGATTTCCCTTCATGAAACCATGACAATTTTACTTAAACATATGTTTTCTATGCTTTCTTGCATAATAAGGGTATTCACTGGCAGCAATCACAGGAAAATGTGGCAAATCTTTGTTGCAAAGGTGATTATATACAATGGATTTTGTTTTGTTCAGAGGTATATGAAAAAAGATAGAAGGTTGATATACAACGAGAAAATTGGGCCAATAGACACCTACATTGTTAATAAGTAAACAGAAAAATTAAATGGAATTATTCCTCTTTCTCCCATTACACGAAAGTAGTAGTTCTGGTGTTACCAAGTTAACAAAGCTAGGGTGTCAAACTTTTTTATAATTAAATGATACACATCTATTATTAATTTGCCATCGTGTGACTATTACAGCATAAATAGGGACATAATGAAGGTCTTTGTAGTTCTACCGTGACTTACATTTTACGTCATTTTGGCAGAATCCTCTAAACTATATGAGTTAATATTAAGAAATTTTGTTTTACTAAGAAATTATATCACTATGGAAAGAAGTACTAATAAAATTACATACGTTTGTAAAGTGAGGATAATAGATTTTACCCCATGGAGTTCTGTAGGACTACTAGAAAAACCACGTGCAGTGCTTAGAACCGTGTCTAGCACACAGTAAGAACTCAGTAAAGGTAGTTATTGCTATGTATTTTTTACACAAAGAGAATGCTTCTCTCCTGCAATTTATGAAAATTACAAAAACTGCAAACCAACTTAGATTAGCAGCTCAAATACAGTGTTTGGAAAATGCTCCAATCCAATATTTTTAATATTCTTTTGGGAAAAAAGTGACATCACATTTATAAAGAGGGGGCACTCAAGTGAGTCTAAAGAGCAAAATGTTATGTGGAAGTGACTAAAGTGATCTCTACCTTTAAGCAATTCATTTTGATTTAAAACATTTTGTAATGATTGGACGACACAACATTTCTAAATAATGATCAAAACATTAGCTGGCCATAAAGTAAACAAAATCTAGTGAAACTGTTCAACATGATACTTTGTGACTAAGCAGTCAGTCATTTTGACCATAAAGGTAGTTGAAGATGAAAAAACAAGTGACTTCTGGAGTCCATTAGACCCAAGCTAAAGCAAAGCCTAATAACGGGCATAATTGCTAAGCAACAGAGAAAAACTGTTCTCTTTCTTTACTGTTAATCTATCATTTCCTTTTCTAACTTACTTCTGAAGATCCACCAACCCACAACAATAAAAATTACAATTACCAACATAAGCCCTATCCTTTCTCCATTGTTCACCTCTTACATCAAAAGCATACCTATATATTTTCAATTGTTTTAAAAAATTCAAAGCTGAGATTTTTCTCATCATCCTCCGAAAATTACAAAGGCCGAGTACAATGTTCTTCTATAAACTAATGATAATACATTTAAATAATATGACGGGTAGGTGTCAAATAAAACAGGAGACACCTTCCCATTCAATTACAATATGAACAAACTCCACAAAAAAGGAAAGCTAAAAAGGTTTTCCAATACCAACACGAGAGAAAAATTAGTAACCAGATTAACTAACCCACTTCTCCATTCCTAAAGTGGGATCCTTAGTCTCTGAAAACCTTTAATTATTCTTAAATTCCCTTCGATTAAGAAAAATATCACAGGCACGCAAGCACACCTCAGCAGCCACGGCGCCCAGCAAAACAAACAGTGATGAGGATGAGGATGATACGAGAGGGGTTACACAATCTCTCTGCTTCAGACTGGGGGGCGTGTCCCCCAAGGTTTTCTCTTCCTTTCTACTGGAACGACAGCTGTAGCGCCACAGGGAGAACCCAGCCACACGGCCTGCAGGGCCCCAGGATTTTGTGTGGGGTGCAGAAAGGAAAGAAGGAAAATCTGAGGTTCCGGAAAGTGCACAAGAAAACAGGCTCGGCGCGGCGTTGGGAGCGAGCGCCGGGGGTTTGGGGATTCGGTGCGGCCGGGTGAGAGCCTCGGCCACCCCAGGGAGTGGAGGAAGCAGCGCTCACCGCCCCGTCCACCCGCTCGGCCCCGGCCCCCCGCACCCCACCCTCGGGGCGACCCGGACGCGCTCGGTGGGCGTCCCAAGGTGCAAACCAGCTGGGGAAGACGGCGGGTCCTGAGGCTCTCGGGGTCTGGGGCAGGAGGGAGGAATCTTCTGTACCCGTTGTTCTCCGCACAGCAGCAGCTCCGGGTAACTGAACTCCACGCAGCTCTCGTCGGTGGGGTCCTTGAGCACCAGCTCCAGGCGCACCGTCTCCCTCGGCGGCCGCGGCGGCTGCTCAGCCCGGGAAGCCGACTCCCGCGGCGGAGGCGGCTGCAAGGGCAGCTGCGGGAGCGGCGGCGGCGGCTCGGGCCGCGGGGGCTCGCGCTGCAGCGACATGGGCGGCTCGGCGCGGCTGACCTCGCGCTGGGGGAGCGGCTTCTCCCGCGGCGGGGGCTGCGCGTCCGAGCGGGGGGCAGGCTCCCGCGGGGCCGGCGGCTCCGCCCGGGCCGGCTCGCGGTACGGCTGCGGCTCCAGCCGGGGGGGTTCGCGGGGGTACTCGGGCTCGCGCTCGGGCCCCGGGTACTCGGCCTCGCGCCGCCGCACCGGTGACAAGCTAATGAACGCTACTCTGCGCGGCTCCGCCATCCCCACTGTTCTGGCCCTCTGCTTTAGCTCGAGCCGGCGCTCGCTTCTACGCCGCGCTGCGTGCCTGCCCGCCCTTCCTCTTGCTCTCCGTCGCTTTTCTTCCCTCCACCACCCTCAGCCGTCTCCGCCGACGCCACGGTGAGTGCGGACCGCGTCCCCTTCCCCGCTACTACGTTCTGATGGGCTTCACCGCCATCGCCAGGGTCGCCGCGGCCGCCATGTTGGATCCCCCACATAAATAGAAGCAGGCCGCTGAGCGGGCGCATGCGCACAGAGGAGACGCTCGCGTCCACTGTCGTGGCTGTTGCTCAGTTTTCCTCTTTTCCTCCCAACAGTCTGGCGTCCAGACAGGTCGGCGGAAGTGACGACATGGCTCGGCCTGTTTCCGTGGAAACGGAGACGCCGTCTGCACCCTTTCTCAAAGGGAGGGTTCTGGGGTTTCCCGAGCAGCTTCCTATTCGTACCCGGAAACCAGAGGCGCTCCAGGAGCTTCCCGGGGCGAGCATCGGGATGTGCCTGAGACCGACCTAGCCATGGCGCCGGGTCTCCCGCGCTGGATTCAAGGGAACTGGGGTTGTTAGCTGATTATTCAAGGCGGACTCTGGGCAAAGGTGGACAGACGCGCCGGCCGTCGTGCCTGCCAGGCCTGTGTCCCCGTAGCCTTAAGTATTGAGGGAAAAAAGGAAGTGCCCACCTTCAGCCCGACTAGCCCCAGCGGCTTCCCTCCCGAAAGCGCAGGCCTCCCCTTCCTCGACCTACTCTGGTTTCCCTCGCCCGGCCGCAGTGGGCGTTGCGTGGGGCAGGGTCATTAAATGTTCAATAACGCTTTGCAGTTGGAAAATTAACAAGCAGGTGAAGAGTTCTGGGCTCATTCAGAAGGCCTAAACTGTTGAAATCACAGAAAACTTCTTAAGAGGGTTTGGTGGTATTTCAGGAAACGTACTGTTTAAAAGAATGCTAAAGGACCCATTTCAGGTTGGGGAAGGAATTGATTGGGCACGCCCCATAGGCTCACTTGTAATTAATTAATTGGAAGTCAGGTCTGAAAGGATGAGAATTACTGGCCATTTTAATCCATTGAATAAAAAGTAAATTTGAGGGGTCGCCCTTCACATCCAAGCCTTCTGTTAATTGCATTAACTGGATTAACTGTTGAAAGCTCTTTTATTAAGTCTGTGACGTCATAGACAAATTCTGAGAGGGTACTATTTTTTCCTCTCCTATTACTTTCCCTACTTGGACGAAGATGGTGATGAAATCTATGATTCCAAAGATCTCTCCCAACTCTAAAACCCTATCTTTTCTCCTCAGCACCATGTTTTACCTCCGTTATCTCCTTCCCCATTGCTCCTTTTCTGATTACGAATTCGGGTCTCATTTTTAGATTGTCTTTGTGATACTTAAATGACCTGCCTTCAGTCTCTATCCCCGCCAGTCTTGAGACGGGGTCATATTAATATCTCTAAAAGAGTTTTTATTATATCATTCTCTGCTCTGGCTGCAACTTACCTACAAACTAAGTTCTATGAATGTATACTCATGTTCAATATCCTCCACAGTTTAGCTCAGAGACTGCAAACTGATGGTCTGTGGGCCAAATCCTAGTACAGGTGTGTTACTTGTCCAACATTATCTTCTAACTTCTAACCCACTGAGTTTTCCAACTTTTTGATCCACAACCCACAGTAAGAAATTTTACACTGTAACCCAGAATGTACACCCATATATACATAACACATATGTGCATATCTGAAATACAAGTTTCACAATACTTACCTACTGCTTAGGATAAAGTAAAAGCAACAGACGCAACAGAGTTAATATAAAATATTTTGTTATACAGTGTAGAAAAAAATGTTAATATCATATAGAAGCACATTAGGAAAGATTTTCTTTAACGCCATGGAAGTTCTTGCCTGTTCATAGGTTTATTGCACTCCAGTATTCGTGAGGACAGTGGTACATGAACATCTGATCCACTGTGGCGCCTGATCTTTTTCTTTTCTTTTTTCTTTTTTTTTTTTTTTTTGAGACGGAGTCTCACTCTGTCGCCCAGGCTGGAGTGCAGTGGCTGGATCTCAGCTCCGCCTCTCGGGTTTACACCATTCTCCTGCCTCAGCCTCCCGAGTAGCTGGGACTACAGGCGCCCGCCACCTCGCCCGGCTAGTTTTTTGGGTTTTTTGGGGTTTTTTTTTTTGTATTTTTTAGTAGAAACGGGGTTTCATCGTGTTAGCCAGGATGGTCTCCATCTCTTGACCTCGTGATCTGCCCGTCTCGGCCTCCCAAAGTGCTGGGATTACAGGCTTGAGCCGCCGCGCCTGGCCGATCTTTTTCTTTTCTAAACTGATCAAAATTGAAAACCCTAGTTCAGATATATAGGCTGTCGTGAATAGTAATAATGCATATGCATGTTCTTCATAGCAATAAATTCTTCTTTAATCTTAGTCCAATATCATGATAAATTTCATACCTCACAATCATTTTTCTGTGTAAATGAAGTACTAAGCTGTAATAATTTATTCTCTTCATAAAATACCAAGTTTAATCAAATTAATTTTTTAAATCAATAAAAATGATCTGGTTCACCCTATTAACTGCCCAACAAACTGAAAACTCTATGTTCTTTGTTAAAGGGCAGATTACAAGAAGTGTTTTCCATGTTCTTAATTTAAAACACAAGATTCTGATATAATGAACCTAAATCAAAATTCACAAATGGTGGCTGAAATCCTGTTAGAGTACAACATAAATCCATAGTTATTGTGCATAAACAATTCAAAATTAGTTTATAAAGGAAACGTCAAGTCATATAACCACCACACCGTATTACTAATGGGTTCCACCATACTTCAGCCAGGCATAGCAGATATAAACATGTAATAAACTGCTCAGAAAATTAAAGCTATTAGAGCTATAAATAAGGAATGCTAAATATAAACATAGCAATGCCAATACATTGGTGCCATTTTAAAAAGTGAGTAAGATGCAATGTGAACACACCTGATAGTTCGCTCTATAAGCCACTTTCCCACTGATTTATAAAGCTATGATTCTATAATTCTTTTAAAAAGGACAATTTTTCTACACTGCTGCATGCAGTAGTTTCACTGTACATTCTTGATTACAACGCAGTCTTCAAATCCTCTTGAAGAGCTCGACATATCAGGATTTCTCCAGAAAGTTAGCTTGTCATGTTTTCAGCAGCCTTTAGTGCTTTGGTAGTCTTTCGAAGCTCCTTAATAACCAGTGATATTTCCTTGATTATTAATTAATTCTGGGTTAAGTTCTTGCTCACAAAGCTGTACACAAATAGCCAGAGTTTCCAGTAAGCCAATATTCAGAATTTTTGAAATCTCTCTTTTTTTCTTTTTTTTCTTTTTTCTTTTTCTTTTTTTTTTTTTTTTTTTTTTTTTTTGAGATGGAGTCTTGCTCTGTCGCCCAGGCTGGAGTGCAGTGGCAGGATCTCGGCTCACTGCAAGCTCCGCCTTCCGGGTTCACGCCATTCTCCTGCCTCAGCCTCCGGAGTAACTGGGACTACAAACAGAATGTCCACGATCTCCCTCACCGCATTCTGATCACTGCTGCCGCCCTGATGCTGCTACTACTTGCCGTGATGGAGGCCAAGGGAACTATTTTAAAATTCTGAATATATTTTTCTCTATACAGTCAATAATTCCTCTATAAAATTATCTTGCTACACATATCTGGCATAAAAATATTATGCAACTTTCAGTATTAGTACTCTTAGCAAGTTGGACTGTTACTACATCATAGTTATTGTTGCTGTAAATATTCTGTGGTAGGTAATACACTGATACTGTGTTTTTGCCAAGAAGTATAGTTTTTCATTTATCAGCTGATTTGTCACTGAAAGCATGTGCACCATACCCATAAATACCGGATGCAGTTTTTCAGCACTTACTATGACCCATATTTCTTTTGCACACTGATTGTCTTTCTCCTTAAGATTTGTGGAATAGCTCTCTGAGCTGGGTCATAGTTCACGGTGACATGGCTGAACCAAGAAGTTGGAATCGTTGGTAAATATAGGACCCGCTGTGGGGCCTCCCTCCGGAAAATGGTGAAGAAAATTGAAATCAGCCAGCACTCCAAGTACATTTGCTCTTTTCTGTGGCAAAACCAAGATGCAGAGATGAGCTGTGGGGATCTGGCACTGTGGTTCCTGTATGAAGACAGTAGCGGTGTCTTCATGCAGGAACCACATTGTCTGGACCTACAATACCACTTCCGCTATCAAGGTAAAGAACTGAAGCAATTGAAAGACCAGTAGACGCTCCTCTACTCTTTGAGACATCACTAGCCTATAATAAATGGGTTAATTTATGTAACAAAAAAAATTAAAAAGATTTGTGGAAAAACTGAGAAATTGTGTCAATAACTCTACCCCCCTCCTTTTTTAGGAACATATAGGAGGGGTTTATCGACAAGTTCATCATGCTAAATTTTCAGATATCCTTTTATTTTTTTCCCCAGATGGATTCTTTTTGCTCTGTTGCCCAGGCTAGAGTGCAGTGGTGCTATCTTGGCTCACTGCAACCTCCGCCTCCTAAGTTCAAGCAATTCTCCTGCCTCCACCTCCTGAGTAGCTGGGATTACAGGCACGCACCGCCACGCCCAGCTAATTTTTGTATTTTTAGAAATTTTTAGAAAATTCTGTATTTTTGTATTTTTAGAGACAGGGTTTCAGTGTGTTGGCCAGACTGGTCTCGAACTCCTGACCTCATGATCCGCCCACCTCGACCTCCCAAAGTGCTGGGATTACAGGTGTGAGCCACCACGCCCAGCCTTAGATGTCCTTTTAATTTTGAAGGTATTAAGCTTTTATTTGCAGGAAAAGTGCTTTTTCTTTTTAGAATGAGATGTAAAGTCAATGTTTGATGATAGAGTTAACATTTTCTCAATATTTCCACTATAATTCCAGACCCAGCAGCTAAATTGGAATATGTTTCTGTATTTTTCACTTTCTTATTCCTTTTTCTTCTAATAATAAAGCAATCTATTTGAGAGCAATTTATACTAGTTTGATTAATATCTCATAGTTCACACACACGTCACACACACAACACACATGATGGTGTTTTCCCAAAAACATACCTAAAGCTCTTCAGTGTATCCCAGTTGAAAATTATGAGTTTTTTTAATCACCGAATGAAATTCTCCTTTACTTCATTTCATAAGTCACGGATAGTTGTGATAACCTAAAATTAGGCTGTACAATGTTACCTGTCCAACAAAGGAACCTAGGAGTTCCAGTGACTGCAGTCACCCTTCCCTCCCTGTCCTTCTCTTCATCAGCAGTTAAAGTGTCTGTATTCCTGGATAAGGATCAGTGTGGTACACTGACATTTTCCATGAGATTCTACGGTAATATATTGCATGTTTTTAAAATGCTGCTTGTGACTCTCAAAACTGTTTCACAAACTTCTAATTGGCTGCAATTACCAATTTGAAAGTTAGTTCGGTCTCTTCCAGTAGAGACTGAGCAGGTGATGAGAAAGTAATTTTGTTACTGGGGACTAGGAATAGAGCACACCTACTTATGCATTTCCATGTAAATTTGGAAAATCCAAAATGCTTTTGTTGGGTAGTGGGGGCCCTTCAAGGAAGCTGAGAAGAGGTCAAAGTCAATTCCTGTAGAATACAAAGTCAAAATACCTTTAATATTATTATTATTATTATTATTTTTTTTTTTTTTTTTTTGAGACAGAGTCTCGCTTAGTCGCCCAGACTGGAGTGCAGTGGCGCGATCTCGGCTCACTGCAAGCTCCGCCTCCTGGGTTCACGCCATTCTCCTGCCTCAGCCTCCCGAGTAGCTGGGACTACAGGCGCCCGCCGCCTCGCCCGGCTAATTTTTTGCATTTTTAGTAGAGACGGGGTTTCACAGTGTTAGCCAGGATGGTCTCGATCTCCTGACCTTGTGATCCGCCCGCCTCGGCCTCCCAAAGTGCTGGGATTACAGGCGTGAGCCACCGCGCCCGGCCAAAATACCTTTAATATTATTTAACTGTAATGCTGTAAGGTCAGATCAGGCACTCTTGTTTTGTTTAGCAAATAAATAAATACATAATAAAATACCCTGTGAGATCAAGTTACTTATCCCTTCTTGACAACATTTAAGTTTAAAGACCAAAATGCCCTGTGAAGATCCAAAGGAAGAGTATCAGAGAGAAAGAAAAGCAAGCACAAAGCCTATGGAGGGAGTGATTTGGTGAGTTGGAAGAAAGGTGAGGGTGACCAAAGTGCAGTGAGCAGGGTGGGCAAAGATGGAATCTGAGAGGGAGCGAAGGGCCAGGTCATGGAATGGCACAGATTGGATCTGGCCAGGTATGGTGGCTCACACCTATAATCCTAGCGCTTTGGAAGGCCGAGGCAGGAGGATCACTTGAGCCCTGAAGTTCGAAACCAGACTGAGCAACATAATGAGACCTGTCTCTAAAAATAAAAAAATTAGCCAGGCTTGGTGGCACACACCTGTAGTCCCAGCTACTCAGGAGGCTGAGGTGGGAGGATTGCTTGAGCCCAGGAGGTTGAGGCTACAATGAGCTGTGATCGTAACATTGCAATCCAGTCTGGGCAACAGAGCAAGACCCTGTCTCAAAAATAAAAACAAAAACAAAAAGTTTGGATCTTACTGTAAATGAAACCAGAAGCCATTGGGAAAATTTTCAGTAGAAAAGTGACATGATCTTACAACAAACACATTTCAAGAAAGTAGGAGTAGCCAACTAACTGTTGAATGCTACCAAGAATTCTAGTAAGATGAGAGCAGAGAGATTGGTAACCTTAATGAGCTTTTTATTTTTAATTTTCACTTCAGGCAAAGAAGGTTGAATTAATCATATTTCACAGTTTGTGGCACATTATCATCATCAGTCTTTTTCTCTCTCTTTGAAATTCCTCTTTATTTTCATTCATTGCCTCCAATGGCAAAAATTCTACAATTTCAACTTTTTTTTTTTTTTTTTTTTTGAGACAGAGTCTCACTCTGTCGCCCAGGCTGCAGTGCAGTGGCGCAATCTTGGCCCACTGCAACCTCTGCCTCCTTGGTTCAAGCGATTCTCCTGCCTCAGACTCCCGAGTAGCTGGGATTATAGGCATTTGCCACCATGCCTGGCTAATTTTTGTATTTTTAGTAGAGATGAGTTTTTGCCATGTTGACCAGGCTGGTCTTGAACTCCTAACCTCAGGTGATCCGCCCACCTCGGCCTCTCAAAGTGCTGGAATTACAGATGTGAGCCTCCGTGCCCGGCCAATTTTAACTTTTTGTATGTGACCTTGTATATATTATTATTTTACATGTATATATTTTAAATTTGTAAGTTTGTTATTGTGTTATATATCTCATTCTGTTTCCTTTTTTGCTCAACACCATATTTTGAATATCCACTCATGCTGCTGTGTATAATATATTCAGTTTACAACTTTTTTTTTTTTTACAACTTTTGAGTAGTAATCTGCAATTGCATATTTTGCCTGTTTACTTCCTCAGTGATGGATGCTTGGATTGCCTCCAACTACCCCCTAGCCCCACCACCACCACAGTGCAACTATGAACATCCTCAGTCATGTGCTCTTTGAGTCTATATGAGAATTTACTTTGGACACAGACCCAGGAAAGAACCACTGGATCTTCAGGCATGTGTACACATTAAGAGACTATTCTCCAAAATGGTCACGCCAGTGGTGTTAGGGTTCCTGTATCACCTCCTCTTCTCCCACCGTATTGCTACAAATAAATACAGTTTAATTTCTGCCATTCATTATTATTTTAATTTGCACTGCTCTGATGACTAAGGAATTTGAGCATCTCTTCATATATCTGCTAGTCTTTTAAGTTTCTTCCTGTGTAAATTGCCTGTTTATAATCATCATTCATATTTCCATTATGGTTCCTGTCTTTTTCTGGTTGAATATGCAAGGATCTCAAATCAGTGAGGAAAGTTTAGATTATTCAATAAATGGTTTAAGACAAACAGATAATTATCTAGACTAGAATAAAAATGGTTTAAGACAAACAGATAATTATCTAGACTAGAATAAAATTGTATCTCACACCTTACAAAAGGATAAATTTCTAGTGAATAAATGTTTTAAATATAAAAAAGAAGTCATAATATTTCTAGAAGAAATTGGCTGAGATTAAAAAAACATAGACTAAGAAAGGCCTTTCCAAGTATGATTGATAATTTCAACAGCTTAAACAGCATTAATCAAAAGACTAATGATGAAACTGGAAAAAAAATTTACAATACATTTCACAAAGAGTAAATTTCCCTAATCTATAAAGAACTCCTACAGATCATAGAAACAACAATAACATCTTAGAAAAAATGGCAAAAGATATGAACAAATAGTTCACAGGAAGGGAAATATAAGGCTCTTAAACCAGTGAAATATGTTCAACCTAACTCAATTGCCGAACCAAATAATATGTGTATTTCCAACTTTGATAAATTGCCTTCCATAGAAAGTACTGATTTATATTCCACTGGCAATACATGAGGGTCTCTATTTCTCAATATCCTTGGCAACTTATGTTATCAAATGTTTTAATCTTTGCCAAAAACTAATAAATTTCTTTCTTTCTTTTTTTTTTTTTTTTTTGTTGAGACGGAGTCTCGCTCTGTCGCCCGGGCTGGAGTGCAGTGGCCGGATCTCAGCTCACTGCAAGCTCTGCCTCCCGGGTTTACGCCATTCTCCTGCCTCAGCTTCCCAAGTAGCTGGGACTACAGGCGCCTGCCACCTCGCCCGGCTAGTTTTTTGTATTTTTTTTTAGTAGAGACAGGGTTTCATTGTGTTAGCCAGGATGGTCTCGATCTCCTGACCTTGTGATCCGCCCGTCTCAGCCTCCCAAAGTGCTGGGATTACAGGCTTGAGCCACCGCACCCGGCCGGCATAAATTTCAAAAAATGATTTTGTTGTACATTTCTCTTATTTTGAGTAAATCCATGCAATCAAATTCTATGCAATCTTTTAAAAAGTTGATTACCAAAATCTATTCTTAAGTGAAAAAAGGAATATGCAGACTATTATTTAATATACTACCATTAGGATAGAAAGAGGAACATTTTGTTAAAAGGGAGAACTACTGTATTATTTGTATATGCATGTATGTATGTGTATGTATATAAGAATTTATTTTTAAAAATCTCTTCATGTATATTCACAACACTGAGAACTGATCTCAAAAGGGATATTACGTGGCCCAGTTTTAGAAACAGAAGACAGACCCACAGATTTAACTATGGAGACAGCCCAGTTGTGCTTGTTTAGCCTTGGGGCAAACTCTCATAGCAGCACATTTGCATCTTTTAAAATTTTTAGGCAGGCGCAGTGGCTCATGCCTGTAATCCCCATACTTTGGGAGGCCAAGACAGGAGGATCACCTGTGGTCAGGAGTTCGAGACCAGCCTGGCCAATATGGTGAAACCCCATAACTAGTTAATACACACACACAAAAAAAATAAAAATAAAAAAACTTCGTGCTGTGGCTCACATCTGTAATCCCAGCACTTTGGGAGGCTGAGGCAGGTGGATCACGAGGTCAGGAGATTGAGACCATCCTGGCTAACACGATGAAACCCCATCTCTACTAAAAATACAAAAAATTCGCCGAGCATGGTGGTGGGCACCTGTAGTTCCAGCTACTCAGGAGGCTGAGGCAGGAGAATGGCATGAACCTGGGAGGTGGAGCTGGCAGTGAGCCGAGATTGCATCACTGCACTCCAGCCTGGGTGACAGAGTGAGACTTCATCTCAAAAAAAAAAAAAAAAAAAAAAAAAAGCCTGGCATGGTGGCTTGCACCTGTAGTCCCAGCTACTTGGGAGACTGAGGCAGGAGAATTGGTTGGGTGGAGATTGTGCCCTCCAGGCCTGGGTGACACAGTGAGACTCTGTCTGAAAAAAAAAAAATTGGGGCCGGGCGCGGTGGCTCACGCCTGTAATCCCAGCACTTTGGGAGGCCGAGGCGGGCGGATCACAAGGTCAGGAGATCGAGACCACGGTGAAACCCCGTCTCTACTAAAAATACAAAAAAATTAGCCGGGCGCGGTTGTGGGCGCCTGTAGTCCCAGCTACTCGGGAGGCTGAGGCAGGAGAATGGCGTGAACCCGGGAGGCGGAGCTTGCAGTGAGCTGAGATCCGGCCACTGCACTCCAGCCTGGGCGACAGAGCGAGACTCCGTCTCAAAAAAAAAAAAAAAAAAAAAAAAAAAAAAAAAAAAAAAAAATTAAGGGATTCTAGACATACAGAAAGATGCACACCACTTGGTGAATTTTACCCTTTGCACACATTCCTTTAACCACTATCCATTCAAGATGTATAAGATTTCCATTACTTCTAAAGGTCCATCTTTCCCCTTTGTGTTCCATATGCTCCCAGAGGTAACCTCCAGTCTGACATCCATCACCACAGATAAGTTTTGCCTGTTCTTGAACCTTATGTGCATGGAATCATTGCAGTATGTATTTATATATTATGTCTGGCTTCTTTCTCTCAACACAATGGTTTTGAATTCATCCATGTTACTGCATATCATCAGTCGTTTATCCTTTTTCCTGCTGTATAGTATTCCATTTATGAATATACCACCATTTGTTTATACTGTGAACTTATAATGGACATTTTATGTACTATTCGGGTTTTATGCTTATAAAGTATAATAATTTTGTTTTTTAATTAATGTTGAACAGTTCCCTCGAGCAAAACTTGTTTTGTTGCAAATTGTGCTGGAATTAGTGAAATAATAAATTAATAGTAGATTTAGTCCTTTTTGTTTGTTTGTTTTGTTTTTTTTGAGATGGAGTTTCACTCTTGTCACCCAGGCTGGAGTGCAATGGCACGATCTTGGCTCACTGCAACCTCTGCCTCCCAGGTTCAAGTGATTCTCCTGCCTCAGCCTCCCCAGTAGCTGAGATTACAGGTGGCTGCCACCACGCCCACCTATCTTTTTTTTTTTTTGTATATTTAGTGGAGACAGAGTTTCACCATGTTGGCCAGGCTGGTCTTGAACTCTTGACCTCAGGTGATCCACCTGCTTCAGCCTCCCAAAGTGCTGGGATTACAGGCATGGGCCACCGCACCCAGCCGATTTAGTCTTGAATAGGTTCATGAGGTTGTAACCATGGGTCAAAGCTGTGGGAATTTCACTGCAGAAGCAGGAGGACTAAAAGATTCCATGTGAAATTCACTCAGAGGCTTGAGATTTAAAAAAGCTTTGAGAGTGATTTGGCATAGCGGGGGTAACATTTTTCAGCTCTTCCAATATATAAATGCAACATGGAAATTCAGAGGAGGGAGAAATCAATGAAATTTAGAATAGTCAGGGAAAATTTGGTGGAGGAAACAGGGACTTGATGAGAATATGGATAAATAGAAAAGGTCAGGCATGGCCAGGCACAGTGGCTCACACCTGTAATCCCAGCACTTTGGGAGGGCGAGGCTGGTGGATTACCTGAGGTCAGGAGTTTGAGACCAGCCTGGCCAACATGGTGAAACCTCGCCTCTACTAAAAATACAAAAATTAGCTGGGCATAGTGGCACATGCCTGTAGTCCCAGCTACTCAGGAGGCTGAGGCAGGAGAATTGCTTGAACATAGGAGGCAGAGTTGCAGTGAGCTGAGACAATGCCACTGCACTCCAGCCTGGGTGACAGAGCGAGACTCTCTCAAAAAAAAAAAAAAAAAAAAAAAAAAAGAGAAAGAAAGAAAAAGGCAGGCATGACTATAGTGTTAGAGATGAACTCTAACAGCCTGGGAAGGTGGAGTGAGCTGCCCTGACAGCACAGAGCCAGAAGAGGGGCAGTGGGAATTAGAACTGAAGAATATGTTAGAATTTTTGGTTACATGCACTATAAATCAACTTAAGCTAGTTTAAACAGAAGAGTTTGTACAGCAGAGGTCGGGATAACTCCCAGAATCCAAGGGAAGGATTGCAGTCAGGTCCCAAGAAGATGGAACCAGAATCAGGAACTAAAAAGTCACATGGATTCCAGGCAATTTTGTCTCTGTCTCATTTATGTATCTCAGATCTACTTCATTCTGTTCCCCTTTCTGTGGATTAGTTTTCTCCACTCCCCAAGTTACATGGTTAAAAATATGGCCTTGTTATAATTAGCAATTTTTAAAAATACCTTCTTTACTGAAGAGACCAGTCCAGACTAAGACTGGAAACCCTTACACCTACCTCCAAAATTCTAGGGAAGGATCTGTGATTGACCTATTTTGGGACAGGTGCTCATCCCTAGGTCAAACAACTGTGAGGAAAGGTATGGCTACCAGGAGCTTCTGATTAGGTGGAAGTGGCATAGGGGGCAGGATGCCACTCCAAGAAAGGGTAAGGGGCCTGTCAGGCAATCCACCTGATGTTTACAACATGAGATAGCAGAACAAAACAATGCAGGATGGGCAGGGCGCAGTGGCTCACGCCTGTAATCCCAGCACTTTGGGAGGCCAAGGGGGGCAGATCACTAGAGGTCAGGAGTTCTAGACCAGACTAGCCAACTAAAACTACAAAAGAAAATTAGCCGGGCCTGGTGGCAGGCACCCGTAATCCCAGCAACTCGGGAGACTGAGGCAGGAGAATTGCTTGAACCCCGGGGGTGGAGGTTGCAGTGAGCCAAGATTCCATTGCACTCCAGCCTGGGGGACAGAGCGAACCTCTGTTTCAAAAAGAAAAAAAAAGGGCCAGGTGCAGTGGCTCATGCTTGTAATCCCAACACTTTGGGAGGCCAAGGCAGGCGGATCACGAGGTCAGGAGTGTGAGACCAGCCTGGCCAACATGGTGAAATCCTGTCTCTACTAAAAATACAAAAATTAGCCAGGCATGGTGGCAAACACCTATAATCCCAGCTACTCGGGAGGCTGAGGCAGGAGAATGGCTTGAACCTGGGAGGCAGAGGTTGCAGTGAGCCAAGATTGCGCCACTGCACTCCAGCCTGGGCGACAGAGCGAGACTCCATCTCAAAAAAAAAAAAGAAAAAAAAAGATGCAGGATGCTTTGTTGTAAAAAATGTGAATTACAGTGATGGTTTATCCATAAAAAAGGATAACAAAACTGGTTTCAGAAAGGACAGAAAATCCAGACCAGTTACTACAGAAGAAATCAAGAATGTTGCCCTGTATTCCCAGCACTTTGGGAGGCCAAGGCAGGAGGATTGCTTGAGGCCAGGAGTTCAAGAGCAATCTGGGCAACATAGCAAGACCCTGTCTCTACAAAAAAAAATTTTTTAACTATCCAGGCATGGTGGTGCATGCCTGTAGTCCTAACTACCTGGGAGTCTGAGGTGGGAGGATCACTTGAGCCCAGGAGTTCAAGGCTGCCGTGAGCCGTGATCATGCCTCAGCACTCCAGCCTGGGCGACAGAGTGAGATCCTGTCTCAAAGACAAAACAAAACAAAACAAAACAAAAAAACTAGGACCAGACAGTTTCATAGAGGAATCCAACAAAGCACTTATAGAAAAATAGGTTTAATATTATTTAAAGTAATATAGCATACATAATAGGAGAAAAATTTCCAACTTCTTATCATGACTCAAGCAAAACAGATTCCAATTCTGGCAAAGACTATAACCACAAAACAAAACAAAAAAAATAGACATTTATCTATAATACTATACAGAGGCACTACTTTTCATCTTTTAGGTTGACACATTTTAAAAATGGCTAATACTATGTTGCTGAACATGTGAGGAAACAATCGGTTCCATTCATTGCTGGTGGAGATGGAAATTGGCAAAATCTTTTGTATATGGCATATCAGCAATATCTGTCAAAATTATTAATGTTCATAATCTGTAACCAGGATTTTCCACTTCTGTGAATTTATCTAAGATCTATAATATTTTGTATGTTTTCATTTCTTTTGCTTGTTTTAAAGGCTCTTCTGTTTTATTGGTTTACCTTTTTTTCAAAGAACCAGCTCTTTCACTTATTTATTGGTAGTACAGTTTTTTCTATTCATAAATTCATTAATTTCATTTTTCTTTGTGGATTCCTTATTTTTATTTCAATTATGTTTTTATAACTTCTTGATAAGATCCTTAAGTCACTCATCTTTTTGTTTATTAATATAAAAATTAAAGACCTTGTTTTCTGAGCTTTAACTCTAGTCCA
This sequence comes from Macaca nemestrina, assembly GCF_043159975.1. Taxonomy (NCBI): domain Eukaryota; kingdom Metazoa; phylum Chordata; class Mammalia; order Primates; family Cercopithecidae; genus Macaca; species Macaca nemestrina. The sequence goes on from NC_092128.1 coordinate 19,783,243, forward strand.
GTTTGGATTGTCTTTTACCCAGAACTTAAAAAGGTAGTTTTCGGCCGGGCGCGGTGGCTCAAGCCTGTAATCCCAGCACTTTGGGAGGCCGAGACGGGCGGATCACGAGGTCAGGAGATCGAGACCATCCTGGCTAACACGGTGAAACCCCGTCTCTACTAAAAAATACAAAAAACTAGCCGGGCGAGGCGGCGGGCGCCTGTAGTCCCAGCTACTCGGGAGGCTGAGGCAGGAGAATGGCATAAACCCGGGGGGCGGAGCTTGCAGTGAGCTGAGAACCGGCCACTGCACTCCAGCCCGGGCGACAGAGCCAGACTCCGTCTCAAAAAAAAAAAAAAAAAAAAGGTAGTTTTTGTTTGCTAACTGTTTGTTTCTTTCGTTGATTGGTTGGTTCGTTCATTTATTTTTTTCTTTTTAAATTTTAGGTGGCAGAGTTCTTAAGCTTTTTTGTTTTTACTATTAACTTCTGCTTTTAGGGCATTGTGATTAGAAACTATCTGCAGTGGTTCTACTTTTGAGACCTTATTGAAAAAAGTCTCTGGCCTAGTGGTTAAGAGCACAGATTGGGAGTCAGGCTGCCTGGGTTAAACTCCAGCTCTGCTGCTCACTAGCATGCTCTCTGCAATCTTGGCAAAAGTGATGTAACCATTCTGTGCCTTAGTCTCCTCATCCGCAAAATGGGAATCATAATATATGTACTTTTCAAAGTTGTTGGAATTAAGTGAGTTAACATACATGAATTGCTTAGAAGGATGGCTGGGGCATAGTAAGCACCCGTGTAAGTGTTTAGTGTTGTTTTCTTTGTGACCTAAGGTACAGTCAGTTTTATTGAACATGCTATGGATCCTATTCTTTGTTTTCAAGGCGTAAGCTATATTTACAATCTATTCTTTATTATTTGTGATATTTAGATTGCCTATAAGCTTTACTCCTTTTTCATGTCAACTCTCATGACCTGTAATCTTCCGTTTCTACTGTCCTTGTGACTCTTACCATTTTTGTTTTTGAATATTGATGCCAGTTTCTTTGCTGCATATTCATAACTGTTATATCTTCATTGAGAAATGGATCCTTTATCATTCAAAGTGTGTTTCTTTGACTTGCTTAATGATTTTGACCTGGATTCAACCTTGTTTGATTGTGACACCTGCTTTCTTTTTATTTGCATTTGCCTAATTGTACTAGTGCCCATCTTTTTATTATCAACCTTTATGCATCACTTTGTTCTGAGTAGAAGTAACAGCACAGAGTTAGATTTTGCTTTGTGGTCCAATCTGCCAATCTTTTTCTTTTAATAGGTGAGTTAAGCCTATTTGCATTTTTGACACCAGAGGTATGTTTGAGCATACATCTATCACATTATTTTATGTCATTCTCTCTCCTTTAAACCTTAAAAAAAAATCCTCCATGAGTTTATCCATTTGCTTTATTTTGTGTATGTTACTTCCAACATTTTGGAAGGTTTATATTTTTGTTCTAGCATTTATCCTTCATGTTACAAACAATCCAATTATATTCTTTTTGTTATTTTAAAATGTACAATTACATTATTATTAATTTTTTTGAGACAGGGTCTTACTCTATGCCCTTAACCTTTAATTTTTGGAAACACATCTATCATTTCACACTATAATTCAATTATGAAATTAGTGGTTTTTTCCTACATTTTGTGTTTAACTTGGTATTGCAAAATACACTCAGTCCTACTATTTGATTTGTCTTAAATGTATTAAGTTGGTGCAAAAGTCATTGCATTTTTTGTCAGTGAAAGTAATGGCAAAAACCGCAATTACTTTTGCACCGAGCTAGTATCAATGTACTAATACTACTTTCTACCTTTCTATCCAATATGGTTTGGATCTGCGTCCCCACCCAAATCTCATGTTGAAATGTCATCCCTACTACTGGAGGTAGGGCATGAAGGGAGGTGACTGGCTCATGGGGACTGAGTTCTCATGAATGGTTAACATCATCCCCTGCTTGGCACTGTGTGGTGACTGAGTTCTCACAAGATCTGGTTGTTTAAATGTGTATGCCACCTCCCCTGCTTCTCTTCCTCCTGCTGTGGCCATATCAGATGAGCCTGCTTCCCCCTTCCCCCTTCGCCTTCCACCATAATTGTAAGTTTTCTGAGGGTTCCTCGGAAGTCCAGCAGATGCTGCCTTCCTCTACAGCCTGCAGAATCGTGAGCCAATTAAACCTCTTTTCTTTATAAATTACCCAGTCTCAGGTATTTCTTTATAGCAATGTGAGAACAGACTAATACACTGTCAGAGTAAAATGTTTGGTGATAGCTTTCCTATACATGAATATCCTAGTTATCTATTTTCTATTAATATTCTGTCCACCATGTGATTTTTTTGTTCCTTTCCCTTCTGTTTTTTTTTTTTTTCCTCTTCTGTTAATTTTCTATAGACTCTCAGCTGTGTTGTCTGTGTGGTTGCTCTTCTTTAAGGAAGAGTTTTCCTGGACCAGCTATTCTGATGAATATACATGTAGGGGGACCCCACAGCCATGTGCCCACCTATTTAGCAGGCATTTACCTGACTCCAAATTTTGCATTGACTCTTCTCCATCTTATTTGATGGGCAGCTGTGGAACTGTTCACAATGATGTCTTCTCTTCTGCAGGGCAAAGTGCTTCCTACAAATACGGCTTGTCTCTTTGATTCTTTGCTTTGCTCAGCTTCCTCTGCTTCTCAGAACTAAATATGAGAGTTTCCGTCTAAATGCATTGCATTTATCATATTGCAATGAAATATGAGGATCTGGTGCCCACACACTCTCTCTCACACACACATACCCCCCACACATGGATAGTTCCTATCTCCCCATCCTCCTAATACAGTTGGGTCAATTTTTGGTTGAATGAGTGTTCAGTTTTAGGACCAAATAAATAGTTTTTATGACTGATCCATGAAGTATCTTTTTTTTTTTTTTTGAGACGGAGTCTCGCTCTGTCGCCCAGGCTGGAGTGCAGTGACCGGATCTCAGCTCACTGCAAGCTCCGCCTCCCGGGTTTACGCCATTCTCCTGCCTCAGCCTCCCAAGTAACTGGGACTACAGGCGCCCGCCATCTCGCCCGGCTAGTTTTTTGTATTTTTTAGTAGAGACGGGGTTTCACCGTGTTCGCCAGGATGGTCTCGATCTTCTGACCTCGTGATCCACCCGTCTCGGCCTCCCAAAGTGCTGGGATTACAGGCTTGAGCCACCGCGCCCGGCCGAAGTATCTTATTAATACTTTTCCTTTCTTGTACACCTTCTAATTGTCTTCTCATTTGCTTAGTTTTCTATGTAACTCATCTCTGAATTCTCACAGTGTTAATAAACATGTTATTGATGTGTTGATAAATGAGGTATTTGTGTATTTAATCTTGCTTGAGCCTATCTTGGAGCCTTCTGACCTGCTTCTGACCTGTCTTGAAATATGTCCCCACCATTAGTCAGAGTATTCCCTTCATCTCTCTCTTTTTTTTTTTTTTTTTTTTTTGAGACACTCTCGTTCTGTCACCCAGGCTGGAGTGCAGTGGCACGATCTCAGCTCACTGTGACCTCCACCTCCCTGGTTCAAGTGATTCTTCTGTCTCAGCCTTCTGAGTAGCTGGGACTACAGGCACGTGCCACCACGCTCGGCTAATTTTTGTATTTTTTTTTAGTAGAGATGGGGTTTCACCATATTGGCCAGGCTGGCCTCAAACTCCTGACTTCATGATCTGCCCGCCTTGGCCTCCCAAAGTGCTGGGATTACAGGTGTGAGCCACTGTGCCCAGCCCCCTTCATCTCTCTTGTACTCAAGTTGGAGCCCTTGTTTCTTATACCACCATGTCTTTTTCCCTGAATTTGTTCCCATATTTTTGAGGGAGTACATTATTCAGCAAATAATTTTATGCTATATACATGTCTGAAAAGATATTTGTTCTACTACATATTTGAATGACAGTTTTTAGTTGGAAATATATTTTCCTCAGAATTCTTAAGGCATCACATCATTATTTTAGTGTCCAGAGTTGCTACTAAGAAGTCTGATGTCGGCCAGGCACGGTGGCTCATGCCTGTAATCCCAGGCTGAGGCAGGTAGATCACCTGAGGTCAGGAGTTCAAGACCAGGCTGTCCAACATGGTGAAACCCTGTCTCTACTAAAAATACAAAAAACTAGCCAGGTGTGGTGGTGGGTGCCTGTAATCCCTGCTACTCAGGAGGTTGAGGCAGGAGAATCGCTTGAATCCGGGAGACGGAGGTTGCAGTGAGCCGAGCTCATGCCATTGCACTCCAGCCTGGGCAACAAGAACAAAATGTCTCAAAAAAAAAAAAAAAAGTCCGATGTTGTTTGTCGATGTGATTTTTGATTGTTTGCAGCTTGTGCCCACCTCCCCCAATGATTGAGTTCTCTTTGTCTCTGGTGTTCCTATAATTTTCTTTTCCAATTTCATTGACACCCTGGAATGATACCCAGGTCTAATTCTAGTCTCTGGTTAGTAGTTGTGACCATGGAGAGTGAGCACTACTGAGACTGGAAAAAATAAACCTGAGATTTAAAAAATAGCTTTACTGTTTGTTTTTTTCAATTTTTTATATATTTAGGGAGTATAAGTACAGGTTTCTTTTTTATAATGTTTAATTTTTGTGGGTACATAGTAGGTATATATATTTATGGGGCACATGATATCTCATACACAGGGATACAATGTGTAATAATCACATCAGGGTAAATGGGGATAGTCATCACCTTGAGCATTTATCCTTCATGTTAAAAACAATCCAGTTATATTTTTTGTTATTTTAAAATGTACAACTAAATTATCATTATTCTTTTTTTATTTTTTGAGACAGGGTCTTGCTCTATTGCCCAGGCTGGAGTGTAGTAATATGATCACAGCTCACTGTAGTCTTGAACTCCAGGGCTCAAGGGATCCTCCTGTTTGTCTTCTGAGTAGCTGGAACTACAGCCCTGCAACGCTGTGCCTGGCTATTTTTATTTTTAGCATCTGTTGTGCTATCAAACACTAGACCTTATTCATTCTTTCTATTTTCTTGTACCCATTAACCACCCCCACAGCATGCCCCACCCGTATCCTTTCTAGCCTCTAGTAAACCATCATTCTACTCTCTATCTCCATGAGTTCAAGTGTTTTAACTTCTAGCTCCCACAAATAAGTAAGAACATGTGAAGTTTGTCTTCCTGTGCCTGGCTTATTTCACTTAACATAATGACCTCCAGTTCCATCCGTGCTGTTGCAAATGACAGGATCTCATTCTTTTTAAGGCTAAATTGTCCTCTATTGTGCGTATGTACCACATTTTCTTTATCCATTTGTCTGCTGATGGACACTTAGGCTGCTTTCAAATTTCGGCTATTGTAAATAGTGCTTCAATTAACAGAAGTGTGCAGATGTCTCTTTGATAAACTGATTTCCTTTCTTTTGGGCATATACCTAGCAGTGAGATTGCTGGATCACATGGTCATCCTATTTTTAGTATTTTGAGGAACTTCCAAACTGTTCTCCATAGTGGTTGTGATAATTTACATTCCCACCAACAGTGTACGAGGGTCCTTTTTCTCCATATCCTCTCCAGCATTCGTTGTTGCCTGTCTTTTGCATAAAAGCCACTTTAAGGGGGTGAGATGATCTCTCACTCTAATTTTAATTTGCATTTCTCTGATGATCAATGATGTTGAGCACCTTTTCTTATACCCATTGGTCATTTGTATGTCTTCTTTTAAGAAATATCTATTCAGATCTTTTGCCCATTTTCAAATTGGATTATTACTTTTTTTCCCTATCGAGTTGTTTGAGCGCCTTCTTTTTTTTTTTTTTTTTTTTTTTTTGAGATGGAGTCATGCTCTGTTGCCCAGGCTAGAGTGCAGTGGCACCATCTTGGCTCACTGCAACCTCTGCCTCCCAGGTGCAAGTGATTCTTCTGCCTCAGCCTCCCGAGTAGCTGGGACTATAGGCATGTGCCACCACCCCCCGCTAATTTTTGTATTTTTAGTAGATACGGGTAAGGGAGGAGACCACCCCTCATATTGTCTTATGCCCAATTTCTGCCTCCAAAGAAAGAAGATGTAAAAACTAAAAGGCAGAAGTGAAATCCACAAGCAGACAGCCCGGTGCCACACCCTGGGCCTGGTAGTTAAAGACTAATCCCTGACCTAATCAGTTATGTTATCTATAGATTACAGACATTGTATAGAAAAGCACTGTGAAAATCCCTGTCCTATTCTGTTTTGTTCTAATTACCAGTGCATGCAGCCCCCAGTCATGTACCTCCAGCTTGCTCAATTGATCACGACCCTCTCATGCGGAGCCCCATTAGAGTTGTGAGCCCTTAAAAGGAACAGGAATTGCTCACTCAGGGAGCTTGGCTCTTGAGACAGGACTCTTGCTGATGCTCCCGGCCAAATAAACCCCTTCCTTCTTTAACTCCATGTCTGAGGGGTTTTGTCTGCGGCTTGTCCTGCTACATGGGGTTTCACCATATTGACCAGGCTGGTCTCAAACTCCTGACCTCATGATCCACCCACCTCAGTCTCCCGAATTGCTGGGATTACAGGCATGAGCCACCAAGCCTGGACCTGAACTCCTTCTATATTCTGGTTATTAATCCCTTGTCAGATGGGTAGTTGGCAAATATCTTCTCTGTTCTGTAGGTTGTCACTTCTCTTTGTTGATTGTTTCCTTTGCTGTGCAGAAGCTTTTTTCACTTGATGTGATCCCATTTGTCCATTTTTGCTTCAGTTGCCTGTGCTTATGGTTTTTACTCAAGAAATCTTTGCCCACACCAATGTCCTGGAGAGTTTCCCCAATGTTTTCTTGTAGTAGTTTCTTTGTCTGAGGTCTTAGATTTAAGTCTTTAATCCATTTTGATTTGATTTTTGTATAAGGTGAGAGATGGGAATCTAGTTTCATTCTTCTGCATGTGGATATCCAGTTTTCCCAGTACCAGTTTTTAAAGAGACTGTCCTTTCCCCAGTAGATGTTCTTGGCACTTTTGCCAAAAATGAGTTCACTGTAGATGTATGGATTTATTTCTGGGTTCTCTATTGTGCTCCATTGGTCTACATGTCTGTTTTTATGCCAGTACCATGCTGTTTTGGTTACTATAGCTCTGGGGTATATTTAGAGGCCAGGTACTGCGAGTCCTCCAGTTTTGTTCTTTTCTCTCAAGATAGCTTTGGCCATTCTGGGTCTTTTGTAGTTCCACATAAATTTAAGGATTTTTTTTTTCTATTTCTGTGCAGAATGTCATTAGTATTTTGCTAGGGACTGCATTGAATTTGTAGATTACTTTGGGTAGTTTGGACATTTTAACAATATTGATTCCTCGAACCAATGAACATGGCATATCTTTCCATTTTTGTGCGTGTCCTCTTCAATTTCTTGCATCAATGTTTTATAGGTTTTATTGTAGAGATATTTCACTACTTAATTCCTAGGTATTTCATTTTATTTGTAGTTAATGGAATTACTTTTTTGATTTCATTTTCAGTTTGCTTGCTGTTGGCATGTAGAAATGGTACTGGTGCAACTTTATTGAATTTATGAGTTCTAACAGTTTTTTTTTTTTTTGGTGGAGTCTTTAGGTTTTTCCAAATATAAGAGCATATCATCTGCAGACAAGGATGATTTGACTTATTCTTTTCTACTTTGGATGCCCTTTATTTCTCTCTTATCTGATTGTTCTAGCTAGGTATTCCAGTACTATGTCGAAAAACTGGTGAAAGTGGGCATCCTTGTCTTGTTCTAGATCGTAGAGGAAAGGTTTTCCATTTTAGCCATTCAATATGATACTAGCTGTGGGTCTGTCATATATAGCTTTTATTGTGTTGAGGTGTGTTCCTTCTATACCCAGTTTTTTTAGTTTTTTTTTTTTAATCATGAAGGGATATTGAATTTTATGAAATTCTTTTCACTGTCAGTTGAAGTAGTCACATGGTTTTTGTCCTTCATTCTGTTGATATGATGTATCCCATTGATTGATTTGCATCTATTGAACCATCCTTGCATTCCTGGGATAAATCCCACTTGGTCATAATGAATGATCTTTTCAATGTGTTGTTAAATTTTGTTTACTGGTATTTGGTTGAGGATTTTTCCATCCATGTTCATCAGAGATATTGGCCTGTAGTTTTCTTTTTTTGATGTGTCTTTGTCTGGTTTTGGTATCAAGGTAATACTGGCCTCATAGAATGAGTTTGGAAAGATTCCCTCCTCTTCTCTTTTTTGAAATAGTTTGAATAGGACTGGTATTATTTCTTCTTTAAATATTTGGTAAAATTTAGTAGTGAAGCTATTGGGTCCTGGGCTTTTCTTTGCTAGGAGAATTTTTATTATGGCTTCGATTCTGTTACTTATTATTGGTCTGTTTAGGTTTTGGATTTCTTCCTGGTTCAATTTTGGTAGGTCATATGCATCTAGGAATTTGTCAATTTCTTTAGGTTTTTTGGCTTGTTGCTCACAGTAGCCTCTATGATCCTCTGAATTTCAAGTCCAGGTTTCTTACCTGCATATATTACGTAGTGGGGACATCTGAGCTTTTAATGTACCCATCACCTGAATAGTGAATATTGTACCCAATAGTAATTTTTCAACCCTCACTCCACTCCCTCAAAAATAGCTTTATTATACAAAGAAACCCACCTATTTAAAATGTACATTGCTATGAGAGTTGGCAAATGTATACAGTCATGTAATGACTACCAAATACATGTACATTAATGATATCCTCAGTCCTTTCCCAAAAGGACCTATCACCATTTACTCAGGGACAGTACACTAGGGAATACCCAACTATTTTGAGGATTATGAGACACAGGGTTTTAGTTAATATTTATACACAGAGACCCAAATGTCATCCTGGTTTCCTTTGTTGGAGTTGGCGGACGAGGTAATAAATGCAGTCCTGGCCAAAGTTCATCTTACTGTGGATTCACTGGGTCCCCAAGACCATTGGGTGGTCATTTCTCCTTCCAGGAACCTATGCCAGTAATCACCTACTTCCAGTCTTTTGGTTATACCAGAAGAAAATATCTTTTCTTCAGCTACTCTTAGATAGATGTATAATGATTATTAATAAAAGTCTAAATTTAACTTTTCATGAGCATCCTTCTTGATGTCTTTATGCATATACAGACAAATGTATATGCACAAATGAAATCACATGTGTCTTAGTCCATTTTGTTCTGCTATAACAGAATACCTGTGATTGGGTAATTTATAATGAACAGAAAGTTATTATCTCACAGTTCTGAAGGCTGGGAAGACAAAAATCTTGCTGAGTTCTCCCATGAAGGAAGGCAGAAGAGCAAGACAGAGCAAACCCGCTCTCCAAAGCCCTTTTCATAGTGGCATTAATCCATTCGTGGGGGCTGAACCCTCATAATCTACACACCTCCCAAAAGATCCTACCTTTTAACAATGTTGCAGTGGAGATTAAGTTTCCAACATAAGAGTTTTGGAGGATATATTCAAACTATAACAACAACACAAAGTTATTTTGTAACCTACTTTTAAGACTTATCAGTATGTCTTATAAATGTTTCTAAAGTGTTTTTAGTTTCCTATTGTTGCTGTGACAAGTTATCACAAATTTAGTGGCTTAAAACAACACAAATTTATCTTACAGTTCTATAGGTCAGAAGTCTGAAAATGGGTCTAACTGGGCCAAAGTCATATTGTTGGCAGGACTGCAGTCCTTTCTGGAAACTCCAGGGGAGAATCCACTTCCTTTCCCTTTCCAGCTTCTAGAGGAAGCCTACATTGCTTGGTTCATGGCTTTCTTCCTCCATCTTCAAAGCCAGCAGCTTCAGCTGAGTCATTCTCATGCTGCCATGACTTTGGTTCTCCCTCTTCCGAGGACCTCTGTGATTACACCACGTCTGCCTGGATAACCCAGGATAACTGTCCCATTTTAAGGCCAGTTTATTAGCAACTTTAGTTCTGTCTGAAACCTTAATTCCCCCTTGCCATGTAGTTGCATGTATTTTAAGGTTCCAGGGATTTGCATATGGACATATTTGTGGGACCATTATTCTGCCTAACACAGTCATTAAATGTAAATCTACCTCACCATTTTTTAATGATTGCAAAGTATTATTATTTTTTGAAATAGGGTCTCACTCTGTCACCCAGTCTGGAGGGCAGTGGTGTGATCACAGATCTCACTGCAGCCTTGACTTCCTGGACTCAAGCAATCCTCCCACCTCAGCCCTCTGAGTAACCAGGACTACAAGCCTGGGCCACCATGCCCAGCTAATTTTTAATGTTTTTGTAGCAATAGAGTCTCACTATGTTGCCCAGACTGGTTTTGAATTCCTGGGCTCAGGCAATCCTCCTGCCTTGACCTCTCAAAGTGTTGGGATCACAGGCATGAGCCATTGTGCCCAGCTTATGATTGCAAAATATTATATTTTATAGATGCACCTGTATTTATGTAACCAACATCTTGTAGCTGGATATTCACATATTAGTTCACCTAACAAATATTCACTGGATACCTACCATATTGCATGTTAGATGCTAGGGATATATTTGGGAACAATCATTTATGTTGTTTCCCTTTTACACTACTATAAACAATATTTTAATCATCAGGTTTGTGCCTATATCTTTATGCATATATCTCCAACTATTTCCTTAGAATACATTCCTAGATTTGGAAATGATGGATCAAAGGATAGTCTACATTTTGATACATTTGTCATACTGCTTGCCAAGCAAAGGTAGTATCTATTTATTTTCTAATACTTGGTGCATGAGAGTTTTCTCTACTCTTTTCCCGCTGGTTATTCTCAAATTTTTAACATTTACCCAGTACAGAAGTGACAAAATTTATAGTTGCATATCTTTGCTTTCTAGTGAGACTGACTATATTTTAAAAATATCATCCTTATCCTGGAGATTGAATATTTTGTCATATGTTTATCAAAAATTTTAAGTAAATTCCTAGGTACAAATGCCTTAGTCATACAAGAAGGAAGAGGCACTTATAAGAAACATTTTAAGGCCAGGAGTGGTGGCTCATGCCTGTAATCCTAGCACTTCGGAAGGCTGAGGCAGGAGGATTGCTTGAGGAGTTCAAGACTAGCCTGGGCAACATGGTGAAACCCCATCTCTACCAAAAATACAAAAATTAGCCAGGCATGGTGGCACACACCTGCGGTCCCAGCTACTCAGGAGGCTAAGGTGGGTGGATGGTTTGAGCCCAGGAGGCAGAGGTTGCAGTGAGCCATGACTGTGCCACTGCACTCCAGCCTGGGTGACAGAGCCAGACTTCGTCTCAAAAAAAAAAAAAAAAAAAAAAAAAAAAGAAAAGAAAAGACAGAAATAACAAAAGAAAGAAAGAAAGAAAGATTTTAAAAATCAATATGGACCCTAGCTTTCCTCAGAAGAATGAATGATTCCAAGTCTAGGGTAGAAAAGGAACAAGATGAGTCAGAGACAACTTGCGTCAGAGAGCAAGGAAATTATCAGACTGATGGAGTCATGTCAAAAGTCATAGGAAGCCAGGCACGGTGGCTGCTGTTGGGTACCTGCTTTGGAAGGCATTTGAATGATTCCATCTAAACACATCCTTATCTTTTTCTCACTGAAATAAAATGATCAGGGTAAAGAATTATTCTTTTCTTCTTGAGACAGAGTCTTGCTCTGTCACCCAAGCAGGAGTGCAGTGGCATGATCATAGCTTGTAGTAGCCTCGAACTCCTGGGCTCAAGCGATCCTCCCATCGCAGCCTCCTGAGTAGCTAGGACTACACACATCTGCCACCATGTAAGGGCAATAATTTTTATTTCTTTTTTTTTTTTAGAGATGGCATTTTGCTATGCTGCCCAGGATGGTCTTGAATTCCTGGGCTCAAGTGATCCTCCCACCTCAGTCTTTCAAAGCCCTGGGTTACAGGCATGAGCCACTGTGTCTGGCTGGTAAAGGAATATTAAAGATTCCTTTGTTCTTAGGTTACATTAAAAAGTACAATGTAGGCCGGACACAGTGGCTCATGCCTGTAATCCCAGCACTTTGGGAGGCCGAGGTGGGCAGATCACCTGAGGTCAAGAGTTTGTGACCAGCCTGGCCAACATGGTGAAACCCCATCTCTACTAAACATACAAAAATTAGCTGGGTGTGGTGGCATATGCCTGCAGTCCCAGCCACTCGGGAGGCTGAGGCAGAAGAATTGCTTGAACCCAGGAGGTGGAGGTTGCAGTGAGCCAAGATCATGCCACTGCACTCCAGCCTGGGTGACAGAGCGAGACTCTGTCTCAAAATACAAACAAACAAACAAAAACAACAACAATGTGGAGCCAGGCACGGGGGTGCGCACCTGTGGTCCCAGCAGGCACGGGGGTGCGCACCTGTGGTCCCAGCAGGCACGGGGGTGCGCACCTGTGGTCCCAGCAGGCACGGGGGTGCGCACCTGTGGTCCCAGCAGGCACGGGGGTGCGCACCTGTGGTCCCAGCAGGCAGGGGGTGCGCACCTGTGGTTCCAGCAGGCATGGGGGTGCGCATCTGTGGTCCCAGCAGGCATGGGGGTGCGCACCTGTGGTCCCAGCTACTCAGGAGGCTGGCGTGGGAGGAAACTTCGCATCCAGGAGTTAGAGTCCAGCCTGGGCAACACAGCAAGACTCCATTCTCTAAAAACAAAGTTCACAGGACAGGAGTGGGTGTGAAGATTGTTTGGCAAGAGGAAAAGAGTTCTGGAAATTAGTTGCACGACAATGTGACTTTATTAAAACAACAAGGAGATATAACCTCATGCCTGTTAAGATGGCTACTATCAAAAAGACAAGAGATAATACGTGTTGGCAAGGATATGGGCAAAAGGGAACCTTTGTACACTGTTGCTAGAAGCCATTATGGAAAACATTATGGAGATTGCTCCACAAATTAATAATAGAACTGCCATATAATCCAGCAAGCCCATTTCTGGGTATATATCTGAAAGAAATGAAATCAGTATGTCAAAAAGGCATCTGCACTCCCATGTTCATTGGCAGCATTATTCACAATAGCCAAGACACGGAAACAACCTAAGTGTCCATTGGTAGATGAATGGATACATTGTTATATATATACATATACACATGCACACATGTACATATAGAGACACAATAGACTATTATTCAGTCACAAAAAGAAAATCTTGCTATTTGCAATTACATTATTCGTAATAGCCAAGAATAAACCTTGAGGGCATGATGCTAAGTGAGATATGTCAGACAGAGAAAGACAAATACTATATAATCTTACTTATATGTCAAATTTAAAAAAGATGAACTCACAGAAAGAGTAAAATAGTGGCTGCAGGGGCTAAGAGGTAGGGGATATGGGGAGATGTTGGTCAAAGGATAAAAACTTTGTCATAAGATGAGTAAGTTCTGGAGATTTAATGTAGCATAGTGACATTATTTGATAATAATGTATACTTGAAATTTGCTAAGAGACTAGATCTCAAGCATTCTCATCACAGAGACACACACACCTGGTAACTAGGTAAGGCAATAGATGTGTTAACTAACTTGATTGTGGTAATTATTTCACAATATAGACATATATAACATAATCACTTTGTACACCTTAGTTTTATACAATTGTATTTGTCAATTATACCTCATAAAGCTAGGGGAAAAAAGAATATGGTGAAAGAAAAATTAATAACCTTAAAAAGTCTTCATTAAGAGCTACTTCTTATTGTAACTTTTTTTCTTTTTTTTTTTTTTTTTTTTTTTTTTGAGACGGAGTCTCGCTCTGTCGCCCAGGCTGGAGTGCAGTGGCCTGATCTCAGCTCACTGCAAGCTCCGCCTCCCGGGTTCACGCCATTCTCCTGCCTCAGCCTCCCGAGTAGCTGGGACTACAGGCACCCGCCACCTCGCCCGGCTAGTTTTTTGTAGTTTTAGTAGAGACGGGGTTTCACTGTGTTCACCAGGATGGTCTCGATCTCCTGACCTCGTGATCCACCCGTCTCGGCCTCCCAAAGTGCTGGGATTACAGGCTTGAGCCACCGCGCCCGGCCTTTTTTTTTTTTTTTTTTTTTTTTGAGATGGAGTTGCGCTCTTGTCACCCAGGCTGGAGTGCAGTGGTGCGATCTCAGCTCACTGCAACCTTCGCCTCCTGGGTTCAAGCCATTCTCCCGCCTCAGCCTCCCAAGTAGCTGAGATTATAGGCACCCACAACCATCCCCAGCTAATTATTGTATTTTTAGTAGAGACAGGGTTTCGCCACGTTGACCAGGCTGGTCTCGAACTCCCGACCTCAGATGATCCACCTGCCTCCGCCTTCCAAAGTGCTGGGATTACGGGTGTGAGCCGCTGCTCCTGGCCTAACTTCTTCATTTTTTTAAGACAAGGTTTTTGTCTGTTTACCCATGCTAGAGTGCAGTGGTGCCATCATAGCTCATTGTAGCCTCAAATTCCTGGGCTCAAGCAGTCCTCCTACCTGGGCTTCCCAAAGTGCTGGGAATTACAGTTGTGAGCCACCGCGCCTGGCCTATAACTCCTCAGGTTACTTGATAGCCTTATGCAGTTTTACAACATGCGCTAAACACAAATGAAGGGCAGATAAAAACATTATATTTAAAAACCCAATGTGAATGTACTTTACACCACTGAACTGTATACTTAAAAATGGCTAAGATGGGCCGGGCTCATGCCTGTAATCCCAGCACTTTGGGAATCCAAGGCGGGCAGATCACCTGAGGTCAGGAGTTCAAGACCAGCCTGGCCAATATGGTGAAACCCTGTCTCTACTAAAAATACAAACATTAGCCAGGCGTGGTGTCACGTGCCTATAGCCCCATCTACTCGGGAGGCTGAGGCAGAAGAATCACTTGAACCCAGGAGGCAGAGGTTGCAGCAAGCCAAGATCATGCCACTGCACTCCAGCCTGGGTGACAGAGCGAGATTCTGTCTCAAAAAAAAAAAAAAAAAAAAAAAAGGCTAAGATGGGATTCTGGAAGAAATAAGAGTGTGATGTGAGTGTGCAGAGGCAAAAGAAATCAAGGAATTATGCAACCATGAAGCCAATGCTTAGTCTCAGACATCAGAGGCTTAAAGAAAGGGATCGATTAAAACCTAAAAAGGAAGAAAAGAAAGAATCCAACATACTAAAGGAAAGAGAAGTTCCTCAACACCCTTCCTGCTTATTTTTCCAATATAATACACAGCTGGGCCACCTTACCACATCCTTGTTGACACCAACTTTATCAACTTTTCCATTAAAGCCAAATCAGACTCAGTGCAGTCAATGATGAACTGTCTGTAGGCCAAGTGTATCCCTTATATAACTGATTGTGTAATGGCTGAAATTGAGAAATTGGGGCAGAAGTATTGAGTGGCTCTAAGAGATCTCCACGGATCCAAGGTTTGAATGATTACCATGCACACACAAAGGAACCGATGCAGATGACTGCTTAGTACAGAGAGAAACTCAGCACAAATGTTGCATTGTGGCCACGGTTGACCAGGACCTTAAAAGAAGAATCTCCAAGATTCCAGGAGTTCCAATCATGTACATTTCTAACCATAGATACAACATCCAATGAATGCTAGATGATTATGAAGTCCCTGGGTTCTAATTCTTACAAGACAAAGTTTCCCTGCCTTTCTTTTCTTTTCTTTTTTTTTTAAGAGATATTAAATGCTTTTATTTTCAATATTAAAAATCAGTATTTTAAATATTAAAATGGCGCTAATTTTAACAAAATGGCAGAAAAAAACCCCAAGGTACAATCTACAGGGAAACTCATCTTGACGCCCCCACCCCCCGCAACACACAGACCTGACTAGGCCCCAGTTGTGGGTGCCCAGCAGAGCTCCCAGTCACATCCATGTCCACACATACACACTCATGACAGGCTGGGGACTGGCCCAGGAGCAGGTACCAAAATAGTTTTAGAAACAACTGTCCAGTTCAGGCGCTAGAAAAATACTCTTTCCAAAGTGAGGGGAAAGGAGAGTGTATGTGGAGCGGGAGGTGGCACAAGGTGCTGGGCCCCACCTGTCCTCTTCCTTAGGCAGCAGGCCCCCAGGGCAGCCAAATGCCTGCAGGAGGGCTCAGTTCTGGCCCAAGTCCCAGGCCCACACTCTGGGGCTGGTGCTGCTCCAGGGCCCTCCCTGCCTTTCTTTGACCAATTTTCCTCTTGTTACCAGTTTCCTCTGCCTTTCTTTGACCACTTTTCTCTTGCTGCCAGTTCATTGAACATGTAATAGCATGAATTATTATTCTATTAACCCATTTGCTCTATTATGAGCTGAGTATGAATAATTATGCTCACTTTTTTTTATGCTGCTTTGAAATTGATATTTTGTCTCATTTAAAAATTTTAAGGCTGGGTGCAGTGGCTCACACCTGTAATCCCAGCA
The DNA here is from genome assembly GCF_043159975.1 of Macaca nemestrina. Taxonomy (NCBI): domain Eukaryota; kingdom Metazoa; phylum Chordata; class Mammalia; order Primates; family Cercopithecidae; genus Macaca; species Macaca nemestrina. The sequence continues at coordinate 19,799,597 of NC_092128.1, forward strand.
CTTTGGGAGGCCAAGGTAGTTGGATCACTTGAGGTCGGGAGTTTGAGACCAGCCTGGCCAACATGGTGAAACCCTGTCTCTACTAAAAATACAAAAAATTAGCCGGAGGTGGTGGCAGGTGCCTGTAATCTCAGCTACTCGGGAGGCTGAGGCAGGAGAATCACTTGAACCCAGGTGGCAGAGGTTGCAGTGAGCCGAGATCATACCATCGCACTCCAGCCTGGGCAACAAGTGTGAAACCCTGTCTCCAAAAAAAAAAAAAAAATTTAAATGATAGTCAAGGTACAAAATCTCAGGAAGGATACGTTTTATACTTTGAGTTCTGTTGTACAGTATGGTGAATACAGTTAATAATAGAGTGTTTTTTTTTTTTTTTTTTTTGAGACGGAGTTTTGCTCTTGTTGCCCAGGCTAAAGTACAATGGCGCAATCTCGGCTCACCGCAACCTCTGACTCCCGGGTTCAAGCGATTCTCCTGCATCAGCCTCCCAAGTAGCTGGGATTACAGGCATGCACCACCATGCCCGGCTGATTTTGTATTTTTTAGTAGAGATGGGGTTTCTCCATTTTGGTCAGGCTGGTCTCGAACTCCCAACCTCAGGTGATCCGCCCACCTCGGCCTCCCAAAGTGCTGGGATTACAGGTGTGAGCCACCGTGCCTGGCCTAATAATAGAGTGTTATACATTTCACAGTTGCAAAGAGTAAATTTCAAATGTTCTCATCACAAAAATATTAAGTATTTGAAGTGATGGTTATGTTAACTAGCTTGATTTTGTTATTCCACATTGTACCCAACAATTATGACATCGCTCTGTGACCCATAAACTTATACAATTATAAATTGTTAATTTACAATAAAAATAATTTGTTGCAAATAATGGTTAAGATGGTAACTTTTATGTTATGTGTATTTTAGCACAATTTAAAACATTTTTTTACAGTTCACAGGAGCCAGTTTAAAGGAACTCTTGCCGGACAGCTCAAACATCAAAATAAATAATGTTTGCAATTAATTGATACATATAAAATATGTAACACGCCATGGTTTCAAGGCTCATAATCCCAGCAAGCAGGCAGATTGTTTGAGCCTAGGAGTTCCAGACCAGCCTGGGCAACATGGTGAAACCCTGTCTCTACCAAAAATACCAAAATTAGCCAGTTTCATAACCCAGTCTCAAAATAAATAAATAGATAAAAAATTTTAAATACAATTTTAAAATTAAAAATAAATAAATACAAATTTAAAAAATCTCCATGGTTTCATGATACTTAAAAAAAAAAAAAAAGAAAACCTTGTTGGTTACTATAGAAGGTTGCTAGGGCCCTTGTTTATTTTTTTGAAAACTGATAAAAGAATTTTTCTTCCTCTCACCTTCCCTGTATAAACTGATTTTGAGAGTAATCAAATAGTTCAATGAGAAAGTTCTTCTTTACAGAATTTCAGTCAAAAAACAGATAACGAATGGCAGAATTAGGAACTATTTTGCAACCCTAAATAAAAGAAGGCCTCTCAGCATGATGATCACAGCTGCTCCAACAGTTAAATGAAAGGTTGAAGGCGAGCTTTGCAATGGAGGGATCAGAGGGAGCCGACTGATTCTTAGCACCACCTAAGAAGCATAAAGTAACTGAACTTGAGTCTACTCAGCCTTTACATCTAATTACCAGTGTAAAGGCAATTTGAGTTACATAGGAACATGTTCAACAATCCTACATGGTATCAGCCAACCAAATTTGTAACATGGAGCATTCTACAACACAAATGACTCAGTTTCTCCAACAAATCAATGGCTTGGGAGAACAGTGGGGAAAGTATAGCCATTAAAAAAATAAGTGGGCCGGGTGTGGTGCCTCATGCCTGTAATCCCAGCACTTTAGGAGGCTGAAGCAGACAAATCACGAGGTTAGGAGTTCGAGACCAGCCTGGCCAACATGGTGAAACCTCGTCCCCACTAAAAATACAAAAAATTAGCTGGGCGTGGTGGTGGGTGCCTGTAATCCCAGCTACTCGGGAGGCTGAGGCAGGAGACTTGCTTGAACCTGGGAGGTGGAGGTTGCAGTGAGCCAAGATCACACCATTGCACCTCTGGCCTGGGCAACAGTGCGAGATTCTGTTTCGGAAAAAAAAAAAAAGTGTAGGCCAGGTACAGTGGCTCACACCTATAACGCCAGCACACTGGGAGGCTGAGGCGGGGAGGATCACTTGCAGCCAGGAGTTTAAGACCACACTGGCCAACACAGCGAGATCTCATCTCCAACTTAAAAAAAAAAGTGTAAGGGATACAATAGCTAAATGTAGTGTTGTACTTAGTTTGAATCCTAATTCTAGTAAACCATTTTGGAGACAATTGGAAAAATGTGAATAAAGACTAGGTATTAGATGATATGAAGAAATTATTTTGCTAGATATAAAGATTTCTTTTTTTTTTTTTGCAGCCTGGGCAACATGGTTCTACCAAAAAAAGTAACAAAAATTAGCCAGGTGTGGTGGCACATGTCCATAGTCCCAGCTACTCCGGAGGTAGAGGTGGCAGGATCGTTTGGGCCTGGGAGGCGGAAGTTTCAGTGACCCAAGATTGTGTAACTGCACTCCAGCCTGGGCAACAGAACGAGACCCTGTCTCAAAAACAAAACAAAACAAAACAAAACAAATTTTTTTGATGATACAAATAACGTGTTGATTGTAGAAAAATCAGAAAATACAGAATACAGAAAGAAGAATATACAATACCCAGTTCCATCATTTGAAGATAATCATTGTTCTTATATTTAGGAGCGTTTCCTTCTAGTTACATATTTATAAACTTAGTTTTGTTTTACCTCAGTTGCACAGGATTGGGTTGGTCATACTCTCTGGCTCAAGATGACACTCTCTCACCAGTGGCCCTCTTTTATTTAACTATTTATAGTTTTTTTAAATTGTATGTTTATTTATAGTTTATTAAGGAATAAACCCCTGTGGCTCATCATCTACATGAAAACTAGAATCTGATAATAATCTAATATGGTATGATGAATCCTGATGATTATCTATGTGGCCTCCTCTCCATCTCAGCCGCTCCTCCCCAACTTGGTAACCACCATGCTGACTAGAGTTCATCATTCCCCTGCTTTCCTTCTGAGTGTATATGTTAGCTGTCTTTTACTTATAAAAGGTTACTGCTCTAAGAAATATATTGTTGCAAGAAACTGTAGTTCATTTATTCTATATAATATTCCTTTGTGGCTTTACTACAATTTATTTATCCATTCTCCTGTGAACGGATATTTGGGTTGTTTCTAGGTTTTCCTGGGAACAGTTCTGACAGGTAGTTAAATTTCATACTTCAAATTTCATCTTAAGATACACTACTTCCATGCCATATGCCACCTTTTCTTTTTATTTCCATAGGTTTTTGAGGAACAGGTGGTGTTTAGTTACATGAGTAAGTTCTTTAGTTGTGATTTGTGAGATTTTGGTGCACCCTTCTCCTGAACAGTATATACTCAATTTGTGGTCTTTTATCCCTCACCCCCTTCCCACCCTTTCCCCCTGAGTCCCCAAGGTCTATTGTGTCATTCTTATGCCTTTTGCATCCTCATAGCTTAGCCCCCACTTATGAGTGAGAACATATGATATTTGGTTTTCCATTCCTGAATTACTTCACTTAGAATAATCATCTCCAATCCCATCCAGGTTGCTCCAAATGCCATTAATTAATTCCTTTTCATGGCAGAGTAGTATTCTATGATACCACAGTTTCTTTATCCGCCTGTTGATTGATGGGCATTTGGGTTGGTTCCACATTTTTGCAATTATGATTTGTGCTGCTATAAACATGCGTGTGCAAGTGTCTTTTTCATACAATGACTTCTTTTCCTCTGGGTAGATACCCAGTAGTGGGATTGCTGGATCAAATGGTAGTTGTACTTTTAGTTCTTTAAGGGATCTCCACGGTTTTCCATAGTGGTTGGACTAGTTTACATTCTCACCAGCAGTGTAGAAGTGTTCCCTTTTTACTGCATCCACACTAACATCTATTATTTTTTGATTTTTAAATTATGGCCATTCTTGCAGGAGTGAGGTGGCATCACATTGTGGTTTTGGTTTGCATTTCCTTGATCATTAGTGATATTGAGCATTTTTTCATGTTTGTTGGCGGTTTGTATATCTTCTTTTGAGAATTGTCTATTTATGTCCTTAGCCTAGGGTTTTCTTTTTTTTTTTTTTTTTGAGATGGAGATTTGCTCTTTTGCCCAGGCTACAGTGCAATGGTGCGATCTCAGCTCACTGCAACCTCTACCTCCTGGGTTCAAGTGATTCTTGTGCCTCAGCCTCCCGAGTAGCTGAGATTATAGGTGCCTGCCATCACGCCTGGCTAATTTCTGTATTTTTTAGTAGAGACAGAGTTTCACCATGTTGGGCAGGCTGGTCTCGAACTACTGACCTCATGATCCGCCCGCCTCCACCTCCCAAAGTGCTGGGATTATAGGCGTGAGCCACCATGACCGGCCATCTCCTTCCTCCTTCACCACAACCACCAAATCAGCCCCTAGGTGTATTTGGTATTCAGATTTCATTTAAAGAAAAAGTTTTGATGGCAACAAATGTGCAAACTTCTCTACACACTCCACACTCAACTGATGACATTCATTTTGTTGTGTGCTGTCTTATATTCTTCTCATACTCCTGAAGCTCCATGTTAAGGTAGTTTACAGGCACGTCACTAAGTCCCTTGCTCTGCTGCTCTGAGACCATCTTAATAGCCAGGAGTACTGTTTGAACATTATCATAAAGTACATACTGTAACCTTGAACCCTTGGTCTCAAGTGATCCTCCCTTCTCAGCCTCCCAAGTAGCTGGATGACAGGAATGTGCCACTACAGCTGGCTAATTAAAAAAATTTTTTTTTTTTTTTTGTAGAGACAGGGTTTTGGTATGTTGCTCAGGCTGGTCTCAAACTCCTGGCATCAAGTGATCCTCCCACCTCAGCCTCCCAAAGTGTTGGGATTACAAGCATAAGCCACCGTGCCAGCCTAGAATTTTATAGGATGAAGAAAAGAGAGACAAGATGACTATTCATCTAAGAGAGAGATGTTCTTAATACAGGAACTAATCACTATTTCATTTTTGCCATTAGAAAGAAGATTGTGATATCATGCCTGTTATCACAATATCAACTATTGTGATATCATGCCTGTTTGCTAGCACCTTTCTGAAAGTGCACTAAGCCATAGAGGAGGAAAGCAGTCCCTTGGCTTCCATCTACTTGGATGCATGTGATGTGTGTGGCACACGTGGCAGAGCCGTGGGCATCTTGCTAGCTGTTGAGCTTTGGGATCCATTCTGATTGCTTCTCCCAAATGAGGCAGGAAACATCTCATTCACATGGATACAAACATTCCATTGCCTTCTTTTATTGCTTAGTACTTTATTTCCACTGATGACATCAATCACATTATTGTGTTTAGTTGTGTATACTTCTGTTAGAGTTCCTTAAGAGCCAGGCCTGTGCATTATGTATCTTTGCATCCTAAGTACCTGGCATATGCTTAGCACACAATAACATAATAATTAGACGGGAACTGAATATATGAGGTTAGACCTCAGAAGTCACTTGCTCTACCAGTTACTGTATGTTTAATTATTCAGTCAACAAGTATTTGAGAGCTTTCTATATGTGATGTCCTACACTATGCACTGGTGATTTAACTTCTGAATGGGTTATAATTCAGCATGAATGGGCTGTAATTCAGCAAAAAGCCAAGCCTAGTATGATTCAGCAAGAACCACCAGCCTCTTAGTGGAAAGGGTTTCTTGGGGAATATGTACTTTCCTCTCTTTTAAAGAGTAACTTATGGGGTCCAAAACTTTATTTCTCTCCTTTCATTCTAGGGCTAGGAAAAAAAGGATAGAAGGCACATGACGTACTTAGGTCCCACCCTCATCACACTCAACAGAATATCATACTAAGAACCAAATAATAAACTTTAATTTGAATAATACAATAGAATATAATAATTATTTTGAGGTACAAAAATAATTATAAAATATTTTTCCCATTTGCAAGTAATGTAGGCTATAGACTATAAATAGTACCCTGATGCTAGAAACTGTACATATTTTACTACATGCCTAAGTCTGAGTCTTCCTCTCTCCTCTATCATCACATGTAAGAAAACCAGCTGTGCAATACTACTTTGCAATCTTGAAACTCTGTTAAGACATTTCAGAAGTAGCTATCTTTAATAACAGAATGAGATGGTACCTTTCTTTATGTATGTTTTTTGAAGATGAAAAACATAGATGAAAAAGTTTACAAAACTCAGATTTCTGCCATTTTTGGAATATCTGCTTTTTTTTTCCCCCAAAAAAACAGGAAAATGTCAGAGAGAATCTAGAGTGTTGAATTCAACAAAAGCTCATTTGAAAGTAAACCTCCAGGCCGGGCGCGGTGGCTCAAGCCTGTAATCCCAGCACTTTGGGAGGCCGAGACGGGCGGATCACGAGGTCAGGAGATCGAGACCATCCTGGCTAACACGGTGAAACCCCGTCTCTACTAAAAAATACAAAAAAAAAAAAAAAAAAAAAAAACTAGCCGGGCGAGGTGGCGGGCGCCTGTAGTCCCAGCTACTCGGGAGGCTGAGGCAGGAGAATGGTCTAAACCCGGGAGGCGGAGCTTGCAGTGAGCTGAGATCCGGCCACTGCACCCCAGCCTGGGTGACAGAGCAAGACTCTGTCTCAAAAAAAAAAAAAAAAAAAAAGTAAACCTCCATCAGTGGAAAAGCTTTTTGACTACAGGCAATTTGAAAATAATAGCAATTCACTGGAAGACAAATTTCACTGTGAAAACCTGCTGACGAGTTCTGCCTGTCTTTTTCTATTACTGTGTTTCCTAATATTTTAAGTGAGGTAAGAATTATAAGAATGATTCTAAAAATTATAGCAGGTTCTACCTAGATGGGACCCCATCTAGTTCCTAAGATGCCGAGAGCCATTTATTATTTAAAAAGTAAGAACAACATGAGGAAACAGAAGCTTTGGCATATGAAAAAAGATGTAGCTTTGCTTCCTAGAATTCAGTTATTTAGGCCAGTTTATTTTGATTTGTGCTCTGAGCTGATTATATATGAGTCTAAGATAAAAGACAGAAAAACTGGCCATCTTCCCGAGTAGAGGTGAAATAACCCCTTGTGACAGTCCTGAAGGTGAAGGCGATCTTCAGTCATTGATCTCTTCTTGGCTGCTTTCACTCCTGCCATTTTCTCACCTCCTTTCTATACAACTCCTTCATCCACAAGTGGAGTGCTGGGATAAGTGGAACAGCTAATACAGTACCTATGGGGATTTTCCTGACTTCAGTGCTTGAGGAATTCTTTCTTTCTGTTCTCTTCCCATCTATTCTCTTCTAAGTAGGGATGGCTCTGCATTTTCTAGACCTGTAACACTAGGTACCTTAAACTAATAGAAAAAAACTATATGGTGTAAAAACAAAGATAGTATAAAATGTAGAAAGATGTGGGTCTGTTTTCTGGAAATAGGTTGTGAGCTTAAGAATGCTCAGTTTGGCCGGGCGCGGTGGCTCAAGCCTGTAATCCCAGCACTTTGGGAGGCTGAGACGGGCGGATCACGAGGTCAGGAGATCGAGACCATCCTGGCTAACACGGTGAAACCCCGTCTCTACTAAAAACTACAAAAAACTAGCCGGGCGAGGTGGCGGGCGCCTGTAGTCCCAGCTACTCGGGAGGCTGAGGCAGGAGAATGGCGTGAACCCGGGAGGCGGGGCTTGCAGTGAGCTGACATCTGGCCACTGCACTCCAGCCTGGGCGACAGAGCGAGACTCTGTCTCAAAAAAAAAAAAAAAAAAAAAAGCTCAGTTCTATAATAGGTTTATGTTATAAGAGCTCAGAAACATGGGCTGGAATACGACTTACGACAGAGAGCCTAGCCATTAGGAGGTTCCCTCAGAGGACTTTACACAATTCATGTTTTATTATTGTTACATTAATAAGTGCCCATAATGCATATAAATAATCACTGTAGCCCTACTTTCAAAACTGATGTTTGTTCAGAAAGATACATTAACAAAAACCTAACCTGCTTTGTTACCTAAAATATTATGGTACCAAAATATAATGGACTAGTGAGATTCATAAACATTGTTTCTTGAATACCTTTAGAGGTACTGCAATTTTTTTCATAGTACTCACCTTTTAAAACACTGCAGTACTCATCTTACTGCACTGTAACATGTCATTATTATCAACAATTTAATTACTGAAAGAGTAATCCCACAAATCTATCCTATTAATGACTGGACAGTTTGATAAAGGAACTTACTGCTATTCTTAGAATCACATAGCTAGTTATTCTCCCAAGATTCAGAGGTGCAGTTATAAAACCCCTTATGGAATTCCCCAATAAAATGGGATAATGTACAGAGATCCCTTAAAGTTAAATGATAGAATGATGCTGATTCTTGAACATCAAAGATGTTTGTTATTGCAGCCAGGGGACAATGCCATAAAACACTAACAAAAAAAAGTTATACTGTTTTCCTTAAAGTCAGTAAATTATATAAAAGTATTCTGAGCATTTTTGGAAGAAAGGCACCAGATAAGTCCAAAGTCTTATTGCTAGTAGGATCATACAGGGTCACAGACTATGGCACTCTGTTCAGCCAGGAGACTAGGTCTCAGCAAGTCAGTCTCTGACCTTGAGGCTTAAAGAGCAAGGATGGAAAATGTCAATAAAACAGAGCCCTGTATCACAGATTAAACTGGAGTGAAAATGATTTCCAGTTTTATGCCAAAGTAGAAGCTGGTTCCTAGGATGCTGGAGCTATTTTAGATGGGCACTCTGTTTTCTTTGGCCCATTTCTTCATGATCCGGATCATGTATTCTACTTGGGTGTTACCTGTGCTTCTCAGTAAATGGAGCACTTCTCGAAGGGTCTCTCTGAGGAGAAGATTTAAAAAGACAAAATGTTTCAATGAAGAATGAAAATTAAAAAACAAAATAAACTCTGAACTGTCCTTCATACTGTATGCCTTGTGGGGCATTTTTGGTAATAGACTCTTCCACTGTGTATTTATAAAGCAATTACAAACTTACTAGCCTTATGTTTTCACGGTGCCATAGTAAAATGGAAATTATGTGAAATCTTTCTTACCAATCCAAGTATTCTTTGTTTATCCATACTACCTATATACATACTGATAATCTTTTTGTCCTTTCTGAGATGATCTAAATATTCCAATTTCTATTCTTATTCTGCATGACTAGAAAGGGTATATCCAGAAGTTGGGGTTCAAGTTCTAGCTCTAACAGCAGCAAGTCACTTAGTTTGTCTAACTTGTGGATTTCTCCCTTGTTTAAGGTGGTAACCACCATCAACTAGGCATCACTGTCAAATTTATAAAATTTTACAAAGCCAAAGGAATAAGGGATTTTTTTCAAGAAAAATAATACATGAATAAATATGGAAGAGAGGAACATTAAGGACTAAGCCTAGCATTTATGTCTGAAGTAATTTAAATTTAATTAAAATTAAAACATATTTTAAGTAATGCATGCTAAAACTTCCCTATTGCCCTAGCAAATCTATAGGCGACTGCCTATGATCCTATTTGCTTAAGAGTCTTCTCATATTTTCTATTTCTTTTTCCCCACAAACAACCTCTTTCACCTAACCAAATGCTTTTAAACTTTTACTTAGAACTAGAAGTACTATAAGGTAGGAAGTAATGTTCGATAGATTATTTTCTTACAAAATTATCACATTTCCTATTCATATATGTATCAGTAACAAATACATTCCATGAAGTTATTTTTAGAAAATGGATTCAAGTTGGTTTTAATGTTTGTTTCAAATGAAACTATATGCTGGGCATGGTGGCTCATGCCTGTAAGCCCAGAACTTTGGGAGGCTGAGGTGGAAGGATCACCTGAGGTCAGGAGTTTCAGACCAGCCTGGCCAACATGGTGAAACCCTGTCCCTACTAAAAATACAAAAATTAGCCAGGTGTGGTGGCACGTGCCTGTAATCCCAGCTACTCGGGAGACTGAGGCAGGAGAATCACTTGAACCCAGGAGGCGGTGGTTGCAGTGAGCTGAGATCATGCCATTGCACTCCAGCCTGGGCAACAGAGCAAGACTCTATCTCAAAAAAAAAAAAAAAAAAAAAAAAGAAGGTATAAACCACTTATTTTATGTAAACTAATGTCTCAGTATTTCCTAGAATATGAGAAAGTGAAAGAAAACAAAAGAGTTATCAACCACATCTACTCCATTCCTAATTCTTTGAGACCTAAAGGACACAAGAAAAACCCAATAGGCAAAAAAACAAAAAACAAACAAAAAACCCAAAAGAGTAGAAGAGTTAAATAAAAACACTTTGTTTATAAAAATGGCTATTCATTTGGAACCAAATATACATCCTGCTCTTATATTTGGAGACTGTTAGTGTATTCAATGTATATATCACTTAGAATGATCTGATCCTATTATATATGATTTAGAATTATCTGATTCTAAAAAATGAAAGATTTCTGGAGGAAAATGGTCAGACAGAAATATTTAACATCAACCTTTTTTTTCATCATTCTAAAACATCATTAAAATTGTGTGTTTTCAGAAGATATCATCCAAGAGAACAATTATTTTCCTGCACAAACAAGCAAAGGATTAGAGGTAGTATTTCTTGCCTGTTTACTTACTTGGGTTCTCTCCCAGCTACGATCATCTGGAAAATGCCCACACAGGCACCCCTTTTGCCTTCCCAATATTCAGGGTTGGGATCCAGTCTCTCAAGGACATCAAAAGCTTTGGCAGAATAGTAAAACTGGCCCATCTGAGTAAGAGAAAGTATGTGGTAATACTTGCAGTAAAAAGATTGCACAGAAAGAACCTGAACATAAAGATAACATGAAACGGAACTGTATGAAGTAAGTGCATGGGTACTGACAACATTTTCAGTTAGCAAGTTAGAAAAACTTCAATTCCTAATTAAAACAATAAGAAGGAAAAATACAATTTGGGTACATAGGTTCAGTTTACACCACCTTATGTTCACTCGGTTTTCAACAGTATAACATTTTTTCTACATAGAGTCAAGTTATGCTACAATCAGCACTTTTGCCATTTCTTCTAATTGTATTCTAATCTTGAGGATAAGCTCTGATGATTGTGATTTGAACTGAGTATTTTTCAAGTCTCTTCAATACATTCTTTTCAGATGACTACTATCATTCATTTTATGCTAATTTGATCATGTTCAACTCGAGAACAGTCTTTCCCTAGTCTTGTTCCTAAATTCTCAGAATGCTTAGATGTATACTGACTACTATTCTAAACACTAAATCTTTCAAATGTTTAATGCATTTTGACAGACATTTTTCCCAAATGTACTACACATATCCTTGGCCTCATAGAACATGTTGAATGCCATTAAATTTTGCTTAGATTAGTTTTCTTTTATTTTTTTATTTATTTTTTTTTTTGAGACGGAGTCTCGCTCTGTCGCCCAGCCCAGGCTGGAGTGCAGTGGCGCGATCTCGGCTCACTGCAAGCTCCGCCTCCCGGGTTCATGCCATTCTCCTGCCTCAGCCTCCCGAGTAGCTGGGACTACAGGCGCCCACAACCGCGCCCGGCTAATTTTTTATATTTTTAGTAGAGACGGGGTTTCACCGTGGTCTCGATCTCCTGACCTTGTGATCCGCCTGCCTCGGCCTCCCAAAGTGCTGGGATTACAGGCGTGAGCCACCGCGCCCGGCCTTTATTTTATTTTTAAAAAAAAATTTTAATTCATTATTTTTTTAGAGATAGGATCTGGCTCTATTGCCCAGGCTGGAGTGCAGTGGTACCATCATGGCTCACTGCGACCTCAAGTTCCTGGGCTCAAGAGATCCTCCTGCATTAGCGTTCCAAGTAGCTGAGACTACAGGTGCACATCACCATGCCCAGCTAATTTTTAATTTTTTTCAAGACAGGCTCTCACTATGTTGCCCAGGTGGGTCTCAAACTCCTGGCCTCAAGTGATCCTCCCTGTTTGGTTTCCCAAAGTGCAGAGATTACAGGCTTGAGCCACCGCGCCTGGCCAGATGAGTTTTCTTACTTGGCAATTGTAAATGCATACTGTTACCAATTTCACCTAAGGCTTCAAATTGCTGGGCAACTCTCTTTATGGTTTATAACTTCTTTATTTCTGACAGATGTGTTTCTAAATCTTTGACAGTTTCCTTAAGACAGCCTTCTTAGCTTAGTCTTACTCTGTACTTCATAGGGAAAACACAACTTTCCTCTCTTCAATTCAAATTATATTTACACCTTCATTCATCCTTTCCTCCTTTCTGCCTAATCTCACGTGAAGCTTTTTTTTATTATGTTCAAGGTTTTTCCTTCTATTTATGTACTTTTTAAAAAAAGAGTCTTTATTGTGAAATAACACACATATAGGATGGTATATGAAACATTCACGTACAGCTTACTAATCATAATGTGAAAATACTATAAACACTACCCAGGTCAAGACACTGAGAGCAACACAAAAGCTCTCTGTGTGTCACTCCAGACCATAACTCCCTCTTTCCATACCCAGAGATAACTACTCTTCTGACTTTTATGGTTATCAGTTCTTTGACTTTATGTTCTCTCTTATGTACACACATCTTTAAACAATATAATTGAGTTCCGCTTCTCAGAACTTTATATGAACGAATACTGTAAATATTCTGTCTTGTACCTATGATTCAACATTATAAGACTCATCTATATTGCTGTATATAGCTGTAGTTGATTCATTTAAAAAAATTTTTTATTTGGAAGTATTAATAATTATAGATCCATGGACAAAGATAAGACAGAGGTCACGTGTACCTTTCACCTAGTTTCCTCCAAATGTTACAGCTTACATAAGGATCGTAAAATATCACAATATAAAAATCAGGAAATTGACACTGGTACCGAGTATGTTGATGATGGTCCTGTTATTTCATCCTGTGTGTAGATTCATGTAACCACAACCATGCAACTATCAAGATATCGAATTACTGTTTTGTTTTTGGACACAAGGTCTTGCTTTATCATCCAGGATGGAGTGCAGTAAAGCAATCACAGCTCACTGCAACCTTGAACTTCTGGGCTCAAGTGATTCTCCTGCCTCAGCCTCTTGAGGTAGCCACCATGACCAGCTATTTAAAAAAAATGTTTTATAGGACAATGTCTCACTATGTTGCCCACGCTGGCCTTGAACTCCTGGCCTCAAGCAATCCTCCTGCCTTGGCCTCCCAAAGTACTGGGATTACAGGCATAAGCCACCATACCTGGCCAAGATGCAGAACTATTATATCACCACAAAGATTTCCCTTGTTACTCTTCTACAATCATATGCACAGCCCTCCCTGCTCACCATCCCTAACATCTAACAACCACTAATTTGTTCTCTATCTCAATAATTTTGTCATTTCTTTTCTTTCCTTTTTTTTTTTTTTTTTTTTTGAGACAGAGTCTCGCTCTGTCACCCAGGCTGGAGTGCAGTGGCCGGATCTCAGCTCACTGCAAGCTCCTCCTCTCGGGTTCACACCATTCTCCTGCCTCAGCCTCCCGAGTAGCTGGGACTACAGGCACCCGCCACTTCGCCCGGCTAGTTTTTTGTATTTTTTAGTAGAGACGGGGTTTCACCGTATTAGCCAGGATGGTCTCGATCTCCTGACCTCCTGATCCGCCCGTCTCGGCCTCCCAAAGTGCTGGGATTACAGGCTTGAGCCACCACGCCCGGCCTCTTTTTTTTTTTTAAGATGGAGTTGCGCTCTTGTTGCCCAGGCTGGAATGCAATGGCACAATCTCGGCTCACCGCAACCTCTGCCTCCCGGGTTCAAGCAATTCTCCTGCCTCAGCCTCCCAAGTAGCTGGGATTACAGGCATGTGCAACCATGCCTGGCTAATTTTGTATTTTTAATAGAGACGGGGTTTCTCCATGTTGGTCAGGCTGGTCTCAAACTCCCAACCTCAGGTGATCCACCCACCTCGGCCTCCCAAAGTGCTGGGATTACAGGCTGAGCCACTGCACCCAGCCAATTTTGTCATTTCAAGAATGTTACATATATGAAAGCTAACAGTATGGGACCCTTTGAAACTGGCTTTTTTCCATCAGTATAATGTCCTTGTTATTCCCTGTTAATTCAAGTTACTGTGTGTTCCAATAGCTTGCTCCTGTTATGGTCACTCTGCAAATTCAAGAGGGACTCCCAACCAAAGTTTGGTTTGGATGGTGAAACTGAGGACACCACACACACACAGCAAGAGGATATGAAACATTTTCTTACACAGTTGAAGTCTAGGGAGAGTAGAACGGCCCTATTGAGCAGATCTGAAAAGGCCTGAGAGAGCACGGAAAGAAGACTGGCCTTTGTGTTTACTGTGGTTAGGAGGTGGGGCCATGGTGAAGGTTCCTGTGCATGGGCAGGGACTTGTGTGGTTTAAATCACCCTATGGTGCCAAAGGAGGGAGCACGTAGGTTTTCTTATCATTTTGCCCAGATGTGGGGCACAAGGGGAAGAGGTAGGGGTGAGGCTTAAAAGCTGTCAGCAGTCAAACATCCAGAAATGGAGTCAGACTTCTCATTATAGTTCCTTTTTATTACTGAGTAGTATTCCAGGCCAAACCAGTCTGTTTAACTATTCACCTACTGAAAGACTTTGACTGGCTCCAGTTTTAGGCTATTACAAATAAAGCTGCTATTAACATTTAAATATTAAAATTTATGTTACTAACATTTATATATTTCTGTGGATATAGGTTTTCATTTACCTGGGATAAATACACAGGAATGCAATTGCTAAGTCATATGGTAAGTATGTTTATTAAAGAAACTGCCGGCCGGGCGCGGTGGCTCAAGCCTGTAATCCCAGCACTTTGGGAGGCCGAGACGGGCAGATCACGAGGTCAGGAGATCGAGACCATCCTGGCTAACATGGTGAAACCCTGTCTCCACTAAAAATACAAAAAACTAGCCGGGCGAGGTGGCGGGCGCCTGTAGTCCCAGCTACTCCGGAGGCTGAGGCAGGAGAATGGCGTGAACCCGGGAGGCGGAGCTTGCAGTGAGCTGAGACCCGGCCACTGCACTCCAGCCTGGGCGACAGAGTAAGACTCCGTCTCAAAAAAAAAAAAAAAAAGAAACTGCCAAACTATTTCACAGTGGGTTTTTTTTTTTTTGATCCTTTTAATTTTGACCTATGTATATCAATATATTTAAAGTGAATTTCTTGTTGAGAACACATAATTGGGTTATGTTTTTTAATCCACTCTCTCAATAGATGTCTTTTAATTGGTATACTTAGACCATCTACATTTAATTATTGACATGTTAGGGCTTAATTCTGCCATTTCCCCCCTTATTCTCTTTGTTTTTCTTTGGCAAGGACATCACACATATGCTGGATAAAGACATGACTGTGTGATCCCCACAGAAGGAAGATAAGAAAAACCTGTATTTGACTTATCTAGCCTTCACCTACACCTATCTTTTTCCTGCTGTTCCTGTAGTGTGATAAATTTTAGCCATGAGTATAGCTTTATATTGAGTCATATGAGTCCTTCTAGTAAATCACCAAACTAGTGGGTCATCATGCGACCACTGAGACACTAGGTAATGCCAACTTGTTTTTCAAGTAGTTATCTTCCTTTGATGTTAACCCTATTCCCCTCTCATCTCCTCTAGGGCCTAACTCCATCAAAAATGCCCTATCCTCCTGAATTTTTAATCTGCCTGTTCAATGGCTCATTTTCTTCCGCCTACAGATATACTATCCCCACTCTGAAAGAACTCTCCACCCCATCCCCCCCAATCCCAAACTCTGATTTTCTATTTAAGTTAGCACTACATTTTTCCTCATCATCAATATCAAATTTTTTAAGACTCTGGTCTACATGACACTCGCTGCATCTGCTTTGTAATCTGACTCTATTCTCTACCTGTTACTGTCTTCTCAGTCCTCATGCATTTCTATCCAGTTGCAGATTTGAGAGTCTCCTGCCTTGGCTTTTGATTAAATAGGAGCAAGGAAAAGTAATGAAAAGCATTTTTTTTTTTTTTTTTTTTTTGCCTATTCTCATTGTTTTCCTTCTCTTGCGGTTCATCCTCTCTTTCATTTACTCTTGTTTCCCTTTCTAGACCTTAAACACTGGTGTTCCGCAAGGTTCCTCACCCCATTTACTGGTTAATCTTATTCTCTCTCATACTCTGCTATTGCTGCTGCTGCTGCTGCTGCTACTACTACTACCACTGCTACAACCATTGTGATTACCACCACTAACTACTGTTAACTTCTAAATCTACATTGTTAACTACTAAATCTACATTGCTAATCCAGACGAATACCAAAGCTCCAAGGACAGCCTGTTAATTTCCTACTTCTATTATCTCTGCTGGGAGCCTCAAAGACACTTCGGATTTAATATATCTAAAACTGAAATAATTTCCTGTCTTCTAATGTTTTCCTTCCCTCTGCCTCCCCTAATTTATTTAAGGGCATTGCCACCCACCAAGTCATGTTAAACTATTGTTTAAGTTTCCTATGTCTTAAAATCTTTTCCACTGATAGTGATTCACTTCTTTTTTTGGTAATGATTCACTTTGAAATGAGCTTTTGTTGATTAATTTAATACAAGATTCTCTTTACCTGACACTTACCTGTATTTTTGACATTTTTGGAACAGATATTCCAAAAATAGGAACTTCTAGAATTTGAGGCTGATTTTTAAAAAACATTAATCTATAGGCTAGGTCCCAAAACTACTACCTCCTCCTATCCTTTCCAACTCCCCCCAGCCCCCCTCCCCACACACCAACATATACACAAAACAGCCATTCCTTTACTAAATCTGACTAATTTTTTGTTCTCTTTTTCTGGTTCCTTTGTCTTTCCTGTCTGCCATTTGTACCTCAAAGTTTGGTTTGCATCTCTTCTCACTTTACATTGTACTTGGGTAATCTCACTGTTTTTCAGGGCTTCAGTTAATCCAGTCATGCACTTCACAACAGTATTTTGATCAATGATGGGCAGCATATATGACTGTGGTTCCATATTATATTTTTACTGTGCCTTTTCTATGTTTAGATATGGTTCAATACACAAATATTAGCCACTGTGTTATAATTACCTATGGTATTCAGTACACGAACATGCTGCACACGTTTGTAGCCTAGGGAGCAATAGGCTATATCATATGGCCTAAGTGTATAGTGGGCTATACCATCTAGGTTTGTGTAAGTGCACTCTGATGTTTGTACAATGACAAAATCACCCAATGACACATTTCTCAGAACTTATCCCCATCATTAAGCAATACAGGACTGTACTTAAATGTTGATGACTCCCAATCTATATCTCTAGATGTCAGAAGACATCTTTCTTGAGCTTCAGTAGCAAATTTCCAACTACCAGATGATTATCTGTACATCAACACTACCTAAAGATTCATACCCTTTAGAAATCTAAAACTTCCTCTCTAATCATTTCATATACACGTAAATCTCTGAAATACTGCCTATCTCTGAGTTCAGTTCATTCATAAAAAGAATGGCTTCTCTTATAACACTATGTGAATCCTCTCGCTACTAGCCATTTAGTCTGTAGGACATTTTCCCCGAATATTTAGCCAATGCAGCAATGTGATACTAATCTTCAATGTCCCCTTTAGTCTCAGTCAGACTCACCTTGTAGCAGTCATTAGCAATGAGCTGTAAGAGACTGAAGGACTCGCCAGAGGTTTCCATCTTAAGATAAAGTTCCCAGGCTAGTCTTGGTTTCTTATTCATAATATCTGCAAAAGGAATCAAAGATTTGTAAACAAATGAGTCATTTTTACATGTACAAAAAATAATTTCTGCACCTTATTATTCTATGGATTTGGTTCCGTATTCCAAATAAAGTAGTGGAAAGCTTTCATGGAAAGCTTGCAATGTTGGTATTCAGCTGGCTCCCTGCCAGAATTCTACCATACTTAAAATATTTAAGTTAGGAGTCACATAATTATGTCTTTCAGATCGGATTGACTTCTGGTAGTTCCTACTTTGCTCATATGCTTAAAAGAGGATAACTATCATTCATTCAATCCTACTCATAGTTTCAATCTCACTTAAAAGATATGATTGCTAAATTTTCCTCTGACTACAAAAACTCAGTGAACATTTTACTTAATTTTGTTTTTTTATTGAGACAGAGTCTTGCTCTGTCACCCAGGCTGGAGTGCAGTGGTGTGATCTTGGCTCACTGCAACCTCTGCCTCCCAGGTTAAGTGATTCTCGTGCCTCAGCCTCCCCAGTAGCTGGGATTACAGGTGTGTGCCACCATACCCAGTTAATTTCAGTACTTTTAGTAGAGCTGAGGTTTTGCCATGTTGGCCAGGCTGGTCTTGAACTCCTGACCTCAAGTGATTCGCCTGCCTCACGCTCCCAAAGTGCTGGGATTACAGGTGTGAGCAACTGTGCCTGGCAAACATTTTAAATCTTGAGTTTTAAAAAGGAGCAAGAAAAGATAGTGAGTGAGAGAGAGAAAGAGACAGAAAGTAAAGTTCTATATCAAAAAATTACATTTTTGACATTTTGCCACTTTTCAAACTTGACCCATAGTGAAAAGTTAAAATTAGTGTAACAACATCATTTCACAAACAACACTATAAGCTGAGACTATGGAAACTGTAATGAGACTTTAGAAAGAACTTGACATTTTTCAGGCTATAAGTACTAGGTCAATGCTATATGGTAGAACTAATCACAGGGTAAACTTGCATGACACATTTACATGGCAACACTTACTGAGTTGCATTAACAACCCTTAATTTCAGTGTTTACTCATTCTCAGAACAAAATGCAAAATCAAATTAGAAAACATTCCATGCCATTTCCGAACAGATTATGTAACCAAAAAGAAAAAGAGGATTCTTCTTGTAACATTTAAAAGAAGACTCACAGCACCGAGCTAACCAGCTGAGGTAAATGTAATCATTTTTCATTTTCTCACTTTGGATCAAGAGGAACGCCTGCAAGAAGAGGAAAGAAAGGGAATACAGATGAGGATGGTTTTGCAACAAAAATACCCATTATTGGCTTGCCTTAGATTGATAATCACTGTAGCATTATAGATGACCAAATTCTAGGCAGGCTGCTAAGAAAAGTAAGGGACAAAATTGTGGTGATTTTAAAATATTGGCCGGGTGCGGTGGCTCACGCCTGTAATCCCAGCACTTTGGGAGGCCAAGGTGGGCAGATCACGAGGTCAGGAGATCAAGACCATCCTGGCTAACATAGTGAAACCCCGTCTCTACTAAAAATACAAAAAATTAGCCAGGTGTGGTGGTGGGCGCCTGTAGTCCCAGCTACTTGGGAGGCTGAGGCAGGAGAATGGCATGAACCCGGGAGGTGGAGCTTGGAGTGAGCCAAGATCACGCCACTGCACTCCATCCTGGGCGACAGAGCAAGATTCTATCTCAAAAAAAAATAAAAATAAATAAAAATAAAAATATTACACCAGAAATTGATACTACAAGCTGACAAAAGTTGGTAAGGATATAGAAGATTCAAACAGAATAATTAACAACTGTATGATACATATTCTTTTTAAGCATATATGACCATGCTACACACAGGTCAGTAAGGCGAACCTCAACAAATGGCACATGCCACCATACTCAGCTATTTAAAAAAATTTTTTGTAGAGATGGTGTCTCACTATATTGCCTAGGCTGGTCTCGAACTCCTGGGCTCAAGTGATCTTCCCACTTTTCAGCCTTCTGAAATGTTGGGATTATAGGTGTGAACTAGCTCGCCCAGCCCAGACCACATTCTATGACCACAAAAATACAATTAAGTTAGAAATCAAATAAGTAAAGAAACATATTGATAGTCATCAAGCTGTATACTTATGATTTGTATACTTTTCTGTACATATGTTATATTTCTATAAAATTTGCTAAAAAGGGAAAATTTTAATATGGTTATAAAATCTATGTCTATTCACATTGTACCTTTTTTTTTTTTTTTTTAAGAGACAGGGTCTCACTACGTTGCCCAGGCTGGAGTGCAGTGGCTATTCACAGGCATGATCATAGTGCACTGCAGCTTAAAACTTCCAGGCTCAAGCCACTGTCCTGCCTCAGCTTCCCAAGCAGCTGGGAATACAGGTGTGTGTCCCTGCACCTTCTCCACAGTGTACTTTTTAATGCATCCTAAGAACAGAGGAATCTTTAATAATCCTTAACCCTTGACCATTTTATTCCAGTGAGAAAAAGATAAGGATGTCTTTAGACAGAATCATTCAAATGCTTTCAAAAGCAGGTACCCACCTCTTCACCCTCACTGGTATTGCCTGTTGCAGCTTTGGCTTGGGCATAATTAAAGTTAAAGATGTCATCATTATAGAAGTAACTCTGAAAAACATCCCAAGAACAGGTCACATTGAGAATGAACATACAAAATATAAAACCATCAGTTATACCAGATAAACACAAAACTAACCTTAAGGATTAGTTGATGCCACTAATGCCACCATAGAAAATGGGCCATCTCTAACGATATCTTATCTTCTCTGATACATTCTACAGTATTTTGTATATAAAATCTTGTAGATAATTCTATACTGACCTTAAATGAGTTGAGGTAAATCAAGACATCATCAAATTGCTTAAGCAGGAAGAAACAGGAAGCCATGCACTGCCTCCCTGGTATTGTATCTGAAATGGAGGGGGAAAAAAACCCACATATATTCATGAAACTAAAATCCTCTTTAGCTGAAGTTTGAGTTATTTAATAATTTAGAGACAGGAAAATATTCCAAAATATCTTTCTAGATTCTGAAATTATATATTTTGTTCAGTGGACAAAACCCCAATATAATGGAGGTCACAGTCCTTGAGAGTGACCAATAATCTCTCTGGGGATTAACTCCCAGAGTCCAAAATGAACACACGCCCTGCAGGTTCACTAACTACATTAACCAGGTCATTTTCCAAGGCTTTGATTCTCTCATCCAACATGTGCATATTCAATTAGTGTGGCCTGGTTTCCATCATCACTTTTCTAAATCAACCTAGCACTTCCAATCTCAAATGGAAAAATAATTTGCCATGGAACCATCTGATTCTGATCCTGATCCAACTTTTTGCCTGATATCAGATTCCTATTTGAGTAGTGGAGGATTAGTGTAACTCCCACGCTTGCCACAGGCATTCCTAAAGCTCCTTATCCTGTTTCATTTTTTTCCTTTAACATTTATCACAGTCTGATATACTATGTACATCTGATATATATATATACACACACGTGCGATATATCTAATCAGATATACATATAAAATTTAAAACCATCAGTTATACCAGATAAACACAAAACTAATCTTAAGGATTAGTTGATGCCACTAATACCACCACAGAAAATGGTGGCATTTTGTGGTGTATCTGATGAGATGTACATACATATAGTGTGTGTATATATATATATCTGATATACATAGTATATCAGACTGTGATAAGTGATAAAGGAAAAAAATTAAACAGAATAAGGAGCCTTAGGAATGCCTGTGGCAAGAGTGGGAGTTATACTAATCCTCCACCACTCAAATAGTAATCTGATATCAGGCAAAAAGTTGGATCAGGATCAGAATATACATATCAGATATACATACGTAGTATAAATATATATGTACACACACACACTATATATATACTATATATTATTTCTTTTCTTTTTTTTTTGAGACAGAGTGTTGCTGTGTTGCCCAGGGTGAAGTACAGTGGTGTGATCTTGGCTCATTGCAACCTGTGCCCTGGGTTAAAGCGATTCTCCTGCCTCAGCCTCCCGAGTAGTTGGGATTACAGGCACGCACCACACTTGGCTAATTTTTGTATTTTTAGTAGAGATGGGGTTCCACCATGTTGGCCAGACTGGTCTCGATCTCCTGACCTCGTGTTACGCCTGTCTCGGCCTCCCAGAGTGCTGGGATTACAGGCATGAACCACAGCGCCCGGCCACTATATATTGTTTCTAGTCCATCTGCCCTACTAGACTTAAGTTCCACAATGGTTGGGAGTTTTGTTTGTTTACTGCTGTATCCTCAACAGCTCAATAAATTTTTATTGTATGAATGAATGAATGAAATGGGGAAAATAGTACGCAATAACTGGTATTGGTGAAACATTTGTGAATGTCCAGGAGTGATAAAAATATTTAATATAATTTTCAGTTCAGCACGAACACTGTTACTCAGAATAGATGCCAGACATAGACAACCAGTACAGGCAGCACCATATTGGTTCATGCTGGCTAGCTAGCATCTCTTTTTATACCCCTTTCTCAAATCTTTCACTGAATCTTGGCTGATGAAATACTTTAATCACAAAAATGAAGTTTCAAGACTACTAGTGGGCAATATAGGTGACTATTATATAACTGTGGCAGAAAGAAAGCATTTTCTAAGCTTAATACCCATGCAGGTAATCACTATAGAAAAGAAAAACTTAATTAAAAATGGTTTTAATATTTTTTATTAATCTACTTTATTTGTTTTAAATTTTTGTGGGTATGTAGTCCATATATCCATACTGCATATGGACATCCAGTATATTTTGATACAGGCATACAATGCATAATAATCACATCAGGGTAAATGGGGTATCCATCACATCAAGCATTTATTCCTTCTTTGTGTTACAAACAATCCAATTATAGTTTTCTAGTTATTTTGAAATGTATAATAAATTATATTGTTAACTGTAGTCACTCTGTTGTGCTATCAAATACTAGATCTTATTAATTCTAATTTTTTTTTTTTTTGTAGCCGTCCTCACTGTCCTCCCACTCCACTACCCTTCCCAGGCTCTGCTAACCATCACTCTACTTTCTATCTCCAAGAGTTCAAGTGTTTTAATATTTTTTAGCTCCCACAAATAAGTGAAAAGTGTGTCTTTCTGTGCCTGGCTTATTTCACTCAACATAATGTCCTCCAATTCCATCCATGCTGTTGCAGATGACAGGATCTCAACTCATTCATCTCATCTCATCCTTTTTATGGCTGAATAGTAAGTATTCCACTGTGTATATGTACCACATTTTCTTTATTCCTTCATCTGTTGATGGATGCTTAGGGTGCTTCCAAATTTCTGCTATTTTGAATTGTGCAGCAATAAACATTGTTGTGCAAATATCTCTTTGATACGCTGATTTCCTTTCTTTTGGGTATTTATCTAGCAGTGAGATTTCTGTATCATATGGTCATCCTATTTTTGGTGTTTTGAGGAACTTCCAAACTGTTCTCCACAGTGGGTGTGCTAATTTACATTCCCACCAACAGTGATGCATTTCTCTGATGATCAGTGATGTTGAACACCTTTTCATACATCCATTTGTCATTTGTATGTCTTTTTTTTCTTTTCTTTTTTTTTCTTTTGAGACGGGGTTCCACTCTTGTTGCCCAGACTGGAGTGCAATGGCGTGACCTCGGCTTACTATAACCTCTGCCTCCTGGGTTCCAGTGATTCCTCTGCCTCAGTCTCCTGAGTAGCTGGGATTACGGGCGCCACCACCATGTCCAGCTAATTTTTTGTATTTTTAGTAGAGACAGGGTTTCACCATGTTGGCCAGGCTAGTCTTAAATTCCTGACAGGTGATCCACCGGCCTCAGCCTCCCAAAGTGCTGGGATTACAGGCGTGAGCCACGGCACCCAGCCTTGTATGTCTCCTTTTAAGAAATGTCTGTTCAGAGTTTTTGCCCATTTTCAAATTGGATTGTTAGATTTTTTTCCTATTGAGTTGTCTGGGCTCCTTCTATATTCTGATTATTAATCCCTTGTCAGATGGCAAATATTTTCTCCATTCTGTGGATTGTCACTTCACTTTGTTGATTGTTTCCTTTGCTGTGAAGAAGCTTTTTTGACTTGATGTGACCCCATTTGTCCATTTTTGCTTTGGTTGCCTGTGTTTGTGCGGTATTACTCAAGAAATCTTTGGGCCAGGTCACTCACAAATGGTTGGGAACCTCATGTGTGCTCTGTCGTTACTGTTTGCACCCCCTGAAGGGGCCGCCAGTGGAGGAGGCCTCTGGACTAGGGTTTCTGTCTTTGTGTTAAATCTCTCCTCCAGTGTGGCCCAGTGCCAGGTGGGCTCCCGTGGGAAGCCTGACGTCAGAACCAGATTGTTATTGTTGGGAAAGACAAAAAAGGCAGAAAGATCCCAGAATATCTGATCTATTTTAATGGCTGGAACAGAAGCTGGGATCAATGCGCGGCCGAAGATCATGTGCTTCATGATACCGATGAAAATCGTAGAATACAGCATAAATTGGCAAGAAAAGCTGTAGCTCGCCTGAGGAGCACAGGAAGAAAGAAGTGCTGCAGGTTGCCTGGTGTTGATTCTGCTTAAAAGCCTCCTCATTGACAAAAAAGATGAAAATGATGAAAACTCATTAAGCAGTTCCTCTGACAGCAGCAAAGTATGAAGAAGTAAGTGAAGAAAGTGATACTGAAGAAAAGACTGAAGTGAAAGAAGAACCAGAGCTTCAAACAAAAAGAGAAATGGAAGAAACAACAGTAACTACAGAAATTCCTGAAGTTCTGAAGTAGCAAGAGGATGATTATTATTACATTAACAGAAGGAAATGGTTAGTGAAACTTTCATGCCAGACCAACATCATAATGATCTTGGAAGCATTTTGCTCTCAATGCAGCCTTTTCAGCCAATGAGAGGCCTCGTCACCATCATGCTATGCCACATGCCAGTAGGAACGTGCATTATATCCCAGAAGAAAAGAATGTTGACCTTTGTAAGGACATGGTGGATGGATTAAGAATAACCTTTGATTACACTCTACTGTTGGTTTTACTCTATCCTTTTTTTTTGTTTTTTTTTTTTTGAGACGGAGTCTCACGCTGTTGCCCAGGCTGGAGTGCAGTGGCGCGATCTCGGCTCACTGCAAGCTCCGCCTCCCGGGTTCCCGCCATTCTCCTGCCTCAGCCTCCTGAGTAGCTGGGACTACAGGCGCCCGCCACCGCGCCCGGCTAATTTTTTGTATTTTTAGTAGAGACGGGGTTTCACTGTGGTCTCGATCTCCTGACCTTGTGATCCGCCCGCCTCGGCCTCCCAAAGTGCTGGGATTACAGGCTTGAGCCACCGCGCCCGGCCTACTCTATCCTTATGAACAAGCTCAGTATAAAAAGGTGACTTTGCCAGGTGCGGTGGCTAACGCCTGTAATCTCAACACTTTGGGAGGCCGAGGTGAATGGATCACCTGAGGCCAAGAGTTGGAGACCAGCCTGGCCAACATGGTGAAACCCCGCCTCTACCAAAAATACAAAAATTAGCCGGGGATGGTGGCAGGAGCCTGAAATCCCCAGCTACTCAGGAAGCTGAGGCATGAGAATCGCTTGAACCCAGGAGGCAGAGGTTGCAGTGAGCCAAGATCACACCACCGCACTCTAGCCTGGGTGACAAGAGCGAGACTCCATCTCAAAAAACACAAAAAAACAAAAACAAAAACAAAAAAAGGTGACTTCATCCATGTTTTTTTTTCTAATTAAGGAAATTGCCACAAACCCTAATACGATCCAGGAGGAACTCTCTCCCAGCCTGTCTTTGTTGAATTCATCCATGCCACAGTCCACAGAGAGTCAGCCAACCATTAGTGAACCAGACACCCCCAAAAGGCACAAAGCTGAGTTGGAAGCATTGCAGTCTCTGAGGCGGTCCATGAGCCACACCACCAACTGTGACAGACTTTCTGACAGCAGCACCTCACCTCCGCCCAAGGGCCAGCAGCAGCACACATCCGCCAGCATACCCAAGCTGTTTCTGCACCTGGAAAAGAAGACACCTGTGCACAGCAGATCGTCTTCACCTATTCCTCTGACTCCTAGCAAGGAAGGAAGTGCAGTGTTCGCTGGCTTTGAAAGGAGAAAAACTAATGAAATGAACGAGGTCCTATCCTAGAAGCTTATGCCTGATAATTACCCACCAGGTGACCAGTCGCTTCCACCTGTTACATTTACGGGGCATAACATTTGCTGCAATTGTTTGTAAAACTTCCAGAAATTCTTGGAAAGATGTCCTTTTCTGAGAAAAATCTGAAGGCTTTATTGAAGCACTTTGATCTCTATTTGAGGTTTTTTAGCAGAATACTGTGATTACTTTTTCCTAGAGTCAGCTTATGTCACTTCCTGTGAGGTGCATTACACAGCAAGAATCTCCGGGCTATTTATTACAATGTTGATGGTTCTGTAAGAACAACTCCTCTGTCTAGCTTGGTGCTCTGGGTTCCAGATGAACAACTATCAAGGTGGTGGGTCTTTACCCAGAGCACAAACACAATGCCCACGTGGGGGCTCTGACAGAGGTGGGCCCTGTTGTTTGAGTTGCCCACATACTGTAGTTATTCTGTTAGGAATTGTTTCCTGGGTGCCTATAGTGCTCTGACACAACACTTGCTACTGTGTAGGCCATCTGTGATAGCAGGAAAAAAGCAACTGGGTTCACAGTGAAATGTTTGTGGAAGCATACATAGGTTAGGCTATTTCAATAGACATTGCAGTTCATTAGCGAGAACCACATTATTTTGTTATTTGCTAGCATTAAATAAATTTTTTTTTGCAAATTGGTTTCATTCTTTTGATGAAGCTGGGCAACTCTGTCCAACAAGGTTTAGTTTGTACTTGGAAACCACAAAGTAGCCTCAAAGTATGTTAGAGGAACTCGATATTGATGGCAAAAGAAAATTTGCAGCTATACATTTGCTTCTAACAGTTCCCTCTCTGTGAAACATTATTTTTGGTGATCTAAAGAAAGCATTGCCTTTCTTGTTTGAGATTTTACAGCTATACTTTGCTGTGTAATGTTATGGTTACCTGTCTGTAAAATGTTAGTTTTAGTGATCTAAATAAAGCCTATCTTGTTTGAAAGAAAACAAAAACAAAAACAACACAAAAAGAAGTCTTCGCCCACACCAATGTCCTGGAGAGTTTCCCCAATGTTTTCTTGTAGAATTTTCCTTATTTGAGGTCTTAGATTTCAGTCTTTAATCCATTTTGATTTGATTTTTATATAGGGTGAGAGATGGGAGTCTAGTTTCATTCTTCTGCATATAGAACTCCAGTTTTCCCAGCACAATTTATTGAAGAGACTGTCCTTTCCCCAGAGGTTCTTGGCACCTTTGTCAAAAATGAGTTCATTGTAAATGTATGGATTATTTCTGGGTTCTCTTAATGTGCTCCATTGGTCTATGTGTCTGTGTTTATGCTAGTATCATGCTGTTTTGGTTACTATAGCTCTGAGGTATAATTAGAAGTCAGGTACAGTGATTCCTCCAGTTTTGTTCTTTCTGCTCAGGACAGCTTTGGCTATTCTGTTCTTTTGTGGTTCTGTATAAATTTTAGGATTGTTTTTTCTATTTTTATGAAGAATATCATTGGTATTTTCATAGGGATTGCATCGAATTTGTAGATTGCTTTGGGTAGTATGAACATTTTAACAATATTGATTCTTCTAATCTATGAACATGGAGTATCTTTCCTTTTTTGTGTGTCCTCTTCAACTTCTTTTTTTTTTTTTTTTTGAGATGGAGTCTCGCTTTGTTGCCCAGGCTGGAGTGCAGTGGCGTGATCTCGGCTCACTGCAAGCTCCGCCTCCTGGGTTCACGCCATTCTCCTGCCTCAGCCTCCGAGTAGCTGGGACTACAGGCGCGCACCACCATGCCTGGCTAATTTTTTGTATTTTTAGTAGTGACGGGGGTTTCACTGTGTTAGCCAGGATGGTCTCGATCTCCTGACCTCATGATCCACCCACCTCGGCCTCCCAAAGTGCTGGGATTACAGGCGTGAGCCACCACGCCCAGCCTCTTCAACTTCTTGCATCAATGTTTTATAGTTTTTATTGTAGAGATATTTCACTACTTTGGTTAATTCCTAAGTATTTAATTTTATTGGTAGCTATTATAAATGGGATTACTTTTTTGATTTTCACAGTGTTTGCTGTTGGCATGTAGAAATGTCACTGATTTTTGTTTGTTGGTTTTGTATCCTGCAATTTTACTGCATTTGCTTATGAGTTCTAATAGTTTTTTGGTGGAGTCTTTAGGTTTTTCCAAATATAAGATCATATCATCTGCAAACAAGGATAATTTAACTTCTTCCTTTTCAATTCAGATGTCCTTTATTTCTTTATCTTGTCTGATAACTAGCTAGGACTTCCAGTACTATGTTGAATAACAGTGGTGAAAGTGGGCATCCTTGTCTTGTTCCAGATCTTAGAAGAAAGGCTTTCCACTTTCCCCATTCAATATGATACTAGCAGTGGGTCTGTCATATGTGGATTTTATTGCTTTGAGGTATGTTCCATCTATACTCAGTTGTTTTTGGGGGGGGTTATCATAAAGGGATGTTGAATTTAATCAAATGCTTTTTCAGCATCAATTGAAATGATCATATGGTTTTTGCCCTTCATTCTGCTGCTATGATGTACCCCTTGATTTGCATATGTTGAACCATTCTTGCATTCCTGGAATAAATCTCAGTTGGTCACGATGAATGATATGTTGTTGAATTCTGTTTGCTAATATTTTGTTGACAATTTTTTCATCCCTCTTCATTTGAGATATTGGACCTTAGTTTTCTTTCTTTTTTTGATGTGTCTTTGGTTTTGTTATCAGGGAAATACTGGTCTTAATGTGTTTGGAAATATTCCCTCCTCCTTTCTTTTTTGGAATAGTTTGAGTAGGATTGGTATTAATTTTTCTTTTTTTTTTTTTTTTTTGAGACGGAGTCTGGCTCTGCCGCCCGGGCTGGAGTGCAGTGGCCAGATCTCAGCTCACTGCAAGCTCCGCCTCCTGGGTTTACGCCATTCTCCTGCCTCAGTCTCCCGAGTAGCTGGGACTACAGGCGCCCGCCACCTCGCCCGGCTATTTTTTTTGTATTTTTTAGTAGAGACGGGGTTTCACTGTGTTAGCCAGGATGGTCTCGATCTCCTGACCTCGTGATCCGCCCATCTCGGCCTCCCAAAGTGCTGGGATTACAGGCTTGAGCCACCGCGCCCGGCCCTTGGTATTAATTTTTCTTTAAATGTTTGGTAGAATCCTACAGTGAAGCCAACGGGTCATGGGCTTTTCTTTACTGGGAATCTTGTTATTATGGCTTCGATCTCATTACTTGTTACTGGTTTGCTCAGGTTTTGGATTTCTTTATGGTTCAATCTTGGTTGGTTGTATGTGTCTAGGAATTTATCCATTTCTTCCAGGTTTTCCAATTTATTGGCATATTGCTCATAGGAGCCTCTGGTGATTCTTTGAATTTCTGTAGTATTGGTTATATGGTGTATACATATTTGAGATGGGGGTCTCACTCTGTTGCCTGGGCTGGAATGCAGTGGTGTAATCATGGCTCACTGCAGCCTCAACTTCCTGGGCTCAGGCAATCCTGACACCTCAGCCTCTCAAGTAGCTGGGGCCGTAGGTGTGTGCCACCACACCTGGCTAATTTTTTTATTATGATTTGTAGAGATGAGGTCTTCCTATGTTGCCCAGGCTGGTCCTGAACTCCTGGGCTCAAGCCATCTGCCAGCCTCAGCCTCCCAAAGTGCTGGGATTACAAGCCTGAGCCAGCATGCCTGGCTGGTTTTAATATTTTTATATGGAAAAAAATATCATAGGCAAAGTTTAAAGGCAAATGACCTACCAGAATGTGACAAAAGTTAATGCTCAAAAGAGCTCTTGAAAACTCAGTAAAAAATAACATTTTATATCTAAAACTGATTCAAAGTTTTAAAACTCTCAGGAACAAAACAGCACATTTACTCTCCTTTATTTATTCTCTGATCCCACTTTCGCTGAGACGTTGAGAAGAACCAATTCCAATATTCTCTCTTATTTCTGACCTCCCACTTTATAATGTGAAGCCTAATAGATACATCCCTAGAGAGAGAATCAAACTTCACAGTCAATATATGCCCCATTCCAATTATAAAGCAGATTGTAAGTCCAGATTTCAGACATACCACATTCACTAGCTGATCCTCCCACCAACTGGAAGAACTGCTGGGCAATTTTCATATGATCCCTCTGAAAAACAAACTGAGCTGATATAGAGCAATAAGGTAAAAATATTTTTATCATACTTTATGGTTCTAACACATTTGTCAGGATTTAACATATACCCTTGTTTTAAATATTGCCCCAAACAATGCTAATTCTCATTAACATAACAACTAGACCCGAAACTGAATTAAAACCTGTGCAGGGACGGGAAGAAAAGAAGAAAAATAATCAAATCCTTAAATTCTATCCTAAAACTTCATTAAATGAACTCAATCATTCTACAAATATCTATTGCTCTTTTACCATATATCAGACCTTGGAACAGGAGCTATAGATATAACAAGCAGTATTTATTACACTCATTTATTTAATAAATATTTGCTGCCTATCTATTATACAAAGCACTGCAGAATGCACTTGAGATAAAAAGATTTATTCATATCCCAGTTTGTTCCAAAAAGAACAAAGAATGCTACATTAAGATGGATAAGAGCAATTTTAGACAGTGTTTTGGTGTTTATAAAACTAACTTCTCCAGAGAAATAATTTTCCTCACTTTACAGATGCCAAAATTACAGATATACGGAAGTTAAAAAAAAGTCCCTGCAAATAAGAATGAAGTTGCACAATGATTTTTAAGTTTATTAAATAACTTGCTATTTAAAAATTGGACCCTTTTAAGAAAGCAGGAGTCTTTAGGGTTATAAGTGGTTTTTTTTGTCTCTAAATAACACAACATTCTTTTCACAATGGAGTCTGGATTGGGGGATATGGAGAAATAAAAGGAACTACAGGAGAGCCTATTGCTGCTTGTACTTTGATAGTCATTTTGTTCTCTTCCACACACCTATAACTTTGCAACCTACAGATTATCAGTGATTTCTTCTTCTTATTATTATTATTATACTTTAAGTTCTAGGGTACATGTGCATAATGTGCAGGTCTGTTACATATGTATACTTGTGCCATGTTGGTGTGCTGCACCCATCAACTGGTCAGCACCCATCAACTCATCATTTACATCAGGTATAACTCCCAATGCAATCCCTCCCCCCTCCCCCCTCCCCATGATAGGCCCCGGTGTGTGATGTTCCCCTTCCCGAGTCCAAGTGATCTCATTGTGCAGTTCCCACCTATCAGTGATTTCATACTCACTGAACCCATTTCCTGGCCAAGGGCTGCATTGACCACTCCTTTGAGAATATACTCCTAAAAATATGGAATAACACTGATTAAGATGAATGTGGAGCTATGAGATTATTTTCAAATTAACTCCTTGCATTAACTCAATATTTTATATAAATTATCAAAGATTACCTATAGTTACTTTTCTCTGTTCTATCCCTGGCTTGAATGAAAGAATTAGGAGTCACTCATTTAGTTTCCAGCAGCCAAGAATCTATATAACAAAATTTACCATATTTGTAAATTCTCAACCTTAAGCAAAAATAATTCAAGGGAAGCTCTAGGAGATAAGTTTCATTTCATTTAAATTCTATGGAAGAAGAAGTAAAATGTTGATATAATAATTTTTAGTACCTTCTCAACCACTGCCACTGTCTGTGACCATATCATATACATTATTTTCCCTTTCCAATTTTTTTGAGACCGAGTCTCGCTGTGTTGCCCAGGCTGGAGTACAGTAGTGTGATCTCAGCTCACTGCAACCTCCACCCCCAGGGTTCTAGCAATTCTCCTACCTCAGCCTCCCGAGTAGCTGGGATTACAGGCCTCAGCCACCATGCCTGGCTAATTTTTTTGTATTTGTAGTAGAGACGGGGTTTTGCCATGTTGGCTAGGCTGGTCTCGAAATCTGGGCCTCAGGTGATCCACCTGCCTCAGCCTTCCAAAGTGCTGGGATTACAGGCGTAAGCCACCACTCCTGGCCCCTTTCCAATGTTATAGTTACTTTTCTTTGCTAGTAATCCTTTTCCTAAAAAAAAAATAAAAGTGTCCTCTGATGTCCATTTATAAGGTATTCTCTCTTTTGGAGTCTTGAGGCCTCACTTGTATCCCTTTTTTCAGACTTGGTTCAATTCTTTAATAGATACCCTCCCTAGCGAGCAGCATTATCAATCTTTCATTTAAGAGAGCTCACACACAGAACAGCATGAAAGAAGCTGAATCTTTTAATATACTTGAGAAATATACCTGTTTAAACTTCATGGGGTCTGGAAATATTTTCGTCAGTCCTTCATTCAATAAATGGAATGTTTACTATGTACTTCATGTACACAGTGTTAGAGATACAATATAGACACAGTCCCTGACTATAAGGAGTTAACAATCCAATGGGGAAGAAAGACAAGTTATAGACAATTTATGAAATAATTGCATGTATCTAGTTGTTAGTTTCATCAGAATTCTAAATTTTCATATTTCCAAACACTAAAGGAATTTTCCAAATTTCTTTACCCTTTTTGACAAAATGACTACACACAAGGGAGTTTAAAAACATGAAAAAGCCCAGAACATTCATTCTCATATCACAAGTCGCATATAACATTCCTAAATGAATACATATGGTCTTTTCCTGGTATTCTACAGGCAGGAGTCTGCCTAATCTTCTCTAATATGACTTCCAACTAGATTTCTGAAGTTCCACTTTTAGCAGAACTTGGTTAGTAAAAATGTAAAACATTCTCAGTTACCTGAGGAGTAGTAGGTTCCAGATCCTTAATTAAGTTATAAGCTTCTTGTACATCATCTGAAATACAACAAAGTAATTATACTAGTCTGTAATCCAGAAAACCCTTCTGAAGCAGTCCCTCCCAAAAGATAAGATCCTTCAGTACTTAAATATTCATGGGAAACATGATCTGTTTTATCCGTCTTCTAACTCTCCATATTCGGTGTTGAGTAGTTATGCTAAAAATAACCAAATCAAATATCCTTAGAAAACTCATATTAAGCCATGAAGTACCTTAAAAATTGTTGAAGCTAAGAACATGGATGAGGCATTCTATGCCAATGGCATTGATAAGAAAAGCAACAATCTTTTTTAAAAAAGAGATATATATATATTAAGTATATAGGAATTAAATGACATGAAGTCTGAGATTTGCTTTAAAATGTTTCAGGAACAGAAAAGAGGTGCTGAATGAAAAAAGAAGACTGGAAATATCCTGAAAAGTGCTGAATCCAAGGTGAGTATTTGGGTGTTTACTGTACTATTTATTTTTGTCTATGTTTGAAATTTTCCATAATAAAAATAATTTATAAAATATATATGCTGTTTATTTCATTCTTGTCCAAAACATATTTCTTTTTGCTTTTATATAAAATAGAGGTGGGCCGGGTACGGTGGCTCAAGCCTGTAATCCCAGCACTTTGGGAGGCCGAGACGGGCGAATCACGAGGTCAGGAGATCGAGACTATCCTGGCTAACCCGATGAAACCCCGTCTCTACTAAAAAAATACAAAAAACTAGCCGGGCGAGGTGGTGGGCGCCTGTAGTCCCAGCTACTCGGGAGGCTGAGGCAGGAGAATGGCGTGAACCCGGGAGACGGAGCTTGCAGTGAGCTGAGATCTGGCCACTGCACTCCAGCCTGGGCGACAGAGCGAGACTCCGTCTCAAAAAAAATAAATTAAATTAAATTAAAAATAAATAAATAAATAAAATAGAGGCTGGGCACGGTGGCTCAGACCTGTAATCTCAGCACTTTGGGAGGCCGAGGCAGGCGGATCACCTGAGATCAGGAGTTCAAGACCAGCCTGACCAACATGGCAAAACCCCATCTCTACTAAAAGTACAAAAATTAGCCGGGCACAGTGGCACACGCCTGTAATCCCAGCTACTCGGGAGGCTGAGGCAGGAGAATTGCTTGAACCGGGGAGGGAGAAGTTGCAGTGAGCGGAGATCATGCCACTGCACTCCAGCCTGGGCGACAGAGTAAGACTCTGTCTCAAAATAATAAGAATAATAATAAATAAATAAAATAAAATAGGACGGTTTGTAAGTTCATATTCTTATTTTAATAAATAAATTTTCCTCCATGAGGAATATGTTGTCCTGGTTGGTTTCTACCATGCACCTAAAAAGGCCCACATTGTAACTGCAGGGCGCATGACCAAATGCCATCACAAATGCATGGTGGCTGCTACCCTGTACTCACAGCTGTTAGAAAAGGCTGCTTCAGGCGTTTGTCTAACAATTGTAATCTTACTTAGGGGCAATAAATATCATATCCTCTTTGAATAAGAGTATTTCTTATAAGCAGCCTGGGATACAAAGAAACAAAGGCAGACAATCAAAGCAAATAAGAAACAGTTAATACTTTTTTCAAAAGACACAAGAAAATGTGAATGTACATTATGCAACAGGGGAAACTAGAAAAAGAAAAAAGAACTATAAGGGAAGGGGAGGAAAAACAATGAAAAAGAAAGAATGGATAGAGAATAAAGTACAGAAAAATGAAAGGAAAAAAGAAAAAACAGAATGAGGGAGAAGAAGGTAGGAAGCGACAGAAGAGGAAAGAGGATAAAAAAAGGCACAACAAATAACCACCAATAAACTTGTTCTATGAACTTGTTGCAAATATATTTTTGGAAGTATGGATTTAAAAAGTGAAGTAAATAGTTCCATCAGACATATTTAACTACTCTAAAATACCTCATTGTAAGTAAGACTAGGACAAATTTTTCTTACCTTGACGAAGGTAGTAAATCACCAAGTTTAGCCTAGCTTCAGGAATGACATCAACTAGGGGAGGTAAAACCTGCAAAGCCCCTTCACCTCCTCGGAAAACAACCTAGAGATATAGAAATCATGCTCTTATGGCAATAATTATGTATATATTTCTTAGTGACAATGTTTAAGGAGCTGGCACATATAACTGGGTTCATGATATTCAACTAAAATAGTACTGGGAATCAGTTGATATATTGAGAACTTTTACTATTGGCGGAATTTATTATTGCCTACCTAATCCGCATGCTTCTTACCTTCTCTCTTCTTTTCCTTCCTCTCTGCTTTTGATCCTCCTTAACAGCCTTGTCATAACTAAACATTTTATTTTTAACCCTATATAAAACCTACCTCCATTATCACTCTCTCTAAACCCTTGCCCTTTTTTATTCATAGCACTTACATCTTTATTTTATTGTATATTTCTTTATCTGTTTATCTATTACATCCACCAGAATATAAGCTCCATATGGCAAGGAACTTTGCATTTACTGTGTACTCCTAGCCTCTAGAACTGTGACTAGTATAGTCAGCACTCAGTTATTTTTTGAAAGGACGAATATATTTTTGAAGCTCTATTTATATATATGACCTTGACTTCATTGGAAGAAAGCCATGATCTAAATTATAACAATATACACATATTGTATACCCACAAAAATTTAAATTAAAAATTTGAAAAAATAAAATTATAATAACTATGAGAAATAGAATAAAAGCATAACCCTTATTGTGTACATCTCTTTTCCTCTCCATAAGAACTGCAGAAAACTCCTAAAGTACCCAATAATTAACAAAACTTCTAGACAGACATTCTACATCAAAAACTCCATGAAGGGACTTATATATCCTTTCTGAGCCTGTTTCCTCATCTCTAAATGGCATTAGTAATGGCTACCTTTCAGGTTCTTATGAGGATTAAATGAGCTAAAGTGGGCTAAATGTGTGGCACGTATTTCAGTGTTTCATTGAATTAATTTAGTAAACATTCATTAGCATGTACTATATGCCCACTACTGTAACAAGCATGGGAGTTATAGCAGGAACAGGCCACTACCCTGTCACCCCAGACTATTCAAGTGGGGACAGACCTCCATTAAGCAAACAAATAAATATGTTATCAGGTGCTAATAAGTATTACAGAGATAAGCTAAGAAATCAAAACAAACAAAAAAATCCATGAAAGGACAAGTTATTTTGTGTACTGTTGTATTTCTAGAGCCTGGCATAGTGTATGGAATGTAGCAAACTGTTTCACAAATAAATGCACAGAAAGCAAGGTCATCCAGCATGAACTACATAATCTCTTCTCTCAACCCCAAAATATCTATCTAGTGATCTTTTTTGTTTCCTCTTTGAGATATTCCCTTCTTTTGCCAAGATTAATTCATTCACCTGTCTTCTTGAACCCATGGACTTCTAACTCCATCTGGACCTCTTTTCCCCTTTAATTATTGTACCCTCAGTCTTCCCAAAGTCCTGGTCCTACTTCTCAACTTTAAACACACACAAGGGGTTTTTGTTCTCTTGAAAAATCTTCCACTTGGTCCCACTGTTTCCTCTAGATAGTGCCCTATTTTTCTCTTTTCTTTCGATGCCACACTTCAAAAGTATGTGGCTTACTGCTTCTACTTTCTTCTCATCTTCTCACTCCTTAACCTCTCAAAACATTGGCTTCTGCTCTCAGCATACCAATAAACTCACTCTCAGGAGTCACAAATTCATCTCTTTAGCCAAATTCAATGGACTTTTCTGTCCTCTTGCTCCATGATGTGTCTGCAGTTTTGACACAGATGCCTACAAGATAACAATAATAACAACAACGCCATTTTTTCTTTTTTTTTTTAGACGAAGTCTCTCTCTGTCACCCAGGCTGGAGTGCAGTGGCGCGATCTTGGCTCACTGCAAGCTCTGCCTCCCAGGTTCAAGCCATTCTCCTGCCTCAGCCTCCCGAGTAGCTGGGTCTACAGGCGTCCGCCATAACGCCTGGCTAATTTTTGTATTTTTAGTAGAGACAGGGTTTCACCGTGTTAGCCAGGATGGTCTCGATCTCCTGACCCTGTGATCCGCCTGCCTCGGCCTCCCAAAGTGCTGGGATTACAGGCATGAGCCACCGCGCCCTGCCTATCAATGCCATTTTCTAAATGCATACTGTGTGAAGCACCTTACACATGACCTCATTTAATCTTCACAAAAAAAGCAAGATAAGTACTTTTTTTTTTTTTTTTTGAGATGGAGTCTTGCTTTGTCGCCCAGGCTGGAGTGCAGTGGTGCTATGTCGGCTCACTGCAACCTCTGCCTCCCGGGTTCAAGCGATTCTCCTGCCTTGGCCTCCTGAGTAGCTGGGATTACAGGCGTGTGCACCAGCATGACCTGCTAATTTTTGTATTTTTAGTAGAGGTGGGGGTTTCACCATGTCGGTCAGGCTGGTCTTGAACTCCTGACCTTGTGATCCGCCCACCTTGGCCTCCAAAAATGCTAGGATTACAGGCATGAGCCACTGCACCCAGTCAAAATAAGTACTTTCATTTTCCCAATTCTACACATGAGAACACAGATTCAGCAATGTTAAGTGATTTACCCAAAGTCACAAAGCAAGTACATGGTAGAACTTGATTTTGACCTCAAATCTAACTTCAAAAGTTGATGTTTTTTTGTTTTTTTTTTTTTTTTTTTGAGATGGAGTCTCGCTCTGTTACCCAGGCTGGAGTGCAGTGGCCTGATCTCAGCTCACTGCAAGCTCCGCCTCCCGGGTTCACGCCATTCTCCTGCCTCAGCCTCCCGAGTAGCTGGGACCACAGGCGCCCGCCAGCTCGCCCGGCTAGGTTTTTGTATTTTTTAGTAGAGACGGGGTTTCACTGTGTTAGCCAGGATGGTCTCGATCTCCTGACCTTGTGATCCACCCGTCTCGGCCTCCCAAAGTGCTGGGATTACAGGCTTGAGCCACCGCGCCCGGCCCAAAAGTTGATGTTTTTTAACAACCACTTATATTGCCCTGATATTTTTCAGGTTTAAAAAAATATATAAAAGTAATATGTGTTCACTGGAAAAAACTTAAAGTATTGGCCGGGCGCGGTGGCTCAAGCCTGTAATCCCAGCACTTTGGGAGGCCGAGGCGGGTGGATCACGAGGTCAGGAGATAGAGACCATCCTGGCTAACATGGTAAAACCCTATCTCTACTAAAAAATACAAAACATTAGCCGGGCAAGGTGGCGGGCACCTGTAGTCCCAGCTACTCGGGAGGCTGAGGCAGGAGAATGGCGTAAACCCAAGAGGTGGAGCTTGCAGTGAGCTGAGATCCAGCCACTGCACTCTAGCCTGGGCGACAGAGCGAGACTCTATCTCCAAAAAAAAAAAAAAACTTAAAGTATTAAGAAAGAAAAATTTCCATATTCTTACTTCTCTTTCTAATCCCACTCTCTAAGAATTATCCCTATTTCATGTTCCTTTCAGTCATATATTCATATAGTGTTTCTTTACCATAGCTGTATATTATATCCACCTGGGATGCTTTAAAAAAAAAAAAAACTAGGCCGGGCGCGGTGGCTCAAGCCTGTAATCCCAGCACTTTGGGAGGCCGAGACGGGCGGATCACGAGGTCAGGAGATCGAGACCATCCTGGCTAACACGGTGAAACCCCGTCTCTACTAAAGAAATACAAAAAACTAGCCGGGCGAGGTGGCGGGTGCCTGTAGTCCCAGCTACTCTGGAGGCTGAGGCCGGAGAATGCCCTGAACCCGGGAGGCGGAGCTTGCACTGAGCTGAGATCCGGCCACTGCACTCCAGCCTGGGCTACAGAGCGAGACTCCGTCTCAAAAAAAAAAAAAAACAAAAAACTGATAGCTGGGCTCCAGACCAACTATTAAATAAGATTCCCTGGGGGTGGGGCCCATGCATCATTAATTTCAAAAGCCTCCCAGGTGATTAAAATGTGCAGTTGTAAATGACATTACATTATCTAGATGCTTCTTCTTGTTTGCCCTTTCTTGTCTCATTTGTTGATACTCCTTCCTCCAGTCATAAATACAGATGCTATTTTGGAACCATATTTTTCTGTTTTTAATCCTTTCTACAATATTTATTTAACTTCAGCAATTGAAAACCTTCCATATGCCGGGCGCGGTGGCTCAAGCCTGTAATCCCAGCACTTTGGGAGGCCGAGACGGGCGGATCACGAGGTCAGGAGATCGAGACCATCCTGGCTAACACGGTGAAACCCCGTCTCTAATAAAAAATACAAAAAAAAACTAGCCGGGCGAGGTGGCGGGTGCCTGTAGTCCCAGCTACTCGGGAGGCTGAGGCAGGAGAATGGCGTGAACCCGGGAGGCGGAGCTTGCAGTGAGCCGAGATCTGGCCATTGCACTCCAGCCTGGGTGACACAGCAAAGACTCTGTCTCAAAAAAAAAAAAGAAAAGAAAACCTTCCATATTAATCTGTCAATACTCTTACAATAACTCCTAAATTTATTCTCAAGTCTTTATCTTTCTCCAAGCTTAAATTCCAGACTACCATATAACCCATAATGCTCCAGAAAAATTAATCTGGCTTCTATTTAGAAACTAAATTTAAAGTTAAAAGATTAGATGCAGAAACTCATAGTAGAAACTATCCAAATAAAACTGTATCTGTGATGGAGGCCTGAATTAGAGACGAAATGGAGTAAATATAAGACATTGCCAGCAAGAAGAGAATAGGATTTAGTAACTGAATAGGTACTGGAGATAAAGAGAAGGGGAGAATCTAAAACAGCTGTGGTTTACTGGAAGAATTGGTACTACAAAAAGGAATAGAGAAATCAGAAGGAAAAAGCATAGTTATTATTATTGCCACTTTTGGATGAAGAATCTCAGTAGTATTAGTTGATTTGCCCAGTGTTCCCAGGTATCTGAATTGAGAGCAGCTGTTCTGCATCTCACTATATTACATGGTTGATAGAATCATAATCTAGCCCTAAACCCAACCACCCATCCAATTTGAGTGTCTGCTATTCCCCACTACAAATTTACTGTTCTAGTAAGATAAATCTGCTCACAATCGTTTACATATGTCACCCTCATTCTAGCTCCATGTCCTTGACTAGAATGAACTCTCTAAATCTCAGCCATCCTTCAAAGATGCAAAAATATTTGCCATTTATTTTAAACCACAGGGGGTATGTTCCTTTGTCTTTCCCCAAAAAACAGACACCTGGATCTACACTGCCTTGTGCTTCTTTCCAAATATTAAATATATTCCTGTTCTCCCAACAAGGACTTCCTTAAGGAAACAGACTAGTACTTTAAAACTTATCTCCTCCACAGTGAGGAGGTGTTCCCTTGGAGTAAAGCATTATTTGCTGGGGCTTCTCCTTTTATTCATCTTTCTAATGGCTGTGATATACCAAAGCAGAGTAGGACTGAAGTCAGTCAAGATGGCAAATCGTTATTCACCAGATTGTGCCTGATGAGTTCTTTAGCAAATTCAAAGGATGAAGAAGCATTGTCCATCAAGCTTTTGAGTTCTGCCTGAAATTTAAAAAAGAAAGGCTTATGAAAATGACAAGTGTATAGTTCTTATACCACATATTGACACAATGGTTTATAATTTACAAAGAATTTAACAAGCTATTTCATTTGATCCTCATGACTCTAGGTCAATGTAATTATTATTATCCACATTTTCAAATGAGGGCAATAATAAATGAAAACAATGAGGCTTATAAAAGTTAAGTGATTTGGGCTGGGCACAGTGGCTCATGCCTGTAATCCCAGCACTTTGGGAGGCCAAGGGGGCGGATCACAAGGTCAAGAGATCGAGACTATCCTGGTCAACATGGTAAAACCCCCATCTCTACTAAAAATACAAAAAAATTAGCTGGGTGTGGTGGCACACGCCTGTAGTCCCAGCTACTAAGGAGGCTGAGGCAGGAAAATCACTTGAACCTGGGAGGCGGAGGTTGCAGTGAGCCAAGACTGTGCCACTGCACTCCAGCCTGGTGACAGAGCGAGACTGTCTCAAAAAAAAAAAAAAAAGTTAAGTGACTTGAAACTTATACTAAGCAGCAAGTTTGAAAACTGGGATACTCACGTCTGAAGACTCGTAGAGTTAGTTTTTTCTTTCAGTGTCAAAGGTGATGAAGGAGCTAAGCCTTAAACAACTAAGGCTGATTCTTTAATCTGAAAGGAGATTTTAAGAAATCCTCCTTTCATCCCTTTTCTATTTCTATTAGTGGGTTGTTAAGCTTTTCTGGATAAAAATAATTAAATTCTTGATTGTTCTTCACTAACTATCACAAACTCGTTCTGCCTGATCTCATAATTGGGAATGCATGTCTGCTCAGCAATTTTTCTATCACTCTTCTCTCGTCCACAGTACAGTTCCAAAGTTTTGGGTAATATTAGGTTACATCAGCAGTTTTCAAGCTTTTTGGTCTCAAGATCCCTTTTATACTCTATAAATGATCTCTTTTTTTTTTTTTTTTTTTTTTTTTGAGACGGAGTCTTGCTCTGTCGCCCAGGCTGGAGTGCAGTGGCCAGATCTCAGCTCACTGCAAGCTCCGCCTCCCGGGTTCCCGCCATTCTCCTGCCTCAGCCTCCCGAGTAGCTGGGACCACAGGCGCCGCCACCTCGCCCGGCTAATTTTTTGTGTTTTTAGTAGAGACGGGGTTTCGCCGTGTTAGCCAGGATGGTCTCGATCTCCTGACCTTGTGATCCGCCCGTCTCGGCCTCCCAAAGTGCTGGGATTACAGGCTTGAGCCACCGCGCCCGGCCAATGATCTCAAAGAATTTTTGTTTATGTGGCAAATAGCCCTCAATACTTATCATATTAGAAATTAAAACAGAAAAATTTAAGTATTCAATTCATCGAAAATGGTAGTAATAATATGCCTTAAAATATGTCGGAATTAACATTTGGTCTCAATTTCAGAGCAACTTGTCATTTCTGAAAATAAAAACAATCAAATTTTTTTAAAAGTTTAAAAATAGGCCAGCCGCGGTGGCTCAGGCCTGTAATCCCAGCACTTTGGGAGGCCGAGACGGGCGGATCACAAGGTCAGGAGATCGAGACCATCCTGGCTAACATGGTGAAACCCCGTCTCTACTAAAAATACAAAAAATTAGCTGGGCGTGGTGGCGGGCACCTGTAGTCCCAGCTACTCGGAGGCTGAGGCAGGAGAATGGCGTGAAGGTGGAGCTTGCAGTGAGCCGAGATCGCGCCACTGCACTCCAGCCTGGGTGACAGAGCAAGACTACGTCTCAAAAAACAAAAAAAAAAGTTTAAAAATAACAATAATAAACCCCACTACAAATTGACTTACATATTTTTTTACTTTAAAAAACTGTATTTATCAAATCAAAAATTTAGTGAGAACAGTGTTATTGTTTTACATTTTTTGCAAATCTCTTTAATGTCTGGCTTAACAGAGGATAGATGGATTGTAATATCTGTATCTGCATTCGATCTATTTTGAGTCCATATTGTGCCAGGTGACAAGGACAAAAAAGAAAGCCCAATACCAGTACAAGGTGGGAAGTCTAGTGAAAGACCCTTCCCACAATCAGCAGGAACTACTAAAGAGCTACATGGCAAAGGAAGGATAAAATGGAATTTTCTATGAACTTTTTGGGGACACCTTGAACATAAATTAATAAAATAAAAAAAAGTTGTATAATAGGATTAAAAACAAAAGTTGGTTTTTGAAAAGACTAAAAAAATGTGAAAATGTAAACGAAATTATCAAATTTTTAGAAAAATACAACTTACCAAAAATAACAGAAGAAGAAATAGAAAACATGCATAGTCTTATAACGACTAAAGGAACTGAATTAGGTAATTTAAAATCTTCCAAACCTAGACAGTTTTATCAATAAGTTCTACCAAACATTTAAGAAAAAGCCAATGTTATACGAACTCTTCCAGAAAGTAGAAACATATGGTACCTGCTTCAATTAATTCATTTTCCTTTGAGATAACCTTTGCACCAAATCCTGACAAGAACTATACCAAAAAAGCAAATTATAAACCAATCAAACCAATATGTATTGATGCAACAAATTAAATAATAGCTATCTAATATGTGATATGTAAAGAGAAGAATAAACCATGATGAAGCTGGGTTTATTCTGGTATAAAGTTGATTTTTAAAATTTTTTATTTTTTTGAGACAGGGTCTCACTCTGCTGCCCAGGCTGGAGTTCAGTGGTGCCATCTTGACTCACTGCAACCCCTGTCCCCCAGGCTCAAGTGATCCTCCCACCTCAGCCTCCCAAGTGTCTGGGACCACAGCTACACACCACCACACCAGGGTAATTTTTCTATTTTTAGTAGAGATGGGATTTCACCGTGTTGTCTAGGCTGGTCTCAAACTCCTGACCTCAAATGATCCCCCCACCTCAGCCTCCCAAAGTGGTGGGATTACAGATGTGAGCCACCACGTTCAGCCTAAAGTTGATTTAACAATAGAAAATACTTCAAATAATTTGCCACAAGAATAAAGGAAAATATGATCGTTTCAATAGACAAAGAATACACGATGTTATACTTCAACATCTGATCCTTATGAAACCTCTTAGCAAACTAACACTGGAAGGGAATTTCCTTAATCTGATAAAGGATATCTTTTTAAATCTACATTAAACATCATGTTTAATGATGAAATATCATTTCTTAATGATGAAATATCATCAAAAACTTTCGTTTTGAGACAAAAAACCTTACAAGTGTGTGTGTGTATATATATGTATATGTATTTTTTTTTTTTAGATGGTATTTAGCTGTGTTGCCCAGGCTGGAGTGCAGTGGTGCAATCTTGGGTCACTGCAACCTCCGCCTCCCGGATTCAAGCGATTCTCCTGCTTCAGCCTCCCAAGTAGCTGAGATTACAGGTGCATGCCACCACGCTCGGCTAATTTTTGTATTTTTAGTAGAGACGGGGTTTCACTGTGTTGACCAGGCTGGTCTTGAACTCCTGCCTGCATGATCTGCCTGCCTTGGCCTCCCAAAGTGCTGGGATTATAAGTGTGAGCCACTGCACCCAGCTACAACAATATTTCAAATATTCAACAATGTTCCAGAGGCCCTAGTCGTGCAATAAGAGAGAAATAAAATTATAAGAATTAGAAAGGAAGAAACAAAATAATGATATGATTATATATATACATATATATAAAATACAAATGGATTTACAGGTAAATTATTAGGATTAATAAGAGATTTCTCAAAAGATGACATGCTAATGACCAACAGGTATATGAAAAAATGTTCAGCACTACTAATCATCAAGGAAATGCAAATAAAAACCACAATGTGATATCATCTCATTCCAGTTAGAATGGCTATTATCAAAAACACAAAAGATTACAAGAGTTGGCAAGGATGTCGAGAAAAGGGAACCCTTGTGCACTGTTGGTGGGAATGTGAATTAGTAGTGTAGCCATTATGACAAACAGCATGTA
Organism: Macaca nemestrina; assembly: GCF_043159975.1. Classification (NCBI taxonomy): domain Eukaryota; kingdom Metazoa; phylum Chordata; class Mammalia; order Primates; family Cercopithecidae; genus Macaca; species Macaca nemestrina. The sequence goes on from NC_092128.1 coordinate 19,843,764, forward strand.
GATTCCTCAAAAAATTAAAAATAGAATTACCATACGATCCAGCAATCCTACTACTGGATATCTATCCAAAGGAAATGAAATCAGTATGTCAAAGAGGTATCTGCACTCCCATGTTCATTGCAGCGTTATTCACAGTAGTCAAGATATGGAAGTAATCTAAGTGCTATCAACAGACAAATGAATAAAGAAAATGTGGTAAATAAACAATGAAACTATTCAGCCTTAAAAAAGAAGGCAATTCCATCATTTGCAACAACATGAATGAACCTGAAGGACATTAGTTAAGTGAAATAAGCCAGACACAGAAAGACAACCACCACATGATGTCACTTGTATGTGGAATCTAAAAAAGTTGAACTCACAGAAGCAGAAAGTAGAAGAGTAGTAACCAGGGCCTGGAGCCAGGAGGGTGAAGATTGGGAAGATGTTGGTCAAAGGATACATTATTTCAGATGGAGGGGAGGAATAAGTTCAATGAATCTATTGTACAACATAGTATACATTATATACAACATAATGTACAACACTATTGCACAACAATGACTTCTAGTTAATGACAATGTATTATATATTTAAAAATTGCTAAGAGAGTAGACTTGAAGTGTTCTCACCACAAAAAAAAATGTGGGTAATACATATGTTAATTAGCTTGATGTGACCATTCTACAATGTATACATATTTCAAAACAACATGCTGTACACCATACATATATACAATTTTTGTTGCTTTAAAAAATTGTTTAATGTAACTTAAAACAAGATAATCTAGCAAGATCTCTTAAGTTGACCTCTTAAATTGATCCAAAGTCAATTTTTTTAAAAAGTTTTATTTTATTTTATGTGAACAGAGTCTCACTCTGTCACCCAGGCTGCAGTGCACTCCAGTGCAACCTCCATCTCCTGGGTTCAAGCAATTCTCCTGCCTCAGCCTCCCAAGTAGCTGGGATTACAGGCGTGCACCATCATGCTCAGCTAATTTTTGTATTTTTAATAGAGACAGGGTTTGACCATGTCGGCCAGGTTGGTCTCAAACTCCTGACCTCAAATGATCCACCAGCCTCAGCCTCCCAAAGTGCTGGGATTACAGGCATAAGCTACCACACCCAGCCGATCTTAGGTCAGTTAAAAAAATCTACTGTAGAACTTACTCTTTCCCAGCTGGAACCATGAAAAGTGTCAAAGAAAAAAAAAAAAAGGGTTCCAGCTGTGCCAGAACTCCTTAAGGAAAAGCATGGCAAAGGAATTTCATAGAGTTGAAGATTAAGAACCTGACAAAGACGTTTTTCCAAAAGAGACTTCAAAAGGAAAGAAGGTGGCCAGGTGCAGTGGCTCACACCTGTAATCCTAGCACTTCGGGAAGCCAAGGTGGGTGGATCACTTGAGGTCAGGAGTTCAAGACCAGCCTGGCCAAAGTGGTGAAACCCATCTCTACTAAAAATCAAAAATTAGTCAGGCATGGTGGTGGATATCTGTAATCCCAGTTACTCGGGAGGCTGAGGCAGGAGAATAGCTTTAACCCAGGAGACAGAGATTGTAGTGAGCCAAGATCACACCATTGTACTCCAGCCTGGATGACAGAGCTAGACTCTTTCTCAAAAAAAAAAAAAAGGCAAGAAGGAGGCTTTTATATGAAACAGTTAAGCACTACCACAAGAAATACAGGCAGATGTACAGACCTGAGACTCCAGTGGCTAGGATGGTAAGAAAAGCTGGTAACTTCTACATACCTGTAGAACCTAAATTGGCATTTCTCATCAGAATCAGAGGTATCAATGGTGTGGGCCCAACGGTCTGAAGCCTTCCCTTTGCCAAATCTTCAGTGGCACCTTTGTTAAACTCAAGAAGGCTTTAGTTAACATGATAAGGACCGTAAAAGCATATATTACATGGGAGTATCCAAACCTGAGGTCAGTAAATGAACTGATCTACAAGCATGGTTATGGTAAAATCAGTAAGAAGCAAATTGCCTTCACAAACAACACTTTGATTGCTTGATCTCTCAGTAAATATGTCATCATCTGCATGCAAGATCAGATTCATGAGATCTATACTGTTGGAAAACACTTCAAAGAAACAAACAACTTCCTGTGGCCCTTCAAATGATCTCCATGAGGTGAAATGATGAGAAATACCACCCACTTGGTAGAAGGTGGAGATGCTGGCAACAGGGAAGACTAGATAAACAGGCATATCAGAAGGATGAACTAAGGTAACCACTGTGATTATTTTTGTAATTGGTCAGTTAATAAACAGTGACTGGTTTCAAACTGAAAAAAAATCTATTGTAGTTCTACACATCACTACAAAAAGTCAAAAAATGAAATTTTAAAATAAGATACCACTTACAATAACATACAAAATACCAAGTTCCTAGAAGCAAATCTAACAAAACATGTAAAAAGACCAATACAAAGGCCAAGCACAGTGGCTTACGCCTATAATCTCAGTGCTTTGGGAAGCCAAGGCAGGCAGATCACTTGAGCCCAGGAGTTCAAGACCAACCTTAGCAATGTAGTGAGACCTGTCTCTATGTAAACATTTTTAAAAATTAGTTGGGCACAGTTGCACACACCTGTAGCCCCAGCTACTTGGGAGGCTGAGGCACAAAGATCACTCAAACCTGGAAGGCAGAGGTTATTGTAAGCCATGATCCAGCCACTGCACTCCATCTAGCCTGGGTGACACAGCCAGAGCTTGTCTCAAAAAAAAAAAAAGAAAAAAGAAAAAAAAAAAAAAAAAAGACCAATACAAATAAAAAAAAAAAAGCACAAAACCTGACTGAAAGAAATTAAAGATCTGGCCGGGCGCAGTGGCTCACGCCTGTAATCCCAGCACTTTTGGAGGCCCAGGCGGGTGGATCACCAGCGGTCAGGAATTCAAGACCAGCCTGGCCAACATGGTAAAGCCCCGTCTCTACTAAAAATACAAAAGATTAGCTGGGTGTGGTGGTGGACGCCTGTAATCCCAGCTACTTGGGAGGCTGAGGCAGGAGAATCGCCTGAACCTAGGAGGTGGAGGTTGTAGTCAGCCAAGATCATGCCACAGCACTCCAGCCTAGGCAATAAGAGCAAAACTTCGTCTCAAAAAAAAAAATGAAATTAAAGATCTAAATAAATGGAGAAAGATACTATATTCATGAATTTAAAGACTTAATATAAAACTATTAATTATCTCCCAACTCATCCATGGATTCAAAGCAACACAATTAAAATCCCGACAGGTTTGTTTCTGTTTGGATTTGGCAGGCTTGTTTTACAATTCATACTGAAAGATAAAGAGCCAAGAATAACCAAGACCCCCTTGAAGACTAAGCATGGCAAAACTTGCTAGACCCACTACATGTGATACTTTTTTTTTTGAGACAGAGTCTCACTCTGTCGCCTGGCTGTAGTGCAGTGGCTCGATCTCGGCTTACTGCAACTTCTGCCGCCCACCCAGGTTCAAGTGATTCTCCTGCCTCAGCCTCCCGAGCAGCTGGGATTACAGGCACCTGCCACCACACCCAGCTAAATTTTTTTGTAGTTTTAGTAGAGAAGCGGTTTCATCTTGTTGGCCATGCTGTTCTCAAACTCCTGACCTCGTGATCCGCCCGCCTCAGCCTCCCAAAGTGCTGGGATTACAGGTGTGAGCCACCGTGCCTGGCCTACATGTGAAACTTGATTACAAATCTGTAGTGATTAAGGCCGTATGGTAATGAGAGCAAGGATACACAAATGGATCAACATAATACAGAGTTCAGAAGCAGACATATCTAAACACTGGAATTATTTTCCAAAGGTGGCAGAATAGTAGGAAAAGACTGATCTTTTCAATAAATGGTCTGAAACAATGAGTTATTCTTATGAAAAAAAATAAAATTTGACCTCTGCCTCACAGTCTACACAAAAATCAATTCCATGTAGAATATGGACTTACGTATAAAAGAAAATTAGGAAATAAACAACATACCCTAAATAACAAATGGGCCAACAAACCAAAAATAAAATTAGAAAATACTTTGAGATAAATGAAAGATACAATATAACAAAACTTATGGGATGCAGTTAAAGCAGTGCTTAGAGGAAATTTTATAGTTGTAAATGCCTATATTTAAAAAAGAAAATAAGAAAGACCACAAATTAATAACCTAATTGTAAAAAAAAGAGAAAACTAAACATAAAGCATACAGAGGAAGGGAAAAAATAAAGATTAGAGCAGAAATCAATTAAATAGACAAGAGAATGGAGAAAATCAATGAAACCAAAACCTGGTTCCTTGAAAAGATTAAGAAAACTTTTAGCTAGATTGACCAAGAAAAAAACAATAAACTCAATTTACTAGAATCAGAAATGAAAGAAGGAACAATACTACTGACCTTAGAGAAATAAAAAGGATTACAGAAGAATACTATGAACAAGTATAGGCCAATATATTAGATAATTGAAGTGAAAGGGATAAATTCCTAGAAAGACATAAACTATCAGAACTGACTCAAGAAGAAATACTATTAATAGACCTACAACATGGATCGATGTGCACAGACTGACTTAATGTCATTAAGGTAGTATTAAGCCCCAAACTGATCTTTAGAGTCAATGCAATCCCTAAAGAAAGAAATTAGATTAATAATTTTAAAACTGCACTGAAATAAAAAGCCCAGGCCCAGATGGCTTCACTGCTTAATTATACCACTTAAAGAAGAGTTAATACCAATTCTTCACAAACTCTTCCAAAACACAGAAGACGGAACTTTTCCCCTTATACTATGTGGCTAGTATTACCCCAATACCATAACCAAAAAAAAAAAAAAAAAAAAAAAATTACAAGAGAAGAAAATGATCAATATCTTTTTTGAATATGGACACAAAATCCTCCAAAAAGTTCTTAGCAAATGGAATCCTGTAATACATTAAAAAGATTATTCACGATGACCAAGTGAGATTTATTCCAGGAATACAAGGGCGGTTTTTTTTTTTTTTTTTTTTTTTTTTTTTTGAGACGGAGTCTCGCTGTGTCTCCCAGGCTGGGGTGCAGTGGCGTGATCTCGGCTCACTGCAAGCTCCGCCTCCCGGGTTCACGCCATTCTCCCGCCTCAGCCTCCCAAGTAGCTGAGACTACAGGCGCCCACCACCACGCCCGGCTAGTTTTTTGTATTTTTAGTAGAGACGGGGTTTCACCATGTTAGCCAGGATAGTCTCGATCTCCTGACCTCGTGATCCACCCGCCTCGGCCTCCCAAAGTGCTGGGATTACAGGCTTGAGCCACCGCGCCCGGCCTTACAAGGGCGGTTTAACATTCAAAAATCAATTAATATAATATACCATATCAATAGAATAAAAACCAAAAACTAAATGATCATCTCAATAGCTACAGAAAAAGCAGTTCCATTTAACATCCTTTCATGATAAAAACATTTGGAAGTTCCCCCACTTGAGAAAGAACATTTACAAAAAACCCACAACTAACATCATACTTAACAGTGAAATACTGGATGATTTCCACCTATGATCAGGAACAAGACAAGGATATCTGCTCTCAGCACTTCTATTCAACATTGTACTGAAGGTTCTTGTCAGGCCTCTGAGCCCAAGCCAAGCCATCGCATCCCCTGTGACTTGCACATCCGCCCAGATGGCCTGAAGTAACTGAAGAATCACAAAAGAAGTGAAAATGCCCTGCCCCGCCTTAACCGATGACATTCCACCACAAAAGAAGTGAAAATGGCCGGTCCTTGCCTTAAGTGATGACATTACCTAGTGACCTTTTCTGGGCTCATCCTGGCTCAAAAACCTCCCCCACTGAGCACCTTGTGACTCCCACTCCTGCCCGCCAGAGAACAACCCCCCCTTTGACTGTAATATTCCTTTACTTACCCAAATCCTATAAAACGGTCCCACCCTTATCTCCCTTCGCTGACTCTTTTCGGACTCAGCCCACCTGCACCCAGGTGATTAAAAAGCTTTATTGCTCACACAAAGCCTGTTTGGTGGTCTCTTCACACGGATGCGCATGACAGTTCTAGCCAGGGCAATTAGACAAGAAAAAGAAAGAAGGGGCATCCAGACTGGAAAGGTAGTAGTAAAACTATCCTGATTCACAAATTAATCTTATATATGGAAAATCCTCCTGAAAATCTTCAAGAAAGCTAATAAATGAGTTCAGCAAGGTTTCAGGATACACTCAATACAAAAATCAGTAGTACTTCTATTCTCTTGCAATGAACAATTCAAAAATGAAATTAAGGCAACAAGTTAATTTACAATAGCATCAAAAATAATAAAATAGTAATAAATTTAACAAAAGAAATGGAAAACTTGCCCCATAAAAACCACCAAATATTGTTGAAAGAAATTTAAAAACACCTAAATAAATGGAAAAATATTCCATGTGAATGGATTTAAAGACTTAACGTTATTAAGAGAGCATTAATCCCCAAACTGATCTTTAATGCAATCCCTATCAGAATCCAATCTAGGTTCTCTGTTGGAATTGATAAGCTGATTCTAAAATTCATATTGAATTGTAAGAGATCAGAGTAACCAAAACAAGCTTGGAAAACAAGCAACAAATTAGGAGGCCTCATACTTCCTGATTTCAAAACTTGTTACAAGTAAGGAAGATAGTGTAGTATTAATGTAAGGATAGACATATAGACCAACGGAAGAGAACTGAGTCCAGAAGAAATGAATCCATTTGTCTATGGTAAACTGATTTTCAACAAGGGTGCCAAGACCATTCAAAGGATGAAAGAATAGTCTCTTCAACAAATGGTGCTGAAATAATTGGATATTCACATGCAAAAGAATCAAGTTGGACTTTTGCCTCATGACATTTACAAATGTTAATTCAAAATGGATCAGAGACCTAAAAGCTAAGATTATAAAACTCTTAGTGGAAAAACCAGGGGGAAATCTTCATGGCCCGGGACTTGGCAATGGAATCTTAGATATAACACCGAAAGCATAAGAAACAAAAGGCAAAAAAAAAAAAAAAAAAAAAAAAAGAGATAACTTTGACTTCATCAAAATTAAAAACTTTTGTACTTCAAAAAAAAAACACTATTAAGAAAATGAGCCGGGCGTGGTGGCTCACGCCTGTAATCCCAGCACTTTGGGAGGCCGAGTCAGGTAGATCACCAGGTCAGGAGATTGAGATCATCCTGGCTAACACGGTGAAACCCCGTCTCTACTAAAAATACAAAAAAAATTAGCCGGGCGAGGTGGCGGGCGCCTGTAGTCCCAGGTACTCGGGAGGCTGAGGCAGGAGAATGGCATGAACCTAGGAGGCAGAGCTTGCAGTGAGCCGAGATGGCGCCACTGCACTCCAGCCTGGGCAACAGTGCGAGACTCTATCTCAAAAAAAAAAAAGAAAGAAAAGAAAAGAAAATGAAGAGACAATCTTCTACAGGATAGGAGAAAATATTTGCAATTCATGTATCTGATAAGGGACTGTACCTAGAATATATAAAGAACACGTGAAACTCAATAACAAAAAGACAAATAACTTATTTCAAAAATGGGCAAAGAATAAAACATTTCTACAAAAAAGATAAGCAAATGGCCGACAGGCACATGAAACAATGCTCAACATCATTAGTCATCAGGGAAATGCAAATAGAAACCACAAGATTCCACTTCACACCACTAGAATGGATGGCTAGAGTCAAAAAGTCAGATGATAACAACTGTTGGCAAGAACGCAAAGAAATCAAAATGTTTATAAACTGCTGGTGGGAATGTAAAACGGTGCGGTTACTTTAGAACACTCTGGCAGTTCCCCAGACAATTAAATATAGAGTTACCATATGACCCAGCGATTCCACTCCTAGGTATAAACCCGAGAGGGCTGAAAACATACATACAAACAAAAACTTACACAAAAAGTATAATGTTTATAGAAGCAGCATTTATAATAGGCAAAAGTTGGAAATAATACAAGTATCTATCAACTGATGAATGGAAAAAACTAAAAAAGGTATATTCATAAAACAAAATATTATTTGGTCATAAAAATGAATAAAATACTAATACATGCTACAACATGATGAACCTTGTAAACATTATGCTAAGTAAAAGGTGCCGATCATAAAGACCAAATATTATATGATTCCATATATATATGAAATATCCACAGCAGGCAAATACATAAAGACAAAGCACATTAGTGGTTGCTTAGGGCTGGGGGAATGGGGCAACAGGGGTTGATAGTTGAAGGGTATGACTTTTTTTTTTTGAGACGGAGTATCAGTCACCCAGGTTGGAGTACAGTGGCACAATCTCAGCTTACCGCAACCTCTGCCTCCCAGATTCAAGTGATTCTCGTGTCTCAATTTCCTGAGTAGCTGGGATTACAGGTGTGCGCCACCACGCCCAGATAACTTTTGTAATTTTTAGTAGAGATAGGGTTTCACCATGTTGGCTAGGTTGGTCTCGAACTCCTGACCTTGTGATCCACCTGCCTCGGACTCCCGAAATGCCAGGATTACAGGTGTGAGCCACCGCGCTCAGCCATTTCTTTTATTTTTTTGGAGATGGAGTCTTGCTCTGTTGCCCAGGCTGGAGTGCAATGGTGCAATCTCAGCTCATTGCAACCTCCGCCTCCCGGGTTTAAGCAATTCTCCTATCTCAGCCTCCCAAGTAGCTGGGACTACAGGCACACGTGGCCACGCCCAGCTAAGCTAATTTTTTGTATTTTAGTAGAGTCGGGGTTTCGTTGTGTTGCCCAGGCTGGTCTTGAACTCCTGAGCTCGGGCAATCTGCCCGCCTTGGCCTCCCAAAGTGCTAGGATTACAGGCATGAGCCATGGTGCCTGGCCAACATTTCTTTTCGAGATAATGAAATGTCCTAAAATCGACTGTGGTGATGGTTGCACTTAAGCTGTGACTATACTAAAAAACCAATTGTACACTTTAAAAGGGTGAATTATATGATATGTTAATTATATCTCAATAAAGCCATATAAAAATAAAACTATAAATTGAAGATGTAGGTCATCATATCTACGTTAGAATGAAAGTGACCTTTCCAAAAACATGACACCAATGTTAGAAACCATGTAAGAAATATTTCACGTGAAACGTATCCTTTATGTTCTGTTCTATTTAACATACATATTAGGGTTTGTCTTTTCTAATTTACTAATCTTTGTCTTTTAATTGGAGAACTTAATCCTTTAAAATATATTGTAATTACAGAAAATTTGTGCTTACAAAGTAAAATAGGCTATTAGAAGATAATATCAGAATTGATTGGGCACAGTTGCTCATGCCTATAATTCCAGAGCTTTGTGTGCTCAAGGTAGAAGGATTAGTTGAGGCCAGAAGTTTGAGACCAGCCTGGGCAACATAACAAGACCCCATCTCTACAGAAAATTTTAAAATTGGCCAGGCATGGTGGTGCATGTCTGTAGTCCCAGCTACTTGGGAGGCTGAGGCAAAAGGATCACTTGAGCCCAAGAGTTTGAGGCTGCAATGAGCTATGACTGTGCTACCGCACAGCCTTGGTGACACAGTGAGACACTGTCTCTAAATAAATAAATAGATACATTTTTTAAAAAGATGGTATCAGAAAATATAATCTTGAGCTAGGAAATGCTTTCTTTTTTCTTTTCTTTTTTCTTTTCTTTTCTTGCTCTTGTTGCCCAGGCTGGAGTGCAGTGGCGCAATCTTGGCTTACTGCAATCCCTGCCTCCTGGGTTCAAGCAATTCTCCTGCCTCAGCCTCCCAAGTAGCTGGGATTACAGGCATGTGTCACTATGCCCAGCTAATTTTGTATTTTTAGTAGAGATGGGGTTGCATCATGTTGGTCAGGCTGGTCTCGAATTCCTGACCTCAGGTGATCCACCCACCTTGGCCTCCCAAGGTGCTGGGATTACTGGTGTGAGCCACTGTGCCTGACCGGAAATGGTTTCTTAAACAAGATACAGAAAGCACTAAACATAAAGAAAAAGATCAATGTGACTATGTTTCATTCTATAAAATCTTTAATAATTACAAACATTTACTGAGAGTTTACTATGTGTATCAAGTTAAGGACTTTACATACCTCATACCATTTAATCTTCACAAGAACCTATGATGAGTCAATACTATTATTTTCCCTGTTTCACAGATGATGCTTAAGGAGGTTAAGTATTTCACCTGAAGTCACATAGCAACTATGCCAGGGTTGAAATTTGGGTCTATCTGATTCCAAGTCCAAACTCATAATCACTACCCTAGAGGCCATGCCAGTTTTGGGGGAAAAGTTCTTCAACTCTTCAGTCTCTAAAACCAGCAGCTTTCTCCTCTTTTATTTTATTTTTTTAAACCAGTATCTTACATTCAATGTTTCCATTTTTTCATCATCTACTTGCCATCCCTTCTGCCATACCCTTTATGAGAATTCCCAATCTGGGTTGTTACTCACTCACTCCTGATCTCCTTGCAACCTAGCTTCAAGCTCCAGTAATAATGATATCCTAATCAGATAAGGAAATGTAGGAAACTCTAATTAAAATGGCCTTTTCTCAGTCTTCATTTCTACTGACCTTTTGTACCTCCTCCTTCTTTAAATGTGATTCTCCTTAATTTGTCAGTCATACTTTTAATTTCTCATTCAACAAATAAGTAGTTGGCATCAACTTTGTGCAAGCATTGTGCCCAGTCCTGGGAAACAAATGTCAAAAGACACAGTCTCAACCATCAATGAGCTTGTTTAGATTGAAGATAATTAGGCAACTGACAAATAATAAGCAGAATGGAGACATTTTGTGTGTGTGTATTGCAGTATATTTTAGTGGTTAAGTCTATGTTGGAGTCAGATAGACAAAAGTTTGAGATCTGAATTTGCCACTTGTTATGTTAGTCGCGTAAGCATGAACAAGTTACTCAAAGTACTTTAAGAATTAAGTCAATCATTATAAATTATTTCCTGTTTACTTTAGAAAAGCAGGATGCTATTGGTGTTTGTGAGAGACTAAACAATGTAATATAGACCCCGTTATGCAAGTTAGAAGAATGCCTGAATTTAAATAGTTTATTAAAATTATAATAATTAAACGCAAACTCTATTTTATTGCTACCAAAAAAAGTTCTTCAGGTACATTTAACATAGCCTTCTACTGCTGGACTACATTATAAAATCAATATATAAATTACATTGACACAATGTCAAAGGAAAAAGCTTGCCTTTTGAGGTTAGAAGTACACTCTGATGTCCTAACTTGGATAATTCTAGGTGTATCCTATAGATAGGATATTGAGTAACCATACTAGACTATGGAAAAGAGATACACAGACAAACTGTAAACATTTAATAAATTGGACCATACACCAAAATTGGTAAATTTCCCCAAGACTGACTCTTGCTCTGTTGCCCAGGCTGGAGTGCAGTGGTGCAATCTCGGCTCATTGCAACCTCCTTCTCCCAGGTTCAAGCGATCCTCTAGAAAGGCAAGAATGTATTTCATTTATTTGTTCTTACTAATGGGTGAAAACTCTAAAGATACCAGATTGCAAATCCAGTCTATTACTAAACTGCTGATGCTGGAAACAAGCCAATTAGGCAGACTTGGGGGACTCTTTAGTTGAAATGACCATTATCCCAAAAATGTATTTTATTTAATATATTTGTATATACTATGTGCTCAAGTGTATAATAAGCAATTCAATTTGGAGGGCAAGGGTAGGATTTTTAAAGTTTGACACATGCAGAAATTTTACACTTAAATTTTGGTGTCTTCTGACATCAACTAAAGTAATAACCATGTTAAATTATCTATTTATATTCATATATTTATATATAGATATAGTGTAGAACATATTATCTATTCTATATCTATGTATGTATCTACCTATATCGATATATCGTATATGTATATATGTGTATATGTTAAATAAAATTATGTTATTAAAATGTTAGTAAAGTTACATGTTATTTAAAACATGTTAAATGAAATAAGAGGAGGTAACAACCTATGGCCTCCTGTGTTTTCTCGGTTTCCTATAAAATGAGAACTACAATAGCCTCTCGTCAGGGAAATTAAATAATAGATTTAAAGTGTTCCGCATGGTACCTATAAGTTAGCTAATTTCTAAGTATTTATAAAATGTCCACCATTTTTGCCTCTTGGGCTAACCTTAAAAAAGAAGTTGACGTGTACCAAGCAGAGAAAGAAGGAAGTCATTCCAGGAGGGAGAATGCTGCACACGAAGCTATGGTGGTAAGAGAATATGGCCTGTGGAACAAATTCAGTGGTTGAACTGAAGATAATAAGACTGACTAAAAGCAGGAACACTATTTAAAGGGCCAAAATAAGAGGTGAGAAACTCCTGGATTAGAATAGTAGCCAAGGAGAAGAAGGGATAGATAAAAGAGCTATCTAGGATGTATAGCTGATAGGAACTAAGGGATGATTACATGGAGATGAAGAAGAGAGCAACAGATATGCCAGGTTTCTAACGTGGTTTACTGGATGTATGTTGGTGACATTCAATCGCAGAGCCACACACATATTTTAGAGGAAGAAGCTGAAGCATTTGTTTTTTGTTTTTTGGTTTTTTTTTGAGACAGAGTCTCACTCTGTCACCTAGGCTGGAGTGCAGTGGCTCAATCTCAGCTTGCTGCAACTTCTGCCCACCTCCCACCCCCCGAGTAGCTGGGATTACAGGCATGCGCCACCACACCCGGCTATTTTTTGTATTTTTAGTAGAGATGGGGCCATGTTGGCTAGGCTGGTCTCAAACTCCTGGCCTCAAGTGATCTGCCTGCCTCGGCCTCCCAAAGTGCTGAGATTACAGGCATGAGGCACAATGCCCGGCCAGAAGCATTTGGTTTTAAACATAAACATTTGGTTTTAAATGTAAGGCATCTCGGTAAAATCATCTACAATTTAATGGACATAACACAGAGAATTCAGAAGTCAACATTCTTTTTAGAGTACCTGATAAACATATAATTATGTTCTTATAGAATCACACTGGCAATGACAAAGGGATATTAATCAAGACTTAAAGATAGCAGAGTTTCATGAATAACTTGGAAAGTATAAAGTAATTCAAATTGGAATGAAGTACATTAAAAACACACTTTCATCAATACCTCAGCTGCTCTGCCGTTGTAAAGGCGAAAATGATTACAGGCTTTAAGATTGAGTGCGATGGTACTATCAGGAATTTGCTGAAGGTAAACAGCCAAAACTTCTTGAGACACATCATAGTAATCCAACTTATAGTAGCAGAGGGCCACGTAAACATTGAGGGCAAGGTATTCCCTATTAGATGAAATAATTAGGGTTAACCATTTAAGTCTACTTCACAGAAATGTCAAATTACAAAGCTCAAATAGACAAGGCAAAGAGGACAGTTCATGAATCTGCCTTAGGAAGAAAGAGGGTAAGATATAATCAGTATAATTATTTTCTTTTTGCATTGCAATATTTGGGTGTTTCGATATAAGTAGAGTGAAGGATGACAACTAGAGAAGAAAGGGAAAGTTCATGCTGTTCATATTGAAAAACTAATATATGTGATAATTGAACATAAACACAAGTACACTCCACACAGAAGACCAACAGACAAGACACGTAGGCTTGATGGCTCGAAATGGAAGCAGGTAGGAGGTAATGCAAAAGAGGATGGAAGGAAGGGGGATGAGATATTTTTGGGAAGGGAGAGAGAGGCCAAGTGTTTAGTGATAAAGTTGGAATGTAAATTCTTTTTTTTTTTTTTTTTTTTTTTTTTTTTGAGACGGAGTCTCGCTCTGTCACCCAGGCTGGAGTGCTGTGGCCGGATCTCAGCTCACTGCAAGCTCCGCCTCCCGGGTTCCCGCCATTCTCCTGCCTCAGCCTCCCGAGTAGCCGGGACTACAGGCACCCGCCACCTCGCCCGGCTAGTTTTTTTTTTTGTATTTTTTAGTACAGACGGGGTTTCACCGTGTTAGCCAGGATGGTCTCGATCTCCTGACCTCGTGATCCGCCCGTCTCGGCCTCCCAAAGTGCTGGGATTACAGGCTTGAGCCACCGCGCCCGGCATGGAATGTAAATTCTTAAGAATGGTTTGGGGCCGGGCGCGGTGGCTCAAGCCTGTAATCCCAGCACTTTGGGAGGCCGAGACGGGCGGATCACGAGGTCAGGAGATCGAGACCATCCTGGCTAACACGGTGAAACCCCGTCTCCACTAAAAAATACAAAAAAAAAAAACTAGCCGGGCGAGGTGGCGGGCGCCTGTAGTCCCGGCTACTCGGGAGGCTGAGGCAGGAGAATGGCGTGAACCCGGGAGGCGGAGCTTGCAGTGAGCTGAGATCCGGCCACTGCACTCCAGCCTGGGCGACAGAGTGAGACTCCGTCTCAAAAAAAAAAAAAAAAGGGCCGGGCGCGGTGGCTCAAGCCTGTAATCCTAGCACTTTGGGAGGCCGAGACGGGCGGATCACGAGGTCAGGAGATCGAGACCATCCTGGCTAACACGGTGAAACCCCGTCTCTACTAAAAATACAAGAAAATTAGCCGGGCGTGGTGGCAGGCGCCTGTAGTCCCAGCTACTCGGGAGGCTGAGGCAGGAGAATGGCGTGAACCCGGGGGGGCGGAGCTTTCAGTGAGCCGAGATCGCGCCACTGCACTCCAGCCTGGGGCACAGAGCAAGACTCCGTCTCAAAAAAAAAAAAAAAAAAAAAAAAAAAAAAAGGTTTGTATCTAATTTTGTCAGCAAGTTACCTACAATGTAACTATAACACTAAGTCTGATACATCTAGACCATACATTTCAACAGGGGTAATATCAATATCACCCCCAAAGGGGAAAAATTGGTTCTTATCGGAGGATGAAAAAATCATATTCATTTAATATGTAAAGCACTGTTATACATATAGTACATACATGGATATATATTAATATACATATATCAGTATATTAAAATTTCATGGGAGGGCAGTTGGGGGAAGAGTCTTTTAGAAGGGTGACAACGCAAAAAAAGGTAGAGAAAGCCTGATTTAGACAATATCTAATTCTTAATCTCACCAAATTATCAACTAAACAGATTTGAACGCATGGTGGTACTAGATCCAGAGGACACTAGATTCTCAAACTAGTTACAGAAGAAACTAAAAAAAATGAAAAAAATGTAGAGTAGGCATAAAAGGACACAGACCTGTTATCTAGCAGTATTCGCTTATATATATCAATAGCTTCTTGGTAGTGAGATCGCATATAGTGGATTGAGGCCAAACTGAGTTGATCTTCTGTGACATCCTGAAGATTTTGATGAAAGCTCATCAATTTTTTCTCATCATTAAACTAAAATTGTGAGAGTGGAAAAGACATGTAAAGATTCACATTAGTGTTGCTAGAGAAATCAATATCTAAGTGATCGAGATTTTAACTCTTCTTTAGCCATTGTGTCTCTCTCTTCTTCCTATTTCCCTTAGGTTCCTTGTCTTCTATTTCATTTCCTCTGCAAAGAAAGAATGCAAATAGCCTTGGGAGGCATAGCTTGACAACCACAGTGGAAAGCCCTTAGGTTACAGTTAATATTATTTGACCCCTCCCCTTATCTTTTCTTTATATTTTCTCCCTTTCCTTTTATTTTCTGTCTAGTCTCTTTACTAATACCTGGTAACATTTTTAATCTGTTCTTTCTTTCTTTCTTTTCTTTTTTTTTTTTTTTGAGATGGATTCTTGCCCTGTCCCCCAGGCTGGAGTACAATGGCACAATCTCGGCTCACTGAAACCTCTGCCTCCTGGGTTCAAGCAATTCTCCAGCCTCAGCCTCCCAAGTCCCTGGGATTACAGGTGCATGCCACCACGCCTGGCTAAGTTTTTGTATCTTTAATACAGATGGGGTTTCACCATGTTGGCCAGGCTAGTCTTGAACTCCTGACCTTGTGATCGACCCGCCTTGGCCTCCCAAAGTGCTGGGATTACAGGCATGAGCCACTGTGCCCAGCCAATCTGTTCTTTCATATCTCATTCTACTTGGTAGACAATAGGGAATCAAAATGTACTTCTCATCATGTAACTTAGTGAATTCAATTTTTAATTTCCTGCTCAACATTTTTTCATCCTTTCTTCAGTTACCATACATTGTTGTTGTTTGAGATTGTCAGAATTCTAACCTTGTAATGCTTATTTTGTTAGATGGCTGCTGCAAATATTAGTTGCCTTTTGCTTATATATGGGGCAGAACAGATATATTTTTGATAGTGACCCTTAATATGTAGATTGCTCACTGCCTGATACAGAGAATGACTTATTAGCTTAAAAATTTTGTAAAGAATTGTCTTCTGTAGACTATCTAGTTACATGGAAAAATGTTTATGATACACTTTTAAGTGAAAAGCCTGGTTATAAAACAATATATACTATGATCCAAATTTGGCAATATAAATATACATATATATACACACACATAAAAATACAAATTTTTTATAGACTGGAAGAAAAGAGAGTAAAATATTACAGTGTTAGCTTTAAGTGGCAGTCTTACAGGAAATCTTGATTTTTGTGTGTATTTTGTTATTTCCTAAAAGTACTATGATAAACATGTATTATTTTTGTAATCAGAAGAAAAACACAGTAAAATATATTTCTTTAAATTCAATCAAAGACTTTCACTACTAAATAATATTAGAGAAGCTTGTAGTAGGCAGTGCTCCCACCAAGAACATCTAGAAAATCTTAAAAACTACTGAAAAATCTATGTGAGAGGGGCCGGGGCAGTGGCTCACGCCTGTAATCCCAGCACTCGAAGAGGCTGAGGCGAGCAGATCACTTGAGCTCAGGTATGTGAGACCAGCCTGGGCAACATGGTGAAACCCTGTCTCTACAAAAATTCGCTGGGCATGGTGGTGCACACTTGTAATCTCAATTACTTGGGAGGCTGAGGCACAAGGATTGCTCGAGCCTGGGAGGCAGAGGTTATAGTAAGCTGAGATGGCGCCATTGCACTCCAGCCTGGGTGACTGGGAGTGAAATCTTGTCTCAAAAAAACAACAACAAAAAAATCTGTGTGAAGGGTTCATAGAGCTACCAAGTGAGTGAAGACTTCAGATACCAAGATCCCAAGCAGAACAAAAGTGCAAAGAGTGATTCTGATATTTAGTACCATTTTTCTCTAATGGTACCTACCAATTCTCAATTGGTGACTGAGTTGCTGAAAACTAAGCAGAGCTTCAAGAAGTCTTATAGGCTTAATGGACAAAAAAAAATAGAGATTGGAGCCCACCAGGTTATCAGTTGGGACCCCTGGAAAGCTACCCTAGAAACAGAAGTAAAATAGAAATAGACCAGCTTTAAATCGTTGTAATCTCTGACAGGTATCAGTTGATTTGCCCCTTTTCTATGTGCTTGCCAGAAGTAAAAGTAAATTCTAAATCCTTTCTGGAAGAAGACAAAATCATCCAGATACTCAAATTATCTCTATATATTTTAATATACAATAGCCAGCATTAAACACAATATTGCCAAGCAAACCAGGAGATAAGAACATTTGACTGAAAACCAAGAAACAGCTGTCCAGAGATACACTATAGGAATTACTAGACATGGATTTTAAAAATAACTGTTATTAATATGTTTAAGAAATTAAATTAAAAATTAGGAAATTTTAACTGGAAATTAGAAATTTAAAAAGTAATAAAATGTGATTTCTAAAAATAAGACAATAACTGAAATTAAGAATGAAATAGATAAATAGAATAGCTGATTAGACAGCTGAAGAATGATGATTAGTAAAATAAATTTCTGCAGGAAATATATAGAAAATGTGACAAAGTGTTTACATGTGATACAAATTAAAGGTCTACATACCTACATGTTACTGGGAGCCTAAAAGGAAAGAAGAGTATAGAGTAGAAGCAAAATTTGAAGTAATAATGACCAAGGATTTTTTTTAATTAAAAAAAGAAAAAACCTCGAGCAAGCGCTATGAACCTGATGTAGTGTAATACAAAGAAAACCATATCTGGGAATATTATAGGAAAAGTGCCAGTAACAAAAACCAACGTATACATCTTAAACATGATCAGAAAAAAACATCTTCACAGGAGCAGCAATAAGACTGATGGCTAACGTCTCAGTAGAGACAAGGTCCTAGGAAGCAATAAAGCAACATCTTCAAAATGCTAAGCAAAAATAATTACCTACCTAGAACTCTACACTGAGAAAAAAATGCTTTAAAAAAGACAGTCAAATAAAAATGTGTTTAGACAAAAACTGAGAGAATTCATCACCACTAAAGGAAATATTAAAGGAAATTCCTCAAATAGAAAATGATTTTAGATAGGAGCACAAACATGCAAGAAGAAATGAAGAGCAATGGAAAGGATAAATATGGCTAAGTATAAATTAATATTTACTGCATAAAACAGTAATAAAACAGTCTTATGGGATTAGAAACATATAGACACTTAAAATATATTTCAAATTTGTACATAAGATGGAGAGTAAATGAGTTTAAATGATCTAAGGTCCTTTAATTTTCTAGAAATTGGTAAAAGTACTAATTAATATCAAACTTTTTAGTATGCAAAAGACACATGGTAACTGCTAAAATAATGTTAAGAATGTGACAGAGCGAGACTCCGTCTCAAAAAAAAAAAAAAAAAAAAGAATGTATATAACTGGCAAGCCAATTGAGGAGAAATATATAGTTTTAAAAATCAATCCAAAAAAAGACAAGAAAGGAGAGAAAAAAGAACACAGACCACGTGGACCAGCTGGGCAAACAGAGAACTAATAACAGAATGGTAGTTACGAAGCTAACCGTATTTGTAAATACATTAAGTAAATGGATTATATACTGAGGTTTTTTTTAAATAAAGATTTTAACTGGATTTTAAAACCCACAAAACTCATTTATATGCTGTTTATAAGAGTCACCTTAAATTTAAGGACATGGAAAGGTAGAAAGTAAAAGAATAGATGAGAGATATAATAGGCAAATGCTACCAAAAGAGCTAGTATAGCTTACAAATATGACAAAGAGAAATCTTTTAGAGATGAGAGCTATTTCATGATAATATATGTTTCAGTCTACTAGGAAGACACTATTGCTAGACAGTCTACTAGCAATTCTAAGTTTGTGTGCACTTAATGACAGTCTGAAAAACATGTAAAGCAAAACTAAAAAGAGAAAGAGACAAAGTGACAATTGTGATGTGGAATTTCTAAATGTACCAAAAATAATTATTTTCATATAATGCCTGTGGATGATTAAACTTTCTGTAAAACAACTTAGCAATATCAATTAAAAGTTTTAAAGTTGCTCATACCCAATAGGTATGTCCATTTCTGGGATGTTCAGAATGACATTTTTATAAATTTTTAAAATTATAAATAATCTAAAAGTCAAATAACTAGGAAACAGTGAATAAATAAAGGCACATATGATGCATTTGGTGGAATGCTATAAAACAATTTTTTAAATAAATTAAACAATTATTTAAAATTTAAAATTTGAAAAAATATTATTTAAAAAATTATTTTATCATTATCAAAATCATTACCATACAGCAATTCTGAAAAGTGTATATTTATTTCTAGGAGTCAGGACAAGGTGACTCTGAGTCTGTTTCCTAAGAGATAATAGGATAGTTGACACAAATTAAACTTCTTTTTTATTCTGAGACAGAGTCTCACTCTGTTGCCCAGGCTGGAGTGCAGTGACACGATCTAGGCTCACTGCAACCCCTGCCTCCTGGGTTCAGCTGATTCTCCTGCCTCAGACTCCTCAGTAGCTGGTATTAAAGGAGTGCACCACCAAGCCCGACTAATTTTTTTTGTATTTTTAGTAGACTCACAGTTTCACCATGTTGGCCAAGCTGGTCTCGAACTCCTGACTTCAGGTGATCCACCCACTTCAGCCTCCCAAAGTGCTGGGATTACAGGCGTGAGCGACCATGCCCAGTCTAAACTTCTTATATGACTGTTGCTTAAGGAGAAATAAAACCTAACATCTCTGAATAAATTCAGAGGGTAAAGAACATTGATAGAGGAGAATATCCTATACAATTAACAGTTATATTCCACTTGTTCTAGAAAACTATTAACAAGAATTTCTAATTAATTATCTCTCACTAGTGTTAGTAACAAGAAGGAAGAAAAATAAAAATATTTTTAAAACAAAAAAAATGTGAAATGAGAACATAAATACCTTGTGAGCCAAGTGGAAGAGGAGGCGGTTTTGGAGTCGGCTTTTTGAAGCTGAAAAAAAAATCCAAGCTGCTTATTAAAGAATTCAATAGTCTAGCAGTCCCTTGTAGGAATGAAATGAGACTCGGATGAATCTTCCCAAATCCTTATTTATCTGATCCTAATATATCTCTGCTGGAATACATACTGTTGGCCGGGCGCGGTGGCTCACGCCTATAATCCCAGAACTGTGGGAGGCAGAGGCGGTCGGATCATGAGGCCAGGAAATCGAGACCATCCTGGCTAACACGGTGAAACCCCATCTCTACTAAAAAATACAAAAAACTAGCCAGGCGTGGTGCGGGGCGCCTGTAGTCCCAGCTGCTCGGGAGGCTGAGGCAGAAGAATGGCGTGAACCCAGGAGGCGGAGCTTGCAGTGAGCCGAGATCACGCCACTGCGCTCCAGCCTGGGCAACAGAGTGAGACTCCATCTCAAAAAAAAAAAAAAAAAAAAAAGAATACATATTGTTTGAGTCTGGTCTCCACCTGCAGTAGCAGAAACAGCATCAAGAACTAGAAGAGAAATGTGCTAAGATTCTGCTCTTCTCCACTGGTTGTTCTACCTGATCCTATTACAGTGATCCACAACACAACACTCCACATGCATGGTTATAGTAACAGCCCACCTCTGTGTTCATATACCAAACCAAACAGTGGTAATAGACCCCCATGGTCATCTCAATGTGTGCATGAATCCACTCTCATTCACCTCTTAGTCCCAGTATTCTTTGTTATTTCCTTCTGATATCTCCTTTTCCACAATTATACTGCCATATTTTCCTAAATACTAGCCCAGTCTCTATTCTACAGATTTTCTAGCATAATTATGTGCCATACTGAAACAGGCAGTCAAGCAAAAATGTTAACGGCTTTTAAGTTCCAAATCTCCTTTGCACTCTTGGAAAACTTTCTGATTCTGGATACCCGATTCTATCTCTTTTACAGAAAAAGTCATGCTTCAATGTATAAGAAAGAAAAAAAGAAAAAATTATATGGAAATAGAGATAGCTACCATGATCACCTTATATGTGTCTAACACTGTTCTTAGCACAGATAAAGCCTAGAAATATGAGATTAAGTAAGTAACATAAAGGACCTAATAACTAAATTAGGAAAAACTACATTGGTACATATGAAATAATTTGGGTACAAATCAAGAAAGGCTTTGCTGGGCGTGGTGGCGGGCATTGTCTGCAGTCTCAGCTACTCAGGAGGCTGGGGCTGGAGGATGGCTTGAACCCAGGAGTTTGAAGCTATAGCATGCTATGTGCACACCTATGAATAGCCACTGTACTCCAGCTTGGGCAACATAGTGAGACCATGTCTTTAAAAAAAAAAAAGGGAGGGCGAAGGATAGCATTAGGAGATATACCTAATGTAAATGACGAGTTAATGGGTACAGCACACCAACATGGCACATGTATACATATGTAACAAACCTGCACGTTCTGCACATGTACCCTAGAACTTAAAGTATTAAAAAAAAAAAAAGTCTTCAAGTTCCATGTCTGCCATGAATTTGGGCTAAAATTCTTTGTATGTATAAATTAATTCTACCTCGAATACATTCTTCCCTATCAGACATTACAGTGCCCACTTTCTCTGCATTTCCTTGAACTTAATTTGGTTCATCCTTTAATTAACTTTTTTTTTTTTTTTGAGATGGAGTTTCACTCTTGTTGCCCAGGCTGGAGTGCAATGGCTTGATCTTGGCTCACTGCAACCTCTGCCTCCTGGGTTCAAGCGATTCTCCTGCCTCAGCCTCCCGAGTAGCTGGGATTACAGGCATGCGTCACCACACCTGGTTAATTTTGTATTTTTAGTAGAGATGGGGTTTCTCCATGTTGGTCAGGCTGGTCTCGAACTCCCGACCTCAGGTGATCTGCCTGCCTTGGCCTCCCAAAGTGCTGGGATTACAGGCGTAAGCCACTGCGCCCAGCCATCTTTAACTTTTTCTACCATGCTTCCCTTTTATTCTTATTTTCAAATTTGAGTACAATTGTCCTGAGATGAATATCGTATGTAAGAAAGCAGAAGGGATGATTTCTGGATTCTTCAAACTGAAATTTCTGGGTTTCTCACTTAGAAACAGGAAAAGCAGGGCCGTGCGCGGTGGCTCAAGCCTGTAATCCCAGCACTTTGGGAGACCGAGACAGGTGGATCACAAGGTCAGGAGATCGAGACCATCCTGGCTAACATGGTGAAACCCCGTCTCTACTAAAAAATACAAAAAAACCAGCCGGGCGAGGTGGCGGGCGCCTGTAGTTCCAGCTACTTGGGAGGCTGAGGCAGGAGAATGGAGTAAACCCGGGAGGCTGAGCTTGCAGTGAGCTGAGATCCGGCCACTGCATTCCAGCCTGGGCGACAGAGCGAGACTCCATCTCAAAAAAAAAAAAAAAAAAGAAAGAAAGAAACAGGAAAAGCAGCCATAAAGTTCGCAGCCATAAGAGCCTGAACAAAACTATACCTAACTACCACTAACAGCATGCCCATCCTCCTGTGATAGGGCCTAAGAAAGACACCTGGCCCTTTTTCTTCTTTTGTCCTTCTGCTTTTTGGCTGTAGCCTGGTGGGGTGTAGCACTAACTCTCTTTAAACATTGTTACTCAAATCCAATATTCTTTGAGGACTAAAGCTATTTTTTTAGCTTTCTAATATCAATTTTTTTTTTCTCAAGAGAAAAAGGAATACATTAAGTTTTAAAATCTTCAAAACGACTCTTCACTATGAATGAAGAATATCAGATATAAGAGCCCCTTTACCTTTAAATCCAGCTGCTTCAGCTTGTTTATACATCCCAAGAAAGAAGTAGGTGCAAGCTAGGTTCACCCAGACTTCAGAATTACAATTTTCCTCTTTTGTAGCATTTTCGTATTCCTGAAATACATAGTAAGCAGTGATCTCGTTTTGGCAGCAAAGCAATTGATGGGCCATTCTTCCATAATGGAATAGGATTTCATACTGAGATTAAGTAACTTCACATTTAGGGAATCCTACATGTTCTGCAATTATTCTATACCTGAAAAGGTTAAATGCTGAAGCTAAAGCTCAATCCTACATCTGCAGGGCTGTTGTCCATATAATCTTATACTTGTGGGTTTTGTCCCCCAATTAATACTGATAGGGACGAACAAACAATAGAAACAAAAAGCAACTGAAACATTTTATTTCTGCCAACTAAAAAAGACATACAAGATACCCTTTAAGAAATTCACATGTTCAGTTAACTTAAAATCTCATGGCTTTAATACATGACAAGTTTCATTTCATTCTAATTGCTTTCTGGCTTTTTTGGCATCGAGGGAGGCCTCATATTTTTAAAATGTTTTGTTTTTCCTGCCAAGAATACTCTCTGAGACTCACTTTGTCAACGACATTTTCCATATACTCTCACTTTTTATCAGTCTTTCCCAGGTGCCTTTATTTCATTTTCTTACTACATGTGGGTTGTTCTTTCTATCCTCCTATGCCTTTTACAAATACTGCCAGCCTCTATTCTGTCCTTTTCACATCTTCCCTTTCCCTTCACCAACTTTGTTCCTTTGTTCTTCATTTCGCCTCCTCATTACCTGTCCTCGAATATTTTCATTTTAGTTACGGGGGTTCTTCAAATTTGCTTAGATTACATCTTGAGAATGAGAATATGCAGGAAATGTGGCTGGGAGCGGTGGCTCACGCCTGTAATCCCAGCACTTTGGGAGACCGAGGCAGGCAGATCACGAGGTTAGGAGATCGAGACCATCCTGGCCAACATGGTGAAACCCCATCTCTACTAAAACTCACAAAAAAATTAGCCGGGCGTGGTGGCGCACACCTGTAGTCCCAGCTTCCCCGGGGGCGGGGGGGGTGGCAGTGGTGGTATGAAGCAGGGGAATCGCTTGAACCCAGGAGGCAGAGCTTGCAGTGAGCCGAGATCGTGCCACTGCACTCCAGCCTGGGCGACAGAGCAAGACTCCGTCTCAAAAAAAAAAAAAAAAAAGAAAGTAAATCCATAATCCCACTGATTAACTATTATAGATGGGTAGGTAGATGGGTAGGATTTACAATGACCAAGAAAAACAATTTCCCCAAAACAATTCTACTTGTAGAAATATAAATATAATCGTTCCTATGTCTAAAAATAACCAAGCAAAGGAAAAGCGAAATTCTCTTGAGAGAAGACTCATGAAAGTTTTTATCATAATGGCTTAATTTTCCTGTTCTGAAGATTTACTTAATAAATGCTAATACCAATATGTTGTACAATCTCATTAGTATGCATGTAAAAGTACAAAGTACACAAGATACATGTACATATACAGTAGCCCTCCTTTACCCACAGGGGATATGTTTAAAGATCCCTAGTAGATGCCTGAAATCTTGGATAATACTGAATCCTATATATACTATGTTTTTTTCCTATACATACACACCTATGATAAAGTTTAATTTATAAGTTAGGCACAATAAGAGATTAACACCAATAATGGATAATAGAACTATAACAATATATGGTAATAAAAGTTATGAGGATGTGGTCTCTTTTGCTCTCTCTCTCTCTCTCTCTGAAAATATCTTATTATACTGTCCTCATCTATTTTTAGACTGAGGTTGACCTCGGGTAACTCAGATTGACCTCGGGAAGCAAAACCATAGACAAGGGGAAACTACTGTAATAGAACATATTAACATATAGATGATTACTGAAGCCATAAATTTTTAAACAGTCAGTGGTTGCCTTCATTAACAAGTATAATTGAGGAATGCAAATAGGTAACTTCTTTTTGTTTCCTTCTGCATTGTTTGAATTTTACCATGAACATGTATTATTATAATATAAAGTTTAATAACATTTTAAACACAGTTCTGTTTGGAAAAAAATTTTTTTACACTAACCTCCAGAGCTCTCTTGTAGTCACCCAGGTGAAAGGCACAATATCCAAGCCACAAATTAGTATCCTCTTCTTCTTCTCCAACATGACGTTTGAACTTCAGGTTAAAAATGTATTTAAAAAGCATGAAAATTTGAATAGTAAACTCTCTGTTTAAAAAAAAATGCTATGTTGGGTTACTAACGAACAACAGGCAATCTTAAGTATTAGAAGCATGACAATATGAGGTTTAATTAAACCTATGCCTACAGGACAAGTATCTTCTAATTGTCACAGAAATTTATATTTTCAAATATTTCACATTTGGCTTTCTGTATTAACTGATATTATACTCCAGAAAGCATTTGAGTTGCCTAACAATTCTGGGTGATATATAAGGAAGAGAATTATGTAAAATATTTAGAGCCAAATAACTGAAGGTTAGAGAGGCTGAACCATGAACTCAAGGCCACATGGCCAGTATGTGTGCTGTCAGGGACTTAAAGAAATGCCTGACTCCAAAGCTCATGTTGTCACCCTCTGTGCTCTACTGCATTTAACCTCCCGCTTCAGTCCTATTGCATTAGCACACACATATATTTACTAATAGGTTGTAACCTTTCACTGAGGACTAGCCATTAAATCTTTCTATTACCCTTGAGCAGGCTAGCTTACCAGGTCTACAAGAGTTAAGGATGTTCAGAAGACTTGGCCTCACTTATGTCCATTGTGAACAAATATTTATGAATTCCTCAGCCAACAAAAGAAAAGCCTTATTTTGGAGGAAAGGACTGAGATCTTGACAGAGAATTCTGAATTTCCACGGTAAGATAAGATTTTTTTTTCACTCTACAGGGTGATAAATCAAATAGTGAGCCAACACATATTTACAGAGCATCACTATAGAACTTAAGGAGCCTCAGTCATTACAAGATGAAGACACCCCTTTGATACTTTCTTGTCTGGACTAAGAATTTACTCCTGTAGCTAACTCTACAACATTAGAAATCCTCCTCATACCAAATGCTATGAATTTGAGTATAGTGCCTTAATTCTGGAGATATTCTCATGTGAGGTCTCCCTGAATTCCCTGGAGCTACAGGAAAGCGCATGAGACTTCCTCACCCCAAACCATAGCAGTTTCCATTACCATGCAGCATGGTACTCCAACTAACTACCTAAGAATGTAAGCAAAGAGCAGAGCCTCCCTGCCAACTTAAAGGCAGTCTGGCCCTGTAGTCCCAGCATTTTGGGAGGCCAGAAGCAGGAGCATCCCTTGAGCCCAGGAGTTCAAGACCAGCCTAGGCAACATGGTGAGACCCCCATCTCTACACACACACACAAATAGCCAATCAAATGAAAATTAGCCAGGCATCATGGCACATGCCTGTAGTCTCAGCTACTTGGGAGGCTGAGGTGGAAGACTCGTGTGAGCCCTGGGAAGTTGAGGCTCCAGTGAGCCACCATCATGCCACTGCATTCCAGCCTGGGCGACAGAATGAGACCCTGTCTCAAAAATAAAATAAAATAAAGGCAACCTGGTGTTATACAATAAGGAAAATATGGTCACTATCTTAGAGAAAAAAGAGGGAAACAGACTGACGGAAATAGATATATAGCACTCAGTCCACTGATTCACAGAACTAGAAGGTTCCTCCATGCCAACTCCCCCACTGCAAAGATGAGAAGGCTGATGCCTAAAAAGCTAAACAACATGTTCAATACCAGAGCACTTAGTAAGAAGGTGAACTAGGCCAGGCGCAGTGGCTCACGCCTGTAATCCCAGCACTTTGGGAGGCTGAGGCAGGTGGATCACCTGAGCACAGGAGTTTTGAGACAAGCCTGGCCAACATGGTGAAACACTATCTCTACTAAAAATACAAAAGATTAGCTGGGTGTGGTGGCGGGCGTCTGTAATCCCAGCTACTCAGGAGGCTGAGGCAGGAGAATTGCTTGAACCAGGGAGGTGCAGGCTGCAGTGAGCTGAGATTGCACCATTGCACTCTAGTCTGGGTGACAAGAGTGAAAGTCCATCTCAAAAAAAGAAAAAAGAGAAAAAACAAGAAAGTGAACTATACATGGAAGATGGAGAAATACATGTAAACCTAATTATAACAATTATTAACAGTAGATTCAGAGTAATATGGATGGAGTAGCATTTTAAGAGAAATGACTAGGCTGGGCGCGGTGGCTCAAGCCTGTAATCCCAGCACTTTGGGAGGCCAAGATGGGCAGATCACGAGGTCAGGAGATCGAGACCATCCTGGCTAACACGGTGAAACCCCATCTCTACTAAAAACGCAAAAAATGAGCCGGGCGTGGTGGCGGGCGCCTGTAGTCCCAGCTACTCGGGAGGCTGAGGCAGGAGAATGGCGTGAACCCGGGAGGCGGAGCTTGCAGTGAGCTGAAATCCGGCCACTGCACTCTAGCCTGGGCACAGAGCGAGACTCCGTCTCAAAAAAAAAAAAAAAAAAAGAAAAAAAAAAGAGAAATGACTGTGGCACAACACAACCAGACCATGCTGTCAGAACTCTTCATTCTTTGGTGCAACGCTTCACCCTCCTGTAACATGTGCTTCCCACAAAGCAGTTTTTCAAAGCGCAGTCTCCTGGGACCATCTCCATCAGGCACTTAGACTACTCACCTGAAAATGCAGATTCCTGAGCACCACTGCAGACCTACAGCAGGAGCCCAGGAATCAATATCTTATTAAGTACCCTAGGTAATTCCAATGTATATTAAAAGGTGAGAACTACTGCCATGGAGATTTGAAATATTTTCTGGGGCTATAATATTTTCAACCATAAGCATGTTAGAATTATTTAAATTTGATCAAAATTTCAGAACACATAATAGGAAAAAAATCATACATTGGTCAAGGGTTGGGATAAGCAATGTGTGAAATGACATTGTATTAAATGTCCCTTCACATTTTTAGATTGTAATCACCATTAGTAAACTAGACATACTCAAAAGTGGCCCTCAAGAAATTAGGTTTTTGTTTGTTTGTTTGTTTTTTGAGATAGAGTCTTGCCTTCTACTCAGGCTGGAGTGCAGTGCAATGATCTTGGCTCACTGCAACCTCCACCTTCCAGGTTCCAGCAATTCTCCAGCCTCAGCCCCCCGAGAAGCTGGGACAACAGGTGCGTGCCACCATGCCCAGTTAATTTTTGTATTTTTAAGAGACGGGGTTTCATCATGTTGGCCACGATGGTCTTGATCTCTTGACCTCATGATCCGCCCGCTGGCCTCCCGAAGTGCTGGGATTACAGGTGTGAGCCATTGCGCCCAGCCAAATTTAGTTTTTTAGTTCATTTTTTATCAGGTTTATAGTTAACTTAGAATCCGGAATCTGTGCCTGACTAGATTTACAGGGGATTTGTACAGGAAGCCCCAGAATGCACGCACCTATTACAACAGCAGAGCAACCAGCATTCTCACCTAATCATTCATCTACAGTCTGGTATTCACATGCTAAGAAGCAACGTTCTTTGGGCATTACCTCCAATAGGGTAATAGCTCCAGTGAAATCTCTTTTTGAAAGTAGCTCCTCTAGTTTTGGAATCTTCCTACCTTTCTTCTTTTTTTTGTCAGTGGGCTGTACGCCTCTGCCTACAGCAGGTTTGGCCCTTGAAAGCATCTGTAAAAGAAACAAAGACAGCTGTATGGTCCAATTCTGATTATCAGATTTAAACTGAGAGTGGCAGCTCTATAGTTTAAAAGTCAAGGCTGGGCACAGTGGCTCACGCCTGTAATCCCAGTACTTTGGGAGGCCAAGGCGGGCGGATCATGAGGTCAGGAGTTCGAGACCAGCCTGGTCAACATGGTGACACCGCGTCTCTACTAAAAATGCAAAAAATAGCCGGGCATGGTGGCAGGTGCCTGTAGTCCCAGCTGCTCGGGAGGCTGAGGCAGAAGAACGCTTGAACCTGAAGGCGGAGTTTGCTGTGAGCTGAGATCACGCCACTGCACTCCAGCCTGGGCAACAGAGCGAGACTCCGTCTCAAAAAAAAAAAAAAAAAAAAAAAAAAAAAAAAAAAGTTATAAGTCAAATCCTTAACAACGAACCCCAGGGAAGCCTATTCAAACTTGCTTTGTAACAGGTATTCTAGTAGAAGAGCCATCACCCAATACTTAGGAAGGACCAGACAGCTACTCCCAACTTTATCTTCACTGGCTAGAGATGCTTTCGCACAGCTTCTGTCATCTCAGCTTTCCCTTCCTCTGCTTCCCATCCCACGAGTGGTTTAGATGTGGGTAAATGGAGAAGCAGGAGGGAAGAAAGCATCGAGGTATCTACAGTTGCATCCCTGTCCCCCGTGGGAACACAGGGAGAGCTGGGGATTACCCTCTGCGGACACACCTAGACTTTACACAGAAGTGTGCTGGGAACCTCGAATCGCCAGCCTCAGGACCTACTCAAAGTAATTCCTCACTATTCAGAGCCACTAACCATCTTGACGTCGGTCTTGTGAGTCCCCTCCAGACAGCAAAGGCCGGGCCTCAGCGTTTCGCCGCATCCACACAGGACGCTCTGTCTCCACGGCAACCCCGCCGCGAGGCTGGTACGTCGGGGAGAAAAGCTCGTTGGAGAACCAGCGCCCGCGGCTTCTTGGTTCCGTGCAGCTTCTGCCGCGGAAAAGCAGCGGTTCCTCTTGGGAGGAGAGCGTCGTTCTCTGTGCTGAGAGCGAAAGTTTGGTTGTGTCTCTATTTATGAGTTTACTTTAGGAAAAGGCGAATTGGAATGGCATTGTTTTTCAAATGCAAGTTTTCTGGGAAGGAAATTTTCAGGGACCACTTCCGTTTTGGGCCGCGTTGGACTCCATAGCAACCCTTGGCTGCGTGCACCGCAGAATCTTGGTCTCTGGCTGGTGCGGGAAGCTTAGAAAATTTCTGCTGAAGGAGTTGTAGTTCTGTGATTTGGAGGCAGGAGTGCATCAAAATACAGTTTCCTATTTCCACAGATACATCTACACACAATAGAGAACTGTAATAAATATTTGTCGATTGGATGACTTAATTTATCTATCTTACTCCGGAACCCAGTTAATGCAGGGGCAACCATAGTCTTTAAATTCACGAAATCGTGAAATGTTAGAGTTGGAAGAGACCTTACAGGACCTCTGGTCAACCCCTCAGAATTAACAGACTGAAGAACTAACATCTTGTTAGTTAACTAATGTCAGCCTAAAAAGCTCAGGGATCCAATTGAAAGAGTTTATTCAAGTGCAAAGTGTGAGGGCGGCTATCCCGGGAACCACAGACAGCAAAGAATGGTGATCCGTGCTCCCTGATGTAGGGAACGGTGAGGGTCGTTTATATCGCCAAAAACAGGGGCGCTGTACATAATTACAGCATTTTCTAGATGAGGCTAACGTACACAGAAGATTCAATTCACTACTATTGATTATACTCTAAGGGGGATGTTTAATATTCTATTGTAAAGAGGTAACAATCACAAGGGTCTCTATCTCCAACGTCATTTAGTCTGAATAAAGAATAAAAAATCTGGTTAATATATAACATCAACACAAAGATCAGGAAGCAACAGTCATGCACCAGAGAAGAAAAACAGCCATGTTCTGTGATTTAGTTTACAGGGCTTAACGTTTCCCCTTGGCATAATATGTTTGGAAGGTGCTGAAATTTTCTTTTCACATTTTCCCTTTTCTTCAAAAGCTTTCGGAGAAAGCATTATAGAAGAATTATATTCTCAGGCCGTGTATTTGATCAAACCTCATGTCACTAGGAAGGCTCCTTCCTGGCAGTCACATCCCAAGGAGGAGGGGAAATTGGAAAGGACCAAGTCCGAATTATAAAGCAACAAGAGAAAGTAGTTCTGGAACCTGATTCAGGCTACATGGCTGCCTCTTCAAACAAACAATTATCTGAGTAGTCTTTGTTCTAATTTTCTCAGCTGTGTGTTGACCCAATTGCAGTTAAATACCATAACAGCTCTGTAGACAAAGGCAAGACAAAACACAAACTATGATAATTCCTAAAATACATAACAGCTTTTGCCACCAAGCTCCCCAAGATCCAAATCAACTACTTAACTGGTAGCTTAGAGAGGGTTTTGGATCCGAAAGGTTAATTATTAGAGTTTTTCAAATCAGTCATTACTTTGGTAACATTATTTGATTCATCTGGGATATAAACACAGCATTCAGTTTCTGTCATAGCACAGGTTCCTCCTTGGGCTGCAGTATGTCTAAGACCATACAATTTTGTAATACAGTCTTCTCAAGAGAGTAACTTTATTATTTAACAATGAGACATTCATGTGGCTGTCATTTAGGGCCTTTTGTGTGTAATTGGTTAGGACCTCTATATGGTGAATGACATCTTCAATACCCAGTTGTGGTACAAAGACAGAAGTGAATCTAAGTGGCTTCTGGAAGGTAAGCACTTTCTATTTCTTCTGTTAAAGACACTATTGCGTAAACCTTTACAGTAAGTTCCAGATTCATCCTTTAAATGACATCCATCTGTAAACCGAACAACATCAGCCTAAGTAAGAAAAGTCTCTTGCAGATCAGTCCTAGGAGAAAAAAAGTTTATCAGTTAGAGTTATGCAATTATGTGGTGTTTCATCTGAAAGTGAAGGAAAAAGAGTTGCAATATTTAGCTTATTACATCCACAGATGGTCACATGATAAGCTAAAAGAAGTGAAACTTCCTATGAAGCTAGTCTACTCATTGAATAATGTTAAGTGTGTTGTGAGTTTAGCAATGCTTCCACAGAATGAGGGATGAAATCAGTAAGGGGAGTTTCTTTTCTCCCAGAGTGTTATTAAGGAGAAAAGGAAAGGCCCTTTTAAGTTCGATGGAGCACCCCCATTTTTTATTTTCTGCCTCCACCTGTTGTTCTTTCCTTTTTAGTTTTTGGCAGTTCTTTTTAATGTGATCAGGCTTTTTGAATTAATTGAAAAAAGGTCGGCCGGGCGCGGTGGCTCAAGCCTGTAATCCCAGCACTTTGGGAGGCCGAGGCGGGCGGATCACAAGGTCAGGAGATCGAGACCACAGTGAAACCCCGTCTCTACTAAAAATACAAAAAATTAGCCGGGCGCGGTGGCGGGCGCCTGTAGTCCCAGCTACTCAGGAGGCTGAGGCAGGAGAATGGCGGGAACCCGGGAGGCGGAGCTTGCAGTGAGCCGAGATCGCGCCACTGCACTCCAGCCTGGGCAACAGCGTAAGACTCCGTCTCAAAAAAAAAAAAAAAAAAAGGTCTACTTTTTTAGGTCTACTTGGGGGTTGGGTCTACTTGGTTAGGTCTACTTGGGGGTTTATAAGGATATTTTGAAGGTCCAAATTGTGTGGACATTTGTTTCCACTGTAAATTCATAATTTTATTAGCCTTGCTCTTTTGTTTGGCCTCCTTCTCAGTTTCATCTTCAGTTATGAGACAACTGGTCAGCAAGACTGACCAAATTATGAGTTTGAGAAGTGGTCCAGCGAGAGTTTTGTCTTTTCACTATTAGTGCTAATTCTTCATCTAACCCATTTATAAAACTGGAGTTGAGAAGGGTATCATTTTGATTATTAGCGTAGCTTTCTTCAGATAAACCCAAATATTGTTTAAGTTTACTCAAACCCTCAAAATATGATATTACTGACTCATCTGGATTTTGTTGACCTTGTTGTATTTTACTACAGTCTACTACTCTTTGAAACAGTAAGGAGTGGCTTGAAGCAAAGCCTTTGCAGTTTTGTGTGTCTGCCTACAGTCCTGAGCATTTATGAAAGTCTTCTAAGAGATTTCTTTTTTCTTTTTTTTTTTTTTTTTTGAGACAGAGTCTCGCTCTGTCGCCCAGACTGGAGTGCAGTGGCACAATCTCGGCTCACTGCAACCTCTGCCTCCCGGGTTCATGCCATTCTCCTACCTCAGCCTCCCGAGTAGCTGGGACTACAGGCGCCCGCCACCACACCCGGCTAATTTTTTTTGTATTTGTAGTAGAGACGGGGTTTCACCATGTTAGCCAGGATTGTCTTGA
Organism: Macaca nemestrina; assembly: GCF_043159975.1. NCBI lineage: Eukaryota > Metazoa > Chordata > Mammalia > Primates > Cercopithecidae > Macaca > Macaca nemestrina. The sequence continues at coordinate 19,876,747 of NC_092128.1, forward strand.
TCTCCTGATCTCATGATACGCCCACCTCAGCCTCCCAAAGTGCTGGGATTACAGGAGTGAACCACCTCACCTGGCCTTCTAAGAGAGTTCTATAATGGGCCTTGTCTGTCTAATCTTTAGCTTTTCTTTCTGATAGTCACATGTGAGTTAGTTGATATAAATCAGAATAACCAGGGCCATAAGCTCAGATATTTAATTCAAATTCTCTAGCAAAACCAATAGGATCCTGGTGAGGGTCGGGGAATAATTTACTATGCCTTTAAGTTCTACCTTAGACCATGGTTGATAAACTAAAGCAGGTTTCCCTCTACCAGATACTGGATGTTCATGAAATGAAACCAAAAAAGTGGGAGCAGGTGGAAGGGGAGGAGAAGGAAGAGAAGGTCAGTCTGGGCAAGGTAGTTCTGATAAGGAGGGATAGAGAGAAGGGGGAGCAGGAGGAGGAGAAGCAGCAGTTTCAGCAGCTTTTCTGAATTAAAGTTTTAGAGAGCTTTTCATTTGCTTTCTATAGGAAAAGAACTCTGTCACAGCAGCTTTTGCATGCTTCTGGGTAGCATTGGAAATAACTCTCCAAATTATATTATTTAATTCTAGAGCTGGCTTTTTCTAATTGTGCATGTGAGCAAACTAACTTAGGCATTTCACAAGTACCCCACTTTGGCCATTGTAATTCAGCATCTTCCTGTGTCAAATAAGACCATTTTTCCCAATACTGACAGGAGGTAGCAGGTGCGATGACTCACACCTGCAATCTCAGCACTTTGGGAGGCTGAGGCAGGAGGATCACTTGAGCTCAGGAGTACGTAGAGTGTCTCTACAAAAACTCAAAAAATTAGCCCAGCATGGGGGTGTGCGTGTGGTGCCAGCTACTTGGAAGGCTGAGGTGGGAGGATTGCTTGAGCCCCAGAGGTGGTGGTTGCAGTAAGCCAAGATTGTACTATTGCACTCCATCCTGGGTGATAGAGCAAGACCCTGCCTCATAAAACAGACACACATACACCCATATTTGTGTATGTAGGGTGTGTGTGTGTGTGTGTGTGTATATATGTATATATATATGTATATATATATAGACAGGAGGTGGCACCATAAGTCTTGTACATAAATTTAGCTGGAGTTTCTAAAAGTGGGTCCTCCCTTAAAGAGGACTTTGTTTTAAATGAACAGTTGACCATAATTTGTATCCTCTTTTAAACTGACCAAAGATTGAAAGGGAAAGATGTTTTGGGTCTAGTGTGCTGCTTAATAGTGATTACTCCTCAAGGTTTCACCCATGAGTCACCTCTCCCCTCTTATGTGTCCCAACGAAACTCAGAAATTTCTGGGAGTTTAAGGCACCGGTAGCCCAATTCCTTATGTGTGCCCACCGGGCAGATTTCCTTGCATATTCTTCTTTGAGATTTCCCTAGAGCATAGTTACACATCCCAAGCTATGAACTCTGACATCCTTACATGACCTCAATCACCTAAGGTGCTTTTCTTCTGGGAGGAACAAGGTCTTTTGCATTTGGGACTTACGTCCTCATATGAACCCTTTTGTGAATTTTTGGTCACTGAAGAAGAAAATTTAAATGTCAATTTTAACTGAGCTCCAAAACCTGGGTCACCAACCTGGGTCCAGTTTCAGACCACAATAAAAAAAAAATTTTTTTTTGAGTCATAGTCTCACTTGGTTACCCAGGCTGGAGTGCAGTGGAATGATTTGGGCTCACTGCAACCTCCATATCCCGGGTTTAAGCAATTCTCCGGCCTCAGCCTCCCAGGTAGCTAGGATTACAGGCACATGCCACCATACCTGGCTAATTTTTGTGTTTTTAGTAGAGATGGGGTTTTGCTGTTGGCCAGGCTGGTTTCAAACTCGTGGCTTCAAGTGATCCACCTGCCTCAGCCTCTCAAGTGCTGTGATTACAGGTGTGAGCCATTGGGCCTGGCCTAAAACCACAAATTTACCTAAAGCCACAAACATTCAGTTTCTGTTTTCAGAGAGAGAACCTATTTTGTTCTCTGATCAAATTCGAATGACAGAAAGGGTCATACAAAGTCTAGCAAGTAGTTCAACAAACCTTAACTTCAAAGAAAATTGAACGTCATAAATCTGTGAAAGGCAAAACAAGCAAACAAAACTTCTATCTTAAAGTAGAGCTTCAGTTCCAGCTCTGTGGAGCATAGAACTGGATTGCTTGCGTAAAGTCTGAATCTCAGTCAAAGCCAGAGAGATTCAAAACCTGAGAGGAGCCTTGGCAGAGCCCCCTGCCAGTTCCAATGAGGTGGGAATGAGCAAAAGCCACTCCTGTAGACACCAAAGCTCCGAATGTCAGCAAAGAGGCATAGATCTCAGGAGGCCTGCTTAGAGTCTCTGGATCATCAAAATGTCAATTTAATATAATCAAACAGCTCAGGATCCAGTTAAAAGTTTATTCAAGTGAAAAGTGTGAGAGCGGCCATCAGGTAAACACAGACACCAAAGAAAAAATGGTGATCAGTGCTCCCCGATGTAGGGAAAGGTGAGGGTGGTGTATGCAGGCAACCACAGGTGTGCTGCACAGAATTACAGCATATTACAGCATTTTCTTTCCTTTCTTTCTTTCTTTTTTTTTTTTTTTTTTTTTTGAGATGGAGTCTCCCTCTGTCACCCAGGCTGGAGTTCTGTGGCACGATCTCGGCTCACTGCAAGCTCTGCCTCCCGGGTTCATGCCATTCTCCTGCCTCAGCCTCCCCGAATAGCTAGGACTACAGGTGCCGGCCACCATGCCTGGCTAATTTTTTTTTTTTTTTTTTTTTTTGTATTTTTAGTAGAGACGGGGTTTCACTATGTTAGACCCAGGATGGTCTCGATCTCCTGACCTCGTGATTCGCCTGCCTCGGCCTCCTAAAGTGCTGGGATTACAGGTGTGAGCCACAGCTCCCAGCCAGCATTTTCTATATAAGGCTAATATACAAAGAAGATTTAATTCACTACTACTGATTACACTCTAAGGGGGTTGTTTAACATTTTGTTGTAAAGAGGTAACAATCACAAGAGTCTCCATCTCCAACGTCATTTAGTCTAGGTTTGAATAAAGAATAGAGAGCCTGGTTAATTTACAACATCAACAAAAAGATCAGGAAGCAACAGTCATGCACCAGAGAAGAAAAACAGCCATGTTACGTGACTCAGTTTCCAGGGCTTGACTTTTCCCTTTGGCATAATAAATTTGGAAGGTCCTGAAATTTTCTTTTTTTTCACAGTGACAAGTTGGGCAAAATGAGGTCATTCTCCCAAGTGAATTTAAGTAATTGTGGCATTGTTGAGTTACATTACATACCCTCCTGAATAGCCTATGGAGATTCAAGTAACCATGAGCTCATGGAAGGCAGGTGTGATTTTTTTTTTTTTTTTTTTTTTTTTGAGACGGAGTCTCGCTCTGTCGCCCACGCTGGCGTGCAGTGGTACAATCTCAGCTCACTGCAGCCTCTGCCTCCCAGGTTCAAGACATTCTCCTGCCTCAGCCTCCCAAGTAGCTGGGATTACAGGCACGCGCCATCACGCCCAGCTAATTTTTTGTATTTTTAGTAGAGATGGGATTTCACCATGTTGGCCAGGCTGGTCTGGAACTCCTGACCTCAAGTGATCCGCCTGCTTCTGCCTCCCAAAGTGCTGGGATTACAGTCATGAGCCACTGTGCCAGGCCAGGTAGGTATGATTTCTTAGATTCTATTGCATATTTCTCATGCTCTGACGACCCACCACCACACCCCCCACTGTCCCTGTCACTCCGCTGCAATTACTTGGTGAGTAAATGAATGACTAGATATCTTACTTCACTGATTATATATATAGAAAAACATCAATATACAGAGATACATAAAGACAGCTACATGTACAGATTTCAGATAAGCACAAATTCACCAGTAATGTATTTATAATTCTTTTGGTTCCAAATTTCAGAATTATCCCTATGTTTGGTTGAATTTAAAACAAAAATTATTTCTAGCTCCTCTTTACAGAAGAATATTCTTGTAGGGGAGTGAAAAATGACTTCCCTCTACTCTTCTAAGTTCCTTGGCTGGGCTATGAATTAAATTGACATAAGATAGATTAACAAGAGGAAATCCATTTTAAATTATGTACATACCCATGCAAGCCCCACAAATGTGAGATTCAAAGAAGGGTCAGATGATTGAAACTTATATAGCACCCTGAGGTACAGAGGGGAATAGAGACTTTGGACTTCTGGGTGGGGGGTGGTGACACCTGTTATGAGAATATGAGGGGTGGAAGTGTATGGTGAACAAAGGTTTCTTGTTATGCAAATGAAAAGCCTCTCAAGTAATAAAGGTTCTCTTGGAGCAGTCCTCAGAAGAAGAGGTGGCTGTCTAGGCATGATGTCAACCTCCGGTCTCCCCTCCTGTGATCCAAGTTCATTGTCCCTGGTTGATAAGATTCCAGAGGAGGAGATTCATGACAATTGAGTTCCTTTTGGAGGATCCCTTGGTCTGTCTTAGGCAGATAATCAGAGCTCAGAGAAAGCCTCTGCCTGCATCTGCTGTTCCCCAAGTGACATCAGTTCAAAGTAATCAGCATGTCATAGCATCATACTTTGGGGTGGCATTTCTGAACTCCCATTGTATATTTTTGGTGATAGCTTGATATATCATTTAAATTACCATAAAACCCACACTTTTAAAGCGTGAGTGGCTTTTAGTATATTCACAGTGTGCATCCATTATCACTAGTGAATTCCAGTACACTGTTATCACCCCAGAAAGAAACCCCACACCCGTCAGCAATCACTCATTATTTCTCCCCTCCTCCCAGCCTCTGGCAACTACTAATCTCTTTATTGTCATTATATATTTGTCTATTCTGGACATTTAATATAAATGAAATCATACATATGGAGGTCCATATACCATACAGCTCAGTGTTGGAAAATTTTAAATCAGCTTAGCAAACTGTTCAATAAAATGTTTTATCCTCCTACCTTGACAAATATGCTATTATGAAGAAGGTCAGGCTCCAATTTAGAACTCTCAGATTTCTCAAAATTCTGTTGTGGATGTGGCAGTACAGAGAGATCCAACCCCAACCCTCAGCGCAAACCCATGTCTTCTCACTCCAGGTTCTCTCCCACACCATGTAGGGCTTTGTGCATGTATGTGGACACCCAGCCCACAAACTCAAGCTATAGTCACCCAACTCAACTGTGATTTGTCATTTTCTAATAGACCTATAGGGAGGACAGACCCCAGGAAGATACCTGCTCAGGTGTGGAAACAGGCTTGGGGTTGCATCAGCAGGGAATTCAGAGTCCTGGGCACACAGCATCGTCAGGTGAGGTGCAAGGACCCCTTAGCTCCATGGACTTTTCATTCGTGGCTTAGGGTGTGGCCACAGTACAGAGCCCAGAGCAAGGGCTCCTCTTGCCAGGGTCAAAAGGGCTGATGATACTATAAACAACCCTACTGAATTTCCTAAGTCAATTGAAATGACCACTGACTTCCAACAGTTGGGTATAGCTTTAAATCTCTAAATTCTGGTAGAGGCTGTTTGAACTGCAGCTATAGTTATGAAGGGCAGAATATGACATTGAGTGTACTTGAGAAGAAGTTATTATTCCTAACTACAGCTCTAATGGTATTGTGAAACACATCATAACATAGGTACACAAAACCTGGTTGCATAGGTAACAGGCAAAGTTGGAACTTGCAGTTTCATTGCAGCTGCAACGGATCAGTGGATTCTGAGGGACTGTAAAACATAATCCAGGTTTTGATGATTGTATGACTATAAAAATTTATTAAAAAGCATTGAATTGGCTGGGCGCGGTGGCTCATGCCTGTAATCCTAGCACTTTTGGAGGCTGAGGTGGGTGGATCACAAGGTCAGGAGTTTGAGACCAGCCTGACCAACATGGTGAAACCCCGTTTCTACTAAAAATACAAAAATTGGCCGGGCGCGGTGGCTCAAGCCTGTAATCCCAGCACTTTGGAAGGCTGAGACAGGTGGATCACGAGGTCAGGAGATTGAGACCATCCTGGCTAACACGGTGAAACCGTGTCTCTACTAAAAAATTACAAAAAACTAGCCGGGCGAGGTGGCGGGCGCCTGTAGTCCCAGCTACTCGGGAGGCTGAGGCAGGAGAATGGCGTAAACCCGGGAGGAGGAGCTTGCAGTGAGCTAAGATCCGGCCACTGCACTCCAGCCTGGGCGGCAGAGCAAGACTCCGTCTCAAAAAAAAAAAAAAAAAAAAAAAAAATTAGCCTGGCATGGTAGTGTGCACCTGTAATCCCAACTATTCAGGAGACTGAGGCAGGAAAATCGCTTGAACCTGGGAGACGGAGGTTGCAGTGAGCTGAGATCACACCACCGGACTCCAGCCTGGGCAGCAGAGTGAGACTCCATCTCAAAAAAAAAAAAAAAAAAAAAAAAAAGCATTGAATTGTACACTTTGAATAGGTGAATTATATAGTACCGTAAATAAAAAATAAAATTCTAAGCCCCCACCCACCCCCGCAAACATCTGAATGGACCCCTCCTCTTTACCAAGGGCGTTCCAAGGTTAATCTGAAAAACTAGTTCAGGCCATGATGGGAAGTGGGAGCTGGACATACCTCATTATACCCTCCTCGCTTTTGGAATTACAGACAGAATAGACTCTTTAAATCTGATAAGAAACATTTATTCTCTTGTAAGCCTGCTAACTGGAGGTTTCATGTGCATAATAAAACCTCGGTCTCCACAATCCATTATTGTAAACCAGATATTCCTTTCTGTTGATAATAACTTTTTCAACCAATTGCCAATCAGAAAATCTTTGAATTTGCCTATGACTTGGAAGCCCCTACTTTAAATGTCCCACCTTTCCAGACCCAACCAATGTATAGCTTACCCGTATTGATTGATACCTTATGTCTCCCTAGAATATATAAAACCAAGCTGTGGCCTGACCACCTTGGATACATGTTCTCAGGATCTCCCAAGGGCTGTGTTCTAGGCCATTGGTCACTCATATTTGGCTCAGAATAAATCTCTTCAACTATTTTACAGAGTTTGACTCCTTCTATCAGCAGTAAGTAAATTGTATCTTGCTAAATCTGGTTTTGTTTGTTTGTTTATTTTAAAGATAATCCAGCCCAGAGCTTAGAGTGCTGCTCTGGAGTCTCTGTTTCTCCAATTCAGCCCTGATACACAGTGATATTGACCCTAGGTTCTTAGAAACCACTGTAGAAATCATGTCTCTGTCATCGACCAGGGCCATGAGTTGCTGAAGGAATGCCAAGGCACTAAGTTTTGGCATTTCCTACTAGGGTTGATTTTCCTTAAGGAAAGAAAATCTCATGAAAAGGAGAATCCTCCACTCTCTGCTACAGAGCCACAGTAAATCTATTCAGTGGCTCTGTTTGAGGGCTGTTAGTTTTTTTCTTTTTTTACTAGGTTTACAAATATTCTGCCTTACCAAAAAAACAAAAGAATGTTTTGTTTTTTCTGAATAGAGATTGTTCCTTCTGGAAAAAAAGAAGGCTTTAAAAACCATATTCTGGCTGGTTGCAGTGGCTTACACCTATAATCCCAGCATTTCAAGAGGCTAGAGGTAGGAAGATTGCTTGAGTTCAGGAGTTCAAGAACCAGCCTGGGCAACATAGTGAGTCCCCAGCTCTACCAAAAAAAAAAAAAAAAAAAATTAGCTGGGGGCAGTGGTGTGCACCTATAGTCCTAGCTACTCTGGAGGCTGAGTTGGGAGGATCCCTGAGCCCAGTCTGAGGCAGCAGAGAACTGTGATCTCACCACTACACTCCAGCCTGGATGATAGAGCAAGCCCCTGTCTCAAAAATAAAGCCCAAATTTTTTCTGCTCCCTCTTAGTGAACTATATGAAATCGTGGGGGAGAGGATTACTGATGGCTTGTTCCAAGCAAGAACAAGAGTGACTCTTGGACCAAGCATTTGAAAATATACTCCTTAAAGAAATACATTTTTTTTAAGCCAGGTAAAGTGGCATGCACGTGTAGCACCAGCTACACAGGAAGCTGAGGCAGGAGCATCCCTTGAGCCCCAGAATTCGAGGCTATGGTACACTATATTTATGCCTATGAGCAATGACTGCGCTCCAGTCTGGGTGACATAGTGAGATGCCCTCTCTAAGAAAAAAGAAAAAAGAAAGAAAAAAAGACATTTTTCAATCATTTTAAAATAGCATTTTCTCTTATTACAAAAGTACTTCATATTGACTGCAGAAATTTGGGAAGATACTGAGAAGTAAAATCAAGAAAATGTAAATTATCTATAAAATGTATAACCAAGAAACAACACCTATTATCATTTTGGCGCTTTTTAAAAAACGATTTAATAAGTGCTAAGGGATAACCATGTTGTTGAGCTCAACTATGAATATGTTGGCAGACTGAGACAGCTACAGGTGATAATTGTTGAAGCTATATGATGAGTACATGGGCATTTTTTTAAAAATTTATTTGTTTATTATATTTTTTGAGACAGAGTCTTGCTCTGTTGCCCAGGCTGGAGTGCAGTGGCGCGATCTCAGCTCACTGCAAACTCCACCTCCCGGGTTCACGCCATTCTCCTGCCTCAGCTCCCAAGTAGCTGGGACTACAGGTGCCCGCCACCACACCCGGCTAATTTTTTGTATTTTTAGTAGAGACAGGGTTTCACCATGTTAGCCAGGATGGTCTCCATCTCCTGACCTCATGATCTGCCCGCCTCGGCCTCCCAAAGTGCTGGGATTACAGGCTTGAGCCACCTTGCCCGGCCATTGGGCATTTATTGTACTATTCTATTTTTGTGTAGAAATTTTCTATAATCTAAAATTAAAAAGAAAATTTATTTGAAAGCTCCCAAATTCTTCTTTATGGCTGAAGTTTAACTGAAATGAGTTAAAGACATGGGAGACAATATTTATTTCAATATTATTACAATATAAAAGGTAACTTACCTTTTTTTCCTTTTCTTTTTCTTTTTTTTCTAGACAGGGTCTTGCTCTGTCACCCAGGCTAGAGTGCAGTAGTGCAACCATGGCTCACTGTAGCCTCAACCTCCTAGGCTCAATCGATCCTCCCACCTCAGCCTCCCTAGTAGGTAGAACTACAGGCATGTGCCAGGATGCTGGTACATGCCTGGTAATTTTTAAATTTTTCTGTAGAGATGAGGTCCCCTATGTTGCCCAGACTGGTCTCAATCTCCTGGCCTAGGCAGTCCTCCTGCCTCAGCCTCCCAGAGTGCTGGGATTACAGGCCTGAGCCACTATGTCCTGCCTGGTAACTTATCTTCATAGCAGTTAAAACGAAGTAGCTTTGTTGGGCTGGGCATGGTGGATCATGCCTGTAATCCCAGCACTTGGGATGCTGAGGTGGGCAGATCACTTGAGGCCAGGAGTTCGAGACCAGCCTGACCAACATGGTGAAACCCTGTCTCTACTAAAAATACAAAAATTAGCCAGGCGTGATGGTGTACACCTGTAATCCCAGTTACTCAGGAGGCTGAGACAGGACAATCGCTTGAGCCCAGGAGGCAGAGGTTGCAGTGAGCTGAGATTGCACCACTGCGCTCCACTCTGGGTAACAGAGACCCCATGTCAAAAACAAACAAACAAAAACAAAAAAATTAAGTGGCTTTGTGTGAGGATACTATAAAAAATAATTTTCGGCCGGGCGCGGTGGCTCAAGCCTGTAATCCCAGCACTTTGGGAGGCCGAGACGGGCGGATCACGAGGTCAGGAGTTCGAGACCATCCTGGCTAACACAGTGAAACCCCGTCTCTACTAAAAACTACAAAAAACTAGCCGGGTGAGGTGGCGGGCGCCTGTAGTCCCGGCTACTCGGGAGGCTGAGGCAGGAGAATGGCGTAAAAACCCGGGAGGCAGAGCTTGCAGTGAGCTGAGATCCGGCCACTGCACTCCAGCCTGGGCGACTCAGCGAGACTCCGTCTCAAAAAAAATAAAATAAAATAAAAATAAAAATAAAAAATAAAAATAAAAATAAAAAATAATTTTCAACTTGTGATTGCTAGCATAACCGTTTATTTGGCAGAAAGATAATTGAGAAATCAGAAAGCAATATAAACATAAAAGGAAGCTAATGGGAAAATATCAGGTGTTCCAATTCAGGGAGCCCTGTAAGGAGGGCCTCTGTATGTCAGCTAGCTGCTGAGGTGCCAGGCCTTGTTGTGTTGCATGGTTCACTTCCTCCTGTAGTGCTGAAGGCAGCTGCTAGCAAGAACTGAAGGTGACATAGGGTTGTATGCCTTGGAGTCAGCAAGACCCAGATTTGAATCCTGCCTCTGCTGCTTCCAATGTGTGCTAACCTGTGTTTCAGTGTTCTCCCCTGTAAGTCAGGGTAATAAAACTCACCTCACTGATTTGCTTAAGACTCACCAGATACATAAGCATGAAGCAGTATGATATAAGCAATCAACATTCTTATCGCTTTCAGTTTCTGCTTAGTGGCTTCGCTGGGTGGTTCCGGCTCAGAGTCTCGGTGAGGTCACAGTTAATTGGGGCTGCAGTCATGTGATGCCTTGAGCAAGGCTGAAGGCTCCCCTTCCCACTGGCTTACCCACATGCTGGGCAGCTTAGTGCTGGCAATTGGTGGGAGAGTTTAGTCACTTGCCACATGGACCCCTCTCTAGGGCTGCTTGTGTGTCCACTCAACGTAACGGTTGGCTTCTCCAAAGCACGGGATCCAAGAGAGAGCAAGGAAAAACCCACAGCGTTGTTTTATGACCTAGTCTTGAAAGTCACACTGTTATTTTGACAGTATCCTATTGATTACACAGATCTGTGCTGTTTAGTGTGGAAGGGTGCACAAAGGTACAGATACCTGGGGGTAAAACCCACTGGGAGCCAGCTGGGTACCATCTCAGGCCATCATCACCAAGTTAACCCCACCTCTGGATTTCTATATCCCCATTTTCTCTGCTCTCAGATATGTTACTGGAAGAAGGGTTGCAGCCTGAAGTTCCTCATTTTAACACCACCAAAACAAAGTTTGTAAATATATCCTCTAAGAGGAACATGGCCCTTCTCCAACTCTAAAAGTATACTTGCAATTCCTTCCCTTCCCAGTACGGTACTCCCGGAGGCACTTGCAGTGATGCAGGTTGGAGCTAGGGAAAGCCCTGGTGCCTGCCCCCCACTGCAGCCTTCCCCTATTTGTCTGACCATTTGATTAATGCTTCTCTTGACTCCCATGTCTCCTGTAGAACACCTGTTTGGCATGGACTTTGGACATTCCAAATGTCCAAATCGGACTCAATTCTCTGATGTTTATGTACGTTTCTATGACTTAGCATAGCTGACTCATTGCAGCCTGTATGTTTTCTGCTTCCCCTTCTGATCGGTGGTTCAACGGGTTCATATGGCTCAATGTCACCCTAACATGCCCTAGCAACTTCAGTTTTGCACTCTCCTCAGATCTATTTCATTGAAACTTTCACAAATACCCAGATCTTCTAGTAAAATAACAACAAACAATAATAATAATAAACAAAAAAATAAAAACAAGGGCAAGTATCAATTGAACAAAAAAAATTCTCCCTCTCATTACTGAGATTGTTCACTGAACAATCTTTTCCCTCTCTTCTCTTTCCCTCCCATTCCCTTCCCTTCCCTGTCAGTCCTCTAAAATGAATGTTCTATACTCAATTGTTTTATTTCTTCACTTCACACACTTTGATTTCCAACTTCAGCATTCTGAGAGAACTGCTCCGTCAAGTGAGCTGGAATAATATGAGATTGTATACAGGAGAATTTACTGACATAAGGGCACATCTCAGGATACGAGGTTGAGCATCCTGGCAAGAACCAGGTACAAAATTGCTGCTAGGGTGGCTCCCTGAATCCCGGAAAAGTGCTGGCTCATGAAGAGTGAGTCTGAAGTGCCTAAATTGCTATGTCAGGCAGTAGAGGAAAGGATTACAGGACTCAGAAAAGGGGACATGCTGAAACAGATGTAAGGTTAGGCCAGAACACCCACCATGGGATTATGTCCTATAGGATGGCTCAAGGAGCCATATTCATCAAGGCCATAGGGAACGCATTGATGAGAGGTACAGCAACATTGCTAATAAGTTCAGTGGTGCTTTCCCCAGTAGAACATAGTTGATGGAAGGAGGGGCTGTCCTGGAACTTGGCTCACTGATAGCAATGAAGATGATGGAACCCTGATGCACTAGACACCAGAATGACGGCACTTAAGGGCAGAACGACAAAATCAGAGTGGCAGCTAACAGGACCTGACTTTTAGGGAGTTGTAGGGATTGTAAATAGCATACAGTTTCTCTAGGAAGAACATAGACGCATGGGTAGTCAAAAAGTTCAAATGGCCCTCAACATACGATTTTTCTGCCTCACCATGGTGTGCATTCAGTAGAAACTGCACTTTGAATTTTGAACTTTGATCTCTTCCCAGGCTAGGGACATGCCATATGATACCCTCTTGTGATGCTGGGCAGTGGCAGCAAGCCACAGCTCCCAGTCAGCCACGTGATCACAAGAGTAAACAACTGACACTGTACAGTATACTGAATTCAAAAATTACATGATGAGATATTCAGCACTTTATTATACACTAGGCTTTGTGTTTGATGATTTTGCTCAATTGTAGGCTAATGTAAGTGTTGTGAGCACATTTAATATAGCTTAGGCTAAGCTATGATATTTGGTAGATGAGGTGTATTAAATATATTTTTGGGTTTTTTTTTTTTTTTTTTTTTTTTGAGACAGAGTCTTGCCCTGTCACCCAGGCTGGAGGGCAGTGGGTGATCTAGGTTCACTGCAACCTCCGCCTCCCAGCTTTAAGCAATTCTCCTGCCTCAGCCTCCTGAATACCTGGGATTACAGGTGTGAGCCACCATGCCTGGCTAATTTTTGTATTTTTTTTTTTTGGTAGAGATAGGGTTTCATCCTGTTGGCCAGGCTGGTCTTAAATTCCTGACCTCAAGTGATCTGCCTGCCTCAGCCTCCCAAAGTGTTGGGATTACGGGTGTGAGTCACCGTGCCTGGCCTAAATGCATTCCTTACTTACAGTATATTCAATGTATGATGGATTTATTGGGCCATAACCCCATTGTAAGTCAAGGAGCATCTGTTCTGCTTCATAAGTATAATCTAAAATAAAGGAATTAATGAGCAAGACAGTGAGAAAAACATTTCCTTGCCTGGTTTCCATTCCTGAACCAATGTTCAGACTCAGAACCCACTGAGTGAAGTGGTGGCCAAGTCACCAAGATGAAGGACCTGTAACACTATGGCAAGAACATATTGCCACAGTTCCTCTGATTCTTCCCCTAAAGAGATCTATAATATTTATTCCAATGATGGAACACTGGGGATAGGGAAATATGCAGACATTTTGGTGACTGTTGGGTACAAGGTCAGAGGTCAACTGACGCCCAAAGAACTGAAACATTCTCATGGCTTCCATGTCAGAGTGGGAGCAAATGGAGTCCTGACTGAGATCCAGCTTGCAGTGGGTTCCCTGGGTTCACGAACCCACCAATTGTCCTTCTCCTAATCTTCACATATGTGGTTGGGATTGCCACACTTGGGAATTGGGCTAACTCTCACATTCATCCTGATTTTGTAGAGTGGAGCTATCACAGTAGGGAAGGCTAAGTGGAAGTATCTGAAACTGTCCTACACCCCAGCCAATGTAGTAACTACAGAATAGCATTACAGTCTAGGCTGAGGAGGATGGCAGATATTAGTGCCACTCTTAAATATCTAAAGGATGAAGAAGCATGGTCCCTATGATGTTTCTGTTTAATTTGCCAGTGTGGACCCTGCAGCAATGGGATGGTTCCTAGAGAATGACTTCAGACTACTGCAAGGAAGTAGTAGCTATGTACTGGATATAGCATCTTTGCCAGAGCAGATTTATGTAGCTTGAAGTGGTTTGAGGCCATTGATCTGGTGAATGCATTCTTTTCTATTGCAATCAAGAAACAGAATCAAAGAGTTCATATTCATACAGAATGCACAGCAACAAGACTGTATAGTTTTGCCACAGAGTTATATTCCTTTTCAGTCCTCTGCTGTAATCTAGTCCAAAGAGAACCGGAGCATTTGGACATCTCATGTAACATCACATTGATCCATCACATCGAGGATGTCATGCTGCTAAGCAGGATGAGAAAGAGGTGAAGAGCATGGTAGAAGCCTTGGTATGACACATGTGCTCCTGAGAGTGGGAAATAAATCCTACAAAATACGTTGACCTGCCACTTCACTAACGATTTGAAAGGTCCCTTGGTCACCAGTGTGCTGGGACATTCCTTCCAAGGCAAAAGAAAAATTGTTGCATCATTTATACTTATTGGAAAGAAGGAAGCACAAGGTTTGTTAGGAATCTTTGGGTTCTTGATAAAACACATTTCACACCTAAGAATACTGCTGCTGTGCATATACTGGGTTACACAGAGGTTGCCAGCTTTGAGTGGGACTCAGAACAAGAAAGAGCTCTCCGGGCTGTGATACAAGCAACCCTATTGCTTGGACCATAAAATCTGGCACAGCTTCTCATATTGGAGATGTCAGTGATGGAAAAAGATGTAGTATGGGATTTATGGTGAGCCCCAATAGAGGAATCACAATGCAGACCCCTTGGATAGTGCAACAAGGTCATGCCAACTGCAGTGAAGGATTACACTCCTTTCAGAAAACAGCTCTGAGCTTCTACTGGGCCCTGGTGGAGACACCAAGTGATCATGGATTCAAAACTGGCTGCCATCAGCTACGTCCTGTTAGACAAACCAAGTGATAAGGTCAGGCAGGGTCACTATCAAAGCCATCATAGGATAAAACTGGTACATCTGGGACTGAACACAAGTGGGACCAGAGGGCACATGCACATGCAAGCCACATGAGCAATTAGCCCAGATTTTCATGTCACTCACTACAGTTGCACCAACACCTCTCCCCCAGCCTCACCTGTGGTCATGTGAGGGGGTCCCATATAACTAGCTAAAGGAGAAGGGAAAAAGACCAAGTTTGGATTAAGGATGGGCTAGCTTAATATGTGGGTACAAACTGAAAATGCATGGCAACTATATTACAGTGTCACTCAGGGAAGGTCTTGAAAAACAATGGTAAGGGAAAATCTCCCCAGGGGGAGGAGCTTTGAGAGTGCACCTAGTCATCACTTGGTATGGAAGGAGTATGGCCTAGGGTGAGAACATACATGAACTCATGGACAGTGATGGTGGCCTGGCTGGGAATTTGGGAGCCTAAGAGTAAAAGGAAGCATATGAATAGACGTATGGAAGTGGGCAGTTCATATCACATTAAGACCCACAAAAGATCTGCCAACTACACAAAATAACTTGGCCAGTTAATGTTGGCCAGGGTTAGTGAGAGGCTGCTCCCCCACTGCTGCACAGAGGCCACGGTGGCCAAGATGGAAGTGATACAAGAACCTAACAGCATGGATTGTCATTTGCCAAAATGAACATAGCTGCTGCCACCTCTGAATGTCTGATCTGCCAGCCATAAAGACCAATGCTGAGCTCTATTCCTTAATGAGAACAATAGACTACCTGGTGACCGGTAGACTACATCGGGCCCCTTTTGTTCTGGCAGAACCAGTAGTGGTTCTCACAGGAAGAGGCAGTTATTCTGGATTTGGGGTTGCCCTTTCCCCCTGCAGAGCCTCAGTAGTAGCACTCTCTCTCTCTCTCTCTCTCTCTCTCTCTTTTTTTTTTTCAGACAGAGTTTTACTCTTGTTGCCCAGGCTGGAGTGCAATAGTGAGATCTCAGCTCACCGCAACCTCTGCCTTCTGGGTTCAAGCGATTCTCCTGCCTCAGCCTCCCAAATAGCTGGGATTACAGGCGTGTGCTATCACATCCGGCTAATCTTGTATTTTTAGTAGAGACAGGGTTTCACCATGATGGTCAGGCTGGTCTCAAACTTCTGGCCTTAAGTCATCCATGCCTCGGCCTCACAAAGTGATGGGATTACAGGCACGAGCCACCACGCCTGGCCAGTAGCACCACTTTCTGGAGCCTTAAAGGTTGCCCGATCCACAGACGTGGAATCACACTTAACATAGCATCTTACCAGGTGAATTTTTTCATGGCATAGAAAGTTGAGGGAATGAACCCATGAACATAGTATCCATGGTCTTATCATACACTTCACCACCCAGTAGCTATAGGATGCAGTATTGGAAAGGCCAGTTAAAGATGGAGTCAAAGCACTAGCATGGAGGTGATATCCTACAATGATTACATAGCCTCCAGAACATCGTGGTATATGCCTTGAATCGGTCAAGTTAGTATGGTACTGTGTCCATATGTGAGTCTGGAAAGAATGGTTTCCAGAGTTGCCCTACTTAGTAAAATTCCAATGACCCCCTACAATTTCCTCTGCCCACAACACTGGGCTCTGCAGAGTTAGAGGTCCTGGTTCCCAAAAGGGGCACACTTTTGCCTGGAGATACAGCAGAGATCCCACTGGACTACAGTGATGGCTGTCACCAGGTACTTTGGCCTCCTAATGGTCAAAGACTAGCAAGTAAGAAAAGGAACGGCCATCTTATCCGAGGTAACTGTTGATGGTCAGCAGGAGGTGTGGCTGCTGTTACACAATGTGGGCAGGTGGAATATGCATGGAATTCTGGTGACCTATTTGGGTGTCTCTTGGTAATCCTTTGCCCATCTGGGCCTGAGATGTGCTCAGACCACTTACAAATAGGGCACCCAACCAGATTAAGCTATTGAGAGCAGCTGAGGTGGTGGCCAAGGGTGAGAGGGATTGGAATGGATAGTGGTGGAGGGATATGATGAGGACCAGACGACCAGCCGTGGCCTTGAGACCAACTACAGTGACAAGGACTATATATAGTTCATTCCATTAATTTCCCTCTTATAAGCTTCCCTGTAGGAAGAGTGCCCCTGAAAAGCTTGTTTCCTAAATACAAATGGATAAAGAAAGCCATGTGGTACAAAGGGTGGACTACAGCTGACACAGTGTGGCACTCAGGTCAAGCTTGCTGCCCAACTTTGAGGAGCATGTTTAGCCAATAGCCTCCAGCTTTAGCTCTTTCAAGATCTGCCCCAGCATTTGAGCTGAAGTCATCCACTTCTCTGGCGGCCCCCACCAGTGGCTGAGCAAGGCAGTACAAGGGCCTAGACTTTTCTGTCCGGAGCTGGACCCCTACTCCAGAGCTTCTCATTGGGCTGGCAGAGACTTTGTCAGGTCCTCACCAAAGTCTGATAGGCCCCGTGGATCAGTCATGCTTTTTCCTTTGACTTTTACTGGTGTTATGCCCCAGAAAAAGTGCAGAGAAAGTTCTGTACTCTTAACTCCATGTCAGGATCTCCTTCCTGGAGAACCCAATCTCTGATGGCACATATTTCAAAAATTTTCAAAATGTCTCCTTTTTCCTTCCCAGAACTCCTTAAATCACCTTTCTTTCTCCCTTTCACTTTCTTTTTTCCTTTCACTTTCCGTTCTTCTTTTCCCCTTTCCTTTCCCTTCTTTCCTTTCCTTTACTCCCTTTCCTTTCCCTTTCTCTTTCCCCTTCTGTTTCACTTTCCATTTCCCTTCTCTTCCCTTTTCAAAAGGATCTTCCTCTGTTGCCTTGGCTGGAGTGTAGTGGCACAATTGTAGCTCACTACAACCTTGAACTCCTGGGCTTAAGAAATCCTCTCGTCGCAGCCTCCCAAGTAGTTGGGACTACAGGTACATGCCACTATGTCTGGCTAATTTTTATTTTTAGTAGAGATGAGGTCTTGCTATGTTGCCCAGGTGGGTCTCACACTATGTTGCCCAGGAGGGTCATGATCCTCCCGCCTTGGCCTCCCAAAGTGTTGGGATTACAGGCACTGCACCTGGCCCTTAAATCATTTTTCATGGCTTCAAATTGGAGTAGATTCTATGTCTATTCTCCCAACCACTGTAGCCAAACTAGACTCTTCAGTCTCTCATCTTGTATATTCCCATTGCAGCGTTTATCCACGAATTTGCTTATATTTCCAAGCATTTTTTCATGTCTTCCCATACATGCTCCTTGAGCGCAGGGACTGTTTCTTAAACTTCTGCATGTTCTTACGTTACTAACTAATGTAAGGACCACATAGAAGATAGTCAATAAACATCTGGAACTTAGTTGATTTGATAATAAAAGGTCCCTGGGAACCTGTCAGACCACAAATAAGGCCAAGTGGATTAAAAGACAACTATAGAAGCCGCAGCTAGAGGGAACAAGATGTCCCTCTTAGACATCCTGAGATGATCCTATGTGGCCGCCATGTTTGGCTGGTTTTCATAACAAAGTACTCTATTCCTGAAAGAGGGTTTATCTACCATGAATGACAAAGCGGAGAATTCTCATTAGTCATTTTGAAGAATTTCTAAGATGGCAACCAGATTCTATTATTTTTTAAAAAGATGTATTTCTTATCTGATCAATGACCCATCTATTTTATTTGAAGATGTTGGAAAAAAACAAAAAACAGAAAAAACAAAAAAAAAACCACTTTTTCCTCTTCAGCTTGTGTCCTGTCTTCGAGGTCCTAAAAATTAACTGGCAATAGACAGACAAACAGGAGAAAAGACAAAGTTTATTTACACATTCAAGGAGGAGCTTCCAGTAACAGAAAACTCAGAAGTAAAGGTTTATATACCTCAACTTAACAGAAAGGAAGTTTTCAGGGTTTCAGTAGGAGAGTTTGTAAGTTTCGATTGGGTTGTTTTCTGTTTTTGAGACAAAGTCTCAGCGCTGTTGCCCAGGCTGGAGTGCAGTGGCACAATCGCGGCTCATTGCAGCCTCCTCCCATGCTCAAGCAATCCTCCCACCTCAGGCTCCTGAGTAGCTGGGACTACAGGTGCACACCACCATGCCTGGCTAATTATTATTGTTGTTGTTATTATTATTATTGTAGAGAGCTCACTATGTTGCCCAGGCTAGTCTTGAACTCCTGGGTTCAAGCAATCCTCCCACCACCTCAGCTTCCTAAAGTGCTCGAATTACAGGCTGAGCCACCGTACCTAGCCCATTGGGTTTTTTGGTGCTAATGGTAATGGGACAGTCTATCTTCCTGGCAGCTGAATACTCTGAGAGGCTGTTAATGGCACCATGTTTTCGGGAGTTTCTGCTTTAGTCAGATAAGAGAAGTTTCATTAAGATTTCTTGCCGGGCGCGGTGGCTCACGCCTGTAATCCCAGCACTTTGGGAGGCCGAGGCGGGCGGATCACAAGGTCAGGAGATCGAGACCACGGTGAAACCCCGTCTCTACTAAAAATACAAAAAATTAGCCGGGCGCGGTGGCGGGCGCCTGTAGTCCCAGCTACTCAGGAGGCTGAGGCAGGAGAATGGCGTGAACCCAGGAGGCGGAGCTTGCAGTGAGCCGAGATCGCGCCACTGCACTCCAGCCTGGGCGACAGAGCGAGACTCCGTCTCAAAAAAAAAAAAAAAAAAAAAAGATTTCTTTCTACCTCTTCTGTAGCTCAATGTTTTCACTTAAAAACAATACGTCAACTCTGGGGGTCAAAGTGTGTCCCCACGGTGGAAAAGTTCTTGTCCCAATCTCTACAGGGAGGAACCGATCTGAAATCTTGGGATACGTCTTAGCATGTCCATCGTGATTGAGGTATAAGCAGTAGTTCAGGGCACCGAGTTAGCGATTCTAGGTAAGCAAGACCACGTCAAGAAGTGGTTCGTCCAGAAGTTCGTGAGAAGGCAGAAACGAGGGAGAGTGACAATCGTTGTTCTTTAAGAGGGCACGGTGGTGGAGGAGAAAGTTACACATCGGTCCTGGACCGGGCAGACCACGATTTGGGGCTTGGGGACGCGATCTGGGGAACCTCGGTGGCATCTGAGCTCCGCTTGATGCCAGTGCGTGTTTGTGCAAGTTACTTCCTCAAGTTCGGGGTGAGGATAATAATATCTACAGTATGGAGTTGCTGGGAAGATTTACTACCAACGGAGGCAGAGCGCACGGCTCGCAGGAAGCGCTCGCTAGGGTCTGCTCTTTCCGGGAATGGGTGGGGTGCGCACTCCTCAACAGGGCTCCCAAGACTTGCGTCACACGCCTCAGTCGGCTGGCTTATAAAAACACCGGCCAGAGCCCCAAGATCGCTTTTAGTTTCTCTTCTTTCTAAAGAAGCCACGCGGAGCCCGGCTGGGGAACCTCACCCTCGCCGAGCCTAGAACCGAGAGCGGCCACCCCAGGCGGTCACCAGCGGATTTGCCCGCGCGTTCTCTTTCTTTCCACCCAGTTGCCCTTGCGGCCGGCTGTAAACCTGCCACTAGGACCCGGTCGGTGAGAGCTAGCCTGTTGACCTGAGAGCGGAGAGTGGATCGCTGGGCTGGACTAACGGCGACGGAGAGCGCGCCCTCGCTGACTCCGGGCGCGCCCAGCAGGAGCACCGCCCGCGCCCGCCCCTGTACACTTGTAAGTTTCGATTTCCGCGGAACCGAGTCCCGCGCCGCGGCGGAGCCAGCACAGCCAGCGCGCCATGGCGGACCCGGAGGTGTGCTGCTTCATCACCAAAATCCTGTGCGCCCACGGGGGCCGCATGGCCCTGGACGCTTTGCTCGAGGAGATCGCGCTGTCTGAGCCGCAGCTCTGTGAGGTGCTGCAGGTAGCCGGGCCCGACCGCTTTGTGGTGTTGGAAACCAGCGGCGAGGCCGGGATCACCCGATCGGTGGTGGCCACCACTCGAGCCCGGGTCTGCCGTCGCAAGTACTGCCAGAGACCCTGCGATAACCTGCATCTCTGCAAGCTCAACTTGCTGGGCCGGTGCAACTATTCTCAGTCGGAGCGGTAAGTGCACCCGGAGGGAGGGGCGCTGTCCGCAACCCTGGTCTGGGTGGACTGTCCAGGCGGGCACTGTTCTGGGAGGGGCACGGCCTCGCCGGGACCCCGCACCTGACAGCCTCTGCCTTCAGCCACTCCCTTCTCTGCTCCCCTCTGGGAGCCCCTGCAGGACCCGCGCTTCTACCGTTCCCTTCCTTCCGGCACCTCCAGACCTTTTTTCGAGAATGGCTAAAATGCTAGTGCCTAGCGGAGACCAGGCTCAACCTCTACCCCTTTCCCCGCCCGCCCGCACCAATCAGAAGAATAAAGTGCTCTGGAGCCAGCCAGGGCCTAGAGAAGCGGGAGGCAGGGTTGGGAAGGAAGGAAAGAGCCTCTACTCTTTGGTATCTTGAGTCTTTCCCTCCCTGCTACCTTCTTCCCTAGACGTGGCGGAGCCAGCAACCAGCCGCGCTGGGCCCCCTGTCCGTCTCCGCCAGAGCGAGCCGCAGGTCTCTCTGCTTGTCCCTCCCTTCCTGGTCACCCCCATGCCCCTCATCACCGCTTTTCTGATGCCTGGCGCTTAACAGGGGTAGTCTTTTTCCAGGTTCCTGAATCTGTAGCAGCCGCGGGCCTTCCCTCCGGGTGGTCTCTCCACGGTGGCGCGCGCAGTTGACCACCTGCCTTGGGACAACTCTCTTAAATCGGTTGGAAGCAGTGCGGCTTACCTCTCGGGCCGCTGCTAATGTTTCCATTTGCTTTTTTTTTTTTTTTTTTTTTTCCGTCTAAATGCAGGTGTACTGCAAGGTTTGGGTTAAGCCTCTTGAGTGATTTTCTTCCCAGTTTCTCACTAAGAGAGCTTGCTCCCTCGGGGACAGCTGCACATCTGAAAAGATGGCTTCCAGGTCCACATTCGCTGTCCAGGCCTTTCCCTTGATCCCAGGCCCTTCCTCTCCCGCATGTGTCCTGTCCATAGAGTCAAACTCATCTTTTCCCCCTGGGGGGGTCTTAATCCTCTTCCTCACAATCTGTCATCACCAAATCCTTTTTGTGAAGTCTCTTTCGCGTCTTGGCGGGTTCCGCCTTCCCATCTCATTTCTCAATGAACTGAATGAATGCCTTGTTGAATTAATGAATGGTTCTCTCTGGTCAGTCTTTCCTTCCACCCTTTCTGTCACTATGTGCTTCTGCTCAATTACTTTTCTCGGTAGAGTACTTTTTACACTTGGCCCATTCTTAAACACTTTGAATTGTATCCCAGGGTTTAAAATGGCGGTCAGCAAACTTTTTAGGCTGGAGTTCAGTGACTCCACCTCGGTTCACTGCAACCTCCACCTCCCGGGTTCAAGCGATTCTCCTGCCTCAGCCTCCCGAGTAGCTGGGATTACAGGCACGCGCCGTCGCACCTGGCTAATTTTTGTATTTTTAGTAAAGACAGGGTTTCACCATGTTGGCCAGGCTGGTCTCGAACTCCTGACCTCTGGTGATCCACTTGTCTTGCTCAGCCTCCCAAAGTGCTGGGATTACAGGTGTGAGCCACCTCCTCCGACCCGGTCAGCAAACTTTTGATCACGCACCTAACTAACAAAAACTCCAGTCACTCACCCCCAGTATACGTTTAATAAAACACACAAAGGTAAGTGTTTTAGATGGATGAGGTAGAGGGCACAATATATTTTTTAAAAAAATTTCTTTACAGCAAAAACCCTTTCAGCTCACTCTAACGTTTTTAAAAAGTTCTTGAATGTGTTCCTTTATTTAAAAATTTCTTTAATATGTTGTGAGGCAATAATTTGAAGGTTATTTCTGAGTTGCTGGGAGTTATGGGTATTGAGGAAATCATCTAAGTTGTCGCTGGTCACCGAAGAAGTATCTGAGAAGGAGAAGAGAGCAGAGGGCGGGGATAGAAAAGGAAGGAACATTCTAGCATGTTCTAGCACTACACCAAATAACATGGTTGGAAGGCTTTGTTATGATTTTTCTGTTACTATCTTTTCTATTATGACAAATTCCTCACCAACTAGTGTTGACTTTTAGTTTGAAATACATATGCTTTTTATTTTTTTATTTCTTACTATGGATATTTTCAACATACTCAAAAGTAGAGAGAAAAAAATGATGAAGCCCCTTGTACTCATCATTTCATTTAAACAGTTTTCAAAATATGGCCAGTTTTGTTTCATTTGTTCTCCCTATTCCCCGTACGTCCCCAGCAACTCCAATGTGTTATTTTAAAGCAAACCTCAGCAACCATTTGATTACTAAGTACTTTAGTATCTCTAAAAGATAAGAACTGTTTTATTAACATAATACAGTACAATAATCACATTTTTATAAAAAAAATTACAATTTTAATATCATCTAATATCCAGTTGGTATTCAAATGTCCCTGATTGTCTTATATCCAACTTGTATTTTCAGGAAAAAGCCTACGTAGACATAATCCTTTAAAAAATTTATTTTTTATTTTTATTTTTTTACTTTTTGAGATAGGGTCACCCAAGGCTGGAGTGCAGTGGCCTGATCTCAGCTCACTGCAAACTCTGCCTCAGGTTCAAGCAATTCTACTGCCTCAGACTCCCAAGTAGCTGGGATTATAAGTGTGTGCCACCATGCTTGGCTAATTTTTTGTATTTTTAGTAGAGATGGGGTTTCGCGATGTTGGCCAGGCCCGTCTCAAACTCTGAGCTCAAGCCATCTGCCGGCCTAGGCCTCCCAAAGTGCTGGGATTTCAGGCCTAAGCCACTACCTTGCCTGACTTATAATTGTTTTCATATGTTACATATCTAACATTTAAATACTTAGTTTCAATTTGTTGCAGGCAATACACTTCGAAATTTTAGTTTTATGGATTTTATTATGGTATATTTTTCCCTGGTTTGAAATAGCAAAATTGTTTTAAAGTCGTTAATTGGGTTGTTAACCCCCACTTTTATAAGAATATATATAATATAGGGATTATTTGGTCTATCTAAATTTGGATGGGCCCTCCAGAGAATTCAATAAAGTTTATTTTTTTTTTAGTAGAGTGATAAAATCTTATTTCCTAACGTTTATTGGCCGAGCCATATTTTAAATTCGTTTTACATCATTTTTGAATTTAGGAATTACAAACTTTTAATCTATTAATGTATAAAATGTTCTAATAAGGACCTCTGGGAGAATTTTTTTTTTTTTTTTTTTTTTTGCCCTCGGGTCCTAGAAAACATGTTTTTTTTTCCTCCCTAAGTATGTTTTTAAAATATTCTCCTCTTAGCAAGTTATAAAACCTTGTCTTCCAAAACTGCCACTTGTGAGTTTGAGGACTTTCTTTGTAGATTACCAGTTAATGGGGTCTGTTAACTAATTGCTACCCATCTTTTTTTTTTTTTTTTTTTCTTGAGGCAGAGTCTGGCTCTTTCGCCCAGGCTGGAGTGCAGTGGCGAGATCTCGGCTCACTGCAAGCTCCGCCTCCCGGGTTCACGCCATTCTCCTGCCTCAGCCTCCTGAGTAGCTGGGACTACAGGCGCCCGCCACCACGCCCGGCTAATTTTTTGTATTTTTTAGTAGAGATGGGGGTTTCACCCTGTTAGCCAGAATGGTCTCGATCTCCTGACCTCGTGATCCGCCCACCTTGGCCTCCCAAAATGCTGGGATTACAGGCGTGAGCCACTGCGCCCGGCCTGCTACCCATCTTGATGTTACTATCAGTTCAGTAAACTGGTCTCTGTTTACAGGGGGACGATTTGCATTGTGCTGGGTGTATAAAATTTTGTCTGTGGTACTATTATTTATAGATAGGATTTATCCTGTCCTGTAATTTCTGTCTTTTCTTTTGCAATGTTTTTAGTTATACATTTTAGTTGACAACAGGGCTTGCTTCGATGTTGGATAATTGTTTTGGTGAATCGGTTTGGATATTTCTATTTGCTTTGCTGAAATATATGCCCACACAGGGAGTTCTAATCCCAGTTCTGATGCAAAAATAATCACTATTTATCGAACAAATAACTATGTGCCAGCCACTATGATAAGCACTTTGGAGATGATATCCAGGTTAGTCTTTAGGGTAGCTCCTAAGGTAGTATTTTAAGTCCCATCCTTATTATAGGAAACTCAGGCATAGAGTTTTTCAGAAATCTACTGAAAGTAACATAACTAGAAGCTGGCAGGATTGGTATTTGAATCTAGATCTGCACGACTTCTTTTTTTTGTTTTTTTTCTTTTTCTTTAGAAATGAGGTCTTGCTTTGTCACGCAGGCTGAAGTGCAGTGGCAGGGTCATAGCTCACTGCCACCTCGAATTCCTCTAATTTCTGGCTCAGATGATCCTCCTGCCTCAGCCTCCTGAGTAGCTGGGACTACAGGTGGGCACCACCACGTCCGGCTTGCTTTTTTTTTTTTTTTTTTTTTTTCGAGACAGAGTCTCACTTTGTCGCCCAGGCTGGAGTGCAGTGGCGTGATCTTGCTACAACCTCGGCCCCCCGGGTTCAAGGGATTCTCCTGCCTCAGCCTCCCAAGTAGCTGGGATTACAAGCATGAGCCACCACACCCAGCTAATTTTTGTATTTTTTAGTAGAGATGGGATTTTGCCATTTTCCCTGGGCTGCTCTCAAACTCCTGGGCTTAAGCGATCTTCCCATCCTCCCAAAGTGCGGGATTACAGGCATGAGCCACCGCTCCTGGCCTTGCTTGACTTTTTTTTTTTTTTTTTTTTTTTGTGGTGACAGAGTCTGGCTCTGTCCCCAGGTTGGAGTGCAGTGGCGTGATCTCGGCTCACCGCTGTTTCCACCTTCTGGGTTCAAGCGATTCTCCTACCTCAGCCTCCCGAGTAGCTGGGACTACAGGCGCCTGCCACTACGCCTGGCTAATTTTTTTTTCTTTTTTGTATTTTAGAGACGGGGTTTCACTATGTTGCCCAGGCTGGTCTCCAAATCCTGAGCTCAGGCAGTCCGCCCACCTCGGCCTCCCAAAGTGCTGGGATTACAGGCGTGAGCCACCGCACCCAGCCTTGACTTCTTAACTAGCTACTTCCATTGTCCAGTAACTATATGAAGTTATTAATTCAAAATTTTTTTTTGCCTGCATGATTTCTGTTTAACTGTTTCAAGCAGTCTGCCTAAGCGTCTTTACCTTGCTTTGTGGTTTTTGCCAATGTGGGTGTTTCCTCTGGGTTCTTTCCTGTTTGTGTCTTTCCTTTTCGGTTAGTTCACATTTTGGGTGGGGGTGGGTAGATGGGAAGAGGACTAGTTGACTATTTCGCAAATTGGATAGAATACTGAAAAACGCAAAGAATAATATAACAAGCACCAGAGAATATTTATTCTGAACCCATACAAGTTATAACTCCCCTCCTAGAATAAATAAGTGTTCACATTTTTCAATTCTGCTCCTCTTTTAAAATATAGTAAACAATCATAACAGACCTAAGGTTATTTTTTTCTCATCCCCCAGTCTCATTTCCCTCTTTCCTAAGAAGTAGCTTCAATCATGATTTTGGTGTGTATCTTGCTCTTCCATGATTTTATAACTTCCTCATATATATTTGTATCCATATGCAAAATGTAGTATTATTTTATGTGTTTTCAAATTTTTATTCAATGCTGTGTTTTGGAGATCTATTCATATTGCTACACAAGGACCTAGTTTATTCATTTTAAGAGTTGAAAAGTATTTCATCATAGGATTTATACCACAGTTCAGTTACCTGTTCCTCCCAGTAAGGGATATATGGTATATTTCCAGGTTTTTGTTATACCAAATCAAGCTGTCAAGAATTTACATGCAAGTGTCTCTTGGTGCTCATGGTTAGAGCTTTTCCAGGGTAGATCATTAGGAAGCAGAATTGTTGGTTTGAATATTACATAGCTTCAACTTTTCCAGATTCTGACAAATTAGTATAAAGGTGGCTGTGCCAATTTATACTTATACGTTTGAGTGTCCCCGTTTCTTCATTTTCTGGCCAACTAATGCTTGGTGTTATCAAACTTTTTTGACTTATGCCAATTAGAAGGCTTTGAAATAGTCATTATTTGAATTAAATTTTTTTTTTTTTTTTTTCTGAGCTGGGTGCAAAGCACTACATGGCTGTACTCCCAGTGCTTTGGGAGGCCAAGATGAGAGGATTGAGGACAGGAGTTCAAGACCAGCCTGGACAACATAGTGAGACCCCATCAAAAAATAAAAAAGTTAAAAAAAAAATTAAAAAGTAAAATAAAAAATAAAATAAAATAAATAATTAAAAACGAAAAAAATTAGCTGGGTGTGGTGGTGCATGCCTGTAGTCCTAGCAATGCTGGAGGCTGAGGCAGAAGGATTGCTTGAGCCCAGGAATTTTGAGGTTACAGTGGGCTATGTTCATGCCACTGCACACCAGCCTGGGCACCAGAGTGTGGCTCTGTCTCAAAAAAATTTTTTTTATAACAAATTTTAAAAGTTTTTGTATTAAAGTTTTTATTATGTGATTATATATACATACTTTTTTTTTTTTTTTTGAGACAGGGTCTTGTTCTGTCACCAGGCTGGAGTGTGGTGGTGCAAACATGGCTCACTGCAGCCTTGACCTCCTGGGTTCAAATGATCCTCCCACATCAGCCTCCCAGTAGCTGGAACCAGGCTAGTGCCACCATACCTGGCTAATTTGTGTGTGTGTGTGTTTAGAGACAGGGTCTCACTATGTTGCCCAGGCTGGTCTCAAGTGCCTGGGCTCAAGCAGTCCTCTTGCCTCAGCCTCCCAAACTGCTGGGATTACAGGCATGAGCCACTGAGCCCAGCTGAGCATGATTTATTACTATTAAATATTTAGACATTTGTATCCAAGCCTCCATTTATAACCTTGCTCTGGGCCCCACCACTTTTAGAGAAAGACTACTCTGATTCACTGAAATGTTTTCATTACTTTCTTTTGCATGAATGTACACAATTTATACATTGATTTTCTTATTATTAAAATTGAGACTGGGATCAATAGCTAACATCTGTAATCCCAGTACTTTGAGAAGCCAAGGTGGGAAGATCTCTTGAAGTCAGGGGTTCGAGACCAGCCTGGGCAATATAGCGCCTACAAAAACATTAAAAAATAAAATTAGCTGGACACAGTGGCACACACCTGTAGTCCCAACTACTCAGGAGGCTGAAGTGGGAGGATCACTTGAGCCTGGGAGGATGAGGCTGCAGTCAGGTGCAAGTGTGCCACTGCACTCCAGCCTGGGCAACAGAATGAGACCCTGCCTCTGAAAAAAACAAAGTGAAATTGATTTAAGTTTTTGCTATTAAACCATTATGCTGTGAACATTTTGGTATATGCTTCTTTGTGTACATGTTACATGAGTTTCCCTAGGGATCTAGTAGTGGAATTTTGATTCTTAAGTTTTATGTGATAATACCAAATTGTTTTCTGAAGTGTGTTTGCCAAGTTATACTCCCACCAGAAGAATAAGAGCCTTCCCTTGCCTCACATCGTAGCCAAGTGGTATCATCAGCTTTTTAAAATTTGCGCCAATACAAAGAATGCAAATTGTATCTCACTGTGTTTTTTTTTTTTCTTCTTTGAGATGGAGTCTCGCTCTGTCACCCAGGCTGGAGTGCAGTGGCACAATCTCGGCTCAATGCAGTCTCTGCCTCCTGGGTTCATGCCATTCTCCTGCCTCAGCCTCCCAAGTAGCTGGGACTGCAGGTGCCCACCACCAAGCCCGGTTAATTTTTTTTGTGTGTGTGTTTTTTAGTAGAGACGGGGTTTCACCATGTTTGCCAGGATGGTCTCAATCTCCTGACCTCGTGATCAGCCCGCCTTGGTGTCCCAAAGTGCTGGGATTACAGGCGTTAGCCATCGCGCCCAGCCCTCATTGTGGTTTTAATTCTTTATATATTCTGTGTCTCTAGCCCTTTTAAGTCTCATTACTTGTTTTTTAAGTTTGTCTTACTTGGCATCTTAGTAGTTGCTTCTTATTTGCATTTTACTTTTTTGGTCATCTTGGCACTCTATTTTTGTTTGTAACAGTTTTTTTTTTTTTTTTTTTTTACCATTTTAAAAATGGCTAAAACTATTTATTTATTTATTTTATTTTGAGACAGAGCCTCACTCTGTCACCCAGGCTGGAGTGCAGTGGTGCGATCTCGGTTCACTGCAACCTCTTCTCCTGGGTTCAAGTGATTCTCTTGCCTCAGCCTCCCCAGCAGCTGGGATTACAGGCGTGTGCCACCACGCCCGGCTAATTTTTGTATTTTTAGTAAAGACAGGGTTTCGCCATGTTGGCCAGGCTGGTCTCGAACTCCTGACCTCAGGTGATCTGCCCACCTACCTGGGCCTCCCAAAGTAAAACTATTTTAAAGTGTACAGTTCAGGGGGTAGTAAGTACATTCATGATGTTGTGCAACTGTTACCACTATTGGAATTCCAGAACATTTTCATCACCCCAAAGAGAAACCCCACACCCATCAGGAACCAGTCCTCATTCTTCCCTTTCCTCAGCCCCGGGCAATCTCTAACCTACTTTTTGTTTGTTTTCCAATTCTGGACATTTCCTATAAATGGAACCTAATAATATGTGACCTTTTGTGTCTGCTCCTTTCACTAAGGAAACATGATTTGCATTTTACTGTTGCATGTTCTGTGTTGTTTGTGCTGGCGTATTCATCTAGGAGAAGTCTTTCTGAAGTTCCTTCTGTTACTAATTCTGCACTGTCCATGGAGTCATGTTGTTGTCGGACTGGTGGCCTTAGAGACATGCTGTTTTCTGCAACATCGTGACACAACAGGGTGCACCCTGTAAGAATCATTTGGGAATTTTTGTTCTCTTTTCACAATCACTACATCTCAAATTTTTAATTTGATCAAATTTGACTCTCAGTGTCTGCAGTTTTCTTTAGAAATTAAGCTAACAGCGGGGCGCGGTGGCTCAAGCATGTAATCCCAGCACTTTGGGAGGCCGAGACGGGCGGATCACGAGGTCAGGAGATCAAGACCATCCTGGCTAACACGGTGAAACCCCATCTCTACTAAAAAATACAAAAAAACTAGCCGGGCGAGGTGGCAGGCGCCTGTAGTTCCAGCTACTCAGGAGGCTGAGGCAGGAGAATGGCGTGAACCCGGGAGGCGGAGCTTGCAGTGAGCCGAGACTGTCTCAAAAAAAAAAAAAAAAGGAATAAAGCTAACAAATATAATGACATTGTAATATTGTGAACCATGATAAAAATCTTAAATAGTGACAAATGAAGCATGTGATAACACAGTATTTTCTACTTTTTACATAATGCAGAGTTGGCAAAATTAAACATTTAAAATAAGTAGATATATTTTTCCATCCATTAAATGGTTCTGATTTGCTTACTGCTTCTGCCTGTATTTACTTCCAAACCAGGCATCTGTGATCTTTACCTATGGCTACTTTGGGATAGAAGAAGCCATAATAACATGGGCATAAAAAAGGGATAAAAGGTTTCAGTAGCACCTAGGATTTCAGGCCCAGTGAGTAATCACTTTAACCAAATTGCAGCAGGGGAGCTGGTCTCAGGTTGGGAGGAGAAAGGGGAGACTTATTTCATGATCTTTTCCCTATTTCCTATACAGGGAAGAGATTGTATTTTATTTTTTTTATGTACTATTTTTATTTATTTACTTATTTATTTATTAAAATAGAGACAGCGGTCTCAATGTTTTGCCTAGGCTAATCTCAAACTCCTAAGCTCAAGCCACCCTCCTGCCCCGGCCTTCTGAAT
Organism: Macaca nemestrina; assembly: GCF_043159975.1. Taxonomy (NCBI): domain Eukaryota; kingdom Metazoa; phylum Chordata; class Mammalia; order Primates; family Cercopithecidae; genus Macaca; species Macaca nemestrina. The sequence goes on from NC_092128.1 coordinate 19,907,173, forward strand.
AGGTGGGATTACAGATGTGTACCACCATGCCTGGCACTGAGAAGATATTTTAATATGTTTTAGACCAATTTAGAAAATCAAGCTAAAAGACGTCATCTAGGGAAATCGTTTCCTAACATTTTGATCCCGCATACCTATCAGCAGAGAACGTTTTGAGCATGTACTCCTAATCCTAATGTGTGTACATTTATTTAAACATTCTATGATGTAAAATTCTTAATTTGTATGCTATTTACTGTTTTACTTTTTAAAATTTTTTAAAATCAATTTTATTGAGGTATGATTTACATACAATAAAATGTACCCATTTAAAGTGTATGGAGGCCGGGTGCGATGGCTCATGCCTGTAATCCTAGCACTTTGGGAGGCCGAGGCAGGCGGCTCACTTGAGGTCAGGAGTTTGAGACTAGCCTGGCGAACATGGTGAAACCCCATCTCTACTAAAAAAAGCAAAAAAAAATTTAGCTGGGCATCGTGGTGTGCACTTGTAATCCCAGCTACTCAGGTGGCTGAGGCAGGAGAATCTCTTGAACCCAGGATGTGGAGGTTGCAGTGAAGTCAAGATTGCACCATTGCACTCCAACCTGGGTGACAGAGTGAGACTCCATCTTAAAAAAAAAGGTAAAGTGTATTGTTTAAAGAGTTTTGATAAATGGATGCACCTATGTAACCATCACAACACCCTAGATACAGCACATTTTCATCAGCCCTAAAGGTTATCTTATGCCCCTTCTCAGTTAACCGGGGAATCCCCCCACTCCTCCAGCCCTTTTGGCCCAGGCAATACTTTTCTGGGCTGAAAAGATTTTTTTACATTAAAAAATATAAGGAGTTCCAGTATTTTTTCTCATCCATGATGGATTGTTTTGAGTAGCTTCTGGGATGTAGTTACCCAGCTTTGGAGCAGTACTTCTCAAACTTTGACATGCATTTTCATCACATGGGAGAGTCTACTAAAATGCAGGTTCCCAAGTCACGTATTGGAAATTCTGTTCCCAACAGGTGGGTTGGAGCCTGAGAATCTGCGTTTTTATTCATTAGTTTTTAAATTTTTGTTTACTTTTTTTTTTTTTTTTTTTTTCAAGACAGAGTCTCCCTCTCTCGCCCAGGCTGGAGTGCAGAGGCAAGATCTCTGCTCACTGTAACCTCTGCCTCTGCCTCCTGGGTTCAAGTAATCCTCCCACCTCAGCCTCTGAAGTAGCTGGGATTACAGGCCTCTGCCACTATGGCCGGCTACTTTTTTGTATTTTTGTATTTTTATTTTTATTTTTTTTTGAGACGAAGTCTCACTCTGTTGCCCAGGCTGGAGTGCAGTGGCCGGATCTCAGCTCACTGCAAGCTCCACCTCCCAGGTTTACGCCATTCTCCTGCCTCAGCCTCCCCAGTAGCTGGAACTACAGGCGTCGGCCACCAGGCCCGGCTAATTTTTTGTGTTTTTTAGTAGAGACGGGGTTTCACCGTGTTAGCCAGAATGGTCTCGATCTCCTGACCTCGTGATCCGCCCACCTCGGCCTCCCAAAATGCTGGGATTACAGGCTTGAGCCACCGCGCCTGGCCATTTTTTTGTATTTTTAATAGAGACAAGGTTTCGCCATGTTGCCCAGGCTGGTCTTGAATTCCTGAGCTCGAGCTATCCACCCAACTCAGCCTCCCAAACTGCTGGGATTACAGATGTAAGTCGCTGCGCCCCAGAATCTGCATTTTAAATACCATCCTAAAGAATCCATTTGCAGGGGTCAAACCACACTTTCAGAAACATATATTTCCTTAGGGGTAACTTCCTGGAAGACTGCAAATGCAAAGTTTTATGTGGCTTTCGAGTTTGAGGGAGTAAAAGAAATGAATTTTTTAGTGCAGAATGAATGAAATATTTTTCTTTAAGTGATCTTTCTCAGAGATTAGGGGTTCTATTACTTTTATGTGATAGACCAAAAGACATAGGAAACTTTTGGCATCCTAGGCACCAGGTCAACAAATATTTATTGAGCACATACTTTGTGTCACAAACGGTAGATTATTCTAGAGGCTTCTGCCCCTTCCTCTGTCACTCACAGGATCCTGAAATACTGTCAACCAGTTAATTAATCTCTCTCTGGTTAGTATTCCTTAACTTTCAGAGGGACTTACGCTGGGAAGTATTGTGGCGAGTGGTGGGGAGAAGCCAGCCTGTGAGAGGAGAGGAGGCTTGTGTGAACTACTTTCTCTGATCATCAAGATTTTGGTGGCCGGGTGCGGTGGCTCATGCCTGTAATCCCAGCACTTTGGGAGGCCGAGGCAGGTGGATCACCTCAGGTCAGGAGTTTGAGACTAGCTCGACCAACATGGAGAAACCCTGTCTCTACTAAAAATACAAAATTAGCCAGGAATGGTGGTGCATGCCTATAATCCCAGCTACTTAGGAGGCTGAGGCAGGAGAATCACTTGAACCCGGGAGGTGGAGGTTGCTGTGAGCTGAGATCGTGCCTTTGCACTCCGGCCTGAGCAACAAGACTGGAACTCTGTCTCAAAAAACAAACAAACAAAAAAAGATTTTGGCAGTAACACCACCACCTCCGGCCATCTACTCTCCTTTTTCTCAGTCCTGATGTGGACCCAGGGCGATGTTTCTCAAACTTTGCTACGTGTTGGGATCACTTAGGGAAACTTTAAAAAATATGGATGCCTGACTCCTACATTCTGATTTAATTATGGTTTGAATTGGAACTTTGGGATTTTTTTTTTTAAGTTCCTAGATGGTTTTTAATGGGCAACAAAGCTTGTGAACCATGAACTTAGGGGACTAGAGAAGTCAAGACTGGAGAGACCGTCCATAATAACAGAAAGATTATTTTTTTGGTGGCACCCGCACTGTTTGTCTCACTCTTGGTACAATCGTCGGATATGTGCAGATTCTTGGCCTCCTGCCTCCCCCGTCCTCAGCAGGCCCGGCCTCCTCTGCTGCCCAGTCTTGCAAGGCCCTCGGTGCTTTCCTCCCCCTCGGTGCAGGCTGGGGCTTGCCATGGCTTCAGCCTTAGGATCACCATCTTCTGCAGTGAGCCGGGGCTCTCTTTGTGCCTGGTGTGTTCTGGGTAATACAGTTGTGGTTAAAGCAAGCTCATTTTTTTCGGTTCCACCCTCTGTCTCTCCCCACATCCTTTCTTACCCTGCTCATGTGATCTCGTCCGGTCTATTCTGTTTCTCCTCCATCTTACTAGGGGGTCTAGAGGCAGTGAACCATCCCTACCCTCTAATAACATGGCTATTTAATCTTGAAATCAGAAGTACAAACATGGGGAATAGGAATCTCGTGGCTTTAAAATAGTATTTCGTTAGGGTTGGTTTTGACTGATGACATTTTATTCTTTAGCTCAATGTTCTCTAGATTTTATCTTTCACACGTCCTGGTTCCTTTTTCACCTGGCTTATATCATGGTGAGTGATTTCCTGTTTTCTATACAAATCAGCAGTCTTTTTGTTTTTGTCAACCCTATTGGGTGTTGGGGAGCAGAGGGGATGAAGGAGAGAAGGGAAAGGGAAGGAGTACTTCAATATAAATTACTGTCAAAAAAAAAAAAGACTCGGGTTACTGTCTCTTTTTGGTCTGTTGAGTCAGAGCTAGCCCTGTGTTTACCGATGTGTGAAGTGCAAGAACTCAGAGGTGAACATCCGGTTCAGGAATCTAACCCAGAATTGAATGTGACAAGCATATCCAGTGATACTCAGCTCTGACTGCACACTAGAGTCACCTGGGCTCCCACCCCAGTCAAATGAAGCCAGTCTCCAGGGCGGGGCCCAGGTTTGGGTATTTTCAACACTGCCCAGTTGATTATTATGTGTAGCCAGGAATGAGAATCACTGTGCAGGCTAGTTGTTTAGGCTGCACCCGTGGTGAGAGAGAGCACTTATTGCCTGGGCTAAAATAACATTTTGTTCTGTGGCTGGAAGAGAAAAGTGAAAAGGTCATTTGTTTTTAGGCTTTTGGCTTGAGTTCCTTAAAGAGAGACAATTCTGCGTCTTTCAAGGATGTCTTTGCTCTTTTTTTTTTTTTTTTTTTTAAGTTATCACCTCCTACCGCAACTTGTCCCGTTTATTTGAGGTTATCTGCTCCAAATGTGGGTAGCATTCTGCAAACGCTTGTTTTGTCCTGGGAAATTCATAATAATTTGTAGGAGAGCTCTTTTTGTCCTGGCGAGAGGGGAGTTCCCACAGCTTCTAACCAACCTTCTGTAGGACCTGTTGTCTTTTTTGGGGAGGTGACCCTGAGCTGCCTATACTCCAAGTATGTTCATAAAACCAGATTGTTAGACATGCAAATTCTTGACCTCCACCCTTAGATTTACTGATTCACAGACTGCAGGGTGGGGCCCAGGAATCTAACGGATCACTTGTCTAGGTGATGCTGATGCATGCTAAAAGATTGAGAATCACCCTGGGATGTCTGGGATGGGGCCTGAGAATCTGCATTTCTGACAACCTCCCAAGTGATGCTGATGATGCTGGCCTAGGGACCAAACTTTCAGCATCGCTAGCTTAGCAAACCCCAAAGGGCAACGGGAGACTTTCACACTATTTCCTGGCCGAAGCCCACTAGCCAATATTAGGCACCTGGAGCTGGGACAGAGTGATCAGAAGAAAGTCGGAAGGAAGGTTCTGCCACCTGAAACCTACACATGACCCCCTTCACGCTCTGATCGTGGCCCACGCCGCTGAGCTTGTCTGTACAACATTAATTTTCACTCGCATCTGTGTAAAGAGACCACCAAACAGGCTTTGTGTGAGCAACAAGGCTGTTTATTTCACCTGGGTGCAGACGCGCTGAGTCTGAAAAGAGAGTCAGCGAAGGGAGATAGGAGTGGGGCTGTTTTGTAGGATTTGGGTAGGTAGTGGAAAATTACAAAGGCTGGCAGGGGCGGGGGACACAAGGTGCTCAGTGGGGGAGCTTTTGAGCTAGGATGAACCAGGAGAAGGAATTTCACAAGGTAATATCATCAGTTAAGGCAAAAACAGGCCATTTCCACTTCTTTTGTGATTCTTCAGTTACTTCAGGCCATCTGGATGTGTACGTGCAGGTCACAGGGGATATGATGGCTTAGCTTGGGCTCAGAGGCCTGACACTAATCACAAGTAGTGCCTATCACATACTGTGTTCCTACCACACCCTTTATGTGATTTATGTCCACGATCTCTGCTTGCACCCTGCTTAAATAATAGTGTGGGAACAGTGGCTTAAATCATTCTGGATGCCGATTTAAATTTTTTTTGGTTTGAAAAGGTTTCAGATCTGTTTTTGTTCATTTTCCCAGCTTAGGTTTTTGCTTGTGTTTTGGGATACCTCTTCATTACTGGATCTTCCTCTTATCTCAGTCACCTTTGATTTCTCATTTTATCAGGCATATTCCCAAAGTAGGATTATCGTGACTACTAAAGTAAATAACAGAGGTGAAGTTCCTGTCACTTAGTAAATGCATAATAAATGTTAATTTCTGTGCTTAAACCAGATAGTAGGGAAGTGTAAACTGCCCCACCTTCGTGGCTGAGCGAGTGTTGTACCTGAGCGAGTTAGAAAGAAACGCCACACTTTGAGACGAATTTAAGAGTCCTTTATTAGCCGGCAACCGAGAGACGGCTAACGCTCGAAACTCTCTCGGCCCCGAGGAAAGGGCTTGATTTTCCTTTATGCCTTAGTTTAGAGAGGGGAGGGGGAGCTTAATTGCAGCAATTCTACAGAAGTAAAAACATGCAAAAAAATTAAAAAGACAAATGGTTACAGGGAAACAAACAGTTCCAAGTGCAGGGGCTCTACATCTATCATAAGGCGATAGATGTGGGGGCTCTGCCACACACAAACTCAGGGCTTTACGGTCTTACCTCATGAGCAAAATCCTGGAAACTTGGGACATTGCTTGCTTCAGTACCTTATCAGTGAATTGGACTCTTTGATATGTTGAGAGTCAGCTTACACAAGTTAACTCCTTGAGGAAGGGGGTGGGTAAGGAGTCCTTGATGTCTTGTAAATGAAGGAGCCAAATGGAGTTTGTCCGGTTTTGTCAGCTAAGGGAGAGCCTATTCATGTGGAAACAAGGCTAGGTGATTAAGGGAGAGTCTAAAAACAAGGTTAGGTATTACATGATCAATATCCTGAAATTAGGGCAAAGAAAAAGCCCCTAAGAAGCCACTGGGGAGAAGTCTAGGGAATGTGGGAAAACGAAGCAGAGTTTGCCAGGGAAGGGGCTGCAGGTCAGACCCAGTCGAGACAGAGATGTTGCAGGTCGAGACTGGGTTCAGGGTGAGAATCACAGAATCTAGAGGAATAAGAAGCTTGCCTGAGGATGGAGATGAAAAATGAAAAAGAAAACCAGGCCCCCAGGTGGGCAGCGCCAGGGACCCCAGCCAGTGCAGCATGGGCTAGCTTTGACTTTTCTTTCAGACAGGAGCACCTTGGGTAGCTTTGGAAAAGCCTGGACACTTGGGGTTCCAGGCAGAGGGGTCCCTATTAGGCTACCTGGCTTCCTTTAGTTATTTAGAGGAAGTGCTGACTTCAGGGACCTTGGAAGTGCCACACTCCTCATCTAGCACAGGACAGGAAAAATTCTGCATCTCGCCGTGATCTGCACAGGTGCCGTAGGCTTGGCTTTAAGTTTAGGACATCTGGGCTGGAGCTAAAGGGGAAGCAAAGATTCTTAATTCCTTCTGACTAACAAGTTGCTAAATACATCAGAGCCAGAGGGCAGAACCTGTCTAGTGGTGGGAAGTTTCAGTGAGGTCATTTTCAGCTCAATATCAAGAAGAATATTAGGGTGGCATGGTGGCTCACGTCTATATCCCAGCACCTAGGCCTAGGTGAGAGGATCGCTTGAGCCCAGGAGTTCAAGGCTGCAGTGAGCCATGATTGTGCCACTGCACTCCAGCCTGGACAACAGAGTAAGACCCTGTCTCAAAAAAAAAAAGAAAAGAAAAAGAAAACGTTAATGGTAATGGCTAAATGGACATCAGCACAATGAGGTAAGATCCTTGTGAGATAAAGAGGCTCACGGTCATCTGGTCAATCCACCAGAGAGGATTTCTGCTTTGAGGTGGAGGCTGGAGGGGATTACCTTTCTTTTTTTTATTTTTTTGAGACACAGTCTCCCTCTCTCGCCCAGGCTGGAGTGCAGTGGTGCGATCTGGGCTCACTGCAAGCTCTGCCTTCCGGGTTCACGCCATTCTCTTGCCTCAGCCTCCTGAGTAGCTGGGACTACAGCTATTTTTAGTAGAGATGGGGTTTCACCTTGTTAGCCAGGACGGTCTCGATCTCCTGACCTCGTGGTCCGCTCACCTCGACCTCCCAAAGTGCTGGGATTACAGGCGTAAGCCACCGCGCCTGGCTGGCTGGAGGGGATTATCTTTCAAAGGCCCTTCTTGCTGTAGGAGTCCTTCCTCCGGGATTGATAAAGTGGAGTCTTAGCCCAGCTGCTGAGGGTTCTGGGTAGGGGCTGGCGGGGACTGGTTATCTGAAACCACAGTGCAGGACCAAAAAGCAGAGGTCGACCTTATCAAGGAGTGCCAGGAAGCCAGGGTCACCGGGTGGAGAAAGCAAGGAGAGGGCCTGCCTGGGAGAATGGCAAGGATAGAGGCTGTCGCTAGAGCCTGAGTGACTGGCCTTGACTTCTCCAGGAGGCAAGGTACGCGGAGGGCTGGCTGGGTTTCAAGGGCTCCGCTCCTGGTTGACAGAGTCCTTGGTTCTCTATTTTTTTCATATGAGGTTATGCTGTGAGATCTGAAGGCAACCTGGAGAGTTGCAGAACGATTTACACACAAACAATAGCATTGAATAAGTGACTTTTAAAGATTAATTCTTAGAGAATAACTTTTACCTAGATGTTTGCATTTTCAAAAAATCATCAATTTCAATAAGATCATTTTGCATTTACCAGTGACAATTAAAAAATAATAGTGCAATCCCAGCACTTTGGGAGGCCGAGACGGGCGGATCACGAGGTCAGGAGATCGAGACCATCCTGGCTAATATGGTGAAACCCCGTCTCTACTAAAAATACAAAAAACTAGCCGGGCGAAGTGGTGGGCGCCTGTAGTCCCAGCTACTCGGGAGGCTGAGGCAGGAGAATGGCGTAAACCCGGGAGGCGGAGCTTGCAGTGAGCTGAGATCCGGCCACTGCACTCCAGCCTGGTCGACAAAGCGAGACTCCGTCTCAAAAAAAAAAAAAAAAAAAAATTAATAGTGCAACAGATGATATTCAATATTTTGGAAATGAAGGAGAACTATTAAAAGAAAAATTTAAATTCACAATAGGAAAAAACAGAATAAATGGAGAGATATTTTCTGTTCCAGAATCAGAAGATTTAATGAAGTTAACATGCTATACTTAATATCCAATCTAATTTATGGAGTTAATAGAAATTACATTCCCAATGTACTGTTTTATGGAAATTGAGATAATTTATTCCCTAATAAAATTTTTATAATGAAAATAATAGGCTGGGTGTGGTGGCTCACATGTGTAATCCCAGTGCTTTGGGAGGCCAAGGATGGAGGATCAAAGAAAAGAAAAGAATAGTTAAGCACACTAAAGAGTTTTTTGAAAAGGTGTAAGCCAATGATATGAAAAATTACTGTTAATATTTAAAGTATATTTAAAATGTTAACAAAGGGCCAGGCGTGGTGGCTCATACCTGTAATCCCAGCACTTTAGGAGGCTGAAGCAGATGGATCACCTGAGGTCAGGAGTTCGAGACTAGCCTGGCCAACATGGTGAAACCCCGTCTCTACTAAAAATACGAAAATTAACCGGGCGTGGTGGTGGGGCCTGTAATCCCAGCTACTTGGGAGACTGAGGCAGGAGAATTGCTTAAACCTGGGAGGCGGAGGTTGCAGTGAGTTGACATGCTGACATCTTGCCATTGCACACTAGCCCTGGCAACAAGAGCAAAACTACATCAATTAAAAAAAAAAAGTTAACAAAGGACATTTAAATTTTATGATATTGATATGCTATGGGCCGGTACGGTAACTCACACCTGTAATCCCAGCACTTTGGGAGGCCTAGGCAAGTGGATCACTTGAGGTTGGGAGTTCCAGACTGGCCAACATGGTGAAGCCCCCTCTCTACTAAAAATACAAAAATTAGCCAGGGGTGGTGGCGCATGCCTATAATCCCAGCTACTCAGGAGGCCAAGACATGAGCATTGCTTGAACCCAGGAAGCGGAGGTTGCAGTGAGCCAAGAGAGCGTCACTGCCTCTCAGCCTGGGCACAGAGCAAGACCCTGTGTCAAAAAAAAAAAAAAAAAAATTAATATGATATGATAAATTGTATGATACAGGATTCAAAGCAGAACAGTAGATTGATTAAAAACACAATAGGGATTACAATTGTTCTTTGTAAATTTTTTATTTCTTTTAATTTTTTATTTATTTTTTAGAGACTGAGTCTTGTTCTGTCATCCAGGCTGGAGTGCAGTGGCACAGTCATAGCTCACTGCAGCCTCAAACTCCCAGTCTCGGTGACCCTCCCGCCTCAGCCTCCCATGTAGCTAGAACTACAGGTATGCACCATCATGCTATGCTAACTTTTAAAATTTTTTGTAGAGGCATGGGTCTTACTGTTTTGCTCTGACTGGTCTCAAACTCCTGACCTTAAGTGGTCTTCCTGCCTTGGCCTCCCAAAGTGATGGGATTACACACATGAGCCACCATGCACAGCCCCAGTGGTTCTAAATTTGATAAAAAATTAATTAAAAAAAAATCTAGGATAACAAAATAAGAAAGGAATCATATTTAATAGACGTAATTGAGAAAAGTTGATATAAAACACTTATGTCCTCTGATGTCATTTATTATAACAGTCTCCAGATGTTTTATTTTTATTTCATTTTATTTTTTATTGTATTTTATTTTTTCTGAGACGGAGTCTCGTTCTGTCACCCAGGCTGCGTGCAGTGGCACAATCTCGGCTCACTGCAAGCTCCGCCTCCCAGGTTCACGCCATTCTCCTGCCTCAGCCTCTCGAGTACCTGGGATTACAGGCCCCCGCTACCATGCCCATCTAATTTTTTGTATTTTTAGTAGAGATGGGGCTTCACTGTGTTAGCCAGGATGGTCTGGATCTCCTGACCTCATGATCCGCCCACCTCGGCCTCCCAAAGTGCTGGGATTACAGGCGTGAGCCATCGCGCCCAGCCTAATAATCTCCAGATGTTTTAAAGAATTAACATTGAAAGTATCTCTTTTAAAAGTTAAACTAATTAGGATATATGTAATAGTTATCCAGCTGTGGTGGGTGAATTAATTTTGCTAGTATTAAAGCAGTAGGCTAGGGCTGGGTGCAGTGGCTCATGCCTGCAATCCTAACATTTTGGGGGGCTGAGGCGAGTGGATCACTTGAGGTCAGGAGTTCAAGACCAGCCTGACCAACATGGTGAAATCACATCTCTACTAAAAATACAAAATTAGCTGGGCATGGAGACGCATGCATGCCTGTAATCCCAGGTGCTTGGGAGGCTAAGGCAGGAGAATCGCTTGAACCCGGGAGATGGAGGTGACAATGAGCTGAGATTGTGCCACTGCACTCCAGCCTGGGCAACAAAAGCAAAACTCTGTCTCAAAAAAAAAAAAAAAAAAGTCTTTGATATGAATTACTTGTGTTTCCTATCTATTGAAGTAGCATAATGACAAAATCCAATGCAAATGTGCTTGTATGGGAAATAGGCACACTCCTAGATTGCTGTTGTGTTTTCTGGACAACAGTAGATCAAAATGAAACACAAGCTGCCAAGAAAATTACTGTTTTCTTTAAGGCCATATGCCCAAAGGAATAACTCTCAGGAAAATAATGTATAAGAAGAAAGGTTATTTGTATAAAAGTAATGCTAGCCACATTATACTAGCGAAAATCTGGGCATTACCCAACTACCTGACAACTTGATAATTGTGGTGAAAACTAGAAAATATTAATATGTGGTCATATTAATAACTACTAAGGCCATAAGCCTAAGGATTTTGACACTATCACCCATAGAATATTTAAGTTAAAAGGTGGAATGATAGCCAGGTAAGGTGGCGGGCACCTGTAATCCAGCTACTTGGGAGGCTGGGGCAGAAGAATCACTTGAACCTGGGAGGCGGAGGTTGCAGTGAGCTGAGATCGCGCCATTGCACTCCAGCCTGGGCAACAAGAGTGAGACTCTGTCTCAAAAAAAAAAAAAAAAAAAAGTGGAATGAGGCTTGGCATGCCTGTAGTCCCAGCACATTGGGAGGCTGAGGTGGTTGGATCACTTGAACCCAGGAGTTTGAGACCAGACTGGGCAACATGGCAAAACCCTGTCTCCACAAAAAATTTAAAAATTAGCTGGGTGTGGTGGCTCATGCCATAGTCCTAGCTACTTGGGAGGCTGAGGTGGGAGGATCACCTGAGCTTGGGGAGGTTAAGGCTGCAGTGAGCCTGATCATACCACTGCTCCCCAACCTGGGGGGAGAGAGTGAGACCTTGTCTCCTCAAAAAGAAAAACATGTGGAATGAGTTTGTTGTATGGACATTGATAACTGTCAAATTATGTTTGCCTAATAAGAGCAAAAGTGCTACTAATGTTTCTCAGTGATCTCAATCAGTGCTTCTCAGACTTTAATGTGATTAAACCAAGTGCTCCATCATGCTTCCATCTATAGCTTCCATATAGGAAAGTTTATATTATACAACAATTCCATGATCATGGAAAGTTCTACTGACATTGTTGAACTAAATCATTAAAGTCTCAAGGTGAAGGGATGTTACATCTTTTTCTGTAGAGTTTTTTGAAACATGCAATTAAGAGCTTGTTCCATTCCTTTGTAGTCACAAATAAGTATGTACATTGGTATATAAGACATACAAGAGATACAGCAATGAGCAATGTTATATAATGAAAAGATTAGATAAATGGAATTCTTTTGTCCCATTGATTTTTACTGCAGTCCTGGATGTGTTTTCATAATTTGTTCTCTCATTCTTGATAGGCAATCATTTTTAATAGATCTGTTTTAGTTTCTTTGCCAATCTTTTCCTCTTCTGACCTTTCTGAGCTATACACAAATTATAACTTAATGACTTAATGTATACTAGAGGAAATGCTGTTTAAAGAAGTATTGCAATAATTTAAACTCAGATATATGTATGTATTTGAAGAAGATACACCATACTCCCATCTACCTGTTTCATGAATTTATTTTACTAAAAGTGTATTTTTGGTCGAGTGCAGTGGCTCATACCTGTAATCCCAGCACTTGGGGAGGCTGAGGCGGGCAGATCACCTGAGATCAGGGGTTCGAGACCAGCCTGGCCAACATGGTGAAACCCCATCTCTACTAAAAATACAAAAAATTAGCCGGGTGTGGGGGTGCATGGCTGTGGTTCTAGCTACTCGGGAGGCTGAGTCAGGAGAGTCGCTTGAACCCAGGAGTTGGAGATTCTAGTGAGCCGAGATTGCACCACTGCACTCCAGCCTGGGCAACAAGTGCGAAACTTTGTCTCAAACAACAACAACAACAAAAAAAAAAAACAGTAAAAAAAAAATAATGAAGTGTATTCTTTAAGCAGAACCAACCCGTTTCTGTTATCAAAGGATATGGGCATGGGTCTTTGCTGACTGAAAGTTTTATGGCTGATTTCTGTTTCTTTGCATCTGTGGAGTAGAAATACTGACCATTGTCGTGTTTTCTTCCAGGAACTTATGCAAATATTCTCATGAGGTTCTCTCGGAAGAGAACTTCAGAATCCTGAAAAATCACGAACTCTCTGGACTTAACAAAGAGGAATTAGCAGTGCTCCTCCTCCAAAGTGATCCTTTTTTTATGCCTGAGGTAAGGAGGGAGAATATTGCTGGCAGTATTGTGTCACAGATATTTTGGAGCAGGAGCAGAGAAAATTCAAAATTAACACCAGGGTTCTGCAGGTGGCAGTCGAGGCTGTTCTGAGTGACCTAAGAGATCCCAGAAATTTCCTATTTGAGGTTTTAAAAGAATGTGAGTCTGGAATACCTCTTCCACTGGGCTGCAAGGGAACCCTGTGTGAGTAAGTATGAGCTGAAGATCTGATAGTAGTCAGACTACTTGATGCTTTAAATCAAGGTGGCTTCTTGGAGGAGATGGACTTTGGAGTGAGGTTGGGAAGATGGCAGGGAAGATGAGGGTAGGCTAAGCTGTTGTAACAGATATCCCCTCAAAACGCAGTGATTCAAATAAAATGTAATTTAGTTTCTCTATCACTTGATAATCTAGGTCAGGAGTCAGCAATCTATAACCCAGAGGCCAAAGCTGGCCCGCCACCTTTTTTTTTTTTTTTTTTTTTTTTTTTTGAGACAGAGTCTTGCTCTGTCACCCAGGCTGGAGTGCAGTGGTGTGATCTCAGCTCACTGCAACCTCTGCCTCGCAGGTTTAAGCAATTCTTCTGCCTCAGCCTCCCAAGTAGCAGGGATTACAGGTGCCCACCACCATGCCCGGCTAATTTTTATATTTTAATAGAGATGGGGTTTCACCACGTTGGCCAGGCTGACCTCGAACTCCTGCCCTCAAGTGATCTACACACCTTAGCCTCCCAAAGTTCTGGGATTACAGGTGTGAGCCACTGCACCCAGCCTGTTTTTATAAACAAAGTTTTATTGGAACACAACCGTACCTATTCGTTTATGACTGCTTTCACCCTGCAAGGGTGAGTTGAGTAGTTGCAGCAGAAACAGAATGGCCTACAAAGCCTAAAATATTTACTATCCGATCCTGTATGGAAAAGGTTTGCCAACTCTTGGTTTTTCCTGGATGTGGATGGGGGTAGCCTGAGTTGTCAGGCAGCTAGACTTGATGATGTCATCAAGGGACTCAGGTCAGTAGGTCAGCTCTGTTATCTTCAAAAATGTGGCTTCCATCTCTGTATACAGTGAGTCTGTACTCACTGTCACCATTTTCTTTTTTTTTTTTTTTTTTTTTTTTTTTTGAGACGGAGTCTCGCTCTGTCACCCTGGCTGGAGTGCAGTGGCCGGATCTCAGCTCACTGCAAGCTCCGCCTCCCGGGTTTACGCCATTCTCCGGCCTCAGCCTCCCGAGTAGCTAGGACTACAGGCGCCCGCCACCTCGCCCGGCTAGTTTTTTGTATTTCTTAATAGAGACGGGGTTTCACCGTGTTAGCCAGGATGGTCTCGATCTCCTGACCTCGTGATCCGCCCGTCTCGGCCTCCCAAAGTGCTGGGATTACAGGCTTGAGCCACCGCGCCCGGCCCACTGTCACCATTTTCTAGCCAGTGGAAATGTAGAGAGGAAGTAAATGGAAGGCAAGCAGTTTCCTTTTTTAAAAGATGTGACATGGACATTGTTTATGGCACATCTGCTCAATCACATTGGCCAGAGATTATTACATGTCACACTTAGCTGAAAGGGAGTCTGGGAAATGTAGTTTCTGTCTGGGTAACCATGTGTCTACCTAAAACTTGGGAGTTTCTTTTACTATTAACAGTTTCTTCCACTCAGGAATATAGACTTAAGGATCAGAGAATACTGTTTAAAGACTGGTTTCTGGTCCAATAAAATCCATGAATAGAGAAGTTAGCCTCACAGTTAAAGAGAGGCATAGAAACATAATGGGTGAGTGGAAGGGATGGAGAAAATGTAAGTAAAATTGAAATTCATTTGCACTTTTTTTTTTTTTTGAGACAGGATCTTTTTCTGTCACTTGGGCTGGAGTGCAGTAGCATGATCAGGGCTCACTGCAGCCTTGACCTCCTGAGCTCAAGTTATTCTCCTGCCTCAGTCCCCCAAGTATCTGGGACTACAGGCATGCACCACCATAACTGGCTAATTTTTTTTTTTTTAATTTTAGTAGAGACAGGGTCTCACTATGTTGCCCAGGCTGGTCTTGAACTCCTGAGCTCAAGCGATCCTCCTGCATCAGCCTCTCAAAGTACTAAGATTACAGGCGTGAGCCACTGCACTCAGCTCAGATGCACTTTTATATACAGTGAGATAGCTGTTGGGGACTTCTGGAGGCTTAAACACTTTTTGACTCTGAGCTCAGTGTGTTTCCCTAAGAACTTAAAAAACTTATAACATGAGAAGTGATTTTGAGTTGGCCACTGAGCTCAGGAGAGATATGAGTGCAAGACACATTATAAAGACTTGTTGGGGTTTGGGGGGGAGGAAAATATACCCCATTTTCTCTCCAGCCCCATGCATTCTTCTATCTAGGTACTTGGATTTGTTTCTCTGTTTCTCTCTCTCTCTGTCTCTCTCTCCCTCTTTCTCTTTCTCTCTCTCTGTCTCTCTGTCTCTCTCTCTCTCTCTCTCCCTCTTTCTCTGTCTCTCTCTGTCTCATTTCCAGGAGTCCAAGGTTTAAAGGTCTTATCTTGGGATATCTATGGGCCTTGGCCTAGATACTAGCCCAGTTCCCCATCACTACCAGCATGGGAAAAATGCCTTATACATCAGCCCTGTTAAAGCTCCTACTGACGATCAGAGACATCCCATCCTTTTCCTTTCATTGAGGGAATGACAAGATGGAGTCTTGCCATGACACTTGAGAGAAGGTATTTTGTGGTCTATCCTTAGTCTAGTGTTAACCTGGAGGCTTGGAAAGGCCATTCATCATGTCTGATCCCTGCTTCAGTTCTTCAAAAGCATCAGGTACTTTTAACATTGGGCCACATATCTATGTTGAGTCCCTGGAGAATAAGGACACTCTTCCTGTATTAGTCCATTTTCATGCTGGTATGAAGACATACCTGAGACTGGGTAATTTATAAAGAGAAAAGGTTTAATTGCTCACAGTTCCGCATGGCTGGGGAGGCCTCAGGAAACTTACAATCGTGGGGATGGCAAAACAGGAACATCTTACATGGCGGCAAGCAAGAGAAGTGAGTGCTAAGCAAAGGGGGAAGCCCTTCATAAAACCATCACATCTTGTGAGAACTCACTATCATGAGAACAGTAGCATGGGGGTAATTGCCCCCATGATTCAATTGCCTCCCACCAGGTCCCTCCCATGAGATGTGGGGATTATGAGAACTACAATTCAAGATGAGATTTGGGTTGGGACAGAGCCAAACCATATCAGTTCCCTTCTCTAGGGAGGAGGTCAGCAGACATGAACCTAAGAGAAGGCGCTGTTGTGTTAAGGGATCCCAGAAGAGCCCACTGACCACAGTGCTGTGAGGGTCCCTCTAGGAAAATGCTCTCATCATGCTTTCATCAAACAGTGCAAAGAAGAGGTCAGCGTCACCCAAGGCTCCCTTTCCATTGTTAGAATTCAGTACCCACAATTAGAGGGTGGGGTGGGGTGGGGTGGGGAGGTTCTTACCTGAAGCTTATTTTTAGCTAATAATTTAATTGCCATTTTTCACTTGTGAGAGTTAAGATTCTGGACTGGGGGACTGCATTATTTCCTGAACTAGAGGTCTGAGGAGCTGATTTCTGGAGTTAGCATGAATTAGTATTGTTGGCATAAGATTTGTTCAAGAATGCTGGGCAAGAGAAGGCTCTAAAGGAGTGTTTTAACTTGGGGGAGTAGCATGGAATTTTTTCATAGGGCTTTAGCAGGAGGAGTCAGCCAGAGTTCAGCTAATTTCAAGAAGAGTTGGTCCAGGATGGCTCTCTAAAAATGGAGGAATTATCCCTGCAGATTTGCAGCTGTTGTTTTGGGCAATTTGGATTTTTTTTTTTTTTTCTTTTTTGAGATGGAGTCTCACTTTGCCTCCCAGGCTGGAGTGCAGTGGTGCAATCTCAGTTCACTGCAACCTCCGTCTCTTGGGTTCAAGCGATTCTCCTGCCTCAGCTTCCTAAGTAGCTGGGATTACAGACGTGCACCACCACACCCGGATAATTTTTTGTATTTTTGGTATAGACAGGGTTTTACCATGTTGGCCAGGCTGGTCTCAAACTCCTGACCTCAGGTGATCCTCCCACCTCAGCCTCCCAAAATGCTGGGATTACAGGTGTGAGCCACCATGCCCAGCCTGAACCACCAAACCTGACTGATTTGGATTTTATCAGAAGGGATGAGGAGGAAGAGAGGGGCTAAGTGCAAGAGGCAGTGCAGAGAAACAGCTTTGTGGTTTAGGGGGTGTGAGATGGGGACCACAGTGGAATGTTTCCAGTCACTTCATTGGTTGTTTTGCATTTGTTCAACTAATATTTAAGAGCACGTGCAAGTGTTAGTCACAGTGTTAAAATACTGGAGGTAACCAGTGGGAAGCCACACACTCATCCCTAAAAAACTACATATTCAGGCCGGGCGCGGTAGCTCAAGCCTGTAATCCCAGCACTTTGGGAGGCCAAGACGGGCGGATCACGAGGTCAGGAGATCGAGACCATCTTGGCTAATACGGTGAAACCCCATCTCTACTAAAAAATACAAAAACAAACAAACAAACAAACAAAAAAAACTAGCCGGGCGAGGTGGCGGGCGCCTGTAGTCCCAGCTACTTGGAAGGCTGAGGCCGGAGAATGGCGTAAACCCGGGAGGCGGAGCTTACAGTGACCTGAGATCTGGCCACTGCACTCCAGCCTGGGCGACAGAGCAAGACTCTGTCTCAAAAAAAAAAAAAAAAACAACTGCCGGGCGCGGTGGCTCAAGCCTGTAATCCCAGCACTTTGGGAGGCTGAGACAGGCGGATCACAAGGTCAGGAGATCGAGACCATCCTGGCTAACACGGTGAAACCCCGTCTCTACTAAAAAATACAAAAAACTAGCCTGGTGAGGTGGCGGGCGCCTGTGGTCCCAGCTACTCCGGAGGCTGAGGCAGGAGAATGGCGTAAACCCGGGAGGCGGAGC
Organism: Macaca nemestrina; assembly: GCF_043159975.1. Lineage (NCBI taxonomy): Eukaryota > Metazoa > Chordata > Mammalia > Primates > Cercopithecidae > Macaca > Macaca nemestrina. The sequence goes on from NC_092128.1 coordinate 19,924,933, forward strand.
TTGCAGTGAGCTGAGATCCGGCCACTGCACTCCAGCCTGGGCGACAGAGCCAGACTCAGTCTCAAAAAAAAAACAAAAAAAACAAAAAAAAAACAACTACATATTCACACTTTTTCATTTTGCTTCGACTTGTGAGAACATAAAAAGATCGGGCAAACCTGACTGCCTGGTATATAAACTTGTACAATTGAAATTTGCTTATTAAAGGAAGAAATGATTTCATTTGGCCTAATGAAGGCAGGAGCATTCTTGTTTAATATCAGCGTGGGAATAGGAATGTTACCAAAACATTATCTGTGAAGTTGCTAATGGTGCTTTTTTGCTACAGTTCAAACTTTAGCGTACATCAGAGTCACCTGGAAGGTTTGTTAAAACACAGACTGTTGGGCCCCACCTCTGATGGTTCTGACTCTATGGATATAGGCAAGTGCCTGAAGATTTACATTTCTAACAAGTTTACAGGTAGTACTGATGGTGCTGGTCCAGGGACCATACTTTGAGAATCGCTGGTCTAGAGTCTAGAATCTGGATAATAGACTTGATAGCAGTTGCCTATATCTATTTGAATTATGTTTTAGCGATTGTCCATGTGGCTAAATCATTGCTAGTGGGGGTTGAATCATGGCTTTGCCATCTAGACAGATCACAGTGAACGATACTGATCTGGTTTGCTCAGAGTCTATAGAAATGACTCATTAAAATCTCTGAAATTCAGGTTTCTTACTAATTATATTGGTTTCCTCATTTCATGGTTCAAACACTTGCATCACACTTTATATTTTGCATAACACATTTACAAATTGTGTTATTTAGTCTGCTTAACAACTTGGTTTTTGTAGACAGAACAAATCTTTTCCTCCTGTTACAGCAAAGGAAACAGAGGCTAAGAGTAGGTAAGGAGTCTCTTGAGATCACACAACTGCTTCCAGGGCCTCAGATTTTAAAACCAGCATCCTCCAGTTCTGTATCATATGGCCTGGCCTCAGCTGCAGTATTTTCTCTGCCCTCTTTCCAGTAGGAACTACATCCCTTCAGAACTGGTCACATACATGTATGTATTTAGATGGAAATACAAAACTTATCTTCTTTAGGCAATCTTTTGAGAAATGTCATTCTGCCTAGCAGAGACTAAATTTTAGATTTCCAAACAGTTGCAGGTAAGACCCATGTGTCCTTTTCTTTTTTTTTTTTTTTGAGACGGAGTCTCGCTCTGTCACCCAGGCTGGAGTGCAGTGGCCGGATCTCAGCTCACTGCAAACTCCGCCTCCCGGGTTCACGCCATTCTCCTGCCTCAGCCTCCCGAGCAGCTGGGACTACAGGCGCCTGCCACCTCGCCCGGCTAGTTTTTTGTATTTTTTAGTAGAGATGGGGTTTTACCGGGTTAGCCAGGATGGTATCGATCTCCCGACCTCGTGATCCGCCCGTCTCGGCCTCCCAAAGTGCTGGGATTACAGGCTTGAGCCACCGCGCCTGGCTCCATGTGTCCTTTTCATTGCAAAGCGAGTTGATAACCAAAGATGAGCTTTCCTATGCTGGGTTCCTTCATGATATAGGGCTCACTTTGGGTCCTGTTTGTAGCTAACCAGTTTACATTGATTCTTCCGAGGGTTTTCAAATTCATCAGTATCTTTTAGTTAGTCTGTGGGCCTCTTCTGCCCCAAGTAAATCACCAATTGAATGTGACTCATCAAAGATTGTAGAATATGCGTGTATTTTTCCTCCTTTGGTATATCTCTGTTTGCTTCAGAGATTTTTGCACACGTGAGCTTGCCTTAATTAATGTTTGGCAGATACAAGAAGGTGTTTTGACTCTGGCTATTGTTTCTCCCTTCTGTAGATATGCAAAAGTTATAAGGGAGAGGGTCGGCAGCAGATTTGTAACCAGCAGCCACCGTGTTCAAGACTCCACATCTGTGACCACTTCACCCGAGGCAACTGTCGTTTTCCCAACTGCCTCCGGTCCCATAACCTGATGGACAGAAAGGTGCTGGCCATCATGAGGGAGCACGGGCTGAACCCCGACGTGGTGCAGAATATCCAGGACATCTGCAACAGCAAGCATATGCAGAAGAATCCCCCGGGACCCAGAGGTAAAGGCCTTTTCTTTTCCAATTGTGTGAACTCTTTTTTTTTTTTTTGAAACAGAGTATCTCTCTGTCACTCACACTGGAGTGCAGTGGCATGATCTCAGCTCACTGCAACCTCTGCCTCCCAGGTTCAAGTGATTCTCCTGCCTCTGCCTCCGGAGTCGCTGGGATTACGGGTGCCCACCACCACACCCAGCTAATTTTTGTATAAATTAGAGGCAAGGTTTCGCCATGTTGGCCAGGCTGGCCTTGAACTCCTGACCTCAGATGATCTCCCTGCCTCAGCCTTTCAAAGTGCTGGGATTACAGGCATCAGCCACTGCACCCGGCCAATTGTGTGAACTTTCAAATCAGCAGAAATCGCAACAAAGAAAAACTTTGCCATAAAAACTCTACCTTGCCACGTAAAACTCTTCATTTTCCCTTCCAAACTTCATGCATATGCATACACCATTTTTACATAATTATAATGGTAGTATACATGCAATGTTTGCAATTCAATTTTTATGCTTAGCACTATTGCTGCCCCCCAGGTTTAATTTTTTTTTTTTTTTGAGACACAGTCTTGCTCTGTCACCTAGACTGGAGTGTAGTGGCATGATCTTGGCTCACTGCAACCTCTGCCTCCCGGGTTCAGGCAATTCTCCTGCCTCAGCCTCCCAAGTAGCTGGGACTACAGGTGCCTGCCACCACGCCCGGCTAATTTTTGTATTTTTAGTAGAGATGGGGTTTCACCATATTGGCCAGGCTGGTCTTGAACTCCTGACCTTGTGATCCACTTGCCTCGGCCTCCCAAAGTGCTGGGATTACAGGCGTGAGCCACCGCGCCCGGCCAGCCCCCCAGGTTTAAAAAGTGTGTATCATTTTCCTAAAAACAAATTAATAAAGCTTTTTTTTTTTTTTTTTTTGAGACGGAGTCTCTCTCTGTCGCCCAGGCTGGAGTGGCAGGATCTCAGCTCACTGAAAGCTCCACCCCCCGGGTTCATGCCATTCTCCTGCCTCAGCCTCCCGAGTAGCTGGGACTACAGGCGCCCGCCACAACGCCCAGCTAATTTTTTTGTATTTTTAGTAAAGACAGGGTTTCACCATGTTAGCCAGGATGGTCTCGATCTCCTGACCTTGTGATCCACCTAGGCCTCCCAAAGTGCTGGGATTACAGGCATGAGCCACGGCGCCCAGCATTTTTTTTTTTTGAAATACAGTCTCGCTCTGTCGCCCAGGCTGGAGTGCAATGATACGATCTTGGCTCACTGCAACCTCCATCTTCCGGGTTCACGCCATTCTCCTGCCTCAGCCTCCTAAGTAGCTGGGACTACAGGCACCTGCCACCACACCCGGTTAATTTTTTTTTTGTATTTTTAGTAGAAACAAGGTTTCACTGTGTTAGCCAGGATAATCTCCATCTCCTGACCTCATGATCCACCCCCCTCAGCCTCCCAAAGTGCTGGGATTACAGGCGTGAGCCACCGCGCCCGGCCTAAAGGTTTTTTTTTTAAGGAAAAGAAGCAAACATAAAATTGTTTAGATTTACCAGCTGTTAACATTTTGTCCCAATTGCTTTAGCACTTTCTATCTATACATACATACAGCTCCACACGTAGAACATTTTGGTGGTTAAAGCATTTGATATATGCAAATATCATGACATTTCACACCTGAATATATCAGCATGTATCTCCTCAGAACAAGACCATTCTCTTACATATTCACAAGACAATTAATACAGAAAATTTATTATTGATGCAAAACTATGTACAATTTAATTTATGGTCCTCAGTGCCATTTCTTTAAAAAAAAAAAAAAAAACCCAATATTTTAAAATTTCTAAAAAATCACAATGACTCCCATTCCCTCTTTTCCCCATCCCCTGGCAACTAACATTCTGCTTTCTGTTTGTATGAATTTGACAACCCTAGGTACCTCATATAAGTGGAGTCGTACAATATTTATCCTTTTCTGACTGGCTTATTTCACTTAGCAGGATGACCTCAGGGTTCATCCATGTTATAGCATATGTCAGAATGAATAATATTTCATTGTATGTATATAATTATATATTTTTTATTCATTCATCTGTCAATGGACATTTGGGTCATTTCCAGTTTGACTATTGTGAATAATGCTGCTGTAAATATGGTGCACAGAAGCCACTTTAAGACCCCGTTTTCAGTTCTTTGGGGGTGTATAATCTGAAGTAGAATTGCTGAATCACATGGTAATTCTTTTTTTTTTTTTTTTTTTTTTGAGACGGAGTCTCGCTCTGTCGCCCAGGCTGGAGTGCAGTGGCGCGATCTCGGCTCACTGCAAGCTCTACCTCCCGGGTTCACGCCATTCTCCCACCTCAGCCTCCGAGTAGCTGGGACTACAGGCGCCCGCCACCACGCCCGGCTAGTTTTTTGTATTTTTAGTAGAGACGGGGTTTCACCATGTTAGCCAGGATGGTCTCGATCTCCTGACCTCGTGATCCACCCGCCTCGGCCTCCCAAAGTGCTGGGATTACAGGCTTGAGCCACGGCGCCCGGCCATCACATGGTAATTCTATGTTTAAGTTTTTGAGGAATGATCATACCTGTTTTTGTAGCAGCTGTGTCATTTTTCATTTCTGCCAGCAATGCACACGGGTTCACATTTCTCACATCCTCTATCATTTCGTGTTTTCTGATTTTTTGTTTTTAAATAATAGCCATCCTAAGGAGTATGAAGTGCTATTATTACTTTTTTTTTTTTTCTTTTTTTGAGACAGTGTCTCACTCTGTCACTCAGGCTGGAGTTCAGTGGTGTGACCTCAGCTCACTGCAATGGCCGCCTCCTGGGTTCAAGTGATTCTTCTGCCTCAGTCTCCCAGGTAGCTGGGATTAGAAGTGCCTGCCACCATGCCCCGCTAATTTTTGCATTTTTAGTAGAGATAGGGTTTCAACATATTGGCCAAGCTGGTCTTGAACTCCTGACCTCAAGTGATCCACCCACCTTAGCCTCCCAAAGTGCTGGGATTCCAGGCATGAGCCACTGTGCCCAGCCAAGTGCTCCTATTTCTGAAGCATTTTCATATTATATAATGACATTCATTTTTAATGTCTTTATGAAGTGGATGTAGAAAAGGTGAATTTTATAAAGCAGATAGAATACATGATTCTAAGATTCTGTGCAAAGTAATGAACAATTAAATTTCCTTATATTTGGGAAATGGTTTATCATTTACAAGGGACTTTCACCCCAAATAAATATTTCATCATTGTTCCTCACAGTGAAACCACAAAGAAAGGCAGATATGTCATTTATTAGCCTTACTTAAGGGGGAAAAGAAACTGAGACTCAGAAATAGTAAGAAACTTCTATTGCAAGCAGCCTCAGCTCATTTTTAGAAGAATGAAGGATAATATAATGAAGAAATAAAAGGTAACATTTTCAAGACCTCACACCACTAGAAAGTAGCAGAGTGCATGTTCTGATCCCATATCTAATGTTTTTTCTCCCACACTACAGTGGCCTTGGAACAGGGGAACGTCTGGAGGGATGGGTTTTGGTGGTAGCTTCTCAATGTAAACTTACCGTGAATGAGAAAGATCTGTATATGTTTTCACTTCTAGTTAATCTCCCGAGTGAAGCCTTTTCTTGACAGGAGGAGGGTGTTTGCTTTTACTACATTACTGCTGCCCCCTGGGGTTTGGAAGAGAAAAAACGTCTCTTCTACCCCTTCTCCACACAAAAAACACAACTCACACACACACGAGCACACGTGCACACCTCACATTCACACACCACACGTGCACATGTGCCTCAAACACAGACATGCGCGTCTTCCACATGTACCCCCAGCACACACACACACACCCCCCCCACATAAACATCACATGCACGCACGCCACACACACACTCCACACGTGCTCACAAACACACCCTACTCCTTCCTTCCTCCCTGCTTCCAGGAGGGTGTGACCTGTCAAGTTTCTAGAGGGAGGCCAGTTCCCTCCAGGCCACACTGCTTTGTCGATGTTGACTTCTGATACACTTTGGCCTTATGGAGTGGGATGAAGAAAACTAGGAAAATTTCCGGCTTAAACAAAGTCAGGCCTTTAGACTGTGGTTTCATTTTCTGTTGGTTTGTTTGAAGCATTGTGAATCTGTCAATAGCCAGGTACACCCATATCACAATACGGGCAAAATTGAATGCTTTCTGGAAAATCTTCTCTGATTTGCCCTAATCTGTCTCTCTCCATTGACCACAGTGGTGAATGTTGACTCAGGACCAGGAGATAGTGGACAGCCCCACCTAAAAGTTTTGGGGTTTGGGGGCTACTTTGAGTCCCAGAAGAGAGCCTGGGTCTCACTATCATCCTAGGCCATGGAATGACGTGCTCTGCCGTGCAGGCAGAATGTCAGGATTCTTTCATCAACTGACACAGTCAGTGAGCACCTGTAGTCCCAGCTACTAAGGAGGCTGAGGCGGGAGGATCGCTGGAGCCCAGGTGTTCGAGGTTGCAGTGAGCTGTGGTCGGGCCACTGCATTCCAGCCTGGGCAACAGAGCAACACTCCATCTCTTAAAAAAAAAAAAAAATTTCCCGTCATTTTCAAACCACTCACCTTCAAGATTTTTACACGTCAAACCACCCATCTTCAAGATTTTTACACATCAGATTAGGCCAAGTAATTTGATAGCACTTGGATAGCAAGGCTGGAAAAGCAAAGAGGAGGAAGGGTGGTAGGAACTCAGTTACATTAACTCCAGTGTTCATTACTTTGTTTCATTTTGGCTTTTTCTCCCCTAGCTCCTTCTTCACATCGTAGAAACATGGCGTATAGGGCTAGAAGCAAAAGCAGAGATCGGTTCTTTCAGGGCAGCCAAGAATTTCTTGCGTCTGCTTCAGCGTCTGCTGAGAGGTCCTGCACGCCTAGTCCAGATCCGAGCAGCCACAGGGCTTCCCTGGAGGACACGCCTGTGGATGATCTCACCCACAAGTTCACGTATCTGGGGAGTCAGGATCGTGCTCGGCCTCCCTCAGGCTCGTCCAAGGCTACCGATCTCGGAGGAACAAGTCAGGCCGGAGCAAGCCGGAGGTTTTTAGAGAACGGCAGTCAAGAGGACCTCTTGCATGGAAATCCAGGCAACACTTACCTTGCTTCCAATTCAACACCAGCCCCCAAGTGGAAGAGCCCCACATCCTGGACGAACGACCAAGGCGCCAGGAGAAAGACCGTGTTTCCTCCCACGCTGCCTGCCGCCCTCTCTTCTCTTGGCTCTCTGCAAACACCTGAAGCTGTGACCACCAGAAAGGGCGCAGGCTTGCTTTCCTCAGACTACAGGAACATCAATGGCAAAAGTGGAACTCAGGACGTCCAGCCTGGCCCTCTTTTTAATAATAATGCTGATGGAGTGGCCACAGATACAACTTCTACCAGATCCTTAAATTACAAAAGCACAAGCAGCAGTCAGAGAGAAATATCAACACCTAGGACTCAGGATGCTGGACCTGCTTCCCGAGATGTTCAGGCCACTGGCAGAATCACAGATGATGCTGGCCCAAGAGTGGCACTTGTTAATGGTAAATACAAAGGGAAGAAACTTGGGGCTAGTGCATTTGTTCACGATACACCAAATGGCTCTAGTCAAGTGGCAGATAAAACTACTGACGTAGAAAAAACTGGTGCCACTGGTTTTGGCTTCACAATGGCAGTCATGGTGGAGAAAGATAAGTTACGTTCTGGAAGTCAGAGTCTGAGGAGCCTGGTCCCCACCACACCTGGGGAATCCACTGCCTCTGCACAAGTCAGCACTCTGCCTCAGTCACCTGCTGCGCTTTCCTCAAGCAACAGAGCTGCAGTATGGAGGGCCCAGGGGCAGAACTGCACCCAGGTTCCTGTTTCCCCTGCCAGTGAGCTCACAAGGAAGACAACAGGCTCTGCTCAGTGTAAGTCACTGAAGGACAAACGGGCCCCTGTGTCTTGAGTCTGCAGCAGAGTGGCTATGGCTGCTGGGTTTTTCTTGCATGTTCCCCAGTTCTTAAAGGGTAAAGAGTTAGAGGGTTTTGGTTAAGGGGTGGTCTGGTGAGGAGGTTGACTAGTGAAGACAGGGAACGACCAACCAGTAGAACCACAGGGAATAAGCTGCCACATTTATTGACAATAGGAATATTTCAACTATGATTTAAGAAATAAACACAACTTTCACAGGACTCTGAGGTCCACATTTTTGTTTTATGGAGGGGCTGTCTAGACACTCATGAGAAACACATAAATCATAGGAATTTTCTTGAACATGGCCTGCATTTCAGATATTCTTTCCCATTGTGAGACCAAGTGCCTTGATTTTTGGTTTAAACATTACGATCAGCATACATGCATCCTTTTTTGTTTCATAGATTCTTTATCTGATGTCACAAGTACCACATCTTCTAGGGTGGATGATCATGGCTCAAAGGAAATTTGTCTTGACCATCTGTATCAGGGTTGTCCGTTTAATGGTGAGTAACCTAAGGACTTTTCTGTAAGCTTCTACCTTTTGGCCATTGTAAATAACGCTGCTATGAACATGGGTGTGCAAATGTCTTCTCAAAACCCGGCTTTCAATTCTTTTAGATATATACACAGAAGTGGAGTTGGGGGATCATACAGTACTTCTTTTAATTTTTCTTTTTTTGCGGAACTTTTTTTTTTTCTTTTTTTGAGACAGAGTCTCGCTCTGTCGCCCAGGCTGGAGTGCAGTGGCCGGATCTCAGCTCACTGCAAGCTCTGCCTCCCGGGTTCACGCCATTCTCCTGCCTCAGCCTCCCGAGTAGCTGGGACTACAGGCGCCCGCCACCTCGACCGGCTAGTTTTTTGTATTTTTTTGGTAGAGACGAGGTTTCACCGTGTTAGCTAGGCTGGTCTCGATCTCCTGACCTCGTGATCCGCCCGTCTCGGCCTCCCAAAGTGCTGGGATTACAGGCTTGAGCCACCGTGCCCGGCCGCGGAACTATTTTTCATAGTGGCTGTACCATTTTTCTTTCCCACCAGCAATGCACAAAGGTTCACATTTCTCCACATCCTCACCAACACTTGTTCTTTTTGTGTGTATTTGTTTGCCTTTTTTGTTTGTTTATTTGTTTTGAGACAAAGTCTCGTTCTGTCACCCAGGATGGAGTGCAGCGGTGCAATCTCAGCTCACTGCAACCTCTGCCCCCTGGGTTCAAGTGATTCTCATGCCTCAGCCTCCCAAGTAGCTGGGATTACAGGCGTGTGCCACCACGTCCGGCTAACTTTTGTATTTTTGGTAGAGACGGGGTTTTGGCACATTGGCCAGACTGGTCTTGAACTCCTGACCTCAAGTGATCCACCCGCCTCGGCCTTCTAAAGTGCTGAGATTACAGGCATGAACCACTGCGCCCAGTCACTGTTTGTCTTTGATAGCAGCCATTCTAACAAGTGTGAGTTGTGGACTATAATGAGTGGTTATGTACTTTTCAATCAGCCAAGTCTCAAGTGGGGCCACTCTATGGGTGTCCCTGCAGTGTCTAAACTTGTCTTTTTTGTTAGTTTGTTTTAGAGCTGTCACACATCTTTGAGTATTTCAAAACAATTTAAACATAATATAATGCAAATTTTGAAAAACAGAACTATTTTCTATCTTCCTGTATTGTAGCTTATAACATCTATTCATTCTTTAGCCGGCATTTCTGCAATGGGTATCTTTTTTATGCCTAGCCCTGTGCCAAATATGCAAAGGGGATGTAAGCTAAACCATAGTGCAGCCTTCTCTTTAGTGACTTTGTAATTAAGGTAGGGCATGAAAACATCCAAAAAATGCTAGGCACGGTGGCTTACGCCTGTAATCCCAGAACTTTGGGAGGCTGAGGCAGATAGATCACTTGAGGCCAGGAGTTCAAGACCAGTCTGGCCATCATGGTGAAAACCCATCTCTACTAAAAATACAAAAGTTAGCTGGGCGTGGCGGCACAGGCCTGTAATCCCAGCTACTCGGGAGGCTGAGGCAGGGGAATCTCTTTAACCCGGGAGGTAGAGGTTGCAGTGAGCCAAGATCGCGCCACTGCACTCCAGCCTGGGCGACAGAGTGAGTGAGACTCTGCCTCAAAACAAAAACAAAAACAAACAAACAAAAAATCTGCAAATGAGAAAACTGTGTGCAGTAAGTAAAAACGTATACAAAATTAACCCCCAACTGAGTATTGGGTACTGGCTAGAGGAATGCAAAAAATACAAGTCAGATGGAGATGGAGTGAGATTCGTTAAGAGAATCTTTCTGGAAGAGATGAACTGTAGGCCAGGGCTTCAAGGAAATACAGGCTGTTGCCTCTGCTGGAGAGCATTTTGGCTTAATACACTTGTGGGGGTGCAGAAAGGGTAACTAAATTTCTGATTACCTCATATTTCTTTTTTTTTTTTTTTTTTTTGAGACAGAGTCTCGCTCTGACACCCAGGCTGGAGTGCAGTAGCCAGATTTCAGCTCACCGCAAGCTCTGCCTCCCGGGTTCATGCCATTCTTCTTCCTCAGCCTCCCGAGTAGCTGGGACTACAGGCACCCGCCACCACGCCCGGCTAGTTTTTTGTATTTTTTAGTAGAGACGGGGTTTCACCGTGTTAGCCAGGATGGTCTCGATCGCCTGACCTCGTGATCCGCCTGTCTCGGCCTCCCAAAGTGCTGGGATTACAGGCTTGAGCCACTGCGCCCGGCCACCTCATATTTCTATCTGGATAGAGTGACTTTGGGGGTAGTGGAGAATTTTTGTTTTGTTTTGTGTTTTTTTTTTTTTTTTTGAGACAGAATTTCACTCTGTCACCCAGGCTGCGGTGCAGTGGAGTGATCTCGGCTCACTGCAACCTCCACCTCCCAGGTTCAAGTGATTCTCCTGCCTCAGTCTCCCAAGTAGCTGGGATTACAGGCACTCACTAGCATGCTTGGCTAATTTTTGTATTTTTAGTAGAGACAGGATTTCATCATGTTGGCTAGGCTGGTCTTGAACTCCTGGCCTCAATTGATCTGCCTGTCTCGGCCTCCCAAAGTGGTGGGATTACAGGCGTGAGCCGCCACACCTGGCCTGAATTTTTGTTTTCTGATGCATCTCCAAGGTAATGAAGGAACCTGGAAAATGGACACACGGCAATGTCAGCAGGTATAGATGGGACCTGTCTGGCAGGGGGCAGGCAGGAATGGATGGGGAAAGCTGGCAGTGAACTTGACTGAATTGTTTAGAATCCCCGCTCAACAGTCCCTCAGACCCCCTCTTTGTCTTTGTAGGTAGCTGCAGCAAAGTCCACTTCCATCTGCCTTACCGGTGGCAGATGTTAATTGGTGAAACCTGGACGGACTTCAAGCCCATGGAGATGATCGAGGAAGCCTACTCTGACCCCAGAATCCACGTGTAAGTTGGTGACTGTACTCTGGCTTTCAAGAGTCCAACATTATCAAAGGGAAGCATTAGTGCTATTCTTAGGGGAAAAAGAAAAAAAAACACTCTTCCATCGGAATCCCATTCCAGATACTTCTTGAGATAAAAATGGCAAGTGCCTGCCAAGTTAATGAAGGGAAAACACTGCTGGGTGGATTTGAGGTCACACTGAGCCTGGCTAATACTAGAGATCCTGGGAATGTCTGCTAACTCAAATGAATCAAACGGTGACATGATTATTTGTTTAGTTGATAGTTGTCTGTGTCCTGCAGAAAAACACAATGCAGAGGCTGGTTTGTATCCTGATCAATTCATCACGGAACTATTAAAAGTACTAAATGATTTAGGATGAAAGAGCCTTTGGCTTAACTTCATAGTTTAAAAACATGATTTGAATAATTTCATATAGTTTTAGTGTGGAATTTTGTTGTGGACTTTAGCATTTAATACCTTCCTTATGTTTGCTATTTTCTCTAGCCTGGAGTCGTCTAAGAGGGTACCTTACATTTCTGCTTCTGGCTGAGCATCGTTGTTCATGCTTATAATCCTAGCACTTTGGGAGGCTGAGGCAGGAGGATCACTTGAGCTCAGGAGTTTGAGATTAGTCTGGGCAACATGATGAAACCCTGTCTCTACCAACAATACAAAAACTAGCCAGGCATGGTGGCACGCACCTATGGTCCTAGCTACTCGGGAGGCTGATGTGAGAGGATCACTGGGGCCCAAGAAGTAGAGGCTGCAGTGAGCCGTGATTGTGCCACCACACTCCAGCCTGGAAGACAGAGTGAGACCCTGTCTCAAAAATAAGTAAAAACATTTCTCCTTCTGGAAGAGCTGAAATGGGTGATACCCATATGACCATATTTATCTATGGTGTGCAGGGATATAAGAAACATCCCAGTTTAACAAGGAAATTCTTTAGGGGGAAAAGTTACATTACTTTTCATCATATGAGAATTTAGTGATTTGGGGGTGGGAATTCTGTGTTGCTGCATTTTTACCACTAGAGGGCGACATCAGCTATTTTCTTGTTGCTATGTCTCTATTTCCGCCCCCAGGCAAGTGGAGAGCAGGGTTTCTCAACCTGAGCACTACTGACATTTTGGGCCAGATAGTTGTTTGCTCTCAGGGCTGTTTAGCGCTATTCCTAGCCTCAAAACACAGATGACAGGAAGCACCACCCCCCACCAGCCCTGCTGGTTGTCATAACCCAAAATGTCTTCAGATGTTGTAAAATATCCACGGAGGTCAAAATCGTTCCTGATTGAGAACCACTGATCTAAGAGGTCTTTTTTTAGAGCAGCAGTTCTCAAACTTTTTGGTCAGAGAACTCCTCAACACTTAAAATGTATTCAGGATCCAAGGCCGGGCGCCGTGGCTTATGCCTGTAATCCCAGCACTTTGGGAGGCCAAGGCGGGCAGATCACAAAGTCAGGAGTTTGAGACCAGCCTGGCCAACATAGTGAAACCCCGTCTCTACTAAAAAAAAATACAAAATGTTAGCTGGGCGTGGTGGTGGGCGCCTGTAATTCCAGCTACTTGGGAGGCTGAGGCAGGAGAATAGCTTGAACCCAGGAGGCAGAGGTTGCAGTGAGCCGAGATTGCGCCACTGCACTCCAGTCCAGGCAACAGAGCGAGACTCTCTCTGTCTCGAAAGAAAAAAAAAATGTATTCAGGATCCCAAAGAATTTCTGTTTATGTGGAATATAGCTATCAATATTTACCATATTAAAAATTAAAACTGAGAACAATTACATATTTGATTCACTTAAAAATAAGAATAAGCTTGCTATATGTTAACATAATGAAATGTTTCATGTACTATATTTAATACTATATACATACTCATGTATGCCCATTTAATATACATACCCAGATATATAACTGTGTGTATTTATATATGTATATATAATATTTATATGGATAATTATAAAATAACTGTTTTCCAAAACAAAAAATTTATTGAGAGGAATTTTATATTTTTGCAAAATAATGTCTGGCATGATAGAAGATAACTAGATTCTCATATCTGCTTCCTTATTCAATCTGCTGTGAAATCATATATTGTATAGCCTCTGGAAAATTTTGTCGTGTATTCATGAGAGAATGAAAGTGAAAAAAGCAAATAATGTTTAATGTTATTATGAAAATAACTTTAACCTTGCCAAATTTCCACAACGGTCTCCACATTTTGATAACGATTTAAATAATAATAAATAATTTAAAAAATGGACCAAACATGAGTTTCTAACTTTCTAACATTGAGCCAATCAGGAGTTTTGTGGGCATAGTTTTATTTTGGGATTTTTCTGAAGGAAGAATGCACCATGTGACACCATTAATTATGTGGTGCAGGCAAGTCACTTTCCTTTTCCTCTCTGCGTTTCCATGTTTCTTTTATGTATAGGACCTGGAGCTATGGAAAGAAAACTTGAAGATCTATTTTAGCCCTGAAAGTTTAATTCTGCGCTCTCATTAGGGAAGACGAGATTGTAGAAAACAGGGGTCTATGAAACATTATGTTAACTTAATACTTTTCTCTCTCAGCTGTTCTGTAGGAAGTTATACAATCAATTTTCGGGAAATGAGTTGTGATTTCATTCCTATCCGACGCCTTTCCACTCCTTCTTCTGTCACCAAGCCAGCCAATTCTGTCTTCACCACCAAATGGATTTGGTATTGGAAGAATGAATCTGGCACATGGATTCAGTATGGAGAAGAGGTGAGCACTGTTCCTCTTTGTAGAGGGCTCTTGTTTAAACTTGTCAACTTAAAAAGAACACTATTGGCTGGGCGCGGTGGCTCACGCCTGTAATCCCAGCACTTTGGGAGGCCAAGGCAGGCGAATCATCTGAGGTCAGGAGTTTGAGACCAGCCTGGCCAACATGGTGAAACCCCATCTCTATTAAAAATACAAAAATTAGCCGGGCGTGGTGGCATGTGCCTATAATCCTGGCTACTCCAGAGGCTGAGGCAGGAGAATCTCCTGAACCTGGGAGGTGGAGGTTGTAGTGAGCTGAGATTGCGCCACTGCATTCCAGCCTGGGGGATGGAGTGAGACTCTGTCTCCAAAATAAATGAATAAATAAATAAAATAAAAAGAACACTATTAATAAAATGTTTGACGCCTATGTGGTTACCCATGGAGTGTGGGAGTGGAAGTGGTATTTTTTTACTTTGTACACAGCTATATTCAATATTTTTTCAGCAAGCATGCACTCCAGTTGCAGTCATACATTAAAGTATATATTAATTTTAATTTTAATTTTAATTTTTTTTTGAGATGGAGTTTCACTCTTGTCACCCATGCTGGAGTGCAATGGCATAATCTTGGCTCACTGCAACCTCCACTTCCTGGGTTCAAGCGATCTTCCTGCCTCAGCCTCCCGAGTAGCTGGGATTACAGGCATGCACCACCACACCCAGCTAATTTTTGTATTTTTAGTAGACATGGGGTTTCACATGTTGGACAGGCTAGTCTTGAACTCCTGACCTCAGGTTATCTGCCCACCTTGGCCTCCCAAAGTGTTGGGATTACAGACGTGAGCCTCTGTGCCTGGCCATATATTAATTATTTTTAAGGAATCACTTGAGACGTGTCAGCTGCACTTCCCTCTTTCCTCACCATCAGAGGGGAGAGTGGAACCTTGAGATAGCTTTCTATGTATAAACGCATAGATATACAGAGGCTACTGCTTTGAGCTGGAAAAGAGGGCGAGAGTGAGAACTTAAAGGACCATATGGATGATGGCATGGTTAATTAGACCAGGGCATGTGTTAATTCACTAATGCAGTGAAACCACATCTGGTACAGATAGTCACTACTCTTCAGTCAGAGTCTGGATTTAGATGGACTTAAAGGACTGGAACTAGAAGATTCTGGGCTGACCCATAGTGGGGGCATAGTAATAGGGGATGGAAGTTTAGATAAGCAGAGCTTCTGTCCTTCTGTCTGTGTCCCTTCCTCCCTTCAACTCATAGATTAAAGAGAGAAAGAAAGCAGACCTTAAGCAGGTAATGAAATCAGGGTGGGCCGGGCGCGGTGGCTCAAGCCTGTAATCCCAGCACTTTGGGAGGCCGAGACGGGCGGATCACGAGGTCAGGAGATCGAGACCATCCTGGTTAACATGGTGAAATCCCGTCTCTACTAAAAAATACAAAAAACTAGCCGGGCGAGGTGGCGGACGCCTGTAGTCCCAGCTACTCGGGAGGCTGAGGCAGGAGAATTGCTTGAACCTGGAGGCAGAGGTTGCAGTGAGCCGAGATTGCACCGCTGTACTCCAGCCTGGGTGACAAAGTGAGACTCCATCTCAAAAAAAAAAAAAAAAGATAATGCAGGGACAAAGAAATGGCAGCGTAAGGTTCTACATATTTAGGTTGGTGTAAAATTACTTTTGGGTTGGTGGTAATTACTTTTAATAGCAAAAACAGTGATTACTTTTGCACTGAACTATTAGTTACAATCAGTGGGTTATACATTTGGTTCTGAGCTGCCTAACTGCCAAAGCAAACCAAATACTTGGGAGAGGCACTGCTCTGTTACGTTAGTGAGGCCTGAGAAAAACACCTCCTATAGTGGGCCACATGGCAGGAACCCTGTGTGCTGTGGTGAGGTCCTCAACCACAAACAGCCCTACCATGAATTCGTCTGCATGTTGATTTCCAAACTGTCTTAGCAGCAGATACATTTTATCAAACCATCTTTCAAAGACCTTAAAGGAGCCAATGAGAGTAGAGCAGGGCTGCCCTGGTGGAATAGGATAGGGGCTCAGAGTGGTCTCCTGGGCCCCTCCTTGTTGCTCTCCTCTCTCCTGTGGTGGCCCATGTAGCATCTTTGCGGAACAGAGTTCTGCTGAAACTCCCGTGTGTGTGAAAACGCCTATGATATTAAACTTTGCACAGATTCTTTGTATGCTCAAGCCAAGGATGATGTCAAATAAGCGATTCTGTCAGGCACCTGTGGAAATAAAATTATAAACCCAAATTAGCCTTGGTTAAAATAAAAATAAGCTATAGGTCTTGATTTTTTTATATCAAATAATTGGAATTTTCAGTAAGATATAAAGGGGAAAGGTTGGCAAACATTTGCATTCTAGTTACATCAAGGTTCCAGGAGGCCAGGCGTGGTGGCTCATGTCAGTAATCCCAGCACTTTGGGAGGCCAAGGCGGGTGGATCACCTGAGGTCAGGAGTTCAAGACCAGCCTGGCCAACATGGTGAAACTATGTCTCTATTAAAAATACACACAGAAAATTAGCTGGGCGTGGTGGTGCCCACCTGTAATCCCAGCTACTTGGGAGGCTGAGACAGGAAAATCGCTTGAACCCAGGCGGTAGGGGTTGCAGTGACCCAAGATTGTGCCACTACACTCCAGCCTGGGTGACAGAGTAAGACTCAAAAAAAAAAAAAAAAGTTTCAAGAACCAAAAAGAACTATTCGGGGGAAAGAGAGTATTTAAATTTAAATTTAAATTTACACAAGTTCAATCATGTTCCCTAATAAAACATCAAGAAACTTCCTGAGCTTTTTTTTTTTTTTTTGAGACAGAGTTTTGCTCTTGTTACCCAGGCTAGAGTGCAATGTTGTGATCTCGGCTCACTGCAACCTCTGCCTCCCAGGTTCAAGCAATTCTCCTGCCTCAGCTTCCCAAGTAGCTGGTATTACAGGCACCCACCACCATGCCTGGCTAATTTTTTGTATTTTTGGTTGAGACGGGGTTTCACCATGTTGGCCAGGCTGGTCTCAAACTCCTGACCTCAGGTGATCTGCCTGCCTCAGCCTCCCAAAGTGCTGGGATTACGGGCGTGAGCCACCATGCCCAGCCCTTCCTGAGTTTTTTAATACAAAGTTCTTTCTGGGACATTTAGTCTGTGTTAGCTGTAGAGTTTTTATTTTATTTATTTTTATATTCTGGATTCCCATGAAAACTGTAGAGTTTTTAGAATGTAACATTCAATCTGCAAACACGTGAATATTGTATTCATTAAATGTGACGTGGGTCTGTTGGATGTTCACTGAAGATGTGAATGAACTCTTACTATCATACTAATAAGACCCATCATTACATAAACTGAGTTGGCTCTAGTTATTAAAAAAAAAAAAAGGAAAAATCAGGTCCTGGATTTAATGTTTTCCTTGCTGGGAATCCAAGTAAAATTAAAATAATGTTTCTGGGAGATTTGAACCCCACATATCAGGAGCAACCTGGTTTCTTTCGTGGGTCAATACATTATGGTCCAAGTTTGCAGCCCTTTGGTGACCTGCCTTGAGCCAGTGTACGGGCTAAAATATTTAGAGAAAAGAGTGGACTGTGTAGCTTTCAGCCAGTGCTCCATAGCTTTTATTTCTTGTAACTGAATTTTGAATAAGTCAGGCAACTAAGAGTCCTGGGTTGGAACCTCTCTAAGGGGACCTTGAGGTGTAGAAATTTTTGCCAACAAGTAGGTACATATGCTTTGATTATGAGCTCTCTGGGAGGTAAAATAGATATCCTTTTACGGAAATTGATGTACTTAACCAGGACTCATACCTACATAGATGGTGGACAGGGAAAGGGTGTGGTATTAGGAGAAGTGATGATTGAATCGATGGGCAGCTGGGCAGGAATGGTGTAGGGTAGAGTGATAGCAGGGCTGACAGGAGGGCAGAGCCTGGGAGTCATTGGATGTGCACCAGGTAGGGAGTGCAGATTCAGGTCTTCGAAGATGTTTACCAGCAAAGTAGCTAAGCTTAGCAGCTGTGGAAGCTGGTGTTGAGAAACAGCGGGAGGCTATGGCCTGAGAGACCCTCTCAGAGCGAGGACAAGCCACAGCTCTAGAAAAGCCAAGGTTGAGGCAATCATTGACACCCAGGATATAAGCTAAGACCCGTTTACTGCAACTGAAACATAGATTCAAGTCTTGTGGGGAATAAATAATTGGCGGCTGTATGATTGATTCATTTATTCAGACCTGGAGTAACAGTACTGTACTCTAGGACACATGATGGCTATTAAATTAATGGTAGCTAAAAGGTCAATGAGACATCTTGCAAGGCTGTCACTATCTGTCACTTAAGAGTATGGGACAACTGTAGCTTAGGATTGCCAAAGAACTGGGGCCAGCTCAGCACAGATATGACTGATTTTCAGATACCACCAAAAAAGACTCATCGTTACAAGAATACCTTACGATACCTTTACAATAGAAACACCTGGTAATTGACCCAGACAGCACACAGAAACGAGAGAGGGACTTTGAGAGTTGCTTCTGGACCACCAGCCACTTGTGTGACCTCTTGACCATAACATACCCATGACATGGGCATGTTCCTGCTGTCCTATTAGTCTTACAATAGCGAGGGTTGAATGAACCAGCCTATACAGCAAGCAGTGCCTGACACTCATCTCTGATGTGGACTAAACCAAGGGGAAATGTTACCCTGGAGGACTTTACCACCTATCAGCGTTCATGAACATGACAAGTGCAGTGTGAGGGCAAGGCTAGAGAAGGTCAGAGTGGAGCCATGCTAGGCTGTGCAGATGCCCAGACACTGACTTACTGGCCCTGTGCTGTCCAGTATGACAACCACTTGCCATATGTGGCAATTTCATTTTAAACTTTAATTAAACACATAAAAAATTAAGAAATCAGTTCCATGGTCACTGTAGTCACATTTTCAGTGTTGTATAGCCACATATAGCTTGACTACTGAAGGAGTTAAAAATATGCCACTCTGGGCCAGGCGCAGTGGCTCATGCCTATAATTCCAGCACTTTGGGAGGCTGAGGCAGGCGGATCACGAGGTCAGGAGATCGAGACCATCCTGGCTAACACAGTGAAACCCTGTCTCTACTAAAAATACAAAAGAATTAGACGGGCGTGGTGGCGGGCGCTTGTAGTCCCAGCTACTTGGGAGGCTGAGACAGGAGAATGGCGTGAACCCAGGAGGCGGAGCTTGCAGTGAGCGGAGATTGCGCCACTGCACTCTAGCCTGGGCGACAGAGCAAGACTCTGTCTCAAAAAAAAAAAAAAAGCCAATCTGGCATATTGACTATTTTGAGTTAAAAGCACTTGAAAAACAGCAGGTGCAAGATGATCACTCTGACCTTCTGTTACTTAAAAGCAGGAGATGAAATTCCTATGTGAAAAATGTTCTTCCCTGGCTGGGCATGGTGGCCCACACCTGTAATCCCAGCACTTTGGGAGGCTGAGGCAGGCTGATTACTTGAGGTCAGGATTTGGAGACCAGCCTGGCCAACACAGCGAAACCCCATCTCTACTAAAAATACAAGAATCAGCCAGGCGTGGTGGTGCATGCCTGTAATCCCAGCTACCCGGGAGGCTGAGGCAGGATAATCGCTTGAACCCAGGAGGTGGAAGTTGCAGTGAGCTGAGATCATGCCATTGCACTCCAGCCTGGGTGACAGAGATTCATTGAGTCTCAAAATAATAATAATAATAATAAAGAAAGAAAGAGATCCTCCCTATACCAGAATGAAAGTAGCATTCTTATCATCAAAGCCAGGAAACCTGTGCAAACAAATCCTATTAGACAAATCTTCATCCTCCTGGACACTTCTCCACCAAATTAACTTCCCTAGCCAAAGCCCCTTTGCCTCATCCCGTTTTCATAATCTATGACTCTTTGTCTAATTCAATACAAGTGTTTGTCTCTAACTGCAGCTTTGGGTCTTCACTTTCTTGTGAAGTCTCCTATGCCATGTAAAACTTGTATTAAATGAACGTGTATGCTTTTCTCCTGTTGGTCTTTTTGTATATAAATTTATGGAGTACAAATGTAATTTTGTTATATGCATAGATTACCTAGTAGTAAAGTCAGGGCTTTTAGGGTGTCCCTCACCTGAATAATATACACTGTACCCATTAAGTAAGTTTTCATCATCTACTCGCCTCCCAACCTGCCCTATCCTGAGTCTCCACTGTCATTCCTATCGTGGTCTTATGTCAATTTAACGCTCAGATCCAGCCAAAATACTGTAAAAGGTAGAGGTGAAATTTTGCTTCCCTGGCCGGGTGCTGTAGCTCACACCTGTAATCCCAGCACTTTGGGAGGCCGAGGCAGGCAGATCACCTGAGGAGTTCGAAACCAGCCTGATCAATACAGTGAAACCCCATCTCTATTAAAAATACAAAAATTAGCTGGGGTGTGGTGACATGCGCTTGTAATCCCAGCTACTCAGTAGGCTGAGGCAGGAGAATCGAACCCAGGAGGCGGAGGTTGCAGTGAGCCAAGATTGTGCCACTGCACTCCAGCCTGGGCAACAGAGGGAGAGGGAGACCCTGTCTCAAAAAAAAAAAAATAAATAAAAATAAAAATAAAAATAAAAAAGAAAAGAAAGAAAAAGAAAGAAAGAAAGAAGGAAAGAAAGAAATTAATTTTGCCTCCCCTACATATCATCTAGGACAGCGCAGAGAACATTTTCATCACCACAGAATGTTCTAGTGAACAGCACTGGTCTAGACCCTAGAGCCTTGCTAGTCAAAGTGAGGTCCACAGACCAGCAGCATCAGCCTCAGCATCACCCAGGAGCTGACTGAATCTAAATCGTCCCCAACTTCCCAGAATCATATCTGTACTTTAATATGATCTCTGGGGCACTCACATGTATGTCAAAGTTTGAAAGTCTCTGGCCTTTTAAGTGAGGAACAGAGTGGGTTTTACAGAGCTGAGCAGGCAGTGGATGGATACAGGGCTTCAGCTGTAGGGATGGGAAATTGGGAAGCGATTCAGTTAGTGGTCAAACCAGGGGATATCAAGGTGCCAAAGCTGTTCCACCCGCCCCACATCATGCCAGAGGTGTTTTGCCCGAGGAAGGCATAGGGTTTACCAGGCACCATCGAATCACAGCAGCAATCTCTTTTACAATCGCTCTGATAGATACTATCCACACAGCTGTGGCAACAAGCATCTTCATGATATGAATTAATTGTTGGCTGCTGTAAGTTAGAACATTCTGCTAAAGTCAGCATCGTTGTCCCTTCCACCCTTAGTACTGGTTCTACCTCCTGAAACACATTCAAGTTTATTGCCACTTTGCCCTGTGTACAAATATTTGAACACTGCTTTCTGGTCCCACCATGCTCCACTCCAGGATAAAGAGACCCAGCTCAGGCCTTTCTCTGTCCAGGACATTTTCCTTAGACACTTTCATTCTGTTGCCCTCTGCTTACAACCAGCAGGCATTTCCATTAGGGAAGAGGAAGGGGTGTGGGTCTAGCTGAAAGCCCAAGAGTCTGGAATGTCATTTAAAAAAGGAACTGTGAGCCCCTCCCCACCACGGCTGCCTGGAAAAATTTGCTGTCATTAACTCCTTTGTTCTAAATCACAGGAAACAAGTGTCTCCTCACCATTATATACAGGGAACCCCTGCTGTTAGGGGTGTACATCTAGTCTCCCCTGATTGGCCAGGGTGGCCGCTGGAATGAGGGCAGTGGATCAGTGGCCTAGCCTGCCCCCTTGCTAAAATCAACTCATTTCCCTTTTACCACCCATTCTGATGTTTGCATGCTTTCTATATGCTTTGAGACTAGAGATTATAGCTTTACATTTGCGGGGTATGCCTCATCCCTTCCTTCTTTCCTTCCTTCCTTCCTTCCTTCCTCCCTCCCTCCCTCCCTCCCTTTCTTCCTGCTTTCCTTCCTTCCTTCCTTCCTCCCTTCCTTCCTTCCTTCCTTCCTTCCTTCCTTCCTTCCTTCCTTCCTTCCTTCCTTCCTTCCTTCCTTCCTTCCTCTTCTCTTTCTTCTCTTTTTTCTTTTCTTTTTTTTTTGAGATGGAGTCTCGTTCTGTCGCCAGGCTCTGCAATGGCACAATCTTGGCTCACTGCAACCTCCGCTTCCCAAGTTTAAGTGATTCTCCTGCCTCAGCCTCCCGAGTAGCTGGGACTACAGGCACCCGCCACCACGCCCGGTTAATTTTTGAATTTTTAGTACAGACAGGGTTTCACCATGTTGGCCAGGATTGTCGTGATCTCTTGACCTCGTGATCCACCCACCTCAGCCTCCCAAAGTGCTAGGATTACAGGCGTGAGCCACAGTACCCAGCCGCCTCATCCCTTTCATTATAGCTCCTGTTAGTGGCAAATCCAAGTGCATTTTCAGTTAGCTGGCTAGCAGGAGGCTTGGCCAATTTTATTTACTTACTCTGGTTCAGGACAGAGGAGAGGGTTCGGTTATTTATATTTGAACACTGCAACTATTGGAGTTTGGACGAAGAGCAGATGGTCTTTCTTTACTTCCCCTCATGACAACTGTAAACTGTGCGTGGCTAGAATAGCCCGCAATGTTCTATTTCATGTAAGAGTCAGTGTCAGATTCTGTTAGATGGCAGATGCCGATGCAGCATCACAAAAGAGGGGATGCAAGTTGCTCTGTACATTTGGCTGCTGTAAAAGAGTATTGCAAAAAGCTACATTTTTCAGGCATCCCCCAAGCATGTAGTGAGTTTCTGCAGGATAGACTCTTAGGTACTATGATGGAGAAGACCACAGAAGTTTGTGACATAGCCCTGAGCTGGAAGCTCTTACAATCCGGTTTGGGAAGCAAAATGCACTCCTGTTCACATCCCGTTACTAAAATGAAATCATGTAATAGTAGAGATTTCCTAAAAACCTACCCTGAACTCTTTACCTTTTATTTTTTTTTTTCCAATTAGAAAGACAATCAGAAAAGTTCAAACATCGACTCTTTATACCTGGAGTCTCTCTATCAATCCTGTCCGAGGGGAGTTGTGCAATTTCAGGCGGGCTCACGGAACTATGAGCTGAGTTTCCAAGGTGAGTTTCTGTGTTTGGCAGTGTGGTGTGTCATTGAAATCTGCCTGTAGTGCACACGTGGGAGTGGGAGCAGAGTGGGTATGCATTGCTATGGCCAGGGTCAAGGTCAAGATTTAGCAAGGCGGGGGAGTGCAAGCTATGGCCATCAGGAGACCTGAGTTCTAGAGCTCTGGCTCTGACAAACACTTGCTCTGCTCCCCTAGGAGGGGCACCTGGCCTATCTAGGCGCACTTCTCTCAACTGCAAATTCAGGAGCTCAGACTAAGTAGTCTTGGGGGTACTTCCAGCTCTGCTATGCTGTTTCTGATTCTGGCTGGGCAGATGCCCAGACAGAGGCAATATTTCAGGTGCTGGTGACTACAGTAGAGGCCTTGGGCTTTTGGATACCTTCAGAGTTTTAGAAACTTGCTGTTTCTTTTAGGCTTTATCGTCTAGGTCAGTGGTTCCATCATCATATTGATTAAAGTACTTTGCCTTCCACCATGTTTATTGGAGCCACTGTAGAAAGGTCTTCTGGTGAGCTGCTGCCAATCTACCTGCTGTGTTTAGTTAGATATCAGGGCAGGAACTGCCCTCCTTCTGAAGGTACCATCCCATCAGGCACCCCCTGCACATGATCAAGTACTTGCCCTTTTGGGACCTGCAGGTGCTTTGGAAGAGGTAAAGGAGCCTTTCTTAGGTCCCTGAATTCCCAGATGGTACCTGCAGTTGGATCCTGTACCACTTAGTGGGCATTAGATGATGTAGCTTTTACAAGGACCATTATACCAAGTATTTGGAAAAACAGTCTGGCAGTACATGTCAAGTAACATTAAAATTTGCTAATATGTTTGTCTTTTCATTCCCTCAGGAGCCTTTCTTAGGAAATAATTCACTAGAAGAAGGGGGGAAAAAGCTATAGGCATAAAGTAAGGTGCTTGTTAAGCAGCATGGTGTGACTGAAGAATGCTAGACCAATACCAGTACCTACAGTACTAAAAGTAGGACCAGTCTGTGTGTACCAGTACAGTGGTGACTAAATAAACTAGGGTATTAAATTTCAGCGGCGTATTTGGCACTTGTTAAAGATTTAGATATGAAAACCAGATAGGAAAAGCAAAATTTGGTATTGTTAAATGAAAAAGGCAGAACGCTTTTTTTTTTTTTTTTTAAAGACAGGGTCCCGCTCCATCACGCAGGCTAGAGTGCAGTGGCACCATCACGGCTCACTACAGCTTCAACCTCCCCAGCTCAAGCTCTCACCTCAGCCTCCCAACTAACTGGGAGTACAGGTGCATGCCACCATGCCCAGCTAATTTTTTTTTTTTTTTTTTTTTTTTTTGAGACGGAGTCTCGCTTTGCGCCCAGGCTGGAGTGCAGTGGCTGGATCTCAGCTCACTGCAAGCTCCGCCTCCCGGGTTCACGCCATTCTCCTGCCTCAGCCTCCCGAGTAGCTGGGACTACAGGCGCCCGCCACCTCGCCCGGCTAGTTTTTTGTATTTTTAGTAGAGATGGGGTTTCACCGTGTTAGCCAGGATGGTCTCGATCTCCTGACCTCATGATCCGCCCATCTCGGCCTCCCAAAGTGCTGGGATCACAGGCTTGAGCCACCGCGCCCGGCCACCCAGCTAATTTTTAAATTTTTTGTAGAGATGGGGGTCTCACTATGTTGCCCAGGCTGATCTTAAACTCCTGAGCTCAAGCGATCCTCCCACCTCAACCTCCCAAAATGCTGGGATTACAGGCATGAGCCATAGTGCTCAGCCAGAACCCCAAATTTATGTTTCTGAAATTTTCTGTTTATATTTAAAATAGGAAAGTTAAAAAAACACAACCAAAAATCAATGTGCATGATTGCAGCAATGCATGCATGTGGGCCAAGACTGGAAGATAATAATGAAAAATTAAAATCTATTATATTGGGTGGTAGAATTAAAAATGACTTAAATTACAAACAATTCTTAGGTGGTATTGTATTGTTTTTATGGTTTAAAAGGGTGGTGGAGAGATGAGAGCCAATAGACTTTGTTCCTGAATCTAGAGTAATTTTTCCAGCTACTTCTGTTTGATTGGTTCATATAAACCAGTTCAGAGCAGTTTATAGTGTTCCAGATGGCTTTTTCTTTTCTTTTTTCTTTTTTTCTTCTTGAGATGGTGTCTCGCTTTGTCGCCAGGGTGGAGTGCAATGGTGCAATCTTGGCTCACTGCAACCTCTGCCTCCCAGGTTCAAGCGATTCTCCTGCCTCAGCCTCCCAAGTAGCTGAGACTGTAGCTGTGTGCCACCACGCCTGGTTAATTTTTTGTATTTTTAGTGGAGATGGGGTTTCACCGTGTTAGCCAGGATGGTCTTGAACTCCTGACCTCTTGATCCACCTGCCTCAACCTCCCAAAGTGTTGGGATTACAGGCGTGAGCCACTGCGCCCAGCCGCCTTTGTCTATTTCTTAACTAGACTGCCAGTGTATTCTGTAATGCATTAAGCTAGTATCTGAGTGCCAGCTGTGTACTGGCTACTGCTGTGGGTGCTGGGATACAGTGGTGAAGTTGCTCTTCGAGCCTATATTCAAAAGGGTGATGAGAGACAATGATCAAGTAAACAAGTCGGGCCATATCAAAAAGTGGTAACAGTTGCTGAGAAAATGAAACAGTGCCAGGAAGCAGCCAGAGAATGGAGGAGTCAGTGGGACAGCACTTACTTTTATAGAGCAGCCTCTGCCTGTAGGAAGGAGGGCGCTCCAGGAGAAGGAAGAACTAAGGCTAAGGCTGGAAGGTACAGACCAGCTTGAAGTTTCGCAGAACAGGTAGATGGTCTGTAAGAGATGAGAGCAGAGATAGAAACTTGGATATTTTATTAGGCGGAGGCCCTGGGAAGATTTTGAGCAGTGTTGTGGTATGATCCTATTTGTGTGTGTGTGTGTGTGTGTGTGGTTTATGTTTGTTTCCTATTTTAAGAGTGCAGTTGGATGAGTATTGACAAATGCATGTAACCACCACCCTAAGCAGGATATAGAACATTTCCATCAATCCCAAAAGTTTCCTTACGTCTCTTTGCAATCAGTCTCCCCAGCAACACCATATACACCTCACTTTATCCACCTCACAGGCTATTGCTGATTTGCTTTCTGTCCCTGTTTTACCTGTTCTAGAACTTGATATTAATAAATGCTTGCAGTAGGTATGTTGTTGCACGTGGCTGACTTCTTTCACTGTGAATAATGTTTTTTAGACTCATCCGCGTTGCTGCATGTATAGTAGTTGTTCCTCTTTTATTACTGAGGAATAAGTAATAAGTAATAAGTAATTGTAAGGCTATTCCATACTTTGTTTACCAGCTGATGGACATTTAGGTTATTTCTACTTTTTGGTTATCACAGTAATGCTGCTGTGAACATTCATATGCATGTCTTTGGGTGGATAGAGGTTTTCATTTCTCTTGGGTAAACACCTAGAAATGGGATTGCTAAATCATATAGGAGTGCATGTTTCACTGTATAAGAAGCCACCAAACTGTTTTCCAACGTGGTGGTTTCATTTTACACTCTCACTAGCAATGTATTCTGATTTACTTTTTGAAGGGATCACTCTGGTTGCAGTTTGGACTGAGGTTTACAGCATGAATTGAAAATGATATTTCACACTTGATGTAGAAGAGAACCCTTCAAGACAGCTACCAGATTCCAACCCGCAATCCCTGATGTCTGGTGCAGGGAAGCTTGCAAGGATGGCGTCTTGTTATTTGGCTGCCCCATCTCTCCTCTTTTACCATGCAACTTGGATTTAAAGATTAGATTAATTCCTGAATATTCATTCACTCCTTTGCTTTCTGAGCCTTCTACTAATGGCAGTGAAGGATACAAGTCTTTTACTGCAAGCAATTCTCATCCCAAAGGATTTTCTCTATTCGTATACAAACGGGTCAGTCTCGAATATTTGCTGTGTAAATAGCCTCTGCAAAATAACAAGAAGTCATTTTCTAGAACTGATCTTGATTATTTTATTTATTTTTTTCTGTCCAAAGGGATGATTCAGACAAACAAAGCTTCCAAAACTCAAAAGGATGTCATCAGAAGACCAAAATTTGTGTCTCAGTGGGATGTGCAGCAGATGAAGAGAGGGCCAGAGTAAGTGTTCTGAAGCAGCTGTTTGCTGACAGATGCTTGAGATGGTCATGCCCTGGGCTCACCAAGTCACTCGTGAATCTGGAGCCTGTTTCCCTGAAAAGTTCCTGCTTGCATTACTCTGCAGTTTCCATTTGCATTCTCTATGAGTAAGATGCTTGTTAAGCAGCGTGGTGTGACTGAAAGGATACTAGATCAGAAAATGAATTTTCTTTCTGAAAGGGAAGTCTGAGCAAGTCTCTTAAATACTCTGGGCTTTAGCTTCTCCAGCTGTGAAGAGCTGGATTGATGTGGCATGCCTAAGGAATAATCATATGTACTAGGTTTTTGTTTTGCTGTGGATTCTTTTTTTTTTTTTTAGAGATGGGGTCTCACTTTGTTGCCCAGGCTGGTCTCGAACTCCTGAGCTCAAGCGATCCTCGTACCTCAGTCTCCCAAAGTGCTGGGATTACAGCCGTGAGCCACCATGCCTGGCTTTGCTGTGAATCCTTTTGGGTGTCTTGTTTTCCTACATGATTTATAGAGGACGAGGGGCGGAGAGAGAGAGAAAAAAGGGATGAGCTAGCTGTTAGAGCAAAGGCTTCGAAGACAGATAATGTTGATTGAAGGGATTTTAAAGGAAATGTTGCTGTGGGGGATTCGTTGTAACTCTCCTTGTGAACTGCTCAGTAAACTCTACATTGTTCATGAACATTTTTGGAGTTGGATATTTTTTTTCTGGGTGATGTGTGATTATATAAAATAGGCTTCAAGAGAAGTATAAAATCAAGGCATTCTAACTAGGTTCTTTGGTTGTAAGAATTCAAGCTATTTGATGAAAAAGGGAAGTTACTGAAAAGATAAATAACTCTGAGGTCATATGGAAAACAACTCGCAAGAATCTAAGAATGGAAACTGAGCTGTATCAGGGCCTCAGGAAGGGGAGTTGCTTCCAATTCTGCTTTTGAACTGGAGCAGCCTAGAGTCAAAGATTCTTTCTTGGGACCAGGTTAACAGCCTGGACGCTGGATCTAGCTCACCTAGGTTCAAATTCCACCCTGCCACCCATTAGCTGTGTGGATTTGGACAAATGAATCACTCTGTATATTCTTGTCTGTAAAATGGGCTTAATAATAATACCTACCTCGGCCGGGCGTGGTGGCTCACACCTGTAATCCCAGCACTTTGGGAGGCCGAGGCAGGCGGATCACGAGGTCAGGAGATGAAGACCATCTTGGCTAACACGGTGAAACCCTGTCTCTACTAAAAATACAAAAAAATTAGCCAGGCGTGGTGGCGGGCGCCTGTAGTTCCAGCTACTCGGGAGGCTGAGGCAGGAGAATGGCGTGAACCCGGGAGGTGGAGCTTGCAGTGAGCCAAGATTGTGCCACTGCACTCCAGCCTGGGCGACAAAGCAAGACTCCATCTCCAAAAAAAAAAAAAAAAAAATTATAATAATAATACCTTCCTCACGGCTGCTTGGGTAACACATTCCAAACACTCATCAGGTGTTCAGTAAATGTAAACTCTTCTGGTTATTATTATTTTTATTCCCCTGCTATTAATAGACTTAGTAACTATATATAATTAAGTTGACTTAATTCTAATTCATAATTCCAACCCGCATATCCCTTCAGCCTTATCTTCTGCCACTAACTGCCTAATTTTCTCTGAATTTCTCAAGTTGATTTCCCAAGAATTAGAATCTGATTGATGTAGCTATCTAAAGTCCCTTCCAGCAAGTTTTTTTTTTTTTGGACAGAGTCTCACTCTGTTGCCCAGGTTGGAGTGCAGTGGTACGATCTCAGCTCACTGCAACGTCTGCCTCCCTGGTTGAAGTGATTCTCGTGCCTAAACCTCCTGAGTAGCTGGGACCACAGGCGCCCGCCAGTATGCCCAGCTAATTTTTGTATTTTTAGTAGAGACGGGCTTTCACCATGAGGGCCAGGCTGGTCTCGAACTCTTGACCTCAGGTGATCCACCTGCCTTGGCCTCCCAAAGTGCTGGGATGACAGGCATTATCCACTGTGCTTGGTCCCTTTCTGTAGTTTAAATATTCAAATGAATAAAGTAAAAAGAATATTTCAGGGTTTCGGGAAGAGAGGAGTGAAGCTCATGCCCTTACAGGAGCTTACATTCTGGTGGATGAGGCAATAACTGTTTCAGTTCCTGACAAATGTTAGATGGGGGAAGAAAAGGCAGAGTAGGAGGATGGGGAAGGGCTGTTCACATTCTGCCAATGAATGAGATCATCAGAGCTGCTTTCCATTTGTTACAATGGTTCTGGCAGGATGTCTTCACAATAGTGTGTTGGAACTGTCTTTCCTTAAAGCAACAAAGCTGCCTATTTTTTTTTTTTAAGTTCCGGTAATGTTGATTTTTTAACAATTCAGATATTCCCAATTAGTCTCAACTAGTGAGACCATGCTTTATGGCCCTTCTGGACAGTAGGAACTATGGAAAGTATAGAAGACCTTGACTCCAAGCTGGATGGTTCTTTCTGTGCACGTATATTTCTAGGGGAAAAAACTGGTTTGTGGCATTTCCAGAGAGCTCCTGTAGTCAGCCACTGTCAATCTTGAGAACTTCCATATGTCAGAGTTGCTTCATGCTTCTCCATTTGCTCTTCCCCTTTCCAGAAATACTCCTTCCCATCATTCAGATGAATACAGCATCCCTCATGATTTAGCTGGAATGCCACCTTCCCATACTATAACATTCCTCGTGACTCTCCTCCAATTCTCCTGTGCCCTCCAGGAACACTCGAGATTCCCTTATAGTACTTACCCACTTCTACCTTGTAATACAGTTACTCGTGTAAATGTCTCTAGCACAACCTTCCTTCCTCTTCCCTTCTCCCTCCCTGCCCACCAATCTCAATTATCAGCTCCTCAGAGCTCTCGAAATATTTTGGTGGTTTTGTTTTTTTTTCGGTTGGGGGGTTAGGTTGCTGGGGTGCAGTGAGGCAATCACAGCTCACTGCAGCCTCAACCTCTTGGACTCAGGTGATCCTCCCACTGCAGCCACCCAAGTAACTAGGACTATGGGTGCACACCACTGCACCTGGCTAATTTTTGTATTTTTAAATAGAGACATGGTTTCTCCATGTTGCCCAGGCTGTCTTGGAATATGTTGTATAATGCATGGCACATAGTGATAATAAATAGCCACATGAATAAAAAAAAAATTGAGAAAAACATGTTAGTGAGGGAGGGTCATGCAGAGAACCAACTTTAATCCTGCTCTCACCAGCCCAAGGAGACACACTTGCTGTAGGATAGAATAAGGGCTGGCGTACTATCCTGGACTACAGTGGGATATAGAAGTGAACTATAGCACACGTCACTGTTCATGAGAGTTTACAACATATTCATGCAATCTATCCCGCGTTATACAAATCCAGAATGGAAACCTGACCTTAAAATAGAGATAAATTGGGGCCAATCTTTGTCATTCTAATGAGTTGTCTTCTTCTTGAAAGAGTTTTTTCCTTCAAGCATTTATTTTTAAAAATATAATTGTTTTGATCATGGAAAATTTCAAACATAAAGTACAAAGAATTGATGACAAACCCCTGTGTACCTGTCATCTAACTTAAACACTGTCAATATTTTACTATCTTTGTAACAGATTTGTGGTAGTAGTAACAATATTGTTACTACCATCACCTCTCAACTTTTTTTTTTCTTTGAGAAAGAATGGAACTCTGCACGCGGGTTAGAGTGCAGTGGTGCCATCGTGGCTCACTGCAGCCTCAACCACCCGGATTCAAGTGATCTTCATGCCTTAGCCTCCCGAGTAGCTGGGACTACAGCCATGCACCACCACACCTGGATAATTTTTTAAAAATGTTTCTAGAGATGAGTGGGGGAGTCCCACCATGTTGCTCAGGCTGGTCTTGAACTTCAGATCTCAAGCAATCCTCCTGCTTCGGCCTCCCAAAGTGCTGGGATTATAGGCATGAGCCACCACACCTGGCCTAACTTTTTTTCTTTTGCTGGAATATTTTAATGTAAATCCAATACATGTTATCATTTCCCTGTATATGTATTAGGTGTGTTCCTAACAGGTAAGAGGTTTTAAAAAACATTATACAATATCATTAACCTATGTAACAAAGTTAATGATAATTCCTTAATATCATCTAATACCCAGTTCACGTTTTATGTTTTCCAATTGTCTTAAACAATGACTATTTAGAGTTGATGTGTTGCAATCAGTATCTAAGCAGGGTCTGTACATTGCATTTGGTTGATTTGTGTCATAAACATCTTTTAGTCTGCTACAGTTTCCCCTCCTCTACTTTTTTCATGCAATTTCATTTTTTAAGAAACTAGTTAGGCCTAGTGTGGTGGCTCATGCCTATAATCCCAGCACTTTGGGAGGCCGAGGCAGAAGGATTGCTTCAGCCCAGGAGTTCAAAACCCTCTTGGGCAACATGGTGAGACCCCATCTCTACAAAAACTTTTTAAAAAGTTAGACAAGTGTGGTGGTACACACTTGTGGTCCCAGCTACTCAAGAGGTTGATGTGGGAGGATCGCTTGAGCTCAGGAGGTTGAGCTGTGTTTGCACGACTGCCTGGGCAACAGAGTGAGACTCTGTCTCAAAAAACCGACAAACAAACAAACAAAACAACAATAAAAACAACAACTAGGTGATTTGACCTATAGAATTTTCCAAATTCAAAATATAGCAAATTGACCTGGCATGCTGGCTCACGCTTAGAATCCTAGCACTTTGGGAGGCTGAGGTGGGAGGATCACTTGGGCCCAGGAGGCTGAGGATATAGTGAGCCATGATCACACCACTGGACTTCAGCCTGGGTGACAGAGTGAAACTCTGTCTCAAAACAAATTAGCAAATTGTTTCCTTGTGGGGTCATATGATGTGTAATTTCTATAAATTGACCATTAGATTTAGAGAACTGATTAGATTTAGGTTCAGTTTTGAGTCAAGTATACTATACAATTGATGGCTTTGTACCAGTGATCCTGTCCCATCTTCTGAAGAGATATATAGTGTCTGATTGTCCTATTTTTAGTGATGGAGATCACAGAGTAGGTTCAGGACATTCCAGTCTGATCATTCCACTATACTATTCATCTAATCTTTCACTTAGTGGTTTTAGTAGCTAATGATAATGATTGTTTAGAACCATGATGTCATTAGGTATTGCCAAATGGTGGTTTTCTAATTCTATCAACTCTTTTGCAGCTATTAGTGCGATTCATCTATAAAGAAGAATTTTTCTGGTAGCTTTAGGTTCTATGGAATAGAAAAAAAAAAAGAATTATTTCTCAGGTATGGTTACCCTGAAATATAGTTCATACTGGAAAGGCAGAATTCTTTCCTCTAAATTCCTAATGTATTTAATTGTTTATCCTTTGACCAAGAAGCTGTAAGACACATTTGCTTAATGCTAACACATTAGGACCTTTGAAAGTTGAGCCGAAATATGAAAAAGATGTTTTTACATTTTAAATCAATAGGAAAATGGCATTTAATTGACCGATTATGAATAGTTGCAGCATTTTTAAAAGACATGATTACTGGTACATCTATACCAGGAATATGCGAGGATGTAGTCCAGACAAAAATACAGAAATAAATATTGTGTATTTCTCTAGGCATCCTTGGCCTAGTGGCTGGAAGTTAAGAGAAAAGGTCACTTGGACCTGTGGAGCAGAGAGTTAAGTGATTTCTTTCTCTTTATTTGTAGCCGTCAGCCAGCACAGACCTCGTCAGTGTCTTTAACTGCGACCTTTCTTCCTCAGGAGGACCTTTGCTTCCTATCCTCAAATAAATACAAGGTACTTGGTTTTTACATGTTTGGTGGATGAATACATTAAAAGTTAGAAAAAGTACTTTGCTAAAAGTGTATGTGTTTGTCTGGATGAATGAATTGCTCCTGCAAAACTCTTAGATCGGCCGGGTGCAGTGGCTCACACCTGTAATCCTAGCATTTTGGGAGGCCGAGGCAGGTGGAATGCCTGAGCTCAGGAGTTCGAAACCAGCCTGGGCAACAAGGTGAAATCCCGTCTCTACCGAAAATGCAAAAAAATTGACTGGGCATGGCGGCGTGTGCCTATAGTCCCGGCTACTTGGGAGGTTGAGACAGGAGAATCGCCTGTACCCGGGAGGCAGAGGTTGCAGTGAACTGAGATCACGCCACTGCAATCCTGCCCGCTGAGCTCCGGCCTGGGTGACAGAGCGAGACTCCGTCTCCAAAAAACAAACAACAACAACAACAACAACAAAACACTCTTAGATCAAGGTTGGAAGGCAGACATCTAATGGTTCTCTTTCCCAGAGATCACCTAAGTGCCATAGGGCACCTCACTGTTTCCAGAGTTCAGCCACACACAGTCTCATTTGGGCAGATCCTCACAACAGTCATATGAGATGAATATTAACATCTATTTTATGGACGAGAAAACTAGAACTCACGGAGTAAAAGTGACTTGTCCGTTAGTTACAATTAACAAGTTTCTATGGGAGTCCAACAAACTGTGCCTCACTTTGTCACTTAACCTAGTTGGAACACAACTTTTCCTAGATAGCTTAGCCTCCCCATGCTGGCTTCAGCTGTTGTGCAGGCTGGTCTACTTGGACTGCATGGCACCTCCATTCCTCTTGCCCCGCATTGGGAAGAGGTTACTGGACTAAATCATACTGCTGGGGACTTCCCTTTTCCCTTAGGCATAGTGCTTTGCTAGCTTTCAGTTGGCCTGGACAGACAGGCCCGCTGCCTGTCTGGTTAATGACGGGAATGAATTGGCAGATGTGGGAACCCTGAGCCAGCTCATCCTATCTGCTGTTAGAAAGAACCCTGGTAACAATACTTGATGGCATAGAGGGGCACATATGTGGATGTATCATGCTTTAAATGTTACCTATTTCACATTTATATATTTTTAAACTTTATTAGTTATCAGAGATCCATCATCTACATCCGGAATATGTCAAAGTAAGTGAGCATTTTAAAGCTTCCATGAAGAATTTCAAGATTGAAAAGATAAAGAAGATCGAGAACCTAGAGCTCCTGGATAAATTTACACGGTTGGTGGCCACGTTATCATGTTTCTTTGCATAAAACCGGAAAGGATTAGTTAACATCCGTCCTTTGAGATTTATATTCACTGATTTATTTTAATAGTCAACAGTTCCTTCAGGCTGTAGTCTTTTTCTTTCATTGTATCAACTCCGGCTTCTCTCTCTCAGCCTTACTGTTTTACAATTCAATGATTTCATGTGTCTATCTTTTGAAAGTTTTCATAAATTTATTATTGTACAGCTGCTGCCTTAAAGTTAGTAGCTCCACTGTGAAAGCAGATGGAATGAGATTTTTAGATGATTAGACTTTAGCTGGGATTAATGTTATGAACTGGAGTGGGAAGGGGATGTCTCAGTGTTAAGTCTCACGTTTCCTATATTAGGAAGAAATCACAGATGAAGGAAGAAGGAAGCCTCCTATTTTATGCGACAAGTCGTGCCTATGTGGAATCTATCTGTGCGAATAATTTTGACTGGGCCCGGCATGAAACTCATGAAACCAAATATGGAAAAGGTTAGTGCCGGGATAGAGACGCACTAGTAGAATCATAACTCAGGCTTTATACGAACTTCTATTAGGAGGTATATGTAATTATTTTGTATTAACTAGAGTGTCCAGGCTCTAGTGGTCCTGGAGAGATAATAAGCTCACGGTAATATCAAATGCTGAAATGAGAGTGAATCAGTTGGCTTGAAGCTTGATTGCTGGACCTTAGTCCCACTTTTGTCTTCTGTTTGCTTTCTGGGACTGACCAAAGTCCTCGTACGTGCTAGTAAACTACTCCATCTGTTGGTCTTGTCTACCATTACTACTCACTTCTGGCTGTGGCTCTTTCTGAACCCATGTCCCTCCCTGCAAAGCTATTTGAAGCTTCAGTTGTCACAGACTGGTTTTAATTAGAGAGAGGGAGAAGAGACCTCTCCCCATCTTAGGCCACATTGGGTCACCTGGGTCTGAAGTGTCACAGGTGTGCCCACACAAAAAATCTTTATAGCTCTTTCTTTTTGCTCCTAAACTCCTGCATGCCAATTTTTTTTTTTTTTTTTTGAGACAGGGTCTCACTTTGTCACCCAGGCTGGGTGGCAATCTTGGCTCACTGCAGCCTCGACCTCCTGGGCTCAAGTGATCCTACCACCTCAGCCCCTCAAATAACTGGGACAACAGGTGTGTGCCACCACATCCAGCTAATTTTTTTTTTTTTTTTTTTTTTTTTTTTTGCATTTTTTGTAGAGACAGAGTTTCGCCATGTTGCCAAGGCTGGTCTCAACTCCTGAGCTCAAATAATCTACCTACCTTGGCCTGCCAAAGTGCTGGGATTTCAGGCGTGATGCATGCAACTCTTTTTTTTTTTCTTTCTTTTTCTTTTCTTTTTTTTTTTTTTTGAGACAGAGTTTTGCTCTCGTTGCCCAGGCTGGAGTGCAATGGCTCAATCTCAGTTCACTACAACCTCCGCCTCCTGGGTTCAAGCGACTCTCCTGCATCAGCCTCCCAAGTAGCTGGGATTACAGGCATGCGCCACCACGCCCAGCTAATTTTGTATCTTCAGTAGAGATGGGGTTTCTCCATGTTGGTCAGGCTGGTCTAGAACTCCTGACCTCAGGTGATCTGCCTGCCTCCGCCTCCCAAAGTGCTGGGATTACAGGCATGAGCCACTGCGACCGGCCTGCATGCAACTTTTAAAAACAAACAAACCAAACTGAAAATCACTCGTCTTTAGGAAATAAGTAATAGTTTATCACAGATTCAAAGTGAATTCAACTCATACAACTAGGATTAAATTCAATTCTTGCCCCAAAAGGCAAGAAGTCAATCAGTCAGTCAGCAAATATTTTTGAGTGTCTTCTGTATACTAGATGGTGGGTACACAGTGGTGAGCAAGTTCGTAATTAATTAAATGACTGTGGCCAGGCATGGTAGCTTACACCTGTAATTCCTGTACTTTGTTTTTTTTTTTTTTTTTTTTTTTTTGAGACGGAGTCTCGCTCTGTCATCCAGGCTGGAGTGCAGTGGCCGGATCTCAGCTCACTGCAAGCTCTGCCTCCCGGGTTCACGCCATTCTCCTGCCTCAGCCTCCCGAGTAGCTGGGACTACAGGCGCCTGCCACCTCGCCCGGCTAAGTTTTTGTATTTTTAGTAGAGACGGGGTTTCACTGTGTTACCCAGGATGGTCTCGATCTCCTGACCTCGTGATCCGCCCGTCTCGGCCTCCCAAAGTGCTGGGATTACAGGCTTGAGCCACCGCGCCCGGCAATTCCTGTACTTTGGGAGGCTGAGCCCAGGAGTTGGAGACCAGCTTGGGCAACATGGCGAGACCCTAATTTTTTGTTTTAATTACAAAAAAATGTTTTTAATTACCTGGGCGTGGTGGCACATGCCTGTAGTCTCATCTACTCAGGAGGCTGAGGTGGGAGGATTGCTTGAGCCCGAAGTTTGAGGCTGCAGTGAGCTGTGATTTTGCCATTGCACTCCAGCCTGGGCAATAGAGCTATACTTTGTCTCAAAAAAAAAAAAAAAAAATTAAATGATTGCAAATGTCGGGCTGCTATAGAGAGAAATAATAGGTCCAGGTGTGGTAGCTCACGCCCATAATCCCAGCACTTTGGGAGACTGAGGCAGGCAGATCACTTGAGGTCAGGAGTTCAAGACCAGCCTGGTCAACATGGTGAAACCCCATCTCTACTAAAAATACAAAAATTAGCTGGGTGCAGTGGCATGTGCCTGTAATCCCAGCTACTTGGGAGGCTGAGGCAGGATAATCCCTTGAACCCGGGAGGCAGAGGTTGCAGTGAGCCAAAATCGTGCCACTGCAC
Source organism: Macaca nemestrina (assembly GCF_043159975.1). Lineage (NCBI taxonomy): Eukaryota > Metazoa > Chordata > Mammalia > Primates > Cercopithecidae > Macaca > Macaca nemestrina. Next base: position 19,962,113 of record NC_092128.1, read on the forward strand.
ACCAGCCTGGGCGACAGAGCAAGACTCCATCTCAGAAAAAAAGAACAGGTCCTGTGGACAGCTAACCCAGCTAGAGAGGTGTTCCCAAAGATTGGGCTAGAGTAGGATTCCCCTGCCTTGTAGAGTCACCACATAGTGGAGAAGGGAGAAGTGGTACAAGATATGACCATAAAGAGCTAAACTTGACTGTAAGGGCATGGGAAACTAATGAAAGGTTTCAAGCTGGGGAATGAATTTACTGATGAGATTTCATAAGTTTATTAAGTTTAAATGTATCAGTGAAACTTACCTAGAAGTGTTTGAAGGAAATGGGAAATGTAACCATCTTGAGTGACATATAACAGGTGAAATTAAAACCCATCAGTTTCTTACAGGTCTATCCTATGTTAGAATCCAAACAAATATTTATCCTAAAAAATGAAATGTTAGGCTAGGCACTGTGGCTCATTCCTGTAATCCCAGCACTTTGGGAGGCCGAGGTGGGTGAATCACCTAAGGTCAGGAGTTTGAGACCAGCCTGACCAACATGGTGAAACCCCCTCTCTAATAAAAATACAAAGTTAGTCAGGCGTGGTGGCACACGCCTGTAGTCCTGGCTACTCGGGAGGCTGAGGCACGAGAGTTGATTGATCACAAGAAGGGGAGGCTGCAGTGATCCGAGATCCTGCTACTGCACTCCAGCCTCAGCTACAGAGGAAAACTGTCTCAAAAAAGAAAAAAAAAAGCACTTAGAAATGTAGGAATAGAAATGAAGTTTCTTAACACAATAAAGGGAATTTTAAAAAAAGAAAATACAGATTCCAGATTACATAAGTGTGTTATAAAAAAACTGATGCAACAAAAACAAAAATCGACAAATGGCATCAAACTAAACAGCTTCTCCACAGCAAAGGAAACAATTAACAAAGTGAACAGACAAACTCACAGAGTGGAAGAAAATATTTGCATGCCATACATCTGATAAGGGATTAATATCCAAAATGTATAAGGAACTCAAACAATTCAACAACAAGAGAACAAACAACCCGATTTTAAAATGCGCAAGCTGTTCCCATAAGTGGCCTGAGGTGATCTGTGAAATGGTTTGCTGTTCACTTGACCCAGAAAACTCCATGAAATCATGCAAATAAAGAGGTTCAAATCTTCATGTTCACTTTAAGAACACCCATGAGCCTGCCCAGGCCATCAAGAGTATGCCTGTATGAAAAGCCAGCAAGTGTCCAAAAGATGTCGCTGTATAGAAACAATGTGTACCATGCCAGCGTTCCAAGGGTGGAGTTGGTAGGAGTGCCCAGGCCAAACAGTGGGGCTGGGCACACAGTTGGTGACCCAAAAAGAGTTGAATTTTTGATGTACACACTTAAAAATGCAGAGAGTAATGCTGAACTTAAGGGTTGAGCTGTAGATTCTCTGGTCATCAAGGATATTCAGGTGAACAAAGCACCAAAGATGTGCCACCTGACTTCCAGAGCTCATGGTTGGATTAACTCATGCCTGAGCTCCCGCTGCCATATAGAGACAATCTTCACTGAAAAAGAACACCGTGTTCTTAAACCAGAAGAGGAGGTGCCCGGAAGAAAAAACTATCCCAGAAGATACTGAAGAAGCAAAAACTTATGGCACAGGAATAAATTCAGCATAAAATACGTGCAAATAAAAGTTTCAAAAATGAGCAAAAGACTTGAATAGACATTTCTCAAAAGAAGAAATACAAATGGCCAATGAGTTCATGAAAAAATGCTCAACATCATTAATCATCAGGGAAATGCAAATTAAAACCACAATGAGCTGTTGCCTCATACCAATTAGAATTAGAGGCTGAGGTGGGAAGATTGCTTGAGCCCAGGACGTCAAGCCTGCAGTGAGCCAAGATTGCACCACTGCACTTCAGCCTGGGCGACAGATCGACAGAGACCCCGTCTCAAAAACAACAACAACAACAGCAGCAAAAAAAAAAAAAAAAAAAAGAGAGAGAGAGAGTTGAATGTAGTGACATAGTAAGACTTCCAGGACTAAAGTGGAAAAAAAAGTTGTAGAACAGTTCATATATTATGATCCTATCTATGAACAAATAGAACAGTTCATATATTATGATCCTATCTATGAACAAATAAACCACCATAAAACTATATTAGAGTATATGCACATATATGTATGTGAATGCATAGAAACAGGTGTGAAAGAATTCCCACCAGCCATAAATTGTTTTGGGAAGAGGGGTGGGATTGGATGTGGTAGGTCAGTATAGGTAGACTTCCATATTTCACTTTAAATATAGTAGAACATTATGTGCATAGAATATCTAGTATCTGACCTATTCAGGATAAGCAATGTTTCTGGAATTGAAACATCTAACTGTAAAATGATAAAAAGAACAAAAACAAAGTAAATGCAAAGTATATTAAACATTTGTTACCACAGATAAATTCATTTTACTTATTGATTCTTGCATGGAAATTGGAGTTGGCAATATCTACTCATGGTCTTTAAAATGACAGAGTAGCCCCGGCCGGGCGCAGTGGCTCACGCCTGTAATCCCAGCACTTTAGGAGGCCGAGGTGGGCAGATCACGAGGTCAGGAGATCGAGACCATCCTGGCTAACACGGTGAAACCCCGTCTCTACTAAAAATACAAAAAATGAGCCGGGCGTGGTGGCGGGCGCCTGTAGTCCAGCTACGTGGGAGGCTGAGGCAGGAGAATGGCGTGAAACTGGGAGGCGGAGATTGCAGTGAGCCAAGATCGCACCATTGCACTCCAGCCTGGGTGACAGAGCGAGACTCCGTCTCAAAAAAAAAAAAAAAAAAAAAAATGACAGAGTAGCTTTCTTAAAAAATATTATTTGTATTTTTTGATAGAGTCTCACTCTGTTTCCCAGACTGGAGTGCAGTGGTGTGATTCTAGCTTACTGCAGCCTCAGCTTCCTGGGCTCAATCAATCCTGCCTCAGCTTCCTGAGTAGCTGGGATTATAAGTGTACACCACCATGCCCGGCTAATTTTTAAATTTTTTGTAGAAATGGAGTCTCCCCATGTTGCCCAGGCTGGTCTTAAATTCCTAGGTTCAAGTGATCCACCCGCCTCAACCTCCCATAATACTGGGATTACAGACATGAGCCACTGCACCTGCCCAGAATAGCACTTGACAATGATAAAAATAAAAATCTTAACTTGGCAGGAAATTGTTGGTCTGCTGTGTATGGAAGCAGCAATCATAATCTGAGGTTGTTTTAGAGAGGACAAAGCATCAACTGACTCATCAGTTCCAAGTTGGCTCAATTCAGTTCACACTGGGTGAACTGCATGAATTGGGCCACTGTGTCATTCTCATTTGGTCATTGCACCCAATGGTTCACACTATCAGCATGAGCTCTGCACTGTAGCAAATATTCCTCAGTCATTTCTATAGGGTTATATACTGTATTTAAGTTTGCCTGCATCATGAACATGTTTTTAAGTGCAAAGAAAAGTTTATAAGTATCAGTAAGGTATTATTGACATATGCTTAGTCCACGCCCATCTGACTATGTATAACTAATCTTATAAACTGCATACCTTCTTTTATAATATGTCTTAACCTTTCTTTCTGATTCTTTCTAGGAAGTTACTTTGCAAAAGATGCCATCTATTCCCACAAAAATTGCCCATATGATGCCAAAAACATCGTTATGTTTGTAGCCCGAGTTCTGGTTGGAAATTTTATTGAAGGAAATGTGTCGTACATGAGCCCTCCTCAGCCGTACAACAGCTGTGTGGATACCAGGTTGAATCCCTCCGTTTTTGTCATCTTTGAGAAAGATCAGATTTACCCACAATATGTGATTGAATATACTGATGCAGACAAAGCCTGCGTGATTAGTTAGAACCGATGAATACAGCGTCAGAAGGATGCCATAACCATTCTGTTCCCTTACAGAACTAAATTGCCCCAGACAGGAGTTAAAGTTTTATATTTTCCTGCCCAGTTATCTAATGCCTTAGATCAGTGGTCCCCAAACTTCACTACACATTTGAATCATCTGGGAAGTTTTAAACAAATTCTGATGCCCAGGTTGCCCCCCATGCCAATGAAATCATTTCTGGGCTTCAGCGACAGGCAGTTGTATTTTTCTTTTTTCTTTTTTTTTTTTTGGAGATGGAGCCTCACTCCATCGCACAGGCTGGAGTGCTGTGCCGCGATCTCGGCTCACTGCAACCTCTGCCTCCCGGATTCAAGCAATTCTTCTGCCTCAGCCTCCCGAGTAGCTGGAACTACAGACACACACTGCCACGCCCAGCTAAGTTTTTGTATTTTTTTAGTAGAGACAGGAATTCACTGTGTTGCCCAGGCTGGTCTCAAACTCCTGAGCTTAGGCAATCTGCCCACCTTGGCCTCCCAAAGTGTTAGGATTACAGGCGTGAGCCACCACGCCCTGCTAGCAGTCGTATTTTTTAAAGTCCTTCTGATGATTCCAATGTGTTGGAAAGTTTGTCTTGTCTCAGATGTAACTGGTAAAGTTTGATTTCTAAATTTTCTGTAATTGCAGCAACCTTTCCCTCCTGTCTACCCTTTTAGTTTACTGTATGCCATGGTTTTGTTTTGGTTACATTGAAAGAAAGTTAATTTGGAAAATTTGGGAGAAATCTAAACATGCCTATTAAGGATATAAGACATTACAGCTTTAGAAGAAAGATTATGAAAAACTGGGAAGAAAATGCTTAAGGACATGCTAGGGAAAAAAAAGTAAAGTTGAAATGCTATTGCAGACATAGCTGCAGTACTGTACCTCATCATTCTGATGAAACCGATTTGGAGCACCCATTTCTTTATCGCTACATTTATTTAGGGGACCAACTCCATCCAGGTTGACTCTCTCTGGAATGCGGTAATAAGAGCTGGCAAGTATGGCTCAGAGAGAAGCAACCAACTGGAGTTAATTGCCCATTTGGGCTCTTTGTATAATTATGGCAAAGTAGACATTTATGTTCTAATTAATATGATTACAGAGAAGGCTTTTTCTCGGGTCAGGCTTTTCATGAAAGTATTTTGAGAACAATGAATTGCAATAACCAGCTTCACACAAGCATAACTGATAAATGCGAGTGCTATTGTAGTCTTGGCAAATGAGCCAAGAACCTAGGAGCAGGGCCATTCCTACTGAAGGACGGGCCCCCGACGGGGATGACATTTGTTTCCTGGTGAGCACAGAATCAGAACAAAGAACAATATCCCAAAGAGGCCCTGTGCCTACCAGGAGCTTCTTTTTCCTAATGTAATGGATGATATGGAATTGTAGTACCATCGGTTTTTACTTAGAGCCCTTGACGTGCTTGGACCAATATTTCCTTCCTTCTTATGAACCAGCTTTTTCCTTCTGATTTTCCCTTTTCAACATTCCTTACCAGTCACTAAAGTTTCCTGTAGTAATTTCTTCTAGCAGACATGTTATAAGTCAGATTTCACTAGCATCAGAGTTGATTTTATATTAGCCAGATTTTGGATCATCACAGAGATCTCCAAACTCCTTGGCTTAAACGGCTCCACCAGTAAAAAAATTAGAGAGAGATTTTTTAGAGTAGAGTTATTTGCTGGGAGGGTTACCACAAATGCTTATTCTCATTGACTTATTTCTTTCATGGTAACTTTCGTTTTGGAGCGTTCATTTTCTGAACTTGACCCTCACATTGTAGGGGCGCAGTTTGTCCAACTCTTTCCAACAGCCCATTAGACACCACTAGCTGGATATTTCACAGGCATCTTTGATTCAACATGTCCAAAGTGGAACTCTCCATCTACTTCCCTCACATGAATCTGTTCCTCTCCCAGGATCTGTATGTAAGTGAATAGCATCACCATCTACCCATTGGCTCAAGCAGAAATCCGGAAGTCATCTTTGACTCCTTCCTCTCCCTCCTGATAAACATCTAAGCAGTTTCTAAATCTAGTTTTACCTCTTAAATATCTCTGTTCCTCTTCTAAGTTGTTTGCTGTGTTTTCTTCAGAGCAAGAAGGTTTTATTTTTTAAAATTTACTTAGTAATGCACATGCAAAACATAAATCAAGTCTTCAGGATAAAGTTCAAAACCGCCGTCATGGCCCCATGTGATCTCTCCCTCCCCTACCCCTCTATCATTTAGTTTCTTCTGCACAAGCCACTCTGGCTTTCTTTCAGTTTTGTGGTTCCCATTTTTAGCTAGTTCAGTGGTTCTCAATGGGCATTTCTGCCTTTTTTTTTCTAAATGACAAATACAAATACATCTTCTTTATTATCCTCCAAATCCAATTCAGAGGTAATATGCTCCACCTACACACAATTTTAGAAATAAATTAAAAATTAAATAAAACTAATATTAACATAAAGAGGAAAAAAAAGGTACCTAACTTGGGTAAAACTGTAATTGAAGACCTAATGAAGTAGTCAGATGCTTACAACTATTTATAATGCATCAATTTGAACTTAGAAGGTAGGAGATCAGTCCCTATGCGGGAAAATGTAAAAGCAGGGATACGGGTGGACATTAGAATAAAAACTAGGGATACAGTAACTTCTTTGCATATGACAATACTTATTTGTATATAAGAGAAAGAACGAAATAACCTTTATTGAAATAAAGATACTATGCAAGAAAATGTACAGATTGTCGAAGTGGAGAAAGTGAGGATATATTCTTGCAGACGAGCTATAGGTCATACATGAATGTCTGGTGAGACATTCAAAATTCGTATAGGGTGCAGAATAATTTCTTATTGTGAGGAACTGTCCAATGTATTGCAAGATGTTCTGCATACTCGGCTCTCACATACTAAATGCTAGCAGCGCACCCACCCCCACGCCCAGTCATGGTGACAACCACAAACCCTATCAGATCTATTCACCCTTTTCTTTTCTTTTTTTTTTTTTTTTTTTTTTTGAGACGGAGTCTGGCTCTGTCACCCAGGCTGGAGTGCAGTGGCGCGATCTCGGCTCACTGCAAGCTCCGCCTCCCGGGTTTACGCCATTCTCCTGTCTCAGCCTCCCGAGTAGCTGGGACTACAGGCGCCCGCCACCTCGCCCGGCTAGTTTTTTGTATTTTTTATTAGAGACGGGGTTTCACCGTGTTAGCCAGGATGGTCTCGATCTCCTGACCTCGTGATCCGCCCGTCTCGGCCTCCCAAAGTGCTGGGATTACAGGCTTGAGCCACCGCGCCCGGCCAATTCACCCTTTTCAGAGCAGATATTTTGTAACTTTCTCTTTGCTGTCCTGAAATGACTCATAGATAATACAATCTACTTACACACATGAATTTCTTAAAAAATCAATTTAATGCCCTAACTCTCTTATTAAGGAGAAATAGAAAAGAAGAAATTTATAATGAAAAGAAGATGAATTTCATTATGTAAATGCTCAGGCATGACTCCGCTGTTTGAAACAGACAGATGTTTACTCTTCCTTGTAATGAGTAGGTTTGGATTTAAGAGCCGATTAGCGGCTACTTCCTGTAAACAAGTACAGGAAAATGAAACTAGAGGGATGGGGGACACTAGAATGAAAACCAGTGTTAGGGTAAAGTCAAAACAGACCATATACATAATCTGTGTATGGGAAAAGAAAGAGCGAAGTTACCTTACTTAAAGATAATAGGACAAGACAAATTACAGATTGTCTCAGAGAAAACAAATGAGTTACTCTCTCGGACAAGCTGTAGGTCCTACATAAATGTCCAGCAGGACATTAGACAGTCGTACAGGGTACAGAATAATTCTTCGTTGTGTGGCACTAACCCACACACTGCAGGACATCGTTCTCCCTGGCTGCATCCACTCAGTGCCGGGAGTAGTCCCCAGTTATTATGAAACCACCAACAACCCACTGACCATAGTGAGAACCACAGATTTTTTTCCACTGACCTAGCGAATATCTAGCATCCTTAGATTGGCTCAACTGTTACTTCCCTAAGGAGTCCTTCTATAGAATAGGTCAGATACTTGCCTCCCGAACTCCTTATTTTTAAAATACTTGGCGCCTTGCTTTGATAATTTGTATTATGTATCCAAACTGAAATTATCTGCTTTCCGCATTAGAATGTAAGCCCCCTGAGGGGTGAGTCAGTCTGTCTTGTTCGCTGTGCCACGCCTGATGCTCAGCCCAGCAGCATGCTTTGTACACTGATATATTGGGTAAATTTTGTTGAATAAATTAAGCTCAACTATTTATATTTCAATAGTTGAGTTGTATTGCTTCTTGTTCTTCAAGCTTAATTTGAACTGTCTAATAAAAAGAGTTAAATAATTTGGTTCTATTGCCTTTATTTGATCTATTTCTAGGTATCTCCAAAAACATCATCAACTGCAGACACCAGTTATTCAATGGGAGAGAGATGATGAGTTTTGCCCCTTCCAGCTTTATCATTCCAGGGCTCAATGACCGAGTCACCTGGGCAAGGCACGGTGGTGGTGATGGCCCCCACATCTTTTGTCTGGGGATCAGAGAGGGAAGGGCTGAAAGCTGCTAACATACCTTTCTTCCTTTGGTCTCAGGGATGTGAACAGGGCCAGGCTGAGGCACAAAAGTTAAAAATATAAATGGTGATAAGCAGAATTACCGTATCAGCCATTCCTCCTTCAAAAGCCCTTCCCTACTCATTACCTTCTTTTTTTTTTTTTTGAGATGGAGTCTCACTCTGTCACCCAGGCTGGAGTGCAGTGGCGCAATCTCGGCTCACTGCTACCTCCGCCTCCTGAGTTCAAGCAATTCTCCTACCTCAGCCTCCTGAGTAGCTGGGATTACAGGCGCCTGCCACCACACCTGGCTAATTTTTGTATTTTTAGTGTAGATGAGGTTTCACCACGTTGGCCAGGCTGGTCTTGAATTCCTGACCTCAGGTGATACACCTGCTTCGGCCTCCCAAAGTGCTGGGATTACAGGTGTGAGCCACCTCACCGGGCCTCATTATCTTTTTTAATCACAAAGCTTTCAGTGGGAAGGGAGCAGGGAGAGTGAGGGAAATGAAGAGGGAGAGCAAGTTCTATGGCAGCAGAGATTTAATAAAGTGAAGGTAAAACTGCCATTTGACCTGGACCTCAATATAAATAAAGCATGGTGTAGCAAAGTCATTGCTGTCAAAGCACCTGGATTCAAACACGCAAAAATGCTATCAAACCAAGCATGAGCAGATCTTGGAGTTTTTTGATTATTTTTTTCTACGAGTATATTTACTTTGTCATAGTGCACCCAAGTAAACCTGCCATTATCTAGTTTCTGGTGGATTCCTCAGTCCAGCATTTGGTAGAAATGAAGCTATGGCCGGGTGCAGTGGCTCACGCCTATAATCCCAGCACTTTAGGAGGCTGAGGCAGGTGGATCACGAGGTCGAGAGATTGAGACCATCCTGGCCAACATGGTGAAACCCTGTCTCTACTAAAAATACAAAAATTAGCTGGGCGTGGTGGCGCACACCTGTAGTCCCAGGTACTTGGGAGGCTGAGGCAGGAGAATGGCTTGAACCTGGTAGGTGGAGGTTGCAGTGAGTCAAGACTGCCATTGCACTCCAGCCTGGGTGACAGAGCAAGACTCTGTCTCAAAAAAAAAAGGAAAAGAAAAAAGAAATGAAGCTACATAGCAACCACTTTCCACTCATACCCTCATACCTTAGCTACTGTAAAGAGAACTGCCATGAAAGGCAATACTTAGTTGAGTGCTAAGTGTGTGTGTCCAGCGCCATGGGGGCCATGTTCTGGGACATGTTTTGGAAAGAGTTCAGGGGATAACAGGCAGGTTTCATTTAGAAGGTTAAGACCAGAGCGGATGAATTTATAACAGTGATATCAGTGTATGTCCCCAGAGTGACTGGCTGCAAAGCTCGTGCTACACATGCATGCCTGAGTGACCATAAGCTTGAGAATGAGCTTCAGAATCAGTGGGAGGAGACATCAGAACGTTCCAGGAAGTGCTTAAGTCTTAAAAGCTCCAATTCTAAAATACCACCCCCAATCTCAACCTCCTGTTTTCTCTTTCCATTCCCTTGTGAACCTGCCCAGCGTCTAATGTCACCCTCTTCTTCCTGAAAAATCCACACGCTTCAACAGTCTGCTCTGGGATCTTTTTACCCTTTATGCACTTCCCCATGAATAGTCTTATTTATTCCCAGATTCAAATGTCACACACTCTGACTCCAGGATCTAAACCTCTGCTGAGGAGTCAGATAACCTGTGCATGGTGTCACGGCTACTGAGTAACAGAACCAAGATTCTAAACCCGGAAGTTCAGCTGCGGAGTCTGCAGGTTAAGTGTGTATCTGTAGGAACAGTCTTGACCTCTCTCACCTGCCCACCCTTCCCCCATTAACTCGTGCATTTACTCTTGGAGTCTTCTCCACACTCTGCCTCATAGTCTTCCTCTCCACACAAAATCCCCCCTTTTCCTTCAGTATTCACTGTGGTCAACCCATGCAACACCCCTAGCCTTAGATGTCATTAACACTTGTCTTCACTGTCCTCACTATTCGGGGAATCAACATCGATCACCCCACTGTCATCAGTCAGAATTACTCTAGAACTGCTTTCTTCTTTTTGAGACAGAGTCTTGCTCTGTCTCCCAGGCTGGAGAGTGATGGTGTGATCTCAGCTCACTGTAACCTCTGCCTCTGGGGTTTGAGCAATTCTCCTGCCTCAGCCTCCCAAGTAGCTGAGATTACAAGCGCCTGCTACCATGCCCGGCTAATTTTTAGTAGAGATGGGGTTTCAACATGTTGGCCAGGCTGGTCTTGAATTCCTGACCTCAATTGTTCCTCCTGCCTCGGCCTCCCAAAGTGCTGGGATTACAGGCATGAACCACCATATCTGGTCTAGAACTGCTCTTTCTGAAATCCCAAACCTCTATATTCTACCTCTGACCCCAGCCTGCTTTTTAGCTCTCTTGCCTTCCTACATTTCGTACATCATCTCTCTCTGCTCACATACAGCCCCTTACTGTCTTCCCTCCTCCCTTACCTAGTCTCCAGCCCATTGTTCAGCCCCTGGCCACTATTTCTTTTCTTCTCTCTCTCTTTTTTTTTTTTGAGACAGGGCCTCACTCTGTCTCCCAGGCTGGAGTGTAGTGGTGAGATCTCAGCTCACTGCAGCCTCCGCTTCCCAGGTTGAAGTGATTCTCCCACCTCAGCCTCCCGAGTAGCTGAGATTACAGGTACCCACTGCCATGCTTGGCTAATTTTTAGTAGAGATGAGGTTTCAATATGTTGCCCAAGCTGGTGTCGAACTCCTGACCTCAGGTGATCCTCCTGCCTTGGCCTTCCAAAGTGCTAGGACTACAGGCATGTGCCACCACACCTGGCTAATTTTTGTAATTTTGGGTAGACACAGGGTTTCACCATGTTGCTAAGGCTGGTTTTGAATCCCCGAACTCAGGTAATCCACCTGCTTTGGCCTCCCAAAGTGGTGGGATTACAGGCATGAGTCACTGCACCCAGCCCCCGATCACTCTTTGAATTCATACTTTCAATCATCCAGAACCTTGGACCTTAAGTCTCATCCACTGGCAAAACCTAACAGTGAATCAATCAAATTCTGTTCTTACACCTTGAGAGCTTTTAGGAGAATTGCAGCACTGTTTGGATCCATGCCACTACCAATCTGTGGCTTTGACAAGGCCCTCCCCATACCCACTGGTCCTACCTGTCAGCCTTCTCCCCATTCCACAAGTCAGCTTTGTCAAGCCTTTATGGTCTCCTCAAGTGACTCTCCACCACCCATTCTTGGTCTTGCCTTAAAAAGACAAAACAAAACAAATAGATGCTCTAATCCTTGTCTCCTTTCCTGTTGTGTGAATGGAAGAAGCATCTCCCCTCCTGGAGGACGTTAGTTCCTCTGACGTCTCCCATTCTCTCTCACTGCCTATGGACATCCCCCACAGATTACCATTCCCCTTTCCTTTATATTCTTTCTTTTTTTTCTTCTTCCTTTTCTTTCCTTTCCCTTCCTTCCTATCTTTTTTCTGTTGCCCAGGCTGGAGTACAGTAGCACGATCTTGGCTCACTGCAGCCTCTGACCTCCTAGACTCAAGCAATCCTCCCACCTCAGCCTCCTGAGTAGCTGGGACTACAGGCACATGCCACCATGCCTAGCTAATTTTTGCATTTTTAGTAGAGATGGGGTTCTACCATGTTGCCCAGGTGGATCTCAAACTCCTGCGCTCAAGTGATTCTCCTGCCTCAGCCTCCCAAAGTGCTGGGACTGCAGGCATGAGCCACCACGCCTGGCCTCCTTTATTTTCAACTTTCCCTTCTTACTGGCTCTTTCTTTTCTTTTTGTTTTGTTTTTGAGATGGAGTTTCTCTCTGTCCCCCAGGCTGGAGTACAGTGGCGCAATCTTGGCTCACTGTAAGCTCCACCTCCCGGGTTCCCGCCATTCTCCTACCTCAGCCTCCCGAGTAGCTGGGACTACAGGTGCCCGCCACCATGCCTGGTTAATTTTTTGTATTTTTAGTAGAGACGGGGTTTTACCATGTTAGCCAGGATGGTCTCGGTCTCCTGACCTCGTGATCCGCTCGCCTTGGCCTCCCGAAGTGCTGGGGATTGCAGGCGTGAGCCACCGCGCCCGGCCTTGCTGGCTCTTTCTACTCAGTATGTAACTATGCTTGTCTCTCCTATAATAAAATACCTTTCTCAGTCTCGTGTCTTCCTCTTATTATTACCTTACTTACTTTTAGAAGTAGTCTAAAGTCCCGAATTTTTCCTTTCTTCTTTTTTTAACCTACAGAAATCTACCTTTTCTCGTTACTCCTCTGAAATAAACTTGCCTAGGTTATCACTGCCTACAAGCTTTCCCTTGTTGGAAAGCTCCTCCCTGTAGTATCTCACCATGCTGATCACTTCCTCCTTGAAACTCTCTCCTCTGCGTGTCCATGAATGACTCTCATTTTTCTCTAACTTCTCCTTATCAGTTTATATGTTAGGCTATGTTCCCTCAGGAGCAATCAGACAAGGATTGAATGCACGCAGTTTACTTGGGAGGAGATCCTAAGAAACACTGGCAGGGGAATGGGGAGGTGGGGCAGGGAAAGGAAGACTGTAAGGGGAGTGCTAATGAGCAGGGGTGGCTGTGGGCAACCCGGGTTCAGTTCCACTGAGGAAACACTGGGACACCATGGAATGTACACCTCCAAGTGGTTCCACATGAGGAATAATGAGTTGGGCTGTTTGATCCATTGCTGGGGAGGAAAAACTTTTCCTGAACCCTCTTAGGTTCAGTTCTGAGGGGCTGCAAATTTAACTGACAAGAGAAAAAATATATATGCATACGGCAGTGCACAAAAGAAGTGATGATGATTTATTTACCTAACTTAATGGGGGGGGGGCAAAAAGACTCCTGTGGGAAGAACGAAGGGAGATAAGGAAGTTTGTGATCATGTTTGTTTATGCAGGTGCACATGGTCTCCTATTTTATGTTCATAAACTCCTGGAGAGGAGATGAATGGCAGCCTCATTCCCAGAAGCTTCTGCTTTTACTGAAATAAAGGAAGCTTCGAGAAGGCTTCTTTTTGCCTCTTTTGAATCTTAAATATCTTTAGTTTAAAATAATCCTCATGCCAACTTTGGGGTTGAGAGTGCATCGTCAAACCAACAACTCCCCAGCATCCCTGGATGAGGGCTCTTCCTGGAGGTGTTGGCTCCTTGGTAATTGTAGCCTGCCTTTCCTGCTGGCTGCTTGCTCCTTCTGTTGGAAAAAGCTTAGGCAGCGAGTTCAGGAACAAATACTGAGTGCCAAGGGGACGCAGGCTACTGCCTATTCTTCTCTTCCCCCACTTGCTTATTTAATGTGGGTATTTGCCAAGGTTCTTTCCCCCCACCTCCGCTTTTTCACACTCTCCATTTTTGCCAGGTGATCTTATCAACTCTCAGTTACCTAACACTCTGATGTAACACAAATCCACATCCCTTCCCTTCTCATGTCCCTCAAGGTCTAGACCTGTATACCGAATACACCTGCCTGTTGAGCATCTTACCTTGGGTTGTCCACTGCAAACTCAACATAAATAATATTGGGGTTGTAGTCCCTCAAATCCTGTTTATTTTCTGTTATTCCCCACCTTGTCTTGCTTTTCTAGAAATCCATTCTTCTCATTGCTGCCAGGTTTTTTTCTAAAACACCTATCCTACAATACAGCCAGGTACTATTTTAGGTGGTAGGGATACAGCAATGAACAAAACAAGGTTCCTGCTTTCATGAGCCTGAATTCTATAGCCAAATATATAAAACAATAAACAGGAAAAATATCAGTGGTAAGTTCCATGCAGACTGGGGAGCTACTTTTGATTTGAGAGGTCAGGAAAGGTTTTGCTGAAGAGAAGACGTTAAAGCTCAGAGCTGAGTGACACACCTTGAGTGGCATTCAGGAGACATCCACACTTCCCGGATGAAAATCCTTTAGTGACTTCCCAAAGTTCTCGGGATATAAGTCCGTATTTCACAGCATGGCAGCGTAGGTCTTCCGGCATCTGGCCAATTGTCTTCCTCTCCAACTTCTTTACATCACACGACATTAATGCATTTAATCCTCACAAGCACCTTGTAAAACAGCAGCTAAGCTGGCTGAGTTCTCTGATGGTCTGATTCATCTTTGTACTGTCACTGCGTTAGTAGTTGGCCCAACAAATGTTCATTAAACAAGCAAGGTGTTGGACAAAAAGCATGGATGCTTAAGGCAGGTCTAGACTGGCGCTCAACAAAAATAAGGTAATTCACATTTGCAATTTAAAATTTCCTCGTAGCTACATTAGGAAAGTAGAAGCAACACATGAAGTTGTCGTAATATTTTATTTATCCAAATATATCCAAAATATTATCAGTTTAACATGTGATTCATATAAAGTTAATGAGATATTTTACATCCTTTTTTTCATTCTCAGTCTTCAAAATCTAGTGTGTGTTTCTCACACTTACATCACATCTCAATTCGGACTAGCCACTTTCCAATAAAGCTCAGCAGTCCCGCGGGGTGGCTCACGCCTGTAATTCCAGTGCTCTGGGAGGCGGGGGCAGGTGGAGCGCTTCAGGAGTTCGAGACCAGCCTGGGCAACATGGGGAGACCCCTGTTTCCACAAAACAAAACAAAAACCAAAAAAATTAGTGGTGTGAACCTTTGGTCCCAGCTACTCAGGAGGCTGAGGTGGGAGGATCGCTTGAGCCCAGGAGTTCCAGGCTGCAACAAACTATGATAGCGCCACTGCACTCCAGCATGGGCGATAAAGTGAGACCTTGTCTCCAAAAATAAAAATAAAAATAAAAACAAAAATACAACAACAACAACAACAACAAATCCCAGAAGTGCTCAGCAGCCACATGTGGCTAGTGGCCACCTCCCCAGAAGCAGCCCGGCCACTCACCACCTACCACTTTTTACCTATTTCACCTTCTCCGAAGGCCTCCCTAGCACTACCAGTTGTTGTCTTACTTCTTGGCGAGTCCTTTGTGACTCCCACTATACAAGCTCCTCAAGGCTAGGCCTCGCCCTGAACGGCGCCCGGGCACAGCAGACGCTCCATCAACGCTGTCCCCGCCAGAGTCCGCGTCCAGGGGATCGGCAGGCCCCGTACTCTGTTTCCACGCGCCGGGGCCGCCCCTCGCCCGGCCTCCCGCAGGCCCACCCCTCGCCAGGCCCAGGCCCATCCCCGGAATGTTCGCTGGAAATCGTGGACGTGACTGGGAGGAGCCTGCCCGCCCCGGCTCTCTCTCGGCGCCGCGCGCACAGGGTCTGCGCCAGCGACCATGGCGGAGCCCACGGTGTGCTCCTTCCTCACCAAGGTGCTGTGCGCCCACGGCGGCCGCATGTTCCTGCGGGACCTGCGCGGCCACGTGGAGCTGTCGGAGGCCAGGCTCCGGGACGTGCTGCAGCGCGCCGGGCCCGAGCGTTTCCTGCTGCAGGAGGTGGAGACCCAGGAGGGCCTCGGGGACGCGGAGGCCGAGGCGGCGGCCGGCGCGGTGGGCGGTGGCGGCACCTCCGCCTGGAGGGTTGTGGCCGTGTCCTCTGTGCGCCTCTGCGCCCGCTACCAGCGCGGCGAGTGCCAGGCCTGCGACCAGCTGCACTTCTGCCGCCGGCACATGCTGGGCAAGTGCCCCAACCGGGACTGCTGGTGAGAAGGCGACGGCGGGGGGGACTGTGGGCGCTGGCCGCTGGCCTGGCCGTCCGGCTGGAAGCGGGAGCGACGGGAAGCGGGGCTTCGTCCCGGCCGGGGCCGGGGACGCGGGGCTGGACGACCCCCTCCCGCAGGCCCTTCCCGGGGCGGCCTCCCCCGCACTCCCAGCAGCTGGGCGGAAAGGCGCGAAGGTCCTCTCCATGGAGACGGCTCTACCGCCCCCGCTGGAAAAGTTGCTGCCCCCGCCCCCCGGATCCTGCGCGACGCGGCCGGGTTAAATCCGGACTGGGACGTTGGAGTTCACTTACTCCGGTGATCTTTGGCGGGAGGTGGGGGGCAAGGGGCGTCTGAGGATCCCGTGAGATCCCTGGACCCTTTATCCGGAAATCACCCGTTCCCCCATACCCACACACTTTTGCAGAAGCAGGTCTGCGCCCTCTAGGTTTAACAGCGCTGAGCCAGTCCCACCCCAGGAAACAGGGCTGGAGGGCTTGGGTGAGGCCCTGTGGTTCCTGACTGCCAGAGCTGGGGTTCGGGGCTGCCTCCTGACCCCAGGCTGTGCTTCACATCCCCGAATTTTCCTTGGTTGTCTCTAGCCACACACACCGCCAAAGCGGTGCTGGGGATAGGGGCGCTTTCTTTTTATCGTTGGTGGACTGTTGGGGTGGGCAGCTGTTGCCGGGGAGAAGGCCGGGGAGAAGGCCAGGTACAGTCGCCTACAGAACAAATGCGCATCCTCAGGCGAAGTGCGAAGTGCATCCTGAAGCGAAGTGAATCTTTGGCTTCAAAGCATTCCTACTGAAAATTCAAATGACCCTGGGAACGGAGTTGCTTCAACCCAACTTTCTTATTTTCCATCAGTGCTTATTAGGCCATGCTATCCCCGGTTTCATGAAAATTTTTCAACTTCACATGTATTAAATAAATTGAAAGCTGTTCAAGGCAAGGAATTGGACAGACTGGTCCTTCTTCACCTGGGCATCTGACCGAGGACTTTGTTCTTTTAGGTCTACCTGTACCCTTTCCCATGATATCCACACACCTGTCAACATGCAGGTGCTGAAAAACCATGGACTTTTTGGTCTCAATGAAGCCCAGCTTCGGATCCTGCTTTTGCAGAATGACCCTTGTCTTTTACCAGAGGTGAGTCACCGAGGAGTCACCCTCATGTCACATTAGTTACAAGTACTTTCCCCATTTACTTTTCTTTTGGCTTTAGATATTTTAATTGCTTTGAAGCAACATGATTCAGTTTCACACGCTTTAAAGGTACCCTTTATAATTGCTATCATGGCAAAATAGTATGTTTGTTTGGGTTTAGCCATATACAAAGAAGTTTTAAAAACAAAATAGTACAAATCCAAAGAGAAAATTGGAACATCAATTAAGACCACCAATTAAAAGTAAGATTTTCTAATCTAGCACAGTGATGCTGTCATAGACACCTCTACTTGGCCAGAAGAGGGATGGAAAGAAGGGAAGATGTTGAGAAAACAGAGGATAGTTCATAATTGTGGCCCGATTTTAACTCTAAGGCATTTCAGAGTCTAAAATGGAAGATAGCCACAAGACTAGAGGCAGGAGCTGGAGCCTTTGGTGCAGGTGGCAGAGGCTGCCCTCAAGGCTGCAGAATCTGTACCCCGAAGGCAGTCCTGGAGTTGATCTCAGGAACAAGGAGGTTTCTTCCTGACATGCGTAACCTGTTTCATTTCTTCGAGCACTGAAGCCAAGTCTGGTACGTCATGGTTTTGAGCCAGATGCATTCCAGCCAACCATGTTGCCTGAAATAGATCCAAGCAGTAGCTGAAGCAGGTTATTGGCAGAAAGGGTGAGGAGGGTGGCTGCAGCTATGAGGCTGGGTCCAGTCCTTCCTCTCTCAGAGAGGAGGTGTGGTGCTGCTGCTATTTGCCTTTTAATTTTATGTACTTTTTTATTTATAGAAGTTTAGTATTTTTATTTTGTCAAATCTATCGAATTTTTTTTGGTGTGCTCTTTTTTGGGGTGTATCCTGGGCCCAGCCTCACCTTGTCATATTAGACTACTTAAGTGTTTTGTGAGCAGCTGAGGGGTTGGTTGCACTAACAACAGGAGCCTCCCCCCTGCCTCCACTTGTTCCCATCACCTGGGACTGGAAGTAGGTGACATATGGCACAAAACGTGACCATGTGGACAGCAGGGACCATGGAAAAACACAGTGCATGAGGCATGAATGGTGCCTCACATCTCTTGTATGAAATGCCTGATGATTGCTTTTACCACTCTCTCAATAAAAAAGACAGTAGACAAATAAGTTTCATGCTGGTGCATTAATGGACAAATTTCTAGAAAAATATAGCTCGTCAAAATGGGTTCAAGAAGAAATGGAAAGCCAAAATAGTCTCATAAAAATTTTTAAAATAAAAGCATTAAACACACCTCAAAGCATTAGAAGGCTTGCACAAGAAAACATCAGACTTACATAGTTTTTGTTTTGTTTTGTTTTGTTTTGTTTTGTTTGAGACAGGGTCTTACTCTGTTACACAGGCCAGAAGTACCTCGGCTCACTGTTGCCTCTGCCTCCTGAGTTCAAGTGATTCTCCTACCTCAGCCTCCTGAATAGTTGGGACTATAGGCATGTGCCACCATGTCCAGCTAATTTTTGTACTTTTTGGTGGAGACAGCAATTCACCGTGTTGGCCAGGCTGGTCTTAAATGCCTGACCTCAAGTGATCCCCTTGCCTCAGCCTCCCAAAGTACTGGGATTACAGGTGTGTGAGCCACTGCCTGGCCAGGCTTACGTAGTTTTACAGTTGAATTCTATCAAATTTTTGTCTGTATTGAAGTATAGTTGACAAAAATTTTATATTTACAGTGTATAATGTGATGTTTTAATATATTTACATTGTGAATTGATTGCAATGATTAAGCTAATTAGCATACCGTTACTTCACATAGCTATTATTTTTTGGGTGTGGTAAGGACAGCAATTTTTAGGTATACAGTATGTTATTTTTTAAAAAATTTCTTTTCTTTTTCTTTTTTTTTTTTTTGAGATGGAGTCTCACTTTGTCATCCAGGCTGGAGTGCAGTGGCGCGATCTCGACTCACTGCAAGCTCCGCCTCCCGGGTTCACGCTGTTCTCCTGCCTCAGCCTCCAGAGTAGCTGGGACTACAGGCGCCTGTCACCATGCCCAGCTAATTTTTTGTATTTTTTTTAGTGGAGATGGGGTTTCACCATGTTAGCCAGGATGGTCTCGATGTCCTGACCTCATGATCCGCCTTCCTCGGCCTCCTAGAGCGCTGGGATTACAGGTGTGAGCCACTGTGCCTGGCCATTACGTTATTATTAACTACAGTCACCATGCTGTACGGTAGATTTCCAGAAATTCATCCTGTCTAATTGAAACTTTGTTCCCTTTGACTTACATATCCCTATTCTCCTTAATTCTAACAAATCTGTAAGGAACAGGCTGTTCCAATATTTGGAGTAGGTCTAGGATCTATTTTTCATGATCTCCAATTCTTGAACCACTATCATACTAAAGTAGTTTATCTTTCATTTTTAAAGTTTATTTATTTACTCTTTTTGAGACATGGTCTCGCTGTGTTGTCCCGGCTGGAGTGCAGAGACAGGGTTTTGCCATGTTGCCCAGGCTGATCATAGCTCACTGCAACCTTGACCTCCTGGGCTCAAGCAATCCTTGTATTTCAGCCTCTCTAGTAGCTGGGACTACAGGTGTTCATCACCACACCCAGCTACTTTTTTTTTGTTTTGTTTTTTGAGACTGACTCTTGCTCTGTCACCTAGGCTGGAGTGCAGTGGTGTGATCTTGGTTCACTGCAATCTCCAACTCCCTGGTTCAAGCGATTCTCCTGCCACAGACCCCTGAGTAGCTGGGATTGCAGGCGCTTGCCACCATACCCAGCTAATTTTTTGTATTTTGAGTAGAGATGGGGTTTGTCGTTTTGGCCAGGCTGGTCTTGAACTCCTGACCTCAAATGATCCGCCCACCTCGGCCTCCCAAAGTGCTGGGATAACAGTTGTGAGCCACAGTGCCTGGCCTCCAGATACTTTTTTTTGTTTTGTTTTGTTTTTGTTTGTTTTGTAGATAGTCTCGCTCTGTCACCCAGACTGGAGTGCAGTGGCGTGATCTTAGTTCACTGCAACCTCCGCCTCTCAGGTTCAAGCAATTCTCGTGCCTCAGCCTCCCGAGTAGCTGGGACTACAAACATGTGCCACCATGCCTAGCTAATTTGTTGTGTTTTTAGTAGAGACAGGGTTTCGCCATGTTGCCCAGACTGGTCCGAAACTCGTGAGTTCAGGCAATCTGCCTGCCTTGGCCTTCCAAAGTGTTAGGATTACAGGTGTGAGCCGGTGTGCCCCGCCTACTTTTAAATTTTTTTTTTTTTTTTTTTTTTTTTTTTGAGACGGAGTCTTGCTCTGTCACCCAGGCTGGAGTGCAGTGGCCGGATCTCAGCTCACTGCAAGCTCCGCCTCCCGGGTTTACGCCGTTCTCCTGCCTCAGCCTCCCGAGTAGCTGGGACTACAGGCGCCCGCCACCTCGCCCGGCTAGTTTTTTTGTATTTTTTAGTAGAGACGGGGTTTCACCGTGTTAGCCGGGATTGTCTCTCGATCTCCTGGCCTCGTGATCCGCCCGTCTCGGCCTCCCAAAGTGCTGGGATTACAGGCTTGAGCCACCGCGCCCGGCCTTAAAATTTTTTTGTAGAGACAGGGTCTTGCTGTGTTGCCTAGGCTGGTCTCGAACTCCTTGGCTGAAGCGGTTTGCCATCCTTGGTCTCCCAAACTGCTAGGAGTACAGCCGTGAGCCACTGTGCCTGGCTGATTTTGTTTGCTTGTTTAATCAATTCGTGTTTCCTTTTCCAGATAAGCTTTAGAATCACTTAAATTCCTAAAAGTATTTTAAAGGAATTCTTTGAGAAGGGTAGGAATTGCATTAAAGTTATGAATTTATTTTAGAAAATTGGCATCACAATTATAAATAGGATGCTATTTCGTTTTAAACCAGGTCGTCTGTGTCTTGTAGGATTTCCCATATTTTAGATTTGACTGATTACATTCCTGTAGTAGTATTTAACATGTTCCTGTATCCCTCAAATTTTGGTCAGGTTTAGGATTTATTTTACTTTATTTTATTTATTTATTTATTTTTGAAACGGAGTCTCGCTCTGTCGCCCAGGCTGGAGTGCAGTGGCACAGTCTTGGCTCACTGCAACCTCCACCTCCCCAGTTCATGTGATTCTCCTGCCTCAGCCTCCTTAGTAGCTGGAATTACAGGTGTGTGCCACCATGCCCGGCTAATTTTTGTATTTTTAGTAGAGTTGGGGTTTCACCGTGTTGGCCAGGCTGGTCTTGAATTCCTGACCTCAGGTGATCCTTCTGCCTCGGCCTCCCAAAGTGCTGGGATTACAGGCATCATCCGCCACGCCCGGCCAGGATTTATTTTATAGCAGGAATTTTTTTACATGTGGAGCATTGTTAGGGTGACTCACCATCCCATTTGCCTGGGACTGAGGGGTTTCTGGGGATGTCGGATGTTCATAGTAAAACCTGGACAGTTCTGTTTCCTGTTGCATCACATCGGGAGGCATATGATGTCATCCTTGGGTGAGAGGCTAAGACTGATGCGTGGTTTCAGGGTCAACAGCCTGATCCCATCATTATAAAGTTCCCCTTCAGTGTGGTCTTGGTGTGTCTGGGATAGACCCAGTTTGTCTGAGTTGTCCCAGGGTGATTATTAATAGTGCTCCCTTGCACCCTAAAAATGCCCTTGTCTGGATCATAAATTATATCTTTGTGCCACCTGTTGAAATTGGTTTCCCTGGAAGCAGAGCCTGAGATAGAGACTGAGGTGCATGTGAGTTTTTTTGAGGGTGGGCTTTTCAGGAAAACCCAGTATGGGAGAGAGGGAAGCAGGGTCTAAGGAAGGAAAAGCTACAGTCACATTAGGTCTGGCCTTGACTTGATTCATGGGGAGCTGTGGAACAAAGATCACACTGAGTCTAGCTTTGAGGCACTTCAGCATTTTTTTAGCTTTATCTAAGTCATTCATTGGCTACAGGCCTTGGGGGCAGAGGGCAGGTCAGCTGAGAGTGTAAAGTAAGAGAGGGGCAACTGTGAGTCACGAGCAGCCAGTACCCACAGCAGCTGGAGTATGGTTAGCACCACTGTGCTATCATCAGGCTTTCACCCCAAGACTTTAACAGCCACTGGTGATCAGAAGGAGTCATTTAGTCTTAGTTTAGTTAGAGAAGCTATAGTTTTTGGCTTGAAAGATGGAGTGAAAACTAATATTGGCCGGGTGTGGTGGCTCACACCTGTAATCCCAGCACTGTGGGAGGCCGAGGCGGGCAGATCGCCTGAGGTGAGGAGTTGGAGACCATCCTGGCCAACATGGTGAAACCCTGTCTCTACTAAAAATACAAAAATTACCTGGCTGTGGTGGTGAATGCCTGTGGTCTCAGCTACTCAGGAGGCTGAGGCAGGAGAATCGCTTGAACCCAGGAGATGGAGGTTGCAGTGAGCCAAGATGGTGCCACTGCACTCCAGCCTGGGTGACAGAGCGAGACTCCATCTCCCTAAATAAATAAATAAATAAATAAATAAATAAATAAAAGAAAACTAGTGTTTCAGGTGTTGCCTCATTTCTGTACCAGGTCTGTTTGCTCTACAACAAAGGGGAAGCCCTCTATGGCTACTGCAACCTGAAGGATAAATGCAACAAGTTTCACGTGTGCAAATCCTTTGTCAAGGGAGAGTGCAAACTCCAGACCTGCAAACGGTCCCATCAGCTTATCCATGCTGCATCCTTGAAGCTGCTGCAGGACCAAGGACTGAATATTCCAAGTGTTGTTAATTTTCAGATAATCTCCACCTACAAGCATATGAAGCTGCACAAAATGCTTGAAAATACAGGTAGGAAAATCCAAGGAGGACAGAGAAGTATCAGAGATATAGTTTTGGGCTGCTTCACTGTAAAGAAATAAGAACACTGACATGAAAGTGAGTCGGGGGGCAAAGCAGTTCCTATGTTAATTTTAGCTTTGTTCTTGGGAAAATTTAGAACAGGCAACATTTTATTGTATAGAATGGTGATCCTAACCAAAGGAGGAAAGGGATGGAGTTTATCTTTAGCACTGTCACTGCCAGCTACTAAAATCTACCCAAGTGATTGAACAGTAGCTTGTTGGTAAATTGGATGTCAGGTTTTTTATTGAGACGGAGTCTTGGTCTGTCGCCCAGACTGGAGTGCAGTGGCGCGATCGTGGCTCACTGCAACCTCTGCCTCCCGGGTTCAAGTGATTCTCCTGCCTCAGCCTCCTGAGTAGCTGGGACTACAGGCATGTGCCACCACGCCCAGCTAATTTTTGTGTTTTTAGTAGAGACAGGGTTTCACCATGTTGGCCAGGATGGTCTCAATCTCTTGACCTCATGATCTGCCTGCCTCGGCCTCCCAAAGTGCTGGGATTATAGGCATGAGCCACGCGCCTGGCCCAGTAGAACAGTTTTAACAACGTGGTTAGGAAAAAGAGGAAGGAGATGGACCAGTGACTGGAAAAGTAAGATTAATGTAGGGATGACTTTCTTTTCATAAATAGAATTTTTGGCTTTGTTAATTTTTAAGTAATTTTGATGACATTGTAGAACAATTTGGAAAATAGCAACTGGAAATGCAAATTGTATATGATTTTGCTCACTCTAATCTACTATACTTGTTACAATTTTATTATAGGCCATTTAGTTCTGTTATATACAAACACGAATCCAGTTGTGCTCAAAGTACATGTTAATTTAATATCTTAAGTTTCTACTTTATACAACATATTTTCTCATCTTGCTAGGAATATTGCATATTCCCATTATAAATATATTCCCATAGTCTTTCAGTAATTTTTGTTATTGTTTTTGGAGACAGAATCTTGCTCTGTTGCCTAGGCTGGAGTACAGTGGCGCAATCATGACTCACTGCAGCCTGGAACTCCTGGGCTCAAGTGATCTTTCTGCTCAGCCTCCCTAGTAGCTGGAACTATAGGCACATGCCACCATGTCCAGCTGTTTTTTTTTTAAATTTTTCTTTTGTAGGTACAAGGTTTTGCTGTGTTGACCAGGCTGGTTTTGAACTCCTGGGCTCAAGCAGTCCTCCAGCCCTGGCCTCCCAAAGTGTTGGAATTACAGGCATGAGCCACTGCACCTGGCCTTTAGTAGTTTTTTAAAGTCTGCAAAGTGTGATTTGGTGTTAATTATAATGCATTCGGTTACTTATTCCGTTACATTTGCTGGTACCTGAAAATCAGTGGGTGGTAGGCTTAGGAGAATTGCTGTTGGGAAAGGTAAATCACCAAAAGTGGAGTTGCCAAACCTTTGCCATGCTAAGCTTTTCATATTTTGGGATGTCAGTGTCAGACGTAGTGAGTGCAGGCAGGGAGGGCTCTGCATATACCAGTGTCAGGGCTGTTTAGGGAACCGTGAGTGGTGGCAGGTTGGCAGGTACCTTCTACCCTATGCTGTGTCTAGGGCCTGTCACTGTCTTCATCTGGTTTTGCTTGGTCTCTCCTGTGACATAATGACTTTCCGCTTGCTCTCTCTCTCTCTCTCTCTCTCTCTCTCTATTTTTTATACACAAACACACACAGAATTTTTTAAAACCCAGAAGACATGAACTCTCCAAATCCAGGTGTTGAGAGTCTTGTCTGATGTCTGGTTAGCTGGGCTGTTGCTCCCAACATAAAATGAAACTTGGGGTATCATAGGAAAACTTACCCCTTTCCTCTTTGTAGATAATTCATCGCCTTCTACTGAGCATTCACAAGGCCTTGAGAAGCAAGGAGTGCACGCGGCTGGAGCCGCAGAAGCCGGTCCTCTGGCTTCTGTCCCTGCTCAGTCGGCTAAGAAGCCCTGCCCAGGTAAACCTTAAAGGGGGTCAGTGAACTAAGAAGAAGCTTGTCCAGCTTGGAAGATCTGAAAACAAGCCTTCTGTTTAGCTTTAATTTGTAACCATTCATTCATTTAACGATAGATTTGTAATGGTCATAATAACATCTACCTCACAGTGTGTCGTGAGAAGTAAAGAAGATGGAAAAGGAGAAAATGTCCTTTTGGAAGAATACAGTTGGGCATGGGTGGTTGGGGATGGGGTTGGAGTTTGAGCAGGCAAAGAGGCTAAAATTGAGTGCAGATGGGGCCAGTCCAGGGCAAGTGCTAAAGATGGCAGCTTCTACCTGCAGCTCCTAGGTGCTTTCCTCAGGCTGGGTGGATGGAGCTCTGGTCCACCACAGTTTTTCTGTCAGTTTATATTGTGGCAATCATAGAGTACTTTGCACACTTTTTTTTTTTTTTTTTTTTACTTAATATTGTTTCATAAGCATCTTTCTATATTTGTTCACATCATACATAATCATGTTTTTGCACAGATACATTAATATCTCATAGTTTATTTAACTACTTGCCTTTTTCTAACAATTTTTTTTTGAGATGATCTTGCTCTGTTGTCCAGGCTGGAGTGCAGTGACGTGATCTCAGCTCACTGCAGCCTTGACTTCCTGAGCTCAGGTGATCCTCCCACCTCAGCCTCCTAAGTAGCTGGGACTACAGGTATGCACCACTACTGGCTAGTTTTTTGTATTTTTTTTGTAGAGAGGGTATTTTGCCATATTGTCCAGGCTATTATTGAACTCCTGGGCTCAAGCAATCTGCCTGCCTCAGTCTCCCAGGGTGCTAGGATTACAGGCGTGAGCCACTGCACCCAGCCTCTAACAAGTATAACTCCTGTCTTAAAATCTGCAGAATATTGAATTTTTCCAGCTATTTTTTACTTTTGCTTAGCTTATAGATGCTAAGGGATACTGTCATTTGCATTTTTAAAAATATATATATGAGTGAATAGTTTTCTGGTGTCTGCTTTCTGATTGTCCTTATTTTTTCATTTTACATTTGGCCTTTTATTAATGGGGTCCTCATCTATGCTGATGTGGGACAGCCTTTAATGAGACTTCACAATTTTCATGAAAGGACCTCAGCAATACTGTGTTTGGATGATACTCAATTTTTGTAGGTCCATCCTCAGCCAGTAGTACAGAGTATATAACCTTTGGGTTCTCTCCAGAGACTTCTACCTCACTCTGTCTACTCTTTTTTTTTTTTTTTTTTTTTGAGACAGTTTCACTCTTGTTGCCCAGGTTGGAGTGCAATGGTACAATCTCAGCTCACCATAACTTCCACCTCCTGGGTTCAAGCGATTCTCCTGCCTCAGCTTCCCAAGTAGCTGGGATTACAGGCATGTGCCACCACGCCCAGTTAATTACGTATTTTTAGTAGAGACGAGGTTTCACTTTGTTGGTCAGGCTGGTCTCGAACTCCTGACCTCAGGTGATCTGCCTGCCTCGGCCTCCCAAAGTGCTGGGATTACAGGCGTGAGACTCTTTCTACTCTTCATCTCTTATTGAACTTTTACCAAAGCCCAGTTGCTATAGTTTGAAGGATGGGCAGTTTATCCATTCCTTTAAATTGTATCCATTCTTCCTGTGGCTCAGGATGGACCATCAGACATCTGTATACCTCACGCATTTCATGTTCCCTTTCCCCTTTCTCCCTTCTCCCTTCCTTCCTACTCTCCACCTATCTAGCTATGTTCATTGAGTTACATTTCAATATTTTGTGGTTTATCTTCATCAAGGGGTACCACAAGAAGCAGCTTTATGAAATTAAATTTTTTGTTCTGTTTATTGTAGTTATCCCCAAATGTCACTGTGTAGATTGTTGTTGTTTTTTTTTTTTAAATTCAACTGTCCTGCAGTAACATAACATTTGAGAAACAGAGACAATGTAATAAGTTTTCATAAAGCTAAATTAATGTAGAGAAATTTTTATCATGAAATGCTATCTCTTCAATTCGGGGAAAAGCAAAAGTGTCCTTTTTAAAGTGAGAAATGGCTGTGTTTTCTCCTAATGGATAGTAAGAGTCATCCCACTTGTGTTGACCTTTTTACTTTCATTGTCAGCAATATTTCTGAAAGCCCTTATGCTCTGCATATTTTGTTTCTTTTTTTCTAGTCCAGATTTCTTCTGGTGATAAGTAAAAAAATTATTTTACATTTAATTATTACTATTATTTACACTTATCATTTTACTATTTGATTACTGTTTACTAATCATTCACTATTTTTGTAGTGAGCTATCTTAAATCTTTAATGGAAACAGTGTAGGGTATAAATGCATTTCCTTTACATTGAGAGACTTGGTGGACCTTTACTTGTTTATGTTCTGTTTTTATATCTTATCATTATGCTTTTATATGTGAAGTTATTGGTCCTCTGTCATCTTTGTTGTAGTATTTTATTCAATTCTATAATAGTCTACTTTAATCTTAGTTCTGTTGGTATTCATTCATTCTGTAAAATATTTTATATAACCGTACCTGTCTTTCTCTGATTTTCACTCATGATTCGGCTGTTAGAAAGTTACTGCGTTATAGTTGGAGAAGAGTTTTCTTTGGTAATTTATCGGGGTTTTTGATGTAAAGTCGCATGTCTGTAGACTCTACAAATTCAACATATTCTAAGTTGAATTATGAATTTCCCTCTAGTCTTGTTCCTCCTTTTATTTCCTTATTTTTGAATGTCCCCACTATCTACCTAATGGCATAGGCAAAAAGCTGTAAATTGTCCTATACTTTTCTTTCTCCTTGTTCCCTTTGTCAAATTGGTTACCCAGTGTTGGAGAGTTTCTTCCCCTCATAAGCCTTTCAAATAGTTATCCTTCTCTGCCCCTTTCTTTCCACCCCTTACTTACTGCCTTGTTTCAAACCCTCATCACCTTCCTGCATATATCCCACAGATGCGTAAACTCCGTGGTTTTCAAGACATGTGTTTCGGGAGTTTTTGGTAAAAGGTGCCCTGTTCCCACTGCAGTGATGGTAGCCCCATTTTAATCTTTAATAGAATAGGCTTTTGTGGATTTCACTGTTCTCCGTGCCACTCTTCACTTCTCCAGCCTTCCATCTGGCTGCCTGATGTTTTGAAAGCAAACCCAATCATACGGCTTTTTTCCTCCTGAAACCTTCCTTGGTCCTCATCATGTAGGGTAGTATTCCTAAATTCAGACGCCTGCAGGGACTAGAAAGGTGAGTTAAATGGGTGAAGTGAACTGGATGCAAGAGAAGTGGGAGAAGGGAGAAGTGCTGTGGCAAACTGTCCCATCTAAAAGGGATGCCTGCCTCTTGTATCCATGTGGGAATGTGGGCCCACTTTGTCATATTGCCCAGTTTTTTAAAAAGAAGCCAGAAATTCAGATTGTTATGAGACATTTTCTGATTGAATGTTGACTTTAGTCGAGTTTTTAAAATGCAGACCAACATTGTATATACTTGACCTACTTGGAATTTCTGGAATGTGCTATTTCGTCTTGTGATTCTCTGTAAATGATGTTCCCTGTTTTTGTTTTTTGTTTTTTCCTTTGAGATGGAGTCTCACTCTGTCGCCCAGGCTGGAGTGCAGTGGCATGATCTCGGCTCACTGCAACCTGTGTCTCCCAGGTTCAAGTGATTCTCCTGCCTCAGCCTCCCGAGTAGCTGGGATTATAAGTGTGCACCACCATGCCTGGCTAATTTTTGTATTTTTACTAGAGATGGGGTTTCACCATGTTGGTCAGGCTGGTCTTGAACTCCTGACCTCAGGTAATCCGCCCACCTCGGCCTCCCAAAGTGCTGGGGTTATAGGCATGAGCCACTGCACCCAGCCTGATGTTCCCTCTTTTATAAGTGTCATTCCTCCTTCCTCCTTCCTACCTCACAACCTGGCAAAATTGGATTCTTCAAAATGCCAGGTTGGCCTTTCTTGACTCCAAAAGAGGTGGCTCTTGTAGCATTCTCACAGGCCTAGCATAGCACTTACTTTATGTTGCAATGCTGTGTGTTTTTACTCCCTAGCTGTGAGCAAAGCATTATTTATTCTTGGTAGTTGTAACACTTAGTAGTGAAGACATATTTTTTTTTGCCATATAATGGATTATACTTTGTCTTTGAATCCGTGTGAATCAGTAGCATATTGGTGTTCATTGTTTTTCCTTCTTCTCCTACATTTTTTTGAGACAGGGTCTTGCTCTGTTGCCCAGGCTGGAGTGCAGGGCACAATTATCGCTCTCTGCAACCTTGGTATCTTGGGCTCAAGCCATCCTCTTGCCTCAGCTTCCCTAGTAGCTGGGACTATAGGTGCATGCCACCATACTCAGCTAATTTTTTTAGGTTTTTAGTAGAGACAAGGTCTCACTATGTTGCCCAGGCTGGTCTTGAACTCCTAAGCTCAAGCAGTCCTCCCGCCTTGGCCTCTTAATATGCTGGGATTACAGGCATGAGCCACTATGCCTAGCCATATTTTTTCCAATATTAAAAAATCTTTTTTCCCCCTAAGGAATGTGTGCTATCAGGTCAACATCTTTTTAGTGCTTCAATTTGACTTGTCTACATCTAAAGTTAACTCTTTCAGACTTACATTTATGATAGTAATTCTTTCCATTGAGGGATTTAGTCTCCATTATTATCACGTTTCTTGATTTTTTTTTCATTCTACTTGGTTCTTCTTTTTGTCTAGGTTTTATATATACCTTAATTCTTTCTTGGCTGTTTTATATGTGTATGTTGCTGTCAGTATGGGAATCTCTATTATTAGAAAGCTATTAACTTTTAAAATATGTATCTTTTGGTGATTGTCTTTGTTCTAACAGTTTTAGATGGTGTGTTTGCTTTTTCTAAATATAAAATCATAGGTATTTCTATTTTATTTTTGTGTTTCATAAAATTGTAATGTTTTTTTGATATTTCTTCATTACATATGAAGTTAATTGTTGGTTTTAAACAAATGTTCTTTGTTAGGATAACAGAAATAACATCTTCTATTCTTGTTTGTTGGAAGCTAAAAGCTTGATAAAAGGAATTGGTGTCTTTTGATACAATCATATTTTTATCACTTAAATTGCTTAATATGATTAAAATAAGAGTTTTTGTAATATTAAAACTTCCTTAAATTCCTGAGATAAAACTCTGCCTGGTTATAGTATATGTTCTTTTAATGTATTGTCTTTCCTATTTGCTGTACATCTATACTTTCATAAATAAAATTCATTTATATTTTATGTGTATATGTAGTAATTTCCTTTTTATTTTTACTGGCATATGGTCAAAGTATAAATCTTATTCTCGGTACTGTCTGGAGTGTTTGTAAATTGATTTGTAATGCCATTTTTTTTTTTTTTTTTTTTGAGACGGAGTCTTGCTCTGTCACCCAGGCTGGAGTGCAGTGGCTGGATCTCAGCTCACTGCAAGCTCCGCCTCCCGGGTTCCCGCCATTCTCCTGCCTCAGCCTCCCAAGTAGCTGGGACTACAGGCGCCCGCCACCTCGCCCGGCTAGTTTTTTGTATTTTTTAGTAGAGACGGTGTTTCACCGTGTTAGCCAGGATGGTCTCGATCTCCTAACCTCGTGATCCGCCCGTCTCGGCCTCCCAAAGTGCTGGGATTACAGGCTTGAGCCACCGCACCCGGCCTGTAATGCCATTTTTATTTAAAAAATAATGTATTATTATATTTTTGAATTTCTCTCTCTCTTATTAGGAATATTTTTCCAAAATTATTTTTTGAAAATATAAGACTATGTCATTGTGGAAATTTTTTTTTTTTTTTTTTTTTTTTTTTTTTTTTTTTTTTTGAGACGGAGTCTCGCTGTGTCTCCCAGGCTGGAGTGCAGTGGCGCGATCTCGGCTCACTGCAAGCTCCGCCTCCCGGGTTCACGCCATTCTCCCGCCTCAGCCTCCCAAGTAGCTGAGACTACAGGCGCCCGCCACCACGCCCGGCTAGTTTTTTGTATTTTTAGTAGAGACGGGGTTTCACCATGTTAGCCAGGATAGTCTTGATCTCCTGACCTCGTGATCCACCCGCCTCGGCCTCCCAAAGTGCTGGGATTACAGGCTTGAGCCACCGCGCCCGGCCCATTGTGGAAATTTTGAAGAGTACAGGAATGTATGAAGGAAGACGTAATAATCCCCTCATAATATCACTGTATAATCACTCTTAATACTGTCTTTTCTTTTTTCTTTTCTTTCTTTCCCTCCCTCCCTCCCTCTCTCCCTCTCTCCCTCTCTCCCTCTCTCTCTCTCTCTCTCTCTCTCTCTCTGTGTGTCTGTCTCTCCCTTTCCTTTCCCCTTCCTTTCCTTTCCCTTCCCCTCCCCTCCCCTCCCCTCCCCTCCCCTCCCCTCCCCTCCCCTCCCCTCCCCTCCCCTCTCCTTTTGGGTTTCTCTGTGTCACCCAGGCTGGAGTGCAGTGGTGCAGTCACAGCTCACTTCAGCCTCTGCCTCCTGGGCTCAAGTGATCCTCTCACTTCAGCCTCTCACTTCAGCCTCCTGAGTAGCTTGGACTACATGCATGTGACACCACACCCAGCTAATTTTTTTGTATTTTTGTATGGAGACATGGTTTTGTCATGTTACCCAGGCTGGTGTTGAACTCCTGACTCAAGTGATCCACCTGCCTCCCAGGTGGAGTCCCGGCTTCCCAGAGTGCTGGGGCTGCAGGTGTGAGCCACCAGGCCCAGCCTTTTTTTAGTCTTTTTTATGCATATATCCTTAAATATTGAAGGTATGCTATATATACAATTTTATGCCATTTGGGATTGATATTATTTTGTAAACATTTCCCTATGTAATTGAAAGCATTTACAATTACATGTGATGGTTTCATTATATTTTTGAAGTATTATTTAGTAATAGTTCTATTGTTGGATATTTATTGTTTGTAACATCTTATTAATGGTACATAAATCTTTGTCTGAATTTCTGACTTTTTTTTTTTTTTTTTTTGAGATGGAGTCTCGCTCGGTCGCCCAGGCTGGAGTGCAGTGGCGCGATCTCGGCTCACTGCAAGCTCCGCCTCCCGGGTTCACTCCATTCTCCTGCCTCAGCCTCCAGAGTAGCTGGGACTACAGGCACCCGCCACCACGCCCGGCTAATTTTTTGTATTTTTAGTAGAGACAGGGTTTCACCGTGTTAGCCAGGATGGTCTCGATCTCCTGACCTCATGATCCACCCGTCTCAGCCTCCCAAAGTGCTGGGATTATAGGCGTGAGCCACCGCGCCTGGCCTGATTTTTTTTTTTTT
The DNA here is from genome assembly GCF_043159975.1 of Macaca nemestrina. Classification (NCBI taxonomy): domain Eukaryota; kingdom Metazoa; phylum Chordata; class Mammalia; order Primates; family Cercopithecidae; genus Macaca; species Macaca nemestrina. The sequence continues at coordinate 19,994,334 of NC_092128.1, forward strand.
TGTTATGCAGTTTTGCTCTTGTCGCCCAGGCTGGAGTGCAATGCTACGATCTTGGCTCACTGCAACCTCTGCCTCCTGGGTTCAAGTGATTCTCCTGCCTCAGCCTCCCGAGTAGCTGGGATTACAGGCATGCACCACCATGCCCAGCTAATTTTTTGTATTTAGTAGAGACGGTTTCACCATGTTAGTCAGGATGGTCTCGAACTCGTGACCTCAGGTGATCCACCTGCCTTGGCCTCCCAAAGCGCTGGGATTACAGGCGTGCACCACCGGCCAATTTCTGATTATTTTTTAGAACAATTTTTTAGATGTGATTATACTGTGCCAGAAGATATGAATAGCATAAAGACTCAAAAAGAATTTCAAAACTATCTTCCAGAATAGCTGTACCATATTACACTCATTGTCAGCATAGGAATTGCCTATCTCAGTACACTCGATAGCCTGTGTTAGAAAGCACATTCCCAGGAAAGGCACAGAATATATTTTGTTTCCTAAGGGGTTCTTCTGGACAGATATTTAGAAAAATACATTTGTATTGATTTTGACTGACTTACACAGCCAGAGCTATATTTTAATGTTTATTATACAATAACATGATTAAATTATGTACATTTTCTGATGTTTTGTCTTTACTGAGATTTCGTTTTGGATTTATGTTTGCATTGTTACTTTTTTTGGTGAACTGATCACACATTAGCCTTCTAAAAGTATTATTTTATTCTCATGGTGCCTCATAGGTGCTCGCTCTCAGATATTTATCTCCTAGATACATTTTCAGTTTACTCAGAAGAGATGCTGCCTCGTCTGGCATATATAGCAAGCTCTCAGTTTAATGAAGGAATGTCTGTTAACTTGAGTTGACTCTACCTACTTTCAAGATAAACTTGGGAAAGCCTCAGATAAAACCTTCCTTTGGCTCAAACTTTTCTACAGGTTCATAAAATCAAACCAGAAAACGTGAGCGGATTGTTCTGTTACTTGTTTGGGTAATGGAGACTAGAGGAGAGCCCCCATCACAGCTCCTCTGACAGTATAGCCTGGCATTCTCTCCGTCTTATCCACGTAAGACTCAGAAGAGAGGCTGGGCGCAGTGGCTCACGCCTGTAATCCCAGCACTTTGGGAGGCCAAGGCGGGCGGATCACCTGAGGGTGGGAGTTCGAGACCAGCCTGACCAACATGGAGAAACCCCGTGTCTACTGAAAATACAAAATTGGCTGGGTGTGGTGGCGCAAGCCTGTACTCCCAGCTACTCGGGAGGCTGAGGCAGGAGAATTGCTTGAACCCGGGAGTGGAGGTTGCAGTGAGTGGAGATTGTGCCATTGCACTCCAGCCTGTGCAACAAGAGTGAAACTCTGTATCAAAAAAAAAAAAAAAAAAAAAAAAAAAGACTCAGAAGAGAGTCCAGTGCCTTTCTAAGTGAAAGATACAGGGACAATAAGGGCTCACACAGACTGTAAAGATGAAGATAGGTTATTTGCAGCAGTGAGCAACTCCCAAATCTCATGGCTTAATAACAACATTGTAGTCAATTTCAGCTTTGTTCCATGTCATTTTCACTTAAGAGGCAGGTTGACTGAGCATCCCCCACCGGGACCAGTGCTGGTGTCCTGGCAGGGGAAGACCACAAGCTGGCTCTTCAAGCTTCTGTTTTCATTGCACTGGCCAAAGAAAGTCGTATGGCTACCCTGTGTTCGACAGGGTGGGGATGTATAATCCTACATGGAGGGGCACTGCAGGTTACATGACCAAGTTTAATGTCAATGGACAAGGACAATAATATGCCCTCAGGAAGGGGCAGTGAATGTTTTCAACATAATGCAGTCACCAAGGAGGAAGCTCAGGCAGGTGGCCTTTCTTGTGCTGCCTTGGAGAGGCAGAGTTCCCTCTAAGGATGCTGTAGAATTTCTGATGGTGGACTTTTGTTGTCTCAACCAAAAAACGGCAAACATTGCCAATGTGTTGACAACAGAGGTCAACCAAGACACCACAGAGTTGGGGTTTCTGGCCAGAGGAACCCAGACCAGCGCTAAGCTCCTAATTTAGGTACAGCTTGGGTGAGGGGCAGAGCCAACAATCCTTCAGACTGGGGTATGGCTTAGGCCAGGGTGACCAACTATGCCCGTATGCCCAGGACAGAGGGGGGTTCCTGGGACAGTATGGGGCACAGCTGAGACATTCTTTGTGCTGCCTCATTTCTGCAGTAATGCAGACTTGCTTTGAAGCAGAGTTGAGGAGGTGAGCTGACACATCGTGGCAAACATTTATAATCCCTGATTGAATTAGGCAAAGCCTGGGAAGTGGGGTGTGTGTGTGTGTGTGTGTGTGTGTGTGTGTGTGTGTGTGGTGGTGTGTGTTGGAAAAGGAAAAGCTCTTTTGTTTTTTTTTTTTGAGATGGAGTCTCGCTCTTGTCACCCAGGCTGGAGTGCAGTGGCACGATCTTGGCTCACTGCAACCTCTGCCTCCCCGGGGAGAAGCTCATTTTTCATTTTCATTTTTTCATTGTATTTAGGGAAGAATTTTTATTTGATTTGATGTTTAATTTTTTTAATTTTTTTTTTTTTTCTAGACAGAGTCTCGTTCTGTCACCCAGGCTGGAGTGCAGTGGTGCGGTCTTGGCTCATTGCAACCTTCACCTCCCGGGTTCAAGAGATTGTTGTGCTCTAGTTTCCCTGGTAACTGGGATTACAGGCATGTGCCACCACACACGGCTAATTTTTGTATTTTTAGTAGAGATGGGGTTTGTCCATGTTGGCCAGGCTGGCCTTGAACTCCTGACCTGAAGCAATCCGTCTGCCTCAGCCTCCCAAAGTGCTGGGATTGCAGGTGTGAGCTACCATGCCCAGCCAGAGAAAAATGTTTTAAGTGTTCATTTAGCTCTGATAACTAAAAATACATTGTGTTTCAGAATATACTTGATGACCTTAAGGATAATTAAAACAGAGTGCCACTGCCTAAGTGATTATAGAAAATCAAATAAAATCAAATACAATTTGTCTAAAAGACAAAAAGAATAAGCAAACAACGATGACAACAAAGTGGAGCATCCAAAACAAAGTAACAGAAATAGGGCTAAACATGCCGATCATATACTTTCTCAGTCAATGGTTGTAGTTGCAGCCTGTAGAAAGCAATTCTGGTTTAAGCAAGTGAAGGAATTTGTTAAAAGAATATTGGGTAGCTCACAGACTCTGCAGAGCTGTAGAGGAAAGCTCAGAGACCGTGCTCTTGGAACAAAGTTGTGCTTAAGAACCGGTCCATTAAGACATCCAATGGGATGCTGCAGGCGGCATTGCCTGCAGCAGGGGTGTTGCATCCTGAAAGCTGAACTGCTGCCACCCAGTGTCCAAACCATTCTGTACAGTCTTTGTTTCTCTGGATTCCCAGCTTCTGATTGAAAGTGAGACTGTTTGGGGTACAGCATTGTTGGGTACAGCATTGAGGGGTAGAGTCTATATCATGTCACTCTGCCCCAGTCGTGAGGAAAGATGAGAAAGTCTCTGGAATTTCCAGCTTCTGTAGTGGGAGATGGGCTCCACTTCAGCGGAGGTGAACTTATTCAACACGTGAGGATTTCCAATGACAAATGCCTATGCCGTTTCATTGCTTTGGCACGCCAGCATCATCATCACGCACACGTTTCCCATTCTTACTTTCAAAAAGAAGTAAGGATTTTCTAAACACTCTTAGAATATTTTTTTTTGTTTTTGGCTGGTCACGGTGGCTCACACCTGTAATCCCAGCACTTTCGGAGGCCGAAGTGGACAGATCACAAGGTCAAGAGATCAAGACCATCCTGGCCAACATGGTCAACTTGGACACCTCGTCTCTACTAAAATACAAAAAATTAGCCAAGCATGGTGGTGCACACCTGTAGTCCCAGCTACTCGGGAGACTGAGGCAGGGGAATTGCTTGAACCCGGGAGGCAGGTGTTGCAATGAGCTGAGATCACGCCACTGCACTCCAGCCTGGCGACAGAGCAAGATCTGTCTCAAAAACAAAAAAAAAAAGAATTTTTTTTGTTTTTCAGATGGAGTTTTGCTCTTGTTACCGGGCCAGAGTGCAGTTGTGGGATTTCGGCTCACCACAACCTCCACCTCTCTGGTTCAAGCGATTCTCCTGCCTCAGCCTGTTGAGTAGCTGGGACTACAGGTGCGCGCCACCAGGCCCGGCTAATTTTTGTATTTTAGTAGAGACGGGGGTTTCACCATGTTGGCCAGGCTGGTCTTGAACTCCTGACCTCAGGTGATCTACCTGCCTCAGCCTCCCAAAGAGCTGGAGTTACAGGCTTGAGCCACCATGCCAGCCTCTTGCGGTATTTTTTAATGGGGAAAAGAAAACCAAAATAAATCGTATCTTCAATCTGACTTCAAATAATAATTGAATAGGAAAAATATTAACAGTGTTTATTTCTGGATGGGGTGTTTCTTCACACCCTTCTGAACCTTCTAGATTTTCTGCAATGAGCATGCATTATTTTTAGCAGGAAAAACACTCAAAACAGAAGATGCTCAAAACATAAACAGACAAATCATGCCCTATTCCCGGTATTCGTCAATCCAACTTGGCCTTACCTTGTTGAAATCAGTGCCTCCAGTGCCCTGCTGGGGATGATCCCATCCTAAGAGTCCATTGCATGGCTGATCTATTTTCTAGTGCCCGCTTCTCAGGAAAGATGCCATCCACCTCCTGTGGGAATGGATATTACTCATTCATATTATGAAGACAATAAAGAAATAGATGCTACTTTTTTTTCTTTTTTCTTTTCTTTCTTTCTTTTTCTTTTTCTCTTTTTTTTTTTTTTTTTTTTTTTTGAGACAGAGTCTTACTCTGTCGCCCAGGCTGGAGCACAGTAGTGGCTTCAAGTGATTCTCCTGCCTCAGCCTCCCAAGCAGGGAGGATTACAGGCACGTGCCACCACAGCCAGCTAATTTTTTGTGTTTTTAGTAGAGACAAGGTTTCACTGTGTTAGCCAGGATGGTCTAGATCTCCTGACCTCGTGATCTGCCCGTCTCAGCCTCCCAAAGTGCTGGAATTACCAGCATGAGCCACCTTTAAATCACTACAGGATGTTCTATAAAGAACAGAGTCCTATAAGGAACCATAATATGAGGGAGGGTCAATGCCACCCCACATGGAAGAAGTGGCATTGACCATTTCCCATACTATGGCTCACTATAGGGCTTATGTTTCTATTTCTGAATAAGAAAGTAAGGCAGGGACAGCTGGCAGATGGCGGGTCAAGATCCAGAGCTTCTTGAGACACCATCTTCATCACTGCTGAATGCCAGTGGTTCGACATCAAAAGGACTTCATCATGGACCTGCACAGCGGCCCCGCCTCAGCCCCTCCTCTGTCACCAGCTTTGTGATAAGCATTCTCTTCTGTCCCGTCCTGAACCTCCATGTGTGCCAGCCACTGCCATCTACTTTTTTGAGAAGGTTTGCACTTCCAAGGACTTCCTAACCACTGCGTCACTGCCTATGGTGCTGGTTCACCTGGCCCTGCCCACTGTTCTATAGCAAGAAAGAAAATATTAGCTGAATTTTAGAGGTGAACTGCTGCTGCTACATGATCTCCACGTAAGAGAGTTGCTTTGTCCATCTCCCACTGCTCCACATTGGAGTTTGTAAATAACAAAATCTGGCACTTCCTCCATTGAGAACATATTTGCTGCTGCCTCTCCTATCAATGTGGATGAAGACAGTTGTTCCAGCCCCATGAGTTACACCAAGCAAGGTCAGCCTCCCTGAGGGGTGGATTCCAACCACGGTTGCTGATACCCCAGGAGCATCCCATATGTATGGCTGGGAGGGGTTGGAGCTGAATCATCAATTTAGCTGTAGGCACAGTTCTCTCTCTTTTTTTTTTTTGCCCCTGAAAAGAGGCAGAAGTTTATGTTTGCCCTAAGAAATCTGTATATTTGACAGATGAAAGGCTTATATTTGCTACCAAAACTTCTACTACAAGTGGGGAAAAAAACAAAACAGGTTAGATGTCTTATAAACATCTGAGTATTTTACCCATGTAGCAATCACAGATTGTTCAGAACCTCCTCTGCACCTTCCTCATGATAACTCTACATTACAAAATAACTGTATACACTTTGTATACGCTGGGTGTTAAGACAATCAAACTCTATTTTTTCCCCTATTCAGAAATGTTCTATTTTTATTTTTACCTGATCTTTGGGATTAGCGTGTATTGAACATATTCACTTTAATTTTCTGTGTCCCATGGCCTCCCTGCCAAGCAGCTAGTGATCTATAAATACATAAGTGCCTTGAAGGTACTCATCATTGGTGGAACAATGTTATGAATATTTCTGTAATGGGAGCAGTCATAACCTGAGTTACCTATTTTGGGAGTTGGAACTATAGATGCCCATATATGCTGCTCATCTTCCTCCCTCTCTCCCCTCTGGATTATCTTGATTCTACTAATATGCTAAACATAACTGCCCCCAGTTTTGCTTACCTGCCAACTCCCTCCTTATATTTTTTGCTTCAGTCCATGTTGGCCATTCTGCTCTAATTCTGACAGCTTTGGTCTCACAGTACAAGTTGCTGATAGCCATACCCAATTTTAAGTCTCCAGAGAGAAGGAAGCAACTCACCAGAATAAGTGAAATTACTCCACAGCGAAATCCATGCCACTGCCCCCTGATGCTGTACGGTACTCTGCTGCTTCAGCCTAAGCTTCATTCCTGACTTTTTTCTTTGGATGACTTTTATTCAAACAAGTGACTACCGGTTTCATCCTGCCCATGGTTTCTTGTGTCAGTCTTGAGTCTGCCGGTGGATCAGACTTGACCCTGTTTGCCTTCTGTGCTCAGCCCTTATTCTATCAGAAGGGACCATCTCTTTCTGCCACCCACAACTGAAGTCTACTCATTGGTCTGCCCGAGTGAAGACCTAACCAGCCCTATAACTGTTCCTGCGTACAAGGCAAACAGTATCTGTTTTAACATGTAGATGTTGGTTTTGTTTTTATTCAGAGTTGATGAGGCCAAAAGATTAGGAGATGATTGCCACGGAAGAGACAGTTTATTATAGCTCCCAAGAGGAGGGGAGCATGCCATGCTGTGCAAGGCCACGCAAGAGAACACCAAGGTCACAGGCACGAGAGAGACACACACACACACAGAGAAGAAATGCGTGAGTCAGGATAAGCAGGCTAGGCAGGTTTAAGATTGGCTAGTTTTAGTGAAAAGAGTCAAACTCTGTATAATATTTAAAGAGATTTATTCTGAGCCAAGTATGAATGACCATGGCCAGTGACACAGCCCTCAGGACGTCCTGAGAACATGTGCCCAAGGTGGTCAGGGTGCAGCTTGGTTTTGTACATTTTAGGGAGGCATGAAACATCAATCAAATACGTTTAAGAAATACATTGGTTTGGTCCAGAAAGGAGGGACAGTTCAAAGAGCAGGGGCAGGCAGTGGGCTTCCAAAGCTTCCAGGCTACAAGTAAATTTTAATATTTTCTGGTTGACGATTGGTTGAGTTTATCTAAAGACCTGGGATTGATAGAAAGGAAATGATCAGGTTAAGATAAAAGACTGTGGAGACCAAAGGTCCTTTGAAGTTGTTGTTTCGAGACAGAGTTTCACTCTTGTCACCCAGGCTGAAGTGCAATGGCACAATCTTGGGTCACTGCAACCTCCACCTCCCAGGTTCAAGTGATTCTCCTGCCTCAGCCTCTGGAGTAGTTGGGATTACAGGCGCCTGCCACCTCGCCTAGCTAACTTCTGTATTTTTTTAGTAGAGATGGAGTTTTGCCACGTTGGCCAGGCTGGTCTCAAACTTCTGACCTCAGGTGCTCTGCCTGCCTCGGCCTCCCAAAGTGCTGGGATTACAAGCACAAGCTACCCACCAAGCCTGGTCCCTTTGAAGTCTTATAGTGGCTGCCCTTAGAGACAATAGATGACAAGTGTTTCCTATTCAGACCCTTAAAAGGTCCTAGACTTTAGTTAATCTCTTTAGAATTGGGAGGGCCTGGAAGAAAAAGATCTAGCTATGTTAATAAAGATTGTTTACAGATGCAAATTTCCCCCCACAAAGAACAGCTTTGCAGGGCCATTTCAAGATATGGCAAAGAAACATGTTTTGGGGTAAAATATTTTGATTTTCTTCCTTGTCTTGTAATGTTATGCCAGAGTCATATTGGAAAGTAAGTCACGATATATATAGGGTTAAAAAAAAACCCATCTGATATGGTTTGGCTGTGTCCCCACCCAAATCTCAACTTGAATTGTGTCTCCCAGAATTCCCACGTGTTGTGGGAGGGACCCAAGGGGAGGTAACTGGATTATGGGGGCGGTATTTCCCGTGTTATTCTCATGATAGTATATAAGTCCCATGAGCTCTGATGGGTTTATCAGGAGTTTCTGCTTTTGCTTCCTCCTCATTTTTCTCTTGCCACCACCATGTAAGAAATGCATTTCACCTCCTGCCATGATTCTGAGGCCTCCCCAGACATGTGGAACTGTAAGTCCAATTGAGCCTTTTTTTCTTCTCAGTCTCAGGTATGTCTGTATCAGCCGTGTGAAAACAGACTAATACAGGTTAAAAAACCCATCTGATGAGAACTTACGGTTTGTAGAGCATGACTCCCCAGACCCCTTATATAGGCATTTGGACTAGATAAAACAATCAAAGCTTAGTCCTCACTAGTTTGAATAGTAACTGTGGGCTCTGTGGTATAGCATCTGCCTCAGGCTGTCTGCTGCTTGCTTTGGGATGATTAGGGCAGGGGGATAGTGTCCTGCAGTATAAGAGCCCAATAATGCGGCTGGAAGGAGCTGGGGGCTGGAAGGATTGGTTACTCCAATGAAAGGTGCCTTTGAAGGAGTTATTTTCTATCGCTGGGAATCTGATAACCCTGAGAGGGGCAGTCCTTTTCCAGTCAACAAGGCCTCAATGATAAAATTTCAGGTACAGAAATTTTTTTTTTGTTTTTTTGAGATGGAGTTTCGCTCTTGTTGCCCAGGCTGGAGTGCAATGGTGTGATCTTGGCTCACTGCAACCTCCACCTCCCGGGTTCAAGTGATTCTTGTGCCCTAGCCTCCTAAGTAGTTGGGATCACAGGTGCCCACCACCATGCCCAACTAATTTTTTGTAATTTTAGCAGAGACGGGGTTTCACCATGTGGGCCAGGATGGTCTTGAACTCCTGACCTCAGGTGATCCACCTGCCTTGGCCTCCCAAAGTGTTGAGATTACAGGCATGAGCCACTGTGCCTGGCCACAGAAACTAATAAAACACTTTAGTTAATACAATGTTTTAAATACCTCAGTCCTTCCTGGGCAGGGCTTAGCATTAGCTATCTGCTCAAATCCAGTACCAGGTGATATGCTGGTGGTCACTTGGCCGTGGATTTGCTGCCTGGCCATCCTTTTGTATGAGACACCTGTAATAATAGCAGATTGGTTGCAAAAATGGCTCAATACCTCTCCCTGTATCCACATCCTTTGCAATGTGACTTTGCAGCTCCTCCCATCAAAAGATAGAGTCTCTCTCCTCACTCGTTGAATCTGGGCTGGCCACGTGACTTCTTTTGACAAACAAAATGCAGGGGAAGTGAAGGTATACCAGTTCTCAGCCCCTTTGAAAATCTTTGCACACTTCCAGTCATTCTCTTCAACCCCATATGAAGAAACCCAGACTAGCCTGTTGTGGGACATGAGATCCTGTCAGAAGCATTTGAACCAGAACAACTCCATCTTGAATAGGGGCTGGGTAAAATGAGGTTGAGAAGTATGGGGCTGCATTCCCAGACGGTTAAGGCATTCTAAGTCACAGGATGAGATAGAAGGTTGGCACAAGATACAGGTCATAAAGACCTTGCTGATAAAACAGCTTGCAGTAAAGAAGCCAGCTAAAACCCACCAAAACCAAGATGGCGACCAGAGTGACCTCTGGTTGTCCTCACTGCTACACTCCCACCAGCATCATGACAATTCACAAATGCCATGGCAACTTCAGGAAGTTACCCTATATGGTCTAAAAAGGGGAGGCCATAAAAATGGGCAGCCAGCAGCCCTTGGGGCTGCTCTGTCTATGGAATAGCCATTCTTTTATTCCTCTACTTTCTCAATAAACTTGCTTCCACTTTACAGACTTGTTTTGAATTCTTTCTTGCACAAGATCCAAGAACCCTCTCTTGGGGTCTGGATTAGGACCCCTCTCCAGTAACAATCCCATGGAGGACAGTCCAGTTGTCCCAGTGGAGGCCATCCTATACCAGCCTCTTGCCTGTTGTCCCCCAAACATGAGAGAGAGCAGCCAAAATTACCAGAGTTGCCTACTTAGCCTGCAATTGACCATTTTGTGCATGAGCAAGCCCATCCAAGATCAAAAGCACTGCCTGGTTGGCCTGTAGCTTAGTGAGCAATGATAAATGCTAACTGATTTAAGCCACTGAATTTTGGGGTGGTTTGTTACACAGCAAAAGCTAACTGATACTATATATATCTCATTTAAATATGAGAACCCACCTGGTATAATTTAAGGTACTATTAGCATTATCCCCATTTTACAAATAAGGACACTGAGGCACAGGGTACTGTAGACAAAAAGCCAAACTCTGTAAAATACTTGAAGAGATTTATTCTGAGCCAAATGTGAGGATCATGACTTGTGACACAGCTTCAGGAGGTCCTGGGAACATGTGCCCAAGGTGGTTGTGTTTCAGTTTAATTTTACATGTTTTAGAAGGACAGAAGTTACAGACAGACATCAACCAGTGTACCTAAGGTGTACATTGGTTCGTTCTGAAAAGGTGGGGCAACTCAAAAGGGGTGGGGAGGGGCTTCTGGGTCATAGGTAGTTCTAAAGATTTTCAGATTGGCAATGCTTTTTGGCGGGGGGATAGGTCTTGCTTTGCTGACTAGGCTGGAGTGCAGTGGTTCAGTCATAGCTCACTGTAGCCTCTAACTCCTGGGCTCAAGCAATCCTCCCACCTCCTCCACTGGAGTAGCTGGGACTACAGGTGTGTGCCACTATGCCTGGCTGATTTTTCTTTCTTCTTTTCCTTTTTCTTTTCTAAGTAGAGATGGGATCTCATTGGGTTGCCTGGGGTTGTCTCAAACTCCTGGGCTCAAGTGATCCTCCTGCCTTGGCCTCCCGAAGTGCTGAAATTACAGATGTGAGCCACCATACCTGGCCCTGATTGGCAATTGGTTGAAAGAGGTATTATCTAAAATATTGGAATCAGTAGAAAGGAATGCCTAGGTTAAGATAAGGGGCTGTGGAGACAAAGGTCTTATTATGTAGATAAGGTCTCATAGGTCTCATAGGTGGCCACCCTTACAGGCAATAAATAGATAGCTAATGTTTCCTATTCAGATCTTTAAAAAGTGCTAGACTGTCAGCTCATCTCTTCAGTGTCAGAAGACGCGTGGAGAGGGAAGGGGATTCTCTACAGAATGTAAATTTCCCCTGCAAGAGACAGCTTTGCAAAGCCATTTCAAAATAAGTCAAAGAAAAATATTTTGGAGGCCGGGCACAGTGGCTCATGCCTGTAATCCTAGCACCTTGGGAGGCTGAGGTAGGTGGATCACTTGAGGTCGGGAGTTCAAGACCAGCCTGGCCAACATGGTGAAACCCCACTCTACTAAAAATACAAAAATTAGCCTGGTGTGGTGTTGCATACCTGTAATCCTAGCTACTGGGGAGGCTGCACGAGAATTGCCTGAACCTGGGAGATGGAGGTTGCAGTGAGCTGAGATCATGCCACTATACTCCACACTGGGCAACAGAGCGAGACTCCATCTCAAAAAACTATATATAATATATATAATGTTTTGAGGTAAAATAATTCTTTTCAGGGCCTGCTGTCTGTCATGATTATAATAGAGTCATGTTGGAATTTGGTATCTTATTGCTACAGAGAGTCTGTTTTGTCAGTCTTAAGATCTCTGTTTTCATGTTAATACTGGTCAATTGTGCCTGAGTTCCAAAGGGAGGAGGGTATACTGAGGCATGTCTGACCCCCCACTCCCCTTACTTATCATCATGGCATGAACTAGTTTTTTAGGTTTACTTTGGAATCCCCTTGGCTGATAGAAAGGGTTCATTCAGTTGGTTGTAGTGGGGGGGTGCTTAAATTTTTTTTTAATGTTTATAGTACATATAAGGTCACATACCTCATGTGCGATGGAGATGGACTTTGAACACAGAAATCTAACTTCGGTGCCTGCTTTCTTCACTACTGTCTTTTTCTGCCATTCCCCTATTGCCAGTGAGGCCTAAGGTTCAGTCACTCTCAACAGGCTCTAATCCTATTTCTTTGCCTGTCTACCCTATGCCAAGTACCTAGTCCCAAGATAAGATTCTGTTAGTATCATTACCCATCTGACCCAGTCCATAGTGCCTTCTAGAGATTTCCATGTTGCTTTTTCAGAGAATCAAATAGTTCAAGTATACATTAAAAAGTCCCTTCTGGTGCAATACTTTAAGTCTTAAAGTAAGACATTACAAAAATTCTGTTACTCTTCAAACTGTCACCCATTAGTTTCAGCATCTATTGATGATTCCTGCCAGAATCAGTGATGATGATGGCTACCAAGTGGTAATTTTCCAATTCCATACTTTATTCTACTTTTATTGTTTGGCTTTCTGCTATAAGAGAATAATTTTCCCTTTTTATTTTTTAAATATCAGCGTGGACTCATGGATTCCTTATTCAGTGGTTATAATCCTTTACTATTGTACAGGAAAGGGGTCCTGATCCAGACCCCTGGAGAGGGTTCTTGGATCTCATGCAAGAAAGAATTCAGGGTGAGTCCATAGAGTAAAAGTGAAAGCAAGTTTATTAAGAAAGTGAAGGAATGAAAGAATGGCTACTCCACAGACAGAGCAGCCCCGAGGGCTGCTGGTTGCCCATTTTTGTAGTTATTTGTTGATTACATGCTAAACAAGGGGTAGGTTATTCATGCCTCCCCTATTTAGACCATATAGGGTAACTTCCTGACGTTGCCATGGCATTTGTACACTGTCATGGCCCTGGTGGGAGTGTAGCAGTGAGGATGACCAGAGGTCACTTTTGTCACCATCTTGGTTTTGGTGGATTTTGGCCGGCTTCTTTACTACAGCCTGTTTTATCAGTAAGGTCTTTATGACCTGTATTTTGTGCCGACCTCCTATATCATCCTGTGACTCAGAATGCCTTAATGGTCTGGGAATGCAGCCCAGTAGGTCTCACCCTCATTTTATCCAGCTCCTATTCAAGATGGAGCTGCTCTGCTTCACACACCTCTGACATTTTCCCCCTCCCTTTTATAAGAGAACCCTTAATCGTAAGGGTTGCAGAGGGATGGAGATCCATTGGGTCCCAATCCAGATCCCAAGTTAGGATTCTTGGATCTCGTGCAAGAAAGAAATCAGGGTGAGTTCATAGAGTAAAGTGAAGGCAAGTTTATTAAGAAAGTAGAGGAATAAAAGAAGGGCTATTCCATAGACAGAGCATCCCCCTGAGGACTGCTGGTTTCCCATTTTTAAGGTTATTTCTTAATTATATGGTAACCAAGGGGTGAGTTATTCATGCCTCCCCCTTTTTAGATCATATAGGATAACTTTCTGACGTTTTCATGGCATTAGTAAACTGTCACGGCACTGAGAGGAGTGTAGCAGTGAGGACGATCAGTGGTCATTTTGTCGTCATCTTGGTTTTGGTGGGTTTTAGCTGACTTCTTTACTGCAACCTGTTTTATCAGCAACGTCTTTTTGACCTGTACCTTGTGCTGACCTCCTATCTCATCCTATTTCTTAGAATGCCTTAACTGTCTGGGAATGCAGTCCAGTAGGTCTCAGTGCCATTTTACCCAGCTTCTATTCAAGATGGAATTGCTCTGGTTCACACACCTCTGACATTTCTCCCCTCTATTTTATAAGAGAACCCTTAATCCCAAGGGTTACAGAGGGATGGCGATCCATCTTCTGTAACTTCTTGAGACTGAATGGGGCAATGACATACGTGCCTAATTATTGTGGTCTCTTGTATTCAGGGTAGAGAGGATCTCAGTCAGAAAGCATCAGTACGGTGAGGGGCATTCATAACTCTTGACTTCTGACAAGGGTTGATATCTGGAAGATTAATAAGTGTTCAGTTTAAGAAAACATTCAGGCCGGGCGCAGTGGCTCACGCCTGTAATCCCAGCACTTTGGGAGGCTGAGGTGGGTGGATCACGAGGTCAGGAGATCGAGACCATCCCGGCTAACACGGTGAAACCCCGTCTCTACTAAAAAAATACAAAAAATTAGCTGGGTGTGGTGGCGGGCGCCTGTAGTCCCAGCTACTCGGGAGGCCAAAGCAGGAGAATGGCATGAACCCAGGAGGTGGAGCTTGCAGTGAGCCGAGATGCACCACTGCACTCCAGCCTGGGCAACAGAGCGAGACTCTGTCTAAAAAAAAAGAAAAGAAAAGAAAAGATTCAGTAAGCTTGTCCTGCATTCCTACACAAACAGTACAACAGCAACGTATCCCACAAAAGTTAAGCAAAGTAATCCCAAGTAAATTAAATTAGAAGGCTTTCCATGAACTGGGCAACTATTGGAACCAAGTTGATAGGAGGTTGCTAGCTAATTCCAATATATGCCCAGAATTGAAATGTTGATTCAGAGTTTTACATTACCCATCCCTCTTGTTTCTTATGAGCAGCAGTCAGAGATCACTAGTTGGTTCACAGGAATAAGCAAGGTTAGCCTAAACTGCAGAAACAAACTTAAAAACAACTGATGAGACTAGAATTTAATAACAAGTATACCATAGTTTTTGAAACATAACTTTTCTCTCTCCAGTTTCCCATTTTTACTAAAGACAAATTATGGCAAGACTGATTTGTTTTATTATTCTTGGCCTGATTATGTGTATGAAGTCCAGCAAGAGTATTTTTCACATAAGCTCTTTTTAAATTGGCTTTGATGGAACTCTGTTACATAGAAGGAATCTCAGATAAGACTTTTTTAGAGCCAAGCTCAGCCATGGGTGTGTACTCTCAAATACCTATGAGTTGAGTAAATGCCTCTCCTTTTGAGGTCCCAAGATAGCCTGGGGCTCCTGGACCTGTGAGAAAGTGACATTCTTTACTTACCACAGGTCAGAAACCCTGTACAGGGAATGTGCAGGCAAGGTATGAGGCCAGTTTCCCAAGGGAGCTTTTATTGGCTCTGTAAGTCAAGTTTAATTCCTTAAACAAAAGCACACCATTCCAGTCAAAACCTTGGTAAAATAACCAATTTTTCCAATTGTGTCCTGTTACAAAAGAAAGCAGATTCTTTTTTTTTTTTTTTTTTTGAGACGGAGTCTCATGCTGTTGCCCAGGCTGGAGTGCAGTGGCGCGATCTCGGCTCACTGCAAGCTCCGCCTCCCGGGTTCCCGCCATTCTCCTGCCTCAGCCTCCTGAGTAGCTGGGACTACAGGCGCCCGCCACCGCGCCCGGCTAATTTTTTGTATTTTTAGTAGAGACGGGGTTTCACTGTGGTCTCAATCTCCTGACCTTGTGATCCGCCCGCCTCGGCCTCCCAAAGTGCTGGGATTACAGGCTTGAGCCACCGCGCCCGGCCAAGAAAGCAGATTCTTACTGCACTTATGCAAATAACTATTGCCATAAATTAAGAATACTCATAAATAGTTTCTAAATTCTGGAGAAATTAGGGAGAGAGAAACAAATGTGCTGCAAATTTTGTTCATACCAGTATGCTTTACTCAATTGCTAAAAGCTGTAAATAGCTCAAAAGAAAAGTTTCCTTGACTCTGAAAAAGAAAGCAAAGATCAGCAATGCTTTAAGCAAAGTTAAAAAGATTACTTAAATTTTTTTAGTTGGTTCAGTTAATTTAGTTAACTCCAGTCTTGCTTGATATTCACGAACATTTTAGCTCTCTATGAGAGTTCTGAAAGTTGTTTCCTCTATTCTAATGTCACAATTTCCAAAGTTATTAGAAACCTGCATTCAAGAACACCTGTTAGAGTCCAACAGCCAATTATAAACCACCTTCTAAAGAGGATTAAAACAAGACAACAATTGTTTGTGGATGACAAAATGTTTTAGGACAGCCATAGTCAAAAACATGATTGACAAAGAAATTTTGTTACCTCTGTAGCATACAATGATTTTATGTAACAATTATAATTATTAATAACATACACTAAGTCATATCAGAATTAGGAGTTTCCCATAATTTGGGAACATATACTAATAACACATTTATACAAATATAGCCCAAAGAAAGCCAAATACCATTTCATATTTGATAATGCTCCCTGTAATTTTTATACCAAATAAGCCAAATGTCACTATTGCATTAGTGCACTGTTGATGTCAAACAATTCTTAATGAAACCTTAAAGACAAATGTATTCAATCTTAATCAGTTTGATGATAAGGTAAGATTTTCATAAATCTTTTATAACCCTTTACAAATTTTTGTAAAAGAGCAGATCATAAGCAGGTTTTTGCACTAAGAAAAACCTGTTGTGCTTTTATTCCAATATTCAATTTATGAAAAACCAAATGATACCAATATGTTCACACACAGAATTTCTTTCACAAGATTAATTTTTCATAAACATTTCACAACTTGTCTAAACCTTTAGATTTTTTCTATCTAACTTAAAACAATCTTTTAACCCTTTTAATCTAGGCAAGAAAAAAAATCCACATTCCCATGACTTCTTACAATCTTTTACCAAAAACACATTTCACTTTCTTTACACACCTTGCATGTAAAACTGTTTCTTCAGTTGTCTCAATTACATGTTATAATGTTAACCCTTAGTGACTTTTACTGTTGGTAACAAACCTTGGTAAGTAGCAATTTTAATTGTGTACTATGTGTGGAGCCTAACCTAGGACACACTAGGCAGAAGTGCAAATAAGGGCTGACTCCAGCATAGGTAGGGGTCATGGCTAACTCCACATGTCCTAGGCCTTATCTAGAATCTAATGCTCAAAAGTTAAAGAAGCAGTTTATAACCTTAAAGCATTTAGCAAACTTAATAATGGACCTGCACAATTTAGACCAAATGTTTACATTTGGAAGATATTTTAATTTTACCAATAATCTTAAAATTGTCTTTATTTCCCAAAGATTACTTAAGTCACATTAACTAAAAGGCATTACACTTTTTACTTTTCTGACAAAATATTTGATTTAAGCTCTTATTATTATTAAACCAATTAATTAAAGCTCTTTTATATTATACACACAACACATATAAATACACAGACAGACAAAAGGTAAAGGATCATTCGCTAAGCTGGGAATTGAACCCTAAACCCGGGACACCATTGTGAAAAGAGAAAACATGGCCGCATGGTTACAAGGTCGAGCTCCCAAGGACATACAAGACAGGAAGGAAACCTCATCTAGTTTTCTTCAGGGACTTGCAGCAAAGTTTGTAACTGACCAGTTTGCTGGGCTGTTTTGAAAAGTGGGCTTACAGGTGTCCTAAGCCAGTGTTCTATTCTAAGTTACCCCTCTTTATGACAGAACGATACAGAAAAGACACACAACAGATTTGCTATGGCTTAAGACTAGCTTCATACATCCTTTTTTTTTCCTTCCCATTAATGAAAACTTCACAGCAGAGGAGATAAACAGTGATTTTATTTTTTATTTATTTATTATTATTATTATTATTTACCATTTATTCAACCAGTGTGCACAGAGAGAGAGAGAGAGAGGAAAGCATTGCCCGAAGCAAGGTGGGAAAGTCAAGGCGCTCAAAGAAGCCAGAGAAAGACCCACCTATTGCATTGACACTGAAAAGTTCAGGCTGCTGCTTGTCGGCAGTGAAGGGATCTTTTCCAGCAGTCCCACCAGCTCTCAAGTGTCCCCTTTTAGGGAGGAAAAAGCTCCCCATGTCCTACGATCCTGTACATGCCTAATCCTGTCACCCACAGCCATTTGCAAAGAGTATAAGGCAGATTAATCCAAGGAGAATAGCAGTTAACATCCCATAGTGCCAAACCCATTCTTAGCCAAAAGGACTTTACCTACCGAGAGGGACTTTACTGAGAGGGGCCTCTAATCCCCTAAATCTTAGAAGGGACTCTAACCCTCCTAAGTTGGGCCTCTGATAACCTCAGGTCAGTCAAGCATCCTTGCCTTTTATTGAGAGGAGCCTTTAACCCTCTCTGTCCTAGGAGACACTGTAACTCCCCTAAGTTGGGCCTCTAACCCAATCCTATCCTTTATCTGGATACCCCACCAGTCACCCAAAGTTGTCCAGTCAGTGCTGCAGTCTATTTCCTTTGAGTCGGGGGGTTCTCCTCAGTATCATCCCTTCAGGGTTCACCAGAAAGTTGTTACCAGACCCTGCCACTTACCCAAAGTAAGCCATTGGGTTGGGGGTTTCTGTAATATAGTTGCTTCCATGGTCACCAGAAAGATGTTACAGGACCCCAACACTTACCCAAAGTTAGCCTTTGGATCAGGGGTTTCTGTACTCTAGTCCCTTTGTGGTCGCCAGAAAGATGTTACAGGAAAGAGGTCCTGATCCAGACCCCTGGAGAGGGTTCTTGGATCTCATGCAAGAAAGAATTCAGGGTGAGTCTGTAAAGTGAAAACAAGTTTATTAAGAAAGTAAAGGAACAAAAGAATGGTTACTCCATAGACAGAGCAGCCCCGAGGGCTGCTGGTAGCCCATTTTTATGGTTGTTTCTTGATTATATGCTAAACAAGGGGTGGATTATTCATGCGTCCCCTTTTTAGACCATCTAGGGTAACTTCCTGACGTTGCCATGGCATTTGTACATTGTCATGGCCCTGGTGGGAGTGTAGCAATGAGGACAACCAGAGGTCACTCTTGTGGCCATCTTGGTTTTGGTGGATTTTGACTGGCTTCTTTACTACAACCTGTTTTATCAGTAAGGTCTTTATGACCTGTATTTTGTGCCAACCTCCTATGTCATCCTGTGACTTAGAATGCCTGAATGGTCTGGAAATGCAGCCCAGTAGGTCTCACCCTCATTTTACCCAGCTCCTATTCAAGATAGAGTTGCTCTGGTTCACACGCCTCTGACACTATTGTTATTTTTTTGATGCATAGATTATCTTCTATTCGTCCACTGGAAGTCTCTCCTAGCTAGCTCCTGTGTCCTTTTGACAGGTCCCCATCATTCCTTGGGCATGTCTTTACTTTTTGACATGAGATGTTTCAGGCTTATTTGTGCTTTCCCTGTACTAGCCCTGGAATGGATTTTTTCTTAAAAATAACAAAACACTACTGCCCCCTAACTCACCCCAAAACCACATTGTTTTCTTTTTGTAGAGAATGATAGTTTTTTTTTTTTTTTTTTGAGACAGGGTCTCCTTCTGTCACCCAGGCTGGAGTACAGTGGTGCAATTATGGCTCATTGCAGCCTTAACCTCCTGGGGTCAAGTGATCCTCCCATCTCAGCCTCCCAAGTAGCTGGAACCACAGGTACATGCCACCACACCTGGCTAATTTTTGTATTTTTTGTAGAGATGGAGTTTCATCATGTTCCTCAGGCTAGTCTTGAACTCCTGGACTCAAGCAATCTGCCTGCCTTGGCCACCCAAAGTGCTGGGATTTACTTGTTTCCTTTATTTTTCCTTTTTCCTTTTCATTTATTTTATTTTTCAAAATAGAGATGGGGTTTCACCATGGTGCCCAGGCTGGTCTCAAACTTCTGGGCTCAAGTGATCCTCCTGCCTTGGCCTCCCAAAGCATTGAGATTATGTAAAGGCATGGGCCAGCATGTCTGGCCATACTTTTTTTCACTTAACAATTTATCCTGAAATCATTCCACATGAATTCATAAAGTAACTAGAATAAAGAATAAATATTAGAGCCAGATGTCATGTTTCATGTCTGTAATCTCAGCTACTTGGGAGGCTGACGTGGGAGCATTTCTTGAGGCCAGAAGTTTAAGACCAGCTTGGGCAACATAATGAGACCCCCATCTAAAAATATATATATATATATTTTAATTAGCTGGGTGTGATGGCAAGCACCTGTAGTCCCAGCTACTTGGGAGGCCAAGGTGGGAGGACCAACTGGACACAGGAGTTCAAGGCTGCAGTTAGCTGTGATCGTGCCTGTGAGCAGCCGCTGCACTTCAGCCTGGGTGACAGAGCAAGGCACCATCTCTAAATAATAATAATAGTAATAATTCTCAGTAGGTGAAAACTTAGGGAAATGACTACTTTTGTACAGTGCTTGTAGAAGTAAATTACCAAATTCTTCCTTTTCAGATAGATGTGGGTTGAAGATCTTTAGAATTCAAGGAATCAACTGTGAGAGTCCTTTGAAAAGCCTTTCTGTGGTTTGTGTGTATTTTCCCTCTCCCTCTGGTTAGGACAAACTTAGTAAAGATAAAGAAAGCTAACTTCTCTGGCACAGGGCAAGTTTGATACTTTCACCTACCAAGAAACCTAGGGGGTAGAAGGCAGTATAGTTTTATATAATGACCACTGGACTGGAACTCTGAGTTTAGGTTCTGGTTCTGCCTTCAATTTATTCTGTAACTTTTGATGGATCAAGAAATCAGCTGGGCATGGTGACTCATGCCTGTTAATCCCAGCACTTTGGGAGGCCAAGGTGGGCAGATCACTTGAGGTCTGGAGTTCGAAACCAGCCTGGCCAACACAGTGAAACCCTGTCTCTACTAAAAGTACAAAAATTAGCCAGGCAAGGTGGCCCACGCCTATAGTTCCAGCTACTTGGGAGGCTGAGGCAGGGGAATCGCTTGAAACCAGGAGGTGGAGGTTGCAGTGAGCCAAGATAGCACCACTGCACTCCAACCTGGGTGACAGAGCAAGACTGTCTTAAAAAAAAAAAAATTATCTGTGAGGCATTTTGTCATCCATAAAACTGGATAAATGCCACCTGTTCTCAGAAGACTAAACTATTTTAATATTGCATAGGAAATAAGTGTTCCAAGACAACGCAGAGATGTCATGTGTTATAGTTCATATAAAAGAAGGTAAGTTTTTGCCCAAGAATGTCATGTGAGGTAGAGAGACAATGCAGTATCGACTATCTGAATAAACAAAAGATTTTAGAGCTAGCATGAGGGATGTGGGAAGGAGGCTCTGGACTAGAAATATTAACGAAATATTAGAATCAGGAGTATTGGCAAGATAAACTCATTATGTAAAAGAGGAGGGAGACACAGATTAAGGGAAAACAACAAGTTTGAGTATACCCTAATAATAAGAAATTGATGGTGTACAGTTATAAAAATGTGTTTACATGGTTAGGGAATCTTTAAGCATGTAAAATCACATAGAATAGAAATATATTTAGAAAACCCATGCAAACCAAATGAAATAGTGACAGGGATGGAGGTTGCTCAAATAACTTTGGACTGACAATGCTAATAGTTGATATTGGAATACAGAAATGGGTAAGAACGCAATCAGAAAAGCTGTGACCAGAATGTTTCAGCAATGTAGCTGATGAAAATCAACGGTGGTGCTAAAGACTGCTCCTCCCTGTCCTGACAATGTCAACGGCCTTAAGCAAGAAACAATTAAAGAGGCCGGGCGCTGTGGCTCATGCCTGTAATCCCAACACTTTGGGAGGCTGAGGTGGGTGGATCACTTGAGGTCGGGAGTTCAAGACCAGCCTGGCCAACATGGTGAAACCCTGTCTCTACTAAAAATACAAAAAACTAGCCAGGCATGGTAGAGTGTGTCTGTAATCCCAGCTACTCGGGAGCCTGAGGCAGGAGAATCGCTTGAACCCGGGAGGCGGAGGTTGCAGTGAGCTGAGGTCGTGACACTGCATTCCAGCCTGGGCAACATAGTGAGACTCTCTCAAAAACAAAAAGAAACATAGAGTATTATTGGATGATGTTTGCTAAAGGCTTGTGGGTATATATTTTTTAAGTACTAACATGGATTGCTTTGATCAACACATACAAAATAATTTTTTTAATGACATAAAATAATAAAATTCTGGTTATGCTGGCAGTCTCTGCCTACTGAGCATGATGATCTGGATATTCACAATAGGACCCAGATCAACCCAATAGCCGACCAGTTGCTGGTGGAAGTTCTCAGTAGGAAAAAAATTCTGTATGAGAAGGTGGCACAAGAAGCCAGTTCTCATTTGCCATCTTAGGAAACCAAGGCTTTTCTTAAAAAGAAAAGGCATTTTGTCATCCATAAAACTGGATAAATGCCACCTGTTCTCAGAAGACTAAACTATTTTAATATTGCATAGGAAATAAGTGGTCCAAGGCAACGCAGAGCTGTCATGTGTTATAGTTTATATAAAAGAAGGTAAGTTTTTGCCCAAGAATATCATGTGAGGTAGAGAGACAATGCAATATTTTCTTGAAAAGAACTGGCAACATTTTACTTAATATTAGCCTCATCAAAATGAAGCTAACTGCTAAACTTTGCTTCTTGGCTCAAATTTTATTTAATTTTCAAGTGTTTTATAAAGATATTGATACAACTAATTAGGATATCATTGGGAAGACCAATAAATTAATGACTCTGCTTTTGTTATTTTTATTTTTTGAGACAGAGTCTCATTCTATCGCCCAGGCTGGAGTGCAGTGGCACGATCTCGGCTCACTGCAACCTCCGCCTCCCAGGTTCAAGCGATTCTCCTGTCTCAGCCTCCTGAGTAGCTGGGACTACAGGCACCCGCCACCACACCTGGCTTATTTTTGTATTTTTAGTAGAGACAGGGTTTCACCATATTGGTCAGGCTAGTCTCAAACTCCTGACCTCAAGCGATCCACCCACCTCAGCCTCCCAAAGTGCTGGGATTACAGGCGTGAGCCACTGTGCCTCGCCTGCTTTCATTATTTTTTAAATCTTAAGGTTATGCGTGTGCATTGAGGGTTTCTAACACAGTTGATACCCTAAATGTAAATGTACATTTTCTCAGTTTATCTGTAAGGTTTAATCAATGACCTGTACAATGTAAACACTTTTTTTTTTTGAGCCAGAGGCTTGCTCTGTCACCAGGCTGGAGTATAGTGGCGTGATCTTGGCTCACTGCAACCTCCGCCTCCCAGGTTCAAGTGATTCTCCTGCCTCAGCCTCCCGAGTAGCTGGGACTAAAGGTGCATGCCACCATGCCTGGCTAGTTTTTTGTATTTTCAGTAGAGACAAGGTTTCACTGTGTTAGCCAGGATGGTCTCGATCTCCTGACCTTGTGATTCGCCCACCTCGGCCTCCCAAAGTGCTAGGATTACAGGTGTGAGCTACTGTGCCCGGCCCTGTACACACATTTTTTAATGTATGTGATATGTGCTGGAACTGACAAAATCATCTAAAATGCCAATGAAACAAAAAAATTCAACATCAAAAATCAGGAGAAAGGCCGGGCGCGGTGGCTCAAGCCTGTAATCCCAGCACTTTGGGAGGCCGAGACGGGCAGATCACGAGGTCAGGAGATCGAGACCATCCTGGCTGACACCGTGAAACCCCGTTTCTACTTTAAAAATACAAAAAACTAGCCGGGCGAGGTGGCGGGCGCCTGTAGTCCCAGCTACTCGGGAGGCTGAGGCAGGAGAATGGCGTGAACCCAGGAGGCGGAGCTTGCAGTGAGCCGAGATCGCGCCACTGCAGTCCAGCCTGGGCGGCAGAGCGAGACTCCGTCTCAAAAAAAAAAAAAAAAAAAAAAAAAAATCAGGGGAAAAAAACACTCACAGAATAACAAGGAAAGTGGAAAAATATCGTAAGACAATTTGAAAAGCTATAATATGAAAAGACAAAGCAAACCAATTGTAGAAATACACATTCCAAGCAGAATTTTAAGACTGCTTGAGATCTCATGAAGATGTTAGAGAAAAAACAGATTAGGAAGAAAAGTATTTCAATGTATCTGTAAGTGCTATCAGGATTAAGATAATACTTGTTTAATGCTTAATGAAAGTCTAAAACCATGTATCAAATCTACAGTATAGCCAGGCAGCAATGCCAAAGATTTAATTGAAAAAAACAAATCCAAGATGCAGAAGGATTGAGTAAAATGATGATGATATTACCAGCAAAATTACTGACCTAGGCAACAGAGCACAGAAATGCATACAAATGTACATTATAAGGAGTTTCCGAGCAAGTAATAGACTAGAAGCTTACCCAGGATTGTAATAGAAGACCATTTCCTAGAATTGGAAACAAAAAAATCAGTTGAGCCTGAAATTCAAAGGTGTACCCAGGATCATATCAAATCTTATCATTTTAAAAAACAGAACCTGGCCGGGTGCTGTGCCTCACACTTGTAATCCTAGCACTTTGGAAGGCCAAGGTGGGTGGATCACTTGAGGTCAGTAGCTCGAGACTGACCTGGCCAACATGGTGAAAACCCGTCTCAACTAAAAATACAAAAATTAGTTGGGTGTGGTGGTACGCACATGTAATCCCAGCTACTCGGGAGGCTGAAGCACGAGAATAGCTTGAACCCGGGAGGCGGAGGTTGCAGTGAGCCGAGATCATGCCACTGCACTCCAAGCCTGGGCGACAGAGCCAATCTCAGGGAGAAAAACAAACAAACATAACATTAAAACAAAGAACCTGAATACATGTTTTTAATTTTTGAACTTTGACAATAATAAGGAATACTTTATACAACTAAGAAGGGGTTGGTAACATTTAAAGAAATAACAAATATAATTATTTTGGACCTTGGAATCCAAATAAAAGCCAGAGGGACTGAAATCAGTATCTTTACGATACTTCAAGCTAATAGACATCAATGATAAGAAATAATGACATGTTTATAATAGCTTTCATCTGTTGTAGCTTTACTGGGAGACAAGTACTATGTGAAGTCCTTTAGATATACTACCTCATTTAATCATCAGAACAGAGATGAGTTAGATCAATACTGCCCTTAGACCTGGGCAAGAGGGGCCCCTGCCCTGTGTCTCTGCTTTGGAGGGCCTTCGCTGTCAGGATTTATACCATTCAAGCCTCGGGGAAATGCTTCTCCACTCTGCTTATCCTGTGTCCTCAAAACCAAACGTGACTGCTTCTGAATACTCTGTAGTCTGTGGGCTATACCACTGCCAGCATTGGAAACAGACATGGTTTTGGACTTTGCAGAGGATTTCAGTGGTGGAAACATGTAGGTTGGCAAAGGCAAATTAACTCATCAAGTCATGCCTTTCAGATAGCATAGACGCAATAGATTCTTGCCGAATGAAGTATCTTTCTCCAGTAGTTTCCAGCGTCCATTTCCTTTCTTGTTTCTGTGTTTGAATCAGTAGTTCCAGAGGTAATCACAAATTGAACAGTATTTACTGCAAGTACACACGGTGTCTGGGGAACATTTTTCACTAAGAAACAATTCATATGACTCTTCAATATTTATGTAAGTAGTTTTCCATGTAACATGTGAGAGGTAAGATATTAATTTCTTCCATTAGCAACTGCATGAATATTGAATGTGGAATCAAATATAGTTCTGTGTTTTATTTTTATTAAAATGTTCACATTTAATTACATGTTCAAAAAATTAAATGGGAAGTTTTACTTCAGCTCCAAATGTAGGAAGTCACAAGAAAAAGCCAGATAACCTACAAAATCATAACTTTTCTTGCATCCATCAATAAGCTGCGGTTACAAGGCAACCAAGTTC
This sequence comes from Macaca nemestrina, assembly GCF_043159975.1. Classification (NCBI taxonomy): domain Eukaryota; kingdom Metazoa; phylum Chordata; class Mammalia; order Primates; family Cercopithecidae; genus Macaca; species Macaca nemestrina. The sequence goes on from NC_092128.1 coordinate 20,019,910, forward strand.
ACTGAAATCCAAAGAGTGACAAAGCTCTGCAAGGAGAGATGTGACACATAAACGTCTTTGCCTTTGGCAGAAGGGAGGGGAAAGAGAAGGCCCAATACAAATAGGTAAGATAAAATCAGCTAACATTTTAATGAATTATTATTACTATTTTCGAGACAGAGTCTCACTCTGCCACCCAGGCTGGAGTGCAGTGGTGTGATCATGGCTCACTGCAGCTTCTATTTCCTGGGCTCAAGTGATCCCCCTGCCTTAGCCTCTGGAGTAGCTGGTACTACATGTGTGCACCAATATACCCAGCTAATCTTTTTTTTAAAATTTTTTTTTAGCTGGAGTTTCACTCTTATTGCTTAGGCTGGAGTGCAATGGTGCAATCTTGGCTCACTGCAACCTCCACCTCCCGGGTTCAAGTGATTCTCCTGCCTCATCCTCCCGAGTAGCTGGGATTACAGGCATGTGCCACCATGCCCGGCTAATTTTTTGTATTTTTAGTAGAGATGGCGTTTCACCATGTTGGTCAGGCTGGTCTCGAACTCCTGACCTCAGGTGATCCACCCGCCTTGGCCTCCCAAAGTGCTGGGATAACAGGCGTGAGCCACTGCGCCCAGCCCCAGCTAATCTTTTTATGATTCTTAGTAGAGTCGAGGTCTTGCCATGTTGCTCAGGCTGGCCTCAAACTCTTCAGATCAAGTCATCCTCCCACCTCAGCTTCCCAAAGTACCGAGATTACAGGCAAGAGCCACCATGCCTGGCCAATTTTAATGAATTCTTAGAGGCCAAGTGTGGGCCAGCATGTCAATTTGTAATAGCTCATAGCAGAGGAAAATACTGAGAAAGTTATGCAAGAAACACCAAAAAAATAGACTGCAATAATTAATAGGTAATCTTCCCTCCTACACACACTTTCAGAGATGAGATGATCCCCGTATTATAGAAATGTTTATGAACACAGAAAAAGATGAAAATAAAATTATTAATACCTAGTTTGGACAAGGGGCCTGACGGCTGGTGCTGTCATACACTGTTGGAGGAAGGTATACTGGAAAACAAGTTGGCTATATTAGAAAAGGTTTTAAAAGTACACATGCTGTGTGATCAAATAATTCCAGTTGCAGAAATGTATTCTATGCTAATAGCAAAAAAGGTAGAGAAATTTACTTACAAAGTTATTTATATTTTCTGGCAAGAAACAGATGGCACACTTAAACTGGAAAAGTGAAGTGAATTTAATGAAGGACTATTTATAAAGGTGTGGGCAGGGTTAAAGGAAATCAAGAAAGGATGGTGGAGTACTCTGGGGCTAGGAACAGGAGGGATACCTTACCACTCTAAGCATGAAGGTGCAGGGGTAGGGAGCTGTTACATGAACCCAGGGAGGGTAGCAGTAGGAGAGAACCTCCAACCAGGTGTGGTAGCATCTAGTTCAAGGACACAGCCAATCAGTAGCCCTTTGGGGAGCGAGCTTGGGGCAGAAATATCCTGATCTCCATTTTTTCCTATCCTTGAATTTCTTGCTGGTGCCTCCTGTTGGCCAAACCTACTAGAAGCCAGAGATCAAGGAAACCCAGTGATGTAAAGATCAGCCTCTCCAATCAAACAACATGGTGGAGAAGGGGAGAGGATGGACCGAAAGCTATTCAAAAGATCTGGCACGATGTTTGCCACGGCATTGCTTATAATGGTAAAATATTGGAAACCACCTCAATGTCTAGCACTTGGGAATTTGCAAAACAACTTACATTAGGTTCATATCTTGGAATACATGCCACCATTAAAATGTAAGTTTTGGAAGTATTATTTATTAAGATGAAAAGATGTTCATAATATATTGTTGAATGAAACAAAACTTTATGTACAGTCTGATCACAGTTGTCTGTCAGCATTTTGTGTGTGTGTGTGTGTGAATTTATACATTAAAAATATCTGGACGAGGCCGGGCGCGGTGGCTCACGCCTGTAATCCCAGCACTTTGGGAGGCTGAGGCAAGCGGATCATGAGGTCAGGAGATCGAGACCATCCTGGCTAACATGGTGAAACCCCATCTCTACTAAAAATATAAAAAATTAGCCGGGCGTGGTGGCGGGCACCTGTAGTCCCAGCTACTTGGGAGGCTGAGTCAGGAGAATGGCGTGAACCTGGGAGGTGGAGCTTGCAGTAAGCTGAGATCGCACCACTGCACTCCAGCCTGGGTGACAGAGCAAGGCTGCATCTCAAAAAAAAAGAAAAAGAAAAAGAAAAAAAATCTGGACGAATGTAATGTTAACAACGCTTCTTTGGAAGTGGTGAGATTATGGCTCATTTTAATATTCATAATTTTGCTTCTCTGTATATTCAGCTTTGTCTACAATGTGTAATAAAAAATTACAGTTCTTTTTAGAAAAATGAGAGAGATGGCATGATCCCAAATTAATTCTGTGAGTTAAATAAGTGCTATTATTAACACTGAGAAGGAAGATCCTTAAAACTTCTATTAGAAGCCAATTTCATTTACACACACAGTTGCAAAATTCTTAAATAAAATTTCAGCAAAGACTTGAGCAATAATAACCATCATTGTATATTTAACTAGATGCCAATTACTGTATTGGGAAACTTAACTGATTATCTAACTTATTTTCATACAACACTATGAAGAAGGTATTAACATTTCCATTTTAAGATGAGGAAATCAAAGCTTAGAAAAAAAAACTATGCCTAAAGATACATGGTTAGTCAATAGTAAAATTATATTCAAAGTCAGGTCTGTCTTCATCTAAACCCAATGTTTTCAACCCCTACATTGGATACCATACCATGACTTGAAAGAACTTATCTCCAAATACAAGACCAACCGATCAAAAAGAAAACTTTGGATGTATTACATCATGTCAACAGAGCGAACAGTGAACATCAGAAGAATACTTTATAGACACTGCTAAGGCATGGTGTACTTTTTTTTTTTTTTTTTTTTTTGAGATAGGGTCTCACTCTGTTATCGAGGCTGGAATGCCGTAGCGTGATCTGGCTCACTGCAACCTCTGATTCTTGGGTTCAAAAAATTAAATTCTAGTAAGCTCTAAGAAAGAAGAGGCCAACACAAATTACTTATTTGGATGGAGTGGGACAGACATGGCAGGCTGCGGTGAAGGAGCACTTCGGGTGCAGGGTAGGTGAAGGGAGGACACGGGGTCTGTAGGGTGGGTGAAGTGGGAGGGACACGGGGACACCCAGGGCAGTGCCTGGAAGGACAGTCCCACTGGCTGGCCTTCCCTGCAGGAGTCTGCGAACCTTTGACCGGCACGCTCAGCAATGCATTTTATTTGATGGGTGAGCGGGGAGCTTTGGAAGTTTGCTTTTATATTTATGAAGTGTTCGTTTTCACTGCGGATGTTTTATTTGCTGATGTCTTTTATTTTGCGGACTTTCTCAGACATCTGCCGTGGCCACATGCGATGGTGGCTGAGTTCGATTTTGGCCCATATGTCAGGCAGAGACTGCCCAGCAAACCCAAACTGTGAATTTCAAGTTGATTCTCAGAAGGTTACAAGGACACAGTGCTGGTTAAGCTGAGGCAGGTATGAGGTAGTTACTATTATTTGTATTATTCTCATTTCACAGGTCCGGTCTAGAGAGTTGTGTTTGCCATAGACATCAGTGCCTATCATGAAACAAGTCCAGCAATTGTGATCGGATCTGAATCATGTGTCATATGTTGGCAGTTTCTGTATTTAGTTTTCCACACGGCAGCCATCATACTTTTGTTCATGGTCTAGAGTTACACGGTCCAATATGGTAGCCACTACCCACATGTGGATATTTAAATTAAAATTAATTAAAATTAAATGACATTAAAAATTCAGTTCTTCAGTTGCACCAGCCATATTGCAAGTGGTCAATAGCCATTTGTGGCTAGTGGCTGCTTCATTGGCGAGCACAGGGTTATAGAGCAGTTCCATCATCTCAGGAAGTTATTCTGGGCAGTGCCAGTCTAGAAGTTTCTTAATTTTCTCTTTAAAATGGTGGATGACTTCCACACAGAGTTGTTTGTGGGCGGATAATTTTATCATTCAGGTTCTCACAATTTTTATCCAAGAGTCTATAAAATTCAATTTTGGTAAACACACTTTATGGTTTGGAGATTGTCATTTCCTAAAGGGCGGAGATGTTCTTCCTCTATTTCTGTGGAGAGCCTTAGTTCACTAAATTTAATAAGTGTTTGCTGGTGCCAATTACCATAGTGTACTGAACTCTGCACAAGGACAAGCAAATGTCATGTCTGAGGCGGCCTTAATATTTCTCAAGCAATCTCTGGTTGGTTTCATAGCATGTAGCAGAGGAATCCCACATTTCTTGGCATTCTTGGAAGTTTGAGACGTTATACTGTGTCCGTGCCAGGATGGATACGCAGATGCCACAGTACCTCCCTCCTGGCCTTGGTAGCAAAGAACTATGGGCAAGCTCAGGCTCCCCACTTAGGCTAATTCACCACCTTAGGGGGCAGGGATGAGGGCTAAGAGACCAGCTTGGAGCTTAGTTCTTGTACGTACTTTCATTTATTCATTCAACAAATATTAATGGAACCCTATGACCGCCAAGCATTACAGTAGGCACTGGGGAACGAAGAGATAAAACTGACAAGGTCCCTGCCCTTGAGGAACTTATAATCTACTGGGGAGCAGACAATGAAGATTTAATTCCACGTGGCCAATTTTAACTCCATGCAGTAAATGCAGTGACAGGTATCTCGGGCACTCTGAGGAGATCAGGTATAGCCTCCTGCAGAAGTGATGCCCACAACTCTAGGAGGCCCCAGAGCAGATGTCTCCATACTAGGAAGATTCTGTCTCTGGGGATTTGGGCGAGAAGGGTGTTCTAGAGAAGCAGAGAAGTTGCGACAGATGTATAGTTCATGTGGGTTTGGCTTTGTTCATGTAATTGATGGAAACTCATGACAAGATGGAAGAGCAAGAAGACCTAGATTATTATCATTCTTCTCATTCTGAGTTTGAGCCAGAGTCGATGAGTTTTAGAACACAGTCATATGTGAGTTGGAGTTAGTATAATGCCAGAGAATGAGGGTGACTCTAAAAATAACCTTCACCAACTGTTGCCGTGATTCTAATGTGGATTTTTGGCATGCCTCGGGAGAGCTGCCCGTGGGTTTGGGGCTATAGCAGGAAATGACCATGGAGAATGTGGGCAGAGGATTGAGCCAGTTGATCTGCAGCAGCTTGTGTCTTACGGGGCGGGGGCTTAGAGACAAAGGAGGTGAGAAAAACTGCAGTAGACAGGGAGGCAAGGCGTGGGATCTGCCTCAAGAACACTCTTATTTGCCATTATTGCTACCAGATTGTGCAGGAGGAGTAGACGTCTCCAGCCCAATTCATCCAACCACGGATCCTGGTTTAAATGTTTTACCCATGGTCGTGGGCACTCAGGATGTGTCTCTCTCCATAGGCTTCCCTTCCGATAGGCAGAAAGTCTTCCCTAGTGATTTAGGTAGACTGAGGTAGTTACTTAGTTTAGATCATGGCAGTCGTTGGCGTGGTCTAACTCATGGCAGGTCTAAATCTGACCTTATCCTATTTATTTGCTCTTTTGTCTTCAAATTCCTCCAAATAACTTTTCCTCTAGTTAAGCAGCCCTGTCCGAGGTCACATTCTGTCCATTCCTACCTTCTTGCCTTTGCTTTCCTCTATAATACCCCCTCCTCTCCCTTTTCTTTTTCCTTCCTTTAACAAATGCTACCCATTGTTCTCATTGTTCAAGACCCAGGTTAAGCCGCATGTACTCTGTGAAACCTTCCATACGTACTCTAGCTCATGCTATCTTTTCCTCTTTAGGATTTTTGTGTTTTAGTCCAAATTCTGCCATCTGACATTGAGACATTGATGTTGAAAAGGAAGAAATCATTTTAGAGATCACTTAAGGACTTTACCTTGATTAATCTGTCCTTTCTCTCTTCTTTTGGAAGAAGATTGTTCGTTCTTCTAAACATTTTCTATTGAAAAGACAAATATAATATCATCATCAAAGGAGAGAATGAATGCCCACAATCCCATTATCTTAATACCACAAGTTTAAGTACTGCGCAGTTATTTCTCAGTCCTACATATTGTTTTCTATTAGCTCATAAACCATTTTATATTTGTTTTTTTTTCCCTCCAGTTAACATTATAACCCAAACACTTCCTATGTTTTGTCACAGAAGTATAACATTCCCACTTGTTACTGCACTGTGATTTTATCAAGCCATCAAGCCACTCTCCTGATACTGGACATTGGGCTGCTGAAGCTGCCATATCTTTTTTTTTTTTTTTCTTTTGAGATGGAGTCTCGTTCTGTTGCCAGGCTGGAGCTCAGTGGTACGGTCTCGGCTCACTGCAAGCTCCGCCTCCCGGGTTCAAACAATTCTCCTGCCTCAGCCTCCCGAGTATAGCTGGGACTACTGGGGCCCGCCACCACACCCGGCTAATTTTTGTATTTTTAGTAGAGACAGGGTTTCACCATGTTGGCCAGGATGGTCTCGATCTCCTGACTTCGTGATCTGCCTGTCTCGGCCTACCAAAGTACTGGGATAACAGGAGTGAGCCACAGCGCCTGGCCGAAGCTGCCATTTCAAAAGAATGACCTGTTGCTGTTGATTCCATCTGCTCTTAGCTCTGAGAATTTGCTCTATTGATGATCCCTCTCTTGCATCTTATTCTCTCATTGTCTTTGGACACCTCTTAAATCTACAAGGATGTTCAGTCTTACCTATCCTAAAAAATATCTCAACCTTGTTACCTGCCATCCTCTGTGGCCTCCACTACTTCCTAACCCACTCATCCTTTATCCCTTTTTGTTTGCCTCTCCTCCCCTGCCACCCCTTCACTTCAACACAGTATGGAGGGTCCTCAAAAAATTCGAAGTAAAACTATCCTATGATCCAGCAACCCCACTACTGGGTATATGTTCAGAGGAAATGAAATGAGTTGAAGAGGTATTTGCACCCTCATGTTCATTGCAGCTTGTTCACAAAAGCCAAGATATGGAATCAATTTATATGTCCATCGTGGGATGAATGGATAAAGAGAATGTGGTGTATATAGACACAATGGAATACTATTCAGCCTTAAAAAAAGAAGGAAATCTTGTCATTTGAGACCGCATGGATGAACCTGGAGGACAAAATGAACCAGGCACAGAAGGAGAGTCTCTTTTTAACAACTGCATCTGCAAGTCCAAAGAGGTCTTCTCAGTTTTGTTGTCCTTGACATTGACTGTCCTCTTTATTTTAAAACTTCTTTCCCAGGCTGTTGGTGACACCACATTTCCATTGTACGTCTCTGCTTTCTTTCTAGATCTTTCTCTGCCTTTTTCACAGACTCCTCTTTAGCCTTTCCAAAACGAAGGTCTTTCTCCAGGGCTCTCCTTGGCCCTCTTTTCTTGCCTTCTCCCCTCTCTTTCTAGGCAGTCATTTACACTCTCATCTTTAGCTAATGATGCTGTGCGAATGATTCCATATCTGCAGTCACATCTCCCAAGCCCTCAGCTCACCTTCACCGTCGCTGGCGTCAGCACAGCTCCCTGGTACTGGTCCAGCACTTCACAGCCAACACACCCAGGACCCAACCCTCCATCTTTGCTTCTAACCCAGGCTTTCCAGCTGAATTCCTTTTTTTCCTATCCTTCCACAGATGGTCCAAAACCTCTGAATCATCTTTCATTCTTTCCTCTCCTCATATCCCGCCAACTGATTTAGCATTCAGAATGTGTCTCATCATTTTCTAATTTCCATTCAAACCCACAAAGTTTTTATTTAGAAAAATTTTGAAATACAAAAGCAGTATATGCTGGTGTCAAAAATTCAAATGATATCTTATCTGGCACAGGAGTGGAGTTAAATAAATGAAAAATAAAGAAAAAGTTCAGATGATATGATGTGTATTAATCACATGTAATATTGTGATCAGGTGTATGATTATATGGAGTAAAAAGTGAATTTTCCTCTTCATACATTCACTCCCCAACTCCTCTCCAAACTTGATTTCCTTTCCCAGTAGCAACGACTGTTTACACTCATACTTTTTTAAAAAGTGGATTTACAATCACAATCACACTTTTTTTTTCATTAGTGGGATTATATTATACAATATCTTACTCCCCCATCCCCATGTAATATGTGAGTCTTCCATGGAAGAGAATACAAAGTCTAGAAATAAATCCACGCATACATAGTCAATTAATTTTGAGAAAGTATAAAGTCAATTCAATGGCAAAAGGATAATCTGCAACAAATGGTGCTATAACAACTAGACATCACACACACAAAATTAACTTCAACCTTTTAATCTCACAAAATATATAAAAGTTGACTCAAATGGATCATAGGCTGAAACATAAGAGGTAAAACATTAAGTTTCCAGATAGAAACATGGGAGAAAATATTTGTGACTTTGAACTAGGCAAATATTTTTTAGGACACAAAAGATGAACCAAAAAAGAAAAAAGTAATAAAAAAGTGTATTTCACCAAAGTTAAAAACCTCTGCTCTTTGAAATATGCCATTAAGAGAATGAAAAGAAAAGTTATGGACTAGGAGAAAACATTTGCAAAACACACATCGGATAAAAGATTTGTATTTAGAATATGTAAATATACAATTTGGTAACATGAAGACAATCCATTTGTAAAAAGAATAAAATATTTGAACAGACATGCCACCAAAGAAGACAAATTGATGGCAAATAAACACATGGAGAGTGTTCAATATCATTAGTCATGAGGACAAGGCAGATTAAGTGCACAATGAGATATCATTAGAAACTTGCTAGAATGGTTCAAACTAAAAAGGCTGACAAAACCAAGTGCTAACAAAGGTGTGGCACAACTAGAACTTTCATACATCGCTGGTGGGGATCTAAAATATATCCCACCTTGGAAGACAGTTGGGCAGTTTAAATTTACATTTATCACGCCACCCAGTTAAATTTACATTTATCACACGACTTAGCAGATCTACTCCTAGGTATTTACCCAAGAGAAATGAAAACATATGTTCACACAAAATACCTGAAAACAAATGTTTTTTAGCAGCATTATTCATAATGACCAAAAACCTGGAAACAATCCAAATGTTCATCAGTTGGTGACTGGACAAATTGTGGTATATCCATTCAATGGAATACTACTAAGCAATAGAAAGGAACAAGTTACTGATGCATGCAACAACTTGGATGAATCTCAGACATTATGCTAAGTAAAAGAAACCAGACACAAAATGCTACATACTATATAATTCCATTTATATCAAATGCTGGAAAAGGCAAAGCTGTAGAAACAGAAATCAGATCAGTGGCTGTCATGGGGAGGGTAGAGGATAGACTGCAAGCTGACACAAGGGAACTTTAAGGGCAATGTAAATGTTCTATACCTTGAATGTGGTGGTGGTTATAGGATTTCATAGAATTGTTGAAACTCACTGAACACTTTTAAAAGGTGAATTTTCATCAAACTGTAAACTGCTTATGATTGTGGATGGCTTTGTTCTTTGCTTCTTGTGTTTTTCAGTTTCCTAAATTGTACATATTAACTTTTAAAAAATAAAGATTATTTTAAAAACCTGAAAAAAAAAAGGTGAACTTTTTTTTTTTTTTGAGACAAAGTCTTGCTCTGTCACCAGGCTGGAGTGAAATGGTGCAATCTCTGCTCACTGCAACCTCTGCCTCCCGGGTTCAGGCTATTTTTCCTGCCTCAGCCTCCCGAGTAGTTGGGATTATAGGCATGCGTGCACCACCACACCCAGCTAATATTTGTATTTTTAGTAGAGACGGGGTTTTGCCATCTTGGTCAGGCTGGTCTCAAACTCCTGCCCTCGTCATCCACCCACCTTGGCCTCCCAAAGTGCTGGGATTACAGGTGTGAGTCACGGTGCCTAGCCAAAAAAGGTGAATTTTTTCTGATTAAATTACCTGATGAAATTTGCCTGGCTGAATTAAACTTGACTTGAAAAAATAAAAAAGGAAAAGGAAGTAAGCTGATTTTACATTTTAATAGATAAGGTCAAATTATCCTCCAAAATGGCTATACCAGTAGAATTTGAGAGTGCCTATTTCGCTATACTCTTGCACAAATGAATATAATCAAAATTTTAAAAGCTTTGTCTATTTGATGGTGAAAAGTGTTTTGATCCTTGATGCTTCACGCATGTAGCATTAAGATCTTGTTCTGGCCAGGTGCCATGGCTCAGGCCTGTAATCCCAGCACTTTAGGAGGCTGAGTTGGGTGGATCACGAGGTCAAGAGATTGAGGCTAGCCTGTCCAACATGGTGAAAAACCGCCTCTACTAAAAATACAAAAAAAATTAGCTGGTCATGGTGGTGTGCGCATGTAGTCCCAGCTACTCGGATTGCGCCACTGCATTCCAGCCTGGTGACAGAGCTAGACTCCATCTAAAAAAAAAAATTATTCTAATTGATCTCCTCATTTTTAGTCTTTTCTCTTTCCAAATCATCTTATATAATGTTAATAGAGTAATCCTTCTTGTGCTTAGTTCTAATAATATCTCAACAAATCTTTGATGTGATCTACCATCACCTACAAAATTAAGTCCAATCCCTTCAGCCAGATCTTTAAGCTCTCCTTGTCCTATGTCAGCTACCCTTTTCTCTCTTCTCTGCTGCACCTCTCTAGGTCCGGTATGTCTTACTACATTTAGTAAGTGATTATAAAGCCTGACTCTGAGACTTCTAGCTCAGTGGTTCTTACACATCGGAATTCTGGGAAGATTTTAAAAGACTGGGCTGTCCAAGCCTTGTCTGTAGCGATTTGGATTTTATTGGTCTGAAGTGTGGCCTGGGGGTGTTCTGTTGTGTTTTGTTTGTGGTGTCCAGGTGATTTTAATTTGCAGTCAGCATTGTGAACCACTGCTGTAGCTGATCTGGCCATCAGCTAGATACATTTCATGCATTCCTGCCTTTATATTTTTGTACTGTTTGTTCCCTCCACCTGGAACACCTGTCCTGTTCTCTTTTGCTGTCCATGTCCTCTTCATTTTTTAGGGGCCCCTTAACACCCAGCTTCGATGCAACACTACACTGAAGCTTTGCTTGATCTCCTGTGCCAAATATGATTTCTCCTTCTTTGAATTTTTTTTATAACTTCCTTCGGACATTTGTCATGTTCTGCTTTGTAATATATAGGTTTAAAAAAAATTTTTTTTCCCATAAGACTGTGAGCTCCTTGAAAAAACTGTAGATACTTAATTTTTTTTTTTTTTTTTTTTGAAGCAGGTTCTAGCTCTGTCGCCCAGGCTGAAGTGCACGGCATGAACACGGCTCACTGCAGCCTCGACCTCCTCAGACTCAGGCGATCTTCCCACCTCAGCCTCTCGAGTGGCTGGGACTACAGGTGCACACCACCATGCCCAGCTCATGTTTTGGATTTCTTCATGGAGATGGGAGTCTCACCATGTTGCCCAGGCTGGTCTCAAATTCCTGGGCTCAAGCAATCCACTTGCCTCAGCCTCCCAAAATGCTGGAATTACAGACGTGAGCCACTGTGCCCGGCCTAATTAATCTTACTGACCATTTAGCACATGACTCTATGGGGTACTTACTAAGTAGGGACTCAGTACATCTTTTTTGAATGTTTATTCTGGCTACTTCTCCACTTTGCACAGTTGTTCCCTCTGCCGGACACGCTCTTCCCCAGCTATCTCCATGGCCCAATGTCACCTTAGTAGAGTGATCATCCCTGACTATTCTATTTAATACGGTAACACTGACCCTTCCCTCACTCCTTTTCCGTCTTTGTTATTCTGCAAATCGCTGTCATCAGCTGAATGCTCACTCACTGGTTGCCTGTCTCCTCTCACTAGAACATAAGTTCCAGGAGGAAGGGCCTTTGTTTTGTTCACTGTTATACCTCCATTGCCCACTGCAGTGCCTGGCATATGGCACATGCTCAAAAAATAATCATTGAATTTAATGAATGATCTTTGTGAACATTCAGCTTATTTTGTATAATTCTCTTAAGAACCCTCAGCTAAGCAAGGTAGGCATGTGAAGCCCATCATCAGATAAGAACATTTGAGGTTTGAGAGCAGAGTAAAGCATTTTGTTCAAGTTCATAAACTTTTCTGTGACAAAGCAGAGCACAGAACTCAGCTGTCCTGTTTCCTATTGCAGGACTCTCACACTACCCTCTACTGACTTCCAGCCATCCTCTAACTTCAGTACCTCTGTCCCATCCTTATCCAGACCCACCCCTAATAATTGAGGGGCCCAGGTCAAGAGTACAAATAGGGGCTCACGCAGCCCATTTCACATTTGGCCATTTTGGCCATTTTCACTTGATTACCATATTTTCATCAGCAAGTTACATGCCAAGCAAGCGAACTATTAAATATGTCTGTTCTACCTTAACAAATATATGGCTTCAGAATGGTTAGGCCGGTTCACAGGCAGGATTCGCAGACTTCCTGCAGTTGTGAGCAGAACATCGCAGCCAGGTTGCCATGTGAATATGGCGTGTGCCCGATCTTCTCTTCCCACCCTTGGTCCTTTGCTTCATTCCTATACACTTCATGTGCACATCTTTAGAGACCCCTCCTACATAAGTTCTGCCACTCCCCAGCAAACAACTACCCCTTGGGACCAGACACACCCTTGGTGCAGCCTTGGGAGAACAGACTTGAGGAAGAGGCCACATAGGCCTGAAGATGAGCCTGGGGTGAAATGGGCAGGATTCTGGGGTCCTGGGCACCTGAGCATGGGAAGATGGGCTGCTGGTGAGAGTGCTTCCTGGGCTTCACAGGCTCTGTCCTGACGACAGAGGTGCAGTTGGAAAAGGCCAGAGTAGGGCCCGCTTTGCCTAGGTCTAAGGATAGTACTGAGCCTATCTCTCCTTGTCCCCAAACCAGACTGTAAGCCTACTGAGGACCCAGACTCATTTTCCCCCTCCCCTGGAGGGTGTGTGGTTTAACTGGAGATGACAATTCCAGTTTGAGGTGAGTCTTATGGAAATAAACTAATTTCTCTGGCTTGTTTCTTTATCTATGAGAATTGGATGAGATAATCTCTAAAATTGACTTCTAAATCTTGCACACACACACATATGCACACACTCCCCTACCTCCAAGGACCACTCATCCCCTCTGGGTCTGCAGAGTCACACCACCTACCAGCTAGACTGTCAGAGCCTTAGAGACATTTTCCCAGACACGGAGGCAGAATGCCTTAAATCCCAACAGAGGTAAGATTTTGTTTTATGCCTTCAGAGCTGGGAGACTAAGGGACCCTAGGGACTTCACTTTCCTTAGAGAGGTGGTGTCCACGAGTCATTTCTATTATCTCAAAGTTCCAATTTTTATTTTTACTTCCAACTGATGTCAATCTCTTAATGGCAGGGCAAACACTTTATTGTCTCTGAGCTGGCAGAGAATAGAGAGGGAGCCTCCTTTCTTTCTTTTCTTCTTCTTTTTTTTTTTTTTTTTGAGGTGGAGTCTTGCTCTGGCATCAGGCTGGAGTGCAGTGGCGTGATCTCGGCTTACTGTAACCTCCACCTCCGGGGTTCAAGTGATCCTCCTGGCTCAGCCTCCTGAGTAGCTAGGATTACAGGCACGTGCCACCATGCCCGGGTAAATTTTTTTGTATTTTTAGTAGAGACGGGGTTCGCCATGTTGGCCAGGCTGGTCTTGAACTTCTGACCTCAGGTGATCTGCCTGCCTTGGCCTCCCAAAGTGCTGGGATTACAGGTGTGAGCCACCGCACATGGCCGAGGGAGCCTTTTTTCTCTGATACCAATGGGTCTAGTGCAGATGGCAGCTTGCAGGAGGCTGCGGCCAAATTGGAAGATGGAATCTCTTCACTGGGGGAATGCATGCTCTGGCTCAAACCGACGAGTGTCTGCTGAGGGCTTACTGGGGCTATGAGAAATCCTAAGCAGGATAGCACCATATTCGAACTTCATATTAATTTATTGGAGGTGGGGTGGGGGATGTGTGTGCAAAGCATAAATTCATAAAAGATAACACAACAGGACAAGACCATTCAAGAGTTGCATAAGGCAGTGGTTTGCAGTCAAATGTGCTGTTATATAGAGTTCAGAGAACAAAGAGAAGTGTGTGAACAAGAGGTCCCAGATCTATGGCGATGGTGTCCTGGGACCAGACATATCTGGGCAGTCTCTCTTAGGTACTTACCTGGGTGCGCAGGTAGAACTCTCTTTGGGAGACAGGAGCAGTTACTGTAATAAACATTGGGGCTGTGTGATTGGGGGGGGTGTCATAATAACGTGTAAAAATACCAGGAACATCAACAAAAGCTATTTTTAACCTTTATTCTCATTTTCCTTGAAACTACCAGGTTTCAAGTTCCCACCTGTAAGGACCAGGTGGGTACTTACAGAAGAGTGCCCCTGTCCTATTCTTAGGAAGAACTATTCGCCAAGGGCAAGGAGTCCAGACGAGTTGGAGCTGCAAGGCTGGGCAGCTCCTTCAAGGGCTAGGCCTGGCAGGGGAACCCGACTGAATAGCCACCAGGATCCCTCGGTCAGTGTAATGATTCACATTTTCCGCTGTCTGCCATAGTTTTTTTGGACAATAAGATAGTGTCCCACATACACACCGTTAATATCTGCTTGGTGCAAGAATGCCAGCGGGATGCAATGATTCAAAACCCCCAATTCCTCCTCCCTAGACCCTGAAGCCACGGGGCATCTTCAGAGTGACATGCCTGGCACACAGTAGGTACCTGACAGATGTCAACTCCCTTCTTCCCGTTCCTCATTGCCCCCGGGGAATCCAACCCTCAAACGCTCTCTGGCCATTCTCTCCACCTTTCAGGAGCGCTACTTTCCCTAAAACGGCCTGGCCACGCGGGTTTCCGCAGCTCCACGCCCATTCGCTTCAGCAGCCGCCTGCTCAAGGCCTGCTAAGTGCAGGGTCCCGAGGGCCTCCCAGGCCCTGAGGGCAGGGTCGCTTCTCGAAGACCCGCAGCGGTGGCGGCACCTTCTTAAGGCAGGAAGGCGGCGGAGAGCTGCGTGCGCTCTGCTCGCCCCTGCCTTGCACGCTGGGCTCTACCGCAGGAGCGCGACTTTGCCTGGCTTTGTCCCCTCCTTGGCCCCGAGGCTGTCCTGAGAGCGCGGCGCCCCACACACCTGCTGCCCGCACGGAGTCGGCGGGAGAGGAGGAGCGAGGGCGGCGAGAGGCCCCCTCCCCGGGCTTGCCGGCCTACCCGCCTCCGGGCGCCCTGGGGAACGCGCGGCGGGACCCGGGGTTGGGTGCGGGTCAGGGCGGCACCTCAGGGCCCAGGCCCCCAGAGCCCCTCGTGCTCCCAGCGGGAGGCGGGTCCTAGGAGAGGGCTGGGCCGCACCGCCTCGCCGCCCCTGCCGCGCCGAGCCCCGCGCACGCTGCCCCGGTCGCCCCGCCGGCAAGCAGGCAGGCAGGCGCCCAGCCGGCCGGGAGGGGGTGCTCGCCGCCCCGCGCCCGGGCCCGCGCGTTGCCGGGCAGCAGCTCCGAGGCTCCGAAGGGGGCGGAGCGGCGAGGCGGGCGTGCGGCTGGCGCCCCTGTCCGCGGTTCCGGCCCGGCCCGCCCCCGCCTCGCCGGCCTCCCTCCGCGCCGGTGCGCGGCGCCCCGTCCCAGCCGCAGCCGCAGCGGCCGCCCCTCCCGGACTTGAGAGCCGCTGAGCCGCGAGGCCGGGCCGGGGCGCCGGCCGGGAATGCCGGGGGCGCGGCGCCGACGCCGAGGCGCGGCCATGGAGGGGAAGCCCCGCGCCGGGGTCGCGCTGGCCCCGGGGCCGAGCGGCCGAGGGCCTTCCGCCCGCCGCGCCCGCCGCCGCCGCCCGGGGCTGCTGCTCCCCGGCCTCTGGCTGCTGCTGCTCGCCCGGCCGGCCTCGTGCGCCCCAGGTAAGCCCCGCCGAGACCCTCGGGACGCGGCCGCGACCCCGCCTGCCTTTATCGCTGCTGTTTTCAAAACCCCGACTTTCCCCGCCCATCCTCTTTTATTCTCCAGCTCCCTCGCCGTCCTTTCTGGAAGATGCTTTGCCATTCTTCTGGGGCCCAGCAAATAAAGGCACGGGGGAAATAAATAATTAAAACAAACAAGCGAGCGGCTTCTGGCCGGTCTTGTTAAGGGGTCTGCAAAGCTATTCTCTTGTCCATGGAGCCCGAAGCGGGTCTGGTGGCTTCATCTCAGAATGTGCCTGGTGTTTCCTGCAGAATGCAGGCACCGGAGTGCTTTTTTGTCAAGGCTATATGATGTGGCATATCGAATGTTTTGAGATACTTTATTGTCGGGGCGAAGGGGTGCATTCGGGGTGTGCTTTAGAAGAGTATTGCATTACCGGGACAAGCCCAGCGTCCCCCAGATGCGGGCCGGCCGGCCGTGTCCCCCCGTGCAGCAGGACACAAAGAACATTCAAAGAAAACCTCTTGGAAAGCGCCCTGGCCACGGATCTTTCCAGGGAAATAGCTATTGGTATTACTTCTGCAAGGCATTATTAGTACAATGGAGTGCGAAAATATTTTGATTTTTAAGTGTCAGGGCTTGAAAGGAGTAAGGGCTGTTTTTATAACAGATGCAATTTAGTGACTGTTCATCAGTATGGAATGAAGAGGCATGATTTATGAAGAAGCATGAGGGTTTTGTTTTGGAAGAAATGATTTAATTCCTATTGCTTCTCCAAAATGTTTATTTGTCCACCCTGAGCCTGTACACAGGATGGTCTGGAAACCGTCTCTGAGCTGACACTGCAGGCCAGCGATTGCCCCAGCACAGGCACTTGACCACTTCGAGGCGGAAAAGGAAAGGTGGAAGGAGCAGCTCGGGGTAGAGAGCTGCTGCACACAGAACAAAAAACAGAAAGCCGTGAACGCTGCTCCGAATCCTCCCTTCTCGTGGGAGCAGGGCCAAAGGGCTGCTCAGTGGCTGGGAGGAATTGGAACACATTTGAAGGTGTCCCTTGGACCTGTGAGAATTATAACCAGTGCCCTAAAGGGGATGGTACAATAGAAGCACAGGGAGGACTTCAGGGATCATGGAACGGTGCCACTCTGCTTACCAGAGAGGAAACTAAGGCAGAGAAGCGCCTTGCTCAAGGTCACAGTCATCACTTTCCCCGCCCCCGACACCCGCTCTTGGCCCATAGACATATCCACACCTGAAGCCTCTGCAGAGATTTCCCATAGCTGGGTGGAACCAGGGTTGGAGTGACAGAATGAGTCTCTTTTAGGCAGTATACAGCTAGTGCAAACACCTTACTGTAACCTAGAACCTACTGTCTCAGTCCTGCTCCTGCGAGTTCCAGCCCTATGTGTCCAGAGGAGAGGAGATGATTGTGAAGGGTCTCTTGGCTTTAGTCAACAAAGAGAGCCCATCTGATACTTGTGGATTCATCTGTCATAGGACACAGCAGATAAATGGTTTCCATCTCCTGAGTGCCTTTTTGTGTGCCAGGTGTTGAATTTTATATACATGATCCGATCACGTTGTGAGTTAGGCATAGTTATCCCCATTTTACAGATGAGGAAACTAAGGCTTTGAGTTTAGGTTGGTTTGGTTTCAGAATCTATGACACGCTTCCCTTCTGTGCCTGATGGCTTCCCCATATGAATGTGGCCATCTGGGTATACTGCAGAGGTTGTGGAGAATATAAGTGCTTCTTCTGGTAACTTTAAATAGTGGAGCTGTTTGTACTGCCCACCCCTTTCTCTTCTTTAGAAGTCCTTTCCTGCTTCCGCTCTACCCCGATACAAATATTCAACCTGGAGACATGAAATTAATTATATTTCCATTCTAGAGCTGACATCATGGAAACAGAGACTTCATCCTTTCACTAGTTTGTATATTGGCTTCAGCCGCTGCCAGGCTCATAGACTAGGAACTAAGAAGTGGAGGGCACGGCTCCTGTGCTCCAGGATCCAGCTGGAAACACAGAGCAGTGAAGGAAGTACAAATCCTTGCACAGACCATTCCCGGACAGGAAAGGCAGGATTCCTCATGGATGACCTGCTGGGGGTGAGCCCATCTACTTCTTGAAGACTGTGAGGAACCATCTTGGTGGAGCGTGGCTTCCTGATGTAGCTAGGGGGTGTGTAGGGCGCCTAGGTGGTGCTGTGGATCCTGGGAAGAGGGTGCATTGCAGTTGCTTGGGCCACCCTCCCCGTCCTGAGTATGGTATTTTCACCAGGAGATTTGGAAGATAAGAAAGCTTTGCTGAACACTGCTATGGTGGTTGGTTCTCTTTCTAAGGAATAAGCAGTGCTAGTCAGAAAATGGCATGGCTTAGCCCTGTTTTGGATTTCCTCTGTGAGGCAGCATTCCCTTCCGTGGCTGGCTGAAAGCTAGCTATCTCCTTCAGCCGGCTTCTCTTACTAACGTTTGTTCAGTAGAGTCCACCTTCCAGGTGGCCTCCTTATTACAGTCTTTGGTTAAATCTCTATGTTGTATCGATTTCTTGTCTATTTCTATTTCATTCAGCATTTTGATTGTGTTTTTGTTTTTTTATTTTTATTTTTTGTTTTTTATTATTATACTTAAAGTTCTAGGGTACATGTGCACAGCGTGCAGGTTTGTTACGTATGTATACATGGGCCATGTTGGTTTGCTGCACCCATTAACTCGTCATTTACATTAGGTATATCTCCTAATGCTATCCCTCCCCACTCCCCCGACCCCACGACAGGCCCCGGTGTGTGATGTTCCCCACCCTGTGTCCAAGTGTTCTCATTGTTCAGTTCCCACCTATGAGTGAGAACATGCAGTGTTTGGTTTTCTGTCCTTGACATAGTTTGCTCAGAATGATGGTTTCCTGCTGCATCCATGTCCCTACAAAGGACATGAACTCATCCTTTTTTATGGCTGCATAGTATTCCATGGTGTACATGTGCCACATTTTCTTAGTCCAGTCTATCATTGATGGACATCTGGGTTGGTCTTAAAAAAATTTACTAGTTTAGTCTTAACCATTGACTGTTGTGGAAACAACTTGTAATACTTTGGACTTACTTTTGAACGCATTGCTCTTAAGTGATTAGCCATCCACAATATAAAAACAAAGAATCATGTTTCTTCACCTTATTCAGAGATAAGTTTTTTAAAAGTAATAGTTATTATGAAATAGATGGCTTTGTAGGGAATTTGGAAATTACTGAAGGGTACAGAAACCAGTCACCCATAATCTCACAGCCTATAGGTAACACTAAGTAATTTAGTCCTTTTTTTGTTGTTAACGTTAAAAAAAGAATTATATGCACAATTGTATTTACTACCATTTCCACTCTACATTTAACTTAAGCATTTTTCCATTCATTAAATCTTATTTGGAAACAGTTTTCTATCCTAATGATTTGTTCTTTTATTTCCATTTTTTTGGTTGCTGTAAGTAATGCTGATGGGCGTGCTGGCTCATGCCTGTAATCCCAGCACTTTGGGAAGCTGAGGTGGGCAGATCACCTGAGGTCAGGAGCTCGAGACCAGCCTTGCTAACATGATGAAACCCCGCTTCTAATAAAAATACAAAAATGAGCCAGGCGTGGTGGCACGCACCCATAATACTAGCTACTCGGTAGGCTGAGGCAGGAGAATTGCTTGAACACGAGAGGCAGAGGTTGCAGTGAGTCGAGATGGTGCCACTGCACTCCAGCCTGGGCAATGGGCAAGACTCTGTCTCAAAAAAAAAAAAAAAAAAAAAAAAAAAAAAAGAACCAAGGCTTTGTGTATGTTTCTTTCTGTGTGTTTGTATTTTCTTGAGTATATATTTGTGGAAGGGGTATTAAGGGAATGTGATTAAAATGTAAGGCCCACCAGGCTGGATTTCTGCATGTTTTGTTCAAAATGCTGGGCACTTAGTAGTTACTCAGTATGTGATTGTTGAATGAAGCAATTTTTGAAAGTTATAACGCTGACGTAAGCCCTTGAAGCTTACGCAGGGGCCTTCCATTATCACTTGCATTAGTATTTCACTTCATCACTGGCATTGAATGTTACTTTAAAAACCTTGTTAAATAAATTTGTAATACATTGTTTTAACCTGTAGGGTTTTGCTGCTTTAGAGTTGGCTATTTTTTATTTTGTATATGTAGTCTGAATTTTCTCTGTATTTTTATTTATTTACCTGTTGTGGCATAGATATGTATTTAAATCTTTATGTATTAGAAGGATAGCAACCGTTTTTCCTTCTGTTTGTTGCGTTTTCCCCCTTCCAAAGGAATTTCTTTTAAATTTTATGTAATTTTGAAATGTAGAAGTTTTTGGTTATTTTGATTAGCAAGATCTGCCATTTGTTCTTTTAGTAATTTTTTATTGCATTTATGCTTATGGTGTGTTAAATTTTTATCTTAATGTGCTATTATTGGCCATTTCTAGGTGAATATTTATGCTTTGTAAGTAGTTTAGTATATTATAAACAAATACTTAAATGTTTCAAAAGTGTGGCCCCTAGGCCTCCTGCATCAACATCATTTAGGGATGTGGGGGTGCTTGTTAAGAATTTAGATATCTAAGACTCACCCTTAACCTCTAAATTAGACTCTTTGGTGGCAGTGCCTGGGAATCTTCATTTTAGTAAGTTCACAGCTCATTTTTAGCCACTGAGCATTGGAACCACTGATCCAGATACTGTAAACCCAGTAACTGAAAATTAACAGTATTTTGAAGATATATAAGTCCTTCCTTATCTGCAAGGGATGTGGTCCAAGACCCCCAGCGGATGCCTGAAACTTTGGGTAGTCCTGAACTCTGTATATACCATGGTTTTTTCCTGTATGTACATATCTGCAATAAAGTTTAATTTAAAAATGAGGCACAGTAAGAGATTAACAATAACAACAAAACAGAACAGTTCTAAGTCTACTGTAGTAAAACATGAGTATGCTGTATCTCAGAATACCTCAAAATATCTTCAAACCACAGTTGTCCTCTGGTATACGAAACCTTGGAGGAGGGGGACTACCATTTAATATCTTGGAATTGTCTTTTCACTGTTAGAACAGTGTAAAATCGTTATGTTGAGGTCAGGCGAGGTGGCTCATGCCTGTAATCCCAACACTTTGGGAGGCCAAGACAGGTGGATCGCCTGAGGTCAGGAGTTCGAGACCAGCCTGGCCAGCATGATGAAACCCTGTCTGTACTAAAAATACAGAAATTAGCTGGGTGTGGTGGCAGGTGCCTGTAATCCCAGCTACTTGGGATGGTGAGGCAGGAGAATCTCTTGAACCTGGGAGGCAGAGGTTGCAGTGAGCTGAGATTGCGCCACTGCATTCCAGCCTGGATGACAGAGCAAGACTCCGTCTCAAAATAAAATAACCATTTTTTGTTATATGTGTTTGCTTGGGTTGGGAGTGAAAGGGTGCAGAGGAATGCATTTTCAATGTTCACTCCTGCCCATTTGGGAAGAGCTGCTGCAGCCCTTGTCAGGAAGTGCCTCACTTAATTCTGAAAACAGAACCCAGCCAGGGAGTTATTAAAAGTCACTAGGGACCTGGGAGCCACAGGTTTTCTTTTTTTTTTTTTTTTTTTTTTTTTTTTGAGACGGAGTCTCGCTCTGTCACCCAGGCTGGAGTGCAGTGGCCGGATCTCAGCTCACTGCAAGCTCCGCCTCCCGGGTTCACGCCATTCTCCTGCCTCAGCCTCCCGAGTAGCTGGGACTACAGGCGCCTGCCGCCTCGCCCGGCTAAGTTTTTGTATTTTTAGTAGAGACGGGGTTTCACTGTGTTAGCCAGGATGGTCTCGATCTCCTGACCTCGTGATCCGCCCGTCTCGGCCTCCCAAAGTGCTGGGATTACAGGCTTGAGCCACCGCGCCCGGCCTGAGCCACAGGTTTTCTATCAGTGCCCTGAATGATAGAGGCAGCTAATTACTGTCTTTATAATTACACTAGGTTGATTTTCCCAGATAGAAGACACTGTTCTAACTGATCTAATTTGTTTTCAAGTTGTGACCACCCACCTTTCATCTGGAGCTCACAATGTGATTTCTTTTTCTTGTTGTTAGGCAGCAGGATTTGTTAAAAGGTGAGTTAGAAAACCTGGGTGTGTGCATTTCTGCCCGTAACTTTGTGACTGTGGACAAGTTACCTTGTCCTGGGTTTCCTCCTCAGTGTAAGAAAGGGTTAATGAGATTAGCGCTAATCTCATTAACCCTCTAGCTCCTTGTAGCTCATTTCTCCCTGTAGCTTCTACATATCAAGTCAACATCTTGGATGTCTTGGAATGCACTTACTTATAAGCAGCATCTGTCCTTTTTCTATTGGGTTGTTGTGAGTGTCATTTCTCCTTGCCTGGTAGATGTTCTAGGCCAGTGACCTGCTGAAGGCAGCTCATTCTTACCATTGCAGATGGCTCTTCTTTTTAAAAATTCCCTTTGTTCTTCCCTCTTGCATCCATACTCTCAGGACACATACTTTGCTTTCTCTTATTCTTTCTTTTTGTCTCTTTCTTTTTTCCATCTCCTTTGTTAGCTTCAGGCAATTACTTCTCATTAGTGAAAATCTAATCTTGTGGTCCGCACACTCTCAGCATCATCACTGCCTGGTAGCTTATTAGAAAATGCAGAATCTCAGGGCTCACCCGCGACCTTCTGAATCAGAATCTGCATTTAACAAGATCCCCCTGGTGATTTTGCACACACAATTGAAGTTCGGGAAGCACTGGGCTAAGAGGTAAAGTGCCTCCTGTTCCAGCCTTCTGGGAATAGGTATTGTTGGAACATTGAAGGCTAAGTCAGCCTGGACTAACTCTGGAGCTATACAAATCTCCAGAGACGTTGAGAGACACCTGCTTTTGGGACTAAGTCTGTGTGAATAGTACGCAAGAGCCATATTTTATTTGACCAGGCAACTAGATTAGAATGGTCCCCTAGTCCTGCTGTTTTCATTCATTGCAAGTATTTGGTTGTTAAAACACTGAGATACAGGCTGGATGCGGTGACTCACGCCTATAATCCCAGCACTTTGGGAGGCTGAGGCAGGAGGGTCACTTGAGGCCAGGAGTTGGATGGAGACCAGCCTGGCCAACATGGTGAAACCTCGTCTCTACTAAAAACACAAAAAAATAGCCGGGCATGGTGGTGGGTACCTGTAATCCCAGCTACTCAGGAGGCTGAGGCTTGAACCTGGGAGGCAGAGGTTGCAGTGAACTGAGATCGCACCATTGCACTCCAGCCTGGGCAACAAAATGAGACTCTGTCTCAAAAAACAAAACCAAACCACTGAGATACTACCATAGCAGTTGGTAAATAGCTGCTATACTGAATATTCCTTGCTCCCCACCCCCAAGTACCCTAAGCCTCCCTGCCATCTTTCAGGACTCTTCTCCCAAGGACCACGGCCACCTTCCACCTCACTGAGATCCAGCAACTGAAGGGTTAACGCTCAGCACAGCAGGCGCCTCAAGGACTCTGCTTTAGTTTTTTGGCAAGGACCATTCTGGCAGGTGTGAGGTGCTAGCTCATTGTGGTTTTAATTTGCATTTCCCTAAGGATTAGGGATGCTGAGCAATTTTTCTTTACCTGTTGACCATTTGTGTGTCTCTTTTGAGAAATGTCTGTTCAGATCCTTTGCTCATAAAATTAGAATAGCTCCCTTTCTGACTGTCAGTGCTCATGCTCCACTGCTGTTAACTGTGTTGACTATCACCTGTACATTCATTCTTTTTTTTTTTTTAATATCTATCCCAGATCCAGTACTTAGAAAAAAAGTTAGGCTGGGTGCAGTGGCTCATGGCTGTATTCCTAGCACTTTGGAAGCCCAAGGCAGGAGGATTGCTTGAACTCAGGAGTTTAAGACCAGCCTGGGCAACATAGTGAGACCTTGTCGCTACAAAAAAATACAAAAATTAGCTGGGCATGATGGCACGTACCTGTAGTCTCAGCTACTCGGGAGGCTGAGGCAGGAGGATTGCTTGAGCCTAGCAAGTTGAGGCTGCAGTGAACTGGGATTGTGCCATTACACTCAAGCCTGGACGACAGAGCAAGAACTTAAAAGAAAAAAAAAGCTTGTTAAATGTTGCACTTGATGGTAGTTGAAGTCATAGATATGGAAGACACTAATGAGGGGAGAGCATGGAGAGTTAGGAGGCAAGGCGGCCAAGGACAGAAACCCTGAAACTAGCATGAAGGAGAGGGGAAGACAAAGAGGAGCACACAAAGGAAACTGACCATCATGACAAAATAGTGCTGTGAGAGCCGGGAGACGGGGAGAGGGTTTCATCTAGGTGAGTGATCCATCATGTCAAATGCTACTCTACCAAGCTGTTTCTTGAAGGATGGGATGAGGGCCAACTGATCAGAATCACCTGTTAAAAACCCAACTCATGGTCAAGCTAGGTCTACTGATGCAGGTGATGGCTGAGGATTTCTATTTTTGAAACGTTCCACAAGCTCTTTATGTTATTCTTAGGCCTGGTGAGGTTTGAGTTACTCCCTATAACTTAATGGTGGCAGGAGAGTTGGTGGAAGTTTTAAAAACATGTTTTAGACTTGATTGTGTTTGTAGGTTTCAAGAGTCAGTAAAAATACAGTGACTGGGCTGGGCACGGTGGCTCATGCCTGTAATCCCAGCACTTTGGGAGGCCCAGGCAGGTGGATCACTTGAGGTCAGGAGTTTGAGACCAGCCTGGCCAACATGGTGAAACCCTGTCACTACTAAAATTACAAAAATTAGCCAGGTGTCATGGCACACACCTGTAATCCCAGCTACTCTGGAGGCTGAGGCACAAGAATCGCTTGAACCTGGGAGGCAGAGGTTGCAGCGAACCGAGATTGCGCCACTGCACTCCAGCCTGGGTGACAGAGCACGACTCCATCTCAAAAAACAAAACAAAACAAAACAAAAACAGTGGTTGAAAATTTAAGAAAGTAGAAGGAAGGACCTGATGGCTAATTTACCGAAAGTGAGGAAGTTCACGTGGGCAGGCAGGACCACCCTAAGAAGAGTTAGGAAGAAGTCATATTGGGAGAAGGAATTGGAGGGACTGGTGGAAGGTTGGGAGTGAAGTCCAAGGTAATGGGGGTATCTGTGGTGATGTTAGGGAACCCGCCATGTGATTTTTGTCCTCTAGCACTTGACGTTCCAGTGTGTCTGGGAAAGGTGAGCCATTGGCCTGAGTCAGGGGTGGGGAATCACAGGGCAGGTGTGAAGAGCCAAAGGGGATTGAAGGAGCTGGCAAGAGGTGGTCTGGATGAGATAGCATGGGGTCTAGGCTGGGTGAGGAAGGAGGTGAACCGTGGATGGAGCAGTGGGAAAGGGACTGGGAGGAGGGGTGCAGCTGAGATCCTAAGGCAGGTGTTGGGAGAGAGGTGGGAGAGGGCGGGAGAGAGGTGGGAGAGGGCGGGAGGGATTGGGTGTCCTTGTGCCGAGGTTCAGAAGTGGATCATCTCTAGTTTTGGTCTTGGGTAATGAGCAGGGTAGGGTGTAGCGGTGGGAATGAGTTGTTGAAGTGGAACATGGAGGAAGGCTTTAGGGTGAATAACTTCTGTGGATGCTGAACTTGCCTGGAGAGAGGAAGAAAGGGCTGTGAGCCAGGCACCAGCCCCTCAATGAGGGAAGGAAAGTTCCCAGAGGACTGTGCATGGGAGGGGAGGAAGTCCCTCTTGAATCTATCCACTGTACTATCGCTGCCACCACCACCCTCATTCAAGCTCCTATCCTCTTTTCTCTAGGTGACTATCGCGGCCTCCACTTCTGCTCTCGCTTCCCCCAGTTCATCCTCCACCTTCAGCGGGAAGGGCCTGCTAGGAACAGGTCACGTCACTTCCTCCTGGCTTGACTGTCTGCAGTGGCCCCCATGGTTTTCATTATGCTCCAAGTCTGAGTCAAACCCTGTGCGCTCAGATAGCAGGTGTACAGGGCAAGAGTTGGGGGTCTAGGATGTGGGCAAATGAGCACGGAAGGTGCAGAATATTCCACATATTAGTACTGAAAGGGGCCAAGAAGATCTTTCAAGGAAGAGAAGGGAAGTAATGTGATTTGGAGGCTGAGTTTTGCCCTCTCGAGGTTGAGGTCCAGCTGCAAGATGATTTCTCAACCCTAGGGGGTGGGTTTTGTTGTGACAGATAGCCGCTGACTGGGTAGGACTCAGCCCCTCAGAGGGCCAGCCTCTGTGTAATGAAGGGTGCTGTGTGTGCGCAAGGAGTGAAATAACGTAGGAAGAGGGAGTGGTAAGGTAGAGGCCATCTGTGCAGGTGAGGACTAGGAAGAAGCCAATCTAGAGTGGGGTTGGAAAGGGAGACAGAGAGGGCAGGAGTGAAGGCTCCTGGGGGCTTGGAAGGGATGGGATCTAGGGCAAGAGTGGAGGGGTTCATTTGAGAGAGGAGGAAAACAGAAGGAGAAACAGGTGGCTTGTCTGGGGACAGAGATGTATGGGGGAGTGCGGGTCTATTCGTGGAGGGTGGGAGGTGAGCAGATCTGGAGAGAGGACGACAGCGTGGGGGGATTGGGAGCTTGAGCAAACACAACTGGCTTCCAGAGGAGAGTGAGAAGGGATGAGTGAAAGAATTGCCAGGCAGTGGCAAGGGCCCAGTTGAAGTTGGAAGGCCAGTCTTGGTCGCAGTCCAGGCGGATGCTCTGCTTGTCCCTCCAGCAGACTGGGTGGCCCAGAGCCTTGGCGGAAGATAGGCCACAGCGGTCCCAGGGTGTTGTATCGAGGGCAGGGCAGCTGGGAAGGCTCCTCGCTCCTGGTGGTTTCCTGGTGGTTCCCAATCCTTTGGAGTCACTTGAAAACTCCTGTTGTTCTTCTTTCTTCTTTGTTCTCTTGTTTGGGCTGAGGAAGGAGCCCTTCCTCACTTACTGTTTTGGGTGCTTGGATTAATTGTGGAGCCAGACAGTCTGAAGAGCTACTTTAAAACACTGGGTAAATACTGTTGGGGAGCTTTCAAAGGGGGAAGCCCCAAACATGCAAAACAGATGATCTTATGGAGCCAGCTTCCAGGGGAACTTGGGCAAAGCCCAGGAGACAGGTCTGAGCAGGCGGGAGGTTGCCAGGTCCTTGCTGCTCCAAGTGTGGTCCCCAGATCAGCAGCATCAGCATAGCCTGAGAGCTTGTCAGAAATGCAGAATGTTGGACCCCACCCCGGACCTACTGCATCGACTTTTTGAAAGCATCTGCAGGTGACTTGTATGCACGCCAAAGCTTGAGAGGCTCAGAACTGTGCAGTTCCTCATTGAAGTTGGGTGTATTTCAAAGATTTTTGGTTCTCTAATTAGTGGAGAGTCCATAGCTCATAAAAATGCAGCCCAGATCTCAAGTCATCGGACAAAACTGAGGGTAGGAGCAGTAGCGGGTTCAGAGCTGAGCTGGTGCCTGGTTGGATGTGCTGCTCAGAGAACCGCCCCTGCCCTGAGCATGGTCACAAGCCTTTAAGTCCGGTCCTGAGTTCCCTGAGCTGGTGTTAGCAGGTGTTAGGGTGGTTGACTACCAAGAATTACAAAAGTGCTTGGAGATAGTTGAAGCAAAAGGGTGTCAAAGCTGAGGCAGAGGCGAAAGCAACCCACGTGTCTGTGGACAGATGAATGAATAAACAAACTGTGGTCTGGAAGGAAGTGGGGATGGTTAATAGGTACAAAAAATAGAATGAATAAGTTGCTTTTATATAGGAAAGGAAAATTTTTAAAAAAGGAAAAGAAAGTTAAGAATGAATAAGACCTAGTATTTGCTAGCACAACAGGGTGACTATAGTCAAAAATAATTTAGTTGCACATTTAAAAACAGCTAGTATAATTGGATTGTTTATAACACAAAGGACAGATGCTTGAGGGGGTGGACGTGCCATTTACCTTGATGTGATTATTATGCATTGCATACCTGTGTAAAAGCATCTCATGGGCTGGGCACGGTGGCTCACGCCTGTAATCCCAGCCCTTTGGGAGGCTGAGGTGGTCAGATCACCTGAGGTCAGGAGTTTGAGACAAGCCTGGCCAACACAGTGAAACCCCGTCTCTACTAAAAAATACAGAAGTTAGTCAGGCATGGTGGTGCAGGCCTGTAATCCCAGCTACTTGGGAGGCTGAGGCAGGAGAATTGCTTGATCCCGAGAGGCAGAGATTGCAGTGAGCCGAGATCGCATCACTGCACTGCAGACTGGGAGACAGAGCGAGACTCCATCTCAAAACAAAAACACAAACAAAAACAAAACTCATATAACCCATAAATATATATACCAACTATGTACCCACAAAATTGAAAATAAATAATTTTTTAAAAATGTGGTCTAGCCATTCAGTGAAATATTATTCAGCCTTAAAAAGGAAGGAAATTCTGACACATGCTGCAACATGGATGAACCTCAAAGACATTATGCCAAGTGAGATGAGCCAGTCACGAGAAGACAAATACTGTAGGATTCCACTTATATGAGGTCCCTAGAGTAGTCAAAGCCATGGAGACAGGAAGTAGAAGGATGGCAAGGGTCTGGGAGGAGGGGGAATGGAAAGTTTTTGTTTAATGGGGACAGAGTTTCAGCTTTGCAAGATGAAAGAGTTGAGGCTATCAGTTGCACAGCAATGTGAATATACTCGACACTGTGGAACTGTACACTTAGAAATGGTTATGATGGTCAATTTGGGGGAGCTAAATGGTAACTTATGAACACAGAAAGAGTCAACAGACACTGGAGCCTCCTTGAGTTGGATGGTGGGAGGAGGGAGAGGAGCAGAAAAGATAACTATTGGGTATTGGGCTTAAAACCTGGGTGATGAAATAATATGAACAGCAAACCCCTGTGGCACCTGTTTACCTGTATAACAAACCTTCACTTATACCCCAAACCTGAAATAAAGTTAAAAAAAGGATGCTAAAGAAAATAATAAGAAGAAAATATTATTGGAGCACAAGGTTTTTTTTTTTTTTTTTTTTTTTTTTTTTTTTTTTTGAGATGGAGTCTTGCTCTGTCTCCCAGGTTGGAGGTCAGTGACGTGATCTCGGCTCACTGCAAGCTCCGCCTCCTGGGTTCATGCCATTCTCAGCCTCCCGAGTAGCTGGTACTAAAGGTGCCCGCCACCACTCCTGGCTATTTTTTTTTTTTTTTTTTGTATTTTTTAGTAGAGACGGGGTTTCACTGTGTTAGCCATGATGGTCTCGATCTCCTGACTTCGTGATCCGCCCGCCTCGGCCTCCCAAAGTGCTGGGATTACAGGCGTGAACCACCACGTCTGGCTTTGGAGCACAAGGTTTTTAGCTTTTTATACTTTGGCTGTACTAGATAGGTTGAAAAATAAACTCTGTTGACTATCTGACCTCTAGTTTGTTTCGTTTTAAAAATATATATCGCTGCTGCAATGAATTGCCTTTAAATAAAAATTTCTGTTTAACATTAATACAAGATGGTAAATTTTATGTTATGTTTTTAACCACAATTATGTTTTTAGTTTTTATTTTTAGTTCTGGAATACATGTGCAGGATGTGCAGGTTTGTTACATAGGTAGATGTGTACCATGGTGGTTTGCTACACCTGTCAACCCGTCATCTAGGTATTAAGCCCAGCATGCATTAGCTCTTTTTCCTAATACTCTCCCTCCTTCCACCCCACCCACTGAGAGGGCCCGGTGTGTGTTGTTCCCTTTCCTGTGTCCATGTGATCTCATTGTTTAGCTCCCATTTATAAGTGAGAACATGCGGTGTTTGGTTTTCTGTTCTTGCATTAGTTTGCTGAGGATAATGACTTCCAGCTTCATCCATGCCCAGTGGAGTGGGAACTAGCTGGTAGGGAAGCAGGAGTGGACATTGCTCAGAGCTGGGAGCCTCAGTGGTCTTGGTGCAGAGCAGGAGCCCATGACAGGTGCTTGCTTTGGGAACTGGCAGTGGAGGCAGGTGACAGGCTGGGATAGAGGGGCATCTGTGCAGGCCAGCACAGGCCAGATCTGAATGGAGGTTGGGGGGCAGGTCAGCCACTGGTGGCCAGGATAGTGGTCAGGATTGTTGTCCTTGGCTTTGTAGCACCAGCAACGATCTCGGGGCCTCTCTACCCTCGGGCTGCTTCACCTCACCTCACCTCCCCTCTCCTCCCCTCACCATCCTTGCAGTGTTGAGTGTTTTTTCTTCTGGACAGCTGTTTGATGGAGGACGGGCTGGGAGACTGGGCTGGGGAAGGCGGCTCCAGGAATGGGTTGGAGTTTTCAGCCTGGGCCTGAATAGAGTCTTAGGAATTTGAAAAATTAGGTGGTTTTCCTAGACCCTGGAATTGGGCTTTTCAGTATCTTAATGCCTTTTGAGGATACAATATCTTTACTGGCTTTTTCCTGATTATAAAAACGATTTGCATTCATTGCAATCATTTGTACTTGCAGTTCCCTCTGCCTAGAACTTTCTTATCTCAGATACGATCGACACAGTTGACTCCCCTTCCTTCAGGTCTCTGCTTAAATTTCCTGTTGTCAGGGAGGCCGTCCCTAACCCCGATGTAAAAAATTAGCAACCGCCTCCGTAATTCCTCTGCTCCTGCTTGCTCTTTTTCTCCATAACACTTAGCATCGTCTTCTACATATTTGTCTGTGCATTCTGCCTTCCTCCACTGGACTGTAGGCCCCACCAGGGCTGTGTAGTTCAGTGTCGTTTGTCCATGTATTCCACAAATCTTTGAGTGCCTGCTCTGTGCAGGCACTGTGCTGGGCCCTTGGGATGCATCAGTGGACAAAGTTAATGACATCATGTGTTACTCCGCGATAGGTGTCATGTGTAAATGCAGCAGATAAACAGCTTGGACTGATGAGTTGCAGTTTTGATCTGGGCGTTTAGGGACCCTTGTTGAAAATGGGGCTGGATCCATTTGCTCGGGCTGCCATAACAATGTACCACACTCTGAGTGGCTTACGCAACAGAAGGTTATTGTCTCATAGTTCTGGAGTCCACGATCAAGGTGTCAGCAGCACTGTGCTTCCTGTGAAGGTGCTAGAGAAGGGTCTCTTCCAGGCCTGTCTCCCAGCTTCTGGTGGTGCAGTGGTTAATACCGAGTGTCAATTCGATTGGATTGAAGGATGCAAAGTATTGATCCTGGGTGTGTCTGTGAGGGTGTTGCCAAAGGAGATTAACATTTGAGTCAGTGGACTGGGAAAGGCAGACCCACCCTTAATCTGGGTGAGCACCATCTAATCAGTTGCCAGCATGACTAGGATAAAAGCAAGCAGAAGAATGTGGAAATACCAGACTGGCTTAGCCTCTCAGCCTAAATCTTTCTCCCATGCTGGATGCTTCCTGCCCTTGAACATCGCACTTCATGTTCTTCAGATTTGGGACTTGGACTGGCTTCCTTACTCCTCAGCTTGCAGTTGGCCTATTGTGGGACCTTGTGATCATGTGAGTTTAATACTCCTTAATAAACTCTTCTGTATATGTATATATGGCTATCCTATTAGTTCTGTCCCTCTAGAGAACCCTGACTAATACAGGTGGTTCCTGGCTCATGGCAGTGTGACTCCCGTCTTGACATGGTGTTCCCTCTGTGTGTGTGCGTGCAAGTTTCCTCTTTTTATAAGGACCGTCGTATTGGGTAGGGGCCCAGCCCTACTTCAGTGTGACTTTATTTTAACTACATCTTTGATGACCCTGTTTCCACATAAGGTCACATCCTGAGGTTCGAGGGTTAGGATTTCAACGTGGGAATTTTGGGGGCACACAATTCAATCCATAATAGTGATATTTAAACTAACATTTGAAGGAGACAAGGGGGCAAGACAAGCAGGTATTGGTGGGGAACGGTGTTTCCAGCAAACGATGTGGCCAGTGCAGAGGCCTTGAGGCAGGAGTGTGCCTGGTGTTGTGAGAGGCAGAGGAGGCCTGTGCACCCAAAACAGAGGGTGGAGGCCAGAGGCAGCAGGCACTCAGGTGTGAAGGGAAGTGGGTGCTGGGGTGGAGGATCATAGAGGGTTTTGATCAGAGGGTGACGTGATGAGACTTACAATGTAAAATTTCTTTTTTTTTTTTTTTTTTGAAGGTTTCAAATGTACTTTATTTCTTCAGTAATGCCATATCTTAATGGGTACACAGTGCTATAATTTGGCATCAATTATGAGCTGTTTTTTAAACAATTCATTATTACACCAGCTGGGATGATTACTGATTTCTCCACTCCTTTGGGGTAACTCTGCCAACAGGGGACAGGTTCCATTCTATTCCGATTTGTGTTGCTACATATGTCCATGTAGCAATACAGAAAGTGGCTCCACCAGCTAATACAGCATTACCGTATTTGTCATGAAAATCAGGTGTACGTTTCTGGTGGCTCTGCCTTGCCATTGTTTGCTGAATGCTTCGAACTTGGAGACGATTTAGTGCGTTTTTGACCAAGGGAAACATCGTGAAGGTGAAGCTAGAACTGCGACAATGGAGCTGCTGCTTTGGTGCAAATTCGTTTCAGGTACCCTTGAACAGACTACAATGTAAAATTTCTTGCACATTCGGTAAAGTCAGGTGGTACAAAGAAGGTGTAAATTAGAACGCAAGGATCACCGCAAATCCTACCAGTCAGACAAGTGCTGTGACATTTTAGTGTCTCTCCTTTCAGACTGTTTTCACAGGTACAGGCGCATACACAGAAAGCAATGGCATCATATTCTACATGTTGTTCGGCAGCTTGCTTTTTTTCGCTTCACACTTTATCACGGAATCTTTAGTTGTCAGGAAATACAGATCCACACCATGATTTTATTCGACGCTGTGGATGTTCCACACTTCATTTATCTGGTTCTCTGTTGATGGGTAATTGTATTGTCTTCAGCTTTCGATATTATAAGAAAATATTGCCGGGCATGGTGACTCACGCCTGTAATCCCAGCACTGGGGGAGGCTGAGGTGGGCAGATGGCTTGAGCCCAGGAGTTCAAGACCAGCCTGGGCAACATGGCAAAACCCCATCTCTACAAAAAATACAAAAATTAGTCTGGCATGGTGGTACGCACCTGTAGTTTGAGGATACAATATCTTTATTGGCTTTTTCCTGATTATAAAAATGATATGCATTCATTGCAATCATTTGTACTTGCTGTTCCCTCTGCCTAGAACTTTCTTATCTCAGATACGATCGACACAGTTGACTCCCCTTCCTTCAGGTCTCTGCTCAAATCTCCTGTTATCAGGGAGGCCGTCCCTAACCCCGATGTAAAAAATTAGCAACCGCCTCCATAATTCCTCTGCTCCTGCCTGCTGAAGGAGGCCAAAGAGGGAAGATCTCTTGAGCCCAGGAGGTTAAGCCTGCAGTGAGCCGAGATTGCACCACTGCACTCCAGCCTGGGCAACAGAGCAAGACCCTGTCTCAAAAAAAAAAAAAAAAAAAAAGGAAAAAAGGAAAAAAACCACTGCTATGAGCATCATCGTGTATACATCTTTACACACTTTTCCAATTACTTCTTAAGATAAATTCTCAGAAATAGACTTGCTGGACTAGGCAGTATGCATGTATTAAATTTTGATGCATATTGCCAAATCGCTCTCTAGAAAGGCTGAAGCAGTCCACATTCTCTCTAGCAATGCATCAGAGTGCCAGCTTGCTTCTCTCCTCCGTAATACAGGCTGTTACCAGTCTTTATTGTCTTTGCCCAACTGATAGGTAAAGAGTGTCTCCATTCAAGGTGCATTTCTCTGATTGTTCATTGGCATTTGGGCCTTTAAATGAGGTTCTCTTTGCACATCTTTCTCTGGTCGTCTCCTGCAGCAGTCTCAAGGCTGAGCTGAGAATAGTAATAATACCCCACAATTATAGAGTGCGTGCTGTGTGCCGAACATTGTGTGAGGAGACGGCACGGTGTCTCTTGTTTAATCTCTGCAGCAGTTGTATGAGGTCGGTACTGTAAGGATCCCCATTTTACAGATGAGGAAAATAAAGCTTAGAGAAGTTCATTGACTTGCTCAAGGTCACACAGCTAGCAAGAGTTTTTCCCACCCTGGGGGTGGGCATGTGCACCCCCAGCCATGGTCTTCTCTGTTCGGGGTCTGGGTTAGAGAATGACTCTGTGGTCTCTCCCGTTGAAGGGCCCACTCACAGGCTTTGCTTGCAGGGCAGAGTGAGCTCTGTGGACAGAGCCACAGTCAGAGCCACCTGTGGCCCCTGGCCAGCTCCCTGTCCCTGTTAGAAGCCCCAGCTGTGAAGTCACA
Source organism: Macaca nemestrina (assembly GCF_043159975.1). Classification (NCBI taxonomy): domain Eukaryota; kingdom Metazoa; phylum Chordata; class Mammalia; order Primates; family Cercopithecidae; genus Macaca; species Macaca nemestrina. The sequence goes on from NC_092128.1 coordinate 20,053,945, forward strand.
CCCTGGCCTAGTCGTCTGGTCACCATGGCCTAGCCCACAGTAGATGCTATTTTAACATTTTAATAATAAAAAAACTCAAAAAGTTAAAATTCCATGATGAGCCATATTCCATTTTCTCCACCAGTGAGGATAATATTTTTCTTAATACTGAGTGACATTTTCTTACCGCATTTCCTCTTTTATCACGTCCTGGATCATTTCCTTGTGGTTTTGATACCATTTTTGCTTTGTGTTGACTCTGCTTTTTTTCTGTTGTTTGTTTCTGACAGCCAAGTGTGTGGTTGTCGTACATCTTCCCTGTTAATTAAGTTAGTGTATACCTCTGGTTTAAAATCAATTTCTTATTTACTTTGAAATTTTGGTGGGAGGAAGTCGATGCCTTAAAATAAGTACCTTGTTCAAAAACTAACCGTTACAGCTGGCTGTCCTACTTCGTTTGTTTTATGTGCCTCTTGAGCCTTTTTGGTTCTTCATAAAACACAGTGTATTAACGCCTTGAGTTCTTGCCTAGATCTGGTATAAAGTTTAACCTTCTGAATACTTCCCAGAAATCCTGAAACTGTTCTATTTTGTTCGTTGTAGTTTAGATTGACTTTACTTATTGACAGCCTTCGGTTCCTCTACTCTGTCTTCCAATTGTATTCAGTCCCCCCGAGAGGAAAACAAGATATACCTGTAGAATGTGTACCCTATCAGTCCGGATAAACCAGCAGTGCTGTGGAAACAGTCTCCAAAACTCAATGGCTTTCCGCGTGTGACTTCTGAGTCTCACTGGCAGATCTTACCTTTCGTCTCTCTCCTGTACCTTTTGCATCTCGTCTGGCTCTGGGACGTGTGCTTGCCTGGATCCTGCTTTTCGTTCTTCCATCATTGTTTTGGGTTTGCCAGTGCCAGAAGGCATGCCTGCAGGCAGACCAGTTGTGTGGTGGTTCCATGCCCACATGTCTGCATGACTCAGCCAACGCTGATGGAGCACTCACAGCCATGTGCTGAGCACCGTGCTGGATGTTGGGATACTAAGAGAAATACGGCAATCAGTCGTGGCCCTCTAGCAACTCCGTCTACAAGGGGAAGTAGTTTTGTACATAAATGACTATCCAGTGGCATGTGAAGGGCTACAGTAGAGGACTGCAGCGATGATACAAAGAGGGCAGTAACTGTTGGTGGATGTAGGACCGCAGAACTGTGGGGAATGTTTGAAGATGGATATGAGATGGAACATTCTTTTAATGCTAAAGGGGAGCCTCATTTCAGTTATCTATTGCGCATAACAAATCACCCCGAAATGGAATGGTTTAAAACAGTAATGGTTTATCATTTCTCATGATTCTGCGGGTCAGGAATTCGGACAGGTCTTGGATGGGTAATTCTCCTGCTCCATGAAACTCAGCTGGGGTCACTGACTTGGCTGCGTTCAGCTGGCTCCAGGACTGGGCTGGAAGGCTGAGGCTGTTTCACATCCCCTCCTATCTTGGTGTTCCACCACATGCCCTCCCTCTCTCTTCCCAGGTGGCCAGCTTGGATTTCCTTATAGTAGGACTTCATGTGGGGCCGCTGGCTTCTAAGGGGAATGAAACAGGAGCTAGCAGCCCTCTTAAGATCCGGGGCTCAAAAGTTGTCTCTGCTGCATTCTGCTGGTGAGAGAAAATCACAAGGCTCGTCTACAAGGGGCAGGAGGAAATAGGGCTACCCATTGATGGGTGGTGAAATAGCATAGACATTGACATTGATGGTGGTTGTCTTTGGAGATTAGGAGCTATCATAAGCACAAAATGTTTGAAGGTAATGGAGAGAAAAGATAGAATTACTTGAGAAAGCTCTCAGAGAAGACTAGGATAAATGATCATCATAATAGACATAATAGGTAACTAAAATTTAATGTGCGCTTATGTCAGGCATTCTTCTAGGGAGTTGCTATGTATTAATTGTATCAAGCCATTTAATCCTGATAACCCTATCCAGTACAATTATAAGGAGATGAAGTAACTCACCTTAGGTCACATAGCTGATAACTGAGAGAGGAGAGATTCACACTCCAGTGCATCCTTGCACAGGGAGAATGGCGCCTCTTCCACTGAGACAGGTGGGAACGGGGAGTGATGGCTACAGGTTTGGGTGCATGCAGGTAAGGGGGCGGGAGAACGATGCTATTGAGGAAGTTGATGTCTGGTAGCTTTTTTCTTTATTTCTTCTTTTCTTTTTTTAAGAGACAGGGCCTCTATCTGTCACCTAGGCTGGAGTGCAGTGGCATGATCATCTCTCACTGCAGGCTTGAACCCCTGAGATCAAGCAGTTCTCCTGCCTCAGCCTCCCAAAGTGCTGGGACTACAGGCATGAGCCACTGTGCCTGGCTACATTTTTCTTTTTGATGGTGGCATGGTCATCACTTAAGTGAGATAGGGCAGGAGCAGGTCAGTTTCCATGAAAAAAGTAGTTTATAATTATAGTATCTGTGGATCACAGAAGAAGGAACAGAGCAGGAGGCTGTGAAAGGACTGTTGAGTGGGCCAGGCCTGGGGGAGGTGAGGACCTTTTGTGTACAGCAGCAGCCTCCCGTGGTCCCTGTTGAGGGGGTGATAGCCTCGTATTGGGGTAGGGAAAGCGCATCATGGGGCCGATCCCAAAGTGGCTCTCTCAGCCCACAGTAGGAGTCTAATAGATCTATTTTCTGCCCAGCTGCTGTGTTTGCCTCAGTCCCACAACACTTCCCCCAGTAGCTTTCAAAATGCAGCGTTTCCGTCATAGACTTCAAAAGAAGAACGCCAAGATCTCCTGGCGTGGAGCCTGCCTATGTACTTTGACCTTTAATTGGGTGCCTTCCAAGTGCCAAACTTCAAGTCTTGAGACTGCTCCGAGGACAACAGGAGCAACTTAGAATGAGATTTTAACCACCCAGTGTGTGCCTAGAGGAGACCCCACTCTGGTGGGCAAGAGGATGTGGGCATTGACCGTCACCCAGATCCCAGTGAGGGACAGATGGCTCCTGCTCCTTGGGCTGTACTGTCTGATGGCCTGCAAGGGGCCCTTCCGTCAGAACTGCACAGGGAGAGGCTATGAGGCCATGGGGGAAGGACACATTTAGTGTCCCATTCGTCTCTTTTCATGGCTCACATTGTGTGGAGTTTGCAGTGCTTTTAGAATTTCCGAGCATTCTCATCATTTATGTTCCTGGAGACTTTGCTTCATAATAGTTTGATCTCTTTGGAAAATCCAGAAGACACTACCACATGTGTTTCTAGTCCTACAGAGCCTTAGAAAGTGTTTCTTGAGAAAAGCACGTGCAATATGGAAAGAGCAGCCTTACTCCCAGTGGCTGCAGATACACTTCTGTGAGGTGCCTGCCGTGGCAGCCTGGGCTCCAGCCTGGCGTGTCTGGGAGGTTCAGCCCTTTGCTGGTGTTGGAAACATTTTAGCATGTATTTAAAAATTTTTTATTTTTGTGGCTGGGCACAGTCACTCATGCCTGTAATCCCAGCACTTTGGGAGGCTGAGGCAGGTGGATCACCTGAGGTTAGGAGTTTGAGACCAGCCTGGCCAACATGGTGAAACCCCGTCTCTACTAAAAATACAAAACAGCCAGGCATAGTGTTGACTGCCCGTAATCCCAGCTACTTGGGAGGCTGAGGCAGTAGTGTCGCTTGAACCTGGGAGGCGGAGGTTTCAGTGAGCTGAGGTAGTGCCACTGCACTCCAGCCAGGATGATAGAGTGAGACATCATCTCAAAATAAATAAACACATAAATACATAAAATAAAATTTATTTTTGTAGAGATGAGGTCTCACTATGTTGCCCAGGCTGGTCTCAAACTCCTGGCCTCAAGTGATCCTCCTGCCTCAGCCTCCCAGAGTGCTAGGATGATAGGTGTAAGCCACTGTGCCCAGCCTAGTGTATATTTTTTGACACAGTATTTACACTATCACCTCTGCTCCAGGGCACAAATTCTGTTTCTTCTGGACCTCAGTGGCCCGGTCAGCCTTTGACCAGTTGGAGTTCGGTTGTCACTCTAATTCCTGTTTGATTCACCCTATGTTGGAGTAATTTTTTGACACATTTCAGAGCTTGTTCGTGTTAAGGGACCAGTAGTCTGTCTTTTGCTTTCCAGTCCTGGGAATGGACCTGATCCCACACAGGTGTGACATTTGGCATTGAAAATTGTTAGGCTTTGAGAGAGCTGTTTAAAGAGGGGTCGGGTGGGATTAAGAGGCATAGTTGCTCTCTGATGCTCACAAATGAAGTTAGGTTTACACCTTTTGCCCCAGCAGTTTCGCTCTTAGGAATGTATCAAGTTATACCTCTTTGACAGTTAAATCTGCTTACATTTATAAAGAGATTTGTGAATGGATCTTCTAATCCAGAAAAAAGTAATGTTTCTAACTTAATGTAAATTTAAATAAATTCTAATTATGACCAAACTTTCCAGACATATTTCGTGCTGAAATAATTGATAACCAACAGTCAGAGTTAAAAATGATCATAACAAAGTTGACATTTTTCTCCATTCGTAAAATGTGGGTTAGGTTATTTGCAGGCTTTTTCTGGGAAATAAACATAAAGACCCTTTGTCCTATGCAGGTTGGGCCGCTGTGCCATAAACCCGCACTCCCTTTTTCTAATGATGGGAGCCCCGTTAGCGTCATCTTTTTATTCCACAATGTCCAACACAATGTACTGCGTGAGAGATGAATGCATGTATGTGTAGACAAATGGTACTTTCCCTAGTTGTGTATGGTCATGATATGTGGTATTATTTAAGTCTTGATGTTTAGTTGATTGTCAAGAGGGAATGAATTAATATACAGCAGATTTTTAGAATTGTATTAAGGTCATTTGGTTAAAAAAGGATGTGTGCGAACTTTTGTTTCAGCACTGTGGGAGGCAGAGGCAGGCGGATCATTTGAAGTCAGGAGTTTGAGACCAGCTTGGCCAACATGGTGAATCCCCGTCTCTACTAAAAATATAAAAATTAGCCAGATGTGGTGGCGGCTGCCTGCAATCCCAGCTACTCGGGGGGCTGAGGCAGGAGAATCACTTGAATCTGGGAGGTGGATGTTGCAGTGAGCCGAGATTGTGCCACTGCACTTCAGCCTGGGTGAAGACAGTGGGATAGTAATATGCTAAACCGGGGGAGAGAAAGAGATTTAAATGACAGTCCCAGGCAAGGCTGTCATCATGGGATGTATGTGAGACTGTTAAGCTCCTGAGTCATAGAACTTTTCAGCTGGGAAGTTATATAAATATTCATATATGTGTCAGTTTCCACTTCTGTGGCCCTGACGAGATGCCTCAGGGCCTGCAGTTTGGGGATCCAGGCTGTAGGAGTTGAAGACTGTTCCTTTAGGGCATAGCCAACAGGATGAATTTCAGCCTTTTAGTCATTCTGTTTGAGATTCAAATTTTTGGGAGAGAGCCTGGGGCTTGGGATAGTTGCCCATCCCTTGGTCAGGAGAGAATGAGCATCCTGAGTGACGGATCCTGTGGATCCGGTGCCATGGTGGAAGGAGTGTACCCGAGGCAAGACTGGGGTGGGGGTGGGCGCCAGGCAGGCTGAACCTGCAGATGTCCCCTCTTGTGGCCCACGCCTGTGAGTCACATGCCCACTTATGCTCAGCATACACACGCAGGCACATGCATAATTATTAACGTGCATATATCCAGAGGATGACAGTCGTGCAAAGACAAGGAAAGACAAATATGTATTCACAGACATTGTCACAGGAAAATACAAACATAGATGCATGAGTACAAGCGTATAGGTTAACAGCAATATATGCAGAGATGCACATACAAGGAAATGTGTGCATGAATACAGACACAATGACTCATGAGTCTGCACCCATAGCGAAATGCAAGGTTGCTTGGAGAGGAAGGAAGGCTGAGTAGAAGAAGTGGACAAAGAGAGAATAAGGGACAGCAGAGATAAGGAGGTGGCAGCAAATGACCCTGGGACACCAGTTGGGTCCACAGGTACATGTTTTTAGGAAAGTTGGCTGGGTGCAGTGGCTCACACCTGTAATTTCAGCACTTTGGGAGTCTGAGGTGGGCAGATCACCTGAGGTCAGGAGTTTGAGACAAGCCTGGCCAATGTGGCGAAACCTGTCTCTACTAAAAATACAAAAATTAGCTGGGTATCATGGCATGAACCTGTAGTCCCAGCTACTCGGGAGGCTGAGGCAGGAGAATTGCTTGAACCCAGGAGGCAGAGGTTGCAGTGAACCAAGACCATGAGACCATTCCACTGTACTCCAGCCTGGGCCAAAGAGTGAGACTTCATCCCCCCCAAAAAAAAGAAGAAGAAGAAGAAAGTAGTAGCCCAAGATTTAGGATTTGACTTGGGGTTTCTGTTTGTTCCCTTGTTGCTGGGCCCTCGGCTCAGTTCTTTGCCAGTGTGTTCACTAAGTTCGCTTGATTAGGACCGTGTGGTGCCTCACATGGCAGTGTCTCTGGTTTGTTCAGTCCTTGTTTTTCTTGATCTGCAACAGCCTCCTCTCGCCTCTCCTGCCTCATTGCCTGTCTCTTCCGTTACCATATTGCTCTGGCAGTATGGTCATTCCCCATATGGGGAACTGCGTTGAACTGTTTTATGCCCCTGTGTCTTTGCACATGCTGTTCTTTCTGCGTGGAATGCACTTCTCTTCCTCATTTGCTTGATTCCGTACCTCCCTCAGGAAGACTTCTAGAAATCCCAGAATGGTTTGGATGCTCATTGTCCCTGCGCGTCCCTATTGTAACTCCTACCACTGTGTTATGATTGTTCCTAACTAGCTTTTTGAAGACAGAGATTGTGCCTTATTCACTCTTAAAGTCCCCCCACCTAGCACTGGGCCTGGCAGAGAGTAGGCCCTCAGTAAATGTTGGTTGAATCATTAAGTGGGTGGGCGTAGAAAGGAATGCTTTTATGAGTTAACAATTTAATAGGTAAATGATTATATGAATGATTGAATAGAATCAATAGCAACTTGGTGTATTAGTCCGTTTTCACACTGCTGATAAAGACATACCTGAGACTGGGTAATTTATAAAGAAAAAGACATTTAATAGACTCACAGTTTCATGTGGCTGGGGAGGCCTCACAATCATGGCGGAAGGTGAGAGGCATGTCTTACATGGCGGCAGACAAGAGAATGACAGCAAAGCGAAATGAGTTTCCCCTATAAAACCATCAGGTCTTGCAGGACTTATTCACTCCCGCGAGAACAGTATGGAGGAAACCACCCCCACGATTCAGTGATCTCCACCGGGTTCCTCCCACAACACATGGGAATTATGGGAGCTACAATTCAAGATGAGATTGGGTGGGGACACAACCAAACCGTATCACTTGTTTTTTTTTTTTTTTTTTTTGAGACGGAGTCTCACGCTGTTGCCCAGGCTGGAGTGCAGTGGCGCGATCTCGGCTCACTGCAAGCTCCGCCTCCCGGGTTCCCGCCATTCTCCTGCCTCAGCCTCCTGAGTAGCTGGGACTACAGGCGCCCGCCACCGCGCCCGGCTAATTTTTTGTATTTTTAGTAGAGACGGGGTTTCACTGTGGTCTCGATCTCCTGACCTTGTGATCCGCCCGCCTCGGCCTCCCAAAGTGCTGGGATTACAGGCTTGAGCCACCGCGCCCGGCCACCGTATCACTTGTTGAATTCAGTACTGTGGCTTCTCCCTGGACTTGTAAGCTGCTTCGTAAAGCTGGGCTTCTTTTTATCTTTCTCTGCCCCTTAGCTGCTTTCTCCTGAATCCTAACTCAGAATGCCTTTTCACACCTTCTCTCGTTTCTTGAAGACCATAACCACTCTCTTGGCTTCAGGAGTCACCTCCATGTGGTTGAACCTGGAACTACATCTTCATCCCAGACCTGTTCCATGAACTAAATCCCTGTGGGTGATTAGCTGTCATTTTAAACCCAGTGCTGGCTTTGGGAGGCCAAGGCAAGTGGATCACTTGAGGTCGGGAGTTCAAGACCAGCCTGGCCAACATAGTGAAAACCTGTCTCTACTAAAAATACAAAAATTAGCTCAGTATGGTGGTGCACACCTGTAGTCCCACCTATTTGGGAGGCTGAGGCAGGAGAATTGCCTCAACCCGGGAGGTGGAGATTGTAGTGAGCTGAGATCGCACCACTCCACTGCAGCCTGGGCGACAGAGCCACACTCCGTCTCAAACCGCCTCCCCCAAAACAGAAAACCCTCAGTGCTGTCAGTGCCTGAGTTCCCTGCGTGTTGATTCCCTCTCTGTTGGGATAAAAAGAGTTTTGTCTCTAATTATAAATGATCCTCATTTGTAGGTACTTTGGAAAGTACAGAAGTATATTTAGTAGAAAATAATCATCTTTATTTCTGCCAATAACAATAGCTATTACATAAACAGTTTGATATGCATCTTCCTAGTGTTTCAAAATATGTATACAAGACTTCACTTTTTTCATAAAATGGGATCATGCTATGTATACAATTTACATCTTGCAGTTTTCATTGTATTGTAAACATTTTCATGCCGTGATATACTTTCACCCTGCTGTGCCATCATCACCACCATCCATCTCCACGACACTTTTCATCCTGCAAAATAGAACCTCTGTACCCACAAGCAGCTCCTCATTTCCCCTCTCCCCCATCCCCTGGCAACCACCCTTCTACTTTCTGTCTCTATGAATTTGACTCCTCTAGGTACCTCCTATGAATGGAATCATCTGGTATTTCTTTTTGTGCCTCGAGCTACACTCATGTTGTAGCGCATGTCGGAATTTCCTTCCTTTTTGAGGCTGAGTGATATTCCACTGTGGGTATGTGCCGCCGGTTGTTTATTCATTCATCAGCCAGTGGACAGTTGGTGAGTTGCTTCTGCCTGTTGGCTATTGTGAATTACAGTGATTTATTGTTCACTTCTGTTTTTAATACCAGACCGTGGACAGTGGGGGTCAGGGACAGTGTTTGACTCACCTCTGTTTCCTCGAAATCTGAATCTTCCTCTCTGGCACATAGTAGTACACCGATCGGTGTTTGAATGAAGACATAGCAGAGTCCTTAGAGGGTGCTTCAGAGGAGGGCTGTGTGTGGGGGGACTTAATCCGAGGCCTGCTGCTCTCTGTGGTGCCAGCAGCCTCTTGGGCAGTGTGGCTTGCATGCCCCAGGACGTTACTGTCTCCCTATCCCCCTTATCCTCAGTCCGTGGGTTCCCCTTCCAAATACCCCTCACATCTGCTGCTTTTCTTTCCCTGCCTTCTCTTTGGTCCTCCCCACCTCATCTGAGATCATTCAGTTTCTTCTGCAGTATGGGAATCTTCCTGCAGTTCTTGCACAAGCACCCTTCTCTTGAAGCTTCAGTTGCTCTGAGTGGGCCAGGTACCTCTCCAGGAGCGGCAGAGGCTTCCGTGAGCCTGGAGGGTGGTCTGAGACAACATCCAGAGGGGTGACCCAAGTGGAAAACTGCCTGTGGCATTGTTGGGAGGGGGTGCCACGGAGGCGGAGGAATTATCTGACAGACAAGGAGGAGGAACCAGGCCTTTTTGGCCAGAGAACAGGAGCCTGAGGAGTTCTCCCAGGCTATTGTAGAGAGCCTGCCCTTTGGCAGGGGGTAGCTGTTAAGGATGCCAGGTTGTTCGATAAAATCCATGCTGCCTAGTTTGGCAGTTCTGGTCTTCTGTAGTCTAACCCCAGTACCCACCCAATCTCCATTGTGTCCCTGCAGGAATGGCCTACACTACGATGTAGCCAAGCCCCGTGAGGCCTTCTCTTCTTTCTTTAATATCTGACTTATGCTCTTTTCCCCAAAGGGAGTGCCTGACCAGGTTCCTCAATTTTCTAAATTCTGGCCATGTTCAGAGCAAAATTTAGCTCTTATTTTTACCAAGAGAATTAAATTGCACGAATGCACTCTGCTTCATATTCTTTCAGCAATTTCTGTCTACCACTGTATATTTATTTGCTGTTGTTAGAAGCCAATTTTTATTATTAATCTAACTTTTGGTGCATATGTCCTTTCTCCTTAAATAGCTTACTAGCCCCTTGCTAACATTTTGCACCTAGAAATATTACTGTTGATTACTAAACATAATATTTCATTGAAACTAAGATGCCATCAGTAGTGTGATGCACCATTTATTTTCTGTACTTTTGTGAAAGATTGTGAAGAAAAAATACTGCCATTTAAACCATATGCACCAATGACTATAGAGTCACCCTGATTTCAGATATCTTAAAATCTGAAAGAAAAGGTCTTAGAATGGATGAATCACAATAGATATGAAGTAAGTGCTTGTTTAGTTTATTTTATTATGTATATATTTGTATTGTATGGAAGATAGATGAGAACATTTATAAGCATGGCAAGAAAAGACCTTAACATTTTATTACTTAAACATTTCCAATTAAATTCTTGTTGAGTCTCTGCTTGGGAATGTGGATCACATAGCTTTCCTTTTTGAATTCAGCACATTTACTTGTAATATATGTTCTTTCTTTAGGAAGCTTCGCTCGTTTTATTTTACCTGTTTTCTTTCATATTTTGTTTTTTTGCTGTAGATTTTAAAGCTTTTTTGTGTACTTTTTTTTGGCAGTGTTTTATATAGGAGGGATGACACTTCTTAAAAAATATATCTTTTTATAATTGCATATTTTTATCATTGCTAGTTCCTATTATTATTGTGCTTGAAAAGAAGAGATGAAGCTGCACTTACTTTTATTTATCTTTTTTGTTTGTTTGTTTTTGAGACAGAGTCTTGCTTTGTCATCTAGGCCAAAGTGCAGTGGTGTGATTTCAGTTCACTGCAGCCTCCACCTCCCGGGTTCAAGTGATTCTTGTGCCTCAGCCTCCTGAGTAGCTCGGACTACAGGTGTGCACCATCATGCCTGGCTAATTTTTGTATTTTTAGTAGAGACGAGGTTTTACCATGTTGGCCAGGCTGGTCTCGAACTTCTGGCCTCAGGTGATCCATCTGCCTCTGCCTCCGAAAGTGCTGGGATTGCAGGCATGAGCCACTGTGCCTGGCTACAGCCTCTTTTAAAACAAGTGATTTGGAACAGGCTTTTGAAACAACAAAATGTGATCACTTCTCATCTTAAAAGTGAGCTAACTCATTTGTCCTTACGGATGACTCCATCACTTGGTGGTAGGAGAATATTCTGAATATTCAGTCTAGACTCACTTGCTCCTTATTTGCCTCCAGGCCTCTCCTTGCCAGGCTTTCTCCTTATTGGATGTTACTTACCAAGGGTTTCCACTCATTAGGGGTGGTGATGCTTGTTTTAAAGGTCTTCTAGAACCTTCTAGATAGAACACCTCCTCAGGATCTAAAAATCTCAAGATGATCACAAAGTAACAAGTGATCAGAGCCAGAGCTAGTGTCTCCAATGCCAAGTACAAATTTCAGTGCATGAAAAATACATTTTTAGACTTGAGTATGCATATTTTGTTAAAGAGGCATCGTTAGGCGATTATTGTATTAGCAGCTGGTTAGAACTTCAGGCCCTGGGAATTCACATCAGCCCTTCACAGCTCCTACTGCATTGAGATGAGTGACCTTTATGAGCACCATTTGATATGCAGAGTCCTCACTTTATTTCTGGGAACTACATTTTTCCTGATTTTTACTGGCTGAGAAGAACAGGAACAAGAAAACATGTTTGTTTGTGCTCTCAAACCCATTTCCCCTTAGGGTTCCTGATTATTAGTATACCGCTCTCTTGCCTTAGCCTGATTTCTTTGATGTGCCTCATCTTGTTTAGATCCAGAATCCTGGATTCTTATTTTTCCAGGCCATGTTATTAATAATCACATGAACAGCTGGCATTGTTTTTGAAAGCTTTGCCACATGTCAGTCTGGTGGCTCTTGACCTTGTGCAGATTATAATCACCTGGGAAGTTCTAAAATCCCAGACCATACTCAGCCACACTGAGTCAGAACCTCTGGAGGTGGATCCAGGCATGGGTAAAGTGCCAGGGGCTCTGACCTGCGGCTAGAGTTAGTGCCTTCCGTGCGTTCACCTGTGCAGTCCACATCACCACCCTGTGTGTTCTTTTCCTCCTTTTATACACAGAATCACCGAGGACAGGGTTGGTTAACCCAGCATTCATGGAGATTCCCATCCAGATTGTTCGATTCCAGAGGCGATTCTTTGAGTATTTCTTTAGTTAACGCACTGGAGCCAGACTATTTGGTTAAAACCAAGCAGTTGCATTCCATAGTATTTATAAAGGTAACTCTTTAATGGTCATTTATGAAGTGCTTTTAAACCCCTGGCTGCTGCTTAGACATCTGTATTATGTTCTTTTCTTGTATAGTTTTCTCATCATGATGTATAGAATTTCTGTTGGTTCAGGAGTATTTGCCCCATTAGCATTTTTATGAACTCAGATTGTCCCTGAATGATCTTAGAGGAGTGACTGGTTAAGTTTTGGGTACTTTATAAGAATCTGTGCTCATTTTAAATCACTGGTTTTGTGGGGAAAGCAGGTGTCATCATCTGACAAGTGGGTTTATAGCTTAAGCCAGCATGATTGGGGAGCAGCTCGCTGAACTGCAGAGACAGACATAGGCGGTACCAGGGCCAGCCTGTGTGTGCAGACCATTCAGAGAGAACATGTGGGGAGGGGATGGCAACTGTGCACTCAAGGAAATGCCCAAGGAAGGGAAGGGAAAAGAAATAGTGGCAGGGCGGCAGCAGGGTCAAGGAGAAACTGTGCTAGGGAGAGAGGACCACTGATGTTTGAAGGTGAGAGAGAAGATCTAAAGAAGTGAGAGAGGCAAAGACGTGGGTGGAGGGAAGTGTCTGTGAACCCTGAATCCTGTGTGATGCCCTGTCCAGGATTCAGGTTCCTCCAGAGGGAGGGTGCGGCTGGGCATGGTGGCTCACGTCTGTAGTCCCAGCACTTTGGGAGGCTGAGGCAGGACAGTCGCTTGACCCTAGGAGGCGGAGGTTGCAGTGAGCCAAGATCGCACCACTGCATTCCAGCCTGGGCGACAGAGTAAGACTCTGTCTCAAAACAAAACAAACAAAAAAACCAGAAGAGAGGGTGCATAGGATGGGGAGGGGAAGGGCGGGCCTGGCCTTAGGGATGAAGGAGTAGGTAGGGAGGTAACTGGTGACAGCTGGGCTGAGATGAGGGCGAGGTGGTCGGAAACCTCATGTGACATGATGCTGATAACCTCAGCAGGATAGAGAGAGCGTCTGATGAAAAGTATGGCGAGGTGGTCGGGGACCTCGTGACATGATGCTGATAACCTCAGCAGGGCAGAGAGAGCGTCTGATGAAAGGTTTCAGCCCCTGGGGAGGTCCAGAGCCCTGGAGCCACAATGAGGTGGGAACCCTCCTACCAAGACGTAGGTGCAGGACTGGGCCAGCGCTGGTGGGCCTCGGCCGCCTTTGCTCTCAGTGGTGCCTGGGAGCAGCATGGAAGATGCGTCCCTTTTCCAGCAAACCAGACTTATGTGAGGGTTGCCCTGAGCGTGGAAGATAAACCTGAAGTGATTATTCTTGTACCAAATAGTCTTTAAATGACAAGAGTCCCCTAAGCCGCCTTAATAGAATTTGTATACCAGAGGTGGGTTTCCACACAGCTCTTCAGGAATTCATCTCACTGCATGCTTAAATGAAGGCTCTCAACTCCTTCTCCTTTCTTGAAAGACAAGGAAGGCTGGAAGGGAAATTAGAGGCATGCTTTCCTTTTCTGACCAGCTTAGTTGAGTGGCGTTCAAACTTCATTAGGCAGATCTGTGAGATGTGTGTTTGCAAATTTGATAGATACTTAGTTTTTGAAATTTTATGTATATTCTGAAATTTTTTACAATTATAGTAAAAGATCGAATGTATTAATACATGAGTATTCATAAGTATACAACGGATTTTCACAAACTGAATGGCTGTGTAACACCACCAATATCAAGAAACAGAACATGACCTGCCCCTCAGAAACTCTCATGTCCCCTTCCAGTTACTGCCATTCCCCAGCTGAAATATTAAATCAGCACATGCAGTCCTGCCATACACACATTTTAACACAATGGAGACCACCCAGTGTTAGCTTGTGGTGCCGGGGGGCAACTTGCTCCTGTGCAGATCTGAAATAAGGTGGCCTCAGCCATCTTCTTGAAAATTTGGCACTGACTAGGAAGATTGTGGGGCTTGGCACTGACTTGAAGTCAGGTGTATTCACTGCTCTCATGACATTGTGTGAACTGCGCCTGGCCCCTGCTGGGGTTGGCTCAGATGTATTAAAGTGTGTGACCCACCTGTGGGTCTCCGAGAGCCTGGCGTGTCATAGGCAGTCCTGGGTTCTGTCGCAGGTCCTTAGTGCTCCTGGGGTCTGCACTCATGCGAAGCCACACTACTGTTTGGTGACTTTAGGAATTTTTTAACCTTGAGGCAAACATTTCCTGGTACTCTGCTGTTAAGCTTGAGCCAGATTGGACCTTTGTCCACTCAGGTGGTTGGCACTTGAATGCTGGTTTAGGTGTTTGTGGAGTCCTGCAGGCTGGCATTGGAACCCTGTCTACTAGCCTTTTGCCGAGAGACAGCAGAATATAGGCTTTTGGTCTCCGTAGTAGGGCATGGGAAGAACATATTAGAACTTCCATTTACTTTAAAAAGTACTGATTTTGTATTTAAAAATAAAAATTAAATTTTACTAATACCTAATATGTGGGTTGATCCTGACATTATCACTTGGTCTATACGACAGCACATTTCGTGTCACATTGAAGAGTAAAGTGTCCTGAGGACAGACAAATCCCATGACATGGAGGGGTTGATGGTGAGTTTGTCACTTTTTTATCTTTCAGTGACTTGGGGTAGATGAAGGTAATGACTGCTCTGTTAAGTGATTTTTCAAATTATAGAAATAATTCCAGGTTTTATATGAATAAATTTTCCCTTAGTAGACAAACGGCTCAAAACAATTTTTTCGAGAGGGTGGAGACTTGTAGATTAGAGATAGTTTTAATAGTGCAAACACAAACAGGTAAGAAATGACAGCTCTTACTCCTAGTATCAGCTCTTTGTCAACCTCATGACCCCATAAAAACAGTATAGTCCCCGTAAACCACTGCACTGTCATGGTACAATGACGCTTTCTTTTGCTTGGCTATAGGGAGAGGTCAACCTCATTACCCCATAAAAACAGTGACAGTATCTATTGGTTTGCAAGGGCTGTGTGACAAGGTACCACAGATGGGGTGGCTTAAACTCTTACGGTTTTGGAGCCCAGAAGTCCAAAATCAAGGTGTCGGAGGGGCCATGTTCCCTCTGATGTCTCCAGGGAGGATTCTTTCCTGCTTCTTCCATTTGCCTGGCTGGCCTGGGCATTTACTGGCAGGTCTGGGCACTCCTTGGCCTGTAGCTGCATCACCCCAGCCGCATGGCTGTCTTCAACCTGTGTGTTCACACCATCTTCCCTCCATGCGAGTCTGTCTCTGTGTCTGAATTCCCGCCTTTACTTGAGGACACCAGTCATTGCTGGATTATGGCCCACACCAATGACCTCACTTTACCTTGATTGCCTCTAGTAAGGCCCTTTTTCCAAGTAAGGTCACATTCTGAGATAGTAGGGGTTAGGACTTCAAAATACCTTTTTTGGGGGGCACAATTCCTCCCATGAGATTAATCAGATGTGATAAGAAGCTGGTACCTGAGTCCGGGTGCAGTGGCTCACATCTGTAATCCCAGTACTTTGGGAGTCCGAGGCAGGTGGATCGCTTGAGTTCAGGAGTTTGAGACCAGCCTGGGCAATATGGCGAAACCCCATCTCTACAAAAAATACAAAAATTAGCTTGGTGTCGTGATGCATGCCTATAGTCGCAGATATACCTGGGAGGATGAGGTGGGAGGATTGCTTGAGCCCGGGAGGCAGAGTTTGCAGTGAGCTGAGACGGTGCCACTACACTGCAGTCTGGGCAACAGAGTGAGACCCTGTCTTAAAAAAAAAAAAAAATGTGGCCCCTGAATATTGAGATTCAGATGCATCAAAATGACTGGAAGTGTAGTTTACATCTACAGTTACTAACAAGGAATCTCAGAAAAGTTTTGTTTCGCCTTCAGATGTTAGCAAGTATAATTATGAGGTTATTTATTGCATGTTTTCTTCATTCTTTTAAAACTTGGTATTGTGTATGTTTTGTAAGATTCTTCATATGAAAACAGGAGTCTGTCTGTATAATTTTGAAGCAAAGTGTATGTGTGGAGGTGTGCTTGGGAATTTTTTTATTGATGGAGTATGGACCCAGGCAGTGTGAGACTACCCCCTGGGCTGGCTGCTTGGTGGGGTCAGGTGCATGCAAACCCCAGCTCCACATCTTACTAACATTCAGCCTTTTCGGGTTTTTCAACCTCTGTAGCTTCAGTTTCCTCCTTTGTGAAGTGGGTGGTTGGGGAAATTAAGTGATGTACTGGCGGAAGGTGCTTCGCCCAGAATTTGGCACATAGTATGCATTCAGTACATAGAAGCCGTCATGGATGCTAGTAAGTGAAGTTGTTTTCCGTGGTAGCTTATTTTGTTAACATTTCGTCTTGGGTCAGCTGGTCAACATGGGGCTGCAAATTACCCAAGAAACTCAGCTGCTCAACTGGATGAACAGTGGTTCTACACTAATGGACTTACAATGGAAGGGAGCTAGAGTTTACTTATTATCTTGCATGGTGAGAACATGGAGGTAGATAAAATCCCAGTGAATGCTCTACTGTGGTTTTTCTGCACCTGTTGGCAGTGGGGGCTGCTGGGAGACCAGGGGTAGTTTACCTGCTGCCGTCAGCCTCTCTTTCCAGGCCATGCAGTAAAGCTGCAGTGAGTTTCGGAGGTTCTCAGTTGGGCAGTCTCACCTGCACAGGCACTGGGCAATGCCTGTGAGCATTTGTTGTTGTCATCATAGTTTGGGGACAGGCATTACAGACAGGGGGTGGGGTCAGGGATTCCAAAGATCTGGGGGTCTCTAGATGCCTCCATCGCCCAGGCTGGAGTCCAGTGGCGTGATCTCGGCCCACCGCAACCTCTGCCTCCTGAGTTCAAGCGATCCTCCCACCTCAGCCTCCTGAGTAGCTGAGACTACAGACGCACGCCACCTCACCAGGCTAATTTTTGTATGTTTGGTAGAGATGGGATTTAGCCGTGTTGCTCAGGCTGGTCTCGAACTCCTGGCCTCAAGTGATCTGCCCGCCTCAGCCTCCCAAAGTGTTGGGATTACAGGCGTGAGCCACTGTGCTCGGCCAGGCCTTTTTAAAAAAAATTCTGTTTTAGAATATCTTTAGTCTGTGAGACTTTTCCTCCCCTCCCTATAGCCAAGCAAAAGAAAGAGTAATTGTACCATGACAGTAGAGTGGTTTAAATTTTCACTGAAGATGCCCTGTGTTTCTTCTCTAAATAGGGTCAGTAATGAAGAGTCTTTTTCTCTTAAAGGCCTCTGATTACTCTGCAGAAATCAACTAAGGCTTACATACAAGCAGAAAACAATGTTTTAAAGAGAAAACTATAACCAGTGTTTAAAAGCAGAGAATAAAAAGCCTCACTCAGTAAATATAACAATGAATGTAATATATTATGTGACTTCATATTATTATGATATGTTAAACCAGTTAAGGAGAAAAGGGAGCAGATGAGAGGCAGTAAGAACATGGGACTGGAGAGAGGCAGGCAAACGGTGGAGAGAGCTTAGAGGTGGAGAAAGAGGTGGGGGAGGAAAAAAGGGGGAAGGGGAACTTGTAAGCTCAGTTGAG
Source organism: Macaca nemestrina (assembly GCF_043159975.1). Lineage (NCBI taxonomy): Eukaryota > Metazoa > Chordata > Mammalia > Primates > Cercopithecidae > Macaca > Macaca nemestrina. The sequence continues at coordinate 20,071,629 of NC_092128.1, forward strand.
AGAACCCTCTTGAACATATTGTTTTTCAAGCTTCCTGTTGATCTCGATTGTGGACATTCTATTTTTTTGATATAGGTTCTCATCCTTTCACTCAGGCTGGAGTGCAGTGGCAGAATCATGGCACATTGCAGCCTTGAACTCCTGGGCTCAAGCCATCCTCCTGCCTCAGCCTCCAAACCACTGGGATTACAGGCGTGAGCCACTATGCCCAGCCATTGTGGATATATTTTTTAAATTGCTACATTATATGAAAAAAAGTAATCTTTCATAATCTAATTTTAAAGTGGTCTGTGTTAAAGGATGATTTTAATATGCCTATAAAAAATGTGTTAGCATTGTGGTTTTAAAGTAGAGGTAGTCAGAAGTTACAGTCTTGGGCAGGATGGCACATGTGACTTCAAGCTTTAAATACATAACATTGATAGATGAAATACGAGCACAGAGAGCCAAAAAGTCTCAACGCCAAAGCAAATAATCACCTGTGTGGGTATAGAGCTGCAAAGTACTTAGTGGGGTCAAGGTCAGCTTCTGCCAGGTGAGGGGCTTGGTTTGCAAAGTGCAGCTGAGAGCTGAACACAGCAGATGCTAACGGCCCAGAGGTAGTACTTAGACAACAGCTGTCAGCATGCCTGGATTGGAGCGTTAATAAGGAAGTGATTAACACCCTCCTTTCAAGAAGCTCTGAGAACTGCCTGGAAGGACAGGGATGAGATGTCTTAGACAGTGGCTGGCGCTAAGACACCTGGGGTGAGTGTTAAAATGTGCACTCATGGGCCCCACGCCCTCAGAGTCTGAGGAAAGACCTGGAGATCCATTTTTTAAGAAGATCCCCAGGTGATTCTGAGAGCAGGACTCCTCTTTGAGAGACACTATACCGGTAGAAAATAAGCGAACTGTAGAAAAATAATAGCTTCTCAATTTAAACTGGGATAAGGGTATTTAACTGGACCTAGGAGGTTTTTGTATTTGACCCCTTCAATTGACTATCTTCAAATTGTTTTTTGGTAAAATATACATAACATAAAATTTGCCATTTTAACCATTTCAAATTGTTCAATTCAGTGACAGTAAGTACATCCACAGTAGTGTGCAGCCACAGGACTGGCTGGACAGAGTGCAGTGGACAGGGGTCCAGTGCACCCTCCTCGCCCCTGGCAGCCACTAACCTGCTTTCTGTCTCTGTGGGTTTGCCTTTTCTGGATATTTCATGTAAATGGAATCATACAGTATGTGTTTGTTTGTGTGTCTGGCTGCTTTCAGTTAGCATAATGTTTTCAAAGTTCATCTGTGTTGAACTATGCATTGGTCTTCCATTCCTTTCTGTGGTTGAATAGTATTGCATTTTATGGATATATCCCCTTTTGTTTTTCCATTCATTAGTTGGTGGACATTTGGGTTGATATCATCTGTTGGCTTTTGTGAATAATGCTGCATTCAAGCAGAAGTTTTGGTTTGAACGCCTGCTTCCAGTGTTTTTTTTGGGGATATAGCTAGGAGTGGAATTAGTGGGTTGTGTGATAATTCTATGTTTAACTTGTTGAGAGACCAGATCCCCGCCAAACTCTTTTCCACAGTGGAAGCACCAGCTGTGTCTAAGGGTTCCAATTTCTTCATATTTTCACCAACACTTATTTTTCACTTTAAAAAATATGGCCATCCTATGGGTATGAATTGGCATTTTACTGTGCTTTTGATTTGCATTTCCTTGATGACAAATGATATTAAGCATCCTTCCATGTACTTCTTGGCAATTATATGACTTTTGAGTGAAAAGTTATTCAGATGCTGGGGTGGTGTGGGGGCTGGGGTGGCTGGAGAGATGTTGGTCAAAGGATATAAAATTTCACTTAAGAGCAGTAAGTTCAAGAGATCTATTGTACAACGTAGTGATGATAGTTACCAGTTAATAACAATATATGCTAATCCTAAAAAATGGGGCCATAGACCCCAAAAAAAAAAATGCTAAGAGAGGCCTGCTGGGTGGCTCATGCCTGTAATCCCAGCACTTTGGGAGGGCAAGGTGGGAGGATCACTTGAGCCCAGGAGTTCAAGGCCAGCCTGGGCAACGTAATGAGACCCTGTCTTTTTTTAAAAAAAAAAAATGCTAAGACAGTAGATTTAAATGTTCTTACCACAAAAACTAAGCTATGTAAGGTAATGCATTTGTTAATTAGCTTGATTTAGCCATGCCACAATGTATATATATTTCAAAACATTATGTTGTACACAATAAACATATACAGCTTATTTTGTCAATTATAAAAATAATAAGGGAAATAAATAATTTTTGAAAAGTTGTTCATTTGGGTGGTATTTTCCTCCACAGGCATGAGTTTCATGTGCTGTGACTGAGACTGTGGGTGCTGGGGGCAGACAGCCCAGGGCTCTAGTCCAGATTCTCTGGCAGGGATTTGGGCAAATCGGACCTCTCTGTGCTGCCTGCCCTGCTGTAAAATGGAGACGAGAACAGTGCCTTCACCATCGGGCTTTGTGGGACTCGAAGGGGACTTGTGACACTTCTGGGCACAGAGCAAGCACTCTGGAGTCATTGTTGCCACTGTTGTCACAAATAAGGAGATCTGCGATTATTTCCTTCCTCCTCTCATGTGGGTCTAGCAAGCTGCCTTAGCTTCGCTTCCTCTGCGGTGGAGGGCAGACTGTCTGCAGGGACACACATTGTTTGCTCATTGGTTGTTCGAGGCCCAGGCAGCCCTTAGTAGGTTGCTGGGGGGAGCAGGCAGGTCTTTGGTCCATTGTGTTTGTTGCTTGAATTTTCTTGCTTCTGATCCAACCTCCAACTTACTTCTTCTTCTTCTTTTTTTTTTTTTTTTGAGACGGAGTCTTGCTCTGTCACCAGGCTGGAGTGCAGTGGCACGATCTTGGCTCACTGCAACCTCCACCTCCTGGGTTCAAGCAATTCTCCTGCATCAGCCTCCCAAGTAGCTGGGACTACAGCATCCGCCACCATGCCCGGCTAATTTTTTTATATTTTCAGTAGAGACGGGGCTTCAGTGTGTTAGCCAGGATGGTCTCGATCTCCTGACCTTGTGATCCGCCCACCTCGGCCTCCCAAAGTGCTGAGATTATAGGCGTGAGCCACCGCGCCCAGCCTCCCACTTACTTTTGCAGGTAAGGGAGCACATGTATCACCAGTGCGGTGCCTGAGAAGGCTGGTGCCTGGGACAGTCCCCAGCTTTTCATACCTCTCCTCTTTGAGTCTCCCTGTGGGCCTCAGCCACTGGAACCAGGTTCCAGGTCTTTCTGTGGCAGCATCCCCATGTGGTCATGGTGCAGAGCTGATTGCAGGAGCTAGCCTCATGCCTCTCTGGCTTTAGCATCCGAGATATTATTTTCACCATCTGGCTCTTTTACATGCTGTTTAAACCTCCTGAAGTTGATGGGCCTGTGTTGAGATGCAGTGAGCAGAGTTTTCAAATTGGGAAGCAGTTTTTAATACTTAGAATTCTTGTTTGCCTTCAATTATGAAAATGTTTGTACAGAGCTGCTCAAGAATGATAATCTGGAAATTTCTTTTGCAAGCTCTCAGTGCACCTGTTCAGAGAGGCAGTATGGTGCTGTGCCCAGAGCAAGGGGTTTTGGCGGCAGATGGATCCAGGTTCAAATACTGGGTCCACCACTTGCTAGTTGTGGGACTTGAACAAGTTGCTTAATCTTTTGGAGCCTCGGGTTTTTCACCAATGACGTGAGAAGAATAATGGATCATAGCACCTGTGAGAGGGTGGCTGTTGGCCACATGAGCTTATAAAAATTGAGCATCGTGACTTTTAATTTGGTAAAATATACATAATATAAAATTTATCATTTGAATCACTTTTAAGAATACCATTCAGTGGCATTCATTGCACCATTTTTAAACATTTCCTTATTTCCTCTTTGGAAGAGTTTAGGCTCCCTCATCTTACTGGTCCCTGAAGGTTATCCCTGATGTCTCCTGCTTCCCTTCCCTACCTTCTTGCAGCAGGCTGGGCAGTTCAGTTCAGCAGAGCGCTAACCGCTTTCCTGAGTGGAAGTGCTCTAACCCAGGGGGAAGTGTAGGTACCCGTGAGGCTTGGCTATTAATAGAGGGTTTCTCAGGTTCATTAAGTGATTATGCGGAAGGCATTAACTAGCCTCTGCTTTTGAAGGGAGGAGGATTCTTCTGTTCGTACAGGTATTTTACTGTTTATTAACACTTCCCTGAGTAAGGGATAGGGAGAAAAGGATTCAGATTATTTTTTGCTGTTTTGTAGAAACTCTAGTATAGGAAGAAGAGGAATTTGAAACTGTTTAACCATCGTGTGTTAAAGTTATTTCAGTACTTCTTAATCTGTTCTTTGGAAAGGTGCTGTAATAAATGCACTGCTTCGAGGTATTCTGACATTTCTATTTCCTCCTTCCCTCCTTCTTAAGTGTCATAATTTCCAAGATCTGCCTTATTCTGTACTATCTTTATGGGACGGTGAACTTTGGCGGGGGCAGGGGACTTTAATACATTCACAGGGTCAGTGATTTGTGTGCAGTCTTTTTAAAGAACAGTATAGAAATCAGCATCTTTGTATTGAACTCCTAATCTGGTGACTTATTAAATGTTCTTACAAAACACAAATAACATTATTGTTCCAGACCCCAAATTACTATTCTTTCTATGATTTGAGTGTTGGAACATCTTTTTAAATTATTATTTTTTTAATTTTTTAAATAATTTTTTTTTTTTTTAGAAATGGGGTCTTGCTATGTTGCCCAGGCTGGTCTCAAACCACAGGCTTCAAGCAATCCTCCTGCTTGGGCCTGCCAGAGTGATGAGATTATAGTCATGAGCCACCACGCCCAGCTGGAATATCTTTAATTAATGCAGGCTTAAAAAACCCAGCCTTCCTAATGAAATAATGGATGGAGGCAGTGATCATCAGTGACTGCTTAGTCATTACGTAAAGAGGATGATAAGGAGCCTTGTAATGGATGAAAAGGGCTGTCAACTCTTAAGCCCTTGATAAATTTTAGTATCACTCAGAATAGAACAGCCAGAAACCAGGCACTTCCTGCTGTGATACGGTGGAAATACAGAGGACCACCTAGGGAGTATTCTCGCCAAAAACACTGGTTCTGAATCTGATGAAGCCTCTTGATCTAACTACCAGTTTGTAAGAAATTTGAGGGAAGAACATGTTAAATGACACCATGAGAATATAGTCAGCCAAATATAGAACGTGGACTGTCTACAGGGACAAATGACCTTTCTTTAACAAGTAAACAGTGAGAGCTTTAAAAAGGGGGAAAAAAGAGGAGAAAATTATTATAAAGTAAAAGAGACCTAAGAGACACATGAACCAAAAACATTGTATGTACCTTGTTTGGATTCTGGTTTGAAAAAAGCGATTATACTGTTATACAAAAATATTTTGAGGCCACCAAGGAAAACCAAGTTTGAAATGCATAATTAGATGATATTAGGAATTATTTTTAATTTTGTTGGGTGTGATAATTATATTGTGGTTATGATTTTTTAAAGTCCTTATCAGAGATGCTGAAGTATTTGTAGAAATTAACGATGTCTGGGATTTGCTGTATTTGTGTTTTAAAAAAATGTTTATGGGGTCGAAGCTGAGTAATGGGTTTCAGTCTTTCAACTTTTGTGTATGTCTGAAAATGTTATAATAAAAAGTTTATTTATTTAATTAATGTTTTTGGGACAGAGTCTCCCTCGGCTCACTGCAACCTCCACCTCCCAGGTTCAAACTATTCTCCTGCCTCAGCCTCCCGAGTAGCTGTGATTACAGGCACACACCACTACGCCGGCTAATTTTTGTGTTTTTAGTAGACACAGGGTTTCGCCATGTTGGCTAGACTGGTCTCGAACTCCTGTCCTCAGGTGATCCACCCACCTCAGCTTCCCAAAGTGCTGGGATTACAGGCGTGAGCCACTGTGCCTGGCCTATAGTAAAAAGTTTAAAATGCCAAAATTGGGTTGTTTGGCATCATTTAAACAATTTATTGTAATAGCAAAAACAGGCATAGAACTCTACATGGAAGAGAATGCAGTTTTAGAAAATTGCCTTCTGGCTTATCTATAGATTTGATCTGGTTAGTTTCTTGTCAAATTAGTATTTACATTAACTTCCTGTCATTCCCTGTCATGGAGTCCCACAGAGCCCTCAAATAAACCAAGATAAGTCATAATTATAGACACTTACAGAGTTAATGCTATGGATAATTGCTAATCAGTAGGCCCTTCCTACCAATAAGCAGGCAGAACAGGGGGTTTGAGAAAGATTACCAATGAATGGAAATAAGGTAAGAATGAGACTGAGTAATGTGTGTGCTTGACTGAATTAGATTACAGAAGTATATGTAACCAGAACTCAATTTGGTACGTGTCTTAGTTCGTTTGGGCTGCTGTAACAAAATACTTTGGACTGGGTCACTTATAGACAATAGAAATTTATCACTCACAGTTCTGGAGGCTGAGAAGTCCAAGATCAAGATCATAGTAGGCTCGGTTTCTGGTGAGGGCTTGTTCTTCATAGCCAGCGCCTTCTGTGTGTCCTCACATGGCAGAAGGGGCAGACAAGCTCTCTTGGGCCTTTTTTAGAAGGACACTAATCCTGTTCATGAGGGTGGGGCCCTCATGACCTAGTCACCTCCCAAAGGCCCTACCTCTTAATACCATCACCTTCGGATTAGGTTTCAACGTACAAATTTTAGGGGGACACAGATATTCAGACTATAGCAGTGTGATTGCTAAAGGTGGCCCCTCCTGACTGCTACAGAACACCCTTAAATGAATGTGTCCCTGGAGGGCTTGGAAGTCAAACTCCCACCACCTTCCTTGATGGTATCATTTGACCCCAATGATCATCTTTCTGCAGATAATCACCAATCTCGCTCATTGGCCCAGATTTCTCTCTCAAACCCTAGAGTCACATTTCCATCCACCCCGAGTTGGCTCCTCACCTTCCATGTGAGCCTCAAACGACAGGCTGCCCTTGGTGACCCCGCACCATTCGTAGGAGCCATTTCCACATCTGTTAATCTCCTTCCTGCTTCAGGCCACTGCACTCGCCACCCCCTCTGCCTGGAGCAGCCTTCCTGTCTCTCTCTCTTCGTTCCTCATCCTCTCCTGACCTTCCTTGCTGTCCATCACAGCATCTTGCTTATTTCCTTACCAGTCTTCTCTGTTCATCGTTATTGTTTGTCTGTCTCCTCTTCTCAGCCATAAAGTTGTGAGCAGGAGACCTTTCCATCTTGGCTAACACCTTATACCCTGAACTTAGCTCACATGACCGGTAGGTGTTTGTTGGACTTATGAATGAATGAATGAATGGATGTGTTAGTCTTTGGGGTGGACATGGGAGGCACACTGATGAGACACAGCCTCTTCCTTCAAGTAGCTCATGATTTGGGGTGGGGTGGGGGGGCAAGTGAGTAATGAGTAAGCCAAGAATACAACCTAAGTGTCACGAGAGAAGCACATGCAGGGTTCTGCGGAAGATAGAAAAGGGGATTCTGAGGTGTGACAGGAGTTACGGGAAGGAGGGGGGCCGGTATCAGTAAAGGGAGCAATCTTTGCAAAAGCATGGTGGTCAGAGAGCACGTCGAATAGCTGGGGCATGGGCTGGTTGTAGGGGAGGGTAATACTAATGGCACAGGTGGGAACAGGGAGCTGAAGATTCTTGTATCTCAGCTGAGGGCTTTGGATTTCTGAAGGCTTTTAAGAGCCACTGGAGGATTTTGAGAATGGGGTGACATAGTTGGATTGTTTCTTTTCTTTTAGATGAACTTCATATATACAGAATGGATTGATTAGCTCTGCATGTTAGAAAACTCCAGATAGATTGGAGGGGCTAGGGGAGGCTGCAGAACTTAGGGTGGGTTATGGCTCGTAGAGAGAGAGACCACAGCCCTGACTGATTACCATGACCAGGAACACACACCTCTGATCAGGGCCAGGGCATTTACAGGGCTTCTCAGCACACCTTCCCTTGGCCCACAGCGCCAGGGTTTGGGGTGTGTGTGTGGGGGGCTCACACATCTCTAGTGACACTGTTTGGACAAGGTGGGAACTTGTCATGCTGGAAGTGCTGCCACCCTTTGCATATGGGGCTTAAGACACCACCCAAGAAACACTATAGAAGCCATTTGAAAGGATGTTTGTAGATGCTGTGGCCTCTCCTGGTTCCTGAACCGAACTTAGAGTGAGCGAGGAAGCAGGCAGCATCCATGGTCTCAGGACACCTCTGCCTCCTGTGCTTCCATGTCCTGGAAAGCCTGTCTCTCACAGAAGTTGTGCAAGGCAGGGCTCTGAGCGGGTCATTGTAAGGCCTAAATTAATTGGTGGTGGTGGGGAGGACGGTGTGTGAGGGTCCACAGCGCTGGCAGGACCTGGCTATAGGCATGAGCTATTAAGTGGCATATGGGGGAGGGTCAGGGTTTTTTTAAGAGCCTGTTGGATACTCAAGTGGAACTGCCTAGTGGACAGTTGCAACTGTGATTTAGAATCACCTCTGACTTTTTGTTCTGTCTTCCCCGTCCCTTCCATTGGCTGCTGAATTTTATCATCTTTTTTACCTTAGTGCAGTCTCTCTGACTTGGAACTTCTTTTCTGTTCCCTTCACTGTCCTGATCACACTCCTTGCCCCATCGACCGTGCATATCTGTGTGTATCATGGAGCACTATTTTATGCTTCTTTCCGCTCTGCCAGATTGATTTTTCTGCAGGATAACTTTGGTCAAAAAGCCGCTCTGCTCAGAATATCCTATTCCTTCCTATTGTCTGCCAAGATTCTCACACTCTTGGGCCAACTTTTCCAGTATTATTCTCTCCAACCAAATCCAGCCACTGCAGACACATCCCACTTTGTCCAGACATAGTGCCTTTGTCCTTGCTGCTGCCTCCAGCCGGCGTGACCCCTCTCTCTCTTAAGCCTCCTGATCCCTTGATATAGAATAAAAGCTTAATTTAGAGCCGAATTAAGGCATTGAGCCTGCCACATAAGCTGTTTACTGTTTGTTGGAATTAATACCCCCCAGGGAGGCAGTGGTGTCTCCTGGCTGCTTGGGCATCGGTGTGGATGTTCGTTGCTGCTGGCTCCTGCCGTTGGGAGGGAAGGTGCCTGCTCATGCTTAGTCATGGGACGTCGTGTGCCACTCCTGCTCTGAGTGTAATAGGAGACAGAAGAATCTGGAAGCTCATGGTGTCCTTTTCCCTGTTGTTACAAGACTGTGTTTTAAATTAAATTATTTTAGAAACAGATGGCTGACAGAGAAATTTTTTTGCCTTTGTTCTTAGTGAATTGAGTTATTTAGTTTAGTTTGTTTTGGTTACTCAAAGTGCTGACAATCTTGCTTTCTAGGTTGGTGAAAGAGGATTGCATTTTATTTAGGAAAGAATAAAGCAAAACAAAGCAAAACAGAACATCTTCTAATAAATCCTCTGGACCTTGCCTTCAACTAAACCAACATTTTAATATCCTTAGCTCCTCACATGAGAAAATCATGCACAGAGGTAGAGTCCGTAAACCCCAACATGAAGCCTAAACTGATGTTTTAGCTAGAATAGTTGAATTTTTTAAAAACCTTGCAGTATTAGTATTTCAGTATTGTTTGGTTGCAGTCATTGTTTTCTGAAGTTCCACATGAGTTCTCTTTATGTTTGGGTGAGGTCACTAATTGTTATCCGTGTTCCATCTTTAGAGGAGGAAATGGAAGGGATGACTAATTACGAGGGATTTCTCCAGGGGAACTGAGCAAGTTGGAGATAGAACAGCAACCAGTTCTGTTCTCTGTGGAATGTTCTGGAGACTTTGGCCCCATTATCCCTCTCTGGATGGGATTGTATTTTGCCAGTGCTGAAGAACTGTGCTTTTTATGAGCTGGTGTTTTTCCAGCTAAAACTGAAGCTGCCCACTACCGATATCATGGCCATTTATCATTTGGGGGCTCCCTTTCTGGGGGAACCCCTTATGGTTTGAGGGTTAGAGAAAACCTCATAGCATATACATAGGGTCTTATTTTCCTTCCACTTGGGAAGTCAGATGTCAACACCCATTTTTCAGGTAGTAATTTTCAGGGACAGTGTATCTTGTTAGAGGATGAAGGAACTGAGACCCAGGAATGTGAAATGGCTCCTCCAGGTGGGCCAGGATGTGGCCCGAGGCCTGCAAGCTCTCATCTCTGGCACTCTCTATTATTACACCATGGTGCCTCTTATTTGAGTCAGGAATCAAAGATGTGACCTATGGTAATTCAAACATTTTAATGTTATCTGTGACCTACTAAAAGTCAAGAAACAAAGGATGTCAAAGGAAGACTTCAAAATGAAGTTTAAGAATATTCGTGAACTTAGAACAGTGGGGATAAGCGCAGTCAGTTCCTTTCCATTCACTCCCAGGCTGATATTTTCTGTGTTACGAGACACAGAACTAAAACTAAAACATATCCAACTACAGCCTAAAACACTGATTTGGGAATAGCAGTTTTTCCTCCCATGGACATGGGAAACCTGCCTTCTAGTTTCAGGCAGAGCATGGCCATCCTGTCTCATTTCTGTGGATGACGCCCTCTCCCCTGCTCCTCCAGGTCTTTCACAAATTCTCTGCTCTCCTGGTGAGCTCCGCCCCATCCCTCAACCACTCCCTATTTTCAGTGGATGTCCTGGACTTGTTTTTTGTTTGCTTGCTTGTTTGTTTTTAATAGGAAATACTATATCCAGAGAAGCCCTCTAACCAGAATTCCCACAAATCCTCACAAATAAATCTGTAAAGTTTCCTGGTCTGTGAACTCACTCTCAGTCTGCCCTCCATGGTAGTAATTTTCAGGGACCCTGTGTCTTGTGGAGGATCAAAGGCCACTTCCTCTCTGGGTTCCATTCCTTCCTTCCTTCTCAGCCCTGTGGGCTTCTCACTGGTCCTTTCGTCTTTGGTATCGTCATCTCTTTTGCATTACTCTGTCAGCAGTGTTGTCACCCTTTTGATATCATTTGAGTCACCCTTTGGTTCCAATTATAGGTTCCAAAACAACAGTAAGAACGACAACAACAACAAAAACCCATACACTGCTTCCTGATGACAACCCGAGTTACTTTCATTTTTATTTTGCAAGAATTGTATTTTATTTATTTTACTATTATTATTTTTGAGACAGTCTTACTCTGTCGCCCAGGCTAGAGTACAGTGGCAAAATCTCAGCTCACTGCAGCCTCCCCTTCCTGGGTTCAAGTGATTCTCCTGCCTCAGCCTCCCAAATAGCTGAGATTACAGGCACGTGCCACCATGCCTGGCTAATTTTTGTATTTTCATTAGAGATGGGGTTTTGCCATGTTGGCCAGGCTGGTCTTGAACTCCTGACCTCAGGTGATCCGCCTGCCCTGGCCTCCCAAAGTGCTGGGATTACAGGTGTGAGCCACCACGCCTGGCCTATTTTGCAAGAATTTTAGACATAAAGTTGGAAAATGAATGCACAGGGTTCCCATATACCCTTCATTCAGCTTCCCCTAATAATAACATCTTACATGATCGTAGTGGAGTTACCACAGTTAGGAAGTTTGCATTTGTTCAATGCCACGAATGAAACTACAGGCTTCACAGGGCTTCACCAGTTCTACCACTTCTGTTCTGGAGTCCAGTCCAGACTTGCACATCACATTTAGTTGTCACGGCTCCTCAGTCTGCTCAGTTCCTCAGTCTTTTCTTGCCTTTTATGACCTTGGCATTTTTGAAAATCAGATCTTTTGTAGAACATCCCTGGTCCTGGGTTTATCTGATGCTTCCTCATGATTAGAGGAAACATTTTGCATTAGCTGCTTCGCCTTTTTAGAAACTTGCATCTTTAACCAACTCCTCGGTGATTCTTCTCTCTCGTCTCAGAACCAAGCAGCTTCCCCAGACCCTCCAGGTCCCACCTCCCTTCCCTATCTCATGCAGTGAAGCTGCTTGTGAAGTTGATTGCGTGGAGCTCGCGTTTCCTCATCTGCCCTTCACTAGTCAGCCTGGCTTCTGCCACCACGAGCAACGTGCACGCCAGGAGGGCCTCTCCAGCCTGCACGTGCTTGATCTCTCGGGGTCATTCAGCACAGCGACTCTTCCCCAGTACCAACCGATTTTCTGTTTTCTTGTCACCTCCTGTTCCTGGTTTTCCTCTGTCTCCCTGGCTTCTCTTCTTCACGTTTGCAGGTTTATCTCAGGCTTGGATATTCATCTGTATGCTTGATATCACCATGTGAATTTCCCTAAAATAAATCCCAGGCTAGTGCTTCTCAAACTTGAATGGGTGCGTGAATTACCTGGGGGTCATGGTAAAAGCAGTTTCTGATTCCGCAGGGTCTTGAGTGGGCTTGAGATGCTGCATTTCCAAAACACTCCCGGCTGATGCTGAAGGTCCGCCGACTACACTCTGAGGAGCAAAGTGCTAAATATACCACTCTGAGCCGCTGTCGTCTTAAGTTCAACTCTAGTGACCACATAACTGATCTCTCTACATCTCCTCCTGCCCCCATTAGCCTGTTCTGCGCACAGCAGCAAGAGGGATTTTTGAAAACCATTTTTCAGATCGTGTCATTCCCATGCTTTTAAATAGCTTCTTCACTGGCTTCCCACTGCATTTGCCGAGTGTCCTCAGCATTGTGCCTTCCAAGCTTTGCATGGTATGGTCTCCTGCCTTTCTCTGACTCTACCTTGGAGTTTAAGAACTTTTTTTTTCTGTTCCTCTCCAGACATGCTGGTCTCCTCTGTGTTCTCCAGTCGGCTGCGTTCCCAGTACTGCCCCTCTGCCTCCCACTCCGGGACCGTGGGCAGATCCCACATCTTTTGCCCACATAGTACCTCAGAATGTGCCACTCTGCAAACTGTTGTTTTCCAGTTAAGACAAAATAAAGAACTTACATGAGAGTGTGAATTGACTGTTCATATAGCATGCTGTCTAGTTTTTATAATTTTAATTTTTAATTTGAGCATGGCCTAGTCTCTGAAAAGGCAGTATGTTGATTTCCATACTGGTTCAAGAACCTTGTCTCATTGCAGACCCATAACAAAAAGCTTGTGGATCACACCGTGAGTAACAGTGGGTTAGGACACTCTTGTCTGCCTTCACGTCTCCTGCACACACACACACCCCTCACGCCTCCCCCACCCACACACCTCCAGGAACACGTGGTCTTAAATGTGAAAAAAAAACCCTTAAAACTGTTAGAAGACAAGATAGAAGAGTAACATAATGTCTTCTAGTGACGGAAATGATTTCTTAAACCTTCCATCTTAAAATATATACAGGTGAATCTCAAACAACAACAAAAGACTGATAAATTTGACCATATTAAAACTGAGACCTTTTTTTTTTTTTTTTTGAGACAGGACTTTTGCTCTGTCACCCAGTCTGGAGTGCAGTGGTGCAATCTCGGCTCACTGCAACCTCTGCCTCCTGGGTTCAAGAGTTTCTCCTGCCTCAGCCTCCCGAGTAGCTGGATTACAGGCACCCGCCACCATGCCTGGCTAGTTTTTGTATTTTTAATAGAGATGTGTTTTTGCCATGTTGGCCGGGCTAGTCTTGAACTCCTGATCTCAGGTGATCCACCCACCTCAGCCTCCCAAAGTGCTGGGATTACAGGCGTGAGCCACCGCGCCCAGTCAAAATTGAGACCTTTTGTTCATCAAAGACGCCAGTAAAAAAACCCAAACAACAAACTATGAACTGGAGAAGTTATAACTGACCTAAGATACGAGGATCCGAAACACAGGTGTACCCCTGCCCCATTTTATTGCACTTTGCAGATACTGCGCTTTTTACAGACGGCAGGCTCGTGGCAGCCCTCTTCAGGTAAGTCTATCGACACTTTATGTCTTTGTCACAATTTGGTAATTCTCACATTTATGATGTTTTCATTATTATATCTGTTATGGTGATCTGTGATCAGTCATCTTTGATGTCACTATTGTAATTTGTCCTGAGGGGCCGCAAACTCTGCCCATATACGAAGGCAAACTTAATAAATGTGTGTCTCCTAACTGCTCCACTCACTAGTCGTTCTCATGTCTCTCTCCCTCTCCTGAGGGCTCCCTGTCTCCTGAGACACAGAATTTTCAAAGTAGTCCAGTTTATAACCCTGCAATGGTCTCTAAGTGCTCAAGTGAAAGGAAGAGTTACTTGTCTCTCCCTTTCAGTGAAAAGCTAGAAATGATAAAGTGAGGAAGACACGTCAAAAGCCAAGGGAGCCTAAAAGGTGACCTCTTTTTTTTTTTTTTAAATTATACTTTAAGTTCTAGGGTACATGTGCATAACGTGCAGGTTTGTTACATTAGTATACTTGTGCCATGTTGGTGTGCTGCACCCATCAACTTGTCAGCACCCATCAGCTCGTCATTTACATCAGGTATAACTCCCAATGCAATCCCTCCTCCCTCCCCCCTCCCCATGATAGGCCCTGATGTGTGATGTTCCCCTTCCCGACTCCAAGTGATCTCATTGTTCAGTTCCCACCTATGAGTGAGAACATGCAGTGTTTGGTTTTCTGTTCTTGCGATAGTTTGCTGAGAATGATGGTTTCCAGCTGCATCCACGTCCCTACAAAGTGGTGGGATTGTAAACTAGTTCAACCATTATGGAAAACAGTATGGCGACTCCTCAAGGATCTAGAACTAGAAGTACCATATGACCCAGCCATCCGATTACTGGGTATATACCCAAAGGATTATAAATCATGCTGCTATAAAGACACATGCACACGTATGTTTATTGCGGCACTATTCACAATTGCAAAGACTTGGAATCAACCCAAATGTCCATCAGTGACAGACTGGATTAAGAAAATGTGGCACATATACACCCTGGAATACTATGCAGCCATAAAAAAGGATGAAAGCTGACCTCTTGCAACAAATAGATTGCCAAGTTGTGAATGCAAAGGAAAAGTTCTTGAAGGAAATTAAAAGTAGTACCACAACAAACACATGAATAATAAGAAAGCAAAACAGCCTTGTTGCTGATATGGAGAGAGCTTGAATGGTCTGGATAGATTAAATCAGCTGCAACACTCCTGTAAGCCAAAGCCTCATCCAGAGCAAGGCGTTAACTCTGATCCTCTAAAGGCTGAGAAAGGTAAGGAAGCTGCAGAAGAAAAGTTTGAAGCTAGCAGAGGTTGGTTCATGAGATTTAAGGAAAGAAGCTGTCTCCATACATAGAAGTACAAGATATAACAGCAAATTATCCAGAGGATTTAGGTGAGTTCATTGGTGAAGGCAGTTAGACTAAACAACAGATTTTCAGTGTAGATGAAGCAGCCTTCTAGCGGGAGAAGATGCCATCCAGGACTTTCACAGCTAGAGAAGTCAATGCTCGGCTTCAGAGCTCCAAAGGACAACTGACTCTCTTGTTAGGGGCCAATGAAGCTGAAGCCAGTGCTCACTGACCCTTCTGAAAAACATGGGGTCCTTAAGAATTATGCTGAGTCGGCTCTACTGGCACTCTGTAAGTGAAACAACACAGCCCAGATGACAGCACATCTGTATAAAGCATGATTTACTGACTAACTTAAGGCCACTGTTGAGACCTACTGCTCAGAACAAAAGATTCCTTTCAAACTATTACTGCTCATTGACAGTGGACCTAGTCACCCAAGAACTCTTACGAGATGGACAAGGAGATTAAAGTTGCCTTCATGCCTGTTAACACACATCCATTCTGCAACTCATGGATCAAGAGTAATTTTGACTTTCAAGTCTTACTATATAGGAAATACATTTCATAGCTGGGTGCGGTGGCTCACTTTGGGAGGCCGAGGCAGGAGGACTGCTTGAGGCCAGGAATTTGAGACTAGCCTGGGCAATATAGTGAGACCTTATCTCTACAGAAGAAAGATAAAATTAATTAGCTGGGCATAGTGGCACAAGCCTATGGTCCCAGCTGTTTGGGAGGCTGAGCTGTGGGGGATTGCCTGAGCCCAGGAGTTCAAGAGTGCAGTGAGCTATGATTGTACCTCTGTACTCCAGCTGGTAAGGGTAATACTTTTCTTAAACTGGGTGATGGGTACTCAGGTGTTATCTGTGTTATTTACATAACTTATATATGTATATATATTTATAAATAGTATTATCTACTTAATATTTGATGATAAAACCAGTACCAGTTGGAGAAGTAACTTGATAGAAGATATTAGTATACATTTTGTGTTGGAGAAACAAGGGGAAGACACTTTTTTCTAAACCAGGAAGATAAATGGAATGTGGGGAAGGAGAAAGGATGGTTTTTGTAACAGCACTAAAAATCTGCCTAGGACAACCTGAGAACTAGAAGAAGAATAAGAAGTTGGCCAGGTGCGGTGGCTCATGCCTGTAATCCCAGCACTTTGGGGGAAGGAGACAGACGGATCACTTGAGGTTGGGAGTTTGAGGCCAGTCTGGCCAACATGGCGAAACTCCATCTCTACTAAAAATATAAAAAGTAGCTGAGCATGTTGGTGGGTACCTGGAATCCCAGCTACTCTGGAGACTGAGGCGCAAATCGCTTGAACCCAAGAGGCAGAGGTTGCAGTGAGCCGATTGCACCACTGCACTCCAGCTTGGGTGACACAACAAAACCTGTCTCAACAAAAAAGAAAAAAGAAAAAAGTTGCTGGAGATTCGTGAAGTTGGGGAGTGGTTAAATAATCAACTGCTTTTGTTTGTAAACTCTTGGAAATACTGGGGCCAGGAGCCCTTGTTTTGTAGCAGATTTCATATCCACAGAGAGTTGAGATGACTCATCATGTTTTAGAAACTCCACAATTTAGCAAGGAAGCAAAAATAATGTTTCTGTCTGGATGAAAGCTCTTTAGCGACGCTTGACACTGCTGTCCCTTGGGCCTCCCAGGCCAGTTCTCAGAGGAGGAGGTGTTTTCCCAGCGTCTGTGCCTGCAGCTGTGAGCTGTCCCCAGGTGGACTGTGGGGCCTCAGAGTCCACAACATGTGCCTGCCCGTAAGTTTTAGTAACAGAATTTAGCAAGTGCTTTCAACTCAATTGTAGTCTAAGATAGTTTAGTCTTTTTTTTTTTTTTTTTTTTGACAGGGTCTGGCTCTGTTGCCCAGGCTGGAGACAGTGGCACGATCTCAGCTCACTGCAACCTCCACCTCCTGGGCTCAAGCGATCCTCCCACCTCAGCCTCTCAAGTAGCTGGAATCACACACAGGTGGTTGCCACCATGCTCGGCTAATTTTTGATTTTTTGTAGAGTCGGGGTTTCGCTATGTTGCCCAGGCTGGTGAACTCCAGGGCTCAAGCCATTCACTTGCCTCCTGCCCTGGCCTACCAAAGTGCTTGGATTATAGGGGTGAGCCACTAGTACCTGGCCATTTAGCATGTTTTTTAACTAAATTTCCTCACCAACAACTTTAATTCAGTGGCTTGATTTGACAAAACACAGTGTGGTATGAAGAGCCTTCAGCCCCTGCAAAGGCAGGAACCTGCCTGTTTCTGTGCTGACCCTGTGGGTTGCTATTTTGAGCCTTATTTGCACCATGAAGGATTGGCCTAGGTCCTAAAGGATCTATTAAGCTTGAAAAGTACGTGATTCCATGATTGACTACTATGGTTCAGGAAGATTTCCAGGTAGAAAAACATGACTTAAAAAAAAATGTCAGGCTACCACTTCGTCTTACTTGTGAACGTCTGAGACAGACAAGTTTTGGAGACAGCTGGGCCTCTTCCTCACTACTGTGTAATCATGGAGTCGGTGTGGCCTGGCGGTGAGAGCTCAGGACAGTTTCCCACTGTGATGTCCAGCATGGCCGGAACCTGGCCAGGGCGAGGTGCAGGTGCCTGGTAGGCTCCCTGTGAACAAGGGTTTGCTGCCTAGATGGAGAAAAGGCCTCAGTACTGGCTACTTGGACTGGGTGGCAGACCCGGGTCAGCCGGGAGCAGTGCAGGAGTCCAGGGTCCGGCGTCATTCAGGTGGGCGTCACAGTCTGAGAAGCACCCGTCTCACCCCAACCCCTTTCCTTTCTCTGTCATCCAAGAGAGAACCTTTCCCTCTTTTGTGAGCCTACTCTTCAGAGCTTGAAAATTGATCTCCAGGGCTTGAAATTAGAGTCCCTGAGGCCTTTTATGCTGTGAGAGGACTCGCCTGGGTTTCCTAGCCTCCTCCTGAGTTAACTGCAGAAGTGATTCCCTTTGGCATTGCAGCTGCTTTGTCCCTCCTAGGGCTTGGCAGAGAGAAAGAAAGAAAAAAAAAAGCATCCCGGCTTGGCACGCCTTCCGTTTCTTAATACGAAGTTTTTGTTGCCATCATGTTCTAGTCAGGAGGATTTTTTTGTCCCTTTGGTCACTTTGCCCTCCCCGTTTCCTGTCCTTAGAAGGCAGAGTTGATTGAATTCTAGCTTGCATCAGATACTCAGGTTCATAAATTAGCCACTAAACGTTGCTCTTCCTGGTTATTTTATCTCTTGCAGTCTTCCGGTTCACTTCCAAATGCATTTGTGATTTGTTTTAAAAGGGAACTTGCTCCTTGTTCAGATCTAATATTTCAAAACAAATTATATCATAGCAGTTTTAAAACAGACACATAAAATGATTTATCCTTAGGAAAACGTTCAGATTTATATGATACACAATTTGACAGAACCGTTATTTTATTTCTTCTTATATTTATAACTTGTAAGCCTTTATTGTAGAAAAGAACATCAAAAAAAAAAAAAAAAAAGAACAGCTGCTATTTTACTGTGGTCATCATAAGTATTGTGTTTTCTTTTACCTGTGCTTGGGACGTGACAGGTAAGTAACACAATCACTTAGGCAAGGAATCCTACAGCCAGGTTGTATGGAAGACAACAAATGCTGTATAATATTGCTATGAAACAACTTAAAATACTGATTTAAAAAATCCTTCTTGTATTATTTATTCATTTAAAAAATGCATATGATATAGAAAGGAATATGACCCTTTAAGCATTTTATATATGGTTTAAGTTGGTGACTTTCAGATGCTAGGAGAACCAGCTAGAAATACTTTATCTATGGCACTAAATATTATTTACAAATTTTGGTATATAGAAACAAAAATCTATTCACAGAATTTTGTCTTAACTTTTGATCTCCATCTCTGCTAGTGAGTCAACAATACCTCTGGCTGTCCCTCTTATAGCTTCTATGCGTAACTTTTAATTCCATATAATATGTCTTCTGTAAACTCACAAATTACGTAGGAGTATTTTTGTTCATTTATACCATCACTGTTTGTTTAGATTTAACCATATATTTATCTTTTTTTTTTTCCTTTTTGAGATGGAGTCTTGCTTTGTTGCCCAGGCTGGAGTGCAATGGCATGATCTCAGCTCACTGCAGTCTCCACCTCCCGGGTTCATGCGATTCTTCTGCCTCAGCCTCTCGAGTAGCTGGGACTACAGGTGTGTGTCACCACACCCAGCTAATTTTTCATTTTTAGTGGAGATGGGATTTCACTGTGTTGGCTAGGCTGGTCTCGAACTCCTGACCTTAGGTGATCCACCTGCCTTGGCCTCCCAAAATGCTGGGATTATAGGTGTCAGCCACCACGTCTGGCCATATGTTTATCATTTATTCTCTATTCTCAGATCTTCCTGCTGAGATAATAACGCTTCTTTTTGAAGGATATCCTTATTTAGGAGCTCCTTTACTGAGGGTCTTCTGTTAGTATAACCACTGTTAAGCTGAAAATGTCTTGATAGAGAGTTTTCCTGGTTATTCACCTCTGAGATGTCAGAGAGTTTCTCTCAGCACTTGAGGATTTTGTTTCGTTGTCATCTGGCTTCTAATTCTGTCAGGCAGTTATTTTTTGCTTGTTTGGTTGCTGTTTCCTTTTTCTCTGACTGGTTTTACAATTTGTCTGTGGTCTGTGGTATCATCACATGTATAGGTTTGGATTTTTTTTTTTTTAATTCACCCACCTTGGGATTTTTTGGTCTTTGTGAATTGAATGGTTCGTGTCTCTTATAAATTTTGGCAAATTCTTAGCACTATGTCTTTGAATATTGTATCTACCCTATTCCCTTTTATTTTTTTCCTAAAACTTTGATCAAATGTATGTTGGACTGTCTTATTCTGTCTTCTATGTCTCTTAGCTTCTTTTATTAATATTTCACTTTTCTTTATTTTCCTGTGCCCTTTTCTGAGTAATTTCTTCAGACCTATCCCCCAGTTCACTAAATCTTGCTTCAGCTCTGTCTAAATTGCTGTTTTATGAGTATATTGAGTTTAAAATTTATTAATTATAAAATTTTTATTTCTAAATGTTTTAAAAATATTTCTGGCCAACTTGTATAGTGTCTTGCTCGTTACTCATGTTTTTGGTCTTTATTATTTTAAATGAATTAAATATAACTTTAAAAAATGGGTCTCATAATTCTGATACCCAAAGTCTTTATAGATCTGATTCAATCTAGTTGGCCTTTTTAAAAAATACTTTTTTCATGGGATTTCTCTTGACTTTTGTTCATGGTACTTTGGTTTCCTATGTATTTTATGATTTTTAATTCTGTGCTCTGCAACTGTAGCTGCAGGAAGACTTTGAAACCCGGCTGTGAGTGTGTTCTTCTGGGTGTGATTTATGTTACTTTCTGACAGGTGCTGGAGACCTGGCCCACTTTAAATTATGACTGTAAGCACACAGTTGTTAGGACCATACAAGTAGTATAGGTTCCACACTCGGGACGATGTTTCACACAATAGTTATACAAAGTCAGAGTTGAGACATATACTTTTCTTTTCCCTTGTTTGGCTTAAACAGCAAAAATGTATTTTCTCGCTGTTCTGGAGGCTAGAAGTCCAAGTTCAAGGTGTGGCTTCCTTCTGAAGCCTGTGAGGGAGAATCTGCTGCAGGGCTCTCCCCTAGCTGCTGGTGATTTGCTGTCAATCTTTAATATTCCTTGCCTTGTAGGTGCATTGTTGTGATCTCTGCCTTCATCGTCACATGGTGTTCTCCTTCTGTGTATGTCTGTGTCCAGTTCCTGCCCGTTTTTTTTTTTTTTTTTTTTTTTAAGATGGAGTCTCACTCTGTCTCCCAGGCTTGAGTGCAGTGGCATGATCTTGGTTCTGAACCCTCTGCCTCTTGGGTTCAAGCGATTCTCCTGCCTCAGCCTCCTGAGTAGCTGGGATGACAGGTGTGTGCCACCACACCTGGCTAACTTTTGTATTTTTAGTGGAGATGGGGTTTTGCCATGTTGGTCAGGCTGGACTCGAACTCCTGACCTCGTGATCTGTCCTCCTTGGCCTCCCAAAGTACTGTGATTACAGGTGTGAGCCACCGCGCCTGGCCCACATTTCTGCCTTTTATACAGTCACCAGTATATTAGATGAGGGCCCACCCAACTTCAGTATGACCGCATCTCAGCCAATTACATCTCCACTGACCCTGTTTCCCAGTATGGTCATATTGTGAGATCCCGGGATTTCAACATAGGAATATTGGGAGCACATAATACATAAGTCATAGCAGTGTCTTAACCTGGGTTTTCCCCCACAAAGCAAAGTCTGAGACATGGGTTTGTGTGCATATTTTATTCTAGGACATGATCCTGAGGAACAGAAGTGAGAGACTGAGGAGAGTTCAACAGGGAAAAGGGAAAGTCAGTCCAAGGTGTTCTCAAGTCAGACACTATTGGAAGCTGATACTATTTTTGCTGTCTTCTGAAAAGTAGATATTTTTCTTCCTAACTCACTCTTTCTCCGAGATTATGATACTTCCTGGGTCACCAGTTTTGGAAAATGGTCTTCAATTGGGTTCTTTCCTTGTCTAGGGTAACACTTGTCTCTCAGTCCCCTTGTGGCCTGAACAGCTGGCCAGCTGGTCCAGTACCTGCCTTGGGTCCTCAGTCACTGCCCTCGTGCAGCTCCTGTTTTATTCCTACATTCAGCACATTCCCCTTACTGTCTTGCAGGCCATCCAGTCACTTAGAAGATGGTTTTTAAACATTTATTAAGCAATCTTAAATGTTCTGAAGTGGAGAGTTTCAAGATCTGTAGTCTGCCATATTGCTATAAATAGAATAGAAATGACTTACTTAAAAAAAATAGAATGAATTCAAGACTATCCTTATGCCATTTCACAAAGGTATGTTCTGATAGACTGTTGGGATTAGAGAAACGAGGTGTTGTTACGGATTTTGATAGTTGCTCAGTCCCCAGCCTGGGCTGCAGAGGACAGTCCCTGGGCCCTGGACTGTCATTAGTGGCTGGGCTGTCACTTGTCCTGTTTCTCTAGGCTATGTCATACCTGAATTACCGGTGGAGAGGCCTCAACTTACTAAATGATGATGACAGCAGTCACAAGTTAAGGAATACTAAAGTTTGAATGGATGATGGGATAATGTTGGCACTTGTCAGAACTTGGTATCCTTGGATTCCATCCATCCATCCATCCATCCATCCATCCATCCATCCATCCATCCATCCAGCTGATGTCAATTGAGCTCCTGCTGTAGATCACTTACCGTGCTAGGCACTGGGGAGACAGGTAAACAATGCCTGTCCTTAGGAAGCCCAGAATCTAGTGAGCAGATAGTTCATTTCAGTGGGCATGATAAGGGCAGGGAGAAGCCTAGGGAGAGGCGCCAATCTAGCTTCAGAGCATCGAGGATGAAACTCGTATATGTGCTGCATCTGAAGGGCCAGAAGGAGCCATCCAGATGGAGGGCCGGGGAAGGGCATTCCAGGCGGGGGTGAGAGGATCCATCCATATACAGAGCTGGGGAAGGACATTCCAGGCGGGGGTGAGAGGATCCATCCATATAGAGAGCCGGGGAAGGGCATTCCAGGCGGGGATGAGAGGATCCATCCATATAGAGAGCCGGGGAAGGGCATTCCAGGCGGGGGTGAGAGGATCCATCCATATAGAGAGCTGGGGAAGGGCATTCCAGGTGGGGATGAGAGGATCCATCCATATAGAGAGCTGGGGAAGGGCATTCCAGGCGGGGGTGAGAGGACCCATCCATATAGAGAGCTGGGGAAGGGCATTCCAGGCGGGGGTGAGGACCCATCCATATAGAGAGCCGGGGAAGGGCATTCCAGGCGGGGCTGAGAATGGACACAGCCATGGAGGCCAGGGAGTGTTTGCATTTAGGGCACTGCAGGTGCCAGAGCATAGCTGGGAAGGCCTGAGAGTGGGGCAGGAAATGGCAAAAGCTGAGCCTGCAGGAAGCCTGGGGCCTTCATGTGGAAGCCTCAGCAACTGTGTTGGGGAGCACAGCTGAGGAACTGGGGAACTCTCTTACTTTGGTAGTGAGAGGTGCAATGAGTTGTTGTGGTCATTTCTCGTAGCAGCCAGCTCCTACCACCGAAGAGAAAACACACAGGCTTTGGAGTCAAGGAAGCCTTATATTCAGATTCCAGCTCCACTCTGGGTGGTCTTATAATAGATTATTTACCTTCTGGAAACCTCTCTTTCCTCATGTCATAAGTGAGAGAAAATGGACTAAACAGCCGCCTCTGTTTCCAGTATCCTGTGGTTCTGTGGGAAAAACTATGTAAATGTGCCCCCCCACCCCACACACACAGCTTAGGTAAAAACAGTGCCCAAGTTTGGGAATATTTGCAGATACTGTCCTGATGGTAATTCTGTCAATTTCTGGTTTCCAGCTAGCTGTTTAACTTCTGACGGTGATTCATGGATATTTATGGTGAATGGATGTTTGTTGAATGAGTAAATTCTCATGCCTGAAACAAAACGTTAGCTGTATGACTTCCAATGCATTGCACTAACCCAGCTCTGATTTTCTTGATAGATGAGCTCTCTCCGGAACAGCACAACCTTTCTTTATACTCCGTGGAGCTCGTGCTGAAGAAAAGCACTGGACACAGCGCTGCACAAGTGGCCTTAACAGAAACCGCTCCCGGGTCCCAGTACAGCAGTCCTCTCCATGTCACAGCCCCGCCATCTGCCGCTACTTTTGATACAGCCTTTTTTAGCCAAGGAAAACAGACTGAAAGTACAGCAGATCACAGCATCTTTGTGGCAACTTACGTGTCAGTGACGAGTAATGAGGTGGCTGTTGATGACGATGAGATGGATAACTTTCTGCCGGATACTCACTGGACCACTCCACGGATGGTTTCTCCAATACAGTATATCACAGTCAGCCCACCGGGGCTGCCCGGGGAAGCGTTAGAACCTGTGCTCACTCCATCATTACCCATGGTTTCTTTACAAGATGAAGAAGTGACATCGGGCTGGCAGAACACAACGCAACAACCAGCGGCATATGCTGAGTCCGCCAGTCTTTTCCACACCTCTCGGTCAGCTTTTCGCACCTCTGAGGGCATCGTTCCAACTCCTGGCAGGAATTTGGTGCTTTATCCTACTGATGCTTACAGTCATTTATCAAGCAGGACTCTGCCAGAGATTGTGGCTTCCCTAACAGAGGGTGTGCAAACCACCCTTTTTTTTAGCTCCTGGTCTTTAATGCCGCAGCCGTTAGGTGATGGCATTACTATACCTTTTCCCTCCTTGGGGGAGGTCTCACAACCTCCAGAGGAGGTTTGGGCCACAAGTGCAGACAGATACCCTGATGTGACCACCATGTTGAGTCAAAGCCTAGAAGAAACCATCTCTCCAAGAGCATACCCTACTGTGACTGCATCGCACGCAGCCCTTGAATTCAGCAGGACACATTCTGCGTTGCTTTCAACTCCTGTTGCGTTTGCGACCTTCTCTGCTCCACCAACTGATGTTTCATCTGACCCCTTTCTCCCTAGCGACTCCAGCAAGACATCAGAATTGCTTAGCAATTCGGCCCTCCCCGGTCCTGTGGACAACACTCATATCCTGAGCCCGGTGTCCTCATTCAGACCATACACTTGGTGCGCGGCCTGCACTGTGCCTTCACCTCAGCAAGTTCTGGCCACGAGCCTCATGGAGAAAGACGTGGGATCAGGGGATGGTGCCGAGACTCTGT
This sequence comes from Macaca nemestrina, assembly GCF_043159975.1. Classification (NCBI taxonomy): domain Eukaryota; kingdom Metazoa; phylum Chordata; class Mammalia; order Primates; family Cercopithecidae; genus Macaca; species Macaca nemestrina. The sequence goes on from NC_092128.1 coordinate 20,096,509, forward strand.
CCATGACCGTGCTGGAAGAAAGCAGCGTCTCTCTAATGAGTAGCGTCGTAGCAGACTTCTCTGAATTTGAGGAAGGTCCTCAAGTATTTAATACGCTTTTCCCCTCCAGACCTATGGTCCCACTTTCTTCTAGATTCATGGAAATCTCAGAGACGAGTGTTGGCATTTCTGCCGAGGTGGATATGAGTAGCGTTACAGCCACACAGGTTCCCCCTGCCCACGGCCGCCTCTCTGTGCCAGCATCACTTGATCCTACTGCTGGCTCCTCGTCTGTTGCTGAAACCCAAGTGATGCCATCCCATGTGACCACTGCATTTTTCTCCGTCATCACCAGCATTCTCCTTGACTCATCTTTCTCTGTCATAGCAAACAGAAACACACCGTCGCCTGCCATCAGAGACCCGAGTGTTTTTATGCCTTTCAGTCTGCTTCCTTCAGTGGAGCCTTCACGTTTCTCTGACCAAGAACCTTCCAGTTTTTCTGAGCATAAACCCGGAGGTGCTTTGGATTTTGCATCCAGCTTTTACTCAACACCCCCGCTGGAACTCAGCGGCTCCGTCCCTTCGCCTTCGGAAGCGCCTGCGTCTCTGTCTCCGATGCCGAGTGACTTGTCTCCCTTCACGTCTCAGTCTTTCTCTACCTTGGTTGAGACATTTACATTGTTCAACTCTAGTGGTCTGCAGTCGTCTCAGCTGTCTCTTCCTAGTTCCTCAAATCTTGAGTTTTCGCAGCTCCAGCCAAGCTCCGAGCTGCCTTTAAACACTGTCACTTTCCTACCTAGCCGTTCTGGGGCGTCACCGTGGTCAAGCTTCCCTTCTGATTCTCTCGAGTTTGTTGAAGCGTCTGTGGTTTCACTGAGGGATTCAGAAGCTCATTTTACCTCAGCTTTCACTGAAACTACCTCCTATCTTGAGTCTTCACTCATTTCCCGCGAATCCGCAGTCACCGCACTGGTGCCCCCCAGCTCCGAGTCTTTGGACATTTTGACGGCTGGGATTCAAGCAACATCACCATTGACCACTGTGCACACAGCGCCCATTTTAACTGAGTCTTCTTTGTTCTCAACTCTGACACCTCCTGACGACCAAATCAGTGATCTAGACGGTCATGTGTCTGTCCTGGCCTCTTTCTCCAAAGCCATTCCCACTGGTACAGTGTTGATCACTGACACGTACCTGCCATCAGGATCCTCATTTGTTTCTGAAGCAACCCCCTTCCCTCTGCCCACAGAGCTGACCGTCATGGGCCCATCACTCACACCCACAGAGGTGCCACTGAACACCTCCACGGAAGTGAGCACAGCCAGCCCCGGTGCTGCCACTGGTGGTCCCCTCGACTCCACCCTGATGAGCGACACCGCAAGTCAGAGCCCCTCAGAGGGCAGCGCTGCTCCTCCCCTGCCGTCCCTGCATCCCGTGACCGCCTTCACTCTTGAAGCAACAGTCGACACGCCAACACTGGCCACCTCCAAGCCGCCATATGTTTGTGATATCACAGTCCCCGATGCCTATCTGATCACAACTGGTAAGGGCCAGCTTCCTGCCGCCTCTCTGGGGTGGGCAGTCTTTCTAAGGAGCTTGTGTGCACTGCCTGGGAGGTTTGGAGCTTCGTGGTTAAGAGTAGAGGCGCTGGGCTCGGTTAACTCCCAGGTAGCACTCCTATGCTTACCTCCTGCGCGTTCTCAGGACAGTTATTTATCCTCTCTAATCATCTGCTACCTCACCCATTAAACAAGGAGCTTAGTTAAACCTGTTTCATTGGGCTATTGTTCCAATGTAAATGCATTAGTCCCTGCAGAACACCCAGCCCCTGCCTAGCACGTCAGAGGCACGCACGGGATGATGTGTATTAGTCAGCAGCTGCAAGGAGAACAAATATTAGAACAAATATAAGAACTAAACAAGCCTTGGAAGGATCTTTGTCTTACCATAACCAAGTAGGTGCATGGATGACATAGTTTAGACAAAATATTTTTTGTTTAATTCAAGCAATGAGTTGGGCAACTATGTAAGAGCAACCCTTGCAATTTCTTACTCATTTACTATTCTTACTTTTCCTCGAAAGGAGACTGCACTTTGCTCTCATAGCTCCCTGTAAATGCTCCTTGGTTCCCGAGGAAAGAAAAGTTGAGTGACTAAATATCCTCTGAATCCAGTCTCAGCCTTTGGTCTCCTCCCCACCGCAGCCTGGGTTGCTAGCAGACCGGCCAGCAGCTTCCCTTGCAGTTGCATGGCTGATCTGGCCACGTGAAGCTGGCGCCCACCCGAGGGCATGCCTGACAGGTAGACTTATTTCAAGGGTAACATCCTGTGATGGTGGCCCGCTTGGTCAGGGTCTCTGCATTTTTCCTCATGAGAGATGACAAGTGTGTGTGGTCTCAAGGGCCATGACTGTGTGCTGAACCACAGCCTGGTGTTGGCGAGCAGCCTGTCCTCTGTTTTGATTTTGGTAGTAGTGGAGGACAGAAATGACACAGGGGATGAAAATGGCAGAAGAGGTAGAGGAGGAGTGGGGTGGAGTGGACCAGAAAGGAGAGGAGCAGAGAATGTGGAAGGGGGAGGAGGAGGAGAACACGCTGGGTCTTTTCCTCCCTGTGGTCGGGGCGGGGCGGGCGGCTGGGAGCCTCTGCTCACTGTGACAGTGCCCCATCCCTCTGAGCAGGTGGGAGCGAGGATCCTGATGGCAGGTACGCGTCAGTGATCAACATCGTACCAGTGGGAATGGCTTTGGAGAATGAGGTCAGGACAGCCTTTGCTCCCTACACGCCAAAGGGAAGCATTCGTTATTCCGCGTGACAAGTAATGATTGAGCACCTAGTATGTGTGAGGTGCTTCTGGAAGCTTCTAGGGATATACAGATGGGTAAGACACGGCCCTCCCGTGAGCAGCTCAGGGACTAGAAGGATGGTACTGAGCCACAGAGTAACAGCGGTTTCTATGGAGTTCTCCAAGAGTGGCTATTTGGGATAACCAGAGCTGGTTTGGAAGAATGTGAAATTGGAGATTCCCACAAAAGGAAGAGTAGAATGTCGTCATCTGGGGATGAAGAGAAAGTGTCTTCTGGGGGAGGAGACAGTCATCATGGCTGGAGATTAGGCATAGTGATGGGAGGAGCGGGTAATTATGCTTGGAAATGTGGTTGGAACAAAATCATGAACTTGAATCTCAAGATTAGAGTAGTCCAGGGAGGAGGGAAAAGAGTTTCTCGTGCTCATGATACTTTTCTTCCTTCTTACAAAATTATTACAAAGTAGATACAAAATTGTTACAAAGTGGTCAGTTGTAAGCAGCTTATTTAAAGAGTTACTGAAAGCTTCTTTAGGAGTCCTCATAGCTGGATTTAACTTTCGTATGTGGTGTACACTTAATGACATTTGCTGTGGGTATTAGGCATCCATGTATTTTTAACAGCTTTTTGGAGTAAAATTCAGCCGTTGTAAGTACACTTGAACAGTTTTTGTAAATGTCCAGAGTTGTGTGTAGGTGTTCATGCTGTTAAATTGTGTCTTTTAGCAGAGATAAGTGCCTCCCGGTGGTACCTTTGACCCAGAGGAAGTATCGGCTCATTTCTCATCTTCGCTTAGATTGGAACTTGCTGTCCTTTTCAGTTATTTGTTAGTGAGAGAGTGCGGCGAGGGGGTTGAGGTGACTCTGCGTACCCCTGAAAGGATTCTTCACGTGTGCTCTGTGATGATAAAGCAGAGCCACTCTGGGTGCTGGGGGTGTGTAATGGTGGAGGAAGCACTTGACTGCACGCGCCCTGGGAGGCGTGAGCTGCGCTTGCACCCAGGGCCTTTCTGACCGTGTGCTGCCTTGGAAGTCTCTGTCACCTCTCTTCTCTTAGCTCTGGGAAACATTCATTTAGGAAAAGATCTGTAGGATATTTGTTTGCTGATGATCCCTTTTCCCAAAGAGTGATGTCCTCATATCCTAATGTTGCAGTTTTATAGCTTTCTCAGATTCCCTAGAGAAAGTGGAGGTCATGGTGGTGGCTATGAGGACTTTGCAGAGTGGCATTTGGACCAGTGATGTGGGGCTGTTTACAACGTGTTCTTCCTGCTTTTCTCTTCAGGGGTTTTCTGTTTCTGACTTCCCATTCTGCCTCTTATTTCCCCCAAGTTTAGCTCTTGCCTCCCTCCCTCCGTCTCTCCCTCCTTCCCTGTCTTCCTTCTTTCCTTCCCCATCCTCTCCCTCTCTCCTCCTTTTCTGTCCCCTCTTCCTTCCTGTCTCCCTCCTCCCTCATTTCTCCCTCCCTCATTTCTCTGTCCCTCTTCATTTACTTCCTTAAATAAGGCATTTTCTTTCCATTCTTCCCCCTCTCTTCCTACTTATTTTATCTTTCCCTTTCAGATCTATGGCATAGTCCAACCCACTTGGAGCCTACGTGGGCCATGTGGAGTTGGCTGCTGGTGTGACTCAGCAAGGTGGTTGGGGGCTGTGGATTTGTTCCAGTGGTCTCATGAACTAATAAAGAAGCCTCCGCCCACCTTTAAAAAAAATTCAGATCACTGATTCCTGGGAAAAAACAATCAAATATAACTTAAACATTTGCTTTTTAAAGAATGAAGAATACAGAGTGATTCTCTATCTCCAGTTTAAAAAATTAAAATCAGGAAATGGAAAACAATTATAATATCAAGTGTATTCTAATTCTGCGTTATGGGAAGTTGATGGAAGGGGAGAGAAAAAATAGGAAAAAGAAGAACAAGCTTACTAAACACTGAGAGACAGGCTTAACTAGTATAGATTTTTAAATGGAACTTTTAAAATATGAAAACAAACAGAACTGGACTTTGGTTATGAGAATTATTTTATTTCCTACATAAAGTTTTAATATGTGGGAATTGTGGAACTCATTTTTCCCCATTATTAGTGGTAAAAACTCTTCACTTTTGCCTTGAATCATTGGGATAGGAGACCTCATTTTACAGAGGAAAATGTCATCTGGTTTTGTTGAGTAACATCTTAAGGCCTTTAAAAACATTACTTCTGAGAGCTTTTAAAGCCTCATGTTTTGTTGTCAGGGACATAGCTGAGAGACAGCCTGGAATTTGTCCAGGTGAAAATGAGAACTGGAAGCTCCTTGTCCCCTGGCTGGGTCATCACTGCTGATTCCTGATCTAACCTATCTGGGGCAGAGAGGGTTTTCTTAGTGTGTTGAGCTGATGCTATGCAGAGTTGACCTGGTGTCTTCTAGGTCCCCACTGCCGTAGTTAGCAGCAACTAGATCCTTAACCCCTGTTCTGTCTTGGTCTGGCCTTTATTTTACAAGAAGACTTTTAGAGCAGCTAATGCATTTTGGCACAGTGCTAGGGTCCAGAAGTCTGATGTGTTTGTTATTCGTAATGATATGAAAATGCATTTGGTGGTTTGCTTTCATTTGTAGTGCTGGCCAGAAGAGCTGTGCAGGAGTACATCATTACAGCAATCAAAGAAGTACTGAGGATTCACTTCAACCGTGCAGTGGAACTGAAGGTGAGTCCCGGCGGCTCAGGAGTGTGTGATGTCTGGTGGGCCTGGGGCTGATGTGAGAGCCCCAGGTTAGAGGCAGGTGATTATGGCCATGGACTCTTTCTCTTTCCTCTCTTCCCCCCGTCTGTTCCTGGTTAACTCCTGCTCATCCTCTGGATCTCCACTCCACTGTCACTGCGCTGGGGAGGTCTTTCCTGATCGCACATGAGGTCAGGGTTAGTCCTTTAGGGGATGTGTTGGCAGAGTTGGAACAAAGGGCTCTCAGACCAGAGGCAGCAGTCTGGGGTGACAGCCTTCATGATTTTACTTCCCTTGATTCACACAAAAGGACTTGGATTCGTGTTTAAATTAGATGTTAGAGTGAGTACAGGTGCATCTTTCTGGACATTTGGTGGGATAGAGATGGAGATCCAAATCTTTTAGACTGGATCCCATGCTGGTCCCACTTCTCAATGATCCCAGAAAGCCACAGTCCTTCTAGAGCAGAGCCATCCAGAACCAGAACCGCGCCCCACACGTGGCAATGCAGCAGTGAAATGGAGCTCATCCAAACCGAGATGGGCTGTGGGTGGAAAATACATACTAGACTTCAAAAATGCAGTGAAAAAGGAGTGTAGAATGTCTCATTAATAGTGTTTTGTATTGACTTCATGTTGAAATGATATTTTAGATATATTAAGTAAAATGTATTTAAAATTAATTTCACTTGTTCTTATGTTTTTTTATGTGCCACTAGAAATGTTTTAATTGCATATTTATTTTGGACAGTGCTGCTCAATAGGATAAGTACCCCTTTCTATGTGTTTTAAATACAACAAACACCTTGAATGCCCTGTAACTCATTATTCAGTTCATATTTCTGACTCTTCTTTCTTGCTGCTCTCATAATTTTGTGCTTTTTGTGCAAAGGTTGGCAGAGAGTAAAAGCAGTAACTGAAATAAAATTTTGATTATCCGTGATGCACCACTCCTTCATTCGAAACTACTGGTTTTTTTAGTTTATTTATAATTTTTTATTTTTCTATCCAACACAACTTCCTTTAAGTTTGAATTGTCTTTGTATTTCTTATTTCCATAGGTTTATGAACTATTTACTGACTTCACTTTTCTGGTAACATCCGGTCCTTTTGTTTACACGGCAATATCAGTCATAAATGTGCTCATAAACAGTAAGCTTGTGCGTGACCAGACTCCTTTAATCCTGTCTGTGAAACCTTCTTTCCTTGTGCCAGAGTCCAGGTTCCAAGTTCAAACAGGTGAGACAACTCAGTATAGTTGTTTTTATTTGTAAAAAGAATTTCATTTTTTTTAATATTTCTAAAATATTGGAAATCATTGTTAGAATTTATTGTTATGATGATGATTTTTAGAGATAGGATCTCACTCTGTCACCCAGGCTGGAATGCAGTGGTGTGATTATAGCTCACTGTATCCTTGAACCCCTGAGCTCGAACAATCCTCCTGCTTCAGCCTCCTGATAGTTGGGACTAAAAGTGTATACCACCATGCCTGGCTAATTTTTTTAAAAATCTTTTTTAGGCCAGGTGTGGTGGCTCACATCTGTAGTCCCACCACTTTGGGAGGCTGAGGCAGATGGATCGCTTGAGTTCATGAGTTTGAGACCAGCCAAGGCAGCATGTTGAAACCCTGTCTCTATGAAAAATAAAAATATTTAGACCAGGTGCGATGGCTTACGCCTGTAACCCCAGCACTTTGGGAGGCTGAGGCGAGTGGATCACTTGAGCTCTGGAGTTTGAGACGAGCCTGGGCAACATGGTGAAACCTCATCTCTACTAAAAATACAAAAATTAGCCAGGCATGGTGGCGTATGTCTGTAATCCCAGCGACTTGGGTGGCTGGGGCAGGAGAATCACTTGAACCCAGGAGGTGGAGACTGCAGTGAGACGAGATCGTGCCACTGCACTCCAGCTTGGGCAACAGAGTGAGACCCTATCCCAAAAAGAAAAAAAAAAAAAGAATTTAAGAAAAATTATGTTTTGTAGAGATGGGGTCTTCCTAAGTTGCCCAGACTGGTCTTGAACTCCTGGCTCAAGCAGTCCTCCTGCCTTGGCCTCCCGAAGTACTGGGATTGTGGGTGTGAGCTACCACACCCGACCTTATTATTTAATTTTTAAAAGTTTATAATTATGGGAAATTTCAAGCACATACAAAAGTACGTAGAATAGTTTAACAGACCACCATGTACTTCTTGTATATCTTCAACCATTTTTCCATTCCTAGCCAGTCTTGTTATAGCCACACCCCCATCTACCGTCTACTTCCCCTCCTCTTGCACTATTTTAAAGTAAATCTCAGGCATCATATCATCTCACCCACACGTATTTCAGCCTATATAGCCTCTAAAAGATAAAGACTTTAAAATATATATGAAGTTAACAGCGATTTCTTTTTTTTTTGAAGATGGAGTCTTGCTCTGTTGCTCAGGCTGGAGTGCAGTGGTGCAATCTCTGCTCACTGCAACCTTTGCCTTCTGGGCTCAAGCAATTCTCCTGCCTGAGCCTCCCGAGTAGCTGGAATTACAGGCACCCACCACCGCGCCCAGCTAATTTTTGTATTTTTAGTAGAGATGGGGTTTCACCATGTTGGCCAGGCTGGTTTTGAACTGCTGATCTCAAATGATCCGCCTGCCTCAGCCTCCCAAAGTGCTGGGATTGCAGGCGTAAGCCACTGCACCCGGCTGTTAACAGTAATTTCTAAATATCATATTTAACTTTTCATTGTGGACATGTTCAAACATTTACAAAAGTAGAGAGAATAACATACTAAGTCTACATATACCCATGGTTAAACTTAAAAAAAATTATCAACATCACCAATTTCGTTTCATCAATCCACCATGAACGTTTTTGTGGACACTAGAGTGTTTTAAAGCAAAGCCAGCTGTCATGTCATTTCACCCATAAATATTCAAGAATTCATCTGCAATGAATTTATATATATTTGAAGTGTTTCCATCCGTCGTGTCTTTTGATACTCAAATTCTTTTTTTTTTTTTTTTTTTTTTTTGAGACGGAGTCTTGCTCTGTCACCCAGGCTGGAGCGCAGTGGCCGGATCTCAGCTCACTGCAAGCTCCGCCTCCCAGGTTTACGCCATTCTCCGGCCTCAGCCTCCCGAGTAGCTGGGACTACAGGTGCCCGCCACCGCGCCCGGCTAGTTTTTTGTATTTTTTTTTAGTAGAGACGGGGTTTCACCGTGTTAGCCAGGATGGTCTCGATCTCCTGACCTCGTGATCCGCCCGCCTCGGCCTCCCAAAGTGCTGGGATTACAGGCTTGAGCCACCGTGCCCGGCTTGATACTCAAATTCTTATCTTAGATATTTTTCATTTAAAAATGATACCAGTCACCTTCACATTGCGTGTCTTCATTTACTGCAAAGTTACTTTTTACATTTCCATGAGATAATATGTAGAAATGGTACATCACAATACTTAATCCCATGCTGTGAAGGAATTAGTTGATTTAGATACTATGTTTCTCTCTCTTGATTCCTTAATACTTCAGAAACACAGACACCTCATTCGTGGGACTTTGACTGCTTTTCTTTTCAGTACTTCAGTTCGTGCCTCCGAGTGTGGATACTGGCTTCTGCAACTTCACCCAGCGCATCGAGAAAGGCCTAATGACAGCTCTCTTTGAAGTGAGGAAACACCACCAGGGAACGTATAACCTCACTGTGCAGGTGAGAATACCACTGAATGCAGAGCAGAAGGCTTTAGCCCTTAAAGGGGAAATTGTTCCACACTGTTTAAGATGTGCTTAACTCTTATTCCCTCCAGTGGCGGAAACCCAGTTTACGTGGGTCGGGATTGATCTGTTCCTGTGGCGTAGGGTCGGCATGGTGTGCGTGGGCTGAGCCTCTTTGAGGGTTGCAGAGTAGCTGATACCCAGGGAGCTCAGATATGGTGAGCTGAAGAAACATGACCATATTCAGGAAATTCAAGAATTACCTAGAAAGGAATGGTATCAACCTCAATATCCAATGGGGGAATGCCTGCTTATACTGTTGTTTCCAGATAGCTACTAAGAACAGGCGTTGTACGTATTGTATGGAAACGGCTGATGTTTTTATATTTCTTTGATTTTTTTCCCTGTATATTCTTTCCTCTCTCTTTCCAAAATGGATGTCAAAATAGATTTTGGTGCTCCTGGATCCACTTTCCATGTTTCTTATTTTTTCCTCATATTTTCCATCTCTTTATTCTCTGTTTTTACAGATTTACAAAATGTTGTCCTCCAAGTCATGAATTGAGTCCTTAGCTGTGTGCATTATGTTATGCAATCCCTCTATTGAATTTTTTAGCTTTTTGTTCATTGTTCTTTGCTCCATTTTCATTGTAGGCTTTCCTGCAATGATGCAGTGTCGCCTTAAAAGTCTCTGAGGATGTTAATTAGAATTGTTAAAATGCGTCTTCTGTTTCCTAAGTCATTCCTGTTTTCTCCGCACTCCTTGCTCTGCGTGTTGATCTCGGTGCTTTGCTTTTGTGCTGTTAGTTTCTGGAAATCTGGAGACTGTTGGTTTGTTGTTAGGAATGAAGAACCAAGTTGTTCATTTTAGTAGCTGGCACAGCTTTCCCCTTGAGCTGTGGGGATCTCTTTCTACGTCAGCTCCATCTCCTGGGGGGAAAATTCATTGGAGCGCTGGGTCTGGGGCGGAGTATGTCAGCGTGGGCCTCTCTCTGGGTGCCGTGTGTGGTCAGAGACAAGCAGACAGACAACCCCTTCCTTCCAGCGTCTAGATAAAGAGGCTCTTCCTGGGGGATGGGGCACTTTAGTGTGTGTCTTAGGGCAGAGCCAGCTGCGTTTTCATTCATTTTCTTTCCTTCTTTGTCTCTGGTGTGCACGGGAGTTATCTTAGCCTCTGCCGACCTTCTTGGTTAGGGCCCAGACCTGCATAGTCCTCTTAGGCAGGGGTTTGTTTTCCCCAGGGAGCAGTTCTTTGGCTTGTTCTGGGTGAGGGCCTGGCTGCTGCTAGCACCTCTGCTGCCCTGGGTGTGGCAGTTAGGAAGGACAGAGGAGGAAGGCAATGGCCTCAGCTCTTTGGCACAGCATGTAATTAATTATACTGATTGCCGCTGCATAGCCTGCTCTTGGCCTCATTCCCGCTCATCTCTGCCACAGGCCCCTCCTGGTCCTCTTGGGGAGCGCGGCCCTCGGCTCTGCTGCAGCTTGTGCTTGTGTATGTTTTGGATCCTGGCTTTCTCTGTTCTGGTTTATATCAATCCGATCCCATCCTTTCTCCATCCCCCAGAGGTTTGACGGAACCTCTGGGTTTCTTCCATTCTCAGTGCTGTTGTGGATTTCTTCCCCTTTGTTCAGCCTATTGTTATTTCAGTGGGATTTGGGGTGGGAGGAGCTATACATGTGCTCAGTTCTTCACTTAATGAAAGAAACATTTTCAATAAACTGAGCAGTTAAACTCTTACAAAAGGGAACCAGGTTAGAAAGCCAGTTATGTTTCCTTTAAAAACTTTACCTCCTTTAAAAAAACCGGTGAGAGAACCTGTGAGAGAGAAATCACGGTTAAGCTTTCAGCAGGATGTTTTATTTTCGAAGCTTATTCTGACTTTATTCTTTCAGATCTTGAATATCACCGTCAGTTCCTCCAGGGTGACTCCTCGGCGGGGCCCGGTGAATATCATCTTTGCGGTTAAAAGCACACAGGGATTTTTGAATGGATCAGAAGTGAGCGAGCTGCTCAGGAACTTGAGTGTGGTGGAGTTCAGTTTCTATCTGGGATACCCAGTACTGCAGATCGCAGAGCGTGAGTACGGCCCTCTCAGACGTGCTGGGGAGGTGATGGCGGGCATTTTGGTGGAAGACCTCTTCTTAAAATTTTTTTAGTTTTTTAAAAGACTTGATTTTTAAAAAAATTATTTTTCCATAAGGTGTTGGGGTACAGGTGGTATTTGGTTGCATGAGTAAGTTCTTTAGTGGTGATTTTTGAGGTCCTGGTGCACCCATCACCCGAGCAGTAGACGCTCCTCCAGATTTGTAGTCTTTTATCCCTCCCACCCCCACTCTTTCTCCCAAGTCTCCAAAGTCCATTGTATCATTCTCGTGCCTTTGTGTCCTCATAGCTTAGCTCCCACATATCAGTGAGAACATACGATGTTTGGTTTTCCATTCCTGAGTTACTTCACTTAGAATAATAGTTAAAGACTTGATTTTTTTAGTGAAGTTTTTGGATTCACAGCAGATATGATTGGAAGGTTCAGAGATTTCCCGTATGCCTCCTGCTTCCGCACATTCATAACCTCCCCCATTGTCAGCATCCCCCAGGACAGTGGTCCATTTGCTACAGTGATCAACCTGCGTTGACGCATCATCATCATCCATAGCCCATAGTTTACATTGAGGTTCATCCTGGGTGTCGTGCATTCTGTGGGTTTGAACAAATGTGTAATGACATGCAAATGGCATGGCTTCTCTGTTTTAGTATCACGCAGAGTATTTTCACCTGGACCACTTTTTTTCAAACGAAATATCTGATTGAGTGCCAGAATATAAATCTGATAAAATTAGATTCAGGCCAGATGGGTCTGCAGACCCCTGCTCACCCACTGTGCCTGGCTTTATTATTCGGAGAGTAGAGGGGTGCTATTACAAAGTACGTGAGTTCTGGAAAACGCATAACTTAGGGAGGGAGCATGAATCTGTGGTTGTCAGAGCTTAAGGACAGCAGGAAAGTTTGACTACAAAAGGGTAGCAGAAGGCAGTGTTTTGGGGGTGATGAAACTGTTCTGCAGAAGGCAGTGTTTTGGGGGTGATGAAACTGTTCTGCAGAAGGCAGTGTTTTGGGGGTGATGAAACTCTTCTGCAGAAGGCAGTGTTTTGGGGGTGATGAAACTGTTCTGTATCTTCATTGTGGTGATGATTATGTGAATATATACGCATTTATCAAAACCCATAAAACTGTATGCTGAAAAGAGTGACGTTTACTGTGTAAATTTTAAAATAACAACAATAAGCGAAAACACAAAACCTTTCTTCCTGACTGAAGCAACTAGGTTCATAATGCAAATGGAGGCAATGGGGGAAAGGGGAGACATTTATTTTAAAAAAATAGTAGATTCCAGAGTTGAAGTCAGGCCAAAAAAATTCAAATTGTTTTTCAAAATGAAACAACCAAATGGCCTAATGATTCGTGATGTTATTTTAGTGTATTGTTAATTAAATTAAAAAGAATAACTTTATAGAAGTTATTCTATATGAAAGATGACAGAGATAAAGCTGTTATTTACAAAGAGCCGCTTTCAGTTGTGCTCAGTGTGTGTATGGCTAAAAGGAGGATGCCGGATGGTGGGGCACACTGGCTGGCCCCGGACAAGTCAATGCATGTGGTCATTTTACCCTGAGACATTGCTGGGAAAGCCAGGGCTCTGAGGGGCACAGTGTGAACATGTATTGCTGTGGAACAGTGACATTCAAAGGAGAACTTGCTGGTGACCTCTCTGTGAAGCAGTGTCCTGTGACATGGCTGGAGCTGGCCCTTCTTTTCTTTCTTTTTGTCTCTCTCTTTTTCCTTGAGACTCATGTGTTCAGAAATTGCTACTGTCCATGTCCTCACACTAATCGGACATTTTGTTCTTTCGTATTTAGAGCTAAATAGTAAAGACAATGTGTTGGGACTTTGTTGTAAACATGGCAATTTTTTTTTTACAGAGGTTTTTCTCCTTCCCTAATTCTTTCCCTTTTGTAGCCTTCCAGTATCCACAGCTCAACTTATCTCAGTTGCTGAAGTCCTCCTGGGTCCGAACAGGTATGTTTAACTTATGTCATATTTTGGGAACTGTAAGGATAAGAAGTTTATGCAGGCGTATTGAGAAGGATGCTGCTTTTCCTGTTTCCTAAATTTAGGGCAAAATGTACCTTACATTCTTGGCAAAGAATGAATGAGAAAGGGATTCAAATTTGGCTGTGGGAATGTATCCCACTGAGTTATAGAACAAAAAGGACTGACTTTCTTTAAAATTCATACATCGAGTTCAGGGCACAGTCTAACAGGAACTGACAATCTTCTGACCCAGAACAGGGTGAGGTTCAGAAGCAAGGATCTCTCTCTTTTTATTTTCTTTTCTAAAAGTGTTATTTGTTTAGTTTAATAAGGACAAGCAGGGTGGCTTGGCACCTAGGAAGCTTTTTTTTTTTTTTTCCTTAGGGGACTGGGTCAGATATTTAGAGGTATGGCATTGCAGTTAAAGGCTTTCTAACCTAGTGCACAAAAGTCTGAACAGTAGTTACATACTCACCAGCCATCCAGCATGCATGCAGCACAGGAACTAGCTGGGCACGAGAGAGCATGTGGAGTAGTGATAGTTGCCATTCACAGGGTTCCTGCACCTTGCAAGTTCTCCTTGCTGAACGCACAGCATCCCACCCACATCAAGGCCTCACTGCTTTGCATGCTGCCATCAGCGGTCTTTTCCAGATAATTTCTGGAGCAATTAAGTAACTTGCCCATGGTTGTATCTCAAAGAAAACTTAAACCAGTTCTGGTTGAAAAGCACATGCTCCTTCCTCCCAGACCATGCTGGCAAGCGATTGTCTGTTGAGATCATCTTGTCTGAAGTAGATAACTAAAGATGGGCAGGCTTCCTTTTTTCGAGTTAGTTTGTGAGTCCAAGTCTCAAGGCAAGACAATGAACTCACACCAATTCCAGAAGTGTTGAGATAAGTGCAGACAAAATGTTTGATCTTGTGTAGGCGCCCTTCACGCCCAAGCTCCTACCGTGCCGAGTTCCTGGGACTTCTGGCCACCAGTCTGGGTAACACTGAGAGTTTGGAGCTTAGATAGACTCATGGGCTGCATTTCCTGGACTCTCCCCGTTCATGATCACTTTTTCTCCTTTTGCTGTCTCCTGTCTAGGGATTGGCATTTTATGGCAATCTTGCATTAATTTCAAATACATACGCACACGTACACACACACCCCATTTTTTTTACTGCTGACTTGTCTTGGGTGCCATGTATGTTTTCGTTTAAATGTAGTTCTCTTGGGCGTCGTGGAGAAGCAACTCCAGAATGAAGTGTTTCAAGCCGAGATGGAACGCAAGCTGGCCCAGCTGCTCAGCGAGGTTTCCACCAGAAGGCGGATGTGGAGAAGGGCCACTGTAGCTGCAGGGAACAGCGTGGTGCAGGTACTCCACATCAAAGGAGGAGGGGAGGGAGAGAGAGGGAGAGAGACAGCGCTTGTGTGTGAGTGCACACTCCATCTAAAACCTTGTATTTTTATGTAAATGCGAAGTGCCATGAGAAAATTCTGATTTCCACCGATTGCTATATTGGGTAGACACTGAATCTGGCAGCATTTCAGTTCAACTGGAGTCTAGACAAATATTTACCAAGCCCTTAGTAAGTAGTAGTATAACAGTAGACCTTGCGGAGCAGAGCAGAATTGTCTTACTGGGTTGCCATATCATCACAGGACCTCGTTTATCAAATAGTAGTTTTTAATTAACAAAAGTGTAGCCTGTTTGATAGAATGGTCAGTATTATTGATAGCATTGTAGTGATAAATCATTCAACTGGAAGAGACCACAGGAGATCAGATAGAGGGAGCTGGGCTGCCCTCTGCTTGAGCATTTCATCTTCTCTGCTTCCATGGTATTATGGAGTCATCACTCTGGTTAACATTTTCAATTTCAGTTTTAAATTTATTTTCTGAGCAAAATCACATCTCTCTAGAAACTACATAGCCAATTAGAGAAATTTTGAAAAACACGTGTAAAAAAAATGTGTAAAGAATAAAGTGAAAATCACCTAAAATTCAACCAACCAAAGAAAATCACTAAACATTTCAGCATATTTCCTTCCATTCTTTTTTCCCCATGAATTCTCTGTTGACATTTGGATGACACTGCCTACATCCGTTTGTAGCCTCTCTTCACTTGAGCTTCTTTCTTTCTTTCTTTCTTTCTTTCTTTCTTTCTTTCTTTCTTTCTTTCTTTCTTTCTTTCTTTCTTTTTCTTTCTGTCTGTCTGTCTGTCTGTCTGTCTGTCTTGTCTTTCTGCCCTCCCTTCCTTCCTCCCTTCCTCCCTTCTTCCCTTCCTCCCTTCCTCCCTTCCTCCTTCCTCCCTTCCTTCCTTCCTTCCTTCCCAGAGTCTCGCTCTGTCGCCCAGGCTGGAGTGCAGTGGCGTGATCTCAACTCACTACAACCTCCACCTCCTGGGTTCAAGTGATTGTTTCGCTCCAGCCTCCTGAGTAGCTGGTACTACAGGTGCCCACCACCGGAGACACCTGGTTGTCTCATATTACCCTAAATCTTCTTTACTTGGTAAACTGGCAAACAGGTTACAAAAGACAGATTTGTTTGAATTGAAACGTGACCCATTTAAAAATGCCCGTACTCACAGAAAGTTGGAGGTGGGAGCTGTCATTAATTTCCATCTCCATATGAATTATGTGGATTTTTTTCTTAACAACTGCTGACTTGCTGAACTACGAAAATGGTATATTTAGAGCTATGGCATTTCAGAAACAGGAAAGCAGGGTAGAACTCTGAAGCAGGGGGTGTGGGCTGGCAGGCAGGGTAGGGAGGTGGGTGGGTTAGAGGCATTAGAGAAAAAGATGCAAATGACATTGGCTGTGGGTGGGGGGCGGGAGCGGGGAAGTGTTGCCTAGAACTGCATCATCATCCTCTAGCCCTCTTACCAATGTGTCCCTCTCATCATTACTCTTTGTCCCCCTCCCAGAAATGCAGTCCTTAGGTTACTAAAATAGTTCCTTTGCGAGATGCAGTAAGTTGCAGAGAAATTTAAAAACTAATCACGATTGAGAGTAATCATTAAGTAAGTATCAACAAAGAATAAAAATGAGAGTGCATTATAAAAGCTTTGCCTTATTCAACAATCCCTGGCTTCATAGAGCCCAAGGTCTAAGTGTAAGTTAACTTCTGCCCGTGAAACAGTTACAGGACACCATGAAAGTGTATAATATGGGGCTAAATTTGACATGCAAGCTCCCTTAGCAGGCATGCAGGTTTGTGAAAGTGGCACATACAGGCCAATGTGCCATCTGATAGATTGCTGATAAGCCATGCTCTGCTTCTCTTCCCCCTCAGAGGGACCAAACATGAAGATGTAGATAAGGATTTGTGTACAGTGTTACACAGCTGTTCATCACAACTTAATTTGTAAATTGAAAATGTTTGAAACAACCTAGATGTCCAGCAATTGGGAAATGGGTGAATAAAATTATAGTAAATCTTTATGTGTTGGAATTTTATGCAGTCATTTAAAAAAAATTAGTGAGTGATATAGAAAAATGCTCAAGTGGGCTGGGTGCAGTGGCTCACAGTAATCCCAGCACTTTGGGACGCCAAGGCAGGTGGATCACTTGAGGCCAGGAGATCGAGACAGCCTGGCCAATGTGGTGAAATCTCATTTCTACTAAAAATACAAAAGTTTTCCGAACATGATGGCGTGTGCCTGTAATCCCAGCTATTCGGGAGGCTGAGGCTTGAGAATGACTTGAACCTGGGAGGCAGAGGTTGCAGTGAGCTAAGATCACACCAGTGCACTCCAGCCTCAGTGACAGAGTGAGACTCTGTCTCAAAAAACAAAAACAAAAACAAAACTCAGGTGAAGAGATGCCCCAAAGTATGTATTCCATGTAATCCAAATGTTAATATAGAATTCATGGAGAAAGGGGAGAACAAAAATGCTAAAATGTTTACAGTGATTTTCTTTGGTTGGTTGAATTTTAGTTGATTTTCATTTTATTCTTTATGCATTTTTTTGCATGTGGTTTTCAACATTAGTTAGCTATGTAATTTCTAGAGAGAGGTGATTTTACTCAGAAGATACATTTTGAAATTGAAAATGTTAACCAAAGTGGTGATGATTCCTTAATATCATGGTTATAAGTGTTCCAGATAGGAATCTGATAGGCAGTAGTCTAGAAAAGATGCTGGGATTAGATTTTCCTGGCTTACTTTCCACCTGGATGTCTTAGTCCATTGATGTTGCCATAAAGGAATACCTGAGGCTGGGTTTGTAAAGAAAAGAGGTTTATTTGGCTCATGGTTCTTCAGGCTGTATAAAAAGCATGGTGCTGGTGTCATGGTGAGGGCCTCAGGCTGCTTCCCCTCTTGCTGGAAGGCGAAGGGAAGCCAGTGTTGAAATCCCATGGTGAGAGAGGAAGCGAGAGAGAGGGGAGGGAGGTGCCAGGCCCTTTCTTACACCAGCTCTCTCAGGAACTAGTAGGGCAAGAACTCATTACCTCGAGGACAGCACCAAGCCATTCATGAGGGATCTGCCTCCATGACTCAGATACCTCCCATTAGGCCCCATCACCAACATCGGGGATCACAATTCAACATGAGAGTTGGAGAGGCTCCGACATCCAAACCAGAGCACTAGATAGACTTGTAGAATCTTTAATCAAGGTGGATATCACTGGATTTTGGGGACTGTGATTTCTAGAAGAAGAAACTGTATTCTTTAAATTTATTAGAACTTTTAAAATGGAGTAAGGAGGTACATGGGTAGAAAGTCAGGTGGATATAATCTACTTCCTTTTCAGTAGTCCTTGGATAGCATTCCATTCTAGAAGCTAATGAAAAATTAATCATCGCAGCACCATTGTCAGGGAGGGAGTAGGTGGTTGGGGAACAAGTGGTCAGGAGACTGGCTTTGAAATAGCAATCAGAGGGCAGGACAATGAGTCCTTCTCAGGATGAAGCATAAAGAACAGATTGTTGAGGGAAGAGGGTTTGGACGTGTGTTGTTAAGGATCTTTAGACACGATCTGGAAGAAGGAGTTCACACTGAAATCATGAAATTGCTGATCTGCCGGAAGTTTCCCATGGTGAAGGAGGAGTCCAGCAGCTGTGTCCAGAGCACAGGGCGGTGTTACAAATCCATACATGTGGACAGAGAAGTAGCAGCTGCATGTTGCCAATGGCAGATGTAGAGACCAGCAATTTAAATGGCATGTATAAAATAAGGAGCTCGGAGCCATCCCATCGCTGATCCTTTTCTCAGGATGGAAGTTCAGAGTTTTGCTGGAGTCTAAAGGGGCAATAAAATTGTTGCATATTATTAAGAGAAATAGAGTGAAATGAAAAGGTATGATATGTCAAGTGTGCTAGATTTTGAAATAAGGGTATAAAAAGACTGCCTTTTAACACCAGAGAGAGAAGTTTTGGGATGGATCAAAGTATTATTTGACCCACAAGATTATGAATTTATGAGGTTTATTGTCCATAGAGCAGTGGTGAGTGGGGGTGATTTTGTCCTCCAGGGTGGATCTGGCAGTGTCTGGAGATGTTTTTGGTTGTACCTTGGGTGGTGCAGGGTGGGGACACCTAGTGGGTAGAGGGCAGGGATACTGCTAACCATCTACAATGCACCCCATGTCAAGGGATTGTCAGTAGAGCTGAGGTCGAGAAGCCCTGCCCTAGAAGAATGAGGAGGAAATACCAATGGGCTGAAGAAAGGATTGGGTAGAACCATTAATAGTTTCAGAGAACCAGGGGTGTACCTAATCCTATAGTTAATGTTGAGCGGATGATGCTCTCTTATGACGTGGTCAGCACGTCAGAGATTGTGGGGATGATTCTAGACCACCTGGACTCGCCAGCCCTGATTCTGTGCATCCTCCCTGCCCCTTTGCCCCAGAAAAGATGTAGAGCGAGATGAAGCGACGTGTTACTCCACACAAAGGAACTCTCCGTTGTCCCTCTTCTCATCAACAGAGAGCACCATGGTGATTCTGGGCCCCCGAATGGCTTACGGAGCTTATTATGAGGGTTGGAATAAATCCTGAGTGATACAATCAGGGTTCAGCAACCTGAGAGAGGGCATCCAGAAACACGAGCTTCTGCAATGTGAATGGTTTCTGCTCTTTCAGGTGGTAAATGTGTCGAGGCTGGAGGGAGATGACAATCCTGTACAGCTCATCTACTTTGTGGAGGATCAAGATGGAGAAAGACTTAGTGCAGTCAAGTCGTCGGACCTGATTAACAAGATGGACCTCCAGAGAGCAGCCATTATCTTGGGTTACCGAATTCAAGGTGCCATTGCCCAGCGTAAGTGCCTGAGGTGTTGTCATCTGGGCTGTGCTGGGCTCCAAAGCCAGGCTCATTCTGACAGTGAGCTCTGAATGTAAAAGCATTCCGATGTGTGTATAACCCTGATGGTGAAGTGCCAGTTGTTAAAATTCATTCACCAAGACCTTCTTTATTTGGATTTCAATTGCTTGTAGGTTTAGCCTCTACTGCTGTTTTTTCTACCTAGCATTTTGTAGGTGGGGTGTTAGAGTGATTTATAGTACATCAACTTTAATATCTGTCCCTCATTCCTGTACTGCTGCTTTTTTTATAAATTTTGTCTGAGGCAAAATAGTGTGTTTGCTCTGTATTTATTCCAAAATCTTCTATGTCATATTTTGAACATTGGCGGGGACAGTGAGTCATGCAGGAAGTTGGGAGGTGCACCCTGAATTTATTGGCTTCCTTCAGGGTCTTTTAACACAAAGAAGTCCTTGATCCTTCCCCTTTTCAGTCCTGTTTCTCTCCCACCTATCCTCACACCACTCCACAGTGTAGACAGAGGTATTCTGATGTTTCTTTATTATTGTTGGAAGGTTTCACTCCTGCTTGCCTGGCCCTGGCTGCTGTAAGTAATTTCCTTTCCACCTCACATTTTTTTTTTTTTTTTTTTTTTTTAAATGGAGTCTCACTGTCGCCAGGCTGGAGTGCAGTGGTGTGATCTTGGCTCACTGAAACTTCTGCCTCCCAGATTCAAGTGATTCTCCTGCCTCAGCCTCCCGAGTAGCTGGGACTACAGGACCGCACCACCACGCCCAGCTAATTTTTGTATTATTAGTAGAGACGGGGTTTCAGCATGTTGGTCAGGATGGTCTCGATCTCTTGACCTTGTGATCTGCCCGCCTTGGCCTCCCAAAGCGCTGGGATTATTACAGGGATGAGCCACCACGCCCAGCCCCCCCTCACAGATTTTGAGTATTTAGAAATGAACAAAAGGAGGCACATGGAAGAGTGTATTTTTCTAAATAGTCCTTTAGGATATGAATCAGATTCTTCTTTTTTGGAGAAAGGGTCTTGCTCTGTCACCCAGGCTGGAGTGCAGTGGCTTGATCATGGCTCACTGCAGCCTCAAACTCCTGGGCTCAGGTGATCCTCCTGCCTCAGCCTCCTGAGTAGCTAGGACCACAGTCACCACCACTATGCCCAGCTATTTTTTTCTTATTATCTGTGGAGACAGGGTCTTGTCATGTTGCCCAGGTTGGTCTTGAACCCCTGTCTCAAGTGATCCTCCCACCTTGACCTCCCAAGATGTTGGGATTACAGCCATGAGCCACCACGCCTGGCCCAGACTCCTCTTTTAATGTCGATGTTTTTCCTTTATGATCCTGCAAGCAGTCTTGGTAAGACAATGGTAAAACTTGCTTCCAGCAATAAAAGGAGAGGTAAACATTTAGAGGGAATTCGACATCAGAGAATACAGAAAAATCTATACGGAGAACATGTAGGAGATAAAGACAATTTTTAAAAAAATGATAGCTTTAAAATTATCCTTGATAGTAGAAGGTTCTTGTGAAATCTGTACTTGTCCCTGGAGACCAACTGAGATGAGAGCTGATGGGCATAATTTCTCTGTTTTATGGAAGATGATGGGAGAGTTTAAGCAAATACCCATTGGCAGTTTGTGTTTGTGTATGTGAGATACGATCATATATTGATGTGTTCTCCTCCAAAGCAGTGAGCACAAACTAACAAAAGCACTTCGTTACATTTCTTCATATATGCTATTCCTGATTGTAGGACACGTGCCCTACTCCAGCCAAGCGCTTGACATTTTAAACAGTTAATTACAATAGGATACGGGCACCTTTCACATCTGATCTTGCACCTCTTTTCCTCAGTTTTGTATCGAAAACCACATGGGTAAAGATCCTGGGATCTCCAGGCTGGTGATTGAAGGAAGCCTCAGTCAACACCAGGGATAGCCCAAAGGCAGCCCCAGGACACTGGTGTCAGGGCCCAGTTTGATCAACCTCTGCCTCATCAGGGTTTTCCTAGGTTAGCGTCAGAAGAGGGCAAGTGCGGTGGCTCATGCCTGTAATCTCAGCACTTTGGGAGATAGAGGCAGGAGGATTGTTTGAGCCCAAGAGTTCAAGACCAGCCTGGGAAGCATAGCAAGCCCCCATCTCTACAAATAATAATAATAATAAACTAGCTGGGCACGGTAGGGTGTGCCTTTGGTCCCAGTTACTTGGGGGCCTGAGGCAGGAGGACCTGAGCCCGGGAGGCTGCACATGAGCTTGATTGTGCCACCACATTCTAGCCTGAGGGATTGAGTGAGACCCTATCTCAAAAAGAAAAGCAAACAAACAACCACACCCACAAAAGAACTAAGAAGAGTGTCCAGTTGTCTCAGCTTCTCAGTTTGATTCTGTTCCTACTTCTATATTGTCTGTTGCTTTTGTGCAAAATGAGCTACATATATTCACTATATTCAGCCCAAATTAAAAAACACAAGTTTTTCATACTTTGTTGCTTTTTACCACATCCCATGCAGCCTCTGCTCTGATCTGTGCTTTTCTCCCTGGTGCATTTGATTTAGAATGCTTGCTCCCTCCCTCGTCACTCCCTCAGGTGTCTAAACCCAAAGTTAAACCAGCACCAAGAACCCTTTGTGTTATTACGTCTTTGAGCAGATACCTTTTGATCCTATAGCAGGTGTTAACCATCACAGGATGTGAAAGGAGCATAAGACTTAGTCCCTGCCCATGACAACTAAGACGTTTTTGAAAAGACAAGATTTGGCGTCGAGACCGGATGAATGAGTGCAGAAGTGTAGCACTTCACGGATGATCCATTTATGTAACAGGAAGCATTTTAAATGAGCAATAAGGCACCATGTGCAAAGCAAAGAGCTAGTGATGGACATTAAGTGTCCGAGGAGTTAAAGTGCAACTGTCCTAGGCCGTGGGGAGTGGAGGCGGGTGGGGTGGGTGTGGCAGCAGGCTGGGGAGTGGTGGATCCAAAATGAGTAAGATTTGCTTCCTGTAAAAGTTGGCAACTGGTAGCTTAAATAACGCCTCAACTGGTAGCTTAAATAACGTCGTTTCAATGAGTCATGTTTCAAAGGTTTAGGGAGAGACACAGGTGGGGCAGTGAAGGCAGTGCCTATGGGACACTTATTAGGACTTCAGTTTCCAAATTAACACAGTGAAGCTTCATTTCGGAAAATATAAGGATCATCTCCCTTCTTTTTTTATTGTGGTAAAATATACATCAAGGAATGTACCAATTTAACCCCTTTAAGTGTACACTTCAGTGGCATTCAGCACATTCACAAGGCTGTGTAACCATCACCACTATGCATTTCCGGCATTCTTCATCATTCCAAGCAGAAGCTTTCTATGAGTTTTTTCTAGGTACCTCATATAGGTAGAATCATACATTGTTTGTCCTTTCGTGACTGGCTTGTTCCATTATGATGTTTTCAAGGTTCGTCTGTGTAGCAGCATGTATAGAATTTCCTTCCCTTTTAAAGCTGAATGATACACCATTGTATGGCTATACCACATTTTGTTCATTCATTCCTCTGTGGATGGGCATTTGGGTTCTTTTCATCTTTTAGGCTATCGTGAATAGTGCTGCTATGAACATCAGCATCTCTGTCATTTTTCATTGCTGAAGGGGAAGCGACCAGTTGCATTGGTGCGCATGTCCTGTCTCCTTACTCTGTTTTGCTTTGTGTATGGCACTAGTGCGATATGAAATTATTCAGTGATTCATTTACTTGATCATTTTTCCTTTCCCCCACTAGGACCTAAGCACCTCAAGGGACTTCACTTGTTCATTGTTAAGTCCCAACTTTCAAACTGTGTCCAGCACACTTAATAAACATTTGTGAACACAAGAAACTTGGAGTAGTGAGGAAGGGAGAAAGAGGGGAAGGGTTTTCTTCCATAAACTCCTAGTTGAGATGCATGTGCTTTATGTGATCTGGGAGGGTGTGAGTCCTGCGGTACTTGATGCAGGGGGCAGGACTGTGTTCGGGAGACACAGCTGTTTTTTCTGTCCGCCTTTGAAGAGAACTGCCTGCGTAAAGTTGTACAGAACCAGTTTTGCTATGGAAAGATCCTGCAGTGAAAAGTTAGGGGTGAGCTAGTAGAATAAACTGGAAATCAGGAGAACTGGAATTCATTGAGCTTTGCCATTAATTCAGCCATGTACCTTTGGATATATCCATATGTTGTTGTAATCCCTGATGTATTCTAGATGTAACGTTGTATGTTGTGTTTCTCTGCTGGTCACATTTCCTGTCGTCTGGAGATTATAACCTGGAACCAGCTATCTTGAGCTGAAATGTCACGGACTTCTGAGTTTCTTGTAGAAGATACGTGCAATCTAGTAAATGAGTGAAGAAGGAATTATTCAAAGACCTTTCTTCTTTGTCTGCAGCTGTGGACAGGGTGAAGAGGCCGTCTCCGGAATCCCAGAGCAACAACTTGTGGGTCATTGTTGGTGTGGTCATCCCGGTGCTGGTGGTGATGGTGATTGTTGTCATCCTCTACTGGAAACTCTGCCGCACGGACAAGCTGGACTTTCAGCCTGACACTGTGGCCAACATTCAGCAGCGTCAGAAGGTAAGGGGCAGCCTCTTCCCCCAGTGTTCCCATAAGCAGGGATAGGATGAGTTTGGGCTCTTGATATTGAAAGATGGGAGAGAGGGAGGGCTCTTATGGAAATCTTCTGGCTTTAGTAGTGGCATCCCTTCGCCTTTGTTTCTGCTTCCTGAAACCCTCCTTCTGTGGTAGTAAATATAGTCCAAGAATGTGAAGCTGTATAAAAGCTTAGCCATGACGTGCGCTCTGGGTTCTACTGTGATTTTATTTTATATTTCTTGAGACAGAGTCTAGCTCTGTCACCCAGGCTAGAGTGCAGTGGTGCGAGCTCGGCTCACTGCAGCCTCCACCTCCTGGGTTCAAGCGATTCTTCTGCCTCAGTCTCCGAATAGCTGAGATTACAGGCATGTGCCACCATACCTGGCTATTTTTTGTATTTTTATTAGAGACAGGGTTTTGCCATATTGGCCAGGCTGGTCTTGAACTCCTGGCCTCAAGAGATTGCCTGTCTTTGCCTCCCAAAGTGCTGATGTTACAGGCATGAGCCACTGCACCAGGCCAAATTCTGATTTATTTTACCCCTGGACATTTTCAGAGGATAGGAACCAAGGCAGACTTTCTCAGATCTGTTGATCTGTTTCGTGTATAACTCCATTGGTCAGCTGCTTTATTTTCTGTTCACCATGTTTGGAAGGCCACTTATCCACCTTGATCATTAAAAATGGACAATTCATACCTTGAACATTTTAACTTAAAATATATGAATGGGCATTTATTTGTCAGTCCTTCAACATATCCCAAGTCTTGTTTTGTTTTGAGTGTTGGTCTACTGAGAGGAATCACGTATGGTCTTTCTTAAAATAAACAACACCCGTAATGTGTCAGTTTCAGGTTCCAGTTTGGGTTTCTTTAGAGAAGAGCAACACTACCTGAATGCAAAGTTCTCTCGATTTTTTTAATACCTCCCTCCACTCCCTATCCCCTAACTTTGCAGACTTTTGACTTAATTCACGTACACCTAATTTGACAGCAGAATTTTTAAGTAACCTGTCTTTCCTATGTCTTTCCAAAGCATTCAACGTAAGTTTTTATAGAAATAGCAATTTTCTTTTCCCACGTATGTTTCAACAGTTTCCATAGTATTCAAGGGTCCTGTCAGGTTTCAGAGCCAAAGAAATTGACTTTTGGTCAACATTGAGCTTACCTGGTGTGAGCAAAAACATGCCAGGCCTAGAGGAGAGCTCACTAGCACAGCATAAGTATCTGTCAGTGTGTTTACCAAGGGAGTGGTAGTCAGTCCACTGTTATTAACAGTCTACTGGATTAACATGCACTCTCTGTGGGTCTCCCAGATTTGGAGGACTCATTCTGCTTTAAAAGCTTGATAAAAACAAGCAAAAGTCAAAAAACAAAGAATAAAAGATTGCCCTATTTATTTTTAAACTTTATTTTGGTTGTCTTGGTATGAAAAATTCTGCATATTACAAACCTAGACCTGTTGAATGGAAAAAAAATATGCATTACTTTAAAATTTATTTTACTTTTGTAAAAGTAAAGAAAATTTCTTGTTTCATATGAATTAACCAAAAAATGCAAAATCTTTATTAAATTGCAAGCTTATGGCTATCAAGTACATTAAAAGCATCTTATACATTAATATGTTTGTTACCTATCTTTGTTTATTATTTACATAGTCTGCTAAGGTTCTTTTCTTGTTCTTGTTATACTGGTGAATGGCATGGGGAAACCTGGAAAAAAACGTGCTGGGTATACTAAATGATCCATAGTGTGAATTTCATTGAAATAAGATCAACAATAGGTTTGGAAATGTTTTTGTTCTGGTGAAGAATGTTGTTACAGAGGGAGTTAACTAGTGTAGATGGTTATGTATTTAAGTCTTTTATGGGCCATATTTCCTATGTATACACTGCCATGGAAGTCTATCTATTATCTGTTACTTCAGTAAACTATCAGAGGACAGCATCTCTTGGGGTCAAAACGGAATATTCCCCAAGCTTTCTCCTTCTCTCACTTTTACTTCCTAAACATTTTCATGTCCCAGATGTGGCTGTAAATCAAGTGGACAGAGTTTCAGATGGAACTTCCAGCCCTTAGAGCTGCTCTTTTTCCTCCAGGGCTGCAAAGATCTGCCCATACATTTTGACAACAGATTTACAGAAAAGGGCCTGCAGGGAGGATTCTCCGAAAGAATGACTGTCTTCTGACACTGTTAGGAGGGCGAAGCCTTGCCAGTGTTGCAGAAGCTCAGTCTTGTTTTGCTGGCATAGGAACCCACCCTATAGATTTTGTCATGTGTTTAAAATGGGCAAATGATGCTCTTCATTTAGTTTAAAAGCAAATGTCTTTACTTCACACATGTTTCTTTTAAGGTCATGTGGCCATAGCAAAGGGCCTCTAGCCTCGTCCTCAGGGTAATCTGCAGAGATGCCACCCTCCCCTATGGCTTCAAGAGCTCTGTCTCCTGCTCATGTGGCTGTTGCCTCTCTCTCCGTTCTGCTCTCCCCACCTCCTGATGCGCCTCAGCACTACTCTCTGAAATCCTTCAGCAAATCCCAGAGCTGCAAACATCTGGAAACAATAAATCTGCTGACCTAAAATCCACACCCCCCCTTCCCCTTGTAACGAGAAGGAAACCTCTTCAGATTGTCTGGGAGTAGATTAATTTTGAAATATGATAGGAGGGAGAGGCCATTCTGTCTTGTTTTGAGGCACGGCCTTTGCTTCTTTTCAGTAATAAAGAAAAAAATCCTATGTAGCTTTCTTTTATCTGTATTCTCTATCTATAGACTAGAGTCATCATTTGTTACTATTGCCTAAAAAACTCCAGCCTGGATCCTCTTCATCATGAATGGCATTGGCTGGATGCCACTGGCCTCATGGAAACTTATTCCTTCTGATGGGGGATAGTCCACACTTCGTTACTGGTGTCAGACCAGAGCTCCTGACTACCCTTGGTTGCTTCTAAAGGGCAGCACTTTGGGCAACCGGCTGGAGCTGTCTCAGGCACTGGGTGTCACTCACCAAACACTGAGCATTTGCTCTGAGCCACACTAGATCCAGCTCAGTTACCAATACAAATAGCACGCAATCTCTGCATTCCAGGGCTTTAGCAAGGGAGAAGGACGAGCCATCCAAAAGCAGTCATCCAGGAGTGTAAGGATGTCTGGAGAACACAGAGGAGGGGGGCACCCCACTCGCAGTGGTGGGGTACCTCCACCTTCTCTGAGGAGGTGACACCAGGGCTGAAGCTTCACGGTGGAGGAGATGAAGGCGGCCCAGCGGGGGAGCGGCAGGCCGCTCAGGAAGCTGGAGCAAAGGTCGTAAAAAAGGGCACAGCCGAAACTCAGGTGGCAGAGAGCCAGGCCCTGGGGAGGGTTTCAGGACATAGAAGGGATTGCAAATTACTCTGTAAGCAGTGGGCAACCATTGAAAGATTTGCAGCAGGGAGAGCAGCTTGAACACATTTGCTTTTGGAACGATCCCTCTGGGAGGCAGTGTGGACCGTGGATTGAAAAGAGGCTCTGTGAGCATTTCGTTCCATCTCAGCCAAGGTCAGCTCATTCCCTACGGTTGCTGTTTGATTCTCTGCAAAGGTCCCCTGTCACACCTAACGTGTAGGTGGTCTCAGTTCACCCACAGCTGGCCGACCGTGCCGGGTGTCGCCTGTGGGTGGGAGAATCTGGGAGCCCTGCTCTCCCAAACTCCGGGACCACAGGGTTACGGGAGCCCCTGTGTGGGGCTATACTGAAGACAAACAGATGGGAATAACTTTGCCTTGTCTTCACCTCCTAAATGGAAACAGCATGGCGGTTGTGGTGACTTTTCACAAATGACATCAATCAGGTAATAAATGCTTACAAAGGCACTCTATATGATGGCAAATTTTTATTCAGACACTTTTGGGATTTGCTCCATGTTTCTATTGTCATCTCAACTGCTCCTTCCCAGGGGCTCAGGCTAACCCGAATACTGCGGGCTTCACTGCGTCCTGTGCCACCCGGGCTGTATTGTATTTATGGCCCATGCGTTCACATTCGTCAGGCGTCTCTCTCGTTCCTTGGCTGACCTGCCCACTAGTCAGTCTCCTTGGCTTATTGGTGACGTATTCCGGTGGGGCACAGACACTCTGGCCTGTTCCCTCTGTGATATATTAAAGAGAGAAAGAACAAAAGAGCCATCCTTCTTCAGAAATAACTCGGTCCTAATATGAATATTGAACACTCTAATTAATCTTGACTCTTCTTTTATAAAATACTGATTAAACCTATGCTGCATGCGGGAGGGAGCTGGAGACATTGTATACCAGCCAGACTGAACTCTAGATTCTATTTTAAAAGAAGTGGAAAAACTAGAAAAAGTGATCTGGCAAGTAGGGATGAGACAAAAGGAGGTAATTACCTAAGGGAGGAGGGGCAGTGTTCCCCTCTAGGTTTTCCTTCTGTGTGTAGATGGCTTTTGTTTTGTGCTAATACGCACAGATTGGTTGCCAAATTTCTATTGGTATAGAAGGTGATGACTCACTCAGCTTGTGAGAAGTGCAAGGATCTGATGGAGGGATGTATTTAAAGATGTTGGTCAGAATCAACAGTAAGCCCACAGGACTTGTATATTTCATTTTTGACAGATGCCTTTTCCTTGGTTACCCATAAAAACCAGTAAGTTTGGTACTTCCGTTGACCGTTCTGAAATTCATTTGGCCATCAGACATTTCTTGAGGGACCCTGTGCCACATCTTGTTGTTAACTTAACAAAATATTGTATCCAAATTCTTATTTACAACTCTATTGATGCCTTGGAATTCTTAGCTGTATATTAGCTGCTCGATGTTTCATCAATCAACAGAAATAATAATGCTGTCAGCATCATTTGTAGGGTACATTGGCATTTAGGAAGCATTTTCATTAATACTATCATGTGTCTTTCCTATATGGGCCCTGAGAGTACGTGAGGGAAGACATTTAGATGCCTAGGCTTGGGCTACGTACACCGCCCTATAGAGGCAATACTGTTTGTATTTGTACGTTATTCACTTTGGAGACCTCTGCTTGGGGGAGGCCATGTGTAGCTCCTTTTCCAGTTTTGGTAAAGCAAACCACCTAACCTGTTAAGAACAAAACAAAACAGTTGCCCAGTCATTAGAGGCATTCACTTTCTTACTGGGAAGTATACCAAAAAGGATTTCAGCAAGGTTTATTAAATGATGGAGGTGATGATTAAATGACTCTTACTGTATCTGTTTTCTTTCATTTAGAGGCACCTTGTATGTTAATGAGGTGCTGCTGGGGTAAAAGCAACCCCATAAAATTGGAAATTGCTCCTGTTAGGATTTTTGTCATCAGCTGTGAATAAGTGGCATCAAATTTCAATTTTCTCAGACATCTGAAAAAGGCTTGACAGATGGACATTTGAGAATTATATAGATGGATTAATATTTCATTTCAAGATGAAAATAATATTTATAATTACGTATTTCATAAATTAGGACCTCATGTCAAAGTCTGAGAAGGGAATCATCTTAATCACACGGAACGGGTTCTTTAATGTGCAGGAGGGTTACCTCTTAGCCTGCCGAATTTTTCATCTACCCATACATACATCAGTGATTTGCTTTTAAGAGAGCAGTTGAATCTTTGTGGAAATTTACAACAAAAGAAAAAAATATTCGACTAGTAAGTGTGGGGTTTAGAAAAGACACATAGATGATTGCTGTTAAGTGCATTGTGGTAGAATCTAAACATGCTGCTGTGTAGTTAATCTAAATCCATTAAGTACACAGGGACAATAGATAAACCAGCAGAGAAGGGGGTCATGGACCAGTGAACAAGTGACTTGCATTCAGGCAATCTGGACGCAGATGTGCAGTATCCAGTAATCAATCATTTGAAAGAAGTTAATGAAAATATCCTGCAAGTGTGAGTAAGTGTGCAGGACAGTATACAGTATTAACTCAGCTCTCCCTTATTTGTTCTTTTGAAGTTGTAATTTTGATCTTTCAGAAGTAAACATGGACCTTTTCACCCCTTTTTCCTTTTAATCCAAAATACATTGTTAAGACCCCAGCTGAGTCCCCGTGGACGAGGGTACTTGCCAGGCTTTCGTTCCTGAGGATGGTGAGCTCGCGGACAGCATGTGCTTTGTGGCCCCTTGGGTTTCCCACACACTGCTGAATGGATCTTGAACATTGCAGTTGTCACATAGATAAAGCACAGAGCCCTGTCATGAGTTTGTCCCCCGGATGAAATCAGACAGTGCCCTTGGCATTTCTCACTGCCATCCTCTTCCCTGTTCTTGGATTCTTCTGCGGGAGTGAACTGTTCTTCAATGGCTGGGAGATGTCAGAGGGGAAGCTATGAAATGAAACCCTCACAGCTGCTGCTGCTGCTGCTGCTGCCACCTCCTCTACAGAGTATCTAAGTTCACATTTTCCCACCATAGAACCAATTGTCCTGTTTCTTGGCTATATTTCTCTCTCATTTCTTTAAGAGAGAAAGCAAGCCATACTGCAAGTTTATCGTGCCTTGATTGACCAAGACCGGCGTTTTGAACTGTGAGTTTATCTGATGTTCCCGAGGTTTCTACATCTCTGGGCAGAGCACCGCAGGAAGCTGCTGCATGGATGACAGGCGGGCCTCTCTCCTGTAAAGTAGGAGGACTTGGGAAAGGGAAGGTGTGACGGGGAGCCAACATGCTGCTCGGACCACAGGCACATGCTGGACAGCTCTCAGGAAGATCACTCGTGTGGGGAGGGCTTGTACAGAGGTGTGCATCTGGAATGATCCCTGTAAAAGGGCTGCCTACTCCTAGAAAACTGTGTGTCTGCCCCCCGGGGTTTGGGTAGACCAGTTGAAACTCAGGGTGCTAGTCCGTGGGTCACAGATGAGAAAATAAACGTATTTTATTTAAATACGTTTTTAATACATGTATTTAAAGAAATATCTAATGATGAATTTATTTTATGTAAATAAATATTTAATTAATGTAACTAAGTTACACAAGTACTTAATAAATTTAATTTAAATAAATGTTTAATAAATAGGCCGGGCACGGTGGCTCATGCCTGTAATGCAAGCACTTTGGGAGGCTGAAGCAGGCGGATCACCTAAGATCAGCTGTTCAAGACCAGCCTGGCCAACATGGTGAAACCCCATCTGTAATTAAAAAAAAACAAACAAACATAAAAGTTAGCCAGACGTAGTGGTGCATGCCTGCAGTCCCAGCTAATTGGGAGGCTGAGGCAGGAGAATTGCTTGAACCCAGGAGGTGGAGGTTGCAGTAAGCCGACATCGTACCGTTGCATTCCAGCCTGGGCAACAGAGTGAGACTCCATCTCAAAAAAAAAAATTGTAATAAATACATTTATTTAAATAAATGATAAATGGGGCATGCAATGGAGCAGCAGGTTTGGGTCTGTCAGTTGCAAAACAGTGTTCTTGGGCTCATGAACCGCTGAAGTGGGGGAGTGGTGTACTCCTGTAACAGGAGCTCATTAATTGGAAAACAGAGGAAGTCAGCTTTTGCCTTTTGTTTCATTTTTGTAAACTGTATTTACTGTAAGTTTTGTCCCCCTTTGCTGGCACAAATCATTGTTGCAGATGACATTCCTTCTACCTATTGATCCAATAATTTTAGCTTAAAAAAGACCTTAAGGCTGGTCTCAGTGGCTCACGTCTATAATCCCAGCGCTTTGGGAGGCCAAGGCAGGAGGATTGCTTGAGCCCTGAAGTTCAAGACCAGCTGGGCAATGTAGCAAGATCCTGTCTCTACAAAAAAATTTTTTTAAATTAGCCAGACGTGGTGGCACACATCTGTGGTCCCAGCTCCTTGGGAGGCTCAGGTGGGAGAATCACTTGGGCTTGGGAGATTGAGGCTGCAGTGAGCTGAGACTGTGCTATTGCACTCCAGCCTGGGTGACAGAGCGAGACCACATCAAATGAAAAAAAAAAAGACTTTAGGTCACAAACCTAAGCCACTGATGTTGTTACTCATTTGTGCATAAAGTTAGCACAAAGATGACAAAGCCTTTTGTGTCTATGCTAAATATATTGTCTAAAATCACTCCTTAGATGTGTTTGGCTTTTGTCTTTTGACTGACAGGACTCTGCAGGGGTGTGTGCGTGTGAGTGGAAAAACTCAAACTATGTCTCCTCTGCTCTCACACCACACAACAACAGTCAACACAGGAGACTTCTGTGACTAAATTTGTGGAGGCTTTCCTCACACACCAAGCAGCACTTATCAGCTGGGTGTCCTTGAATTCATTTCCGACACTGTCCGCTGGGAGGTAGCCTCAGATCCTACAGGTGGAGGGCTCAGTCCCCAAGATAGTCCTCCTCCACCTGCACCAGTCACAAGTGTAGATCTCCGGAACTTCTGACCAACTGGCTTCAATGAAGTTGGGGTTCCCACCATCACTTTTTGGGTTTGATTAATTTGCTAGAGCAGTTTACAGGACTTGGAGAAACACTTATGTTTACCAGTTTATCACAAAAGATATGTTAACAGAAAAACCAAACTCTGTAAAATACCTTAAAGAGGTTTCTTCTGAGCCAGTAGGAGTGACCATAGTCTGAGAAAGCACAAACCCAAGAAGCTGTGAGTAAATGGCCTGAGGTGGTCAGATTACAATTAGGGTTGATACTGTTGCCATTGCGTCTGGCTGGGGCCGTCATTGTGGGTGGTAAAGGAATTTACCAAGACAGCCGCAGGTAACGAAAGGCAGACTTATTAGAGAAAGTATGAAGGTAATGTTGCAAGGGTGCAGTGGCCAGTACAGCAGAGAAGGGGCTGTCGGGCAAGAGACAGGGGCAGGAAGGAAGTTTTACGGGTCATGCTGCTGGGGCTATGAGCAGAATGAGGTGTCTGGGAACAGGATGTCGTGCCAGCAGTTTGTCTGTGATGAGCCGTTTCTCAGAACGATTGTTCTCCCCTACCTGGGACCCCTTCCTCATTGTTACTTATCAGGACTCCACATATATACCTTTTTTTTTTTTTTTTTTTGAGACAGAGTTTCCCTCTTGTCCCCCAGGCTGGAGTGCAATGGTGCGATATCGGCTCACCACAACCTCCACCTCCTGGGTTCAAGTGATTCTCCTGCCTCTGCCTCCCAAGTAGCTGGGATTACAGGCATGTGCCACCATGCCCGGCTAATTTTGTATTTTTAGTAGAGATGGGGTTTCTCCACATTGGTCAGGCTGGTCTCAAACTTCTGACCTTAGATGATCCACCCGTTTCGGCCTCCCAAAGTGTTGGGATTACAGGCGTGAGCCACCATGCCCGGCCCTCTACATCAACATTATAAGGAGACAGGAGTTACTGGAAAAGAAATAACCCAGTATATAGAAGCTCGGCCTGAAAAGGCGGAATATCTTGAAGTGAGGGGGCTTACAAGTCATAGGTGTGTTTTAGGATTCTTTAGTTGGCAATTGGTTGAGAGAGTTAAGTTTTGTCTAAAGACTGAAAGTCACTTCAAAGGATTGCTTAAGATAAGGGGTCTGCTGTCTGCCATGTGATGCTATACCAGAGTCAGGTTAGAAAGTGAGCCACATTATACCGGGTTAATTAAAAAAAAAAATTTAAACAAATTTTTTTGTTTGTAGGGTGTGACTTAACACTCCTTTGCATGGCTTTAAGTCTTGTTTATAATTTGGTATCTTATTACCCAAAGAATCTGTTCTGTCAGGCTTATACTGTTTTAATATTAATGCTGTTCAGTTTTGCCTAAACTCTAAAAGGAAGGGGCTGTCATGACGCATGTCCCACCTCCCTTCCTGCTATGGCCAATAATTCAGTTTTTCAGGTTTCTCTGAAGTCCCTTTGGCCAAGAGGGGGCCTGTTCAGTAGGTTTGGGGCTTAGGATTTTATTCTTGGTTTACAGATATTACAAAGCGCAAGCGCACAGATGAAGAGGTGCATAGGGTGAGGTATGGGGGGACTTGGGGGTGCAGAGCTTCTCTGCCCTGCATGGGGGTGCTACCCTCCAGGAACCTCCACAGCGTTCAGCTTTCCAGAAGCTCCCTGGACCCTGCCCTTTTGGGTTTTTCTGGAGGCTGCTTTACATAGGCCTGTTTGGTTAAACCATTGGCTATTGGTGATCAACCTAACCTTCAGCCCCTCTCCCCTCCCTGAAGGTTGGGGGGTGGGACTGAATGCCCTGACCCTTGCATCATGCCTGGGGCTCTGTGGTGAGCAGCCCCCATCCTGCAGCTACCTCGGGGCTGCTGACTGTCAGTCAATTCACTAGCCTGCAAAAAGACATCCTCTGGAGACTCCATGTATTTTAGGAGGTATACGCTAGGAAACGGGGATGAAGACCAGATAAGTGTTTAGAGTGTCACCGTGTGGATGTAGAATATGCCTGGCCAGGAGGGAGGGCTTCGGTTTGCTTTTGGCATTCCATGGAGGAGACCCCTTGGGACGACCATTGCTATGCAGTTTATTTCCCTGTGCTTTGCAAGCTTGAATTAAGGAAACTGTGTGGCACTTTTCATGTTATCAGAAATACTGTTATTGTCCACATTTCTGCATACTTTGGAGAGTCTTTCCAAGGGCACTGTGGTTCATGCCTGTAATCCTGGCACTTCGGGCATCCAAGGTGAGTGGATCGCTGGAGATCAGGAGTTTGCCTGGGCAACATAGTGAGACATCATCTCTACTAAAAATACCAAAAAATTACCCCAGCATGGTAGCGTGCACCCATAATCCCAGCTGCTTGGGAGGCTGAGGCAGGAGAATTGCTTGAACCCGGGAGGCAGAGGTTGCAGTGAGCCGAGATTTACCACTGTACTTTAGCCTGGTTGATGGAGCCAGACTCTGTCTTAAAAAAAAAAAAGAAAATGTGAACAATAACAAATAGCTTTTTTTTTTTTTTTTTTTTTTTTTGAGATGGAGTCTCACTCTTTCACCCAGGCTGGAGTACACTGGCATGATCTCAGTTTACTGCAACTTCTTACTCTCAGGTTCAAGTGATTCTCCTCCCTCACCCTCCTGAGTAGCTGGGATTACAGGTGTGCACCACCATGCCCCGCTAATTTTTGCGTTTTTTTTAGTAGAGACAGGGTTTCATCATGTTGGCCAGGCTGGTCTCGAACTCCTGACCTCAGGTGATCCGCCCAACTCGGCCTCCCTAAGTGCTGGGATTACAGATGTGAGCCACTGCGCCTGGCCAACAAATAGCATGTTTGATGACATACTATCTTACCACAGCACTAGAAGCTGAGACCTGGCATCCCTAGTTGCAGCCTCAGGGGTCTGTCATGGGTTTGGTGTGGGTAATGCTGCGGATCCCTGGAGAGGAATCCTGCATCCACTGGTTTGAGTGGGGGATGTTTTTGAAGAGCCCTTTTTCCTTCAGTTTTGTGCCCCATTACTTCTTTTGACCACTTCTTTCTAGAAATTCTTTGTTCCCTTTGCTTCTATTACATGGAACTTTCCAAATTCTATTTCTCTGAAATCACATTCTATTTTCTTCCTTGCTTCCTTTTTCTCTTCTTAGCCCCAAACTATTAGATGTTCTCCAACACTTTATCCACAGAATCTGTATTTATGTTGAAAAACTCAACTCCCCTACCTGTCACCTTTATGTGAGTGGTTCTTGAAGTCACATCTGAGCCTGCACGTTCCCCCAGGCTATGGTTCCCCACCTCCAGCTACACTAAGCTGACATCCTTTGGGGCCTCAAATTAAGTGTGTTTGAAATGAAACCTGTCATTTTGTCTTGAGCCATCATTCCTATATAACTTGCCTCTTTCCCTTAATGTCACTTTCATGCTTCACGATGCCCTGCCCAAAAATTCACGTCCTCATTGACTTCTTTCTCTTCCTTTGCCTCTCGTGTCTATTTGTTTTCTGGGTCTTTCTGCCTGATCCCTAGAGCTGTTCATTCCTTCCCATGTTCACTGCTAAGATTTGGGGCTCATGTCTGTCTGATTTTATGCGCGTGGCATGGCCAGGCTGTCTTCCTGTGTCCTTGGTGTCCTGTGTGCTTGGATTTTAGAAATCGGCCTGTGGTGTTCTGATTTCCCGGAGGGCCAGCTCCAGAAGCTGGCGTTTTTGGAGTCGTCCATATACAGACTGGACTTCTCTCTCATGCTCCTACGCTCTGACCCGTCCAGCATAGCCAATGTGATTTCTCCGCAGGCCTCAGTGTTCTCTGCTTCCTGATATCATCTAGAACATGCTCTTTGTAGCCTCCTCTTTCTGTTTCCAAGTCCTCTTTGTTCTCAAGACCTGGCTTTGGTCCCCATTACCCTATAAAGAATATCTTGCTCCTGCCACATGGCACGTGGTATGCTGCTGTGACAGCAGGTCAGGTGTTGTCCTGGGGTCTGGCTATTTAATCCTTGTACTCTTGTTTAATCTTTCACAAGTGTCTGTCTTCTCCCGGAACTCTGGGTATAAACAGAACCTGGCACGCAGTCCATGTTCTAGCAATGCTTGTTGGATTGGAGTGGTGGAATTGCCATCACAGTCTTCGGTCAGAAGTTGTGTTCCTCTCGTCCGCCTTGGATTCTGGGTTAACAATCTTGTTTGTTTGTGTGTGTGTGTTTCAGCTGCAGATCCCAAGTGTGAAGGGCTTCGATTTTGCTAAGCAGCATCTGGGTCAGCACAATAAAGACGACATCTTGATTATTCATGAGCCAGCGCCACTGCCAGGACCTCTGAAGGACCATACCACGCCCTCGGAAAATGGGGATGTGCCAAGCCCCAAGTCAAAGATCCCTTCCAAGAACGTCCGTCACAGAGGAAGGTTATTATTGGGCTTTCTGTATTATTCTTTGTGGCAGAGCATGCTTCTGTTATCAGGCTGTGAGTTTCTGATGCCACAGGGGCTAATGGTGAGTGCAGCCCTGCATGTGTCTGCAGCCCGGGAGACCGATGACTTGCCCAAAGTCACACATGAGCCCAATAGTGTTTCCAAGCCACTCTCACGGGCTGTCAGAGAAGGCTGTGTGATTTCTTTCCCCACACGGTTGAAGATCATGAATCACTATCTGTGATGGTTTGAGGGTCCCCATCAGACTTGATTAGGGATTGGCCAGCTCGTGTGTATATATCCCAAGGGGAGCATGCTAGGCCCCATGGAGAGAATATCAGAAATAACATAGAAGGAGTGCACGGCACATGGTACATGCTCAGCCTGTGGGCCACTGTGTCCATGCCTGGGATGCCAGCAGCTTCTGTGACTTCATTGCTTTGTCTGCAGGTGACTTTCATCGCATCCTCCTGTGTTTGCTTTGTTTTTCTCTGGCTGCTCATGTATGTCACCTTTGTCAGGATATCACACAAGACTCTTCACTGCCTCCTCCCTGCCTCGCTCCCCTTTCCCAATTTATTTCTATTACTCCTCTCAAAGTATAGCACACGGAGAATTGCTTATTAGTTTTCCAAGCTACCTGGAAGCCGCTCCTCACCCTCTGACCCCATGAGAAGGGCTCTAGCTCTGTGAAAGAAGACAGAGTTCAGAGTCGGGTTCGTTAAGTTGACTTTCCATCATAGCACCATCAGGCTTTGGCTACTGAAGCCTCCTGTTGTCAGCCTTTCTTTGAGCTTTGGAACGCTAAATCCTGATTTCCTGCTAAGAGCAAAAGAAAGTGTGTGATCATACCAACATTTGAAACGATGTCATGATTTCTGTCTTATCGGAAAACCTACCCCAGGGGTTCTGGCCTAGTTTTAAGAATGTAATAGATGTCAGAACATGATCTTTACAAAAGAAAATGAGTTATGTAGAGAGATGCTATTTGATTATTTTGTAGGCTAAGAATAAATGGAATCATTGAAGATTATTTCTTTTTTTTTTTTTTTTTTTTTTGAGACGGAGTCTCACGCTGTTGCCCAGGCTGGAGTGCAGTGGCGCGATCTCGGCTCACTGCAAGCTCCGCCTCCCGGGTTCCCGCCATTCTCCTGCCTCAGCCTCCTGAGTAGCTGGGACTACAGGCGCCCGCCACCGTGCCCGGCTAATTTTTTGTATTTTTAGTAGAGACGGGGTTTCACTGTGGTCTCGATCTCCTGACCTTGTGATCCGCCCGCCTCGGCCTCCCAAAGTGCTGGGATTACAGGCTTGAGCCACCGCGCCCGGCCTGAAGATTATTTCATATGCAAGTAAAATTTTGCTAAGTGTTTTTTTTTTTTTTTCTTGCCTGGTAGCCTTGTCGTTGACATTTAGTCATGACAGCTCAGTGGTCTGCATGGTTAATACAATGTTTTAGCATCTTTCTGGGCACCAGAATGTCTTGGCATTCCACATTGTCATTGAAGCCAGGGAGCCTAAGGAATCGGAGCCAACTGATGAAGGAATTTTCCCTGGTGCAAGCTGGGTGCCACGATACCTTTGCTTTTTATATATAGAATCAAATCTCAGTGTAAGCACCTTCCAAAGATCTGGAGTTATTTGGGGTGACTGCAGAGCTACCCTGGCATCCTGAGGATTCTGCAGGCCTAGTCAATCCTGAACCCCAGTCCTCTTTGATCCAACTCATGCTGAACCCAGACTGCTGGTCCAGAAATGACTGGGGGCCAGGGACTGGACCTTCAGCCCTGGTAGCTGTGGGACCTTCTTCCTATCTGGCACTTACTTGTCTAGCATTTGTTGAAATGCAGCCTGCTGAGCCATTTAGTAAGCCGCATTAATCTGTCTTCAGGAGGTGACTGTGGTGTTAATGTCATCCTTGAAGACGCTGTGCTATGGAATAATTTTTTGGACTGTTCCATTTCTGCTGGTTTTGCCTGGAAGCCTGACTTCCACACATAAATTAATGTGACTTTTTCCTTTTCGTTCTTTCTTGTTTCTAATGTTTGCAATTCATTTTGTGTCTGCAGAGTTTCTCCCTCAGATGCTGACTCTACGGTCAGTGAAGAGTCCAGCGAGAGGGACGCAGGAGATAAGACACCGGGAGCCGTCAACGATGGCAGGTCCCACAGAGCCCCGCAGAGCGGTCTGTGACTCTTCTGGTTCTTCCCATTAAAAGTAGTCCCTACGAGAGTCTGAAGGCTAGGGCCTTACACTACTTCAAATGCTAAACCCTTAAAAAAAAATCTGGGAAATGGAAAATTCATCATTCCTGTGGTTTCTTAGCACCAGTTGTCACCATCTAACGTGGTATTGGTGTCTGCTTTGGGGCCAGGGATTCACTGGGGTACGTCTTAAGGTTAATAGCCTCATTTCACTCTAGAGTCCTCACCCTAGAGGTCAAGGAGGAAGCACACTGAAACCAGAGTCTCAAAAACTGCCCCCAGGATTCAGTAGCTTTCTTAGGAAGCAATTCAAGGATTCACAGCTGTCACTGTCAGAAAGTTGTTTGTTTATCATAGGCCCAAGTCCATTATGTTTAGTTCTGTTCCTAGATCTTTCTTCCAGCAGGTGGTTTAGTGTGATCAGATGGTAAACATGTTTGCTTTGGGGGTCACATACAGCTTCATAGGCCAGGTATAAGATGAACTTCACTCCTGTTCTAAAGGGTATGACTGTTGAGACTGATGCCCTGTTACAAAGTGAGACCCACAAGTCTTTAGACTTGGGAACATTTTTTTGGAGGGATAGCAAGGTAGCTTGTTTTTAGTGTAATAGGTTGTATTAAATAGATGTGCTGCTACAGCTGTTGTATTTAATGGAGGTTTATTTTTATTTAAGGATTGCATTTCAGTAATGCAGAGATAATTGGGAGGCCTCAGAATATTATTATTACTATTTTTTTTTTGAGACAGGGTCTTGCTCTGTCACAGAGGCTGGCGTGTAGTGGCACAGTCCCGGCTCACTGCAGCCTCGACCTCCCAGGCTCTGGCTATCCTCCCACCTCAGTCTTCCTAGTAGCTGGGATTACAGGCCTATGCCATCACACCTGGCTAATTTTTGTATCTTTTTGTAGAGATGGGGTTTCACCATGTTGCTCAGACTGGTCTTGAACTCCTGGACTCAAGCGATCCATCCGTCTTGCCTTCCCAAAGTGCTGGGATTATAGGCATGAGCCACCACGCCCGGCCAGGATATTATTTTTAATAGTAATTTTTTTTTTTTTTTTTGAGACAGAGTCTCGCTGTGTCACCCAGGTTGGAGTGCGGTGGCCGGATCTCAGCTCACTGCAAGCTCCGCCTCCCGGGTTCACGCCATTCTCCTGCCTCAGCCTCCCGAGTAGCTGGGACTACAGGCGCCCGCCACCTCGCCCGGCTAGTTTTTTTGTATTTTTAAGTAGAGACAGGGTTTCACTGTGTTAGCCAGGATGGTCTCGATCTCCTGACCTCGTGATCCGCCCGTCTCGGCCTCTCAAAGTGCTGGGATTACAGGCTTGAGCCACCGCGCCCGGCTTAATAGTAATTTTTATACTTATAGTATTTAGTCATACATTTCTCTGTATGGAAATGCAGTGCAGAGTGAACTGTATTCTAGAAATGAACAGACTGTAGACAGAAGCCCAGGGGCCTCTCCTCTCACTGACACGCTTGTGGCCTCACAGGTGGCTCAGGCTTCAAGGCTCCTGTGGGGCTGCACTAACCCATCCTTGTCTCCCCTCACTGACATGCTTGTGGCCTCGCAGGTGGCTCAGGCTTCAAGGCTCCTGTGGGGCTGCACCAGCCGGTCCTTGCAGTTCCTTCCAGCTCCTTCCACTTAGTTCTTTTGTAATGTTAAGGACATCCCCTTAGAAAAAGGGAAGAGTTTTTTCTTTGAATGTAGTTTTTCAAAATCTTAAAAATTATTTAGCACCATGGTAACAGACACTGCTTCTGATAGACAGGATTAGAATCTCGTTTTGGTCCTCAGAAAGAAATATTTGGTGGGGAGTGGAAAGAGCTCTGGATTTTATCAAGTTCTGTTCGTTGCTTATCTGAGAAATACTTTCAGTGCCTGCATTTAACGCCGTCTGATGGCATTACAACCAGTATATTCTAAAAGAATAACAAAAATCAAACACCACTCTCAACATAGGCTCAGAAGCCAGGTAGTAAGCATCACAGCTCTGGGACGGAGAGTTGAATGTGAAGGAGAGAAGCGAATTAGATGATTTTGTGAATATTAGAAGCTCAGATGCTGCTGTTATAATTTGAAGAGATACCAGAATCTGTACATTAGTTTCATGTTGTAGAAAGATAGTTTTCTCACTATAAATATCAGTTTACTTTTAGAACTTTGTTTACTTCTTGAAAGGTGCTATAAGATAGCTTTAATGCTGCCATGTAGGTATTTTATTGCTTGCATAGAAACTTAAATATCCTATTTTAAAATATTCTGAGTTTTTCTCCTCGCTTTCCGTTATTTTATTTTTTAAAACTTTTTGCTTTTTGAGACAGAGTCTCTTCCTGTTGCCTAGGCTGTAGGGCAGTGGCGTGATCTTGGCTCACTGCAACCTCTGCCTCCCAGGCTCAAGTGATTCTCATGACTCAGCCTCCCGAGTAGCTGGGATTATAGACGTATACCACCACACCTGGCCAATTTTTGTATTTTTAGTAGAGACAGGGTGTCCTCATGTTGGCCAGGCTGGTCTTGAACTCCCGGCCTCATGTGATCTGCCTGCCTTGGCCTCCCAAAGTGCTGGGATTACAGGCGTGAGCCACCTGTCCGGCCTATTTTACAATTCACATAAAAATCTTGCTTTTGTTGAAAGTCGCAATGAAGTACAAATGAATGGAGGTGGGAGTGGGGAGGGAGACTACTTGAGATCCATTCTGGAGCCCTCTTCCATGTCGCTGTGGGACCAGCATTCCCTTTCACTCCTGCGGGTGGCACAGCTACCTGCCCTCTTTAGGCTTCTTGGCAAGGCTGTTGATGACTGTCCCAGGTCATGTGGCGTATTAAGGACCCACCTTGCAATGGAAGCTGAGAGAAGACTGTTGTTTCAGTTTTGGTAAATTGGAGGTTGTGCTTTATTCCTTTTCCAGCTGAGTGTTTTTGGAAGGTGACTAGGCCCTGACACATACCCTCATGGCCATCCATGAACCCTTAAAAGATTATTTACTCAAACGTCACTGTGTTCACAGCCATTGCAGCTTTAAAATAACTCATCATAACCACTGGCTGCCCTTAGTGAAGATGGGAAGGGAGAGATGAGGTAGGAGATGGGCTGCCATTGCTGCGTCTGTGCATGATTGTAGTTTTTCTCTTTCTCCCCTTTATCATCAGGAATATACCAAGTAGGTAAGCGTTGCAAAATACTCAGCATTCTTTTATGCTCTCCTTAGATTGCACGTGTGCAAGTGTGTGATTTTTAAGTAGTTAAAACTTTGTTCATCTGAATCCCACAAATTCCAAATTCTAGAATTGCACATGCAGACCAAGCTGGCACTGACGTTTGCATGTGCTAAGGAGCTTGCAGTGCTCGCTTCAGCAGCATATAGACTAAAATTGAAACGCAACAAATATGAGCGTGGCCCCTGTGCAAGGATGACATGCGTATTTGGGAAGCATTCCATATTTTTAAAAAATTAAAGCGTTTTCAAAATAGTTTAAATGAGATTGAGTACATAAAACAATGAAGGTTTTCAAGTAATTTTGGAGTACCATACCATTTATAAAATGATTGAGATCATAAAGTATAATTCTCATCTTTTCATGAAGGCAGATTCTCAGAGATCTTTTCAAGGTAAAATTTTATAA
Source organism: Macaca nemestrina (assembly GCF_043159975.1). Classification (NCBI taxonomy): domain Eukaryota; kingdom Metazoa; phylum Chordata; class Mammalia; order Primates; family Cercopithecidae; genus Macaca; species Macaca nemestrina. The sequence continues at coordinate 20,139,209 of NC_092128.1, forward strand.
ACATAGTGGAGATGACCGCAGTCATTGAGTCATCCATTTAGCAAATGCTTGCTAAGTGCCTGTGGTGTGTCAGGTGTTGGTGATGCAGTGACGATGAGATAAACGTGATTGCTGTCACACAGGATATTAACGTGGGTTGCACACATTAGTAAAGATGCAGTTTTCTAGCCTGGGCAACATAGCGAGACTCTGCCTCTACAAAAAATAGAAAAAATTAGCCAGGCCTGGTGGTGTGTGCCTGTGGTCCCAGCTACTGAAGAGGCTGAGGTGGGAGGATCGCTTGAGTCTGGGAGGTCGAGGCTGCAGTGCTCTGTCATTGCATCACCACACTCCAGTCTGGGTGACAGAGTGAGACCCTGTCTCGAGGGGGAAAAACAAAAAAATGGTTTGACTATATTTACTTGTAGATAATGAAATAATTTCTTTAAAAATGCTCTCTTGCTCTGACATTTTAGTAATTCAGACTGAACTTTTCTCTTTCATTTTGCTTTGTTAACATTATCCTATTCCGTACAATCCTATATACTGTATTTATTTATTTATTTATTTATTTATTTTGCTTAAGTGCAGTGGCACAATCACAGCTCACTGCAGCCTTGACCTCTTGGGCTCAAGCAGTTCTCTCACCTCAGCCTCTTGAGTAGCTGGGACTACAGGAGCATACCACCCCCAGCTAATTTTTTATTTACTTTTTGTAGAGACGAGGTCTTGCCATGTTGCCCAGGCTGGTTTTGAACTCCTGGGCTCAAGCGATCCTCCTGCCTTAGCCTCTCAAGGTGCTGGGATTATAGGCATGAGCCACCATGCCCAGCCTTTTTCTTTCTTTTTAAGATTTTTATTTATATTTTAACTGATGGTAAGAAAACATATACATTTATGGTGTACAACATGATGTGTTTTTTGCTTGTATTATTTTTAGTTGGCATATAATACTTGCAAATATTTATGGGGGACATTGTGATAGTTCCATGTATGAATATACTATGTGATGATCAAATCAGGGTAATTAGCATATCTGTCACCACAGAGAAAGTTATCATTACTTTGCCTTGGGAACATTCAAAATCTGCTCTTCAAGCTAATTGAAAATATACAATAAATTATTAGAGTCACCCTACAGTGCCTATAGGTGCTCAACCCATTCCTCCTCTCTAACTGTGCACTGTTATTTTTATTTTTTTGAGATGCAGTCTCATTCTGTTGCCCAGGCTGGGGTGCAGTGGTGTAGTCAGGGCTCACTGCAGCCTTGACCTCCCAGGCTCAGGTGATCATCCCTTCTCAGCCTCTTGAGTAGCTGGGCCTGCAGATGCACACCACCACGCCATGTTGCCCAGGCTGGTCTAGAACTCCTGGGCTCAAGTTACCCTCCTGCCTCAGCCTATCCAAGTGCTGGGATTCCAGGCGAGAGTCACCATGTCCAGCCTCTAGTTGTGCTTTTGCATCTGTTAACCAACCTTTGTCTCTGTCCCTCCTCTTCCCTTCCCAGCCTCAAGTTACCTTACTAGTCTACTCTCCACTTCTAGATCAACTTTCCAGCTTCCACATATGAGCGAGCACAGTGCAGTGTTTATCCTTCTGTGCCTGGCCTATTTACTTAATGTCATCCAGGCTCGTCCATATTGCTGCGGATGGCAGGATTTCATTCTTTCTTATGGCTAAATTGTGATGTTTTGATATGTGTATGCATTGTGGAATGGCTAAATCAAGCCATTTAACATATATATTACCTCATGTACTTATTTTTTGTGATAACACTTAAAATCTACTCTCTTAGCTGTTTTCAAGTATACAATATATTGTTATTAATTATAGTTACCATGAGGTACAATAGGTATCTTGACTATATAGTAAAATTTATATCATTACTTTTAAAAAATAATTGAAAAGAAAGGGGTTTTAATCCCAAGTTCCTACTTGTCTTAAGGCAGGATTCATACAGCATTAATCTCTGTGTGTCCATTGTACTTTGTACTAATCATTATTGTCCGGGGAGCTTTTTTTAGAAAAATTGTGCAATGTATAGCAATCAATAATATATAATATATATTAATATATGATATATAAGTATATAATATGTAATATATAATTACTAATATAATAGTAATATATTACTAATTATATAATATATTACATATACAGTTCTATAAATGAAAATATATAATTATAATATGTGTGATATAATTATATAATATATATGTGTGATATATATTATATGTATATGTAAAAAAAATTAAAAGCCCCTCTTTTCAGCCATGTCGAAGGACTGGGTTCTGGGCAGTATGGAAGCTGGAAGACTTTCTGCACCTCTTATTTCCTCTCCTCTGCTTGGTCCCTCAGCTGTGTAGAGTGGCCCAGGGGTCTATGCATCCCCTCCTTCTCTGGTTGCAGTCTATGAACAGTTCAGTGAGGATGAAGCAAGGGCCGTGACTACAGTGGGAGGGGGTGAGTCAGGCTCTGGACAGGAGCCCAGTCTCAGGCTGCTGCTCCAGTGGTATCCAGGCAGGGCTGACAGTCTAGTGGGGAGGGGCCTTTTTTTTTTTTTAAATGCCTGTCACCTTTGTCTCCCAGCAACCCAGAGGTCTCTGCCACCCTGGAGGAAAGTGATCCCACTTCTAGGTATCAGTAGCTTAATGGGCTACCCTCTGTGACATTTGCTGTTACTCTATAAGTCTGGGTTAGCAGGGCTAGCCTGTCTGGTGAAGCTCATGATCTCCTTTTAGGCATTATGCCTGCAACTTGAGTAGCTGCCACCGATGAATGGTGGTGCCTGGCTGTGCTTCCATTGCACAAATGCACAGATAGTCAGGTTCCTTCTGGGTGTGGGGCCAGGAAAGAAAGCTTGAGCATAGCTGGAATCCAGACAATGGTGCCCCCTGGCTAAGACAGACATCATTCATTCAGAATCAGACAAATAACTTCTCATTGCTTGGGATAATGAATGTAATTCAAATTGAGAGAGAATACAGACTTACATAGCAATGCCGTGCTTTCCTTATATGAAACATCAACTACTGCTTCTTACTGCTTTGCTCATCTATGTTTTTTACACTGAGGAGAGACCTTTGTGTTTTTCACTTATGCTTTGAAGTTTCAAATGTTAGGCTTTTGTTTAGAAGCAGTTTCTGCATGCGCTTATTCCCTCTGTCAGCCTGCTGGCCATTTGTTTGAAAGCAGCATCCAGAGGTGACTGCGGCTAATTAGACGAAAGGCATCAATTGATCTTTATCTTTTGGAGGGCAGGGGGAGGACAGGGTCTCACCCAGGCTGGAGTCACCCAGGCTGGAGTGCAGAGACATGATCTCGACTCACTGCAACCTCTACCTCCTGGGCTTAAGGGATCCTCCCACCTCAGCCTTCTGAGTGACTAGGACTACAGTTGTGTGCCATCACACCCAACTAATTTAAAAAAAAATGGTAGAGACAAGGTCTTACTGTGTTGCTCAGGCTGGTCTCAAACTTCTGGGCTTAAGCAGTCCTCCTGCCTCAGCCTCTCAAAGTGCTGGGATTACAGGCATGAGCCACTGTGCCTGGCCAGTTGACCTTCTTAAGTGTGAGTAACTAGCTCTTTCTACTCAGCCCGTCTTCATTTTTCTCTTTCTCTTTTCAAAATTAAAGTGTGTTAGGATTATCTCTACTATAAAAATAATACTTATTACAGAAAATCCTTGTTATCAAAAATAAAAGACATTGGGAAAAATCACCCATCATGTGAAGATTCAGTTTTTGTTAACATTTTTAAGTGTTTCTTTTCTGTCTTTTTTGGTGCATTTGAATTTCTTTTTTTTTTTCACAGTTCTGATTAGTTTTTAAGAAAATTATTGTGGTTAAATATACATGGCCTAAAATTTGCCATGTAACCATTTATACATGTACTCTTCACCTGTTTTTAAAGTAGGAACTAGCACCAGGCGCGGTGGCTCCCACCTGTAATCCCAGCACTTTGGGAGGCCGAGGCAGGTGGATCACTTGAGGTCAGGAGTTCAAGACCAGCCTGGCCAATATGGTGAAACCCAGTCTCTACTAAAAGTATTAATACAAAAGTTAGCTAGGCGTGGTGGCATGCACCTGTAATTCCAGCTACTTGGGAGGCTGAGGCAGGAGAATCACTCGAACCTGGGAGGTACAGGTTGCAGTAAGCCGAGATCACGCCATTGCTCTCCAGCCTAGCTGACAGAGTGAGACTCTCTCTCAAAAAAATAAAAAATAAAGTAGGAACGAATTCCCTGCAAGCAACAGGGTTTTTCTTCTCATGTGTCTTCAACTTCGTTTTCTTTCCACATCAGAACTGAAAAGCCAGAATTGGCCATTGTTAACTGGTACCTGCCTGCGTGTACCGGTCTTCTGTTTTCTCTGTAGTACGACATTGCCTTGGCAACTGAATTTGTATCACTCCGGCGAGCTCCCTCCCAGATGGTAGCAATAGTTCAGAGCTGCTATTAATGTGTTTTCTAAGAGTTCTGTGAATGGCTTATTGACTACTGAGCACCTTCAGGCTCCTTCTGTCCTACATTCTTTCTGACTGAAGATTTTGAACCACAGTTAGACGAAACACTGCAGTTTTTGACACAGTATCATCATGATTTCCTCCCATCTCTTCTCAGGGTACTTGTAGTTTTTAATGAAGTGAGAGGATACAGTATACAGCCCAGACTATTTAAGCTCAGAGAGCGAAATTGCAAGCACTCTGCTACTGCATTGGGGATGTATTTTTGGTCAGAGGCCCGTCCAAGGATTCTTTAAAGAATAATTCACAATTTTGATTATTTGCTGTTTCTTTAGATGACTCTGTGTATATGTTTTGCTTTTCCTTCTGTTCCAGGGCCACCACTGCCCAGTTCGGGAAACGAGCAGCACTCATCAGCCTCCATCTTCGAGCATGTGGACAGGATCTCCCGCCCCCCGGAGGCTAGCCGGCGGGTCCCCAGTAAGATCCAGCTCATTGCCATGCAGCCGATCCCGGCACCTCCCGTCCAGCGCCCCTCTCCAGCCGACCGAGTGGCAGAAACCAATAAAATCAACAAAGAGGTATTTGCTTTTATTTAAAAGTCTGTTAATTTAAAAACTCAGCTAGGCGTGGTGGCTCACGCCTGTAATCCCAGCACTTGGGGAGGCCAAGGCAGGCAGACCACCTGAGGTTGGGAGTTTGAGACCAACCTGGCCAACATAGTGAAACTCCATCTCTACTAAAAATACAAAATTAGCTGGGTTTGGTGGTGGGTGCCTGTAATCCTAGCTACTCAGGAGGCTGAGGCAGGAGAATCACTGGAACCCGGGAGGGGAAGGTTGCAGTGAGCTGGGATCTCGCCACTGCCACTCCAGCCTGGGTGACAGAGTGAGACTCTGTCTCAAAAGAAAAAAAAGAACAAAAAAAACCTCACACTCTGATTTGGTCAGTGTTTGAAAATGAGGGCAAGGTACAGTGTCAACTGGTTACTAAAGGCATAAGCTGCTGACAAGGGTTCTTAATGTAAAACATCACGCTTGTTGGAGATCAGATACTGTGCATGGACACTGTAGGGCACAGTGGCAGACATGCAGAAAAGTGTTAGCGTGGCCAACCAGGGGCTGCCCTCCTCAGAAAGAGCCACTTCAGCTTCTGATCCTCCTCACACTACGACCCAGTTCAGGTCTCCGTCTTTGGGGATGCCACTCTGGGGGCAGGGGGTCTCATGCCAGGGAACTTGTTTCAGTGACATTAGGTAATTATCTTCTTTGTATCTGTCAGTCCTATTTAAAGATCTCTAAAGGAGGAAAATATTTATTCTTTTCTAGTTATCAGATGTCTCTTCAAAATTGTCACTGGCCAATTTCCAAGGTTCGAGTGACTTTTTTTCCCTGCTTTGGGGGATGGTGACAAGACTCCAGTGCACCACGCAGTGCTTGAGGGTAAAGCTTGTGGGATGGCAGGGTCTCTGCTCCTCCCTGGGCTGTGCCTGTTGCCCTGTCGGTAACTCCGTGGAGCTTACAGACAGCAGGTTAAGGGTGGGTGAGAGGAGCATAGCAGGAAGGCGCTCCTAAAAGGTTTTGCTGGTCAGGCATGGTGGCTCACACCTGTAATCCCAGCACTCTGGGAGGTTGAGGCAGGTGTATCATTTCAGGTCAGGAGTTCAAGACCAGCCTGGCCACCATAGAGAAACCCCATCTCTACTAAAAGAACAAAAAATGAACTGGGCATGATGGGGCCTGCCTGTAATCCCAGCTACTCTGGAGGCTGAGGCAGGAGAATCACTTGAACTCTTGAAGTGGAGGTTGCAGTGAGCTGAGATCATGCCATTGCACTCCAGCTTGGGCAAGAGTGAGACTCTATCTCAAATAAATAAATAAAAATAAAAATAAATAAAGACTTTGCAAAGTGTGTGTCCCGGAAGCCTCCCGGGACCGCCATGGCTGTCTTTCTCTCCCTCACCCTTCCTCAGATTCAGACTGCGCTGCGGCACAAGTCTGAGATCGAGCACCATCGCAACAAGATCCGCCTGCGTGCCAAGCGCCGCGGGCACTACGAGTTCCCGGTGGTGGACGACCTGTCCTCGGGTGACACCAAGGAGCGACACCGGGTGTACCGCAGGGCGCAGATGCAGATCGACAAGATCCTGGACCCCACGGCCAGTGTGCCCTCCGTGTTCATAGAGCCCAGGAAGAGGTGGGCTGGGGTCTTGCGGCTGAGGCGGGCGTGCAGAGATGCTGTGGGGCACAGGAGCAGGACAGGAGCCCCTCTGCTACTGCAGGACCTGTGACAGAAGGACCCCATCCGTGTTCACGTGGAGCTCTCTGAAAACAGTTGAAGGGGTTCATGCACGGAAGGATGTGGAGGCCACTGGGAAGGCTTCCCCTGGCTGAGGGTCACCTTGGTGTGGGAGGCAGCGGCTTTGTTTGTTCTCTCACCTCTGCCCCTCTGCCTGCCTCGAGGCATTTCCTGGGGATTTAATCCGTCTCTTCCAATTCAGCCTGTCTACAACTGCACTCACCCTTTCCTTCCCACACCGGCCCCTTCTGTGGTGTCCTTGGCTCTTCCTCACCTCCCACTCTGTCACCTCCAATATTTTCATCTCCCAGAGCCACCCAGGCTGGTGCCCAGCAGATCTTCGTTGGTTTTCTCACAGCTGCCTGCAGGGTCTGGGGTCTTACCTTCCTCTGGTCTCCCAGACTCCCGTCCCCAACATAGATGCGTTTTCCTTAAACATGGCTCTCATGTATGTCTTTCTCTGCTCAAAGCAGAGAGGAGGCTCAAAGCAAGAGAGGTGGCTCTTGTTGCCTGCCAGGTGGGACCTGCTTCCGTCGCAGGCCAGCCCAGCCCCTCCGCTCCAGCTCTTTTCCACAGGTCAGCCACATGGACAGAACTGCCACCCAGGAGACGGCCTGCTAGCCCCTGAACATTCGCCTGCCTGCCGTTTCTGCCCCGGCACCCGCTTCCCACATCCTCCCTGGCTTCAGGTCTCATTCACTCTTCAAGACCTAGTTCTGGGCCAGGCGTGGTGGCTCACGCCTATAATTCCAGCACTTTGGGAGGCCAAGGCAGGCGGATCACGAGGTCAGGAGTTCAACACCAGCCTGGCCAACATGGTGAAACCCCGTGTCTACTAAAAATATGAAAATTAGCTGGGCATGGTGGCGGGCACCTGTAATCCCAGCTGCTCAGGAGGCTGAGGCAGGAGAATTATTTGAACCTGGGAGGTGGAGGTTGCAGTGAGCCGAGATTGTGCCATTGCACTCCAGCCTGGGCGACAGTATGAGACTACGTCTCAGAAAAAGAATAATAAAATAAAAAAGTCCTAGTTCTAGCCCCATGGGACTAATAGCTCCCCCTGACTTCTCCTTTTCTGAACGTCTATACAGTTAAATAATGTCATGATTACAAATGGCTTTGTATCTGTGTTGCTCCACGTGGGTTAATAGGTCTGTTTAGGTAGGCTCTGAGCTTCCTTAGAGCAGAGACTGTGTCGTACGTGGCGTTTATATCCTGTGGGGTGTCTCCAGGGGCCAGCACATCCTAGGTACTCAGGGTACTTAGTGTTTAGTTGATAAGCCAGTGGCAAAAAAGAGTGATTTCCTACGAAGATAATTTCTCTTTTTCCTGGCAGCTCACGGATAAAACGTTCTCCCAAGCCTCGCCGGAAACACCAGGTCAACGGCTGTCCTGCCGACGCTGAGAAGGACCGGCTCATCACCACAGACAGCGACGGTACCTACAGGAGGCCCCCCGGCGTCCACAACTCGGCCTACATCGGATGCCCAGTGCGTGCTGCCGACTCTCGCTTCTGGAACCGGGGCGGGGCCGCTCCTAGAAAGATGCGCGGAAAGGGGAGGAGAAGCAGCAGCACTGGCTGCCGCCCTCTGTTGTGTCGGTGCCTGATGCCTGATGGCTGATGCTCCCGGGCCCTCTAGGTCATGAAGTGGGTGGGGTGGGGTGCCACCCCTTCTGAGGGGAGCGTTGAGTCCTGTCAACCAGGGTGCTGCCGAGTGCCACCTCTGGAAACACACTCTGTGTTTTCCTTCTCTATACGTAAGCCCCGTTCTCTCAGACTTCACAGTGGGACTTTTTTGAGGTTAACTGGAAAACAAAGAGAAATATCCTCAAGGTTTTTTTCCTTCTCCCTAGTTAGAGGGTTATTTGGTTTTGTTGTTTATTTTTATTTTTATTTTTTTGAGACAGGGTCTTACTCTGTTGCCCAGGCTGGAGTGCAGTGGTGTGATCCAGGCTCACTGCAGCCTCAGCCTCCTAGGCTCAAGTAATTCTCCCACCTCAGTCTCCTGAGTAGCTAGGACCACAGGCATGTGCCACCATGCCCAGCTAATTTTAAAAATTTTTGAGGAAATGGGGTCTCAACATGTTGCCCAGGCTGGTCTCAAACTCCTGGCCTCAAGTGATCCACCCGCCTTGGCCTCCCACAGTGCTAGGATTATAGGTGTGAGGACATGACCCTGAGATCAGGAGTCTTATGCTGTACTGAGAGCTAGCCCGGCTGGATTTCCTAGTGAGAGGAGGGATATTTAGGGTTTTATTTCCCTGTACTATCCTTGGAATGCTAAGAAGATAACATATTTGCTTATACATATTTTGCTTTTATGGGAGAAAGGGGTTAATAGAAATTAAGAAATAATAAATGGTGGCTCAGGCCTGTAATGCCAGCACTTTGGGAGGCTGAGGTGGGCGGATCGCTTGAGCCCAGGAGTTGGAGACCAGCCTGGACAATATAGCAAAACCCCATCTCTCCAAAAAATACAGAAATTAGCCAGGCGTGGTGGTGCATGCCTGTAATCCTAGCTACTTGGGAGGCTGAGGTGGGAGAATCGCTTCAGCCCAGGAAGTTGAGGCTGCAGTGAGCTTTGATTGCACCACTGCACTCCAGTCCGGGTGACAGAGCAAAACCCTGTCTCTAAATAAATAAATAGGGGATTATATTTTTCCAAAGTAAAGGAGGTCCAGACAGATTTGCTTGAAGTGTTAAAGGCAGATATTGATAGGGTAAGGTGCATACACACAGACTGCACTGAGTAGGGGAGAGAGAACCAGCCTCACTTAACCACCCATGAGAAATACAGACACAAAGATACCCCAAGACAGAGAGGGTGAGCCAGGTGCAGCTAACTCCGGCAGCACTGGGAAATATAGGGTGTCCTCAACTCCGTGCCAGGAGAGCCCTTCCTTGCCACAGCGGGCCCCTTTCTCCTCCCGGAGGCACTCACAGAGCCAGCCTTGTTTAGAGACACGTTAGCAAAAAGCACACCCTTCGAGAAGGGATTTATAATGAACGTGATCTCTTTAGATAGAGCTCATAGAAATGGTGAGCAGTCATTTCTTAGTTGAGTTTTGTATTTTTCTCCTAAATTATATAAAGAACTAGCACTTAAAGACGCTAAATATAATTACACAAATGTGCCAAACATTATTCTGGGATGGAGCCTAAATACAACTGAATTATGATCATCTGAAAGAACCAGACTTTTCCTTAGGAACGTATGGTATTTCTAGGGTCCTAAAGACCAACCTTCTTGATCTCATGAGGATCGGGGCGATTTCAGAGAGTTGGGCTGTCTGTAAATGAAACTACTCTCTTCCTCAGTACAAGGAATTGAGCAGTTCCTGTTACTTTCTAAATGCAGTGCATGGCTGCTCTTACAGTAGGTGGCGCTCTTGTGCTGTGTTGAGTTCTGGGGGTAATTGGACACCTGTGGGGTTTGGCTTGATCTGGGGAGGGCTCCCCAGGGTTGTCACCCGGAGCTTTTGTCTGTGCCAAATGGAGACTTGCCGTGGTGTGGAACTAACAGATAGAAGGGACAGCATCCCTTTTTCCCCTTCACTTCTCTAGCCAACCTGGGCTCCTCTCTCAAAGGAATCTGTGGGGAGCCCTCTCAGTCCCCTCCCTTTGATTTTTTTGAATGATTGAGTTTTGTATGGGGACGAACCTGTGTTCTCCTGGCTGTCTTCATTCGCCTTCCTCGGTGACCCTAGACCAGCCTTCTTTCGCGGTGGCTTGCTGCATCGTTTTCTTTTTTCCTTAGCGGGGAGTGCAGAGATTCCTCCTGCTGTGGGTGCAGAGCAGCCTCTTCTTGGAAGACACCACCCCAGAGGGTGCTTGCCTTCAGTGGCTCCTTTTTTCAAAGATGTCCCCAAAATAAAAATCTTCCTCAGATTTTGAATTCTGAAACACGTACTTTAAAAGATCACGCCTGTCTCAGAGCTCATTTTTTCTTAGGTAGTTTATCTTTTTTCCCCTCAACTTTTATTTTAGAATCAGTGGTACATGTACAGGGTTTTTTGTTTTTGTTTTTGTTTTTTCATCTTCAAGCCTATACTGGGGAAGTACTATGCGTTTTTGAATTACCTTCAATTTTCCACTTTCCCCTCAAAAATATCTTTTCCTTGAGGGGTGTGTTCTCCTAAGGCCAAGAGAAATATTCCTTGGTTCCTTGTAACGGGGGTTACCATTATAATCCAGGCCTCGGTAGAAATCCAGCCAGCTGCATGTTTTTGTAAGTTTCTTTTAATTTTTTTATTTTTAAGACACTCCAGCTCTGTTGCCCAGGCTGGAGTGCAGTGGTGCAATCACGGCTCACTGCAGCTTCGACCTCCCTAAGCTCTGGTAATCCTAAGCCTCCTAAGTAGCTGGGATTACAGGTGCATGCCACCTTGCCTGGCTAATTTTTGTATTTTTAGTAGAGATGGGGTTTCGCCTTGGTGCCCAGGCTGGTCTCAAAACTCCTGGACTCAGTGATCCTCCTGCTTTGGCCTCCCAAATTTCTGGGATTGTGGACATGAGCCACCAAACCTGGCCTAAATAAAGTTTTATTGCAACACAACCACACCCATTTGTTGGCTTGATACCAATGACTGTTTTTGCTGCAAGGCAGAGTTGAGTAGCTGTGACAGATTATATGACTCATGAAACCTAAAGTATTTACTGTCTGGAAAAAGTTTGATGTAATTTGTCATCCAATCCAGACACTGGAAAGTGTAAGGGGGTATACTATTAATCATTACCGTGGGACAACAGGCATAAACTGAGGTTGTCCTGGACAACCAGGCTGTCTGGACACCCTCTTACAACACCCACAACGGACTGCAAAATAGGCACCAAAATCCGTAACTTTGATGACTAACAGTAAAAAGATGCACATTTATTTCTGAAGACTGATAGATAAACTGTATCTGAACACATCTATATGTGAAACATCTATAGTCTATATATAGATGTTAGAATATAGGAAGTTGAGTAAATCCTCTTCTTGGCCTGCAAGTTCTGTAGTCTTGCCTGCAAAATGAGGAGAAAACAAGAAGGTGAAGGACAGGAAATGGAAGCATCCCGGCCCAGGAGCTCCTGGCCTTCTGGCAGGATTCATGGGGGCCAATGGGAATCTGAGGGGACTGTCCTTCCCATAGGCAGATCATCTCTCTGGGTATAGGAGTTTAGTCTTCTCTGCAATTCTGGCCACTGAGAATGAGATTGGCAGTGGTTATAGCCGCTGGGGACTCTACTCAAGTGTCTGAGATCCTTTCCCACAGTGGAATCTCAGTTTGTGCCTGCAGTTTTTTGTGTCACCACACTGCTTGCTTCCTTGCAGTAGAGCCTCATAGGCAGCCACCGGAATCACCGCCAGGAACATCGCTTCTGTTTCTGGAGAAACCCTCTTACTTACCAGTAGACAGTTCTTCCAGACACACCCTCCCTTCCTTCCACACGTGAGCCGTAGGTTGGTGGTACACTGCTGACCAGTCTTCCTCATCTGCTCCTCAAAAAAATCAAGAATTGGAGAAGGGCGTGACTGTGGACCTTTTTCCACCTCACAAGGAAAGGAGCACAGGTTCCCTCCAAGGTGACATGGTCAACTAGAGGTCACCTTGGAGTCCCGGATTCTCATTTAGAATTTCTCAATGACAAATCTCATTTAGTGGAACCTCCACTGGGATGTTGCAGTTTGGGAGAAATGGACTCATAAGCCCAAGCGTGTCACGGGCAAGAGAGGGAGGTCTCCAGCAGGGACTGCCGTGGAGAGAAGAGCGCCTACCCCATCTCACGAGGGCAGTCGCTGCTTCACGGCAGTTGGTGGTTTCTGTGTGGAGTGAGGGCCCGGTCATGCCAGAGCTTCAGACTCAGTCAAGAGAACCCAGCAATCTGAGTGTTACTGTGAAATTTTCAGATGTTTAAAATAATGGCTATCAGTTAAAAGAGTGTGCAGGCCAAGCAAAACCTGTCTGTGGGCTGACTGGGTTTACTAGTCTTGTATGGTTCTCTCTCAGTTTGGAGTTAAGAACCTACTGCCCTTCACGCTGGCAGGAATAATAACTGATCACCCATAGAAGCATTTTCCAGATAGGGGGCTAAGGTTAAGAATGTGTCTGTAGAGTAGTTTATCTTTGTAATAGACTCATGGATCCAGACGGGCAAGGGAATGTCTTCCTTGGCCCCTTAAGTCCGGTGATCCAACCAGCTGGGCTAAACTGCAGGCACGTGGCAAGTGAAGCATTCTAGATAGAAGCTGCCCACCTTCCTCACAGAGGGTATGGGGTCCCCAGCCCCTCGGGCAGAACCTCTTCTCTCTTCACTGTGTCTGCTGCGGTCATGCTGTCTGCGCTCATGGAGCCTATGAGACCAGAAAGGATGACTTCTTCTGCGTTGGTTCCTGGTTTTGTCTCTCACAGTTTACCCTGCATATGTTAGGACTGTGTTTTGCTCATAACAGTATTGGGAAATGAGATTTAAAAAATCTTTATTGTTACTTATGTTTCTACCTCTTAAACAGTAGGTATAGAACACAATTTAAACCTTTCTTTGTTTTTTTTTTTTTTTTTCCGAGACAGAGTTTCGCTCTTGTCACCGAGGCTGGAGTGCAAGGGAGCCATCTCGGTTCACCGCAACGTCCGCCTCTTGGGTTCAAGTGATTCTCCTGCCTCAGCCTCCCGAGTGGCTGGGATTACAGGCATGAACCACCACACCCAGCTAATTTCTGTATTTTTAGTAGAGACCAGGTTTCACCATGTTGGCCAGGCTGATCCCAAACTCCTGACCTCAGGTAATCCACCCATCTTGGTCTTCCAAAGTGCTGGGATTACAGGCAGGAGCCACTGTGCCTGGCCAATTTAAACCTTTCTTAATGACTCTTGTGATCCAGAGATATGTTCATTTTAAAGACAAATGGTTCTGAATAGTTTTCATAAAATAGACACTATAATTGCTTACACACATACATAGGCTTTTTTTTTTTTTTTAAGAGTCTAGATCTCTGTCGCCCAGGCTAGGGTGCAGTGGGGCAATCATAGCTCACTGCAACCTCGACCTCCTGGACTTAGGAGATCCTCCTGCCTCAGCCTCGCGAGTAGCTGGGACTGCAGGTACTCACCACCACCCTCAACTAACTTTTCAGCAATCTTTTGTAATGATGGGGGTCTTGCTATGTTGCCTAGGTTAGTCTCAGATTCCTGGCCTCCCTGGAAATGATCTTCATGCCTTGGTCTCCCAGGTTGCTGGGATTACAGGTGTGAGCCACTGCACCCAGCCCGCATACATAGTTTTAATATGCATAGTTTTAAAAGTTTTGATCTTTTAAGGCTATTTTCTGATAGTCAATAGACTACTTTTTGACTGCTAGCTATGAAAAATTTACTAGTGTTTTTTAATACATAAACTTTGAAATAAGTTTTTTGGCTGTTTAGAGGCTTTCAGTAAAAGTGTTCACTTCCAGGTGCTGAAATGCCTTGTAAATAGTTGAGTGTTGTTGAAAAAATGATTGTTGAATTTTGGCAATTTTTTTTCTGATTCAAGCCTCCCTGCTCCTTCCTGTGAAATGTAATGCACATTCCTCAGCTGTCATTTTTTAATTTTTGTGAGACAAGGGCTCACTCTGTCATCCAGGCTGGAGTATAATGATGCGATTATAGCTTACTGCAACCTCAAATTCTTAGGCTCAAGTTATCCTTCCACCTCAGCCTCCCAAGTAACTGGGACTACAGGTATACACCACCACACCTGGCTAATTTTTTTTTTAATTTTTTATTTTAGAGATGGGGTCTCACTGTGTTGCCCAGGCTGGTCTTGAACTCCTGGCCTCAAGTGCTTCTCCACCTCGGCCTCCCAAAGTCCTGGGATTAAAGGTGTGAGCCAGTGTGCGCAGCCTCAACTGTCATTTTTTAATTCTTAACGGTAGAACTTTTCCTCAGTGTCAGGAAAACCATTTAGGGTTGCCACAAAAACTCGTGTGTGATATTTCCTTTGCCATTTCCCACTGTAGTCGGATCCTGACCTCCCAGCCGATGTGCAGACACCATCCTCGGTGGAACTGGGGAGATATCCAGCCCTTCCTTTCCCGGCCTCCCAGTACATCCCACCCCAGCCGTCCATCGAGGAGGCACGCCAGACCATGCACTCCCTCCTGGACGATGCCTTTGCCCTCGTGGCCCCCAGCAGCCAGCCTGCCAGCGCCGCAGGTGTGGGCCCCGGAGTCCCACCTGGCCTGCCCACAAACAGCACCCCTTCCCGGGAAGAGAGGCGAACCACGCAGTGGGGGTCCTTCTACAGCCCAGCCCAGACGGCCAACAACCCCTGCAGTGTAAGTACTGGCCTTCTAGAATTCTCTGGTGGGCAAGATGTTGAAGCTTTGTTGCCTGACTGCCTCACTTTCAGGCTCCGCACAAAACTGCGGTTGCATTTGATAAGAATTAAAACTCGGATGATGGGTCTTAGTTTTTATCTTCTACTAAATTAATTCTTAATGTTGGAAGTATCCATTTATGCAGGTTTACAGGCTCATGCCTGTAATCCCAGCAATTTAGGAGGCCAAGGCAGGAGGGCTTTTGCTTTGTGAAGGATTGGAGGGGGATTTTATGGAAGCATCTTTCTGGGTTCAAAACAGTGTCACGGAATGGAGGTGGGGTAACTGTCAAATGTATTCTTGTTGATGTCTCCAGAAAAGTTGCAGTTGAGAATGTATCCAAATCGTTCGGTTTCCTGTATGGCCACCTGGTACTGGAGAGACCCCTGAGGTTCTGAGATTGTAGGCAGCCAGTCCCCATCTGGGCAGTGACAACCACTTTCAAATGTCGCTTTCCATCTTGGAGGTTGACATTTTAGCATTTCATCTGCCTTTGTGATCACTTACGTTTTTCTTAGTCCTTTCAAATTTACCTTCCTGAGAGATGGAGAAGAAGTAAAACTCAAGGAAGTAAAGCTAACGTTATTTTCTGCTGATTTCAGATGAAATGATTGGCCAAAATTTGACTCTGGAGAGAAGCTAGTGGGTCACAATATGAATTTATTAGGGAGTGTTTATACTGGGTCCACCTTGTTACATGGAATTGGGTGGCAATAAACATATGCTAAAATACTTTTTTATCTCTGAAATGGGTTTACATTTTAAAAGTAAAAGCCTTCAGCAAGAGATTGTCTCCAGGGTATGGGAGGCTGAGAGCCTACAGTATGGGGAACTGCTGTCATGTGGGGTGGGAATATCATTCTATCGAATCATTACTGTTTTTAATTTTAAAATATAGCTTGTTCCAACAAATATCTTCAAAATTACAACTGGTGGTTGATAATATTTCAGGAAATGCATGGTATAGGACAAACCTCGGTGGTAAAATAAATGTGGATACAGCTGCCATCGGGTCACTTTAAAGTTTTCTCATTTGCTTATTCATTCAAATATATTTACAAAGCGCCTGCTGTGTCGCGGGTACTCTGCTTAGGTGCTGGAGATAGAGTAGTGCACAGTGTAGGTCCCTGCCCCCCCAGTTCTTGCATTCCAGTGGAGGCTGTCTGGACAATCGAAACTAATTCCAGTACAGCGTGGAAGGTGCTATGGCCGGAGGAGGTGATGTGGGAGGGGCGTCTAGCAGAGCCTTGAAGTCTTTTGGGAAGGATTTTTCTGGACAAAATAGCATCTCCGTGGAAGTCTAAAGGGTAATTAGTGGTTGTCAGTTGAAGAAGGATGTGCCAGGTGGCGGGAAGTACAGCAGAGGCATGGAAATTAAAGTGTATGGGACAGGCTTCTTTTGGACAAGATGGAGGAACAGAGCCTGGGTTTACCTTCCTTCCTGAAACAACTGAAAACACTGAAAGGAGTATCTGGGTGACTTGACATTAAACTTTAGGCAAGAAAGGACAGGAATCAATGAGAAGTGAACTGAGCCCTCCAGTTGCCCCAGCTTACGTCTGGAGTTTCTAGTCATGGCACAGCAGGTAGGACCCCAGGCGGAGCTCCGTGGTCTCCCTGAGTTGAAGAAATGGAGTTTGGAAGTCTGGGGAGGAAAAGGCAGCTGGAGTTCACAAGGGAGAGAGCAGGAGAGCAGAGAGATGCCCTGGGCAGGGTGCTAGGCATCTGCAGAGAATCTTTGTTTGAGTACTGATCAGTTTATGGGTACACAGAAACTACCCAAAAGAGCCCCCCAAAAAGATGAGTGGAAACAACCCTCAAAATTCACACAGGCCTGGGAATAAGCTCTTGCTATGGATTGAACTGTGTCTCCCCCAAAATCACATGTTGAAGCCGTAACCCCCGACATGACTGCGTTGGAGATGAGGGCCTTTAGGGAGGTAATTAAGAATAAATGAGGCTGGAAGGGTAGCGTCCTGATTCAATAGAACCGCTGCCTGTAGAAGACAAGGAAGAGACTCCAGAGGTCTCTCTCCAGCCAGGTTAGGACACAGAGAGCAGGCAACTTTCTGCAAGCCAGGAAGAAAGCCCCACCTGAAACTGAACACTGCCAGATGTTGATGTAACACTTTCCAGCCTCCACAACTACGAGAAAATCAGTTTCTGTTGTTGTTGTTGTTGTTATCGCTTTTGAGACGGAGTCTCGCTCTGTCGCCCAGGCTGGAGTGCAGTGGCGTGATTTCAGCTCACTGCAAGCTCCGCCTCCCGGATTCACGCCGTTCTCCTGCCTCAGCCTCCCGAGTAGCTGGGACTACAGGTGCCTGCCACTACGCCTGGCTAGTTTTTTGTATTTTTTAGTAGAGACGGGGTTTCGCCGTGTTAGCCAGGATGGTCTTGATCTCCTGACCTCGTGATCCATCCTTCTCGGCCTCCCAATTTTTTGTATTTTTAGTAGAGATGGGGTTTTACCGTGTTAGCCAGGATGGTCTCAATCTCCTGACCTCGTGATCTGCCCGCCTCGGCCTCCCAAAGTGCTGGAGTTTCTGTTGTTTTAGGCCACCATTTCTAAGGTATTTTGTCATGGCAGGCTCAGCAGTTGAATACGGTTCGTTTTCCAACAGTTGGTGGAAACTGCATAATTCATGCAATATCAGTTAGAGTATTTGGAAGAGTTTTGCCTCAGTAATGAGGCAAAATTAGCCCCAACTTAAAGCAGCTCTGGTTCCACCTAAAAAACCACAAAACCATAACATCTAAACCCAAGCAAAGCTCAAGAATATAGAAACACAAAAATATGCAGCATTCAATAAGGTAAAATTAATAATGTCTGCATCAAATCAAACAGACAAGCAAAGAAGCAGGAAAATGACACAGATGATAAAATTAGTAGACAAGGTGTATGTGGTGTTCACACCTGTAATCTCAGTACCTTGGGAGGCTGAGGCAGGAGGATTGCTTGAGTCCGAGAGTTTGAGACAAACCTCGGCAACACAGTGAGACTCTGTTTCTACAAAAAATATAAAAATTAGCTGGGCACTACTTAGGAGGCTAAGGTGGGAGGATCACTTGACCCTGGGAGGCTGAGGCTACAGTGAGCCATGATTGCATGATTGCACCACTGCACTGCAGCCTGGGCGACAGAGCAAGATTCTGTCTCAAAAGAAAAAAAAAAAAGAGAGAAAAAGAAAGAACTAGTAGACAGGATATCACAAGAATTCTTATAATGGAGTTCCATAGATTCAAGAAGCTAGAGGAAAGATTGTACACATTAACTAGAAGGATTGAAGATGTTAAATGATAAAAGTCAAACTTAGAGATGAAAACTACAGTCTCTGAGATGAAAAAATATACTGGATGGGATTGAAGTCAGATTACATATTGGAGAAGAAAAAAATTAGTGGGCTGTAGTAATAAAAACAGTATGGTACTGGCATAAAAACAGAAACCTAGACCAATGGAACAGACTAGAGAGCCCAGAAATAAATCCACACGTATATGGTCAACTAATTTTTGACAAGGGCACCAAGAGGACATAATGGGGAAAGGATAGTCTTTTCAGTAAATGGTGAGGGGAAGACTAGATTTCCACATGCAAAAGAATGAAATTGGACTCTTAGACACAAAAATCAACTCAAAATGAATAAAGGACCTAAGTCTAAGACCTGAGATGATAAAAATCCTAGAAGAGAACATAGGAGAAACTCCTTGATATTGACCTTGGCAATGATCTTTTGGATATCACACTTATCACACCAAAAGCTCAGGTTATACAAGCAAAAATAAGTAAATGGTACCACATCAAACTAAAAAGCTCTGTATAGCAAAAGAAAACATTGAAAATGTTTCAGTGAAAAAGGCCACCTACAGACTGGAAAAAAATACTCATATACCACATATCTCATAAGGACTTAGTATCAAAAATTTATTTTTAGAAACTCTTACAACTCAATAGAAGAAAAATAAATAATCCAATTTAAAAATGGGCAAAGGATTTGAACAGATATTTTTCCAAAGAAGACATAAAAATGGCCAACAGGTATATGAAACAGTGTTCAGCATCACTAATCATCAGGGAAATACAAATTAAAACCTCGATGAGGTTGGGTGCAGTGGCTCATGCCTCTAGTCCCAGCACTTTGGGAGGCAGAGATGGGCAGATTGCTTGAGCTCAGGGGTTCAAGACCAGTCTGGCTAACATGGTGACACCCCATCTCTACTAAAAATACAAAACTTAGCTGGGCATGGTGGCACATGCTCGTAACCAGCTACTCAGGGGGTTGAGGCACAAGAATCACTTGAACCCGGGAGGCAGAGGTTGTAGTGAGCCGAGATCATGTCATTGCACTCCAGCCTGGGTGACAGAGCAAGGCTCTGTCTCAAAACAAAACAAACAATACAAAACCCTCTATGAGATACTGCCTCACACTTGTTAGAATGGCTGTTATCACAAAGATAAGAAATAACAAATGTTGACAAGGGTGTAGACAAAAGGAAACTCTTGCAGACTGTTAATGGCAGTGTAGATTGGTACAGCCATTATGGAAAATAGTGTAGTGGTTCCTAAAGAAATTAAAAATAGAACTACCAGGCCAGGCGCGGTGGCTCACGCCTGTAATCCCAGCACTTTGGGAGGCTGAGACGGGTGGATCACGAGGTCAGGAGATCGAGACCATCCTGGCTAACACAGTGAAATGCCGTCTCTACTAAAAATACAAAAAAATTAGTTGGGTGTGGTGGCAGGCACCTGTAGTCCCAGCTACTCGGGAGGCTGAGGCAGGAGAATGGTGTGAACCCGGGAGGTGGAGGTTGCAGTGAGCTGAGATCACACCACTGCACTCCAGCCTGGGCGACAGAGCGAGACTCCATCTCAGAAAAAAAAATAGAACTGCCATATGACCCAGCAATCCCTCTGCTGAGTATATACCCAAGGAAGGTAAAATCACCACTTTGTAAAGGTATCTGCATTCCCATGTTCATTGCAGCACTATTCACAGTAACCAAGATATGAAAGTAGCCTAAGCGTCCATCAGTGGATGAATGGATAAAGAAAGTGTTGTGGTGTATATATACAATGGAATATTATTTATCCTTTAAAAGGAGATCCTCCTATTTGCTACAACATGGGTGGACCTGGAAGACATTATGCTAAGTGAAATAAGCCAGAAACAGAAAGAAAAATATTGCATGATCTCACTTTCATGTGGAATCTTAAAAAAAAAAAAAATACCACAGATGGGAGGGGAAAGGAAATTGGGAGATGGAGATCAAAGGATACAAAGTAGGGGATGTGTAGGATGAACAAGTCTAGGGATCTAAAGTACCAAATGAGGACAATAGTTAATAAAATTTTATTATATTGGAGATTTTGTTAAATAAGTAATTTTAGCTACTTTTGTCACAAAAAAGTATGTGAGATGATAAATATGTTAATTTACTTCACTGTAAGTAACCATTTTACTACCTGTATGTAGCCAGTAAAATGTTGTAAACCTCAAACATACCCAATAGAATTGTTTTTAAAAAGATAGAGTGGCCAACATTTTTCCAAGTTTGGTAGAAACTGCAGATCCACAGATCCATTGGTTGGTGAACTCTGTGTGCAAGAAATATGAAGAAAACTATTCCAAAAATGCCATAGTCTAAATTGCTTAAAACAAGTGAAAAAGATCTTAAAAGTAGCCAGAGAACAAGAACACATTATATACAGTGGAACAAAGATAAGGATGGCAGGAGAAATCTCATTGCCCAGAAGGTAGTGGAACAAATCTTCAAAGAACTGAAAGGACCAAATGACCAACCTAGAATCTATATCTAGCAAAAACATCTTTCAAAAACTAAGGTGAAATAAAAATGTTTTCAGACATATAAAAGCTGAAATAATTCATCACCAGCTGACCTGCATTATAAGAAATGTTACAGGAAGTCTTTAAGGCAGAAGTACAATGATACCATATGAAGACCTGGATCTACATACATATATGAAAAACACTGGAAATGTAAATATGTCTGTGGGGAATTATTTTTTAAAATCCTCTCTTCATTATTTAAAACTTTAAAAAAGATAAAATTGACTATTTAAAATGAAGGTAATAAGTGTATATTGTGGGGAGTTATAACATATATAGAAGTAAAATATATGAGAACAGCAGCACAAAATGCCAAGAAAGGAGAAATTGAAGTTTTCTATTTTAATGTTCTTATACCATACATGAAGTAGAATAATAGTGCTTAATGGTAGACTGTAATAAGTGAAAAATGCGTAATATAAACCATAAAGCAACCTATTATTAGCTAATAAGCCAACAAAGGAATCAAAATGAAATCATAAAAAACAGCACAAAAGAAGGCAGAAAAGGGTCCAGGCATGGTGGCTCACGCCTGTAATCCTAGTACTTTGGGAGACTGAGGTGGGCGGATCACCTGAGGTCAGGAGATCGAGACCATGCTGGCCCAACATGGTGAAATCCTGTCTCTACTAAAAATACAAAAATTAGCTGGGTGTGGTGGCATGTGCCTGTAATCCCAGCTACTCAGGAGGCTGAGGCACAAGAATCACTTGAACCCAGGAAGCAGAGTTGCAGTGAGCCAAGATCATGCCATTGCACTCCAGCCTGGGCGAAAGAGCGAGACTCTGTCTCAAAAAAAAAAAAAAAAAAAAAAAAAAGGCAGAAAAGGAAGTGAAAAGTGATAAAGCACAGATGGGGAAAATTAAAAACAGATATCAAGATGGTTGATTTAAATCCAGCCCATCAATAATCACATTAAATGTGAATGGCCTAAACACCCCTATTAAAGGGCAGAGCTTGTCAGTTTGGATAAAAAAGCAAGATCCAAGTATATGCTGCTGACAAGAAACCTTCATTAAATACAAAGATACCAATAGGTAAAAAGGAAAAGTATGGAGAAAAGTTTGGAGAAAGATATGCCATACTAACACTAGTCATAGAAAGCTGGAATGGCTATGTTAATATTAGCCAAAATAGGGCTCATAGTAAAGAATATTATTAAAGATTAAGAGGATCATTTCATAATAAAGTGGTCAGTTTATCTGGAAGACACAAAGTCTTACATGTTTATGTGCTTAGTATTAGAGCTGCAAAACACATTCAGCAAAAACTGATGAAACTGCATGTAGAAATAAATCTACAATTATGTTGCTGAGAATATAAACAACTAGAAGTCTTATGAACTGCTGGTGGGAATGTAAAATAGCACAACCACTTTGAAAAACAGTTTGGCAGTCTCTTTAAAAAGTTAAACATATATCCTATCATATGAACCAGCTTTCTCTTCCTAAGTATTTATCCAGGAGAAACAAAAACATATTTTCATACAAAGACTTGTACATCATGGCAGATTTATTTATAATAGACCCAAAGAAAACAGCAGCACATAATAGTACTCCATTTACAAATATACCACATTTCTTTATCCATTCACATGTAGGGTCTATTATTTAAAATAGTCAGAGTTCTCCAGAGAAACAGAGCTAGTAGTGTTTGTGTGTGTGTGTGTGTGTGTGTGTGTGTATGCATATGTGTTTGTATGGAGAGAGTGAGGGGGAGAGAGAGAAATTTACTTATTATGAGGTGTCAGCTCATGTAATTATGGAGGCTGAGAATCCCATGATCTGCTTTCTGCAAACTGGAAACCCACAGAAGCCAGTGGTGTAGTTTGGCAGATTTGTGTTGTTATTTCTCTCATTTGTGCACTGTTCATAGGTGTTGCAGATTCAAGATTCCCTGATAATGCCTTATAAATTCAAGCCCACAGTAAGATTTTTAAATAAACACCATTATTCAGTGGCTTTCTTATTGTGGATTTTCGATGTTACCCTGATGTAGTTGGATGAGAATGCTAGCAGTTTAATCTGGTAGAAAACCAGGATCATTGGCTTTATCCATGCATATCTAATAGAATTTCAGTGTGTTTATAAATGGATCATAAAGTTAGTGTTGCCAAGGGGAGCCTGATCACTCTCTATTTGCTGCTATTTGCTTTTTTTTTTGGTTAAAAAAAAAAAACAACAACACAGGAATGTGGATTTCTTTTTTTTTTTTTTTTTTTTTTTGAGACGGAGTCTCGCTGTGTCTCCCAGGCTGGAGTGCAGTGGCGTGATCTCGGCTCACTGCAAGCTCCGCCTCCCGGGTTCACGCCATTCTCCCGCCTCAGCCTCCCAAGTAGCTGAGACTACAGGCGCCCGCCACCACGCCCGGCTATTTTTTTGTATTTTTAGTAGAGACGGGGTTTCACCATGTTAGCCAGGATAGTCTCGATCTCCTGACCTCGTGATCCACCCGCCTCGGCCTCCCAAAGTGCTGGGATTACAGGCTTGAGCCACCGCGCCCGGCCAGGAATGTGGATTTCAAGGTGCCTTCAGTTACTGCATGAGCCTTTATTTGCCATCTGATGACATTGCTCCTTTTTTGTGAGGATAAGCGTGTTAGTTATGCATCAGTGAGTCAGGCCAGTTGATAGTTGGTGTAGCTGCTTCCTTGAGAAGGTAAGCTGTCTCTGGACTAGTCCTGTGAGTAGCCAGTACAAATCTCTGGGCTGAGACACTTTACAAGCAGGCCTCACTGTCTGGTTGCTTTACCTCAGGCCTATCCCAAACTCTACCAACCATCTCACTTACGTTTCTCACTCTGTTGGCCTGTGTTTTATACTGAATAGAAAAAAGGGATGCATTAAAGTGGGATTTTTATATACATAGCCGATTGAAACCTTCAAATGCAATTTTGTGCCCCACTTTTTTATATAGGTGTGATCCATCCTGCAACAGAATCAGATAAATTCTGTGATTTTTTTTTTTTTTTAACTTTTCATCAGGGCATGCAGTCCTTAGAAATATGACATTCTTTTTCTGATGAGGATAGAGTTGAAATCCTCACACTACAGAGATACAAAAGATAATAAGTGGACAGCTATTTTTCATTGTTTTTCTCTTAATATGCCACTAAAACCTCCTGAGACTTTGGTAGGTAAACTGGTAAGCATTGACTTTTTTTAAGATTTTGCATATGAATGTGCTTTAAAAACCCACACTCTGCCGAAAGCACCAGCACTGTGAATAATCTCTATGTAGTCTCAGATTTCCCTTTAATTTTTTGGAAAATGAATGGAAGCTTCTTTTCGTTCTCTTCCTCCCTTCGTCCATAACTCCCTTTCCCTCGTTGTGCCTCAGTTGGGGAACTCCACAAGGTTCCACATGACAGCCAAGGGGATGGAAGCAGAGAGAGTCAGAAGGTGAAGTAATCTGACCACAGTTTCATATTTAACAATCCCCTTAGAACTCTATGAATGTGGAGATCATTATATTCTCTTGGCATAAAGGAATAGGCCCAGAGATGTTAAGCCAGTCTGTCTGACTCCAAAACCTCTACTTTTTCCCTCACAAAATAGATATTTGTTCACAGGAGAGTGTCTGGTTTTGGAAACCATGGGCGGTGCGGGGTGATTGGTGAGAAGCATGGTCTTTGGAGTTCAAAAGACATAGGAGGAAATCACCTAATTTCTTTGTGAGTTGGTTTCATTCATAAAACAGAGGCAGTGAGTACTTTTTAGTGATGTTGTGGGCTTGGGTTAATGCTCATACAATGCTTAACTCAAAATACTAATTCGGTAAATGACAGCTTGTAAAAAGAAAGATGTCATGTTGTAGCAACTTCAGAAGCAAGGCTGACTTAGACCTAACTTAGACAGACCATTGGTTCCAACTGACTGCAGCCGGACAGACTCTGCCCATAGTTACTGTTCTTCTGAAATATCTAATTCCAAAAAGAACAATTCACAGTTATTGAAAAGAAATGTTGAAATAAGAATCCCACGTATATTAGGGTTAGGATATATTGATTTCACCAGGAATACAACAGATTTCTTAGATGTGTATTTCTTTAAATCATGTGGCATATTGTTTTAGTCAAAGAACACTTGGCTAGTTCAGATTAGCTCAAGTAAAAAGAGTTGATTGAAGGATACGGGGGCACGTTATGGAACTTAAGGGCAGAAAGTATAGCTGGGTCTCCTGGGGACCAGTAAATGGTCAGAAACAGAAGGTGCTGCCTTGGTCTTGTAGAGTCTCTCTCGTTTCTGGTTTTCTTTTTTTGCAGCATTCTACAACATGAGGCAGGATTTGATACTTGAGTTGCTTGAGGTATTTGACTAGGTACTGGGCACCACTGGGTCTCGCTGACCTTTGTGGCCCATGTGGTTGGAGTCACTGTGCTAATTATGGGCACTCAGGCCTGCCTTTTAGCAAAAGATATGAGGCCCTTTAGCAGAAGATACAGGTTTGCAGCAGAAGATACAGATGGATCTGTAGGGAAGAGCAGGCACAGAAAGCCTGTCAGCTATTCATATTCGTAGTTGTAATATACAAAAGAAGGAAAGATCTAGAAATGAGTTATGTGTTTTCTAAAGTCTGGTAGTGCAAGTCCTCAAACTGAAACTTGAGTACCAGTAACATGCTAAGTTTTAATGAGAAAATAATTCTCTTGAAAGTCGATCCTGTAAAGCTGAATTTATAAGTTTGCTGTTGTCACTTTATAATAAGTATTGAGTATTAATCTTCAATTTCTTTTGTATGTCTTCCAGAGATATGAAGATTATGGAATGACTCCCCCAACAGGTCCATTGCCAAGGTAAGGTTTTCAAAACAAAATGTATTATCACTTTCTCACATAGGCTGTTTTTAAAAACTTTATAAACCCACTAATTTTAGCTAATATAAGCAGATGTAAAACTCTGAGTTGTATATTCTCTTGATCTAACTAGAAGAGGAGGGGAAAAAAGTTGGAATTTAAGTTCTGTTCCAGTAATGACAGGCTAGGTAATTTGGACCAACTCTCCTGCTGAGGATGACTGGAAAAGCTGAACAAGATATTAACATTAAAAACCCCAGAGAGCTAACAGAGCAGTGAAGCAGTATGGGACCAAGATCCAGGAAATTCAGAGGCATGAGCCCTGCTTCTTGGGCCAATTTTTCCCCAGGGACATCTGTGGATTCCAGAAGAAGCACCTGGGAAGCCAGGCAGAGCCTTTGTCAGACTCATGGGGTTGGAAGCACAAGGGGAGACCCTGGTAAACACCCGAAGGTTTTGAGTTTGTACCCTTAGGGGTTAGCTGTAGGAATAAGGGTGAATCATAAGCAGATCAGTCCCTGCAGGAAGTAAAGGTCAGCTTTGAAAGTTGATTGGGGTTGCTCCCTGGCAGAAACAAATGAACATCCCTTTTAGAAGAAGATTACATCACTCTAGGCCTTACATTATTGCTACAGTAGCCCCCCTTCCACACACCCCCACACCCACCCCCAGGCATATAAGAAAAAAAAAATACAATTTTTTTAAAAAGGAAAGAAATAGACAATAGAAGCAGAACTACAGATAATGGAGTTATCAGACACAGATTCTAAAATAATTACACTTATGGTTAATATGGAACTAAGGTCCATTGTTCAGGAAGATGTAAAAGGGCTACTTTATGTTAGACTGTTATAAGTGAAGGATTCTAGTGTAGTTCTAGGCTCACTAGGAGAATGCTTAAATATAAAATAGTAAGGAAGAATAAAATAATACAAAAGAAGGTAGGAAATAGAGAAAAGAACTTAGAATTTGCAAGACATGCAGAAAGATAAGATAGTAGATATCTAAATTCAGATCTAGAATTAATTACATTAAGTGTTAACAACTAGATATTTCAATTTAAAAGACAAAGGTTATTAGATTTGATTTAAAAATATATTTGGCTTGTGAGCGACACATCAAAAAATATAAAGATACAGAAAGGATATAGAAGATTGGAACAACGTGATTAATCAATTTGACCTAATTGACATAAATAGAACCCTGGACTCAACTGTAAAATACATCTTCCTTTAAAACACATTTTAAAAATTTACCATATGCTGGACCATAACAAATCTTAACAAATTTCAAGAAGTGAAATCGCTCAGGGTATATTTGCTAATCCTGGTAGAACTAAGTTAGAAACCAATAATAAAAGATAAAACCCAAAACTATAAAAACCTTGGAAGACATCCTAGGCAATAGCATTCTGGACATAGGAATGAGCAAAGATTTCATGATGAAGACGCCAAAAGCAATCACAACAGAAGCAAAAATTGACATATGGGATCTAATTAAACTTAAGAGCTTCTGCACAGCAGAAGCTCTAGTTTGCAAATATTTTCTCCCATTCTGTAGGCTGTCTGTCCTATAGAATAGGAGAAAATATTTGCAAATTATACATCTGACCAAGGTCTAATATCCAGCATCTGTAAGGAACTTAACAAGAAAAAGAACAAACAACCCCATTAAAAAGTGGGCGAAGGACACAAACAGACGCTTTTCAAAAGGAGACATACATGCGGCCAACGAGCATATGAAAAAAAGCTCAGTATCACTGATTGTTAGAGAAGTGCAAATCAAAATTACAATGAGATATACCATCTCATACCAGTCAGAATGGCCATTATTAAAAGGTCAAAAATAACAGATGCTGGTGAGGTTGTGGAGCAAAGGGAATGCTTATAAACTGTTGGTGAGAGTGTAAATTAATTCAACCATTGTGGAAGGCAGTGTGGCGATTCCTCAAAGGCAGAAAAACAGAACTACCAACTGGCATCAGAAAACAGCAGCACAGAGTGGATCCAGCACAGACCAAATTGTCACAGAAAAAAATGCTTCATAAAATGTGTTTTGCTTAGTATATTTAAATAAATAGAATTTAATTGATGTTAAAAAAACAGAACTACCATTTGACTCAGCAATTCCATTAATGGGTATATATACAAAGGAATATAATTGTTCCTTTGTATATATACAATTGTTCAGCTGTGAAGAAACATGCATGCAAATGCTCATTGAAGCACTATTCTCTAAAGCAGAGACATGGAATCAACCTAAATGCCCATCAGTGACAGATCAGATAAAAAAAAAGTGGTATGCATACACAATGGAATACTATGCAGCCATAAAAAGAGCAAAATCATGTCTTTTGCAGGAACATAGATGCAGCCAGAGGCCGTTATCCTTAGCAAACTAATGCAGGAACAGAAAACCGAATACTGCATGTTCTCACTTATAAGTGGGAGCTAAATGATGAGAACTCGTGGACACAAAGAGAGGAACAACAGACATTGGGGCCCACTTGAGGGTAGAGGGAGAGGATCAGGAAAAATAACTATTGGGTACTAGGCTTAGTACCTAGGTGATGAAATAATCTGTACAACAAACCCCTTTGACTTGAGTTTCCGTATATAACAAACCTGTACATGTACTCCTGAACCTAAAATAAAAGTTAAAAAAAAAAGCAAATCTTTGATGGCAAGTTAATTAGTACTCTTGTAAGTAACCTGCAGTACACTGAAGAAATCAAAATGGAAATCAAAACACCCTAAAATGAATAATAATGAAAATATAATAGGTCAGATGTTGTGAGGTGCAGCTATAGCAGTGTTCAGGGGGAAATGTGTTGCCTTAAATGCGTATATTGGAAAGAAAAGTGGCTGAAAAATCAGTAGATCTAAGCATCGACCTCAAGATGTAAAAAAAGATGATCCAATTAAATGTGAAGGAAGTAGACAGAAGGAAATACTAAAAATAATAATATCAATTAATGAAATAGAAAATAAATACCACATTAAGAGAGGATCAGTAAAACCAAAAGTTAGTTCTTTGAAAACTAATAAAATTGATAGACTCTCACAAGTTTGATCAAATAATCTGTGCAACAAATTATCAATAAGAAGAATGAAAAGGGCGCATTAATCCAGATCTTACATTAACAAGGAGATTTTATGAACCCGTTTTTGTTAATAAATTTGGGGCTGGATGCAGTGGTGCGTGGTTGTAATCCCAGCTACTCTGGAGGCTGAGATGGAAGGATTGCTTAAGCTCAGGCATTTGAAACTACCCCGGGCAATACAGTGAGACCCTATCTCAAAAAAAATTTTTTTTTCTGGAATAGAAAAATTCCTAGAAAGAGAAAACTTGAATAGTCATATAACTATGTTTAAAGTGGAAATCATAATTACAGTACTTCCCACAAACAAAGCTCCAGGCCCAGGGGCTTCAGCAGTGAGTTCTACCAAACACTGAAGGAGGGAAAGGTATCAGTATTAAACAAACTCTTCTAAAAAACAGAAAAAGAACACTTCTCAGTTCATTTTATGAAGCCAACATCACCTTGACACCAGGGACAAGGGCAAGAAGGACAGGGACACTGCAGGAAAGGAAATTGGGGGCCAGTTTCTCATGAACATAGATATTAAAAAATTGAAACTAAATATCAGTGAGCATAACCAGCAGTAGACACAAAAGCATCTCATATTACAACCACATTGGATTTCTTTCCAGCAGTGTAAGGATGATTTAGCATTTAAAAACCGAGCAGTGTAAGTTACCACTTTAAGGAGAATAAAGGAGGGAAATCTTGTCATTTCAATAGATACAGCAGGTGGTAAAATTCAACATCCTGTCATGGTAAAAATCTTAGCAAACAAAGAGTAGAAGCGAACTTCTCGATTCTGATAAAAGGTATCTTGGCAAATATTACTGAATGGTGAAATGTTAGAAAAAGTCTGCCCTCTGAGAGTGGGAATAAGACAGAGATATCTGCTCACATGACTTCTATTCAAAATTGCACTGTAACAAGGCAAGGAAAACACAAAAAGAGTAAAGAATTCAAAGAAAGGAGTAATACTGTTATTATTCACAGATGATATAATTCGGTAGTAGCACATCCTAAAATGTCAACACACAAACTGTTAGAATTTAGGGAATTTAGCAAAATTGCTAAATAGCAAGCCAACTAAATTTCAAAATAACTGGATATAAAATCAGTATACGAAAATCTGTTTTATTTCTGCATGTAAGCAACAAACAGGAAAGAAAAAATTTTCAAAGATGTCATTTAAAATAACACTTAGAAATATAAAACACCTCAGAATAAATCTAACCAAAGACTTTTAAGACCTCTAAAGAAAGATGTTCACAGATTGGACAACTCAATATTTAAAAAATGTCATTTCTCCCCATGTGATTTGTAGATTCAGTGCAATCCCATTCACAATCCCAGTAATTTCTTTTTAATATGTGGAAACTGACAGATGGATTCTAAAATTTATCTGGAAATGCAAAGGGCCAAGAATAGCCCAGACACTTTGAGAAAGAAGAAGGAGGTGTTAGGACCATTCTAAATATTGTACATTGCTGTCAAGTGATGGAGATGGTGCAGCATTGCTGTGAGTCTAGAGAAACAGACCAGTCGACCAGCTGTGTGTGGACATTGGTTTATTACAAAGCTGTCATTGCAGTAAAACAGACTGAATCTCAGAAACCAAAGCCAACCATCCCTTCAGTGACCAGAAGTCACACCGAAGTAAGAATGTTATCTGCTTCCTACTTACTTTTTCTATTTTTTTTTTAAACCATCATCATTTTCAGAGGGGTTTGCTTTGCTTTTCTCCAGCCTTCCTCCCCTACCACACAGCTCTGTGGTCCAAAAGCAGCAAAGGTAAAACTGGCAAGGTAAGCTCAGGTGATGCAGGGCAGAAGTTAGAGATGGGGGACCATGACCTGTCCAGTTACCCAGGTTAGTCCCATTTTTAATAGCTTTCACCCTCAAAAGTGTTGTGGTGTGGATGATAAATTATATAAACACCCACTTTAAAGGATTTTAGAGTGTTGGATTGCAAACCATGTTAAGAATAAACGGATGGAAATGTTGGCGAGAGGTGGGGGAAAGTAGGGAGAATTAAGTGAATGACAAGAGCTAGTTCGTGGGTGGATGGTCCAGAGATTGTGGTTCGGTGAGGTGTGGGCTCCAGTTTACAGGTCTTGAAGGACGAGCATGCCTCATGGAAAGCTCTTGGATCTATAAAGTCAGGGATATCACACGTCCCTCTCTGAGGCCAATCTAAAACAACAGCAGTTATTTAAAGAGAGTAACCTAGGTAGCCTGGGTTTCAGTTTATGAGATATACTCTAGAAACAACACTGGAGAATAAGTGCAAGTCAACCTACATTCTCACCAAACTGGTTACATCTGTGAATTACAGGTTCCATGTCGTTTGCAAAGAACTATAGCAGACTATTATCTTTTTTTTCTTGAATTTCTTCAGAAGAGTGTTTCTCAAGGTGAGGTTCTCAGACTCCTGGAGAGTGCTTGAGACCCTTTCTTGGTGGGGGGGGTCTCTGAGATCAAAACAGCTTTCATAGTATTACTAAGATGTTATTTTCCTTTTTTCCATTGTATTGACATTTGTACAGAAGTGCAAAAGCAATGGTGGGTGAAACTGCTAATCTTCTTCTTCTTCTTCTTCTTCTTTTTTTTTTTTTTGAGATGGAGTCTTGCTCTGTCGCCCAGGCTGTAATGCATTGGCACAATCTCGGCTCACCGCAACCTCCACCTCCCAGGTTCAAGTGATTCTCATGCCTCAGCCTCCTGAGTATCTGGATTACTTGTGACGCACCACCATGCCAGGCTAATTTTTGTATTTTTAGTAGAGATGGGGTTTCACCATGTTGGCCAGGCTGGTCTTGACCTCCTGAGCTCAGGTGATCTGTCCGCCTTGGCCTCCCAAAGTGCTGGGATTACAGGCATGAGCCCTGACGCCTGGCCAATACTGCTAGTCTTTAGCATGGATCCATGCAGTACCACCAAATTGTATGAGTAGTCATCATATTCTTCACGGCTCTGTAATCACAGTTTTAAAAATGTGATTTATTAATTAAAAATTTATGTTAGCATGTCCTTGGTGAGGTAGTCAAAATCATAAACCTAGACTCTTATTAAACCTAGACCCTTAAGTCTTTAGTAGTCTGTTTGACAAAAGGGGAAATACATAGAAAGCATTTCTGTGGAATATGGAATTTTGAAGGGAAGCCCTTGCTCCCATTGTTTGAGTGGAGACTGAACTGAACCAACTGCTTTTTTGCTTTTTACTTCAACAAACAGCTGGCAGACGTGGTTATTCAGACTCGGGTGTTTGGCAGACACTGTCTTGAAAATGAATGAAGTGAGCCTGTCACTTCAAGAAAAACAACTGCCAGTATTTGTTGCTAATGATAAAATGAGCTTTCAAGTGAAAATCTGAATTTTGGGAACTTGTCTGCCTGCCACTGTGAACTTGACAACTTCCTAGCACCTCAAGACTTTTCTGGATGAGTTTGATGATGAGATTAATGAAAGAGATTTTTCGATACTGCAAAATGAGAGGTAACAATATAGAGAAGGTTTGCATAACTCAGTGAACTATGTTCCAAATGACAGATGTCATAAAATCAAGCATGGGTTAGAGATCCTTTCAAAGTGCAAGTTGG
This sequence comes from Macaca nemestrina, assembly GCF_043159975.1. Classification (NCBI taxonomy): domain Eukaryota; kingdom Metazoa; phylum Chordata; class Mammalia; order Primates; family Cercopithecidae; genus Macaca; species Macaca nemestrina. The sequence continues at coordinate 20,171,614 of NC_092128.1, forward strand.
AGCTGTGGGTTTTAGCGTAACAGAGTATGAAAAGTTCACCAATATCATTTCAGATTCCATATTGCAACTGACCCCTGAGGAACTAACACTTGTTGAATTTTTGTGTGGTATCAAGAAGAATGCCTGCAATATTTAAAAAATATTATCTGAAAAGGCTCTTAAAATACTCCTTCCTTTTCCAACTATGTATTCTGTGAAGCCAGATTTTCTTCCTAACATTGAACAACTGACAGGATGCAAACTCTATGAGAATCCTTCTATTAAGGAAATTTGAACAATATAGCGCTACTCTTCTCACTACTTTTTTTTGAGGGAGGATTGATGAATAGTTAATTTCACAAAAAATATTATGTTCATATATAAGTTTAATTGTTATTTGTAAATAAATTTTTTAAATAAGTATTTACATTTTTTTCCATTTTAATTTCTAATCTGGTAAATATCGATACAATCCACATAAACAAAAGCTCTTGGGAGTCCTCAGTAATTTTTATGAGTCAAAAGAGGTCTGGAGATAAAAAAAAAGTTTGCGATCCGCTGCTTTAGAACACTGCTTTTCAGCTTTGACAGACAGCAGGATCATCTGTAGCTTTAAAAATTACCGCCGTGTTGGTCTCACCCCTAGTGCCTCTGAATTCGCCTGGGGTGCAGTGTGAGCGTCGTGATTTTTTCAGGCCCCCCAGGTGATGCCGACGTGCAGCCAGGGGTAGGAAGCACAGCACTGGGCAGATGCTGGCGATGAGCAGGCCCTGGCCTTGTCAGCATCAACTGTATTGCAGGCACTGTTCTTAGCGCCGGAGGCAGGGCAGTGAACAAATAGAAAAGTCCCTTCCCTCGGGGAGCAGGAGAAACATCTCTTCCCTTTCTAGGAGAGGAAATGGCTAAGCAGGTAGACAAATAAGGGTTACCTTCTGTGAGGTTGGAGGTGGACCTCATGAAATACCAAGGCCAGGGTGCAGTGGAGTCCTGATGTGCTGGTTTGCTTTGCCTTCAGACCAGGTTTTGGGCCCGGTTTGCTGCAGTCTTCAGAGCTGGTGCCCCCTGACCCCCAGCAGCCACAGGCGTCCGCTGAAGCCCCATTTGCTGCCAGAGGGATCTACTCGGAGGAGATGCCGTCGGTGGCCCGGCCTCGGCCTGTCGGGGGTACCACAGGTATATGTGGTTGTTTAGCTTCCATTTGTGAGCTATGGGACATTTACTTTTTGGCTAAATTGAAAGAGATTTTATTTTAGGTGTCTCAGAGTATCAGTTTGCAGTGGTCTCTGTCGCTGTTCAGGGCTGTTTCCCCTCAGATCCTGACTGAGATGGAGGTGGAGAGAGAGGAGACAGAGAGGCCGAGCTCCTAAAGCTGCTGTCTGCTGATTGGCTCTGGAACCAGGCCCTTCATGTGAAATTCACGGCACACTTCCTCCAGGAAAAATGTTTCCAAATCCTTACTGTAAATGGAAAGATCTAGGTCTGAGCACTTTGGATGGCATGAAAACAAGATTTCGTTTTCAAAAAGGTGCTTTTTTCAGCTTGAAATGAACAACTCTCAAAGTCTGGGTGACAGAGCAAAACTATCTCAAAACAAAACAAAAGCAAGTAGTTTAAGCCAATTCCAAATTTGCAATAATTGGTGGATATTTTTTCATTATGGCTTTTCTAGGAAATTCTTTTATTTTGCATTGTCTGTTACTCAGCAAAACAAATAATATATCCTGGAATCCTCTAGGTTTTCCTGAACTTTACAGGTGCTTTGCTTTGTGGTGAGTCTTGATTCCCCTGCGAAATGTTAGGTATTTGAACTTCCCTGCCTGGCATGTATACTAAACAAAATTCAGATGTATTAATTTTTAGTTTAAAATCTGAACAAATATAGAAATTATACATATCAAACATTCAAAAGGAAATTATTTTAAAATTTCTATTAGATGAAATTATGTAAAAACGTATAATAGAAAATGTTAAGATCTATTAGAAGGATTATGTTTTTAACTATAGAAAATTATGAAACATGTATTTGTCTGAAAATTGCCAGTTATTTTCAAAAAAAGAAAATAGAGTACCTAGGAGAAATTTACAGCACCTCATGATCAAGAAGTATTTTTATTGTAGAAGATACCTCAGATAAATTAAGTGGGCCAATCTGAAAAGGTCAGTGGGAAGAGGAAAAAGGTCCAGTTTTAAAATTATTTTAAAATTGCAAATTAACACCATAATGCACCATTTCAGTCATGAAATTCTTTTTATAATAATGTGGTATGGTAAAGTTAGCATCCAGTTTCTCCATCTGTGTGTACTAGGAATATCCGTACCTACCTCCTTGGTTGTTCAGCTGATAAAAGAAGATGACAGAAGTGCCCAAAATAGTGCCTAGCATAGCATAAACTTTCAGTAAATATTAGCTGCCATGACTGTTGTCACTATTATTTTCAGTGGTGGCATAAATTATTAACTTTTTGGAAGGCAGTTTGGCAGTAGGGCGTACAGAGCCTTTGATTTGTTAATTCCAGTTCTGGAAATCCAGGCTCACTCTCCTAAAATCCAAAATATTGAAAAACGACATGTGCCAAGATACTTGTCACAGCATTGTTTGCATAATAGCAAAGAATTGTTAGTTTCCTCAGATACTAAGGAGTGAGGGCCTCCCTGAGTAAGTCCTGTAGCTTGAAGATGAAGAAGTCATGAAAAGCCAGAAAAGGGGAATTTGAGATTTACCAGTTGCCTCCCATGTGTTTGATGCTTGATTTGTTTTATGTCTTTAATCCTTGAAATAACCCTCTGAGGTAGATTTTTTTTCCTTTTTTTTTTGAGACGGAGTTTTTGCTCTGTCGCCCAGGCTGGAGTGCAGTGGCACAATCTCAGCTCACTGTGACCTCTGCCTCCTGCGTTCAAGCGATTCTCCTGCCTCAACCTCCCGAGTAGCTGGGATTAGGATTACAAGCATGCACCACTCCGCCTGGCTAATTTTTGTATTTTTGGTAGAGATGGGGTTTCCCCATGTTGGCCAGGCTGATCGTGAACTCCTGACTTCAGGTGATCCACCTGCCTCAGCCTCCCAAAGTGCTGAGATTGCAGGCGTGAGCCACTGCACCTGGCTGAGGTAGATTTTTTATCCCGCTGGAGAGGTGAGGAATCAAGGCTCAGCAGTAGCTGTAGCCCGTTGCTCAGGGTCACGTGGCTTGTCGGTGGCTGAGCTGGAACGCAAACGCAGGCTTGCTGGGCTCAATGCTGACTCATGGAGGAAGCCTGTGCTGTATTGTTAAGTGAACAACACAGGATACAAAATCCTACCGAATGATGGTTTCAGCTACTGGAGTGGCTTTACACAGAAGGTGTGCTTTTCTCCCTGTGCAGTTGGTTGAGCCTTTGGAAATGGGGAACACTGCGCTGCTCTTATAGCATTTTGCAAGATTTGCTCAAACAACATCTGTTGGGCCAGGAGTGCTGGCAGTCCTGATCATTTTAATACCGTTAGGATTTTTCAGTAACTGACCTGGTGCTCCAGTAGAGTGCATTGCTCTGCCCAGAGCCAGGACAGCTTTTCCTGACTTTTGGTTATCATTAAATATCCAAATAAAACCATTGATGAGTTCTTTTTTTTTTTTCAATGTGGTTAATTAATTGAGGTTGTTGGTCAGGTACCAACAATTATAGCTCAGAACTATAATCCCATCATGTTGGGAGGCCAAAGTGGGAGGATCACTTGAGGCTAGGAAGAGTTCAAAACCAGCCTGGCCAACATAGTGAGACCCCATCTCTTAAAAGAAAGAATTGAGAGAATTGAGGTTGTTAATTGAAGAGCTAGAGTAGGAATAGACTTAAAGATGGAGGAGGTGCCTCCTTTAGCTGTGGACGCTTGGAGCCTTTGTGGTTCCAGTCTGAGCATCACTGGTGAATTTGAAGAAATTTCCAAATTTGGAAATAAGTATTCTATTTCACAGTGCTTAAGGATCACTTTTCTCCCTTAATTTGCAGTATAGGTGTATTTCCATATGACAGAAGTTGATGTGGGAGAAAAATATTGTGTATTACCTGGCTTCCATGGCAACAGGAGGCTGCGGATGTCTGGGTGTAGGAGGGTAATTAGCTCTAGAGAGTCCTCTGGCTCTGCCATCAGCTCACCTCACCAGTGAGGCTGGGGGAGTGGTTTTAATTGTATTGTGGCTACATTACAGACACAATATGGGTTATAATGAATATATACTTTAATATGCTGGATTTAAATAGATACATATCCTGCCTTTTAAGGAAAAAAAATAAGCGTATTGTATATCCAGCTCCTTGTGAATCTCGAAGCCACAAGCAAGAAAGAGCCAGGCTTCAGCTTCATGGTGGCTCCCAAACCTTTCACTCCTTTCTTAGTAAATGAGCTGTTCCTCGTTGGTAACTGCCACAGAGATGGATGGAAGTGCCTTCTTGGTGCCGTTTATCCCCAGTGCTAATGTCTAGCCACGAAAATAAGGGCATTTCTGTCAGCCTCTGAAGTAAAAGAAAATCAGAGTCCAGGAACCAAGAAGCTCATGGTCTGTTGCTCTTAGGAAATGCCATTCTGGAGCTAGAACTGGTTCCAAGTCATGATCCCTTGTCCTTAAGGAGTGCAGTGGTCAGAGCTGACAGTGTCTTCTGACAGGGTGTTTTGGAGGGAATACACCATGACTAGACGTGGGGAACCCGTGGGGAAACAGTTGCATCAGGGGCGGGATGGTGGTTCCATCACAGGGAGGAACGGTCATCCTCATGCAGTGCTTCAGGAGAGGAGCCCGCGGGCTTTCTGATGGGCTGGTAGGAAGTACGCAGGAAAGAGGAGTTGGGCATAGAGTATAGGTTTTTAGATCTGAACAAGTAGGGCTGCACGGCCCTGGGTGGAAATGGGGAGGGCGAAATGGGGGACAGGCTTAGGCTTAGGGATGAATGTCAGGGAGTCAAGAATTCTGTTTCAGACTTTTTTGCAATGGGATTTTCTTCTTTTATTTGTTTATTTTTATTGCTTGGTCCATGGTGCTTCGTGGTACATTTTCCTACCTATGGGACCCTCAGGAAATGCTGATAGTATGGCAGTTGAGGTGAGATTTCTGGAGACAGAACTGGTACCAAGTCCTGATCCCTTGTCCTTAAGGAGTGTAGTGATCAGAGCTGGCAGTGCCTTCCTCGGCAGCCATACTCTCCTATAAATGTTGACCAGGCCACTCCACCGTGTTCCTTCCAGGCTCCCAGATCCAGCACCTGACACAGGTGGGGCTTGCCAGCAGAATCGGAGCTCAGCCAGTGGAAATCCCCCCAAGCAGAGGCAGCCAGTACGGGGGGCCAGGCTGGCCTTCATATGGGGAGGACGAAGCAGGGCGAAGAGAGGCCGTGAGTATCTCCTGTTCAGGTCATCATTTAAAATTTACACATAGGCCAGGCGCGGTGTCTCATGCCTGTAATCCCAGCACTTTGGGAGGCCAAGTCAGATCAGGAGTTCGAGACCAGCCTGGCCAACATAGTGAAACCCTGTCGCTACTAAAAATACACACAAAAAAATTAGCCGGGTGTGGTGGTGTGGGTTCTGTAGTCCCAGCTACTTGGGAGGCTGAGGCAAGAGAATCACTTGAACCCGGGAGGTGGAGGTTGCAGTGAGCCGGGATCGTGCCACTGCACTCCAGCCTGGGTGACAGTGAGACTCTGTCTCAAAAAAAAAAAAAAGACATAATCCCTCAATTTAACAGCTTCTGCTTTGGGGTCCCTTTTTAAAACCTACATTTAAAAAAGTTTTAACTTCTCTCACGTTTTCCCGCCTTGCTTGTGTTTTGGCTTATAGTTTTTAGCATCTAGCTTTTAGGAAGTATAATTTTTCTCGAGGCAGAGTTCAAGCTTAGTAGTAAATTTGAATCTATGGGTGACAACTCTGGAGTTGATGTTTGGTGAGATTGCTGTATAAATATTCATGCTCTTCCGCAGCATTTGTGTTTCACTGTGGGTTTATTAACGTCATTCGTATTATGACCATGCGTAGGTAATTTTGTAATAAGCACACAGTTGGGGATATTTTAAGGCACAGGTTTTCTTTTTGAGACTTCTGTTCACTCACTCACTCAATATGAGCATCGGTAATTCCTACAAGTGCTTTCATTTGCTTTTCTCAAGAACTGTATATCCTGGGGGGATAAATTAATGAAGTTTGAAAATACCACCCAGAATATTACTTTTTGTTTTCTCTTGATCGTTACGCTACAGCGTCCGCTGCATTTCTGCGCCTTCCCAGCACACACACTCAATTCCTTTCATGGCTGGACGCCCTTACTCAGTGAAAGGACATTAACTTCAGAATAAGGCGTTTCCCTAAAGGAGACATTGTTATACTTAGAGTCTCAGCTATCCGCTTTAAGTTTGCTGCCATTTCTCTTTTTTTGCCTTCATTTTGCCCAGCTTAGCTTCATGAGGTGTTTGGGGTTGGTTTGGTGTTTTGTTTTTTTGAAAAACTGGAGACAAGGTCTCACTATGTTGACCAGGCTGATCTTGAACTGCTGGCCTCAAGCAATCCTCTCTCCTTGGTCTCTCAAAGGATTGGGGTTACAGGTGTGAGCCACCGTGCCTGGCATGGGGTGTTAAGGGTTTCCCGTCACATCCACTTTGGAGCACTGCTCGGTCACTCTTTGGAGAAGTGAAACGTAGAAAGAACCTAGAGCTGGAATGCCACGTTTGGCTCACAAATAACTTGATCCTAGCGTGTTTTCTCGTATGCAGATTTAAATACTCTTACATATAAATGCAAAGAGACATTTTTTTCCCACTGGGAGGGAAAAAAACATGAAAAAAATCTGAAAAGTGTAATAATTCTTGTGAAACTAATGCCAAATCTTTATGCTGCAAATATCAGCAAAACTATTTTATGCTTTAGTGCAGGTAAGTTTTTAAAGACAAGCTCTGCAGAGCCCACAGTAGGCACACACAGAGAGACAGGAGACAGCAGCTAGATAAAGCGGAAGATGGTTGCGTGGGCTCCAGTCCAGGGCAGAGGCAGCTGTTCCCCTTGTCAGCCTTGCGTGGATCCGCTTACCTCCTTCAGCTCTCAGATATCACCCGACCTTTCACCTCATGGGGCACTGCAGCCTCCCTCCCTCCCTGTTCTCCCCAGCCCCTGGTGTCTTCACCCCTCACCTGCGGCATAGGCAGCAGGGCCCTGTTGGAGGGCTGAGTTGGTGGATGGACGTGGGCGGTCCTGGGAACCTTCCTAAAGCCAGTTTGCACTTGACGTCTCGGCTTATTCTTCCGTAGGAAGTACAGTGACGTTTGCCATGTTTTTCAGACACACATGCTCGGACATCAAGAGTATTCTTCTTCACCGCTATTTCAGGTGCCAAGGACTTCAAGCAGGGAGCCCTCAGCTCCTCCTGGAAACCTCCCCCACCGGGGGCTGCAGGGCCCTGGGCTGGGTTACCCCACCAGCTCCACGGAAGACCTCCAGCCCGGCCACTCCTCAGCCTCTCTCATCAAAGCGATCCGCGAGGAGCTCCTCCGGCTCTCCCAGAAACAGAGCACCGTGCAGAACTTCCATAGCTGATCGGCCTCGCCTCGCAGATTTGCCAAGTATCCGCTTCCCGTGGAAGCAAGACCAAGAGGAAATCAACTGAGTGGGTGTTTGGAAGAGGAAGGAGCAACTCCTGGGCAGCCTGCCTAAGGGAGGGAGCAAGTTGCAATTTAGAAGATGCCATATGTCACATGACAGCTCACGAGCCTTTCACTGGGCTGGCAGTTGACCACTTGGGTTCGGTTGAAATGTATGTATTTTGGCCAAAAGCCAGCAGCACTTCACAAAAACAAAACTCAAACCTAAGCTAACAAAACGACTGCATTCGTCTCTTTTTTAAAGGCAGAGATTGAACTTATAGACAGCATAGGGATGAAAGGAACCAAGCGTTCCTGTGGCATTGAGACTGGTACATGTACAGTGAACCTGCTGCTTTGTTTTCTGAAAAGAGGTTTGAAGACATTTTATTAACAGCTTGATTTTTCTCTTTTACTCCATAGGAACTTATTTTAATAGTAACATTAACAATGAGAATACTAAGACTGTTTGGGAATTTTAAAAAGCTACTAGTGAGAAACCAAATGATAGGTTGTAGAGCCTGATGACTCCAAACGAAGCCATCACCCGCATTCTTCCTCCTTATTCTGGTGCTAAGCTCCAAGGGCCCTTCACCTTCATGTCTGAAATGCAACTTTGGCTTTTTCAGTGGAAGAATATGTTGAAGGTTTCATTTTGTTCTAGAAAAAAAAAAATCCCTCCCAAAGCGGGGCAAAAAGCTTTATATTTATTTGGTTATCCAAAATACAGATCAAAGTTGAGATCTACGTTCTTCATTGTATTTGCTGTTTCTTAATTGGGCATATACAACTCCTGGTCACGTCCCAGGTCAGCACCCATCGCTCAGGCCAATCCTGTAGAATGAGGCTTTCAAGAGGTCCTCACTGATCCTTTCTTCCACTTTGCTGTTGATTTGTTCACAGATTATGTTTGAATGAGAAATCTTCCATAAGCAAAAGTTATTTAAGAATTCCCAGCACCACCACATTGTTACACATACCTCCCTACCAGTCACATTCCCTGTGTTCAGAGCCTGGAAATGAAATTGAGTTCAGTTCAGCCTCTGTGTAATGAATCAAGAAATGTAAAAGAGCTTTGAGACCACAAGGGAAAGGAGAGAGTTGCGTCTCATTTCTGATTTTATTGTGCTCTCACTCTGTCGAGTGGCTCTTAAAATTGTCTTATGCTCTTTGGGCCTAAGAGGGGATCATCTCGCTTAAGATTTACTCCTGATGTAAACATTTCCCCCACTTTCCAAATAATGGCAAAGAAAACAGTGGCAAGGGCCATTCTGTTTTCTGGTACCTGAGTGAAACTCGGAAGAAAAGCAGGCTTAGCTAAGAGACTTTCACTATGAACCTGTTTTTATTAGATCAACGAAGACAGTCATGCATTGCTTAATGATGGGGACGCGTTCTGAGAAATGTGTCATTAGGCTGTTTTGTCGCTGTGCTAACATCCTAGAATGTACTTACACAACCTACATGGTATAGCCTACTGCACACCTAGGCTGTGTGGCATGGCCCATTGCTCCTAGGCTATAAGCCTGTACAGCCTGTTACTGTACTGAGCACAATGGTAAGTATTTGTGTATCTCAACATATCTAAACATAGAAAAGATATGGTAAAAATACAATTTTATAATCTTATGGGACTGCCATCAATATGTAGACTGTCATTGACCAAAACATCCTGATGTGTGCATGACTGTACTTTTCATTAAATAACAGATAAGGGGCTAAAATTTGGGGCTCTGACTAATCAAAACCTGTGTATCTGTGTCAAGTTTTAAGACCCCTGAAACAGCTAAAACGGGTTTCCAGAGTGTAATCACTGGATTTCAAAACCATGTTTCAGCCCTTCATTAATGAAGCCTGTTGTACAGATTGAGAGTCTTACAGTATGAGGAAAGTTGGTTCTGGGAAGTTAAGATGTAGCCAGTTTTCATCTGGACACCTCGGAAAGCGAAAGAGTGCAGGAGAGTAAATCTCTCAAGGACGTTAAATAAAGAACCAGCAGCATCTTATCAGGCGATCCTCGGAGGTTCCAAGGAGCATTGGAGAGAATGCCCCCTTCTGGGCTTGATGACTTGGTTTTGGTTTAATACAAAATTTCTCTTGGTCTTGATTTAATACCCGACTGTCCCCAAACTGAACGATTCTCTTTGTATGTCACTCAAAAATACCAGGTTTCCTGAATATCTTATTAAGAATTTCAGAGATGCAAGCAGCATTTTATTATGGACACCTTGTAATGCATTCAAATCGTGTGACAGCAAATGGGATAAATGGCCCCTTCTCTCCCAGTTCTGCTCGGGGCCATACGCGCTTGCACACAGAGTGTACTAAAAATGGTGACCTCCTTTGAGCGTTGCAGAAAGAGGGCTCTGTTTCAAATTGGGCTGACTATAAAAGCAATTTTGATGTCTTTCTAACTACCATAAAGGGATTGTAACTGTATTTGTATTCTTAGAAACAATACACTTTTAAACAGATGTCAAGACCAAAGATGATGTATAATAAACAGCCGGTGGTTGTGGTGTGGTGTGAGCAGACCCCCGGATCACCAGCACTCTGTTGGTGGTCATAAAGCACACGCAGTTTGTATTTGCTTCCTCTCGACGCCTGCCACAACAGTTTTACCAGTCACCAAACTCAGAACAAACTAGCTGTGTGGGCAGCACCATACCCTAGCGGTCTTCAGACATTCAGTTCATGTCATCCACTGAAAAGAAGGGTCCTCGTGTTGACAGTGTGTGGCTTTGGAGTCCACTTATGGAAGCACTCTACAATGAACAGTTGAATTTTATGTCTATTTTTTCCTATTTTAAAAGTTCTAGTGGTAACACAAACTGTAAATTTGAGTCATAATGTTTGGAGAAATGATTTTCTTTTTTTTCCAGAGTCTACTTTGTCACTCACTGACTGTGTCTGGTTCCTTCTCTGAACTTCATTCTTCCCATCAGCCAAACAAGAACAGACCTCCCCCGCCTCCTCCCAGGCTCCCTAGTTGTGAGAATCAAATGTGATCATGTGTACAGATGTCCCGTGAGGAGAGCGCATAAAGCACTGTGAAAATGTAACATGCGTCTGTGTGGACGCCCTGGGATGAGCGATGTGAAGCGCTGCGCTCCTGCAGTGCGTGGGTTCACACATGGGTAACGAGCAAAACTGAAAGCTCGGTGTGACTCATTTTCCTCACTCCCATTTTGCTTTAAATTCACTTCCTTCACCAGTTTTCAAATTGCATTTATTAAGCATCTTTCTGCTCCCGACTTTCTGGTGTCTCTGGCACCAAGTAAGCCAGCAGACATGAGCCTTGCCTTCTGAGATTTTAGAATCTAAGATAGTACGAGTGGGTGTAGAAGATGGAAGATACAGATAAATAACATGGTTTAAGCATCAATAAAATTCATTCAAAGAGGTCAGGTGCGGTGGCTCATGCCTGTAATCCCAGCACTTTGGGAGGCCGAGGCAGGTGGATCACTTGAGATCAGGAGTTTAAAACCAGCCTGGACAACATGGCAAAACCCCGTCTCTACAAAAAAATACAAAAATTAGCCGGCTGTGGTGGCGCATGCCTGTAGTCCCAGCTGAGGCATGAGAATTGCTTGAACCCGGGGGACAGAGGTTGCAGTGAGCTGAGAATGCACCACTGTACTCCAACCTGGGCAACAGAGCAAGACTGTGTCTCAAAAAGAAAAAAATTCATTCAAAATACATAAATGCGTTAGGCACCCAGAAGAAGCTGTGGAGATTGCGTGTTTGGAAATGCAGTATCTTGGGGAGACGTCAACTTCTGAAGTGACTTTGAAGGCAGGGCAGCTACCCAGGCAAATGGCGTGGAAGGAAGAGCTGAGAGTGGGCCTGGGAAAGGCTGCAGGCATGGAGTGAAGCTGTCACTGAAAATGAACTTGATCCACTTTAGTATGGGGACAGAATCCCCGTCTGCACTATTGAGGGAGTTTTAGAAGAGAAGGAAGAGGTGCTGGGAGGATGCTTCTGCAGTCATACAGCAAGGAAATGTCCAGGGCTGTGAAGATCTACAGAGGAAGTGCTGCTCCAGTGTTGGTGGGGCAAGGGAAGAGGACGAAAATGATGAGAATGACACTGAGGTCATTGTTTAGAGCAGATCTCAGCAGCCATTTGGCCATGCCACATCCTTTGTGGAGCATAGTGGGTTATCTCTCTATATATATTCAGCTTCTTTACTGCTACCTACACATTTTTCTCCAAATTTTATTAATTTCATAGCGTTTTGATTTGGGTGGCAGATGACTTTTAAGCAGTGGGTGTTTGCCGGCCAGATCTTTCCCGGCATGTGGACTGTGAGGCAAAGCACAGGTGAAGGTAGGCGCTAAAGGCTTTGGGCTCAAACCAGCAAGCAGTTAGTTCTGTGCTATAGGAGTCTCTCATTTCCCGTGGACAGGGTAAGTTCCTTCATTTGCACAACCTCTTTGTAAGTGCTCCAGTGACCAAACCAGTCATTTGGACACTGATTTGCAGTGCATTGGCAGTAATTCACAAATTAGTCATTATGTAAGTCTCTCTCACCCCTTTCACACGAGATTCTCAGACGTGAATGAATTTGTCGTTTGGAAGGAAAGCTGGTTAAGGTTTTGGGCACAGGGGTAGGAGGACTCCAGTTTTAACTCCCACGCTAACTTTAGCTCAAGTGGAGTTTTCACCGTGGTCATTTCTACCTGCGGAGCAAGGTTCCAACGCCAGTGCTAGAGCCTGCTTATCCACATTTGCCCTGGACAGGAGCAGGAGGAAGTCCACTTCTGTACCAGCAGACAGAGCATGTGAACACAAAACACATTTCTATGGCATAGTCAACTGAACTTCATTTTTACATTGAATCTAACATGTTAACACGTTCTAACAGGGTTTCTATGAGCAGCTGCTGTAACATAAAATATGATAGACTTAACACTTGTTACCTAATGAACAAGGAGTGTGTGCATTTCAGGTTTCTTTTGATATTCTTGGAGGTGATTGTCAGTGTTTAAATAGGACTACTTTCTCCACTCTGAAGATGACTTGAAAATTGCAACATCATGGCACATTGCTAAGTCCATGGCTTGTGTGTGTGACAGTAGACTTGATAATTTATCTTAAAACACAGCAGCATTGAAATTTAGGAAAAGAATATTAAATGCCTTTGGAAACATGAAACGAAGTTAGGAGCCAGTAAGAAAGTGACAGAAGCAATGAATGTCTTAATGCAGTATAGTTAAAATGGCTTCCCACAGGGTAATTATCCAGGATCCTTACTTTTCCTTCTTCCTCCAGGTTTTTCAGGGGTCACTTCACATTTCTAAAGAGTGAATAGGCTGGGCATGGTGGCTCAAGCCTCTAATCTCAACGCTTTGGGAGGCTGAGGTAGGAGGATTGCTTGAGGCCAGGAGTTTGAGACCAGCTTGGGCAACATAACGAGACCCCGTCTCTACAAAAAAAAAGTTTCAAAATTAGCTGGGCGTGGTGGCATGTGCCAGTAGTCCCAGCTACTCGAAAGGCTAAGACGGGAGGATCGCTTGAGCCAATGAGTTGGAGGCTGCAGTGAGCTATGATCACGCCACTGCACTCTAGCCTGGGCTACAGGGTGAGGTCCCGTCTCTGAAACAAAACAAAACACAACAAAACAAAAAAAACAGAGTGAATAGTAAAAGGGACAGGTGAAATTTTGAGTGACTTGAGTCTCTTGCAGTCCGTGATTACACAGAACCTTTCTGAGCTACTTGGAGCATCACGAATAGTCTTTCTTGTACTTACCGGATTTCAAGTATTCATAACTCGAGTCCCTAAGTGTACAGGTTGGGAATAGCACAGGGCCTAGTTCAAGTCACATACCCTGTACTGTTCCTCCTGCAAATGTGGGGAAAGAAGAGGGAGATACTAGAGGAATTGAGGCTCCACTCATTCATTCAGTTGCCCTAAGCACCAGAGGACTTGTTTCAGAAAAGGGGAGTAGGAACGCCCTCGACTTTGCCCTCCTCCGGAGCATCTGTGGGACGCAGGGAGCCCGGGCTAGCGTTAACAGGAAAGGTTGCTTGGCAGAGCTGCCCTGGGGTGCTGACTTGTCTCCCTGTCCTTTGTCAAGGTCCATGTTTTTCTGGCTCTTCCTGCACACTCACCCCTATATTATGAGCGTTAATGTACGAAATGTGCAGAGCAAATTGAGGCCACCTGTGGCATCAATACTGCAACTTAAACTTGACAATCATGGTTTGCTGGTCTCAAACAGGCACTGAAATCTCAGTATGGGTATATGATTTAATAATCGGCCCCTCCCTTCTATTTGTCAGTTTTGTGTTTCCTTCAGTAGCTGCACTGTTTTCTAATGTGCTGTAGAGTTTTTGAAATAATTTATGCAAGTATTTGGTTTCCATGTTTACAATTTATACAGCTTTCCTAGCGTTTTAAATGGAAATGTCAATAAATGCTATGAATTGGTGTCAAAGTGATATTTTCTGTTGATTTCCTTTGCAACATGATAGTTTTCTCATTTGTAAAACATGAAATGTTGGATGAGATGATCTTTCTGTTCTCTAATTTCATGCCTCTGGTGAGAACACCTAGTACTTTTGTTACTGGTGGAGGGTGTCCAGGTTCTTGGCGTCTTCAACAAAGAGTTGGACAAAACACACAAAGCAAGGAAAGAATGAAGGAATTTACTGAAAATGAAAATACACTCCACAGTGTGGGAGCGAGCCTGAGCATAGGGGCTCAAGTGCCCGGTTACAGAATTTGTGGGGGTTTAAATACCCTCTAGGGGTTTCCGTTGGTTACTTGGTGTACACCCTATGTAAATGAAGAGGATTAAGTAAAGTCACACAGTCATTTACTCGGCGTACACCCTATGGAGAGGATGTTTCCTCTCATAGCTGAACTGTGACTCGGCCTTATGTCCCCTACTCCAGACCCCATTTTCCTGCCTCACTTTCATTGTCCAAGAAATTAAGTTGAAGGTATTCTATTCAGTGTGTGGAATTTGCAGACTTGTTTTCACTCCTTTTTGCCTGTGCTAATCCTTTCTACTCAGTGTAGTTTGACTGCTACCCACTTAGCAAATGGATAAATCCACTAAGAGCAAATTCAGTTTGGAATTAAAAGATTAGTACCTCACAATTTAGAAAGATGAGAAGACCAAAGTCCACACAGTCTTGAAAGGTAATAGGATAACCCTGGAGTTGTTTTCAAAACCCAAGAAACCAAGAACCCCTTGAAACTTAGAAAAGGAGATGGGCGCTGTGGCTCACGCTTTAATTCCAGCACTTTGGGTGGCCGAGGCGGGTGGATCACTTGAGGCCAGGAGTTCGAGACCAGCCTGGCCAACATGGCAAAACCCCATCTCTAATAAAAATACAAAAAAATCAGCCGGGCATGGTGGCAGGCGCCTGTAATCCCAGCTACTCGGGAGGCTGAGGCAGGAGAATTGCTTGAACCCGGGAGGCAGAGGTTGCAGTGAGCTGAGACCGTGCCACTGCACTCCAGCCTGGGGAACAAAGTGCAACTCTGTCTCAAAAAAACAAAAAACAAAACTTGGAAAAAGAACTCAAAACACAGTGGAATATGACAACTAAATGACACAAAGTCCTGGATAGGATCTTGGAATGACAGCAACAACAAAGGAGAATATAGTGGGAAAATGTGAAATCCAAACAAAGTCTATAGTTAACAGTATTGTAGAAAGATTAATGTATTGGTTTTGCTAACTGTATTATGGTGATTGAGATTTTAATATTAGAGGAAGCTATGTAAAAGGTGTCCTGAAACCCTCTAAATCATTTTTGCATCTTTTTTCTAAATCTAAAAGTATTTAAAAATAACAAACACGAATCTGGCAAAGGTAAAGCCCACAGACATTCTGCAGAGGCTCATGTAGTCCTGTCCTGTGCATCCACAACCCAGGGGCTCCAGTACTTCTCAGGGCAAGCTGCTAACTTTGAAACCACAGTTAATAATTGCAAGTCTTGGCATAAAATAAACCTTCAAGAAGGAGGGCTGGTGGGATCAACCAAAAGGAGAATTTAAACCTAAAAATCCAAGAAAATAGGCCAGTATGAAAGAGAGAAATAATACGTTAGATGTTTAAAGAGGTTAAAAAGAACTAAGAACAGGATATTATATAAAAGTCTAAGCAAATTTGCCAAAACCAAAAATAAGTTATCAAAAGGGATTTGTTGTTGTTGTTGAGACAGAGTCTTGCTCTGTCCCCTAGGCTGGAGTGCAGTGACGTGATCTCAGCTGACTGTCACCTTTGCCTCCCAGGTTCAAGCGATTCTTATGCCTCCACCTCCCAAGTAGATGGGACTATAGGCGTGCGCCACCACACCTGGCTAATTTTTGTATGTTTAGTAGAGATGGTATTTCACCATGTTGGCGGGCTGGTCTCGAACTCCTGGCCTCAAGTGAACCACCCGCGTTGGCCTCCCAAAGTGTTGGGATTGCAGGTGCGATCCACACTGCACCCGGTCAGAAAAGAAATCTTTTAAAAAGACAATATACACACAATGGTCAGATATTTTAACATTTTATACATAGCTGAAGAAATAACTGTAACCGTTTAAATAATTTTATGTTATGTTTTAATCTAACTTTAGATGGAAAACAACAAAAATAGTGGAAACTAACTGGTAGAACTCATGACCCTACAAGATGTTATGTGCTCTGAATGTAAAGAGGTTTGAAATGACGGAAGAGCAGGGAGTTACTAGAAACAGCTAAGGCTTACAAGAAAGGGCAGGCTGGTCCCGTGCTCGGAGCCTGAACCCCCAGTTTAAATGAATATAGCCAGGTGCGGTGGCTCACACCTGTAATCCCAGCACTTTGGGAGGACAAGGCGGGTGGATCACATGAGGACAGGTGTTCGAGACCAGCCTGACCAACATGGAGAAACCCGTCTCTACTAAAAATACAAGATTAGCCGGGTTTGCTGGTGTGCGCCTGTCATCCCAGCTAGTCGGGAGGCTGAGGCAGGAGAATCGCTTGAACCCAGGAGGCAAGAGGTTTCAGTGAGTTGAGATCACGCCATTGCACTTCAGCCTGGGCAACAAGAATGAAACTCTGTCTCAAAAATAAATAAATAAATAAATAAATAAATAGGGATTTGGGCCATAATTGGCATTTCTTGGCCCTCTCTCCTCTTCCTCTTTGCACCTGCCAAGCAGAGCTTAAGGTAAAAAGAAAAGAATAACAAGAACAGAGATCCTTTTGTTCAGTGTCTGAGTTAGATTATTAATGAAAAGTTCTCGTTGGATGGCGCCCTATTAAGTAACTTTCTCCCTCTACAGAACTCGGCACTTTCCTTGCCACACCCTTCTGCCCATCCTGGAATAAACGGGGGCGGGTGAGTTTGATTTCTCTACTTTTGAAGACTTGAAAAATGATAGCCACAAATCTAGGCAAACCACATTTGTGTTGCTGAACTATTATTGTACTTGTGCCAAAGTATAGCATTACAGAAGTGTAAGACACAGAACCTATCTGGAAAACTCATAAAGCTGTTTCTGAGTGCCTGGGTGTAGCTGGTTCCATCATTATCTTGAAAATATGTGTTAGTGTAAGTACAGGTATACCCCGGAGATCATGGAAATTCGGTTCCAGAACACTGCGGTAAAGCAAGTCATGAACTTTGTGATTTCCCACTGTATACAGAAGCTATGTGTCCGCTATACTGTGGCCTATTAGGTATGCAACAGCATTCTGGTTTTTCTTTTTAAAAAAGCATACATGCCCTAACTTAAAAATACTTTGTCGTTAAAAATGCTAACAATTATTTGAGCCTTCAGTGAGTCCTAATCCTTTTGCTGGTGGAGGGTCTTGCCTCCATGTTGATGGCTGCTGACTGATCAGGGTGGTAGTTGATAAAGGTTGGGGTGGCTGTGACAATTTCTTAAAATAGAATAACAATGAAGTTTGCCACTTCGGTGGACTCTTTCTTTCATGGAAGGTGTCTCCGTAGCATGTAATGCTGTTTGATAGCATTTGACTCACAGTAGAACTTCCTCCAAAACTGGAGTCCGTCCTCCCAAACTCTGCCACTGCTTTGTCAGCTAGGCTTGTGGGATAGTCTGCATCCTTTGTTGTCATTTCAACGATGTTCACAGCATCTTCATCAGGACTAGATTCCGTCTCAGAAAACCACTGTCTTTATTCATCCAGAAGAAACAACTCCTCAACTGTTGAGGTTTGACCATGAGATTGCAGCAGTTCGGTCACATCTGTAGGCTCCACTGCTAGTGCCCTTGCTGTTTCCTCCCCATCTGCTGTGACTTCCTCCACCGAAGTATTGAACTCCTCATCCATGAGGATTGGAATCAATTCTTCCAAACCCCTATAAATGTTGATATTTTAACCTCCCCCCATGAATTATGAATTTTTGTTTTTTTTTTTTTGAGACAGAGTTTCGCTCTTGTTGCCCAGGCTGGAGTGCAATGGTGGGATCTTGGCTCACTACAATCTCCACCTCCCGGGTTCAAGCGATTCTCCTGCCTCAGCCTCCTGAGTAACTGGGATTACAGGCATAAGCCACTATGCCTGCCTGGCCAATTTTGTTTTTTTTTTTTTTTTTTTTTTTGAGACGGAGTCTCGCTCTGTCTCCCAGGCTGGAGTGCAGTGGCCGGATCTCAGCTCACCGCAAGCTCCGCCTCCCGGGTCGACGCCATTCTCCTGCCTCAGCCTCCCGAGTAGCTGGGACTACAGGCACCCGCCACCTCGCCCGGCTAGTTTTTTTTTGTATTTTTTAGTAGAGACGGGGTTTCACCGTGTTAGCCAGGATGGTCTCGATCTCCTGACCTCATGATCCACCCGTCTCGGCCTCCCAAAGTGCTGGGATTACAGGCTTGAGCCACCGCGCCCGGCCCAATTTTGTATTTTTAATAGAGACGGGGTTTCTCCGTGTTGGCCAGGCTGGTCTCGAACTCCTGGCCTCAGGTGATCTGCCCGCCTCGTCCTCCCAAAGTGCTGGGATTTCAGGCGTGAACCACGGCACCTGGCTAATTATGAATGTTCTTTTTTTTTTTTTTGAGACGGAGTCTCGCTGTGTCGCCCAGGCTGGAGTGCAGTGGCGCGATCTCGGCTCACTGCAAGCTCCGCCTCCTGGGTTCACGCCATTCTCCTGCCTCAGCCTCCGAGTAGCTGGGACTACAGGCGCCCACCACCACGCCCGGCTAATATTTTGTATTTTTAGTAGAGACGGGGTTTCACCATGTTAGCCAGGGATGGTCTCGATCTCCTGACCTCATGATCCACCCGCCTTGGCCTCCCAAAGTGCTGGCATTGCAGGCTTGAGCCACCGTGCCCGGCCTGAATGTTCTTAATGGCATCTAGAGTGAGGAATCATTTCCAGAAGGGTTTCAATTGACTTTGTCCAGATCCATCAGTGGAATCACTATCTATGGCAGCTATAGCCTATAGCCTTATGAATTTTTTTTTTTTTTTTTAGACAGGGTCTCATTCTGTCATCCAGGCTGGAGTGCAGTAGTATGATTGCTGCTTACTGCAATTTCCGCCTCCCAGGCTCAAGTGATCCTCCCACCTCAGCCTTCGCAGTAGCTGGGACTACAGGAGCATGCAACCACACCCAGCTAATTTGTTTTGTATTTTTTGTAGAGACAGGGTTTTGCCATGTTGCCCAGGCTGGTCTGGAACTCCTGAGCTCAAGCAATCCGACTGCCTCAGCTTCCCAAAGTGTTGGGATTACAGGCGTGAGCCACTGTGCCTGGCCTGAAATGAATTTCTTAGTAAGATTTGAAAGTCGAAATTACTCCTTGATTGATGGGCTGCAGAATGGATATGTGTTACATATGAAAACAACACTAATCTCTTCGTACATCTCCATCAGAGTTCTTGGGTGACTAGTTGCACTGTCAATGAGCAGTAAATAGTTTGAAAGGGATCTTTTTTTCTTGAGCAGCAGGTCTCAACAGCGGGCTTAAAATATTCTTTAAACCATGTGATCACAGATGTGCTGTCATCCAGGTTTTGTTGTTCCATTTATAGAGCACAGGCAGAGTAGATTTAGCATAATTCTTACGAGCCATAGGATTTTCAGAATGCTCAATGATCACTGGCTTCAGCTTTAACTCACCAGCTGCATTCGCCCCTAAAAAGATTGAGCCTGTCCTTTGAAGCTTTGAAGCCAGGCATTGACTTCTCCTTCTCCTCTCTTGCTATGAAAGTCCTAGATGGCATCTTCTTCAATAGAAGGCTATTTATCTACACTGAAAATCTGCTGTATGGTTTTTTTGTTTGTTTGTTTGATTGTTTTTTGAGATGGAGTCTCGCTGTGTCACCCAGGCTGGAGTGCAACGGCAATCTCGGCTTACTGCAACCTCTGCCTCCCAGGTTCAAGCGATTCTCCTGCCTCAGCCTCCTGAGTAACTGGGATTACAGGCATGTGCCACCATGCCTGGCTAATTTTTTTTTTTTTTTTTTACGGGGTTTCATCATGTTGGCCAGGCTGGTCTCGAACTCCTGATCCATCTGCCTCAGCCTCCCAAAGTGCAGAGATTAGAGGCGTGAGGCACCATGCCCAGTCTGAAAATCTGTTCTCTACTGTAGCCACCTTCATCAGTTATCTTAGTTAGATCTTATGGTTAACTTGCTGCAGCTTCTAAATCAGCACTTGCTACTTTACTTTTTTATGTTATAGAGACAGCTTCTTTCCTCAAACCTCATGAACCAGTCTCTTTTTTTTTTTTTTTTTTTTTTTTGAGACAGAGTTTCGCTCTTGTTGACCAGGCTGGAGTGCAATGGCGCGATCTCGGCTCACTGCAACCTCTGCCTCCTGGGTTCAAGCGATTCTCCTGCCTCAGCCTCCCACGTAACTGGGATTACAGGCGCCTGCCACCATGGCCCAGCTAATTTTTGTATTTTTAGTAGAGAACAGGGTTTCACCATGTTGGCCAGGCTGTTCTCAAACTTCTGACCTCAGGGGGATCCAATCGCCTCAGCCTCTCAAAGTGCTGGGATTAACCAGCCCTGTTTTTCTCCTAACTTCTTGCACTAGCATTTTCTTTGAAACGATCTTGGAATTTTAAAATGCATGAACCAACCTCTGCTAGCTTTAAACGTTTCTTCTTCAGCTTCCTCACCTCTCTCAGCCTTCACAGAATTAGAGAGCACCTTGCTCTGTATTAGACTTTGGCTGAAGGGAATGTTGTGGCCAGATCGATCTTCCATCCAGACCACTCAAACTTTCTCCATAGGAGCAATAATTCTGTTTCACTTTCTCATCCTTTGTGTGTTCACTACGGCGGCACTGTTCGTTTTTTTTTAAAGAACTTTTCCTTTGCTTTCACAACTTGGCTGTTTGGTACAAGAGGTTTAGCCCATGTCAGCTTTCAACACGGCTTCCTCACCAGGCTTCATCATGTCTGGTTTATTTAAAGTGAGTGATGTGCACCTCTTTCTTTCACTTGAACACTTCAGAGGCCATTGCAGGGTTAGTAATTGGCCTAATTTCAATACCGTTGTGTCTCAGGGAATGGGGAGGCCTGGGGAGAGGCAGAGCAATGAGGAACAGGTGGTTAGTGGAGCAGTCAGAACACACACAACGTTTATTGTTTTTAAGTTCGTGGTGTTCTATGGGCATGGTTCATGGTGCCCCCAAACAGTAGTAACATCAAAGATCCAAGATCACGGGTCACTATAACAGATGATTAAAGAGTTTGAAATATTGCAAGAAGAACCAAAGTGTGACTGAGACCTGAAGTGAGCACATGTTGTTGGAAACATAGCACCGAGCTGGTCATGGTGGCTTACGCCTATAATCCCAACACTTTGGGAGGCTGAGGCAGGAGGATCACTTGAGCCCAGAAGTTTGAGACCAGCCTGGGCAACATAGTGGGACCTGTCTCTAAAAATATTAAAAAATTAGCCAGGTGTGGTGACACATGCCTGTAGTCCCAGCTACTCGGGGCGGCTGAGGCAGGAGGGATTACCTGAGCCCAGGAGATCAAGGCTGCGGTGAGTCGAGATTGCACCACTGCACTCCAGCCTGGGTGACAGAGTGAGACTCTATCTCAAAAAAAAAAAAAAAAAAAAAAGAAAAAAAGAAAAAGAAAAAAGAGAGAGAAAGAAAAATAGCACCAATAAACTTGCTTAAAGTTGCCACAAATCTTTGATTTGTGAAAAACACAATATCTGTAAATCACAGTGAAGTGAAGCACAATCAAACGAGGCATGCCTGTATTGGATTTTCGTTCTGGGATATAGTATTAGAGTATACCCCAGATCAGTGGTTTCTTTCATTAAGCATTTTAAAATGCCAAGATTGTTTCAAAGAAAACATTAGTGCAGGACGTTAATCCCAGCACTTTTAGAGGCTGAGGCGGTTGGACCCCCTGAGGTCAGGAGTTTGAGACCAGCCTGGCCCACATGATGAAACCCTGTCTCTACAAAAAATACAAAAATTAGCTGGGCATGGTGGCGGGCGCCTGTAATCCCAGTTATGTGGGAGGCTGAGGCAGGAGAATCACTTGAACCCAGGAGGCGGAGGTTGCAGTGAGCCGAGATTGGGCCATTGCACTCCAGCCTAGGCAACAAGAGCAAAACTCTGTCTCAAAAAAAAAAAAAAAAAAAAAGGTAAAACAGGGTTCCTGCATTTCAGAACAAATGAGTGTTGGTCTTTTTTTCCAACAGTAGCTCTGCACTGTGGCTGCTTTTGAAGAGCAGCAGGGATGCTCTGTATTTAGCAGAATCCAGAAGTAGCTATTCCCCTTGGATCCTCCCGAAGCTGTAAATGAGAGACAGGAGTGATCACTGCCCCGGTTTGAAGGCTGAGAACCAGTGTGTGCTTGGGTTTCGGTATAACTTTTCCCAGATATTGTTCTTTCTGGGTTCCTAGTGAGATAAGTTTAATATGCAAATTAGAAGTAAAGTTAAATTTTTTTTAAATTTTAAAAAGATGTAATTAGGCCAAATTGAAATTAGAACATCACTAATTTCAATTTGGCCTAATTATATCTTTTTTGTTTGTTTGTTTGTTTTGTTTTGAGACAGAGTCTCACCCTGTTGCTCAGGCTGGAGAGCAGTGGTGTGATCTCAGCTCACTGCAACCTCTGCCTCCCGGGTTCAAGTGATTCTCCTGCCTCAGCCTCCTGAGTAGCTGGGATTACAGGCACACACCATCATGCCCAGCTAATTTTGGTATTTTTAGTAGAGACGGAGTTTCACCATGTTGGCCAGGCTGGTCTCAAACTCCTAACCTCAGGTGATCCACCCACCTCGGCCTCCCAAAGTGCTGGGATTACAGGTGCAAGCCACCGCGCCCAGCCAAATTATATCTTTTTAAATCCTATTCATTTAACCTTTTTTTGTTCTTCCTTTCCTGGTCAAAATGTGGATTAGCAAAAATAAAGGAAATAAAAACCTGTATAACTCTACCATCAGAGACACTGGCATTAAAATGTTAGTAAATTTTGGTCTTTTTAAAATAAATAAATAAATAAATAAATAAATAAATAAACAATCCCAGCATTTTGAGAGGCCAAGGCGGCTGGATTGCTTGAGCCCAGGAGTTCGAGACCAACCTGGGCAACATAGCGAGACCTTATGTCTACTAAAAAAATATATAAAAAATTGGCCAGGCGTATTGGTGCACATCGGTGGTCCCAGCTACTTGGGAGGCTGAGGTAGGCTGAGAATTGCTTGAGCCTGGGAAGTGAAGGCTGCAATGAGCCAGAATTACATCACTGCACTTCAGCCTGGACAACAGAGCAAGACCCTGTCTCAAAAAAAGTTAAAGGCTGGGTGCTGTGGATCACGCCTGTAATCCCGGCACTTTGGGAGGCGGAGGCAGGCAGATCACTTGGGCCCAGGAGTTTGAGACCAGCCTGGGCAACATAGTGACAACCCATCTCTACAAAAAATACAAAAATTAGCTGGGTATGGTGGTGCACCTCTGTAGTCCTAGCTATTCAGGAGGCTGAGGTGGGAGGATCACTTAAACCAGGGAGACAGAGGTTGTAGTGAGCCGAGGTCGTGCCACTGTAATCCAGCCTGGGCAACAGAGTGAGGTCCTGGCTCAAAAACAAAAAACTTTTAAAATAATAAATAAATCTAAGTCAACTTAATGTTGTTTGGCAATCAGGATGGATGGGGATGATTTTCTTTCTAATTAACCTTCTGGTAAGCTGTTGGTTTGGATTCCAGAGTACACAAGGGCAGTGGGGTGGCGATAAAAGGGTAAGAATTTGTGTGAGATGCAATCTGGAAAGAAAGATCAGAAGCTATTCTGGGGCTTTCTAGCAGCCGTTTTTCTAACTGCTGGAGGGAAATGGCGCCCGGCAGCTAGAGCATCCTAGGGAGTCCCACCCTTGTGTGCCTATCCTGTACTCCAGTTGGGGGGCAGTGCCCCACTGACCTCCTGATACAGCTCATGGAATTTTGCAGAGGCTTCCCAGGGTTTGTGGCTGAGATGAGAACTTCGTGACTAGGCAAGCCGGGTCCAGAAAGCGACCTTTGGTTTTGAGCCTTTGTCTTTAATGCTGCACAACAGTGAGACTGCAGCTCACAAACTGCCTTTTAGGGACCCTTGTGGAAAACGTCTGTATCAATGTCTCTTCCTTGACTGCAGGGCCCTCTTTAACTGCTCACTGGGCACCTATCAACTCCTCAGAGGGCATTTCCTGCCATGGTTGGTGTCCCGCTGTGACTCCCCCACCCACCGACCAGACAGGAATGAACCCGAAGTAGCTTACCAACTATGAGGTTGGTGCAAAAGTAATCGCAGTTTCATCATTACTTTTAGTGGCAAAAACTGCAATTACTTTGCACCAGTGTAATATTTCTGTGTTGGGGCTCAGGAACCAATACCCCAAAATATGGCACTCTGACATGCTGACCTCAAGAAGAGGTCTCAAGTTCTCTCTGACCCCGCTGCCTCCTGTCTCTCGATCATCCGTCTCTCCCGAAATACAGGATGAAGCTGTTCTCTGAGGTTCCCTTATCTGCCTAACATCTGGACTTACGAAAAAGAGAAAAGTGACCTCTGGTCCCTTCCCTGAGGTCTTGTTAACTGAACTCATATCGCAGGAAGAAAGACTAAGTCTGTCAATGCAACTGGACAGACTTCTGACACAAACCATTGTCTGCTCCGCAGGCCCAACAGACCTTGTCCCAGGCCATTGTATGTTCTTCAAGCCCAATGAATTCCCTTAAAAATCATTTACTACCCCCCAAAATGGCCTGCACTTCCCCGTCTCCCTTTCCTCTAAGAAGAAGGGTCTAGAACCATTTGTACCCATTGTGTGGTATGGCAATCACTGAGTAATTTTCCTCCCCCGTGCATGCTAATCAGTTTGTGTGTCATTGTCCTTAATAATCTGCTTTTTGTCAGTTGATTTTTCAGTGAACCTTCAGAGGGCAAAGGGTGAGTTTCCCCTTGACCCAGACATGCGCAAGGCCAAAAGTATGCTTTTGCCTGTGACAAAGTCCTCCACGCTTCAGTCCCTTTCAGGATAATTAAGGTTTCACCTTCTAATGTAACTGGCCCCTGAACTTCAGAAGTTGGGATAAATATCTGTATACTTGTCACATCATTGGGTTCAGAATTACTGAATTTTCAGATGTCTCACAATTTTAGAAAGATTGTGATGGATGGCAAAATCAGAACAGAATTGAAAATGGTATTGACAGACTAAAACACAGAGCCAAAAATCAACAAAATTTTATTTAATCCAATTAAAGTTCTAAGTTAAAAAATATATGCTGGCCGGGTGCAGTGGCTCAGGTGTGTAATCCCAGCACTTTGGGAGGCCAGGGTGGGCGGATCACGAGGTCAGGAGATCGAGACCATCCTGGCTAGCATGGTGAAACCCCATCTCTACTAAAAATACAAAAAAAAAAAATTAGCCAGGCGTGGTGGCGTGCACCTGTAGTCCCAGCTACTCAGGAGGCTGAGGCAGGAGACTGGCGTGAACACGGGAGGTGGAGCTTGCAGTGAGCCGAGATTGTGCCACTGCACTCTAGCCTGGGCGACAGAGCAAGATTCCATCTCAAAAAAATAAATAAATAAAATAAAATAAAAATCTGAGCCTGGTATGGTGGCTCACGCTTGTAATCCCAACACTTTGGGAGGCCAAGGCGGGCAGACCACGAGGGCAGGAGTTTGAGACCAGCCTGACCAACATAGTGAAACCCTGTCTCTACTAAAAATACAAAAATTAGCCTGGCATGGTGGTGGGCACTTGTAATCCCAGCTACTCAGGAGGCTGAGGCAGGAGAATCTCTTGAACCCAGGAGGTGGAGGTTGCAGTGAGCTGAGATCATGTCAGTGCTCACCAGCCTGGGTGACAGAGCGAGACTCCATAAAAAAAAAAAAAAAAAAAAAATCTGGCCAGGCACGGTGGCTCAGGCCTGTAATCCCAGCACTGTGCGAGGCTGAGGCAGGTGGATTGGCTCAGGTCAGGAGTTCCAGACCAGCCTGGCCAACATGGCAAAACCCTGTGTCTACTAAAAATGCAAAAATTAGCCGGGCTTGGTGGTGGGTGCCTGTAATCCAAGCTACTCGGGAGGCTGAGGCAGGAGAATCAC
The DNA here is from genome assembly GCF_043159975.1 of Macaca nemestrina. Taxonomy (NCBI): domain Eukaryota; kingdom Metazoa; phylum Chordata; class Mammalia; order Primates; family Cercopithecidae; genus Macaca; species Macaca nemestrina. The sequence goes on from NC_092128.1 coordinate 20,197,705, forward strand.
TTGAACCCAGGAGGTGGAGGTTGCGGTGAGCTGAGATCGCACTACTGCACTCCAGCCTGGGAGAGCAAGACTCCATCTCAAAAAAAAAAAAAAAAAAAAAAAGAGAGCTCGGAGAATTGTATGTGCTAGTGGGAGTGATCCATGGAGTGGGGGAGGTTACAGATAATGCAAAAGACAAAGGAGAATGTGAGAGGAACTGGGATTCAGAGTATAGCGGGGAAACTGGCCTTCAGAGGAACAAGAGTATTTCCCTATTGTGCAATGGAGGGAAAGCATAGGACACAGGCCAAGATTCAGGTCAGTCTGTTGATGTGCAAAAATTGACAACCTTTTTGGTTCTGGAAAAAAATAATTCCCAGTGAATATGTTACCATTTCTTTAGATTTATCAGCCTTGGGATTTTTTTTTAATAGGTAGCAGAAACATTATTTCACAGCAAATTGTTTAGTTTTGTGCTTTTTAAGAGATAAACTCTGTTTCATTCTCCATGGCAAATAAGATTCATTCAGATTAATGGTGTCTTGTTATTTGGTGTAACATAATGATTGAGTGACATGGTGGTATTTATTCTTTTAAATTTGTTAGGATATGTTTTGTGGCCCAGAATGTGGTCTGTCTTATGAATTCTCCATGTGAGCCTGAGAATCATGGGTATTCTGCTGTTGCTGGATAAAGTATTTCATAAATGTCAATTAAATCCAGCTGATTGATGGTGCTGTTCAGTCCAACTATGTCCTTACTGATTTTCTGCCTGTGGATCTGTCAGTTAATGATAGAGGGGTGTTGAAGTCTCCAGCTATAATAGTGGGTTAGTCTATTTCTCCTTGCATTTTTATCAGTTTTTGCCTCACACATTTTGATGTTCTGTTGTTAGTTGCATGCACATTAAGGATTGTTATGTCTTCTTGGAGAACTGGCCTGTTTATCATTATATAATGGCTGTCTTCATCCTTGATAAATTTCCTTGCTCTGAAGTTGGCTTGGTCTGAAATGAATATTAGCTTCTCTAGTTTTCTCTTGGTTAATGTTAGCATGGTATATCTTTTGCCATCCTTTACTTTTAAGCTATCTGTCTTTACAGTTAAAGTATGTTTCTTTTAGATAACATATAGTTGTTTTTTTTTTTTTTTTGGTCACTCATATAGTTTCTGCCTTTTAATTGATATATTTATACCATACAAATTTAAAGTGATTATTTATTTGGTTGAATTAATGTCTGCTATATTTGTTACTATCTTCTATTAATTATCTTGTCCTTTGTTTCTTTCTCTTTTTTTGTAATCCCCACTTTTCTGCCTTCTCTGGTTTATGGGCATTTTATTTATTTATTTATTTTATTTTTTATTTTTTTGAGACAGAGTCTTGCTCTGTCGCCCAAGCTGGAGTGCAGTGGCACAATCTTGGCTCACTGCAACCTCTCCCTCCTGGGTTCAAGAGATTCTCTAGCCTCAGCCTTCCAAGTAGCTGGGATTATAGGAGTGCGCCACCATGCCTGGCTACTTTTTGTATAGTTTTTTAGTAGAGATGGGGTTTCACCATGTTGGCCAGGCTGCTTTCGAACTCCTGTCCTCAAGTGATCCGCCTGCCTTGGCCTCCCAAAGTGCTGGAATTACAGGCATGAGCCACCGCCCCCAGCCTTGAGCATTTTGTATCATACTGTTTCCTCCTCTCCCTTAGCATATCAATTATACTTTTTTAAAACTTTTTTTTGCACTAGAGTTTCAGTATACATTTATGACTAATCTAAGTCTAATTGCAAATGACGCTAGACTGCTTTATGGGCATCGAAGCCCTTTACACATTAGGTGGAAACCCAGAAGACATGGTGATGTTTAATTCACAGTTAACCCCACCCCAAACACACATGTGCCGACCCAGACATAGAGCTTCCCCACTAGTGTTGCCCAAAGTTACTATGCAACTTACCCAAACTAATGGGTTGTGCAACCTAAACGCTTTGTAACTGAAAACATCCCTCTAGATGAAGATGTCCATTAAAAACAAAAAATTAGAAAGAAATAAATTGAGTGGTGTGGTTTTGCTAGAATGTTTTAAAAGTAATTGCTAGAATGTAATATGATATGGCATCCCCTAATAATCACCATCATCATTGTAGTAGAAGCAGTAATGGTAAAACTAATAAAGTATAGGATAGGAATAACTTAACTTTGCAGTCAAAGCACTGAATACACATTCGTCTGCGCTTCTTACTATATACATGGCCTTAGGTAACTTGAGATTTGATTAAAAACGAAAACATATTGAGAAATAAAATTGAGTAAGTGGCTTTGTTAGAATGATTTTTAAATAATTGGTAAAATATATTACAACATGTTACATCCTAATAATAATAGTAATAGTAGTAGCAGTAGTAGTAGTAGTGGTAGTAATAGGAGTAATGGTAATAATAACAAAGTACATAACAGAAGAATCAGGTATTAACGTAGTGTAGTCACTATGCCTGAATTTGGGTTCACCTTTGTTTCCTTCTGTACACGTGACCTTGGGTAAGTTATTTAACCTCTTTCAACTTCCATTGCTGTAACTGGTGGATGGTTCTTAGGACTCCTGGGGATTTTTATGAGCAAGAATGATCTCTCAGAAGCAGGTGTTTTACTTTCTGAGGTCTTAGAATATCCTAGAAGGTCATTAATTTTCTGCTGTATTTTATTTTTTAATACAGTTTTATTATGGGCCGGATGCGGTGGCTCATGCCTGTAATTCCAGCCCTTTGGGAGGCTGGGCAGATTACCCGAGGTCCAGAGTTCAAGACCAGCCTGGCCAACATGGTGAAACCCAGTCTCTACTAAAAATACAAAACTTAGCCAGGCATGGTGGTGCACACCTGTAATCCCAGCTACTTGGGAGGCTGAGGCAGGAGAATCACTTGAGCCCAGGAGGTGGAGGTTGCAGTAAGTCGAGATTGCGCCACTGTACTCCAGCCCGGGTGACAAAGTGAGACTCTTTAAAAAAAAAGAAAGAAAGAAAGAAAGAAAGAGTAAAAGAAACCCTGTTTTATTATGAAATTATGATTTTTCCAAGAGATTTTTGGAAAGTAAATTCCAGTACAGAAAAAAAAAAAAAAAAAAAAAACTCTTTAACTATGAAAGTCCTAAATGGCCTCTCCTCCCAACAGAAGGCTGTTCAATCTACACTGAAAATCTGTTTTGAGTGTGGCCACCTTCATCAATGGTCTGAGCCAGATCTCCTGAACACCTTGCTGCAGCTCCCACATCTGCTGCTTCACGTTGCACTTTTACGTTGCAGAGACAGTTGCTTTCCTTCAACTTCATGAATCACCCTCTGCTGGCTTCAGATTTTTCTTCTTCAGTTTCCTCGCCTCTCTCAGCCTTCACAGAATTGAAGTGAGTTAGGGCCTTGCTCTGGATTGGGCTTTGATTTAAGGGACTGTTGTGGCCAGATCGATCTTCTATCCAGGCCACTCAGACTTTCTCCATATGAGCAATAAGACTGTTTCACTTTCTAATCCTTTGTGTGTTCACTGGGGTAGCACTTTTCATTTGGTTCAAGAACTTCTTCTTTACATTCACAACTTGGCCATCTATTTGGCACAAGAGGCCTAGCTTTGGGCCTATCTCAGCTTGTGCCATGTCTTCCTCACCAAGCTTAATCGTTTCTAGCTTTTGATTTAGAATGAGGGACATAGGGCTCTTCCTTTCACATGAGCACTTAGAGGCCATTGTAGGGTTATTAAATGGCCTAATTTCAATATTGTTGTGTCTCAGGAATAGGGAGGCCCCAAAAGAGGGAGAGAGGTGGGGGAATGGCCAGTGAGTGGAGCAGTGAGAACACGCACGGCATTCATTGATTAAGCTCATTGTCTTATATGGGTGAGGTTTGGGGTACTACAAAACAATTACAGCAGTAACATCAAAGATCGCTTATAAGAGATCATCATGACAGATAAAATAATAATGAAAAAGTGGGAAATGTTGCAAGAATTACCAAAATGTGACACAGAGACCCAGGAGCACGTGCTGTTGGAAAAATGGCGCCAGTGTGCTCTACGCAGCGTTGCCACAAATCTTCAATTTGTTAAAAATTGACAAATCCACAAATCTTCAGTTTGTAGAAAAATACAATACCTGTGAAGTGCGTTAAAGCAAAGTGCAATAGAATGAGGCATGCTTATGTGTACCTATAGATACAGATTTTTATCATTTTTTCTGCATAACATTTTCTTGAATGGATCTACCATAATCTCATCATTCCCCTCATGTTAAACATATGGCTGTTTTTAATGTTTTGCTATTATAAATAATGGTGTGCTATCTCTGTATCTGTATAAATTGCCTAGGTGTCGTATTATTTCTTTAGAATAAATTCCTGGAGGTAAAATTACTGAGGCAAGTGGCCCAAATAGATTGAAAGGATTTTATTCCAAAATATCAATTATATTTCAGAAATCCTGGTCAAATGTGTATCCCTAAAAAAAGTATACCCCTAATGTCCATGTTTGACGATACATCTAAGTGTACCTTCACCAGCATTAGGACTACAGGCACATACTTTTTAGTATTTTATAACTTGGCCAATTAAAAAATTCTAATGAGTTTTCATAGTTATCATTTATAGCTATATAATATCCCATAGTAAGACTATTTTACCATTACCTTATTATTTGACCTTTACTTTCTTTTCCCAATATGTTGCATTACCTAGAATAGCAATTATTAGAAACAACTATTATTTTTACAGATTATCTTCCTAGCTTTTAGCTTTTTTTTTCCTTTGAATTATTTTTCTATTAGGCAAATTATTAGAATTAAGTCATAAGATGTAGATATTTTCAGTATATAGGATTTTAAGAGACTCCTTCATAATGTGTTGAACATCATTCACTGGTTACCAAACAGAGATAGATCATCTTTCTTGAGGTGTGGCTAAATGGGTGTGTGTGTGTGTGTGTGTGTGTGTAAGAGAGAGACAGAGAGAGGATGGAACTTGGCTTCTAATGTTGCTTTCAGCTCAGATTCTGTAACTCACTATATTGTCCCAGTATCTAAATCAGTCTTGCTGATGAGGGTTTAAAGCAGAGAATTTCTAGCCTGGAGAGGATCAGCTACTTTAAAAAATATCCATGCTGAGCTGCTTATCCTGATGTGACTTTGACCAACTCACATTATCTCCTTGGGTTTCATGGAAAGCCATAGATACAAGTAAAAAATAAATTATGTGAACAACATGAAATGCTCAGCTGAACATCTCTGGGTAAAAAGTGAAAATGTCTTCACCCTTAGATAATCATTAAGTTCTGATTTGCCTTACATGCAAATTCCTCGCATCACACAGATCTTAAGCAGATGACCCCGGCCAGCACCCCTCACCTACATCCCCACCCAGGGCTTTTCAAAGGGGGTCACCTGGCCTTACCCTCAGGAAGTTGGGAGGTGAGAGGTTTGTTTGCTCCTGTTGATTTAGCTGCATTTCATGTGGTCTTCATCCAGAGATGGGTTGGAAAGCTGCCATCCCTGAAAGCAAACTGGAGATGCTGGGAGACTATGGGAGGTTCTGTTTGTCTCCAGGAAAATTTAGCTCTTGCAGCGATATATCAAGTCTATGAAAACTATTTTTAAATGTTAAAAGTCATTTTAAAATTATTAAAACTCCTGCCCACCTGGCATGTACATTCTAGTGTCTTACAGAATAAGAATGGTTCAAAATACCCCCAGTCTAAGCCTTCTAGGGCACAATGCTGGAGGTTTTTGTCATCAGCGTGGTGTGTGACACAGCTGTCTTCTACCCTCCTAACCTGGTTGCACTGTTTGTTCTCACTGCTAGGACAGACTTTCAGAATGGAGTGATAATATCTGCATTTTAGTTTATTTCTGGGAAAAACACATTGTGGTTTCATACCGAGTTCCAAAAAAGTCGACAACAGAGTTGCTGTCTTGAACACATTTTCTTCCTTTGTGTCTCCGCAAATCTGGCATAACTCCAGCCTATTTGGTGGTGAAAATTTATTTTTAATTTTAATAACCCAGCCTCAGGTGTGAAGGTGAAAAATCTACCCATAGGTATATAGTAAGAGGGAGGAGATTTTGTTGTTTAATTCAGCTAAAATGCACACTCCCTAGAATTTTATTCATAACCATCTTAAAAACCATGTTAGGCTGGGCGCAGTGGCTCACACCTGTAATCACAGCACTTTGGGAGGCTGAGGTGGGCAGATCACCTGAGGCCAGGAGTTTGAGATCAGCCTGGCCAACATGGCAAAACCCTGTCTCTACTAAACAAACAAACAAAAAATACAAAAATTAGCCAGGTGTGGTGGTGCATGCTTGTAATCCCAGCTACGTGGGGGGCTGAGGCAGGAGAATCACTTGAACCCGGAAGGCGGAGGTTGCAGTAAGCTGAGATCGTTCCACTGCACTCCAGCCTGGGCGAGTGAGATAGAGGAAGACTCCATCTCAAAAAAAAAAAGTGTTAAAAGTAATATGCTAACTATGATACAAATTGATAGCAATGTTGTCTTTAGATTCAAAATAAAATTGGATTCAATAAATTGAATTTAATATCTAATGGTGGGGATACCATGCATATTATTCTTCGGTGAGGCATAAACATGACTGATGTCTATCATGTTACAGGAAGATAGAAAGAAACAATGAAAAGTCAATTTCAATTTCTGGTTCAACTGAATGAAAGATCCTTATGTCAATTTGAGAAGCAGGTCATCCCATAGGACCGAGTTTAATTAAAGCGTTTCTGCTGTGACTTAGTGATACTGCATCTGGCACTATTTTCCAGGAAAATACAATCACAGGCCCATGAATGAGCAGGTGAGGATTTTCATCCCAGTGTGCTATGAAGTGGGACTTGGAGGCAGCCTAGGAGTCGGTCTACCAGAGAACAGAGAAATGAATTGTGGTGGGCTCACGTGATAGAATCCTCTGCAGCCGCTGGAAGCTCTGGACCATAGGCACATAGCAGCCTAAGTAAATATTGGAAATATACTACTGAGTGAAAAAACTAAGAAGCAGCATGAGCACTAATGTAAATGCAAACACCTGAACTTATAATAACACTTCACATTTCACAAGAGCGCATACACGGGCTCATATGGTTGCCTTGGGGAAATAGCCATAGGAGAATGAGAGAGGGGGATGGGAATAAAAGGGATTAAAGAGTGAAATGAGGCTGGATGTGGTGGCTCATGACTGTAACCCCAGCACTTTGGGAGGCTGAGGCAGGTGGATTGCTTGAGGTTAGGAGTTCGAGACCAGCCTGGCCAACATTGTGAAACCCTGTCCTTACTGAAAACACAAAAATTAGCCAGGCACGATGGCAGGTGGCTGTAATCCCAGCTACTCAGTAGGCTGAGGCAGGAGAATCCCTTGAACCCAGGAGGCAGAGATTGCAGTGAGCTGAGATCACGCCACTGCACTGGTCTCAGCCTAGGCAAAAGAGCAAGATTCCATCTCAAAAAAAAAAAAAAAAAGAAAAAAAAAAAAGGTAAAATGAGGGGACCTTGCAGAGGCCAATGGTGACAGAGTGACATGAACTAAGAGGAATGACAAACTAGACTCTGCACAGACATCAGAAAGCTGGGGTTAGATGAATAAAACTTCATGTGAAGAAGAGCTGGGCCTACATTGGCTGTATGTCATATATTTTTCCAGAATAGATGAAAATAACTTCCTGAAGAGTAAATAAGCCACTTCTAACCGATTCAGTGATTCTAAGAATGGACTTGATAAATGAATTTAGGTGTTAAAGTGTGCTCTTAGTACGTAAGATACGGAAGTTATCCTTCTACCAATACTTTTGTTTGTTACTGAAGATTTTAAATTTAAGGAATTTGATGGATTAAATATTATCTTTCTCTAGAGTGGGTACTAAGACTCTCTGAGACACTCTTAGCTCATTTTTTTTAATAGACTATATTTTAGAGCAGTTTTAGGTTCACAGCAAAACCGAGCAGAAAGTGCAGAGTTCTCATATATCCCCTGCTCCCCAGTGCACAGCTACCCCCATTATCAACACCCCCCACCAGTCTGGTACATTTGTTACAACTGAAGAGCCTGCACTGACACATCAGTATCATCCAGAGTCCAGAGTTTGCATTGGAGTTCACTCTTGGTGTTGTACATTCTGTGGGTTTGGACAAACGTATAATGACATGTACCCACCATTATAATTCTGAGTAGTTCTGCTGCCCTAAAAATCCTCTGTGCTCTGCTTATTCATCCCTCCCTCCCCACAAACCCCTGGCAGCCACCGATCTTTTTACTGCCTCCATAATTTTACCTTTTCCAGATGTCATATAGTTGGAATCATTCATTATGTAGTCTTTTCAGATTGGCTTTTTTTCACTCAGTAATATGCAAATAAATATCCTCCATGTCTTGTCGTCTTTTTTTGAGACTGAGTCTTACTCTGTTACCCACGCTGGAGTGCAGGGATACAAACACGGCTCACTGCAGACTCAACCTCCTAGGCTCAAGGGATCCTCCTGTCTCAGCCTCCTGAGTAGCTGGGACTAGAAGCATGTGCCACCACACCTGGCTGATTTTTTAATTTTTTGTAGAGATGGGGGTCTTGCTATGTTGCCTAGGCTGGTCTCGAACTCCTGGAGTCAAGGAATCTTCCCACCTCGGCTTCCCAAAGTGCTAGGATTACAGGTGTGAGCCACTGAGCCTGGCTCTCTGTGTCTTTTCATGGCTTGATAATTTAATTATTCTCTATGCTTTATATATTGTTTATAACAATACAAACTTAGGAAAAAACCACTTGCTCAACCAATGATAAAAGAGAGAAATTTGCTTGTTTTTAAACGACCATTTTGGTTCTTATTCCTCCTTGATAGAAAGGAACATGTCATGAAAGAAATATGATAATTGCACCTTGGTTCTGTCTGTGTTAGTAGGAAAGAGAAATGTGCTTCTACGTGCACTGAAATTGCACATAGAAGTGCAATTTCACATCAGTTGCATTCAGGATGGGAAACTGAAACTCCACATTTGCAGCCTGTGGAATGGGATTGCCATCCGCACTAGGCTCCTTGATCAGTGGCTCTTGATCCGTCTGGCCATGAGATTGATTATGGTTTGGAATCAATTTTTTTTTTAACTTTAGTCTTTGTTTTTATCACAGTTTGAACAACACATATGCAAATACACCATGTAGCAAGTGTGCTTTGTAGCAGTTGAGCATGTAATGGAAGCCAAGTGTTAGATCTTATGTGCAGTTCCCTTTTTCCATGGGTTTTAGCAGCCCTTAGGAACTGCTCTGCACATTTTAAAGGGTGCCTGTTCCTCAAGGAAACGGAGTGTGTGATGAACAACCTGGGCTTCTGTTGGAGGGCTTTCTGGATCCCAGCGGGCAGCAGCGTGGTTGCCATGCGTGCTTGAGTTTTAGACTCACATGGACCCTGGAGCCCAGTACACCCAGCCAGCCCCTCAGACACTTGGCATGGCACACCCTGCTGCCATTCTGAGTAAGGCAGGGGTGGAATTGGCTATGGGTTGTGGGCAGGGAAGGGAAGTGAGCTCAGGGATCCCCAGAGCACGGCCAGGACAAAGCGCTGGGGTATGTGTGTATGTGTGCATGTGCAGTGTGTTAGAGGGGTTTACTGGAGGGGGGCTTCTGGCTTCCCCAGGACTTGGATGAGAGTCCTGAATTCCCCACCCCTGCCACCCCCAGCTCTCACATAGGTTAGCTCCGTTTGGATGGGAACAGCACCTTTGTGCCGTGCACATGATGTGCCTGGGACCTGGCCTGGCATCACTCACCTCTAGCTGCATCTCCCGGGCAGGGTCTCCACCTCCTGCTCATCCTAGGGGTGCAGCCTGGAGCTGTTAGAGGCTGTGTTAGTGTTTGGTCAAGTCTTTAAATGTGAGGGGAAGAGAGTGGATGAAATCATTTATGCTGAGAGTCTGTAGTTTTTATAAGCCAAGGTTAAGGTCTAGTCGAGAAGAGGGCTCAAAAGAAACCCTGGCTAGAGTTTGGTCAAGGAGGGTGTGTGTGTGTGTGTGTGTGTGTGTGTGTGTGTGTGTGTATGTGTGTCCATCCAGGGAGGAAGAGGCAACTTGACTTGGAAGACCAATCCCAGTAAACCAAAATCCAGCCGGGAGTTGGGGGCCGGGGAGGACGAGGGGAAGCAAGGGCAGGCCCAGGTTTATGGGGCCTTAAATGTAGACATTTAAGGGAGGCTGCCTTTAGAAAAGAAAAGGATACAAAATTAGAAATACAGTATTAAACTGAGGGCCTCGGAGGGGCCCATTCAAATAAGGGAGGCTTAAGTTGAAGCTTCTCTTGGTTCACAGCAGGTCTTCCTCTGGGGAAGGGTATGTACATTCCAGGCCATGTGAACAGCAAAAATGAAGGCCAGGAGGTTAGAGTGTTTAGGGAATGGGAATCATTTTGAACCCTGTTTGCATGAAGGATATGCAAGAGGTAAAGCTAGAGAAATGTCTGGAGATCCAATTACAGAGCTCTTTTGGCTCACCTTGAGTAAAAATCCTGTTCTGTCAGCTGTGCAGAGCCACAGAAGGATTTTGGAAGGGGGTGATTTGATTGCTTATTTATGTATTAGACAGATCACTCTCGAAGAAGTGAGGAGGAGGGGCTGGAGCCAGGTAAGGCTGGAAGTAGATGCCAGGCAGAGGGTGTTTACAAGGCACTCCTACCACATGGCAAGGAAGATCCCCTATAGATGACTTCAGAATGGATACTGGGGTTCAGACAGAGCAATTTCTTCGTCAGAAACATCTAGATTAACATTTCTCCAAGTTTAAAAATATGCTTTGGTATATTTTTGTAGAAATGAGGTCTCCCATAGACTGAATATTTGTGTCCCCCTAAAATTCATGTTGAATCCTAGTGCCCAAGGTGATGGTATTTGGAGGTGGGGCCTTTAGGAGGTGATTAGGTCATAAGGGTGGAGCCCTCACGATTGGGATTAGTGCCCTTGTAGGAGGGGCTCCAGAGAACTCCTTTGCCCTCTTTCCACCGCATGAGATGCAACGAGAGGACGGCTGTCCATGAATCAAGAAGTGGACCTTCCCCAGAAACCACCCGTGCTGGCACCCTGATCTCAGACTTCCAGCCTCCAGAACCATGAGAAATAAATGTCTGTTGTTTAAAAGCTACCCAGTCTATGATAATTTGTTACAGCAGTCCAAAATGACTAAGACAAGGCTCAAGCTATCCTAAGACTTGTTTTTGATTAATTTTTTGTTTTGCTTTGTTTTATTTTAGAGACAATGTCTTGCTGTGTCACCCAGGCTAGAGTGCAGTGGCTATTCACAGGCATGATCACTGGGCATTACACCCTCAAAGCAATTAATCACTGGGCCCAAGCCGTCCTCCCTCCTCAGATTCCACAGTAGGTGGGACTACAGATGTGCACCACCAGGTCCAGCTGATTAATCTTACATGCTGTAAAATTTAATTGTTAATAAAAAATTGTATATTTGTTTTGTTTGCGTTAGGTGTCATGCATATGAATATATATATATATATATATATTTTTTTTTTGAGATGGAATTTTGCTCTTGTTGCCTAGGCTGGAGTGCAATGGTGCGATCCTGGCTGACCGTAACCTCTGCCTCCTGGGTTCAAGCAATTCTCCTGTCTCAGCCTCCCAAGTAGCTGGGATTACAATCATGTGCCACCATGCCAGCTAATTTTGTAATTTTGGTAGAGACGGGGTTTCTCCATGTTGGTCAGGCTGGTTTTGAACTCCCGACCTCAGGTGATCCGCCCACCTCAGACTCCCAAAGTGCTTGGATTACAGGCGTGAGCCACCGCACCCAGCCAGGAATAGATTTTTTTTTTTTTTTTGAGATGGAGTCTCGCTCTGTTGCCCAGGCTGGAGTGCAGTGGCCGGATCTCGGCTCACTGCAAGTTCCACCTCCCGGGTTTGCGCCATTCTCCTGCCTCAGCCTCCTGAGTAGCTGGGACTACAGGCGCCCGCCACCTCGCCCGGCTAGTTTTTTGTGTTTTTTAGTAGAGATGGGGTTTCACCGTGTTAGCCAGGATGGTCTCGATCTCCTGACCTCATGATCCTCCCGTCTCAGCCTCCCAAAGTGCTGGGATTACAGGCTTGAGCCACCGTGCCCGGCCAGGAATAGATTTTTAAATGATGATTTTTATTTAATGTAATTTATTTATTTATTTGAGACAGAGTGTCATTCTGTCTCCTAGGCTGGAGTGCAGTGGCCCAATCTTGGCTTGTTGCAAACTCTGCCTCCAAGGTTCAAGCAATTCTCCTGCCCCACCCCGGCAAGTAGCTGGGATTACAGGGACCCACCACCACACCTGGCTAATTTTTTGTATTTTTCGTAGAAACAAGGTTTCACCATGTTGACCAGGCTGGTCTCAAACTCCTGACCTCAGGTGATCTGCCTGCCTCGGCCTCCCAAAGTGCTGGGATTACAGGCATGAGCCACCATGCTGGGCCACTAAATGATGATTTTTAAAGTCAGATAATTATGCCACACCTTAATATGTAATACTTTATTTCTACATATGACATTTTGATACAGGCATGCCCCATATCATATGGACTCTGTGTTACATAAACTGTAGCTATATTGAGGACAGTGTCCACTGCTAAAGGCAAAGTTTTAAAATGAAAAGTCCATCTACCATTAGGTAAGTTCTGTTGCTTTAAGTTAGGAAATTTTTAGATTGCTGGAAGTTGATGCCTGCTTTCCCTCTCAGATTTTCTTTTTTCTTTTTTTCTTTTTGAGGCAAGATCTCACTCTGTCCCCCAGGCTGGAGTGCAATGGCAAGATCATAGCTCACTGCAGCCTCAGCCTCCTGGGCTCAAATGATCTTCTCACCTCAGCCTCCCACGTAGCTGGGACCACAGGCATGCGCCACCAGTCCCAAATAATTTTTTCGTATTTTTTGTAGAGATGGGGTTTCGCTGTGTTGCCCGGGCTGGTCTCAAATTCCTGGGCTCAAGCAATCCTCCGGTCTTGGCCTCCCAAAGTGCTGGAATTACGGGCGTGAGCCACCACATCCAGCCCAGATTACCTTTTTTAACTTATTGACAGATAAAGATCTGGTCTGCTGTAATCAAAACATTTTCTGTTGAGAATAAATCTGAGAGGTAGCATCCTGGAAGTAGAACCATCAAACTATAGAGCCATTTTCTTTACAGTCTCAAGGAAAAGAATGGTTGAATTGATTCATTCTATCCTTTCGCTTGTGTACATGAAAGAAAAGCAATTGACAAAATGCCTACATTTTAATGTGAGATGTCAGACTGCACATACTTTTCACTTTAAGGTAGTCTAAGAATCTATGGGGTTCCCCAGACAGGAGGACACCTCAGATACCAACTGGTGCCCTGATCCTTCACTTATTAAAGCAGAAAAAAAAAAAAAGAAAACCCTACCACAAGGTTTAATGTATGACACAAGAGCCAAGCTGCTCAGGTTGAAAGAACAGTGGGCCTCATGCTCACTTCGATTCCATGAAGCGACTGAAATGGCTCCGTGAACTTTTGCGGCTCAGCTTGAAACTGCTAATTTGGTCCAATTCTTCTATTTTCCACATAGAAAATTGGTGCCCAGTGAGATAAAGTGACTTATTTCTGTTCACATAGGCCAGAAATAAATCTTAATTTCCCTTCTTAAAAAAAGATAGTACTCTCACTGCTATGTCACACACTGTTATATTTTTTAAATGTTTGCAGATGTTAAATCAAAGCATGCACCTTAATGAATCTTTTCATCTCTTGGGAAATAAACCATCACATATTGTGGAAACTCTTCCTTTGAATTTCTAAAAACATGGAACACATATTCATATTGTCTATCCACAAAATGCACCAGGCAATATGCAGACACTTTTTTTTTTTTTTTTTTCCAGATAGGGTCTCACTTTGTTGCCCAGGCTGGAGTGCAGTGGCGTGAACATGGCTCACTGCAGCCTTGAACTCCCTAGCTCAAGTGATCTGCCTACCTCAGCCTCCTGAGTAGCTGGGACTATCAGTGTGCTCCACCATGCCTGGCTAATTATTTTATTTTTATTTTTGTAGAGACAGGGACTCACTATGTTGCTCAGGCTCAGACGCTTTTATGTATGTGATCATTTAACACTTAGGAACAAGAAATCCATCCCATTGTACTGATTGAACATCTGAGATTCAGAAATTATCTGCTGTTTTGGAAGACTACAAGATGAACCAGGCAACCTCTTCAGTTTCTGTTGTCAGGGAAGTTTACTTAGATTTTCTGAAAGAGCAATTGAGCAGTTTTGAGTCATTTGCCTCTTCGAGAGATTGTTCCTATTTCAGAGGTCTTTTGTTTTTCTTTTTTGTATTTTGACTAGAGTTTGTCTGATCTAAATACATGTTTTCTCACAGAGGGCAGAAATTGCTTCATAAGGAGTCATTTTGTCCTTTCTTCTGATAAACCTGCCCTCCCCTCCTCTGCAAGGGTTCACAGTAATGTGCAACGTCCACTCTCCACGCTAAGTGACAATGACTGTAATTTGAGAGAGCAGTGACCAAACCACTGGCTCCTTCAGAGGCTGGTTATTTCAACCATCTGGAGAAAAGTGGAGGCTCCTAATGCCGAGTGAGGACCTTAAGTCGTCTAGGGCAAAGACTCATTTGTTCATTCATTCATTAATTCACCCATGCACTCGCTGGACAAACTTGCATAGGGTACTATGCCCCAGCGGGGTGAGGAAGGATAAACTACGGAGGGGCCCATTCACAACTGCTGCACGTCAGGGCGGAACAGAAGTGCGCTAAGAGCACCAGCTCCAGGTCACCCGAGGATGACCAGGAAGGCTCCAGGCAGATCAAGCGTTCAAGCTGGGTTTGGAGGAATATCCTTGATTCTGGAGGTGGAGCTGGGAAGCAGCCATCCCAGACAAGAAAATGGCAGCCGGAAGCTGAAGACACCAGGATGAGGAGTGGGCCAGTCAGAGTCCTTACTCCTGCATGTGCTGGGGGACAGATGGACTCCTACAGAGAGCTGAATGCTGGGCTGAGAAGTTTTAGTCCTTAGGAACTACTGACTGTTGCCAGCAGGAGGTGACAGCTCCTACCCTGGCAGCTGCCCATAGGAAGTGAAGAGCTGGGGAGGAAGATCCTCAAGGCAGTGAGGACAGAATGCAATATCCCTAGGGGAAGGCAGTGAAGGCCAGACGTAGGGCACCCGGCGGGGAGAATGGGTGGGACAGGAGAGCCATGGAAGACAGGATGAAGCCAGAAGGAGAGCTGGAGAAGGACCCGAGGTGGGTGAAGATGGTGGGAGTGTCAAGGGGATTCTCACATTTTTATTTTTAACTTTAAAAAAATTTTAATAGAGACAAGGTCTTGCCATCTTGCCTAGGCTGGTCTTGAATTTCTCGGCTAAAGTGATCCTCCTGTCTCAGTCTCTCAAAGTGCTGGGATTATAGGCATGAGCCACCATGCCCAACCAATCCTCACATTTTTTTTTTGATACAGAGTCTCGCTCTGTCCCCCAGGCTGGAGTGCAGTGGCATGATCTTGGTTCACTGCAACCTCCGCCTCCCAGGTTCAAGAGATTCTCCTGCCTCAGCCTCCCAAGTAGCTAGGATTACAGGTGTGCACCACCACACCTGGCTAATTTTTGTATTTTTAGTAGAGACAGGGTTTCACCATGTTGACCGGGCTGATCTGGAACTCCTGACCTTGAGTGATCTGCCCACCTCTGCCTCCCAAAATGCTGGGATTACAGGCATGAGCTACCATACCTGACTGATTCTCACATTCTGAAATGACAGTTAAGCCCGGGACTCAAGCAGGGAGAGAAGCCAATGACCTGGTTTTGGTGAGAAGGTTATGCATTTGTTTCTGAACATGTTGACGATGAGACTAAGTCTTATAGTTTCTTGTGTACCTCCCTTGGTGCCTAGAAGAAAGGTTAAAACAGGACAAATTCCAGAAGGACTATCTTGAGAGAGGAGTCACCTGGGCTCAGAAGGCCCAGGGGCCCTTGGTAGCAGCATGCAAGGGCAGCAGTGGCTTGCCTCACTTGGTTCTCCCGCTCTTTCTTCTTTCCCTTGTAAAAGTAACTGAAGCTTAAAGGTGAAAATGACTTAAATAATAGAAACCATGATAGCCCTACTCCCCTTCCCCATTAGCCACAAATTGGTGGCGATCACTGTTTTGTGCACCGAGCCTGGGTCTCATGCTTGCAAGTCCTTGAGCTCATCTGGAGTCAGCTTCATCAGTTTGTCCACACAGAGCAGGATGAGGGTGAGGAACCAGAGGCTCCAGCCAACAGCCGCCGCGATCCAGCCGTACTCGTCCACTCCTGCGCGGCAGCACCGGGCTGCTTGTGGGCAGAAGTCCACGTCTGGTGGGGAAGGGAGAGTAAGGACGACGGCATGCACCACCAGTCCCACCCAGGCTTCTCTACCATTAATACTAACAGAACAGTCACAGTGCGGTAGCTGACACTGATGTGGGTCTACTACGTGCCATGCACTGTGCTGTGTGCTTTTACACATTAGCTTATGCCTTCCTCACAAAGTGACAGGTGCAATTTTTATTCCCATTTTACATGAAGAAACTGAGGCTGTAACTTGCCCAAGGTCACAAGATGGAAGAAGGAGAACTCAAACCAAGTCTGCAGGACTCTGAAGCCATACTCTTAACCTCTATGTATTATTCCCTAATACCCTTCCTTTTTTTTTTTTTCTTTTTGAGACAGAGTCTCACTCTGTCGCCCAGGCTGGAGTGCAGTGGCATGATCTCGGCTCACTGCAACCTCCACCTTCTGGATTCAAGCAATTCTCCTGCCTTAGCCTCCCAAGTAGCTGGGATTACAGGTGCGCACCACCACATCTGGCTAACGTTTTGTGTTTTTAGTAGAGAAGGGGTTTCGCCCTGTTGGCCAGGCTGGTCTTGAACTGCTGGTCTCAAGTGATCCACCTGCCTTGGCCTCCCAAAGTGCTGGGATTACAGGCATGACCCCCCACGCCCAGCCTACCCTTCCTTTGAAGTGCCCAAGTTAATGCATTCGGTCATTCAATGAGGGCCGGATAAAGGGAACCAGACAAAAGAAAGCAAAATGTTCTTCTTTTCTTTTTGAGCAGGAGTCTTACTGTGTTGTCCTGGCTGGAGTGCAGTGGTGCAATCTCAGCTCACTGCAACCTCTGCCTCCCAGGTTCAAGCAATTCTTCTGTCTCAGCCTCCCTAGTAGCTAGCACTACAGGTGCATGCCACCACCTGTATTTTTTTGTATTTTTAGTAGATACCTGATAATTTTTTTGTATTTTTAGTAGAGATGGGGTTTCACCATGTTGGTCAGGCTAGTCTCAAACTCCCGACCTCAGGTGATCTACCCACCTCGGCTTCCCAAAGTGCTGGGATTATAGGCGTGAGCCACTGTGCCCAGCTGCAAAACTTTCTATTAGCTAGACATGCATAATAGTGGTTGCTGTATGGATTACTGAGCGCCTTGTGGCTAGAAGTATGCAAGAAGAGGAAGAACGTGCACAGAAGAAGAAGAAATATGTATGTCAAGGATAGCAAAACCAAGCTCTTGCATTGGGTGGAAGTTGGACTAGATGATTTTTTATGGCCTTTCCACCTCCAAACTTCTTCAAGTATTTGAACCTAGGGCATTGTTAGCTGCTGACCTGGGATGGGTCATTAAAGTGATCTGTGTCAAAGATTGTGCACCTAGATGGGGATCAGAGCCAAGAAAGCCTTTTAGACCTGCTCTGCATATAGTTCTGGGACAAACCACACTGGTGCACAGGAAGGCCAGGAAGGCCCTTGGCCACTTGACACCAACCAACGGAAAGCGGGGAGGCCTTTGTTTCCCTCCCAGGCTGAGGGCCAGTTCTGGGGTTAGAGCAGTTGGTAGGAGAAGCTTACTGAGGCACAGCTCCAGGGTCCCAGGGTCTGGGTGGTGAGCGGTCAAGGTTGAGCTGTTGCTGCTGCTTGCTTCTGGAAGAAAAGATGGGAGATAGTCTCAGGCACCAGCAAAAGCCATTCCCAGGCATAGATTTTGAAATATTTTTTGTAAATCCGTAGTGAGTATTATAAAAGTATTATAGAAGCTCCAGAATGGGCATATTGAGGCTTTCTGCAACCAGCTAACTCCCTGTTATGGACCGAATTATGTTCCCCTCTCCCCAGTTTCATATGTTGAAGTCCTAACCCACGGTGTGATTGTATTTGAAGATGGGGCCTTCAAAGACGCAGTTAAGCTTAAATGAGGTCCTGTGGGTGGGCCCTAATCCAATATGGCAGGGTCCTTAGAAGACGAGGAAGAGGCCGGGTGCAGTGATTCATACCTGTAATCCCAACACTTTGGGAGGCCGAGGTGGGCAGATCACCTGAGGTCAGGAGTTCAAGACCAGCCTGGCCAACATGGTGAAACCCCATCTCTACTAAAGATACAAAAATTAGCTGGGCGTGGTGGTGCATGCCTGTAATCCCAGCTACTTGGGAGGCTGAGGCAGCAGAATCGCTTGAACCCCGGAGGTGGAGGTTGCAGTGAGCTGAGATCACACCATTGCACTCCAGCCTGGGTGACAAGAGCGAAACTCCATCTAAAAAAAGAAGAAGAAGAAGAAGAAACATCAGCAGCATACATGCACAGAGAAAAGTCCATGTGAGGACCCAGTGAGAAGGCATCTATCTGCAACCCAAGCAGGGAGGCCTCAGGAGAAATCAAGCCATCAACACCTTGATCTTGGACTTCCAGCCTCCAGAATGATGGCTGTCAAAGAAAATTAAACATCATACAGACAAGCCCAGAGATTGCCGGAATACGCAGCACATAGATTGATTCGTGAGCAAGGAGTGGAAAGATGAAAAGGACTTCAGCATGAATTCTTAAAGTCCTGTTGGCTTGGGGTGTGGGATTGGGTTAGGGATCTGAGGCATCCAGGTTCCTGTCCATAACTGACGATAAGAAGAGAGATGACCTCTAAGTTCATACTGTTCAATACGGCAGCCACTAGCCACTTGTGGCTGTTTAAATTTATTACATTTAAATTCAGTAAAAAACTCAGCTTCTTGGTTACATTAGACACATGCCAAGGGTTCCATTGCCACGTGTGAATAGTGGCTACCATATTGGAAGCACCATTCAGACATGGGACGTTTCCACCCTCAGTGTAAATTCTATTATTAGACAGTGCTAATGCTGACCTAGATAGATGGAAACCAAGAGAGGATTGGAAGAACCTTCCTAGAAATTATATTACTGTTCATTCTGCTTCTTTGGGAATGCAAAAAGGAAAAAAAAAAAGGTGGTGGGTGTGGAAACTCTCAAGGCTCCCCTGACTATGGGTCAGCGTGTCCTTCAAAGGTGTGTGTTGTCACACAGCAGGACGAGTTAAGAAGAAACCTGCTGTTTAGCTAAAACCATGAAATTGCTGCTGAGACTAATTTTATGCCACCCAACCCCCAAGCCACTCCAATGTCCTGCTTAAAGTATAGTAATTGCCTCGATGCAATCTGTTACTGTAAATTATTTACAGCTAAATGGCTTAGAGCCTGGTCTTTATTTGTTTTGGAGAAACTGATTCCTCACTATTCTAATTTTCCTTATGACTCAAATAACTTCCTTGGCCCTGACTTTCATCTCACCTCTACACCTAGAATGGAAGTTGTCCTCTTCCAAAGTGAGTGGAAAAAAACCCTAGTTGGCTGAATGCTAGGGTTAGGTTCAAGCTTATGAAATTGCCATTGTTATAGGTCAAAATTGTTCGATATCAGTAATTTTCTGTGGTTCAAATGAAATAGCCCCGGTGAAAATTCCTAAGAATTTAAACATCACCCTCCTCCCTTATAAGCAGAGCCAGAAGCGAGGGAGGGACTGGCCCACTTGGGGCTATTCCACAGGAAAAGCTGCTGGGAAGACCCAACAATTCAGTGCAGTTAAACTTGTCTTCTAATTTTCAGCTCCCATCACAAGCAAGGCACTGTCAGGGTGAGTAGAAAGAAACAGCACTCTAATTTGGAGAGGGGTGAAGCTGGAAAATAAAATGAATGTGCTTACTATAATTGCTGACATTCACTGTGTGCGTTCTATGGGCTATTTCTTTTGTTGTTGTTATTGTTTTTTTGTTTTTGTTTTTGTTTTGAGATGAAGTCTTGCTCTTTCGCCCAGGCTGGAGTGCAGTGGCCCGATCTCAGCTCACTGCAAGCTCCGCCTCCCGGGTTCACGCCATTCTCCTGCCTCAGCCTCCCGAGTAGCTGGGACTACAGGCGCCCGCCACCACGTCTGGCTAATTTTCTATGTTTTTAGTAGAGTTCTTTACATGAAATTATATTAATTTCTCTTGACAAGCACTATGATAGTCCCCATGAGATAAAGGAGGAAACTGGGCATAGAGAGGGAAAGTAATTTGCTTGAGGTTGCATAGCTAGTGAGTCATGGAAGATGGAGTTGGGTTCAGGCTCAGCGGCTCAAGAGCACACGTCTTGAACCTCAACACCAATACCCCTGGCAGTGGCTGCAGAAGAGAGTCTGAGGATGAGAGGGGCAGATACAGGACTTTGGGGTGCAGGGTTGGTTTTGGGAGCGGGAGAGTGTTGCAGGGCATAGAAAATGTGGTGATGGTCTGAGGTAGCTGAGAACAAGATCAAAGCCAGGAGCATGAGATGGTAACCAAGGTCCCTCTGCCATGAGTTGCAGACCCCGGCCTGGCAGGGCAAGGCAGCGGGTGTAGATCAGCCTTCCAGCCTCTGTAGGAAAATAGGGAGATAACCCACATTTCCAGTGCCCGGGGAGGCAGGAGGGTGGGAGACAGTGAATGGCAGCCCTCCTGGCAGTCAGGTTCTGTGAAAGTCGCAGAGAAAGTACAGGGGACAGAGAGGGACAGAGGACTTAGGAAAGGGAAGGTCAGACACAAATGTGCACGGAGAGGATTGCAAAGCACGAGAGCTCAGGGGGCTGAGAAGGAGCCTTCAGGACACAGCGGACCAAGAGATGTCATTTTGGTCCTCTGATGGGTGAGACTCCAGCAAATAACTTTTTCCTTTCTGTGTGGGAAAGGCCAAGAGAGGTGACTGCTCCTGCCCTAGATGAGGAATTGAGTACCTGATCTCTGTCTTAGGCCAACCTAAGACCACCCCCACCCCAGCCCCACCTCCCACCCCCTGCCTAATCCTTCAGATGAGAAAGTTCTGTTTCCTCCTTCCTTTGTGCAGGACCAACCCTGGCCAAAGAATCTTCCCCCTCCTCCTCCTCCTTTCCCTCCCACCTCTCTTTTCCCTCCTTCCCTCCCCCTTCCCAGCCTGGCCACGAATAAAGCTCATAACGCTACCTGCCGAGCAAGCCGAGTGGAGAGAGGCAAAGGCCAGGCCGAGGATCAAGGTGGCCCAGGTGGCAGTGGGGAGGCTCTGCATGCTGGAAGCTGTGCTGAGTGCTGGGTGCAGGTGAGCCGGTCTCGCAGAGTTGTGCTGAGTGCCTACTGCAGGTGAGCCGACTCCAGCCTGCAGGAGATGGAAAGCAACTCTGCCAGACGTGAACTTACGCTGGGTGTTTGGGGGAAACACGACGGGGTGGAGCAAAGGAAACTTGGCCTGTCACACCTTCTCTCACCTCTCTAGAAGGGAAACCAAACTGTTGGCTGAGGAAGGAAGGGAGGGGCACGCTATGCCCTTCTCCCCTGAGCACAAATTTTGTCCTTATTGATTAAAAAACGGGAGGATAAGAGAGATCTGTGTCATGTTGGTTCTTGGGACATAAGTTTGCTGCCTCTCCCATCTGCAGGTGTAGCATGGATGCTCAAGTCCATTTGGTCCAATATTCACTGAGCACCTACTGTGTGCACTGATTGCACTATGCTGAAGTCGGGAGATACCTGCTCTCGAAGTGCGTTAATGACAAACACACATCATTCAACCCCCGAGCAGTGTTCGGGGAATGGCTTGGGAAGGATAAAGCACTGTGGGTTTCAACAGTGGAGGTCACATCTGCTGGTGGGACGCTTCAAGAAGAAAATGGCATTGGAGGTTGGGCATGAGGGCTCACCCTGTAATCCCAGCACTCTGGGAGGCTGAGGCAGGTGGATCACTTGAAGTCAGGAGTTCAAGACCAGCCTGGCCAACATGGTGAAACCCCATCTCTAACAAAAATACAAAAATTAGCCAGGTATGGTGGTGCATGCCTATAGTCCCAGCTACTCAGGAAGCTGAGGCAGGAAAATCGCTTGAACCTGGAAGACAAAGGTTGCAGTAAGCTGAGATCCTGCCCCTGCATTCCAGCCTGGGTGATAGAGGGAGACTCTGTCTCAAGAAAGAATGGAAAGGAAAGGAAAAGGAGGGGAGGGGAGGGGAGGGGAGGGAAGGGAAGAGAGAAAGAAAATGGCATTTGGCTCGGGCCTTGAAAGATGGCTAGAATTTTGACAGGGGGAGAGGGGAAGATGGCACTGTAGGTAGAGGGACAGATGAGTAAAGACGCAGAGGTAAGGAGGTGTCAGAGGTGGGCTGTACCAGCAGCACCTGGAAGCCCAGGTGAGCCCACGCAGGTGAGGTGGGGAGGCTAGCGGAGAGCTGTGGACTGAGCTTCCGCGTGCCTGGTGGAGGAGTTTGAAACAAAGCCAGGAAGCAAAGGGGAAGGTTCTGTAGAGATTTTGAGCTGAGGAGTCACTTGACTCGAGTTCTGCATTCAGTCTAAAACATTTTTTGAAAAACCACCATGTATAAAAAAGGTCTTGGCTGGGCGCAGTGGCTCAAGCCTGCAATCCCAGCACTTTGGGAGGCCAAGGCAGGCAGATCACGAGGTCAGGAGATCGAGACCATCCTGGCTAACACAGTGAAACCCTGTCTCTACTAAAAATACAAAATATTAGCCGGGCGTGGTGACGGGCGCCTGTAGTCCCAGCTACTCGGGAGGCTGAGGCAGGAGAATGGCGTGAACCCAGGAGGCGGAGCTTGCAGTGAGCCGAGATCGCACCACTGCACTCCAGCCTGGGCGACAGAGCGAGACTCTGTCTCAAAAAAAAAAAAAAAAAAAAAAAAGAGGTCTCATCCTAGGCATTGGAGACTGAGATGACTGAGACACGGTTCTTCCCCTTGAGAACACAGTTCAGCAGGGAACCAAACCTGGAAGAAAGAAATTTGATGCAACCTGGCAAGACTCAAATAGGGGTACCTTCCACCGTGATGGGAATAAAAAGGAGGACGCGATGCAATCTGCCTGAGAGGTGTAGGGGGAGGAGTCACAAAGAAAGTGATATTTGGGCTGGGCGCTGAAGTTTGTATGTGCAGATTAGAATTGATGGGATTTTCAAGTCAAAGGAATAGCACCTATAAAGGCGAGGGAATCGTCTGTGTGCACACAGCCTGCCGTGTGTGGATGTGTGCCTGCACGTGTGTGGGCCTGGTAAGGGTGAGGGGTGGATTCCAACTCTGTGGAAAGACGTGGAAGGCGTGAGTAAGCCCCAGGGAAGGATTTCCTAGTGGAGTGTAACAGCCCAGGGGAGGCATTTTTTTTTTCTAATTTGCTCAAAGATATTAAAGAGTGGTGGCCTGTGTTCCTGGATTGGGGAATGGGGTCAACATGCCCTAGGAAGGGTGATTTTCAGACAGCGCACAGAAGTCCAGTTTAGGCATTACCACTAGTTGAACATTAAACAGTTGCATGCCAGGCCAGGCTCTTGGTGTGGGGACCTGGGGGTGAGAAAGACCACACAGCCCTTGTGCTCAAGGAACTCAAGGTCCACACAGAGAGGACACTGCTTAGTAGAACAAACGCTGTCCTCAATGTTTTCCTCACAAGTAAACCCTGCAGTGAGCTTCACAGGGTAGGACTGATTTATCCGATGGGTACTAGGGATAGCAGCAATGCATGGAATCACCAAGATTTTCAAGGATCTCAAAAATGTTTGAGACCTGAGAAAATATTCTTGGATCCAAAATTCGAACAACAGACCAGGCATATTGGCACATGCCTGTCATCCCAGCACTTTGGGAGGCCGAAATGGGAGGATCACTTGAGCCAGGGAGTTCAAGACCAGCCTGCACCACATAGTAAGACCTTGCCTCTACAAAAAAAAACACAAAAAATTAGTTGGGTATGGTAGTGTGCACCTGTAGTCTCAGCTACTCAGGAGGCTGAGTGGGGAGGATCACTTGAGCCCAGGAGGTCAAGGCTGCGGTGAGCTGAGATGGCACCACTGCACTCCAGCCTGGGTGACACAGTGAGACTCTGTCCCCAAACAAACAAACAAAAATTTGAACAACCAAAAACTGGGCAAAATAAATAATTGTTTGAAAAGCAGAGTGATACAGTTCATTTGAAATGTTTAAACGGAAACGATTGAATGTGGGAGGCTGGGTGCATTTTAATGTTTTTGACGTGAGCAGAGCCCGTCCCTCCTGTGGAATCGGAACCTGGGGTATACAAACATGTAAGATGTCCTGCCTGGGGCTGTTGTTTTGGTGGATTGAACAGCATCCGCAGCCTGAGCTGAGACCATCCTATCAAGTCACATCAGGGAAAGCTTTTCTGGGAGGCAGTGGATGTGGAGGAGGGGATCATGGGTTGGCCCTCCCTCCCTATTTTATCATTGTTATGTGATGTCGGACTGTTTTAGATTAGCTGTTTGTAGGACAAACGTTCTATCTACAGATGGAAGAACTTTGTTATTCCAAAATAGTATAGGCTAGGCCAGGCGTGATGGCTCATGCCTGTAATCCCAGCACTTTGGGAAGCTGAGGCAGGTGGATCATTTGAGTTCAGGAGTTCAAGACCAGCCTGAACCAACATGGTAAAATCCCGTCTCTACTAAAAAAATACAGAAATATTAGCCAGGCATGGTGGTGCATGCCTGTAATCCCAGCTACTTGGGAGACTGAGGTAGGAGAATCACTTGAACTGGGGAGATGGAGGTTGTAGTGAACTGTGATTGCGCCACTGCACTCCAGCCTTGGCAACAGAGCGAGACTCCATCTCAAAAAAAAAAAAAAAAAAAAAAGGGTGGGCTGGACTGGCCACTGATAACTGTTAACCCCAAAGAAAGGGCTGTGTGTGTGTGGCCACTTTTTACTTTACGAGTGTCACCAGTATTCGCTGTTTTTAGCAGGTCTGCAATTAATAACTCTATGTGGCCCGTTTCCTCACTCATACATTTTGCATCAGGTTTACTTTGGAGTGTGTACCAGGAAGTTGCCTTACTCAAAGCTAGACTTTCTCAAGACTTTTTTTTTTTTTTTTTGGTTGAAATAGGTATTTGGTTACACATACTCTTTTAAAAGTTCAGGATGTCTGTGGCCAGGCGCCATGGTGGTGGCTGGAGAGTGGGGGTAGCCAAGAGAGTGGGATTCCAGGGCTCTCACTGCTTCCAGTTTCACCTGTTAACCCTGATAAGATTTCATGTGAAAAAGAAAAGAAGTAGGCAGAGAGTTTTCAGGGCTGAAAGATGGAAAACCTGTAGTCTGTGGCCTGGAATGGCCCAGGGAAGAATATTTCATGTTCATGAAGCTTCTCTTGTGATTCTGATAGGCCCCTTTGCCACCTGTCCATCTTGGGAAAAGACCTCTGACCTTGAACTTGAGTTTTTCATCTCTGGTTAACCCAAAATCCATTCAGAGGAGCATTGTGGCCCTACCCAAGCCTGTGCCTGCCAAGCCCCAGCTCCCTCACAGACATGGGGTTGACGGCTCTTCTTGCTCCTGGCTCTGTCAGGATCTGTTTTTACAAAATAATGTCAGGCTCTGGGTGCTTGTGGGACCGAAACATCTAGATGTGGACCTGAGCAGCACTTAGTTTGTGGAGGAGTTAACTTCATTCCCTGCCCCTCAGTGATGGGTCTGTAACTTGGAGAGAACAAGAAGTTCCTTTTTAGGGAACCTTGAGAACTACAACTGTTAAGATCATGCCATGGAGTTAGTTGATCAAAGTAAGAAAGTCAGCAAGGAAGTCCTGGAGTCCACCATTTGGACTCATTTTTGAACACTTCCCAGGATGATTAATTCAGCTTGTTCAAAACTGCATTGGGAGGCGGTGCAGCTATGGGCCAGACATGCGGAGGTTAACAAAAAGGGGGTCCTTCCTCTTGGCAAAAGCAACCTTCCACCTGGGTCCTGTATCTTATTCCCTCCCATATTCTCTGAAGTATATTTCTTAATTTCCAAACATACGGAGGTTTTCTAGTTATCTTTTTGTTACTGATTTTTAGCTTAGTTGCACTGGGATCTGCGAATATACTTTGATGATTTCTATTTTTTGATGTTATTTAAAAGACACCATATGACCAATTTTTGTCTTGAAAAGAATGTGTCATGCAGTCGTGGGGTCAGTGTTCTGGGTAATCCATTAGATCGAGAGTGCTAATTGTGTGGTTCAGAACGTCTATATTTTTCCTGTCTTTTAAAAATTTGGTCTAATTATTCTATTGAATACCGAGATGATTGTGGGTTTCTTCCTTCCCTGTAGTTTTGTCAACTTTTGCATTAAATATTTGAGGCTGTAACTGAGGTACAAACAAATACAGAATTTTGACACCTTCCTGGCAAATTGAACCTTCTTTTAAAAAATCATTTTGTAATATCCCTCTCTCTCTCTCTCTTTTTTTTTTTTTTTTTGAGATGGAGTCTCTCTCTGTCGCCCAGGCTGGAGTGCAGTGGCACGATCTCGGCTCACTGCAACCTCCACCTCCCAGGTCTAAGCAATTCTCCTTCTTCAGTCTCCCGAGTAGCTGGGATTATAGGTGTGTGCCACCACACCTGGGTAATTTTTGTATTTTTGGTAGAGACAGGGGTTTCACCATGTTGGCCAGGCTGGTCTTGAACTCCTGACCTCAGGTGATTTACCCGTTTCAGCCTCCCAAGGTGCTGGGATTATAGGTGTGAGCCACTGCGCCCGGCCTTCTTGATCTCTAGTAATGCTCTTTGCCATAAACTTTACTTTGTCTGATATTTGTTTTCCTGTGTTTTACCCTGGATATTGCCTTCTGCTCAATCTTTTATTGGGCAGAAGGCAATATCCAGAGTAAAACACAGGAAAACAAAAAGATAAAGAAGAAAGTAAGAGAATTACAGGATGGAGTGGAAAGATCTAACCTATGTGTAATCAGTCACAAAAAGAGAGGAAAGAATGATTCACAAGTTGTATTTGATGGCTGAGAAGTTTTCAAAACTTATTAATAACATCAAGCTCCATATCCAATTACCTACAAACCCCAAAGAGACAGAGAGAGATTCCATCTCAAAAAAAAAAAAAAAAAAAGAGAGATGAAGGATAGATGAAGGATATTACAATTGCCTACAAACAGCTTTCTTTTGTTTTTTTTTTTTTTTTTGGCATGCTAAATCATTTTCCCATCATATTACTTTCAACTTTTCTAAAACCCTGTGCTATGTTTCAGATATATATCTTATAATAAAATCTAGTATTGAATTTTTTTTTTTTAAAAAGCCAGTCTGACAATTTTTGTCTTCAATTTGGCCACTTAATCTATTTACATTTGATGTATTTACTGACATGTTTAGGCTTAAATCTATCATTCTACTGGCTGGGCCAGTGGCTTAGACTTGTCATCCCAACACTTTGGGAGGTCGAGATGGGAGGAATTCTTGAGCCCAGGAGTGAGACCAGCCTGGGCAACATAGTGAAACTCTGTTGCTAAAAAACAAACAAACAAACAAACAAACAAAAAACCTGAGTTTGGTGATGCAAGCCTGTGGTCCCAGCTACTCAGGAGGCTGAGATAGGAGGATTGCTTGAGCCCAGGAGGTCCGAGATGGCAGGGAGTCATGATGGAGTCACTATGCTCCAGACTGGGTGGCAGAGTGAGACCCTGTCTCTAAAATTTAAAAACAAACAAATCAGTTAATCTATCATCTTACCAAGTGCTCTCTACTCTTCCCATCTAGCTTATGTTCCTTTTCTCTTTCTTCTTACTACTTTTGGATTGAGTTGTTTTGTTATTCCATTTTGTAGAGATTACGACGTACATTCCTTTTTTGTTGTTGTTTTTTAAGATTATTTAATTCTGCGACCCAGGAGCATAGATCCAAGTTACCCGGAAGATATGTTCTCACAAGTGCATTCTTAACATATCAAAGTCTAATATTAATTGACACTTTTACCACCTTCACAGATAATATGAAGACCTCAGAACTTTAACTCTATTTATCCACTCCTGATTTTTTTTTTAAAACGGAGTCTCACTCTATCGCCCAGGCTGGAGTGCAGTGGCGCAATCTCGGCTCACTGCAAGCTCCGCCTCCTGGGTTCTCGCCATTCTCCTGCCTCAGCCTCCGGAGTAGCTGGAACTACAGGCGCGCCACCACACTCGGCTAATTTTTTTTTGTATTTTTAGTAGAGATGGGATTTCATCATGTTAGCCAGGATGGTCTCGATCTCCTGACCTCGTGATCTGCCTGCCTCGGCCTCCCAAAGTGCTGGGATTACAGGCGTGAGCCACCGCGCCCGGCCTATCCACTCCTGATTTTTATACCATTATAGTCATGTATGTATGTTATACACATACTTTTTAACTCAGTAAGTCATTATTATTATTATTTTCCAAGTGAATATATGAGTGAAATTTATTAAATTTATTTACATATTTACCAGTTTATTGTTCTTAATTTATTTTTACATGTCTGGTCTTCCATCTGCGATCATTTCCTTCTCTTTGAAGAATACCATTTAGTATTCCCTCAGTGGAGCGATTAACATGTTGTTTTGTTTGTCTGGATATGTTTTTATTCTTCTTTCATTCTTGGAAATTACCTTCATTGGGTACAAAATGTAAGTCTGGCAGATATTTTCATTCAGTGCTTTAAAGATAACATTTCATTTCTTTTGACTACCATTCTTTCTGTTGAGAACTGTCCACCT
Source organism: Macaca nemestrina (assembly GCF_043159975.1). NCBI lineage: Eukaryota > Metazoa > Chordata > Mammalia > Primates > Cercopithecidae > Macaca > Macaca nemestrina. Next base: position 20,226,483 of record NC_092128.1, read on the forward strand.
CACCAGCGCTCCCTTGCAGATAATTTGCCTATTTTATTTCTTTGGCTGTTTTTAAAATTTTCTTTGCCTTTGGTTTTCAGCAGTTTTACTCTGATGTGCTCAAGTATGGATTCCTTTTTTGTCCTCTTTGGGGTTTGTAGGTAACTGGATATGCAGCTTGATGTTATTAATAAGTTTTGAAAACTTCTCAGCCATCAAATACAACTTGTGAATCATTCTTTCCTCTCTTTTTGTGACTGATTACACATAGGTTAGATCTTTCCACTCCATCCTGTAATTCTCTTACTTTCTTCTTTATTCTTTATCTTTTTGTTTTCCTGTGTTTTGCTCTGGATATTGCCTTCTGCCTAATCTTTTATTAAATCTCTTGTCATCTGTATCTAATCCTGTTTTATAACTACCCATTGGGTTCTTAATTTCGATTATCTTAGTTTTAGTTCCAGAATTTCCATTCTGTTCTTTTTTATATTTTTTCTCTGCCGAACTATTCAGTCCTGTTTTTCATCTTCATAAACGGAGGGGATGTAATTTCTTTAAAATCTGTGTCTGATAACCTCAGTCTTTGCCATTCTTCTCCCATTCATTTATTTCCATTGTCTATTATTTCTGCTGTTTTCATTCATGTGGTCATGTTTCTTTGCATACCTGGTTATTTTTTATTGTGGGCAAAATTGCAGTTACACACTATTGTTTATAGAAATAACCTGAGACCTAGGATAATGCTTTCTTCCTGTAGACATGATTTTTGTTGTTGTTGCTTTAATTGAGTGCTTGGGGGCAACAAAAATCTGCTATCATGTCATTCCAGTCTCAGGAATTGAGATGATGTGTGTCAGTTTATTTTGGAAACTTTTCCTTCTGTGGTGTAGCCCTTTAGAAATTTTATCCCCAAGGAAATACCAAAGATGAGCACAAAAATGCATATGCAAAGTTCTCCATCTCAATATTACAGTGTTTGTAAAAGTGAAAGCTTGGAAGCAGCTTATAATGAAATAAAGCGTAGCTATTAACACTGTTTTTGGGACCGGGTATGGTGGCTCACACCTATAATCCCAGCATTTTGGAAGGCCAAGGTGGGCTGATCACCTGAGGTCAGGAGTTCGAGACCAGCCTGGCCAACATGGCAAAACCCCATCTCTACTAAAAATACAAAAATTAGCCAGACCTGGCGGTGTGTGCCTGTAATCCCAGCTACTCAGGAGGCTGAGGCAGGAGAATCGCTTGAACCCAAGAGGCAGAGGTTGCAGTGAGCCGAGATCATGCCACCGCTCTCCAGCCTGGGTTACAGAGCAAGACTCCATCTCAAAAAACAACAGCAACAACAACAACAAAAAACATTCTTGGGTAACATTTAATTACTTGGGAAAACATTCGCCATAGTATACAAAACAGAAAAAGCAGGATATAGATCTTTATGTCAGTATAACTGCAGTTTTGTAATACATACACATATACAATGAAAAATGTTTGGAATGAATCCTCTCAAAATGTTAGTAGTGGTCATATCTAGGATGTACTATTTTGTGGGGTTTTAATTTTGTTTTTAATACTTTTTTGTGTTTCCATGTTAAAATAATGAATGTGTATATTATTTTTATGATCAAGAAATAAAATCAAGTTAATACTTTTTTTTTTGAGACGGAGTCTTGCTGTGTCACCCAGGCTGGAGTGCAGTGTGGCACAATCTAGGCTCACTGCAACCTCTGCCTCCCGGGTTCAAGTGATTCTGGTGCCTCAGCCTCCTGAGTAGCTGGGATTACAGGCACCCGCCATTATGCCCAGCTAATTTTTGTTGTTGTTGTTGTTGTTGTTGTTTGAAATGGAGTTTTGCACTTGTTGCCCAAGCAGGAGTGCAATGGCATGATCCCGGCTTACCGCAACCCCTGCTTCCCAGGTTCAAGCAATTCTCCTGCCTCAGCCTCCCGAGTAGCTGGGATCACAGGCATGTGCCACCATGCCCAGCTAATTTTGTATTTTTAGTAGAGATGGATTTCTCCATGTTGGTCAGGCTGGTCTCAAACTCCCAACCTCAGGTGATTCACCTGCCTCGGCCTCTTAAAGTGCTGGGATTACAGGTGTGAGCCACTGTACCCAGCCTAAGTTAAAACATTCTTAAATATTATCTCACAGGAAAGCAATATAGTCACAATGAAGCAGATAGATTTTACATATCTGTACCATTACCTGGGGAAAATGTTCAATATCAGAGAATCTTCTTTTCCATAAAAAACAAACAAACAAACAAACAAACAAAAAACAAGCTGGCCAGGCATGGTGGCTCATGCCTGTAATCCTAGCACTTTGGAAGGTTGAGGTGGGTGGATCACTTGAGATCAGGAGTTCAAGACCAGCCTGGCCAATATGGTAAAACCCCATCTCTACTAAAAATACAAAAACTAGCCAGGCATGATGGTGGGCACCTGTAATCCCAGCTACTCAGGAGGGTGAGGCAGAAGAATCGCTTGAACCCAGGAGGCGGAATTTGCAGTAAGCCGAGATCCCACCACTGCACTCCAGCCTGGGCAACAGAGCAAGACTCTGTCTGAAAAAGAAAAACAAAAAACAAAACACAAAACAAAACAAAAAAACTTAAGCTTTAAGTTTCCCATGGTGCAGATTACTGCCTATCACCTATCATAGCCTCTGCTCTTGGAGTGCTCATGGTCACAACGGAATGTGCAGACATATCCATGAATGGTCAGGACACAAAGAAGACAAGAAAGAAGACACAGGATATAACATCGGATTGCAATTAGAATCTCAGTGTTGGAAAAGGACCTCAGAGACCATCTGGGCCAATCTTTAACCTCGAAGAATGCCCTCTGTAATAATCTGTTCTCATGCTGCTAATAGAGACATACCTGAGACTGGGTAATTTGTAAAGAAAAGAGGTTTAATGAACTCACAGTTCCACATAGCTGGGGAGGCCTCACAATCATGGCAGAAGGCAAAGGAGAAGCAAAGGCACATCTTACATGGTGGCAGACAAGAGAGCGTGTGCAGGGGAACTCCCATTTATCAAGCTATCAGATCTTGTCAGACTCATTTCCTATTATGAGAACAGCACGGGAAAGACCCACCCCCATGATTCAGTGACCTCCCACCGGGTCCCTCCCACGACAAGTGGGGATTATGGGAGCTACAGTTCAAGATCACATTTGGGTGGGGACACAGCCAAACCATATCACTTTCCTATAAAGAAAGTAGCACGTTACAGAGTTTGGTATAGCTGCATTTGACCTGTCCTGCTTCTTAAGGTCATTAGTTGGACTTCTGCTTAAATGCCTCAAGGGACTGGTTTCTTACTAATTTTTAAGACAGCCAGCTCTTCTATGGGATAGCAACAGAGCTAGCCCGGATAGAAAAGTTTGTGAGTTATTGGCATCAAACAGGTAAGGGCATTTTAAGATGAAGTTAATAAACAGTTGGAAGAGAGGGATTTTCAGCTCTCAACTCTATGATTGGCAATTTCTGGTTCTCTACGAATAGTCTTACCATTTGTGCAAAATATTTCTGTTGGCACAACAATCTGAGCCTGTGGTCAGATTCTTCTTTTGTTTAATAAACAGATATGTTTGTTCTCAAAGAGTAACTTTAAGCTAAAGTTTTTGGAAATAAGCTGCAGGTTTGTGATAAATATTCCGCCAATTTTTCTTCTCCAGTTTTGTTCATGTACAACTGAAAGGAACCAGACAGTCAAGTCAATGATTGTTTGGATCTGTCTTCCCAACATCCGAAGATCTCTCTCTCACTGTGTTTTCTGGCCTCTTCTACAACTTTCCTTCATTCTCTTTCTCTTTGTTTCTTTTTCCTTTTTTAAGACAGAATCTCACTCTGTTGTCCAGGCTGGAGTGCAGTGGTGTGATCACAACTTACTGTAGCCTCCACCTCCTGGGGCTCAAGTCATCCTCCTGCCTCAGCCTCCTGAGACTCAAGCCATCCTCCTGCCTCAGCCTCCTGGGGCTCAAGCCATCCTCCTGCCTCAACCTCCTGAGTAGCTGGGACTACAAGCATGTACCACCACACCCAGATAATATTTTTTATTTTAGTAGAGATGAGGTCTTGCTCTGTTACCCAGGCTAGTCTCGAACTCCTGGGCATAAGCCATCCTCCCGCCTCAGCCTCTGGAAATGCTAGGATTACAGGTGTGAGTCACTGCGCCTGGCCTCTTTTTTCGTTTTTGAAAATGCTTTGTCCATATGTTTCATTTTATTTATGTATTTATTTAGAGACAGGGTCTTGCTATGTTGCGTAGGCTGGAGTACAGTGGTTATTCACAGGTATTAAGGCCTCGAACTCCTGGGCTCACGGTGTATTATGGCCTCGAACAATCACAGTGTATTATGGCCATGAACTCCTGGGCTCAAGTGATCCTCCCACCTCAGCCTCCTTAGTAGCTCGGGCTACAGGTATGCACTACCATGCCTAGCTCCTCACCTTCTCTTGTCCAAGCTGCGTCTAGGTTGGTTGGTTGGTTGGGAACATAAGAGTCCTGAGTCAAGAGTCCTGGATTCCAGTTTTCATGTTGTTACTTGGAGTGTGACCTTGGGGAAGTCATGTAACCTTGGTGTCGATGCGACTTTCTAGGAGGGGAACACAAGGGGAAAAGTTTGGGGGAATTATGCCTTCCATCCTTTGTGGGGAGACTTTTCTTTGGGGTCCGCAGGACTCTGCAGAGGGGATACATGATGCCCAGAAGGGGTTTTGCTATGTATAGCTCCTAACACAAAGGAGTGTTAAGTCCTGTGAGAAACAAGTGGAAAGCTACTGTGATGGCATGAAAAGACCCTGAAATGCAGAGCCTTGAGTTCTGCTTCCAGCTCTACCACCAGTTACCTGTGGGACCTTAGGCAAATTGCATCCGCTCCCTGGAGTTCTATTTTCTCATCTCTAAAGTAAGGAGACTGAATCAGATGATCTCGAAGTTTCTTCTAGTGGTGGATTTCTATGACTCTGTAGTCAATGCAGGATATTAAATGGAGAAAGAAGAGAAACAAGCTAGTACATTTAAATTATTATTTTTTTCTTTTTTAGAAAGTGGAGGTGGAAATCTTGGTAAGAAACTTACTTGTGTAATTGAGAGTAAATATTATGGAAAAGGCAAATAACTGAAGAGGTGCTCCCAAGTGAAAAATTTAGGCTAGGGCCGGGTATGGTGGCTCATGCCTGTAATCCCAGCACTTTGGGAGGCCGAGGTGGGAGGGTTGTTTGAGCCCAGGGGTTTGAGACCAGCCTGGGCGACATAGGCAGAATCCCTCTCTCTCAATCTTAGGCTGTAGGTAAAAAATCCATCCATGATAAACTTCAGGGCATTCTGTTATCTCTCTTTTTTTTTGTTTTCCTGAGACAAGGTCTCACTCTGTCGCCCAGGCTGGACTGCAGTGGTGCAATCTTCATTCACTGCAGCCTCGACCTCCCTGGCTCAAGCGATCCTCCAACCTCAACCTCCTGAGTAGCTGAGACTATAGGTGCATGCCACAAAGCCCAGCTAAGTTTATTTTTTGTGGAGACAGAGTCTCGCTATGTTGCCCAGGGTGGTTTCAGACTCCTGGGCTCAAGCAGTCCTCCCACCTCGGCCTCCCAAAGTGTTGGGATTACAGGTATGAGCCTTCGTGCCCAGCCCATTCTGTTCTCTTTATGATAAAACTTCATTTTCCTAAATCTCATTTCCAGTTCCTCCATGATGTGGCAAGTGAAGACAGGAATGAAAGGAATGTAAAGCAGGTTTGCTCTGAAGAGAAGAAGAGAGAGACACAGCCAAGGTACACTGAGGTGGAGAAGAGGGAAGCTGGAGGGCTCCGTGGTGGAGGAAGATCTTCTCCTAAGGAATGAGGTGGTCATGTGCTGAGGGGTGTGGGGAGGAGCAGAGAGTAGAGGAGAGTGGAGCTGTCTGAGAGCCACTGGGAGGGCTCTGTGTCCTAGGACGTGATCTAGAAGACAGAAAGTGGTAGAACAGCAGGGAATGCCCCACTGACGTTGGACGGCAGCTGTGAGCACTGAGACACATTCCTGGAAAAAGTCGTGGCCAGGAGAAAGTGGAAATGTGCATGGCAGGGACGATCCTGGTTCCAGCATCCGTAGATTTTATCTCAGTGTGCTGATTCATGAACTCTTGGACCTTACTATCAATGAATTGCATTCAGTTGCACATGTGTGTGTTCGTGTGTGTGTGTGTGTGTGCATACAATGGAGGAAGATGAATGCCATTCCCTCTTTTTTTTTTTAGCAACCTCAAATCATTCTTTTCTGTCTCCAGCACTTTGTTTATGAGTGCATATTGTAAAGGATGGTGGGTGGCAGAGTCAGTGCCTGGCCAACAGTGAAGAAGTATTCAGCTTGGCCGGGTGCAGTGGCTCACACCTGTAATCCCAGCACTTTGGGAGGCCGAGGCAGGTGGATTGCTTGAGGTCAGGAGTTCGAGACCAGCCTGGCTAACATGGTGAAACACTGTCTCTACTAAAAATACAAAAAATTAGCCAGGCGTGGTGGCGCGCACCTGTAGTCCTAGCTACTCAAGAGGCTGAAGCAGGAGAATCACTTGAATCCAGGAGGTGGAGGTTGCAGTGAGCTGAGATCACGCCACTGCACTCCAGCCTGGGTGACAGAGCAAGACTCCACCCCCCCCCCCAAAAAAAAAGAAAGAAAAGAAAGAAAGAAGTTTTCAGCTTGAGTGGATGATAAAATCAGTTATTTGAATGAAGGCTGTCTGGAGGGAATTCAGTTCAGAAAAATCAGATGCTGTTTTTAGAAAAGTCAGATTGTTACTTTTCCAGCTAGATTATTATTTTTGGATTAAATCCCTTGCAAACATTTTAGCTGGCTCTCTATTTATCCTTTGTCATTTTCTAAATTACAATGATCTCCTCCTGTAAATTGATCTTGTACAGCTGAACATGTGATTGTGCGCAATAGTTTCCTAATCCTGGGTGCAAGGATATGAGAACACAGGAAGCCCTGTGTCTAAAGGAATGCCTGCTTTAAAGGCACATAAGTGGAATGCTCATCTCTTCACCCTCAAGAGCCACTCTGTAGAAAGTCCTCAGGGCATGAAAGTGCCTTGCCAGGGACCTTTGAGGCCAAGTGTAAAGCATTTGGAACTGGCAGTGTGCCCCAGACTTGTCTAAGGAATGGGAACAGTGGCCTGAAACACCAAATGTCAAAAGCAATGTTAGTTTGGATAATATAGAGGATCGATTCTGCCCTAAGAAAGTTGTTTCTCTCAAGACCTAATGCTGAATTTAAATATTATTTTCCTTCAAAGTATTGAGTTGACTTTGAGAGTATATAAAAATATTATGTTTAGGCTGGGCGCGGTGGCTCACGCCTGTAATCCCAGCACTTTGGGAGGCCGAGGCGGGCGGATCACGAGGTCAGGAGGTTGAGACCACCCTGGCTAACACGGTGAAACCCCGTCTCTACTAAAAATACAAAAAGTTAGCTGGGCATGTTAGCTGGTGGGCATCTGTAGTCCCAGCTACTCAGGAGGCTGAGGCAGGAGAATGGCGTGAACCCAAGAGGCGGAGCTTGCAGTGAGCCGATATCGCACCACTGCACCCAGCCTGTACGACAGAGAGAGACTCAGTCTCAAAAAAAAAAAAAAAAAAAAAAAATATATATATATATATATATGTATATAATGTTATATATAATGTTTAATGATTCGTAGTAGGAGGATTACTTTCTTTTTAAAAAATTCAGTGACACAAATAATTAGAGAAATAAGGCTGTATTATCTGGCTTTGGGCAAGTCACTTAGCCTTACTGTGTCTTTACTTTTCTGCAAGAGTGGATTGGACTAAATCATCTATAACTTACCTGCCAATAGACACCCTTTTGGGGGCCAGAGCTATGTTTGGTTCTTCTCTCCTCCTTTCCTTCTTCCTTTACTCTTGAGCTTCACAGTAGGGAACTCAGAAAATTTACTCTGGTTTTGGACAAATTGGGCTGTGTTTGCTAATGCTTGGCCTGTTTCAACTTTCCAAGAATCAGCAATGCTATGAAATGTTGCACATAAAAGAATGGAGCTCAGACAGGAAACTTCTAGAGAAATGTTAAAGATGTCATGGTTCAAAGAGATTGTCTCAAATGTACCTCATGGGTAAGAAAAAGTAGGAGTTCCCATTTTAAAAGTTATTTTTTTGAGAGAGGGTCTTACTCTATCACCTTGGCTGGAGTACAGTGGCACAATCATGGCTCACTGCGGCCTTGCACTCCTGAGCTCAAGTGATTCTCCCGCCTCAGTCTCCTGAGTAGCTGGGACTACAGGTGTGCACCTCTATGCCTGGCTAATTTTTAAATTTTTTGTAGAGATGAGTTCTCACTATGCTGCCCATGCTGGTCTCAAACTCTTGGGCTCAAGCGATCTTCCTGCTTCAGCCTCCTAAAGTGATGAAATTACAGACATGAGCCATGTGCCTGGCCCCATTTTTAAAATTTTAAATAAAAAAAAATTTTTTTAAATAGAGACAGGGTCTTGCTATGTTGCCCAGACTGGTCTTGATTTCCTGGCCTCAAGCAATACTCCCACCTCGGTCTCCCATAGTGCTGGGGTTATAGGTGTGAGCCACCGTACCCATTTTCTAGATGTACTTCCCAACTAGAACTCACATAATTTGGGGAAGGGAAGTTATCAACGGTCTCTTCTCTTGAAAAAATAAATAAATAAAACCCTCTCCTGATGCTTCATTTCCTCTTCAGCTGCTGCCCTACTCCCTCCTTTCTCTTCACAGTTGGTGTTTTTAAAAGAAAGTTAGAGTTGATTTCTGTGCCCATCTTTTTTTTTTTTTTTTTTAATGGAGTCTTGCTCTGTCCTTCAAGATTGCACCACTGCACTCCAGCCTGGGTGATAAGAGCGAGACTCGTCTCCAAAAAAAAGAGAAAGAGAAAAAATGAAAATCTGAAAGAATCAACCAAAAAAAAAAGCCTTCCTGGAACTAATTAAGTTTTTGTATAACAAATCCCTTTTTCTCCACACCTGTCCATAAGGACCAGCAGTAGCAGGGTGCTTTTAGCTAATACATCTTCATGGTCCTACCTCAGGGGAATATCAACTCTCTAGCCTTGTGTCATCATTTAGTTTGTAAGGATCTTAATCATCTCTCCTGTCCATCAAATATCACAGTGGTCTATTACACTGAAGACAATATACTGATTGGACCTAGTGAGCAAGAATAACACGGTGTAGACTTATTGATAAGATATTTGGATGTCAGAGGGTAGGAAAGAAATCAGACAAAAATTAAATCAGACAAAAATTTAGGGGACTTCTATCTCAGTGAAATTTCTTTTTTTTTTAAAATTTTTTCTTTTTGAGACAAAGTCTGGCTCTTTCACCCAGGCTGGAGTGCAGTGGCGTGATCTCAGATCATAGCAGTCTCAGCCTCCTGGGATTGAGTGATCCTCTCACCTCACCTTTCAAGTAGCTGGAAGCACAGGCATGCGCCACCACGCCCAGCTAATTTTTGTTTATTTTTCATAGAGATGAGGTCTCACTATATTGCCCGGGCTGGTCTCAAATTCTCTTTCCCCAGCCATCCCTGACATTGCCCAATAGGCTCATGAACAAAGCGGTTATGGTGGCAGGGCTGGAGGTTGTGCGTGGGCTCAGCAACGTGGACTTCCACTCACCAAGGCCAGCCTGGCTACGGCCACTGCTGAGTGCCCAATCTGCCAGCAGCAGAGATCAACTCTGAGCCCTCAAGATGGCACTATTCCCTGGGGTGATCAGCCAGCTACGGTACTGGGGGGTCCATAGACCGGTACCAGTCCATGGCTTATTAGGAACTGGGCCACATAGCTGGAGGTGAGTGGGTATTGCCACCTGAGCCTCCACCTCCTGTCATGTCAGCAGCACCATTAGATCCTCAGAGGAGTGTGAACCCTATTGTGAACTGTGCGTGAGAAGAATCTAGGTTGTGTGTTCCTTACAAATCTGATGCCTGGTGATCTGAGATGGAACAGTTTCATCCCCAAACCATCCCCCAACCCCCATCCGTGGAAAACCTGTCTTCCACAAAACAGGTCTCTGGTGCTAAAAACGTTGGGGATTGTTGCTTTACTGCATCTCTTAGTATGACCCTGCTCTATAATTAAGGTCAATGGGAAACTGCAACAGCACGACCCAGGCAGAACTACAGATGGCCCACACTCTTCAGGAATGAAAATTTGAGTCACTCCACCAGGTAAAGAACCACGACCAGCTGAGGTGCTTGCTGAAGGTAAAGGGAATATAGAACAGATATTCTGTAGTATAAGTAGTTATAAATACCAGATGCAACCACTTCACCAGTTCCAGAAACAAGGACTATCATTGTCGATCAGCATCTTTTCCCTTATTTTTTATGAACACACTTGTGCATATATATACACATATTAAGCAAATATCTGTTTTCTCTCTTTTCCTCTTATCGTGAGATATAAGATGTATTGATTTTATATCAGTATTTAGCTATCGTTAATTTTACATCATAGTAATGAAGTTATGGGGTACCAGGAGAAGAGTAAACACCACTCAAGCAGTTTACTTCCTCTTCTGCAGAAGAGATTAGTGCGTTTTTAGTCGTATCATGTTGGGTAGAATTATGACCCTGCCAGTGTCTTTATTTGGAGATTAAGAGTGGTTTAAGAGTTGCATGTAAGTGCCAAGTTGACAACGGTTGGACTTGGGAAGGTTAATTTTGTGGTCAACTTGAGTGAGCTAAGTGATGCCCACATAGCTGATGAAACATTGTTTCTGGGTGTGCCTGTGAGGGTATTTCTCAAATAGATTTGCATTTGAACGGGTAGACTGAGTAAAGAAGATATTCCATCTACGTGTCTATCCTTCCACCAATACCACAGTCTTTTTTTCTTTTTTTTAAAGACAGGGTGTTACTTTGTCACCCAGGCTGGAGTGCAGTGGCACGATCATGGCTCATTGCAGCCTCGACCTCCCCAGGCTCAGGTAATCCTCCCAAATTGGCTTTCCAAGTAGCTGGAATCACAGGCACACACCACAAACCTGGCTAATATTTTTATTATGATTATTTGTAAAGATGATGGTCTCACTGTGTTGCCTAGGCTGGTCTGAAACTCCTGGGGTCAAGCAATCCACCTGTCTTGGCCTCCCAAAATGCTGGGATTACAGGCATGAGCCGTTGCGCCTGGCCCAATATCACAGTCTTGATTACTGGTGCTGTACAGTAAGTCTTGAAGTTGGGTAGAGTGTTTCTCCCACTTCATTCTTCTGTTCACCAGATCTCTGCTGATACCACCCTGGCTGGGGGGGCAGAGATGCCTCATTACTGCTCCGCCTGTGATCTTCACCAGCAGTGATGAGGGGAGGGGAGCTTATTACCAATGGATGGGGGTAAAAGTTCTGATTAGGTTTCTTCTGACACCCCCAACAGGGGCGAACAAGGAAGCCTTGTTACCACAGAGTGGGGCTGAAGTTTAGACCCCCGACTTGGCCTGGAAGTCTCGGCTCCCCACTTGGGCTTTGCTGGCAAGGGGGTAGGGGCAAGGCCATAGTTTTGTTCTGTGGCATTTAACTGGATTCGAGTGATTATTGTCTGAACGTTTTCTTTCTTGGCAGACTGCCCCTTTCTTGGTCCTTTTGCTGGAACAAGCAGGCTTTCTTTGAAACTTTGCTGCTGCACATGTACTGGCTTCTGCCGCACTGAGTCTGGAATATACAGATTGATTATCTGTCCTTTATCTGAAATGCTCAGACCAGAAGTGTTTTAGATTTCAGATTTTTTCAGATTTTGGAATATTTGCATATATATATATATAAAATGAGATGTCTTGGGGATGGGACCCAAGTCTAAACACAAAAGTCATGTATGATCTTTTTTTTGTTTTTGAGACAGAGTCTCACTCTGTCGCCCAGGCTGGAGTGCAGTGGCGCGATCTCGGCTCACTGCAACCTCTGCCTCCTGGGTTCAAGCGATTCTCCTGCCTCAGCCTCCTGTGTAGCTGGGACTACAGGCACCCACCACCATGCTCCGCTAATGTTTTTGTACTTTTAGTAGAGATGGTGTTTCACCATGTTGGCCAGGCTTGTCTCGAATTCCTGACCTCAAGTAATCTGCCCGCCTCGGCCTCCCAAAGTGCTGGGATTACAGGCATGACCCACCGCACCCAGCCTCATGTATGTTCATATATACCTTATGCACATAGCATGAAGGTCATTTTATTTTTCCCTTGAGGACTCTGAATGAAGTGTGTGTTGTGTGCCTGAGTTTTGATTACGACCTGTCACGTGAAGTCAGCGAAATTTTCCACTTGTGTCATATTGGTGCTCAGAGTTTGGGATTTTGGAGCATTTCCAATTTTGAATTTTCAGGTTAGGGATGCTCAACCTGTAGGAAGTAACAAGAAAACCCAGAGAACTCACCTCCGTGTTGTTTCTTGCGTCTTGTGATTCCTAGAGGGTCTATCTTCTGTCCAGCTTTCATAGTCTGCTTATGTTTGCTGCATATATACTGTACAGGGTTTTTATTTTTACTGATTGGAAAGAAAAAGTATTTCTACTCCCTCCCTTTTTCCAGATGCAGAAGCCAAAGTTTTATATATATACACACACACATATATATATATATACACACACACACATATATATATATATATATATATATATATATATTTTTTTTTTTTTTTTGAGATGGAGTTTACCTCTCTTTGCCCAGGCTGGAGTGCAATGGTGCAATCTCGGCTTCCTGCAGCCTCCTCCTCCCGGGTTCAAGCGATTCTCCTGCCTCAGCCTCCTGAGTAGCTTTGATTACAGGCATGCGTAACCAAGCCCGGATAATTGTTTGTATTTTTAGTGGAGATGGGGTTTCACCATGTTGGCCAGGCTGGTCTTGAACTCCCGACCTCAGGTGATCCACCCACCTCAGCCTCCCAAAGTGGTGGAATGACAGGCGTGAGCCACCGCGCCTGGTCATAATATTTTTAAAAATGTGAACCAGGTCATGCCATTTCCCTGCTTAAAATTTCCCAAGGACTTCCCAATGCTATTAGAATAAAATTCAAATTTCTTATTGGCCCAGCGACTTCACATGGCTTGGCCCCTGCCTCCTACATACCGCACACATACTTTTTGTTTGTTTGTTTGTTTGTTTTGAGATGGAGTCTTGCTGTGTCTCTCAGGCTGGAGTGTTGTGGTGCAATCTCGGCTCACTACAGCCTCCACCTCCCGGGTTCAAGCAATTCTCATGCCTCAGCCTCCCAAGTAGCTGGGATTACAGGCGCGCACCACCACACATGGCTACATTTGTATTATTAGTAGAGAGAGGGGTTTTCACCATGTTGGCCAGGCTGGTCTCGAACTCCTGGCCTCAAAGTTATCCTCCCGCCTCAGGCTCCCAAACTGGGATTACAGGCATGAGCCACCGCGCCCAGCCTATACTTCTACTTTCTAAGTAAGCCTCTTCTATTTTTCAGATAAGGTCACTGAGGCCCTGGGGTTAAATAGCTTTCCCAAGGTCACGCATGGTAAATGGCAGAGCTGGGATCCTGACTCCAGCAGTTGGGCGGGAGCCTCTGCTCTTAACCATTAGGATGTACTCTTTCCTCCACATGTTCCTGAGTGGTTTCTGGGCAGCCAGACATTTGAAAACTACTGCCCCACCCACTGACTGGGACACACAAGCAAACACCAGCCTTGGGGAAGAGCAGGATGAGAAGTGGGTGGGTGAAGTGGAGAGGGGAGGGAGGCATGAATTGAGGCCAGGGCTCCTAGTTCGGAGCTCATGTGAAGGGAGAGGTAGAATCTCAACACTGGGAATGCCTTTTGCAGTTTTCAGTTCTTATCTTCCTGCTCTTTGCAAATCTTGAGTTCAGCCTTTGGAACTTCATCCAGGTGAGTCTGGATTCTTGGGCAGATCTGCCCTGGTGGGACGGGTGGGTGCAGCTGAGCTCCGCCTCTGAAGAAACCCAAGCAGCTCCTTTCCTCCAGGGCACAGAGCAGGTGCTCCCTTAGAGGGCTGGGCCTCCACTGCCCCAGGTTCACAATCGCTGCATCGGCTTAGCTGATTTTCCCAAACCGCCTACAGCTCCTCCCTGCTGCTTCCCAGGCTGAAGTTTGATTTCTCACTCTGTGTTCTCTAAACAATGGCTCTAATTTGATCATGCACAGGTATCACCTGAGGAGCTTATTAAAAATGCAAGTCTTGGCCAGGCGTGGTGCTTCATACCTGTAATCCCAGCACTTTGGGAGGCGGAGGTGGCAGGAGTACTTGTAGGCCAGGAGTTGGAGGCCAGCCTGGGCAACATAGTGATACCATGTCTTTATGTTGTAGTATTTTATAAAAATTAAAATTAAAAAAATCAGCCAATCGCTGGGCGCGGTGGCTCACGCCTGTAATCCCAGCACTTTGGGAGGCCGAGACGGGCGGATCACAAGGTCAGGAGGTCGAGACCATCCTGGCTAACACAGTGAAACCCCGTGTCTACTGAAAATACAAAAACTAGCCGGGTGTGGTGGCGGGCAGCTGTAGTCCCAGCTACTCGGGAGGCTGAGGCAGGAGAATGGCATGAGTCCAGGAGGCGGAGGTTGCAGTGAGCCGAGATCGCACCACCGCACTCCAGCCTGGGCGACAGAGCGAGACTCTGTCTCAAATAAAAAGAAAAAAGAAATTAGTCAATCATAGTGATGCACACCCATAGTCCTAGCTACTCAGGAAGCTGAGGTGGAAGGATCACTTGAGCCCAGGAGGTTGAGGCTGCAGTGAGCTGTGTTTGCGCCACCACACTCCATCCTGGACAGCAGAGCAAGACCCTGTCTCTTTAAAAAAATGCAAATCTCAGACAATCTAGGAAACTTGAATCCTGATGGGATATTTTATATTAAGGCAAATTTTAGAATTATTGAATTTTAGGAGTGACTGGTATTTTATGTGTGTTTGTGTGTGTATATGTGTGTATAAAAGAATCCTTATCTTTTAGAGATACATGCAGAAATATTTTGAAAGAAATAATATGATGTATGGGATTTGCTTCCAAATAATCAGAGGTGGGTAGGGGAAGTGGGTGGGGTGTGGATGGTAGACCATTCACGAACTAGTGTGGCCAAGTGATGTGTACATGGGGGTTCCCTGGACTATTTTCTGTACTTTTGCAGGTGTTTCAGTTTTTCCATACTAAAAAGTTAAAAAAAAAAGCACCCCCCTCACTCATTCTGGGGTACCTTCTAAGGCTCAGTCCCTGCGGGGGATCTGTGCATTGCCCTGGAGAAGCAAAGCTCATTCAAATAAACACAGGTGGCTGTTGCAGCCGCCCCACCCCGGGCAAGAAAAACGCACCTAATTGGCTTGTTCTGCCCCTTGCACCCTCTGTCAGATAAACAGGAAAAGACAAGACCCCGCCAAAGGAAAAGGGCACATACCACATTTGCTTGTGTCTCTTTTTACCTGGGCCACAGCGGAAGCTGAATTTTAGCCATTGGGCATTTCATAAGGAGTCTTCTGTTTTCCTTTGAAAGTAGAGTGTTTTGGTTAATACTTGATAGGATGGTGAGTGTGATATTTTTTATTTTCCAAAACTATTTTTATTTTTTCATTTATATACACACATACATATATTTCATTTATATATGTATATGTATATACATACACACATATATATGTATATAGTTATATATGTGTATATATGTATATATACCTATATACATATATGTGTGTGTGTATATACATATATATTATTTTTGAGATGGAGTCTGGCTCTGTCGTCCAGGCTGGAGTGCAGTGGCATGATCTAGGGTCACTGCAACCTCTGCCTCCTGGGTTCAAGCGATTCTCCTGCCTCAGCCTCCTGAGTAGCTGGGATTACAGGCGCCCGCCACCACACTCTGCTCATTTTTTTGTATTTTTACTAGAGACAGGATTTCACCATATTGGCCAGGCTAGTCTCAAACTCCTGACCTCAAATGATCTGCCCACCTCAGCCTCCCAGAGTGCTGGAATTACCGGCATGAGCCACAGCCACCGCTCCTGGCCCCCAAAATTATTTTTTAAAGTTATTTCATTTTCACAAGTTAAAGGGATGTTTTCGTTTACTGGGGTCCTTCTAAGGCCTCCAGGAATCTTGTCCTCAACCTTCAGCTCCCTGAGGGGCAAGTTACTTTCATTAGAAAATAAATGAATGCTTCCTGTTGGAAACTTAAGGTCATGGCAGAGGGCACAGGTGGGGCGGGGGCTGAGCGGCCTGGCCGGTGGGGCAGGTTTGTCCTCACCCACAACAGGCCAGTGTTGATACAACAGAGCTGCCTCCTGGCTCTTTGGGAGCCTGGGAGGAGAAGGAGCCGGGAGGGGCGCTGCGGGGAGGCCACCTGAGGATTCACCGGTGGCTGCTGCTCCACCCAGGACGGCTAGCAAGCCCGGAGGCCGCGGGACTTGGGGCTCCCTGCTCCGTGCATCAGGTCGGGGAAACCACTGTCTGCCCCAGACCCCCACGCAGGACCCGCCTGGAGGAAGCTGGGGTAAGAAGGGTGTTGATGCTATGCTTTTGATCTGCATGAAGTGAATGCCTTGGGTCTCTGGTCTATGTTCACTTGGCTGTAGTTACTAGACAGGGCAGTAGGAAAGCTTTGAATTCATCTTGGTGTCAAAAGGCACAAATGTGGGCCCAGACCATGTGCACTTCCTGAGGGATGATGTTTATCCTCTGGTCCACACATGGGAAAATGCTTCTGGAGCGCCCACTTTGTGGTGCTATTGACCTAGACGGGTGTGGAAGTGGAAACAGGGCATGGATCTACCTTGTAGACTTCACTGGTTTATGTGTGGGGAATCCAGGCGGTTAAAAACAAGCGATTGCAAATGATTGCTCTTCTGGGGGCATGTAGGAGGGGGCTTAGCTCCTTGAGGGAGCTGGGGGTGTCAGGGAAGGCTTGTGGAGGAAGAAGATCCTTACATGGAGACTGGAGGAGTGACAGGGTCATGTGGGGCGTGGGATGGACGGTGGAGAGGAGAAGATTGAGGTTCCAAACCCAGGGGAAGGCCTGGGTGAAGGGCCTGAAGGGGGTGGAAGCTGGGAAGAAATGCAGGGTCCCTGGAGAGGCCAAAGCTGGAGGAGGACACAGAGGAGGCCAGGTCCTGCAGCCTTTGGCTGGCCAGCTCGAGGACTTTAGAGTTGGTCCTGTGTGAAACCAGGACAATGGGTAGGCCCAGTATCCAGCACACAGTAGATACTCCGTACGTGATAAAATTAAATCTACTCTGCAGGTGTGGAAGTTCTTCCAGAAGGTTGACCTGGGGGGAAACAGTGTGGTTTGGCAGCAGCAGGGCCATCGGGAGGATCTTTGGGAATAGCTTCTGTGCCCTCCTCCTCCCCTTGGCTCTCATACGGCCTTCAATTTCACCATTGGAAAGAGGTTCACTTTCTTCTAACCCCCGGGAGGTGTCCTTCCCTGCCACCTGTTCTAAGTGTCACTAAAGGCAGTTCAATGGGCAGCATAACTAGATGGTCTACTAAGGAACAGAGAAATGTTCAGGACTGGCAAACTGCCCCACCCTAGAGTTTGCAATGCATTGATCGCTGCTGGGAGGCCTCTGATGACCAGGGCCCCGTTCCCTGGCTGTGTATGCTCTGTGCGGGCTGGTGATGACGGCTTCAAGATCATCTCCCAGTTTCACGGTTAAACTTCGGACATGCATCTGTTGAGTATGGTGGATGTTTTAATCTATTTCAGTCTAGATGTTTGAGATTCCCCTTTCAGGAGTGTGAGTCTTAGTCTTTTTTTTTTAATCAGCAGTGTCAATACACACTTATGACTGTATGGTGGAACTGTGTCTTGGAGGTCAGTTTTGGCTAACCAAACTCACACCATTCCCCTGCCCCACTTACCCATGGGCATCCTTCTTCCATATACAGGACGTACAGATTTATTTTATTCCTGCTGACTGCACAGGGCTCTGTTATATCACAGTTTAATCATTTCCCTTTTGATGGATATCTAGGTTACAGCCATTTACTATAATTATTACATACAATACTATAAGAACTGTTCTTGTAGGCCGGGCGCGGTGGCTCAAGCCTGTAATCCCAGCACTTTGGGAGGCCGAGGCGGGCGGATCACAAAGTCAGGAGATCGAGACCACAGTGAAACCCCGTCTCTACTAAAAATACAAAAAATTAGCCGGGCGCGGTGGCGGGCGCCTGTAGTCCTAGCTACTCAGGAGGCTGAGGCAGGAGAATGGCGTGAACCCAGGAGGCGGAGCTTGCAGTGAGCCGAGATCGCGCCACTGCACTCCAGCCTGGGCAACAGCGTGAGACTCCGTCTCAAAAAAAAAAAAAAAAAAAAAAAAAAAAGAACTGTTCTTGTTCCTCTGTTTCTCCATACATATCCAGGTCTGTCTGGATAAATAGCAGTGGACATCTTGATTTGTGGGTATGAGGGATATAAGATTTGATAGACATTGATAAATTGCTCTCTGAAAAAGCTACAAAGAATTTACACATTAACATTGGATATACCCAACGGGCATATGGATTACCAAACCTCGTTCTGATGACAAAAACTATTTTTCCTGACTAGGAAAATTGAGGACAAAGTATTCTGGAATCCAGAGTTGGTTGTGATACCCAGGACTGAGTTCCGGAGTGACACTCTAGTGCATGAAAGGGCCTGTTTTCTCATACCATCCACAACTCGAGTCTTTAGTCATATTTTAAAATATTTTGCCAGCTGAGAGCAGTGGCTCATGCCTGTATCCCAGCACTTTGGGAGACCAGAGTGGGAGGATCACTTGAGTCCAGGAGTTCAATACCAGCCTGGGCAACACAGCAAGACTCCATCTCAACAAAAAAATAAAAAAAACCAGCCAGGTGTGGTGGTGCACACCTGTAGTCCCAGCTACATAGGAGGCTGAGGCAGGAGGATCTCTTGAGCCCAGGAGATTGAGGCTGCAGTGAGTCGTGTTTGTGCCACTGCACTCTAGCCTGAATGACAGAGCAAGATTCTGTCTCAAAAATAAAGTATAATATTTTGCCAGTCTGATGGAGGGCATAAAGTGCTATCTTGTTTTTGTTTATATTTTTAGAATCAGGATAGCTGGGCATCCTGGTACACACCTGTAGTCCCAGCTATTCAGGAGGCTGAGATGGGTGGATTACTTGAGCCTAGGAGGTTGAGGCTGCAGTGAGCCAAAATTGGACCACTGCATTCCAGCCCGGAGCAACAGAGTGAGACCTCGTTTCAAAAAAAAAAAAAAGTCTCCTGAAATCAGGAGTGATTCCTAATGCATTTTTTCCCTGTTAGATTTTAATTTAACTTAAAAATTTCATCCTAATGTTTTCACACATTTATTACCTTAAATACTAATCTCTTTTTCTTTTTCTCCTGTAGACCGAAGCTGGGCCAAGATGGCGTCTGTGTTTCGAAGCGAGGAGATGTGTTTGTCACAACTGTTTCTCCAGGTGGAAGCTGCATATTGCTGTGTGGCTGAGCTCGGAGAGCTTGGATTGGTTCAGTTCAAAGATGTAGGTACTACGTTCTTTGGAGATAAGAGGACGGCAGGGGTGGGAGTAGATAACTCTTGCAGAGCACTTCTTTATGGTGAACAATAACCATTTTGTAGGGAGAGGAGCCGTGAGCTGGAATCAACGAAATTCTGTAGTTTCAGTGCTTCTGGCTAGGATTTGTCATGACCAGGCAGGTCATTCAAGAGCATGTTCTCCCTCCCTCCATGCAGTCTCCTCTATAGGAATGTCTTGAAGCTCTAATGCAATCACTACATGTTAGATGTCATTGAATTTTTTTTCTCTTGTGTAGCGTCTTCAAACATTGTATATAGCCAATGGGCATGTAGGTTACCAAACCTTGTTCTGACCATAAAAACTATTTTTCCTGACTAGACAGGCTGAGGACAAAGTATTTTGGATTCCAGAGTTGGTTGTAATACCCGGAATTGAGTTCCGGAGTGATATTCTACAGTTAGACCGTCTTGAGTATGACAATGGGGTATCATTTCCCAGGGGCAGTTTAGACCCTCATCAAACTCTTAGTCTAATTTAGAAAACCAGCCCTCCTTTACTTCTTCACTAAGGTCAGGGTCAGAGCTAAGCTCCTGCGGGGAAGGATCACATCGTGTTCTTCACATCCCTAGTTCTTCACAGAGGACCTCATATGAGGCAGGTCCTCAATAACATTTATTGAGCTGAGCTGACAGTAGAAGTTTTATTGATGACTGTGATATGTTACATGGAGCTGTGCAGTCTTCAAGGTCTGGTCGTTTTTATGGCCGCATTGAGGATTTTGAGGCTCATTTGGATAGCCAAGGCAGAGAAATAAGATAAACTTAGATGAGGGTGGACTTCCTTCCTTCTTTCTTTTCTTTTCCTTTCTTTTTTCTTTACCTTTCTTTTCTTTTTTGAGGCAGATATATTATTTGAAAATACTTTCTCCCATGCTGTGGGTTTTTCCACTTTCTATTAAGAAAATGAAAGGACGCTATTAAGTATCCTTTGATGCACAAAAGCTTTAAATTTTGATTAAGTCAATTTTTTTTTTTTTTTTTTTTTGAGACAGGGTCTCGCTGTGTAACCCAGGCTGGAGTGCTGTGGCACAATCGTGGCTCACTGTAGCCTTGACCTCCCAGGCTCAAGCCATCCTTCTACCTCAGCCCCCTGAGTAGCTGGGACTATAAGTGCACGCCACCATGTTTGGTTAATTTTGTAATTTTTTGTAGAGACAAAGTCTCAAGTGATCCACCAGCCTCGACCTCCCAAAGTGTTGGGATTACAGGCCTGAGCCACTGCACCTGGCCAGGACTTTGTTTCTTTTAGAAACGGGAGGGTAAAAGTTGAAGCATTTGGGGGATTGAGTATAAGAACACCAAGGTATGTTTTGCCTGTAACTGGCTTGTCTTGTGCATGGAAGCATCTATTCCTAAGAGAATTCCAGCAACATTCTCTAGTACTAAAAAGATAAAATAACCAAAAGGGGGCTTGGCACAGTGGCTCACGCCTGTAACCCCAGCACTTTGGGAGGCTGAGGTGGGCAGATCACCTTAGGTCAGAAGCTCAAGACCAGCCTGGCCAACATGGTGAAACCCCATCAATTTTGTACTACAAATACAAAAATTAGTAGTCGGTCATGGTAATGGGTACCTGTAATCCCAGCTACTCGGGAGGCTGAGGCAGAAGAATTACTTGAACCCAGGAGGCGGAGGTTGCAGTGAGCTGAGACTGCACCATTGCCCTCCTTGTCACCTGGGTGACAAGATTGAAACTCAAAAAAAAAAAAAAAAAAAAAAACCCAAAAGGAATCTATTGGCAACTGTTGCTACTAATGTGTGTCTTGTGATTCCTCCCCCAGTTAAATATGAATGTGAACAGCTTTCAAAGGAAATTTGTGAATGAAGTCAGAAGGTGTGAATCACTGGAGAGAATCCTCCGTAAGCCAATTTTTTTTTTTTTGCTTACTGTTCAAATGTGAACTGGCAAGGGGGTCAATAGTTTGCAGGACTTAATTAACGAATGTGTCCCTGTTTGCAATAATTTTTGAGGTGGTCCCAGAGGCCCACCTGGAGGGAATGGGGGAGGTAGGGGTGGGATCCAGGTGCTGTGGCAGCTCCTAGGACGATTCAGGTAGCTGAGCTGAGTGAAAGGCACACGCCTTGCTTGACCTCATTTCTTAGTTACGAGAAAACACAATCACCTTGGGGTTTTGGGTGGGTTTTCATTCTTCAGGTTTTCTGGAAGACGAGATGCAAAATGAGATTGCAGTTCAGCTGCCTGAGAAAAGCCCACTGACCCCGCTCCCACGGGAAATGATTACCCTGGAGGTAGGTTCTCCATTTTGCTGGCCTCCCCAGGTAAGGACAGTAATGCAGCCTGTCTCCTTGAAGGCCCTGAGAGCCACTTGCAGGTCCCGTACCTGGTTGCTGAAGGCAGGGAGACAGGCTTGCATGGTCGTCCCCTTCTCCAGGTTACAGCCCCAGGAAAATCCCGGTGTGCAGTTTTTAGAGCCACACCTGCTGATCTGGAGACAGCTGTTTTCCTTTCTCAGCGTAGCCCTAGGGAAGCTCAGCCTACTTGGAGGAGTTGATTGCTCCTTTGATTCTTACAGGCAGCCAGTCTTGTCTGCGGGGTGCCACTGAATGGGCTGAGTGTGGATATAAGGGGATGTTTTCTAATTCTCTGTCTGGTGGGAAGCAGATGAGTTGGATCCACTCTAGATGGAGGCTGCTTCTCTGATTGGCTTCTGTAGGTAAACTGGCAGAAGACTGCAGTTTTCAAGCACATTTCAGCTGATGGGACTCTCCCTCTTTCCTTCTCTATTTCCTTCCCCTTCTGTCTTTTATAAAAAACACTGAATACTGGCTGGGTGCAGTAGCTCACCCCTGTAATACCACCACTTTGGGAGGCCGAGGCAGGCGGATCACGAGGTCAGGAGTTTGAGACCAGCCTGGCCAACATGGTGAAACCCTGTCTCTACTAAATATACAAAAATTAGCCGGGGGTGGTGGTACATGCCTGTAATCCCAGCTACTTGGGAGGTTGAGGCACGAGAATTGCTTGAATCCGGGATGCAGAGGTGGCAGTGAGCTGAGACTGTGCCACTGCACTCCAGCCTGGGCGGCAGAGCGAGACTCTATCTCAAAAACAAACAAACAAAAAACAAAAAAAACCCCACTGAGTATCTGCCACGTGCAAGGTACCTTTAAGAGAAATAAACATGACGCTGCCCTCCAAAGGCTTATAGAGCAGATGGTGGGGACAGGGATGAGGGGCAGGGCTGGGAGAGGAAGTAAGGAGGTAGGCAGAGCCAGACCATGGAGGACCCTGGGGAACTTAATTGAAAAAGCAGGTATTTCATCTTTGGTGGTGGAACGGCTCATCCGGGGCGTGGGCAGGTAGGCAAAGCTTCACCGAGCTGAGCCTTTTCTCTGGCTGGTTTTTATTTTTGTTTTTTAAGATAACTTCAAATTCTTGAAAATTTGAAAGCCATCAGTGGTATAAATCTTGACACTCACATATTAGATTGTCAAATATTCTAGAAAATATTTTGGACCTTATCATGTTTTTTTGAGATGGAGTCTTGCTCTGTTGCCTAGGCTGGAGTGCAGTGGTGTGATCTCGGCTCACTGCAACCTCTGCCTCCTGGGCTCAAGCGATTCTCCTGCCTTAGCCTCCCAAGTAGCTGGGATTACAGGCATGCGCCACCATACCCAGCTAATTTTTGTATTTTTAGTAGAGAGGGGGTTTCACCATGTTGTCCAGGCTGGTTTTGAACTCCTGACCTCAGGTGATCCACCCGCCTCGGCCTCCCAAAGTGCTGGGATTACAGGCGTGAGCCACCTCACCTGGCCTGTTTATTGATTTTTTTACTGTATTACAAATTAAAATGGAAAAGTATGTAAAATATTTATGTGTTAATTCACTTGAAAATAACAATAATGTCTCATTACATGCTAACATTTTTAAACTGAAAAATGAAATGTGTTTTTTTAAAAAAAAAAACACTTTCATGAGAAGGGTGGCTTTGTTTGTG
Organism: Macaca nemestrina; assembly: GCF_043159975.1. Classification (NCBI taxonomy): domain Eukaryota; kingdom Metazoa; phylum Chordata; class Mammalia; order Primates; family Cercopithecidae; genus Macaca; species Macaca nemestrina. The sequence continues at coordinate 20,249,959 of NC_092128.1, forward strand.
AATTTTTGAAGTGCTTGGCTAATAGAAGACAGCTGGTTTCTCACACCTGCTTCTACTTTAAATCTGTTGGTGATGTGCTGTTTTTATTGAAGTAGAGAAAGATAATCCAGCCTTACACAGATAAGTAGTGGGAAAAAGGAGGAATATTTTAATAGCCTTTTCAAATAATTGTGGATATTCTTTTTTGATATTACACTGAAACGTGACAAGCATAGAGCCTGTCTTGATTTTGTTAAACAGGTAACATGTGCTGCTTTTGTTTTCAAACTGAGTTGGCTGTAGTACCTTAAAAAAGTAATTCATCCAACTGGGTTTAGTTTTGGCTGACTTCAACCATGCCAAGGCACACACATTTTCAAGTTTCACCATCTTAAGTTTAAAAGATTCAATTTTGACTGATATTAATAAGCTTTTCTGGGTGGGGAGAGCTTACATTTGAGTGGATAGCCCTTTTTATTTTGTTGTGAAATTTATTGTTTTGGGCTATATTGTTTATCTTTTATCTCTTTGGTAAGGGTGTCTCTTAGATGGATTTAAAAAATATATAGTGGCTCACACCTGTAATCCCAGCACTTTGGGAAGCCAAGGCGGGTGTATTGCTTGAGGTCAGGAGTTCGAGACCAGCCTGACTAACATCGTGAAACCCCATCTCTATTGAAAATACAAAAATATTAGCCAGGTGTGGTGGTGCATGCCTGTAATCCCAGCTACTCCAGAGGCTGAGGCAGGAGAATTGTTTGAACCCAGGAGGGGGAGGTTGCAGGGAACCGAGATCACACTTTTGTACTCCAGCCTGGGCAACAGAGCGAGACTGTGTCTCAAAAAAAAAAAAAAAAAAAGCATGATATTTTAAGGTGTTAAAGCTCTACATTCATAAATTTGTGGGAATAGATAAGGGGCAATCAGATGTGTGCACAAGTCTTTCCTTAGTGTTTTTCTTCTGAATGTTATTTGCTGTAAAAAGGAAATTAAAACAGCACCAGGGCTGGGCGATGCCTGTAATCCCAACACTTTGGGAGGCCAAGGCAGGAGAATTGCTTGAGCTCAGCAGTTTGAGACCAGTCTGCCCAACATAATGAGACTCTGTCTCCACAAGAAAATGAAAAAAATCAGCTGGGTGTGGTGGTGTGCACCCGTGGTCCCAGCTACGTGGGAGGCTGAGGCAAGAGAATGGCTACCAGAAGGTCGAGGCTGCAGTAAGCTGTGTTCACACCACTGTACCCTAGCCTGGGCAACAGAGTGAGACCCTCTCTCAAAAAAAACAAAAACAAAACCCACCAGCATAAAAGTAGGAGAGTAATATATTTTACCATTCATTGCTCACTGGGATTGATTTGTTGATTGATTGATTTGACTAATCCTGCAGTTAGCTGTGTTGCCCCAACATTCCTAGAGAGTCGAGTCCTTTGACAAGAGTACACCAATGGCTCTGGGCCCCTGCCTTGTCCAGTTTCTAAAGAGGCTTTTATAACAGTCCTAGAGGAAATACTAATTCGGGGGGGGAAGAAAAAAACCAGCATCCCAGCAGAAATTGCCCTGACTTTTCCTTGTTTTCAGGCTTTATTCTCATGCAGCTATACTTTTATATAATTATATATCCATTGTGTATGGTAATGGCAGCATTATTTTTATGGCATCATTAAGTGGATAGAGGAAATGATTGGGAAATGAAGATTTACTTTTCCCCCCAACTTTGTGTCATTATATTCAGTATTCAAAATTCAAGGTAATGGCTGTCTCCGAGAGGGGTGGGAATGGAGTGAAACTGAAGCTGGATGATGGGTGGATGAGATTCTCTCTGCTTCTCTGTGTTTGAAATTTTCCATAGTAATTCAATTTTATCTGATACTAAGCATTTCAGGGAGAGCTAACATTTACAGGATTATCATTTATTGTTTTAAAAAAATCTGTTTGTGCCAGGCGCAGTGACTCATGGCTGTAATCCCAGCACTTTGGGAGGCTGAGGTGGGTGGATCACTTGAGGTCAGGAGATTGAGACTAGCCTGGCCAATATGGTGAAACCCCTGTCTCTACTAAAAATACAAAAAAATTAGCCGGGCCTGGTGGCGCGCGCCTGTAATCCCAGCTACTTGGGAGGCTGAGGAAAGAGAATCGCTTGAACCCAAGAGGTGGAGGTTGCAGTGAGCCAAGATTGTGCCACTGCACTCCAGCCTGGGTGACAGAGTGAGACTTTGTCTTAAAAACAAAACCAAAAAACAAAAGCAACTCTGTTAACAGTGTCTTTTAGATGGATTGAAAACTAGCATGATAATCTCTTCTTTAATAGGTGACCTTAATCCATTTCCATTTATTGTGATTTCTGATTCACTGGCTTTTTTGATTATTATTTGTTTTGTTTTTTACTTCGCTTCCCTTTCCTGTCTTTCTGTAATACCTGCCAACCCTTCCCCACTACCCCTTCATGTGCAAGCTGTAGATGACAGTTATATTTAACACTTCAAGACACATATTCACTAAATTTTTCTCATAATATTTGCTACTGGTTCAATTATCACCCCTTTGTGGATATACGTCCTTCTAGAGTTTCACTCCTGTGTGTTTCAGTGTGAATTTGTTATTGCTTTTGTTAAACATTAAATTGAATTAGTAGGTTTTTTTTTGTTTGTTTGTTTGTTTGTTTGTTTGTTTTGAGACAGAGTCTCGCTCTGTTGCCCAGGCTGGAATGCAGTGGCGCCATCTTGGCTCACTGCAAGCTCCGCCTCTCGGGTTCACGCCATTCTCCTGCCTCAGCCTCCCAAGTAGCTGGGACTACAGGCGCCCGCCACCACGCCTGGCTAATTTTTTGTGTTTTTAGTAGAGATGGGGTTTCACTGTGTTAGTCAGGATGATCTCGATCTCCTGACCTCGTAATCTGCCCGCCTCAGCCTCCCAAAGTGTTGGGATTACAGGCGTGAGCCACCGCGCCTGGCTAAATTAGTAGAATTTTTATAAAACATGTAAGGTATAAAAAGTAAGGATCAGCACACACCATGTGTCTGTTGTCCTGTGTAAGATAACGGTACCCATAGGGACATTCATAAAAACCTGTGTGCCCCTCCTCACCCATCCTCCATCTCCTTTCCCCTCTTCCCTTCCAGATCATCATTATCCTCACTTTTGTATTTTTCTTTATTTCTTCATAGTTTTATTACGTATTTATTTTTCTAAATAACATATGATATAGCTTTACATGTTAAAAATTTTTATCTAAATGGAACTATATTGTTTATTCTGCAACTTGCTATTTCATCATTTCATATATATATTACATACATATACATATATACATACGTGTGTGTGTGTGTGTATATATATATATTTTTTTCTTTTTTTTTTTCTTTGAGACAGAGTCTAAAAAAAAGCTTCGTCACCCAGGTAGGAGTACAGTGCTACGATCTCTGCTTGCTATAACCTCCGCCTCCCGGGTTCACGCCATTCTTCTGCCTCAGCCTCCCGAGTAGCTGGGACTACAGGCATGTGCCACCATGCCCGGCTAATTTCTGTATTTTTAGTAGAAACAGGGTTCACCATGTTGGTCAGGCTGGTCTTGAACTTCTGACCTCAAGCAATTCACTTGCCTCAGCCTCCCAAAGCACTGGGATTACAGGCTGAGCCAACGTGCCTGACCCATCATTTTCTATTTAAAGACTCCACATTGTTTCATGTTTCTGAAGTTATTTTTATTGTTATTTATTTTTTTGAAATGGAGTCTTGCTCTGTCACCCAGGCCAGAGTGCAGTGGCATGATCTCGGCTCACCACAGCTTCTGCCTCCTGGGTTCAAGCAACTCTCCTGCCTCGGCCTCCTGAGTAGCTAGGATTACAGGCACGCGCCACCATCCCTGGCTAATTTTTCTATTTTTAGTAGAGATGGGGTTTCTCTCTCTCTTTTTTTTTTTTGGTGAGACCAAGTCTCGCTGTGTCACCCAGGCTGGAGTGCAGTGGCGTAATCTCGGCTCACTGCAACCTCCGCCTCCCGGGTTCACGCCATTCTCCTGCCTCAGCCTCCCGAGTAGCTGGGACCACAGGCGCCCGCCACCATGCCCGGCAAATTTTTTGTATTTTTAGTAGAGATGGGGTTTCACCATGTTAGCCAGGATGGTCTCGATCTCTTGACCTTGTGATCCGCCCACCTCGGGCTCCCAAAGTGCTGGGATTACAGACGTGAGCCACCGCACCTGGCAGAGATGGAGTTTCACCACGTTAACCAGGCTGGTCTTGAATGCTTGACCTCAAGTGATCTGCACATCTTGGCCTCCCAAAGTGCTGGGATTACAGGCGTGAGCCACTGCACCCAGCCTGGTCTAGTGTTTCAAATGAGAGGCAAGATTTGCTAAAATGTCTTGACTTCTCCATGAAGTGGCCATCCACTCCTCCAAGTACTTCCTAATCCTTTCATTTGGTGATGGAACTTTTAAGAGAGTGTGCACGTGTGTGTGTGTGTGTGTGTGTGTGTGTGTGTGTGTATTAGGGTCTACAATCATGTGCTGATTCCTTTGATTTTTTTTTAGTCATGTGTTGTGGGTAATGTATTTCAGGAGTGTCATAGCACTTTCTGTCGGCTTACCTTCTTTTTCCTTCCTGCATAGACTGTTCTAGAAAAACTGGAAGGAGAGTTACAGGAAGCCAACCAGAACCAGCAGGCCTTGAAAAAAAGCTTCCTAGAACTGACGGAACTGAAATATCTCCTGAAGAAAACCCAGGACTTCTTTGAGGTGGTCACGTGGGGATGATTTACTAAAGGGCCCATTCCTCAGAACCTCAAATTTCCATTTTGGAAACTGGCTGGCCTGGGATCTGAGTAAATCACTCTGTTTCTGTTCCATGGCTGGGCTATTGGTGAGGGCGGGGGAGTATTTTGGGTGGAATAATTGTAGTGCTGGTTGAATTGAAGGGAAAAATATTATGGTGCTAAGTAAAATGTATGTGCTGAAAATGGCTCAGGCAGAAAGAGAAGTCAGAACCAAGCACAGCAGTTGGTTTGAGAAGTTTTAGGGTTTTGGTAGGAAGAGACCAGGGAAGCTTTTTAATCTGGCCCGGAGCACTCTGCTTTCTGACTTCTGTTAACTTTTTGTGGAAAATTAAAGCTTCACTAAAACCAGAGAAAATCTTGAGGTGTGGGTGCCTTTTGAGTTTCCCTAAATATATTTAAATGAAAATCATAGTGCTTTGACTTTCAGACGGAAACCAATTTAGCTGATGATTTCTTTACTGAAGACACTTCTGGCCTCCTGGAGTTGAAAGCGGTGCCTGCACATATGACCGGAAAGTTGGGGTTAGTGTAACTCTTCTGTGTAGGTGGGTTCCTGGTCCTGGCGTGTGATTTCTGAGTGAGTGAATGAACAGGTGAACAAATAGCCACTGGGATGGTGACTGTTTCCCATGGATACAAAGCCTCTGCCGGGGAATAGACCCATGTGTAACTTACTAGGTTGGTGGAGTTGGAAGTGGTGTCAGCTTCTTGTTAGTGGCGACACTCACCTCCTTGAGCCTGAAGACTGCAATGTTTATATTGCTCCCCCATGGGAAGCTGTGGGGATCATTGTTCAGATGGGTTATCACAGCTCTTCCCTGGCGTTGGAACAAGGCTATGGGGACATGTGTTTTTCCTTTCTCTTTAGAGTACTATTTTGGGGGCTGGGCGTGCTGGTTCACACCTGTAATCCCAGCACTATGGGAGGCTGAGGTGGGTGGATCACTTGAGGTCAGGAGTTTGAAATCAGCCTGGCCAACATAGTGAAACCCCCCATCTCTACTAAAAATACAAAATTAGCTGGGCATGCTTGCACACGCCTGTAATACCAGTTACTGAGGAAGTTGAGGCAGGAGAATTGCTTGAACCCTGGAGGCAGAGGTTGCAGTGAGCCAAGATCGTGCCACTGCACTCCAGCCTCAGCAACAGAGCAAGACTCCAGCTCAAAAAAATAAAATATTACTTTGATAATAAAATGCATTTGGAGTTTGAATTTTTTTTTTTTTTTAATTTTTATTTTTTGAGATGGAGTCTCGCTCTGTTGCCCAGGCTGGAGTGCAGTGATGCGATCTCGGCTCACTGCAAGCTCTGCCTCCCAGGTTCACACCATTCTCCTGTCTCAGCCTCCTGAGTAGCTGGGACTACAAGCGCATGCCACCACACCTGGCTAATTTTTTTGTGTTTTTAGTAGAGACGGGGTTTCACCGTATTAGGCAGCATGGTCTCGATTTCCTGACCTTGTGATCCGCCCGCCTTGGCCTCCCAAAGTGCTGGGATTACAGGTGTGAGCCGCCGCGCCCGGCCTGAATTTTTATTTGTATTTTTTTTGACATGGGGTCTCGGTCTGTTGCCCAGACTGGAGTGCAAAGGTGCAATCATAGCTCACTGCAGCCTTGACCTCCCAGCCTCAAGTAATCTTCCTACCTCTGCCTTGCGAGTAGCTGGACCACAGGCATGTGCCATGATGCCAGGCTAACTTTAAAAAAATTTTTTAATAAAGACGAGACCTCGCTGTGTTGCCCGGGATACATTTTTAAATGTAATTAGAAATGGGGGCCAGATGTGGTGGCTCATGCCTGTAATCCCAACACTTTGGGAAGCTGAGGCAGGAGGATCACTTGAGGCCAGGAGTTTGAGACCAGCCTGGGCACTGTCTACAAAAAAGTTTTTTAATTAAAAAAAAAAAAAGAAATGGGATAGTTATGCAATCAAGTTATTTCCAAGAAGCAGTAATATGATGTGTTATAGCCATGAAAATAATGTGGCGATTCAAAGTGGTAGGATTTTGTTCAGTGCCTAAGTGAAATTGATGAATTTTAAAGCATTTCTGAAAGTTGTGAGTTTGGGATTTATGATTTTTTTATTCAATATGTATTTGAGGGCCTGATATTTGAGGCACCAGGCATTGAATTTGAAATGAAAATAAAAATATTTATTGGAAATATTTGATCAGAAGGTAGTACAGGATCAATGTACATTTAAAGTAATAAGCCAGTGAAAGTCACCGGTTAACATGAAAAGTTTAGGTCAGCAGTTATCTACATCCTTGGATAATGGAAAAAACAGATAAAAATAGACGTCAATATATGTTTCCCTCTTAGTATTAAAATATTTTTGGAAAAACACATAGAGACCACTGTTGAATATTTGCTACCATTAGCTACAATGCTATGATGAATGGTCTATCATATTCTTTTCTTTTTTTTTTTTTTTTTTGAGACTGAGTTTCACTCTTTTGCCCAGGCTGGAGTGCAATGGCATGATCTTGGCTCACTGCAGCCTCCGCCTCCCAGGTTCAAGTGATTTTCCTGTCTCAGCCTCCTGAGTAGCGGGGATCATAGGTGCGCGCCACCATGTGTGGCTAATTTTGTATTTTCAGGGGAGATGAGGTTTCACCATGTTGGCCAGGCTGTTCTCAAACTCCTGGCCTCAGGTGATCTGCCCACCTTGGCCTCCCAAAGTGCTGGGATTACAGGTATGAGCCTCTGCGCCCGGCCGGTCTATCATATTCTTAATTGCAGTTAGTGACGATATAGTATTGGAATGATTAAGAAAACTTCAAGATATCAAAAAACCAGGAGGTCAGAGGGACTAAGGGAAAGTTGGGGCTGGATGCGGGCTGGCCTTGGGACCCCTGTCGGTAGAGCTGTGTCTGGGTTCCTTCTGCTTATAGAGTGAATGGCCCTTCCTTTCATGGTGTGTCTTCATATCCTGCAGGGCCTTCTCTCTGCACCCCAATCCCTATGCCTCAGGAACGTCTTCCCTTCTGGCTGCCTAGGTTCATAGCTGGTGTGATCAACAGGGAGAGGATGGCTTCCTTTGAGCGGTTGCTGTGGCGAATTTGCCGAGGAAATGTGTACTTGAAGTTCAGTGAGATGGACGCCCCTCTGGAGGATCCTGTCACGGTGGGAACCTCAGGCTGCGATAACTTTCTCTGAGACTTCCCATAGCCCTCACCAGAAGCGCTTCATTCTCCCAAAACATGGGGGGTCTTTAGTTTGATGAGACTAATATCTGTTTCCTTTCTTTCTCCTTTTTTTCCTTCCCTTTTACTTTGTTCCTTTTTAAAAAATATATATTTGAAAGGTCAATTCAAGGGCTGATTCTTATCAATACCTCATAATTGGTTCATTCTTCCCAGAGACATAGCTATACTTTTCTCTAGAACTTAGTTATGCGAGTACTATCCTAGGCGGCAGCTGTGTCTTAAAGAACTGAGAACTGATTGAAGTCAGCTTCTCAAGCTTCAGTGTGCACGTGAGCATAGAGGTCACCTGGGGATCCTGTTAAAATGCAAATTCCAGACCAGGCATGGTGGCTCATGCCTGTAATCCCAGCGCTTTGGGAGGCCAAGGTGGGAGGATCGTTTGAGGTCAGTGGGTCGAGACCAGCCTGGGCAACATAGCAAGACAACAACTCTACAAAAAATAAAAAAAGTTACCCAGATGTGGTGGCACACGCCGGTAGTCCCAGCTACTTAGTAAGCTGAGGTGGGAGGACAGCTTGAACCCAGGAGGTCAAGGCTGCAGTGAGCTATGATCACGCCACTGCACTCCAGCCTGGGAAACAGAGTGAGACCCTGTCTCAAAAAAAAAAAGGCTGGACACGGTCGCTCATGCCTGTAATCCCAGCATTTTGGGATGCCAAGGTGGGCAGATCACCTGAGGTCAGGAGTTTAAGACCATCCTGGCCAACATGGTGAAACCCCATCTCTACTAAAAATATTAAAATTAGCCAGGCGCGGTGGTGCACACCTGTAGTCCCAGCTACTTGCGAGGCTGAGGCAGGAGAATCGCTGGTACCCCAGAGGTGGAGGTTGCAGTGAGCTAAGATTGCACCACTGTATTCCAGCCTGGGTGACAGAGCAAGACTCCCTCAAAAAAAAAAAAAAAAGATTCTGAGTCAGTGGGTCTGTGTGGAGCTTGAGACTCTGCAGTTCTTACAACTCCCACAGAATGCTGATTATATATTTGCCAATAGATCCCACACTTCAAACAACAAGGCTTTGAGGGGGCTCAGCCCTGAGTGCCATACAGTTGTTGCTGTGAATTCAGTCGGATATTGCTGTCTCACCTTCCAGTTCGTATTTAATCCACTTACTCTTTAATTCCAAGAAGCTAGGCTTATTTCTGAGCGTCTATCATCTTTTTCAGATTAGAAGCTAAAAAAATTAATTGTAATAAAAAAATTCATTTTGATGAAAAACAACTTTAAAATAAATGAAATTTAAAATAAGAAAGATTATGAAAAAAAATGAGAAACCCCGTCATCACTCTAATGTCTTCATTTGTATTTTGCCTCTTGTACTATTTTCTCTGTAGCCATAGACAGGTATAATTTTATATGATTATTGTATACACGGAAATAATTTTTTTCTCCTCTTTGTTTTGCCTAATGTGAGATCCCTCCCCATATGACTGTGCATCCCTTATAAAGATTTTTTTTTTTAATTTGACATTGAATCATCACTTTTTATAATCCTGTTTTGACATATAACAGTCATGGTGGGAGAGAAAGTAAAAGCATCTGGAAAAAGATGAGCGTGGACACCAAAGGTCACCAAAGGGAAGTCATGAGATTAGAGCAGATTCCTGATTCTGGTGGATCAGGAGAAAAGAAAACTTAAGAGACTCAGAAAAGGACCAGGGTAGACTCCACGGGTAGAGAAACCTTTTGGAAATAAAGTAACGCAGCAGCTCTGAAAATCCTAAAACACCGCCACCTGCTCCTGTAAGGAAATGCCAAAGACAGGATTCATTTTGATAGTGGTTTAAGGGATGCCTCATGTGTCCACTCAGTTGATGTGACATTACCTATCTGTTTTGGACACTTTATTTCTAATTTTTCTCCAGAATGTAGACACCATGATGAGCATCTTTATGCATGTGGATTTTTATTTGCTTTTGAATTACTTCCATAATAAACAAGTTCAAGGAAAATAGGATTGCTGGCTTAAAGGGTGTGGGGATTTTAATGACACCTGATGGGGCCTGACAAATGGCCTTTCAGTGACTTTTCTGATTCCAGTGCCTTGAATAGTGTGTGATGAGTCTGTTGGATTTGTCATAACTTTTCCAACAATAGGTTTTGTTTTTGTTTTGGGGGGTTTCTTTGAGACAGGGTCTCACTCTGTCATCCAGGCTGGAGTACAGTAGTATGATCATGACTCACTGCAGCCTCAACTTCCTAGGCTCAAACAACCCTCCCACCTCAGCCTCCCTGGTAGCTGGGACCGCAGGTGAGCACCACCATGCTCAGCTAATTCTTGTATTTTTTGTAGAGATGGGGTTTTACCATGTTGCCCAGGCTGGTCTTGAACCCCTGGGCTCAGGCAATCCACCCACCTTAGCCTCCCAAAGTGCTGGGATTACAGGTGTGAGCTATTGCACCCGGCCTGGGTTTTGTAATTTTACCTTTACCCTCTCAAACTAAATGAGAATGAAAGAATGCATTGTTTCGGCTCGTATTTCTTTGCTTGCAGTAAGAGTTAAACATTTGCATGTCTGCTTGTGGAAAACATCTTCCTTTCTTGTGAATTGTCCAACTTGGACTTGACAAGTGTGATCTAAGCAGCAATCTTATGGCACACAAGCAACTGTGTGAGTCAAAAAATCTGAGCAACTGTATGTATGAGTCAAAAACTGGGCATGGCTTTTCCTTTGTTAAATATCAAACACCTACTCATCCCCAAAATGTCAGTGTTGTGTGTTAATTAACTCTGGTGAGCCCGTTTATCAGCCAGCTATATTCGTTTTAGGCCTTGCAATATTCTCTTCTGAATGTTTTCTTGTTTATTATCACATCTCTTAAGTGTGGGGCTTAGAGCTGAATATAAGGTCTGGCTGTGGTCCAACCAGCGTCGGGAACAGGGAGCTTGTCACCTTAAGGCTGCATCAGCCTCTGTGAGGTCTTGGATGGCCTTGCTCTCAACTGTGGGCTATGAACTTAGAGGAACTGGGAAAGTTACGGTTTCCCAGTTTTAAATTTATGAATTGTGTAAGCCTAAAAGCAAGACTTTACGTTTCTCTCTGTTATGTTTTAACCAGAAAGAAACCCCCCCCCATTTTTTTTTTAACTTATTCTGATTTTCCAGAAAGAAGAAATTCAGAAGAACATATTCATCATATTTTACCAAGGAGAGCAGCTCAGGCAGAAAATCAAGAAGATCTGCGATGGGTAAGAGGGAGTGAAGGGCTGTTTCTTCAGTGATTTGGACCAGGATTGGGTAAAGAGATCTGCAGTGCCAAATGCACGCGACTGTGGCTTCTAGAGGTCAGTAAGGCTGTAGAATAACTTTCTCACATGAAAGTCAGCCCCAACTGATTTTTAATAGTTGTGAGAATATGAATAGGAGAACTTGAATACGCAAAATGTGAGGGGTACTAAAAGCGGACACGTTCCCCATTTCAGTCTATTCCATCTGAGACTTTTCATTAACTGCTGAAGAGTGAACCAACTGCATGGCTAACTTGTTTGGGATTTTACAGAATCGTGTTACGTGTAGCTCCATAGAAGCAGAAATGACTCAGGGCAGAGGATATTAATACATTAAAGAGGATATTCATACATTACCAGATTCTAAAAGCAAGAGGCAAGTCCAGCCTGCAGTCTTATTTACCTAACAACTCACGGGTTTTATGGTTTGAATGAAGCTCATTCGTATAACAGAACTGCAGCCTCAATTCACAGCACGAGTGACGTACTGGGAACCCTGATGACTGGGACTCCTTTTCCAGTGGCCAAAGACGCAGTTATTCTAGGATAGGCTGGCCATCTAAAGTCAGCAAACGATGTCTTAGCAGAAGAGGGGGTGCAGAATGCTTTGCAGCAAGAACCCACCTGTGTCCCTTGGAATATATTAAACAGGTTTCGAGCCACTGTCTACCCTTGTCCAGAGCCTGCGGTGGAGCGCAGAGAGATGTTGGAGAGCGTCAACGTGAGGCTGGAAGATTTAATCACCGTGAGTGAGGGGTTCGGGCGCATGGTCTGATGGAGGGCTGCCTCTGCTGTTTTCATACAAGCCCTGCCCTCCAGGGCCCTCACTGGGAGGCTGGCTGGAATGCTGGCTATGCCTTTCTGGTTGTGGCTGTGGAAGATTTCACAACTGGGAAACTGTTCGATAAGCTAGCGGGAACGATGCTCTGTCTTAAGAATGCTTTGCCCAGGCTCAGATTTGACCACAGCCCTAGTCAGCCTTCAGGTGGCCACCCCGATCTGATAAAAGGCACCCTTTATTGCCAGCCTCGGCCTAGACGGAATCTATGATATAACCACCCAGCCAATTAAGTTGAACAACCAGTTTGACCGATTATTTTCCCACTGAATTGCCCAGTTGTTTAAGCTGACGGGTTAATTCTGTAAAAACAGTGAGTCTAGTTTCACCATGTGAACATTCATTCATCCCAAACTCATTGTCTTTGTGAAGTCTGTCACCATCCAGGGTGACACTCAACACGCTTATGATCAGAACGCTTTCTTCAATCACAGCAGCTTTGAAAGTCATCACTGAAAACGGCTTGGCCTCCCTCAGCTGGCAGACTCCCATCAGTGCGAGAGTTCAACAGAACTTTTGGTTGTGACGGAAGGGTCATGTGGCCTGCGCCGTCTAACGCTGCAGTCACCAGCCACATGTGGCTATTGAGCCCTTGAAACATGGCTAGTGACACTAAGTCATTTAGTTTTTATTTTTAATTTTAATTGAATTTAAATTTTAGGGCTGGGTGCGGTGGCTCATGCCTGTAATCCCAGCACTTTGGGAAGCTGAGGTGAGTGGATCACTTGAGATCAGGAGTTCAAGACCAGCCTGACCAAACTGGTGAAACCCCATCTCTATTAAAAATACAAAAATTAGTCAGGCATTACCTGTAGTCTAGTCCCAGTTACTCGGGAGGCTGAGGCAGGAGAATTGTTTAAACCTGAGAGATAAAGGTTTCAGTGAGGCAAGATCACGCCACTGCACTCCAGCCTGGGCAACAAAGCGAGACTCCACCTCAAAATAAAATAAAAGGAAATAAAATAAATAAAATTTAGTAGCTGCACGTGGCTATGGTAGAAGTCAACTCAGTTTTAGACTCTGGACAAGTATGTTAAGAAATTAGATATGTGCGTCTTTCAAAACCCTTAGGCTAGCAGACAACTTTAATTTTCCAGAAAATCTGTGTTTAATTTATTTTTTTTTGAGACAGAGTTTTGCTCTTGTTGCCCAGCTGGAGTGCAGTGGTGCAATCTCGGCAACCTCCGCCTCCCGGGTTCAAGCAACTCACCTGCCTCAGCCTCCCGAGTAGCTGGGACTACAGGCATGTGCCACCATGCCCAGGCTGATTTTGTATTTTCAGTAGAGATGGGGTTTCTCCATGTTGGTCAGGCTGGTCTCAAACTCCCGACCTTAGGTGATCCACCCGCCTCGGCCTCCCAAAGTGCTGGGATTACAGGCATGAGCCACTGCGCCCAGCCTGTGTTTAATTTTTTAATCCTCTCCATTCCTTCTTTGTCACTTGTCAAGAACGCTGTTTCCCCTGAAGCCGTTGAAGTCCTTTCCTCCCACTACGCCATGCTTGATTTTATGAAAACGTCATGAGGAGAATGGAAAAGAAATTCTGCTAACTGTGTGCTTACATTTAGTATGATGGGGGCTTCAGGTGATCCCAGCTGAGCACCTCCTACAGGGGCAGCTTTCTCCTTTGGTTCAGTCCCTGCCAAAGATGAATCTTAGGCATTATCTGATCCCGAGGCATTTAATTCGGGCTGCGCTCTTTGAGGTTTCTGAAAGTCTCATCTGTGCTGAGGTGCTTTTGTCTCCTGGAAATCCTCAGGCCAGGTAGCATTATATTGCTAAGTGACAGGTAGTATTGGCTTGTGAGACACTTCAGTGGGCCTCATGGCTCTCATTAATCTTAGAGCCACCATGTGTCTCTTACAGTGTGTCTCTTACAGAGGCCATGTGTACCGAAAAAGATTACCTTGTTTGTTGCATCATCAAAACATAAAAATGATTTCCATTAAATAAATTCTGTGTGGGCCCAGTTGTCCATTCATTCCTTCATTTGTTCACTTGTCATGTATTGGAGGGATTATGTATGTAAAGCGTTGTGGTAGATATAGGAGTCTCTTAGGGTTGCTCGAACAAATTACTGCAAACTGGGTGGCTTAAGACAATAGGGATTTATTCTGTGGCGGTTCTGGAGGCCAGAGGTCTGAAATCAAGGCGTCAGCAGGGCCGTGCTCCCTCCGAAGACCTGAAGGCAGCCGCTCCTTGCCTCTCCCCGGCTCTGGTGCCATGGGCCATCCTCCGCATTCCTTGGCTCGCAGGTGCCTCCTTCAATTTCTGCCTCCGTTGTCATGTGGTATTTTTCCCTGTGTGCCTCCGTGTCCCTGTTTCTTATCGGGACAGTGGTCATATGGAATTAGGGCCCATTGGAATGCAGTATGACCTCATCTTAACCTGATTCCATCTACAAAGACCCCCTTTCCAAAAAGGCCATATTCACAGATCTCAGAATTTAGGACTCTTTTATGTGGACAGTTCAACCCATAAGAATAGGACAATGAGGAATTTAGAAGAAAAGGAAGATACAATCTCTGCCTAAGGGTTTTAGCCTCTAGGAGGGGAGATAAACTGCTCAGGAGAGTTAAAGGCCAGGTGACAGCCACAGGTCAGAGGAGACTTCTCAGAGCAGAGGAAGCTGCTGTGGCCTGTGGCCCTCCATTTTCGGCACATTGTCAAACAGCTCTGTGAAGGTTCTCTGTTTTCCTGTGTGTTGTTTTTCGTATAGGTCATAACACAAACAGAGTCTCACCGCCAGCGCCTGCTGCAGGAAGCTGCTGCCAACTGGCACTCCTGGCTCATCAAGGTGCAGAAGATGAAGGCCGTGTACCACATCCTGAACATGTGCAACATCGACGTCACCCAGCAGTGTGTCATCGCCGAGATCTGGTTCCCGGTGGCAGATGCCACACGTATCAAGAGGGCACTGGAGCAAGGCATGGTGTGTGGCAAGTGGAGCCGGGGGGGGTCTGATGAGTCAGCCCCGTCTGCTGGGCTCTCAGAGAGTGTCGGCCTCATGGGCAACATGAACTCAAGTGACTGGGTGGTAGGATTGCTTCTTTCATCTTTGTGTCGTCAGTGCTTAACCCCGCTCGAGGACATAAAAGAAATTCCTTCGTTTTTTCAGTGTTTGACAGTTGGTCACCATTTTTTGATCTTTAGTGAGTACACACTGAGCCTTTTTTTTTTTTTTTTTTTTTTGAGACGGAGTCTCTCTGTAGCCCAGGCTGTTGTGCAGTGGCACAATCTTGGCTCACTGCAACCTCCGCCTCCCGGGTTCAAGCGATTCTCCTGCCTCAGCCTCCTGAGTAGCTGGGATTACAGGTGTTCACTACCACGTCCAGCAAATTTTTGTATTTTTGGTACAGATGGGGTTTCACTATGTTGGCCGGGCTGGTCTTAAACTCCTGACCCCAGGTGGTTCGCCTCGCCTGCCTCAACCTCCCAAAGTGCTGAGATTACAGGTGTGAGCCATCATGCCTGACCATACTGTGCATTCATGTGCCAGTGTCTCAGCTAGACTATTGTTCGGGGGGGGGGGGGGTGTCTTTTTTTTTTTTTTCTTATTAAAGATGGGGATCTCACTATGATGCCCAGGCTGGAGTGCAGGGCTGTTCACAGGCATGGGCTCAAACTCCTGGGCTCAGTTGATCCTCCCGTCTCAGCCTCCCAAGTGGCTAGGACTACAGGCACAGACCACCATGCCCAGCTCCACTCTGCTAGAGTGTAAATACTAAGTGTTACCTCATGGAGGTTATAGTCTAGCTGGAAAGACAAATAACCAAGCACCTATAATAAGAGCCAAAATATGTAGATTGCTTGCTGTGTGCCAGCAATGCGCTAAGCACTCTGTCCTTGTTGAGTTCTTACCACCCCCTCCATTCATTCCTTAGATATTCCCTGTGTACTAGGAATGGATCTAGGGCTTACGCACTGGCAGGCCAAGGCTCTGCTTTGATAGACATTCTAGAAAGGGACATGGAGGTATGTCCGTGACTAATGAGACTTCAAGCAGTGATGAGTGGTGGGCAGGAAACCAAGCAGGGGACAGTGAGGGGCGGGATGGGGAGAGGGGGCTTGTTCTGATCACGTTATTCACCCTATTGAAGGAGGGACCCCCCTCTGCCCGAAATAGTACAAGATGGCTGAACACATTACCCCGACACTGGACAGACGGGCTTGACAGCTGTTTTTAATCACTCGTCCTCAGAGCCCGGGGAGAACACTGCATGCCATGTGGGCCACACAGGGCTTGCCCTCGGGAACTGTGCTTGGGAGCAAAGTGAACCAGCAGGGCCGGTGGGAGGCAGGCTCTGCAGTGAATGAGGGTGAGGTGACCTTTGGTTTCTGCGGAAGGATGTGATTAGCTTGTTTGAATGATTTCACGGGGTGGCAGGAGTGAAACCATTAGGTTGAGGACTGGGTGGCATGCAGCTGGTTCAGCTGATGGGGAACTAGCTGGGTGGGAAGCCTGCCCTGCTAGCTGGGTGGCATATCTGGTGACAGCAGATCTCGTGGTATCTGAAGAAACCCCCTCTAAGTAGGCAGATGGGAGCGGGAGGAACGGTTTTCAGATAGAGGGATCTGAAGGTAAAGGCCTTGTAGTAGGAATAGATTAGAAGGTGGGGGCTTTCTTTATCCCCTTTGTACAGATAAAGAAATGGAGGCACAGAAAGTAGAAGTAACCTGACCACAGTCCTATAGCCAGGAGGCAGGATTTGAATACAGAAACTGTTCCTCATGCACTCCCATGTCCCCACATCATGGTCCAAAAACCACCTAAATGGGGCACTTAAAAAGCATTTCAACCAGGCCGAGCAGGGCAGGGGTGCATCCTGGAGGAAGTGATGCGTGCACAGAACGGTAGGAGGCTGGCCAGGGAGCAGGTGAAGGGAGGTGGGGCGGGGTGGGGCCTCCCGAAGGCAGCGGAGGATTGAAGCTGGGACCATGAGCACTCGTCCAGCTGGTGTCAGATCCCACTGGATGTGCAGATGGCAAGTGCTGTTAGGCGTGCAGTGGCTGTACGGTTCTTGGACAGGGAGCGCTTGGAATTGTTAAGACTCAAGTAGGTAGAATGGATGCGGTGGCTCACGCCTGTAATACCAGCACTTTGGAGGCTGAGGCGGGAGGATCGTTTGAGCCTAGGAGTTCAAGACCAGCGTGTGCAAAATAGCATTGCATGGCTGTAGTCCCAGCTATTCAGGAGGCTGAGGCGGGAGGATCGCTTGAGCCCAGGAGTTTGAGGCTGTAGTGAGCTATGATCATGTTACTGCACTCTAGCCTTGGACTTCCTGTCTCAGGAAGAAAAAAAAGAAAAAGAAAAAAGACTTGAGCAAGTGGAGAAGAGAGGTGGCTAGTGTAGACGTGGCCAGTTTCCATGGGGAAGTGTGGGGAGGGGTGAAGGTGTAAATGGAGGATTAAGGCATATTGTTAAGTAGTCTTGATCACAAGACTAAAGAGTTTTGATTTCATTCTTTAGGCTATAGGCAGCCTTTGAAGATTTTAAAGCTGGAGAGTAACATGAGTAAGATAGTGCTTTTTGTTTGTTGTATTAAAAGTGCTTGAGCAATCTGGGTGTTAGATAAATGGAGAGGGGAGAGGCTGGCAGAGACGCTGAGGCTTGGAGCTAGGGTGAGCTGTGGGAATCGGAGGAAGGATTCTGAAGGGGGAATTAGCAAGCTTTGGTGGGTGATCGACTGACTGAAACCAGAGAAGGGACAAATCCGTGATTCCAAGATTCTAGGAATCCGGGAGAATGGAGGCTCTGCTGAAGGGGCAGGAGTTTGTGGAGGGGACCTGGCTCTGCGGCAAGTCGATGAATCCTGGATTTTGTGGTGTCGGTGACACATTGGAGTTTGAAAGTCTAAGCAGGCAATTAGGAAAAAACTGGGGAAGGGTCAGGACCATTTGGAAGGGGGTGAGGAATTGAGAAAGTGGAGAGGAGGGAAGCATAGAGGGCCAGGAGTCATAACATTCGCATTTACAGCAGCAGGAGATGGGAGATTGTCAGAGACTCCCTCCCGGAGGGACTCAGTTCTCTTGACAGCCCTCCTGTGAGATGAATTGGATAAGTATTGGGAAGCTATTAACTCTCTACACATGACGTCCTGAGTCTCAGAGAGATCAAGGGGTTGCCCCAAGTTCACTCAGTAAGGGACAGCAGGAGCTGGGACTGTGACCCTTGTGCTGACATCTAGCCCAAGACTCTCCTCCTTACATCTTTGTCGCTTTTTTTTTTCCCCCTCCAGGAACTAAGTGGCTCCTCCATGGCCCCCATCATGACCACAGTGCAATCTAAAACAGCCCCTCCCACATTTAACAGGACCAATAAATTCACAGCTGGCTTCCAGAATATTGTCGATGCCTACGGTGTCGGCAGCTACCGTGAGATAAACCCAGGTAAAGATCCGATTAATTGCACAACTGGGCAGTGTGAAAACTGGGTAAGATGGACCCCTGAGGTGACCCAGGAGGTGAACTTGTTAAAACTGTGAGGCTTGGGGCTAGGGTAGTAGCTGTGGGAATCGGAGGAAGAAGTAGGATAGTAGGGGCAAGCAGTGGGATTCCTAAAATCCTCATTGGTTTCCTAATACCCTGTGATGTCGTCTATAAATGCCGATTGGTGAAAGACTTGCTTTTTGTCTTCACCTGTGCGCCCTTAAACTGCAGCTTCATCCGGCAGCTGAAGTCGGTGTTCATTTCCTTCACCAATTCAGTGAGGGTCGTATCTTGGCATCTTCACAGTCCTATAGTTACTGTATGGGAAAGACACCAGTACACAGAACTTAGAAGACTCGATTCTTGGTGTCCTAAGCTGTGGAATCTTGCTAGCTTGGTTAATAAAATAAAGGGATAGGCTGGGCGCGGTGGCTCACGCCTGTAATCCTAGCACTTTGGGAGGCTGAGGATGTGGATTGCTTGAGGTTAGGGGTTGGAGACCAGCCTGACCAACATGGCAAAGCCCTGTTTCTACTGAAAAGACAAAAATTAGCAGGGCATGGTGACAGGCACCTGTAATCGCAGCTACTCAGGAGGCTGAGGCAGGAGAATCACTTGAACCCTGGAGGCGGAGATTGCAGTGAGCCAAGATGGCGCCACTGCATTCCAGCCTTGGCGACAGAGCGAGATCCTGTCTCAAAAAATAGATAAAATAAAGTCAAAGGATAGACCAGATACCCTTTATCCAAGCAGTGCCTGGTGCTGTTCTTCTCCAGCCTGAGGCCCAGTCTAATTTGTGACCTGTAAAGCAGGGGCCTCCTGGATTGAGGGTCCCTGTGAGCAAACTGCTGGTGGTGTGTGGCGCATGTGAATGGTGGAGAAACAGACAAAAGATGGGTGTGGAGAAGAGTATAGAAAGCACCTAGAGAGAGAAAGCTGATCTTATGTTCTGTCAAACTTTGTGATTTTTTTCTAGTTTTTTCTTTTTTTTGGCTTTGTGATTTTTGACAAGTCACTCAGCTTCTCTAAGCCTCAGCACATCTGTTAAGTGGGGAATAAGAATGCCTACTCATAGACTGGGTGCAGTGGCTCATGCCCGTAATCCCAACACTTTGGGAGGCCGAGGTGGGAGAACTGCTTGAAACCAGGAGTTTGAGACCAGCCTGGGCAATATAGTGAGACCTTATCTCTACAGAAAGTTTTAAAAATTAGTTAGGCATGGTGGCATGCACCTGTAGTTCCAGCTACTCAAGAGGCTGACGTGGAAGGACCACTTGAGTCCAGGAGGTGGAGGTTTCAGTGAGCCATGATTGTGCCACTGCACTCCAGCCTGGGTGACAGAGTGAGACCCTGTCTCAAAAAAAAAAATTGAAAAAAAGAATGCCTAGAAACAGATGCGCTCATTTATATGGCAGTTAATCATGTGTCAGGGTGGGGATGGTGAGAAACGACAACCAGAAAGACTTATGGAAGCCCGCATGAAGATCGTGGAGCTGTGGCAGGGAATCTGAGGTGGGGGCCCCGAGGCTGTGCTGAGGCCTCAGGTATCGTGCGTCTCCCCTCCACAGCCCCCTACACCATCATCACTTTCCCCTTCCTGTTCGCTGTGATGTTTGGAGACTGTGGTCACGGAACCGTGATGCTCCTGGCCGCACTTTGGATGGTTCTGAATGAGAGACGCTTGCTCTCCCAGAAGACAGACAATGAGGTGAGTGTCCACTGACCGTCTTGCCCCCATTCATTTTCAGAGTATGAAAACCTGTATGTGGTTTTCACCATAGAAATAACACATTTTTATGAAAAATAAGGGAGAGAAGGAAAGTAAAACAGAGCCAAAATTAACCTACAACTTCTGGCCAAAGGTAATTCCTTTGGATGGTGTGGTGCCGTTCCTTTCAGCATTTTTGGGTTTTTGTTCATGACTTGATAAGGCATCGATTTTTCTTTTTCATTATATATTTTTTCTAACTCTGGTTTTTTTCTCTGATTATGAAAGAAATACGTAATCATTGTAAACATTAGAAAAATGCAACATCTAGTGACCTAGAGAAAAATCACCAGGAATGCTTTTGGATATCTTTCCAATTTGTTTGTGCTTATCCACCAATTTTTCAAAAATTGGCATCAAGTAGTGCATACTATTTGTAGTGTTTTTACTTAAAATATCATGAGTATTTGTTCATGGCAGAAGCAGCCTGGGACCCGTGTTCTTCTGAACACTGAGAAACCCTGAACATCGTTTCCCCGCTCTTAAGTTTCTCCACCTTCGCAGAGTGCTGTGAAGGCTTAGACAACTCAAGAGGGTGCATTGGTTCAAAGTATATCAGCTTAGGCCGGGCGCGGTGGCTCAAGCCTGTAATCCCAGCACTTTGGGAGGCCGAGGCGGGCGGATCACAAGGTCAGGAGATCGAGACCACAGTGAAACCCCGTCTCTACTAAAAATACAAAAAAAAATTAGCCGGGTGCGGTGGCGGGCGCCTGTAGTCCTAGCTACTCAGGAGGCTGAGGCAGGAGAATGGCGTGAACCCAGGAGGCGGAGCTTGCAGTGAGCCGAGATCGCGCCACTGCACTCCAGCCTGGGCGACAGAGCGAGACTCCGTCTCAAAAAAACAAAAAACAAAAAACAAAGTATATCAGCTTGCCAGGGGCAGTGGCTCACACCTATAATCCCACCACTTTGGGAGGCCATGGTGGGTGGGTCATTTGAAATCAGGAGTTCGAGGCCAACGTGGTGAAACCCTGTGTCTACTAAAAATACAAAAATTAACCAGGCATGGTGGTGGGCACCTGTAGTCCCAGCTACTCGGGAGGCTGAGGCTGGAGAATCACTTGAACCTGGGAGGTGGAGGTTGCAATGAGCCGAGATCGTGCCACTTCACTCCAGCCTGGGTGACAGAGAGGGACTTCATCTAAAAAAAAAAAAAAAAAAAGAATATCTGCAATGTTTTATTACAGGTTGAATTAATTACAGCTAGGTCAGCGATGTCAAGGTTAGAGGACACAATCAACCTGTGACCAATATAGTTTTAATATAGTTTTCTATGCCAAGCTTAAAGATGTAGTTTTGTATGGTAAACATTTTGAGTTTCAGAGTTACACGTCAGCACTTCTTGGAATGATTGACACACATTATTCAGTATTATGAGAAAGCACTTTATTCTTCTCAGCAGACACAGTCAGACAGGGACTCAACTTTACAATGACAAGATGCAAAATGAGTATACATCTGACTTGTCATAAATGTAGCGGCCATGAGAGGCCAGTTCAGTGCTTATTTGCTGGAAGCACCAGAGACACCAGCCACCTGCTTTCAAGTCCCTTCCTAAGCAGATGAGGCCTTGCTTGCACTTCAGTTTATTTTCTAATGCAGGCGCAATGGAATAATCTGAGGCATGCATATATATATATATATTTATTTTTTTAATTTTTTTAATTTTTTTTTTTTGAGACAGAGTCTTGCTCTGTCACCCAGACTGGAATGCAGTGGGGCAATCTCAGCTCACTGCAACCTCCGCCTCCCGGGTTCAAGTGATTCTCCTGCCTCAGCCTCCCGAGTAACTGGGACTAATGTGCAGACCACCACATCTGGTTAATTTTTAGTAGAGATGGGGTTTTACCATGTTGGTCAGGCTGATCTCGAACTCCTGCCCTCAGGTGATCTGCCCACCTTGGCCTCCCAAAGTGTTGGGATTACAGGTGTGAGCCTGTAATCTTCTCTGTCACCCAAGCTGGAGTGCAGTGGTGCAATCTTGGCTCACTGCAGCCTCCACCTCCTGGGTTCAAGTGATTCTCCTGCCTCAGCGTCCCAAGTAGCTGGGATTACAGGCATGCACCACCATGCCCGGCTAATTTTTGCCTATATGGTTTTTGTTTAACGATAACAAATACCAGCCTAGGACTTTTTGGTGCACCTATATGTTCTAAAAACCATGATGTGTGTGCTCTTCCTGTCTGGATGATTGATGTCTGCCGTGGTCATATGGCCCCCCTAAAGGGTGCCAGCACCAGTGATGCTGGAGACATCCTATAGAACACTTCCTCCGGGGTCTGCTTCAGAGCCCACTGACGGTCGTGCTCTCTGTGTCTCTGAGGCCAGATTTGGAACACCTTCTTCCACGGGCGCTATCTGATCCTACTTATGGGCATCTTCTCCATCTACACGGGTTTGATCTACAATGACTGCTTCTCCAAGTCCTTGAACATCTTCGGCTCTTCTTGGAGTGTCCAACCCATGTTCAGAAACGGCACATGGAAGTGAGTTGATGGAGAGAGATGGCGCAGTCGCTGGCCATCCGGGTGGCCTCAGTGACTGTTTTCTTGGTTGGGGGAGTCTACACCTAGCTCTACTCAGAGGTGCACTTGAAAATTCAAAACAAATAGGCCAGGCACGGTAGCTCATGCCTGTAATCCCAGCACTCTGGGAGGCTGAGGCGGGCGGATCACCTGAGCTCAGGAGTTCGAGACAAGCCTGGCTGACATGGTGAAACCTGGTCTCCACTGAAAATACAAAAATTAGCCAGGTGTGATGGTGGGCGCCTGGAATCCCAGCTACTCAGGAGGCTGAGGCAGGAGAATTGCTTGAGCCTGGGAGGTGGAGGTGCAGTGAGCCGAGATTGCACCACTGCACTCCAGCCTGGGTGACAGAGTGAGACTCCATCTCCAAAAAAAAAAAAAGAAAAAGAAAAAGAAAAAATAATTAGCCAGATGAGTTGGCATGCCTGTAGTCCTCGCAACTTGGGAGGCTGAGGCAGGAGGATGAATTGGGCCAAGGAGGTCAAGGCTGCATGAGCTACAATCACACCATTGCACTCCAGCCTGGGCAACACAGCAAGATGCTGTCTCAAACAAAAGCAAATGAGAGGCTGGGCATGGTGACTCATGCCTGCAATCCCAACACTTTGGGAGTCCAAGGTGGGAGGATCACTTGAGGTCACGAGTTCAAGACCAGCCTGGCCAACATGGTGAAACCCTATCTCTACTAAAAATACAAAAATTAGCTGGGCATGGTGGCATGTGCCTATAATCCCAGCTACTTGGGAGGCCAAGGCACGAGAATTGCTTGAATCCAGGAGATGGAGGTTGCAGTGAGCCAAGATTGCACCATTGCACTCCAGCCTGGGCAACAGAGCGAGACTCCATGTCAAAAAAAAAAAAAAGCAAATGAGGAAAGGGTTGGTTTTGCAATGCTGTTTCCCTGTACTTTTCCTCTGGCTGACAGAGTTGGGGATAGGGGTCACCTGGTAAGTATATGTGGGGACTGTAGAATAGAGGGACCTGGAAAGTCTCTAAATCCGCACAGTCCTCCCTTCCCCTGTGCATTCCACAGTGATTTTATGCCGTTAATCAGACAAGCAGTCTTCAGAATGGAAACACAACCTTTCAGGAATGGAGACTTTTATGGGGAGAAAGATTTTAGAGTTTGAGAGGTGGGTCAATTTAATGAACTGGGGGAGGACAGGGGACTCTGGAGGATAGGGGACTGTGAAGTGAACAAATAGAAATTGTGACAGCCTCATGATTTTCGGGGGGATCTTAGGCTACGTGCATCACGTACCTGAGATTTCCACAGCAGCATGAGGGTTAGTTTGTAAAACATATCAGTGGTGACATTTCCTAACATCTGTCTCTGCCCGGCTTCTTTGGGTCAGCTTAAGATTTCTCTGTCTCATCCTGGAACTTCCCTTTGAACAAATGAGAAAAGAGGACCAAAGTGAAGGCTGAGATAGGTAAACGTGTTCACAATCTCTTTTCCCATTCTTCCTCTCCCAAGGAAGGGACTCCATGGGTTTTACTGGCTCACCAAAATCTGTAGTGAACATCGTAAATGGGGGACAGAATGAACAATCAATTTCATCCAAGAGTTTTTCAGTTAGAAAAGATTCAATCCTGGGTTTCTTTTTCTTTTTTTTTTTTTTTGAGATGGAGTCTTGCTCTGTCACCCAGGCTAGAGTGCGGTGGCGCAATCTCGGCTCACTGAAACCTCCACCTCCCGGGTTCAAGCCGTTCTCCTGCCTCAGCCTCCTGAGTAGCCGGGACTACAGGCACACGCCACCATGCCTGGCTAATTTTTGTTATTTTTAGTAGAGACGGGGTTTCACCATGTTGGCCAGGATGGTCTTGATCTCCTGACCTCGTGATCCACCTGCCTTGGCCTCCCAAAGTGCTAGGATTATAGGCATGAGCAACCACGCCTGGCCCAATCCTGGGTTTCTTTTGATAAAGCTTTCCTGAGGGCATTCAAGGGGCTTGATGTGGGCACAGAGAGGCTCCAGGAGACTGTAGGAATCTTTAGTGTGGGGGCATCGAGACTCTAATGCAGTCACTTCTTGTTTCTCTGCTAGGCCTACGTTCCCTGACATAGAGATGGGATTCCCTACCTTAAATAAATGTAGAAAAGGCCGGGCGTGGTGGCTCACGCCTGTAATCCCAGCACTTTGGGAGCCGAGGCGGGCGGATCACAAGGTCAGGAGATCGAGACCACAGTGAAACCCCGTCTCTACTAAAAATACAAAAAATTAGCTGGGCGCGGTTGTGGGCGCCTGTAGTCCCAGCTACTCGGGAGGCTGAGGCAGGAGAATGGCGTGAACCTGGGAGGCGGAGCTTGCAGTGAGCCGAGATCGCGCCACTGCACTCCAGCCTGGGCTGGGCGACAGAGCGAGACTCCGTCTCAAAAAAAAAAAAAAAAAAAGAAAAATTAAAAAAAAAAAAAATAATAATAAATGTAGAAAAATAAAAATATAGAAAAATGAAGGATAAAACATTTTCCAGAATGACATACAGACAGCTGTGTTGTGATTTTTTTTTTTTGCTTTGCAATTAGTATTCTAAAGAGATGCCCAAAAGAACAAAACTTTCATAAATTTAAAAACAAATTAGGTTGAGCACGGTGGCTCACACCTGTGATCTCAGAACTTTGGGAGGCCAAAGTGGGAGGATCGCTTGAACCCAGTAGTTCAAGACCAGCCTGGGCAATACGGGGAGACCCTGCCTCTACATAAAATGAAAAATAAAAAAAATTAGCTGGGCACAGTGGCACATGCCTGTGGTTACAGCTACTCGAGAGGCTGAGACAGGAACATCATCTGAGCCTGGGAGGTTGAGGCTGCAATGAACCATGATGGCACTGCTGCACTCCAGCCTGGGCAACAGAGCAAGACCCCATCACAAACAAACAAACAAACAAACACATTCATTCATACACTTAGTTCTGCTCTGTAGATTTAAACTCGTAAGTATAGAGATGAGTTTTATTTTTATTTATTTTTTTATTTTGAGATGGAGTCTCGTTCTGTGGCCCAAGCTGCAGTGCAGTGGCGCAATCTTGGCTCACTGCAACCTCTGCCTCCCGGGTTCTAGCGATTCTCCCATCTCAGCGTCCCAAGTAGCTGGGATTACAGGTGTGCGCCACCACGCCCAGCTAAGTTTTGTATTTTGAGTAGAGATGGGGTTTCACCATGTTGGCCAGGCTAGTCTTGAATTCCTGACCTCAGGTAATCCGCCCGCCTCGCCCTCCCAAAGTGCAGGGATTACAGGCGTGAGCCAGCGCTCCTGGCTGAGATGAGTTTTGAAACTTGTTCAATCTGCGTAATTTCACCAGACTACCAACATGAAATTCCATTTCCCATGGAGTATCATTGTGAAAGGCCCAAGTTAACTGTCTTGTTACCACGCTGCAGATATGGGTATGAATGCTGTTCTCGTATGCACCTGCAAATATCTTCTTCCCCAATTCAAGACTCTTTGGTCTTGAATTGGAGCAATGCTCAGCCGTATGTGAAGGATCAGGAGTATAAGGCAGAACCTCATTATCACTGTGGTAGAAGAAAAAGACAGCTGAAGTACAGAGCAAGCTGATTCTGGTCACCAGCTGCGAGCTGGTTCCTTGATGGACCTGCTTCCTTGATGGTTGAAAGACCACCGAAAACATTCCTGTAGTCATTGGAGTTGGGCGTATTGACTCAACGAAGGAAATGGTGCCTCACTGGGAAAACCATCTCTATTAAGAGGGTATTAGAAAGGGCTTAGGGGATTTAGCCTTTGTTAGGATACAGGGATGTTGGATCATTTTTGTGGTTTGGACCATATCCTTTTTTGCCTGTATCGGGGTATGATTGTGGAATGATCTTGTTTTTAATCACTCTTAGCGGCCAGGTGGCCTTGCCTGATGTTGCTGTCCTTTGAAGTTGTTTATGCTCAGCAGGATACACGACGGCTTAGCTGTGGGTGCCAGGCCAGTTCCCTCCTGTCAGGGGTGACTTTTCCCTTTGTGAACACACAAACACTTCTCTGCTATGGAAAGCCAGCCATGTGCACTGAGTCATGCCATTAGGATGGGGGTCATGTCTGGGTGAGTGAGTCACGATCAGCTGCTGCCGTTTATATTGAGGGCCAGGACAGTAGGCCAGGCTTCCCGATTTCCTCAGCTGCTACCTAAGGCCCCCAGCACCTCACTGCAGAAGGGAAGGGAGTGTATTTCTAGACAGCCTGTCAAGACTGTGTGCTGTCTGTTCTTCATCATTTCATTATTTTTAAATTAAATTAAATTTAATTTATTTTATTTTTTGTAGATGGAGTCTTGCTGTGTTGCCCAGGCTGGAGTGCAGTGGTGCGATCTTGGCTCACTGCAACCTCCACCTTCTGGTTTCAAGTAATTCTCCTGCCACAGCCTCCTGAGTAGATGGGATTACAAGCATGTGCCATTGTGTCCGACTAATTTTTGTATTTTTAGTAGAGAAGGGATTTTACCATGTTGGCTACGCTGCTCTCGAACTCCTGACCTCAAGTGATCCACCCACCTCAGCCTCCCAAAGTGCTGGGGTTATAAGCATGAACCACCATGCCAGGCCCGTTCCTCTTCATTGCAAATGCTCATTCCTTGAACCCTTCCACAGATGCAGATTCTTAAAAAAAATTAGCTCAACTTTCTCACCCCCTTAAGGCTTGCAGAGACAGAGAGTAAGAAATTTCTGGGCCAGGTGCGGTGGCTCACGCCTAATCCCAGCACTTTGGGAGGCCAAGGCGGGCAGATCACTTCAGGTCAGGGGTTCGAAACCAGCCTAACCAACATGGTGAAAACCCATCTTTACTAAAAATACAAAAAATAGTTGGGCGTGGTGGCACATGCCTGTAATCCCAGCTACTTGGGAGGCTGAAGCAGGCGGATTGCTTGAACCTGGGGTCGGGCTGTGGGGGGAGGCGGAGGTTGCAGTGAGCCGAGATCATGCCATTGCACTCCAGTCTGGGCAACAAGAGTGAAACTCTGTCTCAAAAAAAAAAAAAAAAAAGAAAAAAGAAATTTTTCTCCATTGACATGCATGCTTCTGGGTGAAAAGGGGATACAGGTTTAAAGACATTCAATGGGCTACGTGTTTTTAGAGGTAAGTTTCCTAGCAGTTGAGGTGTGTATGTAAAAAACCAATCCATCCTTCAGAAGCAGCCCCAGTGTTCCCTGGGGAGACTTCCCAAGCATATCCCTGGGCTAGGGTTTCTTTCCTGCGTTTTCCCAGCATCCCTGCCTTCTACTTCGTTTCTGATGTGTGTACAACCCCTGATTTCCCTTCCTTTTCCTTCCTTTTCCCTTTCCCTTTCCCCTTCTCTCCCCTCTCCCCCTTCCCCTTTTTTTTCCCTTTCAACAGAGTCTCACTCTGTTGTCCAGGCTGGAGTGCAGTGGTGCAGTCATGGCTCACTGTAGCCTTGACCTCCCAGGCTCAAGTGATCCTCCCTCCTCAGCCTCCCAAGTAGCTGGAACTAAAGGCATGTGCCACCACAACCAGCTGGTCTCAAACTCCTGGGCTTAAGGGATCCTCCCACCTCAGCCTCCCAAAGTGCTGGGTTTATGAATGTAAGCCACTGCTCTCGGCCCTGATTTTCTTTACTTTAGCACATCAGGCTGAGATCTCTTCGGAAACTCAGATTGTAGCTTCAGTGCTCAGGACAATACTGATGTGGAGTAGATATTGAATCAACTGAATTGATGAGTTGCACCAATAGTTGGGCTTTGGTGGGCAAGTTAGTGACTGGTGGTACTATAGCATTTTTTTCTGCTCCGGTTGATCATTGTTTGTTTTTCTCCCTTTCTCCCTCTAAAGTACTCATGTAATGGAGGAAAATCCATATCTGCAGCTGGATCCAGCCATACCAGGAGTGTATTTTGGAAATCCATACCCATTTGGGATTGATCCGGTAATGATGTCTTCTTGGGTTAAATATTTATTATGTGAACTGTCTTGTGGAGGAGACCTCTGGATAGAGAAGAAAAGGCCAACAAAGCCTGTCAAATCAACAAACTTGTGTTGAGATGAAATAACTTCTGCTGATGTTTTTGTGACACGTAGAGCCAGATTCAAGTAAATGTGCTATCTACACCTTCTGCCCAGCCCCATTTTCCATATAGTTCCCCAAACATCTGCCTCTTTCTCCATCAGTCACATCCCTGGTGCTTAATAATTGCTTCTTTAAAAGGCACTTGGTTGCCTGGGGAGAATGCATATTACATAAGCTATTTAGCATCCTAATCAAGTTTAAGTTCTCTGCTTTGTATTTTCTCGCAGTGGGAAACATTTCCCTTTTTTCTAAAAAAGTGTGGATTTGTTTTTATGTTTGCTTTGTTTTACTGCATAGAATTGACACTTTTTTTTGAAAGGTATTTGCTTCATTTTATTTGTTATATCTATCCTAGTCAGCTTGATTTGAGCTAAGCAAAACAATACTTCCTCGCAGCCTGTAGATATAAAGTGGTTTTGAGGAGATATAACACATGCCCATTCATGTAAAGCTGTTTATTTTTATTGGCCCAGTGCATGCTGCCACCAGGTGGCGGCCTTATGCTCCAAATGAAAACTGAACCTGGCAAATGCTGTCCATGTTTCTTCTAAGCTCTTTCTTTATGGGAGAGAACGTGAGACCTCAGTTTTTGTTGCTGACAGTTAGAAGTAAATAGTACTAGCCCTAAAATTGGTTCTCCAGTCTCTCCTGGCTTACAGGTCACCTCCTGTTAAGTTTTCCTGGGTCATCCTGCTATCTCCCACCTCCCTCCCCTTATAAAAACAGAAAGTTTGCCCAGGATTTGTTTATACTTGCCACCCAGGGACACTTGCATTTTTATCAAAAGTGGTAAAGTCCTTGAAGGCTGGTTTATAAGTTGCAAAGCACTAAAAACTAGTTTGAATTTTTGTGGCCTGCAAGACATTGTCCTTGGTCAAAGGAATTTCATGTTTAGTAAGCAGGTGGAGAGGGAATCTAGACGGGGATAATCTTAGGGTCTGGTTGATCTTCTTTTGTTTGGAATCTCATTGCTCCGATAGTCTCACCTCTCCCCTCCACAGCCCACAGTTAATTCATCAGCAAATCCTGCCTGTCCATTGCTGCTCCTCAGACAGAGTGGAGCTACAGTATTTCACATTGCAGAACTGCATGATCCTGATTTTCTACTCTGCATGCAATTTTGTCATCTGCCCACAAGTTAGAAAAGAAAGAAAATATGTCAGGGTGAAAGAGAATGTGGGATTTTGAAAATAATGAAATCTGTTCCTAGTAACATTTAGAATTTTGAAAATTTCTGGTCTTTCTATCCTAAAATAATACATATACCTATATGATTTTAAAAATCTATACCACACAAAATATTATATAAAGAAAAGCAGGAGTTGGCCAGGTGTGGTGGCTCATGCCTATAATCCCAGCCCTTTGGGAGGTTGAGGCGGGTGGATCACTTGAGGTCAGGAGTTCAAGACCAGCCTGGCCAACATGGTGAAACTTTGCCTCCTCTAAAAATACAGAAATTAACTGGGCACGTTGGTACATGCCAGTAGTCCCAGCTACTTGGGAGGCTGAGGCAGGAGAATTGTTTTAACCTGGGAGGTGGAGGTTGCAGTGAGCTGAGATCATGCCACTGCACTCCAGCCTAAGCAACCAGAGTGAGAGCCCATCTCAAAAAAAAAAAAAAAAAGTAAAAATACCAAAATTAGCCAGGCATGGTGGCATATGCCTGTGATCCCAGCTACTCGGGAGGCAGGAGAAGTACATGAATCTGGGAACCTGAGGTTGCAATAAGCTGAGATCACACCACTGCGCTCCAGCCTGGGTGATACAGAGAGACTCTTCTCAAAAAAAAAAAAAAAAAAAAAGAAAAGAAAAGTAGGAGTTGCCTTTCCTACCTCTCCAGTTCCTGCAGTCCTGTTCCTCAGAGATAACCACTTTAACAGAACATGTCTGTATTCGTCCATTTTCATGCTGGTGATAAAGACATCCCCGAGACTGGGTAATTTATAAAGAAAATGATTGTGTGGGGAGGCCGCACAGTCATGGCAGAAGGTGAAAGGCACATCTTACATGGTGGCAGGCAAGAGAGAGAATGAGAGCCAAGTGAAATGGGTTTCCCTTTATAAAACCATCAGATCTTGTGAGACTTATTGACTCCCGTGAGAATAGTATGGGGGAAACCACCCCCATGATTCAATGATCTTCCACCGGCTTCCTCCCACAGCACATGGGAATTATGGGAGCTACAATTCAAGATGAGATTTGGGTGGGGACACAGCCAAACCATATCAATGTCTGTCCCTGTGTTAGTACTTGTATCATATATATATATATATAGGCTTACTTTTTACATAATACAAATTTCTACAGTGCATTTCCTAACTGCATTTGGCATCTATTTGTGAATCAAATCACAAAATATTTGGCCTTCATCATAGCTGGCTTTAAGGTGTTTCTGAAAATTTTATAACAAATGAACACAACAAAATGGTTAAGAGCCTGGGCTCTTAACGCGGGAATCAGACTGCCTGTGTTTAACTCTTTGCTTTTCTATTTACTTGCTCTGTGAGTTTGAGCATGTTAACATCTCTATATCTGTTTCCTCACCTATAAAATGCATATAATAACTGCCCTAGGCCAGATGCGATGGCTCACACCTGTAATCCCAGAACTTTGGGAGGCCAAGACATGCGGATCATTTGAGGTCAGGAGTTCGACACCAGCCTGGCCAACATGGTGAAATCCCATCTCTATTAAAAATA
Organism: Macaca nemestrina; assembly: GCF_043159975.1. NCBI lineage: Eukaryota > Metazoa > Chordata > Mammalia > Primates > Cercopithecidae > Macaca > Macaca nemestrina. The sequence goes on from NC_092128.1 coordinate 20,281,435, forward strand.
CAAAATTAGCTGGGCGTGGTGGTGGGTGCCTGTAATCCTAGCTACTAGGGAGGCTAAGGCAGGAGAATCGCTTGAACCCAGGAGGCGGAGGTTGCAGTGAGCTGAGACTGCACAGCCTGAGCGACAGAGCAAGACTCTGTCTCAAAAAAATATATATATACATATAAAAATAAAAATAAAAATAAACACCAGCCCTAACTCCTACGGTTGCTCAGCAAATGAAATTATGTTTACACGTAAAACCCCTAGAACAGAGTCTGATGCACAAACGTGGTAAATACTCCTTGAATATTAGTTGCTTTTATGTTATTTCTTCCTAGGTATGTAAGTAAATTAATCTTCCTGTGGTTATGATAAATTATCTTATCTGTAAAATGAGAATAACTATATCTTACAGAGTTTTCAGTAGAACTAAATGAAATAGACACATCTAAATTGCTTAGTATGTGCTTGGTACTTAACTATTAACATTTTAAAATTTTCTTTTTATTTATTTATTTAGAGGCAAGGTCTTGCTCTCTTGCCCAGGCTGTAATGTAGTGGCATGATCATGGCTCACTGCAGCCTTGACCTCCTGGGCTCAATCTCCCTGCTTCAACCTTCCAAGCAGCTGGGACTACAAGCACACGCCATGCCATGCTGGGCTGATTTTTGTTTGTTTGTTTGTTTTGAGACGGAGTTTCACTTTTGTTGCCCAGGCAGGAGTGCAATGGTGCGATCTCAGCTCACCACAACCTCTGCCTCCCGAGTTTACAAGTGATTCTTCTGCCTCAGCCTCCTTAGCAGCTGGGATTACAGGGATGAGCCACCATGCCATGCTGGGCTAATTTTTAAAGAAATTTTTTGTAGAGACGGGGTCTCACTTTGTTGCCAGGCTGGTCTTAAACTCCTGACCTCAAGGGATCTTGCTGTCTTAGCCTCCCAAAGTGGTGGGATTACAAGCGTGAGCCACTGCACCTGGCCAACATTTTTAATGTATCAGATTTGGCTGGGTTTAAAGTGTGCTAGCACACCTGCCCTCACTGCATGGAATGTGCCTGTGGGAACTGTCCAGCCAGGTGGGCAAGGGGAATGCTAAGGGCTGGGGCACACCTGGTGCCACTTAGATGCCAAGGCCCATGTGAGGGTAGAGGAGGCATCTCTGGGGTCTGGGCATCTGTTATTGGAGTCCCTTCTCTCTGCTTCGCAGCAGCCGCCTCCTCAGTGGGTGCACCTCTGGCCCGGCTCAGGACATTGCAAAGGAAGGATCGGTGCAAATTAGCACCTGACCATGTGAGCCCGTGCGTGTGTTGGAGGGAGTGAGATGATTGTGTTTGAGGTTGTGTCTGGTTGGATGTTGGCCCCTTAACAGAAGCAAAGAAGTTTGGAGGAGGAAGTCATTTAGGAGAAAAGGTGAGAAAGCCATTGTGCCCTTGTCACCTTTGACACGTCCCAGAGCAAACCTGAAAACAATTTGGGATGTACCTCAAGTACAGATGGGGACAGGGGAAGGAGCAAGGACTTGGAATCCTTTCCACAGAGTGGGAGTGGAGACTATGGGGCTGCTGAGATTTAAATGGGGAAGATGAATGTTAGTGACTCCGGTCCTTAGCCAGCGTGAGACCCTCACTAACCCCTCCACCCACCTGCCCTGCACGACCACCCAGTGTGCTTTCTCCTCATGTCAGTATCACCAGTATCGTTTGGGGCAGGACAGGTACACATGAGCCCCACCTGGCAGTGCTGTTTAAAACAGGGGTCGTGTAGAAGGCTGGGACTGTGTCTTACCCATCACGCTTACAAAGATTGGCTACTGGAACAGCTTTTTGAGAAGGGCCTGGGGAAATGCTTCGTCATGTGAAGCACTACAGACTTTCAGAGTAAGAGGTGGTATTATTAAAAAGGATTGGATACATTCACGGGCCAATGATCTATAGACCATGATTAGGGAAACTGAGGCAAGTTTGAGATCTTACCATAATGGTTCAGATTTGTTTTCTTCTTTTTTTTTTTTTTTTTTTTTTTGAGACAGAGTCTTGCTCTGTCACCCAGGGGGCTGGAGTGCAATGGCGCGATCTCGGCTCACTGCAACCTCCGCCTTCTGGGTTCAAACGATTCTCCTGCCTCAGCCTCCTGAGTAGTTGGGATTACAGGAAACTGCCACCATGCCCAGCTAATTTTTGTATTTTTAGCAGAGACAGGGTTTCACCGTGTTGACCAAGCTGGTCTCGAACTCCTGACCTCAAGTGATCCACCTGCCTCGGCCTCCCAGATTATCTTTTCACATAGGATTTTTCTCCCCTATTTTCCTCCAGCAGTTTGATGATAGCACTAATGATCCTGTTACTTTTGTCCTTAAAGTTGCATTTATAAAGGGTTTCATGCTTTTTTCCTTTTCGGACTCTAAAATGCATGCATTGAGCTGGACTGAAACATGAAAGTGCAGTTCCCAGAGCGATTCGCTCAGGGTAAGTTGTGCTGCAGCCCTCGACTCCAGTAGAACTTCTAAGACTCTCTCACTTGTTTTTTGTCCCATTTCCCATCCAGATTTGGAACTTGGCTTCAAACAAACTCACATTTTTGAACTCCTATAAAATGAAGATGTCGGTGATCCTGGGAATTGTCCAGATGGTTTTTGGTGTCATCCTCAGCCTTTTCAATCACATGTAAGTTTCCTGATGGACTCTCTGCCCGCTCTGTCTGATCACACTAATGATGAGTGGTGACAGAGCCACTGGTTTGGGACCTGCATCTCTCTGTACAAGTTTTCTTCCTATGAGGGGTACTTCCCTGGGCATTTTGGCTTGAGCCAAGACAAGCTGGTTGGCTGGAAATGGCAGCTCCTCCGTTTCTCCTAAGCAGAGTCTGTCCGAGGTAAATGCTCCTCTGGCTGCAGAAATATTTGAGGGTTCAAAAAAAGACTGGAGGCCAGGCACGGTGTCTCACACCTGTAATCCCAGCACTTTGGAAGGCCGACAGGTGGATCACCTGAGGTCAGGAGTTCAAGACCAGCCTAGACAACATGGTGAAACCCTGTCTCTACTAAAAATACAAAAATTAGCTAGGTGTGGTGGCGGGCACCTGTAATCCCAGCTACTTGGGAGGCTGAGGCAGGAGAATCCCTTGGACCTGGAGACAGAGGTTGCAGTGAGTCGAGATCACATCACTGCACTCCAGTCTGGGTGACAGAGTGAGACTCCATCTCAAAAAAGCAAAAACAAAAACAAAACAACAAAAAAAAACATTCTCAACTTCTAGGCTGTACAGAATCAGATGATAGGCTCAATTGGCCTGTGGGCCACACTTTGCCGACCCCTATCTTAGAGTGTTCTTAGGAAAAAGCTTCCAAATTCCCATTATATATCCTCTTGCCTTTAAATGTGCAACTGTGAGCTAGGTCCGCGTGCGAAGCTGTGGTCAGATCACCACCCTCTCTGTGTGGGCATGACCTTTGCTTTAGATGTTACTTCTAGACTGTGGTTCTCTCTGACTCTTGTGCAAAAGCACTTTCCAGTATTTCCTTCTTATTTTCTTTTCTATGCATCCATACAGGATTGCTTTTTGCTGGGGGATGTGGGGTGCTGTTGTTTGCCAGTAGTGCGAAAAAAAGAAAAGATAGAACATTTTGTGCTTTTGTGCTTTGAGAGAGTAATTAAGTCCTAATGTTCCCCTGATGTTCTATCTTGTGTATGTGTGTGTTTTCCACCCCCAGATACTTCAGAAGAACTCTCAACATCATTCTGCAATTTATCCCTGAGATGATTTTTATCCTGTGTCTGTTTGGATACCTGGTTTTCATGATCATTTTCAAGTGGTGCTGCTTTGACGTCCATGTATCTCAGCACGCCCCCAGCATCCTCATCCACTTCATCAACATGTTTCTGTTTAACTACAGTGACTCTTCCAATGCACCCCTCTACAAACATCAGGTATTTCTGCTTTTTAAAAATTCTTCTTTTATTTACTTGATTATGTCAAATTTCTCTCCTACTCTTTTTTTTTTTTTTTTGAGACAGAGTCTTGCTCTGTCACCCAGGCTGGAGTGCAGTGGCGCAGACTTGACTCACTGCAACCTCTGCTTCCTGGGGTAAAACGATTTTCCTGCCTCAGCCTTCTGAGTAGCTGGGACTGTAGGTGCACACCACCACGCCTGGCTAATTTTTGTGTTTTTAGTAGAGACAGGGTTTCACCATGTTGGCCAAGCTGCTGTTGAACTCCTAACCTTAAGTGATCCACCTGCCTTGGCTTCCCAAAATGCTGGGATTACAGGTGTGAGCCACAGCACCCGGCCTCTCTCCTACTCTTGAGTGTTGCCAAGAGTAGTTATTTGTAAAACTGAGCCATCTTGGCGTCCAGTGGAGGCTGTTACATCCTTTACATTTCAGAAGGGTCTTATTAAATGAAGGCACAAGCACTGAGGGCTGTGGAGTGGCTGCAGCCATTCTTGCTGGGTAATACATGAGAGGGATGATTGCAGAGGGGTTGAAGATCGTCTTGTACATTGGCTATGAAGCAGGAAAAAAAATAACCCTCAGATTGATAGGCTTGCAATGGTAGAATGTTCTCTATGGCATCTTAATATTTAATAATCTTTTATTCAAAGAGTGCACTCTGGCTAAATTAACAAGAATAATCATTGAAACAGAATCAAGAAGAGAAGGCCCTGTATTCACATGGGTAGATGGTTTCTGGAAAACCATGAATCAAACTCACGCTCTTCTGTGAGCTTCCAAAGCTGGCGGGAGCTGCTGTTTTGCATTTGTTGCTCCTCTTCCACAGACAGTTCATCCCAACCATTGCACTTTATTGCCACTCTGATTTCTTCCATTTCTTTTAGCCTCATTATCAACTTAATATTTAATTAATTAATTTATTTATTTATTTTTGGAGATGGAGTCCCACTCTGTCACCCAGGCTGGAATGCAGTGGCACGATCTTGGCTCACTGTGACCCCCGCCTCCTGGGTTCAAGTAATTCTCCTGCCTCAGCCTCCCAAGTAGCTGGGATTATAGGTGCCCACCACCAGGCCTGGCTAATTTTTGCATTAGAGACAGGATTTTACCATATTGGCCAGCTGGTCTTGAACTCCTGACCACAGGTAATCCACCCACCTCAGCCTCCCAAAGTGCTGGGATTACAGGTATGAGCCACCACGCCTGGCCAATATTTTATTTTTAAAAGGTATGCAGATCTTATTGGAGCTGGATATAAAAATAACTCAGTGAGTAATTCTTTGATAACACAAATAACAGTAGCTTTTTCTCCTTGGCTTCTCCCAGTGACTAACCTGATCATTTTATCTGAGGGTAGATTTTCACTAAAAAAGGCCCATTTCTATAGGTCCTGATTCCTCTGGATGAAGCCCTGTGACTAGTTCCACAAGGCCAGCCGCCCTTCAGTGCAAAGCTTGTCTGTCAGCGATTGCGCCCATCAGATGTCCTAGTTCATGTCATGCTTCTACGTCCACGCCCCTTCTCATGAGTTCGATTCCTAGTTGTGTCCTCTTTCCCTACCCAAGCGTTGATAAGAAAAAGAAAAGGCTCAGCGCAGTGCTCACGCCTGTAATCCCAGCACTTTGGGAGGCCAGGGCAGGCAGATCACCTGAGGTCAGGAGTTCGAGACCAGCCTGTCCAACATGGTGAAACCCTGTCTCTACTAAAAATACAAAAAAGTAGCTGGGCATGGTGGCGGGTGCCTATAATCCTAGCTACTTAGGAGGCTGAGGCAGGAGAATCACTTGAACCCAGGAGGCAAGAGATCACGCCACTGTACTCCAGCCTGGGGGACAGAGCGAGACTCCATCTCGAAAAAATAGTGGAGTGAGGGTGGAAGATGGAACAGATAAAGTGTTCCCTCTATTATCAGGGTGAATCTTGTTACAATTGAGATAATAAATTGTCTCCTGGCATTTACTGTGACCTTGGTCAGAATGCTTGGAGAAAGGTGAAGGCTCAAGATATGTTTTTCTATTTCCTTCGAGCCCCGTGCTCTCAATCCTTCTCAGCAGCCCTGACTGAGCCTTCTGAGGCTGGCTGGTTCTTTTGAGCATAGCAGCTATGAGTCACTCCTCTAAACTGGTCGCTGGGGTGTGTATAAGAAAGGAGGCAAGGGTGTGAGGACGTGAAAGGTGATCTGGAGTGGGAAAATAACAGGGTTTCAGCAGAGGCCTGAAGACCGCGGCTGCCTCACTCCAAAGGGAAGGCGAGAGAGACCGAAAGTGAGTTCAAAGTGGGTAACCCACAGCCTGTTGAGTAACTCGCCCACACTGAAGGGATGAAAGTCAGGTAGCGATGGTGAGGAACTTCTTTTTTCTTTTTTAAGAGATAGGAGCAAGAGAGCTCAGATAATTATCTAGGATTCCAAATATAAAATTACCAGTTGAATAATATTTATGACTTAAAGTGACCCAAGGACTTTTGAGTACCACCGAGTGACTGGTAACGTCATGAGGCCTGCCATAGTTTTCATCCAGACCCAGGTGAAAACGACCCCCATGGGACGGAGTTGAAGACAAGGGGTGCCTTTATAATGTTTCCTGTGTACTTCTTGTTTAAAAGACTGGTTACATATGGCACAAGGGGCTACTCAGAGAATGAGGAATACAGAGAGTTTCCAGTATCTACCCTGTGTCGAACATTTGGATACACTGGACAGATATTTCTCTATCTGCAAGGGGAATATTCCAGATGTGAAGGTCAATGGATTCATTGAAATGCTTTAGATCTCTCAAAATAAAGTGCTAGTGAGGTGGCCCATAGTGGTTATTTTCATCATGTCAAGTGTGCTGTTCTGTCATGTGAAAATGATGAGATCTCGCCATTTTGGTCTTGCAGCAAGAAGTCCAAAGTTTCTTTGTGGTGATGGCTTTGATCTCTGTGCCGTGGATGCTTCTGATTAAGCCGTTTATTCTTAGAGCCAGTCATCGGAAATCCCAGGTAAGGGCTGTTTGTTTCGGTTCACCTTACTTTGCATAGGAATGTGGGTTTCTGGAAAGATAAATCTTGGGTTTAGAGAGAATCATCCTGGGCTGCCAGGGCTGGAAGAATGGTGTTGAGGAACTGACCCGCCCTGAGTATGTTTCGTTCATGGAGCTAGACTTTTTCCCTGGGCCGTCTTATTTCCAGCAAGACGCTCGATTAAGGGCAAGCGCGTTTAAACCTTATGTCTTGGCTGGGCATGGTGGCCCATGCCTGTAATCCTAGCACTTTGGGAGGCTGAGGTGGGTGGATCACCTGAGGTCATGAGTTTGAGACCAGCTTGGCCAACATGGGGAAACTCTGTCTCTACTAAAAATACAAAAATTAGCCAGGTGTGGTGGTGGGTGCCTGTAATCCCAACTGCTTGGGAGGCTGAGGCAGGAGAATCTTTTGAACCCAGGGTTGGCAGGGGAGATTGTAGTGAGCCAAGATCACACCACTTCACTCTAGCCTGGGCGAAAGGGTGAAACACCGTCTCAAAAATAAAATACAATAAAATAAACCTTATGTCTTGCAGACTTTGTTCAGGGTGTATGTGTGCTGAGTCTAGTGGTAGTTAATGATTTATAAGGGTCTGAATGTGGTTGTTTTATTAGTTATAAATAATATTTTATTATAATTTTACTTTTAAAACAAATATTAAAAGCTTTTGTGTGAGACTTTACTGTATTATGTTACAGATTGTGTCAGGGAATTAGAAGAATAAACAAATTCAATTAGGTTGCTTTTTGTTTGTTTGTGATTTTTCCCCTATTGCCAAATACCAGGTTCAGACCACTTTCTCTTTTTGTCTAAACTGCCCCTGAGCCTCAGATGTACTCAGGGGTGAAGCAGAGTTTAATATCAGCCTGAACCAAATAGGATTTAGGAAGATTAACCTTCCAGAGGACATCAGCGTCTAGCTATGACACACAGACGGTTTGAGATGGTCGTTCTCTGCTTTCCTCTATTAGTGCAAAAGATTAAGCGGAATGTGCTGAGACCATGTATGTTGTAAATGGTTGTAGATGTGTTCAGATTAAATTCTCTTTCTCTAAGATCTTTGTTGGATATTGACCTGGACGGGCAGCAGAGTCAGGGACCTTAGACATGATGAGACTTGAGTTCAGGAAGTTTGTCCCTATGTGACGCTCTGTTTCTCTGTCACCTGCCTCTCCTCCCATGGTCTCCTTATTTCCTGCCAGTCTGAACTCGTTCCAAAGCTTAGCTGAAATGTAATCTATGTGAGATATTCATAAAGAGGAAGACAAAGCAAGGAAGTCTTGGTTATTGTTTGGTTAATGGGTAGGAGAGCAAAGTGGTTAAGGGTTGTTGAGGTGGTGCTTGTCCAGACAGGTGACCAGGTATTTCAAAGAGGGTGGCAGATACCTGTTTGGAGAAGGAGATGCAAGTTTTGGTTTTTTTCTAGAGACCAGGTCTCACGCTGTCTCTGAGGCCAGAGTGCAGTGGCTATTCACAGGCACAATCATAGCTCACTGCAGCCTCTGATTCCTGGGCTCAGGCCATCCTCCTGTGTCAGCCTCCCAAGTAACAGGCATGCCACCCTGCATGGCTCAGCTTTTTTTTTTTTTTTTTTGAGATGGGCTCTCACTGTGCTGCCCAGGCTGCTCTCAAACTCATGGCCTCAAGTGATTGTATTTATTTTTTTCTAGGAACTAAATCTGTCCATAAGCCAAGAGCCAGGTTACTGTAGGCTCTCCTGAGTTCCAGGACTGTAAAATAATAGCTTGTCTTGCTCTTCGCACCGCACAAGCTCTTTAGACAGTTGCTGATCTCAGAGTGGTAGATTTCTCCTTTGCGCTGCCAGTTGACTTAAACAGAGGGAAGGAGGGAGAGAGGGTTCTCCTAGTCTGCCTTCATGGATGATAGCTCTGAAAGTGACTGGTAACGGGAGCTCCTGAGGACGGGTGGAGGCCTATTCCCTTGGCCCTTGGGATGCACGGCCGTTGGTTGTTTCCTCCAGCGGCTGCTTAGGGTCCTTTACGTGTTAGAAACATTACCACCTCCATTCAAGCGATGGTCCTATAATGGCGTTATTTGCCCCCTCTCCACCTCTCTTTCATGAAATTTTACAGACCTAATACATAGAGACAAACAATTTGTTCTGACGGACTTCAGGTAATATGAACAGGGGTCCTGTCTATGAGCCTCTCCTACCACCTGGGTCCCTGTGGAATGTGGCCTGGGAACCTCTCCGCTAGAGGGCCGCCTGTGGCATGGCCCTGATGACACACCCTGTGGGCAGCCAGTGTGTACACATCTCCTTCTGAGAGCGCTTGTGGCCACTCACCAGGCCCCCCACGTTCTGTTTCCTCTTCCAACTTGCTGCTGTGAACCCAGGTCCCCCCATACTCCCACATCTCAGGTCATAGTGAAATAACTGTGTGTTTCTATTTAAAATCTTCATCTCGACATGTGTGTTTCTTATGGTAAATGTTACTGAAACATATAACATACAGAGACGTGCATGAATAACGAGGCACCAATCCATGAAGTATCACAATATGAACACGTTCGTGTCACCCACACTCAAATCGAGAAACTGGTCATCCTTAGAACCTGAGAGTCCTGACTGGGCGCGGTGGCTCATGCCTGTAATCCCAGCACTCTGGGAGGCTGAGGCAGGTGGATGGCCTGAGGTCAGGAGTTCGAGACCAGCCTGGCCAACATGGTAAAACCCCGTCTCTACTAAAAATACAAAAATTAGCTACGCATGGTGGTGGGTGCCTTATAATCCCAGCTACTTGGGAGGCTGAAGCAAGAGAATTGCTTGAACCTGAGAGGTGGAGATGGCAGTGAGCTGAGATCGTCGCCATTGCATTCCAGCCTAGGCGACAAGAGCGAGACTGTCTCAAAAAAAAAAAAAAGTTCTTTGTGCCTCCTTCCTGTCACTCTTACCCCAAGAGCAAACATTGTGGTGACTTCCAGGACTGTCAGTTCATTTTGCCTGTTCTTGAACTTTGTTTAAATGAAATCATCCAGAATATCTTCTTTGGGATCTGTCTTCTCTCATCCAACATTGCCGTGTCAGTAATTACAAATGATGATACTATAAACATCCTTGTATATATCTTTTGGCACATGGGTTTTAATTTTTTTTTTTTATTTTATGTATGTATTTTTAGATAGGGTCTTGCTCTATTGCCCAGATTGGAGTGCAGTGGTGGGATCATAGCTGACTCATCTCCTGGGCTCAAGTAATCCTCCCACCTCAGCCTCCTGAGTAGCTGGGATTGCAGGCCTGCACCACCACGCCCAGCTATTTTTAAAATTTCTTTTGGTAGAGGTGAGATCTTGCTGTATTGCCTAGGCTGGTCTTGAACTCCTGAGATCAAGTGATCCTCCTGCCTTTGCCTCCCAAAGTGCTGGGATTGTAAGTGTGAGCCACTGTGCCCAGCCACATGTGTTTTTAGAAAGTTGCCAGTAGCTAATTTACAATGATTGCTGTATGTTTTATTTCATACGCCACCCAGCTTAAGCATTGTGAGATTTTAGTAAGAGAACTGCAAGTAAGTATCTGGAAGGAAGATAGTCACTTGGATTCACAAGTCTAATATCATACTTCTACAACATTATTCATGTTCATTTTAACTAATTCAAGAATAATGAGCAGAAAATGGTAGAGTTTAGGGTTGGAAATGGAGAAGCCATAATATATTTCTCCTTTGATATTTTCTTCTGTAAGTTGAAGGGGAGAGAAAATAGGATTTTGAGATGACAAATATAAAGTTAACTTGAGCCACATCCCTCCTCATGGGATAAAGAACCACAAGGTCTTGGGGAAAGGCCAGCATAGAAGCCGGCTCTCAGCACCTGGTACCCTGGACTCCTGTCTAGATGGATCTGAGCCCACTTCTGGGTCCTGCAGAGGCCCTGTTCCTCAGTCTCCTGAGGGCAAACCAGGCCACTGGCATGGACACCACGAGTCCCTGGGTGGCCAAGGGGCAGCTGTCTGTGGGGAAGGCAGGTGGAACTTAGATATTTTGGGTCAGGGTGTTTGTGTGCACATACAAGGCCCTCGTGATATAGGATGAAGCCAGAGGTGAAAAAAAGAGGGCTCCCTGGTCCAGGGTCAGCTCCCACGCTGCTATGGCATGGCGTGAATTCTGAATTTCAACACGGCCTTCCCAGTTTTTACAAAGATTTATTTTTTAAGCTAGGAGACGAGAACCCCTAGACACACACACTTTCTTATTTTTTTGAGGCGGAGTCTTGCTTGGTCACCCAGGCTGGAATGCAGTGGCGCAAACACTGCTCACTTCAGTTCAACATCCCAGGCTCAAGAGATCCTCCTGTCCTAGCCTGCTATGTAGTTGGGACAGGTGAACCCTCAGCCAGGCTAAATTTTTTTTTTTTTTTTGAGAGATGGTATCTCACTTTGTTGCCCAGGCTGATCTTGAACTCCTAGGCTCAAGCATGGAACCTATTTTATTTAGGAATTTGTTGGCTTGATGTATAACTTTTACATATTTCAACATATGGTATGTGAACTACCGTCTTTACTCTTGTCCAGAGCCCTGCAAATGTTAAGTGCAGACCTGCTAAAGAAAGGAGGGCCCTGGCCGGGTGCAATGGCTCATGCCGGTAATCCTAGCACTTTGGGAGGCCGAGGCAGGTGGATCACCTGAGTTCAGGAGTTCGAGATCAGCCTGGCCAACATGGCAAAACCCCGTCTCTATTAAAAATACAAAAATTAGCTGGGCATGGTGGCGGGTGCCTATAATCCCGGGTACTCAGGAGGACTGAGGCTGGAGAATCTCTTGAACTCCAGAGATGGAGGTTGCAGTGAACCAAGATCACACCACTTCACTCCAGCCTGGGCAAAAGAGCAAAATTCCTTAAAAAAAAAAAAAAAAAAAGAAAGAAAGAGAGAGAGAGAGAAAGAGAAAGAAAGAGTCCAGATACGGTGATGCCTACTTTATATTACTCCTCCCATGAAGAAGAAAGAAAGAAAGAGAGAGAGAGAGAAAGAGAGAAAGAGAGAGAGAAAGAAAGAGAGAAAGAAAGAAAAAAAGAAAGTAAGTCCAGATACATTGATGCCTAATTACAATACCTCTCCCATGAAATCATTCTAGAAAAACTTTGGACATGGGACATTAAGCTTCATGGTGACTTGAAAGAAATATGCCATTCAAACTTAGGGGTAAAACCAGACCAAGTTGAATGGTGACTATGCCTAGATTTTTTTTCCATGAATTTTTCCTAAGCTATTTTTATAGTTAATTTCACAAGGCTACATGGAAGGTACGACTGATGATTTATGACCTTGTGTATTTCTTTTAACAATGGAAAGGCACTTTCGTACTTGCATTGCTTTACTGTCGACACTGCATCATTTGGCACATTCTGGAGCATTGTGGAGAAAAAGCACATGCACTGGAGTCAGGCGCTGGGTTTGAATCATGGCTCTGCCACTTACCCGCCTTGCCAGCTGTATGATCTTGGGCACCTTTCTTCCTTCCTTTCTTTCTTTCTTTCTTTCTTTCTTTCTTTCTTTCTTTCTTTCTTTCTTTCTTTCTTTCTTTCTTTCTTCCTTTCTTCCTTTCTTCCTTTCTTCCTTTCTTCCTTTCTTCCTTTCTTCCTTTCCTTTCCTTTCCTTTCTTTTCTTTCTTTTCTTTTCTTTTCTCTTTTCTTTCTTTTCTTTCTTTTCTTTCTTTTCTTTCTTTTCTTTCTTTTCTTTCTTTTCTTTCTTTTCTTTCTTTTCTTTCTTTTCTTTCTTTTCTTTCTTTTCTTTCTTTTCTTTCTTTCTTTCTTTCTTTCTTTCTTTCTTTCTTTCTTTCTTTCTTTCTTTCTTTCTTTCTTTCTTTCTTTCTTTCCTTTCTTTCTTTCTTTCCTTCTTTCCTTCTTTCTTTCTTCTTTCTTGACAGAGACTCACTCTGTCCCCTAGGCTGGAGTGCAGTGGTACAATCTTGACTCACTGCAACCTCTGCCTCCTGGCTTCAAGCGATTCTGCTTCCTCAGCCTCCTAAGTAGCTGGGATTACAGGCATGTGCTACCATGCCCAACTAATTTTTGTATTTTTATAGAGATGGGATCGCTCTATGTTGCCCAGGCTGGTCTTGAACTCTCGGCCTCAGGCGATCCTCTCACCTTGGCCTCCCACAGCACTGGGGTTATAGGCATGAGCCACTGTGCCTGGCCTTTAATTTTTTTTTTTTTTGAAATGGAGTCTCGCTCTGTTGCCTAGGCTGGAGTGCAGTGGCATGATCTCGGCTCACTGCAGCCTCCACCTCCTAAGTTCCAGTGATTCTCCTGCCTCAGCCTCCTGGGTAGCTGGGATTACAGGCACGCACTACCATGCCCAGCTATTTTTTGTATTTTTAGTAGAGACGGGGTTTCACTATGTTGGCCAGGCTGGTCTTGAACTCCTGACCTCAGGTGATCCACCCACCTCAGCCTCCCAAAGTGCTAGGATTATAGGCATGAGCCACTGTGCCTGGCCTAATTTTTGTATTTTTAGTAGAGACGGGGTTTCACCATGTTGACCACGCTGGTCTTGGACTCCTGACCTCAAGTGATCTGCCCACCTCAGCCTCCATAAGTGCTGAGATTACAGGTGTGAGCCGCCGTGCCTGGCCGGGCACTTTTCTATTTTTTTTTTTTGAGACGGAGTCTCACTCTGTCGCCCAGGCTGGAGTGCAGCGGCGCAATCTCGGCTCACTGCAAGCTCCGCTTCCCAGGCACATTTCTTAAACTTTCTGTGCTGCAGCTTACTTCTCTAGAAAATAGGGTGATAATTGTGCTTATATAAAATGGTTGTTGTGAGTGCTTAGTGAGATAGTGTAATGTTTAGAACAATGTCTGGTACATACATAGTATTTGAGGAGAGCCTTTATTTATGTTTATATATGTTAGAATTCCCAGGGTGAGTTGAGTGCATTCCTCATTTCCCTGCTTGTCTGCTGCAGGCATCCAGGATCCAAGACGATGCCACCGAAAACATCGAAGGTGACAGCTCCAGCCCTTCCAGCGGTTCTGGCCAGAGGACTTCTGCCCACGGGGCTCAGGATGACCATGGGGAAGAGGTATCTGGGACGAGAGCCCCTGAGGAAGACTCCCCAGTTTATACAGATTCTAGAATGGACACAGGCAGTAGAGCTGGGCGGGTCTGGAGGGCCCCACGGGGCAGTAGCCCTACCACTGCTGAGTCCTGGGAGGCTGTGAAGGTCTCAGGGAAGGGGACGTACTAGCTAGTCTAAGAGGATCAGAACAGCTATTTATCAACCAATCTGGGCACATTTTAATATTTTAGTCCAAGTACTGCTGCATCTTATGTGTCAGGTGACTATCAGCCTCAGATCTAGTAACATAGAAGGTCCCGCGTGTTACTGAGGCCTCCTTGGCTCAGCACCACACCCCTATAATCTCTCTTTTTTGTTTGGTTTTGAGATAGAGTCTAACTCTGTAACTCTGTTGCCCAGGCTGGAATGAGCCAGTTTCAGCTCACTGCAACCTCCGCCTCCCAGGCTCAAGTGATTCTCCTGCCTCAGCCTCCCTAATAGCTGGGATTACAGGCACCTGCCACTGCACCTGGTTAATTTTTGTATTTTTAGTAGAGATGGGGTTTCCCCATGTTGGCCAGGCTGATCTTGAACTCCTGACCTCAGGTGATCTGCCTGCCTCGGCCTCCCAAAGTGCTGGGATTACGGGCGTGAGCCACTGTGCCTGGCCCCCTGTGATCTCTTTATAATGTTATCTGCCTCTCACGTGAATTCGTATATTGTTTTGTTCCCTCATCCCTCCCCGCTTCTGCTTGTGCAAGGACAGCCGCTGCCCCTCAGGATCCCAGGCCACATCCTTCCAGATGAAGGCAGCTGTCTGTTCCATGTGTTGACTGAAGTCAGCCACATTTGTGAATCCCAGGCTGGAGGCTTTAACCAGAGCTCTGTTCTAATTTGGGAGTGGGGACTGGGTTCCCATGAGGGCCACAGGTGCTATAAATGGCTCCATTTGTGGTATTAATTACTTATTTTAAAAAGTTTTCTCTAGATAGCCATGTGTGGTGGCTCATGCCTGTAATCCTAGCACTTTGGGAGGCCAAGGTGGGCAGATCACTTGAGGTTAGGAGTTCAAGACCAGCCTGGTCAAAATGGTGAAACCCTGTCTCTACTAAAAATACAGAAATTAGCCAGGCATGGTGGTGGGCACCTGTAATCCCAGCTACTGGGGAAGCTGAGGCAGGAGAATCACTTGAACCTGAGAGGCAGAGGTTGCAGTGAGCGGAGATCGCGCCACTGCACTCTAGCCTGGGCGACAGAGCAAGAGTCTATCTGAAAAAATATACATATATATCTTGATTAATTAGAATTAATGAAAAATCTCGATCATGAAAATTCTTTCCAAGAAAATTCTAGGTACAGAGTGATCCACAGTAGTGGCTGTTGACATTACCGAGTCTGTCAGACCTGCTGGAATGTTTTAGAATCCAACCCACGCATCTTCTGACTCCTCAAGTCCTGGCCTGTCCAGGGCACCCTCCCTCATCTCTTCCCCTCCTACCCTTAATCTATATCCAGACAATTTCCACCTGCCACCTCCAACGTGAACAGGTTGCCCATGCTTGGGCAACTTCAGTCTCCATTCATGGACCTCTTTCCCCCAGGTCTAATCATGCATGGGTCTCCCGTCTCCAGGCAAATGTGTGCCTCCTCCTGTTTCTCTTTCAAGTTCCTTTCTTGCATCTCTCCACACCAGGGTTAGCCAAACTCAAGGTTAGGGGTGCAGTCTTTTTTTGGTATTTTTGTAGAGACGGGGTTTCACCCTGTTGGCCAGGCTGGCCTTTAACTCCTGACCTCAGGTGATCCGCCCATCTCGGCCTCCCAAAGTGCTGGGATTACAGGTGTGAGCCACCGTACCTGTCCATTTACAGCTTTTGTAGCAAAAGAATTCAGACCAGAAAGGCAGAGAGAACAGGGCAGTATCTGGGACAGTGAGTTCCAAATGAGGAGCTGTGTCCTTGGAGGCACATTGATGTGTGGCAAGATGTGCAGAGAATCGCCAGCCCAGGCCGGTCACCCAAGCGTCAGTGTCCAAAGTTTTACTGGAGTTTCCTTATGCAGGCAGGATTGATTAATTGAGTGACTGATGATTGATTGATGGGTGCAGCTCCAGCAGTTGCTGCACTCAGTCCCCAGCTCTCTCCCACCTTTCGGATCAGTCCCAACTGTCTAAGCATGTGGTTGGTCTTTCTGGTGTGGCCAGACTGTCAAATATGAAGTGCCAAACCTGAGCCACTGCATTAGCACAAACGATCAGGTGTGGTCCCAGGGGCCCAGCTTGAATAACAAAGACCCTTTCACGCGGGAAATGCCAGTGGTTTAGAGGTTACCTCCCAGGAGCCAAGACAAAGCCAGACCTGTTCGGTAAGGTTAATTATTATTATTATTATAATTACTATTTTGAGACAGGGTCTTGTTCTTTTGCTGAGGCTGGCATGCAGTGGCACAATCATGGCTCACAGCAGCCTTGACCTCCTGAGCCCAAGCGATCCTCCTGCCTCAGTCTCCCGAGTAACTGGGACCACAGGTGCATGCCACCACACCTGGCTAATTTTTTACATTTTTGGTAGAGATTGGGTCTCACTTTGTTGCTCAGGTTGGTTCTGAACTCCTGGGCTCAAACGATCCTCCTGCATCGGCCTCCCAAAGTGCTGGGATCACAGGCATGAGCCACCACACCTGGCCAAGATTAATTATTTCTTATGCAGTTCTTCTTTACTTTGACTGTCTCTACCTACTCACTCCATCTCTGCCCATCCCTGTCCCTTCAGTTCCTCACAGCTGCTTCCATTGCTGAATTGAGGCTCTCCTTTTTGTCTTGTCCCCATAAACTCTGACATCAGTGACTGCACCGGCATTTCTTCCTGGATGTCTCCCTCCTCAGACATCCTTGACTGCAGTGTGATTGCTCCAGCTTCTTCCATCTTTTCTTTTCCTCATCAGTTTCTTGTTTTGTAATCTTTTTTTTTTGAGACAGAGTCTTACTGTGTCACCCAGGCTGGTGTGCGGTGGCACGATCTCAGCTCAACCTCCGCCTCCCGGGTTCAAGCAATTCTGCCTCAGCCTCCCAAGTAGCTGGGACTGCAGGCATGCACCACCACGCCTATCTAATTTTTGTAGTTTTAGTAGAGGTTGGCCAGGCTGGTCTCAAACTCCTGACTTCAAGTGACCTACCTGCCTCGGCCTCCCAAAGTGCTGGGATTATAGACATGAGCCACCGTGCCTGGCCTTGTTTTGTTATCTCTGAATGAAGATGTTTCCCAAGGCTAGGAGCTCCTCTTTCTTTCTTTCTTTCTTTTTTTTTTTTTAAGACAAAGTCTCACTCTGTTGCCAGACTGAAGTGCAGTGGCGCGATCTTGGCCCACTGCAACCTCCACCTCACAGATTCAGGTGATTCTCCTGCCTCAGCCTCCTGAGTAGCTCGGACTACAGGCACGCATCATCGTGCCCAGCTAATTTTTTTTATTTTCAATAGAGACAGGGTTTCACTATGTTGGCCAGGATGGTCTCGATCTCTTGACCTTGTGATCCACCCTCCTTGGGATTACAGGCGTGATCTCCTCTTTCCTTGATCTTTCCCTTGTTGATCTCCTGCGTCCTCCTGCAGATGCAGTCTCAGGAGTCCATTTCCAGCCTGGACTTTGCTTCGGGGCCTCCATAGTTCCACCTGTGCTCCCATGTGTGGAGCATCTACTGATGAGGCCCTCTGCCCTCTGCAACTCAGCATGTGGAGAGCCAGCTGCCCACCTCCTGTCAATGCCATTCTTCCAGCTACTCGGGCTTAGGAGCCTCAGAGCCCCGGCTGCCCTGGCCCTGAGTGGGTAAGGGGCCTTCTCTGTGCTCCCATGATACTACTGCATGCCCTGGTCATTGCGCTTCTGAGAGTGTGGCATGGGAGCCCTTCTACATATTCTCCTGACTAGGCTGTGAGCAACTTGAGGGCATGTACAGCACCAGTCAAACTGTCCCTCATGGCCAGGCACAGTGGCTCACGTCTGTAATCCCAGCACTTTGGGAGACCGAGGCAGGCAGATTGCTTGAGGCCAGGAGTTCCAGACCAGCCTGGGCAACATGGTGAAACCCCGTCTCTAAAAAAAATACAAAAATTAGTCGGGTATGCACGCCTGTAGTCCCAGCTTCTCGGGAGGCTGAGATAGGAGGATCACCTGAGCCTGGGAGGGCAAGGCTGCAGTGAGCTGTGATTGTGCTACTGCACTCCAGCCTGAGTGACAGAGCAAGACCCTGTCCCCCCTCAAAAAAATTATCTGTCACATCAGACAGCATGAGGGGAGAATGAGTCATGGCTGTCTTCATTCTGTTATTTACTTCTTTCCTGTGTTACTGAGCTCATAACCAAATTGTCTTTTTTTTTTTTACTTTAAGGCTGTCCCTTCTCTAAACCATGATGCTACCAGAATAACCTGCCTCTATGGCTCCTCACTGAATCCAGGTTGTTTCTTCAACTTTACCCATAGCTTGCCTTTCTAGAAACTTCCACACAGGAGCACTGTCTTCTATTCCTCACCTAAACAAGCTCCCAGTTCCAGCCAAATTGTTTTCTTTCCAACTTGACTTGGTGATATTCCCAGCTACGTGTTTTTCCCCAACCAGGGATCCTTTTCCTCCTCAGGAACAATTTCTTCTCCTTCAAGTCACATCCCTACCCATTACCTTCCTGGCACAGCACAAATCTCATCTCCCCTTACCACCCAGTTGTCGTCTTTGAGCTTTTTTTTTCAGCTATTGCTGGGGAACGTTAATACACACATAACATACGACTCTGTGCTGATAATTCTTTCTCTAAGTCTACTACTATTTCTTTTCCCCTAGTTAGACTGAAAGTGTCTGAACATCAAAGCCCATGTCTTATTCATCTTCGCATCATTTGTAACAACTTTTGTGTAGAAAGTTCTCAATGAAGTGAAATAAACAATTCTGTCTTCCAGTTCAACTTTGGAGACATCTTTGTCCACCAAGCCATCCACACCATCGAGTACTGCCTGGGCTGCATTTCAAACACAGCCTCCTACCTGCGGCTCTGGGCCCTCAGCCTGGCTCATGCACGTGAGTGAGCAGCCCGAGGGAGAGGGGCGCGGTCAGCTCTCCCCAACACCCTGGGAAACAGGTGCAATGTATTTGGAGGTCAAGGTGACTTCTCCGAGTTATTTGTGGATGTTTGCCGAAAGAATGGTTCTTCTTTCCCAGGCACATGTGTCTTTTCTGTGGGTCTGGCTGCACGTTGCTGGGGTGGTCACCCTCTGTATTAATAGTCTCCTACTGCTGCTGTAACAAACTGTCACAAACGCTCGTGGCTTAAAACAACACAAATGTGGCCAGGCATGGTGGTTCACACCTGTAATCCCAGAACTTTGGGAGGCAGAGTTTGGGCAAATTGCTTGAGCCCAGGAGTTCAAGATCAGCCTGGCCAACATGGTGAAACCTGCCTCTACTGAAAATACAAAAATTAGCTGGGCATGGTGGTGGGCGCCTGTAACTCCAGCTACTCGGGAGACTGAAGCAGGAGAATTGCTCGAATCCGGAAGGAGGAGGTTGCAGTGAGCCGAGATCGCATCACTGCACTCCACCCTGGGCTACAGAGTGAGACTCCGTCTCAAAAAACAAACAAACAGACAAACAAACAAACAAAAACCAACCCAACAACACAATTTGGTATCTTGAGGTTTTTGAAGCCGGAGTCCTAAAGTCAAGGCGTGGGCAGCTGTGCTCCTGCTACAGGCTGCAGGCAGAATTAGTTTCCTGGCCTTTCCAGCTTCTTGAGACTGCCTGCATTCCGTGGCTTGCGGCTCCTCTTTGCATCACTTCAACCTCTGCTTCCAGCATCAAATCTCCTTTTTCTCTGTGACTCTCCTGCCTTCCTCTTACGAAGACTCTAGTGATGGCACTGGGCATATCCAGATAATCCGGGATAACGCCCCTCTCTCAGGATTCTTAGCTTAATCTTATCTTATCCGCAGAGCCACTGTTGCTATGTAATACAGTATGTTGACAGGTTATTAGGATTAGGATGTGGACATCTTACGGGTGGGGGAACATGTTTTTTCAGGCTACCGTGCCCTCCTGCAAGGTGCTGACCTTTCAGTGAAGGCCTGCCTTGATTAGGAGCGTTGCTGGGAGTCAGTTTGCTGCCCACTGAGCTGACCGTCAGGAAGTGCTCACCCCCCTTGTGAATTCACAGCAGTCAGGGTCAGTCAGGCCCAGAAATACAATTCTTTCTATCTATCTATCTATCTATCTATCTATCTATCTATCTATCTATCTATCTATCTATCTATCTATCTATCTATCTATCTAAAAGAGACAAGGTCTCATTATGTTGCCCAGGCTGATCTCACACTCCTGGCCTCAAGGGATGCTCTTGCCTCCACCTCCCAAAGTGCTGGGATTTCAGGCATTGGAAATACAATTTTGATACAAGTCCGAGCCCTGGGGTTGCCTAACGTCAGGAATCCTGACTCACCAACTCACTTTGTAAGCCCCATCTTGATCTCTGGGTCCTTCTCCAGTCTTGTTTCTTGTCAGTTTTCCTTAGTGCCCCACCAGCGCTCCAGACCCATCCATTTCATACGCAGTGGCCCTGAGGAGCGCTTTTTTTTTTTTTTTTTTCTGAGCCAGCATCTCCCTCTGTTGCCCAGGCTGGAGTGCAGTGGCGCTATCATGGCCTCGAACTCCCAGGCTCATGTCATTCTACAGCCTCAGCTTCCCAAGTAGCTGGGACCACAGGTGCATGCCACCATGCCTGGGCCAATTTTTGTATTTTTTTTTTTTAGTAGAGACAGGGTTTTGCCTTGTTGCCTAGGCTGGCCTCAAACTCTTGGGCTCAAGCAGTTCACCTGCCTTTGTCTCCCAAGTAGCTGGGACTATAGGCACACACCGCTACACTTGGCTAATTTTACTTATTTATTTATTTATTTGGTAGAGACAGGGTCTTGCCATGTTTCCCAGGCTTGTCTTGAACTCCTGGGCTCAAACAATCCTCCTGCCTTGGCCTCCCACAGCGCTGGGATTGCAGGTGTGAGCCGCTGTGCCTGGCCTGAAGAACTATCTCCTGAAGATGCAGTACTCCCAGGGCCCGTCTGGGTGTTTGCCCCTGCAGCCCCCTTGCCTGAAATAGTCCCTTCTTTAACTCTCTCCCCACCTGATACTTAATTCCTTCTTCATAACTCAGCTGGAAATCTTCCTTCCTAGTCCGCCAGTCTGGAAGATGCCTGCCTGGGATTCTGGGGCATGCTGTTAACCTAGCTTCAATTATGATTGTCTCGATGAGCCTGTCTCCCTACTGGACTATGAGCTCCTTGGAAGCAAAGACCCTGACTTTTATCTTAGCATTCCCGGCGTTGGGCATAATGCCTAGAACAGAGAAGCCAGGCCAAGGTGTGTGCTGAGTGGATAGAAGCGACAGCAGTAAAGTGTGTGATTATTCATTTACGGTAGAAACTCCAGTCCTCAGCATTTGTGCGATCTTCACAGCTCAGCTGTGCTTGTTTCCTCACACAAACTCACATACACACACTTTCACATGTGCATGAACGCTTAGATGCATACACTCAATCCTGCGAGTACCTGCAGCACAGACACCCACAGGCATGTCTTTTTTTTTTTTTTTTTTTGAGGTGGAGTGTCTCCCTGTCACCAGGCTGGAGTGCAGTGGTGCGATCTCAGCTCACTGCAACCTCCACCTCCCAGGTTCAAGCAATTCTTCTGTCTCAGCCTCCCGAGTTGCTGGGACTACAGGTGCACGCCACCACGCCAAGCTAATTTTTTTTTTTTTTTTTAATTTTTGTATTTTCAGTGGAGATGGGGTTTCACCATGTTGGCCAGGATGGCCTCGATCTCTTGACTTCGTGATCTGCCTGCCTCGGCCTTCCAAAGTGCTGGGATTACATGCGTGAGCCACCACACCCGGCCACGTGTCTTTACTCCTATGTACTGTTGTGCATTCATGTGAAGTGGTTATCCCAGGACTGTCACCCACTTGTTTACCTTAGAGTGGATCTCAGCACTTCGTGCAGTCAGTGGTGCTAATGTTGGTCTTCAGCTCCAACCCCAGCAGCAGCTGGAGGACTTGAGTCATAATAGGGCTGAGTCTAGATAAGAAAGGAGGAGGAGTTTTGGTATTCTTGGTCCCTGGGCCAGAGTTTGGCCCTATGTGTCAGGGTGTCCTCTGGCCAGCCCATGCACACACTCAGGGGGTCATTTGATTCCTGAAAACCCATATGGTTCATGGCTGCCTGGCCTGGTTCACCCACTGGGTCATTCTAGAAGTCCCTGCTAGACGTGGCTTCCGTGCCATACTAACACAGTTGCTTAAAGAGGTAATGTGGAAGAATGGGGAAAAAATTAAAACACTGACTTAAATTCTGGTCCCTTTTCTACCACTTTTGGCTGAGTCACTTACACAAGAAATTTAACCTTTGTGTGCCGGGGCTTTCATCAGTGGTTCTAGTAGTTAGCCTCCTGTACTGGTCAGGCTAGGCTAAACTCTGTTGCGATAACAACTTACCCTCTAAATCTCAGGTCACTGGGCCAGAGTTTGGCACTATGTGTTGGGGTGTCCTCTGGTCAAAATTCCTCCTGTCTTATTTAGACTCATCCCTGGTATGACCCAAGTCCCTCAAACTACTGCTGAGGTTGGAGCTGAAGACCAACATTAGCACCACTGATGACTTGAAGCGCTAAGATCCACTTTAAGGAACAAAGTGGGGTCAGGGGGGTGGCTCACGTCTGTAATCCCAGCCCTTTGGGAGGCCAAGGCAGGTGGATCACCTGAAGTCAGGAGTTCGAGACCAGCCTGGCCAACATGGTGAAACCCCCTCTCTACTAAAAATACAAAATTAGCTGAGTGTGGTGGCACACGCCTGTAATCCCAGCTACTCGGGAGGCAGGAGAATCACTTGAACCTGGGAGCTGGAGGTTGCAGTGAGCTGAGATCGCACCACTGCACTCCAGCCTGGGTGACACGGCAAGACTCTGTCTCAAAAAAGAAAAAAAAAAAAAAAAAAGGAACAAAGTGAGTGACAGTCCTGGGATAGTCACTTCACACGAATGCACACCAGTGCACAGGAATGAAGACATGCTCGTGGGTGTCTGCGCTGCGGGTACGCGCAGGGCTGAGTGTGTGCATCTAAGCATTCGTGTGCATATGAAAGTCTGCGTATGTGAGTTTATGTAAGGAAACAAACATAGCCTGAGCTGTGAAGATCACACGAATGCTAAGCACTCAAGTGTGGGTCTAACCACACGGGGGTGAAGCTGTTCCCATTGATGAGAGACTCTGCACCACTGTAGCAGGCAGAAAACCGGAACTTGGGAAGCAGCAAGCAAACAGGGACCCTCTTCCTTGCATTCTATGTCTCTGCTTTTGTCATGTTCTGATAGCCACTTGCAAGTGACAGGCCTCTATCTCTCTGGGCCACATCGTGGTGACCTTTTAGCGGGGGTCTTCAAGCTCAAGCCAAGGATGTAATGATGGTATTTCCCTGCCAGGCGCATTTCCCAGGCTATTGGGCATGATAACTAGGGGAGAAGCAGTCGCACGTGCTCCGTGCCCAGGGACACCTAGACGTGGACCCCTACTCGCATAGCTTGGACAGTGAGAGCCCTTGTAGGGCGGTTAGCTGGAGGCAGGAGCTCAGCGACGAGTCTGGGTTTTTTCCAATACCCATCCATGACCTCCCTCCTCTTGGATTTCACTCGCCTCAGGGCCTTTTAAAACATTCCCCACTGTCAGCCTTTGAGACACTCCATGGGCATGCAAGAAGTGTATAGAAAAGACCTTTGGAGCTGGGGGTGTGGGAACAGCTGAGAAGGTAAGGGGTAGGGAAGTGAGGGACGGGTGGTGGTGTCATAGGAACAAGCCAGAGAGGGCTGTGTGGCGTCTGTCCCTGAACTTCTCGGAGCTTTAGTTTCCTTATCTGTAAGACGGGCATCATAAAACCTAATTTATAGGGTTGGTACAGGCCTTACTGAGATAATATGTGAAACCGCTTTGAATTCCTCTGACTTGGCTCTTTATTTGGAGTCTGTGGCTGAACTTCAGGCTGTCTGTTAATCCCCTGAAACTACATATAAGATGTTGTTGGGCGTCTGTGTGTGCATTTTTCTGGAGAAAGGATTCATGACTTTCTTCAGATTTCAGAGGGGACTCGTGACCACTGAAGAGTGAAAAGAGCCACTTTCCAGAGTGAGGCTGTACCTCATGCCCAGTACCTGGCATGTGCCCTTGTACATTGCAGTGACTGAAGAAATATTAGCTAAACACTTTTTGAAATATGGTTAGGATCTTAGTCTTTTTAAAAACACTTTTACTGTGAAAAATTAGCATGTTTACAAAAATGCATAAAATATATATATAGCCTAGTGGATTTTTGTGAAGCAAGCACTCATGTAACCATGTCCTGGTCAAAGAAGAGGCCGTGGCCACGTGCCGTGGTTCACACCTGTAATCCCGGCACTTGGGAGGCCAAGGCAGGTGGATCATGACGTCAAGAGATCGAGACCATCCTAGTCAACATGGTGAAACCCTGTGTCTACTAAATAAAGAAAAATTAGCTGGGCGTAGTGGTGCATGCCTGTAGTCCCAGCTACTTGGGAGGCTGAGGCAAGAGAATTGCCTGAACCTGGGAGGCGGAAGTTGCAGTGAGCTGAGGTCACACCACTGCATTCCAGCCTGGGCAACAGAGCAAGACTCCATCTCAAAACAAAAGAAAAAAAAAAAAAGAAAGAAGGAGCCAAGGTGGAAGGATTGCTTCAGGCCAGAAATTGGAGGCCAGCCTGGGCAATGTAGCGAGACCCTGTCTGTACAAAAATTAAAATGAAAAAAATATACAAGTGTGGTCCTGTGGTTCCAGCTACTTGGGAGGCTGGGGCAGGAGGATTTCTTTTTCTCCCTGTGTCCTCACATGGTGTTGACCACACTCCTGACTTTTATAATAGCAAATTTTGTGCTTTTTAACATGGTTTTATCCCTTAGCAATTTAGTGTAGTTTTGCATCTGTTTGAATTTATGTGAATAGAATCATGTCTTAGCTCAGGCTGCCATAATAAAACGCCCTGGGCTGGGCGACTTAGCAGCAGACAGTTATTTTCTCACAGTTCTGGAGGCTGCAAGACCCAGATCAGGGAGCAAGAAAAGTGGGGTTCTGGTGATGACCCTCTTCCTGGCTTGCAGATGGCGGCCTTCTGCCTGTGTCCTCACATGGTGGAGAGAGGGGAAAAGAGACAGAGAGAGAGGGGGAAAGCTGCCTGGTGTCTCTTCTTATAAGGGCACTAATACCAACATGAGAGCCCCACCCTCATGAGCTCACCTAACCCAAATCACCTCCCAAAAGCTCCATGTCCAAATACCATCACTTTGGGGGTTAGGCCTTCAACATATAAATTTTGGAGAGACACAGACATACGATCTCTAACAAATTGTATTGTTTTGCTTTTTTGCATGTAAATTGTATTACCAGGATTTGTTTATTTGGCCACCAATAGCTATAGTTTGCTTACTTTCCTTGGTGAATAATATGCCTCCACATATTTGTCTGATTTCCTTTTGATGGAAATTCCACCCTTGGGAACAAAGCTTCTGGAAACAATCTCGTGCAACGCCCTAGGGTACACGTGCCAAACTTCTCCACCTTGGAGTAGAGTTGTTGAATCATAGGATGTACAGATTTAGGATTATAATGTACAAATAATCTGCATGTATAGCCTCATGTGGTGGCTCATGCCTGTAATCCCAGCATTTTGGGAGGCTGAGATGGGAAGATCACTTGAGCCCAGGACTTCAAGGCCAGCCTGCCCAACATAGAAAGACCCCTTCTCTATTAAAAAAAAATTAACAGGGCTGGCTGTGGTGGCTCACACCTGTAATCCCAGAACTTTGGGAGGCCGAGGCGGGCAGATCACCTGAGGTCAGGAGTTTGAGACCAACCTGGTCAACATGGTGAAACCCTGTCTCTACTAAAAATATAAAAATTAGCCGGGCGTGGTGGTGGGCGCCTATAATCCCAGCTACTCAGGAGGCTGAGGCAGGAGAATTGCTTGAACCTGGGAGGTGGAAGTTGCAGTGAGCCAAGATCATGCCATTGCTCTCTAGCCTGGGCGTCAAAAGTGAAATTCTGTCTCAAAAAAAAAAAAAAAAAAAAAAAAATTAACAGAGAGTGACAGTACACTCCTCTGGCCCCAGCTACTTAGGAGGCTGAGGTGGGAGGATCACTGGAGCCCATGAGGTCAAGGCTGCAATGAGCCAGAATTGCGCTACTGCATTCCAGCCTGGGTGACACAGTGAGAACCAGCCTCAAAAAAATAAAAATAAAAAAATAATAATAATCTGAGCTGGACATGGTGGCTTATGCCTGATTTCCCAGCACTTTGGGAGGCTGAGACAGGAGGATTGCTTGAGGCCAGGAGTTGGAGACCATCCTAGGCAACATAGTGAGACCCTGTCTCTATTTAAAAATATATACATATTAATATTTTTGATTAAAAAGATGAAAAAATACAACAAATAACAATCTGCATTTACAAGATAATCCCAGTGGTGTCTCATACCTTGCAGAACTGTCTGAAGTGCTCTGGACTATGGTGATGAACAACGGCCTTCAGATGCGAGGCTGGGGAGGAATCGTTGGGGTTTTTATTATTTTTGCCGTATTTGCTGTCCTGACAGTAGCCATCCTTCTGATCATGGAGGGCCTCTCTGCTTTCCTGCATGCCCTGCGACTGCACTGGTAAGTATGGTTGTGCCGTGGAAGCTCGATGTGGTGTTGGGAAAGGGGGTGGGCTGTGGGGCCAGCTAACTGGGTTCAAATCTTGACCTGTGTGTGACTTTAGCAGCTTACATACCTCTTTGGAACCTTAGTTTAGTCATCTGTTGGTATAATATTAAACGATGTAATATATGTACATATATATACACACTCATTCATACTCATTCAGACACGCCTATCTACACTAACTGTTCTCATTTACTCCTCCCCTTTTAGGTGGTCAGTGTTCATTTGTTATTATAATTGGCTTTAACCCAAGTGACACTTCCAAGTATTGGCAAGGTGGCATCTGAGATAGGCTCAGAGAAGACATGCTTAGAAAATCAGGAATGTTTGGCCTTTTTTTTTTTTTTCCAGACAGACTCTCACTCTGTTGCCCAGTGCAGTGGCACAGTCTTGGCTCACTGTAACCTCCACCTCCCGGGTTCAAGCGATTCTCCTGCCTCAGCCTCCCTAGTAGCTGGGATTACAGGTGTCTGCCACTACGGCCAGCTAAGTTTTGTATTTGTAGCAGAGATGGGGTTTCCCCATGTTTGCTGGGCTGGTCTCAAACTCTTGGCCTCAAGTGATTCACCCACCTCAGCCTTCCGAAGTCCTGGGATTACAGTCACGTACCATCACGCCCAGCTAATTTTTGTATTTTTAGTAGAGATGGGGGTTTGCTATGTTGGCCAGGCTAGTCTCAAACTCCCGGCCTCAAGTAATTCACCTGCCTCAGCCTCCCAAAGTGCTGGGATTACAGGCACGAGCCACTGCGCCCAGTGAATCTGGGATGTTTGGCTTTTGTTGCTGAGCGCAGGAGTTATACCAACAAGTTATGAAAGTCTCAAAAGTGCAAAGAGAAGGAGGGCACCACAAGGAGGGAGACGCTCACAGGGAGCCCTGGACACGCACAGATGTATCCATCGACAACCAGCTGTCATTAGGTTGATGAATATGGAAACGTGTTCGGGCCTCTGGTTGTCTTCCAAGTTATATTTCAACCAATAATTCTGAGTGTGCAGAGCAGGCCCTTCAGCTGCAGAGACTGTACACAGCTTGCCCTGCTGTTTTCTTCCTCCCTCTATGGCCACTATTCATAAAGAAGCCTTTACACTTCATGTACTGAGTGAGGAGAGCCACCGCATCCCCTGCCTCCGTGATGACGTCATTCCCCTCCGTGTCATTGAGGAGATGAACCAAACTCCGTAACTTAATAAAACAGAAATGAGGCCGGGCGCGGTGGCTCGCGCCTGTAAGCCCAGCACTTTGGGACGTCAAGGTGGGCGGATCACCTGAGGTCGGGAGTTCGAGACCAGCCTGACCAACGTGGAGAAACCCCTCTCTACTAAAAATACAAAATTAGCTGGGGCGGTGGCGCATGCCTGTCATCCCAGCTACTCGGGAGGCTGAGGCAGGAGAATCCCTTGAACCCGGGAGGCAGAGCTTGCAGTGAGCAGAGATCGAGCCACTGCACTCCAGCCTGGGCAACAGAGCGAGACTCCATCTCAAAATAAATAAATAAATAAAACAAAACATAAATGATCCTACATGATCATTTACAAAAATATAAGTCAAGGGTCTTTGCGTTCTACAGTATGCGAGTCCCACATTTTAGGATTGGATGGAAATGGAAAACGACACGAGAGCGCACTGCACAGTGACGGCATCTTGGCTTGTGATGGGGGTGGGGAAGCTCCTTCCGTGACGGAAGGGTGGTTGTGCTGTGGCCATGAGCCCACAAGCAGCGTGGCCTAGAGGAAGTGAGGGGGAGGGGAAGGGGAAGGTGGTAAGAGACAGGTGAGAGAAGGGCTTAAAAAATCCTCAGATTCATGGCCTGGGTGCAGAGGCTCACACCTGTAATCCCCGCACTTTGGGAGGCTGAGGTGGGTGGATCACCTGAGGTCAGGAGTTCAAGATGAGCCTGGCCAATGTGGCAAAACCTGGTCTTTACTAAAAATACAAAAATTAACTGGGCGTGGTGGTGAGCATCTGTAATCCCAGCTACGCAGGAGGCTGAGGTAGAAGAATCGCTTGAACCTGGGAGGCGGAGGTTGCAGTGAGCTGAGATCGCACCACTGCACTCCAGCCTGGACCACGAGAGCGAAACTCCGTCTCAAAAAAAAAAAAATATATATATATATATATACACACACACACACACACACACACACATATATATATAAATTAGCTAGGCATAGTGGTATGTGCCTGTAGCCCTAGCTACTCAGGAGGCTGAGGCAGGAGAATCTCTTGAACCTGAGAGGCAGAGGTTGCAGTGAGTCAAGATCGTGACACTGCACCCCAGCCTGGGCAATGCAGTGAGACTCTGTCTCAAAAAAAAAAAAAAGAATCCTCAGGATTCTCATGGTAGCCATCAGCCTGGGGGCCTGCCGTGGCCAACCCTTCTGACTTTGTGCTTGATTTTACAAATGCTCTGCTGCCTCCTCCCTCCACCTTCCAGCCTCTAACTGATGTGTTTCAATCTCCCTTTTCTTACCCCACGCCCTCCCCACAACAACAGGGTTGAGTTCCAGAACAAGTTCTATGTCGGCGATGGTTACAAATTTTCTCCATTCTCCTTTAAACACATCCTGGATGGCACAGCCGAGGAGTAGGCTGAGGGCTGCACCTCCTGCAGCGGTCTCCCTGCCAATGAAAGAAGTTCAGTCTGTCTTTGGTATCAGCCCCTGAAAGGCGTTCAATGGGAAGGTTGTTCTTGGCTCACCTGAAGCATGAAGCTGTGTATTATTTGGATATCAGCCTGTGGATTTGACACGACTTAACCATGTCAGAGAAGAAGGACTTTGGCAAGTGATTTTTGTCTTCGTGTGGGGTATTAATTCTCAAATAATAAAATAATTGAGAAATGAGGGGAGAATGCTAAACAGATGTCTTCTTGCAATATTTTAAATACTGTATTTGAGAAAATAAACATCTGAGTCATTCACTTTTTCCTTAAGATGTCTTTATTCGGCCGGACGCAGTGGCTCATGCCTGTAATCTTAGCACTTTGGGAGGCCAAGGCGGGTGGATCACCCAAGGTCAGGAGTTCAAGACCAGCCTGGCCAATATGGTGAAACCCCGTCTCTACTAAAAATACAGAAATTTGCTGGGCGTGGTGGCAGGTGCCTGTAATCCCAGCTACTCGGGAGGCTGAGGCAGGAGAATCACTTGGACCCTGGGGGGCGGAGGTTGCAGTGAGCCGAGATCATGCCACTGCACTTCAGCCTGGGAGACAGAGTGAGACTCCATCTCAACAAAATAAGCAGTGAGCAGAGATTGCACCACTTCACTCCAGCCTGGGCGAAAGAGCGACACTCCATCTCAAAAAAAAAAAAAAAAAAAAAAAAAAAAAGATGTTTTTATTCAAAATTATTCCATACCAGACTGGGCACGGTGACTTATGCCTGTAATCCCAGCACTTTGGGAGGCTGAGGGGGGTGGATTACCTGAGGTTGGGAATCTGAGACCAGCCTGATCAATATGTTGAAACCCTGTCTCTACTGAAAATACAAAAATTAGCTGGGCATGGTGGGAGGCGCCTATAGTCCCAGCTGCTTGGGAGGCTGACGCAGGAGAATCCCTTGAACCCAGGAGGTGGAGGTTGCAGTGAGCCAAGATCGAGCCACCTCACTCCAGCCTGGGTGACAGAGCAAGACTCCATCTCGAAAAAAAAAAATTATTTCATACCATTTACTACTGACTTATAGGCCAAAGCTGAACAACAGAGCTACACAAACTAATCCCAGAGAAGGATTATGCATATTCTATTTCCTCATTTCCTCCTTCCTCAAACACCTTTTTCCCTTGTCTAGGGCTAAGCATTACAAGCTTAGGAACTTTCTCATGAATTTTCACTGAGGAAGAAGAGATAATGTTCTCGTTTGGAGGGAGGGCTGCCCCCAGTGTGGCCCTCTGGATTGCTAAATCCTGTGAAAAGAAGTGTGGCAACAGGACATCATCAGGGACTTTGTTTACTGTCAATGCATGTTATGCTGGAGTAACTAGAGAAAGATTTGGAGGCTTTGACGAGTTCAGAAAATGGTGTGCTGGGAGGGAAACCACCAAGTGGTCTGGCCTGGTACTCCCTGGCTCTGTGGGCCCCAAAGTCATGCGTCATTTCTTAAGTGCCTGCACTAGCAGACTCCTAAGAGTCCGATAAGATAGATATATGATATACAAGATAAGATATATATATATGTTTGCATATATATATATATAGAGAGAGGTAGGGTCTCACTCTTGCCCAGGCTGGAGTGCAGTGGTGTGATCACAGCTCACTGCAGCCTCAACTTCCCTAGCTCAAATGTTCCTCCCACCTCAGCCTCCTGAGTAGCTGGGACTACAGGAGTGTACCACCATGCCCAGCTAATCTTTTTTAGTTTTTTGTAGAGTTGCATGGGTAGGGAGCGTCTCAATACTATGTTGCTCAGGCTGGTCTTGAATTCCTGGGCTCAAGCTATCCTCCTGCCTCAGCCTGTCAAAGTGCTGGG
Organism: Macaca nemestrina; assembly: GCF_043159975.1. NCBI lineage: Eukaryota > Metazoa > Chordata > Mammalia > Primates > Cercopithecidae > Macaca > Macaca nemestrina. The sequence continues at coordinate 20,312,643 of NC_092128.1, forward strand.
GTTACAGGCATGAGCCCCCACCCCACTGACTGTTCTGTCTGAATGGACTTTATCCATGTAGATTATTATCTTTTTGGTAACTATACTGATAGAATTAAGTATCATTGTCATTGTCTTTTTTATTTTTTTAGTGCCTTTGCAATTTACAAAGTACTTAATAGTATCTTATTTAATTTTTTTTTTTTTTTTTTTTTTTTTGAGACAGGACCTCACTCTGTCTCAGGGACATGCTGGAATTTAGTGGTGCAATCTCACCTCACTGCAACCTCCAGCCTCCCAGGTTCAAGCAATTCTCCAGCCTCAGCCTCCTGAGTAGCTGGGATTACAGACAACTGCCACCACCCATGGCTAATTTTTGTGCTTTTAGTAGAGACGTGGTTTCACCATGTTGGCCAGGCTGGTGTCTTAAAATCCTGGCCTCAAGTGATCCACCCGCCTCGGCCTCCCAAAGTGCTGGGATTACAGGTGTGAGCCACCGCACCTGGCCAGTTCTAAATTTTCATTGTTAGTAAAGTTCTAAAAGAGCTGATTAAATTCAAAATTACGCTTTGGATGAGACCCTGGTTTTTTTGTTGTTATTGTTTGTTTGTTTATTTTGAGACAGAGTCTTGCTCTGTCGCCCAGGCTGGAGTGCAGTGGCGCTAGATCGGCTCACTGCAAGCTCCGCCTCCCGGGTTCATGCCATTCTCCTGCCTCAGCCTCCCGAGTAGCTGGGACTACAGGCGCCTGCCATCTCGCCCGGCTAGTTTTTTGTATTTTTTAGTAGAGACGGGGTTTCACCGTGTTAGCCAGGATGGTCTCAATCTCCTGACCTCGCGATCCGCCCGTCTAGGCCTCCCAAAGTGCTGGGATTACAGGCTTGAGCCACCACGCCTGGCCTTTTGAGTCCCAGTCACTAACCAACATGACTGTATCCTCACTGGTCAACTCGTGTGAGGAAGCTCCAAGGTTAAGAGGTGCAGGCCCCTCTCAGATCCTGCCAGATGCATCTGTGTGACCCACTGCAAGGGCAGTAATCACCATCAAAATCTTCACTTGCAATGGGTGCACACAGGATGAATGCAAACATCTAGTAAAGAAACTCAAATGGGCTATCCTGATAGGCTTTGCACTCATCCTTTACTCCTTTTTTATCTTTTTTTTTTTTTTAGACAGAGTCTCATTCTCTCTCCCAGGCTGGAGTGCAGTGGCATGATGTTGGCCCACTGCAATCTCTGCCTCCCAGGCTCAAGCGATTCTCCTGCCTCATTCTCCCGAGTAGCTGGGACTACAGGCATGGACCACCGCTCCCAGCTAATTTTTGTATTTTTAGTAAGATGGGGTTTTGCCATGTTGGCCAGGCTGGTCTCGAACTCCTGACCTCAAGTGATTCACCTGCCTTGGCCTCCCAAAGTGCTTGGATTACAGGTGTGAGCCACCACTCCCAGCCCATCCTTTACTTCTTCTTCTTCTTTTTTTTTTTTTTTTTTGACACAGAGTCTCACTCTGTTGCCCAGGCTGGAGTGCAGTGGTGTGATCTCAGCTCCCTGTAACCTCTGCCTCACAGGTTCAAGTGATTCGCCTGCCTCAGCCTCCCCAGTAGCTGGGACTACAGGCGCATGCCACCACACCTGGCTAATTTTGTATTTTTAGTAGAGACAGGGTTTCACCATGTTGGCCAGGCTGGTCTTGAACTCCTGACCTCAAGTGATCCGCCCACCTCAGCCTCCCCAAGTGCTGGGATTACTTGGGGAGTATTCCCAGTACTCCCCAAGTACTGGGAATGAGCCCACTGCACCTGGCCCTTAAATCATGCTGTGGGCCCTCAGCTGGGACTCTTCAACTGCAGCTTCTTGGTCAGTTTCCTTCTCGGTTTGATGGCATACCCACAGGGATTTGCCTCTCCGTTTGAAAGCCATGTTCTTGCTTTCTGGAATGTCAGATAACTTGATTTCAATTTTCGACATGGCCAACTCATCAGCAGAAGCACTGATGCTGGAAACAAACTGGGAGATGACATTCTTGGCAGCACATGTGACACCCACAGCAGGTGTTGCAGTTACCAAATAGGAGAACCCTTTCCTAGCCTTGCCATCCTCTTTCGAAGACTTTGCCCCATCAAAAATCTCAGTGCAATGGTAATCAGGGAAGTCGGGCACATTGATGTCTGTATGGAAATAACGAACAGAAGCAGGGACATTGAGGCCCACAGAGTTGACCCAAGACTGGCTCACAGCCTGGCCACTCAGTGACTCCTGGCATAGCAAAGCGTGCTCCATGTACAGTACAGGCGGCTCCACGGTGGCGGGCACCATGGCCTATACCAGGGGCTACAATGCCTGCTACCCTGCAGGATGTGGCCGACAGGATGGGCATGAACCTGCCCCTTAAGTCTAAACAATGGCTGTGAGCAAACGTTTGCAAGGGCAAAGCTTCCCTCTGCCCCTTGCCTAGGTCTTCTCGTTCAGAAATTCCTCCAGCTGTCCTGAGAACAACAGTAATTTCCTCCAAAGTTCGGCAGCCTCTTTCTGTCTTAACAAGAAATGTAATTTCCCCTTTAAAAGGGGATCAGGTGCAGGCTGCTGAGAAGAGGGTGTGCCCTAGGTGTCATTCACTTGCCCAGAATGCAAAGTTGGCGCTTAAAGATTCCTGATCTGAGACCCGACCTGAAAAGAGAGGATAAGATCAGGGAGCCAGGCGTCTTGGGAACACAAGTCTGGACACCCCTGAGAAGCCATCAGTGCTGCAACTTCCGTCTAAGACTTGGCCACGGTGAGGGGAGCAAAAGATCCTGAAATTGGAAGGCTGTCCAAGGAATATACAGAGGTGAGAAACTTATGGACAACATTGATCTGGACTTATTTTTTCCTGCTGCTGTAGAGGGTGGGGGTGGGGCATTGACTGTTAGTTTGTGGCTGAAGGCAAATGGAGCATGAAAATTTCATCTGATATTGCAAAACAAATTACATCACACACCACACACAAAACTCAGTTTAAAAAAGATCTACTGTGGCCCAATTATTTCTGATTAAAAAAAAAATCAGTATAACAAAAAACAGTAGAATAAAATGTCAACCAGTCCTTTAGAATTAATTTTAATGGCCGGGCGCCGTGGCTCATGCCTGTAATCCCAGCACTTTGGGAGGCCGAGGCGGGCGGATCACAAGGTCAGGAGATCGAGACCATCCTGGCTAACACAGTGAAACGCCGTCTCTACTAAAAATACAAAAAATTAGTCAGGCACGGTGGCGGGTGCCTGTAGTCCCAGCTACTCGGGAGGCTGAGGAGGAGAATGGCGTGAACCCGGGAGGCAGAGCTTGCAGTGAGCCGAGATCGCGCCACTGCACTCCAGCCTGGGCAACAGAGCCAGACTCCCTCCAAAAAATAAATAAATAAATAAATAAATAAATAAATAAATAAATAAATAGGATTCGTTTTAATGAAGCTCGAACTCCATCTGAGCCTTGGGTTTCAGGGTAAATCCCCAATCTATCAGTTTCTTGCCAGGTTTTGTGAAGGTAGGTCATGGATTACTTTCCCATTATAGCTTTTTAGGAACTGATGGTGAGGGATGCAAAGCATTCTTTTCCATGTTATTCCCTATTTTCCTGAGTTGGTCTAACTGATCATCCATCTGCCATTCATCCATCCATCCATTCATCCATCCAGCCATCCTCTTACTGGGTTAGAAAGGATTTAGAATGACATAGGAAACCAGCTGGGCGCGGTGGCTCACGCCTGTAATCCCATCACTTTGGGAGGCCGAGGTGGGTGGATCACAAGGTCGGGAGTTCAAGACCAGCCTGACCAAGATGGTGAAACCCCGTCTCTACTAAAAATACAAAAAGATTAGCCAGGCATGGTGGTGGGTGCCTGTAATCCCAGCTATTCAGGAGGCTGAGGCAGGAGAATCGCTTGAACCCAGGAGGTGGAGGTTGCAGTGAGCCGAGATCATGCAATGACACTCCAGCCTAGGCAACAGTGAGACTCTGTCTCAAAAAAAAAAAAAGACATAGGGGACCAAAGAACAGAGGATGTCAACTCAGCCTTTCCAGCGTTCCATTTCTGAGTTAAGATTGCAATCTCTATCCCTGAATAATGTTCCTCATCTCCATCTCTCAAACACTTTGTTCTCTTCTTTCTTTATGTAGCTTTTGGCTGAAACTCTAGAAACTACTAAGAAAATACATTTCATATATATGCTAACTAACTTTGAGTTTGTGTTTGAGTGTCCTTTTAATGACTGGGAGAGTAAACCCCTTTGCAACGTACAGATGTGAACGCTGCGATCCTGATAATCTCCTGCCAACAACCCTGTGCCCTACAACTTGCTCCACCAAAGGAATCCTGTTGTTGAAAACTCTATATCCTAATAGGGTGGGAATGAGGACTTTCTCTGTTGCGGGTAAACCTGTACGTTTGTTTCTTCCCCTTCCTGGCAAATTCCCCTGACACTGGGGACCCACCTCTCCCTGATCATCTTTAAGGGCGGTGCATTGGGAAGACCGGTGTTAAAATTGACAGGCACCGAACTCTGTTCTGGTGGTGGGGCAAGGGCTGGCTTGCTCCTCTGAGCCACACCTCACCGCCAGCCCTTTTTTTCACCCTCACTCCACCCCCTGCACCAACTATGCCTTTGGAAGAACTGAAGTTTGAAAGCTTCTTCTTTCTCTAAAATATATTGATTTTGCAATGTGGAAAACAGGAGAATTTTGGGTGAAAAGTATCCATTTTGTTGAGCCTCTCATAAGTAAGATGAAGTGACTAGTTTGGAGAGGTTTTGAGGTCTTATTTTCCAGTAGGAAAGTAGCACACTGAGAGCACAATTTCCCAACACCACTCAAGTTTACCTGTAAAATAAAATCAACCTGTTTTAGAAAACAAGTGACTTTTTCTCCCCCTTTTGGGAAATTTTTTATTTGATCCCAGTATGTTCTAATATTAGCAGAACATTAGCAATAAATTCCTTTTGGATACATATATATTTGGTAACTCTGTAGATACTTTATTTTTATTTTTATTTTCTGAGGTGGAGTTTTGTTCTTGTTGCCCAGGCTGGAGTGCAACGGCACAATCTCAGCTCACTGCAACCTCTGCCTCCCAGGTTCAAGCGATTCTCCTGCCTCAGCCTCCCAAGTAGCTGGGACTACAGGCACCCACCACCATGCTCAGCTGATTTTTTGGAGACGGAGTTTCACTCTGTCACCCAGGCTGGAGTGCAGTGGCTTGATCTCAGCTCACTGCAACCTCTGCCTCCTAGGTTCAAGCAATTCTCCTGCCTCAGCCTCCCGAGTAGCTGGGACTACAGGCGTGTGCTACCACGCCCAGCTAATTTTTGTATTTTTAGTAGAAACGGGGTTTCACCATATTCCCCAGACTGGTCTCAAACTCCTGACCTCAGGTGATCCACCCTCCTGGGCCTCCCAAAGTGCTGGGATTACAGGTGTGAGCCACTGCCCCCAGCCTGTAGATACTTCAAAACATTTCCTGAGTAAATGCTTTGTGATTGTGGTGAAGTTGTAAAAATTTGTTTGATGGCTTTGCTCAGAGATGAGAGACAGTACTACCAAGAGGACTTTTGATGCAATGGCACATTGACGTATTTTTATAAAATGCATCATCTCATTTCATTGTCATCACACACTTAAGAGAAAGTTTATCAATTGAGAATTGAACAAAACTGCAAGTAACGGAGACCAGAAATCACAGTGGCTTGGACCTAAGAGGTATATTTGTTTCCTTCGTACGTGGTGTCTGGAGATGAGCAGTTCAAGGCTGCAGGAGATCTCCTGGTCCTCAGTTTCCAGGCTGTTGCTCTCATGCTGGCCAGATTTGGTCCAAAGTTTCCATCTTTCCATCTTTCCATTTGCATCATGACCTGAGATGCCAGCCGGAGGGCCAGCCACCCTGCCTGTAGTCTAGCGAGGGGGTGTGAGGAAGAGGCAAGGGGCAGAAGAAGGTTTTCCCTGAAGCCCCAACAACCTTCACCTGCATCTCAGTCACCACTGCCACCAGCAAGGTACAAGGGAAGCCCTGATGTTGGGTAGGCAATAGCAATTTCTCCCACCGGCACGTAGAATTATTTTTATTCCCAGATGAGGAAATGCAGGCAGAAGAAATGGAGTAAGTTTAATCTTGAGCTCACCATGACTACTGGCTTTCTTCCTTCTCCCCCTCCCTTCTTTTCCCCTCCTTCTTTCCCTCCATTCTTTCCTTCCTCCTCTTGCTTCATTCCCACCTCTACTCTTCCCTCATCCCTTCCTTTCTTCCCTTCCCTCCTTCCTTTCTTTTTTCCCTCTCTCCATTCCTGTCATCTTCTCTTTTTCACTACTTCTTCCTTCCCTCCTTTCCTCTTTCCTCCCTTCCTCTGTCCTTTCTTCCTTCTTTCCTTTCCATGTCTGTTAATTTAGTTGGCATAAAATGATACCTAAAGATTTTTAAATTATAATTTACATTCATCTTGTGAATTGTTTGTTCATACAATTTGCCTGTGAATCTACTGGGATGATCTTCTTTCTTATTCTTTCTCTTCTGTCTCTTCTCTCTTCTTCTTCCTCTCCTCCTCCCCCTTCTCCTTCTTTTCCTTCTTCTCTTTCTTCTCCTTCTTCTTTTCTTCCTTCTCCTCCTCTTGTTCTTCCTTTTCCTCTTCTTCTTCTTCTTCTTTTTTTTTTGAGACAGGGTCCACGTCTGTGGCTGGAGTGCAGCAGGTGGCATGATCGCAGTTCGCTGGAGCCCCCACCTTTCAGGCTCAAGCGATTCTCCCACCTCAGCCTCCCAAGTATCTGGGACCACAGGTGTGTGCCACCACACAGGGCTAGTTTTTTAAAGAACTTTTATGTAGAAACCAGGTCTCACTATATTGCCCAGACTGGCCATTAGAATCTTAATATTTTTGTCTTGTAATTTGTGGTTTATATCTGCTACAAACATTTACTGGTACTGTATTTTTTTGGCAATTTTTTTCTTGTAATTTTAATTTTAAAAAACTATGGTAAAATACACATAACTTCAAATTTGCCATTGTAACATTTTTATTTTTAAATTTATTAGTATTATTATTATTTTTGTAGAGATGGGGGTCTCACTCTGTTGCCCAGGCTGGCCTCAAATTCCTGACCTCAAGCAATCCTTCCACCTTTGCATCCCAAAGTGCTGGGATTACAGGTATGTACCACCATGCCTAGCCTGTAACAGTTTCAAAGTGAACAATTCAGTGGCATGTGGTACATTCACAATATTGTGTACCCATCACCACTATCAAACAGGGCCTTTTATGCCAGGCTACCCTGTGGACTTCTGACCAATCATTTGATCGTCTCCAGGTCAAGTGCCTATCCCTGGCCCAATAGGTCGTGGCTAGTAATGGAGAGCAGGTGGGGGCATGTGGCACAAAAACACAGGCCTTGGCTGGGCATGGTGGCTCACATCTGTAAGTCCCAGCGCTTTGGGAGACTGAGGGAGGAAGATCGCCTGAGCCCAGGAGTTTAAGACCAGTCTGGTCAACATGGTAAGACCCCGTTTCTACCAAAATTTAAAAAATTAGCCGGACTGGCCAGGGCACGGTGGCTCATGCCTGTAATCCTAGCACTTTGCGAGGCTGAGGCAAGTGGATCACCTGAGGTCAGCAGTTCAACACCAGCCTGACCCCCATCTCTACCAAAAATACAAAAAATTAGCTGGATATGGTAGCAGGTGCCTGTAATCCCAGCTACTTGGGAGGTTGAGACAGGAGAATCGCTTGAACCCAGGAGGCAGAGGTTGCAGTGAGCCGAGATTGTACCATTGCACTCCAACCTGGGGACAAGAGAAAACTCTGTCTCAAAAAAAAAATAAAAAAATAGCCAAGCATGGGAGTGTGCACCTGTGATTCCAGCTACTTGGGAGGCTGAAGCCAGAGGATCAGTTGAGCCCAGGAGGAGGAGGTTGAGGCTGCAGTGAGCCATGTTCATGCTACTGCACTCCAGCCTGGGCAACAGACAAGACCCTATCTCAAGAAAAGAAAAAAAAAAAAAAGGCAGACCTGCCTGGCACAGGGAGCACTGTGGGCAGCATGTCAACAACACGTGAGTAACATGTCAACATGGCCTCAGTGGTTCATTTTTTCCAAAAAGAATTCTTGGTGAAGGAAAACAGTCTTTCTAAAAATTCAAACTAGGCTGGGTGAGGTGGCCCACGCCGGTAATCCCAGCACTTTGGGAGGCCAAGATGGGCAGAGCACCTGAGGTCAGGGGTTCAAGAAAAGCCTAGCCAACATGGTGAAACCCTGTCTCTACTAAAAATACAAAACTGCCCAGGGGTGGTGGCATATGCCTGTAGTCGCAGCTACTTGGGAGGCTGAGACAGGAAAATCGCTTGAACCCAGGAGGCAGAAGCTCTGAGCAGAGATCACACCACGGCCCTCCAGCCTGGGTGAGACAGAGTGAGACGCTGCCCCAAAATAAATACAAAAATAAATAATAAATAAAAATGCAAACAATGCATAAAAATATAAAGTAAAAAAAAGAGAACCCAGAAACCTAAAATCTAAACCCTGCAAGTAATATGTATGTCACCCTTTTTCTCTTGGGCAACTACTACTTGTCTTTGAAGTCTCAATTTAGACTTCCCTACAGAAGCTCCGCCAGGTCTCAAGACTCACAAGAGAAGGGGCCCTCTCTTATGTTGCCAGAGCATCCTTCACTAACCTTGTTGCCATATCTGCCATACCTGAATGTTTGCCTTTTTTCTCTTTGAGACAGAGTCTCACTGTGTTGCCCATGCTGCAGTGCAGTAGTATGATCACGGCTAACGGCAGCTTCAACCTCCCAGGCTCAGGTGATCCTCCCACCTCAGCCTCCCAGGTAGCTATGACTACAGGTGGGCACCACCACACCCACTGAATTTCTGTATTTGAGGTAGAGATGGGGTTTTGCCATGTTGCCCAGGTTAGTGTCAAACTACTGGGCTCAAGCAATCCGCCCACCTCGGCTTTCCAAAGTGCTGGGAATACAGGTGTGAGCCATTGTGCCTGGTGCAATACTTGCCTTTCTCCCACAGTAGACTGCAAGTTCTTTGGAAGCAGGAACTCTTTTCAGTGTATTTTATTGTCTGATGCCTAGTAGTGCTCAAGAAATATTTGTTGAAAGACTAAACACAGTTTTGGATAACATCTTTGCTGAAATCATTCCATCTATAAAAGTATGTATTTCAATAATTTTATAAATTGGCTGTGTGTGGTGGCTCATGCCTATAATCCCAGCACTTTAGGAAGCTGAGGCAGGTGGATCACCAGAGGTCAGGAGTTTGAGACCAGCCTGGCCAACATGGTGAAACCCTGTCTCTACTAAAAATACAAATATTAGCTGGGCATGGTGGCGAGCGCCTGTAATGCCAGCTACTCAGGAGGCTGAGGCATGAAAATCGCTTGAACCCGGGAGGCAGAGGTTGCAGTGAGCCAAGATCATTGCACTCCATCCTGGGTAATAAGAGTGAAACTCTGTCTCAAAACAAACAAACAAAATAATAATAATTTTATAAATCGGTATCATTATATAGACACATATTGGAAAACACAGTTCAACACTCAATAGCCTCACTTAAGAGCTTCTATATGGCATTCTATTATGGGAATATATTATCATTTGTTTAACTGCTTCTCTACTGGTGAGCATTTAGGTTGTATCTAATTCTTTTGTTGTTGTTGTTGTTGTTAAAACAACAGTGTGGGCTGGCTTGGTGACTCATGCCTGTAATCTCAGCACTTTGGGAGGCAGAGGCAGGTGGATCACCTGAGGTCAGGAGTTCGAGACCAGCCTGGCCAACATGGTGAAACTCCATCTCTACTAAAAATACAAAAAATTAGGTGGGCATGGTGGCAGGCACCTGTAATCCCAGCTACTCAGGAGGCTGAGGCAGGAGAATCACTTGAACCCAGGAGGCGGAGGTTGCAGTGAGCCAAGATCGCACCATTGAACTCCAGCCTGGGCAACAGAGCAAGACTCTGCCTCAAAAACAAACAAAAAAACCAACAGTGTGGTGACCTTCCTTATGCCCACCTATATCGTCGTATACTTGTTTGACTATCTCATGAGGATGAGTCCTCAGAGTGAAATTGCTCAGTCAACAATTCTGTCATCCGATGCCTCATTGCCTTCGAGAAAGGTTGTACCAATTTACACGTCTGCCAATAGTTGGAGTCCCTATTTCTCTTACAGTTGGTATAATCAATCCTTTAAATTCTTGCAAATCTGACAGAGAAGAATTGTAACTCCCTTTAATGTGAAGATGTGGTGCAGGTGAACATGGTTTCATAGATTTGCCAGCCACTGTATGTATTCTTCATGTCCCTGATGCCTCCATCTTTTCCTTCCTGAGCTGTAAGAGCTTCTGTTAAACATGTAGGTTTCATATTCTGTTTTGCTGTTTAGCTTTCTTTAAATTTATAAATTTTTCTTGAAGTAAAAGGGCACATGGCAACACATCAAATAGTAAAATGAGTTTATAACAGAAATAAGCAATCTCCTGCTTCAACTTCCCACATCCCCAAAGAAATTCCTTCCTTCCTTCCTTCCTCCCTCCCTCCTTTCCTTCCTTCCTTCCTTCCTTCTTTCCTTCCTTCCTCCTTTTTCCTTCTTTCTTTCTTTTTTTCTTTTTCTCTCTCTTTCTTTCTTTCTCTCTCCCCCTCCCTCCCATTCCTTCCTTCCTTCCTGCCTTCCTTCCTTCTTTCCTTCCCTCCCTCCCTCCCCCTCCTCCCTCTCTCTTTCTTTTCTCCTCTCTCCCTCCCTCCTTTCTCTTTCTTTTCTTTTCTTTCTTTCTTCTCTCTCTCTTTCCCTCCCTCCCTTCCTTCCTCCTTTTTCTTTCTTTTTTCTTTTCTTTTCTTTCTTTCTCTCTCTCCCCCTCCCTCCCTCCCCTTCCTTCCTTCCTTCCCTCCCTCCCTCCCCCCTCCTTCCTTCCTTCCCTCCCTCCCCCTCCTCCCTCTCTCTTTCTTTTCTCCTCCCTCCCTCCTCTTTCTTTTCTTTTCTTTCTTTCTTTCTTTCTTTCTTTCTTTCTTTCTTTCTTTCTTTCTTTCTTTCTTTCTCTCTCTCTCTCTCTCTCTTTCTTTCTTTCTTTCTTTCTTTCTTTCTTTCTTTCTTTCTTTCTTTCTTTCTTTCTTTCTTTCTTTCTTTCTTTCTTTCTTTCTTCTCTTTCCCTCCCTCCTTCCCTCCCTCCCTTCCTTCCTCCTTTTTCTTTCTTGTTTCTTTTCTTTTCCCTTTCTTCCTTCCTTCCTTCCTTCCTTCCTTCCTTCCTTCCTTCCTTCCTTCCTTCCTTCCTTCCTTCCTTCCTTCCTTTCTTTCTTTCTTTCTTTCTTTCTTTCTTTCTTTCTTTCTTTCTTTCTTTCTTTCTTTCTTTCTTTCTTTCTCTCTCTCTCTCTCTCTCTCTCTCTCTCTCTCTCTCCCCTCCCTCCCCTTCCTTCCTTCCTTCCCTCCCTCCCTCCCTCTCTTTTCTCCTCCCTCGCTCCCTCCTTTCTCTTTCTTTTCTTTCTTTTCTCTCTCTCTTTCCCTCCCTCCCTCCCTCCCTCCCTCCCTCCCCCTCCCTCCCTCCCTCCCTCCCTCCCTCCCTTCCTTCCTTCCTTCCTTCCTTCCTTTCTTTCTTCCTTCCTTCCTTCCTTCCTCTGGGTTCTATCATCCAGGCTGGATTAGAGCTCCTAGGCTCAAGTGATCTTCCTGTCTCAGCCCTCCAAGTAGCTGGGACCATGCCCGGCTAATTTGTTAAAAACATTTAGTAGAGAAGAGGTCTCTCTATATTGCCCAGGCTGGTCTTGACCTCCTGGCCTCAAGCAATCAAACAATCCTTCTGCCTTGGCCTCCCAAAGTGCTGGGATGACAGGCGTGAACCACCATGCCTGGCAAGAAATTTCTTTTTATTGTGTGTTTTTAGTTTGCCAAGTGATTACTTTTATGATTAAAACAATATAATTATACTTTATTTCTTGGTTTATGACAGTATCAATCCATTACTCACAAGAAAAATGATAATTTAGGTCATAATTTTCCTTCCTTTGTGCTATTCTCCCAATATGGTATAGATATCTTTATTCCCTTAGTTACTTTTGAATTATACATAGTACACTTATAGCTCTAATCCTTATTATGTGCATTTTAGTCACCATATTGATCCTTGGGTAGGATGCCTACCAAATCCCTCCATCTTTCCTCACTGACTTCCAACTCTCACCTTTGTTATATGTAATTGGCTGTTGCCTTGTCAAAGATATTAACATTTTGTTCCATCTTGAAACCACAATCAAATCTTAGGTGTTTTATTCAAAACTCTGGAGGTTGACTGTGAACCTGAAAATGAATAAACAGCTGCTTTTTTTATGGCCATGTAAATCTTGCTCACTCTAGGACCAAGGGTTGCATATGAAGATTCTGTTTCTCTGGAGGTCTAATGTCAAGACCAAAAGGAATTTTATTTTCTTTTATATCATCAGTTGCCTAAAACTATGCCACATTTTAGTTTTCTTCATATCATGGAAACAAAATATTATTATTATTGTTTTTAATCAGAAATATATAATGACTATGAAGTCAATAATGCTCTTATGTTGATTTTTGTTATACAAAATGGTAATCTGAAAAACTGTAATATGTATTTGTGTCACATATTTTTTGTATGGAGGGTTTATATGTTTTGGCCCAATGTTGGGGAGCAGTGGCTATAGAATGGAATCTATGTTCAGCAGGTGGGGTGCTTCTGGCCCTGCCCACCTCTGCAGCTTCACCTCCCATCACTACCTCTTTCTCACTATTTAAACAACATGATACTGCTTGCAGTCTTCTCGGCACACATGCATACACACATGATTTTGAAAGAATGATGGATATAATCAATTCCATTTTGTAGCATAACTTGATGTGCAACTCATAAGGCTATTTTTTCTTTTTTGAGATGGAGTTTCACTCTTGTCACCCAGGCTGGAGTGCAACGGCATGATCTCAGCTCACTGTAACCTCCTCCTCCCAGATGCAAATGATCCACGCGCCTCAGCCTCCAAAAGTGTTGGATCACTTGAGGTTAGGAGTTCGAGACCAGCATAGCCAATATGGTGAAACCCTGTCTCTACTAAAAATACAAAAGCTAGCCAGGTGTGGTGGTGCACCCTTGTCATCCCAGCTACTCGGGGGTCTGAGGCAGGAGAACCCCTGGAACCCAGGAGGCAGAAGTTGCAGTGAGCCAAGATCACACCACTGCACTCCAGCCTGGGCGACAGAGTGAGACTCTGCCTCAAAAATAAATAAAATAAAATTAAAATAAATAAAAACTTGGGCTGGCACGGTGGCTCATGCCTGTAATCCCAGCACTTTGGGAGACCAAGGTGGGCAGATCGCCTGAGATCAGGAGTTTGAGACCAGCCTGGCCAACATGGTGAAGCCCCGTCTCTACTAAAAATACAAAAATTAGCTGGGCGTGGTGGCGCACGCCTGTAATCCCAGTTACTCAGGAGGCTGAGGCACAAGAATCGCCTGGGAGGCAGAGGTTGCAGTGAGCCGATATCACACCATTACACTCCAGCCTGGGCGACAAGAGCGAGACTTGGTCTCCAAAAACAAAAACAAAAACAAAACAAAACAAAAAAACTTGTTCTGCTCAGTAGTAAGTGGAAGATTTCCAGGTTTCTTGTTGTTCAATATAGAAAACAAGGAGACTTGCTGGAAATTGTTTTATTGCCCCTCTAAAATGTAAACCTTTAAGATTGTTAAAATTGTAAAATATGTTTAGATTGTTAGGAGACATCATAAAACATGACTGATGGAAGAGATTTAATGTTGACTGAAGACAGAACTCATTGTTACGCATTTTAGTTGTAACTGAACTTAAAATGAACTCACTAGGATTTAAAAATACAATTTTTCCATCAAACTGAATCATTTTATTCCCAGATACTATAAATAGCCAGATTCCTTTTGGTTTTAAAGTCTGCCGCTGTGATTTGCATTACTATTTTATTTTTCTGTTTTTACAAAAGGAATAAATATATAATTGACATAATCCTCGTACATAAAAGTCACCATTTTAAAGGGTACAGTTCAGGCTGGGTGCAGTGGTTCATGCCTATAAGCCCAGCACTTTGGGAGGCCAAGGTGGGTGGATCTTTTGAGGTCAGGAGTTCGAGACTAGCCTGAGCAACATGGTGAAACTCAGTCTCTACTAGAAATACAAAAAATTAGTCAGGCGTGGTGGCGGGCACCTGTAGTCCCAGCTACTTGGGAGACTGAGGCAGGAAAATCATTTGAACTTGGGAGGCAGAGGTTGAAGTGAGCTGAGATTGCACCACTGCACTCCAGCCTGGGCAACAGAGCGAGACTCTGTCCCATTAAAAAAAAAAAAAAAAAAAAAAAAAAAAAAAAAAAAAGGAAGGAAGGAAAGAAAGAAAGAGGTACAATTCAGTGATCTTGAGTATGTTCACAAGGTTGTGCAACCATCACCACAGTAGAATTCCAGAATGTTTCATCACCCGCCAAAGAATCCTCACACCTATTATCAGTCAATCCCTTCTCTCCTCCCCTGGCAACCACTCATCTATTTCTGTCTCTGTGAATTTTCATATAAACAGATATTTCACATAAATTGAATCATACAATAGATGGTCTTTGTGTCTGACTTCTTTTGCTTAGCATGTTTTTGAGATTCATTCATGATGTAGCAAGTATCGGAACTCCATTCCTTCTTATTTGCTGAATGATATTCCATTGTATGGATAGACCACATCTCATTTATCCATTCATCAGATGATGAACATTTGGACCATTCCTACTTTTGGCTATGATAAATGATGCCTGTCTGACCATTCATGTATGAGTGTTTGCGTGGACACATGTATTAGTTCCCTATGGCTGCCATGATAAAGCACCATACACTGAGCGGCTTTAACAAGAGAAATTGATCATTTCACAATTCGAGAGGCTAGAAGTCTGAGACCAAGATTTTGGCAGGGTGGGTTCCTTCTGATGCTGGGAGGGAGAATCTGATCCATGCCTCTCCCCTAGCTGTTGGTGGTTGCTGGCACCCTTGGGGTGCCTTGGCTTATAGATGCATCACCCCCATCTCTGCCTTCGTGTTCCCAGGCCATTCTCTCTGTGTGCTGTTTCTGTGTCCAAACTCTCCCATTTTATGATGACATCAGTTACAATGGATAAGACTCCCACTCCACTCCAGTATAACTTCATTTTTTTTTTTTTTTTTTTCTCTGAGACAGAGTCTTACTCTGTCACCCAGGCTGGAGTGCAGTGGCGTGATCTCAGCTCACTGCAACCTCCACCTCCCAGGTTCAAGAGAGTCTCCTGCCTCAGCCTCTTGTATAGCTGGGATTACAGGCACGTGCCACCACGCCCGGCTAATTTTTGTATTTTTAGTAGAGATGGGGTTTCACCATGTTGGTCAGGCTGGTCTCAAACTGCTGACCTCGTGATCCACCCACCTCGGCCTCCCAAAGTGCTGGGATTACAGGCGTGAGCCACCACATCTGGCCCCCCTTTTTTTTTTTGTTTTACTTTTAATTGCATTTATTTTAAAGCTGAATTTACTCTCGTGCCATAAGTTTTTGTTTCTTCAGTTTCTTCTGGGATATCTTTTTCTTCAGGGCAACCTCCTCTTCTGGTTTAGGAACAATCTGTTCCTTTTCAGTAAGGATCATCTCAGTGGGCAGGGAGAGCTCATGGATGGGTTAATCCGACCATGAGCTCTGTAGTTCCGGCGGCACATCTTAGGTGCTTTGTTCACTTGGATATGCTCAATGACCAGAGAATCTACATCTAAACCCTTAAGTTCTGCATTGCTCTCTGCATTTTTAAGCATGTACAGCAAAAATTCAGCACTCTTTTTGGGCCACCAACCTTGTGTCCAGCCCCACTGCTTGGCCTGGGCATACCTGCCACCTCCACCATTGTAACATCGGAATGGTATGCACTATTTCTGTAAAGTGACATCTTTCAGATACTTCGTGGTTTTCCATATAGGCATACCCTTGATGACCTGGGAAGTGTCATGAGTGTTCTTAAAGTGAAACAAAGATTTGAACCTCTTGATTTGCATGATTTTGTGGAGTTCTCTGGGTCAAGTGAATACTGAACCATTTTCACAGATTACCTCAGGCCACTTAGGGAAAGAGAAAGAGCTGACTTCATCTTAACGAATTATATCTGCAATGCTCCTAATTCCAAATCAACTCACATTCTAAGGTACTAGGGGTTAGGTCTTCCACATATAAATTTTGATGGGCACACAATTCAACTTATAAAATTATGTTCTCAATTCTCCTGAGGTTATACCTAGGAGTGGAACAGCACATAATCTATGTTTACCCTTTGAGGAACTGACAAATTGTTTTCTACAGGGGCTACATGATTCTAAATTTCCACCAGCAACACATAAGTGTTCTGATGCCCCCACATCTTCACTAACACTTGCTACTGCCTTTCTTTTAAAAAAATTCTAAAGTATGAGAAACATACTGCCTACCTTTTTAATTTTAGGGATCTGGCTGGGCACTGTGGCTCACACCTGTAATCCCAGCACTTTGGGAGGCCAAGACAGGTGGACCACCTGAGGTCAGGAGTTCAAGACCAGCCTGACCAACACAGTGAAACCCCATCTCTATTAAAAATATAAAATTAGCCGAGTGTGGTGCAAGCCTCTAATCCCAGCTACTTGGGAGGCTGAGGTAGGAGAATCACTTGAACCCGGGAGGCAGAGGTTGCAGTGAGCTGGGAACATGCCACTGCACCTCCAGCTTGGGCAACAAGAGTGAAACTCTGTCTCAAAAAAAAATTTTTTTTTGGCATCCTACTGAGTAGGAAGTGATATCTTGTGGTTTTGATTTGCATTTCCCGAATGACCAATGATGCTGAGTCTCTATTCATGTGCTCATTGGTCATTTGCATATCTTCTGTGTAGACATGTCTATTAAAATCATTTGCCCATTTAAAAAATTAGATTGTCACTGGGCACAGTGGCTCATGCCTGTAATCCCAGCACTTTGGGAGGTCGAGGCGGGTGGATCATAAGGCCAAGAGATTGAGACCATCCTGGCCAACATAGTGAAACCTTGTCTCTACTAAAAATACAAAAATTAGCTGGGCGTGGTGGTGTGCGCCTGTAATCCCAGCTATTCAGGAGGCTAAGGCAGGAGAATCACTTGAACCCAGGAGGGGAAGGTTACAGTTAGCCGAGATCATGCCACTGCACTCCAGCCTGGCGACAGAGTGAGACTGTTTAAAAAAAAAACAAAATTAGGTTGTCTTTTTATTGTTGAGTTGTAAGAGTTATTTATATATTCTGGATACTACACTTTCATCAGGTGTATGATTTGCAAATACTCTCTCCCATTCTGTTTTTTTTTTTTTTTCCCCACCTTCTTGATAGTGTCTTTAGATGCACAAAAGTTTTAAATTTTTATTAAGTCCAGTTTTTTTTTTGTTTCTTTTTTTGCCCAGGTATGGTAGTACTCTAGCCTGGGTAAGAGAGTAAGATCCTGTATCAAAAAATAAAAATTAAATTAAAATTTAAAAAAATTTAGGGCAAGTACAGTGGCTCACACCTGTAATCCCAGCACTTTGGGAGGCTGAGATTGTGGATCACCTGAGGTCAGGAGTTTGAGACCAGCCTGGCCAACATGGTGAAACCCCATTTCCACTAAAAATAAAAAAAAGTAGCTGGGCATGGTGATGGGTGCCTGTAATCCCAGCTACTCGGGAGGCTGAGGCAGGAGAATCGCTTGAACCTGGGAGGTAGAGGTTGCGGTGAGCCAAGATCACGCCATTGCACTCCAGCCTGGGCAACAAGAGTAAAACTCCATCTCAAAAAAAAAAAAAAAAAAGGAGAAAAGGGGGGGAAAAAAAGCTTCCAAATAAAGAATACCCTTCAAATGATGTTCCAATAATGTCTGAAAAGGGAGCAGTAGTTTCATAATTGTCTGTCCACATAACTTTCAGGATCCCAGATGGTCTGAGACACCAATTATTTTGCTTTTCTTACTATGTGTAAATAACAACTTTTCATACTTTTTATGGTCTCTCTTGAGAGAGAGAATTTCATGTATTAACTTTGAGCATTATTGATCTCTTTCCCATCTGGGAATATTTTTGTTTCTGTGACAGTGTTTAAGAAAACAAAGAATAGATACACTGCAATATAGTTGTTTGCTATGTTTATCTTTTGCGTCCCCAGCTAGATTAAAAACTAGGCCAGGCGCGGTGGCTCACGCCTGTAATCCCAGCACTTTGGGAGGCCAAGGCAGGTGGATCACCTGAGGTGGGGAGTTCAAGACCAGTCTGACCAACACGGAGAAACCCTGTCTCTACTAAAAATACAAAATTAGCCTGGCATGGCGGTGCATGCCTGTAATCTCAACTACTCCGGAGGCTGAAGCAGGAGAATTGCTTGAACCTGGGAGGCGGAGGTTGCAGTGAGCCAGGATCGCGCCATTGCACTGTAGCTGGGCAACAAGAGTGAAACTCTGTCTCAAACAAAAAAAAAAACAACCCAGAAACAAAAAACTCCTTAGGCCAGGAACATGTCAGATCCTCCTCTGAAGCTTCCATAGGAGCTACAGAGCCAGCACTTGGCAAACATTAATGACCTTGATGTGCTACTACACAGCTGTTCTCTGTTTTGTTTTTGTTTTTTTTTTTTTTTGAGGCAGAGTCTCACTCTTTTGCCCAGGCTGGAGTGAAGTGGCACCGGTCTTAACTGACTGCAACCTCTGTCCCCAGGTTCAAGCGATTCTCCTGCCTCAGCCTCCGGAGTAGCTGGAATTATAGGCGTCGGCCACCATGCCCGGCTAAGTTTTGTATTTTAGTAGAGATGGGGTTTTGCCATGTTAGCCAGGCTGGTCTCGAACTCCTGACCTCAGGCCATCCAACCACCTTGGCCTCCCAAAGTGCTGGGATTACAGGTGTGAGCCACGGCGCCCGGCCCTCTCTGGCTATTTTTACGTTCTGGCAAAAGGACAGCTTGGCTTGGGTTTTTTTTGTTTCTGTTTTTGTTTTAACCACTTTATTGAGACATGAATGACATAAAAACTGGTACACATTTAATGTATACAACTTGAAGAGTTTGGAGATAAGTATCACTGTGAAACAATCACCACAATCTACGCCATAAACCTACCTCCAAAAGTTTCCTCTAGCCTGCTTATTTATTATTTATTTATTTTTTTGAGACAGAGTCTTGCTCTGTTGCCCAGGCCGGAGGGCAGTGGCGCAATCTCGGCTCACTGCAATCTCTGCCTCCTGGGTTTAAGTGATTCTCCTGCCTCAGGCTCCCGAGTAGCTGGGATTACAGGTGCCCACCACTGCACCTGCCACCATGCCCAGCTAATTTTTGTATTTTTAGTAGAGACAGGGTTTCACCATGTTGGCAAGGCTGGTCTCAAATTCCTGGGATTATAGGCATAAGCCACCACACCCAGCTATTATTGTGATAAGAACACTTATCAGAAGATCTACCTTTCTGGCAAAATTTTAAGCGCATGATACCATATTGTTAACTACAGGTGCAATGCTGTAGGAAGATCTTTAGAACGCATTCATCTTGTATAGCCAAAATTTTGTGCCTTTGACTAATACTTCCCTGTTTCCCCTTCCCCTCAGCCCCTCAG
Source organism: Macaca nemestrina (assembly GCF_043159975.1). Classification (NCBI taxonomy): domain Eukaryota; kingdom Metazoa; phylum Chordata; class Mammalia; order Primates; family Cercopithecidae; genus Macaca; species Macaca nemestrina. The sequence continues at coordinate 20,332,240 of NC_092128.1, forward strand.
AATGGCATCCACTATTCCACTCTCTGCTTCTATGACTTTGACTATTTTAGATTCATCATGTAAATGACATAACATAGTATTCATTCTTCTGTGTCTGGCTTGTTTAATTTAACATCATGTCCTTCAGGTTCATCTACCTTGTTGCAGATGGCAGGGTTTCTCTCTTTTTTAAAGATGAATAATATTCCATTGTGGTCGGGAGCGGTGGCTCATGCCTTTAATCCCAGCCCTTTGGGAGGCTGCCCCCCCACTGCCACCCTGCCGAGACAGAGTCCCATTCTGTCACCCAGGCTAGAGTATAGTGGCATGATTTCGGCTCACTGCAACCTCTGCCTCCCAGTTTCAAGTGATTCTCCTGCTTCAGCCTCCTGAGTAGCTAGGATTACAGGCATACGCCACCACACCTGGCTAATTTTTGTATTTTTAGTAGAGACAGGGTTTCACCATGTTGGCCAGACTGGTCTTGAACTCCTGATCTTGTGATCCACCCACCTCAGCCTCGCAAAATGCTGGGATTACAGGCATGAGCCATTGTGCCTGGCCCAGGAGTTTCTTACATAGTTTGGATATTAACTCTTTGTGAGTTCTGATTCTACTACTTACTAGTGATCAGACATTGGAAAAGTTACATAAGAATCTCACAACCATGAGGCACAGTGGCTCATGCCTGAAATCCTATCACTTTGGGAGGCCAAGGTGGGTGGATCACCTAAGGTCAGGAGTTCGAGACCAGCCTGGCCAACATGGAGTAGAAATCCACATCTCTACTAAAAATGCAAAAATTATTCGGGCGTTGTGGCGTGCACCTGTAATCCCAGCTACTCGGGAGGCTGAGACAGGAGAATTGCTTGAACCCGGGGTCAGAGGTTGCAGTGAGCTGAGATCACACCACTGCACTCCCACCTGGGCAAAAGAGCGAAACTCTGTTTCAAAAAAAAAAAAGGAATCTCAGAACCTCATGTTTTTTGAGCTATTTATTTTGGAAAATACTACATAGTCAAAAGTAGAAGATAACAATCTTTCTCCAATAATTTTCAACAGATCACCATTCTTTTTTCATCTATACACCCATATAATTCCTATACACACTGCCCTCACCTTATTATTTATTTTTAAATAAATCTCAGACATCATCATTTCATTAGCAAATATTTTAGTATGTACCTCAAAAATACAAGGATTCTTTCTTATACCATAGCCATAATACCATTGTCACACCTAATGAGGTCATCAGTAATTTCTTAATATCTTCAAATTTCCAAACTTGCTAAAATTTCCCTGATATTGTCTGTATATCTCTCTCACATTGTTGTTTTTCTTTTTTTTTTTTTCTGTTTTTTGAGATGGAGTTTTGCTCTTGTCATCTCCCGGGTTCCAGCGACTCCTGTGCCTCAGTCTCGTAAGTAGCTGAGATTACAGGCATGCACCATCACACTCGGCTAATTTTGTACTTTTAGTAGAGATGGGGTTTTACCATGTTGGTCAGGCTGGTCTTGAACTCCTGACCTCAGGTGATCCGCCTGCCTTGGCTTCCCAAAGTACTGGGATTACAGAGGTGAACCACTGCGCCAAGCCACACACTTGTTTTGTTTTTAAATTTTTTATAGCTGATTTGTTTGAATGAACATCCAAACAAGGTCCATTTTTGGTTTGATGTGTCTCTTTTATTTTAGTCTATAAGTTCCCCTTTCCTCTTCTTTCCCTTGCCGTTTACTTAATGAAGAAACTGGGTCATTTATTTTATACAGCTTCCAGCATTCTGCATTTTTCTTATTGCATCCACATGGTGTTGTTTAATATGTTCTTTATTTCCTGTGTAAATTGGTAGCTAGAGCTAGATTCTTGATTCGATTCAGGTTCAGTTTCTCTTTGTGAGAATACTTCACAGGTGATGTTGTATACGCCTTCCCGTTGCATCTCATTAGGAGCCAATGCAATCTGCCTGTCTCTGTTTCCATGGTGTTAAGATTTTTCAGTGGGCTCAGGTGTTATCAGCCGTATCCCTCTCATAGCAAAGTTCGCCATCAGCCTTTCACTTCATAGTTTATCAGCCAGTGATGATTGTTGCCTGGATCCATTATTTTTTTAGAAGGTGCAAAACAGTGATAATTTAATTTCATCCTTTTTTCTGCACACATTAGCTTTATTATTCACAAATAATTTTCCCTCATCAACTGTTTACCCTGATGTACAGACAATTTGTACAAAAAAGTCAAGATATTTACAATATTTACTAGCTTTCAGAATAATGGGTTTGTTTCTTATCATTCTCCAAAGGTGATCAATGAGGTCTTCATTATAGTATTACTGTGAATAAATGGATTTTAACATCTTTAATATGGTTCAATTATTTGCAGTCATTAGTCTTTTTGATGTTCAAATTGTCCCATCTTTGGCCAGTGGGCACCTTTTCAATTTTAATATATATTTTTTTGAGATGGAGTCTCACCACGCCTGACTAATTTTTGCATTTTTAGTAGAGATGGGGTTTTGCTGTGTTGGCCAGGCTGGTCTCAAACTCTTGGCCTCAAATGATCCTCCTGCCTCAGCCTCCCAAAATGTTGGTATTACAGGTGTGAGGTACTGCCCCCATCCCTCAGTTTTAATTTTGTAATCTTTTATTACGACCCCACGGGTCTTTGATATTGCCCATGCTATAGGCTACGACAAGATGCCCCAGGCTCAGTTTGTACATTTCCTGTCCCTGAGCCAGAAGCAGCCGTTTACCTAAGATGCCTGGGTTTATGTTTATTTATTATATATGTTATATAATAATTATATTTGTTAATATATTACATTTGTTAATAATATGTTATATAATAATTTCATATCTCTATTTCCAGTTCAAATTAGGCACCTGAGGTGCCTGGGTTTGTTTATATTTATTTATTACATATGTTATATAATTATATTTGTCAATATATTATATTTGTTAATATTATATATGTTATATAACTCATATCTCTACTTCCAGTTCCAAATTAGAATTATACATTTTTTACATAGCTAAATTTGATTTTATATTTATCTTTTTCCTCTTAACAATGAAAACCTGGGTTCCTAACAATATTAATATAATTACTTTCTTCATCCTAAATATGTACTAATATACAACTAATGATACCAATATTATCACTAACAATATCATTAGCAAGAATAGTTTAGGCTTTCTGTTTATCCCACTAGCAATGTACAATTAAATTACTATGTCTTAAAGTTATTTGAAAAAAAAGTCTGTTTAAGCCACTAACTTGATACCCATCTTGTCTTAGTTTTCTTTTGACTTTTAGAGTTAAGAATCCTTTTTAGGGTTAAATGCAAAAAGGTGAGGTAAAAAGCAGCAGCCGCGCATGGTGGCTCGCCAGTATTCCCAATACTTTGGGAGGCCGAGGCAGGCAGATCACTTGAGGTCAGGAGTTTGGGATCTGCCTGGCCAACATGGTGAAACCCCGTCTCTACTAAAAATACAAAAATTAGCCCAGCGTGGAGGTGGGTGTGTGTAATCTCAGCTACTCAGGAGGCTGAGGGAGGAGAATTGCTTGAACCAGTAGGCAGAGGTTGCAGTGAGCCCAGATTGTGCCACTGCACTCCAGCCTGGGTGACAGGGCAAGACTCTGTCTCAAAAAAAAAAAAAAAAAAAAAAAGCACTTCATCAGTTTCTGTCAGAATTAAATGACAATGACATGCAAGAAAGCACCCTGGAAACACAGGATCTGCGGAAGTGTGAAGTGCTGCTTTGTGATTGTTTTTCTGTAGCAAAGCCTTCTTCCCTCCCACTCAGAGGGTGCTATTGGTTAAATTGCCAAGACCTGCGTCTGGCCCCAGGCGGAAGGTTGGTTACTGGCCTCAGAGTTCTGATTGTCTCATCTGGCCTCTTAATTTAGCTCAATTATCTAATTTAGCCATTTAGTCTCTCCATTTCTCAGATTCCTTACATGCCAGACAGTGATCAATTATAATACTTTACAGATCTTCTGTGAAGATTAGCGGGAATAATTCATGTATGTAAAGTGTTCAGGATAACAACTAGTGACAAATGCATCCCTAGTATACAGTAATAATAGTAACAGCTTCCATTTATCAAGCACATCAGTACTTGCCAGGTATGGGGTAAGTGCTTTCTGTGAACTAACTCATTTAATCATCACAACCACCTTGAAAGTTGGGTGCCATTATTATATCATCCCCATTTTAGGAAACCCATTTGAGGTGTGCAAAGGGCAAATTCCTCAAAGCCACATACCTACAAAGTAGTAGAGAAGGCTGGGCACAGTGGTTCACACCTATAATCCCAGCACTTTGGGAAGACAAGGTGGGCGGATCACCTGAGGTCAGGAGTTCGAGACCAGCCTGGAGAACATGGTGACACCCCCATCTCTACAAAATATACAAAAAAATTAGCCGGGCGTGGTGATGCGTGCCTGTAATCCCAGCTACTCAAGAGGCTGAGGCACTAGAATCACTTGAACCAAGAAGGTGGAGGTTGTAGTGAACTGAGATTGCACCACTGAACTCCAACCTGGGCAATAAAGCAAGACTCCATCTCAATCAATCAATCAATAAAAAGTAGTAGGGGAAAAAAACACTGAGCTGCTTGGTTCCAGAGGCCAGGTGTGAAAGAGGATAAAAATACATACCTCATTCGATTTTTGCGAGGGCTTCGGGAAATTTTGTGTGTAGTATGCCTGGCATACACTAAGTACCCAATAACCGTTATATTTCTTTCCTTCTTCCTTCCCTTGCTTCCCCCAGGGAAGCTGTTTGGGGAACTTGAGCTATTCAGAAGATGGCAACCAAGCCAACTGAGTCCATCACAATCCTCAGCCTTCGGAAGTTGAGCCTGGGGACGGCTGAGCCACAGGTTAAAGGTAAGATTATCATAGAAGTCTCCGGCTCAACCCGCTGCTTCACTTTTCACTACCACTGACCCCCCCGTATCAACTTGTTTTTATAATAATGGGTTGGCTTTCTGAAGCTGATAGTCCACACGCATTCCCTTCCCTGCAGAAGCAATTTCTTCTACTTTTTCTTTCGTTGTTAGAGCCAAAGACATTCACCGTGGAAGATGCAGTGGAGACCATTGGCTTCGGGCGTTTCCACATTGCCCTCTTTCTCATCATGGGCAGCACTGGGGTGAGTGCTCCTTGGAGATGTTGACAAAAAGAGTCAAACTCTGCAAAATAGTTGAAGAGATTTATTCTGAGCCAAATATGAGTGACCATGGCCTGTGACACAGCCCTCAGGAGGTCCTGAGAACATGTGCCCAAGGTGGATGGGGCTCAGTTTAGGGAGGCAGGAGACATCAATCAAATACATTTAAGAAATACGTTGGGGCCGGGCGCGGTGGCTCACGCCTGTAATCCCAGCACTTTGGGAGGCCGAGGCGGGCGGATCACAAGGTCAGGAGATCGAGACCACGGTGAAACCCCGTTTCTACTAAAAATACAAAAAATTAGCCGGGCGCGGTGGCGGGCGCCTGTAGTCCCAGCTACTCAGGAGGCTGAGGCAGGAGAATGGCGTGAACCCGGGAGGCGGAGCTTGCAGTGAGCCGAGATTGGGCCACTGCACTCCAGCCTGGGCGACGGAGCGAGACTCTGTCTCAAAAAAAAAAAAAAAAAAAAAAAAAAGAAATACGTTGGTTTGGTCCAGAAAGGCGGGACAATTCAAATTCAAAACGGGAGTGGTGGGGGAGGGGTGGGCTTCCAGGCTATAGGTAAATTTAAACATTTTCTGGTTGACAATTGGTTGAGTTTGTCTAAAGACCTGGGATCGATAGAAAAGGAGATGTTCAAGTTAAAATAAAAGATTGTAGCCACACGCAGTGGCTTACGCCTGTAATCCCAACACTTTGGGAAGCCGAGGCTGGTGGATCACCTGAGGTCAGGAGTTAGACCAGTCTGGCCAAATGGTGTTGAAACTCCGTTTCTACTAAAAACACAAAAATTAGCTGGGCATGGTGGTGGGTGCCTGTAATCCCAGCTACTCGGGAGGCGCTGACGCAGGAGAATTGCTTGAACCCAGGAGGCAGAGGTTGCAGTGAGCCAAGATTGTACCACTGCACTCCAGCCTGAATGACAGAGTGAGACTGTGTCTCGAAAAATAATAATAATAATAATGTGGAAAAAAAAGATTGCGGATATCAAGGTTCTTTTGAAGTCTTATAGTGGCTGCCCTTAGAGACAACAGATGACAAATGTTTCCTATTCAGACCTTTAAAAGGTGCTAGACTTTTAGTTAATCTCTTCAGGATTGGGAGGGCCTGGAAGAAAAAGATCTAGCTCTGTTAACAGAGATTCTTTACAGATGCAAATTTTCTCCCACAAAGCACAGCTTTGCAAGACTATTTCAAAAATAAGGAAAGAAATATGTCTTGGGGTAAAATATTTGACTTATTTCTTTTTCACATAATGTTATGCCAGATCGGAAAGTAAGTCACGATATATAGGGTTGATAAAACCCATCTGATGAGAATTTATGGTTTGTAGGGCATGACTCCCCAGACCCCTTAGATAGGAATTTGGGCAAAATAAAAACAATCAGAACTTTAGTCCTCAGAGATTATGAGAGTCTTCAAAGCTAACATCATTGGACACACAGTCTTTTTTCTACTGACCTCCGGCTCTGGGCTCTCCAGTCCAGGGGGTGTAGGGATAAGAAAAACAGCGGGAACTCCATGAGGTGGGTCACCCAAAAATCACTTTCATTCACCTTTGGCAGGTGTTCGGTTATAAGCAGGTGAGCATTTCTGTCTATGTTTTGGGAATTCAATACTCATTTTTAAAAATGATAGAAATTGAGGTATTGGGAAAAAAGGAGAAAACTATGGTTTTATCATACAAAAAATTGAACAACATGGCTCTCAAACATTTTGCGCATAAGAATCACTAGAGACACCTGCCACCTGCTGTAATTACATAGTTTCAGATCCTTTAAGAGGCACTGATGAAGGCTTGTTATTTACTGCTAGGGTTGGAATGTGTCCCTTCCAAAACCCAGGTGATGCCAATGAGCTAGTGTTAAGAGGCGAGGCCTTTAAGAGTTGATTAGGCCGTGAAGACTCCGCCATCGTGAATGGGATTAAGGCCCTTATAAAAGACGCTTCATGCAGCAGGAGTTTCAGCTTTGCCGTTCCGCCCTGTGAGCACAGTAGTTCCTCTGCTCTTGAGGGACACAAGGGAGTAGGTCCTCTCCAGTTCTCTCCAGGCAACAGAACCTGCTGGCACTTTGATCTTGGGCTTCCCAACCTGCAGAACTGTGAGAAAATAAATTTAGATTTCTTATAAATTGCCCAGTCTTAGGCATTTTGTGATAGCAGCACAAATGGCCTAAGATATACACCCTAGGCTATTTTGAGGAAAGAAGAGTGATGGCTTCACCCAGAGGCTCTCACAACAGTGGTGATGTCTGTGAACCCACACCACTACTCCCGCTTCCTCCTTTAGTAGGTAAGGTATATGTTAAGAACTCCAGGCCAGGCGTGGTGGCTCATGCCTGTCATCCCAGCACATTGGGAGGCCAAAGCCGGCGGATCACCTGAGGTCAGGAGTCTGAGACCAGCCTGGCCAACATGGTGAAACCCTATTTCTACTAAAAATACAAAAATCAGACAGATGTGGTGGTGTATGTCTGTAATCCCAGCTACTTGGGAGGCTGAGGCAGGAGAATTGCTTGAACCTGGGAGGCGGAGGTTGTAGTGAACTTAGATTGCGTCACTGCACTCCAGCCTGGGCGACAAAGCAAGACTTTGGGGGTGGGGGGCAGGTAACAAAACTTCATACCCAGATGCATAATGACAATCAGACAGAATGGAAAATCAAAGACAAGGGGTCCACCCAACGATGGTGTTGGGCCGGAGGGTAAAAATACACAGGAGGGAGGTAAGTGAGAAAACGCTAGAGGGCTCTGACCCTCCCCAGGCAGCTAAAAAGTATAAGAAAGGGTTGTGTGGGCCGGGCGCAGTGGCGCACACCTGTAATCCCAGCAGTTTGGGAGGCCGAGGCGGGTGGATCACCTGAGGTCAGGAGTTTGAGACCAATCTGATCAACATGGTGAACCTTCCTCTACTAAAAATACAAAAAAAATTAGCTGGGTATGGTGGCACATGCCTGTAATCCCAGCTACTCAGAAGGCAGAGACAGGAGAATTGCTTGAACCCAGGATATGGAGGTTGCGGTGATGCAAGATCACGCCACTGCACTCCAGCCTGGGCGACACAGCAAGACTCTGTGTCAGGACAAAAAAAAAAAAGTTGTGTGATCTAGAGGTAGCCATGTGAGTTTGACGCATCTTTCATTCAAAAGTATTGCATTCTCAGGCAACAGTCTATTTCTTTTTCTTTTTCTTTTTTTTTTTTGACATGGGAGCTAGCTATATTGCCCAGGCTGGTCTCAAACTCCTCAACTCAAGCAATCCTCCCACCTCAGCCTTCCAAAGTGCTGGGATTGTAGGCTGAGCCACCAAGCCCGGCCTCAGGCAACAGTCTAGTACAAAAAAGAGAAAGGCAAGATGTGTCCTACTCCTACTTTGATGATAACCAATGGTACAATTTAGAAGACTTCCTTACCTGTACAGTGAGGTCTCATAGGCCCCAAATTTTAAAAATTCCACATTTCAAGGGACAAGTAGGTGTGACGAGGCGGAGTTTTCCTATCAACTCTTCTCTACCTTCGCCCAGAACATCCCGAGGAAGTGAAATGGTCTCTGCTCTTCAAGTGCCTTATAGTCGTGGGAATTCTCCCAGCTCACCAGCTAGGAGGGGCTCTCTGCCAGGCCACCCTCTCCTGTCTCACAAAGGAAGACAGAACTGCTTATGTGGGTGCAGGAACCAGATCTTTTGCCTGGTCTTATGATGGGGTGTTTTGTGAGCAAGATCCTTCCATCAGCGTTGACATGTTGACAGTGAGGGGCCCCAGCTCCTCCTGGCCGTGGCCCCTCCACCTGTTCAGGCTCTCATTCAGAGGCCTGAACAGGTAGAAGCAGCAGTTGGGTTTCGGGGCCTCATGTGACTGTGTATATAACTGCATCCACAGCAGCTGAGCAGCCTCAGCCTGTGACCAGGACTCCTAAGTCCTGGTTGTCTGTGTGTGTGTGTGTGTGTGTGTGTGTGTTTTGTTGTTGTTGTTTTTTTTTTTTTTGGAGATGGAGTCTTGTTCTGTTGCCCAGGCTGGAGTGCGGAGACACAATCTTGGCTCACTGCAACCTCTGCCTCCCAGGTTCAAGCGATTCTCCTGCCTTAGTCTCCTGAGTAGCTGGGATTACAGGCATGTGCCACCATGCCCAACTAATTTATTTTGTATTTTTAGTAGAGACAGGGTTTTGCCATGTTGGCCGAGCTGGTCTTGAACTCCTGACCTCAAGTGATCTGCCCACCTTGGCCTCCCAAAGTGCTGGGATTACAGGCAAGAGCCACCTTGCCCGGCCAGTCCTGGTTGTCTTAAAGACGTTCCCTGAGGTCTAGAGTGAAACTCCTCTGTGTACTCCACTCTGGCTCCCTGCCTGGTCCTTCTCCCCTCAGAGAAGTTCAGTTAGCCAGCTGGCAAGTTTAAGTTCAAAAAGTTTCAGAAGACAGCATCACTGACAGGGACAAGGTTATCAGGAGGAAAAAAAGGGAATTAAAGGAGAAAATGAATTTGGCACATGTTCTGTTGATAACATTGATAGAATATCTGTATGGATTATTATAATGTTTACATTTGTATAACTTGGGAGTCTGGGATGAAATAGGTGGAATGATGTCAGCTAGTGTGTGGGACTTTGAAGTACACATATTATAGTGACTTGTCTCGCCACAAGAGAGCATTATAGTGGTGTTGAGAGTTCAGTTGGCCAGCTGGCAAGTTTAAGTTCAAAAAGTTTCAGAAGTAAGACAGCATAATTATCTCAGAAGAGCTGACCCGGTGGCTCATGTCTGTAATCTGAACACTGTGGAAGGCTGAGGTGGGTGGATCACTTGAGTCCAGGGTTCGAGACCAACCTGGCCAACATGGCAAAACCCCATCGCTACTAAAAATACAAAAATTAGCAGGGCGTGGTACTGCACGCCTACTCGGGAGGGTGAGGCACAAGAATCACTTGCACCCAGAAGGCAGAAGTTGCAGTGAGCTGAGATCTCACCATTGCACTCTAGCCTGGGTGACAGAGCAAGACCCTGTCTACAAATAATAATAATAATCTAAGAAAGTTTGATTTAGTAAACTCATCTTCCTTCAGTAATACAGAACAGCTGGATCCATATTAACCAAATGCCACTCCTCTAAAGGGTTCCAGAAGGAAATAAACCAGTAAGGAATAAAACTCCACCCATTCTGAACTCTCAACACCAAACAAATTCATTTTCTCCTTTAATTCCCTTTTTTTCCTCCTGATAACCTTGTCCCTGTCAGTGATGTCAGTGTTCTTCCCTTCCACCAAACACAAAATCTCAGTCATCTTTGACTCATCCTTCGTGATCCTGTACCTAACTTTCATCATCTATTTCTAATTATTCCTTCAATTCTTTTCTAGCATCTCCTTCTTTTTCTTGAGAGACAAACTTATCCCTATAACGGATTGCAAGATATGGATAGAGGATAATACTCAAACTTTGTATTGAAAGAAATATTTAGTAGCACTAAGTCTGTTAAAGACACATTTTCTTAGGCTGAGCTCAGTGGCTCATGCCTGTAATCTCAGCACTCTGGGAGACCAAAGTGGGAGGTTCACTTGAGCCTAGGAGTTTCCAGCCTGGGCAACATAGTGAGATCCCATTTCTTCTTCTTTTTTTTTTTTCAAAAAAAAAACTTTCCTGCTGACGAACTCATATTATTTTGTACTCATTGCTTTATTTTCCAGCTTTCATGAAACTTACTATCCGAGTGTGAGATCAGAGACTGTCTCAAAAATCCATTTGTAAGGCTTGTGCCCTGCAACCTTCACAATCATGAGTACAAAACAACAAAGCTCATTGATGTGGATGCTGCTGGTTAGCTAGTTTCACCCCTTAGCTATGGGAGTGGCCTTCACACAGCTCCCCCATAGTGCTACCATGCAACTGCATTGGTCAACAAAATCATAAGTGAATACGTTTCACAAATTTTCGGGAACTCTCTCAAGTTTTTCAAACCATGAAGGTCATATCCATGAAAGCTGAAGTTCTATAGTTCCTTATCCAACTAGCAGTGCTATGTGGGTATACAATAGATGCTCCCTAAATGGGGAAGAAGGACGAAGGGGACAGGACTAGGTAGGATGATGGGTAGGCAGACCTGGGAAGAAGTGATGACAAGCTGGCACTTAGACATGGCATTGTGTCCCTCTTCTTTAAGGTTGTTGAGGCCATGGAGATCATGTTGATAGCTGTTGTGTCTCCTGTCATCCGCTGTGAATGGCAACTGGAGAATTGGCAGGTGGCATTAGTAACCACAGTAAGTACCTGCTTCCTGTGCTGTGAACAAGCTAACTGAGGGCCTGGGCTCCCTTTCCTCCATCCTGCAGGGCTGAGAGCCAAAGGGTGTCTCACCACTTGGTATGTTGGCTTCCAAAACTCAAGGGTTTGCAGGCTGAAACCAGCGTTTGATGTCTTCCTCATCTTTTTCTTTTCCTAGTATGCATAATCCTAAACTGCTTACTATCCACATGAGACATGCAATTCAGAAAGTGATCCCAAAGTCATGGGTTAGTCATAGGTTAAATCGAATCACTAGAGAAGCTATTTACATGGACCATAGTGACTTTACCAATCACCCTCACTGAATTGTACTGTTACTCCTTCAACTTTTCTCAAAGACCATTAAGAATAGCCTTATGGGCCTGGTGTAGTGGCTCATGCATGCAATCCCAGCATTTGGGAGGCTGAGGCAGGCAGATCACCTGAGGTCAGGAGGTTGAGACCAGCCTGACCAACATGGTGAAACCCTGTCTCTACTAAAAATACAAAAATTAGCAAGATGTGGTGGTGGGTGTCTATAATCCCAGCTACTTGGGAGGCTGAGGCAGTAGAATTGCTTGCATCTGGGAGGAGGGAGGAGGAGGTTAGAGTGAGCTGAGATCACACCATTGTGCTCCAGCCTGGGTGACAAGAGTGAAAATCCATCTCAAAAAAGAAAAAACAGCCTTATGAGTTGCACATCAAGTTTTGCTACAAAATGGAATTGATGATATCCATCATTCGTTCAAAAAGCATGTGTGTATGCATGTGTGCTGAGAAGACTACAAGGAGTATCACATTTAAATAGAAAGATGTAGTGATGGGAGGTGAAGTTGCAGAGGTGGGCAGGGCCAGAAGCACCCCACCTGCTAAGCATAAATTCCATTCTATAGCCACTGCTTCCCAACATTGGGCCAAACACATATAAACCCTCCATGCAAAACATATGTGACAAATATACATATTACAGTTTTTCAGATTGCCATTTTGTATAACAAAAATCAACATAATAGCATTATTGACTTCGTAGTCATTATACATTTCTGATTAAATGGGTATGAAAGTACACCTATCATAGAGCTTTGCAAAATATTTATGTTTAATCTTAAAAGAGGCTCCTGATGTATAAGAATGTTGGAAGCCATACTGTGGAGGGTGGAGAGCCATTGGAAGGCTTCAGGGAAGGATGTGTTCAGTTTTCTAAGAACTCCAAGGAGAGAAGGCTGCAGGGTAGAAGGGCAGTGAGGGTGTAACTGCCCTAGGGTTCATCTTACCTAGTGCCCCAATAGAGCCAACTTATCAAGCAGGGGAATTGTAATAGAGAAAGTGTTTAATAGACATAGAGCTGGCTAAACCAGAGGCCAGAATTTTATTACTTATATCAGCCTCCCTGAAAATTTGGAGGCAAGGGTTTTTTAAAGATAGTTTGGTTGGCAGGGGCTAGGGAATGGGTGTTGCTGATTGGTTGGGGATACCATCATAGTGGTGTAGAAAATGGACCTTGTGCGCAGAGTCTGCTTATGGGTTGGGGGGGGCCACGAGACCAGTTGAGTCACGGGTCATGGGTTTGGGTGGAGTTATCCTTTTGTCAAAAATGCAAAAGTCTGAAAAGACTTCTCAAAAGGCTAATCTTAGGTTCTACAATAGTGATGTCATTTCCAGGAGTAATTGGGGAAGTTGCAGATCTTGTGACCTCCAGAACAAAGGCTGGAAAGTGGCTGGTAATCCTTTAAGCCTACATCTTAACAGAATTCAGGGCCCTCATAATCCCAACCTGGTGGCCTTTACTTACTTTTATAAAGCTGGTTTAGTTTTGGGGAGAGCTATTATCTAAGCTGTAAACTAAATTTCTTCAAAAGTTAGCTTGACCCATGCCCAGGAATGGCCAAGGGCAGTTTGGAAGTTAAAGCCAAAATGGATTTTGTTAGGTCAGATCTCTTTCACTGTCATAATTTTTTCTCATTATTATAATTTTTGCAAAGATGGTTTCAAATGGGCTGTGGTATAAGTGGTAGAGTGAAGTTCTGTGTTCTGGGATGTAATTAGGAAGTAACATCAGCCAAGGAGGTCAAAGAACCAGCAGATGAGGAGAGAAAGGTTGATTACTTGGGTATTGAAGTTGGTTTTAATGAAGACAGGACTTTGTAGGGGCCAAGGGAAAACTTCCCTTCGCTTTCCAAAGGTTTACTAAAAAATCAACTGACAGAAGGTAGATTCATGGGAGAAAAGGCATCCAAAATTTTATTTTGATGGGCATAGCAGGAAGGAATCACAAGAGTGATTACCGATAACCCAGTGTGGGACAGAAACATATAGCCTTTTTCATAGGGGAGGACAACAGTGGGCAAAGATTCTTTAGAGGGGCAATAAGTCATTAGTGAGAATGAATGGACCAGGGAGGTGTGAGGCAGGCATTACAGGAAGGTGAGGGGTGGAACAAAGGTTGTTTTGTTATCCAGGTGATCTCTGGGAGCTGCCCCCAGAGGACTAGGTGAAAAGTCTGGGTCAATGTGATATCCCCAGCCCCTTCTCTTTTCTGGTGGCTGATCTTGATAATTTGACATGATCTACAGGGAGTGGGTTTAGGATAATTGCGTTCCTTTTTTGTTGTTGTTGTGTTGTTGTTGTTGAAGCAGAGTCTCCCTCTGTTGCCTGGGCTGGAGTGCAGTGGTATGATCATAGCTCACCGCAGCTTTGAACTCCTGGGCTCAAATAACCCTCTTGTCTTAGCTTCCTGAGTAGCTGGGAGGTGGGTCACCACACCTGGCTAATTTGAAGAGGTTGGGTTTTAACTCCTGGCCTCAGGCAATCCTCCTGCCTAGGCCTCTCGAAGTGTTGGGATTACAAACTGAGTTACTGCACCTGGCCCAGTTGCATTCCTTTTGGAACAAAGCTTTCTTGTCAGATAAGGAAACTTCAGAGAGCCCTTCCCTGTGCTTGAGGGCGAAGGAGCAAGACAAGGTTAGAGGGACCTTGATTCTGATGCAGCTGCCTCTATCCTCTCCACATGTCAAAGTGCCAGTCTTTGTTGTATCACTTTCTGGGTCCCAACAACTTAATAGAAAGAACTATGAGCCCAGGTGCTCAAATCCTCACTAAAGGGAGTGTCTGGGAGGTAGGTAGACCATGATGGGTGGAGGAGGACAGTCAGGTGGCAGAGGCCTTGAGGGCAAATTCTGTAAGACAGTGAGAGCTAGTCTGAAACTGGTGGTGAATTCCAGAAGAATTCCTCCTGCCCCCCAAACTTACAAGGCTGTGCTCAAAGGAGTAACCCCAGAAAGTGACAGAGGAAGGGGGTATCCCTGTCACTCACTGCCTTAACCAAATCTTACCTGTGAATTTTAATCTTTGGGGGTGGCACCAGGGAAAAGTCCCTCCCTTGAGGAACTGGTTGGAGTTCTTGTCTCAGATAATCCATGGCATTGCCCAGTTGTGTTTCTTTCTGTGTCTTGGAGGCTGGAAAGTTTGGATTCCAGTTGTATGCCCAATCACAGCAGCACATCTAAAAATCTGCCCTTATTTTTGCTAACCCAAATGAGATACTGTGGCAAAAATCTCAGTCATCTGAGGTTTATTGAGCCAGAGCTTGAGGGTGTGACTGAGAAGAATGCAACAGCCCAGCGGGTTCACTTTGTCGGCTGCCTAGACAGAGCTGATTTCTCAAGACAGGGGAATTGCAATAGAGAAGGAGTAATTCACACAGAGCCGCTCTGTGGGTGACCGGAGTTGTTTTATTGTTATTCAAATCAGTCTCCCGGAGCATTTGGGGAGCAGAGTTTTTAAGGACAACTTGGTGGATGGGGGAAGGCCAGTGAGTCGAGAGTGCTGATTAGGTGGGTCAGAGATTAAATCATAGGGAATTGACGTCCTCTTGTGCTGATTGAGTTCCTGAGTGGGTGCCATAAGATCAGAGGACCAGTTTATCAGTCCGGGTGGTACCAGCTGATCCGTCAAGTGTACCATCTGCAAAATATCTCAAGCACTCATCTCAGGAACAGTTTAGGGAGGGTCAGAATCTTGTAGCCTCCAGCTGTCTGACTCCTAAACCATGATTTCTAGTCTTGTGGCTAATTTGTTAGTCCTACAAAGGCAGTCTAGTCCCCAGCCAAGGAGGAGGTTGGTTTTGGGAAAGAGCAGTTATCATCTTTGTTTTAAACTATAAAGTAGGTTTCTCCCAAAGCTAGTTCAGCCTACACCTAGGAATGACCAAGGATAGTTTGGAGGTTAGAAGCAAGATATGGAGTTGGTTAGGTCAGATCTCTTTCACTGACTCAGTTACAATTTTGCAGTGTCGGTTTCAAGAACACCAGTTACGGAAACATCTGTGGCTTGAAGCAGAGGTTTCTGGGCGACTCAGGATTTATATTCTCTTTTAAAGGAAAGAAAGCATGTAGGAAGAGGTGGGTAGCCAGCCAGTGAGGCAAATGGTTACATTTTTGTGAGATTTTAATTAGTGCCCAGTCAATCTACATTTTATATAAAATGAGGTGAACATTGGAAGAAAAAAGGGAGAGTAAAGGAAGCATCAGTTATGCAGATGTCTCAGGTAGGTGGAAGAATGGTCTCATCTTCTGGGAAGAATGATTCTCATCACTTGGGAAGATGAGCTTGCAATCAACATTATCAGTGTGAAATCTAACAGACAGATGTTAGTTGTAGAAGCTAGACTTAGATTGAAAACCTAAGTTACAATGGACATGTCCTTGCTTTACAGGAGGATATGCATCTTGAAGGGTTTCAAGACCAGCAAAGAATTTTCCATGGGGGGTCTGGCTGATGGATAATACTTTGACATAAGATTGTAAAGCAACAGCTATTCATTTGGGAAAAGGATGGCCAGTGTTGCAAGACTGTCTTCAGGCTTAACCTCCTCATTGGTGTGATGAGTTTGGGGGTCCCGAGATGTTTTATTTTTCCATTATATTATCTTAGTTCCATTTCCCTCATTAAAACTCCTGTTATTAACTTTGGTGCCCTGGTTCCTTTTTGTGCTTTTAAAGTTCTCTAATACTTGTTGTCCCAAAGACCACCAGGATGGCTAAATAGAAAGGACAGCTTTATTGGCAATAGTGATTTGCAAGCCTGAAAGAGACAGTCTCCAGTGTGCACTGAAGGTGCTTTCTCTTGGAAGAGGAGAAGGACAGGTTGGGTTTTATGTTTCACAAGGCTGGCATCATACATATTTGGCAGGTTTGGGGGCAAAGCTATACATATTTGTGAGGGGAGCCTACATGCAGACTAGGTAAGCATATATGTAACATACATCACATGTTCACTTTGGGGAGAGTTCTAGCATTAAAATGAGGTGGAATTCGGCTGTTTATGTCAAAAGGTGAACTATAGAACACAAAAACAGTTTGTGCACTGTCTGTATAAGCTGCTGAAACTGGCCTGAGGTCTGCAGTAGCTTATCCAAAAAGAACGTCTGTAAGGCTGGTCCGGTCCTCTGTCCAGTCAGGACCATAGTGGTCTGGGTTGTAAATCAGCTTAATATCTCAGAAAGGAATTCAGAAATCTGCCATGTCCGCCAGGCTCTGAACCCTTGACCTGTAGATAACTTTTGTTTCCTTAACCTTGGGGCCCATCTCGGTTGCTAAAGGGGTGTCTTGGTGTCTCAGATCATATGCTTTTAGAAAAATTTTTAGAAATCAAGGTTTTTACTTAGACTTGTAATAAAGTGACTCGATTGCTTTCCATTTTCTTCCATTTATAAAATACTTTAGAAAGTGTCAACCTAAAATAACAGAGAAGCTCTCCAGCAAAATGAGTTTATTTGGAAAGGAATGACAGGGGATTGCAATCTGGGAATTCCTGTGCTATGGAGAACCATGGCTGGGCCATAGATGTATTTAGGAAGGCAAGGAAAGTCGAGAGTTTCTTAAAGGCAAAATGAGGAAGGCTATATAAGTTATTTTGAAATACTTTTCCCTGGCTACAAGGATCGGTGACAACAGTGGCATCAGTCTGAAGTTGAACAGGCTGGGTATTGTTCTTGCAGAAGCAGTTTGTTTTTGTTCTTGAGATGGGGATGCCACTCTGTTGCTCAGACTGGCCTTGAGCTCCGGGGCTCAAGCGATTAGTGGTCTTTTTGCAACGCTGTGGTTTTCAGAGTCCTTATTACAGTTTCTGTGCTAGGCACGTGTGCCTGAGAGCCCCTCCTCTGTTGCCTACGATCCCATTTTGGTAGGATGTGGCCTAAGTGACTCCATTTTGGTTCTCATGGCTTTCACAAAAGCATTACTTGCCAATCCTTGTATCTTTAGGGTGACCCTATAACTTTATGTTTAATTCTAACTGATCTGTACCCCAGTTGGTTTGTATATATGCACATCTTAGTTCCTTGAGAATGCTGGAGAGCCAGGTGTGGCATTTGCACCTGCACTACAAAATTATATTACATGATACCATTTTTTATAGTACATGATACACATGTAAATATGATATTTACAGCTCACATTTCATTGGTTGCATTTGTGCTGTTTCCTAACGGTGCCTACAGAGGTGCCTTCCAGCAGGTACACAATCTCCCTCATTAGGCCATCACAGCTCAAAGACTTCTCTCTAAGCAACTGAACTCTCCCAAGGCCAGACTGTTTCCTGCTCTGGGCTCCTCCCATCCTCCTGTCTTGGCTTAGCCTGTCTGACTCTGACTCTGTTCCTGAGCTTACTGGGAACAATTGTGCTAAATGGAAGGGCCAGGCTAATGAGCAACATTGTCACTGTCTCCCAGGCCCCCCAACCCCATTTTCTAAGCAGTTGTTAATTGAGAAAACTAAAGAATTATGGGGCTATGATGGCCCTTGTGTTTTGTAAGAGTCATGCTGAAGAAACACCTTATGTGCTACTTAAATCAAACAGTGGAGTCATGTTTTGTATTAAAGACAAGCACCTGCAGAAAAGAGCTCACCCTAGGGAGGCGGGGTGGGGGTGGGGAAGGGATAGAGCGTGGGGGTGGGGAAGGGATAGAGCGTGGGGGTGGGGAAGGGATAGAGCGTGGGAGTGGGGAAGGGATAGAGCGTGGGAGTGGGGGTGGGGAAGGGATAGAGTGTTGGGGGGAAGGGTCGAGGGTGGGGGTGGTTGGGGGAAGGGTCGGGGGTGGTTTGGGGAAGGGTCGGGGGAGGGGGTCGGGGAGAAGTGTCAGGGGTCCCGGGAAAGGGCGGGGATGGGGGGAAGTGTCGGGGGAAGGGTCGAGGGTGGACGTGGGAGTGAAGGGTTGAACGGCAGGGGTGGGGGTAAGGAAGGGTCGAGCGCAGGGCTGTTGGGGGAAGGGTGAGGGTTGTAGGGGGGAGGGGGGAAGGGTCGAGTGCCAGGGTGGCAGAGGAGGAAAAGCTGGGGGTGAGCAGGAGGACGTGCGGGGGAGGGGGAAAGCGCGCGCGAGAGGATCAGGCGCGCGTGGCACACCCCTGGAGGATCAGGGGCGCTGGAGGGTTAGAGCACGCTTGATGGAAGATCAGGGGCGCTGGAGGGTCAGGGGCGCGCTCGACGGAGGGTCAGGGACGCTGGAGAGTTAGGCGCGCCCGATGGAGGATCAGGGGTGCTGGAGGATTAGGCGCGCGTCTGGTGGAGGGTCAGGGGCGTGCCTGATGGAGGATTAAAGGCGCTGGAGCGTTAGGCGCGCGCCTAATGGAAGATTATGAGAGCTCGAGGGTTAGGCGCGAGCCCGATAAAGAGTCAGGGGCGTGCCCGATGGAGGATTAGGGGCGCCGGAGGGTTAGGCGCCCGCCTGCTGGAGGATACGGGGTGCCAGAGGGTTAGGCGCGAGCCCGATGGGTCACAGGCGTGCCCAATGGAGGATTACGGGCGTTGGAGGGTTAGGCGCGCGCCCGATGAAGTGTCAGGGGCATGCCCGATGGAGGATTAGGGGTGCTGGAAGGTTAGGCACGCGCCCGATGGGGGCTCAAGGGCGTTGGAGGGATAGGCGCGCCCCCGATGGGGGCTCACGGGCGCTGGAGGGATAGGCGCGCGCCCGACGGGGGCTCAGGCGCGCTAGGTGGGGCGCGTGAGGGAGGGAGGGCGTCTTCCTGGTAGAGGGTCGGGGAGGGAAGAGGTAGGGGAGGGTGCACAAGAAAGGGGCGCCTCTGAGGATCCGGGCGAGGGAGGGAGGGAGAGGGAGAGCCGGAACCCCAGTGAGCAGACAGGTTTCTGTCTCTGCAGTCTAACAGGGTTACGGAACATTTCTGTCCTAGAAAGTGTAGCGCGCAGGGCCCAGTCGTGGCTTTTGTCGTGAAAGAATATATATGATGAACACATGGTTCCGTGTGGGAGAACTGCATTTCAGTCTTTCCTCCAAAGAGTGAGGGGAAGGAGAAAAGAAGCAGAACAGCGACAGCGAAAGGGAAACAGGGCTGTTTCTGGTTTGTTTTGTTTTCCCCTAGAAATGCGAGCTAACAGCATTCCTTTGCTTGCCCTGGAGGCCGTCAGTCAGGGCTGCAGTGAAGCCTGAACTTCTTGAAGGCAGGAAAATAAGGAGGCCAGAGGCGCAGACAGCAGTTGACGACTCAGGCCAAGTTATAATAAATAAAACCCTAGTGTCAAATCCCAGGTCCTTGAATTTTATCAGGGGAGGACAGGCCATTGTGAGAACAAGTAAGGAAAAGAAGTAGGTTTATCTTAGGACTTATATATGTTCTGAAGAGTTTTTTAAATGAGCGATTGGACGTGGCGGTTAAAGTTATGTTTATCTGTAATAACATAAAGGGAGACTGCTTCTAGTGGCCCCAATTTTTGTATTGAATAAGGCAGCGCATGAACGGACAGTTTTAAAAATTGTAGTGGAAATTCACAAGTACACGTCTGAACAGAGTGGAGCCGAAGCCGCCCTCTAGCAACAGGTGGGCGGCAGCTCAGAGGACCCCGTTTCCACCTGAGGCAATGTCTCCCTTGTTAGGCTCCCGCCAACAGGGATCATAAAAGCCTGCCTCCGAAATTCTGAACGTGAAGGGTCTCAGGGGCAAGCAAGTGCTTGGTGAAACCCTGTTCTTCAAATTAACTTCCATCCCTCACATATTTCCAGCCTACATCTAGTGAAAATGGCTAATGGGGTAAAGTAACATCTAAAACCTGCTTAGAGAACCGTTTTGTCTCGCTCCCACTTGCAGATGGTGTTTTTTGGCTACATGGTTTTCAGTATCCTCTTTGGCCTCCTGGCTGACAGATATGGCCGCTGGAAGGTAGGTGAGCCCTCACAGTAGCATTTGGAGTAGTCTTTCATGTATTCTTTTGGGGCAACCTTATCGCTGTTTCTCTTTAGTAGGCATCTCCCTCCTAATACCCAAGATAGAAAATGCAGATATTCCCTCCCTAATGGAACATTCCAGGCTTATCTTCTGGACATTTTTCTCAGGGTACCTGTGCCTGCGGCTGTTCCTCTGCAGTCCAGGTGTGGAGTAAAAGGAGATGCAGGTATTATAGAGTTCTAAGAAATCTCTACCAAGAAGGACTAAAGGAATGAAGGCCGCTAAGTGGCTCTATTTGAACTTTTAAAGGTTGGGACTTAGAAGCAGTCATGGCTTGGTTAGATGCCTCCACCATGTCCAGTTTACTGTGGTGGGTTGAGAACAGATAGTGGCTCTGATATCTGATATCAGTGGGGGCACACATCTGTTCTCCATTTATCCGTAAGTTCACTTCTAATGAGTTAATAAGGGGAATGGAAGAGGCCCCTTTTGCCCTTCAGAGCAGCCCTGTTGGGAGGTTTTTTCCCTCTGGTTTTTGTTTAAGTGACTAGTCCACTGCTGCAGCAGCAAACTCAGAAGAAGCTGTTCTTTCAGGGAGACAACTACGTGCCATGAATGAATGTCCATAAAGTCTCTAGCCCCCCAGAGCACCCAAGTGGGTTCGGAGGGAGCAAGTCTCCCTTAACTTCGGGGCGAGAAAACTCACCCTCAGACACCTATCTGAGACTAGCAGGAACCGGTCACAAATGAGAAGACAAGTCCAAATTACAATCAGTGGGAAACAGGAGCAAGTTTTAAAGCCTGTGATGGAATTTTAGGACAAGAATAAGTCAAACCACTAGTGCTGGATGGCCAAGACCATAAGCCAAACCTGCTCTCATGAGGCAGAGGCTGAGAAAACAGAAGTCCTCTGCGGAGCCATTCGCCTGAATGTCCTGTCCAGGGACAGAAATGGAAGCCCTTGCTCTTAGAGAGTTTATAAAGAAGCCCCCCAAACTCTGGACCTCAACCTAAAGGAAAGGAGGGCCAGATTCAGAAAGATTCACCCTTTTGCCCCCAGTGAAATCTCTGGAGTTAGGGGAACACAGTGGGTTCGTGCAGCAAGTTCAGGAAGAGACTGTGGGTAATTGGGGGGGGTAAAGGGTGGTGTTGCTCTGAACCCTGCCAGCTATGCCAGAAATATTGACCTAAAGGAAGAAACAGAGGCAAAGTTAATTTAAGTAGGGAGTTTATTTGGACCAAGATTGAGGATTGCAGCCCAGAAGTCATACAGTCCAGTTGCCCTGAATAGATGCTCCGATTAGCAGCAGTGACAACTGGGTTTTTTAAAGGAGGGGAGAAAAGAATTTGGGGGCACTTCCTAAGTTATTTACTAATAATTTACATTGGTTCATTAAAATGGTAAGCTATCAGCTGATTCTACATCGCTCTTTGTGTCACAAAATCTAAAAACATGGAGATAATGGATGAGCGTCACATTGTGCAACTTGTGGTTAACATTTTAAGTGATTTATCAGCTAGTCTGGAAACTACAGGGAAGGTAAGAAAAAACAAAATGCCTTTATACAATTACCCTGGGCATGGGTGCGGGAATGTGACTGGAGTCGCATGCTCCTGTGTCTCTGGACCTGATAAATTCTGCATACCTCACATTCCTCAGACTGCTCTGAGCCGCTTTTCTTTCTCAAGTTGATGGATGTATGGAGTTAAAACATATTAGAATGAGGACATTTGCAGGTATAAACATAAGCAGCTACACATTTAGCTCACGTTGGTATAACTTTGAAACTAGCTACTTGCTCAAAGTCACGTACCTACTAAGATTAAACATCAAGACATAAATTATGTCTTCTGGTTACAAACCCAGGTCTGTCTTTTCTATTTGCTTGATTTCTGGTGAAATCTTCTCTAAGCATAAACACAAATGGAGGAACCTCAAAGGAAAACATTAATAGAATTGGCTGTATGTTTTAAAGTACATGAAATAAATATCATAGATTCTTGTAAATTTGAAAACACAAATATCTCAAAAAGCACAAAAAAGGCATTTTATGAAAGAAATACAAATTGTCAAGAAACCTTGGAAAAAACATTAAAGCACAGGAGTTATCAAAAACAAAATACATAGTAAGATATAATTTTTCCTTATCAAATATGTAAGGAACTTTTTCCTTAAAGAGTCCTGCACCATTGAAATGGACATTTTCATGCCTTGCAAGTATATAGACACCCTTATTATGTACCCTATTGGTGTTATTATATCATTATTATTATATAATATTATTAAACCCTATTGGTATAATTTTTTCTGACCATCAGCTTGGCAGTATGAATCAGGAACCTTGAAAATATTCTGCTAACCTGAACATTTGTCTTCCAGAAATCTAGCTTGCTAAAGATATCAGAGAGGGCATAATGACTTATGCAGATATCGTCCCAGCTTATTTTAATAATGAGAAGATCTGAAACAACTTTAACAGTAGAGCAAGGTCTTATGTATTACATTACATGTATGAAAGTACATCTTTCCACTGCAATATTTACAGCCATTAACACTTTGTTTTCTCTTACAAACAGAGAAGATAAAACAGTGTTAAGAGTATTTTCTCTGGGTTGGACAATGGTGATTTCAATTTTTACGTTTTCTTTTTTCTTCTGTATTGTTTACTATGAACTTATATGATCCTTATAATTAAAGAAAAAGCAAATACCTTAAACGTTCTCCTTGTACTCCTCCCAACATACTGCTTCGTTCTGTCCCCAACAGCCCTGTGAGTAGGAAGGACACGTTTTTGCCTTTTGATGTCCAAGTTCAGGGACCTGCCACCCGTGAGGGTGGGCATAGCAGGGTAGTTTTAAAGAACGGTCTGAACTTGGTAGGTCTGGGCTTCCAGACAGTAGAGTGGCATGGATTGTATTGTTGGATGATTGTGAAGACCATTGGGCTGGCTATCGATTAGCTCCTCAGAGAAGCAACTATCAGAATGGAAACAGAAAATCACCTTCAGATGTTAGGGCTTCTTCCCTCCCCGCATTGAGGCAGGTCCCATTCATGTGTTCTGTTGTTTCAGATTCTGCTCATCTCGTTCCTGTGGGGAGCCTATTTCTCCTTGCTGACCTCGTTTGCTCCTTCGTACGTCTGGTTTGTCTTCCTGCGGACGATGGTGGGCTGTGGTGTGTCCGGCCACTCACAGGGGTAAATATGTCACCCAGAGGGCCTGAGACAGAAATGTGTAGCCCTGCAGGTCCTGATGCACAACCACACTTAATGGACCAAAAGCATTGTGAACCCAGCATATCTGAGACAGGTTTTGGTCCATTTAGAAAGTTTATTTTTGCCAAAGTTAAGGATGTGGCCATGACACAGCCTCAGGAGGCCCTGAGGACACATGCACAAGGTGGTCGGGGTGGAGCTTGTTTTATGCATTTTAGGGAGACGTAATAAATCAATTAATACATGTAAGATTGACATTGGTTCCATCTGGAAGGGCAGGACAACTCAAAGGGTGGGGGGCTTCCAGACCACAGGTAGATGTAAATCCAGACCACAGGTAGATGTAAACATATGACTTTTTTTTTTTTTTTTGAGATAGAGTCTTGCTCTGTTGCCCAGGCTGGAGTGCAATGGCACAATCTCAGTTTGCTGCAACCTCTGCCTCCTGGGTTCAAGCAATTCTCCTGCCTCAGCCTCCAAGTAGCTGGGATTACAGATGCCTGCCACCATGCCTGGCTAATTCTTTGTATTTTTAGTAGAGATGGGGTTTTGCCATGTTGGCCAGGCTAGTCTTGAACTCCTGACCTCAGGTAATCTACCTGCCTTGGCCTCCCAAAGTGCTAGGATTACAGGTGTGAGTCACCATGCCCGGCTGATCTAAACATATTCTGATTGGCATTGGTTGAAAGAGTTGTCAGTAGAAAAGAATGTCTAGTTTAAGGCATTCTGGTCTCCACAACCAAGGTTTTATCATGCAAATGAAGCCTCCAGGTAGCCAGCTTCAGAGAAAATAGATTGTAAATGTTTCTTACCGACTTAAGGGCTGCGTCGATGTTAATACTGGAAAGGTATAATGAGGCATGTCCGACCGCACTTCCTGTCGTGGCCTGAACCAGTCTTTCAGGTTAAATTTTAGAGTATCCTGGCTGAGGAGGGAATCCATTCAGATGGTGGTGGTTGGGAGGTGAATGGGGGCGGGGGGACGGGATGCTTCAAATTTTATTTCCGATTTACAGCATTAATAAGTTACAGATGTATGGAAGTCACTTGTGCAAATTCAGTTTGAGCTTTGTTTGGTTTTTAGTGATAGCTGCTTATTTAATGCTCCAGCAGGAGCAATTTTCTCCTTAAAATGATGCTTGATGGTGAGGCTAACAGAGTGCTAGATCAAGCATGTGCTCATTTTTTCATAAGGTTATTCATTGTTTTGTAGATGTGTAATATTTTGTTACAGTAAATGCTAATGAAAAGTGCCATATTAGGTAACAAAAATGTCAACCCAGGCTGGGCACTGTGGCTCGCACCTGTAATCTGAGCACTTTGGGAGACTGAGGCAGATCCCTTGAGCCCAGGAGTTCAAGACCAGCCTGAGCAACATAGTGAGACCCTCTCTCTTCAAAAAAAAATTTTTTTTGAAGTC
Organism: Macaca nemestrina; assembly: GCF_043159975.1. Taxonomy (NCBI): domain Eukaryota; kingdom Metazoa; phylum Chordata; class Mammalia; order Primates; family Cercopithecidae; genus Macaca; species Macaca nemestrina. The sequence goes on from NC_092128.1 coordinate 20,357,454, forward strand.
AATCCAAACATCATTTATTAATTTCTTAAATTTGTTGGAAGAGTTTAGTTTGACCATAAGCCCCTGTAACATTTAGGAGTAACTATTTTTAAGAACTATCACCCTATGATTGAAGACTCCTCTTGTAAAAGGGAGGGGGGGGAATATGTCAGATGGGATCGAACTAGAGTGACTCCATCTTGAATAGGGACTGGGTAAAATGAGGCTGAGACCTGCTGGACCGCATTCTCAGGAGGTTAGGCGTTCCTAGTCACAGGAAGAGATAGGCGATCAGCAGGACTGCTTTCACAAGATACAGGTCACAAGAGACCCCGCTGATAAAACAAGGTGTGGTAAAGAAACTGGCCTAAACCCACTAAAACCAAGATGGCGACCAAAGCGAGCTCTGGTTGTCTTCACTGCTTTTTATACTCTAATGATAATGTATTAGCATGCCAAAAGACACTCCCACTGGTGCCAGGACAGCTTGCAAATGCATGGCAATGTCCAGAAATTACCCTAAATGGCCTAAAATAGGGAAGAACCCTCAGTTGCAGGAATTCCCCACCCCTTGAATTAACAGGGCCCCTTGGGCTCTTCTCTTCTTAGTGCCTTGGAGCAGGTTTTTCTTAAAATATTTTAGGAGATGTCAAAGCACCTAATTACTGCCTTCATGTGTTAGAGAAAGAATTGTTCTTCCCTGGGGCATACTGTAAACTTTGAGCTTTGAAGCCCTAAAGGAGTAGAAGCTAAGTAAAAATGTAAAACATACCCCAGGAAACAGCTCAATAAATACGTTAAAATCCCCAAATTCTGGCTAATAACAGCAGCAGAGAAGAGCAATTAGAAAACTGATGGAATATGTTTCCATTTATTCTATTCACAAAGAAAATATGTACTTAATTAGAAACTTGTGCCTTGACTGTCCTCATGAATTGAGAGAACTATTTACCTTCTCTTGGGTGTATTTTCATTTGCCAATATGTTTTAGAAAAGAGAATCAGGCTGAGTGCAGTGGCTCACCCCCGTAATCCCAGCCCTTTAGGAAGCCGAGGTGCAACAGTTGCTTGAGGCCAGGATTGGCAATATAGCAAGATCCCATCTCTACAAAAAATTAAAAAATCAACCGGGTGTGGTGGTGAGCACCTGTAATCCCAGCCACTTGAGAGGCTGAGGTGAGAGGATCTCTTGAGCCCAGGAGTGTGAGGCTGCAGTGAGCTGTGATCAAACCACCGTACTCCAACCTAGGAGACAGCCAGACTTTGCCTCATAAATAAATAAATAAATAAAAGGGAATCAGGCTTGGGAAAACATTTTGCCAGTGCTTCCCTTGGCAAAACAGATAAGGCTTATATTTCTTTCTTTTTTTTTCTTTTTGAGATGGAGTTTTTCTCTTGTTGCCCAGGCTGGAATGCAATGGCACAATAACGGCTCCCCACAACCTCCACCTCCTGGGTTCAAGTGATTCTCCTGCCTCAGGCTCCTGAGTAACTGGGACTACAGGCATGCGCCACCACACCTGGCTAATTTTGTATTTTTAGCAGAAACGGGGTTTTTCCATGTTGTCCAGGCTGGTCTTGAACTCCCGACCTCAGGTGATCCACCCACCTCGGCTTCCCAAAGTGCTGGGATTATAGGTGTGAGCCACCGCACCCGGGCAGGCTTACATTTCTTAAGTGTTAGAAGGTTTCAAGTATTGGGAGTAAAGATGTAAACTCAGGAGCAGCTGTCAGTTTAGTTCTTAGTGTTCTCTTATGTGGATATTAGCTGTCACAATTCTCTTCTGATATATAATCGACATCTATGCTTTTGAATTCTTTATCCCTGTGACAAGAAAAACTGATTATTTTTTAAAAGATTATTTAGTTTTTTTAAAACGAAATTGTGCTTTTTCCCGCTTCCTGTTTAGGTTAATCATAAAGACTGAATTTTTGCCCACGAAATACCGAGGCTATATGTTACCCTTGTCTCAGGTAAGGCAACATAGGAGTTCTACGTGCCTTTGGCATCCTATGGGATATGATGTACATACAGGTATACCTTGGAAATATTGCTGGTTTGGTACCAGATGGCGGCAATTAAGTGAGTGTCAGAAGAAAGTGAGTCACACGACCTTTTTGGTTTCTCAGTGTGTGTAAATGTTATGTTTACACTATACTAAAGTTTAGTAAGTGTGCAATAGCATCATGTCTAAAAAGCAAGCTACACACCTTAATTTTAAAATACTTGATTGCTGATAAATTCTGATGATCTCCTGAGACTTTAGAGGATCATAATCTTTTTGCTGGTAGAAGGTCTTGCCTCAGTGTTGATGGCTGCTGGCTGATCAGGGTGGTGGTTGCTGAACATTGGGGTGGTTGTGGCAATTCCCTAAACAAAGATAACAATGAAGTTTGCCACATCAATGGACTTATTTTCCTGAATGATTTCTCTGTAGGATGCAATGCTGTTTGATAGCATTCGACCCACAGTAGAGAAACTCTTTCAAAATTGCAGTCAGTTCTCCCAAACTGTGCCACTGCCTTATCAACTAAGTTTATGAATATTCTAAATTCTTTGTTGTCCTTTCAACAACGTCATAGCCTCTTTACCAGAGTAGATTTCATCTCAAGAAATCACTTCTGTTGCTTATCCATAAGAATATAATCCTATAATATATATTACAGTAATAAATGAATATATACATATACTACACAAATATAGTATATATCACACTAATATATTGATGTACATATATGTAAATTATATGTAAATATATTAGTATAATATATACATAGTATATATACATTTATATGCACATATATTACTGTAGAGTGTGTGTGTAGGGGTGTGTGTGTATGTGTGTGCATGTGTAGCTTATATCACCTTGGAGGATAAGTGAGGCTCTTATATTTTTATTTTATTTTTTTTGAAACAGAGTTTCACTATTGTTGCCCAGGCTGGAGTGGAATGGCGTGGTCTCAGCTCACTACAACCTCTGCCTCCTGGGTTCAAGCAATTCTCCTGCCTCAACCTCCCGAGTAGCTGGGATTACAGATGTGTGCCACCATGCCCGGCTAATTTTTTATATTTTTAGTAGAGATGGGGTTTCACCATGTTGGCCAGGCTGGTCTCAAACTCCTGACCTCAGGTGATCCACCTGCCTTGGCCTCCCAAAGTGCTGGGATTACTGGCGTGAGCCACTGTGCCCAGCCGGCTCTGATTTGTTTTTTTTGAGACAGGGTCTTGCTCTGTCCCCCAGGCTGGAGTTCGGTGGTGCGATCTCAGCTTACTGCAACCTCTGCCTCCTGGGCTCAAGTGATCCTCCCACCTCAGACACCCGAGTAACTGGGATTACAGGTGTGCACCACCATGCCATCTGATTTTTGTATTTTTTGTAGAGATGGGGGTTTCTCCATGTTGCCTAGGCTGGTCTCGAACTCCCAAGCTCAAGCAATCCGCCCGCCTCGGCCTCCTAAAGTGCTGGGATTACAGGTGCGAGCCACTGTGCCCAGCAGGCTCTGATTTCTTTAAAAAAAAAAAAAAAAAGGAAGTGAAACAGGAAAGAAAAAATTTATATATATTTTTTTTTCTTTCCTGTTTCACTTCCTTTTTTTTTTTTTTTTTTCCTGTGGAGATGTGGTTTCACTATGTTGACCATGCTGTTCTGAAACTCATGGCTGTTCTCCTGCCTCAACCTTCCAAAATGTTGGGATGACAGGTGTGAGCCATCTTGCCTGGTGAGCAATAATATTTTAAAAAACCTTTTATTCTGAGAAGTAGGTCTCAACAGTGGTCTTAAAATACTCAGTAAACTGCCTGTAGTCCCAGCTACTCGGGAGGCTGAGGTGGGAGAATCGCTTGAACCTGGGAGGTAGAGGTTGCACTGGGCCAAGATTGTACCACAGCATTCCAGCCTAGGCGACAGAGTGAGACTTCTTCTCCAAAAAAAAAAAAAAAAAAAAATACTCAGTAAACCATGCTGTAAACAGACATGCCGTCATCCAGGTTTTGTTGTTCTATTTCTAGAGCACAGACAGAGTAGATAGCATCATTTAAACAATTTATTTTATTCATATATGGATTTACATATTTTGGGTATATGTGTGGTAATACATTCGTGTAATCAAATCAGGATAATTGGGATATACATCATCTTATCTCTTCTGTACACTAGGAACCTGTGAATTACTCTCTTCTAGCTATTTTGAAATGTACAGTCAATTAATATTAACTACAGTCACTCTACTGATCTAGCAGACACCAGGACTTATTTCTTCCGTGTGTTTATTCGTGCACAAGATTTAGCATTTTTTTTTTTTTTTTTTTTTTGAGGGAGAGTCTTGCTTTATTGCCCAGACTGGAATGCAGTGGGACAATCTTGGCTGGTTCCAAAGAATGGACAAAGAATGGACAAAGTATTGCCCACTCCAGTCTGGGCAATAAAGCAAGATTCTCTCTCAAAAATGAAGAATGAAGAACCAAAGAATGAAGGCCCAAGGAGAGGAGAGAAACCAAAGAATAGCCAGCCAGTGGAGCCATGAGAACCCACGACATTTATTGAGTTCATGTCTTATGTAGGTGCAGTTTGTGGTGCCCCCAAACGATGAAAATAATTGTTTTGTAGAAGATACATAGAAAATCGTGGGCCACAGACTACCGTAACAGATGGAAAAATGATAAAGTTTGAAATATTGTGAGAATTACTAAAACATAGCAGAGATATTAAGTGGGCACATGCTATTGGAAAAATGGCACCAATAGACTTGCTTAAGGCAGGGTTGCAACAAACCTTCAATTTGTTTTAAAAAAATTGCAATATTTGCAAAGTGCACTAAAGCAAAGCACGATTAAAGGGAGGTATGCCTGTGCATGTTTATTTTTGGCTGGTTGATTGTTCTTCAGTTGATACACTGTCTATTATTTTGTACCAACCAAAGAGGCCTGGGAATGCTTGAAGCCATACGTCCAATTCCAAGGTTTTCTGAGCCCAGGATGATCATCATCCAACAGCATTTAGAACACAGCGACCAAATAGTCCAATGACCGGTTTCACTGGAATGACAGAAGCCTAGGAATGCATCCAGGATAAACTTTCTTCCCCATTGAGCTTCAGTAGTAGGCCCCAGCTGCTACCCCTTTAGGCTGTCCTACCTCCCTTCCAAGGATCCTGGTGGTTGCAAGTCCAGAACTGGCTCATACCTGAGGGAATGGGCCAAAATTGCCTCCTTTAGGTGGTCCCAATCCCTCCTCAGGCCCCTGATGGCCATTGATTAGAGGTTTTGAATCCAGAAAACAGGTCAGTCTAGGTGCCCTGTCCCATCTATACTTAACCAAAAGCCCTGAATTTTCAGAGGAACCAAGAAAAAGATGACCCTTCCCACTGAAGCCTTTATACACTTGGCAATAAATAAAGCAGTAGGAAAATACTTTCAAATTTATTTTTTGTTAATAAACATAGGTGACTTTTTTTTTTTTTTTTTGAGACAAAGTCTCGTCACCCAGGCTGGAATGCAGTGGCGTGACCTTGGCTCACTGCAACCTCTGCTGCCTCGGTTCAAGTGATTCTCCTGCCTCTAGAATGGCTGGGACTACAGGCATGCGCTGCCATGCCTGGCTAATGTTCTCTATTTTTAGTGGAGACGGGGTTTCACCATGTTGACCAGGCTGGTCTGTAACTCCTGATCTCAAGAGATCCACCCGCCTCGGCCTCCCAACGTGCTGGGATTACAGGTGTGTGCCACCATGCCCGGCCTGACAAAAAAATTTTAAAAGAATCTAACAGGTACTGGATAGTGCTGCTTTTCAATCCCTGCAGCTCTCTTCTAATCTTTGTCAAGATGGAGGCACAGGCCGGGTGCGGTGGCACACACCTATAATCCCAACAGTTTGGGAAGCTGAGGCAGGCAGATTGTTTGAGCCAAGGAGTTTGAGACCAGCCTGGGCAACATGGTGAAACTCCACCACTACAAAAAAAAAAAAAAAAATTAAAAAATTAACTGGGGCTATTGGTGTGTGCCTGTAGTTCCAGCCACTCATGAGGCTGAGGTGGGAGGATCACTTAAGCTCAGGAGACCAAGGGACTGAGGCTGCAGTGAGCCATTTATTGTGCCACTATACACCAGTCTGGGCAACAGAGTGAGATTCTGTCTCAAAAAAAAAAAAAAAAAAAACAGACAAAAAACCAAAAACTGGAGGCTTGGGAGTGCTTGGGTCTTACATGTGGTGTTATTGACTGAGCATGGCCCTACTCAAGCTCCCCTATGGACATTTTCTCTTCCACCTGTGCCTCTTACTCTGCCATGCTTCCTGGTTCTGTCTCTCCCTTGCTTGTCTTATTTTCCATGTCTCCTGGGTCATCTAATATGCTCCAATACTGGGCTGGGTGCAGTGGCTCATGCCTGTAATTCCAGAACTTTGGGAGGCTGAGGCAGGTGGATCACTTGAGGTCAGGAGATGGAGATGAGCCTCGTCAACATGGTGAAACCCTGTCTCTTATACTAAAAATACAAAAAGTAGCCAGGCGTGGGGGCATGCACTTGTAATCCCAGCTACTCAGGAGGCTGAGGCAGGAGAATTGCTTGAACCTGGGAGGCAGAGACTGCAGTGAGCTGAGATCGCGCCACTGCACTCTACCCTGGGCAGCAGAGTGAGACTCAAAAAAATATACGTATATATATAAATATATATATGAGGTGATATATATATATATATATTTTTTCATTCCAATACTTTACCCCGAGCCCTGAATTTTTTTTTATTTTTAGAGACAGCTTATCTCTCTGTTACACAGGCTGGAGTACATTGGTGTGATCACAGCTCCCTGCAGCCTCGAACTCCTGGGCTCAAGTGATCCTTCCACCTCAGCCTCCTGAGTAGCTGGGACTACAGGTGCATGTCATGGTGCCTAGTGAATTAAAAAAAATTTATTTTTGTGGAGATGGGGCCTTGCTTTGTTGCCCAAGCTAGTCTCAAACTCCTGGCTGCAAGTGATTCCCCCACCTCAGCCTCCCGAAGTGTTGGGATAACAGGCATAAGCCACCGCACTGGCCCCAAAATCTTCCTCTACAACCTAGAGCGCCTCCTTAACCTTCAGACCTAGGCAGCCAATGACCTGATAGTTACTTGAATGTCTTACAGGCTCCTCAATACAAGATACTCAGAACTAATCACTTCTTCCTCTGAAGCCTCTTATTTCTGTTTCCAATCTCAGTTAATAGCAAACACTTTCCCCTCAGTGATCTTGCACACAAACTCAGGAGGCATCCTGGGCCCTCCCTGTCCCTCATCCCCAATCACAAGCCCCTACTAACACACCCTCTATTATTAGACCTTCAGTCCAAATGTCCATCAGCGAACCCTGTCACCTTTATCTCCGAAATGTGTTCATCCACCCATTAAAAAATTTTTGTACAATTAATGTGTTGAAAATGTGTCAATTAAAAATAAGAATTTTGCTGGGTGCGGTGGCTCATGCCTGTAATCCCAGCACTTTGGGAGGCCAAGGCGGATGGATCACGAGGTCAGGAGTTTGAGACCAGCCTGACCAACATGGTGAAACCCCGTGTCTGCTAAAAATACAAAAATTAGCCAGGAGTGGTGGTGCGCACCTGTACTCCCAATTACTCAGAGGCTGAGGCAGGAGAATTGCTTGAACCTGGGAGGCAGAGGTTGCAGTGAGCTGAGATTGCGCCACTGCACTCCAGCCTGGGTGAGAGAGCAAGACTCCATCCCAAAGAAAACAAAACAAAAAACAAACCTGTTTTTTCACCATTCACTACTAAAATCCCATTCAATGCTACGTCACTGACCTGGTCTACTGTAGTAGCCTTGTTACTGGCCCGCTCATTCATTGCCTCTTTGGCAATGTTGTCCCTGATGACTCAAGTCCCACTCTATCACATTTTTCCATTTTCTTTACAGGCCTTATCGCTTTCTGAAATAATCTTCATTTTTGTTGGTAACAGTTCTTTAGTGATGAAATAGTCACCCTGGGCTAGGTGCAGTGGCTTACGCCTGTAACCCTAGCACTTTGGGAGGCCAAGGCGGGTGGATCATTTGAGGTCAGGAGTTCGAGACCAGCCTGGCCAACATGGTGAAATCCTGTCTCTACTAAAAATACAAAAAAAATGAGTTGGGCATGGTGGCACGTGCCTGTAATCCCAGCTACTTGGGAGGCTGAGGCATGAGAATCACTTGAACCCAGGAGGCAGAGGGTTCAGTGAGCCGAGATTGCATCACAGCACTCCAGCCTGGGTGAAAGAGTGAGACCCTGTCTCAAAACAAAAGCAAAAAAAAAAAAAAGGCAAAATGCTGGACAAGGTGGTTCCCAAAAGAGGATATGTAAAGCACATGGGACAGAAGGAATTTTAATCTTTTTTAAAATATATTTTTCTCCTTTTTTTTTCATTGTCATAATTCCCCAAAGAACTTTAATCTTGGACTTCTCTCCCCTAGGTGTTCTGGCTTGCGGGCTCGCTGCTCATCATTGGCCTGGCCTCTGTGGTCATCCCCACCATCGGGTGGCGCTGGCTCATCCGCATCGCCTCCATCCCAGGCATCATCCTCATCATGGCCTTCAAGGTGGGGAAGCAGTCATGGCTCCTTCCTGTCTCCTCCTCCTGCTGGTCCAGTGGCCTTCATGCCCCACAAATATCTATCTTTGTTTTTTTTTTCCTCAAGACAGAGTTTCTGTTTGTTGTCTAGGCTGCAGCGCAGAGACATGAGCTCGGCTCACTGCAGCCTCTGCCTTCCAGGTTCAGGTGATTCTCCTGCCTCAGCCTCCTGAGTAACTGGTATTACAGACATGCACCACCACACCCAGCTAATTTTTGTATTTTTAGCAGAGAAGGGGTTTCATTACGTTGGCCAGGTTGATCTCGAACTCCTGGCCTCAAGTGATCTGCCCACCTCAACTTCCCAAAGTGCTGGGATTACAGGCGTGAGCCACTGTGCCTGGCCATCTTTCTCACATCCTATTACCTTTACTGGGGAGTCTGTCTCAACCAGCGAGCAGCCCTCACCTCCCTTAGCCTGCCTCATTGCCCCTCTTCCTAGAAGTTTTCCCTGACAGCTCCGTTGTGTTTTTGCTGACTCCACTTTATCCTTCAGCACCCACCTGTTGGATGCTGTTGACATATTCCCAGGCCACCACAGGCCTACTGGCTGGCGTGTCCTCCTCTCCCACTCTGTAAGCTGTTCAACTGTAGAATCATCATCTTCCTTAGTTTGCAGTAAAATTCTACTCATTGTTCAAAGACAAGATTGACCGCTTGGCAGAACAGGGTTTTACTTTGGTGTCACCTACCCTATGGAATCAAAGAATGTCAGAATTTAGAAAGGTCCTTGATAGCCATTCATTCTAAACCTTGACTCAATACGGGTGCCATCTTCCAGTAAGTCACCAAAATGACCAACACAAAGGGAAAGAGGAGAGGTCACCAGACCTCTTAGACAACATGGAGTTGTTCCTTTGGCCACATACCTATGAATCTGTAAGAAAGGTGATACTGTAGACATCAAGGGAATGGGTGCTGTTCAAAAGGAATGCCCCCAGGTGTTACTGTGGCAGAACTGGAGGAGTCTATGATGTTATTCAGCATGCTGTTGGCATTGTTGTAAACAAGCAGGTTATGGGCTAGATTCTTGTTAAGGGAATTCGTGTGCATATTGAGTACACTAAGCACTCTAAGAGCCGAGATAGCTTCCTGAAACTTGCAGAAAATGATCAGAAAAACAAGCCGGCTGGGCGCGGTGGCTCACACCTGTAATCCCAGCACTTTGGGAGGCCAAGGCGGGTGGATCACTAGGTCAGGAGTTCGAGACCAGCCTGACCAACATGGTGAAACCTCGTCTCTACTAAACATACAAAAATTAGCTAGGCGTGGTGGTGCGTGCCTGTAATCCCAGCTATTCAGGCTGAGGCAGGAGAATCGCTTGAACCTGGGAGGTGGAGGTTGCAGTGAGCCGAGATCGCACCACTGCACTCCAGCCTGGGCGACAGGGCGAGACTCCATCTCAAAAAACAAAACAAAACAAAAAAGGAAGCCAAAGGGTAGGTTACCTGGGTTCAGCTGAAGCACCAGCCCTTTTCCACCCAGAGAGGCACATTTGTGAGAACCATGGTGGGGAGCCTGAGCTGCTGGAAACTTCTCCCTATGAATTCATGGCATATTAAGTGCAAAAAATAAAAAGACCTCTGGACTGTTTTTAAAAAAGGGATTTTGGAGGTGTTGAAGGAGGGGACTTCTGACTGTGGAAGAGATTATGTGCTGGGAAACTGTCATATTGCTGTGGAGGCTGGGCATGAGGCAAGAGGAAAAAGGCTGGAAAATCAAAAGTGTCAGAATAACCAAGAGGGGGGACCCAAACTGCCCTCTCTGGCCATGGGAATGTGGGGCCAGGTGCTGCTGTGGAGGTGCTTTTTTGAGGAAGAGCCAACAGCCTTGATTGCGTGAGGTGTGAGAGATGGGAGGTGGTCAGAGTTGAGTCTCCAGCTTCAGTGGAAGCCCATACTATTTTCTGCGTGCAATGTTCAAACTATTCAGCGTTCAGTGGGTTGAGGGCCTTGACAGTCAGAACTGATTCTTCACCATGTGGGTGCTGGAGCCCCCTGCTCCTGTCACCCTTTGGCGGTTGCATGGTGGGGAGGTCCTGGGGTTCCTGGGGAGGGGGTGGAGAGAGGCGCCTGTGGCAGTGGCTATTTACCAATTGAAAGTGAGAATTGCGTTATGTTAACAACTAGGTTGGGTCCTATTGGTGCTAAACTGAGTATCAGCCTGCCATCATCCTAGAAGGCACTATGATAAGGAGAACATGACCTTTTTTGTTCCAAATCAACTTTGAATCCAACAGAATACCTGCTACATTGCATGCGTTTAAGCTGGCACATACTTTTCCTATCTTGGGAAACTAGGACTGTACAGTGTATAGAGCAATAATAGCTGTACTCCTGGGTTCTATAGCAGTGGCCACTCTGATGTTCTTTGTAATCTCTACCCAGTTTATTCCTGAATCTGCCCGGTTCAATGTCTCCACTGGAAACACTCAGGCTGCCGTGGCCACTCTGGAGCACATTGCCAAGATGAACCGCTCAGTCATGCCGGAGGGGAAGCTGGTGGAGCCCGTCCTGGTGAGTGCTGACACCCGAGGTCTTCTCCCATCACCAGTGGCCACTGGGAAATCCCCTAAGTTGTGGAAGGCTGGAGGGAGGGGGGAGCCTTGCTCTCTAGTCCTGTCCTAGAGGCAGGGCCATGGCCAGGAAAGATGTGAGGCTACATTCATTTTCACTGTGAGCCATGGGACCCTGGTGAGTTACCTACCTTTGTTTTTCTTATCAATAAAATAGGAATATTAACATCCACCTTGCAGAGCTAATCACATGATTTGGCATCATTGTCAATAGATGGGAGATTGTTTTCTTTTTTGTACTGGCCTTGTTTTGTTTTGTTATGAAGGTTATAAACCTCATTACATGACTTTTTTCATCTCTCTGAAATAGTTTCTATAAGGTAGGTGTTAACCTCCTTGAACATTTGGTGAAATTTGCCTATAGAGTAGTTTGCCTGATATCTATTTTGAGGGGTTAGAGGATAGCAAGACATTGTTGAGCAGAGTTCCTTTTTATTATTATTATTATTTTTTGAGACAGTCTGGCTCTTTCCCCCAGGCTGGAGTGCAGTGGCACAGTCTCGGCTCACTGCAAGCTCCGCCTCCCAGGTTCACGCCATTCTTCTGCCTCAGCCTCCCATGTAGCTGGGACTACAGGCGCCTGCCACCACACCCGGCTAATTTTTTGTATTTTTTTAGTAGAGATGGGGTTTCACCGTGTTAGCCAGGATAGTCTCGATCTCCTGACCTCGTGATCCCAGTCACCTCAGCCTCCCAAAGTGCTGGGATTACAGGCATGTCTAAATTGTGGTAAAATATACGTAACATAAAATTTATTTATTTATTTATTTATTTATTTTTTTTTTTTTTTTGAGACGGAGTCTCGCTGTGTCACCCAGGCTGGAGTGCAGTGGCGCGATCTCGGCTCACTGCAAGCTCCGCCTCCCGGGTTTACGCCATTCTCCTGCCTCAGCCTCCGAGTAGCTGGGACTACAGGCACCCGCCACCACGCCCGGCTAGTTTTTTTGTATTTTTAGTAGAGACGGGGTTTCACCATGTTAGCCAGGATGGTCTCGATCTCCTGACTTCGTGATCCACCTGCCTCGGCCTCCCAAAGTACTGGGATTACAGGCTTGAGCCACCGCGCCCGGCCTAAAATTTATTATCTTAACAGTTTTTAAATGTATAGTTCAGTGATATTAAGTACATCTGTGTTGTTATGAAACCATAACCACCATCCATCTCCAGAACTCTTCATCTTACAAAGCTGAAATTCTATACTCATTAAACAAACACTTTGTTCCCCCTCCCCTGCCCTCTAAAAACCACCATCCTATTGTTTGTCTCTGTAAAACTGACTATTCTAGATCCCTCACACGTAGTATCATACAGTGTTTGTCTTTTTGTGACTGGTTCATTTCATTTCTCATAATGTCCTTAAGGTTCATCCATGTAGCATACATAGGTCAGAAGTTTCTTCCTTGTTAAGGCCGAATACTATTTCATTGTATGGATAGGCCACATTTTGCTTATGTGTTTGTTGATGAACACCTCTACTGTCTAGCTATTGACTGATGCTACTATGAACATGGGTGACCAGATAGCTCTTCAAGGCCTCTTTTTCTTCCTTCCTTCCTTCCTTCCTTCCTTCCTTCCTTCCTTCCTTCCTTCCTTCCTTCCTCCCTTCCTCCCTTCCTCCCTTCCTCCCTTCCTCCCTTCCTCCCTCCCTTCCTCCCTTCCTCCCTTCCTCCCTTCCTCCCTTCCTCCCTTCCTCCCTTCCTTCCTTCCTTCCTGAGATGGAGTCTCACTCTGTTGCTCAGGCTGGAGTACAGTGGCACAATCTTGGCTCACTGCAACCTCCGACTCCCTGATTCAAGCAATTCTCCTGCCTCAGCCTCCCAAGTAGCTCAGACTACAGGCGCCCGCCACCACGCCCAGCTAATTTTCGTATTTTTAGTAGAGACGGGGCTTCACCATGTTGACCAGGATGGTCTCGATCTCCTGACCTTGTGATCCGTCCAGCGAGGCTGTCTTTTCATTGCATTCTAGCATATGACTGATTTTTGTCCATGCATTAGTCTTATTACTTGAAGTATTTCTTTAACCTTATATGGCTTTGGACCTTACATTTTTTTGTTGTAGTTGTCTAAACTGAAGTTTTTTTTTTTTTTAATAATTTCAACTTTTATTTAGTTATGTTTGTGATGGGGTCTCACTCTGTCACCCAGGTTGGAGTGCACTAGTGCTGTCATAGCTCACTGTAGCCTTGACCTCCCAGGCTCAATCCTTCTACTTCAGCCTCCAGAATAGCTAGGACCACAGGTGTGTGCCACCACACCCAGCTAATTTTTAAATTTCTTGTAAACATGGGGTCTTGCTTTGTTGCTCAGGCAACTCCTGGGGTCAAGCGATCCTCCCTCCTGGGCCTCCCAAAGTTAGGGGATTACAGGTGTGAACCACTGTACCCAGCCGACTCTTATTTTAGATTCAGGGGGTGTGTGTGCAGGTTTGTTACCTGGGTCTATTCCCTGATGCTGAGGTTTAGGGTATCATTGAACCTGTCATCCAGGCAGTGAGCATAGTACCCACTAGTTAGATTTTCAGCCCTTGCCCTTTCCCTCCCCACTCTAGTAGTCCGCAGTGTCTATTGCTGTCCTCTTTATGTCCATGAGTATCCAGTGTTGAGCTCCCACTTAAAAGTGAGAACATAGGGTATTTGGCTTTCTGTTCCTGCATTAATTTTCTTAGGATAAGGGACTCCACCTGCATCCATGTTGCTGTAAAGGACATAATTTCATTCTTTTTTGTGGCTGCCTTAAACTGTTTAAAAATTTTAAAAAGGCTGGGTGCAGTGGCTCACGCCTGTAATCCCAGCACTTTGGGAGGTCGAGGCGGGTGGATCACCTGAGGTTGGGAGTTTCAGACCAGCCTGACCAACATGGAGAAACCCTGACTCTACTGAAAATTCAAAATTAGCCGGGCGTGGTGGCACATGCTTGTAATCCCAGCTACTTAGGAGGCTGAGGCAGGAGAATCACTTGAACCTGGGAGGCGGTGATTGCGATGAGCCGAGATCGCGCCACTGCACTCCAGTTGGGGCAACAAGAGCGAAACTCCATCTCAAAAATAAATAAATACAAATTTTTAAAAAAATCATTGTCTTTGAGAATGAAGGGCCTCAAATTCTATTTTCTCTCATGTTAACATATTGAAAGTAGCTTTGGCTAATATTTTCCATGTGCATTTTTTCAACTCTTTATTTTTAACCTTTCTATACTGCTTTGTTTTAAATGTATTTCTTGAGCCCGGGTGTGAGATAGCTCATGCCTGTAATCCCAGCACTTTGGGAGGGTGAGATGAAAAGATCACTTGAGGCCAAGATTTTGAGACCAGCCTGGGCATTAAAACAAGACCCCTCTTTACGCGCCCTACCCCCTGCAAAAAAAAACAAAGGCCAGACATAGTGGTGTACACCTGTAGTCCCAGCTAACTACTTCAGAGGTTGAGGCAGGAGGATTGCCTGAGCCCAGGAGGTCGAGGCTGCAGTGAGCTATGGAGGCTTGAGTCCAGGATGTCAAGGCTGTAGTGAGCTATGATCGCACTGCTGTCCTGGACCCTGTATTTTAGTAGCCTGGACAACAGAGCAAGACCCTGTCTCAAAAAAAGTATCTCTTGTAAAGCTATAGTTTATTTTTTTTTCCCCCTTTCTTTTCCTTTCTTTTCTTTTTTTCTTTCTCTCTTTTTTTATTTTTATTTTTGAGAAGGAGTCTCCCTCTGTCGCCCAGGCTGGAGTGCAGTGGCCGGATCTCAGCTCACTGCAAGCTCCGCCTCCCAGGTTTATGCCATTCTCCTGCCTCAGCCTCCTGAGTAGCTGGGACTATAGGCGCCTGCCATCTCGCCCTGCTAGTTTTTTTTTTTTTTTGTATTTCTTAGTAGAGACGGGGTTTCACCGTATTAGCCAGGATGGTCTCGATCTCCTGACCTTGTGATCCGCCCGTCTCGGCCTCCCAAAGTGCTGGGATTACAGGCTTGAGCCACCGCGCTCGGCCAACTTTTTTTTTTTTTTTAATAGAGACAGGGTTTCACAATGTTGGCTAGGCTGGTCTTGAACTCCTGATCTCACGTGATCCACCCACCTTAGCCTCCCAAAGTGCTGGGATTACAGGCATGAACCACTGCACCCAGTCGATATTCTGTCTTTCGATAATGAGTTGAACCCACTTACCTCTCCTGGCATATTTGGGCTTCTGTCATTTATTTTTATTTATTTATATATTTTTTGAGACAGAATCTTGCTCTGTTGCCCGGGCTGGAGTGCAGTGATGGGATCTCGGCTCACTGCAACCTCCACCTCCCGGGTTCAAGCAATTCTCCTGCCTCAGACCCCCAAGTAGCTGGGACTATAGGCATGTGCCACCATGCGCAGTTAATTTTTGTATTTTTTTAGTAGAGGTGGGGTTTTGCCATTTTGGCCAGGCTGGTCTTGAACTCCTGACCTCAGGTGATCCACCTGCCTCAGCTTCCCAAAGTGCTGGGATTACAGGTGTGAGCCACTGTGCCTGGCCTGTTATTTATTTTGTATTTCTTATGTGTGGCACAGTTTCAGGAAAATATTTTTTTCTTCTGAATCATGTCTTTCCTTTTCTCCTTGACTAACTTGTGTTAGATTGAGTTTGCCTTTCCCTCCCCTGTACTTCCTTTTATTGACTTGGAATTAATGTACTTTCTTTTATTCTAGAGGTAGCCCTTAACTATTGAAAACACTCCTTTACAATATTTAATATTATTTGCTACCTTTATCTGGTAACTGGTTTTTTTCTTTCTCCTCTCTCATTTATATGGCTTTGGACCTTAAATTCTTTTTTTTTCTTTAAACTGAATTGAAGTTTATTTTGTTTTTTTGTAATTTCAACTCTTATTTCAGCTATTTTTTGTGATGGGGTCTCACTCTGTTACCCAGGTGAGAGTGCAGTGGTGCAATCATAGTTCACTGCAATCTTGACCTCCCAAGCTAGACAATACAAGGACATTAAATATGATCTTGCCAATTACTGTTTTCCAAATCTTGTTTGCCCAGGATTTCAGTTACACTTTGTTCATAAGTTTTTCTAAATTGTCATGATTTTGGAGCCAGTATTTATTTAGATTAATTAACATTTTTATTGATTTTTGCAGTTTTTATTCCTAAGGAGTTTTTTGCATGTCCTTTCTATTGTGTTAATTCGGTTTTATTCTTTTTTTTTTTTTTTTTTTTGAGGTGGAGTCTCACTCTGCTGCCCAGGCTAGAGCACAGCGGCGCCATCTCAGCTCACTGAAACCTTCCCTTCCTGGGTCCAAGCGATTCTCCTGCTTTAGCCCCTCAAGTAGCTGGGATTACAGGCATGGGCCACCACGCCCACCTAATTTTTGTGTTTTAGTAGAGGGGTTTCACCATGTTGGCCAGGCTGGTGTCGAACTCCTGACCTCAAATAATCCACCTGCATTGGCCTCGCAAAGTGCTGGGATTACAGGTGTGAGCCACAACGCCCAGCCAATTTGTTTTATTTTTTGTTTATTTTATTTTTTATTTTTTGAGATGGAAGCTTGCTTTCTCACCCAGGCTGGAGTGCAGTGGCGCAGTCTCAACTCACTGCAACCTCCACCTCCCGGGTTCAAGTGATTCTCCTGCTTCAGCCTCCTGAGTAGCTAGGATTACAGGTGTCCGCCACCAAACCTGGCTAGTTTTTATATTTTTAGTAGAGATGCCATTTCACCATGTTGGCCAGGTTGGCCTCGAACTCCTGACCTCAAGTGATCTGCCTGCCTTGGCCTCCCAAAGTGCTGGAATTACAGGCTTGAGCTACTGTGTCCAGCTGATTTGGTTTTATTCTTAATATTGAAATGTTAGATCTCTGTGGGTTTAATTGGGTACAAGAAACATGCTACAGATTTAGCTTTGTTATATCCACATGACTAACCAGTTGCTCTGGGGGGTGTGTGTATGTGTGTGTGTGTATATATATATAGGTATATATTATATACACACACACACATACACATATATATACACACACGTATACATATATATATATATATATATATATATATATATATATATATATATATATATATATATATATATATATTTGAGATGGAGTCTCGCTCTGTCACCCAGGCTGTCGTGCAGTGGAGTGATCTCAGCTCACTGCAACCTCTGCCTCCTGAGTTCAAGTGTTTCTCGTGCTTCAGCCTCCCGAGTAGCTGGGATTACAGGTGTGCACCACCACATCTAACTAATTTTTGTATTTTTAGTAGAGATGGGGTTTCACCATGTTGGCCAGGCTCGTCTCGAATTCCTGGCCTCAAGTGATACACCCACCTC
This sequence comes from Macaca nemestrina, assembly GCF_043159975.1. Taxonomy (NCBI): domain Eukaryota; kingdom Metazoa; phylum Chordata; class Mammalia; order Primates; family Cercopithecidae; genus Macaca; species Macaca nemestrina. Next base: position 20,374,882 of record NC_092128.1, read on the forward strand.
AACTTTCCAAAGTCCTGAGATTACAGGCGTACACCGCCATGCCCAGCCCATGATGTATATTTTTTGAATAATCCATTCATTATATATTTGAATCTGTTTTTGAATAATCTGTTCTAATAATAGATTTGTAGATTCAAGTATATATGGGGATTTATTATATGATAAAGAGCATTTCAAGTTGTTGAGAAAAGGATAGATAGGTTGGATATATGATGTTTTAATTATAGTATTTTATAGTATACTTTTCATTTCTGATAGGGTCAATTCCCCTGGTCAAACATCTTTTTCAGTATTTTTTCAGGCCTATTTTTCTAGAAAAATTTTGGAGCCACTTTATTAAGATCTACTCCCACCTTCCCCTTAAAATAAATAAATAAATTAATTAAAATAAAATAGGCCAGGCGCGGTGGCTCAAGCCTGTAATCCCAGCACTTTGGGAGGCCGAGCCGGGTGGATCACGAGGAGATCGAGACCATCCTGGCTAACACAGTGAAACCCCGTCTCTACTAAAAAAATACAAAAAGCTAGCCGGGCGTGGTGGCGGGCGCCTGTAGTCCCAGCTACTCTGGAGGCTGAGGCAGGAGAATGGCATAAACCTGGGAGGCGGAGCTTGCAGTGAGCTGAGATCTGGCCACTACACTTCAGCCTGGGCGACACAGTGAGACTCCGTCTCAAAAAAATAAATAAATAAATAAAATAAAATCTGGCCGGGTGTGGTGGCTCACACCTGTAATCCCAGTACTTTGGGAAGCTGAGGCGGGTGGGTCACCTGAGGCCATGAGTTCGAGACCAGCCTGGCCAACATGATGAAACCCTGTCTTTACTAAAAATACAAAAACTAGCCAGGCTTGGTGGCAGACGCCTGTAATCCCAGCTACTTGAGAGGCTGAGGCACGAGAATCGCTTGAACCCAGGAAGTGGAGGTTGCAGTGAGCCGAGATTATGCCACTGCACTCCTGCCTGGGCAACACCATGAAACTCTGTCTCAAAAATAAATAAACAAATAAATAATAAATAAATAAATAAATCCTATGAGAGTTTGAGATTTTGTTGACATTATAGGCTAATAATGTAGTGAGAATCAGTATCTTTATAATACTGAGTATTCTTGTCCTGCTGTAAGTGTATTTCCCCATTTATTTCTTTTTATTTTTCTCAGCAACATTTTATAACTAATGTTAGTACTGCACATTGCTTATAGAAATGTATTCCTATCCACTTTGTTTTAAAAAATTATTTTATAGACGAAATTCTAAAAATTATTTTTCTGCCAGGCATGGTGGCTCATGCCTGTAATCCCAGCACTTTGGGAGGCCGAGGCGGGCGAATCATGAGGTCAGGAGTTTGAGACCAGCCTAGCCAACATGGTGAAACCCCATTTCTACTAAAAATACAAAAAATTAGCTGGGCGTAGTGGTGCGTGCCTGTAGTCCCAGCTACTCCCAGCTACTCAGGAAGCTGAGGCAGGAGAATCGCTTGCATCTGGGAGGTGGAGGTTGCAGTGAGCTGAGATCGCACCACTGCACTCCAGCCCTGGTGACAGAGTGAGACTCTGTTCCAAAATATATATATATATATTTTTCTATCAGATTCATCACTTTTATTTTCTGTGTTGTATGGCTCACTTTTGTGGTGGTTCTCTGAAATATTTTTATAGCTTTGTAACTCTCTTAACAGCAGTTGCCAATTTCTTGATTGCTAAATGACACCCATTCCTTGTGAATTGGCTGAAGAAGCCATTTCCCTGGAGAACAGCAAGAAGCATTTTTAACATGAGTATCGGGCACATTTGGGCATGCGTGTGACCTAAACTAACTGCAAGACTTCACCATCTCCACATGTTCATCCCTAGTTCCTGCGTACATCCAGCTCCCTACCTTTCTCTCTCCATAGGACATTTATTCTTGGAGTTGACAAGTGTATAAATCTCATATTTATCAAGTTTAAAACAAAACTCCTGGCCGGGCGTGGTGGTTCACACCTGTAATCCCATTCCTTTGGGAGGCTGGGTCAGGAGGATTGCTTGAGGCCAGAAGTTCGAGACCAGTCTGGGCAATATGGTGCAACCCTACCCCCACCTCCATTCAAAAAGCAAAAGAAAAGTAAAATAAAGCAGAACTCCTCATTTTCCTCCTCCAACCAGCTTTGTTTTCCCCTTTTGAGTCTTTTCATTGTGGCAAAATATACATAACAAAAAATTTACCACATTAACTTTTTTTCTTTTTCTGAGATGGTTTTGCTCTTGTCGCCCAGGCTGGAGTGCAGTGGTGCAGTCTTGGCTCACTGCAACCACTGCTTGCTGGGTTCAAGTGATTCTCTTGCCTCAGCCTCCCAAGTAGCTGGGATTACAGGCATGCGCCACCACACCCGTCTAATTTTGTGTTTTTAGTAGAGATGGGGTTTCTCCATGTTGGTTAGGCTGGTCTCAAACTCCCGACCTCAGGTGATCCACCTGCCTTGGCCTCCCAAAGTGCTGGGATTACAGGCATAAGCCACTGCACCCGGCCCGTATTAACTTTTTAAAAAAATTTCTGAGACAGGATCTTGCTCTGTCACCCAGGCTGCAGTGCAGTGGTGCGATCTTGGCTCACTGCAGCCTTGACCTCCTGGGCTCAAGCAATCCTCCTGCCTAAGCTCCTGAGTAGCTAGAACTACAGGAGTGTGCCACCACGCCTGGCTATTTTTGTACAATTTTTTTGTAAAGACAGGATTTTGACATGTTGCCCAGGCTGGTCTTGAACTCCTGGGCTCAAACAATCCTCCCACCTCAGCCTCCAAAGTAGTTGAAATTGCAGGCATGTGCCACCATGCCTGGCTAATTTTTTCATTTTTATTTACTTGTTTTTTTAAAAGACAGGGTCTTGTTCTGTCATCCAAGCTGGAGTGCAATGGTGTGACCTTGGCGCATTGCAGCCTCAACCTGCTGAGCTCAAGTGATCCTCTTGCCTCTGCCTCCTGAATAGCTGAGACCATGGGTGCATACCACCACACCTGGCTAATTTTTTTTTTTTAATTATTTTGTTGCAAAAGGGTTTCACTGGCCCAGGCTGGTCTTAAATTTCTGGCCCCAACTGATCCTCCCACCTTGGCCTCCCAAAGTGCTGGAATTACAGATATGAGCCACCGTGCCTGGCCTTAATTTTCTTATTTTTTAATAGAGATGAGGTCTTGCTATGTTGCTTAGGCTGGTCTCAAATCCTGGCCTCAAGCAGTCCTCTCGTCTCTGCCTCCCAAAGTGCTGGGATAATAGGTATGAGCCACCGCACCAGAACCCCAGATTTTGATAGGATGAGGAAGGACAGGATCCAAGGATACTAGACATCTGGCAGAATGAGATGGCATCAACGCCAAGGCAGGGAATGAATGCATAACAGGGAGACCAGGAGGTACAGAGAAAAGCTGCTGGTGCACAACCTTGCTGGGGCAGGCAGGACCATGGGAAAGGCTCTTCTGCCCTCAGCTCATGCTCTGTGTCTGAGATGGGTCCATACCAGCAGTGCTACCCACGCCCTGAATCTTTGCATTCTCAGGATCCTGTAGCCACCATGGGACAAGTGATGTCCGAGTGTCCTACACACAGGCAAGAGGTGGGCTGCCCTGGGTGTTCCTGATTGGTTGCCGAGGACATCACTGATGACAAAAGTCTTGAATCCCACTACCATCTGGCCTGCATTTTAAGAGTGAGGTGGTGTGTGCTCTATAGTAATGCAAATATCGTGAGCGTTCGGTATGCCAAACCTTCCCCATATTCATCATTGTATTTTGGTAAGGTATTCTCACTTGCTTCTGTGGAATGTTGCCCCCGTTATTATATGTATCTCAAAACCTATTATAATCCTGGAGCAGGGCGTCTGTTCGTTTTGCATTGCTATAAAGGAATACCTGAGACTGGGTGACTGTTAAAAGAGGTTTATTTGGCTCATGGTTCTGCAGACTGTATAAGCATGGCACCAGCCCCTGCAGGGCTTCTGGTGAGACCTCAGGAAGCCTCTACTCATGACAGAGAGTGAACAGGGAGCAGGCACGTTCCATGGTGAGAGATGGAGCAAGAGAGGTGCTAGGCTCCTTTAAACCAGCTGTCGCCTGAACCGGTAGAGTGAGAACTCACTCATTCCTGCAGGGAGAGCACCAAGCCCTTCATGAGGGATCCGCCCCCATGACCAAAATACCTCCCATAAGGCTCCACCCCGACACTGGGGAACACATTTCAACTTGAGACTTGGAGGGGACAAATAACCAAACCATATTAAACAAGAAACCCCAATTTTCTTCCAAAGGATTCAGAATGATTCCATCATACTAGTTTATTTTTAAATATTGGAAATACACTCTCATGGGTTTGGAGTTCAGAAAGCTACTATTACAGCGTCAGCTCCCTTCTTCCTTCCTACCGAGATACTGACAATCACCTCTTACCCAGCAAAGCAGGGTGGGAGGATGAACTAGTTGCTAGGCAACTAGTTGCTAGGCAACTAAGAAGGAAGCTATTATGGTTTATAGAGACTGGAACATAATCTTTAGGTGGCTGTAAAATTCTGATTGTCAATAGTGTAAACAATAAAAATAGTTGCAAAAAGAAAAAATCTTAGCAGAGATAATTAACTCAAAACCACGGATAGCTGTAACATTATAAGATAGCTGAGTACAACTGTTTTTGGCATGTGCTTTGTGAACTGAATGCAGTAGTTGGAACTCTAAGACTGAAGAGCACTGAGGTCAGAAATAAGTTATCTCTCCTCTTTCCTCCTCCTTTTTCCTCCCTCTGCCATCCTCCCTCCACAATCCCCTATCTCCCATCTTCCCTGCACATTCTCCATTCTTCCTTTCCACCCCTGGCTCCTCTGTCTGGCTTCCTCCCTCCACATCCTACTTCCTTTGCTTTTCCTCTCCTACCTCACCTCTCCCTCCACCTTCTCCATCCCCCATTCTTCACCTTCCCTCTTCCATCCTTCTGTCCCCACTTCCTCCTCCTCTCCACTTTTCTTAAGCCTTCAGCTTGTGGCCTCCATCTGTCATGCCCATTAAGTGATCTTTTTCACAGTCATCTGTTTTTTTTTGAGATGGAGTCTTGCTCTTGTCACCCAGGCTGGAGGGCAGTGGTGTGATCCCGGTTCACTGCAACCTCCACCTCCCGTGTTCAAGCGATTCTCCTGCCCCAGCCTCCCAAGCAGCTGGGATTACAGGTGCATGCCATCACACCTGGCTAAATTTTTTGTATTTTTAGTAGAGATGGGGTTTTACCATGTTGGCCAGGCTGGTCTTGAACCCCTGACCTCAGGTGATCTACCTGTCTTGGCCTCCCAAAGTGCTGGGATCACAGGTGTGAACCACCGCGTCCGGCCCTCCACAGTCATCTCTTGAGCAAGGCCCAGAGCTACTGGCAGTAGACCCTGCCTTTGGTCTGGTCACAATCTTACAATCTGGTTAATGAAATGAGCATCACATATGAAGGAATAAATAACAGAGCCCAGATGCTTAGAACCAGGTGGGGTGTAGGTGTGTGTGTGTGATCAGAGCAGAAGGGACTGAGCCATGGCAGTCTGAGCCTCTTCCGGGGATAAATGGGACATAAACAACACTAAAAGGAGAGTGAGCCTGCCAGGCGTGGTGGCTCATGCCTGTAATCTAAGCACTTTGGGAAGCCAAGGCAGGTGGATCACCTGAAGTCAGGAGTTCAACACCAGCCTGGGCAACATGATAAAACCCCGTCTCTACTAAAATTACAAAAATTAGCTGGGCAATTTTGTGCACACCTGTAGTCCCAGCTACTCAGGAAACCGAAGCACAAGAATCGCTTGAACTTGGGAGGTGGAGGTTGCAGTGAGCCAAGATCACGCCACTGCACTGCAGCCCAGGTGACAGAGTGAGACTCCTCAAAGAAAAAAAAAGGAAAAAAGCCTTTGGGGAGGGGAGAGGGCACTGCAGGCCCCAGGAGATATGCGCTGAGACCAGATGCGGGAATGCGCGACAGGCCTTGGTCAGATTGGGAAGAGTAGTGGAAGCATAAGGGGAGGTGGGGATGGTTAATGTGTGCCAGAAAAAATAGAATAAGACTTACTATTTGATAGCAAAACAGTGAGTATAGTTAATAATAATTGTACATTTTAGAATAACTTGAGGTACATAATTGGGTTGTTTGTAACTTGAAGGATAGATGCTTGAGGGGATGGGTACCCCATTTTCCATGATGTGCTTATTTCATGAGCTGTATCGAAACAGCTTATGTACCCCATAAATAGACATACCTACTATGTGCCCCACAAAAATTAAAAATTAACCATTGGAGCAAAAAGCCTCTAAGTTACCTTCAAACTCTAACTTTCTGTGATAACAAAATCTGGGGCACCAAAGGACCACATTCCCGGTGTCTCTAGAAAGAGCCTGTAATCCCAGGTCTCTTTCTGAGAAAAGAGCTGTTGGTTTTCAATGGCGTGCCCTCATCTGAAGCATTCCTAGCTTTACATAAAAATCAATTACTGTGCCATCAGGTAACTCTTCCTTGTTTTTTTTTTTTTTCTGTTTTTGAGACGGAGTTTCACTCTTGTTGCCCAGGCTGGACTGCAATGGCGTGATCTCGGCTCTCTGCTACCTCCGCCTCCTGGGTTCAAGTGATTCTCCTGCCTCAGCCTCCCAAGTAGCTGGGATTACAGGCATGCTCCACCACGCCCGGCTAATTTTTGTCTTTTTAGTAGAGATGGGCTTTCGCCATGTTGGTCAGGCTGGTATTGAGCTCCCGACCTCAGGTGATCCACCTGCCTTGGCCTCCCAAAGTGCTAGGATTACAGGCGTGAGCCACCACACCCAGCCCATTGTTACTTGTTTTTATCCAAAGGTATTGAATAGGTACTATGGACAAGAACTTTTGCTAACTACACCCCTTAAAGACAGAAAAAGAAATTAGGCATTCTGTCCTTTTTCAACTTGATGCCGTTGTTTTCTTAACAAGTCTCATATTCTTTTAATATAAGAGTTTTCGTTTTAATGCTAATTTTAGAAGAATCTCTCATCAGTTTCACAGTTACTTTGCATGTGTCCTCCTACCCTCCCCACCCCCGCACCAGTGCTGGTGAGCAGAGGAAGAGCAAAAGGTTAGGATCTTAAGTTCAGTGAACTTTGGTAATTGTCAATGATAAGAAAAAGCCAAAAGACAGATCTGGCTGAGACAGATGTGTTTAAAGCAATTATCTCTGGGTTTGTGTCAGCTGTATTCATAGGAGCTGAGTGGTTATCCCAGGCCACCATGCTCCAATATGATTCTCACCTTCTGTGATCGAAAACAGTGGAAACTTTCGTTCATCCTTAACCTGCTGAGTATATTCTGTCTCCCTCTTTTCATTATTACCCCAGGAAAAAAGAGGAAGATTTGCAGACCTATTGGATGCTAAATATTTACGGACCACGTTACAGATCTGGGTCATATGGTAAGAGTGTAATTATTTCAAAACTAGTTTTAAATAGAGGCATTGGGAGGAAGCCTATTTAAGTAAATCTATGTGAGTGCCACTGGGGAGAAAAACATAAGACCAACTCCAAATATTACAAAGACAAGCAATGTCTTGTCATTCTACAAACACCACTACCACTAAATAAGTAAATAGATACATAGACAGATAGAGGAAAAATCCCTAATTGTCTTCAACCAATTTTAAAATTTTTCTTATGAGCATATGAGCTCACTTCCTAACTTTTGCAGCCTGGTCTTTTTCCTCACCACATGACAGAAACTTGTCCTTTGAAGTCACCAATCATTAAGTCCAATGGCACAGACTCTTGTGGTACCCTCTGTGTTTCATTTCTCTGCAGCATGACCTTGAGTAAGCAAAGATTTTCTAAACAGGATGAAAACATGCTAACTCTAAAGGAAAAGATTGATGAGTTTTAATACATTAAATTATGAACTTAGGAACAGTGTCAAGATATCATGAAGAAGGCTGGATGTGGTAGCTCACGCCTGTAATCCCAGCACTTTGGGAGACTAAGACGGGCAGATCACCTGAGGTCAGGAGTTCGAGACCAGCCTGGCCAACATGGAGAAACCCTGTTTCCACTAAAAATGCAAAAAAATTAGCTGGGTGTGGTGGTGGGTGCCTCTAATCCCAGCTACTTGGGAGGCCGAGGCAAGAGAATCGCTTGAACCCAGGAGGTGGAAGTTGCAGTGAGCCAAGATTGTGCCACTGCACTCGAGCCTGGGTGACAGAATGAAACTTTGCCTCAAAAAAAAAAAAAAAAATCATGAAGAGCCTGAAAGGTAAGCCATCCATGGGAAGAAGAAATTTGCAATGTATATTTCCAGCAAATTATATATATATATACACACACACGTGCGCACACACACACATATATATAAAATATGCTATATATTAGACATATAATTTTTTTTAACAGGAAAAAATAGACAACTCAGTTTAAGTTTTTTAAAATTTTTTAAGTTTTAAAATTTATTTTATTTTGCTTTTGTAGAATGGGTCTTGCTTTGTTGCCCAGGCTGGTCTGAAACTCCTGGCCTCAAGCAGTCTTCCTGCCTTAACCTCCCAAAGTGCTGGGATGACAGGCATGAGCCACCATGCCCGGCCAACAGCCTAATTTAGAAATAGGCAAGAGACTTGAACAGGCACTTCACTAAAAACGTATACCAGATAAACACATCAAAACATGCTCAACCTTAAAGTCGCCAGGGAAATGCAAATTAAAACCCAACAAGATACCATTACAAATCTGCCAGTGCAAGAGAATGGCTAAAATGAAAAACTGACAATACCAAGGGTTGAGAAGGAGGCAAAGTAACTGGAATTTTCTTTTTTTTCTTTTTTTTTTTTTTTTGAGACGGAGTCTCGCTGTTTCCCAGGTGGGAGTGCAGTGGCGCGATCTCGGCTCACTGCAAACTCCGCCTCCTGGGTTCACGCCATTCTCCTGCCTCAGCCTCTGGAGTAGCTGCGACTACAGGCACCCGCCACCATACCCGGCTTATTTTTTGTATTTTTAGTAGAGACAGGGTTTCACTGTGTTAGCCAGGATGGTCTCGATCTCCTGACCTTGTGATCCACCCACCTCAGCCTCCCAAAGTGCTGGGATTATAGGTGTGAGCCACCGCACGTGGCTGTAACTGGAATTTTCATACACAGCTGACTGGAGTTCAAATTAGTACAGCCACTTTGAAAAACTGGAGGTCTCTATTACAGCTGGAAGTATGTGTATACTATGGCCCAGCAATTCCGCTCCTAGGTTTACACCCAACAGGCATGTGTACATCTGTATGATGTGTAAGAGATACTTCCACAAATGCTCTGTGTGGCATCTGAACCTGACTTTCTGCTCTCTTTGCTTTCCACGTGCTGCACGTTCCACTTGGTATCCCCTCCCCACTCATCCTTCAGGTCTGGTCTCAGCGTTTGCTAGTGACATTCTTTTCTCACTTCCAGGCTCGGAATCTCTTTTGCCTACTATGGGGTTATCCTGGCCAGTGCTGAGCTGCTGGAGCGGGACCTGGTCTGTGGTTCAAAGGCAGACTCTGAGGTGGTGGTGACTGGGGGCGACTCAGGGGAGAGCCAGAGCCCCTGCTACTGCCACATGTTTGCACCCTCTGACTATCGGACCATGATCATCAGCACCATCGGTGAAATTGCTCGTAAGTGTCCCTCTGCATGTCGGGTCTCTGTCTTGGGTGGTATATGTGCACTTGAGTCTTAGCTGAGAGAAGTGTGATGCTGTGATGCTGCTCCTGCCTAGCAGAACTGAGTAAGTCACAAAGTAGTGCTGAAAAATCTCCAATTTGGATTGGTGTTGGCAAGAGAAGTCTGGAGGAGTAGAGCTTTGAAGTGCTGTATTCTATCAATTGTAAGGTGTTTTTTTCGCCCTTACATTTTAACATCTCTGAAATTGGAATGTGGCTTACAATGGCTTGTTAGATTGCAATTGACAGCATTATTTCTATTTTAGTAGACATAAAATGATGGTACTTAAAAATCAATGGCTGAATATTAAATTGAGCCGATGAAAAAAAAATCAAAGGCACCTTGAATTTGATGAAAACATAGAAAACACTTAAAATATAGGCCTGGCAAGCTGGCAATCTACAATAGACCTGCATGATATAATAAATATCCTGGGCACCAGTGCTTATATTTCCTGGACCCACGTGGGTAAAGTATATGTAAAAAGTCTTGAAATTGATGACAACGTGACTGGATTTTGGCTGGAATACTCATGAGGTTTGGATGATGTTGCTTCTTTCTGAAATGACAAGAATGAATCCATGCCAGTGTTGCAATATGCCACTTGCCTTCCAAGGTTCCAGAAATTATCTTTACTGTTTGCTTTCTAGTGAATCCTTTAAATATCCTGGGCATCAATTTCCTGGGAAGACGGCTGAGCCTTTCCATTACCATGGGATGCACGGCTTTATTCTTCCTTCTCCTCAACATTTGCACTTCAAGGTATTTTCTGGTTAGTTGCTTCAGGTTTTTTGCAGTGGTTTCTTTTCTTTTTTTTTTTTTTTTTTTTTTTTTTGAGACGGAGTCTCGCTCTGTCACCCAGGCTGGAGTGCAGTGGCCGGATCTCAGCTCACTGCAAGCTCCGCCTCCCGGGTTCACGCCATTCTCCTGCCTCAGCCTCCCGAGTAGCTGGGACTACAGGCGCCCGCCACCTCGCCCGGCTAAGTTTTTGTATTTTTAGTAGAGACGGGGTTTCACTGTGTTAGCCAGGATGGTCTCGATCTCCTGACCTCGTGATCCGCCCGTCTTGGCCTCCCAAAGTGCTGGGATTACAGGCTTGAGCCACCGCGCCCGGCCTTTTGCAGTGGTTTCTAAATGGAGTCTCCTGACCCATGGTGTTCAGTAGTTTCACGGACAAGTCCCTTTCACCCAGGAGAGTGGAGAGTGGGCTGCTTGTTTGACTAGAATGGTCTTGCCTGTTCCCTACTACCCCCTTCCCTCTTCCTACAGACCCCATCTTCCTCCAGCTATCACAGGATTATGGGTGCCAATGATGGTGTACTCACTTTACCTACCAAAACATTGAGGATCGTTATGTAATGCTTCCTGGAGAATCGGGGCACTGGTTGTTTATCACATTATTTGAACCAGTGCCAAGAAAGTTTAGTAATACAAACAGTGTGCTTATTTGAGCCTTCTGCTCATTTCACTCTTAATTTGCAGTCCTGGAGTGACCTGAGCTCTGATATGTATCATTTATTCTACAAGTTCTCTGCACTGTTTTCCAGGGGATGGTAGCAGCAGGTGTGCTAATTTTTTTTTTTATTCTTTGAGACAGAGTCTCTCACCTTGTCACCCAGGCTGGAATGCAGTAATGCGATCTCCGCTCACTGCAGCCTCTAACTCCTGGGCTTAAGCCATCCTCCTGCCTCAGCCTCTTGAGTAGCTAGGATTACAGGCACACACCACCATGCTGGGTCAATTGAAAAAAAAATTTGGTGGCTCATACCAGTAATCCCAGAACTTTGGGAGACTGAGGCGGGTAGATCACTTGAGCCCAGGAGTTCAAGATCAGCTTGGACAACATGGCAAAACCCCATCTCTACAAAAAATACAAAAATTAGCCGAGTGTGGTTGTTGATGCCTGTAGTCCCAGCTACCCAAGAGGCTGAGGTGGGAGGATCACTTGAGCCTGAGAGGCTGAGGCTGCAGTGAGCCATGATCGTGCCACTGCACCCCAGGTTGGGTAACAGAGCCAGACTCTGTCTTAAAAAAAAAAAAAAAAAAGAAAAAAAAAAAAAGTCTTACTATGTTGCTGAGGCTAGTCTTGAACTCCTGGCCTCAAGTGATCTAACTCTCTCGGCCTCCCAAAGTGCAGGGATTACAGGTGTGAACCACCGTGCCCAGCAGGTGTGCTAACGTGAGGGGCCAGGCCGAATGGCAGCACTGGGGAAAGGAGAGGGCAGCGGGGGGAGTAAGATTGGAAGGAGGTTTGCTTAAGGACCCCACAATCAGGCCAGCTGAGAAGCAGCACCTCCCTCGGTTTCTGAGTTATCTGTGGGTGTGTCTTATCATCCACAGTGCACTTGGAACCGGGCCATGGGAGGTGGTCCTCCATGCTGCCTTTTATCATTTCTCTCCGCTTCCTGTTTTGTAGTGCCGGCCTGATTGGCTTCCTCTTCATGCTGAGGGCCCTGGTAGCTGCAAACTTCAACACTATCTACATTTACACAGCTGAGGTGAGTTTTCATGCAGGGCTTGCTTACAACAGGGTGTCCATCCAAAGGTAATGTATCCCTGGTTTCTGTTGACTTTTGATGATTTTCTAAAAACAATCTGTTAAAAAGACACCAGAAGTTTATTTGGTGTGAATTTCCCCTTCCCCGTTCAGTCTATTGAAAGCCAATCTCTGGAAGACAGGATCTTCCTCCTTTCTTTAAATAGCTTGCATGGAAAAACCACCTCCTTGCCCTGGCACTAGGCTCCCAGAAGTAATAGGTAGCAACACGTTGCTGTCAAATGTAGAACTTCCTTTCTCTCTTTTTGAAATTAGAATACATTTTTCACTTTTATTCTTTTGGAAGATCCCTTTCCCTCCATCTGTTATTTGCTGCATGTAGCTTAAATCTGAATATAATCTTGATTTATTCTGTATTAATTTATTGAATTAATACATCTATGTGCAAGGTACTGCCTGAGGTAGCTGGAGTTTTCCTCATAAACCTCCCACTTTAAAGAACCTATATTCCTGGAAATGAAACAATATTTGAATAGGGAACTTAACAGTATTTTCACTGGTTTTGTCATTCATTGAGCTACAGGAAACAGTGCTTTAGACACTGATACAGCTGCCTTCAGCTTCATGGCAGGAAATGGGGAAGTCTATTGCGATTAAAGATTTGGCATGTCAAAAACCATTAAACCCGCAGAGAAAAGTACTTTTTCTCCCACACAGAGATAAAAATAGAAAGCTATGAGATGTTCGAGTTATACATAATACTTCATTTAGTTCCATGAACAAAATCTAAAGTTGACTTATAGACAGGTACAAAAAAATCAATCCTCTTTTGCAATCCAGAACTCATTTTTCAGTGTAAGTTTTACTATAAATAAGAAGGGGTATTATGATACCTGAGACACTTAAAATGATTGGAGTATTGATAACCATAAAGGTTGGTTCCAGGCTGGGCGCAGTGGCTCATGCCTGCAATCCCTGAATTTGGGAGGCTGAGGTGGGATAATCACTTGAAGCCAGGAGTTCAAGACCAGCCTGGCAAGGAAACTAAAACCCCATCTCCACAAAAATTAAAAAGTAGCCAGGGGTAGGGGCATGCACCTGTAATTGTAGCTACTTAGGAAAGGGAGGCTGAGGCAGGAGGATTGCTTGAGCCCAGGAGTTGGAGGCTGCAGTGAGTTCTGATAGCACCACTGTACTCCAGCCTGGGCAGCAAAGTTAGACCCTGCCTCTAAATTAAAAAAAAAAAAAAAAAAAAAAAAAAAGTTTGGTTCTAGGACTATCAAATAGAGAGTTTAAAAGCATAATATATGAGGAAAATCTCAGCTATATCCATTTTGTATTCCAATTTCATGTTGACTTGATATATCAAGATGACTTTTTGTTTTAAAGGCTTTTATCTTGAGAACGTGATGTCTGGGGTTAAAGGTATTGACATATTCCACAGGTCTGTACTCTTCTTGAGCTGTGATAGCTTAGGAATGAATATGATTTGAACTCACGCATATTCACAGAGGGCATCAAATGGAGAACGAGGGAGATCTACCTACTCCGAAAATGACCCTACAGTAAATTGGTTGAAGAAATTAGATCCCAAAGATTTTTGGTGAATTTTGAAGTCTTCATCAGTATATCCATATTAAAAGGAGATGAAAGAAGCCAAAATAAAAGAATTATGGGCTGACAGGACAACTGGATTAAGTATCAGTTCTATTAAAAAGGGCTAACTTGAAGATCTTTTGACGATAAATTTTACTCCAGCTCTGTAGGGGAACAAAGGTGAACTTGATGGACAGTGGAAGGAATTACAACATGAAATTCCTAGAATAAAAATTAATTGGGTGCGGTGGCTCATGCCTGTAATCCCAGCACTTTGGGAGGCTGAAGCAGGTGGGTCACTTGACACCAGGAGTTTGAGACCAGCCTGGCCAACATGGTGAAACTCCATCTCTATTAAAAATGCAAAAATTATCCAGGCATGGTGGCGGGTGCCTGTAATCCCAGCTACTTGGGTGGCTGAGGCAGGAGAATTGTGTGAACCTGGGAGGCAAAGGTTGCAGTGAGTTGAAATCACACCACTGCACTCCAGCCTGGTGACAGACTCAGTCTCAAAAAGAAAGAAAAAAAAAATTACTGACTTTAAGTAATTTTGCATAGTTAAGAAAGTAAGTTTGCATAATTAAAAACAAAAACAAATCTAAAGTTATTTTGTAAATTTATAAACCAAAAAAATCTATGAGTAACGTGGTATACTTCTAGAATTGTGTTTGAGATGGACGGTCAAACATATTTTGGAATTTGCTCATTTTGAGGGTCATTTCTAAGTATTTATTTATTATTTATTTATTTATTTATTTGAGACCGAGTCTCGCTCTGTTGCCCAGGCTGGAGTGCAGTGGTGCGATCTCGGCTCACTGCAAGCTCCACATCCCAGGTTCACACCATTCTCCTGCCTCAGCCTCCCGAGTAGCTGGGACTACAGGCGCCCACCACCACACCTGGCTAATTTTTTGTATTTTCAGTAGAGACAGGGTTTCACTGTGTTAGCCAGGATGGTCTTTCTTGATCTCCTGACCTCATTATCTGCCCGCCTCGGCCTCCCAAAGTGCTGGGATTACAGGCGTGAGCCACCACACACGGCCAGTATTTTATTTTTTATATTGTTTTTCAAAAAAGATGTATAACTAAAAATGATAGTTTTCTGTTATTCCATCTTCCAGGTGACTCACAATGTGAACAAAAGACTTTGTCAGTATTACAGCAAAGAAGCCATCACCTGAATTCATTATTTTCAGTCATAGCAACCTCATTTTTCAGAAAATAAGAAAGCTCCGCATAAAGATATTCCACCCCCAGACCTTCTCCTGTAAATATAGCAGTGTCCTGTGAGGCGGAAAGCATCTTGCTTTTTGCATTTGACAGATGGTGGCAAAGATGTGGGCAACTAAAGGGGGCTACATGCTTTGCCTTAGAGAGTTGATAAACCTGTTTTGTCAGTATTTTATAGCACTAAGAACATGTTCCAACATTTTGAGAAACCATTCTTTCCTAGAAAGTATTCTCCCTACAATTCTATTTATTCAATAAGACTTGCTGACTTATTAAACTTCCGGTTCCTTTAAGAATTCTGAATCAATGAAAAACCAATTAGATTTTACTATAAATATCAACAAGTTGCAGCAAGAAAGTAGAATATGGCTGGGCATGGAGGCTCATACCTGTAATCCCAGCACTTTGGGAGGCTGAGGCAGGAAGATCGCTGGAGCCCAGGAGTTTGATACCAGTCTGGGCAACATAGCGAGACATTGTCTCTATAAAATAAAAATTTAATAAAATGTTAAAAAGGGCTGGGCATGGTGGCTCATGCCTGTAATGCTAACCCTTTGGGAGGCTGAGGCTGGCAGATCACCTAAGGTCAGGAGTTCAAGACCAGCCTGGCCAACATGGAAAGACCCCCTCCCGACCAACTAAAAATACAAAAATTAGCCAGGCGCAGTGGTGCACGCCTGTAATCCCAGCTACTTGGGAGGCTGAGGCAGGTGAATCGCTTGAACCCAGAAGGTGGATGTTGCAGTGAGCCAAAATTGCACCATTGTGCTCCAGCCTGGGTGACAGAGTGATGAGACTCTGGAGGGAGGGAAGGGAGGAAGGGAGGAAGGAGGGAGGGAGGGAGGGAGGGAAGGAAGGAAGGGAGGAAGGGAGGGAGGGAGGGAGGGAGGGAGGGAGGGAGAGAGGGAGGGAAATGCTGTAAGATTCTGCAACAGCAAAGAGGCTAGGGAATTTAACAAGAACACAGGGGCCAGGTATGGTAGCTCATGCCTCTAATCCCAGCGCTTTGGGAGGTTGAGGTGGGAGGATTGCTGAGGCCAGATGTTCAAGACTGTATGTCCAACATAGTAAGATCCCATCTCTAATTTTAAAAAAGAAAAGAAGTAAAAATAAGAGCACAGGGAATGGTGTGGCAAGTACCTGGCCCTCTGGTTAATTCTCTTAGCTGTATTTGTATTGAAGACTTCATCGGATCTTTGAGGAGTATTTTCTTCCCATTCAGTAGAATCACTTTTATATATTTATAGTTCTGAAGTGGCGCTCTTCTGTCTGATTCCAGAGCTTGTCTTTCTAAAATTATATTTGGAATATTCAGTGAAACACATTTTTGGAATTTGCTCATTTAAAGGATAATTTTGAAGTCTTTATTTTTTGCTGATATTGTCCCAAAAATTCAAAGTTGTGTACCTGAGAAAATGAACACCTTCCGCTCCATATTCTGTAACTGTGTTTGGTAATGGATGCATTCCAAAGCCTGACCTGGGGAGGAAAGGGGAAGAGGAGGGCTCGAGGAAGGACGGACATTATCTGACTGGTACTTTCTCTGCCTCTCCCTGCAGGTCTACCCCACCACTATGCGTGCTTTGGGGATGGGAATCAGCGGCTCCCTGTGTCGCATTGGTGCAATGGTGGCGCCATTTATATCCCAGGTACGGCTGAGGACTCTGCAGTGGGAGAGAGTCTGAGAGGGGTGGGGAAAGAGGAACCCCAGGGCCCTTCAGATTAAGGGCAGAACGGAGGATTTCTGTGGACTTCATGAGTTTTTCCGAGGTGCCGTTTCCCTGCTGTTTGGTGGATTTAGGTAGAAAGAGGCTAAATCTGCTACCAGGCTTTCAGGCTTCCAGTCAGTAGTATGCATTGCATTGCATTCAGGGTTTGCTCCGTTTTAAAATGGGGGGAAGATGGAAAACAATGGTCAACACGAGGAGCCTGGGCAGTTGAATGACAGTGGGCTCTAACCCTGAGTTAGAATGGTTGTCTGGTCCGTTGTCCAGGTGGCAACTGTAAAACAGAGCCAGAGAGTGCGGGCAGGTTCAGCTGAGGTGCAGGGAGGTGGTACTGGGGCACAGGTGAGCCAGGCTTAGGCTGGGATAAAATCCCAAGGTGACGTGGAGCCATGGATGGAGCCTTGTTTCAGAAGAAACAACAGAGGCAGGTATGGCGACCCTTGGGGTCGTGGTTCCTCAGAGGGCTGTGGAGCTTGCTGCTTTGCACATGTCAGTCCTTTTTTTTTTTTTTTTTTGGCTGCAAAAAACAGAAATCCAGCCTGGGCACGGTGGCTCATGCCTGTAATCTCAGCACTTTCGGAGGCCAAGGTGGGTGGATCACCTGAGGTCAGGAGTTCCAGTCTGGGCAACATGGTGACACCCTATCTCTACTAAAAATACAAAAATTAGCTGGGCATGGTGGTGCTCGCCTGTAGTCCCAGCTACTCAGGAGGCTGAGGCACAAGAATCACTGGAACCCGGGAGGTAGAGGTTTCAGTGAGCTGAGGTTGCGTCACTGCACTCTAGGCTGGGCGAGAGTGAGACTCTATCTCAAAAAAAAAAAAAAAAAAAAAAAAAAAACCAGAAATCCACATGTCCTGGCTGTAGCAAAAAAGGGCAGGAATGAGTCCGAGCCCGGTCTGGGAGTAGGGGCACTGACAGGGGCCCAGGCTCTGTCCTCTTTCTCTGTCTAGTGCCTGTGGTCACTCGTTTCCACCTAAGCATGCAGGCTTTCCTTATTCCTGAGAACCAGGGTGCTGTGCTTGCCGCTGCCTATGGCAGCTCCACAAATCCCAGACACACACCCTTCGCTCTGGCCTCCGGAAGACGCTGATTAGTTCTCTCTGAATCCCGAGACAGAGACCCCCACTGGTCCAGGTCTCGGCAGTTGTCCATGCTTGAGCTAACTCAGTTGTGGCCCACAGTCCCGGTTACATATAAATGCAGCTGGCAGAGGCAAAATTGCAGAGAACGGGAGTTGGGATGGGCTGAGTAGACGTTAACCTGTATTTCCTACCATTTAACACAAGGATTTTGCTACCACGAATTTTTAAAAACTATCTTGGGAATGTTTTCCCCACCTGTCTTTTTCACTTTTTCTTTTTTTTAATATCTGAGAAACCAAGCTAATCCCCACCTGTCCTAAAGAAAAATTGGGATGCCTTTTGTCTGGTGCTTTTGCTTTTCAAAATTCCTTAGTACTTACTTCATCGTGTATCAGAAAAGAACCTAGTGATGAAAAAAAGTTGTCCTTTGTTTTTTTTTTTTTTCCCAGAGACAGGGTCTCGCTTTGTTGCCCAGGCTGGAGTGTAGTGGCACAGTCATGGCTCACTGCAGCCTCAATCCCCCCAGGCCCAAGGGATCCTCCCACCTGAGCCTCCCCAGTAGCTGGGACTACAGGCATGCACCACCACGCCTATTTATTTATTTTTAGAGATGGAGTCTCACTATGTTGCTCAGGCTGGTCTCCAACTCCTGGGTTTAGGCCATCTTCCTGCCTTGTCCTTCCAAAGTGTTGGGATTACAGGTGTGAGCCACTGCGCCCTGCCAGTAGTAAAACATTAACCCTATTTCTGGATGACTGAACTGAGGCATAGTTCATTTCCCAAGCTTTCATTAGGAATTGAGTTCTTGACCACCTGGAACATTTTCCCTGGGCGTTTGTGGATATTTGTCCCAGAGGCTACGCCGCTGTTGGTGGGTTTGTGGGTTAGGAAAGAACCCAACTGGAACTAGGTCTCCTGGGGCCATAAGGCCCTGCTCTGCTTGGCATCCTGTAGCCCACCTGGATTCTCAACTCCTTGTCATTCTCAGTTATCTTTCTCTGCTACCCTCCCCTCATTTATTTTCATTTTTCTTTTCTTTTCTTTTCCCATCTTTCTTTCTTTTCTCCTTCCTTCTGTGCTCTCGCTCTCGCTGTTACCCAGGCTGGAGTGCCATGATATGATCTTGGCTCACTGCAACCTCCACCTCCTGGGTTCAAGCAATTGTCCTGTCTCAGCCTCCTGAGTAGCTGGGATTACAGGCACCCACCACCACTCTTGGATAATTTTTTGTATTTTTAGTAGAGACGGGATTTCGCCACGTTGGCCAGGCTGGTCTCAAACTCCTGACCTCAGGTGATCCACCTGCCTCAGCCTCCCAAAGTGCTGGGATTACAGGTGTGAGCCACTGCGCCCAGCCTGCTACCCTCATTTCTAAAGCGGAGATAAAGAATAGCACCCACGACAGAGTTTTGCTCTAAGGATGAAATGAGATGAATAAATGTAAAGCAATTAACCCAATGTTTGACATATAGTAAGCGCTCAGTAAATGTCAGCTCATATGATCATGATGCCCAATAACGGTCAAGGTGAAATGCTATTCCAATGGATACTTCTCAATCATTTAATTTTGGAAAGTATTGTTACATCAATCTCTGTGCAATCGAGATGATCTGCTTTCCTTAACAGGTTTAGATTGGGGAGGTTTCGAATCTGGGAAGCTTTGTGCCAGCTGCTAGGATATTTGCCTCGGTTTAGGATGGGGTGAGCTGCTCTAAGTAGACGGTAGGGTTTGGTGTCACTTTCATGAGCGAATTAGTCACTTCCCTTAAGGGTAGTTCTCAAACTTTAGTGCTTCTCAGAATTACTAGGGTAACTTGATAACAGATCCTTGGATTCCACTCCCAGATGCCGATTCTGTAGATGGGGATCAGTTACCTACTTCCACCCCCCTCCCCCGCTTAAAGATAAGGTCTTACTCTGTCACCCAGGCTGGAGTACAGTGGTACAGTTGAGGGCTCACTACAGCCTCAACTTCCTGGGTTCAAGCAATCCTCCCACCTCAGCCCCACAAGTAGCTGGGAATACAGGCATGTGCCACCATGCCTGGCTAATTTTTTTTTTTTAATTTTAGTAGGGATGAGGTCTCACTGTGTTGCTCAGGCTGGCCTTGAACTCCTGAGCTCAAGATCCTCCCACCTTGGCCTTTCAAAGTGCTGGGATTACAGGTGTGAGCCACTGAGCCCGGCCTCAGTTACTTATATTTTTAAGTATCCCCAGCATATCTGATGCAGCTGATGGCGGGCCACCCTCTGGGAGGCACTGCTATCAATAGGGAGGACTGGGAGATTAGTCCTTCCTTTCACTTAATTCTTCCCCTTGTTCTTCCACTTTTTCTCTTTTTTCCTTCTTCTTGCTCCCCCTTCTTATTTTTTTATTTTTTTGACTAAAACAAGCTGTTAAATCAGTTAAACTAAAATGATTACATTTTAATCAGTAATATGTTTACACATTCTAATGACTCTAAGGTTAATACAAAAGTCTCTTTTAAAACGAATGTTTCAGACTGGGCACAATAACTCACACCTGTAATCCCAGCATTTTGAGAGGCCAAAGTGGGCAGATCACATGAGGCCAGGAGTTCGAGACCAGCCTGGTCAACATGGTGAAACCCCGTCTCTACTAAAAATATAAGAATTAGGCTGGGCATGGTGGCGGGCACCTGTAATCCCAGCTAGTTGGGAGGCTGAGGCATGAGAATCTCTTGAACCTGGGAGACGGAGGTTGCACTGAGCCAAGATTGTGACACTGCACTCCAGCCTGGATGACAAAGTGAGACTCTGTCTCAAAATAAATAAATAAATAAATAAGTTAATTGAGTGTTTCAGCCAGGCATGATGGCATGCACCTATAGTCCCAGCTACTCAGGAGGCTGAGGCGTGAGAACTGGTTGAGCCTGGGAGTTTGAGGCTGTGATGAGCTATGTTTGCATCACTGCACTCTAGCCTGGGCAACAGAGCAAGACTCTTTCATAAATAAACAAATTAATTAATAATAATTCACCCACCCAGAAACTTTAAATAAGAACATTTTAAGATATTTACTTGTTAGAAACTAATGATAGTAAAAAATAACAGTAGTCATGAGTATGTAGTCCGAGAAAACAATAAAGGAAAATTTTGCTACAAAAGTATTAAAGATTCAGGGCCAGGTGTGGTAACCCACACCTGTAATCCCAGCACTTTGGGCGGCTGAGGCGGACAGATCACCTGAGGTCAGGAGTTCGAGACCAGCCTGACCAACATGGAGAAACCCCATCTCTACTAAAAATATAAAATTAGCCAGGTTTGGTGGCGCGTGCCTGTAATCCCAGCTACTCGGGAGGCTGAGGCAGGAGAATCACTTGAACCTGGGAAGCAGAGGTTGAGGTGAGTCGAGATCACGCCATTGCACTCCAGCCTGGGCAACAAGAGTGAAACTCCGTCTCAAAAAAAAAAAAGTGTTAAAGATTCACTGAAATACAGAAGGGACCAGTGCAAGGCCTCTGCCAATAGGTCAGGGACTGCCTCCCCACTTATTCTGAGGAACTTCAGGAGATCAGTCACTTTAACCCTAGCTGGGTGTCTTAGTTCAGGCTGCTATAGCATGTACCACAGACTGGGTGGCTTATAAAAACAGAAACATATTTCTCATAGTTCTGGAGGCTTGAAGTTCAAGATCGGGCTCCCATATGTTTGGGTTCTAGTGAGGGCTCTCTTCTCGGCTTGGAGACGGCTACCTTCTTGTGTCCTCCCATCCAGAAAGAGGGGAAAGAGTTTTTTCTGGTCTCTTTTATTTTTATTTTGTTTAAAAAAATTTTTCCTTTCTTAAACTGGGTGGTACATCTGTGATCTCGTTTTTTTTCCTCCCCCAGACAGAGTCTTGCTCTGTCCCCCAGGCTGGAGTGCAGTGGCGTGATCTCGGCTCACTGCAACCTCCGCCTCCCAGGTTCAAGCAGTTTTCCTGCCTCGGCCCTCCGAGTAGCTGGGACTACAGGCACCTGCTACCATGCCTGACTAATTTTTGTATTTTTAGTAGAGATGGGATTTTGCTGTGTTGGCTAGGCTAGTCTCAAACTTCTTCTTTTTTTTTTTTTTTTTGGAGACGGAGTCTTGCTCGTCGCCCAGGCTGGATAGAGTGCAGTGGCATGATCTTGGCTCACTGCAAGCTCCACCTCTGGGTTCAGGCCATTCTCCTGCCTCAGCCTCCCGAGTAGCTGGGACTACAGAAGGCACCCGCCACCGCGCCTGGCTAATTTTTTGTATTTGTAGTAGAGACGGAGTTTTACCATGTTAGCCAGGATGGTCTTGATCTCCTGACCCTGTGATCCGCCCATCTCAGCCTCCCAAAGTGCTGGGATTACAGGCGTGAGCCACTGTGCCCAGCCTTCTGATCTCTTTTTTTAAGGACGCTAATTCCATTCATGAGTGCTCCACCATCATGACCTGATCACCCCCAAAGGTCCCACATCCAAATGTGATACCATCATATTGAGGATTCCACCTATGAATTTTGGAGGGACAAAAGCACCCAGTGCCTAACACCAGGCGTCCCTTGGTTCAGTGATGTGTGAACTGCTGGAACCTACTGCGGATGGTTAAAGTCCTTTCAGCACATCCATGGCTTTGGGCTTTACCCGAGGCTTGCAGCACAGGCCCTTACAGCCCCACGGTGTGTGGCTGAGATTTGGGTAATGCAACCAAGACCTTTCCCTTGTGGCCAGACTTCACATGGTGTTTTCATCAAATGAGATGGGTCAACATCCAAAAAAGGCATTGAAAAGCATTTAAAGTCCCTATAAAAGCTCCTCAAAGAGATGTCAGTGGAAAACCCCATTTGTGACTCTAGCAAAACTTTTAAGCAGCCTCTTTGCCTGACTCACTTCCGTTGTTGTCAGCCGCATAGCTGTCATCCCCAGGTCTCCAGCCTCATCCCTTCAACCTTATCACCCCTTCGAAGTTCAAATGCCAGCCAGCCGTGGTGACCCAGGCCTGTAATCGTAACACTTTGGAAGGCTGAGGTGAGTGGATCACTTGAGATCAGGAGTTCAAGACCAGCCTGGCCAATATGGTGAAACCCCATGTCTACTAAAAATACAACAATTAGCCGGGTATGGTGGCACACGCCTGCAATCCCAGCTACTCAGGAGGCTGAGGTGGGAGAATCACTTGAACCCAGGAGGCAGAGGTTGCAGTGAGCTGAGATCACGCCATTGCACTCCAGCCTGGGCAACAGAGTGAGACTCGGTCTCTCAAAAAAAAAAAAAAAAAAAAAAAAATTGAAATGCTGCCAAAATTCAGCAGAACTAGCTTTTTTCTAGCCTTCTACAAACTCCGATATATTTGCTTGTCTTCTCTGCTTTTTCTAGCTGAAATCATTCAGCCTTTCAGGTTTCAGAAGAAAGCAAAGTAGACAAACAAGAGACTCTGTTAGGAGGAAGGAGAATTCTTTAATTCAGAGTCCTATTTTGGTGACCGTTCAACAAGTTCTTTCTGGAATAATTCTCTACAAGTTTTAGAGGACTTTTTTTTTTTTTTTTTAAGATAGAATCTCACTCTGTCACCCAGGCTGGAGTATAGTGGCGCGATCTCGGCTCACTGCAAGCTCCACTTCCTGGGTTCACGCCATTCTCCTGCCTCAGCCTCTCGAGTGGCTGGGACTACAGGCGCCCGCCACCACGCCTGGCTAACTTTTTGTATTTTTAGTAGAGACGGGGTTTCACTGTGTTAGCCAGGATGGTCTCGATCTCCTGACCTCGTGATCCACCCACCTCGGCCTCCCAAAGTGCTGGGATTACAGGTGTGAGCCACCTCGCCTGGCCGAGGGCTTCTTATGTAGTTTGGCGGTTAGAGCACCAAAAGAGGCTCAATTAGCTACAGTCTACTTGTTAGCATAGAATCAAGAATTATTTCATCCCAACTGAATGTTCAACACATTTATTGAACTTGGCCTCTGTGCCTGCTATTGTTCTAGTTCTATTGATTTGCAGTAATCAATAAGTCAGATGAGGTGCCAGTGGTGTGCTGGAGCTGGCCTGGGCTGGCTTTTGAAAGCTGATGGTTAAATTTTCAGGAAAAATTGCGAACTGGTTAATGTCACATTGTTTGAAATTAGTCATGGTGGTAGTGTGTACACTGTGGAAATGGACAAATGATGTAAGTCAGGGCCTTGGGTTTTTTTTTTTTTTTTTTTAGCAGTTTAGCACGTTGTTTTTTTTTTTTTTTTTTTTTTTGGCCTTGGGTTTTTTGAGAACCTGTTGTTGAACATTTGACAGCACACCACCACAAGGTTCCCGCCCTCAAGAGACTTACGTTCAAGTTGGGTACTTTTATCAATAAGCAATTAATGTAAAATAATTCCAGATTGTGATTAGGCTTTGGAGGTAATGTGGTAATGAGTAAAAGGGGTGACAGGCTTTTTTAGGCCGTCCTGTCTGGGAAGGTGATATTGGAGTTGAGATCTGAAGTGTGAGAAGCTGACTGCTGTGTCAAGGGAAATGCATTTCGAGTAGAAAGACTGTTGGTTTGAGGGCCTCCAGGTGGGATGGACATCAATGTGTTCTAGGAATAAAAAATAGCCTTGGGGAGCCAAATGGAGAGAAATGCAGGGACAGAATGTGCCTTCTAGGCATATTAAGGACTTTAGATTTTTACCTTAGGAGCAGTGGGGAAAATTTTAAGGGTTTTAAGCAAATGAGGGATATGATCAGTTTTGTTTTTTAAAAAGATCACTCTGGCCTGTCGCGGTGGCTCATGCCTGTAATCCCAGCACTTTGGGAGGGCGAGGTGGGCGGATCACCTGAAGTCAGGAGTTCAAGACCAGCCTGGCCAACATGGTGAAACCCCATCTCTACTAAAAATACAAAAATTAGCTAGGCGTGGTGGCATGCATCTGTAGTCCCAGCTACTTGGGAGGCTGAGGCAGGAGAATTGCTGGAACCCTGGAGACGGAGGTTGCAGTGAGCCAGGATCGTGCTGCTGCACTCCAGCCTGGCTGACAGAGTAAGACTCTGTCTCAAAAAAATAAAAAGATAATAAAAAGATCACTCTGGTTGCTTGCAGAGAGTAAATTGGAGGAGGGAAAGGGTAGAGCAATCTTATAAAACAACTCTCAGTTCACGTTGCCATGTATTATTGCCATGAAAGAGGAAATTTCAGAATTTTGGAAAACCCTTTCTATTACGCTATAAAGATATAGGAAAAGATGGTAAACCTGACTGCGTAAAAAATTTACATTTCTGGCCGGTTGTGGTGGCTCATGCCTGTAATCCCAGCACTTTGGGAGGCCGAGGCTGGTTGATCATCTGAGGTCAGGAGTTCGAGACCAGCCTGGCCAACATGGTGAAACCCCATCTTTTTTTCTTCCATCCTGAAAACATAAACACCTACAAAGTAGACTTGAAACTTTACTAATATCTCACCATTTAATGATAACAAATATAAATATTTTAATGAGGCTTTTAAAATATATTTTCCTATGTATGTGTGTATAAATATGCATATGCATTATTAGTGATGTAGGTTCAAATGAAAAAAAAGAGTATAAATTTCACCCAAATATCATAGTACTTTTTATAGCCTGCTCTTTTGCTCTCTCTCTCTCTTTTTTTTTTTTAATATATGGACAGAGGAAAGGGAGGGGAGAAAGAAAAGAAAAGGAAGGAAGGAAAGGAAAGGGAAGAAAAAGATATTTTGTTCATATGTTGTAGACATTTTTCATGTCCATAAATATAAAAAATAAGCATTAAACTGAAAAATATTTCATCGTATGTATATCCCAAAAGTTTCTTTTCAGTTAGTTCTGTATTATTGAACATCTCGACTATTTCAGAAATATTTTAATATAAACCACAATAATAAGGCTAGGCATGGTAGCTCACATCTGTAATCCCAGCATTTTGGGAGGCCGAGGCAGGCAGATCATTTGAGGTCAGGAGTTAGAGACCAGCCTGGCCAACATGGCAAAACCCTGTCTCTACTAAACAAACAAAAATTACCTGAGTGTGGTGGTGGGTGCCTGTAATCCCAGTTACTCTGGAGGCTGAAGCAGGAGAATCGCTTGAAACTGGGAGGTGGAGGTTGCAGTGAGCTGAGATCATGCCACTGCATTCCATCCTGGGCAACAGAACGAGACTCTATCCTTCTCCCCACAACCACCCCCCAAAAACAAAAAAACAAAAAAACAAAAAACAGTAATGAGCATGCTTGTGCTTGCTTTTTTTTTTTTTGAGACAGGGTCTCACTCTGTTGCCCAGGCTGGCAAGCAGTGGTGCAATCACAGCTTATTGCCACCTCGACTTCCTGGGCTCACGTGATCCTCCTATCTCAGCTTCCTGAGTAGCTGGGACTACAGGTGCTCACCACCACACCCTGCTATTTTTTTTTTTTTTTTGGTAGAAATAGTGTCTTGCCATGTTGCCCAGGTTGGAGGCTGGGCTTGAACTCCTGGGCTCAAGCAGTCTTCCCACTTTGGCTCCCAAAGTGCTGGGATTACAGGCGTGAGCCATCGGGCCCAGCTGTGCTTACATTTTTATCCAATTATGCAATTATCTCCTTAGGGTGAATCCCTAGAAATTGGATCGGTAGGTGAAGGGGTCTGCTCGCTTTCATTTTGGTACATTGTGCTCAAGTCCTCCCGGGCGAGTTGTACCAGTGCCTGAGAGCCTTGCTGCTTCACATATCTGCCACAGATGTTAGTCTTTCATCTTTGCCAATCTCACTGGCAATAAATGATACCTCTTGATTATTGTAATTAGTGTTTCTTTTATTAGGAATGGTACTGAATGTTCTTATTCATATTTTAATTGGGCAATTTATCTTTTTTTTAGCTTGCCCACTCAGGTACTTGCCCATTTTTCAATTCAGTCTTTAAAACATGAATCTGTAAGAGCCTCTGATAAATGTGTATGTATATAAATGTGTGTGCGGGTGGGTGTGTCTATAAAGGATTTTTAACAATTTTTCTGGCATATCACAAATATTCTGCATTTGGCAATTACGTTGCAGAGTTTTTTTATTTGTCTTTCATTCTTGTTCATGTTCTTCTTTTTCTGTGCGGGGTTCATAGACACTCCAATGTATCAGTATTTCTTCTCTATATTTCTGGAGTCTGCATTTAGGATTATAAAAACACACACCTCTTTTCTTCCAGGCCTTCTATGGCATTTTCTTTTTTGAGAGGGCAAGGCGGGAGGGAGTGTACACTTTTAATTGAAGTATAACAGACACGTGGAAGTGCCCACATCATACGTGTCCAACTTACTCACATTTCACAAAGTGAATGCAACCCAGACTCTGACCCAGATATCCCTGCTGTGCCCTCTTCAAGCCATGGGCGTCTATTGAGGCGTGAGGTCCAGTGCCGGAAACAGCTGTACAATTCCCCCAGTGGCAAGCCGGCTGTTCCAACACGATGTATTGAAAATCCATTTTTTACTCACAGGTCAGAAATGTCTGTTTGCTTTTGTTCCCACAATTGGCCTATTTCTAGCTCGCTATTTTCGTCCATTGATCCATCTGCTTTTGTCACTGACGAGTTCTTTTTATTACTCTAATGAGATTTATACACGTTTTTTTAAACTGGCTGTTCAAAACCTACTTCATTGCTCTTTTTCAGAATACTTAGTAACATTCCGCCCAAATCCTATTAACTTTTAATTGTTAATGTTTTCAGTGTATTGGCTAATAGAGGAAAAATTGACTTTTTTTCTTACAGCGTTGTCTACGTGTCCAAGAACAAGGTTGGTCGCTCTCTTTGTTCAATCTTTCCTCCTATGGCCCTTGCTGGGATTTTATTGTTTTCTTCAAATAGATCCTGTGTGTCTTGCTATGTTTATTCCTAGGCATCTTATGGCATTTTGTTGTTATTAGGAATGGATTATTTTCTTTCATTATAACTTCTATTTTAACATTCTAAATAGTTATCTAAATACAGATAATAATGTATTCAGTAAGCTGGTTGCTTAAAAATCAATATTAAAAAAATCCATTCCAAATAGTTATCTAATACAGATATCTAAATACAGATAACTATTTGGAATGGATTTTTTTTAAATATTGATTTTTAAACAACCAGCTTACTGAATGCATTCCGAATACTTTCTCATTTGAGTTTCTTGAGTTTTTTGGGTTTATAATGGTAGCCCTTCTGTGATTTCTATCTATCCCTTGATGCTGAATGCTTCCAATCAGCATTTAATGTGCTTCAGGTTCCACAGCTTCCAAGCTGTAAAATCAACCTTGTTCACTATTGCTTTTCTCCTCTTTCCAGCTAAACTCCTTAAAAGGGTTCTCTTCCCGCTTCATTTCCTGCCTTCCACTCATTCCTTCACCTCCTCCAATCTGGCTGTAGCCATCTCTACTCCACCAAAATCATTCTTGGTAAGGTCTCCAGTGACCTCCATGTCTCTAGGTTCAAAGGTCATTTTAATCCCTCATCTCCTCTGACCTTTGACCCACGTTACGGACTGCTAGCCGTGCTCTCCCTCTAGCATCCCGTGTTCCCTTCTGGTGGCTCCCTCACTTGCACTCTGTGGGTTTCCTCTGACCTCTGTGGCTGCTGCTTCCCCATCTCTTTGTGACTTGTCTTCCTCTACTCTTCCTTTTGTTGTGGATTTCTTATTGCTCAGTATTAGAACCTTATAGTTTCTTATTTCACTCTCCACTGAGATGATATCATCCATTTTATTACTTTAGTTACCAATGACTTACTCATGAATCCCAAACTTCTATCTCTAGACAAGGCCTTGCTTCCCGCTCCAGATTCATCCACCTGATCACCTCCCCAGCATTTTCACCTGGATGTCTCAAAAGCATCTTAAACCCAGCATGTTTGAAATTAAACTCCTGACATCTCTCCCCGAACCCGTCTGGCCTCCCTGCTGTGAGCTCTTATGGCACCTAGAGCTTTTCCTTCATATCACTTATTGTAGTGAGAGAGGAGAATGGAAAACAAACAAACAAACAAAAAAACAGTTAAGCAGACAGTTAAGGCAAGTCCTCCGTAGAATTCTATTTTTTGTTTGTTTTTTGGAAACAGAGTCTAGCTCTGTCACCCAGGTTGGAGTGCAATGGTGCGATCCCAGCTCACTGCAACCTCTGCCTCCCAGGTTCAAGCGATTCTCCTGCCTCAGCCTCCTGAATAGCTGGGATTACAGGCATCTGCCACCACGCCCGGCTCATTTTTGTATTTTTAGTAAAGACAGGGTTTTACCATGTTGGCCAGGCTGGTCTCGACCTCCTGACCTCAGGTAATCCACCTGCGTCGGCCTCCCAAAGTGCTGGGATTACAGGCGAGAGCCACTGTGCCCGGCCTGTGGAATTCTTTTAAACAGAGAAACAGCCTGAAAAATCAAGCTGTAGCTGCACGGAGAAGGGAGCAAGGCCCAATGGAGAAATGCCTTTGTTCTTTGTGTAATGAGCAGCCTCCTGGGAAAAGATTTCCTCCACTTCCACAGACATGTCCACGGTGGGCTCTGTGGGAACTTGCACAGAAGGGAGGCTTGCCTGAGACATGCCCACAGCTACACAGATAAGGGCAGTTACACAAGTAGCTACACAGATAAGGGAAGTTACACAGGCAGGGAAGTTTCTTATAAAAGCTTTTGTATTCAACTGAAAAAATGGCAATCCTCTTCTGGGTCCCCTCTCCACAGTGGAGAGCTTTCCTCTTCCGCTTAATAACTTTCTCTCCAACCTCACCCTTGGTGTCCACACTCCGTAATTTTCTTGGTCGTGAGACAAGAACTCCAGGTAATACCTCAAATACCTCAGACAACAAGACTGCAACAATATTGTAATTGCCCATCTCTTCCAATAGACTTTACTCCCCATGAGGACCAGGATGTGTGCATAGTTTGCTAATTTTTGTGTTCCTTGCTCCTACCATACATAATACCTCTTACTTGAGTGACCTGGTGCTCAAAACATTTTGCGAATGATTTCTAATTGGCTATTTTTTAAAACATTTATTTGTATTCAACTATTTTACTGAAATATGAATTTGAGTCCTTGGAGAAGCGGATGCAAGGGGTTGATTGGAAAACACCTGAAGGCAGCCAGAGTGGTGAGGGAGAGCCCTGGGACTGCGATGCTGGGTGGCCAGCGAGGACTCCCACTCAGCAAGAGCCTTTGCCTTAGCTGGTGAACTATTGAGATTTATTTGACAGTATTTGTCATTTTTGAATCACTACTCATAAATGGATGGTGACTGGGACTGTTTGTGGGTATGTGTTTTATCTTGTTAGGTTCCGGAATGACTGTCATTCCATTTTTTTTTTTTTTTTTTCCCAGGCTGGAGTGCAGTGGTGCGATCTCAGCTCACTGCAACTTCCACCTCCTGGGTTCAAGCTATTCTCCTGCCTCAGCCTCCCAAATAGCTGGGATTATAGGCGCCTGCGACCACGCTCGGCTAATTTTTGTATTTTTAGTAGAGACCGGGTTTCACTGTGTTGGCCAGGCTGGTCTCAAGCTCCTGACCTCAGGTGATCCATCCGCCTTGGCTTCCCAAAGTGCTAGGATTACAGGCGTGAGCCACCACGCCTGGCCTTCATTCTACTCTTACTAAAAATACATGGGAAGATTTTCTTTTCTCTCTAGACTCTGTTCCTTGGAGGTTTGAAAGAGCTATCTGTGAAAGAGGGAATCCTGGCACTTTGGAGAATGTGGTTCTTTGGTCCTTCTGTTTCTTCTTTGGTTGTTTCTCTTAGTTTTATCTTTTTTTTTTTAAGTAAATGTCAGGAAACATTTTTACTGAATCCTCCACTCGAATTTATTAGCATTGAACTTTGGGGAGAATTCTCTTGTGGTTCTTTGCCTTTCCTCTATATTAGCGATGATTTTCTCTTTCACATCTTTTTTTTTTTTTCTTTTTTAGAGATGGGGTATCATTGTGTTGGCCAGGCTGGTCTTGAACTCCTGGCCCCAGGTGATCCTCCCATCTGTGCCCCCCAAAGTGCTGGGATTACAAGTATGTGCCACTACACCCAATCTTCTTTTACATCCTTAATGCCATGATTTTTTACTTTAATTTCTAACTAGGTTTATTTTTTCCTAAAATAAAATATTTCCTGCATCAATTTATCAACCCCACTTATTTCTATTTTCCAATGTATTCATTTAAGCTTTTGTTTTTATTTCTGTTGCACTAATTTCTTAGGTTTATTAACTTTAACTTCTTGAATTGGAAGAATAGTTCATTGTTTTTCATTATTTCTTATATTAACTTTTTTTTTTTTTTTAAGACAAAGTTTCAGTCTGTTGCCCAGGCTGTAGTGTAATGGCACAATCTTGGCTCACTGCAACCTCTGCCTCCCAGGTTGAACAGACTCTCCTGCCTCAGCCTCCCAAGTAGCTGGGATTACAGGTGCCTGCCACCTCACCTGGCTAACTTTTTTTGTATTTTTAGTAGAGATGGGATTTCACCATGTTAGCCAGGCTGGTCTCGAACTTCTGACGTCAGGTGATCCTCCCACCTTGGCCTCCCGAAGTGCTGGGATTACAGGTGTGAGCCACTGTGCCCAGCCTACTATATTAACATATTTAATATTAACAAGGTTTATAGTAATTTGCATTGTTTTCTGAATATAAAAATATGCTTGTTGTAGAGCTTCAAACATAGAAGTATGTAACTGAATATCACCAAAATTAAGACTGCTGACCAGGCATGGTGGCTTACGCCTATACTCCCAGTGCTTCAGGAGGTCAAAGTGGGAGGATTGCTTGATCCTAGGAATTTGAGACTAGCCTGAGCAACGTAGTGGGACCCCATGTCTACAAAAAATAAAAAATTAGCTGGGTGTGGTGGCACATGCCTATAGTCCCAGCTACTTGGGAGGCTGCGGTGAGAGGATCACTTGAGTCCAGAAGGTCAAGGCTGCAGTGAGTCGTGACCACACCACTGCACTCACTCAACTTGGGCAACAGAGTGAGACCCTGTCTCAGCGAAAAAAAAAAAAATAATAAAGAAATTAAGGTTTTTGAGATAGAAATAATTTTATAAAGGTTTATCGAAAGCCAAATGTGATGACCACAAAGCTGGGTGTTCTGGAGTCTGTCACAAGGAGAAAGGTTTTTACAGGAAAGTTTAAAAGAAGAGAAGGAGGTCTTTCACATCAGCGTTTTCCTCTTTTCATTGGAGGGTATAATACAGAGGTTACATTCATTAGCTGCAGACTACAACATACAGGCTGTAAAGATCTATGTGCAAGATAGTAAAATTTCATGCTTCAGCTAATCTTTTAGACAGAGTCTCACTCTGTCACCAAGGCTGAAGTGCAGTGGTGCAGTCTCCGTTCACTGCAACCTCCGCCTCCCAGGTTCCAGCAATTCTTGTGCCTCAGCCTCCTGAGTAGCTGGGACCACAGGTGCGTGCCACCGTGCCCAGCTAATTTTTTTTATTAGTAGAGAAGGGGTTTCACCATGTTGGCCAGGCTGTTCTCGAACTCCTGGGCTGAATTGATCCACCTGCCTCAGCCTCCCAAAGTGCTGGGATTAGAGGCGTGAGCCACCGCACACAGCCTGCTTTAGCTAATCTTAAAATACATCTGCCCCCTATTAAGTGTCAACAGGTTATACATTGATCAGTACATCAACAGTGTGAGGAAATTACCATAAGATTCTTTACTTCGAGACAGAAAGGCACCATCAAATCACAAGACCCCCCCCAAAATGGATTAATTTGGAAGCCTGCTTGTTTCTAAACTGTCAAATGTGACCTGTAAGTTATAAGAAAGGGAAAATTATCTGTAATTTACTACCAGAGATAATCACTGTTTGTAGTTCTGGGTATATTTTTCCAGATGCTTTCATATACATATATTTTGTCTCTCTGGGCATGTCTGTGTGTGTTCCAGTCATATTTGTGTATATGTGGATATGTATGTATATATAGATGTGTGTTTTATATACATGTTATATGTATTATATATAGATGCTTGTGTATCTGTAGATATATTTACTTCCATGAATATCTGTATATCTATCTAGATGTATCTGCGTTATGGTGACCTGCAGAGGCAGATGGATAACCCCCTTTTCAAAGTTTGGTTCAGTTGTTGAGACTGATGATGACACACACACCCACACCAAGAGGGCATAAAAATGTTTCTTACCTTATTTTACAAAATTGAGGTCCTGGGAGAGTAGGACAGACCTCTCAAGCAGGTCAGAAATGGCCTGAGAGAGCAAGGGAACGGGACTGTGGTTAGGGTGGAACCGTGGTGAGGGTGCCTATGCAAGGGCAGGGGCTTTTGTGGTTTAAATCTCCTGCTAGCACAAAGGAAGGAGCACTCAGCCTTTCTCATAAGCTTGTCGAGATGTGGAACACAAAAGAAAGGGAGAGGAGTGAGGCTTAAAGACCATCAGCAAATGTCAGATGGAGTCAGACCCCTCTTTACAGTGTATAGTTACATCTGTGTGAATATATATGTAGATATGTCTGTGTATAAACACACACACATCTATCTATCTATCTATCTATCTATCTATCTATCTATCTATCTATCTATGGCAACTGCCTTTTCTCACTAATAATCTTATGTCAGTACATGTAGATTACCCTCATTTTTTTTTTTTTTTTTTTGAGACAGAGTCTCGCTCTGTCGCCCAGGCTGGAGTGCAGTGGCCGGATCTCAGCTCACTGCATGCTCTGCCTCCCAGGTTTACGCCATTCTCCTGCCTCAGCCTCCCAAGTAGCTGGGACTACAGGCGCCTGCCACTTCGCCCGGCTAGTTTTTTGTATTTTTTAGTAGAGATGGGGTTTCACCGTGTTAGCCAAGATGGTCTCGATCTCCTGACCTCGCGATCCGCCCGTCTCGGCCTCCCAAAGTGCTGGGATTACAGGCTTGAGCCACCGCGCCCGGCCGATTACCCTCATTCTTTTAAGTAGGTGCATAGATTTCTCTGGCATGGATGTGCCGTAATTAGAGAGCCATCACCTTGTCAATGAATACATTGTTTCCATTTTATTTTTTTCTGCTATTTACAAGCCATGGGAAACTGAACCTCGTGCGCAACAGGCCTTTATTCCTGTCCACATGCAACTATTTTTTCCAAAAAAGGGGGTCTTGCTTTGTTGCCCAGGCTGCAGAGGCTATTCACAGGAGTGATCGTGGCTCACTGTAGCCTCACACTTTGGGTTCAAATGATCGTCCCACCTCAGCCTTCAAATATCTGGGACTATAAGCATGCACTACCATACCCAGCTCATGTGCAACTATTTTAATCATTTAACATATAGTTATTGAGCCCTTTTATGTTCCAGACACTTTAAAATAGTCAAGGTCTGATTCTTTGAAGTTACATACTAGTGGAGAACGGACAAGGGATGAACAGTCGGGTAATACATCAGATGTGATTAACGCTACGAAAAGATAAAACAGGGAAAGGAGCTGGTGATGAGGTGGTTAGAGAGAGCTTCTACAATAGGGCAGAGACACGTGGGAAGTAAGGCAGTGACTTAGGAGCATGTTGGAGGGGAAAAGCAGAATTCTGTAGAAAAAGTCTATTGAATAATTTCTAGGTCCAAAGAATGTACATTTAAAAGTGGATGACCAATCTTATCAAATTATGTTTTATATTTTTTAAAATGTATGCACTTCTTAGTATAACAATTTATTAGAAACACTTTCTTTTTTTCTCCCCTACATTTTCCCATTTTCCCCTACCCCTGGTAATCGTTTTATTCTATGTATCTGATTTTTTTTTATTTTTTGATTTTTTTAGATTCCACATGTAAGACAGATCATGCAGTATTTGTCTGTTTGTGCTTGGATTATTATTATTATTAGTTTTTAGAATAATTGTTGCAAATGGCATTTCCTTCTTTTTTTTCTTTTTGAGACAGAGTCTTGCTGTGTTGCCAGGCTGGAGTGCAGTGGCGCGATCTCGGCTCACTGCAACCTTCGCCTCCTGGGTTCAAGCAATTCTCCTGCTTCAGCCTCCTGAGTAGCTGGGACTACAGGCAAGCGCCACGACGCCCGGCTAATTTTTGTGCTTTTAGTAGCGATGGGGTTTCACCATGTTGGCCAGGGTGGTCTCGATCTCTTGACCTCGTGATCCGCCCGCCTCGGCCTCCCAAAGTGCTGGGATTACAGGCATGAGCCACCACGCCCGGCCCATTTCCTTCTTTTTTAAGGCCGACTCTTCTTTCATTGCATGTATATATCACACTTTATTCATCTGTTGGTGGACACATGAGTTGTTTCCTTATTTTGGCTACTGTGTAATGCTGCGGTGAGCATTTGCGGTGGGAGGGCAGATATCTTTCCAAGGTGGTGATTTTATTTTCTTAGGGTGTGTATCCAGCAGAGGGATTGCTGAATCGTCTGGTAGTACTACTTTTAACGTCCTTAGAAATATCAATAGGATTTTCCATAGTGGCTTCATACTGACAGTGGGTTTCCTTTCTCTACATTCTCGCCAAAGCTTATCTTGTCTTTGTGATAGACATGTGAGGTGATATATCTCACTGTGGTTTTGATTTTCATTTTCCTGATGATCAGTGAGGTTGAGCACATTTTCATATACCTCTTGGCCATTTGTATGGCTTCTTTGGAGAAATGACTATTCAGGTCTATAAACACATTGTTAAACAAGCATCCATTTGTTTTCATCATCACCAAAAGGGATAGCATTTTTGTTTTCTTTTGAGACAGTGTCTCACTCTGTCACTGAGACTGGAATGCAATGGCAAAATCATGGCTCATTACAGTCTCAAACTTCTGGGCTCCAGCGATCCTTTCACCTCAGCCTTCTGAGTAGCTGAGAGTACAGGTGTGTGCTGCTGTGTCTGACTGATTTTTTTATTATCTGTAGAGACAGGGTCTCCCTGTGTTGCCCAGGCTGGTCATGAACTCCTGGGCTCTAGCTAGAGATCCTCCCACCTCAGCCGCCCAAAGCTCTGCAGTGACAGGTGTGAGCCACTGTGCCTGGCCAGGGATAGCAAGTTTTTAAACCTTTTTCAATCTGGTGAACGATAAATTATATCTTGTCTTAATTTGCACATTGTTCATTATTAATCAATTTGAGCAGCTTTCATTTACTATCTTTTTATATTTTATTAAATTTTTAATGTAATTTGCAATTTTTCTACAGGCTGTTAGCCATGTGTCATCATACTACAGATGTTTTTACATTGTTTCTAATTTGGTTTTATGATCAAGTTTTTTGGCAAACAAAATATTAATTTGTATGTAGTCAATTTACCAATTATTTTCACTTAAGGTGTTTATTTTCTGTCAGGCTTCAATGGCCTTCATCACTTGTTCATATTTCTGCAAATATAAAAATTGAAAGTTCAGAGGCTTTCAGTGTTTCATCTAACTTTAAATTGATTTTTTTCCTTTTCTTTTTTTTTTTTTTTTTTTTTGAGACGGAGTCTCGCTCCATCATCCAGGCTGGAGTTCAGTGGCGTGACCTCAGCTCACTGCAACCTCTGCCTCCCAGGTTCAAGCAATTCTTCTGTCTCAGCCTCCTAAGTAGCTGGGACTACAGGTGTGCACCACCATGCTTGGCTAATTTTTGTACTTTTAGTAGAGATGGGGTTTCACCTTGTTGGTCAGGCTGGTCTCAAACTCCTGACCTCAGGTGATCCACCCACCTTGGCCTCCCAAAGTGCTGGGATTACAGGCATGAACCACCGCGCCCAGCAAATTGATTTTTTCATAATTTATTTATACACAAGGCCTGAAGTAAGGATCTAGCTTTAAAAAGCAACAAAACAATGCCTAGCTGGCTGCTCTGAGGCCATCAGTCATCCTTGTCTGTCTCCCCTCAAATGATTAAACATGTCCCTGTTATATAATAAACCAAATGCCCATAGATGTTTGGATCTATTTTGTGACTCACTGCTTTACTGATGATCTCTTTATTCCAGCACCAACGCTACACTGCTAATGACTGCACTTTAATTTCTCCTAGGTAAATAACTCCTCCGACTCCCTGTACCTCCACATGTTTTCAGAAGTTGCCTAATTTGTTATATGTTAATTATTTCAAATTAACTTTACTACATAAGGAATCCAGTTTATTTAAAAAGTTTGTGGTAATTTGTCTTTTGACATTTCTGTATCTCTTACTATTATTATTTTTTGGAGACGGATCCCGCTAGGTTGGAGTACAATTACAGGGACTCTTCTCAGATGCAATTATAGAACACCACAGCCTCTAACTCCTGGCCTTAAGTGGTCCTTCTGCCTTAACCTCCCAAGTATCTGGGACTGCAGGTGCGTGCTACTCTGCCTAGCCAAGTTAACTTTAGAATTTGTGTTTTTTCAAAATCCTGTTGGCATTTTAATTTCTATTAGAACTACAGATTGTTTTGGTGAAGATTATATTTTTATAAGATTGTATTTTCCTAAGAACTGAAATAGATGTTTTTATGTACTTGGTAGAGTTATAATTTTTTTTTTCATTTTTAAAATAGATCAGTTTTATTCTGCTAGTTCCATAAAAACAATGTAAACACAAGTGTTCTGTACATCTTGCTGGTGAATTCACATAATGCTTAGTTCCCTGATCCTTTGACCTCCTCGTCTTCTCCAGTTATTTTCTGTTTGGACCACCGGCCACAGGAGTGGAGTGGGGTTGGGGCTTAGGAGAGAGCAATGTGGCTTTTTGGTATGACTTGTTTTATTGCTTGCCCTCTCAGCACACTCCTGTTACTCGTAACAAAGTTTGAGATTTAAGCTCTTAAACCTGTGGGTTTCATCATCAGCTTTTTCTTTTTTGCATAGGTATTACTAGGGACGTGAATGGGAGACTAGTATAGAAAGTGGTGAGGAGCCGAAGCCAACAAATTGCTTTAAATACAAGATGAAAATACTCTGTTCTGTCCACACAAAGAATCATCTAATACTGGTGTGAGGCATCTCACTTAGCTGTGGAGAAGTCCTTGGAATTAGATCTCAGAAAGACAGTTCTGGCTTTAAGAATAATTTTCTTATACATTTCTTGTTAAGTTTATTCCTAAGTACTCTGTTTTTGTTCCTATTAGCTCTGTCCTATAAATTTAACATGTTGTGTTTTCATTCCATTCCATGTATTTTTAATTTTTCTTGAGACTTCTTTAGTGCGTGGATTACACAGAAGTGTTTGCAGATTTTGCTGTTACCTGTTCTTAGCTTGACATCCTTTTAGGACTAGAACACACTCTATGATTTCAATTCTTTTAAATCTGTTGAGGTTCGTTTTAGGGCCCTGGATATGGCTTATCTTGGTGAACGTTAAGTGGGCACCTGAACGGAAGGTGTATTCTGCTGTTATAGGGTGGACTGTCCTACAACTGTCATTTAGATCCCATTGCTTGATGGTGTCATAAAATTCTATGCTGATTTGCTGTCTAATAGTTCTATCAATTGTTGAGGTAGGAGTATTAAAGTCTCCATGTATTTGTGGATGTCTATTTTTCCTTTTATTTCTAACAGTTTTGCTGAATGTATTTTGAAGCTCTTTTGTTTGATGTATAACCTTTAGTATAGCAGCGTCTTCTTGGTGGATTGACCCTTGTGTCATTATGTAATGTCTCTCTATCCCTAGTCTGGGTTGCTTTTTAGAAGAAGAGATTAACAACAGATCTCTTTACTTTTGATCTAGTAAATCTGGAGTGGTCTCTGAAAATCTGCATTTTAACAAATTTCCAATATTATTTTTATAATCAGGTATTACTCAGAGTTCTTGCTTACAAACAGTAGAAACTGACTTTAGTAAACTTAGGTAGAATTTATCGAAAAAATATCTGGTAACATCTAATGGATTGTGGAGTCTTGTTACGAAGCTTCAGGGAAGCCAGAACGCCTAGGCAGTTACTCTCCCTGACCGTGACTGCTGGAGCACAGGTAGGTGACCCAAACTCAACTCATCTGGGTCTCACACTACCTAGGACTTTAAATGTGGTATAAGGATATAAAGTGGGGATAGTTTAGGATTCGTTCTGGTGGTGGCGAGAATTTTGGTGTCCAGTAATAGAAGCAGCAATAATGACAGAATCTAGACACGTGCCTAATTATGGCATGATCTGATCTTAGCTCAGACTGCCTGGCCTTTTGGTTTCTATCCCTTTTCTGGGCTTGCTTCCGAGACTTCCAGCAGTAAACATACGTACACGCGCGCGCGCACACACACACACACACACACACACACACGTTATACAAACTCCTGTTAGGGCAAAATTGTAATTTTGGGAGAAAAAAAATCAGCATAGTACCTATAACTTGCTAGGGCAATTGCAAAATAATTAGTGAGATCAATGCTGTGGGTTCTGTTTGCATGGTGAGTGGAATTATTTAGTGTTTTGGAAGGCAGCAGCCCTGAAACACAGGAGGTATACTCCCAAATTGTGTATCATAAGGGAACCTAAGTGGTGGTGGTACCACCAGGCTGTGTGTCAGGATCTGTATGTGACTTTGGACAAGTAGTTACTGAGACTAGTCACTTAGTCTAGGCTCATCTGTAAAGGGAAGAAATTGTATTCAGCCAGATAGTTTCTAGGTCATTCTAAATTATAATATGTTATTCTATGATTCTAGAGAGCTTTGCTGTTGGTTAACCACTTCATACTTTACTGTTGTTGTGAGATTCATGGAGAACTACCAAGAACACAGACCAAGAGAAACTGAAGTATGAGATGGAGTATCTGAATTAGCCAGTATCTGCATGAAAAGATCCAGGCCAAAGTGTGTGTTCAGATGGACAGAAACCCAGTTACTGTGGAAAAATTGACACCAAAGAGTTCTGGTGTCACACAAGGCTTGTCACACAACTCCATAACCAGAGACAAGACACATTAGCAATCCTTTCAGAGACCCTGAGATAACATCTCTTCCAAAAACAAAAACTTTTGCCTGTTTCGTGCTGTCAGGACTGAAGGGATAATGGATATTTGGCAGAGAGAGGATATAGCGTGAAGTGAGAGTTAGAAGTTAAGCAAGCTGAATTGGTATGAGAAAGGGGGTGGGAAAACGGGCAGATCCCCCGTCTTCTCCAGATATCAAAACTTGGCTCTGGAGATGACTGACAGGTGGGTGCCAAGAGGGGTCTTACCTGGCCAACGCGTGTTAATGCCGGTCCCTGCTCTTGGCCTAATCACACAAAATGACTACACCAGAGTGGCTCAGATAAATCAATTTGTCAGGAAGGGTACAACCTGCAGAATGGCTGTAAAGGACCATGTTAGTGAAGTGACTCCGTAGTTTCCCTTTCACATAAAGAACAGTTTAGAGGTGACTGAAGCATAATAAAGTGAGTAATTCTCTTGTGACTTGCAGGTTCTTATGAGTGCTTCAATACTGGGGGCCCTGTGTCTCTTCTCGTCTGTCTGTGTTGTATGTGCCATTTCTGCGTTTACTCTCCCCATTGAAACAAAAGGACGGGCCCTCCAGGTGAGTGATGCAGGGAGCTCTGAAGTCTTTTCGACTACCGCTTTTGCCCAGAGGAAATGAACTTGGTATATGGGCATCACTGTAGTTAAGATAACTGGTAATTCATATCAAGTTTCTTTCTGTAAAGTTGCGGTTTGAATAACAAGAACTTTTTTTTTTTTTTTCCTAGTGACAGTTGTAGAGGCCTCGGGATTCTACCCTTCCCACTTTTCTTTTTCTTTTTCTTTTTTTTTTTTTTTAGACAGAGTCTCACTCTGTCTCCCAGGCTGGAGTGCAGTGGCACGATCTTGGCTCACTGCAACATCCACCTCCTGGCGATTCTCCTGCCTCAGCCTCCCTTGTAGCTGAGACTAAACGCACGTGCCACCACGCCCGGCTAATTTTTTGTATTTTTGGTAGAGACGGGGTTTCACCATGTTAGCCAGGATAGTCTCGATCTCCTGACCTCGTGATCCATCTGCCTCAGCCTCCCAAAGTGTTGGGATTACAGGCGTGAGCCACCGCGCCCAGCTGCCCTTCCCACTTTTCTATCTGAATATAAGCCTTACTGCAGAGCTGAAAGTGACTGGCAGAGCTGCAACAGCTATTTGTGTTGTCCTTGGGGTCACATGGTCTTCATGTGTTGGTCCAGCTTCATTTACCTCTGGTCCCTCTGGGAAGAATTGAGTCAAAAGCTCCAATGTTGTGCCAGTCGCTTTCCAATACTAACAGCAGGACTGACTGCTCACTCTATTTTGCAAAGTACATTAAAAAATATATATA
This sequence comes from Macaca nemestrina, assembly GCF_043159975.1. Taxonomy (NCBI): domain Eukaryota; kingdom Metazoa; phylum Chordata; class Mammalia; order Primates; family Cercopithecidae; genus Macaca; species Macaca nemestrina. Next base: position 20,415,801 of record NC_092128.1, read on the forward strand.
TATATACACACACACACACACAGACACACACGCGCACACACACCCCTACCTCAAAAGTATAAGGCATCCTTCCAGGCTCAAAGTTGAAGAGAGGGCCTCTCCTACCCCTGCCCTTATGGTTGGATTCAGTGAAGGATGGTCACCTCCAAGTACAGGTGGTGGGTCTGATGTCTTCCTGTCTTCAACACAAAGCTTGTAGCTGGTTTACAAGGGCGTGTGTGGGTGCTTATGGGGAAGGGGGAGAATGGTTGGGTTAGGCCACTGGTCACATAGTTTAGTTGACCCTGAGATGCCACCTCTCCCTGAGGCTGTAGAGTCATGGTGCTTCTGTGGCTGAGTGTAACTTGCCCTCTCTGCTACGTCCTACTCACTGTAAACCTTGTATGCATTCATATTTGTTTTGATACTGATATGTTTTGTTTCTGTGAGTAGATACAAGGAAGGCACTATTGAGTATTAAAAAGGCAGCCGGGTGCAGTGGCTTACGGCTGTAATCCCAGCACTTTGGGAGGCTGAGGTGGGCAGATTATCTGAAGTCAGGAGTTCGAGACCAGCCTGGCCAATATGCTGAAACCCCGTCTCTACTAAAAATACAAAAATTAGCCATGCCTGTAGTCCCAGCTACCGGGAGGCTGAGGCAGGAGAATCTCTTGAACCTGGGAGGTGGAGGTTGCAGTGAGCCAAGTTCATGCCACTGCTCTCCAGCCTGGGCGACAGAATGAGACTCTGTCTCAAAAAAAAAAAAAAAAAAAAAAAAAAAAACTAAGCTTTTTTTTGAGACAGAGTCTCATTCTGTTGCCCAGGCTGGAGTGCAGTGGTGTGACCTCAGCTCACTACGACCTCCGCCTCCTGGGTTCAAGTGATTCTCCTGCCTCAGCCTCCCGAGTAGCTGGGATTACAGGCACCCACCACCACGCCTAGCTAATTTTTGTATTTTTAGTAGAGATGGGGTTTCACCATGTTGGCCAGGCTGGTCTCGAACTCCTGACCTCAAGAGATCCACCTGCCTTGGCCTCCTAAATTGCTGGGATTACAGGTGTGAGTCACCGCACCCGGCCTAGTTTGCCTATCTTTAAGGCTAGTTTATTTTTAATGTAATATTGCATTTTAATCAGATTAGGTGATCTATTATGTAATTGTGAATTTAGGGCTTTGTTTAGGTTCCTTACTTGGAAAGGTGATCCAGTCACTGAGTGCTTAAAGCCAGAGACTTAGATGATCGATATGCTTCCTTTTAATTATAAGCAAAAGGATGATCAGATCCTTTATACAAATGAGGAAACTAAGACACAAGTTGAGCAACTTGTATAAAGGAGCACACTAATATTGTAGTGAGGCTACAATTTAAACCAGACCGTAACACTAAGGAAATAGGAATTTAGTGTTACTTAATTTTGCAAATAATGATACATATAAGTGGAAACCTGACTTAGCATCTAGAATCTCCTATTCAAGTCATATCTACCTAGAAGACTTTTCCTCTTCTGTTGAGTGGGACTTGGGTTTAGCACTATGGGGAAATGATTCTGCATGATTGTTTATAACCTTTTAAACAAACAAGTAGGTTCAACACATACAATTGTCTGGGCATGTATCCCTTGATGACTGCCACTAACTGGCTACATGTCTTTGGGAAAAATCTTAAAATACACAGCCACACCCACTCCCCTTACTTCAGTGTTGTGAGTGGTTACCATATGAAACCACCTAACTGACACCAATACAGCTTCTAGAAATGTTTATAAGAACATGTCAAAAATCTTAACTTCCTTCCAACAACACACACAGACAACATCCTAATAATTTGGATGAACCAACCTGGTCAATAATTTTAAAGTGGTATTGATTCTGTGTTACAACTACTCTAAGAAACTCTGATTTGAGGAGTCTGGTAAACTAAAAATCTAAAACGCTATCTAGAAAGAGAATACTGGTCAGGTGCAGTGGCTCACAACTGTAATCCCAGCACTTTGGGAGGCTGAGGCAGGTGGATCACCTGAGGTCAGGAGTTTGAGACCAGCATGGCCAACATGGTGAAACCCTGTCTCTAAAAAAAAAAATTATATATGTATATACACACACACGTGTATATATATGCATGTATATAGTATACATATAATGTATATATAATCTATATAAAATATGAATTTTTCTAAATGACGTCTGCATTATATTAGAATAAAAAAGTTAGCATTATATCTTCAGATACACTAAGGTAAATGCTAGGATCTTCCCTCCTAATAATTTTTTATTACAGAATCTTCTGTTACTAAAATATCAGCTGAGTATGAATGGACAAGACTTTTTAAAAGTCTGTTACTGATCTATTAAATAACTTTCTTCCAGCAAATTAAATGAAGACCTGCAAAGCTGTCTACCAGATGAGAAAAATGAATTCTATCTTCAGAACTGGTGCATTTTTTAAAACTTGGTTTTACTTCTGTATGCTACTCGGTAATTAGTAAAGTGATTTTTTTTTTTTAAAGGCATATATGGGAATGGGGTAGGTAACTCTGTATTGATCTCTTCCTTGAGGGACAATATATAAAGTACTTTTATAAAATATAACTTAAGCTTTCAAAGGGGTGTGAAAGGGAGATGGTGGGGGAAAGATGGCTTTTATTCCTTGAAATCAAGTCTGTAAACCTTTATATGAATAAATACTAAATTTTAAACTTATATTTGATATTCTCCCATGAGGTTTGTAGCTAAACTTGAACTGAAATTTTGTAGCTAAGGCAAGAACCTGGGATGATATCATTTTCAAAACAACTAGAATAGCCATCAAGTTCAAATTCAAATTCGCCTATGTAACTTACAGCCTCCATAGTTTGATGAAAATTGCTTATTCATAAATGCTTACATTAGAATGAGTATTACACATAATCACCAAGAAGCAGGGAATAAACCAATTTTACCCCTTACATTCCCTGTCTCTAATTTTATTTTTTTATAGGGGGAGTCTTTGATTCTCTTGATAAAGATTAAAGAACGCAGCAAGCTTTTCGCCATCATGTAATTACAGGCCTGTCCTATTTTATTGTGCTTCCATATATTGCACTGTTACCAACAGCATGTACTCACTGTGTCTCTGTCCTATTTTGGTCATCTGTTGTGGTGATTGGTGATCTTTGACGTTACTATTGTAATTGTTTTGAGAGTGCCACTAACCACACTCATGTAAGAAGGCAAACTTAATTGATACATGTGTGTTCTTACTGCTCTGCCTACTGGATGTTCCCCCTTCTCTCTCCTTTTCCTTAGGCCTTCTTATCCCCTGAGACTCAGTACTATTGAAATTAGGCCAAATAACCCTACAATAGCCTGTAAATGTTCAAGTGAAAGGAAGACTCGCACATTTCTGATTTTAAATCAAAAGCTACAAATGATGAAGCTTAGTGAGGAAGGTATGTTGAAAGCTACAGGCTCAAAGCTAGGCCTCTTCTGCCAAACAGCTAGGTTGTGCATGCACAAAGTTCTTGAAGGGTCTGGTTTAGTAAAATGCACGAATGATAAGAAAGCACAACAGCCTTATTGCTAACGTGGAGAAAGTTTGGTCTGGATAGATGAAACTATTCACAACAATCCCTTAAGCCAAAACCTAACATAGAGCAAGACCCTACCTCTCTGTGAAGGCAAGTGCAAGGTGAAGCAGCAAGTGCTAATGGAGACACTATAGCAAGTTATTTAGATCTAGCTAAAATCACTGATGGTAGTTACACTAAACAGATTTTTGTGTCGATAAAATAGCCTTCTATTGGAAGAAGATGCCAACTAGGACTTTATAGTTACACGTTAATGCTTGGCTTCAAAGAATAGACTGACTCTCTTATTAGGGACTAATGCAGCTGGTGCAGCCAATGCTCATTGACCTCAAAATTCAAGGGCCCTTAAGAATTACGCTAAATCTACTCTGCCTGTACTTTATACATAGAACAATGCTTAGATGATGGAATTATCTGTTTACGGCATGGTGAATTTTTAAGCCCATTTTTTGAGACCTATCGTTCAAAAAAAGAACTTCATCTAAAACATTACTGCTCACTGACATTGCACCTAGTCACCTAAGATCTCGATAATTTAATGTCTGTTAACAAAACACACAGTCTGTAGACCATAGATCAAGAAGTAAATTTGACTTTCAAGTCTTATTATTTGAGAAATATATTTCATAAAGCTATAGCTGCCACAGATAGTGATTCCACTGATGAATCTGGGCAAAGTAAACAGAAAACCTTCCGGAAACAATTCACCATTCTAGATGCCATTAAGAACATCTGTGATTCACGGGAAGAGTCAGAATAACTCAGGAGTGAGAAAGACATTGATTTGAACCTTCACAAATGACTTTTAGGGGTTCAAGATTTCAGTGAAGAAAGGTACTGTAGATGTGACAGAAATACCAAGAGAACTAGAAGTGGAGACTGAAGATGTGACTGAATTGCTGTAATCTCAAACTTGAACAGATGAGGACTTGCTTCTTGTGGATGAGCAAAGAAAGTGGTTTCTTGAGGTAGAGTCTACTCCTGGTGAAGATGCTGTGACCATTGTGGAAATGACAACAAAGGATTTAGAATATTATATGAACTTAGTTGATAAAGCAGTGGCAGAGTTTGAGAAGATTGACTCTAATTCTGAAAGATGTTCTACTGTGGGTCAAATACTATCAAACAGCATCATGTGCTACAGAGAAATCTTTCATAAAAGGAAGAGTCCACTGATGCAGCAAACTTCATTAAGAAATTGCCACAGCCACCCCAGCCCTCAGCAACTGCTACTCTGAACGGTCAGCAGCCATCCATATTGAGGCTAGACTCTCCATCAGCAAAAGATTGACGTGCTGAAGGCTTAGATGATTGCACTTCTCCGTAATGAATTATTTCAAAATTAAGATATGTGAGAAGCTATTTGGTGAAAGAAAATTAAGGTATGTAGATTTTTTAGATATAATGCTATTGCACACTTAATAGACTACAGTATAAACATAACTTTTATAAGCACTGGGAAACCAAACTATTTGTGACCATTTTTATTGTGATATTTGCTTTATTGCAGTGGTCTGGAACTGAAACCGCAATCTCTGTTGTATGCCTCTACTTACATGCTATTTGTTTTGAAACCATTCCATGCATGCAAGACATCACACCCGTGCACGCTAAACTCTTAAGGTTATGTATGCTGTAGAAAGCAACTAAGGTTTATGCGTTTATGCATTTGTTTTTTCTCTTAATTGCTGTTCAGCCTTCTAGAGTCTCTTTAAAGCAGTCTATAATGGCTTGTAAGTTGTATTCCTAGGTATTTTATTCTCTTTGTAGCAATTGTGAATGGGAGTTCACTCATGATTTGGTGCTGTTTGTCGTTATTGGTGTATAGAAATGCTTATAATTTTTGTAGATTGATTTTGTATCCTTAGACTTTGCTGAAGTTGCTTATCAGCTTAAGGAGATTTGGGGTTGAGACGATGAGGTTTTCTAAATACACAATCATGACATCTGCAAACAGAGACAACTTGACTTACTCTTTTCCTAATTGAATACCCTTTCTTTCTTTCTCTTGCCTGGTTGCCCTGGCCAGAACTTCCAATACTATGTTGAATAGGAGTGGTGAGAGGGCATCCTTTTCTTGGGCATTTTCAAAGGGAATGCTTCCAGTTTTTGCCCATTCAGTATATTGGCTGTGGGTTTGTCATAAATAGCTTTTATTTTGAAATGTTTCATCAGTACCTAGAGTTTTTATCATAAAGGGCTGGTGAATTTTGTTGAAGGCCTTTTCTGCATCTATTGAGATAATCATGTGGTTTTTGTCTTTGGTTCTGTTTATATGCTGGGTTACGTTTATTGATTTGCGTATGTTGAACCAGTCTTGCATCCCAGGGATGACGCTGACTTGATCGTGGTGGGTAAGCTTTTTGATGTACTGTTGGATTCGGTTTGCCAGTATTTTACTGAGGATTTTCACACTTCTGTTCATTAGGAATATTGGCCTGAAATTTTGCAAAAACTTTTATAATATGAATGCCAAAATATTTATTTTGAACTGTTTGTACCTAGGGTTTTCTTAACATACAACCTCATTAGTAAATCCCTAAAAGGACCAGTCAGATAAACCAGCATCACCGTCAAAGTCTGGTACTTGGTGGCCTAGTTTGTTTTTGCTTCTTGTTAAGAACACCCTGGGCTGAATGCGGTGGCTCATGCCTGTAATCCCAGCACTTTGGGAGGCTGAGGCAGGAGGATCGCCAGAACCCAGGAGATGGAGGCTGCAATGAGCCATGATGGTCCCACTGCACTCCTGCCTGGATGACAGAGGGAGACCCTGCCTAAAAAAATAATAATAATAATAGAGAACACCCTGATTTTTCCTTGGAGAAATGCCACTTCTTAGGTCAGTACATTTTCATTTAAAAGGTGAGGAGGGCTTAACTCTGGTTGATCCGTATATTCTATCCTCTCCCTCAAAGCAATGGCAATTGGGATTCAGTCATCTGCAATGGAAAGATTCCTGACTGAATTTTCTGGTTCAGTTATCTTGGGGTTAAAGGCATTAGTACATAGGCAAAGAATCCATATTCCCAAGTATCTTGCAGGGAATGTTAAAACAGCCTTTATTCCATACCACATGTGGAAACATGGGAAAATAATTTTATTAAATGTTTAACTTGCAACTAACAAGGAAAGATTTTTTTAGGACTCAAATTAGGACTTAATTTGAAAATTAAGGAAGCAAATAGGTTGGCCCCATGAAAGATCTGTTAAATATCCAATAGTAAATTTAAAACATAGTAATTCTCAGAAATTATAAGAATCAAAACCTTTCAAACTTTACAAGTGGAATTAACATAGCTAAATTTTTTAAGTGACTCCCAAAAGTCCCCACTCTGTGTCTTTCCCTCCTTCCCCAAATAACTTCCAGACAAGTAGAAGTTTTCATGGCATCTTTGGTTCTAGTTTGGGAGTGGCTGGTATGAGGCAGAATAATCCAAGATATTTACCACCCGCTTTCCTTCCTGTCAATTTTTAAAAAATCTTTTAAGGCCGGTGAAATACATGTGTTAGAATTTAAAAAAACTGTTTTCCTATTACAGCTATTTATGGACTAGTAGCTTGCCCCTATATGTATCAGTGTTACAGCTAGGGGAACAACAGGAGTAGTAACGGAGGCTCAAAGAAGTTAGAACTCTGCTGAAGTAATATTCAGTAATTTTTCCATTAAAAGATCCTTGTGGTAAAATATTGACAGTAAAAATCCATCAAAGTTAATTTTTATTAAAACCAAAGCACCAATCTGCCCCCAAAAATTAAAAATGAAGACTACTACCTCAGATGTCCCTCTCAATAAGTAAAACCTTCATGGGGAAAAATCTGTGATCTGATTGGCTAGCGTTATTCTCACTCAGAAACATAACACCAGTATGTGAATTACAACAGTAAATTCACATTCAAGATGAATATGCAATAAACATTTATAAAAAGACATCAACTATTAATTTACATAGGGCTATAAAATACTTTTAAAAATATATAAATGGTTATTTAAAAGGAGGAGCTCAATTTCAATAAGAAATCAGATGGTTGAACACGTGGTCACCATAATTTCTTTTTCTTTTCTTTTTGTTTGAGACAGAGTTTCGCTTTTGTTGCCCAGGCTGGAGTGCAATGGTGTGATCTCGGCTTACGGCAACCTCCACCTCCTGGGTTCAAGTGATTCTCCTGCCTCAGCCTCCCAAAGTAGCAGAGATTACAGGCACCCACCACCATGCCCAGCTAATTTTCTTGTATATTCGTTGAGGCGGGGTTTCACCATGTTGGCCAGGCTGGTCTTCAACTCCTGACTTCAGGTGATCCACCAGCCTCGGCCTCCCAAAGTGCTGGGATTACAGGCATGAGCCACCGCGTGGCCTTTCCCCATAATTTTTTTTTGTGACAGTCTTGCTCTGACGCCCATGCTGGAGTTCAATGGTGTGATCTCAGCTCACTGCAACCTCTGCCTCCTGGGTTCAAGCTGATTCTCCTGCCTCAGCCTCCTGAGCAGCTAGGATTACAGGTATGTGCCACCACACCTGGGTGATTTTTGTATTTTTAGTAGAGATGGGGTTTCACCATGTTGGTCAGGCTGGTCTTGAACTCCTGACCTCAGGTGATCTACCCACCTCGGTCTCCCAAACTGCTAGGATTACAGGCATGAGCCATTGCACCTGGCCTGTTTACCGTAATTTTAATGGCCAATCAGATCACTCAATTTCTCTCATTCACAACCAATACATATAAACCTTAAAATGAATATATCTTCAATTTAAACCTAAAACCTTTTATTCATATACAGCAATTTACTTTTGGCATTCACATTAATTTGGACCAGAGCTCAGCAAGAGGAGGAGTTCCTGTTCTCACTCTCTCTCCTTGGAACTCAAATGTAACTAAGTGTCTAAGCACAGTAGCAGCATAGGATATTGAAATGCAGTTTCATAAATGGAAGAATCAGCTGTATACTCACCCTTTTGACTATGGAGGTAACCTTTGGGAAAGCATTCCTAACCAAGTTATACTACATCTATACTACTGTGTGGTAGTAAAATATAGTAGTAGTAAAGCCAGTTCTTTAGCTTAGAAAAGAAACTAAAACTACATTTCCTTTTTAGTACCTTCTACTTTCCTACCCTTACATTCAGAAAAGACAAGCAGGGCATGTTAATTCAAAAGGCAAAATGATTGCAATGCCAGATACTGATCTAAAATGTATTCTGCATTCAATATGGTCTACATCCATCCATTTATACTTTTGCCAAATGGCCATATATGTCACTGGTCGAGTACTTGGGCTTCCTTACGCAGGAAAGTCAGTTGCTTGGCCCCTAGAAAAGCTGTCAGTGAGGTGGAACTGAGTAAATCCTAGCTTCCACGTAGTCTGCTCATCCATAAGCCCTAGCCAAAGGTGTGGTAAACATTCAGCAATGGGGCCCACTGGGCTCCTGATCCCAAATCCAGAGGGAAATCTTCCAGAGTTTATCAAAGATGTACATTGGAGTGTACAAGTTTAGGTCAAGGGTACCTGAATTGCACTGAACTTTTGGGGGAATGCTTGATAAATGAGTGTAGGTTATAGTTAGGCTCATTTTATAATTTATTTCTATTTGAATAGAATTTAAGGATGACTTAACTGAGATCCACTTGGGCACACAGGTACTTATTAATAAAGTCAAAGGATATTAATCTAAAGACCATTACACAAGGGCTATTTACAGAGAGAAACCCGACCTTTACTTTTTGTTTAGGTTGGAGTGCAATGGTGAGATCTTGGCTCACTGCAACTTCTGCCTCCTGGGTTCAAATGATTCTCCTGTCTCAGCCTCCTGAGTAGTTTGGATTACAGGTGCATGCCACCATCCCCGGCTAATTTTTGTATTTTTTGTAGAGCGGGGGTTTCACCATGTTGGCCAGGCTGATCTCAAACTCTTGACTTTGTGATCTGCCCACCTTGGCCTCCCAAAGTGCTGGTGGGATTACAAGCGTGAGCCACTGTGCCCGGCCCCAAGACCTTTACTTTAAATATAATTATATTTTAATATATTATGTATGACGAAAAGATGGTTCTCAACTGCCTTTCATTCAGCCAAAGATGGTTAGGGTGAAACAAATACTGTTTTGAAAGATAAATATGGCACTGAATGTAATAGTGACAGTTGGGGGTTCATTAGTCACATTTAGGAAATTACAGTTTTACTCTGACAAGTTCTAACTCCCTTTTGTAATGATTCTCAAAATAATTTAACTGTGTTGTTAAATAATTTAACTGTTTTAACTCGGGAGACAAGTATGGAAGAATAAACTGTCAGACGAACAGTATTCTAAGATACCAACAATAAAATAATTAGCAAAAGCTCCACAGCTGCTGTGCTAAAAATAAAATGCTGGAGCAAAAAAAGACAAAAGGTGTGTGCACTGTTATCAAAATCTGTTCAAACACTCTTTGGAGAACAAATGTCAAATGCAACTTTAAAACGATAATGACAAACATTACCATGTAACACATATTTGGAAAAGCGATTAGGACTTTTTAACAATACGTAATTGACATATTATGAACAAGACCTATATATAAACAACGGGAAGCTATTGCTAACAAGTTATTTTCTCCCTATATTTTATCTTTAGCAATACCTGAAAACCCAATGAATTAGCCACAGGGTATTTTCCACTTTAAGAAGTAAAGCCATGTAGATAAAACCAAGTCTTCTATGTTAAATTTATGGGAGGTGATATAATGCAAATAATAGCCTTCTTTAAAGTCAGCTCTTTTTATTCTATCATCCTAAGGAGAAAAATTTACTCCAGTTAATGTTTTATAAATTAAGATTAACTTCGGCAAACCATTTAGGTATTGTGTCAAATGCTGGATTAGTGTATGGCACAGCAATTTTCTTCTATCTAGATCAGTTGAACCGGGTAGGTCTGGCACATTGAGAATATGCTTGTCCTCAGAAGATAGGTCTTTTGTATCTCTATCAGGAGAATAAAATCAGAAGTCAGATCAAAGATTAAATTTGATGTTCTGACTCTCGAAAGAAAAACATTAGATGCTTCAGGAAAAAAAAATCACTATTAATTCCCCCCAACTGCCTGCTCCCAAAATCCCACAACACATTTTCATTCCAAATTACAGACAGATGAAAACCACAAAAACGAGTCCCTTTCAGAGGAACTTATATTTAATGCCCAGTAGATGAAGAAACCTCACATCAAATACAGTGCACGCTGCTGTATTTATATTTTGGATAGTTCCACTAACAGCTATACTGCAAACAATGAGGCTTGTTGTAAAAGGATCACCTGTACAGTTAAACCTCACATAGACACACAGCAAAACCAAATGTGTATACTTCCCTCAGTGGAAGAAGTTGAAAATCTAGATCTAGAAATGTATAAAAAGTGGCCTTGAAAACCTATACCAAACACCTCTACAGACAAGATAAAAACAAAAAACAAAAATCAAACAAAATTTGTTTTCCGGATTTTTCTTTAATACAGTTGCCATCTTACATGATGTACTATTAGGTGCCTTCTTAATAGCATCTAACCTACCCTTCTGTTGCACCGTTTGGCCTCCTGGGATGGAACTCTTGTTACCACTCATGTTTGCGGAGTACTGTTCTTTAGTACAGTACACCTAACTCACATTGTCAGGCCATATAATTCATGGGTAGTGGTATTAATTTCTAAAACTGAATTAACGCACACATCCAAACCACGTATACTTTTCAACTGAAGAGTTCATACAAAGTCTATTTCCTTTCTACAGCAGCTATCGCTCCAGATTGTGGTTTAAAAATCCAAGAAGGGGGAAGAATGTCTTTGTTTTCAATGCTTCTTTCTTCCATCCTTTTTTCTTCCATCCTTTTTTCCTTCTCTCCATTTTCTTTCTTCCATTCATCTCCTTCTTTCTTAGTGATAAGAGGTTAACAGAAATGGGCTATTAAGGAAATCAAAGTCTAGTAAACGTCCAAAACAGAGATCAGAGTAGTCACAAACTCTTCTTTGTAGTGATGTTAAATTACTGACAAATGGTTTTTTTGAAAACAAAAAAAAATCTAAAAACCAGCACAAGCTAGTGGTGCTGCATATTATTTAAGCAACTGGCGTTCTTCAATGCTTTTGAGGCGTTTCTTCCGGGGCTGTACAAAGTCATCATCTGAATCATCACTAAATTTATTATCTTCAGATTCATTCCTGAATTCTGGTTTGGGAAACCTTTTTTCTGGATAGAGGTTCTTTAGAAGTTCTTCAAAATAATTTTCAAGTTTTATACCAGCATTGGCTACTTCTGAATCAGGCTGTTGAGTAAAAATAAAAATATGAGTAAAGAAGACATTTTTGACTTGTGAGATTATATATATTAATGTGCTGTTTTGAAAAATGTTCATGCATAGTCATTGAAATAAATAATAGTCTAGGACTAGACAAAGTCTCTGTATAGAAGGCCAGCTAAAATAAAAGATTCATAAGTGTGGAAAAAAGTAAAAGACTGGATTATTCTAAAAGAAGGTGGTAATGGTAGGACTGTATTGCCAAAGATATATCAGTTAGGATTCCATAACCATAGGATCATGAACCAGGTATTTTTAGAACAAATTAAATGTAGTACTCTTACAATGAGTAACAGAGAACAAACCACCTAGCAGCAAAAGGTCCTAAGTCTGACAGATGTTTAGATGAACTGACAGATGAGAAATTTTTAAATTAGAGCTATTTGGCCCACATCCTTAATATTTCAAGATCAACATAAAAATAAGAAATAAAGGTGGGAATCATAAAGAATAATTTTAGGTCAGAGAAAAATATTTTGTCTTTCCGTTATCAGCTGTAATTTACATTTCCATCACCATCTAATAAACCTTTGAATATAAATGTGGATAGTTATCTGAATTCTCTCCTGCATTCCCTGATCTGAAAAGTTGGAAATTTTTTCTAACTCAGACATCTTGGTCTCCTATGTTGACACGGTGTTTAGTATAAAATGATTTTCACACTGCTATTCCTTCCTGCCCCTCCCCTCCCCTAGCCTCACCTCATTGAATTCAGCACAGTTTTGAAAGATCAATCTAAAATCAGCTACAAAATCTTCAGGTTTTGAGTACATGGAATAATCTTCTTGTAGTCTTTTCTTGATGGTTGACAAATCCATTGGATTTTTAATTATTTTGTAATAATCAGGCACCTTTAAAAAAAAATGAGATGTTATAAATAGCTAAATTCTACCTTGTCCTAAATATAGTCTATGAGATGTGCTCTAAAATTCAGAATGTTCTCATTGCTTTTCTCTGTGCTATCTGTCATTAGTAAAGAAACCCATTTAACAGTGTTTACAAGTGCCCACTGCCTTCCACATACATACTGGTAAAGGTTTGTGTTACTTTTTCCAAGAAGTTTAACCAATTATTGTTTTTGAGACAGGGTCTTGCTCTGTCACCCAGGCTGGAGTGCAGTGACACAATCTCGGCTCACTGCACTTTGCCTCCTGGGCTTAAGTGATCCTCTCACCTCAGCTTCTCGTGTAGCTGGGGCTACAGGCATGTGCTAACATAGCTGGCTAATTTTTGTATTTTTTATAGAGATGGGGTTTTGCCATGTTGCCCAGGCTGGTCTCAAACTCCTGGGTTCAAGCAATCTGCCTCCCAAAGTGCTGGGATTACAGGCATGAGCGACTGCACCCAGTCCCAATTATTTTTAATGAAAAAACTTGTCTTCACATATTCTCTCTTAAATCATCTAGATTTTCTTTCATTATTAAACAAAAAGCAATTACTAGAAATAATATCATTTCTAGTAGAATCTGACATGTTTTTGCTGCATGTATTTATATAACATGTGGTAAAGAGGAAGAAGGACTTCGAATCTGGGTTTAATCCCCAGCTCTGCTGCTCAGTATCACAGTCCTGGGTAAGTTACTTAACCTCAGTTTCTTCATATTCCAGATAGGAATAATCCTGCCAAGCTCACAACATTTTATACAGACTAAATGAGATGGTATTTATTAAGAAAAAGGGGGCTACTTTGTCAGTGCTGTTGATATTAATAACATAACTCTAAGCCAGGATAACAGAAAGCACAATTCAATACCCTGCCTCTTTTGGGTACAAACGAGCCTTCTCCCTGGAAGTATTTATTTCCTATATCAGGTTCTCCAAACCTGTTCTTAAGAAAGAAGCTGTTTATCAGCTGAATGTATTTACTAAGCTGATACTCTTCTAACTTTGTACTAATCTGAGATTTATCAAACTGTAGAACAAATTAATTTTTTTTTTTTTTTTTTTGGAGACAGAGGTTTGCTCTTGTTGCCCAGGCTGGAGTGCAATGGCGTGATCTCGGCTCACTGCAACCTCCGCCTCCTGGGTTCAGACATTAGAATACTTTTTTGGGGTACCAGGCCCTTTCCAGCACCCTAAAATTATGCATTAAAGTCACATCAAACTTTCAATATGAACCTCAACTTTTTTGTATTGGTAGAGTCTACTTATTTACTTGAAGTCTGGACCTATAAATAAAAATAAGTATGGAAAATTTAGCAGGGAGAGATGTCTTTATTTCAAACAAAGTTTTTTTCCAACAGCTTTGGAAACATGCCTAAAACTCCTGAGATACAGACAATTAACAGAAATCACCCCAAACACCCCAGTACTAAGTAAAATAGACGAGAAAAGACGAAAGAATACCTGAGAAATGAACACAAGTTTTGGGCCACTTACTAAAAATGTACCTATATAGAATCAAAGCATTCAGTATGTATTATTAAGATTTAAGGTTTAGATTAAAAAATACTAGAAAATGGTATATAAGCTAGATTCTCATAAATAAAAATTCCAGAAAAGCATTCCACTGTGTAAACATGCACAAAATGACATTAATACTTACAGTTAGAGGAACAGGGTCTTGAAAAGCCAGGCTCATTTCGTGGCAGTAAAGAAATAAAAGTAGGCGTTCACACTTCTAAGCAAAAATAAATAAAAACATAAAATATAAAACAATGAATTCACAGCTTATTTTAAATAACAATCTCAGAGGTTCCAAAGTATCAGACTAAAAATTTAAACTCAGATAAATACAAAAAAATTATTGATTCTTGGAGTTTTGTTCTCCTTCCCAATCTAACTGAACTGTACTACTTGACAATTTAGGGTATATATGATATTTGGGAGCAGGCCCTGTAATTGAATGAACTAACAATCACTAGAAACCCATTTGAAGTTTTCTAACAATAAATTTGCACTTATTGCTCCAGTCTGTGTATTATAAATTAATAATACTCCATTAAAGGAAGAACATATGTCTCTCAGGAGAACTGGAGGTGGACCTTCTCAATGTGCATACAGACCTAAGGCACCTCTCTGCATGCAGAAGGTCCAACCATGTGCTCTGCTATTTATACTTCCCTGCTTATGGGTTTATCCCAGTAACCACTGAGTAGTACTGGCAGTGAATGGGCACGTCCCCTCTTGCATGACAACTTTCATATTGATTGTTCTATTTAATAATTTAGCAAAGGCGTTTTTTTGGTAACAAAGTGTTGACTTGGTAGCTGTAAATGTTATTTACAGTTAAATGTATCAGTTGGCTTTGATGCATAAGTCTAGTCCCATTCAGTTAAAAAAAAAGAATTATTTCCAGGAAGAGTAAAGAAAAAACCCAGCTCCTTGGTGGCAATTCTGAGGAAAAAACTTATCTATGGTAGAAATAAAACAAAATAGAAATTTACTTAAGGTAGATTAAATTTAAAAGTCTAGGCTACATACTCCATCTTGTTCAGGTACAATAAGCTTCTATAAAAAACACACAAAATTCTGTGACTTTTTTTTAAATTTAAAGAAAGTTATACCTTTGTAAAAAAAAAAAAAAAAACTCCTAAATAAAAAGGATCAGTATAAAATCTGGATGGATATACACCTCTCTGATGAAAGGCACCACAGTACAATAATGCATCTTACCAAAAAATTGTCTAACATGCTAGGTTGGAAATGCTCAAAGACTTACCCTTTTATCTATAGGTGTTAATTTAACAAGGCCTTCAGTTTTCTTTTTTTCTGAGTTGTGACTGGGAGCATCACAATCATATTCAACTTCTGGTTTAGATAAGTCTCGGCAGAAAGTACAAATCCACTCTCCACTGTAGGGGGACAATGTACTTTTGAATTTCTAATGCATCATTTCCTCTCTTCACTATTTCCCTTTCCCACCTCCTCCATGACATCTATGATACAGAATTGTTTATTTGGCATGAATTTTATCACTCAGCATTTACCACATACCACTAGGTATACTGTACCATGCTGAGAGGAAACAGCAGAAATATAATGCAAGGGTCTAACATCAAAATCTAGTTAAGAAGGTGTGAGATACATATATGAAAAAACAACAACCAAAAAAACCACCTAGACAAATTAACACATTAATCTAGGGCTCACATATCTAGGGCATAATTGAATTTTTTTCCTCCAAAGGATTCAGAAATCAGAAAAGCTCTTTGTACTGTTCTTGTTACTCTAAGTTTATAAAATTAAATTTTCAAAAGTATAGCCTTCCAAGAACTGAGAGATCAACCCAATGGCTCTTAACCATCTTGGTCAGGATGATGATCATCATCCCCATAGGGTTTGAGAATTTACTTGAAATACTTGTAAATGATACAGTTTGATGCCTGGAAAAAAGACATAATAAACTGGTAGCTGTTATGCCTAAGGACATTGTTCCTTATGGTGACACCTTGTGATAATTTAAAGGGCCTGTTATTTATTTTCTTTTTATAATGACTAGGGAGAGGGTCTTGCTCTGTTGCCCAGTCTGGAGTGCAGTGGTGCAATCACAGCTTACTGCAGCCTTGACCTCTCAGGCTCAACCAATCCTCCCACCTTAGCCACCTGAGTGGCTGGGACTATAGGCATGCACTACCACACCTGGCTAATTTTTTAATTTGTAGAGACAGGGTCTCCCTGTGTTGCTCAGGCTGAATGATTAATTTCTTGAAAGAAGCACAAGGAATAAGCGGAAAGGTATGGGAAAACCTAGACTATTCACTGGGATTTTGGAGTATACATTTGTGCCAAGTAGAATTTCATTTAAGTAATCTTCAAAAGTTTAGAGTAAAAGAATGTGGGAAGGGAAGTACTATCTTACCTTGGAAAATTTGTCAATGTAGGCACGTGACAAGAAAGATGGAATACTTTGGGGCACTTTTCACAGCAGAGGAGTTCCCCTCCGTTTTGACAAACTGCACACCAGTCCTCATTGGGGTCATCCTCTTTCCTTGTCTCTCCAACATGAAGGGGTGACTTCTGGGAAGGATCCAGCCACTCAGACTTTCCATTTGAGGAATTCTCCTGGTGAAGTCCAGGTTGATCTCCTGTACTATCAGGGGCATCTGATCTTAGCACAGTCTCCTCAGAAGTAGAGCTCTGACTGCTATTTAAGAGCAGGGAGGTGAGTATGCTTCTTGGATAATTGGCCTGTAGTAGAAAAAATATATATTTAACTGGTGTTTAAAAAATTTTATCACTAATGCAATTCTGAGCTGTAGGACCACTCTCTAGTGAGCACCTGGCTGCTTCAAAGGAATCTTCATGAGAACAGTATATGTTTACTGCTAACTGGTATAGAAGACATGGACCTCTACTGAAAAATATCAAAATAGAGAAAACAAATCTGAGTCTGGGGATGGCTACAGAAATTCGAGAATGGGTTGGGTAGTGTGGAAGTCAGTCACATGACCTATATATACACCTCACTGGAGCTGTTCATTCAAATTATACCTAAGATACACAAATTGTAAGATGAATCTAAACTTTCTGTTGAAGCCCAGGATGGTAAAAATTTCAAATCTATAACAAGAACAGTCTCCTTCAAATGTTTTCAAAAACTTCAAGGTAATAAACGTAGATATAGTTAAAAGCACTCATTCCTTAGAAGTACTATTTTCAAACCTAGCTTTTTCTTCTGCCATCTACCTCCATATTTCTAAATAAAATGACTGTTAAAGATTGCAATACATCTATAATCCTTGCTAGTGAAGATCAGGAGATTAGGTTTTTACATCCTGACTCTCCAACCCTGTCCTTCCATTCAGACACACACAAAACCACCATTCACCTCATCCCTTTAACTTAGTTTTTATTAAGCATTGCTTTTTTTAGTTGGTAGGTACCGGTGTAACTATTTATTGCCAGTATCTATTCCAACTGACTAGTATTTGTCTGTACTGGTTAAGTATTCTGAAAATCACAATTTTTGGTTAAATGCATACATATTTAGGTTATATCCTGATTGCGTCACAGTTTTTCGTTACATTTGTACTCAGGTGTTTCTTTATATCATTATTATGTAAATATTGTTCACTGTAGACCCACAAAATGTACTATGACATTTCTTTTTGTACAACTTTTTGTTTTTACTAAGACTCTGTAATTACCTTATTTTTTCAGGTACCTATTTCTATGTGATTCTCACAATCTCCAGCAGGAGATTCTCAATACTGTTGAAGCATTTTTCTCCCTTTGGAGTCCTATGTCTTCCTGCTAGAGACTACTGCACAAGCTGCTGCTGCTGTACTGTGGGTTGCCTTTTTCTTCTGTGTCAGATTCCATTTTTGGAATCTTGTATCTTCTTCTTTCTTGTTTTACTATATTTTTGATGATACATATTATCAAATATCTTCCTGAGAATAAGTACTTAAGAATTATCTTGAGAACTTGCACAAAAATGTTTAATCTTCATGTCTGATAATTTGCCTGGGTATAAAACTCTGGTTAGAGAATATCTCTTTTTAGCTGCCCAGTCTCCATATTTGAGCCTCTGATTTTTTAAAACTTTCCTGTTTTTCCATCTTTGACTTTTTGTTTAATTTACTGAGAGATTCCCTCAAATTGTCTTTAAATCCCTTTAAATATAACATTAAAGAAAAAACTCCTAAGAGCTATTTAAGAGTTTCTCTCACCCTACCCACCATGCATAGGAATAATATTGCAAGTATTCATAATTACATTTTGAGGCCTAGATTCTTCATCTGACTCTTGCTTCACTATAACAACAGGGAAATCATAATTTTCTGGTGGTCCACTGTTTTCTTGTTTTATTCGAATTGGCTCCAACATGACCACTGGGACTTTGTGTGTAGAGTCAGCTCCTGCTGGTTTGCTGGAAGAGCCGGAGCTGTAAGTATGAGAGAGAAGAAAAAGCAATCTAAGAATGTGAAGCTGAATACCTCATAAAAAGTATAACAACAACTTTCTAAAATAATACTGTATCCTCACAACAGTAAGTATGTTACATCGGCAATTAATGATGCCTAACGAAACTGCTATATGCAAGTTTCATTTATGATAAAAATGTTTTACATATTAACCTATCTAAATAGTTATATATCTGGAAAGATGTTTCAATAAACCTAAACTTTTAAAAACCTGAGGCTTTACAATTAGGCAACCAGATTTAGTATCTTAGAACTGGCATCTGATTTTAGACTTTCTCATTTCCTTCTCCAGTCAGTAGCAAAGTAATACTTTGGTGAAGACAATGAAATAATCATTTATTTAAACAATGCTATTTAAAGAAGGTAGTGGGACAAAAACCTTTTACAGATATTTACTATGTTCTCATAGGATTAAAGGCAAACTTTTCTCCTTCAGACAATTCTTCCATATGATTAAGAAAGTAAGAACTGGGTTCACTAGGAGGAATTTTCAGGCATAATGCAGGGAAGAGGAGGGCAGTTGCTTAAAATAGAATTTCAATAACTGTATATTCATTTATTTTAAAGTAGAATCAATATTTAGTCATTAGAGATCAAATTAGCATAAAATTTTATCTTTTCCTTGTTTGTGTTTCTATATAGTATACTGTGTTATACCTATTCATTTTTATGTTTTCTTTGCTATTATATGAATATCAAACATTTCTTATTTTCAACATATAGACAAATATTCTTCTATCTTCAAAGGTAAATTTGTACTTTTGTTAATCCCTTAACTAATTTATTAAGATTTTAATTAAAGATAAAGGAAATTGTTCAAAATATATTGAGTATCAAAACATGTTGAACACTGGCAAGAGAAATCTAATAAGAGATTTTATGTACTAGAAAATATGGTTTAGTCAGTTTACCTTCCTCGGCTTCCAACGCTGGAGGCACTAGGTGAACGTATTGGGGGGTGTACACTAGTCATAGTAACAGGTCCTGAGGAGGGGGAAATCATACATTCATAAAACGAATGAATAATTATGCATTGAAGTCCTATTGAATGTGTTCACTTAGCACTACATTGAAACTGGGAACCATGATTAAATTATATGAAACAGTAAGTAGCTGCTGAATTTTCAGCAGTCGGTTACAGCCTGTTACACTGGCAGGGTTTTTCAACCTCTGCACTATTGACTTTTGGGCCAGATAATTCTCCTTGTTGTGGAGGAATGTCTCTGCATTTTAGGATGTTTAGCAACATCCCTGGTCTCCACCAATTATTAGATACCAGTGGCATCTCTCTATACTTCCCAGCTTGGGGTGTGACAATCAAAAACGTCTCCAAACATTGCCAAGTCTTTCTGTGTTACAGTAACAGGGGTAAGATCTCAGTGAGACCCTAGTGCCAGCGGAAGCTACAGAAGACAATGAAAGGTGGTATGGGCTGATAGAAAAGGAGTTCAAAAAAGAAAACCAAGTAAACAAAATGAGACCAACTAATGGAAGGCACAAAGTCAGATCAATGGGTTCAGACTTGAGGCAATAAGCAAAAGAGGGATTCTGGACTACTGCCCTAAAAAGATTAAGAAGCTATGCTCTGGTGGTAGTGTAGACAGTAACAAGGAAGATCTAATTAAAAGCAGCCAAGAAAGAAGGAAAACTGCTGTAAATAATTTTGATTTGAACTGATGAAGGCCCAAACTAAACAGTAACAGTAGGAATACAATCCAAGTGGGAAGCAGAAAACAATTTCGAAGTGACAAGTTCTAAAAGGTTTGATGAACAACAGGATATGGCTGATAAAATGGAGAGGAAAAAATCCATTTCATTGGTTTGTAAACTCTGGAGAATTTCATTTAAAAATAAAAGGCCTGGGCAACAAAGACCCATCTCTAACAACAACAAAACAAAACAACAACAACCACAAAATTAGCCAGGCTTGGTGGCACCTACCTGTAGTCCCCACTACTGGGAAGGCTAAAGCAGGAGGATCGCTAGAGCACAAGCATTTGAGGCTGCAGTGAGCCATGATTGCTACACCCTGAGCAACAGAGTAACACCCTGCCTCAAAATCAGTCAAAACAATGACTATTTATAATCTTCTGATAAGAATACATGCTTCATTTTAGAATAGTTGAAAACTATAAAAAGATATAACATTTAAGTAGCCCATAACTTCTCCATCCATATATAAACACTGCTAAGGTTGATATATCTCTTTCCAGTTTTAAACATACTTTTACATCTTTTATATGATTCTGTATACTTGTTTTCACTAAACAGTATTCCATGAGCATGCCATTAAAAACTCTATATGAGCATTGTTTGAATAGCTAAATAATATTCTGTTTACAAGTAAGTACATTCTAATTTATTTTTATTCTCTTATATTTGGGCACTGCTTCAAAATTTTAACTACTGCAAATAATGCTTTAATAAATAGTAATATAAATATTAATAAATATGTTCTGCCTATCCAATTCCTAATTATTTCCTTATAATTGGGGTATTAAAATGGAAATTACTGGGTTCAAGGGTACATACATTTCCCAAGCCCCTTGAAGCAAATATCCTACTAGGTAATACATATAAGGTACTTTGCCCACAGTCTGGCCCACAGTACAGTATTAGATAAATGTAAACTTTAGTAATATTGCTATGATGATTTCCAGGAATGTTTTGCCAACTCATACCCCTTCCACCTATGTATGAGAGTACCTCTCACATTCTCAATGACTATTTTTATTATTTAAATCTTAGCTAATTCAGTAACTTAGAAATTCTATCTTGTTTTGATTTTTCTTATGACCACTAGTAAGAATGACATTTTTGTCTCATCTGCTATATTGGATAAATGTATTTCCTCTTTAGGGAATTATCTGCTTCATCATGTCCTTTGGCAATACTACATATGTTCCTTATTTGTATAAACCTGTCATATGATAAACAGTTTTTCTGCCATATTTTGTCAAAAGTTTGTTTAAAATAGGCATCCCCATTTAAATTGTGTTCATGTGACTGGTGAGTGACTCTTTTCATATTTTGGTTTAAGGTACCTATGTCCTCAGAAGTAATATTAGAGTTTTTCTCTCAGAGGAAATGAGTAGGTATGTTAAGATTCACAAACACAATTAAACACCAAACAAATCACCAAAAGAGTGATATTTCTACTTATTGTCACTAATACATTTTGACCCTAGGCAAATTACATCTTAAAGATCACATCACACGCAACTTATCAATAAGAGAGAAGATAACACCAATTTCCCCCTGGAAGTACTATAATGGTGGGAAGTTCTGTTGAAATTGAAAAGGTAAAGAAGGCCTGGTATGATGGCTCATGCCTGTAATCCCAAAGCTTTGGGAGGCTAAGGCAGAAGGATCACATAAGGCCAGAAGTTCAAGACTGTTTCTACCAAAAAACAAAAAACATTAGCCACGCTTGGTAGAGCAGCACACTTACAGTCCCAACTACTCAGGAGGCTGAAGTGGGAGATCGCTAGAGCTCAGGAGTAAGTCTGCAGTGAACTATGATTGCACCACTGCACTCTAGCCTGGGCAACAGAGTGAGACTGTGACCCGAAAGAAAGGATAAAGAAATTTAATCCTTGTTTTCTTTGAAAGCATACTAATTTTACATAGTGAAAAACTCAGATTAAGCATTCAACAAAAAAGAAAGGGAAGAGGGGTAATTTTTTATTCCAAGTTAAGTGAAAACTAGAAAAACTTTCACAAAAATCAAAAGAAGCCCACTTTACCTGCAAGGCCTGGAGATGGCACTGATGAATTTGGTGACTGGACCGTTCTGTTTGAGGGTGGTCTTGGCTGGCCATGATCTATATTAGTATCTTTCCTCACAATATTGTCCAGCATAATAGTACTCGAACAGTCAATCTTACAAGAAAAGAAATTATTTCAGGGCATTCTGACTTTGCAAGTTAAAAGCTACTTTTAAATTTATAAGAAAGCTTCAATAACTTAATTATTATCAAATAACAAAACATAGATACCACATTTGAGAAGTTCTAACAGATATTTTCCCCATAAACAACCTTGAATAAAGATTTTCACTATCTTAGTGTTTCACTTTAGTAAAATATTAAGGACAGTATTTCAGAAACAAGAGTCAAAAGGAGTATCATGTCATTCACACTCTTAAAAATTGAAAAAAAAATTCTTAATTTATAAAGAAACGACAAAAGGTTGCCATATGAAAAACATAAACTTGGTGAGAAGACTATCACAATTTTACATTTCTTGCAAATCTCTTTAATGTCTCCCTAAACAGCATTCAATCT
The DNA here is from genome assembly GCF_043159975.1 of Macaca nemestrina. NCBI lineage: Eukaryota > Metazoa > Chordata > Mammalia > Primates > Cercopithecidae > Macaca > Macaca nemestrina. The sequence continues at coordinate 20,438,816 of NC_092128.1, forward strand.
ATTGTGGTGTATAGTTTTGCTTGAAAAATATGAAGAAAATCTAGCCTCACATAGATAGGACCTAGTGGACCCTCTGAAAGGGATACTTTAGCAACTGATACTCTGGGTATGTGCTAGATAGATGAAGTCCATATATCTATAGCACTGACCTCACTGAATACATTACTCTTGTTTTGTAGGAGAAAAGATGAACCCTAAAGATTCTTGCTTTAATATAACAGGAATACAAATAACACTGTTTTCCTTATCCACTGCCAGGCAAAAATACTTATAAATCCCTAATGAGTAAGAGTTTACTGCTTTAGGCACAAAAATTCCTTCATGCCTACATATACCAAATTTCCCACCAATGTCTTTGGGCTTAAAATCCAGTTCAATTCTTTAACATAGTTCTACTCTTGTTCATCCAGGATTCTATAAGATAATTAAGTCCTACAGCCATAGGGCACAGTTTGTATATAATTAATCAATTTCTTGCTTATGCACCTAGAATGGTACTAGTTATGAAGCACGTTTGGGAGAAATGAGAAAACAGTCACTCATTTTAGTTTATTCTGTAATTCATAAGAGGAATTTCAGGTAAGAAAGGCTGGTGGAAAAAGGTTCACCTGTATGAGATCTGCAGAGGAAAAAGCAGAAAGAATTTTACTTCCTGTGGGTTCGGGGGCGGGGGAAATCGGGCTGGGTGGTTAATACACAGGGTCATTTTTGTTTTAATATTCTTTTGGCAATACTTGGCCAATATTTTTCAGAGAGTACAAAAAGTACTAGAATTACTAAATTCGTGAGAACTTAATACAAGGAAAGTTGTTTATGTTGTGGGATAATCCTAAAAACCAAATAAAACTATGGGGATTAGATATAAGGTTTCCTATGAACCATCCATACATGAAAAAATATATGTATCCTACTCATTTAAAGTATACAAAACTATTTTAAAAATGGAATGACTCTGGTAAGATTAACAATGCAACTATTAGGAAATATTAATTGATCTCAACTTGAAAAACAAATTAAATAATGAAAATAAAAAAGTTCTTTTCACAATCTTATAGGTAATTCAATCCAAGTACAGAGTACACGACATTTCCTAAAAGCTTCTTAACATTAGGTTGCATATGTGTATGTGCACGACGGTGGGTTATCTAACCTTAGATTAAAAAAAGGATCAAACACAGAATCAACTTATATATAAAGATATGTCTACAGAATGTAGAATTTCTCCCTTTGGAATAGTCAAACTGACTGGGTGTGGTGGCTCATGCCTGTAATCCCAGCACTTTAGGAGGCCCAGGCGGGAGGATCCCTTCAGCCCAGGAGTTCAAGACCAGCCTGGGTAACATAGGGAGTCTCCCCCATCTCTATTAAAAATAAAAATCATTAAAAAATATAATAAATAACAAAAAGTCATACCGACAAAGAGTTTGGAGAGTGAGTTAATTCACATGTAATATAAACCAGAGGTAATTTTGCACTTGTCAGTATGATCTAACAGGATTTCTCTTATTAAACTTGTCTTCATCTCTTCTGATGTCCAGCCATTCAACTTCCCAGCATATCTTTCCATGTCCTTACTTTTCTCCTTTCCCAGCTTAGATTCCATGATCCCTCACCATAATCACTCATTTACAAACACCTTTAACTCTGGTGGCTTGAAAGTCATTAGGTTATGTGTCCAATGTTCATAATCTTTTTACTTTTACGACCGTTGTAATATTCTAAAGGATTAAAATTAACTTGTAAAAACAAACAACCTATAATCCAACAAATTCATGCCTTCTACCAGATCCAAATTCACTGACAATTTTCTTTCATTCTTGAGACAGGGTCTCGCTCTGTTAGGCTGGAGTGCAGTGGCATGATCTCGGCTCACCACAGCCTCCGCCTCACAAGTAGCTGGGATTACAGGCGTGTGCTACCATGCCTGGTTAATTTCTGTATTTTTTGGTAGAAACAGGATTTCACCATGTTGGCCAGGCTGGTCTCAAACTCCTGACGTCAAGTGATCCATCTGCCTCAGCCTCCCAAAGTGCTGGGATTACAGGAGTGAGCCACTGTACCCGGTGGACAATTTTCAACAGATGCTAGTATAAATTTTGTGTCTACTTACATCTGGAAGAGAGGGAAGATTATAAGACCCTCCCACTGGTGAGCTCAAATCGATCATAGGTGAACCAAAAGCCTTTCCATCGTATCCTGCTGCACTAGTAATCGTGGGACTGGAAGGAGTAGAGGATGTGCTGTTGGTAGTTGATGGGGTTCCCTGTCCACTGCTGATCTGCCACTACAGTAACAAGAAGGGAAGAACAAAGGCTATCAACAAGCTTATAAAATACAAAGTCTATCTAATCACTCACACAAAATGAAGTAGAAGAGTTCAACTGTAATTTACATGGAAGGAGAATGGGACAGGGAAAGACTGTACAAGTATATATAATTTTCATTAATCTTGTCAAAAAAAAAACAAAAAAAACACACAGTAAAAAGCACTGATTTTTACTGGAAGACAACAGTTAGTATATACCAGAAAATCACAGTACCCAATCTTGGCAGGTTTATACGTACTGGAAAAAAAAAAAAAAGTAAATATATACATAGCAACTTCAAGTTAAAGATGGAGGGCTGAAAACATACATTTCTTCTATCCCTATCTGAAACACCTGAAAACAATAAGCTACAGACTGGTGCTTTCGGGATTTTATATTGCTCTTTCTCTATATAAAGAGATTAATTAGGGCTCGATAAATATCCGAGGAAAGTACTATCATTCCTGCTGAGATAAACACATTAAGATGATGACAGGCTTGCTGAAGTATATAGAAGTGAAGCATGCTGCTGTCTGCAATTTACTCAAAACCTATTGAAAAATATGATAGGCTGGGCATGGCGGCTCATGCCTGTAATCCCAGCACTTTGGGAGCCCGAGATGGGTGGATCACTTAAGGTCAGGAGTTCAACACCAGCCTGGCCAACATGGTGAAACTCCATCTCTACTAAAAACACAAAAATTAACTGGGCGTGGTGGTGGGCACCTGTAATCCCAGCTACTTGGGAGGCTGTGGCAGGAGAATCACTGGAACCCAGGAGGCAGAGGGTGCAGTAAGCCAAGACCCCACACCAGTGCACTCCAGCCTGGGCTACAGAGAGCGAGATTCCGCCTCAAAAAAAAAAAAAAAAAAAAAAAGGATGACTTGATGAATGGACAAAGGAATAAATACGTAATAAGGCAAGCAGAACAAAATGTTCCCTATATAATTCTTTCAATTTGTATTGTGTTTGAAAATTTTCATGCTGGGAGAAGAAAAATAAGAATATTGCAAGATGCTGCATTTTCCAAACATGGTCATTCATAAATGAACAACACTATATAGAGAGACAGTGTCTGAAACATTTTAATTGTGAAAAACCTAATTTATATATTCCACTGTAAAAACTACATATAGAAACATAGCTGGACATGAATGTCCTCTTTACCACCTACTCCTCCCTCATATTCCCTACCCCTATGCCCCCTTTCCTCCTCCTCTACCAAGAACAATCAGTTAGTTGGTGGATCGTTTCAGGTTTTTTTCTATGTACATGATGAGGCTGGAGGAAAACACACACACAAATGAGGTAACACCTCACAAAAATTCTATAACATGCTTTTCCTCACATACTCAGAAAATCATATCTAGATTACTGCATTTTCTTAATATCTGAAAAGTATTCCACTGTATGAGTACATGTTAATTTCTTAAACTCATCTACTACTTAAAATCAATTTCCCACGAGATTTTTTCCTGGCTTGTTCACTTATTCATTCATGTTTACAATTTTGGTCAACAACCATTTTTAAAAAACATATTTAGAGTGCCTACTCATTAAAATATAATAAATAGGGAAGAGGTAAACATGTGAGTACTGAGCATGTGCTAGATGCTTGTGTATACTTTAGAATAAACTCTCAACATTAACTCTGCAAGATACTCATTTTATAGCTGAGGCAAGTGAGATGTGAAAAGACTAATGCCACAAAATTATTAGGTAAATAAGCAGAATTTAAGGCCAAACTGAAGCTTTTTACTTTCCTTCAAATGATGAAATAATTGGTATGAATTTTATTTTAAATAATTAAAATATTGTTTAAGAGAATTTGGTGATGATATAGCAAAGCCAAATTGATTATACAAACATATGTATAGACACAGAATGTGAATACTTTTAGAATATTAAAATGATTTTATTAAAATGAATGTTACAGAATTATGAAAATTGCATCATCTTTTATTTTGGTCTTGGAGAAAAAAATTAAACCAAAATCAGTCTACAATCAGCTAGACAGGCTGTTGTCACAGGAGCTTTGAGAAGAAACACTGTGATAACTTTCACTTCAGGATAATGTAAAACACAGAAAATATTTTTACCTGAAGACATTAAGAATATAAATAATACAGCCAGGTATTACAGGTGGGATTACAGGCCCACACCTGTAATCCCAGCACTTTGGGAGGCTGAGGTGGGCATATCACCTGAGGCCAGGAGTTCGAGATCAGCCTGGCCAACATGGTGAAACCCTGTCTCTACTAAAAATACAAAAATTAGCCAAGCATGGTAGTGGGCACTTGTAATCCCAGCTACTCTGGAGGCTGAGGCAAGAAAATCGCTTGAACCCGGGAGGCAGAGGTTGCAGTGAGCTGAGATCATGCCCCTGTACTCTAGCCTGAGTAACAGAGCAAGACTCCGTTTAAAAAAAAAAAAAGAGGCCAGGCATGGTGGCTCACGAGTTTAGGAGATTGAGACCATCCTGGCTAACACGGTGAAACCCTGTCTCTACTAAAAATACAAAAAAAGTTAGCCGGGCATGGTGGCGAGTACCTGTAGTCTCAGCTACTGGGGAGGCTGAGGCAGGAGAATGGCGTGAACCCAGGAGGCGGAGCTTGCAGTGAGCCAAGACTGTGCCACTGCACTCCAGCCTGGGCAACAGAGAGAGACTCTGTCTCAAAAAAAATAAAAAATGAAAATAAATAAATAAGCTGTATCATATTAAATATGCATTAAATAATAAACTTCATCAGATATATATGTATTCCTTCTTGAAACTGTGCCATAATTTTGTTTCCAAGAAATCTTCTTGGGACACTTTGAATATTGATTTATTGTTCTATTTTGTGGAATGTAACTTGTATTTGTTAGAATACTTTTATCTTAGGAAATTTAATATACTCACCTAAAAGTTATCCATACCATATTATAAAAATTAATACCTATGGTCATTGATTATATTGGGCCTTCACTTCTACATAAGTGGTTTAATTTCTCTTATTGATAAAAAGCATCAAACGTTGCAATTCACATTATTTAAAAAATGAAAAAGAAAGCTTGCTCTTGGCTATTTGCTGTTGCTTAATCTATAAATTCATTGTGATCTGAAAGTAGAAAGCAGCAGAATAAGCAAGTGAGAAAGGAAGGTAGATCTATACCTGTTTTATGGCTTGTTGAGCCAAGAAAGCCATCTGTAGGGGATTGGGCTTTATTGCTTGTCGTGGTATATTCTGGTTTGGTGGATACCTCAGTTGTTGAGGATGAGGAGGAAGAACTGGTCCATTGGGTTTGGGGCTGTGATTCTGAAAGTTTATCAAACGTGGAGGGGGTTGCTAGAAAAAAGAAATTAAACCAATTTAGTAACAATCTTCTTCTGAAAAACAAATTATAAATCTCTATCTTATAAAACTTTTACAGAAAAACAGAACTCTGCCACAGATCAATCAATCAAGATTTACATAAGGGAATGAGGGGTGGGGGGTGGGCAGACTTTCAGAATTTGTGTAAACAACTTTTTTAAAAGAACCTTATTAGGAAAGAACCTTGGGAGAGGGATTGCCACCTAGATTTTGTAAGTAGATTGTACCAGTATTGGACCTAGGCCATGTTGGGAAGTAGGTAAAATGTGTCTTTGGTATCCTTCTAAGTCCTTCACAATTATCTTTCACAGAGAACTACCCTTTTGAGACCTCCTAAAAATAAAGTGATGGTAGAATAATAATTGCTAACACTTATTGAGCAGTTATTAAATGCCAGATACTGCTTTAAGTGCTTCACATGTATTCACTAATTTATTCTTAACAATATAATAAAGCACAGATTATTTGTATTTTATAGATAAGAAAACTAAAATAAAGCACAGAAAATTTAGTAACTTGCGATTAAGAAAGACAGTAAGGCATGGAGCTGGGATTTGAACAAGTAGTCTGGCTCAGTGGGTGTACTCAAAATAAATTGTTAATAATGAAAATAGTTGATATTAATAACACTTAATAAGTTTTAGATCTTAATGAGCCCTGCCAGGCATTTTACATATTATTATGTCATTGAGCCTTATGCAGTAGGTATTACCTTTGTTTTGTAAATTAGGAAACTAAAAGTTTGAAAACATAGATAATTTGAAAAAAGTCACACAGCTAATACCAAGCAGCACACCAAGACTTTAATCCAAATCTAGTCTGCCATATCATTGCCAAAACATGTTCCGGTGCTTAGCTGGCTGTTAAGATACTGACTAATTACAACTTAGAGGATAAGTCTCCATAGAAGAAAACATATTTTGTTTTTTTGTTTTGAGATGGAGTCTTGTTCTGATCTCAGCTCACTGCAACCTCTGCCTCCTGGGTTCAAATGATTCTCCTGCCTCAGCCTCCCAAGTAGCTGGAATTGCAGGAATGCCCCACCATACCTGGCTAATTTTTGTATTTTTAGTAGAGATGGGGTTTTGCCCTGTTGGTCAGGCTGGTTTTGAACTCCTGACCTCAAGTGATCAGCCCACCTCAGCCTCCCAAAGTCCTGGGATTAAAGGCTTGACCCACTGTGCCTGGCCAGAAAACATATCATCAAAGCCAAGTCTCCAAGAACAACCCTGGTTGATTATAGGAACGCTGGGTGAAGGAATCACAAACGAGGCTGAAGCAGAAATTAAAAAGAGAAAAACAAGTTTTCCTGTACTTAGCTGATTCACTCCAAGGCCGGCAATAGGCAGGGCCCTGGCAAAGCCTTGATAAAACTATCTGGAAAGCCAGAGCCCAAAGGAAGGAGCTCCAGAGACTCTCCCAACACCCCCTCAGAGCAAGGTTAAGAAAATCAAATTCCTTTACTATCTCCTCATCCCCCTTACCATTACTCAATTTCCAAGTTTTGTAAGTTCCTGTTTTTCCTTCAAAGCAGCTGCAAGGTCACAAGCTATGCTAAGGATTACAAAACCTGTCACTGTTTGATTAACTGCCTTTGTTCTGCTTCTGTAAGCCTGCTTGCCTGCACTAATGGAGTTTCACGCCATTAGATTCCCGCTGTGCCATTTAAACTAGCCAACCCCCTTTCAGAAGTGTGTATAAAAGTTAAGCCCTGTCTTTGTTCGGGGCCTACCCTTTGGATGTGAATCCGTTGGGCCAGTGGCCACTTAAATAAAATCCTTCTGTTCCACCTATTGGTCTCTCCAGTCCTCTGATTCCCAAAACATTTTCTGGGGGCTCACCCAGGATTGGAGATGACAGGTTTACTGTCTCTTTGCCTGTGGGACTGGAGTCCCAGGCTGGGGGAGACCCATGCCCCCAGGCACCACTGGGAGAACTTCAATCTGGAGGGGTGATCGGCTCTCCCACGACCCTAACTGACAGCACAATGGAACCTAAGGGGGTACAGGACGATTCCAGGAACAGTGCATTACAGGATCGCAGTAAGGTTTGGGCCCAAGGCAGGACCTGTCCCATAAGAATGGAAGGGGAGCTTGATCACCTCCTGGGGAGTAACTAGTAGTCCGACACAGGACGTGAGAGTGGCTTGCAAAGTCAGGGAAACTCACACCCCAACCAACCCAGGGCACGAAAGCGGCTCGCAGAGTCGGTTGAGAAAGGGGAACTGGGAGCAGGGAAGTGTGTGAGTGTGTGTGAAAGAGGCAGTTCCAGGAGGAACCAACATGGGGAGTGACATGTGGGGGCTGCAGGTCTCTTCGCACAGACCGCACACTCTGAGCAAACTGTGGGACCGACCAGGACTAGAGGTGATCGCATATGGCTTAGGGAGGTGCCCCACAATTTAGTATTTGTGGGGGTCAAAATGGAGCCTCCAGTGCTAAGTGGCGTCTGAAATACTCCTGCGAGGGGGACAGTCTAATCGGTCTGAAGCAAAAGAGTGTGTTGTGCTGTAACTGGTAGGAAATAGGAGGGAAGTTGTCAAAACCCACCCCATTACACTGTATGTTAAAAAGTTTTAAGAAAGGTTATGCAGGGGATTATGGGATGAAGTTGACCCCTCGGAGGTTGAGAACTCTCTGTGAAATAGAATGGCCTTCTTTCAGTGTCAGATGGCCAGTGGAAGGAACTATAGATAGGGAAACAATTGGCCATGTATTTAAGGTGGTGACTGGGGTCGAATGACAGCCAGGGCACCCAGACCAATTCCCTTATATTGACTCATGGCTAAATATAGTTCAAACTCGACCTGCATGGTTGCAGCCCTGCCTGGCAGCTTACTGCAAAATGCTTGTGGCTCAGACCGAGCCTAAAGTGAAAGTAAAATCTCAGCTTTGCTGGCAAATATGGAGACAAAGGAAAAGTCATGGGAAGGGCAAGAGAAACCAGTTTTGCAGGAACTGCCAGAGGAGATAGAAATTCCTCTTCCAGGCCGGGCGCGGTGGCTCAAGCCTGTAATCCCAGCACTTTGGGAGGCTGAGGTGGGTGGATCACGAGGTCAGGAGATCGAGACTATCCTGGCTAACATGGTGAAACCCCGTCTCTACTAAAAAAATACAAAAAACTAGCCGGGCGTGGTGGCGGGCGCCTGTAGTCTCAGCTACTTGGGAGGCTGAGGCGGGAGAATGGCGTGAACCCGGGAGGCGGAGCTTGCAGTGAGCCGAGATCACGCCACTGCACTCCAGCCTGGGAGACACAGCGAGACTCCGTCTCATAAAAAAAAAAAAAAAAAAAAAAGAAAGAAATTCCTCTTCCATATATTCCACTCTACCCCCATTTACCGAGGCCAACGGCCCCCAAGGAGTCAGATTCAGATGGTAACATGCTCCGAGACTCACCCCAGAAGGAAAGATCGGAGCCCCAGAAGGTCAGGGAAGAAAGACAAGATGATCAAGCAGGCTGCCTCCGATCTGGTCACGCTTGGGCTATGCAAATGCCTCTCAGGGAGACATGGGGACCCATCTATTATGATGAACCAGGTCAAGTCCAAGGGGGGCAATGGACCTTCATCTACCAGCCTTTTACAACCACTGATCTCCTAAACTGGAAACACCATAAGCCCTCCTACATGGAGAACACTCAGGCCCTCATAGATCTAATGCAGTCCATCTTCCAGACACACAATCCAACTTGGCCAGACTGTAGGCAGCTCCTCTTGATGCTGTTTAACACTGAGGAGCGCTGGAGGGTAACCCAGGCAGCTCTCTGCTGGCTGGAAGCAAATGCACCTGAAGGCACACTTAATGTTCAGGCATGCACTCAGGACCAGTTCCCAGAAGCAGACCCCCACTGGGATTCAAATGATGCAGGCCAATTACAGTACCTACAGAAGTACTGAGAAGCACTCTTGCAGAGGCTAAAGGAAGGCAGGAAAAAGGCAATCAATATAGGAAATATCTCAGAAGTACTTCAAGGAGCTGATGAGAGCCCTAGCCAGTTTTATGAGAGACTCGGTGAGGCATTCCAGCTTTACACTCCGTTTGACCCTGAGGCCACTGAAAATCAGTGCATGGTGAACATGGTATTTGTAGGACAAGCCCAGGGTGACATCAAGTGCAAGATGCAAAAGGTAGAGAGTTTTGCAGGCATGAATGCCACCCAACTTATAGGAGTGGCCACCAAGGTGTACGTTAACCATGACCAAGAGGCAAAAAAGGAAGCAGAGCAGACGCTTAGGAAAAAGGCTGATACGTTAGCAGTGGTCCTCACGGAAACTAGCATTGCGAGGGGGCACAGACATGGACACGGGCGCAGATGCAAATGGAGCCAAACTGGACAGAGGCTCGAAACCTCGCTGAGCTAGATAAGGACCAATGTGCATGATGCAAAAGGGGACACTGGAAAAATCAGTATCCAGACGGCAGTGAAGAAAATGGCCGAGGCTGCGAAACAAAAAATCCACTTGTCAAAGGCTGCTGCACCCTGAAGGAACCAGATGCTGACCTGATTGGGCTGGCAGGGACTGAAGAATACAAGGACAAGGACAGACTGGGTTCCTTCTCCTTAGGCCCCCAGGAGCCCATGGTCACATTAGAAGTGGGGGGCAGCTAATGGACTTTATGGTGGACACTGGGGCTGAACACTTGGTAGTAACCCTACCCATAGGACCACTATCCAAACACTATACAACTATTTTTGGGGCCACCAGGGTCTCAGAAAAGAGGCCATTTTGTCAGCCAAGGAGGTTTGTTATAGGAGGACCAGAGGTCCAACATGAATTCCTATACCTCCCAAATTGCCCAGTCCCCCTCCTGGGGAGAGACCTACTCCGAAGACTGCAAGCACAGATTGCTTTTGGGCCGCAAGGGGATATAACTCTAAACCTGACTCACCCAAAGGCCATGGTGTTAACCCTTACTGTCCAGCAAACTGAGGAATGGAGGCTATACACAAAAAAGGCACCAAAACTGTCTCACGAACCAGGAATACTTGAATTACAGAGGCTACTTAATAAAATTCCTGGAGTATGGGCTGAAGATAACCCACCTGGGCTGGCTAAAGATTAGGTGCCACTGGTAGTAAAGCTAAAACCAGGGGCAACCACAGTTCGGTTTGCCGGTACCTGCTTTTCCCAGAAGCCTTATGAGGCGTTCACAAACAGAGTGAGCCACTCTACAAACATGGACTCATGTTTGTAGTCAAATGCCAGTCACCCTGGAACACTCCACTCCTGCCATTACGGAAGCCGTCTGGAGAATAAAGGCTGGTGCAGGACTTGTATGCTGTGAACCAGGCTACAGTAAACATCCACCCAGTGGTACCAAACCCATATACTTTGATGGGACTTATTTCAGCAAGTGCTGCCTGGTTTATTTGCCTAGACCTGAAAGATGCATTCTTCTGTCTTCACCTGGCACCAATTAGCCCATTTTGCATTTTAATGGGGTGAGTCGCAGTTCACCTGGATGAGACTCCCACAAGGATTCAAAAACTCTCCCACGATCTTTGAACCCCAAGGCCTACACACTGCCAAATGAGAACTGCACCTTGCTGCAACATACAGATGACCTTCTTTTGGCAGCCCCAACCCAAGAAGACTGCCTCCAAGGAACCCAAGACCTCCTCCATCTCCTGTGGAAAGCTGGATATAAGGTGTCCAGGAAGAAGGCACAAATCTGCTCCAGGAGAGTCCAATATTTAGGCTTCAAAGTGAGTCAAGGGGAACAATAGCTCAGCAGTGAGCAAAAGCAGGCTGTTTGTGCGCTCCCCACTCCAACCACCCAGCAACAAATAAGAGAATTTCTAGGGGCAGCAGGGTTTTGCCATATCTGGATCCCAAATTTCTCACTTATGGCCAAGCCATTATATGAAGCCACAAAATGGGGGAGAAAAGGAGCCCCTCCTCTGGGAGGCTGACCAGGAGAAGACATAAGCAGATCAAAGAAGCCTTAACTCAGGCCCCAGCCTTAGGATCGCCAGATCTAACTAAGCCTTTTTTTCTACATGTCCATGAGTGAAAAGGAATGGCTATAGGGGTTCTAACTCAGGTCATAGGATCATAGCATGGCCCAGTAGCATAATTATCCAAGCAATTTGATTCTGTGGCACTAGGACGGCCTCTGTGCCTCAAAGCACTAGCTGTCACGGCTCTATTGGCATAGGAAGCTGACCAACTGACTCTAGGGCAGCAACTGACCATCCAGGTACTGTATTCGGTTATAACTTTAATGGATGAGAGAGGGCATCATTGGTTATCAAACCCAAGAATGACTCGATACCAAGGGCCCCTGTGCAAAAATCCTCACATAACTTTAGAGACAGTAAATACCCTAAACTTGGCTACCTTGCTCCCAATTGGTGTGGAACCAGAAGGCCCCCTTCAATGCTGTGTAGATGTAGTAGGCAAGGTATTCTCAAGCTGGAAAGATCTTACAGACCAACCCCTCAAGGACCCAGATGTTGAATACTTTACAGATGGAAGCAATTTTGTACTGGAATGGGTTCGGCAGGCTGGGTATGCAGTAGTAACATTGGACTCAGTGGAGGCTCAGTTTCTGCCCACCAGAACATCAGCCTAAAAAGCAGAGCTAATAGCCCTGACAAGAGCCCTTTCGCTAGCAAAAGACAAAAAACTCAATGTTTATACTGACTCCAAATATGCCTTCGCTACATTGCATGTTCATGGAGCTATATATAAGGAAAGAGGACTCTTAGCTGCTGGGGGCAAAGAAATAAAGTACAAGGAAGAACTCCTACAGTTCTTAGATGCTGTATAGGCCCCAAAGAAAGTGGCTGTTATGCACTGCAACGGCATCAAAAGGCAGGAACACTAGAGGCCAAAGGAAACAGAAAAGCAGACAGGGAGGCAAAACAGACAGGAATGACTACCTCGCACTGTAAAAAGGAAGCCCTAGCTTTGCCTCTCCTTCCAGAGCCTCCTCTTCCAGGGGTCCCAAATTACTCTCCAAATGAAAGGGCCTAGTTGGACCAAGAGACTGGAAATTACATTGAAGAAGGATGGGGGAAATTCTCCGATGGGAGGCTAGCCATCCCTGAAATAGTGGCCCCCAAATTTGTAAGACAATCCCATCAAGGAACTCATATAAGGAAAATGGCACTAGAAACACTACTTGGACGCCATTTCTATGTGCCACAGCTCACTGCCATCACCCGAGCCATTTGCAAACAATGTCTAATTTGTGCCCAGAACAACCCACGGCAAGGGCCCACTTGGCCCACAGGAATACAGGAAATAGAAGCCACACCCTGTGAAAACCTACTAATGGACTTCACTGAGCCGCCCAGAGTCAGGGGCTATCTGTACATGTTAGTGCTTGTCTGCACCTTTCAGGATAGGTCAAGACTTTCCCCACCAGAACAGAGAAAGCATGAGAAGTGACTAAAGCATTATTAAGAGACATTATCACCAGATTTGGACTGCCCCTGACTCCAGGGTCAGACAATGGTCCGGCATTTGTAGCCAAAATAGTTCAAGATCTAGCAAGGCTGTTAAAAATAAAATGGAAGTTACACAGAGCCTACCGGCCACAGAGCTCAGGAAAAGTAGAACACATGAATTGGACACTTAAACAGCTGGTGAAGAAATATTGCCAAGAAACTCATCTGAGATGGGATCAAGTCCTGTCCATGGTCCTCCTCCAAGTCAGGTGCACCCCCACCAAACAAACTGGCTATTTGCCCTATGAGATCTTGTTTGATTGGCCATCCCCAATCATAGGTCAAATTAAAGGTGACCTCCGTGAACTAGGGGAATTAACCTTAAGAAGGCAAATGCAGTCTTTAGGGATAGTCATGCAAAGAATCCATGGCTGGGTACAGGAAAGAATGGCCATAAGCCTAACAGACCCATCACACCCTTTTAGACCTGGGGACTCTGTTTAGTTAAGAAATGGAACCCAACCACTTTAGGACCCATATAGGATGGGCCCCATAGTGTAATCTTGTCCACTCCCACTGCTGTTAAAGTTGCAGGAACTGTGCCTTGGATCCACCAGTCAGCTGAAACGGGCAGCCCAAGACAAGTGGACCAGCCAATAGGACCCAGACCATCTGACCCGGCTGATCCTACAGCAGGACCAGGTTGCCAGTGAAGTCAACAACAGCCCTGCTCTAGTCACCCTGGAAGTTGACCAGTCTACACACGGCTGAAGCTTGAGGAGACAACAGCCCTACTCTAGCCACCCTGGAAGCTGACTACGCACGGCCGAAGCATGAGCATCATCAGGGAAGTAAACGTGGTTAGAAATCTTAGGTCCAATAGCTTTCCTTATAATACTAATTGTTTTACTATTATCCTGTAGCTTTGCCCAACCTCCTCCCTGGGGCAAAGACCTCTTTTGTCCCTGCTGGGTATAAACATGTTATTCTTTACTTTGTTCCTACTCATCCCCATCATGACACTCCCCATACCGGTGTCAGAAAATGGACTCATACAAGGTTGCCCCCACTGCACACATACTACGTGGTCGGGGAGCACTGTAACTAGGACTCTGCTGTACCATACTTATTAGGAGTGCGCAGGGACCCACCTAGGAACTTGTCCTCACAACCAGGTAACCTACTCAATCTGTGACCCAGGAAATAGCCAGCCCTACATATGTTATGACCGTAAGTCCCCACCTATTAAGACTTGGTTTGAAGTTCATACTCAGGAACGGGATCTTCTAAACCAAACCAAACCCTCTTCCCCTTATGGGGGGGTTGTATCCTTATACTTCAATGTTTGCCAGGAGGCAGCAATACTGTGGTGGTCCATAATCATTGGCCCCACAAGGTACTATGGTACTTGTTCTAAGCAAAAATGTGTGTCCCGTTTGTTCCCCCGGGTCCCCGTTAATAGCCTGCTGGGGCTGCATGACTTGGTCCACTGATCGACAACCACCGAGGCAAGTCATACATATGAAACTACTGGAAAAACCAACTTATAAACCTAGCATTTGCTATCCTGCACATCTCACCACCTTAGAGCCAGGTCTGCCCATATGGACTACAGGCTATCCCATGACATTGGGGTTCAAAGTCAAAGGTCAAAAAGTAAACTCAAAAGTCAGTCTGTATATTATAAAGAAAACCTGGACCTGTTCAACCCAACAGTTCCAAGTTTTTGAGTCATTCTGTGAGCACATCCTCCAGGAATTGCCTGAACTCTCTCCCTCAGTCAGTAATCTGTTTGTCCAACTGGCTGAAAACACAGTCGGTAGCCTACATGTCTCCTCATGCTACGTATGTGGAGGAACCATCATAGGGGATCAATGATGGTAGGAAGCAAAGGAGCTAATGCCCCAAGATAACTTTATTCTGACTGTCCCCTCCCCTGAACCAATGCTCACAAGCTTGAGCATCTGGCTCTTAAAAATCTCTATTATCAGGATATTCTGCATTGCTCGCTGGGGAAAGGCCTTTACCAACTAGGTAGGAGAAATAATTCCAAATCACCCCACCCTAGTCCATTCTCCTGTTTTGCCTCTTTAAACCACTCTTGGTACCAGCTTGAAACTCCAAATGCCTGGCCGGCACCCTCTGGCCTCTACTGGATCTGTGGGTCATGGGCATATGGGCAGCTGCCAGCTAAATGGTCAGAAGCCTGTGTACTAGGGACAATCAGACCATCCTTCTTCCTAATCCCTCTAAGGCAAGGAGAAGCCTTAGGATACCCTGTTTATGATGAAACAAAAAGTAGAAATAAAAGGGGTATAACCACAGGGAATTAGAAAGATGATGAATGGCCCCCTGAGAGAATAATCCAATATTCTGGGCCAGCCACCTGGGTGCAAGATGGAATGTATGGATACTGTACCCCTATTTACATGCTCAACCGCACGATAAAGTTATAGGTGGTACTCGAAATCATGACTAATGACGCTGCAAGGGCCTTAAATCTACTGGCCCAACAAGCCACAAAAATGAGAATTGCTATTTATCAAAATACACTGGCCTTAGACTACCTCCTAGCCCAGGAAGGTGGGGTATGCGGAAAGTTCAATCTAACTAATTGCTGCCTAGAAACTGATGACAATGGAAATGTCATCGAAGATACAACTGCAAAAATCCAAAAATTAGCCCATGTTCCAGCCAGACTTAGAAAGGATGGTCTCCAGATTCTCTCTTCGGGGGCTGGTTTTCATCCCTCGGGGGATTTAAAACCTTAATAGGAATAGTCCTGGCCATACTAGGAGGTTGCTTAACACTCCCTTGTCTCTTACCCCTCCTTGTTAAAAACATCCAATCGCCCATAGAGACTCTTGTAACCAGGCAAACTATCACTCAGTGAATGGCTCTAACTAAATATCAACCTTTGCCAAAGGAAGAAACCTGCCTTTTCATGAAGAATTAAGTAATTGTGATGCTTTCTATTAAACTTCGTTTCTAGGGAGCATCAAAGGGGGGAATGAGGCTGAAATTTTTTTAAGAGGAAAACAAGTTTTCCTGTACTTAGCTGACTCACTCCAAGGCCAGCAATAGGCAGGGCCCTGGCAAAGCCTTGATAACACTATCTGGAAAGCCAGAGCCCAAAGGAAGAGCTCCAGAGACTCTCCCAACACTCCCTCGGAGCAAGGTTAAGAAGAATAAATTCCTTTACTATCTCCTCATCCCCCTTACCATTACTCAATTTCCAAGTTTTGTAAGTTCCTGTTTTTCTTTCAATGCAGCTGCAAAGTCACAAGCCAAAGATTACAAAACCTGTCACTGTTTGATTAACTGTCTTTGTTCTGACTCTGTAAGCCTCCTTGCCTGCACCACGAATTTTGTGCCATTTAAATTAGCCAATCCCCTTTCCGAAGTGTGTATAAAAGTCAAGCCCTGTCTTTGTTCGGGACCTAGCCTTTGGATGTGAATCCGTTGGGCCAGTGGCCACTTAAATAAAATCCTTCTGTTTCATCTATTGGTCTCTCTGGTCCTCTAATTCCTGCAACAAGGCAAGGGCTAGAAAGGCAAGCCTGTTCTATGGGTGCATAAATACTAGACCTAGAAATTGAGACCAGTCCTAGAAGAAAAAGATAACCTTATATGCCAGTATCCTCTTGACTGATTCTCTACAGTTGGGAATTGCAAAATAAATTGCAAAATAAATATTCCTTTTAGTATATCTTAACTGTATGATCACAACTTATCAAAGAGGAGCCTATTTCCCCCTACATTCATAGGGGGACAAATAAATAATCTTTTAAGGTTGAAGCAGCAACACCTGAAACTTTGACACTGTGAAGGCAGACAGTTATAAAGTACAGTCCTATCCTCTTTATTATTTTTATTCTTCCTCCCATTTTTGGAATTTACTATCCTTGCCTGGGTCAACTGCTTCCCTCTTAAAAATTAGGTGGCACTGGGTTTACCTCTCATTAACTTTCAAGAGTGGCCAGCAATTACAGACCCAGTGAAAAATACATTTAGAAGCTGATTCTAAACAAGTGAAATTCGGTAGGTAAACAGTAGAAAAATAATATTAGAGAAAAATAAGAAAATCTCAAAACTGTAGAAAAAGTGTAAACCTAAAAGCTATAGCAATGTTTTTATTTTTCCATGAAAATTTTGTGAATTGAAGGGTTTTATATCATAGAAATACAAGCAGAACATACTTAGGAAATTACATGGAAAAACTTCTAAATGTATCTAAGGGATAATTTTTTGTAGCCCAAAATGGTCCTTAAGGGAGAATAAAGGTAATCATAGAGGTCTTTTGCCACCTTCATCCAGACTAGTGTTTACATATTGACAACCAAAAAAATGACACTTAATGCCAGCGTAATGTGCTATGGTATGTAAGTTGTCAACCATGCCATCATGATGCTTATGTTCTGGTAAGATATAAGGTGATTTCCCCCCCAACTCTTCTAAACTGTTATGGTTGATTGAGTTAGTGTCTAAGAATCCCGTGACAGAGGAAGCTACTTAAAAAATAAAATTAGGGGCCGGGCGCAGTGGGTCATGCCTGTAAATCTCAGCACTTTGGGAGGCTAAGGTAGACGGATCACGAGTTCAGGAGATCGAGACCATTCTGGCTAACAAGGTGAAACTCCATCTCTACTAAAAATATAAAAAATTAGCTGGCTGTGGTGTCACATGCCTGTAGTCCCAGCTACTCCGGAGGCTGAGGCAGGAGAACTGCTTGAACCCAGGAGGCAGAGGTTGCAGTGAGCCAAGATCACGCCACTGCATTCCAGCCTGGGTGACAGAGCGAGACTCTGTCTCAAAAAATAAAATAAAATAAATAAATAAAATAAAATAAAATAAATAAAATTAGGAAACAGTTAAAATCCTAAAAGAATAGCAAAAATATTTAATATATGTGACAGTGTTCTGTCCTAAATTTAGATCCATTAGAGTTTAATAGAATATACTGTGTAAAGCCAAATAAACAGAGATGTACAACGTCTATTAAGTTTGCATCACTAAGTCATATCACTGTTCTACTTTTGTTATCAACAGCTCTTTTAACCATGCAGATGACATGGCTAATCTTCAGAGGAAGAAGAGAGAACTGTCATGTAAGTAATTTTTAGAAACAGTTCTTTTCAATTTACCCGTATATATGGACAGATGTAGAGTATAAATTGCACATACTCATAGCCACACAGACACTTGCTGTGAGGCTATGCCTAGACAGGCATTTTCCCACATGTACTTGCAAACAAGCTGGTAGAAAACTCAGACTGTACCCAGGCAGGACAATATACAAGTTTATAGAAGAAGGGTACCAAGGAGTGAAGACATATGAATGGGCATTTAGCAGAGAACAGATAAAAATGAGTGACGAGAATGTGAAAGAAACTGCAGGAATTATTGCAAATTGACAGAAAAACAACAGTATGCAATGTAAGAACTGCAATATGTGAAGAGTACTTCATTTCTAAGTGTGAAAATTAGGTTATATAATAGAGACTACACAGATTACAGCACTACATTGTAGAGACTGCAACTAAGATCAAAAGAAAATTTCTGAGAAAAGCAGGTTAACAGCTCAAGTCACTTCTGTTTTGTCACTGCTTATATAACTATTTTCACATAGTATCTACTAACTGCCTCAGTTCTTTTTTTGAGACAGTCTCGTGCTCTGTCACCAAGCTGGAGTGCAGCGGAGAGATCATGGTTCATCGCAGCCTTGACCTCCCAGGCTCAAGCGATCCCTACCTTAGCCCCCCAAGAATAGGTGGGACCACAAGCATGTGCCACCTCACCCAGATGATTTTTTATTTTTATTTTTTGTAGAGATTGGGCGGGGAGGGGGCGGTGTCCTCCCTGTGTTGCCTAGGCTGGTCTTGAACTCCTGGAGTGAAGTGATCCTCCTGCCTCAAGTCTCCCAAAGTTCTGGGATTGTAGGCATTAGCCACTGTGCCCAGCCAGTTCTTGACTTCTTAGTGAAAAGGCAATTAACTCAGTTGATTCATTCCTTTTGTTGTTAAACTACTAAATATTTAGAAGATAAATATTAATACATGCAAATGCTTAGCACTCAAATATTATCTCTCGTTTCCATTATCTAGCTTCAGAAAAATTTTAGTAATCTTTGCAGTCTATCTGAAGCATGTCCTTCTGCCTTCAATTTTCTTAACAAAATTTCTACTCTGCTAGGTATACTCCTCCTGGTATATAAAGTGTAAAATTATCCTCCCATGGAACACTCAAAAACCTTTTACATTGCGTCCTACTTACTTTTTGTAAGAATCTGGCTTGAAACGAAGTTTTAAACAGCCATGCTAATATTCCCTTGGATTTTACATACCTTCTTAGTCAAATTACTAGAAAGCCATAAAACCTCAAATACATTACCTCAGGCCTTCACATATACCACGTAACACATTCTGGATCTACAAATGCCCACAACTTTTACTGAGAATTAAAGTATGAGTTCCATATAAAAACCATTTTTGTTTTTTTAAAATTTCTACCAAAGAAATCTTATTATGCCATTTAATTGCTTTTTCATAAAGAACCATGTATTCCTCTTAGTGCTAGTAAAATACTAGTAAAATTTTCTCTCCCTAATTAACTAGTATGTTTTCCTTTTTAGATAGCAATACCCGTATTATTCTGGTTTCCTTTTTTCTTTGGTTGGCAAGAAGTTCTGAGCTAAGTTTTATTCTTAAGTATGAGAATTCTTAGCCTATGTCTGCATACTTTGGCTTTTTATTAAACTCTGCTCAATTTCATTTGTATCCTTTATTGTAAATCACTTCAAATCTTTTGCAGAAAAAGAGTATAAATAGCTGGGTACAATGGCTCACGCCTGTAATCCCAGCACTTTGGGAGGCCGAGGTGGGAGGATCACCTGAGGTCGGAGTTCGAGACCAACCTGACCAACATGAAGAAACCCCGTCTCTACTAAAAATACAAAATTAGCCGGCATGGTGGCACATGCCTGTAATCTCAGCTACTCGGGAGGCTGAGGCAGGAAAATTGCTTCAACCCAGGAGGCAGAGGTTGTGCTGAGCCGAGATGGCACCATTGCACTCCAACCTAAGCAACAAGAGTAAAACTCTGTCTATATATAAAAAAAAAAGTGTAAGTAAATGTAACTGAAAACAACAGTTTATATAAATTAGACTTTATATTCCTTACTAAACTTTTATTAAAATAAGTCTGCCCACATCTAACCTGAAAAGCAGAGTTAAACTATTTAACAAAAGTATATATATTTTATCTTCAAAAGTTGGACTGAGGCTGGGCACAGTGGCTCACACCTGTAATCCCAGCACTTTGGGAGGCTGAGGCGGGATCACCTGAGGTCAGGAGTTTGGGACCAACCTCGCCAACATGGTGAAACCCTGTCTCTACTAAAAATACAAAAATTAGCCGGGCGTGGTGGCGCACACTTGTAATCCCAGCTACTCGGGAGGCTGAGGCATGAGAATCGCTTCAACCTGGGAGGCAGACGTTGCAGTGAGCTGAGATCGTGCCACTGCACTCCAGCCTGAGTTACAGAGTGAGACTACATCTCAAAAAAAAAAAAAAAAAAAATTGGGATTACAGTAAAAATAAGAATGGTAAACAGTATATTTGCTCAGAAATAAAGTTTGAAAAAGGTATATTATAATGAACCACACTTCTGCCCTTTTGTATTTCACTCTGCCCTAGTTTCTAAGATGCAATGTGGTTTACTAAACACCACATCCTCACAGAGGACAGATTCTTAATGTATTCATCATTCTGAAGCACCAGTATAGGAATTAACAGGTACACAACTTTTCCCATCAATCACAGGCCTGGGTTATTTAGGAATACAAACATTTATCCTCTGCTATAATTTAAAGACAATGAAGAGTAGATGAAAATAGATTTATCAGCTAAACAAACCATTAAATCCTTTTTAAGTAGGGATTAAAAACTAGGCATTAAATCAGGGATCCTTAATGTGATAAATTTTTATAAATGCAGATATTTAGATTATGGAAAATGGATGTCTTTGTCATTTTGAGCTGCTCAACACAATTATACTATAATTATCTAAGTGAGGACAGGCCTGCTTCCAAATTTACCTGATGAGAGATGGAAGGTTGCTGGATGGGCCCCTGCATTCTAGGGTTTGGTAAACCCACAGGTGCTGGCCTCCGTTGCACCTGTTGCCTCTGAGCCATTACCTGTTGCTGCATATGCTGGAGCCGTAATTGAGCTAGGCTGATCTGTGTTGGGAACTTGGATAACTGGTTTGATGATAAACCACTTGGTGGCTGTGAATTCTGTTCCACGACAGGATTCTGCTTAGGCATTTGTGGCTGGCTCTCTTTATCCTCAATTACTAAAGAACCTAATTAAAAAGAAAAGGTTAAGGGAAAAAGTTTTTCAGATAGTTGGTGAAGTATCACATTTTCTAAGACTATTTTTGCAGAACTTCAAAATTGCCAAGGAATTCTCTGGTCTCATGAGCCCTTTTACACTCTGAAAGACAGAGGACCCCCAAACAGCTTTTGTTCATCTAAGTTCTAGTCATCAAAATTTATAATATTAGAAATTAAAAATAATTTTAAAAACTAATTCATTTAAGAATAATAAAACCATAACAACATGTTTTTATAAAACTACGTTGTAAAAAATTTGGTAAACATTTTTGATATTTTAAAATACTGTTTGATGTTTTAAAAAATCTCTTTGAATGTCTGGCTTAATAGCTGAAATCTCATTATCTGTTTCTGCACTATCATAATATATTGTTAAGTTAAAATATATGAAAAAAATTTCAGTCTTACTGTATGGCAGACAGCACCTGACAGCAATAACTTAAGTCTACCCTGAGAGTGACCCTGTATAGACTAAGGAGAATGTGTGTTTGGAGTTCCGTGCTAAGGAACCCAGGAGTGGCCAACCCAGAGATCCATTCTTTATCAATGAAGAATATCTGAACTCCCAGGCCAGCCTGTGGAATCCAGGCCATATCGGGGATGGAGGACTTTTGCTTTGTGTTAAATGAAGGTTGCCACATGGAGGTTGCTAGCGGGAGGGTGCTAAGTGCTATATTAACTACTTGCTGGTGGTTCTCTTGTCCAGCCCACTGCCACTGGACTGTCCTGTATGTAAGTTCCCTCAATAAGCCCTGTGTCTCATTCACTAGCTCCAGGTCTCTTCTTGGGCCTCTCAAACATGGTCCTATCCCTACTGAAGTCAATAGGGGTCTGGCACAACATTCATCCAGACGTGTAGTTGGAAAAGGGTGACCTTTGTGGTCCCCTGATAGAGTACCAGACTATACTCTGAGAACCGCTGTCATATATCAAAACAAGCAAACCTGACATTGGCTCTAAAAACAATCCCAAAAAGTATTTCTGAATGTTTACTATTAACAAGTTGTGATCTCTCAAGTTTCCTATACCTTTACAATGCATACTATGTTAACTTTTTGATACAGAATACATTGACCAGCTTAAAACTAGTTTTAAGAGTTTAATGGTGCCTTTGAAAGGTCTGATTCAAGCTTGATTTCAACAGTAGAAACTCAAATGTTTATGATTACTCATATGCATTCTAAAAATATATAGTTATTCATTAAATGTTTACTGTGTGTAATTCACTACTACAGGTAGGTGTATGCATATGTTTAAAAGAAACAATAACATTTTCTTTTACACATAAGGGATATAAGGTTTAGAGAGGTTGTAAAACTTATCCAAAGTCACTCAAGACAGTAACAAAATATTCACCTAGACCAATATTTTTCCCTAGTGTTCTTATACGTTTCTCAGAAGCCATGGGTAACAAGTTTAGGAAACTTGTCTCCTTCTTTAGAGATTTACAATGTAAATCTCACTGTTTATAAATTTACAGTGCTGTAAGTGACAGCTCTGAGAAATTCTACAGTAAAATTTATTGTTTAACTTCCTTATACCGGTTTCACAAACTATTAGACTAGGAGATCCTGTTTTTGTTTTGGCTAAAGTAGATTTATCTGAAACTATATCCATTTATGTGTGTACAGTTTTGAATATAATTCTTAAACGTACTGATGTCTATATGTGGGTGTATTGACCTATTGTGATATAAGTACATAACACATATGACCACTTGTTTGGATTTATATCTTGTGATGGGTTCTGAGTACAGATGAATGTGTAGTGGTGGAGTCAGGTGTGGCAATAAGAGTTACTTATACACATGTTTTGTATTCTAAAGATGCTTCTTTTTGGTAAAATGAGTGTGTATAATTCCAGTTTCCTGCTATGTATCAATATACATATGTTTGTATCTAAACTAGTCTGCAGGGGTCTCCTTATCACCTTTGCTTCCAGGATAAATCTTTTTGTTCTTCCCTTACGGGTGAGATTGCCTATTTCCTCCTTTCCTGGTGAGTATGGGCTCTTTCTCCAGCCATTTTCTTTTCTCACCCAGAATCTAGTGTTGGGGATGAGAAACCGTCTTTGATGATTCTGAAACAAATTCAATGAGCACCCCTCGCCCCCCAACCCCACCAAAATCAAAAACGATAATACTGTTTGTTGATGAACAGACAATGTGTAGGGAATTCCTAAATTTGTATAGTTTCCCTGTGAGAAATTAAGAAAGAAGGCAAAAAGGTGTTTCTACTCAGCAAATAGTATAATAAAAAAGCTAAAGTAGTAACTTTCTGCCGAACTGCTTGCAAGGATACTTTCATTCCTGATGTTACCAAAATGATGGTCTCTTTTTGTGATAATTTAGTGAGCTCTAATATAGTCATGTGTTGTGAAAGGATGGGGATATGTTCTGAGAAATGTGTCATTTAGGTAATTTTATCTTTAGACAAACATCAGTTAATTTATGTAAACCTATACTGTATAGCCTACTACACACCTAGGTTATATGGCATAGCTTATTGCTAGGTAGAATCTAGGCTACAAACCTGTACAGCATGTAATTGTACTGATTTATCTGGACAATACTGTAGAAAATAGTAACACGATGGTAAGTATCTGTGTATCTAAACATACAAAAGATACAGTAAAAGAGCTCACAGTATTTATAAGTCATAGATGCAGTTAGTTGATTGAGACATCATTATGCAGTACCTGACTGCTTAAGATTTGGGTACTTGTCAGTATGTATGTTGTACTTCAGTTAGTAAGATATGTATATAACTATTACCTGATCAGGCAAAATAAGAAAACTAAGTCTTCCCTAAGCAAGATAAAGGATTGAATCATTAAGTTCCTACTGAATAGTTCTAAAGATAAGCCAATAAAAATTTAGTCGTTTCAAATAAAACTTTCAGGATATCAAAAATCCTTTATCAATGACAAGTCAAGTTAACACATTCTGATAAATTTAGAGCTAACAGAACAAACCAGATTTGGGGGATTGAGGGAATAGGACAGGACAGGACACCTAAATCCCTAAGTCTAGACACCCTGTCAATGTTATAGAATATTTTCTTATCATCCGTACATGTATGTGTGTTTATATTCATGTATATTTGTTACCATATACATACACTGAGAAATACTATCAGATGTCTTTTTAAAACAAAATAATGAAAACATTTTAAAAGTGAGAGAACATATTTTCTTCGATCCTCCAGCATCAGCCTTCCAAGTAGCTGGGACTACAAGTATGTGCCACAACCCCTGGCTAACTTAGAAATCTTATGTGGAAATGGACTCTCCCTATGTTGCCTAGGCTGGTCTTGAACTCCTGGCTCAAATGATCCTTGAGTGATCCCAAAGTGCTAGGATTACAGATGTGAGCCACCGTGCCCACGCTAAGTGAACATATTTTCAGTAACATGACATAATCATTGAGAGTTCTACAAACAAATGTCACTTTGAGAAATGTATGTAATGGTAATGGCCTACCTAAGTTGATAATATTTTGAGCCCAGAAACTAGGATCACAGTGAAATTGGATGGTGTTGTTGGTCACTGGGGATGCATCACACCTTGCACGAAGGAGGTGCCGTAACCGGTATGTAATCTAGAAGAAAAAGGAGAGACAACTAAATATTAGGCAAATAATTTATTAAGTGCCCAGTAAATATACAAAAACAGTCTCTGGTATGTACATCAATACACAATAAACAATCATATATAGGTCACAAAATTGTGTTGTATGTTGGACATACAACACAATTTTCTTTCCAAAACAAGTTAAAAAGTTTTGAGGCATAATTCAGTTAGCTGTACTACTGAACCAATTTTGAAGTGACAGGTTAAAGTTAGTTTTTTGGATTACTAATAAAACTGTGCAGAATCACTAACTCAAATATTTGTAAAATAAAAATTATTAACGTATCTTAATGCTTTCATTTACTTTACTTACTCCCTTAGAAGGATTCAGAATTTAGACTAAGGGCTAATGAGTTACAGGGAATACAAATTTGTCTGTGTTCAGGAAAAGGAACTGGGCCTGTGAGTGAGGTGATTCTCCTTGTTCCTCATTACAGTTCTGTTCTCGCCATTGCCCTGAATACAACCAGCTTTGAATCTCATATCATCACACCACACCATCCTCTTTCCTCCACGCTGCAGTCATCAATGAGCATCTACTCATTCTCCCTCAGTCCTTGAAGATTTTAGTTCTTGGTTCACTATCACCATCTCCAACATTAGTCCTGTGGCAATTTTTGATGATTTCAATATCCAACCAAATGATTCACTTCCTCTAGTGCCCAAATACCAATAATCCCCCTAGGTCCTATAAGACTTTGCTTTTTCCATCCTTTCATCTCACTTTACCCTTGCCCTCTATCCCTCAATTCCTCATTATCCAGCCTCAATAATAATCATAATTTCCTTACATATATATGTCACGTATGTAACACATGTCATGACACACATATGTCATACAGCATGTGTGTCACATGTCATGTAACATGTCAGTCACATGTCATATAACGTGTCACATAGTCATATATAACATCATAGATGTCACATATATATGACACATATATATGTCAACTCCCCTTTCACTCAATTATATATGGTCACTTCACTCTCCTCAGTGTTTCCCCTAGATAAAACAACTTACCCTGGTTAAATCCCACATGCTGCCTGAACATAATTGAACTGATCTCACTTCAAACACATGACCATTTACTTCAGGTAGGCCATTAAGGCTGACTGGCTATCATATGACATTTCTCTAATCCATTCACTTCCCTACTTTCCTAAATAACTATTTCCTACTTTCTTTTCTCTTTTTGAATCATCAGTATTTCCTCCCCCATTCTTAATCTTAGCTAATGTACTTAGCATTTCACTGAAAATCAGCAACAATCAAAGATCTTCCACAAACTTCCACCACTTTTCAGTCAATATCCCCTCCTGTTGCAACGGATGATGAAATGTCCATGTTTCTAGTTAAAGCCAGCCTTCCACTTGTGCAGTAGAGCACATCCCATCTTGCCTGCCCAGTAATTTTCATCCCTCTTCTGTAACACCAATTTTCCCATTTTACTGGATCACACCATCAACATATAAATACGCTTTTAACTTTTTTCAGCTAAAAACAAAACTCTTTAACTCCTTTTCTCCTACCATCAACTACCCCATTTCTTTTACAGCAAAACTCTTCCAAAGACTCATCTAGGTTCACTGTCTCCTATTCTTTCCCATCCATTCTTTCCTGAAACCATTACGTTCACACTTGTAGCAGCTTTTCACACAGGTGGTCGGTCTGCCTTCATGGAAATGCTTTTTTTCATTTGGTTTCCAGCACACTATAATCCCACTGTTTTTGAACTCCCCAGTAAGGGCAGGGATTCCTCTGCTTCTTGGCAGTGCACGATCTCAGTCTCCATTGTTGGTGATTTCTTCTCTCCCACACCGCTATGTGCTGGAATGCTCAGGGCTGAGTTTTTTTACTTCTCTCTTCCTCTACATTCCTATGTAGTCATGCACCATATAGCAATGTTTCAGTCAACAATCAACCTTATGTACAACAGTGGTCCCATGAAATTATAATGAAGCTGAATAATTCCCATTGCCTAATGATGTTGGAGCTGTAGTAACATCACAGCACCAGGTATTACTCAAGTGCTTATGGTGATGCTGGTGTAAACAAACCTACAGTGCTGCCAGTTGTATAATGATAATAATAAACTACTATGTTATTGGTTTATGTATTTACTATATTACACCTTTTTTTTCATTATTTTAGAGTGTACTCCTACTACTTACTAAAAAAAGTGACAGCCTCAGCCAAGTCCTTCAAGAGATAGTCTCAGAAAAAGCATTATTATAATAGGAGATGAGAACTGAATGCATGTTTATGCCCCTGAAGACTTTCCAGGGAGATAAAATGTGGAGGTGTAAGACAGTGATATTGATGATATGAACCTTGGGTAGGCCTAGGCTAACGTGTGTGTTTGCATCTTGGTTTTTAACAAAAAATTTTAAAATAAACAAATAAATAAGTTTATGAATTAAAGATATAAGGAAGAATTTGTACAATGTGTTTGTGTTTTAAGCTAACTGTTATTACAAAACAGTCAAAACATTAAAAAAATTACAGTTTATAAAGTTAAAAAGTTACAGTAAGCTTTCCTTAAGCTAAAATTTATTATTGAAGAAAAAATATTTTCAAATAAATTTAATGTAGCCTAAAAGCATGGTGCTTATAAAGTCCCCAGTAGTGTACAGTAATGTCCTGCGCCTTCACAATCACTCACGTGCTCACCCAGAGCACTGTAAATTTCCAGTCCTGCAAGCTCCATTCATGGTAAATGCCCTATACCTATACAGGTGCACCTTTTTTTTTTTTTGACTCTCACTCTGTCACCCAGGCTGGAGTGCAGTGGTATGATCTCAGCTCGGCTCACTGCAACCTCCATGGTGTATCATTTTTTAATCCTTTGTATTGTATTTTGACTGTACTTTCTTTATGTTTAGATATACAAACATTTACTATTATGTACAACTGCCTACAGTATTCAGTACAATAATATGCTGTACAGATAGCAGCAACAGGGTAAACCATCTAGGTTTGTGTAAGTACATCCTATGATGTCACACGATGCCGAAATCACCATTTCTCAGAATGCATCCCTGTCATCAAGCAACACATGACTGTACTTTTTATCCTCAGGTGTACTCTTCCTATAACCCTCCCTCTCCATCTCAATTATTGGTAATACTGTTTTTCCCTACAACTTAAAGTCCTCGGCTCCTTTCTTTTTCTTACACTCTATATTCAACCTGTCAGCAAATCCCACTGGCTCTACTTTTAAAACATATGTGTAGACCAGGCACGGTGGCTCACACTTGTAATCCCAACACTTTGGGAGGCTGAGGCGGGCAGATCACGAGGTCAGGAGTTCGAGACCAGCCTGGCCAAGATGGTGAAACCCCGTCTCTACTAAAAACACACAAAAAATTAGGTGTGGTGGCATGCACCTGTAATCACAGCTACTTGGGAGGCTGAGGCAGGAGAATCACTGGAACCTGGGAGGCACTCCAGCCTGGGTGACAGAGGGAGGCTCTGTCTCCAAAAACATAAATAAATAAATAACTTATTTTGGGACTATGTAGAATATTTAGCAAAGTATTTACCAGGCAGCAGTCAATACAATATACCTTTCCCCCAAATTTCCCCCTTTAACTTTTTGCACCCTCTAATAATTCCCACCATAAATCATGCTCATAATGCTAACCATAAGGAATATTCTAAGAACTATGTTTTATCTGAAATTTAATAACTGTTTTATCTAAAATTTAATAATTTATTTTTTAAAAGTATTATTTTAATTGACTAATAAAAATTGAATATATTTCTGTGTACAGCATGTTTTGAAATAAATATACATTGTGGAATGGTTACATTGAGTTAATTAATCTATGTATTACCTCATATACTTATTTTTTTGTAATGAGAACACTTAAAATCTACTCTCTTAGCAATTTTCAAGAATATAAACGCAGTGGTATTAACTCTAGTTCTCATGTCATATAATAGCTCTGGTGAACTTACTTCTCCCATCTAATTGAAATTTTGCAGCCTTTGACCAACATCTATTCCAATACCCTGAATCCCTTCCAGCCCTTTGTAACCACCATTCTACTCTCTCTGAGTTTAATTTTTTTCCACATATAAGTGAGATCATGAAGTAAATATAATGTCCTCAAGGTTCATCTATGTTGTTGCAAATGACAGGATTTCCTTCTTTAATAAAGCTAAATAGTATTCCATTGGGTATATGTACCACATTTTCTTTATCCATTTATCTGTTGAACACTTAGGCTGATTCCATTTTTTGGTTATTGTGAGTGTTGCAATGAACCCAGTTACATACATCTATTCAAGATCTTGATTTCATTCCCTTTGAATATATACATACCCAAAAGTGAGACTGCTGGATCATGATACTTCTATATGTAAATTTTCAAGGAACTTCCATACTGTTTTCTATGGTTGTACTAATTTACATTCTCATCAACAGGATGCAATCGTTCCCCTTTCTCCATTTCCTTTCCAACACCTGTTACCTTTATCTTTTTGACAATAGCTATTTAATCATTTATTTTTAAATAATTTTGAAATCATAGAAACACTGCCAGAAAAGTAAAAGAACCCTACATTTGTTTCACCCAAATTCCCTGAGTGTTAAGTTATGACATTTGCTCCAGTGCCCACCCAACTGCTCCTACACACGCTAATTTTTTCCGAAACTTTTGAGAGCAAGCTATAGGCGTGAGGTCCTGTCTTCCCTAAATACTGCAGTATGGATATCCTAAAACAAAGATCTTCTAACATAACCAAATCCCAGATTCCAAATTCATAAACCAACTGTTACAACACAGCCATCCAGTTTAAACACTTCATCCAAATGCCAAGTTTCAGCAGTCTTTTCCATGATGCTATCAAGGACACAAAATTGCTTAGCTGCCTCATTATTTAGTTGCTTAGTCTTTCCCTTTCGTTCATGTCCCTGATGTGTTTTGAAAATTTTATGCCTTACATTCTGTAGGATGACCTTGAACCTGGGTGGTATTTCCTCCTGATTAGACTTAGTTACAGTATTCTTGGCAAGAATACCATACAAATGATGATGTGCCAGGAAACATAGGATGTCAAATTGTCGTACCACTGGTGATATTCATCTTGATCCATAATTCTGCTACTCAATTTCTTAAAGTTGAAGAGGTATTCTGAGATTTTACTAATACTCTGTTCCCCATCAATCCTCTGCCCAGCATATTTGCAGCCACTGATTACTCCTCTCAAATTACCTCTATGATAGTGACCAAATGTGCTTCTGTATACCCATTGTTTTATAACCGTGACTTTTAGTTTTGTTATCAACTTCTCCCCCAAATAATCTACTGTTTACTGATTTATGTTATTATGAACTCGTGTATTCTTATTTAATTCAGTGTGTTATAATTTATTATAGTGATTTATTTTGATCCTCAAATTTGTTCTTGGTTTTCCCAGTGGGAGCCCTTTTACACTGAATCCTGTTCCCTTTGACATGTCCCCATTATTCTCTGAGCATTTCAGTAGTTTTCTGGTATAACGACACGTTCTGGGCACACCTTTTACTTTCCTCCCCTTTCTTTGGTATTTTGAAACCAAGATCTGGAAGGAAGTGGCCTCACTGCTATTGGGATGCAGCACACCAACATCGAATATATATATATGCATACAGATGGACATATACATCTATAACTATTTCTAGATCTCAGTCCAAGAATAAAAATAAAACTCTAAGTTCACACTTGTACTCTTAATTCCAATCCAACACATCTTTGGGCCCTTCCTAGCCTAACTTCTTTCTAAATACCTTCTCTGGAAACTTGGCTGCCATTACCTTCAATATATTTACTTACTTATTCAATCCATTTACTTATTTACTCAATGTAACCAAAATCCAAATGACACTGGCTAATTCTTCTTACCACTTCTGTATTCCTCCCTCACCACTTCACATCCGTGGCTGCCAGCTTCATGCCTGTTGTGGTTCCCCAACCCTCTCCAATATGCAGTGACCTCAGTCACCATGCTGATGCTTCCATGCCGGGAAGAGAAGGTGAGACAGTAAGATTCTTTATAGTTTTTATGTGAATATATAGATACACACACACACACACACAGATTTTATGTATTATGTATACTGATAATGATGATATCTTGGGGATAGGGTCCAAATCTAAATATGAAATTCATTTATGTTTCATATACTCAATACACATAGCCTGAAAGCAACTGTATACAATATTTCTAATAATTTTGTGCATGAATCCAAGTTGTGTTCAATTCTTATGTGTGTAATTTCCCACTTGTGGTGTCATGATGGTACTCAAAAAGTTTTGAATTTTGGAGAACTTCAGATTTCAGTCAGGATGCTTAACCTGTATAAGAAACTCACACAACTCAATAGCAAAAACCCAAATAACGTGATTAAAAAATGAACAAAGAGTTTGAATTTACATTTTTCCAAAGAAGACATAAAAATGTCCAACAGGCATATGAAAAAATGCTTCACATCACTAATCAATAGGAAAATTCAAATCAAAACCACAATGAGCTATCACCTCATATCTGTTAGGATCCAGCTAATATCAAAAAGACAAGAAAGACAAGTGTTGGCCAGGGTGTGGAAAAAAGGGAACCCTTTGTACACTTTAGGTGGGAATGCAGATTGGTGCAACCACTATGGATAACAGTATGGAGGTTCTTCAAATAATTAAAAACAGAACTAGTATAGGTCCAGCAATCCCTCTGTCGGGTATATTATGACAGGAAATGAAATAGGATCTTGTAGAGATATCTGCACTCCCATGTCACTGCAGCATTATTCACAATGGCCAAGATAGAAAAACAACCTGTATCCAATGATGCATGGATAAATAAATTGTGGTAGATATATATAATAGAATATTATTCAGCCTTTAAAAAGGAAAGAAATCCTGCTATTTGTGATAAGAAGGATGAACCTTGAGGACACTATGATAAGTGAAATAAGCCAGATCCAGAAAGAAAAATACTGTATAATCTCACTTATACATGGAATATTTTTAGAAAGTTGAAGACAAAGTGGTATGGTGATTACTAGGGGCTAGGTGGGTAGGAAATGTAGAGAAGTCAAAGGGTACAAATTTCCAGGTAGGTAGAATGAATAAGCATTGAGATTTAATGTACAGAGTAAGAACTACAGTTAGTAACATTGTAATGCCGGCCAGATGTGGTGGCTCACACTTGGAGTTCAAGACCAGCTGGGGTGACAGAGAAAGACCTTGTCTCTCAAAAAAAAAAAAAAAATCTGGGCTATGGTGGCATGCACCTGTAGTCCCAGCTACTTGGGGCACTGAGGCAAAAGGCTCGCTTGAGCCTGCAAGTTTGAGGCTGCAATGAGCTATCATCATGTCACTGTACTCTATCCTGGGTGATAGAGGGAGACCTTGTCTCAAAAAAAAAAAAAAAAAAAAAAAAAAAAACCCAAAAGAACAAACCAAAAAAACCTCCTTAATAACACTGTAATGTATATCAAAAATTTGTTATAGATTTTAGGTGTTCTTATCATACACACAGATACAAGGTAACTAGGATAATGAATATTAATCTGTTTGATTGAAACAATAATTTCAATATGCATATATGTCAGAATATCATGTTGTATACATTAAATATATAATAAAATATAAATAAATTTTTAAAAACAGCAAGCCAAGCTTGAGGTTTCAGGGCTGCTAGGCATTTCATTTTCATTTTTTAAGCATATAAAATCCACCATTTAAAGGATAACCTAAGTAAACATGGCTATATTTACAAAGCAGAACTCTGGAGAATAGAGTTATACAATATAATGATTTTCACATTTTCTGAAGTTAGAAAATCTTCTAAATGTTTACAAATAATCACAAACCTCAGCTCTGCACGCATTACAGGCAAATTGTTATCTATAGCTGCTACTAGAAATGCATCAATGCTCACTTGGGTTCCACAGTGTTTTAAAATTTAGTTAACCAAGATAATGGTAATACTAGTACTATATGATTCACTGTTCCTATTTTCTTCTATGTATCATACAGATGACTATCTCTTTCATTCCTATTTCAACAGATCATTGTGTAAATTAATTTATCCCATCTCCTGTTTTTATTTTCTCCATAATACAATCAAAAATCAGAACAGAATGAAAAACACATTTTTAAATTGATAAGGAAATTGAAGGAATGCTTATCTGATTGCGTGAATAATGTATCTTACACATACATACTCATGATGGATTAAGTTGAAAAACATAATTCTCTATTCCCTCTATCCCTCTTCTATTTGACTTTCAGAAAAATATAAGTAACAGAATACGGAAGGTACATAGTATATAGATGTTTCCCATTAAAACTAATGAAAAAATAAAAATCAGGATAGAAACTATAGCACTGATAATTATGAAAGGAAAACAAATCCTAACAATTAAATACAATTCATTATTAAGAAAAGTTATAGAACTCTGATGTCACTCAATATTCGAAGTTATTTCATAAAGTTTATCCAGAATCACATTTCCTTATTTTAAAATTGTATAGAAAATTTCTGGACTTCCATTTTTTGGAATAGGTGACAGAAAACTCGATTTGGAGGTAGTAATACAAGTATACCTCACTTTACTGAGCTTTGCTTTACTGCACTTCGTAAGTACTGTAAATTTTACAAATTTAAGGTTTGCGACACCACATTGAGAAAATCAGCACCATTTTTCCAACAGCACATGCTCATGTGTCTCTGTCACATTTTGGTAATTCTTAACAATAATCTGTTACAGTGATCTGTGGTCTTTAATGTTAATATTGTGACTGTTTTGGGACATCACAAACTACTTCCATGTAAAAGCAAACACAAATAATATATTCTGTTTGTACCACCAATTTAGCCGTTCTTTCTTCCTCTCCTCAGGCCTCCCTAGTTTCAGACGCAACAATTTAATAACCCTGCAATAGTCTCTAAGTGTTCAAGTGAAAGGAAGAGTTGCATGACTCTCACTAATCGAAAGTTAGAAATGAGTAAGCTTACTGAAGAAGGCAGGTCCAAAGCTGAGACAGGCTGAAAGCTAGGCCTCTTGCACCAGTTAGCCAAGTTGTGAATGTAAAGGAAAAGTTCTTGAAGGAAATCGAAAGTGTTACTCCAGTGAACACATGAATGATGAGAATGCCAAGCAGACTTGTTGCTGACAGGAAGAAAGTTTTGTGGTCTTGACAGAAGATCAAACCAGCTATGACATTCCCTTAACCCAAGATCTAATTCAGAGAAAGGTCCTAAAACTCTCTTTAATTCAATGAAGGCTGTGAGAGGTGAGGTAGCTGAGAGGTGAGAGGTGAGGAAGCTGCAAAAGAAAGTTTTAAGGTGGCAAAGGTTGGTCCATGAGATTTATGGAAAGAAACCATCCATTCTGCAGTATCCACAATATAAAAGTACAAGGTGAAGCACCAAGTGCTAATGTAGAAGCTTCAGCAAATTAATCAATAAGATCTAGCTAAGATCATTGACGAAGGTGGCTACTCTAAATAACACATTTCAATGTAGATGACACAGACTTCTACTGGAAGATGATGCCATCTAGAAATTTCATACAATGCATGGCTTCAAATCCTCAAAGGACAGACTGACTCGTTAGGGACTAATGCAGCTGGTGACTTGAAGTTGAAGCCAATGGTCACTGACCACTCCAAATAACCTAGAGCCCTTAAGAATTATGCTAAATCTATACTGCTTTTGTGTTCTATAAGTGAAAATAAAGGCAGGATGACCGCACACCTACTTACAATATATTTTAGTTATTATTTTAAGCCCACTTTTGAGACACACTGCTCAGAAAATAAAGGATTTTAAAATATTACTGCTCATTGACAAATACAACCGGTCACCTAAGAGCTCTCATGGAAATATATAAGGAGATTAAGGTTGTTTTTATGCCCGCTAACACAACATCCATTCTGCAGCCCATGAATCAAGAAGTAATTCTGATTCTCATGTCTTTTTTTTTCCATTTGGTACCGATAGGGTCTCACCCTGAGGCGCAGGGTGGTCTTGAACTCCAAGCCTCAAGTAAGCCTCCTGCCTCAGCCTCTCAGTGTTGGTATTATAGGTGCATGGCCTCAAGTATTATTTAAGAAATAATTATTAAGAAATACATTATGTGGCTGGTGTAGGTGTTCATGCTGTAATCCCAGCACTTTGGGAGGCCGAGGCAGGCGGGTCACTTGAGGTCAGGAGTTCAAGACCAGCCTGGAAAACATAGGCAAACCCCGTCTCTTACAAAAAAAAATAGAAAAATTAGCTGGGCATGGTGGCATGCCTAGAGTCCCAGCTATTGGGAGGCTGAGGCAGGAGAATTGGTTGAACCTGGGAGCTAGAGGTTGCAGTGAGCTGAGATCACGCCACTGCACTCTAGTCTAGGTGACAGAGTGAGACTCCATCTCAAAAAAACAAAAGAAAAGAAAAGAAATACATTACATAAGGCTAGTATAATAGCCACCATACACAGTGATTCCTCTGATGGATCTGGGCAAAGTAAATTAAAAACCTTCTAGAAAGGATTCATTATTCTAGATGCCATTAAGAACCTTAGTGGTTCATGGGAGGAGATAAATATGCCAATATTAACAGGAGTTAGGAGTAAGTTGATTCCAACCTTTAGGGATGACCTGGAGGAATTCAAGACTGCAGTGAAGAAGGAACTACAGATGTGATAGAAACAGCAAAAGAACTGGAATTAGAAGTAGAGCCTGAAGATGTGACTGAATTGCTGCAATCCTATGATCCAACTTGAATGGATGAACAGTTGCTTCTTATGGATGAGCACAGAAAAGTGGTTTCTTGAGATAGAAATTACTCCTGGTGAAGATGCTGTGATCATTGTTGAGATGACAACAAAGAATTTAGGATATTCCATAAACTTAGGTGATACTGTAGCTACAAGCTTTGAGAGGACTGACTCCAATTCTGAAAGAAGTTCTATTGTAGGTAAAATGCTATCAAATTATCATTGCATGCTATGCAGAAATCTTTCATTAAAAAAGAATCAATGTAAACTTGTCATCTTATTTTAAGATATTGCCACAGTTATCCCAACCTTCAGCAACTACAATCCCAGTAGCCATCAACATCTCTATCAGCAAAAAGACTGACTCTTGAAGGCTCAGATGATTAACATTTTTAGCAGTAAGGTATTCTTTAGGGCGCAGTGGCTCACGCCTGTAATCCCAGCACTTTGGGAGGCCGAGGCGGGCAGATCATGAGGTCAGGAAATCGAGACCATCCTGGCTAACACGGTGAAACCCCGTTTCTACTAAAGATACAAAAAATTAGCCAGGCGTGGTGGCAGGCGTCTGTAGTCCCAGCTACTCGGGAGGCTGAGGGAGAATGGTGGCATGAACCCGGGAGGCAGAGCTTGCAGTGAGCAGAGATGGCGCCACTGCACTCCAGCCTGGGTGACAGAGCGAGACTCCGTCTCCCCCCCCCCAAAAAAAAAGGATTATTTAATTAAGGTATATACCTTGTTTTTTTTAAAACATAATACTATTGCACAGTTATATGCACTGGAAAACTTAAAAACAAAACTGTATGGCTAGGCTTATTATGATATTTGCTTTATTGCAATAGTCTGGAACTGAACCTACGGTTTATAGTATACTTTGAAATATAAATCTCTGTTGAATCTTTAATAAGATGAATGTAAAGCAGGAATTTTAAAGAATGTAGCTAAATGTCTTCTATATCTTTGTTACTCAAAGCACAGCCCACAGACCAAGTAGCATCAGCGTCAGTTGCAAGCTTGTTAGAAATTCACAAGCCCCACCCCAGACCTCCTGACCAGATCCTCAAGTGATGTGGTAGTCACATGTTAAGTAGCAAGGTTCTAGACCAGTGTCAAATAGTTCACCAAATCACAGAGCTATTTTTCTGTGGCAAAAACATCCAACACCATAGATTGCCGTGTAGCACCAACAATAACACAGGCTCAGGTCATGTCTGAGATCATATTATAAACCCTGGCTATACCTCTTATTGTGTGATGTTAGACATGTTACATAATCACATGCCTTAGTTTCATCATGTGTACAATGGAGGTGAATAGGTGTATCTCATAAGAATAATGTAAAAGTTTATATATTACATGGAAATTCTTAGAATTAGTACCTGGCACACTATAGGTAATCAGAAAATGTTCACTATCGTCCTTATTTTTGGTATCAAGTTCAATTGCTATTAAGACAGTGAATACTTGGAAAGAACAAAGAAGGAATTCATGACAAATTAAAACTGAAAGTACACCCAAATTATGCCAGGTAAAAATATTTAAACCAAAATATTTTGATAAATATTAGAAATAGGTAAAAAGCATTAACGCACAAGCAGAATAAATTTTAAGCATTACAATGGCTCCATTGTTTTACTGTGCATTTATACAGTATATTAAATAGCATACTTTATCTTACCAGTCGTTTGCTATAAAGTAATGCTGTGCTGCTGCCACTGGAAACTGCCCATTTAGAAAAATGCATGACATGCTCCAATTGTTTAGAAAGTCCAGCCACTTCCTGTTGTTGTTGCATAAGTTTCATGCGATGGTCCTTTGCAAGGCTCTGAAAACAAGAAAATAATTTCAAAATTAGTATCAGCACGTAATATAGACTTTAATGGTCATTTCCAGGTAAACAAATTAGAATAACTACAATCTCTAAGTACTCAATTTACTGAAACTAAAAATACTCTTAGTGTTTTCCCTATTAGTACAAAGGATCATTTTCACTATAGCAAAAAACTGCATCCCAAATGTGGCCCCTCAGCCCTCAAGACCCTGGATCAGGGGCCTTACGTATTCTGGGAGTTAACTCTGTTCGTTCATCTTACAATACATAAAAAAGGATAGATTAGCTATAATACAGTAAAAGCCTATGAAATTCAACATTCACAAATAAGACAGATGTACTATCCAGCAAACCTGTAAAGTAACTCAATCACGTAATTTACTCAATCATATGATTTCACCTTTTAGGGATTCTACTTCACAGTTGCAATTGCAAGTAGTTTGTGCAAAACAGAGTCATGCTGTGTTGTAGATGACACTTATCCTTTGTATGTGGTAATTTTTTTAAAAGGCATCACATTATTTCTGTCTATTGAGAATTAACATGGGAGCCAACAGATGCACGATTGTGCCAATGCACTTTAAGAAAAGCTACATAAAATAATACAGATTTCTCTAAGGGAAGTATGTATGTACTTTCCTTAGAGAAGGCAGATAATCAAAAGTAGAGCACACTGAACTTGGGTATTTTAAAGGTTCCTATCCAAAAACCTCATCCTAGATCTAGCAAGGAAAAAGGAGAACAGGACTTTCTACTGTCTCAGATAAATTAGAAAAGTTTAAAACTAAAATTGCTGTACTACAACATGGACTTACATTCTCAATAAAAAGTGAACCCAGATCCTGGCCCTAGTCAGTTCCAGATTTGGAAAATACACTTGAGCTACACTGAGTTAAGGGGGACATTGCAGTTGTCTGTCTGAGGGACTGGTAACAGCCAATGACTCTGCCATATGTAATTTAAGTTCAGAGAGACAGTAATTTGCCTAGTAGGCTATTTTTGACCTCTAAAAATGTATTAAGTGTTTCTTTGGAAACATTCTAGTAGGAATAGAAATTGTTTACTTTGAAGAGGTTGAGAATTAAGAATCAGAAGCCCTGGTTTTTTGGCCTTCTATCCTAAATATCTATTTCAGCCAATTTCTTATGAGTCTTAACAGATAAAAGGGGTTATGTTTATTTGCCTTTAAAAGGGACTCCAACCAGCCTGGGCAACATAGCGAGACCGTATCTTTACAAAAAAAAAAAAAAAAAAAATTAGCCAGGAGTGGCAGCACATGCCTTGTAGTCCCAGCTTCTCAGGAGGCTCAGTCAGGAGGATTGCTTGTAGTCCCAGTTTCCCAGGAGTTTGAGGCTACGGTGAGCCAAGGCCATACCACTACACTCGAGCCTAGATGACAAACTGAGACCTTGTCTTTAAAAAGTAAAATAAGAAAATTCAGTAGAGTGAGACTTCATCTCTACAAAAATAAAAAATTAGTCAGATGTGGTTGCACAGCTACTCAGGAGGCTGAGGTGGGAAGATTGCTCAAGCTCGGGAGGTCAATGCTACAGTGAAAACACCACTGCATTCAAGCTTGGAGAACAAAGTAAAACACTGTCTCAAAAAAAAAAGCCGGGTGGGGGAGGTGGGGTAGTTCATACCTGTAATGTCAGTACTTTGGAAGGCTGAGGCAGGCAGACTGCCTGAGCCCAGGAGTTTGAGACCAGCCTGAGCCAACGTGTCAAAACCCCCTATCTCAAAAAAAAAAAAAAAAAAAATTAGCCAGGCATGGTGGCATACACTTGTAGTCCTAATTACTTGAGAGGCTGTGATGAGAGGATCACCTGAGCCCAGGAGGTGGAGGCTGTGATGAGCCGTGATTCATGCTATTGCACTTCCATCTGGGCAATAGAGCGAGACCGTGTCTCAAAAAAAAATTATTTTTTAAGAATGAACCTGGTCATCAGTAGATATATACTGACCAGGTTCATTCTTACATATTTGCAAGTCTGGTCATTTTCTTTGTAAAGCTCTTCAAGTGATTCTGATGTACACAGTCAAGTTTGAAAACACAGACATAGTAATGTATGCACTAGTAGTATCTGGGAAAGCAAATCAAAGTGATATTTGATTTTAAGCAGTTTTAGAAACTTAAATTTCTACTTAAAAAAAAATTTTTTTTTTTAAGTCACAGACCTTGAACAAATAGTTACTATAAATGGGGTCTGATTCTTCCTGCCCAAAATACTTCCTCATTAAATAACCACATTTCCAAAAGAATAGAGAATTATTTTAGTCTTTGTTTCCTGTACAGCTGGTAATACACAGGAATGACCATGCTTTCCCAGAAGGGATAGAACTTTCTGACAGAAACCTTATAATTTGGCAAACTATGACATAAAGAAGATTATCTAAATTATTTCTAGAAGTCTTATTTTTTCCTCAAATCTTCAAACATTAGGATTCTTTTATTTTTTTCTCATTTGCTTCTTTACTGTATCAATATGCTTTCTATGTCAACATACTAAAGGAATACCTAAAAACCATGCAATTAATATTATAGATTAATGTATCATGTAGGTGTTACAACTTTCTATTATTTGAACGAAAAACAACAAGTTTGGATCTTGACCTTCATGAGTTTTAAAAAGCTGAGGAAGATAGTAATGTTTTTCTTACCTGCAGTGAGAAACAACTAAGTGCCTTGGGCATATCTCCCCAAGTGCTGCTCTCGCAATTAGAATTATAAAATGTTGAGGGCAGGGCTAGCCGTACTCTTTCACCTAACTTCTCACAGGGTTGAATATATATACTTGAGAACTAAACTGAAGTGTATCTTTCTAGAAAATTTCGCTCCACTAAACCTCCTTAAGATGCAAAGTTGTCACTTCAGTTAATCTCAAAAATAACTCATCTGTTTAACATTCAGAGATCCTCCTACAAGCAAGGCATTATAATTTGTGCTATAAAGAAAACAATCAGTCGTCAGACATTCACAGTGTATTATAAAGTTTTAAATTGTCAGCTACAATACAAAATCCAGCAAAGGAAAACTTGGGAGTGGGGAAAAAAAGTATTGAATCATAAATGAAACAATTATATTAAAAGCACTATGATTTCTACTTCACAGTACTTTAGGAAATACTATGTTGAATCAATATACTATCCCATGGGCAGTCACTTACCTCTAACTGATGCAGTAGAGCTTTTCCTTTTTTATTTATTTCTACCATCAATGTAAATATAGCAACTTTAATATCCTGTTCCACCTGCTTTTGATTTTGATTTACTTCAATAATTCTGAAAATTAAAAGGGGGAAAAAACATAAGGCAGATTTTTTTGTATAATATTTAAAATTGATGTTTTAATGTCTACATTAGACCAAAATGTTTTCAGCCCTTAGAAGCTCTGCTATTTCTAAGTCCTTCACTTTAAATTGACTGTCTTGAAGATGAGACAGCAGAAATATAATTCTTCTGAAAGATATCACCACTTAATCTTAAAATTAAGTCTTGAATCTTAAAAATATATAGAGTTAGAAAAGAATGAGTACATTTTAAGAAAATACAGTTTGGAAAAATTATGATGACACCCAGGAAAATCAATGCTCTACCTAAAAGGATGGGGGATGGTGGTGGACTAAAAAGGATTTATAAACCATGATTCTGAACAAGTTCTACTATATTAATTGCAACCAAAAGCTAGAAAAGTGTACATGTGATACTCTTTTCTTAGTAATCTTAACTGCTACAGTATTCACACACCTAAGAAGAAAAAGACAAAAATACTAGTTTGCTACTTAACCCATTCTTTGCAAAATTAGCAGCCAAATAACCATGTTTTATCAACTACATACCTCTCTTGAGGTGGGAAATTAAAGAAAAAAAGAAAAATAAAATTAAAAAGAGAAAAGCAAGTTTGAAAAACAAGCTTTCCTGTATTAGGCTGACTCATCCCAGAGGCAGAAATAGGCACAGCCCAGACCCAGGAAAGTCTTGATAATATTATCTAAGAAACTAGGGCTCAAAGGAATGTGCTCTGAAGACTCTCCCAGCACTCCCTCAACATGGGGAGAAGAAAAAAACAAATTTTCTTTATTTTCCTTTCTCCTATGGTATGAGTAAACTTATGAGTTTATTGATTCCTGTTTTCTATAACTAGTAACTTTAAGTATTGTTTTATCTAAGCAGCTCAGCGAAGGTCATGAGACATGCCTGAGCGGGCCTGGATTGTAGCCATCCAGACACCATAGTGAAGGTTATGAGATAAGTCCGTGCAAGGCACTAGAGCAACCCTAGGTAACAGCCATCTAAGCCGCATAGCAAGAATCATATGTAAGTCTGAGTTATGAACCTGTCAAAGTATGATTAACTGCCTTTGTTCTGCTTCTGTACCTGAGCTTTTGTGCCACTATGCTTCACGCCACTGTAAGCTTGTTTCAAAGTAGCCCACCCTCTTTTAGAATTGTGTATAAAAGCCAAGTCCGGTCTTTGTTCTAGGCCCAGTCTTTGGCTGTTAATCCGCTGGGTCTGAGTACACTCAATAAAATCCTCCTGCTCTACCTACTGGTCTCTCCAGTCTCCTGATTCCCGCAACACTCTTACAGAAAGAAAAACATACGGTACCACACCAGAATGTTATAGAAAATAACAGAGCATCCGCCAAACTTTGTGAGATTAAATTAAAAGCTTAATTTCTTCTGCAAGCTTCTCCCATAGTTACCCTCCAAAACTTCAAACTGGCAGAAACTTTATTTCCTGCTGGAAATTCTTCAAGATAATTGTTTGACATCAACATTACTACAGGATCAAGGGAACCAGATAAGCCTGAGAAGCAACCAATCTCAAAAAACTCATTTAAGTATTCATGATGGTAGAATAGGATGAATAAGGGAAAAACAGTGGCATGGGGGCAAATGCA
This sequence comes from Macaca nemestrina, assembly GCF_043159975.1. Classification (NCBI taxonomy): domain Eukaryota; kingdom Metazoa; phylum Chordata; class Mammalia; order Primates; family Cercopithecidae; genus Macaca; species Macaca nemestrina. The sequence goes on from NC_092128.1 coordinate 20,481,385, forward strand.
TAAAAATGAATATCAGTTACTCTAATAAATGTACCCTTTTATAATCAGATAGGTTATAAAGATATATAAGCAATTTGCACTTAACAAAGATTCTTTAATTTTTGCCTCAATTCAGAAATCAAAATTGTTACACACAATGTTATAATTTTGTAGAAGAAATAAAGCACAAATCACTTTACAAAAATAAAAGAACAAATTTGAAGAACACTATCTTAAGACTTACTATAAAAAGCTACGATGATCAAGATCATGAAAGTGAAGTACTAGCAATGAGAAAAACACAATGGAACAGAATAATAATCCCACAGAGAAACAGTTTTTTCAACAAATGATAGTGGGAGAAATTGACATCCATACATTAAAAAAATGTAAACTTTGACCATAACTCAAACCATATGCTCAGTGAAACAGTAAGAAAAAAGTCAAAGGGATAAATTTCATTAAGGGCAGATCTTTAATTTAAAATTAATTATTTTACAATTGCTACCTTTTGCCACTAGATGGTAGAAATGCCTATAATTATCTCTCTTCATTCATTCAATAAATATTCATTACAAATTTTCAATTACTCAGAATAAAAAAATTTTAAACCCACCAATTATTCTACTTGGCAAAATATACTATTCTGATTAGAATATGGTAAATAAAGGAAATAGTATTTCATTAACTATAGTTGTGTCAAAGAGAAAGGTAAAAAGAGGGCCGGGTATGGTGGCTCACACCTGTAATCCCAGAACTTTGGGAGAATGAGGTGGCAGATCACCTGAGGTCAGTAGTTCGAGACCAGGCTGGCCAACATGGTGAAACCCCATCTCTACTAAAGATACAAAAATTAGCTGGGCACAGTGGTGGGCACCTGTAATCCCAGCTACCTGGGAGGCTGAGGCAGGAAGATTGCTTGAACCCAGGAGGCAGAGGTTGCAGTGAACTGAGATCGCACCACTGCACTCCAGCTTGGGTGACAGAGTGAGACTCTGTCTCAAAAAAAAAAAAAAAAAAGGAGAGGGGTAAAAACAAATGAGAGCTGATAACGAGAAAAACTAAAAGACATACAACATAATGCATAATAATAAATAGATACAATAATGATGCTGGGGCATCAAGAAATAGTAAAATTATGTTTAAAAATCTCTTTTAAGGAAATCAGGTAATACAGGGAATTCATTACCTTAAAAAATTTCCAAATGCTTCACCCCCAGTTGTGTTCCAAAATGATAGTAACAGATTGATGACTGTCTTAAAGGCTGACACAACTGATACATGGGAAAACATTTAAATTCTCTGTGAGGTCTCTTTTACTCTGGCTCATTCTAATGAACATTTCTTGACTTATGTAGGCAGTGACATTTCTTTTGTGTGTGAAACAACAGAAGAGGTCATGGGATTTCATAGGTGTATAAATTAAATGTCAGTATGTGCCCTACATGGGATTTAAAAAGGGGTTAGACAACACCTTCAGCTGCCCCTGCTCCACGGAGGTTAGTGGTTCTCCCCAGTCACTGATGTCTAAGACTTTGGACAGTTGATGATTTTCTTACCAGGACAAAAGGCATAATAAGTAATTGTTTAAGTAAGCATTTTATCAGGCAAGAAGTAAAAAGTGTGTGGAACAGTTTAACAATCCCTGTATCCTAGTGTCTTAAAATTTCCACCTGTTTGCAGTTTTAAAAAATCACAGCATAAGGCAGGCATCTCAAATTTCAGCAAACCTTAAAATAACAATTCAGGGTTCATTCAAGTGTTAAATATTTTACAATACTGGCACAAAATGGTTGGTTTTGCATTTAAATCTTGGTATTTCTTTAAAATTGGAAAATAAGTGATAATAAGTTATCAATACCTATTAGATAAATGAGCTATCAAAATACTAAATGTAGTTTATTATCATATGAGTTTTGAAATTTTACAGCAGAAAAGAATGCTTTCCAACTAAGTTTCTGGGAAAGTCTTATCAACCATGTGTTATTGCTGTCATCTAATAACTTATTACTTAACTGTGAGTTAAGGAAAATGTTCTAAAAGTGAATATACTTCACAAATTATATAAAAATGATTATATAATACCATAAAATTACCTGTTTTGGATCTGATTTCCTGTGAATTTTATGTATTTTGTTTTTTCCATCAGTTTGGTGATTAGTGTATCTATGATCACTTTCTGATTCTGAAAAGCTTCTTCTATAAATTGATACCTGAAGAAATAAGCAAATTATTTCATATAAAAACATATAATGAGGAAAAGTCCAAGAATAAAAAGACTGATAAAAACATAAAATAGGATTATAAAGAATTTATATAACAATCTTTTAAAACATCAAATGTATCCCTAATAAAGCAAGTTTTCCCCACCTCTCAAATTATCCTTCAAGAAAGATTATGGACACGTAAATAGTTTGAAAGTTTGAGAACCACGTGCATCCATCATTCAGTTTTATAAGCTTACAGAGTTCACTTTCACTTGGTGGACTTGGCAAAAAATAGTCAATGATATATAATCTGACTTATTAACTATATTGTAATTTCTACATTATGCAAGCCTGCTGAAAACAAACATTTCAAAAGACCATTTTTAAATAATAGGTAGTTATGTTCTAGGGGCCACAAAGAAAAATTGGGATAAATACAGAGAGAGAAGGGCAAAATTCTAGACGTTATGCCTTGTGATAAAACTTTAAGCAACAGTATAATAAGATATAGCACTTTAAAAAGTTTCCAATTTGAAAGTGAGGAAAGATCATTTACTTTGCCAGACTATGTTTGATAACTGAAGAGAAGTTCTAGAGAAGATAGAAAGGCAATGATATAGAAGATACATATCAAGAGTTTTATTTAAGTTTTCCTATAAAATGTACAAAATACAATATTTCTAAATTAACATATTTTATATAATGTGATTTTAAATGTTTACATGTAATTAAATAGGGTTGCCAGTTAGAAAAAGGGGATACCCAGTTAATAATTACATTGGATTTCCTTTGTACATAATCATATCTGTGAATAATAACATTTCAAACACTTTCATAGGCAACTCAAGTTTTTTTTATCTTAGTAAACTTTTTCTTTACTACACTTATTTAATATAAGGTTACATGAAATGGTCAAAATGGTCACCCTTATGTTGTTCCTCATCTCAATGCAAAGACTTTCAATATTCCAATATTAAGTATGTTTTCTACTTTCCATAAATAATCTTTATCAGGCTTAGGAAATTCTTTTTTTATTTCTAGTTTGCTAAGATGTTAGGAAGGTATATTTAATTTTTATGGAATGTTTCTACTGCTTCTATTGAGATAGGCATATACTTTTTCCTTTATTCTTTTAATATGACATGAAAGGTTTTAGCATCAATGATTTTGGCATGTTAAATGAATTTTGTATCCCCAAAATGAGGCCAAATTGGTTGTGATTACACTGTCCAAAAATGACAATACTACGAGATTTAAGGCAAGTTTTTCCCTCCTCTCAAATCATCTGTTTTCTACTTATTTTCCATTTCTTGGAATTTTCACATTCATTTCATGGGTGAAACTGGCCTGTAATTTTTCATTTCTATTCCTTGTCAGTTTTGGTGTAAAAGTTATGCTGGCTTCATATAACAAGTTGGAAAGAATTCATTTTTTTTGCCACTCTCCGGACAAGTCTGTATAAGAAAGGGGCTTTTTTGTTTTTGTTTTTGTTTTTTTTTGAGACAGAGTCTCGCTCTGTCCCCCAGGCTGGAGTGCAGTGGCACGATCTCGGCTCACTGCAAGCTCCGTCTCCTGGGTTCAGGACATTCTCCTGCCTCAGCCTCCCGAGTAGCTGGGACTATAGGCGCCCGCCACCGCGCCCGGCTAATTTTTTGTATTTTTTTAGTAGAGACGGGGTTTCACCGTGGTCTCGATCTCCTGACCTTGTGATCCGCCCGCCTCGGCCTCCCAAAGTGCTGGGATTACAGGCGTGAGCCACCGCGCCCGGCCTTTGTTTGTTTTTTGAGACGGAGTCTCGCTCTGTAGCCCAGGCTGGAGTGCAGTGGCGCAATCTTGGCTCACTGCAAGCTCCGCCTCCCGGGTTCATTTGCCTGCCTCAGCCTCCCGAGTAGCTGGGACAACAGGCGCCGGCCACCACGCCTGGCTAATTTTTTGTATTTTTAGTAGAGACGGGGTTTCACCATGTTAGCCAGGATGGTCTCGATCTCCTGACCTTGTGATCTGCCCGCCTTGGCCTCCCAAAGTGCTGGGATTACAGGTGTGAGCCACCGCGCCAGGCCAAAAGGGGCTATTTTTACCTTAACTATGTGGTACATTTATTGGTGTCATTTGCATGTGTAATTTTCTTTGTGGGAAGGTTTTAAATTATGAATGAACATTAAAGGACTATTCTTTCTATTGTATTTAGCGTAAGTTTTGGTAAAAACTTCATTTTCTAAGAGTTTTCCAATATCATGTAAAAATTTTCATTATAACATTTGAAATATGGAGTAACGCCACTTTCCTACTCCTGGTAGTGGTTATTTGGGCCTGCTCTCTCAATCACTCGTACAGAGAATTGTTGATTATTTAGTAGTCTTTTGAAAGACTGAATTTTTGGCTTTGACTATTTCTACACTTGTCTTTATTATGTTTCTTTTAAAACACACTTACTTTGGGTTTAATCTGCTACTTTTCCTAAACTGCAATAAATGTTTAGTGAATTGACTTTATCCTTAACATACAACATATGCATTTAATAATATAAACTGTCCTCCAAATATGGCTTCAGTTATTAAAAAGAAAAACCTCAAGGCTTGATTGACTGATATTTTCACTACTATTCAAATCAAAATGTTTTCTAATATCTACTGGAATTCCTTGTTGATGATTTAAATGTATTAAACTGCTTATTTTATAATAATTTCAAAGTTAAATTTCCAAGTATATAGAGATCATATATCTCCTTACACAGATTAATCAATTTTTTAGTTTGCCTCCTCATAGCCCTTTAACCCTTTAATAAATTAAGTGTGCATTTCCTAAAAACAAGGATTTTCTTATGTATTCATAGCAAAGTTAAAAAAAAAAAACTGACCTTGTTACAGTACTTTAACCTATAGACCATGCTTCTTACTTGTATCATTTGACTCAATAATGTCTTCTAAATACTTTTTTCCTTTAAACCAGAATTCCAGGATCATGTATCAGCAGACTTTAGTTATCACAAGAATTTCATTTCCAAATATATAGTATCTTTCAATCTTTCCAAATTTAAGACTTTAGCATATGGTCAGTTAAAAATATTTTATTGTAAGAATGTATATTTTGGGGTACAGTGTTCCATAATGTCCATACGACGTTATGTTAATTGTGTTATTCAATCTTATTTATCTTTTTTTTTTTGAGATGGAGTTTTGCTTTTGTCACCTAGGCCAGGGTGCAATGGTGCCATCTCTGTTCACTGCAACCTCCACCTCCCAGGTTCCAGCAATTATCTTGCCTAAGCCTCCCGAGTAGCTGGGATTACAGGTGTGAACCACCGTGCCCAGCCCTTATTTATCTTTACTGATTTTTTAGTCTGTTTGTTTTGTCAGTTATGTATGTGTGTATGTATTTATTTGTGCGAGCCACCATGCTTGGCCCTTATTTCTCTATCTTTACTGATTTTTTAGTCTGCTTATTGTGTTGTTTATTTACTTATTTATTTTTTAGAGATAGGTCTTGCTATGTTGCCCAGGCTGAACTCAAACTCCTGGACTTCAGCCATCCTCCCACCTCAGTTTCCTGAGTAGCTAGGTAGCTAGCACTTACAGGTACCTGCCACACTACTCGGCTTCGATTATTGCGTAAAGTGGTAAGATTTTCCACTGTGACTATGGAGTTTTCTATTAGTTTGAAGTTCTGTCATTTTTTTGTAAGTTTATAACCTGTATAAATTTACAACTCATATCTTTTAGATGAAGAGAGTCTTTCATCCTTACAAAGTGTCCCTCTTTATCTCAAATAATGGATTTTGTCTACTATGCCATTTTGCCTCTGGTTAGTATTTATATGGTGTGTCTTTTCCCATTAAGTCTTTTATATATTGAGTTTTTTAGATATTTCTCATAAAAAGAAAATAGCACATTTTTCTATTTTCCTTCTTATCCAGTCTGAAACCTGTCTTATAATTTGGAACATTTTGTCTGTTCACATTTAGTATAATTATAGTATATTTGTAGATCTACCAACTTACCAAGGCCTCATTATATTCCATCTGTTCTTTATTTCTTTTTCTCACTTTTTTGGCCTTTGTTTATACTGATTATTCCACATTCCCACAACTCTCCACACCTTGGTAATTATATGTACTTATTATTCTTTTAGTGACTACTCTAGACATTACAAAAACAGATATTTACATATCATCTAATATTTGTACTTTTTACCCTCTTCCTAGACTATGCACGGACCTTAGAACATAAATTCCATACCCTTTTAGCACATTTACTGCTATGTGATATACATATACACATACCACACCAAAAAGATACTGTTTCCTAAGTCAACATTCATTTAGATTTACTCATACCTATTATTTTAATTGCTCCATATTCCTTTCTGTATCTTCTATTATTTTTCTTCTGCTAAGAGGTACTTTAAGTGAGAGTTTATCAGGGATATGCTCTCCCAGTGTATTTTGCCTGAAACATTTTTCATCCACCTTCATATTTAAAGAATATGCTTACTGGGTACAGAATTTTAGATTTGAAAGTTACTTTATTTTTGCACTTTAAAAATATTACTTTCTTAATTATCCTGCTAGAGGTTTGTGAAACTTCTTAAATATAGGCTAAATGCCTTTCGTCAGCTTCTGAAAGTTCTCAGCCATTACATTCTGTCTTCAGATATTGCTTCCTTCCCATTCTCTGTACTTTCCATCCTTCTTGGACTGCAATTACATCCATATTAGATCTTCAATGTCTTCTACTTTTCATCCTCCTCTTGTTGATGATGCTTCTTTCTGGATATTTTCTTAATTTTCTTCTAGCTCATTAATTCTCATTTCATGCTATGCCAAATCTGTTCTTAAGCCCTTCTACTGAGTTAATTTCAGATACCGTAATTTTCAGGGTTTTCTTTCTTTCTTTCTTTTTTAAAGACAGGGTCTCATCCTTTCACTTAGGCTGGAGTGCGGTGGCACTATCACTGCAGCCTTGAACTCCTGGGCTCAAGCAATCCCGGGAGCTCAGGTGGGAGCACCTCAGTCTCTCAAGTAGCTAGGAATACAAGCACATACCACTGTGCCCAGCAAATGTTTTGTTGGGATGGGGTCTCACTATGTTCACATTGTCTAATCTCCTAACAAACCTGGTTATTTCTAATTCTGTGAATATCGTTTTTCCAAAATTCATTATTGACTAAGTTGGAGGCCTAGATGTCTTCTTTGTCTTTCTGGTAAGGATTTACATTTGATTCTACCAGGAAACTTGAGGAGCCAGCGATATGACTTCACTTTAATCCAATTTTAAGTGCTGAGCTTTAGTCCCTGTGAGGAACTACTTACTAGCTAATTTATCTTTACTGTAATAGTGTAGACTTTCAGGGTACCAACTCAAGACAAGGAGACACATTGACCATGCATGATCCTTGCACTCCAGGCCGTGATTTCTCAGCTCTGTGAGCCTATTAAAATTACTCCTCATCTCTAGGCAAATACCTCAAGGGGAGTAAAAGGCCCCCGCCATCCTTAGCCCCAGCTCCAACCCAATCCTGTCCAATAATGCTTTACTATTTTATTAGCTCTAGCATTTCATATAGATAATTTCTGTATTTTGTGCAGGTTTTCTAGTCATTCTCACTGTTGGTCCAAATTATCCAGTCTGCCAGTATCAGGAGCCTAGACCATCATAAGCAATTATATTTTGTATCGATTTGAATCTTACTGTCTAAATCATCTGTTGCTGACCTGAATGATTGTTGAGATGAGATTTAAAAGTCAGCTTTGCTAGGAACTATAATGAATTGGAAAAGGCATGCCTCAAATGTTGTTGACATGAATGTATACAGACCCAGGGCTAGAAGAGCTTCCATTTTCTCAAAAAAGCCAAAAATCTAGATATTTAAAAAATGTAAAATCTCCCCATTTTACAATGCTGGCAACTAGTTCTATATATTTTTAAACAGGGTGTTGGCCAGTGTTCTCAATTCAGGATGATTTTGCTCCATAGGATGTTGCCAATGTCTGGAGCCACATTTTGTTGTCACAACTGGGGAGGGTTAGAGGGTTGCTACTGGCAACTAGTTGGTAGAGGTCAAGGATGCTAACCACCATATAACACACAGATCAGTCCTCAACAATAAAGAATTACCTGGCCCAAAACGTCAGTAGTGTCAAAATTGATAAACCCTGGTATAGGCCAGCATACTGCTGGTTACACAAAACCTATTTGCAGACTGCCATTTGATGAGGGTTGGCAGCAGTCCTTTAGTCCTCTAAAGCTGCATATGAATCTATATACGTAACCAAAGATGCTGGTACCTATGCTCTTTATGCTCTAATAACTGACAGTCTCGACATGTCAGTTTGTCACATGTTTCACAGTACAGCTTCAACTGCTCCTTTTTATGAAAAGGACAAAACACCGGTCGCTGGCTGGTGACACCAACTGCCTCTGCAGAAACAATGGGAGACAGAGAGAAGAAAATGAACATAATTGAATAGTAAATAATTATTCGATTGCCCATTTGAATTCACATGTATTGATATAAACACTACAGCTTCACCTATACCATAACTTTCACTAAGAATTACAGATATTAAGATATCACATATTGTCAGCATTTCAGGAAAAAAAGCAAATAATCTTTTCATTTTCCAGGAAGAAATTAAAATTAATTCAGAAGTAAATGAAAGAACTAAGTGTGTAGTTAAAAATATGTTTTATTGCATTAAAAAGCCTTAAGAAGACAGCCCTGGTAAATGAGTATGAACCACCTGGATGTCTTCTATCCCAAATATGGGAGGAGATTTTTTGAAAATGCAATTTGGAAAATCCAGCAGGGCACAGTGGCCCATGCCTGTAGTCTCAGCTATTCAGGAAGCTGAGTTGAGAGGATCAGTTGCTTGAGCACCAAGAGTTTGAGTCCAGCCTGGGAACATTGTAAGACCTCATAGACAGAGACAGAGAGGCAGAGAAAGAGATGGAAAGAGAGGGAGGGAGAAAGAAAATATAATAAAAATGTCTAAAAGGAGTAGTCAAATAACCTACTTTTGTAAAAATCCTAACAGAGGATACCCATTAACACAGAAATAATAATATTTTCATTATTACACTCTAGTTTTCCAGTGTGGGGATAAAACTGGAAAATGTTTATGTCATGTTAAGTGAAAAAAATCAGAATATGAATAAATATGGTTAAATAGTAAACCTCAGTTATCTTACTAACAATTAAAGGCAAAATCCAAACATTTCAGAAATAATCTTACCTCCAGAGATTATTACTATTAATAACCTGGTGTGCATTCCTCTGGTTGTTTTTCTAAGTATGGAAGTACATATAGTATAGGGCAGTGTTACATTTTATAAAACAATAAATGGCAGTACATATATTGTCTTTTAAAGATTTTTTTTCTCACTTAACTCTACCTTAGATGCCTTTCTGTATTAGTATATATTTCCACCTCATTTCTTATTTATTAACTGTATAGTATTTCACAAAATAGATAAAACACTATACCGCTTGCTAAGGATATTTGTAAGTTATTCATTTTTCAGTACTGCAAATAATGCTGAAATAAACATATGAAAATTATAAATCATTTAAATGTTTCCACAAGATAAATTCCTAGTGGTAGAATTGTTAAAGGGTAATTCATACAGAGAAAAGCTAAATAATTGTGCCAATTTGTACTCCAACCAGTGTAGAGTGGCTATTAACCATATTAACAGGGGGAACTCTCAAAATTTTTCATCTTTGACAATTTAATAAATGCAAGAGACAGAAAGAGAGAAAGAGAGAAGACACATACGTCACTATCCTAGAATGCATTTCTTTAATAACTGAAATGAAACAATGTTCAGTAATTAGCCATTTACATTTCTTTTTTTTAATAATGCACAAATCAGTCCCCAGCAATAAAGAATTATCTAGCTCAAAATGTCAATAGTGTCAAAACTGACAAACTAGTATGCTGGCCTATACCAGGCATGGTGGCTCACATCTGTAATCCCAGCACTCTGGGAGCCCAAGGCGGGTGGATCACTTGAGGTCAGGAGTTCCAGACCAGCCTGGCCAACATGGTGAAACCCCATCTCTACTAAAAATACAAAAATTAGCCAGGCATGGTGGCACAGAGATTACATAATCCCAGGCACTTGGGAGGCTGAAGCAGGAGAATTGCTTGAACCCGGGAGGTGGAGCTTGCAGTGAACCGAGATCGCATCACTGCACTCCAGCCTGGGTCATGGAGTGAGATTCTGTCTCAAGAAACAAAACAAAACAAAACACACACGCAAAAACCCTAAGGTAACCTGAGAGGAATTACAGATAAAATTAATGAACTAAAACATATAAAACTGATAATTAGATAAATAAATTCAAGAAGTATTTTTGAAGATACAAATATGTAAACACGTAGAATTCAGAATGAAAATGAAAATAACCAGATAGAGAAAATCGGTAATATATTATATTAAAAGCACAACACATCAAGATGAAATATGGGATTAACTCCAGCAATGCAATTCTTTCTTTTTTTTTTGAGACAGGATCTCATACTGTCATGCAAGCGGAGTGTAATGGCAATGATCACAGGTCACTGCAGCCTCGAGCTCCTTGGTTCAAGCGGTCCTCCCACCATCTCATCTCCCAGGTTGTTGGGATTACAGGCATGTACTATCACGCCCAGCTAATTTTCTTTTTTTTTGTAGATAGGGTTTCGCCATGTTGCCAAGGCTGGTCTAGAACTCCTGGGCTCAGGCAATCATCCCACTTCGGCCTCCCAAAGTGCTGGGATTATACCAAGTCTTTCACTAGTCTCAAACAACAAACACACAAAAAAAAGGTTTTGCTACATTTTGATACATGCTATTACATGGATGAATCCTTAAAATATTACGCTAAGTAAAATAAGTTAGATATCAAAGAACAAATACCATGTGATTCCACTTGTGTGAAATATCCAGAATCAGCAAATTTATAGAGACAGAAAATAAAGGCTGGGTGTAGTGGCTCATGTTTGTAATCCCAGTAGTTTGGGAGGCCAAGGCTGGCGGATCACTTGAGGTCAGGAGCTCGAGACCAGCCTGGCCAACATGGTAAAACCCCGTGTCTACTACAAATACAAAAATTAGCCACGCATGGTGGCGCACACCTGTAATCCCAGTTACAGGCAGGAGAATAGCATGAACCCAGGTAGCAGAGGTTGCAGTGAACTGAGATCACGCCACTGCACTACAGCTAGCCTGCGTGACAAAGCAAGACTCAGTCTCACAAAAAAGAAAATAGGTTTGAAGTTACCAGGAGCTAGGGGAAGAAAAACGGAGTTATTTTTTTTTTTTTTTCTTTTGAGACGGAGTCTCGCTCTGTCACCCAGGCTGGAGTGCAGTGGCGCGATCTGACTGCAAGCTCCACCTCCCAGGTTCATGCCATTCTCCAGCCTCAGCCTCCCGAGTAGCTGGGACTACAAGCGCCCACCACCATGGCTGGCTAATTTTTTGTACGTTTTTAGTAGTGATGGGGTTTCACCGTGTTAGCTAGGATGGTCTCGATCTCCTGATCTCGTGATCCACCCGCCTCAGCCTCCCAAAGTGCTGGGATTACAGGCATGAGCCAATGCGTCCAGCCAGAAAATTGGAGTTATTACTTAAAGGGTACAAAGATGCCGATTGGGGTGATAAACAAGTTTTGAAAATAGTAATGATGCTTGCACAACGCGTAAATGTAATAAATGCCAATGAATTGTACATTTAATAGTTAAAATGACAAATTTTATGTTGCATGTATTTTACCAAATAAAAAACATATGAGTGAACTGTACATTAAAAACAAGACAATAAAACCAGAAATAATAATTACATAAAAAAGCCTCTCTGGCTATCCACATATCAGACAAATAATCATGATGCAGGTTTGCAACAAGAATATCAAAAGAAAAAGAGTTATAAAATATTTAAGCCCACTCTTTGTTGTTACCTTAGAGATAAAAGAAAAATAAGAAAAAGCAATTTTTTTCTCCATTTGTTCTATATTCACACCAGTTGAAGACATTTATAGAAGCAGGAGGACATGCAGTATGAATGTAAAACAGGGTTCTACATCTATTCACATTTTCCAACATTTTTAAGTATTTAAATTTCAATTATAATATAAAACTCTTTTACTTAAGAGTATATATTTAATACTTATCAAAATAAAAGTGTCAAAACAAGTCAATACAGGAAGGAAGAAAAGACGGGGAAAGATAGAAGAAAAAAAAAGAAAATAACTCATGTATTACCTGGAGATACTTCCTCTTTCTGTCTGACAGTATGGTCTTTTGTGAACTTTACCCTCTGATGAGCTCTGATACACGTCTTGCAGAGCCATTCAACACACTCTACACAAAACCCATTAGCTTCGGCGTTGTCCTCACAGCTTGTACACACCTGACAATAAAAGAACCATGGCACATGAATTTTTGAGAAAATGAAAAGCTGGTCCCATCACGAGCTATATATACATGATACACCAACCATATCAGGCTAAATCAGTTAGCCTCCTAATGGTGTTGGGAAATTTTAAACTGACATAGTGTGTTACATTATACACATATGAAATGAAAATACTGTGCAGAGACAAGAATATAAGTACATTTTCTCCTTAATTCAGCATCCCAAATATTTCAACTAGGTGTTTCCCAAACATTATGCTAGGTGTGAGAACAGAACAGTCAGGAAAAGCAAACACGGTCCCTGCCCATATGATAACTACAGTCTTATAAATATTGCAGGTTCAAATCCCAGTTCCCTCACTTACTAGCTCAGTGGTCTTGGGCAGGTTACATAGAATACTCATCTTTAATATGAGGGTAATGATACAGATATTACTGAGTAGTTGTGAAGATTAAATGTGAGGCAGATGCACATTATTAGAATAAGCATATCAATATATAACTACAAACTGATAATTACCATAAAGGAAATATACGGAAAGTTGTAAGAACGTATGATGAAGAAATGGATCTCATTTTAGTGGGGTTGGAAGGCTAGGGAAAGCATGAAGAGGGATTACCCAGTGAAGGCTTTTACTTCTAGGAAGAGAGAACAGCATGTAGAAAAAGTCCCAGGCAAGAAGAGCAAGCAGGTTCAAAGAACTGAACGAAGGCAAGTATGACTGAAGTGGTGCGACTGAGGGGAAGACTGGCAAGAGAAGCTAGGACAAGAGACAGGGGCCAGATTAAGTGGAGTCACAAGACAATTTTGGTGTTTGTCCAAATAAGTCTATTAAAAGCTTTTAAGAAAGTGACATGGCCAGATTTGAATTTTTATGTCACAATGGCTACAATATAGAGAACAAATTACAAAAGGAGCAAAAGCGTTTCTGTATAATGACAAGCTAGGAGGATTTTTCAGTGGCTTTGGTGAGGGTTGCTGGAAGTGGGATGTGGAGATGAGAACAGGTTTGACAGCAAAAATTTTTTCCACTTCACTCAGTCGTTGACACTAACCAAATTCCAAATACCTGATAGGTCCATAAACCAAAATCTACCTTTTCTCTGGTCTTATCATCTTCAATCTTTCTAACATCACTTGATACCACTGACTCCTGCTTCCTAGAAATCATGTGAATTCCTTAATACCTGCCAATCCTCCTATCAGATAGCCTGACTGTCACTGGATCCCACCCTTCTTCCTCTGATTCTGTAGTTTTTTATTATAGGGATTGATCTCATCTACTTGCTTAGCCTCACATAGCATCTCTAAAAGGATGTAATCTAAAATTTAATCTCCACAGTAAGCTATAAAAAGAAATAAGTAATTTCTATTTACACCACTCAGGAGAGATTACTAGTACATAAAGTAAAATAAAACAGGAAAAGCATGTGTGTGTAATGCTACTGCTTATTCAAGAAAGATGGTAATATGGTTTGGATCTGTGTGCCTGCCCAAAACTCATGCTGAACTGTAATCCCCAATGTTGGAGGTGGGGCCTGCTGGGAGGTGGGTGGATCACAGGAGTGATTTACCCCTTGGTGCTGTTCTCATGATAGTGATTGAGTTCTCACGAGATCTAGTTAAGTGTGTGGTGCCTCCCCACTCTCTCTTTTTCGCTCCTGCTCCATCCATGTGGATGAGCCTGCTCTCTTCACCTTCTGCCATGATTGTAAGCTGAGCAGATGCATAATGCTTCCTGTACAGCCTGCAGAACCATGGGCCAATTAAACCTCTTTTCTTTATAAGTTACCCAGTCTCAGATATTTCTTTATAGCAAAGTGAGACTGAGGAGTGGGGCACTGCTATAAAGATACCTTAAAATGTAGAAGCAGCTTTGGAACTGCGTAAGGGGCAGAATTTCAAACAGCTTGGAGGGCACAGAAAAAGGCAGGAAGGTGACAAAAATTTTGTCCTGGAGATTTGTTAAATTGTTATGACCAAAATGCTGATAGTAATATGGACAATGAAGTCCAGGTTGAGGAGGTCACAGATGGAAATAAACTTATTGGGAAATGCAGCAAAGGTCACTTTTGTTACACCTTGGCAAAGAGCTCGGTTGGACTGTGCCCCTGCTCTAGGGATCTGTGGAACTCTGAATTTGAGAGATGATTTAAGAGTATCTGGTGGATGAAATTTCTAAGCAGCAAAGTGTTCAAGATGTGATCTGGCTGCTTCTAACAACCTATGCTCATATGCATGAGCAAAGAAATGACCTGAAGTTGGAACTTATATATTTAAAAGGGAAGCAGAGTATAAATGTTTGGAAAATTTGCAGCTTGGCCATGTGGTAGAAAAGAAAAGCCCATTTTCGGGGGAAGAATTCAAGAAGGCTGCAGAAACTGGGGGTAGGGGGAAAGCCTTGAAGGCATTTCAGAGACATTCTGAGCAGCCACTCTTGTCACAGGCCCAGAGGCCTAGAAGGACTGAATGGTTCTGCAGGCCAGGCCAGGCTCAAGGGCTCACTCCCCTGAGAAGCCTCAGGACACTGCTCCCTGTATCCTAGCCTCTCCAGTTCCAGCCATGGCTCAAAGAGGCCCAGATATAGCTCAGGCCGCTGCTTCACAGGATGCAAGACATAAGCCTTGGCAGCTTCCACATGCTGTTAAGCCTACAGGTACACAGAATCCAAGAGGTGAGATTTGGGAACCTCTCTCTGCTTAGATTTCAGAAGATTTACAGAAAGGCCTGGATGTCCAAGCAGAAGCCTGCTGCAGGGGCAGAGCCTTCACAGAGAACCTCTACGTGGGCAGTGCAGAGGAGAAATGTGGGGCTGGAGCACCCACACAGAGTCCCCACTGGGGTCCTCCCAAGTGGAGCTGTGAGAAGAGTGCCACTGTCCTCCAGAACCCAGGAGGGCAGATCCACCAGCAGCTTGCACCTTCAGTCTGGAAAAGTCACAGATACTCAGTGTCAACCCATGAGAGCAGCCTGTGAGAACAGCTGTGGGGGCTGAACCCTGCAAAGCCACAGGTGTTAAGTACAGCTGCCCAAGGCTTTGGGAGCCCACCCCTTGTACCAGTGTGTCCTGGATGAGAGATGTGAAGTCAAAGGAGATTATTTTGGAGCCTTAAGATTTAATGACCGTGCTGCTGGGTTTTGGACTTGCACAAAGCCTGCAGCCCCTTTCTTTTGGCCGATTTCTCCATTTTGGAATGGGAGTATTTACCCAATGCCTGTACCCACAATGTATCTTGCAAGTAACGTAACATGTTTTTGACTTTACAGGCTCACAGGGAGAAAAGACTTGCCTTGTCTTCTCATCTCAAATATGAGACTTAGGACTTTTTGAGTTAATGCTGAAATGGTTAAGACTCTGGGTGACTGTTGGGAGGCATGATTGTGTTTTGAAATGTGAGAAGGACATAAGATTTGGGAGGGGCTGGGGTAGAATGATATGGTTTAGATCTGTGTCCCTGACCAAATTTCATGTAGAATTGTAATCCCCAATGTTGGAGGTCGGACCTGATGGGAAGTGACTGTATCATGGGGGTGGATATCCCCCTTGGTGCTGTTCTCATAGTAGTGAGTTCACATGGAGATGTGTTCATTTAAAAGTGTGTGGCATGGCCGGGCGCGGTGGTTCACACCTGTAATACCAGCACTTTGGGAGGCTGAGGCAGGCCGATCACCTGAGGTCAGGAGTTTGAGACCAGCTTGGCTAACATGGTGAAACACCGTTTTTACTAAAAATACAAAAAATTAGCTGGGCATGGTGGCGCACACCTGTAATCCCAGCTACTTGGGAGGCTGAGGCAGCAGAATTGCTTGAACCTGGGAGGTGGAGGTTGCAGTGAGCTGAGATTGGCCATTGCACTCCTGCTTGGACAACAAGACCGAAACTCCATCTGGGGAGAGGAGAGGAGGAGAGGGGAGGGGAGGGGAGGGGAGGGGAAGGAAGGAGGGAAGGAAGGAAGGAAGGAAGGAAGGAAGGAAGGAAGGAAGGAAGGAAGGAAGGAAGGAAGGAAGGAAGGGAGGGAGGGAGGGAGGGAGGGAGGGAGGGAGGGTGTGGCACCTCCCACCCTCTTTTGGCTCCTGCTTTGGCCACATGTAAGACAAGCGTGCTGCCCCTTTGCCTTCCACCATGATTGTAAGTTTCCTGAGGCTTCCCCAGAAGCTTAGCAGATGCCAGCATCATGCTTCCTGTACAGCCAGTGAAACCGTGAGCCAATTAAACCTCTTTTCTTTATAAATTACCCAGTCTCAGGTATTTCTTTATAGCAATGCAAAAACAGACTAATACAGATGGGATGGAATGGGATAGTTTACTTTTAAATTGTATATTAACATAATATTTAAAAAGGAAGGATAATCCATAAAAGAGATTAAATAGTTACCTACGAGGTTGGGAAGAAATAAGGTAGATGGGTAGACAAGACAGGGATAGAAGTTTATAGATTTTCTTTTCAAACGACATGAATGTTTTATATGTAGTTATGCAATATTTTAAACATTTAAATTCCTAAATGTCAAAAGCAAAATTTAATAAATGAACCTGCCTAATCAAGTGGGTGGCTTAACTGCACAGAGAAGATTTATTTATTTCAGGTAACTTTAAAACATGATTTGGCTGGCTGGGCACAGTGGCTAACACCTGTAATCCTAGCACTTTGGGAGGCCACGGCAGGTGGAATGCCGGATGTGGCAGTGTGCGCCTGTAGTCCCAGCTACTCTGGAGGGCTGATGCAGGAGAATTGCTTGAACCCAGGAGGTGGAGGTTGCAGAGAGCCAAGATCATGCCACTGCATTCCAGCCTGGGCAACAGAGTGAAACTCCTTCTCTTAAAAAAAAAAACAAAACAACAACAACAAAAACACATGATTTGATTGAATATCTCCAGTGCATACATATAACTACTGTCTTCCTTGCTTTCTGTTTTGATACAAACACTCTACAACTTCTATTTTCAGCTCCAACTCCACTCTACTATAAACTCTTATTCAGAAAGCAACATTTATGCTTCACAAGCTGGTTTCACATTCGAGTCTAACAACGGGTAATGCTGGAGGGAGAATGCAACGTCAGAAGAAGGTACTTGATTCTCATAGTCAGCTTCCTCTTTTCTTCCTATCTGCATGTAATTTCTGTGAGTATCACACCAGTGATGCAGCTTCATCCCAGCTGCAGCAGTTCCTTCCTATACTGGAGCTAGCTCCAGTTTGCAGACTTTCCAATATTTGTAGGACCAGCTTTACTGTAATCCACTTCAGAGATGCCAGCAACACTGCTTCTGCCCGTCAGAAGTCTGAGTCCGAAGTCAAACACCTAGACCCCATCACCAGCCAAGATGCACTTCCTTCTCAGGTGTTTAAGTTCCACAAGGCCTTTCCTCTGAGCTTTTATCTTTTAATAATTCCATCCTTTTGCATTTGTTCCCTCAGCTGCTTCTCAAAGTTGCTACCTCTGTGATACTTTAAGAATTGTATTTGTATCTTTTCAGAAAATCTTGTATCTAGTCTATAATTCTTTATTTCTTTTCTTTTTTCTTTTTTTTGAGACAGAGTCTTGCTCTGTCACCCAGGCTGGAGTGCTGTGGTGCAATCTTGGCTCACTGCAACTCCCGCCTCTGGGTTCAAGCAATTTTCCTGCCTGAGCCTCCCAAGTAGGTGCCACCACGACTGGCTAATGTTTTTGTATTTTTAGTAGAGACAGGCTTTCACCATATTGGCCAGGCTGCTCTCAAACTCCTGACCTTGTGATCCACCTGCCTCGGCCTCACAAAGTATTGGGATTACAGGCATAAGCCACCATACCTGGCCTTATTTTAAGAAGTAAAATGATTCCTAATTGCACCAAGACTATATTACATATTATGCATATAAATTATGCATATAATATATGTTACATGTATATTATACATACCTATAAACTTTTTTTCCTAGAGAAAACAAATTACATCAATGCAATTAAGAACCAACATTTTGGCTGGGTGCAGTGGCTCACACCTGTAATCCCAGCACTTTGGGAGGCTGAGGAGGGCAGATAACTTGAGGTTAGGAGTTTGAGACCAGCCTGGCCAACATGGTAAAACCTCGTCTCTACTAAAAATACAAAAATTAGCAGGGCATGGTGGTGAGCACCTGTAATCCCAGCTACTCAGGAGGCTGAGGCAGGAGAATCGCTTGAACCCGGGAGGCGGAGGTTGCAGTGAGCTGAGATCATGCCACTGCACTCCAGCCTGGGTGACAGAGCAAGACTCTTGTCTCAAAAACAAACAAACAAACAAACAAAAAGTCAATATAGGCCGGGTGTGGTGGCTCATGCCTGTAATCCTATCACTTTAGGAGGCCGAGGCAGGCAGATCACCTGAGGTCGAGAGTTCAAGACCAGCTTGACCAACACGGAGAAACCCCGTCTCTACCAAAAATACAAAATAAGCTGGGAGTGGTGGCACATGCCTGTAATCCCAGCTACTCGAGAGACTGAGGCAGGAGAATCGCTTGAACCTAGGAGGCGGAGGTTGCGGTGAACCGAGATCACACCATTGCACTCCAGCTTGGACAACAAGAGCAAAACTCCATCTCAAAATACAAAAAAAAAGTCAATATATACTTATACTTTCTTTTAAAGATACAGTCTCTGCCAGGCGTGGTGGCTCACACCTGTAATTCTAGCACTTTGGGAGGCCGAGGTGGGTAGATCACAAGGTCAGGAGTTTGAGACCAGCCTGGCCAACATGGTGAAACACTGTCTCTACTAAAAATACAAAAAATTAGCCAGGCGTGGTGGCACGCGCCTGTAGTCCCAGCTACTCGGGAGGCTGAGGCAGGAGAACCGCTTGAACATGGGAGGAGGAGGTTGCACTCCAGTCTGGGCAACAGAGCGAGACTCCGTCTCTAAATAAATAAATAAATAAATAAATAAATAAATAGTCTCTGTTAGATAATTCCCTGAAAGGCCTAGATAGGTGACCAACTCGATGATGAGCACCCATTGTACCATACTGTGGTCTCCAAATATTATTTCCCATGAAAAGGAATCAAGGCACCTAGGAGAAATGGATGCTTCAAGGTCTAGAACAGAAAATGACAGAAAAAACAGCAAGGGAGAGAGCAATGACTACTACAGACTCAAACAGAGGGACACAGACACACACACACACATATACACACACACACACACACATACTCCTCTCATTAGTCACCTCTGAAGAATCCTAAGAAATTAACTCACTGCTCTAAAAATTGTCAACTAAAGGGAAGGAATCAAAATTGAACTGACCTTTCCTGGATGAACCGTAGGTCAGGGTAATCAAAGAATTGATGAAGGAAGCTTTCTCTTTCTATTTCAGTTAAGAAATAAAGAGGAATAATAGAATTAAAATGTCACTATTTTTCAAAGCCCTCATGAAATAAGAAATCTTGGCAGTGATCATTAATGGCCACTAACATCAGAAAAAAGAAAGACAGCCAGACACCATATGCTTCCTGATGAGCATACACATGGACATATGGATCAAAGTATTCTTACCCTTCTCCCGCAATGGAACCAGAACCTAAACAAGCCACTACGTTTCATTTTAATTCACAGTTTCACAAAACATAGAATCAGCATGTTAAATGACTTTATGGAAATTATCAGCAAAATTCAGAATAAAACTAACTCTTTTGAATATGCAACCCAGTTTATGCAACGAAAATGTTAAATGGGAAGAAAAGGAAAGCAAGAGAAGCAAAGGGGTAACTTGAGATTAATTAAAAGATAGTTTTGAGGCAAATCAACCAAATGTACTGTGTAGGCCTTGTTGGATCCTTATGGAAACAAACCACTGTTTTAAAAAAAACCTGTAATAATTAGATCCATTTGATTACTGCTTAGATATTTGATAATAATGAGATCATTAAGCATTTGAAATTTATTTATTTATTTATTTATTTTGAGATAGGGTCTCACTCTGTCACCCAGGCTGGGGTGCAGTGGCGTAATTATGGCTCACTGCAGCCTCCATCTCCTTGAGTGCAGGTGATCCTCCAACCTCAGCCTCCCAACTAGCTGGGACTACAGGTGCACACCACCACACCCAGCTTGCTTGCTTTTCTTTCTTGTTCATTCTTTCGTTCGTTCTTTCTTTCATTCATTCATCTATTCATTCGCTCAGACAGGATTTCACCATGTTGCCCAAGGCTGGTCCTTTTATTTTTACATAGAAATTCATATGGTAGTTATGTTTACAGAAAAAATATTTTATTTAAGTACATGCCAAAATATTTACAGATGAGGCCGGGCGCAGTGGCTCACCCTTGTAATCCCAGCACTTTGGGAGGCCGAGGTGGGTGAATCACCTGAGTTCAGGAGTTCGCAATCAGTCTGGTCAACATGGTGAAACCTTGTCTCTACTAAAAACACAAAAATTGGCCAGGTGTAGTGGTGGGCGCCTATAATCCCAGCTACTTGGGAGACTGAGGTTGCAGTGAGCCAAGACCTCGCCATTGCACTCCAGCCTGGGCAACAAGAGCGAAACTCCGTCTCAAAAAATAAAAATTAAAAATTAAAGATGACATTACATAATGGCTGGAATTAACATCAATGTAATCTAGTGGTTGGGGGTAATCAGAGTATGTACAAAACAAGAGTTGATGGCTATTGATCTAGGTGATGGGTCCACGGACGTTTGTTATGTCAACTGTTTCTTTGGTAATGCTTGAAATTATCTACAACAAAAAGTTTTTAAAACTTTTCAAAATCTCCAGCTATGAACTCTCTTTAGAGCACCACTCTAACCATGGATGATGACACCTCTACAGTCTCACAGGCAATGCAAACTCAATCACATTCAAAACCTACCTACCTCCTACCCTCTTTATCATGATCTCTGTGAAAGGCACCATCCAGGCAGTAAAACATCTCTCACCTTCCACACCCAGTCAGGCATATCAAGTTCTCTCTGGGTGGTAACTTCCTTTCCTTATTGCTACCATGCTAATTCAGCTCCCACTACCTCTTGCTAAGTACTGCCTGGTTTCAATTCATCCCCCATATGACCTCTCTACTCTCCATCCTTACCAAATGCCCCCAGCAGCACCCTACTCTCATACCACATTTCCTACCTCAACCCATGCATGCCCAGTGTCAACATTTAGGATGTCTATTGGACTCCATCTCTAGTTTAACTTCTTCCTACTATGTTTCTGTGACAGAAGCAGACTAAATAAACATAAACGTACTGAAAACTAATTGATCACATGGAGGTAATAAAGAAGCCTCTTAAACTTGTCCTTTGGATTAGAATCCCTTTAACTCTCATGTCCTATTATCATCATTTCATGTCATACGAATATCCTACCTGGTTGACATTTATTTATGCTACTTTACATTTGAGGATTATTTATGCTCCTGTATTTTTTAGTTTTCTGGATTGAGCATGCACATGTACTACTATGAATATGACTAATGAGTATCTAGGATATCTAGCATAGCTACATGTGACATGATAGGTGTCACATGTAAAGCAAAGTGACATGACACAATGGAAGACGGAAACAAAATCATTTGTATTTAGAAGAGAACTTTCAGAGGACTTAAGTGCTCAACACTGTAACCTACATAAATAATTATGTTTCTTTCTTTAAGGGTGGTTTCACAATTAAATAATTAGAAAGTTTATCTCCCGCAGCAAGCCTGTCTGTTTTGGCCTTTGATAAGGTTCACATCAGGAAGAATTGTGGATACTTTCCAAACTACAAAAACAGGTATTTTAGTCAGTAGTGGCTATGTTCATTTAAAGTGAACCTTAAATTCCTGTAGCTCTACCCAGGAACAAAAAACTAAAAATTCAACAGAAAGTACAGAAATTAACCACGTGATTACTAAAGAGTCCTGAAAAACATAGCTAATAATTGCTTTTCCCTAACCAGATTTAGTTCTTTTTTTTTTTTTTTTTTTGAGACGGAGTCTCACGCTGTTGCCCAGGCTGGAGTGCAGTGGCGCGATCTCGGCTCACTGCAAGCTCCGCCTCCCGGGTTCCCGCCATTCTCCTGCCTCAGCCTCCTGAGTAGCTGGGACTACAGGCGCCCGCCACCGCGCCCGGCTAATTTTTTGTATTTTTAGTAGAGACGGGGTTTCACTGTGGTCTCGATCTCCTGACCTTGTGATCCGCCCGCCTCGGCCTCCCAAAGTGCTGGGATTACAGGCTTGAGCCACCGCGCCCGGCCCAGATTTAGTTCTTTCCCAGATCTTCTGTTCCAAGTTAAGGGAACTGCTTAGAGGAATCATCAATGAATCATGAGCCAAAAGTAGACTAATACACTATACTCAGCACAAGCTGTAGAATTAATCTCAACATGGCTAACCCCCACTGGAGTACTATAGATCATGCATGATAGATTTGACATCTAGATTTAAGAAGCCAACAGAGATGTTCTACATGTGGGTTACAGAAGTTAGAAAGAAAATAAAAACACCATTGGATCTCTTTTTTTTTTTTTTTTTTTGAGACGGAGTCTCGCTCTGCCGCCCAGGCTGGAGTGCAGTGGCCGGATCTCAGCTCACTGCAAGCTCCGCCTCCCGGGTTCACGCCATTCTCCTGCCTCAGCCTCCCAAGTAGCTGGGACTACAGGCGCCGCCACCTCACCCGGCTAGTTTTTTGTATTTTTTAAAGTAGAGACGGGGTTTCACCGTGTCAGCCAGGATGGTCTCGATCTCCTGACCTCGTGATCCGCCCGTCTTGGCCTCCCAAAGTGCTGGGATTACAGGCTTGAGCCACCGCGCCCGGCCACACCATTGGATCTCTAAATCCAACACCTTGGACAATGCTACAAAATGAGGCTTTAGTTAGCTGGACATGGTGGCATAAACCTGAAGTCCCAGTGACTCAAGAGGCTACGGTGGGAGAATCACTTGAGCCCAGGAGTTGGAGACTGCAGTGAGCTATGACTACATCACTGAACTCCAGACTGGCTGACAGAGTGAGACCCTGTCACTACTACTACTACTACTACTACTACTACTACTACTACTACCACCACCGCCACCGCCACTGCCACCACCACCACCGCCACCACCACCACCGCCACCACCACCCCTTCCCCAAAAAATAAATGAAGCTTTCAAAGTAACACCATGTAGAAAAGACGGCTTTCTTAAAAATGTAAAAACTTTACAGATCAAAGACATGGAGTCTTTCATATGTATCATTATAGAGCTTATCATTAAAATAGAAAAAAAGTGAAAAACTGAGCTTGAAATAAAAATCTCATTGTCAATACACAGTAAAAGTACAAAGAAATGAAATAATGTCAAATATAGAATAATGGTTTCTCTGGAGGAGATTGGAATGTGGGTATGCAATCAAGAGTTTCTGGATTGTCCCTGTTTCACTGTTTAATTTCTTAAGGTGAATTATTCATTATTCTTTATATTCCTTTTTAAATGTTATATAATTTTATAGATCAATTATCTAATGTTTGGCTCCTTTTAAAGACCTCCAGCATTTTAGGTTGCCTCATCAATAGTTGGCAAAAGAGGTTAGGCATGGTAGCTTACACCTATAAACCCAACACTTTGAGAGGCCGAGGTGAGTGGATTACTCGAGGTCAGGAGTTCGAGACCACTATGGCCAACATAGTGAAATGCCACGTCTACTAAAAATACAAAAATTTGCCGGGCATGGTGGCACACGCCTGTAATCCCAGCTACTCATGAGCCTGAGATAAGAGAAGCACTTGAACCCAGGAGGAGGAGGTGGAAATGAGCCAAGATCGTACCACTGTCCTCCAGCCTGGGAAACAGTGCAAGACTCCATCTCAATTTAAAAAAAAAAAAAGAAAAAGAGGCTGGGCGTGGTGACTCACACCTGTAATCCCAGCACTTTGGAAGGCCAAGGCAGGAGGATCACGAGGTCAGGAGATCGAGACCATCCTGGCTAAAACAGTGAAACCCCATCTCTACTAAAAACACAAAAAATTAGCCAGGCGAGGTGGTGGGCGCCTGTAGTCCCAGCTACTTGGGAGGCTGAGGCAGAAGAATGGCATGAACCCAGGGGGCGGAGCTTGCAGTGAGCCGAGATTGCGCCAACTGCACTCCAGCCTGGGCGACAGAGTTAAGACTCCGTCTCAAAAAAAAAAAAAAAAAAAAGCTGGCAAAAGGTTCAAGACGTAATACACTTACCTGATTTGACTTTTCTACTGTACTGCTGGGAACCTCAGTAGTGTCCTTCACAAAAAAGTTATCTATGATGTGTCTCTCTGCACATTCTTGGCTGCAAACTGGGCATCGAATGACTCCAACTGGGAAAAACAAAATTATATTCTAAGTTTTAATACAAATATACTGAGTACTTAACCAACACATCCCATTCAAACTGTGACTTGGTTCTTTTTCAATGTCCATTCTTTTTAAATTCATACCTGCTGTCACTTAAAAACAATTGTCTATGTAAATATACTGATTTTATCTATACATCACACATGAAATACTAAACGATGCATAAATTCTTCATAATTTTAAATGAAATGCCTCCCTTCCCCCACATCACCATGGGCTAAATGCTTTTACTGTTTAGCAACTTCTCTAGCAGTGGTTTTCCAACAGAAATGTACAGAACCATATGGGAGATTTTCAAAAGAACAAGGAGCTCAGGTTTTCTCTAGAGCTACAAAATGAGGATTTCTGGAAGTAGAACAGAGACATGCTCCTTTTGTTTAAAATCGCCACAGAGATTGTGAAACACCATTTCCTTTTAACAAATGCAAACAGTATTCCTTTGAACAAAAAATAATAGTCTTTCGTAGCGCTTGGTAAAACAATAAATAATAACAAACGAGTTAAAACTGTAATATAAACTTGATGCCATATAATTTATACTATGGAAGACTGCAGTAAGGTTCCCAGATAGATTTTTTAATGAAATGCATAAGAACAAACACAAAGTAATCCAAAGGCCAATTTCATTTGTATAAACAAATAACAAACAAAAATTTAATTTAAAAAATTTTTTTTACAATAGCAACAAAAATGCACTAAGTGCTTAGAAATAAATTTTAAAAGATTGTGAAGGTTATTGTGCAGGAAAATATTAAGCTATATTTAAAAACATTTTAAAATATCTAAATCATGAAGAAAGCATGTTCATGATGGTAAAGATATCAATACTCCCACAACCATATCTATAGATTCAATGCAGCTCTAGTAACAATCCCAAAGGAAATTTCCATAGAATTTTGACAAGCTGAGGGGACATGCCTCCCAACTAATAATACCTACTATATATAAAGCTATAAAAATTAAAATGGTGTGATATTTTGTAAGGCTTACATAAATGTACACTTTATATATATCAGATGTTCACTAGAAATCAGTGGGGAAAGGGATGAACTTTTCATGTTGCTGGAACAATTATTGGGGGTGGGGAATGAAATTAGATCCCTACTTTGATCCAAAAAATATATATATATTTTGAGTAGATTAACAACTATAAGACTTTCACAAGAAAATGTAAGAGAATATCTTTGTGACCTTGGAGTACAAATTTATTGGAATAAATTTTTAAGCAAGATAAAAAAAGCAAGAGCTATAAGGGAAAGATTAATATATCCACCTTTGTTACAGTTCTTTGTTACAGATCTACAGCTAGTGAAAATATTACCATGAACAAAATGAGAAGACAAGCCTTAAGCTGGAAGATCTATGTAAACACACAGTACTGGCAAAGAATTAATACTTAAAATCTGGAAAGATGTCACAATGCATTTCAGAGAAAAGAAAGATGGAGTAAACCTAATTTTCATTATGCCTCCAGCTTCACACAGCTAAGAACTCTAGACATTCTACATAAAACATTAAGTGTTACCCCCATTTTACAGATGAGGAAACTGGGTGCTATGACTGGCCTGTGGTCACACAACCACTAATGACATGTCATGTACACACTCTACATGGTAAGTATTAAAATGGAGATAGAGCATAGACTTTAAAACTGTACAAGACCTAGATCAGCCCTCTTCATTGATTGCTCTGTAACTCCTTCTTTTTTTTTTTTTTTTTTTTTTTTTTTGAGATGGAGTCTCATTCTGTCACCCAGGCTGGAGTACAATGGTGCAATCTTGGCTCACTGCAACCTCTGCCTCTCTGGTTCAAGCGATTCTCCTGCCTCAGCCTCCTGAGTAGCTGGGATTACAGGCATGCATCACCACACCCGGCTTATTTTTGTATTTTTAGTAGAGACGGGGTTTCATGATGTTGGTCAGGGTGGTCTCGAACTCCTGACCTCGTGATCCACTGTGCCCAGGCTCGATTGCTCTGTAACTCCTCCTAATCAATCTTTTTGAGCCTCTGTTTCATCTTCTGTAAAACAGTAATAAATGATAATCATGATGATAGTTATCCTATTGAGAACTTGCTGTGTTCTAGTTATTGTGCTCAATATTCCACTTCCATTAGAACAACTCTGAGGCAGGATTGTTGTAAGGATTTTATATGAGTAAATGCACAGAACCGGTCTAGCCTAGGTTGGTACCTGGTAAACCTGGGCAGTAACCCCTGTACTGTCCAGCTAAAATCAGATGACAATAGCTAGCTCTTTCTGAATCAGGTAAATGAGGACCAGCACAATCTCATCTACACTGACTCCCTCAAAGTATGATCTCTAAGGCTACAAATAAATTCTGAGTCATGGATATACCTCTGCCTAATAAGGAACAATTGAAACCAAATGTTAGTAAATCCCAAATTTACATCTCTACCAGAACGTCATTCCCAAGCCCCAGGTGTATCAGTTTTTCCAGTAACAGAAAAACAAAGCACTACATATTACACAGTAAATACAATCATGAGGTGCATGACATGACGGGTTTTTTGTTGTTGTTGTTGCTGGGTTTTTTTTGTTTTTTGTTTTTGAGACAGAGTCTCGCTCTGTCATCCAGGCTGGAGTGCAGTGGTGCGATCTTGGCTCACTGCAACCTCTGCCTACCTGGTTCAAGTGATTCTCCTGCCTCAGCCTCCCAAGTAGCTGGGACTACAGGCACCCGCTACCATGCCTGGCTAATTTTTTGTATTTTTAGTAGAGATGGGGCTTCACCATGTTAGTCAGGATGATCTTGATCTTCTGACGTCGTGATCCATCCATCTCAGCCTCCCAAAGTACTGGGATTACAGGCGTGAGCCACCTCGCTTGGCCACTGCATAATGTTTTTTTAGCCAACAATGGATCACATATATGTCAGTGGTATCATAAAATTATAATGAAGCTGAAGGCCGGGTGTGGTGGCTCACATCTGTAATCCCAGCAATTTGGGAAGCTGAGGTGGGTGGATCACTTGAGGTCAGGAGTTCAAGACCAGCCTGGTCAACATGGGGAAACCCTGTCTCTACTAAAAATACAAAAATTGGCCGAGTTCAGTGGAATGTGCCTGTAGTCCCAGCTACTCAGGAGGCTGAGGAAGGAGAATTGCTTGAACCCAGGAGGCAGAGGTTGCAATGAGCCGAGATCGCACCACTGCACTCCAGCCTGGGCAACAGAGTGAGACTCCATCTCAAAAAATAATAATAATAATAAATAAATAAAAATAAAATGGAGCTGAAAAATTCCTATCACCTAGTGAAAGCTGCGGTAATATTGATAATATTGTAAGTGCAATGCATTACTCATGTGTTTAGGGTGATGCTGGTATAAACAAGCCTACTGAGCTACCAGTCATATAAAAGTACATAATTTCTAGGCCCCCTTCATATGCACTCATCACTCACTACCTTACTCACCCAGAACAAATTCCAGTCCTTCAAGCACCACTCATAAGTGCTCTATACAGGCGTACCTTATTTTTTATCTTTTATATTGTATTTTTCTAGGTTTTAGATATGTTTAGATGTACAAATACCATTGTGTTACAGATGAACACTACAGTATTCAGTACAGTAACATGCTGTACAGATTTGTAGCCTAGGAATAACAGGCTGTACCATATTCTCCTGGTGTGCAGTAGGCTATACCATATAGGTTTGTGTAAGTACACCCTATGATATTTATACAATAAAATTGCCAAAATTGCACCACCATGCCTGGATAATTTTATTTTTTTATGAACAGACAGGGTCTCACTATATTGCCCCGGCTGCTCTCAAACTCCTGGGCTCAAGGGATCCTCCTGTCTTGGCCTTCCAAAGTGCTGGGATTACAGGCATAAGCCATGGTGCCTGGCCTTATTTCTTTTTTTTCCTTTTGGCAGGGGGGAGACAGTCTCACTCTGGTTGCCCAAGCTGGAATGCAACAACATGATCTTGGCTCACTGCAGCCTCCACCTCTCAGGCTCAGGTGAATCTCCCACCTCAGCCTCCTGAGTAGCTGGGACTACAGGCCTGTGCCACCACACTCCACTAATTGTTTTGTATTTTTAGTAGAGACAGAGTTTCACTATGTTGTCCAGGATGGTCTCAAACTCCTGGACTCAAGCAATCCGCCTATCTCAGCCTCCCAGAATGCTGGGATTACACGCATAACCCACCACACCTGGCCTCTTATTCCTTTTTTCTACAAATGAAATGTTTCAAGCTTTTGGGTTTTGAGATGTGAATATGATTTGTTATCTCCTTTCTGTGAAGTTTTAGTTTCTAAACCTAAGTATAATGCAGGGCTTATGTTTTGACATTATGTGCTAGGAATGGCTCGTACTTCTTTGACTGCCCAGCTCCACAAAAGAGATGTACGTGGATTTAAAGTCTCTTATTACACACGGTAGATCACAACACAAGTGAGTTAAATGACAGGATCATGAGATGGATCACCACCAATCTGGCAACTTTATTCCAACATCCACGGCAGACAAGGGAAAAGATATATATATATATATATTATATATATATATATATATATATATATAAATATTATATATATATATATATATATATATATAAAAAACCAAATAGTGCTGTCCGTGGTCCTGTCAATACCACTAATGGTTTTGACTCCTACATATATAACAAAAAAACAAAAAACAAGTAAATGCTATCTACAAGAAATCTACTTCAAATATACAGAGAGAGGTTAAAGGAAAAAACAAACAAACAAACAAACAGGATGCTAACAGATACACATTCAAACAATAAGCATATGTACAGGGCAGTGCTCCAGGTGGCTTTGAATCAAGCCAGTTCCCTGCTCTGCCCCACACCTCTGTGTAACTGTATAATATACTGGGAATGAAGCATCCTGAGACAAGGAGGAGCTGGTTGGAAGAGCCTCAGTTTCTGTTCCTGTCATTCCCTCCACCCTCAAACAGGATGTCCTCTAATCTTTAGCCCAGTGAATCATGTTGCCCTTGGGACATAAACCTTCTTTCCTGGGTCCCCTAGCTGTGGTCCACAGACTATCCACTCTGGGCAGCTTTCCCAAGCCTTGAGGGACTGATTTGCAATGAATGCTAGGCTTCTCCTGTCCCTTGCTGCCCATCTGTGGGTAATAAAACTGGGCTTCATGTAAGTTGTTCTGCTTATGAATGTTTTGACTCACTGGACTCAGGCAAGTAGTAAAAATGCAGCCCAAGATATAGTGAGCTAAAATGGTAACTAGTACACAGTGAACATCCTTCATAATATGAAACCAGGAGGACTTAATAATGCTCTCAGACAAAGCAGACTTCAGAACAAGGACTATTTACAAGAGATAAAGTGAGAACATTGAGTAATGATAAAGGGGTTAACTCATCAAGACATAATCCTAAATGCATATGCATCTAATTAACAGAGCTTCTGAAAAAATAATGTAGAAATTGATACAGCTAAAAAAAAAAAAACCCGACAAATCCACTCCATTTGTTGATTTCAACTCTCCCCTCTCAGAAATCAATGGAGCAGTAGACAGAAAAATCAGTAAACACATAGAAGACTTGAACAAAAGAATCAAACCTGATCCAACTGACATTTAAAAAAACAATCTGAGCAGGCCAGGCGTGGTGGCTCACGCCTGAAATTCCAACACTTTGGGAGGCCAAGGCAGAAGGATCACCTGAGGTCAGGAGCTGAAGACCAGCCTGGTCAAACCCCGTCTCTACTAGAAGTACAAAATTAGCCAGGCATGGTGGCGCATGCCTGTAATCCCAGCTACTCGGGAGGAGGAGGGAGAACTGCTTGAAGCCAGGAGGCAGAGGTTGCAGTGAGCTGAGATCATACCACTGCACTCCAGTCTGGGCGAAACTCTATCTCGGGGAAAAAAAAAAAAGAAAAGAAAAGAAAGAGAAAGAGAAAGAAAAAACAATGTGAGCAGAAGGCACATTCTTTAAGCATGCACGAGATATTCACAAGATATAACATATACAGGAAAATAAAACGTGTAAATAAATTTATAACTAAACCCACACAGGGGGCCGGGCACAGGGGCCATGCCTATGACCCCAGTACTTTGGGAGGCCAAAGTGGGAGGATCACTTGAGCTCAAGAGTTCCAGACCAGCCTGGCCAACATGGTTAAACCCTGTCGCTACTAAAAATACAAAAATTAGCCTGGCATGACGACAGATGCCTGTAATGCCAGCTACTCAGGAGGCTGAGGCAGGAGGATCGCTTGAACCCAGGAGGGAGAGAGGCTGCAGTAAGCCAAGATCGCACC
Organism: Macaca nemestrina; assembly: GCF_043159975.1. NCBI lineage: Eukaryota > Metazoa > Chordata > Mammalia > Primates > Cercopithecidae > Macaca > Macaca nemestrina. Next base: position 20,512,541 of record NC_092128.1, read on the forward strand.
ACTGAACTCCAGCCTGGGCAACAGAGTGAGACTCCATCTCAAAAAAATAAAAAAAAATAACAAAAATTAGCCAGGTGTGGTGGCATGTGATTGTGGTCCCAATTACTCAAGTGAGTTGAATGACAGGATCAAGAAGCTGAAGTGGGAGGATGGCTTGAGCCCGGGAGGTGGAGGTTGCAGTGAGGCGAGATTGCATCACTGCACCCCAGCCTGGGTGACAGAGGGTGACCCTGTCTCAAAAAATACATGAATAAATAAGTAAAAATAAAAATAAAAAAACCACACAGAGTCAGGCACAGAGGCTCATGCACTTTAGATGGCCGAGGCGGGCAGATCACTTGAACTCAGAAGTTCAAGACCAGCCTGGATAACATAGTGAAACCCCATTTCTACAAAAATAAAAATAAAAAATTAGCCAGGTATGGTGGCGTGTGCCTGTAGTCCCAGCTACTTGGGAGGCTGAGGTGGGAGGACGGCTTAAGCCCTGGAGGCAGAGGTTGCAGTGAGCTGAGATTGCACCACTGCACTCCAGCCTGGGTGACAGAGCCAGACACTGTCTCCAAAGCCAATCAACAGGCTGGGCGCGGTGGTTCACACATGTAATCCTAGCACTTTGGGAGGCCGAGGCAGACAGATCACCTGAGGTCAGGAGTTCGAGACCAGCCTGGCCAACATGGTGAAACCCTGTCTCTACTAAAAATACAAAACTTAGCTGGACGTGGTGGTAGGCACCTGAATCCTAGCTACTTAGGAGGCAGAGGCAGGGAGACTGAACCTGGGAGGTGGAGGTTGCAGTGAGCCGAGTTCAAACTACTGTCTTCCAGCCTGGGCGACAGAGCAAGACTCTTTCTCAAAAAAAAAAAAAAAAAGAAAAAGAAAAAAAAATTGAATTTGTGATTGAAAACCAGGCATGGTGGGAGGATTACTTGAGCCCAGGATTTCAAGAGCAGCCTTCTCTACAAAAAAAAAAAAAAAACAACCCTTCTCTACAAAAAAAATCCAACCAAACCAAACAAAAAACCTTCCCACAAAGAAAAGTCTAGATCCAAAGGGCTCCACTGGTGAATTATATTCAACATTTAAAGAAGATAAGACCATCCCTAAACAAACTCCTTCAGAAAAGAGGTAATTCCAACCTTATTTTATGAGGCCAGTATTACCCTGATACTAAAATCAGATAGTCATTACAAGAAAAGAAAATTATAGACCAATCTCTCTTATAATTAACAAAAAAATTATTAACAGAACACTAGAAAATCAAACCTAGAAATACATATACATCATGATTAGGTAGGGTTTATTCCTGAAATACAAGGTTGGATGAGCATTCAAATAATTTATTATGTTAATAAAATAAGGGAGAAAAGCCATATTTGATCATCTCAATATATCCGGAAAAAAAATCTGAAAATTTTGGCTGGGCACAGTGGCTCATGCCACATTCAGTGCTTTGCGAGGCTGAGCCAGGAGGATCACCAGAGGCCTGGAGTTACAAGACCAGTCTGGGCAACATAGTGAGATCTCATCTCTACTAAAGAAAATACAATTCAAAAAGGGGGAAAAAATCTGAAAAATTCACCTACCCACAACAAACTTTCAAGAACCTAAGAACAGATGGAAACTTCTTCAACCTGATAAAGACCGTCTCTGAAAAACCTACAGCTAATATATATTTAATGATGAAATACAGAATCCTTTCTGCTGTCACTGGGAAGAAGGTAAGGATGTACACTCTTAGCACTTCTATTCAGAACTGTTTTAGTGAGTGCAAAAAGACACAATAAAAAAAAAAATCCAGATTGGAAAGAAAGAATTATATTCACAGGTGATGTGATTGTATAAGTGAAAAGTCCTAAAGCATTCCCCAAAAAAAGCTACATAAAATAGGGGTAATATTAACAAAAGATATGCAGGACATGTATAGTAAAAACCACAAAACGAAGATTAAAGAAGACTTAAATAGAGACATTAAAAACATTATTAGATTGGTAGACTCAATACGGTCGAGATTTTCCATGTCTCCAAACTGACCTCAAGATTCAATGCAATCCCAATTAAAATCCCAGCAGGGTATCTTTTTGTAGTAACTGACAAACTGACACTAAAATTTAATGAAAATGCAAAAGACAGAGAATAGCAATAACAATTCAAAAAATACCCAATTTGGAGGACTTATGCTCCTTGATTTCAAGATTTACTATGGATAGAGCTACAGTAATTCAAACAGAGTGGTATTCGAGAAAGGAGAGAAATACCAACAATGAATCAGAATAGAGTCCAAAAACAGACATATACGTACAGATTATATAACAAGCATTTAATCAGAGTCTCAAAAGGATGGACTGAGAGAAAACAAAATGGGCAAGGATTTTGTAGAAGTGAAGTAACAGAGCCTACAAGTTTCCCAAGTCCAACGACTTCCAAGTAGAATAAAAAGAAACTAACATCTAAATATATCACACTAGACTGGACATGGTGGCTCATGCCTGTAATCGCAACATTTTGGGAGGCTGAAGCAGGAGGATTGCTTGAGGCCAGGAGTTTGAGACTAGCCTGGGCAACACAATGAGACCCTATCACTGTAAAAAAAAAAAAAAAAAAGAAAACAAATATGTCATCCTAAAACTGCAGAAATCAAAGACAAAGAGAAGCCTTAAATACAAAGAAAAAAGGATGAATTATCATGAAAAAAGACAAAAGTAGGACTGTTAGCCTACTTCTCGTCAGCTACAACATAAGTCAGAAGACAGTAGAAGGCTGTCTTCCAAGTGCAAAAATTGCCTAACTAGAATACTAAATCCAGCAGAAATATTGTTAAAGACTAAGATGCATTAGTTGAAACAGACTGTCAGAATCAATAATAAAATCCCACAATATGCCGCTATGTTGTCAATCTGATACATTTTGTAGGTTCACTACTTTTAGAGTTTACTTTTTGTTTAGATATAAACTTATTTTTGAACATGTAAAACATTTACATGGGTTCAAAAGTAAAAAACTGTATTAAATAAGTATAGCAAATTTCTCTTCCATCTTTATCACTCAAATCCATTTGCCCTACTTCACCTTCCCTATAAATAATCATTTTTATTAAGCCGTGTTTTCTGGTATCTGGGTGTTTTTTTCCCTTTTTCCTAGAAGTTCTTCTTGCAAAAAACACTGTACTGCAGCTTTTTGTTGTTGTTGTTTTCACTTAACAATATATCCTGGTGATCACTCCAAAACAGTAAATACAGATCTACCTGCATTCTTTTTCCCCCCACATTGTATGTACCTCAGTCTTTTTTACAGCTTATTTTCCATCTTCTGCTATTACAATGATGACTCAATGAATAACTCTGTCTACATGTCACTTTACTAGTGGCAGATGTACCCTTAAAATAAATTCTTAGAAGTGGGTTTGTGGGTCAAAGGATAAAAGAACCTGCAATTTTGTTAGAAACAACCAAATGCACTTATTGGAAATGTATAACAATATCCAGTTTCTCAAAGTATCAAATAGAGTACGTTAACAAACATTTGGATTTTTGCCTGATAGGTGAAAAACAGCTATATTGGTATAGTTGTAGTTGACACACTCCTTATTGTAAGGTTTAACTTCTTTCTTTTTGTTGTTGTTTCTTCTTTTTTTCTTTTTTAAAATACAGATGGGGTCTTGCTATGTTGCCCAGGCTGGTTTTGAACTCTTGCCATCAAGTGGTCCTCCTGCCTCAACCTCCCAAAGTGCTGGGATTACAGGCGCGAGTCACCACTCATATTAATCATAGAAGTAATTCCAGATTAAGAGAAACATGGCCAGGTGTGGTGGCTCACGCCTGTAATCCTAATACTTTGGGAGGCCAAGGCGGGAGGGTCACTAGAGGACAGCTGTTCAAGAGCAGCCTGGGCAACATAGTGAGACCCTGTCTCTATTTAAAAAATAATAACACCAGGCTTGGTGGCTCACGTCTATAATCCCAGCACTTTGGGAGGTGGAGGCGGGCAGATTACCTGAGGTCAGGAGTTTGAGACCAGACTGGCCAACATGGTGAAGCCTTGTCTCTACTAAAAATACAAAAATTAGCTGGGCGTGGTGGCGAGCGCCTGTAATCCCAGCTACTTGGGAGGCTGAGGCGAGATAATCGCTTGAACCCAGGAGGCGGAGTTTCCAGTGAGCTGAGATCACGCCATTGCACTCCAGCCTGGGCAACAACAGCGAAACTCCATCTCCAAAATAATAATAATAATAACAATAATAAACAGATATAAAGGGCATTTTTAGGAAAAGGGGAAAAATGGAAGATGGACTTGTATTAGACTATTGGGAAATAATGCCTATTTTAGACAGCTGTGATAAGGTTATTGGTATTATCAACGTGACTGTCTTATCTTTGGTAAGAGACTGGCATGCATAAACCAGCTACCATGACCCATTCCATAGTCCTGCTGCAACATGGGGACAGCATTCTTAAAGTGGCTCACTGTTGCTATAGTGAACAGTAAAGACTTTGTGCTCTAAAATTTTGGGGTGTGATTTAATTGGTATGGCAGTTCCCTGAGGATCAGAAGAGACGGTTGGCTACATGTGACCCCCTTAGGCTTAGGGCGGCTTCTCTGGTGACATTTGTCAGAACATTTAAAAAGGAATGCACACTATTTTTTTAAAATCTAGACATTTTAAAATATCCGAGAGGCTGCAAGCAGATACAGAGATAATGGGACAGAAACTTCAGTAACACATATAACAAGGAACAAAGACTTCACAAAAATTGCTTGGAAAAGTCACTATGCTAATAGACAACTTTAGACCTCAACAAACAACAAAATAAATCCCTGAGTAGAAGGAGAATCTGTTTTCCAGAGTTACCACCACATTATAATACTTAAATTGTTTGATTCTCAACAAACAAATTATAAATCATAGAAAGCACATAACTGGTTTATAAGAAAAAAATAATTTGACAGAAAACTATCCCTGGGACAGCCCAGACAGTAAAACTACTAGTCAAAGATGTTAAATCAACTGTCTCAAATATGCTCAATGATGTAAAAGAAACTATGCTCAAAGAGCTAAAGCATATCAGAAGAGTGTATGAACAAAAGGGAATGTCAGTAAAGAGACACACATTACAGAAAAGAACCAAAAAGAAATTCTGAAGCTGAAAAGCCTAAGAGCTAAATGAAAAATTCATACAGCAGTGCAATGGTAGATTTAAGCAGGCAGAAGAATCAGCAAACTTGAAGATAAAAAAATTGAAATTATCCAGTCTGAAGATTAAAATGAAAGAAATAAAGAAAAAATTAACAGCACCTAAGGCACCTATGGAAAACCATTGAAACAAGTCCTAGAAGAGAAAGAGGCAAACGACATATGGAATAATTAATACCCAAAAACTTCCTAAATTTGATGAAGAACATGAATCCATGCATGCAAGATGCTCAATAAGCTCCAAGCAGGATAAACTCAGATATTGTTACTGTGGTAACTTTAGAACTGTAATTTTCCAACTTGTAAGGGATGGCTTATTTTTGCTTCTTGATGGCTGGCACAGTCCATTTGAGACTTTCCCCAAACTATTCTGCAAGAGCAGTAGCCTCTCCCTTCATCAAGCACTCCCCTGGCTCCACAGACTGAAAGTTGATTCTGGTCATTTTTTCCAGCTTACTGGTTGTTTCAATGTTAAGGATTAACTCCTAGAGATTCCTACTCTGCTACTTTGCAGGATGTCCCCTTCACCAAAATTAAAACTACAGTACATCAAAGGACATTATCAAGAGGATAAAAAGACAATCCAAAGAATGGGAGAAAATATTTGCAAATCATGTATCTTGTAAGTGCTTAGTATCCAGAATATATAAACTTTTACAACAAAAATTCAAAAATAGGTAAAGAACTTGAATAGACATTTCTTTTCTTTGAGACAGAGTCTTATCCTGTTGCCCAGGCTGGAGAACAGTGATACAATCACAGCTCACTGCAGCCTCTACCTCCTGGGCTCAAGTGTTCCTCCTGCCTCAGCCTCCTGAGTAGCTGGGACTACAGGCACATACCACCATGCCTGGCTAAATTTTTTTACTTTTATTTTTGTAGAGATAGGGTCTCCCTATGTTGCTCAGTCTGGTCTTGAACTCCTGGGCTCAAGTGATCCTTCCACCTCAGACTCCCAAATAGCTGGGATTATAAGTGTTGAGCCACTGTGCCTATCCGACATTTCTCCAAAGAAGATTAAAAAAAACAGTAATCAACAAGCACATGAAACGATTTTCAACATCATTTGGGAAATGCAAATCAAAACCACAATGAGATTTATCACTTCACACCCACTGGGGATGGCTTTCATCCAAAAAATTAAAGGAAAAATAAATGTTATCCAGGATGTGGAGAAATTAGAACTCTTGTGCATTGCTGACACGATGCAAAATGGTGGAGCTGCTATGGTAAACAGTTTGGTAGTGTACCAAAAAGCTAACAGTCATTCTACTCCTACACACCCAAAAAGAACTGAAAACAGGGACTAACAGATACTTGGACATCAACGTCCATAGCAGTATTATTCATAAGAGCTAAAGAGTGGACAGCCTAAATATTCACTAAAAGACCAATGTGTAAATCAAATGTACTATACCCTTACAATGGAGTATTACTTACCCATAAGTGAAATCTGATATACGTGCTACATTATAGATAAAACTTGAAAACGTTATGCTAAAGGAAATTGGTCAGACCAGAAAAGGACAAATACTGTATAATTCTATTTGTATGAGGTTCTAGAACAGGAAAACTCACAAGGACAGAAGGAAAGAGGAGCAGCACGATAGCGACCGTCAAGAACAAGTGCCTTACAAAAGGCAGCAAAGGCAGCCAAGAAGGTATTTGATCCATTTTCTTAGAAAGATTGTTATGATGTGAAAACTCCTGCTATGTCCAAGAAATATCGGAAAGACACTAGTTATCAGAACTCAAGGAACAAAAATTGCATCTGACAGTCTCAAGGGTTATGTGTTTGAAGTGAGTCTTGACTTGCAGAATGATGAAGTTGCATTTAGAAAATTCAAGTTGATTACCAAAAATGTTCAGGCCAAAAGCTGCCTGATTTAACTTCCATGGCATGGGTCTTACTCCGTGACAAAATGTGTTCCATGGTCAAAAAATGGCAGACCATGATTGAAGCTCATGTTGACATCAAGACTACTACTGATGATTATTTGTTTCATCTGTTCTGTGTTGGTTTTATGAAAAAACCAACAATCAGATACCGAAGATCTCTTATGCTCTGCACCAACAGGTCTGCCAAATCCAGAAGAAGATACTGGAAATCATGACCTAAGAGGTACAAATGACGTGAAAGATGTGGTCAATACATTGATTCCGGATAGCACTGGAAAAGACACAGAAAAGGCTTGCCAATCTATTTATCCTCTCCAAGATGTCTTCAGTAGAAAAGTAAAAATGCTGAAGAACCCCAGGTTTGAATTGTAAAAACTCATGGAGCTTCACGAAGGTAGCAGTTCTGGAAAAGCCACTGGGGATGAGACACATGCTAAAGTTGAATGAGCTGATGGATATGAACCACAGTCTAATAATCTGTTTTCTAATTGTGGCAAATAAAAAGTTCTATTTGTGAAAGTAGAAAAGAGGTTACAAGTGGCTAGGAGGAAGGGGCAATAGGGAGGAATTCTTGCTTAATGGGTAAAGACGTTCTGCTCAAAAAAGCTGAAAATTCTAAGAATCAGAGCGCCTCTTCTCCTTCAAAAGATCGCAGCTCCTCACCAGCAACAGAACAAAGCTGGACGGAGAATGACTTTGACAAGTTGACAGAAGTAGGCTTCAGAAGGTCGGTAATAACAAACTTCTCCGAGCTAAAGGAGGATGTTCGAACCCATCGCAAGGAAGCTAAAAACCTTGAAAAAAGATTAGATGAATGGCTAACTAGAATAAACAGTGTAGAGAAGACCTTCAATGACCTGATGGAGCTGAAAACCACGGCACGAGAACTACGTGATGCATGCACAAGCTTCAGTAGCTGATTCGATCAAGTGGAAGAAAGGGTATCAGTGATGGATGATCAAATTAATGAAATGAAACGAGAAGAGAAATTTAGAGAAAAAAGTAAAAAGAAACGAACAAAGCCTCCAAGAAACATGCGACTATGTGAAAAGACCAAATCTACGTTTGACTGGTGTACCTGAAAGTGACGGGGAGAATGGAACTAAGCTGGAAAACACTCTTCAGGATATTATCCAGTAGAACTTCCCCAACCTAACAAGGTAGGCCAACATTCAAATTCAGGAAATACAGAGAACACCACAAAGATACTCCTCGAGAAGAGCAACCCCAAGACACATAATTATCAGATTCACCAAGGTTGAAATGAAGGAAAAAAATGTTAAGGACAGCCAGAGAAAAAGGTCAGGTTACCCACAAAGGGAACCCCATCAGACTAACAGCGGATCTCTTGGCAGAAACTCTATAAGCCAGAAGAGAGTGGGGGCCAATATTCGACACTCTTAAAGAAAAGAATTTTCAACCCAGAATTTCATATCCAGTCAAACTAAGCTTCATAGGTGAAGGAGAAATAAAATCCCTTACAAACAAGCAAATGCTGAGAGATTTTGTCACCACCAGGCCTGCCTTACAAGAGCTCCTAAAGAAAGCACTAAACATGGAAAGGAACAACCAGTACCAGCCACTGCAAAAACATGCCAAATTCTAATGACCACTGATGCTAGGAAGAAACTGCATCAACTAACGGGCAAAATAACCAGCTAACATCATAATGACAGGATCAAATTCACACATAACAATATTAACCTTAAATGTAAATGGGCTAAATGCCCCAATTAAAAGACACAGACAAGCAAATTGGATAAAGAGTCAAGACCCATCAGTGTGCTATAATCAGGAGACCCATCTCACAAGCAGAGACACACACAGGCTCAAAATAAAGGGATGGAGGAAGATCTACCAAGCAAATAGAAAGCAAAAAAAAGCAGGGGTTGCAATCCTAGTCTCTGATTAAACAGACTTTAAACCAACAAAGATCAAAAGAGAAGAAGGTCATTACATAATGGTAAAGGGATCAATTCAACAAGAAGAGCTAACTATGCTAAATATATATGCACCCAATACAGGAGCACCCAGATTCACAAAGCAAGTCCATAGAGACCTACAAAGAAACTTAGACTCCCACACAATAATAAAGGGAGAATTTAACACTCCACTGTCAATATTAGACAGATCAATGAGACAGAAGGTTAACAAGCATATCCAAGACCTCAGCTCTGCACCAAGCAGACCTAATAGATATCTACAGAACTCTCCACCCCAAATCAACAGAATATACATTCTTCTGAGCACCACATCACACTTATTCCAAAATTGACCACATAGTTGGAAGTAAAGCACTCCTCAGCAAATGTAAAAGAACAGAAATCACAACAAACTGTCTCTCAGACCACAGTGCAATCAAACTAGAACTCAGGATTAAGAAACTCACTCAAAACCACACAACTACATGGAAACTGAAAAACCTGCTCCTGAATGACTACTGGGTACATAACGAAATGAAGGCAGAAATAAAGATGTTCTTTGAAACCAATGAGAACAAAGACACAACGTACCAGAATCTCTGGGACACATTTAAAGCAGTGTGTACAGGGAAATTTATAGCACTAAATGCCCACAAGAGAAAGCAGGAAAGACCTAAAATCAACACCCTAACATCACAATTAAAGGAACTAGAGAAGCAAGAGCAAACAAATTCAAAAGCTAGCAGAAGGCAAGAAATAACTAAGATCAGAGCAGAACTGAAGGAGACAGAGACACAAAAAACCCTTCAAAAAAAAAAAAAAAAAAAAATCAATGAATCCAGGAGCTGGTTTTTTGAAAAGATCAACAAAATAGACCGCTAGCAAGACTAACAAGAAAAGAGAGAAGAATCAAATAGATGCAATAAAAAAATGATAAAGTGGATATCACCACTGATCCCACAGAAATACAAACTACTATCAGGGAATACTATAAACACCTCTAAGCAAACAAGCTAGAAAATCTAGAAGAAATGAATAAATTCCTGGACACATACACCCTCCCGAGACTAAACCAGGAAGAAGCTGAATCCCTGAATAGACCAATAACAGGCTCTTAAGTTGAGGCAATAATTAATAGCCTACCAACCAAAAAAAGTCCAGGACCAGATGGATTCACAGCCAAATTTTACCAGAGGTACAAAAAGGAGCTGGTACCATTGCATCTGAAACTATTCCAATCAATAGAAAAAGAGGGAATCCTCCCTAACTCATTTTATAAGGCCAGCATCATACTGATACTAAAGCCTGGCAGAGACACAGCAAAAAAAGAGAATTTTAGACCAATATCCCTGATGAACATCAATGCGAAAATCCTCAATAAAATACTGGCAAACTGAATCCAGCAGCACATCAAAAAGCTTATCCACCAAGATCAAGTCGGCTTCATCCCTCGGATGCAAGGCTGGTTCAACATATGCATACCGATAAACGTAATCCATCACATAAACAGAACCAAAGACAAAAACCACATGATTATCTTAATAGATGCAGAAAAGGCCTTTGACAAAATTCAACAGTCCTTCATGCTAAAAACTCTCAATAAACTAGGTATTGATGGAATGTATCTCAAAATAACAAATGATGGAATGTATCTATTTATGACGAACCCACAGCCAATATCATACTGAATGGGCAAAAACTGGAAGCATTCCCTTTGAAAACTGGCACAAGACAGGGATGCCCCCTCTCACCACTCCTATTCAACATAGTGTTGGAAGTTCTGGCCACGGCAATCAGGGAAGAGAAAGAAATAAAGGGTATTCAATTAGGAAAAGAGGAAGTCAAATTGTCCCTGTTTGCAGATGACATGATTGTATACTTAGAAAACTCCATCGTCTCAGCCCCAAATCTCTTCAAACTGATAAGCAACTTCAGCAAAGTCTCAGGATACAAAATCAATGTGCAAAAATCACAAGCATTCCTACACACCAATAACAGACAAACAGAGCGCCAAATCATGAGTGAACTCCCATTCACAATTGCTTCAAAGAGAATAAAATACCTAGGAATCCAACTTACAAGGGATATGAAGGACCTCTTCAAGGAGAACTACAAACCAGTGCTCAATGAAACAAAAGAGGACACAAACAAATGGAAGAACATTCCATGCTCATGGATAGGAAGAATCAATATTGTGAAAATGGCCATACTGCCCAAGGTAATTTATAGATTCAATGCCATCCCCATCAAGTTACCAATGACTTTCTTCACAGAACTGGAAAAAACTACTTTAAAGTTCATCTGGAACCAAAAAAGAGCCTGCATTGACAAGACAATCCTAAGCAAAAAGAACAAAGCTGGAGACATCACACTACCTGACTTCAAACTATACTACTACAAGGCTACGGTAACCAAAACAGCATGGTACTGGTACCAAAACAGAGATATAGACCAGTGGAACAGAACAGAGGCCTCAGAAATAACATTACACATCTACAACCATCTGATCTTTGACAAACCTGACAAAAACAAGAAATGGGGAAAGGATTCCCTATTCAATAAACAGTGCTGGAAAACTGGCTAGCCATACATAGAAAGCTGAAACTCGATCCCTTCCTTATACCTTACACAAAAATTAATTCAAGATGGATTACAGACTTAAATCTTAGACCTAAAACTGGAAATACCCTAGAAGAAAACCTAGGCAATACCATTCAGGACAAAGACATGGGCAAGGACTTCATGACTAAAACACCAAAAGCAATGGCAACAAAAGCCAAAATAGACAAATGGGATCTAATTAAACTAAAGAACTTCTGCTCAGCAAAAGAAACTGCCATCAGAGTGAACAGGCAACCTACAGAATGGGAGAAAATTTTTGCAATCTACCCATCTGACAAAGGGCTAATATCCAGAATCTACAAAGAACTTAAATTTACAAGAAAAAAATCAAACCCCATCAAAAAGTGGGCAAAGGATATGAACAGACACTTTTCAAAAGAAAACATTTATGCAGCCAACAGACACATGAAAAATGTTCATTGTCACTGGTCATCAAAGAAATACAAATCAAAACCACAATGAGATACCATCTCACACCGGTTAGAATGACGATCATGAAAAAGTCAGGAAACAACAGGTGCTGGAGAGGATGTAGAGAAACAGGAACGCTTTTACACTGTGGGTGGGAGTGTAAACTAGTTCAACCATTGTGGAAGACAGTGTGGAGATTCCTCAAGGATCTAGAACTAGAAATACCATTTGACCCAGTCATCCCATTACTGGGTATATACCCAAAGGAGTATAAATCACACTACCATAAAGACACACACACACGTATGTTTATTGTGGCACTATTCACAATAGCAAAGACTTGGAACCAACCCAAATGTCCATCAATGATAGACTGGATTAAGAAAATGTGGCACATATACACCATGGAATACTTTGCAGCCATTAAAAAAAGGATGAGTTCATGTCCTTTGTAGGGACATGGATGAAACTGGAAACCTTAATTCTGAGTAAAAAACCACAAGGACAGAAAACCAAACACCCCATGTTCTCACTCATAGGTGGGAACTGATCAATGAGAACACCTGGACACAGGGCGGGGAACATCACACACCGGGGCCTGTCGTGGGATGAGGGGATGGGGGAGGGATAGCATTAAGAGAAATACCTAATATAAATGACAAGTTAATGGGTGCAGCAAACCAACATGACGCATGTATACATATGTAACAAACCTGCACATTGTAAAGTATAATTAAAAAAAAAAAAAACTAGTTCTGCTCAGGATGATGAAAAAGTTCTGGAAACAGTAGTGAAAGTTACAGAACACTATGAATGTACTTAATACCACAGAATTATATATTTCAATATGATTAAAGTAGTACATTTTATGTTATATTTTACTGTAAAAAAAAAAGTACTCAAAACTTTGACAAGGCATAGTAAAATATACCCAAATAGAAGAAAATTAATAAAATGAAATAGAACTATTAATGTATTTTTTCAAAGAAACCAGTAAAATTGAAAATCCATATTGAGGAAAGAGAAAGAAATAGGGAAGACCTATAAAATCAGCACCAGAAATGAAAAAGAAAATTTCATAACTTTAGATGATACAAAGAATTACCAAGGTTATTATCAACTAACTGTATCAATAAAATTGAAAATTTATATAAAATGTACAAATTCCTAGAAAAAAAAGAAACTATCTACCATAGTCTCTCAAGTAGAAGAGTCCTGTAGATAAACCTTTAAGAAAACTGAATCCAGAGTTAAAATCTTCCCACAAAGAAAGGCCCAGTCCCTGACTGCTACCATATATTCAAGAAATACTTTAATTTCAATCTTACACAAATTCCTTCAGAGAAATGAAGTAAGTAGCACACTGTAATCCATTTTATGAAGTTCGCCTAACTCTACAAGAAAACTCATAAGGGAAGTATTACGAAGAAAAACCACAGGCTAAGGTAATTCATAAACATAAAAGCAATAAACAAAGTATTAGCAAACCAAATCCTACAGCACTAAGTAGACTTCTGCCTAGGAAAGTAAGGTTATTTTCTATTAGAAAATCAATTCTTAGAACTCACCACCTAACAGATTAAAGGAAAAATTATGCTTTCACTAGATACAGAAGAAAAAGTATATTTAAAAGAAAAATCTAAGGCCGGGTGTGGTGGCTCATGCCTATAATCCCAGTACTCTGAGGGTAGGAGTTCCAGACCAGTCTGACCAACATGGTGAAACCCCATCTCTACTAAAAACACAAAATTAGCCAGGCGTGGTGGCGCATGCCTGTAATCCCAGCTACTTGGGAGGCTGAGGCAGGAGAATCACTTGAACCCGGGAGGCGGAGGCTGCAGTGAGATGAGATCACGCCACTGCACTCCAGCCTGGGCAACAAGAGCGAAACTCCGTCTCCAAAAAAAAAAAAAAAAAAAATCTATGAAAAAAAAGACACACACACACACACACACACACACACACACACACACGCCTCTGTGAATATTAGGAAATAAATGGGGAGGTATATGGCCTAGAATTGAGGTTCCATATTAGGTACTACCTTGATTCTGGCAAAATTGGGAGGACCTTGAACAGCCTAACCACAAGTTCTCCTTCCCACTCTACTTTCACAGATAGGGTCCCTTAACCAAATACTCTTTATCAAAGCAACCAGGCACAATTTCTGCTTATGCTTAAATATTGAGTTTCAGTTCCTTGCCAGCCTATAGAGTTATTCAAACAAGCCAGGGGCACCCCTGATTTCATGATAATACATAAAAAGGCTACCTCCTAAAGTCCCTGTTTGTTCACTCCATCCCAAGTGCAACCATCATGTGGCCCCCCTGGCAATGTAGTGTCCTCCCCAGGGCTATATAAGTCTATGTGACTAATAAACTGTTGTCAATTTCATCTGTCCAGTGTCAGATGTTATGTACTGGGCCAACCTCATAACCCTAGGGCAGGAATCCCTCCCTCACCAATGGGAGTATCTATACACTTATAAAAGATCTACATAATATCCTACAGCAAACTTCCTATTTAATGGTGTAATGTTGAAGCTTCCTTTCTGAGATCAGGAATAAGATAAAGATATCCACTGGCTTGATTTTTATTCACCAATGGAGAGTTCAGGCAGCATGATAAAGCAAGAAAAATAAAAGGCATAAAGATTGGAAATAATAAACATTGTCATTATTCACAGATGATAGTATTAGATACAAAAGAAGCCAAACAAAGCTACAGAGAAGTTACTAGAATTAGAAAGATTTAACAAGGTTATTGGAAAAAAAACTTTTTAAACACATTTGGGGCCGGGCACAGAGGCTAATGCCTAGGATCCCAGCACTTTGGGAGACCAAGAGGAGTGTAGGGATTTGAGGCCAGAGGAGTATAGGGATTTGAGACCAGCCTGGGCAACAAAGTGAGACCCCCCCCCCCCACCTCTACAAAAATGTGCAAAAATTAGCTAAGCATAGTGGTACATGCCTGTAGTCCCAGCTACTCGAGAGGATGAGGTGGGAAGATGACTTGAGCCCAGGAGGTTGAGGCTGCAGTGAGCCATGATTGTGTCACTGTACTTCAGCCTGTATGACAGAGTGAGACCATGGCTCAAAAAAACAAAAACAAATTAAGATATAAAACATATTCAGGCCAGGCATGGTGGCCAAAAGCTCTCAGCATTTTGGGAGGCCAAAGTGAAAGGATCGCTTAAGTCCAGGAGTTTAAGACCCACCTGGGCAACATAGTGAGACACCATTGCTACAAAAAATAATAAAAAGGAAAAAACCCCCACACATTTGTATTTATATTTACCAGGAACAAAAAGGTAGAATGAAGTTAAAATGGAGTATTATTTACAGTAGCATCATAACCTATCGAGTACCTAGAAAAACTTTAAGAGAAGACATACAAAATCCCAACGGGAATAATTATACTTAAGTCACTGAAGAAAGCATAAGATCCTTTTGTGGTTCATAAGCATGATGATCAGGTTTTCAGGCACATGTGTGCAATGTGCCTCCTTCAAACTTTGTTAGGATGCTAGCACGCTACCCATCTGACTTAAAGGAAAAAAATTAAGAAGCATAATAATATTCTCCCCAAACTGATTTATCAATTTCTCATAATCCCAATTAATAGCCTATCAAGTTTTTTGTGAAACATGATACGTGGATTCTTATGGATGGGATAATTCAACTAGCTAAAAAATAATTAGAAGATGCCTCCAAAAAATAATTACAGGTATTGGTGAGGGGTTACATAAGGACTTGCTTTGCCAGCTATCAAAAACTACTGTAAAGAGAATGTGGGCCAGGCAGAGGTTCATGCCTATAATCCCAAGACCAACCGAGACAGGAGGACAGCTTGAGGTCAGGAGTATAAGACCAAATTGGGTAACATAGCAAGACCCTTTCTCTAAAAGGAAAAAAAAAGTGTGGCCCTAGTGCAGGTAGTAACAAATATATCAACAGATCAAAACTGCCTGAGAAAGAGAAATCAGACTGCTAAGAAAGAAACAGACTCACGCATACATAATTTATAAGCACGGCGGTGTAGAGCACTGGGAAAAGAATGGTACTATTTTCCACTAATGGGGCTTGGACAGCAGGTAAAAAGTGAAACTGGACTGCAACCTCACCATACATACAAATCAACTGCAGATGAAACGAAAACCCAAATGTGAAAGAAAAACTATAGAGCTTTTAAAAGAATTTTTTTTTTTTTTTTTTTTGGAGACAGGGTCTTGCTCTGTTACTCAGGCTGGAGTGCTGTGGTATGATCAAGGCTCACTGCAGCCCTGGGTCCTCCTGGGTCCAAGCCATCCTCCCACATTAGCCTCTCAAGTAGTTGGGATCACAGGCTTGTGCCACCATGCCTGGCTCGTTTATTTTTTTTGTTGTTAATTTATTTTTTTGAGACAAGGTCTCCCTATGTTGCCCACACTAGTCTCAAACTCCTGGGCTCAAGTGATCCTCCCACAGTACTGGGATTACAGGTGTGAGCTACCTACCGTGCCCGGCCCAGAAAGATTCTTAAAACAAGAGTACTTACCACAGAGATTCACACAATTCAAAAATTCAAATTCGAAAACTAAAGGACCCTATAAAAAAGGCAAATAGAATGGAAGAAGATAGCGAGAATATAAAATAACTCCTATTAAAATTAAAATAGCCAGACATGGTGGCACATACTTGTCATCCCAGATATTCGGGAGGCTGAGGCAGAAGGATTGCTTGAGCCCAGGAGCCTGAGACCAGCCTGGACAACACAGCAAGATCAAGTCTCATAAAAAAATAGTAATAACTTGGGAGGCCAAGGCAGGTGGATCACCTGAGGTCGGGAGTTTGAGACTAGCCTGACCAATATGGAGAAACCCCGTCCGTCTCTACTAAAAATACAAAATTAGCCAGGCGTGGCGGCTAAGGCAGGAGAATCGCTTGAACCTGGGAGTCAGAGGTTGCAGTGAGCCGAGATCGCGCCATTGCACTCCAGCCTGGGCAACAAGAGCGAAACTCTGTCTTAAAAATAACATTTTTAAAAATGAAAAACAAAAAGTTTAAATAACCCAACAAAAAGAAAAAATAGGAGAGATCAAACAAGTGCTTCACAATAGCTGAAATCCAAATGATGGATATGAAAAGTGCTCAACCTAAGTGGTACTTAGGAAAAGCTTCTCAGATCCCAATAAGTTAACAGGAAACACCCACAAGATTGCCAAAAAATAAAAAGACTGATAATACAAAATGTTAGTGAACATCTACATCTCAGCCAACAGGAACACACATGAACTGCTGGTGGGTATATGAGAGTCGGTAAAAGTTAACTTGAGCGTTCATCTTCTCTATGATCAGGAATTCTGCTTTACGGTGTATTAAAAAAAAAAACAAAACAAAACACCAAAACCTCAGGACTCACATATAT
The DNA here is from genome assembly GCF_043159975.1 of Macaca nemestrina. Lineage (NCBI taxonomy): Eukaryota > Metazoa > Chordata > Mammalia > Primates > Cercopithecidae > Macaca > Macaca nemestrina. The sequence continues at coordinate 20,529,989 of NC_092128.1, forward strand.
AAACAGCAGGAAATACAAGAATGTTAATAGCTTCATTGCTTTAAAAAGAGCAAAAGCAAGCAACATTTCCAATACACAGCAACAGAATGGAAAAATTAATTGTGGCATATTTGTGCAAAGTATTACATAGCATTAAAAGTGAATAAACTATAGCTATATGCAACAACATGGATGACGCCTTCAATGTTAAATGAAGATAGGAAGAAATAAAATACACCAGCACCATTCCTTTCACACAAAGTCCCAAAACAGACAAAGCTAGGTTACAGCATTTACTATAAAGTAAATGAAGGAATTGTTAACATAAAAGTGGGGCAGGCCAAGTGCAGTGCCTCACGCCTGTAATCCCAACACTTTGGGAGACTGAGGTGGCAGGATTGCTTGAAATCAGGAGTTCAAGACCAGCCTGGGTAACACGATGAGACCTAATCACTACAAAAAAAAAAAAATTTAAGAACTTATTACAAAAAACTAGCCGGGCGAGGCGGCGGGCACCTGTAGTCCCAGCTACTCGGGAGGCTGAGGCAGGAGAATGGCGTAAACCCGGGGGGCAGAGCTTGCAGTGAGCTGAGATCTGGCCACTGCACTCCAGCCCGGGCGACAGAGCCAGACTCCGTCTCAAAAAAAAAAAAAAAAAAAAAGAACTTATTCATGGCCCAGGCATGGTGGCTCACTCCTGTAATCCCAGCACTTTGGGAGGCCAAAGCAGGTGGATCACCCGAGGTCAGGAGTTCAAGACCAGCCTGGCCAACATGGCAAAACCCTGTCTCTACTAAAAATACAAAAATTAGCTGGACGTGTTGATGTGTGCCTGTAATCCCAGCTACTTGGGAGACTGAGGTTGGAGAATCGCTCAAAGTTGGGGGGTGGAAGTTGCAGTGAGCTGAGATTGCACCATTGCACTCCAGCCTGGGCAACAAGAGCAAAACTCTGTCTCAAAAACAATAAATAAAATAAAATAAAATTAAATTAAATTAAAATAAAAAATGCCAGGCGTGGTGGCACACCTGTAATCCCAGCACTTTGTGAGGCCAAGGCAGGCAGATCACCTGAGATCGGGAGTTCGAGACCAGCCTGACCAACAGGGAGAAACCCCGTCTCTACTAAAAAATACAAAATTAGCCAGGCATGGTGACACATGACTTTTATCCCAACTATTTGGGAGGCTGAGGCAGGAGAATCGCTTGAACCTGGGAGGTGGAGATTGCAGTGAGCCGAGATCGCGACATTGCACTTCAGCCTGGGCAACAAGAGCAAAACTCCATCTCATTCAGGCATGGTTGCACACACCCATAGTCCTAGCTACTCAGGAGGCTACAGCTGGAGGATCATTTGAACCCAGGAGATAAAGGCTGCAGGGAGCCATGATTGCACCATTACACTCTGGCCTAGGCAACAAAGCAAGACCCTGTCAAAAAGAAGAAAAAGTTGGACAACCGGTTACCTTCTAAGGGAGAGGGAAGGAGTGATAAAAATATAGCAGACAAGGAACTTTTGGGGTTACTGGCAATGTGTGTTTCTTGATCTAAGTGGTGGTTGCATAATTATTCACTTAATGTGTTAATTGTACATGTATTTCCCTCACACTTTTTGAAAAGCTTAAGCATCCTAAGTTTTCAGTTCATGGTGGGGAGACCTCTTCAACAAAAATGAGAAGGCACCCTAAGAGGTAGGAAGGACAATTAGGAAGCAGCTGAAATGGTCTTAGGAAATAAAGACGGCTTGAACTAAGGAAGAAAAAAAGAAGGCAACAGATTTCTGTGATGTAGAAAGAAGAATTGATAGAATTTGTTAAGGGAAGGTTCGAGTTTTTAAAAAGTCAAGGATGGAGCCTTAACTTTTAGTCTTTTTAATCCCTATTAAAATAATGAATTGGGCCGGGCGCGGTGGCTCACTCCTGTAATCCCAGCACTTTGGGAGGCCGAGGCGGGCGGATCACAAGGTCAGGAGATCGAGACCACGGTGAAACCCCGTCTCTACTAAAAATACAAAAAATTAGCCGGGCGCGGTGGCGGGCGCCTGTAGTCCCAGCTACTCAGGAGGCTGAGGCAGGAGAATGGCGTAAACCCAGGAGGCGGAGCTTGCAGTGAGCCGAGATCGCGCCACTGCACTCCAGCCTGGGCGACAGAGCGAGACTCCGTCTCAGAAAACAAAAACAAAACAAAAAAATAAATAAATAAATAAAATAAAATAAAATAATGAATTGGGAGGCCACTATGCTGAGATGGCCACAGCACTCAGGTTCCTACTTAAGCAAAAAGAAACCAAACTCAAGGTGAACTTAAGCTTAACTAATCAGAAACCAACTAACCTCCAGTGACTTTATGAATCAGAAACTGCCAACTAGTCTCTAACTAGGTACTTTCTACTGTCTTGATGCCAAGAACACCTTATCAAAGTTTCCCTCTCCTACCCCTTCTGTGGAGCACTGAGCCACTTGCTCAACTGATACTGCTCATTCATGAATCCCTGAGTTCTAAAATAAACAAAAACTAGCCGAGTGTGGTGGCGTGCACCTGTAGTCCCAGCTGCTCAAGAGGCTGAGGTAGGAGGATCACTTCAGCCCAGGGGATAAAGTCTGAAGTAAGCTGTGTTTGCACTACTGCACTCTAGCCTGGGCCACAGAGTAAGACGGTGCCTCAAAATAAATAAATAAATAAAAAGGGTTTTTACTATGCTGCTCAGGCTGTCTTGAACTCCTAGCCTCAAGCAATCCTCCTGCCTCGGCCTCCCGGCCACAGAGTAAGACGGTGCCTCAAAATAAATAAATAAATAAATAAATAAATAAATAAATAAATAAATTTTTAAAAAGGGTTTTTACTATGCTGCTCAGGCTGTCTTGAACTCCTAGCCTCAAGCAATCCTCCTGCCTCGGCCTCCCGGCGTGCTGGGATTACAGGCATGAACCACCATGCCCAGACCAAAATAACTTACCCTGACCTATAATATTAATCAATATACTTCTCAGTTTCCTTTAATTATGCTAGTACATAAACCAATTTCTTTTTAAATTACAACGTTCCAAGATTTATAAACCACAAGAATTACCTGTCCCGCCTTACAGTGGAAAATGTAGATAAGCCCCCATCCAAAAATCTTTCCCTCCTTATCCTCCTGACATTTATTTCTCTTAGTATTCCAACGAATTTATAATTTTAGTTGGAAATCTGATAAATGAAACAAACATGTATTTAGATATTATGAACATTTAATAACATTCACAACTGAGCTGCAGAGCATAGTACAATATTTCCTTTCTCAAGCAATTTCATTTTCGAATTATCAATTGCCTGCATTTTAAAAATCTGTTTAGTTTTTAAGTATTTATCACTAAATCAGCAGCAAACTTTCCAACAAAACTGCAAACCCTTTTCAGTATGTTCAAATATATCAGCTCATCAAAGAGTTTTACATTTGTGCCCTGAAACGTATCCTTCTCCGAAATATGAAGTCCTTTTTCCAGCTCCAAACCTTTTCAAGCTTGCTGCAAGATGCCATCCTGGAGCTTTCCTTCATCATTATCCTGGGAATTCCTATGCCTAATGATATCACCACAAGTATCTGTTTGCTTTACGTCACATGAAATCTGAATAGTTTCAAAATACCAACAAAACCACTAAAAACACAACATTGAATGCAATATAAGATTTTTTTTGTCCTTACAATATAGCATACTAGGAATGCACAATCAATATTGTGATTTTAAAATCAGTTTCAAAAGTCCTTTACTATGTAGGTAAAACTATCTGGTTGATACAGAACAATGTTCATTTGTCTTGTTTGCTGGGGAAGCCAGGAGAGTTACTTACATTTGTTTAGTTACATAAAACATTTACATAGTTCCAAAGTCAATACTGTGAACCAGTTACATTTACAGAGGTCTAATTTTCTTCTCTAATTCCTTCCCAATTTTTTTGGCCCCACTAGCAGTCATTTTTAGTTATTTATTCTTCTGTTGTTTGTTTGTTTTTTTGAGATGAAGTCTCTGTTTGTCTCCCAGGCTGGAGTGCAGTGGCCTGATCTCTGCTCACTGCAACCACTGCCTCCTGGATTCAAGGAATTCTGCTCACTGCAACCTCTGCCTCTTGGATTCAAGGGATTCTGCTCACTGCAACCTCTGTCTCCAGGGTTCAAGCGATTCTCCTGCCTCAGCCTCCCAAAGTGTAGGATTACAGGTGTGAGCCACCATGCCTGGCCTCCATTGTTTATTTGTAAATATAAGCACATATTTTCTCTTTCTCTTATTGTCATGGAGATACTGTTGCTTTAGATCCTTTTAGTGGATAGAGCTAAGAAACACACACACAGAGACACAAAGGGTAGCACATAATATGCTTTCTTCTGCACCTTGATTTCTACTCAATACATCATGGAATTCACTCCACAGCAGTACACATATCTTTTTCATTCCTTTTTTATATCTGCTCAGTGATATACCATAGTTTATTCCACCAGTCATTTATTGGTGGTCATATCAATCTTTCATTATTATCAACAGTGCTACAAACAAATAACCCTGTGCACGCCTCACTTTATTCTTTTGCATTTGAATCTCTGAGATACATTCCTAGAAGTGGAAATTGCTAGGTCAATGAGGAAATGCATTTGCATTTTACTAGATATTGCCAAATTCCCTTCCAGTTTTAGCATTCTGCATTCCCACCGGCAATATAATGGATTATCTTCCTTTCCTCAGTTTCACCCAAAAAGTATAACGCCAAAGTATAATGCTGTACCTATTTGGGGGGAATTTTTTTTTTTTTTTTTGAGGCGGAGCCTTGCTCTGTCACCCAGGCTGGAGTGCAGTGGCGCAATCTCATCTCACTGCAACCTCCGCCTCCCACGTTCAAGCGATTCTCCTGCCTCAGCCTCCTGAGAAGCTGGGATTACAGGCAAGCATCACCACGCCCCGGCTAATTTTTGTATTTTTAGTAGAGACAGGGTTTCACTATGTTGATCAGGCTGGTCTCGAACTCCTGACCTCATGATCCACCGCCTTGGCCTCCCAAACTGCTGGGATTACAGGCGTGAGCCACTGCGCCTGGCCTGGGAGAAATTTTTAAGAGTTTTTTTTTTTTTTTTTTTTTGAGACGGAGTCTTGCTCTGTCGCCCAGGCTGGAGTGCAGTGGCGCGATCTCCGCTCACTGCAAGCTCCGCCTCCCGGGTTCACGCCATTCTCCGGCCTCAGCTTCCCGAGTAGCTGGGACTACAGGCGCCCGCCACTGCGCCCGGCTAATTTTTTTCTATTTTTAGTAGAGACGGGGTTTCACCATGGTCTCGATCTGCTGACCTTGTGATCCGCCCGCCTCGGCCTTCCAAGGTGCTGGGATTACAGGCATGAGCCACCGCGCCCGGCCTATTTTTAAGAGTTTTCTTTGTACCTTAATAATCATCTTTCATGAGCATCCCATCTGCATTAACAAAAATGTATATTCTCTTATATGCAATAGATGACCCTAAGATCTACCTTTCAGTTGTGTTATTTAGGTCCTCAATAGCCTTACTGAAGTTTTTGTCCAGTTGATCTATCTTGAACTGAGATGGATTTTAGGTCTTCTATTATTAATATGTTCTTAAGTCTTAATGACTCTCCTGAAGCTTTTTTTTTTTTTTAAATGAAAGTTGTCACGAATATCCATGTCCCCAATAACGCATCTTCATTACAGACTGCACCTTGTAGCATTGTAATGTGTCCTACCTTTTTAATGATTTCTGGCCTGAATTTTACCTTGTGTAAAATAACTATAATAACCCCTTTTATTATATTTGTCTGTCCTATCTTTGCCCAGCCTCTTAATCTTTGAGTTTTTCGATTTTGCAGATGTATCTTTTATATAAAACACAGAGTTGGGCTAGGTGCAGTGGCTCATACCTATAATTCCAACACTTTGGGATGCTGAGGCGGGTGGATCACTTAAGGCTAGGTATTCGAGACCAGCCTGGCCAACATGGCAAAACGTCATCTCTACCAAGAATACCAAAATTAGCTGGGTATGGTGCATCTCTCCTGTAGCACCAGCTGCTTGGGAGGCTGAGGCAGGAGAATCGCCTGCACCCTGGAGGTTGCAGTGAGATCACACCAGTGCACTCTAGCCACGGCAAGAGAGTAAGACTCAGTCTCAAAACAGCAACAAAAGAAAACAAAACCACAGAGTTGGATTTTGCTATGTTAACCTAAAAATATTTTTTCTCTTAATAGGTCAGTTAAGCCCATTTACTAATATCACTTTATGGTCTCAAGTCTGTCATAGTGAGAATACATAATTTCACTGTATTTGTTTCTTTTGCTCTCCTTTCTGCACCCTTCCCACCACCTCCCTCGCCTTGCCAATACTTCTTTTGTTATCTAGAAAGGTTTGGGCTTTTGTCCTAATGGTTATCTTTATATAATATCCTTAAGTCCTCTCTTTGTTAGATACTGTCTTTTGATTCCCTAGTATGAGCAACATAGAAAATTAGCTCCCTTCTTCCCCTTCACCATTCCTACACCACAACACACAGCATCTATATAAAGTAATAATATCCCTTGATGCCCTGGTTAAGTTTTATAAGGCAATCAATCAATGAGCCTATTAAACCATTTCTTGGCTGTCTGAAACTTAATTCTCTAACAGCTTCCTCAGGAAGTATTCACATAAATAATTAACCCTTATACTCTTTTTTTTTTTTTTTTCCTGAGACGGAGTCTCACTCTGTCGCCCAGGCTGGAGTGCAGTGGCCGGATCTCAGCTCACTGCAAGCTCCGCCTCCCGGGTTTACGCCGTTCTCCTGCCTCAGCCTCCTGAGTAGCTGAGACTACAGGCGTCAGCCACCTCGCCCGGCTAGGTTTTTTTTTTTGTATTTTTTAGTAGAGACGGGGTTTCACCGGGTTAGCCAGGATGGTCTCGATCTCCTGACCTCGTGATCCGCCCGTCTCGGCCTCCCAAAGTGCTGGGATTACAGGCTTGAGCCACCGCACCCGGCCCTTATACTCTTGAATAACTGTATTATATCTACATTGTTGGGGCGTATAACAAATACATACTACTTTGTCACCCCTTTTTTCTGTCATTAAATTTAGTTCTACAGTTAGACACAAGGATTCCCTGCAGAACATCTTCTCTATTGTTTTCCTGACATCAGATCTCTTGGCTTTAATACAGACTCAACAGCATGACATTAGTGTAAAGATAAACAAAAAGACCAATGAAACAGAAGAGAGTCCAGAAATAAATACAGACATGCATGGACAACTGATTTTCGACAAAGACAATGCAGTGGAGAAAGGACAGTCCTCTCAACAACAATGCTAGAAAAACTGCATATCCATATATAAAATGAACTTAGATTCATATCTCATACCACATACCAACATTAACTCAAAATGGATCATAGATCTAAATGTAAACCTCAAAACTATGGGACTTCCAAGAAGAAAACAGGATAAAATACCTGTGTTAGACAAAGATTTCTTAAATATGGCACAAAAGAATAATCCATAAAAGATAAACTAGATTTCACCAAAATAAGGAATTGGGGCTCCTTGGAGAGCCGGCATAGGAAAAGTATAAGATAAATCTAGAAATTCTTTTTTGTCAGGAAATAAGAAAGTGCTCAACTGGGTGCTGTGGCTCATGCCTGTAATCCTAGCACTTTGGGAGGCCAAGGCAGGAGGATCGCTTGAGCTCAGAAGTTCGAGATCAGACTGAACAATGTAGGGAGACCCTGTCTCTACAATAAAAATAAAAATTCGCCAGGTATGGTGGTAGATTCCTGTGGTGCCAGCTACTTGGGAGGCTGAGGTGGGAGGATAGCTCAGGCCTGGAAGGTTAAGGCAGTAGTGAGCCATGATTGTCAACTTTAAGAGGTTTCTATTGTCCAAATTAGGGCAATTTGATTGTCAAAAGAAATAAAGGAATGGATATAACATACTGACTGAAATATTTCATAAGCCCATGATAGATAAATGGAAAAGAAAAGGGTTATCCACACAGTAGACTATCAACTAGTAAGCATAGAGTGACAGAAAAACCATTTCGTACTATCATAGTAATAGCTGATAAACGCAAGAATCAGCAATCTAAGTCTTCTCGGAACAGAATATTCACACAGACTCCAAAGTATCTCCTAAAAGGTTATTTGTTAATTACAAAAGGAGAGGAGGAGATATCTTTAGAGTGGAGAAATCTGGCAGTCACCACCTTAAACAAGTGATCAAGGCCAACACTAACAACAGGACAGAATGACAATCATGTGTTTCTCAATGTAAGGCACTGAAAAAGACAAATCACTGTTGCCCAAAATGATGCATCAGTTTGCATACAGTAAGTAGAGAGAAACCACACATTAATTTCAAATGAAGTTTAACATAAGGAATTATTATCATCATGTTTTTGAGACAGAGTCTTGCTCTGTTGCCCAGGCTGGAGTACAGTGGCATGATCTAGGCTAACTGCAGCCTCCGCCTCCTGGGTTCAAGCAATTCTCCTGCCTCAGTCTCCCAAGTAGCTGGGACTACAGGCACATGCCACCACGCCTAGTTAATTTTTGTAATTTTAGTAGAGATGGGGTTTCACCGCGTTGGCCAGGCTGGTCTCAAACTCCTGACCTCAGGTGACCCGCCCGCCTCAGCCTCCCAAAGTGTTGGGATTATAGGCGTGAGCCAATGCACCCAGACAACATAAAGAATTATTAACCACCGTAAGGGACCATTCAGGAGAGGCTGAGGCAGGAGGACTGCTTGAGTCCAGGAGTTCAACCTAACAAAATGAGACCCTGTTTCTACTAAAAAAAAATAAAAAATTTAAGAGCTTGTGTCAGAATGTAAACCAACCAAGATCATTTAGTTCAGCTGACATTTAGTTCAGCTGGAGGAAGGAAGCAGTACACTGGTTAACATTCTGTGGCAAGCTCCTTATCTTGTTTCAGACCCTAATAGGTTGTGGATCATGCCTTGAGTAGCACTGCCCTAAAACACCCTGCTTCAAAGAGGCACTAGATAGCACTATAAGAAGACAGACAGCTATCGCTGTTAATTCACGGTCTCTAGCAGCAAACAAGCCTCAACGCAACCTGCACTAACACTACATTTTATTGGTCAACTTCAAAACTCCCTTCTCAACCTTATTCCACTCCTATTATCCTCTCACTCTCAGCAGATGACCTCACTTTCTATTTACGGGAGAAATCAGTGGGGGGCTCAGAATACAGAAATTCCATCCATTTTGAGGACACACATACCTGTACTTAACATCTATTCCTACCTTCTCTCCTGTTCACAAGACAAAGTGTGTCTCCTATCCAGAGTCACCCATCTCTACTCATGCCTTACATCAATGCCTTTCTACTTTCTCAGAAGCCTCATCAAATTTTTTTTTTTTTTAGTATATTCAATAGTTCTCATGGATCCTTTCCATGTCCATTTAAATGTGTTTAAGCCTTTCCAATTTATACAAAAAAAGAAAGAAATCTTCCTCAACTTCTTATTTTTTTTCTCCCCTTAAGTATTACCTTACCCCTTTCCTCCCCACTTCAGAGTTGCCTAACTTTCCAACCATGTCTCTTCATCTCCCTTTCATTGTTCAACCTATCTGGCTTCCAATATCTATCTCTCCACCTATATGCTTTTCCATGGTTGTTTTTTTTTCTTTTTTTAGTCTTCTCTTACTTGACCTTGCAGGAGGAGCATGACCCTGTAAAACACTGCTGCCTTTGGTAAGAGATACCAGGGAGACTCTTCACCCATAATCAAAACAAAATAAAGATCTGGTAGTCAGGATTCCTAATTCCTATAGAAGACATTTTTCTTTTACATGTACTATACCAGGCCGGGCGTGGTGGCTCATGCCTGTAATCCCAGCACTTTGAGAGGCTGAGGCAGGAGGATTACCTGAGGTGAGGAGTTTGAGACCAGCCTGGCCAACATGGCGAAACCCCATCTCTACTAAAAATACAAAAATTATCCAAGTGTGGTGGCGCACACCTGTAATCCCAGCTGTTGGGGAGGCTGAGGCATGAGAATCACTTGAACCCAGGAGGCAGAGGTTGCAATGAGCCAAGACTGCACCACTGCACTCCAGGCTGGACAACAGAGTGAGACTCTGTCTCAAAAAATATAAATAAAGTAAAAATAAATAAATGTATTACACTATGAGATGAGAACCTATAGATTATTTATATTAGAAAAAAATCAGAAGTTTTTGAGAAGTAAGGTGGTTTCATAATGTCAAAGAGGATATGGCATTTGAAAAGGTTTTGAAAGACCACACAAAAAGCAAAAATATTGAGGCAATTCACATAAGTTATGTTTATGTTATTTTAGACACAAATATTTGAACATGTACATATACTATAGTGCTAGTACATCCTATACATAATAAATCATGTAAGCATAAAACATATGAGGAATGAAATCAAGATGAAATAAATATTTTTAAATGTTTTGCTAATCAAGATAGCTTCACACTATTGTCAACTAATGCTTTCAGATGCAGTATACACTTAATGCATGGTCCATCATTTGTAATGGAGGATGTCAGTCAATTTCAAAGAGTAATCATTAATTTTGAACTTTTAGGCCCACTTCTTGTTAGATCTGGTTAGATAATCAGTTGTTAACCTCACAATAAAACTGATAAGAGCCTATAAAGTGCTAGCTCTGCCACTTTAATGCTATTGTACCTGCAACGCAATACTATCTTTATCATAACTAAAAATAAGACTTCAAAGATTCAAATAATTTAAAGCTGGTGAAAAATTAAAGTTCCATCAACTCCACACACTGATAAAATGAAACACAAAATGAGACAATAACAGCTACAGCTTTCTATAGGACAGGGATCTCCCTTGCCAGCTAACCCCCTTGTCAGCTAATTGCATATTCAGGTCCCAAGAATGACAGGTATACATCCATCTATACAACACTGGTGAAGTTACAGACTTAAATGGAAATGTTTCTGTTGTTAACTAAAACAGGGGATCACTTTTCCTGGTTATTGTACACGTGCCCTATATCCTACAACTTAGGGACTTACCAAACTGCTGAAATTAAGGGGCTTTTGTGAGCAGCCTCCATTTGGGACTTCCCTAGGAAATGAGATTAAGGGTTTTATGCCAGAGGCCTGGTAATGGCCTACCATAATCTTCTATTTTTTGACAGACATTTAGTTAAAAACAGATATTAAAACCCATAAACCTACTTACACAAGTACATATAAAATTATGTTACAAAGGCTGAGTGTGACAGCTCATGTCTGTAATCTCAGCACTTTGGGAGGCTGAGGTGGGCAGATCACGAGATCAAGAGATTGAGACCATCCAGACCAAAATATGGAAACCCCATCTCTACTAAAAACATAAAAACTAGCTGGTCATGGTGGCACGCGCCTATGCTCCCAGATACTTGGGAGGCTGAGGCAGGAGAATCGCTTGAACCCAGGAGGCAGAGGTTGTAGTGAGCCAAGATCATGCCACTGCACTCCAGCCTGACAACAGAGCGAGACTCCATCTCAAAAAAAAAAAAAAAATTATAACTTGTAGGAGAGAAAAAGAAACAACAGTCTGCAGTATCAAAATCCCATTACCTCTAGGGCAGCTGTGTACAGTTAGATAGCTTATACAGTACAAGGGACTGCCTGACTTGAGGGGAAATGGGGACTTACAGGCAAATGGGGGTCCACATTCCACTTCCTAAGGCACACATCCTTTGGTCCTATATTTGTCAAGAGGACTCTTTTTTCTAACTCACACAAATACCATTTGGGCTTGAGGCAGCCTCAATCCCTTTTCTCAGGATACTCTATTCAGTATATGTGAAATGTAGCCACTTGACATGCTTATTTATGTGACTGTGACAAACTATATATCAAGTACTTCAAAGCTCAATTTCTGAAAAGAAGTTCTAATATCTTCCCTCACCTGAATGGATATTGTATTGCATAATGTGGTGTGCCACACTACATTATAGAATAAAATATAATGGCATTCAGTCATGCCATTTTGGAGAATACTGGTCTAAGTGTACGTTCAAAATGCGGGAGTAAAATTAAGAAAGGGTGTGGCAGCTCACCTGTAATCCCAGCACTTTGGGAGGCTAAGGAGGGTGGATCACCTGAGGTCAGCAGTTCAAGGCCAACAGGGTAAAACCCTGTTTCTACTAAAAATGCAAAAAAATTAACAAGGTATAGTGGCATGTGCTTGTAATCCCAGCTACTTGGGAGGCTGAGGCAGGAGAATGATTGGGCTGAGGAGGTGAAGGTTGTAGTGGTCACTGCACGAGACGCTGTCTCCAAAAAAAAAAAAAAATTGAGAAAGGGGTCAACGTCACATTGCAGAAAGAAATTTGAGAAACTTGTGTATCTAGGTGACAGTTTAACTTCTAGAAGAAAAATTAAAAAGAGAAATCTAGAGACCTAAAAATGAAAGTTTACAAATTACCCACATTTGGGTATATTTAAAAAGGTACAATGAAATTAAAAAGCATTCTTCTGATATCAACTTTCCACCAGGATAGAGTAACTAGTACTGAGACAAGCTTTCCTGTCATTAATTACTGTATATTACCAGGACAAATACCTGAGGCAACTTTTCAGACAATGGACAAAAGGCAATGCAGTACTGTGACCCATGAGGAAAGAGAAGCTCGGGTGAGTAAGTCCCCTAAATCTTGATTCTCTAACTGAGGACTATCTTGGTGGTTCATGGAGCTACAGCCAACGAAGAACATAGCAAAGGAGCCAGAGAAATTCGGGGATTGCGAACCAGATGGAATATACAAGGCAAAGCACTTGGGAGAAGGGAGCTGAACAGAGAAAGGGTGCCAGTAGTCTATGTAAGGGTTTTGCCAAGTCCTTGGCTGAAGGCTACTACGCATGTGCAGAGCAAGTCCATGGGAAGTTTACCAGAGAGCAGCTGCTAAGGGATTGAGAGAGAAGCAAAGATACTGGAGGCCAAGCAGGAACAAAGAGAAAACAAATAAAAAGATGTCAGTCTTAAACCTTGCCATACCAACAATTACATAAAATATAAATGGATTAAGCAAAAGCAAAAATTAAAAGCTGGGATAAAAAAGTAAGACAACTATATGCTATCTATAAGAGGCACTTTAAAAAGCTAGAAGTAAAAGCATGGGAAAAATATACCATTCAAACAAACAGATTTTTAAAAATGGCATTAATATCAGACAAAGTAGACCATAACACAGCATTATAGGAAACAAAGAACATTTCACCTTAAAAAAGGGCAGGCAATTCATCAAAGCTTCAAAATACCTGTAGCAAAACCAAGCGAGCAAAACCAATATCTCAAGAATGCAAGACTGATTTAACATCTAAAAATTAATGCAATTCATACATTAACAAAAAAAGGAGATAAACTGCATGACCATTTCAATAGACACGGGAAAAGTACATGGCAAAATTCGTCACCCATTCATAATAAAAATTCTCAGCATATTAAAAATAGAAGAGAACTTCTTCATTTTGATAATGGGCATCTATAGAAAACAGCTAACATATTAATGGTGAACAATTGAGTGTTTTCCTAAGATGAGGAATAAGGCAAGGAAATCCTCCCTCATTTAATACTGAAATTCAACTTCTAGTCAATATTGTATTGGAGTCCTTGCTGGTGCAATAAGAAGACATAAATTATTAAGAATAGAAAGAAGTAAAGCTATCTCCCTGTAGACCACATAGAAAATCCTAAGGAGTCCTCAAAACAAAAAAAAAAACAACTATATTTAATAATCGAATTTAGCAAGATAATGGGATGCAAACAATAATCGTATTTCAATATACTACCAACAGTTTGAAATGAAAAATTTAAAAATATATACAGTATCATTTAACATTATAAAATATTTAATATTTATACTATGTAAACAAAAACTGTACAAGAATGCTACAATGAAAACCATAAAACAGTGCTCAGAATTTAAGAGATAAAACATATTCACAGATTGGAAGAATCAATATTGTTAAGAACATTTTGGCTGGGTGCGGTGGCTCACGCCTGTCAATACCAGCATTTTGGGAGGCCAAGGCGGATGGGATCATGAGGTCAAGAGATTGAGACCATCCTGGCCAACATGGTGAAACCCTGTCTCCACTAAAAAACACAAAAATTAGCTGGGCATAGTGGCGCACGCCTGTAGTCCCAACTACTCAGGAGGCTGAGGCAGGAGAATCACTTGAACATGGGAGGCAAAGATTGCAGTGAGCAGAGATCGCGCCACTGCACTCCAGCATGGTAACACAGCAAGACTCCGTCTCAAAAAAAAAAACAACAACAAAACAAAACAAAACACATTTCCCCCTTACCCAAATTGATATCTAGATTCAATGTTATTCCAATCAAAACCATGACAGACTTTTGTGTAGAAACTGAAAGATTCTAAAATGTATAAAGAAATGCAAATGACTTCAAAAAATCAAAACAATTTTGAAAAAGAACAAACTGTCAAATTTCAAAATTGGGTGAGAAGAGTACTATAATCAAAAAACATTATGTATTAGCTGAATGGACAAATCAATAAAGAATAGACCACACACAGATGGTTGATTTTTGTATAAAAATGCCAAAATAATATAATGAAAAAGCACTCTCTTTAATAGTGTTTTAACATACAGTTAAAAAAAAAAAAAATGAACCTCAACCTCACACAAAAAATAACTCACAAAATGGATTACAGGTTTGTATTTTAAAGCTAAAACTATAAAAATGCTGGGTTAAAAAAATGGAGAAAATCTTAGTAAACTTGGGGTAGGCAAAAAATTGTTAGATAGGACACAAAAGTCACCAACCATAAAATAAATTGATAAAGCAGACTTAATCAAAATTTAAACCTTTAGCTCTTCAAAAGACACCAAGAAAATGAACATGCAAGCCAGAGTCAATACCTGCAATACATGTATCTGACAAAGGACCAGGATACAGAATATATATAAAGAACTTTACTTTTCGATAAAAAGGCAAACTCCCAGCCAGGCGTAGTGGCTCACGCCTATAATCCCGGCACTTTGGGAGACGAGAAGAATGGATCACTTGAGCTCAGGAGTTGAGAGACCAGCCTGAGCAACATGGTGGAGGTTGCAGTGGGCTGAGATGGCACCACTGCACTCCAGTCTGGGCAACACAGCAAGATGCTGTCTCAAAAAAAAAAAAAAAACAAAAACAAAAAAAAAGGCAAACAACCTAATTTTTTGAAATTTGCAAAAGACAAGCCAAAATCTCACCAAAAAAGAATGACTACTAAGCACAAGAAAAGATGCTCATCATTATTCATCAGAAAAATGAAAACCAAAACCATGAGATAGCTTTTCTCACCTACTACAATGGTTAAAATTTAAAAGAATAACAGGCTGGGCACAGTGGCTCACGCCTGTAATCCCAGCACTTTGGGAGGCCAAGGCGGGTGGATCACCTGAGGTCAAGAGTTCAAGACCAGCCTGGCCAACATGGTAAAACCCTGTCTCTACTAAAAATACAAAAAAAATTAGCCAGGTGTTGTGGCAGGTGCCTGTAATCCCAGCTACTTGGGAGGCTGAGGCAGGAGAATTGCCTGAACCTGGGAGGCGGAGGTTACAGTGAGCCGAGATTGCACCACTGCACTCCAGCCTGGGTGACAGAGTATGAGACTCCGTCTAAAAAAAAAAAAAAAAAAAAAATTTTTTTTTTAAGACTGACAATACCCAAATTGGGGAGAGTGAACAAACTCGGGAGGGAACTGCTGGAGGGACTATAAAGTAATACAAGCAGTGTAAACATACATTTATCATAAAAAGAAACTCCAATTCTAAGTTATTTACTCAGGGAAATGACAAATACCTTTAAGTTTTATTCATAATAGCCCCAAATTTAAAAAATACTGATTTCTACCAACAGGTGAATAAACCATGTATAGGACTGACAGGTAACACAGATCATTCTTAAATATTAATCCTTTGGAATTAAAGCTTGCACTCATGAGATGATTTATACTTTTTGCCAAGAAATCAGTCCCAGAATAGTTACATATCTTGTATACTGCCAGTTAGTAAAGAAATCTTGGAAAAGGGATTTAGTCTTATATTTTACCCTCTCTAGACAAATAATGTGATACCTTTCAAAAGTTACGTTCTCAGTATTTGTTAAAAATAGCTCTTCAGTATTGTCTTTTAGGTATGGAGGGAAAAACTGCTCTCAAACTCTCAGTTCGCTACTCGTTAGCCAAACAGTATGCTAACACTAAATAGTACACAATGTCATAACATTTCTCTAAGATCAGTTTGTTTTCTTAGTGTACATAAAAGAAAATCCATTTTCTCAAGTTTTGCCTCTTTCCTAGATATAACTGCATACTAACAAAATGACAGTTAAGACTGAAGGAGTCATCCAATTTTAGCTTGTGGTCATTCACCCTCATTCCTTCCAACATGTAGCCTGAGAAAAAAAGACAGTTAAACCAAAGTTTTAAAACAAATGTTCTCAATGGGAGCTTGGTGGCCAGTGTAATTGTATCTAAGCATTTATAAATTATACTTTTCTGTTGTTATTTGCTTCATTTTATTTCTCCTTTAAAACAGTTCAAACATTATGTTTACTTTTGTAAGAAAAATGTGTTAGGAAGGATTTTTTTCCCCATGAAATTCATTTAGGATGACAAAGAGAGCATGAAAAAGTATTTTATAGAAAGGGAAACTAGATCTGAAACAGTTTTAGAATACTGCTTGTGTTAAAGAAACAATTCTAGAGTATAACTGTATTATACTCTAGAATTCTGTAAGTATGCCAGACTAGGTAGAATCGGACTTAAAGGAGGGAGGAGCCTAAAAATCTAAGTTTTTTTTAGGTGATTCTAGCGGTGTTAAAGTTTGAAAATCTCCAGTTTTTGAAATCTAAAAAGTGTATGAACTGTAACATATTTGGCCTCAACACACCTATTGTTTGGCCTATAGCATGGGCCCATAAATTAATTGTCTGTGTGTATATATATTTATGTGTATAAATATTCACATTTTTAATTACTTGACAATACCTAATACTAGAAAAATTTTGTTAAAAATCCAGATTCAGAATTTGCATTAAATAAATAAAAGATCCTTCAATACTTGCCCTGCACTCACATGACAAAGTGCTATAGCTAAGAGTCTGCCCCCCTGCTTGTACTCCCTATCATTTCCTATCATTTTACCCCAAGGCTCACACAGTTCTCCATCCCAACTACCTACTTAACCCTTCTGTAATAGATATTACTTGACTTGTGATGCCCATACTCACAAATTCATTAGGAAAATGAAGAAATGGTTAGATCAAATGAACCCATTATTTAGTTAAGAAATGTCTAAACTTTTGCTTCAGCTAGTATTAAAATAAGTATGCAAGGAGAGATAAAGGGAGAAAATACCCAAGTCACTAAGACTCAGGACAGCATTTTTAATTTATTAAAGATAATTTTAATCCTTTTTAGAGGTTATTTTAAAGTATAATTTGTTAAAACCTTTTTCTTAGTATAAAAACAAAAAATCTCCCAATTTAAATGCTTTCTTTGAACTCTTGCTTACAATAGAGCATAAAGATAAAAAATATTCAGATTGTAATTACGTAGAACATTTTGAGAAGTATGGAATCCCAAACTTGTCTCAGAATTGAGGATGATAACTTTATGATCCATGTTCTCATTAATTCAAGTCCGTATGTCATGGCCAGGCAAACAATATATCTTAATTCTATAATAATGCACAATTCAGATCTTAATTGGCTACTAGCCTGTTTAACCATTTAAAATATAAATGGAAGAGGCCGGGCGGGGTGGCTCATGCTTGTAATCCCAGCATTTAGCGAGGCCAAGGCAGGTGGATCACCTGAGGTCAGGAGTACAAGACCAGCCTGGCCAAAATGGCAAAACTCCATCGCTACTAAAAAAAAAACACACACAAATTAGCCGGGTGTGGCGCCCGGCTGAGGCACAAGAATTGCTTGAACCCGGGAGGCGGAGGTTGCAGTGAGATGAGATCGTGCTACTGCATTCCAGCCTGAAGGACAAAGCGAGGTAGGAAGGTAGGAAGGTAGGCAGGGAGGAAGGAAAAACCAACCTTAAAATGCGTCTAAGAAATAAGAACAGGCGGGGTACGGTGGCTCACACTTGTAATCCCAGCACTTTGGGAAGCCAAGGTGGGCGGATCACCTCAAGTCGGGAGTTCGAGACCAGCCTGACCAACATGGAGTAACTCCATCTCTACCAAAAAAAAAAAAAAAAAAAAATACGAAATTAGCCGGGCGTGGTGGCGCATGCCTGTAATCCCAGCTACTCGGGAGGCTGAGGCAGGGCAATCGCTTGAACCCGGGAGGCAGAGGTTGCGGTGAGCCAAGATCGCACCATTGCACTTGAGCCTGGGCAACAAGAGCGACACTCCCTCTCAAAATAAAGAAACAAGAACTAAGGTTTAAGCTTTCACCTGTTCGAACTTTCCAGTAGTGGGCCTCTTCAGAGCAAACTAGTGTGAAGGATCTGAGAGTTTGTTCAACTTGCAAGCTAACAACCTTACCAGTTTCACGGATGGTGATAGAAGACACTCAAGGGTCAGAGACACAGGGCAGTTTGTTTTTTACTCACAGGAACAGCATAAGCCAAAGCATCAAGATTTTTGCACTAGTTCTCGGAACTCCAGGTTCCCACTGGTCAACGTGAAGAGAGCCAGCTGACATCTACACAGGCAGTTCCTTCTCTACAGGAGAGGAACCCTAAGCTTAGGGAACCCTAATCTTTTAAGATGGGCAGTAAGCATGCCTACCCTTTCGCTCCAGAGGGAGACATTATTCTTATTATACTGGATAATACGTATCCCTGCCTCTTGCTCTGGTGGAAGACACTATCGAAGGCTGCTCTTTAGATAATATCCGTGAAAAACAGAAACAAAGGGCAGTCAGTATCTTCCTGGCAAGGGTGCTGGCAAGAGTGAAGAAACGGACACGCATGGAAAACTGTCTCCTACAAGTGGATACTGGGCCTAACATGCAGTTAAATAAATGAGTCTCGGACCACAATCTAAAGTATCCATTTCACACTTCCCTTAACGTAGCGTAAAATTAGCATTTTATTTCAAACTAAATCAACTATTCCCTCTAAAAAGTATTAAAAATGCTCTTCCAGTTACACTGTATTTTTTTAAAAAGAGGTGCTCAAATATTTGCAATAAAATTTAAAAACTGCCAAGTGTTCTACCCAAAACCGTAAACTTACTTTAAATGTTTCAAACCTGTTAAAGTTAGCAATGGGAGCACCTGTCAAAAGTCTAATTCTACAGTAATAAACACCACAAAGAGAAGAGTAACTTCTAGCTTTATCTATAAAATACCAGGAAACCCTGCACCCCAAATCACTTTGCATTATTTCTCTTCACCGTCTCAAAATAAAACCCTTGAAAGAGACACACAACAAAACAACGTCTCTTGGTTCCTTTGTCCCTAGCAGAGGAGAGGGAAAAGAATTGGGAAACTCATTAAGGTAAAGAGCCCCAAACATGCAAAATAAGAAATAAATGACATCCGATCTGCAATCAGTCATGAAAGAAAGTCACCATCACTTCATCTTCATCCCTCCCTTCTCCCCTCCAGCTCAAATAACGTGGGTATAGACGAGATGATCAGGATCATATGGACCTGGACAAAGCTTTGTGGAGGCAGCGGGCGGGTAGCAGTTAACTGGATGCAGGCGGCAAAGAACCCGAGATTCCGGCTGCAGGAGACTCCGCAGAGGTCTGCAAAAGTGCGGCTGGCAGGGGCCGCCCGGCTGTAGAGAACGCGGAGCGGCGGCGGCGGCGGCGCGGTCAAGTCCACAGCGCCCGGGGAAGTTGCTGGCCGAGCGCAGCACGCCGCAGAGCGCGGGCCCTCCATGTCACCGTCGCCAGCACAGACCCTCCTGCTCGCCCCTCCCCCGCCGCGCACCCCGGGCGGCGGCGACATGACAGCGGGTCGCGCTGCACAAGGGCGCCCGCCCCCTCCCGGCCCTCTCCCCGGGCTCCCCCGCGGCCGCAGCCGGTTCTCACCTTGGGTGGCGAACGGCGACGAGCCGCTGACCGGCGAGCCGGGGGCAGGGACGGGCGGCGGGGTCTCGGCTGAGCCCAGCATGGGCGCGGGCAGCATGAGGTAGCGCTGGGGCGCGGGTAGGCAGCGCTGGCAGAAAGAGTGCAGGCAGGGCAGCAGCTTGGGCGCCCGGCTCTGGATGTTCTGGTGGCACACGGCGCAAGTGTCCAACAGGTTGAGCCGGGCCGCCTCGCCGCCGCGCTCCGAGTCCGGGCCCTGCCGACTCTCGGCCTCGTTCTCCCCGCTCGGCGCCGCCGAGGGCCCCCCGGAGGCCGCCGCCGAGGCCGCTGCCGCCGCCGCCGCCGCCTTCTCCACAGCCACCTCCATTGTCCTGCCCCCGCCGCCGCCGGGGAAGCGAGAGCGCGGTCTTCGCCCGCCGCCCCCGACGACCTCCTCCTCCTCCTGCGGCTGCTCCTCAAAGGCCGCTCGGTGGACTCGCGGCAGCGCCAGGGAGGGAGGGAAAGCAAGCCGGGCGGGGGAAGCCTCCTCAGGCCCAGGGGATCCGCCTCCCGAGTGGCGCCGCCGGAAGAAGGGGATCTGTCAGCGGAGACCGTTCCTCACACCGGGGAGGCTGCACCCCGTCCGCTACGCCAACCGCCGCTGCGCTCGTCGAATACGCCCAGCCCGCCCTTACCTCCCCGCCTTTCTCTTCATCGCTCCCCAAGCCCACCTCAGGCCCCGCCCCCGCCCTCCCTCTCCCAGCAACTGAGGCTTCGGCGAGGAGCCCGCCGCCCAATAGCAGCCGCGCCTGGCGAGGGGGCGGGACCTGTCGGAGCCCGCGAGGCTCTGTCGGCCGCGGCGGGAGGTTGGGAAGTGGGTGGTGCTTGTCCAGCCCCGCCCCCTCTGGGCTCCTGGAGCCGCGGTCTCTGATTGGGCCTTTGTGTGTGTTTTCTCCTCTGAAAAGATTGAGGGTTCATTTGTTATCGACCATCCGCCTGATTCGGTCCGCGGTGTTAGCTCCTCCTAGGGGGCGGGACCTCACTTGTCTACTCTATGCCGTTAATTAAGTAACTGCTTGGAAAACTCGTTTCATTACTGGAGACCTGGTCTTGTAGGAGGGGTAAATATGGTAGGAGGGTCACAGGAGGAAGGAGTGGAGGTACTAGAAGAGCAAACAAGGAAATAATTTTCTAAAAATACTGTGTGAAAGAGGTACTCTGGAGGCAGCATGGATATTGCAACCTAATTTTACTCATCTTTAGAATGAATGACTGAGTATGAAGAATAAGGGAGGGAAGTTCTTGTGCAAGTTGGAAATTTTTAAAGGGTTCCCCAATGAAAAAGGTGAAGTTAATTTTCAAAGTCAGTGATGTGCTTTTTAAAGTGACTAAAGGTTCGTTTTCCCAGGAATTAATACAGATTGGCTAATGTTTTTATTGCATAAATATAGCATCATTAAGTAAAAATAAGCCTCAATACTGATCCCCAAATAATTCATAACTTCAAGATTCTTTTTTATTTCTTCCCTCCCTCTTATTTTATTCCCTCCCTCCCTCACCTCTCTATGCTGATATCAGAAGTTAAGCACATTTTTCACTCAAAAAATGGCGCAGCTTTTAAGGAACTTGAAGAATAGAAACGGAGTGGAGGAAACAAGCTTTTGTAAACACGTGACTTTAAGAAGTGTATATAAGTTTTTTTTTTTTTTTTTTTCAATACGAATGAAGCGGTACTGGACTTTAGAGAAAGATGGAGTGGGTCATGAAAGACTTTGCTAAAATCACAATTTTCCTGGAGGACTACATAGGATGACAATGGGGGAGGGCTAGGCGACGTAGCCGTCCTTCGAGACCTTGCTGTTAAACACAATCTCCGCAGGCCTCAAGTGAGAAATTCTTTTACTTAATCACATGAAATTCAACGGCTCTTCCCGCCACCCCTCCTACCCCCATTGGTTCCTGTTTAAGCTTGGGGGTTTTTTGTTTTGTTTTGTTTTTTGCATGGAAGTAGCTCTTAAACCTTAGTTTGCATGAGAATCACTTGAGAAGCTTAATGAAAAGCAGGTGCTTGGGCCACCTCCGTATTCAGTTATTCAATTTTGACAGCATCTCAAGTGATTCTGACCTGGGTGAGTCCAGAAACAGAAGTCTGTCCCACTTGTCTTCACCCACTTACCAATCCCTCCATGATTTCGTCCGTATATACCTCTCAAGCTGAAGTCGCCGCGACTCTCAGCTTCATGCTGCCGCAATTCTAAGGCCACCCTGCTTTGTACACGCTGTTCCCTTTGTTTTAGTTCCTTCAAAATTCAGACTTATCTGTTATCCCCTAAAGCCACCCCAAAGTTGAACACTCCTTCCCCAGAATTCAAACCGTGTTGTATATTTTTGAAGCTGCACCTTGAAAACATTCACACACTAGGAATGGAAATTTTGTGTTCAAATATCAGCTCCCTTAATTTGCTAAAAATTCATTACATAGGTGGTGTACAGGATTCAAGCCTACTAAAGACAAGTCCTTCTTATTCCCCAGATGACGGTGGTAGAGAAGGAAAACTGAGAGGTAAAATTGAGCAGACTGGTTTTGAAAGAATCCCATGTAATTTGATCAAACCCACTAGCTTAAAGTTTTTCAAATCAGCGTGGTTTACAGAAAATTATCTTCCATCGTTTTAGCCTTCCTAATTTCACATGAGTAAAACAATCTTACTTTGTACTTTGTTCACATATATGGGACTTCAAGTCCAGAAAATGAATTTATTGTTTGTTTTTCTTAATCATATGATTTCTTTATTTAGATATTGTTGCCCTACAAAGTGTGTTCAAATATATTTCACAAAGATCCACGCTACCAATAGATTACTCTTCCTTAATTACAGCTCTCATCCTATGTCCCTCCCTTGTCCTATAATTTTCTGTGGCTCTCTACTGCATCTAAAGCTCTCCACAATTTTATTCCCATCTGATCTTCCTGTCTGATGTTACTGCTTTCCCATATCCATCCTATGGGTCCGCCTAATTGGATGATGTGCCGTTTCTTAACTGCACCACTACCACCACCTACAAGAGAGGAGATCAAAGCCATCTGAACTGGAAGAGAAGGGCATCAGCAAGGGGAATAAGAGCATTAGATGCTGGCCAGGGACGGTGGCTCATGCCTGTAATCCCAGCACTTTGGGAGGCCAAGGCAGGCGGATCACCTGAGGTCGGGAGTTCAAGAACAGCTTGACCAACATGGAGAAACCCCGTCTCTACTAAAAACGCTAAATTAGCCGGGCATAGTGTTGCATGCCTGTAATCCCAGCTACTTGGGAGGCTGAGGCAGGAGAATTGCTTGAACCTGGGAGTCAGAGGTTGCAGTGAGCCAAAATCGTACCATTGCACTCCAGCCTGGGCAGCAAGAGCTAAACTCCATCTCAAAAAAAAAAAAAAGCATTAGATGCTAGTGAGATTTCTCATCCCACCCCTCAAAAGGTGCTAGTGAGTGGAAATTCTAGAACTTCCAGGACACTTAAGAAAATCATTTTTCAGCCGGGCCCAGTGACTCAACGCCTGTAATTCTAACACTTTGGGAGGCCAAGGCAGGGGGATCATGAGGTCAGGAGATCAAGACCATACTGGCTAACATGGTGAAACCCCATCTCTACTAAAAATACAAAAAATAGCTGGGTGTGGTGGCGGGCACCTGTAGTCCCAGCTACTTGGGAGACTGAGGCAGGAGAATAGCGTGAACCTGGGAGGCAGAGCTTGCGGTGAGACTGCACTCCAGCCTGGGCGACAGAGCGAGATTCTGTCTCAAAAAAAAAAAAAAAAGAAAAAGAAAATCATTTTTCAGGACTGAGTGCGGTGGCTCATGCCTGTAATCCCAGCACTTTGGGATGCCGAGGTGGGCAGATCACCTGAGGTCAGGAGTTTGAGACCAGCCTGACCAACATGGAGAAACCCCATCTCTACTAAAAATGCAAAATAAGCCAGGCTTGGTGGCTCATGCCTGCAATCCCAGCTACTCAGGAGACTGAGGCAAGAGAATCATATGAACCCAGGAGGCAGAGGTTGTGGTGAGCTGAGATCACGCCATTGCACTCTGGCCTGGGCAACAAGAGTGAAACTCCATCTCAAAAAAAAAAAAAAAAAAGAAAAAGAAAAAAGAAAATCATTTTTCAGTAGAACTCTGATTGTGAGGCGTGTTTAGGCATACAGGATCTGAAGTAACTCCTTCACCCGATTTCTTACAGCTTTAGAGGAAGAAGAAAAAGATTCTCAGGCTTTCAGAAGTAGAGAGGCCCGGATGACTTGAGTCAGGATAAGGAGAATGCAATGAGTAGGCACCAAAGGCCATCTCAGACTATCTCAGTGGGGTCCATGGGGGGCCCACAGTCAAAATCCAATGGAACTCAAGCACAGGTGTGCACTGCTGTAGTCCTCGCTTCTCAGGAAGCTGAGGTGAAAGGATCACTTGAAACCAGGAGTCTCAGGCCACAGTGCACTATAACCATGCCTGTGAATAGTCACTGCACTCCAGCCTGGGCAACAGCGAGATTCAGTCTCTAAAGAAACAAAACAAAACCTATATTTTTAGTCGGCTAGGGTGACCTGTGCCTGCAATACCCCCTACTCAGGAGTCTGAGGAGGGATGATCACTTGATCCCAGGAGTTTGAGGTCTGCCTTGGCCACAAAGCAAGACCCAGTTTCACAACAAAAAGAAATATTTGCAGATGTTTTATTGTGGGAGGGGGGGAAATGGAGGCAAGGCACACTCTACATATGCCACGGTAAACCAAGAATGCCTCCCAAAATCTAATGTCTTTCCCCACATATGCCATGGCCCTCTTAAACTCTTGGACCTTCAAATCAGTGATAGATAAAAGGGAGAATGAATATGGTATTGATTGAGTTTAAAATTTAAATGACTAAAAACAAAATAAACAAAAGCAAATTAACTCAAATATGACTACATCAAGTTTTCTGCCATCAGGAAGATGAAAAACTTAGATAATTTTTTTTAAATGTTGTAGTCAACATAACACACTTCTTGGGTGTGCAATAAAGGGTTAACTTAGCAAGCTTAGGTTACTCAAATTGTGCACATTCCAAAGAAAGGATTGACCCTTGACTAGCTCCTGGGAGGTTACCTCTGCCCCTTTGGAATATCCTGCCTGATAAGAGGAGAGCTTGAGAGTTTGGGCCATACTGTATCAATTTAACCAGAGAGTTTATGCTCGGGATGGACCTATGGCTCACACCTGTTTTATATACCTGAGGCCCTTGGCCACTATATGTCAGTTTGATCCCTGGGAAGCTGGAAAGTGAGTAGCCAAGACCAGTCACATAGGTGCTGCATGCCTACAGGACCTCCAATACAAAACCTGGAATCCAAGGCTTGGGTGCATCTCCCTGGTTGGCAAGACTTCATATGTCTTGTTATATATTATTGCTGGGAGAATGAAACACTATCTGTGGGACTGTGCTGGAGGGAGCAACTGGAAGCTTGTTCCTGGCTTCTCCTGGACTTGGTCTATGCACCTTTTCCCTTTGCTAATTCTAACCTGTATCCTTTTTTTTTTTTTTTTTTTTGAGACGGAGTCTTGCTCTGTTGCCCAGGCTTTAGTGCAGTGGCACGATCTTGGCTCGCTGCAACCTCCACCTCCCGAGTTTAAGCAATACTCTGCCTTAGCCTCTAAAATAGCTGGGACTACAGGCGTGCACTACTACACCCAGCTAATTTTTATATTTTTAATGGAGATGGGGTTTCTGCCATGTTGGCCAGGCTGGTCCTGGACTCCTGGCCTCAAGTGATTCACCTGCCTTGGCCTCCCAAAGTGCTGGGATTATAGGCATGAGCCACCATGCCTGGCTTCAGGTACAGTTTATTACAGCAAAAGGATACAGATTAGGCTGGGCGCAGTGGTTCACGTCTGTAATCCCAGCACTTTGGGAGACTGAAGAGGGTGAATTACCTGAAGTCAGGAGTTCAAGACCAGCTTGGCCAATATGGCAGAAACCTCATTTCTACTAAAAATACAAAAATTAGCCAGGTGTGGTGGCAGGTGCCTGTAATTGCAGCTACTCAGGAGGCTGAGGCAGGAGTATCCCTTGAACCAAGGAGGTGGGGGTTGCAGTAAGCTGAGACCTCGCCATTGCATTCCAGCCTGGGCAACGAGCAAAACTCCATCTCAAAAAAAAAAAAAAAAACACAAAACAACAACAGCAACAACAACAAAAACTGTACCTGAGAGTATAGCAACTTTTTTTGAATCTTTTGAGTCCTTTTAGCAAATTGTGGAAACTAAGGATGATCCTGGGGCCTCCTACATAAAGGACATGTAGTTTCTTCTACTAGATTGTAATTCATTTAGACTAAAAACCATTTATGCTCCTCTATATTTCTTTAATATATCAGAAATATCATGGAAACCAAACATCTATAACTTTCTTCCTCATGCTTTGGTCTTCTCACCCTCTGTGGTATTCTCAGTATTTGCCCCAATTATATCTTCTTTCCTCAAGTATGTAGCTCTTTTGAACCTTCTACTAAGACGGAAGAGTTGGGTGTGGTGGCTCACACCTGTAATCCCAGCACTTTGGGAGGTTGAGGCAGGCAGATCACTTGAGGTCAGGAATTCAAGACCAGCCTGGCCAACATGGTAAAACCTGATCTCTACTAAAAATACAAAAATTAGTTGGGCGTGGTGGTGGGCGCCTGTAATCCCAGCTATTCGGGAGGCTGAGGCACAAGAATCGCTTGAACCTGGGAGGCGGAGGTTGCAGTGAGCTGAGATTGTGCCATTGCACTCCAGTTTGGGCAACAGAGCGAGACTCTGTCTCAAAAAAAAAAAAAAGAGATGGAAGGCTCAGGACAGATAATTACGGGAGATACTTCTTTCCTTCACTGCCTCCCCTCCCCAGTCTTCCACCTCCCCAGGTAAATAATGTCTTCTGAGCATTTAGTGTGGAGGAAAGTAAGTCACAAAGAGCCAGCGAGTGGCAGTGGGGCGTGGGGGTGGGAGTGGAGGTAGGGCAAGAGAAGGGCATAGCTATTCCTCCATCTGAAGAACAGAAGTAATGGAGTGGGCTGTAACTGAATATTGACTAATGGGATTCTGGTCAACTTACCAACTCTATGGATGGGCGGTCACCAGAAGGGCTAGGGCTAGACCCAAGCAGAACTGTTCTGGGAATATTGGAGCAGAGTGAATCCCTACATGTTAATGTTCTGCCTTTTCTGTGGCAGCACTTTTTACTGGGTTTTATTATGAGGGTAGGGCTTGCAGAGAGGAAAAAGAGGAAAAACGCAATGGAAAACTCAATAAAGAGTAAGCCAATAAGAGGATCAAGAGAAGGAAAAGAGGGTGAGTGTGAGGAAGACAATGAGAACAAATGAAAGAAAACAAATAGAGTAAAATAATGGTTGCAGATAACAAGAAGAAAAGAAAAAGAAAAACAGAGCAACTAGGAGCTAGATGGAAAATAAGGATATGCATCACACTCTATGAGGGGCAAATAGGGAAGAGAGCCGGGAAGTGAGATGGATGAGTGGACCAAAGTGGGAAATTGAAAGGACTCAATGAAAATGATGATATGGTTTATTCACAAGAAATAATTTCTAAGCCAAGTATCCTAGCACAACTCAACATGAAGTGTAGCAATAGCAGAAGCAATTTCTTCTTTTAAAGAAATATTTTCCTTGGAGGTAGAATTCATTGTATGCATTTATACTTTAGAAAGTGACATTCTTGGCCGGGCGTGGTGTCTCACCCTTGTAATCCAGCACTTTGGGAGGTCAAGGCAAGTGGATCATCTGACGTCAGGAGTTTGAGACGAGCCTGGCCAACATAATGAAACCCCGTCTCTACTAAAAATTCAAAAAAATTAGCTGGGCTTAGTGGTGGGCGCCTGTAATCCTGGCTGCTCAGGAGGCTGAGGCAGGAGAATTGCTTGAGCCCAGAAGTGGGTGGCAGTGGGGGTGCAGCAGATTACAGTAAGCTGAGATCACATCACTGCACTCCAGCCTGGTTGACAGAGCAAGATTCCATCTCAAAAAAACAAAAGAAATGACATTCTTTTGGATTTTTTAGACATTTAAGTTTACTTGCATGAAACAAATCTTCATTTGTTATGTAACTTTTGTTTGTTTTCATGGTGGTGATATACATCAACTTTTATTTTATTTTTGTTTTTATTTATTTATTTATTTATTTATTTATTTTTATTTTTTTTGAAACAGAGTCTCGCTCTGTCGCCCAGGCTAGAGTGCAGTGGCGCGATTTCGGCTCATTGCAACCTCCACCTCCCGGGTTCAAGCAATTCTCCTGCCTCAGCCTCCCAAGTAGCTGGGATTATAGGCGCCCGCCACCACGTCCGGCTAATTTTTTTGTATTTTTAGTAGAGACGGGGTTTCACCATGTTAGCGAAGGTGGTCTCAATCTCCTGACCTCATGATCCGCCTGCCTCGGCCTCCCAAAGTGCTGGGATTATAGGCGTGAGCCACCGTACCCAGCCTATTTATTTTTTTAGAAGGAGTCTTGCTGTGTCACCCAGGCTGGAGTGTAGTGGGCATGATCTTGGCTCACTGCAACCTCCGACTCCTGAGTTCAAGCGATTCTCGTGCCTCACCTCCTGAGTAGCTAGAATTACAGGTGTCTGCCACCATGCCCAGCTGATTTTTGTATTTTTAGTAGAGATGGGGTTTTACCATGTTGGCCAGGCTGGTCTTGAACTCCTGAGCTCAAGTAATTCGCCCAAACTCTGCCTCCCAAAGTGCTGGGATTACAGGCGTGAGCCACCATGCCTGCACTATCAACTTTTATTTATGCCTACTTTTCTGCTTCTCTGTTCTATAATTTGTTCTTTTCTATTTTGAGACATGGTCTTGCTCTGTTGCCCAGGATAGAGTACAGTGACACAATCGTGCTCACTGTAGCCTTGACTTCCCTGGTTAAGTGATCCTGTTACCTCAGCCTCCCAAGTAGCTGGGACTACATGCATTTGCCACCACACATAGCTATTTTTACTTTTTGAAGAGACAGGGTTTTGCTATGTTGGCCAGACTTGTCTTGAGCTCCTGGCCTCAAGCGATCCTCCCACCTCAGCCTCCAACAGTGGTGGGATTACAGGTGTGAGCCACCTCACTGGCCTATAACTTATTCTTAATGTAAACAACCAAGAGTCTCAAAGATGCCTGTCACTGCATCCCTAAATCTTACTACCACAGTTCATTGTTACTTGGGGAGCATCTTTTTAGAATCTATGTAAATATACTCTATACATATATACCTGCAAGACATCATTAGAATTACAATACATATAATTTTAATAAGCTTTTAACCCAAAGGTTTGGACCAAATTGTGCCCATTCTCCCTCCCACCCACCACCACCACATTTATATATAGGAGTCCTAATCCCCAATGCAACTGTATTTAGGTCTTCAGGGGTAAAGTTAAATGAGGTCGTCAGAGTGGGGCTGTAAAAGGAAACCACTTTTCTTCTATATTCACAACACTTCTGGGCACCAGATGTGTGGGTTTTCCATACCAAAGGATTCTCCAATTTTCTGCAAACACCAACTGGGTGTCTAAAGATTCAATTAAATTCTGGCATTAACCATCCAGAGTTAACATCAGAACCCACAGGCTAAAGGTTCAGTATAAAAAGACTGCCCCTCACTTCTTTCTTTCTTTTCTCTCTTTCTTTCTTTCTTTCTTTCTTTCTTTCTTTCTTTCTTTCTTTCTTTCTTTCTTTCTTTCTTTCTTTCTTCCTTTCCTCCTTTCTTCCTTTCTTTCCTTTCTTTCTTTTCTTTTCCTTCCTTCCTTCCTTCTTTCCTTCCTTCCTTCCTTCCTTCCTTTCTCTTTCTTTCTTTCTTTCTTTTTCTTTCTTTCTTTCTTTCTTTCTCTCTTTCTCTCTCTCTTTCTTTCTCTCTTTGTTTCTCTCTTTCTTTCTTCTTTCTTCTTAATAGAGATAGGATCTCACTGTTTCCTAGGCTGCTCTCGAACTCCTGGCCTCAAGCCATCCTCCTGCTTCAGCCTCCCAAAGAACTGGGATTACAGGCCACTGCACCCAGCCTGCCTCCCACTTTAGATGCCAAATGCAAGTCCCTGGCCTCTAGTGCTTCCAATCAACTTGGTTACAAATTGAGGGCTCTCACAGCCCCTTACTCAGGTTCAATAATTTGCTAGAACAGCTCACGGAACTCAGGAATGTACTTTACTTATGTTTATTGGTTTACTATAAAGGATAAAACGTAGGAACAGGCAAGTGGGAGAGATGTACCGTGTAGGGCAAGGGATGGGGGTGGGGAGGAGATGCAGACAGTTTCCATGCCCTTCTGGGGGCACCACATTCCCAGGACCTCCATGTGTTCATCAACCTGGAAGCCCTCCAAACCCCATCATTTAGGATTTTTATGGAGGCTTCATTACACAGGCATAATCGATTAAATCATTGGTTAGTGGTGATTAGGTCAATCCCTTCTCCCTTTCTCAGAGGTCAGGGGGTGGGGCTGAAAGTTCCAACCATCAAGCCAAGTTGTTAAATACAAGTTATACATTTCTCTTCAAAGAATTAATATGTCAGTATGTTCAATTCTTTGCCTTCTACTTTTAAACTTAACTTCCTTGTAAAGCAATCTTTCCAATTACCTATTGCACCCTGACTCATTCTGATTACCTGCTCTGTCATAACCATTTTTCCCGCCAAACCACTCACCCTGTCACTCTCTTTAAATTAGCCAATCAGGGCCAGGTGCAGTGGTTCACACCTGTAATCCCAGCACTTTGGGAGGCCGAGGCAGGTGGAATCACCAGGTCAGAAGATCGAGACCATCCTGGCTAACATGGTGAAATCCTGTCTTTACTAAAAATACAAAATATTAACTGGGCATGGTGGTGGGTGCCTATAGTCCCTCAGGAGACATGAATGGCATGAACCTGGGAGGTGGAGCTTGCAGTGAGCAGAGATTGTGCCACTGCACTCCAGCCTGGGCGAGAGTGAGACTCTGTCTCAAAAAAAAAAAAAAAAATTGGCCGGGCGCGGTGGCTCAAGCCTGTAATCCCAGCACTTTGGGAGGCCGAGACGGGCGGATCACGAGGTCAGGAGATCGAGACCATCCTGGCTAACACGGTGAAACCCCATCTCTATTAAGAAATACAAAAAACTAGGCCGGGCGCGGTGGCTCACGCCTGTAATCCCAGCACTTTGGGAGGCCGAGGCGGGTGGATCACAAGGTCAGGAGATCGAGACCATGCTGGCTAACACTGTGAAACCCCGTCTCTACTAAAAATGCAAAAAATTAGCCGGGCGAGGCGGCGGGCGCCTGTAGTCCCAGCTACTCGGGAGGCTGAGGCAGGAGAATGGCGTGAACCTGGGAGGCGGAGCTTGCAGTGAGCCGAGATTGCGCCACTGCACTCCAGCCTGGGCGACTAAGCGAGACTCTGTCTCAAAAAAAAAAAAAAAAAAAAAAGAAATACAAAAAACTAGCCAGGTGAGGTGGCGGGCGCCTGCGGTCCCAGCTACTCAGGAGGCTGAGGCAGGAGAATGGCGGGAACCCGGGAGGCGGAGCTTGCAGTGAGCTGAGATCGGGCCACTGCACTCCAGCCTGGGCGACAGAGCGAGACTCCATCTCAAAAAAAAAAAAAAAAAAAAAAAAAAATTAGCCAGTCGAAATTAGTTTAGCCTGTGCAGTGTAACCCTAGCCAATAGGGGAACGACACCGCAGCAGGGCCCATGTGCATCAGGAAAAAAAACCCCTTCCCCTCCTTTGTCCAAGTGTGCGCTCACCATCACTCCATCTGTAAGGGTGAACCCATCTATAGAAGTAAGTTGTCTTGTTAAGATTAAAAAGAAAATTTTATATTTGAGTTATATTTCTTTTGCGGTACTGAAACTTTATTTATAACAATTTGGGGGCTCGCTCATGATTACCTTCCCCTCTGGGGGTGGTCTCTGGTTCTCTCTCACGAAGAGGCATGCCCTGCCCCCTTGTGGCAGCCTCAGGGGTGAGAAATCAAGACCCACCCAGTCTGAGGAATAACCCAAGCTCTCAGCAACACGGAAAGAAACTGGGCAGCAACCTAGCTTTAAGGATCCTCCATAATGGCCATGCAAGTCTTTGGATGGACCGAGGAAAAGACACCAAGGGAGGTGGTAAAGTATTTCCTTAGTGGTCAGGACCAAGGTAAGAAAGCCGCAAGGGGGCGATGAAGTAATCCTTGGTCAGGGTGGCTTAGAGGTTAAAAAGAGGCAAGACATCACCAGTCAGGGGGACTGAACCTCACACAAACCTCCAGTAGTAGAAAAGGCAAGAAATTTCCAGTGGGGGAAATTGAGCCTCACACCAAAAGGCAAGAAATTTCCAGTGGGTGAAATTGAGCCTCACCCTAAAAGGCAAGAAATTTCCAGTGCAGAAAATGGAGCCTCACCCCAAAAGGTGAGACATTTCCAGTAAGGGAAATTCAACTCGAACCTTACCCCCAAACCATCAAGATGGGAAATACCCCAAGCAAGACAGGGAGCAAGGGGGATAAATATGGTAACAAAGATATCCCCACTGGATAGCCCCCTAGGTCTCATGCTAAAATACTGGAAGGATAATGAAAGGACTAAACATAGGAAAAAGCAACAAATGATAAAATATTAGTTTTATTTGGACTCCGGGACCCATCCTCAAACCCTCAATCTTCTGGCCAAAGTTTGGGTTGAATGAGGATGTAATGTGTCAGCTGTTAATCCAATATGTTAATGATAAAAGCCCAGTGTCTCAAGAAGAACTAGGCTATGCCCTTTGTTGGAGGCAAGGACCTGTCCTCCTTTTCCCCTTAAAAACAAATAGGGAAGAACCCAACTGACACCTTAAAATGAAGTCAGAGGAGCCAGCTCTCATGCCTAAAGACTCCAGTGCATGGGCCCTAGACTATCTTCCCTCGTCCAGTGTCCCCAGTCTTTCCCCTCAGACAGCCACTGCTGCCTCAGATCCCATCCCAGATCCCCCCTCTACTCATGTTATCCCTCCTCCTTATAACCCTGACTCTTGGGAATTAATGTCCCACCAGCCCATTCCCTCCCAACTTAAATACCCCTCTCTAAAAGGACTTCAGCATGAGGTAGAACAATGTAAAAAAGATATGCAGAATTTCCCATTTCCCTCTGTACCTAAGAGGTTGGTCCCGACCCTCTTCCCTTTGAAAGAGGTACCATAAGGAGTAGGGGGCCATTGGCTTTGTAAATGCTCCCTTAGCCAGTTCAGAAAGCTGGAATCTTAAAGAGGAACTTAAACCGCTATTAGATGACCCTTACGGAGTGGCAGACCAAATTGACAAATCCTTAGGACCTCAGTTATACACTTGGGTTGAGTTAATGTCCATCATGGGCATCTTCTTTTCAGGGAAAGAAAGGATTATGATTTGTAGGGCTGCTATGGTAGTTTAGGAACGTGAACACCCTCCTGGTGAAAACGTTCCTACTGCAGACCAGAAATTCCCTGCCCAAGACCTGCTGTGGGACAATAACAACGCAGATCACCAGGGAAATATGCAGGACCTAAGAGAGATGATAATAAAAGGAATTTGGGAATCAGTACCCCAAACCCGAAATCTTTCTAAAGCATTTGATATACAACAGGAAAAGGACGAAAGGCCTATGAAATTCCTAGACAGACTGAGAGAGCAAATGAGGCAATATGCAGGCCTCAATTTGGATGATCCCCTTGGGCAAGGAATGCTGAAACTCCAATTTGTCACTAAAATTTGGCCAGACATTTCAAAAAAGTTACAAAAGATAGGCAATTGGGAAGACCGTCCCCTAAGTGAGCTTCTCCGGGAAGCTCAGAAAGTATACATGAAACGGGACAAAGAAAAACAGAAACAAAAGACAAAACTTATGTTTTCCACCTTCCAACAGATGGCTGCAAACCCAGGTACTTCTAGACAGAGTTTCCAGGGAGCCAGAAACTATAAAGGATCTGAACCCTCTTTTAAAGGACTCCAGTCTCCATCTGGAGGACCAAGGTCCTCGTCTATCACATCCCCTAAAGAGTATGGGGGAGCAGGGTTAAAGAATCCCAGAACTAAGGGGGAGGAAGGACAAGATAGGTGCTATAGATGTAGAAGAACAGGCCACTTCGAGAGAGGATGTCCTGAACTAAGAAAGGAGAAAGAAGCTCTTCCACTCATGACTTTCGAGGAAGAATAGGGGGGTCAGGCGCTCTGTCTCTTCTATCTTGAGTCTCACCAGAAGTCCTGATAAATTTGGAGGTGGGGCCTAAACATGAGCTTATCACCTTTTTAGTCGATTCAGGGGCTGCTCACTTCTCTGTTTCCCCCATCTAATGTTGTCTCCTCCTCAGAGGAAGTTTTAGCCTCCGGGGTAAAACGGGAAGGATTTAGAGCAACAAATTTAGAAAGCACAGAAGTTAGATACCAGGATTGCTCAGCTCATATTCAGTTCTTATTAATCCCTGAAGCAGGAACTAATTTACTGGGGAGGGATTTAACATTAAAGTTGGCCAAAGGTCTACAAGTCAGCCCAAGAGGATTCCTCACCTCATTAAACCTACTCACCACTGCAGATGAAAAATATATTACTCCTAATGTCTGGTCCAAAGGAAACTGAGGGAAACTTCAAGTCCCTCCGATCCACATCAAGCAAAAAAACCCGGTAGAAGTAGTAAGAAGGAAGCAATACCCTATTCCCCTAGAAGGTAGGATAGGGTTGAAAGCTATCATCGAAGACCTCATTAAGGATGGGCTTCTCGAGCCCTGTATGTCCCCCCCTTTTTTTTTTTTTGAGACGGAGTCTCGCTCTGTCGCCCAGGCTGGAGTGCAGTGGCCCAATCTCAGCTCACTGCAAGCTCCGCCTCCCGGGTTCACGCCATTCTCCTGCCTCAGCCTCCCGAGTAACTGGGACTACAGGCGCCCGCCACCTCGCCCGGCTAGTTTTTTATATTTTTTTTAGTAGAGACGGGGTTTCACCATGTTAGCCAGGATGGTCTCGATCTCCTGACCTCATGATCCGCCCGTCTCGGCCTCCCAAAGTGCTGGGATTACAGGCTTGAGTCACCTCGCCTGGCCTGTATGTCCCCTTATAACACCCCAATACTGCCAGTCAAGAAATCAGATGGGTCATACTGGCTAGTACCGGACCTTCGAGCTATCAACCAAATAGTCCAGACTATCCACCCTATTGTGCCCAATCCTTACACCATTCTTAGCAAGATTCCATACAATCATCAATGGTTTACTGTAATAGATTTGAAGGTTGCTTTCTGGGCATGTACCCTGACTGAAGATAGCCGAGATATATTTGATATATTTGAGTACGAGGATCCCCACTCAGGGCAGAAACAACAATATCAATGGACAGCCTTGCCCCAAGGGTTTACAGACTCCCCTAATCTTTTTGGTCAAATTTTAGAACAAGTACTAGAAAGAGTTGTCATCCCAGAACAAATATGCCTTCTTCAGTACGTGGACGACATTCTTATATCTGGTGAAGATATAGAGAAGGTAACTGACTCCTCTACACGTATTCCTAAACATCTGCAGTTTGGGGGGCTACAGTCTCAAAAAGAAAGTTTTAGTATGTAGATCCCAAAGTTAAATATTTAGGCCACTTAATAAGTGCAGGCAAGTGAAGAATAGGGCCTGAACAAATCGAGGGAGTAATGTCCCTACCCTTGCCTCAAACTAAACAAGAACTCAGGAAATGTTTAGGGTTAGTCGGATACTGCCACTTATGGATTGACTCATATGCACTACACAGTAAACTGTTATATCAAAAACTTGCCCAGGAGAAGCCCAACCATCTCCTGTGAATTTCTGAGGAAGTTGATCAAGTCGAGAAGCTGAAGGAAAGGCTCATAACTGCCCCCGTTTTATCCTTACCCTCCCTAGAAAAGCCATTCCACCTTTTTGTTAATGTGGACAGTGGGGTAGCTTTAGGAGTGCTGACTCAAGAACACAGAGGCTGCTGGCAGCCTGTAGCCTATCAAAGGTCTTAGACCCAGTAACTTGTGGATGGCCCCAATGCATCCAGTCCATCGCGCCTATGGCAATACTAGTTGAGGAAAGCAGAAAGCTAAGCTTTGGAGGAAAATTGACAGTAAGCATGCCTTACCAAGTTAGAACTATCTTAAATCAGAGAGCAGAGAGATGGCTTACTGATTCAAGAATTTTAAAGTATGAGACCATTCTGTTAGAAAGGGATGATTTAACATTGACCACTGATAATTCACTCAACCCAGCAGGTTTCCTAATAGGGAATCCAAATCTAAGGAGGGAACACATTTGTTTAGATTTAATTGATTATCATACAAAGGTTTAACCAGACCTAAGAGAAACCCCCTTCTGGACTGGATGGCACTTATTCATAGATGGTTCCTCCCAGGTGATTGAGGGAAAAAGACAAAATACGTATTCACTGATTGATGGAGAAACTCTTGTAGAAATAGAGTCAGGAAAACTGCTCAACAGTTGATCTGCTCAAACATGTGAGCTGTTTGCACTCAGCCAAGCCTTAAAGTACTTACAGAACCAGAAAGGAACCATCTATACTGATTCCAGGTATGCCTTTGGAGTGGCCCATATGTTTGGGAAAA
Organism: Macaca nemestrina; assembly: GCF_043159975.1. Taxonomy (NCBI): domain Eukaryota; kingdom Metazoa; phylum Chordata; class Mammalia; order Primates; family Cercopithecidae; genus Macaca; species Macaca nemestrina. The sequence goes on from NC_092128.1 coordinate 20,566,555, forward strand.
TTTGGACTGAACGAGGTCTCATTAATAGTAAAGAGCTGATTACCTAAGTATTGAATAATCTTCAGTTGCCAGAAGAAACAGGTATTGTCCATGTTCTGGACACCACAAAAGCCTTTCTTTTGAAAGTCGAGGAAATAACCTAGCAGATCAGGTAGCCAAGCAGGCTGCTGTATCTTCTGAAATGCGCATTTTTCACTTAACTCCCTGCCTCCCTCCTCCTACTGTAATCCCCATTTTCTCTTCCACCAAAAAAGAAACACGAATAAAAATAGGCGCTAAAGAGAATTCAGAAGGAAAATGGATACTGCCAGACCAGAGAGCAGTTCTCAGAGTTTATGATTGTATAGAAATTTATACCCTGGCCAAACAGGTTACAGATAGTTGCTTAGTATTCAAGAAAACTAATAAACATACTATAAAAAGATTACCTCTTGGGGGAAGGAATCTGGGCTTAAGGCCATTCCAAAGTATCCATGTTGTTTACACAGAAATGCCTCCATTAGATCATCCAAAATATTTACTAGTGATAGTAGACCACCTCACTCACTGGGTCGAAGCTATCCCCTTTTCTAATGCAGCAGACAATAATGTAGTTAAGGCCCTAATTGAAAATATAGTACCCAGGTTTGGACTAATAGAAAAATTGACTCAGACAATGGAACTCATTTCACCACGCACATTATTAAAAAGCTATCCCAAACATTAGACATTAGATGGGAATACCATACTCTCCTCATCAGGGAGAGTAGAAGGGATGAATCAGACTCTTCTACTGATTCACTCAACCCAGTTGGTTAAGTGGTCTTAGACTTAACCAAATTAGTTTTCGAGACTCGATTGTCATGGACCAAGTGTCTTCCTATTGCCCTGCTGACAATTCATACTGCACCACGGAAAGATATAGGTCTTTCTCCTTATGAGATGCTCTACGGATTACCTTATTTGCACTCCACTGCTGATATTCCTACCTTTGAAACAAAAGATCAATTCCTTTAAAATTATATACTTGGTCTACTTCTGTTTTCTCTTATCTTAAAACTAAAGGTCTATTAGCATAGGCGCCGCCCTTGGAGTTCCTGGTGCATCAACATCAGCCTGGGGAGCATGTCCTCATTAAGAGCTGGAAAAAGTAAAAGCTTGAGCCAGCCTGGGAAGGTCCTTACTTAGTGCTCCTAACTACTGAAACCATCGTCCGCACAGCAGAGAGGGTGGACTCACCACACCCGAGTCAAGAAAGTGCCACCCCCTCCAGAGTTGTGGGCCATAGTCCCAGGGGAAAACCTTACCAAACTAAAGCTAAGAAAAATTTAACTCTTTTTCATCTATTCTAATAGTCTTTCTTCTTTCCTCGCTCTATTGCTGACCATCTAGTTATTAACATAACCAAGTCGATTTTGCCTTGAACTATTGCATTTGGTGCTTGCATTTTGCTGCTTGCCAAGTCCCTCTGGGGACTTGTTAAGTCAAAGACAGCCCTCTACTTTAAAAGAGTACCTCTGTGCCTCCTGGCTCTCCTCAGACTGGGCATTAGTGAATTGGGACCATTTAATCTGGGGAGATTTCGATAAAGACCCTAGTGGCAACCAGGTCTTTATCTTGCCCCCTTCATGTACAGCTTTTGTGCCATAGTTGGTCCAACATTCTGTTGACCACCAAAGAACAAGGATGGACTGTCCCAACCAGTTTTTGTAGTTTCCTAAAACCATACATTCATTTTACTAAAGGGACAGCCCCCCGCAACTGTCAACTAAACCAGTGCAATCCTATACAGGTTATTATCTTGAGCCCCCAAAGTTCTTCCCCTTTTCTAAACCGGTTCTCTTCTTTAAGCCAGTTTTATGGTATGGAGGCTGAGGTTTCAGGGACAGACCCTATTGGATTCTTTGAAATGCATTTCTTTGATCCCCCACCACCTGCACCTTCCTCTAAGCCTTTTTCCAAAACCTGTCACAACGGAACCATTGCTCCTCCTCCATCTAACGACAAGGCCAAGATAGCGATGGTAGAAGTTAAAGACTTAAAACAAACTTTGGCAGTTGAGACAGGATACTAAGATGTACATGCCTGGTTGGAATGGATCAAATATTCCATCTGCACGTTAAACAAAAGCAATTGTTATGCTTGTGTGCATGGCAGGCCAGAGGCCCAGATTGTTCCCTTTCCACTAGGTTTGTCCTCCAGTCTCCCAGGCATGGGTTGCATGGTAGTTCTTTTCCAGGATTCTACAGCCTGGGGTAACAAGTCGTGCCAAGCTCTCTCTCTGCTATATCCCAAAGTCTGATACCCTGCAGGTCAGCCACCGAAGGCCATCCAGCTTCCGTTTCCCAACACTAAGTTCACTTCATGTCTCCCATGACAGGGAGGAAACTTAGCGTTCCTTGGAGACCTGAAGGGACACAGTGAGCTTAAGAATTTTCTTTTCTTTTCTTTTCTTTTCCTTTCCCTCTCTTTCTTTCTTTCTTTCCTTCCTTCCTTCCTTCCTTCCTTCCTTCCTTCCTTCCTTCCTTCCTTCCTTCCTTCCTTCCTTCCTTCTCTTTCTTTCTTTCTTGATACCTGCTTGATTTATTCCAATCATTTAATAGTCAATGATGCAACTGTGATCCCAAAGTGTGCAAAGTTAAAGCCTTCAACTGCAGCTGAGGAGAGGGCAGGAACAGTACACCTGGGGATGGTGGTGAGTCAGGAATGACAGGCAGGTGGTCATGACCAGGGCAGCCTCCTCCCCAGGGACAAGGACAGGGAAGTGGCCTGAGGAGCAGGACCTGAGGGCAGCCCAGGGCCGGGGAAGGGGGCAGAGACTTCCCCTTGGCCTAGGTCAGGAGCTCAGAAGTGCCACATGAGGGAGCAGCGGCCCAGGAAGGGCCAGAGGCAGGGCCAGGAGAGCACCATTTCCTGGGGGGCTGGGGACAGGGAGGTGCCCTACAGGAGAAGCCAGGAGGGGCTGCCTGCCCCTGGGGTGGGGGCCAGGCTGAAGCAGGCTGCAGCAAGAAAGACCTGAGGCAGGCGCAGGGCCTAAGAACCCAGCTGACTGGGCTTGGTCGGTCTCCCAGGGCAGCCTGCACCAGAGAGCAGTCCTGACTCTGCAGGGGATGCCCAGTGAGGGGCCACAGACCCCTCTGGACCTCCCCTCCTCTCTCCCTGGAAAGGAGCTGGGGAGCCCAGAGTGCAAATCTGTGGACCACTCAGTTATGGAGGGAGACTGTGCCCGAAGGTGGACACTGGGGTGCGCCCCCTCCAGCATCTCGGCCTCCACCCCGTCCTCAGTACAGCCACTTCTCGTAAGAGCACAGGCCTTGTACGCCACCCTCAATCTGGGCCAACATGGTCCGCTTCTCAAACTTAAGCTCTCCTGAGTACATCATGGACCAAAGGACAGACAGCTGCAGGCCCCAGTATCCTGGCAGCCATGCTGGATGCCCGCTATGAGGTAGGGCACGAACTTCTGAATGGACCCTTTGTCCTGGATGGAGCTGGAGATATCCTGCGCAATCTTCACCTTATCCCCCTCAATGAAGTATTGTTTCTGGCTGCTGCTGCTCTTCTCCATGGCATCCAGTGAGTCCATGCCCTGGTACTTCTTGAGCCACACCCCATCTGAGAAGAAGTACTCACTGGGGACCTCCGTGGTGGCAGCCAGCAGGGAGGCCATCATCACTGTGGAGGCTTCATGGGCCAGGGCCTTGACCATGTGCCCCACAGTCTGGATGCTGCCATCGGCTATTATAGGCACACCAAAGCGCCAATCATACTCGGCCTACTTGTACACAGCAGTGCCCTGGGGCTGACCGCAGACCATCACACCCTGGGTGATGCAGATGGAGCTACAGCCCATGCCCACGCCAAGCCCTTCCATACCAGTGTCAATCAGGTTCTTGGCCTGGGCTGCTGTCACCATGTTTCCCCCAGTCACCTGGAGGTGGGGGTACTTCTGTTAGCACCATGGTGATCTGATACACTGAGCTCCCTTGGGAAGAGTCCAAGACTGTGGCATTGACGCCCACCTGGGTGAGCAGGTCCAGGCGGTATTTGTCATCCTCACGGGTGCCCACAGCTGCCCCGCATCGCGGCTGCTCATGGGACTCCTTGGAGGCCGCAGGGTAGTCTCGGTTCTTCTTCAGGTTTTTGCGGGCGATGATGGCCACCAGCTCATCGCGATCACTGACGACAGGCAGCTTCCCTTTCCTGCTACACTGCAGGATCTCATTTGCCTCTTTCAACATCACACCTGCTGGAGCCACCACCAGCTCAGTCCTTGGTGTCATCTCTTCACTGGGGAGGGTGGTGTGGTCCTTCTCTGCAAGAACGTCGATGTCTCGGAAGGTGACCATGCCCACCAGCTTGCTGCCCATGGTGCCCGTCTCAGTGATGGGGATGCCAGAGAAGCCATGTCACACCTTGGCCTCTAGCACATCACCCACAGTGTGCGAGGGGCTCAGCACCACGGGGTCCATGATGAAGCCCTGTTCAAACCTTTTGACCTTCCGCACCTCCTTGGCCTGGAACTCCGGGGTGCAGTTTTGGTGAATGAAACCGATACCTCCCATCAGAGCCATCGCGATGGCCATGTCAGCCTCTGTCACAGTGTCCATGGGGGGAGGAGATGAGTGGCATCTTCAGCGTGATCTTCCAGGTCAGGGCTGAGCTCAGGTCCACCTTATCAGTTATGAAGTCTATGAGTCCTGGGAGAATCAGGAAGTGGTTGCACGTGAGGCTGTGGGTGCTAGCCAAGGGCTGCTGCGCGGTGAGCCGGTCCTTGGGCATGTAGCAGGTGCTGCGGCTGATCAGGTAGTCCGCCATGCCGCCCGGAGACCCAGCCACCTGACATAAACACCTGCGTGGCTGCCAGCCGCTGCTGCTGCCGCTGCTGCTGCTGCCGCTGCTGCACGGTAGCCACGCTGTTGCTGCAGGACCGGCAGGCTCGAGCTTAAGAAATTTCTTTTTTTTTTTTTTTTTTTTTTTTTTTTGAGACGGAGTCTCACACTGTCGCCCAGGCTGGAGTGCGGTGGCGCAATCTCGGCTCACTGCAAGCTCCGCCCCCCGGGTTTACGCCATTCTCCTGCCTCAGCCTCCCAAGTAGCTGGGACTACAGGCGCCCGCCACCTCGCCCGGCTAACTTTTTTTTTTGTAATTTTAGTAGAGACGGGGTTTCACCGTGTTAGCCAGGATGGTCTCGATCTCCTGACCTCGTGATCCACCCGCCTCAGCCTCCCAAAGTGCTGGGATTACAGGCGTGAGTCACCGCGCGGCCAAGAATTTTCAAGAGCTTATCAATCAGTCAGCCCTTGTTAATCCCCAAGAGGATGGGTGATGGTATTGTGGTGGACCTTTACTGGACACTGCCGAATAACTGGAGTGGTACTTGTGCTTTAGTCCAGTTGGCTATCCCTTTCACCCTGGCATTTCATCAACCAGAGGAAGGAAAAATAAGACATCATAAAGCAAGAGAAACCCCTTATGCGTCTTTCGACTCTCACGTCTATTTAGACCCAATTGGAGTCCCACGGGGAATACAAGATCAACTTAAAGTCCAAAATCAAATAGCTGCAGGATTTGAGTCAATTTTTTGGTGGGTGACAGTTAATAAAAATGTAGATTGGATAAACTACATTATTACAACCAACAGCGATTTATTAACTACACTAGAGATGCTATTAAAGGAATAGCTGAGCAATTAGAGGCTACTAGCCAGACGGCTTGGGAAAATAGGATAGCCTTAGACATGATATTAGCAGAAAGAGGAAGAGTTTGCGTCATGATTAAAACTCAATGTTGCACCTTCATCCCAAACAACACGGCCCCTAATGGAAGTAAAACAAAGGCATTGCAAGGTCTGACTGCTCTATCCAATGAGTTAGCCAGCGACTCAGGGGTAAATGACCACTTTACAGGATGGATAGAAAAGTGGTTCGGTAAATAGAAAGGAATAATAGCCTCCATTCTTCACTCCCTCGTAGCCATAATAGGTGTACTTATTCTTGCTGGGTGCTGTGTCATATCATGCATCTGTGGGTTGGTGCATAGGCTCATAGAAACAGCACTTACTAAGACCTCCCTTAACTATTCTCCACCTTAACCAGGGAAGCTCCTTCTTTTGGAAAATCAAGCAGAGCAACTAAGCAAAGACATGTTAAAGGAGTTTGAAGAGAAAGCTGTAAGGAAAAATGCAAGAGGAGGAAGTTGTTAAATACGAGTTATACATTTCTCTTCAAAGAATTAATATGTCAATATGTTCAATTCTCTGCCTTCTACTTTTAAACTTTACTTCCACATAAAGCAATCTTTTCCATTTACCTACTCCACCCTAACTCATTCCAATTACCTACTCCACCCTGATTCATTGTCCACCCTGACTCATTCCGATTTCCTACTCCACCCTGACTCATTCCGATTACCTGCTCTGTCATAACCATTTTTCCTGCCAAATCACTCACCCCATCACTCTCTTTAAATTAGCCAGTCAGAATTAGTTTAGCCTATGCCGTCTAACCCCAGTCACTAGGGGAAGGACACAACTGCAGGGGCCACGTGCGTCAGGGATAAGAACCCCTTCCCTTCCCTTGTCCAAGTGTGCGCTCACCATTGCTCCATCTGTAAGGGCGCACCCTTCTATAGAAGTAACTTGCTTTGCTGAGAATTAAAAAGGAAATTTTATATTCGAGTGCTATTTCTTTTGCAGCACCGAAACTTTGTTTATAACAAAGTGTTGGTTTTTGTTTTGTTGTTGTTGTTGTTGTTGTTGTTTTGAGATGGAGTCTCGCTCTGTCACCTGGGCAGGAGTGCAGTGGCACGATGTCGGCTCACCGCAACCTCTGCCTCCCAAGTTCAAGCAATTCTATGCCTCAGGCTCCCGAGTAGATGGGATTACGGGTGCCCACCATCACACCTGGCTCATTTTTGTATTTTTAGTAGAGACAGGGTTTCACCATCTTGGTCAGGCTGGTCTTGAACTCCTGACCTCATGATCCACCCACCTTGACCTCCCATAGTGCTAGGTTTACAGGCATGAGCCACTGTGCCCGGCCAAGTGTTGGTCTTTCTGGTTACCAGATTCCACCTTGCAAGAGTCATATCATCACCACAAATCTTCTATGGTTAAGAGGTGCTTATTATGAATAACAAAAGGCACTGCCCATCCTCATTCCCCATCCCTGAGGAAATTCCAAGAGTTTTAGAAGTTCTTGTGTCTGCAACCAGGGTCAAAGACCAAATATTAGAACAAAAGTTACTCCTAGCACCCTTATCACTCAGGAAATTACAAGAACTTTAGGGGTTCTGTGTCAGAAACTGGGACAAAGATCAAATATATATTTAGTTTATCAAAAGCCCTAATCCAGTAGAACTGGTATCCGCATAAGAAGAGAAAGAGAGCTATGGTCTGTCTTTCACAGGCACACACCAAATAAATAAATAAATAAATAAATAAATAAATAAATAAATAAATAATAAGGCTATGTAAGAGCCTAGGGAGAAGACAGCTGTCTGCAAGCCAGGAACAGTGTCTTCCCCAGGAATGGAATTGGCTAGAACCTGGGACTTCCCAGCCTTCAGAACAGTGAGAAATTTCGGTTGTTTAAGCCACCCAGTCTATGGTACTTTGTTATAGCACCTCAAGTAGATAAAGGCACCCAGTAATACATATGGACATCTATAGATTTATAAAATATATTTGAATGCTTGTTTATTATTCTATAATAACATTCTTGGTTGGAGAGGAGCTGCATTAAGAGACATTTGACTGGTACAGTGGCTCATGCCTCCAATCCCACACTTTGGGAGGCCAAGGCAAGTGGATCACCTGAGGCCAGGAGTTCGAGACCAGCCTGGCCAACAAGGCGAAACATTTTCTTTACTAAAACTACAAAAATTAGCCAAGTGTGGTGGCACACACCTGTAGTCCCAGCTATTTTGGAGACTGAGGCAGGAGAATCACTTGAACCCAGGAGCTGGAAGTTGAAATGAGCTGAGATTGCGCCACTGTACTCCAACATGGGCCACAGAGTGAGACTCTCTCTCAAAAAAAAAAAAAAAAAAAAAAAGAAGAAGAAGAGACATTTAAGCCTCTATTAGTTTAGTTATGAGTTAGGCTGATATGACAATTTCAGTGGCTCAAATAATATCAAGTTTATTTCTCTGTCATACAACATAGACCTGGGTGGGGCCACAATTCCACTTCTCCATCATTCGAGGCAACCAGAACACCTCGCATACCCAGAGATTATACAAGTATTCATCTTTAAGATTTTCTAATGTACATGTTTTAATAGGTAACACATTTTATGGTTTAAAGATTAAACTACAACAAGAAAGCTAGACAGTGAAAAATCTTGCTACTTCCCCTAGTCCCATCTATCTCATTAACTTCATGACCTTCTTTTTCTCCTGAAAAATCTACTGTAAACTCATTAAAGAATGGGAAGAAAATACAGATAACATCAGTATTATTTTAAAAATAGTATTGACCTCACAGACCCCCTGCAATCGCATCAGGGACCGTTAGGGTTTCTTACACCACATTTTGAGAACCACTGACCCAGCCCAAGACTAGCAGGCAGAAAACCTTTTCAGAAAGCTAGTTGAGAGCCAGACAGGGTGACAGGTACCTGTTTGTGGATGTGGGAGGATCCCTTGAGCCCAGTAGTCCTTGACCAGTCTAGGCAACATAGCAAAACCTGCATCTTTAAGAAAAAACATTTTTTACCCTGCAAAGCTAAGACTTCCAGAAAAAAAAAAGAAAAAAAAAAGGCCGGGCGCGGTGGCTCAAGCCTGTAATCCCAGCACTTTGGGAGGCCGAGACGGGCGGATCACAAGGTCAGGAGATCGAGACCATCCTGGCTAACACGGTGAAACCCCGTCTCTACTAAAAATACAAAAAACTAGCCGGGCGAGGTGGCGGCGCCTGTGGTCCCAGTTACTCGGGAGGCTGAGGCAGGAGAATGGCGGGAACCCGGGGGGCGGAGCTTGCAGTGAGCTGAGATCGGGCCACTGCACTCCAGCCTGGGCGACAGAGCCAGACTCCGTCCCCCCAAAAAAAAAAAAAAGGAAAAGCATTTTTTAATTAAAAAAAGCCAATTGAACAGTTTGATTTCTTAAATAACCACATATTTATTTAGAGATTTACAATTTTTATAATACTTTCAATGTGATTGTTTCACAGTATTATTTATTTTTAAATTTAACCACTATGGAAGCTTGGAATAAAGAATAATGGCTCCCAGGCAGGTGCAGCGGCTCATGCCTGTACTCCCAGCACTTTGGGAGGCTGAGATGGGTGGATCTTCTGAAATCAGGGGTTCGAGACCAGCCTAGCTAACATGGTGAAACCCATTTCTACTAAAAATACAAAACATTAGCCGGGCATGGTGGCACGTGCCTGCAATCCCAGCTACTCAAGAGTCTGAAGCAGAATGGCTTAAACAAGGGAGGCGGAGGCTGCAGCGAGCCAAGATCATGCCATTGTACTCCAGCCTGGGCAACAAGAGCAAAACTCCTAAAAAAAAAAAAAATCTCTAAAAAAATAATAATAATAATAATAATAACGGCTCCCACAGCTGTACCCCGCTCTTACTCGCCTCCTCATGGTAACCATGGTAACAGTTGTTGTACATATTTCCAGGGCGTTTTTCTCTGCATATGTATTAATATACACATGTGTACTTGGGGCTTGGGGTTTGTCTTCCCCAATCCAACACACACACACACACACACACACAGATAGAATTGTGCTATATATATTTTTTTCTGTGACTTACCCCTTTTACTTTACAGTCTGAAGATCTCTTCATATTTTTACACATAAATATACCTTATTCTTTTGCACAATCATGTAATATAGTAACAACTCTGTGCCATGAATATTTTATTATTTCTGAAGGTGGGAAAGGGAAGGAAAACTGAATTCATTCTTACTTTCACACAGATGACCAGTGGTACCAACCACATTCATTAAATGGCTCATCTGTTTCTCTCTAATTTGAAATGCCACCTGTAGCTTTTATCAGATTTCCATATATGCATGGGTCTCCTTTTATTTATTGTTTTGTCTATTCTTAAATACACTTCTAATTTATACATCTTTATTATATAGTATTTCAGTCTAAGAGGGTACATCTACTGTTTTATTTCTCTTCTCAGATTATTTAGACTATTCATGAATGTTTACTATTCCAAATACACTTTGCAATTATCAAGTTCTATAAAAGAAACCTAATTGTGATTTTTAAAAATGAAATTATATATTTTTGAATAGAAATACATGGACTTAATGCAAATTTCCAAGTGTATAAAGCCATACCATTGTTAGATATGAGTTCTAAATTTCTCTTCAAAGAATCAGTATGTCAGTATGTTCAATTCTTTGCCTTCTACTTTTAAACTTAACTTCCTCGCAAAGCAAACTTTTTCGATCACCTGCTCTACCCTGACTGATTCCAATTACCTGCTCCACCCTGACTCATTCCGATTACCTGCTCATCTTCCACCCCAACTAATTTCTATTTCCTGCTCTGCCATAACCATTTTTCCTGTCAAACCACTCACCCTGTCACCCACTTTAAATTAGCCCATGGCAATTAGTTTAGCCTGTGCAGTCTAACCCTAGCCAATAGGGGAACAACACAGCAGTAGGCGCCATGCATGTCAGCAATAAGACCCCCTTCCCCTCCCTTGTCCAGGTGTGCACTCACCATTGCTCCATCTGTGAGGGCACACCCTTCTATAGAAGTAAATTGCCTTGCTGAGAAGAAAAATTTTATATTTGAGTGCTATTTCTTTTGCAGCACAGAAATTTTATTTATAACACCTGTTCACTGAATATGTGCATACTATTGAGAAAGCAGTCATGGCAGGTGGCATGCAGATTCTAATGGTTGCTAAAAAATTAACTCATGATCTTTATGTCACTAGTCTAGGTCATGACCATTAATTCTACCTTTGAGGACCTATAGAATTAGGTTGTAACTGTATTTTGACTCATTCTTATTTTTATTACAGTTAATTGTATATACAATTGTATCTGTCTCCCCAACACAATAATGGGCTTCCCAGGGACAGCATTTGTGTTGATTTCTCTTTGTATTCTGGTGCCAAGGATGTAGATCAGAGCCTTGGGATGGTATTAAGGAGATAAAAAGAGTTGGTTTTGATGTGTGAGAGGGTGACCTATATTAAGACTGGGCTCTACCAAGGGTAGACACTGAAAACAGAAAACAATTGTCATTTAAAATATGCAAACAATTCTTGGCCTCCTAGAGGGAAAGCCTTGATTTACATGGAGGCCAACCATCTCTGAGTTCTAAGAAAACCTTTCTCTTTTTGCTTTAGTTGTGCAAATGCGAGTGAAGGCACTTTCTAAAGTGAAGGTGTGGTCTAAGGGCTAAAGTGCTCTTCAGGGTTCATTAACATTTGTCTTAATTCAGACAGAATTGTATATCTAAATATTCTTCCCTGAGACTCTCATTTAGAGAAATGCTTGTTTCCTAGACTCTGACTGCCCCATGCAATTGCTTCTGCTTACTCTTGGGCATTGTCTGTAGTTAAATCCTTTATTGTGTTGGTTACTCACAGAAAATCAGTGACACTGAACATTGCTGAAATGATGTTCAGGCCCGGCCATCCCTTCACGCTGGAGGAAAAACTGCCCAAAGCACTACACTTGTCACCAGTGGAGGGTGTCCAGGCTCTTGGTGTCTTGAACAAAGAATTGGACAACATGCACAAACGAAGCAAGGAAGGAATGAAGGGATTGAATGAATATGAAAATGTTAGGCAGGAATCTAGACCCAACATGGCAGCATTACCTGGTGTAGCAGGCCTTTTGTTAAAGACTCTCTTCACCCTTGTACACACCCACAGACTTACATGCGTCAGAGTTCTGGCTAGGCAACCACATTCCCCCATGACCTGCAGCTCACCTGCATTCCACAAGTTCGTAAACAGCAGTTTCAGTTGACAGTTTCCAAAGACCCCTTCCTCATGACCCTTACTCGACTCCTGCCCTAGTAGTTTCAAGACCCCCCCAGGCTCTGTTTGTACAACCAGCTTCCCTACCTCTCGGGCTATAAAAAGCCCCTACCCTCCTCCCTTAGCGCAACTTCCTCGGCCCGCACCTTTGGACTGAGGAACCTCACCCGCGAGTCCTAATAAAGGCTATTCTCACTGCCATTTGCCTTGTGTCTTCGTTCCTGGTTCGGTTCCAGCCTCAGTTTACCTTTACATTTTGGTGCCCCAAGTCGCCGCTATGTTAGGTCTAGATTCCTGCCTAACAGGAAGTACACTCCACAGTGGGAGTGAGCCAAGCATAGGGGCTCAAGGGTCTTGTTACAGAATTTTTGGAGTTTAAATACCCTGTACTTGGAGTATGCCTTATGTAAATGAAGAGAATGGCAAAGTTATTTACTCAGCATACACCCTATGGAGAGGATATTTCCTGCCATAGCTGAAGTGGGAATTGGCCTTATATTTCCTGCCTCCAGATGCTATTTTCCTGCCTCATACTGATCATCCTACATGACATAGACTGGATTGTTGACAGCACATCATTTAATTCAAGACTGAATACCCCATACTTTGATAACAACAACAACAACAAAAACATTAGAGTCAAGTGAACTTGGTAATAATTTCTTCTTTCTTTAGATTGAAACTAGAGGAAGCTCGTTTTGGGGATATGATCAATTTCCTGCAATATATAACCAATTCAGAATCAATCCTTCCATCCCTCATTCCCTCCCTCCTTCCCTTCTTCCCTCCCTTCCTCCCTCCTTCCCTTCTTCCCTCCTTCCCTCCCTCCTTCCCTTCCTCCCTTCCTTCCTTCCTTTCCTTTTTTGAGATAGTGTCTCACTCTGTCGCCCAGGCTGGGGTGTAATGGTTGAATAACGACTCATTGTAGCCTTGACTTCCGCTGCCCCAGTTGACCCTCCTACTTGAGTAGCTGGGACCACAGGCACGTGCCACCATGCCCAGCAAATTTTTGATGTTTTTTTGTTTTGGTTTGGTTTGGTTTTGGGTTTGTTTTGTTTTGTTTTGTTTTTTGTAGAGATGGGGTTTCACCATGTTGCCCAGGCTGTTCTACAGCTTTTGGGATTAGGCAATCCTTTCACCTTGGCCTCCCAAAATGCTGGGATTACACCCTCATTGTGAGCCCCTGTGCTGGCCCCAGAATTTTTCTTTCTCTTCTTGTAATTATCAAAAACTATCATACACAATACAGTGAGCTCTCCCTTAAAAGCATTCAATATACTCTATTCTTATTCCTTTTTCCTTTTCTTTGTCTCATCCATCTTAGTTCATGGTTAACTTTCTTCTTTCTGGACCTGTTTTTTTTTTTTTTTTTCCACCAATACTTCTACCTTTTGGAGGTTCATAGTTATTTTGCATTTGAACTGCTTTTTAAGTAAAACTATAACACAAACAAACACTTTAGGACAAATGAAGGCTAAACACAAGACCTTAAAACAGCTTGAAGAATCTCTATTACTTAATGCACATAGAAACACAGACAAAACAAAAGTCAAACATAGCATACAATTCAAATGTACTCCATGCAATATTCTCTAACTAGAAACTGTCATGCCAAGGTCATCAGTGAGTGGGTCTTTGAAACCATAAGGTCAAAATATTCTCATAGGATATTTAGTTAGTATATTTTTGAATAAAAAGTCATTTTTTTTAAGTAGTTAGAAAAGGAGCATTTTGGCCATTATGGTAAAAAGTTAGTCGAATAGTTGCTGTGGGTTAAGAATGGTAAAAACCAAAAAAATTAAGTCTGATGTCTTAAAATTTTATCCTGAAATCATTAAGTATTTATTAAAGTCTCGTTAAATGTTTCAGTGAGGCTTAGTGCCATGGCTCACGCCTGTAATCCCAGCACTTTGGGAGGCTGAGGAAGGAGGGTCACTTGAACCTGGGAGGTGGAAGCCACAGTGACCCGTGATCCTGCTACTTCAGTCCAGTCTGGGGGACAGAGGAGAACCTGTCTCTAAAAAAAAGAAAAGAAAGAAAGAAAAAGAAAAAATGTTTCTGCCAAGTCTTAGCTCTCATCATTGGGAAAGGAAGGAAATGTGCACACCCGCAGGTGGGACTAGGCAGCAAGAGAGAAGGGGAAGCTGTTAAGAACCCATGGAATAAGGAGGTATCCTAAAAGCTGCTTCTCCTTCTCCTTCTCCTTCTCCTTCTCCTTCTCCTTCTTCTTCTTCTTTTTTTTGATACAGGGTCTCACTCTGTTGGCCAAGGGTGTAATCTCAGCAGTGATCAGCTCACTGCAACCTCCACTTCCTGGACTCAAGCCATCCCACCTCAGCCTCCCAAGTAGTTGGGACCACAGAAGCATGACACCAAAGCTGTTTTTTGTTCTTGTTGTTGTTGTTTTGTTTTGTTTTTAGAGACAGGATAGACAGGGTCTTGCTCTGTCACCCAGGCTGGAGTGCAGTGGCACAATCATAGCTCACTGCAGCCTCAAACTCCGGGGCTCAAGCACTCCTCTTCTCTCCGCCTCCCAAAGTACCAAGATTACAGGCACAACTCACCATGCTGGGCCAATTCTAAAAGCTCCTAAAGGAAGGAAAAACAAACAAACAAACAAACCAGGTCACGGATATAGAACTAAGAATCAGAATGAAATCAAACTTCTCAACAGTCACACAGAAAGCTAGAGACAATGGGGAAAAGCCTTCAGAATTATGAGAAAAAGTCATTACCAACCCTGAACATTTTTCTGTATTATTCAAATGATTTTTAAAGAGCTAATACCAGTGCATAGCTCTATGATTACATTGAGAGAGGAGAAAGGAATAAACCAGTCAGGCAGGCAGTTAGGGTGGGCCCTCAGTTCAATTCTTTCAAACAAAAGAACAGCCTGAAAAATCAGGCAGCAGACACAGATAAGGGAACTTGCACAGGGAGGCTTGCCTAAGACATGTTCACAGTCACACAAATAAGAAAGACTACACAGCTGACTTGCCCAGACACGTCTGCAATGGAAAATTCTGTCTGCTGACACATGTGCAGTAAGGGGAACAAAGCAATATGGAGTAACTCAAGCTAAGGGCCCACATGTGCATTAGGAGGATGGGGTGGAGCTACCAGAAATTTGCATCTTATGCAAATAAGATGCCCTGCCTTAATCAGTTTCTGATAAAAGCCTTTGCATTCAACTGTAAAAATGGTAACCCTCTTTTGGGCTCCCTCTCCACTGCAGAGAGGCTTCTTTTGCTTATTAAACTTTTGCTCCAACCTCATCCTTTGTGTTCAAGCTCCTTAATTCTCTTGTTTGTGAGACAAAGAACTCCAGGTGATACCTCACAAGGAGAGACTGCTACATTGTGATGCATTGGCAAGACTGTAACAATATGTATTTCTACTCCTTTTGGCTACATTGTGGTGCATTGGCAAGACTGTAACAATATGTATTTCTACTCCTCTTTAGCCTGAAAAGTAATCTCGTGAGAATAGTGTCTCTTTGCTATATAAATGTATAAATATATATATATATATATATATGAGGGGCAGGGGTTTCACTATGTTGCCCAGACTGGTCTCAACCTCCTGGATCAAGCGATCCTCTTATTTCAGTCTTCTAAGTAGCCAAGATTACAGTTGCACACCACTGCACCCTGTTTCTCTGCTAACACTCTGTGTCTTTCCATATACATATATATATATATATTTGTTTGTTTTTGAGACAGCATGTCATTCTGTTGCCCGGGCTGGAGTACAGTGGTGATATCACAGCTCACTACAACAAGGACCTTTCAGGCTCAAGCAATCCTCCCACCTCAGCTTTCTGAGGAGCTGAGACTACAAGCATGGGCCATCACATCGGGCTAATTTTGTTTATTTTTTGTAGAGATGTAGAGACTGAGGTCTCACTATGTTTCCCAGTCTGGTCTTGAGCTCCTAGGTTCAAGTGAGCCTCCTGTGTCAGCTTTCCAAAATATTGGTATTACAGGCATGAGCCACTGTGCCCAACTGCCATATTTTTAACATTGTAATCATAGTAAAACATTACCTGTTACAGACTTTAATGACTGGGTGTACTAGAAGTTTGTATTAGTCCATTCTCACACTGCTAATAAAGACATACCTGAGACTGGGTAATTTATAAAGGAAAGAGGTTTATTTGACTCACAGTGCAGCGTGACTGGGAGGCCTCAGGAAACTTACAATCATGGTGGGAGGGGAAGCAAATATGTCCTTCTTCACATGGCATCAGGGAGAAGAAGAATGAGTGCCCAGTGAAGGAGAAAGTCCTTTATAAAAACATCAGATCTTGTGTGAACTCACTATCACGAGAACAGGATGGGAGAAACTGCTCCCTTGTTTCAATTATCTACACCTGGTGCCTCCCACAATATGTGGGGATTATAGGAACTACAATTCAAGATGAGATTTGGGCGAGGACACAGTCAAACCATATCAAAGTCATAGGGTGTTGCTGAAGTAGCCCCACCACCTCTCCTAATTTGACTTCCCAGAAGAATTGGAATTCTCCTTATTGGGTACAGTGAGTTCCTCTTCAAAGAATCAGCTTGTTCAGCTTCCTTGTTCTTTGTTCTCTATTTTCAGAGCCTAACTTCCTCATTCTTTGTGCCTCCTTGTCCCTAGTTATGGTAAAAACATTCCTGCCAGTCCTAATCTGATTCACACCTGTTCCCTTGGTTACCCACTCTGTAACTGTCCTCCCCGCTAAAAGTATTCTTCCCACCAAAACTGCTCGCCCCACCGCTGTAACCCACACCCCTGCTCCATTTAAAATATCCAGCTAGGATTAATTTAGATTGATTGTGCTGTCCAGCCCCAGCCAATGAGAGCAGGACACAGCAACAGGGACTAACTGTGTTACAGATAACAACCCCTTCTCTTCTTTGTTTGGTGTGCTCTTGGGCTTGTAACTGATGCAGGCATCACTCTTCTGCAGAAGTAAATTTGCCTTGCTGAGAAATCCTTGGTCTGAGTGCTTATTCTCTCTGTGGCTCCAAGCTCTTATTTCTAACATCCTTTTCAGAACTCCAATGTAAGTTACATTGTATTATGATCATTGGTCTCCTGATTAGACTGTTAGGGTGACCATCTCAGTCTCCTCAGCTTACTACACCCACTAGCCTCTCACAGGGCCTTGAATATGATAGGAACTCAATGGCCACATGTTGATAGTTGCTATACTTTGCATAATCTCCTATCTTTGGAAATCTTTTCAAAAATTTTTTCATAGAGCAGGCACAGTGGCTCAGGCATATAATCCTAGCACTTTGGGAGGCTGAGGTGGGAGGATGACTTGAGCCCAGGAGTTCAAGACCAACCTGGGCAACATGGCAAGACTCTGGGTTTTTTTTTTGTTTTTTTCTGGCGTTTTTTTTTTTTTTTTTTTGGAGATGGAGTCTCACTCTGTCGGCCAGGCTGGAATGCAGTGTTGCAGTCTCGGCTCACTGCAACCTCCACCCCCAACCCAGGTTCAAGCAATTCTCCTGCCTCAGCCTCCCAAGTGGCTGGGATTACAGGCACCTGCCACCGTACCTGGCTAATTTTTGTATTTTTAGTAGAGGCGGGGTTTCACCATCTTGGCCAGGCTGGTCTTGAACTCCTGACCTCATGATCTACCTGCCTCAGCCTTCCAAAGTGCTAGGATTACAGGTGTGGGCCACCATGCCCAGTCAAGACTCTGTGTTATTAAAATAAAATAAAATAAAATAAAATAAAATAAAATAAATGTTTTTATTGCTTCAGACTCCTTCCCCAATAACAGTTCTACCTCAAAGTAAAAAGATAAGTTATTTTATTTTTTATATATATTTTTTTAACTTTCAGGTTCAGGGGTGCATGTGCAGGTTTGTTATATAGGTAAACTCGTGTCAGGGGTTTGGTGTACAGGTTATTTCATCACCCAGGTACTAAACGTAGTACCTGATAGGTATGCTTTCTGATCTTCTCTCTCTCCTTCCACCTTGAGGTTATTTTAAAACCATGATTTTCCACAACTTATTCCATAAGGGTCAAAATTCATATTGAGATCATGAGGTCCAATCACACTTTACCTCTTGAACATATTTTTCTTCTTTCATATAAGTATCAATCATTGATAGAAATAACTAGTTATTACACTCAATTCATTATTCATTGCTCATAAATATTTGAGTTGAATCACTCCAGATGAGATTTGACAGTAAAATATGCAATTTGAAGACTTGCTTTCTACTGGAATAGGGGATTTCAGAACTTTTTAGAGATTCAAGTATATATATATATATATATATATATTCTAAATTACACAATGAATGAATCCAGTTTGTCCCTTACACTAGTGAGCACCCATTTCTTGGAAATGGAAAGTGATATCCACTTAGCCTCTCTAGAAGCCATTAGCTGTATGACTGGTAGTTACTGCCTCCTATTACTTTTTTTTTTTTTTTTTTTTTTTTTGAGAGAGAGAGAATCTTGCTCTGTTGCTCAGGCTGGAGTGCAGTGGTACAGTCTAGGCTCCTTGAAACCTCTGCCTTGTGGGTTAAAGAGATTCTCCTGCCTCAGCCTCCCTAGTACCTGGAATTACAGGTGTGCACCACCATGCCTGGCTAATTTTTGTATTTTTGTAGAGACAGGGTCTCATGATGTTGACTAGGCTAGTTTTGAACTCCTGAACTCAAGTGATCTGCCCACTTTGGCCTCCCAAAGTGCTGGGATTACAGGTGTGAGCCACCATGCCTGGCCCTCCTATTACTTTTTATAAAAGCATAGGTATTACAGAAGTATTAGTGCACAAGTAGGAGTATAAGTCAGTTCAGTTTGAATTATCCAAATTTACTTTTATATATTTGACCTAAAATTCTACTGTAAGGATTTTGTTTTTGGGAAAAAATATGCACCAATGTAAATAATGGCACATATAGAAGGGTTTTTTGTTTGTTTGTTTTTTGATTTGGAGTCTTGCTCTGTGGCCGGGCTGGAGTGCGATGATACAATCTTGGCTCACTGCAACCTCCGTCTCCTGGGTTCAAACGATTCTCCTGCCTCAGCCTCCCGAGTAGCTGGGACTACAGGCATGCGCCACCATGCCCAGCTAATTTTTGCATTTTAGTAGAGACAGGGTTTCACCATGTTGGCCAGGATGTTCTCGATCTCTTGACCTTGTGATCCATCCACCTTGGCCTCCCAAAGTGCTGGAATTACAGGTGTGAGCCACCACGCTCGGCCAGCATGTATAGAGGGTTTTTAAAAAATTACAGCAATAGTCTTAATAGCCAAAAAGCTAGAAACAATCTATAAACCAGTACTAAGAGTTTGCTTAAATAAATAGTTAAATCTATGTACTGAAATGCTACATAACCTTTAAGAACTCTCCTGTTGGAACACAATATAGGATATATAGGACACAATATAGGACAATATAGGACACAATGTAGGACAATATGTCCCAGATAAATAGGCGAAGAACCAACTTATGGAAAAAAAAAAAAAAAAAAAAAAGAAGCAGCAGCAAGGAGGGAAGCAAGGAAGGAAGCAAGGATGGTAAGGATGGAAAGAAAGACCTAGAAGTGTATATATGAAAATGTTTCCGTGGTTTTTCCCTGAGTGAGATACAGGTGATTTTGTTTTCTTCTGTGTGTTTTTCTGCTTTTCCAATAAACAGCTCTTTTTTTTAAAATCAAGCAAAATATTTTAATAAATAAAAAGTCAAAGCAACCAAGAATTAACCATAACATAAACTATGAACTTTGGGTGATAATAACATGTCAATGTAAGTTCATCAAATGTACCATCATGGTGTGGGATGCTGATATGGGGGAAGCTATACATGTGTAGAGGTAAGGAGTATATGGGAAATATCTGAAACTTTCACCAATTTTGCTGTGAATCTAAAACTGCTCTTAAAAACTGAAGTATTTTTAAATCAATCAATAAAAAAGAAGGAAGTGGGGAGCCAAAGCATTAGTCCAAATGCTGTGCAAAAATATGGATTCTGTATCTAATCCCCAAAATGTGTTAATAAGCTCTACCCTGCTTCTCACTCCTTACTTTAGGACTATTCCTAACTATAGTAAGTATAAATTTTGTACAGCTCTTTAATTAATTTGTAAATTAGCTTACTCCATGAGAAGTAACATTGTCTCAAGTTTGAGTAAAAAAGGTTTAGAGCAGAACTGTTACTTATTTATTCATTTATTTTTATAGAGACAATGTCTTGCCACATTGCCCAGGCTGGTCTCAAACTCCTGGGCTCAAGTGCTTCTCCTACTTTGGCCTCCAAAGTGCTCAGGTTACAGGTGTGAGCTTTCCTTTTCTTTCTCTCTCTCTCTCTCTCTCTTTCTTTCTTTCTTTCTTTCTCTCTCTCTCTCTCTCTCTCTCTTCTTTCTTTCTTTCTTTCTTTCTTTCTTTCTTTCTTTCTTTCTTTCTTTCTTTCTTGCTCTCTCTCTTTCTTTCTTGCTCTCTCTCTCTCTCTCTCTCTCTCTTTCTCTCTCTCTCTTTCTTTCTTTCTTTTTTTTTTGGGGGGATGGAGTCTCACTTTCTCATCCGGCTCTAGTGCTATGGCACGATCTTGGCTCACTACTACCTTCACCTCCAGGGTTCAAGCGATTCTCCTGTCTCAGCTTCCTGAGTAGCTGGGACTACAGGCACGTGCCACCACGCTCAACTAATTTTTTATTTTTTTAGTAGAGACGGGGTTTCACCATGTTGGCCAGGCTGGTTTTGAACTCCTGACCTCAGGTGATCTACCCATCTTGCCCTCCCAAAGGGCTGAGATTACAGGTGTGAGCCACCATGCCCGGCCTTGAGCTTTCTTTTACTTTTTTTTTTTCTCTTTTTTTGAGATGGAGTCTCACTCTGTCACCCAGGCTGGAGTGCAGTGGCGCGATCTCGGCTCACTGCAAGCTCCGCCTCCCGGGTTCATGCCATTCTCCTGCCTCAGCCTCCCAAGTAGCTAGGACTACAGGTGACCGCTACCACACCCGGCTAATTTTTTGTATTTTTAGTGGAGACAGGGTTTCACCGTGTTAGCCAGGATGGTCTCAATTTCCTGACCTCGTGATCCGCCCATCTTGGCCTCCCAAAGTGCTGGGATTACAGGCATAAGCCACCACACCCAGCCCCAAGCTTTTCTTATATGATGTAATTGAATCTTCTTCTGTGAAGTATCCAGCATTTCTAAGAAAATGTTTTGAGCAATTTTCAGACAGACTTTTATTCTGACATAGGAAAAACCAGTGGTTTTCCTATTCTTTTGTTAGAGTAGACAGCTAGGCAGACAAGAGCAGGGCAGAGAAGGCCCCTCACCCCCAGGAATGTTGGGCAACCATCAGTTGATGGTCAGGCGGTTGTTAAACTGGCTAGCTAAAAGAATAATTGGTTATAGCTGGCACCAGGGAACGATCGTCTCCCAATAGATAGAAAACACCTGAAGCTGGTGACCAGCAACTTCCCAATAAGATCTCAAGAGCTGGATGAGCAGGCTCAAGCATGAGCACTAAGAGGCAAAATGGCGGAGTTTTACCAGTATGTGACCTTCCTGAAGGAATGCTTGACTGACAAGGGAAAAAAACGCCCTAAGTGAGCACGCACACATCTTCAGTAAACATACTGAGCATGCGACCCTTCGCAAGTGCTGGCAGGCCACCACACATGCAGACAGCCCACCCTAAGGGAAGAATCAAGGGAGAGGAAATGCAAACCCCAGAACCCAGGCCAATGTATAAAACCTGAAGTCGAAAGCCAAACAGGGCACTTGGGTCTTTCAAGTCACCAGCTTGGCCCTCTTGCAAGTGTACTTTGCTTCCTTTCGTTCCTGCTCTGAAACTTTTAAATAAACTTTCACTTCTGCTCTAAAATTTGTCTCAGTCTCTCACTTTGCCTTCTGCCCCTTGGCTGAATTCTTTCCTCCAAGGAGGCAACAACTGAGTTTGCTGAGGACCTGTAAGACTTGTTGCTGGTAACACTTTCACTCAATAATCAACAAAGAATGCTTCTGTGACCCCAGACATGTGTGGGGTTTTACTCCCCATGCAACAAGCAAGCAATCAATTCTCCCGATTCTGCCATGGATACAAACTGGGTTTCCCCTAATTCAACTCAACCCCGACACTGTCTTTTTGTTTTTTCTTTTGTACAATTCATAGACCTTATTTAGATTTCAGAGTCTGATACTATCTATCTATCTGGAGATAACTTCAGATTCCAAAGGTTGAGGGCTCAGCCCTACAAGGCTGTTCCCACTTCAGATGCCAGTAGCAAGCACAGTTTGTGGCCTGAGTTTCTGACTGACTAGCTATAAATTGGGGTTCCTACAATCCTCTCCTTGGGTTTAATTAATTTGCTAGATGAAGCCAGGCATGGTGGCTCATCCCTGTAATCCCAGCATTTGGGGAGGCCAAGACAGGCAGATCACTTGAGGCCAGGAGTTTGAGACCAACCTGGCAAACATGGTAAACCCCATCTCTACTAAAAATACAAAAATTAGCTGGGTGTGGTGGTGTGCACCTGTAATCTCAGCTACCCAGGAGGCTGAGGTATGAGAATTGCTTGAACCTGGGAGGTGGAGGTTTCAGTAAGCCAAGATCGCACCACTGCGCTCTAGCCTGGGCAACAGAGTGAAACTCCTTCTCAAATAATAATAATAATAATAATAATAATAATGCCAGGTGTGGTGGCTCACGCCTGTAATCCCAGCACTTTGGGAGGCCAAGGTGGGTAGATCACCTGAGGTCAGGAGTTTGAAACCAGTCTGACCAACATAGTGGAACTCTGTCTCTACTAAAAAATACAAAAATTAGCCAGGCATGGTGGCGGGCACATGTAATCCCAGCTACTTGGGAGGCTGAGGCAGGAGAATCTCTTGAACCTGGGAGGTGGAGGTTGCAGTGAGCCGAGATCATGCCATTACACTCCAGCCTGGGCAACAGAGCAAGACTCTGTCATAATAATAATAATAATAGTAGCAATAATAATAATAAATTTGCTACAGCAGTTCACAGAACTCAGGGAAACACTTCATTCACTCTTATCTTTTTATACTAGAAGATATTACAAAGAATACAGATGAACAGTGAGATGGGAGCGATGCATAGGGCCAAGTATGTGGGAAGGGGTATGGAGCTCCCATGCTCTCTCCAGGAGCACCACTTTCCAGAAATCTTCATGTGTTCAGTTATTTGAAGGCCCCAGAACTCAGTCTTTTTAGGTTTTTATGGATGCTTCATTACATAGGCATGCTTGATTCAATCATTAACCATTCATGAGCAATTCAATCTTCAGCCCCACTCTTTTCCCTGGAGGTTGGGAGGTGGGACTGAAAGTTTCGACCCTCTGATCATGCCTTGGTTTTTCTGGTGACCAGCTCCCATCCTGAAGCTATGTGGGGGTTACATGAGCGTACAAAAGATAATTCTTTGTTTTTTTGTTTTTTGTTTGTTTGTTTGTTTTACACTTTTCAACAGTGTCACTTCTCAAACAAAAGACTCTCATCACCCTGGAGACTCCAAGGGTTTTAGGAGCCGCATGCCAAGAAACAGGATGAACACCGAATATATATTTCACAATATCACAATTTTGATGAGATTAAGAGATTCTTTAAGCCAGAATGCCTTGGAGAAATGACTGATCTCAGATTTGGGGCAGAAAATGTATAAAATGATTCTGGAACATCTTTTCTTTATGAGAGAGCAAGGAAACTATCAAAGACTACTATGGTCATGTCAAAAGTATATCAAAACCAACTTGAAGACTGGGCACAGTGGTTCACGTCCGTAATCCCAACATTTTGGGAGGCCGAGGGAGGTGGATCATCTGAAGTTGGGAGTTTGAGACCAGCCTGGTCAATGTAGTGAAACCCTGTCTCTATGAAAAATACAAAAATCAGCCGGATGTGGGTGACAGAGTGAGACTCCATCTAAAAAAAAAAACCAACTTGAAGAGACAAGAAACTCCTATTGACTGGAGGAATAATTCAAACATCAAAAAGAAGAATGGATTATGGTGGCTTACGCCTGTAACCTCAGCACGTTGGGAGGCCAGGGTGGACAGATCACATGAGGCCAAGAGTTGGAGACCAGCCTGCCCAACATGACGATACCCCATCTCTACTAAAAATACAGAAATTAGCCAGATGTGTCAAAAGGTGTGGCGGTGCATGCCTATAATCTCAGCTACGTGGGCTGAGACACAAGAATCGCTTGAGCCCAGGAGACCAAGTTTGCAGTAAGCCAAGATCATGCCATGGCACTCCAGTCTGGGTGACAGAGCAAGACTTCGTCTCAAAAAAAAAAAAAAAAGAAGAAGAAGAATGGATTAAAGCATATCACGTGAAAATTGAAGAGTTGGTAGTCAACAGAAAACCATATCATTGGTCAGGAGCAGTGGCTCATGCTTGTAATCCCAACATTGTGGGAGGCTGAGACAAGTGGATCACTTGAGGTCAAGAGTTTGAGACCAGTCTGGCCAACATGGTGAAACCCCATCTCTATTAAAAATACACACAAAAAAATTAGCCAGGCATGGTGATGTGGGCCTGTAATCCTAGCTACTTGGGAGGCTGAGGCAGGAGAATCACTTGAATCAGGGGGGCAGAGGTTGCAGTGAGCCAAGATAGCACCAGTACACTCCAGCCTGAATGATAGCGTGAGATTCTGTCTAAAAAAAAATGGCTTAGGCTGATAGCACCGGAAACCATAGGTTCATCTTGCATCACAGAAACAACATTAGTTATTACATGCCTCTGGATGTAAAGCAACAGGGGGTGCACATTATCACCGACAAACTATTTTTGCAAAAAAAAAAAAAAAAAAAATCGAACTTGAAGCTGAAGCTGATCATACCACTGGATCTAACTACGGTACCAGTTTACAGGTAGGTTATACTGGGAGCCGAAGAATATGTGTGTGCTTGAGTGAGAAAATGACAGAGATGCAATTGGCAAAATCCAGATTGTGGGAATTTCTATATGGAATCGTTTTGTATTTATACAAACACAAACAACTTGGGTTCTTCAAGATCAACGACAACAAAATGGCTAGAAAAAAAAAGAGAGAGAAAAGGAGGCCATAGGTTAAAGGAGACATAAGAAATATATCACCAAATGTGGCTGGGCGCGGTGGCTCACGCCTGTAATCCCAGCACTTCTGGAGGCTGAGGCAGGCAGATCACAAGGTCAACAGATCGAGACCATCCTGACCAACATGGTGAAACCCCGTCTCTACTACAAATACAAATATTAGCTGGGTGTAGTGGCATGTGCCTGTAGTCCCAGCTACTCGAGAGACTGAGGCAAGAGAATCACTTGAACCCGGGAGGCAGAGGTTGCAGTGAGTTGAGATGGTGCCACTGCACTCCAGCCTGGTGACAGAGTGAGACTCTGTCTCAGAAAAAAAAAAGGAAGGAAATATATCAACCAAATGCAATGAGAAGATCTTGTTTGGGTGTTGATTGGAACAAAACATTTGTAAAAATGAAACATTTATGAAACAGTAAAGGAAACTTGAACACTGTCTGGATATTTAACGATATTAAGGAAGTATTATTAATCTTTTATATGTATGCATGTGTATGTCCATATATATATATATAGCAAAGATATGGTCTCAGTATATTGCCCAGGCTACTCTTGAACTCCTGGGCTCAAGAGATCCTCCCACCTTGGCCTCCCAAAGTGCTGGGATTATAGATGTGAACCATCATGCTGGTCTGTTAGTGTTTTTTTGTTATGTTAAAGAGAGAGGGAGAGAACATCTTAGAAGCAAAAACTCAAGTATCTGTCAGGAAAGAAAATTTTCCTCTACCTTCTTAGGTCTCTGGCTTAATTTTCAAAATAAACTTAAAAGATCAACAGGAGAAAAGTCACGCAAATGGACTTGATATTTAAAGTTTTCCATGGTGATCAGATGTGGTGGCTCATGCCTGTAATCCCAGCACTTTGGGCGGCTGAGGCAGGCACATCACAAGGTCAGGAGTTCAAGACCAGCCTGGGCAGCATGGGGAAACCCTGTCTCTACTAAAGATACAAAAAATTAGCCAGGTGTGGCAAGTGCCTGTAATCCCAGCTACTCAGGAGGCTGAGGAAGGAGAATCACTTGAACCCAGGAGGCAGAAGTTGCAGTGAGCTGAGATTGTGCCATTGCACTCCAGCCTTGTCAACAGGGCGAGACTCCAATTCAAAAAAAAAAAAAAAAAAGCTTTCTATGGTGGGGGTGGGAAGTGCTTCACGGAGAGAAGAGAAAAAACCTCCAAAGAAATGACTAAGCTTGGAGGCTTTTATACCATTCAGGCAAAAGAGAATACATATGAAGAGAAGTGATAAAATGAAAGAAAGGGTCTTTGCACTTCAAGGGGTGGCAAATTATAGGAAGGTAAATACATGGGGAAACTAAGGTAGGAAAGGGCTAGTGGGGTTTGTGTAGGCCCTTTCTTGGTAACTTCTTGTCTCACATGTTAAGGTGCTTATTCCCTTCCTGGTATGGGAAGTTGGTGGGGGGTGCCCTTCACAGGGGGATTTTATGAACTGTTTTCAGGCACACAGGGGATGGCAGAGAGCTCTTCCTATGTTTACTCTTTCTCAATTGCTGTCAGCTCAAAATAATCTTTATCCCAGAGTAGCATATTCGGAGGTGGCGTGTTCTAATCTCCTACATATCTATAGGTGAAATTCGGAATTTGCTTTAAAATAATCCATTCAGGGTGGTGGAATAGATAGGAGTGTACATCACTAAGATTGGTTATGTGTTAACAACTTTGAAGCAAGGTGACAGGTACAGGCTATCATGTTGCTGAATGCCAGGGGTTTGGCATAGGTCTGGTTGTTCACCTTACAGAAAGCCAATCCCTGAGACAACAAATAGGAGAAAGGCTTTATTTTGGGTGACATCAGTCTAGAGATAGGAGATAAGTCTCAAATGCGTCTCCTAACCAATGAAAGTTTGGAGTTTATATAGTGGGGAAGGAAAATAGGAATTAGGAAGGGATGAGGAAGAGGAGTTGGCCAATAGGTAGCAGGTGTGTCTCATTGTCTTGCTATGATGATCTGGAACGTTTCAGTTCCTTGATCCTATCAGAAAGCCCTGACAGTCAGTTTCCTGAGAAAGGAACTCAGTTAAGACAAATGTAAGTTTCTCAAGCTTTAGTTCTATCGGAAAACTAGGCCAGGTTTGTTTGTTTTTTGTTTTGTTTTTTTGAGATGGAGACTTGCTCCTTTGCCCAGGCTAGAGTACAGTGGCATGATCTTGGCTCACTGCAACCTCTGCCTCCTGGGTTCAAGTGATTCTCCTGTGTCAGCCTCCCAAGTAGCTGGGACTATAGGTGCCCACCACCACGCCTGGCTAATTTTTTATATTTTTAGTAGAGATGGGGTTTCACTATATTGGCCAGGCTGGTCTTGAACTCCTGACCTCATGATCCACCCGCCTCGGCCTCCCAAAGTACTGGGATTACAGGTGTGAGCCACCACGCCTGGCCCAGGCCAGTTTAAATTGCACTACCTTTCTAATTTTGTATAAAATCAAACCACAGGCTAGGTCAAGAGTAGCCTGGCCAAAATGGTGAAACCCCATCTCTAGTAAAAATACAAAAATTAGTCAGGTGTGGTCGCAGGTGCCTGTAATCCCAGCTACTCGGGAGGCTGAGGTAGGAGAATAGCTTGAACCAGGGAGGCGGAGGTTGCAGTGAGCCAAGATCGCACCACTGCATTCCACCCTGGGTGATGGAGTGAGACTCCATCTCAAAAAAAAAAAAAAAAAATTGAACCACAATACAATGCCTTATAATAGTGCTCTCCATGGGTTGTTAGATATCCACACACAGTTTTATAAAGAGTAACTTGCTGGAATACTTTGCAGCCATAAAAAAGGATGAGTTCATGTCCTTTGTAGGGACATGGATGAAGCTGGAAACCATCATTCTGAGCAAACTGTCGCAAGGACAGAAAACCAAACACCGCATGTTCTCACTCATAGGTGGGAACTTAACAATGAGAACACTTGGACACAGGTTGCGGAACATCACACACTGGGGCCTGTTGTGGGGTGGGGGTAAAGGGGAGGGATAGCATTAGGAAGAATACCTAATGTAAATGATGGGTTAATGGGTGCAGCACAGCAACATGGCTCATGTATACATATGTAACAAACCTGCACGCTGTGCACATGTACCCTAGAACTTAAAGTATAATAAAAAAAAGAGTAACTTGCACATGAGGAGCCCAGTAAGCTGTACCCAGATAGTTTTCCTTGTACTTAGTCTAAAAATGTTATCTAGCTACCCATGAGTATGAGACAGTGTCTATGAAAGAAATCTATGAATTTTCTTCAAGTTCCCTCAAGCAAGATAGGAGTAAACTTTGACTCTGCTCACAATAAATTGTTACCTTAACAATTATCTGAACAACACTGAGAGATAAGTAGTGTAAATGTTGGTATGCTTACTCTTTAGATAAGGAAACTGAGATTCAGAAAAGTTCACTTTTCCAAGGACAAAGAACTCTAGTTGAATATTCGGAAGAATGATGAGTAGAATCTAGATCATGTAATGCTAAGCTGTGTTCTGTTTCCTCTGCACCAGCTGCTTCTCCACAACCTTTGTTTCCTCACTAGGTGATAAAAATGTCAGTGATTTCAACCCACAGAAACCAAGGTCCCTGTGCATTGTGTGGTAGACACTGTCTTACCTTGATGTTGTTCTTTTGACTTGAGGTGTGCAGAGTGAAAGAAAAACTCTTTGTTACTCCCTTTTACCCTTTGTGGGTCATTCTGGTATATGATTATTGTATTAGAATATCACACTACTGGAGGTTTACTATGGGCAAACTCAGTTCGTGTATGAGAGGCTATTTTAAGACCACTTAATGCTATTCACTTAGGGGGAAGGAAATTTCCCGGGCTGGATATAAAAGGCATATGAAACGCTGGCTTGCAAGATATGATATCCCTTCTTTGTGAGCCAGACCACTGATATGTCTTGTATTCTATGTGGATTTCTGTTTTTATCATTCAATAAAGTATTTTTAAAATTTTTGGTCTGTTTCAATTCCATCTGAGGGACGCCAGAAAAGGGCTTTTGTGCATTCTTGCTCTAGCGAGTTAACTCGGAAGCAGGTTAACCTTGTAGACAGGATGATGATAGGTATAATGAAAGTCACAAGCAGAGTGTAACCCAAAGGGAAGCTGACATTCCAGTTAATCTGGTGACATCAAGTTCATTAACTAGCACATGAGATGACATGTGGGTTGTGAGCTGGCTTTCTCAGTGAGCTCTAACTTGGTAAGACTAATACCATTAATGTAAAAACAATAGTAAAAGAGCTTTTGATTCATTAAGAAAAATTTGGGTCAGGTGCAGTGGCTCGTGCCTGTAATCCCAGCAGTTTGGGAGGCCGAGACAGGTGGATCACTTGAGGTTGGGAGTTTGAGACCAGCACGGCCAACATGGCAAAACGTTGTTTCTGCTAAAAATACAAAACTTAGCCAGGCATAGTGGTACACGTCTGTAATCCCAGCTACTCAGGAGGCTGAGGGAGGCTGAGGCATGAGAATTACTTGAACCCAGGAGACAGCAATTGTAGTGAGCAGAGATGGCGCCACTGTACTCCAGCCTGGGTGAAAAACTGAGACTCTGTCTCTAATAAATAAATAAATAAATTTATTGAAAGAGTGACAGTATTAGTTAGGTCAGCACTCTGAAACTGGACCTCTAGAAGCTGGAGGGAAGCATATTAGATGAGAAGCACAGTAATATGCCAGATTGCAATGGGCTGATTGACAAAAGGAAAGGCCAAAAAGATAATCAAGAAAGGGACCACTTCAGCAAGAAATTAAAAATCACTTCTCCACGATCAATGCAACCAGATTTTCCTCCAAATTTCAGTGCAGTATTTCTGATGAGATTCATTCGGTTAGATACTGGTGAGTTTGAAACTGAAACAATGGGAGAATTAGAACAACTCAGGAGACCTCCAAACGAGTTAATAAGTAGTTGAAAAGACTAATGAATTGA
This sequence comes from Macaca nemestrina, assembly GCF_043159975.1. Taxonomy (NCBI): domain Eukaryota; kingdom Metazoa; phylum Chordata; class Mammalia; order Primates; family Cercopithecidae; genus Macaca; species Macaca nemestrina. Next base: position 20,596,507 of record NC_092128.1, read on the forward strand.
GAAGGTGAGAGAGAGGAGGGAGTGGTATCAGAGCCCCAAATCCTCAGTTATCATTGCTGAAATCAATAGGTAGTTGACTAAAATTGATAGATGACAAAATAATAATACAATGAAAATAGTAATAACCAATCTATATTAAGTATCAATATGTCAAGAGCAGTTCTAAGTTCTTGACATTTATTAGTTCAGTCTCTTTCTTTCTTTTTTTTTTTTTTTGAGACGGAGTCTTGCTCTGTGCCCCAGGCTGGAGTGCAGTAGCGCGATCTCGGCTCACTGCAAGCTCCGCCCCCCTGGGTTCACGCCATTCTCCTGCCTCAGCCTCCCAAGTAGCTGGGACTACAGGCGCCCGCCACCTGGCCCGGCTAATTTTCTTGTATTTTTAGTAAAGACGGGGTTTCACTGTGTTAGCCAGATTGGTCTTGATCTCCTGACCTCGTGATCCGCCCGTCTCGGCCTCCCAAAGTGCTGGGATTACAGGCTTGAGCCACCGCGCCCAGCCTCTTTTTTTTTTTTTTTTTGAGACAAAGTCTCACTCTGTTGCCCAGGCTGGAGTGCAGTGGTGTGATCTCGGCTCACTGCAACCTCTGCCTCCCAGGTTCAAGCGATTCTCCTGCCTCAGCCTCCCAAATAGCTGGGATCATAGTCATGTGCCACCATGCCCTGCTAATTTTTGTATTTTTAGTAGAGACAGGGTTTTGCCATGTTGCCTAGGCTGGTCTTGAACTCCTGGCCTCAAGTGATCCACCTGCCTCAGACTCCCAAATTGCTGGGATTGCAAGCGTGAGCCACTGTGCTTGGCTTAGTTCATTCACTTCTCTCAGTAAGTCCCAGGAGTTGGGGATTACTGTTATCTCCTTTGGTATGTTATTTAGATCGATGGAGATAACTACTGAGAGTTAGAAAGTGGCTCCCAGTTGGACGTAGCGGCAGCACCTGTTGTCCCAGCTACTTGGGGGAGGTTGAAGTGGGAGGATCCCTTGAGCTTTGCTGTTGGAATCTAGACTGGGTAACATAGTGAGACTTCTTCTATAAAAAGTTTTTTTTTTTTTTTAAGTGATTTCCTTAATGGAACTAAGAGATCAAGAAGTGTAGGGAAGCATTCTATTGCTTTTAATTAACATCGTTCTGGATTGTATGATTTTTATTTTTATTTATTTATCCAGTCAAATTTAGCAGGGGGGATTGTCTACCAACTTTAGTGACACTAATATTAATAAGTTCTGATAACCCACTATCATTGGAGCAGCCATGATTTTTGAAAAATTACTCTGGTAATTCATTATCTTGTAAAAATGTGAACATTGCCAACAAAGCTAAAGGCTAAAATACGAAAATCCACCAGTATGATCTTCTACCATGAGCAATAGTAACTATTTTATCAGTTAGGTGTACTTTCGTTGTTGTCGTTTGTTTTTGGAGACAGGGTCTTGCTCTGTCACCACACAGGAGTGTAGTGGCACAATCATAGCTCACCGTAGCCTCTAACTCCTGGGCTCAAGTGGTGCTCCCACTGTGAGCCGCTGAGCCTGGTTAGTTGTGTATTTTTCTAAATATTTCCATCTGTCTTTATATACGTACATATGAACTCTTAAAAATATATGAGGCCGGGCATGGTGGCTCATGCCCATAATCCCAGCACTTTGGGAGACCAAGGCAGGTGGATTGCTTGAGGCCCGGAGTTTGAGACCAGCCTGGGCAACATAGTGAAACCCCATCACACACACACGCAGGTACAAAAAAATTTAGCTAGCACACACACACACACACACACACAAATACAAACAAATTTAGCTAGACAAAGTAGTACACACCTGTAGTCCCACCTACCTGGGAGAATGAGGTGGCCAAATTGCTTGAGCCTAGAGGTAGAGGTTGCAGCAGGCCAAGATCGAGCCACTGCACTCCAGCCTGGGTGACAGAGACCCTGCCTCAGAAAAAAAGAAAAAATATGTATGTATTTTTTCCACATATGGTATACCATTTGTTGCGGGATGAATTGTGTCTCTCTCAAAAAAGATACGTTGAAGTCCTAACCCCCAGTTCATCAAAATGTGACCTTATTTGGAAACAGGGTCTCTACAGATAATCAAGATTGTTAGGGTGGGCCCTAATCCAGTATGACTGGTGTCCTTTTTTTTTTTTTTTTGAGACAGAGTCTCACTCTGTCACCCAGGTTGGTGTGCAGTGGCACAATCTTGGCTCATGGCAACCCCCACCTCCCAGGTTCAAGAAATTCTCTGCCTCAGCCTCCCAAGTAGCTGAAATTATAGGCACCTGCCACCACGTTGGGCTAATTTTTGTATTTTTAGTAGAGATGAGGTTTTGCCATTGTTGGCCAGGCTGGTCTTGAACTCCTGACCTCAAGTGATCCGCCCGCCTCGGCCTCCCAAAGTGCTGGGATTACAGGCATGAGCCACGGTGCCCAGCCAGTGGTGTCCTTTTAGAAAGGAGGAATCTGGACACAGAAACAGACATGCACAGAGGAAAGGTGATGAGAAGACAGAGGGAGAATGCCACATGAAAATGGAACATTGGAGTTGGGCTGCCCCAAGCCAAGGAACACCCAGGGCCACCAAAAGCCAGGAAGATTTAGCAGGTGCGTGGTGCTGCCAGCACCTTGAGCTCCAACTTTTAGCCTCTAGAACAGCGAGATGATATATAAGTTTATGTTAGCCTTTGAATGCAAAGACTTTTTTGCTTATCTATAGGGGCAGATATGATGAAAATTATGCACGGACCTTTTTGATTTTCTTTAGCTCATCAGCTATTGTTAGTGTTAGTGTACTTTTTGTGTGGCCCAAGACAATTCTTCCAAAGTGGCCCAGGGAAGCCAAAAGTTAGACACGTATGTCTAGTTTGTTGTGCCTTGTTAAGGAAGCCCTAGGAAACTGATACACTATTCTGTGTATCTTTAGGTTTCCTGCTTTATTTTTCTTTCCTTTTTTTTTTTTTTTTTGAGACAGAGTTTCACTCTGCCACCCAGGCTGGAGTGCAGTAGCACAATCTTGGCTCACTGCAACCTCTGCCTCCTGGGTTCAAGCGATTCTCCTGCATCAGCCTCCTGAGTAACTGGGATTACAGGCACCTGCCACTACAGCTGGCTAATTTTTGTATTTTTAGTAGACACAGGGTTTACCATCTTGGCCAGGCTGATCTTGAACTCCTGACCTCAGGTGATCTACCCGCCTCAGCCTCCCAAAGTGCTGGGATTACAGGCATGAACCACCATACCCAGCACTACCTCCTTTATTTATTTATTTATTTATTTATTTATGACAGAGTTTTACTTTTGTTGCCCAGGCTAGAGTGCAATGGCGTGATCTTGGCTAACTGCAAACTCTGCCTCCTGGTTTCAAGTGATTCTCTTGCCTCAGCCTCACAAGTAGCTGGGATTACAGGCGTGTGCCACCAAGCCTGGCTAATTTTGTATTTTTAATAGAGATGGGGTTTCACCCTGTTGGCAAGGCCGGTCTTGAACTCCTGACCTCAGGCGATCTGCCTGCCTTGGTCTCCCAAAGTGCTGGGATTACAGACATGAGCCACAACACCTAGCACTACCTCCTTTTTAAATGTTGCATAATATTGCATAATATAGCTACAGCTTATGTAGCCATTCCTCTTCTCTGGATGCCAGTTGTTTCTAATGTTTCATGATAAAAATGATGCAATGAGCCTTTGTATGGGTTTTGTTGCATGTATGTGTTAGCGCTTCTTTAGCATGGATACAAAGATGGGGAATTGCTGGTTCATAAGGTATATGCATTTTGAAAAGTACTAGATATTACCAAATTGCCCCCAAAGTGGTTTTACTATTTATACTCTTACCAGCAATGTAAGAGACCATCCATTTTCTTATAACCTCACCAATATAGATATTAGCAAATTTTTAAATCTTTAGCAATATATTGGTGGAAAAGTAGTATTTCATTCTTGTTTCAGCATTCATTTCCCTGATTACCAATGAGGGTTGTTATCTTCTCATGTGTTTATTGACGATTTATATTTTTCCTCCTACAAATTGCTCATTCATACAATTTGCGATTTGCTTTTCTATTGAGTTGTCGTTTTCTTATTGATATAAAGGAGGCTTAAATATAGGTTATCTACAAATAAAAGTACATAAATATTCTGGCTTATAACCCTTTGCCTGTTATACGTATTGCAAATATTTACTATCAGTCTATGCACTTTCTTTAATTTTGTTCATAGCATAGTTGTGTCATACAGAAATTTAAAAATTTTCGTAGAGTCAAATTTATCAGTATTGTAACCTTTTTGTCCTTTGCCTTTGGTATCTTATCAAAGAAGATCTTCCTGGCAGGTGCAGTAGCTCACACCAGTAATCCTAGCACTTTGGGAGGCCAAGGAGGGAGGATTGCTTGAAGCCAGGAGTTGGAGACTAGCCTGGGCAACATAGCAAGACTCTGCCTCTACAAAAAAATTAGCCAGGCATGATGACACACATGTAGTTCCAGCTACTCGGGAGGCTGAGGCAGGAGGACTGCTTGAGCCCAGGAGGTTGAGGCTGCAGTGAACCATTATCATGCTACTGCACTCTGTCCTGGATCACAGAGTGAGACCCTGTCTCAAAAAACAAATAAAAACAAATAAATAAGAATTAAAAAAACAAAAAACAAAAAGAGAAAGTTGCATGATTTAAAAAGAAACAATGATATAAAAAATCTCAGATTTTGAAACACTATGATAAAAAAGGAATATTTGGAATAAGAAAGGGAGGGAAAATGTATAAATATTTAATATAAATTAATTTTTGGCCGGGCGTGGTGGCTCAAGCCTGTAATCCCAGCACTTTGGGAGGCCGAGACGGGCGGATCACAAGGTCAGGAGATTGAGACCATCCTGGCTAACACGGCGAAACCCCGTCTCTACTAAAAACACAAAAAATTAGCCGGGCGAGGTGGCGGCGCCTGTGGTCCCAGCTACTCGGGAGGCTATGGCAGGAGAATGGCGGGAACCTGGGAGGCGGAGCTTGCAGTGAGCTGAGATCTGGCCACTGCACTCCAGCCTGGGCGACAGAGCGAGACTCCGTCTCAAAAAAAAAAAAAAAAAAAAAAAAATTAATTTTTAATTTTCAGTCACTGTGTTGTCCAGACTGGTCTTGAACTCCTGGGCGTAAGTGAGCCTCCCTCCTCAGCCTCCCAACATGCTGGGATTATAGGCATGAGCCACTGTGCCCAACCAGTATAAACTGATGGACACGAAATTTTAACTGGTATAAAAGTCCTATAGTTAGTAAATATATTTGGAGGAAAAGATAGTTTATAAATAATATAAATATAAAATTATAAAATTCTACAGCTTATTTTAAGGCCATTATAACAAAAGTTTGTCCATTTTAACCATGAATAAAATTCTAATGGAAGAGAGTTGGACCCTTATCTTACACCATACACAAAAGTCAGCTCAAAATGGGTTAATCGGTCCAGGAGCGGTGGCTCGCACTTGCAATTTCAGCACTTTAAGAGGCTGAAACAGGTGGATCATCTAAGGTCAGGAGTTCCAGACCAGCCTGGCCGACATGGTAAAACACTGTCTCTATTACAAATACAAAAATTGGCCAGACCTGGCAGCTCATGCCTATAATCCCAGCTACTCAGGAGGCTGAGGCAGAAAAATTGCTTGAACCCAGGAGGTGGAGGTTGCAGTGAGCTGAGATCATGCCACTGCACTCCAGCCTGGGCGACAGAGGGAGACTCTAACTCAAAAAAAAAAAAAAAAAAAAAAAAAAAAAAAAAAAAAAAAGGGTTAATGAGTTAAACATAAGAACAGGAAACATAAAATTCCTTAGAAGAAAATGCAGGAAAAAGAATCTTGACATTGACTTTGGTGATGATTTTTGACATGGCACCAAAAACACAGGTTAAAAGAAAGCGAAAATAGACTAGTGGGAAGTGGGAATACAACAAACTAAAAACTTTCTGCACAGCAAAGGAAACAACACAATGAAAAGGAAATGTACAGAATGGGTGAAAATGTTTGCAAACCATAGATCTGATAGGGATTACTATGCAAAATACATAAGAAGCTCCTACAACTCAATAGCAAGCAAATTAACAAAGAAGAAACCCCAAAGAAATAACCTGATTTGCAAATAGGCAAACAGAATGGACACTTCTCCAAAAAAGACATACAAATGGCCAGCAGGTATGTGAGAAGGTGCTCAACATTACTTACCATCAGGGAAATGCCAATCAAAACCGCTGAGATATCACTTCATATCTGTTAGGATGGCTATTATCAAAAAAAGACAAAAGGTAACAAATATTGGTGAGGACATGGAGAAAAGGGAACCCTTGTACACTGTTGTTGGGAAAATACATTGGTGCACCTATTCATATGGCAATTCCTCCCCCAAAAAAGTGCTAATGGAAAACAGACACAGTTGTGCCTTATGTATGTATGTACGTATGTATGTATGTATGTATTTATTTTTGAGACAGAGTCTCACTCTGTCACCCAGGCTGGAGTGCAGTGGCACGATCTCGGCTCACTGCAACCTCTGCAAACTCATCTACAAGGAATTGCATTTTTATTCACATAGATATGCAACTGATTTGAGAGTGGATTACTTTTTAATTGTATGTGTTTGAAGGAATTTAGTTGCCTCCTAGATTCAAGGGATTCTCCTGCCTCAGTTTCCCGAGTAGCTGGGACTACAGGTGCGCGTCACCACGCCTGGCTAATTTTTGTGTTTTTAGGGGAAACAGGGTTTCACCATGTTGGCCAGGCTGGTCTTGAACCCCTGACCTCAAGTGATCTGCCTGCCTTGGTCTCCCAAAGTGCTGGGATTACAGGCGTGAGCCACCGTGCCTGGCCAGTTGTGCCTTATGATGCCAATGTGAATGGAAGAGAGCCATAACATAAGCCTTTTGGGAAAAGCCTACGCATTGAACATGGCAAGAAATCCTTGTAGCCACCGACACTGAGGAGCACAGAGACTTTATTTGCAAAGGATTCCACAAAAGAGTTTGTGATCCTAAAAACAATTAAGGTATCCAGAGGACCTAACTGAACAAGAATAATGAAGAGATGAAAATAAGGTAAAATAGGCTGGGCGTGGTGGCTCACACCTGTAATCCCAGCACTTTGGGAGGCTGAGGTGGGTGGATCACCTGAGGTCAGGAGTTTGAGACCCGTCTGACCAACATGGAGAAATCCTGTCTCTACTAAAAATACAAAATTAGCCCGGCGTGGTGCCACATGCCTGTAATCCCAGGTACTTGGGAGGCTGAAGCAAGAGAATCGCTTGAGCCTGAGATGCAGAGGTTGCAGTGAGCCGAGATTGTGCCACTGCACTCCAGTCTGGGCAAAACAGCGAAACTCCATCTCAAAAAACAAAAAACAAAAAACAAAAAAAAACAAAAAAAGAAAGAAAAGAAAAAAAGAAAAAGAAAATAAGGTAAAATGTAGCCAGGAGAACATTTCTAAATATTTCAGTCTTACAAACATTACAGAAGCACTGTAGGTAGGGACATTATAGTCAGAAGTAATAAAATTCATTCACTGTGAAGTTTTTCTACCAGCCTTTGTGAAGATTTCGAAAACCATCAGTGGTTCATTGGCATCACAACATGGTTAAATTTAAATTTTAATTTGTGTTCGGTTTGGAGCTCCAGCTTTCCATAGTTTAGCTTGAGAAATGGACTTGCCCCCAAAGAAAAGCCTATCTTTTATTACAAGAATAAATTAAGGATTTAAAATATTTATCTGGAATAGTAATACAGAATAAAATCCTAGATAACTAAAGAATAAAAAAAAGCAATGCCCACTGGTCATGTTATAAGAGATATACAAACATCTGTCTGAGCACTACTAAATTGAATAAATTTAGAATCAATTCCCTACAAGAATCATGAAGAGAAAAATCTGCATGTTATAGAAAGAGCATGGACCCTTAAGGGTCTGAAAAAGTGGTTTTAATGCACTTCTAGCTGGGCAGATCTTGTGGGAATGTGATTCTTAGGCAACCACTGAGACTCAGTTTTTTTATTTACCTTGAGAAAATGAAATATTTTTCAGCTCTCAAAATCAGTGATTCTAGTTGTTTGGAAAAGATTGCATTTGATGTTTAATTTAGAGTATGAAAAAAAGAGGTACTCTATTAAAGCTGTTAGATGAATAAACTATTAAAATGAGGGTTAGTTTATGTGCACAAATGCTTCAAAATATTGAACAATTATAAAGTCTTTATAGCTGATGAATAATTAGTGAAGGCTTTACTTCAATAAGAAATAAAAACATGCCTAAATCTTTTCATTTGTAGCTGCAAAGGAATGCAGAGTACAGAGTATACAATTTATGATACATAATAATCTCATAGGCAGCTGGGAAACATAAAACTCATCTACAAGGGATTGCATTTTTATTCACACAGACATACAATTTACTTGAGAGTGGATTATTTTTTAATTGTATGTGTTTGAAGGAACTCAGTTGTATCAAAAGAGATGAAACAATAACATACGCCTTACTCTGCAAGCTTTTAAAAAAATACAGCAGACAATAAGATGCTGGATTGTAGGCTTAACAGTTCTCTTTTTTAATGCCCCATAACCATCTGTCCTATATTTTCTGGGATAGACCTCGTTTCAATATCCTTTTCAATCATCTCCATAAACTTTCACAGTTCTCTAGAAATTCAAATATTTGGGAAATGAATTAATCAAGTTAGTATCCATTCAAATAAAAACATACATATATTTTTCAAAAGACAGGAAGTTACAAGTGACAGAGAATTAGAGGTTTAAGAAATAGCTTGATCGTTACAGGAGCTCATGCATGTGCCAGTTCAGTATCCACATATAGCATCATTAGAGATCCAGGAGCTGTGGGGAATAAGCACAGATTCTGTTCAACCCCCAAATCTCAGAATACACTTTCTCAAATAAACATGGCTCCACCTCTGTTAGTTGCTCAGTTTCCGCCCATCTGTTCTGAGAATTGCTTTTCCTTCCTCATTATAGTTTCCTGTGTCTGGACAGGCTTATCCTGTTTCCTCTGGATGATGTTTTTGTTTGGACTGAGTTCCTGATTCCTCTTCCTTTTCCGTTTTATCTACTCCTGTTTAGTCTCTTGTTTGCACAATAGACTCCTTACACGGTACATTCTAAACATGATTCCAGTAATAATCTCTAACATTTATGTATGATGGCTGGAATACCCTGGCACTTGAGTTTAATATCATAATTTTTGTAGCATTATACACACACAGCTTTAAGAATTTGGGAAGAACATGGTGAATGGTTGGGGGGAAGAAATGGCTAAGTGCTTTGAACATATTGTGATACCTAAGTTGTATGGCTATATAGAGACAAAAGCAATTGATAAAATTCTACTTGAAAAGTCACAAAACATGAGAGACCATTTATTTGTATGTTGGTTTGGGGGCAATACGATGGGTAGGGTATATTTCTCTAAAGTACCCAGTATAAATCTGCAAACTAGAAAAGAAGGAAGCAAACCTGGGAGAAGATCACTAGCAAAAATCCAGCTTGCTCACAGAAAAAAAGGGGCTCATTTATAGCTATGGACCAAGTCCATATGGAGGCTGTTGAGAGACAATTCTCCAAGAATTTTTTGCATTTCTGCACATGTTGCAACCAGGGCACTGACTACCTTTTATTCTAATCTATCTTTAGAGGACATTTATATAGCAAACTGTCTTGAAGGATAGAGATAGCATCTCCCTTCATAGCAAAAGAGCAAGTTTGCTTACTATCCAGTGTTGTAAAATCATCTTTCCTTCTAGGGCTCAGGGGAAGTGTGCCACAACCCATTATAATGGGATTATTTTCCAAGCTCAGGGTGCTTTTCCTGTAACAGAACTCACTGCCTGTGCGGACATCAACTGTCCCTTGTGTCACCCTGTGGAAATGGGGCTTGGGGAACCAGTGCCGAAATGCTGTTACTTTGGCTATTGCTATTGTTGTGAGTAATAAACAATCCTTTATTTCTGACCCAGATGTCTCATGTCTTCTACCAGCATCCATGAAACTATAGCAGGCTGACTAGATAGCCAGCCTTCAGGGTAAGCTATTAGATCCTTAAAGTTCTAATAGGACCTAGCCCAGGTATTAAGGTTACGTAGTCTTTTGCGCTATGATAACAGAATATCTGAGACTGGGCAACTTATAATACACAGAAATTTATTGGCTCACAGTTTTGGAGGCTGGAAAGTTCAATATCAAGGGGTAGGCATCTGGTGAGGGCCTTCTTGCTTCATCATCATAAGGCAAAAGGAAAGAGGGGAAGAGGGGGAAGAAAGTGGACTGAACTTGCCCTTTTATAATGAGCACACTCCTGCCATAACAAGCCCATTCTTGAGATAATGGCATTAATCCATTCAGGAAGGCAGAACCTTCATGGCCTAATCACTTCTTAAAGGTCCTACTTCTTCAGGAGGCTGAGGCAGGAGGATCTCTTGAGCTTATGTTGAGGCTGCAGTGAACCGTGATTGTGCTACTGCGCTCTAGCCAGGATGACATAGTGAGACCCTGTGTCTAAAAAAATTAAAATTAAAATTAAAAAACGAAAAATAAGATCCCACCTCTTGATATTGTTGCAACGGTAATTAAATTTCAACATGAGTTTTGGAGAGGACAGACATTCAGACCATAGCACATGGGCACCTGGTCCAGGGGAATTTACGTGGGAGGCAGATATGCCAGACATGGTGCTAGAGGATTTTGGAGATTTTATTAATAGCCAGTCAAGAAGAGCAATTCTTGAGCCCTATCCTTTATGAGGGGAACATAAGACTCCAGGCAAGTTGCTGACTGGGAGTTGGCAGCTGTATATTGTTTTGTGGTAGTGCGGTGAGAAACCTCAGGTACACAAGAGATTCGGGTAGAAGAGATCATATAGCTTTGCAGGCTTCCCCTGGAGAATTCATAGTTACTGCTGTCCTTACACTGCCACAGAAATTCTTGGCATTTCAGTCTGTGAGCAGGTCAGCAGTGTCCAAATTCTTCTGATTTGTAGCTATAGACTCCAGGTGGACTCTACATGGTTTCCAAGGAGAAGAGTGAAACACGTTGTAGATGGCTGAGTGCTCATTTAGAATAGCAAGTATGGGGCAAGAACTGACAGATTACATCCTATAGCAGGAGGCAACAAACTTTGATAAAGGGCCAGATAGTAAATATTTTAGCCTTTGTGGGCCTTACAATCTCTGTTGCATGTATGGGAAACTCTCCTCCTGTAGAACAAAAACAGCCACAGATGAAACCAATGAGCATGGCTGCACTCCGATAAAACTTTATTTACAGAAACAGAGGGCAAGCTGGGTTTAGATGGTAGGTGGTAGTTTGCACTAGAGGATTGTTTTATATTTAGGCTGGCTTTATGAATGTGTGGCCAGTCACACAGGGCCATGAGCTCAGAAGGTCCCTGCACTTGTTTTGATGTTCTTCTGTCAGTGTCAAAATTCTTAATAATTTTCAAACAAAGGCTGGGCAGGGTGGTTCACACCTGAAATCCCAGCACTTTGGGAAGCTGAGGCAGGAGAATTGCTTGAGCTCAGGTGTTTGAGACCAGCCTGGGCAACGTGGCAAAACCTCGTCTCTACAAAAAATACAAAAATTAGCTGGGCATAGCGGTGTGTGACTGTAGTTCCAGCACCCTGGGAGGCTGAAGTGGAAGGATGGCTTGAGCCTGGGAGGTGGAGGCTACAGTGAGCTGTGATTGCGCCACTGCACTCTTGCCTGGGTGACAAAGTGAAATCCTGTCTCAAACATTTTTTTTCAAAAAAGAATATTTTGGACACTCTGTTTAAAGACTCAACATGCAGTATAAATCTGTTGCTGAAATATCAAGCCTAATGCCATCATGCACTTAAGACACATTGCTTCTTGCCCTGATTCTAAGCACACATAATTTCAGTTATAATCCAGCTTTTCACACATTTCTAAGGATTCAGAATTGGACTGGGCGCTGTGGGTCACCCCTGTAATCCCAGCACTTTGGGAGGCCAAGGCGGGCAGATCACCTGAGGTCAGGAGTTTGAGACCAGCCTGGACAACATGGAGAAACCCCATGTCTACTAAAAATACAAAAATTAGCTGGGAGTGGTGGTGGGCACCTGTCATCCCAGCTACTCGGGAGTTTGAGGTAGGATAATCACTTGAACCCAGGAGATGGAGGTTGCAGTGAGCTGAGATGGTGCCACTGCACTACAGCCTGGGTGACAGAGTGAGACTCTGTATCAAAAAACAAAACAAAACAAACAAAAAACAAACAAAAAGAATTCAGAATTGAGGTGGTCAGAATAGCTAGTTCTTTTGCCAGCTAAATTCCTTCTTTTCCCCACTGGCTGCTCTGAAAAGCCATCTTTGCATTGTTCCTTGTCCGGCTGGGCAGCTTTATCGCCAGAGTCCCTGAACTCTGGCTTTCTCCTTAATCCCCTGCATCGGATCACCCTCGTCCCCCCACCCCGTGTCAGAGGCAGCCGTAGACACCGGCTCCGAAATCACCACCACGGACCTACAGGAGAAGGAAGTCGTGGAACAGGCGGAAAATGGAAGAGACGCCGCTGCTATCGGGAATGCTAAGGAGGAAAACGGGGAGCAGGAGGCTGACAATGAGGTAGAGGAACAAGAGGAAGAAGGTGGGGAGGAAGAGGAGGAGGAAGAAGAAGGTGACGCTGAGGAAGAGGATGGAGATGAAGACGAGGAAGCTGAGTCGGCCACGGGCCAGCGGGCAGCTGAGGATGATGATGACGACGTCGATACCAAGCAGCAGAAGACCCACGGGGATGACCAGACAGCAGAAAAGGAAAAGTTAAACTACAAAAAAAAAAAAAAAAAAAAAAGCCGCCGTGACCTGTTCACCCTCCACTTCCCGTCTCAGAATCTAGACGTGGTCACCTTCGAGCAGAGAGGCCCCCCCACCGCCCACCGCCCACCGCGGGCAGTGCCACCCGCAGACGACACACGCTCTCCACCACCCAACCCAAACCATGAGAATTTGCAACAGAGGAGGAAAAGCCCAAAACTTCCAAGGCCCTGCTTTTTTTCTTAAATGTGCTTTAAAAAGGAAATTTGTTCGTATTTTTTATTTACATTTTATATTTTTGTACAGATAGTTAGGGTCAGCCATTTTTAATGATCTCGAATGACCAAACCAGCCTTCAGAGCGTTCTCTGTCCTATTCCTGACTTGACTTGTGGTGTGACCATGTTCATTATAATCTCAAAGGAGAGAGAGAAAAAAAAAAACTTGTAAAAAAACAAAACCGACAACAGAAAAACAATCTTATTCCAAGTGTTATATATAAAGTTTCGGTGCCACAAAAGGAATAGCACTCAAATACAAAATTTTCCTTTTAATTCTCAGCAGGGCAAGTTATTTCTATATAGAAGGGTGTGCCCTTACAGAAGGAACAATGATGCGCGCACACTTGGACAGGGGAGGGGAAGGGGTTCTTACCGAGGACGCACGTGGCCCCTGTTGCTGTGTCGTTCCCCTATTGGCTGGGGTTAGACGGCACAGGCTAAACTGATTCCGACTGGCTAATTTAAAGAGAATGATGGGGTGAGTGCTTTGGCGGGAGTCAGGGCAGAGCAGGTAGCAGGTAATCGGAATGAGTGAGGGTGGAGCAGGTGATCAGAATGAGTCAGGGTGCAGTAGGTAATTGGAATGAGTTAGGGTGGAGTAGGTAATCGAAAAAGGTTGCTTTATGAGGAAGTAGAAGGCAAAGAATTGAACTTACTGACATAGTAATTATTTGAAAAGAAATTTAGAACTCATATCTAACACGAGCATTCCAGTAACTTTTTTGTGTATGTACTTAGCTGTACCACAAGTGGTTGGTTTGTATGAGATGGTTAAAAAGGCCAAAGATAAAAGGTTTCTGGCCGGGCGCGGTGGCTCAAGCCTGTAATCCCAGCACTTTGGGAGGCCGAGACGGGCGGATCACGAGGTCAGGAGATCGAGACCATCCTGGCTAACACGGTGAAACCCCGTCTCTACTAAAAAGTACAAAAAACTAGCCGGGCGAGGTGGCGGGCGCCTGTAGTCCCAGCTACTCGGGAGGCTGAGGCAGGAGAATGGCGTGAACCCGGGAGGCGGAGCTTGCAGTGAGCCGAGATCCAGCCACTGCACTCCAGCCTGGGCGACAGAGCAAGACTCCATCTCAAAAAAAAAAAAAAAAAAAAAAAAAAAAAATACAAAAAACTAGCCGGCCGAGGTGGCGGACGCCTGTAGTCCCAGCTACTCGGGAGGCGGAGGCAGGAGAATGGCGTGAACCCGGGAGGCGGAGCTTGCAGTGAGCTGAGATCCGGCCACTGCACTCCAGCCTGGGTGACAGCGCGAGACTCCGTCTCAAAAAAAAAAAAAAAAAAAAAAAAAGGTTTCTTTTTTTTTTTCCCTTTTTTGTCTATGGAGTTGCTGTTTTATTATTATTATTATTATTATTGGCCTGTTTGATGTATGTATAAAACAATGTTGTCCAACGAGAAACAGGAATTTTATTTTGCTGAGTTTTTCTAACAACAAAAATTCTTCCTTTCCCCTCCCCTACCCTTGCCCTCCCCTCCCCTCCCCACTTTCCCTTCCCTCCCCTCCCCCTTTCCCCTCCCTTCCTCCCCTCCCCTCCTCTCCTCCTCCCCTCCCCTCCTCTCTCTCCCCTTCCCTTCCCTTTGACAGGATCTTGCCATGTTACCCAGGCTGGCCTCCTCGAACTGGGCTCAAGCGGTCATCCCACCTTTGCCTCTCAAAGTGCTGGTATTTCAGGCATGAGCCACTGTGCCTGGCCAAATTTCTTATTGTAGCTAAATACATTGGTATTTGTCTTAGTCTGTTCAGGTTGGTATAACAAAATGCCTTAAAACTGGGTGGCTTATAAACAATGAAATTTATTTCTCACAGTTCTAGAGTCTGGGAAGTCTGAGATCAAGGCAGTGGCAGGCTCTGTGTGTGATGAAGGCTAGTTTTCTCATGGATGGTATCTGTGTGCTGCATCTTCACATGGTAGAAGGGACGGAATTTCCTGAGGCCTTTTTTTACATACAGGCATTAATTCCATCCATGAGGGCTCTGCCCTCCTGACTTTGTCACTCCTAAAAGGCCCTTCCTCTTAATAACATCACTTTGAGGGTTAGGTTTCAACACAAGAATTTTGAGAGACACAACTATCCAGACCATAGCAGTATTGTTTACATGTCAGTCTTCTGTTACTTTAATGAGAGCCTGTGCTCTTAGCAAATTGATAAACATAATTCAAATGAAGACCTACCACAAAAATGATGACTTCGACAAGGGAAATGTCACCTTGACAAACCAGACAGTAGTCAGCACTCTATTCTTCACCATGTGTCTCCTTTTAGTATCAACATTAGGCTTTATTCAGGCAATGGAAGAACCATTAAAACCTTGGATGCAGGAAAGTTATATGATTGACTCTTAATCTGAAGATAGTTTGAAAGAAGAGATGACTGGGGATAGACTGGTGGGGATGGAGAAAGGAAGGAAAGTAAGGAAAGAAATGACAAAGGAGGTGATAAAAAAATTCCATCTTATTTGGTTCTGATATTTACATGAAACATGAAAGAGTCTTTCAACTCAGTATAGTGATAGAGAATGTAGGACTACTTCACATGTATGTACCCTTCAACTAATCCAATTATCCAGGAGTGTGAAGACACAACAAAAGGTAATCTTTTTCATATGTGGTGAGATTGCCCAAGAACAGGTAAGATTTAGAACGGCATACTTTAATTATGAGGAATATTTGCTTACAGATATTTGATTACTATTAAATACATTCCATAAGATCAATGTTTAATTTCAAACTGAAAGTTTGCTTTTTAATTTTAATAGCTGCAAAATTCTGCTAAAAAAGAAATCATAAGAATCTACTCAAATCCAAGCTTGAGTAAATATGATATGGAAATATAAGATGCAAGAAAGACTTTTCATAAATTAAAACACGTTTGTAACTCAAACGTAAGTCATTTTGGTTTTTAGAACATAGGATGACTTTTATAAAAGACCAAAATTTTAAAGGCAACTATAAAATAGGCTATAAAAACCAAAGGATGATTTGTAAACATGGAGATATGGCATAGAATAAAATGAGCTATAAATATGCGGATTAATAGCTAAGCACAAAGAAGTTGTTAGAGACATTTATGTAAAGCAACCAACAATGCATTTTTTTTGTTGCTAAAAAATGTTTTATAACAGAGAGATCTAAAACCTGCTTATTGATTACCTTCACTATGTGAAGGACTATTTTATTTTATTTTATTTTATTTTATTTTATTTTATTTTATTTTATTTTTCCCCATTCCTCAAAAGATCTATTTTAGGGGAATTTGAACACTCATTATATTAGGACATAGTCTTTCCCTCAAGCTTGGATTCTAGTTGAGGGAGAAAAGGAATACATAAAAACCTAGTAAATTTTATATAATTCTTGACAAATAAAAGCAATAAAAACAATATTAATAAATTTTTAGTTCTTAAAACATTTTTATGTAAAGAAGATTATTTAATAATTTTTAAAAATCAAGAAATGTCAGGGAGAAAAAAACTTTGCCTCTATCTTCTTAATTTCTGTAACTGGAGGTATGTGAATTAAACCGACAAAAGACAGATTAACAGGAGAAAATACCCAATTTGCATTAGTATTTATGTGTACACGAGTTCAGAGAAAAGAGGTGAAACTCAAAGAAGAGATTAGACTCAGGGACTCATATACCCTTTGAACAATGGAAAGAGGATTTGGGTTTAAAGGATGATCATTTGTGGGGAAAAGACTAGGAAACATCTGGGGGAACTAATGGAAGATAAGGGCTACTTGAGTAAGACCTGTTTATGCAAACTCATCTTGGTGTCAACTCCCGGTCTTGAGGATAAGAGTGGCTCTTCTCTCCCTGGTCTGGTTGAGGGGTTAGGGGGAACTTGTGTGTGTGTGTATGTGTGTGTGTGTGTGTGTTTGTCTGTGACACTTTCATTACAGAAAAATTTATGGCCTGCTTTTAGGCAGATGGCGAGAACAAAACTCTTCCTGAATTTGTTGATTCTCAATTGTCTTTAGCACAAAACAATCCTTATGCCAGAGTGACACGTGGCATATTCTGCATTGCTTCAGCCCAGTATAGCCTACCCTGATGGCCATGTTCAGTAGTTGTGATAGCAATGTTGAGAAAGAAGATTGCTCTGTGGTTTGGGTGTGATGGCCCATGCCTATAATCCCAGCGCTCTGGGAGGCTGAGGCAGGAAGACTGCTTTAGGCCAAGAGCTCTAGAGCAGCCTGGGCAACATAGTGAGACCCTGTCTCCACAAAAAACTTTTAAAAAAATTAGCTAGGCATGGTGGTGTGTGCCTGTAGTCCTAGCTACTCAGGAGGCTGAGGTGGGAGGATCACCTGAACCCAGGAGTCCAAGGCTGCAGTGAGCTATGATCATGCCACTGCACTCCAGCCTTGGTGACAGAGTGAGACCCTGTCTGAAAGAAAAAAAAAAAAGATTGCTCTGTGGACTTCACAGATACCTAACACTGTTCCTCAGAAAGTGATGACAAATTCTGCTATCTCCTATTATAAAATTTTGAAATTTTATAATAATTTTATTTAAGATTTTAAAGTATTCATTAGATCATATTTACTTATTTTAGGCCCCCAGGACCCAAGGGATAACACATTATGAATATTGGTTAATCACTACTACCACACTGCTTCCCAGTAAGATAGGAATATGCCTTTCTTTTAAAGATATATTTTGTTTACTAATTATAAACGAATACATGCTGCTCAAAGTTAGGAAAGTTCAGGATAAAAGTCCCATCATCCAGAGAGACTATTGCTGTGAACATTTTTCCATATTACTTTCTAATCATTTTTTATTTTTTGGTATATTTAAGAACATGTAGCTGGAATGGCAAAACAATATATCTTGAATGCCAAGTCTCATTGGTATGTAGTGCAGCGTGGAATAGAGAAGGCTCCTAAAGCTCCATCGAGTTTGTGTTTTTTGATATCGAAAAATGCATAAAATTTGTCAATTTGCCAAGTCCCTGTTTGCCATGGTTTGAAGGTGTCCTGCAAAATTCATGTGGGCTGGGAGCAGTGGCTCACACCTGTAATCCCAGCACTTTGAGAGGCCAAGGCAAGAGGATCACTTGAAGCCAAGTGTTCAAGAGCAGCCTAGGCAACACAGAGAGTCCTCATCTCTACAAAAAAAAAAAAAAAAAAATCAAAAATTAGCCAGGTGTGTTTTCATGGGCCCGTATCAGCTACTTGAGAGGCTGAAACAGGAGGATCACTTGAATTCAGGGGTTGGAGTCTACAGTGAGCTGTAATCATGCCATTGTACTCTAACCTCATCAAGAGAGTGAGACCCTGTCTCAAAAAAAAAAAAAAAAAAATCACATATTGAAACTTAATCTCCAATGCGATAACATTAAGAGATAATGCCTTTTTGGAGGTGATGAAGTCCTGGGGATTAAGTCATCCAGGCTGGAGTGCAGTGGCATGATCATCATAGTTCACTGCAGCCTTGGACTCCTGGGTTCAAACAATCCTCCCACTTCAGTCTCCTGAGTAATTAGGACTAGAGACACATGCCTGGCTAATTTTTTTTTTTTTAATTTTTGTAGAGATGGGGTTTCACTATGTTTCCCAGTCTGTTCTTGAGCCCTCATAAGTGGGATTAACAACCTCTAAAAGGACTGGAGGGAACAACATAGGCCTTTGCCTCACCCTCCTTTCTGCCATATGAGGACACAGCATTTGAGGTGCCATCTTGGAAACTGAGGCAGAGCCATCACCAGACACCAAACCTGCCAGTGCCCTGATCTTGGACTTGTCAGCGTCTGGAACTGTAAGGAATAAATTTATGTTCTTTCTGAATTACCCAGCCTCAGGTATTTTGTTATTGCAGCACAAATGGACTAAGACAGTGTTTTAGATGATTGCTGGGGACAGAGTGGCAATTGACTTTCACTTTTTATTAGAAATACCTTGATTATATTTTAACAACTTTAGTCAGATGAAATTGACATACCATACTATTTACCCATTTAAAATATACAATTTAAAATTTTTAGTGTATTTTCAGAGTTGTGCAACCAACAGTACAATTTAAGTTTAGAACCCCCCAAACCCTTCCACTGCCATTCCGTTTGTCTCCAGTCTCACCAACCCTAGACTGTCACTAATCTATTTTTTGTCCCTATAGATTCACTTATACTAAACATTTCATATACATGGAATCTTACAATATGTGATCTTATGTGACTGGCTTCTTTTACTTGACATTTGATGTTTTCAAGTTTCAATGTAGCACATATCAGTAGTATTTAATTTATTTTTATTGTCAAATAATTTTTTTATTATATAGATAGACCACATTTTACTTCTCTGTTCACCAACTAATGCACATTTAGGTTGTTTCATTTTCTGCTATCATTCATATTGCTGCTGTAAACATTTGAATACAAGTTTTGTGTGGATATACACTCAGTTCTCTCAGGTCTCTACTAACAGTAAAATTGTGGGGTCCTATGGTAAGTTTATGTTTATGGTTTTGAGGAATTGCCAGACTACTGTCCAAAACACATCCCACCAGCAATGTATTAGGGTTCCAGTTTCTTATACCCTCTCCAACACTTGCTACTATTTGTCTTTTATATTATAGGCCATCTTTCCTAGTGGGTGTGAAGTAGCATCTCCTTGTGGTTTTGATTTGCATTTTCCTGATGGCTAATGATGTTGAACAGCTTTTCATGTGCTTATTGGCCATTTTTTTAGAAAAATGTCTTTTAGATCCTTTGATCATTTTAAAATTTGATTGTCTTTTTATTATTGAATCATAAAATTTCTTTTATATAGTTTGTATATGAGGTCCTTATCAGATATGTGATTTACAAATATATTGTCCCAATCTGTGGATTAACTTTTTATTTCTTTCTTTTCTTTTTCTCTTTCTTTTTTTTTTTTAGATGGAGTCTCGCTCTGTCACCCAGGCTGGAGGACAGTGGCACA
Source organism: Macaca nemestrina (assembly GCF_043159975.1). Taxonomy (NCBI): domain Eukaryota; kingdom Metazoa; phylum Chordata; class Mammalia; order Primates; family Cercopithecidae; genus Macaca; species Macaca nemestrina. The sequence continues at coordinate 20,616,511 of NC_092128.1, forward strand.
ATCTTGGCTCACTGCAACCTCTGTGTACTGGGTTCAAGTGATTCTCCTGCCTCAGCCTCCTGAGTAACTGGGATTACAGGTGCCTGCCAATATGCCTGGCTAATTTTTGTATTTTTAGTAGAGACAGGGTGTCTCCATGTTGGCAGGCTGGTCTCGAACTCCTGATCTCAAGTGATCCACTCACCTTGGCCTCCCAAAGTACTGGGATTACAGGTATAAGTCACCACACCCCGCTGATAGGGTCTCACTCTTACCCAGGCTGGAATGCAGTGGCATGATCATAGCTCACTGCAGCCTCAAACTCCTAGGCTCAAATAACCTTCCTGCCTTAACCTCCTGAGTAGCTGGAACTACAGCCATGCACCAGCTAAGTGTTTTATTTTTTTTTTAATTAATTTTTTTTTTAGACATGGGGTTCACTGTGTTGCCCAGGCTGATCTCCAGCTCCTGGCATCAATCAATCCTCCTTCCTCAGCCTTCCCAGTAGCTTGGACTGCAGACACATTCCACTGCACCTGGCTCCAATGAATATTTTTCATTATGGTACATTTCACTTTGGACCAGTCACATTTGAAAGGCTTGATGGCCACGTGTGGCCATGGCTATTACCTTGGAGAGTGCAGGTTAGAAGATTAGATGGCACTAGATTGAAACTATGGAGGTCAGAGACTGGATTTCACTCTTATATTTGTAGAACCCATCAAAGTGCCCAGGATATAGGAAAGGTTCAAGAAATATTAATTGGTTGATTAGTTATTAATAATTACACTAGCAGGTTGGGCTGTAATCACGTGAAGCCCTGTGCCTGTGCTGTGCCTGTGGCTCAAGAAAATGCCGCAGGTGTTTCTGGGGTGATCAAAATCTGCTAGGCCAGTTAATAGGTAATCTTTAGTATTCTATTCAGAATCACTTCAAAGGCTGGGAAGGAGGAGGGGCTCACTTCAAAGGCTTTAGGAGAGAGAAATAGAGCAAGTTAGTAAAGCCGGTTGCCACGACAACCTTCTCAGCATTGAAAGCGGACAATCATAGGTTGTAGACCTAGGCTGGGTATAGCTGTGATCTTTGCTTTTGTAATATACTCTCCTTTTGCTCTAAGGAAGAGCGGGTTTTAAATGGCAATTTAAGAGTGTAATTTGGATCCAGGAAGCTATATGGTGCTAAAAGTGTTTAAGTGCAAAGGGAAGGAAAATGGGCAGAACATGGATTGGAAGGGAACCACCTGAGGTGAAGCATGATCACTTGTAAGGCTCTAGTTAAGAGGAACTTTTAACCTTCTCTTGCAGATAGATCTCACTTAATGGGAATCCAAGAATCAGGAGCAAAATCAGTTTTTTCGTTGGCCTTAGACTGTCATTAGATTAGGCAGTTTAAGTGTTAAGAAAGTAATTATTTGGGCCGGGCGGGGTGGCTCAAGCCTGTAATCCCAGCACTTTGGGAGGCCGAGACGGGTGGATCACGAGGTCAGGAGATCGAGACCATCCTGGTGAACACAGTGAAACCCCGTCTCTACTAAAACTACAAAAAAACTAGCTGGGCGAGGTGGCGGGCGCCTGTAGTCCCAGCTACTCGGGAGGCTGAGGCAGGAGAATGGCGTGAACCCGGGAGGCGGAGCTTGCAGTGAGCTGAGATCCGGCCACTGCACTCCAGCCTGGGCGACAGAGCGAGACTCCGTCTCAAAAAAAAAAAAAAAAAAAAAAAAAAAAGAAAGTAATTATTTGATACTTAGTTGATTTTTTCTTAAGTTTTATTCTCAATTTGTTATTTAAATTTTATGCAGATGGTAGTCAGTAATTACTTTTTTTTTGAGACAAGGTCTTGCTCTGTTGCTCAGGCTGGAGTGCAGTGGTGCGATCATGGCTCACTGCAGCTTCAACCTCCTGGGTTCAAGCGATTCTCCTACTTCAGCCTCCCAGCTAGCTAGGACCACAGGCATGTGCCTACATGCCCGGCTAATTATTTGTATTTTTTGTAGAAAGGGTCTAAATTTTTAAATAAATAAAATTAAATAAACTTTTGTGGGGACTGTTACTGTATGCCTGGCACTTTACTAAATGCTTTTTATGTATTTATTTCTCAGAAAAAAAAATTTGCCTACATTTTATAGATTTTTGTTTGTTTGATTTTTTAGCAACTCTTCTAGGACTTGAGCCAGATTTTTTAAAAATTGAAGTTTTGGCCAGTCACGGTGGCCCATGCCTGTAATCCCAGCATTTTGGCAGGCTGAGGTGGGAGGATCACTGCAGCTTCAGAGCAGCCTAGGCAACATACGAAGACCATGTCTCTAAAGAAATAAGAAATTTAACTGTTTTTTAAAAATTTAAGTTTTGAGAGATTAAGTGCCTTGTTCAAGAATTGTTACGGCTGGGCATGGTGGCTCACACCTGTAATCTCAACACTTCAGGGGGCTGAGGTGGGTGGATTGCTTGAGCTCAGGAGTTGAAACACTTACTAGGAAAAAAAAAAAAAAAACCCAAAAACAGCCAGGTGTGGTGGTGGGCACCTGTGGTCCCCAGCTACTTGAGAGACTGAGGTGGGAGGATCATTTGAGCCTGGGAAGTTCAGGCAGTGAGCTATGATTGTAGCAGTGCACTCCATTCTGGGCGATAGAATGAGACCCTGTCTCAAAAAAAAAAAAAGAAAGAAAAAAGAAAAGGAGGAAGAAGAAAAAGAATTGTTTCTATAGAAATAATATAACTGTGGGCCAGGCGCGGTGGCTCAAGCCTGTAATCCCAGCACTTTGGGAGGCCAAGGCGGGCGGATCACAAGGTCAGGAGTTCGAGACCAGCCTGGTCAATATGATGAAACCCCGTCTCTACTAAAAAAAATTACAAAAATTAGCCGGGAGTGGTGGCGGACACCTGTAGTCCCAGCTACTCGGGAGGCTGAGGCAGGAGAATCGCTTGAACCTGGGAGGTGGAGGTTGTAGTGAGCCGAGATCGGGCCACTGCACTCCAGCCTGGGAGACAGAACAAGACTCTGTCTCAAAAAAAAAAAAAAAAAAGAAAGAAATAATATAACTGTGGATAACTTTTATATTTCCATTATTTTTTATTTAAAAACTTTTTAATTTACATATAATAACTGTACATATCTGTTTAGTACAATGTGAAGTTTTATATATACACATGCATACATTGTGTGATGATCACATCAAAGTAATTAAGCATACCTCTCCCCTTAGATATTATCATTTCTTTGTAGTGAGAACATTCAAAATTTTCTCTTCCAGCTATTTTGAAATATGCAATACATTATCGGTAACTATAGGCACTGTATGTGCAGGACACCACAACCTTTTCTTCCTAATTACAACTTCGTACTTGTTGACCATTCTCTCCCTGTTACTGAACTGAACTGGGGTCTGCTTGCTGGGTGTGCTAAGGCCAATCATCCACACTGAGGTTTTGCAGTGGGAGAAAGGAGGGTGTTTATTTGCAGGGCACCAAACAAAGAGAATCAGGCAGCTCAGGCTTAAGGCCTGACCTCTCCAAACTCTTACAAACAAGGGTTTTGTTTGTTTGTTCAAAACAGAGTCTCGCTCTGTCATCCAGGCTGGAGTGCAATGGTGCCATCTCAGCTCACTGCAAACTTCGCCTCCTAGGTTCAAGCGATTCTCTTGCCTCAGCCTCCCAAGTAGCTGGGATTAGAAGCACGCGCCACCATGCCTGGCTAATTTTTGTATTTTTAGTAGAGATGGGGTTTCGCCATGTTGGCCAGGCTGGTCTTGATCTCCTGACCTCAGGTGATCCACCCATCTCAGCCTCCCAAAATGCTGGGATTACAGGGATGAGCCACCGTGCTGTATGCACATGCAAGGATTTTTAATGGTGGGGTACAGTTGAGGAAAGCAGACATTACAGGCCAAATTGTAAATCAATGAATGGAGGTTATACTTTGGTTTGGCCTAAAGTGGTGGGATATCTTAAAGGCAGGTGTATGAGTCCGTTGTCGCAGTGCTATAAAGAAGTACCTGGGACTGGGTAATTTATAAAGAAAAGAGGTTTAAATGGCTCACAGTCAGCAGGCTGTACAGGAAGCATGACTGGGGAGGCCTCAGGAAACTTAGAATCACGGCAAAGGCAAAGGGGAAGCAGGCAGCACGTCTTCACATGGGCAGAGCTGGGGGAAGTGGGTGGAGGAGGTGCTGCACACTTTGAAACAACCAGGCCTCATGATAACTGACTCACTATCATAAGAACAGCACCAAAAGGGAAATCTGCCCCCATGATCCAATCACCTCCCACCAGGCCCCATCTCCAACACTGGGATTACAATTTGACATGAGATTTGGTTGGGGACACAGACCTAAACCATATGGCAGGGGTGGGGTGGGGGGCTGCTTATAGGTCATATGTAGATTCAAAGATTGTTCGATTTGCAACTGGTTAAGGAAGGAAGGAAGGAAGGAAGGGAAGCTTTATCTAAAGGCTTGGGGTCCACAGAAAAGAATCTTAGATGCAGCCTGTGCGTTTGACTTCCTCCAGGTCTCTCAGAAAGAAGTTCAAACGAAGAATGGCTGTCAGAGTTCAGTCCTCCATTCCCCCTTATCTGAGGTCTATGTGCCAGCAGAGAGCATTTTTTATTTGGTGGGGGTCTGGGTTTCTGAAAAACAACTCAGTGACAAATGTTAAGATGTTGTCTTTAAATTTTATATGGAGTCAAACATTTTGTGACTTGAATTTTCTAGGCTATTGCTTTAAGCTACTATTACCTTCTCGCTTATCCAGTTCATTTACTTCTCAAGACTAGCTGGGTGCCTGAAGTTTCCCTTGAAGGAACTCAAGATTTTCCTTTATTTCCATGCTAGGGGGGTGTCCAACAGGCCCCTAAGAGGAGTCCTTGCTTCATCTCATTCTTACTCTCCCCAGCCCCTCCCTTCCACAGTCTTTGGGAAACACTGGTGTATTCTCTACTTCTATGTGAACAAATTTTTAGATTTCACATATGAGTGAGATCGTACGGTATTTATCTTTCTGTGCCTGGCTTATTTCACTTAACGTAAGCTCTCCAGGTTCATCCATGTCATCTAAGATGACAGGATTTCGTTCCTTTTTATAGCTGAATTGCACTCCATCATGTATAGATACCACATTTTCTTTATTCATTTGTCTGTTGATGGAAACTTAGGCTGATTCCTTATCTTGGCTATTGTGAAGTGTGCTGCAACCAACATGAGAGTCAGATACCTCTTCGACATACTGATTTCATTTCCTTTGGATATATACCCAATAGTGGGATTGGTAGATCATATGGTAGTTTTATTTCTAATTTTTGTAAGAGCCTCCATACTGATTTCCATAATGGCTGTACTAATTTACATTCCCACCAACAGTGTGTAAGGGTTCCTTTTTCTCCACATCCTCTTCAACACTTGTTATCTTTTGTTTTTTTGATGATAGTCATTATTCCCACCACCCCCACCATTTAAAACAATTGGCAATAATTTTATGTATTCATGGGCTACCTAGTGATGTTTTGATACATATAATGTATAGTGACCAGATCAGGGTAATTAGCATATTCATCATCTCAAACATGTATCATTTCTGTGTGGGGAACATTCAATAGCCTCCTTATAGCTATTTGAAATGATATGATACAAATGTATCAATAGTTATTAACTATACATATTGATACCTATTGTTAACTATATGGATGTTTCCAACACAGAAATGATACATATTGTTAACAAATAGCTATAAGGAGGCTATTGAATATTCCCAACACAGAAATGATACATATTGTTTTGTTGTTGTTTTTGAGACAGTGCAGGCTACCACACCCAGCTACTCTGTGTATTTTTAGTAGAGATGGGATTTCACCATATTGGCCAGGATTGTCTCGATCGCTTGACCTTGTGATCCACCCTCCTTGGCCTCCCAAAGTGCTGGGATTATAGACGGGAGCCACCGTGCCTGGCCACATATTGTTAACTATATATCATTTATGTGTTATGAACATTCAATAGCCTCCTTATAGCTATTTGAAACTATATGATACGTTATTGTTAACTATAGTCATTCTACAGTGATTTAGAACACTATCTATTTACACTTTTTTGTTGTTTTTTTTAACGACAGCTTCTCACTTTGCTGCCCAGGCTGGATTGCGGTGGTACAATCATACTCACTGTCACCTCAACCTCCTGGACTCAAGCAATCGTCCCACCTCTGCCCACTGCATAGCTAGGACTACAGGAGTGTGCTACCATGCCTGGCTAAGTTTTTAAAAAAAAAATTTGTAGAAACTGGGTCTCACTATGTTCCCTGGGCTGATCTGGAACTCCTGGGCTCAAGCAATACTCCTGTCTTGGCCTCCCAAAGTGCTGGGAGTGAGCCATGGTGCTCAGCCTGGCTAATTGAAAAAATTTTTCAGGGAGTAGCTGGCTGCAGTGGCTCACACCTGTAATCCAGCACTTTGGGAGGCCGAGGCAGGTGGGTCACCTGAGGTCAGGAGTTCGAGACCAGCCTGGCCAACATGGTGAAACTCCATCTCTATTAAAAATACAAAACATTAGCCAGGCATGGTTGTGCATGCCTATAATCCCAGCTACTCAGGAGGCTGAGGCAGGAGAATCGCTGGAACCTGGGAGGCAGAGGTTGCAGTGAGCCGAGATCGCGCGACTGCACTCCAACCTGGGAAACAGAGTGAGACTCTGTCTCAAAACAACAACAACAAAAGTTTCATTTTCATTTTCGTTTTATTTTATTTTTTAGAAACAGAGTCCTGCTCTGCTGCCCAGGCTGGTCTTTTTTTTTTGAAACATAGTCTTGCCTTGTTGCCTAGGCTGGAGTGTGGTTGTGTGATCTCGGCTCACTGCAACCTCCACCTCCCAAGTTCACGCTATTCTTGTGCCTCAGCCTCCCCAGTAGCTGAGATTACAGGCATGCACCACCACACCTAGGTAATTTTTGTGTTTTTAGTAGAGATGGTGTTTTGCCATGTTGGCCAGGCTGATCTCGAGCTCTTGACCTCAAGTGATCCACCTGATTCAGCCTCCCAAAGTGCTGGGAATACGGGCGTGAGCCACTGTGTCTGGCGCTATGCTGCCCAGGCTGGTCTTGAACTCACGGCCTCAATTGATCCTTCCGCCTTTTCCTCTCAAAATGCTGGGGTTAAAGACATGACCCACTGTATCCAGCCTATTTCTACTTTCAGAAAATACTTGTGAATATTATCCCTCATAGTAGCCTTAACTAACTTGTAAAACTCCAAGTAAATGATAATATGATGCTAAACAGATAGTGCCTTCAAGGGACTGAAGGCATGAACATAGATTACAATTGCAGATTCATATAATGAAAGTGACATTTGAGGAACACATTGCCCTAATAATTAGAAAACATTTAAAGAAGCAGATTGGAGGCAAATGCAATGTCTAGAAATATTTTGTGATAATCCCAGGAGGAGGTGAAATGGGCCTATAATAAAATGTTATGCACAAGAAAGGAAGGCACTGGTGATGCTCCTTGGTGGCTGATCTCAATCAGTCTAACTTTCTCTTGCCTTTATTTCCTACAGGGTCTTCTATTCTAACCAGCACAGTATGAGTATTAGTTCTATTCCATCTATTGACTCATGGATTTATTTTTTATTTATTATTATTACTTTTTGAGACAGAGTCTTGCTCTGTCACCCAGGCTGGAGTGCAGTGGCGCAATCTCAGCTCAGCAACCTCCGGCTCCTGGGTTCAAGTGATTCTCCTGCCTCGGCCTCCCGAGTAGCTAGGACTACAGGTGCCTACCACTATGCCCAGCTAAGTTTTGTATTTTTAGTGCAGACAAGGTTTCACCATGTTGGTCAGGCTGATCTTAAACTCCTGACCTCAAGTGATCCACCCACCTTGGCCTCCCAAAGTGCTGGGGTTACGGGGAAATGAGCCACCATGCCCGGACTAACTCACTGATATTAAATAACGCTTTTCTGTGCCTGATATGCCTTCCTTGCACTCTCTGTTGAGAAGGAATTCTTGACCAAGGAACAGATTGATACTTTTTTTTTTTTTGAGACAGGGTTTCACTCTTGCTGCCCAGGCTGGAGTGCAATGGCACGATCTCAGCTCACCACAACCTCCGCCTCCTGGGTTTGAGCGATTCTTCTGTCTCTGAGCGATTCTCCTGCTCAGCTTTCCGAATAGCTGGGATTACAGGCATGCACCACCACATCCAGCTGATTTTTTGTATTTTTAGTAGAGACGGGGTTTCTCCGTGTTGGTCAGGCTAGTCTCAAACTCCCGACCTCAGGGGATCCGCCTGCCTCAGCCTCCCAAAGTGCTGGGATTGCAGGTGTGAGCCACCGTGCCTGGCCCAGATTGATTCTACTCCCTTGCCAAGCACTACATTAATTGGTTCATTTGAGAAAATAGTGCAAAAGACATTTAGAATTCATGGAAGTATAAAGTGTCACAAAGATTTCTCAATAGTTTTAAACTGAATATTAAGCCATTATCCCAAGTTGACTGCACTTGTTCCTCAACTCTCCTTGAGATTGAAGTCTGTTCTTTTTATTCAAAAATTCTAATAGCAAAGTCAATCATTACTATCTTTCCTCCCTGGACCCCCAGCCCCTTATGAGGAGAAGCAGATAAATAAAACTACACATTTAAGACAATGAATTCTCTAACTCCCTTTTCTAGCCTAAATGATTGGCAGTGATGCTGAAACTGCCTTGCAAAATTATGACAGCAAGACATCTGACCCAGTTGACTCCATTTTGCTTCTGACCTCCAAGCTGTTTTGACCATTTTTGGGTATAGGCCAAGCTAATTTAGGAGGAATTTAGTTTATAGTTTAACCTTAAAGCAAACACCTTTGCTTTAAGAGCTCTTCCCAAAATCAAACTGCCTTTGTGAAACTAATGAAAGCCCACAAGATTAGGATTATGAGAGGGGCCTGAATTCTGATAAGATAAGCATAGTTTCCATAATCTTTTACTAGCTCAGGAGTCATGGGGCTGGAGGTCACAAGATTTGTGACTTGCCCAATTGCTCCTGTAGGTAACATCAGGATTGGAGAACCTAAGATTGGTCTTTTGAAATGTTTTTTGGACTTCTGCATTCTGGCCACTGACTGACCGCACCTAGACCCATGACTCCTGATGGACTCAGCTCACAAGAACTTCTTCCACACCTGTATAATTTCTTTTTTTTTTTTTTTTGAGATGGAGTCTAGCTCTGTTGCCCAGGCTGGAGTGCAGTGGCTTGATCTTGGCTCACTGCAATCTCCGCCTCCTGGGCTCAAGCGATTCTTCTGCCTCAGCCTCCCAAGTAGCTGGGATTACAGGCACTCATTGCCACGCCCAGCTAATTTTTGTATTTTTAGTAGAGACGGGGTTTCAGCATGTTGCCCAGGCTGGTCTTGAACTCCTGACCTCATGATCAGCCTGCCTTGGCCTCTCAAAGTGCTGAGATTACAAGCGTGAGCCACTGCGCCTGGCCTCACACCTGTATAATTTCATCTCTAACCTATCAGCAGCACCCATTCCCTAGCTCTCCGCCTGCCAAATTATCCGTAAAATCCCTAGCCTCTGAGTTCTCCAGGAGGCTGATTTGAGTAATAATAATAAAATCTCCATCCTACTGTTTGGCTGGCCTTGCATTAATTACATTCTTTCTTTACTGCAATACCATAGTTGTATCAGTGAATTGGTTTTGTCTGTGCAGCAGGCAGGAAGAACCCATCAGACAACGATAGGTATCCTGTGGTAGTCACTACTGCCATTCAGGATATGTTTTGTTGACCCCTTTCAGGCATATAAAATTGTGCTTGCTGGCCCCTTGTGTTTGTGTGGGGTCTAGCTACTAGTTCTGACAAATGAGTTGTGAGCAGAAGTGACCTGTAATTGCTAATGTGAGAACCTCAAGGGCTTTGTTTCATTTTTGCACAGTGATTGGCATTATTCCAGGTAATGACTGCTCTATCATTGTGGGTTCTGAGTGACACAGCAGAGCCCCATAAACTCTCACTAGAAGTGTAGCATTAGTGGCTGAGTGTGGTGGCTCACACCTATAATCCCAGCACTTTGGGAGGTTGAGGCAGTCAGATCCCCTGAGGTCAGGAGTTCGAGACCAGCTTGGCCAACATGGTGAAACCCCATCTCTGCTGAAAATACAAAAATTAGCTGGGTGTGGTGGTACACGTCTGTAGTCCCAGCTACTTGGGAGTCTGAGGCAGGAGAATCGCTTGAACCCCGGAAGGCGGAGGTTGCAGTGAACCGAGATCCTGCCACTGCACTCCAGCCTGGGTGACAGAATGAGACGCTGTCTCAAAAAAAATAAAAAAAATAAAATTGGGGAAAAAAAGTGTAGCATTAATGAGGAATAAATTTTTGTTGTGTTAAGCTCACTGCCATTCTGTAGTGGGTGGTGAGGTCTTTCTCATCGATTTGTGGATTTGATGTCTGCTTGTGCAATAGCTAGGTTGGTAATTTTTCTGGTGTGTGTTAGTATATTAAAACTGGTTTTGTTACAGCCGATTCACATTCTGCTTGTTCAACGCCTATGCACTGCTGCTTATTGAAATATGTTGAATATCATCCCTCTGGCTGGCCAAAAATACTAGAAAGTATACAGTGCAATATTGTAATAAATATTTTGAATATGGAGAATATTTCTTTATTCATTTGAAAAAATTTAACTCATGGATTACATCATTGGCATGTGTCACCCACATCCATGTGAAGAGACCACCAAACAGGCTTTGTGTGAGCAATAAAGCTTTTTAATCACCTGGGTGCAGGTGGGCTGAGTCCGAAAAGAGAGTCAGCAAAGGGTGGTGGGATTATCATTAGTTCTTACAGGTTTTGGGATAGGCAGTGAGTTAGAGCAATGTTTTGCGGGCAGGGGGTGGATCTCACCAAGTACATTTTCAAGGGTGGGGAGAATTACAAAGAACCTTCTTAAGGGTGGGGAGATTACAAAGAAACTTCTTTTTTTTTTTTTTTTTTTTGAGACGGAGTCTCGCTGTGTCTCCCAGTGGCGTGATCTCGGCTCACTGCAAGCTCCGCCTCCCGGGCTCACGCCATTCTCCCGCCTCAGCCTCCCAAGTAGCTGAGACTACAGGCGCCCGCCACCACGCCCGGCTAGTTTTTTGTATTTTTAGTAGAGACGGGGTTTCACCATGTTAGCCAGGATAGTCTCGATCTCCTGACCTCGTGATCCACCCGCCTCGGCCTCCCAAAGTGCTGGGATTATAGGCTTGAGCCACCGCGCCCGGCCACAAAGAAACTTCTTAAGGGTGGGGGAGGTTACGAAGAACCTTCTTAAGGGTGGGGGTGATTACAAAGTACATTGATCGGTTAGGGTGGGGCAGAAACAAATCACAATGGTGGAATGTCATCAGTTAAGGCTATTTTCACTTCTTTTGTGGATCTTCAGTTGCTTCAGGCCGTCTGGATGTATACGTGCAGGTCACAGGGGATAGGATGGCTTAGCTTGGGCTCAGAGGCCTGACAGTATGAAATCCCAAATGAAGGTACATTATCTCACATTACCACAATTAAGTGATTTAGATAAAACCTGAGCTGAGAGTATGTAAACTTTATCCTAGGGCTCTGTAATATGAGGGATATTTAAAGCTGCTTTGTTATTTTATTTTTATAATTACTTTTTCTTTTTTTTTCCTCCGTAGAAATAAATGACAAAACCATACTCTTTTTTTTTTTTTTTTTTTTTTTTAAAGGAACGTTTGAGGCTTTTGATGTTAGAATCGCAATCCAAGTTTTTCCCTGTTTCTTTATTAAACAGTACTGGGAGCAGGCATATTTTCTTTTCCCCAAGTTAAACAATTCTGGGACCAAACATGCTTCCTGTCCCAGAACTAAATAATTCTAGGGTGAAGCATACACCTTTCTCTCTGCTAAACAATATTGAGACCAATATTGAGGCCAAGCATGGTGGCTCACGCCTGTAATCCCAGCACTTTGGGAGGCTGAGGCGAGCAGGTCACTTGAGGTCAGGAGTTTGAGACCAGTCTGGCCAACATGATGAAACTGAAAACACAAAATTAGCCACGTGTGGTAGCAGGTGCCTATAATCCCAGCTACTTTGGAGATTGAGGCAGGAGAATCACTTGAACCTGGGAGATAGAGGTTACAGAGAGCCGAGATCATGCTACTGCACTCCAGGCTGGGCGACAGAGCAAAACTCTGTCTCAAAATGAATGAATAAATACATAAATAAATAATAAAGTGAGAACAGTAGGCCAGGGGCTATGGCTCATACCTGTAATCCCAGGAGGATCACTTGAGCCCAGGAGTTTGAGACCAGCCTCAGCAACATAGTGAGACCTCATTTCTTTTTCTTTTTCCTTTTTTATTTCTTTTTCTTTTTTTTTGGAGATGGAGTTTCGCTCTTGTTGTCCAGCCTGGAGTGCAATGGTGCCATCTCGGCTCACTGCAGCCTTTGCCTCCTGGGTTCAAGTGATTCTCCTGCTGCAGCCTTCTGAGTAGCTGGGATTACAGGCATGCACCACCCTGCCTGGCTAATTTTGTATTTTTAGTAGAGACGGGGTTTCACCATGTTGGCCAGGCTGGTTTCAAACTCTTGACCTCAGGGTAGACACCCACCTTGACCTCCCAAAGTGCTGAGATTACAGGCCAGAGCCACCGCGGCCAGCTGAGACCTCATTTCTTAAAGAAAAAAAAAAAAGCGGGGCATGGTGGTGCACATCTGTGGTGCCGGATACTTAGGAGGTTGAGGTCGGGGAATTGCTTGAGCTCAGGCAGTTGAGGCTGTAGTGAGCCCTGATCCCACCACTGCACTTCAGCCTCAGCGGCAGAGCAAGACCCTGTGTCAAACAAAACAAAACAAAAAACAAAGACAAAAAAAAACTGAGAGCAAGTAAAAGCAAGTCAGCTGCTCGCTGCAGGAAATATCCTATGAATCAACAAATTAGTTTACTTATTAAGACTCACACCTACAAATCAAGACACTGTACCCACCAAATCAAAGTTATGCCATAAACTATACTCAATCCCCAACAGCCCCCATTTTGTAAGGCCTTCTTTAAACATCACCCAACCCAGGGAATGAAACCCTAAAAATATTCTGTACTAATTTCCCATTCTGAGAAACTACTGGATTCTGGCAAGATCATGTTCTTCCTTACTGCAGTACCTCTAATAAACTTGCCTTTCCTTGATCAGCAGGCTTTTCTAATTCATTTTAAAGGAAATCAATTCGCCAGATTGCTTTTTTTTGTTGTTTTTCTTTTTGAGACAGAATCTCGCTCTGTCACCCAGGCTTGCAAGTGCAATGGTGTGATCTCTGCTCACTGCAACATCCACCTCCCGGATTCAAGCGATTCTCCTGCCTCAGCCTCCCAAGTATCTGGGATTACAGGCAGGTGCCACCACGCCCAGCTAATTTTTTTTGTATTTTTAGTAGAGATGGGGTTTCACCGTGTTGGCCAGGCTGGTCTTGAACTCCTGACCTCAGGTAATCCACCCACCTTGGCCTCCCAAAGTGCTGGGATTACAGGCGTGAGCCACTGCACCTGGCACCAAATTGCTTTCTTAAATGTGAAATTTTCACCAGCATACATGAGGGTGATGGTATCCCTTTATCTATGCTAGCATTAAATGTGATAGTGTTAGGAAACCTTCGCTTATTTGAGAGAAAAAAAAGTAGTATTTTATTGTGTTAATTTTATCTTAGATGATTCTTTTCCCTGCTTTTCAAATGGAGACAGAGTCTTTCCTGCCTTGTTGCCCATGCTGGATTACAGTGGCTATTCATAGGTGCATTTATCACACACTATAGCTTTGAACTCCTGAGCTCAAGTGATCCTCCTGCCTTAACTTCCCAAGTAGCTGAGCCTATAGGCCTGTGTCACTGTGCTAGCTTAGACGTTTTAATTTTGGGGTTTTTTGTTTGTTTGTTTGGTTTTGAGACAAGATCTGGCTCTGTCACCCAAGTTGGAGTGCGGTGGCACAATCTTGGCTCCCTGCAACCTCCACCTCCCAGGCTCCCAGACTCAAGCCATCCTCTAGCCTCAGCGTCCTGAGTATCTGGGACTACAGGTGAGTGCCATCATGCCCAGCTAATTTTTATATTTTTTGTAGAAACAGGGTTTTGCCATGTTGCCCAGGCTGATCTCCAACTCCTGAGATCAAGCAGTGTACCTCCATGGCCTCACAAAGTGCTGGGATTACAGACGTGAACCACCATGCCTGGCAACATATTAATTAAATTACATTAAATTAATTAATTTATTTTTTGTGACAGGGTCTCTGTTGCCTAAGCTGGAGTGCAGTGGTATGATTATAGCTTGCTGTAACATCGGTCTCCTGGGTTCAAGTGATCCTTCCATCTTAGCCTCCTGAGTAGCTGAAACTATCAGTGCACACCACCATGCCCAGTTAATTAAAAAAAATTTTTTTGTACAGATGTACTCTCCCTATGTTGCCCAGGCTGGTCTTGAATTCACTCCTAGGTTCAAGCGATCCTCCTGCCTTGGCCTCCCAAAGTGTTGGGATTACAGGTGTGAGCCACCACACCTGGCCTAGGTGTTTTAATTTTATGTTGTCAAATTGATAAAATCTTTTCCCTCCTGATTGTTTCTGTTGCCTTTACTCTTATAATTCTTCCCCTTTAGAAATTTGGTAAGTATTAAGTTATTTTTGTATATACATTATTTTTTGTTTGAACAGAAATACATGCACATATGTTACATGCTTATGAAAAAAAGTCAAATGGTACTTCCTTCCAGCCCAGATCTCCAGACATACTAATGGGTCTGTTCTTTCATCAATTCATACCCACATGTACAGCCTTTAAGCAATGATAACCTGTTTCAAACTCTCTTCTGCTCTTTTTCTCTTTTACTTACTGGTATACCTGTGATATCTTTCTAGATTAGTATGTGTATATGTAGCCCATTAAAAAAAATAGCTGCATGATTTTCTACTGAATAACTCAGGATGATAAAGAGTGATGCCTATAGTCTACTATGCTTCATATAATGCTGCAATGAACAGTTTTGTAAATATGTCTGTGTACGTAGGCAGAAATAGCAATGGTTAAATTTTCAAAACTGGAATTGCTAAGTCAAAGCAATTATTTATTAAGAATGTCCATATTTCAAGAAAATTAGTACTCTGCCTATATATTTTATTTTTTACCCTATTTTGTTATTTGTTTGTGGTACTTTTGGCCATACAGAAAAATTTAAATATTTATGTAGTCCATTTACGAATCTTTCCTTTATAGCTTCTGGGATTTGTATCTTATTTAGACACATACCATAATTAATTTATGTTTTTGTCTACTACTTTTAAGATTTCAGTTTTACATTTAAAATTTTGAGTCATGTGAAGTTTATTTTGGCAAAAGGAATGAGGAAGGGAGCCAAGTTCATTTCTTTCCAGATGGCTTCCCAGCATCCCACCACCATTGATCACAAATCTGCTTTTTTCCTACATAGAGGATATGTTGCCTTTATCCTCTACTAACTTTCTATGTACATTTGGAGCTCTTTCTGTAGTGTATATTTTGTTCCACTGATCTGTTTATTCATGCATCAGAACCAAGGCTTTCAAATTATTATTTTTTTCTTTCTTTTTTTTTTTTTGAGACAGGGTCTCACTCTCTCACCCAGGCTGGAGGGCAGTGGTGTTATCTTGGCTCCCTGCAACCTCTGCCTCCCAGGCTCAAGCAATCCTCCCATCTCAGCCTCCCAAGTAGCTGGGATTACAGGCACACACCACCATGCCCAGCTAAATTTTTGTTATTTTTGGTAGAGATGGGGTATCACCATGTTGCTCAGGCTGGTCTCAAATTCCTGAGCTCAAGCAATCTGCCCTCCTTGGCCTCCCAGAATGTTGGGATTACAGGTGTGAGCCACCACACCTGGCCTAAATTACTATTCTTTATAACACATTCTATACATGAATTTTTATTTTACCTGGATTGATTTTGTTATGCAATGTCATGTGAGAATCTAAATGCCAAATAAAGTCACACTGTAGACAAAAACAAGACAGTTAAAGAAAATGGAAGTGGTGGATATTGAGCTCTCAGTGCTTGTTTGCATAATTCGTGAAAGGTGGGAAGAGATGAAGACTATCTTATGGTGACAGTGTTTTTGTTATGTTATTACTAAAAATAGACTATGGTATTCATTATTATTAAAAATATAATAAATGAATATTGATCTTAAATACATGACCACTTTGATCACTGATTCCCATCTCTATAGTTCTTCTTTAACATTATTATTAACAAATTTTACTATCTGAATTAATTATGGGAAGCTGTATTTTTTTTTTTTTTTTTTTTTTAGACGGAGTCTCACTCTGTCGCACAGGCTGAAGTGCAGTGGCGTAATCTCCGCTCACTGCAAGCTCCGCCTCCCGGGTTCACACCATTCTCCTGCCTCAGGCTCCGGAGAAGCTGGGACTACAGGTGCCTGCCACCACACCCGGCTAATTTTTGTATTTTTTAGTAGAGACGGGGTTTCACCATGTTAGCCAGGATGGTCTTGATCTCTTGACCTTGTGATCCACCGGCCTCGGCCTCCCAAAGTGCTGGGATTACAGGCGTGAGCCACCGTGCCCTGCCTGTATCTTGTTATTACACTATCCTAACCTTCTATCTTTATAGTTTAGTCTTCTTGTTTTTATAATTTTTATTTAAGAAAATATAAATTACAAAACATAATTTAATTTTGCCACAGGGTTCCAAAGAGGAGCAGTTCCATGCTGTGACACAAATATGTGATGCTGAACCCAGAATCTTTGTCCAACAGATTAAACTTGCCTATAAGTGTATTAGCTTCCTTCTAGTAAAATTTATTTTAGTATTATTATTTTTTGAGCAGGAGCCTCACTCTGTCACCCAGGCTGAAGTGCAGTGGCACGATCTTGGCTCACTGCAACCTCCACCTCCCAGGTTTAAGTGATTCTCCTGCCTCAGCCTCCCGAGTAGCTGGGATTAGAGGCACCTGCCACCATGCCTGGCTAATTTTTGTAATTTTGGTAGAGACGGGTTTCACCATGTTGGCCAGGCTGACTTGAAGTGGTCCACCTGCCTTTGCCTCCCAAAGTGCTGGGATTACAGGTATGAGTCACTGCGTCTGACCTCCTTCTAGTAAAACTTAAAATGAACTACATCTCTAAAGAAATCAGGCCAGGCAAGGTGGCTAGCACCTGTAATTCCAGCAGTTTGGGAGGCCAAGGCAGGAGGATCGCTTAAGGTCAGGAGTTTGAGACCACCTTGGGCAACATAGTGAGACCCCATCTCTCAAAAAAAAAAAAAAAAAAGTAGGCTGGGTGAAGTGGCTCATGACTGTAATCCAACCACTTTGGGAGGCTGAGGCGGGAATATTGCTTAAGCTCAGGAGTTCAAGACCAGCTTGCTGGTCAACATACTGAGATCTCATCGCTACAAAAAATAAACAAAAATTAGCTGGGTATGGTGGTACATGCCTGTAGTCCTAGCTGCTTGTGGGGGGCTTAAGTGGGAGGATCTCTTGAGCCCAGGAGGTCAAGGCTGCAGTGAACTGAGATCTTGCCACGGTACTCCAGCTTGGGCAACCGAATGAGGCTTTGTTTCAAAAACAAAAAACAAAATACAAGGCAAAAAAAGTATACAAATAAAATAAAAGGCGAACAGATGCTTTAAGCACTAGTAGAGTTTAAGCATAAGATTACAAAAGAAAATGATGCCAGATTGGTTCCTCCTATATGTGTGTCCCAGAAAGACCTTAATTCTCCAAGGAACACAATGGTTTAGGGTTGATTACACCTGCAATTTTGTGGTAGACACAGTTGATGATGGTCTCTACCACAGAGGCTGGGAAAGCCTAAAATACTGACCCTTTCTTTTTTGAGATGGAGTCTTGCTCTGTCTGCCAGTCTGGAGTGTAGTAGCGAGATCTCGGCTCACTGAAACCTCTGCCTCCTGGGTTCCAGTGATTCTCCTGCCTCAGCCTCCAGAGTAGCTGGGATTATAGGCATGTGCCACCACTCCTGGCTAATTTTTGTATTTTTAGTAGAGATGGGGTTTCATCATGTTGGCCACGCTGGTCTCAAACTTTTGACCTCAATCGAACCACCACCTCAGCCTCCCAAAGACTGACCTTCTTAATCTTCTTTGTAGGCAATTCTGGCTGCTGGTACATAAACAGAAGACTGTTGGTGCACAGTGGGAAAGACTTTTATTTCCTCATGAAAGAGACAGATGTGGCCAACACCACCTCTTCTGTTTTTTCTTTTTCCTCTCTTGAAAGCAGACTTAATGTCCAGAGCTCTGGCAGCTATTTTTAGTCATGAAGTATATGCAAAGAGCATCTCAGAACATTGGCCTGGACCTTGATGCCAGTATTCCCTATCTACAAACTCCTTATATGAAAAAAAAAAAACACTTCATTTGTCTGAGTCACTACTGGTTTTCTATAATGTGCAGACAAGAGTCGTGGACAGTATGGTAATATATATGTGCCAATTATAAAAATACAGATCAAATAATTAATGAGTTCCTTGCCTATATAATATTTATTTATTTATTTATTTATTTATTTATTTATTTTTGAGATGGAGTCTTCCTCTGATGCCCAGGCTGGAGTGCAGTGGGACGATCGGCTCACTGCAGTCTCCATCTCCCAGGTTCAAGCAATTCTCCTGCCTCAGTCTCCCGAATAGCTGGGATTACAGGCACCTGCCACCACGCCCAGCTAATTTTGTACTTCTAGTAGAGACAGGGTTTATTCATGTTGACCAGACTCGTCTTGAACTACTGACCTCAGGTGATCCACCTGCTGTGGCCTCTCAAAGTGCTGGGATTACAGGTGTGAGTCATTGCATTCGGCCAGAGATGGGGCTTTTAAGAAGTGATTAGGCCATAAAGCCATTCCTCCCTCACGAATGGAATTAAGACCCTTATAAGAGCAGCTTCAGGCAGCTTTCTGCTCTTTAGCTCTTCTGCATTCTGCCTTGTGAGGGGACACGGCACTTCTTCCCTGCTCTGGATGGAACAACATGGCACCATGTTGGAAGCAGAGAGCAGCTCTCACCAGACAGTAAACTTGCTGGTGCCTTGACCTTCAACGTCCCTGCCTCCAGAACTGTGAGACAATAACTTTCTATTCTTTATAAATTACCCAGTCTCAGGTATTTTGTTGTAGCAGCACAAAATGAACTAAAATTTGCAGATTAGGATTATAGGTGAGGGGCAGTAACTGGAGCAATTTTCTCTATTGGTTTGCTCTCTGCAGATGAGCCTGTATGTAGAAGTCACTGTGAAAAATGGGAAGAAGATCTGAGTAGAGAACTTCCTAGTGTATTTTCTGAACACGCTTGAGGTTAGAGACCATAAATCCAGAAAGTGAACATTCAGCAGTTTTGGTATTGAGAAGGCGGCTAGTCTGGTTGCTCCAGTGGTTGGGGTTTTGCCAGGTGGATGGGACGGAAGAACAGTGTTGCAAAGGAGTTATTGATATCCTACATGAGTGATTGATGCACTCAATATTATCTGGATTGAGAGGAAAGTGACAACAGCTGAGATGTATGAGGAGAAAGTAGTGTTTGAAGAATGGAGGAGATTAGTGAGGTAAAAATATAGTTGGTGTGGGAGTGAGTGAGCTAGCATAGTGGACTGATAAAAGATTGGGTCAGAAAATTTTAGATTTAAGAGAAAATTCAACTTTATATTTTTTCTGCAAATATTTTAATTAAAGAATCATCTGACGGGCCGGGTACAGTGGCTCACAACTGTAATCCCAGCACTTTAGGAGGCTGAGGCTGATGATTCACCTGAAGTCAAGAGTTTGAGACCAGCCTGGCCAACATGACGAAACATCGTCTCTATTAAAAATACAAATATTAGCCACGCGTGGTGGTACATGCCTGCAATCCCAGCTGCTCAGGAGGCGGAGGCTGGAGAATTGCTTGAACCCAGGAGGCAGAGATTGCAGTGAGCTGAGCCACTGTACTCTGGCCTGGGCAACAGAGCAAGACTCTATCTCAAAAAAAAAAATCATCTGACTGATTCAGGCACACAAAAATTAAAGAAGTAGATCATTCCCAATCTCACCACATAGAGATAACTTGTAAATATGCTGCTGATTTTTTTCCAATTATTTATAGATTTAATAGAACTTCTTATTATAGAAATCTTAAGTATATTTGGAAGTGCAGGGAATAACATAGCACAGAACTATGTAGCCATCATCTATTTGCAAAAATTATCAATTTTTAGAAATCTTTTTTTTTTTTTCTTTGAGACGGAGTCTCACTCTGTCGCCCAGGCTGGAGTGCAGTGGCGTGATCTCGGCTCACTGCAAGCTCCGCCTCCCGGGTTCACGCTATTCTCCTGCCTCAGCCTCCCGAGTAGCTGGGACTACAGGCGCCCACAACCGCGCCCGGCTAATTTTTTGTATTTTTAGTAGAGACGGGGTTTCACCGTGGTCTTGATCTCCTGACCTTGTGATCCACCCGCCTCGGCCTCCCAGAGTGCTAGGATTACAGGTGTGAGCCACCGTGCCCGGCCAGAAATCTTTTTTTGATGTATACTCCTTGATATGGTTTGACTGTGTCCCCACCCAAATATCTTGTATTGTAATTCCTGCAATTCCCATGTGTCATGGGAGGAACCTGGTGGAATGCAATTGAATTTTGGGGGCGGGTCTTTCCTGTGCTGTTCTCCTGATAGTGAATAAGTCTCACCAGATTTGATGGTTTTAAAAAACAGGAGCTTCCCTGCACAAGCTCTCTTCTCTTGTCTGCTGCCATGTGAGACGTGCCTTTCACCTTCTGTCACGATTGTGAGGCCTCTTCAGCCACACAGAACTGAAAATCCAATAAACCTTTCTCATTTGTAAATTGCCCAGTCTCAGGTATGTGTTTATCAGCAGCATGAAAATGGACTAATACACTGCTCTACTTTATTTGCTTATTATTTTATATTAAATTGCAGCATTTCCCCTATAAATACTTCTGTATGTATCCCCAGTGAATAAGGACATTAAAAAAATATATATTTTATCACACCTGACCAAAAAAAAAGTGTTAATTTCTTAACATCCTCTAATACCCAGCTTGTGTTCCAATGTTTTTTGTTGTTGTTGTTGTTGTTTGTTTGGTAGTTTGGTTTTGAGATGGAGTTTCACTCTTGTTGCCCAGGCTGGAGTGCAATGGCATGATCTCAACTCACTGCAACCTCTGCCTTCTGGGTTCAAGCAATTCGCCTGACTCAGCCTTCCAAGTAGCTAGGACTACAGGCATGCACCACCGCACCCAGCTAATTTTGTATTTTTATTAGAGGTGGGGTTTCACCATGTTGGTCAGGCTGGTCTCAAACTCCTGACCTCAGGTGATTCACCAGCCTCTGCTTCCCAAAGTGCTGGGATTACAGGCATGAGCCACTGCACCAGACCTGTGTTCCAATGTTTGAATCACAATCCAAACAGGTCTGCACATAGAATTTATTTGATTTATCTCACACATTTCTTTTTAATAAAAAACAGATCTTTCCTCCCTTTTGTAACGATTCTATTTAGTTGTTGAATTTTCTTTTTTTTTTTTTTGAGATGGAGTCTCGCTCTGTCGCCCAGGCTGGAGTGCAGTGGCCGGATCTCAGCTCACTGCAAGCTCTGCTTCCCGGGTTTACGCCATTCTCCTGCCTCAGCCTCCCAAGTAGCTGGGACTACAGGCGCCCGCCACCTCTCCCGGCTAGTGTTTTGTATTTTTTTAGTAGAGACAGGGTTCACTGTGTTAGCCAGGATGGTCTCGATCTCCTGACCTCGTGATCCGCCCATCTCGGCCTCCCAAAGTGCTGGGATTACAGGCTTGAGCCACCGCACCTGGCCAGTTGTTGAATTTTCTACACTCTGAATTTAGATGGTATCATTTATCATGTTCCTCTTGTCCTTAAATTTCTGGCAAAACGAAGTTAGATCTAGTGGTTTGATTGGGTTCAGGTTTAATTTTTTTTGCTAGAATATTTTATAGATTTAATCTAGATTGTCATATTTTTCTAGCTATAGGACATATATGTACATATATAAAAAATGCTTATTTGTATATTATATAGTAGAGTGATATATTGTATCCTGCATTTTAACCTAGCAATACAACATAGAGCTCTGTTCATATCAATAGTATAGATATGTATCCTCACTTTAAAAATGGCTGGTCAAGTATTTAGTTTTAGAATGAACAATAGTTCTACTGATTTCCTATTGATGGACAATTGGGCTTTAAAAATGATCTAAAATTATAATTAGCACTATGATAATGTTCCTTATAAATAAATCTTTACATCTTGTTTGCTTTCTTTTTCTTCTTCTACTTCTTTTCTTTTTTGAGACGAAGTTTTGCTCTTGTTGCCCAGGCTGGAGTGCAGTGGCGTGATCTTGGCTCACTCCAATCTTCACCTCCTGGGTTCAAGTGATTCTCCTGCCTCAGCCTCCAGAGTAGCTGGGATTACAGGCATGTGCCACCACGCCTGGCTACTTTTGTATTTTTAGTAGAGATGAGGTTTCTCCATGTTGGTCAGGCTGTTCTCAAACTCCCGACCTCAGGTGATCTGCCCGCCTCAGCCTCCCAAAGTGCTGGCATGATAGGTGTGAGCCATCATACCCGGCTCTTTTTTTTGGAGACAGGGTCATGCTCTGTTGCTTGGGCTGAAGTGCAGTGGTGCAGGCATGGCTTACTGAGGCCTTGACCTCCCTGGCTCAAGTGATCCTCCCATCTCAGCCTCCCAATTATCTGGAACTACAGGTGTATGCCACCACGCCCAGCTAATATTTTTATCTTTTGTAGAGACATGTCTGGCTATGTTGCCCAGGCTGGTCTTAAACTTGTGGCTCAAGTGATCTTCCTGCCTCAGCCTCCCAAAGTGCTAGGGATTATAGGCATGAGCCACCATGCCCAACCAATTTTTTTGTTGGAAAAAATTTATAGGAGTGAAATTGCTGGTTCAAAGAATATGCATTTTCAACTTTTTGATAAACATTGGGAATGAGAGTAAAATAAAAAAAATTATTTTATTTATTTTTTATTAAGATGGAGTCTTGCTCTATCACCCAGACTGGAGTGTAGTGGCGTGATATCAGCTCACTACAACTTCTGCCCCTGGGTTCAAGTGATTCTCTCTTCTCAGCCTCATGAGTAGCTGGGATTATAGGCGTGAATCACTAGGCCTGGCTAATTTTTGTATTTTTAGTAGAGATGGAGTTTCACCATGTTGGCCAGGCTGTTTTCAAACTCCTGGCCTCAGGTAATCCAACTGCCTTGGCCTCCCAAAGTTCTGAGACTGCAGTCGTGAGCCACGGTGCTTGGCAGAAAAAAATTTTTTAAATAAAATTGCTAAACTCTTTTATTCCTGAAACTTTATTTGAAATCACATCAGTGCTTCTTTGTATGCCTATTTTCTATAGGCTCATCAAATATTTGTCAAATATTTTAAATCTCATCCAAACTCACTGATGAGAAATGTTTTGAAAATACTTTATATTTGCTCAAATGTGTGTTTGAGAGAGTAAACATTTTTGAACATTTTTGGCTATTTTCATTATTAAAAATTGCCAGTTTAAGTCCTTTTGTAACCAAACTCAGGTCTGGCTGCTCGCCACTTGAAAGCCAAAAAACAAAGTGCTGTGTGGTAAAAGGAAAGCAATTTTATTCAAATGCTAGCAGTTGAAGAGAAAGGCTGGACTTAGGTCTCAAAGAACCATCTCAAAATTTTAGGCAGAGTGAAGGGGGTTAAGAAGGGAGACCTAGGCCGGGCGCGGTGGCTCAAGCCTGTAATCTCAGCACTTTGGGAGGCCGAGACGGGCGGATCACGAGGTCAGGAGATTGAGACCATCCTGGCTAACACGGTGAAACCCTGTCTCTGCTAAAAAATACAAAAAAAACTAGCCGGGAGAGGTGGCGGGCGCCTGTAGTCCCAGCTACTCGGGAGGCTGAGGCAGGAGAATGGCATAAACCCGGGAGGCAGAGCTTGCAGTGAGCTGAGATCTGGCCACTGCACTCCAGCCCGGGCCACAGAGCGAGACTCCGTCTCAAAAAAAAAAAAAAAAAAGAAAGAAGGGAGACCTGGGCCAGGCGTGCTGGCTCATGCCTGTAATCCCAGCACTTTGGGAGGCCAAGGTGGGTGAATCACCTGAGGTCAGGAGTTCAAGACCAGCCTGACCAATATGATGAAATACAAAAAATAGAAAAATACAAAAATTAGCTAAAAATACAAAAATTAGCCAGGCGTGGTGCCATGCGCCTGTAGTCTCAGCTACTTGGGAAGCTGAGACAGGAGAATCACTTGAGCCCAGGAGGCGGAAGTTGCAATGAGTTGCAATGAGATTGCACTATTACACTCTAGCCTGGGCAACAGACTGAGACTCTGTCTCAAAAAATAAGTAAATAAATAAATAAAAGAAATAAAAAAATAAAAATAAATTAAAAAAAAAAAAAAAAGAAGGGAGCCCTGGTCTGGGAGACCCATGGGAGTGGAGTAGGGTGCAGGGTCTGTGTGTCTTGTTGCAATGGCTGTCTTGAGTTATTGTTCACCTGGAGTGTGGGCTGGTGCCATCTTATCTTGACAATGCCCAGGTTGTAGATTAACTTCCTGAGGTAATCTCTAGATGGGGGAGAACTGCAAAACTGGGTCTCCACGCCTGCTTTCTTTCAAGATTAGCCTCTGGAAATTCTAAGGAAACACATAATTAGATAAGTGAACACAGGCAAGGAAATGCCTGGTGGGAAAGAGGAAAACAAAGGATTTTAAAGTACATTTCAAGGCTACATTCTGAGATTAGAAAAAAAAATCTAAGATGCATTTTAAAGCTAAGGTACTCGGTTACATTTCGTTCATTTTTTTCTTTGATTTTCTTTTTTATTAATTATTTAATTGATTTTGTATCATAAAAGTCATACATACTGGCCAGGTGCAGTGGCTCATGCCAGTAATCCTAACACTTTGGCCGGGGCGGACGGATCACAAGGTCAGGAGCTGGAGACCAGCCTAGCCAGCGTGGTGAAACCCCGTCTCTACTAAAAATACAAAAATTAGTCAGGCGTGGTGGTGTGGGCCTGTAATCCCAGCCACTCGGGAGGCTGAGGCAGGAGAATTACTTGAACCCGCCAGGCAGAGGTTGCAGTGAGCTGAGGTCACACCACTGTATTCCAGCCTGAGAGACAGATCCAGACTCTGTCTCAAAAAAAAAAAAAAAAAAAAAAGTCATCGATACTGAAAAATTCATGTAGTACAGGACGTTATAATAAAAAATAGATTTTAGTTCCCTTCTTCGAGTGCCATTCTGTAGCTTTCCAGAGAGAATCATCTTAATAGCTTCCTGTGTGTCCTTTAAGAGACCGACGAACTTTTAAACTATAATTATTTGCTTCATTTACTAAAAAGGGGTCATACTATAGCACTCTCTATAAGTTTGCTTTTGTTTTTTTTTCTTTTCAATAATATAGCATAGATATCTTTTCATTCAGCACACATAGCTACACCTCATTCTTTACTTTGGTTATATTAAATGCCATTGTTTGGATGAACCATGATTTATTCTACCACTCACCTGTGAATGGGTATATACAGATTTCTGTTATTAAAATGTTCTAATAAATTTTCCATTCTTTTTGGGCATGGTAGCTCACACCTGTAATCCCAGCACTTTGGGAGGCTGAAGCGGGTGGATTATCTGAGATCAGGAGTTCGAGACTAGCCTTGTCAACATGATGAAACCCCATCTCTACTTAAAAAAAAAAAACAAAAATTAGCGGAGCATGGTGGCAGGCACCTGTAGTCTCGACTGCTCGGGAGGCTGAGGCAGGAGAATCACTTGAACCTGGGAGGTGGAGGATGCACTGAGGTGAGATAGCACCCCTGCGCTCCAGCCTGGGTGACAAGAGCGATAATTCTGTCTGAAAATAAACAAACAAACAAATAAATTCTCTATTCTCAGTGTCTATAGTGCTGTATGTGATAATATCCATAGGATAAATTCCTAGAAAATAGAATTGCTGTGTCAAAGGTAATGTATTAATACATTAAAAAATCTGAGGCTGGGCGCGGGGGCTCACACCTGTAATCCCAGCACTTTGGGAGGCTGAGGTGGGCAGATCACGAGGTCAGGAGATTGAGACCATCCTGGCTAACACAGTGAGACCCCCGTCTCTACTAAAAATACAAAGAATTAGCCGGGTGTGGTGGCGGGCACCTGTAGTCCCAGCTACTGGGGAGGCTGAGGCAGGAGAATGGCGTGAACCCGGGAGGCGGAGCTTGCAGTGAGCCGAGATCGCGCCACTCACTCCAGCCTGGGTGACTGAGTGAGACTCCGTCTCAAAAAAAAAAAAAAAAAAAAAGTTGATAGGCATCCCCATAACCCCCTCTGAAGAGACTTAACACTCCCACCAATATTGTCATGGGAACCTACTTCCCCTATACTTTGCAAACTGATCTGAGAAAAATGACATTTTATAATTTTAATATATGGTTATTTATATAAGGTTATCTATTCATATCATTAGTGGCCATTCTTGTAAAATGTCTGTTCGTGTCCCCTGTGCATTTTTTCACCAGGTTGTTTGACTGTTTTTTCTTTTTGATTTGTATTTTCTTGTTGATTTTATATTTTAAGGATTTTAGGATTTTTATATATTTTTATATTTAAGGGTTTTATATATTATATTTTTATTTTCTTGATTTTATAGTTTAAGGATATTGACACATTGCTTGTCACGTATGTTGCAAATATTTTTCCTTTCTGTAATTTGTCTACCTTGTTTTGTGATTGATGTCTAGACATTTTAATTCTTATATAAGTAACAGATAATTTTCTTCATTGTTTTAAACCGGTTTCAAGTTTCAAAAGTTCTTCATTGCAAGTGCATTTCTTAAATGACATTGGTTTAAAATCCCTGTCAGATAATTCCAATATCTGATTCATCTCACTACTGTGGCTGTTGATGGTCTTTTCTCATTTCAATTTGTGATGTTCCTGGTTCTTGGTGTAACAAATGATTCTCTGTTGCATCCTAGACATTTCTGATACTATGTTAGGAGGCTGAAATCCATTTAAATCTTCTGTTTTAGCAGGCAATTAACTGTATAGGTTTAATGTGTGGGTCTTGGCTTACTTTTTGGGCTGTGGGCCCCAGGACAATTTAGTTTTCGGAGCTCTCATAGGGCTATTCTGGTCTGCGTGGTTCACCTGGGGCTTCAGGGACACCTGCTTAGGCAGAATATACTTCTCAGGTCCTGGTGTTGCTAGGTGGGCATGGGAGACATCAGTGCTACAGGGAGGATAGCACAATCAAAAGTTTGCCCAGTGCTGGCAGGGCCCCCCTCAGTCCCTGCTGGTGCCAGGTGTGGTGGTGAAAACACTTGCTGGGCCTACTGGTGTTGCTAGGTGGGAGTGGGAGATGCTGGGGACCAAAGGACCAAGACTGTTTCTTAGTTCTTCCAAGTGTCAGTGGCTTCCCATCTCTGTTGGGAGCCTCTGGTGTGGGAGGAAAGGAGATTGGGAAATGACAGGCCTGGGCTGCCTTCTGCTGCTGCATGGAGGGCAGTGCCCATATATTTAGGCGTGACCTCTCAAAATGTCTGTAACTGACTTTCAAGCAAGCAAACTCCATAAACCGATATCGTTCATGAATATGAAGCTTTAACATATTAGTACATTGGATCCAGCAGAAGGTAAGTTGAAAATGTGAAGTTTATATAAGGAATGCAGGATCGGTTCAGTATTTGAAAATCAATCAGCATACTCCATGGTATCGACAGACTAAAGAGAAATTACATGAGACCAGGCATAGTGGCTCATGCCCTTAATCCCAGCACTTTGGGAGGCCAAGGTGGTTGGATTGCTTGAGCCCAGGAATTCAAGACCAGGTTAGGCAACATGGCAAAACCCCATCTGTACAAAATATACAAAAAGTAGCCAAGCATGGTGATGAATGCCAGTGGTCCCATCTTTTCAAGAGGATGAAGTGGGAGGATGCCCTCACTGAGCTGGGGAGGTGGAGGCTGCAGTGAGCTGTGTTTATGCTACTGCACTCCAGTGTCGGCAACAGAGTGAGTGAGATCCTATCTCAAAAAAGAAAAAGAAGGTTGGGCGTGGTGGCTCACGCCTGTAATCCCAGCACTTTGGGAGGCAAAGAGGGGTTGGATCACCTGAGGTCAGGAGTTCAAGACCAGCCTGGCCAACATGGTAAAACCTCCACTTCTACAAAAATACAAAAATTAGCTGGGCCTGATGGTGGGTGCCTGTAATCCCAGCTACTCAGGAGGCTGAGGTGGGAGAATTGCTTGAACCTGAGAAACGGAGATTGCAGTGAGCTGCACCATTGCAGGCCAGCTTGCAGGTGTGACAGGGCAAGACTCTGTCTCAAAAAAAAAAAAAAAAAAAGATAAAGAAAAACCATATGACCATTACAATAGATGCAGAAAAAACATTTGATAAAATTCAACATCCATTCTCAGCAAACTAAGAATAGTGGAGAATTTCCCCAACTTTATAAAGGACATCTGTGAAACACCTAGGATAATATCTGACTTGAAAAATGAAAGACTAAGTACTTTCCTGTTAAGATCAGGGAAAATGATGTTAACTCTCATCACTTCTATTCAACATTGTACTGAAGATCTTAGCCAGTGCAATCAACCAATAAAAACATATATTTTGCAAAAGAAAACTGTCATTATTTGTACACAACATAATTGTCTATGTAGAAAAACTTAGAGTCTATTTAAAAAGCTATGAGATGCTGGGCCTGGTGGCTCACACCTGTTATCCCAGCACTTTAAGAGGCAAAGGCAGGCAGATCGCTTGAGGGTAGCAGTTTGAGACCAGCCTGGCCAACATGGCAAAACCCTGTCTCTGCTAAAAATACAAAAATTTGCCAGGCATGGAGATACACACCTATAATCCCAGCTACTCAGGAGGCTGAGTCATGAGAATTGCTCGAACCTGGGAGGTGGAGGTTGCAGTGAGCCAAGATGGTGCCACTGCACTCCAACCTCTGGATGAGAGAGTGAGATTGTCATCCAGACAATCTCAAAAAAAAAAAAAAAAAAAAAGGAAAAAAGCTATGAGAACTAATAGTGAGATTAGCAAGGTTGCATGACATAAGATATAAGGTCAGTAAAGAAAAATCAATTGTATTTCTGTATACTAGCAATGACAATTGGAAATAAAAATAAAACAAAACATGCTGGGCACAGTGGCTCACACCTGTAATCCCAGCACTTTGGGAGGCCAAACCTGAAGTCAAGAGTTTGAGACCAGCCTAGTCAACATGGTGAAACCTTTTCTTTACTAAAAATACAAAAATTAGCCAGGCACGGTGGCCTGTAGTCCCTCCTACTTGGGAGGCTGAGGCAAGAGAATTCCTTGAACCCGGGAGGCAGAGGTTGCAGTGAGCTAAGATTGCAACATTGCACTCCAGCTTGGGCGACTACAGCAAAACTCTGTCTGGAAAAAAAAAGTTTATAACATTTCTATTTAATAAATCAAGTACAGATCTAAAATGGAGAGAGGGGCAGTAGAAAAAAAAAAGGAGACCTATGCTGTATTCATGGATTAAAATACTGAGTCTTAAGATGTCAGTTTCCACAGTGCGTGGTGGCTCATGCCTGTAATCCCAGCACTTTGGGAAGCCAAGGCGGGCAGATCACCTGAGGTCGGGAGTTCGAGACCACCCTGATCAACATGGAAAAACCCTATCTCTACAAAAAATGCAAAATTAGCCAGGTGTGGTGGTACATGCCTGTAATCCTAGCTACTTAGGAGGCTGAGGCAGGAGAATTGCTTGAATCTGGGAGGCAGAGGTTGTGGTGAGCCAAGATCATGCCATGGCACTCCAGTCTAGGCAACAATAGCAAAACTCCATCTCAAAAAAAACAAAAATGTCAATTTCCCCCTAATTTATCATGAACAAATCCTCATCAAAATCTCAGCAAGGTTTTTGATAAAACCTCACAAACTGATTCTAAAATGTATATGAAGGTGTAACCACCTCCCGAGTTCTCCTTGTCTGCTGCCCAGATAAAGCCAATTCATAGAGACAGAGGGATTGCAATAGAGAAAGAGTTTAATATATTCAGAGCTGGTTAAAAGGGAGACCAGAGTTTTATTATTCAAATCAGTCTTCCTAGAAATTTGGAGATTGGGGATTTAAAAAAACTTGGTGGACAATGTGGCGAGGGAATGGGGAGTGCTGATTGGTTGAATTTGAGATGAAATCATAGGGAGTTGAAGTGGGTTCTTCTTGCTGTCTTCTGTTCCTGGGTGGGATCACAGAACAGTTGCACCCAATTACTGGTCTGGGTGGCATCAGCTGGTCCATCATAAGACAGAGTCTAAAAATATTTCAGGCCAGGTGCAGTGGCTCATGCCTTAATCCCAGCTCTTTGGGAGGCTGAGACAGGAGAATCGCTTGAGGTTAGTAGTTCAAGGTCCACCATTGTACGTCAGCCTAGGTGACAGTGTAAGACCCAGTCTCCAAAAGAAAAGAAAAATATCTTGAACACCAGTCTTAACTTTTACAATAGTGATGTTATCCATAGGAGCAATTGAAGAGGTTAGGAATCTTGTGGCCTCTGGGTGCATGACTTGTAAACCATAATTTCTGATCATGTGGCTAATTTGTCTTTCAAAGGTGGTCTGGTCCCCAGGTAAGAAAGGAGTTTATTTTGTGAAAGAGCTGTTATCAACTTTGTTTCAAGGTTAAACTGTAAACAAATTTCTCATACAGTTAGCTTGGCCTATGCCTAGGAATGAATGAGAACAGTTTGGAGGTTAATGGCAAGAGGGCAATCAGATCTCTTTCACTGTCATAATTTTCTCACTGTTACAAGTTTTGCAAAGGCGATTTCAAAAAAGCAAATGGACTAGAATAGCCAAAACAATTTTGCAAAGAAAGACAAAGTTGGTGGACTCATACTACTTGATTTTAAGACTTATTGTAAATGTCCTGTAATCAAGACAGTGTGGTATCAGCAAAAGAGACCAATGGAACAGAATAAATAATCCATTAAATAAGGCAATTTAATGGAGGAAGAGTAGTCTTTTCAACAAATAGTGTTGAAACAATTGGCCACCCATATGCAAAAGCAAGAACTCAACCCATAATTTCTTTTTTTGTTGTTCTGAGATGTGTCTCACTCTGTTGCCCAGGCTGGAGTGCAGTGGTGCCATCTCAGGTCTCTGCAACCTCTGCCTCCTAGGTTCAAGTGATTCTCCTGCCTCAGCCTCCTGAGTAGCTGGTATTATAGGCACATGCCACCATGCCTGGCTAATATTGTATTTTTAGTAGAGATGGAATTTTGCCATGTTGGCCAGGCTGGTGTTGAACTCCTGATCTCAAGTGATCCACCTGCCTTGGCCTCCCAAAGTGCTGGGATTATAGGCGTGAGCCACCGTGCCCAGCCTCAACCTATAATTTCTAAGAAAAAAAAAAAACAAAAACAGGAGAAAAACTTCATGACCTTGGATTAGGCAAAGACTTCTTAGAACCGAAAAGCAGAACTTTAAAAGAAAACAAATTAATAAATTGAACTTTTTTTTTTTTTTTTTTGAGATGGAGTCTCACTCTATCACCCAGGCTAGAGTGCAGTGGCACGATCTCGGCTGACTGCAACCTCTGCCTCCTGGGCTCAAGTGATTCTTCTGCCTCAACCTCCTGAGTAGCTGGGATTACAGGCACTTGCTGCCACACCTAGCTAAGTTTTGTATTTTTAGTAGAGATGGGATTTCACCATATTGGCCAGGCTGGTCTCGATTTCCTGACTGTCCCACATGTCCGTAGGAAGAGACCACCAAACAGGCTTTGTGTTAGCAACAAGGCTGTTTACTTCACCTGGGTGCAGGCAGGCTGAGTCCGAAAAGAGAATCAGCAAAGTAAGTGGTTCTTATAGGTTTTGGGATAGGTGGTGGAGTTAGGAGCAATGTTTTGTGGGCAGGGGCTGGATCTCACAAAGTACATTCTCAAGGGTGGGGAGAATTACAAATAACCTTAAGGGCTGGGGAGATTACAAAGTACATTGATCAGTTAGGGTGGGGCAGAAACAAATCACAATGGTGGAGTGTCATCAGTTAAGGCTATTTTCACTTCTTTTGTGGATCTTCAGTTGCTTCAGGCCATCTGGATGTATACATGAAAGTCACAGGGGATATGATGGCTTAGCTTGGGCTCAGAGGTCTGACATTCTGTCTTCTTATATTAATAAGAAAAATAAAACAAAATAGTGTTGAAGTGTTGGGGTGGCAAAAATGTTTGGGGGTGGTATGGAGAGATAATGGGCAATGTTTCTCAGGGCTGCTTTGAGCAGGATTGGGGCGGCATGGGAACCTACAGTGGGAGAGATTAAGCTGAAGGAAGATTTTGTGGTAAGGGGTGATATTGTGGGGTTGTTAGAAGAAACATTTGTCATATAGAATGATTGGTGATAGCCTGGAATATGGTTTTGGATGAATTGAGAAAGTAAATGGAAGACACAAGGTCTGAATAAGAGAAGGAGAAAAACAGATATTAAAGGATTAGGAGGAACCAGGACATAAAATTAGAGAGTGCCCAAGGCGGGTCAGCTTGGTTGGTGAGTTTTTGGGCTCTCTCCTTGACACAGTCCTTCTTTTTAAGTTGTAGGCTGAGCTTGGTGAGGTGTGTTTTTAAAAGACCATTAGTCTGTTCTACCTTTCCTGAAGATTGAGGATGGTAAGGAGTATGAAGGTTTCACTGAATACCAAGAGCCTGAGAAACTGCTTGGCTGATTTGGCTAGTAAAGGCCGGTCTGTTATTGGACGGTATAGAGGTGGGAAGGCCAAACTGAGAAATTATGTCTGACAGAAGGGAGGAAATGACTGCAGTGGCCTTCTTAGGCCCTGTGGGAAAGGCTTCCATCCATCCAGTGAAAGTGTCTACCCAGGCCAAAAGGTATTTTAGTTTTCTGACTCGAGGCATGTGAGTAAAGTCAATTTGCCAGTACTGGGAGGGGGCAAATCCCCGAGTTTGATGTATAGGGAAGGGAGGGGGCCTGAACACTCCCTGAGGAGTAGTAGAATAGCAGATGGAACACTGAGAAGTGATTTCCTTGAGGATAGACTTCCATGATGGAAAAGAAATGAGAGGTTCTAAGAGGCACGTTAGCAGCTTGTAACCTGCATAGAAGAGGTTATGAAATGACAACAGAATAAAATGGGCCTGTGAGGTTGGAAGGAGATATTTTCCTTGGTCCAAGAACCATTTGCCTTGTGTGGGAAGAGACTGATAGGTGGAAACTTCAGTAGGAGAGTAAATACTAGTGACCAATGAGAAGGAGTAAAACTGGCCATGAGGGACAGAAGTTGGAATGCTAGCTGCTTCTTTAGCTACCTTATAAGCATAAGCATTGCCCTAAGTGATGGGATATGATGCCTTTTGATGGCCCTTTCAGTGAACGACTCCAGCTTCCTTTGGAAGTAAAGCAGCCTTGAGAAGAGTTTTTAATTAAAAAGGCATTAATGATGGAGGACCCTTGCATAGTGAGGAAATTTCTTTCTGCCCATATAACAGCATGGTGGTGCAGGATGTGGAAGGCATATTTAGAGTCAGTATAAATATTGATGTGTAATTCCTTTGCAAGAGTGAGTGCTCGAGTTAAGGCAATGAGTTCGGCTTGCCTTAGGTAGTGGAGGGGGGCAGAGTGGTAGCCTTAATGATAGATGTGGAAGATACTATAGCATAGCCTGCCTTTGCTGGTGTGTGGTAATTAGGCCTGGCGGAACTGCCATCAATAAACCAAATGTGATCAGGGTGAGGGACAGGAAAGAATGAACTATGGGGAAATGGAGTGAATGTCAGGTGGATCAGAGAGCTACAGTCATGGGGGTCAGGTATGGTATCAGGAATACTATGGGAGGCCGGATTGAAGTCCAGGCCAGGAACAATGGTAATTGTGGGAGACTCAACAAAGAGTGAGTGTAGCTGAAGGATCCAGGGTGCAGAAAGTATATGTGTCAGGTATGAGGAAGAAAATAGAGTTTGGAAGTTATGAGAACTGTAGAGAATGAGTTGAGCATAGTTTGTGATTTTGAGGGCCTCTAAAAGTATTAAAGCAGCAGCAGCCATCACACCTAGAGATGAGGGCTAGACTAAAAGAGTAAGATCAAGTTGTTTGGACAGAAAGGCTACAGGTTGCGGTCCCAGCTCTAGTGTAAGAATTCCAACCACACAGCCCTGCACTTCCGCCGTGTGTAATGAAAAAGGTTGGGATGAGTTAGGGAGAGCTAGTGTGGGAGCAGCTTTTAGGGCTGGTTTTTAAGGAATGGAAAAGGAAGTGGGGAAAGAATTTAGGATCTATGGGGTCAGCTAGGCTTCCCTTTGTGAGTTTGTATAATGGTTTTGTTAGGATGGCAAAACGAGGTATCCAAAGGTGAAAGTATCCAACCATTCCGAGGAAGGAAAGGAGTTGTTTTGTAGAAGGGGTTAGGGTTTGAGAGATCAGTCGGACATGATCGGCAGGGAGAGCACATGTGTTTTCTTTTTTTTTTTTTTTTTTTTTTTTTTTGAGACGGAGTCTTGCTCTGTCGCCCAGGCTGGAGTGCAGTGGCCGGATCTCAGCTCACTGCAAGCTCCGCCTCCCAGGTTCACGCCATTCTCCTGCCTCAGCCTCCCAAGTAGCTGGGACTACAGGCACCCGCCACCTCGCCCGGCTAGTGTTTTGTATTTTTTTTTAGTAGAGACGGGGTTTCACCAGGTTAGCCAGGATGGTCTCAATCTCCTGACCTTGCGATCCGCCCATCTCGGCCTCCCAAAGTGCTGGGATTACAGGCTTGAGCCGCCGCGCCCGGCCGAGAGCACATGTGTTTTCATGAAGACTAATGCCGAGATAGGTAATGGATGAGGAAGAAATTTGGGCTTGACTGAAATAATGGGAGCTGTCTGTGAAGCCTTTGGCAGTATAGCCCAGGTAATTTGCTGAGCCTAATGAGTGTCAGGGTCAGTCCAAGTGAAAGCAAAGAGAGGCTGTGATGAAGGGAGCTAAAGAACAGTAAAGAAAGCATGTTTGAAATCCAGAACAGAATAATGGGTTGTGGAGGGAGGTATTGAGGATAGGAGAGTATATAGCTTTGGCACCACGGGGTGGATAGGCAAGACAATTTGGCAGATAGGGTGCAGATCCTGTACTAACCTGTAAGGCTTGTCCAGTTTTTGGACAGGTAAAATTGGGGAATTGTAAGGAGAGTTTATAGGCTTTAAAAGGCCATGCTGTAACAGGCGAGTGAAAATGGGCTTTAATCCTTTTAAAGTGTGGCCAGGTAAGGGTGATTAGATTTTAATGGGATGGTAAGGGGTGCATGATTGGTCTCCAAGGAGGGAGTAGAAGTATTCTATACTTGTGGATTAAGGTGGGGAGATACAAGGGGAGGATGTGAAGGGGCTTTGAACTGGGGAAAAGGGCAGTAATGAGATGTGGCTGTAGCCTAGGAATAGTCAGGGAAGCAGATAATTTAGTTAAAATGTCTCAACCTAATCAGGGAGCTGGGCAGGTGGGGATAACTAAAAAGGAGTGCATAAAAGAATGTTGTCCAAGCTAGCACCAGGGTTTAAAGAGGTTTAGAAGACTGGCCGTCAATACCCACAACAGTTATGGAGGCAAGGGAAACAGGCCCTTGAAAAGAAGGTAATGTGGAGTGGGTAGCCTCCGTATTGATTAAGAAAGGGATGGACTTACCCTCCACTGGAAGAGTTACCCAAAGCGTCTCTGATGGTACAGGAGGCTTCCAAGGCAATCGGACAGTGTCTGTGTTCAGCCATTAAGCCAAGAAGATCTGGGAAGGAGTCAGTCAGAGAGCCTTGGACCAGAGTTCCAGGGGCTCTGGGAGTGGTTGCTGGGTTGGATAGTCTGATTTCCAGTGGGGTCCCGCACAGATGGGACATGGCTTAAGAGGAATCCCAGGCTGCGGGCATTCCTTGGCCCAGTGGCCAGATTTCTGGCACTTGAAGCAAGATCCTGGGGGAGGTGGTCCTGGAGGAATGCCTCACCGCTGCGGTTCAGACGTTTTGAAGTTCTTGTGTGCTGGAGATGTGACTGGGGTTAGTCTCACATTTGCAACTCAGAAATACGTTGCTACTTGGCTGCCTCTACTCTATTATTGTACACCTTGAAGGTGTGGTTAATTAGGTCCTGTTGTGGGGTTTGAGGACCGGAATCTAATTTTTGGAGATTTTTCTAATGTCGGGAGTGGATTGGGTAATAAAATGCATATTGAGAATAAGATGGCGTTCCTCTGGGGTCTAGGACTGTAAAGCTTCTAAGGGTTGTTGCCAAACGGGCCATGAACTGGGCTGGGTTTTTATATTTGATGAAAAAGAGCCTCAATGCTAACTGATTTGGGAGAGGTCGGTTAAAGAAAAAGGAGCATTAACCTTGACTATGCCTTCAGCTCCAGCCACCTCCTTAAGAGGAAATTGTTGGGCAGGTGGGGGAGGACTAGTCGCAGAAAGAAACTGTAAGCCAGACTGGGTGTGAGACGGGGTGATAAAAGGATTATAGGGCGGGTGAGTGGAGTCTGAGGAAGAGTTGGGACCTGGATCTGCCTGGCAAGGAGCAGCCTGGGGAGAAGGGGAGAGGTCAGATGAGTCCCTAGAAAAGGATTCAAAGGACTCAGAGCTTGGGGTGGAGACTGAAGGAACAGACAGGAGAGAAAGAAGAAAGATTTGGGACGAGTCCGCATTGGGAGCCGAGACTAGGGAGGGACCAATGTGTAAAAGAATGCCTGGACATCAGGCACCTCCAACCATTTGCCCATTTTTCGACAAAAATTATCTAGATCTTGTAGGATAGACAAATCAAAAATGCCATTCTCTGGCCACTTGGAACTACTGTTGAGTTTGTATTGGGGCCAAGCAGTATTGCAGAAGAATATAAGGCATTTAAGTTTTAGGTCAGGTGTGAGTTGAAGAGGTTTTAAGTTCTTGAGAACACAGGCTAAGGGAGAAGAAAGGGGAATGGAGGGCAGAAGGTTGCCCATAGTGAAGGAGGCAAGTTTAAAGAGAAGGGTAGAGACATGGAGAAGGGGGTGGGGAGCAGCCCTGGGCACAGTATGGGTGAGCAGCCAAAGCAGGCGTCCCCGCAGTTGACTTGCCACCAGGGAATGTGGGTGAATGACCAAGGTAGGCGTCCCTGTGGTCGTCAGACACCAATGGAGTGTGGTGAATAATCAGGCAGGCGTCCGCGCAATGACTAAACACCAAGGGAAGGCTGTCTTCCCGAGCTGTGACCGGTGCTGGAGTTTTGGGTTCATGTCTCCTTTGTCTCTACTAGAAAGGAAAAAGAACTGGAATTGGAAGTACAGGGAGATTGAAGGGTAGCGAGAGAGGCTAGAGAAGAGAATGAAAAGACTGCTTATCCTATTTGAAATTGGTGAGATGTTCCTTGGGCTGGTTGGTCTGAGGACCTGAGGTCATAGGTGGATCTCTTCACGGAATGAGGGTGAGGACAGGGGACTGTTCTCCCAAAGGAGTCCCTCTGACCAGGTATTTGGCACCAAATGTCTCACGCGTCCATGTGAAGAGATCACCAAACAGGCTTTGTGTGAGCAACAAGGCTGTTTATTTCACTTGTGTGCAGGCAGGCTGAGTCTGAAAAGAGAGTCAGCAAAGGGTGGCAGGATTACATTATTTCTTACAGGTTTTGGGAAAGGTGGTAGAGTTAGGAGCAATGTTTTGCAGGCAGGGGGTGGATCTCACAAAGTACATTCTCAAGGGTGGGGAGAATTACAAAGAACCTTCTTAAGGGTAGGGAGAATTACAAGAACCTTCTTAAGGGTGGGGGAGATTACAAAGTACATTGATCAGTTAGGGTGGGGCAGAAACAAAGCACAATAGTGGAATGTCATCAATTAAGGCTATTTTAACTTCTTTTGTGGATCTTCAGTTGATTAAAGGCTTCTGGATGTACACATGCAGGTCACAGGGGATATGATGGTTTAGCTTGGGCTCAGAGGCCTGACACTGACCTCGTGATCCACCTGCTTCAGCCTCCCAAAGTGCTGGGATTGCAGTTGTGAGCCACTGCGCCCGACCAATAAATTGAACTTTATTAAAAACAAACAAACTCTTTTCAGCTCTTTGAAGGTCATTGTTAAAAAAGATGAAAGGATGAGTCACTGGCTGGGATAAAACACATTCCTGATAAAAGAGTTATATGTAGGCTATAAAAACGATGTTCACAACTAATAATAAAACAATCCAATTACAAAGGAAGCAGCCTGGGCACAGTGGCTCACACCTGTAATACCAGCATTTTGGGAGACTGAGGCAGAAGGATGGCTTAAGTCCAGGAGTTCAAGAGCAGCCTAAGCAACATAGTGAGACTCCATCTCTACAAAATTAGGAAAGTTAGCTGGGCGTGGTGGCATATGCCTGTAGTCTCAACTACTTGGGAGGCTGAGCCAGGAGGGTTGATTGAGCTTGCAAGGGGAGACTGCAGTGAGTTGTGATCATGCCACTGCACTCCAGCCTGGGAGACAGAGTGAAATACTGTCTCAAAAAACAACAAAAAAGTGAACAAAGATTTAAATACTTTACCAAAGAATAAGTACAAATGGCAAAAAAGCACAAAAATGCTCAACATTGGGCTGGCACAGTGGCTCATACATGTAAACCCAGCACTTTGGGAGGCCAAAGCAGGCAGATCACTTGAGGTCAGGAATTTGAGATCAACTTGGCCAACAAGGCAAAACCCAGTCTCTATTAAAAATGCAAAAATTAGCTGTGCATGGCGGTGTACACCTGTAATCCCAGCTAGTTGGGAGGCTGAGGGACGAGAATTGCTCAAACCCAGGAGTCAGGAGCGGCACTGAGCTGAGATCACACCACTGCACTCCAGCCTGGGTTACAGAGCAAGATTCTGTCTCAAAAACAAAAACAAAAAAACTCAACATTATTAGTCATTAGGGAGATACAAGTTAAAACTGCAATGAGATATCCCTATATACCTATTGGAATGATTAAAACTCCCTAACTCTGACAATACCAAGTACTGTGGATGCAACTGTGATTCCTTTACGTTGCTAGTAGTGTCGACTGAAAGATTAAATAGCAGACCCTGTAACTTAAAGATTATTTTTTGAGAGAGAGACTCTGTCTCGATAATAATAATAATAGAATTGTTAAACATAAAAAGTATCCGGGCAGCTGCTGGCACTTATGGCCTATGAAGAAAACATCGAATATTATACAGATTCAGTTACAGGGATTAGTGAAAAGACTGCTTAGTTAAGCGAGTCGACTCTTTACCTACCTCATTCTTTGATCTATTTGATTTTAGGTGGTTTGGTTTACGGGATCACTGGGTAAGGCGCATATTCCAAACTGTTGGTATTATCCTCCGGATAGTCATAATAGTAGTCTGGTGTGTACTGTATTCTCTGAAAGGTTTTAAGTGTTTGCATGCAGCCGTCCCTAGAATGTCAAATGGTTTTTCTCCAATTGGAATGACAAGAGCTGAAAGAAATGTGTGACCCTGAGGACACCTTAACTTATGGATGATATGCTGAGACCAGAAACTCAAAATGATGGTAACTGAGTTACCGAAGGCCCTAAGTTTTGGACACGCTCACCTAAATGAGAACCTGATCAAAAATTTTAAACAAAATTATGAGAGGCCATTGTTTTGGACTGAGCTCACCCACTAGGCCCCAACAGACCAAAGCAAACCAAAATGGAGTCGGTTGTGCTAAATGTGACATAATCAAACTAAGACTTTAAGGAAACACATAGATCCTAGGACAGACTGGATTTTGTTTTTCTCCTGTGAACAGGATGTTCCAGCATAAGGAGGTACCCTCTGCTTTAGCCCTTATTCCTACCTTGCAAAACCCACTGTTTTACTCAGTAGGTTTCAAGACCCAATAAGTGCCTTTATGATGGTGACTAAAGTTTTGGTTAATCTCTTAAAATTGAGAAAACGGTCAAAAGGAGGGAATTATTAAAGTGAATAAAATATGGCCCAAGAAGGACTCCGTACTTCTATATTTGAGTCCATATGGATGAACTGCAAGCTAACTTAATAGGTAGACAAGATTGAAAACCTAACCTAGGAGTATGTGCCTGTAGCAATCACTGAGTCCTGGCCAAACCTAGCAGCCTTACTTCAACCACTCATACACTGCTGAGTGTTCAAATGAGGCAAATGTCAACCTGTATCCAATCTAGCTGTTTTTGTACCTCACTTACAATTTCTGTACATCACTTTACTTTTTTGTCTATACATTTACTCTGACCATGAGGCACCCCTGGAGTCTGTCTGAGTTTGCTGTGATTCTGGGGGCTGCCCAATTCGTGAATTGTTCATTGCTCAATTATGCTCCTTTACATTTATTTCAGCGGATGTTTTTCTTTTAACAACGTGCATACAGAGGAGCCTTCAGAATAAAGACCCAACTTCCCAGTGAGTTACAGAAATTCATATACCATTTAGAGGTTACAGAAAGAATGGGGGCTTGGATTCCGGTAAAACAGTTTGTGGGAAGGGAGGAAAAAGTGGCTTGGCTAGCAAAGGTGGTCTTCTTGTTATATAGATGAAGCCTCCCTCAGAGAGAACAGATGGTAAATGTTTCCTTTCAGACTTTTAAAGGTGTCAGATGCTCAATCTCTACTGGATCCAGGAAAGAGATAGAAATGGAGAGGTCATGGCTGCATTAGTGGAGAATTTTTATAGATCCAAATTTTCCCCACTTAAGACACTTTAGCAAGGCCATTTCTGTTTGCTAGCCAAGCAGCAGCCATTTCAAAACATGTCAAATAAATATATTTTGGGTTAAATTTTTTTTTTTTTTTTTTTTTTTTTTGAGACAGAGTCTCGCTCTGTCGCCCGGGCTGGAGTGCAGTGGCCGGATTTCAGCTCACTGCAAGCTCCGCCTCCCAGGTTTACACCATTCTCCTGCCTCAGCCTCCCTAGTAGCTGGGACTACAGGCGCCCGCCACCTCCCCTGGCTAGATTTTTTTTTTTGTATTTTTTAGTAGAGACGGGGTTTCACCGTGTTAGCCAGGATGGTCTCGATCTCCTGACCTCGTGATCCGCCCGTCTCGGCCTCCCAAAGTGCTGGGATCACA
The DNA here is from genome assembly GCF_043159975.1 of Macaca nemestrina. Classification (NCBI taxonomy): domain Eukaryota; kingdom Metazoa; phylum Chordata; class Mammalia; order Primates; family Cercopithecidae; genus Macaca; species Macaca nemestrina. The sequence goes on from NC_092128.1 coordinate 20,657,551, forward strand.
GGCTTGAGCCACCGCACCCGGCCGCGTTAAAATATTTTAATTTTTGTTTTTGTTTTTGTTTTTAGAGACAGAGTTTTGATGTGTCATCCAGGCTGGAGTGCATTGGCAAGATCCCAGTTCATTGCAACCTCCGCCTCCCAGGTTCAAGTGATTCTCATGCCTCAGCCTCCCAAGTAACTTGAATTACAGGTGCCTGGCACCATGACCGGCTAGTTTTTGTATTTTTTTTTTTTTTTTTAGACAGAGTCTCACTCTGTCACCAGACTGGAGTACAGTGGTGCGATCTCAGGTCACTGCAACCTCTGCCTCCAGGGTTCAAGCGATTCCTCTGCCTCAACCTCCTGAGTAGCTGGGACTGCAGGCACCCGCCACCATGCCCAGCTAATTTTTTGTACTTTAGTAGAGGTGGGGTTTCACCATGTTGGTCAAGATGGTCTTGATCTCCTGACCCTGTGATCCGCCCGCCTCAGCCTTCCAAAGTTGTGGGATTACAGGTATGAACCACCGTGCCCAGCCTAATTTTTGTATTTTAAGTAGAGATGGGGTTTCACCATGTTGCCCAGGCTAGTCTTGAACTTCTGACCTCAGGTGATCCACCCGCCTCAGCCTCCGATAGTACTGGGATTACAGGTGTGATCCACTGTGCCTGGCCAAAATATTTTAATTTTTTTCACTGTCAAATAAAAAACAACTCCTGAATTTAGGTAAGGAAATACAGTAGTCCCCACCCCCTCCATCTGCATATGTCCCAGGACCCCTAGTGGATGCCTGAAACTGCAGATGTACACAATTCTATGTATAATGTTTTCTCAATCTGATAATGCAGACAGCTACTAAGTGATTTCTGAGTGGGCAGTGTAGACAACATGAATGCACTGGACAAATGGCTGATCCACTTCCCAGGTTGAATGGTGTGGAATTTCATCATGCTACTCAGAACAGTGTGCAATTTAAAACTCGTGAATTTTTTATTTATGGAATTTTCCATTAAGATACTACTTTCAGATGGAGATTGACCTCAGGTAACTGGAACCTCAGAAAGCAAAACAGTGTATAAGCCAGGGTGGGGCAACAGTACTTTGAAAGGATAATTGGTAGAGGAGGAGGAAAAGAGACTATTTCCAACTGGAAGAACGCTCTTGCTCCAAGTGTCCCCAGGGTTGGACAGAAAGAGCTTTTCTATTGTAGGGAAAGTAAACGAGGCTAGAAAGGTGTGGGGAAGTGGGGTGAAAGGATGGAGGTGGTCTGATGGAAAGAAAACGTTTTAGACTGAGGTCAGCTTATTCTTGGGTGGGTTCTATAAGGAAGGGTTGTATACTGGCTCAGGCTGAAGGTGGATCAAAGTTCAAGAGCCTGGGAAGTAGGAGAGAAACTTTGGCCAGGTGCAATGGCCAAACTTTGGGAGGCCGAGGCAGCAAGGCTTCTTGATTCGAGGAGTTCAAGCCTGGGTAAAATGATGAGACCCTATTTCTACCAAAAAAAAAAAAAAAGAAGAAGAAGTTTAAAGTTAGCCAGGTGTGGTGAGGCATGCCTATAGTCAGCTATTTGAGAGGCTCAGGTGGAATGATGGCTTAAGCCCAGGAGTTCAAGGCTGCAGTGAGCTGTGATGGTGCCACTGCACTCAAGTCTGGGTAATACTTAGGACCCAGCAAACTTCTTAGGCAAAAAGGAAGCTTAATCAGAGGCTGAGTCCTTGAACACCCTCTTCCAAATGAATAGCTGTTACTACCATTACCCATCAACCAGATCCCCAGGGAAAGGTAAATGGCCTCACGCGTCTTCCAAGGGCTGCCCCCACAGGACATTCATGAGAAATTCTTTGCTGGCCTCCCATAAACCTGGACATGCCAATCGCAAATCAGGTCAACAATCTAAGTCTAGCTCCTAAAACTGATCATGTCTATTAACAAGCTTAGTAAAGCCAGGAATCATTTCCTCCACCTACCCAGCAATATCTTCATAATTGACTTCTTTACTTCCTTTTCCTGTTGAAACTTTCACCTTATCTTATGTAAAATGTAGACTTGGCACTAACTAAAGTCTTACAGGAATGTGGTTGTTTGTCTTACTGTCTACTCTATATGTCTCCCCAGCCCTTAAGGAAATATATAAATACGAAACCTCCTCAAAATCTCTTCCAAAAAACAGCCACAAGTGTGTCTATGGCTTGTGTTTTTTCCTGGACACACCTTAAAACTGGCTTGATAAACCTTGATGATGGAGACCTATGCTTCAGTCGTTCATTTCAGTTGTTCAACTAATCCTTCAGGAGGCAACACATGGGAATTTGGAGGGTGTGTGTCTGGTTTTGTTATGGGTAAACAAGGGAGATATCTGAGTCTCTTGGGGAAGGGTCCTTCTTTGCAATAAGTTGTTTCCTGGAACATAAGAGGTTGGGAGATTTCTTAATCATCACTGTTATCTGAGATCACAGGGCTTAGGCAAAACTCAACATTGTTATTGCACAACTTTTTTGCTTGTCAAAATTCAGATCTATGCACCTTAAAAGAATGTATTTTACTCTACCATGATGAGAAAGAAAATAAACTTTTTTTCTGAGAAATGTGGGCCCCACTTAATGGTCAGACCCAGAGAGGCACTGAAATGCAACAGCAGTCACGTCTCACTACCCGCTTAGGCTAAGTAATTACCTCTTGAAGCCACTTGGTATGTGGGCTCCAGACTGACAGACGCCAAGTAGCCATAAAATGCCACATGCTGGACACCATAACTCATACTCTGTAGTTCAACAATGTATAGCCAATCACAAACCAATGCTATTTCTGTAAACCAGTAAGAATTCCTCTGAGACAACTTTGGACCAGCCCATTCCTGGTCCCCATTGTCTTTAAAATCCTGCTGTAACAAAGGCTGAACAGTAGACTTTTCAGAGAAACTTGGAAGTGTGTCGTGGGCTGCAGTCCTCAACATTGGCCCAAATAAACTCCCTTCATTTATTTTGCCTCAGATTCTTATTAAGTTTGATAATAACTATACCTCAATAAATCTGATTCATTTTATAATTGTTTTCTTTTTTTTTTTTTTTTTTTGGTAGAGACAGAGTCTCATTCTGTTGCCCAGGCTGGAGTACAGCGGTGCCATCATAGTGTTACTGGAAAGAGGTCCTGATCCAGACCCCAAGAAAGGGTTCTTGGGTCGCACGCAAGAAAGCATTTGAGGCAACTCCATAAAGCAAAAATTAAAACAAAAATCAAAACTGAAATGAAATAAAGCAAATCCATGGAGCAAGAAGAAAGCAAGTTTATTAAGAAAGTAAACAAATAAAAGAATGGCTACTCCATAGGCAGAGCAGCAGCACGGGCTGCTGGTTTTTTTGTTTTTTTTTTTTGAGATGGAGTCTTGCTCTGTCACCCAGGCTGAAGTGCAGTGGCGCGATCTCAGCTCACTACAAACTCTGCCTCCTGGGTTCAAGCGATTCTCCTGTCTCAGCCTCCTGAGTAGCTGGGATTATAGGTGTGAGCCAACGCAGCCAGCCTAGTTGGCTATTTTTATGGTTGTTTTTTGAGCATATGCTAACCAAGGAGGGAATTATTCATGATTTTTCCAGGAAAGGGGTAGGGATTTCCCAGAACTGAGGGTTTCTTCCCTTTTTAGACTATGTAGGGTTACTTCTGTACATTGCCATGGTATTCATACACTGTCATGTCGCTGGTGTGAGTGTCTTTTAGCATTCGAATGCATTGTAATTAGCAGATAATGAGCAGTGACGACTACCAGAGGTCACTCTCACTGCCATCTTGGTTTTGGTAGGTTTTGGCCGGCTTCTTTACCCCATCCTGTTTCATCAGCACGGTCTTTATGACCTGTATCTGGTCCTGCCGACCTCCTATCTCATCCCATGACTAAGAATACCTAACCTCTTGGGAATGTGGCCCAGCAGGTCTCAGTCTCATTTTATAGCCCCTATTTAAGATGGAGTCCTTTTGGACTCTAACAATAGCTCACAGAAGCCTTGAATTTCTGAGCTCGAGTAATCCTCCCACCTCAGCCTCCCAAGTAGCTGTAACTACCAGTGCCTGCCACCATGCCTGGCCAATTTTAAAATTTTTTTGTAGAGACAGTGTCTTGCTATATTCCTCAGGCTGGTCTTGAACTCCTGGGCTTGAGTGACCCTCTAACCTTGGCTTCTCCAAGTGCTGGGATTACAGGGATGAGCCACCACACCTGGCCTTTTAAAATTAAATTAAAACTTTTTCTCAAGGCAGGTTAGTTTAATTTTATAGAAGGATACCTTCAAACAATACAAATGACACAATTAGAACAGTTATGAAACAAGGAGACGAATACTGATTATAACTTTTTCTCACAACAGGGGGTTACTTCTGCGATTATTGATCCAAGCTTGACAATTCAGAGATTAGATAAAATGAAAGCTAAATTATCTTTCACATTTAGTACTGTCTCAAAAGAACTCTGATGGCAGAATTCTGATCATTTTGAGACAGAACTGCACCTAAAACTTGGCAGAATTTTCTTTATCGCAAGGCCCAGTAGATGAACGAATTTAAACATCAGGTGAAAACACCCAGCCAGGCACGGTGGCTCACACCTGTAATCCTAGCACTTTGGGAGGCCGAGGCAGAGGGATCACCTGAGGACAGGAGTTCGAGACCAACCTGGCCAACATAGTGAAACCCTGTCTCTACTAAAAATACAAAAATTAGCCAGGTGTAGTGGCAGATGCCTATAGTCCCAGCTACTTGGGAGGCTGAGGCAGGAGAATTGCTTGAACCCAGGAGATGGATGTTGCAGTGAACTGGGACTGTGCCACTGTACTCCAGTGTACCATTATGTTAAGACCATTTTCTCTTTTTGCTGTAGCTTCTCATGGTGGTAGCATTGGAGTGGTTATAAGCATTTTTGAAATTGGGCAAGAGGGAAGATGAATTGGGGCTACATTTAGGCCTGATTTAATGGAATATATTTACATGTTTTGTAGTTAGTTTGATAAATAATAATGATCTGTGATCCTAATGTCTCAAAATGGAGTTACTCATGTTAGGTGGCATTAACACCACAGTAAAATTGCTTTTCTTTACTTTTTTTTTTTTCTTTGAGATGGGGTCTCACTCTGTTGCCCAGCTAGGGTGCAGTGGTGCAATCATGGCTCAGCTCAGTGTAGCCTCGAACTGCTGGGCTCAAGCCATCCTCCTGCCTCAGCCTCCCCAGTAGCTGGGACTACAGGTGCATGCCTCTGCACCCAGCTATTATTTTGATTTTGTTGTTGCTGTTGCTGTTTTGAGATGGAGTTTTGCTCTTGTTGCCTGGGCTGGAAGGTAATGGTGCGATCTCGGCTCACTGCAACCTCTGCTTCCCAGGTTCAAATGATTCTCCTGCCTCAGCCTCCTGAGTAGCTGGGAATTTTTTTTTTTAACTGCTTTTTATACAGTAGTTGCATTGTGGGCTTGGCGTGGTGGCTCATGCCTGTAATTTCAACACTTTGGAGGCTAAGGAGGGAGGATTGCTTGACTAGCCTGGGAAACATAGTAAGACCTCATCTCTACAAAAAGTTAGTGGGGCATGGCGGCACACCTGTAGTCCCAGCTATTCAGGAGGCTGAGGAGGATCCCTTGAGCTTCAGATACCAAGGCTGCAGTGACCTGTAATCACACCACTTAATCTAGCCTGGGCAACAGAGGGAGACCTTGTCTTTTTTTTTTTTTTTTTTTTTTGAGACGGAGTTTCGCTCTGTCCTCCAGGCTGGAGGCAGTGGTGCACGGTCTCTGCTCACTGCAAGCTCCGCCTCCGGGGTTCACGCCATTCTCCTGCCTCAGCCAACCGAGTAGCTGGGACTACAGGAGCCTGCCACCACGCCCAGCTAATTTTTTATATTATTTTTAGTAGGGACGCGGTTTCACTGTGTTAGCCAGGATGGTCTGGATCTCCTGACCTCGTGATCCGCCAGTCTTGGCCTCCCAAAGTGCTGGGATTACAGGCGTGAGCCACCGCGCCCGGCCAGGAGACCTTATCTTAAAAAAAACAAAAACAAACAAACTGGCCAGGTGCGGTGGCTCATGCCTGTAATCACAGCACTTTGAGAGGCCGAGGTGGGTGGGTTACTTGAGGTTAGGAGTTTGAGACCAGCCTGGCCAACATGTTGAAACTTTGTTTCTACTAAAAATACAAAAATTAGCTGGGCATGGTGGTACACACCTGTAATCCCAGCTACTTGGGAAGCTGAGGCATGAGAATCCTTTGGACCTGGGACGCAGAGGTTGCAGTGTGCCGAGATCGCGCTACTGTATTCCAGCCTGGGCAACAAAAGTGAAACTCCGTCTCAAAACAACAAAAAACAAAACAAAACAAAAAACAGACATAATGATAAGAGTGTGGTGAATGTGTGCTTGACTCTGTGTGTGTGTGTGTGTGTGTGTGTGTGTGTGCGTGTGTGTGTGTGTATGTGCGTGTGTGACTCTCTCAATAAACTGGGAACTTGAGAATTGCTCCTTGCCTTATAGGTCATCATGAAATCTTTCTTAAACCCCAAAGAATCTGGTTAACATAACAATTAACACAACATAGCTCCATAGTTATTGTTCACCACCTTATATTATATTAGAAATGAATTCCAGTAATTCTAGCCACTGTGATTACTCATCTGGCTTTCTTCGTGCACGTGCACAAGACCAGAGCTTGTATCCCAACAGGAATGTGTGCTATGGGGTGCAGCGCTGGGAGTCACTGTGGTAGTTGAGGAGATGTAACATTTGCAACGTGTGGAGCCTGATGCAAGGCTCCACACGTATGTAGTATGTATGTTCCAAATATCCATCATATAACTTTTTTTCTATCTGCCACAGTCTGACATCATATAAAATTATAGATAGATAATTTGCTTCTCATTAATACCTAGTCAAGACTATCAACAATAATTTTTTTTTTTTTTTTTTTGATCAGCCAGGCGCAGTGGCTCATGCCTATAATCCCAGCACTTTGGGAGGCTGAGGCAGGCAGATCACAAGGTCAGGAGTTCAAGACCAGCCTGGCCAATGTGGTGAAACCCTGTCTCTACTAAAAAAATATACAAAAATTAGCTGGGTGTGGTGGCGTACCCCTGTAGTCCCAGCTACTCAGGAGGCTGAGGCAGGAGAATCGCTTGAGCCTGGGAGGGGGAGGTTGCTGTGAGCCAAGACAGTGCCACTGCACTCCAGCCTGGGCGACAGAGTGAGACTCTGTCTCAAAAAAAAAAAAGTTATATTACAGGTCGAGTATGGTGGCTCACACCTATAATCCCTGTATTTTGGGAGGCTGAGGCAGGAGGATCACTTGAGCACAGAAGTTTGAGTCCAGCCAGAGCAACATAGTGAGAATTGGTCTCTACAAAAAATAAAAAATTATGACCGTGCATGGTGGTTCATGCCTGTAATGCCAGCACTTTGGGAGGCCAAGGTGGGCAGAGCACTTGAGGTCAGTAGTTCGAGGCCAGCCTGACCAACACGGTAAAACCCCATATCTACTAAAAATACAAAAATTGACCAGGCATGGTGGCATGCGCCTGTAGTCCCAGCTACTTGGGAGGCTGAGATGGGAGAATCACTTGAACCTGGGAGGCAGAGGATACAGTGAGGCGAGATAGTGCCACTGACCTCCAACCCGGGCAACAGAGTGAGACTCCATTTCAAAAATAAATAAATAAATAAATAAATAATTAGCTGCGTGTGGTGGTGCACACCCGTAGTCCCAGCTACCTGGAAGGCTGCGGTGGGAGGATCGCTTGAGCCCAGGAGGTCGAGGGTGTAGTGAATTGTGATCACACCATTACACTTCAGTCTGAGTGACAGAGAAAGACCCTGCTTAAAAAAGAAAAGTTGTATCACAAAGATATTATTATATGAAGAAGCAATTGAGCAGTGGTGTATTTTGAGGATCTTCTGCTGTCTTGAAAATCTGAGAGTAAGAAATTATTTTTTTGAAATCAAGTCTTGGATCCTTTATATTTTCTCTGTTTCTTTAAAATCTGACAAATGCCCTTTAAAGCTCACCTCTTTTTATCTGTATCTTATAGGCAGCCAACAGAAGGCATGCAGTGTTTGCAATATTCTGCCTGGAAATCTCCTAAGCTGGATCATTGAGTAGATTAGGTATGTGCTGTATTTTCCATGTTGTTGTAGGCAAGAGCATGCTGAACTTGCTGCTACTACTGCATCGTAAGGGTCTTCTTGCCTTCATCTTTCTTTCTTTCCTTCTTTCTTCTTCTTTCCTTCCTTCTTTCGTTCCTTCTTCCCTTCCTTCCTTCTTCCCTTCCTTCCTTCTTCCCTTCCTTCCTTCTTCCCTTCCTTCCTTCTTCCCTTCCTTCCTTCTTCCCTTCCTTCTTTCCTTCCTTTCTTCCTTTCCTTCCTTCCTCTCCTTCCTTTCCTTTCCTTTCCTTCCTTTCCTTTCCTTCCCTCCCTCCCTCCCTGCCTCCCTCCCTCCCTGCCTGCCTGCCTCCCTGCCTGCCTCCCTCCCTCCCTTCCTTCCTTCCTTCCTTCCTGCCTTCCTGCGTTCCTGCTTTCCTACCTTCCTGCCTGCCTTCCTGTCTGCCTCTCTCTCTCTTTCTTTTCTTTCTCTTCTTTTCTTTTCTTTCTCTTCTTTTCTTTTCTTTCTCACTCTGTCTCTCAGGCTGGAGTGTAGTGGCACGATCTCGGCTCACTGCAACCTCTTCTGGCTCCCAGGTTCAAGCAATTCTCCCACCTCAGCCTCCCTGGTAGCTACGACTACAGGCATGGGTCACCATACCCGGCTTATTTTTGTATTTTTCAGAGAGGGGTTTCACCATATTGGCCAGGCTGGTGTGGAAACTCCTGACCTCAAGTGGTCCGTTCGCCTCAGCCTCCCAAAGTGCTGGGATTACAGCCACTGCCCCTGCCTGCCTTTGTCTTTCATTTTCTTTCTACTTTTTTTTTTTTTTTTTTTGAGACAAAGTATCACTCTGTTGCCCAGGCTGGAGTGCAGTGGCACTATCTTGGCTCACTGCAACCTCCACCTTCCAAGTTCAAGCGATTCTCCTGTCTCAGCCTCCCGTGTAGCTGGGATTATAGGCATGCACCACCACGCCCGGCTACTTTTTGTATTTTTAGTAGAGATGAGGTTTTGCCATGTTGGCCAGGCTGCTCTCAAACTCCTGATCTCAGGTGATCCACCTGCCTCGGCCTCCTGCAGCACTGGGATTACAGGCGTGACCCATTGCACCCAGACTGCCTTCATCTTTAATAACTTTTTCCTCCCTTTATGCTATCAGCTCTCTCCAACAGGCTCTTCTAGGCTCTTTCAGTGTTCCTTAACCACCTCCTCAAGGTCCTTCTAGCATCCTCTTGATGCCTAGTGTTAAGGCTAAGGCTAGCCTGGGCAACATAGAGAGACCCCCATTCTTTTTTTTTTTTTTTTTTTTTGAGACGGAGTCTCGCTCTGTAGCCCAGGCTGGAGTGCAGTGGCCGGATCTCAGCTCACTGCAAGCTCCGCCTCCTGGGTTCACGCCATTCTCCGGCCTCAGCCTCCCGAGTAGCTGGGACTACAGGCGCCCGCCACCTCGCCCGGCTAGTTTTTTGTATTTCTTAGTAGAGACTGGGTTTCACCGTGTTATCCAGGATGGTCTCGATCTCCTGACCTCGTGATCCACCTGTCTCGGCGTCCCAAAGTGCTGGGATTACAGGCTTGAGCCACCGCGCCCGGCCGAGACCCCCATTCTTAAAAAAGTTAGCTGGGTGTGGTGGTGCACCCTGTAGTCCCAGCTACTTGAGAAGCCAAGGTGGGAGGATCACTTTGGCCCAGGAGTTTGAGGTTGCAGTAAGCCATGATCATACCACTGTACACCAGCCTGAATGACAGAGCAAAGCCCTGTTAAAAAATAATAATAATAATGCTGACTAGGTGTGGTAGCTTAGGCCTGTGATCCCAGCACTTTGGGAGACTGAGGTGGGTGGATCACTTGCGCTCAGAAGTTCAAGACAACCTGGGCAATACAGTGAGATACCCATCTCTACAAAAAATACAAAAAATTAGCTGGGCATGGTGGCAAGTGCCTGTAGTCCCAACTACTTGGGAGGCTGAGGTGGGAACATCATTGCACCTGGGAGGTGGAGGTTGCAGTGAGCTATGATCTTGCCACTGTACTCCAGCCCGGGTGACCCTGTCTCAGAGAAAAAATAAAAAGCTAATGCTACCTGTTTTAGGTGTTGGATACAGCAGCACTGCATTTTTAGGTAACAAAATATGTTCTTGGTTATTTTTTGTGTGTAACAATTGAGGACTGCAAAAACTGGCTCACACCTATAATCTTAGCACTTTGGGAGACCGAGGTGGGAGGATTGCTTGAGCTCAGGAGTTCCTGGGAAACATAGCAAGACCCCATCTCTACTAAAAATCAAATAAAAAATAAAAATTTGCCAGGCATAGTAGTGCATACCTGTAGTCCTAGCTACTTGGGAGGCTGAGCCTAGATGGAGGCTACGGTGAGCCATGGTCATGCCACTGCAATCCAACATGAGTGACAGAGTGAGATGCTGCCTCATAAAATAAAATAAAATAAAATAAAATAAAACAAAATAGAGCTGTGAAAAAGTCTCCATAGGAAGAAACACTCAGTTCAACCTCCACACTAAGAGACTTAACTAATCTCCAGTAGGGCTTCTAGGGCTAAAGGCCATGCCCCTGGGATGACCCAGTCCCCTGTACATTTCTGCCTGTAAAAACATAAGGTTGCCAAAATAATGTACTATTTGTTGCAGCCAAAACCTGATGATAGATGCCTGACTTGCTTTGTCTTGGAGCATTTGCCTTTGAAATCTTGGAATTGTAAATCATTTCTCTGTCTTTTTGAGGTGTCTATCTATTTTCTTCAACTGTGGAATACCTTTTTCAAGGACCTGGGAGCCATCCCTTCGAAATATCATAAAGAAGGAAAAGGTCCCTGTCTCCCAGTCTCTGTGGAAGCGTAGGAGACTGACTTTGATAAACACCGGTGGGTGGACAGAGATGGCCTGATCATGTCCCTTAAGGCCCTTCAGTACTTTTCCTTTAGGACACACATGGTTCGCGTGGGTGAGGAGCAGGGCTTTGCTGCAAGAGGGCTTGCCTGGGTGGGTCTGGCTTGGGGTCCTTTCTGAGGTTGCTGTCAGAGAGTGGCTGGGGCTGCAACAGCATGGGGCTAGAGCAGCTGGGGCTGGCCCTCAACTCTTTCACTGTCTGGCCTCTCCAGGTCTCACCATGCAACCGGGTTGGGCTAGTCTGGGGCCTCAGGGTAGTTGCACTACTTATCTGGCAGTTGCAGATTTCAACAGTGAGTATTCTAGTGAGCAGGGCGGAAGCTGCAATGCCTTGTCTGATCTAGCCTTGAAAGTCACAAGTCAGCCTGGAGTAAAGGGGAGGAAAGTAGACCCCATTTCATCACAGGAAGAGTGTGAAGGCCACATTCTACATTGTAGATGAGTACAAAGGGTGGGAGATAATGCTGTGACCATCTTTGGGGAATGCAGCTTGTCCAATCATCTACTTGGCCAGCATTCAGCTTTAATATATTATATATAGTCTTTTATAGCCATAAATAGAAACACTTCTTTGCCCCTCCATTTTCTGTTGGACTATTAGGCTCGCTCCCTTATTTGTGCGAGTTTACAAAATTTTAGGCATTTGTCCAGGGCCTATAAAGCTGGGAGAAATAGGCTGGGTGTGGTGGCTCACGCCTGTAATCCCAGCACTTTGGGAGGCCAAGGTGGGTGGATTACCTGAGGTTAGGAGTTCAAGACCAGCCTGGCCAATATTGTGAAACCCCGTCTCTACTAAAAAATACAAAAATTAGCCGGGCATGGTGGCGCATACCTGTAGTCTCAGCTACTTGGGAGGCTGAGGCAGGAGAATCACTTGAACCCAGGAGGCAGAGGTTGCAGTGAGCCGAGATCGAGCCACTACACTCCAGCCTGGGTGGACTCCATCTCAAAAAAAAAAAAAGCTGGGAGAAATAGAGAAATAGGCTATCTATATACACCGATAGAAATCTGTGCCTTTGAGACCTATCTTACTGCATTCATGCTCTGGACCACTATGACTGCCAAATTATCTTCATTATTAGATCTAGCATTTAAGCCCAGGGACTTCATATGACTCTTTGTAGTGAATAAAACAAAACAAACAACAGCAGCAGCAGCAACAACAACAACAACAAAAGAAGCCCAGGGACACCAGTCACTTGAGATTTTTGTATTTGCCATTACAAAAATGCCATTAAAAAATAAATTGTTAATAAGATATGAAAATTAAGAACATTAATTTTTCTTTTTGAAAATAATTACATAGAGATTAAATTAACAAAGAGAAGATGGCCGGGTGCAGTGGCTCACACCTGTAATCTTAGCACTTTGGGAGTCAGAGGCAGGTGATCACTTGAGGCCAGGAGTTTGAGACCAGCCTGGCCATCTTGGTGAAACCCCATCTCTACTAAAAATAGAAAAATTCACTGGGTGTTGTGTACACCCATAACCCCAGCTACTTGGGAGGCTGAGGCAGAAGAATCACTTGAACCTGGGAGGCAGAGGTCACAGTAAACCAAGATCGTGCCAGTGTACTCCAGCCTGGGCAACAGAGTGAGACTCTTTCAAAAAAATAAAAATTAAAAAATTAAAAAATAACATAAAAGGGAGAAGATGAAATTAGTAGTGTCAAGTTTGAATTTTGAAAACTCAAAAAATCTCAATAATTTCTTGATAACAACAATATTCACCCCATAAGTCTATTTAGAGAAACACAATCATACAAAGGTAGGGCTGTTTTCAAAGATTTTTAAATTCACACCCTCTCCCACTTTTAATTATTCAGAGAATATCAATAAGAGAGATAGAGATCCACCTCTACCCAGGTAAAATCCCAAATCTGAGTCTAAGAGACTTTTGGAGATTTCTAAGTCTTATAGGATTGGCAGATTTGTTTGCCTGTGTACAGCGATAGACCAATACACTGAGACAGTGGGGTTTGCAATAGAGAAGGAGTTTAATAATCCCAAGGCCACTGAGTGAGGAGAAAAATGGAATCTTCAAGTCTCAAATCCACCTCTCCAAGGAGTTCTGGGGAAAGGTTTTTAAGTGGATCATGGATGACAAGGGGCTGGAAAATTGGGATCATTGATTGGTCAGGATAAGGAGGGTGAGATCATTAGGTAGAAACTAATCTTCCATGAGTCTCTTCCTTGCTGGGTCCTTCAGAACAGCTGGCATCAGTAGTTTCTTCAGCTAGCAAAACCTAAAAGAGAAATTCAAATGGAAAGCTTATTTCATAATGCCTTAGATTTTATCTATAGAACAGAAACGGAACAGAGTCTTGTGACAAGGGCTACGTTATCCTGGGGTAGTAAGCAGCGACAAGCTACAAGGAAGTGGGCCAAAGGGCAAGCTGGCTGAATTACTGCTGATTGTGCGGCAAGCCTAGTTGAATTTTATCTTTTTTCCCTTAATCAGTTTTACAAAATTTCCTTGGGGATGGTTTCATAGCAGATGAGTATAGCTGGAAGAGTGTCGTCCAGGTTGGAGTGCAGTGGCACGATCTCAGCTCACTGCAACCTCCACCCCTCAGGGTCAAGTCATTCTCCTGCCTCCGCCTCCTGAGTAGCTTGGATTACAGGTGTGAGCCACTGTGCCCAGCTAATTTTTGTATTTTTAGTCAAGATGGGGTTTCGCCATGTTGGCCAGGCTGGTCTTGAATTCTTGACCTCAGGTGATCCACCTGCCACAGCCTCCCTAAGTGCTGGGATTACAAGCCTGAGCCGCTGCTCCTGGCATTGGAAGAGTGTTCTTATGGAATCCTCAGGAAAATCAATCAGTGAAGCAGTTCCATTTGATCAGAATCATAATGTGGGATGCTTGAGGGTTTTGTTTTGTTTTGTTTTTTTTAATTTCCTTTAGTGTGATTTATGTGTACTGCAATGAATGAAAGCCTAGACTATCCATTGCAGCTATTGGATGCTCACATCGATGGAGGCCCTGTCTTTCCCCATCTCCAAGGTCCTGTCTTTCCCCATCTCCAATCCATCTGTGCAATTCTCTGGACAGAGAGGGTACACTTGACAGAGGGTTTTCACTTGGCACTATACTCATGTTCTCTTTTGGCACATTTTCAGTCCTAGACTCAGGCTTACATTTTTTGGCAAGTGTGTTTTTCTCTAATCGTTTTAGTGTTGTCTGTCACAGAGTTGAATTTGTACCATATATAATCTCTGTATTTTCACTGACACGGTTTTCTACTCTAATTTTTACACATAACTATCCATATGCATAAACAGTCTCTGTACAGTATTTCTGAGAGTATTTCTCAGAGGCAGAGTCACTGTTGAATATTGAAGGTAAAAACTTTGAGGCCTTCACAGAATGAGTAAAGTTCCTGAAATAAGTTTCTACTACAATACTCAATTCCATCTACAAATATAACTGTCATCAACACTTGGCTCTGTATTTTTCCAGTCATTTATTTCTCAGAAAATATAGACAATTTTATTTTTAGATAATTGAGGTTATATTGAATATACTACTTTGTAAGTATCTCTTTCCTATATTATACGTTTTTATTTTTTTTTCTTTTAAGAAACTCAGTTAAGTTCTTCTTTTGTCAATAGCTTATGTCCTTTGCCTACGTAAAAATTTTAAAAATGAATTACTGTTGAGTTGCTTTTGCTGTTTTTCATTTGACATACTGTTTTCCTAATCTTTTTTTTTTTTTTTTTTTTTTTTTTCCTGTTGAGGAGTTGTTTCACTCTTGTTGCCCAGGCTGGAGTGCAATGGCATGATCTCAGCTCACTGCAACCTCCGTTTCCCAGGTTCAAGTGATTCTCCTGTCTCAGCCTCCTGAGTAGCTGGGATTACAGGCATGTGCTACCACACCCGGCTAATTCTGTACTTATAGTAGAAACAGGGTTTTGCCATGTTGGCCAGGCTGGTCTTGAACTCCTGATCTCAGGTGATCCACCCACCTCAACCTCCCAGTGCTGGGATTACAGGCGCCAGCCACCACGCCCGGTGCTGTTTTCCTAATCTGTTTAGATTTTTTGTATCCATTAGCTTTTGCTGCATAACAAATCATCCAAAAACTTAGTGGCTTCAAATAAGGAGTATTTATTTCTCAGGACTCTTGTGGGTTTGGCTGGGAGGTTTTCTGGTCTGGACTGGCCTGGCAGATCTCTAAGGTCAGCTGGCAGCTCAGCTGGGGCCATGGTCTAGGGTTGGCTGCACACAAAAGTGAAGGCAGGGGCCAGGCGCAGTGGCTCACGCCTGTAAACCCAGCGCTTTGGGAGGCCGAAGCGGGCAGATCACCTGAGGTCAGGAGCTGGAGGCCAGCCTGGCCAACATGGTGAAACCCTGTGTCTACTAAAAATAAAATAAAATAAAATAAAAAATCAACTGCATGTGGTGGCACACAACTGTAATCCCAGCTACTCAAGAGGCTGAGGCATAACTGCTTGAACCTGGGAGGCGGAGGTTGCAGTGAGCTGAGATTGCGCCACTGCACTCCAGCCTGGGAGACAGAGTGAGACTCCCTCTCAAAAATAAATAAATAAATAAATAAATAATAAATAAATAAATAAGTAAAGTGAAATCATGTATCTGAGGACTCATTAGGGCTATTTTGCAAAACATTTTGGAAATGTTGGCATTTTGCAAACAATCTTCCATGCTTCCATGATTTTTTCCTCCCTCTCTTTTTCCTCCTCCCTCCTTCCTCCTTTTTCTTTTTTTTAAAATGGAGATGGAGGTTCACCATGTTGCCCAGGCTGGTCTTGAATTCCTGAGCTCAAGCATTCCACCCACATTGGCCTCCCAAAGTGCTGCGATTACAGGCGTGAGCCACCAAGACTGATCTTCCTCACCCTCTTCATTCATTGCTTCTGGATATTTCTTACTAAAACTAGAGCTGGAATATTGACATTGTATTTGCCTTAACATGAAATAGTCAGGAATGGCCTGGCAATACTCTGCTAGTAGGAGGTATAGGGAAAAATTCTTGTCAGAGTTTGCTGAAACAAAGCATCTGAAGTTCTTTAGGGACCAAAAAGTTATTTGTAAATTTAGAGAGCCACTTTTGCCATCTCAGTCTGTTTTGTGGCTTAAATTTAGAGTAAGGATGAAGCTCATGTGGTCATTTTTGTGTGTGTGTAAAGACCTCAGGTATTCATTTAAATTATGAGAGTAGGAAAAGAATAGCCTTCAGGTAATCTACACACTAATTCTCTAGTTAGAAAATATGAAGTTTTCTGTACATTTATTCTAAAGGAATCACTTGAAGCATTAGTAAGCTCTGGTGGGTTATGTTTATGGATACGTTTGGCTAGAGATTTTTCCATTTTGATGGATTCAGCTATTTCTTGTTTGTTTTTGAAATAGAATCTCTGTTGCCCAGACTGGAGTGCAGTGGCACAGTCTCGGCTCACGGCAACCTCTGCCTCCTGGTTCAAGTGATTCTCTTGCCTCAGCCTCCTGAGTAGCTGGGACTACAGGAGTGCATCACCACGTCCAGCTAATTTTTTTATTTTTAGTAGAGAGGGGGTTTCACCATGTTGGCCAGGCTGGTCTCAAACTCCTGACCTCAGGTGATCCACCCACCTCAGCTTCCCAAAGTGCTGGGATTATAGGCATGAGCCACCACACCGGGTGGATTCAGGTTTTTCCTACTTAGCATTTCTCAACATGTATTCAGAACAATATTAAGTACATAACAATTTATGCTGCTTGTAATGAAAGTCAACACATTTTGGAAAGTTGTATGAAACACTCCCCGTTTGAAGATTCATGGATCTTCTTTAATATCCCATATCAAAGTTTTGAGAAGTCTTGATGTAAATATACTTAACTCTGCTTTATTTAGTGTTTCAGAAACTTGTTTTTCAAGTCACACTTAACAGTGTTCTTCAGAATACAATTTAGTACATATGTCCCTAGAAGAATGGCCCTTGGACAAGCAGTATTTCTTCTACAATTAAGAATCAAGAACAGCCTGGCCAACATGGTGAAGCTTCATTTCTACTAAAAATACAAAAATTAGCCGGGCGTGGTGGTGGGTGCCTGTAATCCCAGCTACTTGGGAGGCTGAGGAAGGGGATTCATTTGAGCCTGGGAGGTAGAGGCTGCAGTGAGCCAAGATCACACCATTGCACTCCCACCTGGGCAACAGAGCAAGGCTCCGTCTCAAAAAAAAAAAAAAAAAAAAAAAAAAAAAAAAAAAAAAAAAAAGAATAGAGACTTATTAACATCATTGCTCATGTAAGGATTGAGATCTCCAGACACATTAGTCATCAGAGTTTGGAACACTTAAAAATGAAGTAAAGGCCGGGCGCGGTGGCTCAAGCCTGTAATCCCAGCACTTTGGGAGGCCGAGACGGGCGGATCACGAGGTCAGGAGATCGAGACCATCCTGGCTAACACGGTGAAACCCTGTCTCTACTAAAAATACAAGAAAATTAGCCGGGCGAGGTGGCGGGCGCCTGTAGTCCCAGCTACTCGGGAGGCTGAGGCCGGAGAATGGCGTGAACCCGGGAGGCGGAGCTTGCAGTGAGCCGAGATCCGGCCACTGCACTCCAGCCTGGGGCACAGAGCAAGACTCCGTCTCAAAAAAAAAAAAAAAAAAAAAAAAAAAAGTAAAAACGTCTTAATAATCAGTGCACAGCTTGGCAAGAAGTAATTTATTTAACAAGACGTACCATATCCTTTACAAACAAACCAAATAAGAATGGAGAGAAATTAGGTCTTGTTGATTAAGCGAGGAAAAATTTTTAAAGTTTTCCCTCAATTAAGAGAGGTAAACATGTCTGGTTCTTGCTTTCTTCTAACATTTTTTTTCTCTATGCAGTTGGCAAATAAAAGAATAAAAGTTTTAGAAATGGGCCAGGCTGAACCTAGGAGGCAGAGGTTTGCGGTGAGCTGAGATCGTGCCATTGCACTCCAGCCTGGGCAACAAGAGTGAAACCCCATCTCAAAAAAAAAAAGTGCCAGGCATGGTGGCTCATGCCTGGCCTCCCAGCACTTTGGGAGGCTAAAGTGTTAGGATTACTTGAGCCCAGGAATTTGAAACCGGCCTGGGCAATGTAGAAAGATTGTCTCTACAAAAAATAAACGTAATTAGCTGGCCATGGTGGCGTGCACCTCAAGTTCCAGCTACTTGGGGGGTCTGAGGTGAAAAGATTGCTTAAGCCCAGGGGGCTGAGACTGCAGTGAACTTTGATCACGCCACTGCACTCCAGTCTGGGTGGCAGAACAAGACCCTGTCACACACACACACACACACACACACAAAGCTTTAGAAGTGAATTAACGTTCTAAAAATCTAGCTCCCTGAAGGCAGAAATGTTTGTCTCAGGAGGTTGAGTTCTTTTCATTTAGAAGCTCCCCTCCCCCTGCTATATTTCTGAAAAAATATTATAATCTGGAAAAATATGATGTCACATTTTATAGTTCACTGTCATGCGGCTTGGGGGTTTCAACATGGTTGAACAGGTATCAGAACAGAACAGTCCGCGGGGCATCAGCAGCTTCTGAAATGTTCTTTGGGGATGAAATTGAGAGGAAGATGAGACAATCGTGGAAGAATGTAGTTCATCTAAGGTAGTTTTCTCTGAGGGAGAAAGGGCGGAAGGGACAGGGTAGCAGGTAATGGATGGTTCTCATGGGACAGGATGTTGATGAAGAAAAGAACAATTTCTATCCAGTGAGGAAGACATTTAAAGATTTTGTAGTAGTGGTGGTAATGAATTCTTATTGGCCTTGTGTGCTTGTGGTCTGTGTATATTTATTGTTTTCTGATTTTTTCCTTTGGCTCACTCTATTATGGTATTGAGATACATGGCTGCAGTTGCTATATTTGGAGCTATTTATTGCATTAGCAACAGCTATTGACATTCTTCCTCCAACCCATGAATGATGTTAAAATATACATCTTTTATTTCACTGCTCTATTTAATATCCATTGACTGCAAAGTGTGGGACCCATCAATTTTTGATGATATGTTCCTCATGGAGGGACGAAATGGTTCATGATGGGAACATCATTCTGTGGGAAAGCTATGTAGTCACTGCAGAAGTCTTTATACACACACACACACACACACACACACACACACACTATTGAGACCAGATCTCTCTCTGTTGCCCAACCTGGAGTGCAGTGCCACAATCTTGGCTCACTACAACCTCAACCTCCTGGGCTCAAATAATCCTCCCACTTCAGTCTCTCGAGTAGCTGGTATTACAGGCACACACCATCATGCCTGGCTAAGTTTTGTATTTTTTGTAGAGACAAAGTTTCACCATGTTGCCTGGGCTTAAAAGTGTTAGTTACAATAGGTGATTCCTTTGGCCATACCTCTGTGCGCGCGCACGCGTGTGTGTGTGTGTGAAGTGACATCACATTACAATAAGTCTCTTATTTGCTGATGATTTCCAAATTCTCTCCCACTGTTCAGGAGTTCTCCAGGGTATGCCCAGTGTGTATCCGGGAATGCAGTCCTCCCAGTTTCTGTTTCCTCCAGCATGTCCTAAGAGGCACATCGTCTCAGTTCTAATATGGTAGTCTCCATTTGTTGTCTCCTTGCTCTGGCTGCTGCTGTGACATTCCCTGCTGATGCTTCTCAAGTCAAAACATACTCTCTTCTGACTCATTGCTCAGGTAGAAGTTATGTTCTACATTTCAATATGCTCACGGTGCTGAATGGGAGCATCGTCAATTAAAGATGGTCATAATTTCTTTGCTTCTCCTCTCATTGAGAGGTAGAGTCTAAGTCCCCCACTCCTTGAATCTGGCTGGCTCTAGTGGCTTACTTGACCAATAAAATGTGGCAGAAATTCTAGGATTTATTAGTCTAGGTCATAAGTTTGCACCTTTCAAGTGGGCATCTTGAAATGCTTGCTTTGGGGTAAGCCAGCTACTGCAGAAGTCCATCTTACCTGTGACCACCATGTTGTGAGGAAGCCCAAGCCAAGTCATGTAAGAGGCTGCAAGGAGAGTGTTCTTTCCATGCCCTTACTGTTCTATCCACACCAGCATGCTGACCAGACATGAGTGAAGGAGACATCCTGGTCATTCAGTGTTGGGGAGATCAGACCCAACACAAGGTTGTGGGGGCAACAAAGACCAGCGGAGTCAAAGGAATGAGAAAAAGACAGTTTGAGAGAGAAAGTAGGACCAGGGGGCCATCGCGAGTGTGGAGGCGGCAAACGCTCTGAGCTCTGGGAGCCCACGCTATTTATTGGTGCTCAAAGAAACAGGTGGTAAGGATGTGGGGGTTGAAAGGGAACAGTGTACCAAGTGAATGAGAAACATATGGCTACTTGAGATGTGAGTGCTAGAAGCAAGGAGCCAGCAAGTCTAGCAGACATGCAAGCCCTGCCTCAGCTTCTCTCCCAACACTTGGCTTTTCTCCCAACATGCAACCCTTCTTTTTTTTGGAAAAACCACCACAGCTATCATTATTACAGCTATCATTATTACTAACATAAGGTGCTCTCTTTTTCAAATTAATTGAGCAAGGCAATTGCAGGCTGTGAAGCCCTTAATTGCCAGTTGGTGATCCAGCTTCAATTTTTCTTAGCCCTTATTCAAAATGGAGTCACTCTGGTTTGAATGATTCCTACATATCTCCCCTTTCCCTTTTACAAGAGGACCCTTAATCTTAGGAGTTGCAGAAGGATGAAGGTCCATCTTCTATAACTTCATGCTGAAAAGGGGCGATCATACTCCTGCCTACCTATTGGGGTCTCTTGTGTTCAGGGTAGAGAGGTGTTCTGTCAGAAAGCATTGGTCTGCTAAGCATCTATAGGTAAACCCTGGTGCTCCAGCAGTTTCTCAGCATGGCTTCTACTGGGGGAACCTGGTCCATGGTTGGGATCCATGGGCCCGTCCAGTCTCCTGCTCCATGGTCATACACATCTTGAGGGCACCTACACGATCTGTTTATCTCCTGCAAAACACAAGCATACCCTCACCCCTACGTTAGTAAATCTACTGAAACACAAGGAAAAACTTTTGTGGCTATAGCTGGGAGGCATGCCATTGCTGAAGCATTTGTAACTCAGCTTCTGCCTCTTTGGTTAATTACCACGGGGCAAAACTTACTGTTGATAACGAGAAGCAGGCCCCTTCTAACAGAAGGCACAGAGAAAGCAAATCGAGGCTTAAAAGCAATCCTTAAACCTTCCATTTGCACTACAGGTGGGTCTACTAGATACTGTGGCTCATGATATATCTTCAGATGTTTGGTGGTCACCCACATGGGCACCTGATTGTCACCTGGAGAGACACAAGCAAATTCTCTTCCCCAAAAAATTATCTTACCTTTTTCTCAGCTCTTTGTATGTGCATCCCTCCACCATATATCTTGTCCAGTCTTTTTATTTTCCTTTTGTCCTGTCAGGTGTTGTTCAGCTGCAGTCATGGGTTGATCTTTTTGTAAATTAAAAAAATTTAATGTTAATAAAGCTAAATGCAATAGTATATGTGGTGTCTTATATTCCTGGTTCCCTCCTTTTTGCTTTTGTATTTGAGTTTTTAAAGTATGATTATCTCTTTCCACTACTGCTTGTCCTTGTGAGTTATATGGAATACCTATAGTGTGGGTAATACTCCATTGTTGAAAAAATGTAGCCATAGCTTTACTACAATATCCTGGGCTGTTATCAGTTTTGATTTTTCCCGGGATTCCCATAACTGAAAAACAAGATAAAAAGTGTCTTTTAGGCCGGGTGCGGTGGCTCAAGCCTGTAATCCCAGCACTTTGGGAGGCCGAGATGGGCGGATCACGAGGTCAGGAGATCGAGACCATCCTGGCTAACACGGTGAAACCCCGTCTCTACTAAGAAATACAAAAAAAAATAGCCGGGCGAGGTGGCAGCGCCTGTAGTCCCAGCTACTCGGGAGGCTGAGGCTGGAGAATGGCGTGAACCTGGGAGGCGGAGCTTGCAGTGAGCTGAGATCCGGCCACTGCACTCCAGCCTGGGCTACAGAGCGAGACTCCGTCTCAAAAAAAAAAAAAAAAAAAAAAGTGTCTTTTAACATGAGCTGTAGCTTCCCCTGTTTGACATGTGGCCCAGATAAAATGTGAATAGGTATCTACTGAAACATGAACGAAGGACAATTTTCCAAAAGCAGGAATATGTGTTACATCTATCTGCCAGATGGAATTTGGAGATAAACATCTAGGGTTAACTCCTGTTCCTTAATGTGGTAGATGCAGGACTTGACAGGCAGAACAGTGTTGCACAATTTCTTTAGCTTGTTTCCATGATAGACCATAGCTTTTTCTAAGGCCTGTGGCATTAAGATGGGTTAAAGAATGAAATGTGGCCAGGTGTGGTGGCTCATGCCTGTAATCCCAGCACTTTGGGAGGCTGAGGTGGGCGGATCGCGAGGTCAGGAGATTTGAGACCATCCTGGCTAACATGATGAAATCCCATCTCTACTAAAAACACACATGAGGCTGGGTGCGGTGGCTCAAGCCTGTAATCCCAGCACTTTGGGAGGCCGAGACGGGCGGATCACGAGGTCAGGAGATCGAGACCATCCTGGCTAACATGGTGAAACCCCGTCTCTACTAAAAAAATACAAAAAACTAGGTGGGCACCTGTAGTCTCAGCTACTCGGGAGCCTGAGGCAGCGTAAACCCGGGAGGCGGAACTTGCAGTGAGCTAAGATCTGGCCACTGCACTCCAGCCCGGGCGACAGAGCAAGTCTCTGTCTCAAAAAAAAAAAAAAAAACCACACAAAAATTAGCCACGTGTGGTGGCGGGTGCCTGTAGTCCTGGCTACTCAAGAGGCTGAGGCAGGAGAATGGCATGAACCCAGGAGGTGGAGCTTGCAGTGAGCCAAGATTGTGCCACTGCACTCCAGCCTGGGTGACACAGCAAGACTCTGTCTCAAAAATAAAATAAAATAAAAAATAAATAATGAAATGTTTGTGCATCAGCAAAAACTGCAGACACCAAAGAGTCCATCTTTTGATTAAGTTTAGTTAAAGTGCCAGGGAGGTTAGTATCTGCTCTCATTTGAGTGATATAGAAAGGTGAATGCCTTTGTTGTACTGCTTGCTGTAAAGAATGAAATAAGATTAAATTGTTCGTCAGTCACATTTTGAATTAAGGCACATTCAATATTTTGCATGGCTTGATTTTAGACTTAGGATAATGATTATCAAGAATGCCAACAAAACTGGCCAAATTAACTTGCCATTCTTGGGAATTAATATAGGCTTGTTGAATTTGTTGTTTTGTAATGGAACTATAATCTGATTTGGATCATCTCCCATTAACTTTGTTGTGCACAGCCTTGCTTGTCCTACTAACACAGCAATTTGATCTAAGTACAGAGTGAGCATTTTGGTTGTATTGTGAGGTAGAAAAAGCCACTCAACCAGATCATCCTGTTAAACTATAACTCCTGTAGGCAAATCTTAGTAGGAAAAACTAAAAACTATAATGGCTCTATTGGATTAATTCATTCTACTTGTGCTTGCTGAATTTTCTCCTCAATTAGTTGAAGTTCCTCCAATGCTTCTTTGGGCAGGGAGCGTTTACTGTTAAGGTTAGAATCACCTTGTAAAGTAGAAAAGAGGTGAGACATAGCATAGGTAGGAATGCCTAAAGTTGGACGAATCCAATTAATGTCTCCTAATAATTTTTGGAAATCATTTAAGGTTTCTAAATTATTTCTTTGAATTTGAACATTTTGAGGCTTAAGAGCACTTTGCTGTACCTTCATTTCTGGATATTGAAAGGGAGTAGAAGTTTGGATTTTATTGGGGGCTATAATTAACCATGCCACATTTACAGTCTTTTCTGTTTGTAGCACACCATCAATTCTTCCCTAGTTTCAGCTGCACACAGAATATCATCCATGTAATGGATAATATGACATTTTTTGAACTGTTCTTTAACTGGCTTAATAGTTTTCCCGACATAAGTTTGACAAACAGTTGGGCTATTTAGCATGCCTTGTGGTAGTACTTTCCAATGGTATCTGTCTGTTGGTTCTTTATTATTTATGGTGGGAACAGTAAAAGCAAATTTTTCATAATCTTGGGCAGCTAAAGGAATGGTAAAAAAAGCAATCCTTTAGATCTATCACTATGAGACGCCAGTATTTTGGGACCATTGTTGGGGAGGGCAGTCCTGGTTGTAGAGTGCCCATGGGTTGAATCACAACATTAACAGCCCTTAAATCTGTTAACATTCTCCATTTCCCTAATTTTTTCTTAATGACAAATACAGGAGAATTCCAAGGGGAGAAAGGAGGCTCTATATGTCCCTTTTGCAATTGTTCCTGCACCAGTTCTTTTAAAGCCTCCAGTTTTACCTGTTTCAGTGGCCATTGCTCCACCCAAACCAGTTTGGCAGTTAGCCAAACAAGAGGAATGGGAGCCAGAGGCTCAACAATGGCCACTCCTAAAAATGACATCCCAATCTGGTCCGATCTGTTTGCTCTTTTAATTCTAAAGGTTCTGATTGACCATTTTTATCTTTTCCTAGTCCTTTTCCCAGGTGATATCCCATATTTTTCATCATTGGTCTATTATTACTATATTGATCCATAGGAATAGATATTTCAGCATCCCATTGTTGCAATAAGTCTCTACTTGATAAATTGTCAGGAATAGGTGTAATGATAGACTGAATTGTCTCTTCCTTACCATCTGGCCCTTGACATGGTAAAATCAAGTAACTCTGAAAAACTTCCGACGCAGTTGCTACTCCAACAATACCAATGGATGCCTTTTGCTTAGGCCAGTGCCGGGACCATTGATTTATAGCAATAATAGAGACATCAGCTCCAGTATCTACTAGTCTTTCAAAATCTTTTCCCTGAATAGTTACTGTGCAAATAAGTTTTTTGTCAGACACTTGATAACCCAATACACAGCCTTTCTGCTGGATTAGTGTTACCAAAGTCTCCTGTTCTTTTCACTGTGCTGCTTCCTAGTTTTATGTACAGTAACAGCAACAACTGAGCAATTCTTTCTCCCGGGGAGGCAGACCACGGAGTTGAGGAACTAATAACTAATTGAATTTCTCTGGTATAATCAGAGTCAATTATTCCCAAATGTACAGTAACAGACTAGACCTTCCAAGTAATAAACCAACTGTTCTTGAGGGTAAAGGTCCCCTAACTCCTGTGGGGACCTTCTTTGGTGGCTCCCCAGGAAGTAAGGAGATGGGAATTGTGCTGTAGAGGTCTACAGCAGCACTGCCTGCTGAGGTGGGGGACAATTGTACATTTGTAAGGGCACTGGCTGTGCTGGGTATGTCTCGGTTTGTTGAGGGGCCCAAGGTGGGCCCCTCTTCCTGTTTCCCAAAAGAGGTTGTCCATCTTGGCTAAATTTAGAATGACACTGACTTGCTCAGTGATTGCCTTTCTTACACCAGGGACATACACTGGGACTTTTCTGTTGATTGATGGTAGTAGTTTTTGCCTTTTGATTTCCTTTTCTACATTCCTTTCTTGTGTGTCCAAATTGCCCACAATTAAAGCAAGAGCCTGAGAAATGGGGCATATTCTTTCCTACTCTTAATCCAGCCATAGCCTGAGCTAAAAGAGTAGCCTTATGTAAGTTACTGCCAATGACATCACAAGCCTTAATACATTCAGCGAAATGAGCCTTCCCTCTCGGGCCTATGAGCAGTTTGACACTCTGCATTAGCATTATTGTATGCAAGAAGCTATATTACAACATCCTGAGCCGTTTTACCAGTTATGGCTTTATACCAAGCCTCTTGGAGCAGAGCAATAACATCAATATATGGTTCTTTAGGTCCTTGTCAGACAGAACTGAAAGAATATTTTTCCCCTGTAACATTTATCCTTTCCCATGCCTGTAAACACACAAAGTGCAGCTGAACAATGGCAACATCCTCCATTACTGCTGGATTCTCTAATCGACCACAGTTAGGGCCAAAGCCCATTAACTGTTCAAAGTAAACAGGCACAGGTGGCTGTGCTTGCATTTTCCTTTGCCTGAGTTTGAGCTTCATCAGCCCACCAGGTTTTAAACTGCAAGTACTGAGATCGAGTGAGAACAGATTTTGTCAAAATATCCCAATCATATGGTATTAATCTATTATCAAGAGCCATATTTTTTTAATAACATTTGCACAAAAGGAGAGTTCAGTCCATATTGACTAATGGCTTGCTTAAATTCTTTTAGTAACTTAAAAGGAAAAGAGATCCAATTAGCTATACTCTGTCCTCCCTGCTGGATTATAGTAATGGGAAATTGCCATGTTTTAAGGTCTCCCTTGGCTCTAGCTTTTTGAATAGAATTTTGTATAGCACCACCAATTGCTCCAGGTTTTAATGTTGCAACTATAGAAACAGTAAGTTTTTCAGCTAATTTATTTTCTCACCCATTAAGGAGAGAGAGAGGAGGTGGCCATTCACTTAATTCAGCAGCTGGAGCCAATGGGCTAGTAAAATATTTTTTTTTAAGTTTTCCTTTCTTTTCTTTAATCTCCTCTGGTAGTTGTTCCTCACACTCAATCTGAAGTTAGTTTTTTACATTCATCTTCCTCTTCCTCATCTGAATCTGCCTCATCATCTGTTTGAAATGGCTCAAGAGTTGTCTTTATTAGCGCCTACATTGACCAAATGGAAACTGGAATTTTTGGTCCATCTTTATACGTCTTTTTAAAATCTCTGCCAATTCTCTCGCATTCATCCAACTCCATAGTCCCTTGTTCCAGAAATCATGGGCAAAACTGCTGTACTGTACTAAAGAGTGATAACAAATTCTGAGTACTAACTTTCACTCCCCATCTTCATAATAAATGCCTTAAGAAATGTAAATAAGCAGAATGTCTGCTTTCACTTTGTCCCATTGTTACCCTGGTTCTTCCGAGTGCTCAGCTTTCCTGCTGAGCTGCTTTTAGACATCCTTGGGTGTCATTTGATGATGTGTCCTCTGCTTTCACATGCTCCAGCATTCCTTCACCAAGGCCTTTGTTGTCCCACGTTGGGCAGCCAGGAATGTTGGGGTGATCAGACCCAACACCAGGTCGTGGGGGGCAACAAAGTCCGGCAGAGTCAAAGGAATGAGAAAAAGACAGTTTGAGAGAGAAAGTGGGACCAGGGGGCCATCGTGAGTGTGGAGGCTGCAAAGGCTTAGAGCTCTGGGAGCCCACGCTATTTATTGGTGCTCAAAGAAACAGGTGGTGAGGATGTGGGAGTTGAAAGGAAACAGTGTATCAAGTGAATGAGAACATATGGCTATTTGAGATAATGGGAGTGCTAGAAGCAAGGAGCCAGCAAGTCTGGCAGACATGCAAGCCCTGCCTCAGCTTCTCTCCCAACAGTTCAGCTTTAGCCGACACTGCATGGAGAAGAATTGAGAAACCAGTTGATAGTCAAAACTGGAGCCCTTGGCTGGGGATGCTGGCTTATGCCTGTAATCCTAGCACTTTGGAAGGCCAAGGTTGGCAGATCACCAGAGGTCATGAGTTTGAGACCAGCTTTGCCAACATGGCGAAACCCCATCTCTACAAAAAATTAGCCAGATGTGGGGGCCTGCACCTGTAGTCCCAGCTTCTTGGGAGGCTGAGGCAGGAGAATCACTTGAATCTGGGAGGCGGCGGTTGCAGTGAACAGAGACCACACCACTGCACTTCAGCCTGGGTGACAGAGCGAGACTCAGTCTCAAAAACAAAACAACAACAATGAAAAACTGGAGCCCTAGACATATGACCCCACCCTAGCTCTTCCTGGTCACTTGAGCCACCTGCGTTCCCAGTCATATGGAACAGAGGTCAGCTATTCCCACTTGATCTGCTTGCATTACTGATCTGCAAAGTCATGAGCATAATAAAAAGATGTTTCCTTATGCCACTAAGTTCTGGGTGGCTTGTTACACAGCAATAGATGACTGAAACAGGGAGAACATTGGCTTGTTTCAGCGTATGCCATCCAGTGTTACAGAGGCTAATGGGTGTTCCCTGCACTCTATTGTTGTACAGAGATTTTAGGATAACAGCTTTCCTCAGACCTTTAGCATGAGTCCCTGGGCTGGAGGCCAAGAAAAATTGGCTACAGAAGATAGGAACAGCACACATCCTGCTTTATTCAAAATTGTTCATCTAGACAATTACCCCAAGCAATGTGGAATAAGAAAATCTCTGGAGAGAATAAACAAGTCAGTTACAAAGAAATGGGAATTAGAATGTCCTCAGTCTTTTCAACAATACTAATGGAAGCTTGAAGATAATAGAATGCTTGAAAAATTTTGAGTGAAAATTATTTTCAACCTAGAATTCTATATACCCTCCAGACTATCAGTGAAGTGTGAAGATAGATAAAAACATTTTCAAAATAGATCAGGGAAAACAGATATCTGTCATGAAAGTGTTTTAAAGAAAATGCTGAAAGGTCTCCAAAAGACAAACAATGAAAAAGATATAGGCTGTAAGAAATAACAGATTCCATGCAGAAAAGGCACATGGAAGGTTTTTTTAAGACAGAATCTCAGTCTGTTGCTGGAGTGCAGTGGTATGATCCCGGCTCACTGCAACTTCTGCCTCCAGGGTTCAAGCGATTCTCCTGCCTCAGCCGCCTGAGTAGATGGGATTACAGGTGCCCACCACCACGCCCAGCTAAGTTTTGTATTTTTACTAGAGACAGGGTTTTGCCATGTTGGCCAGGCTGGTCTCAAACTCCTGACCTCAGGTGATTTGCCTGCCTTGGCCTCCCAAAGTGCTGGGATTACAGGCATGAGCCACTGCAACTCACCTTTTTTATCTTTTCTGAAAGTATACTTGAGAAAGGGAAATCTTAAGATGGTGGCTGTGCAGCATATCTAGAGTACACTCTCGATTTGAGGTACACCTTTCAAAAAAAAAGAATGGATAAATTTTCTGACATGTTTAATCATGGGGGGAATATATTTAAAGTATGGCATTGAACTATTGGAAATTATAGAAAAACTTAAATATTCACAAAAAATGTAGCAGATTAACTCCAGATAAGGTAGTGAATTATATGAGAAAGAAAATATAATCTTAATATATCCCTAACTCACAGGGAACAATATTTACATAGTCACAGTCACAATAGGGAAAAAATGAAATGAGGGTCAAAATTATAAACGGTTGACTTGGGAGAGGAAAAAATAATTAGAAGTGAGCAACATCTTTATTTACCATAATATGAAGTTATTGATATTGTTAAAAATAGATGACTCAAGAGGTTATATGTACTTTATTTAGAAATGTGAATATAAGTATTTGAAGAAAAATCAGTTGAGTTGAGAATGGCTTGCTCTGGGGAATGGGATGAGATGGGGAAGGCAGCGGGGAAAAAGGAAATACCTGTTGGTGATGGAAGCACTTTAGTGCTGTATGAATTTTTTAACTACTTACATGTAATACTTTAAAAAATACAAAAAATATTTGGAGGCCAGGTGCAGTGGCTCACCCCTGTAATCACAGCACTTTGGAAGGTGGATTACCTGAAATCAGGAGTTTGAGACCAGCCTGGCCAACATGGCGAAACCCTGTCTCTACTGAAAATACAAAAATTAGCCAGGCGTGGTGGCATACACCTGTAGTCCCAGCTCCTTGGAAGGCTGAGGCAGGAGAATCACTTGAACCCAGGAGGTGAAGGTTGCAGTGAGCTGAGATGGCACCACTGCATGGCAGCCTGGGCCACAGAGCCAGCAAGTGTATAGATACTAAAAGTAAAATTAGGGAATCTTAAAAATAACAAAGTACATTTTGTGTATGATTACAGAAGAAGTATGTTGCTGAACAAAATACAAAATACAAAAATACCTGATGAAGAAAATAATCTGTATACATGACCCTTGAGCAACGTGGGTGTTAGCAGCACCAACCCCCAATGCAGTAATAAAAAAAAAAAAAGCCATATATAACTTTTGATTCCTCCCCAAATTTAACTATTAACAGCCTACTGTTGACTGGAAGCCTGACTGATTACATAAACAGTTGATTAACACATATTTTATGTATGTGCTAAATACTGTATTCTTACAATGAAGTAAGCTAGAGAAAATGTTGATAAGAAATTCATAAGGAAGAGAAAATATATTTACCATTCATTAAGTGAAAGTGAGTTATCATAAAGGTCTTCATCCTTAGTGTGTGCACATTGAGGTGGAGGAAGAGGAGAGGGATTGTCTTGCTGTCTCAGGGTGGCAGAGGAGGAAGAGGTGGAGGACATAGAAGGAGAGGCAGGGGAGAAGACACACTTTGTGCAACTTACAGAAATGCACAGTAATTTCTGTCTGACTTTTGTTTTTTAATTTCTATAAAAATATTTCTATATGGTACCAATCCACTCCTTCCACCATTTGCTTTAGTTTTAGTGTCTGTATCATAGAAGGGTCTATGTTGTCTGCAGCTGGCTTAGAAGCACTCACCTCCATCAAGTTGTTGTCTGTTCATTCTTCTGGTGTGGTGTCTATTAGCTCTTACATTTCTTTAAGATCCATGTCTTGAAACCCTTCACCCTTCAATCACTTTTTGTGCTGCATCCATGATCTTCGTCATGATTTCCCTGATTGGCTCTGTCATAACTCCTATGAACTCCAGCCTGGGTGAGAGAGTGAGACCTTGTCTCAAAAAAACAAAACAAAGACCAGTTTTGGTGACTCACGCCTGTAATCCCAGGACTTTGGGAGGCCAAGGCAGGCGGCTCACTCAAGGCCAGGAGTTCAAGACCAGCCTGGCCAACATGGTGAAACTTCATCTCTACAAAATACAAAAACTCTGTCCTCACATAATACAAAAATTAACTGGATGTGGTGGCACATGCCTGTAGTCCACTACTCAGGAGGCTGAAGCATGAGAATTGTGTGAATCAAGGAGGCAGAGGTTGCATTGAGCCTGGATCATGCCACTGCACTCCAGCCTGGGTGACAGAGTAAGAGTCTTTCTCCTGAAAAAAAAATAAAAATAAAAAAAAATCTGTTCAGGACTGGGCAGAATGGCTCATACCTGCAGTTCCAGCACTTTGGGAAGCTGAGGAGGAAGGATTGTTTGAGCCAAGAGTTCAAGATCAGCCTGGGCTACAGAGCAAGACCCTGTCACTACCAAAAAAAAAAAAAAAAATTAGTTGGGCATGGTGGTGTGCATGTGTGGTCCTGCTACTCAGAAAGCTGTGGTGGGAGGACTGCTTGAGCCCAGGAATTTGACGTTTCAGTAAGCTATGATCACACCATTGCACACCAGCCTGGGTAATAGAAAGAGATCTTGTCTCAAAAACAAAAAACCTGTTGAAGCAGATATCCTTTCTCCTCAATAATTTTCTTAAAGGTATCTGAGAACTTGTCTGCTGCTTCTTGGTTAGCAGAATCTGGTTCTCCTGTTATCTTGACATTTTTAAGCCAAAATTATCAAACCATCCTTTGCTGGCATTAAATTCTCCAGCTTTAGATCTTTTACCTTTCTTTTACTTTAAGTTGTTTTATAATGACCTTGCTTTTTCTCAAATCATATTAAAATCCATAACTATGCCTGCCTTATAGCAACCTTCCACACACATAAAAGCTGCATTTTTTTTTTTTTTTTGAGACGGAGTCTCGCTCTGTTGCCCAGGCTGCAGTGCAGTGGCCGGATCTCAGCTCACTGCAAGCTCTGCCTCCCGGGTTTACGCCATTCTCCTGCCTCAGCCTCCCGAGTAGCTGAGACTACAGGCGCCCGCCACCTCACCCGGCTAGTTTTTTGTCTTTTTTAGTAGAGACGGGGTTTCATCCTGTTAGCCAGGATGGCCTCAATCTCCTGACCTCATGATCCGCCCGTCTCGGCCTCCCAAAGTGCTGGGATTACAGGCTTGAGCCACCGCACCTGACCAAAAGCTGCATTTTCAATATGAAACAAAAAGGTATTTCAAAAAAGTGCAAGGTTTTTTGCACCTGCTGGCTTAGCTGTGGCAATGGCTTGATGAATTTCTTTTTCCTTTTTTACAATGGTCCTTATTGTCTCATGCATCTGTGTGAAGAGACCACCAAACAGGCTTTGTGTGAGCAACAAGGCTTTTTATTTCACCTTGCAGGTGGGCTGAGTCCAAAAAGAGAGTCAGCAAAGGGTGGTGGGATTATCATTAGTTCTTACAGGTTTTGGGATAGGCGGTGGGAGTTAGGAGTAATGTTTTGTGGGCAGGGGGTGGATCTCACAAAGTACATTCTCAAAGGTGGGGAGAATTACAAAGAACCTTCTTAAGGGTAGGGGAGATTACAAAGAATCTTCTTAAGGGTGGGGGAGATTACGAAGTACATTGATCAGTTAGGGTGGGGACGAAACAAATCACAATGGTGGAGTGTCATCAGTTAAGGCTATTTTCACTTCTTTTGTGGATCTTCAGTTGCTTCAGGCCATCTGGATGTATACGTGCAGGTCACAGGATACATGACTTAGCTTGGGCTCAGAGCCCTGACATTCCGGCCTTCTTATATTAATAAGAAAAATAAAATAAAATAGTATTTAAGTATTGGGGCAGTGAAAATTTTTGGGGGTGGCTCAGAGAGATAATGGGCAATGTTTCTCAGGGCTGCTTCGAGGGGGATTAGGAGTGGCATGGGAACCTAGAGTGGGAGACATTAAGTTGAAGGAAGATTTTGTGGTAAGGGGTGATACTGTGGGGTTGTTAGAAGGAGCATTCATCATATAGAATGATTGGTGATGGCCTGGACAAGGTTTTGGATGAATTGAGAAACTAAACGGAAGACACAAGGTCTGAATAAGAGAAGGAGAAAAACAAGTATTAAAGGACTAAGAATTGGGAGGACCCAGGAAATCCAATTAGAGAGCGCCCAAGGGGGTTCAGCATAATTACTTGCTTGGTTGGCAAGTTTTTGGGCTCTATCCTTGAGTTTTTTTATGTTGTCATATACCAGGCCAGATTTATTAAGGTAAACACAACACTCTTCATTTAAAAATATACAGAGTCCTCCTTTTTCAGCAGTGAGTACGTCAAGGCCTCAGCGGTTTTGGAGGACAACTGCAGCTAGAGAGTCCACTTGGGCGTGAAGAACTGATAAAGTTTGTGATAGGTAGGTGATGCTAGCAGAAAAGTACCTACATGGAAGAGGTTATGAAATGACGATAGAATAGAATTAACCTGTGAGGCTGGAAGGAGATATTTTCCGTGGTCCAAGAACCATTTGCCTTGTGTGGGAAGAGACTGATAGGTGGAAGTTTTAGTGGGAGAGTAGGTGGGAGTGATCGATGAGAAGGAGAAAAACTGGCCATGAGGGACAGAAATTGGAATGCTAGCTGCTGCTTTAGCTACCTTATCAGCATAAGCCTTGCCCTGAGTGATGGGATCTGATGCCTTTTGGTGGCCCTTGCAGTGTATGACTCCAGCTTCCTTTGGAAGTAAAGCGGTCTTGAGAAGAATTTTTATTAAGGAGGCATCGATGATGGAGGACCCTTATGTAGTGAGGAAACCTCTTTCTGCCCATATAACAACATGGTAGTGCAGGATATGGAAGGCATATTTAGAGTCAGTATAAATATTGACATGTAATTCCTTTGCAAGAGTGAGGGCCTGAGTTAAGGCAATGAGTTCAGCTTGCTGAGAGGTAGTGGAGGGGGGCAGAGCAGTAGCCTCAGTGATACATGTGGAAGATACTATAGCATAGCCTGCCTTTGTTGGTGAGCGGTGATTAGGCCTGGTGGAACTGCCATCAGTAAACAAAATGTGATCAAGGTGAGAAACAGGAAAGAAGGAACTATGGGGAAATGGAGTGAATGTCAGGTGTATCAGAGAAATATAGTCATGGGGGTCAGGTGTGGTATCCGAAATAATGTGGGAGGCCGGATTGAAGTTCAGGCCAGGAACAATGGTAATTGTGGGAGACTCAACAAAGAGTGAGTGTAGCCAAAGGAGCCGGAGGGCAGAAAGTATATGCATCAGGTATGAGGAAGGAAATAGATTCTGGAAGTTATGAGAACTGTAGAGAGTGAGTTGAGCATAGTTTGTGATTTTGAGGGCCTCTAAAAGTATTAAAGCAG
Source organism: Macaca nemestrina (assembly GCF_043159975.1). NCBI lineage: Eukaryota > Metazoa > Chordata > Mammalia > Primates > Cercopithecidae > Macaca > Macaca nemestrina. The sequence goes on from NC_092128.1 coordinate 20,691,516, forward strand.
CGGCAGCCGCGACGCACAGACATGAGGGCTAAACTAAAAGAGTAAGGTCAAGTTGTTTGGACAGAAAGGTCCTGTATGGCGAGGTCCCAGCTTTTGGGTAAGAATTCTAACCACACAGCCCTGCACTTTGGCTGTGTGTAATGAAAAATGTTGGGATGAGTTAGGCAGAGCTAGTGTGGGAGTAGCTTAAAAGCTTCTAAAGAATAATGGGTTGTGGAGGGAGATATTGAGGATAGGAGAGTATATGGGTTTGGCACCACGGGGTGGAGAAGTAAAATATTACATAACCTCTTCCATGTAGGTACGTTTCTGGTTGATAAGGTGCAGATCCTGAACTAACCTGTAAGACTCATCCAGTTTTTGGACAGGTAAAATGGGGTAATTGTAAGGAGAGTTTGTAGGCTTTAAAAGGCCATGCTGTACCAGGCGAGTGATAACAGGCTTTAATCCTTTTAAAGCATTATCCTTTTAAAGCGTTTAAAACTGTGGGATGGGATATTGGCATTGAGCGGGGTAAGGGTGATTAGGTTTTAATGGGATGGTAAGGGATGCATGATCGGTCTCCAAGGAGGAAGTAGAAGTATCCTATACTTGTGGATTAAGTTGGGGAGATACAAGCGGAGGATGTGAAAGAGGCTTTGAATTGAGGAAAAGGGCAGCAATAAAGTATGGCTGTAGCCCAGGAATAATCAGGGAAGCAGATAATTTAGTTAAAATGTCTCAACCTAATAAAGGAGCTGGGCAGGAGTGCTTAAAAGGAGTGCTTAAAAGAATGTTGTCCAAGTTGGCGCCAGAGTTGGGGAGTTTTAAGAGGTTTAGAAGCCTGGCCGTCAATATCCACAACAGTCATGGAGGCAAGGAAAACGAGCCCTTGTAAAGAAGGTAATGTGGAGTGGGTAGCCTCCGTTTTAAGAAGGGGATGGACTTACCCTTCACTGTAAGAGTTACCCAAAGCATCTGTGATGGTCCTGTAGGCTTCTGAGGCAATTGGAGAAGAGTCAGTCTTCAGCCACTAAGCCAAGATCATCTGGGAAGGAGTCAGAGAGCCTTGGGCCAGAGTTCCAGGGGCTCTGGGAGTGGTTGCTGGGTTGGATAGTCTGATTTCCAGTGGGGTCCCGCACAGATGGGACATGGCTTAGGAGGGATCCCAGGCTGCGGGCATTCCTTGGCCCAGTGGCCAGATTTCTGGCACTTGAATCAAGATCCTGGGGTAGGCAATCCTGGAGGAATGCCTGGCCACTGTGGTTCAGGCATGTGGAAGTTCTTGTGTGCTGGAGATGTGGCTGGGGTTTGTCTCACAGTGGAGGCAAGGAATTGCAATTCAGAAATACGTTGCTACTTGACTGTATGCCTTGAAGGCGAGGTTAATTAAGTCCTGTTGTGGGGTTTGAGGGCCGGAATCTAATTTTTGGAGCTTTATTTAATGGTGGGAGCGGATTGGGTAGTAAAATGCATATTGAAAATAAGGCAGTCTTCTGGCCTTTCTGGGTCTAGGGTGGTAAACGTCTAAGGGTTGTGGCCAAATGGGCCATGAACTGGCTTGAGTTTTTATATTTGATGAAGAAGAGCCTAAACGCTAACTGATTTGGGAGAGGTCGGATAAAGAAAAAGGAGCATTAACCTTGGCTATGGCTTCAGCTCCAGCCGCCTCTTTAAGAGGAAATTGTTGGGCAGGTAGGGGAGGGTAGTTGCAGAATGAAACTGTAAGCCAGACCGGGTGTGAGACGGGGTGATAAAAGGATTATAGGGTGGGTGAGTGGAGTCTGAGGAAGAGTTGGGACCTGGATCTGCCTGGCAAGGAGCAGCCTGGGGAGAAGGGGAGAGGTCAGATGAGTCCCTAGAAAAGGATTCAAAGGACTCAGAGCTTGGGGTGGAGACTGAAGGAACAGACAGGAGAGAAAGAATAAAGATTTGGGACAAGTCGCATTGGGAGCAGAGACTAGGGAGGGACCACTGTGTAAAAGAATGCCTGGACATCAGGCACCTCTGACCATTTGCCCATTTTTCAACAAAAATTATCTAGATCTTGTAGGACAGACAAATCGAAAGTTCCATTCTCAGGCCACTTGGAACTACTGTCGAGTTTGTATTGGGGCCAATTGGTATTGCAGAAGAATATAAGATGCTTAGATTTTAGGTCAAGGGAGAGTTGAAGAGGTTTTAAGTTCTTGAGAACACAGGCAAGGGAGAAGGAGGAGGAATGGAGGGCAGAAGGTTGCCCATGGTGAAGGAGGCAAGTTTAGAGGGAAGGATAGAGACATGGAGAAGAGGGTGGGGAGCAGCCTTGGGCTGCAGTGTGGGTGAGCAGCCAAAGCAGGCGTTCCCGAGTTGACTTCCCACCAAGGGTGTGTAGGTGAATGACCAAGGAAGGTGTCCCTGCAGTGATTAGACACCAATGGAGTGTGGTGAATAATCAGGCAGGCATCCCTGCAGTGACTAAACACCAAGGGAAGGCTGTCTTCCCGAGTCCGTGACCGGCGCCGGAGTTTTGGGTCCACGAATAAAATGTGTCTTCTTTGTCTCTAGTAGAGAGGAAAAAGAACTGGAATTGGAAGGACAGAGAGATTGAAGGGTAGCGAGAGAGGCTGGAGAAGAGAGTGAAAAGATCGCTTACCCAATCTGAAATTGGTGAGATGTTCCTTGGGTTGGTTGGTCTGAGGACCTGAGGTCATAGGTGGATCTCTTCATGGAGTGAGGGTGAGGACAGGGGACTGTTCTCCCGAAGGAGTCCCTCTGACCTGGTTATTCAGCACCAAATGTCTCACTCATCTGTGTGAAGAGATCACCAAACAGGCTTTGTGTGAGCAGCAAGGCTGTTTATTTCACCTGGATGCAGACGGGCTGAGTCCAAAAAGAGAGTCAGCAAAGGGTGGTGGGGTTATTATTTCTTATAGGTTTTGGGATAGGTGGTGGAGTTAGGAGCAATGTTTTGCGGGCAGGGGGTGGATCTCACAAAGTGCATTCTCAAGGGTGGGGAGAATAACAAAGAACCTTCTTATGGGTGGGGGAGATTACGAAGTACATTGATCAGTTAGGGTAAGGAAGAAACAAATCACAATGGTGGAGTGTCATCAGTTAAGGCTATTTTCACTTCTTTTGTGGATCTTCAGTTGCTTCAGGCCATCTGGATGTATACATGCAGGTCACGGGATACAATGGCTTAGCTTGGGCTCAGAGGCTTGACACTTATGCTGGATTCATTTATCTTGAAATGGTTGCAACCACAGTTGCAGACCTCAATCTATGGTACATATCAAGCAATTTAGCTTTTTATTGTCATGTCATGACTCTTCTCTGCTTCTTAGGAGCACTTTCAGCATCACTAGCGGCACTTTGTATGGGTCCAATTGTGTTGTTCAAGGTTTATAACATTGCACTAAACAAGATGAAAATACACAACAAATTTAAGAACTTAAGAGATTTTTTTTTTTTTTGAGACCGAGTTTCACTGTGGTTGCCCAGGCTTGAGTGCCTGGCGTGATCTTGGCTCATCGCAAGCTCTACCTCCTAGGTTCAAGCGATTCTCCTGCCTCAGCCTCCCAAGTAGCTGGGATTACAGGCGTGTGCTACCACGCCCGGCTAATTTTTTGAATTAAAAATTCAAAAAAAGAAAAAGTAAGAAAAATGCTTACTATGTTTCCCTTAATTACTAAGTTTACTAATTTTTTTTATTTTTTATTTTTGAGATGGAGTCTCACTCTGTTGCCTAGGCTGGAGTGCAGTGGTGTGATCTTGGCTCACTGCAACCTCCATCTCCTGGGTTCAGGTGATTCTCCTGCCTCAGTTTACTGAGTAGCTGGGACTACAGGCATGTGCCACCATGCCCAGCTAATTTTTGTATTTTTAGTTGAGACGGGTTTTCACTATGTTGGCCAGGCTGGTCTCAAACTCGTGACCTCATGATCCGCCTGCTTCAGCCTCCCAAAGTGCTGGGATTACAGGCATGAGCCACCATGCCCAGCCTACTAATTTTTTATATTAAAAAGAGTTAATGTCATTGTCATCTCCAGTGGTGCCAAATAAGGTTTTAATGCATTTGTTTTGTTTTGATTTGATCTCTTTTGGTTTAATCTGCACTTTGGCTCTTTTTTGAATATGTTAATCAACTCACAGATTTTTCACATGCTCTATACATTTCCATCACTTAGAGTGCAAAAGCACAGCTGCTCAGAGCAGCCTGAGGAATGTGAGGGATGCCGAACTTATCAGCCCCAGAGAGACATGAGCATGAGACTGCAGTCACATTCCCAGCACCCATCCCCTGGGCAATTGTTTACAGGTATTTTGTTTCTTCTTTCTTTCCCTGTAGTTTCCGGATAACTGATAAACTACCTGAAATGTTACTACAAGTTGCACAATGTGACCCTCACCCATTATTCTGGGATTTGTGATACAAGGACGAGGCACAGCCAGTCAGTAGCTTATGTTATTGTAATGAACCAATGTAAATTCTTGGTAAACTTAGAAATTTCCTCCTACGTTCTTTTTACTTCTTTAAAAACCCACTTGAAGGGCAACATTTCTAGGACTCCTGGGCTCTAGCTCTCAACCTTGACCCAAATAAACCCTCTACTTAATTTTGCCTCCGTTTCTTCTTCGGTCAACAAGAGTCATGCAAAAACTGTTGCAGCTTTGCTTTGACCAGAGACAGTTCTGTTTTTGTTTGTTTGTTTTTTGAGACAGAGTCTTGCTCTGTCACCCAAGCTGGAGTGCAATGGTGTGATCTCAGCTCACTGCAACCTCTGCCTCCCAGGTTCAAGTGATTCTCCTGCCTCAGCCTCCCGAATAGCGGCAATTACAGGCGTGCGCCACCACACCCAACTAATTTTTGTATTTGTAGTGGAGATGGGGTTTCACCTTGTTGTCCAGGTTGGTCTTGATCTCCTGACCTTGTGATCCGCCTGCCTCGGCCTCCCAAAGTGCTGGGATTACAGACATGAGTCACTGTACCCAGCTGCCACAAGTGTTTTTCTAAAACACAAACCTTGCTACTCCTTGTTTAAAAGCCTTGAACAGCCTTTCTCTGCCTTCAGGAGAGTCAACTCCTTGTACATATTCCAAGGCCTTTCCCGTCCAGGACGTCTTTTTTTAGAGATGAGTGTCCACCTAACACCCAAACCACTGCCTTCCACAATTCTGGATTTCATGGAAGAATCCATTTCCAAAATGTATTTGGGGAATGGCACCAGATATATTTAGTATACCCAACCCTCCTGGTCTTTAGGCAACAGGTCCCCTTTCTGTCCATCCTTACTTTTTCTCAGCCCTGAGACTCATTTCATGCATGACTCTAAATTACATGTAGAAGACAGACCTAGCTCAGAATCTGACTTGTGCATGAAAAGTTTGTCCCCAGATTTAGATCTATTATTGCACTTCTTACTAAACCTGGAGATGCTTAGTTTTCTTGCAGTTAATCTTGTATTGTGTCTCTATCCAGTAAGGAAGGAAGTGATGGAAGTGTATGGGACAGTGGGACAGGTAAGCACAGCTTGCAGGTTTGCTGTTTGTCAGTACATCAGTATTTAAAGTTTACAAATTTGGGGCCCATACTCTTGAATGTAAGTCTTTGACTTCTCATGGAGCCTGTGTATTTGCTCATGCAGTATTAAATTCCAGGAAAATCACTTCCCCTACTCTCCTAGGGAAATCCTGACAGCTTTTTCAAATCCTATTCAATGATAACCTCTTGCGTAATCATTCCTGCATACTGGTCATCTCCTCCTACCTATTTGCAATTAATAGAACCTCTTCTGTTTTCTCACAGTACTCTGATCATACCTCCACCATAACTTATCACCTTGTATGAGCCGTTCATCTCAGCTCTCACCCACTGCATTAGACGAGAGCTTCTTGAAGGCAGGAACTATATATTTTTCATCTCTTTTCCTCTTTCCCTGAGAACTGTTTTCAAGGGTAGCCTAGTAGGCAGCAACACAGATTGTGAAGTGTTGAAAGTATTTCTAGAGGCTGTAGAAGGAAACCACCCTTGTAGCTCATCTTACACTGCCTGTTACCTATTAAGAATATGTCAACCCAAAAGACACTGGCACATCCTTAGAATCCCATTCAGTCATTAATAGTCCAGCCAGGTGCAGTGGCTCATGCCTATAATCCCAGCACTTTGGGACACCAGTGTGGGAGGATCACTTGAGACCAGGAGTTCAAGACCAGCCTGGGCAACAGAACAAGACTTCACATTTACTAAAAATTTAAAAATTAGCCAGGTGTAGGCGAGGCGCAGTGGCTCACGCCTGTAATCCCAGCACTTTGGGAGGCTGAGGCAGGTGGATCATGAGGTCAAGAGATTGAGACCATCCTGGCTAACACGGTGAAACCCCGTCTCTACTAAAAAATACAAAAAAAAAAAAAAACTAGCCGGGCGAGGTGGCGGGTGCCTGTAGTCCCAGCTACTCGGGAGGCTGAGGCAGGAGAATGGCGTGAACCCGGGAGGCGGAGCTTGCAGTGAGCCGAGATCTGGCCATTGCACTCCAGCCTGGGTGACACAGCAAGACTCCGTCTCAAAAAAAAAAAAAACAAAAAACAAAAAACAAAAAAAAAAAAAAAATTACCCAGGCATAGTGGTGGGCACCTGTAATCCCAGCTACTCGGGAGGCTGAGGTAGTGGAATCACTTGAACCCAGGAGGTGGAGGTTGCAGTGAGCCGAGATCATGCCATTGCACTCCAGCCTGGTGACAGAGCGAGGCGCCATCTCAAAAAAAAAAAAAAAAAGAAACAAGAAAAAAGAAAAAAATTAGCCTGCTGTGGTGGTACGTGCCTATAGTCCTAGCTACCTGGGAGGCTGAAGTGGGAGGATTGCTTGAGACTGGGAGTTTGAAGTTGCAGTGAGCGCCACCACTGTGCTCCAGCCTGGGTGACAGTGTAAGACCCTGTCTCGAAAACGAAAAATAGTAATAATCCAGTTTGCCATCCTGTTGTATGAATATGTCTCCTAAGCAAGGCCTAGTGTGAGGTCACTGAGGTTTGCAGGTTTCCACTAATTTCGTTAAGTCCCAAAAGCAGGAGTGGTCTCAGCAAACATATAGCTTCCCCCTTTCATGCATCTAGTATAACTGAGCTAAGAGACAGTCTTACCTCTTGCTCTGAGTCTCTTTCAAGGTATTAATGTGATACTGGATCTCCCTCAAATCTTAATCCATTTATTCATTTATTTACCCTCAGTTCCTATTGTTTCTTCTTTCCATAAATACCCAAACATTTTCACCTTTGGAAGCTGACATTACAGTCTAGACCTGCTGCTGTGCTGGACCAGATTACAGGCAGCAACACTAGTCCCAAAAGGACCTCCCCCTCAGTCCACTTCCATTCATACAGGGTAAGGTGCAGAACTAGCAGGCTATTGTTATCACCAGGTAATATAGCTGCATTAACTATACGAAAATAATCCCAATCTAAGCCATTGGAACTCTTAAATTCTTTTGAGACTGAAAGGAATGTGAATTATGGGTCTGGGTCATGTGACAGGCAGCTGTAACCTAGGAAGCTATAAGCCTTTGTTTCTGTACTTACATATTAAGCTTTTCCCTTTACCTGTGTTGTTTTGTTTTAGCCAGGATTGGTGGGTACCTGTGTGTGTTTGTGTTTTAGCCAGGCGTGGTGGCAGGCACCTGTAATCCTAGCTATTTGAGAGGCTGAGGCAGGAGAATCGCTTGAACCTAGGAGGTGGAGGTTGCAATGAGCTGAGACCATGCCACTGCACTCCAACCTGGGCAACAAGAACTCTGTCTCAAAAAAATAAAGAAATAAAAAATAAAGTGGAAAGAAAATGAAAACTGGCTATAAATAAAAGTAAACCAGCCACTCAGAAAAAAAATCAAACTGTAGCTAATTTGTTGTAACTTGTAAACCAGCCTTGTATAGAAAATGTTGTAATTCTGTTAAATTTCTTTGTATTCTTATAAAAACAAGAGCTTAGCTTTTAACTTCAGAGCACTGACCCCACTTCTCTGGAGTGTGTGTTCTGGAATTGTTATTCCCAGCTTTTCACTTGAATAAATCTTTCAAACAGGATTCTGACCCTTTTGATTACCTCAGGTTGACAACTGTTAAACTCAAATTTTGCTAGGGGAGGGGGAGCATGGCAGAGAGGGCACAACCTACTCCCATTAGGCCCTTAGGAATTATGACATAAAATCTGAAAACATAGTTACAGTTTCTTGCTTAGAACTTATACCTGGCTGGGTGTGGTGGCTCACACCTGCAATCCTAGAATTTTCGGAGGCTGAGGTGGGTGCATTGCTTGAGTCCAGGATTTGAAGATCAGCTTGGGCATCATGGCAAAACCCCATCTCTACAAGAAAACACAAAAATTAGACGGGTATGGTGGTGAAGTTACTCAGGAGGCTGAGGTGGGAGGATCACTTAAGCCTGGGAGGTTGAGGCTACAGTGAGCCAAGATTGCAATACTGCACTCAAGCCTGGGTGACAGAGCGGGATCCTGTCTGAAAAGGTTGTAGTTGCAACCCTGGTTCTAGGCCCACTGTGTCAGGTACAAAAAGAAAATAAAACTGAAGTGATATGGAGAAGGAAAAGAAAATGACAGTTGTTATATCAACGTACTCCTCCCTTGGCAAGAATTGCATAGTCATACCAGCATCCTACTGATCCCCTTCCCCAGATCCACACACACGCGCGCGCACAGACACACACACACAAAACATACAAACAAAAAACAGGAAAATCCTGTAGTCCCAGCACTTTGGGAGGCTGAGACGGGCGGATCACGAGGTCAGGAGATCGAGACCATCCTGGCTAACACAGTGAAACCCCGTCTCTACTAAAAAATACAAAAAACTAGCCGGGCGAAGTGGCGGGCGCCTGTGGTCCCAGCTACTTGGGAGGCTGAGGCAGGAGAATGGCGTGAACCCGGGAGGCGGAGCTTGCAGTGAGCTGAGATCCGGCCACTGCACTCCAGCCTGGGCGACAGAGCATGACTCCGTCTCAAAAAAAAAAAAAAAAAACAGGAAAATCTAGTGGGGACACAGCTTTAGTCCCACCCATCGTGCATGTGAGCACAGACTCGTGAAGGTGCACACGCCATCCCTCAGGCTTCTATCACTCCTCATCCTTGTTTTAGAGAACCAATGTTTTCTTTTCTTTTTTTTTTTTCTAACCACTAGACCACCAGGGAGACAACCAATGTTTGTTATTGTTGTTTTAATAAGGAAAAGGAATTTATTTCTTACAGTTTGGGAGGCTGAGAAGTCCAAGGTCTAGGAGCTGCATCTGGTCAGGCCCTTCTTGCTGGTGGAGATTCTCTATAGAGTTCTGAGGTGCTGCAGGGCATCATGTAGCGGGGGTGCTGAGTGTGCTAATTGTTCATATCTCTCTTCCTTTTTTTTTTTTTTTAGCTGGAGTCTCACTCTGTCATCCACGTTGGAGTACAGTGGTACAATCACACTGCAACCTCTGCCTCTTGGACTCAAGCTATCCTCCTATCTCAGCCTCCTAAGTAACTAGGACTACAGGTACACACCACCATACCTAGCTAATTTTTTGTATTTTTTTTTGTAGAGATGAGGTTTTGCCATGTTGTCCAGGCTGGTCTTAGACTCCTGGGCTCAAGCAATCTGCCCATCTCAGCCTCCTCAAATGCTGAGATTACAGGGGTGAGCCATGGTGTCCAGACTCTTTTTTTTTTTTTTAATTTAACTTTTAAGCTCAGGGGTACATGTGCAGGTTTGTTATATAGGTAAACTTGTGTCATAGGGGTTTGTTGTATAGATTATTTCAAAACCCAGGTATTAAGCCTAGTGCCCATTAGTTATTTTGCTTGATCCTCTTCCTCTTCCCACCCTCCACCCTCCACCCTCCAATAGGATCAGGTGTGTGTTGACAACCAATGCGTTAATTGCCTATTTCACTTCTCTATCAAACCACTACTCTGAGGAGGATATCTCTACCCATTCTTGGGCATTATGTACAGTATGTTCTTTGGTCTGAAGGAATGATTTTTAGTTATCCAAATCCATGCAATATCTTCTGTTCTGTTTTTATTATCATTATTATTATTATAAAACATATCTACTCATTTCATGAACTCAGATGTCCACCTCAAGGGAGCCCACAGGCATGTGTGCTGTCAATTCTAGTCACCTTCTAAACCTGGAACCATTAGCTCTTTCTAATGGTCATTAATGGGTCCTGCTTCCAATGCCAGTTGCAAGCACAGATAGTGGCCTGTGCTTCTCACTCACTGGCTATAAATTGGGATTCCCATGCTCCCCTCCTGGGGTTCCATTAATTTTCTAGAGTGGCTCACAGAACTCAAGGAAATATTTATCTACATTTGCAAGTTTATTATAAAGGATATTGACACAGAAACAGATGAAGAAGTGCACAGAGCAGAGTAGAAGAGAAGAGGTTGCAAGCTTCCATGCCATCCCCAGGTGCACCACCCTCCAAAAACCTCTAGGTGTGCAGCTATCTGGAAGCTCCCAGAAATTGAAATTATTTTTCTTTGAGACCGAGTCTCACTCTGTCACCCAGGTTAGAGTGCAGTGGCACGATCTAGGCTCACTACAATCTCTGCTTTCTGGGTTCAAGCAATTCTCCTGCCTCAGCCGCCCCAGGAGCTAGAACTACAAGCGTGCTCCACCACACCCGGCTAATTTCTGTATGTTTTAGTAGAGACGGGGTATCACCATGTTGTCCAGGCTGGTCTCAAACTCCTGATCTCAAGTGATCTGCCCACCTCGGCCTCCCAAAGTGCTGCAATCACAGGTATGAGCCACTGCACCCAGCCAGAAATTGAAATTTTTGATGGAAACTAAAGGTCAGGCTTCCAGATAAAGGAATAAAATAACAGGATCTTAATCTTCATGTTTCTGACAACATGTTAGATAAACTGACATGAAGTTCTATAGGAAGATAAGATAATATCTTCAAAAAAAAGTCAATTGTAAGCTTTTGGTGCCCTTGAAGGTAACTTTTATGCAAAAAAAGATTATTTCAGGGGTCATTTTTATTTTACAATTCAGTATTTATTTTAGCAAGGTTAAAAATTCAAAAACTTTGTTCTTTCTTAGACATAAATTTGTAAATCTTATGCTATTTATAAATGCAAAAATTTAACAATTACTTAAGGATTTTTTATGCAATTAATTTTGTAATAATCTTAACTATCATCATAAAGTCAATATACTATAATTTCTTTTTTAATTATTTCAATTGTCTAATAAAAACAAGCTTTCCCAGGCACTTCTATAATTTATAAATCTAATGTGTTAAATTTTTACATGTGTGGAATGTGAATCTTAAATTACATTAAATATAATAAGCAGAAGTTACTCAATTACAGTTAAAAAAACGTAGAGATAGGCAGGTCTCAAAACTCCTGGTTTCACTATGTTTCCCAAGCTGGTCTTGAACTCCTGGGCTTAAGGATTCCTCCCACCTCAGCCTCCCAAAGTGCTAGGATTACAGGCATGAGCCACCCTGTCTGGCCTCAGTTACACATTTTAAACTATAATCCCAAGGCTATATGTAAATAAAGCACAAAAGTTGTTGGAACTCAAAACGCTTTAAGTCTTGAAAGAGATAGGACTATGATCTGAGTTGGGCAGCATGTAGTTGCAACTTCTGTTTCTCAGATTATATATTAACTCTGTTTCTCATTGTTCTTGTTCTGTAAATGACTAGGAAAGACAAGAGACCAGACCTAGTGTCCTAATCACTGACCTTTGTTACAGATTAACCTCCTTCTTTTTTTGTTCTGAGTTTTGTTAACTCAGACCAGATGGCGCAAAAGACCCCATGACTATTACATCTTCAGTATGGAACGTTAAATATACTTTTCCTGAAAGAAAAATACCATCTCAACCAATGAGATCATTGTAACTATGCATTAAGCCTTACATAGAAAGATGTTGAAATTCCGTTAAACTTCCCTTGTCTATATAAACAACCCCAGACATCTACGCTTCCGAACACATACTTCCATGAAATCTGTACTTCCAGGGTGGCTATCCCACAAGCTTTGTGCTTGAATAAACTCTACAATTAATCATATTTTCTGAACCTTGTTATTTAACATGGACAGCTGATATGTCCAATTACCTTCTAAAATGCCAAATACACATGCACAGGTTATTTCTAAATTTGATGCCAAAATATTAATTGTATTGGCTTGACTTACTTGTTTCTCTCTGTATTTAATTCTAAGTCTTCATGGTATTAAGTCAGCACACACTAATAAGACACATTTGGTGTTACCTTCTTGGTTGGCTAAAAATGTATATCAATCATAGATTTAATTGAACATGAGACGTAGAGCTGCAAACACCAGGGCAAATTTTTGCACAATATAGAATGCAGTATTGAGTCTTTTTCTATTGCCTCTGAGTTAGTAGTCTTAAATCCATGTCATTTAGATGGGGTAATGTCACAGTCCAGTGTTGTGGAACTTTTTCCTTAGTTCAGGTAAGAGCCAGGTCCTTATCACATGGCCATGAAAAATTAGGCTCGCAGATGATTTTAAGGGTGGGAATAATGGGATTTATTGGGAAAAAACCCTCTCTCACTACTCCTATTCAACATAGTTTTGGAAGTTCTGCCCAGGACAATCAGACAAGAGAAAGAAATAAAGCGCATTCAGGTAGGAAGAGAGGAAGTCAAATTGCCTCTTTTTGCAGATGACATAGTTCTATATTTAGAAAACCCCACTGTCTCATCCCAAAAACTCCTTAAGCTGATAAGCAACTTCAGCAAAGTCTCAGGATACAAAAGCAATGTGCAAAAATCAAAAGCATTCCTATACAGTAATAGTAGACAAGCAGAGAGCCAAATCATCAATGAACTCCCATTCACAATTGCTACAAAGAGAATAAAATACCTAGGGAATACAGATAACAAGGGACGTGAAGGACCTCTCCAAGGAGAACTACAAACCACTGCTCAAGGAAATAAGAGAGGACACAAATGGAAAAACATTCCAGCCTTGTGGATAAGAAGAATCAATATCTTGAAAATGGCCATACTGCCCAAAGTAATTTAGATATTCAATGCTATTCTTATTAAACTACCATTGACATTCTTCACAGAATTCAAAAAAACTACTTTAAATTTCATATGGAACCAAAAAAAGAGCCCATATAGCTAAGACAGTCCTAAGCAAAAAGAACAAAGCTGGAGACATCATGCTATCTGACTTCAAACTATACTACTACAAGGCTACAGTAACCAAAACAGCATGGTACTGGTACCAAAACAGACATATAGACCAATGAACAAAACAGAGACCTCAGAAATAAGACCACACATCTACAACCATCTGATCTTCAACAAACCTGACAAAAACAAGCAATGGGGAAAGGATTCTCTATTTAATAAATGGTGCTGGGAAAACTGGCTAGCCATATGCAGAAAACTGAAACTGGACCCCTTCCTTACACCTTATACAAAGATTAGCTCAAGATGGATTAAAGAGTTAAATGTAGGCTGGGCGTGGTGGCTCATGCCTGTAATCCCAGCACTTTGGGAGGCCAAGGCAGGCTGATCATGAGGCCAGGAGATGGAGACCATCCTGGATAACACGGTGAAACCCCATCTCTACTAAAAAAAAAAAAAAAAAAAAAAAAATTAGCTGGGCATAGTGGTGGGCGCCTGTAGTCCCAGCTACTCGGGAGGCTGAGGCAGGAGAATGTTGTGGACCCAGGAGGTGGAGCTTGCAGTGAGCCGAGATCACGCCACTACACTCCAGCCTGGGCAACAGAGTGAGACTCCATCTCAAAAAAAAAAAAAAAGTTAAATGTAAAACCTAAAACCATAAAAACCCTAGAAGAAAACCTAGGTAATACCATTCAGGACATAGGCATAGACAAAGACTTCATGATGAAAATGACAAAAGCAATTGCAACAAAAGCCAAAATTGACAAATGGGATCTAATTAAACTAATGAGCTTCTGCACAGCAAAAGAAACTATCATCAGAGTGAACAGGCAACCCACATAATGGGAGAAAATTTTTGCAATCTACCCATCTGACAAAGGTCTAATATCCAGAATCTACAAGAAACTTAAACAAATTTACAAGAAACAAACAACCCCATCAAAAAGTGGGCAAAGGATATGAACACTTTTCAAAAAGAAGACATTTATGCAGCCAACAAACATGAAACAAAGCTCAACATCACTAGTCATTAGAGAAATGCAAATCAAAACCACAATTAGATACCACCTCACCCCAGTCAAAATGGCGATTATTAAAAAGTCAAGAAACAATAGATGCTGGCAAGGCTGTGGAGAAATAGGAATACTTTTATACTGTTGTTGGGAATACAAATTAGTTCAACCATTATGGAAGACAGTGTGGTGATTCCTGAAGGAACCAGAAATACATTTGACCCAGCAATCCCATTACTGATATACATCCAAAGGAATATAAATCATTCTACTATATAAAGACACATGCATACATACGTTTATTGCAGCACTGTTCACAATAGCAAAGACATGGAACCAACCCAAATGCCCATCAATGATAGACTGGATAAAGAAAATGTGGTACATATACACTATGGAATACTGTGCAGCCATAAAAAGGAATGAGATCATGTCCTTTGCAGGGATATGGATGAAGCTGCAAGCCATCATTCTCAGCAAATTAACACAGGAACATAAAATCAAACACCGCCTGTTCTTACTCATAAGTGGGAGTTGAACAATGAGAACATATGGATGCAGAGAGGAGAAGAACACACACAGGCCTGTCGGGGGTGGGGGGGTGGGGGTCAAGGGGAGGAAGAGAATTAGAACAAATACCAAAACCTAGCTGATAGGTTGATAGGTGCAGCAAACCACCATGGCACACGTATGCCTGTGTAACAAACCTACACGTTCTGCACTTGTATCCCGGAACTTAAAGTTAACAAACAAACAAACAAACAAAGGCAGGGGAGGGGTTGGGAACAGGGACTCTCCGAAAGGCCAGAGTTCCTGCTAGTGTAGGCTTGTCACCTCACAGATTGAATTCCAGCTTCCACCCAGGAGGGTCCAAGCTCCTCCCCACTGCAAACATGTCGCAAACTTCTGTGACTCCACCCCAGTGCATATTCCTCTCAGTGCACACTCCTCCCAGTGCACAGGTCAGGTGAAGGCTCTGCCAGGGAGCCCTTCTCATCTGGCTGTCTCACCAGGATCCAGCTTCACTTATATTACTTAAAGACCAGCTCAGGCTGGGCGCGATGGCTCACTCCTGTAATCCCAGCACTTTGGGAGGCCGAGGCAGGCGCATCACTTGAGGCCACGAGTTCAAGACCAGCCTGGCCAACATGGTGAAACATCATCTCTGCTAAAAATACAAAAACTAGCCGGACATGGTGGCGCATGATTGTAGTCCCAGTTACTTGGGAGGCTGAGGCAGGAGGATCGCTTGAACCTGGGAGGCAGAGGTTGCAGTGAGCTGAGATGGTGCCACTGCACTCCAGCCTAAACAACAGAGTGTAACTTTGTTTTAAAAACAAACAAACAAAAGCTCAGGTTTGTCTGTAGCTTCCACCAAGGTTGCTAATTAGTTGTTTGGATTCAACTAATCTGTTGTATTTGTTATTCTATTCTAAATTATTTCTATGTTCTATCAATAAGACAACATTATATTTTTAGTAGAGATGGGGTCTCACCATATTGGCTAGGCTGGTCTCAAACTCCTGACCTCAAGTGATCCACCTGCCTGGGATTACAGGCGTGAGCCACTGCGCCTGACCAGAGAAGAACTTTCAGCTAATATTTGACAAGGGTGCCAGTAATGCACCATGGGGAAAGGACAGCCTCTTCAAAAAATGGTGGTGGGAAAACTGAATACCTACATTCAAAAGCATGAAATTAGACCCCTATCATACATCACTCACAAAAATCCACTCAAAATTGATGAAAAACTTAAATATCAGCCTGAAAGGCATACAATTTCTAGAAGAAAACATAGGAGAAAAATTCCTTCACATTGGTCTTGGATATTTTTTTTTTTTTTTTGAGACGGAGTCTTGCTGTGTTGCCCAGGCTGGAGTGCAGTGGCCGGATCTCAGCTCACTGCAACCTCCACCTCCCAGGTTCAAGCAATTCTCTGCCTCAGCCTCCCAAGTAGCTGGGATTACAGGCACCCGCCACCAGTCCCGGCTAATTTTTGTATTTTTAGTAGAGATGGGGTTTCACCATGTTGGCCAGGCTGGTCTTGAACTCCTGACCTCATAATCCACCTGCCTCAGTCTCCCCAAGTGCTGAGATTACAGGTGTGAGCCACCAAGCCCAGCCGGAACAATTTTTTTATATGACACCAAAAGCACAGGCATCTAAAGCAAAAATAAACATATCAAACTGAAAACCTACTGTACAGCAAAAGAAAAAATCAGCATAATGAAAAGGCAGCCTATGGAATGTGAGAAAATATTTGCAAACCATATGTATGACAAGGAGTGAATATCCAAAATATATAAGGAACTCATACAATTCAATAGCAAAAAAAACCCACGAATAATCCACTGGGCAAAGAAAAGACATTTTCCCAAAAAAGACATACAAATGGCCAACAGGTACATGAAAAGGTGCCCAACATTACGAGCCAACAGGAAATGCAACCAAAACCACAATAAGATAGCACTTCACAGTTGTTAAGATGGTGCTTATCAAAAAAACAAAACAATACACAACTAGAGATAACAAGTATTCTTTAGGATGTGGATAAAGGGGAACCCTTGCACATTGTTAGTGAAAATGTAAATTGGTACAGCTATTATAGAAAATGGAGATGCCTCAAAAAAATAAAAGTAGAGCTATCATGTGAGCTAGCAATCCCACTTCCGGGTATATATTTGAAGGATATAAAATCAGTGTCTCAAAAGGAAGATCTGAACTCCTGTTTGTTGTGGCATCATTTACAATAGCCAAGAAATGGAAACAACGTAAATGTCTATCAATAGATGAACAGATACACACACACACACACACACAATTAACTATTATTCAGCCATAATAAAGAAGAAAATCGGGCCAGGCGCGGTGACTCATGCCTGTAATCCCAGCACTTTGGGAGGCTGAGGCAGGCAGATCACAAGGTCAAGAGTTCAAGACCAGCCTGGCCGATATGGTGAAACCCCATCTCTACTAAAAATACAAAAATTAGCCGGGCGTGGTGGCGTGTGCCTGTAGTCCCAGCTACTCAAGAGGCTGAGGCAGGAGAATCGCTCCAACCTGGGGGCAGACATTGTAGTGAGCCAAGATCATGCCATTGCACCCCAGCCTGGGCAACAAAGTGACTTTCCGTCTGAAAAAAAATAATAGAGAGAGAGAAAGAAAGAAAATCCTGTCATTTGTGAGAACCTGGATGAGCTTTAAGGGCATTATGCTAAATGAAATAAATGAGACAGAAAAAGACAAATACTGTGTGATCTCACTTAAATATGGAATCTAAGAATCTCAAACTCACAGAAACAGAGAAGAATGGTAGTTGGGGTTGTGGGAAAGCAGAAAAGGAGAGATGTTGGTTAATGGGTACAAAGTTTCAGTTGTAAGTTATGGGGCTCTAACGTAGCGCATGCTGACTATAGTTAACGATACTTCATCGCATACTTGAACTTTCCTAAGAGTAGATCTTAAACGTTTTTACCACACACACAGCTGTCAGGTGACGGATGTGCTAACTAACCTGATTATGCTAATTATTTTGCATTATACACATATATCAAATCATCACATTGTATACCTTAAATTTATACAATTTTACTTGTCAACCATACCTCAGTGAAGCTGCAAAATAAATACAAGGAGATCCATCATTAACTGTCCTTTCTAGGGAAGTATTATTTGAATATATCAACACAAGATTAACAAAATACCTGTCTTTTTCTTCATAAAATTAATCAGTGTTTTAAATTCCTTTACAAAACCCTCTCATTCTAAATTTTCCTCTTGGTAATCATAGCAGAGGCATTCATTATTACAGATTTTACAAACACAGTAATATTAGTTTAAGGGGTGTTTCAATCAAATAAAAGTAAATATAAAACATTCACATTTATTCCTAATCGATTTCAAATCCTTCATGAACTATTTTTGCCATTAATGGCATACTGAATTTTCTTTTAAATTTTTGTCATTGTTATAAAATAATCAATTAGTTCGTTACCAAGTGGTAGATTGAATCTCCTCTCATGTTTCATCAAAGATATCCCCCTTTTGACCATGCGCGGTGGCTCATGCCTGTAATCCCAGCACTTTGGGAGGCTTAAGCGGGCACACATCACTTGAGGTCAGGAGTTCGAGACCAGCCTGGCCAACATGGCAAAACACCATCTGTATTAAAAATATAAAAATTAGCCAGGTGTGGTGACATGTGCCTGTAATCCCAGCTACTCAGGGAGGCTGAAGCACAAGAATCACTTGAACCCAGGAGGCAGAGGTTGGAGTGAGCTGAGATCACACCACTGTACTCCAGCCTGGGTGACAGAGCAAGACTCCGTATCAAAAAAAAAAAAAAAAAAAAAAAAAAACTCCCACTTTTAAATTGATATATATATTTCTACTTTGCTTGATATTGCTTGATAATATCTATTAACAAGTTTTAATTCTTCAATCCACAAACATATTTTAAGTAATTATCATCTACCAATTAGAAAAATAGCAAGAATGAGAACTGAAATGCAATGGCAGTTCTGTGCCAAGAAATTTTTATCTAATCCCAGTTTTATAGATAAACACTTTAAAAGATTAAGTAATAGAGCGACAGAGAGAAAACTTATAAGCAGGTGAGCTTATAAGTGACAGAGAGAGAACTATTAAGCACGTGTATCCGATGCTAACTAATGCCTGGGAATTAGCCATTGTTACTCTGCCAAGCCCTGCAGAGAACTATGCCATCTTCCCTAGCAAGGGAGTGACCACACACAGCCTGACAGATCCAACTTTTGGAGAGAGGAAGGACAGGGGCCCACTCCTGCTGCAAACTCTCCACTGCCTCTTTCTGCCCCACACAGTCAACTGCCTGGATCCCAAGCTCTTCCCCTAGGCATGAGTGAGCTCTTGGCAAGAGGTGTATGTAGGCCAGGCTGCACCAGCTGTTGCAGAAACCCAGAATTTATTTGTTCACTCATTCTATAGTGGAGATTTTAGCTCATGTCTGAGTAAACCTGGGTGTCATGTGTCAGCAATGTGGCCATGGCCAGCCTTGGCACACGCACAGGATAGCTTTTTGTAAATAAAGTCATGCACTGTAACGACCGCATATACAACAGTATAATCTCAATTCCATGAGATTATACTACTATATATATATATTTTGGCCACTCTGTACTACCATATTTTTACTGTACTTTCTCTATGTTTAGATACACAAATACTTGCCACTGTGTTACAAATGCCACAGTATTCAGTAGAGTAACCTGCTGTACAGGTTTGGAGCCTAGGAGCAACAGGCTGTACCACACAACTAAGGTTTCGAATAGTAGGCTCTACCCTCTAGGTTTGTATACGAGCACTCTATGATGTTTGCACAGCCATAGCCACATAATCACCTGGGGACATGTTTCCAAGAACTTATCCCCGTCATTAGGCCACGCTTGACTACTCTCCTGACATTTTTTTTTTTTTTTTTTTTTTGAGACAGAGTTTTGCTCTTGTTGCCCATGCTGGAGTGCAACAAGCAATTCTCCTGCCCTCCTGCCTCAGCCTCCTGAGTAGCTCGATTACAGGCGCCTGCCACCATGCCCGGCTAATTTTGTACTTTTAGTAGAGATGGAATTTCATCATGTTGGCCAGGCTGGTCTCGAACTCCTGACCTCAGGTGATCTACCCGCCTCAGCCTCCCAAAGCGCTGGATTACAGGCGTGAGCCACCACACCCAGCCATCCTGACATACCCTTTTTTTTTTTTTTTTAGACAGAGTCTTGTGCTATCGCTCAGGCTGGAGTGCAGTGGCAGGATCTCTGCAAGCTCCGCCTCCCGGGTTCACACCATTTTCCTGCCTCAGCCTCCTGAGTAGCTGGGACTACAGGCACCCACCACAATGCCAGCTACTTTTTTGTATTTTTACTAGAGACTGGGTTTCACCATGTTAGCCAGGATGGTCTTGATCTCCTGACCTTGTGATCCACCCACCTTGGCCTTCCAAAGTGCTGGGATTACAGGTGTGAGCCACTGCGCCTGGACTACACCTGGCTAATTTTTAAATTTTTAGTAAATGTGAGGTCTTGTTATGTTGCTCAGGCTGGTCTCGAACTCCTGGTCTCAAGTGATCCTCCCACATTGGTGTCCCAAAGTGCTGGGATTAGAGGCATGAGCCACTGCATCTGGCTGGACTATTAATGACTGAATGGGATTCTAAGAATGTGCCAGTGTCTTTTGGGTTGTATATCCTTGTGCTGCAAGGGATCTGTGTTTGAATACTGGGGGTGGACTGTGAGATTGTGAAATATATATTTGGTCTACATACCCATCTCCTAGCCTACAACTCCTAAAATCCTTGGAATCTGTGATAAGTGTCTTTTTGTATGCTAATGAGTTGACTAATCCTGGCAATTCCTGGGCAGCTTCAGGATGAGGGCTGGTTATCAAAAATACTAAGGCAGGATTAGAGGGTTGGAACTTTCAGCCCCATTCCCCTACTCTGAGGAGGGAAGGGAGCAGAAATTAAGTTGATTACCAATGGCCAACGCTTTAATCAGTCATGCCTACATAATGAAGCCTTCATAAAAACCCCAAAAGGCAGGGTTCAGGGAGCTTCTGAACCCTGGAGGGTGGTACTCCTGGGTAGGGCAAGGAAGTTCTGAGGCCTTCCCCTGTACCTTGCCCTATGCATCTCTTCATTCGTATCTTTTGTTTATATACATACATGTTTTTGAGATGGAGTATCACTCTGTCGCCCAGGCTGGAGTGCAGTGGTGCCATCTTGGCTCATTGCAACCTTCGGCCCCCGGGTTTGAGCAATTCTCCTGCCTCAGCCTCCCAAGTAGCTGGGCCTACAGGCGCATGCCACCATACCTGGTAATTTTTGTATTTTTAATAGAGATGGGTTTTCACCATGTTGGCCAGGCCTGTCTTGAACTCCTGACCTCAGGTGATCCACCCGCCTCTGCCTCTGAAAGTGTTGGGATTACAGGCGTGAGCCACTGTGCCCGGCCATGTATATATATATTTGAAACAGGGTTTCACTCTGTTGCCCAGGCTGGAGTGTGGTGGATCACGGCTCAGTGCAGCTTCAACCTCTTAGGCTTAAGCGATCCTCTCACCTCAGCCTCCTGAGTGGCTGGGATCACAGGTGCGTGCCACCACACCTGGCTATTTTTTTTTTATTTTTCATAGAGACGGGGTCTTGCTGTGTTGCCCAAGCTGGTCTCAAACTCCTAGGCTCAAGTGATCGATCCACCTAGGCCTCTTGAAGTGCTAGGATTATAAGCATAAGAGGCTGCACCTGGCTGCAATTGTAATTCTTATCACTGATGACGGGAGTGTAACTTAGTAAAGCCTTTTGTTAAAACTGGCAGTATATACTAACTTGCACATAAGCACATCTACACAGTTGCACTTCCAGATATGTACACCCAGAGAAGGGCATACTATGTTCAGCAAATGAAATGTACAAGAATGTTTATAGCAGCACTGTTCAAACCTCAGCCTGGAAACTATTTAAATATTCATGATTCATAGAATGTATAAATGGTGGGTTCATGTAATGGTGTACTATATACAGCAATTAGAATGAAGAAATTACAAAAATATACAATAATTGTAAACCTTACAGATATAATGTTGGGCCAAGGAAGTCAGACATTAAAAAGTATATATTGTATTTTTCTAAAATATAAACATAGGTGAAGTAATTTATGGCCTTAGAAGGATAGCCTTAGCAGAGTTGGGACTGGAAGAGACAAGCCAGGAGTTTCTGTGACATTAATCTCAATATGTTGCCCAGGCTGTGGTACTGTCGCTATTCATAGGCATGATCAACACACAGTGCAGCCTTGAATTCCTGGGCTCCAGTGATTCTTTTACCTCAGCCTCTGAAGTAGCTGGGATTATAGGCATGTGCTACTACACCCAGCTGGCTTCCGAACTTCTGACTGAATGGTGTGGTTCTCGATCTGAGTGGTAATAAAATGGACATGTTTTCACTTTGTGAAAACTTACTAAGCTGTAGACTTAAGATTTTATGTATTTATTTTGAGATGGAGTTTTATTCTGTTGCCCAGGCTGGAATGCAGTGGCACGATCTTGGCTCTCTGCAACCTTTGCCTCCTGGGTTCAAGTGATTCTCCTGCCTCAGCCTCCCAAGTAGCTGGGACTACAGGTGCCCACCACTATGCCGGGCTAATTTTTGTATTTTTAGTAGAGACGGGGTTTCACCATGTTGGCCAGGCTGGTCTCGAACTTCTGACCTGGTGATCAGCCCGCCTTGGCCTCCCAAAGTGCTGGGATTACAGGTGTGAGCCACTGCGCCAGGCCAGCAGACTTAAGATTTTGTATTCTTTGGTATGTATTTTATACTTCATAAACAAGTATAAGAGTAGCAAAAACATAGAAGGAATTCAATGCAGGCAATTGACTACATAAATGATGGAAGAGTTGAGAAACCAAAGGCTGGTGAGGCAATCAGTAATTATGAAGAGCATAAAGCAATTACCAACAGCATAAACAACTCCAGTGCTGGAGAAACACGGGCAATATTACTGGAACTCTCCTTTTAACTAGGCCTCAAGCTTGGCTTTCCATGTCCTTGGCTTACTGAGCCCGGTTTTTCAAGAATCTTGTTAAAGCCGTTTAGCAAGAATCCTTTCCTCTTTGATATCTGATCAAATTCCTCATCCCTCAATTTCCATATCTAAATGTTTGGTCTGCTTTTAGCAAAAATCCTGTTAAACTGGTTTAACAGAAATCCCCTACTCTTGATGGCCAATTGAGTTCCTCTTAGTAATTTTCCATTTAGTGACCTCTTTACTCATCTAGTAGGCTAGAAATTCCCAGCTGTCTTTGCTGTATTCAGAGTTGAGTTCTGCTCTTTACTGAGCTCTCTTCCCTACTGCAGTAGCTTGAATAAAATCTATCTTGACTATTTACAAATATTTATTTACTTATTTAATTTATTTATTTATTTATTTTTTGAGACAGGGTCTTGCTCTGTTGCCCAGGCTGGAACGCAGTGGTGCGGTCACGACCCACTGCAGCCTCAACCTCCCAGGCTCAATTGATCCCCCCATCTCAGCTTCCCAAGTAGCTGAGACAACAGACCTGCTACCATGCCTGGCTAATTTTTTTTTTATTTTTGTAGAGACAAAGTCTTGCTATGTTATCAGGGCTGGTCTTGAACTCTTGGGCTCAAGGGATCCTCCTGCCTCAGCCTCCCAAAGTGCTGTAATTACAGGCATGAGCCTCCATGCCTGGGCTGTATTACCATTTTTACAAGTGACCAGTGTTTAATTTTTATTTTACACTAGGCACTGGGGTCATCCTGCAGAAACTGAAGCCATAGCAGCCATTTTGGAGACACAGAGGAAGTGAATACACTACCAGAGTCACTGTAGAAGGCAGAGGGAACACAGGGGAAATACCCTAGCTTCTCCCTCCCTCCCAGTTTCTGTCCTCCAGTCTCCTGTCAGTCTCTCTCATTGGCAGAACCTGGTTTCAACCTTCATATCTCTTTTCACTTTTAGTCTATTATAATTTGTCTCAGATCTGTTACTAATTCAACCATGAAGACCAGTAGTACATGGCTACTGTATGGTGCCTGAGAAATCAAATCATTTCTCCGTAGAAAGTTTAAAGCCTAAATATTTCTGAAGCTTTGATAAATGCTAAGATAAAGAAATTTTTCACTCTGAAGGTAGAAATCAATCTCTTTTTTGGTTTTGTTGGTTGATGACGAGAGATTAATGACAAAGTGGGTAGACAGGAAGAAATGTGAATTCAATTTCTGTTTTCTGCAAAGAATATCTATTGATTTTAAAAGGCAGAATAACTTGTAAGAGAAATGTGAAAATGAAGGTGGGTAAAGAGATTGTAAGAGAAAATCTTAATAAACTAAAATGAGTTTTAAGACCCAACTCAGACAAATTATATTTTGAGCTCTTAGAAAACTTGTAAATGAAATGGAAAAGAATATCTAAGATGAGAGAATGTTTAAATGTTCGTAAGAAAGAGGATGGATTCTGTGCATTGTATATTACTAAGCAGCATATTTCAATCAACCCCAATGAGATTTTCCAAGCACTTATTAAAGAAGTTATCAAACAAAAAAAGTGGTCATTTGGACCAAACATAAAATGCTTAAAAATATATCAACCTAATCAAATACTTTACATTAACCAACTTACTGATATGGTTGTAGAGAAATGAAGAGTTTATTTATGGACTTCACCTTGATTACAACAAGGCATTCCACTTTTCCTTGTGGATGACTTAGAGTAGTACTATTTGAATGCTAATACATTTAGGCAGAATTGAAATTGGTTGATCAACAATACCAAGAATTTATTGATTAGTGGATATCAATTTAGAGTTTTATTCGGATGAAGAGAGGTCCTTCCCCAGGCCTTGTAATTGGGATTACATTTTTAAAATAGATCATTGTATAAATAAAATGATGAGATTATCAACTATTTGAATGACAGCAAACTGAAACAGAAGATGTATTTTTCTTTTTTTTTTCTTTTATGAGACCGAGTTTCACTCTTGTTGCCCAGGCTGGAGTGCAATGGTGCGATCTCGGCTCACCCAAACTCTGCCTCCCAAGTTCAAACAATTCTCCTGCCTTAGAATCCTGAGTAGCTGATCCACCACTAGGCCTGTCTAATTTTGCATTTTTGGTAGAGACGGGGTTTCTCCATGTTGGGCAAGCTGGTCTCAAACTCCCAACCTCAGGTGATCTGCCCGTCTCAGCCTCCCAAAGTGTTGGGATTACAGGTGTGAGCCACCACGCCTGGCCAGAACATGAATATGTTGATTCCCAAAATTAGAATTTAAAATATATTATCAGTGGATCACATGTGTAATCTCAGCACTTTGGGAGGCCAAGGGGAGAGGGTTGCTTGAGTCCAGGAGTTTGAGACCAGCAGGGAGAACATAGCAAGACCTTGTCTGTATTAAAAATTAAAAAAAAAAATTAGCTAAGTTTGGTGGTACATGCCTGTAGTCCTGGCTACTTGGGAGTCTGAGGAAGGAGGTTCTTTTGAGCTCGAGAGGTCAAGACTGCAGTGAGCTGTGGTTATGCCACTGAACTTCATCCTGGGTGACAGAGTGAGCCACTGTCTCATAAATAAATAAACTTCAAAAAATATTTTAGCCGGGCGCGGTGGCTCAAGCCTGTAATCCCAGCACTTTGGGAGGCCGAGATGGGCGGATCATGAGGTCAGGAGATCGAGACCATCCTGGCTAACACGGTGAAACCCCTTCTCTACTAAGAAATACAAAAAATAGCCGGGCGAGGTGGCAGCGCCTGTAGTCCCAGCTACTCGGGAGGCTGAGGCCAGAGAATGGCGTGAACCCGGGAGGCGGAGCTTGCAGTGAGCTGAGATCCGGCCACTGCACTCCAGCCTGGGCTACAGAGCGAGACTCCGTCCCCAAAAAAAAAAAAAAAAAAAAAAAAAAAAAAAAAAAAAAAAAAAAAAAATTTTAAATTGTATTTTCAGAATGATACCAGCAAGATAGGAGAATAAGAGTTTCTGGCCCTCACACTCCTATAGAAACAGTAATTTAACAACCATCTATAGATGAAAATACCTTCACAAGAATAACATGAACACATATGTGATAAATTTCACTGACAATAGTAAACAAATGGACAAATACAGAATAAGGAAATACTGTAATAGTGGTGTATAAGTCACTTTCAGCCATAGTATTAAAACTTTATTAAAGTACATATTTTAATAGACAAAAATAATAACAAAAATTGGTTAATGGATACACAAAATAAAAAGAAATAAATCCTGACATGAATAACAGAGTTTGAGGGGGAGGAAGTAAAAGTGTAGAGTTTTTATATGCAATTGAAGTTAAGTTTTTACCAGCTCAGAATAGACTGGTATAATGATAAGAAGTTTTATGTAAGCCTTATGATACACACACATACCCCTGTAGTAGATTAAAAAAAAGATAAAAAGAATCAAAGGATATCATTACAAGAGAACTACAAAATAGAAAACAATGAACAAAATAGGTACAGTAAGTCCTCACCTACCAATAATTACTTAAGGGTAAACAGATTAAATTAACCAATGAGAGCTGGACATGGTGGCTCACTTCTGTAATCCCAGTACTTTGTGAGGCTGAGGCAAGTGGATCACCCGAGGTCAGAAGTTTGAGATCAACCTGACCAACATGGTGAAACCCTGTCTCTGCTAAATACAAAAAATTCTCCGGGAATGCTGGTGTATGCCTGTAATCCCAGCTACTTGGGAGGCTGAGGCAGTAGAATCACTTGAACCCAGGAGGTGGTGGTTGCAGTGAGCTGAGATCGCACCATTGCACTCCAGCCTGGGCAATAAGAGCGAAACTCTTGTCTAAAAAAAAAAAAAAAAAAAAAAAAAATTAACCAATGAAAAGAGATTGAGTGGCTGAGTAGAATAGAAAGTATGATCCAACTATATGCTGTCTGCAAGATCCTTACTTGAGATTTAAAGACACAAAAGGATAAAAGTAAGGGATGAAAAAATGTATTCCATGACAATGGTAACTGAAAGACAGCAGAGGTGGCTATACTTACATTACACAAAATAGACTCTAAGTAAAACACGGTCATGAGTGATAAAGCAAGTCATTATATAATTATAATAGGATTAATTCAGTAGAAAAAAATAGCAGTTGTAAATACATATGCACCCAACAGCAAGTCATTTAATATATAAAGCAAAAATTGATAGATCTAAAGGGTAAATAGAATAAATAATAGCAGGAGACACAAATATCCTACTTACAAAGATAGATCATCTAGACAGAAAATCAATACACAGGCTGGGTGTGGTGGCTCACGCCTATAATCCCAGCACTTTGGGAGGCCAAGGCGGGCAGATCACCTGAGGTCAGGAGTTCGAGACCAGCCTGACCAATATGGAGAAACTCCGTCTCTACTAAAAATACAAAATTAGCCAGGCGTGGTGGCGCATGCCTATAATCCCAGCTACTTGGGAGGCTGAGGCAGGAGAATTGCATGAACCCGGGAGGCAGAGGCTGCAGTTAGCCAAGATTGTGCCATTGCACTCCAGCCTGGGCAACAAGAATGAAACTGTCTAAACAAACAAACAAACAAACAGCAGACTTGCATAGCATATAGACCAAATGGACCTATGAGATCCATAGACTGTTCCACCCAATTTTTGCAGAATATACATTTTTCTAAATAAAAGATCATAAGGAACTAAAATGACAAATTATATGCCAACAAATTGGATGACCTGGAAGAAGTGAATACATTCTGCCAAAACTAAGAAGAAATAGCCTAAACAGACAATAACAAATAAGAAGATTGTCAGTCATCAAACCCTTCAACAAGCAGCACAGAAACAGATGGCCTCATAGGTGAATTGTACCAAACTTTTAAAGAAAAATTAATATTAATCATTCTAAAACTCCTTCATAAAATAGAAGAGGGGACACTTTCAAACTCTCTTTATGGGGCTAGAATTATCCTGACAGTAAAGCCAGACAAAGACATCACAAGAAAAGAAAACTACAGGCCAATATCCAGATGAACATGGATACAAAAATTCTCAACTAAATATTAGCAAACAAAACTCAAAAGCACAATAAAAGGATTATACATCATGATCAAATAGGGTTTATTGCTGGGAAGCAAGGATGGTTCCACATACACAAATCAATATGATATGCCACATTAACAGAACAAAAAGAAACAGCACATAATCATCTCAGCAAATGCAGAAAAAGCACTTGACAAAATTCAATACCTTTCATGACCAAAAAAACTCTCAAAAATTAGGCATAGAAGGAACTTAACGTAATACAGACCACAAAAGATAAGTCCATAGCTAACGTCATACCTAATGGTAAAAAAATATTTCCTCTAAGATTTGGAACAAGGCACAGATGCCCATTCTCACAACTTCTATTCAACATGATTCTAGAAGTTCTACATGGAGCGGTTAGGCAAACATATAAATGAGTAAGACATTCAAATAAGAAAGAAATAAGTTAAATTTTCTGTTTGCCGATGACATAATCTTTTGTATAGAAACACTATAGACTTCACCAAAAAACTGTTAGAACAAAAAAATTCAACGAAGTTACATGTTACAAGTTCAATATATTGAAATCAACTGTGCTTCTATACATTACAATGAATTATGCAAAAAGAAAATTAAGAGAATCCCATTTATAGTAACATAAAAAAGAAAAATACTTTAAAAATAAACTTTTTTTTTTTAAAGACAGGGTCTCACTCTATCACCCAGGCTGGAGTGTAGTGGCTCAATCACAGCTCACTGCAGCCTCAGTCTCCTGGGCTCAAGTGATCCTCCCACCTCAGCCTCCTGAGTAGCTGGGACTTTAGGCACATGCCACTATGTTGGGCTAATTTTTGTATTTTTTGTAGACACAGAGTTTTGTCATGTGGCTGGTCTCAAACTCCTGGGCTCAAGCTATCCTCCTGCCTCAGCCTCCCCAAGTGCTGGGATTACAGGCATGAGTCACTCCAGCCAACACTTTGTGATTTCCAAATATATTATACTCTTTTACCAAGTACCCGCCAATACGGGCCGCATTTGCACTAAAATCCTGAAGAAGGTGGCCTGGGTCATCATTGAGAAGTCCTACATCTACCTGGGCAGTGACTTGTACATGAGCAAGTATGTGTGCAAGGAGATCACCATTACTTCCAGCAAGGAGCTCTGCAGCAAGATAGCAGGCTATGGGACACATCTGATGAAGGAGATCAGAGGCCCAGATTCACAGGTATCTCCATCAAGCTGCACGAGGAGGAGGAGAGAGAGAAGCAATTATGTTCCTGAGGTCTCAGTCCTGGATCAGGAAGTCACTGAAGTAGATGCTCACACTAAGGAAATGCTGAAGCTTCTGGGTTTTGGTAGCGTGTCCAACTCCAAGTCACCCAGACTATAATTGGGATGAATTCTAAAACACCATATGGAGCCATATGCATCTTTCTGTTGTGCTACTAGGTTGGTGGAAAAGTAATTGTGGTTTTTGCCATTACTTTTAATTACGTAAATGGGTAAATTGTTGCCGTTACTTTTATACTTGATCTTAGCCAAAAGGCCAAGAAGTGATGCCATTACTTTCAATGGCAAAAACTGTGACTATTTTTGCACTAACCTAATACAATATTTTCCTTAAATTTGGAGGCTGGGTGCAGTGGCTTATGCCCGTAATCCCAGCTACGCAGAAGTCTGAGGCGGGAGGATCACTTGAGCCAAGGAATGTGAAGATATAGTGAGCTATGATCATTACGCTCTAGCCTAGGCAACAGAGTGAGACCTTGTCTCTAAAATCAATTAATCTGGGACAACAGCCTAATACACACACACACACATACACACACGTGTGTGTGCATATGTATATTTGGATTGGAAGAATAAATATTGTTTAAAAACCCATGCTACCTGAAGTGATGTAACAATTTAATTCCTATCAAAGTCTCAATGGCATTTTTCACAGAACTGGAAAAAATGCTAAAATTCATATAGAACCACAAAAGACCTTAAATAGCCAAAGCATTTTTGAGCTTGCTCTCTCTCTCTCTGCGCACACACACACACACACACACACACAGCAAAGTTACAGTAATCAAGAGTATGATACTGGCATAAAAACAGACATATAGACCAATAGGATAGAATAGATGGTCCAGAAGTAAACTGACACAAATATGGTCAATTGATGTTTGACAAAGGTGCCAAGAATACCAAATGGGGAAAGGACAGTCTCCCTATAAATGGTGCTGGGGAAACTGTATATCCACATGCAAAAGAATGAAAATAGACCCTTATTTTATACCATACACAAAAATTAGGATTAAAGACTTAAACATGGCCAGGTGCAGTGGCTCATGCCTGTAATCTCAGCAATTTGGGAGGCCAAGGCAGGCAGATTGCTTGAGCCTAAGAGTTTGAGACCAGCCTGGGCAACATGGCAAAACCCTTTCTCTACACAAAATACAAAAATTAACTGGGCAAGGTGGCATGTGTCTATAGCCCTAGCTACTTGTGAGACTGATGTGGGAGGATCGCTTGAACGTGGGAGGTTGAGGTTGCAATGAGCCATGATCCAGTCACTGCACTGCAGCCTGGGCAACAGACAAGACCTTGTCTCATTAAAAAAAAAAAAAAAAAAGACTTAAATAAGACTTGACACCATAAAATTCCTAGAAGAAACAGGAAAAAATCTTCTTGACATCGACCTTGGCAATCATTTCTTAGTTATAACAACCAAAACACAGGTAACAGAAGAAAAATTAGACAAGTGGGATTACACCAAACTAAAAAAACTTCCCCACAAGAAAAGAAACAGTCAAGATAATGAAAAGGAAACCAACCACTTATCTGATAAAGGGTTATTTTATTTATTTTTTTGAGACAGACTTTCGCTCTTGTTGCCCAGGCTAGAGTGCAATGGCATGATCTCAGCTCACTGCAACCTCTGTCTCCTGGGTTCAAGTGATTCTCCTTCCTAAGCCTCCTGAGTAGCTGTGATTACAGGCTCCCATCACCATGCCTGGCTAATTTTTTTGTATTTTTAGCAGAGACAGGGTTTCACCATATTGGCCAGGCTGGCCTCGAACTCCTGACCTCAGGTGATCCACCCACCTCGGCCTCGCAAAGTGCTGGGATTACAGGCATGAGCCACTGCTCCTGGCCTGATAAAGGAGTTATTGATCACAATATATAAAGGCCTCCTAGAACTTAATAGCAAGGAAATAAATACACTGATTTTATTTATTTAGTTAGTTATTAAGACAGGGTCTGGCTCTGTCACCCAGGCTAAAGTGCAGTGCTGCCAGCCATCATAACTCACTGCAGCCTCTGCTGGTCTCAAGCTATCCTCAGCCTCCTGAGTAGCTGGGACTATAGGCACATGCCACCTCATCAGATAATTTTCGTATTTTTTAGTTAGAGACAGAGTTTTGCCATGTTGCTCAGGCTGGTCTTGAACTCCTGGGCTCGAGTGATCCACCAGCCTTGACCTCCCAAAGCACTGAGATTACAGATGTGAACCACTGCATCCAGCCATAACCTGATTCTATTATTATTATTATTTGAGAGGGAGTCTCACTCTGCCACCCAGGCTGGAGTGCAGTGGTGCAATCTAAACTCACTGCAAGCTCTGCCTCCCGGGTTCAAGTGATTCTCCTGCCTCAGCCTCCTGAGTAGCTGTGATTACAGGTGTGTGCCACCATGCCCAGCTAATTTTTTTAAAAAAATTTTAATAGAGTAATTTCACCATGTTGGCCAGGCAAGTCTTGAACTCCTGACCTCAGGTGATCTGCCTGCCTTGGTCTCCTGAAGTGCTGGGATTACAGGCACGAGTCACCATGCCCGGCCCATAGACTGATTTTAAATGGGCAAAGGATTTGAAGAGACATTTCTCCAAAGAAGACATACAAAATGGCCAGCAGGTATAAGAAAATGTGCTCAACATCACTATTCATCAGTGATATGCAAATCAAAATTGCAATGATATATCATCTCACACCTGTTAGAATGGCTATTATAAGGAACAAAACAAAACAAAAACAAGATAAGAAGCTGTATTAGTCCATTCTCATGCTGCTATGAAGTAGCCGCCCATACCGGGTAATTTAAAAAGGAAAGAGGTTTAATTGACTCTTTCCTTTTTATAGTCACCAATACAGGCACACCTCATTTTATTGTGCCTTGCTTTATCGAACTTTGATTGTAATTGTGTTTTTTACAGACTAAAAGTGTGTGGCAACTCTATGTCAAGCAAGTGTATCACAGTACCACCTTTCCAACAGCATGTTTTCACAGTTCAGCATGACTGCGGAGGCCTCAGGAAACTTACAATCACATTGGAAGTTTACAGGGCAGCAGGAGAGAGAAGAACTGAGCAAAGGGAGAAGCCCCTTATAAAACCATCAGATCTCATGAGAACTCACTCACTACCATGAAAACAGTATCAGGGAACTGCTCCCAGGATTCAATTGTCTCCACCTGCCCCCTCCCATGACACGCAGGGATTATGGGAACTACAATTCAAGATGAGATTTGGATGGGGACACCGCCAAACCATACCACAAGTGTAGCTAAGGAGGTGGAGAAAAGGGAACCCTGTACAATGCTGGTGGGAATGCAAATTGGTGCAGCCAATATAAAAAACAGGAAGTTTCTCAAAAAATTAAAAATAGAACTAAGAGATGGTTCAGCAATCCCACTTCTGGGAATGTATCCAAAATAAATTAAATCGGAATCTGGAAGAGATAGCTGCAGTCCCATGTTTGCTGCAGCGTTATTTACAGTAGCAAAAACATTTAAACAACTTAAATGTCCGTGGAGAAATGAATGAATAAAGAAAATGTGGTATATAAAGACAATGGAATGTTATTCAGCCTAAAGAAAGAAATCCTGTATCTGGGACAAGTATGAACCTGCAGGGTATTATGCTAAATTAAATAAGCCAGACACAGAAGGACAAATATTGCCAGGTGGGTTTGGTGGCTCATTCCTATAATCCCAGCACTTTGGGAGGCGGGGCAGGAGGATCACTTGAGCTCAGGAGTTTGAGACCAGCCTAAGCAATATAGTGAGACCTTGTCTCTACTAAAAATAAAAACAATTAGCTAGGTGTGGTGGTGCACACCTGTAGTCCCAGCTACTCAGGAGGCTGAGGCAGGAGAATCGCTTGAGTCCAGGAGGTCAAGGTTGCACTGAGCTATGATCATAGCACTGCACTCCAGTCTGGGTGATAGAGTGACACCTTGACTCAAACAAACAAACAACAAACAAAAGGCTGAGTGCAGTGGCTCACACCTGTAATTCCAACACTTTGGGAAGCTAAAGCAGGAGGATGGCTAGAACCCTGGAGTTTGAGATCAGCCTGGACAACAAAGTGAGACCCTGTCTCTATTAAAAAAAAAAAAAAAAAAAAGTCGGCCAGGCATGGTGGCTCACGCCTGTAATCCACACACTTTGGGAGGCTGAGGTGGGTGGATAACCTGAGGTCAGGAGTTCAAGACCAGCCTGACCAACATGGTGAATCCCCGTCTCTACTAAAAATACAAAAATTATCTGGACGTGTTGGCGGGTGACTGTAATCCCAGGTACTCAGGAGGCTGAGCCAGGAGAATCGCTTGAGCCTGGGAGGTGGAGGTTGCAGTGAGCCAAGATCATGCCACAGCACTCCAGCCTGAGCAACAAGAGTGAAGCTCCATCTCAAAAAATAAATAAAAATAATTTTTTTAAAAGTCACATGACACTTCTTATATAACAAATTTAAAATAGTCAAACTCATTGGAGCAGATAGTGAAATGGTGGTTGCCAGGGGCTGGAGTGAGGAGCGGTGGAAACAGGAAGATATCAGTTAAAGGGGTACAAAGTTTTCATTATACAAGATTCTGTACAGCATCATGCTTATAGTTACCAATACAGGCATACCTCATTTTATTGTGCCTTACTTCATTGAACTTTGCTTGTAATTGTGGTTTTTACAGATTGAAACTCTGTGGAAACCCTATGTCAAGCAAGTTTATCAGTACCACCTTTCCAACAGCATGTGCTTACTTTGTTTCTCTGGGTCACATTTTGGTAATTCTCACAATATTTTGAACTTTTTCTTGATTATTGTATGTGTTATGGTGATCTATGGTCTTTGATGTTACTATTTACTATAGTAATTATTTTGAGGGACCACAAAGACAGCAAACTTAAATGATAAATATCGTGTGTGTTCTGCCTGCTCCAACGACTGGCTGTTGCCCCATCTTGCTCCATCTCCTTAGGCTTCCCTATTCCCTGAGATACAACAGTATTGAAAAGAGGCCAATTAGGCCAGGCACAGTGGCTTACTTCTGTAATCCCAGCACTTTGGGAGGTCGAGGCAGGTGGATCACGAGGTCAGGAGATTAAGACCATCCTGACTAACACAGTGAAACCCCATCTGTACTAAAAATACAAAAAATTAGCCAGGTGTGGTGGCGGGCGCCTGTAGTTCCAGCTACTGGGGAGGCTGAGGCAGGAGAATGGCATGAACCTGGGCAGTGGAGCTTGCAGTGAGCCGAGATTGCGCCACTGCACTCCAGCCTGGGTGACAGAGCGAGACTCTGTCTTAAAAAAAAAAAAAAAAAAAGAAAAGGAAAGGAAAGAAGCCAATTAATAATCCTACAATGGCCTCTTTGTGTTCAAGTAAAAGGAAGAGTCATACATCTCTCATTTTAAATCAAAAGATAGAAATCATTAAACTTAGTGAGGAAGGGATGTTGAAGCTGACAGAGGCAGAAAGTGAGGCCTCTTGTGCCAAACACTTAGCCACATTGTGAATGTAGAGGAAATGTTATTGAAAGAAATTAAAAATTCTACTCCAGCACTTTGGGAGGCCAAGGTGGATGGATTGCTTGAGCCCAGGAGTTTAAGATCAACCTGGGCGACATGGAGAAACCCTGTCTCTGCTAAAAACACAAAAATTAGCCAAGTGTGGTGGGGCACACCTGTAATCCCAGCTACTTGGGAGGCCAAGGCATGAGATTTGCTTGATCTCAGGAGGCAGAGGTTGCAGTGAGCTGAGATTGTGCCACTGAACTCCAGCCTGGGTGATGGAGTGAGATTCAGAGACTTGGTCTCCAAAAACAAACAAAAAGAATAGAACAGAAAGGCTTTGAGTTCAGAATGCCCCAGGAGTATGATGTGACTATTAACAATTCTATAAAGTTGTTGGAAGTAAGTGCCACCAAGTGAAAATAGCACTCAGGCAAAAGTTTTCTCAGCAAGGCAATTTACTTCTATAGAAGGGTGTGTCTCAGTGATGGAGCAATGGCGAGAGCACACCAGACAAGGAAGGGGAAGGGGGGTCTTACTCCTAACACAGCTAGTCCCTCCTCCTGTGTCTTTCCCCTATTGGCTAGGGTTGGACCACACTGTCTAAGCTAATTCCAACTGGCTATTTTAAAGAGAGCAAGGGTATGAGCCAAAGTGGTGGAGTGAGTAGTTTTAGCAGGAGGGATAGTTACAGAGTAGGTGACTAAGGATGACTAAGGACAGAGCAGGTGATAGAGGATGGGAGGGGTTGTTTACTGAAACTAGGGGCAAGGAGACAAAGAATGAGGAAGTCTAACTTTAAAACGGAGAAGCTGAACATACTGACACATTGGTTCTTTGGAGAGGGACTCAGAACTCATTGTACTTAACAATTTTCTCCCTCTTGAATTTTAAAGGAAGTTAACAGGCTAAACTTTGAATAGGAATTTACTGTATCTTACAAAGTGTTCTTAGTCTTTGTGAGTCCTCCTAATTAGGGAAAAGGAGTCAGGCTGGCAGGACCAAGGGAAAGCAAAAAGAGAAAGCAGGGAAATTATAAGTCTGCCTTTCTTCATGGTCCAGGACACATACCCATCCTGTGCTGACAACTCACAACCTTCCTGTGCCTAGCTCTCACCAGATACCTGCAAGTTAGCTCACTGCAGCCTTGGCATTATCAGTACTGCAGGTAGCACTCTTCAGCATAAGCACTATTCTATAAAGTCCCCAGCAAGCCTTTATTTCCTTGCAGTTAGCGCCTCTCTGGCTGGTCTGCCCATCAACCTTGCATTGTATTTTCATAGTTTTTTCTAATAAATCTGCCTTTCTTTATTTACAGCTGTCTTGGTAAATTCTTTTACCCCCATGCCACTGACCTGGATATTCACCGCTCACCTGAGACAGTCTGCAGCAATTAAGGTACAAGATCTCTGTTGGGTGGAAAGTTTTGCTCTGCTCTGTATTGGGTAGGTACAACAGAAATACCGTACTTAATTCTCTGTGCTCCATTTGCAGAGATATCTAAGCAAGCATGGAGAATAACTATGATAGCAAAGGGACTTTCAATTCTTCAGAGTGCTAATGGACTATTAAATAGAGCATTTCCTCATTTGCATCGCAAAGAATCTAAATGACAGATATAATTTACTCCTGTTTACTGAGGTTATATGTCTGCACTATCAGGGTTGTTGAGTCCATTTTGTTTACTTTTACAATCACAGATTTAAATGCATTAGTTGTTCACATAAAGACTTCTTTGAAGGACCCGGGCAAGGTGGCTCACACCTGTAATCCCAGCACTTTGGGAGGCTGAGGCGGGCAGATTGCCTGAGCTCAGGAGTTCGAGACCAGCCTGACCAATATGAAGAAACCCCGTCTCTACTAAAAAGTACAAAATTAGCCGAGTGTGGTGGTGCATGCCTGTAATCCTAGCTGCTTGGGAGGCTGAGGCAGGAGAACTGCTTGAACCTGGGAGGCAGAGTTTGCGGTGAGCCAAGATTGTGCCATTGCACTCCAGCCTGGGCAACGAGATCAAACCTCTGTCTCAAAAAAAAAAAAAAAAAAAAAAAAAAAGACTTCTTTGAAGGACCAGATTTGTGATAATTCTAGTTCTTTCAGTTAGCAGTTTAAAAAAAATAGAAAGAAATCATTCTATGTGCTTACCTTCTACTTAGGTAGGAACTTTTTTTTGAGATATAGTCTGATATACAAAGTCTTGTTAGAAAAATACACAATATAGGCCAGGTGTGGTGGCTCACGCCTGTAATCCTGCACTTTGGGAATCCAAGGCGGGCGGATCATAAGGTCAGAAGATTGAGACCATCCTGGCTAACATGGCGAAACCCTGTCTCTACTAAAAATACAAAAAATTAGCCAGGCGTGGTGGCAGGTGCCTGTAGTCCCAACTACTTGGGAGGCTGAGGCAGCAGAATGGCGTAAACCCAGGAGGTGGAGCTTGCAGTGAGCTGAGATGGCGCCACTACACTCCAGCCTGGGCGACAGTGCGAGACTCTGTCTCAAGAAAAAAAAAAGAAAAATACACAATACATTAGCAAAACTACATAAGTATACTGGTGTAAAAAAACTGGAATTAGACATAGACTTTGGAAATGTGGAAAGAAGTTTTTACCTCAAAGGAAACTATGCAGTTTGTCCACCTGGTCTTTTGTATATATGTAATTGCACCAATACATGTGAACAGAATTTCTTTCTATAATATTGATTGTTATCAAGGATAGTATGAGGTCAAAATGAACGGGGATAACTTTAATTCAGGCAAAAGATGAATTTGACTAGCTGTAATCTTCAAAAGATCAAGATAAAACAGTTCCAGTTTTAAATTTAACCAAACTATTAACATATGAATAAAATTTTCATGTTGTTTAAACAAGAAGCATCCTTTCAGATAATTTGTTCCAAGCGTGTGTCAAAGCTATATTTTAAACTTGCACAAATGAAGAAACCTAAGCAGACAAATTAATTGTTTTTTCTTTTGATAGAGGAAATAAGAGAAAGGGAATAGGTGATTAGATAATTAAGAAAAGAATGTCAGCTAGGCACAGTGTAAACCCAACAGTTTGGGAGGCTGACATGAGAGGACTGCTTGAGACCAGGAGTCCGAGACCAGCCTGGACAACATAGTGAGATCCCATCTCTGCAAAAAAATGTTTAGAGAATAGCTATCCTAGCTGCTTGGGAGGCTGAGGTGGGAGGGTGCTTTTAGCCCAGGATTTTGAGGCTGCAGTGCAGTGTGATCATGCCACTGCACTCTAGCCTGGGTGACACAGCAAGAACCTGTCTTTTCTAAAAAGTGGGGGGAAAAAAGAAATAGAAAAGAATGTCTGATTATATTTTATTAGACCCTTGACTAAGAATAAGTTGAAAAGCAGATAGCTAATTTTAAGAATAGTTCTTTTCAGTTCATTAAAATTTACCTGAAAACAGCTTTAGCAATTTATTAATTATAGCAATTTCCATTGAAATTCTTCCTTTTAATCAGTTTTCTACTTTAAGGAAGATTTCCACACAAAATCCTATGTTTATTCTATTTAGTACTAGCTATTTCATGAACTTTTATATTGTATATGTTCTATTCCATTTAGCTGGTTTTATTCACATAGCAAAACATGTGATGAATAGTAAACAAAACTATGACCATAAGACATAAAATTCAGAACGTTGACTTCGTTTGCAGTGTTTGTAAAGAAACTTCTCCATTATCGAATGAATGAATGAACAAATGTCTCCTCATTGTATTCAGTTTTCCAAAGCAAGACTTTGTTTAGGATATTTTCCCTCATGATGATGGAGAACAGAAAAATATTTGCATTCCTGGGTTCTGAAAAAGAGTACACAATATGAAATATACAATGTTTTTCCTTTTATGAATCTTGAGAGGGCAGCTGGGACAAAATAGCTATCAAGGAAAAATACAAATTTAGCCCGGTGAGGTTGCTCACGCCTGTAATCCCGGCACTTTGGGAGGCCGAGGTGGGTGGCTCACCGGAGGTCAGGAGTTTGAGACCAGCCTGTCCAACATAGTGAAACCCCGTGTCTCCTAAAAACACAAAAATTAGCTGGGCATGGTGGCGTGTGCTTGTGATCCCAGTTACTTGGAAGGCTGAGGTAGGAGAATCTCTTGAACCTGGGAGGCGGAGGTTGCAGAGAGCTGAGATTGTGCCACTGTACTCCAGCCTGGGTGGCAGAGTGAGACACCATCTCGGAAAAAAAAAAAAAAAAAATCAACTAAATATTCAGAGCTTTATGTTAGTAGCCCCAGCCCCTTAGCCATACCTTTTAAAAGAGAGTTTTTTGTTTTTTGTTTTTTCCATTTTGTATAGTTAAAGCCTAGTAAATGAAAATAACAGGGATAGAGCAAAGAGAAACAAAGAAGACTCTATTGTATGCTTACCAGAAAATAAAACATTAAGCTGGGCATAGGGGCTCATGCCTGTAATCCCATCACTTTGGGAGGGCAAGATGGGAGGATTGCTTGAGCCCAAGAGTTTGAGATCAGCCTGGGCAACATAGTGAGACTCCACCTCTATAAAAAAAACTTTAAAAATTAGCTAGGTATATTGGTATGTGCCTGTAGTCCTAGCTACTTGGAGGGCTGAGGTGGGAGGATCACTTTAGCCTGGGAGGTCCAGGCTGTAGTGAGCTGTGATCACGCCACTGCACACCCGCCTAGGAAACACAGCAAAACGCTGTCTCAAAAAAAGAAAGAAAATAAAACATTGAAAGTAATATTGAAATCACCTTTGCAAAATTTTGACAGTAAGAGAATCTGACGTAGTTGAATCCATCTTGCTTCTAACCTCCAAGCTATCTTTGGTCATTCCTGGGCATAGACCAAGCTGACTTCGGGAGAAATTTAGTGTATGGTTTAACCTTAAAGCAAGGATGATGCCCTTCCCCAAATGAAACCACCTTTGCAAAACTAATGAAAGTCCACAAGGTGAGGATTATGAGAGGGGGTTGAATTTGAAACTGCAAAATTATAACTGAAACGGTAAGAGAGATCTGACCTAACCAACTCCATGTAACCTCCAAGCTGTCCTTGTTCATTCCTGGCCGTAGGCTGAACTAATTTTGGAATTTAGTTTGTAGTTTATAGTTTAAAACAAAGACAATAACAGCCCTTTCCCAAAACAAACCCCATTCTTGGCTGGGGACTAGACTGCCTTTGTAGGACTAACAAGTTAGCCACAAGATTAGAAATTATGGTTTAGGAATCATGCAGCTGGAGGCTACGAGATTCTGACCCCCCTCAAATTGCTCCTGGGATAATATCACTATTGTAAAACCTGAGACCAGTGCTTGAGATATTCTGGAGCACCTGCACTTGATGGATCAGCTGGCCCCACCCAGACTGATAAACTGGCTCATCTGTCTGATCTTGTGGCTCCCACCCAGGAACTGACAGAGCTGGGGGACAGCTTCGACTCCCTATGATTTCATCTCTGACCCAGTCAATCAGGAGTCCTGACTCACTAGCCCCCCAAACCCACCAAATCATCCTTAAAAGCTCTGATCCCTGAATGCCTGGGGAGACTGATGTGACTAATAATAATAAAACTCCTGTCTCCCACACAGCTGGCTCTGCGTGCATTATTCTTTCTCTATTGCAATTCCCCTGTCTTGCTAAATCAGCTCTGTCTAGGCAGCAGGCAAGGTGAACCTATTGGATGGTTACAAATTCTGTTAAAATGTGGGTATAGTTTCCATAATACCTTATTGCTCAGGAGTCATGTGGCCAAAGGCCACAAGATTTGTGACTTCCCCAATTATTCCTATAGATAACATCACTATTACAGAACCTAAGAGCAGTTTTTTTGAGACCTTTCAGACTGACCCCATCTGAACTTCTGACTCATGGCTCAACAGATCCTGTGGCCCCACTGAGGCAAACTCAGTGCATAAGAACCTTTTCCACACCCCTATGATTTCATCTCCAGCCAATCAACATTCCCCATTCCCTAGTCCTCTGAAATTAATTAACAATTTCATTATTTTTTTTTGAGATGGGAGTCTCACCATTTTGCCCAGGCTGGTCTTGAACTCCTGGACTCAAGCAATTGCAGTCTTCCCAGCTTGGCCTCTCAAAGCGTTGGGATTATAGGCATGAGCCATCCTGCTTGGCCTCACAATTCGATTTTATAGTTTTGCTTCTTCCAACTTCTTGTTCTGCTTATCTTAAATTAGTAATATACTTTTACCAAGTCATCTGCTTCTCAACCATAATAGTCCTGGAAATCCTCATGATGGTAATGTCATTAATTAATGATGATAATGACATTAATGTAAGTTAAATTGATAATTATACCTATCCCTTCAGTTTTTAGCAGTTAGGTCTTCCCATAAAACTCTGATGCTACTTTTTTTTTTTTTTTAAATGGAGTCTCACTCTGTCACCAGGCTGGAGTGCAGTAGTGTGATCTAGGCTCACTGCAACCTTCACCTCCCAGATTCAAGAGATTCTCCTGACTCAGTCTCTTGAGTAGCTGGGACTATAGGTGCATGCCACCATGCCCACCTAATTTTTGTATTTTTAGTAGAGATGGGGTTTCACCATGTTGACCAGGATGGTCTCGATCTCTTGATCTTGAAGCTACTTTTTGATGTTTCTTCAAGAAAACCCAATTACCTGGTCTGTGGCTTATACAATGCCATCAGGCAACTCTCAGGTGAGAAACAGACACTACTTGTTGACAACAAGACTTGAGTTAATAGTTTAGAGTAAATTACAATATCAGAATGGAGAACAGTGGAATCACTGTTGAAGTAAAGTATATATGTACATGGGCTTGCCTAAATATTTCATAAGTACTTAGGTCTATGATGGTCGTGGACAATGAAGATATTCACAAATATCCAGGACATTACCATAAATTCTGTGAAGTACGTATCATGACCTATAATAAATGATAAAGGCATTTAAAATCTAAAAATGAATCTTTTCAGAAGTAATTTTGTTCATAGTTCTTGAACATTAATGTCAGTAAGCCTCTACCATCCTGAGAAGACATACTTACTAAAACATATTCATGTTAACAACAAATTGCCTTAGTTCATTTGGTTTGCTCTAAACAAACACCATAAACTGCACAGCTTAACAACAACAGAAATTTATTTTTCCCAGTTCTGGAGACTAGGAAGTTCAAGGTCAAGGCACTGGCAGATGTAGTGTCTGGCAAGGGTTTGCTTTCTGATTCATAAAGCACCTTTTTGCTGTGTCCTTACAGGGTGGAAGGGATAAGCTAGTTATCTGAAGTCTCTCTTTTTAAATTTTTTATTTAGTTAGTTTTAAAATTTATTGCTATTTTTTAGCTGAGTTCTTGCTCTGTTACCCAGGCTAGAGTACAGTGGCACAATCACAGCTCACTGCAGGCTTGACCTCCTGGGCTCGAATGATCCTCCCATGTTAGTCTCCCGAGTAGCTGGGACCACAGTTATGTGCCACCATGCTTGGCTAATTTTATTTTTTGTAGAGAGGGGGTTTCCCTGTGTTCCTCAGGCTGTCTTGCATTCCTGGTCTCAAGCAATCCTCCTGCTTTGGCCCCCCAAAATGCTGGGATTACAGGCATGAGCCACCAAGTCAGGCCAGTCTCTCAAAAAAAAAAAAAAGAAAAAAATTTACTTTTATTATTTAGAGATGGGATCTTGCTTTTGCCCAGTCTGGTCCTTAACTTCTCAGCTCAAGTGATGCCCCCAGCTGAGGCTCCTGAGTAGCTATGACTGCAGGCATGTGCCATACAGCCCCACTTCTGGGGTCTTTTTTATAGCCTCACTAGTCCCAACTATGAGGGCTCTGCCCTTTATAACCTAATAAATCTCCTGAAGGCACCACCCCCTAATACCATCACCTTGGGGGTTAGGATTTCAACATGGGAATTTTGGGGGGAACTCAAAGATTCAAAGCATAGCACAAATTATCTACAAAATTAACTCCTTGAGCACCCCTTTTTGGTCTGACAGCTTTCTCCACACTCTGGTACCAAAAAACAGGATGGCTCTGTTAATACAGTTGAGCTATTTAGAAAATATGGACCATCCTTGAATCATGTAGGTGGACATTCACATGTGAATGTCTTATTCACCAGATATTATCTGTGTTTTTTTTTTGTGTGTGTGTGTGTGAGTGACAAGGTCTTGCTCTGTCAACCAAGCTGGAATGTGATCATGGCTTACTGCAGCCTTGACCCTCTCAGGCTCAAGTGATATTCCCACCTCAGCCTCCCAAATAGTTGGAAGTACAGGTGCGTGCCACGACACCTGGATAATTTCTGTATTTTTTTTTTTTTTTTTTTTTTGAGACGGAGTTTCGCTGTGTCGCCCAGACTGGAGTGCAGTGGCCGGATCTCAGCTCACTGCAAGCTCTGCCTCCCGGGTTTTTACGCCATTCTCCTGCCTCAGCCTCCCAAGTAGCCGGGACTACAGGCGCCCGCCACCTCGCCCGGCTAGTTTTTTGTATTTTTTAGGAGAGACGGGGTTTCACCGTGTTAGCCAGGATGGTCTCGAACTCCTGACCTCGTGATCCGCCCGTCTCGGCCTCCCAAAGCGCTGGGATTACAGGCTTGAGCCACCGCGCCCGGCCAATTTCTGTATTTTTTGTAGAGACAGTGTCTCACTGTGTTGCCCAGGCTGGTCTTGAACTCCTGGGTTCAAGCAGTCTTCCAGCTGCAGCCTCCCAATGTGTTGAGATTACAAGCAGGAGTCACTGCATCCGGCCCTGCCCGATATTCTCAACATTGACATTGGATTTTTTTTTTTTTTTTTTTTTTTGAGACAAGAGTCTCGGTCTGTTGTTGCCCTGGCTGAAGTGTAGTGGTGCGATCTCAGCTCATGGCAACCTCTGCCTCCTGGGTTCAAGCAATTCTCCTGCCTCGGCCTCCCAAGTAGCTGGGATTACTGGCATGAGTCACTGTGCCTGGCCTTGTTTGGATCTTTGATTTGAGAAAGTTGGTCATCTTACTTGCTGTATTATTAAAATTCATCACCACATGGATATCATTAAGTGTACTGAAATCATTATCAGAGTCTCTATACTTCAGTAAGCTACCAAAGTCTCTGAGCTTCTATTTCCAGAGAATATCTATAATAGCCAGATATAGAGAAAATAAAATACGCCATGACAAAAGATACTGAATGCTAGGGTAATGGGGTAAGGTAAAGTTTTTTATCATTTTTTAATTTGTTTTCCTGAGACAAGGTCTTGTTCTGTTGTCCAGGCTAGAGTGCAGTGGCATGATCCTAACTCACTGCAGCCTTGAACTCCTGGGCTCAAGCAGTCCCCCCATCTTAGCTACATGTATGTGTTCATATGCATAGTTTTTGTAAAGATGGGGTTTCGCTACATTGCCTAGGCTGGTCTCAAACTCTTGGCCTCAAGCTATCCTCCCCACCTATAACCTCCCAGCCGCCCCACGGCCTCAGCCTCCCAGAGTGCTGGAATTATAGACGTGAGTCACTGTGTCCAGCCAAGTTTGTCTGTGAAATGAAATGCATTATATTTGAAAAATAAACATGCTCAAAATGCCTAGTCTGCCTGTGTATTGTAAGCAGACACTTTGGTAACATTTCCCTCAGGAAGACATGTGTGTGGGAGAAAACAATATCAGCAAAAACTGCAAATAGTTTGGTGTAGTTGAGAATATTCTCTGGACACTTTTTAGATGAGGAAGAGTTGATCCTGGAGAAGGTAAATGCTGGAGCATACTGGGAATGATGAGGTCATACCAAAAATTCTTGAGCACTGGGAACCATGCTCTCTATTTTCCTTTCTTATAGCCCCAGAACTTAGTTCAATGCTTGGTACATACTTATATTGGTTTGTTTTTACACTGCTGATAAAGACATACCCAAGACTGGGTAATTTATGCAGGAAAAATGTTTAATGGACTTAAAGTTCCACATGGCTGGGGAAGCCTCACAATCACAGTGGAAGGTAAGGAGGAGCAAGTCACGTCTTACATGGATGGCAGCAGGCAAAGAGAGAAAGCTTGTGCAGGGGAACTCCTCTGTATAAAATCGTCAGATCTCATAAGACTTATTCACTATCACAAGAACAGCATGAGAAAGATTTGCCCCCATGATTTAATTACCTCTCACCAGTCCCTCCCATGACACATGAGAATTCAAGATGAGATGTGGGTGGGGACACAGTCAAACCATATCAATACCTCGTAAATACTTGTCAAAATACAATTTTTTAAAAGTTAAAAACATGACTCTCATACAAATATAGAATGAACACATGGCAAAGATATGTTAAACTTAATGAGAAAACCAGTGAGATGGCAAACTTGGATAAAAGAACACATTGTGGAATTGGGCACTTACAGGCATTTTGGAAGAACTGTTAGAATAAGATTGCTAGGTTAGATACAAAATTGGTTAATACATACAAAGCAATAAAATGATAACCTAGTTATAATAAATAAATTGTAGAACCAAAGACAAAGAGAAAAATCTTTAGAGAAGCAAGAGAAAATGTACATGCTACTTTCGAAGGAGCAA
The DNA here is from genome assembly GCF_043159975.1 of Macaca nemestrina. Taxonomy (NCBI): domain Eukaryota; kingdom Metazoa; phylum Chordata; class Mammalia; order Primates; family Cercopithecidae; genus Macaca; species Macaca nemestrina. Next base: position 20,736,467 of record NC_092128.1, read on the forward strand.
CCGCCAAGACAGCAGTTTTTGACACACAAGGAAACCCAGCAAGTGCTGGAATGGAGAATATCTTCAAAATATTGCAGAATGTAAGTTCCAAATATAATTCCACAGGTAGCAAAAATCGACTTAAGCATATAACCAAAATAAAGGCATTTTGAGATAAAGAGAATGAAAGTAGTAAATATATGGATAAATGTAAAGAAAGATTGATTTCACCTGGGTGCGGTGTCTCCCACCTGTAATCTCAACAATTTGGGAGGCCAAGGTGGGTGAATCACTTGAGCTCAGCCGTTCGAGACCAGCTTCCGTAACATAGTGAGACTGCCGTCTCTATTTTTAAAACAATAAAAATTTAAAAAACATTTTTTTTTTTTTTGAGACGGAGTCTTGCTCTGTCACCCAGGCTGGAGTGCAATGGTATGAACTTGGCTCTCTGCAACCTCCATCTCCCAGGTTCAAGCGATTCTTCCACCTCAGCCTCCCAAGTAGCTGGGATTACAGGTACCTGCCATCATGCCCGGCTAATTTTTGTATTTTTGTAGAGACTGGGTTTCACTATGTTGGCCAGGCTGGTCTGGAACTCCTGACCTCAGGTGATCCACCTGCCTCTGCCTACCAAAGTACTGGGATTACAGGCGTGAGCCACTGCTCCTGACCAAAACATTGATTTTTTAAAACATCAATAATAACGTCTTGTGGTATGTTCAAATATAAAATAAAAATATTTGTTAAAGGATGTGTGGCAACTGGCGTAAATGAAACAAATGGGATTTAAGATCTTTATATTGAACAGCAAGAAGATACAAGTATTTATTAAAACTAGGCTTTGATAATTGAAGAATACTTATTGGCATTCAAGGGAAAACATGAAAATAATAATGGTGTATAGAGGGAAAATGGACTTACAAAAATTGATCAAACCTAAAACCAAAAGAAGTCAAGAAAATAGAGAAAATAAATATAAAATGGAAAAATAGAACTCATAAGAATGTAGGTCTAACCCGTAGTATAATTATATTAAAATAAAATAGACTTTTTCTGTTTTTAATAAGTTTTTAAGCCATCATACTTTGGGATTTAGAAAAAATAGTACATATCTGTGTTTTAGGGGAAGGGAAGTAATATTTATTTAATCATTTTATTAGGCTAAACTAATATTGATCCCAAAACTTGATAATGACAATACAAGAAAGGAAAATAACAAATCTTATTTTTTTAAACGTTTAATTTTGAAATAATTAGCATAAGAAATTTCAAAGGCACATACAGGGAAGTTCTGTGCAGCCTTCACCCAGGATCTTCCAATTATAACATCTGTCATAACTATAGTACAATATCAAAACCAGAAAGTTGACATTGGTACTCTGATGGAAAAAAATAATGTTTGAGAAAAGAAAAAAAAAAGTGGGCCGGGTATGGTGGCTCATGCCTGTAATCCAAGCACTTTGGGAGGCCGAGGTGGGTGGATCACCTGAGGTCAGGAGTTCGAGACCAGCCTGACCAACATGGAGAAACCCCGTCTCTACTAAAAATACAAAAAATTAGCCGGGCATGGTGGTGCATGCTTGTAACTCCAGCTACTCAGGAGGCTGTGGAAAGAGAATTGCCTGAACCCAGGAGCCAAAGGTAGCAGTGAGCTGAGATCGCGCCATTGCACTCCAGCCTGGGCAACAAGAGCGAAACTCCGTCTCAAAAAAAAAATTTTTTTAAGTGTTTTTCCTACTTGTACACTCAATACTTAACACTGAACACTTCTTATACCAGATATGTGGGGGATTTTCCCCTCACACCAAGCAATTCTCCAGTGGACACCAGCTGAACGTCCCATAATGTAACTCGATTCTGACACTAATTCCCTGGAGTTAGAGTCACAGTCCACAGGTTAAGGAAAACTGCTTCCACTTCAGACACCAATTCCAAACCCTAGGTCGTGACCTGTTCTTCTGACCAACCAACTAAAATTGGGGTTTCACATGATCTCCTCCTTGGGTTCGGTTAGTTTGTGATAGTGGTTCACAGAACTCAGAAAAATACTTACATTAACCAGTTTATTATATGAATAAATAATATAGTAAAGGACAAGATGAACAGCCAGATAGGAGAGATGCACAAGGCAAGGTGAGTGGGAAGGAGCGCAGAGGTTTCATACTCTCTCCAGAGGCACCACCCACCAGGAAGGGGCACAGAGCTTCCATACTCTCTCCGGAGGCACCACACCCTCCGGGTACTGCCACATGTTCAACAATCTGGAACCACTTTAGACTCTATCCTTTTGGGATTTTATGGAGGATTCATGACCTAGGCACAATTAATTAAATCAGGACCCTACTGATTGGAATAGTTGCACTCACCCATGCACCAGCAGAAACACTAGTTTTCCTCTTAGACCACAAAGAGGACCAAGGAATGTTGGATTTAGTGGCCCTTACCAATGCATTCTTGAAAACCTGCACCATTGCCTGTCCTCATAGACCACAAGGAGGACCAACAAAAATCGGATTTAGTGACCCTTACCCACGCATTCTCGAAAACCTGTTAAGAGTCCTAAGCACTCTCCTGTTAGTATTGGGACTTTACCCCTGTCCTATAAAGATGTTATGCCCCAAAAATGGGTGGAGGGCCATACCCTAAGGGAGGGAAGGGATCTCCAGAGTTGGAAGAGTGACGCCTTTTGTCCACACTTATAAGAATAGGAAGGATACAATTTCTGAGGCTCCCTATATCCTAGCTTCAGGAATAGCTTTTGTTAGGCCTGCCTGTCTAAGGAGGGATCCTAAAATTCCTGATAGTCCCCTCTGCGATGGGGGCTTTGGGCAAAATTTATGTCTTTCCGATTGGTGAGCTTGGGTACCTAAAGAAGGTAACAGAGTCCTGGAGTTTATACTAAAAATCATTCTTACAGGAGAAACTAGAAAGACATCAGAGACAGGGGGTGATTTTTAGAAGTGGGACTAGCCTTGGAGAAGAGAGGCGTGAGGAAGTTTATCTGACAGGCATTAGGACGCAGGAGGCAAGGGTCAGCATATATAGAATAGATGGGCGAGTCTCGCTTGGGCAACATGGCTTTGAGAGTTCCGCTCATGGCCACAGGGTCAACTAACTTCTTGTCGGGACCCTGGAGCTCAATGGCTTTCCTCTTTGTCGACCCTCGGCTCAGCCCAGAAGTACAGGAAAAGCGGAAGCTGGTTTCAGGCAAACCAATGCTCCCAACTCTGAAGATTCGGGGGTTGTTAGCCCTTTCCCAGAAAGCCTGACACCTGTGTCTTTAGTCCAGTGGCCGCGCTAGTCACTTTTAACTGGCTGACAGGTGCCCAGTATTTAGCCCCCAAATTCTAAGGAAAAACAGAACAGAATAGCAAGCAAAAGGGGTCCCATGGTACTCACTGCTTGGCGATAGGCGATAGATAGGCTCACGGCTTAGTGACAGTCTCACTCACTGCTTGGCGATAGGCGATAGATAGGCTCACGGCTTAGTGATAGTCTCACCGCTGGGTGATAGGCAATAGTCCCTTTGTGGTCGCCAAAATGTGTTCAGAATTGGTGGGTTCTTGGTCTCGCTGACTTCAAGAACGAAGCTGCGGACCCTCGCAGTGTTACAGTTCTTAAAGATGATGTCTCTGGAGTTTGTTCCTTCAGATGTTCAGATGTGTCTGCAGTTTCTTCCTTCTGGTAGCTTCATGGTCTCACTGACTTCAGGAGTGAAGCTGCAGACCTTCGCAGTGTTACAGCTCATAAAGGTGGCGCGTCTGGAGTTGTTTGTTTCTCCCAGTGTGTTCATGGCCTCGGTGGCTTCAGGAGTGAAGCGGCAGACCCTCGTGACGAGTGTTACAGCAAACAAAGGCAGCGGAGTGGACCCAGAAAGTGAGCAGCAGCAAGATTTATTGTAAGGAGCGAAAGAACAAAGCTCCTACAGTGTGCAACAGGACGCAACCAGGGGGCTATTGCTGGCTCGAGGTAGCCTGCTTTTATTCCCTTATCTGACCCCACCCACATCCTGCTGATTGGTCCATTTTACAGAGAGCTGATTGGTCCATTTTACAGAGAACTGATTGGTCTGTATTGACAGAGTGCCAATTGGTGCATTTACAGTCCCTGAGCTAGACACAGAGTGCCGATTGGTGTGTTTACAATCCTTTAGCTAGACACAGAGTGTTACACAGAAAAGTTCTCCAAGTACCCACCAGATTAGCTAGATACAGAGTGCTGATTGGTGCATCCACAAACCCTGAGCTAGACAGAGTGCTGATTGGTGCATATACAATCCTCCAGCTAGACATAAAAGTTCTCCAAGTCCCCACCAGATTAGCTACACACAGAGTGTTGATTGGTGCATATACAATCCTCTAGCTAGACATAAAAGTTCTCCAAGTCCCCACCGGACTCAGGAGCCCAGCTGGCTTAGCCTAGCGGATGCCACACTGGGGCCACGGGCAGAGCTGCCTCTCAGTCCCATGCTGCGCGCTGGCACTTCTCATCCCTTGGGCGGTCAATGGGACTGGGCTTCGTGGAGCAGGGGGCAGTGCCCGTTGGGGAGGCTCGGGCCGTGGAAGCCCACAAGGAGGGGCGGGGATCACGCATGGTGAACTGCAGATCCTGAGCCCTGCCCCGCTGGGAGGCGACAGGCCTGGCGAGAATTCAAGTGTGGCATGGGCGGGCCAGCAGTGCTGGGGGACCTGGTGCACCCTCTGCAGCTGGTGGCCCAGGTGCTAAGCCCCTCACTGCCTGGGGCTGGCAGCACCAGCTGGCTGCTCTGAGTGCGGGGCCCCCGAGCTGGCATCCACCCAGAACTTGCACTGACCTGTGAGCTGCCATGCACAGCCCCAGTTCCTGACTGCGCCTCTCCCTCCACACTTCCCTGCAAGCAGAGGTAGCCGGCTCCAGCCTTGGCCAGCCCAGAGAGGGGCTCCCACAGTGCAGTGGTGGGCTGAAGGGCTCCTCAAGCACTGCCAGAGTGGACGTCGAGGCCAAGGAGGCACCGAGAGCGAGGGTTGCTAGCATGTTGTCACCTCTCACTTTCATACTCTCTACCGAGGCACCACCCTCCAGGAAGGAGCACAGAGCTTTCATACTCTCTCTGGAGGCACCACCCTCCAGGAAAGAGCACAGAGGTTCCATACTCTCTACAGAGGCACCACCCACCAGGCACCACCACATGTTCAACAATTTGGAACCTCTTCAGACTCTGTCCTTTTGGGATTTTATGGAGGATTCATGACCTAGGCACGGTTGATTAAATCATTGACCATTGGTGATCAACTCCATCTTCAGCTCCTCTTTTCTCCTGAGGTCAGGAGGTGAGGCTGAAATTTCCAACCCTCTAATCCTGTGGTTAGTTCCTCTGGTAACCAGCCCCCATCTTGAAGCTGTCCAGGAGCCCACCAGGAGTCATCTCATTAAAACAAAAGATGCTCCTGTCAGCCAAGAAATTCCAAAGAATTTAGAAGCTCTGTGTCAGATCCTTTTTTTTTTTTTTTTTTTGAGATGGAGTCTCTTCTTTGTCACCCAGCCTGGAGTGCAATGGGACAATCTCGGCTCACTGCAACCTCTGCCTCCCCGGGTTCAGGCAATTCTCTTGCCTCAGCCTCCCGAACAGCTGGGATTACAGGCGACTGTCACCACGCCCATCTAGTTTTTGTATTTTTAGTAGAGACAGGGTTTCACCATGTTGGCCAGGCTGGTCTTGAACTCCTGACCTGAGGTGATCCGCCTGCCTCTGCCTCCAAAAGTGCTAGGATTACAGGCGTGAGCCACTGTGCCTGGCCTAGACCTTGTAATTTCCTGAGTGATAAAATTGTCTGTGGCCCAGCATGGTGGCTCACGCCTGTAATCCCAACACTGTGGGAGGCTGAGGTGGGTGGATCATGTGAGGTCAGGAGTTCAAGACCAGCCTGGCCAACATGGTGAAACCCCATCTCTACCAAAAATTCAAAAATTAGCCAGGTGCAGTGGCTCTTGTCTGTAATCCCAGCTACTCGGGAGGCTGCGGCAGGGGAATTGCTTGAACCACGGAGGCGGAGGTTGCAGTGAGCTGAGATTGCAACACAGCAGCACTCCAGCCTCGGCGACAGAGGGAGACTCTGTCTCAAAAAAAAATTACAAAGGTCTTAGGAGTTCTGTTTCAGGAACCAGAGTCAAAGACCAAATATTAGAATAAAAGATTCTCCTAGCATCCCTATCTACAAGGGTTTTGTTTTTTTTTTCTGAGACAGAGTCTTGCTCTATCCTCCAGGCTGGAGTGCCATGCCTATCTACAAGGGTTTTAGGAGCTCTGTCTGAGGAAATGGGTAGAGACCAAATATATCTTTCTTATTTTATCAGAATACCACAGGTTGATACCACAGAGCTTATTCGGATTTCACCCAACATACATGAACTCTTGTGTGTATGTATGATTCAATGCAATTTTATTACATTTCGCTTCCTATAACGAACACCACAATCAAGATACTTAACTGTGCTATCACAGAGTTCCTTGTGCTAGTCCTTCATAGAGCCACATACCCTCCTTTCCCTGTCCCTGACATTCAGTAACCACTAACCCGTTTTTCATTCTATAATTTTGTCATTTAAAGAATATTATAGGCCGGGTGTGGTGGCTCATGCCTATAATCCCAGCACTTTGGGAAGCCAAGGCGGGCAGATCACGGGGTCAGGAGTTCAAGACCAGCCTGACCAACATGGTGAAACCTCACCTTTATTAAAAATACAAAAACTAGCTGGGCATGGTGGCACATGCCTGTAATCCCAGCTACTCGGGAGGCTGAGGCAGGAGAATGGCTTGAACCCGGGAGGCAGAGGTTGTAGTGAGCTCAGATCGTGCCATGCCACTGCACTGCAGCCTGGGCGACAAAGCGACACTCCATCCCCCACCCCCCAAAAAAAGGATGTTGTATAGGCATGGTGGCTCATGTCTGTAATTTCAGCACTTTGAGAAGCTGAGGTGGGAGGATACTTTGAGCCTATGAGTTCGAGACCAGCCTGGGCAATATAGGGAGACTTTATATTTAAAAAAGTAAAAAAACGTTAGCTGGGCGTGGTGGCATGTCCCTGTGGTACCAGCCACTCAGGAGGCTGAGGTGGGAGGATTGCTTGAGCCCAGAAATTTGAGGCTGCAATGAGCCATGATCATGCTACTGCCCTCCAGCCTGGACGACAGAGCAAGAGCCTGTCTCAAAGAAAAACCACAAAATAAAAGTAAAAAAGGAATGTTATATATCAATGGAATCATAAAGTATACTACCTTTTGGATTTGGCTTTCTTCCTTCTGGATAACTTCAAGATTCACCTGAGTTGTGTGTATCAATAGTTTGTTGCTTTTCATTGCTGAATAATATTCCATGGTATGGAAGTATCACAGTTGTTTAACCATTCACCAATTGTAGGACATTCTAGTTGTTTCTAGTTTTTGACTATTATAAATAAATCTGATGTGAATAGTTGCGTAGAGAATTTGGTGTGAACATAAGCTTTTATTTCTCTGGGATAAATGCCCAGATTACAATTATTGGGTCATATGGTAATTGTATGTTTAGTTTTAAAAGGAAAATCCAAAAATTTTTTCAAGCGTAGTGGTATCATTCTGTTTCACCAGCAATGTATGAATGAATCCAATGCATTCTTGTCAGCATTTGTTATTATCATTATACTTTTATTTTAGCCATTCTGATAGGTGAGTAGTGATTCTCATTATGATTTTAGTTTATAATTCTCTAATAACTGATGATGTTGAACATTTTTTCATGTATTGATTGCTATCTGTATAGTCTCTTAAATGAAACATTTGTTCGTGTCTTTGCCCATTTTAGATTTTTTCTTTTGCTTTTTACTGTTAAATTTTGAGAGTTCTTTATGTATTAATGATGTTAGTCCTTTGTTGATTACATGATCTGCAAAAATTTTCTTCCAGTCTGTAATTAGTCTTTTCATCATCTTAGAATCTTTTCAAAGTAAAAGTTTTTATTTTTGATAAGGTCCATGAAAGGCTTGGATTTGTGCCCCTGACCACATCTCATGTCCAATTATAATTCCCAGTTTTGTAGGAGGGGCCTGGTAGGAACTGGTTGGATCATGGGGGCAGAGTTCTCCCTTGTTGTTCTCGTGATAGTGAGTGAGTTCTCATGAGATCTGGTTGTCTAAAAGTGTGTAGCACCTCCCACTTTTCAACAAATCATGTTGGAGCAACTGGGTATCCTAGTCAAACAAAAAACAAAAAAGAAGTTTGACTTAAACTTCACACATTATACAAAAGTTTACTCAATATGGATCATGATATAAATTTTAAATATAAGACAATAAACAGGCCGGGTATGGTGACTCATGCCTGTAATTCTAGCACTTTGGGAGGCTGAGGCGGGTGGATCACAAGGTCAGGAGATTGAGACCATCCTGGCCAACATGGTGAAACTCCATCTCTACTAAAAATACACAAATTAGCTGGGTGTGTTGGCACACACCTATAGTCCCAGCTACTCGGGAGGCTGAGGAAGGAGAATCGCTTGAACCCGGGAGGCGGAGGTTGCAGTGAGCCGAGATGGCGCCACCGCACTCCAGCCTGGCAACAGAGCAAGACTCCATCTCAAACAGTCTTTATTTTCTTTCTTTCTTTTTTTTTTTTTTGAGATGAAGTCTCACTCTGTTGCCCAGGTTGGAGTGCAGTGGCGCAATCTGGGCTCACTGCAATCTCCGCCTCCCAGGTTCAAGCAATTCTCCTGCCTCAGCCACCTGAGTAGCTGGGGTTACAGTTACCTACTACCATGCCCAGCTAATTTTTTTGTATTTTTAGTAGAGTTGGGGTTTCACTATATTGGCCAGGCTGGTCTCGAACTCCTGACCACAAGTGATCCACCCACCTTGGCCTCTCAAAGTGTTGGGATTACAGGCCTGAGTCACCACACCCGGCCTGTTTATTTTCAACATAGAGGAATGCAACTGGGTTAGGTGCAGTGGCTCACACTTGTAATCCCAGCACTTTGGGAGGCTAAGGCCGGAAGATTGCTTGAGGCCAGAAGTTTGAGATTGGTCTGGTCAACATAATGAGGCCCCATCTCAACAACAAAAAATTTTTTTTTAAATAAAGAAATGCAATTGCTTTTTGTGTGTCAATTTTGTATCCTGCAAGCTTACTGAACTCATTTATTAGCTCTAGGAGGCTTTTCTTGTTTGTAGGCTCCTTGGTATTTTCTACATAGGCAGTAATATTGTCTGCAAATAGAGACAGCTTTTTCTTCTTTCCCAATCTGTATGCCTCTTACTTCTTTTTCTTCCCTATTGTTATGAAGAAACACCTCCAATACTGTTGAATAAGAGTGATGAGAGTGGACCTCTTTGTCTTCTTCCCAATCTTAGGGGAAAAAAACACCCGGTCTTTCACAATTAATTATGCAAACTGTAGGTATTCTGTAAAGGCTCTTTATAAGGTTGGGAAAATTTTCTTCTAGTTCTACTGTGTTAGGAGTTTTTATCGCAAATGGGGGTTGAATTTTGTGAAATGGTCCACATCAATTGATGTGATGTAATTTATCTTCTTTAGCCTGTTGATATAATAGATTACATTAATTTTCAAGTATTGAATAAGCCATGCATACCTAGGACAAACCCTCCTTGCTTGTAGTGTATTATTCTTTCTATACGCTGTTGTACTTCCTTTGCTAATGTTGAGAATTTTTTCACCTATGCTAATGAGTGATGTAGGTCTTTAGTTTTCTTTTTTTTTGTACTGTCTTTGTCGGGTGTTATCAGGATAATACAGGCCTCATAAAACACTTGAGAAATGTTTCTATCTCTTCTGTTTTTTGGAACAGTTTGTGAAAATTGATATTGCTTCTTTTTTGAGTGTTTGGTAAAGTTCTCCAGTGAAACTGGGCATTGAGATTTCTTTTTTGAGAGCTTTTAAATTGTAAATTCAATTTCTGTAAGAGCTGCAGGTATACTAAGGTTATCTTTTTTATTTTTTCATAGATTATTGGGGTACAGGTGGTATTTGGTTACATGAGTAAGTTCTTTAGTAGTGATTTTTGAGATCCTGGTGCACCCATCACCCAAGCAGTATGCACTGCACTGTATTTGTAGTCTTTTATCCCTCGTCCCCCTCCCATCCTTCTCCCCAAGTCCCCAAAGTCCATTGTATTATTCTTATGCCTTTGCATTCTCATGGTTTACCTCCCATATATCAGTGAGAACACATGATGTTTGGTTTTCCATTCCTGAGTTATTTCACTTAGAATAATAGTCTCCAATCTCATCCAGATCACTTTGAATGCCATTAATTCATTTCTTTTTATGGCTGAGAAGTAGTCCATCAGAGATATATATATGTGTGTGTGTGGGTGTGTGTATATATATATGTGTGTGTGTATATATATATATATATATGTTCAGGTATATTTTTCGTGTAATGACTTATTTTCCTCTAGGTAAATACCCAGTAGTGGGATTGCTAGATCAAATGGCAGTTCTATTTTTAGTACTTTAAGGAATCTTCTCACTGTTTTCCATAGTGGCTGTACTAGTTTACATTCCCACCAGCAGTGCAGAAGTGTTCCTGATTGCCGCATCCATGCCAACATCTACCATTTATTGATTTTTTGATTATGGTAATTCAGGAGCAAGGTGGTATGGCATTGCGGTTTTGGTTTGCAGTTCCCTGATCATTAGTGATGTTCAGCATTTTTTCACATGTTTGTTTGCCATTTGTATATCTTCCTTTGAGAATTGTCTATTCATGTCCTTAGCCCACTTTTTGATAGGATTGTTTGTCTTTTTCTTGCTGATTTGTTTGAGTTCATTTCGAATCTGGATATGAATTCTTGGTCAGATGTATAGATTGTGAAGATTTTCTCCCACTCTGCGGGTTGTCTTTTTACTCTGCTGACTCCTTTTGCTGTGCAAAAGCTCTTTAATTAGGTCCCAGTTATTTGTTTTTATTTATTTATTTATTATTTATTGAGACGGAGTCTCGCTCTGTCACCCAGGCTGGAGTGCCGTGGCGCAATCTCGGCTCACTGCAACCTCCACTTCCCAGGTTCAAGCAATTCTCCTGTCTCAGTCTCCCGCGTAGCTGGGATTACAGGTGTGCGACACCACGCCTGGCTAATTTTTGAATTCTTAGTAGAGACAGCGTTTCACTATGTTGGTCAGGCTGGTGTCGAACTCCTGACCTCATGATCTTCCTCCCAAAGTACTGGGATTACAGTCATGAGCCACAGTGCCTGGCTATCTTTATTTTTATTGCATTTGCTTTTGGGTTCTTGGTCATGAAATCCTTGCCTAAAGCAATGTCTAGAAGGGTTTTTCCAATCTTATCTTCTAGAATTTTTATAGTTTCAGGTCTTAGATTTAAGTCCTTAATCCGTCTTGAGTTGATTTTTGTGTAAGGTGAGAGATGAGGATCCAGTTTCATTCTCCTACATGTGGCTAGCCAATTATCCCAGCACCATTTGTTGAAAGGGTATAGGACTACTAAGGTTATCTATTTCACATAGCTAAATGATGTGATTTGGATCTATGTCCCTGCCCAAATTTCATGTCAAATTGTAACCACCAGTGTTGAAGATGGGACCTGGTGGGAGTTTCTCAAGAATGGCTTAGCATTATACCCTAGGTGCTGTTCTTGTGGTGTTGAATGAGTTCTCATGAGATCTGGTTGTTTAAAAATGTGTAGCACCTCCCCACTCTCTTCCTCCTGCTCCAGCCATGGGAAGTGCCTCACTCCCCCTTTGCCTTCTGTCATCATCAGAAGCTTCCTGAGGCCTCCCCAGAAGCGGAAACAACTGTGTTTCCTGTACAGCCTGCAGAGCTGTGAGCCAATTAAACCTCTTTTCTTTATAGATTACCCAAGCTCATGTATTTCTTTATAGCAGTGCAAGGATGAACTAATAGACTAAGTTTTGGCAGTTCATGTTTTTCAAAGTTTGGTCTGGTGTCTTCTAGGTTTTCAGATTTATAAGCATAACTTTCTTTTTCTTTTTTTATTGGGACAGGGTTTTATTCTTTCACATAGGCTGGAGTGCAGTGACACAATCTTGGCTCACTGCAACCTCCGCTTCCTGGGCTCATGCAATCCTCCTACCTAAACCTCCCAAGTAGCTGAGACTACAAGTGCATGCCACCATGCCTGGCTAATTTTTGTGTTTTTGTAGAGGTGAGATCTCGCCATGTCGATCAGGCTGGTCTCAAACTCCTGGGCTCAAGTGATCAGCCCACCTCAGCCTCCCAAAGTGCTAGAATTACAGGCATGAGCCGATGAGCCTGGTCAAGCATAACTTTCTTCATAGTATCCCTTATTATTCTTTTAATGGCTGCAGAATCTGTTGTGACAGCATGTTTCATTCCTAATTGCTTCATTTTATATTTGTCAGTCTTAAGAGAAGTTTGTCAACTTTTTTTTTTGAAACAGGGTCTCACTCTGTTGCCCAGGCTGGAGTGCAGTGGTGAGATCATAATTTATTGCAACCTCAAATTCCTGGGCTCAAGCAATTCTCCCACCTCAGCCTCCCAAGTAGCTGGGACTACAGGCATGCACCCCTATGCCTGGCTATTTTTTCACAATTTTTTGTAGACATGGAGTCTCCCTAGGTTTCCTAGACTGGTGTCAAACCCCTGGGCTCAAGATATCCTACCACTTCATTCTCCCAAAGTATTGAAATTATAGGCGTGAACCACTTCACCTGGCCAATCTTACTCATTTTTCAAACAACTGGGTTTGTGCACCTGTAGTCCCACCTACTCAGGAGGATGAGACGGGAGGATTGCTTGAGGTCAGTTCCTGGCTGCAGTGAGCTATGGTTGTGCCATTACACTTCAGATTAGGCAACAGGGCAAAACCTTAACCCTAAAAAAAAATTAAAATAAAAATAAAAGAACTGGATTTTTTCATTAAATTTCTCTGTTTTCCTGTTTTTAATTTCATTCATTCATTTCTGCTTGTATCTGTATTTCTTTCCTACTGCTTGCTTTGGGCTGATTTTGCTATTATTTTTCTCTAGGTAGGAACTTAGATTACTGATCTGAAATCTCTTTTCTGATATGAGCATGTCAGCGCTATAAATTTCCTTCTCAGAACTGCCTTAGCTGCATCTCACAATGTTTTTGTCTTTTTAAAAATATTTATTTAAAAATTTTAATTATTTATTTAATTTTAAAATAAAAATTATTAAATTTTCAGCCATTATTTTTTCAAAAAAAATTTTTTTGAGATAGTTTCACTCTATCTCTCAGGCTGAAGTGCTGTGGTGCGATCTCAGTTTACTGCAAACTCTGCCTCCTGCTGGCATGCCCCACCACGCTTGGCTAATTTTGTACGTTTTTTGTTGTAGAGACGAGTTCCACTATATTGCCCAGGCTGGTCTCAAACTCCCAGGCTCCCGCAGTCCTCCTGCCTCATCCTCTCAAAATGCTGGGATTACAGGCACAAGCCACTGTGCCCAGCCAAGCATCTCAGGAGTTTTGACATGTTGTATTTTTATTTTCATTCAGTCTATGTATTTTTTTTTATATAATCTTTGAGACTTTCTCTTTTACTCATGGAGTTATTTAAAAGTATGTGTGGCTGGGATTACAGTGGCTCACACCCGTAATCCCAGCATTTTGGGAGGCCAAGGTGGGAAGATCACTTGAGCCCAGGAGTTTGAGACCAGCATGGGCAGCGTAGAGAGAGTGCAACTCTATAAATATATATATAAATATATATAATATATATATATATTAAAAATTAGGCAGGCAGGCTGGGCGTGGTGGCTCACGCCTGTAATCCCAGCACTTTGGGAGATCAAGGCAGGCAGATCACGGCTGAACAATTTCTTAGCCCTCAGCTTGTGCTAGGCCTACTGGTTATACTTCCATTGATATCTTGGTGCTCTTTTTCTCCAAGCCTCAGAGACACACACACACTCCAAGGAAACAGCCTTCATTATTTAACATCTCCATCTAAAGAACAAAATGGAGACACTTGCCTTACATTTGCATAATTACAGCAAATACATCAGCAAATCTGTCTCTACCATTGAAGTATCTGAAGTTGAAGTAGATGAAGATCCAATAGCTTCGCATCTCTTCTCCACTCCCACCTCGATGTGCTACCATCTTCCCGCTAGGACTACAGGGACAGATCTGGCAGCTTGCCCTGTTGCTCCCAGAGTCTCATCTTCACACAAAGCCAGAGAGGTCCTTTTAAAACATACCCAGATCACCTCACTGTCCTGTGCAAACTTCCCAGTGGCTTTCCTTCTCACTTAGTAAAATCTAAACTTTAAAATACCATTATCTAGCCAGAAAAAAAAGGCATTCTTTCTTACCAAGCACCCCCACTATACAAGCTTCTGCTGAAATCTTTTAAGAGGCAAACTGTTTAAATAAAATATTTTTTTAACATGTGGTTTTCTATTTTTTTACTAAAAAAAATTTTTTTTTTTTTTTAAAGAGCCAGCCATCTGACTCTATTGCCCAGGCTGGACTTGGACTGCAGTGGTGCAATCAACATGTGGTTTATGGCTGGGTGTGGTGGCTCACGCCTGTAATCCCAGCATTTTGGGAGGCTGAGGTGGGCGGATCACCTGGGGTCAGGAGTTCGAGACCAGCCTAGCCAACATGATGAAACCTGGTCTCTATAAAAATATAAAAAATTAGCCAGACATGATGGTGGGTGCCTGTAATCCCAGCTACTCAGGAGGCTGAGGCGGGAGAATCGCTTGAACCCAGGAGGCAGAGGTTGCAGTGAGCTGAGATTGCACCATTGCACTTCAGCCTGGGCAACAAGAGTAAAACTCCATCTCCAAAAAAAAAAAAAAAAAAAAAAGAAAAAGAAACGGGAAAGAAAAGAAAAAAAGAAATGCAAAAACCTGAAAAGACACCTCAAAAGGCCAGTCTTAGGTTCTAAAATAGTGATGTTATCTGCTAGAGTAATTGGGGAAGTTGCAAATCTTATGGCCTCCAGAATAATGGCTGGTAAGTATTTAGAATTCGAGCCCCTATCATTAACTTGGTAGTCTTTTATTAGTCTTTCATTAGTAGGGTTTAGTTTTTGGTAAGGGCTAGTGTTATTTAAATTTCTCTGAAAGTTAGCTTGACCCACGCCCAGGAATGAACAAAGACAGCCAGCCTGTGAGGCTAGAAGCAAGATGGAGTCAGCCATGTCCAATGTCGCTCATGTTGTAATTTTGGAAGGGCAATTTCAAAGGGTCCTCAAGCTCTGAAAATATAACTCAAATTGATTTTGAGCCAGTTGTTTTATAATATCATGTTACAGACTAACATGTAGAAAATGGGTAAGGTAAAGCATTCTCCTTTTCTGTTTGCATCCAAGTTCTGCCTCCCTCCTATAGGGAAAGTTGTGATCCCATTGGGCCCACACCAATAATTCAGGATAATCTTCCTAACTCAAGATCTTTAACTCAATGGCATCTGCGACATCCTTTTGCACTATAAGGTTACACTCAGAGTTTCTGGGGATTAGTATGTAGATATTGTAGGGATGAAAAGGTGTAATACATTTTCTTCACTCATTTCAAGGTTCTGTAGTGTTCTCTTGGCCAGTTCCCCTTTGCCCATTTCTTTTCCCCTCCCCCTTCATCTACTCCCTTCTACCTTCTTACCAACTTTACACTCTTTGCTCACTCTTTGTTCTCAAAATAAAAGCTCCCTTCCCTACTTTTCTTTCATAGTAGCCCTCAGGAAGAGCCTAATTCTTTAACATAAAAAAATAGATTGACTTTTCTCCAGGGCAGGGAGAATTCAGCCAATTTCTGTAATCCACCCAAAGAGAAAGCAAGGCTTCCTTTCCATCCTGGAAAACAGTCTTTTCCTCTTCTCCTTCCTTCCTCCACGTGGACTCGAAGATTCTGAAACAAGCAATGTTTTTCATACTTAAACAAACAAACCAACAGAACAACCTGAAGTAATTGTAACCGCCCAATGGGTTCACCTTGCCTGCTTGCTAGACAGAGCCGATTTGTCAAGACAGGTGAATTGCGATAGAGAAGAGTAATTCACACAGAGCTGGCTGTGTGGGCGACTGAAGTTTTATTATTATTCAAATCAATCTCCCTGAGAATTTGGGAAGAGAAGTGTTTTGTTCTGTTTTGTTTTATTTTTGAATTTTGCTCTTGTTGCCCAGCCTGGAGTGCAATGGCGCAATCTTGACTCACCACAACCTCTGCCTCCCTGGTTCAAGAGATTCTCCTGCCTCAGCCCAAATTAGCCACCATGCCCGGCTAATTTTGTATTTTTAGTAGCGACGGGGTTTCTCCACGTTGGTCAGGCTGGTCTCAAACTCCTGACCTCAGGAGATCCGCCCACTTCAGCCTCCCAAAGTGCTGGGATTACAGGCATAAGCCACTGTGCCCAGCAGAGGACAGGAGTTTTTAATGATAATTTGGTGGGTGGGTGGGTGGGTGGGGGGCAGCGAATCTGAGGTTCTGATTAGTCAGGTTTGAGTTGAAATCATAGAAGTAGGAGCTGTCCTCTTGCACTGAGTCAGTTCCTGGGAGGGGGCCACAAGACAGATGAGTGGGTTTATCTGTGTGGGTGGTGCCCGCTGATCCACCAAGTGCAGGGGCTGCAAAATATCTGAAGCGCTGATCGTAGGTTCTGCAGTAGTGATGTTATCCCTAGGAGCAATTTGGGGAGGTTTAGAATCTCGCAGCCTCCAGCTGCATGACTCCTAAATCATAATTTCTTATCTTGTGGCTAATTTGTTAGTTCTGCAAAGGCAGTCTAGTCCCTAGACAAGAAGGGGGTTTGTTTTAGGAAACGGCTGTTATCATTTTTGTTTCAAAGCTAAACCATAAACTAAATTATTCCCAAAGTTAGTTTGGCCTACCCCCAAGAATGGACAAGGACAGCTTGGAGGTTAGGGGCAGGATGGAGTCAGTTAGGTCAGATTTCTTTCACTGTAATCATTGTCTCAGTTATAATTTTTTCAAAGGCAGTTTCATAATCTTGCAAACTCAAGCAGGAGGAAGCATAATGAAAGAGTTTTTTGGTGACTTTTGAGTCATGTTAAACATGGTCATTTTGAGGAAAGAGAGAGGAAGGAACTGGTTAGGCAAATAGTTAGGACAAGTCCCCTGGTAGAAGTCCTTTTATCAAAAGAGCAACCTGGAAGAAATCAAGCTGTAAGTGCAGATAAGGAAGCAAGATCCAACACCTTTATCTCTTGTGCAGCCAGCTAGCTCCAGTTATACGCGGTGGGGTTCAGTGAGCACATTCCTTTCCTTTTTGGGCATACTCAGATAAGGGAACTTGCACAAGGGGGCTTTCCTAAGACAGGCCTGCAGCTGTATAGATAAAAATGTTACATAGAACCAGACGTGTCCGTGGTGGAAAATTCCATCTCCTGACATGTGCGCAGTAAGGGACATGAAAGAATATGGAGTAACTCAGGCTTAGGACCCACATGCACACTAGAGGGATGGGGTGGAACTAACAAGAATTCATGCCTTATTCAACTAGACACCCAGCCGTAACTAGTTTTTTGTACCCTATGCAGATGAAACACCCTGCCCCATTAACTTGTTTATTTTTATTTATTTATTTATTTTTGAGATGGAGTCTTGCTCTGTCACCCAGGCTGCAGTGCAGTGGCGCAATCTCGGCTCACTGCAAGCTCTGCCTCCTGGGTTCACACCATTCTCCTGCCTCAGCCTGCCAGGTAGCTGGGACTACAGGTGCCCAGCACCACACCTGGCTGATTTTTGTTGTTGTTTTTTGGTATTTTCTAGTAGAGATGGGGTTTCACCATGTTAGCCAGGATGGTCTTGATCTCCTGACCTCCTGATCCACCCGCCTTGGTCTCCCAAAGTGCTGGGATTACAGGCGTGAGCCACCGTGCCCGGCTGACTTTATTTTTTTTTAATTATTTTATTTGAGAGATGGAGTCTTTCTCTGTCACCCAGCCTGGAGTGCAATAGTGCAATCTCAGCTCACTGCAACCTCCATCTCCCAGGTTCAAGTGATTTTCCTGCGTTAGCTTCCCAGGTGCTGGGACTACAGGCATGCACCACCATGCCCAGCTAATTTTTGTGTTTTTTAGTAGAGATGGGGTTTCACTATATTTTGGCCAGGCTGGTCTCAAACTTCTGGCCTCAGGTGATCCATCTGCCTCCACCTCCCAAAGTGCGGGGATTACAGGTGTGAGCCACAGTGCCTGGCCCCAATTAGCTTGTTTATAATAGCATTTATATTCAACTGTGAAACAACAACCCTCTTGGGTCCCCTCTCTGCTGCAGAGAGCTTTCCTCTTTCACTTATTAAACTTTTGCTCCAACCTCACCCTTGGTGTCCATGCTTTTTAATTTTCTTGGTCGTGAGACAAAGAATTCTGGGTAGTACATCAAGCAACAAGACTGTTCCAGTAACCCCAGACTGATTCAATTTAGATTAAGGAAATTCTGCCAATGTGTTTCTGACATTTGAATAGCATAAAATACTGCTAATTCTTCATTTTGTCTCCAGAGTTCCAGTCCCACATAGCCAACATCTTATTGAACATTTATGCTTTATAAGGATAAGATGCTGAAATTTTCTTTGAGGGGGGAAGTAGTTGCCACCTGGTCCTCCTTTCCTTAGTGTGTCTCCTTGAAAACAGACCTAATGTGAGGCCCCATCTTTGGCTTTCATGCTGCTAAGTCATGAGCCATCTGGTCCTTGCAACCATAAACATCTACCTCTGAAATTAATTAAGAAATCCTGGGGCCAGCCATGGTGACTCACACCTGTAATCTCAGTACTTTGGGAGGCTGAGGTGGATGGATCACGATGTCAGAAGATCGAGACCATCCTGGCTAACATGGTGAAACCTTGTCTACTTAAAATACAAAAAAATTATCTGGGCGTGGTGGCAGGTGCCTGTAGTCCCAGCTACTTGGGAGGCTGAGGCAGGAGAATGGCATGAACCCAGGAGGTGGAGCTTGCAGTGAGCCCAGATTGCACCATTGCACTCCAGCCTGGGCAACAGAGCGAGACTCCACCTCAAAAAAAAAAAAAAAAAAAAATCTTCAGAAGATAGAGAGGAGATAGATAATTGGAGATAATTAAAAGGCATGTCCATGTATCTATCAAGGAGCTAAGACACAGGGTCTGTATTAATCAGGGTTGTCTAGAGGGACAGAACTAATAGAATATATATATATGTGTGTGTGTGTGTGTGTGTGTGTGTGTGTGTGTGTATATATATATATATGAAGGGGAGTTTATTAAGTAGTATTAACTCACATGATCACAAGGTCCCACAATAGGCCATCTGCAAGCTGAAGAGCAAGGAAGCCAGTCTGAGTCCCAAAGCTGAAGAACTTGGAGTCCAGTGTTCGAGGACAGGAAGCATTCAGCATGGGAGAAAGGTGTAGGTTCAGAGGCTAAATCAGTCTAGTCTTTTCACGTTTTTCTGCCTGCTTTATACTCTGCCTGCACTGGCAGCTGATTAGATGGCGCCCACCCAAATTAAGGGTGGGTCTGCCTTTCCCAGCCCACTGACTCAAATGTTAATCTCCTTCAGCCACACCCTCACAGACGCACCCAGGATCAATACTTTGCATTCTTCGATCCAATCGACTTGACAAAATATTAACCATCACAAGTCCACCCCTTGTCAACTTGAACCCATACACATCTCCTGAGATCGTACATAATCTTCAAATAAAGACAAAAATAAAGTCATAATTACACCTAACATAATACAGCTATCCTTCATACAACCAGAAATGCACCAATCCCCAACCCAAATGCTATTATATAAAGTTAACAATACTTAAATACTGATATGAAGTCAATAAATCTTATGTCACATGATAAAGGAAAAAGGAAATAAAATGAAGATATTTTCATAGTACAAGTGTATACATGCACAACCATGTTTTTAACAAAGGAAGGAGGAAATACTCATGACAATTACAGTCCTCGTTTCTGCAACTGGTCACATGGTCGTAGCTGGTATTGATGACTATCATTTTTACTACCCATTCTGTATTCCCTTTGCCTTCAGCAAGCATCTCAGCAGGTTGTGTTTTTTTTCCTGGTGGAGTGACCAAACCTTCATTCCTGAAGGGTCTGGGCCATTTGTAGTTCTGCCTGGATTGGGCTGTTGTATAGTTTCCCATTGACTTTAATCACAGGGCATGATAATACTAAGAGATGCCCTAGTGGATCTCCCGTATTCTATGCATACCCTTCCTTACCTCCATTGTGGAGTAGTAGACTGATTTCATCTTGATAGTTCAGGTCAGTCACTCCAGCCAACACTGTAACTCCCTCCTTAGCCTGTTGACTTAAAGATAGGAGGACCCCAAAGTGCCCAGGTGGCAATCTTTGTTGTGTCTCTTGGTGGCAGCATTTCTCCCCCTGGAACTGTGACCTCTAGGCTAGTAGATGTAATGTCGCGGGAATAAGAAGCGTAAATTTTGCTAGTGGATCACTAGGGGTGATGGTGAGTGGTGCCACTTCCACTTCCACCCCTTGATTCCTAGACCTGTGAATCCTGGCTATGGGAGAAACAGTACCATCTATTGGATGCTGATTCAGAGCATACAGGGCCTTCTGGGGAACTTTGCTCCAGACTTGAAAAGTATTGTCACCTAGTTGGCATTGTAATTGTGACTTCAAAAGGCTATTCCACCATTCTGTAAATCCAGCTGCTTCAGGATGATGGGGAATATGGTAAGACCAGGGAATTCCATGAGCATGAACCCATTGCTGCACTTCTTTAGCTGTAAAGTGAGTGCCTTGATCAGAGGCAATGCTGTGTGGAATACCATGATGATGGATAAGGATGTGAGTCCACGGATGGTAGTCTTGGCAGAAGCACTGCATGCAGGATAGGCAAATCCATATGCAGAGTAAGTGTCTGTTCCAGTGAGGACAAACCTCTGCCCTTTCCATGATGGAAGAGGTCCAATATAATCAACCTGCCTCCAGGTAGCTGGCTGATCCCCCCTAGGAATGGTGCCATACTGAGGGCTCAGTATTGGTCTCTGCTGCTGGCAAATTGGGCACTCACCAGTGGCCATAGCCAGGTCAGCCTTGGTGAGTGGAAGTCCATGTTGCTGAGCCTATGCATAACCTCCATCCCTACCACCATGGCCACTTTGTGGGCCCATTGGGTGATGACAGAGGTGGCTGGGGAAAGAGGCTGGGTGGTGTCCACAGAACAAGTTATCTTATCCACTTGATTATTAAAATCCTCCTGTGCTGAAGTCACCCTTTGGTGAGCACTCACATGGAATACAAATCACTTCACAGTTTTTGAGCACTCAGAGAGTTCTTTCCACATATTTCTTCCCCAAATTTCTTTGTCACCAATTTTCCAATCATCCTTTTTCCAAGTCCCTGACCATCCAGCCAAACCATTGGCTGCAGCCTATGGATTAGTGCATAATCGCACATCTGGTCATTCCTCCTTCCATGTAATGTGCACAGCCAGGTGCACTGCTCAAAGTTATGCCCACTGGGAAGATTTTCCTTCACTGTTGTCCTTCAGGGATGTCCTAGAGAGGGGCTGTAGTGCTACAGCTGTCTGCTTTCTGGTGGTGCCTGCATATCGTGCAGAGCCACCTGTGAATCAGGACCTAGTCTTCTTTTCCTTTTTCAATTGATCATAGGGAACTCTCCATGAGGCCATCGGTACAGGCTGGGGGAGAGAAGGCAGGGTGGCAGGAGTGAAGACCATGGGCATTTGAGCCACTTCCTTATGTAACTTACTTGTGCCTTCAGGACCTGCTCGAACCCAATCATGTATATACTACTTCCATTTGATGATGGAACGCTGCTGTGCACCACTCACTTTATGGCTAGATGGGTCAGAAAGCAGCCAGTTAATGAGAGTCAGTTCAGGTCGCATGGTGACTTGATGACCCATCGTCAAACATTCAGTTATCACCAAAGCCCAGTAAGAGGCCAAGAGCTGCCTCTCAAAAGGAGAGTAGTTATCTGCAGAAGACAGGAGGTCCTTGCTCCAAAATCCTAGAGGCCTCTGCTGTGATTCACCAATGGGGTCCTTCCAAAGGCTCCAAATAGCATCCGTATCTGCCACTGACACCTCTAGCACCATTGGATTTGCTGGGTCATATGGCCTAAATGGCAGAGCAGCTTGCACAGCAGCCTGAACCTGTTGCAGAGCCTTCTTCTGTTCTGGACCCCACTCAAAACTGGCGGTTTTTTGGATTACTGAATATACTCAATTAATGAGCTGGAGTAACACACCCAGATGAGGAATGTGTTGCCTCCAAAATCCAAATAGACCCACTAAGCATTGTATCTCTTTCTTGGTTGTAGGAGGGGCCAAATGCAGCAATTTATCATTCACCTTAGAAGGCATATCTCCACAGGCCCTGCACCACTAAACCCCAGGAAATTTTAGTGAGGTAGAAGGTCTCTGAATTTTAGTCAGATTTATTTCCCATCCTCTGGCATGCAAGTGTCATACAATAAGTCCAGTGTGTTTGCTCAATGGATCCAGTCAGCATAATGTCATCAATGTAATGGACTGTTGTGATATCTTGCAGAAGCAAAAAGCAATCAAGGTCTGTCCAAATAAGATTATGACACAAAGCCAGAGAGTTGATATGCCCTGAGGTAGGACAGTAAAGGTATACTGCTGGCCTTTCCAGCTGGAGGCAAATGGCTTCTGGTGGGCCTTATGTACGGGAATGGAGAAAAAGGCATTTGCCAAGTCAGTGGCTACATACCAGGTACCAGGAGGTGTGTTGATTGGCTGAAGCAATGAACCACGTCTGGTACAGCAGCTGCAGTTGAAGTCACCACTTGGTTGAGCTTACAATAATCCACTGTCGTTCTCCAAGATCCATCTGTCTTCTGCACAGGCCGAATGGGAGAGCTGAACAGGGATGTGGTGGGAATCACCGCCCTGTGTCTTTCAAGTCCTTGATGGTGGCACTAATTTCCACAATCCCCCCAGGGATGTGATATTGTTTTTGATTTACTATTTTTCTAGGTAGAGGCAGCTCTAATGGCTTCCATTTGGCCTTTCCCACCATAATAGCCCTCATCCTATCAGTCAGTGAGCCAATGTGGGGATTCTGCCAGCTGCTAAGTTTGTCTATGCCAATTATGCATTCTGGCACTGAGGAAGTGATCACAGGATGAGCCTGGGGACCCACTGGACCCACTGTAAGTTGAACCTGAGCTAAAACTCCATTAATTACCTGACCCCGCTAAGCCCCTACTTTAACTAGAGGACCACAATGACGTTTGGGTACCCTGGAATCAGCGTCAGCTCAGAGCCAGTGTCCAGTAATCCTCAAAATGATAATTTCCCTTTCCCCAGTGCACAGTTACCCTGGTAACAGCCAGAGGTCTCCTTGGAGAAGGATGGGAGAAGGATTAACAGCATAAATTGGGCTGAGTGTGGTGGGTCTCGCCTATAATCCCAGCACTTTGGGAGGCCAAGGTGGGTGGATCACCTGAGGTCAGGTGAGTTCGAGACCAGCCTGGCCAATATGGTGAAACCCCATCTCTACTAAAAAAACAAAAATTAGCCAGGCATGGTGGAACATGCCTGTAATCCCAGCTACTTGGGAGGCTGAAGCAGGAGAATCACTTGAACCTGGGAGGCAGAGGTTACAGTGAGCAGAGATCATGCCACTGCACTCCAGCCTGGGCGACAGAGTGAAGCTCCATCTCAAAAAAAAAAAAAAAAGATGAAGAGCATAAATTGTCAGTAGTGTGGTGGGGTCCTTCCTCAAGGGGACCCAGCCTCCCCTTCATTCAAAGGGTTCTGGGCCTGTAAACTGGCTCAAGTCTGGAAATTGATTGAGGGACCATGATTCTGTTTTTATAATTCAAATTAGTCTTTTGTCCGTTCGACCTGGAAGTTTTCTGCTTATATAAATCAAGTAGGAATGCAGTTGGCTTCCTATCAATTTCACTTCTAGGAACACTGATTAATTAGCCAATGCCAGAGCTCTATGTGAGTCAGACTATTTTGATTGCTGCTTTGTCTCTGCTGTCCATTACGGTAGCTACGCTCACCTTGCCTTTGATGGTTGAATGCTGCCACTTGGCCTCTGCCACCTCGGGATTCGATTATTCCCCATTACATTTAAATTTTGTAGTTAGGTAAATGTAGTTCTGTTAGATCTGACATACAGAGAAGAGCAATTACAGAGCTCTTTAAAGATGCAGGTGCTGCCTTCACAAATCTATTTTGCGAGGCATTGATCAAGGGTATATCTTCTGGACCTTCCCAGCTAGCATGAGTACGTCTAAAGTGACTAATCCACTCCATCATCCCAATCTCCCTAAGCCTTTGGATCCCTTCCTCTACATCAGACCAGGGGAGATCAGGCATTTTCAGCTCACTCACAGTGGACCATCTTTTAATTCATATTTCAAATGAAGCAAATAAACTATTAGAACCTTTTTTAACTCCCCGAGCTGCAACATTAAATGCAAAATCCCTACTTAGTAGGCCCAAATCAATAAATTCAGTCTGATCCAACTCTATGTTCCTTCCATCATAATCCAACACCCTTAGTATCCATTCCCATGCCTGTTCTCCAGATGTTTGCTTATATAAATTAGAAAACTCAAGCAGTTCTTTTTTGAGTGTAGTACACCTCCTTATGGGTCACACTCTGAACCTCACCTCTAGGGGCCCATTGGGACTTTAGTCTAGTTATAGGTCTAGGAGCAAACTGGGGTGTTGGGGGTGGCCCCTGAGGGGAATCAATAT
This sequence comes from Macaca nemestrina, assembly GCF_043159975.1. Lineage (NCBI taxonomy): Eukaryota > Metazoa > Chordata > Mammalia > Primates > Cercopithecidae > Macaca > Macaca nemestrina. The sequence continues at coordinate 20,761,137 of NC_092128.1, forward strand.
TATCTTGCCTGGAAACTGCCTCAGGGGAGGCCATCACTGTTGCCTCAAGCAGCACAGGGTTTATCTCCTCAGACAAAGGTGGAAAGTCTGGTGGCAGCATGGGTTGGGGAGGGAATGTTGCCACTACTGGGGATGGGGAAGCTATTGCTTCTGGCAAAAAAAGATTCATCAGAGTTTACAAGCTTAGTGTCTCAGGCTCCTCCCACATGTCCCCATTCCGAGTTGCAGGGTCCCATTCTTTTCCAATCAACGCTCTCACTTTAACAGTAGACACCTGGCGAGGCTGTGCATGTACCTTTCATTGCAGTCAGCCACTCACGTGATAAGAGCTTGTGCCTATTTTTTCACAATTTCAGCCCTTTCTCTACAGGAGATAAGACTCTCACTCAGGACAATCTTAGCAGATTTGAGGCTCCGTATCAGCTTCTGAAGCCAGGAATTAGAATCCCTGACTTCATCATTTTCTTTCATCACTTGGTCCAGTGAACTTAGGGGAAACCAACCAACTTCATGATGTTCCTTGGTTCTCCACATATAGTCAAAGGTATTATGTATAGATTCACTAAACTCCTTGCCTCTCATGAGCAGTGGTAAATCAGGAGTGTCAAATGCATTTATTTTGCATAACTCTCTAAACAGTTCATGCCAATGATTATTGGTGTTCTCTATAATATTAAAAGTAGAGTCTTTAGCATTTTTGGGTCTAATATTAAGCAGCCAACTCCAGAAGCCCCAAAATCAATGAAAAAATTCCATCCTTAATATTCTGTTTCTCTGGAACCATTTCTGGTACTAAAATCTGTATTAGTCAGGATTCTCTAAAGGGATAGGACTAATAGGATATAAATATATATATATAATCTCTATATTATATATTATATTATGTATTATATATAAATATATGTAATATATATATCTGATTAGTTCCGTCCCTCTAGAGAACCCTAATACAGATATATGTGTGTGTGTATATATATATATACACACACACACATATAGCAAGAGAATAACATGATCTGATACATGTTTTATAAGGCTTCCTGAATCTATTTTCGAACTGATCAGAGTAGTCTTTCTTATTTTTGCTTCCTGTTACTCTTTTTGAGACAGAGCCTTGCTCTGTCACCCTGGCTTGAGTGCTGTGGCAAAACCATGGCTCACTGTAGCTTCAACCTCCCAGGCTCAAGCAATTCCTCAACCTCAGCCTCCTGAGTAGCTGGGACCCCGGGTGTGTGCCACCATGCCTGGCTAATTTTCAACCATTTTTTGTAGAGATGAGGGTCTCACTATGTTGCCCAGGCTGGTCTTGAGCTCCTAGGCTCAAGCAATTCTCCGACTTTGGCCTCCCAAAGTGCTGGTATTATAGGTATGAGTCATTGCACCCAGCCCTCCTCTTCTTTTCTCTTCTTCCTGTTTTGTCTTAATGAAAATAGCTTTACTGATTAGTCTGATTGTAAAAAATTTATACACTTGTTGGGAAAAATCAAAGAGAATAGAAAAGTTATTCTTTCTTTTTCTTTCTTAGTAAAAGTTGAGTGAAATTCATTCAGTAACATTTGGTACATTTAACTAATATTTTGGATTATTGAGGTAAAATATGCTCAGTCTATTTCTTGAATTTGAAACCATCCTCATGAAATTAATAAAACAAAATTGCTAGGTTTTAACAAAATTATAAGCCTGAGTAGAAGCATAGCCAAGCATAAACCAGCTAGCTTTTTAGCCCACTTCCTTACAGTTGCTGAATGCTTAAAAGTCACATAGCCCCCGTCACAAGGTCCTAACTTCCCCTTGTTTCTGTAGATAACATTTTTAATGTTAAGAAAACTCAAGTTTTAAAATTTGAGATGTTTTCCATATCCCGCCTTCTGAGGATACCTGCCAGACTGAAAACTCTTCCAAGGAACTGACTCAGCACAGAATGTAGCTTCTACATTGTTATGACTTCATCCCTCACGCCCTAACCAATCAGTGATCACAGCTCCTTATCCTTCTTCCCACTAAAACTCTCTTAAAAACCCATCCAAAACTTCAGGCAGGCAGATCTGAGTTTCGTCCAGCCTCCTGGTTTGGCTGCCCTACGATTCTTAAACTCTTTCTCTGCTGTAATCCCTGCTGTTTTGGTATATTGGTCTGTTACCACACAATGGGCTATGGAACCTATAAACAAATGGAATCCCTTTAATATCTTTCCATTGCTCTTCTGATGAAGTTCACTTGCTCTACCTTTAGCTGTTTCTATTCTTCATGCTCTACCTTCAGCCTCTTGTTACTTCCCTTTCCTTCTTCTGCAGACCCAGTACCTCCCCTGGAGGCATTCTCCTCTACCTGGCTAACCCTTCTCCTGAAGTCTCTCAGTCCCTCCATACCAGCCTCTGTCCCACTGTTTAGTAGTGCCTCTCTCTCTCACTGTGGACTGTAGGCTGTTTGAGGACAGTCAGGGAAATTTCCCCTTGGCCCTGCTGACCTAAAAAAAAGAATTGGAGGCAAGATTAATGTAAGAGTTTATTTGGGCCAAACCTGAGGATTGCAACCTGGAACCATCGATTCAAATTGCTCTGATTACACACTCTGATTAACAGCAGTTACAAGTCAATTTTTAAAGGGAAAGAAGAGGCAGTTCCTGAGTTGTTTACCAAGAATTTATATAAAAATAACAAGCGATTGAATGGCTATACATTGTTCTTTGTATCACAGATTCCAGGAACATGAAGATAATGAGTGAGACAGCAAGTCAGGAACAAAAATGACTTTAAACAATTGCCCCCAGGCATGAGTGGGAGGGAAAGGGGGCATGACTGAAGGCCTATACTCATGTCTCTCTGGGCCTGCATACCTTACATAGCTCAGACCACTCTAAGCTTTTTTTCTTTTCTCAACGCTCTGAAGGGTCACTGAAAAATCAACTGACAAAAGGCAGATTAATAGAAGAAAAGGCATCCAAATTTATTAACGTGCATGGGGGAGAACCACAGAATGATTATCCCAACCCCCTAGTGGAGTTCAGAAGTCTATATACTCTTTTTCCAGGGGGAAGGAGGAGATGGGGAATATAGGCAATTTTTTTCAGGGACAGTACATTATTTTAAGGGAGAATGAATGAACTAGAAAGACATAAATTAACTTGTAAATGATTCTCATGAGGCCGAGGGGCAGGTTTATCTTGTGAAACAAAATATAAGATCCCAAAGAAAGGAAAAATGGCTGAGGGTTTTTTATGCCATCTTGAGGTTACAGAAAGATTAGGGGCTTAAGTCATGGCAAAATGGGTTATGGTGGCAGAATGGGTTATGGTGGCAAAACAGGTTATGAGAGGTACAGAAGAAGAGGCCTGGCTAGCAAAGGTCATCTTGTTACACAGATGAAACTGTGCAGGTAGCCACCCTCAGAGAGAATAGATGGTAAGTGTTTCTTTCAGACCTGAAGGCATCAGACTTTCCGTTAATCTTTCCTAGATCTAGACAAGGGAGGGCCACAGAGAAAGCCTGACTGCGTCAATATTGATTCTCTACAGATGCAAATCTCCCTCACCAAAGGCAGCTTTTCAGCTCTTCTTTCATTTCCAGCCCCTCTGAACAGCCATCTTGAAACATGTCAAGAAAATATATTTTGGGATGAAATATTTTGGTTTTATTTGCCTGGGCATCCAGGTACCTAGTCCAGTTCCTGGTAATTTAGAGGCACTCAATGACCATTTTTGAATATATGCATGAGAGAGCTTTGATTCTAGATAATCCACTCAGAAGGTGCTTATTAAATATCTACTGGCTGCCAGATTCAACTGGGCTCCCCTCCTCAAGTTGATCACAGTCTCCCGCTCCTTCTTCAGATGGAAATATCCCTGAGTTAGAGACAGTCCTACAGGCTGTGTCAGCTTGGTACCAATATGCTCTAAAGAGATCACCCTTTATCCTTCTGGGATTCCAAGCATTCTTATGATCTGATGTTTTGTCTATTAGCCATTTAGAAAAGACAAATCAGCGCCCTTTTCCCCCATTTGAAGAAGTATGATAAAACATATATAACATAAGTTTTGCCTTTTAACCATTTTGTGTACAATTCAGTCGTGCTAAAATACATTCACAAGGTTGTGCAATCATCACCATTATCCATTTCCAGAATGTTTTCATCACTCCAGACAGAGACTCTGTACTCATTAAGCAATACTCTCCAGTGCTCCTACCCCCAGTCTCTCATGTACTTTCTGCCTCTACGTATTTGCCTATCCAGATATTTAATTTAAGTGGAATCATATAATATTTGTCCTTTGGTGTCTGGCTTATTTCACTCAGCATAATGCTTTCAAGGTTGCAGTGAGCCTTCTTATTTTCATTTTTACTTTTTAAAAAAAAAAATACGGGGAATAAATGTTTGGTCTACTACCCATTTAGAGATAAATCAGTGCAACAATGTATTTTATTTTCATTTTTTACTTTTTTTTATATATATATATATAAAAGGGAGTAGATGCTTAAAATCCCCATTTATTTTTTTTCCCCTTTCTTTAGAGAAACTAATTGCTTTTGGCTCACACATTTACGGTGTGTTCTTTCTACAGGAGCTTTATTAGAGCTCTCAACTGCACTCCACAATTTCTCCCACTCCTGTGGGTGTTTGCTTACCCTAACCATAGTAACAAGAATTCTGACCCTGGATCTGGGCAAACAGATGACATTACTCATGAGATATCCTGCTTCTGCCTTCCAAAACTGGGGATCTCCAGCAGTATCTCCAAGCTAGGACTAGGAGAAAATTTGGAGCTGCCTGCTGTTCATTGACCTCTAGGTTCATTTCACTTCTCAATCACAATTTTTCTATCAACAGTCAAGACTGAGATTGTGATCATTCTTTCAAGGTCTTTAGTTCTTTCAAAGTGTTTCATTGTCAGCTTTCATCAGCTTGGCCGCACCTGGCTAGTGTAGTCATGGTAAGGTTCCTCAGCGACTCCTTCTAATTCTCATCACGTTTCCCTTCATATCTGCTCTCTTTCTCTCTTTTAGCAATATCAACAAAATAATAAACCAAAGTTTTATGGTGCTTTATATTTTCAATGTGATTTGCTCTATACCCATTAAATTTTATCCTCAAAACAATCTTTCCAAGGAGGTAGGGTGGGTTTTATTTTTCTCCCTTTGCAAATGAGGAGACCTTAGATATCAAGAATTTCAGTGATTTCACAAATTCATGCAGCTGATAAGTGGCAGAGCCTGAACTGCAACCAAGATTTGTTACCAGTTGCTAAGCCCAGTCTTGGCTAGGCAATGCAAGAACTCAATAAATATTTGTTGAATGAATTAGTGATGTGTTTTGTGCTTGCTCTTGTCTGATTGATGATTCCATGGGGAGCATTTTTTTTGAGTAAGCAGAGCTTTTCTAGGTGTCTTGGTAATGCTGACTGTTGTTTGGACAAACTTTTCTATGGATAGTTGACCTTATCCAAGTTGCTGAATATCTTAAATTTATAAAAATTATCAGGAAATTGTAATAAACATGTAAGACAGTTAAGAGGACTGGCCGGGCACGGTGAATCACGCCTGTAATCCCAGCACTTTGGGAGGCCAAGGCAGGTGGATCACCTGAGGTCAGGAGTTTGAGACCAGCCTGGCCAACATGGTGAAACCTCATCTCTACTAAAAATACAAAAATTAGCCGGGTGTGGTGGTGGGTGCCTGCTAATCAGGAGGCTACTCCGGGCTGAGGCAGGAGAATTGCTTGAACCCAGAAACCGGAGGTTGCAGTGAGCCGAGATTGCGCCACTGCACTCTAGCCTGGGCTGCGAAAAAACACTCCATCTCAAAAAAAAAAAAGAAAGAAAAAAGAAAAGAAAGTTAAGAGGACTCAGTTGGCTATTCATTCCTAAAACATATGTATATTTACGAACATTTGCCAGCACATTACAATGGGAAGGAGGAAGGGAGTGGGAGTTGACTTTGGGTCTAAAGAAGGAAATATTTTTATAATTAAACAGAAGAAAAGACAGCTATTCATTGGCCTATGATGATAATAAACTATTAACTGAAGAATCTGATAAACTCTTTGCACCTTGAGATCCAAAAACGAAAAGCACATTCTATATATTTCTTTCACCCCTCTTCTCCGTGTAATAATGAAGAAAAACAAACACAAAACACAAAAAGCCTAAGCCCACCTAAAGAGAGGCAGTTTTTGAATTTAACTTTCATTTGGTTTTGTAACATCCTTTTGGAGAAGTGCAATGTCCAAAGAGAGAGAACTTTTTTTTTTTTTTAGATGGAGTCGGGCTCTGCCGCCCAGGCTGGGATGCAGTGGCCGGATCTCAGCTCACTGCAAGCTCCGCCTCCCGGGTTTACGCCATTCTCCTGCCTCAGCCTCCCGAGTAGCTGGGACTACAGGCGCCCGCCACCACGCCCGGCTATTTTTTTTGCTTTTTTGTTTGTTTGTTTGTTTGTTTTTTTGTATTTTTTAGTAGAGACGGGGTTTCACCGTGTTAGCCAGACGGACGGATCACGAGAGAGCACTCTTTACAGAGCCGCAGTCCTAGAATGGAAGCCATTTCTGCCGGTTGCCTGCAGATCGCTTCTACCACCTGGAGAGTTGCTCTCAATCCTATTGACTTTCTGTGACCTTCCTTTATCATGCAAACCAAGGCAGTCAAACTGAGCTGGGTCCTCCCCAGTCCCCAGCAGATGGTTATTACTCACAGCCAGTGAATGGTAGGATTATGGCAAGGCTTTGGCTCCGCCTACAACTCAGTAAACTGGTTCAACGTCCCAAGATTAGACAGACATTTGCAGTGGCTGATATCCTTTCATTCACTGTGGAGTGATTTCCTAATTTCAATGCTTTAAATGTTTCCAAATCACAGGTAAGAACTGGTCTAAAATGTTACTTAGGAATTGATTCAAATTCTTAAATCATTTATAGGTAACAGAAAAAAGCAGTAATGCAAACATAGAAAAAAATAAAACAAACTTTTTTTTTCACTTTGTTTTTTGTTGCTGTTGTTTTATTTTTCTTTAATCCTCTCCTATTCAGGAGACAAACAAAGTTTTCTAATTTCAAAGTATCTTCAAGTTAGAAAAACTGGAAAACAGAATGTACAAGAAAATAATTTACATTTGAGAATCACATCACCCAGAGATGAGAAAAATAACTGCTGGTTGAATTGTGTTTCTTTCCAATTGCATCTGTATACTTTTATTTTATGTGAGAAGGTATTAAATGTACGTTTTTGATTTTTATCTTATTTCACTGAATATTAGTGATCATTAGCATTTTTTATGTCACTAATGACTCTGTCAAGGTTTTTTTGAGTGATGCCTTATATTTTATCATGTGGTATGTCATTAAAAAAGAAAAATCACATTATAGGCTGAGCACGGTGGCTCATGCTTGTAATCCCAGCACTTTGGGAGGCCGAGGTGGGCTGATCTCTTGAGGTCAGGAATTGGAGACCAGCCTGGCCAACATGGTGAAACCTCCTCTCTACTAAAAAAATAAAACAATTAGCTGGGCATGGTGGTACATGCTTGTAATCCCAGCTACTCGGGAGCCTGAGGCAGGAGAATTGCTTGAACCCGGGACGGGGACGTTGCAGTGAGCCATTGCCCTCCAGACTAAGCAACAAGAGCAAAACTGCCTTGGGAAAAAAAAAAAAAAAAATCACAGTCCAAGCACGGGGTCTCACACCTGTAATCGCAGCTCTCTGGGAGGCTGAGACGGGTAGATCACAAGGTCAGGAGTTTGAGACCAGCCTGGCCAACATAGTGAAACCCTGTCTCTACTAAAAATACAAAAAATTAGCTGGGCGTGGTGGCACACGTCTGTAGTCCCAGCTACTCAGGAGGTTGAGACAGGAGAATCGCTCGAATCCGGGAGGCGGAGGTTGCAGTGAGCCCAGATCACGCCATTGCACCCCAGCCCGGGTGACAGTGTGAGACTCCGTGTCAAAATAGATAAACAAATAAATAAATAAATTTAAAAATAACCTTATAAAGGAAACTTCTGGATCCCTTTAAGGGATTTGTAGCTTGATGATGTTGCATCTTTATTATATCTAATTTCAAGAATTATGACTTTATAGCTGGGCATTAGTGACACACACCTGTAGTTCCAGCCTACTCGAGAGGCTAAGGAAGCCTGGGAGGAGGAGGTTGCAGTGAGCCAAGATTGCACCACTGCACTCCAGACTGGGCAATAGAGTGAGACCCTGTCTCAAAAAAAAAAAAATGACTTTAGTTATCATTTTTCTTTTTAAATTTAAATTAAAATCGTTTTTGTAGAGATGGGCTCTCACTACATTGAACTTCTGACCCCAAGTGATCCTCGCACAGTAGCTTCCCAAAATGCTGAGATTATAGGCAGGAGCCACTGTGCCTGGCCAGTTTTTATTCTTCTATTGTCTTTTTTTTCCCTCAAATAAAGAAGAGTACAGAAATATAAAATATAACACAAATATCTTTACATCGAAAATAGAACAAATATCTTTGTATTCATCAATCAGAATTAACCAGTGCCACTGTTTTGTCGCTTTTCTCCAAAAGTTTTAATAATAAAAATGGAATATTACATATAAAGTTGAATCCTACTTTATTCTCTCCCACATCACTCCATTATAAATCTGGTGTGGATTCAACCCATCTTTTTATACATGTATACACTTTAAATTACATAGATGCTATCATTCTATGGATATGATTCTACGATTTTTATACATTGCACAGCACTGCCTTTTTCCAGACCGATCGATACATATTGATTGATCCTTTCATTAAAACTATCACCCACATAGCATTCTACTTTGTAAATATGCCAACATTTATTTATCAGTCTCTCAACTGATAATGAGTTGTTTGAAAATATTTTCTTTTCTTGTAACAAACCATTCAGCATATTTGTTATATGTTTCCTTATATTCTTGTATACAAATGCTATGAAAGTGAAATTTTTGGGTCACAGGATATGCTAATTTGAACAGTTATAAGATAAACTTAGGCAGATTAGAACTTTTTAAAAATAAATTTATTTTGTAAAGACTGAGTCTCACCATGTTGCCCAGGCTGATCTCAAATTCCTAGGCTCAAGCAGTCCTCCTGCCTTGACCTCCCAAAGTGCTGGGGTTGTAAGTGTGAGTCTCTGTGCCTGCCCTTTTTTTATTATTTTATATATACATATATTTTTTATATAAAAATATACATATGTACATGTGTTATCTTTATATACATGTGTATATAAAAATATATATGTATATTATATACATTTTAATAAGGATGGAGTATCACTTTGTTTTCCAGACTGGTCTTGAATGCCTGAGCTCAAGCGATCCTCCTGCTTTGGCCTTCCTAAGTGCTGGGATTGCATGTGTGGTGTGAGCCACCATGACTGGCCTCTTTTTATATTCTGAATACTAATCATTTTTGGTTTGTCTTTAAACGATAATTATGGCATGGATTTTGTTTGAAAATGTTCATCTTGATATACCAAAATTTACATATTTTATCTTTATAATTTCTGCTTTTAAAAAATTAGTTTTGTTGTTAAATTCTTCATTACTCCAAAGGTATAAAAATACTATCCTATATTTTTCTTTGAAGTTTTAAATAATTATTTTTGCAATGAATTCTGTAATCCTCCTGGTATTTTTCTCCTCCCCATCATGTGAAATAGAAATAGATTTCTTATTGTTATGGTTCTCATATGGTAATCCAGTTGACTCAGCACCATTTATTGACCTGTCCATTATTTTTCTAGTGGTTTGTGTTGACATTGCTCTAGTATATTAAAGTCTCATATGTGGTTGGGTGTGTTTATTGGTTCCTATATTGTACTGTCTTCATTTATATGGTTCCATAATAACTTTGGATGTTATCTTTTTTTATTATTTAATAATGAAATTTTATTTTTATATACATTTTTCAAACCATTGATGAGTTTAAAGATGTCTTTTATTCCTACTTAGCTGAGAGCATTTGTCATAAGTGAATATTGAGTTTTACTGAGTGCTTTTATCTCAATCTATTGAGAAGATTACATTGATTTTCTCTTTCTAAAATCTGTTAATGAAACTGCCTTTGCAAAGATGATGACAGTGAGAGAAGTCTAGTGTGGCTGACTCCATCTTCCTTCTGGCCACACAGGCTGGCTGTCATTGCTCATTCCTTGATATGGACCAAGCTAACCATGGGAGGAATTTAATTTATGTTTTAACTCTTTTTTTTTTTTTTTTTTTTTTTTTGAGACAGGGTCTTGCCCTGTCACCCAGGCTGGAGTGCACTGGTGCAATCTCGGCTCACTGAAACCTCTGCCTCCTGGGTTCAAGCAATTCTATTGTCTCACTCTACTTGAGTAGTAGGGACTACAGGCATGCACCACCATGCCTGGCTAATTTTTTGTATTTTTAGTAGAGACAGGGTTTTGCCATGTTGCCCAGGCTGGTCTTGAACTCCTGACCTCAAGTAATCTGCCCGCCTCGGCCTCCCAAAGTGCTGGGATTACAGGCATGAGCCACCATGCCCTGCCTATGGTTTAACTTGAAAGCAAGGATGATAATAGTCCTTCCCTAAAACTAAGTCCCTCCTTGCTCAAGAATGGAAACCTGACTTTGTAAGACTAATGAAAGGCCACAAGATTAGGATTATGGGAGAGGTCTGAACTCTGCTACAGTTTAAGAGTAGCTTCTATAACCCCTTACTGCTCAGGAGTCATGGGGCCAGAGGTCACAAGATTTGTGACTTTCTCTTTTGCTTCTGTAGATAACATCACTATTGTGAAACTTAAGATTGGTCTTTTGAGATTTTTTTTTTAGACTTGCATTCTGGCAACTGACATACCACACCCAGACTCCTGATTCCTGACTCAGCTTGTTCTGTGGCCCCACCCAGAGGCTGATTTAGCACAGGAGGATGGTTTTCACACTCTTATGATTTCATCTCCAACCAATCAGCTGCAACCATTCCCTAGACCCCCTGCCTACCAATTGCCCATAAAACTCCTAGCCTCCAAAATTTCAGATTTAAGTAATATCTCCATTTCCCACATGGCCAGTCTTATGTCAATTAAACTATTTCTTTAATTTAATGCCACAGTCTCAGTGAATTGATTTTGATTGCTCAGCAAGCAGGGAGAACCTACTAGGCAACTATATTAACATGGTAATTATGTTGAAAATTTTATGTTGACTATCCTTGCATCCATGAGAGAAGCTTTGCTTGACTATGATATATTCTGTATGCATTCACACACACATTTGTACTATACATACAGTCCATTCTCATTATTCACAGTAGTTATGCTGCTTTGAATACTGAATCAGCAAATACTTAACTATTGCTCCCAGAGGAAATACACAGTTAGGTTCCTGAAAGCCTCTGGTCACAACATTTTAGTCAACCAATTAATACATAACCTTGTTTTATTTGTGTTTTCTGTCTAAAGACAGCTTATTTTGACCGGGCATGGTGGCTCAAGCCTGTAATCCCAGCATTTTGGGAGGCCAAGGTGGGCAGACCATTTGAGGTCAGGAGTTTGAGACCAGCCTTGTCAACATGGTAAAACCCTGTTTCTACTGAAAATACAAAAATTAGCTGGACATGTTGGTGCACACCTGTAGTCCCAGCTACTCGGGAGGCAGAGGCACGAGAATTGCTTGAACCTGGGAGGCGGAGGCTGCAGTGAGCTGAGATCGTACCACTGCACTCCAGCCTGGACGACAGAGTGAGACTCCATCTCAAAAAATAAATACATAAATAAAGCCACCTTATTTTATATTGTTGATTCATTAGCATGCAGCTCATGGCCAGTACCACTATATAATGCATATGCCTGTTCAAAGTTGACCTAATGCACATGTTTTCTCTACAGGTCACGTCACAGCCTTTTTGTGCTTAGAAGCAGTACACAGCACTTCAGTCCTACACTTGGGGACCATTTCAAACAGTAAATTACCAACAATAAGCACAAATTTTTGAAAAATATGGCACTAAATAGGCTGCAAAAACGGCACCTTTTACTGAACAGGAGCTGAAACAAGAAAGGAGAGTGTCACCATTGTTGACTTCAGCTAGGAATGTGTGAGTTGGGTAACTCAAAGTTTTCGCAACCCTGTGCATGTCTGTAAATAACTGTGAAAGTGCTGTGAGTATTGATTTTGGGGTTACAAAAACATTTAGCAAGTAGGCAAACTCACAGATACAGGATCTGTTCATAATGAGGATCAATTGTTTTACAGAATTTGATTTGTTATTTATAAAATTTAGCATTTTGGATGTATGTTCATAAGTAAGGTTATATTGTTTTTGTTCTATTTGACATCAAAGTAAATTGAATTTGGTGACTTTTCCTCCTTTTATTCTCTGAAATATTTTATATGAAACAGGGATTATGCATTTCCTGAAGGCTTGATAAAACCTATATTTTAACATCTTGAAAAAGTGTCCTTTGGAGCAAGAAAGGGAATTATTGACTATCTTTTTTTTTTTTTTTTTTTTTTTTTTTTTGAGATGGAGTCTCGCTCTGTCGCCCAGGCTGGAGTGCAGTGGCGCGATCTCGGCTCACTGCAAGCTCCGCCTCCCGGGTTCACGCCATTCTCCTGCCTCAGCCTCCCGAGTAGCTGGGACTACAGGCGCCCACAACCGCGCCCGGCTAATTTTTTGTATTTTTAGTAGAGACGGGGTTTCACCGTGGTCTCGATCTCCTGACCTTGTGATCCGCCCGCCTCGGCCTCCCAAAGTGCTGGGATTACAGGCGTGAGCCACCGCGCCCGGCCAGCCACCGCGCCCGGCCTGACTATCTTTTAAATGTCTTTAGTGTTTATTAGTTCAGTCAGCTTTTGAAAAAAATCAAATTTGGTAAGGTGTACTTTTTAAAAAGATATGTGGTAGCTAAGCTATGAGGATGCAAAGGCATACAAATGATACAATGAACTTTGGGGACTTGGTGGGAAGAGTGAGAGGGAGCGAGGAATAAAATACTACAAATATGGTGCAGTGTATACTGCTCAGGTGATGGGTGCACCAAAACCTCACAAATCACCACTAAAAAATTTACTCATGTAACCAAATACTATCTGTACCCCAATAACTGATGGAAAAAAATTATCCATTTTATCTAAGGTTAAAATGTACTTGATAAATTTTTCTTTTAAAGAACTGTGTTTCCATATTGTGTTTATTACTGCAACCTCCTCCCAGGTTCAAGTGAGTCTCCTGCCTCAGCCTCCCAAATAGCTGGGATTACATGCACCCACCACCATGCCCGGCTAATTTTTTGTTTGTTTGTTTGTTTTTGAGAGGGAGTCTTACTCTGTCACCAGGCCGGAGTGCAGTGGTGTGATCTTGGCTCACTGCAACCTCTACCTCCCGGGTTCAATCGATTTTCCTGCCTCAGTCTCCTGAGTAGCTGGGATTACAGGTGCCTGCCACCACGACCAGCTAATTTTTGTATTTTTAATAGACACAGGGTTTCTCCATGTTGGTCAGGCTAGTCTTGAACTCCTAACCTCAGGTGATCTGCCTGCCTCAGCCTCCCAAAGTGCTGGGATTACAGGCGTTAGCCACCCCGCCCGGCCAAAAGTTATTACTTTTAATGGCAAAAACCACAGTAGCTTTTGCACCAACCTGATATAACCCAAGGAATATCATAAAATCTATGAGTAATAAAGTAAAAATCTATGAGTTCCTGCTGATATAAACAAATAAATAAATAAATAAATAAATGGGGGAAAAGGGAAAGGTCTTCCTCAGCTAAAAATATCAATGAATACATGTAGAACACGTGACTCAATTAAAAAATCAACATTTGGCAACCACCACAGAATAATTGTTTTAGGAAACAATCATTAATGGATACCATATCCGGTGAGTGAAAATTCGATGACAAATGATATTTACAGTCTCAAAGTATCTCTTTATAAAATACTTATTAATTTCAAGGGAAAGATAGTAGCTTTATAATGGAGAAACGTGGCAAACACCTACTTAACCAAGTGATTCAGCTAAGTTCATTAGAAATAGCATAAATCGGCCGGGCGCGGTGGCTCAAGCCTGTAATCCCAGCACTTTGGGAGGCCGAGGCGGGCGGATCACAAAGTCAGGAGATCGAGACCACAGTGAAACCCCGTCTCTACTAAAAATACAAAAAATTAGCCGGGCGCGGTGGCGGGCGCCTGTAGTCCTAGCTACTCAGGAGGCTGAGGCAGGAGAATGGCGTGAACCCAGGAGGCGGAGCTTGCAGTGAGCCGAGACTGCGCCACTGCACTCCAGCTTGGGCAACAGCGTGAGACTCCGTCTCAAAAAAAAAAAAAAAAAAAAAAAAAAAAGAAAAAAAAAGAAATAGCATAAATCACTCACACCTGTAATCCCAGCACTTTGGGAGGCTGAGGCAGGTGGATCACGAGGTCAGTAGATCGAGACCATCCTGTCGAGACCATACTAGCTAACATGGTGAAACCCCGTCTCTACTTAAAATACAAAAAACTAGCCGGGCGATGTGGCGGGTGTCTGTAGTCCCAGCTACTCGGGAGGCTGAGGCAGGAGAATGGCATGAACCCAGGAGGCGGAGCTTGCAGTGAGCGGAAATCAAGCCACTGCACTCCAACCTGGGAGACAGAGCGAGACTTCGTCTCAAAAAAAAAAAAAAGAAATAGTATAAATCAATATTTATTCTTTTAGGTCATGACACATCTCCGATTTACACTCAGATGGTTGTAACCATCACACAATATTTTCCAGTGAGCCATGCCCATAAATCGATAGATTCCTGGTTTGTTTAACATAAGCAATCATAAATAACCAGGTTTCTCCTATTAAAAGCATTCCATAGATAAAGACTCCCTGTTAGCAAATACCGTTAGCTAGGAGGCATGTCATTAGCACTTTCACAAGGAGATTAGGCCTAGTCTGCCTATTTTTGCAGTAATCCACTTTTCTTCCATTAATAGAAGAGACTGCAGACTTACTACTTAACCCTTTCCTTCTCATAGACATCACAAATATATTTGCATATTCTCTATTCATAACTGTTCCCCTGGTGTCTTTCATTGAATAGAAATCCTTGATCTGGCTATAATTCCATTCACCAATAGTTTGCTTTATGGGTTGTACTTTTGAATTGTGTTTATGAAATTATTTCTCATCTCAGGCCAATTATATTCTTCTTTACATTCTTCTATCAACTTTATTGCATAATGTTTCCTTTTTCTGAGACAGATTCTCACTCTATTGCCCAGGTTGGAGTGCAGTGGCATGATCTGGGCTCACTGCAACTTCCGCCTCATGGGTTCAAGCTACTCTCGTGCCTCAGCCTCCCAAGTAGCTGGGATTACAGGTGCCCACCATCATGCCTGGCTAATTTTTGTATTTTCAGGAGAAACAGGGTTTCGCCATGTTGGCCAGGCTGGATCTGAACTCCTCACCTCAAGTGATCCTCCCACCTCGGCCTCCCAATCACACCTGGGATTGCAGGTATGAGCCATTGCTCCTGCAAAACTTTATTGGGTAATGTTTTCTAAATCGTCATTTTGGAGACAGCAGCATTGTGTACATGGCTCTGGTCCAGCTCTGTGCACAGGGCATGGGCTGCATTCTTCTTTCTGAGTAGGTTTCAGCATGTTAGCCTCCAGCTTTTCAGGTTCACATTCAGTGCCAGGAACTCTGAGCCATTTTGGTTTCAACCTTCAGTTGCTGCTTAGACTTGAAGTTTTGTCTGTTTTTGCCATCTTAGCTTTTTAAATTTTTGCTTGGCCATATGTTTCCCCTCCAAAAAATTTATATATCTATTTATTTGAGACAGGGTCTCACTGTCATCCAGGCTGGAGTGCAGTGTTGTGATCTTGGCTCACTGCAGCCTCAACCTGCCAGGCCCAAGCAATCCTCTGACCTCAGCCTCCTGGATAACTGAGACCACAGGCACATGCCACCATGCCCGGCTAATTTTTGTATGTTTTGTAGAGACAGGATTTCTCCATGTTGTTGCCCCGGCTGTTCTCCGACTCCTGGGCTCAAGTGATCCACCTGCCTTGACCTCCCAAAGTGCTGGGATTACAGGCATGAGTCACCTTGTCCAGCCTCCAATTTTTTTTTTTTTTTTTTTGAGACAGAATTTCACTCTTGTTGCCCAGGCTAGAGTGCAATGGCGCAATTTTGGCTCACCACAACCTCTGCCTACTGGGTTCAAGCGATTCTCCTGCCTCAGCCTCCCAAGTAGCTGGAATTACAGGCATGTGCCACCACACCCAGCTAATTTCGTATTTTTAGTAGAAATGGGGTTTCTCCATGTTGGTCAGGCTGGTCTCAAACTCCCGACCTCAGGTGATCTGCCTGCCTCAGCCTCCCAAAGTGCTGGGATTACAGGCGTGAGCTACTGAACCCAGCCCAAAATTTTTTAGCTTGTAATCCCAGTTCCTCAGGAGGCTGAGATGGGAGAATTGCTTGAGCCAAGGAGTTTGAGACCAGCTTGGGCAACATAGTGAGATCCTGTCTCCCAAAATAAAAGGGATTATTTTTTAAAATTACATATATTTTTTAAGAGAAGGGGTCTCTCTCCATCCCCCAGGCTGGAATACAGTGGCATGATCCTAGCTCACTGCTGCCTCAAACTCCTGGCCTTCAATCCTCCCACCTCAGCCTTCCTCCCAAGTAGCTAAGACTACAGGTGTGTGCCACTACACCCAACTAATTAAAATATATATATTTTTTGTGCTGGGTACAGTGGCTCATACCTGATATCCCGACACTTTGGGAGGCTAAGACAGAAGGATCACTTGAGCCCAGGAGTTCAAGACCAGCCTGGGCAACATGGTGAGACTCCATCTCTACTGGAAAATAAAAAGTACCTGGGTGTGGTGGCATGCACCTGTAGTCCTAGCTCCTGGGGAAGCTGAGGTGAGAGGATCACTTGAGCCCAGGAATTCGAGGCTGCAGCTATGATTGTTCCACTGCACTCCAGCCTGGGTGACAGAGTAAGACCCTGTTAAAAACAGGATAATTTTTTTTTTTTTTTTAGACATAGAATCTTACTATGTTACCCAATCTGGTCTCAAACAAACATCACCAGATATTGCAGTCAAAACATAGGTGGGCAACACACAGTTTGTTCAGTTTCCCTAAGGGAAAAAAGACCTTCCCAGCCCCCTTCAGCTGCAATATATTTTTTCAGTACACTCCCAGATTCTCCTACACAAGCACACCAACAGATAGGTGTGATTACACTGTGTCCAGCTCAGAATTTATTTTTAATAAAGTTTATGCAGCATTTCTACGTGTGTTAGGAGCTTGCAAGGCCAAAGGGATTGTGACCAACTCAGCATTCCACTGGAGGCTAGATGATCAAAGCAAACTGCTTATCATGAATGCAGGATGTGGGCAAACTCACACTGTGCCTGCCACCAAAAGGTTTGCTGAGGGCCATCAATTCCTGGCGCTGGGCTCCTTGAAGTTATCTACTGGGAAATCTAGCTCCTATTGTTCAAAGGATGCAGTCTCGCAAGCCTGCTGTGAACCAAACAGCCAACTGACAATTACCCAACAACCAACCCCTCCTTCTCACTATCTCTTTTGCCTAATAAATACGGAGGGCTGTGCAAAGCTCAGGGCCCTTGTCCACTAGAGGCAAGGTGCCCCCGACCCCTTCTCCCAAATATACTCTTTTGTCTTTGTCTTTTATTCCCCTGTTTGCCCCGCTTTGTTCAGTCCACCAAGGATCATGACAGGTTACATACATGTGCACTCTTTTTTTTTTTTTTGAAAAGGAGTCTCACTCTGTCACCCTAGCCGGAGTCCAGTGGCGTGATCTCAGCTCACCACAACCTCCACCTCCCAGGTTCAAGTGATTCTCGTGCCTCAGCCTCCCAAGTAGCTGGGACTACAGATGTGAGCCACTGCGCCCAGCCCATGTGCAGTCTTGATGACAGGCAGGAGAAACTTTTCACAGAAATCTTACCTTTCATATTGATTAAGTAATTGTAATTTATTTCCCTTGTAACATTGTAAAGAAAAACCAGGTACGTCGCAAAGTAACAAGTTTTGGGGAGGGGGAGGAATTAGCAGAAATATCTACAGAATAATTTTTTTAAGTTTTTGCCTAATGTGATATATGATGTGAAGTTTCCTCAATGTATCCTTCTAAATTGTCAGTAAAATATTCTCTTTTCATTGTTGTCTGAACTTGGACAAAGACTGCTTATAGAATCCACTCAGGTTACAATTTGAGGTTCCAATTCCACTTTTTCCCTTGGCAGCTTTGTGACCTTGGACTAACTATACAACTTATCGGGGTCTTAGTTTACTCATCTTGTCAATCAGGATAACAACATGCACCTTGCGACTGTGGTGTTAAATGAGGAAAGTCATGCACATGCCTTTCTTTTCTCTTCCTCCTGTGGAAAAGCAAAGAGTAAGATGGAAAGATGATAGTGAAGGGCTGAATCATTACTAACTAGCTCTGCAATATGGTATAAGTTCCTCAGGCTCAATCTACCTCAGTGTTACCATATATGAAGTAGTCTCTGAGGTTTCTTCCAAATTAACAATCCCGTGTTTCAAGGGTTTGGGACTGTGTTTAAGATAAATACCTGATAAGGCTCCTGTGCAGTTCAGTTTTTCTTTGCAAATATTTATTTATTCGGGTTGAGCATTCCTATTCTCAAAGTCCAAAATCCAAAATGCTCCCAAATCTGGAATTTTTTTTCTTCTTTCTTTCTTTCTTTCTTTCTTTCTTTCTTTCTTTCTTTCTTTCTTTCTTTCTTTCTTTCTTTCTTTTTCTTTCCTTTCTTTCTTTCTTTCTTTCTCTCTCTCTCTTTCTCTCTCTCTCTCTCTTTCTCGCTCTCTCTCTCTCTCTCTCTCTCTTTCTCTTTGAGACAGGATTTTCCTCTGTTGCCTAGGCTGGAGTGCAGTGGCACCACCATAGCTCACTGCAATCTTGAACTCCTGAACTCAAGTGGCCCTCCTGCTTGAGCCTCCCAGTAGCTGGGACCACAGGTGTGCAGCAGTACACCAGGCAAATTTTTTTTTTTTTCTTTTTTTGAGGCAGAGTCTTGCTCTGTTGCCCAGGCTGGAGTGATCTTGTCTCACTGCAACCTCCGCCTCCCGGGTTCAAGTGATTCTCCTTCTTCAGCCTCCTGAGTAGCTAGGATTACAGGCTTGTGCCACCACACCTGGCTAATTTTTGTATTTTTAGTAGAGATGGGGTTTCACCATATTGGCCAGGCTGGTCTGGAACTCCTGACCTCAAGTGATCTGCCTGCCTTGGCCTCCCAAAGTACTGGAATTACAGGTATGAGCCACCGTACTCGGCCTCACTAGGCTAATTTAAAAAAAATATATATATTTTTTGTAATGACAGGGTCTCATCATTTTATCCAGGCTGGTTTCAAACTCCTGGACTCAAGCAATTCTCCTGCTTTGGCTTCCCAAAGTGCTGGGATTTATAGACATGAGCCACCACACCCAGCCTCTGAAACGTTTTGAGCACTGACATGACACCACATGTGGAAAATCCCACACCCGGTTTCATATGGTGGGTTGCAGTCCAAACATAGGTACACAACATACAGTTTATTCAGTATACCTAATGGAAAAAAAGACCCTCTCAGTCCTCTTCAGCTTCAATATATCTTTTCCATGCACGCCCAGATTCCGTGGCACACCGATAAACTGTAATAAAATGGCACACATACAGGCTGAATTATGTTTTAATGTACATTACTCATGTTTTTGTGCTTATTCTCAGCTCTGTTGTGTAACGATATTCTTGAAAATGTCAAAAAGGCCTGCAGATACTGCTATGGATAACAGTGATAAGAAAAAGAGTAAGCATGTGTGTTTGTCTATAGCACAGAAAGTCAAGCTGTTGGAGAAACTGGACAGTGGTGTCAGTGTGAAACATCTTACAGAATCGTGTGGTGTTGGAAGGAACACCATATAAGACGTGAAGAGCTGGGTTCAGTGGCTCACCCCTGTAATCCCAGCACTTTGGGAAGCTGAAGAAGGCGGATCACTTGAAGTCAAGAGTTTGAGACCAGCCTGGCCAACATAGTGAAACCCCAACTCTACTAAAAATTACGAAAATTAGCCAGATGTGGTGGCGCATGCCTGTGATCCCAGCTACTGGAGAGGCTGAGGCATGAGATTCGCTTGAACCTGGGAGGCAGAGGTTGCAGTGAGCTGAGATCATGTCACTGTACTCCGGCCTGGGTGACAGAGTGAGATCTTGTTTCAACCAAAGAAAAAGAGGAAAAAATAATTTAAAAATTTAAAAAAAGACCTGAAGAAACATAAGGATAAAATGTTGAAGTTGTATGCTGAAAGGAATGAACAGAATTTAAGATACCGAGAGAAACACTGCTTGAAGCCAGAAGTGAAGATCTCCATTATGTTTTAAAACAATGGATCTGTCAGTGTCACAGTGAACACATGCCACTTAATGGTAAGCTGATCATGAAACAAGCAAAGATCTATCACAATGAACTGGAAATTGAAGGGAACTGAGATTATTCGACAGGCTGGATACAGAAATTTAAGAAAAAGCACAGCATTAAATTTTTAAAGTTTTGTGCAATAAAGTATCTGCTGAGCATGAATCAGCAGAGAAATCACTGATGAGTTTGCCAAGGTTGTCAATGATGAAAATCTGACACCAGAACAAATCCATAATGCTGATGAACCATCACTGTTTTGGCATTCTTGCCCCAGAAAGACATTGACTATAACTGATGAAACAGCCTTACAGGAGTTAAAAAGGCCAAGGACAGAACAATGCTGAGATGTGCTAATGCAGCCAGCACAATTACATGTAAGTTTGCTGTGAAGGCAAAAGCTTATGTCCTCACTGTTTTAAAGGACTGATTTTCTTACCAGTCCATTGTTATGCCAACAAAAAGGCATGGATCATCAAGGAGATCTTTTCTGGTTGATTTCACAAACATTTTGTACCAGTGGCTTGTGCTCACTGCAGGGAAGATGGGCTGGATGGCAACTGCAAGATGTGTTATTCCTTGACCAATGTTCTGCTCATCCTTCAGCTGTTTTTTTTTTTTTTTTTTGAGACAGAGTTTCGTTCTGTCACCAGGCTAGAGTGTAATGGCGTGATCTCAGCTCACCACAACCTCCAACTCCCAGGTTCAAGTGATTCTCCTGCCTCAGCCTCTCGAGTAGCTGGGATCACAGGCATGTGCCACCATGCCCGGCTAATTTTGTATTTTTAGTAGAGAGAGGGTTTCTCCATGTTGGTCACGTTGGTCTCGAACTCCTGACCTCAGGTGGTTTGCCCGCCTGGGTCTTCCAAAGTGCTGGGATTACAAGCGTGAGTCATGGCACTGGGCTGAGCTGAAACTCTTATAAAAAACAATGTCTATTCCATATATTTTCTTCAAAAATGTGACTTCATTAATTCAGTCATGTGACCAGGACATCCTTGGATTAATGAATAGTAGATATAAAAACTCTTTCTTTAACAGCATGCTAGCAGTAGTGAACAGAAGCATAAGTGTGAAAGGTTTTCTTTCTTTTCTTTTTCTAAGATGAGGTCTCACTCTGTTACTCAGGCTGGCATGCAGTGGCGCGATCTTGGCTCACTGCAACCTCTGCCTCCCAGGCTCAAGTGATCCTCTCACCTCAGCCTCCCAAGTAGCTGGGACCACAGGCGTTGTCACCACACCTGGCTAATTTTTTCGTATTTTTGGTAGAGATGGAGTTTTGCCATGTTGCCCAGACTGGTCTAGAACTCCTGGACTCAGGCAATTTGCCTGCTTTGGCCTCCCAAAATGCTGGGTTTACAAGTGTGAGCCACCATACCCAGCCCTGAAAGATTTTCTTTTTCTTTCTTTCTTTCTTTTTTTTTTTTTTTTTGAGACAGAATCTCGCTCTGTCACCCAGGCTGGAGTGCAGTGGCATGATCTCAGCTCACTGCAACCTCCACCTCCCAGGCTGAAGTGATTCTCCTGCCTCAGCCTCCCGAGTAGCTGGGATTTCAGGTGCCCACCACCACGCCCGACTAATTTTTATATTTTAGTAGAGATGGGGTTTCACCATGTTGGCCAGCCAGTCTAGAACTCCTGACCACAAGTGATGCGCCTGCCTCGGCCTCCCAAAGTTCTGGGATTACGGTGACCCACTGCCCTTGGACAGCCCTGAAAGGTTTTCAAAAGGAGTTTAGCAGGAAGGATGCTGTTGTGGCAGTGCTTGGAACACAGTGACTAAAGACACAACTGTGCATGCCTGGTGCAACCTCCACCCTGAGACTGTTCAGTGATGATAGCGAAGAAAGTGATGACTTTGAAGAATTCCATATATCAAGTGAGAGAAAAAAAAAAGATCCCTGACTTCCTTACATATGCAAACAGTATACCTTCAGAGTCTGTCAGTATCCTGAAAGATGTGGATATCGAAGAAGTTTTTAACATCTATAATGAGACTCTAATTGTCATTCACTGACTGATAGTGAAATAGCTGAAATAGTCCTGAATCAAGGAGGCTGTGATGATGTTGATGCTGAAGTATTAACACTGCAGAAAAAGGGCCGATAGACAACGTGCTGAAAATGTGGGATGGGTTTATTGCTGGAATAGAGCAGCGTGTATTCATGTAAAATCAAAGAGAGACTTCTGTGACAAAAACTGTGGTTACTGAGGCAGAGGACTCAGGAGGAAGTCTTTTTAAAAGCCACCCAGGCCGTGTGCGGTGGCTCACACCTGTAATCCCAGCACTTGGGG
This sequence comes from Macaca nemestrina, assembly GCF_043159975.1. NCBI lineage: Eukaryota > Metazoa > Chordata > Mammalia > Primates > Cercopithecidae > Macaca > Macaca nemestrina. Next base: position 20,783,818 of record NC_092128.1, read on the forward strand.
AGGCCTAGGTGGGTGGATCACAGGGTCAGGAGATCAAGACTATCCTGGCCAACATGGTGAAATCCTGTCTCTACTAAAAATACAGAAATTAGCCAGGCATGGTGGCATGTGCCTGTAGTCCCAGCTACTCAGGCTGCTGAGGCAGGAGAATCGCTTGAACCTGGGAGGTGGAAGTTGTGATGAGCCAAGATTGCACCACTGCACTCCAGCCTGGGTGACAGAGCAAAACTCTGTCTCAAAAAATAAAATAAAATGAAATAATAAAATAAAATAAAATAAAATTTTAAAAAGCCACCAAGCAGAATGCCTCCTCATGTCTAGATGACCCACTTCCTGGTCTCTCAACTAGTCGCTTTGGATGTTTTTTCTCACCTAAAAATTACAATACAGTGCAAAGTAATCCCTTAACCAAAAGCACAACATTGTAGGTAGAGACAATGCCTGCTGTTGGCTGTTGTTGCAGTTTAGCGGCTGATACAGGTTTTCTGGGGATGCTACTGTGCTGCTTAGTTACCCTGAACACATGATTTTTGCACTGTATTAATCATATGTGATTTTTTTTTTTTTTTTTTTTACTGTTAAGTACTTATGTGTGAATAAGTGGAAGAAAATGACAGCTTACCGGTATATAAATCAGTGTCAGGAATGATGATGCCGAACAACCACAGATTGTCCACATGCACATGGGTGGCTGAAATAGTGACACCTTTGCTTTCTGATAGTTCAATGTGCACCATCTTTGTTTTATGCACAAAATTATTTAAAATATTGTATAAAATTTCCTTCAGGCTATGTGTGTAAGATATAGGCAACATAATTACATTTGTGTTTAGACTTGCATCCCAGCTCTAAGATATCTCATGTATAAGCAAATATTCCAAAATCTGAAAAAGTCTGAAATTTGAAATGCTTCTGGTCCTAAGCATTTCAGATAAGGGATATTTAACCTGTATTCATAAATTTACTAAGTGAAGAAGATAATTTGCTTTAGGAGTTAAACATCTCACATGGTAGTAGAGTGTGTTGCTTAAGTTCTCTGCTTTATTCCTATACATGGGTGTGTTGTAATCGACTGCAAGAGAAGTGTCAAATAATTTATTCCTAAAATTATGAATTGAAGTGTTAAGTCCAACGGAAGAAAAAAAGGAGAGCAGGGAGGAGGTACGGAAATACTGAAGATACTGGCTGGGTGCAGTGGCTCACACCTGTAATCCCAGCACTTGGGAGGCCAAGATGGGCAGATTGCTTGAGCCCAGGAATTTGAGATCGGTCTGGGAAACATAGCAAGACCCCATCTCTACAAAAGATTTAAAAAATTAGCCAGGTATGGTGGTACGTGCCTGTGGTCCCAGCTACTCGGGAGGCTGAGGCAGGAGTATTGCTTGAGCCCAAGAGGTTGAGGCTGCAGTGAGCTATACTGGTGCCTCTGCTCTCCAGCCTGGGTGTCAGAGTGAGACCCTGTCTCATAAAAAAAGAAAAAGAAAAGAAGAAGAAATACTGGAGATATGTTGGGGGAAGGCACTGACTAAAATCTGCATTTACTTTGTTTGAAAGTGTATTTAAACACTTATTTCTAATGAACAACATTGAGACCAATTTAAATTTTCTGGTGTGACTTTGCTTAATTCGATGATCTTGTGAAAGTTCTAGTTACCAGTAGAAACCAATTTTTCCTTCTAGTTCAAAATGACAAAGAATCAAGAGAAACAGAATTAATAAGGGCTCCTTGTGCTTATATTTTTGCTGTTTTACGAGTCATCCATCTTCAATGAGATTTTTTTTCTTACAGGTAATCTAAATTGTTCTATGATAATTGGAAAATAACAGGATATTCTTAGCTAACTGTGAGCAGGAGGCTCAAAGCTAGTTCCTGTTGGAAACAGTTGCAGAGCGTTCAAGAAATACCCACATGTATACACACAAAGGGGCCTCTCCCTCAACAACCAAGGAGCAGCTAAACTGCAGAGCTGCAGAAGGCCATCGATCACATTTATTACATTGCAGACAGCAGCAATTTTAAGTGAGGCTGGGCTTCCCGAATGAATTCCAATAATTCAAGTTATGATTCCTAAACCGTGTGTCAGACCAATTCAATATTACTTTTAGGGGAAAAAAAGTTGAAATTATTAGTTCCATAATATGAGTAAAATAACCTGGTTTTATTACTTTAATCATTAATGAAGACATTACAATCCACTTGGTGAATTTTTTTCAAATAAAAGAATGAGAGAAATTGTGCAAATCCTACTTATTGCATTAGAGTTGCATAAATGGTCGTGTGTTTTTTTTGTTTTGTGTTTTGTTTTCTTACATCAGAAATAGATTTTTGGTGTCTATTTTGGATTTTGGCGACTACTTTTTTGGTTTTTGTTTTTTTCCAAAATGGAAATCTTTTTTGTTGTTTTTGCTGATTATAAATGTAATTTGTGGTCATGAAAAAGAAAAGAATACAGAAGAATATAAGGTATTTCTATAAGAATAAAGTGAAATTGCCCCCAGATAATGCCTTTTAGGGATATGTGGTTAAAACAAAACAAAACAAAAAGCAACTGATGTTATTTTCCAGAGCTTTTCCATCCATCCATCCATCTATCCATCCATCCATCCATCCATCCATCCATCCATCCATCCATCCATCCATGCCATCTTTCCATATTGAAGAGCAGAGAGTTTGGGAAAGGCAGAAAGGAATGAATTCTTCTCAGAGAGAGGACTCACACACGGTCCATCATCGCAGCACTGTTCAGGCTGGCCTGGGAGCCGAGGATGGAAATCCTGTTGTGGGGCATCTGCAGAGCTGTGTGCTGGGAGTTTGGATCTCCACACTCCCGTGTCAGCCAGGTTTCTAACTCATGTGAGACAATGGGCAAGTCATGCAACCTCATATATGAAATATGTGTCCTTTTCATGCTAGTACACATTTAATTTTTGTTTGTTTTGAGACAGGGTCTCGCTCTGTCACCCGGGCTGGAGTGCAGTGGTGCAGTCTCAGCTCACTGCAATCTCCGCCTCCCGGGCTCAAAAAATCCTCCCACCTCAGCCTCCTGAGTAGCTGAGACTACAGGTGCATGCCATCATGCCTGGCTAAGAAAGGGATTATTAATTTCTTTCCTTTCCTTTTCTTTTTTATGAGACAGAGTCTTGCTCTGTCTCCCAGGATGGAGTACGGTGGCGTGATCTTGGCTCACGCAACCTCTGCCTCCCGGGTTCAAGCGATTCTCCCTGCCTCAGCCTCCCAAGTAGCTGGGATTATAGGCATGTGCCACCAGGCCTGGCTAAATTTTTTTGTATTTTTAGTAGAATTGGGGTTTCACCACGTTGCTCAGGCTGGTCTCGAACTCCTGACCTCAAGTGATCCACTCGCCTCAGCCTCCCAGGATGCTGGGATTACAGGCGTGAGCCACCGTACCCAGCCAGGATCATTAATTTTTGATAAGTTATTTTTATTTACAAGAGCATCCAATTGGTGCAGTACTACAGACCTATGCCCTGAAATACTCTAATCAACATTTGACATGGTGTCTTTTTTCTTTTTTTCAGTCCCATAATGACTACTTAGTTCGCTTCCTTTAGGCTAAGCTTAAAATACTTAATGTTATTGAGGAATAGAGGCAAAACAGATGTCTGTGTTAACGCTGAGAAAATGCTTCAAAAATTGATCATGTCTTGTCATTGATAAAATGATAGTAACACTGGCATCAGTAACACAGACAAGGGTTTGGGAGTGGTTGTCTATGCACGCTGAATTTCAAAGATGTGGTTCTCAGGAATACAGGGGGTTTTGTATGGAGCTGAATGAACCTTCCATAGTCTGAAAGCCCATCTTTGGGAAACAAATATCCGGTTGCCATGGAGACACTCAAGATGGATGAAGGATGGATTAATCAAAATACAGTAAATCCTTTTTATGAGCTCCCTAAGAAATCTAGTGTGAAGAGAACCCTCTGCTCTGTCTTCTCTTTTTCTCCCCTCCATCCACAGGAAATCCACCATGGATGTACAATGACACACATTTATTGTACTGAGTTCTCTGTATGTGACAGTAAACGACGCTCTCTCTTGCCTGAAAGATACAGTCAGTCATATCAGCACAAGGGTCCCCAAACATTATTTTTACTATTGTTTTTGAAATGTAAGGAAAAAAATCATATATTCTTTGCAACAAAAAGAAAAAAGAATAGTTAGAAACAACCTCTAAATAAAAATTGTGATTATTTATTAACTGAGCTACATTCTCTGGGGAATAAAGGATATGAAATCATTTGCACTGAAATAGTAGCTGCATTCAGCCTGAGTCTCAATGCACAACTAATCTGATCATTTTAACTGTTCAATTTAGTCAAAAAAGCAAGTCATCTCAGTCACAGTATCAGTTAAATAAATAAATGAATGCATCTAAATAAATTATTCAGTTGAATAAATTAAGTGAATAAATTAAATGGCTATTCCCCTCCTTCCTAACAAACTGACGGGTCAAATTAATCAAAATAGCTAATCCAGTTGCGGGAGACATTTCCAGAAGCCTCCAGTAAATCATTCTTGGGCAGCCAATTCAATTTTAACCTCTGGTCTTGAATAGCCATGGACTCAGGATGCCTGGATGAGCTAGCATACAGAATCAAGCGGATGTGAGTACGTTTTGGATGCTCTCCAAGGACATATAAAGGTTCATAGTGAGGATGTTGGTTACTGCAGGCAAGGGGCCTACAGGAAGTCCAGGAGGACCAAACAGAGGCCACAGGCAGGAGGTATTCAGGGCCTACATTCCATGTGTTCTTACAGACTGAAGGAAACACAGAGGATGGGAATTCCACAGGAATTCAGCATAGAGTGGAACAGTGGTTCTCAACTGAGGCTGATTTTGTTATGATTGGGGAAAGGTGTGTGTGTGGTTGCTACTGGCATCAAGTAAATGGATTCTAAGCAGCACAAGATGCTGCTAAACATCCTGAAATGCACAGGACAGCCTCCTGCAAAAAAGAAAAATGTCAATAGCGCTGAGAATGAGAAATCCTGGAGGAGAAGAATAATAGTTAATTATTTCTTTCGTTTTTTTTTGAGACAGAGTCTCACTCTGTCGCCCAGGCTGGAGTGCAGTGGCATCACGTCAGTTCGCTGAAACCTCTGTCTCCTGGGTCCAGGCAATTCTCCTGCCTCAGCCTCCCAAGTAGCTGGGAATACAGGTACCCACCACCACGCCCGGCTAATTTTTGTATTTTTTAGTAGAGACAGGGTTTCACCATGTTGGCCAGGCTGGTCTCAATCACCCAACCTCGTGATCCACCCACCTCAGCCTCCCCAAAGTGCTGGGATTACAGGCGTGAGCCACCGAGCCTGGCCCTAATTAATTATTTCGAAGTAGCATTTTAGATTAAGCTAACAGTTCATAGATTTACTAACATAGATTTACTAACAGAACAGAGGGTTATAACCTCCGATCTCAGCTATAAGAAACCAACTCCAGATTTGGAATTTGAAGCCCTGGGTCTTGACCCGGGCCTTGCTTTTTATTACTACTGGCAAGATGGCAGCCTCTTTGAGTTCAGCTACTTAATTTGTTACATGGTGATACTGCCTACCTTATAGTAAATACTATAACAGATATTAAAACATGGAACAGTATCAGAGGTCCCAAAATAATGATTGGAAATAAACAAGCCTAAACAAGCCTGTTTATCTTATCCATATTTTTTTTTCCTTGAGGCAAAATGGCTTACTTCTGACCAGTGGTGACATTAAGAGGAACAAAAAGAATTGATTTGGAATTGATCACTCATTTTGGATCTTCTTTGTAAAATGGCCATTTATTGCTTTGGGTTTTGAGGTACCAGTGAGAGGTGAAGCCAGCTGGACTTCCTGGGTCCATTGGGGACTTGGAGAACTTTTGTCTAGCTAAAAGTTTGTAAACACACCAATCAGCACTCTGTAAAAACGCACCAATCAGCGCTCTGTGTCTAGCTGAAGGTTTGTAAATGCACCAATCAGCACTCTGTGTCTAGCTAAAGGTTTGTAAACGCACCAATCAGCACTCTGTAAAATGGACCAATCAGCATTCTGTAAAATAGACCAATCAACAGGACATGGGCGGGGCCAAATAAGGGAATAAAAGCTGGCCACCTGCACCAGCAGCAGCAACCAGCTCGTGTACCCTTTCACGCTGTGGAAGGTTTGTTCTTTCGGTCTTTGCAATAAATCTTGCTGCTGCTCACTCTTTGGGTCAGCACTATGTTTATGAGCTGTAACACTCATAAACGAAGGTCTGCAGCTTCACTCCTGAAGCAGCCAGACCACGAACCCACCAGGAGGAACAAACAACTCCGGATGCACCACCTTTAAGAGCTGTAACACTCACTGCGAAGGTCTGCAGCTTCACTTCTGAAGTCAGCGAGGCCAGGAACCCACTGTAAGGAACCAATTCTAGACATACCAGGTGTGAGGATACAAGCTTGAAGAAGGTATATTCCTTTGCACTAGGAAAAAAAAAAATAGAGTAGGTAGAGAAGGAATTGGGGAGGGCCAAGGGAAAAGCAGCGTAGGTGAGACAACAAGCATGGTAAGCTAAGGATATAAGTTTTGCTGTGAGAGATACAGCGTAACTCTCCCTTCAATCTCACTGTAAGGTCTTTAGTAAAATCTTCTTCACTCCACTATGCCTTATGAGTTTGAATTGGTTTTATTTCATTTTGTTTTTTATACAATCAAGTACTGACTCCTGCTTTGCTGTGAATATGCAGGTCTACCACTAGCCCATGTTAAGGAACATTATAGAAAACTTGGACATAAGGGAAAGGTGATGAATGTCATGCTAAGAACATTTCTAGCAAGCCCACCCAAGGATCATCTGACTCAGGAAATTTAAGCTCATTTGCATAATTCATTAGAACCCAGAGACTTTGCAATTCTGTAAAGCTGATCTGGTGCAACGACTTTCTTTTTTGTTTAGCAGGAAAAGTAAAACAGAAGGTTATGATTTTTTAAAATAATTTTTTTAATTGAGGCAGAGTCTGGCTCTGTTACCCAAGTGGAAGTGCAGTGGCATGATCGTGGCTCGTTGCAGCCTTGACCTTCTGGGCTCAAGCCATCTTCCTGCCTCATTTTTTGATTTTTTTTCTAGAGACAAGATCTCACTATGTTGTCCAGGCTGGTTCCAAACTCTTGGCCTCAAATAAGAAGGTTATGATCTTCTTATTCCATAGGATTATTATTTTTAAAAATTTTAGAGACAGGCTCTCTGCCACCTAGGCTGGAATGCAGTGGTGCTATCATATCTCACTGCAGCCTCAAACTCCTGGGCTCAAGCAATCTTCCCACCTCAGGTGTGTACCACTATGTCCAGCAAATTCTTTAAATTTTTGTAGAGATGAGGTCACTGTGCTGCCCAAACTGCTCTTGAACTCCTGGCCTCAAGTGATCCTGAAGCCGTCTAGGGTCTCTGGAGCAGTCTTGTTGTCTGGGGTGTTATCTGAGCTCTTTGTCTCACGACCAAGAGAATTAAGGAGTGTGGACAGCAAAGGTGAGGTTGGAGCAAAAGTTTAGTAAGTGAAAGAAGAAAGCTTTTCACTGTGGAGAGGGGCTCTGAGAGTGTTGCTGTTTCATAGTTGAATACAAAGGCTTTTGTAAACAAGCCAGTGGGGTGGGGTGCTTCATTTGCATATGGTGCAAAAAACCAGTTCCTTATTTGCATAAGGCACAAATTTCTGACAGCTCCACCCTGTCCCTCTAGTGAGGATGTGAATTCTTAGCCTGAGTTACTCCATATTGTGTCATTTCCCTTACTGCACATGTGTCAGGAGATGGAATTTTCCACTGTGAATATGCCTGATTCAGTGTAACTTTTAATCTGTACAGCTGCAGGCCTGTCTTAGGGGAGCCCCCTAATGCCAGTTCCCTTATCTGATTATGCCCGAAAAGGAAAGGAATGTGCTCACTGATGCACACTGTGTTTACCTGGAGCTCATTGGTTGCTCAAGAGATAAAGGTGTTGAACCTTGCTCCTTATCTGCACTTGCAGCTGGATTTCTTCCAGGCTGTTCCTTTGTTGGAAGGGCTTCTACTGGGTGCCTATCTGAACTATCTGCCTAACAAGTTCCTTCCTCTCTCCTCTCTCAATCCTCCCACCTCAGCCTCAAAACGTGCTGGGATTATAGGAATGGCCCCTGGCCCCCTGTAGGGTTTTAATCATCGTATAACTTTTTTTTTTTTTTTTTTTTTTGAGACGGAGTCTCGCTCTGTCGCCCAGGCTGGAGTGCAGTGGTGCGATCTCGGCTCACTGCAAGCTCCGCCTCCCGGGTTCACGCCATTCTCCTGCCTCAGCCTCCCGAGTAGCTGGGACTACAGACGCCCACAACCGCGCCCGGCTAATTTTTTGTATTTTTAGTAGAGACGGGGTTTCACCGTGGTCTCGATCTCCTGACCTTGTGATCCGCCCGCCTCGGCCTCCCGAAGTGCTGGGATTACAGGCGTGAGCCACCGCGCCCGGCCATCGTATAACTTTATCTAACTTAACAACTTTATTTCAGCATTACTGCTCCCTCTCCATTTATCATAAAAATCTAGTTTCTTAAATTCTCTTTTGAACTGGGCTTTTTTCATCTTTCTGAGTCCTTATTAATGAGTTTAATAAATATTTGACATGAACTCACTATTTGTATTAGAATTATGTTTTTAACATTTTGAGAACTATGCCTTGGCACCTGTAGCCAGCTTTTGTGAGATTTAGGAAAAAGGTGTCCCTTCCTTGAGTATAATTAATTTTCTTTTCTTCAGGCATAATTTTTAGAAGGTATTATAATTTTTCTTTATTTATTTATTCTCCTTTAGATAGAGACAAGGTCTCCCTATGTTGCTCAGGCTGGTCTCAAATCCTGGGCTCAAGAGATTCTCCTGCCTTCACCTCCCAAAATGCTAGGATTTCAAGCATGAGCCATCATGCCAGACTATATTTATTTCTTAATAAAAATTATAGCAAGAATGAAGTCATGCTATACAAATTCTACAAATTGAATGATTAAATTAACAGGATGTACAAATATATAATCACACTAAGAACTCACTAGAATAAGAAATCATGAAGACTTAATAATTTATTAGAAGATAGTTACATACATCTTACTTTCAGAGACAAAACATTTTTATGACAGTTTTGAGGCAGGAGAATAAGGTCTGGGAGCAGGAAACGTAAGGCCATCCTAGAACTAAATCAAACAGAAAAACCCCAACTTTCTTAGGCTAAGTAAATAACTTTGTAGCTCTACTTCAGTTGTGAGAGGAAACATCCTCTTAATTTGCATAAGGTGTACATCAAGTAAATAACTTTGTAAACTCACTTCATCCTCTTTATTTGCATAGTGTGTAGCCAAGTAAATAACTTTGTAACTTCACTTCAGCCTTTTTATTTACAAAAAGCATACACCAAGTAATCAATGGGAAACCTCTAGAGGGTATTTAAACCCCAGAGAATTCTGTAACTGGGCTAGCCACTTGCTGGGGCCACTCCCACCCTGAGGAGTGTGCTTTTGTTTCAATAAATCTGTGTTTTATTGCTTCATTCTTTCCTTGATTTGTTTGTGCATTTTGTCCAATTCTTTGTTTAGAATACTAAGAACCTGGACACCTCAACTAGTAACATATTTTGGCAAGCCAGTCAGGCGGTACACCCAAAGTTTGGGGTTTATTTTTCTCCTTTTCCTTTCTGTTCCATACTGGGGAATCTGTCTCTCTATCTCTTTTTTCCTTTCCAACTGTGGACTCTTGGTGGGCAGTGCCTAAACATGAAGGTAATTGCAGGATTCTGGCCAGGGCCACTCTCCAGTGTTGCCTGAAGACAAGGAGTGAATGGGGGTAGTTGCCCTGCCTGGAAAGGGGAAGGATTCTTTTCTGTCTTTTCTGATTGTGATCCCTGATCCCTACATGTGGCACAGCTCCTCTAGGGCAGACTCACATGCCTTTCAGGCAACTCGAACCTTCTTTTCTTATGAAAAATTATTCCTTTCCCCTACTCTTCTGGCTAAGGACAAAAGAAACCTACCCAGCCTGCAGTTCCCATCATTACAGTTTGTATCAGTCCATTTTCAGGCTGCTGAGAAAGACATACCCAAGACTGGGTAATTTATACAGGAAAAAGGATTTAATGGACTAACATTCCACGTGACTGGGGAGGCCTCACAATAATGGTAGAAGGCAAGGAGGAGCAAGGCATGTCTTACATTGATGGCAGCAGGCAAAGAGAGAGAGCTTGTGCAGGGGAACTCCTCTTTTTAAAGCCATCAGATCTCATGAGACTTATTTTGTTTCACAAGAACAACATCGGAAAGGCTTGCCCCCATGATTCAATTACCTCCCTCTGGGTCCCTCACACACTTGGGAATTCAAGATGAAATTTGGGTGGGTACACAGCCAAACCACATCATTTCGCCTCTGGTCCCTCCCAAATCTCACATCCTCACATTTGAAAACCAATTATGCCTTCCTAACAGTCCCCCAAAAGTCTTAACTTATTTCAGCATTAACTCAAAAGTCCACAGTCCAAAGTCTTACCTGAAACAAGGCAAGTCTCTTCCACCTATGAGCCTATAAAATCAAAAGCAGGTTAGTTATTTCCTAGATACAGTGGGTGTACAGGCATTGGGTAAATACAGCCATTCCAAATAGGAGAAATTGGCCAAAACAAAGGGCCTACAGGTCCCATGCAAGTCTAAAATCCAGTGGGGCTGTCAAATCTTAAAGCTCCAAAACAATCTCCTTTGCTTTCATGTCTCACATCAAAGTCATGCCGATGTAAGAGGTGGGTCCCCATGGTCTTGGACAGCTCCACCCCTGTGGCTTAGCAGGGTACAGCCTCCCTCCTGACTGCCTTCATGGGCTGGAGTTGAGTGTCTGCAGCTTTTCCTGGCACATGGTGGAAACTGTCAGTGAATCTGCCATTTCTGGCATCTGGAGGATGGTGGCCCTCTTCTCACAGCTCCATGAGGCAGTGTCCCAGTAGGGACTCTGTGTGGGGCCTCCAATACCACATTTTCCTTCTGCACTGCCTAGCAGAGGTTTCCCATAAAAATCCCACCCCTTTAGCAAACTTCTGCCTGGACATCCAGGTGTTTCCATACATCTTCTGAAATCTAGGCAGAGGCTCCCAAACCTCAGTTCTTGGCTTCTGTGCACTTGTAGGCTCAACACAACATGGAAACTGCCAAGGCTTAAGGCTTGCACCCTCTGAGGTCCTGGCCTGAGCTCTATGTTGGCACCTTTCAGCCATTGCTGCAGCAGCTGGGATGCAGGGCACCAAGTCCCTAGGTTGCACACAGTATGGGAACCCTGGGCCTGGCCCATGAAACCATTTTTTCCTCCTAGGCCTCCAGGCCTGTGATGGGCGGTGCTGCCGTGAAGACCTCTGACATGCCCTGGAGACATTTTCCTCATTGTCTTGAGGATTAACATTCAGCTTCTTGTTACTTATGTAAATTTCTACAGCTGGCTTGAATTTCTCCTCAGAAAATGGGATTTTCTTTTTTATTGCATTGTCAGGCTGCAAATTTTCCAAACTTTTAAGCTCTGCTTTCTTTATAAAACTGAATGCTTTCAACAGCACCCAAATCACCTCTTGGATGCTTTGCTGCCTAGAAATTTCTTCTACCAGATACCCTAAATCATCTCCCTCAAGTTCAAAGTTCCACAAATCTCTAGGACAGGGGCAAAATGCCACTGGTCTCTTTGCTAAAACATAACAAGAGCCTCCTTTGCTCCAGTTCCCAGCAAGTTCCTCATCTCCATCTGAGACTACCTCAGCCTAAACCTTATTGTTCATATCACTATCGGCATTTTTGTCAAAGCCATTCAACAAGTCTCTAGGAAGTTCCAAACTTTTGCACATTTTCTTGTCAGCATGCATTTTATCTGGATTTTATATTTGTCTCTGCTAGATATTTTGAGGTGTCAGTGTTTAGCATAGAAGGTTATAAAAGTATAAACCCAGTGAAAACAAAATCATACTGGTTTATGTGCCTTTTTTGACAAAAGAGAGTAATTTAATGTTATTAGCTAAATCGTCCGAGTTATTGGCAAAAATAAACCTCTTACTTAGGTTTAAGTGAGGACCTGATGTTCACTGGCTATTAAGAACATGATTAAAAAGGAAATAACTGACTTTAAATGACAGCATCTAACATCTCAATTTACAGAAGTAATTTAATTTAAATAAACTGTTAAAAATGAAATAAGTAAGGAATCTAGTTAACACATGATTCTGTATACAAAATGTGCCAGAAAGGGTTGTATTATTAGTGAGAAAAAGAATAATGTTGTATAATTCAATAGTTATCTAAAAATTAGTTCAAATTACAGATTTGAAAAGGTTATTTATGAAACAATGTAGTAAGGCACCAGTAAGTAGGGGAGAAAAATGTGGAAAAGGCTTAGGTAATAAAATATTCTTTAAAACCTGATAGAGGGCCGGGCGCGGTGGCTCAAGCCTGTAATCCCAGCACTTTGGGAGGCCGAGACAGGCGGATCACGAGGTCAGGAGATCGAGACCATCCTGGCGAACACGGTGAAACCCCGTCTCTACTAAAAAAATACAAAAAACTAGCCGGGTGAGGTGGCGGGCACCTGTAGTCCCAGATACACAGGAGGCTGAGGCAGGAGAATGGCGTAAACCCGGGAGGCGGAGCTTGCAGTGAGCTGAGATCCGGCCACTGCGCTCCAGCCCCGGCGACAGAGCGAGACTCCGTCTCAAAAAAAAAAAAAAACAAAAAACCTGATAGAGAATTGGAGAAATTTGGCTGATTAACATGTTCATAGTTAAAGCTCTTAGTCTTGATTAAAGTAAATATTGTAAAGAAATGCATCGGAAGTTTGATAATTCTTTTTTTTTTTTTTTTTTTTTTTGAGACGGAGTCTCGCTCTGTCACCCAGGCTGCAGTGCAGTGGCTGAATCTCAGCTCACTGCAAGCTCCACCTCCTGGGTTCACGCCATTCTCCTGCCTCAGCCTCCCAAGTAGCTGGGACTACAGGCGCCTGCCACCGTGCCCGGCTAGTGTTTTTTTTTTTTTGTATTTTTTAGTAGAGACGGGGTTTCACCAGGTTAGCCAGGATGGTCTCAATTTCCTGACCTCGTGATCCACCCATCTCGGCCTCCCAAAGTGCTGGGATTACAGGCTTGAGCCACCGTGCCTGGTGATAGTTCTTTTTAAAATGTAGTTAAGCCTGAAGCTGGATTTAATGTGGAGCCAAATTTCACATACACACTTGCATTGCTTCACACTATATTTACTGTTTTGCATGGATAGTGCTGGCACTGGAGTACTTATTGGTCATGTGCCTACATTGAATTTCTTCTTTCTTTCTCTCTTTCTTTCTTTCTTTCTTTGGAGATGGAGTTTCACTCTTGTCACCCAGGCTGGAGTGCAGTGGTGCAATCTCGGCTCACTGCAACCTCTGCCTCCAGAGTTCAAGCAATTCTCCTGCCTCAGCCTCCTAAGTAGCTGGGATTACAGGCGTACACCACTATGCCCAGCTAATTTTTGTATTATTAGTAGAAATGGGGTTTTACCATGTTGGCCAGGCTGGTCTCAAACTCCTGACCTCAGGTGATCCACCCACCTTGGCCTCCCAAAGTGCTGGGATTACAGGCGTGAGCCACTGTGCCTGGCCTAGAGTGAATTTATTGATTGCACAGGATGTATGGTGATACTGGTGGACTTAAGGATATTGAATTGTGTATCAGGAATAAAATATTTATTATGTGGGTTTTGGGGGGCCCTGGGTAACAATGTAGCCTCCAGGGTAGATTAGGTAGAAAAAATTTAGGGTTGGTTTCCTGTTCCTTTGTTTTTGCTTCTAATTTTTATTCATTTGCTGTTTATTCTCCTCTGGGCTTTGCTTGTGTATGCATATATCTAAAACCATGATTTTTTTAAATTTAAATTTTTATTTTTATTTTTTTGTTTCTAGTGGAAAGCTTTTATTTGGTTCTGTGAATAGTTATTTTGTTTCCTATGCCTTTCTAGCAAGTCATCATTTGTTCTATTAATCTGGAATTCCTAGACTGCATTTGTCAGGCCCACAGGAATTGATGGGGTGCACCAGCTTTTTAAACTTAAACTAACTTTTTAGATATTAGGCTCCCTGATACTTTAAGTGTATTGAGTATACTTTCATAAATAGAATTTGAGTCATTTTTCTCTCTGCCTTATTTCTCCAAAATTTGTAAACTATTTGTGAATGTTCTTAATTCATGGCAATGTATTTTTTTGCATGCAGTTGAGTAGGATCGCTAGGGCTGCATAGGGAAGGAGAACCCAGAAACCTGACGTGCCAGCAAAAGGGTAAGAATTTCTTATAGTTGAACTTCTGGCCTTTCTCTCTCTGTGCAAACCATTTGAATGAATCATTAAAATTACTGTTTATCTCCTTTGTAAAGTTTTGGTTAATGTGAAAAGAAATTCTGAGGCTAGTCATAAGCTGTAGCAAATCTGGGGTATTTTGTGCTATGAATTTTTCTTTCTCTGTTGTCCTGTCATGAAGAGGAGTACCTTAGGGTAGAACATGGGCTTAGGACCCCATAAGCTCACTGCTCATGACAACCCAGTAGGCTGGTCAGTAACAAACTTTGCTGCAGGTCCCTGAAACAAACAAAACAACTGGATGAGGTCTCCATCTTGTTTTATGTCCCTGGAGCTTGGCCCTTTAACCACATGGCAGTACTTTCTCTTAGTCTCTACCATCTGGAACAGGAATTTTGGGGTTCATGTCATAGTTAGCTCTAAAAATTGTCTTACGTAGTTGGAAGCCTTTGCAAGCTCAAAATAAGCTACTCTAGACTCCTTCTGGAAGGAACAATGTAGACTGTCCAATGCTGTGGCTCAGCAGCTGGGGTTTTGCCATTTTACAGTGGTGGCCTGGGTTCAGTCCCGGCTTGGGAAATGATTCCTTTCTGGTTTTGTATCTGTGTGACCTTTACCATTTGTTGATTCTCTTCCCCTCTGTGAACCATCTTGAATTTTTCTTCTCTGAGCATTTGGGAGGTTACCTTTGATAACATTCAAAAGCCAGAAATATTGGCCACTTGGCGTGGCTAAAATTGGATAATACGAGATTTTAAAGGATTTTTTTTTTTTTAAAGAATGCTATGGTTAAGTCAGTTTAATTAAAAGTGAATTCTAACTATAGGTATATTTAGAAGGCCTTTATGTTATGTTTTTTTCTCTTCTTGGATCTTGTTTTTCTGGAAGAAAGTTTTTTTCTTCTCAGTCGACTGAATTATTTTTATGGGAATCCTAAATTTCTAGTATATTCTGAGTATATTCTATCAATCTTAATTATTATGTTAAGTTATGGTAGACCACAGAAATAACCAAATTTCTTGTCAATAGTGTTTTTAACTACCATTATTTAAAGTCATTTGAACTCCATGGTCTAAGTCCAATTACCTATTATAATCCATAGTTACCAGTATTATGCCCCTAAGTTGGAGAAACAACTGGTATTCAAGAGGTCATAAGTCCAGTGCTAAACATGGACTCATGGAGAACCAGGACGGCCACGTTGTCCTTCCTGAGTCCTTAAAGCTTTTGTTATTAAAGGTTATGCATTCTATGACTCATCATGGAAAAGATAAAATGATCCAAATTAAATTTATACTGGTGTGCTGACTTATAAATTGCTAAGGTAGTTTATAAGCAATATTTGGTTTGTCAAATCCATATTCCTGGGAAGTCAATCAAAGCCTCAGGTGCATTTGGCTACCTGATGGGTCATTTAAACATTTCAATTGTCATTTTCAATGCATGTTTTCTGGCTGTGTAAAAGCTTTCCCATTGAAGAGGGCAGATGTTATAACAGTAGATTATTATGCTACAGTGTATTTTCACCAGGTAAAGAAAGCTTTTTATGGTTCACTGAATGAGGACAATCAACCCCTTCACAGTCCAGAACCGGAAGATTGGATCTTCTGAGAACATCAGAGAAAGACTGTTCTTGCCATCCACACTACAGCAAAACTTCGGGACCTTGAAGTCCATAATCTCACAGATGAAAAGGGTCCCTCCACACTCTTGGAATTGTACACCCGTTGGAGCCCTTAAGGTAAAGCTCACCAGGGAAGTTTCTCCCCAGAAGAAGATGGCATCCTTAATGCGAATAACTTTTCCCAACATCATGGATCAAAACTTCTCTACTATCATGAGACTCTTATCTTTGAATATTTTTTCCTTGTTTATGCCTCTATGAACAGTAGAAGTGGAAAAGGGGTTTGTTGGAGTATACTTTTATTTGTGAAAGATTTTGCAGCCAGCCATACACATGGATACCCTTATACTTTGGTAGATAAAGGGTGAAAGCCTGGTGTAGGTGAGAAACTTCTTTTTTTTTTTTTTTTTTTTTTGAGATGAAGTCTCGCTCTGTTGCCCAGGCTGGAGTACAGTGACGCGATCTCGGCTCACTGCAAGCTCCACCTCCTGGGTTCACTCCATTCTCCCGCCTCAGTCTTCTGAGTTGCTGGGACTACAGGTGCCCGCCACCACACCTGGCAAATTTTGTTTTTGTATTTTTAGTAGAGACAAGGTTTCACCATGTTAGCCAGCATGGTCTCGATCTCCTGACCTCGTGATCTGCCAGCCTTGGCCTCCCAAAGTGCTGGGATTACAGGCATGAGCCACCGCCTCTGGCCTGTAAGTTAGAAACTTTAATGGTACATATGTTGCCTCATAATCAGTCAGAAATGGAACACTGGTTCACTCCTCTTAATCCACATCATGAGTTAAAGAGAACATTGCCAGGAGGCCTTCACTATTCTAGAAGGGCATCATTTGTTAGGTCCTTTTTCCATGATTTGGAGTAAAAGCAATGATTAGAAATTTATCCCTCATGATAGGCTCTATAGCGGATTCTACTGTAAAGGCTATATTTACACAACAGACTTTAAAGACTTTAAATTCTCTTGTGAAGGTTATGATAGAATTGGCTGAACAGAAGTATCTGTGCAGCTGCTGGCACTGTGACCCATGGAGAAATACATCAAATGAAGATTATGGAGATTCAATGGCAGGGTATTAATGAAGAGATTGCTTATTTAGGTGAGTAGACTGTTTAGCTCATTCTTTGATCTATTTGATTTTATGTGGTTTGGTTTATGGGAACCCTGGGTAAGGAGTACACTCCAAGGTCTTGGTATTATCCTCCCAGTGGTCATAATAATAGTCTGCCTGGTGTGCTGCATGCTCTCAGAGGTTTTAAGTGTTTGCATGCAGCCATCTCTAGAATGTCAAATGTTTTCTCTTCAACTGGAATGACAAGAGCTGAAAGAAATGTGCCACCATGAGGACACCATAACCTATCAATGACGTGCTGAGACCGGAAACCCAACATGATGGTAACTGAGAGTGGCAGTAAGGCCCTAAGTTTTGGTCATACTCTCACCTAAGTGAGAACCTGACCAAAAACGGGAATTTTTTAAAACAAAATTATGGGAGGTCATTGTTTTGGACTGAGCTCATGTGCTAGGCCCCAACAGACCAAACCAAACCAAAATGGAGTCACTCATGCTAAGACTTTAAGGAAACATATAGATCTTAGAACGGACCAGGTTTTGTTTTTCTCCTGCAAATCTCTGTAACAAACATTCCTGACAGCACAGGTATCCACCCCCTGAAGTTCCCATTAAATCTTTTAACCAAATGCATTTCCTGTCACCTAGAGACCATCAAGCTTCAGATGATCATATAACAAGGGTTCCAGTCAGTTCCAGGTAAAGACATCCCCCACCTCCCTGGCCATGAAGAAGCTACCCTGCCTCCATTAGACAGAACAGGGTGAGAGTTCCATGATCCCCAATAGGTAGAGACTACGCCCCAAGCCAGCATGAAGGAGTTGCAGAAGAAAGACCATCAGTCCCTCTGATTCCCATAAAGATTTATGGGGATCATGTCTCTCATGGGGGAGATGAGGCAAGAGAATAGGGTCTGGGGGCAGGGAACCTAAGGACTTCCTAGAATTAAACAGAAAAAAACCAACTTTCTAAGACCAAGTAAATAACTTTGTAACTCTACTTCAGCTATGACAGGAAACATTCTTCATTTGCACAAGGTATACACAAAATAACTAACTTTGTAGCCTCACTTCATCCCCTTCATCTGCACAGGGTGTACACCAAGTAAATAACTTTGTAACTTCACTTCAGCCTCTTCATTTAAATAGGGTGTACACCAAGTAACCAATAGAAACCTCTGGAGGGTATTTAAACCCCAGAGAATTCTGTAACTGGGGCCTTGAGCCACTTGCTCAGGCCGCTCCCACCCTGTGCAGTGTGATTTCATTTCAATAAATCTGTGCTTTTGTTGCTTCATTTTTTTCTTTGTGAGTTTTGTCCAGTTCTTTGTTCAAAATGCCAAGAACCTGGACACCCTCAACTGGTAACAGTTTCAGTGCTTACTTGCTCATGTCTTATTTTCTAAAGAAACACAAAGTTTTTTTATGCCATCATATACCTTTAAAAAACTTTAGTTTGGTGAAGCTATAAAATTTTCCATTGGCAGTTACTGTCACAAAGTTAGCTTTATGCTTAGAGCTACCAACGTTATAGGGCATGTGTACAGCAAATTATTGTAGCAAATATATTACAGTACCTCAACTAGAGAAATGGAAGTGTTGATTTTAGAAATCAACTAAAAGTTTTAGTTTCATATACATTGAAGTCTTGTCAGTGTCATTTTTCTTACGATGTTCACCAGTCAATTTCAATAGTTCATGCTTACATAGTTGTAGTAGTTTATATTTCTTAGAATTCTTTAAATTTGTCATCTGGAACACAGAAAGACCATGATTTTCTTTCAGTATTTTAAAACTTTCCTTTAAAGATGATATTGTTGTATCTAGTATAGGAAAAAATTGAATTTGAAATTTAGTTTTGGATCATAGATTGGATTTTCAGTTGAATTGAAATGTCTTGGTTCTTTTTCAGTCTTGCCTATATCAGTGAGTTTGTCAATGCCAAGAGACTTTGCAACTTCTTTAGTATGAATGTGTTTTCCCTAAGCATTATTGCTGTCTTCAAAAAAGTTATTAATTCCTTTTATGCTTTTAAGTGTATTATGTACATTGAATTTTTGCTCCTGCATCATTTTGCATATAACATCAATTTTACTAAAGCTATTATACCAAATTGGTGCTGAGTAAATACATTTAAAATTGGTTATTTTCAAAATTATAACTTTGGCTTATGTTGCAGAAAAATATAACAAACTCACAGTAATGTCTGAGTATTGCATTCTTTGAGTTTCTAGGGTCCATGATAGCTTTGACTGGACTTTATCTTTTTTTTTTTCAAAAATGGTTCCAAAATTTTCTCTTCTAAAATTATTTTCAAGTATCTCCAACTCTGGTGCCAAAGACATTGTTGCATGTTTTCTGTAAAGTTTAAAGAATGTGCAAAACAAGGAACACAGGCTGTGTTATGTACATTTTTTCGGGGATTTACTGGTCTTTTTTTTTTTTTTTTTTTTCTTTTTCTCTGAGATAGTCTTACTCTATCGTCCAGGCTGGACTACAGTGGCACAATCTCAGCTTTTCATTATTATGTTTTCATTATTATGTTTATAAAGTTCTTAGATGATCTTCTGAATCCTGACCTTGTCCCAACAAAAATGAGTCATCTACATTCTGTCCTTCACAATATGCACTTGTAGTTTATCTTATTTTCATATAGTTAATGTTTTGTAGCATTAATGATTATAGCTATACATACAATTATTTTATTTTTAAAATATTTTTCCCTTTTTTCACAGATGAAGTAAGTGTAACCATATTTTAAAATCACATCTCAATTTCAAATGCTTAACACGGTTGTTGATATCTGTTTAATTTTCTTCACGTTTATTAAGGGCATGTGATAAATGCTGCCAATGTTTGTTTTATTTTCAATCGTTTGTTGTTTTTTTTTCTATTCCCGAAGATTTTCACATAGAGACAGAATACACACTATTTTGAAGTATAAAAGACTAGTAATATTTTTTGTGACCTGGGAGAATTGTGTGTAATGTTTTTAAAAACGTATTACCTGTAGCTTCAGATAGATAATTACCAACTAGAGTTTTCTTTAAATATTCCATTTATATGAATGTGTAGTAGGATCTACAGAAAGTATATTGGGCTTAATGGAGTCTTGTATTTTTCTTTTCTGGTTTTTCTGGAAATGTATCAGCCGGTTCTGCACATATTACTCTTTCTCTATTGTGATTCCTCTGTCTTGACAAGTCGGCGCTGTCTAAGCAGTAAGCAAGGTGAACCTGTTGGGCAGTTAAAGAATATTCCACAAAATAACCAGCTAATGCTCTTCAAAATTGTCAGTTAGATTAAAAAAAAACAAAAACAAAAACAAACCCCACCCCCAAACCCAAGCTGTCCTAGATTGGAAGAGACTAAGGATACATGAAAATTAAATGCAACACGGAACCCTGGATTGGATTCTGGGTGAGAAAAAGAACATCAGTGGGACAACTGGTAACATTTGAGTAAGGCTTTGAGATTAGTTAATAATATTATATCAATATTAGTTTGCTGTTTTTGATCCTTGTGTGATGGTTATGTAAGATGTTAAGGCTGGGCGTGGTGGCTCACACCTGTAATCCTAGCAGTTTGGGATGCCGAGGTGGGAGGATCGCTTGAGCCCAGGAGTTTGAGACCAGCCTGGGCAATATAGTGAGACCCTGCCTCTAAGTAAAAAAAAAGTTAACATTAGGGAAAACTGAGTGAAGTGTATAGTCTGTGGAAAATTTTTATGCCATTTTTGCAACTTTGTAATAAGTCTGATATCATTTAAAAATAAAAAATTGAAAACTAAAGATAAATGAAAAATAGTATGCATGTTACTCTAAATCTTTACTTTTATTTTTATTTTATTTATTTCTTTTTTTTTTTTTTTTGAGACGGAGTCTCGCTGTGTCGCCCAGGCTGGAGTGCAGTGGCGCGATCTCGGCTCACTGCAAGCTCCGCCTCTCGGGTTCACGCCATTCTCCCGCCTCAGCCTCCAAGTAGCTGGGACTACAGGCGCCCACCACCTTGCCTGGTTAGTTTTTTGTATTTTTAGTAGAGACGGGGTTTCACCATGTTAGCCAGGATGGTCTGGATCTCCTGACCTCGTGATTCACCCGCCTGGGCCTCCCAAAGTGCTGGGATTACAGGCTTGAGCCACCGCGCCTGGCCTATTTCTTTTTTTGAGAGAAGTCTAGCTCTTGTCCCCCAGGCTTGAGTGCAATGGCTTGATCTCGGCTCACTGCAATCTTCGCCTCCTGGGTTCAGACAATTCTCCTGCCTCTGCCTCCCAAGTAGCTAGGATTAAGGTGCCTGCCACCACACCCAGCTAATTTTATTATTTTTTAGTAGAGACGGGGTTTCAACATGTTGGCCAGGCTAGTCTCAAATTCCTGACCTCAGGTGATCCACCCACCTAGGCCTCCCAAAGTGCTGAGATTACAAGAGTGAGCCGCCACACCCAGTCTCTAAATCTTAATAGTAGTTATTTTTATACTGATGAAATATCCATAATAAAAAATTGCTATTTTTAAAAGTGGACTAATATTTAACAATCTCTATGCAGTATTTCTTTGTAAATTTTTAGTGGTAAATGAAGATTAGTTATTATGTAGTGAATCATATGTGGAGCCAAGGGGCTTGTCCTCCTAAAAGGTTTGCTGAGAAATCACTGAAATGAGGTAGATTGATTAATAGGAGAAAAGACATACAAATGTATTTAATGTATATACATGTGAGCCTTCAGAATGAAGACCCAACCCATCAGTGAGGTACAAAAACTTGTATAACATCTTGAGGTTACAAAAAGAATGTGGGCTCAGAGTATGGCCAAAAAAATAATAATAATAAGTTACAGCGATAAGTCAGGTTTTAGTGGCAAGGCAGATGGAGGGAGAAAGGAAGAGGATTGGCTAACAAATGTGGTCTTGTTATGTAGACGAAACCTACATGTAGATGTGGTCTTGTTATGTAAATGAAACCTCACAGGTAGGAGCCCTTAGAGAGAAGAGATGGTAAATGTTCCTTTTCAGAACTTTAACTCTCAATTAATCTTTCCTGGATCCAGAGATGGCCTGGCTGTATTAATGTAGATTCTCTATAGATGGACATATGCAAATTTATCCCACAAAAGACATCCTTGCAGGGTCACTTCAAAGTATGTCAAAGAAATATATTTTGGGGTAAAATATTTTGATTTCCTTCACATGTCATAATCAAAAGACTCAGAGATACTCAACAACATCTTTCCAATATAATAAATAAGTAGGTCACAATATGAACTATTATATGATATACCAAGTGCCCTAAGACCAATAAAGAATTTTGCTTCAAATGTTACGACGCTCCCCAAACAGTATTTTAGTTGAAAAGCATCTCCTTGTGTAGAAGGACAGGTTTGTTTCAGATGCTTTTGGATCCTCAAGATCTTTATATTATTATACTTATTTCTCCTGTTTAAATTGAAACAGAATTATACATATTGAACCAGTTAGATAAACCATTTATTTCATTTTTCAGAAAATGGCAATATACAGATTTTATTAGCAAAAGACATTTTACTGCCATCTGCCAAAAACTGTCATAGCACCAATTTTTAGAGCCAATAAAATTATAAATACAAATATTCCCCAAAATAGAAAATTATAAAAATGCCTGTGAGTTGGGCACAGTGACTCATGCCTGTAATCCTAGCACTTTGGGGTACCAAGGCAGCGGGATCACTTGAGCCTAGGAGCTTGATGCTGCTTGAGTGATCTATGATTGGGCAGGGGGAGATGCTCTCTCTCAAAAAAAAAAAAAAAAAAAAAAAAAAGATAAGAATGACATCCTTTAAGCCCTTGTGGTTCACAATCTGAACAGCTGGTCTTGGAGTTACTGAAAATGGAAAAGGTCAGTTTTCCATGGGAGACCAGCCATATAAAATCTCTAGTCTAGATGTTCTTGGATTCCTTCCAGAAAGAAGAATTGAGATGTGCTGCTTTTTCATATTTTCTTTGCTCTGCAAGACAAGTCATCATAAGGTAACAATCTGCTTAAAGCAAGTGGACATTCAAACACGTATACTTTTTCTTGCTTGTCTCTGTCAACCCGAAATAACCAAAGGACCAGAATCCAGTTGAAAGAGTTTATTCAAGCAAAAAGCTGGGAATAGCCATCTGGGAGACAAAGACTCTAGAGAAATGGGGTCAGTGTTCCTAAACTAAAAGCTAAGTTCTTACTTGTATAGAAAGATAATAAAGACATTTAGTAGGATTATAACATTTTCTATAAAAGACTGGTTTATGAGTTACAACAATGTAATTTGTTGCAGTTTTGTTTTCTTTTCCATAAGGCTTGTTTTCTTTTCTTTATAGCTGGTTTTTATTTCCTTTCCAATTAAAAAGAATGTATTTAACATCCTGTCTTAAAACAATGTGATAGCCATGAAGTTTTTGTGTGAGAAAGGTAAGAGGAATGTTAATCTATGATGGAGATCACCAGTGAAGCGGGAAGGGGTCTTCCTTGGGGCTCTTCAATAATTTGCAACATTTTACAAAACAATATAGGCAAGGAGAAAGGTTAATCTATAAACAGAGAAACAAAGCTTACGGCTGCCTAGGTTACAGCTGTCTTTCGCGTGACTCAGGTGCCATCCTCACATTCATTTATTTTATTTTATTTTATTTTTTTGCTTGTAAAAATGTATAAGGTACAAGTGCAATTTTGTTACATGCATAGATTGCATAGTGCTCAAGTCAGGGCTTTTAGGGTAACTATCATCTGGATAACATACATTGTGCCCTTTAAGTAATTTGTCTTCATGTACCCTTGCAACCCCCTTACCCTTCTTCTGTCATTCCACTCTCTACATTCATATGTATACACTTTTTTAAGTTCCCACTTATGGAAACATGAGATATTTGTGTATCTAACTTGTTTTATCTAAGTTTTGTTTGTTTGTTTGTTTTAAACAGAGTATCACTCTGTCAGCCAGGCTGGAGTGCAATGGCGCGATCTTGGCTCACTGCAACCTCCACCTCCTGGATTCAAGCAATTCTCCTGTCTCAACCCCCTGAGTAGCTGGGATTACAGGTGCATGCCACTATACCTGGCTAAGTTTTGTAGTTTTAGTAGAGATGGGGTTCCACCATGTTGGCCAGGCTGGTCTTGAACTGCTGCCCTCAGGTGATCCGCCCACGTTGGCCTTCCAAGGTACTGGGATTACAGGTGTGAGCCACCGCGCCTGGTCTTTACCTAAGACATTGGCCTCTAGTTCCATCCATGTTGCTGCAAAAGACGTGATTTCATTCTTTTTTATAGCTGAATTATGTGTATATATGCCACATTTTCTTTATCAAATCATCCATGGAAGAACACTTACGTTGATTCCACATCTTTGCTATTGTAAAGTGCTTTAATAAACTACAAGTGCAGGTGTCTTTTTCACATATTGATTTCCTTAGGGTAGATATTCAGTAGTGAGATTGCTGGATTGAATTGTAGTTCTATTTTTACTTCTTTGAGAAATCTCCAAACTGCTTTCCATAGAGGGCTTACTAATTTACATTCCCACCAACATTGCGTAGGAGTTCCCTTTTCTCCACATCCTTGCCAATAGTTGTTGTCTTTTCTGACTTTTAAATAATAGCTGTTCTGACTGGGATAAAATAATATTTAATTTTTTTGTTTGGTTTAGAGACAGGCTCTTACCCTGTTGCCCAGGCTGGAGCCTCTTGAGTGGCTGGGACTATGGGTGTGCACAACCATGCCTGGCTAATGTTTGTATTTTTTGTGCAGGTGGCTTCTCTCTATGTTGTCCAGGCTGGTGTCAAACTCATGGGCTCAGGTGATCCTGCTGTCTTGGCCTCCCAAAGTGCTGGGATTACAGCATGGGTCACCATGCCTGGCTTAGATGATATTTCATTGTGGTTTTAACTTACATTTCCCTGATAAGTAGTGATGTTGAGCATTTTTTCCCATAGTTGTTGGCCATTTTTATGTCTTCTTTTGAAAAATGTTGGGCCAGGTGTGGTGGCTCATGCCTGTAATCCCAGCACTTTGGGAGGCTGAGGCGGGCAGATCACCTGAGGTCAGGAGTTTGAGACCAGCCTGGCCAACATGGTGAAACTTCTTCTCTATTAAAAATGCAAAAAATTAGCCGGGCGTGGTGGTGGGTGCCTGTAATCCCAGCTACTCGGGAGGCTGAGTCCGGAGAATCGCTTGAACCATGGAGGTGGAGGTTGCAGTGAGCCAAGATCATGGCATTATACTCCAGCCTGGGCAACAAGAGCGAAAACTCCATCAAGAAAAAAAAAAAAAAGAAAAGAAAAGAAAAAGAAAAATGTCTACTCATGTCCTTTGCCCACCTTTTTTTTTTTTTTTTTAAACAGACAGATATGACTGTGTCTCAATAAAGGTTTATTCACTAAAATGAAATTTGAATTTCATGATTTTCACATAATGAAATATCATATTTTTTATTTTTATTTTTTTGAGACAGTCTTGCTCTGTTGCCCAGGCTGGAATACAATGGCATGATCTTGGTTCACTGCAAGCTCTGTCTCCCAGGTTCAGGAGATTCTCCTGCCTCAGCCTCCTGAGTAGCTGGGGCTACAGGCATGCACCACTATAACTGACTAATTTTTTTGTATTTTTAGTAGAGATGGAATTTCACCATATTGGCCAGGCTGGTCTCAAACTCCTGACCTCATGTGATCTGCCTGCTTCTGCCTTCCAAAGTGCTGGGATTATAGGCGGGAGACACTGTGCCTGGCCTGATTTTCACATAATAAAATATCTTAAAAATTTGTCTTCAACCATTAAAAAATGTGAAAATCAGGATGGGTGTGGTGGCTCATGCTTACAATCCCAACACTTTGGGAGGCTGAGCGAGCCAGGAGTATCGCTTGGACGCAGGAGTTTGAGACCAGCCTGGGCAACACAGTGAGACCTCTCCTCTGTTAAAAATAAAAAAAAAAAAAATTACCCAGATGTGGTGGCACATATCTGCAGTCCCAGCTACTCAGGAGGCTGAGGCGGGAAGTTTGCTTGAGCCCAGGAGTTTGAGGCTGCAATGAGCTATGATCATGTCACTTCACTCCAGCCTGGGTGACAGAGCAAGACTGTCTAAAAAAATAAAATAATAAAAAATAAAAACGTAAAATCCAGATACAGACCATATGTTATTAGGCAGTGGGCAGGATTCAGTCCACTAGCCACAGTATGCTGACCCCTGTCTTTTTTTTTTTTTTTTTGAGACGGAGTCTCACTCTGTCGCCCAGGCTGGAGTGCAGTGGCCGGATCTCAGCTCACTGCAAGCTCCACCTCCTGGGTTTACGCCATTCTCCTGCCTCAGCCTCCCGAGTAGCTGGGACTATAGGCGCCGGCCACCTCGCTCGGCTAGTTTTTTTGTATTTTTTAGTAGAAACGGGGTTTCATCGTGTTAGCCAGGATGGTCTCGATCTCCTGACCTCGTGATCCGCCCGTCTCGGCCTCCCAAAGTGCTGGAATTACAGGCTTGAGCCACCGCGCCCGGCCTGACCCCTGTCTTAAGTGAAGATATTGATAAGACCCAAACCTGAATCGGTCCTAAAATCAAGACTTTCAAAGCAGATTATTAATGAGAAATGCCCTGTGCCAGATGCCCCCGTGGTATGAACAAGGTCAGGTTCCTCATACAGGACAATGGACTGGCACTTGCCCACTTTTTAATGGCATTATTATTATTTTTGTTGAGTTGAGTTCTTTGTATGTATAGTCTGGATATCAGTCCCCTGTCAGATGCATAGTTTGCAAATATTTTCTCCCATTCTGCAGGTTGTCTGTTCACTCTATTGATTATTTCTTTTGCTGGCAGAAGCTTTTAGTTTAATTAAGTCTAATTGGTCTAATTTTGTTTTTGTTGCCTGTGGTTTTGAGGTCTTAGTCATAAATTCTTTGCTTAGACCAACGTCCAGATGAGTTTTTTCCAGGTTTTTTTTGTTTTGTTTTGTTGTTTTTGAGATGGAATTTCACTCTCGTTGTCCAGTCTGGAGGGCAGTGGTGTGATTGCGGCTCACTGCATCCTCCTCCTCCTGAGTTCAAGGGATTCTCCTGCCTCAGCCTCCCTAGTAGCTGGGATTACAGGCATGCACCTCCATGCCCAGCTAAATTTTGTATTTTTAGTAGAGACAGGGTTTCATCATGTTGGTCAGGCTGTTCTCAAACTCCTGACCTCGGGTGATCCACAGGCCTCGGCCTCCCAGAGTGCTAAGATTACAGGTGTGAGCCACCGTGCCCGGTCTTCTTCCAGTATGTTTATAGCCACAGGTCTTACATGCAAGTCTTTAATTTATCTTGAGTTGATATTTGTATATGATGAGAGGGACAGGGGTCCAGATTCATTTTTCTGCATATGACATTCCAGTTTTCCCAGCAGCATTTATTGAAATTTCCCAGTGTATGTTCTTGTTGACTTTGTCAAAGATCAGTTGACTTTACATATGTGGCTTTGTTTCTGGGTTCTCTATTCTGTTTCATTGATCTTTTTGTCTAATTTTATACCAGTATCATGCTGTTTTTGGTTACTATAGATTCAGAGTATAATTTGAAGTCAGGTAATGCAATGCCTCCAGCTTCAATCTTTTGCTTAGAATTGCTTTGGTTATTTGAGCTCCTTTTTTGGTTCTGCATGAATTTTAGAATTTTTTTAATAGTTCTGTGAAAAATAATGTGGGTATTTTGATGGGGATAGCATTGAATCTGTAGACTGCTTTGGGTAGTATGGCCATTTCAGTAATATTAATTCTTCCAGTCCATGAACTGGGATTTTTTTTTTTTTCCATTTGTTTGTAGCATCCCCAATTTCTTTCATCAGCGTTCTCTAGTTTTCCTTGGAGACATCTTTTACCTCCTTGGTTAAATATAGTCCAAGGTATTTTATTTTTCTTTAATATTATAGCTATTGCAAGGAGGATGTCTTCTTGATTTCACTCTTAGCTATATTGCTAATTGGTGTATAGATATACTCCTGGTATTTGTATATTAATTTTGTGTCCTACAAATTTACTAAATTCATTTATCAAATGTAAGAGATTTTTGGTGGAACCTTTAGATTTTTTCAAATGTAAGATCATGTCATCATCAAACAGGGATACTTTGACTTTCTATTTTTCAATTTGGAGGCCTTTTACTTCTTTCTCTTGCTCAATTGCTCTGGCTAGGACTTCCAGTATTTCATTGAATAGTGGTGGTGAAAGTGGGCATCCTTGTCTTATTCCAGTTTGTTGGGGGAATGTTTTCAACCTTTCCCCATTCTGTATGATGTTGGCTGTGGGTTTGTCATACGTGGCTTTTATTAGTTTGAGGTATGTATATTCCTTTTATGCTTAGTTTCTTGAGGGTTTTTATCACAAAGGGATGCTGAATTTTATCTAATGCTTTTTTTCACATCTATTAAGATGATTATATGGTTTTTGTCTATAATTCTGTTTATATGATGTATTACATTTATTAATTTGCATATGTTGAACCATCCTTGCATCCCATCCTCGGTCATCATGTGTGCTGTTTGATGTGCTGTTTGAATTGGCTTACTAGTATGTTGTTGAAGAATTTTGCATCTATGTTCATCAGGGATATTGGTCTATAGTTTTCTTTTTTAGGTCACATTCTTTTAAGACTCAAAATAATTTAGAGCTCCAACAGCTTAGATTCTGAATTTTTTCACATATCCTTCAGTCCTAAATCCTAGACCTTTATCAGTTGTGCAGTAAGTGTTATTTCAGAAAGATATACAATACACTCTTGTCTACATAATGCTAACATGGCTGTTGTAAAAAAAGTTCTGGTCATCTCAGGTTCCCAAAAGCTGGCTTCTCTTCCTAGTTTGGGAAAAGAAGCAAACTAGTTATAGTTCTACAGATAACAAACCATGTGTGCCTAGAACCCCAAACTATATCAAAAGAACTGCCCACTTGATGAGGGTCAACGGGCTATTTAATGGGAATTGAAAGCTTTAAGTCTCTTTTACTAATTAGTAGCAGATGCATTCCAGATGCTGAATGGGGACTTACAGAGGGCAATACTGGCTAACACAGTGAAACCCCGTCTCTACTAAAAATACAAAAACTTAGCCGGGCGAGGTGGCAGGCGCCTGTAGTCCCAGCTACTTGGGAGGCTGAGGCAGGAGAATGGCGTGAACCCGGGAGGCGGAGCTTGCAGTGAGCTGAGATCCGGCCACTGCACTCCAGCCTGGGTGACAGAGCGAGACTCCGTCTCAAAAAAAAAAAAAAAAAAAAAAAAAAAAATTTATATATATATATATATATATATATATATATTCTGTAGTAATCAATCCAAATAATATCAGCATTTACATTTTTCTGCTGGCCTGTGTTATGAATAGCAATCCATCAAAGATCAAAGGAATATTCTTTTATAATCAACCATATTCATTATGCCTAATATTTTGTTTCCTCCATGGTGTAATTTAAATCATCACTTCCAAACTATTTGTTTTCCAATTACCAGGTATGATGCAGTTTTTTCAGTTATCAGGTCTATGTAGTTTTCCCCAAGGGCAAACCAGCTCTTTATATAAATTTTCTAGTGACCCCGGGTCACTAGATTTTCCAGAATAGAGCTCTTTGGGTAAGGCAAATTAAGCAGTGGCAAACTTGGCTGGGACACTGAAGCACAGTCTCTGAGGATGCAGGGTTGTGACAGGTCTCTGAGGATGCAGGTTGAACCCTGGAAAGGGTTGGGGACTAAGGTTAAGGGTTAATGCAACCAGGAAATCTGGAGACTGTCTTCAGAGCTGCTAAGAGAGGTTTACGGCAGGGATTCCTTCCTTCCTTCCTTCCTTCCTTCCTTCCTTCCTTCCTTCCTTCCTTCCTTCCTTCCTTCCTTCTTCCTTTCTTTTTTTCTTTTCTTTCTTTCTCTCTTCCTCTTTCTCTTCTTTCTTTCTTTCTTTCTTTCTTTCTTTCTTTCTTTCTTTCTTTCTTCTCTTTCTTCTCTTTCTTTTCTTTCTCACTTTCTTTCTCTCTTTTTCTTTCTTTCCCTTTCCTATGGTACTGATATGGCAGGGATTTCCCTGGCAATTACCAGATGTCTTCTGGCTTCTGCAAAAGCAGCTAGAATGGGCTTGCTCTTCCTTACACCCTAGCCACACTCTGAATCTAAGGGCCCCTGTGTTCAAGGTCACTCCTCAGTGACAAGCTGCCTTCTAATGTGGTCAGTGGGTGGATGGGAGAGCGTAGGCTGGGAAACAGGACCATCAAGGGGCTCAGTTTCTTCCCCCTCACTGTTTTTGTTGTCCTGGCCTAGTTTGGGTCTTTGGTGCCAGGGATCCTGATAGAGCTCTTTTTAGTTTGTCTGGACAATGTCTGGGGTGAATACCAAGAGCCAGAGTGAGATAAGACTCCACATGTCTTGAGATGAGCTATTGGCTGAAACCCAGAGAGGGGACTAAGGCTTCTTGGAAGTTCTATGAGATCGAATGCCCTATTTAGTAGAAGGTTCATTGTTAAAATATAAATGTAATAGTATTGAAATGTAGACGGTGTCCAGCCAAGGAAGGAAAGAAAAC
Source organism: Macaca nemestrina (assembly GCF_043159975.1). Classification (NCBI taxonomy): domain Eukaryota; kingdom Metazoa; phylum Chordata; class Mammalia; order Primates; family Cercopithecidae; genus Macaca; species Macaca nemestrina. The sequence goes on from NC_092128.1 coordinate 20,814,383, forward strand.
ACTGAGGACCCTAAGTCAAAGTCTGTCTTTGCTATCCCTCATAGTAGACAAGCGGCAACAGGCAGATCACTAAATCTCCCTGTGGCTTGGTTTCCTCTCCATAAAACAGTAATAGGGTTATGGTGAGGATCACCGAGACAGCACATGTGGAAACAGAGAAATACATGCAAAGATGTTCACCATTATTAGCACTTTCTGTCTCACAGACACTTTAAAGATTGGAAAAAAGAGAAGAGCTTCTCTCAAGAAATTAGCCCAATACAAACCATTTAAGATCACTGGCAAGTACAGCATGATTTCCCACATTTTCCAAATGCTAACCTAAGAGGTCAGTGTTGGTTTTGGGGGCTGTATTAGCCAGGGTTCTCTGGAGGGACAGAACAAATAGGATGGATGTATATATAAAGGGGAGTTTATTAAGGAGTATTGACTCAGACCATCACAAGGTCCCACAATAGGCCGTCTGCAAGCTGAGGAGCAAGGAAGCCAGTGTGAGTCCCAAAGCTGAAGAGCTTGGAGTGTTATGTTTAAGGGCAGGAAGCACCCAGCACGGGAGAAAGATGTAGACTGGGAGGCTAAACCAGTGTAGTCTTTCCACGTTCTTCTACCTGCTTTTATTCTGGTCACACTGGCAGCTGATTAGATTGTGCTTGCCCAGATTGAAGGTGTGTCTGCCTTTCCCAGACAACAGACTCAAATGTTAATCTCCTTTGGCAACACCCTCACAGACACACCCAGGAACAGTACTTTGCATCCTTCAATCCAATCAAGTTGACACAATATTAACCATCACAGGGGCATTTCAGCAACACCATCAACCCCCATATATACACCACCAGATAGTATCTCCCCCTCGCTGTTTTGCTATACAGATTGGCATGACAGTTTTTTTTTTTTTTTTTCTTTTCTTCTTCAAGACAGAGTCTTGCTCTGTCACCTAGACTGGAGTGCAATGATGCGATCTCACTGTAATCTCCGCCTCCTGAATTCAAACAATTCTCCTGCCTCAGCCTCCCAAATGAGAGGTGAAGCTGGCTGGGCTTCTGGGTCTGGTGGGGACTTGGAGAACTTTTCTGTCTAGCTAAAGGATTGTAAATGCACCAATCAGCACTCTGTGTCCAGCTAAATGTTTGTAAACGCACCAATCAGCACTCTGTAAAATGGACCAATCAGCTCTCTGTAAAATGGACCAATCAGCAGGATGTAGGTGGGGTCAAATAAGGGAATAAAAGCAGGCCACCAGGGCCAGTAGCAGCAATGTGCTTGCATCCGGTTCCATGCTTGGGAAACCTTGTTCTTTTGCTGTTCGCAATAAATCTTGCTGCTGCTTACTCTTTGGGTCTGCGCCACCTTTATGGGCTGTAACACTCACCACAAAGGTCTGCAGCTTCACTTCTGAAGCCAGTGAGGCCATGAACCCACCGGGAGGAATGAACAACTCTGGATGCACTGTTTTTATGAGCTGTAACACTCACTGCGAAGGTCTGCAGCTTCACTTCTGAAGTCAGCGAGCCCAAGAACCCACCAGAAGGAAGAAACTCCGGACACATCTGAACATCTGAAGGAAGAAACTCCGGACATACCATCTTTAAGAACTGTAACACTCACCGTGGCTTCATTCTTGAAATCAGTGAGACCAAGAGCCCATGGGGAAGAACCAATTCCAGACACACCAAGTAGCTGGGATTACAGGCATGCGCCATTACGCCCAGCTAATTTTTATATTTTTAGTAGAAATGGGGTTTCACCATGTTGGCCAGGCTAGTCTCCAACTCCTGACCTTGTGATCCACCATCGGCTTCTCAAAGTGCTGGGATTACAGGTGTGGTTCACCATGCCCAGCCGGCATGACCGTTTTAAACATTTTTAACACTGAGGAATGGAATGCGCATGTAGAAAAGGGAATAAAACAGCCAGGTGCTGTGGCTCACACCTGTAATCCCAGCACACTGGGAGGCCGAGGTGGGTGGATCACCTGAGGTCAGGAGTTCGAGACCAGCCAACATGGTGAAACCCCGTCTCTACTAAAAACAGAAAAAAATTGCTGGGCGTGGTGATGAACACGTGTACTAGCTACTCGGGAGGCTGAGGCAGGAGAATCTCTTGAACCTGGGGAGGTGGAGGTTGTAGTGAGTCAAGATCGTGCCATTGCACTCCAGCCTGGGCAACAAGAGCAAAACTCCATCTCAAAAAAAAAAAAAAAGAAAGGAATAAAACATAATTTTGCCAGCTTGGGGTCCTTCGAGAAGCAGAGGCCAAGAAGGGGGTTAAATGTGCAAGGATTTTATTAAGAGAAATACCTTTGGGAAAGTAAATAGAGAGGGAATCGGAGAGGCTTTGGGGAAAGGCTAGGGCAGTCATTGTTCCCCTGTGAGTCTCATTCAGAGGGGGAGAGAGCGAGGTGGGTAGATTTGTCCTAGATTGACCTGAAGTCTAGGGAAGGTTTGGCAAAGCTGTTGGGGAGCCCCTCAGCTAAAGTTGGTGGTTGCAAGCCTCGTGTACCTCCCAGGATCTGTTCTGCCCTGCTCTACCTGTTAATCTCATTCATGAGTGGAGCAGCCTCAGGGCCAACCCCATTGTTGTAGGGGTGGAGTTGGCCTTGCCCCAATGCTGCAGTGGGGTTCTGCATGCATCTGGGCCCTCAGTCAAGTTATACTCCTTGTAATAGGAGGGCTGGGTGGTGCGTTCTCGTAGCCTCCACAGTGAATGTTCAGTGCAGTAAATATTTATAAGGCAAACACTTATCTAATTATCAGCTGGATCAAGACAGGAAATTTCAGAATATCCCTGTGTTTAGAAACAACATCCGGCTCAAACCCCTCCTTTTCCATGGAGGCAACTACTGTTCTGCCTTTTATGAATGTTGGTCACTTCTTTTGGTCACTTGCCATTCTTTGGTGTTTTGCCAATCATGCATTTATTCCTAAACGATAGTTTAGTTTTGCTTATTTTTGAACTTCATATAATGGAATTAGTATGTATGCTTTTGTGTCTTGCATTTTTGCATGATATTAATTTTAAGATTCATCTATATTATCGTGCATATCTCTAGTCTGTTTACTTTTATTGCTGTGTGTATTTCATTGTTTCAACATCTCACAGTTTGTCTAGTCCAATGTTTTTCCTGCATGGGCTATTGCAAAAAATATTGAGTATATAAGACCATCAGGATACATGTATGATGTCAAATATTTTTGTGAAAGAAAGGTCCAAAGGCCGCCAGTGTTCCCAAGAAGAACCCTGAGCTTGGTACAGGAGGTGCTGACCAGCTCACTAAGCACATTGCATGCAAGAGCTCAGAGCACACCAGACTGTCGCTGTTCCCTCTGTATTGAGCACAAGTAAACCTTTCTTAAAACTGCTTAACAGGCTGGGTGCGGTGGCTCACGCCTGTAATCCCAGCGCTTTCGGAGGCAGAGGAGGGTGGATCACCTGAGGTCAGGAATGGCAGACCAGCCTGGCCAACATGGTGAAACTGCATCTCTACTAAAAATACAAAAATTAGCCGGGCATGGTTGTGGGCGCCTGTAATCCCAGCTACTTGGGAAGCAGAGTCAGGAGAATTGCTTGAACCTGGGAGGCAGAGGTTGCAGTGAGCCAAGATCACGCCATTGCACTCCAGCCTGGGCAAAAGGAACAAAACTCCATCTCAAAAACAAATGAACAAACAAAAAAAACAAATAAAAAACAGACTGTTTAGCCATGCATGTGTCAGGCATGCCCCCAGCTTTTTGTATTTCAGACCCCATGGGGCAAGGGTCTGGGCCTAGCTTACCACAGCCCAAAAAGGCCTGTATGTGACCATGCTGCCTGGATTGGATATGAAGTGCATCTGCTAGTTGTGGGGACTGATGTCTTGCAAGGGACTGGATTTTGTGTTCTCACTTGTCTTGCTGTAAATAGATACTTGACCCTGGTGTGCATGTTGTCTGTTCTCAGTGACCTTGACTCATGCTCTGGTCTCTTCCCTGGGTGGCACTTACCTGCTTCTTGACCTTGGCCACATTCATGTCATATTTTATCCTGTGGCACTACCTGACCACCTGGTAAAACAGTTCCTGTATAAATATCCTGGTGCATGCCAGGCGCAGTGGCTCACGCCTGTCTCCACAGCTATTTGGGAGGCTGAAGCAGGAGAATCGCTTGAACCCAGGAGGCAGAGGTGCAGTGAGCCAAGATCTCGCCACTGCACTCCAGCAAGTTGACAGCAAGACTCAGTCTCCAAAAAAAAAAAAAAAAAAGGAAACAATTAAAATATATGAATTGGCTGGGTGCAGTGGTTCATGCCTGTAATCTCAGCATTTTAAGAGGCCCCGGCAGGCAGATCACTTGAGCTTAGGAGTTCAAGCCTGGACAACATAGTGAAACCTCGTCTGTACCAAAAAAATACAAAAATTAGCTGGGCTTGGTGGCATGTGCCTGTAGTCCCAGCTACTCAGGAGGCTGAGGTGGGTAGGATGGCTTGAGCTCTGGATGTGGAAGTTGCAGTGAGCTGGGCAATAGAGTGACACCCTGTCACAAAAAACAAACAACAAAAACAAAAATGAATTGATATTGTTAAACCTAAATCTTCCTTAAAGTTAAATTTTATGAGTTTCAAGAAAGATTTCCATTTTTGTGATTTGATATTTGAATGGAAATAAGCCACAGTTAATCTTATTCAGTGTTAGGTACAGTAAGTTCCTCTTCAAAGAGTTGGCTTGTTCAGCTTCCTTGTTCTTTGTTCTCTATTTTCAAGCCTAACTTCCTCGTTCTTTGTACCTCTTCTTGCCCCTAGTTATGGTAAATAACCTTCCAGCCAGCCCTAATCTGTAATTCACATCTATTTCCTTGATTACTTGCTCTGCAATTGTCCTTTCCATCAAAACTACCCCTCCAGCCTTTCCTGCGCCCTAACATGCCCGGACATACCTTGTGCTCTAACAAACAGCCTCTCCCTTCCTGCCTAGTTAGCCCTATTCAATTTTAAACAGTAGCCAATCAAGTCAGCTTAGATTGTGTGATTGGACTCCAGTCAATGGGGAAAGGACACAGCTACAGGAACTGCTGCATTAGGGATAAAAACCCCTGCCCTACCCCACTTGGTTTGCTATCGCCATGGCCAGGAGTGCAAGCAGCACCCTTCTGCAGAAGCAAATTTGCCTTGCTGAGAAATCTTTTGTTCGAGTGCTGGTTTTCTTTATGACCCCGAGCTGTTATTTCTAACATTCAGTAACAACCGCTAAGCAAAAACCTAATTGCCCTTTTCTGTTATCCCTAGTCTCTCACCTGAGGTCCCTTTAAGTCAAAAAATCTGAGGAGAAATAATTACCTGTCAAATATGAGTGACAAATGCAAACTGTAACTGGTAGGCACTGAGTCCTTAGCTCAGTGCCAGTTTGGGTCTGATTTGTTGTTTCAGAAGCTGAAATCTTACAAGTTTTGGCCTCAAAGATTTGTGGTGCCAGCCTCCTGGTGCTCAGCACAGGATATGTTATTACCCCAACCAAACAGAAAGAGGAGGCTGAATTAACCTATCCCATATACATCTCAACCCAGGCCCTGGGACTCATCTGTATTGTCAATGGGGGGACATGGAGAGGGATTTTAAAAAATAGAAAGGCCAGGCATGGTGGCTCATGCCTGTAATCCCAGCACTTTGGGAGGCTGAGGCAGGTGGATCACCTGAGGTCAGGAGTTCAAGACCAGCCTGGCCAACATGGTGAAACCCTGTCGCTACTGAAAATACAAAAATATTAGGTGGGTGTGGTGGCACATGCCTGTAATCCCAGCTCCTTGAGAGGCTGAGGCAAGAGAATCACTTGAACCTGGGAGGCAGAGGTTGCAGTGAGCTGAGATTGCGCCCCTGCACTCCAACCTGGATGATAGAGCGAGACTCTGTCTCAAAAAAAAAAAAATGATTGATGGCACTACTCACCGCCTACAGTGGTTTGATCAGAAAGTACACCACTTGCATGCATAAGTTTAGATGCAATTTTTGAAGCCTATGTGTTTATTGAGTAATTATGACAGATGGAGAAAAAGTGACATGTTATTACTAGTAGTAAGTTAAATTCTTGTCTAAAATTGTTCACAACATGTGAAGCACAATTAAATTATTCTGAAGCAATATTTTTTTAGAAAGCAGGATTTTCTTTCGGTGTGATTATGCTCTGTTAATTACTCTCTTATTCTATGTTTAGAATGAAAAGGTGGGCGTCATTACCAAGTGCAGCTGGATTAACAATAACAGCCCGCCCACAAAAGAAGGGGAGGACTTGTCTTAGACCCTATTAGGATCACAAGGCCTTTGTAAGTATGCCAATCAGACTTCCTTGAACCTTGGAGACATCTCTGAGAAATAAATATTCTGTCACTCTGAAAACATTCCTGAGGTGGGTCAAGCATGACCTAATCATAACACAATGGATTCCTTTTATGACCAACAGGAGAAAACACTCCATGGTAAAATGAATGCCTTGCACTATCTACATTCATTTAAATTTGAAAGCCTGGGAAATTCACTACCCGGCATGGATGAGTCACCCACTAACGAAAATAGCATGAAATACACGCTGGTAACTGCCAGTGACTTCTTTCCATTCATTTTTAGGGAAGCTCCAAGAGACAGTTTCCTCTTGGGACTTTTTTTCTGTGTATCTGCTTAAAAATTGTTAAAAGAGATTTTCTGGAAATTGTATTTTGCGATTTGCTCCTGTCTTTCTCCTTTTCCTTCTCCTTCTTTTCCTCCTCCTTTCCTCCTCTTTATTCTCTTCTTTTCCTTCTCTTTGGGCATTTCCATTTAAATTTAGGTGCAACATTCTGTGCAATCTAGGACCGCTCTTGGTGTGGGAATTGAATTTGGGTCACAGGTGGAGGCTTTAGCCTTACGATGATGAAAAGAATATTGCAGTAGCATTTAGAAGAACTAGATTGGTTCTGTTTTAAGTAACAGCACTGGAATTGCAACTCAGGTTTTCTGATTTCAAACCTTGTACTCTTTCAAACACACCATTATTTCTTCTGTTGATTTTTGTCCTGAGATCATTGTATCATTTAGATATCAAATTTTTTAAATTAATTATTTTTTTGAGACTGAATCTTGCTCTGTCACCCAGGCTGGAGTGCAGTGGCATGATCTTGGCTCACTGCAACCTCTGCCTCCCGGGTTTAAGAAATTCTCCTGTCTCAACCTCCCAAGTAGCTGGGACTACAGGTGCATGCTACCACACCCAGCTAATTTTTGTATTTTTAGTAGAGACGAGGTTTCACCATATTGATCAGGCTGGTCTCAAACTCCTGACCTCAGGTAATTCACCCACCTCAGCCTCCCAAAGTGCTGGGATTACAGGTGTAAGCCACTGCACCCAACCTGGATATCAAATTTAATAGGCAACTACTAAATATTGTGGGGTTTACCACTTGGAGAAAGTAGATTAGGATAACAGGGTATAAGAGAAAGTAGATGAGGATAACAATTTTCCTGGGACAGGTGGGTTAGGGTTGGGGTATATTCAGAATAGTTATTCCCTGAATCAGTTGTATTACTCAGAAATGCCTATTTTGGCTTCACCAGAAGGAAGGCAAAGGTGAAGTCTGGAGAGAAAGAGAAGAAAAAATATGTTAGAATAAACAAAATGAAGGTGTGTGAGTTGAGTGTCCCCCAAAGAGATATGTTGAAGTCCTAACCTCTCGTACCTATGAATGTGATCTTATTTGGAAATAGGATCTTTGCAGATGTGATCAAGATAAAATGAGGTTGTACTGGAGAAGGGTGGACTCTAATCCAATGACTTGTATTCTTATAAAAAGAAGGAAACTTAGACATGGAGAAAACATCATGTGATGATGGAGGCTTGGGGTGATGTGTCTACAAGTCAAGGAATAGCAAACAGGGAACTACCCAGGCTGGGCGCAGTGGCTCACGCCTGTAATCCCAGCACTTTAGGAGGCCAAGGTAAGAGGTTAGCTTGAGGTCAGGAGTTGGAGAACAGCTAGGACAACACAGTGAGACCATATCTCTATAAAAAATAAAAATAAACTAACTGGATGTGGTGGCACACGCCTGCAGTCCTAGCTACTTGGGAGGCTGAGGTGGGAGGATTGCTTGAGCCCAGGTTGAGGCTGCAGTGAACCATGATTGCACCACTGCACTCCAGCCTGAGTGACAGAGCATGACCCTGTCTCAAACAACAACAACAACAAAAACGAAACCAAACAATAAACTATCAAAAACTAGCAACAGGTGAGAAAGGATGGAAGGATCGCAGGATCTCGCTTAGAGTCTTCAGGGAGAGTATGGCTTGCTGACACTTTAAGTTAAAACTTTTAGTTTCCAGAACTGTAAGACAGTGAGTTTCTGTTGTTTTAGGCTACCTAGTTTGTACTTTGTTACAGTAGCTCTAGGAAATTAATAGAATTAGAAATGCAAGTTGAAAAAAATCCGTGGAATTGGTTGAAGTGACTCAAGACTATGAAAGAATCATGCTGTGTTTATACTTAGATCTCTCAGATTCATTTCTTTATCGACTTGCATTTTACAATACTACAGGAAGAAAACACCTAGATTAGGTTTCCTAGGTTTTTTGATAACAGGGAAATCTTCTTTCTCAGTAACCATCAGCAAATATAGGAAGAGAATCTTGTATCTAAGAAAACGGAATATGCAAACATTAATCTTTTTCTTTTTTTTTTTTTTTTGAGATGGAGTCTTGCTCTGTTGCCCAGGCTGGAGTGTGCAGTGGTGCAATCTCGGCTCACTGCAAGCTCTGCCTCTCGGGTTCATGCCATTCTCCTGTATCAGCTTCCCGAGTAGCTGGGACTACAGGCACCCGCCACCACGCTGGCTAATTTTTTTTGTATTTTTAGTAGAGATGGGGTTTCACCGTGTTAGCCAGGATGGTCTCGATCTCCTGACCTTGTGATCTGCCGGTCTCGGCCTCCCAAAGTGCTGGGATTGCAGGTGTGAGCCACTGTGCCCAGCCTACTTTTTAAAAAAAAATATATTTTTGAGACAAGCTCTCACTCTGTTGCCCATGCTGGAGTGCAGTGGTATGATCATGGCTTACTGCAGTCTTAAATTCCTATGTCCAAGTGACCTCCTTGTCTCAGCCTCCCAAGTAGCTGGGACTACAGGCATGTGTCACCACTCAGCTATTTTAAATTTTTAAATTTTTTTGTAGAGATGGAATCTCACTATGTTGCCCAGGCTAGGCTTGAACTTCTGGCCCCAATTGATCCTTCTGCTTCAGTCTCCTAAAGCGCTGGGATTACAGGCATGAGCCACTGAGTTTGTCTAATGCTATTTCTTGACTTCAGTTTTAGCTATTATTTATTGTCATTCCCCTATTGTAGAAAAAGAGGCTTTAGCTCTTGTAACCATAATACCTTTGTCTTCTTTCTCTACTCCCAATACTAGTATTTAGTTTCCAAACTCATTGTCAGAAGTATAGATCTTTTCTCAATACATTCATGCATATACACACACACACACAAACACACACACACACACAAACAGAAATTGGTGAGAACAAGTGACCTGATCGAATAAGAGTGGAAGACATGAAAAGACATTTCACAAAAAAGAAATACAAATGTTAAAACATTTATGAAAACACGTTAAATCCAATTCGTAATTAGATGAATGCAAATTAAACTGAATTGACCATTTTTCACTGCTCAGATTAGCAAAATCTAAAAGTTTTACAATGCATTCTTGGCAAAACTGTTGAGAAACAGGCTTTTCCATGCATTGCTGTTGTGATTGCACGTGTTATAAAAGAATCTCGGCCGGGCGCGGTGGCTCAAGCCTGTAATCCCAGCACTTTGGGAGGCCGAGGCGGGTGGATCACGAGGTCAGGAGATCGAGACTATCCTGGCTAACATGGTGAAACCCCGTCTCTACTAAAAATACAAAAAACTAGCCGGGGGTGGTGGCGGGCGCCTGTAGTCTCAGCTACTTGGGAGGCTGAGGCGGGAGAATGGCGTGAACCCGGGAGGCGGAGCTTGCAGTGAGCCGAGATGACGCTGCTGCACTCCAGCCTGGGAGACACAGCGAGACTCCGTCTCAAAAAAAAAAAAAAAAAAAAAAAAAAAGAATCTCTATGTAGGGAAATTTGATAATATCCCCCAAATTACGAATGCATTTATTCTGTGACCTGAAACTCCTACTGATGACCATTTATCCTAGAGATATACTTACATAGCATCAGGAGTATATAAAATTATTTGTCACATTAAGGAACATTAAAAAGAAAATAGGCCGGATGTGGTGGTTCACACTTGTAATCCCAGCACTTTGGGAGGCTAAGGCGGGTGGATCACGAGGTCATGAGATCGAGACCATCCTGACTAACATGGTGAAACCCTGTCTCTACTAAAAATACAAAAAATTAGCCAGGCATGGTGCAGGCGCCTGTAGTCCCAGCTACTTGGGAGGCTGAGGCAGGAGAATGGCATGAACCTGGGTGGCAGAGCTTGCAGGGAGCCAAGATCATGCCACTGCACTCCAGTCTGGGTGACAGAGCAGGACTCTGTCTCAAAAAACAAATAAATAAACAAAAAAGAAAATAGTAAATAATGATGTGTGTGTGGAAGATGGTGGTCAGGATGGATGGAGACATGGATGAAAACAGATTTTTTATGTTATTAAAAACTATATGAATGTACTGCCTATTGTAATTCATACATAATATATTCTTATGCAAATGAATAGCTTATCTGTTAAAATACAAGTTGATAAATATCAATAGTCTTCTATCTCTCCATACCCACCCATCCATCCATCCATCCATCCATCCATCCAGTTTGAGACATTGCTGATATTTGTTCTGGATTTCTTGTCCTCTTTCCTCCCTCTCCATTCTGGATGACTTGTCTTCTAGTCTTGTTTTATAGTTGTTTTAGAGAGTCTGCCCAGGTATAGTGTCTTACACCTGTAATCCTAGTGCTTTCAGAGTCTAAGGCAGGAGGATCACTTGAGGCCAGGAGTTCAAGTACAGCCTGAACAACATAGTGAGACCCTGTCTCTACAAAAAAATATAAAAATTAGCTGATGTGGTGTGTGCCTGCAATCCTAGCTACTCAGGAGGCTGAGGTGGGAAGATTGCTTGATCCCAGGAGTTTGAGGCTGCAGTGAGCTATGATCACATCATTGCATTCCAGACTCCAGCCCGGGTGACAGAGAAAGGTCTCCTAACCATCATTTTCAGAATTTCCATTGTCTCTCCTCTGTGCTAGACTCTGTTTATTAAACCCTATGTCTTATTTTCCTTAGTATTCTCCCTTGTTTGGGTAGAGGCTGTTTTCCAGTGCTTATAGAGATTTGGCATGTAAAGAAAAAAAGTTTTTATTCTGTCCTCACATTGGAGAGAGAGAGAGATGTGTATATATAGTCTCTAGGCTGCATATGATTTCTGCTATGAATTCTGAAGTCATTGCTTCATCATTTTCTAGATTTCAGTGTTCCCACTGAAATCTGATGCCAGTCTGATTCCTGATTCTTTGTACTTGATGTGTTTTTTTGGTTTGCTTTTTTTTTTTTTTTTTTTTTACCCTTCTCTGCAAGTTCTGAGGGTCTTCTTTTTGTCCCTGGTATTCTGAAACGTCATTGCAATGAGGCTCGGTGTAGTTTCCCTCTCATTTGTAGTGCTTGTTTCTAGGGGACTCCTTTTGATCTGGAAAGTGGCTTTCCTTAGTTGGAAACAATTGTTGCTGTTTTGTCTAGCATCACTTTCTCATGTTAAAACTTAGTTTCCTTTCTCTGGAATTCCTATTACTCTGCTTAAATCCTAAATTGATCTTTTAATATTTGTTACTTGTTCTGTGTTCATATCTTTGCCTTTTGCTCTGCCTTATGGGAGATTTCCATGGCATTATGTTTCAACCTTCCTATTGAAGTATTTACTTCCACTTCCATATTTTTAATTTCTAAGAGCTTTCTGAATGTTTCTTTTTATACCTTCTGGCAAGAAAAGGATTAGCAGCTGGTTTGTAACTTACTCTACTTGACTTGGAAATGCCAGGGGAAAAAAAAAAAAAAAAAGAAAGGACCAAGTTCAATCTTCATGCAAACTAGCTAATGGGATAGCATCTACAAGCAGAAAGAGGTCTCATTTCTGGAATGCTTTTACCAGGATGTACCTGCTCTGGCTAGGGTGCTTTTGTTGTGCAAATCTGGAATCCATGCATACATGGAGGCATGGCCCACTTGAAAATGTCAGTGTCTGCTATGTAATTGCCACAGTATATAAAGAAGACTTTTGTCAATAAAATAACTCTATTTGTGTAATGGATGTCTTATATATGCTACTTAGAACCTTACATGTTAACTCTGGACTAGAGAATGTTATAAAGTGGCAAGGAAGGACTGGGAATCTGCACGGGTCATTTCAGGCTTTTCCAGGTTTTGCCTACATATCCTTTGAATAATTAGGTTTTTTGTTTGTTTATTTGTTTGTTTTGAGACAGAGTCTAGATCTGTTGCCTAGGCTTGAGTGTGTGACACAAACATGGCCCATTACAGCCTTGACCTCCCTGGCTCAAGTGACCCTCCCACCTTAGCCTTCTGAGTCACTGGGACCGTGGGCACATGCCACCATACCTGGCTAATTTATTTTTATTTTTTTGTAGAGATGAAATTTCAGTATATTGCCCAGACTGGTCTTGAACTCCTGGGCTCAAGTGATCCTCCTGCCTGGGCCTCCTAAAGTCCTGGGGTTATAGGCATGAGCCACTGCACCTGGCCTAATTAGTAAATGTTGATACTGGCTAAGATCTCTGATTCTTATGAGTTCAGTTTGATAATCTCATCCTTGGGGTTACCTCAGCATCCCATTTCATATATTCAATATATTCTCTTTTCTCTCTGAGGATATCAATTAGGGTTTTGATTTTTTATTTAATTTTTATTGTTTTAGAGATGAGCCTTACTCTGTTGTCCAGGTTGGAGTCCAGTGACGTGATCATAACTCACTGTAACTTCAAACTCTCAGCCTCAGGCCATCCTCCCTTCTCAGCCTGCCGATTAGTTGGGGTAACAGGCAGAAGCCACTACAGCTACCCTCAATTATGTTTTTAAAGTCATTTTTCACTGGCATTGTCTCTATTTCCATCCAATTCCTCTCTCTTTGTGTTTGTTGGGATCTCTTTGATGTCAAAAGCTTTTTCCAAGTGTCGACTGATCCTTAGCTGTTCATTTATATTTCAGACTTAGATAGTGTAGTTTTTAAAAAGGAGATTTCACTATAGGATGATCAGGGAGGGCCATTGACTATTGTTCAGGAGACTCCAGGTGCCAATATTGGTCTATATGAATTTCCTGTGGACTGGTCAGTGTTGAAGGTGAGGAAACCTGCAGTTTCTGGATTGGGGGCTGTGTAAGTTCTCTGTTCCTGCTGTAACAAATGACCATAAGTATACGGCTTAACACAGTAGAAATGTATTATCCTACAGTCCTGGAGGTCAGAGGTTGGACAAGTCTCACTGGGGTAAAATCAAGGGGTTGCAGGACAGTGTTCCTCCCTGGAGACTCTAGGGAGCATCTGTTTTCTTGTCTTTTCCAGCTTCTAAAGGTTGCTCCACATTTCTTGGCTGTGGTCCCCTTCCATCATCAAAGACAGCAATGGCCAGTGGAGTCTTTCTCATATCCTGATACTCCTTCCCTCCTTCTGTCACTTATTAGGACCTTTGTGATCACATTGGATCCACCCAAATCATCCAGGGTTTATTAGCAACCTTAATTTCACCTTACCATGTAACATAACATGTTCACAGGTCCTGTGGATTAGGATGTTGACATCTTTGCCAGGCCATTATTCTGTCTACTGAAGGGGTATATTCCTGGTTAGTATTATTCTGAAAGACAAGTAGGAGAAGGAGGCTGGGAGAGAGTACCAAGTATGTGGTATGTGGAATATTACTTAGTTCCCCTTATTCAGCTAGCATCTTCAACTATGCCTGCTGTCTGAGTTCAGAGTGCAAAGCAAGATCTTCAGAGAGTTAATTTTCAGTCTTCTTCAAGGGTAGGGGCAGAGTAGTGTCCTAACTTTCTCAGGATGGGAGGACATTTAATGCTGTTTCATTTTCATTTAATTCAAAATACTTCAAAATTTCTCTTAAGACTTTCTTTGATTCAGTTGTTATTTAGAAGTGTGTGCCTTAATATCCAAATATTTCAGGATTTTTCAGCTACCTGTCTGTTATTTTTTAAAGAGATGGAGTCTTGCTATATTGCCCAGGCTGGGCTTGAATCCTTGGGCTTGAACAATACTCCTGTTATGCCCAGACCGTTTATTCCCTGAAGAAGACCACCAGAGTCCAGAGTCAAAGCTAAGCAGCAAGGATCTTTATTACAGGTTCGAACCTGGAACTCTCCCTCGCTCGTGAAACGAGACGGGCAGGAGAGCTCCCCCACTGAGCGCCGAGCAGTGTTATATAGTCTAAGAAAAGTGGGCATAGAGTTATTATACAAATCAGATATATGATTGGCTAGTGTTTGAACAAGGCGATTTGGCTAACTATGATTGGTTCCTGCCATTTCTGATATTTTGGTTCAAACTTTGAGGCGGGAGAGCAGGTTTATGGCAGCAAGAGTTTATCTTACTTAAACACGTCTTGTGACCTTGCCTCAGAACTTACAATATCTCTGGTATGTGCAAAACAAAATCTCTGGTACGTGCAGAAAACCAGGTACTCACAGAACTTACGAAATCTCTGGTATGTGCAAAGATTAGAGAGCAGAACAAGGGTGTAGCGGGTGGGGGGCGGGTACACATCTATCTTTGTGTCCTTTCACTCCCACCTCAGCCTCTAGAATGGCTGGTGCTACAGGTGCATATAACCATACCTAGCTTTATCTTTCCATTATTAATTTCTAGTTTACTTCCATTGTGGTCTCACAGCATACTCTGTATGTTTTCTTTTAAGTTTGTTGAGATCTGTTTTATAGCCCAGAATGTGGTCTATATTTGTGAATGTTCCATGCGAGCTTGAGAAAATGTGTTCTCTGTTGTTGATGGATGACATATTTCATACATTTCAATTAGATCCTGTTGATTGGTGGTGCTGTTCACTTCAGGTATCTCTTTCCTAATTTTCTGCCTGCTGGATTTGTCAGTTACTGATAAGGAGGTGTTGAAGTCTCCAGGTGTAATAGTGGTGGATTTGTCTATTTCTCCTTGCAGTGCTATCAGATTTTGCTTCAAGGATATTGATTCTGTTGTTTGGTGCATACACATTGAGGATTATTATGTCTTCTTAAAGAATTGACTCTTCTATTGTTAGGTAATATTTCTCTTTATCCTTGATAAATTTTCTTATTCTGAAGTATTTTATCTGAAATTAATGTAGTTGCTCTACTTTTCTTTTGGTTAGTGTTAGCATGGTATATCTTTCTCCTTTTACTCTTAATACATGTCTCTATTTGTAAAGTGAGTTTCTTGCACACAACATATAATTGGGTCTTATTTTTTGATTCACTCTATCTGTCTGTCTTTTCGTTGGTATATTTAGACCATTCACATTTAAAGTGATTATTGAAATAGTTGGATTAATATCTACCATATTTATAACTGTTTTATACTTGTTGTACTTTGTCTTTTTCTTTGTCTTCCCTCTTTTACTACCTGCTTGGTTTTAATGGAATATTTTATGTGATTCCATTTTCTATCCTCTCTTAGTATAATACTACACTTTTAAATTTTTTTCAGTGGTTGCCCTAGAATTTACACTGTACATTTACAACCAATCTAAGTTCACTGTTAATTAATACTATGCCACTTCACAGGTAGTGCAGATGCATTATAACAAAGTATTCCTAGTTCCTTTCTTCCTTCCCTTAAAACATTACTGTCACTCATTTCACTTATCCATACACTATAATCAAATTATCATCAAATTGCTATTATTATGTTGAACAATAATTATTAGATCAATAAGAGTATGAAAACTAAAATATTTTATCTTTCATTTATTCCTTCTCTGATGGCTTTTCCATTCTTTATGTGAACCTGAGTTTCTGGCCTAAATAATTTCCCTTGTCTCTGAAAAACTTTAAAAAAATATTTCGTATAAGATAGATCTACAGACATCAAATGATTTTATTGTTTAGCTAAGAAAGTATTTATTTCTCTTTCCATTTTTGCAGGGGTATGTTACTGGATACAGAATTTTAGATTATTGGTTTTGTGCTTTCACCATTTGATTTATTTTAAAATTTATATATATATACTTTTTGTTTTTTTGAGATGGAGTCTTGCTGTGTTGCCCAGGCTGGAGTGCAGTGGCACGATCTTGGCTCACTACAATCTCCACCTCCCGGGCTCGAGTGATTATCCTGTCTCAGCCTCTTGAGTAGCTGAGACTACAGGTCTCCGCCACCATGCCTGGCTAATTTTTGTATTTTTAGTAGAGACGGAGTTTCACCATATTGGTCGGGATGGTCTTGAACTCCTGACTTCAGGTGATCCACCCACCTTGGCCTCCCAAAGTGCTGGGATTACAGCTGTGAGCCACCGTGCCCGTCCATGTTTTTAAAATTGTAAATGGACAAATTATAGTCGTATCAACACTTTAAATATTTCACTCCACTCTCTTCTTGCTTGTGTGGTCTCTTTCTTTCTTTCCTTCTTTTCTTCATTATTTTTCTTCTTTGTTTCTTCCTTTCTCTTCTTTCTCTTCTTTCTTTCTTTCCTTCCTTCCTTCTTTCTTTCCTTTCTCTTTCTTTTTCTTCCTTCCTCTTTTTCTTTTCCTCTCTTTCATTTCTTTGTTTTATTTATTTATTTCTTTTCTCTTCCTTCCTTTCTCTTTCTTTCTTCCTTCCTTTTTCTTTCTTTCTTTCCCTTTCTTTCTTTCTTCCTTTCTTCTTTTCTTCCTTTCTCTTCTTTCTTTTTTCTTTCTTTCTTTCTTTTTCTTTCTTTCCTTTTTCTTTCTTTCCTTTTTCTTTCTTTCTTTCCTTTCTCTTTTTTCTTTCTTTCTCTTTCTTTTGTTCCTCTCTTTCTTTCTTTCCTTTCTCTCTTTTTCCTTCCTTCCTTTCTTCTTCTTTCTTTCTTTCTTTCTTTCTTTTTCTTTCTTTCCTTTCTCTCTTTGTTCTTTCTTTTTCCCTCCCTCCCTCCCTCCCTTCCTCCCTTCCTCCCTCCCTCCCTCCCTCCCTTCGTCCCTTCCTTCCTTCCTTCCTTCCTTCCTTCCTTCCTTCCTTCCTTCCTTCCTTCCTTCCTTCCTTCCTTTCTTCCTTTCTTCCTTCCTTCTCTTTCCTCCTCTTTTCTTTCTCTCTTTCTTTCTTTTTCTATGTCTTTCTTTGTCCCTGGCTTGTAACTTTGGGAAGAGTTTTAGCTTTTTTCCCTCTGTTTATATGAGGTAGGAAGCTAAAAGTGGCTTAATTGCTTATTGCCCTTCCACAAGATCAGATAAGGCTTTAACAAAGTACTTTATTTTGAGAGAAGGCTTTTGTTATGGAGAACAGAAGTTTCTGGGCTTATTTCAAAGTGATTACTTCTTCTCTCCACCTTCCCTACACATGAGGGGATTTTTCTGTGTTCTTCATTATAAGAACCTAATGGGACTTCTGGAGGAAAACTCATGGAAGCATCGGTGGGGTGGGGGGGTGCCTGAGATTGAGCCCATAATAGTTTTTAACTCACAGGCTGATCCACACTCAACCTCCAGCACTTAGTCAGTTACAGTTTAAGCGTTCCCACAGGCTTCATCTCTGTCAGCTTCTGCTCCTAGTAAGCTGTGATTCACCCGTCTCTCCAGCTTTTGATGTGGGAGTTTGCTCTGTGACCTAAGTTCTCGGATAGTTCTGAGAAGAATTGCTGAATTTTAGTCTACAACAGCATCTTTTCTTGTTGTGAGGATGGGAGTGATGACTTCCAAACTCTTTACACATTTGTTTGAAAAACTCAAATCATTTTTCCTCGCACCACCACCACCGCCACTACCACAACAGAGAAGACTTCTGCGACCAAATGTGCATGGGTTTTCCCCCATGCCCTGAGAAACAGACACCAGCTGAGTGTCTTTGAATTCAAGTCACTTGTGGTGCTATCTTCCTGGAGATGGCTCCAGATCCCACGTGTTGAGGGCTCAGTCCCACAAGACTGTGTGCCCCCACCCTGACTTCCTTCAGACACCAGTTGCAAGTTCAGGCCTCCAGAAACTTCTGACCAATCAGCTTGAAGTTGAGGTTTCCACAGCCCCCTCTTTGGGTTCAGTTAATTTGCTAGAGCAGTTCACAGAACTCGGGGAAACATTTACAGGCACTGGTGTATTATGGAGGTTCTTTCAAAGGGTGCAGATGGAGAGATGCATAGGTCAAGGCACGTGAGAAGGGGTGCAGAGCTTCCAGGCTTCCCTGGGTTCATCACCTTCCAGGAACCTCCATGTTTTCAGGTACCTGGAGGTTCTCCGAACCCAGTCCTCTTGGGCCTTTTATGAAGACTTCATTGGATAGGCATGATTGATAGCCATGTAGAGATGTGATTGAATAACAGGGTATGATCCAAACCCAGTAAGGCTTGTCTATTCAGATTCTTCTTGGCCTATATGGGCAGTAATCTTTCCTCCAGGGTACAGGGCAGAACCCCTTCTGAAATGAGGGTCTCATGACCCATAGTCACATGAGAGTTCTGCCTTGGGCAGGTGCAAAGGGGTCAGGAGAAGGTCAGAGAGCAAGATTCTGTTCACTGAAACAAGGGCTATGGGAATTATGAGCCAGGAACTATAGGCAGAAACCTGATATCACAGTATCAGAATGAAAATCTTACTTGCATGTTTCTGATCATAGTATCTTCCTATTGATTTCGATTTGGGGTCACTCTATGGAGGACTCAGGCTCAGCAGAGGTCTAAGTGTGGCTTTCTAAGTTCTGCCATCTTCAGGTGACTCAGAATAGGAGTTTGGGGCTTTTTCCATCAGCCATGGCTGTGCAGCGGTTCCCATGCAGGCCAGCTCTGCACACAGGAGTCACTGCTGTTTTGGCTCTGGCCTTCCTGCTTCATCCCACTACTTTACAAACAGACTCTAGCAATTCTCCTGTTTTTTGACCCACCTGCACCCCAACTATGGGGTGTCCTGGGGCCTCAAATTCCCGGGATTTCTGAGCTTCAGCATTGGGAATCCGTTGTCATTAACTCCCTCTTGCTTCCATATACCCACCTGGACTCCTTTTAGGCACTTTGATGTCAGAACTGTTAAAAGATAAAGTGAGGCACATTACAATTTTATTTTATTTTATTTTATTTTATTTTATTTTATTTTAGACAGAGTCTTACTCTGTCACCCAGGCTGGAGTGCAGTGGTGCCATCTTGACTCACTGCAACCTCCTGGGTTCAAGTGATTCTCCTGCCTCAGCCTCCTGAATAGCTGGGATTACAGGCTTGCACCACCAGGCCCAGCTAATTTTTGTATTTTTAGTAGAGACGAGGTTTCACCATGTTGGCCAGGCTGGTCTCGAACTCCTGACTTCAGTTGATCTGTCCACCTTTGCTTCCCAAAGTGCTGGGATTACAGACATGAGCCACTGTACCTGTCTGTCACATTAAAATTTTAAAGAGTTTACTTAAACAAACAGCAGTGCGTGAATTGGACAGCTCCAGACCACAGCGCCAGACAGAAGACGCAGGAGTGAAAGGCTTTTGTAAGGTGAATGTGGAACCAGGGCAAGAAAATATTTGGTAGGTGAAAGTGGAGCAGTAGCCAAATTTGATCATTCCAGTGGAAAGTAGTTGGAGTTTGAGGTTAGATGGAAGTTTCAGAGTGGTTAAGCTTCAGTTTCATTTTCCTTTAAGCTGGTCACTTAGAAAAGAGAGCCCAGTGCAGTGGCTTATGCCGGTAGTCCTGGCTACTTGGGAGGCTGAATGGGGAGGATCGTTTGAGTCTAGGAGTTCAAGACCAGCTTGGGGAACATAGTGAGACTCTGTCTCTAAACAAACGCACAAACAGACAAACAAACACACAAACAGATGTGTTTGAGTTAGGTTTTGGTTTGCTCATGTAGGAACCTAGGACTTCAGAGCCACCCCTGTCTAATTACCTCCTATTAAATTATTTTAACAGTGCTCTCCGGTCTGATACACCAGTTGCCAATCTTTCCTTTTCATTCCAGCTCCCAATTTTGGGTTGATGCCTTTTGTCCTCCACGCTCCTATTCTCTTTGGCCTTTTGCGCTTATAAGTCATACTACTTTATTATTATTCTTAGTGAAATTTGTAGATGAGCAGCAGTGAACATGTATATTCAATTGGAAACATTTTTGTCTACCTGGTTCTTTTTTAACGACATGATTATCACCAGAAGGCAAATGTTCTCTAGCCGACTCTCACCTGCACTGAGAAAGAGAATGGCCAGCCCAGTATTTTGAATTTCATCAAGCTTCTTATTAAATACAACTGTAACTTACATGTCTATTGGTATTGTCAGCCTGATGAAATCAAAGCTAATGCTTTCTGATTTCCACAGAATTGTGTCATTATCTGGTGTTTCCTGAAGCCTGAAGCTCTCCTTTTATAATGTGTTTGATGGCTGTGCTTGAGGGAGGCAGGATAGTTTTCAGGCAAAGGTGGCACTGTTATTAGGTGCTAGATGAAGGGGCTAAGAGAACCTCATAAATTCTTCAATAGAAAGCTGCTGGCTTATTCACATCTGCAGGGTCCCTGCTGCCTTTGTGTTTGGAATTTAAAACTATTCCCAAGGTATGTGTGAGCACTGTTCTTTGTTCACGTCCCCCTCCCCCACAGTATGGTGATCTTTTACAATCCGTTATCTGTTTTCTTTTGATAGGATTTCTTTTTGGCAGGGGTATGATAACTTTGATTTTGCTTCTGTTCCATTTGTTCTGATTTCCTTGGTAATGCTTGCTTTCCTTTCATCTTGTCATCTCTTCATTTTATCTGTTTTATTTCAGTTGCAGTGAGTTTTGTCGTATTATTTCTCTTAGGAAAGTCTATTCTGATTCAACAAAGAAAAGTAATGCTTTCCTTTACCTCACTGAGAATAAAGTGCATATATATTTTGCTACAAAAAAAAAAAAATCTATGCTTTATGGAGAAACTCTATTAGGGGTGGGGTGGGGTGAGATTTTCGCTTGAGCCTTTACTACATTGCCCTTCTTTGGTTTGTAATAGCGA
Source organism: Macaca nemestrina (assembly GCF_043159975.1). Lineage (NCBI taxonomy): Eukaryota > Metazoa > Chordata > Mammalia > Primates > Cercopithecidae > Macaca > Macaca nemestrina. Next base: position 20,835,485 of record NC_092128.1, read on the forward strand.
GTTAATTTTTAAAAATCCTATGTCTTGTTTGTTTATTTTTGTTAAAATTATCTGATTTTTTTTTTTTTTTTTAACTGGAGGAGAGGAGTGCTGGTTTTAAGGTTGGTGACTTAAAACCTGTTTGATTGTAAAGAGAACTATCCAGAGACAATATTAAAATAAACTTGGCCCTGAAAACGTTGCTTTTGGGTTTCCATTTACTCTGGAGGTCTCCTGGAGTAGAGGAGAGATTACAGAATGGAGCACCTCCACCAGTCTTCTGTGAGAGAGTTAGTCATTCAATATTTCTTAGTTCCCTTTGTAGATGCAAATTATCAGTTCACATCATCTAAGCAAAGGAGAAAAAAAGACCTCTCCAAGTCTAATCTGAGAAGAAAATCTCCTCGGGAGTAAAGTCTCAGTTCAGAGAACAAAGGAAGAATAGACCAAAGCTTATTTACCTTTGACTGCTTCAGGCGATTCCGAGGCCACCAAGCATACAGATGCAAAAGAAAGCTTAGGGCTAGACATTCCTTTCTCTACTCTTTCTTTCTTCTTCTTTTGTGCAACGCAATAGACAGACCTGCCCAGAGGCAAGGGAGCTAAGGAGTTTCTAAACTTGAGGTCGGGGGCAATGCAGTAGTAGTATTATAAAAGCCTTTGTTACTGATTAAGGTCAACAGGGTGAGAAAATACAGAAGCTAGAGAGAAATCCTTAGGGGAATGCAGTCTAAGAGTGCTACATTTGAGAAGACGACTAGTAGTTTTTCCTCCTAGGAGAAAGATCAGGAGAGGTCTTTTGATTTAGAAGATTCTGATAAGTCAAAAAATAAGCCAAACTGGGAGAGGCAGCTTTCCCAACATCCAGCCTCCCCATGGGAATCACAGACTGTGTTGAGAAGAGGGTGTTTGTTACTCATAATGGCCGAGGCTAAGACAAAAGTGGATTTGGGCTCCCCTAGCAATCCCCAGGCCTTAATCAAATTTTTTTTTTTTTTTTTTTTGAGACGGAGTCTCACTTTGTCACCCAGACTGCAGTGCAGTGGCACAATCTTGGCTCACTGCAAACTCCACTTCCCAGATTCAAGCGATTCTCCTGCCTCAGCCTGCAGAGTAGTTGGGATTACAGGCATACATCACCACATCTGGCTGATTGTTACATTTTTAGTAGAGATGGGGTTTCACAATGTTGGCCAGGCTGTTCTTGAACTCCTGACCTCAGGTGATCCACCTGCCTTGGCCTCCCACTGCTTTGGGATTACAGGCATGAGCCACCGTGCCCAGCCTCAAATGTTCCTCTTAAAGTCAAGTAGTAAGTCTTGCCTTTTATAATTACAGAAATACAGATGTTGCCACAAGTCAGACAGGGAAATACAAAACAATATCCCAGAGAAATCACCATGAGAAAAATGAAGGTGTCTGTACGTTACATTATCTTTACGTTTACTTTAAAATGCTTCAGCATGGATAGTGTGGTATGATGTGTTCTAATTACTTTCATTCTTTACTTAGGAATAGTTAGTTGGGCATTTGAAGAGCCCTGACTGAAACTGGCTTTGCAAAAGTATGACAGAGAAATTGAACGTGGCTGAGTCCATCTTGCTTCTAGGCCTCACAGGCTGGCTGTCTTTGCTCATTCGTGGGTGTGGGCCAAGATGACTTTGGGAGAAACTTAGTTTATAGTTTAAATGATAATAGCCCTTCCCCAAACTAAACGGTTCTTGCAAAACTAATGAAAGGCCACCAAGTTAGGAGGATGAGAGGGGCTTGAGTTCTAAATAATTACCAGCCCTTATTCTGGAAGTCAGAAGATTTGCAACTTCCCCGATTACTCCTGCAGATAACATCACTATTGTAGAACCTAAGACTGGCTTTTGAGACGTCTTTTCAGGTTTTTGCATTTCTGACAAGGGATGGCCCCACCTGTACCTGCCAACCAGTCATGTGGCCCCATCCTGGGAACTTACCCAGCATAAGAGGGCAGCTTTGATTCCCTATGATTTCATCTCTGACCCAACCAATCGGTATACCCCTACCCTAGGCCCCTGCTCATCAAACGATCTTGGAAAAAACCCTAACCTTTGAGCCTTTGGGGAGATTGAGTTGAGTGATAACAGTCTCCTGTGTGGTGTGGCCAGCCTTGTGTCAATCAAACTCGTTCTTTACAGCAATGGCATGGTCTCAGTGAGTTGATTTTGTATGTGCAGCAGGCAGGAAGAACCAATCAGAAGGTTACATAATTGGGATATATGGGTGAAGGAAGTCCTTTCCCCTGTTCTGAAGATTTGAGGCTAAAAGTCTGGTGAAATAAGCTGGCAATAGACCGATTAAAAGGAGAAAATATATATATAATATATGTACATTTTATTGACATGCAGAAGGGCATCACATGGAAGGTAAGAAACTGCCCAATAACTCAATGAGACCTAAAAGCTTTTATATTCCCTTCATAGGATAGGAAAGAGGGAAGAGGAGTATGTAGGCAACCTAGAGAGAGTAAATGATTATGAAAAATACGAATCAGCCTTCCGAAGAATAGGTTATATTCTGTCTGTAGGAGGTGCTAACCTCCGGCTTTTTCTAGGTTTGACTTCTGTTGTGTGTTAATCTTCGCGGATAGATAAAAATCCCCAGGAAGCATTTTCATGACAATTGGCTTCCTTCTGGAGAATCTGCACTTAGTCAGATAAGGGAAATTCAAGAAAAGTCCATCTGTGCATTTGCCATTTCCCAAAAGACTTCGGTTTAAAGTAATCAGCATACCAGTGCTGCATATTTTGGAGTGACATTTCTAAACTCCCTCAGGAAAAATATACTCCAGCCATGGTAGGTTAATATTTGAAATTGTCATTTCAGGCCAGGCATGGTGACTCATGCAGGTAATTCCAGTACTCTGCAAGGCCAAGGCAGGGGGATCACTTGAAGTTAGGAGTTCAAGACCAGCCTAGCCAACAAGGCAAAACCCCGTCTCTACTAAAAATTCAAAAAAAAAAAAAAAAAAAATTAGCTGGGCATTGTGGTGCATGTCTGTAATCTCAGCTACTTGGGGGGCTGAGGCAGGAGAATCGCTTGAAACCGGGAGGCAGAGGTTGCAGTGAGCCGGGATGGTGCCACTGCACTCCAGCCTCAGCAACAAAGTGAGGCTTCATCTCACAAAAAAAAAAAAAAAAAAAAAAAAAAAATTCTCAATTCAGAAGCCATATTCCAGGAGGATTAGATTATGGTTCCAGCCATCTTTATCTCACATCAATCCCAGGGGATTTGTTAATTAGCATAAGGGATGTTAGAAATGATTTTTTTACTGGTAAAATGAATTCAATTTTATGTGGATTGTATAAAAATGTTTTATGGATACTCTTGCCTTTGCATAAATGAGGTGTAAAAGTTCAGCTAGCCTGTCTATTCACTTTGAATTATGTCTCCAGGCTTGAAATTCTAGACTGTTTGAATTATCTCTCCAGGCTTGAAATTCTAGACTGTAGTGAGAACATTTTTCACCTGACTCTTACTTGAGAGTTAGTTCATCCTGCCCCAAAGCTGGAACGTGGTCCTCCTGTCTCTGATGCGCATAAGGTTCTGTGGGAACACTGAAAGGTCAGAGAGCTAAGACTTCATCAAGCTTACAAAATGGGTTGTATGACTATTTGGAGGGCCTGATTGCTAATACATATTTATACCCATGGCTGAATGAGGTCTGAAATTTGCTTTCATTATAACATACCATCTGGAATTGAAGTCTCTATGGTTGTCACCGGCTTCTAACTATTGGAAGCTTTGGATATCTATCATAAGGCAACTAATAAGTGTGTATGACCAAATTGGCTTACGTACCTTGAAAACAGCGTTGCAGCTACTTCCTTTTTTTTTTTCTATCTTGGTGAGGGGGGTGCGGCGGGGATGGAGTTTTGCTCTTATGCCCAGGCTGGAGTGAAGTGGCACGATCTCAGTTCACTGCAACCTCCATCCCCCAGGGTTTAAGCAGTTCTCCTCAGCCTCCCAAGTAGCTGGGATTATAGGCACCCACCACCATGCCCAGCTAATGTTTGTATTTTTAGTAAAGACAGGGTTTCACCATGTTGGCCAGCCTGGTCTTGAACTTCGTACCTCTGGTGATCCACCCCGCTTGGCCTCCCAAAGTGCTAGGATTTCAGGCATAAGCTACCACACCTGGCTGCAGCTACTTCTTTTTATAATTCATGGCTTTTGGCCATAAATGCATGCAAGTAACTAGATAAATACGTCTATTATTTGCATGTGTATTAAAAGTATTTCTTCTTTTTCAAATTATTCCTTCTTTGCACCAGTTATAATTTAAATATATCTACATGATTCAAAGCATTTGGCAGAGATATTAGAGATGGAACAAGATCCACAGAGGGTCTAATAAAATAATAATTGTGGTGGCACACACCTGTAGTCCCAGCTACTTGGGAAGCTGAGTTGGGATGATCACTTGAACCTGGGAGGCAGAAGTTGCAGTGAGCCCAGATTGCACCACTACACTCTAGCCTGGGTGACACAGTGAGACCCTGTCTCAAAAATAATAATAGTAATAATAATAATTTTAAAAAAGAAAAAAGAAAAAACATAATAATTATTATAATTATAGTAAAAGTAGCAAGTAGCGTTTTCCTTTTTGCAAAATTAATTCTAAATTTCAGCATGTACAAAAATACATTCTGGAAAGATTAAAGAAATAGGTGTAAACACCATAAAAATCATGGAAGAAACAGATAATATTTTAATCTTGGGGATAAGAAAGTAATCTCAAGCAAGAAACACTTGAGAAAAAAATACTTTTTGCTCACTAATCTCTAGGTTCATGGCTGAGGGCCCTATAACAAAATACAGATTCACAAGAGAAAATCATACACATTTATTTACTACAAGTTATACGTGGTATGGAAGCCTTCATAAGGAAAGGAAGACCTCCCCCAAATGCATAAATTTGTATATTCTTTATGCTAGGTTTGATGAAGAAATATGATTGAACAAAGGGAGAATGATGTCATTGAGAGAGGAGGAAGGAAGAAACCAGTCAGGCAGGCAGTTATGGTGGGTCCTTGGTTGAATCCTCTCAAACAAAAGAACAGCCAGAAAAATCAAGCTGCAGGCACAGATAAGGCAACTTGCACAGCGGGGCTTGCCTAAGACATGCCCAGAGCCACACAGATAAGAAAGGCTACACAGGTGACTTGCCCAGACATGCCTGCAATGGAAAATTCCATCCCCTGACACATGTGCAGTAAGGGCAACAAAGCAATATGGAGTAACTCAAGCTAAGGGCCTACATGCACATTAGGAGGATGGGGTGGAGCTACCAGAAATTCGCATCTCATGCAAAGGAGATGCCCAGCTCTAATTGGTTTCTTATAAAAGCCTTTGCATTCAACTGTAAAAATGGCAACCTCTTTTGGGCCCCCTCTCTGTGGTGGAGAACTTTCTTCATTTGCTTATTAAACTTCCACTCCAACCTCAACCTTGGTGATCATGTTCCTTAATTGTCATGGTTGTGAGACAAAGAACTCAGGGTGGTACCTCAAACGAGAGACTACTACATTGTGGTGCATTGGTGAGACTGTAACATAATGGTAATAAACTGGGGAGAACTTAGGAAGCCCTGTTTGTTCAAACTCTTCTCTTTGTTCCTGTGTCTTCAGAAAAGAGGATGTTCCTATCTTCTGGGTGTAGGGAGGACACCTCCCACATGAGGGTCATAAGACCTACTTGAGGGGATGGTCAGGAAATCCTTCCTAGGTTTTATGATCTGTTTCAGAGGAGTGGGGCATTGTTGGGGAGATAGTGAGAGTGACCTTCCTGCTTCTGCTGTCTTCTCAAATGCCAAAGTTTCACATTTTGGGGTAGCATGTCCTGAATTCCTTCAACACAAAACCCAGAGTTAGAAAAAGAAAAGACTGAGTGACTTAATTAGATAAAAGCAAAATATTAAGCAATGACAAAAGATATCATTTAAAATGTTGTTAAAGAGAAAAAAAGAGAGAGAGAGAAAAAAGAAAACAAGCAAAATGTTGTTTAAAAGCCACAATTTGGCTGGGTGCAGTGGCTTGCACCTGTAATCCCAGCACTTTGAGAAGCCAAGGTGGGAGGATCTCCTGAGTCCAGGAGCTCAAGACCAGGCTGGGCAACACAGTGAGACCCCATCTCCGCAACTCCCCTATCCCACTTCCCAATGCACACAAACAACAATTTGGCAGAAAATATTTGCAATGTGTAAGAAAAAAATCAGAAAATACTTACACTTGAGCTAATTAATTGATGACAGAGATGATGGTTCTTAATCATTGAGAACCTCATTGAGGGTTTGACTGTCATCTATCTCAATATCATAATTTTTCTCACACATAATGACATAATTTGAACATGTTTTCATATTATTAAGTGTGTCTCTAGAACATAATTCTTAATAGCCCCACAGAAATTCACTATGCTGAGTGTAGTGTTGAATGCTGCGGTCACCACAGTGGAGCTGGCCTGGAGGAGAGTGAGTAAGGTGCTTTCCTCAGTGACCCACCTCCATCCTTTCCAGTCAGTGACACAGGCTCTTGTCAATCAACAATGAACAATCATTTATAAAGTGTCCCAAATGATTAGCTTGCATGGGTTACCTGTGTCTGCTGTTCCAGAACTGATTCAATTTCCTCAAATCCTTTTCTCCTCCTCCTCCTTCTCCTCTTCTTCCTCCTCGTCGTCTTCTTTCCCTTTTTTAAGCTAAAGATGGAAAAGAGAGGCGGGAGGAAAACATGTGGTAGTATGAAACCAGTAAATGTGTGAAAACTCCATTTTCTCAAATTATAAGCAGCTTTCTCAATGAATATATATCTATCTGTATCTATATCTATATATATAGATAAAGATATAAAATCCCTCGTGTTAATAGATATTTTTATAAAATAACCAGAAGCTGGGTTTGACTTGAAGTTAAATGTAATAATTCCTTTCTGATACCCTTAAATAATACTTTAATTCACAGGGAATATCAAATAAAAACTGTTTTAGTAGTAGTTTCTTATTTATAGATTTTGAAAAAGTTTTCTTCCTATTAGAGCAAGCATATTGCAATTTATTTAACAATTAAAATGAATTAAAATATTTTGAGAAGTTCATGATTTCAAATGATTCCTTCAAATGAAATGCTAAAGTTTTACATTTATAACATGATAAGTGAAAAGCAATGACATTGCTATAGGAAATATAATTCTAAAATGTATTCTAAAATACAATATTTCAATGTTTTCATAAGTTTATGACATAGTAATAAGTTCTGATTAAGAAGTAGAAAGCCCGTAAATGTGGAAAGAAGAAAAAAAATCCATTCAAAGCCTCATGGTTTTTAATATTCATTGTATTTCTTTTCAGTCATTTTTCCCAGCAGAAGTTCTTCTCTTTCATCCTTCATTATTATTATGTTACATATACAATGTGAATTTTTCATTTTTTATGCGACATAATATAATGGGTTTTTAACAGAACTGTCATTCCATGAGAAGGATCTTTCATCTAAAGAATGCACATTTATGATACAGTCCCTGTAATAGCGAGAAAAACACCAGGCTTAAATAGATGTGTTTATAAATGAGTCCTGCTTCAGGTCCAGAGCCTTTTTGGAATTTAGGGAAGTTTGGATAACATTACTCATTTTAGCTTTCTTCCCAGTAGCAAAGAAAATGGCTTTTGGCAGCTGGGTGTGTGATATAATGCCAATCACCAGGGGCAATGCCTGACAATTAACTTAGAAAATCTCATCACTTTTGACTGATAAAAATGGAAATGGCTAGTTTCCAATTTATAAATATTTGGTTTATTATTGCGTGGCAGACACAAAACAAATTTTGTGAGAAGGTACTATTTATGTCAACTAGAGCCTCCCAGTGGGTTGGTGAACAGATGTCTTCTGTCTATAGATCAGTGATATTTCTAGCAGACATCCCTTAGGGTACAGGCAAATCTCAGGGTTATTGTACCTACAACCAATTCAAGCACTGAGCTGGGCACTCATATTTGTTCTTAACCTTCGTCAGGAGAGGACTTATTCACTCCATCATTCATTTCCCTTCAGTGAAGTCTAGCCTCCCTAGAGAAAGCCTGCTGTGAAAGGTGTGGCCCTCTCAAGTATCAGTTTGCAGATGACTTTATGTAGACACAATAAATAATGCACAGAAAATAAAATGAATGCTACTGATCTGAAGTATTTATCTATTTCTGACACCTGAATTCCCCGCCCAGAAGTAGGAACCCTGACCGTATGAAGAATGAACAGCACACCACACCACCATTTCAAAGCAAAACCCCCAGCGTGCACAGAACGCTGCTTTGGATAAAAGATGGCAGCTGCAGAGCTGGAAGGGTAGCTGGTTGCCATGGTTACCGAGGCTCTGATTCAGCCACCATATGCCACCTGGTGTTCTCAGCCTGAAAAAGCAGGTCTCAGTGTCCTAGATTGGCAATAGAGCTATGGCCATAGCTCTTCCGAATCAGTACTGGATTTGAATGTGTAGCAATGTTTGCGTTGTTTTATTCGTTTATAGAAGATTTTGGGGTTTACACCCTAATGACTTAATGTAGAGGTTCATCTGGGGAAAGGAAAGAGAAACACCTTTAAAACAATCACTCTAAATTCTCCCATGGAAACAGTGCTATATGTATATTCATTTTCAAAGATCCATCTTTTGTTCTCTTTTCAGGACAAATTTGTTATCCAAATCTGATAGGTCATACAATAGTGCAACAGCAACTAACTCAAAATGCTGGGCACGATGATTGCAGAACATGATAGATCAATTATCAGCCCCCTATGATCTTCAGAACATTTATCTTCTTCTAAAAGTGCTGTATGGCAAATAACAGTGCTATGACCTTATTTTAAGGTTGAATTGTATCCAATTTTTTTTGCTTATATATAAATAATATGTAAATTTATATATATTTAAATAAGTATATATATGACATTCTATAACATTGCTAAATGGAAAGAAATCTGTTATAATAAGGCAGAGATTGGACACCCATTTGAGACTCCTTGAGAGTATTCCACAGTGAATGGGTAGTTGTTACACAGTAGTGGCTAAATATACAATATGCTATGTTACGATAATATGATATAAGAATTTTGGCCCTTATTGTATATTTTGCCAACTTCATGTTTGATTTTTATATTTTGATAAAAATATCAACTAGTGTTGGATATTGCTGGTGATTCAACTTTGAGTTAAACATTCTGGTTATCCTTTTCTCCAATCTCTACACCTGTTAAAAAGCTGATTACTGATTTATTTATATATTTTTTTGAGATGTAGTCTCGCTCTGTTGCCAGGCTGGAGTGCAGTGGCATGATCTCATCTCAGCTCACTGCAACCTCCACCTCCCAGGTTGAAGCAATTCTCCTGCCTCAGCCTCCCGAGTAGCTGGGACTACAGGCGTGCACCACCACACCCAGCTAATTTTTGTATTTTTAGTAGAGACAGGGTTTCACCATGTTGGCCAGCATGGTCTCGATCTCTTCACCTGGTGTTCCACCCATCTCAGCCTCCCAAAGTGCTGGGATTACAGGTGTGAGCCACTGCGCCCGGCCTGATTACTGATTTTATATTAATGATCTGAGCTTACAAAATTGTTATTTTGATGTCATTTTTACCACTGCTGGGGAAACAATTGTCAATGTAATAAATCAAATGGTTTTAAATACAAGAAAAAAATAGCTTTTACTCTTTACAACTCTTCCTGAATATTGTCAGAATTTTTAGTACTGTACAATTAAAAAAAGAAAAAAAGAAAAAATTTGCCGGGCATGGTGGCATGCACTTGTAGTCCCAGCTACTTGGGGCCTGAAGTAAGAGGGTTACTTGAGCCTGGGAAGTCAAGGCTGCAGTAAGCCGAGATAGTGCCATTGCACTCCAGCCTGGGTGATAGAACAAGACTCTGTCTCTAAAAAATAAAAGTTTTTTTTAAAAAACGGCTGGGTGTGGTGACTCACACCCGTAATCCCAGCACTTTGAGAGGCCAGTGTGGGCTGACCACCTGAGGTCAGAAGTTTGAGACCAGCCTGGCCAACATGGTGAAACCCCATCTCTACTAATAACACAAAACTTAGCTGAGCAAGGTGGTGGGTGCCTGTAATCCCAGCTACTCGGGAGGCTGAGGCAGGAGACTCACTTGAACCTGAGAGGCAGAGGTTGCAGTGAGCCAAGATCACGCCATTATACTCCAGCCTGGGTGACAAGAGCAAAATTCCATCTCAAAAAAATAAATACATAAAATAAATAAAAATAAATAAATAAATAAATTTGCTCTAGAGATTGCTACAACATTCAGTATCATTTTAAATTTTGGTGTTCATTAGAACAGCCTCATTATTCTAATTAACTGACGTTATAAGTTGTACATATTATAAATTTGAATTTAAAATATGCATTATGTCAATTGAGAATAGTTTTTTTCTTTATTATTGGGGTCCCAAATACAATTCTTTTTCCTTCAAAATGGGTTCTGTTGCTATAAAGTCTGAAAATCACTAGACTTGATAATGTCAGGGACATAGTCAAATAATTTTTTAATTTTTATATTTTATCAAGACGAGGTCTCTCTATGTTGCCCAGGGTGGTCTCAAAGTCCTGTGCTCAAGGCATCCACCTGCCCTGGCCTCCCGAAGTACTGGGATTATAGGCATGAGCCACTGCACCTGGCCTCAAATACCTTTTTGAAGATAATTGACCCTGCCTCAGTAGACAAATCAATGCAGAGAATGTCAGGGACTCTGGCCTCCCTCTCTCCAGCTGGAAATACCATTAGGTGCCAATACAGATATACGGAATTCACAGAATATACAGGAGATAGAATGAGCTGGCATATGTAAAGAAACTTTGTCCTACAAGAACAAAATCCTGTGATAGGCCAGGATCCCTTCAGGCCTTGAGATGAGGATGCTGACTGGCAAGAGAAATCACGTGTGCCGGTGGAAGCAGCCTCAGGTGCAGCTTCGCTCTCCTGGAGAAAGCTCTGCTTTGCTTCTTGCTCACTTGCCTATTTTTTCTGTTTCTTCATTCCTGAATGCATCCTGGGGACCATGACCTCCTCTGTCTTATTTTTTTATATTTGTTTTGTTTGCTTGGTGATCTCCTGAATACACTCCTAGTTTTGTCCCCCTGACCTAAGCACTTGACATTTGGCCCTTGGCTCTTTAATGATTAACTCACCCGTGATTACCAAAAATCCTATTATTCCTACTACCTGAACCACAGCTGCTCCTCTTCTCACATCTCTACCATTTATTGAGCCTCTACTATGAGGGAGGTACTTTGTTAGCGCTTTGCTCTAACTTTCGCAAGTTTTACAGAAACTCTTTGAGGTAGATATTATTCCCATTTTACCAGCGGGAAGGCTGAAGCTCAGAGACAGAGAGGTAAATTAAGTAGAGCAAAAGGTCACATGGTTGGTGAATTTTAGAACAGATTCAAATCCAAGTTGGCCTGTGTAAAAGACTCCAAATTCTTTTTCTTTTTTTTTTTTTTCATTTTTATTTATTTATTTATTTATTTATTTTAAGTTAGTTCCTGCAAGCAGAATTTTGTTTTCTCTTTCCACCTACTGGACTTGGTCTGCATAGGTGCCAGCTACATTCTGACACAGGTTGCTTCCAGAATCTACCCAAGCGCTAAATGCCATCCTGTTTTAAGATGGAGTGTTTTTAGCCTGAAAATAACCAGAGACCCTGATATAAAATTTGTATTTACAGCTTTTAAATAGAATGGCTCTCTGTGTGTGTGTGTGTGTGTGTGTGTGTATATGTATGTATGTTTATATGTATGTATAATCAATGTCAAGTGGAATTTCAATATGTATAGGATAACTCTTTATAGCATGGTTTCAAATCATTTCATCTGGGGAGATGAGAAAGAAAGAGGGAGTGCCTAGTATATTTAGGAACTGCAGGTCCTGTAATGACAGAGCAAACATAGCAAGATTAAACTGTATTCCAGGGAACACTTTAGAATTTGTTGTTTAGGTACAATGTTGCACTCAACTTTTTTCACTTAACATTATACTATATGTATCTTTTCCATGTTTTAATCTTTATAGTTTTTTTGTTGTTGTTGTTTTGTTTTTTTTTTTAGATAGGGTCTAACTGTTGCCCAGGCTGGAGTGCAGTGGCACAATCTCGGCTCACTGCAGCCTCCACCTCCTGGGCTCAAACAATCCTCCCACCCCAGCCTCCCGAGTAGCTGGGACTACAAGTGTGCACTACCACACCTGGCAAATTTTTAGTAGAGATGGGGTTTTGCCATGTTGGCCAGGCTGGTCTCTAACTCCTGGCCTCAAGTGATCCAGCCACCTCGGTCTCCCAAAGTGCTGGGATTACAGTCATGAACCACTGTGCCTGGCCTTAATCTTCATAGTTATAATTTCTAATTGTAATCATATGATTTCTGTGTTTCACTGAGATGATTTATCGTAATTAATTATTGTTTTTCTTGAGCATTGAATAGCTTCCTAAGGTGTTATCTGCCTTCCCTCCCATGAACATTTAAACTAAATGGGAAATAAGATTTTTTAAATGCCAACTTTATCAAGATATAATTCATATACTATGTAAGCCACCCATTTAAGGTGTACAATTCAATGATTTTTAGTTGCACAGAGTTGTGTGGCCATCATAGTTATACATTTTAGAACATTTTAATCACTTCCCAAACTCATACTAATTAACAGTCACTTCTCATTTCCCTGAATCTCTCCACACTAGGCTACCACTAATCTACTTGCTGTCTTTATGGATTTGCCTATCCTGAATATTTCATGTTAATGGAATCATACAATGGATAGTCTTTGTGACCTGTGCCTTAGCATAATGTTTTCAAGGTTCCTTCATATTGTGGTATGTACCCAACGTCATTCCTTTTTATGGCTAATTAATATTTTATTGTATGATTATACCATATTTTGTTTATCCATTTATCCATCTAGGGACACTTGGGTTGTGTTATGGTCACTGTGCACCTGTTCTTCCATTTACACACAGGCAGCAAAGCATGTAGCTGTGTTGCTTCTTTGTCTCCTGGTGATAAACCCACACAGCATTCCACAAAAGTGAACAATTGAAATAGGGACTTGGTCAGTAAAGATGAATGCAGAATAAAAAAAAGAAAACAAAAACAATGAATGATAATGCTAGACATGAAATTTGAGTCCAACATCAATGGAGCTATAGATGAAATTGTTGACAGAATGCACAGGCAGTCAGAGGCATTTGGTGAAGATGACTTTATTGACATAAATGAAGAAAAATATTTGTGAGAAAAAGGATGAAGATCTTCCAGAGGAAGTGACAGCAGCAAAAAAATTTTTCATTAAAGGAATTCTCAGAGATATTTTATGACATTGAAAGCACGAAGGATAAAATGTTGGTATCTGATTCAAACTTAGAAAAGAGTATGACAGGCCGGGCGCGGTGGCTCAAGCCTGTCATCCCAGCACTTTGGGAGGCCGAGACGGGCGGATCACGAGGTCAGGAGATCGAGACCATCCTGGCTAACACAGTGAAACCCTGTCTCTACTAAAAAATACAAAAAACTAGCCGGGCGAGGTGGCGGACGCCTGTAGTCCCAGCTACTCGGGAGGCTGAGGCAGGAGAATGGCGTAAACCCGGGAGGCGGAGTTTGCAGTGAGCTGAGATCCGGCCACTGCACTCCAGCCCGGGCGACAGAGCGAGACTCTGTCTCAAAAAAAAAAAAAAAAAAAAAAGTATGACAATTCTCCAAAGCATAGAAAAGATGTTCATATTGTACCATAAATTATATGACAAAAAGGCAAAAACTTTTCAGACTACTCTTGATATGTTTTTTATAAGGAAATAAAACAGTTTAATTCTCAATGTTTCTAAAATTTTAGAGTATGCTGAATAAATATTAGTTGTACATTTTTTCCCATTTCACTATACATTTATAACCAAGAGAAGGAAAGTTTTCAATGCAATGTTCCAACAAAAATTTAAACATCACAGACAGTTGTAACTTTCCCCATTGATTATTATAACTGTTTTGCATGGTTTTAGCTTGCACAGTCTTTTTTTGCAGTCTCACACTATCATGCAAAGGGATGATTGCCTGTAGCTGATATAATGTTGCTTATTGGTATAAATTTATGTACATTTATCTTATTTAACATAATTTTTTTTTTTTTTTTTGTAGAGGTGGGGTCTCACTATGTTGCCAGAGCTGGTCTCAAACACTCGACCTCAAGAGATCCTTCTGCCTCGGCCTCCCAAAGTGCTGGGATTACAAGCATGAGCCACTGCGCCTAATCAATGTAAAATTATTAACCCTTTTCTTATCAAACTTTAAGCTCCTATAGTGTGCCTGGCCCATAGAACCTGCTTAATTTTGTATATATATAATTTTTTCCCTGAATACCTCCTTTCATTACGTTTATATTTGCTTCTGGATACAGCCTTGACCTTATACATCAGTAAAGTAAATTTTTAACATTTTTCCCATTTTTAAACAATACTGTAAACATTCTCCTCACTCTGTGTGTGCAAAATAAAATAAAAATAGTTTGATCTAAATTTCCTGTTTTTCCCTAATACTCTTGTTAATTAAAGAAAAATCAGACTTTTAAAGAATTAAAGTCATAGTTTTATTTAGAGTTACTGAGCATCGCAACCTGGGAGAGTCTTGCAGAGTTTCTGCTAGGCTGCTCAAAGCCATATTTCAGTTCGCAGCTTATATATCAAGTGGTAGAGGTTCTACATGTGCTCACAAGTGAAGTCAAATGTGCTCAGAAGTTACATTAGAGCAACGTCTCAGCAAAGTTTGGGTGCAAGAGTACATCTGGTTATAGATGACAGAGGCATAATCATTAATCCCGTCAGATGTTATCTTACGTACAAGCGCTAGGATTATTGAACTTATCTTTTTTTAAAAATGCAGTGATTCAAGCAAGAGATGTGAGAACCTGTGCTCTGTCCTGCGTATCGTCTCCAAGGTATTCTTCTGGAGGGCTGCACACAGTCACGGAGTCAGGGGTTTATGAAATGTTGCAGACAGGCAGGATGAGCAAACATGGGCTGACCTCCCGACAAGGGCTGACTATGTGACTGGCCAAAGGCAGATATTTCCTTGATTAGTTCTAATTGTTTGGCCTTTTGTTTTTAAGTTTAGACCTTTAATTCATCTGAAAATGTTTTTGCATCTGCTGTACGATATAGTCATAACTTTATTTTTAATTTAATTTAATTTTGTTTTATTTATTTTGAGACAGAGTCTTGCTGTGTTGCCCAGGCTGGAGTGCAGTGGCATGATCTCGGCTCACTGCAACCTTCGCCTCCCAGGTTCAAGTCATCCATGCCTAAGCCTCCCGAGTAGCTGGGACAGGTGCACACCACCATGCCAGGCTATTATTTTTGTATTTTTAGTAGATACAGGGTTTCACCATGTTGCTAAGGCTGGTCTCAAACTCCTGACCTCAGGTGATCCACCTGCCATGGCCTCCCAAAGTGCTGGGATTACAGGCGCCACTGCACCCAGCCTACTTTATATATTTTTTAAAATGGAGATCCAGTTGTCCCAATGCCATTTTCATTCAAGGAGCCATCCTTTCCTCTGACTGTAAGTGCCCCAATTATCATACATTTGTCTCCCATTTGTACATGGGTCTATTTCCAATTCCGGAAGGACTCTGGAAGGAAAACAATGACCAATCACCTATGACTGTCCAATAATTGAAAATTCAAGAGACTCAGATTAAAACAAAACTATTACATATAAAAAGGCAATTTAGAATGATCTCTAGCTACAAGGTGAATAGTAAAAGATCAATAGCTTTTCTTTATAATAGCATCCCCATTAGAAATAGAAATTTAAAAAATTTACAGCAGCAACAAATCTATAAATTACCCAAGGCTAAATTAAGCAAGAAAGGCAGAACACTTATGTGAAAAAAGCTTTGCAATTTTACTGAAGGACATAAAACAAGAGCTGAACGCAGATACATACCATGTTTCTAGACGGAAAGATTTACTATAAAAAAGCTGTTAACATTTCTCAAAATAATGTATAAATTTTATGCAATTCCAAAGAGAATCCCCAGGCAGCATTTGAGAGGGGGTCTTGAAAAGTTTCTGTTTTCATCTGAAGGAAAAAAAAAAGTGGTAATTATACCAACAATGTTTTGAAAAAGAATAATAGTGAGGGAGGACCTAACAGATACTAAACTATATTCTAAAGCAACACTAATTAGTATTTTTAGTAGGGGAATGTGTCAAATATATCAGAGGTATCAAAAGAACCCAGAAATAGACCTATGTACAAATGGGAGTGAAATGTATGATGAGTGGGCCATTTACAGTTAGTGAGGAAAGGATGGCTCCTTGAGTAAAAATGGTATTAGGGCCAGGCACGTGGCTCATGCCTGTAATCCCAGCATTTTGGGAGGGCTAGGTGGGTGGATCACCTGAGGTCAGGAGTTTGAGTCCAGCCTGGCCAACATGGTGAAACCCTGTCTCTACTAAAAATACAAAAATTAGCTGGGCATGGTGGTGCGTGCCTGTAATCCCAGCTACTTGGGAGGCTGAGATAGGAGAATCACTTGAACCCGGGAGGTGGAGGTTGCAGTGAGCCGAGATCACGCCACTGCACTCCAGCCTGGACAAGAGCAAAACCCTGTCTCAAAAGGAAAAAAGAAATGGTATCGGGACAGCTGGATCTCCATTTTAAAAATACAGTTATGACTATATTGCATAGCAGATGCAAAAATATTTTCAGATGAATTAAGGGTCTAAATTTAAAAACAAAAAGCCAAACAATTAGAACTAATCAGAAAAAATAGAGGCCATATATATAATTTTAGAATAGCATAGAAAAGCCAGAATGTCTAAAAAAAAGCCTCTGACAGATCTGACTAGATAATATTCTATTATGTATATATATTTCTTAGTTGGACTTCATGTACAGAGGGCTGAGTTAATCATATGCTTTAGTTTATTCACATTATTATTATTATTATTTTGATACTTTTGGCATTTTAATTTTATTTTTATCTCATCCCATTACCCAGGCTGGAGTGCAGTGGTGCAATCGTATCTCACTGAAGCCTTGAACTCCTGGGCTCAAGGGATCCTCCTACCTCAGCCTCCTGAGTAGCTGGGACTACAGGCGTGTACCAGCACACCCAACTAACTTAAAAATTTTTTGTTGTTATTGAGATGAGGTCTCACTAGCCGGTCTTGAGTTCCTGGCCTCAAGTAATCCTCCTGCCTCAGCCTCCCAAAAGTGCTGGGATTACAAGTGGGATTACTTTTGGGTTAAGTAAATATTTTTGTGATCCCTTGTATCTCCACTATTGACTTATTAGTTATACTTGTTATTTGAAAAAAATGTCTCTGGTTAGGTACAATGGCTCACGCCTATAATCTCAGCTCTTTGGGAGCCAAAGCAGGAGGACTGTCTGAGCCCAGGAGTTTGAGAGTAGCCTGGGAAACATAGTGAGACCTCATGTCTACCAAAAAAAAAAAAAAAACTGCTGGGTGTGGTGGAACGTGCCTGTAGTCCCAGCTACTCAGGAGATGAGGTGGGAGGATTGTTTGAACCCGGAGGTCAAGGCTGCAGTGAGATGTGGTCATTCCACTGCACTAAAAGATTGCTCCAGAGTTTCCCCTGTGCATATTTAACTTAAAACAGGCTATCATCAAACAACTTCACATTCCATGTTAAAAATCTTATTACAATATACTTCTACTTCTCCATTTGGAAAGCTAGTTGGCAGCTAGTAGAGGGGTCAGCCTGGACATTCTGTCCTTGAGAAGGCTGGCCTGCAGTCAGAATTTCATGAGTTTGTGGCTTTTCCAGATGGCTTTGGGAATTTTACTCGTGGTGTGCATGCCATGCGGTCTCTAGTATAAGGTCTTCTTCTGTGAGCACCTCTCCCTCAGCTGAGCCAGGGCTGTGCCACTTTCCTCATAGGAATTTCTCAACTCTTCCATTTTGGTCAAACAAACTCCAAGTAGAATAGGTTTGGCCATGAGGGGTCAGTCTCTTCCTTTTTTTTTTCTTTTTCTTTTCTTTTTTTTGGAGACAGAGTCTTGCTCTGTCTCCCAGGCTGGAGTGCAGTGGCATTATCTTGGCTCATGGCAAGCAACATCTCCCAAGTTCAAGTGATTCTCCTGCCTCAGCCTCCTGAGTAACTGGGACTACAGGCACCCACCAGCATGCCCGGCTAATTTTTGTATTCTTAGTAGAGACGGGGTTTCACCATGTTAGCCAGGCTGGTCTCAAACTCCTGACCTCAAGTGATCTGCCCGCCTTGGCCTCCCAAAGTGCTGAGATTACAGGTGTAAGCCACTGCACACAGCCTAGTCTCTTCTTGACACAGCCTTGACACAGTTTTATCAATTGTCAATTTTATCAATTGTCAATGGTGTGTGTAGCAACATGTTAGCTCTTAGGCAATGGAGGAGGGAGCAAATATTATGAGAAACATTGGGAACTTATGGCTTAACAAAGAGAGTAGTTTCCCCAAGTTTAGTTCAATAAGCTGCTGTGTGTGTGTGTGTGTGTGTGTGTGTGTGTGTGTCTTGATTATTTGAACTGTTATTTGGTTGATCAGAGGAAAATTACGGGTCATACATTCTGGTTTTGAAACATCTCGCCAGAGTAGAATCTTTGTTAGAAACCAGTGAAATCCAGTCTCTTAGCTCCCTTTTGATAACCTTTGATACCAGGCTTTATTTTAAATACTTCAAAAGTCCAGAAAACAAATTTGACAGTTGGGAATGGATAGTGGTTCAGATACCAGAAGGATTAGCATGAAAGGAAAAATGGAAAATAAAAAGAAGATGCAATAAATAGTAAGACCTGAGTTGAAGTGTAAATCCCTTATCCTGATCATAAATCTCGATTCAAAGACCTTGGCAGGACTTTGTCTACACGAGATGTCATCTTGAGTCACAGGATCTTAAATCACAGAATTCACAGGAGGTTGTCTGCATTGGCAGTGGTCTGTTTCTGGGGCTTTTAAGTGGGTTCCAGGGTCAGATTTCCAGCAAGTTTGTATGTCAAAGTTACAGAATTTTTTCTTTTTATTATTTTTCTTGCAGACTAACCTCTTGGTAGATACAAAGTTGTAGAATCTTAAGTTCTTCTCCTCTTCCTCCTCCCCGCCTTCCTCTCCCTCCTTCTTCTCTTCTTCTTATAAAATATATATAACATGAAATTTATTGTTTCTTGTTTGTTTGTTTGTTTTGTTTTGTTTTGAGACGAAGTCTTGCCCTGTTGCCAGGCTGGAGTGCAGTGGTGCGATCTCAGCTCACCGCAACCTCCACCTCCCAGATTCAAGCTATTTTCCTGCCTCAGCCTCCTGAGTAGCTGGGACTACAGGTGCACGCCACCGTGCCCAGCTAATTTTTGTATTTTTAGTAGAGACAGAGTTTCACCATGTTGGCCAGGATGGTCTTGATCTCTTCACCTTGTAATCCGCCCGCCTCAGCCTCCTAAAGTGCTGAGATTACAGGCATGAGCCACCACACCCGACCGAAATTTATTGTTTTAACCTTTTTTCAGCATAAGTTCAGTGGCACTAAGTACATTCACATTGTTGTGCAACCATATCACCATTCATTTCTAGAACATTTTTATCTTCCCCAACTGAAACATCATACCCATTGAACAATAACTCTCATTCCTTCCTTCCTCCAGTCCTTGGCAACCAACATTCTACTTCCTGTTTCTATGAATTTGACTGCCCCAGGAACCTCCAATCAGTAGAATCCTACAGTGTTTGCCTTTTTGGGACTGGTTTATTTCACTTATTGTAATGTCTTTAAGGTTCATCCAGATTGAAGTCTTCTCATATATAATTAAGTATATATGAGTTAAATAAAATGATAACCAATGAGGTCAGAATGTACAAGACAGAATCTGTCAGTACAAGTCTCAAGCCAAATCTTCAGGGAATTTTAGTAATAATTTCATATAGGGAGGGTGTACAGAGAGAAGGTAAAGATCTCCTTATCATTCAGGCTGGTGGTAACACTTTAAGGCAAGGAAAAGTAAGCTCCTTTAGAGGCTGGCAGTATTGACTTTAAAATATCATTAGCTTACCTTTTTCTTAGAGCTTTAAGAATAATGTGGACAAAATGTTTCAAATTAATGTGAATACTTTGCATACATTAAAAAAATTTCTGCTGGTAAAGTGAGCTTTCATTATTATTGATGATTTAAGATATTTCCAGACAGGAAAATAAAATCTGTGTGTATCAGCCTGTTAGTCTTTGGCAAGGGGTTGTTTCAATTTGGTCAGATTATTTTTTAAAATAAATAATTATTAAGGCTGGGAGTGGTGACTCATGCCTGTAATCCCAGCACTTTCAGAGACAGAGGTGGGAGGATCTCTTGAGGACACGAGTTTGAGACCAGCCTGGCCAACATGGCAAAACTCCGTCTCTAGTAAAAATACAAAAATTAACCAGGAGTAGGGGCACACACCTGTAGTCCCAGCTACTTGGAAGGCTGAGGTAGGAGAATCACTTGAACCTGGGAAGTGGAGGTTGCAGTGGGCCAAGACAGTGACACTGTACTCCAACCTGGGTGACAAAGTGAGTCTGTCTGAAAGAAACAACAACAACAAAACGCCAACAGCAAATACATATTGAGGGCTTACACGTGTCGTCTCAGTCCTCTCAAGAGCCCTGTGAAGTATTAGACTTCTAGGGCTAATAATAATGCACCTGGCCCATTCTGTAATTTTTGTAAAAATGTGAGACAAATATAAATTAAAATGATGTTTAGTGACCAATGTTTTATATCTTTATCTTACTTAAAAATTTTCCAGGGGCTGGGCGCAGTGGCTCATGCCTGTAATCCCAGAATTTTGGGAGGCCAAGGGGGAATGGATCACTTGAGGCCAGGAGTTCAAGACCAGCCTGGCCAACATGGCAAAAACCCGTCTCTACTAAAATACAAAAATTAGCTGGGTGTGGTGGTGCAGATCTATAGTCCCGGCTACTCGGGAGGCTGAGGCAGGAGAATCGCTTGAACCCAGGAGGCAGCGGTTGCAGTGAGCTGAGATCATGATGCTGCACTCCAGTCTGGGCAACAGCAAGACTCTGTATGAAAAAAAAATTCAGGTATATGAAGATAATTCACAGTTAACTCAATTTAACATCAGCTTAAGGTCTTAAAACTAAGGACGTGGAAATTACAATCTATGTTGACACATTAAATCTGTATGATTTAAAGCCTTGAATAATCCCTTTTATAAAGAATTATGTATTATAATTTAACTTAGCTTGACACATAATTTTAATATTTTATAATCTCATCTGAATTAGCTTATTTGATGAGTAAGATCAGTAGAGGAAATTCATAAAACTCAAATTAATTAGCCTTTATATTAGGAAATAAACCCAAGACCTGTCAAAATAAGAAATTATGGTAAATAATTTTATACTGGTAAAATCTGAGAAAAGACAGCTATTTCTAAGCTAAAAGTATTAAACCAGTTTAATTTACTAAGGAATCCTCTTAATTAGGATTATTATATAAAACTCTTCCCATTATAACTATATATTAGTTATTACAATTTTTAAGTTGTTTAAAGACATTTGGCTCATGCCCATAATCCCAGCATTTTGGGAGCGTGAGGCAGGATAATTTCTTGAGGTCAGGAGTTTGAGGCCAGCCTGGACAACATAGTGAGAACTCATCTCTATTAAAAAAATTGTTGCTGTTATCACATTTCCTAGTAGGCCATTGGTTAAACTCACAGCTAAACTTTTTAAAAACATGTTTTTTTTCTGTTACCACCTTACCGAGATTTTTTTTTTCTTAGAGATACCTTTAAAGCACAAAAAGAAAAAAACTCTAGAAATCTTTGAGTTCCTCTTCATATTTATATTAACATTTGCTATATTAACACCATGTCTATTGGATAATTGGAATAAGAACTTGCTTCATTAATTTTTAAAAATCTTACAATCTGGTTTATTAATTTTCGTAGAGGTAGATAAGGTATATATGCTTGCTTAAAAAACTATAAAATGGAACATTTTACCAACTCTTGTACAAGCTGGGATTACAGTGGCGATGAAACAGAGACTAACGTGGAAGCAGAGATGTCAGGATCTATGAGGAATATTGATCAGTTAAAGTAGGGGTCCCCAGCCCTGGGGCCAGGGACCGGTATAGGTTAGGAACTGGGCTGCGCAGGAGTGAAGCGTCATCTGTATTCACAGCTGTTCTCTATCGCTCCCATTACCGCCTGAACTCCGCCTCTTGGCAGATCAGCCGTAGCCTTAGATTCTCACAGGAGCACCAACCCTGTTGTGAACTGCACATTCAACGGATCTCTGCTGCAGGCTTCTTATGAGAATCTAATGCCTGAGGATCTATCACTGTCTCCCATCACCCCCCGGATGAAACTGTCTAGTTGCAGGAACACAAGCTCAGGGCTCCCACTGATTCTACATTATGGTGAGTTGTGTAATTATTTCTTTATAGAGTACAATGTAATAATAATAGAAATAAAGTGCACAATCAATGTAATATGCTTGGATCATCCCGAAACCATCCTCCACGCCTCCCTCCACCAGCCCCCGCTTCACCCTGTCTGTGGAAACATTGTCTTCTAAGAAACCAGTCCCTGGTGCCAAAAGGTTGTGGACCACCGAATTAAACAAACAAAGATGGCGGGCGCGCCACCGAATTAAACAAACAGAGATGGCCGGCGCGCCGCCGAATTAAAGAAACAAAGATGGCCGGCGCGGTCGCTCACACCTGTAATCCCAGCACTTTGGAAGACTGACGCGGGCGGATCACCTGAGTTCTAGAGCAGCCTGGCCAACATGGCGAAACCTCGTCTCTACTAAAAATACAAAAATTAGCTGGGCATGGTGGTGGGCGCCTGTAATTCCAGCTACTTGGGAGGCTGAGGCACGACATCACTTGAACGCCGGGAGGCGGAGTTGCGAGGAGCCGAAATCTCGCCACTACACTCCAGCCTGGGAGGTAGAGTGACACTCCTCCAAAAAAAAAAAAAAAAAGACAAAAGACAGAATTATGAACCACCAGGACCCTTCGGGGAATCATTATTAAAATCTAAGTAATTTTATTATTTCCTTCTAAATATAGCAGCATAATCTCTGTTTCAGTTTCCATGTCTCTTGTAAAAGACAGTCTCTATGTTTACGCCCTTGGGTAGCGCAACACTGAAAGAAAACGGCCCAGATGATTGCAACGCGAATAATGGTATGCTCTGTTGCTGGGGGACTACTGCTATGCTACTGCTTAGCAATGTTACAGCTCCGCAGCTGTGACCCCATTAGGTAACAGAACGACTCAAACCTCATGAGAAACTGGGAGGAGATGAGAAATTGCCTCATTACAACCTCCTTGGCAGATAGAAAAGTGAGTGAGAATGGCCCCAAGCATCTCCTCAAAAGCCTCCCGTGTGCTCAAGTTTCAGAATGATACAGGATGTTTGGCCAAGGCTCAGATTAGCTGCAGTTCAAGCTTGGCTTATGTGGTCTATGGATATATGCAAGGTCACCACAAGCCAACAAGGAGCCATTATTTTACATTATGTAGTAAAAGTCTGTCTTCAGGCGCTTACCCCAAAGGATATATGTGTGAGGCATTCCAAAGGTGTCTAACACCAGTCTCCAGTTCAAAAAGCCTAGAAATAGAGGTGGAAATTGATGGTGCTAATTATCAGGTACAGTTTTGACTGATGACACCTGTGCATAAGGGTCATCCTTTCATGCCACACATCTGTGAAGAATGCTCCTATAATTTTTTGGTTATGATCAGTGATTTTTTTTTTGAAATGGAATCTTGCTCTGTTGCCCAGGCTGGAGTGCATTGGTGTGATTGTGGCTCACTGCAACCTCTGCCTCCCAGGTTCAAGTGATTCTCCTGCCTCAGCCTCCCAAGTAGCTAGGATTACAGGCTTGTACCACCACATCTGGCTAAGTTTTAGATTTTTAGTAGAGACAGGGTTTCACTACGTTGGCCAGGCTGGTCTCGAACTCCTGACCTCAGGTGGCCCCCCACACCCCGCAACTCCACCTGCCAGAGTGCTGGGATTACAGGCGTGAGCCACTGCGATGATCAGTGTATTTGGAGCCTTGTCATTTTCTGGTTCCGCCTTTTGGACTCTTAGTTGCCCAAGGCCATTTTAGGCAAAACTCTGTTGCAATCGTCTTTGCAGTTGGCTGGTGTCATCTGTGTGCTGCAGTTGTTTCTCAGCTTTCCACAGTTGACTCTGGTGTTTAACGTTTCCTTTCAGAGCCTCCTTTCCCAGAAGGCAGGTCGACTTAGCAAGATGACATAACTAGTTTTAGGGTTCCCAGGACAATTGTTGGGCCGTTCATGTCATTGGCTTCTTTGCCTTCCTCAGGGAGATGTTAGTAGGTAATATGTATACATAACATAATCATAATGTATCTGACCTTACATAACCCAAGAGATCCTTTTAATACTGATATGCCTTCCTGTTTCCTCCTTCCATTGTTGCATCTCTCCCCCATCCCCAGCTTTATCCTGGAAGTAAATGCCAGAATCAGCTTCGCTCTTTCCTTTTTACCTCCTGCCTTTTGTGTGATTCTTATTTATTTATTTATTTATTTATTTATTTATTTATTTACTTATTTATTTACTGGAGACAGAGTCTGACTCTGTCACCCAGGCTGGAAGTGCAGTGGCAGAGTCATAGCTCCCTGAAGCCTCAAACTCCTCTGCTCAAGTGATCCTCCTGCCTCGGCCTTCCAAAGCACTGGGATTATAGGCATGTGACATTGAGCCTGGCTTGTGTGGTTCTTTGAAGTCACCCCAGGCAGTTTTTTGCTTCTCTTTCTAGTCTCAATACTTGTGTTACCTGCCCTTTTCAGGTACAGTATTCACTTTGATTAGAAAGAAGTGGATTCCAACCAGAAGAACAAATGTGGCTATTAGTAGACCCTTGGAACTCTGTGTGTATAGCAAGGAATAGCGCTGGTGGAATGTGAGGTCATTGGTGTAACTTTTTGAAGTGCAGGTCTTTAATGAATTATCTGCTGATTCCCTAAAAGCTTCTGCTTTTTAAATTTTTAATTGACTCCAAGGTTGGAACATGTCTAAAATTGCTCTTGTCTTTGCAGAAGCCGTTTACTGCAAGTGCTTTGGATTGCTGTTCACTCTTATTTTGTTGCCAACTAAATCTCTTGTGCTTTCTGTTTTTGAGAGTTTTAAGTTCACTGATAGTATGCTTTCTTTATTCTAAAGGTGGTATGAATTTGGTCTTTTAAGCTGGCTTTCTACATAGTTATTTTTAAAAATTGGGAACAGGAAGGAAAGTAGATGACCAGCTTAATCTGATGTCTTATTGCTTCCATCTTAATAGCAGTCTGTTATTTATCAGAGCAATTTTCTCTTGGCTTATACTGAAGGCATAATTTATAATTTGTAATTTCTGTTTCCTGCATGAACTCATTTTCATTCAGACTCATTTGTCCATGTGCTTCAAATGCAAACATTGAAAGCATGAAATCTGTTATCATTTTAATAATCTGAGAACAGAAAATATGCATAAAAATAGGTGAATTATAATGGATGGGCTGTTTACTTTAAGCACTGTAGAAATGAACCTAAAAGGATTAGTTTTCAGTTGTATGCAATGAGCTGAAAGCATGGCATTAGGAACCAGTACCCTTTAGCATCTATCAAGAAAGACTCTTGTGTTAACAGGCTTCCTCAGCCCCAGTTCTGTTGACATTTGAGGCCAGATAATTCTTTGCTGTGGGAAGTTATCCTGTGCATTGTAGGAGGTTTAATAGTATCCCTGTCCTTTACCTATTAGATGCTAATGCCACCTCTGTGTCCCCCACCCTAGTTGTGACAACCAAAAATATCTGTAGACATTGCCTAATGTCCCCTGAGGGAACGTGGGACAAAATTAACCACAGTTAAAAATCTGGCCAGGCACAGTGGCTCACGCCTGTAATCCCAGCACTTTGGGAGGCTGAGGCAGGCAGATCACCTGAGGTCAGGAGTTTGAAACCAGCCTGGCCAACATGGTGAAACTCCATCTCTACTAAAAATACAAAAATTAGCCGGGCATGGTGGTGCATGCCTGTAATCCCAGCCACTCGGGAGACTGAGGGAGGAGAATCACTTGAACCAGGGAGGTGGAGGTTGCAGTGGGCTAAGATCACGCCACTGCACTCCAGCCTGGGTGACGGAGCAAAACTCTGTCACAAAAAAAAAAAAAAAAAAAAAAAAGACTCCCTGTGGTAAAGGAATGAAACCACTCACTCAAAACAGCTTTTCCAATATTAGATGACAAAAATCTATAACACATCACTGTATGTCCATTATATCTAATCCAGTACTTTAGAATAAACTTTTTACAATCTTATGAAATATTAAAAACATTGATTGCTGATATTATCTGAGCTCAGCATGATTAAAAGTAAAATGTACAAGATAGAAGATAAAGCTCTACATCAGAAATTAAAGTAAATAAGAACTCTTGTGAACAACTGTTAATCAAAGAAAAAACCAAAATCAAATTTCAGAATATCTAGAAAATAACAAAATTGAAAACATTACATTTATAAGGTCTTAACCAAAACAGTACTCAGAGAAACATTTATTGTATTCAATGTTTATATCACTAAACGAAAAGAAAAACAAACCAATAAAAGAATGAAATAGGTATACAACCTAAGAAGTTAGAAATTTATCGACAAGCTAAGAAAAACCAACAAAATATATCAGTAAAAGAAGACAGAAAACAAACAAACAAAAAACAGCAGAACAGATCAATACATTTTCTTTCCCTTTGGGAAATCTGCTCTAAATGAATCCAGAAAAGAAGCAAAACTAACTTGATACAAAACTAATTGGTTAGTAGGAAAAGGAGCAAAACCACAAATACATATATCACTCATCTGTCACTTATATCTTCAACACAAAGTTTAAAATTAAAAAACCATTAAAAATAACTATAATGCTGAGCATGGTGGCTCACCCCCTATGATCCCAGAGCTTTGGGAGGCTGAGGCAGAAGGATCTCGTGAGGCCAGGAGTTCAAGGTTACAGTGAGCTATGATTGAGCCACTGCAGTCCAGCCTGAATGACAGCAAGACCCTGTCTCTAAAAAAATAAGAAATAAACAAAACAAAAAAACTGTAACTACAATAACTTGTTAATGGATTCACAATATAAAAAGATGTATCAAGGCCGGGTGCAGTGGCTCATGCCTGTAATCCCAGCACTTTGGGAGGCCGAGGTGGGCCGATTGCTTGAGCTCCGGAGTTCGAGACCAGCCTGGGAAATATGGTGAAATACTGTCTCTACAAAAATTAGCTGGGCGTGGTGGTGGGTGCCAGTAGTCCCAGCTCCTCCGGAGGCTGAGGTAGGAAGATGGCTTAAACTCAGGGAGCAAAGGTTGCAGTAAGCCGAGGTCGCACCACTGCTTTCCAGACTGGGCGACAGAACCAGATCCTGTCTTGAAAAAAAAAAAAAAAAAAGAAAGATGTATCAAAACATCATGTCATACACTATAAATATATACAATTTTTATTTGTCAATTAAAAATAAAGTTTAAAAATTACAGGCATATGTATTTATTTTTCATTTGTTCAGGCATTCCACAACCAGGTATTACATTTCTACTCTGTTTAAGTAAGTGTTGCTGAAAAAAAAACACAGAATCTCTATTTTTACAAGTGAATAACTGATACATTACTTACCCTTCCTATTGTGTAATGTGATCAAAAGGGCTCTGTGAAACATGGCCATACATAATGTGGATTTTTAAAATGGATAAATAGGTATGTTCCCGGTATGGTGGCTCATCCCTGTAATCTCAGCACTTTGAGAGGCCAAAACAGGAGGATCCCTTGAGACCAGGAGTTTGAGACCACCCTGGTCAATAAAGTGAGACTCTATCTTTACAAAAAATTTTATAATTAGCCAGATATTGGCTGGGCACAGTGGTTCACACCTATAATCCCAGCACTTTCAGAGGCCGAGGTGGGCAGATCACCTGAGGTCAGGAGTTCAAGACCAGCCTGGCCAATATGGTGAAACCCTGTCTCTACTAAAAAATACAAAAATTAGCCGGGCATGGTAGCAGGCACCTGCAATCCCAGCCATTTGGGAGGTCAGCTATTTGGGAGGAGAGTTAAAGGAGAATCGCTTGAACCCAGGAGGCGGAGGTTGCAGTGAGCCGAGATCATGCCATTGCACTCCAGCCAAGGCAATAAGAGCGAGACTTCGTTCCCGCCCCCCTCAAAAAAAAATTAGCCAGATATTGTGGTGTGTAACTGAAGTCCTGCTGTTTGGGATGCTGAGGCAGGAGGATTGCATAAGCCCAGGAGTTCAAGGCTGCAGTGAGCTATAATCGTGCTACTGCACTCCAGCCTGGATGACATCGTGAGACCCCTTCTCTAACATAAATAAATAACCAAAATTTTATGTGGATTATTTTAGTTGAGAAGATGAAAAGTGTTGCAAATTGTGTGTGTATCTGCACCTCTGTGTTCCATATCTTGAATTTATTAGAATGATTAAGGTTGATTATTAGTGTCTTGATATCTATATACAGATTACATAAATTGAAGAAATCCATATTCTGTCTCTTATTTTAATACTTCCCTTGTTTATTGTAAATGGCAGGTGTTTATGTAATACAAGAAAGCTCTGTTAGTATGTACTTTTGATGACTTTGCACCAAGAAAAATGCATTTAATATACATAAAACTGTGCAAAATGTATTCCTTAGAGTTAGAACTCAAAATGAGTTTAAGATGTTGTATTGGCTTTTCTAGTATTATTCCTTTGTCTACATTGCTTCAATGACTTTCTATATCCTTCTAAGAAAAACAAGACTAAAGTTCTGTCATGTCCTATTTACCTATCTAGGCTTATCTCAAGCCACCACTTATCTGAGTCAGTTCTTAGCATAGATGAATATGCAAATTGTGACATCAAAAATACAGAATTTGACCAGACGTGGTGGTTCATACCTGTAATCCCAGCACACTGGGAGGCCAATGCAGTCAGATCATTTGAGGCCAGGAGTTTGAGACCAGCCTGGCCAACATGGTGACACCCCATCTCTACTAAAAATACAAAAATGACCAGAGTGTGATTGCATGCACCTGTAATCCCAGCTAATTAGGAGGCTGAGGTTGGAGAACTGCTTGAACCCAGGAGGTGGACACTGTAGTGAGTCAAGATCATGCCATTACACTCCAGCCTGGGTAACAGAGTAAGACTTTGTGTGTATGTATATATATATATTATATTTATTTTTTTCAAGTTTATCTAAATGTCATTATATATATATAAAATATTGGGGAGGGGATCAAATTTAAATTACTATAAGCTTAAAATAGCATGTTATAATTATAAGGTGTTATATGTAAGCCTCATGGTAATCACAAAGAAAATACTGATCATAGATACACGAAAGATAAAGAGAAAGGAATAAAAACATATCTAGTTATAGTTTAAATATGGTTTGTCTACATTAAACCTCATGTTGAATTTTTTAAAAAGTTTTAAATTTCAATAGCTTCAGGGGCACTAGTGTTTTTTGGTTACGTGGGTGAATTGGATAGTGGTGAAGTCTAGGATTTTAGTGCATCTGTCACCTGAGTAGTGTACATTGTACCCAACAGGTAGTTTTTCATCCCTCAGCCCCCTCCCACCCTCTTCCTTCTCAGTCTCCAATGCCCATTATACCATTCTGTATACCTTTGTGTGCCCATAGCTTAGCTCCCACTTATAAATGAGAGCATGTGGTATTTGGACTCATGTTGAAATCTGATTTTCAACGTTTGAGGTGGGGTGTAATGTGAGATGTTTGGATTATGGGGGCAGATCTCTCATGAATAAGTTAATGCCCTGCATTGGGGGTGACTGTCTTCTCACTCTGTTAGTTCTAATGAGAGCTAATTGTTAAACACAGCCTGGCTCCTCCCCCTCTGGTCCTCGCTTGCCATGAGATCTCTGCATATTCCAGCTCCCCTTCACCTCCTGCCATAAATGGAAGCCCTTACCAGATGCCCAGTCTTGAACTTTTCCAAACATCAGAATGGTGGCCAAAGAAATCTTTTTTCTTTATAAATTACTCAGCCTCGGGTATCCCTTCACAGCAATACAAAACAGAATGATACCATTACAGAAAATCGTCATATCACAAAGAAAGACAGCAAGAGAGGAAGAAACAAAGGATCTACCAAACAGCCAAAAAAACAATGAACAAAATGGAAATAGTCAGTCCTTACTTTCAGTAATTACTTTACATTAAATAAATTAAACTCACTGATCAAAAGACATGCAATGGCTGAAAGGATAGAAAAAAGACTCAACTATATGCTGCTTACAAAAGACTCACTTCAGCTTCAAGAATAGACATGAACTGAAAGTGAAGAGATGTAAAAAGATATCCCATACGAAAGGAAGCCAAAAGAGAAGAGGAGTAGCCATACTTATGTCAGACAAATAGACTTTAAGTCAAAAACTGTGAAAAGAGACATACAGTGCCATTATATAGTGATAAAGAGGTCAATTCATCAAGGTGATAGAACAATATGTAATATGGAACAATATATAATACACACACACACACACACACACACACAATTCTGTACCCAACATTGGAGAACATAAACACATAAAGAAAATATTAATAGATGTGAAGGGAGAATTAGACAGCAAGACAATAATAGTAGGAGACTTCAACATAGCACTTTCAGCAATGGATAGATCTTCCGGACAGAAAATCAATAAGGAAACATTGGACTTGAACTATACTTTAGACTAAATGGACCTAACAGACACATACAGAACATTCCATCCAACAGCAGCAGCAGGATACACATTCTTCTGAAGCACACATAAAACATTCTCTAAGATCATATATTAGGCCACAAAACAAGTCTTAACAAATTTCAAAAATTGAAACAGTGTGGTCAGGAGTGGTGGCTCCTGTCTGTAATTCTAGAGTTTTGGGAGGCTGAGATGGGAGGATCACATGAAGCCAGTAGTTTGACACCAGCCTGGTCAATGTATCAAGACTCTATTTATGTATTTTTTATATATTTATGTATACTTATTATAAAAATCTATTATATGTATCTATTTATGTATATTTTTGTATATTTTATAAAAATAAAAAAATTGAAACTATGTCAACTACCTTTTTCAACAACCATAGTATGAAACTAGAAATAAATAACAGAAGGAAAACTGGAAACTCACAAATATATGGAAATTAAACATCATGCTCCTGAACAACCAATGGGTCAAACAAGAAATTGAAGGAGAAATTGAAAAAATATGTCGAGACAAACAAAAATGGAAATCTTACATAACAAAATGTATGGAATGCAGTAAAAACAGTTTCAAGAAGGAAGTTTATAGCAATAAATACCTACATTAAAAAAGAAGAAGGATCTCAAACAAGTAACCTAACATTATTCCTTAAGGAACTCAAAAAAGAAGAACAAACTAAGCCCAATGTTAGTAGAATAAACGAAATAATACAGATCAGAACAGGAAAAAAAAAGAGACTGGGAAAACAATAGAAAAGATCAACAAAACTTTTTTGAAGACATAAACAAAACTGACAAACCTTTAGCTAGACTAAGGACAAAAGAGAGATGACTCAAATCAAACTAGAAACCAAAGAAGAGCCATTACAGCAGGTAACACAGAAATACAAAGGATTGGCTGGGCACAGTGGCCCAGGCCAAGGTGGGTGAATCACTTAAGGTCAGGAGTTCGAGATCAGCCTCTCCAACATGGCGATACCCCATCTCTGCTAAAAATACAAAAATTATCTGGGTATAGTGGTGTGCGCCTGTTGTCTCAGCTACTCAGGAGGCTAATACATGAGAATAATCTGAACCTAAGAGGCGGAGGGTGCAGTGAGCTGAGATCACACCACTGCATTCCAGCCTGGGCAACAGGGTGAGACTCTGTCAAAAAAAAAGAAAGAAAGAAATACAAGGATCTTAGGAGACTACTATGAATAATTGTATATCAACAAGTTGGATAACCTAGAATAAACAGATAAATTCCTAGAAATATACAACCTAACAAGACTGAATCATGAAGAAACAGAAAATTTGGACAGATAAATAAGGACATTAAATTTTAAATCACTAATAAGCCAATGTGGTGGCTGACGCCTGTAATCCCAGCACTTTGGGAGGCTGAGGTGGGCCAATCACGAGGTCAGGAGTTCGAGACCAGCCTGACCAACATGGTGAAACCCCGTCTCTACTAAAAATACAAAAATTAGCCGGGTGTGGTGGGGGGTTCCTGTAATCCTAGCTACTTGGGAGGCTGAGGCAGAAGAATTGCTTGAAACTGGAAGGCAGAGGTTGCAGTGAGCCGAGCTCGCACCACTGTACTCCTGCCTGGGTGAAAGAGTGAAACACCATCTCCAAAAAAAAAAAAAAAAAAAAATTAAACCACTAATAAAACTCTGCCATCAAAAAAAAGAAAGAAAGAAAGAAAAAAGAAAAAAAGCCTAAAACCTGATGGCTTCACTGCTGAATTCTACCAACATTTAAGGAAGCATTAATACTAGTACTTCTCAAACTTCTCAAAAAATTAAAGAGGAAGGAACACTTTCCAACTCAATTTGTGAGGCCAACATTATCCTGACATGAAAGCCTGGCAAAAACACTACAAAAAAAAAAAAAAAAAAAAATTACAGCCCAATATTCCTGAGGAACATAGATGCAAAAATCTTCAACAATAGACTCACAAACCAAATTCAATTGCATATTAAAAGGATCATTCACCATGATCAACTTGGATTTATGCCTGGGATGCAAGGATGGCTCAACATATGCAAATCAATAAATGTTATACATTGTATTAACAAAGTGAAGGACAAAAATCATCTCATCTCCTGATGCATAAAAAGCATTTGACAAAATTCAGCATCCTTTAATGATTAAAACTCTGAACAAATTAGGTATAAAAGGAATGTTCCTCAGCACAATAAAGGCCATATATTACCAGCCCACAGCTAACATCATATGCAGTGGTGAAAAGATGAAAACTTTTTCTCTAAGATTGGGAAGAAGACAAGGATGTCCACTATTAAGAGATGGGAAACACCAAATGTTTTTCCTAATCCCACGTACCCCTCAGCACAACACTTCTAATTCTAAATGTGTAGGGGCTCTTCACCAGACTCCCAAGCCATCCTCCAGCAGACACCAACTGCGTGTCCTACAACTTAACTCAATTCTGATACCATCTACCTAGAGATAGAGTCAGATCCCACAGATTAAGGACTCAGCCCCTTGAGACTGCCCCCATTTCAGATGTCAATGGTAAGCCTCAGGTTGTGACCTGTGCTTCTGACCGATCAGCTCTAAATTGGGGTTCTCAAGACCCCCTCCTTGGGATCTATTAATTTGCTAGAGTGGCTCACAAAACTCAGGGAAATACTTTACTTACATCTACCTATTTATTACAAAGGATGTTTTAAAAAATACAAATGAACAGCCAGATGAAGAAATACATAGGGTGGAGTCTGGAAGGGTCCTGAGCATAGGAGCTTTCATCCCTATGGAGTTGGGGTACACTACCCTTCCAGTATGTAAATGTGTTCACCAACCAGAAAGCTCTCCAAAACCTGTCTTTTTAGGTTTTTTTTTCTTTTCTTTTTTTTTTTTTAATTGAGACAGAGTTCCTTCTCTGTTGCCCAGGCTGGAGTGCAGTGGTGTGATCTCAGCTCACTGCAACCTATGCCTCCTGGGTTCAAGCGAGTTTCCTGCCTCAGCCTCCCAAGTAGCTAGGACTACAGGCGCGCACCACAATGCCCAGCTACTTTTTGTATTTTTAGTAGAGATGGAGTTTCACCATGTTGGCCAGGCTGGTCTTAAACTCCTGACCTTAGATGATCTGCCCACCTCAGCCTCCCAAAGTGCTGGGATTACAGGAATGAACCACTGCACCCAGCCATCTTTAGGTTTTTAATGGAGACTTCATTAGGTAGGTACGATTGGCCTTTGATGACCAAATCAACCTTCAACCCCTCTCCCCTCCCTAGAGGTGGGGGTGGGGCTGAAAGTTTCAACCCTCCAATCACATGGTTGGCACCCCTGGCAACTATCCTGAGGTGATCGAGGAGTACTCAGTGATCAGCCATCTCATTAGCATACAAAAAGACATATCGCTTTGTAGATTTCAAGGATTTTACCAGCTGTGTGCCAGGAACCAGGGACAGAGACCTAATATATATTTTTTATTATATCACAATATTACACTCACTCTCACCACTTTTTTTTTTTCCACATAGTACTGAAGTCCTAGCCAAAGGAATTGGGCAAGATAAAGAAATAAAAGTCATCCAAATCAGAAAAGAAGTTAAAATGTCTCTGTTTGCTGATTACATGATTTTATATATAGAACAACCTAAAGATTCTATCCAAAAGTGTTAGAATTAATAAATGAATTCAGTAAAGTTTAGGACACAGCATCTACATATAAAAATCACTTGTGTTTCTATACTTTAGCAATAAATTATCTGAACAAGAAATTTTTTTAAAAGTCACATTTATAATAGCATCAATAGGAATAAAATAATTAGGAATAAATTTAACCAAAAAGGTGAAATATCTGTACACTGAAAACTATGAAACATTAATGAATTAATGAATAAAATTGAAGAAGACACAAATAAATAGAAAGATATTTCATGTTTATGGATCTGAAGGATCAATATTGGAAACTTGTCTATATTACTGAAAGTAATCTATAGATTTAATGCAATTCCTATGAAAATGCCAATGTCATTTTTCATGGAAATAGAAAAAAAATCATAACATTTATATGGCACCTCAAGGGACCCTGAATAGACAAAGCAATCTTGATCAACACGGTGAAACCCCGTCTCTACTAAAAAAATACAAAAAACTAGCCGGGCGAGGTGGTGGGCGCCTGTAGTCCCGGCTACTCGGGAGGCTGAGGCAGGAGAATGGCATAAAAACCCGGGAGGCGGAGCTTGCAGTGAGCTGAGATCCAGCCACTGCACTCCACCCTGGGCGACACAGTGAGACTCTGTCTCAAAAAAAAAAAAAAAAAAAAAAAAAAGAAGAACAAAACTGGAGGCTTTGTGTTCTGATTTCAAATTTCATTACAAAGTGATAGTAACCAAAGCAATATGATACTAGCATAAAAACAAACACATAAACCAATGGGATGTAATAGGAAACCAACAAATAAATGAATACGTATATGATCAAGTAATGTTCAACAAAGATGCCAAGAATATACAATGCAGAGAGAATAGTCTCTTCAGTGAATGATGTTGGGAAAATTGGATATCGACATTCAAAAACAAACAAAAAAATGAAATTGGATTCTTATCTTACACCATGCACAAATATCAACTCAAACTTAATTAAAGATTTAAACGTTAAGACCTAAAACTATAAAATTCCTAAAAGAAAATATAGAGGAAAAGCTCCACGACAGAGGTCTTGTCAATGACACCAAAAGCACAAGCAACAAAAGCAAAAATAAGCAGGCAGGATTATATCAAAGTAAAGTTTCTGCAAAGCAAAGGAAACAATCAGCAAAACGAAAAGTCAGCCCACAGAATGAGACATAATATAATATGCACAAACCAGAAAACCCAAAAGAAGTTTATATCCAAAATATGTAAGGAACTCTTACAACTCAGTAGTAGAAAAACAACCTGATTTTAAAATGAGCAAATAACCTGAACAGACATTTCTCCATGGAAGATATACAAATACTCAACAGAAAAAAGCAATGAATGGCAATTATCAAAACCATGAAAGATATCAAGTATTGGCAAGAATGTGGAGAAACTGGAACTCTTGTACACTATTGGTGGGAATGTGAAATGGTGCAGCCACTATGGGAAACAATATAAAGGGTGCTCAAAAAATTAAAAATAAAACTACCACATGATGCAGCAATCCCACTTTTGGGTGTATCCAAAAGAACCGAAATTAGGATCTTGAAAAGGTGGATATCTGGACTCCCATGTTCATTGCAGCAGCATTATTCACAATAGCCAAGATACAGAAACAACTAAATGTCTGTTAGTGGGTGAATGGACAAGGAAATTATACATACATACATACATATATATATACACACACACATACATATATATATATATATATATATATATAAAAAATACACACATACTTCATTAGGTAGGTATGATTGGTCTTTGATGACCAAATCAACCTTCAAACCCTCTCCCCTTCCTAGAGGTGGGGGTGGGGCTGAAAGTTGCAACCCTCCAACCACATGGTTGGCACCCCTGGCAACTATCCTGTGGTTATCTAGGAGTACTCAGTGATCAGCCATCTCATTAGCATACAAAAAGACATATCACTTTGTAGATTCCAAGGATTTTAGCAGCTGTGTGCCAGGAACCAGGGACAGAGACCAAATATACATTTATACTTGATATATATATCAAGTATACGTACACACACATATTATAACAAACTATTACTCAGCCTTAACAAAGAAAGAAATCCTGCCTCTTGCAACAACATGGATGAATCCGGAGGAGATTTTGCTAATTAAATGTCAGATATAAGAAGATGAATACTTACATGTGGAATCTAAAGTAGTTGAACCCATAGAAACAAAGAATAGAAGGGTAGTAACAGGGTTAGGTAGGAGAGAAATGAGGAGATGTTGGTCAAAGGATACAACCTTGCAGTTAGAAGATGAATAAGTTCTGGAGACCTAATGTATGGCATGGTGACTATGGTTAATAATACTGTACTGTATACTTGAAATTTGCTAAGATAGATCTTAAGTATTCTCACCACACACACACACACACACACACACACACACACACACACACACACATCAAAGGAAAAGTAACTATGTGAGATGATGGATATGTTAATTAGCTTAATTGTGCAAATCATTTCACAATGTATAGGTATATCAAAATATCACATATACCTTGAACATATATAATTTTTATATGTCAATTATACCTGAAGAAAGCTAAAAAATAGGAAAAACAGCCACATATGGATTCTAAGCCACACATGAATAATTCTAGGCAGAGATTTCTGAAACAGAGAAAATCTCCAATAAGAACAACTGAAGAAAAAAAAAGAAAAATATTTAAACAATTATTTGAGATATAGCCAAGTTTAGTGATAAAATAAAGGTTAAATTAAGTAACAAAAAGATTACATAACTGTACCTAGGGGATTGTATGTCTATAGTTTCCGGTCTTAGTTTATTATTTAATAACATAGTAATTAAAAAGTTTGTGTCTAAATCTTTAGTAAATAAGTGTTTAGAAAAAAGGCAGCAAAGAAACAAAACATCCAAACAAAGTCTCAGATTCTTCTTCTTTTGTGTAGGTGAGATCTCACAATGTTGTGCTGGTCTTGAACTCCTGGCCTCAAGTGGTTCTCCTGGCTCAGCCTCCCAAAGTGTTGGGATTACAGGCATGCACATCATGTCTGGCCCTTTTCTTCTGATATATATGAGAAAAATAAAACAAAAATACATTACTTGTATAAAAGCATGACTAAGCTCAAATTATTTTTGCATAAAGATCTAACAGAATCTAGCCCTCATGTCATTTTCCAATAATCTTCAGGATATGCAACTTTGCAATCACTGGGAACTAAACAAAGCTGAAGTTTATTTGCTAAGAAAGTTATAAATGTCACAAATAAGAGAAGTCATAATATTGGTTTCTCTGGAAGGAGGATATGAATTGAGAAGCAGGTGAGAACCTCCTGGAGTGCTGGAAATATTTTATCTCTTGATCTGGGTGTCAGTGGCATGGGTGTTGATATGGTTTGGATCTGTGTCCCCCCCCCCCAGATCTCATGTCTAATTGTAATCCCCAGTGTTGGAGGTGGGGCCTGGTGGGAGGTGATTGGGGCATGGGGGTGGATCCTTCATGAATGGTTTAGCATCATCCCCTTGGTGCTATTCTCTTGATAAGAGTTCTAAAGAAATCTGTTTGTTTAGAAGTGTGTGGCACCTCCCCAAACCCCACTGCACTCTCTTGCTCCTGCTTGGCCCATGTAAGATGAGCCGGCTTCTCCTTCACCTCCCACCATGATTATAAGTTTCCTGAGGGCTCCCCAGAAGCTGAGCAGATGCCAGCATCATGCTTCCTGTACAGCCTGTGGAACTGTGAGCCAATTAAACCTCTTTTCTTTACAAATTACCCCATCTTAGGTATTTCTTTATAGCAATGCAAGAATGGAATAATACAGGTGTGTATATATGTAAAAAAAAATTGAGCTGTACATATCAGATTAGTGTACTTTATGTACTTTACTGTGATTGTATGTATTTATATATACTCATATATACGCATAACAACAAATAAATTACAAATAGTTTAATATGAAGGCAAAATTCTTTATCAAGGGATGTGAATTCAGTATTGCTCAGTGTGCACAGTCATCTGTTTTCTGTGGGCATCAGGGTGATTCATGTATATTTTCAATGTACTTTGTTACCACAAATTTGTGAGTGGGTAAGGGCCTATCATGACATTACAGCTATTATTGCATTCCTGCCGCAACTCATTAAAGTACAAAACTTTGTATTTTCTCTAAGATGCATTAAGAAAAACTATCTAAAATTTGAAAGTGGATAGAAAAATCAGTGTCCACTTTCAGTGTTGTGGGGATTGTCTAGCAGGCTTCCTCAAGGACTGATTCCCCCCAGGGGAAACTTTGTAACTTTTTTTGATTTGCTGTTAATTATTTGTGGTATGAGGTTCCTAAGATCACCCTCAGGTTCAATAATTTGCTAGAAGGAACCACAGAACTCAGAAAAGCTGTTCTACTCATAGTTATGGTTTATTATAGAAAAATAATTTAGATTTATTATCCAAGGTAAAAGGAGAATATGGTAGAGTCCAAGAGAGCGACCAGGCACAAATTTCTACTTGTTCTCTCTCAGTGGAGTTGTGTGGATAGTGCTTAATTTTTCCAGCAGTGATGTGTGACAACACATAAGCAGTATCGTCAACCAGGGAAACTTATCTAAACTTTGAGATCCAGGTTTGTTTTTTTTTTAATTTTGAGATGGAGTCTTGCTCTGTCGCCCAGGCTGGACTGCAGTGGCGTGATCTCGGCTCACTGCAAGCTCTGCCTCCTGGGTTCACGCTGTTCTGCCTCAGCCTCCCAAGTAGCTGGGACTACAGGCGCCTGCCACCACGCCCGGCTTATTTTTTGTATTTTTAGTAGAGACAGAGTTTCACCATGTTGGCCAGGATGGTCTTGATCTTCTGACCTTGTGATCCACCCGCCTCGGCCTCCCAAAGTGCTGGGATTACAGGCGTGAGCCACCGCACCCGGCCCTAGATCCAGGGTTTTTATTGGGGGTCAGTCATATAGGCTTGGAGTGCCCACATAGCTGACCTTAGTTACTCAGTCTCCAGCCCTTTGGAGTCAAACTGACATCATGTAGCCACCTCCCTCCCCTCCTCCTTAATAAATCACATTGTTAGCATAAACTGTCTAGTGTGGCCCAAAGCCCCAGATAAGTAAAGACATTCTTCTCAGGAATGACATTCCAAGGGCTTAGAGGTTATCCTCAATAAGTGGTTAATGGCCAGACCTTTCTTTGGAAGGTGCAGGGTTTGGATTTCCCAGATCAGCTGAGTGAATCATTTAATAGGGTCATTTACAATTTTTTAAGAGTAGTTGTTAACTAATAGAAACCTGGTAGTGATGAAAATGATTTTTGTCCAATAACAATGCAAATGGATCTTTTATTGTAGAGTTGTAAATTATTAAATCTAGTAGAAAAGATAAACTCAAAAGTTATATAGTTGTATTGCTTTTCAGAAGGCTAAACTGATCTAAACGAGCAATTTGATCCAAGCATCCTTTCTTTCAGCTGCTGAAAATATTTTACTTTCTCCAATTCTCTTGGTAGTTCTCTTACCATTTTTCTGTTTCCATCATTAATGAGATAATTAAATTACTGGTATGTACTCATTTTGTATTTACATAAGAATCATGTTTTTAATATTTATTTATTTATTTATTTTGAGACGGAGCTTCGTGCTTGTTGCCCAGGCTGGAGTGCAATGGCACAATCTTGGCTCACCACAACCTCCGCCTCCCGGATTCAAGTGATTCTCCTGCCTCAGCCTTCCTGAGTAGCTGGGATTATAGGCATGTGCCACCACGCCCAGTTAATTTTGTATTTTTAGTAGAAGTGGGGTTTCTCCTCGTTGGTTAGGCTGGTCTTGAACTCCTAACCTCAGGTGATCCGCCTGCCTTGGCCTTCCACAGTGCTGGGATTACAGGTGTGAGCCACTGTGCCCGGCCTGATTTTAAAAAAAATTATACTTTGACAGTTTCTTCTCATTTACACCCTCTGATAGGCAGCAACCTTCTTAATTTTCAGTGTGGATAGAGATATCTACTCTATCATTTTTGTGGGAATCTGAAGTGAGGGAAGCAGGAAGCTAAATCCTAGTACTCCAAAACTCCTGTCAATCTAAAATAATCAAAAGGTTCAGAATCTAATTTAAAGAGAGTTTATTCAAGCTCAAAGAGTGAGGATGGACCACCCAAAAACACCAACTCTAAAGGAACGGAGTCAGCATTTTGAAGTAGGGAATTTAAGATTTCATTTATATAGACAGAGACAGATATTTTAGTGGGATTACAACACTATTTATACAAAGTTGGTGCATACTTACAGCAATTTGATTGGTTATAGGCAGTGTTTCCTTTTGGGAAGGGGACATTTAACACTTTTTACAGAGGGTGTAATAGTCATGTGTTTTTTTCATCAGGTCTAAGCAAAGTGAGTCAGCAAAGGGGAAGTGAATCTATGACCAGGGCCATTAATGAAGAAGGCAGGAGGCATTTATCTGTGGTGCAGTTGAATTCTGTCTAGTCATTGTGCAGAACAAGAAAAATAAGAAAGTGAGTTAATCTATCTGAGAACAGAAGTTGTAAGCATGTGTGACTCAGATCATAGCCACATCTCACTCGGCTTAATATGTTTTGGGGGGTTCCAATAGCTTTTAAATTTTATTTATCTCCCCGCCCTGAAAGTCCCTGTTGCAGACATCTCTTATTTTGTCTGCTTCTTGGGGTAACCTATTTCTGGTGATTCAGGCAAGATTGTAGTTCTTTATGATTCCTTTCTCCTCAGTGCTCCTCTCGTTCCACCCGCTCCTACCCTCTTGCCTTTCCTTCCCCCTCCCGCTGTCTCCCTCATCCCTCTCTTTCTTCTTCTCTGCACAGGGATGAGTTTATGTCTCAGGCCTTTCTATTCAGTCTGCACCAGGCCATCACCATTGGTTCCAGCATGATGCATGCTGGCCAATC
This sequence comes from Macaca nemestrina, assembly GCF_043159975.1. Classification (NCBI taxonomy): domain Eukaryota; kingdom Metazoa; phylum Chordata; class Mammalia; order Primates; family Cercopithecidae; genus Macaca; species Macaca nemestrina. The sequence goes on from NC_092128.1 coordinate 20,876,826, forward strand.
AGAGTTCTTCCCAGGATTACTTCCTTGACAGAGCTATTCCCAAAGACTCTCACTCTCTTCTAGGTTCCTAATCTGGTTGAAGGAGAGTGTTTCTGAGAGCTATCATGCCTGCTCTCTGGAGATGGCTAGTCCAAGTGGGGGAAAAACAGCCACAAGTTGCAAAGACACAGTTTGAGTCCGAGTTCTAGCTGCTTACAGCCACTTTGCCCCTGCACTTCTTTGTTTCCAGTTCTGTGATAAATTGAATTCACTATTTCTGCTTAAACTAGTCTGAATTGCATTTCTGTTACTAGGAACTAATAATATTCTGATGGAAAAATTGCTATATGGAAGTGGGGCATAACAAGTGAACACTGCTGAAAGTTAGAATCGACTGAGTTAATTTGGGTGAAGTGTAATGGGAAACATGGTCGTCACTGGGAGTCCGGATGTCTTTACCATTATTTTATAACAACTCATATTTTTTCCAAATATGAGCAAATATTTTAAACATGAAGAGAAAAAAACAGACTTTTAAAAGTATGCAGACAAGGATAATTAACAATTAGATCCCTTGTAAAAATGGAACCCCAGGGAGTCTAACAAAAATACACCTTTGGCTAACTTTTGCTTTTTAAAATTGCTTGTCTGACCTCCCCTCCCAGTGCACAGGAATGATAGCTTCTGGGAGATGTGTGAAGTTGCAGGAGTCCCCAGGAACATCAAAGGGTTCAGGGATTGTATTCTAGCAGTTTCTTTCTTTTTTTTTTTTTTTGAGATCGAGTTTCACTCTTGTTCCCAAACTGGAGTGCAATGGCATGATCTCGGCTCATTGCAACCTCCATCTCCTGGGTTCAAGAGATTCTCCTGCCTCAGTCTCCCAATTAGCTGGGATTATAGGCATGTGCCACCATGCCTGGCTATTTTTTTGTATTTTTAGTAGAAACGGGATTTCACCATGTTAGTCAGGCTGGTCTCGAACTCCTGACCTCAGATGGTCCGCCTGCCTCGGTCTCCCAAAGTGTTGAGATTACAGGTGAGCCACCACACCCGGCCCTAGCAGTTTCTTGATCTTCTCTTTCCTGGTCTCAATTTCATCTCGCACTGTCACGAAGGAGTGTGAGTAGCCTTTGGAGACATTCTTTGAAAAGATGCCATCCAGAGTCTTCACCTCTTGGGCTGCAGTGGAAGACTTGGGCTCATGCTCCCTGTATCCCAATTACCTAAAGTTTGGTTACAGCCCCCAGCTGATGGTGCTCTCATCGGCGGCTACAATGATGCTGCTCTTCCCACAAGCCAGCCTCCTGATTCTGCAGCCACAGAGGTCCTGCACTGCTTTCAGGTACTTGGAAGATTCACGGGAGATATTGGGCTCCCCAGAAAAAGAGACTACCAACTTCACAGACAGCAAAGGAGCAGGTGTAACCAACATGGATCTGGGATGCCCCACACCCAAGGAAGTCAAACTCCAACTTTACCAAGCGGAGACCATCTCATCCTTCTGCTCTGAGTGGCCCAGCCAACCATAGCAACCAAAGCCCCAGGAGAAGACTCATTTGTTGGAGTCCAGAATCAATGTGTGGTTAGCATCACAGGCCGCGACTTGCACAACTGTTACTGGCTGGTGGGTTCTTGACCCTTAGTAAATAGAAATAGACCAAGAATCTGAGATGGACTTGAGCAAGGCAGTTTATTGGAGCTCTCAGCTTGAGCAGAAGGGCAGGTAGCAACAGGAAGAGACCTGCAGCTAGCTCCCTGGCAGCAGGTTAGTTTGGGGTTTCATTTGCTTTGGAGCTCCTCCATGTGACATCATTGTATGTTTGGGGTAGTCTGGTGGCAGTTGTACCTAGGCAGTCTCTGGACATGCTTCTTCATGTGATGCATGTCTCATTAGCATCTTGAATCTCCACCCAGGGGTGTGAATTTTACTACTGAAATGAAGCAAAGGCCAGGTTAGGACAGGCTGGGACATTACTGGGCAAGTGCATTGGGGAGAATCTTTTGCAAAGTGCCCACTGTTAGCCCAGATGCTTGTGCTCAGAGTACTCTGTCTCAGATTTGATTGGTCTATTTTTGTGAAAGGAAACGTTTGTGGTTGCGTGGCCGCAAGGCTGAATGTAGCTTCAGTCAGCACAGCATGTAAGGAAAATGGGAGGGGTTCCTGCCCTGTTCTGGGGGTCTCAAAACCACCTTTGGTACAGGCAGAATCTGCCCATCTTTCATTCTCAGTGAAGGTGGGCCACTCATCGTGGCACCGGCACCAGCTCGCAGCCTTACACTAATCACTGTGCCTGGGTCCCAGCTGACCATATTGAGGGCACACGAAGGAACAGAGGTCTCCTTTGCCGCCCATTATACAGAATTCATTTCCACTGGCCATTCTAGTAATTGGCTGCCCGTTGTCCATGATCTGTGCGGGGCCGGGGATGCTCCTGTGTGGGTGCTGAGGCTCAGCTGCCCTATCGTGTTCTCCCCAAACGCAAACGCAGTGCCCGTTTCTGGCAAGGCCAAAGTGAAGTTCCACCCACAGGCCTCCTACACACTCACTTCCTGGCAGAGACCCTCAGTGAGTCTGGGGGCTTCCATTCTCTTGGTGTTGCAGGTCCCAGCTGCTCCTTCTCGTTTTGACCCCAGCTCTGCAGCTTCCATTGTGCGGTGATGAGGATACTGTGCGCAGCACACAAACCCGAGAGTGCTGTCGGCGCCAGGACCCCACCAGGCACCCACATCTATGGGGCCCCCACAAATTCTGACCGAGACTGCGGTAAGCAGCTTGCTGTTTAGGCACTTCTTTTCCACCCATCGAGTCCCAGTTGGTTGCCCCCGAAATCAAAAGCTGCTGCCTTGCACTTCAGCCCTTGAAGTCTGATGCGCTCCTTGATGTGCTCAGGCTCCGCGACGACCGTGGCCCCGCCGCGCACCTTGTTCACATACGCAGCCAGCCACGCTGTGCCTTTGCCTCCGCCAGGGCCCCATGGAGCTGCCGCAGCGCTCGGCTTGAGCTTCCTGCCGTCAGGCTGGGACCTCCACGCTTCCCGGGCCGCCTGGGGCCCCTTTGGTTACCAAAGCCCGGTTCCTCCCAGGCTACTGCCCAGTCTTCATCTTGGGCTGGTCTCTGCTGGTTCGAGTAATGAGAAACCAGAGAGAAAAAGGAAGAGGAGTAACTGTTAAAAAAAGACGGATAGGAGGGCTTCCCCCCAACACCCCCGTCCCTTCCTCTCCTCCCCAGCAAACCCCCGCACTCCCCACCAGACCAAGGCTCCAGCCCATTCACCAGATTCACTTAAAGTGTAACTTACATTTTGGAACTTGGACCATGTGTCTGCCAAGGCTCAGGCTTTGGTGCTGGGTTAGAAGATTGTGCTCGATGCTTCCTGTGGCCTTCAGTGAAGTCCTTCATAAAGGAACCAAGTTTTGGTTCAAGCTTGGTGTGCAGAAGGCAAAGAGAGAAGAGAATGTGGCCTTATTAAGAAAGTCTGATCTGCTTTGAGCTGAATCAGGCAAGCACTTGACGTGCAAATGGAGAATTTTGCCTCAAGGCAGTTAGTACATCCAGGGAGGGTAGCCTGAGCTCAAGCCGAGATCCTGAGGAATTCTAACAGGGAAGTCAGGGGGATAGCTCCTGCCAGAGGAGATATGACCCACCAGAAAAGTCTTTTACCAAAATGCCCCTTGGATGAGAGAGTAAGCCTATTAGTCCTGTTTGTCATGAGTGGGAGGCAGAGACTAGGGTGGAAGAAGCTAAAGTGAGAATTTGGGGATTTCATGTGTAGAGACAGAAACATTAAGGTTGCTATTCGGATTCAGGGAGGATTCTGATTCAAGAAGCAGACATTGAAGTTACCAGCAGAAGCCTGACATTCTGAGAGTTCTGAGAAATACCAAGTCTTGGAAATATGAGTTTGTTCATCTTTGTCAGTCCCTATGACGGTGACCTTGGAATGCACACACCTCAAAGTGTTGAAGGCTGAAGACATGGGATCATTGCCTGTGCCCCTCTGATGGCCTCTCCTGGTGCTGTGTCATTACTGTGGAAGGAATGACAGTGCCTGAGGGAGGCCCTCTTGGAGAACTGGAGAACTGTCAGGGATAAGAAACATTTTTTTCATGTTGTATGGGTAATGTGCTGATGTTATAAAAGGTTTGAGGGTGGCACATCTCACACATGCACATGAACACTTAGTCATCATGCTCATGAACTACAAAAAGATCAAGAAACATTCCTTTTTTTTTTTGAGATGGAATTTCACTGTGTTGCCCAGGCTGGAGTGTAGTGGCACAATCTTGGCTCACTGCAAACTCCCAGGTCCAAGTGATTCTCCTGCCTCAGCCTCCCAAGTAGCTGGGATTACAGGGAAGTGCCACCATGCCTGGCTAATTTATTTTTTTTTTGTACTTAGTAGAGACAGGGTTTCCTCATGTTGGTCAGGCTGGTCTTGAACTCCTGACCTCACATGATCCACCAGCTTCGGCCTCCCAAAGTGCTGGGATTAAAAGCGTGAGCCATCACACCCGGCCAAGAAACAATTTTACCAAGAAACACTGCAGATCCAGAAACATTCTGTGTACTGGGGCAGGATGTCTTTGCCGCTCCAGCCCGCTATGTTTCTGTGGACCAGTGAGCGTGGCATGCCGTGGGTTTCCTCTCCTTTTTCAGGCAGGTTGCATCACTATTGATGGATCTTTCTACATAGCTGATCAGAGGCCATTGATAAGAAAAATTGATTTGGGTTAACAAACATCTCTTTGGGGTTGCAAAAGTCCCCAAAAGATCAAGATTATTGGTTGTCAATACTTGGGCCCAGCACAGCATTGATTTGGCAAGGACATTTTTACAGCTGATGTTAGCTGGAGATACAGGAAATCTTTACTGAGGGGTGGTGTGTTCGTTTGTAAAGCTGCTGTAACTAAGTACCACAAACTGGGTGGCTTAAAGAACAAAACTGTAGTGTTTCACAGTCCTGAAGCCTAGACATCTGAGATGAAGGTGTTGGCAATGTTGATTCCCTCTGAGGGCTGAAGTGAAATCTGTTCCAAGGCTTTTGCCTGGTTTCTTGTAGTTGTTGGCAATCTTTGTCATTTCTTACCTTGTAGAAGCATCACCGTGATCTCTGTTTTCATCTTCACATGACATTCACCCTGTGTGTTGTCTGTGTCCAAATTTCCTTTTTTATGAGGACACAGTCTTATTGGTTTAGGGTTTGCCTTACTCCACCCTACCCCAGTATGATCTCATCTTAATTAATTACATATGCAATGACCCTATTTTATTTATTTTTAAGAGATGAGGTCTTGCTTTGTTATCCAAGCTAGAGTATAGTGGCATGATCACAGCTCACTTCAGCCTCAAACTCCTGGGCTCACACAGTTCTCCTGCCTCAGCCACCCAAGTAGCTGGGTGCTATGTGTCTGCACAACCAGCCATGTGTGCAAAACCATATCCAGCTAATTTTTAAATGTTTATAGACATAAGGTCTCCCTCTGTTGACCAGGATGGTCTCAAACTCCTGGCCTCAAGTGATCCTTCCACCTTAGCCTCTCAAATAGCTGAGATTACAGGCATGAGTCACCACACCTGGCCCTATTTTTATTTAAGATCACATTCTGAGGTACTGGGGGCTGGGCTTTAACGTATGAATTTTGAGAGGACACAGTTCAACCCATAACAGATGGGAAGCTTGAGAGGGGTGGCAGTGGAGGGAGAAGGAACATGCAGAAGCTTCCATCAGGCTGTTGTTCTTTCCTGAGCTTCCTACTTTCTGTCTCCAGATCTTTTTTCCTCCATCTCTGTTATGACTAAGAGAGGATTCCTCTCCTCCAATTTTTAGAAATACCTTTTCGCTGATAAATGATGGGACTCTTTTCCAATGCCTGTCTTTAAAATGCTTTGATAGGTGTTGTTTCCATTCTCACCTCTACACTAATACCCTTAAAATATTTTGAAGGGCTTTGACAACAGGGACCAGGACTCAAGTTTATGCTCTTTCATAATGGTACCCCCTTTTTTTCTCTCCTTCCTTCCTTCCTTCTTTTCCTTCCTTCCTTCCTTCTTTTCCTTCCTTCCTTCCTTCTTTCCTTCCTTCCTTCCTTCCTTCCTTCCTTCCTTCCTTCCTTCCTTCCTTCCTTCCTTCCTTCTTTCCTTCCTTCCTTTCCTCCTTCCTTCTTTTCCTTCCTTCCTTCCTTTTCTCCCTCCCTTCCTTCCTTCCTTCCTTCCTTCCTTCCTTCCTTCCTTCCTTCCTTCCTTCCTTCCTTCCTTCCTTCCTTCCTTCCTTCCTTCCTTCTTTCCGTTTTTTTGAGACAGAATCTCACTCTGTCACCCAGGCTCGAGTACAGTGGCACAATCTTGGCTCACTGCAACCTCTGCCCCCCAACCCAAGTGATCCTCCCACATCAGCCTCCTGAGTAGCTGGGACCACAGGTGTGTACCACCATTCCTGGCTATTTTTTTTTTTTTTTTTGGTAGAGATGGAGTTTCACCATGTTGTTCCAGGCTGGTCTTGAACTCCTGGGCTCACGCCATCCACCCGCCTTGGCCTCTCAAATTGCTGGGATTATAGGCATGAGTCACCATGCCTGGTGGCACCCCCTTTTCTTTCCTCTCTTTCCAATGCTAAATGTACAGCAGGAATTAAATCAAATCAAAGGCCTTTTAATTTGGCTTCAGATTATTCTTCCCCTGCCCCAACCTTAGAAACAGAATGGAGATTCATGTGATGCAACAAATCATTATACTTTATTATTTCTTGTGAACAAAATATTTTCCAGAGGTCACCATTGTAAGCAATAATATTGGAATCAGTGAAAACAATCAATATAGACCAAATTTTTTAAAATGATAATTTCTCAGAAATATATGTCTTGAGGTCGTTGAACATTATCTATAAGCAACTGATCTTGGGAAAACATAATTTTTGAAGAACTCTCTCATCCTATGACAGTGACCTAATGTGAATGAATAAAATATATTTCTGTAGTTGAACTGAAAATAGATATATTTCTATGGCTGAATTCTAATAATCTTATTCACTGTTTAAATTGTACATACAGTAAAATTACCAGAGTTCTTTTGAACTTGCTACTTTCTCAAAATTCATATAAGCTATCCAAGTAACACTGTTAAAGTCTTAAATACAGTAATGTTATAAAGCACCTTATTTCAATATATCTCCCAAAGTTTCCTTTTTAAATCCCTCTTTTAAAATAGCATCTCAGAACTATTTTACAAGGCAGGGTTTTATTTGTGTATGTTGGTTGTTTCAAGCCTTTTCACATAGTAGTGGTTCTATAATCAATGTAGGCAAGATTGATGTTAAGATGTGTGAGTATGGATCAGCAGCCATGTTGAGACTCAGGCCCTTTAAGGATGCAAGAGAGATCCAGTTAAGTTTTCATTCTTCAAGTTGGATAAAAACTAAACAAACATACATTGGATGGAAACAAACAACAACATCATGATGGCTTTGTTGACCACTGTGGTATTTAGCTCTATTTTAAGACTTTTCTACATGTAGCCCTCTCAACTCAAGGTGCAGCAAATCACTTCCTTGTTAATAATGCATGTGTGGATCTTATCTTGGCTGTGTCTGTTTTATAACCAATGGTCCAAAGCCTCAAGGCCACTGCCAGCACACTGCCACATGCACTTTGTTGTCCTGTTAACCCTTAAAGAACTCAGATTGCCAACGCTACTACCCAGATTCATGAGCTTCTTGTCATATGTTGCCTTTGATGTTTCTTCCGAAGTCTAATTTTTTTCTGTCTGGAATGTAGAAGATATTGATCTGAAAAAATTAGTTGATAATTTCCTAAGAGTTATTTCAACAGATTTTAATATTTTTACTTCAATATGACTCAGTCAAAGTCACTTACACTACACAAACATCAAACACATTTCCATCATTATTTTTTCTCAGGATGGTAAAACCCTTTTCATTTTCACATCCAGGGGACTACCCATCGCACCGTCTTGGCACTCATGGGAGTGAAAAATCTGTTCAGGAACTCCCTGCAGTCAGTATTCATCATGAAACGGGTATTCAGGATGATCGCGCCACCTGCCAAAACAATTCCCCCACAGAAAAAAGTTCACTCAAAAATTGCACAGCTGTATGTTTCACTAGCATCCTTTGAGAATTTCACTGACACTACCCCTCTCTCCTATTCATTCCTTTACTGTTTCTTACCTACTCTCCTCTTTTGTTTTCCCTCAAGCTAGCACCTTTTCCTGAAGCTCTGGACAGCCTCCTGAATGTGAGTATGTTGAGGGAAGGTTAGTGGCCACCTTATCAACATTTTACTCAGAACAGAATCCCCAGAGGTGAGTCATATCTTAGGCATGTCAGGTGTGCACACCTCTTCCCTACTCCTTCCCCCTTTCTGTTCCCTTGACGCTGGCTGCCTCCTTCTCCAATCCACTACATGGGCATTTCTCAAAACTCTTATTACCAGTGTCACCCTCTGTTGATGAGCACTTTTTTCTTTTTCTTTTTTTTTTTTTTACAGATGGAATCTCGCTCTGTCACTCAGGTCAGAGTGCAGTGGCATGATCATAGCTCATTGCAACCTCAAACTTCTGGGCTCCCAAGCAAGCCTCCTGCCTCAGCCTCCCAAGTAGCTGGGATTATAGGTATGTGCCACCACGGTTGCCCAAGCTGAACTCCTGGGCTGAAGCAGTCCCTCTGTCTCGGCCTCCCAAAGTGCTGGGACTACAGGTATGAGCCACCACACCTAGTCTCATTAGCATTTTTACTTGCCCCTCTCACTAGACCTCCTGCCTGTTAGAGTTTGAGATCTAGAAACGTGATGAGTAGCAAAATAAGTTTCCTTGATGATTATGACAATGATGATGGCAGTGAATTTAGCTCTTAGATAACAATGATGAAATGGTCTGTGAAATGTCTGGAATGTATGTGTTCCTGATTTAGTTTTCTGTAGGTACTGTAAATTAAAATGGAAAATATTAAGATTTTCAAATGTTAAAAATCAACTTCATAAAAGCTGAAAAACATCATGGTCCAGTATCTCTAAATGATACAGTATTTGTGATTAATGGGGTCTAATTCTTGTTTCACCTTGCTGATTTTTCTTTTTTTTTTTTTTTTTTTTTTTGAGACGGAGTCTCGCTCTGTCGCCCAGGCTGGAGTGCAGTGGCGCGATCTCGGCTCACTGCAAGCTCCGCCTCCCGGGTTCACACCATTCTCCTGCCTCAGCCTCCCGAGTAGCTGGGACTACAGGCGCTCACAACCGCGCCCGGCTAATTTTTTGTATTTTTAGTAGAGACGGGGTTTCACCGTGGTCTCGATCTCCTGACCTTGTGATCCGCCCGCCTCCGCCTCCCAAAGTGCTGGGATTACAGGCGTGAGCCACCGCGCCCGGCCTCACCTTGCTGATTTTTCTAGTTATTTCCTGGTAAGAGTTATTTTTTCCCCTAAGTTGCTATAATGACTTTTAAATATGTCAGATGTCAAGATGAATAATGTCACCAACTGTCTGTAAAACAATTAGTACATTGATGGATTATACTGTTTTTGTTTGTTTTTTGTATTTTTTTGAGACAGGGCGTCACTCTGTCTACCAGGATGGAGTGTAGTCATAGCTCACTCAAAGTCTTGGGTTCAAGTGATCCTCCCACCTCAGCCTCCTGAGTAGCTAGTACTACAGGTGCTTGCCACCACGATGGCTTATTTTTAAATTTTTTTTAGAGATGGGGTCTTGCTATGTTGTCTAGGCTGGTGTTGAACTCTGGGCCTCAAGTGATTCTCCTATCTTAGCCTCCCAGAGTGCTGGAATTATAGGTATGAGACACTGCACCTGGCTTCTCTTCTAAACTTAATGATATAATATCAATTCAATAGAAATCGTTTATCTTCAAGAGCTATTAATTAACCTATAACTGTTAGTTCTGGGAAAGTGTTATTTATGTGTTTATGTTTACTCTTTTGTTCTTGAGGCTGGGTGGTGGTGCCTTTTGATGTCAAACAATTTTCCCCCTGAAAAATTTCCATTAGGAAGCTGTTTTATTAATTCAGAAATTCAATATTAATCCAGCCAGTGTACTTTCTGGCCCATGAAAAACAGTGGGATCAATAAAGTAAGTGTCCAAACTATATGAATCATCTTAGCATTTTCTGAATGCTGACTTAAAGATTCAAGACGAAGATGACTCTTCAGGTGATTTGAAGAACTGAAAGATTAATAGAAAATGATTAAGAAGAAAAAAATGCATGTGTGTGTATATGAGTATATATGTGTATATGTGTGTGTATATCTATACACACATATATAGAAATTATTCTTTTTTTTCTTTTTGAGATGGAGTTTTGCTCTTGTTGCCCAGGCTGGAATGCAATGGCATGATCTCGGCTCACTGCAACCCCTGCCTCCTGAGTTCAAGCGATTCTCTTGCCTCAGCCTCCTAAGTAGCTGGGATTACAGGCATGTGCCACCACACCCAGCTAATTTTTGTATTTTTAGCAGAGACGGGGTTTCTCCGTGTTGGCCAGGGTGGTCTCTAACTCTCAACCTCAGGCAATCCGCCCACCTCGTTCTCCCAAAGTGTTGGAATTACAGGCGTGAGCCACCACACCTGGCCCAAACTATTTTTTTTTTAAGGGCCTGTAATATTTAGAGAATAAAGAGCTACTTCAGTTGGTTGGCCGAACTTGACATTTTGAGGAGTATACCGAGTTTTGCTTGTGGGAAGTCAGCTAATAGGTAGAGCTAGAAACTAAAATCTTATCGGCAAGAAAGTATTTATCTGAAAGTCTAAGTTCTTGTTTTTCAATCTAGTGTTCTTTCTGCAACATTGTCATGCCTCTCAGAATTTTTTTTTTTTTATAATTTTGCCCTAATTGGTGCATCACTTTGATTTTTAGGAATAAATAAATAAGTTGTTTCAACATTTGTGCTGCTGTTGTTTTAGCATATGTACATGATAAATTAATTCTCCTCAGACTCCTTAGTCTGCATGGCTTCACCTAAGTCACGGAATGTCACAGATGCCAGGACCTTCCTTTTCAGTGAGAGTGTAGGGTTGTGGAAGGCCTGTAGTGGATGTATTTCCCTCAGGCATGTTAACATTTGGAATATGCGGCCCACCATGCTTTGCCCTGGTGCTATGGACATAGGTCAGGGTTCATATAAGCCTTGTTGCTTGACACATGACCATTCAGTACCACTGGCCAGTACCCATTAATGATCCCCAGAACTTACATGAGCAATGGCACAAAGCGGACATTTTTATTCAAGGCTTCAATGTCCTTCATTTCTTCTTCAGTGAGAGAAAAGTCGAAGATCTGAAATAACAGAAATAATAGATATTTTTGAAGGTCAAGCTTGGGATCAGAAAGTGGGACCACCAGTGAGAGCCTCTGAAAGATGTATGAATATCTTTGCAAATGTCTAAGAGGAGTCAGGCTGGTGTTGGGGGGTTACCCACTGAGGTGGAGCTGGATACTCTGATCTGCCCTTTGTTTTTGAGACAGTCTTTCTGGGGACATCTTACAAGAAATTCCAAATGCTCTGAAACCACAAATGTTAATGAAATCCCCTAAAATTTCAAATGTGAAGAACTCTTATTTCTGTATGAAATGCTGGGCTTTTGATTCTGAACTACTGTCTTACACTTAAAAAATTCTGAGTCTCTAAATATGCTGTTTTTTTTTTTTTTTTTTTTTTTTTTTTTGAGACAGGGTCTCACTCTGTCACCCAGGCTGGAGTGCTGTGGCACCATCTTGGCTCACTGCAACCTCCGTCTCCTGGGTTCAAGCTATTCTCATGCCTCAGTTTCCCAAGTAGCTGGGACTACAGACATGCCTGGCTAATTTTTGCATTTTTTGTAGAGATGGGGTTTCACCACGCTGCCCAGGCTGGTCTCAAATGCCTGAATTCAAGCGATCCTCCCACCTTGGCCTCCCAAAGTGCTGCAATTACAGGCATGAGCCTCACTACACCCAGCCTAAATTTGCTTTTTAAAAAAACTTTTAATTTGCTTTGTTTTTAACTTTTAATTCGCTATGTTGAAATCCTTTCTCTCAACATCTTTGCTGTCTCTTCTACCTTTTTATTCTAATTATATTTTCATTGTTTTAGTTTTCTTAGCTTTTACACTTTATTTGTATTCTGGTTTTATAATTGTCCCTTATTAACATTTATATATTTTATTTTCACTTCCTTTTATTTTTAACATTTGGGTTATCTGTATATAACCTGTCTTCTCTTTATTATTTTATCTTTCTATCCTTTAACTTTTATTTTAATATATTTAATGATTAATAGATTTTAATTATATAAGTAGTACATAAATATATGCTCTTTGCAAAGAAATGAAACACTGTAGAAGTACATAGACCTATACGGAATAAATAATGAAAATCTTGTCACTCATCACCCCATTCTTATTTCCCTTCCCAGATATTCCGACCAAATACTATACACATTAAGAGGAAAATGCAGTAATTAGACCATACCTTTATGATTCTGCAACTTTCCTTTATTCATATAATATCTTAGTGACCCCAGTGATAGTTCTATCACAATATGCAACCTGACTTTATTCTTTTAGCCACGGTATTCATTGTGTAGATGGAACATGATTTACTTAATTTTCCCTCCATGGATTCTTTCCAAGTACTCTTTTCAGGGAACCATTTTCTTTTATGATTTATTATCCACTTATTGGTATTTATGAGATTATATAAGGAATCAAAAATTCACACAATATAAAAATGAATGAATCACCTATAAAATGAATCCTTACCCAGACTTACACTAGTCCTGTCCTTTAAGTCTTGGTGGGCCAGCCTCTTATCCAGTAAATATATGGCATAACCTAATGGCAAAGTGAGGCTGCAAATCTTGCAAAGATGCGGGATTTTATGAAATCAAAGAAAGTGATCTTGGAGATTTGTTCTAATGATAGGTATGATGTTTTTCAAAGAAGAATCCTGCACAGTTAAAAATCTCCTTTGATAGATATGTCAAAAGAGTGTGACTTGAAAAAAATTAAAGAGTTACAAATCTCCTTCAGATAAAGCCCTCCAAAATTTTTGTGAGAATTATTCTCTTTATGAATGTTCTGCAAAACTTCTGTGAAATAGAGGATGTTATGTTGTGTTATGTAATTTTCTCAAGCATATTTTGAAAAGATCAACACTGATTCACTGTTTCTTCTGAGTTAATAAACATGCAATTGTAACCTACATTGTGTTGAGAATAAAAGTTAACTTACTTTCATAAACTTTGGTTTTGATCTTAATAGAAGCTTTCAAATTCACCCTCTCTACATTATTTCTACGTCATGTTTTTTCTTGTTGTATGTGGATTGATTTTCAGTGGTGGTCTTTTTTTTCTCCCATGGCACAAATTATCCTAAGTGAATGAGGATCTCATATTACAAAACTGAGCTCCTGATAGTTCCTCTCAAACTGCTTCTCCTACAGTTTTCCATTCCAGTAAATATTTGAAGAAGGAGAGATTGTTGACTGTATCAGATGTGGCTGAAAGACCAAGTGGGACAAGGACTGAGAATTACTGGATCTAGCAATGTGGAGGTCACCGGTAACTTTGACAAGGGCTGTTCCAGTGGGATGGTCAGGGTAAATGTTTGGTTTGAATGGACTCAAGAGATAGTGGGGGAAGGGAATGAGAAGCAGTGAGAACAACTTCTCGTTCAAGACGTTTGAAACAGAAAGAGAGAAGTGGATAATACTTGGGGAGGAAAGTGAGTCTAGATTGGATTTTATTTTTTATGATAGGAGGTTACTATACATGCGAATGTTGGTGGGAGTTACACAGTAGAGAGAAACAATTGCTAGTGTAGGAAAGAGAGGGGGATGTTTGAAATTGAGGCTATGGAGGATTTATTAGGAAGTTGTCATTGTAATTTCCAAGGGATAGCCATGGGAATTAGGAGCTGAAATATATAGGACAAGATTCTTATGGGAGAGGAAGTCACAGAGCTGTCAGGTAAGGGTGGAGAATGACTGGTGTAGATGTTGAATTCACTAAGAATTATGAGAGGGAGAGTGTTGGAGAAAGTGAAAGTAAGCCCAGAGATAACATCTTCAAAGAATGGCGTCCAGTGGATGACGGCAACAAAGCTGGACCACACCTGGTATAATTTCATATTTTTTTTTAAATTTTAACTTTTAAAATATCCTGGCTCCATATTAGTTTTCTTCATTTTTACCTTTAATTTTATCTAGTTTTTAAACTCATAGTTTTTTGTTTGTTTTGACAAAGTTTCGCTCTTGTCATCCAGGCTGGAGTGCTATGGTGCGATCTCAGCTCACTGCAACCTCCGCCAGCCTAGTTCAAGTGATTCTCCTGCCTCAGCCTCCTGAGTAGCTGGGGTTACAGGCGCCCACAACCACACCCGGCTAATTTTTGTATTTTTAGTAGAGACAGGGTTTTGCCATGTTGGCCAGGCTGGTCTCAAACTCCAGACCTCAGGTGATCCACCCGCCTCAGCCTCCCAAAGTGCTGGGATTACAGGAGTGAGCCACCATGCCCGGCCTAAACTGATGGTTTAACTTAACTTTTTTTATTTTAAAGCAATGGGATATCGCTTTGTTGCCCAGGCTGCTCTCAAACTCCTGGCCTCAAGCTATTTTCCTGCCTCGGCCTCCCAAAGTGCTGGGATTACAGGTGTGAACCACTGTGCCCAGTCTTAACTTTTTATTACATAATTTTTATTGTCTTTTGCTTTTCTTTTATCATCAAAATATTTATTTTTCTGTTTATTCTTTATGTTTTATTGATCTTTGCCATTCTTTTAAAATATTCTAACAGTTTATTTTACCTTCATTCTAAGAGAGCATAATTTTTTATTTTGTTGCTTCTTGCTTTCATACCCAGCAAAATTCATGGTTATTGGGTGAGTCTATTCCCTAAAGAGTGAGAATTGGCTGTGATTTTCATTCTCATTTTCCTTCTAAATCTGTATCCCTTTTATATTTTTTTAGAATATGTGACCTCTGAGTTCCATTCTTTTATCAAGGCTATGGAAACATATGGAATATAACATAATTAGTTACTATGAAAATTTCAAGGAGAGTGGCATTTTCTCTGGTACAAAATTGTGATTTGCTAGATGCCATAAAGTCCAAATGCCTTCCGTTGCAAAGGTCACTTGTAACACCCTCAGGTAATTTTTAAACAGCAAAATTTTCAGTCTTCGAAAAGTCCATCAAAATGTGTTTTAATCTTCAGTGAACCAACACATTAGTCATGCAAGTTGATCTCTTTCTAAGACTGTGGAAAAGAGTGTCAACCACTTTTTAGCATGAGGCATTTTGGCAAATGTTAAAGTACTGTCAGGAGTTGATGTAACTATTTAGCATCTTTTCTCCTTTTTTCTTTTTATGAACTTTCCTTCCCCTTTCTAGTGGAGTTGTTAACTTCTTCAGCACAGGAATAGGCATATAGCCCTGGGGGCAAATCAGGGTATCCCACTCTGTGGCCACAGTGGGTAATATGAGGGTGACTTACAAGAGCTAATCAGGGATTGATAGAGACCCTGATAGAAGCCTTTGTTTCTGATCATCTTCACTCTTCACCGAGTATGAGTAATTGATTATCCTGGAGCTGTTAGGAATTGTCTGTGTCACCATGTGGGTGGAGAGAAAGGAGAGAGAGAGAGAGAGAGAACGAAATCTTTTTATAAATCATTTGAGTACCTGTGTCTAGCCATTTCTGATCTACTCATGGACTTTCCGGTTATGCGAGCCAATAAATTATCTTTTTTTTCTTTGCTAAAGTTTGAGTTGCATTCTATCATGCAGCAAAAAAGCTCTGAAGATGTAATTGTCTAATATTGTGGATATCTTCCTATGTCAGTACTTTTTTTTTAAATGGCTATATGATATTTCAATGTACAAACATGTCATAGCTTGTTTTATAAAATCCTGTTGAAGATTGTTTTGAGTTTTTAAAATATTACAAATAATTCTATAATAAACATCTGTCTGTGTGTGTGTGCATCCATGTATATATGTGCAAATACATCTATAGGATAAGACTGCTGAGTCAATGGATATGTGTATTTGGATTTATTTAATTTGACAGATAACATTGTATGTTTTTATCATGTGCAACATGATGTTTCTACATACATATAAATTGTGGAGTGGCTAAATCTAGCTAATTAACAAATGCATTACCTCATATAGTTATCACTTTTGTGGTAAGAGCACATAAGATGTACTCCCTTTATGTTTTTCAAGAATACACTGTATCATCAACTATAGACACCTTTTTGTACAATAGATCTCTTGACACTTATTCCTTCTCACTGTAATTATGCATTTTTTGACCAACATCTCTTCCTAGCACCCTCCCTTAAATAATCTCAGCCTCCGGTAACCACTATTCTACTCCCTACTTTTATGTGATTAACTTTTTTAGATTCCATATATAAATAAATCATGTAACGTGCGCATTTGAATTTTGATGGACATGAAATAATTTAACCTACTCTTCCATGTCTCATACAAATCAATGTTTCTAACAATAGTATGTGAAAGCGCCTGTTTCCCTAAATATTACCAAGTATTTTTATTATTTTCTGATATGAAGGGACAACTAGTATCCTATTTTTTATTTATCTTTAATTATGAATAGGGCTAAACAGGCAATTTACTTTTGAAATGTAAATTAACTGATGGGTAATTAATTAATTTTATATGGCACTTTTCTGTGGTTGTATTTACCTAGCAGTTTAGTCTTTAGTAGTAGCGGAATCAATGAATTACCCCATTTGTCTAGTTCTTTCTTCACCTGGAAGTTACAATGTAAGTCATAGATTACTTATTGAGGGAAGTAAAGGCAATTAGCATTCAAGAGTCTAAAAGGTCCTCGTCAGTAATTTTCGAATTTATCCTCAACTTTTACCAGAGCCATTAAGAAGGTGGAAAGTTGACTATTATGAATTCCAAATTGTATTCACTCAATTTCTGTTGCGCTGGTAGAGAAGTGAGTAGGTAGTGTCAAGAGTCAATAGATAAGAGAAGAGGCTGGGTACAGTGGCTCACGCCTGTAATCCCAGAACTTTGAGAGGTCAAAGTGGAAGGATCGCTTGAAGACAGGAGTTCCAGGCTAGCCTGGGCAACATAGCAATACCCTGTTTCTTAAAAAGAAACAAAAAGTAGATCAGGAAAGAGAAAATATAAGGGATCTGGATAGTGAACAAGTAGCAAAACAATCTCTGAAGTACTAACAATTGTCTCAAATTCAGTGAAAATTAAACCTAGATTTGACCCCTACATGGGTCAAGGAGCTGGTATAAAATAAAATATGAGAGCGTTACAAGTTTCCTATTAAGCTGAACACATTCTATAAAAGCAAAAACAGCAAACATACCCATCTTTTCACATTTCCAAAAGCAATTCTCTTACCTGAAAATTTTCTTTGATCCTTTCAAGATTGAAGCTTTTAGGAATGACAACCACCCCTCGCTGGATGTTGAAACGCAAAACAATTTGAGCTGCTGTCTTATTGTACCTTTTCCCCAATGAGTTTAGAAGCGCATCCTTTAACAAAGGTGGAGAAGAAACATTCACCCTTAAAAATATCAAAACATGTATCATAATTAGTTTGTGTAATGAGAACCAAAGGTTAATAAACCATCTTCCTCCTCTGTCTTCCCATTCACCCAGTCACCTACCAGGACACTGCAGGTCACCTGTAACCAGTTTCTCTGAGTGCAGAGTATGCATTGAAGGGAGAGGTACTCTTAGTATGGGAAGATCAAGCAAGGCAAGTTTATGGAGCTGCCTCCTTCAGAGGGTAAATAATATTTTTTGATGAGTCTTACAGAGAGAGCCAGCACATAGGGAAAGGCAGAAAGACTGAAGTGGAAGAAATAGAGACGCAACTTTTGCAATCACCTTAAAGTAGAAAAACTTCTACTTACATTTATGGAACACATCATAGTAAAAGTATCAGTATTAAATATAGGATCAAAAAATTCAAAATTTGCAAAACATGGCCATAGAAACTCCTTTGTCAAATAATAATTAAAGTAACATTTACTGAGCATTCCTATATATTGGGCACTGATAGGCAATTTCATATCTATAATGTAATCAATTTCACAACAGCTCAGTGAGGAAAGTATGAAAAGTTCTAATTCATATATACAGATAATGACTTGAAGAGGTTGCATAGGCAAACCAAAAGGCATTCCAATCAAGTACAGTAGTTCACATGAGCCTCACACTCTACACCAAAGGAAATACTTCCTAAAGTTTTACTTACCAGATTGGATTCCTACTGGTCCCCAAAGGGCTATACGCAATAATGACGATGTCATGTTGTTGGCAAAATTTCAAGAGTTTTGGCTGTGTGAAATACGGATGGCACTCAACCTATGTGGTTGCATTGGAGAACAGAGCACACAATCAAGGCCACATTGTTGAATGCAATTTTATAGTTAAAAAAATTATTCAATAGAATCCATTTTATTAATAGAATCTCCTTCATACTGTGTACATTTTGTGTCCTAGTCTGTCCCTTCGTATCTTGTTCATTTTGCTTCCTTAAAATGGATTTGAGAACATCTTTTGTTAAGATTTCACATAGATGAATATCTTGTAACTTACTTAATCATTCCCTTAATTTTTTTTTGTTTCCACTTTTTTCTATTATAAACAATGTTATAGTAAACACATATCAGTCTATCTAGGCATTCTGATATTTTTTATTAGGGTAGATTACTAGAAATAGAAGACTGTGACCATTTTTTAAGGGCCTTGATACATAGTGACAAATTGTTTTTTTAGTAAAGCTAAACCAATTTGCACTCACTAGCATTTAATCACTTGCCTACATTGGGGCATTATATTTAAAAATATTAATAAGACAAAAACTTTGCTAATTTGATGTGCAATAGAAAAATCACACTACAATTTAAGTTTCTCTAATTAATAGTGAGTTTAACATTTTTCATGTTTACCAGTCTTGCAATTTGTCTTTTGTGAATTTCTGTTCATTTCTTTTAGTCCTTTTTCTGTTGAACCTTAGTGTTTTTTCTCATTGTTTTTGTCATTGATTTTTATTAGATTCTTTTTTGTTGTTGTTGTTAGACGGAGTCTCACTCTGTCTCCCAGGCTGTAGTACAGTGGTGTGATCTCGGCTCGCTACAACCTCCGCCTCCCGGGTTCAAGCAATTCTGCCTCAGCCTCTGAGTAGCTGGGATTACAGGCATGTGCCACCATGCCTAGCTAATTTTTGTATTTTTAGTAGAGACGGGGTTTCACCATGTTGGTCAGGCTGGTCTTGAACTCCCGATTTCATGATCGCTCGTCTCGGCCTCCCAAAGTGCTGAGATTACAGGTGTGAGCCACTGCGCCCAGCCCAAAGTCCGTTTTTTTAAAGTGACACCAATAGAAAGAAGTCTAAAGACTTGCATAGGGGCCCATGATGAGACTCAGGTGGAGCAATCATGAGCCTTCCCGATTCCCAGCTGAGGCTTTTTCGTGTCATGTAAATCCTGCCCCCACTCCCCTCACCCCAGTGGAAGCTATTAGGCTGTACCTGGTTGCTGACTGGCTTGTATTTGAGTCCCGGCTTGTTCAGGATGAGCTCCAGCTGCCTGCGGTTAAAATTGGACACTCCCAGAGATTTCACCAAGCCAGCATCTTTGCAAGCTTCCATAGCCTGTAGAGTAAATGTCAAGAGGTCAATAAACAAGCCTCACAAGAAGCAAGAACGAATGTTTAAAAGGGTGACTGTGAATTCTTTAAAAAGGAAAGTTCCTGGGTATGTTAATAAGCATCCTGCGAAAAAAAATAAAAGAAGGATGGTGGGAAAAAGCAGCAATTCTATGATCGAGTTTGGAAAATATGTGTATGCCATATTTTCCCATTGTATTTTCTCAAGGTATTTAGCACACTTCAGTGATCCCAGGTAGGGTGCGATGGCTCACACCTGTCATCCCAGCACTTTGGGAGGCTGAGGCAGGAGGATCACTCGAGTTCAGGAGTTCAAGACCAGCCTGGTCAACAGAGTGAGCCTTCATCTCTAATAAAAATCAAGAATTAACTAGGCATGGTGGTGCATGCCTGTAGTCCCAGTTACTTAGGAGGCTGAAATGAAAGGATCCACTTGAGCTGGGGAAATTGAGGCTGCAGTGAGTTATAACTGTGTCACTGCACTCCAGCCTGAGAAACAGAGTGATACCCTGTCTCAGTTAAAAACATTTTAAAAAAATGATCCTACTCCTTGAAATTTTTGGATACTTTCTTTATGGCATAGTACCTGGGCCTTTTTTTTTTTTTTTTTTTTTTTTTTTGGAGACAGAGTTTCGCTTTTGTTGCTCAGGCTAGAGTGCAATGGCGTGATCTCGGGTCACTGCAACCTCCACCTCCCGGATTCAAGCCTCCTGAGTAGCTGGGATTACAGGCATGCACCACCACGCCCGGCTAATTTTGTATTTTTAGGAGAGATGGGGTTTCACCGCGTTGGTCAGGCTGGTCTCGAACTCCTGACCTCAGGTGATCCACCCGCCTCAGTCTCCCAAAGTGCTGGGATTATAGGCGTAAGCCACTGCGCCTGGCTGGCAATTTTTATAAACATTCTGGTATATGTGAAATAGATATATTCTCCCATTTTTGGATGTAACACTCCTCTCTCTCTCATACATATATGTATGCAAATATACATACACAAATGTTATATATAAAATTAGGCCTAGCTCTTCTTGGCTTCTCAGTAACTGAAATTAATATGTCAAAATTAACAGAAGGAATATGTCAAAAAATGAAAGGAATATGTCAAAAATCTCTTACTATACTGGTGATTTATTAATGTTCTTCTGTATTTTATTTTTTTTTTTTGAAATAGTATCTTGCTCTGTCACCCAGGCTGGAGTGCTATGGTGGGATCTTTGCTCACTGCAGCCTTGACTTCTGGGCTCAAGAGATCCTACCTACTTAGCCCCTTGAGTAGCTGGACTACAAGCATGTGCAACCACACTGGTTAAATTTTGTTTTTAAAATATTTTTTGGAGATGAGGGGGTCTCACTAGATTGCCCAGGCTGATTTCAAACTCCTGGCCTCAAGCAATCCTCCTACCTTGGCCTCCCAAAGTGCTGGGATTTTGGGCATGAGCCAATGTCCTTCTGTATTCTGTCAATTTTTTGTTTTATATATTCTGAAGATACTTTATTTGGTACATATGTGCTTAAATTAGTATATCTTTTTGGTAAATTCAATCTTTCATCTTTATGTACAACTCTTTTTATCCCTAATAATGCTTTTAATTTTTAAGTCTGTGTTATATGATATTAATATAGTAATACTAACTTTTTCTGATATTTGACTGGTGTGTGTGTGTGTGTGTGTGTGTGTGTGTGTGTTTTACTGTAAAGTTTTAACTTTCACAAGTCTTTTTGCTTAGGTGCCTCCTTTTAAATTGTCAATCTCTGTCTAGGTGAGTTTATTTTATCTACATTTATTGCAACCATACATATTTTTGAACTGTTTCTACCATCTTGATGTATTTCAATTTATCCCACTTATTCTGTTTCTTCTTAACTCTTTATTACTTTTAAGAAGTTTTCTAATAAAGACAATAACTGAGCATGTTTATGCAGAATTTATGTCTACCCTCAACATCTGTGATGCTAATAGTATATATATAAACTTTAATTGTAGCATCTTATGGGTTCATTTTCCTCTTGTTATTTGATCTTAAATATGTTCACAGATAATACATACTTTAAGTTTAATTTGATCACTTTTGCTTTATGCATTTTTTTGGAGCATCTGTTAGATTTTTATTCCTTTTACTTAGTACATCACTCAGACCTAATGATTTCCAGTGTGGATCTTTATGTGGCAAAATTTCTGAGCATGTGTAGATGTGGAACTTTTTATCCTGCATCATTTTGCCTTATAGTTTGGTGGGTTATAACTGATGTATAATAAACTACACATTTTGAAGTGTACATTTTGAGGATTTTAATGTATGCATACACCAGTAAAATTATCATCACAATCAAGATCATGAACACCTCCAGTGTAATACTGATAAATATTTAACAACCAGCTAGCCAGGAAGAAACAAGCTCCCCAGTTTGTAGTATTTGTCAATGTCTGTGATGTGACTAGTCACACCAGGTTATTCAAGCTAACAATCCAACATCACTGAATGTAGAGTTAGGAAGAGGTTCGCACAACAGGTTCTTGCAAGCTGGTATGGGCCACTTTTAGTACCAGATTACCCTCCCCCATTGAACTGCCTTGGCATTTCTGTTGAAAATCAGATTCTCATGCCTCAGCCTTCCAAGTAGCTTGGATTATAGATGGGCACCACCACGTCCAGCTAATTTTTGTGTTTTTAGTAGAGACAGGATTTTGCCATGTTGCCCAGGCCATGTTGACCATATATGTATATGAGTCTATTTTAACATTAGGTTTTATTGACCTATATGTTCCTCTTTATGCTAATATGGCACTGTCATGATTACAGTAGTTGTATAATAATTCTTGAAATTAGTATAAGCCCTCCAAACTTATTGCCTTTTGTTTGTGAGATGGAGTCTTGCTCTGTCACTGAGGCTGGATTGCAGTGGTATAGCTCACTGGAGCCTCAACCACCAGGTCAAGTGATCCTCCGACCTTAGCCTCCTGAGTAGCTGGGACCGCAAGCACATGCCACCCCCATGCCCGGCTAATTGTTTTATGTTTTTGTAGAGATGGGGTCTCACTGTTACCCATACTGGTCTTGAACTCGTGGGCTCAAGTGATCCTCCCTGCTCAGCCTCTCAAAGTGCTGGGATTACAGGTATGAGCCGCTGTGCTTGGCTATTGCTCTTTTTCAAAAAGTTGTTGTGGTTATTATAGGTTATTTGTACTTCCATATAAATTTTATTTTATTTATTTTTTTGAGACAGACTCTCACTCTGTCACCCAGGCTGGAGTGCAGTGGTGGGATCTCGGCTCACTGCAACCTCCGCCTCTCAGGTTGAAACGATTCTCATGCCTCAGCCTTCCAAGTAGCTGGGATTATAGATGGGCACCACTATGCCCAGCTAATTTTTGTGTTTTTAGTAGAGACAGGGTTTTGCCATGTTGCCCAGGCTGGTCTCGAACTCCTGGCCTCATGTGATCCACCTGCCTTGGCCTCCCAAAGTGCTGAGATATACAGGCGTAAGCCACTGCTCTGGGCCTCATATAAATTTTAGAAGTAGGTTTTCTATTTCTATTGAGATTTTGACTGAGATTACATTGAATCTACAGATGAATTTGGGGTGAATTAACATCTTAATATTCTGATCAAGGAACATGGTAAATCTCCATTGAATTTTGGATCATCTTTGATTTCTTTCAGTTATAAGTTGTTGTTTTTTCTGTTTAGCTCTTGCACAGATTTTTAAAGATTTATCTCTAAATATTTAATGTTTAGTATTGTTTTTAAAAATAATTTCCAATCGTGTGTTGCTAATATATAAATTACATCTAGATAAAGATTTTAATGTTTTTAGGTCTTATGGATTATTTACATGTGTGCCTCCTGTTTGATCAGACAGCATACCTTATATAATTAAAATACTTGGAAGAATTACTGAGATTTATGTTATGTCTCAAAAAATGGCCTACGTTGCCAAGCGCGGTGGCTCACATCTGTAATCCCAGTACTTTGAAAGGCCAAGATGCGTGGATCATGAGGTCAGGAGTTTGAGACCAGCCTGACCAACATGGTGAAACCCCGTCTCTACTAAAAATACAAAAATTAGCTGGGCATGGTAGTGCGAGCCTGTAATCCCAGTTACTCAGGAGGCTGAGGCAGGAGAATTGTTTGAACCCAAGAGGCAGAGGTTGCAGTGAGCCGAGATCGCGCCACTGCACTCTAGCGTGGGCAACATTGTGAAACTCGTCTAGAAAAGAAAAGAAAAATAACACTCTGTTATATTTTGGTGAAGTGTTCTATAAATGTCAACCAGGTTAAGAAGGTTGATAATGTTGAAATCTCCTATATCCTATAGCTCTTTCTGTATACTTTTCATTTTAGTATGATACCATTTTAATAGAATCTCTGACTATAAATGTGAATTATTCTCTTTCTCAGAAAGATATTCCTCATCTTTCCTCTTTTGTGCTGCATGATCCCTTTAAGATCTTTTTTTTTTTTTCTGTAACTATTACTCCCGACTTTTTTTTTCTTTTTTGTAGAGATGGTGTCTCCCTATGTTTCCCAGGTTGGTCTTGAACTCCTGGGCTCAAGTGATCCTCCAGCCTTGGCCTCCCAAAGCATTGGGATTACAGACATGAGCCACTATGCCTGCCTTCTTGTTTCCTTTTATTTTTTCTTCTTTCTTTTTTCTTAGACTCCAATTGTGTGGATACTGGAATTTCTAATTTTATTCTTTGAATTTCTTAGCTTTCTTTCATATTTAAAAAAATTCTTGTCATTTTCTTCTTCATATTGAGAGATTTCCTCATTCTGACATCTCAATTTGACCATTTTCTTCTATTTATCCCAACCTATTGCACTGTTTTTATTTTTTAATTATATTTTCGCTTGTTTTTTAAAATGTTGTTTGTTCACATATCATATTGCTAATATCTTTTCTTATGCTCTCTAATATATTAATTGGTTAATTTAAAGGTTCCTGGTTCTCTGTTCTGTTTGTGTTGGGATCAGTAATTGAGATGTATTGTCTTCTTGTGAAACAAATGCCTTGTTACTTTGGGCTGTGAAATCATTTTTTCATGGAGATACTGGCTGTCCTGTTAGGTAGTCCCTTAGAAGAGAATGTTCAAAATGTCCAACTATCCAAACCTGATTTGCTCCCATGAGGTCAGGAGTGACTGTGTGTTCTTTCGGACGGAGCCCCAGGCACTGGGAAATAAATCATTCCTCCTCATCCCTCTAAACAACTCCACAGCTCAGACCTTCAGCTGTTGCCTCACAGGCAAGTATATAGAAAGAGGTACTTACCAGAGTGTAATTTCCAAGCTTTTGGAGTTTAGAATTGTATCAGTGGGAAAAAAACTGCCAGAGGTCAGTGGGTAACTTACGTTTTTCTTCAACTTTTCACAAGTTCAGAAATTCAAGGCTGCTCTACTGTGATTCCTGAAAATACCTGACTGAGCCCTGAGTTTCCAACTGTGTGGAAATATTTGTTCCCAGGCTATGGCAGGGGTGAAGGAAGTGCAAAAGGACCAACCCTTCCTCTCCTGTACTATCTTCTTCCTGCTTGTTGGGTTGACTTCTACTCTAGGTCAGAGCTGCCACACCACCTCTAAGCAAACAAGTTCAAAATATCCCTCCCCGCCATGAATCCGTAAGGGTTTATGTATTATTTTCCTATAGTTGTCTACTCTTGTGATCTTGGGAAAAGAGCCAGCAGCTTGCTCAGAAATAAAAAACACAATTGCTTTTCAGGTTTTTTTTGAGACGGCATCTTGTTTGTCGCCTAGGCTGGAGTGCAGTGGCATGATCTCGGCTCACTGCAACCTCTGCCTCCCAGGTTCAAGCAATTCTCCTGCCTCAGCCTCCTACGTAGCCGGGATTATAGGCGCCCATCACCACGCCTGGCTAATTTTTGCATTTTTATTAGACACAGAGTTTCACCATGTTGGCCAGGCTGGTTTCGAACTCCTGACTGCAGATGATTCGCCCACCTTGGCCTTCCAAAGTGCTGGAATTACAAGCATGAGCCACTGCGACTGGCCTGTTTTTCAGTTTTTTATGTATCATTTTAAGTTTGTTTCTTTTAGGCATCATATTAACAACTTAAGATTTATTTTTTTTATTTTGTGAATTTATCTTATTCACATATTTTAATTACTTTTATATTAGAACATATTTTGTTTACATTGTTTTTCCTTCCACACCGCTCTCTTTTCTTTGGCATTCCAGAAAAACAAAAGTAAGAATTATTTAGTACCCAGCAGTGGAGATTTCATATACCTGTACTTACGGTTAGGAATGCCTGTTCTGACTGTTACTTTTCATTGGAAGAAAAGGGTGCATCTTTCTCCATAAATATGACAGGAATAATCAGATCACAGTGTTAAAAATATAGTCTTTTAAAATAAGAAGCACATTTGAACTTACCTCCCAAGTGGCACACAGATTTGACTTGTGATATAACCATTTGCCATTCTCATCTCTAGGGTATACTTCATCTCCTGGCTGGAAAAAAAAAAAAAAAAAAAGAATAAATGTAATTCATTTTATTTATACCTGGGAATTAAAATAATAGAATTTAGACTTCCCAGTTTTCATAATTGTGAGCAATAAATGTCTATTGTTTCTAAATCACCCAGTCTAAAGTATTTTGTCATAGTGGCCCAGCTGGATTAAGACACCTGCCCATGCCCCCTGGGATGCCAGTACCTGTCTTGTGTGCACTGTCCTTTCACTCTGTACAGCTGACACCTGCATCTGTTAGAGGACAGACCTCAGGCTACTGGGACTTGTGTATCTACTCAATTAGATGTGCCCAGGAATTTACACCCTGCTCCCCTCGCTGGGGCAGCCTTTGACCTAAAGTTGCAAGTATCAATATTTGTTTCTTTGCCCCGTGACTGTGTAATTCTGAGATGTGAACAACTTTGTGTCCAGAGCTTTCTGTGACATTTAGCCTAAGTTGCTCTCTGTAGGACTCTGCTTTCTACCTCACATCTGCTTAACCTCTTATTTTTCAGCCACATTTCCCCACTCGCTTATCAGTTTTCCCTGGTTGTACTTCAAAATAAATCACTCTTGTATGCATTCTCTTCATCTCAGGGTCTGCTCCTGGGGAACTCAGCCTAAGGTGCTATATGCAATAGCGGAGAGCTGATGGTGCCTGGGACTGGGGCAACTGCAGTAGAGAGGAAAAGAAGGGAACAGATTAGCACATGAACAAGTAGTAGAGCCACCATGCCTTAATGTTGACTTGGAAATGAGGTAGGGTGGTGGAAATGAGGGATAGGGAGGAATCAAAGATGATTCCCAGACGCCTTGGGTGGGTGGTGGTAACCATTTCCTGAGGTTGGGGCTAGCAATCTGGAATATCATTTTGGATATTTTGACTTTGAAATGGTCATTAAACATTCAAGTGGATATTGAGGCAGGCAGTTGAACAGAGAAGTCAGCAGCTCAGAGAGAGGTCATGGCTACAGATAAAATTTGGGAGTCATTAGCATGTAAAATGGTATCAAATCCACAAGGTTAGATTAAGTCACCTATAGAGAGAGTGTAGCTAGTAAGACAAGAATATCGAGGGTAGAGGACTGGGCATAACAACATTTGGAAGCTGGCAGAGAAGAAGCTGCCAAAGACCATGGGAAGGTCATGAGATGTCATGAGCACCATGAGAAGAAAATGTTTACAGAAGGAGTTGGTAGTCAACTGTATTGAAAGAGATCAAATAATAGGAGGACAAAATGTCTATTGGGTTTGGCAGGATGAAAGTCTTTGTTGACTTTGGTAATAGGGATTTTCTTATTGGGAATCGCTGTGGTTTAAATGTGTCCTCCCGAATTCATGTGTTGGAAATTTAATCCCCAGTGCAACTGTGTTGGGAGGTGGGACCTAATGGGAGTTGTTCAGTCATGGATTAATGACATTGTAAAAAGGGCTCAGATGAGGAGGGGTGCCCTCTTGTGCTCTCTGCCCTGCCTCATTCCAGCATGTGATGACATAGCAAGAAGGCCCTAGTGAGGTGCTGGTCTTGGACTCTCCAGCCTCTAGAACTCTGAGCCAATACGTTTCTGTTTATTATCTACTACCCAGTGTCAGGCATTCTTTTTTTCTTTTTCTTTTAAAGGAAATGTTTCTGAATCATAGCATTCTTTTTCTGTTGTTGTTTTTTGTTTGTTTGTTTTTGAGACAAGGTCTTACTCTGCTGCCCAGGCTGGAGTGCGGTGGCATGATTATGGCTCACTGCAGCCTTGATGTCCCCAGGCTCAGGTGATCTTCCCATCTCAACCTCCTGAGCAGCTGGGACTACAGGTGTGCACCACCAAGCCTAGCTAATTCTTTTGTATATTTTTTTGTAGAGTCGGGGTTTCACCATGTTGTCCAGGCTGGTCTCGAACTCCTAGGCTCAAGTGATCCAACCTGCCTCAGCCTCCCAAAGTGCTGGGAATACAGGTGTGAGCCACTGCACCTGGCCTCAGGCATGCTTTTATAGCAGCACAAAACAGACTGAGAAGGGAATCAAGGAATTGACAAAATAATTATGCTCTTAAATTTGTCCCTAATTTGGCCAGGCACAGTGGCTTACACCTGTAATCCCAGCACTTTGGGAGGCTGAGACAGGCTGATCAACTGAGGTCAGGAGTTCAAGACCAGCCTGGCCAACACGGCAAAACCCTTTCTCTACTAAAAATACAAAAATTAGCTGGGCTTGGTGGTGGGTGCCTGGAATCCCAGCTACTCAGCAGGCTGAGGCAAGAGAATCGCTTGAACCCAGGAGGCAGAGGTGGCAGTAAGCCGAGATCATGCCACTGCACTCTAGTCTGGGCAACAAGAGCAAGACTCCATCTCAAAAAAAATTTTTTTTTCTTTAATTTTTTCTTCTAGCACGTCACCTTTGTGAAACTCAACTTTCCTTTAGTGAAAACATTTTCCCCATTGTCTGCTTTAGGGAAAGACAATGTCTTCTCAACTTCCCCCCGTCTCCCTGAGAGCAGGGAACAGTCCCTTTTCTCCTTGATGCCACATTATTACTCATGTTAATTGTCCATTCTGTCTCTGATTTGTAATCACTTTGACTTTCTCAACACTTATAACCCCCATTTCTGCTCCATATTTCTTGCCTTGTGTTTCGTAATTTTACTTACCTTCTGAATGGCCTTATGCCTCCATCATGAATTCTGTTACATGATTTTTACTTTCCCAGATTCTAGTCAAGTGGTTATCAAACCTGAACCCACGTTAGATATCTTTAGGTGTTTCCCTTGACCTTCCATTGTGCCTATTTTACTCATCGTTTCATCCCGATAAGCCTCTTTGTCTGTTTCCTTCATTCCTCTTCCTCACAGTCAGGTATTATTAGAAGAATAACCCAACCCTCTAAAAATCTATGCTATTGACTCTCATTCTTGTTCATTTATCTTTTAAACATGTCATAATTTTAAACATTTTGTTGGCTAAAATTCTGTCTGCTTGACACTTAAAAAATAATAAAGTGCTAAAAATATTTTAGCAGGAAAGGTTTTCTGTTTTAAAAAGCTTAAGATTCAAAAAAGCATGTGAAGTCAAATATGGTGGCTCATGCCTGTAATCCCAGCACTTTAGGAGGCTGAGGTGGGAGGATGGCTTGAGGCCAGGAGTTCCAGACCAGCATGGTCACCATAGCGAGACCCTGTCTCTAAAAAAGAAAAATTGAAAAATTAGGTGAGTGTGGTGACATACACCTATCATCTCAGCTACTTGGGAGGCTGAGGCAGGAGGATTGCTTGAGCCTAGGAGCTCAAGGCTACAGTGAGCAACACACCACTGCAGTCCAGCCTAGGTGACAGAGCAAGACCTTATATCTCTCTCTCTTTCTCTCTTTCTTTCTTTCTTTCTTTCTTTCTTTCTTTCTTTCTTTCTTTCTTTCTTTCTTTCTTTCTCCTTCCTTCCTTCCTTCCTTCCTTCCTTCCTTCCTTCCTTCCTTCCTTCTTTCTTTCTTTCTTTCTTTCTTTCTTTCTTTCTTTCTTTCTTTCTTTCTTTCTCTTTCCTTCCTTCTTTCTTTCTTTCTTTCTTTCTTTCTTTCTTTCTTTCTTTCTTTCTCTTTCTTTCTTTCTTTCTTTCTTTTTCTTTCTTTCTTTCCTTCTCTTTCTTTCTTTCTTTCTTTCTTTTTCTTTCTCTTTCTCTCTTTCTTTCTCTTTCTTTCTCTTACTCTCTCTCTTTCTTCCTTTTCTTCCTTCCTTCCTTCCTTCCTTCCTTCCTTCCTTCCTTCCTTCCATCCGTCCGTCCGTCCGTCCGTCCGAAACAGGGTCTTGCTCTGTCACCCAGGCTGGAGTGTAGTGGTGCCATCTTGGCTCACTGCACCCTCCACCTCCCCAGCTCAAGCGATCCTCCCACCTTAGTCTCCCAAGTAGCTGAGACCACAGGCACGTGCCACCAAGCTTGGCTGATTTTTGTATTTTTTGTAGAGATGGGGTTTTGCCATGTTGCCCAGGTTTGTCTCAAACTCCTGGACTCAAGTGATCTGTCAGCCTTAGCCTCCCAAAGTACTGGGACTACAGGTGTGAGCCACCATGCTCAGCTGACCCTACCTTAAGCAAACAAACAAATAAACACCAAAAAACATGTCCTATTTTAGCTTCAAATATCAATTTCCCAATTATAGGTTCAGTTGGGAGGTAATGTCACTATATTGCGTCATTTCTCACTGTTAAAATTTTACCTCTGTGCCCTTGAACCCATCAAAAGTAAGAATAAAAATTATCTATTGTCTCCAAAAAGATTTAAATGTCATTAGTTAGTCACAGAGAAGTAAATTTTATTTTCTCACTTTTAGATAGAGTCATGTGCTGCATAATGACATTTTGGTCAATGACGGACTGCATGTATGTTGGTGGCCCATAAGATTATAATAGAATTTAAAACTCCTATCACCTAGTGACATCACGTTTGTGGTGTTGCTGGAGTAAACAAACCAACTGTGCTGCCAGGTATATAAAAGTAGAGCACACATCATCATGTACAGTATATCATACTTGATAATGATAATAAACAATTTCTGTTTTTACTATGGGTACAACTTATATATTTGTTCTACTACACTTTATGATAATTTTAGCATGTTCTCCTTCTCCTTTTAAAAAATGTTAACTGTAAAAATGCCCCAGGCAGGTCTTTCAGGAGGGATTCCAGAAGAAGATACTGTTGTCACAGGAGGTGGCAGCTCCATGTGTGTTACTGCTCTGGAAGAACCTCCAGTGGGACAAGATGTGGAGGTGAAAGACAGTGATATTGATGATGCTGACTCTGTGTAGGCCTAGACTAATGTGTGTGCTTGTGTCTTAGTTTTTAACAAAAAAGTTAAAAAAAATTTTTAATAGACAAGAGCTTATACAATAAGAATACAAAGAAAGAATATTTTTATACAGCTGTACAACATGTTTGTGTTTTATTCATGTTATTAAAAAAGTAATTGATCGCAGCACTTTGGGAGGCTGAGGTGGGTGGATCACGAGGTCAGGAGATCGAGACCAGCCTGGCCAACATGGTGAAACCCCGTCTCTACTAAAAATACAAAAATTAGCCTGGCATGATGGCGCTTGCTTGTAGTCCCAGCTACTCCGGGGGCTGAGGCAGGAGAATCACTTGAACCCGGGAGGCGGAGGTTGCAGTGAGCCGAGATCGCGCCACTGCACTCCAGCCTGGCAACGGAGCGAGACTCCGTCTCAAAAAAAAAAAAGTAATCAGTATTAGTGTTATTATTAAGTATTATTACAAAGAATCAAAAAGTTGAAAAAATTAGACCATTTATAAGGTAAAAACAGTTACAATAAGCTAATGTTAATTTATTGTTGAAGAAAAACTATTATTTGATTGATTGTGTACCCTAAGTGTGCGGTGTTTATATAAAGTCTCCAGTCATGTACAGTAATGACCGAGGCCTGCACATTTACTCACTACTCACTCACCCACCCGATTTTTATCCTGCAAGCTCCATTCCTGGTAAGTGCCAGGTATAGGTGTATCTTATCTTTTATGCCATATTTTTACTGTACCTTTTCTATGTTATATTTATATACACAAATATTTGCCATTGTTTTAACATTGTCTACAGTATTCAGAATCAGAATAGTAACATGCCGTGCAGGTTTGTAACCTAGGAGCAATCAGCTGGGCTATCTAGCCTAAGTCTGCCATAGGCTATACCATCTAGGCACAACGTGTTTGCGCTTTATTCATGTTATTACAAAAGTAATGCCATCTACCATGGTAAGTAAAACTTTACCACCTAGGTTTGTATAAGTACACTCTATGTGATGTTTGCAGAACAACAAAGTTGCCTCATGACACATTTCTCAGAATGTATCCCATCGCTAAGCAACACATACATGTACACTGGGTCTTTCCAAATTTTTAAGACTTAGGTTAGAAATCTGACATTTGAACAAGAATCAACATGAACAAAGTGAGGATGAGGGCTGAGATTATGACAGTGTGAGTGGGAAGAAGGGTGTGCGTCTCAAGGCTGGGCTACAGTCAGGGGACTACATGTTGGTTTGATGCAGAGAGCTTAAACTATAGTTGTAAAAACATGGTATAATAGAAATTGCATTGAATTAAAAAATCAAGAAACTTGGAAACCAAGCCTGAGTCTGCTAACATAATCTTCTTGGGTATTTGTCAGGCTAGGTCAGTACTCTCTGATCTATGGTAACAAAACACCACAATATTCAGTGGTGCTAAGTAATAAGCTAGCTTCACGCACATGGCTATTGGCTGATGGTTGCCAGGGTGCAGAGACCTGACTTAGGCATCTGAACTCACCTTAAAGGCCATGGGTACTTCAATGATGTAAAGATCCACGTAGTCTAGCTGGAGGACCCTGAGTGTCCTCTCCAGGGTTGGGCGGACCATCTCTGGGACGTGATTTGTAGCCCATAGCTGAAAGAATCAAAGAGGGATCATTAACTAATGTTCACACGATTTTTACAATAATGCAGCCCCTTTTTCTTCGTAAAGCACTCGTACACATTTTTTTTTTTTTTTTGAGATAGGGGTCTCACTATGTTGCCCAGGCTGATCTTTATCTCCTGGGCTCAAGCCATCTGCCCACTTCAGCCTCCCAAAGTGCCAGGATTATAGGTATCAACCACCGTGCCTGGCCCCTTGTACACATTTTATTCACACATTTCATTTCACAAAAACATGTTTGTGATGCAGTGTCATCTGAGTATAGGATGAGCTGATAAAACTCTTGACACTCAGAGCCTAGCTTGAGAGCTTGTTTGGAGGTTCTAGCAGGGGAGTGCAGCTACTCACATACCCTTGACCTAGAAACCCTCCTCCTTCATCAGG
The DNA here is from genome assembly GCF_043159975.1 of Macaca nemestrina. Taxonomy (NCBI): domain Eukaryota; kingdom Metazoa; phylum Chordata; class Mammalia; order Primates; family Cercopithecidae; genus Macaca; species Macaca nemestrina. The sequence goes on from NC_092128.1 coordinate 20,909,773, forward strand.
GAAAGCCGTCCTCTTCCGCTGAGAGTACAGATTCAAGAGGTACAATTGCCGAGACAGCCAGACCAGCTGAATTAGCCCTGGTGACCAATGGGGTGACAGATGTTGCAGCCAGATCGCCCTCACATCTCCAGACATAATTTTATGCAATTCTACTACAAGAGACTTACAGATCCTCCTGACCACAGAGTACCTAATTTGATGGCAGTCTTTCCCATTTCCGGGCGAATTTCCTAACTGATCCTTAGTGCTTGCATTTTTCCTCATTGTATAACTAGGGTTACGCAATGTTCTAGATGTCCTGACCTAGCCTGATACTTTATTGTCATGCCACTCTGATAAAATGAGCAAGGAATATGGTTATGTGTGTGGCTTCACCGGGTCCTTCGCATTGTGACAGGTGGTGTGAAAGCCTGGTGAAAGTTTAAATTAGTGCACAGATTTACATTTGCTTTCACTGATCTTTTGTTCTTGTTGGGCCCTAGTTAGACCCCAGAGCAATTAAGTTACTCTTTCATTAAGGCATTATTACATAATGAAGGATCAAGGTTTGGTTGATCCTACTGGAGCATGTGTACCCTTAGGTGTCTGAGACATATGGTGCCAAGGTTGCTCATACCCACAGGACAAATTAGTACATCTTTTGGATTATCAGTTTTGCTCACAGATTTTTTGGGGGCATATAAGTTTAGAATCATACTTTTTTGTTTCTTTTGTTTTTTTGAGACGGCGTCTTGCTGTGTCACTGAGGCTGGAGCACAGTGGCTTGATCTTGGCTCACTGCAACCTCTGCCTCCCGGGTTCAAGCGATTCTCCTGCCTCAGCCTCCCAAGTAGCTGGGATTACAGGCACCTGCCACCACACCTGGCTAATTTTTGTATTTTTAGTAGATGGGGTTTCCCCATGTTGGCCAGTCTGGTCTCAAACTTCTGACCTCAAGTGATGCTTCCTCCTCTGCCTTCCAAAGTGCTGGGATTATAGGCATGAGCCACTGCACCTGGCCTGAATCATACTTTTTTTGGTCACCAGAAAGGGCAAGCAAAATTGGTAAAATCTAATTTTTTTCCTCTGTTGGACAATGATTTTTTTTCTCGCCTTAAAAACAGAGAAAATGTAACATGAAGAGAGTAGTGGAAAAATGTGTCACGTGTGTTTTGATGGCTACTCTGGGTCCCTTTGGTGTTACTATTGTAATCCCTTCTAAGTGGAAATTCTGTTTGATATTTTAATTTACTTTCTTTTTTCATTCCTGGGCGTAGGCTGATGATATTTTAATTTACTTTTATTCAACAAACATACATAGTATTAGCTTTGTACCAGGTTTGGTGTGACTGCTTTGTAAATGTGAACTCATAACAACTTTATGAAATAGTTGGCATTATTATCCCCATTTTACAGAGGAAAAAAAACTCAGGTCCAGAAATGCTAGGCAACTCAGCCAATAGTGACAGATCTGGGCCTCTGACCTGGGCAATCTTGTACCAGTCTGGGCACTCAATCACCCCCACATTGCCTCTCAGGTGCTGCTGAACTGCAGCGAAGACAATCCTGATGAGGCAATTACATGAACTCAGCTGCACATGCTATTTCTGTTTACTTAAGTAAACACCAATATTTCGCCCACGTATGCTTTATTACATACAGCCCATATTGACATTGTATATGTACGAATATTGCTTTCCATTCACAACTGTACTTTTTGGACAATTTAAAGGATTAAAGTTAAAGGACAATTTAAAGCATGTTTTGACCACCTTTTCCTTGTATGCTAACTTTAGCCCCATCATAGTGAGAAATGACTCTTACAATATGAGTCATTAAGCGAAAGGCTTGTATAATGTGCCTGCCCAGGAAGCCCATATAGCTAGCTTTTGGATTGGTGACCTTATGAGCTTGTTTTTGTTTTAAATTTACATTTGTTTGCTTTTATTAAACAAAATCTAGGCCGGGCGCGGTGGCTCACGCCTGTAATCCCAGCACTTTGGGAGGCCGAGGCAGGTGGATCACGAGGTCAGGAATCGAGACCATCCTGGCGAACACGGTGAAACCCCGTCTCTACTAAAAATACAAAAAAATTAGCCGGGTGCGGTGGCGGGCACCTGTAGTCCCAGCTACTCGGGAGGCTGAGGCAGGAGAATGGCGTGAACCCGGGAGGCAGAGCTTGCAGTGAGCCGAGATCGCACCACCGCACTCCAGCCTGGGCGGCAGAGCGAGACTCTGTCTCAAAAAAAAAAAAAAAAAAAAAAAATCTAAATGCCATTTCTGAGTTAATTACATTTGCTCAAATTCTTTTTTTTTTTTTTTTTGAGATAGGGTCTTGCTCTGTCACTCAGGTTGGAGTGCAGTGATATGAACATGACTCATTGCGGCCTTGACCTCCCTGGCTCAAGCCATCTTCCTGCCTCAACCTCCCAAAAAGCTGGGACTACAGGTGCAAGCTACCATGCCTGGCTAATTTTTGTATTTTTTTTTTGTTGAGACAGGGTTTTGCCATATTACCCGGGTTGGTCTTGAACTCCTGAGCTCAAGCAAAACACCTGCCTCAGCCTCCCAAAGTGAGGATTAGAGGTGTGAGACACTGCACCCAGCCAAATACTTTTTTAAAACCCTCTTTCTCTCCCCCAAATGCTACTCTGCTTACTTCTCCCAAATTAATAAATAATTCATTAATATGATACAAGAATGTCGAAAATCCTATTTTACATGATTTTGGTTCATTTTAACACTTATCTTTTAAACAAAGAAACAACCCAAACTGTTATTAAGTACTGCGTACTCATGAATGCAATTACACACACACACACACACACACACACACAGAAGATGGATAATAAAATGAACACCTGAAACCTTCTCACCGTCCCCATTGGAGGCTGAAGGCAAGATCTCACCTTTCCACAGTAGAAAATATCTTCCCTCCGCACCTTTCCTTCTGCTATCTTCTCCCTGATGGCCTCCCCAACTTCGTGTTCATTTTGGTAGATGTAGGCGCCATCAATATGTCGGTACCCTGTGTCAATAGCAACCTTCACCGATGTTGCACAGGCTCCCTTAGGGGTCTGAAGTGACAAAGAGGTTGGGTTTGGGGAAAAGAGAAATGGTCTTTCCTTTAATCATCATTAATCTGGACACTTTGCATGTACGTTCCTTTACAGCTAGAATGACACATTCCCAATTCCTTGCTGTTGTGATTGGAAGATGGTGTTCAGCAGCAGGAGAAACTGATCTCCCAGGGGCCTCCCCTTCCTCAGTGGGAGACACTATCTGTCCCAGGTCTGCCCTCAGCTTTGTGGCATCAAAAATGTGATTTGGGCCAGGTGTGGTGGCTCACACCTTTAATCCCAGCACTTTGGGAGGCTGAGGCGGGAGGATCACGAGGTCAGGAGATTGAGACCATCCTGGCTAACATGTTGAAGCCCCGTCTCTACTAAAAATACAAAAAATTAGCCAGGCGTGGTGGCTGGTGCCTGTAGTCCCAACTCCTCGGGAGGCTGAGGCAGGAGAATTACATGAGCCTGGGAGGTGGAGCTTGCAGTGAGCCAAGATTGTGCCACTGCACTCCAGCCTGGGCGACAGAGCAAGACTCCATCTCAAACAAACAAACAAACAAAATGTGATTTGATCAATATTTCTTGTGACATGAGAATTCATGGAAGCCTTTTTTATCGGAGGGCACGAGCTGATTGAAGAAGGCTAAATTATAAATCAAAGGTTGGGTAAACAAATTGAGATGTATCCACAGAATGGAATACTCCTCAGTAATAAAAAGGAATGAAGTAGGCCTGGTGTGGTGGTTCACACCTGTAATCCCAGGACTTTGGGAGGCTGAGACAGGAGGATTGCTTGAGGTCAGGAGTTTGAGACCAGCCTGGGCAACATAGGGAGACTCCATCTATACAAAAATTAAAGTAATTAGCTGGGTGTGGTGGCATGCGCCTTTGGTCCCAGTTACTTGGGAGGGTAAGGTAGGGGGATTGCTTGAGCCTGAGAGTTCAAGGCTGTGGTGAGCCATGATCATGCCACTGCACTCCAGCCTGGGCAACAGAGACCCTGTCTCAAAAAAAAAAAAAAAAAAAAAAGAAATGTAGCATTGATGACAACACATAGTATGGATGAATCTCAAAATAATTATACTGAGTGAAAGAAGCCAGCCCAAAAAGAATAAATACTTCAGTTTTTCTCTTCTAGCATTTTATATAAATGGAATCACAGTCTGTGGCGACAGACATAGATCAGTGATTGTCTGGGGTCGGGAGTCGGGGAAGTGTGGGTGGGAGGAGGGATCACAAAGTGGCATGAGGAAGCTTATAGAGTTGATAGCTATGTTCATTATTTTGATTGTGGTGATGGCCTCGCAGATGAATATACGTCAGACTCATCAAATTGTATACTTTAAATATGGACAGTTTATTATATGTCAGTTATGTCTCAATAAAACTGAGGAAAAATATTGTTGAGGAACATTTTATGTTTTAGGATATATTTTAATAAAATTTGGTAGCTACATCTTTGTTCATTTTATTAACTCACATTAAACTTAAGAATGAGCATATCCTGTCCCCTGAACACTGGTTTTTCATTTGCTATGGTTTGATTATTTTTGTCCCCTCCAAAACTCATGTTGAAACTGAATCTTCAATGTAAAAAACGGCGTTGAGAGGTGGGGCCTAATGGGAGGAGTTTGGGATTAATGCCACCCTAAAAAGGGCTTGTGGGAGTGGGTTCTCACTCTTCTGTCATGTGAGTAATGGTGTCTCTCCCCTCCAGAGAATGCAGCATTCAAGGTGCACCCTTGGAGGCAGACAGACTGGGCCCTAACCTGCTGGCATCTTGATCTTGGACTTTCCAGCCTCCAGAACTGTAAGAGAATAAACTTCTGTTCTTTATCAGTTACCCAGTCTCAAGCATTCTGTTACAGCACACAAAATAGAGCAAGACACCATTTTTCAGATTCCACAGAAATCCCTATGCCTCGGTTTTGATGGCATTTAAATACGAGTGTGTTTCATTTTTGTTACATTTTTTTAATGAGAAACAGCAATGAGATTTCCCTGAAGACAAACATCTAGTCTCATCAAATATAATTTTCAAAGCATCTTTTAGAGAGTGTGTTGTGTGAGAGGGTTAGTTCTATTTTCTGATTTGCGCTGACTTGGTATTGAAGGTTGATTGTTCTGATCTTGCTCAACAAATGTTGGTCAACTACTTGTGCTTTCTTTAGTGTTCTAACCAAATGCTGGACAAATCACATCAGACATGTGAACTCTGGTCCACAGCTATTGATTTGTTGTAGGCTGAGCAAGAGAATAAATCTGAAATGTATTTCTAGTGACTTTATAGTCCTGGGCAGGAAACAGAAGGCTTTGGGAGCATATATTGTATTTTTGCCCCCCGCCGCTTCAGCTGAAAGTCGTCACTATAGAGAAGATAAGAGGATATGAAAAATTAACAAACTGGCTACGTAGATGATATTATAAGATTCATAGTCACAAATATCAAATAGCTGGGAGGAGGAGACACACATTCCAGGAATATTAGAAATATTTGGTTAATTAACAACATGATTAATAGGACTTGGAGAGTAATTGAGTCAAAAGGCCAGAAAAAGCCTGTAAAATGAGATGTTATGAATGACAAGTGTGACAACCAAAGTACAGTGGGAAGGGGAAGTGAGGCATGGTGTCCAGAAATTTACAGGGAAGAAAATAAACATCTACTTTCATTCTCAAGTATCTACATTATTATTATTATTATTATTATTATTATTAGAGACAGGGTCTCTGTCACCCAGGCTGGAGTACAGTGGCACAATTATGGCTCACTGCAGCCTCAGCCTCCTGGGCTCAAGTGATTCTTCCACCTCAGCCTCCCGAGTAAGTGGGACTACAGGCATGTGCCACCATGCCTGGCTAACATTTTTGTAGAGATGGGGTTTTGCCATGTTGCCCATGCTGGTCTCAAACTCTTGGGCTCAAGCGATCCTGCCTTGGCCTCCCTCTACATATATATTATTAATACATGAAGCTTAATACTAGATGGTAAATAGAATCTCAGAAACATCACTGAGATTTTGTGGGCTGGAACTGATCATTTAAATGAAGAGCTAAAGTACACAATGAAGGGTGCCCCAGACAAATACATATTAAAGTAGGCGCTTGTATTTTCAAAGATTAACCCAAAAAATGAATTACAGAGGAGAGCATTTAGGATAAAGAAAGTATGGCCAGGGATTGTGGCTCACACCTGTAATCCCAGCACTTTGAGAGGTCAAGGCGGGCAGATCAACTGAGGTCAGGAGTTCAAGACCAGCCTGGCGAACATGGTGAAACCCCACTTCTACTAAAAAGTACAAAAATTAGCCAGGCGTGGTAGTGGGCGCCTGTAATCCCAGCTACTTGGGAGGCTGAGGCAGGAGCATCTCTTGAACCTGGGAGACATAGGTTGCAGTGAGCCGAGATCATGCCACTGCACTCCACCCTGGGTGACAGAGTGAGACTCTGTCTCAAAAAAGAAAGAAGGAAGGTAGGAAGAAAGGAAGGAAGGAAGGAAGGAGGGAAGGAGGGAAGGAGAGAAGGAGGGAAGGAGGGAAGGAGGGAAGGAGAGAAGGAGGGAGGGAGGGAGGGAGGGAGGGAAGGAAGGAAGGAAAGAAGGAAAGAAAGAGGTAAAGGCAAGGTTAAGGCAGGAGTGTAGTCCACCATGGTGCTGCATATTTGGATGATGACTCATTTAACAAGGATTATGGCACAGAAACAAGTTATAGTAGTGAAAATCTTGCAATTATTCAGCTATCACCGCGGAGTCTCTTCTAAAAGCTGGATATTTACTATTGACTTATTTATTTATATGTTTATATTTATATACTTGCTGAAAAATATTGTCCCTCAGAAGGCAGAAGCAGCAGTGAGATGTATTACTATTTTATACTTAATTCTAATCAATATGGAGGAACTAGTTGGGACTGTGGACATGAGGACCACACTTTCTAATTCTTTGTTGTTGTTGTTGTTGTTGTTAGACAGAGTCTCGCTCTGTCGCCAGGCTGCAGTGCAGTGGTGTGATCTCGACTCACTGCAACCTCCACCTCCTGGGTTCAAGCGATTCTCCTGCCTCAACCTCCTGAGTAGCTGGGACTCCAGGCACGCGCCACCACGCCCAGCTAATTTTTGTACTTTTAGTAGAGACGGGGTTTCACCATGTTGACCAGGATGGTCTCAATCTCTTGACCTTGTGATCTGCCAGCCTCGGCCTCCCAAAGTGCTGGAATTACAGGCATGAGCCACTGCACCTGGCCCACACTTTGTAATTCTTAAATGTGGCACAAAGAAATTTTACATAAATTCTGACACATTTTTTAGGAAAACCAGTTTTGAAAAAAAATCAGAAAGATCAAATAGGATACCACATAAATGATATGATAGGAGAATCTAAAATATAAAAATTTGATTCCACAATGAAGGACAATCCCACTGAACAGTAAAACAAAAAAAATCCGGTTTCCTAAAATGACTGACAGCATCTCCTTCTACTTAAGAAAATTAAAAATGCTAGATTAGGCCGGCGTGGTGGCATACGCCTGTAATCCCAGCACTTCGGGAGGCTGAGGTGGGAGGATCGCTTGGGCCCAGGAGTTTGAGAACAGCCTGGGCAACATGGCAAAACCCCATCTCTATAAAAACTACAGAAATTAGCCGGGTCTGGTGACTCGCTTGAGCCTGAGAGGCAGAATTTGCAGGGAGCCATAATCATGCAAATGCGCTTCAGCCTGGGTGACAGAGCAAGACCCTGTCTCAAAAAAAGAAAAAAAAAAAAACCGAAGAAACAAAACTAGATTAAAACTTTTAAAAAGTGCTGAAAAGACAGTAGGCATTTATTAATTCAAACTAAATTTTATGGGAAAGTCTGAATGCAGAAATGAGAAGTGCAGGAGATGAAAAAGCTAAGTACAAAACTCCCTGAAAGGCTATGGCCACCTCCAGTCCCTGGGAGATTTCATAACCTATGTAACCAGAGTCTGCTGACCAGTTTAATGTGGTCACTGGGTAACAGTGCCTCCAGGGCACCTGGAGCAAACACACACAAATGCTGTCTGAAAGAAAATACTTGTTTTTCCCCCTTGATGCACGCTCACAAATACTTTTTTTAAAGTAGTGTTAACCTGCACACAGTTGAAGAATTCAGGTACCCCAGAAAACAAAGGTCCATAAAGGAAGACTGGCAGAAACGATTGAGAGCCTAAACAGAACCATAGATCCTAATATTGGAACTATCATTAGAATGAAATTGCACCTGTATCTTACACCATACACAAAAAGTCAACTCAAAATGGATTAAAGATTTTTAAGACCAGAAACTGTAAAATTCCCAGAAGAAAACATAAGGGAAAAAGCATCATGACGTTGGAGTAGGTGATGATTTCTTGGATATGACACCAAAAGCACAAGACACAAAAGCAAAAACAGGTTGTTGGGGCTACATCAAGCTAAAAAGCCTCTGCACGGAAAAGGAAACACTCAACAGAGTTAAAAAGCAACCAATGGAAGACGAGAAAATATTTGCAGACCATATACCTCACAAGGTGTTAATATCCCAGATATAATTAAAAGGAACTTCTACAACTCAATAGCAAAAAAACAAAAACAAAAAAACAAACAAAAACATCCCAAAGAAAAAACTAACCTGATTAAAAAGTTGGCAAAGGAGTTGAGTAGACATTGCTCCAGAGAAGACATACAAATGGCCAATAGGGATATGAGAAGATACTCAACATCGCTATCCATCTGGGAAATGCAAATCAAAACTACAATGAAATAACACCGCACACCCATTAGGATGACTATTATCAAAAAACTGAAAGATAACAATTATTGGTGAGGATGTAAAGAAATTACAACTCTTGTTCACTGTTGGTGGAAATTTAAAATGGTGCCGCTACTATGGAAAACAGTATGGAGTTTCCTAAAAAAATTAAAGATATATTAGACCATGTTGGTCAAGAAAAAAAATTGGCCGGGCGCAGTGGCTCAAGCCTGTAATCCCAGCACTTTGGGAGGCCGAGACGGGCGGATCACGAGGTCAGGAGTTCGGGACCATCCTGGCTAACAAGGTGAAACCCCGTCTCTACTAAAAAATACAAAAAACTAGCCGGGCGAGGTGGCGGGCACCTGTAGTCCCGGCTACTCGGGAGGCTGAGGCAGGAGAATGGCGTAAAAACCTGGGAGGCAGAGCTTGCAGTGAGCTGAGATCCGGCCACTGCACTCCAGCCTGGGCGACACAGCGAGACTCCGTCTCAAAAAAAAAAAAAAAAGAAAAAAAATTAAAAATAGAACTACTATATGATCCAGCAATCCTACTTCAGGGTGTATATCCAAAGGAAATAAAATCACTATCTTGAGGAAATATTTGCACTTCCATGTTCACTGTAGCATTGTTCACAATAGGTAAGATATGGAAACAACCAAAATGGTCACTGACAGATGAGCAGGTAAAGAAAATGTGGTACATAAACAGTGTAATATTATTCAGCCTCAAAAAAGAAGGAAATTCTGCAATACGCAACAACATGGATGAACCTGGGGGACGTTATACTAAGTGAAATAATTCAGTCACAGAGTAATACCACAAAAAAAAAATCGGAATTATTAGTCAAAAGTTAAAATAACTATGATTGTTTTGATTAAAGAAATAAACTTGAGGCTGGGCATGGTGGCTCATGCCTATAATCTCAGCACTTTGGGAGGCTGATGCAGGAGGGTTGCTTGATGCTAGGGGTTTGAGACTGGCCTGGGCAACATAGTAAAACCCTGTCTTACAATAAAATAATAAAATCAAATAAAAGCAAAAATTAAAAAATTATCCAGGCATGGTGACGTACACCTGTCTGTACTCCTAGCTACTCGAGAGGCAGAGGCAGGAGGATTGCTTGAGCCCAGGAGTTGAGATCTTCAGTGAGCTACGACTGCACCACTGCGGTCCAGCCTGGGTGACAGAAGACCCTCATCTCTATTAAAAAAAAAATTAAATTTAAAAACAAAGAAATAAATGTGAAAATCTCTGTAGAGGACAGGAAACTATGAAAAGTACCCTAGAAGATTTAGGAAAGAACCAAACACAGCAATTCTATAAACAAAACAAACAAACAAAAATCTGGTAAGACATCTAAAATTAAATGGATGCATCAGTAGCATATCGGACATGGCAAGAAGAAATTAGGTAGAAGGAAGAAGGTAAATCAGCAGAAATGATCCAGCACTGCTTCTCCATGTTAATGTCCAGCATTCCCCATGTCTTTTGAAAATGACACAGAAGCTGCTGCCTTGGAACATGTGCTCCAGGCAGGATCTACCTGCATATTGCCTCCTAGTCACCAGACCAATAATTAGTTGTTCCAAGAGGGGGTTTCCAGTGAATATCACTTGGTAGGGAGACTAATTTCACAGCCATGGAGTCACGTTAGAATATATCCTTCTAAATATAAAAGGTAGGAGTTCTTGCCGGGCATGGTGGCTCATGCCTGTAATCCCAGCACTTTGGGAGGCTGAGGGGGGTGAATCACCTGAGGTTGGGAGTTAGAGACCAGCCTGATCAACAGGGAGAAACCCCGTTTCTACTAAAAATATAAAAATTAGCTGGGTGTGGTGGTGCACACCTGTAGTCCCAGCTACTCAGGAGGCTGAGGCAGGAGAATGGCTTGAACCCGGGAAGTGGAGGTTTTGGTGAGCCGAGATCGATCGCACCATTGCACTCCAGCCTAGGCAACAAGAGCAAAAGTCTGTCTTAAAAAAAAAAAGGTAGGAGTTCCTTTTATATTTTGGATATTATCCCTTATGAGATCTCCTGGCTGAATAAAGGCAGAGGGTGATACACTGAGGGAACTACACACCGAGACACCACGTGCAATGCAGGTGGAGAGCAGGTGTGAGAGTGGATCTGGGGGTGCAGCATCAAGAGGAAGGTGGAATTTCAAGTTGGATAAAGGAGAGTTTATTGATATGGAAACACTATCCTCTGATACCTCACTTAACACCTCAGGAAACAGTGGTAACACACTGCCAGCGTAACTCTTGAAATCTTGGAAAAAGTGAGATCCACATACATGAAGTAGACATTCCAGAAATACCATGGCAGATGGTCAAGAGAGGGCTCAGGAAGCTCAGAGAAGGGAGCCCACTATAGTGGATATACTACGTAAGGCCGGAAACCCACGGATGACCTATGTTTTGCAGCAGGGTCCAGATAACACTCCTTTTACCAGAGAGATAGCAATGCTTTAGCGACAAAAATACCAGAGTTGTTGAGCTCAATTACAGCTGTCCTCTGTAGACAAGGTAGACTGTGTGAGATGCTGAAAAACTAGGTTTAATAAAAAAAATTAGGGCCCGGGTGTGGTGGCCCAGACCTCTAACTTCAGCACTTCAGGAGACCAAGACAGGAGGATTGCTTGAGCCCAGGAATTCAAGACCAGCCTGGGCAACATAGTGAGATCCTGTCCTTGTTTTTAAAGCTAGGAATGATGGAATTTTAAAATAATAGAGGCTACATGGTAGTACTAACTTCAGAAGTGAAGTGGGCACTGTTATCAAATGACCTGCAGAGATGCTTTGCAGAGATGGTTAATTAGACATGAAATCCCTAGAGTTTTCAGGCAACATACAGGATGCTCAGTTAAATTTGAAATTCAAATGGGCAAGACTTTTTTGTATATGCACATTCCAAATATTAAATGGGATGGAACATACTTATATTTTAAAATGACTCATTGTTCATCTGAAGTTCAAATTTACCTGGACATCTTATATTTTTACTTGCTAAACCTGGCAACCCTACCCTAAAGGCAAGTTAGATAGGCAGCCAACAAGTGTATTGCATAATTTACAGAAACCAAAGCAGTCTGCATGGATTATTGGGCTGGGCATGGTGGCTCATGCCTATAATCCCAGCAATTTTGAAGGCCAAGGTGGGAGAGTCGCTTGAGTCCAGGAGTTTCAGACCATCCTGGGCAACATAGAAATATCTCGTTTCTATTAAGAATTAAACAAAAAAATGGATTACTGGAAGGCTGATGGAAGTTCTTTCAAGATAAAGTCATAGGTATGGCTGTATACTAGGAAAAGCATTAAGAAGGAAGCACACTACCCAGAAGGCGCCCTCAGGCTCCACAGACGGCATATTCCATACTTGCAGTACTATCCCTACCCATTTATTGAGTGACATGAATACACCAGGTTTCAGTAGGCCCAGAATGGGGAAGGGCTCAGCAGAAGTCTAGACTTTACCACAAGCATCCCTGCCACTTGGGCCATATGACCCAGCAGGCCCTATTGTTTACATGTGGCATGGAATTTATGGCAAGCCTCAGTTGGAGAATTACAAGGTAAGCCTGTAGGGTTCTGGAGCAAGTCATGCCATCTACATTGATGACATTGCTGCTGAGCCCTGTAGAGATAGTATATCTGGCCATGGGCCGTGATGTGACTGTGTGGCCAGAGCTGCCCATTATGAGCTGGGTTATATAAAATCCACTACAACATAAGTTTGGGTGGGTCAGTGGCAATCCATTGTAAGATATAATTGGCACATTTGTGATTAGACACAAGTTGGACAAGACAGCATGCCATCCATATGTCATCCAAAATCTGAATGAGTTGCTGTTGCTTACAAATTAATAATTACTTTACAGTGTTCTCCAAAAAGTGTTACAAGACTGGCCAACAACTGGATTATTATTCATGATGATTGTCTGTACTGGAGGACAAGCTGCCACCCTCTTGTAGTGTGATCTCTACTGTGTCCTCAATAATAGTCCCCCGAGTGTTAGTTGCTTGTGTTTTTTCTTTTTTCTTGTAGAAATAAAGAGGAAAATAAAGCATTGCTTGCACTCATGTCTAGTATCAAAACCGGGAAGTAGGACAAAATGGGTAAATAGGCTTAACTCTCTGAAACCATTCATTTATGCTTTCTGCCTGGCCCCTGGTCCCCTTAGGTAGAGCTTATGAGACCTTCACCCTGTCTTCAGCTTAAAACCAGATCAGAAAAAATTACTTGGTGTAAGAGCAAGGCTTTTCTTTCCTCAGGTGAAACAAAGCTCCCTGGGGGATCAGAAGAGGGGAATTAGATGGGCATTGGGGAGAAAGTAAGGAATGTTTAGGGCTGGGTGTCATAGCTCATGCCTATAATCCCAGCACTTTGGGAGGCTGAGGCAGGCAGATCACTCAAGCCCAGGAGTTCGAGACCAGCCTGGGCAACATGGCAAAAACTTGCCTCTAATAAAAATAAAATAAATAAAATAAAAGGAATGTTTAAAGGATGGCACATTCCTGAGAAATGGGTTCTGAGCCCTGCACCCCCACCTCCCTCCACTCAGGGGCAAAAATATAGTGGGTGTTTTAGGCTTCTCCTGGGTACTCACCAAGAGCTTGGACTGCACTTCTCCTTCGCCCCATGGCTCGTTCAGATTGTGAAAACTTGCTGCAACTACAGCAGTCTCAACCAGAGCCACTCAGGAAGGAATATTCCCCCATCTAACTTTCTGGGCCATGCCTTCTCTGTAGCTTGTACCCCATAATTAGACTTGCTCATCATTTCTTTCATCTTTGAACAATAGTTATCTCCTGTAAGGGACTTACATGGGGGAGATATAACAAATGATAGAGAATATAGTTTTGAGAATCTCTGCATATATGTGGTTGGAGCCAAGATTATGAATGAGATCATAAAGAGACATTGTACAAAGAAAGAAGAGAAAGGGGCCAAGGATCAAACTCATATAATTGTTCCAAGAGTAATTTTCAATTGCATTACCAAAAACAAGGGAGGTGGGCAGTTGAAGTGGAATGTGGGATTGTGATCCAAGTTTTAACTACTCTTGCTATGGGTAGTTTATTTCTCCTCGTCTGCCTTCCATTCTCTATGCTACAACCTGAGTTTTATCTTTCAAAAACACAGATCTAGTGATGCTCTCTCTTTGCTTCTAAACTTTAGATGATGTGTCATTACTATAGAATGAAGTTTCAACTCCTAGCTGAGCATAGTGGCTCATGCCTGTAATTCTAGCACTTTGTGAAGCTGAGGCGGGTGGATTGCTGGAACCCAGGAGTTCAACACCAGCCTGGGCAATATTATGAAACCCCTTCTCTACAAAAAATACAAAAATTAGCTGGGCATGGTGGCGCCTGCCTGTGGTCCCGGCTACTTAGGAGGTTGAGTCAGGATGATTGCTTGAGTCTGGGAGGCAGAGGTTGCAGTAAGCCAAGATTGCATCATTGCACTCCAGCCTCGGTGACAGAGTAAGACCCTGCCTCAGACAAACAAACGAACAAACAAAGTTCCAACTCCTTACCATGGTGTTCAAGGTCCTTGGTAATCCAACAAAATTCCAACTCCTTAGCATGGTGTTCAAGGTCCTTGGTAATCCAACAGAGTTTCAACTCCTTGGCATGGTGTTCAAGGTCCTTGGTAATCCCTGTCTTAATCTGCATTTTCAGATTCAGTTACCATCACCATTAATTCCCTGTGCCAGGCACGATGGGCTTGGCATTCCCTGGATATATCATATATCCTTCTCTGTCTAAATAAAATATCTCTATACTTCTTATTGCCAAAAATGTCCTGCTTTAGGTGTGCTTCTCTGTCTGGTACATTCATGCTCAACTTCAAATAGTTCATTCATACATGACCACTCAAATTTCGGTAGCATTTCTACACATGTCACTGTTTATTCTCGTAATCAGCATTAAATGTTGAACTGCAACAAGGAAAAGATATTCTCACAAGCTGAAACTTTAGTGTTTTAAAGGAAGCCTGTTTCAATCTTCATGGTCAAATTTAATTATTTCCATTTCTATGCTGATATGGTTTGGCTGTGTCCTCACCCAAATCTCATCTTGAATTATAGTTCCCATTATCCCCACATGTTATGGGAGGGACCCAGTGAGAGGTAATTGAATCATGGAGGAGGTTACTTCCATGCTGTTCTCAGGATAGTAAGTTCTCATGACATTTGATGGTTTTACAAGGGGCTTTTCCCCTTTGGTTCAGCACTTCTCCTTGCTTCCATCTTATGAAGAAGGACATGTTTTCTTCCCCTTTTGCCAAGATTGTAAGTTTCTTGAGGTATCCCCAGCCATGCTGAACTCTGAGTCAATTAATCCTCTTTCCTTTATAAATTACCCAGTCTCTAGGGTATGTCTTTAATAGCAGCATGAGAATTGACTAATACATACGCTTTCAGAGACTGTTTACAAAGAGTTCTAGAATAGCATTGATCCTTATCTTTGTCATTCTACAATTAGTTGTAAAGAATCTGCCCCATCTATTTGATTTTTAATCCCTGAATAACACAGACATTGTTTTTCTCAATATGACACTTCTATCACCTAATGCTTAGTGCATGGCAAGTATTCACTAGGTGTTTGTTAGACTGAACTAAAAATTATCTAATATTAAAAAAAACACAAGTCATAAACACACAAATTTCATGTGACTCAGTTCACTCTAATAATCAGCATTTAGCTAAATTTCAGTAAAGGAAGCAGAAAGTTCTCCTTCCCTAATCCAAACTAATTTTTAATCATGAATTGATTTAGTTTAACCTTTGGCTCAATACCTATTCAGTAAATAGTAGTCCTTTCATTATTACAAATTGAGGTTGCTTCCATTACTACAAAAAGTAAGTCAATGAGATCTGCTTAAAATAAATTGCAGATCATGCTATAGGCAAATGTTAAAAGAAACAAACAAGCAAACAAAGAGAGAAAAGATAAGCTTACTGATTTAGGCTCTGAGTAGGTACCAAGTCCGATGATGGGAATGCTGTTTCCATCACTTAGAGGTATGCGGTGACTTGCAGCACTGAGATCCATTGTGGAGAGAGAATCCGATTGTAGGAGTGATTCTGAACACCACAGAGAGTCTTTTTAAAAAGGTGTCCTAGAGCCTATTCAATCAAAGAAAGGAAGGCCAGAGGGAGGAGCAGAGGGAAGGGAGATTAACACACCTATTTCTCAACCTGTTTTTTTTTTTCAAGGTTGTCCTGGAAATCCTAAGCATGGTTGTCCTTTGAACTTCATCAGAGGCTTGTAAAACATAACCTATTGAGAGCTTATGCTTACTTCTTCACAACAAAATATTGAAAAAAACAAAAAGAAGCAAATCTATCTGGCCTCTATCAGTTAGGATGTTTTGTTGGCAAATAAGAGACTGATATAGTTTGGCTGCATCCCCAACCAGATCTCATCTTGAATTGTAGCTCCAATAATCCCCAACATCATGGGAGGGACTTGGTGGGAGGTAACTGAATCATAGGGGCATGTGTTTCCCATGCTGTTCTTGTGATAGTGAATAAGTCTCACAAGATCGGATGGTTTTATGAAGGACAGTTCCCCTGCACATGCTCTCTTGCCTCCTGCCATGTGAGACGTGCCTTTGCTCCTCCTTCACCTTTTGCCATGATTGTGAGGCTTCCCCAGTCATGTGGAACTGTGAGTCCATTAAGTCTCTTTTTCTTTATAAATTACCCAGTCTCAGTTGTCTTTATCAGCAGTGTGAGAACAAACTAATACACAGATCTATCTTAAATTCTCTTAAACTATAATGGAAATTTATTGGTTCATTTTCCTCAAATTCTGGCAGTAGGGCTAGCTTCAGGGGAGACTAGACGTTTTCTAGGACTTCCTGGGAGATTTGGATGCAGCAGGACTGGAAAGGGATCTAGGATCTTTATCACAAGTTAAGCTTATCACCAGTTAAACTGGACTAGAGGAACAATAATATGGCCAGGACCAATTTCTCACTTCTGGTTCTTCTCTCTGCCTTCTTGTTCTCTCAGGAAGCTCTCTCTCTCTCTCTCAGTTCCCTTAACATTGAAAAGTGTTTACTGACTGTCCTTGGAGTGACAAGGTTTCAGTTTCAAACAACAAAAAAGAGATCTTACTTTCTCAGTAGCTCAAACAGTAGTCCCAAAATTGAAACTTATTGGCCTTGATTGCCTTTCTTGGTTCGTGGATCCTTCACGAAATCAATCACAGTGGCCAAAAGAAATAAAAGACATTTCCTTAAAAGAGTTAGAAGTTATTTCTAAATTTGGAGTTGGGGGTTGAAGGAGTGCAGGAAATTCCACCCCAACATATGGCTTCCTGGTATAATGAAGATTTTGAAGTAAAGACCCTTAGAGATCAACAGGTTCTGGAAAAGACTTTTCCCTGTCTACATAAAGATAGGATGGACCCACCAAGGAGAACAATTGTTCTTTTTCCCCTCCCTGTTATCTCATGATCCATTACAAAACAAGAAGACCAAGAATGTGTTGGGAGTCAGAAACTGATACCCCAAAATATGGCACTTTGACATACCGAACTGGAAAAGCCTCAAGGTCTCTCTGACCTCTACTCCCCACCACCTCTCCCAAAGTGAAATTCCTTTATCTGCCTAAGATCCAGACCCACCAAAATGAACAATTCTTTTTTCTTCCTCTCCCTGTAAGACTAAGAATGTAACCCCTCCTGAACAAACCCTTTCACCAGATAATGTACAAAGTAATCTCTACTCCCTGATCCATTCATTCTCCCTAGTGATCCCCTCAACAGAATTCCTCTTTTCCCCTCTCCCATAACCTGATTTGCCAGTAAATAAGCTTCTAAACCCCACTGTGGGTGGGGAATCACTCTGTGGTTCTCCCTGTGTAAACATATAGTTAAATAAAATTGTATACTTTTTCTCCAATTAATCTGCCTTTTGTGAGTTGATTTTTCAGTGAAACTTCAGAAGGCAAAGAGGAAGTTTCCCTGGCCTGTACACTTCACAGGTCACTGAGTCCACAATGGTTAAAATGTCCCTGAAGTTGAAACTGGCCAAATTGTCCCATATTTATGGATTTTTGAATAAACATCGAAATGGGCCCTCTGTCTTAAAACTTGAAACTTATGTCTTAACTGAGTTTTTTCCTCAGGAAACTGACCCTCAGGCAAGGGACCTAAACTCACTAGATCACCACATCCAGATACTGAGACACCAAACACCTCATTCATCAGGATTGCTTCCTTATCCCTCCCTAATTTCTTTTCCCCACCTTCCCTGCTGTGTAAACAGACCAATTTCGGTCAGTCAGGGAGACAGATTTGAGACTGAACTCCCATTCTCCTTGGCTGCAGGACTAGATTAAAGTCTTCTCTGGCAATCCTCGTTGACTCAGTGATTGGCATTCTGTGCAGGGAGCAGCACAATCTTGACTGAACTCCTGGTGTTTCAGCAATAAAGTTCATCTATAATTGACTTGCCCTCTCTCCAAGGGTCATTCTTGCTTATGTACACATTAACATATAACGTATATATAACATGTTCAGTATTCACATTAACAGCAGACACAGTAATTTAAACTAGGCTGTGGCAATGTGGAACATGGCAGTAATGGTATTCAATATCATTTTTAAATTGATACAACAAATGCTTACTGTGCACCTTTGTGTGGTAAAATGTTGATTAGCATGTGTTTATTATTTTTATTATTACTGATTTTTTGCTATTTAGTTCTATGCATTTTAACACATACATAGATTTTTGTAACCACCACCACAATTGGGATACTGAAAAGTGCTATAACCCGAAAAACTCTATCCTATCACACCCTCCCCTATCCCTTAATCCATAGAAATCACTGTTTTCAATCATCATAGTTTTATTTTTTGAAATTATCATAAAAATTGAATAACTACCATTTTGCCTCCCCAGTAGCAATGCAGTTGAGTTGCAGTTGTCCTGTATCCTGACATCACTTAGTATTTTTTATTTTAGCCTTCTAGTAAATTTGTTGTGTTATTTCATTGTTATTTTTATTTGCATGTGGTTGATGATGTTGAACTCATTTTTCTTTTCTCCTGTTTTTGGTTTTTAGAGATGAAATTATTTATGTTTAGCAGGGAAGGAACACCATAGCCTAGTGGTAGAAACTAGGCCACTGTCCGCTGATAGATATCAGGACAGACAAAGTCAGACCGTGGGACAATAATCTTTGATGTTCAAGTCCTTCACATTGTCAGGATCCTGCTGATTGGACTATCTGGGAAAGGTTGCCTCTAGACTGGACAAGTGCCAGTTCCTTCTGAGCCTTCTAAGGTTGGTGCAAAAGTAATTGTGGTTTTTGCTATTACTTTTAAATGGGAAAAACCACAATTACTTTTGCACCAACCAAATATTATAGAATGAGTGTTTGCATCGTGTGATGTAAAAGTGGTTACACAGTAATACTGAAGAATCTAGACAGGATGCATTGAACAACTGTGATAAAGGCACTTGCCAGAAAAAGAAATTATTATGACTTTGGTAAAAGACTGTTCATCCAGTGGACTAGATAACCAAACCCAGATCTCATAAATGCACTAAAAAATTCCAGCAGAGTCTATTCTTATACAAATGTATTTGCACCGAGGTATGTTTGTTCTGGCATAAACTCCCTCTTGGTTAGCAAAGAGGAAATCAAGATGAAATATGTTATTATCCATTCAGACTCTGCATCATCAATTTAAACTGTTGAATGGGTTTCCAGTGGCAGTGTACACATAAGAAATAGTATTTTGGTAGGGCATGGACTCAAAGGAGAGTATAAACATTACATATCTTAGAAGGAGAGAGCTAACCATTGGACCCTAATGGTGGACATATTTTCTGAGTGAAGTTAAATAATTCCTTCAGGATACAGTGACTCTGAAGAAAGCAACTGACCATTGCAGAGAGTAGAGCGGAGTTCCTGCGTTTAGTTAATGATCTAATAAGAAGTATTTTGTAATGTGGAGGTAAAGTCCAATTTTTACAAGGTTGAAGGTTGGGACTCATAATGTGAGAGACATTTCAGTACTAAAAGAAATTTGTACAAGAATGTCTATCTTGACAATATTTAAAGAAACATCTATGACATATGTTTCCCCCAAATGGATATTGGTTCACCAATCAGATTTATAGCAGCAACTAAGGTCTGAGAAAAATGTACAAGAATGTTTTCTCTCTCTTGAAATGCCACAAAAAAAGACCACAGAGGCTTAGAAGTTAAAAAAAAATGTACAAAACAGACTGAGAACTCTTGATCCAGTCACTGGACAGCTTCAACATATGCTAGTAGGCAAGGTCCATAGTAAAAAAAATCCAAAGGAAAAGGGTATTAAATTATCTTAAAATGAATCTTGTTCCAGAGATTTTAGTAAAAGCTATCTAGTTTACATAATCATTAGCTTCAATGGAGGGGTTTCAATCAACTGTTACTTTAGGGGATTGTCTGCTTCTGGTAGAGTTCAAAGAATTCTCAGCTTGAGGTCTACCAGTGAAATGGAAGGCCCCTGATCTAGGAAAAATGATGTGTGTCTTTTGAACTGAAAATATGAATGCACGGATTACTATCTTAGAGTTTCACCACAGTGTTAGTAACAGTACCTGATACAGTCCTATTAGTCGAAGCTCAAGGCAAGTTTTCCTTTGCTTTCTCTTCCAGAAGACAAAAATCTCCAGGTTTCAGGCTCAAAGGTTGTGTAAATGGTTACTTTGAAAAGGCAGCTTGTATCTGTTTAATGATAAGATACAGTATTTAGTTATGTCAATTTGCAGTGGGGCAAAGACTAGGATCAGAGCAAAATCCTGAAATGCACGGCATGGTCTGTTATTAACTCTTAAGGGGAGAGCCTATGTCATGAAGGTAAATGGAATACAGTAGGAACTTACATGTAAGTTCCAGTGACTCTTACAACTTTGACAATTTTTAGTTTTAGTAATCCTTTATTTTCTCTACATTTTCCTGAAGATTGGGTATAAGAACAATAAAGTTTTTGAGTAAAAGGCAAAGCATTCAAATTCTTTAATGATGGTCTGGCAAGAAAAAGTCTCAATCTATCCTAAAAATAAGTAAAGAATGACCAAAGCTTACTGGGAAATGCTGATTGGACCAATAATTGCTCTTTCATTTTATGCTTATTGGCAGATCCAGCTGAGGTCAGTTAACTCAGTTATCTGAAGTGAACTGACTTTTGAGAAAGGCTCATATGCCAAGAGTGAATTCGAATCAGCAATAGCATAGCTTGCCTGACAATCTCCAGCTTTTATGTTTAAGTATGAACTACTAATGAACATAATTCAATTAGGGTTATCAAAAGGTGCATTAATTATTTTGATCAAGTGTTTGATTCCTGAAGGGATCCATAGGACCCAGTTTGTACTTTATCACAGGCAACAAATACAGCAATAGCAGCAGAAGAAAATGCACTGGGAGTGTCTAGAGATCTCAGGTGCAGACTTCCTTACTTTTACACCACGTGGTTGTTCTGATTATGCTTCGTCTTCAGGTATTAAAACACCGGTGACCTGTGTGAGCACCTTGGTACCAGAAAGCCCAAAGCCTGCTCAAGAAGGGTGTCTCCTACAGTGAGCTAGTTGCATAGACATATTCCAATATGTGACCAGACTTAGTCCTTCAAGCTCCACCAAAACCAGGTGGAAATTATAAATACAATTATTAATACTAAATATTGCTGACAGGCGGGTACATGCTACTCTGAAAACAACTCACAGATCCATGGTTATATAACATCATTTACCTTTAATTAATACATATTTAGTTAATACATTCCCTAGTATTGACAAGAGTCGATGTCATTCTCTAGGCAGCTCTGGAGATAAGCATTTGTCCTTATCTCCAAATAAGGTCAATAGAGGTTAACCCATGCCATACAAAAGGAATATAGAAAGGCCTGTATAGGAGAACAGACTGAGAACTCTTGACACAGTCACTGGGGAACTTCAAAATATGCTATTAGGCAAGTTCCATAGCAAAAAAATATCCAAAGGAAAAGTGTATTCAATTATCTTAAAGTTAATCTTGTTCCAGAGATTTTAGTAAAATCTATCTAGTTTACATAATCATTAGCTTCAATGGAGGGTTTTGAATCAACTGTTACTTTAGGGGATTGTCTGCTTCTGGTAAAGTTCGAAGAATTCTCAGCTTGAGGTCCACCAGTGAAATGGAAGGCCCTTTCCATTATAGGACACGATCATTTCCTAATACAGGTTAAATAATCAAGGCATTTTTCTTGCTTGAGTAGGGAAGAAGAGTTGTTGGGTCCAAGGTACTAAAGCTGTGGATAGTTACATGTGAAGGAGAGACAACCAATGATGCCATAATCTATCTCCAAGGCATTTAATTTATCCCATAAAGTACATTGTTTACAATTGATAAGAATATTTACATCTAAAATACTGAGAACAAAGTCTTTTAATAGTTATTTTGGCAGTTATTCTTATGTAACTGTTATTAATAACTATTACTATATAACTATTATATACCTATTTAAACATAGGAATATTTCTTTTAACCTGAAAAGCACAAAATTGATGGGTACATATTTGTATTAACATATTTTACTTATACATAATTAATCTGGAAAGATGAACTTTTGCTGTGATTTATCAAGCTGCCCCCACCTTTCATCTTAAATTTTGCACAGTAGTTTCAAATTGGTGAAAATTTGGAGAATGACAAATCTGATTATTTTTACTTATTTTTAAAATAAATCTTTGTGGTACCTAGTGAACCCTTTGAGAAATTTAATGATAGCTTAGTCATAAAAAGACATCTTCACTGAAAAGATTTTCCAAGCTGTGACATCTGTGAGTACTCACTGGACTCCAGAGTATAGTGATGCAATGCTGTGATTTACAGAGGAAAGACAGAGTGCAGCAGAAGAGTTCAGGCAAGCATTAGGGGTCAGAGAGATGGCATCCCAGGCTAAGCTTCCCAGCATCTGTATTCACACGGAGCACACCAAGTTTCCAGGTTGAACCGCCAAGATCTGTGTGAGGAATACATTAGCTTAGACTAGAACTCAAAACCAATCTTCCCAGCAGGAATTTTTCTCTCTTGACCCATATAATCAAGTCTAGCTAACTCAGCTGGTTTGACCAGTTGCACATCATCAGTAAAGAAATTGACCTTGGTGGTGCAGGATCACCAGGGGGAGGTTTACTTTTTAACCAGCATAGCATAAAACTGCCCTTATCTTGTCTAAGTGTCAAAATGTCATCCAGGGGACCTAGAGACAAAGAGATTACAGGTGGAAAGTCCAGCTGTAAATTAACTCCATTGTCCATATCCTCTTATTTTTCTGAATTTGGGGCCTAAATTTGGGGAATGCAAAATGAAGAGTTTTCAGAGAAGAAGAGATATAAAACATGAGACAGTCTCTAGAGGCAAGCAATAGTTACCCTAATGTTTGTTCTCTCCAGACAATATTTTAAAACATACCATAACCATTAACAAGAAACAATAATTAGTAGAAACTTTTAATTCTTTTAAGCTGTGAAAGTTTTTTTGTTTTGTTTTATTTTGTTAAAACGATTTAAAAGCATGCCCAAAGGAATGAGGGCTAATAGAATATTATAATGCTAAAAAAGGTATATCTGTGACCAAAAAATAACTGAGTCATTTTACAGAAAAGCACAAATTATAATTTTCTCCTTTTGGTTCACTATTCATGTAACAAATTGTGGTAAATCATTTGCTAATACTGCCCTATGTGTAAGAATTTAGACATGAGAGATACATAATATACAAACAGATGATAAACATAAAGGTTTTAACTTTAATCTTAATATATAATTTATAAATATATAAAATAAAATAATGCTTATTATATTGCATTTACCATTTTAATCTTCTGCACAACAATTTCCTGAATAGAGAAATCATTTTTGTACCATCTATATATTTATATATTTTACAAATTTTTGTATCTATTGTACCGTTTACATTAATTGCCATATTTAACAAAAATAATTCTATTGCCTTCAGATGGAAAAGAAAATTAAAGAACATGAAGCCAAGAATTGTCTTATCTTTTCTTTCAGTGAATACACATGTTAGATTATTAACTCAAATATAAAGTGGCAAAAATAAATATATGACATTATTCTAAAAGCATTTACACAAACTTTTAATTTCGCCATTTTAAGAAGTAATGGCAAATTAAAACTATGTTTAGTGACTAAATTTCTGTATCTTTTTCTTACTAATATACTTTTTGGGCATTCAATGATAACTTATTAATGAGCTAAATTTAACTTTTATCTAAGGTATCAAAGCTAATTAAGGATCTGGAAATTACAATTTTAGCCAGCACATTAAGCCTTTGTGATTTGTAGCAGTATAAATATTTCACTATATTAAACCCTTTAAAAAGACATCTGCTATTACCATTTCAATTTGTTGAATACAATTTTATATTTTTGTCATCTTTTTTAAAATTTTCTTTTCTTTATTATTATTATTATTATACTTTAAGTTCTAGGGTACATGTGCATAATGTGCAGGTTTGTTACGTATGTATACTTGTGCCATGTTGCTGTGCTGCACCCATCATCTCATCAGCACCCATCAACTCGTCCTTTACATCAGGTATAACTCCCAATGCAATCCCTCCCCTCTCTTCCCACCCCATAATAGGCCCCGGTGTGTGATGTTCCCCTTCCCGACTCCAAGTGATCTCATTGTTCAGTTCCCACCTATGAGTGAGAACATGCAGTGTTTGATTTTCTGTTCTTGCGATAGTTTGCTGAGAATGATGGTTTCCAGCTGCATCCACGTCCCTACAAAGGACACAGACTCATCCTTTTTTTATGGCTGCATACTATTCCATGGTGTGTATGTGCCACATTTTCTTCATCCAGTCTGTCACTGATGGACATTTGGGTTGATTCCAAGTCTTTGCTATTGTGAATAGTACCGCAATGAACATACTGTGCATGTGTCTTTATCGCAGCATGATTTATAATCCTTTAGGTACATACCCGGTAATGGGATGGCTGGGTCATATGGTACTTCCAGTTCTAGATCCTTGAGGAATCGCCATACTGTTTTCCATAATGGTTGAACTAGTTTACAATCCCACCAACGCTGTAAAAGCGTTCCTCTTTCTCCACATCCTCTCCAGCACCTGTTGTTTCCTGACTTTTTAATGATTGCCATTCTAACTGGTGTGAGATGGTATCTCATTGTGGTTTTGATTTGCATTTCTCTGATGGCCAGTGATGACGAGCATTTTTTCATGTGTCTGTTGGCTGTATGCATGTCTTCTCTTGAGAAATGTCTGTTCATATCCCTTGCCCACTTTTTGATGGGGTTGTTTGTTTTTTTCTTGTAAATTTGTTTGGGTTCTTTGTAGGTTCTGGATATTAGCCCTTTGTCAGATGAGTAGATTGCAAAAATTTTCTCCCATTCTGTAGGTTGCCTATTCACTCTGATGGTAGTTTCTTTTGCTGTGCAGAAGCTCTTTAGTTTAATTAGATCCCATTTGTCAATTTTGGCTTTTGTTGCCATTGCTTTTGGTGTTTTAGACATGAAGTCCTTGCCCATGCCTATGTCCTGAATGGTATTACCTAGGTTTTCTTCTAGGGTTTTTATGGTATTAGGTCTAACATTTAAGTCTCTAATCCATCTTGAATTAATTTTCGTATAAGGAGTAAGGAAAGGATCCAGTTTCAGCTTTCTACTTATGGCTAACCAATTTTCCCAGCACCATTTATTAAATAGGGAATCCTTTCCCCATTTCTTGTTTTTCTCAGGTTTGTCAAAGATCAGATGGCTGTAGATGTGTGGTATTATTTCTGAGGACTCTGTTCTGTTCCATTGGTCTATATCTCTGTTTTGGTACCAGTACCATGCTGTTTTGGTTACTGTAGCCTTGTAGTATAGTTTGAAGTCAGGTAGCGTGATGCCTCCATCTTTGTTCTTTTGACTTAGGATTGTCTTGGCAATGTGGGCTCTTTTTTGGTTCCATATGAACTTTAAAGCAGTTTTTTCCAATTCTGTGAAGAAAGTCATTGGTAGCTTGATGGGGATGGCATTAAATCTATAAATTACCTTGGGCAGTATGGCCATTTTCATGATATTGATTCTTCCTATCCATGAGCATGGAATGTTCTTCCATTTGTTTGTGTCCTCTTTTATTTCACTGAGCAGTGGTTTGTAGTTCTCTTTGAAGAGGTCCTTTACATCCCTTGTAAGTTGGATTCCTAGGTATTTTATTCTCTTTGAAGCAATTGTGAATGGAAGTTCATTCATGATTTGGCTCTCTGTTTGTCTGTTACTGGTGTATAAGAATGCTTGTGATTTTTGCACATTAATTTTGTATCCTGAGACTTTGCTGAAGTTGCTTATCAGCTTAAGGAGATTTTGGGCTGAGATGATGGGGTTTTCTAAATATACAATCATGTCATCTGCAAAGAGGGACAATTTGACTTCTTCTTTTCCTAACTGAATACCCTTTATTTCTTTCTCTTGCCTGACTGCCCTAGCCAGAACTTCCAACACTGTGTTGAATAGGAGTGGTAAGAGAGGGCATCCCTGTCTTGTGCCAGTTTTCGAAGGGAATGCTTCCAGTTTTTGCCCATTCAGTATGATATTGGCTGTGGGTTTGTCATAAATAGCTCTTATTATTTTGAGATACGTTCCATCAATACTGAATTTATCGAGAGTTTTTAGCATGAAGGGCTGTTGAATTTTGTCAAAGGACTTTTCTGCATCTATTGAGATAATCCTGTGGTTTTTGTCTTTGGTTCTGTTTATATGCTGGATTATGTTTATTGATTTGTGTATGTTGAACCAGCCTTGCATCCCAGGGATGAAGCCCACTTGATCCTGGTGGATAAGCTTTTTGATGTGCTGCTGGATTCGGTTTGCCAGTATTTTATTGAGGATTTCTGCATCGATGTTCTCAGGGATATTGGTCTAAAATTCTCTTTTTTTGTTGTGTCTCTGCCAGGCTTTGGTATCAGGATGATGTTGGCCTCATAAAATGAGTTAGGGAGGATTCCCTCTTTTTCTATTGATTGGAATAGTTTCAGAAGGAATGGTACCAGCTCCTCCTTGTACCTCTGGTAGAATTTAGCTGTGAATCCATCTGGTCCTGGACTTTTTTTGGTTGGTAGGCTATTAATTATTGCCTCAATTTCAGAGCCTGCTATTGGTCTATTCAGGGATTCAACTTCTTCTTGGTTTAGTCTTGGGAGAGTGTAAGTGTCCAGGAAATTATCCATTTCTTCTAGATTTTCGAGTTTATTTGTGTAGAGGTGTTTATAGTATTCTCTGATGGTGGTTTGTATTTCTGTGGGGTTGGTGGTGATATCCCCTTTATCATCTTTTATTGCGTCTATTTAATTCTTCTCTCTTTTCTTCTTTATTAGTCTTGCTAGCAGTCTATCAATTTTGTTGATCTTTTCAAAAAACCAACTCCTGGATTCATTGATTTTTTGAAGGGTTTTTTGTGTCTCTTTCTCCTTCAGTTCTGCTCTGATCTTAGTTATTTCTTGCTTTCTGCTAGCTTTTGAATATGTTTGCTCTTGCTTCTCTAGTTCTTTTAATTGTGATGTTAGAGTGTCAATTTTGATCTTTCCTACTTTCTCTTGTGGGCATTTAGTGCTATAAATTTCCCTCTACACACTGCTTTAAATGTGTCCCAGAGATTCTGGTATGTTGTATCTTTGTTCTCATTGGTTTCAAAGAACATCTTTATTTCTGCCTTCATTTCGTTATGTACCCAGTAGTCATTCAGGAGCAGGTTGTTCAGTTTCCATGTAGTTGGGTGGTTTTGATTGAGTTTCTTGGTCCTGAGTTCTAGTTTGATTGCACTGTGGTCTGAGAGACAGTTTGTTATAATTTCTGTCCTTGCACATTTGCTGAGGAGTGCTTTACTTCCAATTATGTGGTCAGTTTTGGAATAAGTGTGATGTGGGGTTGAGAAGAATGTATATTCTGTTGATTTGGGGTGGAGAGTTCTGTAGATGTCTATTAGGTCCGCTTGGTGCAGAGATGAGTTCAATTCCTGGATATCCTTGTTAACTTTCTGTCTCATTGATCTGTCTAATGTTGACAGTGGGGTGTTGAAGTCTCCCATTATTATTGTATGGGAGTCTAATTCTCTTTGTAAGTCTCTAAGGACTTGCTTTATGAATCTAGGTGCTCCTGTATTGGGTGCATATACATTTAGGATAGTTAGCTCTTCCTGTTGAATTGATCCCTTTACCATTATGTAATGGCCTTCTTTGTCTCTTTTGATCTTTGATGGTTTAAAGTCTGTTTTATCAGAGACTAGTATTGCAACCCCTGCTTTTTTTGTTCTCCATTTGCTTGGTAGATCTTCCTCCATCCCTTTATTTTGAGCCTATGTGTGTCTCTGCATGTGAGATGGGTCTCCTGAATACAGCAAACTGATGGGTCTTGACTCTTTATTCAGTTTGCCAGTCTGTGTCTTTTAATTGGACAGTTTAGTCCATTTACATTTAAGGTTAATATTGTTATGTGAACTTGATCTTGTTATTATGATATTAACTGGTTATTTTGCTCGTTAGTTGATGCAGTTTCTTCCTAGCATTGATGGTCTTTACATTTTGGCATGTTTTTACAGTGGCTGGTACCGGTTGTTCCTTTCCATGTTTAGTGCTTCCTTCAGGGTCTCTTGTAAGGCAGGCCTGGTGGTGACAGAATCTCTAAGCATTTGCTTATCTGTACAGGATTTATTTCTCCTTCACTTATGAAACATAGTTTGGCTGGATATGAAATTCTGGGTTGAAAATTCTTTTCTTTAAGAATGTTGAATATTGGCCCCCATTCTCTTCTGGCTTGTAGAGTTTCTGCCAAGAGATCTGCTGTTAGTCTGATGGGCTTCCCTTTGTGGGTAACCCAACCTTTCTCTCTGGCTGCCCTTAACAGTCTTTCCTTCATTTCAACTTTGGTGAATCTGACAATTATGTGTCTTGGAGTTGCTCTTCTCGAGGAGTATCTTTGTAGCGTTCTCTGTATTTCCTGAATTTGAATGTTGGCCTGCCTTACTAGGTTGGGGAAGTTCTCCTGGATGATATCCTGAAGAGTGTTTTCCAACTTGGTTCCATTTTCCCCCTCACTTTCAGGCACCCCAATCAGACGTAGATTTGGTCTTTTCACATAATCCCATACTTCTTGAAGGTTTTGTTCATTTCTTTTTCCTCTTTTTTCTTTAGACTTCTCTTCTCGCTTCGTTTCATTCATTTGATCCTCAGTCTCTGATACTCTTTCTTCCAGTTGATCGAGTCAGTTACTGAAGCTTGTGCATTTGTCATGTATTTCTCGTGTCATGGTTTTTATCTCTGTCAGTTCGTTTATGGCCTTCTCTGCATTGATTATTCTAGTTATCCATTCTTCCATTCTTTTTTCAAGATTTTTAGTTTTTTTGCACTGGGTACATAATTCCTCCTTTAGCTCTGAGAAGTTTGATGGACTGAAGCCTTCTTCTCTCAACTCATCAAAGTCATTCTCCGTCCAGCTTTGATCTGTTGCTGGCAATGAGCTGCCTTCCTTTGTAGGGGGAGATGCGCTCTTATTTTTTGAATTTCCAGCTTTTCTGCCCTGCTTTTTCCCCATCTTTGTGGTTTTATCTGCCTTTGGTATTTGATAATGGTGACGTATTGATGGGGTTTTGGTGTGGGTGTCCTTCCTGTTCGTTAGTTTTCCTTCTAACAGTCAGGACCCTCAGCTATAGGTCTGTTGGAGATTGCTTGAGGTCCACTCCAGACCCTGTTTGCCTGGGTATCAGCAGCAGAGGCTGCAGAAGATCGAATATTGCTGAACAGCGAGTGTACCTGTCTGATTCTTGCTTTGGAAGCTTCGTCTCAGGGGTGTACCCTTCCATGTGAGGTTTGGGGTGTCAGTCTGCCCCTAGTGGGGGATGTCTCCCAGTTAGGCTACTCAGGGGTCAGAGACCCACTTGAGCAGGCAGTCTGTCCATTCTCAGATCTCAACCTCCATGTTGGGAGATCCACTGCTCTCTTCAAAGCTGTCAGACAGGGTCGTTTGCATCTGCAGAGGTTTCTGCTGCTTTTTTTGTTTGTTTGTTTAGCTGTGCCCTGTCCCCAGAGGTGGAGTCTACAGAGACAGGCAGGCCTTCTTGAGCTGCTGTGGGCTTCACCAAGTTCGAGCTTCCCAGTGGCTTTGTTTACCTACTTAAGCCTCAGCAATGGTGGGCACCCCTCCCCCAGCCTTGCTGCTGCCTTGCCGTTAGATTGCAGACTGCTGTGCTAGCAATGAGGGAGGCTCCGTGGGTGTGGGACCCTCCCAGTCAGGTGTGGGATATAATCTCCTAGTGTGCCATTTGCTAAGACCCTTGGTAAAGCGCAGTATTGGGATGGTAGTTACCCAATTTTCCAGGTGTTGTGTGTCTCAGTTCCCCTGGCTAGGAAAAGGGATTCCCTTCCCCCTTGCACTTCCCAGGTGAGGCGATGCCCAGCTCTCGCTGGTTGGGCTGCAGCAGCTGACCAGCACCGATTGTCCAGCACTCCCTAGTGAGATGAACCTGGTACCTCAGTTAAAAATGCAGAAATCACCTGTCTTCTGTGTCACTGGCGCTGGGAGCTGGAGACTGGAGCTGTTCCTATTCAGCCATCTTGCTCTGCCCCAACCTATTTTTGTCATCTTATATGTACTTGACCAATGAAAGGAATTTCTAAAATTTTAATCTTGAGAAACTTAACTTCAGTCTTGCACAAACTAAAATATTGTGCTAACAAACTTCTCATATGACAAAACCTGGGGAAAGACAGTGTTATCTCTCAATCAATATTATTTGTCTCTAAACCAATATTAACTCTAGTTTGTTGGAGTTAATAGTGACTCAATCTGAGATTTACCTTTTTAATCAAGAATATTACATAAACCTTTAAAATATAATTTATAAACATCTGTATTAACAACTGAAGTTGAAAGACTCTAAAGTATGCCAAAAGTTCTGTATAGTCAACTTTTTAAATCTTGTAACCCTAACTAATGACATTAGTTTAACTCACAATTAAATCTCCCATTATTTCCTTTAAACGCTGAGCTTCTAGCAAGATGAAATAGTAAAAGACAACACATTTTACAAGTTTAATGTTTTTGCTTTTCCTTTTAGTTAGGATAGGACTGTTAATTTTCCCATAACCTCTTTGTTTAAAATGTTGACAGGTCTCTTTGTTGAAAAAATTATTAAATTTCCCTTAAAAATTCATTAATTTGTAAATCCTTCTCATGATTATACTAATTATATTTTTCGCCAAGTTTTTGTATCTTCTGGTCTTATCAAAATATAATTGCTAGTGGTCACGACAGGTCTGAATTCTTCAATATACCTTTTCCTGTCCATCCTGGGGTTTGAGAAGTCTGTTATTAATATATGGCGTAGGGATACGAATATGATCAAGGTTTGAAATGCACACACCAGTCAAAATCTGAAGAGAAAAAGGAAAGATACAAACAAGAATGAGGGGAATAAGGCCGGGCGTGGTGGCTCAAGCCTGTAATCCCAGCACTTTGGGAGGCTGAGACAGGCGGATCACGAGGTCAGGAGATCGAGACCATCCTGGCGAACATGGTGAAACCCCGTCTCTACTAAAAAATACAAAAAAAAAAACTAGCTGGGTGAAGTTGCGGGTGCCTGTAGTCCCAGCTACTTGGGAGGCTGAGGCAGGAGAATGGCATAAACCCGGGAGGCAGAGCTTGCAGTGAGCTGAGATCCGGCCACTGCACTCCAGCCTGGGCAACAGAGCGAGACTCCGTCTCAAAAAAAAAAAAAAAAAAGAATGAGGGGAATAGGATTCAGATGGAAACATACATTATTAACCTGCTTTGATGGTGAAGTTCAATCCTTTCTCTCTGAGTTGCACTGGGGAGAAGGTCTCCATTTCCAGTTTACAAGACTGGTGCATTGATTTATACTACAAGGGTAGGTTCATTTAAGTAGTTTATTTTCAATTAGAGAGGAGTGGTATTAGGGTTAGAATTGTGGTGAAGTATATTACTAAGTTCTCGAACTTTTCAATGGACTTAAAGAATTTTTTAGAGAGGCAGTTTTAAAGGGCAAATTGCACTTGGAAGCCTCCTCATCTTAAGTAAAGAAAGCAGACCAGGTGGGGTCAGGAACAAAAAAGAAAAAAGAAAAAAAGAAAGCAGACCATTGGACAGTTAAAATTGTGTTTTGTTTTCCTTAAGGAGCATCTTGAATGAATAATCTTATTTATACCAAAGATTTCTAAAAGGGGCCACTATAATCCTGGGTTGTCTCTGTAAATTGTGCCAGTTGGAAGGATAGGTGCATGAACATCATGCTGTATACTATAAATAATACCATTTTTATTTGTCACTTCAAATTGATAAATAAAAATCCATTTTACCCCTGCCCTGAAAAAAAAGAAAGAAAAGAAAAAGAAGGAATGATATTTGCATGAATTGACTCTGAAGCAAGACAGCATGAAGAAAGATAGGTATTTGGCCTGGAGGAGGCAGAATTTTAGAGTCAGGAGACTTCTGAGACTGATTAGAATGCTGCTCATGAATCTATGTGTCTTCCAAACCTGGCCAAAGACAAGTCATCACCAGTGAAACCTCTGGGGAAATGAAACAAAATAAAGACATTTTCAGAGATACAAAGACAAGATTGCAGAACAATTCTTGAAGAGTTTTGAAAAAGAGATCTGAGGCAAAGCTTATGTAAAGGGCCCTAGTCTAATGAGACCTTTGGAACTCTTCAGCCCTGGGCCACCTGGAGGATAGACTCACTGGGCCTATGCTCATCCTCTCTCCATAGACTTTTCCTGTTATAGAAAAATGAGACTCAAGATACTGGATAATAACCCAGAATAACAGAAGCAAGTTTTAGAAGACTGGACATCTTTATATCAAAGAACAATAAACTTATGACCAGACAACCCAAAAAGTTCTGGAGATGTTATTTCTAGGAACACAAGATAAATCTTACCTTGAATGGCTGCAATCAAATAATCCGAGTTCAGATTCAGATTCAACTCAACGTACACATTGCCGTGTCAGGCGGGTGGTTGCGGGGGACTAACAGATAAAGACGAAAAGGATCTCAGATAATGCATGTACATTCTTACTGGGTTAAATATCTGTTTATAGCAGAGAGAGTCTCGGGTTTATCCTCCACATCTATTAACACTCACACACTATCAAAGACTACCACAAATACATCTTGTAGTTAATACATTTATTGGGCTTGGTGCAGCAAGGGAGACCGTACTTTGGGGAAATAGGGAGTGTCTTGGCAAGAGGGAGTGAAAAGATGCTCCTTGTAGAATTGAGCCTTTATGTTAAGGTTATTTTTATTTTATATTTTTTTAAAAATTTGAGACAGGGTCTCACTCTGTCGCCCAGGCTGGAGTGCTCACTGCAGCCTTGACTTCCCTGGGTTCGGGTGATCCTCCCACCTCAGCCTCCTGAGTAGCTGGTACTACAGGCACATGCCACCAGGCCTGGCTAATATTTGAGGTCTTTTTTATAGAGATGAGATCACACTATGTTGCCCGGGCTGGTCTCAAACTCCTCAGCACAAGCGATCTTCCTGCCTCGGCCTCCCAAAGTGCTGGGATTACAGGCATGAGCCACCCACACCTGGCCTAAGGTTATTTTTGAGAGAGTTCAAGAATCAGAAGTTTGATCAGGATTGAGCATTGTCAGAAAGTGGGGCTACAATTCAATGATTTAGCATCATAATTTTAATCGATGAAACAAGTGGAATGGAAAGAGGTTAAAACTGTCAGTGGAGATGCAGCAGCAACTCATTTATGCCAGGCATGGGGTGTTTTGGTTGTGTGTGTGTGTGTGTGTGTGTGTGTGTGTGTGTGTGTGTGTGTGTGTGTTTCCATAGTGCCTTCGTTTCTTTTTCTCTTTTTTCCAACTGAATTAGGCTCTTTTTATTCTCTTGGCAATCTCTTCCAGAGTTACTGCTTGCGTTTTAGGCGATAAAATGGGTAAGGCTCCACTTCCAGTGCTGTCACTGCTATGAGCATGATCTTTCTCTTTACTGCAACTTGGAATTAAAACTTTTGATTCTTGTTTTTTAGACCAGGTATGGTGGCTCATGCCTGTAATCCCAACACTTTGGGAAACCAAAGCAGGAGAATCGCTTGAGTCTAAGAGCTCGAGAGTAGCCTTGGCAACACAGGGAGACCCCTGTCTCTACAATAAATAAAAAAATGATTCCTGTTTTATATTCTAGCCCCAGAAGTAGTTTCCACTGTAGAAGTTATCTGATGACAGTATCTGATAGAACTTATCTGATGACAGTATTACGCTTTCTTGTAGTGGCCTACAGCCAGGTGTCTTCAGGAAGAAACAGCTACAGGATGGATTTAGTTTAAATATTAAAATGTGTTAAACTAAGAGTTATTCTCTCAAATGAGTTTAAATGCATTATATTTTTAGACAACCTACATAACATGTCATTTCCTTAAAAACAATACCTCTACTTCAAATAAATCAAAATAAATGAAAAGTTCAAGATGACTTCAGTTCCATTTGTCTTAAATCCTGGTGCTGTGTGGATGACAAGTGATAGATCCAAAGTAATTGCCAAATTAGTTAACATTTTTCCATTTCTAAACCATCCCTAAAGAAAATCATATATGGGGGTCACACCACCCTCAGGGTAATCCGGTAGAGCAACCATGTCATCTGGAATCATGTGTCACCAATAAAGAACTGGTAGTTTTTGAAATTAGCAAGGATATGTTTGATTTGTTCTGCAGACCCTGCCATAAAAGTTTTTCTGACCCCTGTTCAAGTTTGCCTTTGATTAATTTCATGTACTTTTTTTTTTTTTTTTTTTAAATCTTGAGATAGAATCTCACTTTGTTACCCAGGCTGGAGTGCAGTGGCCCCACCTTGGCTCACTGTAACCTCTGCCTTCCAGGTTCAAGTGATTCTCCTGCCTCAGCCTCCTGAGTAGCTGGGACTATAGGCACCCACCACCATGTCCAGCTAATTTTTGTATTTTTAGTAGAGACGGGGTTTCACCATATTGGCCAATCTGGTCTCAAACTCCTGACCTTGTGATCTGCCCGCCTCAGCCTCCCAAAGTGCTGGGGTTACAGGCGTGAGCCACCATGCCCAGCCTATAGTTTCATTTTGTTTTTTGTTTTTTTTAGAGATAGGGTCTTGCTCTGTCACCCAGGCTAGAGTGTAGTGGTGCAATCATAGCTCACTACAGTCTTGGACTCCTGGGCTCAAGTGATCCTCCTCCCTCAGCCTGCTGAGTAGCTGGGACCACAGGTGCACACCACCATGCTGGATAAATTTTTAAAGGGTCTTGCTTTGTTGCTCAGGGTGGTCTTGAACTCCTGGGCTTGAGCAATCCTCCTGCCTCAGTCTCCCAAATTGCTAGGATTATAGGAGTGAGCGCTGTGTCTGGCCCAGGATTATTTAATTCTTTAGTACCGTTTACTAGTTGATAAAAATCTTCTTTTTGAATTTACATGTTAATTTGTAGATTTTGTCTGGTAGCAAAGACAACCCCCAAATTATATGTATTACCCTATGGGACAATAATCAGTTTTATATCCAACCCAGCAATTTTTATTTCTAAATTTTTGAAAGGCCATTCCTAATGGATTACTTAAACCCTTGCTACTAGAATCCTCTTGGAACTAGCTTTACCATCTCTTCTTCTTATCTCCTTCTTTATCTCCTTATTAATAAGTTAAATAAACCTTTGGCATCTTTCCATTTTATATATATGCTTTTGAAGACAGGGTCTTGCTCTGTTGCCCAGGTTGGAGTGCAGTGGCACAGTCATGACTCACTGCAGCCTTGACCCCCTGGGCTCAAGTGATCGTCCCACCTCAACCTTCTGAGTAGCTGAGACTATAGGTGTGTACCACTATATCTGGCTAATTTTTGTATTATTATTATTATTATTATTTTTGTAGAAATGGCATTTTATCATGTTGTCCAGGTCTCAAATTCCTGGGCTGAAGAGATCCTCCTGCCTTGGCTTCCCAAAGTACTTGGATTGAAGGCATGAACCACTGGGCCTGGCCTCTTTGATCAGTCATATTTTCAGTGCTTTGAAAATTATAGCTTGACAGAGGAGGGGGACCAAGGTGTAAGTTCCCCTTGGTCCTCCGAAGGTTTGCTGAAAAAAAATCACTGGCAATATGCACATTCATAGGAGAAAAGGCACACAATTTTATTTAATGTACATACATTACCCATCCCCCAATGGGGTGCGGAAGCTTATATACCATCTTAGCAAAACAAGTTATGGGAGGGCAGAGAAGAGGAATTCTGTTGATAAAATTACTAGGGAGCATGAATGGACCAGGGAGCAGAGATTAACTTGTACATTATCTTGTGAAAGTGTCTGTTCAAATGGGGTTACCCTATTGGTGTTATGCGGAGGGGAACAAAAAGTGGTGGGTCTGGATGTCAGACAGATAAAGGCTTTGGGAG
This sequence comes from Macaca nemestrina, assembly GCF_043159975.1. Classification (NCBI taxonomy): domain Eukaryota; kingdom Metazoa; phylum Chordata; class Mammalia; order Primates; family Cercopithecidae; genus Macaca; species Macaca nemestrina. Next base: position 20,946,041 of record NC_092128.1, read on the forward strand.
AGACGGCGGGGGCCATAGTGGGTAGGGGGGCAGGCCAGAGAGATCTTGAGCCTTCTCCAGTTCATCATGTCAAAGAACCATATTTTGGGTTACTGGTTTCTGAGCCCCAACAACAGATAATTGTGGAGAGTAGCCTTGTCCTTAAATAAGGTACCAAACTTTCAGGGTGAGGATAAATTCGTTGTCAGCAATGGAGTCCAGGTGATGACTCATTATCTAACTCCTGTCTCTGAACATTGGAAGGACCCCCTTAGCCACTTTGCTTAAGATTTTATAAGAGATCACTAGAAACAGCAAGATTATGATGGCAGAAGAGTTTCTGAATTTTCCCAAATGTCTTTATATAAGAGAGAGGGGAACTAAGAGGACAGAAGAAAAAAGATGACAGACATCTTCAATACAACTGGGAACAAAGAAAACTCCATGAAACCCTAAACACCAACAGGTAGGGCTAAATGACCTCAAAAAAAAAAAAAAAAAAAGAAAAAAAAAAAAAAAGCAGGATCCTCTAGAACTCACTTAGATTTAAAGTCTAGATAAATCTATGTAGAAGTAGTGGATGGAAGGGACAGAGGAATTCTGATCTCCAGAGAAACCTGGAACACAGAGATTTCCCCCAAACGCTTTCTTTCTTTCCTTTGTTTTATTTTTTAATTTTTTATTTTTTGGAGACAGAGTCTAGCTCTGTTGCCCAGGCTGGAGTGCAGTGGCACAATCTTCACTCGCTGCAGCCTCCACCTCCTGGGTTCAAGCGATTCTCCAGATTCAGCCTTCCCAGTAGCTGGGATTACAGGTGCATGCCATGATGCCCAGCTAATTTTTTTTTTTTTTTTTTTTTTTTTTTTTAATAGAGATGGGGTTTCGCCATGTTGGCCAGGCTGGTCTCCAACTCCTGGCCTCATGTGATTTTCCTGCCTCTGTGTGCTGGGATTACATGCGTGAGCCACTGTACCTTCCCCCACCCCCCACCCCAAACTCTTGAGTCATCAAAGAGAAGAAATATGTCTGAGTGGAATCCTCGGACAGCAGATGTGAATGAAAGTATCAGTGAGCAAAATCAATGTGCAAAAATCACAAGCATTCCTCTACACCAATAATAGACAAACAGCCAAATAATGAGTGAATTCCCATTCACAAGTGCTTCAAAGAGAATAAAATACCTAGGAATCCAACTTACAAGGGATGTAAAGGACCTCTTCAAGGAGAACTACAAACCACTGCTCAACGAAATAAAAGAGGACACAAACAAATGGAAGAACATTCCATGCTCATGGATAGGAAGAATCAATATCATGAAAATGGCCATACTGCCCAAGGTAATTTATAGATTGAATGCCATCCCCATCAAGCTACCAATGACTTTCTTCACAGAATTGGACAAAACTACTTTGAAGTTCATAGGGAACCAAAAAAGAGCCCACATTGCAAAGATAATTCTAAGTCAAAAGAACAAAGCTGGAGGCATCACGCTACCTGACTTCAAACTATACTACTACAAGTCTACAGTAACCAAAACAGCATGGTACTGGTACCAAAACAGAGATATAGACCAATAGAACAGAACAGAGTCCTCAGAAATAATACCACACATCTACAACCATCTGATCTTTGACAAACCTGACAAAAACAAGAAATGGGGAAAGGATTCCCTATTTAATAAATGGTGCTGGGAAAACTGGCTAGCCATATGTACAAACCTGAAACTGGATTCCTTCCTTACACTTTATACAAAAATAAATTCAAGGTGGATTAAAGACTTAAATGTTAGACCTAAAACCATTAAAAACCCTAGAAGAAAACCTAGGCAATACCATTCAGGACATAGGCATGGGCAAGGACTTCATGACTAAAACACCAAAAGCAATGGCAACAAAAGCCAAAATAGACAAATAGGATCAATTAAACTAAAGAGCTTCTGCACAGCAAAAGAAACTGCCATCAGAGTGAACAGGCAACCTACAGAATGGGAGAAAATTTTTACAATCTACCCATCTGACAAAGGACCAATATCCAGAATCTACAAAGAACTTAAACAAATTTACAAGAAAAAACAAGCAACCCCATCAAAAAGTGGGCAAAGGATATGAACAGACACTTCTCAAAAGAAGACATTTATGCAGCCCACAGACACATGAAAAAAATGCTAATCATCACTGGCCATCAGAGAAATGCAAATCGAAACCACAGTGAGCTACCATCTCACACCAGTTAGAATGGCAATCATTAAAAAGTCAGGAAACAACAGGTGCTGGAGAGGATGTGGAGAAAGAAGAATGCTTTTACAGCGTTGGTGGAACTGTAAACTAGTTCAATCATTGTGGAAGACAGTGTGGCCATTCTTCAAGGTCTAGAACCAGATATACCATTTGACCCAGCCATCCCATAACTGGGTATACACCCAAAGGATTATAAATCATGCTGCTATAAAGACACATGCACATGTATGTTTATTGTGGTACTATTCACAATAGCAAAGACTTGGAACCAACCAGATGTCCATCAATGATAGACCGGATTAAGAAAATGTGGCACATATACACTATGGAATACTATGCAGCCATAAAAAAGGATGAGTTCATGTCCTTTGTAGGGACATGGATGAAGGTGGAAACCATCATTCTGAGCAAAGTATCACAAGGACAGAAAACCAAAAGCCGCATGTTCTCACTCATAGGTGGGAAGTGAACAATGAGAACACTTGGACACAGGGTGGGGAACATCACACACCGGGGCCTGTCGGGGGGTGGGGAGAGGGGGGAGGGATAGCATTAGGATATATACCTAATGTAAATGATGAGTTAATGGGTGCAGCACACCAACATGGCACATGTATAGGTATGTAACAAGCCTGCACGTTGTGCACATGTACCCTTAAGTTAGAACTTAAAGTATAGTTTAAAAAAAAGTCAGCAAATAATAACAGGCAATTTATAGAAAGTAACTGCAAATGGCTCCTAAACCTATTTAAACATGACCAAGTTCACTCATAAGAGAAAAGCAAATTAAACAAAATGAGTTACTGTTTTTGTACCTCTCAGCTAACTAGAACACATTGTACCAGTGGAATTATAAATTGGCAGAACTTTCTAGGGAGTGCAGTTTGACAATATGTAGCCAAAATTTAAAGTGCATATACCCTTTGATCTAATGATTCTCATTTCAGAAAGTTATCCTATAGAAATATTCATGTTCGAAATGACACAATTGCATGGTTATTTATTGAGACATTGCTTACAATCCCAAAATATGGAAAATAATTTAAATGTCCATCAATAGGTGAAATAAATTAATGTGCAGCCTGCAAGATACCATACATCTCTAGAAAGGAAAGAGGCAGCTTTTCATGTATAGATGTGGAAGGATCTCCAACATATGTTGAGTATGAAAAAGTAGAATGAGCATAGAATACCTGCTCACTTTGTTGCCCAGGCTGCCTTGCTCCTTCAACAAAGATCATTTCACTATATATTGTGGGTCTATTTTTGGGCTGTGCATTTTGTTTCATTGAACTATTGAACTATTTGTCTGTTATTTTCACCAATATCACACTGTCACTGTACTGATTACCCATGGACTTTTTTTTTTTTTTTTTAGACAGAGTCTCACTCTGTTGCCCAGGCTGCAGTGCAGTGGTGCAATCTCAGCTCACTGCAACCTCCACTTCCCAGGTTCAAGTGATTCTCATGCCTCAGTCTCACAAGTAGCTGGGACTACAAGCATGTGCCACCACACCCACCTAATTTTTGTATTTTTTTAGTAGAGACGGGGTTTCACCATGTTGGCCAGGCTGGTCTCGAACTCCTGATCTCAAATAATACCATTTGTTTTTTTTTTTGAAAAAAGATTTATATGGAATTCTTTGCATAGACTATCTTTAGAAAAATACAGAAGAAAACTGGTAGTAGTGGTTGCCTTTGAGAAGGGTAACTTTTAAAAATATAATTAATATTGAAATATGAACTTATGAATTCAATTTAGAGAAAAATGAGTACACATAGAAAAATCCAAAAGACTATAAATAAGCAACATTACAGGGAATTTTCACTTTTAAGTTATATATTTCTGTAATGTTTAATAGTAGATAGATGGTAATTTTTTAAAAATATGATGGAGATAAAAGAGAGCAAAATTTGGCTGGGTGCAGTGGCTCACACCTGTAATCCCAGCACTTTGGGAGGCCGAAGCAGGTGGAACACCTGAGGTCAGGAGTTCAAGACCAGCCTGGACAACATGGTGAAACCCTGTCTCTACTAAAAACACAAAAGTTAGCCGGATATGGTGGCGAGCGCCTGTAATCTCAGCTACTCAGGAGGCTAAGGCAGGAGAATCACTTGAACCCAGGAGGCGAAGTTTGCAGTGAGCTGAGATCGTGCAATTGCACTCCAACCTGGGTGACAGAGCAAGACTCCATCTCAAAAAAAAAAAAAAAAAAAAAAGAGCAAAAATTAGCATGAGGTTTCATTCAGAGATATGGGTAATAGGACTAACCATGACAGCTACTAAAACTACCAAATCATCTAACAAATGTAATCTGGCTTCATGTGTGACATTATTCTCTGCAAATGGTACTCTCTGATGGACTCTGTTTCACTTTATAGGAATTCAAAAGCACTTGGCCATATATAAGTTCCGTTAAAGTGGATAAAAGTTTATTTCATCTGATGCTGCTCTCATCTAAATCTTTAGCACAACAAAAACGCAGTGAGGTCCTAATGAGTTATTTCCGCTATCGCTCTGATTACATATATTAACAGGTGTTTTAGGAAATTTAAAAATATCCTTTCTGTTTGTTTTTTGTTTTTGTTTTTTTGTTTGTTTGTTTGTTTGTTTTGAGACAGAGTCTCACTCTGTCGCTCAGGCTGGAGTGCAGTGGTGTGATCTCAGCTCACTGCAAGCTCCACTTCCCGGGTTCATGCCATTCTCCTGCCTCAGCCTCCCAAGTAGCTGGGACTACTGGTGCCCACCACTGTGCCCAGCTAATTTTGTTTTTGTATTTTTTGTAGGGATGGGGTTTCACTGTGTTAGACAGGATGGTCTTGATCTCCTGACCTTGTGATCCACCCACCTCAGCCTCCCAAAGTGCTGGGATTACAGGCCTGAGCCACTGCGCCCAGCTCCTTTCTGTTTAAGAAAAGTTGTCCAACTTCTTTCTCCATCTATCAAAATACAAAAGTGGCTCCTAAGGACGCTGGAGGAAGACCATGACACTCTCAGTAATGGTAGCTGTTTTCTTAAGCACAGGACACCCACCCAGTTTCCCTGTAAATGAATGCCAGGCATTTCTTGATTTTGAGTTGGGTCTGTTGTTTTGCATCCTCAAGTTAACATCAGTCCACAGATCAAGACATAAATCCTATATAGTGCCCTGTCTTTGTATTTTCCAGAATTCAGTTGGGTTTGGTGCCAACCCAGAAGATTTTGTATATTTAAAGTCATTTCTCATATGAAAGACCAGGGTTCTGAGGCAACATTGGGATTGGGGTGAGGGCTTAGAGAGCTTATCAAGTGTGCTGGCAATACCCAGAATAGATATTTCTTGGTGTGGATCCATCTATGTTATACAATACAGTAGCCACTGGCCATGAAATGTGGCAAGACAAATTGAGATGTGCTACAAGTATAAAATACAGACTGGATTTTGAAGATTGGGGGAATAAAAGATAAAATATCTCACTAACAATGTTTTATATTGACTACATGTTGAAAACAATTTTGTGATGTACTAGGTTAAACAAAATATATTAATAAAATTAATTTCATCTGTTTCAAAAAAACACAAAGAATCAGTGAGTTGGAAGGAGGATCCAATATGTGGATGAGCACCAAAAGCCCACGAGTACTCTCTAAGAGGTTATAGGAGACCAGCAAGTCCTGAGGCAGCCTCATTCAAGAAACTCAGAAATATCCAGGAAAAACTCACTTAAAATTGCACAGAAACATATTGTATGGAAAAGACTGGCTAGAGCAGAACAGAGAATAAGGGAGTACTTAGGAGCAGAAAGGGAGAGTGAGAGAGAAAAAAAGTTTCAACTGCTGGTGGAATGGGTCCAGAGGAAGCAGATCTCAAAATTGTGGAAATGGCTTTATGGGGAGCCCACATTTTTGGATTCTTGATGGTAACAACAGAGGAGGAGCCTCCAGCAGCAGAGTTAAGGCAGCTATTCTGGTTTACTTCCATCCCTTACAGAAATACTAAATACAAAAATACTTCTCTGATTAACTATGCAGGAAGACACACCTCATTTAAAGATGAACAACAGGAAAGAATTACATTCCAGCCCCATATAAATATGCTGGAAGGAAAACAAGGCAAGATGAAAAGGAAGTGAATCACATACAACATATGGAAAAGTCACATTAGAAAAAAATTTAGAAAATTAGCACAGGGCCAAGCACCGTGGCTCATGCCTGTAATCTCAGCACTTTTGGGAGGTAACCCAGGAGTTCAAGACCAGCCTGGGCAACATGGTGAAACTCGGTCTCTACAAAAGATACAGAAATTAGCCAGATGTGGTGATGTGCACCTGTAGTTCCAGCTATTTGGGAGGCTGAAGTGGGAGAACTGCTTGAGCCTAGTAGGTCGAAGTTGCAGTGAGCTGTGATTGTGCCACTGCCCTCATCCTAGGCAACAGAGTGAGAAACTATCTCTAAGTAAATAAACAAATAAATAAAACAAAAAGATTTTGTTTCAAATTTTGTATCTTTTAAAACTTGTGTTTGATTATTTGTAGTTTTTCTCTGTGAACCTCCTGCTCACCAAAATGTATTGAGAGGTGAAGCCAAGCTGGACTTCCTGGGTTGAGTGGGGACTTGGAGAACTTTTCTGTCTAGCTAGAGGATTGTAAATGCAACAATCAGCACTCTGTAAAAATGCACCAATCAGCGCTCTGTGTCTAGCTAGAGGATTGTAAATGCACCAATCAGCACTCTGTAAAAACGCACCAATCAGTGCTCTGTGTCTAGCTAAAGGATTGTAAACGCACAATCAGTACTCTGTAAAAACGCACCAATCAGCACTCTGTGTCTAGCTAAAGGAATGTAAACGCACCAATCAGTACTCTGTAAAAACGCACTAATCAGCACTCTGTGTGTAGCTAAAGGATTGTAAATGTACCAATCAGCACTCTGTAAAATGGACCAGTCAGCACTCTGTAAAATGGACCAATCAGCAGGATGTGGGCAGGGCCAAATAAGGGAATAAAAGCTGGCCACCTGAGCCAGCAGCGGCAACCCACTCGGGTCCCCTTCCACACTGTGGAAGCTTTGTTCTTTTGCTCTTCACAGTAAATCTTGCTGCTGCTCTCTTTGGGTTCGGACTACCTTTATGAACTGTAACACTTACCACAAGGGTCTGCAGCTTCATTCCTAAAATCAGCGAGACCATGAACCCACCGGAAGGAAAAAACTCTGGATACATCTGAACATCTGAAGGAACAAACTCCGGACACACCGTCTTTAAGAACTGTAACACTTACTGTGAGGGTCCGCAGCTTCATTCTTGAAGTCGGCGAGACCAAGAACCCACCAGAAGGAACCAATTCCAGACACAGTATGTCCACACGAAGACTTATACACTGATATTCATAACAGATTTCTTTGTGAGTCCCAAACTGGAAGCAACACAAAAGTCCATCAACAGGTGAATAGAGAAACAAACTGCAGCATATACAAACAAGCAAATGCTACCAGGGAGTAAAAAGGAATATAAACTACTTGTATGTGCAACAACATGGAGGAATCTCAAAATCATTAGGCTGAATGAGAAAGACAGGCACAAAGCATACATAAATTGAAATTCCATTTATTTATTTATTTAAAGTCAAGGTCTCACTTTGTTGCCCAGGCTGCCTTGCTCCTTCAACAAAGATCACTATATTTTCGGGTCTATTTTTGGGCTGTGTGTTTTGTTTTATTGAACTAACTTGCCTGTTATTTTTACCAGTATCACATTGTCACTGTACTGATTACCCATGGACTTTTTTTTTTTTTTTTTGAGACAGAGTCTCACTCTGTTACCCAGGCTGCAGTGCGGTGGTACAATCTCAGCTCACTGCAACCTCCACCTCCCAGGTTCAAGTGATTCTCATGCCTCAGCCTCACAAGTAGCTGGGATTACGAGCATATGCCACCACACCCAACTAAATTTTTGTATTTTTTTTTAGTACAGATGGGGTTTCACCATGTTGACCAGGCTGGTCTCGAACTCCTGACCTCAAGCGATCCACCCACCTTGGCCTCCCAAAGTGCTGGGAGTACAGGTGTGAGCCACCAAGCCCAACCTCCATGGACTTTTGATATGTAGCAATCTCTTCATTTTTGGCTTACAAAAGGATTGCTACAATCCTTACAAAAGAGGATTGAATTAACCCTCTGCCTTTGATTTTTCTAACGTACAGTTAGTTTAGAGATCAGACAAAAATCATTAGATTTTATGTCATATACCACATGAATTAGTGATTTTAGTAGGTATGTAGTGGTATCTTAATGTTTTAATTTGAAATTCTTTTTTTTTTTTTAAGACAGAGTCTCACTCTGTCACCCAGGCTGGAGTGCAGTGTCATGATCTCGGCTCACTGCTAGCTCCACCTCCCAGGTTGATGCCATTCTCCTGCCTCAGCCTCCCAAGAAGCTGGGACCACAGGCACCCGCCACCATGCCCAGCTAATTTTTTGTATTTTTAGTAGAGATGGGGTTTCACTGTGTTAGCCAGGATGGTCTCTATCTCCTGACCTCGTGATCTGCCTGCCTCGGCCTCCCAAAGTGCTGGGATCACAGGCGTGAGCCACTGCGCCTGGCCTGAAATTCTTTGATGACATACGATGTTGAGCATCTTTTCATATGCTTATTTACCATCTGTGTATCTTTTTTGGTGAGGTGTCTGTTCAGATCTTTTGTCCATTTTAAAATTGGGTTATTTTCTTATTGTTTAAGAGTTCTTTATATATTTTAGATACCAGTCCTTTATCAGATGTTTTGCAAATATTTTCTGCCAGTTTCCGTTTTTTCAGTCTCTTAACAGTGTCTTTCTTGAAGCAGAAGTTTTAAATTTTATTGAAGTTCTACTTACTGTTTCCTTTCATGGGCCATGCTTTTGGTGTTGTGTCAAAAAATTCACTGCCAAACCCAAGGTCACCTAGATTTTTTCTTATTTTATAATCTAGAAGTTTTGTAATTTTGTGTTTTACATTTACAGTTCTATGATCCATTTTGAGTTAAGTTTTATGAAAGCTCTAAAGTCCATGTTCAGATCCAGTTTTGTTTTGTTTGTTTTGTTTTAAGAGACAAGGTTTTACCCTGTTACCCAGGCTAGAGTTCGGTGGCATGAACATAGCTCACTGCAGCTTCCAACTCTTGGGCTCAAGTGATCTTTCCACCTCAGGCTCTTGAGTAACTAGGGCTATAGTACTTTTTGTTTGTTTGTTTTTGGATTTGTACTTTTGGTTTGTTTGTTTGTTTGTTTTGGGATGTCTGGTTGTTCCAGCACCAGTAGTTGAAAAGACTACCTTTTCTCCATTGAATTGCCTTTGCTCCCTTATCAAAGATCAGTTGACTATATTTATATAGATCTGTTTCTGGTCTGTTGATTCTGTTCTACTGATCTATTTGTCTGTTTTTTCACCAATACCACACTGTCTTCATTACAATAGCTTTTTTTTTTTTTTTGAGACGGAGTCTCGCTCTGTCGCCCAGGCTGGAGTGCAGTGGCGCTATCTCGGCTCACTGCAAGCTCCGCCTCCCGGGTTTACGCCATTCTCCTGCCTCAGCCTCCCGAGTAGCTGGGACTACAGGCGCCTGCCACCTCGCCCGGCTAATTTTTTTGTATTTTTAGTAGAGACGGGGTTTCATTGTGTTAGCCAGGATGGTCTCGATCTCCTGACCTCGTGATCCGCCCGTCTCGGCCTCCCAAAGTGCTGGGATTACAGGCTTGAGCCACCGCGCCCGGCCTACAATAGCTTTACAGTAAATCCTGAAGTTAGATAATGTCAGTTTGCTATTCTAGGTCTTCAGCTTTTTATATAAACTTTAGGATTAGTTTGTTGATTTTCACAAAATAAGTTGAGATTTTGATTGAGATTGTGTTGAATATATAAAGTTGGGAAGAACTTACATCTTCACATTATTGAGTCTTCCTATTCATGTGCATGGAATATATCTCCATTTATTTAAGTCTCCTTCAATTTTTCTTAATCGAGTTTAGGAAATTTTGAAATTGAGCCAATTGTCCCAAAGACTGATTTCATGCTTTCTTTTGAATAAACGTAGAAACTGATTCTCTAAATTTTGAAACTTGAGAAAGTTACATTTGTCTTATCTAAGCTCCCTTCTCAGGAAATTAATCATCAGGCCTCTCATATAATATCAAGGAACTGAAACTCACCAGGTCACTGCATTTGGACAATGAATTGTCAGACCCCTTACCTATCATGATTGTCTAACCAACCACCGGCTTCCCATTGACTAACTTCTCTTCCTTGCCCCTCCCTAGTTCCTATTTTCCTGCATGTAGTCACATTTCTACTATATAAACCCCTAATTTTCGTTGGTCAGGAAGCTAGATTTGAGACTGATTCCCCATCTCCTTGGCTGCAGCACCCAAATAAAGTCTTCACTTCTGGCAATACTTGTTGTTTCAGTGATTCACTTTCTGTGCAGCAAGCAGCAGGAGTACACCGAACCTCTAGGTCATTTTGGTAAGTTTTCCCTATTCCTAGTTTGCTAGAGTTGTTTTTGTTGTTCTTACCATGAATGGGTGTCATAGTTTGTTGTCAAATGCTTTTTCTGCATCTATTGATATGACTGACCATATGCCTTTTCTTCTTTAGCCTGTTGATGTGATGTATTACATTAAATGATTTTCAAATATTAAAACAGCCTTGCATACCTGGACGAAATCTCACTTATTTGTGCTGTATTTTTTAATACATTGTTGGATTTGATTTGCTAATGTTTTACTGAGGATATTTGCATTTAGGTTCATGAGACATATCAGTCTGTAGTTCTTACTTGTAGTGTCACTCTCTGGTATTAGGGTAATGTGACCTCATAGAATGAGTTAGGAAGTTTTCTCTCTGGTTCTATTTACTGCAAGAAATTGTAGATAACCAATACAATTTTTAAAAAAATATTTGGTAGAATCCACCAGTGAAATCATCTTGGTCTGTATTTCCTGTTTTGGAAGGTTAATTATTGATTCAATTTTTAAAATAAATATAGGCCTTTTCAGACTATCTACTTCATGTATGTTATTTTGGGTTGTGTCCCTTTCTTCCTTCCTTCCTTCCTTCCTTCCTTCCTTCCTTCCTTCCTTCCTTCCTTCCTTCCTTCCTTCCTTCCTTCCTTCCCTCCTTCCTTCCTTTCTCTCTTTCTCTCTTTCTCTCTCTCTCTCTCTCTTTCTTTCTTCTTTCTTTCTTTTCTTTCTTCCTTCCTTCCTCCCTCCCTCCCTCCCTCTCTCTCTCTCTCTCTTTCTCTCTCTCTCTCTTTCTTTCTTTCTTTCTGTGAGAGAAAAGTGGAATTCAGTTTTATTTTGTCCTCTCTGAAACTTACATTTATACCATGTCCTCATCTGTCAAAGAAGAGAAAGAAGAAGCCCTGCCTTATACCCTAGAATCCAAGTACTCATATACTTGTTATGGTGGCAGGATGTTTGTTGCTCCAGCTTTTTGGCTTCAAGAGATTACACTTTCAGTACCAGTATAGTGAGAAACCACTGGCAAACTGCTAGAAATGTCTTCTGAATTTGTCAGTGTACCATTTCATAAAGTGCTCCTGGGATTAAAATCTGCTAGGCTGTCAAGTGTCCACACTTTTGCAACAAAGGATAAAAGAATCCCAGTGGGTATCACTGGGTCCTTCTCAGCTGGGTCTCATTATTGGCACTGCTGCTTTAACCTTTGAGGTGCTGGCCCTCACCACAGGTGAAACCTTCTGGCCATTCTTCAGGTGTGGATTGTAATTTGGATCCTTATCTGGTGTATCAAAAATCGCTTTCAAAATAGATTCTGTTTTCAGAATTCTTATTCCATCAGGCTGACCAGGAAATAGATCTTCCAAGAAAAAATATATGTATCCAATTGCAATGCCTGGTTAAAAGCTCCTCTGGCATGCTCATCCTGTTTGACCTCTAGGCTTGGAAAGTTGTCACAGAAAATGTGCTGTAAAATAAATGGCAGTGCCCTGAAGTGAAAATCTGGAGGTCTACTTTTATCTGTTCAGAATATCTAGTGAATCATGGGAGACAGATGAACAGCTTCAGGAAGAGACAGGGTGCTCTTTAACATTTTCCTGTATGTGTTCTATTTGTTGAAGGATACGGTCGTTAAGAATCCACCAGAAAGGAACATAAATACAAAGTCTACTGTCCAACCTCAGAAACAGCCTTCTAGCATTTGACAGTAATGATAGAAAAATTATGCTAAATAAAAAATGGAATCCAACTGCCCCTCAAAGTAAGAACTTTGTTATTAATCTCCATATTTGAAAGTGTTTAAAGATTAATTAAGGAATTGAAGTATAATTGAAAAGGTGTGATCACTTCTAACTGCTGACCCCTCATGAAACAGCACATTGAGAATAAGCATTCTCAATGCCAACTTGAACCCTAGAGTAATTTATTTATTTATTTATTTTTGAGACGGAGTTTTGCTCTTGTTGCTCAGACTAGAGTACAATGGCATGATCTTGGCTCACTGCAACCTCTGCCTCCGGGGCTCAAGCAATTCTCCTGCCTCAGCCTCCCGAGTAGCTGGGACTACAGGTATGCACCACCTCGCCCGGCTAATTTTGTATTTTTAGTAGAGATGGGGTTTCTCCACGTTGGTCAGGCTGGTCTCGAACTCTCAACCTCAGGTGATCCACCCACCTTGGCCTCCCAAAGTTCTGGGTTTACAGGTGTGAGCCACTGCACCCGGCCACCCCAGACTAATCTTTGTAGGCTCCCACCAGCCCTGTTACCAGCCCCTCTGGGCATCCCCGAGGCTCAATCCTCAGTTTCCTGAAGATTCAGTTATATCCAGCCAGGATAATGAGAAGGTGGCACTGCAGCTGCTTACCACAGCAGTGGTGGTGAGAACTCAGGCGGTTGTGTAGGCTGAGTGGCTAACTGGCAGGATCTAGTTTGTGCCATTCAAGAAACTGGTCTATTTTATATAGGTTTTCAAATTGGTGGACATAGATTATTCATTGCATTTTTTTTTAATGTCCATGGAATTAGTAGTAATGGCCCCTCTTTAATTTCCGATATTGGTAACTGTGGTGAGAAAGCTGGTTGACCACCTCAATCTCACTTTTCCTAGTGTAGAAACTGTAGGTTGAGGAAAGATTTTTCACAAGTAGGTTGCTGGGCACAATGAGGAGATGCAGCATCAGGTATATGAAAGTCTGATTCTGCTATTGGCTTGGAATTTTTTACTTTTTTTGTGGATCTGGTATCTCTCTCATCTTCATGTTTGAGTTCTGAATTGTTGCTGGTAAAAATCTCAATGCTCTCCATAGATTTTCTGGTTTTCTGCAGGAGGGCAGTGAAGCCAGCTTGCTTCTATGCTGCCATTTTAAAACCAGAAGTCTTCCTTCTTTTCTAGTGTACACATTCAGTGCTATCAGTGCTATACATTCCTGTCAAAGTATTGCTTTCACTGTATCCTATGCATTTTGATAAGTTGTATTTTCATTTTATTTCAAAATATTTTAAAATTTATCTAGAGACTTTTTAAACCTATGTTTATTTAAAATTGGATTGTTTAAACTGAAGTATTTTGGGGCTTTGGGGATTTTCCAGCTATCTTTCTGATTTGATTTCTGGTTTAATTCCATTGTAATCTGAGAGGATACTTTATATAATTTCTGATTGCTAAGGTGTGTTTTATGACTCAAAATGTGGTCTTATATCATAGTGAATGTTGTGTGTGAACTTGAGAAGAATATGGATTCCTGTGTTGCTAGATGACATATTCTATAGATGTCAATTAGATCCCGTTGTTTGGTGGTGCTGCTCAGCTCAACTATGTCCTCACTGATATTCAGACTGCAGGATCCATTCATTACTCCAAAGGGGCATGGAAGTATTCACATATAATAGTGGATTACTCTATTTCTCTTTGCAGTTTATCAGTTTTTGCCTTGTATATTTTGATGGTTTGTTGCTAGGTGCACACACGTTAGAAATTATGTATTCTTGAAGAACTGATTTCTCTTTCATTATGTGATATCCTTCTTTATTCTGGGTCATTTTCCTTGTTCTGAAGTTGGCTTTGTCTGAAATTAATAACTACTTGACACATCTTATTTAAAGATGAACAACAGAAAAGAATTACATCAAGCCCCATATAAAGATGCTGAAAGGAAAAAAAGGCAAGATGAAAAGGAAATGAATCACATACAACATATGCAAATGTCACGTTAGAAAAAAATTTACAAAATTAGCACAGGGCAAAATAAAGCAAATAAATAAATATCTTAAAGTTATTAGTAATCAAGATTTAAAGTGTCAAAGAGCTATAAACATAAAATCATGCCATGTCATATCAAATTTGAGTTGGATAGATTAACATAAACTCAAGTTAAGAAGATATTCATATATTCTTCACACTGAAGTCACCTAAAAGTAATGATAGCTTAGTAGTGAGCCCTCCTAGAGCTCAGATCTAAGCGTCTAAATACCTTTCTCTAATCCAGGAAATTAAGGCTCTTTAGAGGTATGACTGGATATGGACTGGGGCAGAGAAAGGACAGGGTGAACTTGCCTTTCTGGATGTGCCAAGGGAAGAAAGTGCTCAAAGACATCAAAAGGACATCAAAAGGACACAGACATCAAAAGGACACAGAGATCAGTTTGCTGGAGCAAACTGGAGCTAGTCCAATTTGGGACAATTTAATTATTTTAAAAATAGTGATTATAAAACTTTAAGGAAATAAAAATTCATGAGTCTAGAATCATTGTTTATATATTTACAGACAGGTTCTTATTCTGTTGCCCAGGCTGGAGTGCAGTGGTGTGATCATAGCTCACTGTAGCTTCCAACTCCTAGGCTCAAGTGATCCTCCTGCCTTAGCCTCTTGAGTAACTAGGTCTGCAGATGCATGCCCACTATGCCCAGCTAATACAATTATTTTTAAACAGTTAAGAACTGAAACAAACAAACAAAAAAAACACTTCGTAGACTACCACTGCAGCCAATTATTACATCTACTCCCATTCCAAAAACTGATAGTTAAATACGAATGATTACATTTTCATCCCGAATTTTGTAACACAGTTTATTTACACTTGGTGAGAAAAGACTCTTATTTTCTGAAGAATGCAACTGATAAATGTAAGAATTATAATATCACCATTTTGCAATTACCAATAGATAAATTAAGGTGAATATCATAGTCATTGTGAAAATGTCTATTTTCAAGTATATTGGGCAACAAGATTTGCAGTCTGCTAGCATATCACTGAAATGAGAAAAACACACCTGGAAATGAAAATATCTATGTAAACAAAAATTTAATTCAGGTCAACAACAAGAAAACTGATATAATTCTAATATTTTTAAAAATCAGTTTTTATTCAAAGGAGAAATACAGGATTTCATGCTATTCCTTCTGGTATCACTGTCTTTCATTGTCTAATATTCAGTGTCTTTAAAAAATGTTTTTATATGTTTTGTCTGGTTTGTTAGATTGTTCCAGAGAGAAGGTTAATTATACTCCCTATTATTCTGTCTTGGCCAGAAGTAACTAATGCTTGGTCCAAGCATTAGTTCAGTAGGACCAACTTATTTGTAAAGTAAATTTTAGTCCTATTACATTTGGCTTAATTATTTGCATAAAGTGCAACAAGAATAATCATTTGCCGTATGGCTCTCTGTCTCTCTTTTCTAAATTTCTTTTTTTTTTTTTTTTGACCTTAAAGACTTTTATCCCTAATCCTTTTAACAATTTGCTTTGCTAGAACCTTTTTCATAAGGAATCTAAGATTAGACCTTTTTAAAAGCCTGGAGCCTAGCCAAGGATTTACCTGCGTCTGCAAAGTCCTGTATGAATTGGGACAATTCCTCTTTTTAAGGTCCTGAGAAAACTTAGGGTTCCTGGGCCTATCAGAAAGTGTCATTCTTTTTTTTCTTTAACGTGCTTCAGAAAAGGAAGAAAGTGACGTTCTTTGCTTACCCACAGGTCAGGACCCTGTAAAGGACAAAATATCAGGCCAATTTTTCTAAGGGTGTTTTATTGGCTCTATAGGTCAGCCTCATTTTCTCAAGGCAGTATGAAAATGTCATCCCACTCAAAGCCTTGGTAAAATAATCAGTGACTCCAATTATGCTCTGTTATGAAAGAAAACAGACTCATTAAAATTATGCAAATAACTATATTATCATATATTAAGAATACTCACTTAATAGTTCCAAAATTTGTAGAAATTCAGTGAGAGAAAGGAACTTTGTTTTAAATTTTGCTCATAAGAGTATACTTTACTCAATTGTTAAGAGCTGTAAATAGCTTAAAAGAAGAAAAAGTTCTCTTAACTGAAAAACAAAAGAATAAGCAAATGTTTTAAACAAAAAATTATAAAACATTATTTCAGTCTTCTATTAGTTTGGCCCACGCAATTAACTCCTGTTCTTCCTGATATTGGATTAGAAAACCTCATGAATTCATCAGCTCTCCATGAAAGTCCTGTAAGTTTTTCTCTTTATTGTTCTCAATGGAACAATCTCTAAAGTTATCAGAAATCTATATTTAAGAGTACTCCTCAGAGTTCTGTAGCTGATTATAAACTGCCTTACAAAAGTAGCAGAGTAAAACAATTATGCATGACAAAAATCTTAGAACAGCTATGGTTAAAGACACAATTGACAAAGAAATTTGGTTACTGCTGTGGTGTACAACAATTTTTCATAATAATCATAATTAGTACTAATAACATACACTAAGACATCAGAATCACATAGGAATATCACACAAAAGTACATGTTTTGTAACACATAGTTTTTTTTTTAAATTATACTTCAAGTCCTAGGGTACATGTGCACAATGTGCAGTTTTGTTACATAGCTATACATGTGCCATGTTGGTTTGCTGCACCCATTAAGTCATCATTTACATTAGGTATTTCTCCTAATGCTATTCCTCCCCCTGGCCCCCACCCCCTGACAGGCCCCAGTGTGTGATGTTCCTCACCCTGTGTCCAAGTGTTCTCATTGTTCAAAACCCACCTATGAGTGAGAACATGCGGCATTTGGTTTTCTGTCCTTGCGATAGTTTGCTCAGAATGATGGTTTCCACCTTCATCCATGTCCCTACAAAGGACATGAACTCATCCTTTTTTATGGCTGCATAGTATTCCATGGTGTATATGTGCCACATTTTCTTAATCCAGTCTATCATTGAAGGCCTTTTCTGCATCTGTTGAGATAATCATGTGGTTTTTGTCATTGGTTCTGTTTATGTGATGGATTACATTTATTGATTTGTGTATGTTGAATCAGCCTTGCATCCCAGGGATGAAGCCAACTTAATCTTGGTAGATAAACTTTTTGATGTGCTGCTGGATTCAGTTTGCCAGTATTTTATTGAGGATTTTTGCATTGATGTTCATCAGGGATATTGGTCTAAAATTCTTTTTATTGTGTCTCTGCCAGGCTTTGGTATCAAGATGATGCTGGCCTCATAAAATGAGTTAGGGAGGATTCCCTCTTTTCTATTGATTGGAATAGTTTCAGAAGGAATGGTACCAGCTCCTCTTCGTACCTCTGGTAGAATTTGGCTGTGAATCCATCTGGTCCTGGACTTTTTTTGGTTGGTCAGCTATTATTTATTGCCTCAATTTCAGAGCCTGTTATTGGTCTATTCAGAGATTCAACTTCTTCCTGGTTTAGTCTTGGGAGGGTGTATGTGTCCAGGAATTTACCCATTTCTTCTAGATTTTCCAGTTTATTTGCGTAGAGGTGTTTATAGTATTCTCCGATGGTAGTTTGTATTTCTGTGGGGTTGGTGGTGATATCCCCTTTATCATTTTTTATTGCATCTATTTGATTCCGCTCTCTTTTCTTCTGTATTAGTCTTGCTAGGGGTCTATCAATTTTGTTGATCTTTTCAAAAAACCAGCTCCTGGATTCGTTGAATTTTTTAAAGGGTTTTTTGTATCTCTATCTCCTTCAGTTCTGCTCTGATCTTAGTTATTTCTTGCCTTCTGCTAGCTTTTGAATTTGTTTGCTTTTGCTTCTCTAGTTCTTTTAATTGTGATGTTAGGGTGTCAATTTTAGATCTTTCCTGCTTTCTCTTGTGGGCATTTGGTGCTGTAAATTTCCCTGTACACACTGCTTTAAATGTGTCCCAGAAATTCTGGTACATTGTGTCCTTGTTCTCATTGGTTTCAAAGAACATCTTTATTTCTGCCCTTACTTCATTATATAGCCAGTAGTCATTCAGGAGCAGGTTGTTCAGTTTCCATGTAGTTGTGTGATTTTGAGTGAGTTTCTTAACCCTGAGTTCTAATTTGATTGTACTATGGTCTGAGAGACAGTTTGTTGTGATTTCTGTTCTTTTACATTTGCTGAGGAGTGCTTTACTTCCAACCATGTGGTCAGTTTTGGAATAAATTCAGTGTGGTGCTGAGAAGAATGTATATTCTGTTGATTTGGGGTGGAGAGTTCTGTAGATGTCTCTTAGGTCTGCTTGGTGCAGAGCTGAGTTCAAGTCCTGGATATCCCTTTTAATCTTGTGTCTCGTTGATCTGGCTAATACTGACAGTGGGGAGAACACATACATTTAACACATTTATATAAATATAATTCAAAGGTTAAATATCAATTCATATTTGACAATGCTTCCTGTATGATTTTATTATACCAAGTAAGCCAAATATATCACTTTTGGACTTTGGGGGACTTAATATCAAACAAATTAAATGATGTCAAAAGGACTGAATTTAGAATATGATTTTGGAAACTTTGACAAATATCAAATGTTTGAAACTCTTGATATCGCTAAATAGGATCACAAGTCATTGTAAAATAAGTCATTCATTTGACCAAAGTGATAACTCAAATATATTTTTAAAAGCAAAACCTTTATTCTTTCAGAGAGGAGACTTAATTTCCCAAACAGTAAGCAAGTCCTAATAAAGATAGTATGAGGCCAGTCAAGTCTGTCTCTCATATGTTATAAACAAATCTATTAAATTGTAATTATCTTGATCATAAGATATAAATTTCATAAGCCTTTTTTTTTTTTTGAGGCTGAGTCTCTGTCGCCGAGGCTGGAGTGCAGTGGCAGAATCTTGGCTCACTGCAAGCTCTGCCTCCCGGGTTCACACCATTCTCCTGCCTCAGCCTCCCAAGTAGCTGGGACTATAGGCAACCACCACCACCCCCTGGCTAATTTTTTGTATTTTTAGTAGCAATGAGGTTTCACCGTGTTAGCCAGGATGGTCTCGATCTCCTGACCTCATGATCCACCCACCTCAGCCTCCCAAAGTGCTGGGATTACAGGCATGAGCCACCATGCCTGGCCTCCATAAACCTTTTTTATAACATTTTATAATTTATTTAAATTAGAAAGTGGGCTAATGCTCCAAGAAAACCTTGTTAATTTGACAAGGTCTAGTAACATC
Organism: Macaca nemestrina; assembly: GCF_043159975.1. NCBI lineage: Eukaryota > Metazoa > Chordata > Mammalia > Primates > Cercopithecidae > Macaca > Macaca nemestrina. The sequence continues at coordinate 20,965,635 of NC_092128.1, forward strand.
AATGTACCTTTGATATTAATGTTTACAGAGAAAATCTGAATTAATTTTATCTCTCAAAAAATGTCTCACCTTTACAATCTCATGCATCCACCTCTTCCATAATAGTCCCTGGGCTTAGAAGGGTTCAGTAGTTTTAATTTCTGGCCCTGGGTCTCATGAACACAGTTTATTTTTATTGTCATCTTTTCCCAGGTTTGAAGATGAAGCTTTAACTGCCATCAGTGTTTAAGATTTAGCAGGACGTGGTGTCCTTTTTAGACCCAAGAGTTACAGCCCTGTAACTTAATGGCATAAGGACTATGAAAGAAATACAGAAAGTTACATGGGTGTAATAACCTTACATTTTAAAAGTTTAATTTCAATTTTCCTAAGCAAATCAAAACTTAATAACAATGTCATAGGAATTATTTTGAAGAAACAAAAATCTGTTTGAGGTCAGTTACCAAAAGGCAAAAAAAAAAAAAAAGCATCTTCAATGTGATTGTTATTCCCTATGGGGAGTCCATTTCGATAATCTGGAAGTCAAAACTCACGAAAAGTGTACTTGAATTAGTTAGACATAGGAAGAGTATGTCCTGGGTCGTAAGTGAACATTTTAAGTTTCATAGAAGAATTTAAAGCCAAGAGCACAGAATGTTATCTTAGAAGACAACATTTCCTTTAAAGTAAAACCTTTTTAGCATCAGGCCGGAACTGCAGTTAGAACCTAGGAAAAAGGTCACAAGAGCTGATGAAAAAGTTGGAGGAGAGAGAGTTATTATCTACAGCCTTCTCAAAATGAAGAGAAAGCTAAAAACAGTGAGAAGCAGTAAAAGTTGAACTTTTGGGTTAAAAAAATAAAAATCTCAGCTGGGCATAGTGGCTCACACCTGTAATCCCAGTACTTTGGGAGGCCGAGGTGGGCAGATCATGGGGTCAGGAGTTTGAGACCAGGCTGGCCAACATGATGAAACCTCATCTCTACCAGAAATACGAAAAATCAGCTAGGTGTGGTGGCATGCACCTGTAATCCCAGCTACTTGGGAGGCTAAGGCAGAATTGCTTGAACTCAGGAGGTGGAGTTTGCAGTGAGTGGACCACTGCACTCCAGGCTGGGCAACAGAGCAAGACTCCATCTCAAAAAAATAAATAAAAATAATTTTAAACAAATCTCTTGTAATTTTATTAGGAGAAAATTAATACTTTAAGAAAATGTTGTTATAACTCATTCTTTAGTGTATTCATGGGTTTTATTTCCTATCAAAGCCCAATTTTTAGAAAGACTATCATAAATAATTTCCTTTTTTTTTTTTTTTGAGACGGAGTCTCACTCTGTTGCCCAGGCTGGGGTGCAATGGTGCAATCTCAGCTCACTGCAAGCTCTGCCTCCTGGGTTCACACCATTCTCCTGCCTCAGCATCCCAAGTAGTCCCAAGTAGCCCCAAGTAGCTGGGACTACAGGCGCCTGCCACCACACTCGGCTAATTTTTTTGTATTTTTTTAGTAGAGATGGGGTTTCACCATGTTAGCCAGGATGATCTCAATCTCCTGACCTTGTGATCCGCCCACCTTGGCCTCCCAAAGTGGTGGGATTACAGGCATGAGCCACCACGCCCGACCAATAATTTCCTTTTAATTCTAGCCAACTTGATTATGTAAAGTTTTTTTTCTCATAAATCCTCTTTTTACAAACCTTATTACCACTTACACAAAACATTTATGACATGCTTGGGCTTCCCGTTTTGCCTTAAACATCGCTCTTTCTTAAATAACTAGTCATTGCAGGATAGAAAATTTACCATACAAGATTCTTTCTCATATAAAATTATTTTCCTTTTAACCTTTCTTACCAAAAAATGTCTCTTTATAACTATGATGTCTTTATGTCTCTCTTATTTACTGGTTCCTTTTACCTTGTTTCATAAATAACCTTTGAATTAGACAAAAATTATTTTCCTTTAAATAAGAACACGTTTGGGTGTGTGTGTGTGTGTGTGTGTGTGTGTGTGTGTGTGTGTGAGTGTGTGTGTATGACAGTCAGATCCTATCTGTCCTCCACAGGCTTGAGTGCAGTGGTACCATCTCAGATCGCTGCAACTGCCACCTCCCAGGCTGGACTGGTCCTCCACCTAGGCCTCCTGAATAGCTGGGACTACAGGTGCATGCCACTATGCCTGGCTAATTTTTGTATTTTTTGTAGAGACAGGGTTTCACCAACTTGGCCAGACTGATCTTGAACTCCTAAGCCTAAGTGATCGCCCTATCATGGCTTCCCAAAATGCTAGGATTATAGGCATGAGCCACTAAACCCAGCCAAGAGCACAATTTTTTAGAAAAATGTTTTCCTACAATTTTCTAAAAAAAAATTGGAAATGACTCAGACATACAATGAATATTATTTAATCCAATGTAATTTTAGATTCTAAGTTATATGACAAGTTTATTTATAAGAATTTACTCCATTTACCTAATTATTATTATTATTATTTTTTGAGATGGAGTTTTGCTCTTGTTGCCTAGGCTGGAGTGCAGTGGTGCGATCTTGGCTCACTGCAACTTGCATCTCCCATGTTCAAGTGATTCTCCTGTCTCAGGCTACTCCATTTTGGAGCTTTAGAATTTGACTGCCCCACTGGATTTTGGACCTGCATGGGCCCTATAACCCCTGTGTTTTTGCCAATTTCTTCCATTTGGAATGGCTGTATTTACCAAATACCATACCCCCATTGTATGTAGCAAGTAACTAGCTTGCTTTTGATCTTACAGACTCATAGGTAGGAGGGACTTGCCTTGTCTCAGATGAGACTTTGGACTGTGGACTTTTGGGTTAATGTTGAAATGAGTTAAGACATTGGGGGACTGTTGGGAAGGGGACTGATTGGTTTTGAAATGTGAGGACAAGAGATTTGGAGGGTCCAGGGGTGGAATGACATGGTTTGGTTCTGTGTCCCCACCCAAATCTCATCTTGAATTGTACTCCTATAATTCCTACATGTTATGGGAGGCACCCAGTGGGAGATAATTTGAATCATGGGGGCAGTTTCCCCCATACTGATTTCGTGGTAGTGAAGAAGCCTCACAAAATCTGATGGTTTTATCAGGGATTTCTGGTGTTGCATCTTCCTCGTTTTCTCTTGTCGCCACCATGTAAGAAGGGCCTTCTGCCTCCTGCCGTGATTCTGAGGCCTCCCCAGCCATAGGGAACTGTAAGTCCAATTAAACTTCTTTTTCTTTCCAGTCTCTGGTATGTCTTTATGAGGATTATGAAAACGGACTAACACACCCTTTCTTATGTTAAACACCCTTTCTTATGTAAAACAAGAGTATCTCTGTTGTAATAACTATTTTTTTTTTTTTTGAGATGGAGTCTCGCTCTGTCACCCAGGCTGGAGTGCAGTGGCGCAATCTCGGCTCACTGCAAATCAGGTAAGGCTGGGTACAGTGTCTCATGCTTGTAATCCCAGCACTTTGGGAGGCCAAGGCAGGAGGATCACATGAGGTCAGGAGTTCAAGAAAAATCTGGCCAACATGGTGAAACCCCATCTCTATTTAAAAAATACAAAAATCAGCTGGGTGTAGCGGTGCATGCCAGTAATCCCTGCTACTCAGGAGGGTGAGGTGGGAGAATTGCTTGAACCCAGGAGGTGGAGGTTGCAGTGAGCCAGGATCTTGCCACTGCACTCCAGCCTAAGCAACAGAGTGAGACTCTGTCTCAAAAAATAAATAAATAAATAAATCAGGTAACACAATACAAAAGCAAGCAGATTATGATATGAGAGGACTTTGTCTGTTTATACTCTTGGGGTCATAAGAAAAGCAGAGGTCTTGCCCCAAAAAGGAGTTTAGCACCTTCTGTTTTCTTCAAGGAAGCCCAGGCTGTTAGAAATTATTTTAGTTTGGCTGGGCATGGTGGCTCATGCCTGTAATCCCGATACTTTGGGAGGCCAAGGCAGTCAGGAGTTCGAGACCATCCTGGCCAACGTGGTGAAACCCTGTTTCAACTAAAAATACAAAAAAAAAATGGCCAGGTGTGTTGGCAGGCACCTGTAATCCCAGCTACTTGGGAGGCTGAGGCAGGAGAACTACTTGAACTCAGGAGGCAGAGGTTGCAGTGAGCTGAGTTTGCACCATTGCACTCCAGCCTGGGCAACTATGGCAAGACTCCATCTCAGAAAAGAAAAAAAAAAAGAAATTATTTTAGTTCCCTCATGCAGCAGAGGGTGGCAAGAGGAAGGAGAGACAGCTAGAAATAAGTGGAGAAAACATAATTTAGTCAACTGAGAAGAAAAAAACCTTTTTCTCAAAAAACAAGACCCTAGAGAGAAAGAAAACATAAAGACCTTTTAAATATATATATACATTACATATATTATGTAAATATGAATTAAATATAGATTATATATAAATATGAATTACATTTTATATAGGTAATATATAAATATGAAAACGTACACAGACACACATTTATATCTTGGATATTAGCTTTTAATTAAGGTGACTTTTAACCATTGAGCTCTTAAAAAATCCTTTTAAATCTCAATACCATTTTTTAGCTGGGACAAACTACTGATATTTCAAAAGTAACAGAAATATCAAGCCAGAGAAGACCTGATTTAGGAACCAACCCAGGCTGTCATGGTGAAAAAAAGGGTAGAATCTTAGCTACTGAATTACAATGTGAAGTGACAGTCATTGCTCTATCAGTTTGGCTTGGCTAGCAAAAGGTGGCCTAGTTATGCAAATGCAGTCCCTCAAGTAGTAAAAATCTTTCTTTTTTTTGCTGGCCTTTTTTTCCCCCCACTCAGCTATGGGAATTTAGCCAATTCAGAGGCTTTGTTCCCCATAATTTGGAACTTTTTTTTCAGACTTGATCAAGTTGGGTAGAGTTGGTCAAACCCAATGGAAAAAGACCAAAACAGTGACAAAAACAGAAACAAACAAAAAACAGTTAGCAACAGAAGCAATTGCATAATTCATACAATAACTGAATGCTCTAATGGTAAGGAAAAATTAAGATCAGCTGGTTGGTAATGTTAACTTTAGTCATTAAGGAGAATTTCCAAGACAAAACCCGAATTCAGCTACTTATCTAGGAATGGGGCCCAGACTGAAGACTGCTCTCTACCATCTTAGAAGCAGGAAAAATCTCAAACATGCCTTCCCTGTAGGAAGTGAGCTGAAACTCCAGGAAGGAACTGCCTGCTGTCCAACGTCATGGAAGCAAAACAGCTGGCCTTCTTGTTGGAAGTGAGTAAAACTCCAGAAAAAGGAGCTTTACATCAAAATAAACCTTAAATCTCAACCAAATTTGGGGAGATCAAGGATCCACTGGAGGGGAGTAGCTCCCAGACCTCAGCAAAATGTCCTATCGGTTTGAGCGTTAAAGATATTCATTCAATCCCAGCACTTTGGGAGGCCGAGACGGGCGGATCACGGGGTCAGGAGATCGAGACCATCCTGGCTAACTCGGTGAAACCCCGTCTCTACTAAAAATACAAAAAAAATTAGCCGGGCGCGGTGGCGGGCGTCTGTAGTCCCAGCTACACCGGAGGCTGAGGCAGGAGAATGGCGTGAACCCGGGAGGCGGAGCTTGCAGTGAGTGGAGATCCAGCCACTGCACTCTAGCCTGGACGACAGAGCGAGACTCTGTCTCAAAAAAAAAAAAAAAGATATTCATTCAAGCTGGTACCTTACCTTTCACAGGAGATTTGTCAAAGGTAAGGGACACCTCCACTCAGAGCCCCTTACCTGGGTTGCCAATTTATAAACCAAAAAGTATCCAAGAGAGGTCTCAATAGATTAGAAGTTTATTTTGCCAAAGTGAAGGATGTGTGCCTGGGAGACAGGCCTATTTCTTTCTCCAAAGATTATTCTGAGGGCTTCAGTACTTAAAGGGGAAAAGTAGGCTGGAGGAGAAAGAGGGAGGATTTGCTCACATTACTGAATCCACATGTTGTAAGAGAAAAAAGTAGGTAGGGGAATAGTCAATTATGTATTCATCCTGTGCTCACTATATCATAAGGCGACCACAGAATAGCTACTTGTGGAGATACTTAACTTACCTGTAGCTTGCTGCTTAGTAACAAAATGGAAAGTAGCTTCTTGCATGACTCAGTTTTCAGGTTGATTTTATTTCTTTTGGCAGAGTGAGTTGGGGTCCCAACTTTTCACTTTCCTTTCACAGATCATATATTTAAATGTGAAAAGTAAAAATATAAAGCTGTTTGGGGCTCAGAAACCAATACCTCCAAGTATGGCATTTTGACTTGCTGAACTGAAAAGACCTACGATCTCTTTAACCTTCCCCTATCCTCCACTGTCTCTCCCAAAGAAGCCGAAGTTCCTTTATCTGCCTAGGATCTGGACCCAGCAAGGAGGACAGTTGTTCTTTCTTCTGCTCCCTGTTATCTCATTATCTATTGCAGAAAAGAAGACCCAGCCGTGACCATACCTGAGAAGACAGTATAATGACTGTCTCCAAGGATCATTTAAATTCCAAAGAAAACGATTTGCAAGTTGATCTCTGCTCCCCAGTCCAGTCATTCTTCCTATCAATTATTTATTGCCCCTCAATGGAATTCCTCTTCTACCTGCTCCCATAATCTATATTACCAGGGTACAAGCCCCCATTTTTTTTTCATAACTTTAAGATAATATAGAAATTTCTATAACTCGAAAAGTTTCTATTACTCACTGGGAAGCTGGGTCTTCATTCTGAAGGCTCCTATGTAGACACATTGAATTAATTTGTATGTCTTTTCTCCTCTTGATCAGTCTGCTTCATGCCAGTGATTTTTCAATGAACCTTTAGTGGGTGAATGGCCATAGCCCCCACAGTATGGCAGTGTGAGCAGGATGGTCAAAGCCATGCTTCTCTCCTGCAAGCTGCACTGAAGACAAAACAGGAACCTGGGTAGAACCTTTTTCAGCAAAGAGGTAAGAATTTCTTACCAGCCAGGGGGCCTCTCTCCCTCTGTGCACTCCAGCTGATGAGATGGTAAAAATCACTGCTTGTCTCCTCTACACGGTTTTGATCAATGGGAAAAAAGAATTTGTGTGACAAGTCTTGGGTTGTAGTGACTCTGGTGTACACTTGGTACTTGTGGTATGAATATTCATACTGTTTGACCCACTTCCCCATTTCCTCTCAGAAATAGCTTTTTCTGTTGCTCTTTTCCTTTGTCTTTTTCTTTCTGTGTTTTTCTGTCATTAAGAGGGGTACCGTAGGGGAGAACATGAGCCTTTAAACCCACTGTTCAAGGCCCTGCAGACTGATCAGTTTTCACAGTTCTATGTTGGCATCTGTAAAGACAAACTTTGCTGTAGGTTTCAGAAATAAAAATCAGATGAGAGTCCCCTCTCATCTTGTTTTATGGCCTTGAGAGCTTTACCTTGTGACTAGATGGGGATACCCTCTCTTTGTCTCTGCCATTTGGAATGCGTGAATTTTTTTTTAATTTTAACTTTTATTTTTGACACAAGATCTCATTCTGTCAACCAGGCTGGAGTGCAGTGGTGTGGTCATGACTCACTGCAGCTTTGACCTCATCGGTTCAAGTGAGCCTTCCACCTCAGCTCCCCAAGTAGTTTCAACTACGGGCACATCCACAATGCCTGGTTAATTTTTTTGATTTTTGGTGGAGATGGTATCTCATTATGTGGCCCAGGCTGGTCTTGAACTCCTGGGCTCAATGTTGGAGGTGGGGCCTCATGGGAGGTGATTGGATCCTGCCTCAGCCTCCCACAGTGCTGGGATTACAGGCATTACACTGTGCCCAGGAGGAGGGCATGAATTTTTGGGTTCATATCAGGGGACTAGTCTGAAAGGATTGGGAGTCCAAGACATGTAATATTTTAAGCAGCATACTCTTCACCTCAAGTGTCTCAAGCTCTTAGGGGAGTTTTGTCTTGAAAGGTTCCGTCTCTATGGGGCTTCTGTTGTATAAAACAAAAAGTATCTGAGATAGGTCTCAATCAATTTAGAAGTTTATTTTGCCAAGGTTAAGGACATCCTTGGAAGAAATAAACATAAAATCACAGAAAGAGTCTGTGATCTGTGCCTTTCTCTAACTGTGAGTTTGAGGGCTTCAGTTTTTAAAAGGGAAAAGTGGGCTGGAGGGGAAAAAGGGAGGGTATGGTAATCCACATGTTGCAAGAGAAAAGGAGCAGGTAGGGGAATTTATGTATTCAATTTATGTATACAATTATGTATTTATCTCATGATCAGTAAATCAGCACTTTACATAAGATAAGGTGAACATAGAGTAGCTGCCTGTGGAGATGATTAACGTTTTATCTGCAGCTATCTGCTTAGGAGCAAAAAAGGCAAGGCAACCTCTTACATGACTCAGCTTTCAGGATAATGTTTTTCTTTTGGCATAATGAATTAGGGCCCCAAGTATTTATTCTCCTTTCACACTGTCTTTTGTTATTTTAAGTCTATTTCTGAGAGTAAGTTTTTGATGATCATGGGGACTGCCTCCTCGAAGCCCTCTCCAGGAATACCTCTTGCTTATGTAGAAAGAAACCTGGAAAATTACTACCTGGGCTTTCAAGAGGCTTTTGCATTGAGTTACTATCGGAACTAAGTACACCATTGAAAATAAAAAACATTTTATACATTTCTTATTCTAAATAATTAATGGGAAAAACAGAAATTTTAAAAGGACATATACTAGTATCATGGCTAGCCTTAGAAATTCTCTTGATAGCTGGGCGCGGTGGCTCAAGCCTGTAATCCCAGCACTTTGGGAGGCCAAGACGGGTGGATCACAAGGTCAGGAGATGGAGACCATCCTGGCTAACCTGGCGAAACCCCGTCTCTACTAAAAAAATACAAAAAACTAGCTGGGCGAGGTGGTGGGCGCCTGTAGTCCCAGCTACTCGGGAGGCTGAGGCAGGAGAATGGCGTGAACCTGGGAGGCGGAGCTTGCAGTGAGCTGAGATCTGGCCGCTGCACTCCAGCCTGGGTGACAAAGCAAGACTCCGTCTAAAAGAAAAAAAAAAAAAAAAAAAAAAAAAAAATTCTCTTGATAAAATTAAAAGACTGAAAAAAAAAGTTTTGACCTAAAAGTTAAAATCATTTGCAAGTTCAAAACTGCCTGCTCTAGATTCCTTCCAGGAAGATCAGTGGAGATCACTTGATATGGTTTGGGTATTTGTCCTCTCAAATCGCATGTTGAATGTGATTCTCAATGTTGGAGGTGGGATCTGGTGGGGGGTGATTGGATTATAGGAGCAGATCCCTCATGAATAGTTTAGCACCATTCCCTTGGTGATAAGTGAGTTCTTAGTTTATGTAAGATCTGGTTGTTTAAGAGTCTAGGACCTCTTTTCTTTCTCTCTCTCTCTCTCTCTCTCACTCTTGGCATGTGACATGGCCAAGAGAAGGCTCCCTATCACTTTTTATCATCATTGTAAGTTTCCTGAGGCCTAACCAGAAGTAGATGCCAGCACGATGCTTCTTTTAAAGCCCGCAGAGCCATGAGCCAATCAAACCTCTTTTCTTTATAAATTACCCAGGCTCAGGTATTTCTTTATAGCAACGCAAATACAGGTTAACACACCACCCCATGCTATAGTACAGTAGCTAAGTTTCTCCCATTTGACTAATGCTGCATGGGTTCAATACCCAGCCAGGGAATTAGTCTTTTCTGGTTTGATATTTCTGTGGCTTTCGCCATTTATTGATCTTTTTTCCTTCCATGGACAGTTTCTGATTTCTTGTCCTGCGTTTTCCTTTCTCTGAGCTATCTTTAGGGTGATTCTGGGTCGTGTAAAAATTGTTTGCCACCTCTTTGGAGATGACTCGTGCACCCATGATTAAGTCATAATTTTGGTTGAGACGCTTAGAAAGATACCTTTGGTAAAGAAACTCAAAAGCCAAAAATATCAGCTGTTGTCCTGGCTAAAATCTGGTAACAGGAGACTTGAAAGAATTGTTTTTTTAAAGAGCTCTGTGGCTAAAAATCAGCTTAATTAAAAGCTGATATTCAAGTGTTCTCTCTCTCTCTCTGTCTCTCTTTCTCTATAAACATATACACATATATATACACGTGTGTGTGTGTATTTAAAAGGCCTTATACTTTTCTTCCCTTTTTTTTAAATTCTATTTTTGGGAATTTTTTTTTTCAGATGACTGGAACCTTTTTAAAGAACCTATGTGTTTGGTTTCTATGTTCACTTCTTTTTTTTAAGAATTGTTCTTCAAGTTAGTTTTATTTCACCCTTTTCTTCATATATTGTAAATTCTAACAGTCCAAGAACCCTTAAGAAAAACATAAAAAGGTGCCACAGACTCCTTTTCGGGAGCAGCTGCTTTTTTTCCTCAGGGAATCCCAAGCTGTAAATGGACATAGTCCTCTCAGATCTAAAACTGTTCTTTCTGGATTGTGTTATGTGGTCTTTTTGGCTTTTGGGGGGTACCAGAAATTACTTTGCATGATGCAAAAATAACCTTGGTGTGTGTAATAGTTAAGTAAGAGATGCACTCTTAGAGATGGCTCGTGGTAGTTACTTATAGTGAATGGTTATTACTCCAAGGTGCTACTTATTTTGTGGCACACTTGGAGGGGAAAAAAGGTGCTTTTGGGTGTTTAAAAGCTATGTAAACACCCTCACTCTCCAATAAGGGATAAGACTCCTGTGGGGGATGGGCTGATCAGAGTGGGCTGATTAGTGTTGAGTTGTCCACCAATCTTGGGAGAATGTCCCTGCAGTGAAGTGTATTATAAAAGCATTGCACGTTCACATTCCACTGTACTCCCCTCTTTTTGGGGACCCGAGATTCAATGTAAAATGGGATCCTTGATTTTGGGGCATCTGTGTTCTGCTTTCCAGCTTTGCCTACTTGTTACGTATTTAAACATTAAAGCTGCATGCTTTCCTGGCCCTTTCCTTACCGAAAACCAGTTATCTACATAGGGAATAAGTTAAGTTAAAAAGCCAAAATAGAGGCAGAGCACAGTGGCTCACATCTGTAATCCCAGCACTTTAGGAGGTCAAGGTGGGAGAATCACATGAAGCCAGATGTTTGAGACCACCCTGGGCAACATAGTGAGACCCCACCTTTAGCAAAAAAAAATTAAAAATAACTGGGCTTGGTGGCATGCCCTGTAGTCTTATAACCAAAATGGAGGCTCAGCTGCTCACTGCCAACATAGTCCATTTAATAAGGGTGAGGTCTGGTATAAAGAAAGCGATATTTTATTCCGAAGCTAGCTTAGGGGAAGAAGTCATAAGACTTCTTGCCTAAGGGTACCACTTTTCTTTTGGATCAGAAAGCAAGCACTTTTAAAGGGGGCTTAGCATTAATGGCACAAGGGGTGGGGGGAAGTGAGCAGGTGAGGGGTTGGCAATGTTAGCTTAGTGCCCTATCTACCAGGTGATCAAGCCAGTGACTGTTGGTGTCTCCATGGGCAGGCATACTTTGGGTTGTAAATTGACTGTTATCTCTCCAAGCAACCTCCTGGTGGGTGAGGTTTCCTTTCCGGAGCTCCTAAGCATATAGTTAGGTGAATTTGCCCTGTAGGGAATGTCTGGTGAAGGAGGGGTAAAAGGCTATTCAAATTTAGAAATTTGCATTTCTAAAGGACTAAGTAAAAAGTGGGGACAAGGAGGAAAAAGAGAAGAAGAGAGGAAAAAATAATTAAACTATTTCTTAGGAAAATGGGAGTACTTGATTACAGTTCCCCACTGCCAAGTTCCCTTCCATCTCTGTGAAATTGGGGTACTGTATTTATTCTGGCTACTTCCTGCTGAAAGACGGTGTAGTTATTGGGTGTTGGTATGGAATTGATCTGTTTGGATTTGGAAATATTTACGAATACCTGGACTTTGCAGATGATATTTGTTGGACCATTATGGTGCAAGGTCTGGAAAGTCTCTGGGGAAAGTCCGTCTTGCATTCCCATACGGAGGGTGCAGCAGCATTGAACTGCACAACAGAGGGACATGCTTATCCTTGAAATCAGGGCCAATGTTACAGCCAGCTTTTGCTACCAGGATGGTACTGATCTGAGTCAGGACAATAATCACTGGTCTAGTGACAATGTGGAGTCAGACATAGCTTTGATTTGTTGGGATGTGTCTTGCAGGGCTATCTGAGACATTTCCCAAATTTACTGGGATGTGTACACAGCAGTTAGTCTTAACTATCATATAGGTTGCCCACTGCCCGTCATAATTGGATATAATGACAGGTTGGCTAAATATGTATTTAACAGGTTCCAGGAAGAGCTATGAATACTCATGAACCTAGTCATAAGCACTGTCTAGTTCTTGAGAATGGATCAGGTTAGTTAAATAGTTGCGTCCCATCCCGGAGGTGGCATTGCAGATGGGCTAGGCCTCTACATGTGATGAAGGCAAACAGATTATTAATAAGAGGCATTTCTATGGAGACAGAAGAAAAACAAAGGTTAACACTGAGCACAATTTATTCAGATGTTAGACTCAAAGCATCTTTAGTTACAGAGGAGGAAGGCTGTGGTAGTCTGACATGTCTTTCTCATCTCTATTACAAGGAATAATGCAGTAGTAATTTCATTGATTCCAAGCCAGAAAAATCTGAAAGCAATAATTTGGGACTTGAAGGCTGGATGGAATTCAGGATTCAGTCCAAATTGCAGAAAATAAAAACTCACAAACAGTGAACACAACTAGACTCTAACAACAGGTGTACTATGGGTTTTTTTCTAAAACATATATTTTTCTCTCTAATTATTCTTACTAAAGACAAGTCATTGTAGAACCAATTTATTTGCATAATAAATTTCAGTCTTATATGTGGCCTGAATATTTGCATAAAGTATAACAAGAATAATTACTTGCCACGTAGACTCTTTCTAAAATTGGCTTCGCTGGTAGTGTTTGATTCCTTTATTCCATAAGGAATCTCAGATTAGATTTTTAAAGCCTTGAGCCCAGTCATGGAGTTATCTGTACCTGCAAATACCTATATGAGTTGGGGGAATTCCTCTCCTTAAGACCTCAAGATAATTTGGGGCTCCTGGACCTGTCAGAAGGTGACATTCTTTACTTACCACAGGTGAGGACTCTATACAAGGACTGTGTAGACAAGGTATGAGGCCAATTTTCCCAAGGGGCTTTTATTGGCTCTGTAAGTCAACTTTGATTCCTTAAAGCAGTTTGTTTATACCTGAAAGTATGCCACTCTAGTCAAAACCTTGGTAAAATAACCAGGGTCTCCAATGGTGTCTTGTTACAACAGAAAAAAGATTCTTATTGAACTTGTGCAAACAACTATACTGCCATAAATTAAGTATACTTACAAATCGTTTTCAAATTCTAAGGAAACCAGGTAGAGAGAAAGAAATATGCTCTAAATTTTGCTCACAAGAGTGTACTTTACCCAATTGTTAAAAGCTGCAAACAGTACAAAAGACAAAAAGTTTTCTGAACTCTGTAAAACAAAAGAAGTAGCATGTTTCAAACAAAAAGTCATAAAAAGACTATTTTGGTCTTCCATGTAATTAACTCCTGTTCTGCTTGACATTTATGAACACATTAACTCTCCATGGGAGTCTTGGAAGTTTTTCCCTCTATTCTAATTTCACAATTTTCAAAGTTATCAGAAACCTAGATTCCAGGGCACTTTTCAGAGTCCTACAGCTGATTATAAAACTGCCTTTGAAAAGAATCAGAGTGAAATAACAATTGGCAACTGCATACAGAGGGGTTTGAGCCTCCCTTTCCTCTGGGGATTGCCAGCTCTCTCCCTGAGCCTAACAAATAACTTGGCTCACTGCCACTCAGGCCTGCAAAGTGAGTGCCAGGCCACCAGGTCCTGAAGAGTACTGGGGCAAGGGGGCTGCTCATGGCAGGGTCAGGGGAGGGGCTGCCCAGGCCAGGTGAGGGGCTAAAGGCTCAGAACAGCTATGGTTAAAGTCTGATCACCTTATGGCACAAAATAATTTAACTTAACAATTATAATTGTTACTGATAATATATAGACATATCAGAATTATAGGACATATCAGAATTATGGGAATCTTATACAATTTTGGAACACAAGCTAATAATATATTTATATGAATATAACCCAAAGAAAGTTTAAACACCATTTTATATTTGGTAATGTTTTTTGTATGGTTTTAATATGCCAAATAAGCCAAATATGTCCCTTTTGGACTTTAGGCTACCTAATATCTAAAAGGGTTAGCCAGATCAAAGAAAAAGCTTAGAATTTGATTTCGGAAAGTTTGTTAAATATCAAAGGTTTAAACACTTGCTATTACAAAATAGAATCCCAGGTCACTATAAGTCATTTAGTTAGCCAAAATGATATCCCTCCTTCTCAGGATGAAGATATATTCCTATCTTATAAAAGCATTCAAGTAACACCCTGGACGTTTTCATGTTACGCTCTTTTTTAGTACCTCATGATTGGCTTTGGTTAGATTTTCTATTTTAACCAATGCTTCTTCCTGTTCTTTCATTTTTAGCTTCTCTTTCAGTTTCTCTGCTTTGAACAGTTAGGTACAGTCATTAAACAGCTTTTGGTTCATCTCCATGAAGAGCTTCAGGATGCTGGATATCAAGCCATGTATTGTCTTGTTCCAATGGGTCTTTGAATTGCAGTACAAGGATGGAAACGTGATGAGCAGAATCTTTGCTGCGTTGTTACTGATCAAGCTCATAAGGTATTCATTATTCCAGTAATAGAGTGCTTGCTCTGCCACCTGCCACCTGGAAGTGTGAGCTGGAGACACATTTGGCTAGCTGCCAGAAGAGAGGCTCCATGATCTTCCAAATTCCAATGGTTCAATTACATCTAAAATTTCTTCTAATTTGTTTAAGAACATTACTTCTTTTGGACTGTAAGGCTTTGGCCCATATTTGAGAAGTGTCTTCACCACTGATTCAGTGAGGGTGCTATCCTTTTCTAAAAACTGTACTACATGATATGCCAGCTGCGGATGGTAGACACTCAGAGGTTTCACTTTGTGCAAAGGTATAGCACCTTGAATAAGAAAATCTGTGCTCTTCTTTTAGTGGTAAAACAAATCCATTAATTATACTTCCCAATATATCTAGTAACTCTGCTATACCATCGTGAAGCTGTTTCATAAATAAACCTATGAAATGTAATATTTATCTGTTTTCTTATGTAAGCTCTCAAGCCTAAGAATTTCCCATAGATTCTGCAAAGGCTTGTTTAAGGAAAAGCTCTTTCCCAGGTCAGGCACATGGCTTACACCTGTAATCGCAGCACTTTGGGAGAGTGAGGTGGGTAGATCACTTGAGGCCAAGTGTTCAAGATCAGCCTGAGCAACATGGTGAAACCCCATCTCTATAAAAAATACAAAGATTAGCCAGGTGTGGTGGCACATGCCTTGTAGTCCCAGCTACTCAGGAGGCTGAGGTGGGAGAATTGCTTGAACCTGGGTAGCAGAGGTTGCAGTCAGTGAACTGTAATTGTGCCACTGCACTCCAGCCTGGGTGAGAGAGCAAAATTCTGTCTCAAAACAAACAAAGAAAAAACTAAACAACAACAAAAAACTCTTCCCTTAGCATCTTCACTGTCAAAGCACTCTAAAAGCTGCAGTGCAAACTTCTGACCAATATATTACTTTGCTGTATTAGGTTGGAAACCTGGAGACTCTAAAAATCTTTTTTTTTTTTTTTGAGACGGAGTCTCGCTCTGTGGCTCAGGCTGGACTGCAGTAGTGTAATCTCGGCTCACTGCAAGCTCCGCCTCCCGGGTTCATGCCATTCTCCTGCCTCAGCCTCCCGAGTAGCTGGGACTACAGGTTCCCACCACCATGCCTGGCTAATTTTTTGTATTTTTAGTAGAGACGAGGTTTCACCGTGTTAGCCAGGATGGTTTCGATCTCCTGACCTCGTGATCCACCTGCCTCAGACTCCCAAAGTGCTGGGATTACAGGCATGAGCCACAGTGCCCGGCCTCTAAAAATCTTAAGAAATATTCATAAACAAACTGTAAATGAGGCCAGGTTGCTTCTGACATTGGTTTGTTTTTCTCTGGGCCAAATTCAGCTTCTGGACACTAGAAGGTGGTAATGTTTGAAACATGTCAACTTCAAACATATGGACTACCTCTGGGTAAACAGGTTCTGTGATCCAATTCCAATGATGGGTGATAAATTCTTCCGTTTCACTTAAAGTAGCTCATTGTACTTCCTTCCACTTTAGGTCATTTTGTGGATCAGAAACAAAGTCAAAGAGGACACAACACTGATGTAACTTCCAAATGAAAAGTGTCTCTGGATCAGCAGGAGGAACATCGTTTAAAGATGGTAGTGTTTGAGTTCTTTATTATTGCTCACGCTAAACCTTGACGAATTTTGCTGTTTGTCTTTCTTCACTATGGGCTGACAGATTGGTACATTTATTTTAGCAGATACTGTAGATGGGACAGCAACAAGGCTATTTTTCCTGAAGGAAATTTGCTCTGATCTTACTGTGTCTTGTCCTTCTTTTAAACTTTTTCCACTTTTCCCTGCTTTTGATGATTCTTTTTATTCACGTGCTGCCCCCAACACCCCGCCCTGGCCCCACCCCAAACACACCACCCCACCATTGCCTACTCTTCGAAGCTGCAGTGCCCCCACCTCGTCATCATGCCTCCCTGGCCACAACCACCACCACTGCCATGGGGGACTGAGTCATTCACTGTTCTCATTCCCCTTTTCTAGGCACCCAAAGGCTGCAGTAGCTGTGGTGGCAGCTCAGACATTTTTTAAAAAGCAAAAATGTTACTTGTTGATTGAGAGTAAACTCAACTTTCCATACAAGACCCAATAAAGACAGCATGAGGCTAACCCGAATCTGACTTTTCTCTCTCTCCCTTCCCTCTTTTTTTTTTTTTTTTTGGTTGTTTATTTAAAAGGAAAAAAAAATCTTTCATTATCTTTTAGTAAATGCATGAAAGTGTTGTTCAAAAGCAAAAGTGAAATTTCATCTTTGCATTAGTGTACTATTCTTAATAAAAGGCCAGGGGTGGTGACTCCTGTTATCCCAGCACTTTGGGAGGCTGAGGTGTGAATTGCTTGAGCCCAGGAGTTCAAGACCAGCCTGGGCAACATGATGAAATACAAAAAATACAACCAAAAAAAAACAACTAGCCAAGCATGGTGGTGCATGCCTGTGGTCCAGCTACTTGGGAGGTTGAGGTGGGAGGATCACCTAAGCCTGGGTAGTTGAAGTTGCAGTGAGCTGTGATTTCACCACTGCACTCAGCCTAGGCAAAAGAGGGAGACCCCGTCTCAAAGGAAAAAAAAAAAGGAGGCCCAGTGTGGTGGCTCATGTCTGTAATCCCAGCACTTTGGGAGATTGAGGTGGGTGGATTTCTTGAGCTCAGCAGTTTGAGACCCATCTGGGCAAACGTGGTGAAGTCCCATCTCCACCAAAAACTACAAAAATTAGGTGGGTGTGGTGGCTTGTGCCTTTAGTCCCAGCTATTCAGGAGGCTGAGGTGGGAGGATTGCTTGAGCTCAGGAGGCGGAGATTGCAGTGATCCAAGCTTGTGTCGCTGCACTCCAGCCTGGGTGACAGGCTGTCCTGCAGAATTGAAGGAAATGATATAGGAGAAGACAGTACAATGGTTTCACTGGTGCCTTTCACTTCAAGGGCATTCTCCAGAGGCCGATGGGCAAACCAAAGTCAATCAGCCCATTTTATAATCGACCCATCCCCCATTCCATGCCTTTTAGGTGCCAATAGAGCATGCTTTTCTTCCTATTTAAATGCAAGAAAGAAGTACCAGCCTGTAGTAATGCCTACACACTGTAAGCAACTGCCATTAACCATCCCTAGAAATATATTTGTTACCTAGCTATTACGCACCAAGGCTAAAAGTTCTACTGTAATGCAAAGTAATTTCTGATGCCCCTAAAAGTCAAAAAGGTCGGGTAACACAATGCAAAACAGAACAGAGCCTTAGATTTTGATAGGGATCTTTCTACTCACAATTCTTGGAGTTCCATGAGGAAAACAGAGGTTTCTCCTGAAATGGTGTCTGCAGTGCCTTCTCTGTTTCTCCCAAGGAGTTCCAGGATATCAGAAATTACCTTAGGCCCTCTCATGTGAGCGTTGAGGGTAGCATGAAGACAGACAGAATTCAGTTGACTGGATATATGTATATATCTATCATATATAAATTATTATATCATATAAACATATATTAAAATTATATATGTTGTATATTATGATTATATATTATATATACTTATATAATATGTATATAATACATATCAGCATTTAGTTGGGCTGACTTTTAATGATAGAGCTTTTTTTTCTAAAAAAAACAAAAAACAAAAATCTTTTAAAATCTCTTATTACCAGATTCTAGCTGGGAAAAACAGCTGACACCTCTGGCCTTTAAGTTTTGTTTTGTTTTGTTTTGTTTTCCCCCAAAAGTATTCTCCCAAGTGAAACCAATAAGCTTTAATGAAGGTTATGACTTAACCATGGATGTATGAGGTATCTCCAAAAAGATAGCAAGCAGTTTTCACAAGATCTAGAATTCCCAGTAGGGTGGCTCAGAGAAAAGAAAATTCAAGAGAGGAAATCAGAAGCTGTCCATGGAGAAGAAAAAGAATCAACAAATTGTAAGTCCCATGACTACCATGGAAGTAACCAGAAAGGACTTACTTCCAAAGCCAGGAGTTGAACCTAGGCTGCCAATGTGAAAGAGCAAAGCCTTAGCCACTGAGTTAGCACAAGGTGGTTGCTGTTGCTTTTTCCAGGAGTCTAGAGCAGTTACTATTGAGCTTGCAAAGGATTTTTAACTATTCAAGAGACTTGAGGCTAGACATGACATTATCATGTGCCCTTTTTAGATGTAAGGAGTCAAAGCCCTATGACTTAACGGCAGAAGTACTTTAAAGGCAATACAGAAAGTTACATGGATGCAATAACCTTTTCAAATCCATAATTTGAATAAACTTTTAGATAACTTTTGAATTAGATGAAAGTATTCTTTTTCTCAATAAGAACACATCTTCTTTGGCACATTTGATATAAACCTGGGAAGTAATAAATCCTGAACTGCCTGTCAGATACTAGCATTTTATAGATGCAATATTAGCATTTTATAGTTCACAATTTTGGAACATATTTCCCATATAATCATTTCTTAATTGGAAATGATCCAAATATTCAATAAGCATCCAAAATAGGCTAGGCACAGTGGCTCACGCCTGTCATCCCAGCACTTTGGGAGGCCAAGGCAGACAGATTGCTTGAGCTCAGGAGTTCAAGACCAGCCTGGGCAACATGGCAAGACCTTGTCTCTTCCAAAAATACAAAGGAAAAAAAAAAAGCAGGATATGGTGATATGCACCTGTGGTTTCAGCTACTTGCGAGGCTGAGGCAGAAGAATCACTTGAGCTCGGGAAACAGATGTTGCAGTGAACAGAAATCACTCCACTGTACCCCAGCCTAGGTGACAGAGCAAGGCTCTGTCTCAAAAAAAAAAAAAAAAAAACAGATTTAAGATTTTAAATTATACAAAAAGTTTATTTTTTCTAAGCATTTGTCTCATTTATTTTCTCATTTTTAACCATTTTCTCATTTTTAACCATTTTCTCATTTTTAAACATTTATTTAGATTACTTCTGAAAACTAGGTTATGACACAAAGGTGGTCATTATTTAAAGTTATTTCTCTATTAACCACTTTTAAAGCTTGTGAACATCAGTTGTTTATTTAAGTAAGAACCTTATAGTCAAATACATGGACATTTTGTTGATAACTTAGAACAGGGGTCCCCAACCCTCAGGCTATGGACTATGGACCAGTCCATAGCCTGTTGGGAGCCATACTGCACACCAGGAGGTAAGCAGGCAAGCAAGTGAAACTTCATTTGTATTTACAGCCACTCCCCATTGCTTGCATTACTGCCTGAGCTCTGCCTCCCGTCAGAGCAGCAGTGGCATTAGAGTCTCATAGGAGTATGCACCCTATTGTGAACTGTGCACGAGAGGGATCGAGGGTGTGTGCTTCTTTTAAGACTCTAATGCCTAATGATCTGTCACTATCTTCCATCATCCCCAGATGGGACAGTCTAGTTACAGGAAAGCAAGCCCAGGGCTCCCACTGATTCTACATTGTGGTGAGTTGTAGAATTATTTCATTATATATACAATGTAATAATAATAGAAATAAAGGGCACAATATATGCAATGTGCTTGAATCATCCCCAAACCATTACCTTCTTCACGGGGTCCATGGAAAAATTGTCTTCCACGAAACCAGCCCCTGGTGCCAAGAAGGTTGAGGAGTGCTGACTTAGAAGATTTAGCTGTTCCTGTTAAACAATATTAAATGTCCTATTTGTCAGGCCTCTGAGCCCAAGCTAAGCCATCATATCCCCAGCGACCTGCACGTATACATCCAGACGGCCTGAAGCAACTGAAGATCCACAGAAGTGAAAATAGCTTAACTGATGACATTCCACCATTGTGATTTGCTTCTGCCCCACCCTCACAGATAGATGTACTTTGTAATTTCCCCCAACCGTAGGAAGTTTCTTTGTAATTCTCCCCACCCTTGAGAATGTACTTGGTGAGCTTCACCCCCTGCCCCCAAAACATTGCTCTTAACTTCACCGCCTATCCCAAAACCTATAAGAACCAATGATAATCCCACCACCCTTTGCTGGCTCCTTTTTCGGACTCAGTCCGCCTGTGCCCAGGTGAAATAAACAGCCGTGTTGCTCACAAAAAGCCTGTTTGGTGATCTCTTCACACAGACACGTGAAATATTTGGTGCCGAAGACCCGGGTCAGCGGGACTCCTTCGGGAGACCAATCTGCTGTCCTCATCCTCACTCCGTGAAGAGACCCACCTACGACCTCGGGTCCTCAGACCAACCAGCCCAAGGAACATCTCACCGATTTTAAATCCGGTAAGCGACCTCTTTTTACTCTCTTCTTCTCCAACCTCAGCTATCCCTCAACCTCTTTCTCCTTTCAATCTTGGCGCCACCCTTCAATCTCTCCCTTCTCTTAATTTCAATTCCTTTCATTTTCTGGTAGAGACAAAGGAGACATGTTTTATCCGTGGACCCAAAATGCTGGTCACGGACTCAGGAAGGCAGCCTTCCCCTGGTGTTTAATCATTGCGGGGACGCCTCTCTGATTATTCACCCACGTTCCATTGGTGTCTGTTCTCTGCGGGGACGTCTGCCTTGATCATTCACCCATGTTCCCTTGGTGGCAAGTCAATTGCGGGGACACCTGCTTTGGCTGCTCACCCATGTTGCAGTCCAGGGCTGCTCCCCACCCCCTTCTCTATGTCTCTACCCTTCTCTTTAAACTTGCCTCCTTCACCGTGGGCAACCTTCCACCCTCCATTCCTCCTTCTTCTCCCTTACCCTGTGTTCTTAAGAACTTAAAACCTCTTCAACTCTTACCTGACCTAAAATCTAAGCATCTTATTTTCTTCTGCAATACCACTTGGCCCCAATACAAACTCGACAGTAGTTCCAAATAGCCAGAAAACGGCACTTTCAATTTTTCCATCCTACAAGATCTAAATAATTCTTGTCATAAAATGGGCAAACGATCTGAGGTGCCTGACGTCCAAGCATTCTTTTACACATTGGTCCCTCCCTAGTCTCTGTTCCCAATGCAACTTGTCCCAAATTCTCCTTCTTTCCCTCCCGCCTGTCCCCTCAGTCCCAACCCCAAGTATCGCTGAGTCTTTCTAATTTTCCTTTTCTACAGACCCATCTGACCTCTCCCCTCCTCGCCAGGCCAAGCTAGGTCCCAATTTTTCCTCAGCCTCCGCTCCCTCACCCTATAATCCTTTTATCTCCCCTCCTTACACCCAGTCTGGCTTACAGTTTCGTTCCTTGACTAGCCCTCCCCCACTTGCCCAGCAATTTCCTCTTTAAAAAGTGGCTAGAGCTAAAGGCACAGTCAAGGTTAATGCTCCTTTTTCTCTATCAGACCTTTCCCAAATCAGCCAGCGTTTAGGCTCTTTCTCAATCAGACCCCACTAAATATATACAGGACTTCCATCCTACAATTTAACCTGGAGTGACTTAAATGTCATCCTAACTTCTACCCTCTCCCCAGATGAACGGGAAAGAGTTTTTTCTCTAGCCCAATCTCACACCAATAACCGCCGGCTTCATGAGCCAGACCTCCAGGAAGGTATTAGAGCAGCTCCCCGAGAGGATCCCCAACGGAACTATCAGGCAGATTCCCCACGTATAGCTAGGCGAGATTACATGGTTTCCTGCCTAGTTGAAGGGCTTAAAAAGTCAGCTTACAAAGCTGTTAATTACAACAAACTTAAAGAAACTACCCCAGGTAAAGACGAAAACCCAGCCCAGTTCATGGCCCACTTAGCAGCAACCCTTAGACGCTTCACCACCCTAGACCCAGAGGAACCAGAAGGCCGCCTTATTCTTAATATGCATTTTATCACCCAGTCAGCTCCCGACATTAGAAAAAGCTCCAAAAATTAGATTCCGGCCCTCAAACCCCACAACAGGACTTAATTAACCTCACCTTCAAGGTGTACAATAATAGAGAAGAGTTGCAATTACTTGCCTCCGCTGTGAGAGAAACCCCAGCCATATCTCCAGCACACAAGAACTTCAAAACGCCTAAGCCACAGGGGTCAAGCGTTCCTTCAGGACTTCCTCCCCCAGGATCTTGCTTCAAGTGCTGGAAATCTGGCCACTGGGCCAAGGCATGCCCGCAGCCCCGGAATCCTCCTAAGCTGTGTCCCATCTGTGCGGGACCCCACTGGAAACTGGACTGTTCCAACTGGCCCAAGGCTCTGACTGACTCCTTCCCAGATCTTCTCGGCTTAGCGGCTGAAGACTGACACTGCCCGATCGCCTAGGAAGCCTACAGGACCATCACAGGCGCTTTTGGTAACTCTTACAGTGGAAGGTAAGTCCGTCCTCTTCTTAATTAATATGGAGGCTACCAACTCCACATTACCTTCTTTCCAAGGGTCTGTTTCCCTTGCCTCCATAACTGTTGCATCAATATTTATACTGACTCTAAATATGCCTTCCATATCCTGCACCACCATGCTGTTTTATGGGCTGAAAGGTTTCCTCACTAAGCAAGGGTCCTCCATCATTAATGCCTCTTTAATACAAAACTCTTCTCCAGGCTGCTTTACTTCCAAAGGAAGCTGGAGTCAGATACTGCAAGGGCCATCAAAAGGCATCAGATCCCATCGCTCAGGGCAATGCTTATGCTGATAAGGTAGCTAAAAAAGCAGCTAGCTTTCCAACTTCTATCCCTCATGGCAGTTTTTCTCATCATCTGGCCACTCCCACCTACTCCCCCGCTGAAACTTCCACCTATCTCTTCCGACACAAGGCAAAGGGTTCTTGGACCAAGGAAAATACCTCCTTCCATTCTGTTCTATCATCATTTCATAACCTCTTCCATGTAGGTTACAAGCCGCTAGCTCATCTCTTAGAACCTCTCATTTCCTTTCCATCGTGGAAATCTGTCCTCAAGGAAATCACTTATCAGTTGTTCCATCTGCTATTCTAGTATTCCTCAGGGATTGTTCAGGCCCCCTCCCTTCCCTACACATCAAGCTCGGGGATTTGCCCCTGCCCGGGACTGGCAAATTGACTTTATTCACATGCCCCGAGTCAGAAAACTAAAATATCTCTTAGTCTGGGTAGACACTTTCACTGGATGGGTAGAGGCCTTTCCCACAGGGCCTGAGAAGGCCACTGCGGTCATTTCTTCCTTTCTGTCAGACATAATTCCTCGGTTTGGCCTTCCAACCTCTATACAGTCTGATAACAGACCAGCCTTTAATAGTGAAATCACCCAAGCAGTTTCTCAGGCTCTTGGTATTCAGTGACACCTTTATATCCTTTACCGTCCTCAATCTTCAGGAAAGGCAGAATGGACTAATGGTCTTTTAAAAACACACCTCACCAAGCTCAGTCACCAACTTAAAAAGGACTAGACAATACCTTTACCACTTGCCCTTCTCACAATTCAGGCCTGTCCTCGGAATGCTACAGGGTACAGCCCATTTGAGCTCCTGTGTGGACACTCCTTTTTATTAAGTCCCAGTCTCATTCCAGACACCAGACCAACTTGGACTGGACCCCAAAAAACTTGTCATCCCTACTGTCTTCTGTCTAGTCATACTCCTATTCACCGTCCGTTCTCAACTACTCATGAATGCCCTGCTCGTGTTTACACTGCCGGTTTACACTGTTTCTCCAAGCCATCACAGCTCATATCTCCTGGTGCTATCCCAAACCGCCACTCTAAATTCCCTCTTAAAGTAAATAAATAATCTTTGCTGGCAAGGCTATGCTGAACCTCCTTGGGCACTCTAATTAGATGTCCTAGGTCCTCCCAATTCTTAGTCCTTCAATACCTGTTTTTTTCTCCTTCTCTTACTCAGACCTTTTATCTTCTGTTTAGTTTTTCAATTCATACAAAACCGCATCCAGGCCATCACCAATCATTCTATACGACAAATGTTTCTTCTAACAAACCGACAATATCACCCCTTACCACAAAATCTTCCTTCAGCTTAATCTCTCCCACTCTAGGTTCCCACACCGCCCCTAATCCCGCTTTAAGCAGCCCTGAGAAACATCCCCCATTATCTCTCCATACCACCCCTCAAAAATTTTCACTGCCCCAACACTATTTTGTTTTATTTTTCTTATTAATATAAGAAGGCAGGAATGTCAGGCCTCTGAGCCCAAGCCAAGCCATTGCATCCCCTGTGACCTTCATGTATTCGCCCAGATGGCCTGAAGTAACTGAAGAATCACAAAATAAGAGAAAATGCCCTGCCCCTGACTTAACTGATGACATTCCACCACAAAAGAAGTGAAAATGCCGGTCCTTGCCTTAAGTGATGACATTACCTTGTGAAATTCCCTTTCCTGGCTCAAAAAGCTCCCCCACTGAGCACCTTGTGACTCTCACTCCTGCCCACCAAGAGAACAACGCCCCTGTGACTGTAATTTTCCTTTACCTACCCAAATCCTATAAAACGGCCCCACCCTTATCTCCCTTGGCTGACTCTCTTTTTCTCCCGCCTGCACCCAGGTGATTACAAAGCTTTATTGCTCACACAAAGCCTGTTTGGTGGTCTCTTCACATGGACGTGCATGACACTATTTATCAAAAATTACACAAACAGGCCGGGCGTGGTGGCTCAAGCCTGTAATCCCAGCACTTTGGGAGGCCGAGGCGGGTGGATCACGAGGTCAGGAGATCGAGACCATCCTGGCTAACATGGTGAAACCCTGTCTCTACTAAAAATACAAAAAACTAGCCGGGCACGGTGGCGGGCGCCTGTAGTCCCAGCTACTCGGAGGCTGAGGCAGGAGAATGGCGTGAACCCGGGAGGCGGAGCTTGCAGTGAGCCGAGATCGCGCCACTGCACTCCAGCCTGGGTGACAGAGTGAGACTCCGTCTCAAAAAAAAAAAAAAAATTACACAAACAAAGATCATTCTTTTTGGGGCTAGGTTTACAGTTTTATAACTTTTATGCCAAATTTTGATGCCTTATAATATCTGGCAGAGATAAATATGAAACCACTTGATCAATAAATCTGAACAAAAATGTATATTGACAATTCATAAGACATTTCTAATATTATTTCACCAATAATTTTAAAGCCAACTTATTTATTGAAGATTTTACTTAAGTCTCATGAGTCCTCCTTAACTTTAAGTGAATTTGGTACCTTGTAGCAGCAACATATAACAAAATACATGTGTGTACACATAAACACACATATACATACTCATATAAACAAAGATCCTATAGCTTTTGTTTTTGAACTCTAGCCAAGAGATATCAATGCAGACTCATCCGTTTATTAAAAAACAGTTGAATCCAAATGGTCGTTTTTATCTTAACACCAGTATAACAGCAGATTTAAAGCAGGCAGAAAAGCAAATAGAGGAATATATAGTCTGGCCAGCCTCTGCATAGGAGCCAGGTTTTACAAGCAGGGCATGAGAGAGAGAGAGGAGAAGGAAATAAAAAGAACAGTAAAGTGATAGAAAGGGAGCTCAAGAGCTTCCAGTCACTTACACGGCACAGGGTTGATACTCCCATCACCCTTGTTTATCTCCCATTCAGGAGAGACTCAGACCCAGGGTCCACATGATATGGGATGGGACCCTCCCACCTTCACAAGTAACTGGTCAAGATGAGCTCTTTCAGTCATAGAGAGATAGGGGAGCCTGCAGTTGAGAGGACTAAGGCTGTAGGTGGCTCTCTGAAGATAGAAGAGTGAGATTGGAAGTAGAGAGGAAAGAAAGAAATCAGGGCCCATTCACAAAGTGCTTGCAAACAAACAGCATACTTCCAAACGAGTCTCCAATCAAGGAGGCTGAGTGAGGTCCTGAATGCCCCTCCCCAGGTCCAAATGGTTCCATAGGCCCAGCAAAGCTCCTATGGTGCTGCACTTACAAATAGAAATACCTAAAAGGCTCAGATGCTGTCACTAGCAGCCAAGTCTGAGGTAGAACAGGGCCCCAGTGACACCCCAAAAGAAGCAGAGGGTGATCGGGTGCACTTCCAGCTAACTCAGCCACTTTCAAAGTTTGCCAGGTTTTACAGAGGTCACTTTCTTTGTACCAGCAGAGAGTTGAAGGCAGGTGTGCCGTGAGGCACAAGGGAGGCTCCCCCAAAACAAAAGCATTTTTGGCAGCTGCTGAGAAGTTCCCAGATGTTCCTGTCATGAGATCTGCTAGCCACGAGCAGCTGGTGCTCACAGGTGACCCCACACCTTGCCTGGTAGCAAAACCTGGCTGTCAGGCACAGACTCACCCAGAGCACGCAGCACTTTCCCTATATGCGCCACCAAAATTGTAACCAAAATGCAGGTTCAGCTATTTGCTGCTTGCAGAGTCCAACTAAGGTCTGGTATAAAGAAAGTGATTTTTTTTTTTTTAAATTCCAAAGCTAGATGAGGGGAACAAGTACAGGCTTCCTGCCTAAAATATAACTTTGCTTTTGGAGCAGAAAGTGCGCACTTTTAAAGGGGGCTTAACATGAATGGCACATGGGGTGGGGGGAAGTAAGCAAGTGGGACTTCTACATGTTAGCTTGGTACCTTATCTACTAGGTGGTCAAGGCGGTGACTGCCTGTTTCTTTGTGGGCACGTGTACTTTGGGCTGTGAATTGACTGTTATCTCTCAAGGCAACCTCCTGGTGGGTGAGATTTCCTTTCTGGAGCTCCTAAGCAGATAGTTAAATGAACTTGCCCTGTGGGGAATGTCTGGTGAAGGGGAGGTAAAAGGCTATACTTGCATTTCTAAAGGACTAACTAGAAAGTGGGAAAAGGAGGAAAGATAAAAGAAGATAGAAAAAATAAATAAATTTTCTCTTACAAAAAATGGGAAAGTTGGTTACAGTCCCAGCTACTTGGGAAGCTGAAGCAGGAGGATTGCTTGAGCCTGGGAGGTCAAGGCTGCAGTGAACCATGATCACACCACTGCATTCCAGCCTGGGTGACAGAGTGAGACCCTCTCTCAAAAATGAAAAGTGATATGGTTTTGCTCTGTGTCCCCACCCAAATCTTATCTCGAATTGTAATTCCCATGCACTGAGGAAGGGACCTGTAGTCCCCACGTGTCGAGAAAGGGAGATAATCGGATCATGGGGGCAGTTTCCTCCATGCTGTTCTCGTGATAGTGAGTGAGTTCTCATGAGATCTGATGGTTTTATAAGTGTTTGGAAGTTCTTCCTTCTCTTTTTTCTGTCCCTCTCACCTCTGCCATGTGAGACATGTCTGCTTCCCCTTCCACCATAATTGTGTTTCCTGAGGCCTGCCAGCCATGCACAACTGTGAGCTGATTAAACCTCTTTCCTTCATAAATTACCCAATCTCAGGTATTTCTTTACAGCAGTGCGAAAACAAACTAATACAAAAAGAAAGAAAGAGAGAGAGAGAGAAGCAGAGAGACAGAAAGAGCAAGTAAGCAAGCAAACTTTTCCTGGCCATCTTAACTGAACTTTTACTTATACCATTTTGTCCTTGGTTTGAGCAAATGATGGTACAATATATAGGACTAATGTCTTAGCTCTGTGCTTTTGAAATAAACGTTTTCTATCTCATTTCACCTAAGAATGGTCCCTTTATAAAGACAAATATAGGGTTACCTAGATAATAATTGCCTAGGGCAATAAAATAGGCAATTGGAAGAGTGTATGGGGAAAAAAAAACCTATTTAAAAACTGGCTAATGAGACTCGTGTAAACCTTTAAGATCTGCTTCTATCTATGTATCTGTGTCATGTGTATGATGTTTCACTACCAAAATATATAATAGAGCTCCAACTGAGAGGAGCTGGGCACATTCCTCAGCCCCGGGCTCAAAACGAACAAGCCCAATACAAACACATCCCATCCTCCCATCCCACCACATATCGCCATATATCTCTCAAACTTCCTGAGCCCAGTACAAACACATCCCATCCTCCCATCCCACCACATATCGCCATATGTCTCTCAAACTTCCTGAGCCCAGTACAAACACCACCTGGAAAAGTCTCCGATAAGGAGGCAGCCGTTCAAAGTTTTACTGAAAGCACGGGAACCAAAAGAATTCCTTTGTTCCCCTGTAACTTTCGGGCTATAAAAAGCAAACACTCGCATTGTTCGGGGCCCTCTTGTATGCTGTGTAATGGAGGGACCAAGTTCGAACTTGTCATAAAGATCCTTGCCGCTTGGCTTTGACTCTGGACTCTGGTGGTCTTCTTTGGGGAATAGAGGGTCTGGGCATAACATCTGGGGGCTCGTCCGGGATTCCCCCAAGCCCACCAGACCCCTGGTCAACGGATATACTAGGATCGATCTACTGATAGGTGAGCCGGCTCGTCTCCGTTTGTCTGTCTGTGTCTGTTCTGAATCTGAATCTGCGACTCGCGAGGTCTGAAACTGGAGCTGGCACAGTCCTGGCGGACGCGCTATAGGACGGCCAGCGGAGACCGGTGGGAGACGTCCCCTGGCGCTTGTCTGATCTAGCTAACGATCTGAACTGCCCCGACCGCCGGTTTGGGGTTTGGGCAGTAGCTGTCTCTGACCTGAACTGCCCCGAGCGCGTCTGCGGTTTGGGCAGTAACTGTCTCTGATCTGCACTGCCCCGACCGCCGGTTTGGGGTTTGGGCAGTAGCTGTCTCTGATCTGAACTGCCCCGACCGCCGGTTTGCCCCGAGCGCCAGTTTGGGGTTTGGGCAGTAGCTGTCTCTGATCTGAACTGCCCCGACCGCCGGTTTGCCCCTAGTGCCGGTTTGGGGTTTGGGCAGTAGCTGTTTCTGATCTGAACTGCCCCGAGCGCCGGTTTGGGGTTTGGGCAGTAGCTGTTTCTGATCTGAACTGCCCCGAGCGCCGGTTTGGGGTTTGGGCAGTAGCTGTTTCTGATCTGAACTGCCCCGAGCGCGTTTGCGGTTTGGGCAGTAACTGTCTGTGATCTGCACTGCCCCGACCGCCGGTTTGGGGTTTGGGCAGTAGCTGTCTCTGACCTGAACTGCCCCGAGCGCCGGTTTGAGGTTTGGGCAGTAACTGTCTCTGATCTGCACTGCCCCGACCGCCGGTTTGGGGTTTGGGCAGTAGCTGTCTCTGACCTGAACTGCCCCGAGCGCCGGTTTGAGGTTTTGGCAGTAGCTGTCTCTGATCTGAACTGCCCCGACCGCCGGTTTGCCCCTAGTGCCGGTTTGGGGTTTGGGCAGTAGCTGTTTCTGATCTGAACTGCCCCGAGCGCCGGTTTGGGGTTTGGGCAGTAGCTGTTTCTGATCTGAACTGCCCCGAGCGCGTTTGCGGTTTGGGCAGTAACTGTCTGTGATCTGCACTGCCCCGACCGCCGGTTTGGGGTTTGGGCAGTAGCTGTCTCTGACCTGAACTGCCCCGAGCGCCGGTTTGAGGTTTGGGCAGTAACTGTCTCTGATCTGCACTGCCCCGACTGCCGGTTTGGGGTTTGGGCAGTAGCTGTCTCTGACCTGAACTGCTCCGAGCGCCGGTTTGAGGTTTGGGCAGTAGCTGTCTCTGAGCGCCGGTTTGAGGTTTGGGCAGTAGCTGTCTCTGATCTGAACTGCCCCGACCGCCAGTTTGCCCTGAGCGCCGGTTTGGGGTTTGGGCAGTAGCTGTCTCTGATCTGAACTGCCCCGACCGCCGGTTTGCCCCGAGCGCCGGTTTGGGGTTTGGGCAGTAGCTGTTTCTGATCTGAACTGCCCCGACCGCCGGTTTGGGGTTTGGGCAGTAGCTGTTTCTGATCTGAACTGCCCCGACCGCCGGTTTGGGGTTTGGGCAGTAGCTGTCTCTGATCTGCACTGCCCCAAGCGCCGGTTTGGGGTTTGGGCAGTAGCTGTCTCTGACCTGAACTGCCCCGAGCGCCGGTCTGCGGTTTGGGCAGTAACTGTCTCTGATCTGGGCTGTCGGAGCACGATCGCGACTAAATATCATTAATAAGTCAGATCAGATTTCCTTTGCAGGGATTCAAACCCACATTCCTTTACAGGAAGGGACTACAAATTATTACAGGATGGGTAATACCCAGAGCACTCCTCTATCTCTCTTTACAAATAATTTCAAAGAAGTAAGAGCAAGGGGCCATGATCTTGGTATGGAAATCAGGAAAGGTAAGCTAATTACTCTGTGTCGCTCCGAATGGCCTGCCTTTGATGTAGGGTGGCCACCCGAAGGGACCTTCCGACTTGCGGTCATCACTAGGGTAAAGTCCAAGATTTTCCTACCTGGGCGTGCGGCCACTTAGATCAAATCCCATATATCCTCATATGGCAGGACCTTGTTGAGAACCCGCCTCCTTGGCTGTCCCCTTTCCAATTAGCCTCTGAACCCTGTAAGACACTGGTTGCTCGACCACTAAAATCCAAGCAACCAACTGCCCCCCCCATCCTGTTCTACCTGATAGCGGGGACCCACTGTTCACAGAACCCCCTCCGTACCTCTCTGGGCCCCAGGCCCCGACCCCCCGGGCTGAGTCGCGGGAGGGAGCAGGCGGAGGGGAGGCGGCCGGCACACATGGGCCCGCTGACAGGGAAGGTAACTTTGAAGGGCCAGCGGGGTGGACGCGAGGGCGCACTTCGCGGGCTAGCCCCCCCCAGCCGCCTGACTCCACGGTGGCTTTACCCCTTCGGGAAATAGGACCCCCAGATGACACAGGAATCCCCAGGCTCCAGTACTGGCCATTCTCCACCAGTGATCTGTATAACTGGAAAACTCAGAGTGCTCGGTTTTCAGACAACCCCAAAGATTTACTGGCTTTACTGGATAGTGGCATGTTCACCCACCAGCCCACTTGGGATGATTGCCAGCAGCTCCTCCGAATCTTGTTTACCACGGAAGAGCGAGAGAGAATACAGGTAGAAGCTAGAAAGCTGGTCCCGGGGGACAACGGTCAACCGACTGCCAACCCCGACCTCATAAACGCGACCTTTCCTCTGACCAGGCCAGCGTGGAACTACAACACGGCAGAAGGTAGGGGACGGCTACACCTTTATCGCCAGACTCTAATGGCAGGTCTCCGGGCAGCTGCTCGCAAGCCCACTAATTTGGCTAAAGTATATTCTATTCTGCAGGGAAAGACAGAGAGCCCAGCCACCTACTTAGAAAGATTAATGGAAGCTTTTAGACAGTACACCCCCATAGATCCAGAGGCTCCAGGAAGTCAGGCAGCTGTTGTAATGTCTTTCGTAAATCAGGCAGCCCCAGATATTAAAAAAAAACTCCAGAAATTAGAAGACTTAGAAGGAAAGCGGATCCAAGACCTCCTTCAGATAGCCCAGCGGGTTTACAATAACAGAGATACTCCAGAGGAAAGGCAATTTAAGGCCACTGAAAAAATGACCAAGGTCCTGGCAGCAGTGGTACAGAAAGAGCATCTACAGCCAGAGTACACCCAACCTAGGCGGCCCCCCAGGCATGATAACCTGAGAAAAGACCAATGTGCCTACTGCAAGGAGGCTGGCCACTGGGTAAGAGACTGCCCCAAAAAGAAACAACGAGGACAGGGACCCCCTAGGTCTACACCCGTACTAGTCACTCAAGATGAAGACTAGGGAAGACGGGGTTCGGATCCCCTCCCCGAACCTAGGGTAACTTTGCAAGTGGAGGGGTCCCCAGTCCAGTTCTTGGTCGATACGGGAGCACAGCACTCAGTCTTAGTTAAAACTAATGGGAAATTGTCCTCCAAGTCCTCGTGGGTACAAGGGGCCACAGGAGTTAAAAAATACCCATGGACAACACAAAGGACAGTAAACCTCGGAGCCAAGAATGTAACCCATTCTTTCCTGGTCATCCCTGAGAGCCCCTGTCCCCTATTAGGGAGAGACCTGCTAACTAAAATGGGAGCACAGATCCATTTCCTCCCTGAAGGGCCGGTCGTGACCAACTCCCACAATCGGCCTGTGTCTGTCCTGACTATAACCCTAGAAGATGAGTACCGGTTCCACCAGGAGCGAGCGGCCCCTGACCAGGACATAGCAACCTGGCTCCAGCAATATCCAGAAGCTTGGGCGGAAACGGGGGGCTTAGGACTAGCAAAACACCGTCCTGCCTTGTTTGTTGAACTTAAGCCTGGGACAGACCCCGTGCGGGTATGCCAATACCCGATGCCCCTAGAGGCCAAGAAAGGAATTGCCCCGCATATCCGCCGGCTCCTTGACCAAGGGGTCCTTCGCCCATGTCACTCGCCCTGGAATACTCCATTGTTGCCAGTACGAAAACCTAATAGTGGAGAATACAGACCTGTACAAGACTTAAGAGAAATCAATAAGAGGGTTGTGGACATACATCCAACTGTGCCTAACCCGTATACCCTCCTGAGTACCTTAAACCCTAAACATCAATGGTACACTGTTTTAGGTTTGAAAGATGCTTTCTTCAGTTTGCCTTTAGCCCCTCAGAGCCAAAAGCTCTTCGCCTTCGAGTGGAATGACCCTGATAGGGGCATAAGTGGCCAATTGACATGGACCAGGCTGCCGCAGGGATTTAAAAACTCTCCTACCCTGTTCGATGAGGCCCTCCATGAAGACCTGGGTGAGTACCGACGCAAACACCCTGAAATAACTTTACTACAGTATGTTGATGACCTCCTAATTGCTGCTGAGACCCAAGAAGCTTGCATCCAAGGGACCAAGGGTCTCTTACAAGCTCTGGGGAATCTGGGCTACCGAGCCTCGGCAAAGAAAGCTCAAATCTGTAAGCCAGAGGTAACATATCTAGGGTACCTGCTTAAAGAAGGGCAGCGCTGGTTAACAGACGCCCGGAAACAAACTGTTCTGCAGATCCCCAGGCCACAATCCACCCGACAAGTGAGGGAATTCCTGGGGTCGGCGGGATTTTGCAGACTATGGATACCTGGGTTCGCAGAACTGGCTAAACCCTTGTATCAGGCAACCCGGGGGCAGCAGCCATTTAATTGGACAGACGAAGCCGAGTCGGCTTTCCAACAGATTAAAACCGCCTTACTCTCTGCGCCTGCACTGGGGCTACCTGATGTTACCAAGCCCTTCCACCTATATGTGGATGAGAATACGGGTGTCGCCAAGGCGGTAATAACTCAGAACTTAGGCCCCTGGCGGAGGCCAGTTGCCTACCTGTCAAAGAAGTTAGACCCAGTGGCTGCCGGGTGGCCTCCTTGTCTCCGAATGATTGCGGCCATGGCTCTGATGGTGCAAGATGCTGATAAACTTGTCATGGGACAAGAATTGCGGGTCGTTACTCCACATGCCATCGAAGGTGTACTCAAACAGCCACCTAATCGATGGATGAGTAACGCCCGGCTCACCCACTACCA
The DNA here is from genome assembly GCF_043159975.1 of Macaca nemestrina. Lineage (NCBI taxonomy): Eukaryota > Metazoa > Chordata > Mammalia > Primates > Cercopithecidae > Macaca > Macaca nemestrina. The sequence goes on from NC_092128.1 coordinate 20,999,395, forward strand.
AGGACTACTACTAAATCCTCTCAGGATAACTTTCCTGCCCCCAACGACCTTAAACCCTGCCTCGCTGCTGCCCAACCCGGACCTGGACGCCCCACTCCACGATTGCACCGAGATACTAGCTCAGGTGCACGGAGTTCGAGAAGACCTGCAGGACTGCCCACTTCCTGACACCGACCTCGTCTGGTTCACTGATGGGAGCAGCTTCATGCATCAAGGCCAGAGGTACGCTGGAGCGGCAGTGACTTCAGAGACTGAGGTAATCTGGGCGGAACCCCTGCCCCCGGGGACATCGGCCCAGAAGGCCGAACTGATTGTGCTCACCCAAGCTCTTACCTTAGGGGCGGGGAAGAAGCTGACAGTATATACAGACAGCCGATATGCTTTTGCAACGGCGCATATACATGGGGCCATTTACAGGGAGCGAGGGTTACTGACGGCTGAAGGAAAAGAGATAAAAAACAAGCAAGAGATCCTAGCCCTGCTAACAGCCCTATGGAGGCCAGAAAAGTTAGCCATTGTGCATTGCCCAGAGCATCAGAAACCAACTACTCCAACTGCTCAAGGCAACTTTCTGGCAGACCAAACTGCAAGGAATGTGGCAAAGGCTCCCAGCCAACTCCTTACACTCCAGCTCCCTGACCCGGGCCCCCGGGACTTGCCAAATTTCCCTGAATATTCAGAACAAGATCTCCAGTGGATTGACAAACTTCCCCTGAAACAAGTCCAGAATGGGTGGTGGACTGATACTAATGACCAAACCATCCTACCAGAAAAATTAGGACAACAGGTGTTAGAACACATCCACCGAACCACCCACCTGGGGGCCCGGCGGATGATAGACCTGATCAGACGCTCCAAGCTCAAAATCAGATATATAGCTGAGACGGCCAGCAGTATCGTGACAAGTTGCAAAGTCTGCCAGCTTAACAACGCATACCCCCAATCTCAAGCTGCAACAGGAACAAGGCTCAGGGGAACCAGGCCCGGTATCTACTGGGAAGTAGATTTTACTGAAATAAAGCCAGGAAAGTACGGGTACCGGTACTTACTTGTCTTTGTAGATACTTTTTCAGGGTGGACTGAAGCATTCCCAACCAAAAGAGAAACTGCTCAGGTCGTAGCAAAGAAAATTCTGGAAGAGATCCTTCCCAGCCCTGCAGAAAATTCATCAAGAAATCTGGCCCAAGCTGAAGGAACTATATGAGACCGGTCCCCCGCCGACACCCCATCCGTACCAGCCGGGAGACTGGGTCCTGGTCAAGCGACACCGACAAGAGACCCTAGAACCCAGGTGGAAAGGACCACTCCTGGTACTCCTAACCACACCCACCGCCCTAAAGGTAGAAGGCATCGCGTCGTGGATCCACTACACCCACGTCAAGCCGGTGGACCCAACCTCTGACCTCCTGGGACCAATCACGGCGGCGGCTGAAGCACCGGACACGTGGACTGTGGACAGAGCTAAGAACAACCCCTTAAAACTCACCCTGCGCCGAGAGCATAGCTCACTGCAAACATGCAGTTAGGTAGTCTGACTCTAACGTTGGTCGCCCTAGTGGCCGCTGGGGAAAACATAAAGCCAGCTCCTAATCCCTTTGTCTGGAGATTCTGGCTTTATGAAAACCAAACCCACCCTGGGCAACCTCATAAGCCCGGGAAATTAGTGGCCAGTGCAGATTGCCCCTCCTCAGGGTGCAATAGCCCAATTTTACTAAATTTTACCGATTTCCCAATAGCCAAACCAGTGGCACCAATGATATGCTTCGAGTATGATCAGACTCAATACAACTGTAAGCACTATTGGTGGCACCAAAGTGCCGGCTGCCCTTATAACTATTGTATTGTCCATAAATACCAATGGTGGGGTGGAAAAGAACAGATAGATCCCACATGGCCCTTCCATCGTAGACGAGATGGAGACCTTTCATATACATGGATAGTTAGAGGCCCCTGGAACTCCCGCTGGACCACGCCTCAACACGGGGCTGTATACTACTCCTCCGCCTCCACATGGCCTAGCAGTCACCTCTATCTGTGGCGGGGTCTAGTGCAGGTACGGCCCCTGGTCCATGGAAATATCCAGCGACAAGAAAACCGCCTGACACAAGATTTACGTCCTTTTTCCTGGTTAAAATTATTGCAAGAAGGATTAGAACTTGCTAACCTTACAGGACTTCACAGCCTGTCTGGCTGCTGTGTGCCACTCTAGGGCGTCCACCGCTAACCGCTGTCCCCCTGCCGTGGGGATCCTCTACCTCTGCCCAAGCTAACAACCACCGAAACCTCTCATATGCCCCTATCCCTAACGTGCCACTATACCTAAACCCCAGTCAAGAAAAGTTTCCCTACTGTTTCTCAGGAACTAATTCCAGCCTCTGCAGCATCACTGCAACGCCCCCTAATATCACCTTAAGGGCTCTGTCAGGCATATTCTTCTGGTGTAACGGAACATTATCTAAAAACCTATCAAGCCCCTCTGTTACCAACCTACTGTGTCTTCCTGTCACATTAGTTCCCCGGTTGACTCTACTTACTGCCGGAGAGTTCCTAGGGTATACCGGTAACTGGACTAGTGCTGTTATTCACCCAGTCCCTAGACCGAGACCTGCACGAGCCATATTTCTCCCCCTCATTGCAGGAATCTCCCTCACCACATCCTTCATGGCAGCCGGACTGGCGGGGGGAGCCTTAGGTCACACCCTCATAGAAAGTAACAAGCTGTACCAACAATTTGCCATTGCTATGGAGGAGTCAGCTGAGTCCCTTGCCTCCCTCCAGCGGCAGCTCACGTCCCTAGCACAGGTAACCTTGCAGAACCGGAGGGCCTTAGACCTACTCACTGCTGAAAAAGGGGGTACGTGTATGTTCCTAAAGGAAGACTGTTGTTTCTACATAAATGAATCAGGACTTGTGGAGGACCGGGTCCAACAGTTACGCAAGTTAAGCACAGAAGTAAGAACACGGCAGTTTGCTTCAGCTGCAGACCAATGGTGGAACTCATCTATGTTTTCTCTGTTAGCCCCCTTCCTTGGACCCCTGCTGAGTCTACTATTTCTGCTTACCGTAGGACCTTGTGTTGTTAACAGAATTTTGCGGTTCGTTAGAGAAAGATTTGACACTATACAACTCATGGTCCTCAGAGCCCAATACCAACCTGTAGATGCTGAAACAGAATCAGACTTGTAAGACCCAAGATTGGCTCTAGAGATACCTGAAAAGAAGGGGGGGATGAGAGGAGCCGGGCACATTCCTCAGCCCCGGGCTCAAAACAAACAAGCCCAATACAAACACATCCCATCCTCCCATCCCACCACATATCACCATATGTCTCTCAAACTTCCTGAGCCCAGTACAAACACCACCTGGAAAAGTCTCCGATAAGGAGGCAGCCGTTCAAAGTTTTACTGAAAGCACGGGAACCAAAAGAATTCCTTTGTTCCCCTGTAACTTTCGGGCTATAAAAAGCAAACACTCGCATTGTTCGGGGCCCTCTTGTATGCTGTGTAATGGAGGGACCAAGTTCGAACTTGTCATAAAGATCCTTGCCGCTTGGCTTTGACTCTGGACTCTGGTGGTCTTCTTTGGGGAATAGAGGGTCTGGGCATAACACCAACTAATTGGCTTAAAGAAAAAAAGTAAGTGCTTAAATCAAATACTTTATCAGAAAAACAGAAACTTTAACTCAAATATCTTTTCGTTCACATGACCTTAATAATCTTTTGTAAATAAAGATAATTTTATAATTACTGGTGAAATAAAATAGAATCATCTTCAGAATTTAATGTAGACATTTGATCTGAATTAGGTAGGTCAGATGCTATCTTTGCTAGATGTTTTAAGGTTATAAACTGCTTCTGGAATATTTTTGATGCTTGTTTGACTTGCCTGTGTTAGCACCTTTAGATTCTAGGCTCTAAAAGGTGGCATGGTAGGGCCTGGGGACATGTGGAATTCTCTCTGGCCCAACTATGCCTCCACACCGTGGTAGGAAGGGTCATGTATTATCTGCAGCTCTCTCCTTTTGTCCTGGGCTACATATCTGACACATAAATTGCTTACCTCCTAGGTTTTTTGTTTAAAAATTATGAAGAGTTAACATTGTAACTAATATATGTGATTAAAACCACTAGATAGAAGAGAAAAATTCTATATGTAAAGTATATAAGGAAAGTAGCATGTGTTTTTGGTAAAAGGTCAGAGAAATGTAGTTTTTATTTTTGTTTTTGTTTTTAAAGGGAAAGTGATTTTTCCTAGCTTAGAGGGTTTTTAAGTTGTTTTAAATGGAAGGAAAAATTATAGATAAAATGAAATGGATATAGAAAATTGGAAAAGTAAATTTTTGTCCTAAGATAAAATGATAGGATAAAAGTGAAGCTTTAAGTAAGATTTGCGATGAATTGATCTTATGAAAGGAATTTTTTTGTGTGATCAAGTTGGCTACAATTTAAAGGGTATTATTTAGTTTTTCTGTAAATTAAACATTAATATCAAGAGCACACTGATGCAGGGCCAGAGTCAGATACCCTGTGTTGGAATAAAAGGGTTTTCTTAGAGCACTGATCTGTTTTTACTAGAAAATTCTAAAAGATTTACAGATATCTTACCTTATGGTCAAAGTGATTGAGATTAAATGGATTTGTTTATAAGATTTTATTAAAAATTAACTTCAGTGTTAGTAATATACTATGCAAGGGCCAAATTTGGCTTTCTCTTTTAAACAAGATTTTCATGTAATAATTAAGAAACAGTAAAATTTGTTTGCTTACTTTTTGAGTAAACTGCCAAAAAAAAGGAAAAAAGAGGAAAGTAAAGAGACAGATTCAGTTGGCTGCATGCTGTCTTTATTAGGTCTTATTGTTTGGGAAACCGAGTCTCTTCTCTATCAAAGAGCAAAGATTTTTTTTTCTTTTTGGCAATATTTGAGTTATCACTTTTGGCTAAATGAATAACCTGTGATCCTATTTTGTGATCTCAAGTGTTTTCAACTTTTGAAATTTGACAAACTTTCCAAAATCAAAATTTCAGGTTTGAAATTTAGTCTTTTTGACCTCATTAACTTTTTTAAATATTAGGATCCCTGAAGTCCAAAAGAGATTTTGGACTTACTTGCCTTATTTGGTGTGTTAAAATCATAAAGGAAGCATTGTCAAATATCAAATGTTTATTTAACTTTGAGTTAAATGAATATTAGTATGTGTTCCAAAATCGTATGAGATTCCTGTAATCCTGATATGTCTTAGTATATATTATATTATCAGTAGTAATTATGATTCTGATGTAAATTGCATGTCATAGAAATAAGCAAATTTTCTTGCCAATTGTACCTTCAACCATGACTGTCCTAAGACTTTTTTGTTTTTTAGATAGGAGTCTCACTCTGTCACCCAGGCTGAAGGGCAGTGGCATGATCTCGGCTCACTGAGCAACCTCTGCTTCCCAGGCTCAAGTGATCCACCCACCTCAGCACCCCTGTAGTTGGGACTACAGCCTCATGCCACCACACCCAGCTAATTACTTTATTTTTTGTACAGATAGGATCTCCCTGTGTTGTCCAGGCTGATCTTGAGCTCCTGGACTCAAGTGATCCACCTGCTCAGCCTCCTAAAATGCTGCGATGACAGGTATGAGCCACTGCAGCTGGCCTGTCCTAAGACAGGACTGTCATCCATGGACAGTTATTGTTTTACTTTGATTCATCTCAAAAAGTAGTTTATGATCAGCTACAGTTCAAAAGTTACTTCTTCTTTAGGGAAGTTCATGGAAAGGACTCTGACGGGCGCTCTTGAATGCAGGTTGCTAGTAAGTTTGGAGGCTGTGTCATTGGACTAGAGAGAAAATTGCCAGATCTTTCATTGAAGAGCTAATATGTTCATGAGGATTATTGTCCCAATCTTGGACAGAACAAAGATTAATTACATAGAACTAAACTAATATATAACTGAAATAATTTTTTATGCCTTTTTTGTTTGGAACATTGCTGATACTATTTTGTTTTTCAGAGTCAAGAAAACTTTTTTTCTTTTCCTTTTTTGAAGGGTGGGTTCTTGCTCTGTTGCCCAGGCTGCAGTGTAGTGGCATGATCTCAGCTCACAGAAACCTCGACTACCCAGGTTCAAGCAATCCTCCCACCTCAGCCTCTCGAGTAACTGGGACTACAGGTGTGCACCACCACACCGAGATAATTTTTTTGTATTATTATTTGTAGAGATGAGGTCTCACTATGTTTCCCTGGCTGGTCTTGAACAACTAGGCTCAAGCTACTTTCCCACCCTAACCTCCCAAAGTACTGGGATTACAGGCATGAGCCACTGTGCCCAGCTGAAAACTTTTTGAGTTATTTGTAGCTTTTAACAATTGAGTATACTCTTGTGAGTAAAATTTCTCTCTACCTGATTTCTCCAGAATTTGGAAACCATTTGAGTATTCTTAATTTATGGCAGTACAGTTATTTGCATAGGTTCAATAAGAATCTGTTTTTGTTTTTGTTTAGTAACAGGTCACAAGTGGAGACACTGGGTATTTTACCAAGGCTTTAACTGGAATGGCATATTTTCAGATATAAGAAGACTGCTTTGAGTAATTGAGATTGACTTTATAGAGCTCATAGCCTGTCGGAAAAACTGGCATGGTGGTGTGCCTGTAGTCCCACCTACTCAGGAGACTGAAGTGGGAGGATTGCTTGAGCCAGGGAGATCGAGGCTGCAGTGAGCCATGATCCCACCACTGCACTCCAGTCTCGGTGACACAGTGACAGCCTGTCTCAAAAACAACAACAATAAACTCCACAGACCAAAGTACAAATACAGTTGATCTTTATTTACGGATTCTGTGTTTGAGAATTTGCCTACTTGCTAATATTTATTTGTCACCCTAAAATACTCATGGTATTCTTATGGTCCATATTTTGGACCTGCACAGAACAGTGAAAAATTTGAATCTTCTGGTGTGCCCCACTGCACCCCAAATTTGAGTTATCCCAGTGAGGTAAAACAAGACCAAGTTCTGCCTTCTTGTTCTGGCTGTCATACGGTAAAACAAGTGTCATTTTTGTGGTCAATTTAGTGCTAAGCATAGCATTAAATTCATTTGTGTGCTGCTTTGTTGCTGATTTTGCTGTTTAAAATGGCCCCAAGCATAGGGGTAAAGTGCTGTCTAATGTTCCTAAGTGCAAGAAGGCTGTGAGGTGTTTTTTTGGGTAAAAGACACATAGATAAGTTTTGTTCAGTCATGAATTACAGTGCTGTTGGCCATGAGTTCAACGTTAATGAGTCACCAATACATATTTAACAAGGTGTCTTTAAACAGAAATACACATAAAACCAGGTTATTTGCTTTTATTTTGTTTCTGCATATTTATCAGTTGATACACGTTAAACATAGATTGATACATTTGTCTCTTTATATGTACTGATTGCCTGATGAAATTGTCATGAGCAGAGTCTCCTAGGAACCTAAACCCTGTTTTCCCTATGAGCAATGGTTTAGTATTTGTTGATTCAGCGTCTGTGGTGATTTTATAGAACAGAGCTACTGCAAATAACGGGAATAGGCTGTACTTGCAACAGCATGGACCCAGCTCACAGACACGTGAGTCAGACAAGGAGTATGTGCCGCAAAATTCTATTTGCATCATGCTCAAGACCAGGCAAATCTGATCTATGGAAGCCAGAAAGGCAATGACCTCAGGAGGCGCACTGACTAGCAGACAGCGTGAGGGCACTCTTTGGGTTGATGGAAATGTTCTCTATCTTCACCTGAGGGTTGCAAATTAATCTGGACTGTGAGATGTGGTTTTATTTTACCACTGCTGGGGCCGGGAGTGGCCGCTCACACCTATAATCACAGCACTCTGGGAGTCCGAGGCAGGAGGTTCTCTTGAACCCAGGAACTCGAAACCAGCCTGGGCAACATAATGAGATTCTGTCTCTACTGAAAATAAAAAAAATTAGCCAGGTGTGGTGGTTTTACTTACCACAGCCCAGCTCTTACAATCTTTCCCTTTGGGTTTGCTAGTTGCATTGTTCCTGTACAGCCACTTGGTGGCAGTGTTGGAGAAGTGACCAAAACGGCTGCAATTGAAGTTCCGGTCCTTTCTAGTTCAACTAAAGGGCTGTTTCGCTTCTGGCTGTGTCCTCCGTCCTCCTTTAAGGGAACTCTTGCCTCCCCCAACCTCTCTTGTGACACGGTGCCAACAGTGTCCTAAAGGGAACGCCCTGCAGGGGTCGGAGGAAAAATTGTGGTGAAGCAGTGTCAATCTTTGAGCCTCTCTATCCCTGCGGCCTAACCATCCCGCAGGCCCTTCACACCATTTCATGCCTGATCCCTTTCTCTGTTCCTCTCCTGCCCTCCTAGCCCCGCTCCTTGGGCACTGGGTGTGCCCTTAGGCTGTCAAATTCAACACCCTGAGGCCGTGTGCGGTGGCTCACGCCTGTAATCCCAGCACTGTGGGAGGCTGAGGCGGGTGGATCACGAGGTCAGGAGTTCTAGACCAGCCTGACCAACATGGTGAAACCTCATCGCTACTAAAAATACAAAAATTAGCCGGGCCTGGTGGCGTACGCCTGTAATCCCAGCTACTCAGGAGGCTGAGGCAGAATTCCTTGAATCCAGTAGGTGGAGGTTGCAGTGAGCTGAGATGGTGCCACTGCACTCCAGCCTAGATGACAGCCAGACTCTGTCTCCAAAAAAAAAAAAAAAATTCAACACCCTAAGCCTGATCTTCCATCACTGGGAGAAGGTCACATACCGGGAAATTCAGTTGTGCAAAGTGTATGATCCCCATGTCACACAATTGATGTTTCTAGAAGTAAAACCTGTTTATCAACAGGGAATGAAAAATGCTTCATCCTTTTCCAGTCAGCTGCTAACAAGAATGAATTAAATCCACACTGGAGAACTGGGGGTATTTTCAAGATCTCTTATTAAGCCGTAAGAGCAAAATACAGAGAAATGAGCAAAATAAAACAATGACCAAACTTCTCTCTGTCTCCGTGTATTTGTATATGATTATATGAGCATAAAGGAAGTATGGAACGATACGTACCAGGCTGTTACCACTGTGTTCTTGGGATGGGACGGCCATGAGCAGATAAACAATGGGGGAAGAAAAAAAAACCTTCACTGCAAAATGACTCATGCGAACGGCAACATGTATAACATTTTAATCTCTTTTATTTAATTACAAGTTAGATGTATTATCTCTGTATAGCTATGTGTGTGCATACATAGACACACAGACACATATACTTATGTATAAATTAAAGCTGTTTTTTTCCTATTTATTTTCTGCCTTTTACATTATGCCTAGACCTTGGTCACACCAAAATTAAAATTATAAAAGCATTTTATCTCTGGTTTCTCTGGATAGCTTTGTTTTATTTTACACTAATATCCTTAGTCCATCTGAAGCTTTTTTTCATATAAGTTGTAAGGTAGGGGTTTAATATAATAAGGTTTTATTTTCAAATTTTCTACAATCTTTAAAGCTGTAGTGCATTAGCAGGCACCACACAGTGGCAAGTTAGTACGAGTATAGATTCAGCATGTAATTGTGAAGCTGAGGGGGCGTGGCCCTGGGAGGGTGGAGTCCAAGATCTCCTGAGATCAGTAGAGGTAGAGAAGGACCAATGTATGTGACTCTGGCTACTCGTATCTGTAGCTCTTCCTGTTGTCCCGGGGACTTTGGCCATTTCTGAATTTGCCAAGACGGGAAAAGGTCTGTTTCCAAGGGTAGCCTGCTTTGTAGGTTTTCAGAGTGCCCCCACCCCTTTCAGAAACCGAGAGGCAAACAGACGTGTTTCCTTGACTTCAGGCAGGAAGGTTCCATCCAGGACCCCCATCAGGGGCTATTCTCTATCAATAAGCAATATGCAGCCAATTGAAGCCAAGGCACCTGTGTCGCCCCTTTCCAGCTTATTTTCTACCCCAGGTGGACTTCTCAGCGGTGGGGAGCAGCTGTCCTTCTCCCCTCCTTCTGTCTGACTCTTTATCCCAGTACTCCAAGTCCTCATTACCAATTTACTTCACATTCCTGAGGCCTATCTTGATTTCCTGGATTTCCTAGAAAGGTATTAGATTCTTGCAGATATCTTCTCTCCTGTTTGTGCTATATACACTAAAGAGGCCAGGTGCAATGGCTCACACCTGTAATCCCAGCACTTTGGGAAGCTGAGGTGGGAGGATAGCTTGAGCCCAGGAGTTCGAGACCAGCCTGGGCAACAAAGCAGGAAACCCGTCTCTATACAAAATAAAAGATTAGCTGGACATGGTGGCCTACACCCGTAGTACCAGCTGCTCAGGCAGCTGAGGTGGGAGATTCACTTGAGACTGGGAGGTTGAGGCTGCAGTGAACCATGATCATACCACTGCACTCCAGCCTGGGTTATAGAGCAAGACCCTGTCTCCAAATAAATAAATAAATAAGAAATAGAAATTGAAAGAAAATCCTCAAAGCTGGGACATTTCTATTATACTGAACACTGTTAGAACAGGAAGAATTAAACAAACGAAGGCCAGAGGGTGATAAAAGTTTGCTCCCATTCCAAATTGGAATAGAATGATAGAACACGTTAAAATAAAAAGAAAAATCTCAACAGATGGTAGAAAGTCAAAAGTGCAGAGGAGCAAAATTAATACATCTTCAGAATTTATTAAAACAATGTCAGAGATGAAATGGGCAGGATTCCGTGGTTTGTTATACTGTTTAAAAAAAAGAAAACTGCCCATGAGGAATGAGATGATCTTAAAAATGCAGCTCTGATTGAGTAATCCCAAATGGTTTCAGTAAGGATGGCAAGGGGGCTGTACTTGGAGAACTCAGTGTGTTGGTTTGGAAAGGGCTGAGATGAGCTCTTGAATGGACAGGTACAAAGGAAAGAGAGGAGACAGAGAACATTAGAGGGCAACATATACCTTGGAGAGTCACTGCTGTTATTTAGAGCCTCCCAGGCTGTGGTACTTTGTGATGGCAGCCTTGGGAAACCAATAGAGTATGCCTTCCTCTCCCCTTCACATAATCCTCACCATTCGGTGAGGGAGACCTTGATAAGCCAACTGCTGTCTACCCCACACACATTCTTTGGCCGACAATTTCACTTGAGAAGACCGAGTCTTCACAGCTTGTGTCATGTGTGGGTGTCAGGATGTGGCACCAGGGATGCCTTTGCACAGCCTTTTCACACTGGCTTAGGCAGACTTTCCCAGGCTGGAGGGCAGTGGGGTAGTTATAGCTTGCTGCAGCTTTGACCTCCTCGGCTCAACCCATCCTCCCGCCTCAGCCTCCCAAATAACTGGGACTAAAAGCGTGTGCCACCACATCCAGCTAAGTTTTAAAATTTGTTTGTAGAGACAGCTTGCTATATCATCCAGGCTGGTCTCAAACTCCTGGCTTCAAGCAGTCCTCCCACCTCGGCCTCCCAAAGTGCTGGGATTACAGGAATGAGACACCATGCCTGGCCCCATTTCTTTTTTTTAAGGGAGTTTTAAACCTGGAAAAATTTATATGCAATGGTGTCTGGAATTTAGCAGGTAGTTAACAGTTATCCCTGTGAATAAACTGAAAAAGTACCGGACACGAAAAAGGAAAATTCAATAGATTAATTTTTGTTGAGTAGTCAAAGAAAAAGCATGCTGATGAATGGGGCCATGAGAACTTGGCAGGTGGATTCTATTTTCATGATGTGGGGGATCTGTCAAGTGCCCAATTCTAGATACAATTTGTCTTAATAATTGAGATGAAGGTATAGAAAGCACATAGAACAAATTTGTAAATAGATTGACACGTGGAAAGATAGCAAATAATATCAGAAAAAAGAAACAGAAATGTCTTGTTGGCTAATGTATCTGATTTTCATTTTGGGAAAGTATGACTTCCAGTCATGCAAGTGCCATCAATCTATTAATAACAGAGACAGGACAACAAGGATGCCAGAGAAGCTGGAAGGAGAGTCAACTACATTACTAAGTTCTAAGAAGGAGAAGAAAAGGGAAATAATTTAGTTTTGAAAATGCAAAACAGGAAGACAGACTGGTAAGAAGTTGTGTGTACATTTAACAGAGAAGTATACGTGAAACAAAGGAGGCTGGAGAAACTCACCATGAGGGATTGTGATGTTATTAATAGATTACAGGTAAGTTTAACAAAACTATTGAGGGTGCCAATGATCATAATACATATTTTACAAAGGAAAAACCTAGTGGCTTAAAACAACATACATTTATTACCTGACAGGTCAAGAAGTTGAGCGTGGCTTAGCTGGGTCCTCTGGCTTAGGGGCTCTCACAAGGCTGCAGTCAAAGTCTTGGCTGGATCTGTGGACATATGAAGGCTCGCCTGGGGAAGGACCCACTTCTGTGTTCACTTGCATGTTTATTAGCGGAATTCAGTTGCTCATAGGTTGTTGGACTGAGGGCCTCAGATCCTTACTGGCTGTTGGCTGGACACATCCTTGCTACATTGGCCTTTTCATATTACAGTTCATGGCATGGCAGCTGGCTTCTCTTAGAGCAGGCAAGCAAGAGAGGAAGAGGAAAAAAGCAAGTCAGGAGCCATAATCTTTTTGACATCCTCTCATTTTTGGCATATTCTTTCTTTTAGAAGAAAGTCCTCAGGTCTAGCCCAGACTCAAGAGGAGGAATTACACAAGAGTATGAGCACCAGGAAGTGGGATCACTAGATGCCATCTTGGAAACTGGCTACTACATGGGGGCATAAGCAGGATTAGACTTTGTCAAAAGCAGAAATGCTTCACAGATAAATGTTTGTATTCCTACATTAAGGAAGATGTACAGATGGTTCCTGACTTATGACTTATGGTTTTCTGACTTTATGATGGTGTGAAAGAGATATGCATTCAGTAGAAGCTGTACTTTGAGTTTTGAATTTTGATCTTTTCCCAGGCTAGCAATACGCGATATTGTATTCTCTTTTGGTGCAAGAGAGCCATAGCTCCCAGTCAGCCACACAATCATGACAGTAAACTAGTACTGTGTTGCCAGATGATTTGGTCCAACTGTAGGCTCATATAAGTGTTCTGAGCACATGTAGGGTAGACTAGGCTAAGCTATAATGTTTGATAGGTTAGGTATATTAGATGCATTTTTGACTTATGATATTTTCGATTTATGATGGGTTTATGTGGATGTAATCCCATTGTACATTGAGTGCCAGATTAAGAAAATAAAAAAGGCCTCTAAAAATAGAAAGAGCGATCTATGGAAAGAATGTGGTGAAGGGGATACCTGGCTGGAAAAGAAAAACCAAGAACCTAAGAGAAAAATGAGAAAACTATTATATAAGGAAGGTGTGTGCCCATAAACTAGAGCTTCTATTTAAGCATTAAAATAATCTCAAAAGCTGGGTGTGGTGGCTCATGCCTTAAATCTCAGCACTTTGGGAGACTCAGGAAAGAGGACTGCTTGAGCCCAGGAGTTTGAGGCCACCCCGGGCAACAACGTGAGATCTTGTCTCCACAAAAAATTAAAAAATTAGCCAGGTGTGGTGGTGCACATCTGTGGTCCAAGCTACACGGGAGGCTGAGGCAGAACTGCTTGAGCCCAGGAGGTGGAGACTGCAGTGAACTGAGATCGTGCCACTGCACTCTAGCCTGGGTGACTGAGTGAGACTGTCTCAAAAAAAAAAAAAAAAAAAAATCTCGAAAGACCCCAGAAGATAGGACCAGCCAGACAAATGAAATAGTTTATATGATAAACTGCTGCTTTAAAGACAACATAGAGTTCAAAGACTTTTGTCCCCAACAGCCAAAAAATACTTGCCGAGGAGACAACACAATAGCTAATACCTGAATGTGCCATTGTAAGAAACTTCTAGAGCTAACTGGCAAAGACCTACTTTTATATTTAACATAGGTAAACTATATTTTCAAGGGCTTCTTTTTTTTTTTTTTTTTTGAATTAAAAAGGAGGAAGAATCACAGTGTTGGGGGAATTCCTTTAGAACAGGCCATCTCTTCCTTATTCTAGGAGGTGGACCTGGTGCTCTGGCCCTGGCTCACCTTTCCGGCCTTTCCCACCCCTCCCTGCCAAGCACCTCTGCTGCAGCCACACTGGCCTCCCCAGCAGTCATGGGAACACCAGCTTCTCCCGAAATCTCATTTCCTTTAGGAAGAACTTCCCTGATCAGCACGTAAAATAGCATCGATCTTGACACATCCTGTTTTCCTGCTTTTATTTTTCATTATAGCAATTTCCACTTTCTGCATTTAAATGTTTATTTCTTTGTTTATTGCCTGACTCCTCTGAGATAAAAGCTCTATGAATTCAAGGACTGGGCTCACTTCTGTAGGACCTGGAAAAGCATGCCATTGACTCTTACCAAGCAGATGAAAGAAAAAAATACAGTAAGTGAAGTCCATAAAAAATAGAAGAACCCAGCAGAAAATGGGCGAAAAAGGTGAAGAACAATGACAATTTGCTAGAGCTGCACTAACATAAATTTATGTGCATGAGGAATATTTGGATTTTTGTATAATATGTAATCCATTAAAAGAATTCCGAGAGATCCAAATGAACTAAAGTACCTGAAAATGTGTAAGTCCCCCGCGCAGCAACTCTCGCGCCCCCTGTCGGCGCGCTGGCTAATTTCTGAGGATTCTCAGCAAGACTAAGCTCACCCTCCCCGTTTTACAAAATGTATTCTTGTCGCTATTTCATTGGCTGTACCTTTCAGATGCCCTTTTCCCATTAGTCAAGCCTCCAGTCCATCACTTCCGAACCCAAGCCCTCTATTGGTCCGCTGTAGGCGACAGCCGTCAGCGGGCTGCGCTCAGGCAGGAGGAGTTCCTCGGTGACGTCACAGACACTCCCTGGCTACTTTCCAAGGCGTGGGCGGAGACTTCCCGCGGCCTCTGCCTTTGGGGGGCGGGACAAGACCGAGAGTGAGACTTCTGATTGGGTCTGTTGGGCAAGACGGATATCCGATTGGTCAAGCCTGGGAGGGAGGTGCGGCCGCAGCTGGGTCCTGGAGCGGAGCCTAGGAGCCCTGGGGTGTCTCAAAGTTTGTGTCTGGAGCTGTAGCGGCAAGTGGGTTTGCGGCGAAGGGATTTTCCTGGGATGAGAGTGGGTCTCCTGCCTTCATTTTGGATGCACATCCCGCTTTAGCCCCGGCAGCCTTTGGTCCGGCCCGTGTCCCTGGGGATTCTCGGATCTCCGAGGACACTGGACGGGAGCGCTTGGCCATCCTCTCTCCGGCAGAAGAGCAGACGTTTGCCTTCCAAGTGCAAAACTACACACACGCGCGCGCACACACGCACGCACACGCGGAAAGAGAGGAACCTCGCCGGTCCGAGGCAGCTCTGCGCGTCCCCTCTGCGCTTAGCATCCTCGGCCCAGCGCGGCCCGCACCGCCATGGAGGTGCTGGAGAGCGGGGAGCAGGGCGTGCTGCAGTGGGACCGCAAGCTGAGCGAGCTGTCAGAGCCCGGGGACGGCGAGGCCCTCATGTACCACACGGTGAGGACCCGGCGGGCGGGGCAGGAGGGCTTTCAAAGCGGGGAAGTGTTGTCACGCGAGGAGCAGCTGGAGTACTGGGACCGGGAAGGCAGGGTTTGGGGCAGGGCATGGCCAGAGTCAAGAGGTCCTGGGCGAGGTGTACTTTAATGTCTGAGCAGATGAAGGAGGGCAACTGGCCCCTTTGCACTTCTTGTGAGAGTAATGCCACTTTGTATTCCTTTAACAATTCATGCTTTTTTTCCCTGAGGCTTTTTCCATCTGTAACATCATTTGCTGTTGCTAACAGTACTGTAATGCGGGAGGACTGTGTGTTTTGAGAATAACATGCCTCCGCCTATTGATTTTTTTTTTTTTTTTGAGGTTTTCAAAAACTGGACAAGATTAAGTAGCATTTCCTTTTCATCTGTCTCGTATTCTCTCTCCCTCCTTCTTCTTTCATATTTATGTTTTAAAAAGTACACGTGTGTGTGTGTGTGTGTGTGTGTGTGTGTGTGTGTGTGTGTTGAAAGGGCTCCCCTACGTTAAGGAGAAAGGCGGCTTTATTTGCCTTCTTAAACTGTACGACCAAGAAGTCTCCTTCCTCCCTCTTCAGAGGAAAAACCAGCAGAGGAGTATGGAAAATCTGAGACAGTTGCATATTTAAGACAGGCTCTGGGGAAGGTGGGACAGCTCACCACTTGCTTGTTCACTCTTCTACTAATGCCTCAGAGATCTCTTTGGGGGATAAGCTGTCCCAGAGCACGCACATTTCTTTTAGAGTTTTTAATGTTAACTTTTTGGTATTAAGTTTGCAAAATGGTATTTTGTTTCCAATGGCCAGTACTGATCATAGAACTTTATACGAGATCTCTTTGTTTGATTCTTATCCATGCAGACGTTTGTAATGGTGGTGGGGCTGGGGTGAGGGGGAACACTAATGAGAAAACCACTAGAGGCTTGGCTGCTTCCCCTTCACGCTTTTTTAATGGGGTCAGTACCAGGATATTTGAAACTTCTGCAAAATGGCCTGCAGGCTCCACCTCTTTGGCCTTTGCCTCTGGCTGACGTTATTTTGGGACAAGGAATGAGGGCCTCCCTGCTGATTCCCACCAAAGTATTTGTGGCGGCTGAGAGTGGCTCGTTTAAAAAAAAATGCAGAGTGCAGGGCTGAGAGGGAGTGGTAGTTCATGCTGGGGCAAAAGCCAGATGTTCAGTGTGATCTTCTGGGCTTTGCTTGCTGAGCCTGTCCTGGGGACACCATGCGGGCAGCATGGGGGTTGGGGTCCCAGATGTGCTTCCTGTCCTCAGTAAAGGACTTGGAGTATGTTGGTCCTCAAATATGTTTTGATGATTGGGTGCTCCAGGAGTTTCTGCTGACAGGCTACATTTTATCCATATGCAGAGGGGCAGCCCTTCTCTTTTGTTCTTAAAGTATCAATCTTTTGCTGTG
This sequence comes from Macaca nemestrina, assembly GCF_043159975.1. NCBI lineage: Eukaryota > Metazoa > Chordata > Mammalia > Primates > Cercopithecidae > Macaca > Macaca nemestrina. Next base: position 21,016,290 of record NC_092128.1, read on the forward strand.
ACAGTGTCTCATCCAACAGCTGCAATGCTACAGTTAGGGGGTTGTCTTTCAGCTGGTGGGATGAATTACGCACAGGCATCTACCTTGCTGTTGTTTGACCCCGTAGCTTGCATTTGTGAGTTCACAGGGAAGGGTGCGAGATGCTACCTGTGACTGTGGCATTCACTCCAGGAAGAACTGCTTGGACTGGCTCTGACTAACATCTTTATGCACAGTTTCAGGGAGTAGAGACCTTACATTTGCTTTGATATTAACAGCCCAGTTTTTCTGTCATTGTGATAAAGCAGGAATGTGTGATTAGTTTTCTTTTAATTCTATTTTTTAAAAATGCTTATTATGTCCTCCACTTAGGTACATGTCTGTTGTGAACAGCTCATTCCTATAAAATGCTGCTTATCATTGCTGCAAGTCAGTGCAACAAACTGTGCATATGAATTACTGTTGAAAGAGGTATTGGTTTAGCAGTACAGATGATTGGGTTATATTTCTCTCAAACTAAGGGATGTTTGGAAGAGGTGGGGAGATAGATAACTTTCCCATCTGTTTCCTGAACTCTGTTCGATATCCAGGGGCAGAGCTGTTTGTTACTCCAGCTGAATCTTTATGTGGAAAAAGGATGGCCTGATTATGCATTCAGTCAAAGAGATATTTGTTCTTTCGATTAGTATTTGTGGAATATATAAAGCACTTGGGAACATGAGTGAACAGAAGCAGACAGAAATCCCTGACCTCTAGAAGCTCATATTCACGTGTGTGTGTGTGTGTGTGTGTGTGTGTAGGGGAACATAAACAATAAACATAATAAAGAAGTGATTATATTGGATGAAATAAATGCTATGGAAAACGTATAAGCAGAACAAGGTGAGGGGGATAGAGAACACAGGGTGGAAGAAGAGCAAAGTATGGGATTGAACTGAGTGATCAGAGCAAGCTTCCCGTAGAAAATGGACCTGAACAAAGATTGGAAGGAGGTAAGAGTGTTAGCTGAGCAGGATGAAAAACCAGAGCAAAGGCCTAAGGTAGGTGTGCATTTTCATGAGCCTGTGTTAATATCATGTATTTTAGATTACTCATTTTGGTGAGTTACTTGTCTTATAAACTCCAGGTGCTTCTGAGACACCAGTGCCTGTTTTTGGAATGATTTAGTAAAACTTTCCAAGTGGAGGAGAGCCTGAGGGGAGGGTGGGGTGTGAGGGTGGTAAGAGATGATGACAGCTACCATCTATTGAGTGTTTATCATCTGAAAGGCAGGGCTGACCACATGGCCTGCCACCCATGCAGTGCCATGGGGTCCACACTTGGTTTGATGCTCTGCTGTCACCATCTTGAAAATCCGAATTCTTTTTGAACAGGGGAACTTACATTTTCATTTTGCACTGGGTTTCACACATTCCGTAGCTGGTCCTGCTGAAAGACATTGTGTCTAGTGCTTTACAAAGATTATGCCATTTAACCCTTGTAATGACCCAATGAAATGAGCCATTTTTATTACTTTTATTTTACATATGAGAAAAATGAGGCTTAGTGAGTTTAAGCACTTGGTTCAGTTCCCACAGCTATTTAGTGATAGAACCCGGATTCAAACCCATTGTCTGCCTGCCTCCAAGTACTTGCCCATCAGGCTGTCTGAATGAAGAATCCTGACTTAAAGAGAAGGAACTGAGTAAGAGGTTGGAAGAGAATGATTGGAATATAGGAACTGCTGAGCCTGAAAGCAGCTAATGTTTAAACGAGGCTGACAGTGGCAGCCAGCAAGCCTTCCTAGTGAGATCACTTTTGTTGCTCTTACTAGGGATTTAATTACTACATGCATGATTGCTAATGCTCTGTTTTAGCAAACCTGTCACATACTTGATTTAAACAATTTAGAATGTTCAAGTTTGTTGCCCAAGGCTGAGATTATAATGTTTCTCAGGAGCCTTCTGTTAGCCATTAGGAGCAGTGTTTTGTTTTGTTTTGTTTTGTTTTCCATTTGGTTAGTTATGAAGACATCTTGGTCTACAAGGACAAAGGCAGACAGGTTCAAAGTGTACAAAATAATGAAGCATATGGATAGGGCAAAGGTGGATTGATCATTAGATCCTGAATTGCTAAAACTCTGGGCTTCCTCTTGAAGCTTAAAAAATTGTTTCCATACAGATGATGACATGTTATTTTAATTCAGTGAGTACTGATTTTAGGAAAGCTGTTGCTTCAAGATGGAATACAGGCTAAAATTGGTTCAGAAAAGATGGCAGATGTAAAAATCAGGAGAATATCTCTTGGGGTTTGGTACCACCGTCAGAAGAAACCTTGCCTCTTTCCCCAAACCTGCCTGTATGTTGGACATTTCTGCCATTTGTATTGTATTCCTGTAAGATTCTCTGAAAATTACTTTCTGGGAATTATCTGTGTTTTTGTAGTTTATTTTTTACTTTTATTTTATTTTATTTTATTTTCGAGATGGGTCTTTTTCTGTCACCCAGACTAGAGTGCAGTTGCTCAGTCATGGCTCACTGCAGGCTTAACCTTCCAGGCTCTAGTGATCCTCTCACCTCAGCCTCCAGAGTAGCTGGGAGTATCAGTGTGTGCCACCATGCCTAGCTAATTTTTTTTTCTTTTTTGGTAGAAACGGGATCTCAGTTTTTTGCCCAGGTTGGTCTCCAACTCCTGGGTTTAAGGGACCCTCTTGCCTTGGCCTCCCAAAGTGCTGGGATTACAGGTGTGAGCCACTGTGCTCAGCCCCCTTTTGCCATTTAAAGAGCAAAATAATCTATAAATTTTAAAATGTATTTTATATGTGTATGAACTGTATCTGGAAGGATGCTCAAGAAATGGATAATTTTTGGGAAAGCAGCTTGGGGAAGTGGAAGTCAAGAGATGAAGGGAAGCATGTCTACGTACTACACCCGTTGGTACTATTCAAATTTTTATCTCCTGACTATGTCTAGAAAATGGAAGAAGTACAACTTGTGGGCACCATGTAAAACTGAACTAGAGGTAATTTTCAACCAAGTGTTCTTCTGGGGAAAAGGGAGCTTCAGTATGTAGAATATATACTTCAGTATATAGCTTGAGTATATAGAAACTCAGTGCCACTCAAGGTCGGTGGAGGCCTTGGATGAAGAACAGGAGAAGTGGGAAGGCCCTGTGGAAAGAGGCTTTAGGGGGAGAGGTCGGCAGGGGGTTTGCCTATGATAAATGTCAAGATCTTGATAATGTTCTGTCTTTCTTCTATCTCAGTTTAGCCATCTGGAAAATAAAACAATTTTTGCAATTTTTGCCATGATTATATCCTTTTAAAAAAGTGTATAATAAAAACTAAGTTTTTGTGAAAGTAACAACAGAAGTTCTGCTTGTTTAAAATGCAGAATTCCTATAAAGCCAAGTTATTTGTAAAATCATTTGCTGGTTATGCTACTACAGCTTTATATCTGTTTGGTTCTTCAAGTGAAACTACTGGTTCCAGACAGTGGTAGGTAGGGAGTTGGGGGAATATCTGACCTGCCTGGTCCAGATGGAAAGGCCATCTGGCTTCCATGTCTTACTGAGTGCTGAAAAGGACTTGGCTGATCTCACAGACTGTGTGGTTTCCTCTTCCTCCTGCCTGGCCCGGAGAGTGATATGATTTCAATGTGATCTTGAAGCTTTTGGTTTGATGTTCCACTTTGGAGTCACCTCCTAGGCTTGGCCCCACACCAGGTTCTGTAGGGGGACCCGGGTCCTTGTTGGCTGAGAATGGCATTACTTATGATCACATGACCTCCCCAAGCTGAATAAATGTAATGAGTTCTAACGGGAGACAGAATTGGGAAGTAAGTATAATTTTTCCAGACCCTTGGGGTACCTTTCAACATGCTCACCCCTTTTGTGTTCCCCTCCTTTCTCAGACATCAAGTGTTCACTGTAATGTTCTCTTTCCAATTTCCTCTCTTCAAATTTTGCTGTCAGGAAAGATTTGATAAGCTTACACTAGAAATTTAAGTATTAGTAAGATTTAACATGTTACCCCGAAATGGGCATTTATATTTAACAATAATTACTTCAGGTCAAAAGGGTGAATCTCTACTTGGAGAACCTAGGGCGATAGCTAGGTAGTAGTGGGGGACTATTTGGGGAATGGGAGAGGAACCCTCACTGCCCCTCCATTATTTCATAATGTGGCTCTTATTCATAAGGCAGCCTTGTTTATATGTTGCTAATTTGTCTGTGATCTAAAGGATTTCCATTGGCTTAGCAAAAAATCTTTAACCGATGATTTTATTGTCTCTGAAATTGTTCTCATGGTAGTAACATTGGTTGGGAGGCAGTAGACATAGGCACAGTCCTGAAAGATGAGAGGGCAGTACAGAGTTTTATATTTGCCCTCCTTCTCGAAAGATCCCTGAGTTATAGTGTTCAGTGGAAATAGGGATCTGTGATGTGACATTGCTTTTGAAGGAGTTATAAGGTATAGAATCTAGATTAATAATTGAATTCATTACAATGTTTGCAGCTGGAAATAACTGAAAATGGATTCAGATTGGCTCATATAGTAAGTAAATTATCTCATGTTGCAAGAGGTTTTTAAATAGAGCCCCTGGCCGGGCGCGGTGGCTGACACCTGTAATCCCAGAACTTTAAGAGGCTGAGGCAGGTGGATCACAAGGTCAGGAGTTCAAGACCAGCCATGCCAAGATGGTGAAACCCTGTCTCTACTAAAAATACAAAAATTAGCCAGGCGCTGTGGCAGGCACCTGTAATCCCAGCTACTCGGGAGGCTGAGGCAGGAGAATCTCTTGAACTTGGAGGGGAGGTTGCGGTGAGCTAAGATCATGTCACTGCACTCCAGCCTAGGTGACAGAGTGAGACTCTGTCTCAAAAACAAAACAAAACAAAACAAACAAAAAACCAAAAACAAATAGAGCTCCTTGTCTGGCTGATTCAGCAGTTCCTCAGTGTCCCCATGGACCTTGGTTCCACGCATGTGCAGCTTTCATCCTCAGGTTGGATGTGTGATGGACACAGGAGTTATAGGTGTTATGTTCAAAATGACAACCTCCAGAGGAAGAAGAGAAGTTGTCTCTTTTCTTGTGTCCCTTTTTTAGAATGGAAGAAACTTTTCTTAGTAGCCCACTAGCTTCTTTTTCTTAAAGCTTTATTGGTAAGGATTGGGCCACATGACCATTCTTAAGCCAATGGCTGGAAAGGAGAATGGGATTTATGTAATCAGCTTAGATTAATCATATGGGGGTGGAAGAGATATTGGAGACTCAACCAGCATGACCATTGGGATCATTAGTAAAACAGTCTGAGTTAACAGTTCTTTCCTTAGTCAAAAGGTATGTTTCTTTTCTCATGAACCTGGGCTAGCAACTAGAAAATTTAAAATTCACAGTAATTTGCCCTGGGCGTAAAACAGTAAACCCAAGTACTGGGCCATTTGCAAAGTTCTTTTGTTTTTTGTTTTTAAATAGAGACAGGGTCTCCTTCTTTTGCCTAGGCTGGTCTTGAACTCCTGGGCTCAAGGGATCCTCTGCCTCGGCCTCCCAAAGTGCTAGGATTATAGGCATGAGCTATCATGTCCGGCCCAGCAAAGTTCTAAGAATGTTACTTAGCTATGCTACCAGTGCCCAGTGAAGGAAGACTATAAATGTAGAAATAGCCTCTTGAAAGTCCAGGCAAAGGCTATTCAGGGTGGGGTGGGAGCCCAGAGGAGATTATGGCTACGTCTTGACTCACTAACTAGGAGATGCAGAATTAACTGCATTATCTGGACTCTTGGCAGCAGAGTAGAATACCAGGGCTGGAGGTAGCTAGCTGAGCCTGTAATCATGCTTACCATGCAGGACAAGAATGGTTTGTTCTGTTTGGGATCGACAGCAGGTAGAAAGCTAAATGCCATTTTTCAAATAAGCTATTTTTCCAGTTGCATATGGTTGTTCAAATATTGATGAGGCCACATGTGCCTCTCTGCAGCTGAAACTGCTGGCCTCAGCCTGACATGGCTCCAGCCTGTCTGGTGACTCTCTTGGGGCAAAGAGCCTTAAGCCTTAGCTGGGCATTTGGTAGGGTTGAGGCCTATGGTTGCAGGGCATCTGAATTGTTCAAGTGAGTGAGCTCATGAATGAGGGAGTGCTGCCCATGTTTTCTGCCCCTGTGGAATCAGGATGGAAAGGAAATGATGAGACCCATTGTCTCTGGATCAACCTTGAGCCTATTTCTCCTTTTCCCTGCTCAGTAGATGCTCTCTGGCCCTTCCCGATGAAGTGCTAAGGGATCTTGATTTTTCCCTGAATCGAATTGTATAGGTTATTCATGAGGCACATGGGAGAAGACGGGCCATTTTATCTATGGGGAATGTGAGACATAGAGCAGTGGAGAGATTTGCTCAGCACAAGTTCCTTGAGGACAGGAGACATCACTGTCTCTTCTATACCCTCATGGTCCTTAGTCAAGTGCAGGATGCCCAATCGTAAGTGCTTGATGCATAGTCAAGTAGAGTGAGGCAGTCCTGGAAAATGGATAAGCTGGGTGGCTCTGGCCTCTTTTTATATATTTTAAAAACTCTGGGCAGGACGTGGTGACCCATGCTTGTAATCCTAGCACTTTCAGAGGCTGAGGCAGGAGGATCGCTTGAGCCCAGGAGGTTGAGTTTACAGTGAGCTGTGATCACGCCACTACACTCCGGATTGGGCAACAGAGCGAGACCCTGTCTCAAAATAAATAAATAAATGAACAAACAAATAAATTTTGGATTCTTGTAAATGGTTTTGCAAATGTGAAAATTCAGTATAATAGTGACTTGGGTAATTCAGTGTTGATATCTTTTCTTGTTTTGATTAGAGAACAAGATGGGCATGGGGTGATTGAGTGACAGCCCCTGTTTCCAGTGGGAGTCGAGTTGATGGCATAGTGGAAAGGGTGGGCTCTCAAGGCAGACCATTTTGGTGTCGAGGGACATAGGCTCTCTGGTGACCTTGGGTACATTACTTCACCTATGTGGATTTCAGTTTCTTTGCATGTCACTGCCTGACCCGTAATAGAAGTACTTTTCCAACCTATCCCCTAAGTCACATGTCTTCTCTTTGGGAACGAAGTGTCCCAACCTTGGGAGTCTGACATCATTCAGAAAGTGGAGAGAGCCTGTCATTGTTCTCTCTCATGCATCTTTATTTCCCCTCCTCTTCTGCTGTAAACACAGGCCTCTGCCTTGAACACATGTTTGCCAGATGCTCCCTCTTACTCATTTCTTTTCTCTTGTTTACTGCCAGGTTTTCTCAAGTGCGTGGTCACCAGCTATGGCCTCCATTTCCTTAGTCTCTACCCTGTATCCTCTGCCCCCTGGGTCCTACTGCTCAACCTTTCCCTAGCTGCTAAATCCAATAGTCATTTCTCTGTCCTTACCTGCAGGGCCTCATGGGATTATTTGGCAATACTGACCACAGGATTGCCTCATAACTCGTTTTTGCTTTGGCTTCCATGACACTCTGGCAAGCTTAGTTCTTCCTCCTCTGGCTTCCATACCACCTGTTAAATGTGAGTGTTTGGTACTTGGCCTTCTCTTCTCTCTTTATGTTCCCCTGGCCTCCGCTATAAACTTCGGTGCAACTGGTTCTCAGTTTTTTATACTTGCTATTTGTCTTTTGATGAAAAGCAGATCTTTGGAGTCTGACTCAAACCTGCTAGGTCCACATGAACAGCAGCACAGCTCTGGCTGGGTAACCCTTGAATTTTCGTATGTTTCTTGATGTGTTTCAAAGAAGAGCTGGGACGTTGATCCTTCTTATCGCTGCACCCATTTATCTCAGGGAATGTTTAGTGACTCAGCTCTCTTGCAGTGTAAACCCAAGAGGAGCTCATGGGTCATTCCTGGGAATCAGCTGCTTCTACAGTCAGTGTCACTCATTAGAGACAGGCTGTGTTTTGCTTGTACTTTGGCTTGGGAAACCCTCTGTGGCATCCTGTGGGGGTAGGTCTAATCTTTTCGACTGTGTGGAAGGCCAATTCAAAAGTGAGACATAACTTTTTAGATCACGTACCATATTTTCCTCTTGTGTGTACAACAGCTCTGGGGCTCAGCTACAGTTGCCTCATGTTGAATTGCCTGCTTTTGAGTTGCTCTATTCTGGTGTAGGTGTCTGATATTACTTTGGAGATTTTTTTTTTAAAGAATTGAGATGGGTTATTCTGAACCATCCATATTTTAATGCCTGGTTTTTGTTAGAATTATCAATGGTAGTTCTTGGAAGAGAGTTTTTCTTTGGAGGATAAAGCCTTTTTTTTTTTTTTTTTGAGACAAGAGCCTCGCTCTATTGCCCAGGCTAAAGTGCAGTGGCATGATCTTGGCTCACTGCAACCTCCACGTCCCGGGTTCAAGCAATTCTTGTGCCTTAGCCTCCCGAGTAGCTGGGATTACAGGTGCCCACCACCACGCCTGGCTAATTTTTTGTGTTTTTAGTAAAGGCAGAGTTTCGCCATGTTGGCTAGGCTGGTCTGAAACTCCTAGCCTCAAGTGATCCACCCACCTTGGCCTCCCAAAATGCTGGGATTCCAGGCGTGAGCCACTGCGCTTGGCCATGCCTTTTGATGTATGAACTCATCACAGTACAATTTACTTCATATCTTTGATGATCACTTTGTAAATTCTACATTTTTGTTACATGATCTCAAAATCCCACAGATATTACCTGTGTTATGCCCCTACCACTGAAGATTCTTTAAAAAATAAGCTATTTAAGGCCGGGCGTGGTGGCTCACGCCTGTAATCCCAGCACTTCGGGAGGCTGGGGCTGGCGGATCACGAGGTCAGGAGATCGAGACCATCCTGGCTGACATGGTGAAACCCTGTGTCTACTGAAAATACAAAAAAAAAAAAAATTAGCTGAGCGTGGTAGCGGGCGCCTGTAGTTCCAGCTACTCAAGAGGCTGAGGGAAGAGAATGGCATGAACCCGGGAGGCGGAGCTTGCCATGAGCCAAGATCGCGCCACTGCATTCTAGCCTGGGAGACAGCGAGTCTCCGTCTCAAAAAAACAAAACAAAAAAAAGCAAAAACAAAAACAAACAAACAAACAGAAAGCTATTTAAAACAACAACAGCGACGACGACAGCAGCACCAGCAGCATTTGGTGGATTGTGTATTTCATTTGGGCAATTCAACGGGCAGGTGTAGTTTTGCATTTTGTGGTCTCTGTTTTCTGACTTAAAACTTTGTTTAAGTGAAACCCAGACAAAATAAAGAATGGAAAAACAGAGAGACACAGAGGTAGGAAACTTTTTTTTAACATTAGAAAATCTCTTCAGACTCCTTGGCAAATAAAAGGAGTCAGGGGAAAAAAAAATTTGCAAACAGTTTCCTAGTTGTCTGAGTGGAAAATCCTGGTTTTTCACATTTCATATCTTGGAAATGTCTGAACAGTTTTTGTTTAAAGGGAAATTCCTTTTGGCTGAGAAAGAGCTTGCAGGATTCAAACTGATAGGGTGACGTTTTTAGAAAACTTGGAGGAAATAGGATTTGTGATGAAAATGCTTTCTCAGTGGCCAATTGTGTTAAAACGAAATTTAAATCCAAGGTTACCAATCACAGAGTTTTAAAGGTTCAGCCATTAACTCCTTCCTTCCCCTCGCATCCTGTCTGCGTGCATCCTGGGGAAACCTCTCACAGAGCTGGTCCTTCCTCCAATTCGAGGAACTTAATGAGCTGCTTGTCTAAACATGTGCATGTTCTAGGCAGGGGATAAGCATTCTTGACCTGTGGCTTTCCAAGTAGAGTAGGAAGGAAGATGTGTAAACACATCATTGAATTATAAGTCATTAAATGCCTGATATATGTTTTGCATGAGAGCTGTGTTCAAAGTATATCTGTAGCAAAGAGGATAGAATGACAAATCTGAAGGGGGTGAAGAGTTGGGGAGCACTTCATGGAGGAGAAAGTGATATTTACAAAGGGTTCTGAAGTATGCATAGGAGTTCAGCAGGCAGTGGGAACAGCAGGTACAGAATAGGAACGTGTAAAAAGTCATGACTGATCCTGGGAATCTGAAGTCATTTTATGTAGTTTGAGAGTAGGGTGCTCTATGGGGAGTCTTGGGAGATATCACAAGATCATGAGAGGTTTGCGTGCTTGGCAAATGACTTGGACATTCTTTTGTAAGCAGGAAGGTGAGAGGCTTTTAACAAGAGAGACCGGACAGGAGCAGAAATGTATTTTAGAAAGGATGGACTGGACGGCAGAATTGATAGTGGCAAGTTGATGTTCTGGCTGGCTATTTCATCCATGAAGTAGAACAGGATGCCATGAGGGCCTGAACCCAACAGGGAGGAGTAGATGAATTCAAGAGAGGATAGGGGAGGCTAGACTGGAGATGTGATTACAGGGCATGAGGGCTATGGGAGACTTCTTGTTTTCTGGCTTGGCAGGCTGAGTTGACGGTGTTGCCATTGACCTCGAATGGGAATATTTGGAGGGAGGATGAGTTTGGCAGGGAAGATAATGAGTTCACTTTCAGGCACAGTAATTCTGATGTACTTGCAGAACATTCACAGAAGCGACACCTAAAAGGCATTTGGAAACTTGGGTCTGGAGTTCTGGAGAAATGTCTGGACTGGAGATGTAGATTTGGGCGTTAGGATCCTGGTGAGGGATTAGTGAAGCCAATAATCCATATAAGATAGTCCAGAAAGGTTAGAGTGAGAGGGAGGAGTGTTAGAGAAGGGCTGAGTGTGGAACCCTGGGGGCACCGGAAGGATTGGCCAGGGAGAAGACCCTACAGATAGAACCCAGAAAGAATAATAATAATAAAAAGAAGTGGAGAAAAGCCAGGAAAATTCCATCATAGGCTCCAAAATAGGGGAGAGTTGCTACAGAGTGGTCAGTACAAATAAAGGTTGAGTGTGCTATTCAGCTGACCGCTGAGTCCCCCAAGGACTTACTAGCATGTTAGCTCAGGGTGGTGTCTGTGTCTCCGCAGCCACAGGTCTTCTCTGTGGCAGACCTGTGTGCATGGGATGTGGCATTCTGCTGGGAAGGAGAGGCCTGGTTTCCAGGTGACAGCACGAACTGCAGGCCAGGAGGTCAGAGTGAATGGACAAAGTGTAGAACACAGCACTGCCTTTTTTGATTTTTTTGGAACAAGATTAATATCAGTCTTCAAAATTGGCATTGGGGACCATCACTGGTTCATTGGTGCCTGTGTAGTTTTATGAGGGTCCTTTCTTTCTCTCTTTCTTTTTTTCTTTCTTTCTTTCCCCCTTCCCTTCCATTCCCTTCCCTTCTTCCTTCCTTCCTTTTTTTCCTTTCTTCCTTCTTCTCTCTCTGTTTCTCTTGCTTTCTTGCTGTGTTGCCCAGGCTGATCTCGAACTCCTGAGCTCAAGCCTGCTCCTTCCACCTCTCAAAGTGTTGGGATTATGGGCATGAGCCACTGAGCCTGGCCTCTGAGGGTCCTTTCTTCATTCTTCTCTCCAGATAAGTCCATTTATCTCTGGATGTCCTTCCCATCGGCTGGATGGAGTTGGTGCCTGTGTCTGTTTTGTGACTGTGTCATTTGCAGTTCTCAGTTTTGGGGCTTTGCAAAAGGGTAGCCTTCGTTCTCATTACACCTGCTCAAGAGTGTTGGGATTCACCACAGGACTCCAAGGTGTGAGTCTTTTCCTCTCTTTATTCTTCTGCCTCTTCCACCAAGGAAGTATCAGGTGGATCCACTGAATGCCGAAGATGAGTTTGATCACAGAGGCATCAACAATACTCAAGTGGTAGAAACATAGAAACAAGCCCTAATTGGTTCCATTTTTGTATGACATAATAATAAGGACAGGTGAGGACAAATGGCTTTGTAATAAGAATATGAGCCTGTAAAAAGGAACATTAAGTAAATAATTGTAGCTTCAAAGAAAATGAGCAGCTGCTAGCAATGCCCAGGTTTCAGGACCCGCAAAGGTGCTCTGGCTGGACACATCCCTGCTCCCTTCCTGTGTCTCCCATGTGCCATGGCTGGATTCTGGATTCTGCCTTTGCACTCTGCTTCACTGAATCTCTGTTCCTGTCATGGCCCTCGGGCCTCCCAGGGACACGAGGAACAGGGGTGGGAGGAGGAAGCCCTTCAGCTGGGCCTGAGGTCGGGCATGTGAGTACTGAAGACAGAGGTGGGTGGAGAGGAGGGAGAATTCTGCCTTGGACTGCACAGGGAGGAAAGGGCCACCCTTCACAGCCCAGAGCAGAGCAGGCTCTTGGAAGGAGACACAGAGTTTAGGATTCACTCCACAGTTTAGCTCTGTGGTGAATTAAGTGGGTTTCTGAGGCCTGAGTGGGAAACAGATGATTTTTTAAATCAGATTATGTCAATGAGAAAATGTCTTGTGAGTTTGAACCACCTGTGTTAAAAACTTTTAACAAAAGATGGAGAAAGGTATGGTGGCTTACGCCTATAGTCCCAGCTACTTGCAGGAGACTGGGGTGGGAGGATCGCCTGAGCCCAGGAGGTTGAGGCTGCAGTGAGCCATGATTGTGCCACCGTATACCACCCTGGACAACAGAGCCAGATCCTGTCTCTCCAAAAACAGAAAGCATTTTAGAGCAGTTTTATGTTCACAGCAAAATTGAGCAGAAATACAAAAAGTTCCCATATATCTCTTGTGCCCCTCAACACACAAAACCTGTCCCACCATCCACATCCTGCTATTACAGACTTTTGGCATATGAATTCATAAGCTGGGGTCACCTGGGGCAGCTTTTGATTTTAACTTAATTTTTTAAGATTAGTCACCGATAAGCCTCCCTTTGTAGTCTAGCAAGAAGCCAGATTGGCCACAAGAGCCTTGAACACCAAAGGTTGTATCCTGTTTTTTGTTTTTCGCTACTGAAAACTTATTCAAACGACTAGGCACATACCTATAGATTTCAGTACCATTAAAAAGTCAAACTATGGTGCCGCATTTCCCTCCCTCTCTCCATTTACAGATGATTTAGGCAGTAGATGTTGTTCTTTGGAAAGAGATGGGATCTAGTGAGGAAACAGTATATATTTTTTGTAACCAAAGAACCTGACTCCGATCTTCTTCGTAGTTTTGATTTTTAACTTCCTATCCCTGAATGGTATTCGTTTCTGAGGCACTGCCAGGAATTGTTTTTCTGGTTCTGCTCTGGGTTTGCAAGCTTGCACTCCAGGCTCTCCTGCAGCCCATGACCCACGTTGGAGCCGCTGGGAGAGCTGGGGCAGTGGGCTGAGGAGGCCAAGGCCCAAACCAGCTGCAGGCGAACAACTGCTGCACAGCTGTCATGATATCTGCATGGTGCAGTGTGGTCGCCCTTGGGCTCGGGGCATCATGTTCTAACGAAGGCACCCAGTGACCCTGGCAATCTTCACAGACACATTTTCTTGTGTGGTAAGAGAGGGGCAGAAACGGAGCTGCCAAAAAAACCATTTGGTTTCTCAGCTGTGTTTACAAGCTGAGGAACATGAGGCACGTCGAAACCCAGTGTTTCATTTTGACTGAAATACAGACTTCTAGGAAGACACTGAAAGGAGGGTGGGATGGCTGGGTGGATGGAGCATGAGGAAGTTTCAGCTTCTTATTCCTACCCTCCCAGTTTCAGTGGTGGGGTTCTGAATGTCTTTGTGTTTGCAGATTGCTCAACCTCTGGAAAAGTCAGCTGGTAGGAGGAGCAAGGATTTTGCAGTCAGCACAACTGCACAGCCCTTATCACCACTGGCAAATGATTTCTTTAGTGCCCCCGAGCTGTGCTGACATGGCACTCATGGAAAATGATGATATGTGCATGGTGCTGTGTGTCAGAGTAACGGATGAGGCTAATCATCGTGGGTGGAATCCATCTCAGGGGTGCAGTCGCTCCAGCCTCTGCTGCTCTCTTGCCCTCCTTCCCAGTCCCATGGAGTAGGGCACTCCCTGGTATACGCGTTGGGAAGCCCTGATAAGTGTGCTTGTCTGTTTTCTCCTTTAATAAAATGGAAACACCATGAAAGCAGAGACTTTGTTTTATGCACTGCTGTTTATCCCCAGCTAACAGAACAGTGCTGGGCGCATGGTAGGTGTCCAGTAAAATGTTTGGTGAATGAATGGATGAACAAGCGAATGAGTCTAGGCTTACAATCTGGTTCTGGCTCTCCCTACAGTGAGCACCTTTCTGAGACTGTTTCACAAGGCCATGGTGGAGGAAGATAAATGACATGACATAAGTAAAGTGTCACTATGTCTGGTGTGTGGCCACTAGATGGGTGATATTAGGTTCCTTTCCTCCTTTTTTTTTTTTTGCTCCAATAATTTCTGAGAGGCCTAGGAAGAAGAAAATGTTTGCTGCATTCTGAACTCATGGAGAACATGAATAAATAGAATAAGACCTCTGAATTGTGGCCTAATTGTGAAAAGGTATTTAGGGAAAAAGACCTGAAATATTTCTTCAATTCTTACCTGAGTCCTCTTAGGTTCAATGCCTGGTATTTATTTGCATGACTGAATTAACACTTCAAATTTTCAGGCACCTGCTTCTGAGGAACTGAAATTTTTTTGGTCAGTTTTGAGGGGGTGGGTTGGCGGCAGGTGTTAGCACTCTTTGAGTTACAAGAAGGAAGACAAGAAGGGGACAGCTTGTTCCATGCCCCTGCCATTTCCTGAAACACCATCTATCACTGGACATTGAGGTCACTTACATTATTTTTTCCGAATGAAAATAGTTTTTCTGAGGCTGATTGTGACCTGTTTAGGGGTCTGTTAACAGCAGGAAGGTGAGTAAGGGGCAGCAGGATGGCACTGAGCAGCCCTGGCGGGGCTGCTGCCTGTAGCATCAGGGACCAGCTGAAGTGCTCTCCATCCACGAGGCCTGGGGCTTCCTGGCAGAGCACCTTTGGAGTGCTGTTGATACGCTGCAGCAAAGGCATTTAAGCCACATGCTCCCTCCAACCCCTGGCCTGAACTGCATCTAGCCTTGGCTGTTCCCAAGCAGTTGATGTGTATATTGTTGAGTGAGAGAACCTCTCTGAGTCCTGCTTTCTTGGGAATCAGGTTCTAAGTTGCTCTCCCGTGCCTTCCTTTTATCTGGACCAACCAGCATTTTATCAAACAGAGGTTATATGGAGATTCTGACATGTGAATGGGCCCCCTTCCTCCTTTTCATAATGTCTTATTATTACTTTGGCAATTTCGGTAGGTCTTTGAAGAGGGAGCTGACCAAAACCTGTGCCCAAATCTCAATCTCTCTTGGAAGTTAAGTTACACATTTGTATTTTAAGCAAAAGCAAAAGAAAACAAACAAAACCCCCAACTCCCCACAGAACTCATTGCTGATAATGGAGTTCAATGAGAAAGAAAGAAAATCTTAGCTATTGAGGCCAACAAGCTTTAATGAGGTACCTGATGGTTCTTCCCTATTGGGCTATGTTACTATAAAAGAGTTTGCAATTTGGGAGACTTCGAGACCTTTGATCTTTCATGAAACGTAGACTCCTTTCATGGAGAAGTTTGTTCTTTGGTATTTGCCAACTGAAAGAAAAATATCCTGGTAGGTAGATGTTTTCTTCCCCCCATAGCTTTTTTTGAGAACTATTACTTGAGCCAAGTTTGCTTTTAGAAAAACCAAACAAAAAGCTGCAGCAGCAACAAAATGACAAGAATAAAAGTATGAAGATGACAAGCTTATCTGTCCCTTGGCTTTAGCATTTGGTAATTTAAACATGTAAGGGCCTATTTATCTCGTGGACCGAACAGTCCTGAGCTAGGCCCTCCAGGGCTAGTGTAGTGCTTGATCAGGGCCAACGGGGCCCCTCCGTGAGGCTGTTTGTCACCTTTGTCCTCATGACTACAAGATGACTGCTTCACTTCCAGCCTGTCATCAGCCTCACTGGTGGAAGAAAGTGGCGGGGCAAAGCAGAAAGGGTAGTACCTATATTAGCACAAGCCGGGGCTTTCTCTGAGGCCTCCAGCAGAATTCCCTTAGATTTCACTGGCCATCTCTAGCTGCAGAAGAGGCCAGGAAGGTGTGAGTGTGTTAGCTTAATACTTGCCACCCTGAAGAAAATTGGTCTGATAGTAAGGAGGATGGGTAGGATGGATATTGAATGGTCAAGCAGTAGTGTCCACCACATCCCAAAATAACATTTTCCCAAATTTATAGAATGCAGGGTCTGGTCGGGACCTGTGAGATGGCTGAGAATGACGCCTGCATCTCACAGATAAAGGAACTACTTTATTTCCTTCTACTTCTACTCAGCGTGCCAAAAACCTCAGTGGCACTTTTTGGCACTTCTGGGTGTGGCTGCTCTTCCCCTGATCCCTAAACTGTGCCTGGATTGTGAATGGGCCGAGAAGTTCCTTCACTGGAGAGCAGAGTGGCTGGGAGCAGGCAGTGTGCGTGTGGGAATCAAAAGGCCTGATTGTGCTTTCTCAGGAAAAGCAGCCGGCCAACAATAATGACTGGGCCGCCCCTGAGTGCAGAACCTGGAATCCAGCCTTCTGGAATGAAAAAGCCATACAAGACTCAGTCCCTGCCCCTGAGGAGTGAAGGCCTAGCGGGGCGGACAGAACAACCACAGGGGAGAGATGAAGCAGAGAGGTATGCGAACAATGAAGAAAGCCCATAGCAAATGGAGTGACCAGGCCGGGAAGGTGGCTTGGAGGAGCTGGCATTGACTCGGGATTTGTAAAGGTCTATTATTTGGTGGCTCACAATGGTGTATAAAAATACTAATTGAGAGTCAGCAGCTTTGCCTGGTTGGAGCAATTTAACAACACCTGCCTGAAGCCTGCTGTGTTTTCTTTAGAAGAACAGCCTGAGTCAATAGTGCTTACGGACTCCTTGATGGATGTAGAGGGAGTATTAAGTTAGCCAGATTTATTGGAACATGTCTAAAAGACCGCTAGCTCTGTACCAGCGTTTCCTCTGAACTTTCAATCTCCATCCTCTCTTCCCTTCCCCACTGCCTGGTAGCTCTGATGTTGCATTTCTGCCCTTGCTTCTGCTGTTTAAGATTTCTTCTTCGAGGGCCCAGCCAGTCTCCTCTGTCCTGGGGCTGTGTGGTAGATAGTCCTCTGGAAGGCATTCACCGCCTTGTCATGTGGTTGGTGGAGGGGGCAGAAATGGGGGGACTAGTGTTTTAGAGGCTCTTATGGCACACATGGGAACAGGTAGACTGTATTTTGGCATTGAGAGCATCTGGGCATATTAGTCTGCTCAGACTGCTATAACAGAATACTACAGATGGGTGACTTAAACAACAGGCATTTATTTCTTATAGTTCTGGAGACTGGGAAGTCCAGGATCAAGGTGCTGGCTCATTCTGTTCCTGGTTAGGGCTCTCTTCCTGGCTTGCAGATGGCCACCTTCTCACTATGTCCTCATGTGGTAGAGACAGCATCTTCTTTCTTCCTTTTTGCTATGTCCTCTTCCGATGAAGTTGCTAATCCCACCATGAGGGCACCATCCTTTCAGCCCATTTAACCCTCAGGCCCAGTCTCCAGATACTGTCACGTTGGTGGTTAGGGCTTCAGCATATGAATTTGCAGGTATATTAGTCCGTTCTTATGCTGCTAATAAAGACACACCGAGGACTGGGTGATTTATAAAGGAAAGAGGTTTAATTGACTCACAGTTCCATATGACTGGGGAGTCCTCACAGTCTTGGTGGAAGGCAAAAGGCACATCTTACATGGTGGCAGGCAAGAGAAGCTTGTGCAAGGGAACTCCTCTTTATACAACCATCAGATCTCATGAGACTTATTCACTATCATGAGAATGATACAGGAAAGACCCATCCCTGTGATTCAATGACTTCCCACCGGGTCCCTCCCATGACACATGGGAACTGTGGGAGCCACAATTCAAGATGAGATTTGGGTGGGGACACAGCCAAATCACATTAGCAGGGGACACAATTCAACCCATAGCACTGGGGGTTAACTAGAGTTTCATAAGGTTTCCAAGGACTCGTGGTGGTGACCAGAGCAGTGTGTTTCCTACTGAAAGAAACCTGTGAGAGTTGAAACCTACAGACTGAAGGTTCTTAAGCTGAGTTCATGGCCTCAAGAGGGTCTGAGAATTTCCAGAAATGCCCTTCAGGGTATCGTATGTGTAGTGCATATGTGCATCTGTCATCACGTTTTCAAAAGGTTTGCTGATCTGACAGTGGTAAAAGCTACTGTCCCAGAGACTGTACCTCTAAAGTAGAGGCTGCGAGGGAACAGGTCTGTGCAGTGATGTCCACCACCAGCATCACGTGTGCACTGGCCAGGACCCCCACCTCATCGTGCAGTCCCATCCCCCCGGAGCATTCCAGAGAAGCTCTGTTCCCTCTTGCTGCTAGACACTAATTAGACCTTGACTGCTGGCAGGTGAGCTTACTGCCCAAGAACTAAAGAGAGAGAGCTCTTCCTCCAAAAGCTACCCTGTGCCTCTGTACTCGAAACCTAACCCTTTGTTGACTTCTTTTACTCTTTATTTTTGGAGCAAACTCTATTTTTGGAGAATACATGAAACGAGTGGCTGTCTGACATCATAAACCAGAAAAACCACTGTGCTTATTAAAGACATTTCACAGTATTCTCAAGATTCGGATTCAAAGCAGACAACAGTAGAAGCTGGCTTTTCTGCCTCTCAGTGGAGGGCTCTGGCCCCCACATTCATTCATCCCTGCTTGAGCTCAACCACTGCCTGCCTGGCTAACTGATCTCAAGAGCAGGGCTGGGACTCATGGGCATACATTTTTTGTCTGTGACTTTTTTCCTAGTTAATTTCTGTGGGATCTGGACTGTTTTCTAGCCCCATACTTATTTTTTTTCTCATTCTCTACTTCCTGGTTCTCCCACATGACTAATCCTTCTCTACACCCATGTTGAATTTTATTTGACCTCATTTGATATGTTTTCTCTAAGTCACTTCATTCCTTTTTAAAACTTGGTAAACATGAATCCATTTTACAAGCACAGGCCCTCAGAGAATCTGGGTTTATCCTCAGGCTAGGTCACTGCTACCCCTGACCCCAAAGGACGCTGGAGGCCTTTGCCAATGCTCCACCTTCCCATTCTCCACCCAGGCTCCCTTTTCCTCCTCTCCTTTCTCTCCTTCTCTTTCCCTTTTTGTCTCCTTTGCTCTCCTCTTTCTTTTGTTCATGCAGGTCTTCCCCTCCTCCTCTGGGCTTTAACTCTGCCAGTGTTCCTAGAGCTTTGCTCAGTCCTGATAGATGTGAGGACCTGAACTCAGGGCTTGGGATCTTGTGTCAGGTTCTCCTAGACCTTATTGCAAGGACTCGGAGCCTTCAGCAGACCGTGCCATTCTGGATGGTGTCACATTATTTGTGTGCATCATTAAGAGTCTTTGGAGGGGATTTCTATCTGGCATTTGGAAATTGCAGAATTGACTTTGTAAATGTCTGGAGTAGCTGGCGACCAAGGGGGGTCACATTGTGGAGGAACAGGGACCAGTGCATCAATAAAGAGCAGGAGACGCGAAGAGAGGAGCTGGTCACTCTTAGAGATTAATGAGGAATTTTGTTGGTGGCCAGTGGAAAATTGTTTCCTAGTTTGCCCTTCCCACCTCCTCCCTCTCAGTAGAAATCCTGAGGACCTTCAGCCTATAGCTCTAGTAGCTTTGGAGCCTATACCGAGAAATCCCATGTCATGTATTTTAGGAGCCTGGACCACTGGTCGGGGAAGTCTGAAAGCAGGCCTGCTTTTTACCGGTGTCTGCAATGCTTGGGGTAAGCCCTGGGCACCAGCAAGTGCCTCCCCCTTTCTCTGGTTGTGTTTTTCCAGACCTGGGGTTGCTGCCCACCAGTTTGGAACCTTTTTAACTGAGCCTGTGGTCACCTGCGCAACTCAGCCTGGGTGACCACTCCCCTGAGCTGCCCCAGGCCAGGTGAACCCAATGGAACGATGAAGCTCCGGCTCTGCCCATCCCCACGGTCTAAAGCAAAGAGTCTCAGTCTTGGCTGCACATCACACTTACCTGGGAGCCTAAACAATTTTCATGCCTGGCTCCCAACCCAAGAGATTCTGATTTAATTGGTTCTGGGATGTGGCCTGGGCATCAGGCATTTTAAAAGCTTTCCTAGTGCTTCCAAAGTGAAACCAAGGTTGAGAACCACTGGCTTGGAGCGTGACTACTCAAAGCGTGGTCCATGGTCTGGCAGCATTCATCTCCTGGGGGTTTGTCACAAATTCAGAATCTCAGGCCCTCCTCTAGACTTCCTGAATTATAATCTGAAGATCACCACATGATCCATGTGCATGTAAAATTTGAGAACTGCTGGCTAGAATATTCTGCTGCCCCTCCTGTGAGGCTGATTGGACTCACCCATCATCCGCAGGTACAGTACCACCAGGTACTGATGCCAGATCAAGCTAGATGGAGCCCAAGAAACTGACGTGGCCTCCCCAGGATCCCTTCTTGGGGGTCCATTCTATATCTGAGTTAGGCTCCCTGCTCTCTCCATTTCTGACTGATCCCTTTTATACCTGCCCACTCAGAAGTCCCAGCGTGTCTCAAGGCCGGGGATTGAAAGAGCCAGGCAGTGTTCTTTTGTTTGTTTGTTTGTTTGAGATGGAGTCTCACTTTGTCACCCAGGTTGGAGTGCAGTGGCGCCATCTCGGTTCACTGCAGGCTCCGCCTCCCAGGTTCACGCCATTCTCCTGCCTCAGCCTCCCGAGTAGCTGGGACTACAGGCACCCGCCACCACACCTGGCTAATTTTTTTGTATTTTTAGTAGAGACAGGATTTCACCATGTTAGCCAGGATGGTCTCGATCTCCTGACCTCGTGATCCGCCCGTCTCCACCTCCCAAAGTGCTGGGATTGCAGGTGTGAGCCACCACGCCCGGCCGGCAGTGTTCTTATTTTAAAATAAGGACTGGTAGGACCAGTTGCAGCCTGTGCTTTTTGATGTCTTGGCCTCATGACCCATCCTTGCTGTGCTTTACTTAGTCAGCCTGGCAGAGCCTGCCATCCTGACCCTGGAGGGTAGGAACAGGAAAATCAGGCTAAAAGGAAACGTTTCATGAAAGAAAATGGGTACAATACACTAGAGCTGGGATCTATTAGAACAGAGATGACAGGCACAAAGCTCTGGTGTTCTTCCCTCCCCGTGTGTCCTGAACATGCTTATTTTCAACACAGATCTTTCCCCTCCTGAGCTCAGACTTGATGCTAGTTCCTCTGTCAATAGGGCACACCAGGCAGACATATTCAATTACTTACGATGCAACTATTTTGAAATTTCTTTTTCCCAGAGTAGCATCATTTACCGCTCTCGTTGTGAGTCTTGAGTTTTGTCCCACAGCTTCCAAGTTCTCAGATCACATCTTTAAGATGCCGTCAGACCTTCGCCTCATCCCATCATGCATGCGGCCACTCTAGGCCCTCACAGGCAGTTGGTGAAAAGAGTATGTGTTTCTCGTTGAGGTTTTCATCCACGGCTCTCTTCCACAGATGTTTCCTGAGCAGCTCTGTGCCCAGTGCTGCAGTGGGCTATGTGTTGGAAGAACACAGACTTAGTGGAGACCCAGCTGCCTGCCTCAGCTGCGTCACTTACTGCCCGAGTCAGGACAGCCCCAGTCGTCTCATTTCTCATCCCCCAGGGGGAATGACAGCACACTGAGTCACTCAGCTTCTTGACCCCTGTGTCACTGCCTGACCAGTGTCTTACGTTCTTTTCCCACTCACCACTATTTGAAAACAATATGACATGACTTCCTAACCTTTACATCATACCAGGCCTGCCATTGCCACCTTCCAGAACCACCTCAAATCACCGTCTCGGTTGATTTGAGCTCAGGAGTCAGGCACATGAAGGAGTGGAGCTGGTCAGGGACATCATAGGGAGGAGGAGGGACGGAGGGGATAGGAAAGTTCAGGACCTGCTTAAAGGAAGCAGCTGCCACTCAGCTCCAACGGACCCTTACCATTTTTAATTTGGACCCAGTGTTTTCAGATGATCTGACTTCAAAAGATGTTAGAAATACAGATTTTATATGTGTGTAAAATCTCTTGCTTTATATGTAGAAACAGATTATCTCTTGAGAGATATAGAGTTATCTCTGTATATAGAGATATGTATAGAAATAATCTCTCTATATAAATAAAGTATAAACTTGCATGCATTAATCTTGCAGTTTATTTTCTCATTGTGTATGAATATATCGCTTTTCTCTACAGCATAATTCCTCTTTGATAATGCCCTTTAGGGCACAACTAGTTATCGGTAACTGAGTGTATCTTAATCATTATGGCTGCTTCTGTTTTTTCATTGAATAAAGGTTATTCAAATGTTATCATATAGTTTCTTTGCACCCACTATTTATTTCTGAATCATTTGTCACGAGAGAGTGTGCTGATGAAATTCTAAGTGTGTGTATTTAAACATTTTTTTTTTTTTGAGCGAGGGGAGAAAAAGCTATATGCATTTCATTGCCGTCTACAAGTTTCTTTCAGGTTATGTTCATCGGTTTGTGTATATACAATATGAAGAATGATCTGAAGTAATTGTGCTGTATTTGTGCTGTATTTATGTTTATCCACCAATCTTTGATTAAATGTATATATTAATATATATAAACATATATAGTATATATTATGTGTAAATATATATTTTATGTATTTATATAGAGAGAGAGAATAAGAGAGAGAGAGAGAGATTGTTGCCCTGGCTGGTCTTGAACTCCTTGGCTCAAGTGATCCTCCTGCCTTGGCCTCCCAAAGTGCTGGGATTATAGGTATGAACCACCATGCCTGGCCAAATCTCTTGCTTTTAAAAAGTTGCCCACTATATTCTGCCAACAAATGCAGGAAAAAAAAAAAACTACAAAAAACATAAAGTAGGTGTCTTACGGGCCACTCAGAGATAAATTGTGGACTTTCCCAAAATTCAGACAGATTTAACAGATACTCACCTGTGTAAACTGCACTGAGATAATCTAGGTCTAGGCATGCACTGTATTTTACCTGTGTTTCATCAACAGACAGCTATTTCTGCAACCCTCTGAAATGCCTGTGGAATTAGACCTGGGACATTCTGTTTTCTTTTTTTCTGCTTTTCAAGCTCATCTTTTCTATCATAAAGTCTATTTTAAGAGTGATTATTCTATATGGCCTTGACTTCAAGTTTTCTTAAAATGCTTTGAGATTAGAAGAAGTTGTCCAGAAGTCAAGATACTTGCATTTTTGGGTTCCTTGTACTCCATGGTCTCTGATTTGTTTTTATTTATCTTGGTCTCTTCTGCTTCATTTGTAAGGTGAAATGATAATACCTATTGATTTCACAAAGCTGATATGATTACTAAGATTGTGAGGAATCTCTTCAAAAAAGGCTAATTGTAAGGCATCAAGTTTGAACTATAAGGCAGTGTTGGAAACTGCTTCTACATTTCTTTTTTTTTTTTTTTTTGAGACAGTCTTGCTTTCTCACCCAGGCTGAAGGGCAGTGGCATGATCTTGGTTCACTGTAACCTCCACCTCCCAGGTTCAAACAATTCTCATGCCTCAGCCTCCCAAGTAACTGGGACTACAGGTGTGCACCACCACGCCCAGCTAATTTTTCTATTTTTAGTAGAGTCAGGGTTTCCCCATGTTGACCAGGCTGGCCTCAAACTCCTGACCTCAAGTGATCCACCCGCCTCAGCCTCCCAAAGTGCTGGGATTACAGGTGTGAGCCACTGTGCCCAGCCCTACATTTCTTTTTAAACAAAACAAGATTTGTCGTTACATATGGTTATCTGTCTGTCTTTCTTTCTATCTATCTATCTATAATTTATTGCCTTCAAAATGAAATTAATTTTCCAGGTCTTTTGGAAATGGCTACTAATGATGTAGTTAGATGCCCAGTGGGTTATACCAAGATTCTTTCCTGAGTCATTATTTGTCATTCCTTTTTCCAAGCCCCTGTAAGTATTAACTGTCCCCACAGTCTTATTTTGTAATCGTTGTGTTGTTGCATAACCATTTCACTTGTGTGCTCTGGGTCTCTTAGAGGACAGAAGTGGAGATGCTGCTTACCAGTAGCTTCTGCCACCTTGGCACTTTGGTTTTGAACTGTCTGGACTAGAAAATCTAGGCAAGGTTTATTGCTAATCCCACTTGTTTCCTTTTGCTGGATTTTGAGAAGCCCTGCGACCCCATTTCCATGCAGGCTTCCACTGTATTTGGGAGGCAGAATAATGGGGGAGGAACCTGGGAAGGATGGTTGGAGGTGCAGGTGCAGGGGCAGGGGCCGTGTTTCAGTGTGGAAGCTCAGGGGGTGTCTGTCTTTAGACCTGAATTTCCCCTTCTGCAACCTCATTTCTAAAGGAATGAAGGGAATTTTCTCTTTCCACCTCCCACCCCATTCCTTGGCCTTTGCTTCATTTGTCGATGGTTGGTGTCGTGTGTGGGCGCGTAAGTGCAAGAAGATGGCAGGCTGCTGGCTGCGTACCCTGTATAGCTTATGGTGTTCCTCAGGCTCCACCCACTGGCCTCTCCCACCCTCTCTGGGCAGGGCTCATGGGAGGCAGAAGCATTCTCCCCTATTCCTTGGGTTGCACATTTGAATTACTTGGGGAGATTTAAAAAAAAATACTAATGCCTGAGCCCCACTCAAAACTGACTAAATTAAAATTTCTGGAGATGGGGCGTAAAATTTTTAAAAATAATCTCCAGATGGGATTTGTATTTATACTGAGGTCTGCCATTTACTCTGTAATGCATAAGAAATAAAGTGGGGTAATGGATGAATATATCAATGGGTAGGTTTGTGATAAGCAGGAACAATGAAATATTAATGGTGTTATTTAGGAGGTAGGCATATGGTATTCATTATAAAATTCTTTCAACTTTGCTGCAATTTGCATATTTTAAATTAGAATGCTGGGAAAAAACCAAACATAACCACTTCTCCAGATGATTGTAATATGCAGCCAGGTTTGAGGATCACTGGACGAAAGGATAAAATAGCGAGTGGCCACTGCATTGAGGTGCTCAGGGCAGGAAATCTGGGGCTGATGCCACCCAAGGCTTGAGTGTGGAGATCAGTGGAGAGAGACTACATTAGTTCTCTGGGTAAGGGGTGTCGAGTAAGCAGATTTTGGCACATGCCTGGTGGCTGGGTTGCCATATATTTAGGAAAGGGACCCAAGGATGCCCAACCGGGAAAGTAGGTAAGAGCAGACTCCTGGCTGATAAAATATCCATGTTGAACCCAATACTTGGTTAATCAGAGTTCTGAGGGCCATTGGGCCACATTATTAGCAAAGAGAAAGAGTTGTTTTTGGAAGATGCTGATTCCCTAATTGGAGATGATGTGTGCGGAACATCTGGTTCCCACTTATGGGATCAGACTCTTGGAGCAGAGAAACACTGAGGGTCATCTGGCTCAGCCTCCCACTCAGTGTCTTTCCCAGTGGCCTGAGCTGAATTGTATTGGATTTATGCAGCTGGATGGAATGATTCTAAGGTCAACCTTTTAAGGGCAAACCTACTTTGAATTCCAGAGAATGACTATAGTTTAAACCCATTTTCCCAAAAGAAAAATAAAAGTTGTTTTTTGCAAAGCTTGACTGTCTCTCTCTTTCCTGCTGTTTAATTAATTTATTTACTTCTTTTCTTTTTTAATTTTTAAATTTAGTTTTGGGCTCTAACTGAATCTTTCCTGCTGTTTTAAAATTGGATGTTGAGGTGCTGGAAGACGCAGAGAGCGTCTAGAAGTGTGTCGTGTGCTACTTGTGTGTTACTTCCTGTGGAGTCGTGGGTCCTGGTCCTCCCCGAAGTGTGCAGAATGAAGTCTCTTTCTAATGCTTTTAAGAAGTACAGAAGCAAAGGCTCTTCTGTCCTGCCTGTGAGGCTGGGGAACAAAGGACAAAGGCCCTTTAAAAAAGAGAGAAGGGGCAAGAGTCCTGCAGATGTGAGGTTGCAGTGTGTGTCAGCCCGCCTGGGAGCTGCAGCCAACTGATTGCAGAGGCCCAAATATGGGACTCATTTGTGGGTTCTGCAAGAAGAAATAGCCTGCTGGTTATGAGTAACCCTAAGTCCCCTTCTGAGAGCCTCTTGGGCTCACAGCAAATTTAATCTGTTCTCCTGGACTTTTGGAGCTTTGATACGGATTAAACTCCTCATGAGTTCTATACAACTGATGGCCTTGTTGAGCTTGATCTATAGCTTTTAATGTCAGATAAATACTAATTTCCATGCCCTTTCATCTTTTAGAGTAACCAATATTTTTATAATGCTTTACAGTTTATAAAACATATTCATATACCTTATCTTCCTTGATTCATGCAACTTCCTAAAAGGTCTGAGTATTTCAAGGCTTGATGCTGAAATGTCATCTCTTCTCATCCTGTAACTTTTTCTTGGGCAGCACTTCAGTTGGCATCTCTATCATGATGGGCCCATAATTTTTATCGTTAGCCTGCATCTCTCTCCAAGACTGGATTATCCAGTTGCCACCTTGTCTCTCCACTGGACTATCTTAAAGGTTCCTCAACTTTCACAGGCTCTACCCCAAACCTGTTCCCTATCTCCAGCAAATGGTGCAGTCAAACATTCACTGGGGCAGACCTGGCACCTAGGAGCCATCCTTGATGTCATTCTTTCTCTCCTAACTTGTATCCCATCTGTCACTCAGTCCTGTGGCTCTTCCCTCTTGAATAGCTTGACTCCATTCACTTCTTTCCATCTCCTTGGTCACCTCATTAGGACTGAGCTATCCCTGTCTTTTGCCAGGACTATTGCAGTAGCCTATTAACAACTTCCCTCATATCCATTCTCCCTTCTCTCTCTTTCCTGTCATCCCCAAGTTTAGGAGAAATCTTTTCAAAATGCAAATCTGACTATGTCACTGTCATTCCTTAAACCCATCAATGGCTTTATATTGTAGTTATGATAAAAGCACAATTCCTAATAAGGCCTTCACCTCCCTCTATGGTGTGACTCTTATAGCTCGTCCCTGACAATCTGTGTTCCATCCATGAGTCTCCTTCCCGTTTTTTTTTTTTTTGAGACAGAGTCTCGCTCTGTCGCCCAGGCTGGAGTGCAGTGGCGCAATCTCGGCTCACTGCAACTTCCGCCGCCTGGGTTCACGCCATTCTCCTGCCTCAGCCTCCCAAGTAGCTGTGACTACAGGTGCCCGCCATCACGCCCGGCTAATTTTTTATGTTTTTAGTAGGGACGGGGTTTCACCATGTCAGCCAGGATGGTCTCGATCTCCTAACCTCGTGATCCACCTGTCTCGGCCTCCCAAAGTGCTGGGATTACAGGCGTGAGGCACCGCGCCCAGCGTCCTTCCCCTTTTTAAGATCTTTAAATACATTTCTTCCTGCCATGGGGCCTTCGTACCTCCAGTTGGTCCTGACTGGAACACTCTTTTCACCCTTTTCCCTTTGCCTGGTGCTTAGCCTTCAGTTTGTGCTCAAGCCATAAGGAAACTCTTCCTGCTTTTAGAGATCTATGTTCCTTTATTTCAGAGGGTTTATAATGTTTCATATCGTTGATTCATTATTTTGATTGTTTCGCCTCTTCTCTCCCATTACTGTAAGTTCCAGTAGAGCAAGAGTCTATTTGCTATTCATCACCATCGTACCTCAGTACCCAGCTCTCAGGAATATTTGTTCAGTGAATGAAACCAATGGGGTAGGTAGGACAAGTATTTTTATTCATTTTCTTTTTACACACGGAGATTGATTTTTTTTAAAGAGCAGATGCTTGGCATTATTTTATTTCTAATTTTATAGTATGGATATTTCTGCCTCTGATAGGTTCTCTGTGCCACCATTTCTCGGTGTTGGCTCGTTCCAGATTCACTACAGCAGAGACAATGATGAGCAGTGATTGGTTTGGAAATACTCCCCAGAACGTGCAATGCCAGCTCATAAAATGTTTTCAGGTTGTTGGAAACCTTGTGAAAACGTGCATACTTAACTACTGGAGAATTTAACTGTGAAGATGAATGGGGGAGCCATTCATCAGAAGCCCTGTCGGGATAATTGATTAAACAATGCCAGGAGGTTTGTGAGAGGAGGAGGATTTGGAGACTGAGTTGTAAACCTGTGGCTGACTAAGGTCCTTCTGTCCAGTCTGACTTTTTTGCCTTGTGGCATTAGGCATTAGTGTCTCAGATCCATCATATTAAGTCTCTGGGCTTACTCACTGATCTCGTGTTGGATGGGCCCTGGGCTGCTACCTTCTTGACTTTAGGACATCTCTTGTTACCTTTTTGCTGCTTACTCCCACCGAGGAGCACAGTAGACTCCAACTCACTCTAGGTGAGTTTTCCTCTAGCTCCCGAGGGTCATGTGCCTTTCCATTGTGTTCAAGGAGAATAGGCACTGGTGGGCTATTGTCTGGGAAACTGTGTTCCTTGGTGCAGTACTAAACCTATTTAGTTAAAGTTCATCAACTTTAGCACACCCTCATCATGAGTGTATGGATTCCCCTTAGCACCTAAGTCTTCTACACAAGGCAAATAAGTTGGAATAGGGATCTCTGTGATTAAGGTCATCATTAGTTGAAGAATTTCAAACCATTTTAGTTTTTCATGATATGCTATTTCTTCAGTTTTCTCATGTGGATTTGGGGTGTGTGTGTCTGTGTTCTCTCATGTGTAAATATTTTCATAGAGGCCCTGAAGCTTCTTTCCTATATCGGGATTTGGGGACATTCCCCCAAACAAGAGGAGTTTGTTACCAGGGTGTCCATCTGGGGCCTTGCTGGTATGAAAATGCTCCCTGGGTTGATCCACAGTGTATTTATTCATGCATGTTACAGACGCCTTAGAGTTTAGCTCCCTTAGGTGACTGTGGAATTTAAAATAAGAAATCAACCTGTATCCTAGGTTTATTATTTTTCTTTTCTATATATAAGATATATATATATATATATATATATATATATTTTTTTTTTTTTTTTTTAGAGACAGGGATCTCACTGCATTGCTCAGGCTGGTCTCAAACTCCTGGCCTCAAACTATCCTCCTATCTCAGCTTCCCAAATAGCTGGGATTACAGATGTGAGCCACCAGACCTGGCTTCCTTTTACTTATTAAGAAAAAAATACTGTTCTTATCGTTCATTACAAAAAGAGTATTACCTCATTAAGGAAACTAAAGAACAAGCAAAAAAGACAGCGCTCTCTTTTTTTGTTTGAGATAGAGTCTTGCTCTGTTGCCCAGGCTGGAATGCAGTGGCATGATCTTGGCTCACTGCAGTCTCCACCTCCTGGGTTCAAGCAATTCTCCTGCCTCAGCCTCCCAAGTAGCTGGGATTACAGGCGTGCACCCCACTCCCGGCTAAGTTTTGTATTTTCAGTAGAGCCGGGTTTCACCATGTTGGCCAAGCTGGTCTCAAACTCCCGACCTTGTGATCCGCCTACCTCAACTTCCCAAAGTGTTGGGATTACAGGCATGAGCCACTGTGCCCAGCCAAGACATCTGTCAAAAGCTCATTATGCACTCCCCAAACTGCTGTTAATGTCTCTTGTGTTAGAGTTCAGATTTTTGTTTATGAATACTTCTTTTACATAGCTATTAATATAACTTATATTCATATAACTATTGTGACATGCTCCTTTGTATTTAATAATGGACATTTTCCTATTTTAATACTTAACCATTACTTTTTTTTTTAAGAAAGTAAATAAATGAACGAATGGCTACTCCATAGACAGAGCAGCCTATCCATCACTTTTTAATGGCTGTGTATTATTCATTGAGTGTATGTTTTGTAGGTTCTTAAGTGACATTCAGTTGTTAGGATTTTAGGTTATTTCCCATTTTTCCCTCTTTTAAATAGGTTGGCTTAATGTTTAATAGTTTTAGAAAAATGGAAAGAGCAAGAATATACATTAGAAACAGTCCATGGCTTTTTTGTTTTTGGACCATCCAGAGAAGTTAATGATTAAGGTAAGAACATATGATAAAGTTCTTTACAATGGGGAAGGAGATCCAGGGGATTAGGGTTGCAGGGAGTAAGGACCGATGTTTTGTGCGCTCTCGCACATCACAGCATAGCCGCAAAAAGATCGAGTTCTGCGGTGTCTGCAGCATGCCTTAGTGTCCTTCATAACAACTTGTATGTCTCCCTGGATCCTTTTTTTTTTTTTTTTTTTTTTTTTTTTGAGACAGAGTCTCGCTCTGTCGCCCAGGCTGGAGTGCAGTGGTGCGATCTCAGCTCACTGCAAGCTCCGCCTCCCGGGTTCACGCCATTCTCCTGCCTCAGCCTCCCGAGTAGCTGGGACTACAGGCACCCGCCACCACGCCTGGCTAATTTTTTGTATTTTTAGTAGAGACGGGGTTTCACCGTGTTAACCAGGATGGTCTCCATCTCCTGAACTCGTGATCTGCCCATCTCGGCCTCCCAAAGTGCTGGGATTACAGGCGTGAGCCACTGCGCCCGGCCCCAATTTTTTTTTTAAACATAATTCTGACTCTGGAAATAAGTAGGCACCTTTAAGCTCTGTGTAGACATGATTTTGTTTTTTCTTTAAGTTTGTGTGTATCTCTTAATATGTGTGCTAACTTTATTTAGGGACTAGGTTCATCCTGATGTTGGAAGCATGCCATTCTCCAGGCTTTTTAAAAATAGGGATATTCTTAAGTATCTCACACTGAGGCACCCAGCTATAAAGTAACTGTAGTGTGGGTAGGTGCACACTGCATAACACTTCTTCTGTAAGCTGGAGAAGTAGCTGGAGGAGAAATCTGTTCTTCGAACAAGGCACATGCTGTTGGTTCCAGACATTCTTTTTGCTGGAGGATACAAAAGTGTGTTTAACGGTTGCTGGCCCCATGCCCGCTCTCCAGCCCTATGGAATGTGCTCTGTCTGGGCCACACTCCCAGTCATCAAGGCAGTTACTGTGGAAAGGAAGAAGCCAGCTCTTCAGTTCCTTGACCTGAGCTTTTCCTGCCAAAAGAAGGAATCTGTTTTGAAGATTGGGTTTCCCACCTGGACCCTGCCCACCCCACCCACCCCCTTCTGTGAACTCTCTGGCTTATTGAAGAAGATCCATTTCTTCTTACAGTTGCTGTTTCTTCATTGCAAGTGATTCGCCCTGAACGTAAAGTTAAGAAACAGAGTTTATAAGAAACTTTATTTGGTAGAGAAATGCCACCCCATTCTCTCGTTAAAAGATACGATATCTGGATTGATTCCAGTATGTGTGGTTTTTGGCACACACCATCTTTCTGAAATTGCTTCTCTGTGTTTTATGTAAGAGGAAGAAAGAAAAAGAAAGTTCTAAAATGAAATGGTCAGCTTATTCTTTGGAATTCTATTTGGGCAGTTTTAGTGAGGATAGTACTATACATCCTGTCTTTTCTCATATCAATAATAATAATAACTTCTGTGACTTACTACATTTAACTCTCATAATCAACCCTTTGTATTCCATACCATTTTGGGCACCATTTTACAGATGAGGAGACTGAGGCTTGAAGAGGTTAAGAAACTTGCTCTTTATATGGTATCCCAGTGTAGGCAGCCTGACTCCAGAGCTGGATGATCTTCTAACCCCCCATAGCAGTGCTTTCAAGTCAGTTGGAAGAACTTATTATGCAAATTAAAATACCCTGGGCCTCTGGGAAACATTTGCTTCTTAGACTGTGGCTACATTGTAATTTCTTTTCTTTTTTATTTTGAAAAAGTTCAAACCTGAGAAAAGTTGTAAAAATAATATAGTCAAGACATATATCCTTTGACTAAATTCATCAATTGCTGGTATTTTACCATATTAACTTATTTTTCTGTCTTTCTGCATATGTGTATGTTGTGTATGTGTGTGTATATATATGTGTGTGTGTTTGATGACCCTTGAAAGTTAGTCGAGACATTATGGCATTTCATCTCTAAATACTTTAGCTGGTATCTTGGAAGAAAAAAGACATTCTGCTAAACAACCTCAATGAAAATCATAATGCTCAAAAAAATTTTACATTAATACAGTGCTGTTATCTAAGGCATTCATGTTCAAATTGCCCTAGTTGTCCCCAAAATGTCCTTTATAGCCTTGTCTTTTTCTGATCCAATTTATTAAAAAGCAAACTTTGCTTTTATGATTTGTAATCTTGATATCATTACACACATTCTCTTCTCAGACTAGGAACAGTTTTCTTTGGCTTAACTAGGAGACCAGGGATCTTGCTAGAGTTCCAGATTTGAGCTCTCTGCCCCTCCTGACTAAGCAGCCCCACAGTGTCCTTACTTGACACATGCTGTTTTATGGGGTGCCACATCTTCGTTCCTTCTCTCTTCTCTGATCCACTTTTTTCCTTGACCCTCTTCTTCTCCTTCCTTTCTCTTTTTTCTTCCTAATTTTCTTTTTGCCCCTTCTCACCTTTCTTCTTTTCTCCGACCCCCTAGGACACACACAAGACTTGTTCTTATGTGCTATAATTGGAAATTGGAAATCGATGGGGTTGTAGATGGGACCTCCCAAATTGGATTCATTTATGGATTGGGACAGAGACTTGGTGGTGGGCCTGAGCTGGTGCTGTACTAGGGACTGATCCAGCTGTACACCCCATTGGAGGAGGTTCAGCTGGCTTGAAACAGTGTGAGGTTGAGAGGATATAAGAGTGGCCAGCTCCACTATTCACAATAGCAAAGACTTGGAACCAACCCAAATGTCCATCAGTGATAGACTGGATTAAGAAAATGTGGCACATATACACCATGGAATACTATGCAGCCATATAAAAGGATGAGTTCATGTCCTTTGCAGGGACATGCATGAAACTGGAAACCATCATTCTCAATAAAATATCACAAGAACAGAAAACCAAACACCGCATGTTCTCACTCATAAGTGGGAGTTGAACATTGAGAACACATAGACAAAGGGAGAAGAACATCACATACCGGGGCCTGGTGGGGAGTGGAGGGCTGGGGGACGGATAGCGTTAGGAGAAATACCTAAAGTAAATGACAAGTTGATGGGTGCAGCAAACCAACATGGCACCTGTATACCTATGTAACAAAGCTGCATGTTGTGCACATGTACCCGAGAACTTAAAGTATAATAATAATAAGAAAAAAAAAGAGTGGCCAGCTCCAGTCCAGGGCAACATCAGCTGTGGAGGACAAGGAAGGGATGGGGTGTGCCAAAATGGGGTAGAAATGACACTGTGTTGTATTGGAAAGAAAATAGGCTTTAAAGCCAGACAGAAAGGTGAACATAGCAAACTTTTACTGACTGGCTGTGTGATCTTGGGAAAGTTATTTAACTCTCTAAGTCTTGTGTGCTTCAGCTGCAAATGGGACGAGTATTACCTACCTTGCAGCATTGTGTTGAGGATTAGGGATAATGCGTATTAAAGCAGAGATTCTGGCACACGGTGGTGCTCAGTCAACAGTAGCTGTTAGGTATTTACACGGTGTCCCAGCAAGTGGATGGGGCATCACAGCGAGGGGAGGTGATGGTTGGAAGTTCATGCAGGTGGCCAACATGAGGCTGAGCTGCCAGTGGTTAGAAGGATCTTAGGAATGCAGTGCAGGGCAGGCTTCCTGTTCCTGGGAGGGAAACTCATGAGTCAGTTTCCAGTGATCAGGAGCAGAGGCCACAGGAACACTCCAGTTCAAAGGCATGGGACTTGGTGTCTGAGAAAGAGTCGAAGAGCCAGAACCATACTGTCCGATCAAGTTCAAATCAATAGCAAGGGCACTTGTGGCTGAGTCATCTGGAGTATCTCTTGTTTTGGGTTAGCATTAGGGAGAAGCTAGGGTTGGGGGAGTGACTGTGGGAGGAGGGCTGGGACTCAAGCTAAGCCTGGTGTTTGTTCTTTGAGATCCGCTAGTAGTGTGGTGACCGTGATAACATTCCAGAGGCTCTTTTCTTCCTGAGTCCTTGGCCCAAAGTTAGATGAATTGTCTCTAGGTAGATAATGATGTCCTGATTATGAGCTCAGAGTCCAAGCTGCTGGGCTGATCGAGATTCACTCCCCTTTTGCCTTGGTCTGCTCAGGCTGCCTTAACAAAGTACCATAGACTGGGTGGCTTAAACAGCAGACGTTTATTTCTTACAGCTCTGGAGACTGAAAGTCTGAGATCAGTGTGCCAGCATAGTTGAGCTCTGGTGAGCGGCCGCTTCCTGACTTGCAGACAGCTGCCTTCTTTCTGTATCCTCACAGGGCAAAAGAGTGGGGAGGGAGAGGAAGGGAGAACGAGAGAAGACTGAGAGAGAGAGAAGAGGGGGGAGAGAGAGAGCTCTCTGGGCTGTTCTTATAAGGGCACTAATCCCATCATGGGAACCCCACCTCATGACCTCATGTAAACCTCCCGGAGGCCCCATCTCCAAATACTATCACATTGGGGGTTAGGGATTCAATATATGAATTTTGCGGGGACACACTTTCAGTTCATAACACCCTCCTTCCATGCCCTGATTCCCAGACACTTGAGAATCCGTATGTAATGAGAGTGTTACCTTGAGGAGGATGCGGTTCCTGCGTATTATATGGAGGCAGAGACAGGATTCAGAAGCACAGTTTTACAGCTTGTCAGTAAGCCACTGCAGGGGAGCTTTGATGAACTCTCATATGGCATAGGTCCTTCCTTTCTACCTACAATTTTTCTTTTTATAATTTCCTTATTATAAACAGGCATGAAAATGAGGCCAAATATGTTATTTCTTGTTCTCTGTAAAATCTCCAAATTGAGCTGTCTGTAGTCACAAGTGAGGTAGTCTTCTTCTTTTATCCAAAAGAGTAACTTATTCTGAGCTTTCCTTCTATCTGAGTTGTGGCTAGGATCACCATATACTTCTTAAATATTCCAATTCCGTATCAAGGACAGCGCTCCTCCTTCTCCCTGAACCACTGGAGGGAGGGCCAATGCATTAACAGTTTTCTTTGCTGACTGAATTTGCTTTTTTTCACCTGCTTTCTGAAAGTGCATCACATTACAATCCAAATTTAGTGGACATAATTTTTAAAAGTACATAAGCAAGTAACATATAATCTGTTTTACAAATTATGCAGTAAGACATAGTTGGATATAATTTAAGAAGATGCAACTCATCCTTATTTTTCCACTTTCTGGAAGAATTTCATGACTTTTCACATGTTTGCACCTCCTGTCTCTGATCTGTATCTTCTTTGGCTCCTCTGTCTTGATGCCCCTCCCAACTTCTGTTCCCCTAAGTCCTTGACGCCATCAGTGAACATCAGATTCCTTCCTCGGAGACCAGTGGTTCTCAGAGTGAGCTTTATGGACCAGCTGAGCGTACGAGAACTTGTTATAAAGACATATTCTTGGGTCTGCAGACCTACTGAATTAGAAACTCTAGGGTGAGATGCACCCATCTGTGTTTTAATAAACTCTCCAGGTAATTGTGATACACCCTCAGGTTTAAGCATTCCTGCTCTAGATGAGGAGACTGAATTCAGTGGGTGTTTCTCCCAATTGCCCATTTTTGCATAAATAATAGCACTTCGTTTTGCTCCTCCTCAGGCGTACAATCCCATAGTTTTAAGTGGAGTGGGATTTTGAGTGGATATCACCCTGGTCAACTCACTTTACCATAGAAGAGAGAGCTTTGCAGATAGTTGCAGTGTTTGGCTGGAGAACTCAGGGCTTTCTGTCTCCTTGCTTATAACATGGGCTGTGTCACTTCCCTGAGACTTTAATCAGTACTTCCTGAGAACAGGGTGCTTTGTAAAATAACTTAAGGAAATATTCCAGAAGAACCAATAGCATTGGTCTAATCACCTGTGGGTTCTCTTAACATTTTAATATTAACAATATTCTGATATTTCAGATGTAGATTGCAAAGCTTCACAATCAAGGGACTTTTGTCATTGGTTTGATTTGATTATCCTAAGGGAGAAAATGAAATGCTTAAACTAACAAAAGTTCACGTTTCTGTCTTTTTGGCCATGTTTTCCTCGATGAGTGTAAATATATTTGTGCACATGTGTGTTGATACTACATGTTTGAAAGACAGAAGGAGACAGACTAAATTTCTGTTTATAGAAAAATTGTAAGTAATCTGAGGAAGGAGTAATTACTGGAGTTGGCAACAGTTTGAGCACTATCCTGTCCCTTGATATAACTCTGGGTTTAGAGATAGCTGAATTTAGAATGTTACCTTATGGGCAGTTTCTTTATCTTTTGTTTCCCCTATCGAATAATCTCTGTAGTCACTATGTGTATTAGTCTGTTCTCATGCTGCTGATAAAGACTTACCTGAGTCTGGGTAATATATAAAGAAAAAGAGGTTCCATGGACTCACAGTTCCATGTGGTTGGGGAGGCCTCACGATCATGGCGGAAGGCGAAAGGCACATCTTACATGGTGGCAGATGAGAGAATTGAGAGCCAAGCAAAAGAGGTTTCCCCTTATAAAACCATCAGATCTGATGAGATGTATTCACTACCATGAGAACAGTATGGGGGAAAACGCCTCCATGATTCAATGATCTCCTTCCATGTTCCTCTCACAACATGTGGGAATTATGGGAGCTACAGTTCAAGGTGAGATTTGGGTGGAAACACAACCAAACCATATCACTACTGGATTATGACTCTTTATAATTTGAAAAGAATAGTAGAATTTGAAGAATTTGAAAGCAGTCTGTTTGTCCGGATTGTTCAATATCCGATTACCTTGCATATCACACTTGTCCCCTCCCCATCTTTGTGGAAGTGCAGGGGACACAAAGAAAGCCTTTAACTCAATGATCTGGTTTTTCTAGATGACTTAACATTTTTGTATTTGATGGGTCAATAGCCTTGGGTGCTTTAGTCTAGATGCCAGTGCTCAAAAGGCTAAACACGTGAGGAAAACATTCCCCTATTGAAATACATGATTGATTTGGTAGTGACAAGTGTTTTGGGAGCCACAGACATGCTGGTGGGTTAAGCAAGGGTTTTTCTTTGTTTGTTTGTTTTGTTTTGTTTGTTTTGAGACGAAGTCTCGCTCTTGTCCCCCAGGCTGGAGTGCAATGGCATGATCTTGGCTCACTGCAACCTCCGTCTCCTGGGT
Organism: Macaca nemestrina; assembly: GCF_043159975.1. Lineage (NCBI taxonomy): Eukaryota > Metazoa > Chordata > Mammalia > Primates > Cercopithecidae > Macaca > Macaca nemestrina. Next base: position 21,053,185 of record NC_092128.1, read on the forward strand.
TCAAGTGATTCTCCTGCCTCAGCCTCCTGAATAGCTGGGATTGTAGGCTCCTGCCACCACGCCCGGCTAATTTTTTAATTTTTAACAGAGACAGGGTTTCACCATGTTGGCCAGGCTGGCCTACGAACTCCTGACCTCAGGTGATCCGCCCACCTTGACCTCCCAAAATGCTGAGATTACAGGTGTGAGCCGCCGCGCCCGGCCACAAGGGTTTCTTTAACATGGCCATCTTAAATGGGATAAAGGATCTTCTAGGAATTTATGTCAGCTGAAAACAGATTGTGATACGTTCTTACTTTGGTGTTGTCATCATTTGTTCATTTCTATTTTTTCTTTCTTTCCTCAACAGATATGTCAAATACTATACTAACATTGAACAAAATAAGTTGTTGTTGTTTTTTTTTTAAAGAAACACCAAAATAAAAAGGGCAATAACTATTTTTAAGCTTATAAAAACAAATCAAGCAATGGCTGGACATAATTATCCCTGCTTTGGCAATTTAGGGAAGAGGATTTCAAGATTTCAAAAGATCCTGGGGGAAAATTAGGTAAGCTGTGTGACCAGAGACTCTAATATAAATATAGTTTGTGAAGGAGGAAGTTAGAAAAACATTTAAATTTAATCCATTAAAAATGAACAATAAAAACAAAGATGGGAGGGGTGGATCATGATACCAGAGTGACTAGAGACTCTTCTGTTAAGCTCAGAATTTAAAATAATATATTCAGAAGATAGAGAGATTGATGTTTACCTTAGGATAAATATAAAATGGCATGAATTAGAAATCAGTTTAAGGACTAACAAAGTCAAGTATGAGGTGCCTGAAAACTAGAAAGAAGTGAATACTGTACTGGTTTTTGAAAAGGGAAAAGCTTGACATTAATACCTGGAAAACTGGTAGAGCTGGTTATTAAACAGATCCTTTGTGAATAGGAAGAAAGCAGTGCTGACTAAGTGGGAACATGGATTTGCCTAAGAGGTCCTGAGAAGCAGGTAAATTCTGGCTTAGAGCCTCTGGAGAGGGGGATCTTTAAACTTGCTCTGTTTGCTCAGCCTTCTTATCAGCATATCTGAGGATGACATAGACCATAACCCTTATCTAGACTTTCAGGGAGTTGCAGGCTTGGGATCCGGAAGGAACGTGAAGGAGGGGGGCTGGTGTGAATGAGATGAAGAGGGAGGGAGACACCTTTATGAAGATCCAAGGGCCCCAAAGCTGAGAGGAACTGCTGGGATGTCAGATGTCAGATCAGTATCCAAAATCACCTTGCTGTTTAGGAAAGCTGGATATGCAGGCCAGTGAATGCAGAGAGAAAGCAAAGAGGTTTGTGTGTGCTGAGGGATGAGTGCGAGGATGGAAGGGAGTGGGAATTAATTTATTGATATATACGTGCAGAGCACTGCACCCACGCTGTGCCAGGTACTGTGTTCTGGGTGCTATTGGAGCAATGAATCAAGTAGAAAAACATTCAGCCCCCATGAAGCTCATGTGTAGTGCAGGAGATCGGAAACAAACATACATGTAATTTCTTAGGGGGTGATTCATGTTATGGAGAACAATAAACCACCATGGGGTAAGAGAATGCTGGTGGGGGGCGGGAGGCTGTGACTGGCTTACACAGGGTTGTGGGGAGTCCTGCCTGATGTTGTGGTATTTAAGCCTGAGGGCAGTGAAGGTGCAGTCAGCCCAGATGGCTGGGAAAAGTGGTTCCCCAGCTTGTGTGCTAGAGCTGGGAGAGGCAAGTGTGCCTGCAGCAGAGAGCCCTCAGGGAAGGGGAAGGAGGATGGTGCCGGAAGAAGCTCCAGGTGAGAGGGCAGAGAAAGGGGGCCTAGAAACCCGCTGTTCATCCTGATGAGATTCAGGATTTGAGTAGAGGAGGGACAAGATCTGGGAGTACACACTTAGGATCCTTCTTGATGACAGCCTTCCAATGCTTAGAGAGAACAGTTCCAAAGTCAGAGCCATGGCCATCTAGTGAAAGCTACCAAGAGACAGCTTTTAGTTCAGTGAATGGCAGCTTTAGAATTCAAGTTGCCCAAGCAATGGTCTGTGCTGCTTCATGAGTTTAGCGTGGGTTTGAGCTTAAAAACCACCGGGTCCGTTTCAATGTGAACATTCACTGAGTCTTCCACCTTGGAGAACAGGTGTTTCCTGACATTGGTCCTGACTTTGGTGGGGTCATAGATGGGGAAGAGCAGAGCAGGCGCGTGGAGGTGCAGGGGATGCTAGGAGGGAAGTGGAGGCTGGGTTCATGGAGACACAGGGGAGCCATGTGAGTTCCTAGAACTTCCTAGAATTTCCCATGGTTCAGAAAAGCGAGGGGCCCTGCCACAGAGAGACTGAGCAGTGGGCATGAAGAGGGCATGGGTCCTGAGATCATGGAGGAGAGGCCTGGGGTAGGCTAGAGGTCTTTCAGGAAGCAGCAGAGGATGAATGGAAGAGTTGCCAGGGACAGAGCTTCGAGCTGAGTGACCAAGGTGATAATCAGAGGCTTGTGAGGTGTGCCCCTGGGTGGGAAAAGGAAAGCTTTTGTTTCGTAGGGATCACAGGTACCTGCGTGAAAGACAGAAGACTGTCTGGCGTAGAAATGGGGAGGGGAGGGCAAGAGATGCCACAGGGGAGGGACCCCCAAGATGACAGGAAGAGTTGAGGCCTAGAGGTTGGATCCACAGAAGATGCATTCTGTCTGTATCCCGTGATGGCAAAGGTGGGATAAAGGGCCTCTGCCTGAGAGGGTGACATAGGAGAAAGCCTGAGATTATTCCAGGTTTGGGTTGCCTGGGTGTGGGGAGCAACAGCTGACCCAAGCAGAGAGAGCCTGATTCAGCCTGTGTTTTGGCTGTGCAGGGGGAGGGCCCCCATGTTCCTTCCCCAATTTCAATTCAGAGACATACGCACTGTCCTCCAAACTGCCACTTAATTATATGCTGGTCTGATTGCAAGGACACTGAGCGAATTCATTTAAATTGAGAAAATTGGGCACAAATGAAAAATTTTAATATTCTCATCTCCTCCACCCCCCACCCCCCAGTTTATAATTTGGAGGAAGGAAGTAAATTTAATGCAGAATGTAAACATTTAACAATTTAAGCTTCTTCCTAAAATAATAGATTGACTTTTTAAGCCTACATTTCTTTCTGAGTAAAAGAAATAATTCTTGGAGGCCGAGGTCTTTGCCTGAGGTTGGGAGTTCGAGACCAGCCTGGCCAACATAGTGAAACCCCGTCTCTACTAACAATACAAAAAAGTAGCTGGGTGTGGTAGCATGCACCTCTAATCCCAGCTACTCGGGAGGCTGAGGTAGGAGAATAGCTTGAAACCGGGAGGTGGAGGTTGCAGTGAGCTGAGATCGTGCCATCGCACTCCAGCCTGGGCTACAAGAGCTAAACTCTATCTCAAAAAAAAAAAAAAAAAAAAAAGGAAATTATTTAGTTTTAAGTTTAAAATAATTGATAAATAAGATTATGTTTATTTGTTAATTTAAATGAAATAAAACACATGCTTCTGTAGTGGTTATATTATGGGAAAACTGTTCACAATATGCACAGTTAATTATTTGAATTTCAGATGGTTCCCCTGTGGATGTCTTTACATGTGTATGCTTTAGAGCCAGAGGTAATTGATCCAATGTTGTCTTTTATTAGATATTTCCAGGCTAATATGCCACTGACCCTAACTGTTATATATTCCTGATTCTCTCTCTAAGCCTTGGAAAGGTTTTGGACAAAATCACTAATATTCTAACTCTTTTGGTGGAATTTCAGTTTTCACAATTACTTTTTTCTGTCTTTTATTTTCTCTCCCCCCTCCGCCGTGTGTGTGTGCATGTGTATGTGTATAAATACACACATATGTATTTATTTTGCATTTACTTATAGTCACTGTATTTTAAGCTTGCATTCTCGTGGAAAGTCTATGTTATGAACTTAGCACTTATTCCTCAGAGGCGGTTTAGATAATGGAAAATTCATGAGCTGTGTAACCAGACAGATGGTGGCTTAAATTCTAGCTCCAGCACATTCAAACCGCATGTTCTTGGCAAGTTACTTCACCTCTCTGAGCCTTGGTTTACTGCCCTATAAAATGGGTCTAATTATTACTTATCTAATGGAATAGTTATGAGAATTCACTATATAATGAGAATTATATATTTTTTACTAGGTGTTAAAAGCACCTAGTAAAATCTCTCCATTAGTGGACAGTACTGCTGCTTCTGTTTTTGCTAGAGGACTACAATGGGGATATGAAGCAATGAGAATTCTAAAAACTAGGGAATGGGAATGTGGAAAGTAGACCTCTGAGAAATAAAGGGAAGAGAGTGAAAGTGAAAAGTTACTGAGGTAAGTAAGTATTTTATCACTCAACTTTCTGTTGTACTGGTGAACCAGTAATTAAATTACCTTACATTTTCTAAATATTGCATGTACTTTCCTCACTGGATGGCAAAAGATGCAGTTTACTTAGGGTAATTTAATTTGGTTATTACACTTTGATTCTCATCATGCTTTCTTTCACCCTGGTTTGTAGAATATTTGAGAAATCATTGATCGGGCTCCCTGTCTTCACGAAGTTGAATGTCATTTCAACATATGGTCATGTCTTGTCTCCCAGAACGTTTTTGGGAATGGTGTTCGAGGTTTTGCTACATAACAAATCACCATACAACTTAGTGGCTTAAAACCACCATCATTTATTTAGCCTGCAATTCTGTGAACCAGCAATTTGGACTGGGCTCAGGTGGACTCTTCTTCTGCTGGTCTCAGCTGGGTTCACCTGTGAGTCTGTGGTCAGGTGCTGGTCAGCCAGCTCTGCTTCTAGGGGATGGGTGGCGATCAGCTGGGGTGATAGAGAAAGGGAATGGTGGGGAATATGGACCTTGGGGTTCACTCATTACCCAGAGACTAGTCCTGTCTTGTTCAGATGGCAGCTCAAGTTGCCAAAGACTCTTGGGGCCCAGTTTCAGAACTTGGACAATTATACTTCCACTTCATTGTGTTGGCCAAAGCAACTCGAAACGCCATTGCAGAATCAAAGAGCAGAGGAACAGACATCACCTTTTCCTGGGAGGGCCTGCCAAGCACTGAGGCCATTTTCACAATCCTCCTTAGGTGGGGTCTCTACAGTCCTCATTAACAAGTCAATTCTGGTCTCTTGGAGTCAATAGGTTCCTTCTCAGATGTGAGACAGACTACACACATACTGTAGTAACTTCTGCTTTAATGTTAGTCTCTTAAAAAATGACTTGGCATTTTGGAGACTGAAAAGAAGTACTTAAGTTTTTACATCCCTTATGTTGCAGACAGATTGCAAGTGTGTGAAGTGTTGGCACCAGAGGATTGACCCTGACCACACTGGGCCTTCCTTGGATTTAATCCTGACCAGATCCACTCACCCGTGTCTAAGCAGTGGTCAGGCAGAATGAGGAAGTGTCAGCTGGTGACCTCACTAGAGGCTCTTCAGGTGGCACTGGATCAAGAGCAGCTTATTCATTGTCTTTGATGCAGAAAGTGAGACATAGGAGAAAGGGCCACCCCTTAACTCACTGGATTTCTTGAAACATTTAAACATTGCATTGTACCAAATGCCAAGCAGATAAGTGAGTTCCTCAAATGCAGCTTTTTAAAACTCTTGTCACCCATCAGATGATCTCAAGCTGTTTGGCTTGTTTGAAGCAGCCAAGGATTTCTTTTCTTTCTTTCTTTCTTCTTTTTTAAACAGGCAGGGTCTCACTCTGTTTCCCAGGCTGGTCTTGAACTCCTGAGCTAAATTGATCCTCCTGCCTTGCTTCCCAGAGTATTGGGATACAGGTGTGAACCACTGTCCCTGTCCAAAGTTTTATTTTCTGATCATTGTGGGGAAAAGTAAATTCCAAGATTTTTCCCAAGACAGTAGACTTAGGATCTTAGTGGTTTGTCTCCAAGTCACAAACTTAAGGGGTTCTTTTTTTACGTGAATTTTACCTGAGTTCTAACTTGTGTTGGGCCATCACATTTGTTATGCAGAGCCTTGGGCTTGTGTGCCTTGGGTAATGTGAACTGTTTGAATTGACTTCTGGCCTGTAAACTCTACTCTCTTCCCACTGAGGACTGACCCCAGGGAATTGCATGAGTCAGGGAGCTGCGTGTTTCTCTTGGTGACCATGGAAATTAGGAACAGTGATGACCTGGGTTTAGGGGAAAACTGGAAAGTGACTGATTCAGTTGAACAGCTCCTGGGACTTCAGTGGGCCAGGCCTGGGACAGAACACGCCAGACACAATGTTCCTGTCTTCTGGGAGGAGGTCCTATATTGTAGCCATTGTTCCCTTGGGATCAAACAGCCTTCCACCCTGTGATACAGCAAAAATTAGTAAGAACGCATCTGAAGTGTTTTTGCTTATTGATGAATTAATACCGTGGCAGAGGAAAGAGATCAATGTCATTGCATTTACCACTCTTCTTATACACCCAGCTTTCTTACAGGTGCGTTCTTTGAAGAAAACTTGTGAAGCCTGTAAATTGAATGGAAGGAGTAGGAATTATTTGGGTTATTAAAATATTCTTCGCTTTCTAAAAATGAAGAAAAATTATCCATCTTCTCAAGTTTAAGAGTTCTATACTAGTTGAGGGGCTGGGCCTAGTTGCTGAGGTTGGAGTTACTGTATTTTTCTCTGATGCGAAGTAGTCTGGGCCCAGTGGAGATTCCAGGGTGAAGGAGGACTTGGGATTGTATAATTAGGCATCCCTGTGGACGGTCAGGATGCTGTACAGATGGTGGGGAAAGCAATGAGGTTGTGACATTAATGGATTTCCCAAGTGTTTATTTGGCTTCTGTTATGTCTAGGCATTGTAGATTCCTGTAGTCACATCCTTGAAGAGAGAGAAATAAGTAAAAAAAAAAAAAAAAAAAATGCAAAAAGTAAGTGGTAAATGTGTTAAGAGAAGGAAATCTTTGGGTGCATTTTGGGTGCCTAGTGACATGACTTCCTGGGTGAGTGGAAGAAGGCTAGTTTGTGGAAGTAGCAGTTTTCCAGGTGGAGAAGGGAGGGAAGTGGTATTCCCAGGCTGTAGGAACCTGTGTTCAAGACGGGGAGGAGTGATGAGCACTGTGTGTTCAGGGAACTCCATGTCATCGTTACATCTGACTAGACCAGAGTGGGAACCGAGTGGAGAGGCAGAAGAAGAAAAGACAAAACATTTTATGAATTTTAATATTCACTGGGGGGTGGGGGGCATTGGATTAAATCCACACACACTGCTTTTTAAAAAGGCCTCTGTTTGACAAAATGAAATGCTGTTCAGCTCTAAAAGTAGCTCTTCACTACTGGGTTAATTGAATTTGGCTACTTTCCTGTAAGTGACAAATCCCTTTTTCTAGAAAAAGGTGAACAGATTCACCTAGCTCAGTGCGGAATGTTGTTTCACCTGTCTGAATGGTCTCTTTTAGGTGGGGCCTTATGCTGTAGGCTAGCAATCTCAAATCTTTGCCCAACTCGAAGAATTCAGAACCTGGATTGTGAAATACAAGTAAAAGTAAAATAACTATCATTGTTATTTTCTACTGTTTCAATATGGCTCATCTGGGCTGTGGCTTCTTGAGAAATATTTGGCACGAAAGGACAAATATTTACAGGACCCGAAAGATGGAAGGTAGAGAGTGCAATGGCAGTTTGAGAGCAGCTCAGGTGGGCTTCGGAGCTTTTGTGAATAAGAGAGAGCTCAGGTTTGATTTAGTGGAAATTGATTTAAAAATTAATTCTATTACTGGAAACTTGCACTGGGGGGGGTGGAAACCTGGGTATTACTGTGCACTGCTAACACTGCGAAACGATTTTCTTCTGGCAGGAGTGGTAGTTGGAATTTAAACCAGACACTGACCTGAGATGCTCTCTAAAGTAAATTGACTAAACACTTATTTGCAAATGCTCTATAATGAAAATGTTCAATTAGACTGAAATTGTATTCTACTCCTTATAGCTTATTCATCTCACTTGGTGAGTGCTTTTTAATTTTATATCCACTTATAAGTGGGAAACAACTGTTTATAAATAATTAGAAGGCCTTTGGGTCTTCTCTGATTCAAAGTCTTACATTCCTGAGGCAAACTGATGGTTCTCTCTTGCCACCAAATACCTGGTGCCTGGTAACACAAGCGGCAGCAAAATCTGAGACCTGAAATCAAGTGCCTTAGCTAGTGTTTTAAACATCAAAGTATGAGTGATTTCAATTGGATTGAAAAGTACCCAGTGAGAGAAATTTTACTTGCAGCAAGGAAGACTAGGATTTGAATGTGTCCAATGACTGTCCCCATATATCCTGGGGGAAGTTATTTAACCCATTAATGCCTTAGGTTGCAATTTTTTGAATTTTTGCATGAATGAAAAATCAGACCTTGGCGATGACCTTGAGTGGTAGGATATAAATAACTCCCACATGCTTAGCGTTCCAATAATGGAACACTAGGCATATTAATCTTTCCAAGCTTCAGTTTCTGCCTTTATAAAAAGGAGATGACAGTGCTCAGATCTGCCTCTTTGAGGTGGGTTTTAATTTTATTGGTAATATTTCAGTTCTTTTTCAAAAATTTGAGGCCAAGATCGCAGATTTACATTTGAAAAGTGTAGGTGGTGGATTTCAGGGGTACCTGTTAAATTATTTTCTGAGTTATGTTTGTTTCAGATTGTTTTCCAATTAGACCAAAAATTTAATCACAAATTAGAAGTGAAAATGCCAAGTGCCCTCACACCTATTTCTAGACTCCATGAGTATTTTTGAACCGGACGCGTATGTTTGGCTTGTGGGGATTAAGGCGAGAGCAGTGAGGTGACAGTGCTGAAGAACTAATCATAAGACTGCCATCTTCACCCTCCCCCATTCTGTGGTGCTTCCCAAACCAGGATGCGACCAGCTGCAATCCACCCGGGCTTTGCTGCTTGCTCCAGAAACTGTCTGTGAACACGTGCTTTTTCTATACCTGTTGAATGGGTTCTTGCTGTACTCATTGAAGATGGAAAAAATGGGCAAGGATTTCTGATAGAGTAGTAGTGTATCTGTAACCACTTACGAAAGGTCAGCCTGGTGAGAATTAGGGGTCAGGAGAGGGATCGGTTTATCATGATCATTCATTGTTTACTTCTAAATGTAGGTTAACGTGGTCGAAGAATGGTGTCTCTACCAGTGGCTCTGTCCGGGGAACTTTAGAGTTTTATGTTAAATAAGAACCCAGACTCTGGCAGTTATAGGGCCTGGTTTCTTGGATCTGGGTTTTCAATCACTGGGAGTCTTGAGTGACTGATTACCCTAGCGCTTAGGCAATATTTGTCGTCTTCTTTCTATTCCTTTATAGGTTGGGCAGTTGTTCCGGCTTCTCTGGGACTGAGAGGTATCCCAAGATGTGGAACTTTACAACCAGAAAAGTCTGAGGCAACTGGGGCAGCTGGTCTTCCTACTTTCTAGCCTCCATGCCTTCCTCTTCTCCTCTTGCCTGCCTCCTCTCTCATGGCCAGACAATTCCATGAGCATTCCAAACTCTTTAGGCTGTTTGTGACAGATAAACTTTACATGTGGTGGACCTGGGGAGTTTGGCAACACAAAGTGATTCATTTTAAAAAATAGGAGTGTTCTTAGGGTAGTTTGGATGCAAGCATGACCTGCCTTTATAGAGGTTACATGTGTGCTGCCTGCAGTGCTCCTGATGATTTCTTTGCAGTTCTTTCCCTTTTGCTGAAAGTGTTCTGAAAATAGAGAGCCGTGGCCATTATAGTTAGAACAGGGAGCAAACAGACACCTCTGAGATGATCCCTAGCCCCCTGCGCCCTGCCTGGGTCCACCCCTACTTCTAGGTAGCTATCTGCTGTCACCACCTGCAAGAGCAGGAGTGTTTGTAAGCTGTGGATTATGTTCCTAGGATTACTAGTTTTTCTTTTTCAGGAAAAATAATACACAATTCAAGCCAAATGTAAACAAGCACTAAGATCCTACACTTTTGTTCCCGGTAATCATTAAATGCTGTGGGTCATTTCACAATTTCAGTTGTCATTTCAGTTATCCCTCATACGTAGACAGGACAGGTCCAACCTGTATCTCAAGGTCAAAGGGCTGGACTCTACTTATGTGTGTGGAACTTCAGAATACCAGGCAGAAACCCATGCAGAGAGGTTGCCTCTCAAGATTTTGATCTTGTCTCCTCCGTGAAGAATGACACGAAGAATTTCTCTTTCCTTATGATTCATCAGGAGAGTGCCGTTTATTCTTCCAGGTTTCCAGCTCACACACCCCTGCTACTTTTTCCTCCTGGAGAGGTTGCAGGACCTTGTGATCTTACTGGGCTGTGTGAAAACCCCATGATGATGCCTTTCTGTTCTGCAGGTCTTTGACCGTCTGTTTTAAGTGCTCTTTTTTCTCTTGGTTATCTAGCTGCCAGCTGTTTACAAACTAGTTTGCATCAAGTGGTTGCCTAGAAACCGTTATGAAAACAGGATTAGGCAAAGCATTTTTTCTATATTACAGCTGCTTTCTGATGAAGGCTTGGCATTAGAAAGAGCTCAGTGTGTACCCCTTCCCAGCCTTAAAACACAATGCAAGTGAAACAAGGACTTTCCAACAGAGATGACATGATTTCTCTATAGTCACATTTCGAGACAGTCATCACCCACCCAACTCTCCCCTCCTCTGCAAACCCACATACCCTTCCCTTTCAGGAGAGCCATGTGTGGGGGATGGTTGACCCTTTTTAAAGAACATTTAACATAAACCAACAGCAGGTCTCAGATACTGTTATTTACCCATCCATTCTTCGGGCCTTAGCTAGACTGGAGTGGTGCAGAGAAGTTAGAAGGCTCTGGCAGTAATTTGGTCATAAAGAAGGAATGTGTTATGTGGAGTAGAAGTTAATCAACTAAGCGGTAAGCAGGTTTTCAGTGAAACACCACCGGGAGCTAATCCCACTTAACATCAACTACAGTGACTTAGAGGGAACAAGCTCTCTAACCCTGAGCTCTCTTCTTTCCCAGGAAATAAATCAGGATGAAGTCAAGAGACATCAAGGAGTTTACATTAAAAGGTCTTAGTAAGTGATTGAAATATTCTTAAACTGGCTGGGCGCAGCGGCTCATACCTGTAATCCCAGTACTTTGGAAGGCTGAGGCAGGCAGATCACTTGAGGTCAGGAGTTCGAGACCAGCCTGGCCAACATGGTGAAACCCTGTCTCTTCTAAAAATACAAAAATTAGCCAGGCGTGGTGGCAGGCATCTGTAATCCCAGCTGAGGCAGGCGGATCGCTGGAACCCTGGAGGCGGAGGTTGTAGTAAGCCAAGATCACACCACTGCACTCCAGCCTGGTTGACAGAGTGAGAGAGTGAGACCCTATCTGAAAAAGAAAGAAAGAAAGAAAGATTCTTAAGCTCCTCCTGGAATAGGATAGATAGGTAAATAAGTGATTATGTCTGGATTTGGGGTCAAAGGAGAAAGAGGAATCAGGAAAAACTTAGTAAGTCAGCAAATACTGAGCACTTGCAGATATGGTAGAGTGGGGTGGGGTAGTAGGGTGTCAGTCAAACACTGAGCAAGACAGACAGTCTCTGTATATTCTAGTGCAAAGGTGGGGAAGCAGGGGCCACATGATAAAAACTGGAACAGATAAATCGGTAAGCTAATTTCAGATACTGGCAAATGCAGTGAAGATGACAAAATGGGACCTGTGGCTCCTGTAGGGGACACGGACACTGCTTTTCTAAGGTGACATTTGAGTTGAAAGACTAAGAGCCTGAGGGCTGGGTGGGGATATCCTCTCAGCCGTGGGGAGGATGGGAAGGAGGCTGAGTATATGGAAGAGATAGTTAATAGAAATCAAACACAACGAGAACCTTCAATGTTAGATGACAAATCAGGTCCATACTAGGAAGATCTTTTCCAGGTTTCCCAGAAAAGTAAATCAAACCTCACCAGGCCTCCAGATGGTTTTAATTACCTTTTCGTAGGGCTGCCGAACAGGGTATTAGTCATAGACTTGACAATAAGGACTTGTGGGTTTTTCTCAGAGATATTAATGGATGGGAGTAATTTTGCATTTGAAACTTTATTTTTAAACTACGAAAATAACATATTACCGAAGTTAGAGAAATCAGAAAAATCTCTTATGTTCCCACTATCCTAACAGCCCTGTTATCTATTTTGTATATTTCTTTTTCTTTCTTTCTTTTTTTTTTTTTGAAGACTAGGTCTCGCTCTGTCACCCAGGTTGTAGTGCAGTGGCGTGATCCTGACTCACTAGAGCCTCCACCTCCTGGGCTTAAGGGATCCTCCCACCTCAGCCTCCTAAGTAGCTGGGACTGCAGCTGTGCACCACCACACTCAGCTAATTAAAACATTTGTTTTTGTTAGAGACAGAGGCTCCCTATGTTGCCTAGACTGGTCTCGAACTCCTGGGTTCAAGCAGTCCTTGGGCCTCACCTCCCAGAGTGCTAGGATTGCAGGCATGAGCCACCACGTCTGGCCTGTTTTGTGTATTTCTTACAGTCTTTTTCATGTATATGATTTTAGATAGTTAATATATTGCCCTTTGAATGCATAACAGGCATTTCCCCAATACTTCCTTAAGCTTATATACCATACTTATACATTTTAGTAAGTACAATCAATTCTTGTTATTTGCAGTGGTTAGGGTCTGTTAAGTCACTGTGAACACTGAACTAGCAAATACTAAACCATTGCTGCTAAGGGAAATAGAGGATTAGGTTCCTGCGGTGTCTGATTACATTTTTATCACTAACCAGTATATAACCTTGTTTTATGTGTGCTTCTGTTTAAGGACACCATACTTAATGTATTAGTATATTGTTGGTTTATTAACATTGAACTACGGCCAAGAGTGCTATCACCCATACCTGAACAAAGCTTATTGAACACGTGGATTTTTTTCTGTGAGGCACATCACAGCCGTCTTGTACTTAGGACACTAGAGAGCACTTAGCACTGTGCTTGGGAGGTGTGTTAGACAGCAGCGTCACCAACAAAAAGCACAAAGATGTGAAAAACAACATGGCACTAAATAGACCATGAAAAGGACCCTGCGTAACAGCCTGAGAGCTAGATCAAGAAGGCAGAGCGTGCCCTGCTTCAACCTTAGCTGGGCATATGCATGTCAGTGACTCAAATTTTTTGCCACACTACGTGGATTCTCAAATGACCATGAAAGTGCCACATGTATTGATTTTTGAGGTTACAAATCAATTTTATCAATTAGCCACAATTCATAAATATGGAATCTGTGAATAATGAGGATCAGTGTATTATTCTTCAGACTGTACCATGGCTGTACCATGAAACTAGGGATCCTGAAACTAGAGAGAACCTCCCCAAGCCTTTGAATTACTAGAGTGGAGAAATAAAAAGGTTCCTTTCTCCCGATAATTTTGTAATTAAATGAGAATATGTGAGTCCTTTATAAAGTGTGTTTTGAGATCTAGGTTACACCTTACAATGACACGGTTTCTGACATGTCCTTTTTGTTTGTTTGTTTGTTTTGCCATGAAACTGAATCATAAATGGCTCACCTTCAGATGTGTACACAGACACACTGCTACTCCGGTGTTTGTGGAGCCTTTGTAATACCTCCTCACTCCCTACCCCAAACAAACCAAATTCCTGAAGAAAGCACTACTACGGAGTAGCTCAGAAGCATGGGGTAGGGGAGAAACAGCCCTCTGTGTCTCAGAAGGGAACGGTGGTGATAATATCACCTTACATTTATGAGGGGCTTTAGCATTTGTGAGCTTCTTTGATGTGGTCTAGTTTCCCCAGAAAAAGACATAAATGTGAACTGATGGTAATCATATCTGACCTTACCGGAAATGACTATCAGACATTTTGCCCCCCGGAGAAATCCAGGGTGTGAGTCTTGATCCTTTCTTTAACCAGCGCCTGTTTGGTGAGAATAGCTATCCCATTGGAAAACACAGTACCCCTCATATGACCCACAATTCCATGACAAAACCACTCACATTTTCACCATCAAAGATCAAGAAGCATGTGGTGTAGTGGAAAGCGTGTGGCTTTTGCAGTCAAGAGGAACTGATTTTGATTTCCTAGTTCTACCCCTTCCTTAGCTGTGCAACTTTGGGCAAGTTGTAAAGCCTCTCAGAGCTTGCATTTTCTCGTTGGGCTAATGGGATAATAATGACCCCACTCGTGTCTGTTGTGAAGATTAAATAAAATAATATACTTAGCCACTTTCCTTATTATACTTCTGATAGTACCTCTCTTGACAAGGAGCTTATCAATAGATCCTTAGAGAAAATCAGTGAGTCATCTTGACGGTGACCTTTGTTTCCCAGCAACTCGACCTGAAGTTGATCATTCTCAATAACACCATTATCAAATAACCAGTGTGGACTGGGTTTTGCATCCATGAGTGTCTAAGCAAATGTCACTATTTAATTTTATTCTTCCAAAACATGTTATTTTTTCCCTGGTGTGAGAAACACAAATGTTCCAAAGTAAACATTCATGAAATATTCCTTAGATTTTTTTTTCTAATCTTGATTGGGGTGTTGACAAGCTTTATGTCTGTGTTAGCTGTTGAATAAAGCCATAGAAGAGACTTGCTGAATATAACAGACCCAGGTCAAAGGGGTGTGGGAAGAGGCTACTGCAACACTGGTGCCTATTTAATCCATGGGAAAAGCGAAATATAAGGAAGTAACTTGCACAGAAGGATCTTGAAACCAGGGAAAGCTTCCCCAAGCCTTTGAATTACTGGAGAAACAAAAAGATTCCCTCTCTCCTGATAATTTTGCAATTAAATGAGAATATGTGAGCCCTTTATAAAGTGTGTTTTGAGATTAGCTTCCACTTTACAATGACATCGTTTCTGACCTGTCCTTTTTTAAACATCTGTGGGAAGTTAGCAAGTGAATCCCAACTGCTGGATTGCCCATCACGGGTCAGTATCAGCCTCACTATGGCAGAGATGATAGGGTCAGCAGTCTGAATGCTGAACTCCAGGTCCAAGTGGCTATTTCCTTTTGCACTTTGATAGCTGGCATTTGCCTAAGAGAAAATGATACTTCTTTGGACTGACTTGGCCTTTGAGATTGCCCTGAGACCAGTGATCTCTGTACCCTGATGTGAGGTATAGACTTATTTCTCAACTAGGAAGAGGTACACCTTCATGTAAACATGTTTGGAACTTTGTTCCATTCTTGTGTGAATGTCCTGTATATTTCTGTTGACTCCTGTGGTGTAAGTTGGTAACAGACAGCCATCCTTAAGCCTGGGATCGTCACAAAACTGATGATCCTGTCATCACTAAAACTCATTTGAATGGCCAGTTGTTCATTATGTTGTGCAGGTCACAGAACAAGGACAACAAAATGCATCTGATATACCTTCTTGGAGTTTGCAGTCTATAACAGATAACTGGATAGGAATGGTCAATTCGTTTTCATGAGGCTATTCTTTAGTTATGTACTAATACTCATGCTGTGGATTCAGTAGGAAAATTGAAACTAGAGAAGTCTTGTGGTGAGCCCAGCACACTTTTGAGTAGCCAGGACGATCCTCTTAAATGTTAATATTTACCTTGGCCCAGGTAAATCAGTGTCCTGTTTCCTTCTGTTAACTTGCAGTGGATATCTGCAAGTAAGTAAACAGTCTAATAGTGAGAAATTTAGTAGGGACATGGAACTGAGACACCAAAATTCCAATATATTTGCTTTATTCCAACTTTGTAGAGTTGGAGAGTTGGAGGAGATAGAGAAGCTACAGGTAAGTTTTGGTCCCTACCGTAATGTTCCCCTGGCTACTAGCAAGATGAAGCTTGGGCACTAGTTGAGAAAAACAGTTTAATCGTGAATTGAGTTTCAGCATGATGTAATACCAGCTTCAATAATGAACTAGTGAGCATGTTTTAGGTAGTCCTAGTAGACTTTGAGCTGCAAGACAGCATGTTTGCATCTCCAGAATTTAGCACAGTTGACTGACACATCATGAATTCTGAATATGTCTTAGCTGAATTGAAGCCAAGGTGGTCAGAGAACAAGGGTAAGACACAAGAGCGAAGAGGCCTGGAGACAGGGAGTCATGGGAAAGCACTGTCTTGTGAGGTCCTCACTATTAGATCCAGGGGAGGAATTGTTGAGGTCAGGTATGGAAGTACCTCGTTTATCCAGGGAGCCAGAAACAGAGCAGGAGGAGTTGGTGGGGTAGCTGCAGAGTGGCAGGGCCTGGGGCTCCAGGCTAGTGAGGGAGCCAACTCAAATGAAGGTCGGGCTGGAGGAGGCCTGGCACAGCTATAAACCTCCTGCAGAGACAGGGCAGGGGAAGGAAGTGAATGTGGAGGTGGATATTCCAGGCGTGACACCAGCCAAGCCAGGCTGTGACTGGTCTTCAGTTAAGAAATGTGTCTTATGTAAATGTGTCTACTTTGAGCATTTCAAAAATTCCTCTTCCTCCCTCCCCTCAGTTTTCCTGTAAAAGTTTCTTTAAAAAACTCAACTTGTTCTTGGCTAGACCATCAGGAAAAAAGAGATTTACCTAAACCTAGGCCAGGGCAGAACAACTGACCTGTGATCTGGGAGCCCACGTATGAAGTCGCGGGTGCCATCTTAGTCTGACTTCCTTCTCTAAAGGAGTGAGCTGAGGGGGGCAAATGGCGGGATCAAGACACAGGTGTGGAGAGGCTCAGGGGAGCCCAGAGGGCACAGACCAGGGCCACACCCCCAGTTTGAGGCTGCCTGAAAGTGTCACAGGTTCTCCAGCTCTCACATTTCTCTTCAGGATTCATTTTTCCTCCTCATGAATGTCTTCAGATAGTAGACACAGAGAAACGAGGGTGTAGGCGAGGGAGTGGACAGAGATGTAGCCAGTCAGTGGGTGTATTAGTTTTCTCTTGCTACAGGTATTGATCGGGTGTGGCTGCCATAACAAAATACCACAACCGGGAGACTTAAACGACAGAAATGTATGTCTCATGATTCTGGAGGCTGGGAAGTCTGAGATCAGGGTGCCAGCATGGTTGGTTTCTGGTGAGGGCTGTCTTCCTGACTTGTAAATAGCCACCTTCTTGCTGTGTCCTTACTGGGTAGAGGGAAGAGAGAGAGAGAGGGAGCTAGGGCTTCAACATTTAGATTTTGGGGGGGACACAGTTCAATCCAGAGCACTACACCTAACAAATTACCACAAACATTGTGGCTTAAAACAACCACATTTATTATCTCATATTTTCCACGGGTCAGGAGTCTGGGCATGGCTTCACTGGGTCCTGTCCTCAGTGGCTCACCAACCTGCAGTTAGGTGTCAACTGGAGCTGCAGTCTCATTTGAGGCTCGAGGTCCTCGTTCAGGATCACATGGTTGGAGACAGAATTCAGGGTTTTTATTTGTTTTTGTTTTTGTTTTTTTAATACATCTTCTAGTGGTTTGCCTCTTCCAGGCCAGCAGGAGGAAAATTTTTCTCATTTCTAGACCTTCTTTTAAAGGGATTGCCTTATTAGGTCAGACGCACTCAGGATAATCTCTATTTTGATGAACTCAGAGTCAACTGAATTGGAACCTTAATGACACCTACAAAATTGCCTTCACCATTGTAACCCGGCACTCACAGGACGGCCATCTGTCATAATCACAGGTTGTACAGGCCACACTCAGGGGAAGGGGGTTATACCAAGCATGTTACAGCAGGGAGCAGGAATCTTGGGGGTCATCTTAGAATTTCAGCCTACTACAGTGGGCAGGAGAGAGTGTGTGGCCAGTACCTGTTTATTCTTTCCATAAAAGCAGAGGGATTTAACAGACTGTAATTTGGGGGAGGGTGCATTTGCACAGCAGGATCAAAAATATTATTTTAAGTATTTGTGGCTGGTAGCTCAAGTCATGAGAGAGAACAGAAGTGGCCACTAAATGCAATCTAAAGATAAAAGCTTAATTGTAGTGGCTCAGGGTGGAAATTTGGATTTATGAAAGGAAAAGTGTTTTGATAGGACAATTTGTTGGGAGTCATTTCGGAACCCACCCTCGTAAGGAGGGGAGTGAATGAAGAGGAGCTCCTTTCTAGCATTTAAGGTTCTAATACAAAACCTGTGCGTTCACCTGTAGGTAGCCATGCTTGTCGGAGACAGGCCCAGTTATTCTTAGTCCAGATTGCTGTCAACATGGAGGGCAAAATTAGAGAGCAGATTTCTGTCTATGTGACATTTAAAGTGTCAGAGGAAAAAGTATCTGTGATTTGGGGTATTATTGTCCTGCAGAAAAGTCTGTCTTTTAGGCCTGTGCCTGCCAATGGGTTTGCTTGTTTATTTTTTAACATGCGTAAAATATAGAGTATCTATCTTTTGGGCAGAAAATGTTGTCTCTAGTCAGTTGTCTTCCCTGGTTTTTGTTCCCTGAGGACTATTTAAACCAGGTCTCACTTAATTCAGTTAAACAGAGTCTGTTTTGAAAAAACAAATGCTTTCTTCCTCCCATTGTAAACTAGAGGTCTTCGTTGTCAGAAATATAGATAAGAATAAAAAGACCCTGTTAGCACTACCCAGAAGTGCGTCAACATTTTGCTAAAAGGCTGTCCATAGATTTTTATATTCTAGCACTTATAATTTATACTTTCAATTAAAAGTTATAAATTCTAAAAGTATAAATTTATGAAATAGATAAAAATACATTAATGTATAAAGTATGTAACAAAAATGTATACATATATAAAGACAATTATAAATTAGGGAATTCAGTTTTCACAATATATTTCATTTAGATATATGGTATGGACATTTCTGTATATTAACAGATAGTTTTCTACAATAGCAATTTGTTTTCAGTAACCACTTAGACATACCTTAATTTATTTAAATACTCTTACATGGGCTATTTTAAGTTTTACAGATCGATGGATCACGATTCAGGGACATCTACCTTTGATCAGTAAGCTGTTCTTTCTGATTGTGATCTTGTTGCCTTCACTCAAATGGTCTAATGTTCATTGATTCAGTGCTTGCTGCTTGCAAAGGCAAAACTTGTGCTTTAGGTTTACTTTTTCCATGGTTGGTTCCCAAGGCTACATGCAGAGTTTTAAAATACCTCTTTTGTGAGCTAGAAGACCTAATAAACAAACCACTTTGTTGAGACTGGGAATATTAGCACTGGCACAATTTCTTAATTTTACTGTGCGTTTGCAGACATCATTAGGCAGAGAGGTGGTCCAGCTGCACCTTCGTTCCACGCACGGACTCTGTGTACAGCTTTGTGAATTGCTATTTTTCTTTCCTTTCTAAATGGGCTGCTGGTGGCAAAAATCTATTTAAATAAAGGTAAGCAAAAGATCAGTTTAAAGCCCAAACTTCAAAAGTTAGAGGTTTAACCTATTAGACACCCAGACTTTGCAAATGTGAAGAGTATTCGGATTAATGGGGAAAGGGGCTCTTGGATATTGGTGGGTCTTTAGACAGTGAAGAGAATACAGTTTCATGCCAGAGACAGTCGTGAAGAGAAGTTTCTGACACAGTGCTGCATTTTGCATGAATGCTGAAAACAGACCCTTGGAAAGAACCTAAATCAACGTTATCAATCCCTCTTAGTTCGGTCTACATTTTGAAAGCTCCTTTTTTGACTTTTGGAAATAATATGGTGGCAGTTTTGGTTGTTATCACAATGGGAAGGGGGATGTTACTAGCACTGTGTGCCCAGGGACCCTGGAATGTGCAGGAAAATCTTGATCAATGAAGAATCATCCTATCGACAATATCAACATGGCCTGGTTGAACATCTCTAACCACTTCAGAAACTGTTAGTTTCTTCTGAGGAATGGGGCAGAAAACATGAAACTATGGCCCTGAATTTTTTTTCTAGGCTTCCCAGAAATTGTCTAGTGCCATTTCCCTCCCCCATTTCTCATGGAGGTTCTGCATAACTGAGGCTAGAAGATATTGGTAGATGGAAAGAGGTTTGGTTCAGGGGAAAGTAGTACTGTAGTTTTAAGTCTGATACTGCTCTCCATCTATGCTTGGTCTCCACAAGTTGAGTCATTTTTTCTGATAAAGCCTGTCTGGTTGTTTGTCTCAGAGACCAGCTGTTGAAAGGGCGGAAATCATCCAGTACTGCCCAGCTGTTAGCTCAACCATCCTCAAGGGAACCCATTCTTTGCCAAAAGGAGTCTCAGAAAAGGCCAGAGAGGGGGAGTTGCAGGGAACATTGACTCAGGCTTAAGATTTATTTTCAGGCTGTTTTACTCCTTTAGGTGTGAGGGGAAGCAGAAGCTACCTACATCATAGATGGTCTCAGAATACCAGAGCTGCAGGGGTCTGGGAGACCGCCTGGTCCCACCTCTTATTTTATTTCCTAAGAAATAAGAGACCCAGAGGGATTCAGTGACTTGTCCGAGGTCACAGAACCAAGTAGTGACAGAGCTAGGTCTAAAACCCAAGCGTTTTGATTCCAAACAAGGCATTCTTTCTGCTATGCCAGCAACTACCCCTTTGACTTCTTACTTCTTAATGAAGCTGTGCTGACTTTCTTTCTAGAATATCTCCCCACTGCCCCCCACCCTGAGGCATTGCATCATTATTACATTCAAACCTTGTGTACTTTCTGATACCATTGGCTTTATAGGTAACAGAAAATGATCTTTTGTGACTAGATGGCAAATGTGTCCTATTCATGATCCAATAAGCAGGTATCCACCATTGTTCAGTCATGAAAAAATATTCAGAAGCATTGCTCTACCTCGTCTTTTGGGAGAAAAATATTCAAACTGTTTGGGAATAACTTTTAACATATGGTGGTTGCATGTGTTTTCCAGCAGGACTGCAGACTATCTCTGTTTGCTTGTTCTCATAATAACCTGCTGAGATCACTAGATTCTATTTATGGTCTTTCTTAGAAAGAGAATATTATGGCGTCGTGGGTTTTTTCCCCCCCTTCTTAGAAATTCTTCGACTCTACCAAGTTGAAGAATTGAAGCTCCATTGTTTTCAATAAAGAACCTGAAGTTAAGGTACACTAAACCACTACCACTACCCCCAAAGAAGCAGAGTTTGATGTTTCCCTATTCATTGAGAATGGTTCCTTTCTATTCCAAAAGGTATGACAGGACTGTGGCTCAGTGACGGGGGAGATCCGCCTGAGGGCAGAAGGATTTAGAGGGACACTTTTAGGAGAACCTGGACCCCACTTCCAGAGAAAGATTTGAGAACCTGAAAATATTCGTCTGATTTTCAGCAGTGCCACCAAAGCAGGAACTTGATAGTGCAGTTCAGCTTTAAACAGTTCCTTCATAAAAGTTTGAATGAGAGGTTTGCCTAAAAATTATAATTGCTGGTTAAGATGAAAGGGCGCTAAAGAAGCATATGGATGTGAGCACAGTGTGGCTGGTGATCTGTGGAGAAATTGCAGGGAATGAGAGAGATGCTTTGAGACTAGAGATATGGGCCTAGTTTTCAAAAAACGAGAAAGGAAGATCGATCAGTTATGAATTGATGAACTGAAAATGAGCCCCCTGGTAAGCAAATGGGCAAACTAGAATCTACTGAGTTCACTAAAGAAAAATGGTGTTTTATGACCCTCATCATTTTTTATGGTGTTAATAGACTGATAAGTCAGAGAAATGCTTAAGAATTTTGTCCCGGTTTTAGCGAGGCATGTAATACAAACAACAACAAAACAGCTAACATTTATTAAGCTCTTATGTGAAAGTAACTCTTCTAAATGAATAGAGAAACATCAAACTCGGCTTCTTTGGGGTAGTGGTTTAGTGTACCTTAACGTCAGGTTCTTCATTTAAAATAATGGAGCTTTCCTTTCTGATCTGTCTTGTTTCTAGAAATGTGGTTGGAATGAATAACCTGGCTGGGGCTAGCAATGTGGGATAACAGAGAGCCAACCGGAGCCCTTTAATTCCCACTGCTCCAAGATAGTCTGTCCTGAGCAGGCCTTAAAGCTCTTGGATTCTGGTAGCACTTAGAGATAGAAGAGGGTTCATTGCCTCAGCTGATTGAGGTTCTTGAGAGGAAGGAACATGCAGAAGCAGACAGCCATTGGCTGCTGCGCTCCCAATAACTGCTGTTGCTAACTGGCTGGCCACGATGGAGATAAGAAATAACTCTGTGGATGTCTGGGAAGTCACTTTCGTGTTCATAGCCTGCACATGGTTTTCTTGGCCAGTTTTCACTTACCATAATATAGCACCATCTTGTATCTGGATTAGACTTGTATCGATGAATTCATTTTTATCTTCACTACAGGTTTGGAAGGCAGATTGGATTTCTCATTTTCTAGTGGTGTAGAGAGCGTGAGTGATTTGACCCAAGGTTCCTGCTAGGATCTACAGAGTTGATGTAGACTATATGCCTTCTGTCTCATGAGTCCAGTGCATAACACAAGGGCTCCAAAGGCTAAGATCCCCTGGTATATTTCAACACGTGTCATTCCAGAGAGGTGGGGCATACATGTGAGGTCTCACAGAGCAGGAGCCAAAGTGGCTAGAAGCCAGAACCTTCCTGGTCTCCCATTTGCTGACCTGCGGGATTCCCTTAGCTCTTATCTTGTGGTAGAGGGGTACGTCCTGGCAGAGTCATGCCTGAGAATTTAAGCAACACAGATAGTACTTTCTACCTCTCAGGCACTTTTCCTTTACCCCAGTGTGGTCCTCTAGGGATGAGATTATCTCAGTAATGCTTATGACATATTTGGCTCATAAATAAAGCATAGGTTTCTAGGAAGTATGCATACCGTTCGTTTTTTCCCACAAACTTCATCACCCCGTTAGTGCTTCATACCTGATGTTTTTGGCATTGGATCTTGACTTGGAATTGGAATTGTTCCATTGCAACATGCACGTTCTGTTCAGAGAATTCGGTGGGGGTTGTCTGTGGAAGCCTTTTCAGTCACCCATTTGGGGATCTTTATGTGTGGTCACCGTTTCTCTTGTTAGAGAGTCTGTAGTGTAGATTTCAATTCTCAACTCTTTGATTTCATGTGCCATTTTGGACCTCAGTTTTCTCAAATTAGAGTGACCAGGTCAGGCCAGATGATATCCAGTGTTGTCTCAAGCTTCATAAGTCTGTGATTCGGAGCCTGCTGTAAACCAAAGTTTTTCTGGAATGAATGGCAAAGTACCAGATTGTATTATTTTAGGGTAGGACGCAAGAGCGTAGGAATAGTAAATACCTTAGCTTGTGCCTTCACTGAAGGATATGAGGGGATGCCCTGGGTGTTCCCTGGCGAGGTAAAGACTGAATTGTTGCAGATGGAAGGTGTATACTGTGGGAGAGGGAATGGGGATGGCTTCTGTTTAAGAGAGTGGAAGATACCAGAGAGGAGAAGCTTATGACTACAGAGAGGGCAAGAACCTCATTAGAACAGTCTGACCAAAAAACCCTCCAAATTTCCTTATATAATGAGCATGTAAAAGGGTTGAAAACTGCAAATTGAAGGATAAGGGACAGAAGGAGGAATATCAACAAGGAATAGAACATCAATTAGGAAGAGTATCTAGAGAATTTAACTGGGTAGTAAGAAATTTAAGTCTACTTTAACTCTCACGCCGGGTGAGGTGGCTCAAGCCTGTAATCCCAGCACTTTGGGAGGCCGAGACGGGCGGATCACGAGGTCAGGAGATCGAGACCATCCTGGCTAACACGGTGAAACCCCGTCTCTACTAAAAAATACCAAAAAAAACTAGCCGGGCGAGGTGGCGGGCGCCTGTAGTCCCGGCTACTCGGGAGGCTGAGGCAGGAGAATGGCGGGAACCCGGGAGGCGGAGCTTGCAGTGAGCTGAGATCCGGCCACAGCACTCCAGCCTGGGTGACAGAGCGAGACTCCGTCTCAAAAAATAAAAAATAAAAAAAAAATAACTCTCACTGTGGGGAATTTGGACATAGATTGAGTTATGTGGGAGGCTCTTAAGTGTGGGAGGGTTAAAAGCAAATATTTTTTGGCCTTGGCATGTGGGATAGACCAGGCAAAAAGCCCTGCTGGGCCTCCAGCACTCCCGTCCAAGAGTGCGGTGTAGAGTCTAGACTCAGGGATAGAAGTGGGGAAAAGGGGGAGGGAAGAATTGGTGGTCCTGATGGCAGCTGCTCTCAGCATCCCAGTTTCCGTGGCTTCCCCACCACAGATGATGAGAACAGAATCACAGGTTCTGTACTGCCTCAGCCTTGAACAGTTGGCTTGATCATGGCTTTGATGGTCTTTCACTTGTTGGTGAGATTCAGCTGTCTGTTGTGGCAGAAGGAAGGGGCAAGAGGACTCAGGGATGGTTTGAGTTTCTTGAAGCAAATCAGAGGACTTCTCCACCTGATACGGGTATTTCTGGAACAGCTCTGCGTGCTCTAAAAGGATCCTGAGGGTTTCCTCCATTAACATGAGGAGACTGCCCTTTTCTCAGGCCCAAGTTACAATTTAAAAAGCATTTTTGGGGAACAATTAGAAATCTGAGCTCCGAGTTCTCTGTGTTAGTGATTGGGAGACAGCAGGGACTATGCTGAACGTGCCTGGGAAGGGGAGAGCAAAAAGGAGTCCTGCCCTACTCCAGGCTGCCCCACTGTCTCCACCCTCGGGATAATTCTCCATCTTGTGAGGATCACATACAGTCACAGTGTGCAAGTGTTTTGTTGTATGTAAATACTATGCATTGAACATGGAAGGTGCCATTATTATTATATTTTCTTCGCAGTATTTTTATTCGTGTTGGTACTTGTTGGATACTCTTGGGCCTTGGAAGGACAGGTCCTACCAGGCTAGAGGCTAGTTTGGGTTCAGAAAGAATGAAGAAGTGCATTTTGGGGGCATTTGCGGCTATATGTGTAAATAAGCCAAGAAGGAAGCAGATTGAATTTTTGTGTGCTAGCTAATTCTGAATCTTGCAGCTCTCCTTGGTTATCAGGAGCCACCTATGGGATATTTCTGCCTTCATCTCATTAACTGATTTATTTGTATTGTGGGCAGATGCTCTTAAAATGAAACAGTGGATTTTTTTTTCCATATCAAATTCTAATAACTGCTATAGGCCATTCAGGATTGGCATGCATTTGGGAAAGTGGATCATTACTTGTTTTAATGATGAACAACTATGTAGTTTAAAAGGAATTAGTGTGGTGCATGACCCTTGAAGCAAATATCATATGTAAAAATTCATTTTTACATAACATATACATCAGGAATGAGTTTTAAAAAATAAACCATTTCTGGCCGGGCACGGTGGCTCATGCCTGTAATCCCAGTACTTTGGGATGCCGAGGCGGGCAGATCACAAGGTCAGGAGTTCGAGACCAGACTGACCAACATGGTGAAACCCTGTCTCTACTAAAAATACCAAAATTAGCTGGGTGTGGTGGCGCACTCCTGTAATCCCAGCTACTCAGAAGGCTGAGGCAAGATAATCGCTTGAACCCGGTAGGCGGAGGTGGCAGTGAGTCGAGATCACACTGCTGCATCCCCCGCCTAGGCAACAGAGTGATCCTCTGTCCCCAAAAAAACAAACTCCCATTTCTGAGAGCAGTTTGAGGTTCAGAGCAAAATCGAGCGGAAGGTACAAAGATTTCCCATATGCCCTCTGCCCCACGCATTCATAGCCTCCCCATTGTCAGCATCTACCATCATATTGGTAGACATGATGGTAGATACATTGACACATTGTTATCACTCAAAGTCCATTGTTCACATTAGGGTTCACTCTCATGTACATTCTGTAGATTTGGACAAATGTACAAAAACGTGTCTCCACCATTATAATGTCCGTGTCAGAGTTTCACTGCCCTAAAAATCATCTGTGGTCCACTTATTTATTCCTTCTTCTCCCAGGATGACTCCTTTTACAAAATATCGAATATACCCTACCAATGGTATACCAATATACCCTACCAATTGATTTATAATAGGTTTCCTTTAAATATCATCTCTCAATGCCTTTATTGCTTAATCTGTTTCACATACTCCATTTATTCCTCTGGATACTACCAAGCAAGGTGTTTATTTATTTATTTACTTATTGTAATAAGGCCCTTTAAATTTAACACAGCTTTTGTTACTGCTAGTGAAATTTTGGTAAAGGAAATATCACTTCAGAACAAAACAACCCTCCCTAAAATAACCCCTGCCACAAACCTCCAAACCTCTGGTGTAATAAAGAGTTCCAAACTCAGCCCCCATTTTTTAAAATTTAAAGAAATAATGTAATATGCCTACATTTTTCTACTAGAAAAGAATTGGGTATCCTTGAAATTTTACTGTCGTGGGGTTTGACTTGTGAGCCATTTTTTTTCTTGGGATTTTGACAAGGTCACCTTTTTACTCCTGGTTGGCATCTGGCCCTTTTCTGTGTGTTGTGTGCAGGGTACTTGTGTGAGAGCCACTCAGGTCTATGGTGCACTGGTTTTGAAGGCAGTTCCCTTCTCTCCCTGCAAGGGGAGGAGGGAGGGTGGCCTAGGGGATGCCAGGAGCCCAGGGCAGCTCCTCCCTGCCTGAGCAATACAGTCAAACTGTGTTTTGCTGCAAGGGGGCCTTGGTTTCTAATGTGAATTTGAGGTGTGTCCTCTGAATCATTTATGGAGAGGGTCAGCTTGCTCCCGCCACACTCACTACTTCTATGGCTCCAGTCTTTGGGAGGCATTCTGTGCTCTAGGCAAGGCTCCTAGCCACGATTTTTAAGTACAAGGCTTCTTCTGCCTGCCTGAGAACTGTCTTTTCAGCCAGAGACTGGCTGCAAAGCATCCCTGTTTCCCAGGGGGCAGGGCTGGGAATTGCATGCTTGGGGAGCTCAGACGGAGCCCAGGCAGGCCTTGGGCCTCTTGCTGCCAGCCCAGCTTCTGCTTTCTGAATCCTATTACCTGCCGTGCCTACCTGCTTCACTGCCCCTGGGCAGGTGTTACAGGGGCAAATCTAAACAAACCCGTGAGGCAGAAAGAGGGTGTTCTCCGTCCTCCTTTTCCCAAGTTGAAAAACCTTTGTAGCTCCA
Organism: Macaca nemestrina; assembly: GCF_043159975.1. Classification (NCBI taxonomy): domain Eukaryota; kingdom Metazoa; phylum Chordata; class Mammalia; order Primates; family Cercopithecidae; genus Macaca; species Macaca nemestrina. The sequence continues at coordinate 21,080,103 of NC_092128.1, forward strand.
TTTTATGTTGCCTGCAACATTTTAGAAAATGATAGGGTAGTAGAGCTGAATAGGTTGTTAGCAATGACCTATAAATATCCCTCTGTTATTACTGCTTTCGCTGCTGGCAGGGTTTAACCCGGGATCCATGGAATCCCCCTGCTGTCTGCAGACAGACTTCAGGGGCGGGTCAACCTCCTGAAATACTGGGCTGTGTTTGTGTGTATGTGACTGTGAGCATTTCTCAGGCAGGACTGTCATTAGATTCCCAAAAGGAACATTAGATTCTCAGGCAGGAGCATTCATTAGATTCCCAAAAGGGTCCAAGAAATTTAAAAAAGGTGAGAAAAGATGACCAACTACTGAGCAGGTTTAAAACCCCAGTACCCATACACTCACACACTCACACACACACACACACACACACACACAGAGGTTTACAGATAAGGAAACTGAATCTAGAAGAGGCAGAGTGACTACCAGGGAAGTGCAAGGCTGGGACTAGAACTCCTGTCCCTAACTGGTCCGGTGCAGCACTGTTCTGTTAGCCTGTGCACAGAAGAGGCCTGTTGGGCTGACTATGGGATGGCAAAACTGCTTTAGAACACGCTCTACAAGTTCTCTGGAACATACATTCTGGATAACTCATTTTGCAGCTTGGGACAATTCTCTCTTTATAAGACCTTTATTCATCTTTCTGCCCATGCTCCCACTGTATTTGTTGAGTGGGTGAACCTCAGTGGAGAGTGCTGTATGGAAGACAGGTTGGTAGCTTTACGTAGCCAGTTATTTGAACTAAAGAATCATGAATCCTTCCTTTTCCTCCCACCTTGTTCCCCTTTCCTCACCCTCGTGACCTCAGATCTTAGGGCAGTTGTTAGCAGCAGGAGGTGACCCAGATCATAAACCACTCCATCCTTGCAAGCTACTTTGGCAGTTCATTAGTGACCCGAAAACTCAAAGCGTAAATGCTTCAGAGCCAAGGTAATTTTTTATAAAATAAGTAATTCTTGTAAGGGTAAAAATTTCTCCTAATTTATCTGATTTTCAAATTTGGATATACATTTTAAATGTTTGAAGACACTTATTTTTAACTGTTGGGAGATCTAGCCCTAATTTGGATTTATCTTCTATTTCGTTAAGATGTTATAGAATGATAGTAGATCCAGATGAGATAGTTGTTGAATGCAGCAACTATCTACGATCTATGATCTCTGATCTGGGCTAGGTCCAGAGAGAGGGGTGGGTAAACGGTTTATATCTGGACCATAGAGTTTGGAAGTCCTACTGATAAGATATTTAAGTAACTTGGCAATGAAAGGAACATCAAAGAAAAGGAAAAAATGTGTCAAATTAAGAGATACTTAAAGGACTTTACTTGTTTAGCGAAATGAAAGATCAATTCAAGGTGTATCTGTCTAGGGATGACTTTCTAAAAGAAGTACATTTGTTCTGTCTTAGGTAGTTTACTGATTGGTAAAGATGAAAATGAAAGCATATTCTAGGAAGAACAATGCAAGAAGCTGGTGTACAAGTAGAAAATGCCAACATTTTATTGTTTTAATTATGCTAGTTTTTCAAAGGAGCTTTTTTAAAGATTGCTATGCAGTGGAGTGTTAGGTGTATTACATGCATTATTTAGTTTAATTCTCATGACACAAGGCCGGAACTATTGTCAACTTCACTTTACCGGCATTATTGTTAACTTCATAAACCAAGGTTTGGAGTATGGAAATATCTTGCTCAGGCTTGCACAGCCAGGGTTCAAATTCAGGGCTGACTGACTCCAAAGCTCTATTGCCACAATGCCATACACTGACCATTAGGAATGGAATGAAGGTGTTGTGTTTATAAGAATAAAGGGAGACAAAACTTTCTGGGATAGTTGGAGGATGTTTAATGCAGACTCTTTAGATAATGGGGAGATAAAACCTGACACAAATGGGGCAGATAAAACTTGACACAATTTTTAAGGGAAGTTGCCATGTATATTCTCTGAACTGGGTGAAGAACATTTATGTTGTGAGGCAGGGGTTCGATCCTTTTAGGAGATTTCTTTCAACTCTGAGATTCTGTGATGTTACCTGAACCCTTTGGCAGAAATATCCTTTAAGTCCGAATAACTATCTCCATCCTTATTGCTGATGTATCACAGCAAGTGATACCAGGAGCCTGTCCTTCTAACAAACTCTTGGCATGTTTCTACAGGTTTAGTGCAGGAGACCGTGTGTTCATAGTGGATGACCGTCTGCGAGCCTATCTTTATCTAGCTTTAGAGGCTGATGCAAATGAGGCAGCATGCTATAGTAGAAAGTGCCTGGGATTTGGAACTGGCTGAACATGGGATGGAATGTCAGTTTCACCTTTCATCAGCTGTGCATCTCAGGGCAAAATAGCTAAGTATCCTGAGCCCCAGTTTTCTCATCTGTAAATGGGCACATGTTTACCTTATATTAGGAAAACACCCAGCTCATTTTCTGAAAATCTAATATGTCAAGTACTTAGTCCATCAGACAAGTCTAGCACCTAATCCTGTCAACATCATCATCCATGATCATCACCATGATGGTTTTACACTTGTTACAACCTCTCCATACAGTTGGATTGTGAGGCTCAAATACCTCTTTCCTAGGATAAACAAGAAGGAAAAAATTCAGTGAATTTGAAATAAGAGTACCCTAGTTCAAGGTCTCTCAGTAGGGGACAGAGATCTTGGACAATGGACTAAAAGCCAATTTACAGGATTGTCATGAGTACTGAGTGAGGAAAAGGCTATGAAATTACTTTGTAAACCCATAAGGTTTGATTCAAATATTAGACAGAATGGTAAAATGTTGTTATGCCATTGCGTTTTGAAGGAATTAAACTAAAATCCCATAACCCTTGGGTTCACATGAGTAGTACTTTGCTAAAGCGTTTGCAGGATCCAGAAAGGCTTCCTCTTTGAGGCTCACTTTGCTCCTCTCTCTGGTTTTTGGCCTTCAGGACCATAAGGCCCCTCTCCAACTGGCTGGCATTAAAGATGGGCCCACTCTGGCCCGATCCTGGCACCAGCAATGGGATGTTGACCTGTCTGTTGAGTCTTGGAGCCCACCACTGCTAAGGAGACCCAGCTGGAGCTAATTTGCTGGGCTGAGTCATAGCATGTGGTTGGAACCGGTTTCTTTTCCATCACAAGGATCTCCCTGAGCCTACTGAGAGCTCACCACTTTGCTAAATTCCTGGGTGTGGGTGGGTGTTTAGGCACAGTTAGGCTTCTGAGGAGGATCCTTTTCCAGAGGGGAGGTTATGATACACTTGATAACAACTGCGAACGCTTCAAAACTGTCTATCATTAGGGCTAAATGGTTTGTAATATGAGAATTACTGCATAATCCAAAGTGGGGGGAGTTCAGGGAAAGTTAGCAGAGTTAGAGAACATTTATTATTGGTTATCCAGGGGATGTTCATGAAAACATTCATTAGTGCTGCTCAGAAGAAAGAAAACAGAGTGTCAGCAGAGCGGGCCAACCTGGGCAACTTCCATGGGAAAGCCTGGCCAATCAAAGAGAGCCTTGCCTCGGGATAGAATGGGATTCCAGAGCTTTAGTGGCCAGCACAGCAGATCGGGACTTGACCTTGTAGTTCAGGGAACAAAACTGTAGCTTGGAAATACAGGGACTGTGGGTTTACCTCTTGCATTTGCATGTTGCATTCGGTTATTTATTTCTCTTTTTGTTAACTTAGTTTTGTCTTGAAAGGATCTCTGTCAAACAGTTGCAGAGTAGTCACCATCAGGCAACCAGGAAATTTGTCCTTGGGGAGCTAGTTAGGCAATCAAATGCTGACTTAGATTGTTGTATAATCAGGAAGTCTGGTTCTAATCTTAGCCTTGCCACTGCTCTGCGCCTTGCTGCCCAGAGTGTGGTCTGTGGAGTCACAGCTTTACCTGGGAGCTGATTAAAAATGCAGAATCTTGGGCCTGCTTAGACCTGTGAATCAGAAGCGATGGCTTAGGAGCCCCAGGTAATTCACCTGCACATAAAACTTTGAGCATTGACCTAAGTGGTAAACTCTGGTAGGGCATGGGCATTTTCTAGTTTCTTATTTATTATTTTGTATCTCCAGTGTCTATCTGAAGTTTAACACACAGTAGCTGCAAAATCCTTGAATCTTCCTCTTACCTTGGGCATATTTGAACTTCTAGGATCTTTGTAAGCTTCTAGGGACTTAACTGTAAAGTGGCGTAGGGAGAGGAGTGTTGAGTGGAAAAGGAGCCAGTGATTGAGAAACTGAGGTGACCATAGAAGGACTGGTGTTGTGAGTTTTGTTGTTGTTGTTATTTTTTGTAGAGATGGGGTCTTGCTATGTTGTCCAGGCTGACCTTGAACTCCTAGGCTCAAGCCATTTGCCTACCTCTACCTCCCAAAGTGTGGGAATTACAGGTGTAAGCCACCGCACCTGGCCTAGGTGGTAGTTTTAATATAGATGTTTTTAACCTACTAAGTCAAAGTCTATGAGGGTGACTCATCAAATTTGTATGTTTTTATTTATTTATGCCTTTAAACCACATTCTGAAAGCAAAACTTTTGTGTTTTTGTTGTTGTTGTTGTTTTTTTTTTTTTTTTTTTTTTTTTGAGACGGAGTCTCGCTGTGTCGCCCAGGCTGGAGTGCAGTGGCCGGATCTCAGCTCACTGCAAGCTCTGCCTCCCAGGTTTTTACGCCATTCTCCTGCCTCAGCCTCCCGAGTAGCCGGGACTACAGGCGCCCGCCACCTCGCCCGGCTAGTTTTTTTTTGTATTTTTTAGTAGAGACGGGGTTTCACCTTGTTAGCCAGGATGGTCTCGAACTCCTGACCTTGTGATCCGCCCGTCTCGGCCTCCCAAAGTGCTGGGATTACAGGCTTGAGCCACCGTGCCCGGAACTTTTGTGTTTTTGAAAGTTCCTTTCATGTTAAGGAATATTTTTTACAATATTACATATAGTAAAGAAAATGTAAGAGTTCCTCAAGAGGAAATGGATAAATACAATGGAGTAGAATTCAGATGTTTAAATCAATGAAACAGGGCTACATGTATAGACATAAATAAGTCTAAAAAATTTTTTTCAATAAAAGAAAATTGCAGAGGATATATGAGATATGGTACCATTTACTTAACGTTTTAAAGAAGCCTATGTTTAACAGATACGTGCATATGTAGTAAAAGGATAAAGACCTGGATGGGAAAGATAAACACTAACTCTGGCTAATGGTTAACTTTGAGACCGATGAAGGGAATAATGGGAGCTTTAACAGTCCTTCATGTTTTATTTTTTGAGAAAAAGAAAAAGCAAAAAAAAAGATTACAGCAGCAAACATGTAAAAATAAGATTTTTAAATTTTGTATTTAAATTTTTAAAAATTGTATTTATTTATTTTTAAGACAGAGTCTCACTCTGTTACCTAGGCTGGAGTGCAGTGGTGTGATCTCGGCTCACTGCAACCTCTGCCTTCTAGGTTCAAGTGATTCTCCTGCCTCAGCCTCCTGAGTAGCTCGGACTATAGGTGTGCACCACCGGCTAATTTTTGTATTTTTAGTAGAGATGGAGTTTCACCATGTTGGCCAGGCCAGCCTCAAACTCCTGACCTCAGGTGATCCGCCTTCCTTGGCCTCCCAAAGTGCTGGGATTACCGGCAGGAGCCACCAAGCAAGCCTGGCCAATTTTTTTTTTTTTTTTTTTTTTTTTTTTTTTTTTTTGAGACGGAGTCTGGCTCTGTCACCCGGGCTGGAGTGCAGTGGCCAGATCTCAGCTCACTGCAAGCTCCGCCCCCCGGGTTCCCGCCATTCTCCTGCCTCAGCCTCCTGAGTATCTGGGGACTACAGGCGCCTGCCACCACACCCAGCTAATTTTTTGTATTTTTAGCAGAGATGGGGTTTCACCATGTTAGCCAGGATGGTCTCAATCTCCTGACCTCGCAATCCGCCCGTCTCGGCCTCCCAATGTACTGGGATTACAGGCGTGAGCCACCATGCCTGGCCTTTTCTTTAAAGACAGGTTCTCACTCCATCGCCTGGGCTGGAGTGCAGTGGTACAATCATGGTTCACTACAGTCTTGACCTACTGGTCTCAAGGAATCTTCCTGCCTCACCCTCTCGAGTAGTGAGGACTACAGGCATGCACCACCATGCCTGGCTAATTTTTGTATTTTTTTGTAAAGACTGTGTCTCATTATGTTGCCCAGGCTGGTTTCAAATTCCTGGGCTCAAGTGATCCTCTTGCCTCAGCCTCCCAAAGTACTGAGATTACAGGCATGAGCCACCTAGCCCTGCCCAGTTTTTTGTTGTTTTTTTTTTTCAAAGGAATGACTACATAATTGTTCATAATATGTATAATCTTTCTGAATGCTTAAAATATTTCATTATGAAATGACTAACCCAAATTTCCCTGGTAATCGTGATACAGGCAGTTGGCAAGTGGCCTCAAATACTCCTAAGGACCTTCCAGTTTGAAATGTATTTGTACTCAGACACCTCTCTCCCTGATCCTCTCTCTTGTTCTCATAGACAATCATGACTATTAGGACATACCCAAGTCCTGTAGCTTCCCTGCATTCTGTCCTGATGAAATGCCATGTCCCGTGTTTGTGATGTCAGTGAATTTCACTGTTCTGACTCTTTAGGGACCTAGCCTGCAGGGGCCTTCTCTCTGCTGTTCACTTTGCTTCTTTATTTTTTTATTTTTATTTTTTTTGAGACTGAGTCTCGCTCTGTCGCCCAGGCTGGAGTGCAGTGGCGCGATCTCGGCTCGCTGCAAGCTCCACCTCCCGGGTTCTCGCCATTCTCCTGCCTCAGCCTCCCTAGTAGCTGGGATTACAGGCAGCTGCCACCACGCCCAGCTATTTCTTTTTTTGTATATTTAGTAGAGACGGGGTTTCACTATGTTGGCCAGGCTGGACTCAAACTCCTGACCTTGTGATCTGCCCACCTTGGCCTCCCAAAGTGCTGGGATTACAGGCATGAGCCACCACACCTGGCCCTATTTTATATTGTTATTATTATTTCTAATATAGTCAATAGCAATGATTCTAAACCAGGGGTGACTTTTTCACCTACAGACATTTGGGCAGTGTCTGGAAATATTTTTGATTTCACAACTGGGGGAGTGCTACTGGCATCTAGTGGGTGGAGACTGAGAATGCTACTAAATATCCTGCAATGCACAAAACAATGCCCACTCCTGCCCTTCACAACGAATAATCCAGTCCAAAATGTTATTAGTGCCAAGGTTGAGAAACCCTGCTCGGAAGATCCTCATACCATGAATATAGACCCATCAAGGAGGGAGAGTGGACGGGACTGCAGCTCCTTTAGAGTGGGACAGTGTCACAGCGGGTATGGGAATCCCAGGGAATTTATATGGGCTAGTTCTATATTATGTCCAAAGCATGATGGGGACTGGAAAGTTCATGGTATTAGAGATGAAGGATGGGAGGATATTAAGGAAAAACCAGAGAGGAACAAAGTCCAGGCCATGGGGAGACTAGAGAGAAGCCACCTCTAATATTTTTGGGCATGGCACCTTAGTGTAAACTGCACTTTCCTGCTATAGAAATAGAGGATTGCTTATTTAAACATATTAATATTATCAGTGCAAAATGTGGTAGGTCATGACAGCAAGGACCCCCAGTGAATCATGCCCCCCGCACCGTCCACACTCATCTGCATTGTGACTCTGCCATTCCTCTCATCAAGCAGTGGAGTCTGTTTTCCTGCCCCATGGGCGTGAGCTGGCCTTGTCCCTTGCCTTGACCAAAAGAATGTGGAGGGTGTAATGGTACGTGATGTCTGGGGCCACTCAGCTTTGGTTTTTCTCCCTCATGGAAGATTTCTGCCATCATGGGAAGAAGTCCAGCCTGATCTTCCCTTTTGAGAAAGAGGCCCAGGTGTCCAGGGGTCCCAGCCCAGCGCATTCGCAGCCAGCCTTCCCACTAATGTGCTGTGTCAGGGAACCCAGATGAAATCAGCTCACCCATCCAGCCTAACCCACTGAGGAGTGAGAAGTAATATATTAATATTATGGTTACCTTCAGCCACTAAACATTGGGGTGGTTTGCTACACAGCATGTGCTAACTGGACATTGTGTGTGTAGAAGGGACTTCATATCGAGCATGGACGAGGTAATTTGCCTTAGAATATGTGTGTAGGGTAACTATCACATCATGGTTAAGAGAAACTGAGTTCTTCCTCCTTTGTTTCTTGTAGCACTTCTCAGAACTTCTGGATGAGTTTTCCCAGAACGTCTTGGGTCAGCTCCTGAATGACCCTTTCCTCTCAGAGAAGAGTGTGTCAATGGAGGTGGAACCTTCCCCGACGTCCCCGGCGCCTCTCATCCAGGCTGAGCACAGCTACTCCCTGTGCGAGGAGCCTCGGGCCCAGTCGCCCTTCACCCACGTTACCACCAGTGACAGCTTCAATGACGGTAAACTCAGAGGAGGAGGAAGACCTGGACCTTAGCCCCTTTGGTTCTGAGCTCTTGAGGGTGCTGAGTGTGTATTATCTTAAAGAGGGTGTCAGCACCCTTGTTAGTGAGATACCTACAGTGTGTAAGGCCTTGTGCTTGGGCTGTGGGGAAAAGCAAAGAGGCACAGGACCCATTTCTCTACACTGCTCAGGTCCCCTGGGGACTTGCCGTAGCTGAAGGATAGTCATTACTCTCTCGTCCTGTGGCTTCAGCAGCAGAACAGCCTTTTGCAAATCAGCCCGGCCTATCTGGCTGGTCATTCCTGCCAGTACAGTAAGTCCATTGTTTCAAGGGGTCATGCCTTTTTTTTTTTTTTTTTTTTTTTTTTTTATGAAAAAGAACCATTCCTCTATAGAAGCTTCTTGGGCATCCTCCTAACCCACTTCCATCATGTTCTATTGACCCCATGTCCCCCACCCCAGATCTTAGTGGACATTCCTAGACTTTCTTGTTGGTTACCCTTTCATGCCCATCATCAATGCCATGAGTGTGGTATTTGTTGAAGGTCTAGTTTTTCTGACCTTGGAGATATTAAGATGTTTTCACCATTACTCTACACCCCATAATTGGTAAAAACTGTATCTTGTTCCAAACTCTCCAAGGCATATATATATCTTTTAAGTGTAATTTTCTTCTCTTCTTTTCTTTCTTCTTCTTTTTCTCTGTCCCTTCCTCCTTGCCTCCCTCTTCCTCCCTCCCTGCCTCCCTTCCCTTCCTCCCTTCCTTCTTTTCTTTTCTTTCTTCTTCTTTTTCTCTCTCCGTTCCTCCTTCCCTCCCCCTCGCTCCCTCCCTGTCTCCCTTCCCCTCCCACCCTTCCTTCCTTCTTCCTTTCCTTTCCTTTCCTTTCCTTTCCTTTCCTTTCCTTTCCTTTCCTTTCCTCTCCTCTCCTCTCCTCTCCTCTCCTCTCCTCTCCTCTCTTCTTCTCTCCTCTCCTTTCCTTTCTTTTCCCTCCCTTCTTTATTTATTTTCTCTCCTTCCTCACTTTCCTTCCTTCCTCTCTTCCTTCTTTCCTTCTTTCTTTTTTACACAGGGTCTTACTCTGTCATCCAGGCTAGAGTGCAGTGGTATGATCTCAGTTCACTGTAGCCTTGACTTCCCGGGCTCTCATGTAGTCATTCGGCCTCAGCCTCCCAAGTAGCTGGGGCTACAGGCATGTGCCACCACACATGGCTAATTTTTTTATTTTTTATTTTTTTGTAGAAATGGGGGTCTCACTATGTTGCCCAGGCTGGTTTCAAACTCCTGGGCTAAAGTGATTTTTCCTCCACAGCCTCCCCAAGTACTGGGATTACAGGCATGAGCCACCATGCCCAGCTTTAAATTTAATTTTCTATGTTTTGTTTTCTTAGAGGGATAACCAGCTATTTTAGTACTGTAAATTTTTAAAACTACATTTCCTACTGCCAGTCCAGCATATGCCTTCTTCTTTACAGGAGGATGACATGGTGAGGAATACTCACTAACTTGACCTTCTTGATGTTAGTGTTGACCTCTTGTTCTTATACCACTGTACATATGGCAGCATCTTTTGAAGATGGCTGCACCTATCAACCCATCCTCTAGGGATCTGTGCTAATGCTGTCCCTCCCCTTGCTCCCCACCCCCCGACAGGGTCTGGTGTGTGATGTTCCCCTCCCTGTGTCCATGTGTTCTCATTGTTCAACTCCCACTTATGAGTGAGAACATCTGGTTCCTGTTCTGTTCCTGTGTTAGTTTGCTGAGGATGATGGTTTTCAACGTCATCCATGTCCCTGCAAAGGACATGAACTCATTCTTTTTTATGGCTGTGTAGTATTCTGTGGTGTATATGTGTTACGTTTTCTTTATCCAATCTAGCATTGATAGGCATTTGGGTTGGTTCCAAGTCTTTGCTATTGTAAATAGTGCTGCAGTAAACATACATGTGCATGTGTCTTTATAGTAGAATGATTTATAATCCTGTGGGTACATACCCACTAATGGGATTGCAGGTCAAATGGTATTTCTGGTTTTAGATCCTTGAGGAATCGCCACACTATCTTCCACAATGGTTGAACTAATTTACACTCCCACCAACAGTGTAAAAGTGTTCCCGTTTCTCTGCATCCTCACCAGCATCTGTTGTTTCCTGACTTTTTAATGATCGCCATTCTAAATGGCATGAGATGGCCTTTTATTGTGAGGCCAAAGCATTCACCATTCAGTTCCCCCAGCTGGGGCTTTGTTTTCTTTATAGCCCTTAGGCTGTGACAGGCCATGCTGGTAATTTGCTGAGAACAGGCACCGTGGGTCAGATGTATTTTACAAAGGGTTTCTGATCCACAGTTCATCTTTTTTGAAGTACCAATGTCTTCCCTGAGTAAAAGTCACTTTCCTAGACCAGCAAAAGCACTTTTCTGAGACAGCAAACACGGGATACACTTTGGGAGGCCAAGATGGGCGGATCATGAGGTCAGGAGATTGAGACCATCCTGGCTAACATGGTGAAACCCTGTCTCTAATAAAAATACAAAAGAAATTAGCTGGGCATGGTGGCAGGTGCCTGTAGTCCTAGCTACTCAGGAGGCTTTTTTTGGTCACCAACTTTTTTGTGAGGATACTAGTCATTTAAGATGTGTGAAATCAGAGTGAAGCAGTGTGGATGAGTGGATGGGGAACTTGCCCAGCAAAGCTTTGTCTGGATCTATTTTTCTGAGTTGTGTGGATGGGCAGATGTTTGGGAACATAATTATTTTATTCATGTGAACCCCAGTTTGCATCCCCCTTAAGGTGGCGATCCGTGGGGTGGGGGAATCAATCCACGAGTATTTCTCCCAAATCCAAGTGCTCTGTTAGAGCAGATAACACCCTGATGGAGAAGGATGGTTTTTTTTAGGCAATACATAAATATGTAGCATGTATAGACAGCTGTATACCTTAAATTTAATATTCTTTGTCTGCTGTATGGGGATAATAGCTTAAGCAAAACTAGGAGTCCTTGTGTTCAGTGATGGATGGGGAATTAATATTTCATTATACCTGGGAAAACCAATGATTCAGCTCTCCCTGTCCAGTTGTACTTAGATTAAATACAGTTCTTCTGCAATTGCTTCTAAGCCTGGAAAAAGAGTGATGACACACAGTTAAGTGGAAACTCCTTCCTAATTTATTAGAGTTTTTCTTCTTTTTTCTCCCTCTGCCTCCTGCTTCCCCTCTCTCCGTCTCCTTCCCACTAGAACTCTTCTCTTTCCCTCTTCCTCCTTTGCCCTTTTTCTCCTAACCTTCCCTTCCTCCCTCCATCCTCCACCTGAACCCCAGGGCAACTAAAAAGGGCACGCGCAGATGTTCTTATCCTATCATTCTATCACGGACCTCAGATGGACTGTGGACCCCTAAAACTGTATATAAAAATTTGGGCTATCTATATTTGTAAATTTTTTGAGAGTTATTGCATCTTTTCTTAGATTCTCTAAAGAGTTTGTGACCAAAAAAGTTAAAAATAACTGTTCCAAGATTCCACAGGAGTCATCTATCTCAGGGGGACTTTGAGTGTGGACTTCTGAAACACTAGAGCTAAGGAACTTCACGTGGCCCAGCAACCACAGGAGCCAACCCTAGAAATGTAGGTGCAGGCTTCAAAACCAGCAGAAAGACATCCTACATCCAACTCAGCCATTTCTCCCTGTGATTAAGGCTGTGAACCAGACGCTAAGCAGGGTTTTCTGTTCTACAAAAAAGGCAACAACAACAACGAAACACCAAAAAAAAAAGGAAGAAAGAAAAAGAAAAAAACGTGTAATGAGGTTAAGGGAAAAAAAGCAGAAGCATCCAAGCAAAATATTTGTGATACTTTTATGCTTTGAGAAACAAAAGCTTACATTTGAATGACCAAGTCTTGTACCTCACCACATGGAGGTTGTCTTTATGAGTTACTGTATTTCAGTCATGTTCCTTTGTGTAATTCAATTGGGATGCTAGGTATGCATTTGCATTGTCCTTTAATATTGGTGTTCTTCCTAAAGAAGAAACTCTGTGGTGCTGGATGAGGGCTGTTCAGAGAGAACCAGACATGGCCCCTATCCTCTAAGATGATACAAGAACAGAGCTAAAGATTATATAGACTATCAACAGACCTTAGCATAAAATATGCTAATACAGAAGTGGTGTAATACTACCTTTGCATCACAAATGTAGTTAAGGGTGGAACGAAGGATCGTTAACTATGGCTGTCCCAGGTCTACAGGGACATGGATAAGAATCATCTTCCTCCTGATGAATTTAGTAGGGCTCTCAGTGGCAAGGGTTGGCTGGATAGGCTGGTTCACTATGATACCTTAAATTTATGGAGCTGTGTTCTCAGGTGAGAATGAACACAGTAGTCTGTGAGGTAAAGGTGAGCGGACATTGCTGGGGCAAAGTCACATGGGGTAAGTGAGACAGCCTGGAGGAGGGCAAGGACTAGGGTTTGATCTCTGCCTGATGGGAAGCAGGGACTGAGAAACATAGGATGACGTTTTCTGGAGCTTAGAAGAAACACAAAAGATCTCATGGCTGCCATGTGAGAACAGGGAAGGTGTGCACAGATACAGTTATCCAGGGAGAAGAGGAAGGGTATATGTAACGTGATGGCAAAGAAAAAATGGGTTTTGAAATGATTTGATGAAACCTGCAGCAGGAAAAGCACAGGATCGAATATGCTGAGGAAGGGGCAGAGGTGAGTCAGAGATGACTTAGGTTTTTGCTTTGCAGTGTTGAAGAGATCTTGATGTTGACATGGTCCATGGAAGCGAGACTTGAAAATCACAAAAATGAGGTGCATAGCGGTGTCTTCATCACATGTAGTGTGAGCTGATGACAAGAACATCAGTCTGAATCATCGTAGAGTAGCCAGACTCAGGGGTAGAAGAGGAAGGTGTGTGTATCTACCGAGAGAGTCACCGGGTCCTCTGTCCTGCACGGCCAAAGAGAGAACCTGACAGTGACTGGGGAGGACAGGCAGAGGACCAGTTGACCTCTTCCGTCTGAAGCTTGGGTTTGTAATACACGCTATTTTGCCGTTCCTCCCCGTTTTTGGTGGTACCTTTTACTTTTTTCCAAACAGATAAAAACAATAATGATGTTTCCCCTTTTTATTTTTTGAAAAATAGTAAAATAATGACTTCTCTACCTAGCCATTGCCATGCTAGATTAGTATAAGAAAGCAATGTTCACATTAATCTAGCCATTACAGTTACTTTGGATATTCATGAATGAGAGTCATAACTTCTTCAATGAAGAAGAAAGGATGTAGTAAATATTTTCTATTTTTACTATTATCACCACCTCTTCATGCCATTCAATAGTGAAAGTTATTTCAGGGTTAAGATACTCAGGAACGGGGCCAGGGGGAGATAGTCCTCTAACTTCCATTGGAGCATGTAGTGGGCTGTAGTCTAATATGATTCTGACACATTTAACTGAATTCTTGCCCCTTTCCCCAGCTTCCAGAGCCCAGCCATTATATTTTTCCTTTAAGAGAATTTTACATTAAAAAATTGGTCAAGATGTGCCAACTCCTTTGAAAATTTTCAAAGGGCAAACAAATGAAATGCTAAAGGATTTAGATGAGGCATATTTATTTAATTTAAACAATTTTCTTTTCACTTTAGATATGTTATGTAAATAGTAAATGGACGTACAGTCAGCCCTCACTGTTCTTGGGTTTTGCATCCTATGAATACTGTATTTTCAATCAATGTGTGTTTAAAAAAAATCTGCTTGTGAGTGGACCCGCACGGTTCAAACCTGTGTTGTTCAAGGACCAACTGCGTATGTGTTTTTCTCATGTAAGTGGTAGTACGTCATCTGATTTCTCTTTTTAAGAATAAATGCCCATTCTCTCTATGTTCACATGTATATAAGTGTGTGTGTGTGTGTGTGTGTGTGTGTATTGTAAACCGAAAAGTATCTGATACAGGTCTCAATCAATTTAGGAGTTTACTTTGCCAAGGTTAAAGACATACCCAGAACAAATAAACACAGAATCACAGAAATAATCTGTGGTCTGTGCCTTTCTGCAAAGATGACTTTGAGGACTTCAGTATTTAAAGGAAAAGTGGCTGAACAGGAAAGAGGGAGAGTGTGGTAATCCACATGTTGCAAGAGAGAAAAGGAGCAGGTGGGGAATAGTCCATTACGCATTCATCTCGTGCTCAGTAAATCAACACTTTTCATTAAGATAAGATGAATGTTAAGCTGGGTGCTCATGACTGTGATCCTAGCACTTTGGGTGGCCGAAGCAGGAGGATTACTGGAGCCCAGGAGTTTGAGACCAGCCTGTGCAGCAACACAGTGAGACCTCTTCTCTACAAAAAATAAATTAAAAAAAAATTAGCTGGACGTGGTGACGTATGCCTGTAGTCCCAGCTACTTGGGAGGCTGAGGTGACAGGATCCCTTGGGCCTGGGTGGTCAAGGCTGCAGTGACAGAGCAAGACTGTCTGAAAAAAAGAAAAAAAAAAGGTCAACATGGAGTGTCTACTTGTGGAGATCTTTAACCTTTTATCTATAATTGTGCTTAGGAATAAAAGGAAAGGTAGTTTCTTGCATGACTCAGCTTTCAGCTTGATTTTTCCCTTTGGCATAGTGGATTGGGGTCCTGAGTTTTTATTTTCCTTTCATTATATATCAAGATAATGCCAACTCCCAATTTAGGGTTTTTGGTTGGTTTGTTTGTTTTTTCCTTTCTTTCCTAGGAACCTGTATCCGTTCGTGCTTATCTACGTGGCACATATGGAAAGGATGGAACACCTGCATTTTGGTGTTGCTGTTACCTTGGCTTTGAGTTCGTGTCTTTTTCAGTCTCTTTGTCCATCTCGATGATTTGATAACTTGGCATCTAGCCCCATTGATCATGGCTGCTCCGTTTTGTCTTTGGATGTAAAGGACTTGCTTCTCACCACGATGGTGGCTTGTTTTTATTTTCTTGGCGACAGCTAAGTGGTGAAGCTGAGGAAATGTGCCAGTTTGACCTTTGACAGGAAGCTGTTTGAATCAGCTGATATGGGGGGGCGGGGGTTGTTCTTATTCTTCACACTGTGGACTGCTAAACTTTACCAGGGATGTTTTTCATCTGAAATGACACTTAAAAGACGTATAAACACAATGCAGAAAGAACATTTTTATTTTTTCCACTCGGTATCTCAGCTTCAAGTTTTAGAAATTAGAGGGTGTACAGTGTCTACTGACTCTTACGTTTGTAGTTTAGCCAATAACTAAGACATCCAAGGATAATTCCAGTTCTAAGCCAGGGTAGCCCTACTGTTCTTTTTGCCAATAAAGTAAAACTACAAAAATAAGGTCACGGAGAAACATTGTGTTACATATTCTGCTCCTTCTCCTAGACTCTGTCCTTCCTTAACCCTTACTTCATAGATTACATTTGTCATTTTGTTTTCTGTGATTTGGTATTTATTTCCATTGAGTAAGAAAGTACAAGCCAACCTCCAGTAGTTCAGAATAAAAGCTCTTTTCTTTCATTTCAGCTACCACTGGAATGCTGTTCTCACCAAACTACTTACTGGCTGACTTTCTTCATATGAAGTCATTTCATATTTTATGATGTAACTAGTAGGTCCGATCAGCCAGTCTACAAATATTTATTGATATGATCCATAGTTGATGGTTCAGAGGAATTATTTTGGAAATGAATGTAGTAATTTTATTGTAATAGATTCTAATGTAATGGGTTTCATTTATTTTTCATACATTCGGCTATATTGTATCGGCCAGCTCTGTTGCGGCATAACAAACCACCCCCAAACGCAGTCACTCAGTCATTTATTATGGTAATCCACGTGTCTGTTTCTGCGTGGGGGTCAGCAGAGTTGTTCTGCGAGTTTCAGCTAGATTCACTGGCATCTCTGAGGTCAGCTGACAGTTGGCTAGTCTTGGCTCAGCTCCTCTGGGGGTGACTGTTCTCTGTGGCTGTCATCTTTCTCCTGAGATAACTAGATTATCCCAGCTCATTCTTCTCATGCTGATGGCAAAACTGCAGCAACCTTAGTTCCATCCTGCAAGCACATTCCAAAACTCTGCTTGTATTAAAAAGCTCACATACTATTGGTACATCAAGCCACAGAACCAAGCTGTAGGTGGGGATCAGCCCACGGTAGGAGGGCACTGCAAAATTCTAAGACAAAAGACCTGGAAGGAGGGAGGAGGAAGACCTGGAGCCAGGAATGCAACGTGTTTACATAATAAGGGACTCATTGACTCTTACTGAGTCAAGGGCTTCTAAATGGCCCCTTGGGCAATTGGAGCCTCTATCCAATAATTACCATCCTAAGCCATGAAGTAGAGCAGGCCATGTCCCTGTGTGTTCATCCAAAGACAATAGTGTCCCAAGATTGGAAATCCAGAAGTACTGTAAAATTTAAAGAAAAAGTCATGCATGTTCTGAGCGATTATCCAGAGATGCTTACTATTTGACATATTTCTTTTGATTCTTCTCTGTCACTTTCTTCTTTAATAGTATATAAATTTATATAGAGAGTTTTTGTCTTAATATTTTATCATGTCTTTCCTTTGTAATTAAAAAGGCTGTATACATGTAATATTAATGTCTGCGTAAATATTCCATTGTATGGATGCACCATAATTGACTTAACCTTTCTCTTGCTTTTTAATGTTTTGGTTATTTTCAGTTTTTGGCATTATACACAATGCCGCAGTGAGCATTATTTATGCATAATCTTTATCCACATAGAAAGTTTTCGGGTTAATGGGAAGATTACTGGCCAGAGTGCAGAGATCTGGGTTCTGCCACTAATTTGCCATGTGACCTAGGCCCAGGTGTCATTTTCCTCATCTAGAAATGATAGGCTGGACGTGGTGGTTCATACCTGTAATCCCAGCACTTTGGGAGGCTGAGGCGGGTGGGTCACCTGAGGTCAGGATTTCGAGACCAGCCTAGCCAACATGGTGAAACCCCATCTCTACTAAAAATACAAAAAATACAAAAATTAGCCAGGCATGGTGGCACACACCTGTAATCTCAGCTACTTGGGAGGCTGAGGCAGGAGAACTGCTTGAACCCAGGAGGCAGAGATTGCAGTGAGCTGAGATCGCGCCACTGCACTGCAGCCTGCGTGACACAGCAAGACTCTATCTAAAAAAAAAAAAAAAAAAAAAAAAAAGATATTTGAGCTCGATGGCCTTAAATCTCTCTATAACTCAGGATCAAGGACTAAATTGCTATACTGGAGTGGAAGCACGAAAGCAGCGCCAGTTGTTTGTCCTCAAACAAGCTCAGGGGAGAAGAGGCCACTGCTTTGGGCTTCTCTCTTGGAAATGTAGTTGTCCTTGAGAGAGAAAGTTTCCTTTTACAGTTCAGGTACCATCGCTTGCCCTGCGGTTTCCATTCCCTGAGGCAACACTGATGATATTTGCACATTTGTAAGGAAGGCTATAGGACACTGGGCATTAAGAATATAAATGGTCTTGACTTGTTTTATGAATGTGCATGCTTTGAGAATGGCTTCGCTAGATTGGAAGAACTGATTCTATCAACCATCTTCATTTTGTCTTATAATTTTTTGTATTCTTTTTTTTTTTTTTTTTTTTTTTAAACTTTTGCCTCTTCTT
This sequence comes from Macaca nemestrina, assembly GCF_043159975.1. Lineage (NCBI taxonomy): Eukaryota > Metazoa > Chordata > Mammalia > Primates > Cercopithecidae > Macaca > Macaca nemestrina. The sequence goes on from NC_092128.1 coordinate 21,098,145, forward strand.
TTGTTTGCCTTGTGAATTAAGTTTCATCACAGTTGCCTTCACTGCACAGTCAAGGGACCTGGGCTTATCTCACAATTTCCTTGTAATTGTGTGCGACCTTTTCCTCAGGGTTGCTTCCTTACCATCCATTTCAGCCTGTACTGAGGCTATATTTCATCTTACCGTCTTTCTTCCAGCCTCTGCCAGGGATAAATATTGCTCAATGTGGGCAGGCTTTAAGTGTTGACTTCAAAAAGCAAAAGCATGGCTATGCAGGGTGGCTGACACCTGTAATCCCAGCACTTTGGGAGGCCGATCACCTGAGGTCAGGAGTTCAAGACCAGCCTGACCAACATGGCAAAATCCCATCTCTACTAAAAATACAAAAATTAGCTGGGTGTCGTGGTGCACACCTGTAATTCCAGCTATTCAGGAGGCTGAGGCAGGAGAATCTCCTGAATCTGGGAGGCGGAGCTTGCAGCGAGCCAAGATGGCGCCACTGCACTCCAGCCTGGGTGACAGAGCAAGAATGTCTCCAAACAAAACAAAACAAAAAAAGCAAAAGCATCACCATGTCATTGCTGAATGGAAAAAATGAAATCTCTGCTGTCTCTGGCTCCCCAACCCTTCTCTGACTGTCCTAAGTGGGTGTTCTTTGCAGCAGACAGTGTCTTCTAGCTCCTAAACTCCTTTGGGGAGAGTCAACAGAATCTTTTGGCTGGTGGTCCAGTTGCTGCTTCTCTGGGCTGAGCTGGGGCACGGTCTGAGTCCGGTACAGAGTGGTCTCCCTCCTCTGGCCGCCATCAGAAGGCCCTTTGTTCCCCCTCCCTCCCCTTCCACCACGATATGGCCCACACCCCATGAAGGATGGAAATCCCCGTCACACCATAGCACTCAGCAGCGCCACTCTAAAAGCAAAACGTCATCCTCCACCAGAAGGCCTGCCCATCCCGTCTTTATTTCACCTCGGGAAATAAATTGAGGCTGGGATAATTTATCAATTATAAGCTGGATTTAGGGGGGAAATAATTTTCCTCAAATATGAACCTGTTTTTGCACTTGAAGGAAGTTGCTTATGAAACACAAGTTTAATAATCTTAGATTTTAGTTCTTAGTTTCTGCATCTACCCTTCCCTTCCTGCTAGCGGTTCTGAATGATTGTACCATTTCATAAGAAAACTGGAGTCACATTCTTAAATGTAAAATAAATTTATAATGTGAACGACTTGGCTCTCCTAGCAGTCATGGGTCACTAAGTATGTGAAATGTGGTGTATGTGTTTAAGCATTTTGGTAAAGGAGCATGTCTTTGCTTAATTTTAGCCTCATTTTAGTAAAACTGGTATCAGCTAAGGAATGTGGCCTTTAGCTTGCTTTGTCTTGTTCTGTGGCTGTTTCCAACCCTCTCGTCTTTCCCTTTCCTTCCCTCCTCCCTGCTTTTCCAGGCAGTGCTGAGGCGCTAGCCCCAAAGTAATTTGTTAAGAAATACAGGGTACCTCTTAGACTCTGAGAAGAGTGTGCATTAAGTGGCGGAGGCACTCTGTCTGTTCTCTAGTCTTGTCTCTCGGTTGTTAGCTATCTCCAGGCCTGGTGATGATCAGGAAAGACCAGACAAGACCCAGACTCACCAAGATGCAGCTGTTTTCTCTGGAAGAGTATTTAGTCCATTTCAGCAAAGGGTAGATGGTTATTGCAAACCAAAGTCTCCCAAAGGGCTGAGCAAAGTCTCTGGAAGTCTAAGTTAAGGTTTAAGGCCTAGGTGGGATCACAGTGAAAACAGAAGGGAACAAAAACAAACAAAAAAAATGGAGTGAGAAGAAAAAATATGAAAAAAAACAAATATCTTCCCTTTGGGCAGAAGGAGAGAGAGACCTACTCACCATGCTCTCCCATCGTCTCCCCTTGGTTGCCAACCATTTGCTTGCTTCTCTCTCTCTCTCTCTTACTCACTGGCTTGCTCTCACTCTCACCCTCGCTCTTTTTCCCTCCCCCCCTCTCTCTCTCCCTCTCCCTCCCTCTCCCTTCCCTTTTTCTCTCTCTCTTTCTTGACAGGGTCTCACTCTGTTGCCCAGGCTCTGGAGTACACTGACGTGATCATGGCTCACTGAAGCCTGGCCTTCCTGGCTTAAGCAATCCTCCTGCCTCAGCTTCCCAAGTAGCTGGGACCACAGATGCTCACCCCTGCACCTAGCTAATTAAAAAAAATTTTTTTTTTGTAGAGACAGGGTCTTGCATTGTAGCCCAGGCTGGTGTTGAACTCATGGGCTCAAGCAATTCTCTTGCCTTGGCTTCCCAAAGTGCTGGGATTATTTGTGTGAGCCACTGTGCCCAGCTGCTTCTTTCTTTAATGTTTTTAAATTTGCTTATTTATCTGTTTTTGATTAGATAACACATTTACATGATTTGACAACTGAAAAGAGTAGCTCATTACATATTCAAAATCCTCCCTTCTATTCTATTCCCCATCAACCCAGGCTTCTTCCTGAGAAACGCAGTTTCTCTTTTCTATGGATTCCTTCCAGAGTTTCTTTAGGCACACTCACATGCAAGTGAATACAAGTATCGATTCTTACTTTACTGTTTACATCTATCGATCTTTTCTCTCACATACTTCATTTTCTTTTATTCCACTCTCAGTAATCCTTCACTGAGCTTTTTTGGGGAGAAAAACCAGTGGTTGTTTGTTTTGCTTATGCCTGATGCCCTGAACAAGTTCACATGTGTGCTTGTCTTTTTCCTGCAGATGAGGTGGAAAGTGAGAAATGGTACCTGTCTACAGACTTCCCTTCAACAACCATCAAGACAGAGCCAATTACAGACGAACCACCCCCAGGACTCGTTCCGTCTGTCACTCTGACGATCACAGCCATCTCCACCCCGTATGAAAAGGAGGAACCTCCTCTGGAAATGAATACTGGGGTATGCTCAGTTTTCTTCTGTATAAACAGGTTGGATTAAAAGATACAGGTAGATCATTCTCCAATAAGGTGTTTAATCTTTTTGGAGTTAGTGGCTGTGTACATTTAAGGACATGCAACTTTGTATGTGTGTATATACATATGTATACATTTAATAAGGGTATGTTGATTTGGTGCCAGCTTCCTTTAAAGCCATTGTTTGGAAAAAGATAGTAGGTAAGCTGATTTCAGTCTGTCTTTGATTACTGTTACAAAATAAAAAACACAGAAAATATCTATGGTAAAAAAAAATTCTCTATGGCACTGATTTTTAAGCAGTGGAAAGGGAGTGATTGAGGTGATGACACAATCTGTGGCTTACAGTGCGTGGCTCCTGGGAATGTGAGCTCCTGTGTAGTATTTTACTTTCCTAGTGAGATGCTGAGTTGTCCTTACTCAAGTCCGGAACCTCCCACCTATTGATTCATATAATAATATGAATATAATAACAATATTAATAACATTATAATAATATTAATAGTAATAATAACACTTATTATTATGTTACCCGTGGAGAGCATAAGAAATCAGGATTTTTTCCTTACTGGATTCCATGCCTACTGCAAATAGAATTTAATTCTACTCTACCTTCTTTCTGGGTATGTCCAGTGTCCGGCCATGGACCAGCATCATATTTGTACATCTTCTTGCAAGTGTTGGAAGCCTGTCTTAGCTTCCCTTAAGTTCAAAGCCTCGGGTTATAAACAACAACTTCATTAACATTCCTTAAGTCAGATTTCTTTTTTTTTTTTTTTTTGAGACGGAGTCTTGCTCTGTCGCCCAGGCTGGAGTGCAGTGGCCTGATCTCAGCTCACGGCAAGCTCCGCCTCCCGGGATCACACCATTCTCCTGCCTCAGCCTCCCGAGTAGCTGGGACTACAGGCGCCCGCCACCTCGCCTGGCTAGTTTTTTGTATTTTTTAGTAGAGATGGGTTTTCACCGTGTTGGCCAGGATGGTCTCGATCTCCTGACCTCGTGATCCGCCCGTCTCGGCCTCCCAAAGTGCTGGGATTACAGGCTTGAGCCACCGCGCCCGGCCTATTTCTTATGAGCAAGATAGAGTGTCTACCTGCAGCTGGGCATGGTGACTCATGCCTACAATCCCAGCACTTTGGGAGGCGGAAGCTGCAGTGAGCCGAGATTGCACCACTGCACTCCAGCCTGGGCGACAGAGGAAGACTTGTCTCAAAAAAAAAAAAAAAAAGAAAAAAAGATACAATGTCTGCCTCTTCAGAATAAGATAACACTGAATCAGTAGACTCATAAAATGTCACTGCATATTCACTTGTTAGTCCATCTGTGTAAATGATGAAGGGTTATAGACAGAGGCCTCTGCAAGTGTGCTAGGATTCCTTTCTCAGTAACTACCTGAGTCTCTTTATTAGACTAGGCTGTCTGGGTCTCTATTAGTCTCCTTGCTCCACAGGATTTTAGTTATTTTATTTATTACTTTTTTTTTTTTTTTTTTTTTTTTTTGAGACAGAAGTCTCACTCTGTCGCCCAAGCTGGAGTGCAGTGGCACGATCTCAGCTCACTGCAACCTTCGCCTCCCGGGTTCAGCGATTCTTGTGCCTCAGCCTCCCGAGTAGCTGGGATTACAGGCACCTGCCACCACCTCTGGCTAATTTTTGTATTTTTAGTAGAGATGGGGTTTTACCATGTTGGCCAGGTTGGTCTCGAACTCCTGACCTCAAGTGATCTGCCCACTTCGGCCTCCCAAAGTGTTGGGATTACAGGCGTGAGCCACACGCCTGGGCTAGTTGAATTATTGTAAAGCATGTAACTAGCAAAGCTCGGAGGCATGGCCTTGCTCCCGTGTATGGGCCAGGTAACTTTTCTCCTTTCCCTACCAGGCATTTCATGATTAGATATAATCAGTCATTAAGAAGCCTTAATAATAACATTAATTATTAATATTAATTATATATTATAAACATTATTAATAATCAATATTCATAAAGTTATATAAGAGAAAGGATGTAGTTTGGTGCACAGTCCCTACCCCAGGGCAAGCTGGTGGACGCCTGTGACTTTTTAAAATTTAGTTCCCGTTTTCCATGGTGATTGACTCGATTTAAGTGCATTGTAGCTATATGTAATTTACAGGCTGCTTTACATTGCAGGCAGGGAAAACTCCCAGGCTGGTGTGAGGCTGAACTGGGATAACAGACCCCCTGGCCCCTCCTCATTCTGCTAAGGTCACCACCTCTTAGAAGGTCTCTTATTTTCTTTCAGAGATCAAATGCACAGTTAGGCTCTACAGCTAAATTCTGCGGTCTTGGGAATCCTGACCCGTATCAACTATTAGTCGCTTTTTAAAGCCCCAAAGTGGAGTGAGGATAGAGGGAGTGGAAGCAATGTTTGGTTCTTCCTTAACCCAAACTGTGTATAAAGAATAAAGTTAGCAGAATGATGCCACACAAAAAAAGTACCAGAATATTTTGTAATAAAATGCCTTTACAGTACTACAAAAACTTAGAAAAGAATATTGATATAGTCTTGGGCTTGAGCATTTAACTTTCAACTTTAGAGTTCTGAGCGTTCTTTTCTTTTTCTTTTTTTTTTTTTTTTTGAGATAGGATCTCATTCTGTTACCTAGGCTGGAGTGCAATGGTATGATCACAGCTCACTGCAGCCTCAAATTCCCGGGCTCAAGTGATTCTCCTGCCTCAGCCTCCCAAGTAGCTGGAACTACAGGTGCACGCCATCACGACTGGCTAATTTTTATATTTTTGGGGGAGATGGTGTCTCACTATGTTACCCAGGGTGGTCTCAAGTAAGTTCGGAGGGTCCTGTCAGCTGTAATGCCCAGTTTGGCGATGAGAAAAAGGTTAAGAACTAAAATGACTCCCTGTCAGGGAAGCTGCGTACACTCAGCTATTCTCCAGGATAGGCAGGGCTGTCCCGAGAGGAAGACACAGGTGACAAATAGCTCTGCTGCGTGTGTCTTCAAGGCTGTGATTGGTTTTTAAAACTTGTGTTTGAAATTCTTCCTCCAGGTTGATTCCTCGTGCCAGACCATTATTCCTAAAATTAAGCTGGAGCCTCATGAAGTGGATCAGTTTCTAAACTTCTCTCCTAAAGAAGGTCTGTCTGCCCTCCCTATTTCCCTTTGGGTGTGGAGATGGTCTCTGAGTCTACAGAGAGGGAATATGGTGAGAGAGCTGGGATGAGTTTGTACCACAGATGTAGCTGACTTTATGAAATAGCTCTGTTCTTAAAAAATAAAAATTTTGCTTCCAAATAAAAATTTTGCAAGCTAAATATTATTTTCCCATATATGCACTTAATTAAGTTTCGGCTAAGTGTTACCATATTTTACTTCTAGCCAGGGTGATATTTTTCAAAACCTTTATGGACTGCTACTACAAACACTATCAAACAAGAGAACTGCAGCTCTTACTCATCCAGGTGTGAACCCTGTAGAACCCCACAAATCAACAACCATCTACAAAGGCACCTTGCTTATTTTAAACAACTCTAGTTTCAACTCTTTGTGAAGTAAATTCACAATTAATTATGTGGCCAATTCATTGTTTGTAAACATTGACTTTGGATGACAGCCATTGCAAGGAGCCCCCTCTCTATTTGGTCATGTTCATAGTTTACAGTTGTGCATCTTTTTGGGCTTCTTGACATCCATCCATCTAGAATTAACACATCCTTGAGAGGTGGTCATACTTTTTTCTTTTTTTTGAGACAGAGTCTCACTCTGTTACCCAGGCTGGAGTGCAATGGCACCATTTCGGCTCACTGCAACCTCTGCCTCCCAGGTTCAAGCGATTCCTGTGCCTCAGCCTCCTGAGAAGCTGGGATTACAGGTGTGCGCCACCACACCCAGCTAATTTTGGTATTTTTAGTAGAGACGAGGTTTTGCCACGTTGGTCAGGCTAGTCTTGAACTCCCAGCCTTAGGCAATCTGCTTGCCTCGGCCTCCCAAAGTCCTGGTATTACAGGCATAAGCCACCACGTCTGGCCAAGGTTGTTATATGTCTATATTTCTCTTTCTCTATGTCAGTTTCTTTCTGAGTTTCTCTCTCTTTGTTCTCCTGTGAAGCCCATAGCTAGGAACGGATGCAGACCCCTGAGCCTCATAAAGTCTAATGAAACTTTCTCTGCCACCTTGTTTATACAGATTCTCCTGTATAGGTCCTGCTCTTCTCACTTCTGTGCCTTCGGTCATGCCCTCACTTCCCTTTTCATTCCTACTTTTTATTTATTTATTTTTTCTGTGAAACAGGGTCTCATTCTGTTGTCCAGGCTGGAGTGCAGTAGTGCAGTCCTGGCTCGCGGCAACCTCAACCTCATGGGCTCAAGCGATTCTCCCACCTCGGCCTCCCAAGTAGCTGGGACTACAGGCATGCACCACCATGCCAAGCTGAATTTTGTATTTTCTTTAGAGACAGAGTTTCACCGTGTTACCCAGGCTGGTCTGAAACTCCTGAGCTCAAGTGACCCTCCCACCTTGGCCCACCAAAGTGACAGGATTATAGGCATGTGGCACCTCATCTGGTCCCATTCATACTTTCAGTACAAATTTTGAAGTACAGTTCATTACTTTGGTCAACAAATAAGAAATTGGCTTATACAGTTGTCACCAAAAAGGTATATGTGCTACAGTGTATAAACGTGAGGATATTTACATATGAGCACTTCTCATGAAAATATCAGCTATCTTCTTTCCATTAGAAACTAACTCAGGATTTGGTTTGTAACAATGTAGTCAGGGCTGGCCCTTTATTTGCCTTTATTATCAATAAAGACATGATTAAATTTTAAAAGTTAACAATACTGAGTAGAATCCATATCGAGACACTATTTCTTTGCACTGAGTGACAGACAGTAGTGCCTTGCAGCTTCATATACTGCTTCAAAGTAATTGCTTTCATTTGTATAACACTAGTTATTACTATCAAATGCATCTTACTCTTTTAATTTTATGCTTCGATGTGGTTCAGAAGTGTCATCACCATAACAATGAATCCCATAGTGGCTTCTGAATCCAGGGTTATTGGAGGAGAAATGTTTCAAGAATAAAGTAAAGGACAGCCCTTCCTTATTATCCTGGATAAACAGAGATAAGGAAATTCTATATCCTTGACTGCAGCAATTTCTAGGCAAAGTAGCTTGTTGTCCCCAGACCTTGCAGTAACCCAAAAGCGGCATTTCAAATGATATTTAGAAATCTGATCCTGAGGTGCCTCTGGCCAGCCCTGTAGCTCTTTCATAGGTAGGAAAGACAAGATTTAAGTTGCTTCACTTGCTTTTCTCATCATTCTCTTTCTGTCTTTTGTGAAGGGCCCTCTGCTTAGACGGGAGAACAGTATTAGAATAATTTGGCCCCTACCAAGTGAAAGGGACAGGGTGGCTTTAGGTACTTTAGGTACATTCTTGGGAATGTAACAGCACAGAGCCCCTATTAGGTTCGTCTGCTTCCTGTTTTGTTTTGTTTTTAAACTATGAAGTGCCATAATATTCATGGCATTCAAGAAACCTTGATTAACACGCTTAGGACTCCTCCTTCTTAGCCAAGCACCTGCATATTTAAGGCATGTGGTTCCCTTCCTGGGCTGCCTGCACCCGTGGCAGGAGTAGTGGGAATAGTGTGACAAGGATTATTTTAGCATATTCTTTAGCTGTAAGAGTGCCCACAGAGACTAAAAACCCCAGGGACCTCTTTGGCAAGACTGGCAGAGAAAAAGGGAAAGAGGAAACATCTAGAGAAAAGCTATATGTGGCAGAAAGAGAAAGAAAGAGTGGGAGAGAGACAGGGAATGGCAATGAGAGAGAGAGAAGAAAAAATAGCATGCCGGGGCCGGGGGACCAGGCATCGCCTGCTGTGGCCTCGGCTATTCAGGTATTCCTATAGGAGAGAGCTGCTGATTGCTGCTCATCCTCTCTGAGGGCAGTGTATTAGTCCGTTTTCATGCTGCTGATAAAGTACCTGAGACTGGGCAATTTATAAAGAAAAAGAGGTGTAATGGACTCACAGTTCCACATGGATAGGGAGGCCTCACAATCATGGCGGAAAGCGAAAGGCACATTTTACAAGGCGGCAGGCGAGAGAGAAAATGAGAACCAAGTAAAAGGGGTTTCCCCTTATAAAACCATCAGCTCTCATGAGGCTTATTCACTACCACAAGAACAGCATGGGGGAAACTGCCGCCATGATTCAGTGATCTCCCACTGGGTCCCTCCCACCACACAGTGGAGTTGTGGGAGCTACAATTCAAGATGAGATTTGGGTGGGGACACAGCCATACTGTATCAGGCAGCTATGAATGAGGTCATCTTTCTTGGGTCAGTTGTTGTGTCTCAGGAGGGCCCTTCCCGTCCATAGTACGTTGGGTAGTCTCCATTGGAAGAAGGGACGAGGAGGTGATGCGCTGAGGCTTCTCATGGCCTTCAGCAGTTAGTTCCCTGGCCGAGCAGACCCAGCTCTGTGGGCCATGCCCACCGTGGGGCTGCCGTACAGAGGACTCATTGTCCTGGAGGCTCCAGGAATGAAGTGTTTACCTGCAGTTATCTCCCTTGGCTCAGTAGCAGTGGCTGGTACAACAGAAATATGCACTGTTCAGAAAGAACAGTGAGAACCAAGAGTGCTTTCATTTCAAGGAATCCTGGTTGGATTCCTCCTTCAGAAGCCCATCTCTGCTGCCCTGGAGATGCCTGATGGACACTGGCCAAGGCTCCATAGGCCCTGGCAGAGAGGGTGTTGTGCCTCCCTGAGGAAGGGCGGAGACTTTACAGGAGAAAGTCTCCCCACTGAACTCTCACTTACTTTTCCTGTGCCCACTCCCCCATCTGAAGATGGGTTTCATGTTTTCTGAATGAAGAATGCCTGGCGTCTTGCCTGCGGGCATGACCACGCACATTGCTCCAGAAACAAACTGGCTTTTTTCAAAGCAGCCACTGACTTTTTGAGATGGAGTCTCGCTCTGTCACCCAGGCTGGAGTGCAGTGGCGTGATCTTGCCTGGGTTCAAGCAATTCTCCTGCCTCAGCCTCCCAAGTAGCTGGGACTACAGGCTTGTGCCACCACACTCAACTAATTTTTGTACTTTTAGTAGAGATGGAGTTTCACCATGTTGGTCAGGCTGGTCACAAACTCCTGACCTCATTTGATCTGCCCACCCGAGCCTCACAAAGTGCTGGGATTATAGCCATGAGCCACTTCGCCTGGCCCCTGGTTGCACGTTTATTGGTTTCTTGTATACACTTCCAGTGTTTCTTTTTGCCAATACAAGCAAATATGGGGTCCATATCCTCTTTGTCTCTGTTTTCATGCAAAAGGAGGACTCCTGTATCCAGCCTCTGCACTTTGGAGATCTGTCCGTGTCAGCTCATGGAGGCCCCTTGTGCTTTAGTTCACTGTCCCACAGATCAGTTGTATCCTGATTTGTGGCTCTGGGATGGATGAGATGTGCTTCCTTTTTTGCAGCCCCAGTGGACCACCTGCATTTACCGCCCACCCCCCCGAGCAGTCACGGCAGTGACTCAGAGGGCAGCCTGAGTCCCAACCCACGCCTGCACCCCTTCAGTCTGCCTCAGACCCACAGCCCCTCCAGAGCTGCACCCCGGGCCCCCTCCGCCCTCTCCAGCTCCCCTCTTCTCACGGCTCCTCATGTAAGTATGCAGCGGGCGTTCCTGGACCAAAAGGAACCTTCTCCATTCATTCCCATGGGGCTGTATCTAGAGCAGGACCACTCAAGGCTGTTTGTTTTTCACTTTTGTCAAGAAGTTTCTGTTTAATGGCCAAAGCGGAGTGATGTCAACCCTAAAGAACACTTTCCAAGAACTGCCCGCACACCTCACCTTTTACTACCACAATTCTCTTCCTTTTCACATGCACACTTCCGGTTTTTATTCGTATGTTTATTTTACAGAGCTATAGGCATGAGGAATAAAGATTTGGGGTTTTTCTCCTCAAAGTTCTATCATAAATATTTGTGTTAATGATCCTCGTGACCTATGTCATAGGAAATACCTTTTATATTTTAAATAAGCAATTTTTGGTGAACTTAAAAATTACTATGAGATTAATGTCTTTGATGCCTAAAGGTCAAAAACAGTTTAAGCCTTTTCTGTGTGTCATATGACTCTTAACCCAGAAACTCAGATCAGACATCAAGACCCATCGTTCATCCCTCACATACATGAGGACACCATAATGAAGAATAGATCATTAACTTCTTATTGTTCTAGGAGTGAATTGATTTCTATGAAATTGTAAAAATTATAATCAGCTATTTTGAATTTACAGTATCACAACTAGAAAATTTAAATGAAATGAGATGTTTAAAAATTCTGTAAGAACCATCCATCCATTAATTAACATAACTTTGAAAGTTTGTATTGATTCCATCCCTGAAAGTTCTTGATCTGTAACCACATTCTTATATTTCACTGTTACTGAGGACAAGGGAATTCACCTTTCCACTCTTTCTTCACCTTTTCAACTGGAATCTGACTTCACTCCTTGGATTAGTAGAATAGCTTGTATCCTATATACCTGTGTGTACTACTGTGATCTGTCCATTCTACATGTTGATGGAGGAACTCTTCCCCATGTCAGATGCTTGCCCAACAACTATGTTGTGTTTCCCTATCATCTATTGGCACCAAGCCGTGACACCTTTACTCATTATCAGGTGTCCAACCCTCCGCTGCTTCAAGAACTCCTTACCCACACTAGGCAGAGTGGCTTCTTCAGTGACTTTTCAAAATACTGCCTTTTGCTTAGAATGCACTCCTCTCTCTTATGTAAATCATCCCCTTTCTTTCAGAAGGCCCAATTCAAATCTCATCTCCTGCCCTAAACCTTTCCTGATTACACAGCTCATAGCACTGTTCTCTTACTTCAAATTTTTAGTGCACCTTTAGCTAATGTATTATTTCATTTTCATGCTGCTGATAAAGACATACCCGAGACTGGGCAATTTACAAAAGAAAGAGGTTTAATTGGACTTACAGTTCCATGTGGCTAGAGAAGCCTCACCATCATGGTGGAAGGCAAAGAGGAGCAAGTCAGGTCTTACATGGATGGCAGCAGGGAAAGAGAGAGCTTATACAGTGCAATTCCGGTTTTTTAAAACCATCAGATCTTGTGAGAGTCATTCACTCTCACAAGAACAGCACGGGAAAGACTCACCCCATAATTCAGTCATCTCCCACTGGGTCCCTCCCACAACACGTGGGAATTATGGGAGCAATAAAATGAGATTTGGGTGGGGACACAGAGCCAAACCATATCCGCTAAGAGTACAGTTTAGCATTTAATTACTCTTATCCTTTCATGGGTATCAATTCAGTCTCACAGTCTTGATCACAAGCTACTTGAGAGATAGTCCTCCATGGCATTTAGTATGGAGCTAAAATGCAATAGGGACTCTGATTAATTATAAACACGCCATTCTACTGTGGGGTCCATGAGATGGGCTACTGTTCTTGTCTTCATTGCTGATGGACAGTCTGAGACTGCTAAAGCCAGAGGCTTCTATGGAAAGAGTCTGCAGGTGTGTCCCTGGGTGCTCTGCACCCTTAGCTAAAAGTGGAGAAGTGACTCCTGGTGTGTAGAGAGCACCTTATAAAATTGCATTTTCAGAAGGAGAACAACAAAACTGTTGTACAAAGCAGGGCTGCAAATGAATCCTTCATCACTCCAAGGCCAGGAAATCTCTAGGGATGTGGGAAATGATTTCTCTACTTTTTCTTTTCATGTTTTAGCGAGCGGGGTGCTTCCTGGGAAACAATGGGTGGAGGTTTCTTTATTCTTTTCCTTGAATTATAACCCCTAGGTTATAACACTCACATGGGAGTGTCTTCCCCATCTTCCCATGCCCTTCAAAATACCCATCTATCATCCAAAGCAGGTGGGGCATCCTTGTCCCAGAGCCTTCTGTAAGACATTGTAACAGATTCTCATCACCCCATCGGGAGGCTATTCTTCAGTGGTCCCAGTTCTTTTTCTTTGACCCTTTTCTGCTCCTTGGTCTGCACAGAAACTGCAGGGATCAGGCCCTCTGGTCCTGACAGAGGAGGAAAAGAGGACCCTGATCGCTGAGGGCTATCCCATCCCCACCAAATTGCCCCTGTCAAAATCAGAGGAGAAGGCCCTGAAGAAAATTCGGCGGAAGATCAAGAATAAGGTGAGCCTTTCAAATCTAGGCACTTCTAGAGCAGAGACACGAGCAGAATCGAGTCAGCATCCCCTTCCCTGCCTTCCCAATGACCAGCACTACCCCATCCCATGGCAGAGACCAAGGCCAAGCCCCTCCCTTCCCTAGGCCCTGGGAGGAGCATCCTCACCACGTGCCCCTCTCTTCCTCTAGCCCATCCCATCCCTCTTGAGGCCAGCAGACTCCCAAATCAGTGTCTACCTCCTTGGTGCCCACGATGATACATTCAGGGGTGGGAGGAAGCTATTAGAATTTCCATGTAGTTTTTCTTTAAAATCTCAGCCTTTTAAATTTTGGGCTTATGATATATACAATAGTTTCCTCTAGTAGACATATATATGTATTATATATATTATATATGTATTATATATGTTATATATTATATATTATATATGTATTATATATTATATATGTATTATATGTTATATATTATATATGTATTACATATTATATATGTATTATATATGTATTGTATATATACATGTATTATATATTATATATGTATTATATGTATTACATATTATATATGTATTATATATTATATATGTATTATATATATAAAAATACAGCATATATGTATATTGTATATATAATACAGATACATTGAGAGTGCTTGGTTAATTTTTTTTTTCTTGTAGGGTTTAGTGATTACAAAACTTCTGCAGTTTGCTGGTCTGTATTTGGACTCAGTAGTGTCCTACCCCTGGGCCACTCAGTGCTGAGCAGGGCTGATGAAAACCAGGGGGATGGCTGAGGCACAGGCCTACCGGGAGGGTGGGGGCAAAGAGGGAAGGAAGACAAGAGCTTAGTGTCACTCTATCCATGCGCAGAACCAGCAGCAAGTTGATGTATGACCAAGCCCCAGCTGTCTTATTTTATAGATGTAGTTCAGCCAGCAGAGGTCCGGGAGTTAAACTCACTTAAACTCACTTATCTGAGACCACACTGATGGTTTGTGAGCTACATGTTCTGGCCTGGCTCCTTACTCAGTGTCCATTTTTTTCTCTTCTCTTCTTTTCTTTTCTTTCTTTCTTTCTTTTTTTTTTTTTTTTTTGATACAGAGTCTCACTCTGTCACCCAGGCTGGAGTGTAGTGACGTGATCTCAGCTCACTGCAACCTCTGCCTCGCAGGTTCAAGTGATTCTTCTACCTCAGTTTCCCAAGCAGCTGGAACCACAGATGTGCGCCACCATGCCTGGCTAATTTTTTTGTTTTTGTTTTTTGTTTTGAGACGGAGTCTCACTCTGTCACCTAGGCTGGAGTGCAATGGCACAATCTCGGCTCTGTGCAACGTCTGCCTCCCGGGCTCAAGGGATTCTCTTGCCTCAGCCTCCCAAGTAGCTGGGATTACAAGCATGCACCACCGCGCCCAGCTAAATTTTGTATTTTTAGTAGAGATGAGTTTTACCATGTTGCCCAGACTGGTCTTAAACTCCTGACCTCAGGTGATCTACCCGCCTTGGCCTCCCAAAGTGCTGGGATTACAGGCGTGAGCCATTGCGCCCAGCCATTTTTTTGTATTTTTAATGGAGACGGCGTTTCACCATATTGGCCAGGCTGGTCTCGAACTCCTGACCTCAAGTGATGCACCCACCTCAGCCTCCCAAACTGTTGGGATTACAGGCGTGAACCACCGTGCCTGGCCACTCAGTGTCCATTTTACTGGGGGCCTACTTTGTAGGAAAGTAGGTGTGAGTTTGGCAGCTGGAAACCCAGGAGGACAGAATAGGTGACTAGTTGATGAACCAGCAGCTTAAACAAATGGCAAGCAGCTTGCAGAAGTGAGTGGGGCTTTAGTGACTTCTACACTAACCACCTCCTGTCTTAACTGGTTTACTCACAGAGCTGGAAGTTAATCATTCTCCTCCCACCCCTCTCTCTCAGATTTCTGCCCAAGAAAGTAGGAGAAAGAAGAAAGAATACATGGACAGCCTGGAGAAAAAGTAAGCCTGCTGGCAAACTGTTGTGTTCATCGGGCAGTACGGGCAATATGCACTGAGAAATGTGGGTGTGTGGTGAATCGGGGAGAAGCAGTTCAATTCCTCTTTCTGGCCACCTTGGAAACCCGGTGGTTTATCAGCTATATTTTGCCTGCCACCTAGTGGTTATTTGGAGGAGATGTCTATAATAAAGCAAGAAAGAAGTAAAAGCACCTTAGTAGGTGTTTGAATCACACCACAGCCAGCCAGGACCCCGGAGTCCTCAGAGACTTCCTTTCTAACACGTACAAATATTAACATTCCTGCACATTCCTGAAACTCCTAGCAGGAGAAACCCTGTTTTAGCCGAAAGGAGCAGTGCTACTTAATCAGCCCGCATTGGCCAAATTCCCTCACGCTCTAGAGAGGGCACGCAGGGAAAGAAAGATGTCAGGTTGGCGGCCTTTATTTTCCAGCCACTACAATTCATGTTTTTTTGCAAAAACACTTGAAGGCAATCTTTGTTCTTTTAAAAAGTCTATAACATCAGGCGGGCTGTTAGAAAAAGAGGAATTAAATACAGTTTTGTCTTAGCCCTAGAAGTTAGTTCTTCAGCTAACAAACTTAAGACCTTTTTAAGATGGGCATGAGGCCCCAGACCCAGGAATGAACTTCATGTGGATCTGGGGAAGGGAGTGGCTGGTGGTTCCTGGCTGTTTCTCGAAGTTACTATTTAAAGTCTAGTGCTTCTATCACCTGACTTAAGTACTGGTAATGTAGCATTAAGCATAGTCAGCGCTCCATATCTGGGGGTTCCGCGTCCTCAGATTCAACCAACCATGGGTCTAAAATATTCAGAAAAAAACCTCAATAGGCTGGGTGTGATGACTCATTCTTGTAATCCCAGTGCTTTGGGAAGCCAAGGTGAGAGGATTGCTTGAGTTCAGGAGTTCAAGACCAGCCTGGGCAATGTAGCCAGACCCCCTAAAAAATAAAAAAAAAATTAGCCAGGCATGGTGGTGCACATCTGTGGTCCCAGCTACTCAGGAGGCTGAGAGGGGAGAATCACTTGAGCCCAGGAAGTTGAGGCTGCAGTGAGCTGTGATTGTGCCACTGCACTGTAGCCTTGATGATAGAGTGAGACTCTGTCTCAAAAAACCAAAACCAAACAACTCAATAATAATAAAAAAAAAAAACACTTCAACAAAAATTAATACAACTATAAATGCAAGATAACACATATTTACATAGTATTTATATTGTGTTTGGTATTATAAATAACCTAGAGATGATTAACATATACTGGAGGATATGTAAAGGTTATATACAAATACTACACCATTGTATATCAAGGACTTGAGCATTGGAGATTTTGATATCTATGGGGAGTTCTGGAACTAATCCCCCCCGAATACAATGGGATGACTGTAGTTCCATGCTGTCCCCCGTTTTCTATGGGCATCCAGGGTTAAGATGTTTCTATGAAAATCTCTTTACTGTCTCTTTTGGGCATGTGTGCCCCAGCACCGGGATTCCTTGTCCTGGGCTCTTGTCCTCCCTCTTGTCCTGCCCTTTGCTTAAGTCTCTTCACTTCTTATCAGTCCTGGTAAGAGTGTAGCCGGGAGTGTCCAGATCATTGTAGTATAGAGGGAGAAGTATGATGGGCATTGAGAACACTAGGGAGGAGGTGAGAGGAAAGAGGGTTGTAACACCCTAAAAGAGGGTCATATTTTATACCGTCCCTATTCATCTTGCATTATTCAGGCACTTGTCACTCAGCTCCCTCTTTTTTTTTTTTTTTTTGAGACGGAGTCTCACTCTGTGGCCCAGGTTGGAGTACAGTGGCATGATCTTGGCTCACTGCAATCTGCCTCCCAGGTTCAAGTGATTCTTCTGCCTCAGTCTTCCAAGTAGCTGGGATTACAGGCACATACCACCATGCCCAGCTAATTTTTGCATTTTTAGTGAGATGGGATTTCACCATGTTGGCCAGGCTGGTCTTGAGTGATCTGCCTGCCTCAGCTTCCCAAAGTGCTGAGATTACAGGCATGAGCCACTATGCCTGGCCCCAGCTCCTTTTCTTCTTTCTTTTCTTTCTCTCTCTCTCTCTCTCTCTCTCTCCTTCCTTTCCCTCCCTCCCTCCCTCCCTCCCTCCCTCCCTCCCTTCCTTCCTTCCTCTTTCTTTCCTTTCTTTCTTGTCTCTCTCTGTCACCAGGCTGGAGTGCAGTGGCTATCTTGCCTCACTGCAACCTCCGACTCCCAGGTTCAAGCGATTCTCCTGCCTTAGCCTCCCGAGTAGCTGGGCATGCCACCATGCCCAGCTAATTTTTGTATTTTTAGTAGAGACAGGGTTTCACCGTGTTGGCCAGGATGGTCTTGATCTCCTGACCTCATGATCCGCCTGCCTCAGCCTCCCAAAGTGCTGGGATTATAGGCGTGAGCCACCACACCCGGCCAATTTTTTTTTTTCTTAAGTCTCTTCGTCCTTCTTTCCATACTTTCCCACACTTCCATGGAGTAGCAGATCCCCCCAACCCTCATTTTCCTCATCCCCACCTACCCTAGCTCCTGGCTTAGTGTTTGCTCTATGGATAATAATTTTCTTCTTTCTCCCTCTTTTGTAGAGTGGAGTCTTGTTCAACTGAGAACTTGGAGCTTCGGAAGAAGGTAGAGGTTTTAGAGAACACTAACAGGTAAGTGTCACTGGGCTGAGAGCTGATCGTGCTGCCAAATGGAAGGTGGGGAAGAAAGAGGATAGAATCCAGAACCAGGGATGGAAGAAAAGTAAAGGAGGTCACAGTGAAAGTGCAGATGTGCTGAGATGCTCAGCATGGCCAAACTCTACCCACCCGCTCCTGCTACACACACACATATGCACACACGCATGCACACGTGCTACTCTCTCACACACAAACACATATGCACACATGCTGTCATATTCACATCCTCAATACACATGGACATACTCTCATATGCACACACATGCACACACATGTACACATACATGCATATTCTTTTCCTAAATGATATAGCATTGAAGAAGAAGGTGATCATGACAAGGACTATTACTAGGGGGTTAAAAAAGAGGCTTAGAGGAGAATAAGATCAACAAGCCTGATTCTCCTGAAAATGACATCAAAATTTAGAGGTGAACAAGGAGGCACTGGCCACTTCGTTATAATCCAATTTTAGTAGCAAATGATACTTACTAGTTTAAAAAAAGAGAAAATCATTGGTGTTTTTTTTTCTTTGTTTTGAGATGGAGTCTTGCTCTGTCACCCAGGCTAGAGTGCAGTGGCATGATCTCGGCTCACTGCAAGCTCTGCCTCCCGGGTTCAAGTGATTCTCCTGCCTCAGCCTCCCAAGCAGCTGGGACTACAGGCATGTGCTACCACGACCGGCTAATTTTTGTATTTTTTTTAGTAGAGATGGGGTTTCACCATGTTGGCCAGGATGGTCTCAATCTCCTGACCTCATGATCCACCCCCCTTGGCCTCCCAAAATGCTGGAATTACATGTCAGAGCCACTGTGCCCAGCTGAAAATTGTTTTTTAAATTTGTTTTTAAAAATTAACTAGTTTGTTAATTAATTGCATTTCAAACCCATTTTACAAAAATTATAATGGTACCAAGTTGATAAATTCCTCTGGCACTTACTGTGCCAAGTGCTGTTTTAAGCACTTTACAGCTATGAACTCATTTAGCCCTATGAGGTGCCATTATTATCATCCTCACTATATAGAGGAGGTAACTGAAACTCAGAAAGTTTAGGTGATTTGTCCAAGGTCACACAGTAAATGCTAAAGCTGCATTTGAACCCAGGTGGTCTGGCTCTGGAGTCTCAGTATAGGAGGAGTATATGGAGGTTTATGTCTGGGTCATACGCAAGAGGAAGGGGTGAAAGTGCAGGGTTAAGAAACTGGCTTTTGGGGAGTTTCATCCAGAATGTATGTGTTCATGTGCACACGTGATACGTACCTGTGCTGTGACAATTATTTCTTAGTCAGAGACTCCTGTCACCCTGAGTGTTAGAGATCCAACAAATTAAGCAGAGAAAAATGAACTTACTGGGTAAACAAAAATTTAATCAGATTAAGGGTCAGCATTAATGCCCAGTAACAGTTGTGCAAATATTAAGGGATCAGTTTAAATCTCTTTTCATGTTATTTGATAATAACAAATGAATTTAATTCCCATTTCCTGATTCTTTATGGTTTGTTGCTCAAAAAGCTGGCTAATATAGACATAAGCTAAAACTACCATCAGTGGGATCCCCCTGAAATTTTCTCTGCATTTCTGGGAACGTGTGCTCAGAGAGCAGTCAGGGACAGTTCACCGCAAGTGCTCTGTAAGACAGACTGCCCGAAGGGAGGAAGCGCCACCAACTTAGCTTGGCATTACCTTGATCTCAGGAGGCAAGGGAGCTGGTTTCACTGCTTGCCTTTGGCCGTTGGTCTCCTGGAGCTTCCTCTCTTTTTATCTCCACTTCCTCTCCCCTGGGGGGATTGCCTGAGGCGGCTCTGGTTCTCTGGATCCTGCCCAGCCAGCATCTGTATCCAAGTTTTTAGCATTCTGAGCAGATATCCCGGCACCCATCCTGGCACTTGCTCCTGCAGCAGTCCCATGTTCCTAAGTGGGTGGGACAAATCCCGGCCAGGAATTCGTGAAAAGGGAAGAGCAATCTGTCAAAGACCTCCTTGGAGTTCGCGTTCAGGTTTCGTCCTCTACAGCCTCAGTGTCAGCTCTTCCCTCGGCCACATGGGGGCAGCAGAGGCACAGCAGGGATGTGCTGGGGGCAAAGTCGGGCTGTGTGAGGGAGAAGGACCGATCCACCACCTTGCCTGGGCAGTCTCTCCTCTCCTCTGCAGGTGGACTGTGCTGCTTGTTCGTTCGTCCCTCCCTCCCTCCCTCCCTCCCTTCCTTCCCTTCCTTCCCTCCTCTTTTCTTTCTCTTTCTTTTTTCTTTTTCTTTTTTCTTCTTTTTCTTCATTTCTTCCTTCCCTTCCTTCCTTTCTTTTTTCCTTCCTTTCCTTTCCTTTCTCTTTCCTTCCTCCCTTCATCCCCCCTCCCTCCTTTCCTCCCTCCTTGCACATTTTCATTTTTGTTTGCTTGTTTGAGTCAGATATCCAAATAAGGGCCATGTGTTCAAACTGTTTGATCCGTCCATTATATCTTTTTGTCTGTACGTTCTCTTGAATGTCTTTGCTGTTATCTAGTAAAGGCCGAGTCAGTTGTCCTATAGAGTCTTCCGTGGTCTTCGTTTACTTGTAGTATCCTTGCGGTGTCTGTTAGCATAGTCCTACGCCCACTACAGACTCTACTTTGTTTGGTTTCAGTTTTCGGTAAGAATTCGTCATAGGTTCCACTACACGCCTCTATCAGAAGGAACATAAAATTTGCGTATTTGGTTCTCAACAATGTACACTTATTAACTAGAGAGATCAATACATTAGGGGTTTGAAAGTAGCCTTGTAGAATTCTATCGTTTCTCCTCCAGTTATTAGCAGAATATTTTTGTAAAGCGAGACTCTTCATCATTAACGAACATGGGTGCACAGGTAACTCTATAAGATGCTGATTTCATTGTCTTTGGGTATATACCAGCAGAGGGATTGCTGGCTTATATGCGAGTTCTGTTTTTAATATTTTGAGGAACCTCTACACTGTTTTTCATAATGGTTTTACTAATTTACATTACCACCAGCAGTGTGGAAGGGTCCTTTTCTCCACACCCTTTCCAACACTGGTCACGCCTTGTCTTTTTTATAATGATTGTACTAACAGATGTGAAGTGATATCATGTAAGGTTTTGATTTGTGTTTCTCTGACGACTAGTGTCAGTGAGCACCTTTTCATATACCAGTTGACCATTTTTATGTTTTCTTTAGAGACGTGTCTATTCAGGTTCTTTGCCCATTTTTAAAAATTGGGTTTTGTTTTTGTTTTTGCTGTTGAGTTGTATGAATTCCTTATATATTTTTAATATTAACCCCTCATGGTTTATATGGTTTGCAAACATTTTCTCCCAATCTGTGGGGTGCCTTTTCATTTTGTTAATTGTTTTTTGTTGTTGTTGTACAGAAGCTTCTTAGTTTGATATAGTTTTACTTGTTTATCATATGTTTCAGACTTAAGGAAGATGCATACATAATATGTGCTCCTTGTAAAAATAATGTAGAAAAAAATAGAATCCTTTCACTCAGAACTGTCTTTATGTTTTGGAATATTTTATGTGTACGTATTTATATTGTGCATACTTCTTTGTTAAGAACTATTTCCACATAACAAAACACTGGACATATTCTCATACATTTCTACAGGATCTTTGACTCACCATTAAAAATAATCTACCTTGGTCAGGTGCAGTGGCTCACCACTGTAATCCCAGCAGTTTGGGAGGCCAAGGCAGGTGGATCACCTGTTGGTCAGAGATCCAACATGGTGAAACCCCATCTTTACTAAAAATACAAAAATTATCCAGGCATGGTGGCAGATGCCTATAATCCCAGCTACTCGGGAGACCGAGGCAGGAGAATCACTTGAACCTGGGAGGCAGAGGTTGCAGTGAGCCGAGATTGTGCCATTGCACTCCAGTCTGGGTGACAGAGCAAGACTCCATCTCAAATAATAATAATAATAATAACCTGCTTCATGCTATTGGGATCTTTAGCCTTCCCTGATAGGCTGCTGTAACTAAATGTGACCAGGGCTAGTTTAGCCACCTGTTAAAGCAGGGAAAGTTTTTTGTTTGTTTATGTGTTGTCAGTGTTATTAAGGTATAATTGACAAAATTGCATATTTTTACAGTATACAATGTAACGAGTTGATGTATGTGTATATTGTGAAATGATTATCACAATCAGGCTAATTAACACATCCATCACTTCACATAGTTACCTTTCTTTTTTCTTTTTGGTGCAAATGCTTAAGAGCTACTCTCTTAGCACATTTCAAGTATATGATATGGCATTTTTAATTCTAGTCACCATGCTGTACAGTAGATCCTCAGAATGTATTTACCTTATAACTGAAACTTTGTACTCTTTGACCAGTTCTCCCACTCCCAGCCCCTGGTGACCACCTTTCTATTCTCTTGTTTCTGTGAGTTTGACTTATTTTTTTTTTTTTAGGTGTAAGTGATACTATACAGTATTTGTCTTTGTCTGGCTTACTTTACTTACAAAGCAGGACAAGTGTGTTGATGTTCCTCTTCCCCTTGGCCTCCTTCCCTGTACTCTGTGCCTTCCCTTGACTCTAGGAGTGCAGTGGCTCCGTTTGGCTTCTTCTCCCATTTCTACCTCTTCAAGACTCACCTCTCCTCGTGGACAAAACTTTTATGGTAGTAATGGCTGGCAATGGATTCATCTGTGATCTTCCCACAGATAATTGTAGCAGGGACCTCCTAAGGTCATATAAGACCAGTAGCTTTTAAGGCTGGGCGCGGTGGCTCACGCCTGTAATCCCAGCATTTTGGGAGGCTATGGCTGGTGGATCACCTGAGGTTGGGAGTTCAAGACCAGCCTGATCAACATGGAGAAACCCCGTATCTACTAAAGATACAAAATTAGCTGGGCATAGTGGCGTGTGCCTGTAATCCCAGCTACTCAGGAGGCTGAGGCGGGAGAATCACTTGAACCTGGGAGGCGGAGGTTGCGGTGAGCTGAGATTGCGCCATTGCACTCTAGCCTGGGCAACAAGAGCAAAACTCCATCTCAAAACAAACAGACAAACAAAATCAGTAGCTTTTAATGTATTTTGGCTCGAGAGGGAAGTAAATAAAAGCAGGGCTGCCTCACTCAAACAGGGGGAATGGACCTAGACTTCCTCTGACTGCTCTTCCCCCTTTCTCTTTGTTTTCTGCCAAGGGCCTCTGTGGTACTCAGAGAACACCACGCTAACCAGAATGACTGATGTAAGCATTGGCAATGCCCTGCCCTAGAGCCAGCCATGGGGAACTGGTGATTGGGGCGCTGGGCAAGGGAAGACGTCGGGACCCCTTTACTCACATCGCCCCATGCAGGTGACCGGTGTTTGAGCTGTGTGCAGGGCTGGGCTGGGGGATGCACACCTGTGTGTGTGTTCCTGTTGGTGCTTCTCATATTATCATCCTTCAGAGGCAGCTGGATGGAAGTAGAACAACTTTGATAAGTGAACAGGATCCTGGGTCACCAGAAATGGGGAGTGGAGAGGCCTTGGGGGCCATTGTTTCATGTGGCGTGGCATGGCATGGCAGGGAAGGGGAGTGGCTGTTTCATCACTGACCAAATGGAAGAAAATGATACCTCTTTACTTTTTTTCCACTCCTATACAATACCCCACAGGGGACTTTCCCATCTACCCAGATGAAAATTTGTGCTCCAATTATGAGTCAATCCTGAGTTAGTTTTTCTTTCTTTCTTTTTTTTTGTACTGGACTCAGCGGCAGCCACCTAGCCTATTACTGATTTCTAGGTGAAAAGACCTTTTATCTGAGCCATGGGAACTGGAAGAGGACAGGGCTGGGAGAGATGAGGAAGTCCTCTTCATCTTTCTTCGGTGTTTCTCTGGGAGCCTCTCGGAACAGAGCTGAAGTGTGTGAAAGCACCTTCACACTTCCTTTGCTGAGGTGATCCGCTAATTGCATGCTATCAGGAAATGTGTAAGATGGGAGTGAGATGGTTTCCCAGGGGGCCCTCCTTCCTGTGCTCCATCAAGAAATACATTTTCACTTGCCAGTGTCTGGGCAGTGCCCGTGTGTGGCTGCTAGAGAATCCTTCTGGCTTTTCTAAGTGAATGCACCTCTCTAAGCTGCAAGCTCTCTGGATGGCCCCACCCTGGTCTCATCCCTAAGAAATCTTGTCATTTTTTCCCACTGGTATAGTTTTCTTCTGCACAAGTGATGCACATACACTGGCCGGCCCATCACTTGTAGGCGTTTGTGGCTCAGTTTGCTCCATTTATTACTTATTTTGTTATCAGGCTTCTTCAGGGCTGTGAGCCGCAGCCTCTCTCCTTGAGCATGGATTTGTAGAATTGTAGGAGCTTAGACTTGATTTACACCTTAGACATCATTGTATTGAACTGCTAATCACTTTATTTTACAGAAGGAGAAACTGAGGCCTGGTGGGGTTAAAGTCATCTAAACATTTAGAGCTAGAAGGGGGTGAGAACTTGGTCACTTAACTTTTGAACTGGCCCTACTTCGGTTTCTCTTGCTGCTGTGCCTCTTGCTCCTTCAAGGACCTTGCCCCAGCAAGAGCCAACTTTAGACCTAGACACAAGGGCCCTTGATTTGGACTCAGTGTTCTAGAGGGCCCTGTGCTGGCTGTCCTTTAGCCATGTCCCCCTCCATGGGATGCGTAGTTGGCAGGAACAAAGGGATGCGTCCATCTGGAGTTCTCACCCTAGCCCTCTAGAACTTACCCTACTACCTAGGATCTTGGAATTCCCTGTCCAAAGGTCTTAGCTCATTTCCAGGGCCTATGTGGACTTCTACTCCAAATCTGTTCTCTGAAGGGCAAACCTGGGGACCAGCGGGCACCAATGAAGCCAGTGGGGTAGACAGAGACAGCTCTTTGTGAGGGCTGCATATAGAGTTTGAACCAGGGCTCGTGTGTGCATGATATCCTTCACAATATGTCAGCTCTGGGATTCAATTTAGCCTTATTTGTAGAAGACATGCGATTCCTGGGTCAGAGACAAAGGACTGTATTGCTCAGCAGGCAGTATGAGCGTAAGCGTATATGTATCAGTTCTCCTTGCCCCCAGGAGCCAGGACAGATCCGGGTGGATGCTGTGCTCTCAGTGGGGATTGTGTCACAGCTAAGGAAGCCTGAGCTTGGAGAATCCACTGCTTTTATAGCAAGCAATCAATAAGCCTGCTTCTTGCCCAGAGAGAGACATTACCTCATCTGTTCAGGTTACCAGCTTCATAACAACCTTGAGAGGTGGCCCATCATAAAAGAGCAGTGAGAGCCTTTCCATCTTGGCATCCCCAGCAGAATGTATAGGAACACAAGAAGACCCAAGAGACTGTCTCTCTCCAATGGAGTGGAGCAGGCTGAGGCCTGGGGTAGTTCTGCTTATACTACCACATTTTGGCAAGCAGCCCTGGGAAGTCCAAGAATTCTAGTTCAAACCTGGCCATAGAGGGAGCCGGAAGGAGCAGGTGTTGGGTTGTTTGGCTTGGAGTAAGGCAAGGAGAAACCTTAAGATGTGTGGCATGGGGACTTCATTTGTACACTTTCCTCGGACCTCACAAGTAAGGGACATGCTTGCCTGACATTTATCTCTATTGTTATCAGAAATAAGAATTCTTTAATCTTTCTCTTTGATCTTCCTCTTAGCTATAGTCTTTAACTCTACTTTTCTTGTTCTTGAAAATCTCTATATGGTTCCTGTTAAAGGTCTTTCCAGCCAAGTTTACTGGGCTTTGACTGGATTCTGGCTCTCCTGGTCTGTTTGTTTAGCCCACACAGCTGTGTCTGTTTGCACTAATTTTGTGTATTTGTTCCCTACACACTATTACGGTTTTCTGTGTGTGGGTTCATCTCTTCTCTCTTAGACTGACAATAACTGGCTGAACCCACCCCCAGCTGCACACAGAGAAGCTATTTGAGGACTGATAAATGACCCAAGTTCCTCTACTATACACTTTTACCTTGGTTTTAATTCACTTTTCGTTTCTCCATTATCTCTAATTTCTGGTTGTGCGAAGAGTATGAACTTTCTTTTCACGTGGAAATATTTCAAACTTCAAAGGATTATTGGGCACTAAACTATGTTCCCCAGAGAGATGAGAAAGGCGTTTTAGTGTAATTTAGTGTAAAGTTCAAAATTCCACAGCCTCAGGTTTTGTTCCTCGGCCAGTGTTTGTTCCTGGGTCGGGAGGTAATCTAGCATTTCAGAAATGCCCTCTGCTTCCTGCAAAATCAAGGAGCCTCTTGTAATGTAGCAATTAACACAGGAAGAAAAAGGAGAAAATTTATACCCCCTTTTTTTTCTTTTAGGCCAGAGCCCCATGAACAGCCTTCAAAACTTAAGTAAAAGACTGTAAACATAGGTATTTACTCAAGGTTTAGGAGTCTGAGCTGATATGGTTGTCTTTTGTGTATGACACACTTTAGTATTTAAAAGTCTTTGAGATTGTTCATGATTTTCCTTACATATCCTTATGAAATGTGTAGAACTTGTAATTATTAACATTGTATCCGGCCACCTCCCTGCCGTCCATCCCGGGACTTTGAGGTAGAGGTTTCAGCTGTTGGACACGCCCTCCTCACCTCAGAATCTCCCAGGCACTAACTCTACATGTGACTCAAGTGGGGTGGGAAGGGATTCAGGGGGGATTTTGCCTCAGAAGGACATGGATGCTCACCTCTTCCATCATTAGGCCACCTGATCGTCGCTTGAGTTTTGTCTTTTTTTGAGATGGAGTCTCACTCTGTCACTCAGGCTGGAGTGCAGTGGCATCATCTTGGCCCACTGCAACCTCCGCCTTCCGGGTTCAAGCGATTCTTGTTCCTCAGACTCCCAGGTAGCTGGGACTACAGGCACACACCACCACGCCTGGCTAATTTTTGTATTTTAGTAGAGACGGGATTTTGCCATGTTGGCCAGGCTGGTCTCGAATGCCTGACCTCAAGTGATCCGCTCACCTCAGCCTCCCAAAGTGCTGGGATTACAGGCATGAGCCACCATGCCTGGCCAAGTTCTGTGGTTTTTTTTTGTTTGTTTGTTTGTTTTTTTATTGTGTGCTCTAGATAAGTGACACTCAAGCTTTTTGGATTGTACAATTATTTTAGTTTATGCAGTGTCAGTGGCACACCAGACATACCACACGAACATGTGCGTATACACATACACCTCACTAATATGAATGCTGCACAAATCGATAGTTCTTTACGGCATACAGTGCCCTCTGATATTGTGTATTCTGTTTGATTCCATTTCATTAAAAACATATACCAGTCACAACCCAATTGATTTCACAAACTCACGAATGGTTCATGGTTTGGAATTTGGAAGTTATTGCTCTAGGTGCTTCCATAAGGCTGTGAAAAAGTTCCTTCATCTCAGAAGGTGGGTGATATACCCAGGGAATAGTTTACAATATGTGCACCTGCACACACCACTTCCCAGAGAGTTCCATTTCTAAGCTGTGTTACAAGATTTGATGAAAGTATATCTACAGAGAGGGCCTAAGTTGAAGCTCCCAACACAGCAAATAATTGGGAACCACCACTTTTTGTTTTTTTCCCCTGGTCCTGGTTTCTGACTCCAGTGAGAAATTAGGTTCCTGAATGTTCAAAGTCCAACATTCAATACCTGTATGACTGTTCTCATTCTTTCTTTCGCAAATAAGGAAACACATACAAAAAGCAAAATTAAACCAAAGACAAAGAAAACACGAGACTGTTGATGCATTTCCCAGTTATTGTAAGATTGTGTCTCCCACTCTTGGATGCTTCTGAATGTTTTGCCCCATTTCCTTTGATGCCTCCCAAGATATAGGGTGATGGTTTATTTTGGGCAAGGCTGGCAGCTGCTTTCGACTGCTCTTTTGCAAGGAACTGCATGAGGATAGCCACTGAGTTTATTTTTACATCTCACCACAGGACAGAATCCACATTTTCAATCAAGTGTTGGACACTCCAATTTAACAAGTTGTGAAAAATCTGTTGGCCCAGATAAACGTATGCTAAGAGTATTCCTTTCTCTAAATTAAGATTTTGTTCCCGGAAGCCCAAGAATTCATTAAGGCCATAATTAGGCATGATCACTGATGATTTAAAATACAATAATAAAGAGGAAGTTTATGCTGAGCTTCGTAGGCACCATTGGATCTGTCCTGCGGTTGACTTTTTATAGCTGTAGTTTAAAAATAACTTTTCCATTTCATCTGCTGGCTGCCTTTTCTCCACCCAGCCCTTCATGTAAGTAGGGTGGGGGTTGTCATCCAAGCTCCCATTGCCGCAGGCAATGACATCTGTTTCAGTGACATCAGAGAAAGTGCCACATCATCTCAAACCAACATATCAGTTATGAGGTCACAGGCTTTCCCATAAAAAGGGCTGGCCTCATCTGTCATCAGTGAAAAGAGACAGCAAGCACCCTTCAAAGATGTATCTGCTTCAGCAAACCCGGAGTTACCCTGGGAGCATACTCTCATGATTCCATTAGCTGATGTGGTCAAGGGAATTCATCTGAGTAGCTGCCGAAGCTTAGAACTTAACTTGATTAAAGGCACATATCTGTCGTCCTCTGATTGAAACTCAGGTGTCTTTGCTTTAGAGCCAATCCTCCTGTTTTGATCTATATGCATCAGCTTAGCAATTCTAAAGCCATCTCATCAGCTTTTTTGGTGCTTGACAGAGGGACAGATTTTATATTTTCCATTTTTCTAAATAAAGCCCAGGCTTGTCTTCCTGACACCTTAACTAGGCAAGGAGTACCCTTGATTCTTTTATCTATTATCTGCATTTTATCTTTGGTGTACCCAGAGAAAATACCACACAATAGTCATTTGCCTTGATGGGTTCTGTGTCGTTGTTACTGAAATTTTGTTAGTATGCGTCTTCTTGCCATTGGAATGGGTTTTATTGTGGCTCTTCCATCTAAGGCTTAGTCTCTTTTAATAGTAATATTTTCATATTTAATGGTGGACATATCTGCCAGTTGGGCTGGTGTCAATATAATGTCACTGGAGTTAAGAAAAATATACTTAAGATATGCTTTATTATTAATTTGAGTAGGTTATTGATTAGGGTACCATGCTGTGCCACGTTGGAATGTACACAAGCTATGGGGTCAGATAGGTTTTGGTTTACATCTTAGGTCCTCTACTTATTAGTTACGTGACTTTGAGATGATTATTTAATATTTTAGTGTATGTAGTTCCTGGAACTCAAGTAGTAGGCACTCAGTACTCTGTCATTGTTCATTTTCTTTTTTATGATGAAAAGGAGTGTTTCTGTTGTATGGATGTGTATGAATTTCCCAAACTTTATTGGATCATCGAAGTCTGTTTGGATTTTGGTTGAATCCAAAATCCAACACTGCATGAAATGCCTCAGTGTTGCTGATTGACGGGGCCTTGCGCATGTTGTCATTTCCACCATCAGTTCCTTTTACTTTCTCCAGCACCAGTAGGAGAACCAATGGCAAACAGTACATTATTAGTCACTGTCGCGCTTTCCACCAACATTTCGCACTAAAAATGTGTATTTTAAACTACATGTTTGCTCATCTTAAAGAGTTAGATTATAAACTGTTAGAAATCAGGGACTATTAAACAACCATTTTCATTTGCAGTGGATTCAGAATATAATCATCTGGAGTTGGGAAAGGATGTGTCTGCGAATGCCCGTGAATGCCAACCAAAGTGCTGTGCAGTCAGGAAACACCAGCCCTCCCTGCTCTCTCCAGCCCGTCTTAAAGGGTCCTTCTTCCCAACTTGTAGCACTTCACACCTGTAACTGGGAAAAGGGGGATTCCAATTTGAGCCTAAGATATTCTTTCAGGGGGCTTTGGATATATCTGGCCTGCTGCAAGTCTGTTTTCAGGAGGTACTGGGGAGCCTCCTGGGAGACTGTTCTTCTTAGGGGAAGGGGTACCAGGCCCAGAGATCTCAACCAGAAATTGGAAGGCAGGACTGATTCCAAGTATTGTGTGGATTTTTTTTAAAGCTATTCATGCTCTAAGGACCAGGCAAGGGGTAGGGGATGGGTAGGGAGGAAGTATGGGCTGGCCGCAGGTCAATAGGGATTGTTGGTAAAAAATGGAGTGGTCCTTCCCCTTTCAGAACAGCTTAAGACTTTAGAGCAAAAGTAACGTGCTTCGGTACCATCTGGAAAGGTACTGACTGAAGCCTGGATGGAGAAACGTTAACCCACTCATGCCCAGAGCATAGCTAAACTTCAGCACCTTGAGGCCACCAGCTTACGGGCAGCAGGAGTGCCCAGTGGAAAACTGAGGTGCCAGGAAAAGTGGCAGCCATCACTTAAAGAAGGAGC
Organism: Macaca nemestrina; assembly: GCF_043159975.1. Taxonomy (NCBI): domain Eukaryota; kingdom Metazoa; phylum Chordata; class Mammalia; order Primates; family Cercopithecidae; genus Macaca; species Macaca nemestrina. The sequence goes on from NC_092128.1 coordinate 21,128,168, forward strand.
TCTTGAGCAGGCCAGGGGAACAGGAGACCGCTTTTCATAGCTTAGCAGGAAGGAGAGACCCGCTCCTACGATGGAGAGTGGCCAGCAGTAAGAGGACAGGGTTTGTGCCGTGTGGTCTTATCTGTGGGCTTACCTGTAAATTTACCCGAGGACTTGAAGAGATATCAGCAGGGAGCACCCAGCGAGGGCTTTGGGGCTGGCATTACAGGTGGTAGACGGTCAAATATATGCTCCGACCAGTGAAATCTCACTGTGAGAATGAATGCACACTCGGGCAGTGGCTGTGCAGAAGGAAAAGGCAACTGTGCTGTTGGGTAGAAAGGGAATTTTCTGGGGAAGTCCTGGGAGAACAGAGAAAACGCTTCATAAAGAAGGAAAGGTGCTGCATCGTAGAACCATTTAGCTCAAACTTTCTTTAAGTAGAATTTAAAGTAATTATGCTGTTGAGTATTTCTCAGCATTAAGTAAACATACAAAATGCTTTTAAAGAAAATGGTGCTGGGCGCAAGTGGCTCGTGCCTGTAATTCCAGCACTTTGGGAGGCAGAGGTGAGAGGATCTTTTGAGCTCAGAAGTTCCAGACGAGCTGGGCAACAAAGTGAGACCTGTCTCTACAAAAAATAAAAAATACAAAAACTTAGCTGGGCATGATGACTCATGCCTGTATTCCCTCCCGGCTACTCAGGAGTCTGAGGCAGGAGGATTGCTAGAGCCCATGAGGTTGAGGCTGCAGTGAGCTGTGATCACTCCGCTGTACTTCAGCCTGTGTGACAGAGCAAGACTTTATCTCCAGAAAAAAAAAAAAGAAACAAAAATTGTACCTGAATACATTTAAATATAAACCAGTTCTAAACTACATTCAGTCATGCTTCTATATAATCAGAAACAAACAAAAATGTACAATTAAGTACAAAAAAAATCTTCACATTAAATAGAACTTAATTTAGTGATATTAACTCATAGAATGAATGATCTTTTTGTTGCTTAAATTAAAATCACTATACCTGGGAAAAATGTCATGTAGATGGAACCGTATAGGAGTGGTTTTTTTTTTTTTTTTTTTTTTTTGAGATGGAGTCTCGCACTGTTGCCTGGGCTGGAGTGCAATGATGCAATCCCAGCTCACTACAGCCTCTGCCTCCTGAGTTCAAGTGATTCTGCCTCAGCTTTCCGAGTAACTGGGATTATAGATGCCTGCCACCATGCCCAGCTAATTTTTTGTATTTTTAGTAGAGATGGGGTTTCACTATGTTGGCCAGGCTGGTCTTGAACTCCTGACCTCGTGATCTGGCCAACTTCGGCCTCCCAAAGTGCTGGGATTACAAGCGTGAGCCACAGCGCCTGTCCCGCAAAGGCGTTTTGAGTCCAGAAAGCTTCTACTCCGTGTGCTGAGGGTTGCTCCAATTCACCCACTACTACTAGCCATTTGAACTGCTGAAAGCAAAACCATTCTTGTGGCCAACCTGTCCTTAATTTGCTTGAATTGGGAGAACTTGTTTCATTGGTACTAGCTGGGGGCGAAGATGCAAGCCCAGGAAAAATCTGCTTGTCCTTCTAGCACCTGAATGCTATTCGGGGGTAGACTGTGATGAGAAGCAAGTTATCTGTGAAAGCCCACAGTGTTCTGTGAATAAATGATTTGATGATGTTTTCCAATGAACTTATGTGGCTGTCTAACATTGTTACATCACAGCATGCATTTTCTGAAAATCCTTGAGACCCAAGAGAGAGCATCTGCTCATCATATCTTTCCACTTTGCCATATGCACTGGGTTTGGGGGTGGGGGATGAGGGTAAGGAGGAGCTTCAACTCTTTACACCACTCACACGGAACTCATCCCGGGTGCTGTAACTCAGGAGGGTGTGTTGTCAGATCCTTTTCTACGCCTTGCAGTGTTCAGAATTTGCAAAGAATTTTACCATCTGCTCTTTCTGTGTGCTGATGTCACACAGAGCAGAGTATATAAGACTGTTCTTATCCCTCAAACTTTGCCTTTTAAGGAGAGGCACAGTTGTCCAATTTTAGGGATAAAATGTCTCCTTTTTTTTTCCTACTCTTGCTCTCTTGTCTTTTTCCTGGAGAAAGGCTAGAGTCTGTTTCAAAGGATGGTTTTAAAGACCCCTGGCTCTGGGCATGAGGGTCCAGTTGAGCAGGCATCTCTGTTCTTTCATATGTTGGCTTCTTTTCTGACTCTGGAGTTGCTGTGAGCCTTTAAGAACCATAGGCTTGAGCTGCAGGTGGCTGTTTGCCTCTCTGCCCTAAATAGAGCTGTGCTTGTTTTTCCTCTCCTTTCTCTCTCTCTTCCAACCTGCCTCTGAATGCCTCTTACTCTGAATTGGCATTTCCAATTACAGCCCCCCACCCCTGGCCACTCCTTCTGTTATTCTCTGCTGGTCATTTTTTATTTTTCCTTCTCTTTGCCTTTGTCCCTTTTTTATGTTTTTGTCAATGTTTCTCATCTCTTGGTTAAATGAGTTCTTCTTTTAGTCAACATTTTCTTAGTCTGTTCAGGTTGCTATAACAAAATATCATAAACGAGTCACTTATAAACAACAGAAATTGATCTCTTACAGTTCTGGAGGCTGGGAAGTCCAAGATAAAAGTGTTGGGAGATTCAGTGTTGGGCGAGGGCCTGCTTTCTGGTTCACAGGAGGCAGCTTCTTGCTGTGTCCTCGCATAGTGGAAGGGAAGCACTCTAGTCTTTTCAGCTCCTTATAAGGGCACAAATCCCATCAATGAGGCCTCCACTTATAACTTAATCATCTCCCAAAGGTGCTGTGTCCTAATACCATCACATAGGGGACTGGGTTTCAGCATAGGGATTTAGGAGAGACATAACCATTCAGACTTCAGCCACCAGCCAATCAGAGTGTTCCTTTTCCTTTGTTCTCAATCGCTGAGAAACAAGCCACAGCCTGTCAGGGGTAATGTGGAGGCAGCTACTTCTAACTCAGGGCAGTGCAAGGACAGGACCTTCAAGTGTGAAGGCTGATTCTGAGCCCCAGTGAGCTCTGTGACAACAGTGCTAGAAGGCACTGGTGTTCGTGTCTTCTTCCAGAGGAAACTGTCCCTTGGGGCTCTGTTGAAATGCAGGCATGAAGCCACGGCAACCTTTCTGGGTCACATGGGGAGATCAAAAAGCATCTCTTCTCTGTCAGACTCCCCTCACGGCTGTTGTTATCATTGGCAGGACTCTCCTTCAGCAACTCCAGAAGCTTCAGACTTTGGTGGTGGGCAAGGTTTCTCGAACCTGCAAGTTAGCCGGCACGCAGACTGGCACCTGCCTCATGGTGAGCTTCCCAGCAGGGTGGTGCCGTGACCGCCCCTGGCCTGGCCCCTGTCTCCCCTCTCCCTCTGCTTACCAAGGCCAAGTGCTGTGCAGCAGGAGAAACCACACGGAGGAACTCCACTCTGAGGCTGTTCCTCGGTGAGGCCTTCCGGTGATGTCACCCGTGGGTGCAGTCCACCGGCCTGAAGAGGAACGTCTGTGTCCCTGGCTCTCCCAGGGTATAAAGCTGTGCTGTCCAGGGCCTGGAGTCTGCAGCCCCTTGTGTTCTCTCTCTCCCCACAGGTTGTGGTGCTGTGCTTTGCTGTTGCATTCGGCAGCTTCTTTCAAGGCTATGGGCCCTATCCTTCTGCCACCAAGATGGCTCTGCCCAGCCAGCATTCCCTGCAGGAGCCCTACACAGCCTCCGTGGGTAAGACAGCACGTGGCAACTTGGGCAGGGTCTTGTTTTATTTCCCTGGAGCTGGGTTTCTCAGCCTTCCAAAAGGAATCTTCTGTGAAAGTTCAGTGTTTAAAAAGTGGTAAAAGTGGAGCTTCTCCCTTAGAAGAAGCAAGTGGGGGTTCCCCTGGGGCCCCTCATCCGCTGGACTGAGGCATCACTGGGAATTTTCTAGAGCTGGACAGAGCACAGTTTGCAAACTACTGTTCTAGACTGTGCTCCCTGATCCATTCTGACATCTAATTTTTGAGTTCTGATAAGGGAGAGGGAAGTACATGAGGGACAGAGTCTGTTGCTTTCTGTGACGTTTTAAGAGAACTGCTGTGTTTCTGCCTCCACTGAGGGGGATTGTATGAGTAATGTAATGTAATGTATATGGTAAGGGCTTGTAAAGTGAAGTTAAAGAATCAGCAAGGTCAGGGCCAGGCGTGGTGGCTCACGCCTGTAATCCCAGCACTTTGGGAGGCTGAGGCGGGAAGATCATGAGGTCAGGAGACCAAGACCATCCTAGCTAACATGGTGAAACCCTGCCTCTATTAAAAAATACAAAAAATTAGCCGGGCATGGTGGCGGGTGCCTGTAGTCCCAGCTACTGGGGAGGCTGAGGCAGGAGAATGGTGTGAACCTGGGAGGTAGAGCTTGCAGTGAGCCAAGATTGCACCACTGCACTCCAGCCTGGATGACAGAGCAAGACTCCATCTAAAAAAAAAAAAAAAAAAAAAAAAAAAAAAGAATCAGCAAGGTCAGGAGTTCAAGACCAACCTGACCAATATGCTGAAACCCCGTCTCTACTAAAAATACAAAAATTAACTGGGCGTGGTGGCGCACGCACCTATAGTCCCAGCTGCTTGGGAGGCTGAGGCAGGAGAATCACTTGAACCCGAGAGACGGAGGTTGCAGTGAGCAGAGATTGCACCACTACACTCCAGCCTGGGCGACAGAGCAAGACTCCATCTCAAACAAAAATAATCAGCCTGCCTTACAAAACCTTAGGCCCAAGATCTAGAGAATTTGGGGACTCAGGTGTCAGATAAGAAGTGTATGGTGTTCTCATCTGGAAATAAAGGGATGGTGAGTAAGGAATACACACACAAATTCATACATACACCTATAGGAAGAAGCGTGGGGTTAGGTGGTACAGTAGGAGGTTTTGCATTCTAAGGTTTCAGTTATCTGTAGCCAGTGAACATACCTGCAGTTCCCTTAAAATAGCTGAATACACTATAATAAGAAACGCTACCTGCAGCCAATAAAAATACCTGCGGTTCCCTTAAAATAGCTGAATACACTAAATAAGAAACATTACCTGCAGTCAATGAAAATACCTGCAGTTATGTGAAAATAGCTGACTACACCACAATAAGAAATTTTGAGAAAGAGAGGCCACATTCATGTAACTTTTATTGGAAGATATGGTTAGAGTTGTTCTATTTTATTTTTATTGTTGTTAATTGCTTACTGGGCCTAATTTCTAAATCAAACTTTATCATAGGTACATATGTATAGGAAAAGGCATATAAACCCTATATGCTGTATGCCCATATATAAACCCAATATGGCTTTTCCTGTAATATATACCTTATACCATATACATAGGGTTCAGTTCTATCTTCGGTTTCAACCATCCACTGGGGTTCTTGAAACGTATACCCCATGGATAAGGGACTACTGTATTATATTTGGGATAGGGAAAATTTTGCCATTTTGAAACATCTGTGGCCTTCACCAGGCAGATGCATCTCTGCCAGGTATGACAGAAGTGCTGGCATTCCAATTAAATAATTTCAGTGGCCTGTTGGGAATTTTTCCCCCTAAGGAACTCTCTCTCTAAATTTAATTGGAAGCATAGTTTCTATGTCGTGGAAAATTGCTACAGAGCCATCTAGCTGTGTGACTGTCCTACAAAACAAAGGAGATTGTCTGTCCTTTGATGTATGGCTTTGGCTTTGTGTCTCTTCTTCACTTTCTAAATGAAATGCCCTGTACCTCATCCCCCTGCCAGACCTACTCACTGGGGATGCTTCTTCTTTTAGCTGGGTCTGGACATCTGCAAGTATTCCATTCCCATTCTCCACGAATCATGTTCCCTAGATGGTTATGGCTGGCAAGGAGGGGAGTTTTATATTTTCAAAGCAGTGGGGGTGGTAGTTTGCCTTGTGTTTATTTGCTTTTCTATTGTTCTTCCAGTACCGTATAATTGGTATAATTTTTCAACGCACAAACTCCAAAGCTCTAAAGTCTTTAGAGAAAGCCAAATCCTGTTGGCACCCATAGTGCTGAGCAACAAGAACCCACACGTTGTCATCTGCCACCAGCCCTTAGTACCTGGTGTGAGGAGATGTGTTGGACCCCTGTAGTCTTTTGCTAACACCTTGTTATTCTGCTCTGTCCTCAGTGAGATCCAGGAACCTGCTGATCTATGAGGAACATTCTCCCCAAGAAGAGCTGTCCAGCCCAGGCTCAGCTGGGGAGCTGGGGGGCTGGGACAGAGGTTCCTCCCTGCTCAGGGTGTCAACGCTGGAGTCCAGGCCGGATGTGGATCTTCCCCATTTCATTATCTCGAATGAGACCAGCCTGGAGAAGTCAGTGCTCTTGGAGCTGCAGCAGCACCTGTGAGTCATAGAGACACAGAGCCAACTCCTCTAGTGCACTGATGGTGGGTTATGAGTCACCAACCTGGAATGTGAGGTCAAGACTCTCCATAGGCCTGGTTCAGTCCCTCAGCTCTCTCAGGACCTATTTCCAGGACCTGGGACTGCGGAGAGTCTGTTGCTGGCCAACAGCTGCCCTGAGTAGAGATGGGGAAAAAACCCAGCATGAGCTCCCCTATGTCTGCTGCATCAGTGGGTAGCTGGCGTGATGGCATCAAGAAGTGGAGGAAGGGCTTGAATCCCTTCCCCCACTGTCTCCACCCTCCCTTCCAAGCCACACAAGTGAATGCACAGCCCAGGTAACCACAATGTGTTTACTGTGCAAATCCAACTTTAAGACATGTTCTGTGGCTTCAACTAGGGAGTAGATATATATTGGGCTATATGTCAATATATGTTTATGATTTATATGTAAATATACATATAATTTAAAGCTATATGTATATTTGTTATATGTGTTAAAGCTATAGCTATTATAGTTTTATACTTATAAATGTATGTTGAGGTACCATTTAAGAGGCGCTGGACATGCATTTCCACATTGAAAACAACCTCTATTTGGCTCCAATTCTACATGAGTTGTTTCTCTTAGGTAGTTTCTGGGAAAAATCCCTTTGTAAACATAAAGGCTTATGCGACGACAAGGTATTGTTATTGTGGTAGGGGAGGTCCCTGGGCTTGCACGCACGCTCCTGGTTACGTGTGGCATGGTTGGTGATTTAGCTGAACTCTGCTCCTGTGCTTCCCAGAAATGAGGCCATTCCAATGTAAATGTGAAAGATTTTGTTTCAGATTCTTCAGCTTTCATCCCCTAATTCTGCAGGGGATGGTTTATAATTAAGTACTTTTATGTGTGTACATTATACATACATATTTAACATTTACTAGCACTTACTATTTTAAGCACTTTACAGATGTGAGGCAGGTTGAGTATCCCTTCTCTGAAATGCCTGGGACCAGCAGTGTTGTAGATTTCAGATTTTGGAATATTTGCATTATACTTAACAGTTAAGCATCCCTGATCCAAAAATCCAAAATGCTTCAGTGAGCATTTCTTTTGAGCATCATGTCAATGCTCAAAAATGTCTAGATTTTAGAGAATTTTAGATTTTAGATTTTTGGATGAGGGCTAACAGTATCATACAAATCCTTTTAGCTATCCCAGGTGGTAAGGCATCATTATTATTCCCGTCATAGAGAAACTTCCCAATGTAGCCACCGCTGGGCTCTCTAGAAGACCCAATTGCCTTCTTACTTGGCTCTGGACACAGTTTCTCTCCTCTTAGCTAAGCTGTTCAAGGCCCCATTCAAATCCCATTTGTTCTGTGATGTCTCCTAGATAACAGAGCCTCCTTGCCTCCTCTGAATGCCTACAGATTTTCCATGTCGTTACACAGTTTAATAATGTATTGATTTTCTGTTATGGATTTATTATTATTTCAAATAGCTCATTGTTAAAAATCTTTGTCTGGATTATTAACTCTTCTAGGCCAAGGATCGGCTCTTATTTTATTTTCTCCTTCCCTGAGTTTAGCATAGGGCTAAACATCCTAAGTAAATAGAATAATTTAATGCATCTCATAACAGGTGATTATCAAGCCACCATGCTTATCCTTAGTAGGACTGGGATGCCTTGGGTGGGGATAAAGGCAAGAATGTGGACCAGTGGAGAGGCTGGTAGCAGGGGACTTTGGAAATAGAGAATTGCTACTAGGAGAGAAGAGGACAAGAAACATCTCACCAAGTTACAACCCCTGAATGATTGCATCACACTACAAAGCATGAGAATTGTAGCTAACAGCTGGTGACTAATACTTCTTTTTCCTTTTAATGCCTTCACAGGGTCAGCGCCAAACTGGAGGGAAATGAAACACTAAAAGTTGTAGAACTCGACAGAAGAGTGAACACCACTTTCTAAAGAGGCTGCCTGCACCCCGTCCTTTCCCTTAACTCTACTTTTACATCCCCAAACCACCTTTGTCATCAGCTTTTCCTCTTTGCCACCGGATCTTCATGAAGACATGGGCAAGCATTAGTGGCTTCAGATGGGAGGCCAGCCTGGGACTTCCCCTGCAGTGAGAGAGCATCTCCCCCTGGTCCATGCCCCTCCTGTGCAGAAGGAAGCCTGCATCCCTCCCTTCCTTTCTCTTACTGCCATAGGAAATTATTTTAGGGGCTGGAAGTGGGACAAGCAGGCTTGTTTCCACCAACAGTGCCAAAAAGATACTGCCTAATGTGCACCTGTGAGGCGTGATCCGCTCCCACTTTGGAGACGAGATGGCTCTTGTTCAGTCAAGACCCCAGACTCTGGCCACAAAAATGCCATGATGCCTGTTGGTATTTGGCAAAGCACTGACCCCTGTCCTCCCTTGCTCGCACTGGGGTCTCCCGTGTGAACGCACCCGATGGCAGCCCTCCACCCACTCTGCCCTCTGGGAGCCCTCGCTGGATTGTCTCCTGCACCAGCACTGGCAGACGAGGGCTCCCGTTCATATTCTCAGGCCGCAAGTGCAATGCCTGAGGGGATCAGGCTTTTCTACTCCAGGCAAACCTGCCCCATCTTGTCGCTTTTAGGACCTCCCACAACCTGGTTCCCCACACATCCATAGTTCTGCCTCCCCGGCTTCTCCTCCCCACTTGTAAATAGTATTTATTAGCTTGCCGAGGCTTCCTGCTAGCAACCACACTGAAGAGATCAGTGCCTCCTTTCAAGCTAGCCAAGTTTTCTGCTAGCCTTCAGAGCGAGGAGGGCACCTTAGGCTCTGGGATCCCCTGTCTTTTCCAGACAATGTTTTGTTTCCTTTCCTTTTTTTTTTTTTTTTCTTTTAACTGGAATAATAACCAATGAAAAAGAAGTTCCCTTAAGTATGTATATGTCTGCCTCCAGGATGAGCTCAGAGCGAGAGATGGCACCATGCCTCGCTCAGGCCCGGGGCTCCCTGGCCACAAGCTTTTTCTATCCTGTTTTCGTGACAGAGAAGGGAAGCCCTGTTCCTGACAACAGACTTTTCAGACAGCCTTGCTGGCTTGTCTTTCCACACCTGCCTGGCCCCCTCCTCCCTCCACACTTCCACTTTGTCCTCCTCGTCCCCTGCCTGCACAAAGCACGGTGGGGTGGGTGACATTTGTGTATCCACATTCTTACCTTTGATAGTCAGGTTTGGCTACTTTGCAGCTCGCCCAAAGAGATACAACGTAACCCCCAACCTACTTTTAGTTGTTTTTTTTTTTTAATGATTAAAAGTAACTTTTGTAGTTTAAAAAAATCTTTCCTCTTTCATACAAATAAGAAATGGAAATTGCCTTTTTATTGTATAATGTAGAAGACCCTCAAGTGTTTTTTTCCCAGCTTAGGAAAGATTTTGTGTAAGAAATATGCATAGAGTTTGTATTTTATTTTTAGGAGCAGCTGAAATGCCTTTGGTTTTGGCTTCTCTCTCTCTCACTCGCTCGCTCTCTCCCCTTCTCTCTCTCTCTCCCCTCCACCACACACACGTCATCTGCATTGTTATTGGAGCCTGTACTTAGAGGGATTAAGCCCACAACCTGGCTTCCATTCCATATCAGGTACAGGATTTGATGTTATTAACATTTGTCATCGTATCTCATAAGCGGGGCCCTGCCTTGTCTGTCTAGGCCCGTTTGGGGCTCCCTGTGAGTGATTCCCCTCTCTCTGCTATGCTGGAGAGGGTTCCAGCCTGGAACGCGGCCAAGTTCATCTTCTCAATGTGAGTGGAAGCTGGACTGGGCCCCTGTAGTCCTGGCAGCCCTGTTGTCTGGAGGGTTCTTGTTGTCCCTCACATTAGCCGGGGTGGAGACTGTCTGGGCTGTGCAGGAGCAGGGTTGCTAGCAGGCTCTGCTTCTGCTTCTCTCTGCTCCACTGTCTGCAGGCCAGATCCTGTTGGGCCTGGCTGGTGTCTGGTAGCCAGTGGGCCTCCACTGACCCATCCCTCTCTTTTAAACTGTCAGGTCATTATCAGGCATAGGCAGCCATAGGGCCCAAAGAAGGCAAAAAGATAAGATTTACTTACTTAAGTAGATTTGGGCAATGAGGAAGGAAAGGTTTCAAATTTAAGAGCAGAAGTGAGAGAATGAGCCAGCTCATGTACCTGCTGCGACTGAACCAGAGTGGGTTTTCAAGGCTCCCGGGTGTAGAGTAGAAAACGTGCTCTTCTGAATGAGGAGGGAGAAGGTAAAGGAAACTTCTAGCCCCTGTCCTTAGTGCTTTGAGGATTTTATTTTCTCCCTTACCTACCCTTGCTTGACATCACTCTGTCTAGACCTCCAAACAGCGGGACTCTTTCTCTGGGAAACTGTCCTTCCAAAACGGAATCTATGTAGAAACATGGGACATTAGCCAGAGAGCTCAGATGGCCCTTTTAAGGGGGCTCCAAGAACCAACATCACTGCTCTTTTAGATAAACCTCTGCCCTCCACTCCTTGCTTGAGTGAGTTAAAGGAACTAACAATTGTCCCTTTAGGAGGACACAATGGGGTCAAGAGGACGCAGAAGAGTTGTATAGCACCAGATTGGTTCCAAATAATTAATGGATGTGTGCGCATTTTCTGTTCAGGAATTAAGACCAGAATATCAGTGGATTTGTTTTCCCCATCAAGTGGCCTCTTAGACTAGTCATTAACTTATGATTAGCTCTAAAGATTTCAAATAGTGGCAGACATTGTCTCCTGAATGTAAGTTTTGAGAAATACGAGTCTGTCAGAGCGACCATAAGCAATAAAGAGTAAATCTCTTAATTATATTTTTCATCATGTAAACAGGTTTCCCATTTCCCTTTCTTAGATTGCACCAGTGAAAGAGCTATCTTGCAAAGATTCAGAGAACTAATTTTTCACTGGATAAGACCTGCGTAACCCAGACCCCCCCAGTGTGGTTCTTTTCGCAGCTCTCGACTTTGCACTTAAAAAGGGATATTGTAAATGAAAGGCTGCAGTGCCAGTTTTAAGAAAGAATTTCTGTGAAGTGTGAGGACTCTGGAGTCTAGCTCACATAAAGAGAGTGTTATATAAAAATCCGACAGCTGAACTAGGTTGCTCTTTTTTGGCAGGGAGTGGGGATGAGATTTGACACCAATATGGGCAAAATTAGATAACCTTTTGGTTAATATAAATGATTTTGATTTGGAGCCCTGATTTGTAGATTGTGAAAGCAGCTTTTAGTTCAACTTATTCACAAACCCCCTATAATTACCATGTTTTTTTTTTCTTCCTAAATCTCTCGGTTCAGCTTGTGAATCTTACGTGCCCATAAAGTTGGGATGTTGAATTGGCTCTTCTTTATTCTGGCAGGGAGTCAATGTCCAGCATTTTTTCACAAGTGTTTTATTAAAATTGTTTTCCAGCATTTTATGACTCCTCCCTCCCATGTCCTCAGACCCAGCAAAAGCGTAGAGGCAGAATCAGAGGCCTCTCCAGGCCAGCTCCTCTGCACACATGTCATACAAGGTGTGAAACTGAGCACAGTCCAGAAATGGGGACATCCCACCCCCAGTTGAATAATGGCCCATTCATGCCGACCTTGCCAACACAGAGAGGGCAGAGATGCACGAGAAGACCTTCATCCTCCCCTTCATCTGCCCCAAGTCACTATAGTTGGTTCTGTTAAAGCCAGTCTTTAAGAAACCTGGGTTAAATCCACCAGCCCTTCTGCTCGCTGGGCTGGCTGGACCTGTGAAGCCGTGGGCAGGTAGTGCCCTCTTGAGAGTCATTTTGTTTGGCCACCTTCAACTGAGGCTGTCCGTAGACACATGCTAGGATAGGCCCCACTGGGAGAGCGGTTACAGGAGGGAGTAAGTGGTGGTGATGTGGGGGCTTTGAAGGATCCGGAGACAAGTCTTAGATGTTTCATTCATTCATTCATTCATTCATTCATTCATTCAGTTACTCCTAAGCCTTTTCAGTTTCATAAGGAAGAGTGTTGCCTGAGGCCCTGGGGAATATCAGGGAATAGAAGGGATTGAGGAAACATTAATAGTTATTCAAAACACCCAAATGCCTATGCTTCTCTCTCCCTCCTTCTCTCTCTGACACACACACACTCACATTCCTCCCTTGCATGCTCATTTGTGCCTTAAATGTGCCTTATATGTAAATCCAGGATGACTGAGGAATCCCTCGTCGCTGGGAGATTTTGTATATATTCTTCCATTACTAGATTGAGGTGGGTGTGGGGGAAAGAATTTTTTCCAAAGGCTGAAAAGTGGTTTCCTAAAAGTGAGCCACTATCAGATTTGCACATCAGGAGAAAAGAAATAGGGTTACATCCATTAGGAAAATCCCAGTTTGCAGGAGTGCAATCACATCAGAAAAACAACCAGCCAGGATTAAAGGTATTATAAATCCTCACAGTGGAACATTTCTCAGGGCAAAGGAACCCGGCCCATTTGAAGATTAATGTTCCATGCCTTTGTGGTCAAAGGGTCGGTACTTAGCACAGGAAAAAACTCGGTGTTGTTTTGTTTTGTTACTTTGGACAACATAAAATTCAGGAATGTTTTATTTAGTCTTGGTTTCTAGAAGGAAGGGAAATAATATTTCTTGAGCATTTACTAAGGTGTTGGGAGCTGTGCTAAGTAAGTGTTAAGTCTTTCAGTTTTATAGATACAGAAAACAAGGGTGACTCTTTACCACAGGATGAATAAAGAACTAAGTAATGTGGGAAATGCAACAATTTCCGGACTAGCTGAGCCGATTCCTTCCTGTTATCACACTGTAAGCTTTCAAGTTCTCTGGGCAGGAATTATAGCACCTGTCCCCTGCAATGGCCCTGCTGTGCAATGCTCATTGCTTCCCTTCATGCTGGAGCAGCCCCCCAGGTGTCCATCTCCTACCTTTTTGTTCCAATCTTCTGTAAGTTCCAGCTAGCAGGCTTTACATCTGGGGAAAGGAAAACCAGGGGTTTTAGCTCTGTTCTCTGCTCCCATCCTTTGCTCACCAGCTGAGTGAGAACATGAACTTTTTGCACCATGTACCCATGGCTTACACTACTTAGAAAATCACCTTTTCGGATAAAACACTTTCTGAGTTCATGGAGAACACCGGCACTCTTTGACAAAACTGTGAGTGACCCTTTTTAAACAATGCTGAGCAGACCCTGGGCTATAATCAACAGTGAGCTTTAATGTCTATGCTGACAGTTAGGTTTTGCTCTTTTTTGTAACAGGTTACGTAGACCAGCAGTGTTTAAATCTAAATAGGTCGTGAGTCTGTTATCTGTCCTATCGCGTTTTTTAAATGACTTTTTATTCTTTATTATAGCTCAGTAAATACCAAAAAAAAAAAAAAAAAAAAAAAAAAAAAGCTTTGTAGGACACTTGTACTTAGTTTGGGGAAAAAAATAAACTGAAATTGTTATGCTTTTGTATTTCCATTTCTTGCAAATAAATATTTTTTCTTAAATAGTAAGATGTTGCCCAGTCTTTACAATCTTGGTACTATTTTGAAAAGCATTTTTTTTTTATGAGCATGGATTTGTGTATGTGTGCCGAACGAACCATTCTTTCCTGGATATCTACTTGGCCTGAAAGAAGAGCCTCAAACCAGCAATCGGCATGTTATATAGGACTGAATCCAAGCCTTAGTTGGAGGAATATTGCGAATGTAATTGTTTTTTTCAGGCAGCCACGGGAAGAAAAACAGTATCCTCTAGCGACTTCTGCAGCCTGACTGTTATTTTTGTTGTCTCCTCTAACCATTCCCTAACTAGATTTCAACTGTCTGTGGATTTGATTTTGCTTTCCCCATCTCTGGTTGCTTGAGAAAGATCCTTTGGACTTGAGCCAGAAAGGAATGATCCTTCTTCCTACGAACAGTTGCAGAGGATGTCTAACAGATTCATGCTCCAGAAATTCTGATGAAATGGTTGATAAAGGTCAATGCACTCAAGCAGAGTAATTTTCATTCCATTACAATGTCTGGATCCAAATGTAGCTTTCTTCACTCAGAGACTGGGGGCTTCGTTTAGTCTCAGACTGACTTGGGATGTTAGAAACTAAGGCCAGGGACTGTGCTCACTTGGAAAAACAAAACAAAATGTGGGATTTTTTGGTTTGTTTCTTTTGTGTGTTGTTTTTTCCTTAGCAGCATGCCCAACCCTGCCCTGGCCTTGAGGGTACATTGATCTGCTCTATCTTGTCCTCACCAGAGCACCTTGACTTTCTGTTGTCACACAAGGGGGCCTTTCCCTTCAGAGGCTTTGATTATCATGCCCTACTCTTTCTTTTATGGGGAATCTGTTTCTGAAGCCCCCCACCCCCCAATATGCTGATATCTTTTCAGTGGTGTGTGGAGAGGGCAAATACTCACTGATTTGAGAATGTTCTGTGTTAATCATGCCTTTCCATTTTCTGAATTTCTAATGCTTTGACATCTAGGGCCTTGCTGACCCTGGAGGAGCCGCCCCTGCCAGGGCTAGCCCATTCCTAGCTTAGGAGCAGGCCTTTCATATACAAACCGACCTGGAGCCCATAGCCCAGCCACCTCCTCTGTGCCCTCTCATACTCTGGGCCGCTCTCCTCGTGCCCTAAGTAGCCTAGGGCCAGGTACCAGACAACTAGACACAGTCTCTAACCCCGCAGCCTACTGAAATTACTCAAACTAGACAATCCAAAGCCTGTGTACCCTGCCTGGCCTGTTTTTTCCTGTGTAAACCACAATAAAAGCCCTTGCTTGCATTTTCCCTTCGTTCCTCCTGCTTCTTGACCCACCCTGGTGCTTCCCCATGTGGCCTTGCGTGACATCCCCTCTCCTCTTGGGGACTATGAGTAACAAGCTGTCTTTTCAATGGCCTCACCATCCCCAAATAATTGTATCATAAAAATCTGCCGGCCTCGCCATACCCGAATAATCATACCATCAAACCTGCATTTTAAAATGAATATCAAATGAGAGGCTGATCCCAGACTCATGGGCATCTGGGGCTTCACAGATGGGCCTGCTGTGATTTAGCTTGAGGGAATACAGATCTATTACCTCTTTGCACACTGGTTGTCACTTTTGTTCTGGAGAGGAAAAGTGAGATCTCCAGGGAGTCGTGTGGCTTGTTCATGGGAAGAGAAAGCAGTGTCTAAAACGCTAGTCCTGTGCTCAGGTTCCAAGTTAAGTCATACTTGATATCTCTGACAATGAGTGCCATAGAGGCAAGGGAACACCTGGATACAGTGGGGGGAAGAAACAACTGGGACTCAGAAGATAGAGGTGTATGGGTTATTGCACTAGTTATACCATTAACTTGCTGGCCTGGAAAAGGAGACACTTATTGAGTGCCTACCATGTACCAGGAAGTTCTCATGAATTATCTTGAACTCCTGGGTTCAAGTGATCTTCCCACCTCAGCCTGCCGAAGTGTTGGGATTATAGGCTTGAGCCACTGCACCAGGCCAGTTTTCATGAATTATCTATGATCTTATTTAATTCCTCCAAAATCACCCCCTTCGTGGGGATACATATACCACCTTTAACATAAAGTTGAGGAAACCGGAGTTCCAAAAGAGTGAGAAACTTACTCAAGACCATCCAACAAAGCAGCTGCAGATGAGAGGTTGAGTCCTGGGCTGACACCAAGTCCACAGTCTTCGAACTACATTCCACAAGGTTGTAGGGCATTTAAAAATTATAGGTTAACTTTTCAACATTCAAAGGATTTTCATAAAACTCCAGATTTCCATCTTCTCTTGAAAGACTGGGAGACACAGCAACTTCCAGAGCTGAAAGGTATCGGCTCCCAGGACGGCGTTGTCATTTCTGGTGGCCACATTTCCCCACACCCAAGCTGGTTCACTCATTCATGGTACTTACCTGGTCCTTCTGTCATCTGAATTCACCGCCTCTGGTTTAGATGGTGGCTGAATTCTGGGGAGTGGCGACAGGGAATAAAAGGAAAGATCCTGTGTTGGTGATGGAACTAAGAGGTGGGGAGGGCGGCTAGTTTCACCCTCAGAGGCCTGAGCAGGAAGGCAGCTCGGCTGTGAGCTGTGGGGTAATGTGCACATTGGAGACCTCTCTTCTCACTACCTGAAAGAAAAACTGAAGTTTGTGGTCTGGTCTGGTCTGGTCTTCCTATTCTCAATGATGAATCTTCTTTAATCTCAAAAATTATATCAAGTAGATAAACTACATGCGTATGTATAAAACAATTCCCTGACCCATAGATAACTCACATGGATACATTGGTGCGCATTTCCAGACTCCCAATAAAAACATGAATATGAATATAAATGAGTTTTTTCATATTTAGTTTTTGTATAAAAACAAAATCATTTTGGACCTATTGGTTTTATGTCTTATTTTTCTCCACCAAACAGTATATCATAAAATCATTCTATGAGAATCAGTATTAATCTACAGCAACATTTGTATTGTCTGAATACTATATTATTTTATATAAATTATTATAATTTAACTATTAAATAACATTGGGAATTCGGGGTTGCTGTTTCTTTTTTTTATTATAAACATGCTGAAAAGAGAAACACAGTATACTAAAAAATCCTAATGATGTCACATGTCTAGGACCTTGTCCCTTACAGCAAGTCTGTCTACATGTTCTCTGCTGGACTGGCTGATCTTCCATGGGGAGGGTGGAGCAATCACTGTTGTCCCTGTTGCTCAGCTGAGAAATAGAGGCCGTAGAGATGTGGCTGGCTCCACAGTAGGTCACACAGTGAACGAGTGCAGAGCAGATCAGGAATCGGCTGTCCTGACTTCCATCCTTGTGCTGTTTCCATCAGCCGTGCCTCATCTGGGCAGGGAACACTCGCTGTCCAAGTCATCCATGACCTTCCATGGAGTTTCATTTATCCATGAAGTGAACCTGCTTTGCAAGGTGCCAGTGCCATGCTGTTTTTCTTAGCATCCTCAGGATTGAGTTGTGACCCCGGATTTGAGATACACCCGAAGGAGTCTGTCTCTACAGAGAGGGAAGAAGAAGGAAAGTGGTTCAACTCAGTCATTTCCTGCAAACTAGTCCACGTCACCGTCTGAGAGTCTGATTCCACGTGATCCCTCAAGTTGATGTTGTCTTCCAATGGTCACAGCTGTTGCTAGATAGTTTGGCAATTTTAAAGACAAGTTCTGGCCCCATGAGGAGCCCATGTGTTCTCCTCCTCCCTCTATGCTGTTGTTTTTAGATGGAGGGACAAAAATATCCATTGAGGAATACCATAAAAGCTGCCAGAGAGGCTGTTGTACTGTTCTCTGAGAAGTCTGTTTCAAAATGTTTAATGTTTCTCAAGTGAAAGAATTTGGGAATTGAGGCTGCCAGTTCATAACTAATGTCCTCCCCAGTATCACTGCAAAACAGATGGCAAGTTCAGCTTCCTAATGGGTACATGACAGCTTCTCTATGCCTGGGCTAGTTCAAAGACAATATCTCCTTGAAAAGGAAAATTCTAAATGTAAAGCAACCTACATAGTATTTAGAGATCCCTGGGACAGGAAAGGGATCCTCAATCCCCCACAGTGTTTCCTTTCTTGGGTTATTTATTGTTTAAATTAAACTTTCAGTGGTTGATACAGCTTTTTCTCATGGGTTGAGATAGTTTATATTGTAACTGAACACAGAAAATACAGTTTAGATGGTATTTTTGCTATTGCACAAATAATTTCATGCAACTGCACTCCAGGGGCAATACTTGACTGGGGGATGTACGTTGAATTAGGACAGATGCTGTAGAGATAGTCAGCATTAGAGAGTGCCATTTACGGAATAATCGGAAAATACTGAGGTAGAAACAATGCCATTGGGACCAATGACAAAATTTTCCTGTAATACAACTAAATGAAAAACATCATTATGATATTGTACATAGCTTAAAATATTAGAGAATTAAAAAGCTCTTATTGAAAAACAGAGGTACATTGTTTTATCTCTTTTCCATCCAAAGTCCTACTGCTTGGAAGTAACCAATTTCAATTTCTTTTCACATTGATCTCTATGTTTCTAAGTAACATGTTTATGTTGCTAACAGTTGATATATCAATTTTAGACATTTACTATTAGCTTCTTATCATGGTACATAAAAAGTTGACCACACACACACACACACACACACACACACACACACACACACACACATTTCTGTGTCCTATTTTCCCAATAGTGTGTTTGCATTAATATAATGACATAAATGTTGTTCTCTGCTGAGTGATGTATTATTTTATTAGAATTAGGTTGCCTCCCTTGTATACATTTGCATCTTTCCTGGGATTAATAGTTGCCTCATTTTTCCATTTGGTTAGTGTGTATAAGGCTCATATTTAATATATAGAAATGATTATTTTTAAAAACTCATTTATCTTATATAAGTATTTATTATATTATATAAATAATATAGTAAATATATACCAGCTATGTCAAGAGTTTTAGTGCTTATTATTGTATGTTCTTGATAGTTAAATGAATTAGATAATCTATCAACATTCTTTTTTTTCCTTTTTGAGAAACTCCTCCAAGAAGTCTCTACTCACCTGGTTTAATCCATTTGCTCTGTGTCAGATTTTAGTCACCTGGTTTAATCCATTTGCTCTGTGTCAGATTTCACAGCTGTTATTCTAGGATTCCCCTTCACAACGGCAGTGGGAAAACCCTTTCCCATTTGCCCTGTTGGAGTCCCTGTGTCCTGGATCACATGTCTTGTCTTTTCTTGGTTGCTTCCCTTGTTTAGTCGGAGTATGTTCTGTATTAGCTGTCTACAAAAAGCTTCATTGGTGGTAAATTACTTGATTCTTGCAAGGCTCATAATATCTTATTCATTCTTACATAGTTGATAGTTTGGCTGGGTCTAGCATATTTGGCTGAAAAAAATCTTCCTTCAGAATTTTGAAGGAATTGCCCTATAATTTTCTATCTTGCAATGCTCTCATGGAGAAGTCCAATGCTATTTTGATTCTTGTTTCTTATGATTTTTTTTTCTCTATTTCTGTTGTCACAAAATGATGATCTACCTTATGGAGGGTCTTTTTCGTTTGCTGTATTGGATCTCTCATTCTGAAGACTCGTGTCTTCTGGGAACATTTTCGAATAATTTCTTTGATAAATTTCCTTTCCATATTTTTAGAATGACTGAATTGAGCCCTTATATTTCTTATATTTTTCTCCTGATTTTCTATCTATTCTTTTTCTTTTTTAGATTATCATTTCTTCTACTTTAACTACCAGTTTTTTAATTAAAATTTTGTTCTTCATTTGTTTTTAATTTCAAAACTCTTTTTTCTTTCTACAGTTTTTCCTGTTTCTAGCCCTCTGTTCTGAATTTTAGAAGCAATGTCTTTTACCTAAGTGTATTAATTATAATGTATTAAAATTTTTCTGATTCCTGCTTTTTTTGTTGTTGTTTTGTTTTTTTTTGGGTTTTTTTGTTTGTTTGTTTTTGAGACAGAGTCTCGCTCTGTCACCCAGGCTGGAGTGCAGTGGCATGATCTCAGCTCACTGCAAGCTCTGTCTCCCAGGTTCATGCCATCTTCCTGTGTCAGCCTCCCGAGTAGCTGGGACTACAGGCGCCCGCCACCATGTCTGGTTAATTATTTTGTATTTTTCATAGAGATGGGGTTTCACCGTATTAGCCAGCATGGTCTCAATCTCCTGACCTCATGATCTGCCCGCCTCAGCCTCCCAAAGTGCTGGTACTACAAGTGTGAGCCTCCGTGCCTGGCCGATTCCTGCTTTGTTCTAATTTTATTTCCCTGTTTGTTTGTTTGTTTTGGTCTCTTTATTTTGTATTATCAGTCTTCCTCAAATATCTGAATAGATGGATATTGCTGTCCATTCACAGGCATCAAATAACATTAATGATGCACAATGACTAATTGTCTTAAATTTGTGTCAGGGTAAGTGGATTTTTTTATTCTTTTAGTCTAGTGTTTTTCAAATTGAGGGTCAAAAGGTTGAGAAATCAATTTAGTATGTTTTGAATAACAATCTGAAAAGGAGAAACTAAATGAAATGAGATGGAATGGGATGGGATGGGATGGCCTGGAATTACACAGAATAAATAGAAATACCAGAGTACATCTAAAAGAGGTTAATATTGTTTCATGTAACTTTCATTTCAGTCCTGTATGTGTATGTGTAAATGTTGTTCTGGTTCACAATGTAAAATTTATGTCTTTCTGATGGTCACAATAAAAAGGCTCGAAGTTCTCAAAAAAAAAAAAAAGAGTATTAACGAACTGATTGAACTCTCTGTAAAGGGATAGGATGATAAGTTAACTTTTGTTAGGGTTCTCAAATGGTAGTATATGAGTACCTGGGGCCATTTAGTTTTTCAAGAGGAGAATGTTTCATGTCCTAACTGGGGAAGGTGCAGGTATTCTGGGATCACAGTGAGCAATAGAGCCAGGGGGAGTGAGTCTAATCATTCAGTATACAATTTATTTAATCCTATCTTTGTCCCATACTTCACTTTTGCTCTCTTTTGTCTCTGGTGGCCTAAACTCTGTTCATTTTGATTGCCTCCATTAAAGAACCTCCAAGAATTTTCAAGATGATTCAACACTTGCTTTTACCGTTGCCTAGTTGATGTAATCAATGAGGAACACCAAGGACAAGCAGTTATTGAGTCTCCCCTGCTCAAACTCCATCTCCCTTGGACATTACTGAGCCAGCAGTTGTCTTGGATGCTGTTTTCATTGCTCTAGAGGTGCCTGAGTTTTTGCATAAACGAGAGTAAAGTAGCTCTCCATGTCTAAAAGAGCAAATGTTACTAACAAGAGCTAAAATTTTTGTTAAAGTTTTAAAATACAATTTTCAAGCTAGGATCAAAAGTGAATGAGACGCTGAACATATCCTGGGGTAAAAGGGAGAGATGATAACATGGCAAAAAGAGCCCTCCCAGCAGGACTCCCTGGCACACCTCACATTCCCTTATCCTTTCCTGGATGCCTGATTACAGCAGCTATGCAGCCAAACCTGGGGGTAAAGTGGGTGGTAGCAGATAGACTCAGAGTGTGGGGAATCTCTATATTTAGGTCCAAAACCTTACCTTCCCAATAATAGATTAAGGAAGCTCTGGCTTGGCAATGTATCTGGAAGTTTGTGTTGACACGTTGGAATGTGACTGTCCTCAAGTGACCGCAAACTTAGAATCTGTCTCAAGTCATTGGAAGCAAGAATGTGACCCCACCTTGAATTAATCAATTCCCATATGTGGTATTTCATCCTGTTCTGGGTACCACATTTTAAAATGCATATGATGACATTTCTTAGGTACTGACAAACTCTTATCAAAATGGTTGTATCAATTTACACTTCCACCAGCAATATATGTTCCTATTTCCTAAAACGCACACCAATGTTTGTTGCTGGATTTTAATTCTTGCCAGTTTGATGGGCATAAAATGACATCTGGTGGTTGTCATTTTTATTTAAAGTAAAACCCACTCTTTTTATTCTTTGGAAACACATGATTTTTATCATTTTAATGCATATTCTACTTAAACATCTAAAATTGATCAGTACATCTCCTCCCCTGAATAGCTTAAGGGTCTTAGAATGTTTTAATACTGAGCAACTCTCCCAGTTTCATGCAATTTCTGTGCAATATTTTAGTTGTACAGTTGACCCTCATTATTCACAGATACCTTATTTGTGATCTCATGTAGTCATTAAAACTTACTTATAACTTGAATAGCTTAAGGGTCTTAGAATGTTTTAATACTGAGCAACTCTCCCAGTTTCATGCAATTTCTGTGCAATATTTTAGTTGTACAGTTGACCCTCATTATTCACAGATACCTTATTTGTGATCTCATGTAGTCATTAAAACTTACTTATAACCCTAAAATCAATACTGGCAGTGCCGTCATTGAAACTCATGGACATGAACAGAGTGGCAAAAAAATTGAGTTGCCTGACACACATGTTCTCAGCTGAGGTTGAACAAGGTGATGCCTTGGCTTCTTGTTTTAGCTCTTTATAACTGTAAGCAAGTATCCTTTTCATAGTTTATTTAGTTGCCACATTTTTCCCAATTTTGTGCCTTTTGTTGGTGATTTTGTTATTTCGAATGGTTCCCAGGCATAGTGCTGAAGTGTTGTCTAGTGTTTCTAAGTGCAAAATGGCTACAATGTACCTTATGGAGAAAATACGTGTGGTAGAGAAGCTTCCCTCAGGCATGAGTTAGAGTGCTGCTGGCCATGAGTTCAATGCTAATGAATCAAGAGTATGATACATCCAGACAAAGGTATAGGAAATGCCAATCTGTTCCTGAGGCCACTCTGGAAAGTGTTAACACCTATAGTGAGTGATGAAGCTACAGAAAATTTTTAAAAGTGGCTGTATTTGTGGATTCATGAGATGAAGACTGATTTTTTAAAAAATCGTAATGGACATTATTGTTGTGACACTGAAGGCCAAAACAAAATGTACGGTTATATCACCCAGGGTCAGGAAAATGTCAAAGTCTTCTCAGCTGGCTGACTGCCTCACAAATTTCAAAAGTGATAAGGCAGGAAAAAATGTTAAACTTGCAGGCAAATAAGCTACTTATAGATCAGGAGGCAGCAGAAGAATTTTTAAAATACCTGCCAAGTGTTATACAGGAAAAGGGCTAAGTGAGGGTCTTGTTCTAAGCCTTAATTTGTCTATAATTGTCTTTTATTCTTCCCAGTTCTTAAAAGATAGTTTTGCTGGGTATACAACTGTAAGTTGACAGGTATTCTCACTCAATGCTTTGATTGCACTGTCTTCAGGGTTTCAATTTTGCTGTTGAAAAGGCAGTTTTTCTAGTTCTTAATTATCCGAAGTTAATCTGGCATTTTCTCTAGCGTCCTTATAATCTTTTCTTTGTCTAATAATGGACTCAATGATGTGTTCATTAACCTCTAAAACTTGAGATTCATTGCATTTCCTTAATCTGAGGATTGGTATATTTCATCAATTTTGGAAGCCCTCTGCCATTATCTTTTCCATTATGACTCTCTCCCTTTCCTTCTGTTACACTTATGTAACTCTGATTGCTCTTATTACGGACCTCATTCTATCAGTAACATCTCTTAACTTTTATATTTGTTTCCCTGTGGGCTATTGCTTTAAATCTATTGAACTGCGAGGAGTATGGTCAACTGACAGGCTGTCAGTTCCTTCAGGCTCTTCTTTAGAAGACACAAGTTGCCTTTCTCAAGGTCACTGGAAAAGTTAATATCCTGTTTCTGAGCAATGAGAAGATATAAAGACCCTGACTGTTTCTTCCCTGTGCAGGACAATTCTGCTAGGAAATACTCACTTCAGGTGTCTCTACTGGATTGACCAGAGTTTGTTAGGACTCTATTTCAGTCTGACTGTCTGCCAAATCTTGCTTTTTTCTCTATCCTGCCATAGATTTGAATCCTCAATACACTGTATACACCAGGCTCAAATTCAGCATCTTATTCCAGAGAATGCAACCTGTGTCACAGCAGACTAGACACAATCATAAGGAGACCTAGCAAATTGGAAACAATCCTATAAATGCAGAGGCAATGCTGGTTGACTTATGAAGCCCTTTCTAGCCCTAACATTCTAAAATCCTAGATATATAAGGGTCCTTCATTATAAGAAACAGATTTGTCTTCAAAAGCAAGAGTAGAAGTCATAGACAGAGATGGAAAAGAGAAAATCTTTAGATCAGTGTAAGGAATCATAGATGAATGAAGTGGCTCCACAGTGGAATTCTGACCTAGAGACATACTACTATTCTAGAGTTTTTAAGGCACAGATCCTGGAGCCAGACGCCTAAAGTTCAAAACTCTGACTTTGCAATGTACTACCTTTATGATCTTAGAAAAGTCTTATCACTTCTCTGCTTCAGTTCCTTCATGTGTAAAATGGTAATAAAAATGATACCTACTTTACAGGGTTATTGTGAGTTTAGAGTGAGTGAATATAAGTAATATGTTAATAATTGGCACATAGTATTTATGACATAAGTGTTAGTTATAATAATTATTATTGTTTGTGTAAAATTTCTAGATAGAAATCCTCATGGAGTAGAAATATACCTATAATTTAAAACTTTCTATGAATCCCACTAATACCACAAAACTTTTACAAATGACCCAACCCACTGCACAGAAATCTCTCCCCTCTGGAAACTACTTTAACACCCATTATTTATATTGCAAGGGCCTTGGGGAACCATGCTACTTCAATATTTGTTCTATTGTTCTATTTTTTATTTATTTTTATTTTTTTGAGATGGAGTCTCACTCTATCACCCAGGCTAGAGTGCAGTGACATGATCACGGCTCACTGCAACCTCCGCCTCCTGGGTTCAAGTGATTCTCCCATCTCAGTCTCCCCAGTAGCTAGGACTACAGGCACACACCACCATGCTCAACTAATTTTTGGATTTTTTGTAGAGGTGAGGTTTCAACATGTTGGCCAGGCTGATCTCAAACTCCTGACCTCAAGTGATCCACCTGTCTTGGCCTCCCAAAGTGCTGGGATTGCAGGCATGAGCCACCAAGCCAGGCCCAGTGCTATTTTATCAGGTTCCTAACACTTCGTGACGGGTACCCAGAGTGTTGGGGCCAGAAGAAACCAATAAGCTTTCATGTCAAAGGTTTTCAGACCTGGCTATACGTTAGAATTATCCAGAATGTTTTTATCAAAACGTTGATGCCTGGGCCCCACTCCAAGAGATTCTAAATAATTTGTTCTGGGGTAAAGTTCAGACATCAGTATTTATGACATGCTTCTGTTGAGACATTCACTCACATTTTTACTCATGTAAGCATTCCCATCCAGCTTAATGGATATGCATGTACACACACACAAAAAAGGCAGGTAGGAAGGAGGAAATGAATTTGTAGATTTTTTTGACATGTAAAAATGGTTAGTTGAATAGACAGGTAGACAGGTATGTAGCAGAAAACAAGTACCAGGAAATAAAAATGGTTCAATAAAATTGTGGGTGGAATGGAGAATGAGAGAGAAACCAGTGAATTCACTAGAGGTTCCAAGAATTCCTCAAAACCATTTATGATTTTTTTCTGCTGTTAGTTTCAAGTAATGCCCTGAATGATTTGGGGACCTCATAAGTTGAGCACAGATTTTAGGCCCCCCAATTTTTCTACTTTTTGCATAAGCCAGTGGACCACTGAAATAACTGTGGCCAAACTTTGGAACTTGGTGGACAGTTAATATAAGATGATACCCAGACTAGGAACTTGGTGAACAGTCCAGATAGCCACACCAGAAACGATGATCCTAGTACGAAAAGCTGCAAAGGAGGCACGCCTTTTAGTCAAGGCCCTGAGACAAACGCCGCCATCTGCGTGGGTGCCTTGAGCAATCAGCTAGCTGAGCTAGTGGACCTTTTCAGAGCAGGGGCTGAAGAGCTTTGCCAACTGGAAGAGAGGCTGCTTGTCTGTGCTTAATCTGGCAGGAACTCTTAGCAGCAGAGGGATATTTGGAGGTCTCCCCTCCTGACTAGACTTTTTGCTGCAGACCCACTGAAGAGAGGAATGACACCTTCCTTACCTTCACTTCTTGACTATCCACATCTGCCTGGGAAGCCCAACAGTCTGACTGCACTGGTGCTTAGGAAATCACAGGCTGGTTGGCCTATGTAGGCGAAGAAACATCACAAGCTATATTAGGAGGCAAGAGATATTAGAAAAGGGGAGCTCAGGTGAAACAATCAGATTAGGTGCTTCTGTGGAAGCAGAACTAATGGAAGAACTGAACACAATGTTAATAAAAATGTAATTGGGGATCAAGAGAAGATGTTTGCTTGAAGAACAAATTAAGAGTTTCTGGAATCAAAAGAAATTCTGAATTAAAAAATTTATTGGAGGATACAGAAGGTTTATTTTCTTTTGCTTTGTCCCATAACAAATCTACTGACATTCCCATAAGATGGTAATTAAGTCAGCCATTAGCTTTTTCCTTTTCAAACTCAAAAAACATCTCTCATTCCTTTCCTTTTCCCCATTTTAATTTTTTTCAGTAATCTTCATTACTTGTCTCTTAACGCTCTTAAATCTCTCCATATCCTTTTTAAAAAAGTAATAATGATTTGAGCAGCACAGGGAAGCCACTGTGTTCCATGTGATTACATGTTCCTACAAGAGGTCAGAGGCTTCCACATCAGCAAATGTCAGAGTAGCATTCAAAACTCAGTCAGCATTCGCAGATACAAAGCAAAATGCAAAGTCATTTTGGCAGCTCCAGTGCTGTGGGGAACAAACACGTCTCCTTTTATGTGAGTTACAACTTTCTGCATAATGTCTTTCCTCCTCTTCCTTCCTACTTTCTTCCCTCTCAACGAACTGAGACAGAGTGATTTTAATAGTATCTTTTCTGCTATTGTTATTTAATGTTTATTCAGTAATGGAGCAGGAAATACATCAATGAGCTCTTGACTATCAGACCACAGTCATCCATTAGCTTTGATGAAGCGATCATTTGGAAGGAGTTCAATGTTCAGATTGGCAAGCACACCCGTGAATTTACTTTCTGTGATGGAAAAACATCAGAAGGATCCATATCTATTCCTGAGAGCAAGGGAACACAATGGTATCTTTAAGAAGTCCTGCCGTTACTCCCTGTGAAAGTGCTCCTGATACCATTGCTTTTCTTCCTTTATGGTAGTCACAACCTGGAGAGAAAAGGGAGGAATAAGAGAAGGAGGGATAACACAGAGAAAGAGAGAGAGACTTTTGTTTGTTTCTCAGGAGAAAAAAATGGAGCAGATGAGTTGTAAGGGCCTCTTTCAGGATGTTTAGGGCAGCAAAGTACATGATAAGGTAGAGTCGGCCTCAAGTCTCCAGTTCCCGCCTCATTCATATTTATTAGATTCTTGGAGCAAGGATGAATCTTGGAGAACCTCTCTTTCAACTTTCATTTTAAAAATAAAAGAACTAAATATTAGAAAAGTTAGATGACCTGCTTGAAGCCACACAACTTCTTGGTGATAAAGATAGAGCAGCTAGGGCTCCAAATTCTCATCAGCATCCTTTCCACGACCAAGTCCTTCTGAGATAGATCATTGACTACGACACGTTTGGTTTAGGTTTTCCTGTACTTGCTTTGTTTTATTTTAATTTTTAAAATTTAATTTATTTATTTTGAGACGGAGTCTCACTCTGTCTCCCAGGCTGAAGTGCAATGGCGCCATCTCGGCTCACTGCAACCTCTGCCTCCCAGGTTCCAGTGATTCTCATGCCTCAGCTTCCCCAGAAACTGGGATTATAGACGTGCACCACCACACCCGACCAGTCTCCATTCTCTAGCTCAGGGCTCCAGCAGGAGGTGTGAGTGCTCAGGGGTTATGATCTGAATACTGGTGGCAGCAAATGGAGCACTACTTGTGGTGAGCCGACAGAGCCTCCCTTCATGTCTCAAAATGGCCCATATTTGGCCTGAACTCATTTTCTGTAATCTGCAATAATAATATCCTCTCTAAACCAATGAACTGACTGGTGCAGACTCCGAAGTATTAACACTCAGGAAGCCTTAATCAGTCATTCAATTCAGCAACCTCTGAAGCAAGCAATCAATTGATAACTCATAATTTACTATCCTGGGCAGAGCGTTATTGGGTACTGTCGGGGAAGCAATAGAACCGTAAGGCTTCTTGCTCTCAAGGAGCTGACACTCTAACTGGCAGAGACAAATAGAAAGCAAAGAAATGTTGTATTTAAGTATTAAATAGATAGTAAGGGCAGCGTGGTATAGAGTAGTGTTCCTCAACCAATCCCAAGAACCTCTGCTATTTCTCTTCAAAATTAAAAGTTTTGTTTTAATTTATATGGTCGTTTTAAAATTAATAGAGTAGCGATGTATTCTGTATCACTTAGACTATTCCTTCCAAAAAAATTGCTCTGTGATTTCAGGGGCCACATTTGCGCTGATCACCAAACAGCACTGTTTTGTGACTGCGGGCTAATGAGTAAAGGATAGGAATGGAATTATTATGTAAATGTTGCCTTTGTGCTACGAAAGGCCAAATGACATCATGACAGCCTGTGTGAGCAGAGGCTCCACTGTAATGGCTGCATAGAAATATGACAGGACAACTGAGTGTTCTCACAGCACCTATCTAAAAAGAACCTGCTCTGGGGCAAGCAGGTGAAGGTGGTGATACAATTCAAGGTAAAACAACACTATCTATCATACAAAATTAATATCCGGATTTCAAGTGTTTGGGTTATATACTCACGTTGTATTTGAATGTTATTTGGTTTTTATTATTGTATAATTAGGATTGTGACTTTTAGGCTTATTTTTGTAAAACACACTTGATCAAAATTATCATTAAAAGAATTTAAATGAATCTATGAGACTCTGTAAGAATTTCTTTTTCCTTTTAGAGAGTTCGGTGTACGACCGAAGATTGAGAACCAGAGGTATAAAGTATGAATCAAATAAAAGTTCAAATAAATGCAATGAGAGCTGCTTTTGAGTCCTTTGGGCAGCTAAAGCAGTGTTGTAACAGGAAGGTTCAATTACCACAATCCAGTTAAAGACCTGACTCGCTTGAAACAAAGTGGGAAATGTAAATGTTTCCATGTGAGGCTCCCTAATGGTGAGTTGGCCTGGATGAGTATTGCTGATTGCACTGGG
This sequence comes from Macaca nemestrina, assembly GCF_043159975.1. Taxonomy (NCBI): domain Eukaryota; kingdom Metazoa; phylum Chordata; class Mammalia; order Primates; family Cercopithecidae; genus Macaca; species Macaca nemestrina. The sequence goes on from NC_092128.1 coordinate 21,157,105, forward strand.
TTCACCAGAGCCTCTGAGAATAATAATAATGAAAGCACACCTCTAAGCATTCTGTTTTTGCTACAAGCAAACTCTGGTCCTAAGAGCATGAGCATTTGTCCTCAGAAAACTTTTCTCACTCCAATCAGCATCATCTCAGGGACAGAAAATGGAAAACTCTGGCAAGTAATTCCATCCTGTAATTCTGCATTACCTTTGATTAATGAACAGGGGAGGGCAAGCTCCAATGAAATCTGGTGCAGGGATTGGCATCACAGTGTAGACGACTCCATCAAGAAATTAATTCTTTCCTTGGTTTGCAATTGCTTCTACCTGGCTCTTAGTCAGTTGGGCCCATCTTCTTAGGATAATTTATTTTCCTTGCTCATGGTCTGAGACTTAAAGTCAGAGATGAATTTCAATAATTTGTGGCCTCAGCATAAATTTATTTTCATTATTTCCCATAACATAGTTTTTTACCCTTCTTTCAGAGGTTTTCCACCACTAGTATTCCTTTTTCAAAAATTCTATTGTAGTTAAGAATACATGTAAAATTTACCATCTTAACAATTTCTAATTGTATAATTCAGGAGTAATAAGTATATGCACATTGCTGTACAACCAATCTCCAGAACTTTTTCATTTGCAAAACAGGAACTCTGTACCCATTAAATAACAACTGTTTGTTTCACCTTCCTCTGGTGCCTGGCAACCACCATTCTACTTTCCATTTCCAAGAATTTGACAATTCTAGATATCTCTTATATGTGGAATCATACAGTGTTTGTCTTTTTGTGACTAGCTTATTTCACTTAGCATAATGTTTTCAAAAATCATACAACTTGTAGAATGTGTCAGGGTTTTCTTCCTTTTGAAGGCTAATTAATATTGCATTGTATGAATAGATCGCATTTTGCTTATCTGTTCATCCATTAATGGACACTTGGGTTGGTTTTACCTCTTGGCTATTGTGAATAGTGCTGCTATGAATATGAGTATGTAACTATCTCTTTGAAATCTTGCCTTCAATTCTTTTGCATATATATGCAGCAGTGGAATTGTTGGATCGTATAGAAACTGCCACACTGTTTTCCTAGTGTCTGCACCATTTTACGTTCCCAACAGCGCACTAAAGTTCCAATTTCTCCATATCTTTATTAACTTTTCTTTCTTTTTTTCTTTCCTTCTTTCTTTCTTTTTCTTCATTCTTTCTCTCTCTCCTTCCTTCCTTCCTTCCTTCCTTACTCTCTCTCTCTCTTTCCTTCCTTCCTTCCTTCCTTCCTTCCTTCCTTCCTTCCTTCCTTCCTTCCTTCCTTCCTTTTTCTTCATTCTAATGGGTGTGAGTGATATCTCATTGTTGGTTTTGATTTGCATTTCCCTAATGATTAACAAAGTTGAATATCTTTTCATATGCTTCTTGGCCATTTATATCTTTTTATATATCACTTTGGAGAAACATCTGTTCAGATATTTTTTCCATTTTTAAATCAGGCTATTTATTGTGTTATTGTTGAGTTGTAGGAGTTCTTAATATATTCTGGATGTTAATTCCTTATCAGATGTATTTGCAAATATTCTCTTTAATTCCATAGTTTGCCTTTTTACTCTGTTGCTTGTGTCCTCTGATGCATGGAAGTTTTTAAATTTTGATATATTTCAATTTGTCTACTTTTACTTTTGTTGCCTGTGTTTTTGGTGTCATGTCCAGGAAATCTTTCCCAAATTCAATGTCGTAAAACTTTTCCTCTATATTTTCTGGTAAGCGTTTTATAGTTTCAGGTCTTCGGTTTAGATCTTTGATCCATTTTGACTTGATTTTTTTTTTTATGTGGTATAAGATAGAGGTCCAAATTCATTCTTTTGCATATAGATGTCCAATTTTCCCAGCATCATTTGTTGAGGAGACAGTTTCCCCATTGAACAGTTTTGACACTCTTTCCAAAAATCATTTGACCCTGTGTATGAGAGCTGATTTCTGAGCTCTCTTATTCTATTCCATTGGTCTATATGCATGTCTTTATGCCAGCACCACATAGTTTTGATTAATACAGCATTTTAATAAGTTTTGAAATCAGGAAATGTAAAACCTCCATTTTTTTTTTGAAGATTGTTTTGGCTATTCAGGGTCCCCTGTGATTTCATATGAATCTGAAGATGAATGTTTCTATTTCTGCAAAAAATGCCACTGATATTTTGATAGAAATTGTGTAAATGTGTAGATTGCTTGGGTAGTATTGACATTTTAACAATATTAAGTCTTTTAACTAATAAACAAAAATGTATTTACATTTATTTGTGTCTTCTTTTATTTCCTTAAACACTGTTTTGTAGATTTCAGTATACAATTTTTTGACCACCTTGGTTAAGTTACTCCTAACTATTTTATTCTTTTTGATGCTATTGTAAATGGGATTGGCTGCTTCTTCTTATTTTTTTGGATTGTTCATTGTTAGTGTATAGAAATACACCTGATTTTTTTGTGTTGAGTTTGTATCCTGCAACTTTGCTGAATTTGTTAGTTTGAGTAATTAAAAAAAAAATAATTGGTGAAATCTTTAAAGTGTTCTACACTTAAGATTATGTCTGCAGACACAAATAATTTTACCTCTTTCCTTCAGTGTGTAGCCTTTTACTGATTTTTCTTGCCTAATAGTGCTGGCTTGAGCTTCCAGGACTGTGTTGAATAGAAATGGCAAAAGTGGGCATCATTGTCTTGTTTCTGATTTAGAGGAAGAGCTTTCAGTCTTTCACCATTGAGTATGATGTGAGCTGTGAATTTTTCATATATGGCTTTTATTATGTTAGGGTAGTTTCCATCTATCCTTAGTTTATTGAGTTATTTTATTGTATTATTCAAGGTTGTTGAATTTTGTCAGGTTCTTTGTTATATCAATTGAGATGACCAAGTTTTTTCCCTTCATTTTGTTAATGTGATATACTTACTACATTGATTGATTTGTTAATGTGATATATTACATTGATTGATTTTCATGTGTTGAATCATCCTTGCATTCCAGAAATAAATCTCACACAGTCCTTGTGTAGAATCTTTTTAATATGCTGTTGAATTCTGTTTGGTAGCACTTTGTTGAGGATTCTCTGTCAATATTCATCAGAGATATTAGTCTATAGTTTTTTTGAAGTGTTTTTGTCTGGGTTTGGTATAAGGTTAATGCTGGCCTTGTAGAATGAGTCTGGAACTCTTTAATTTTCTGGAAGATTCTGAGGATAATCAGTATTAATTCTTCTTTAAATGTTTAGCAGAATTCCCCAGTGAAACCCTTTTGGTCCTGGGCTTTCTTTGTTTGACAGTTGATTAATAATTCAATCTCATTACTAGTTATAGATCTGATTCATATTTCTATGTCTTTCTGATTCAGCCTTGGTAAGTATGATATATATTCTTAATTCAAGATCACCCTTGCAAAACTTGTATTTGACTACCAAGAGATTTGATGTGCTAGTTATGGAAGTTTTGAGCACCACTTTACGACATACAGATAGGAACAAATTAAATTCTGTTGGGTTTTTGTGTTATTTAAATTTGCCTAAAATTTCTAGAGCTACTTATGATTAAACTACTTCAGGATGGTTGGATTTAACTCTTATCCCACCATTTCCCTATTTACAACCAATTTGTTAAAATTTTAAAAATTACACCTCAGCAATATCTTTCAAATATTCATTCCCTTTCCTAGCCCACTGTCACTTCCTTATATCAGGTCCTTAGTATATCTTGCACAGACTACCTCCATAGCCTCATAACTTGTCTTCCTGCTTCTTCCTGTCCAGCTTTGTCCTCCACACCTTGATACATTTCTGACACTTATATATGATTATATCATTTTTCATGCCTAGGAATAATCCATGTATTTTATCTTCCTATTCCACAAAATTCAAAATCTTCAGAATAGAAGACTCTCTCCAAGTGTCTGTAACTTGCCCCACTCTAGCCTCATCTACCTCCACTTCTTCCTTGCCACCTACCCCCATTCCAAATTTGTTCCATCTCAATGTATTCCACATTCTATAGAACACCCGAGTTTTTCATTTTTCTGTACTTTTGCAATGTGCTGTTTCTGGGTGGTAAAGTTTCACTCAAACCTTTAGAGATAAGGCAAAAATCATTTCTTTACTGAGACTTCTCAGATGCCAAATGTTATGTCCTTCAAGGTCATGCCCCAAGGCACTTGTAACTTAGTAGAATGCAAGTACTTATGTCAATATGTCTTAAAATTATTATCCTAATGCTCACCCCATAAAACTCTGACCCTTTAAGGGTAGGATATGTCCCCAAATTATCTTTGTATAGAGTGCCAAACACAGTGTCCAGTATATCCACAGTGTCCAAGCACAGAGTACCTAGTAGCTAGCTACTTAATGAATGCTTTTTTTTTTTTTTTTTTTTTTTTAATATACAGAGTCTCACTCTGTTGCTCAGGCTGGAGTGCAGTGGCGCAATCTCGGCTCACTGCAAGCTCTGCCTCCTGGGTTCACGCCATTCTCCTGCCTTGGCCTCCTGAGTAGCTGGGACTACAGGCGCCCGCCACTGCGCACAGCTAATTTTTGTATTTTTAGTACAGATGGGGTTTTACCGTGGTCTCTATCTCCTGACCTCGTGATCCACCTGCCTCAGCCTCCCAAAGTGCTGGATTACAGGCGTGAGCCACCGCGCCCAGCCATGAATGCTTATTTAATGAATGTTTATTCTGGGGGATGAATAACATTGAAAAAGACCTGAACTTTATTGCTCCTTCTCCACTGACTATTTATGTGACCTTGGGTGAGTCATTTATCTTCTCAAGGTCTGTTTCTTCATTTGTGAGTGAAAGATGATGACAGATAATCTCCAACATCCCTTACAGCTCTGACATCTTATTATTGCCATTTGTATTTATGCAAAAGACAACCTTAATTATTAAAATAACTTCATTGTCCATGACACTCAAGGAAAACAAAACCAAAACCAAATGTCTTTACCTTATTTGACTTTACATTTCACGTTCATTCTTCAGTGGAAGCATTCTAATCTCCATGAGCACGCCCAATTTTACATCTGTATAATTAATTAAAACGTTATATGTCATTTGTCTAAATCTATAGCTCTGTTTAAATTTTTCCAGTGTTCCAAACCATAGGTTTATAATACCTCTGTCCCTGGTGGAGGCACAAGAGAAGATATATTTTTAAATAATACAGTATTTAATAAAATAATATTTATCATTTAAAATGTCTTACAAGTATATAATAACACTATAAATAATTTAAAAATTAAGAGTTATCTTTAAAGTCAACTAATTTCCTGTTTTGTGCTCCTTTTCTTTGTTGATTCAGATTTTATGTAGTTTCAAGGATGGTATCACTTAATGTTATATTAAGTGTTTTCTTATATAACTAGTGTTTTCATTTGGCACATCATCAGCAATTTGTACTATTTCTACTTAGACCCATAACTGTTATTTTGGAAGTCTGCATAAGGTTCCTTCACTGGACATTGAAAAATTTACTTAATTATTTTCCTATTGTTGACCAGTTAGGTCACTTTCTTTTATTTAACATTATAAATGATTCTATAACAAATATCTTTCTATACTTGGAATCTTCTTTACTTGAGATTTTTTTCTTAACATGCATTTCTAGAAATGAGATTATTTGATTAAAGAGTAATATTGCTAATTTTATAGTTAAGTTTGGAAATTATCCACACAAGTATAATTTTAGGGGCAATATAGTCCAAATATCTTATTTTATATAGATTATGAATATTTCAATCAATATATTAATTATTTTTCTGAATTTATTGTGTCATGTAATAAGAATGCATTTGGCTGCAAGTAGAGAAAAAAATAAATCCACTCAACAGTGGCTTATACAGATCAGAGTTTAATTTCCTTACATAATAAAAAGTCTAGCAGTAGGTGGACTGTATTGGGCTGGCAACTGCTCAAAGAAGTCATCAAGGACTAAGGCCTGTTACATTTTCTGACTCTTCCATGCTTAGTGAATGGTTTTCATCTTCATGGTTGCAAGATGGTTATTATACTTGTGGGCACTGAGCTCCTCTCTAAGCACGAAGAAGGAAAAGGGCAAAGGACTGAGAGGGCATATTATCTTTCTGTACTAATAAAACACATCCCTAGAAGAAGCTCCATTTGATTACTTAGGCTTTGATCTCCTTGTTCAGAACCAGGTCACATAGTCACACTTCACTTAAGGGCAGTGGAAAAGAAAGCATTTCATCTTGTACATCTCTATATTCTAGGAAGATGAAGAAAGGGAATGTGAATGACTTTTAAGTTAAAAGGTCATGGCGTTTGCCACCTGACTTTCATTACTCTACGTAAAAAGAAGTGTAGAAGAAAGGAAATGGTTTTCATTTATTACAATTAAATGGTAATCTCTTTCAGGGAAGTTATCTAATTGTATCCATCTTTGAATCCTTAGCATTAGCAGAATGTTCATATAGAAAAGGCTCAAAAAGTTTTGTAATGTGTTGAAACAGTAAATATATGTTCCCTGCAAATCTAAATGGATTAATTAAAAAGTCATATTAGATTAGCATCATTTTCCTTGATAGCATTTCTTGTCTGATAACTTAGGGAAATGCAACAAAAAGAATATTAGGCATAGTTTGCCAACAAAACTTTGTACACAAATACAGGAATGCGGATTCAATGAGAGTCCAGTTGAATGTTTTAATATGGATTTTAATAACTATACACAAAAGTTATTAAATAGTGGAACATTAGAATGTTTAGCACCAAAAGAGTAGGGTCTTTAGTTTTTTCTCACTGAATTACTGGTATTTAGAACAGTATATTACAATTACAAGTAGACATTTACTAACTGCCTGTAAAACAAATGACTGTCAGAATGAATTAGGTTTCTAGGAGTGCATTGCACATTCTGATGCCAACTTTATCCTTTTTGGGAGGAAATTTATTGGTGACTTCATTGAGTTTGTTGCAGATCAGGTCTGCTCTTGATAAGTAACCAAGAAAAATAGTGAATGCAATGAATGACAGACTCTGGATCCCAAATACTTTTGCATGAGAGAGTGAGAGTCAGAACACAGCAAGAGGAAATTTAGTGGGAATGCAAGCTAATTCCTCAATTTGCCCCCCACAAACTAGCTGCTCAAGTACAGAATCATTGTAAATTATATATATGGTTTTTGGTACACCAGCAGTTCGAATGAGGAATAATGATAAAAAAATGGAAAGCACTTTATGACAGAAACTGTTGAAAATGACTAGGTTGTCTTAGAAAGTAGTGACTCTTCTGTAACTTCAATTGTTTAAGTCTAAAAAAAAAAAATCACATGAAGAGATGCTGTGGGAGCATCATGCATGAGAGAGGGCTGGACTGGGTAATCTAAAGATCTCTTCCCTCCTAGCAATATAATAGTTCTATTTTTAGTTAAATCTAGCTTAGACACTGCCTGTTGAAATCAATTCCTATCAATAGAACCTAAAATATTTTTCTCCATACTAATTCAGCAAGCTCCCACTGTAGCTTCATATTTTTTATGGCCATGATATAAGTCTGACAATCTTCAACTCTAGGTTTAACACAGGCATAGTTTAACACAGACACAGTTATATGTCAGCTAATGACTGAGAACGGCAGTTTAGGGAGCAAGAGGCTTCTCTGACATGTTGACATGAGAAGTAAGACCTGAATGATAAGAAGAATCAGAGTGTATAAGACACGACTTATGTCCCCAGAATGGCTGGCCTCCATCTATTCTCTCACACCCTTGTGTCTTTGCTTGTTCAATGGCCAGCCCAAGCCACCATTGCCATTGCCATTACCCTGTATCCCATCTGTGCCAGTGACCTCAGCCTCCCCCAGTGACTGGATTCCACTGAGATTGCATTAGAAGGAGACTCACAAGTTTGGTGCTCAGGTGCAATCAGTCTGTATCCTTAGAGGTTCCTCCAATCACTAGGGGATCAAGGTTCCCTAGTAGTTGCCATAAAGAGCCAGTAACACAACCTGGAGGTGAGGGTGAATTAATTAGTTCTCTAAGGGACAAACTTCAACCAGTTTTAACAGGAGACAGGAAGACACTGGCAGAGAATCTCCACTCTCTTCTGTGGACAGAATGTTTCTAGGTATGACGACGTAGGTCCTGTCTGGAACAAGTGCTGGTGACCAAGAAAGCAGGTATGTTGTTTTGTGATGCTGTAGTCATTCATAACTCACCACCTTGAATTTACTTTCCCCTTCTTTTAAGCCTTGATTCTCTTTTTCCTTCATTCTTGAGTCCTGGAATTACAACTTCACATAAAGCCTTGGCTTGTAAGTTTTGCCTCAGGATCTGTTTTCTAGAAAACTCAGGCAAAAACAAACACAATGCAAAAATATGAACCATAGTTCAGGAACTGTGCTCAGGTTCATGGAGGTGCTCAGGTTTCTGCAGTACATTCCCAGGGGCACCGCAGGATATATTAAAATTTTGAAGGAAACTCAGAGATACTTATTTGTTAGACACCATGCATACTACTGGCTCAATGTAGTTGATAGTTTCAACACTAGATTACACTACATTCTTTCAGTGACATCATTATATTTGCAAAGCTGGGTTTTGGTGGTTGCAATTTAATGTGGTATTAAAGAGCAATACCACATGAAAATTAGTGTGGAACAGGAAATGAAGGTGGTGGTGACTAATATAATCCTAAGATGTGAGAGGTTGTGTCACGCCCATTACTATCCCATTGGTGATTGTGGCTGCTTACAAATGAAATACAAACCTTTTTTCTTTCAATTTATGTTTTTTTCAAATAGTTACTAATGTTGTCAAGAAGTAAATGTTTATTGGATTGTTAGCACCTGAATACTTAATAAACATAAGTGTTAGGTTCATCTTCATAAATCTCAGCCTAGAAGTGCCACAAAAAATAATTACTGAGACATTCAGTAAGGGTGGTGTGAACTCAGAAAGTTTGGGAACCTCTGAGGTGGAGCTTTATGGGGAGGTAGGAATAAGCTTAGCATGTGATATGGTTTGGCTCTGTGTCCCCACCCAAATCTCATCTCGAACTGTAATCCCTATATGTCAAGGGAGGGACGTGGTGGGAAGTTATTGGATCATGGAGTTGGTTCCCCATGCTGTTTTCATGATAGTGAGTTAGTTCTCATGAGATCTGATGGTTTTATGAGGGGCTCTTTCCCCTTCATTCTCTGCTCTCTCTCTCCTACGGCCATGAGAAGAAGGTGTTTGCTTTCCCTTCACCTTCCGCCATGATTGTAAGTTTCCTAAAGGTTCCCCAGCCATGCGGAACTGTGAATCAATTAAGTCTCTTTCCTTTATAAATTACCCAGTCTCAGGGAGTTCTTTATAGCAGTGTGAAAATGGAGTAATACAGCATGTATGAGAAAAGGGATGTTAGGAGAGCTGAGTGAGAAGGTGAGCGACTGCAGGGATGGAGGAGGCACAGGAGAGACCAGGTAGGGCCTTGTAGGCTTTGACAAGGAAGCTCAGTTATCATTTCTGTAAAACATGATACATGCAAGCTTAATTCTGGAAACTACTTCTTCTTTTTTTCCTCAGTGACAACATTTTCAAAAGCTCTATTATCTTTCCCTGGTTTTATACATAACTGAGGTCTCCAAAGTGTGCATATGCATATTTAAATGTGTCACTTGCTTTTTAAAAAACATGACTATGTGTTATTTCTGGAAAATTCCTGAAGTTCCTGAAAACTACATAGATTTAAAAATGTTAGATATAATGTTCTCATTATTATTTGGTCTTGCAGTCTTATCTAGACTTAAGTTTTTTTTCTTCTTTCTTTCAAACTTCACATTGAGGCCCTTTCATCAAGTCTAGCATTTAGGAGACTCAAGTTTGGTATTTAAGACTAGGATGATACCTCTTTTAGATTGAACAGTAATTAATAATAGAAAGGTGAGTTAAGCAGCTCACCAAATGGAGCATGGCTTTGGGCCCAATGATGGAAACATTGTCCATCTGAGGTCTGAGATTATACTTTCAGGTCCAGACACTAGATGTTTCAATACACCCAGAGATGCTCATTTTCTTGGTTATATACTTATGTTACTCAAAATCACATGCAATGCAGTTTCAAAGCACAATGTCAATTTATTTTTGTGATTAGAATGCTTTTGACCCATTTTCAAGGATTCCACTTTTTAGTGTCAAGGAAACTAAGAAGCAGGATGAATAATTACAAGGTTACTTGGCATCACTGAAAAATAGAAAGGAAAATAAATTGTCCAAGAGAATGACTAATATTTTAAGTAACTTCTCAGGAGGCCACCCCACAACAGAATTCATTTGTCTTTTGCTGGAATTATTTGTGCTTCCCAAATGTCTCTCCGTCTTAAGTTAGAGTTAATGTTCAATGTCTGTTTTTTTTTAAAACCCAATATTCCTCTGATTAGCAACCCATTAATACACTATTTAAACATACAAATACACACTTGACAGGTCAAGCTGGCTTTTCTGATAGGCTGGGAGACATCCTGTTGGTACGTATTTATTGAATCAGGCAAAACCTCAAGATTCTAGCTAGAGCCATTCAACTGCACTTCACTGTGACCATTTTCTTATGTATCTTTCCAGAAATATTATATTTCTATAGATCTTATTTTCTCCATAAATGATAGCATACTACTAAACACTCTGAGCATGGTTTTTCTTTTTTTGTTAGCATCATATATTCGAGATTGTTTTATCTAATGAATATTAACTTGCCTTATTTATCTTGACAGCTCCAGAGAATTCCATCATTTGGATGAATAACAATTTAGGTGGTTTTCACTCTTAAATTCCTTGTGTATACCTACAAGTATATCAGAGGATGAATTTTCAGAAGCGAAATTGCTTGGTTAATTAGATTATGCATTTCAAAAATGGATAGATACTGTAAAATTTACCATCAGAGAGATTTTACTAGTTAAAGTACATCAACAATTGGAGAAAACATTTGTTTTCATATCCCCCTCATCAATACCATCTATTATCAAACTGTTCTGAAAAATGACATCTTTTCATTATGTTCACAATGATGTATATTTCTTTTCTCAGTCAATAAACACTTCATGATGGTCTATAATATACACACTTATGCTATTATGTTATCTGTTTATTATTATTGAGAATGTAGTGATAAACACATATAGCCTTTATATACATGTGGGAGAAGTGCACACAGGACAGTTGCAGTGGTCCAAGTTTAGTACAATGGTGCAGTGGGAGCTATGGGAGGTACGTCCATCACAATCTAGAAAGGAATCATCAATGGAGGCTTCTAGTGGGGAAAAACATGGGGCGAGACATGTAAACTAAAATCCGATGGAGGTATAGAGTAGTTGGCTTGGCAAATCTTAAGAATAGGAGAAGCAAAGAAGAGGAGACAGCAGACTCACACATGCAAAAATGGGAATGGAGAGAGCAGAGAGCGTGTGGGGTTTGCACAGAGAACAGTTCAGAATCTCACTGTCATGACAGTATGAAGGGAAAGTGGGCAGTACTCCACCACCCACCAATGTAGCCCTCAAAATCAGTTGAGTTGTTTGAACTTTACCCTAATGGCAATATGACATAATCAGAAGATTTTTAAGTGGAGGCGTGAAAAAGCAGAAGTATCTTGGGGCTCACACTTGAGATTGGATTGGGGAAGATACCGCTGAAAGTAAGTGGGAGTAGTGAGGGGGCTGTCCCAGTAACTGCGTTCAGATGACATTTGCTTGATTTTAGGGATGTGCTAGATATTCATGGATCTTGCTGTTGAAGCACCTAATACACCATATTCCTTTCGAAGACGGGTGCACTAAACCGGGGTGAAGCACAAAGACCACTGAGCAGCCTGGCTTGACTACTGGCTTTGCCAGTTTGTCCTCACACGTGTTCAAACCCTTGAGAGGTGCTGTGAAAACGTAGAGGTGGATGAGGGAAGTGCTTATACAGCACTTACCGTATAAAAAGGAGGGCTTCATACCTGTTAGCTGTTTTTAATTTTTATTACTTTTCCTCGTTGCACACGGAAATGTCTTTACCTTTATCTTACTATAAGGTACATACAAGGAGAATTACAGAACATGGGTGTTAGAAGAGGTTTGACGTATCTGTTCATTTTCCTAATTTTAGCGATGACAAAATAAAGGGAAAGAAAGCAATTTAGATTTTTGCCAGTCTTAAACTTCTTGTTCATGGGCACACCACGCCAACCTGAAACTGTTCACTGGTCTGGTTCTCTTATCACCACATACGTGTAGGTTTATAGTTTGGTTACGAACACCACCTTGTCTTAACCGTAGATCGTTCCTGTGTTTGCCGACAGCAGCGATTTCTTGTGTGGAAACCCCTAATTTGGGAAACAATCTGTTTTAAACACTGTGTAGCACATCACTCAAACCGCACAGTTTTCGATAATTTTAGAAACAAAAACTGGGGTTGAGGCGGACAGTTAAATTCTGCAGACACCACAGGCTTGGATTCGTTTCAGCAGTCGGTCCTAAGTGGTTTGAAGCCCCTTCTGGGATGCCTCTTCTCCTTATCGGAACACCGCAGCGGCGCCAGGCGCTCGGTTCCTCAGGACTTCTGCCTCCTGGATTTCCTCCGCCTTTCTGCTTCACCGAGGGCCCTGTGATCCGATCCCATCGAATTAACCGCTGTTTAGCGAGCTTCTGCTGCGCGTAAGGAAGGCGCCGGGCGAGGAGCAAGGCGGACGCGGTTCCGGGACGCAGGGGTCCCGGCCCCAGTCCTGAGACCGGAGGTCGGCGCTTCGACTTGGCACCCGCCGACGAATTCGCTCTAAGGTTCCCACCGGCGGCGCTCCTGCTACCTCCCCCCTCCTCTAAATGCAGCTCCCGCTACCTTCCCGCGCCCGGGGGCTGCTGCCTGGCCCCAGCTCTGCTCACTGGAGGGCGGCGGTGGAGAGGGTGCCGGCCCAGCGCCGGCAGCCGGGCTCAGGACCAAGGTGGGCGCCCGCCGGTCCTGGTCCTAGCCTCGCGGTGCAGGACACAGGGCGCGGTCACTCGAGTTCCCCGGACCCTCTCCTTCCGGATGCTCGCTGTCCTTGCCCTGGCGTCCCCAGCCCGGGGGCTCAGCCTCTCCTCCTCTCTCTCCCCCTCCGCCGCAGCCCGTCGCCTCTGGGTAGAGTTCAGGTTCAGCTCGGGATTTCGCTCGGGATTTAGGAAGGGGCCAGCGGGGCTGGAGGGCGCGGGCCGGCGCGGGAGGGCGCGGGAGGGCGCGGGAGGCGGGGAGCGGCGGCCTCTGATTGGCCGGGGCGGGGGAGTGAGCGGAGTTTCCCACAATGCCCCGGTGCGGTGCAGCCGCGGATGGATGCTGCGGGAAGGGGCTGCCATTTGCTGCCCCTGCCAGCGGCGCGCGGACCTGCCCGCGCTCCTGCAGCCGCCGCCGCCGCCAGCGCCGCCAGCCCGCCCGGCCTCTGCAGCGGGGCCGCCTGCGCTCCCTCCGCGGCCGCCGGAGTGGGCGCCATGAACCCCAGCTCCTCGGCGGGAGAGGAGAAGGGGGCGACGGGCGGCAGCAGCAGCCGCGGAAGCGGCGCCGGGAGCTGCTGCCTGGGCGCCGAGGGCGGCGCGGACCCGCGGGGCGCAGGGGCAGCCGCGGCGGCGGGGGCCGCTGCCCTGGACGAGCCCGCGGCCGCCGGCCAGAAGGAGAAGGACGAGGCGCTGGAGGAGAAGCTGAGGAACTTAACTTTCCGGAAGCAGGTCTCGTACAGGTAGGCGCGGGGAGCCGGCAGCCGAGACAGGTGCGCCGCGGCGGGAGACCCACTCTTCCCCCAGCAAGGGGCGCTTCCGCGGAGTTGGGCACCTCTCTGTTTCCAAGCCTCTCTTTCCCCCTTTTCCCCTCTCCTCCCGGGGATGTCTGTCCTCTCCCCATCCTATCATTCCAGGCTGAAGGGAAGCAACGCCGGCTTTGCCCTGTGGCAGGAGAGAAGCACTGGGTCTCTAAGGTCAGAACAACAGAAATTTGTGTGTGTGTGTGTGTGTGTGTGTGTGTGTGTGTGTGTGTGTGTGTATTTCTCTCTCTCTTCCTTTTCTCTCTGTCTCTCTCTCTGTCTCTCTCTCTCTCTCTCTTTCTCTCTCTCTGTGTGTGTGTGTGTGTGTGAGAGAGAGAGAGATAGAGAGAGATGAGAGAGAGAAAGGGTTGCAGACTCAGTGATGCTTAGTTTCCTTAAGAGAAGTCGTCAAAGTTGCCCCTAAGCAGGTGTCATCTTCAACCACCCTTCCCCCACCTTCCAGATTTCGCTGGATGAACCTTTGGCACTAACTTGATAGCTGAGATCACTCCGACAGGCAGAAAAGAATAGCACTATACTGAAGAGAAATCCTTACGGAAGTTGGACCTGCCTCGAAATCCCTCATGAAGGAAGAGTGGGTTTATGTCTGTAGATGCGCCACTGGTTATGGGGGTTCCATGCCTGCGTGCTCCTTGCTTCTCTCCTGGCTGGAGGAGAGTGTGGGGAGCCCGCTGGCAAGCTAGGGGTGAAGGTGAGAGTAGGGACCATATTTGCACCTAAGGATGAGTGTGGGAGCCCTTTACACAAGGACAGTGTGGGATCAATGGCCTCTAAATTAGGATAAAAGATAACCCCACATTGCATTAGAATCCAACAACGAGGAATTAGGATTTATTAAGGTCTCTCTCCCACCTCCCTCTTGCAGGCAAGAATAAAGATATTGACAGGTCTGGAGAGTTGTCAACACTAACCCTACTGCTTGTTGATGTTAAAGGTCGAGGTGATATGCAAGCACAGGTTTACAAAGATGTACACTTGCTGGAGCTCAGACAGTTTCTGGAAAAGGGGTCAGTGAAAACATTCTTGTAATCCTACTCTCTCTGAGTTTGTGTTCCCTTCCCAAAAACCATATAAAGTATGAAGCCTGTCACACCATGTGTTGTTATGTAAGCAAACGCAGATGACAGAGGTGTGTGGGTTTGGGAGGGTGTGTTTTATTTATGGGGGCAGGTGTGTGAATCATTGGGATCCCCACAGACATTGCCTGGCCTGGAGGCCACAGTCACTAGGGCATGTGCTCTGTGTCTAAGTGTTGACTTCTGATGACTCCTAAAACGCTTTCCTGGTGAGGTTGTTGCTTCTGCGTTGCTCGCATGCATTTTGTTCGCTGTGCGCTGAGGGAGTTCCCCACCTGAGTTGTTCTCTTAGTTACTCACACAGATCAGGTCCAAATTGATCTTTCTTTTTATACTTTGGTTTCTAAAAATAGACAGATGATGGGGAGGGGGTAGCTCTAGGGATGTATGCTAGGACACTGGCAGTTCTACTTCCTAGTTATGATGGTCTGTCTGGCCCTTGGGGGAACAGGGACTACATTCAGCCTAATTTAGGAGCAGGGAGTTGGAAGGGGGTGGTGATTACGTGAAGCACAGTGTGGGCTGCTCCTGGCTCATTGGTATTCATCGGAGTCCTCATTGGGTAGGAATACAAAGCCAGAGTTTGCAAGGGAAATCATTTCAGCTTGCCTCTTGGCAGGGGTCATTCTCTGAGCCTCCTTTTTCAAAATGTATGTTGTGTGGGGTTTCGCTTCCTGAGTTGCATGCTCACACATGCACATGTAAGTGTGTACACACACAAGCATAGACATGGACACAGATGCAGCATGTTTCTATAGAAGAATAATAACATTGCGTCTGCTTTACAATCCATACATAGAGGTGGATTCTACTTCATGAACATCATTTCCTTTTAAATAAAGCTTTACAGTCTCCAATTCCTGCATCAGTGTCACCTCAGGTGGCTGGTTAAAAGTGCTCACCACCCTAGCCTTACAGAATCAAACTGTCTGTGGGTGGGCATTCTTAACAGGCTCCTCAGGCGGTGTTTATGCAGACTAATATCTGGGGATTGCCACCCTATTTTGCCCCCAAGACTAAACAATTGATCTTTGAACTCATAAACCCTCCCCAGCCAAAGCAGGCCAGTCAGTCTCAAAGTCAGAGGAAAAGATGGTGAAAAGGAGATGCTTCCATCTGGAGCATATTTGTCCCTGGGTAACAGGAAAGTGTGTCCATTTTGATTACTGTTACTTATTTGTTTTGGAGTCATGGTGAGTGGCCTGCCCACTCATCATGGCGGCCATTGGTGCTGGACTCCTGCAGCTGGGCTGGCTGTTTTACTGTGGGATGGACAAAGGGTGTGTAAAAAATGAGCAACTTTGTCAGGAACTGAGGGTGGGCTCCTCAGTGAGGACCACACCACCTCCCTTCTGGGGGCACCTGAGGACGGTGTCTGGTGGGAGCTTATGGAGAGAAGGCAGGAAGACACACAGAATGGAGTCTGAGTGAAAGGGCTCAGTTAGGGTATGGAGCATGGCTGCTTGTGTAAGGGGGATCATTTGAGGTGGAGGAGTGGAGATTTGCAGGTAGGCAAAAAATATCTTTTGAAGAACATGGATATTTTTGGAATGAAACTTGACAGGCAAAAAGAAGGGGGCTTTGGGAGAGAGGGTGTGTGTGTGTGTGTGTGTGTGTGTGTGTGTGTGTGTGTAGGGGGGTCTCATCTGCTCCTTCTGTTGCTAAGGAACATATAAGCTAGGGTTTAAAAATAAATGAGGAGTGGGTGGGCATATGCAGTGACTCCTGTCTTTTTAGGAACCAGAGCCCTTTACAAAAAGCCTTTAAATAACCATTTCTGGAGGCAGATTATTCATTTTGCTTGACTTTTACTTTGTTAAGTAAAATAAACTCCTTTCTATACTCCTAGATTTCCCCTCATTATCTTTTCTTTGTTGGCTTTTTTTGAGAACCATTTTTCCCATGAGAATTTTTTCCTTTATTTCAGAATCTGCACCCCTAGAGCAAATAGTCTCTGTCGACTGTAAAGCTGAAGGTTTGAAAAGGCAGTGCAAGTGAGCTGGTACTTTTCTTTTAAAATTACTACTTCGTTTTTCTTTGCAAATTATGGTGCTGCAACAGATACATATGTGTAAATGACTATATAATGTGTAGGAACTGTTTTTTTTTTTTAACTGCTGTAAGAATTCTCATTTAAGTCAGTAAAATAAAAAGCCTTCAGAAACACATAAGGGAGGGGAAGGAGAAGGTAGCTGAAGTTTATTGTCTTTCATGCAACAGGCACTGGGCTAAGCCTTATTGTATATTCTGTCTTAATTAATCTTCGTGACAGTCCTATGATGTGATTATGACTATTTCCATTTTATTGAAAATGAACTTGAGGCATAGAGCTTGAGCAGGAGGCAGAATTTAAACACAGATGACTCCAAAGGACTTTCTCTTTAGACCGCATCACGCTGCTTCCCTAAACATTTATTTTAGGTTTGAACTCTCTCTCCATGTGTGCATATGTGTATGCACGCATGTGTGCATATGTGTATGCACGCATGTGTGCAGTGTGAGTTATCTTCCCCCATCCATAATACATGACAGCTCATTATCTATTATTATTATTATATATTATTGCATACTTTTTTTGGATTGTGGTCTTTTGCCTATATAATTTTAGGGAACTCTTCTACTACCTCACAAATATAAATGAATATAAATTCATGATTGCAAATATATTGGTTTTTCTTCTGAGAACAAAACCACCTCCATGCACCTGCTATGAAGATATCCATGTTAGAGGTTTATATGCCTTTTAAATTTACACAGGGTTGTGTAGGTGAACCTAGGTCCAGTGAAGAGCTGGCCCATCGGTACCTCTTTGGGCAGCCCAGAATGAGGGATGAAGTACAATTTTGCTTGTCAGTAGGTCTGGGCAGACCATGACTTACGAGATGTTGATGCCTGTGATTTAGTTTCTCTACTCATAAGCCATGCTGGTAATACCAAACCTTTCTTAAATGGAGTTTTTGGTATGAGATAGAAATAGGAGCAAGGAATATTAAATGCCTTAGTTTGGGCAACCATGGAAGAAAATGATCTATATTCTTTATAGGTTGATGATTAGAATGTAGTATTTTTGTTTTGTGTTTTGTCCCACAAAGTAAGGTTATGTTATTACAAGAAAGATATCTGAGGAGTTGGAAGCCACGTAGGATAAAATGGATATTGTTCTTCCTTGCATTGTAATCAATAGTGTACGGGGGAACCTTTCTTCTCCTGAATATCAGTATGTAGCATCCTCTTTTGTAAATCCATTTTATTTTGTTTTTATCTGTGCTTTGCACATCTGTTAGATTTTTAAAGACTTTAGGATCAGATTAAAATCTTGGTTCTAATTTAATTCCTTTCTCAGTAATTACTTATGTATTGACTGTTACTTCCTCAGTTAGGATACACACTGGGGAAGATTTCAATTCAACCACTGTCCAGAGTACTTATTCTGTTCTAAGTGATCTTTTAGAGGCTCGGTTTTTACCTGGGAGATTGACACTACTGGGTCCTGTGGAATCTGGGGATAGGGAAGTTGAAGAGAGGTCTTTGCTGGTGTTCAGTTCTGCTGTGGCAACAAACAACAGCATTGCCTCATGGGGCCAAGTTAAATTAGACTAGAGCTAGCTCTTTCCAACACTGCACTTTCTAATCTGAGGAAATGAGGGTTCCCAGTGAGAGCCCAGGGTGTCTACACCCTGTATGTTCATCTGGCCTGGGATCTGAGAACATGTTCCCTCCACAACCCGAAGTTATCCTTGAAGCTGAGTACCTTGAAGTGACACCAGAAGCATCTGGAAGATTGTTGCCTACACGTTGGGCTGTGACATTTGCTTTCTTCCATGGGTATGCGTTGGTAACACTGATCCTGTGGAGACTAATTATTTTTCCTGAGGCCCTATAACTGTAGTTTTGGGACAGTAGTTACTGCAAATAAATGATGGCATGTGAGCTTTTCTTACAGTGGATAACTTTGAAGGAAAGGTCAGAAGTAAAATGAAATCTAAGCCATAAAACTTTTTGTCATTAAAATTTAATTTGCTCAAAATGCCTATAAAAATGGGCTAATTCTAATTGTTGGAACTGATTGAAACCTATTTCAAGGCACAACAAACAATGCAGATAATTGGAGAAATAAAAATACCAAGCTAAGTCTGTTTGCCCATAATGCTTCCACAACTCATTGCTGGCTTGTTCACCAGGAAAGCTCCTCGATTGGTATGAGCTCAAAAGCATCCACTTGGGGTGATAGGTGGCTGGTCTTCCCCTGTCCTCACATGGCACTTTCAAATAGCTTTGTTAGGACTGAAGTGTCATTTTCTGGTCTGGGACTTAGACTAGGGTTTGAACTTGGCATCTTTCTGCTAATCTCAGACAAGCTATGTAACTCCTTTGAGGCTCAGCCAATGTATTTCTAAAATGAGATAATAGTAATACCTAACTTACAGGTTTGTTAGGAAGATTAAATGAGTTACTTTATTTGAAGGACATGGCATAGTGCCCTGCACAGAGTTAACTTGTGTACTTATTACCATTCCCCAAACTAAGTTGTTAGCTCCTTTGAAGGCAGAACTTGCACCTGATCATTTGAATCGATGACTCGGATTTTTCTTGCTCGGTAGGTGTTGGATAAGTATTTATTGAATAAATACATTTCATTGGCATTTTAAAATAAATTATTACCGTTATTCATTCTCGGTTCATCTCAATTGCGAGTTTCTTTTCTACAAAGAAACCTCTGCCTTTTTCTTATTTACACTTTGTCCAGCAGCTCAGGACTGTCTTTCTGTTTACAGCTTCCTGTTTGCATACCTGCATCAGCCATTTAGCCAGCTGTTGGAGGCTGGAGAGGGGTGGCAGAAACTCTTACTTAACCAGCTATTTGCAGCTTGTCAAAGAAAAGGCCTTAATTTGCCTTCTGAGTAGCACTAATTAGCTCTCCGGTTCTCTTTCTGTCTGTCTCATCCCTTTCCAAGGGGCAGCATTGATTTTCTCCTCAAGGAAATTTCTGTTGACTTTTCCTTCAGTGATTAAAACGTAAAAATGCAGAAAAGGGCTACCCAGCATTCCTGGAGTCCTGACCATTGTCCAGCCAGCCGGAGGTCACTCCAGCCACCTCTGTTCTATATTACTTCACTCCCCCTTTCCTTCCAACTCTTCTGATTGACTTTGGTGAAGAAGTTATTTTAGGAAGAGTGCGTTCATCTGCTCAGTGACTCTAAGCTTTTGCTTTGTTTTTAACCCACTTAATAAAATCTTTGGAAAAGCACCAGCTACTTTTTATTCATGTACCATACAGAGCACTTGAAGAATGGCTCACGAATGTCCTGACTCCCATAGTGTTTGGGGAGAGGCAGTATGAGCACTGCTTGGGTTACTTTAGAGAAAATTTAATCATCTTGTGTGTGCCTATTAGCTGAAGGAGGGGGCTGTGATTGGGTAGAGGTGGGAAGAAAGGTCTTTGCATATGAATGTTAATGTTGTTTCCTTCCAGCCCTGAGTTTTGTGAGCCTTTGAAATAAAGCAAACAGCTTTTTTTTCTTTTCTTTTCTTTTTTTTTTTTTTAAGGCAACAGCTTTCTAACAGGGGCTTCTGTCATTCTTGCATCCAACCTGAGTTTTGCTGAAATGGAAATTTGCCTTTAGTTTTCTAGACTCATAAATAATGTTCTGATAAAAGAACCAATTCTGGTTTAAGCTGTAATATTTATAGCCTGGCTTTTGTTAGATGTTGGGAATAGCATTCAAAACAGTAATATTTAAACCACAATTAAATTTCATTTTTCTTACCTTTCAATTACTTGAGAAGTAGAGGATAGTAGTGGTGAAGAGCCCTGCCACCTGGGTCTAAAGCTCCACCTCTGCCTGCTGTGTGCCTGCACAAGTTACTTAACCTCTCTGTGTCTTAATTTCCCCATCTACAAAATAGTGATGATAGTGGTACTCATCCTGTAGAATTATTTGACATTTAAATGAGTCACAAAGTACATGCTATATGTGTGTTTGTTAAGATGGTGTTATCTATACTTAAGTCCGGTTAAGGAGCAGATTTGTGTATTATTATTCAAAATACAGAACATCAGTCAAATGTCAGCAGCTGGTGATAAAATTATTCAGGTAATATGAAAATGAGAGAGACATAGACTTAAGAAATTTAGCTGACAGGTTTTGGCATTCTTTAAGATATAGAATATGTAATTTTTATTTCGTAACTTATTAAAACACAGTTCATTGTTACTAGGGGATGTGAAAAGGAGAAAGCTGCTTCTTAGTGCTTTGGAAATTGGAGCGGACAGAAGGCAGAGGTCGGAGGAGACAGGCACAGTCAGTGTGCAGAGGAGTCAGGTAGCAGCAACCCGAACTGCCAGCTGGTCATCTGAGAGCAGGAAGCCAGACGTGGAGGGTTGGGTGAGAGGGGTCTCCGAGCTTTGCAGTGTCAGGAATGGATAAGCTGATAAAGACCGAGGTACTAGAAACAGAGTTGTCCCCTGTGATTCCAGGACAGAGGTTATTTCTCTTCTGGCCTGTCTTGATGATGTCTGCTTTGTACACGCAGACAATGGCCGGCTGGCATGCCCTGGCAATCACAGAAAGAAGCTTCGCAGATGCTACCTGCCCTGGATTATTTCAGAAATGGAAGGCGCAGCCTTCTGGGATGTTCCATTAGTTATTTCAACCAGGCCAAACGGCAGAATATATTTTAAAAGATGTAGATGGTTATTAAATATTTGTTAGACAAGTAAAACTGCTCAGGACTGTGAAATAAATGTTAAGGAGGTGAATTCATTTTTGTTTTCCTTAAAAAAGGCAAAGATAAGACAGTTGGACTGCTTTTGTGTATCATGTAGTCTTTCAGGAAATAGCTGGAAAATAGTTTCCTTGAAAGGACCAAAGTACATTTTTAAAATGTGTCATTCCTTTGTACATGGGAAAGATGTCAGGCTTGTAGGGAAAAATACATTTTTGCTTTTTTTAAAAAAACTTGAAAGCAATTTGTTGAAAGATAAAAAGAGCTTTACATAAGCTTATATGGAAGCGGTGGGAAAGGGTTCCATGTATCAATTAGAGACAAACTTCTGGAACATTCCTCAGGCTGAAAGGCCTGAGATCTCATCATTGTCCTAATGGATGTGTCAGAGTTTGAGACAATCTCTTTCAGACTGAAAGCATTCTCTTTAAGAGTTTTGAAGGAAGAGCCTGTAATCCCAGCACTTTGGGAGGCTGAGGCGGGCGGATCACAAGGTCAGGAGATCGAGACCATCCTGGCCAACGTGGTGAAACCTTGTCTTTACTAAAATACAAAAAAAATTAGCCGGATATGGTGGCGCATGCTTGTAGTCCCAGCTACTCAGGTGGCTGAGGCAGGGGAATCACTTGAACCTGGGAGGCGGAGGTTGCTGCGAGCTGAGATCAAGCCGCTGCACTCCAGCCTGGCAACAGAGTGAGACCCCGTCTCAAAAAAAAAAAAAAGGAAAAAAGGTTTCTCCCTTTTAAATCGGCCCCCTCTCAATGCAAAGACTAAGGTGTGGCATGTTTCTTTTCCTTTGTAATTGAGGCACCGTCCTCAGCATCTGAAGTTACACAGGAAGCTGCCAAGCATGGGCTTCCCTGACAGCGCACAGCCTCGGGACTGCTTGGCTTTCATGGCTGTCTTCATCAGCTTGGGCTGTTGTAACAAAGTCCCATACGGGCGGCTTCTAAACAACAGACATTTCTTTCTCATCGTTCCGGAGGCTGGAAGTCTGAGATCAGGGCACCAACATGGTCAGGTTCTGGGGAGGGCCCTCTTTGGGGCTGCAGACAGATCTCTTCTCATGGTGTCCTCACAGGGTGGAGGTAGTGAGGCTCCTGGGGGCCTCTTTTTAGAGGGGCACTCATCCCATTCATTAGCACCCCACCCTCGTGACTGAATCACCCCCAGTGGCCCCACCTTCTAGAACCATCACACTGGGGGTGAGAATTGAGAATTTCAACACGTGACTTTTGGGAGGACATAAACACCAGCCCCCCCCGCCTTTTTCTCACAATATCCCAGGAAGCCACAGGCACCACTCCTCTTGTCCTTCCCAGTGGCCTCTGAAGGCCATTCCCAGAGGCAGCGAAGGCCATCCGTGCACTTCCAAGCTTTTTGTAAGTGCAGCTCAGAGAAGGAAGAAGCTTTTCTTGGTTCAAATACTGACTGCAATGATTAACTTACCTCCCTACCTGTGAATATTAATCATTGTAAGTTACTGATTTTGCCAAATGCTTACACTGTATCAAGAGTTGCTAAATATTTTACATTCGGGATTTCATTGAACCCTCAATCAAGTAGGGACTATTATCATTTCCATTTTATAGAGAAGGACATTGAGGCTTAGCGTTTAAGTAACTTGCCTGCAAGTCACAGAGCCAGTTAAGTGGCAGAGTTAAGATCTGTGCCCATATTTGCATATTGCTTATTACTTCCCGATTGCAGCTTTTCTTGTCCTCTTTTCACCCTTTCCCATTACCCTCTCTGTGTGCAAATAGCCATATTTTCACAATCTAGTGGTTTATTAGACCAAACTCTCTTGAGGAGAGAGATCCATGTGTTTCATCTTCATGGACCCAGCCAGACCTCACACAGGACATAGAGAAAGGCCTTGACAAAGGTTGATTGACTGAGTGGATGAACATTCTTTTTACGTCTAAGCATAAAACTTAGCTCTGTGAATAATCATGTGCTACTGTCAGTTGTAGGGAGGCCAAGATTGAGCTTTCCATGGTGTTTTTTGTAAAAACTATATGAATTTTCCATTGCACGAGACGGGGGAATAAATCCAGTTTCCTGGGGCCAAGAAATGATTATGGGGATTATAGACTGGTATTGCTCCTTCTAAATTCTACCTTCAGTACAAGACCTTGTGATTTGTTGTAATCATAGTGGAACTTGAAGGGAGGTGATGGTACCATGCGTTGGGGTCCAGTGAAGAAGCTCGGTTTAACTTATGTGCACTTGACATGTCCGAAATGGTGTAGTCAGCCCCATTTGATTTTTACAAAAGATATTCTTAGAAAAGTCTGGTCTTTTACCTTTAGCTCAAGGACCTGTTTGAGCTGCAAGTCTTTGCAATATGAGTTTTTCCATAACAACATCCTTCAGAATTCATAAGTATGTTCATGAGTGCAGTTAGAGACACCTAGAAAGTTCCAAAGGAACATTTTGAAAACCTGAGTCATTCTTTCTCATTTGAAGAAAACTTTCAGAATTTCTTAGGAAAATAAACCTCTACTTCAAAAATAAATGCCCAAGCTATTTAAAGATTAAAACAGAAGCTTTCTATGAGCCAGCGTGGAATTACTTATAACAAAGTCTTAGGGATTTTTTTAAAGACAAATTTCTGGAGATTTCTTAAACTGTTATACTGACTAAATTTAGGCACTTAATAATAATAAAAATGTGTGCGGTGCTTTCACGGCTTACCATTTATAAACTCCTTTCACATAATGTAACTTTACTCACAAAACAATCTTAGGCAACCCCGTATTGTTTTCATAGGCATTGTACGTTTAAGGAAACAGTCACAGTAGCTAAGCGACTTTCCCAAGGCCACGTGCCATGAGGGACATTGCCAGGTTCAGGCTGGTTTTCGGATCTGAAGTCTCATACTCTTTTCACTGCAGGATGCTGTTTCCACACATGAATCTATGGAAAGACAGCACCATTTCCCTCTCATTAATTTTACTTACTTGAATTAATCTCACTAAATGGACAAAGTTGGCATCAATCACTAGCTGGCATTCTAAATCCATAGCACATCGACAACGAGGATGTCCTCATTGCATTGTCATTACCCTTCCTGTACACATGAAAACATGAAACTGCAAGTGTGATGGTATATGTTTAACACTCCTCTTACTGGAGAAAAAGAAAAAAAACAGGTAGAGGTAGAGTTAGGCTCTTTCTTTGCATTAGTTGCTAAGCAGCAGCCATTTCATTGTAAAGGAGATTCAGTTCAAGTAATGGCACAGGTATTCCAAGAATAGTATTTCATTTTTATAGCAATTGCATTTCAGGCCTCCAGAAAGCATATGCTTCTGTGGCTCAGTGATTTTTAGGGGAAGAAATAGCCACCTTAACATATTTGTTGAACATATGGAGAAAATTCAATATAGCTGATCACCTAATAACCAGACTTCCATGAGGCGCATGCAGTTCACAGGGGCAGCAGGTTCAGGCTACCCGCAGTTTGAAGGATTTGGAAGTCTCCAGAAAATACTGTTGACAAACAAGTACATTTTGAGGTGGTGTTTGACATTCACCAATACTATCTCAATGAAATACGCTGGGTAATTTAGAATTCTAAGGGTATTGAAATAATATGGTATAGAACAAAATTTTGTTGTTGCAGCCAAGGGGTTGGGTGGTGCCAAGATTTCATTGTATTGAGCTTTTGCTGGCAGCTGAAAGCTCTTCAAAATGAAGATAGAAAATACGGTACAAGTCTGTTTTACCAGAGACTAGGATTGCAACCCCTGCCTTTTTTTGTTTTCCATTTGCTTGGTAGATCTTCCTCCATCCCTTTATTTTGAGCCTATGTGTGTCTCTGCATGTGAGATGGATCTCTTGAATACAGCAAACTGATGGGTCTTGACTCTATCCAATTTGCCAGTCTGTGTCTTTTAATTGGAGCATTTAGCCCATTTACATTTAAGGTTAATATTTTTATATGTGAACTTGATCCTGCCATTATGATGTTAGCTGGTTATTTTGCTTGCTAGTTGATGCAGTTTCTTCCTAGCATCGATGGTCTTTACATTTTGGCATGTTTTTGCAGTGGCTGGTACCTGTTGTTCCTTTCCATGTTTAGTGCTTCCTTCAGGGGCTCTTGTAGGGCAGGCCTGGTGGTGACAGAATCTCTCAGCATTTGCTTGTTTGTAAAGGATTTTATTTCTCCTTCAGTTATGAAACTTAGTTTGGCTGGATATGAAAATCTGGGTTGAAAATTCTTTTCTTTAAGAATGTTGAATATTGGCCCCCACTCTCTTCTGGCTTGTACAGTTTCTGCTGAGAGATCTGCTGTTAGTCTGATGGGCTTCCCTTTGTGGGTAATCCGACCTTTCTCTCTGGCTGCCCTTAATATTTTTTCCTTCATTTCAACTTTGGTAAATCTGACAATTATGTGTCTTGGAGTTGCTCTTCTCGAGGAGTATCTTTGTGGCGTTCTCTGTATTTCCTGAATTTGAATGTTGGCTTGCCTTGCTAGGTTGGGGAAGATCTTCTGGATAATATCCTGCAGAGTGTTTTCTGACTTGGTTCCATTCTCCCCGTCACTTTCAGGTACACCAATCAGACGTAAATGTGGTCTTTTCACATAGTCCCATATTTCTTGGAGGCTTTGTTCATTTCTTTTTACTCTTTTTTCTCTGAACTTCTCTTCTCACTTCATTTCATTCATTTGATCTTCAATCACTGATACCCTTTCTTCCAGTTGATCGAGTCAGTTACTGAAGCTTGTGTATTTGTCACGTAGTTCTTGTGTCATGGTTTTCATCTCTATAGGTCGTTTAAGGACTTCTCTGCATTGATTATTCTAGTTAGCCATTCATCAAACCTTTTTTCAAGGTTTTTAGTTTCTCTGTGCATGCACACATATGTTTATTACGACACTATTCACAATAGCAAAGACTTGGAACCTACCCAAATGTCCATCAATGACAGACTGGATTAAGAAAATGTGGCACATATACACCACAGAATACTATGCAGTCATAAAAAAGGATGAGTTCATGTCCTTTGTAGAGACATGGATGCAGCTGGAAACCATCATTCTCAGCAAACTATTGCAAGAACAGAAAACCAAACACCGTATGTTCTCACTCATAGGTGGGAATTGAACAATGAGAACACTTGGACACAAGAAGGGGAACATCACACACTGGGGCCTGTTGTGGGGTGGGGGAAGTGGGGAGGGATAGCATTAGGAGATATACCTAATGTAAATGATAAGTTAATGGGTGCAGCACACCGACATGGCATATGTATACATATGTAACAAACCTGCACATTGTGCACATGTATCCTAGAACTTAAAGTATAATAAAAAAGAAAAAAAATTTCAATAATAAAAAAGGAGTAATAATAATAAAAAAGAAAATATGGTGCAAGACGAGCATAATTCATGGAGCTCAGTTTATCAGAAGGATCTGAGTGCAGAGGAGGATGTATAATACTTAATGTCCCAATGGGTACGTGTGTGAAGGGGTGATGTCAACATACAAAGCTGTCAGGTGCTATATTTTTCTGATTGAAATACTACTATTAATTTTGAAGGCAGATTGATCTGTGTGTGGAAGCCTGGAAGCTTGGAAGCCCTTGGCCCTGCCTTTTAAGGCATTTCTGCCATCTCTGTGGTAATTTGCCAAACTATTGTGAAACTTATGTGTATCTATACAAATGTATTTTCTTCAGATAACTGCTTCATGGGAGTTGTTAAGGGAGCAAACTTTGTTGTTTTCTAAGAGTGTGCTGCATAATACTCCTCCTCACAATTCCCCTCAAGATATTTGAGAGAAAATGCCCTTTTCCGGGAGCAGCTGGGATGCCTGGAAGCTTGTTTTTAATTTCCAGTAAGTTGCCCTCCCATTTAAGGCAAAGTACTTCTTCCAGGAACTAAAAGTCGGACTCAGAAGAAGTAATACATAGATGAATTCACAAATGGTGAATGGTTATTCCCACTGTGGTGATGAGTTCATTAGTATGGTTGGTTTTAGCATCTCTCAAACAATTAATGCCTCTCGTATATGTTTCATCACGCACTTTTACAATGACTCAAAACAGCTTTAGCAAAACAGCACTTGTGTTATATGAACCCATTATATAGATGGTGAAATCAAGACAAGGAAGGCTGGGGAGGAGAGAGCTAAAACGTTGACTTCCCGGCCTGGTATGAAACCCACAGAAGTGCAAGATCCTAAGTGTCTTTCAGAAAAAGCATATCTGGGAGGTGCTCGATAATATACCTTCAACATTAATATGAGGTCTTACTTGCCAGGAACTGTGAAGTGCTTTACATGTATGGTTTCAGTTAATTCTTATCACAACTTTATAAGGTAGATGCTTTTACTATCCATAGCTTTACAGAAAAGGAAACTGAGGCACAGGATAATGAAATAATATGTCAGGGCCTCACTACCAGCCAACGGTGGAGCCAGGGTTTGAATTCCAGAACTCCCTATCTAGTGCACTTAACCATTATTCTGTGCTATATTCCTATATGCATCCAACACCCTGTTTTTCCTTTTAGGAATGACCTCTGTCCTCTTGTGTGTAGCCTTGTGGGGCTGTACATCAAGGTGCCTGGCTCTCCACCATGGTAACCAATAAGGTCTTTGGAAGCTGTTGTAGGGGGCTTCCTCTTACCACCCTGATAATACCTTAGGGCAAGTATATGACTTGAGCTTGGACAACCAGCCTCTCTTAGACTTGGACTCTTAAAGGATTGTCAAAGGGATTGCCAATTTGTTCATATCCACTGGCAGTGCCCTGGTAGGACAATTTCTGCTGCTCTGGTTCCTGTCTTTATTCTAAGCATGTGTCATGATATGGTTTGGCTTTGTGTCCCAACCCAGATCTCATCTTGAATAGTACTCCCGTAATTTCCACATGTTGTGGGAGGGACCCAGTGGGAGGTAATTGAAGTATAAGGATGTGTCTTTCCCCTAAGGATCTTGTGATAGTGAATAAGTCTCATGAGATCTGATGGTTTTATCAGGGGGGTTTCCCTGCACAAGTTGCCTGCTGCCATCCATGTAAGACATGATTTGTTCCTCCTTGCCTTCCGCCATGACTGTGAGGCCTCCCCAGTCATGTGAAACTGTAAGTCTAATAAACCTCTTTCTTTTGTAAATTGCCCAGTCTCGGGTATGTCTTTATCAGCAGTATGAAAACAGGCTAATATAGTAAATTGGTACCAGGAGTGGGGTGCTGCTGAAAAGATACCTGAAAATGTGGAAGCGACTTTGGAACTGGGTAACAGGCAGAGGTTGAAACAGTTTGGGGAGCTCAGAGAAGACAGGAAAATGTGGGAAAGTTTGGAACTTCCTAGAGACTTGTTGAATGGCTTTGACAAAAATGCTGATAGTGACATGAACAATAAGATCCAGGCTGAGGTGGTCTCAGATGGAGATGAGGAACTTGTTGGGAACTGGAGCAAAGGTGACTCTTGCTATGTTTTAGCAATGACTAGTGGCATTTTGCCCCTGCCCTAGAGATTTGTGGAACTTTGAACTTGAGAGAGATGATTTATGGTATCTGGTAAAAGAAATTTCTAAGCAGCAAAGCAATCAAGAGGTAACTTGGATGCTGTTAAAGGCATTCAGTTTTATAAGGCAAGCTGAGCATAAAAGTTCAGAAAATTTTCAGCCTGACAATGCAATGGGAAATAAAATCCCATTATTCAAGCTGGCTGCATAAATTTGCATAAGTAATGAGAAGCTGAATGTTAATCACCAAGACAATGGGGAGAATGTCTTCAGGGCATGTCAGAGGTCTTTGTGGCAGCCCTTCCCATCTCAGGTCCAGAGGCCATGTGAAGATGGTTTCATGGGCTGAGCCCAGGGACCTCTTGCTTTGTGCAGCCTATGGACTTGGTGTCCTGTGTCCCAGCCACTCCAGCCATGGCTACAAGGGGCCAAGGTGTATCTTGAGCCATTGCTTCAGAGGGTTCAAGTCTTAAGCCTTGGAAACTTCCACATGGTGTTGAGCCTGCAGGTGCATGGAAGTCAAGAATTGAAGTTTGGAAACTTCCACCTTGATTTCAGAGGATGTATGGAAACACCTGGATGCCTGGGCAGAAGTTCACTACAGGAGCAGGGCCCTCATGGAGAACCTCTGCTAGGGCAATGCAGAAGGGAAATGTGAGGTTGGAGCCCCCACACAGAGTCCCTCCTGGAGCATCACGTAGTGGAGCTGTGAGAAGAGGGCCACTGTCCTCCAGACCCCAGAATGGTAGTTCCACCAACAGCTTGCACCATGCACCTGGAAAAGCCACAGACACTCAGTGCCAGCCTGTGGAAGCAGCCAGGAGGGGGGCTATACCCTGCGAAGCCACAAGAGTGGAGCTGCCCAAGACCATAGGAACCCATCTCTTGTATCAGCATGACCTGAATGTGAGACAAGAAGTCAAAGGTGATCATTCTGGAGCTTTAAGATTTGACTGCCCTGTTGAATTTCAGGCTTGCATGGGGCCTGTTGCCCCTCTGTTTTGGCCAGTCTCTCCCATTTGGAATGACTGTATTTACCCAAGGTCTGTATCCCCATTGTACCTAGGAAGTAACTAGCTTACTTTTGATTTTACAGGCTCATAGGCAGAAGGGACTTGCTTTGTCTCAGATGAAACTTTGGACTGTGGACTTTTGAGTTAATGCTGAAATGAGTTCAGACTTTGGGGAGACTCTTGGGAAGGCACAATTGGTTTTGAAATGTGAGGATGTGAGATTTGGCAGGGGCCAGCAGTGGAATGATATAGTTTGGCTCTTTGTCCCTACCCAGTCTCATCTTGAATTGTACTCCCATAACTCCCACATGTTGTGGAATGAGCCCAATAGGAAGTAATTGAATTATGAGGCGGGTCTTTCCTGTGCTGTTCTCA
The DNA here is from genome assembly GCF_043159975.1 of Macaca nemestrina. Lineage (NCBI taxonomy): Eukaryota > Metazoa > Chordata > Mammalia > Primates > Cercopithecidae > Macaca > Macaca nemestrina. The sequence continues at coordinate 21,187,551 of NC_092128.1, forward strand.
TAATAGTAAATAAGTCTCACAAGATCTGATGGTTTTATAAGGGGGAGTTTCCCTACACAAGCTCTCTCTTTGCCTGCTGCCATCCATGTAAGATGTGACTAGTTCCTCCTTGCCTTCTGCCGTGATTGTGAGGCCTCCCCAACCACGTGGAACTATAAGTCCGTTAAACTTGTTTTTCTTCCCAGTCCTGGGTATGTCTTTATTAGCAGCATGAAAACAGACTAATACAGATCATCAGTCTTTCTATTCATTGTGAACTATCCAACATCTTCCCGATAAAATTCCTTTTGCTTAAGTTAACTAGGTGGTTTAAAAAAAAGTCTAACTGATAAAATATCATTGGCAAATAGCCCACCAGCCTCTGCTTGTGAATGTCCTCAGTGCCAGAGAGCTCTTGGATACATTAGGGGGATAGTTACACCATTGGTCAGTTCTAATTGTTAGAGAGTTTTTGTTATAGGATAAATGAATATATTATCATTTAGTGAATACTTAGTATGTGTTAGGCGCTTTGTTGCCTCCTTCTTGTCGTTCTCTTGTTTAATTCTCACAACAACTCTGAGTAGTTATCACTATTGTACAGATGAGAAAACTGTGTCTCACAGAGGGGAAATAATTGGTTTTAAGTCAAAGGGCTATTAATTGATGGAGTCAATTAATTTGATTCAGACTCAGTTCTAAGTCACCCAAAGCCCCTATTTTTTCCCATTACCTTCTGCTGTCTTCATGTTGAGTCCGAAACTCACTCCTTAATTTTTTTTTTACAATTTTAATATTACATTGTACTTCTGGAGGACATTCAGGATAACACCCTTTCCGTTTCTGTGTAACAGGTCAAATATTTGAAGTCAAATATTACATGCCTCTTTAGCTCTTGTTTCTCTAGACTGAACCATCTCCACTTCCATTCTATCTCTTATCCAAAAGTGATTTTCAATCAACTTCATTTTTCTGGCTCTTTCTAATTTGACAGCATCCTGGGTTATCCATGGCTTTCTTCATAAAAATGGAGCACTAAACTAGAAATGTGGTTCAACCAAGGTCACCATTAGCACATATGGTGCCTTTGTTCAAATTAGAAACAGGTTACAAATCTGAGATGCATGAATTTACAAAAGTTCTCCTGCACTCCAGAACATAGTCAGATCCAGTTAGGACCTCTCCTGTGGTGGGGGGCACTGAGGCTGGGTTTCTTTCCCCATCTGCTCCTCCTTTGGATTCCCTGGTGCAGGATACACCTATACACCATAGGCATAGCTTTGGGGATGTCATTAGCTTGCTGTGACTGTTGGTTGTGGATATGGATTAGTATGGGTGTGGACCAATTGCTGTGAAATTCATTCCAAAAGTTGAATATCCAGACTTCCAGTTCAACAAGTTGCTGATAATATTTCCAAAGTTTTGCTTAGGTTGCAACCATTTCACTTAAGACTGGCCGTTTTAACTTGGCTAAATGTTTACTTGGCTTGTTTCCTACTTTTTTCAGATGCCAAGCCCTTCTAGAATGTTCCACATCCATCCCTTCCTCTGTCCATCCATCTGTCCTTCCTTCCTTCTCTTTCTCTCATTTTTCCTAAATAAGAAGGGGCAAGCTGTCTCTTAAGTTCTATTTACTATTATCTCTATTTTTCAGACTTATGCCTGCATCGTCCTCCTTTTGACCCTGCTGCTAGTGGAGAAATGCCTGTGACGAACTCTTCCAAAAACTGGCTTAAGCTATTTGAGAGGTTTTGGCGAACTTTCTTTCAGTGAGTTGACACAAAGCCAATAAAGAAATCCCTGTGGACTTTGGCTAAAACTATATTTGGTGGCCAAGAAGATTACTTATTTTATCCAGAGGACAGCATTTTACTATTTCAAGTACAAAGGCTGTGCCATTCAATACAGTAGGCACTAATCCCATGGGCCTACCAAAACTAATTAAGTAAACTAAATTTGAAATCCGGTTCCTCCTTCACACTAATCGCACATTGAGTGCTTAAGGGCCATATGTAGCTAGTAGTTGTGGTGCTGGACAGCACAGATAGAGAACATTTTCATCATTGTGGAAAGTTCTATTAAACAGCACAGCGTTGTGGGCTTAGTGTCAAGATACTAATTTATCAAAATTACAGAAGCCTCAAGCCAGCCATCCTTGAATGATAACCTTGAATGATAAAGTTCTTGAATTATGAAGTCAAGTTCCCCAAGTTAAGAAGTTGTACTTTCTTTTTTATTCTTTTTTGTTGTTGTTGTTGTTGAGATGGAGTCTCACTCTGTCGCCCAGGCTGGAGTGCAGTGGCACGATCTTGGCTCACTGCAAGCTCCGCCTACCAGGTCCACGCCATTCTCCTGCCTCAGCCTCTGGAGGGCTGGGACTACGGGTGCCCATCACCACGCCTGGCTAATTTTTTGTATTTTTTAGTAGAGATGGAGTTTCACTGTGTTAGCCAGGATGGTCTCGATCTCCTGATCTCGTGATCTGCCTGCCTTGGCCTCCCAAAGTGCTGGGATCACAGGCGTGAGCCACCGCGCCCGGCCAGAAATTATACTTTCAGGGGGTAACTAGGAAGGTGAGAGAACTGTAGACAGGAAAGGGAGGGAGAGTCCTCTTTGGTGTTCCCCATCATCCTGCCTGTCCTGTGTTCCCCTCCACACCACAGTGGTGACTGAGGATAAGGGTAAAGACAGAGAGTTTGTCTTCTCTTTCCTTTGCAAACTGCGTCTTTCTCTGCTTTGCCAGACGTATTGAGCATTAGATGTAAGAGAATGTGTTCTGTAGCTTTTGGGTGGCCTAGCTGTTTTGCCATCTAAAATAGTTCATCTTGTGGTGACTGCACTTGGAGGTAGAATAAAGGTTATGGGAAGAGCGTTATGGCTTCTCTAGCAATTAATTCCTAAAATTTGGGTAAGAGGATCATTCAAGATGAAGGATATTAACTTGGAATGTGGACGTGTAGCTTCAAGTTACGTCTGTGTCACAGAAATTGTTTCTTATGCTCTTATATTATTCTTAACATCAGTTCCCATCATGTTCAATAAATATTTATTGTAAATTCACTAGGGAGGCATAGAAGTAAATGCATGGACTTATACTTTTACTGTGGCTCCCCTGGTTCCTAGGGGAGAGACCTTAGGAAGCTGTGAAAAGAGCTTCAAGGACAGAGCAAAAGCCCCAGGAGAATCTGTTTGTGTTTGTGTGGATTCTATCTGGTGCTTTGAACTGCCAATATTGCACACAAGGGTGTTCTAAAAATAACTCAAGTAATGTGCATTCTCTGCTGAAGGGAGTGAGATAATTTGTGAGGATGATGAGAAATGAAAAAAGGAGAGAAGCTTTAGAAGATGAGAAATGAAATACATGCATCTCAATGGTCTCTGAGGCTCTTCCACGCACTGAATGCTTTCGTTGAAGTCTTGGTATTGAAAACTGGGAAAAAGTACTTTAAAAAAAGGCACCACTGGGAGAACATTGGGGTTTTCTCACCTGTTTTATAGCATGAGAATTCCTCTCGATAAAAACTTACCTATGTTGTAAGAATAGATATGGAATACTAATTTGTTATATGTGCAAAACACTACTTCAAGCCCTTGGTGAGGAATACAAAATTGAATAATAAATGATTTTTACCTTAAAGTTGTTTCAAGTTGCTTATTGGAGAAAGAAATAAAAAAATATATAGCCCACTATGTACCAAATACTATGCTAAGTGCTAGAAATAAAAGAGAAATAAGAATCTCTGTTATCAAGAATTTATGGCTTGGTGATAGAGAGAAGCAAGATACTGACCTGTCTACAGGGTGATAAATACAAAGATAGCAGGCGGTCAGCAGGCAGGATGGGGGAGCTCTGAGAGAGGGCACTTATGTCTGAGTGGAGAGTGGAGGATCTGCAGCCAGTGATGGTTAAATGTGCCTCGAAGGAGGAAGAGAAGATAACCAGATGGAGAGAGGAATTAAAGGACTTGTTCATGTCATTGATTCAATGGAGAAAACATACTCTGGGTTCTAAATGGCAAACAAGAAACAGATTTATAGGACACGGTCCATTTGCTTCTAATCTCTCCTGAAAAGCTCTCAGAGTAGATCATTTGAATATTTGAAGGAATGAAGGGTTTTAACAGGTTCCACTAACTTAGAATTCCACACATAAATGACCTTTACTAGAAGTTATATCTGTTCTGTGCTTTGTAGACATCAGCAGCTTGAACAAAGGTAAAGCAGCAGGCATAGCATGATGCACATGATTGTATCTGGATCTGGGTGATAGGAACACAAAAGTGGGAGAGGTTAGCTCTGTTTGGGAGAAGTTTCCTTGGAGCACTGACTTTAAAGGGTTGGTGGGATTTCAATAGGAGGAGATAGGGATACAAGGAGGGAGAGTATGGAAAGTGTTCCAGGCAGCAGGAATTGTATGAGAAAGGACACAGTGGTAGAAATGTATGACATATTTGTGCAGCAGTGTGAATGGTGATGAAGTAGTTTGGGTTGAACATAAGGATAGAGTGGAAGATAAGGCAGGGAAGGTTAGTTAAATGCTCATTATGGAGGACTTTGAATGCCATCAGAATAATTTGGATTTTGTAGTTAATAGGGAGCCATTGGAGGTTTTCGAGCCTATAAGTGATGCTCCGTACTCAACTGTGGGGAGGTCCTTGTTTTCTCTGAAGCCATTGCTGGTTACCCTGCAGCCAGAGTCGCTGTTATAGCTGCAAATCATTCCTGTGCAAGTGACACCTCTACCCTGCCCTGCCTCCAGACACGCCAGTATAGACAAGAACTTTTCTTTCTCCTCTAGCACATGAAGAAGGAAGGGGGACCCCTGTTCTCTCTGCAGGGGCCATGGTGGCTGAGAACCAGGCTTTTCTCATGCTGTAGGAACAACAGGAAGTAGGGTGAGTTTCTAGTCTCAGATGAGACTAGAGTTTGAACGTGAAACTCATTTTTACATAAAGGAATGTAATAAATGGTGTTTAGATTTGATGCCATTCATTAACACTTTAGCAAAATAACATTGTCCTAAGTTCTATACATGTAAATACACAGAAAATTCTGGAACGTGGCTTGCCTCTGAGCTGGGCACTTTCTCTCTAAACTGTTTGCATAGGCCGGGCGCGGTGGCTCAAGCCTGTAATCCCAGCACTTTGGGAGGCCGAGACGGGCGGATCACGAGGTCAGGAGATCGAGACCATCCTGGCTAACACGGTGAAACCCCGTCTCTACTAAAAAATACAAAAAACTAGCCGGGCGAGGTGGTGGGCGCCTGTAGTCCCAGCTACTCGGGAGGCTGAGGCAGGAGAATGGCGTAAACCCGGGAGGTGGGGCTTGCGGTGAGCTGAGATCCGGCCACTGTACTCCAGCCTGGGCGACACAGCGAGACTCCGTCTCAAAAAAAAAAAACAACAAAAAAAAAACTGTTTGCATAAACTCCCTTGCGTCCCCCTCCCCCCACCAAATCACATCATTGGACTTAAAAAAAAAATGAAGTGGATGGTTTTTTCCCCCCAGATTCCAATACCTAGAAATCATTGAACAAATGAATAGGAGAAATGTGTGTTCTGAATTTATTAGAAAATAGTAGTCAGGCAGCTTAAACATTGTTCACTGTCAGAGGGCTGTGTTACTGTCTAACACTGTTACATGAATAGAGATTGGCTGGACCAGTTAATAGAAATACAGATAATTTTGCAGCTAAGAAAGATTTGCTTTTAGCGGCAAACCACACACTCTTTTCAGACATAATCTTCAGTAAATGGAGTGCAACATTGTGGAGGAAAGTCAGTGTGACCAATTCTGACTGCTGGCTTTCAGGCCTGTTCCAGAAGGATTAGGACGATGGCCGGCTTATTCTCTGCATTATGTACATGCATTGCAATGCCTGAGAGCTGGCTCACCCTCTGTATTTTGGAGAAATCATCTTTTTTTCTCATATAAATGGAAAATAGAGAAACATAGAAGAGAGAGCAACTTTGAGATCAAAGTATTATTAATAGGCAGGAAGAACTAGAGTCTCGGTTTAAGGCCACCCAGAGTGGTCTTAGACCCCCAGGCCCACATGACCTGCCTGACTTGGAGATACAACCTACAAACTGATTTCATGATTAAGAAGTTAAAAACTTGATTTTTCAACTAAATCCATGGTTGATAATTTGAAGACTACTAAGCAATGTCATAATTCTAGTCAATAATACTAAATTCAAAGATGTAAAACTTCATATTTTTTTCTTGTTACTTGATAAAGGCAGTTTTATTTTAAATGAAAAAAAAAGTGTGTCCCACAATTTTCTTTCTTGATAGCCTTCATTCAAAAAGGTTTAGTTTTCATTGCCCTAGATTGACAAGGACATAAACAAATTCAGAAAACAAGTCTGTTAATGGGTCACCATCCGTCCATGTTAGAAAATACTACTAACTACCACTGAGTGTGTGTGTGCATGTGTATGTGTGTTGTGGGGGGTGCATGCCTGTGTAAATGGGCATTATTCGTGTCACTTGCTAATCCTCGGATAGGTCTCATTCTCTCTGATCCCCAGTGTCCTCATCTGAAAAATGAGGCTAATGATACCTATTTCCCAGCATGGCTGTTGGTGCTGAATGGAATAATGTGTGCACATTGTAAATTTTATAGCCCTATAGTCATACAAGATATTGCTGTCACCACCACCGTGCTTCATCACATGTATGCCATCTGCCATGGGATAATGTGAAGACCCTATAAACTTCTCAGGGTAATGAAATTTCTTCACACCAGCTCTGGAGCATAGGTTTATAAATGGTACCGATGGTTTTGGAGATGTGCAAGTGCAGTTATGTGAGGGTTGGCCAGCTTTTGGGTTTCATTTTTAAATATAATATTTATTTAGCCAAAGTAATGTATAAGCAAGACTTAAGGCATAGCTCATAGTTAGAACTACAGAGCTTTATTGTGGAAGACAGTGGGGCAATTCCTCAAAGACCTAAAGACAGAAATACCATTCAATCCAGCAATCCCATTACTGGGTATATACTCAGAGGAATATAAATCATTCTGTTATAAAGACACCTGCATGCATATGTTCATTGAAGCACTATTCACAATAGCAAAGACATGGAGTCAACCTAAATGCCCATAAATGATAGACTGGATAAAGAAAATGTGGTGCATATACACCATGGAATACTATGCAGCCATAAAAAAGAATGAGATCATGTCCTTTGCAGGCATGTGGATGAAGCTGGAGGCCATTGTCCTTAGCAAACTAACACAGGAACAGAAAACCAAATACTGCCTGTTCTCACTTATAACTGGGAGCTAAATGATGAAAACACATGGACACGTGGAGGGAAACCACACACACTGGGGCCTTTTGGAGGGTGGTGGTGGGGAGGAGGGAGAGGATCAGGAAAAACAACTAACGGGTACTAGGGTTAATACCTGGGTGAGAAAATAATCTGTACAACAAACCGCCTATGTAACAAACCAGCGCATGTACCCCTGAACTTAAAACAAAAGTAAAAAAGAACATCAGGGCTTTAAATAAAACTCCATAGTTCCATTTTCTCTTTTTAATTTTTATTTATTTATTTTTTTGACAGAGTCTTGCTCTGTCCCCCAGGCTGGAGTGCAGTGGCACCATCTTGGCTCACGCAACCTCTGCCTCCCGGGTTCAAGCGATTCTCCTGCCTCAGTCCCCCAAGTAGCTGGGATTACAGGCATGTGCCACCACGCCCGGTTAATTTTGTATTTTTAGTAGAGACAGGGTTTCTCCGTGTTGGTCAGGCTGGTCTTGAACTCCTGACCTCAGATGATCCACCTGCCTTGGCCTCCCAAAGTGCTGAGATTACAGGTGTGAGCCACTGTACCCGGCCAGTAGTTCCATTTTCGATGTCTCTCCCATACTCTCATTTCTTCAGAGTTGCTATGATATATTAACTGTTTCTTCTGGATTCTGCATTTGTATTTATACATCACATGCTACTAGCCACTAAGTGCTGTTTGGTAATTTTTCTTAACTGTCCCTTCTAAGGTGAGGATTTAGTAGTTCTCTTTTTATGCCACCTTTATGTATCTCTTCTTCTATCCTTCCAATACCTTCATATTACAATTTTATTTAAATCGTTAATAAATGCTTATATTATCGTGACTTTGTAAATCTTATCCATAGCTGAATCACCCAATGTGCTATCAAACTTTTTCTTTCTTGTATTATTGGTCTCATTTTAAAACTTATTTTCATATGGACTTACTCATGATTCTTCCACAAAGTTCTTAACAGAATAATAAATGTTTTATTGCATTTAATTGTATCAAATAATGAGTCAGTTTCATGGTTTTTCTTGTAGACTTAGCGCTTCTGGTTCCTTCCATCATCTTGCCCTGTCTGCACTGGTTTTTTACATAGCTTCCGTTCTTCTCCAATACCTTGACATTCTTCTGGCATTTTCCTCAGGCTGATCCTCTGACTTCCAGATTTTCTAAGCTCACCTCTTTTCTGACTTATGCCTTGTTTGATGGAACAAACCATTTTAAGAAGGAGAAGAACAACACCGGCCTCCTCGATGAGGTTTTTCCCCAGGAACTTTCTTCCTATTTTTAGGTGACCAAGTTGGAAAAGTTTTTCAGGATGTGAAACATCCCGCGGGAGCTTCTTTGCAGAGGGTACATGGGAGTTAGGTATTTAGAGTCCTTTTATGTCTGAGAATATAGATACATTTTACCTTCACACTTGACTGAGAGTTTTTCAGGTTATGGAGTTCTAGATGGGAAATAATTTTACCTCAGAATTGCGAAAGCATTTCTGTGTTGCTGCTGTGCTTACAGAGCCACAGCTGAGAAAAATTGCATCCTAATTCTCAATAACTTTACATCTTTTTCTTTCTCTCTGGTTTATTTTTAACATTTTTCTCCCTTTATATGTATTGTTTAGGAATTTCAAAACTGGTGTACTTTATATACGTACATCTATTCATGGTTTGGGGACCTTTTTAGATCTCTTTGCTTTAAAATTTTTTAATGCCAAGAAATTTTCTGGTATTTTTTTTCGGGGGGGGGTTGGGGGAGAATATTTTCCTCCTCCCCAATTTACCAGTTGCTTTTTCCTGGAATTTATATTAAATAGCTAATATATCTATTGAACTATTCCTCTGAATTTTTTTTTTCTATTAAAGTTCTCCTTTACTTTTTATTCTGCTTTCTGGGGGATTTCCTCATTTGTTTGCCATCCTTTCACTGGATTTTTAATTTTTTTGTGATCATACTTTTTATTTCTACAAGCTCTTTCTTGTTTTCTGAGGTTCCTTTTTGTTTTATTTTATTTTTGTTTCATAGCTTTAATATCTTCTTTTATGCATTGAGGGTATTAATAATAATTTTTGGATGTTGTATTCACCCTACATTAACTCTGTTTTCTTCAAAAATTTTCTTCTCTTCATGCTGATAGCTTCTTTTTACATTGGAGACTATTCAAATGTCTGATGATCCAGTAATATTTAAGAGAGAGGCCCCAAAAGGCTGAATGGAAGCTCGGTGTGCATGTCTGTGACTTACGCTTCACTGTGGGGTCCTGGTTTGTTTTATTGAAAAAACCCTAAACTTTAAGCATTTTCTGTTTAGTTTCCTCAGAGAAGAATCCTCCACTTTCCTTATAAGAGTTCTATGTCTAACTATCTTTTTTCTGAGGCTGAATAAAAATTATTATTATTATTATTATTTTGGAGACAGAGTCTTGCTCTGTCCTCCAGGCTGGAGTGCAGGGGCATGAGCTTGGCTCACTGCAACTTTCACCTCCTGGGTTCAAGTGATTCTCCTGCCTCAGCCTCCCAAGTAGCTGGGATTACAGGCACCCACCACCATGCCTGACCAATTTTTGTATTTTTAGTAGAGACAGGGTTTTGCCATGTTGGCCAGGCTGGTCTCGAGCTCCTGACCTCAGGTGATCCACCTCAGCCTCCCAAAGTGCTGGAATTCCAGGTGTGAGCCACTACTCCACGCCCTGAGGCTGAATTATTATTATTCAGTGGATAGACTTTAATCTGGCTCTCTCTGCTTTTAGTGGAGGGTCTCACACTCAAACCCAGCTGTGGTTGTATTTTCTAGTTCTCTCTGGTGTAGCTTTTTTAGAAATTAAATCTCCAGTCTCATAGCTGTGTGTGTTACATGGGAGTAGCCACAGCTGCTCAGAATGGGGGTTGAATTACTCTCTAGAAAGGATTTTTCCTGTTTTTGGCTCCTCCTCACATTGGCACCTTCAGCAGTACCTGATGCCTCCAGTTCCTGAGCTTTTCTGGATCTCTGTGGGGTGAGCCCACCTCTTTTTGTTTGCTGCTCCCTCCTTAACACATTTGATTTCCGGATTTCTCTATCCTGCCTGTGTTCGGCTCACTTCTCCGCTTCCAAAAAGGTTGTCGTCATCTGTCTCTTTTATTGTCATCTCCTGTTTTCTTTCTTTCTTTTTTTTCTGATGTATGTCTTTTATTTCCTTGACTTTCATCTTAGTGGGAGTTTCTGGAGCGAGCTGGGCTAAAAGTATGTGTCCAACTCACCATAGTGACCTGGAAGTTGCTTATTCTGTTTTGCTTTACAGCAATAGAAAAGTTAACATAGTCGTATATTTCTTCAGAATTTTTAAACAGACAATGTTGTTCTTAGTTCCTCTTACTTCTAAAGGATTTTTAAGAGTTTTTTTAGGTATTTCGTCTTTCCCAATTCTCTGTGACCGGGGCGAATTGGTAATTTTACATCTTTTTTTTCAAGCATTCCAAGTAGAGGAGGCACCCCCTGTGACTTCCAGTGGCATTCTGCAGCAATTAAGTTGCATTCATTCAGCTCATCATTTACCTTGCAGTCATCAACTCCTTTCAAAATATCCCTTTGATTGTCAGTAACTACGAAGGTGGAGCCGTTGGTTTCTTCCAGGAACAATGCTCTTCTCTGTAGTCCGTGTTCTCCCAGTTTTCTGGGAAGCCCTGAGACTTGTCATTCTCCTAGCAGCTCAGATGTCATTCTCCTCAAACACCCAGAATTCATTTAGCACCAACGAGGTGCTCAGTGTGGGGTTTCTGAGGGACTGTCACTGGGGAGAGGCTGTTGCTAATGAGGTGCAAATTGGCAGCAGCTGGGGAGGAGCCGCTCTCTCCCGCTAGGGCTGCGCCCCAGGGGAGGAGGGGAGGGTTGTTCTGACATTTTCAGAGGAGGTTGGTGAGGGGCTGGAACTGGAGACTCCTCACCCTTTAGCAAGGCCTGATGCCTGGCTGGGGGAGGCCCTTGCACCTTGCTGGGAGGCTGGTCTGTTCTCACACAGCCCCACCTCCAGAGCTGCTGCCAGCTGGCTAATTTCTTGGCTGGCTTTTCTGGCTGGCTTTACTTGCAAGCAGGAAAGGCCATGATCAGACACTGGGTTTTCCCAGACATTGGAGAGACAGCCAGGAAGACCCACAGCCCCCAGAGACACTGTCCTTGGGATTGGTATGCTAGAAGGTTATGAGGTTGGGGTTTGGTGGTGGAAGAGAGATCACTGTAGCAACTGTTGAAACAAGAACGCCCATCCGTCTCCCCCAAGCATTTGTCCACCTGTTCTGCCTGGAAGAGCCTCTTATGCATTAAACTGTTCACCTGAGTGCTCCCACAAGCCGTGCTTCTCTGCTTCTGCAAGGTGCAGCGCGCTCACAACCATTTTCATCTGCAAGGGTCTCTGCCAGAGCTGTGGCAGAGTTGTCTGTGGGATGAATCAGAAACTATGTTCTGATGGAGAGAAAATGGAGGGCAGTGGGTGGATGTGGAATGTTCAGTAAGTAGTTAAATGGCTTTACGTCTCCTGGTCTGTCTGACAAAGTGTGCTGACTGGGGCCTCCTGCTGTGAGATTCGTTTGGGTGATCTTGAGCAAATCTCTTAATTTCTCTGACTTTAGCATCCTTCATCTTTTTTCTCTTTATCTCATTTTCTCTAACTTTTTAAGGAGCACACTGAGTGCTAGCTTAGATGCAAGGATGAGCGAAATGAATCAAATGCAGTCCCTTTCCTCACAGAACTCACCTTCTGGTGGAAGAAGGTGGACATATAAATAACATAGACTTACACATGATGAGAAATGCACTATGTGAAAGGCATGCAAGAAGTGTCATGGGATGATGAAGGAAGGGGCAGTGATGCTCTCTGAGAGGGTCAGAGAATGCCCTACAGTGGTAGTGACATTTGAACTAGTCGTTGAAGACTGATTCCATAAGGGGACAAAGAATAGTAATGGAGGTTTGAAGAAAACATGGTGTATTCTGGAAAAGGTGAGTTTGTTTGTTGACACTAGCATGCATGTGCAGGATGAACTGGCAGGCTGTGAGGCTGGCAGTGGACGTAGAGTGCTTGCCATACAATGAGTTTGGATCTCACCTTGTTGGGGGTGGGGAGTTGTGCTGGGCTGTGCAGAGAACCATGATCATTTGCTAAATGAGTAGGCTGGGCTATATGATCTTTTAAGATCCCTTGTAGTCTAAAGTTCTTGGATTTTCTGTGTGGGTACAAAGCTGTGGGTCTGGGAACACAGCTTCGTTGAGGAGTGTTATCTGGTGTAACGTCTGTGAGTAGGTGTTTAAATGTGGGCTGTACTCAATAGCTATATTAAGAGGTAGCATCAAGCAGGGAGTGGAGCACCAGGTTCCCAGTTAAGCTGGAGTTTAAATATGCAAGTCTTGTTTCAGCCTTTGATCATGCTTTTGACCATGGCTAAAGCACTTGATCTGTCAAAGAGCCTTAGGATCATCACCTGTAAAATGGAAATTTCCACTTCTGTGCAGTTGGGAGGGCTTTTTGTAGAAGCTTTATTTGATAATGATTTTTCTGTTGCTTAGGTCATTTGAGGGGAAAAACATTATTTTAAAGTTTAACATTATTTCTAATTGTCTTATAAACTATCAACATACATGGAAATAGAAGTTATCTGTGTATTGATTTGTGTGTAATACACTTATGTTGAGTTTTTCCTGAGTTTTTGATCCATAGATGGAGTAGGAATCCGGTGGGAGTAGGAAATATGGGCAAAAAATGGTGGGAGGGCTGGGCGCAGTGGCTAACGCCTGTGATCCCAGCACTTTGGGAGGCTGAGGCAGGTGGATCTCCTGAGGTCTAGAGTTCGAGACCAGCTGACCAACATGGTGAAACCCCATCTCTACTAAAAATACAAAAAAATTAGCTGGGCATGGTGGTGCACAGCTACTTGGGAGACTGAGGTAGGAGAATTGCTTAAACCTGGGAGGTGGAGATTGCAGTGAGGTGAGATTGCGTCATTGCACTCCAGCCTGGGCAAAAAGAACAAAACTCCATTTCAAAAAACAAAAAAAATTTCTGGGAGATAGGAATATGTGCAAAAAACGGTGTCTCAGGAGCTCACTTCATGAATGTACAGATATACAAAGCTTTACTGAATGGTCCACTTGAGCCATCTGAGGGGTACACTTGTGTGGTTAATGACACATTTCTGGACTCCTAAGTATTAGTTGATGCTTATTGAACTTTTGACCTAGAGGATTATTATGGAATGGAATCATGTGATGAGCAGTTTGGGCCAACTTCAGAGCAATTCTAAATCTCTGAGTTGCCTGTTTGCTTTTGGGTTGGGTATATTTTCTTCAATTTTGTCTTAGAAGGTTTTTAGCTTGGTAGCCTGCCAGCTTCTCAAAATATTCCCAGTTAGCTCATCTTTGTAACCAAATGGAATAAACATTTTCTGTATGATTCTCATGCTGTAAGACAATGTCATTGATAGTGTGTAGCCAAGTAAGGGTGAAGCCAAGAAGAATATTCAAAATATGGAGCAATGGGTAAGGTGTGAGCATGGACACTGGTTGTGGATGACTGATAAATTCATACTAGTACATAGTGTCTGATGTTAGCCCCTGCTGTGGCTAAGAAGGCCTGGGACACACATGCATAGGAGTAAAACAGATGTGACATATTAAAGACAAGGCAAGAAAGGATAAGAAATGCATGGGAAGGTACCTTTTAGCATTGGTCTCACTCAGATACAGTTTGCATTCCCTACATTCATAGGACTCTTATCATTGAAATAATCCACTGGTATCTGCAGATTGGTTTTCCAGTAGGAGCAATGGTCAGTGTGACCCACCAAATATCTTCACATCTGGTCGGCAAGGGTTTTATTGATCACTAGTGAAATTATGACCTTGGTCTATGACTATAGGACTATATTGGAAGGTGAGTCACAATTTGACGACAACAGTCTTTACTTTGTTCTGTACACATAAGAAAAGTACTCATTGAAGAGTACTTTTTCCTGATTCTGAACTCAAACATTTTGTTGTTATTGAACGTATGTCGCTTATCACCTTTAGTATTATTTGAGAGTTATATGTATATATATCTTGTGGCCTCTAAACAATTGTTAAATCCTGAGGGCAAAGTAGTTAATTCATTCAATAAATATTTATTAAGCACCCAGTATGTGTCAGGCACCTACTGTGTGTTATGGGCACTGAATACAAATGAATTAGACAGTGAGGCACTTTGAATTGATGACACTTTGAATTGAATTGATGAAAGGGAACTGTTCAGTTGAAGAGGGATGGGAAGGGTCTTCTACAAAGATCAAGAGGTAAGCATAAGCAAAGGTATGGCCATGGGAAATGGCCTGGCTGTAAGGGAAATGAAAAGCAAGTTGGTAACCCAGAAATATAATATGATCAATTGGGTCAAGAAGTGAGACTAGAATGATAACAGTGTTTATTACTTAAATTGTCATTTAGTGTTACTATTCAGTAAGGGAGATTTTGTCACAACTCCCAGGATGCTACTGGCATCTAGTGGTTAGAGGTCAGGCTGCTGATAAACATCCTACAATGCACAGGATGGCCCCTCACAACAAATAACTCTCTGGTCTAAAATGTCAGTAGTGCCAAGGTTGAGACTTCCTTCTTCAGATCTTTTTACATTTGGATTGCATCGTTCAGGTCTTAACTCAAAAGTTCCTTCTTCAGCAGCTTCCTTACCCCAATTGTCATATAAAAATTTGCCTCTCCTTCTCTGTCACTCTCTATTACAAAACCATGTTTTTTGTCTTTATACCTTTTGATACCATCTAATGTTATATTATACATTTGTTTATTTTTATTATCTGTCTCTCCTCTTTTAAAATATAAGCACCACAAGGTCTTTGATTGGTTCACTGCTGTATCTCTACAACTTAGAATAGTGTGAGGCACATTGGAAAATGCTTGGAAAAGTTCAATACATGGGTGTTCTAAGTGGAAGAATGACATAGATTCTGAGTTGCTGGAATAATAATAGTAGTTAACATTCATTTTTACCACTGATACTAGGCACTGTTCCAAGTATTTTGCATGTATTAACTCAATCCCCAAAACAACCTCCAGGGGTAGGTATATGATTATTTCCGTTCTACATATGAACCAACTGAGAAAGAGGTTATTTTCCCAAGATGTACAGCTAGCAAGGGGCAGTGTTCAAGAGGGAAAATGCCCAAGATGATCTTGTGTATTTATTCACACATGCTTTTTGTGGCTATTAGTCTGAGAATGCTACGGGGAGTTGGGGGTTAAGGGACTTGAGAATTGGATTTGAGGGGTTTCAAACAATGCATCCCAAAACATAGATGGATGGGAAAAGTGATGAACTAAATGTTGGTCATATCGCACTCAAGGGACTTGTGAGCCATCAAGGTGAAGGCTAACATGAAAAGGATTCTCTCATTCAAGAGAATGGTCTCAGATGAAGTGTGGAATTTGTAATGGGAACTGAAATCATGAGAGCAGACTTGATTATTTAGGGACAAGTTGATGATGGCAAGAGAACCAAGGAACACCCCGACATCACATTAATATGTGAGGGTACCCATAATGAAAATAGGAAGAGCAGTAGAGTCACATTTCAAGTTCTGCTTTGGGCACAAGCTTCTGTCTAAAGTCTCTTTTCTCCCTTGTAGAACTAATCTTTTCTCTCTCTGTCCTACCTACAGTATTTTATATTTTCAATGTGTTAAGTGACATAAGGGAGGTATTAGATAATAGCTAGTGCTGTGAGTCACCTAAGCCCGCAAACTTCCACAGGCCTGGATTTTCATCTTCGTTCACATCCGTGTCCCTAGCATGAACATCCATGGCTGACATCTAGTAGGCTTTCAATATTAATAAATAGATGATGTTAAATATGTGAATTAGAAAATGTTTATTGGGAGACTAAATGTATCATTTCATTAGAAAATTTGTTTGTAACCCACATCAAAAGAAGAAGAAGAAATTTGTAGAACAGTGAACTTTTCTGTTGTTTTTTCGATTTCAAAATAAACTCAACCCCCAACTTCTTAGACAAGCCATTTAGCTAATTTCTGAAAGGGAGCAGCTAATCCAGCACCAAACCCTGTGCAGAAGCTGGGCCAGCCACTCAAATTCTCATTCTGAGAATGACCAGATGTGTTGGCTGCACATATGGAAGACAAGGCTCTTGAATTCTCTCTCCTCTCGGGTGGCACATGGTGTCTTCTCTTTCTAGCTGCTCCAGGACGAAGGAGGGGGGATGAGTTTTTAAAAGTTTCAGGGGAAGGAATCCAATTTCTGGAAATATCCAAGAAAAGTAGTAATAAAACCAATAATTCTACTTTTATGAACCAAAGGTCAATATTATTTAGTGCTTTTTTATTTTTTACTGGGAAGCAAAAAGAGAGCCGATCTTTTGGGTAATTATTGGTATTTCCATGTTTGCAGCAGGATTCAAGTTAGCCAAGGAGAAGCATAATCTTTCATTCCCCAAACTGGAGATGTCTTGAGTAATCCAGTGGCAGGAATTGCTGCTGAAGGAGTGTATTTTCTTTTAGTTCATCTGCCTTTTTGACCTAAAACCAGTGTACCTTTTTGTTTTGTTTTGTTTTAAAATATATGTGATATACGTGCATGGTTTGTCTACGTCTGGAATATTTATAGGCTCATATTCCTTTCTATACTCATTCTCTGGCAGGGGTGCTTATAACATTTAATAATACCTACAGAGTCTGGGGTGTTTCTTAGTCTCATTTCAAACCTCAATGTTTGTGCCTGGTTGCTTGGAGCAGCTCAAGTCTCTGAGGTTATTTTCCCAAGATGTACATCTGTCAAGGGGCAGTGTTCAAGAGGTATAATACCCAAGGTGATCTTATGTATTTATTCACACATGCCCTTTTTGGCTATTAGTCTGAGAATACTATGGGGGGTGGGGGGTTAGGGGCTTTGGGAATTGGATTTGAGGGGTTTCAAACAATACACCCCCAAACATAGATGGGTGGGAAAAATAATGAACTAAGTATCAGTAATTTAGTTCATTATTAGCCTCAGAGAAGCCAGAAGCTGTCAGATATTCAAGAGTATGAGAGATTCACCCCTTCGAAGAGAAGGGGAGTGGATGACGGAATTTGAATTCTTTTTTGGCATTTCTCTACTTTATAAGAACACATGACGGTGTTCCATTCCAGTGCAGAGGAGCTGTTCTTAACTCTTAAACAGAAAGCCCTGCTGTTAGAGAACAGGCTTCGTGAAGGCTCCTGTGAGTGGGGTCATCCTGCTCTCTGGGTGGTTTCCTCCCCTCATTCCTCACCTTCACCCATCACTGTACTTGCACATCCATCCCTTCATTCTGCTCTGGAGATCCTTTGGAAAGGGAGAATAGAAAGGGCAAACCATCGATCGATAGAGGCAGTAAAGCTGTCCTTTGGGGTTTCACAGTATGTCCTGTACTATTTTTGTGTTTAGCAAAAATCCATTTTGCCTCATTATGAGCCCGTTTTCCCTTGGGCTTTCACTTCTGAGATTATTTCAAGGGAAATTATGTCTATATATTAGTCTCATTTGCCCACATCTCACTCAATAACTATTAGCATTATTAGATATCCTGAACCAGGAAGTTGCATTTTGCCAGCACTAAATGCAGCTTGAAATTCTAAGATTCAATTTGGAGAAAAATCACTACATTTGAGTGGGTTAGAATCTTGCCAAAAATGCATTTTTCCATCTGTCTCATGGCAAAAGCTCTTTTAGGATTTGAAATTTATAGCTAAGGACTTCCAGTCATCTTTGCAAAGTGGTCTGGAACTAGAGAATATAATCAGACTGGAGGTACTTGGGAGCAATCCTCTGAGGTGGAGGAAGAAGTTGACATCAGTTTCTTTCTGTTTTAAGTTTGTTGAATGGTAGACATCCTCAGTATCGAATGCTGTGAAGTCAGCACCAGCACACTCAACACCCAAGGGGGTGGTTCACAAAGTGCATCCACAGCCCTGCCACGCCCAGTGTGACATGACTCGACGTGATGATTATGGTCACTTTCACTCTTTCCTCCTGACCTGAATCTGCCTGAACATTGGGTTCATCCTTACTGACCTAATTTAATATATAGGAAGAAGGCTGTCAGCTTGCCAAACCCAAACAAGAAATCAGAGGCCAAGTCAGGAGCTGGTTTTCAGCCTCTTCATGGATGTGACCTGGGAGAAGTGATGCTCCGGAGAGTGACTGTCTGCACTTTGTCTTAGCAGTGCCGATACCTGTGAGCTCTAGCGCCATCACCAGTGAGCACCGTACCTGGTCCCCCTAAGTCTGTTCCTGTGTGGGTGGACCCTGTCTCTTAGGGTTGTTCTTGGTCTTTACTTTCTTTAAACAGAGGAGCTCCCTTCCTTCTGATTGCATATCAGCTTGTGTCTCTGGCATATTTTCTCAGGGTATTGTTTGGGGCTGTGCTTTATTGACATCTTCACCATTTCTGCTGTTCTTGCAACTGATGCTTACTGTACTTCGGTGCATTGTGCAGTAATGATTTGAGAGGTGCAGTCTTCTCTTTTACACATGTAAGACATCCTGTATTGTTACTGCCTCAAATATGACTGTATGCCTAATATTACACAAAGGTGCAACATAGCTTAGTGGGTAGATCGCAGGCTTTAAAAAGTCAGCCTTCTTGGGTCTAAATATTTACCACTTTCTAGGTCTGCGGAGTCGGGCAAGTGATTTGAAATCTCTTGGCCTCAACTTCCTTCTTTGTAAAATAGGTATATTCGTATAATCTGTCACTTTGTTTTATTGTGAGCGATGATTAAATGAATTAATATATGGAAAGGGCTTGGAATACTGCCATTTATGCTTAAAATATCAAATTTTAGTTACAGTGATGATGCTGGGGGCTCAGCATAATGACCTCAAAATTGCTCCTGAAAGAGCAGGGTTTCTTCATCAATCATCCTGCCCTGGCACCTTCCTGTCCACTCAGACTTTAGAGAAATATAAAACAAAACTAATTAAGAGGTTGGGTGTAAGCTTTGCTACAGTTAAATCCCTCCCGTCTTTATAGGATATAGAACCCAGATGACAATGATGATAGTCAACATTTATTGAGCAATTGCCATGTACCAGGCCTGTCCTAAGCCAAATATGTAATCATATTTATTCCTCATAAAAACCATACGATGAGAAGCTTATCTCTGTTTTTTAGTTGAGGAAACTGCAACTCAAAGACTTGGAGCTAGATTTACACCCAGGTCTAACTATGAATAATCATTATGAACTTCCTGCTTTACAATAGACTGGTTCCCTTCAAAACAGGGAGCCTGAGGGAATGGAAAGTGAAGGGCATCTCCCTGGGATCTAGTCCTTCTGAGATGTTGGACTTTGAGCAAGCCACGTAACTTCCCCAAAGTTCAGAATTTTAATCTGTAAACTAAGATAACAGTTACTTCACAGGTTGTCGTGAGGGAGACAAAACAAGCTAAAATATATAACAAAGCAGGCAAAGATGTATCCTTCGAGAGTCACTGCCTACCTAGCTTTGTCTGGAGCAATTAGAAATTCTAAATATTCTGTGTTATGTACATAAGTATTTAGCACAGATGATAAAGGTTGGGCAATTCATTCTGAGATTAGGCTGCAGTTCTTCTTCAGTATGGAATCAGAGCTCAATTATCTTTAACCATTGTGATTTGGGGAATAGTTTTGGTCCTAATTGGTTGTACATGATGCCTTTGTCTTCAGAAGTCTGATCAATCAGGGGATGCTGCACCACAACCCTTATACTACGTTTTCGTGTTTCTCAATGTCGAGAGACTTCTGCAACAGATTTCAGTTCTTTCTGATGGCTTTGAAAAATGCTACTAATTCTCTGTCTTTCTAACAGAGTATTTTGTGTTTGTTTTCTCCTGAGGTCAGAAAATTACTTTGGGGAAGTTGACTTTTGTGAGCTGTGAGTATGGTGTGTGTGTGTGTGTGTGTGTGTGTGTGTGTGAGAGAGAGAGAGAGAGAGAGAGAGAGACAGAGAGAGAGAGAATTAAATCTGTATTGTTAGTTCTTGGTCGGAATAAAGCTTAATGGATCTTCCCATTTGTGAAAACCCCATAACTCTTCCAGTGTAATATCATTAAAGAGCCTCCTGACAGCAGTAGGTAAGGAGTAGCTCTGGGGTGTTACTTTTTAATCACTTTAAGCCCATTTTCGTGTGTTATTACAGAACCATCCCTCTTCTTTATCACTGTATCTTCCAATAGCACGCCATTGCTCCAGGACCAGAATTCAGCAACAATTTTAGTTTTTCTGTTGACAATAAATATGTTAGCCTGTCTGATCAAGGCTGATGCATGAGTTTGATATTTGGGATTATTTCCATTCTACATCCGAGTACGTATGTAGAATGTACTACATAAGTTAGAGCCAGCTCTGCCAGCTGTCTGTGGTCATCATAGGTATGCTTCATCAAATATTCTGGCTCATGGTAGGTGTACTTCCTGCCTTTGTATATTTGAGTGGGGCCACCTAACCAGTTCTGGACAAAATGTTGTGATTGGAAGTGATGTGTGTCACTCGTGGGATGGAATGTTTACTTGCCACAAATAAATAACTAAAAAAAAAAAAAAGCTTCTCCAGGGATCTCTTTTCCTTCTGCCACAGTTACAGCTTCTTGATTGTCAGCCTGGGTCCAGAAAACTGCAGCCAATTCTTTATAGACAGGCAGTGCTAGATAGACATAAACTGTTGTTATTTTAACAAGTGAGATATGTCTTATGTTCCTACAGTATAACCTACTTCATCTCGACTAACACAATGATCCATAGTCAGGGACATGTGCTTTTTGGTGAGCAGTCAAGGTGTGACCTTGATGTCTCTTGTTTTCTCTGCTTTGTCCTTACTGTGAAGTCTGTCTAGCAGTCTGAGAAAATTTAAGACCCTAATAATAGATGTCTTGGGGCAATGAAACTTAGTACCTTTCATAGTTTCATTTTCTTTTCCTTAATTTTTTTTTCTGTGTCTCCTTGTACCAGCCATTAATGTTTTGCCTGGCACATAGCAGCCACTCAATAAGCGAGTGATGAATGAATTTGTACAAAAATCCGTTGATTGGTAGGGAACAATTAGCATTAGCATTTTGGAAGTATTTTGATTCTTCCTGAACTTATTGTTGTCAATTACTCTTTTACTGAATTCGACCCTAAGTCGTACTATTTTCTATTTCCAGGGCTGCCGTGATGAGAGGTGGCTTTGGCCTATCAGTAGGTGCATTGGCCTCTGAGAGATAGCAGCACAGGGGACCTTAGCCTTCTACTGCCTACACTCAGCAAATAGGAAATATATGGGGCTCTTGGAGGTGAAAGCAGAAGAACCTGTTACTCCTGCGCCATTTTAGGGCCAAGGCCATAGCAGTCAAACTGCTGCTGACTCTGGAGAATTTTTTCACCTTTTTTTTTTCTTTTTTTATAACTTATGTGGATTTTTTTTTTTTTTTTTTTTTTTTTTTGCAACTGGGTTTTGCTCTGTTGCTCAGGCTAGAGTGCAGTGGTGCGATCATGGCTCATTGCAGCCTCGACCTCCTCAGCTCAAGTTATCCTCTCACCTCAGCCTCCTGAGTAGCTGGAACCACAGGCACATGTCCTCATGCCTGGCTAATTTTTGTATTTTTTATAGAGACAAGGTTTTGCCATGTTGCCCAGGCTGGTCTTGAACTGAGCTTAAGCAATCTGCCTGCCTTGGCCTCTAAGAATGCTAGGATTACAGGCGTGAGCCACAGTGCCTGGCTTGTAGTTTTAACTAAACTAAAACTTCTCTGACCCTGGAGAATTTCCCTGTCTCTAAACTTACACATATCAGGACATGCCAAAGTGTCTATTTTATGATAAAGTGATAAGAAGGAAAGAGACAAGGGTTAGGACAGCCTGAGACTGCAGGCTGATACCCAGTGGCAAAATACTAGTCTCTTAAACACTAGGCATGTATCCTGCCCAATTAGAGATCTCCCTGGAATCAATTCCTTCTCTCCATTCCTCCTGTCATTGCTTCAGATCAGGCTTTCAAATCTGTTGATTACACTATTAAATTAGAACTGTGTCTGAGACATCAATAAGTATGAGCTATTATTATCTTTATTATTGCTATTCTGCAGCCTCTTGCTCCTGTCTCCAGTTTTTCTTCATTCCAATCCATACTGTGTATCTTTTAAAAATAGATCAGTTTCTGTCATTTCCCTGTTTATAAAGCTCTCTTGCCTTCGCTGCCTAGAGGATAAAGCCCCAAAGTCTGAGCTCATTGTACCTCTTCAGCCGTGTTCTCACCCATGTTAGCTGTATCTGAATCATTAAGGAAGCTTGTCAAACTCTTTATGCCCCAATGCTCTTCTCCAAGAGATTCTGGGAAACTTCTGGGTGATGGGGAAGGGAGATATGACACATTCCTGGGTAGGGGTGTGTGGAGTTTGAGAAAGCTCCCCTGATGATTCTGAAACCACTTCTTCCTTACTTAGCCATCCCCACGTCCACAGCTAGAAGCTCTAATGTTGCCATGTGTAATGTTGGTTCCAGCCACGCCAGGCTTCTGGACCTCCTTAGTCTCACCATGATCTTTGACATCTTCATGGTTTGCAAGTGTATTCTCATCACCTTTTATGTTCTTCTTCCTTTTTCTGCTCGGGTCTCCCCTATGGTTTTTAAAGATTTCATTTAAATGTTAGTTCTTCGGCCTTTCCTGACATTCCCAGATGACTGTTTTTCTCCTCTCATGGCATGCTGCGTTGACCTACATCATTATCCTTGTTATATTGCAGCCTCATTATTTGTGCCTGCTACTGCCTGGACAGTGGGGGCTAGGGGAGGCAGGTGCCTGGTTCTGTAATCTTCTGCCAGATTTGGACTGAGTTTGGTGCATATTGGGCACTTAATGAGAAGCACACTTTATGAGGCAGCACTGTGTGATGGTTGAGTCTGGGCTTTGGAGCCTTCCCTCCTGCGTTCCTTGTGACAAGTAAATGAAATACTGTAAACAAGGCACTTAGCCTAGTGTCTGGCTCTTAATAAATGCACAATAAACCGCACCTACCATTTTTATGAAATAAATATTTGATGATTAGTAAGTCTGTATAATTATCTCATTTATATGCTGTATTAATTACACTAATTTCCAGGATGCATAGATTTTTCATCCAGATAGTTTATATACCAGCAAAATGGGGAATAACAACACCTGACTTATTTACTGGAAAAATATTGGTTGCTGTGGAGATGATTTACTACGTTGTCCTTGCTCTCAAGGAGATTACAGTTAAAACACACCAATATCAACATGAACAACTATGAAATAGCAATGAGCCAATCACAGCAGAGATCTTAATTGGCTTCGTAACAAAGTGTGGTCTGCAAGCCAATGGGAATGAAGGGAGAATCATTGACTCCCAAGAGACGAGAGTTGCCTTTTTGCGGGACACAGTCATACACACACATATATTCACTCTGGAGGAAAAATGGTGGCAAGAGGGTGTATGATTTGATGAGTGGGGGAAGACACTGGTCAAGGGGAGAGGCAGGCAGGTGAGAGTCTGGGCTGAGTCTGGGTTGGTCCTAGTGTTAGGGCCATGCCACTCAAAGTGTGTTTATGGACAGCAGCAGCAGCAGCACCACCTGGGAGCCTGCTGGAAATGCAGAATCTCAGGCTGGCCCCATTATTTTTTCCAGTTTCTAGTTTCAGGGCTTGCCTTGATAGCCTTGGCCTATCAATAGCTGCAGTGGCTTCTCTGAAAAAGCAGCACAGGGAACGCTGATGGATTATAATCTGCTTTTTAACAGGGTCCCCAGATGATTTGTGAGCACATGAAAGTTTGAGAAGTGCTGGCCCAGCGATGTGCAGTGACTCGGATGGGGCCCCTATGTAGGGCTCTCCTGTGAGCTGCTGGAACAAAATAGAGGGTCCTTAAAAGCATATGCACTTCCACTGTAGGCTTAAAACTGCAGAAACAAGGTAGCTCATGCATAAATGTAATAATTCTTTGTTCCAAATGTACCTAGATGTCATTATGAAAAAACATAAAATCCATTTGGAACTGTTACTGATTCCTAGTAGCTTTTTGCCATTAGACATTTTCCAGGCATCCAAACCTAAAGTAACATGGATCTTGGATGAGGGTTTTTGAAATGCTTTATATTAAAAAGTGCTTGTATTTGAAAACCAGTAAACAAGTATTTGGGAACCAGTATATGTTCTTTTAGTATTGCATATGCAGAATATTTTAGGTCTTCACAGATAGACTTGTGACTCAAAAGTAAAATAAACTGTCTCATAATCACACAGAACAGATCACTGACATATATGGCAAGCCATTGCAGTGACCCAGGATTGAAAGTTTAGCGTAGTTCTTAAATGTGTGCCTCATACTGCGTCAGCTCCTTATTCCTAGGGCTCATAGTGGATGAAGCAATTACCTGGATGGTCCTATTTCTTGCCCTTTCCCTGGTCTTCTGCCATTTAGGTTGGTGGTGATGGTTGGGAAATGGGGGTGGCAAAAGGGCTATCTATGGATTTTATACAGTTCTTATTCGACTTCTTGGTGGGTCACTGGCCTGGATGCTGTCATGCATGGTGGGGAGGTGGGCAGATGAGAAGCCCAGCTCTATTGCCAATCTCAGTCTTGAGCATAAAAGCAAAGGTTCCGTTTCTGATATTTTTTTTCCAATCATGTAGCATTGACACTGGAATCAGCTAGACCTGCATTCAGATCCTGACTCCATCACTTAAGCTGTTGTGTAACTTTGGGCTGGTTACCTCACTAACCTCTCTCAGACCTCTCTGAGTTTCTTCATTTGCAAAGTGGGGAAGCAACACCTGACTTAGATGCAATGCAAGTTGCAAGTTATTCAGCATTTACTCATGATCAGTGAGAGTCACTGATACCTGGGTTGTTCTCATTTCCCCTGCCTTCTAAAGCCATCAGGTGGGGACCTCCATCTACCAAACAGATGCTAAAGAAGGATAGGCACAGTGAGTGGAAAAAGGAGGTTGAACAGTTGTTTTTGCTCCCAAGTGTTTCATAATAAATGAGGTTGAGAAGAGAAAATAAAATACCCTGTCCTCTTGCTCGTGCTCTTATCCGGATCAAATGCAGCCTGTATTATTTAGCGTCAGAGAAATTATCTTCTCATGCTTTGTTCAGACCACTCCAATGCGTGGCCACAGTTCTGACACTGGTTTAGCCTTGGCTGACCTGTACGAAGTCAAATAAGTTCCTTTGCCTTTCTTAACCTCAGTTTCTTTATCTTGAAAATGAGAGCATGAACCTTTGTGATCTCTAAGGTATTTCCAATTATTCAGTTCTAAGAGATTATGCCCATCTGAGAACAAGTGGAATTAATGTAATGAAGGGAGCCTTCAAAGGAGAAATGCTTGAGATGGGAGTAAGAATAGATGCAAATCATGCCTGTTTTTGAACTCGGGAAAGCTTTCATATGGCAGGGTTTTATATTCATCTGCCTGGTTGCATGCTTATGCACTGCCCTTGTTTGGCCTTGAAGAACATGGTTTTTTCCATTGTTTCTGGTGGAGATAATCACAATGACTATGTCACGTCTGCTTGGGAAACCAACCACGGCTGCTTATCTTTGGATTCTTGTCTGGGAAGCTCTCAAACCAGTAGTAGTTTGCCTCAACCATTCAGGGGTAGCTCCTCTCTGGCCAGGACCTTGTTATGCCCTCCCCACAGACAGTGTAAGGGATGGTAGGCATTCTTTCTCCATTCGCTCCCATGCCAGAATCAGCACTGGTGATTGTCAGGCAGGTAAGGAGAACGCTGTCATGCTCAATAGAGATGTCAGACTAACGTGAGTCAGCTCTAGCTTCCCTCAAGCACAGCTGGAAGACAAAGAAACAGATTTACTGGAGATGTGCACAAACTAGTGCCTATTATGTTAAAAAACATAAATAAAACGATGGAGAAGCATACAGAGAGAAATTATCTTTTAAAAACATCTTGGCAAAATAGCACTCAATACATATCAGTACAATAGTGGAGTCATCCATGTGTGTCAACCTGTAGTTCTTAATGACAGGGATGTGTAAACAAGTAGGTAATAAGCAGCCCAGCTGCTTCTGGGGTTTCTCTTAACTTACTTTCTTTGAAAATGAGTTGGTGGAAATACAGCTGAAAACACAGACTCAGAAAATGAATGAGTCATTTAAGTTGAACATAAAAAAGGAGACCTGGATGAGGTTTTAGAAGATCCATTCAACTCCGTAAACCTACGAAGTAAGATTAGACTAAATAGATTGAAATTTTACTCTACCCTCAAAGGATAAACATCATTTTCCATTTCTTTTTGTAGATAGGCAAAGCTCTGCTGTGAATCATGGTTTTAATGCGGACTTCTTTACAGAAAAAGAAATATATCCATTTCCTTTCCTTTCCTGTGCCCACCCAAGCTTGTTATCGAAATGAGTGCCTCTGTACCCTCTGTCAGCTAGAATCAATGTTTGCACAAACACCAAAAAAGTTTAAATCTTTTTATGTTTCTTCAAAGACTTCAAAACTGCTTTGCCTTTGTTCTTACAGATAATTTATAATAGCTGGTCTAGTTTTATTTATGTTAAATGGAGGCACAGGGTCAAAGACTTATTAAAAGGATAGAATGAGTGAAGGACTTCTCTTCTGAAGAAGAAACAGGGCATCAAGCCAGTAATTAAATCTTATTGAAGCAGAGAAAACTAGCCTATCTGTATATGCCTAGAATGTTCTGAGTGCTTTCTTGTAGGATCTCTTTATAATAACTGTAAAGTGGTAATTTTCTTCATTTTCCTGAAGAGAAAACTGATGCTCAGAGAGGCTAAATAACTGCCCAAGCTGACATATCCAGTAGAGAGTGGGGAAGAGACGGAAGTCCAAAGGCAATGCCACACTGCTTCCTATTTAACAATATCAAACTCAAGCATTAAGCTCCTGCTCTATGCCAGGTGTTTGCTGCGTACTGGAGACGTGAGGATAGAATGGGCCAAGCACTTACTGTTGAGTGCTTCCCATAGCATGCGCTCAGTATTTGCTGGTTGTCACTTATTCTCACAAAGGATGTCCCTCAGTCTAGCCTCGGAGAAGATAATTGTGCAAAGTGGGCATACTTGTTAGCTTATTTTTTCAGACAATGAAAAATGCATGCCGGGACTACCTCACAAAGCTAAGATGATATAGTGAGCGAGTGTTAGGGATGGGACCTGGGTCCTATCCAAATAGGGTGTGCATTTAGCCCTCAAATCCTTGCTGTGTTCTAATGTCCATTTAAAGCTTGTTAAATTCTCCAGGATATTTGATACACACTTACTTAATATGCTACATCTGCAGAAACAGTTGTATTTTAATTGAAGCTCCTGGAGGTGAAACTGCACTTTTGTAAGAAATTCTTAAATAAGTGGAGGAAATCATTGTGCTCAGGAAAAGTTTTCCAGAGACTTCAAAATGACATTATATGTTAAGGCTGTGTCCAGTTAACATGCCTGTCTATAAATGTGAAAGGTGGATTATCTTAGTAGACAACATAAAGAAAAATAACATCAAAAAGAAAGAAAATATACAGGTAACAGGTGATCTGAATAATATACATAACTAAAAATGTGAAATCAGTGGATAGGATTCATATGAGGGTCTTTTTAACATGCTTCCTGATATCAGAATCATAAAATACAGTTCTAGTCTTATTACTTTCTTGTTTGAAAATCTTTTGTGGCTCTTTGTTACTGACTCTGTAATTTGTCTAAACTGTATATTGGAATGTAAGGCCTCTGAAGAGGGATCACAGCCCCCTTTTTCAGACTTACCTCGATCTTCTCTACAACCCAGCAAAACTGGTCTCCTCACTGTGTCCTGAATTTCCTTGTTTTGTCTCACCTGCGTTCTTCTCTCAGCCTGCGCCCCTCCATCCCTTGTCTCCAAATGTAGAAACATTTAATCGCTCACTTATTTCTCTAGGATGCATTTATGGATCTTTCCTTAATGCAAGCGACCTGCCCTGGCCTTTCCTCTCGATTCCCTTTTGTAGTGTTAATATTTGCATAGTGATTCTTACTTTGCTTTGCTTTTTATTCATTATTTTTAGTGCTTGTCTTATTTTACCTCCTAAACTATAATTTTCTTGAGAGTTTTTCTCATCTTTTTTTTTTTTTTTATCTTTGTAGCATTTGGCATAGTGCTTCACGCATTGTATTAATGAACCTCAGTAGATATTAGTTAAATAAAACTCAATTAAATAAAGGTCAGAGTAAGATATGCAGTTGGAACAGCCAGGTGTTAGACTTTCTCAGACTCAGAGGTGAACTGCTTCCCAGCAAGGGAAGAGGTTGGAGGAGAGAGGCCGGTAGGAGAGGAAGGCTATCCTATAATTTGGCACTAATAAAAAATTTATTCTGGAAAATCTCAGTTTTTCACAAACAATCTTTCACTTTTCTCATCGTGGAGAATATCCCTTTATTAGTCAGGACCTTCTGCAAATTAATGGGCAAATCTCATGTCCTCATAAAGCTATAACCCTACTTATGACATCACAATTGGTTACTTAGTGATGATTATAATTGTCCAAATAGAGGATTGTTATGATTTGAGGTGCAAAACAGCTGGAACAAAGAAAGTCAGCAACAAGTGGACATGATGTAGTAAATTTGCAGCTGGAAAAGAATTATTCCCAGAAAGATGTTAAAAATTATTTTAATAGTTTTGGGGGAACAGGTGGTTTTAGGTTACATGGACACATTCTTTAGTGGTGATTTCTGAGATTTTGGTGCACCTGTCACCCAAGCAGTACACTGTACCCAACGTGTAGTCTTTTATCCCTCAATCCCCTCCCACCCTTCCCCCTGTGTCCCCAAAGTTCATTATATTATTCTTATATCTTTGCCTTCTCATAGCTTAGCTTCCACTTAGAGAACATACAATATTTGGTTTTCTATTCCTGAGTTACTTCACTTAGAATAATGGCCTCCAACTCCATCTGGGTTGCTGCAAATGCCATTATTTTATTCCTTTTTGTGGCTGAGTAGTATTCCATGCTGTAGTTATACCACATTTTCTTTATCCATTCATTGGTTGTTGGGCATTTAGGCCCATTTTATATTTTTGCAATTGCGAATTGTGCTGCTATAAACGTGTGTGCTTGTGTCTTCCAAAAATGCATTTTTTTTTTTTTTTGCATAAAGTTTTCCACTAAGTGATGGGGAGCACATCCTAAAGTTGAAGCTTTTGCTACAGAGAGAGAGCTGAGGGCTGCAGTTCTTTTGGAGGATGCTTTTCCCAGTCACAAACCCATACTGATTTCTTTCTTTCTTTTTTTTTTTTTTTTGAGACATCGTCTCGCTCTGTTGCCCAGGCTGGAGTGCAGTGGCCGGATCTCAGCTCACTGCAAGCTCCGCCTCCTGGGTTTACGTCATTCTCCTGCCTCAGCCTCCCGAGTAGCTGGGACTACAGGTGCCTGCCACCTCACCTGGCTAGTTTTTTTGTATTTTTTTTTAGTAGAGACGGAGTTTCACCGTGTTAGCCAGGATGGTCTCCATCTCCTGACCTCGTGATCTGCCCGTCTCAGCCTCCCAAAGTGCTGGGATTACAGGCTTGAGCCACCGCGCCCAGCCACAAACCCATATTGATTTCTTCCAGAACATTTACTAATCCTCTCTCCCCTGCTGTCACCCTCTTGGGTGCAAGCCTGTGCATATAAACACACTCCCTTCTTTCCCATTCAGGATATGGAATCTTATACATCATAAAAGAGACTAATCTCCATCCTGATTCATAGGACTGTCAGCAGATGGCAGAGAGAGTGATAATGCCACTCACTATCAGGTCATTCAGAACTATTATTTATTCTGTGGAGAGTGAGACTGAAGACTGAAACCTAATGTTTAACTTTTCGAAATCACATGGTTAGAAACAAGAGGGTCCCAAGCTTTCTAGTCCTACATCTAATGAACTTTTGTTGTTTTGTTGTTTATTTTTGCACTATACTTTATGGCCATATAATGATGTAAAGGACACAGTTGTTTTATGAAATCCATTCCCCCTTACTCTTTCCTTTCGAAACCTTGATCTTTTTTTTCTCTTTCTAGCAGCTCCTGAGATTCAGGAAAGCTGATGCTATTTCCAACTCCAGGGAGCAAGAAAGTATAATATTTGACCTTCCAGCCTCTTAGCATCAGCTGGTACTTCCTTCTCTTCTCTTCCTGAGCCATGAGTCATGCCTCATCAAAAGTTTCCCAGGCTCCTGAAGTGGAAATGACAACTCAGTGGATAAGAGTGATTGGAAGAGAAGTACAAGATTTTATTAGACAGTATAGAACAAAACACTTTGCAGAATGAAAAATTGCAGAGTGCTGACACTTGTTCTACAGAAAGGGCATCAGCACTTAGATCACTGCTGAACAACATTCATTTTGGGATGAAGCTCTAGGAGAATATTGTTTAAGGTGAGGCCGAAATATTTGCTTCAAATTCTACAAAATTCTTGCTCTACAGAATGATGAATTATTTAACTACCAAACTTTACTGAGTATGTAGTTATTGAGGATCAACTGGGAGATGCACAATTGGGCATTATGAGCATTGGATGGAGCCTCGGGTGGGGGCAGAAAATGTTAAAGTCATACATGAAATATCAAAGTGCACAACCCAGGAATAGACTTCAATATCAACAAGATTTGGCTCAGCTGAATCTCTGTTTTGCCAGTCTTTTCTGGTCTAGTTTTATACCTGTTAAACATGAACATTCAAACATTTCACTCTCTGTTAGTTCTTGCATTGCTATAAAGAAAACCTGAGACTAGGTAATTTGTAAGAGAAGAGGTTTAATGGGCTCATGGTTCTGAAGCCTGTACAGAAAGCATAGCACTGGCATCTGCTTCCGGTGAGGCCTGAGGAAGCTTCCAGTCATGGCGGAAATCGAAGAGGGAGCAGGTGTCTCACATGGCAGGAGAAGGAGTAAAACTGAGAGTTGGGGGGAGGTAGCACACACTTTTAAACAACCAGATCTCGAGAACTCACTCACTCTTCTGAGGACAGCATCGAGCCATGAGGAATCTGTCCCCGTGACCCAAACACCTCCCACCAGGCCCCACCTCCAACACTGGGGATTACATTTCAACAGGATATTTGGGTGGGGACAAATATTGCAACCATATTACACTCCTTGCCTGTAACCAGTGAGAACCCACTTGGCTGGTATATCACTCCAGTTTGTTCTAAGGATGTAGTAGGAATTTGCCAATTCTGTTGAGCAACAGTCTCACCTCCAACCTTGCCATATTCTATAGGGGGGAAACTAGAATCCCCAAATCTCTTGGGTACCTGAGATTTCTTCTCCTTAAAAGGTCCTGGTTGGCCTAAAGCAACCATGCCTCCTACCCCTGCGACCTCTGGTATTTTCTTCCTGTTTTATTTCTAACAGTTGTCTAGAGAGAACTGTACTGAAAAACAGAATCAGGTGATTTCTAATGCCGTTAAATACTTAAAATTAGCATTGAGCTAATCATTATAGAGGAAAATTTCAAAAACTTCAATATGTGGTTCGTAATCTCATTGAATTAAAAAGCTGGCTAAAGATTCAAAATGGATGCACCTAATGGGACAGCAAACAATATCTAAGTTGTATGGGAGATGTTATAACTAATCTCTCATTTGATCATTCTTTCATTCAAGCATTTCTTTGATTGGCTGGCTTATGTCAGAAACAGATTTTGATCAGTTTTCCTTAGGAAAGCATGTGATTGACTTTTTAACCAATCCAGCCCAAAATGGACGAACTGTAATATCAAAATAATAACTTTTAAAGGAGTAAATTCTAGGTAGAATAACTGTACTCAGTATGTTCTTATGAGGAGTTGGACTGATTTTGTTAATAATGTCATTATGAGATACAATTTATATACCGTAAAATTCATCCTTGTAAAGTGTACACTTTTGTATATTTTAATGTGTTCACAGAGTTGGACTATCATCACTACTTTCTTGGCAATCTTTTAATCATCCTTAGAAGAAATTCTGTACCCCTTAAGAGTCACTTCCCCATTCCCCACAGTCCCTGGCAAACACTAATCTACTTTGTATCTATATATTTGCCTATTCTGGGCATTTCAAATAAGTGGAATTATGCAAATGTGAGTTTTTGTGACTGTCTTCTTTCATTTAACATAATAATTTCAAGGTTCATCTATGTTATCGGATGTATCAGGCCTTCCTTCCTTGTAATTGCTGGATATTATTCAATTGTATGAATATACTAATATTGTGTTGAATAGAAGTGATGAAAGAAGACACCTTCTTTTCCTTATCTAAGAGAGAAAACGTTAAGTCTTTTACTATTAAGTGTGATGTTGGCAGTGAGTTTTTTTTTAAAAATAGATGTTCTTTATTAGGTTGAGGAAGTTCCCTTATATTCCTAGTTTTGTTGAGTGTTTTTTAATCATTGACAGATGTTGGGTTTTTAGAAAAATGCTATTTTTATGTCTATTGAGATGATCATGTGGGTTTTGTCACTAAGTCTATTAATATGGTATATTATATCGATTGATTTTACTGGGCTAAACTAACCTTGCACTCCTAGGGTAAAATCTCCTTGATCATAGGTATAATCCTTTTTATATGTTGCTGGGTTGGGTTTGATAATATTTTGTTGAGGATTTTTGCATTGATATAGAGTCTGAACACAGTGGCTCATGCCTATAATCACGGCACTTTGGGAGGCTGAAGTGAGTGGATTGCTTGAGCTTGGGAGTTCGAGACTAGCCTGAGCAACATGATAAAACACCCTCTCTACAAAAAATACAAACATTAGCTAGGCATGATGGTGCATACCTGTGGCCAGCTACTCAGGAGGCTGAGGTGGGAGGATCACAGGAGCCCAGGAAGTTGAGGCTGTAGTGAGCCATGATTGCGCCAGTGCACTCCAGCCTGGGTGATGGACTGAGATTCTATTGCAAAAAAGAAAAAAAAGCGGATATCAGCCTGCTCTTTTCTTTTTTGTGATGCTTTAGTTTGGTTGTCAGATCATGATAACACTGGTCACATGGAGTAGGTTGAAAGGTTTTCCTTCCTCTTTCAGTTCTTACAAGACTTTGTGAATGAGTGGTGTGAATGCTTTAGATGGCTGGTAGAATTCCCCGGTGGAGCCATCTGGGTCTGGGCTTTCCATTGTGAGAACTTTTAAAATTACTAATTCAATCTCTTTGCTTATTATAGGTCTCTTCAAATTTTCTATTTTTTTCTTTAGTCAGTCTCAGTCGTTTATGTCTTTATAGGAATTTTTAAATTTAATCTAGGTTACCTAATTAGTTGGCATATAGTTGTTTATAGTATTCCCTCATATTTCAGTAAGATCAGTACTGATGTTCCCCCATTTAGTGATTTGAGTCTTCCTTCTTTTTTTCTTGGTCAGCCTAGCTGAGAGTTTTTCAATTTTATTTATTATACTTTTCAAATAATCAACTTTTGATTTTGCTGATTTTCTCTGTTATTTGACTCCTATTTCATTTATTTAGGCTGTAAGTTTTATTATTTTCTTCCTTCTGTTTGCTTTGGGTTTAGTTTTTCTTCTTCTAGTTTCTTAAGGTGCGAGGATATATTATTTGCTTGAAATCTTTCTTTATATTTTTTCTCCATTCTTTCATTACTGTCTCCTTTGTGTTAAACATGTGTTTCCTAATGTATCATTTTAATTATCTCTTCCATTTATTTTTGAGTTACTTTATTAGTGCTTTTTTCTGCTGATTACATTTGAAATCCTAAAACAATCTAGTTCAGGTTAATATCAACTTAATTTTAATAGTATTCAAAAACTGCTCATATATAGCTCTGTTTCCTTCCTTCTCTTTTGTGTAATTATTGTCATACTAATGACCTCTTTACACATTATAGCTATATCAACTTTATCTTATAATTATTGGTTTATGCTGTTTTTATTTAAATCTGATAGAAGAGTTACAAACAAAACTTATTAATACTGTCCTTCATATTTACCTATGTGGTTACCTTTATTGGTAGTCTTTATTTCTCCATGGATATTCAAGTTACTGTAAAGTGTTCCTTCATTTTAGCAGAAGGGCTCTTTTTAGTATTTCTTGTAGGATGGATCTTCTTATGATGGGTTCTCTCAGTGTTTGATTATCTGGGAATATCTTAATTTCTCATAAAATTTGAAGAATAGTTTTGCTAGATTTGGTCTTCTTGCTGACAGACTCTTTCTACCAGCCTTTTAAATATGTCATTCCTACTGACTCTGGCTTCCATGTTTTAGGATAAGTCAGCTGTTAGTGTTATTGAAGATTGCTTGCATGTCATTTTTCTCTTGCTGATCTCAAGATTCTGTCTGGTTTGGTTTTTGACAGTTAAATGTATAGGTATGAATTTCTGAGTTTATCCTATTTGGAATTCATTGAGCTTCTTAGATGTATAGACTGATACTTTTTATTATTTAGGAAATTTTCAGACTTTATTTTGTCAAATACACTCTGTCCCTTTCTTTCTTTTCTCTCCTTCTGGAACTCTCCTTGCATGTATGTTGGTATGCTGGCTTATGTCCCACAAGTCTCTGAGGCTTTGTTTATTTTTCTTCATTCTTTTATGTTTCTCAAACTGGATGATCTCAATTGCCCTATCTCCAAGTCTGTTAATTCTTTCTTCTGTCTGCACAGTTGTGCTGTTGACCTCCTTCAGTGAATTTTTCATTTATGTTATTTCACTTTTGAACTCTAGAATTTCTATTTGGCTCTTTTTTAAATGATTTCTATTTCTGTTGAAATTGTCTATTTGGTGAGACATCATTCTCATATTTTCCTTTAACTGTCTAGGCAAGATGTACTTTAGTTCTTTGAACATACGTAAAGCTTTTCTTTTGAATTGGATTTTTGCTCTGTCGCCCAGGCTAGAGTGCAGTGGCGCAATCTTGACTCACTACAATCTCCACCTTGCGGGTTCAAGTGATTCTCCTGCCTCAGCCTCCTGAGTAGTGAGGATTACAGGCATCCACCACCACACCCAGCTAATTTTTTGTATCTTTTAGTAGAGATGGGGTTTTGCCATGTTGGCAAGGCTGGTCTTGAACTCCTGACCTCAAGTGACCCACCTGCCTTGGCCTCCCAAAGTGTTGCGATTAAAGGCGTGAGCCACCACACCTGGCCTTAAAGCTTTTTATTTAAAACTTTGTGCCAGGCGCGGTGGCTCAAGCCTGTAATCCCAGCACTTTGGGAGGCCGAGACGGGCGGATCACAAGGTCAGGAGATTGAGACCATCCTGGCTAACATGGTGAAACCCCGTCTCTACTAAAAAATACAAAAAACTAGCCGGGCGAGGTGGTGGGCGCCTGTAGTCCCAGCTACTCGGGATTCTGAAGCAGGAGAATGGCGTAAACCCGGGAGGCGGAGCTTGCAGTGAGCTGGGATCTGGCCACTGCACTCCAGCCCGGGCAACAGAGCGAGACTCCGTCTCAAAAAAAAAAAATAAAAGTAAAACTTTGTGTAACCCCAATATCTAGGCTTTCTCAGGGGCAGTTTCTATTGGCTGTTTTTCCTCCATGTGTATGGACCATGCTTTCCTATTTTATTATGTATCTTATTTTTTGTTGTTGTTGAAAACTGGACTTTTAAAGTAATATAATAGAGCATCCTTGGAAATCATATCCTTACCTTTTGTTTTCGTTGCTACTCCTTGTAGTAGTAGTTGTTGTTGATTTTGTGTGTTTGTATGTTTTTTAGTGACTTTTAAAATTCTGTAAAGTCTGTGTTCTTTGTTGTGTGCAGCATCTAAAATCTCTACTTGGTTAGCTTCGTGGTCAGCTAAGACTTGGACAGACAGTTCCTTAAATTTATTCAACCAATAAGTTTCCCACTACTTTTTTGTGGAACTATATGTGTGAGTTAGAGGATGCAATACTTTGGTAAGTTGATAACTCTACCTTAGCCTTTACTTCCTGCTTTGTCAGCCAAAAGTGAGAGATTGGGGTCTTCTCAGGTCCTTCCTGGGAATACGCACAGCTTGCACATATGCATGACTTTCCAGATTCCCAAGAATATGTCAGAACTTTCCAAAGCTCCTGTGGACCTCTCATTTCCCATAGTTTGATTTTTAAGTTTTTCAATCAGCTTCTTATTTGCCCCAACAGATAGAGTCACCTCAGGCAGCTGTGATGTTAAACAATTCCTGATTCTTTTGGAAAAATCCCCTGGGTACAGGGATTTCCTCACTGAGTAATAGCTGACTTAGGTCGAATAAAGATAATCCCATGTGAATGAGGCTTTCCCAGGGAGCTTCCAGATAATTACAATAGTGATAATTCTCTGAGGATGGGCCTTTTGTGGGAGATCCAAACCTATTCTCCTCTCTCCAATAGCTACTAGACCACTGTTTTCACAGCTACCATGTTTCTAAAGCTGCTGGTTTTCAAGGGTACTGCAGAGATAGGGAAAGGGAGATGGGAATAGGAATAGGGTAGGTTTAAGTATCACAGAGCTCACTGTTCTGCAGAATAAGCCTTTTTTATTTCAACCTTTTGATTAATTTTTAGAATTCTGAAAATGTTGATTTTGACAGTTTTTGCAACTGCTGTCATACTTTTAGGGAGCACCATTCTGTCTAGAGTGCTTCTTTTTCCTAGGTAGTTTCATATCAGGACTGACTTCCTTTGAGACATAAATATCAGACTAAAAAGTTGTTTCGTGAGTACAGAATCAGAAAAATGGAAATGGATGTGTTAAAAAGGATGTAGCTGGATGATGAAGTCTGGTGCTTGTCTCCTCTTTAGGAAGATTGATATCTGTGTCTCCAGGGGGAATGGTATATCTAATATTTCTGTGAACAATAACCACCACTAAATATTTATCTTAAGCCTTGAGATCATGAAATGAGGATGCTGGTGGTATTTGCTGCTGATAAAAGTGGAGATATCTGTCTCAACTTAGAAACCTGATAAAGCCAGCAGAACACAACTGAGGCAATAGAGCTTTGGGATTGACTGGGGACTCTTGAGATACACTTGCTATCCACTTGCTACTTGAAGTATGGCTCAAAAAATACAGCATCAGCATCACCTGAGAACTTGTTAGAAATGTACAATCTCAGGTCCCACTCCAGACTTTAGTTCTTCATTTCAACAAGGTGATTTATGGGCACATTAAAGTTTGATAAATACATGCCTGTAGTATATTTACATCTTTATGTGGTTGTCCTGGGAGGATTCCTGCAATTTCCTAGCTTCATCTATTTAATGTTCATTTGTATCAACTTAAATTTCAGAAGGATATGCTCCTAAAGTCTTGGAGAATATCAATCTTTGTAGTCTTGTCCTTCTTGTAGCTCTTTATGGTAAAAATAAATAGTTGAGCTTCAATAATATCAGAGAGGGAGAAAATCTGTGCAGGCTGGAATGATTCAAAGGGCATTATTTGAATTGGGCTTTGAGGAAAGGATGGGGAGAAAGTGAATGCATGTCATGCAGATGAAAGAATATGGGCCAGCCTACAGAGGTGGGAATTATTTATCATGTGCGGTAGAGGTCTAAACTGTAATGTTTTTGAGAACATGCATTATGTCTTGCTTATATATATACATATCCTCAGTGACTGGCATTTCATAGATGCTCTATAAATTGTTTTCAAACTGAATAGTAGGAAGATTAGTTTGACTCAAGGTGAGGGTTTATATAAGAGTTATGGGAATTGATACAAATTTATTAGCATATGGCTAGATGATGGTGACCTTGAAAACTTGGTAGGAGTTTGTAAATTTAAATTTGTTGAGTAATCTTCAGTAAGGTATGTGGGAATGGGAGAGGACTAATTTGTGATTATTAGAAAATTATTAACAGATTACATAACTTTGTTCAAACTCCAGAAAATAAAGCCCTTCAAAATCTTCTTGGCTCTTCCAGATATGTGGATCTTTGAATGAGAACATATAGTAAGAATCACATTAAGGAGAAAAAAAGTTGAAGAAATATGGTAAACATTAGTAGCCCATTTTAATGTTTTAGATAAGTTCTTAAGCAGGGGAATGACATGTGAAAATGGTGTTTGTAAGTGATTAAAATGCAGGCTGGGTGCGGTGGCTCACGCCTGTAATCCCAGCACTTTGGGAGGTCAAGGCGGGTGTTCAAGGTCAAGTCAGGAGTTCAGTACCAGCCTGGTCAACATGGTGAAACCCTGTCTCTACTAAAAATACAAAAATTAGCTAGGCATGGTGGCGTGTGCCTGTGATCCCAGCTGCTCAGGAGGCTGAGGCAGGAGGCTCTCTTGAACGCAGGAGGTGGAGGTTACGTGAGCCGAGATCACACCACTGCACCCCAGCCTGGGTGACAGAGTGAGACTCGGTCTCAAAAAAAAAAAAAAAAAGGCAGCAAAATGCTAGATGGATTGGAAGAGGAAGAGAATGAGTCAAGTAGACCAACTAGGGCTTTTTTTCATTATCTGGGGATGAAGGCAGATGGACAGAGACCAAGGTAATGTCAGGACAGAGGAACATTGCTCCTTGATGTCCCTGGTATTATAAAGGAGAGATGTGTAATTAAGCAGTTTAGCTCTTACCCTAAAAAGAAAAAAGAAAAGAGGAAAGAGAGAAACTATCTGATGTGATAGCACTAATAGCAACTATTCTTTACCATCCTCATAAGACAATGGTGAGAATTAAATGAGTAAATACTTTAAGTTGCTATATTAGTCTATTTTGCATTGCTATAAAAATACCTGAGACTGGGTAATTTATAATGAAAAGAGGTTTATTTGGTTCATGGTTCTGCAGGCCATATAAGTATGGCACCAGCCTCTGCTAGGCTTCTGGTGAGGCCCTCAGGGGACTTTTACTCATGGCAGAAGCAAAGGGAGATCACACATGTCACATGGTGAAAGAGGGAGATGCCAAGTTCCTTTAAACAACCAGCTCCCAGGTAAACTAATAGAGTGACAAGTAACTCATCACCAAGGGGATGGCACCAAGCCATTCATGAAGGATCCAGCCCCATGACCCAAACACCTCCTGCCAGGCCCCACCTCCAACAATGAGGATCACATTTCAACATGAGATTTGGAAGGAACAAATATCCAAACCATATTAGTTGCCTAGAAAAATGCCTGGCACATGGCAAGCACTCATAAATGTTAGTGATAAGCTATTGTTACCTGGAAGAAAGAACCTCCTGGTGCTATTGAGCAGCACTTCTGTTTCTCAAAATCAGCACCCAACACAGTGCTTATTTGTAATAGATGCTTAATAAATGTTTAATGAATGGATGAAGGGGAAATAAAATATCCCTCGATGTAGGAATGAAATATGTTGATTATAGGGTCACATTTTGTTGTTGATTTCTATTATACATATAATCCCCCAATGGAGGATTGGGGGAAAGTAGTTATTGATTTCTCATATTCTGTTCTCCAAACTAACTTTATCTCTATTTCATTCTCTTTCTCTCTTTGTCTACGCCCATCCTAAGGGATTTCCATCTCTATGCTCATGATTCCTGGAAGCTAGCTCCCTCATCTGTGTTTCACAGCAGGTGATCAGTCAATATTTGTGTTAATTGTTAAACCAATATATTCTAGACCTATGGCTTATGCCTCAGAGCAGTGCTCTCAGGGAAAAAGACACTCTCTTTTCTCTGCTGTATTTAATTCAGTCGTTTTCAATAGTTCATCCTTTCTGAATGGCCACTGAGATGTTTGTTACAGCCAACTTAATGAGTTGTGGCTAAACTGCTTTATTTCATGTGGCTGAAATGTATTCAACTGCACATGTGTACAGAAGACTTAATCTCTAGACATTTCATGATAATTTGACAGCATAATTGAAGTGAGGGGGAAAGGATTGAGTGGTTTGTTTTGCTTACATTTCTTCACCCACCACTAAAATAAAATATTCTCTGAAGCAAATGTCAGGAACTTCTTCCACCACTGTCACCATGTGACAGTGAGTTAGGGAATGGAATTAAATTCATTATCTAGCATCTGTTTCCAAAGAGCTAAAAGGTTTTTTTGTTCATTACCAGAGCATCTCTGCAACAGAATAGAGACCTTCTCATATACAGCTGCAGCTGAATTTCATACTAAAGAAATCTTGTAGGATCTGACAAATTTTAAGGGACATAGCTCTGCTTGAAAAAGTCTGTAGAAACCTGAAGTCCTGTTCTTCTAATTGCCTTGGGTCCTTTTATTTAAAGTTGGCTTGCCTTTTGTAATGAAACAAGTCTTTTCTTTAGTGTTTAATAGCAATGAATCTCAGGGGTGGAGAATCATCCTATGTCAGGACCACTGACCCACCAAAATAATTAATCAGGCACATTTAAGAAAGGACAACCTAATTTGGGTCACTTGCAAGAGAATGCAAAACCATTAAATAAGTATTCTTCTAGTTCATATGATGGCCAATTGAGGAAGATGAGAGAAGATATAGAGGGGGAGAAATAGAGTAGATAAGAAGGAAAGAGAGAAAAACAGGAGAGGTAGACATACACACATAGAAATCAAGAGGGATAGAGAGGAGGAGATTTGTGAGTACCGAGGTGAGAGTTACTGAGGTGTGGTGCTTGTCACATGCCATTGCTCACTTGGGCTGGTTTCCTTGCTAATGAGTTGCTTAAGCCTTGCTCACAGCTCCTTCTACAGCAGTTTTTCAGGCGAAAAAAATTATCCTTTGGACTGTAGCAACACTGACCCCAGGGGTGCCTCTCTGAGAGAACAGAGAAAATTAAGCCAAATGCTGAAGGTTGCCTAATCCTTTGAGGGGAATGCAACTCATATTAATGGAATTATTATTCTGTGGGAAGTGCTTTTATAGGTTATCTAATTTAATCTTCAACAAATCTAACGACAGGCACTGTTATACCCATTTTCCAGGTGATAATACAGTCATTAAGTGCTTTGTCAGGTAACACCACTAGTTACAGGGAGAGAACGGGATTCAGGCGCCAGCCATCTTCTGAGTCCTGCTCTTTCTGTTTCACCAGCTGCATCCACGTCTCTTTCTAGAACTTAAAGAAATTTCAGAAAAATCACCCAAGTTTGCAAATTGGTAGAAATTGCTCCACACCTCAGACTGATAATAATTTGCTTTATTGATTAGTGCGTCATTGGGCCCCATGCCAGACATCTGAGCTGTTTATCTATTTAAAGTAGAGCTAGCAGCCAGTTGGTTGGAAGTATTGTACCTACCCTTCTTTGACAGATGGCTTTCTATTTGGCTTTTGAAATTCTATAAGAAAGAATTTCACAGTTTCTCAGAGTAGCTTATTGCAGTCATATCCAGAGTCAGTCTTCAGATCGTGAATACATTGATCCCTTTTCTCCGGCTTTGAATGCAGCATACTGTCATACGCCTGGGCGAAAGAGTGGTTCCAGTGTGTGTGTGTGTGTGTGTGTGTGTGTCGGTAATACACAGTCTGTGACATAGTCAAAGAAGACTCTCAATAAAGAGTTGGAAAACTATGGCCCATGGACCAGATCTCGCTGGCTGTTTTTGTAAATAAAGTTTTATTGGAACACAGCCATGCTTATTCATTTATGTATTATCTGTGGCTACTTTTGTGCTACAGTGACAGAGTGGAGTAGTTGTGACTGAGACTGTGTGGTCTTCAAAGGCTAAAATATTTATTTTCTTGTTCTTTACTGAGTAAGTTTGCAATCTGTGCTATAGATTAACATATCAACTAGAGAATTCTTGAAAAGAACACAGCATGAATATAGCAAAACTATGGTGTTACCTAGGTAATAGTACTATGAGGAGCTACTACAGATAATATTTTCCAAGTGCCCCTTGTTGTGTTTGGGGGAATACAAAGAGGAGGTTTCTCTTACTTATATGTTGAAAGAACTCCTTAGAATAAGGTTGGAGAGTTTCTGATAGGAATGTTGCTTGTGTATTAAAATATAGAATTGTGCTTCTCCATTCTGACTCTGGTTCTTGTCCAGGCAAGTTTGGAAATTGTGACTCCTTGAAACCATGCAGGCAGCCAAGTGTTCCAGCTGATGTTTTGTGTTTTTTTTTTTTTTTCCTCCTTCATTTAAAAATACACTTTGTGGAATGTTTTCTTTTTTTCACTGCTCTCTAAATATTCTGTTTTGAAACATTTAA
The DNA here is from genome assembly GCF_043159975.1 of Macaca nemestrina. Taxonomy (NCBI): domain Eukaryota; kingdom Metazoa; phylum Chordata; class Mammalia; order Primates; family Cercopithecidae; genus Macaca; species Macaca nemestrina. The sequence goes on from NC_092128.1 coordinate 21,229,859, forward strand.
TTACCCTGGTTATTTATATGGAAAGGTTTGATAATGTTTCTATGGGAGTCTGTTATTTATTTCTTTTGCTAAATTTTTTAGGGGAAGGGCTGAGGTTGGTTACTATGGCAACATTCTCAAAACTGCAACAATCCCATTACGGATGCTAAAACTATAGTCATTCCAGTGGGAGGGTGGCATGGGGGAGTGGGTGGTAGTCTTTTTATTTTTATTTTTTATTTAAAAAAAAAGCCTCTCCCACTTCCAAATCTTTTGCATTCATTTATTTTAAGCTTTGCAGCTTAGGGTACTAAAATGAGAAACAAAAAGTAAAAAAGAGTGTCATGTCTCTCTCCGTTAAATTTCTGTAGTTCTTTATTAGCTCCTTTTGTGGGGATACCCAGTTTTCTGCCTACTCTTTTATTTATTTATGCGTTCATTTAATCCCCAAACTTTCAATGAGACCTGTGTTACGGATGAATACGAGAATCCTTGTTCTTGTTTCTCCTTTTAAATTATAAATTCTTTGAAGCCATTAATTCACTTCACTGTAATTCATTTAAACAAATACTTATTGAGCAATTTACTTTGTATCAAGAATCATACTGGCATAAGAAGATAAAAAAGAAAAAGGGGATTTTGTTGAAGATTAACGTTTTGTTTTGTTGGGCAGCACAGGGAAGGGCACATAGTGAAGCACAGAGATGATTGATATAAAATTTGATACATGCTTACACAGAGGCACTTAATCCACTTAACTCCCCAGCCTAGAAAGCATAGAAAAGACTGCAGGGAGGTGATATTTGGGTTACCAGATAGGCATTTTCTGGTTAGGGCCTAGATGTGTGTGTATGTGGCAGGGGGATGGAGGTATATATATATGTGTGTGTGTGTGTGTGTGTGTGTATTTGTGGGTGTGGGTAGGTAGGGCATTCCATCCAATCTAGACCAACAAGAACAGAGATATAGAGGTGAGGAGTCCTTGGCCATGAGCAGGAGAACTTAGAAAACACATGGATGATTGGTAGAAGAACAGTCTGGAGACATAGCCGTCAAGAGAAGTCATATCTGGGAGATTGGATTTGGACATTGGGAACCATTGAAAAGTTCAGAAGCAGGAGCAATTGAGTGTTCCAGTTTAGAAGTAGAAGATAGTGGCCGGGCGCGGTGGCTCAAGCCTGTAATCCCAGCACTTTGGGAGGCCGAGACGGGCGGATCATGAGGTCAGGAGATCGAGACCATCCTGGCTAACATGGTGAAACCCCGTCTCTACTAAAAAATACAAAAAACTAGCCGGGCGAGGTGGCGGGCACCTGTAGTCCCAGCTACTCGGGAGGCTGAGGCAGGAGAATGGTGTAAACCCGGGAGGCAGAGCTTGCAGTGAGCTGAGATCGTGCCACTGCACTCCAGCCTGGGCGACAGAGCGAGACTCTGTCTCAAAGAAAAAAAAAAAAAAAAAAGAAGTAGAAGATAGTGAAGGGAAGGGAAGGGGGAAGATGGGATTGGGAAGAGATATGGAGACTTGTAAAAATGTCAAGATTCACCTTGGGACATGATGAGTTTTAGATGAACCCCATCAAGTTGGACTGTCCAATAGGCAACTGGAAATAGGGCTCCAGAACTGACAAGAAGGGTGGATGGGACCCAGAGATCTGGACATGATCAGAGAAGGCTTTGAAGGAGGAGCAGGAACCTGAAGAGAAATTACACATTATCATATCCCTGACATGCTGTCTCACTTTTAGTAAAATATTAATTATTTCTAAAAAGTAGATTCTGAAGTATTGATGTGACCAAAATATTTTTTTAATTTTTAATTTTTTTTATTTCAATAGGTGTTTAGGGAACAGGTGGTGTTTGGTTACATGAATAAGTTCTTTAGGGGTGATTTCTGGGATTTTGATGCACCATCACTTGAGTAGTGCACGCTATACCCAGTGTGTAGTCTTTTATCCCTTGCTACCCCGACAGTTTCCCCCGAGTTCCCAAAGTCCAATGTGTTATTCTTATGCGTTTGTGTCCTCATAGCATAATAGTGTCTAGTTTCATCCAGATTGCTGCAAATGCCATTATTTCATTCCTTTTCATGGCCGAGTAGTGTTCCATCTGTATACATGCCAAACTTTCTTTATCTACATTGATTGATGGGCATTTGGGCTGGTTCCATATTTTTGCTATTGCAAATTGTGCTGCTTAAACATGTGTGTGCAAGTATTTTTTTCATATAATGACTTCCTCTGAGTAGATACCTAGTAGTGGGATCACTGGATCAGATGGTAGATCTACTTTTAGTTCTTTAAGGAATCTCCACACTGTTTTCCATAGTGGAACTATGTACTAGTTTACCTTCCCACCAACAGTGTAAAAGTGTTTTCACTGCATCCATGCCAACATCTATTACTTTTTGGTTTTTTGATTATTCGCATTCTTGCAGGAGTAAGGTGGTATCAAAATGCAATTTTGATTTGCATTTCCCTGATCATTAGTGATGTTGAGCATTTTTCCACATGCTTGTTGGTCATTTGTATATCTTTTTTTGAGAATTGTCTATTCATGTCCTTAGCCCACTTTTTGATGGGATTGTTTTTTCTTGCTGATTTGTTTGAGTTCTTTGTAGATTCTGGATATTAGTCATTTGTCAGATATATAGATTGTGAAGATTTTTTCCCACTCTCTGGGTTGTCTGTTAACTCTGCTAATTATTTCTTTTGCTGTGCAGAAGCTTTTTAGTTTAAGTGCCATCTATTTATCTTTGTTTTAGTTGCATTTGCATTTGAGTTCTTGGTCATGAAGTGTTTGCCTAAGCCAATGTCTAGAAGGTTTTCCAATGTTGTCTTCTATAATCTTTGTGGTTTCAGGTCTTAGATTTAAGTATTTGACCTATCTTGAGTTGATTTTTGTATAAGGTGAGAGATGAGGATCAAGTTTCATTCTTCTACATGTGGCTTGACAATTATCCCAGCACCATTTGTTGAATAGGGTGTCCTCTCCCCTCTTTATGTTTTTGTTTGCTTTGTTGAAGATCAGTTGGCTGTAAGTATTTGGCTTTATTTCTGGGTTCTCTATTCTGCTCCACTGGTCTATGTGCTGATTTTTATACCAGTACCATGCTGTTTTCGTAACTGTGGCCTTATAGTATAGTTCGGAATTGGGTAATGCGGTGCCTCCAGACTTTTTTGTTTGTTTGTTTTTGCTTAGTCTTGCTTTGGCTGTGCAGGCTCTTTTTTTGGTTCCGTATGAATTTTAGGATTGTTTTTTCTAATTCTGTGAAGAATGATGGTGGTATTTTGATGGGAATTGCATTGAATTTGTAGATTGCTTTTGGCAGTGTGGTCATTTTCCCAATATTGATTCTACCCACTCATGAGCATGGGATGTGTTTCCATTTGTTGTGGCACCTATGATTTCTTTCAGCAGTGTTTTGTAGTTTTCTTTGTAGAGGTCTTTCACCTCCTTAGTTAGGTATATTACTAAGCATTTCATTGTTTTGCAGCTATTACAAAAGGGATTGAGTTCTTGATTTGATTCTCAACTTCGTCACTGTTGATGTATAGCAGAGCTACTGATTTGTGTACATTAATTTTGTGTCCTGAAACATTGCTGAATTCATTTACCAGTTCTAGGAGCTTTCTGGATGAGTCTTTAGGATTTTCTAGGTATACAATGATATTATCAGCACACAGCAACAGTTTGACTTCCTCTTTACCAATTTGGATGCCCTTTATTTCTTTCTCTTGTCTGATTGCTCTAGCTAGGACTTCTAGTACTGCGTTTAATACAAATGGTGAAAGTGGACATTCTTGTTTTGTTCCAGTTCTCAGGGGCAATGCTGTCAACTTTTCCCCATTCAGCATAATGTAGGTGGTGGATTTGTCTTGGATGGCTTTTATTCCCTTAAGTTATGTCCCTTCTCTGCCGATTTTGCTGAGGGTTTTAATCATAAAGCGATGCTGGATTTTGTCAAATGCTTTTTCTGCATCTATTGAGATGATCATGTGATTTTTGTTTTCAATTCTGTTAGTGGTGTATCACACTTGTTGACTCATATATGTTAAACCATCCCTACATCTCTGGTATGAAACACACTTGATCATGTGGATTATCTTTTTGATACACTGTTGGATTCAGTTCACTAGTATTTTGTTGGAGGTTTTTGCATCTATGTTGATCAAGGGTATTGGTCTGTGGTTTTTTGTTTTTTTGAATGTCCTTCCCTGGTTTTGGTATTAGGGTGATACTGACTTCATAAAATGATTTAGGGAGGATTCCTTCTTCCTGTATCTTGTGGAATAGTGTCAGTAGGATTGGTACTAATTTTCTTTGAATGTCTGATATAATTCAGCTATGAATTTGTCTGGTCCTGGACCTTTTTTTGTTGGCAATTTTTAAATTACTATTTCAATCATGCTGCTTGTTATTGGTCTGTTCAGAGATTCTCTATCTTCCTGGTTTAATCTAGGAGGGTTGTATATTTTCAGGAATTTATCCTGAAATTTATCTCCTCTAGGTTTTCTAGTTTATGCATGTGAAGGTGTTCATAGTAACCTTGTATTCCTGTGGTATTAGTTGTAATATCTCCAATTTTGTTTCTAATTGAGCTTATTTGGATCTTCTCTCTTCTTGGTTAATCTCACTAATGGTCTATCAATTTTATTTTTATTTTCAAAGAACCAGCTTTTTGTTTCATTTATGTTTTGTTTTTTCTGTTGTTGTTGTTGTTTCAATTTCATTTAGTTCTGCTCTGATCTTTGCTATTTCTTTTTTCCTGCTGGGTTTGAGTTTGGATTGTTCTTGTTTCTCTAGTTCCACGAGGTGTGTGACCTTAGATCGTCCATTTGTGCTCCTTCAGCCCTATATCAATGCTATGAATTTTCCTCTCAGCACTGCTTTTGCTGTATCCCAGAGGTTTTGATAGGTTGTATCACTGTTATCAATCAGTTCAAATAAGTTTTTTTAATTTCCATCTTGATTTGTTTACCCAATGATCATTCAGGAACAAGTTATTTAATTTCCATGTGCTTATATGGTTTTGAGAGGTTCTTCTGGAGTTGATTTTCAGTTTTATTCCACTGTGGTCTGGGAGGGTACTTGATATAATTGCTATTTTCTTAAATTTACTGAGTGAGACTTGTTTTGTACCCTATCATATGGTCTATCTTGGAGAGTGTACCATGTGCTGATGAATAGGATGTATATTCTACAGTTGTTGGGTAGAATGTTCTGTAAATATCTGTTAATTTCATTTGTTATAGGGTATCGTTTAAGTGCATTGTTTCTTTGTTCACTTTCTGTCTTGATGACCTGTCTAGTGCTGTCAGTGGAGTATTAAAGTCCCCCATTATTATTGTGTTGCCATCTATCTCATTTCTTAGGTCTAGTAGTAATTGTTTTATAAATGTGGGAGCTCCAGTGTTAGGTGCATATGTATTTAAAATTGTGATATTTTCCTGTTGGACTTGTCTTTTCCTCATTGTATAACGTCCCTCTTTGTCTTTTTTAACTGCTGTTGCTTTGAAGTTTGTTTTGCCTGATATAAGAATTGCTACCACTGCTGGATTTTAGTGTTCAGTTGCATGGAATATCTTTTTCCACCCCTTTACCTTAAATTTGTGTGAGTCCTTATGTGTCAGGTGAGTCTCCTGACGACAGCAGAAACTTGGTTGGTGAATTCTTTATCCATTCTGCCATTCTGTGTCTTTTAAGTGGAGCATTTAGGCCATTTACATTCAATGTTAATATTGAGATATGAAATGCTATTCTATTCTTCATGCTATTTGTTGCCTGAATACCTTGTGTTTTTTTCACTGTGTTATTGTTATATAGGTCCTGTGAGATTTATGATTTAAGAAGGTTCTATTTTGATGTATTTTGAGGATTTGTGTCAAGATTTAGAGCTCCTTTTAGCAGTTCTTGTAGTGCTGACTTGGGAGTGGCAAATTCTCTCAGCATTTGTTTGTCTGGAAAAGACTGTATCTTTCCCTCATTTATGAAGCTTAGTTTCACTGGATACAAAATTCTTGACTGGTAACTGTTTTGCTTAAGGAGGCTAAAAATAGGACCCCAATCCCTTCTAACTTGTAGGGTTTCTGCTGAGAAATCTGCTGTTAATCTGATAGGTTTTTCTTTATAGGTTACCTGCTGCTTTTGCCTCACAGCTCTTAAGACTCTTTCCTTTGTCTGGACTTTGGATAACCTGATGACTATGTGCCTAGGCAATAATCTTTTCACAATGAATTTCACAGGTGTTCTTTGAGCTTCTTGTATTTTAATGTCTAGATCTCTAGCAAGGCCGGGAAGTTTTCCCCCATTATTCCCTCAAATGTATTTTCCAAACTTTTTGATTTCTATTCTTCTTCTGGAACACCAATTATTCTTAGGTTTGGACATTTAACATAGTCTCAAACTTCTTGGAGGCTTTGTTCATTTTTTAAAATTCTTTTTTCTTTGTCTTTGACAGATTGGGTTAATTCGAAAGCCCTGTCTTTGAGCTTTGAAGTTCTTTCTTCTGCTTGTTTGATTCTATTGCTGAGACTGTCTAGTGCATTTTGCATTTCTTTGTGTGTCCTTGATTTCCAGAAGTTGTGATTGTTTCTTATTTGTGCAATCGATTTCACTGAAGAACTTTCCTTTCGTATCCTGTATCACGTTTTTGATTCCTTTAAGTTGGACTGCACCTTTCTCTGGTGCCTCTTTGATTAGCCTACTAATTGGCCTTCTGAATTCTTTTTTTGGCAATTCAGAGATGTCATTTTGGTTTGGATCCATTGCTAGTGAGCTGGCATGATTTTTGGGGGTGTTAAATAATCTTGTTTTGTCATATTACCAGAATTGTTTTTCTGGTTTCTTCTCATTTGGGTAGACTATGTCAGAGGGAAGATCTGGGCTTCAAGGCTGCTGTTTAGATTCATTTGTCCCACGGGATGCTCCCTTGATGTGGTATTCTCCCCTTTCCCCTAGGAATGGGGCTTCCTGAGAGGTGAGCTATAGTGATTGTTTTGCTAGCCACCCAGTGGAGCTGCAGAGCTGTGAGCTGGTACTGCAGAGTGTCTGCAACGAGTCCTGTGATGTGATCCATCTTCAGGTTTTTCGGCTGTGGATACCAGCACCTGCTCCGGTGGAAGTGACAGGGGAGTGAAGTGGACTCTGTGAGGGTCCTTGGTTGTGTTTTTGTTTAGTGTGCTGGTTTTGTGTTGGTTGGCCTCCAGCCAGGAGGTGGCGCTTTCAAGAGTGCATCAGTTATGGTCCTATAGGGAGGATGCAAACTTGCCCCAGGGATACTTGGTTAGTATTCAGGTGTCTCAGGTGGTGGACAGGGCCATAGAGCTCCCAAGAGATTATGACCTTTGTCTTTGGCCACCAGACTAGGTAGAGAAAGACAACTAGGTGGGGTCAGGGTGGGGCGTGTCTTAGCTCAGCCTCTCCTTAGGCGGGGCTCACTGTGGCTGCTGTAGGGGATGGGGGTGTGGTTCCCAGGCCATTGGAGTTATGTTCCCATGGGGATTATGGCTGCCTCTGCTGAGCCATACAGGTTGTCAGGGATGTGAGGGAAAGCCGTCAGTCACAGGCCTCACCCAGCATCCACACAACCTGCAGCCCTGATGGCTGGTCTCATTCCCATCATGCCCCCATGACAACACCGAGTCTGTTTCCAGGCAGCTAGTGACCAGGGCTGAGAACTTGTACAAGAGCATGAGCCTCCCCATTGAGAAAGCAAGCAGACTCACAGTTTTTTGGTGTCTCAGGGAGCCTGCAGAGGTGATCTAGTTCGTTCCTTCAAAGGGTCTGTGGATTCTCTCAGCTTTCCTGGTATGTTCCTACAGTAGTTCTTGGAGCAAAAGTTCATGATGTGATTCTCCACACGCTGTTCTGTCTGTCTGAGCAGGAGCTGCAGGCTAGTCCTGCCTCCTATCCACCATCTTAATTGACAGTGGTAACCAAAATATTTAGAGCCATTTTGACAGATTGAGAAATCACTGCTATGATTAAAATATAGCACTTGGGATGACCATGCTCAACTCATAGGATGCCATCATCAAACAGCCTTGCTTTCTCCCTCCATTTATTCTTTAAACCTGCACAGTGGGGCATGTCCTTCCCTGGCAATTCTGCTTACTCTTAGGCAATTAAAAAAAAAACCAACAAAACATTCATATTCAAAACACCAGATAATTCAGTACCTGAAACGTCCAGCATTATGTAATAGCACAAACACTGGTGTTGATTTAGAATTGAGCTTTCTTCCCTCCTCCAACATGGGCCTGCCCCAGCCCTGCAGTCATGGAAGGAGAGTGGTCAGCTTTCCTCTTTCTCCTCAGTATTCCTTCACCCCTTTTCTTCTCTTGGCTAGCCTCAGTCTCAGACCCCATTAAATTGGGTTGAGAGAGAGGAGTGGGGAGGAAATATAAGGGAAACAGTAAAGTGCTTACTTGACTGTGATGAATTGTTAGTCTAGTTTCAGTGCTTTCTGAATCTAGCAGATATGTAAGTTGACTTCTCTGTGGAGTTCTTTTGTGTATTATTTGCACAAAAAGAGCATACCCTCCCCCCATTGCTGAGGGTCTCATATCTGTAGTTCTCTGAGACAAAAACAATGTATTGCTACTGGGCTACACCTTTCCCAACCCTTAGGCTTCTGGCCACACCTCCAGCTAATTTCTGCTATGCCTTTGGGTAGTACCTGAACAATCCTCATATGGCTGTCTTTGGTGCACAGTCCACACCTTGTTCATGGGAGACACTCAAGCATCCTTTGCTCCTGCAAACTCTGGGAGTGCAACCACCTCTCCTAGATCCACCCACAAAACAGCCAGCAAGCCTGGATGCTATCACATGTAGATGTCAGATGTGGTTCAGACACAAATCTACTTGCACCCCGAAGTGCACAAACTACTGAGGACAGATGTGAAGCCCTCTGCCTGCCTCTTTAAAGTCCCTCTTTCTTGACTTGAAGTAAAGCAGCAAGCACCACTAACCACTGGCCCTCCTTGGTTGAAGGATTTTTGGCCTCTCAACACATCAATAGCTTCCTTGAACACTCCCTCCTAAAATGTCCAATTCTTGATCCTTTTAAAGAGTTCTGAGTTTTATAAACAGTTTATAGCACCTTTTTTGGTAAATTTTGCAAAAGGTCTAGCTCTTTTTAAAAAATTGTTTCTTGATGCTTCAAAGAAAATATTCACTGAAACATCATGTTACATGAACATCATTTTTCTACCCTCATTTAAAAAGACTTTTCCAACTAGTTACAGAAAGAACTTTGTGACATGGATATAGAATTGCCTGCATCTAGGGATTGATTGAATGGATGACAAAGTGAAACCACGCTTTCTTTATGAAGGTTGTATTTTCAACTTCCTTGTAGGCACCATTCCTTTTCCAGAGTGCCCTTAGATGAGCAGCTATGCATCTAACAGGAATTGCTTACAATGATCGATTTCCCCTACGCTCATGACTCCCAAATCTGTCTTTGTAGCCCAGACCTCTTTCTGAGATGCAGATCCATATATCTGATAGCTTACTTTACTTCTCTGATCAAAGTATTACAAGTTTAGCTCACATCATCATTACTCTAAATACCATTCCTCATTCTGAATATCTATTCGCCTCCATGTAATTTATCTTTAGTCTTAAGAAATGGTACTTAGAAACCCTTAGTTGTTTAAATCAGAAACTTGGGAGTCATCTACAGATTCTTGTCAACCATGCGACTTTAGCAATCTGGTGATGTTTATGACCACCTTTCAAAATAGTGTTTGTAAGAATACAGGACTACTATGGAAACCGATGATATGGAAACACAGTTCAGTTGTGAATGACTTGGAATTCACGAATTGTTTTCTTTCTCATCTCTCACATTGATTCAGTATATCATTCACAGATCATCTCCTGAATAACAGTCAAACTCATTTTATTTTCTCTATCTTCACTGATACTTTCTTACTTCAGTCCTTCATCATCTCTTCTGAATGACTGCAGTTTCATTTAAAAAATAGCTTATACTGATAAATTTCAAATATATACAAAGGACACAAAATAATATAATGTACCGCATATTGCCATTACCTAGTTTTGCTTTCCCACTCCCCACACTATGATAATGATGAATTTATAGACTTTAAGTAAAACTTATGAACTGTCTTAGTCTGTTTTTATGGCTATAACAGAATACCACAGACTGGGTAATTCTTTTGTCAAATGTCTGTTCAAGTTTTTATTTTTGACTATTTTTAATTGTTTAAAAATGTTTATTAGTAGTTGCAGGAGTTAAAAAAAGTCTGGATACAAATCGTTTATCAGATTCATCGATGGTAAATTGTTTTTGCAATCTGAAGCATACCTATTAATTTTCTTAATGTAATTTTTATAAGCAAAACTTTAAAAAATGATATTATTTTCTGTGTCCTTCTGAGAAATCTTTACTTATCTGCAAGTCACGAAGATCTTCTTCTGTTTTCTTCTAAAAATTTTGTGTCTTAGCTTTCACACTTAGGTCTATGATTCATCTTGAATTAATTTTTATGCTTTCTATAAGATAAGAGGTTGAGGTTCATTCTTTTTTTTCCATATGGACATCTAGCTGTTCCAGCATAATTTGTTGAAATGACTCTCCTTGCTTTATTGAATTTCTTTGGTGACTTTTTCAAAAATCAATTGACTATAGACTTGTACTATTTCTGGACTCTCTATTCTGTTCTGTTAATCTATTTTTCTGTCTTTATGCCAATACTACCCTGTAGGTTTAAAGTAAATTTCAAGTCATGTGGTATAAATTCTCCATCTTTTTTCTGTTTTCAAGATTAACGTATTCTGGATCCTTTACATTTCGAAATAAATTTTAGAATTAACATGTCAATTTTTATTTTCAAAAGCCCTGCTGGGGTTATAATTGGGATTTCATTGACTTAGAAGATTAACTTGTATGTATAGTTAATTTTTTAGTCAGTGATTTGGGAGAGAGATTTATTTGCAGATTTTAGGGCTCACTGCCTTTGTGACTTCTCCCTATTCAACATATTCCCCCTAACTTTCTGTAGTTTTGCCTTCCCCTAAGTTATCTGATACCTTGATCAAGTAAGGAAACTGAGGCTTTCTGTAACCCCAGCTATGTGCAAATTGGGAGTGCTCACAGGCAAATATTTGCAAACTTGCAAATTTCATTCATTGCAGTTTGTCTTTTAATGGTGGTCTCTGCTCCAGATTTTGCCTAACCATGTTCAATTTGTAGTGCCTTTGAGTAGTTTTTTAAAAATTGTCCAGATCTAAAAATTGTTATCTGTGGAACAATTGTTCTGACCTAGCTGCTTTGCTCTTAACAGAAGACAGAGAACCTCCTTCTTGCCGCCTCTTTCATCTCCCTCTGACACACCTGCCCATTGTCCCCTAAGTAATCTTTCAAAAAAGCAAACCCAAGCAAACCATTTTCTGGTAGAAAGCCCATCAATGACTCTTGGCGTTGCTTTCTCTTTACTTTCTTATCTTCCTTTTTTAGATTCCTCCTCACTTATCCCATGCACTCTCTGGCTTTATTGAACCATTTGGCATTCCCTAGACATACCCTTCCCTTAAAAGTCTCCCCTTCTTGGGCTTATATCATGATCCTGACTAAAATGCCTGTACGTTCTTTGTAGCCTGGCTAACTCCTGCTTCTTCAAAAGTCAGCTCAAAGCACCAACCCATTGGAGAAAACTTCTGGGCTTTATTGAAGTGGGCTACTCATACTTTCATATTTTCCTATTGTTTTTGTTATGTTTTCTTATGTTTTTGTTATGTCTTGTTATGTTTTAGTTCCTATTGTTTTCGTTATGTTTAGAACTCATCAACTTGTATTTAGTTGTTTAATCACTTATTACACTGTGAGCTGTGTATGCCTTGATAGGATCCATGTCTTACCTGTGATTGCCAATTGCCTAGTATTCTTGTTGAGGAAATAAGGGAGGGTGAACGGACTGAATAGTCACAGGATGGTTGCATTTTAGGTGTATTTATGACTAAATTTTAGGTATCTGGTCATTCCTAAATATTTTCCCTTTGTCTTCTCACTCATGGCACTGGATATTTAAATACCAATATGCGATTAACAAGATAAAGTTAGAACCACAGAAATGCCTCAGTTATCCAGAGGAAAGCTTTCCAGGAGCCTCACAAAATGAACCAGGTGAAGATTTAAAAACATATTTATATAAATAGAAGAATTCTTTAAAGAGAATAAAAGACATTGATGAGTCAAAAGCAGTGACATAGTAAATAACTAAAGAGTCAGTGATGCAGATATTTCACCTGCTGAGATATGACTTAAAGTTTTATGAACACAAAGGAAAGGGCTGATTCTGATTTCAAAAATGAAGCAGCTCTTGAAGCTTTAATTTGTGTGGCCACAGTATGACACAGAGGAACACTGAGGGAGCTAAACCATAGCCGTCGCTGCTATGAGACACAGGGAGTCAGAATCCTTTCACATTTTCCTGGACATGTCAGCCTTTCTTTGTTTCTTTTTGACTGCTACATAATGATATAGGCATTGTATACTTTTTATGGAGATTCTTTCTTGGTGGAAACCCAATTTTAATTACTGTTTTCATGTAAGTTATTGTTGCTGAGCAGACAATGCCTTTTCCACTTTTTAAAATAATGCCATAGAATTCCCTATTACTACGATGCATATACACTAAAGTTTCTCCCGCCTCACTCTTTTTTGAAGAGATGGGGGTCTCACTCTGCTGCCTGGGCTGAAGCGCAGTGGCATGATCATAATTTACTGTAGCCTCAAACTCTTCGGCTTAAGCAATCATCTGCTCTTGCCTACTGATTAGCTGGGACTATAGGTACGTGCCACCATGCCCAGCTAATTACAAAAAAAGGTGTTTTTTTTTTTTTTTTTTTTTTTTTTTTTTTTTAGAAATAGGGTCTTTCTATGTTGCCTAGGCTGGTTTTGAACTCCTGGCCTCAAGCATTTCTCTTGCCTCAGCCTCCCAAACTGCTGGGTTATAGGCATCAGCCATCATGCCTAGCTTTTTTAAAAGGCCTTTTCTTACAATTATTACCTCATTACTCCTCCTTTTCTCTTGTGTTTTTCTTCTTCTTCAGTCCATTTTTGCTTTGAGCCTCTCCCACATACACCTGCTGCCTCGAATATCTGTCATTTATCACAAGGGCTTTCTCCTACTGTCATGCTTTAAGACACTGATAATCCACTTCTTCCATTAAGTTACCCTATACAAATCATAGATGGCCGATTGCCTGGTTGTATGAAATAGATAATATAAAATGAAAAACAGAAGTTTCTTCTTTAAGTACACCTTCCTCAGATATACCTCTTCCCCTACCCTCAGAGGTAACCACACTTAACCATTTTCTGTGTTGTGTAATCCTTCTATAGTTTTTCTAAGCATCTATGAATAAACACACACACGTGAAGTAAGATGATGGTCAAAATGTTTAACCACTGCATGGTAATGTAAAACTTAGCACTTAAAAATATGTTCTATTCTTTAGGCAGACCAAACTATATATAATTGCCTACCAGGTGATCTATGTTAGAGGTTAAATCATTCATCAAACTATTCCAATAATTTTCAAAGCATTTATTGATTTTTAATGGGTATGATCTTTTGTTTGATGCAGCTGTCGGTAGCTAAGTGATGGCCTTGTATCAACCATGATTTGAAACAGGGAAACACATCAATCTATTCCAATGATTTACTCATTGCATTGTACTGCCACTTGCTTCTTTCATTTAAGAATATACTTTTGGGTGGGTGTGGTGGCTCACGCCTGTAATCCTAGCACTTTGAGAGGCTGAGGTGGGTGGATCACCTAAGGTCAAGAGGTTGCGACCAGCCTGACCGACATGGAGAAACCCCATCCCTACTAAAAATACAAAATTAGCTGAGCGTGGTGGCACATGCCTATAATCCCAGCTACTTGGGAGGCTGAAGCAGGAAAATCACTTGAACCCAGGAGGCGGAGGTTGCAGCGAGCCGAGATCATGCCATTGCACTCCAGCCTGGGCAACAAGAGTGAAACGCCGCCAAAAAAAGAGAAAAAGGAAAAGAATATACTTTTGATATCTTTCCCTGTGAGAATATAATAAGTCTACTTTATTGTATCTAATGATAGGATAGTATCCCATAATATGGATATAAGTTTATCTACCAAGTTCCCTACTGTTTAAATGTTTCCAGTGTTTTGCTATTACACGTAATGTTGCTGAAACATTCTCTTACATCATTGTCTGCTTCGGTGAATACTTTTGTAAGATAGACTTATAGACGAAGAATTGTCGGTTCAAAGTAGGTGTGCCAATCAAGAACTTGCCCACTTATAAGTAACTACACACATCCCGTGTGCACATGCACTGACATACATATTATCACCTGAAAATATAAACCCAGATGCAAACACAGGTGAGCACTAAATTAATTCTAAAATTCATTTGAGGATTTGGCACCATGAAGTTTTATAGCCACATAACCTCAGGTAGACAAGACAGGGGAATGGCAGAGGTACCTTGGTAGAAAGTGAAGGAGAAGAAGAAAGGTTGGTGGTCCAGAGAAGTCAGTATTTCCTTGTCTGGAATGAGTGCCTGCCTATCAAATTTTGATAAAACTTCTTGATTGTCATCCTTGTTTCATTATGGTCCTCCCAGGAATGTTTTGCATTTTTCTAAGAGTTAAAGATTATAGCTTCATGACTTAATCTTTGGACGGGTTTTTCCCACTTATATGAGAAGAACTAATAATGCCACATGGAGCACACCTTTTCAGGACTCCAGGAGTCTAAAAAAAAAGAAAAGAAAAATGAGTCAGAACTTCTGCCTGTGAGTCTGAGTCAGCTTAGTGTGCTAAAAAAAAAATAATAAAAAAAAAAAGAAAAAGAAAAAGAAAAAAAAAACATGTGAGGAGACCTGCCTGGAAAAACTGCTGAATGGAAAGACTTCAGAACGGCTTATAGATATTGATGGCAGATGAAGAATTTTCATGTCTTTTCAGAAATGGTTAGCAGCCACTCATAACAGTCCTGTGATGTCACAGAAATCTTGACTCCTGCTTCTCCTTCTCGTTCTCCTTTAAGCCCTTCCCTCCTCCTTTTCATATAGGACCTTAACACAAGAGGGTCAGGAAGAGAAGAGAAGGGTTGCTCACAGGAGGAAAGAAGGCAAAGGGTAGCTGTTACTTTACCTGGCGGGCCATGTTTCGCTACGAATCAGGTGGTGTGTTTGGAGGAGATGCCACTCGGTAAGGGAGGCTTCTTGAGCACTCGACGACTCCTGGCAACTTAGAATGTGGGACCGCTGGAAGGAAAAGCACCCCTGGATGGGGCGAAGGTTGAGTTCAATTTTATTTTTTACTGTGTGTGTGTGTTGGGGGAGGGTAATGGGAAACGTGTGTTTTGCAGACACATTAACATAAGGAGAATAGTGGGTGCAACTTTATTATCCTCATTCACATAAAGATGGACATTTTAATTTTTTTTTAACAGTAGGAAAAAAGAACCTTCTGAGTTGATTTGGTATAGTGGAAATTGCATGGAAATGTTTAGCTTCCTCTGTTTTCACAAACATGTAACCTTCTAAGAAAATCTCTCTTTGACCTATTTCAAAGTTTGATTTTTTTTTTTTTAAACAGTTTGGAAAATAGGAAATAACATGAATTTCCCCTTTTCCAACAGTGAAAATGTTTTTAATATACCTTTTCATGTTGCTCTGATTATGATTGTAACTTTTTTATTCAATCCTGAATCTGTTAGATTTTAACATTATATAAAATTATAAAACACTGGCCAAAATTAGTCACCCAGGAAATAGTATAAGGGACCCCGTTAAGAAAGTAAGTTTAAGTGACTGAAAAAGTTTGGTGACATCTCACTGAGGCGGACTTGCTTATTTGTTTGTTAACCTCAGAAGTATTACCATACATAATGTCTATGGGTTTAGATATATGATTTTTCTCGCCTTCTAGACATCCACCTTGTTGTGATAGAAGGAACATGGATTTAGAGTCAGGCAGCCTTGGATCTCAATCACTTTACTCCTTCTGTGGCCCTTAGCAGGCTATATAGCCTCTGTGTGCCTCAGTCTCCTCATCCATAAAATGAAAATAATGTCTACAGGTTAGTATTGTAACAAGGGATCATTCAGATTAACTTTGGAAAAGCTTTCTCCTATGAAGCATTTGGAAAACATTAGTTTCTTTCTTTTCTTTTCTTCTTTTTTTTTTTTTTTGTAGTTTGGTTTTTATTATTGGCTTGGTTTTCTTTCTAGACCTTGGGTTCTCCTTCACTTTATGTAGAATATGATCTTCTTGCAGTAGATAGATTTGAATCCTGCCAACAGAATTTTTCTGAATTGGCTTGTTGTCTTTCTTTATTTACCAATAGCTGCCTATTTGGTTCAGCTCCCTGATCCACATCCTGTCTCTCAATTCCTGTGTGCCCTCACAGATCTATTAAAGCATCCTGAGAGGAGGGTCCCTCAGGGTCACCGGGTTTCAGGGCTCCAGCTTTTCCTGGGGATCAGAATACCCCTTCAGGGGCCGACACTCTAAGGCAGTGATATGTTTCTCTGGCCAAGCGCCTGATGGTATCTTCTTGACAAGTTCATTATTTATTCCCCCTTACTGGTGTGAGGGTTTTCCCAAAGTGTTCTGTCTTTGCAGAGTTTTTCCTACCCTTCTGTGCTATAAATGTGGTACTATTTTATGCATTTGTTTTTGCTAATATGAAATAAATCCCATTATAAATAATTCCAAGGATTTTGCAGATGATTTCACGGTTCAGAATAAGAGGACTGTTCCGTGAATCATGGAGCCGCTTTGGTACACAGTTTGTAGAAGTGAAATGTGGTATAATGTAATTGACCCATGGGTCCCTTCTCGTACAGTGTCACTTGCTGAGAAGTAAGCAGAAAAGGCAGTGGATTCCTGCATCTGGCAATTCACCCCCATCCTGCACCAGTAACTCATAGAGCAGCTTATTCCATTGTGACACTGACTCACCCTTCCTCCCTCCACCCCCATTGTCTAGTTCTGATGTGTTTTGTCCCCACTCATTCTAGGGTCACACTGACTTATACCTTCTTCATCCTAAGTGGGGAAGAAAGCTTGTCTGTGTTGATGAAAGTACGAAAATAGAAATGCCATAACTTTTAATGCAAACAATATATGTTTGTTGAATGTATGAATACAACAATTTGGAATAACTGCTGACAGTGTTTCCAAATATTTTGGGTCTATTTAAGTAAAGAGACATGAATAATTTGAAACTGGCATTCTTTTTCTTCTTCTTTTTTTTATGAATTAGCAATACATGTGATGAAACCTTCAAAACAAATTCTCATAGTTAAGAGTGGTTGCCTTTAGTGAGCAGGATGGGGAACAGATCTGGGGGCTTAGGCCATTCACTGTAAACCATTCTGCAGGCTTTCTTTTTTCTAACCAGATGTATGTATTACTTTAATATTTTTTGATACCTCCCTTAAGTAGGCCCAGTCCAGTTTAAGTGCGATCTCTTGAGTGCCTTGTGTCGGACACTGTGCCGGTCACCCAGGGCTCTGGGGTGAATCAGGAGTAGCTCTTGCATGTGAATTCACAGTCTAGTTGGGGAGACAGGACAGACCAAAAGCAGATGATATTTAAATAATATGATGCTGCCTAAGAGAGAGGTAGCCATGGAGTTAAGTATCTTCCTCTCCATTTTATTCGGCCTTTTGTTTTAAAATTCTACCTTTATGATGTGTGTATTTCAACGGAGTTATGTGTCATAATTTTGGATTTAGTGGAAAAAGAACAGATGAGATTTTCTTGTTACCTTAATTTTCCCAACATGGAAGATTCGGGAATGAAGAAGGAGACTGCAAAGAGTGAGGCCTAAAAACCAGTCATGATTTTTATTTTGCTACTTTCTTTACGGACACGAATGCACACAGTGTAGAGCAGCCTTAACTCTGAATTGGAACAAGGTCGTGTAAGTGCCAGGACGTTATTTCCAGAAGCCCACAGCTGCCAATTCCCACACCCAGTGATTTCCACTGCCTTTTAATGATTCTGGAATTCCCAAGAACAGTGTCATCTTATTAGAAGGTATTTCCCAGTTCGAATTGGAGACAAACCAACCATCCCTCACAGGCTGAGTCCTTCTGGTTTTACTGCCAAAGCTTCCAGACTCACCCAGGGTCTGTTAGACATATTTGAATGAATCTGTCACATTGTTCAGTAGTTAATGAGGCCGTCCATGAAGACCCTAGTGGCATCACTTTGTTTACCAACAATTGTATCAAGTCATGATGATTTTTTAAAATGTCATTGAAACATATCATTAAAATATTGTGGAGATAAAGATGCATGTTTATTGGTATCTGTCTATTCCTTTCTCTTGTTTAAGAGAGAATTTACTTAAATGTGTACAAAACTGCTTTCTGGCATACTTAATTTTATGGGTTTGTGATTTCCACATCATTAAAAGTATCTGGAATACCTATGATGCAATGTGACTCTTGTTTCCACTAACTAGTAGGTAAATGCTGTGTTAGAGATTTTAAGAAAGTTGGCCAGGCACAGTGGCTCATACCCGTAGTCCCAGCACTTTGGGAGGCTGAAGCGGGTGGATCACCTGAGGTCAGGAGTTTGAGACCAGCCTGGCCAACATCTGTCTCTATTAAAAATACAAAAATCAGCTGGGCATGGTGGCACACACCTGTGATCCTAGCTACTCAGGAGGCTGAGGCAGGAGAATCACTTGAACCCAGGAGGCGGAGGTTGCAGTGAACTGAGATCGCACCACTGCACTTCAGCTTAGGTGACAGAGGCGAGACTCCATCTCAAAATAAATAAATAAATAAAAATAAATAAATAAAGTATGAATATAATTGCAAAGATAAAACATAAACCCAGATTGGGAATAAGAAGCAGAATTATACCAAAATGGAAGCTGACGATCACGCAGATTCACTCTTTATTTACTCATTCAAGGCTTGCCTCACATACCATAGATAAAGCAGGTAACTCTTTCTGATTTTTTGGTTCACTTCAAGACTATATGATATTGAGATTTTAAATAAATAAGCTAAAAAGGTCCTAAAATGTTTTATTAAAACCCACAGAGTATAATTTATTGATTTTTATAAAACTAATTCTTTTTTTTTTTTTTTCTATTTTACTTGTAAGTTCTGGGATACATGTGTAGAATGTACAGGTTTGTTACATAGGTATACGTGTGCCATGGTGGTTTGCTGCACCTATCAACCCGTCATTTAGGTTTTAAGCCCCGTATGCATTGTCCTAATACCCTCCCTCCCCTGCCTCCAACTCCCAGACAGGCCCTGGTGTGTGATATTCCCCTCCTTGTGTCCATGTGTTCTCCTTGTTTCACTCCCACTTATGAGTGAGAACATGCAGTGTTTGGTTTTCTGTTCCTGTGTCAGTTTGCTGAGAATGATGGCTTCCAGCTTCCTCCATGTCCCTGCAAAGCACATCTCATTCTTTTTTATGGCTGCATAGTATTCCATGGTATATATGTGCCACATTCTCTTTATCCAGTCTATCACTGATGGGCATTTTGGTTGGTTCTAAGTCTTTGCTATTGTAAATAGTGCTATGGTAAACATATATGTGCATGTGTCTTTATAGAACAATGATTTATAATCCTTTGGGTATATACCCAGTAATGGGATTGCTGGGTCCAATGGTATTTCTGGTTCTAGATCCTTGAGGAATCGCCACACCGTCTTCTACAATGGTTGAACTGATTTACACTCCCACCAGCATTGTAAAAGTGTTCCCATTTCTCCACAGCCTTGCCAGCATCTATTGTTTCCTGACTTTTTAACAATTGCTATTCTGACTGGCATGTGATAGTATCTCATTGTGGTTTTGATTTGCATTTCTCTAATGACCGGTGATGATGAGCTTTTTTTCATGTTTGTTGGCTGCATAAATGTCTTCTTTTGAGAAGTGTCTGTTCATATCCTTTGCCTACTTTTTGATGGGGTTGTTTGTTTTTTTCTTGTAAATTTGTTTAAGTTCCTTGTAGATTCTGGATACTAGACCTTTGTCAAATGAGTAGATTGCAAAAATTTTCTCCCATTCTGTGGGTCGCCTGTACACTCTGATGGTAGTTTCTTTTGCTGTGCAGAAGCTCTTTAGTTTAATTAGATCCCATTTGTCAATTTTGGCTTTTGTTGCAATTGCTTTTAGTGACAAAACTAATTCTTAATTGTTATCACTCAGTGAATGGTACTAGTTTGATCTTCCCTTGCTGATTAATCCAGTTCTTTCCCATTCCATTGAAACCCATTTCTTTGACTCAGATAGCTTTCCCTTTAGTTCCAAATTTTCAGGGACATTTAGCACCAAACTCTTCTTACAGAACTTTACCCTCAACCGCCATTGCTGGATCTGCTACAGTCAGAGTTGATCTATCGAGTCTAACATGTCCTGGCTTCTTTTGCATTTTCTCCCATGTCTCTTTTGGGTGTCGCAAAAGCGGCAAGGGATTATTATCATGTAGTAGGGCTCCGTAATCAGAATGCGAAATCCCTATGCATAAATACTGTCTTTTCTCAGAATTTCCTGACCCACTTTCTATTTTTTGAGAAGACAAAATTGACTTTTTTTTCTGACTTCTTCAGAAATCTCTTATAGTGACTGGTATTTTCATCTGCTGGCACCTCTGACAATGACTATTACAACGTGCCTCAGAATACAGAGTGCTAACACCTCAGCTTCTAAAAGAAATGCTTCCTCTGCAAGAATCTGTTTCTCTGATGAAGCCGCCATATAGACCATTGAATAGGAACTGCGGAAGACTCCAGAACACAATTTGATAGCCATTCAACCAGGCGGCTGCAAGTTTTTTTCTTCCCGAGTGTGAAGGAGGCAGCCCAAAGAAGGTTGGCTTTGCAGGAGGAAGGCAAGGATACAGGGAAAAAGGGGCCAGAGAAAGGCAGGATGGGGCAAAGATTCAGGGCACCTTATGTAATGAGGCACAGTGTGATTCTGCCCGGGGTCTGTGCGTGCATGCAGTCGGGTTGCCTCCCTTTCCCCTGGAAATGCGCCCTCTGCTTACTTTTTGTTTGGTTTTAAAGCAGCTGGAAAGGATATTTTTTGCTCAGAATTGGTGCTTAGCTTTTGCAGAAGCTGCTTCTTGAGAGTCGTCTCTTGTCATCCCTCTGGGTTTTAGCTCAGTGTGACGAAGCTATTTAAAATATGTGTGTTTTTAAATGATTCTAAAAATAAAGTATTCACATTGTTATGCCTCACTCCGTCCCTACTATTGAGTCCTGCTCCCCTGACAGCAACTTTCCATTTCTCTATCTTATCCTTCTGGTATTTATTTACATCCGTGTTTCTAAATACTATGTTTATGCTATGATAATTTGGTTTGCCGATTGCAGACATTATCTATTAGGTTGGTGCAAAAGTAATTTCGGTTTTGCCAAGTTGATAGTATTAGGTCGGTACCTAATACTATCATCTTTCTATGAGATGGTACCATTTTAGATGAACATCTTGTGTCCACTTAACATACTCCCTCTTTCTGTAGCTTCCTTATATATGTACATCAAAGTTCTTGGTTAGATTAATGATCAGATTATTTGTTTTTTTTGTTTGTTTGTGTTTGTTTTGTAGGGAAAGGATCTTGCTATGTTGCCCAGTCTGGTCTTGGAGTCCCGGCTTCAGTGATTCTTCTGCCTCCCATACTGGAATATTATGTAATATTTTAAACAATAGCTCACCTTTATTATGTATTTTCTGGGTGAAAGAAAGAAGAGCTTTAGACATGTGTTAACTAATCTTCATAGCAACCATATAAAGCAGATACTGTCATTCTTTCTGTTTTGCAGATATGGACATTGAGACCTGGGTTAACTAACTTTCCAAAGTCATATAGGTAGTAGTTGGTGGAGCCAGATTTCAAACCAAAGTAAATCAGGCTCCAGAGTCTACTTTTAACCACTACACTTTTTAAATGATTAAGGTTTTATAAATACTATTCAGAGTGGAGCCACATGTATACTATTATCTCTTCTCCCTCTTCTCTTCTCTTCTCTTCTCTTCTCTTCTCTTCTCTTCTCTTCTCTTCTCTTCTCTTCTCTTCTCTTCTCTTCTCTACTCTTCTCTTCTGGAACTCTTACTAGATGGAAGTTGTATTTCCTGAATTTATCCTCTAATTTTCTTTTTTCTTTTTTTTTTTTTTTTTGAGACGGAGTCTCGCTCTGTCACCCAGGCTGGAGTGCAGTGGCCGGATCTCAGCTTACTGCAAGCTCCGCCTCCCGGGTTTAAGCCATTCTCCTGCCTCAGCCTCCCGAGTAGCTGGGACTACAGGTGCCCGCCACAACGCCCAGCTAATTTTTTATATTTTTAGTAGAGACAGGGTTTCACCGTGTTAGCCAGGATGGTCTCGATCTCCTGACCTCGTGATCCGCCCGTCTCGGCCTCCCAAAGTGCTGGGATTACAGGCCTGAGCCACCGCGCCCGGCCATATCCTCTAATTTTCTTACCTTTATCTCTTCATTACCTTTGACCTACATTCTGGGAGATTGCTTTATCTTTTAACTCTTACCAAAGAGTTGTTTTTCCCCTGTGACACTTTAAAATCTCAGTAGCTGTTTCTTATTTTTGTCATGTTCTTTTATTTTTCAGTTCTTTCTTCCTATTGAGTACTTTGGCCCTGTCTTTCATATTGGTAGCTTTCCTGCAATGGCAGGAGATCTGCAGCCATCAGGTCACATACATGAACAAGGCTCTGAAGAGCTGACAGGATACCTTCTGTGGGTGGCCCAGGCTCTTCTGGTAGTGGCCCCCCATCAGGTCACATACATGAACAAGGCTCTGAAGAGCTGACAGGACACCTTCTGTGGGTGGCCCAGGCTCTTCTGATAGTGGCCCCCCGCTGCAGAGTGGTCTAGGATCACAGATCTGTACAGTTGGAGGATCCTCAGATGTTAACATCTGGAAGCTTTTCCCATGGGCTGGCCAGAATCTCCAGAATAGAACCACCCAGACTTGTTCCTGGGGCTACACACCTGCTGCAGGTGTTATGGGAGCCAAGTTTGGAGCAGGAAACAGAAAGATCTCATTGTGGGTGTTGACTTCCACTCCATTCTCCATTTTCAGACTCACATTTACCCATGCACCACCCTCACCACTCTGCAAGCCCTCCCTATTTGAGTCTCTAGTTCTTGATGATCCCTCTTTCAATTTCTCCTCTCCTGCCTTAGGTGTGCTGAGTGGGAAGGAGGAGATAAGGAAGAAGATTCTCTCTGCCCTGGAGGAAGTCCATGACACTTCCAATTCCTCCTCCAATTCCTCAGCTTTTCTGAGGGGCTCCATGCAAATTGGCTTGTCTTTTCTTGGTTTTGCTCTTTGAGAGTTGTAGCTTTCTTTGTGCTAATAGGTTAGTAATAACTTGTCAATTCACTTTCCATCTTCTAGAAGACTGTTAACATTTATTTCTACCTCTCCATTTCTCTGTGTCCCCGTGGAACTTTACTTTTTTAAAAAACTTAATTACTTTCATTATGTTGGAGGTTGGGAAGAGAGTAGAGATGAACATCATGTTGACACAACCATCTTTAATGGAAGTCTGATTATATCACTATTGGAAATGTTTGTTTCTTAGAGTTTGCTTCATTTTCCCGTTAGACTGTAGAATCCCATAATATTTGTCTCAGAATAACCTGAGGGTTCACTTTTCGTTCTATTTGAGCTTTGCTGGTGTATACCTTTCTTCATTTCCTTACAAGTCCTGAATAATCTTGTTCTAGCTCTTTTCTCCTCTTATCTTCATCTGTAAATGAAAGGGGCTGAGAGTTGGT
This sequence comes from Macaca nemestrina, assembly GCF_043159975.1. Classification (NCBI taxonomy): domain Eukaryota; kingdom Metazoa; phylum Chordata; class Mammalia; order Primates; family Cercopithecidae; genus Macaca; species Macaca nemestrina. The sequence goes on from NC_092128.1 coordinate 21,253,647, forward strand.
TTCAAGCAGGAACTAGATCTGACATTTAGGAAATCTCCTGTTCAAGTAGCTTCTCTTGGCCTTTTCCTTTCAGTGGTATTTCCTGAAAACCTGACTTGCCATACTGATTTAAATGCCTGATACCAGTGTAAGGTATAGATGTGACTTCTCCTAGGAAAATAGATAAAGCTTTGGGGGTGAAATTGACAACAGTGTGTATCTCCTTTCTCTCTTTAGCCAGTGGGAAGGTTGGGTGACTTGGGGCTGCGGTCTTCCGGGAGGCCTCCATATGGTGTGCTGCCTGTCCTTAGAGTCCGTCCAGACCTGAGGGCTACTTAGCTGAATTTTTTAGTAAATGATGTGGGATTCAGTTGCATCATCTCTATGAAGACTCTCATGTTGATTTATCATTACATAGGGCTGATGGTGGCAGTGGTTCTACACCTTGACAAGTGAACGCTTTCTGCAGGAAGGCTCTTTGGAAGACTGTCACATCACAGACAAGACAAGGAATATCATTAGTGAGGTCATTTTAAAATTCTCAGATCTTGGACTTGCTCTGGGCAGTGACTTTGCCAGCAAGTTGGAAGAGGGCACCAAAAGTATGCTCATCAAATTTGTGGCAGACACAAAACTGGAAAGGATGGCCAATGTAATCGATGACAAAAATATGTCTCAAAATGATGTGGATATGCTGGAATGCTAGGTTAAAAATAACACAATGACATTTCAAAGGGATAAATGTAAAATCTTATTTTGGAATAAAAAAATCAATGATACATAATGGTGGGAGAAAAAACTCTACTGGCAGTAGTTCTGGTAGAAAAAGACACTGAAGTTTTATTTGACTAAAAGCTCAATATAAGCCACTAAATCTGACTGAGGCAACTAAAAAGCTGCATTAATGGAATGTTAATGTATTGAACTCAGGAAGTAACACCCGTCTTCAATGGTTGGACCGCACCTGGTGCCTCATGTTTGCCCAGAGAAGGGCAATTAGCAGGTGCCTGATGGTCTGGAAGCATGTCTCAGGAGAAACCATGGAAGAAACTGAGTATATTTAGATGGAAAAGAAAACTGTCTTCTCCTTATTAACTGTGAAACTTAGGCAAGTTACCCAGAAGCCCCTGTAGCCTCTTGGATAAAATGTGGAAGGGGACCATTTCTCTGTGGTATAGGTAGGGGTAGAAAGCAGGAAGTACTGGATAAAGAGATTGGAGAGGTAGGAGGTGGGGATGGGACTGAGAACATATTCATAGCTCAGGATAAGGCATTCACGGTTTATCCTGAGCTGCAGGAAAATAATATGGGCACTGTATGATCTTTCAAATCAGGACATTCAGAGTGAAAGCCAGGTTTATTCAATACAACAGGACAAAAGATACAAACCAGGGCTGTTTCAAGTACCCTAGACAAACCAGGAGGAAAGGCCATACTGCCGAAGAGCACTGTCAGTAGAGGACATCTGCCTTTTGGGGTGGTGAGTGGCCTGCCTTTGGAGGCATCTAAGCAGGACTTGAATGAACTTCTTTTTTTTTTTTTTTTTTTTTTTTTTTTGAGACGGAGTCTCGCTCTGTCGCCCGGGCTGGAGTGCAGTGGCTGGATCTCAGATCACTGCAAGCTCCGCCTCCCGGGTTTACGCCATTCTCCCGCCTCAGCCTCCTGAGTAGCTGGGACTACAGGACTACAGGCGCCCGCCACCTCTCCCGGCTAGTTTTTTGGTTTTTTTTAGTAGAGACGGGGTTTCACCGTGTTAGCCAGGATGGTCTCAATCTCCTGACCTCATGATCCGCCCGTCTCGGCCTCCCAAAGTGCTGGGATTTTGAATGAACTTCTCTTGTGGACTAGCACAAGAGAAGTTGGGTGGAAATGAACGAAATGAACTTTCAGATCCTTATTAAGTACTGCTACAAAGGATGCTATGTTATGGGGATATATGAAACAAGTTAAACAGGAGCCATCCTGGCTCTCTGCAAATTCTTTTAGATGTGTATATTTGGCAAAAAGAGGGCAGAAAAAGGAACTCTGACCCTTTCTCAATGTAGAAATTCCTTCTGAAGGGTGAAATTAACTTAAAGGTTCAGAATCTGTTCACCTGGAGCAATAATTCTGGTGTGCTCTGGAAGCTTTTTAAAAACATGGCTTCCCAGGGGGCCACCCTGGACTTAAAGAGTCAGAGGAGGGGAGGGGCACTTTAAGGAATATGGTCTGTCCTAGGGCAACACCGTTCACATCTAGGGTGAGCATCCACCTACTGCATATTTATTAAATATTTGCGGGCTCTGTGCCTGGATCTGTGATAGCATCTGATCAAAGTCAGTGTAGGAGCCATCACTTGACACTTTTAATGGCTTAAAATAAACGTCGTGACAATAGCAAACACTGAGCAAATGCCAAAGCAGGTAGACAATCTGTCCCTTATTTAGTGGTCTGTTTTTCAGGCCTAGACTACCTTATCCTTACTGGTTAGAAGTATTATAGCCTGCTTTGCTAGTTATTACGAGAGACTGAAAATTGCTCTATGTGGAGGGTGAGGTCTTATTGGAGACTTGGAGCAGACAGGCATGGCCTGAAATTCTCTCTGGATGAGGAAGGTGTAAGGAAACACTGGCCTGAGCTACATGAGTCGTCTTTTTAGGCCAGATGAATTACATTCTAGGTACAGAGAGAAGCTATTAAATTACTGTTTAGAATCTTTGGAGAATCATGGATAATAAATCGGACAGGAGCTGGAAAGCTGAGATAGGCAAACATTTTCTAGGTTTTCAAAAATGAGAATACTGTGGATTTCACACACTGTAGATGAGAGAATCTGACATCATTTCCATAAAACATTCTTGAACAGGTTATGAAACAGGCAGTTTGGGAGTCGTTGGACAGGAGATGAGTGATCCCTAAATGCAAACACTGGCCCACTGAGAATGTTAAGCCAAAGCAGCATGATTTCTTTTTGGGAAAATTTAAGTTGCAAAGCCCTAAATAGAGCAAATACAGCGGAGGTGGCATATCTAGGATCCTGCAAGACTTTTGATGTGCACGTCAGTTCACACCCGTAGCTTCCTGGACAAGACTGGTGCATATAAACTGTATAATAGGACCTTCAGATAGTCAGATAGCATCATTCTTGTTTGAATGGCCTCTCCAGTGTTTCACAGGCAGGCAGACATTTGACGGTAGTCATTCTGTTGCCTATAAAAGTTTCCAGCCCTTTCCAGTCCTTACCATACCACTTGAGTGAATGAGTACCTAACCAGAGAGAATTCTCATGTGGGCTCTGTACCTTGGCCCCTGATTTGACACTTTTCATCAGCAGTTTAGATGAGAATAAAGAGAACATGGAAATCAAAATGCTAAGTGATATGAAATTGGGAGGGAAAATGAATACTTTGGATGAGGCCATAAAGTTTTGAACAGATATGAATAGCTGGGCAATGGAGCTAAAGCCTACTGGAATCATTCTTTGTCACTCACTCCACAATATGAAATTCCCTATTTGTCTGGAACAGACTAGGTTCTGAGATCAGGAGATGCACTTGCCATAGCAGGGAGAGCAAGAGGCAGATGTATCCTGTAATACTTTGGTGGAGGTCAGCCCAGGATGCTACAGGAGCACACATGAAATGGATTTCATGAAAGCTTGAGGTGGTTGAGGGCTTGGGGAGAGCTATTGAACCAAGCAAGGAGATCAGATATCTGGGGAAGGTGATATTTGAATGGTTTTGAAAAAAATGAGTTAGCTGTGATCCATGCTGGGGTGAGGGTGTTCCACATTCAGGCAGCAACTATAATGGTGTCATAACCAGGACCTGGGTGTGAGACAACATGGAAAACCAATTTGCAATGCTCATCAATGGCAGAGAACTGGAAGAGAGAGAGGTGTTACATATTTTTCTCACTTTAGTGTTCCCTGCTGCTGGAGTATAGAATGTGAGAAAGACTGTAGGGATACTCTAAAAAGGAGCAGTCGTAACATAAAGGGCATGCTCTTTTATCTCAGAGGCCAGCATTTTCCAAACTTACCTCATCATTAGAATCACTTGGCCCTTGTTACAAATGTTCTCAGGCCACTTTCTTGGAAAATCTGATTTCAGGTGTGTCAGAGTGTGTCCCAGGAATCCATTAAGAAGATTGCTAGTTAAGTTTGGGATATACTCTTATAGACCATGGGGAACTATTGGAGATTTAATATCGGGAATGAATATGGTCATATTGGCATTAAAGTGGGCTGTTCTGGCTACCGTATATGGAATGATTTGAGAGGGGTAAATACTTTTGATAATCTAGGCCAGAAATCATGAGTGCCTTAAAAACATCAGTAATAGTAGATAGCTATTGGCTTGAGAGAGACTGAAGTGGAACCAAGTGGGTTTAATTACTACCTGGACGTAGAAAATGAGGGATGAGGACGAGATGATTGATGGCACCAGTTTTCAGGCTTGGGCTTCTCGGTGGTGCCATTTATTGGGATAGAATCTTGCTTTGGTCAAGTTGAGTTTAGGCTGCTGGTGAGACATTGAGGCGGAGATATTCAGTAGGCAGATATATGGGTCTGGAGTCTAGGAGAGAAGTTTGCAGGAACATACAGATTTGCGGGCCCACCATCTACTATAGTAGTTAAAGTCTTGGGTAGAACTCAGATTGCTCGGGGAGAATGTTTAGATTGAGAGGAACAGATGGCCCACAACAGGAATCTGTGGACTACTCTATGAAAGAAAACTAATGAGGCTTTCAAATGGGAGCCCAAGGGGGAAAATACAGTGAAAGAAGAAGAAAGAGGAGAACATGGTGAAGGGTGTCAAGAGGAAGAGATCGCTGAGTGCTGCTGAGGGGTTCAGGTAAGAAAATAGTCATTAACGATTTCTGTGTACTTTCTATGAGTGAGCACGGCTGTGATTGTTTTACAAGTGTTGCCTCATTTAATCATCACAATAACCAGGTGAGGTAGCCCTTGTTATTTACGTCAAGGAAATATGGCGAAACTGAAGCAGCAGAAGGGGTAAATAACTTGACTAAAGGCACACGGTTGATAAATGCCAGGGCCAAGATTTGAACATAAATGAAAGGATGCCAAAATCCTGTGTGTTGACCACCACAATCACTTGTTAGGAAATGCAGTGGTAAAAAGGCTACAAAGGGCCCGCAGAATTTAACGGGGTAGTCCTTCCTAACCTTGGCTCTGGCATGGTACTGAAGCAAACCACTGCACGGTGGGTTGAAGGCAAAACGAAGAAACAGACAGAAAGGGGAGATGACTTTCCAAAAAGGTGAGTGGCCAGTTATCAGAGGGTAATATGGACCAACAAGGGATGCTGTTTTAAGATGGGAAATTGTGTTTCAATGCTGAGAGGAAAGAGTAGGTAGAGAGAAATTGGTTTGAGATTCAAGAGAGGAAATTTTGGTTGAATTAAGATCTCTAAGGAGGCATGAGATAACAGAGTCCAGAACAGCCTAAAGGGAATTGCCTGGACTACAGGTGGAAATGTCATCCCTCTGGACTGGAAGGAAGGAGGGATATAACATGAGGAGGCAAGAGGAGGGGAAGGATTATCTCTGTGAAGCAGGATGTCAGGTCTTATTCTGAGGGGTGGCTTGTTGGGTGAAGTGGTATTAGTCGACCTCAGCAGGCCTGTCAAATAACTTTAGCCATCAGCTTCTTTTTGCCAACTGAGATGGTTCCTATTGGACTTCCCCCTTCTGGCTCTCCTTTCTCCTTTTCTCCTCCATTTCTGGAGCCTGTGTAGAACCTTCGTTTTCAAGTGCTGCTTGTTGCTGTCATAAGTGGTGCTTTTCCATTCGGGAACAGAAAAGAAACTCTCCTGATAAAATCCAGTAGACTGGAGTGGGGTGAGCGGAAGGAACAGTGATTACTCTTCTTTCCTTTTATCCCTCAGGGAAGGAAGGGGACGAGGATGGGGTGGAGGGAAGTAGTGAAGGCCACAGAGGTGGGAAGAACCAGGAGGTGGGCTGGAGCAGAGCCAGCATGTTTAGCAAGCAAAGCAGATAAAGATTAGAGTAACCATGACAACAGGCTACTGGCAAAGGCGCTCAGCATTTGGGGAGGAAGGAGGGAGGTGTAATGGCTTAGCTGGGTATAAGCCCAGAGTTTTGGAAAATGCCGTTTCTTCCCGCAGGGCTCTGGGCTGTTAGAGAAATCACCATAGTCACCAACAGTGAGCGCGAGGGAAAGAAAGGAGAGGGCCCGCAGGAAAGATTAGTAGGTGAGGTGGGCTGTGCCGGTTCAAAGAAACAGGGAGTAACTCCTCCGTGACTGGAGGCACAGAAGAGGATTAGGAGGATTCCACGTTGATTGCCTCAGTCTATCTGTGTGTCTTCTGGGTACATACATTTTTCCATTTAACTATTTTCTCACACTGGTGAGCAAAGGTGCCACAACTAGTATGCATTTTTGTTTCTAGTTTTTCAGGATACCACATTTTTTACTTCTGGACAATGAGGCATGAGAATATCAAGAGAATATCAAGACTCTTTTTTAAATTTTTTTCTGAGGATGCTCAAAGTGTGTGTGAGGCAGGAGGGACGAAGAGAAACAGAAAGGGAGAATGAGTTCATATTGGTGTAACCTCTTCACCCAGCCTAGGCCTGTAATTAGTTAAGAGTTTCTTGGAAATCTTTTACCCTTGTTCTATTGCCAACCACTTCTATAGCTGCTTGAGAATCTCTATCAATAAGAATGTAGAGGGGCTGGCCGTGGTGGCTCATGCCTGTAATCCCAGCATTTTGGGAGGCCGAGGTGGGCAGATCACTCTGAAGTCAGGAGTTCGAGACCAGCCTGGTCAACATGGTGAAACCCCGTCTCTACTAAAAATACAAAACTTAGCCCGGCATAGTGGCAGATGCCTGTAATCCCAGCTACTCAGGAGGCTGAGGAAAGAGAATCGATTGAACCTGGGAGGCAGAGGTTGCAGTTAGCCGAGGTCATGCCATCGCACTCCAGCCTGGGGCACAAGAGTGAGACTTCGTCTCAAAAACATAAAGAAAAAAAAGAATTTAGGGCAGCCATAGAAAAGAATGAAATTATGTCATTTGCAGCAAAATGGATGGAGCTGGAGGCCATTATCTCAGTGAACTAAGATAACTAAGTGAACTAAGAAACAGAAAATCAAATATTGCATGTTAGTCACTTGTACGTAGGAGCTAAACAGTGGGTAAACATGGACATAAACATGAAAGTAATAGACACTGAGGGCTCCAAAAGCTGGGGGAGTAGGAGAGGGAGGGGGTTGAAAAATTACCTATTGGGTACAATGTTCACTGGGTAATGAGTATACTAGAAGCCCAGTCCCCACCAGTATACAATGTACCCATGTAACAAACATGCACATATATCCCCTGAATCTAAAATAAAATTAAAAAAGCTTAAGAAGAATATAGATACTTTGAAAATCTGTGAATATAGTTGTTCCTCTGTGAGTAAGCCCAAAGCACCTATATGGGAAAAGTTAAAAAATGGTATGATTACAGACAAATGGTGCTTTAGGTTTGAGTATCTATCTCCTGATAACACCCAGTGTGATCTTGCCCAAAAAAGTACCAACACTGTTGGGGAAAGACATATCAGACTTTTCCTCAGTCTGATATGTCAGACTGAGATATATGTATGTATGTGTGTGTGTGTGTGTGTGTGTGTATAATTATTATTTTTTTGAGACAGTGTCTTGCTCTGTCACTTAGACTTGAGTGCAGTGGTGCAATCTTGGCTCACTGCAACCTCCACTTCCCAGGTTCAAGTGGTTCTCCTACCTCAGCCTCCCAAGTAGCTGGGATTACAAGCACCCACCACCATGCCCAGCTAATTTTTGTATTTTTAGTAGAGATGGGTTTTCATCGTGTTGGCCAGGCCGGTCTCAAACTCCTGACCTCAAGTGATCCATCCACCTCGGCCTCCCCAAATGCTGGGATTACAGGTGTAAGCCACTGCACATGGCCTCTGAGATATGTTTTTAATATGAAGTGTATCACAAACATGGCTTTGAGAGGAGAGTTCACTCCCTTCCTTTTCTACCAGACTACCACTTCGTTGCCTACAGAAATGGGTGCTGGAGCTACCACTTGGGCCAAGACCTGAGGCCCAGAATAAGCCTCAGGGAGGTAGGAGCCCCATAGCTCACCCGGGGGCTCATGGAACCCCACGGGTTCCATAGGTGTGGGTGTCACAGATATCATTGCTAAGATTTCTCCATTTTGCTTGAGGAGGGGGTAGTAAAGTGGATTCATTTCCATTTCCAAATCTCTTCCAAATAAGCGTGTATAGCCCAATATATTGGAAAAAGAAGGTTCTTTTGTACAAAGGAAACTTAAACCAGGAGATACAGGACTTGAGCTTTGTTCTAAACTGTCACAAGTAGCTGTGAAAAGAAAACATAAAGAAGACTGATTTCCCCAGGGTGCAGAGGAGAACAAGCTCTCTCAAAGTTGGAAAGAGTGTGTGTGATTCTCCAATTTCGCTGTATGCCTTAAACTACTTTTTAAAGAAACATCTACTTCTGCCAGGTGGATATAGTTATCTTGTTCTTCTCAGCCACATTCTAACTCATGAACACATAGATCTGGCCAGCAGTGATGTCAAGTGCCCAGTGCCCTGGGGAACCGGCTTGGCATTGAGATTTTATTGGTTAAGAGAGATTTCCTGAACAAATGTTGAGCTGGTTGCCAGGTTCTGGCTTGAACAATTTTTTTTTTTTTTTTTTCTAATAGGAAGTAGAGGTGGAGGGACAGGTGTTGAGGGTCAGATAATGGGTACGGTTTTAGACATTTTGAATATGAGCCATTCCCTTCTAGTGGGTCAGGAGAATGGTCTCTGACAGGGAGCGAATGTTGGGACTCCTTACCATATGGGAGTAGCTGGGGCATGAAAGTGGATGACTTCTAGGGAAATCACATGGAGAAGAAGAGGGGCTGAACACAGAATCCCAGCTAACACCAACGGTTAAGAATGGGAAGATGAGAAGCCTGGGAAGGAGAGGGTGTAGGAAAACTGGGAATGAATCATACACAAAAGTTAGATGAAGAAAGAGTGGTAAAGAGAAGGAAGTGGTTACCAGTGTCTGTGGCTGAAGAGCAGGACTGAGGAACGCTAAGGGGTTCTGTCTCCATGGGGATGGTATTGCTGACTGTGGAGAGAGATTTTTCCGGAAGTGGGGTGGGGGAAGCCCGAGGACCCAGTCTGAAGAAGTGGATGCAACGTTAAGTGAAGCAGAACACAGAGTTGGTACCCAGGGCACCAGTGGTGCTTTGAAAAGTCAGGGGCAGCTTTCATGCCTTTATTTTGGAAAGGATTAAAAAAAAAATCCTGGAGAATGTTTACTGAGAAATTCCAGAGAAGAAACAAATACTAAAGGGAGATAGTAAAAAATATAACCAAACAATTATATACTCCAAAACACATCCAAAATATATGGAACCCACATGGTTGAGAGAAGAAGGCAGATAAATATATCTGGGTGAGAAGTTGAAAACTAAATTGTGGGTAGGTATTAGTGGTCCTTGTGTGGTTAGGACTGGTCTTTGGAATGGAAGGGCAAGGGAAATGTGTTGGGCAGTTAGCCTTAGGAACACGGTACTAATCAACTCTTAAATCTACACAATGTAGTCTCTGAGGCAAGTTCATTTTAAAATTGGAACTAAATTTTCTTTTTTAAACCCACAAGTCAAAATACTTAGTCTTTTAGATCGTAGAGATGGATGAAGTTAAATAGCTCTTTAAGAACAGCACTGCATGGAAAATAACTAGGTTTACTAGCTAAGTTTAGCATATAAAGCTCTTTACTGAATGGCTTCTTTGTCAACCCGAGGCTGGAGGAGTTCAGTTCCTTTTTATTTGGTGAATTCCTTAATTGGATTTTGTTTGCCGATCTTACTTTCTCACATTGTAAGATTTTAATAAATCATTATAATCATTCCCTCATGTCTTGCAAAAATAACCTTTCTGACGGTTCCCGAATGACTTTTTTTCCTCTGTGTTTGCATCATGGGATTATTAGTGTAGCTTACAAATGAATCAGAAAAGGGCTGTGCAGCCGAGGGTATATTTCCATCATTTTCTAGGCGTGAACTTGGAGCATGATAACCAGGAGCCTGTGAGGTCACGCTCGTCTGGGAGGGCACAGCAGGTCTTGGCATATTATCTCCTGTCTGGATTATTGATGAGATCCACTGCTTGGAAACAGAAGAGAGATCTCCTATCTGCTTGGTTATTAAAGCCTCTGCAGGAAACAGGTTTATTGGTGATATATGTACACTGGGGCTTCTGTTGCATTCTCAGCTCAGATTCTTTTGTATCTGTTAACTGTTGATGATTGCATAAGGAAGAACTTCTTATTTTGTTCAACTGAAGTGTTTGGTGAATGTCTGGCTCAAAATATACCTCTCCTAAGAACCTTCCATGACTGACCTTTTGCAAGGCTGAATGACTTGCTTGGTTACCCATTTAGGAAGTGGACCAGGGACCCAAGTCGTTTTCTTTCAATTTTCAGTGTTTTGCAGTTTGCTCTTTGGCTTGTAGATGCCAACACTTAGAGTTTATATAGTCAGTTTCTGCGATCCTGAGATGTAATTTTGTTTTTTTTTTTTTTTTTAAATAATTGCAGGCGGTTGTTTCTCCTCCTACAGTTTCTGTTTAGCCTCTTCCTCATCCATTATCCTTCAGGCTGTGTCTGAAGTGGGCATAGGAGAGAGTGCCCTTCCCATGGCCTGCACAATGTTCACAGCCCATTTCCTGTTGATGGCTCTTTTGGAGAAGTTGGGGTTCTCTTGGGGGATTGGCAGTTACAAGATTTTTCAGACGAGACCTGTGGTTGATTTGGCAATTCAATGCCCTAAGAGACATAAGAGCATTCAGGTCGATTTGTTGCCACTTCGTTCCATGTGTGAGTGACCAAGGCAAAGAACTCAACTAGACATAGAAGCAACTTTTAAGCCTGAAAAGCTCACTTGTCTCGATTTTCTGTTTCTTCCTCCTCCCTCTGCCCTTAAACTAAAGGCAACTAACTATCTTGAGACCATGTGAAAAAATAGGCTTAGATGGAAAGGTATACCCTTAATCTAATCTTTTCCATGGATTGGCCCCCTCATTTGGTGGGGAGCTGTTCATGGGACATGTTGAAAATGACCTTACATCTTTATCATTTTTTAATTTATATTTCATTCCATATTGAACTGTTTTTTGCTACTTATAACGAAAGGATTCCTGATAAATGCCTCCTGAGTTTGGAGTCCTATTTTATTCTTCCTCTCTGTAGCTGCAGGATCTAATATATACCTAATTTATAATCTGTGTAGGTGCCAATTACATATGTAATTGTGTGAGTATATGTATATAAAAACTTAGAAGCCGATATGCCCCTGAGAGCAAAATAAAGAAATAAAGTTCTTAAAACATACAAAGAAAAATATAATGTAGGAGAAAGAAAGCAGACGTTTTGAAGTATGCATTGTTTGAGCTTTTACGCATCTGTCAAACAACCCTGAAAGTTCCAGCACGTGTGATATTTTAAATTTTGCTCCCAAATGGAGAAATGCATCTTCCCAGCTCTCTGCTGTGAGTCAAACCACTCAAGCAGGGCTGTGGCTGTCGGTGTGAAGCCAGCTCTTCCAAGGACCCAGGGGAAGCTGCCATTGCTGCCATTTCTGCCTCTGCCTTTCTTTGCTCAAAAGTTGGCAAATGCTGGTCATGTCGTGGATCTATTTATAGTAGGCACACGTCTACCCACCTTGTTCTTTTCTTAGCATCAGCTTGACATGCTATCAATTATCCATGAGGTGAATGACAACACAAGGGAAGTTATTTGAGGCAGGTGCCCTGAGGTGAGAGATGCGGGGGTGGCAGAGGTCGCATAGTGACAGCTCCGAATGAAAAGGGTAAAACAAACGTCCCTTACTGCATCTGGACGGTGAATGATTGCAGACAGGTTGGTGGGAAACCCTGAACTGGTCACACAGTGGTCTCCCACTACCCTTCTTCCTTGTGCCTGCTGATGTTTGAAAAGCCCATTTGAAACAGACAGGGGGCCGAACCTGAAGATGTGATCTCCCTCCAGTGGAGGTCATTTTTGTTATTCTCTTAAGCCATAGGAGGGGAGGACACAAGGATCTCCTGAGGACAGGGGGTGGATGTGGCAAAGGCTGATACTCTTCCTCCACGTAGAAGCATTTCTGGTGGGAGTGAAGCAGCCACTGGGGGATGAAAATAGGGTACCCCATTCCTCACTGCCTCTGAACCAGCAGGGAGGCTATTCCTGGCAGCAGCAGTGCACCTGCCCCTGGCCCACAGTGCCTCCCACCTCCCTTACATAAGCCCCCTGACCCTCTTGGATTCTAGACTACTCTGTTTTTGCTCCTCCTCACTAACAACTTAGTTTCCCTTTGGGGGAACTACTACTTCTCCTTCTCCTCCTCTATCCTCCTCCTCCTCCTCCTCCTCCTCCTCCTCCTCCTCCTCCTCCTCTTTTTTAATGTTGTAATAGAAACATTGATTGCCCATTTCAGTGGGACTGGCTACCCTGGTGTCTTTTTCTTTTTTATATGCCATTAATTTGGGGCTGCTCTGCGGGAGCTAGTGGCATTTACTCTCAAAGCGACTCTAACGATGATGCTGATGTTATTGTTTTAACTCCAGGAATTGAATTGCTCATGGCAGTAGAGGCGACTTCTGCTTTGTCTGTAGCCTCATAGATCACCCTTCCTGTCTATGTCCTCTGCCCACCTTGGATTTTGAATGTGAAGCGAGAGAGAAAGATTGAATTATGGTCAAAGAGAGTGGAAAGCAAATTAATTAAACCTCTATCAGCCTTGCCTTCAGATATAAACTGACTCAGACTTTACAACCCGTTCCTCTGTAAGTTTGCTCAACTCCCCTCCTCCTGCTCCCACTCTGTTCCATTCCTTTGGGCAATGAGGTACTAAACTGCCTCTGTGATATGTGTGTGTGCTGATTCCTTGGGGATGGAGCAGCTGTGCCCTGAAAGGCCTGGAAACCCTCGCAAATTTCCTAAGTACATGTGGTGGGCACTCCAGCAGTCGCTGGCAGACTCTCCCAGGGATCCCGGCTGAGTTTAATACTGTCTGCCAGGCTAATCCACTTTCCGGGGCAGTGTCTAGCACCAGAGTCTCTCTGTCTGCAAGTATCTTGGCCATTTAAATGACTCCAGGTTCCTGGGGATCAGTTTGCAGCCTTTGTTATCTTTTGGCAGAGCCACCTTGCTTTTCCTTTCTCATCTTCTCTGTAGTCAGACCACTCAAGTGTAACTTTGTTTATTATTTAGGGACCTCATGGGGAGAAATTGAGATGATTATCCTGGGTACAGAATAACCAGCTTCCAAGTGGGTATTGTGTGTGTGTATGCACATTTGTATGTACTAGCATGCACTAGTAACACATGTATGTTTGTGAGTGATAGTGGTTGTCTCGGAAGGATGAGTAGGGTTTGGATGAATCTCTTGCAGGAACCAAAACAGGTGCAAAATACCCGTGTCAGAGTCCTCAGGTGGCTGGTGAGTGGAGGTGTAGCAGGACAAGCAGCAGATAAAACCCCTCAGACACTGAGTTAAAAAAGGAAGGGCTTCATTCAGCTGGGAGCTTCGGCAAGACTCACATCTCCAAAAACCGAGCTCCCCAAGTGAGCAATTCCTATCCCTTTTAAGGGCCCACAACTCTAAGGGGTTCCGCATGAGAGGGTCGTGATCGATTGAGCAAGCACGGGGTGCGTGACTGGGGGCTGCATGCACCAGTAATCAGAATGGAACAGAACAGGACAGGGATTTTCACGATGCTTTTCCATACAATGTCTGGAATCTATAGATAACATAACCGGTTAGGTCGGGGTCAATTTTTAACCAGGCCCAGGACATGTCGCTGGGCTGTCTGCCTGTGGATTTCATTTCTGCCTTTTAGTTTTTACTTCTTTCTTTGGAGGCAGAAATTGGGTATAAGACAATATGAGGGGTGGTCTCCTCCCTTAGAGGAATTCCCTACATTTTGTTCTAAGTTATAACCAAAAAAAATGAAGTTTATAAATATGAGGCCTTTCTTTTCCCTCTTTGTAGACTAACGTTTGTGAACCAGGACCCCCTATTGATACCTTTTTGGGGATTGTGGGATCTGACTTTTTTTTTTTGTATTGTTGATTTTGCTATTTCTGAGGGATGGGAGTTCACCACCCACACTTTTGTGCTGTTACTATTTGACCACCTCTTCCTCTTTGTTCCCCCCACAACTTTTATTATCCAGAGAGAGATCTTTTGGAATAGGATAGAAGAGGTTTCTGGGGATAAGTTCTGGAAATAGCCAAATTTTTAGTCTGAAGGGCATTGTAGTAGGATTTATGATTCTGAAATGTAGTGATTGTATGTAGTTATGTATTTGGGTACACAGCCTTATGTACATTGCATTAAATACATTTAAATAATTGGATAATGCCTAGATATAATTAATAAAGTGATGCTGTTTTGTTTCTTTTGTTATCATGTTATTATTTTATTTTATATTATCTTATGCTTGCTTTTTGGTTCTGAGGTTGATTGCAAGGGTTAGAAAATGACAGCGTACAGGTCAATTTTTGTAAATAAAGTTTTATTGGAATGCAGGCTGGCTCATTTGTTTATATATTGTCTATAGTTGCTTTTGTGTTACAATAGCACAGGTAAGTAGTTGTGACACAGATTATATGGTCAACAAAGCTTAAAATATTTAGTATTTGACCCTTCAGTACAGGTTTACACCCTCTGGTTTAATTTACTCTTTTCCTTTACATACTTTCAAAAGTGCTGGAACAATACTTTCAAACGGGCTAGTGTCTTTAATGGAAGAATGAGTCATTATCTGTACTCAAGGATATTCTAAACCAATCAGAAGAGCCTGAGAGATACATCTGAAATGTGTATAGGAACACATATGATAAAAATATATGAAAAGATACTCAGCAGATGTTTCTCAGATGCCACCAAGTACAAGATAGCTTCTCATGTGCTATGAGAGGTACTCGGTGAATGGAATACCATCTTATTCTCAGAGAGTTAACTGCCCAACAGGAGAAATCTGCCAAAGTAACAGAGATGTCTGATAGTGACTATAGACAATATACATTTTTATAAAACTGAAAGGAGGTAAAATGACTTCTGTAGCCTAGTCTATGTGTAGAACATTTGGAATGGAAATTAAGAAACTGTAGTGATGACTGCTGCTTCTAACAGTAAAGGAAATGTTTATGTGTAGCTTCCAGATGTTTACTGAAGTAGAACCTTAGTAAGTTATTTGACATGAAGCCCAGAGTTATAACAGACACAAAGATGCTTCGTTTCAAGCCTTAGATAGGAACAAAAATATGATTAAAACCAAAATCAGCCTAGAACTAGAAGTGGCCTTTGCAGATCATCTACTAATATCCTGCTCCTTTTGCAGCTGAAAAGACTGGGGCCGAGAGATCTAGTTGTATAAAATTGTCTCTGAAACCTAGGACTTTTGACTTCCTGGTCTTTACTGAATTCCAGTGTAATTTTTTAAATTTTCAAGCCAAATTCTCTATGGATGTGGAGAATATCTTAGAATTCTCAGCATGAAGTCTTTCGCTGCCTTAAAGACTTTCATTAACATGCTGTTCCTTTCCTTTATCCTCCTGAGTCCCCAAGGTCACAGATGTGGCAGTAAAGTATGGAAAAGCCACTCAGGACTCTGTCTTCTCCACAGCGCCTTGTTGAACTGCTTATGGGGGTGATGTTCAGGGGCTGGGCTAGGGCATTCTACTAGAGTGCCCAATATCTTTATACAGATGCTGATTGCTGCCCTGAATATCCACAGCAGGAATTTTTTTGAGAGGGAGATGAGTGTGAAACGGCCCACAGGTAATGGAGGGAGGGAACCTTGAGTTTCCTTTTAACTGCCAATCAGTAATTCTTTGTTCATTTATTCAAGTATTAAGCACCCACTATGTGCCAGGCTTTGTTCTGGGCACTTGGGATACAGCAGTGATCTACACAGGATCCTGCCCTTGAAGGCTTTGCATTTCGGTGTGCTTCATGGTGGAGGAGTGTGTTTTTCATGGTGAAGCCATTTGGAATCTGCCAGGTTGAAACGCTGGACCGGGAGTAGGAAGACCTGAGTCTGGGCCTCAGCACCACCCCCTCACCAGCTCTACAGCCCTGTGCATCTCATTTCTCTGCAGCCAAGTCCTTTCTTGTTAGAACCTTCATCTCGGCTCCTCTAGGTCAAGGGTATCTTTCTTCTTTATTCTAGTGCTTGCCTCCTTATCTGGCTTCCCCACTTCTTGGCCTTAGTTTCTCCTGATATGTTCTTCTGTCCGGTTGCCTCTTGCTGGGTGTCCCTGATGCCAGTTGTGTGTCCCTGTACAGGTCTCTGCTCTCCTGTGACAGTATGTTCTGCCTGTTTGTACTTTCCCAGTCTTTGCAGCCACTTCTGCTCCTACCCAACCCCACTGAGCAGGTCTAGCTCCATATCCTGGATCCCACCCATAGGCTTATCCATAGCGGGGAGAGTTCCACCCCTAGCTATGTCTGGAATCAGGACTTGCTGCATGTTGATCCACTCATTCAGCAGTGTTTATTGAGCACCATTCCAGGTAGGGATGTGATCGGAAAAAGATAGGGATGTGATCGGAAAAAGATCTAGTCTTGGTGCTCGTAGATCTCATGTGAACCAATGAGGAATCAGAATTGAATTTTGATTAAACTCAGGGACCCTGATTCCTCAAGCAAAATGATAAATTTGGAGTAAACTTCAACAACCCTTTAAGCTCAAACACTCAGTCTACAAAATTTCTCCATTTCAGTCATTTCTCCCTAGCCCTTAAATCTTTCTCTGTCTACAAGCTGCCTGACTAACGTATTCAGCTAAGGTTATAAAAGCAACCAGCCAAAGAGAAGTCAGAGAGTGAAGATGAGAGAAAAAAGCCAAGAATGCCATAGATCCTGGATCAGGTGGGCCAGCTAGGGGAGCAAGGTGGGAAGTGAAAGCTTTTTGATGCCTGAGACCAGTGGTTTGAGTGGGGAGCTTGCTTGGGAAAAATCAGCAGGGTCCACAGAAATGAAAGGGGATGTCTACCAGGAGCAGCTAAGAAGAGCGGGGAGGGAGGACTGGGGGGCTCCTGGTCCTCACCTTGTTTTAGGGTGCTGCCCTTGTGCCTTTTTCAATTAAAGAAACAAACAGCAGCTATTTGGGGTTTTGAGCATGGAAAGGCAGAGGACAGAGGAGCTGTCTATGTTAAGAATCTGGTTTTACTATTTATTGAAATAAAATGGCCAGAGCTTGAAGGAAAAGGTAATTAGATTTATAAATAGTTGCCGATCACTCTTGTGAATAGTATATTCTGTTGTCTCCACAAATAATCCTGGAGACATCACCTGCATGTCAATATTTGGTTCAGAAAATATAATCACTGGTTGCTGTTATTGTCTACAAGGCATGATACTAAATTATCTTGTCATTCAACTCAGTTTTTATCATTATCTCTTAGTAATTTTATTGGAAGAAACCAGTAACTTGTAAATCATAAAAAGATGAATAATCCCAGTTATAAATTCCTTCCCTTAACAGATGTCTTTAAGACCACCTGACTTAAATTCTCAATGCTGACTAATTTTTTTCTAATGGTTTTTAGAGAGCTGCATCATGATTTGTGTGATGGGATATATTTGGGAATTGTGGATTTAAAATGGATTTCTGATAGTATATTGAGAGTGTATATTTTTGGAAAAATTGAAAGCAGAGAAATTGAAAGCAGAGAAATATACAGAAGAAAATAAAAGTTCCCCATGGCTTTCCCTTTTCCAAGAAATAATACTAGACTATAAGAGGACTGTGAGGGCAGATACATTGTCTGTTTTATGCTCTGTGCCTGTGTCAAAAAGTGCCTGGCAAATAGAAGGGACTCAATAAATAGTTGTAAGATGACCAAATGAATATTTTGTGCATTTCCTTCAAGCCTTTTTTTCTATAGATATATGTATGAACACTATATAATAATGATTACTTTTCTATCTTTAAATAATGTTCTATATTTCTGTTTTATATTCTGCCTCTGTTTTTTTTTTTAAACCACAATAGATGTGTTTATATAAGTTTTTCGAGGGATCAGAAGAAAGTATAATACAAATAGTATTATATGTGGAGTGATTTTAAATGTTTTGTTTATATTTTAATAGTTAGTGACTAAGAAATTTGAAGTCTGCCTTCCTCCTTTGCCTTAGTTCCTCATCTACAAAACTGTATTTGTAGAATTGGCACTTAGGTACAGATAGCCAATGTTCAGGGATGTTGATGATAAAATGATGATAAATAGATTGGATTAAGAGCTTATGTACTAGAGTCAGCCTGAATTTGAATCTTTTCCCTCCCACAGTGTTAGATTATGTGACCTTGGGCAAGTGACCTTGGACAAGTGTCTTACCTTTATAAATCTTATTTCCTTGTCTGTAAAATGTGTTTGCATTTGTTAGGATTTGCTAGAGTGTGTTGCCATAACAAGTCCTGGAATCGAATCAATTTAGCACAACAAAAGAGTGTTTCTTGCTCACACAAAGTCTGAGAAGAGCCTGGCTAGTGGGTGGCAGTAGGAGTTTAGGGTGCCTACTCCTTGTGGTGCTGCCATCCCATCTAAACAGATCTTTAATGTCTCTGCAGCAAAGGAAAAGGAAGCTTGGTGATAGTGTTACTGGTAGAAGGTGTCCAGGTTCTTGGTGTCTTGAACAAAGAATTGGACAAAACACACAAAGCAAGGAAGGAATGAAGGGTTTAATACACTCCATAGTGTGGGAGCTGGCCTGAGTATAGGAGCTCAAAGACCCTGTTACAGAATTTTTGGGAGTTTACATACCCTCTAGAGGATTCCACTGGTTACTTTGGTTATGCCTTATGTAAATGGAGAGGATGTAAAGTTACAGTCATAAATGGAGAGGATGAAGTAAAGTTACAGTCATAAATGGAGAGGATGAAGTAAAGTTACAGTCAGTTACAGAGTATGCCCTATGGAGAGGGTATTTTCTGTTATAGCTGAAGTGTGAATCGGCCTTATGTTCCCTGCCTTCAGACCCTATTTTCCTGCCTCAATGGCACACTAGCTCTTGCTGCCTCGACATTGAAGTTACACATTACATATTACTTCTGCTCACATTTCATTGTGCAGATCTAGTCATATGGCCACACTTGAGTACAAGGGCTGAAAGTAAACTTTTTGGGTGCTTAGGAAGAAGAGGAGACCCTGAAATAGGTAAACGCTAGTAGTTTTTACAATGGAAGTGAATAATAGTAACGTCAATCAAACTTTATGTGATCTAATCCCCTACTAGCCTGTGATTTAAAAAAAAAATAGGATTACACTTAAAAAAAAACCCAAAAAACTAAATTATTAGGCCAAGGAGCTTCCCACTAGCAATTTGCTAGAAATAAATTCTCCTCGAAATGCCTTTTAATGATTTTGAGGAATTCCCAGGGTCCTGACTCCTGGGTATTTTCAAAGAGATCTTTTAGGTTTCCCCATTCTAGTCCCTTCATCTCGCCCCAGGCTAACTCTGTTTTGAGAGGACTTCTGTGTTGTGCCTGTCTGTCCCCCATTGGTGGCCAGTGCTCTCCCTAGTTCTTTTCAGGACACGATAAGGCTGAGTTTATGACAACGTATTAAAGTCTTGAGGATAAAGCCAGCCAAACCCAAGGAACAGCTTACACCTGATACCGGATGGGTTTGGACTCACAACCTCAGATCTACACCTAAACTTCGGAGTTTCCTTTTCTGCTAATTCTTAGCTCAGTTCCATCTTTTCCCTGCCACAGGGAGTAATTCAAGCCTGTACATGCTTGAGCATCTAGACCCAAATGGTTTGCCCTATTTCTAGGCTTAACAAACAAACAAACAAACAACACCTCTGGATTAGTTCTTCCCAGGATGGCTGCCAGTGGGAAATTCATTTTCCAGGGGAGATTTCACAGTGTGGCTTGCCCTCCCCATCTCTGAATATGTAATGCAATGCTTGACAGCACTTTACTCTAAATCTAGATTATTCATGTGCAAATCATGCCACTATGGAGACCAATAGCCTTTCCAGATTGTGCTTTGTCAAGTTTGTATCACCTTCATGTGACCTTTCTTCCAGAAGCTGATGAGGGAAAATAGGGCTTTACCTCTCTCTTGATATTCTAGGTCCAGCTTCATCGCCCAAAAGCAGATGCCTGGACAACTTAAGCACAGTCTTTCAAGAACAATCCAGGCCGGGCGCGGTGGCTCAAGCCTGTAATCCTAGCACTTTGGGAGGCCGAGAAGGGCGGATCACGAGGTCAGGAAATCGAGACCATCCTGGCTAACATGGTGAAACCCCGTCTCTACTAAAAAATACAAAAAAACTACCCGGGCGAGGTTGCGGGCGCCTGTAGTCCCAGCTACTCGGGAGGCTGAGGCAGGAGAATGGCGTAAACTCGGGAGGCGGAGCTTGCAGTGAGCTGAGATCCGGCCACTGCACTCCAGCCTGGGCGACAGAGTGAGACTCCGTCTCAAAAAACAAAGAAAAAAAAAATCTAGAATGTCAAGCGTCAAGCGTGGGTCAATTTTAATTTAAACTTTGGGAACCAAACCAAACCAAAAAAACCTCCAAAACAAAAACAAGAAACAACCCTGCCTCTGCACACACAGTTCTGTTAGCGCAGCCAATTCCGTCGTAAAATAGATACAGTAGCCCCCCTTTATCCATAGGGGAATGCATTTCAAAACACCCCATTAGATGCCTGAAACTGAATTGAACCAAACTTGTTTCCTGTCAATTGTGGTACATTTCTATTTATGTCTTCTACCCACAAATTTAATGCCTTTTCCATCTTAACTGAGCACTTGTCACACACTGTGGCCATAATTTTTGCAATTTGAGGTGCATCAGTAAATCTAGAACAAATTTATTTTTCCTTCTTTACGTTTTCACCAGTGAGATTGGTCTTACTGTAGATCTTAGTAACCTCAGTATATGATTTTTTTTCTATCCTTTTTAAGCTGAGAACTCTCATATATTCACTGAAAGAAAGCACTTTATGGCTTCTCTTTGGCATATCTGAATTGCCACCGTCACTACTCTTGCATTTTGGAGCCATTATTAAGTAAAACAAGGGTTACTTGAACACGAGCACTGGGATATTGTGGCAGTTGATCTGATAACTGAGCCCACTCCTGAGTGACTGAGGGGCGGTAGTGTTGACAGCGTGGATACTGTGGACAAAGGGAGGATGCACTGCCTGAGCAGAAGGGAGCAGGACAGTGTGAAATTTTATCATGCTACTCATAATGACACATAGTTGAAAACTTACTGTTTATTTCTGGAATTTTCCATTTAATATTTTTGGACCGCAGTTGACTGGAGGTAGTAACTAAAACCTTGGAAAACATGTCTGAATAAGGGGGACTACTGTATTTGTGTTTGTCTGAAGGTTTTATACTGGGTTATTTCTTTGGATGTAGTCTTCCTCAAGGAGGAGAGAGAGGTACTCACTGCCTTCCATCTACATAAACAAAGGGGTCATCAAAGTAATCCTTTCCATAACACCGGCTTGTTTGTATGTAACAACAAAACAAATACATTCTTCACTTTATAAGGCAGAAACCCACAAACGGATGTTTTTACAGCTTGACTACAACTTTTTTATTTTTATTTTTAAAATGTTGTTTTATATACAGGGAGCATGTGTACAGGTTTGTTACATGGGTATGTTGCATGATGCTGAGATTTGGGCTTCTAATGATCCTAGCATCCAAGTAGTGAACATAGTACCCTTGTCTTGTTTCAGTTATTAGGGGGAATGCTTCCAACTTTTGCGCATTCAGCATGATGTTGGCTGTGAGTTTGTCATATAGGGCTCTTATTATTTTCAGGTATTTTTCTTGATACCTAGTTTGTTGAGGGTTTATATCATAAATGGATGTTGGATTTTATTGAATGCTTTTTCTGCATCTACTGAGATGATCACATGGTTTTCTTTTTAATTCTATTTATGTGGTAAATCATGCTTATTAATTTTCATATGTTGAACCATCCTTGCATCCCAGGATTAAAACTGACTTTATCATGGTGAATTCACTTTTCGATATGCTGCTGGATTCAGTTTGCTAGTGTTTTATTGAGGATTTTTGCTTCTATGTTCATCAGGGATATTCACCTGTAGTTTTATTTTCTTGTTGTGTCTTTACCAGATTTTGGTATCAGGATGACACTGGTTTGTTAGAATGAGTTAGGAGGAGACCCTCCTCGATTTTTTGGAATAGTTTCAGTAGGATTAGTAGCAGCTCTCCTTTGTACATCTAGTAGAATTTGGTTGTAAATCTATGTGGTCCCAGGCTTTTTTTGGGTGTTTTTTTTGTTTTTTTTTTTTTTTTTTAAATTACTGATTCAGTTTATTTTCATGTTATTGGTCTGTTCAGGATCTCTGTTTCTGCCTGATTCAATCTTTGGAGGTTGTGTGTTTTTAGGAATTTATTCGTTCTCTCAAGATTTTCTAGTCTGTGTCTGTAGAGATATTCATAGTAATTTATGATAATCTTTTGTATTTCTGTGGGATCAGTTGTGATATCTTTGTCATTTCTGGTTGTGCTTATTTGGATCTTCTTTTTGTTTGTTAATCTGGGAGCAGTCCATTAATCTTATTTATCCTTTCAAAGAACCAATTTTCTGTTGACCCTTTGTATGGTTTTTGGGTCTCAATATCATTTAGTTCTACTCTGCTTTTAGTTATTTCTCTTCTTCTACTAGCTTTGGGATTAGTTTGTTCTTGTTTTTCTAGTTCCTTTACGTGTGAAGGTTAGATTGTTAATTTAGGACTTTTCCATCTTCTTGATGTAGACGTTTTGTTATGTTGTGTCTCTGTTTTCATTTGTTTCAAAGAATTTTTTGATTTTTGCCTAAATTTTTTGTTGTTTACCCAAAAGTCATTCATGTGCAAGTTGTTTAGTTTACATACATCTTTATGGTTTTGAAGGTTCCTCTTCGTATTGATTTCTATTTTTAATCCCTCTGTGGTCCAAGAAGATGCTTTGTATAATTTCAATTTTTTAAAAATTTATTGAGACTTGCTTTATGATCAAGCATTTGGTAGCTTTTAGAGTATGTTCCATGTGCAGATGAGAAGAATGTATTTTCTGTGGTTGCTGGATGAAGTATCCTGTAGACGTCAATTAGATCCAGTTGGGTCAGTGTCCAATTTAAGTCCAGAATTTCTGTGCTAGTTTTCTGCCTCAGTGATCTGTCTAATACTGTCAGTGTATTAGAGGTCCTCTACCATTATTGTGTGTCTGTTAAAGTCTTTTCTTAGGTCTAAAAGTAATTGTTTTATAAATCTGGGTCCTCCAATGTTGGGTATATATATATTTAGGATATTTAAGTCTCCTTGTTGAATTGAATTCTTTATCATTATACAGTGTCCTTCTTTCTCCTTTTTTACTCTTGTTGGTTTAAAGTCTATTTTATGCAATTCAAGATTAGCGACCCCTGCTCTTTTTTGTTTTCTATTTGTGACTTCACTATAATTTTGAAGTCCAGTTCCCACTAGAACTTCCTTTTGTTAGATGCTTTGATTGTAATAAAACAGCCATAGATTTTTCCATTTTTATCTTTTTATTCATTATCTTTTGTAATAAATTTCATTATGCATAAAATTTTAGTGGTTACTTCTGGGATCAAGCCTGTTAACTCACTCACACAATTAACTTTTCCTTTCTAACTTTATTTTTTCCCCCGGTAGCTGAGTGCCTTTCTTGCCGTAACATTGAGTAAAACATTGGCTATTTATACATCTAGGCTTTCATTCTCATAAGTGTGTTTTAAGCATGGGTATTAATCTCATTATGTGGGTCCAAACCTGTCTCTGGCTTGGAAATGACTTATGGGTGCACATGGGTCTGCATGTTAAGGTCTTTTGTGGCTATGGGAGTGAGTGGGAGTGACAGGAGCTACTGTGGGCATTCTTGTGTACATCTGGCCATAGCAGTGGGTCCCAGGCTAGATCACTGGCACTTCTTTAATTAAGGCTCTGTTTCTGCCCACAGCAAATTTGAGGTTCTCTGCTGCTTTTCCTATTGCAGAGGGGGCCCTACCTAGGAAGGATTTTGAAGTTCTGTTTCTTCCTTTTTTTTTTTTCCTTTTGGATGTAACAGCTCACCAACCACTGCCAGAGCTGACAGAATTGGAATGGCAGTAGGTGGGTGGGGCGTGGGGGTGGCAGGAGGGATGGCAGTCATCAGTTTGGGAAGAACCTCTGGGCCAAAGAAATGCCTTTGGCATATGAGAACAGTGTGAGTTTATCTCTTTTCCTGTTTGGAAGAAGGTACACTATAAATCTGACTTTACCCAGGAACAGTTTATGGGAGATCATTATTAAAGAATAGATATTTGATTTTTCCATTGGTTTGGAGAGACTAGGAGTCAGGCACTAAGGACATGCTGTGCGCTGATAACTTTTCTCCAGCTATCCATGAGGCTAATATAAATTTTTGACAGGAATTTTTTAAAGATAATTAAGAATTTTTTTTTACATTGTATTTATAGATGTAAAGCACTAACAAATAGAGAGCTTTATTATTAGAAAGCAACCCCTATGGTTTTCGGCATTGCTAGAATCAAGAGATTATATTCCTGTTAACTATTGACCATGCTTTTCCAAATCACCCACTGTTGCACATTCATGAAATTGGAGTGAGCATACAAATTTGTTGAGAGAATTATCTTAACTAGATTCATCCTCTGTGCCCATGAGGGACTGTCATTCTCAGTGATTCAAATAGATATTTGGGTACAGGTGGTCATGTTTGGTGAGCTGGTTTCTGTGCAGATTCAGCACCTGTGGTTTGTTTCATCTTATCGTTCAGACACAGATGCTCTTAGAGCACCGCATCATGCATTCCAGTGAAATCTTTCCACCGAAACCATAACCTCTGTGATCCTAACAGAAAGGAGTCAGTGTACGGAGGGACATGACATATTCAGAATCAGAAGCTGGGGGAAGCCAGAAGGAACCTTGTGGGATTAATTTTTTTCTTTAAGTGTGGGTAATGTTTTTCACATGCCCTCTTTTCAAACCTCAGCACTTCACTTGTCCATCTGCATTTTCTCTAAGTATTGCAAATGTCAGGTTTGTGTGAAGAGGTATCTGTAAAACTGCTGGCATGAATAATGACTCTGATGTTTATGTACAGAAGAGCGTGCCTGACTTTAGCACTCTTATTGTCTTTTACTAATTAAAATCAAGAAGATGTTTCAGCAAGACCTTGCCTGTGCATAGCACCTGATGGATTGCTTTTCTCCTTTTGGTGTTTCTGGTTTGGTGGAAAGGCAAGAAAGGTAAGCTGAATGACTCGGAGCAAGGAACAGTGGTGATGTCCCACCACTCTAGGACAAGCACTCCTTGGCCTATTTAAATTTATTTTTCTAGTTCTCAAAATATTCCAGAAGAAATGAAGATTTAGCCACCCTTTTTATCAGTGAGGAAATTCAGGCTCAGAGAGTTGAACTCATTTACCTAGTTACTCAGTATGTGACAGAATTAGGATTTGGACCCAGAGTCACTTCTAAAGCTTATTCTACTTCCAATCTTATAACTACCTTAAAAACAGGGTGTGGCTGTAGAGACCAGCTTTTGCATGAGAAGAACCTCATTGTTCATGAATTTAGTTTGTATTGGATGGTTATTTTAAATTATAGTCATGGGCTGAACATTATGTCACCAGCAAATCATAGCCGTTTTCCAGAGATATTTCCTAGGTTAAATATTCACACAACATTTGAACATACTGAACAGCCAAGCATGTTGCTAGTTGTTATTGTTGTTTTTGTGCGGGGATGGGGGGTAGGGGAGGGGATTAAAAGTATTGGACTGGTCTGGCTAATTTCTAGTCTCCATTTCTTGCAGACAGCCTCTGATTCTCTGGTTTTGAAGTAGGGAAGTGTGATTGTGGGGAATCCCGAAAGTCGGCTTGATAGCTTTATGCCATTCACCTGCCATTGCTGACATACTTTGGAGGGGACTGAAGTAGAGGTGCAAAGCAGTCAGGCTGTAGGCCCAGGGAGCTTCTTCTGAATCTGACCTCAGGGGTCCTCCCTGTAGAAATTCCTCACACCAAACATCTTGAATTCGTGCCAGGCAGTACTGTTTTAACCTCACTTTTTGCCCAGAATGATGGGAATAAAATCAAAATAGAGACAGAGGAAGCTGGTCTTTCCCTAGAATTGATAAACCAAGATATTTTAAACTTATTCCCAAGAATGCGGATTTCTGCATGTATCTCTTCAGGTTGCATACATGGAATTTGTGCTTCAATTTGTCAGAATCCTGAGTTTCCAAATCCTGGTATATAGGGGTTTAAGTAGGACAGATACCTGGATTTGAATTGCTGCGAAATACAGTGGTAGGTTGACTAGCTTTATTCCAAGAGAGTGGGGTTGGTAGTCTTTGTTGCCATGAGATGGTTCACCTTTTCCCTACCAACCTTCAAAGACATGGTGGAGTGGAATCACTGGGCAACACCAGTGGGAATAATTCCACCAACAGTAGTTCTCACTTAAGAGACAGACCTCAGGTTCAACCTTTTCTTGACTGCCAATTCTATTCTGCAAGTGGCAAAACTAAACTGGAAAGTGGATGATCACTCTCATATGCTCTATTGACAAATAAGAAAAACAAGGACCAAAAAACAACTTTCTCTGGGCAGTCTGGGGGATAAAAGCTGCTGGGAGGATCTAGTGTACACATGTGTGTAGCACTTTTTACATTTGCTAAACCCTTTTATAGTTACTCTCTCATTGGCCATTCTGACTATGTTGTGTGCAGGGCAAATGAGTTCTGTTCTTCCCACTGGAGAAGGGCTATCTAAGGAAGACCCATGGGAAATTAGCAAGTAAGCCAGGGCTGGAGTTCCCAGAGAGGCCCTGCATGAGGTCCTGTAGGAAGTCTCTAGGATCTCGAGGTCTGGCCGTTATTTTTCCTCTTTGGCGGATTACACTGTAACTCTGAAAGAGCCAGGGAAGCCTAGCTTGTTTGTTCTGTAGAGTTTTCAACATGAGAGGAGGCTTAGAATTTATTTTGTCCATCTTTTCATTTTAGAGATGAGGAAAATGAGACCCAGGGAGATGTAATTTCACAGGTCAAATAGTCCTATGGCGCTGGGTAGACAATAGGATACCTGATGTGAATGTTGAAAAATGTGCCTTAGGAGAAAACAGCCCTATAGGCAAGCTGAGGTTGCTAGGTGCAAAGGAAGAGATGCCCTTCTTTCAGGTGGATATAGATCCATGCTGAGACACGTGGCTCGGAGTGCTGAGCATGGGCTGGATTTCAGCTCCTCTTCCCTCTATTTTCAGTCCACAAACTGCATACTCTGTGAAGTGGCTCTGCATGGTTTTGCTGGTTCACTTAAAACATATTTGGATAAAAAACATTACTGAATGAGGGAGTCAGCTTTCCATTAGGTAGAGGAGGTGTCCGTATGTCTACTAATTGCCCTCATTTGGCACAAATCAATGAGACCTGAGGGATGAGGGATGAATCTGTGTCTTCTTTTTTATGGTTATGGGCATGAACAGTTAGGATGAAACCAGACCTGCGTGTGCTGATTTGGCTGATGACGGATACTTTCAAAATTGTATCAAAGAAAATAGACAATGAAAGTCTGGCAAACTTTACAATGAGTATCTAGTAAATTGGATATGAAAAGGAAAGGGGGGAAAAGACCTCTTCCTCTCTGAATTTCTAAAAAAGTGTTTACATAAGACAGAGCTAGATAGTTTGAAGGATATTTTCCAAGCCCAAACAGTAGGAGAGGAAGTTTTCTCTGGGAGCTGGAATTTGAATGGACAAAGTCGGGTTGGCCTCAGTGGTTAATGCTTGAAGTTTATAAACACATCTTTTTGTTTTTAGCACATCCTACACATGCAGTTTATTAATATGGCATTTTATATTGAAAGGTAAATATCACCATACCATTGTGAATAATTCTTTGGTGGTGAAAATAGCCCTATCTTACAGTGACTAGATCCTTCTTATAAATGCTCTTCAGGTAGCCCAAAGTTCTCCTTTGTATAACCCATTATAAATATAATTATGTATAGGTACACATTTAATATGTGTGTCTCCTAGTAGCTTGGAGTCAGTATAGCACAGCAGCTAAGGGTCCAGCCCTTGAGATCTGCTTTCAAATTCTACTTTTGACACTTAGTATCTACATTACACTGATTAACTTAATCAGTGTCATGTGGTCCTACTAACTGCATTAATTTGTCTGTATTTCATTTTGCATCTACAAAATGGCAACAAACATAGGACATATTTTATAGGGCTATATACTGAATGTATTAAATGAGAAAATCCTTGAGTATTGTTCAGCACTGTGCCTAGAACATGAAAACTCTTCATAAAGCTTGGCTATTAGTCTTGCTAAACAGTAAGGACTGTTTCTGACTTATCAACCTTGTATTATCCCCAGTTCTTTGCGCAGAACTTGTGGCACACAGACTAATTATAGATACTGTTGAATACATTAATGTTCCCATTTTTTTCTTAGCTCCATTGTGGTGAAGTCTCAGATTCCCACGATGTGGTTGTGTGCAGTTAGGTTCCATGTGGCCAGGGCTCTTCTTCAGTTTAGTGTATTTCTTCTGACACGCTTTGCTTAACTCCAGATTTGCTTTTGCGTGAAGATGGTGATATATGGGAGGCATTGGTTCTTATCTTCTTAAAAATTGACAGCTAATGTTTAGAGGCATTTCAAAATACAGTATCCAAATAATATGTAGGGAAACAGGAGATGTAATTTGGGTTGATAGGAAGTGCCTTGGGCTCAAGTCAGAGGTTCTGGGTTCCATTCCGAAGTCTATCAGAGATGAGCTTTCATGTCACCTGCTTAAAGTTAACTTTTTTTTTTTTTAAATGAAAGGACTAAAGTCCATTATCATCAAGGTTTTTACTTGTGTTTGTATTTTATGACAGTGAAAATTTACTTTTATTAATTCCTTAAAGCATGGAACAGATATGCCTTTATGTTATAGATAGAATGCAGATTCAATTTCGCAAATAATGTTTCTTTGTATTCCATGGAAACTTGCTGTTGAAAGTTCTCCTTCCCATGAGTATTTCCTGTAAATCAAGGATCTTTTCTAATACAAATAGTTATCTCATGTCTCTGCTTTGAAAATTTGTATGAATTTTTTTTTTTTTTGGTAAAATGAGGCATATTTGAATGTTTTCAAGTAAAACTAATACCATTTAGTGAGCATGCACAGGCCCAATGTATGGAACTAAGTATTTCAATGTTTACGATTTTAAAACATTGTCATATTTCATGCCATCCAATCATGTTTAGCTTCAATAGTTTTCTGTCCAATTTTTCGAAACCTACCAGACTTGATTTTTAAGAGTTGGGTCAAAGATTGCTCAAACTTCTGATTCAATCTGGCTTATAAGAGATAACAAAGATTATTATTTAAAGCCACAGTCATTAGTGATATGAGGGTAGATATGAAAAAAACCTGAATAGACTGCTTATCTCTTCCTGTGATCTGTATGACTTCTGATTAATTTAATCATGGTTCTGTATCTAATGTTGAGGGCCTGCAACAAGGTCTTGATTGACAAAATCTATTTTCTCTTCATACTCATTCAGGCTTCTTGGAAGCTAGGGGTTTCTGATTAAATTGTGCTATTTTTATAACCCACAGAAGATCCCATATGGTCAATTTCAAGTTCCCGTTACTTTCAGTATTTTTCCTAGATGTTATTTCGCTTAGGGCAAACAGGATGCAATTTGTGGGGTGGTTGTTTGACCTTCTCATATAAAAAGGTTGTAAGTGTTGTCTCTTTCAGCTGTCCATTTTAGAAGTTAAATTTATTGATTGCTGAGCACTTTAGTGCATTCTGTCATTTATTCTTCACAGCAACCTGAAGAGGTAAGGTCTGCTATTAATCCCATTTTGCCTTTGCAAAATAAGCTGTAGAGGAACTAAATAATTTGCCCACTGTCACACAGTAAGAAGTTGAGCCATGTCTGAAATTCAGGTTTATTTGGCTCCAGAACCCCTCCATTAGCCTTAAAATAAGATGCCTCATGCAACCTAGCTTGATGGAGATCGCATACTAAATATATTTTATTACTGGACATGGTTTACTACTGTTTCCAGCATTCATAACGATCAAGTTGCAAAATCTGTTTGGACATTTATTAAGAGATTGGAACTAAATTAATGACATCTTCTCTGAAATGTCTCTTGGCTTATCTTAGGAGAAATTAGAATGAGCTGACGCAGGGAAGGATAGGAAAGAGCTGTGTGGAAAATTAAACAAAACACTGTGCTCACCAGTGTTGAGTAGCTTTGTGTACAACGTGTGTGATCTGTGTGTAGGGCCCTGTGTCCAGTGCTCAGACTATGGTCCTTCTGTCATTTTCAGTCACTGTTCATTGATGTACACTCACTGTTCAGGGCAGTAAAGTCCACAAAAGCATCCAGTGCCACTGACATAGTGGATGGTAGCTAGCACAGGCGTTTAGTGTGGCCATTAGCCTCAGCTCTTGCTCCTAGTAATTTTGTTTCTAGGAATCGTTGTTCTTCCCTGTTGCTGGGCCTTGGTAGGGTCCACTCTGGTCTATTCTAATCGATGTCCTTAACTTTAAATTTGGAGTACTAAGAGTTGAAGTTTTGCTTCGTTTCCTCGTGGAATTGCTTTGGGGTCCTTATGCAGTTCTGCTCTACTTTCTTTGTAGTGACCAGTTTTATATACTGGCACTTCCGAATCCCAAGAAAATGACTTGCTACTCAATTGACATTTCAAAATCTAAGATGGTACCCTTGCAACCAAGAAAATATAGTTTATTTTATAAAAGAAAAAAACCATCTACCTCATTATATGCATCAGATATACAACTAAACTGTGGTAAATGCTTGAACACCAGCATCTTCAGGGTCCTGGAGAGCACAAAAAGGGCTACTTGGCCAAACATTACAGATGATTCCTGATTTGACTATTGGGGGATAAGTAAAATCTAACCAGATAGAGAAAGGTGGAAAGAGTATTCAAGCAAAAGCACAGGATGAACAAAAGAAGGAAGCAATGAATTGATGGTTAGCAAAGCAAAAGCAAAAAATATATTAGTACTACTAAAACAAAAGTATGAGGCAGAAGGTAGCAAAAGATAAGTTTGAACATACAGGTAGAAGCCCTAAAATGCAATGCCAAGGAGACTGGAATTTATTTTAGGTTATAGGGTACCCCCTAAAGGGTGTTAAATGGGACAGATGTGTTTTTCACACAGATGAGTCTAATTTCAGCATAAAAGATGGATTTCAGGGCCAGTAGCTAGAGTGGAAACAGGGAAATCAGTGAAGAGATGCTAACATGGTACGAGTGTGAAATGAGAAAGGAGTCACCCAGGGTAATGGTAATAGGGATGCAGAAGATTTTTCAATTATATAGAAGGGCAAATTGACAGGCTGTCATGATCAGTGGTGATGTGTAAAGGAGAGGGAGTAGTTGACAAATATTTATTGATCACGCAGTCTGTGCCAGGCACTTTAAAGGTCATGAGGCATAGAAGTCTGGATTTCCAAAAATCTACAGAATGACTGCAAGGTCTCCCATTGTGAATTCCTTCTCTATTGCTGCGTTGGAAATTGTCCTAAAGCTTAGTGGCTAGAAATAACATTTATTATCTCACCGATTTGTGGGTCGGGAATAGAGGAGTGGCTGAGCTGGGGGTCTCTGGCTCAAGGTTTCTCTTGAGGTAGCAGTCAGTTTGTTGGCTGGGGCTGCCATCATCTCAAAACTTACCTGGGTTAGAAGAATCTACTTCCAAGGTGGATATAGGTCCCTAGTCACAGGGGCCTCTCTGCAGAGCCAGTTAACAAGAAGGCAGCTGGTTCTCCCCAGTGGAAGCACTCTAAAAGATACGAGGAAGAGCACACACGTCAGAAACTGCGGTCTTTTAAAATTTTCATCTTGGAAATGACGTCACCAACCACTCCTAGATTCCTGACCTGCAAATCTGCGAGATAATAAATGTTATTTTTAGTCACTAAGCTTTGGGGCAATTTCTAATGCAGCAATCGAGAAAGAATTCACAAGGAGAGACCTTGCAGTCATTTTGTAGATTTTTAGATTTTTATCATCTTTTCCCTGATCTCATCTTTTCCCTGATCTCCTAGCTACTGGCCCCCAAATCCATCTTTTATGCTGAAATTAGACTCACCAATACTTTTGTTGTATTCTGTTTATTAGAAAGGAGTCCCAAAGTCCAGCTCACACTTAGAGGGGGGAATTATACAATGGCATAAATGCCAGGAGACAGGAATCTGCAGGGGCCCTTTGAGAGGCTTCCTACCACACCTGTATGACTGAGTAGATGGCCGTGCATTGATGAAGATTAAGAATGCAGTCGGAAGAGATTTTAGGGGGTGAATGAAGAGACTTGTTTCAGATAGAAACTATTGCCTATTCAAATGGATATGTGCAGCAGCATTAGTAATGGAGAAGTAGATTGGAGGGTGGTCATTGTTTTGTAGGTAGCATGTGAAACCATCCAAGTGATGACTACCTTACCTCCTTACAAATCATTGCTCAGAGGCCACCCTTTCAATGAGGTCTATCTTCACTAATCTCTTAAAATTTTAACTCTTTTTTCACTCTTAATATTCCATCTCCACTTTTGAGTTATGCATAGCACTTACCATCTTCTGTCATGCCAATGCTTTACTTATTGTTCATTGTCTGTTTCTTCCACCAGAATGTGAGCTTAATGAAAGCAGAGTTCTTTGTTTTATACACTGATGTACACTTAGTGCTTAGTAAAGTACGTGATGTATAGCTGATACGCAATAGTTATGGAAAGAAGGATAAAACTTTCTAAAAGTAGTACACTTAAGCCTAAGGTGGAAGTAATCCAAGTATTCATTGATGGATGGGTGGATAAACCAGATGTGGTACATACATACAATGGAATATTATTTGGCCTTAAAAAGTAAGAGGATTCTGCCACATGTTACAACGTGAATGGGCCTTGAGGACATTATGCTAAGTGAAATAAGCCACTCACAAAAGGACAAATACAGTATGATTTCTCTTAAATATGGTACTTAGCATCATCAAATACATAGAGACAGAAAGTAGAATGGTGGCTACCGGGCACTAAATGGAGGAAGGAATGAGGAGTTATTGTTTAGTGACTGTAGAGTTTCATTTGGGGAAGATGAGAAATTCTGGAGATGGTTGGTGGTGATGGTTCCACAACCATGTGAATGTAGTTAATGCCACAGAACAGAGCAATTAAAATGGTTTAAATGATACATTTTATATGTATTTTACAAAAAAAAAATTCCAAAGGTTGTGGACATAGTAATTAAGATGAGGACTGAGGAATGCCTATTGGATTTGCTGAAACAGAGACCGCGGTGAGAGCTGTTTCAGTGGGACGCTGGGAGCTGAGATTATACTGACGAGTGATTGAGAAGTGAGGGGGATGCAAACTAGAGGAGGCTTCTTTGTAAAGAATGGGTGGGATCTGAGACTGTTTCAGGCTGGGAGGAGGAGAAGCAGTGGGGTTCATGTGTGTGTATGTGTGTGTGTTGTGGAGACTATGTGGGGCGGGGAGGCCACGTGGAGATACAGCTATTAAATAATAAGTGAACAACAATATGAACAACAATACAAAAGGTGGGTTAGGGGAAGGGAGGAAGGATACTGAAGGAACCTTTCCTGTCTACTTGTATGGAGGAGTGATGTCTGAAATTTTCCAAATAGCCAAAGTTGTGGCACATGAGGAGGTTTGGAGCAAACATTACAACAGCTTGGGATAATTATCACAGTCTGCACCATTCTGACAGTGTCTGTCAGAACCCAGGAATAGCCTATAAGACTAAGCTGTGCTGAATCATGGAAAGAGGTCAGCGGTTTAGGGCAGTTAGGACTGCAGGTTCTAGGGCAGTTATCATCATGAAAGGCTGTGATAAGACATTAACTGTTGAATATTCTTACAGCATATCGTATTTGTAATAGACTCTGAATTGGAATATTTTGTTATAGCAAGTATATTGTATGCAAAGTACTCAGGCATTGCAAATCAGGCAAGGTTGAAAACACCCCAGTATTACTATAGGTCTATCACACAGATTCTACAACATGGGGAAACTCAATTTAATACATTTTCATTGAATATCTATAAGCCTGCATGGTATGAAAGGCATACAAAATGTATATTTACTATATATATTGAAAAGTGATTATATATACTATTGTGAAACTAGATTACTATTTGGTCTACCAGCTAATATTTATGTAGATGGTATTAGCATAGCTATTGCCACATAGGCAAATAAATCCATGTTACAGATGACAGAATTGCAGGTTTTTTCAAGAATTGCTAGTGGATTTTAAAGTATTATTGGAAGGTGAAAACTTTTGCTCAGATACAAAAGTGTTGTAATGAACTAAAGATTGCTGCATAAACATGCAGAAATTTATTTAAAGTTACATGGTCCTACTAGAGCATGGGCAGTTAGTCTAGAGAAGGTCCTGATCAAGCACAGTGTAGGACAGAGAGCTTGTGTGGGTTTTTTTATGTGGGGGCTTGGCAATTCTGGGATTAATTTCAGCAGGTTCCTGAAGGTCAAGTGGGCCAAGCTTCAAACAGAAGGCCTATGGTTATGTTTATTCAGTGGCGAGGCCAGATTTAGGAAGCCGAGAAATCAAACATTATGAGGAACAACTACTTCCAGAAATCAAGGTCAGGCAAGGGCAAGAATGCAAGGAGAAATGTGAGTCAAGATAGTGTCATTGCTGTCAGAATACACATGTGGGCCTGATTTGAGGAGGAAAGGGTTGGTTCTAGAGTTTCTTTCGGAGTGAGAGGTTTACTGTATATGGTGGTGCTAAGGCACATAATGATGATGAAGATGATGATGATGATGATGCCGTAATGATAAAAGCTGCCATTTGTTAGATCTGTGCTATGTGCCAAGCACTGTTAGTTTAACAAATATTTTTAGTACCTAGTATGTGCCTACATGCTGGGGAAACAACAATAAGCAAAACAGGTAAAATTCTTGTTCTCATGAAGCCTATGTTTAAGTGGAGAGAGACAAATAATAAATCTGTAGGCAAAAATACAATAATCTAGAGAATGATAAGCCCTTTGGAGAACACAGAAGAAGCAGAGTGAATGAAGAGGGCTTGGAAGAGGGTAAATAGTTCATGTACGATGCTTAGGAAAGGTCTGGAAATTTGAACAGAGATACAATACTAGTATGGACACAAGCCAAGCCAAGTTTGGGGAAGACTTTGAACAGAGTGAGAGCAGGTGTGAGGGCCCCATGGTAGGCAATTACTTGACAAGTAAAAGGAATAGCAGGAGGGCCATTGTGGCTGAGGCAGAATAGTAGGATTCTTTAGAGCTTTTGCTTGTGGCCATCTTACTAGCTTTGCCTTTGAACCTAGTGAAATGGGAAGCCATTGGAAGCTTCTCTAAGCATCCTGAGACTTAGGCTATATTATCCTCAACATACTTATATGAGATGGGTAAAATTATTATGTACTTTTTACATTAATGAAAAAGCTGAGACATGCAGAGAGTTTATGTAACTTGCCCAAAACCAGCTTTGGAATGAAGATTTTAACCTGGGGAGTGATTTTAGGTTGCACAGAAAGGATGGCAAAGGGACACAAGGACATTTAGGGGGGTGATGAACGTGTTCATTATCTTGACTGGCTGGTTTCATGCATGCATATGTATGTAAAACAGTGTGCTTTAAATGTGTGTGGTTTATTGTATGTCACTGATACCTCAGTAAACTCATAAAATATGTTTTAAAATGAGGGAGAGGCCTTGATGGAGTTTAAAGCAGAGAAATGGCATTCATATTTTGGGAAGGATGGGTTAGAGATCAATTAGAAAGCCATTACAAAGATCCAGGAATAAACCAGTAAGGAACTGAACCAAGGTAGAGTAAAGAGGGACAAGAGAGGACTTTGACTGTAAAGATGACAAGACTTGAAAGGTGATGAGAATGAGGCATAAGAGAAAGAAGGAATTGAGTATAACTACCAAGTTGGCTGTGTTCAGAGGTGAACCATGGCACCATTAACCAAAATGTAAAATATCAGAAGGGCATCAGGTCCTGGGAAAGGTGATGACAGGTGTAGACAGACTATGATCTGGTTGTCATGGCATATCCAGGACAGGAGGTAGTTTAACTTAGGGAGACTTCTGATTGAGAACTAAAGATGTGGGAGTTGGTATGTGGGTGGCCTATTAGAGCTACACGCATGAACGCTGTGCCAGAGATAAGAAGGGGTGGAAGAGAAAGCTCGAAAGCTCTGGGGAGCACAGATATTTAAAATGAGACATAGAGAAAAACTTGGTCTGCATTGTGCTCTGTATCTCATTTCATACTCACGGGAAACACTGATCACCTGTCATAACACTCTTTCCTTCAGATGTCTGTCGACACAGTGTTGGTAGAAACCACTGCATTTGATCAGTGTCAATGAGCAAGATGAATCCTCTGTTCCACCCCTGATTTTAGTATTGAACGTGGAGCCATTAAGGAGATGGAGTGTTTGAAGAAGTTAGTGGAGGCCCAGGAGATAATCATGTCTTAAAGGCCAAGAAAATTTCAAGAAAAAGAGTAAGGTACAGACCTTACTCTTATAAGAACTGAAACATACCCATTGTTTTGGGCCATTAGAAGGTTAATAATGACTTTGTGGAGTGTGGTTTCTGTGGCTTGAGAGGGCAGAAGTCAATTTATAGTGGATCGAGGGATGAAAGTGAGGACTGTGCTTCCTGGAGGCACAACTTGGAAGTGAAGAAGTAGGAATTTTATTGAAAAAGTCTGTATTCTTTTTATAAATGTCTTTACAAATCAAGGAGTTACGTTAGTTTTTATAGATTGTCACATTTATTTCTTAAATATAGGGAGATCCTTGGAGTCTTTGCTAGGAGACTTTTGGGCCACAAAGCAGATGCCCTTGTTTCTGGGCAGTATCCTGACCTGAAGTCTGGGACAAGACTCCCTGAGCCTTAGAGCCATCTGGGATGGATTCCCAGCTGCTGGTCTACCAGCCTTTGCCATCCCAGAATAAGAGAAGTTGCACATGGTGCAGAGAAAAGTGAGAAAACTGAGTCTTCTATAAAGAGCACTGCTTTATCCTGAGATTATCTTTTTGTCTTATATTTGGGTTAAAATGTCTTAATATTATTAGGCAGTATTTTTCCTTTTAAATACCCCACTTAGCAAAATAAGAATTTGGCACCTCTCTGAGTTACTGTTTTTTCTCAATGATTCTAATTCCTTAATTCCTTATAAAAAGCCATCTTTTTTTGTGTTTTAAGTTTTTATCTTCTCTGGGCCAGAATTAATTTAGACAATGAGAACTAATTAGAACAATGATATTGTTAGTCCTCAGGAGCTACAGGCAGATGGCCTATCACCCAAGAACTCCAAAATACAGTGCATGGGGTTATCCTGATAAGGAGATTATTCTTCCTGAAATTAGAGTTCAAAATCAATCATCGTCAATAAGTGTGTAAAGTCACCTTGAGGATACAGAATAGCTCCCCTGCCAGCCAGATTTAACTTTCATGTGATTAAAAATATTACCATGTCTAATGAAAGAACGTATTGATGAATAATGAGGTTGATTGGCTATGAGAACATGGGGAAACCATGGGGGAAAAGCTGGTGATATCTATCTGAGCACTGGTTACACAGGAGGGAATGATGGCAAATGGGGGCCTGTGGATAGTTAGGCAGAGACCAGATGGACCCACTGGATTGGAGAGGCCTGGCTATGTGAGCCTGATGTCACCCCTTATCCTCAATGCATCCAGCTTTCCTTCATCTTTTCCCATGCCTACTGTTTTCATTTGACAAGTAGGAGGAGAATACAGTAGTGCTGGGGCTGAACTATTGCTTCTCATACAGACTGAAAATTTAAGTCCCTGTGTGGATCATTTCTCGATAGAATATTTTAAACTGGCATTCTGGATTTATTGCTCAGTCTCAGCTCTGGAAGAAAAATTCTTTAATATGCTGACAAAGTCTGGTTTCTGAGCTTATGGTGCTGAGGTCTGATTGAGCTTCTTGTGCCTTTAGCCAGGAGGACCCTGGCTTTCCTTAGATGGGAACAGACTTTGACGTTGCCACTGTGTTGGACCACATTGTGACTTGCTGTAATTTTTCTTTTAAAGTTTCCTCCAAAATTACCACTTTAAAAGAAACACCAAATTAAAAACACATTTATTGACCTGACATTCTGCAGAAAACTGTGTTTAAGAATAACTTTTGCCATTTTTCACTAGACAATTTTTAGAATTTTGTCATTTCAACATTTTTTTCTTTGTTTCTCACTCCAAACTTCTGTAAATGTTTTATTCACTAAATTTTGTTCACACAATTGTAGATAGTCTTGTGATGATCGTCTCCAAGCCAGTTCCACTTTCTTTGTTTTTAATTCTGCTCCGATGGATTATTTGTCTTGAAGATCTTGAAAGAAGTTGATAAAGAAGAGCTTAATCATAGCAAAATTTCTTAGATTCTTAATTCGGACCACAAGCAAAATAGTCTGTTTTAAGCTTCTGCTATGAAAAATTACATGGATTTTTTCTCATGGTTTGCAAATTATTTTATTCCTAAGGCTCAAGGCTCTTGATGTGATGGTGAACATCTGGGAGAAAAACTTAAGAAAAAATGTAGTCATTTGAATGTTTGATGCACAGTTTGAGAAGTTCACAAATTTGTAAACGTTCTGATTTTAGTCATTTGAGTTCTTCCCCTACTTCTTTCATCTGCTCTTGTCATTATGTAAATAGAGTCCTACAGAGGGGATGGAGAAAAATTAGTTTTTGTCCAAATATCCCTCTCTTTTGCATTTGATCAGAGTGCTCTCTGTTCTTGACGATGGGTGATAAAATTATGGGCAAGGAGAAGCTTTGCAGAAGGGCAAAAGGAGTAAGCTGGGGCTCTGTGGGTGTTGCCTAATTGAGTGGCTTTGCCCAAAAATCTTTTTCTTTTTGATGATAACTTTCTTGTGTTGTTGTCATATGACATATTTAGAAATGAAAATAAAATGAAATATTTGCTTATTGAACATCTGCTTTTCTCCTAGATGGGGTCACAGTCTTCAAGTTCCCTGTTTATTTAGAAAAGATTGGTTGGCACTTTCTTTCCCCTTTCCTCCCTTTTGTATTACTTTAGATATCTGATTATTAATACCATCTCTGTTAAGGAAAAAAATATTTGTTTCCATGGAAATAACATTAGGAAGTGGCTTTGGGAGCTAAAAATCTTCTTTTAATGAGAAAACTATTTTTTTCTTTTGCAACTCTTGAAAACAACAGCATCCTTAACATACAATATACAAAAATAGATGTTTTGATAAAGAAAATAGATCCATATAAGAAATATTTTATCTGAATTTACATTAGACCTGCAATAACATAGTAGTAAATTGATACTAGGAAGTCATAAAGTCATGAAAGTTTTACCAGCTTAAGAGAAGATTCTCTTGAGGAAATTAAAACAGAAGAAGTGATATATCATAATCTTTCACAAATCTGTATAATCAATAGCAGAGATCAATAGTAATACAGCTAAAAATCTTTGAACCCTGAAGATATTTTTTGAAGGGACAATGTTTTAGGAATTCTTAGCTCATTCTTGGCTGACGTCTCCATGAAACCAGGGTTGTTTGTGATTTTGCTTCATAGGAGAATCCTTGATCACTCTGTGGAAGAACTTGTAGTTCCAGAAGAAGAAAGCTCATGATCATAGAATGTGTGATTTATTAAATTAGAATCTGCATTTTGCTCAAATTTTGGATTTCTCAGATCTTTTTAAGAACAAACATCATGATCCAGTACCATTATATTTTGGTTAATAATTTCGGTCTAACAGAGTTGTGTTTGGTAACTAGGGAATTGTCTTACCTGATTTTCTCAGAATAGTGACCATGAGAAAAATATTTTGGAATTGGACTTGGATTGGAAGGGAAAAGTGGAGGAGAGGAGAAATCAATCAGAAGCGTTTGCAGCAATCTATGTGGATGTGGCTCAGATTGGCCTGTGGGGCAGAGGGGATGCAGTGAATGGACAGCTTCAAGATATATGGGAGAGAGAGAATTGACTGCATTCATTGATCATTGATTGTGGAGGTTGAGAGTGATGAAGTCCGTAAGGAAGATCCCTAGCAACTGAAGTGAGGAAAGGACCATTGCCTGAGAGGGGAGAAGGACCAAAAGTTTAGTTTGGTGCATGGTAGATATAAAGGATCTTCAGGGTGAGATATAGAGCAGGTAGTGGGAGATAGGAGTTGGGGTTTAAAAGAGTCTCTTGGTCCCCAGACAAGGCATGTTAAAATAGGTGACATTTGATGAGCTTTGTGTATTCTATTTAATAACTAATTTTAGATACTGTACTATATGACAGCTATAAAAATAGGAGCTGATGTATCTGAAAATATCCAAAAAGAAAAGGAAAGAAATCAGGTTGGGTCTAATAAAAATCAGTCAGTAGATTTAAAGAGAAGAAGAGAGTTAGG
This sequence comes from Macaca nemestrina, assembly GCF_043159975.1. Classification (NCBI taxonomy): domain Eukaryota; kingdom Metazoa; phylum Chordata; class Mammalia; order Primates; family Cercopithecidae; genus Macaca; species Macaca nemestrina. Next base: position 21,294,186 of record NC_092128.1, read on the forward strand.
CTCAGAGAGAAATGTAAAACTCCCAATTTGGTCTCTTTCAGTTTCATTTACATGGAAATCTATGCTTGAAAGGGAAATACAGACGATTTTCAGAAGTCAGGAAACAAACGTACAGGAAAAGAATGGAAAGTCAACTGGGTTTCCCACCACTTGTAGTTTTCTAAGGTTAATTAAATCTATTTGTATTTTATAATGAGAAAAATATCACAACCTTTTTTTTTTTTTTTTTTTTTAAATACAAGCTACCATTTTTTAAAGTGATTTGAAATAGAAACACCTCTGCTAGGTTCTTTTTTTCATGCTGAGAGGACATTTCCCAGCAAGCCCCAAGGCTTTATTGTTGCCCTGTGATGTCTTCAGGTCACCTCAGGGAGATAGTGGTATAATAAGGAAAACCAAAGAGAGAATGGTAGAGGCATGAAAATGTAATGAATTGGGGGAAGGTTGATTGGACCAGGCAAAATCTGGTTATTTTGACCCTTTGTCAAGGCGGTCCCAGGTGTATCTCTGCCCAGAAGAATGTATTTCAAATGTCTTCAGCTGTAGACTTCTGAAGCAACAAATGATTCCACTGATTTATCATTTCTCCTGTAGGCTGACAAAATTTTGTTACTCAAGATGCAGGGAGGAAAGAAGCATAAGAAGTAGGCATGAAAGAGAAATCACAGGCTTGGGAGAGAGTGGTATTAAAGATTACAAGGGGGATAATATCCACAGAATACCTGGGATGAGTTCCTCAGGGAATCCTTTTCAAACCTTCTCACCCTCCCCACCTCATCCGCTTCTTACCTCTATATAAATAGCTTTGCCCTTTTCTCCTCTGCTTGTCCTCCTCCATCACTGGCTGCTGCTTTTTAGTCTCTTTGCTAGAAACCATCTTACCTTCTCAACTTCTAATTGTTGGAGAGCTCCCGGGTGCAGTATTAGTATAGCACTTCTTTTCTTCTCTATTCCCAGCTACTCCCTACTTGGCTTTCATCTGTCCCTGTAACTTTGTATACCATTTATATGCTGCAGATGTTCAAATGTACATCTCTAGTGCTTGCCTCCCGTGAGCGCCACACTTCCTACTTGATATTTCTGCTTAGAAGTCTTGTAGGCCTCTTAAACTCAATTTGTTCAAAACCAAATGCTTGATTTCCACATCCCCAAACACTTGGTCCTCTGTCAATGTCCCCATCTCAGTAAATGTACCACCATTTGTCCTGGAACCTTGAGTCATCCTTGACTTTTCTTTTTTACTAATAATTCATCATAATTCACTAATAGTAATCCATTAGCAAGTGGCTCTGCTTTCAAGATATACCTCGAATCTTACCACTTCTTACCACCAGCACGGTTACCACTCCAGTCCAAGCCATCACTCTCTGGACTGTTGTAGTACCTTGTTAAATTATTTCTCTAGTTATACCCCTCCCCTTTCACACACATTCAGATATGTTCTCCACGTACCAGTGAATATGGCTCTTGAAAACATAAAGCTGTTTATATAATTTCCTGGCTCAAAAACTTACATCGGTTTCTTTTTGCCCTGAGAAAATCCAATGTCCTCACCATGTCCTGTAAATGCCTCTGGCCCCAGATGCCTCTACAGCTTTATCTCCTGTTGCCTCCTCCCTTGCTTGCTGAGGTCCCACCTCACCCACTTTCTGGCTGTTACCTGCACAAGCTAAAAATCTGAGGGACTTTGCATTTCAAGTTACCTTTGTCTGGAATATTCTTCTACCAAATATTCAATTGGCTGTCTCTCTTTCTCTCTCTCACCTCATGTAGGGGTCTGCTTAGAGGATGTCATGATACCTTATCAAAAGGATGTCATGAGCCAGGCACGGTGGCTCACCCCTAGAATCCCAGCACTTTGGGAGGCCAAGGTGGGCAGATCACGAGGTTGGGAGATAGAGACCATCCTAGCCAACATGGTGAAACCCTGTGTCTACTAAAACACAAAAAATTAGCTGGATGTGGTGATGTGCGCCTGTAAACCCAGCTACTCAGGAGGCTGAGGCAGGGGAATCACTTGAACCCAGGAGGCGGAGATTGCAGTGAGACAAGATTGCACCATTGCACTCCAGCCTGGGCGACAGAGCAACTCTGTCTCAAAAAAAAAAAAAAAAAGGATGTCATGATACCTTATCAAAAACAGCATCCTTTGCCCTATTCTTGGTCTTGTTCTTCATCACTGCTGTCATGATTTCACTCTATATTGAGAGTATATTTGTTTGGTTGTTTGACTCATCTCCTGGGCAGTAAGCTGTCTCGAGCAGGGGCATTGTTGGATGTTTTTGTTTTATGCCTACCATCCCGAAGACTTCCTGCACATGAGCCATAACTATTAGCTCCATAAATATTAGCTGACTGAATAGCAACATCAATAACCAAGGGAATTGGTTTTTGATTTGCATGGCTTTTTATTTTGACAGCCTTGGAAACAACAGTGAGTCTGCCGAGTTCTCAAGCGTCTAGCATGGCGCCTGGAGCAGAGTTTGCACATATAAATGTGTTGGGTAAATGAGTGAATGATGAAATGAATGCATAAAGTCACATTAGTACGTTAATCACCAGTACATCTTCAGCTACCCTTTTAGACCCATTCATTATGGCAGAGTTACTAGGGCAAAGGAACCTAACCTTGTCTAAGGGTTCCATGAAGCCCTCCCTGAGGAGGCTACTTAATCATCATCATCATACTTAACAGGTTCTGAGCACTTACTATGAGCCATCTACTGCTTTACAAACTCTAACTGATTTAATCCTCACAACAAATCTATGAGGTTGATAATATAATTAGTCCCATTTTATAGATGGAGAAAATAAGGCACCGAGAAGCAGATTCACTTATCTCAGGATAGGTAACTAATGGTAGTCTGTTTCCAGAGCCTGTGCACTTAACCACTCACTATGCTATACTTCTAAGCTGAGGACTGAGGATGGAGTATTAGCTGGCTCGATGGAGGATTGGACTTAGGCAGAAGTTAGCATTCTGGGCGAACGGAACCGTATGTGCCAAGGGCCAGATCATTGCCAGTTCCATGAAGGACATGACAGGTTTAGTGTGGCCAGAGCACAGAGTGGGCATATAAGAGGGTAAGAGCTGAACCTGGTTATTAAGCAATGACCAGATTGTATAGGCCTGGTAGGCTGTGCTGAGTTTGGCCTTATCTTAGGCAAAGGGAAACATTAAATGGTTTTAAGCAAAAATGTTAGGTGTACAGATTTATATTTTTAAGCAGTCACATTGGTGACCCTGTAGAGAATGAGAAGATGGGCTGGAAAGCAAGCAGGTGGAGGGCAGGGAGACCATTAGGGAGGTCTCACAATAGTCCAAGAAAGGGATAATGATGACCTGGACTACGGTATTGGTAGAGGCGTTGGAGAGGTGGTATAGATTTGAGGTAAAATCAACAGGCCTTGTGACTCGGGGTGAAGATGTGGGAGGCGTACAGAAATTGAGGATGACTCCCAGTTCTCTGGCTTAGGAAGGCAGGTAGAAGATGTTATTTATAGGGACCAATGAATTGATCAATTCACTTCTATGGTTTTATTCTACAGATAGATTAGTTACTAGTACACACAAGCCTTTATTTACAAAGGTATTCATTGTAGGATTGTTTGTAGTAGGATTAGAAACAATATAGTATAGGGCTTTGCGCAACACCAGGGTCTGCCATTCACATAGAATACAACATGGAGGCCTCCCTGAATTTGCACAACTGATAAATTAATTACCGAATTACAGGATATCCAAGCCATGGAATATAATACAGCAGTTAAAAAGTAGGATGTGAGTCCTTGTGGACTGGTAATGGTTGCCAAGATATGTTGTTATGCAAAAAGGTATCCTGTGATTTGTTTTATGTAAGTCTATTCATACACACACATATTTACACTTGTAAACACATAACATAGTTCTGGAAAGATACATAAAATTTTGTAACAGGGCTGCCTCTAGGGTAGAAGATTGGAAGACAACAATAGTAAAAAAGCTTTTTTATCCTGTCTGATTTTTTATTTTGTGGGCATTACCTGTTAAAATAATAATATGTTAAAAATACATCAAGGAGATTTGGTAATGCAGTCACAGTTAAGTGATTAGCCAAACAGGAATAAAGCAAGCATGACACTAATTTGTAACTACCTTTCCATTGAAACACTTCTGAAACAATAAAAATTTAAACCATAATAATAAATCCCAGGGCAAAATTAAATATGAAGGTAATAAATGTGGGGCTTTGAAATAGTTTGTGGGGGAGGGGGACAAGATAGGAAGTCTTATTAGTTATAGGATAAACAAATTGTAATGAAACATTTACATATAAGATCGTTTGTAATAACATGCAAGTATAATTAATTTCCCTGAGAGATAAATGTACACATAAAGGATTAAGACTTAGGAGAATAGAAAAGAGCTGGATGTAAAAATACAATCACAGAAACTTTAAATATCTCATAATTTTATCAAAAATTCCACCTGGCAAATTATTATAAGGACTCAAGATTTTTTTCGAGTATGAAAAACCTTAAAATTGATGAATTTTAGATTGCACTTCTAGTTATAATATTAGTTGCTTATGAAGTATGGGGACCTCAGTGTCTGGCAGGCAGGTATTATAGCTCTAGTGTAACTTTAAGGATTTGCTGTGTTCACCAGGGCATGTGAGAATCCTCAGCAAAATGAATGCACAGTATAAGCAAGAAGAATAAAGTGAAGGAGGACCAGAATATTAGATCAAATTTGCCATTCTGGCCTTCTTTAGATTCTTATGCTGCACGTAATCATGCTCTTTTGAGAAGAGTCAGGCTTCACCAGCCCTCACTTATCTGTGCAGCCACAAAAGTGCTTCAGGACCAGGTTGGTATCTTTGTTTATTCAGAACTTCCTTGGATTCTGGGTTAATTTAGAATTGGAATTAGTTTATAGTTGCAATGGTAAAATTCACTATTGGCATTACGTGGATGGCAGAAAACCTTACCAAAAAAAAGGCTTGAGTAACAGGAATGACAACGTAAAGGTAAATTCCAGCTAGAGAGTACTTATTTCTCCTTACTCCTATCCCATCTGTAATAAATCAGTAACTCAAACTATTGAACATATAATACGTATATATCTTTGTGATCAGCACGCACCCCAGGTGATTCTGATAGCAGTAAAGTTTGGGCAGCATGGTGCTGAGGAGTGACGCTGCCTTCCCAACCAGCCTCAGGTGAATCCTGTTGAGTACTTCATTTGTGAATCCCTTCCTCAATATCATTCTGCTTGGGGGCCTATGGAGGAGCAAAACTCTACTGGAAAACTCTGTTGATTCTGCCTAGAAAATGATAGGTTCGTGTTCCAGGGGGACATGGAGACATATTACTTCTAAATTCTCTGATCTGTTGACCAAATGCAGCAAGGCTAATCGAGAAAATCATCTGGTTTTAAAAGATATTCCTAAAAATGTTGAGACAGTTGCAACTAATGCTTGGCTGCTGCAAAGATTCCTGCTGTGGAGGGGACTTGAAGCAGAACACGTCCCTCACTGCCCTTTGTGACCGTAATTCCATCAAGGGATTCTGGCAGCATACACCTCAGACACAGAGAACGTTTGACTGCAGAGATTCCAAGGTAGACTGTGAAGCATTTTCGGACACGTTCGACATGAACTCCAGCTTTATACCCTGTTTACATTTCAGAGTCATCTATTAAAGGTGGGTATGAGATAATCAATGGATACAGAAAATCTAGTTCTCCAAGACATTGAAATATTATGTGCCAAGACCTAGATCCTTCTGCTGACCAAAATATCGATGGCGTGAAAGACTGTGCCCCTTGTATATTTCACTCAGATGGACTTTATTATACTGAAAAGTTTGGTCCTTTTTCACGGTGATCACGTTGGCCCCAAGTCCCCCAACAGGAAGAGTTTTGCTAATGGCAGGCAGCCTTTAATCTTATATCACATGGTCTGATTCTGCCCTTAAGGAGTCACCTGGGCCTTGGAGAGGAGGCAGTCTTCTCCTTGGTTGCCCAGGACTGGGAGACCTGCTAGTCTATCCTAACGACTGCTGGGTTCATGTCAAGGATGACGAGTCCCCCAGAACTGTGACTTTTCTTATGTTGTCCACATTTCAGAGGCTTCTCTTCCACACGTGCCAGCAAATGACTGCCCACAGCAAGTCTCTTGTTCTTTCGAGGCAGTGACACTGAGCCTGGAGCTGTGTGGCTGGAGCCTTGAATATCCTAGGAGAAAGCTCTTGAGTGGACCTGAGTCAGAAAAAGCCTTTGGCGTTGCCCCTCCCCTTTTTGTAATAGTGCCTCGTTCTCCTTGGCTGTGGTTCCTTTCTCAGCCTCCCCTGTTGGCATGTCCATTACACCCCTGGCAGGGTAGGCATTTCTCCTCCAAGGGGCCATCTTTGGGTTCAAATCCCAGCCCCATTGTTATTTACTTACAATTTGGGACAAGTTACATAACCTCCGTGGGCGTCATTCTCCTCATCTATAAAGCTGGTCCAATAACAACAACCACCACAACAATAATGTTACTGCCAAGGGTTTGCTTTTTAAAAACCTCCCATATGCTGTCCGACAGAAAGTGGATGCCCCATTGCTCACTGCTGTTATTATCAGGAAGCTCACAAGCCATCCAGCCCACCAGGCTGGTTTTTGTTTTAATCTTCTTGAGATGCTGTGAGTGGGCAGCACCATTTGGGTGAGTCATCACTCCTCATTCTAGGTGGGACGGCACTCTAAGCACATTCTGCGAAAGCAGCCGCCAAGCAGTACTCCTCTTGTCCTGGTAGAAGAGAATAGGCCTCATGATATCTCCTTCCACTGGGTGGGTAGTATAATTTGCAACAAGGATTCTAAGAGGAAGTTTAAATCAATCAGAGGCTGTGTATGTGGAAACTGTGATTAACGTGCTGAGATGTTTTTCTACCCAGGAATAGCCATTAGGCACAGGCTTTTTACATAAGAAGCCTTTGTGAGAAGGTAAAGCATGAGCTCCTGTTCCAACCCCTTGTAAGAACTTAATCTTTTTGTTCTCCATGCCTCACTTCCCACCCCACATAATAGTCCTCTTTTCATTAATTTTTATGGCAATTCAACTTAGTATTTTCAAATATACAAATATTAAAAATAAAAATCATCATAAAATATTTCCATGAGTATGTACACATACACATAAAAATATACAGTGTTGGCATTACCGAGTGGTACCTGCTTCCGGTTGTAAACGAACAGACAGACATATGTTTATGCTTTGCAAGAAGCTCCATAGCATCTTATAAAATGTTAATATCGCTTACAATGTGCTTACTTACTCAGATTTTATTTCATTTTTCATTTTCCTGAGAACTGTTCCTTGTAGCCAAAATGCCAATTACTCACTTTAAATAGAGTTCTAATTTCTTGTAAGTCACAAAGAAAAAAAATATGCAATTTTTCCTCTTCCTTTTCCTTCTTGAGAGCCAAAAAAGGCATGTCTGTGCCATTTCTTCTCACGACTGAATAATAGGCCGTCCCACATCCCACCAGCTCTTAACCATTACACTGAAGAAAGCCACTCTTTTGACATTTTCCTGTGTATGGGATAACATTTCTTTATGCAGTTTTACCCACATTAGCCAGTACTGTTGTCCACCTTCTATGTGCTGGTCACTTTGTGGCCCAAAGTAAGACAGAGTCTCTGTCTTCTGTAATCCAATCAGAAGGGTCAGAAAAGCGGGTTTACCTTATAGTACAAGTAGAATAGGATGAGTTCCATAAGAAAAGATAAAAGTCAGTCTGAAAGGAGAGAGTAAGGTTACTGGTGAGCAAAAGGTTGTTGATATCAAGTTCTGTAAGAGTCAGGTAGGAATGGAGTAGAAAACATGGGTGGAAAAATTTTCGTAGGCCAAGAGGTGGAGCTGGTTGTTTGTTTTTCACAGAAGGAGAGGCAAAGGAATAGGTTAGCTGTGGCACTGTGAAATGTTTAAATAGGAGGAGAGAGAGGTAAAGGAGGTGCCTACCTTGATCTTAGAGAATTTGGACAGAAGGTATTTTGCACAGAAGGTGGGAGTAGAGATGAAATTTGGGACTTGAGGAGAGAACCTTTCTTGGTCAGTGATGACATGTTTCTTCTTGGTTTATCTTTCAATCTTTCAACACACCCTGCATGTGTTCAACGGTCTACATTATTGTTTACTTTTAAAGATCATTAAGAGAATAGTGATTTAATTTTTAATTACCTCCCTGCTGAGTTTTCCTTCACTGACATCTCTGGCTTTATGTTTGAGTTAACCGATTCTGGATCTGGCTGTCTTCTGGTTACTGGTATAAAGTAGAAGTGAGTGGCAGGTTGTTATAGCAGTAGAATGTGATAGCAGTTGGAGATGCCTGTGGAGATTGGTCGTGAGCTTGAATCATCAGCAAGGTCTTTCTTAGGAAATTTTTACAGTCATTTAAAGGCCTTTCTTGCAGTTTTTATTCTGACAATGAATCTTTTTATGAATGTTCAGATTGACGATGTCGCAAAATTATAATAAGACAGTTGTAAGAATGTTCCGTGATTCCCAGAGAATTATAACATTGAATTTCCTATTAAAGTTGTGAATAAGAAAGATTTCGCAGAAACCGGATTGTTAATGCAATCTCTTACACAAAAGCATTGGTGATTCCCTTTTGTCTGTGAGCGCCTTAGTAGGTCCTTCAGAGCTTCAGACTTTTGCTGTCAGCAATCCAGCTTCATGCACTGTTTCTTTCCTTCATACTCCCTACATTCTGGGCTCAGTGGGTGACTTTTTGTAACCAGCAGAAGACATTCACCATCACAGCCCTGGGGCTTTGTCCTGCTTTCCTCTCTTCACAGCACACTTTGAACCTTATTGTTTATCTGGTAAAATTCTTCTCAGGCTGAGCTCCTCCTCTGTGAAGCCTTCCCCACTTCTGTCTTCCAGGCAGAATTCACTCCCTTTCTGTGCTCCCCGAAGACTAACAATACCACTAATATAATAGGTTTGGGCTTCTATCATGGTTGTATGGTTAGTCATCAGGGAGCACAGAATATTTCTGAGTTATACATGCTTTTCCCTGTCGCTTTGCATACCCTTTGTTCTTTTGCATGCTATAGGGCACTGCTGTGTGTGCTCACACTTGCTTATTCTTTTAGGCATATGTCATAGTACCACCCTAAATGAAGCTGGGACTTTAATAATGACACCATTTAACACCCGATTGGTGGTCTGGATGATGTTAAAAGGAACAACGTTCCTGGACTTTAAGAGACTTTCAAAATAGGAAGCAGAGGGCAGTGGGTCTCATAACTTTCCACCCTCCGGCACCGTCAGACTGACACATCGTTTTGGCCAGCATTTCTCAATCTAGGTTTGCCAGGAACCTAGATTTTCATAATACAAATGTCTAGGCTTCAGAGTTTCTAATTTTGTGGGTCTGGGGATGACAATTAAGAAAATGTTTCCCAAGCTTGGCTGGTGACTCTGTACAGTGGACTGAGAAGAGTTGATCTCACTGTGGCTTTAGCCCTAGCTGCACATTTGAGTCACTGAGGGAGGTTTTCCAAATATTGAAGCCTCGTTCCTACCCACACCATTTAGATCAGAATCTCAAAAACCAGACCACTGGTTTTAGGCTTCTCTCCTTCTGCTTTTCACCAAAAAGCAAGATGTAGAAAAGAGCAGTAAACAGAGGGGTGATTATATTATGGGAAACCACAGAGAAGATTCAGTGTAGTCCTTTTTATGGTGGTTATTTTTATTTCTGTTTTCTGACTAGGAAGGAGGAATGGAGGATAACAATATGAATGCCTAGAAGCTAAGGAAAAAGCCATTTCAGGTGGAAGCATTCATACTTACGAAGGCATAGAAATGAGCAATCTACTTTTCCTGATGGAAAGACCATACATGTGGATTCATGAGGGACACCCTTGTATGAAGGACCACAGGGAGGTGGTGGATAGGGAAACCCAACATCTAGGTGGAAGATAATGGATTCATGTTGGAGAGAATAGGTAGTTACTTTCTTTCTAAGCAAGGAGTAATTTTAGAGATAATACTGAGTTTCAGTAAGATGTCTTACTGCTATGTTTAGGGTGCACTGAAATAAATGGTAACACAGCAGGGTTTTGTTCAGGGCCAACTTGTGTGATAAGTGTGACATGGTGACTGCCTTCTGTTCTGCATGTCCAATTTGATAAACCAAGATCTACCATGGGATTTGGGCAATCCATACCTTCCTGCCGTCTCTCTACCCCTGCTTCTCTTGCCCATCTTCACTTCCCTATCTCTTTCTCTGCTAAATATGCCATTGTCCTCTATTTAGGGTAAACGTCTAAAAATAGGTATAAAGAAATAGAAGAAAAATAAAAAAGTAGCAATGATGGGCACCCACATTATAAAAGATGTAAATTGTTTTAGGGAAGACAGAATTGTTTAAAATATATATTTAAAAGCAGATACGTGTTAGATGTTTTTAAACATATTTTTACCTTGAAAGGAAAAGAAAATAATGTTAAAATTTTAGATCTATAAAGGATATGAATTTGTGACCAATATTGTTTTAATTCAATTAAGGATAATTATTTTAAAACTGGAAAAAGGAATCAATATTGATAATAGCAAATAATCAAAAATCAGAAAGAATCTATTTAAAAAAACTTTCTTTGAAGAGTGAAGTTTTCTACATTCAAATAAATTATACCCACAGATAGTAAGAGATCCTATAAATTTGGTCGTAGGACTATGGTCCAGTAATGTCTGAGAAATAGTAGAAATGGGAAAGTTTCTGAAAAATTGGTGGTAAGAAAATATCCGCATTCAAAATTGGACAAGTGGCCAGGCACGGTGGCTCATGCCTTATAATCTCAGTGCTTTGGGAGGCTGAGGTGGGAAGATCAGTTGAGGCCAGGAGTTTGAGACCAACCTGGGCAACATAGTGAGGTCCTATCTCTGCAAATAAATAGATAAGTCAGAGATGGTGATGTATGCCTGTAGTCCTAGCTACTTGAGGCGCTGAGGTGGGAGGATTGCTTGAGCCCAGGAGTTTGAGGCTGCAGTGAGCTATGATCGCACCACTGCACTCCAGCTTGAGTGACAAAAAGAGACCCTGTCTCTAAAATAAAAATTTTAAAAAATTGGGTAGGTTAACTTACAGCTTAATAAGTTAATGACAGCCTCTATAAAATTATCCTAACAGTAATTAAGCAGATGTTTTATGTAGAATTAGAAAAGAAAATAGTGGTCATAAAGAGCTAGCATGGGTTCCTTAAAAATAAATATGTATTATGTGTCTCATTTCATTTATTGGATGGGGTTATTATAGTGATAGATTTGGAAAATTCCATGGACAACTTGCGTCTAAATTTCAGCAATGCATCTGATAATATTTTGTGATTTCCCTATGGTTAAGGTAGAAACATATAGATAGGCCAAAATTAGGCGAAATCACACACCCCACTCCACCCTATGTGAATATTATAAATTGATTCCAAGCTGGAGCCAGGTATCTGTTTAAGCAGGGATTCTGCAGTTGATTCTGTCCTTGTTGCTACTTTTATCAATGACAGGTGAATCATACATGAATGCTTATCAGTTTATCAACTTGCTCTTATTCTCCTCTGGGAAGGACAGTTGATACACATGGCGATAGAAACCAGATTTAGATATCCATAGACTGGAACGATGGTCCCATATTAACTAATATAAAGATTATAAGTTTAGAAACTGGCAATTAGTCTGTCACCACTTGTGCTCTAGGGTGTTTGTCTAGATCTTTGTTACTTAGAAATTCTAAGCTGAAGCTGGCTGACCATTTTTCAGGATTCTTTGCAGAACGAGTTGCTAAGTGGCGAGGAAGCTTGAATTTGATTATTTGCTAACCCTGAAAGTCTATTATTCTTTGGAATTACTTGCAGAAACTCTTTTATGAAACATATCATCATCTCAATTGTTTATCATACAGCTAACTCACCTATATCTCATCCATCAAACTTAGTTTCAAATACCTTGTTGCTGTCTGAATAAAATGAAATCTATCCTCAAAAGATGAGGACTGTTAACATTCAGAATCTTCCAAAGAGTGCCAGCAGGTTCAGGAGACATTTCCAAAAGAGGAATCTTCAATGCTTTGAAAAAGATACTGTAATCTCAGTAAAATACCATTGGCTATTGGGAGAGATGTCGTGTGTATTTTCTAGGGTGACAGCTTTGACTGAACAGCAACAATTTGACTGTGTAAAGACTTACATATCTTTCTATTCCTAATTTTATGATGCTTAAAAATATTTTTATTATTGCACATTCTTGAGACTGTTACTAGAATTTGTTAATATGGCACGCTTTCAATTATAATTAGAACACAAAACATGAAATGTTCTAAATGTATAATTAGAATAAATCTGTTGCTTGGTTAAAATATTTTTATTGAAAGAGAATGTATAGTAGGATACAACAAAATATTTGGAAATTATAAAGGATAATAACCCAACAAATATCTGAGTATTCCCCACCTGTTTTAATAACAAAGAGTACCCATCATAATAACCTCTGAAGTCTGTTGCTTATTTTCGTTAGTCTATTCCTGACCATCCCCAATAAGCCTGAATTTTTCACTTATTGTTCCCTTTCTTTTTATTAATATTTAACCAAATATTTGTATCTTTAATAATGATAGTAGCATAAAACGTTCATATAGTGATTTCTATGTGCCAAACACTTAAGTACCATATATTCTTTTAACTCAAAAGCAATCCTCAGAAGTAGGTATCCCCCAGCCGGGCATGGTGGCTCATGCCTGTAATCCCCAGCACTTTGGGAGGTGGAGGTGGACGGGTCACGAGGTCAAGAGATTGAGACCATCCTGGCCAACATGGTGAAACCCTGTCTGTACTAAACAAAAATTAGCGGGTTGTGTTGGTGGGCACCTGTAATTCCAGCTACTCGGGAGGCTGAGGCAGGAGAATCGCTTGAACCCGGGAGGCGTAGGTTGCAGTGAGCCAAGATCATGCCCCTGCACTCCAGCCTGGTGACAGAGCAAGACTCCGTCTTAAAAAGAAAAAAAAAAGTCGGTATCCCCATTTTACACTTGAGAAAATTGAGATATATAGAGATTAAGTAACTGCCCAATTACATAGTCAGTCAGTGTAGTAACCTGAATTCCAGTTCAGGCAGTCTGACTGCAAATTCTGTGCTCTTACCCTCTGTTCCATGCCCCCTCTCAAGAATACATAGTATAGCTCTATTTGCATTTAAAATGTTATGTAAATGAAATACTACTGTGCAATCTGCAGTTAACAGTTTTAGTCACCACTGTGTTCTTGAGTTTCATCTGTTTTGTTCTATGGAACTGTATTCATTTATTTTCATTTGTAAAGAGTATTATTTCATTGTGTGATTATATTGCAATGTATTTATCTGTTCTGCTTTCATCTGACATTTGAGTTGCTTTTATAGTTTTCTATAATAAATAGTGCTGATATAATATTTTAACTATCATCTTGTGTGTATATACCAGAGATTATATAGGGTGCATATCTTGGAGTATAATTCCTGTGTTGATGTGCACCTTCAATATTCCTATAGAAACCAAGTTGTTTTCCATAGTGATGAACCATGTTGTCGTCTTTGTGACAGTATGTAAGCTCTGTATCTTGCCAAGAGGTGATATTGTCACACTTGAAAATTTTTGTCAGTCCGTTTAAAGTGGTAGAGGAATGATGAGGGGGAAAGAAGAAGAGAAGGGGGAGGAGGAGGACAGGGATGAATTTCCACTTCTCTGATGGATCTGAACATGTTTTTGTTTTTTTTACTATTAATATTTGGTTTCTCATTTTGTAAACTCCCTGTTCAAGTCTTTGGTTCACTGTTTGGGGGAGGGTGTTTATCTTTTTCTTATTGGTATCTATTAGTTGTAGAAAACATCTTTTATTTTGTGGCTAATCTTGTTACCTTTTTCATGGTGTTTTTGAGGAACAGCATTATTTAATTCAATTGAATTTATAAATATTTTCCTTTTAGGATTTCTGGATTTGTGTGTGTGTGTGTTCTATTTATTTAGTAAATACTTCTGTTCACTTTGATTTTAAAAAGATACTTTCCTATATTATCTTCTAAAACTTACATAGTTTTGTATTTCACATTTCCATGTTTAATCTACCTGGGATCAAATGTATATATGCTTTGAGGTATAAATACAATTTTATTTATTTTTTCTATAATGATAAGCAATTATTATGGGAACATTTGTTGTAAAATGTATCTTTTCTCATTATTCTGCAATGCCAGTTCCGTCATAAATCAAGTTTCTATGTGTTTTTTGGTCTGTTTCTGAGTCTCTTTGTTTGTTAAGTTGGTCAGTTTGTTTATTTCCTTCTCAATACCACACTGTATTAATTGTTAATGGATTATAACAGGTCTTGATAACTGCTAATGCTATCCCTACTTCCAAATCTTTTTCAGGGGGAGTCTTGACTCCTTTTGTTCTTTGCTCTTCCTTATAAATTTTAGAATTAGCTTGTCAAGTTCACTCAAAAGCCTGTGGGACTTTTGATTGAAACTGTGTGGATCCATAAATCATTCAGGGAGAATTGACATCTTCAAAATATTGAGTCTTCCATGGCATGAACACAGCTTTCCTTTTGTTTGGGTTTTAATGACTTTCTAATGTGTTTTTAAATATTGTCTCTACCCAATTCTCTTTTCAGTTCTCTCTGTTCTTTTTTTGAATCTCTAATAAACATGTTAGATTTACCTTTTTTCTCTTTTGTCTCTTACTACTTTAATAATTTATTTAGATCTACATTTTAATTTACTAATTTTTTCTGTTTGCTATTATACCCATTTATTAATTTTAATTATAATTTTCCTTATTAAAATTTATTTTTGTTCTTTTTAAAGTATTTATTCCTTTGTTTAGTCTCTTCTTTAGTCTTAGTTTTAACTCCATCTTTTACATTTTAGCATTAATCATAATTATTTTATATTCTATTTATGATAATTTCCATTTTCTGGAGTTTTTGCTGGCTTGTACTCATTGACTGTTTTTGCTTTTCCTGTGTTTGTGATTTTTGATGAGGATTTCATGCGTCTTGGTCCTTTTTTGCAATTCTTTGAGACCTGGGTTGAAAATTGGTTTCTTTAGAGAGGATTTGATTTGCTTCTCAGACATGCAGGGAAATTTATCAAGCCATAAGTATTTGGATTGCAGTCTGTTGGATAACCTATAGAACAAAGGCATGTAAGGGCTAGCATGTTGTCAGATACCCTGGAAAGATGTTTTTCCTTCCATCACGTAGTGCCAGTATTCAAGACGAACATTTTTCTTGTAGTCTTTAGGATGAGTGGAGGCTTTAAAATTTAGTCTTTCTTTTTTGCTGACATCACTTTAGACAATATGCCAGAAGTGTTTACATATAAATGCTTCTTGACTGTATCCGCTCTCCTCTCCCTACAGACAAAACTCTGTGACTCCCAGTACTCAGTGGCCCATAAAAGCGAGAGGCCCTAAAATTTAAGCTTCCTTCGTTTCATAATAAATCCATCCCTGCTTAAGAGTGGATATTCATTATTTTATCATATCAAGTACACTGAAGCTTTAAAAATAAATATTTTTATTAAACAAAGTAGTTTGTCGTCTCATATTTCCTGTAAAATGTTGTCTTCTCTTTTACAGTTGAGGAAAAGAAGGTTTGGAGCAGCGAAGTGACCTGCCCAGAGTCATAAAGTTAATGCGTTGAATCTGGTTTTCTGTCCAGTCCACTTTCCACTTTACAATGCCAGTAGTTCTCTATTTAGTTATAATAGATGCCTTTTTCAAAACCTTTTCTGTGTTCTAGGAAAAGGATACCTTTAATATTCTTACTTAAGTGCATCTTCATGGCTTCTACTCGAGGTCACTTTAAATCCTGTTTCTGTCCCCTCCTCATAGTGGCCTTTCCCAATCAACATAATTCCCATTTTCTACCACTTATTCCCATTGTTCCCTTCATAGCAGATCTATCTATTAGCAATAATTCATGCATTTGCTTCCTTATTTATTGTGTGTTGTTTCCCCTGCGATCATAAGCTCAGCAAGAAGAGGGACCATGTGTGTTTTGTTTACTTCTGTACAAACAGCAATTACTTTGAGCCTAGAACGTAGTAGACACTGAATAAAAATATCGAATGTCTAAAAGTTTGATTCTAAAGCCCATTTATTTTTGCTAAATATATTTATTGAATTGGATGTTTCCTGTTATCTTAGAATTTCAGTCAGGTTCCAAAGCTGAACTAAGTGTCCCACATTCTAAGTTTTGAGAGCTGCCAGTGGTTAAGGTCAGACATCTACTGGGAGGACTGAGATCAGAAAACTATTCCACCAAAGCTGTCACTTCCACTCCTGTAAATTTATATAAAGGGAGAATGGGAGAGAGGATATTGCATTTTTTAGAGTACAATCTAAAGCAAGTTTAATTGCTTCCTTTACTCTAAATCTGCCACTAAGAGTAGGGGGAGAAGCTCAAAGAGAATATTAATCCAAGTTATACTTGTCTCAAAGAAGGCACTACAGGTATTTCAATCTCCATTAGGACATATGCTTAGCCAGGCTTGACCACCTGGCCAGCTGGCAGAAGAGAAGAATCTGTAAAGAGACATCTTAGTGGGGTACTGCCAGGCAGGAATAGGGCACAAGTTGGGGTTTACTTCAAGTTCTGGTTCCCAGAAAGTTTGGAAGACTGATTCCATACCTGCTGTCAGGCTCAGATAATTGAAACTTTAGGGACAGGGGTTCAGTCTTGCTAGTGTCCTCCTAATTTGGGGAGAATTGGAGGCAAAAAATAAAACAAAACAAAATAATGCCCTGTGTACTAGAAGAATGGATCATGATGCTACCATCCTGGGATTAACTGGAAGATCTGACAAGATCTGGGTCAGGATGGTTGTATTAGTCTGTTCTCACATTGCTCTAAAGAAACACCTGAGACTGGATAATTTATAAAGAAAAGAGGTTCAATTGATTCATGGTTCTACAGGCTGTACAGGAAGTAAAGTGGCTTCTGCTTCTGAGGAGGCCTCAGGAAACTTATAATCATAGCAGAAGGTGAAGGGAAACAGGCACATCTTATATGACCAGAGCAGGAGGAAGAAAGAGAGGGTGAGGAGGTGCTATGCACTTTTTTTTTTTTTTTTTTTTTTTTTTTGAGACGGAGTCTCGCTCTGTCACCCAGGCTGGAGTGCAGTGGCCGGATCTCAGCTCACTGCAAGCTCCGCCTCCCGGGTTTACGCCATTCTCCTGCCTCAGCCTTCCGAGTAGCTGGGACTACAGGCACCCGCCACCTCGCCCGGCTAGTTTTTTTTTTTTTTTTGTATTTTTTAGTAGAGACGGGGTTTCACCCGTGTTCGCCAGGATGGTCTCGATTTCCTGACCTCGTGATCCACCCATCTTGGCCTCCCAAAGTGCTGGGATTACAGGCTTGAGCCACCACGCCTGGCCTGTGCTATGCACTTTTAAACAACCAGTTCTCACAAGAACTCACTGTCATGATGACAGCTCCAAGAGGGATGGTATTAACCCCTGAGAAACGACCCCCATGATCCAGTCACCTCCCACCGGGCCCCACCTCCGACACTGGGGATTACAACTGAACATGAGATTTGGGTATGAACACAGATCCAAACCATATCAATGGTCAGTGCTGGGAGAGCTTTGTGGGTCAATGGAGCACACCAAAGCTACCATCAGTCCAAGACAATAAGCTCAATGTGCCCTTATGGCTTGCCAAGGCCAGTGATGCTGCTAACGTTATCCAGTCAGTTGAAGACACTGCCTTTTCCTTCTCTTTCCTTCTTCCAAAATGCTAGAGGAGTCCACACAGGTGAATAGAGGTACTTATGATAAGCAGACCACCCCACTCCCCAATTCAAAGCCACTTGTACCACAGGTCTAAGGGAGGAGTGGTGGCATTTAGAATTAGAAATGAAAAATGAAACAAGATCAAAATGAACAAGACTAACCAGCAGAAATCAAATGAGACTGTTAGGGGAGACTGTTAGGAAGGAGAGTTTTACCATGTCATCACTGGGGAAATAGTTGTTGGAAAATAAAGCTTTTTCTCATTCATAGTCAGTGAAGTTGAGAGTCCACATTAAACTATTGAAATAGTTGTCTCTGGAAGGTCAATAACCTAGGACTGGGTCTTAGGAGAGAATTATTTAAAATAAGGGTGTTTTGGCCGGGCGTGGTGGCTCACGCCTGTAATCTCAGCACTATAGGAGATCAAGGGGGTGGATCACGAGGTCAGGAGATCGAGACCATTCTGTCTAACATGGTGAAACCCCGTCTCTACTAAAAATACAAAAAAGTAGCCAGGTGTGGTGGCACGTGCCTGTAGTCCCAGCTACTCAGGAGGCTGAGGCAGGAGAATCGCTTGAACCTGGGAGGTGGAGGTTGCAGTGATCCAAGATCGTGCCATTGCATTTCAGCCTGGGCTACACAGCGAAACTCTGTCTCAAAAAAAATAATAATAAAAAATTAAAAATTAAAATAAAATAAAATAAAATAAAATAAATAAAATAAGGTGTTTTGGTACTTCAGTATACCACCCAGTCTTCGATTTCCTCTTCTAGGTAAACACTGTGGTATAAGACCTAACAATTTGTTTTAACTGGAACTAAAGTCCAAACTTCATATTTTCCCTTGGTGGTCTACATATTTCATCTGTGTAGCTATTTTAATGTACCTAGAGAACAAGGAAAAGGAAATACATCAAGAGTTACAGAAAAGAGGAGACCCCAGTGGTTTGTATCTTTGGGTAAAAAGGCCCTATAAGGGGGCACTGATGAATTGTGGTATAAACAAACCTTGATCCTGGCAATATAGTAGATAGCAAATAAGTACTTTCCTTTAAAAAAGATAAATATTTCTGAATATTGGCTAATCTGAGTAGTGATTCCACTATTAAAATTTAGTGTAAGACCTGAGTTTTATTAGAATAGCATGCTTGGTGCCTAGTAGGAATGCAATAAAAATTAGCTTAAAAAGATGAGTTTCCAAATGATTGTTTTGTGGCTCATAAATAAAGATGCTTGTAAGTGTTTTTATTATTTTGCTCCTGACCCTCCCTCAGGGTTATATCTTTACTGCATGTTCCATATTTAATTTCATGATCACATTAAATATCAGAGAAATAAGAAACAAGTTATGTTCATGGATACTGACCTCCATTGTTTAATAATAATAGCTATCATTTCAATAAATATTTATTCTTTGTCTATTAGTTTACATGCCTTATTCTTTTTTGTAATTTTTATTAAGGCATATTTAAATGCAAGTTATGAGTTTTGCAAATGTGTACAATTGTATAACCTATATCTTTATTAAGATATCAAACCTTTGCATCACCCCAGAGAGTTAACTTATGTGCCTTCCCAATCAGCCACCTCCCCTCCACTCAGCAACCACTGTTCTGATTTTTATTGCAATAGGTTAGTTTGTCCTGTTCTATAACTTTATGTATAATACATATACAATATTTTCTTTTTGTGTCCCATTTTTTTCAGTCAGAATAATGTTGCTGAGATTCATGCATGTTGTTGGAAGTATCTGTAGTTCATTCTTCTTTATTCCTGAGTAGTATTTCACTTTATAAATATACCGTAGTTTCTTTGATCCATTCTCCTGTTGATAGACAGTTGAGTTGTTTTCTTTTTTCTTTGCTAGTATGAATAAAGCTGCTATGAATATTTATATATAAGTTTTTATATCTAGGAGTGAAATTGCTGGGTCATATTGCATATTTATGTTTAAGTACATTAAAAACTGTCTAATAGTTGTCAAAGTGATTTACTATTTTATACTTCCACCAACAATATATGAGAGTTCTTGTTCTTCCACATTCTTGCCAACATTTATTTTTCTGTCTTTTTATTTTAGTGAAATGAAATCACATTTCATTGTGGATTTACTTTACATTACCCAGATAGCTAAAGTATTGAGCATTTTTTTCTGGGCTTATTTTGCATATTTATAGATCTTTTGTGAAGCATCCACATAGAATTTCTTTCTTCATTTTTGATTGATAGTCATGCTGGATATAAAATTCTTGGTTGACAGTTACTATTTTTATTTCCTTTCAGCACATATATCATCTCACTGCCTTCTTTCTGGTCTCCATATTTTCTGAAGAAGCCAGCCATTAGTGTTAAGGATGCCTTGCATGTGATGATTTATCTTCCTCTAGCTTCTTTCAAGATATTCTCTTTATCTTTTACTTTTGACATTTTGACTACGATGTTTCTAGATGTGAAGGTCTTTGAGTTTATCTTAGAGTTTGTCGAGGCTGTTGAAGGTATAGATTAATGTTTTTCTTCCCCCTCAAGATTGGGAACTTTCTGTCATTTCTTTAAATATTCTTTTTGCCCCCTTTTATTCTGCGATATCCATTATGAATATGCTGGTATGCTTGATGGTCTGCCACAGGTCTCTGAAGATCTGTTTTTTTCTTCATCCTCTTTTTTTTTTCCTGTCTCTCTAATTGTACAATTACAATTCATCTATCTTCAAGCTCACTGATTCCTTCAGCTACAAACTTCAATCTGCTGTCAAGCACCGATAGTGAATTTTTGCTTCAGTTGTGATATTTTCAACTTCAGAATTTCTATCTGGCTCCTTTTCAATATTTTCTCTTATTGATATTCTCTATTTGATAAGACATTGCTCTCACAGTATCCTTTAACTCCTTAGACATGATTTATATTAATTAAGCATTTTTAATATAGGTGATTTTATTTATTTATTTAGAGACAGAGTCTCACTCTGTCACCCATGCTGGAGTGCAGTGGTACAATTACTGGGTTCAAGTGATTCTCCTGCCTCAGCCTTCTGAGTAACTGGAACTAAAGGTATGTGCCACCACACCCAGCTAATTTTTTTTAACTTTTACTAGAGATGGGGTTTCAACATGTTGACCAGGCTGGTCACAAGCTCCTGACCTCAAGTGATCCACCTGCCTTAACCTCCCAAAGTGCTGGGGTTACAGGTGTGATCAACTGTGTCTGGCCTGCAATTTAAAAAAAAAGTCTGATCTTCTCCAAAAACAGTTTTATTGATTGCCTCATTTCCTGTGTATGGATGATACTTTCTTGTTTCTTTGCACATCTCATTAAATTTTATTTAAAACAGGACCTTTTAAATAGTATAATGTGACAACTCTGGAAATCAGATCTCTTCTCTCCAGTGTTTGTTTATGTTGCTGATTGTTAATATTGTCATGCTGCTTGTTTATTGACTAATTCTGTAAAGTCTATCTTGTATGTTGTGTATGGCTACTGAAGTCTCTGGTTAGCTTAGTGGTCATCTAATGATCTAATTATTGGACAGATACTTTCTTAAATACCTGAGTACAGTAAGTGTCCCCAACTTTTTCAAGTGGCTCTGTATGAATAGTGGGGCATGTCTTCAACACTCAGGCATGGGTAAAATGGTTTACAACTTTGCATTGGCCTTCACTTCCTATTTGTGTAATGCCTCCCTTTTAGCCAGAAGTGAGACATTAGGGCCTTCTCATATTTTCCCTGAGCATGTGTACAGTCTTATACACGGTTTGGATTTGTGTCCCCACCCAAATCGCATGTCA
Source organism: Macaca nemestrina (assembly GCF_043159975.1). Classification (NCBI taxonomy): domain Eukaryota; kingdom Metazoa; phylum Chordata; class Mammalia; order Primates; family Cercopithecidae; genus Macaca; species Macaca nemestrina. The sequence goes on from NC_092128.1 coordinate 21,315,767, forward strand.
CATTGGAGGAGGGGCCTGGTGGAAGGTGATTGGATCGTGTGTGTGGATTTCCCCCTTGCTGTTCTTGTGAAACTGAGTGAGTTCTCATGAGATCTGATGGCTTAAAAGTGTATGGCACTTCCCCATTCTCCCTCTCTCTCCTGCTGCTATGTGAGGAAAGTGCTTGTTTTCCCTTCCGCCATGATTGTAAGTTTCTGGAGGCCTTCCAGTAATGCTTCCTGTTAAACCTGCAGAACTGTGAGTCAATTAAACCTCTTTTTTTCATAAATTACCCAGTCTCAGGTAATTCTTTATAGCAGTGTGAGAACAGACAGCCTTCTACCTGTGCATGGTCTTCTAAATTTTTAGGAATATGTTGAAACTTTCTGAAACAACATATGTGTACAGCTTAATTTCCAGCTTTTCCTTTTAAGATTTTTTACTTAGTTTCTTATTTGCGCCAGTTGTTATCATCATCTTAGGCCACCATGGTGTTAAAAATTCATGACTGATTGTTTTCAACGAATGCCACTGGTGGAAGTGCTGAGTGGAGTCTGAGCCAGGTCAAAGAAAAACAAGCCATAGAATGGGGGTTTTCAGAGAATGTCAGACATGTCAAATTATGACAGTTGTCTGAGAATAGTTTTTTGGGAAGCTCCAAATGTATTTTGCCTTCTCCAGTGGCTGCTAGGCTGCTGGTTTTTACTGGGATCAAGGAGCTGTTGGTTTTCAGTGCTACTGTGGAGCTGGGAGACAAGGATGGGGATAGGGCAACTTAAAATGCCACAAAAATCACTGTTCTTATTGGGGTTTAGTTATTTTTCATGACCAAATGCTTCTCAGATTATTGCAGGATTTCTTGAAAAATAATCTCAAGGGTTCTGAGGAAAACAATTTTGCCCATCCTTGCTGTTGTTTTTACTGCTTTTGTGGAGGAGCAGCTTTCCAGGGGTATGGCTCTGCTATTCCTGCTAGAGGCACAGAAATAGGAAGGAGGTGCTGAATAAGTAGAAGTATTGCTTGACATGTCTTTTATGTCTTTTGGTAAGTAGATGTTAATTTTGATGTAGTTGAATTCATGAATTTCTTCTTTTATGGTTAGAAGTTTCTGCATCCTATTTTAAAAAAATCATTGCCAACTCCAAGGTCATTCAGTATTTTTTTTTTTTTTTTTTTTAGTGCTTTCTTTTAGAAGCCTTATAGTTTTAACTTCCAGGTTTCTATCTGTGATCTCTCTTGATGTATTATCTGTATAATGTGACATAGGGTCAATATTGTATTTTCCCATGTAAATACCCTTTTTTTTTCCTAGCATCTTATCTTGAAAGAACCTTCTTCTCTCCATTGGATTGTTTCAGTACCTCTGTTGAAGTTGTACATGTGGGGGTCATTTTTGAATCTGTGTTATTTTCAATTGATCAAATGTCAATTCTTTCTTTAATAGCACATGTTCTAGATTTCTATAGCTTTATAGTAAGTCTTGAAATTGGGTAATGAAAGTCCTGCCTCCAACTTTTTCTCCTTTATCGAGGTTATTTGGCTGTTTTATGTTTTTTTTTTTATTGCTATATAAATTTTTAAGTCAGCTGGATTTGGGTAAAGAGTATGTTGATTCTAAGTATCAATTTGGAAATATTTGATATCTTAGTATTAGTAGTACTGATCTTTCAATACACAAATATGATATGTTTATTTATATCTTTAATTTTTGTCAATGATGTTTTATAGTTTTCAATGTAAGGTCTTACAAGCATTTTATTGTATCTGTCCTTTAATAATGCATGTTTTTTTGGTGCTATTGTTAACGTATTTTTAAATTTTTATTTTTTAATTTGTAGTTGCATATATACAGAAATACAGTTGACTTTTATATATGGTATCTGTACACTATGACTTCAAACTTACTCATTCTGTAGAATGAGTTGATTTTTGCAGATTAGTTGGAATTTTATATAATCATGACATTTGCAAATAAAGATAATTTTACTTTTTCCTTCCCAATATGTATGCCTTTATTATTATTATTATTATTATTAACTTTATTTTCCCTCTCTTTTCACACGGCTAGAACTTCCATTACAATGTTGAATAAAAGTGGTGAGGGCAGACTTCCAGATTTGTTTCAATGTTAGGGAGATGATACTCAGTTCTGTACCATTATGTATGATGTTACTTATAGATTTTTTCATATGTAATCTTTATCAGACTGAGGACATTTTCTTTCCTTATCATTTTTATTTTTTGCAAGTAGGCCTGCAGGACACATGTGAAGTGTTAATCTAGTTAATGATGAGTTAGTTGCTAGGGAGGTAGGAGAAATTAAAAGAACAAGTATATCTGCAGGCCAAACTGGATGGGATGAACAAAGACCATATAATAGGAATATAGACAAGCTGGGCTGTGTTGAAGAAACCAGACTTCTTTTTGTGGCTCTGCTGCCAACTTCCTATTAAACCTTAAATAAGACACTTTATTATTTTTGTTACGTATCTGAGACAGAGTTTCACTCTTGTTGCCCAGGCTGGAGTGCAATGGCACGATCTGAGCTCACTCTAACCTCTGCCTTCCAGGTTCAAGCAAGTCTCCTGCCTCAGCCTCCCAAGTAGCTGGGATTACAGGCTCCTGCCACCATGCCTGGGTAATTTTTGTATTTTTAGTAGAGACGGGGTTTTGCCATGTTGGCCAGGCTGGTCTCAAACTCCTAACCTCAGGTGATCCACCCATCTTGGCCTCCCAAAGTGCTGGGATTACAAGCATAAGCCACTGTGCCCTGCTATGGCACTTATTTTTTACCTAGCACTAAAAGATATAGCTGAGAGCCAGGTTGATTTCAGAAAGAATTTGGTAGAGTTACAAATGTGTTTTAAAAATTTGAAAAATAAGAAATGTAAGAAGAGATTGATAAGGCTGGACTTCCTTTATCTGCTATAAAAAAGGCTGAGATTTAAATTTTTTAATACTACTTTTAGTTCACTACACCAGGACAACCATTCATCTGCTTTTTTGTCTCTGGGTACCTTCACATCCCTTTTCTCCAAAACCACATGCTCTTGATTTCTTTAACTATATTGCAGGTCTTGAGATCAGGTAATGCTGTGTTCCCTAGCTCTACTTTTAAGTAATTATTTTGCTAAAGTATCTTCATCTGAATCATCTGGGACGAATTCTCTTTCCTTCCAGGACCTTCACATCACTGACACAAATTGGCTGTGTGTCTCCTCAACACATAGGTGTGCTCTGGGGTCTTCGTAGGCTTAACCGTTGTGCCTAGGGCTGACATCGAAATAAGTAGTTAGGTCTTTGCCTCTCACCACAGACCTCCCATTATATCTATGACACTCTGAATTACAGCTTAGGAAAATAATTTTAACTACTTTGAATGTCATTTGACTCCATTCCTTAGGATCATGCAGGATTTTTTCATTTTTATGAACCCCTTTTGAGAACACAGATAGCCTTATGAGGGACAGTTGCCTTCAGTTGACAGCCTTGGGTGGGGGTTATCTAGTCAATGATACCATCAGTTTTGCAAGATTGTGGTTGTGATAGTATAAGCATCCAGGTGAAGTTGAAGCGGGGGGAAGGAACCAAGTGTGCTAGCATCGAAATTGGGAGTGGGATGCTAATGATATACTTTTCTTGTTGTCAGTTTTACTGGGAAGAGCCCTGTGGAAATTTAAATCCTTTCCCCTAAAATTTCTTTGAAGTCCCAAAAGGCTTATGTTCTTAAGGTTATTTCTGTTCCCAGGCTAATGCTTTTCCTAAATTTGTTCAATTCTGGATTATCTTTTTATCTCAGTAGGCAAAATCTATTCTGTATTCATTGACCTGGACATAAAATTCAGCTCCTTCTCCAATTTCCATATTCATTAGACCTCACTGCCTTTAAGACAAGAAGTAGACTTCCCTGAAGATACAAGTCCAGGTGGGAAATATGGAGGAGACAAAGGAGGCATTTCCATGACAGCGTACAACAACTTCCAATTGAGCATTAGACTGTGTTCTTAAATTGCTCTTTATTCACCCTATACCAGGACATTTGCCTGGATGTTTATGCCCCCTCTCAATTCTAAAATCCTAATCCCCAAGGTGATGGTGTCAGGAAGTGGGGCCCTTTGAGAGGTGAATAGGTCTTGAGGGTGGAGTCTGCATGAATGGAATTAGTGTCCCTTTAAAAGAGACCCAAGCAAGCATGTTTGCCCCTTCCTCCATGTGAATTGAAATGATACCTTCTATGACCAGGAAGTAGACCCTCAGTGGGCATTGAATCTGCTGGCATCTTGATCTTGGGCTCTCTAACCTCCAGAACTGTGAGAAATAAATGTCTGTTGTTCATAAGCCGCCCTGTCTATGGTGTTTTGACATATATATCAATAATGATATATATGGTGTTAGATATATATATAGAGCTATATATATATAGATCTAACTATATATATAAAGCTACATAAGGAATTCTGATTAATAGTTTGAACCATGAGTAGTGAGAATAAAATTATTCTAAATTTTGACAAGGGAAATGGTTGTTTTATTTTTTAAGATGTTATTTTACTGGAGCATGTTCTAATTAGCCTCCTCCAATAAAAGCAGAACCTTTTTATTTAGTAATTGAGTCTCATCTGATACTCTGGGGTACTATAATTTTGTTGTTTCTGTATATTTGATTATTATTAATAATCCAAAACTGATAGAGGTGCTGATGGTTTATGTTTCTGGAAGGCTAGAAGTTAACCTGTGAAAAGCTGATGTTCTATGATTTTATAGGCTAAAAGAGAAGTTAATGCCACAGAGGTTAAGATCTTATTAATTCATAGAGTGTGAATTACTCTTACATCTAATTTAGCAGTAGTTTTAAGCATTTCTTTCCTGACTTTTATAAATCTCGATTTCTTATTTATACTTTGAATTTGCATTTGTCTTCTCTACTTGTTACTTTACTAATGAGTTAAATAAAACTTGGCCAGATGCTCACTACTATGTGTATGAGAATGATGTTTTTCATGGGAATGTGTTTAAGTATTATTAGTTTATAAAGGGTAGCATTATCATGGGAAGGCACCCAAGGTTTCATGGGGGCAATTGGAAAAGAGAAGTCAGCATTTTGAAGTTAGCCAAACCCTATCATGCTAAATTCAAACTTCGGGTGTGGTTTTGAAGTATTTGTATTTGCAAAGTACTACGCATTGAGTGGTTTAAACAACCAAAATTTATTGTCTCAGAGTTCTGGAGGCTGGAAGTCCATGATCAAAATGTCGGCAGGGTTGGCTCCCTCCAGGGGCTGTGAGGGAGAATCTCTCCTGCAGCTGCTGGTGGTTGCTGGCAATCTTCAGTGTTCCTTGGCTCATAGAACACTTCCTTGGCTCATCACCCCAATCTCTGCCTTCATCTTCACATGGCTTTCTCCCTATGTGTGTGTCTGGGTCCAAATCTCCCCTTTTTTATAAAGACACAGTCATATTGGGTTAGGGCCCTGTCCTTATGACCTCATCTTAACTTGATGACCTCTGTAAAGACCCTATCTTAAAATATGGTAACATTCTGAGATACTAGGAATTGGGACTTCAACATAGGAACTTTGGGGAGACACAGTTCAGCCCATAACAGTATGATTACTTTTTCTCCATTCTCAAGGATTACTTTTTCCCTCAAGTGATACCATAAGGAGAAGAATGTCTTTAACTCTGGAGAGAATCTCAGTTAAGTCATCTTACCATGTTTTAAAATGAGATTTGTTGCCACATCCCACGCCAAGCCTGTACCAGTATTGCCTTATGGATGTGGTTAGGAAAGATTACACTTGGGAAGTAAATCCTGTCTGAGAGATGAGTTCACAAGTTCTCAGGGGCATTTAGCTGCCAGGCCATTTTTTACACATTAAACAAAAAAAAGAAAAAGTATTTTGGGCATTGCATTTATTTACGTGAATAGAATAAATACTTCCAATGGCATTTGGATTGCATGTTTGCACGTGTTTAATATGTTGGTAAATCTGAGGAAAGTGCACAGTGCTTTCTGATTTTGTATTAGGAAGATGGGTGAGGCAGGGAAGAGGAATGATTCCTTAGGCAACCATGGAATTATTTACTGACTAAAAGAGGAAATCTTCTGTTTGAATAACCCCTTTGAACTGCCTGACACGTGGTGGAAGCTTGTCAATGTTTGTTGAATGAACAGAAGTGTCCAGGGAACTTAGACTATTTGAGAGCAATCAAAAAGCATATATTTATTCAGAGATTTACCATGTACCTAGCTTTGGCTGTTGCTGTGGGGGCCTGCTGATGGGTGTACGAACAATAATAGCAGCAACTGTCGTTTGTGCTTACTCTGTGCCAAGCATCTTGCACACATTTTTTTTCCACTATTCTCTGAGTTAGGCACTATTTTTATTTTACATATAAGGAAACTGAGGCTAAAAGATATCAAGCTATCTATGTTAATTGATAAGGTAAGGTGTGTGCTTTACTTCTACACTCCAATCAATGCCTACTAAACATGTCCTCTTGCTGGTAGAAGTTTGCATTCTTGTTCTAGAGATAGGAAATTTATAATTAGGGCAATTAGAAAAGTAGTATAGAAAAGGTGAATTTTTATAGTATGTCTGGTTTGCTATGTATATGTGTACTGTCAGCATTTTATGAAAGTCTCAGGTTGTGAAATGGTTAAGTATATAACTTCTGGAGTTAGATGCCTGCGTTCAAATCTTACTCGGACCTCTTCTTACCTGTGTGTCCTTAGACATGGAGCTTACGTGTTCTCCATAAGCTCCATTGAGAACATTTATTATTTAAAAAATGGGAAATTTATTATAAAATAGGGATCATACCTTATTATTGCAAGGGATACATAAAATATATAAAATGATTCAGTGCCTGGCAAAATGTATTTTCTGTTCAAATGTAAGCTTCTCAAAGGTGGCAGTGATTTGTGTCTGTTTTATTTGTTCTTGTATCCTACACATTTAGAACAGTGCTTGGCATCAAATAGACATTTGGTAAATTCATTGTTGAATGGATATATTTCAATATGTAAATGCCTGAGCTTAGTCACATTAACAGACATAATAAAGTAGTCAGATGTTTGCACATCTATGTGGAACAGTGGTTCGTAGCTGGGATACACATTAGAAATACCTGGAGGGCTTTGAATGGACTGCTGCTTAAACCCCATGGTAGGCAAAGGTTGAGTACCAATGTTGGAGAATCACTGTGAAGGTAACAAACATAGAATAATACTGGTATAGTATGTTGAAGATTCAATACCGAAAGTGATTTTCTGAATGACTCCAGGGGATGAGTTTCTTAGGAAACAAAACATAGCCTTTGGTTCAATAGTAATTGCATCCTTCAACATTTCAATGTACATTAAAATAAAAAAAAAATACTTTGAGTTCATATATAATATGGAATAGGATTTAGGCTCAAATAGTTATACATGGTTTGTTCCCTGACATAAATCACTGGTGAAGTTTGTGTGGGGCTTGGGACAATTTTTTTATTGTGTGGGCTATCGTTTGCATTGTAGACATCTTGTCTAAGTCAACCAAAAAGCATTGTGAGCTGCTTTGAATATAAGCAAAGGTAGTGCCCATATGGTGTAAGAAAAAAGACAACAACACACAAGGTGATTAAGAACTCTCTTGGGGAATCAAACCAAGACACTGAGTAACTTCTTAGACAGCTGGTTCCTTTTCTAGAACAACAGGGTAAGTTTACCAGTCTCTAATGTGTCAATCTTTAGGAGGTGTTCTGGATAAAAGACTACCTGATTCTCTGGTGCTTTTCTGCTCTGCAAGAAGAATCCTGATTCTGTTCTCACGTGCAGCATCACCCAGAGAGGGAGCTGGCAGATGGGGATAGATAGAAAATGGGAGCCACATAAACCTACAATCAGACTGAAACTGGAACCAGAGGAAATTGAGAGAAATTTGCAAAATGGGTAATTAGAAAAGGGTATCTCTGGCTAAATAACCACTTAGTTGCATGTTTTCCATAAATTTTTAAATTTACATTTATGAAGAGTATATGCCACATGTTTCATTAAACACACTGTAAAAATGTTAACACTATGATATGCCCTTTACGAGTATGGCAAAGGGATTCCATTTTAATGTTGACCACACAAAGCCGTTTGACGTCTCTCAGGCTTCTTAACACTGGATTCTACCTTATTTGCATTTATTTTTAAAGAGCTGCTTTGAAGGATTTCTGACTCAGGCAAGAATATCACTGAAATGTAAGGCCTGGGATATAATTCAAATCATCCTAATCCGGTTTCTCAACCCTTGATCTAATCAGCAAGCTGTTTTGCTTAGCTTCTTGGTCAAGTTCATTCATTCACTCAGAAAGCGTTTCTTGAATATAGACTGTGTCTACCCCAGGGCTGGAATGTAATAAGATTAGTAGATGGATTGAGCCCTGTCCTTTAGGAGTTTATAGTCTTATTGAATGAAGTGAAGAAAATAATATGATGCTATTTAAAATGTATAATGGCTTTTACATTTTAAATATGTTAGAGCTCTTTCAGGTAATTGATATTAACTTTGACATTGTATTATTGAAACTGCATTATAGTATATTTTCTTTTCACATCTATTTCACAGTTAATATCACAGTTCTTTTCAAAGAAGCATTTGTGATTATCACCATCCCCTATGAAGAAGCATTGTTGTGAAATTAATAGAAAGAATCATTGGCATTTCATGGTTTTGCTGACCGTGGGCTTGAGAGGATTCTGAGCAGAAGGAAAGCACAAGTTGAAACCCCATTGATTTTTTTTAATAGGAACAAATTGCAGCATAAAATTACTGCCCCCTCATCCCACTCCCAACCACACACCAAGTTCTACCAGACTCTTAAGTGTCATCATCTACCACCAAGATAAATTCAAATAGAAAAATAAACTTTCACTAACTTTTATTTGAGGTCTGAGATATAATAAAACTATTTTCTTATTTTGGAAGAAAATGTGTATACATGTATGAATTATTGGAGAAAAGGATTTTCTCCCATGGTTATTTAAAAGAATGGAAAGTTCTAATCAGAAATTATTTCCTACACCCTGTTGTACCTAAATATATTTTTCTATATGTATGTCCTTTTGTGAGGGCAATTAGAGTTACAAACTGGCAGCCACTTTCATGTTTTTTACTTATTTTTTCTCCTAATTAATATTTATATGTATAGACATAAAACCAACCTTAAATTTGTATCCACAAAGAGAAATACATGATCAACAAAAGGCTTTACTTGTTTCTTTTCCCAGGCTAGAAAAGAGTGTGATTTGACTGTAATTTCATTCAGGGTTAAATGTTTGTATGTCTCTTATCGTATAGCCACATTGTCTTTCAGAGGCACACGTGGCTTGCATCCTTGAATCCTAATTTGATTATTTCAGCAATTGACTCCTCCTGGCAGTCCTAATTAGGAAGAGTAACCAGATTTTGGTGGTCAGAGTCTACAAGTTCAGATGAGTTAAACTCATTTGTCTTGTGCTTTCTACTGGTGCCTGACAGTAGAATTTTATTTTCTCTCTTAAAAATTTTTTTTTTAATCAAAACTGTCTGGGACAGTTAATGAAAAAATGAAAGATCTGTGTTTTTCTCATTAAACCAAGATTTAGGAATTCTTCAGCCATTCTAAGAGTTTGCACCTGGGTATTTTTTTTTTTTTGTAAGGACACTTAATTTAGGTTGTGGTGACTGTTAAGGAATCAAATGTAGAACCTGTGTATTCCGACTCTGCAGAGATCTGATTTTCTTATGATGAAAACTGTAGGTCAGAGTCCGCATACGGAGCCCTTCAAAGCCAGAGAAAATCTTAATAAAAATGCTAAAGAAGTTCCTTCAACATAGGTGGAGGAAAACTGTTTTGAGATGAAAGATCACTGTGTAAGATTCTTCCACTGTTACTTTCTTATTGCTCAATGATATGGAATATGCTTTGGGGTGAGGGGCCGAAATTGATGTTGCTAATTGTTTGCCTTGGTGAAAGTGAGGAACGAGAATATTGTGTCATCATTAAAGGCCTCCATCTTCATAATGACCCTTTCGGGGATTATATAAAGCAAGTACATTGTCTGCTACCCAGTGGGAGCTTTTGAAAGTAGGCTACCAGCAAGCTCGATGTGATCACTTCCAACTACTGAAGACCTACCCACTATTTCTGGGACTTCCTGTATAGGAATACAAGAGACTTAAAAAAAAACAAAAAAACAAAACCAAAGGTCTAGACACTTGCTGAGCTCTCTGACATACTTGGTAATTGATTAATGGTTGCACAGTCCTGGATTCGTTACTGGCTTCTACTCAGCGTTTCCTTGGGCTTGGGGACTACTGTTCATCTTGCTCAACTTTACCAATTATTTTTTTGGAGGGGGTTTGCAGAGGTCACTGAGCAGGACGGAAAGACTACGTGCCCTTCAGGGCGCAAGAAAGCTTTTAAAGTCTGCCCCTGTTCCTTCCCCTTTATATGGGGCAAGTTTCTTTTCCTTTGGGGTCTCATTTGTGATGGAATTCACCACAGATCTGGCCACCACTGCTTTCCTTTTCTCCATTCCACTGTCCGGAGCCTTGTTCTTCTCTGTAGTCCGTGGGGTTGGGAAGTCTGAGGATCTGGGCCTTTCTGGGGATCCAGGGTGTCTGCAGGCCTCATCTCAGAGATGGCAGATTCTTACTGCAGTTTTCAGGTCATATGAGAGAGACTAGCTGAAGAGAGCCAAATGAAGATAAAGTAAATAATGAAATTGCTGATGTTTTCTTTAGAGTGCCCCTTGATGGGTTTTGGAAAGTTGTGGTCCCAGCTGTCTAAATGTACATGTTCCCAGAGAGCAAAGTTTAAGAACTCTAGTGCACAGAAGAGAACCTTAGGAGTATGTGTAAATGCAGCTTCCCATGCTTCACCCTCCAACTGATTCAGGACTCAGAGTTGCAGCATCACAAGACCCTCCTGATTCTATTTCAGGTACTTCTCAGACCACACTTAGATACTATTGTTGAGGAAAAGCCCCTCGCCTTTCTATGGAGTGACTTAGTTAAATCACAAATCAGAGCTCAAGTTTAAGCTCTAGACCCTTGTGAGACATTTTTCGTGAGGCTGTTCAGAAACTGAACTTCCACAATTCCTGATGATCCCACAGATCTCCCTAGGTGATCCCTGCTTTTTTTTTTTCTTCTTGCTGTTCTTATTCTCACTACTATGCTCTAACGGCTCCTCGCTTCCCTTTGCTCAGCAGTGATCATATGTGCTTTGCTAAAGTAGCCCCTCTTGTTTCATTTCTTTGCAGATCAGGGATGACTATTCCAACCTCTCCCAATTCATACCCTCCTTTCTGACCTGAATTCTGTTATGTTCTACTTGACAAATCTAACATCTAATTAGCATTTAGGCTTTATCTTATTGTGGGTCTTGGTAAGATATTGGATGTGCAATTTCTTGGCAGATGCAAAGCAGTCTTTTCCCATTTAGAACCTCAAGCTCATGTAGTCCTCTGCAGGGGTAAGGAGGATAGGGAAAGGATGATATTCTTGAGAGGAGAGTAAAATAACAATGAACTTTCAGCTGTAACCAGCTTAGAGAGTGCTTTGCCGGCAAATGGAGGAATTTCAGTAGGAGACCTCACGAACCCATTTTTCTTGCTTTTAGTCTCTGGCAATCTTAAAGTTGTTCAAGTATGGTCAATGCCCAAACCCTAGGTCTTTTTCCATAAATGAAGAGTCAAGACCTTTGTTCTTTCCCTCTACTCTGAATAGAGGATTGTATTTTAATTTTTGGTTCTGAAGCATTATTTCCCCACAGTGGTCCCCTCCGCCTCCCTGTCTTTTGGGACTTGCCACCATCTGTTGACACCATGCACTTTAGAGAGGTATATTCCAATACATTGGTAAAGATTTTCCGATGTGGAAGAGGCTAACTCAGGCACTGTTTCTACCCCATGGGAAATTTCGAGCTCTGTATGAGATTCTGATGTTGGTTTTTCTTTGTTTTTGTTTTTGTTTTTCTTCTTGCTGCAGGAAAGCAATCTCCCGGGCAGGCCTCCAGCATCTGGCTCCTGCACATCCCCTCAGCCTTCCTGTGGCAAATGGTCCAGCCAAGGAGCCCAGAGCGACTTTGGACTGGAGTGTAGGTGTCGCCTTTTTCATTTAAACATCACTTCAGTGCATGTTTTGTGTCTCTCATTCTCAGGATTCCTCTAGCTACAAGGAAGACTTGCTTAGTAATTTTCAACATTGCCCGCTGACCTGTCCTCATATACCTTAGCTGTAGCTCCATTTCCAAACTCCTATGAGCATCGCTCCTTTATATGAAGTCAGATGTGTTCAAGACTAAGATAAAAGCTTCCTGAATCATTTGAAGTACTACTGCAGCTGTAAGATTAAAAAGTACCTCGTGCGCATGCTTTATTGGTTTCTGTCAAGTTGATGATGAATAGAGCCTACCCTTAATGCAACATCACACAATCTAAGTTTTGATTTCCTCAGCTTGAGCTGAGTTTTTCTGGGTGCTTTTTTCCCCAGAGAATTACAGGCACTTCGTGTCATTCTATTGCTTTTCCTTCCTCCCCTAACCCAAAGGTAGATGGGTCTTGCATCAGTAGGTTGGGTATAGTATATGAGCTGATGTTAACATTTTAACCATAACACACTCACAAAAACTATTGACTTGAAGATTAATAGTCTGAAACTCTTTAGTTGATTAAACACATTTATTGAGAGTCTTCAATGAGTCAAGTTCTTGGCTGAGTAACTGTTTCTAACTGTAGACCCAAAGGCTTTGTCCCTTCCTGAAGCAATGTGAGGAAAAGGTATCAAGGGACAGAAGGGCTTCCCTGAAGTCCTGCCAGCCTTCCCTGATGATGAACCTTGTTTAGAACTTTTAGTTAAATCTGAATAGAAGGGATAATCCGTGTTCTTTTTCTCCATAGGAAAGAGAAAGGTGGGGTGGGGGAAAGGAAAACCATGCCATGATTTTATATCCTCTGTGTTATAACATTTCTTCCTCTCCTCTCAGCACACACTTAATATCCTTATTTTACATCTTGGATGCATACCAGTGTAAATTCTGCCCACATTTATGAATTGCCTGGCAAAAGACTGGATGTATTTGAACTACAGCTTCTCTCTTGGTGGAGATATTGTTATACTGAGAGTGTTCAGATGCCGCCTGAGCCTGTTGAATTGGTGTATAGAAAGAATATTCCTTTCCTGGAGTTTTCTTCTTTATTCCAGGACAGCTATTTAATAAACTCTTAACCCACAATAGAGTATATTTGCACCAGTGTTTGCATAATTAAACATAATTAAATGCATAAACATAAATAAAACCTAAGAAGGGTATGCATGGAGCAATGATGAGAGTGTGTTGTATATCAAGGAACCGAAAGAGTTAGTTTAATATTCACGATGTTCCAAACAATCCTGTAGTCTGCAGCAGCAGGGCCTTCTTTGAGGTGAGAGATTCTAATGAGGGGAGTTTAATCACTTAGAGGGGAACATTCATTAATTCCCTTCTCTGCTCTTTTGTGTGACATTAGATAAGTCACTGATTTCTTTCAGCTTCAGAGTCCTCATCTGTAGATGGGGATAATTGTGGCTCTATTTCATGGACGTTGTTAGGATCAAATGTGACAATCAGTGAAAAAGTTTTTTTTTTGTAAACTGTGCAGCCAGCAGATTTATTTATAAAAGTAATTGATGAATTCACTAATTCATCCAACATTTGTTGAGTTCCTGCTTTGTACTAGAATCTATGTTGGTTACTTGGGATTGTGAGGTGAAGAAGATACGGTTTCTGCCTTCAAGGGGCTTAGAATTCTGTGGGCAGAAAGGAAATCAACATGAAAATACAGGGTAATGATGCCTAGAACACAGGGGTCAGCGGGCATCACTGGAATGCAACAAAAGGACATTCCGTTCCCATTTGATGTTGGAAATAGTTATCAGAAAGTGCTTTTTAAAAGAAGTGTCCTGCCTGAGCCAGAGCTTGGCTGCAAGGTATTATTTTCTGATTCCTGTAGAGAGGTATGTACTCTAATATTTCATCAAAATGGTATTTTTGGCCAGTAGTGGGAGGCTGCAGTACAGGATGAGGGAAAAACAAATAGGAATGAAGGCTGGATTTGTGCATAGTGATCTTTTATCCCTCCCTCTTCTCCCCTTTTCTTTGATTGTGGGTACCCCATCTTGGAGGTCTGTTGAAAGTATGGCATGACACAAAACACTTAGCTAACATTTAACAATGGAGGGAAAATTGAAAGCCTGTCCTGAAGACAGTCCATCTAAGGGCTTAGATATTGATGTGTAAGGAGTTATGAGATGTTACTCTGGAAAAAAACCAACATATTTGTGAGCTGATTTTGGTGTCAGCAAACAGAAACCAAACCGTGATCAGCACACTACACTCATTTATTACAATTGTGTAAAGCGTTTGTTTCAGAAAAGAGGAAAAAGCAGATTGTTAAAAGCATTTCAGTGACTTTTTCTTTTGCTAAGACTTTAGATTTCTTGTATTACTTTAGTATGCTATTCTGTTCAAGGAGCCAGCCAGGGATTTCTTTGTTCCGTTTAAGGTGCAAAAACAGTCACCTCTCTGTGCCATTCCCTCTCCTCCACACTCTTGTTTGGTTCCCTCATCTCCTACCATTAGTCTACTCTTCTGGACTCAATGTATGCAAATGAGCAATCTTTACTCAATTCAGTATTACTATTTATTGAGCAATGATTAAGGTTGGAGCCTCTTTGATTCTTTCAAATAAAAAGGAAGGTGGCAGGAGCTTATAAAAAGGTAGGGGGAACTCCAGTCTCTTGCCTTTGATAAGGTAAAGGGCCCCAGTAGTGCTACGTTGTGCTTCTGAGGGTCTTGACCACACTGGCAGACGGGGTCCAGCAGGGATGACGAGGGTCCTGTTTTTCCCTTTCACACCCAGCTTGACTCTTGGGTCAAAATTCTCTCTGCTTTGTAATGCTTTGGCTCAGGGGAATGAATGGGGGTGACCTCAAAGGCCTCTACTACTATGATTCTCTGGCTTATGTTACTCTATTCTTCTTCCTTCATCTGTAAGGAAAAAGATTAAAAAACTGTTCACGGTGTGTCTGAAGTTGTAAAGTCAGAGTGAACCTGGAATTAGGATCTTAGTCCCCAAGTTTCTACTTACTGTGGAATCCCAAAAGGGCCATGTTCTGACACTAGCCTATGTTCCACAGTCATCTGAAGGCACACAATTATTTCCTAAATATACTTTGGCAAAATACTTTGAGAAGTCTGTTTGTGGGGTGCCTGAGATACAGGTGAGCACTGATTTAGTGTGCATAGACTGTAGGCACCTGCACTTCTTGGCCGGGAGGATGCTATTATAGCAGACAGTTTTTATGCTTTGGATACATGAACTTAATAATTTTCTTTAAGCATTCCAGTTTTGTGTTCTCATTTCCCTGTTTGTGATATATAGACTCTCTCTCTCCTTAGTTTTAGCTTGTTTCTCCCAAACATTCTCTCCTACTGTGTTTTACTCAAGTGGCTTATTATGACTTTTAGGATTCTCTGTCCCATATGGGCTCATTCTTTGAAGATTTTTTTGCCAATAGATATTTACTGAGGCTGCCTGTGCACCGGCATTTCCCTCCGTGCATGTCAGGGATAGAACCTGTAACGGTGTGTGGAGAGTATCTGGATTAGTCTTCAGTATGGTGCCTGAGTCTTCTATTGACAGCAGTGGACACTGGGATCAACCCAGTATGAAAATTGCTATTTCCTCTAGAGATTTTCTTTCTTGTTCTCTGCCAAGCCATGCTCATCTTTTCAATCAACCCGATTCTATTTATCTGACGTACTCTTTGTATCCTCACAATACCTCTCTGTTCGTAGTGCATTGTCTTACAAACCTTAGAACCAAATTAGTGCTTTTGGTTTGACTTTCTTATTTGTGGCTGTCAGATTTCAGGCTGCTTCAAAGGAGGGGCGATGTTTTCTGCTTGTTTTCTCTTCACAGTGGAGAGAACAGCATCATAGACCTCATAGCTGCTTGGTTACTGATGTCAGGGGATGAATTGATTACAGTTTTTCTGCTCAATCAGTGAGAAGGGGATATTTCGCTGGGAGTTGACAGGCACTCAGATAATCTCCAGTTCTTGAAAAGCTTGGTGGGCATGACGCCAAAGTCTGCTTGAAAAATAAATGGATTTATGCCGTTTTAATCCTAAGTAACTCTCTTTAAATTTCCTTCCTAATTCAACGCATTGTGTTAGATCTTAAGGTGCACACAGTACTTTGGCCTTCCTACTTTTCACAGGGGCATCATCTTTTCACCTCCACAGTGACAGCCTGCAGCAGCTGCCCCCTCTGACACTGGATGACGCCTGTCAGCCAAGACAGTTGGGGTAAAACAAGTTAAATTACTAGAAAGGAAGGAAGTAATGCCTAAAAAGGAAAAAATATTCTCATCTCCTGGGATGGATTCCAAGTTCCCAGTTTAGAGTGAATTAGTCCATTTAGAAGCATGTCTGTTCCACAGATAATGTGTATCTTCTTTTAAATGTCACATATCTCCCTTCCAATGGAGACTTCATTTGGACTTCCAGCACTCTTCCCTGTTTGTAGTATTGCAGCAGAGAGCCCGGGAAGTACATCTCCCATCTGTCCCCACCGTTTCATTTGTTTTTGCCCATTACACTGCCTAAAACAACCCCCTGAACAGCGGTGGAAAAGCCACCAAGATCTTTCTTAAAGGGCACATTGGTTTTAAACCCAGCACCCTTGATTTCATTTTATTTTCCTTCCTCATTGGCAAACTTTCTTTAGTCCTAAGAGCTGTGGAAAACAGAGCCTCAACACAAACAAAGCCAGATCTTCAGTTCAAACCACCTTTCCTTCCCTTTAGTTGACAATGCTAACAAAGAAACTTTCTCTGAGGCAGATAGAAACATCACACAGTTGATGTACTGCCTCACAGTTTGGTTCAGGGACAAGATTAAGGAACCAGAGTCTTCATGTGGGATTGCTTTAAACTGGGTTATGAAACTAGGTCATCTTATCTTTAGAAACCTTGAATGAAAAGCCAGGAGGAGGCAGGGGTGTGTGTGTGTGCATGCGTGTTTGTGCGTGCGTGCTCGAGTGTGTGTGCATGTTCTCACTTCAGTCCTGTTTCCTGTGAGTCCTAGGAGACCTGGACTTTCATTTCAAGCTTCAGGCCCTGCCCTTCATCAGGTCTGAGTGTCATCACCCACAGCCCCCATGGCGCTACATCTTTCCCCACTCCCAGCCGCGTTTCAAAAAACTGAAGTCAGAGTAATCGATAAATGAGACTGTTTGTTGAGCAGAGTGTAAGGAACTACTCACTATAAATCAGTGAAGATCCCAGTCCTTGTCAGCCATGTAAAAAAAGGGACAGATTGACCTCGATTTCACGGACCCTCACCATTCCTTTCTTAGAATGGGGGAGTTTTAAAATCAAATCACGCTGGCTGCTGAGGGAAATCGTGGAATCCTGTAACTTCACAGACCTGTGAGAAGTGTCTCGATCTAATCTGCTGCCTCTAGGCAAGTGATTACCTGAACAAATGCTGTCCAATAGAAATAGAGCTGTAATGATAAATTTTCTAGTAACCACACTTTAAAAAGTGAGAAGAAATAGGTAAGATTATTTTTTGATTCCATATTTTGTTTAACCAAATATATTCAAAATATTATTTCAACATGTAATCAACATAAAAATTATTAGTGAGATATTTTACATTCTTTTTTCACACTAAATCTTCAAAATCTGCTGTGAATTTTTCAAAGAGAAGCACATCTCAATTAGTGCTAACCACATTTTAAGTCCTCAGTAGCCATGTGTATATTGTACAGCACAAATCTAAAACATCCAACGTGGTGTGTTATCAATTCTTGAAGATCTTCAAGGGGAGGTAGTCCACTCTTTTTCCTTTTTGATTTTGTAAGGACATTTACATAGGATACATATTTATAGTACTCATTGTTTCAAAACATTTTTATAAGCAAGTGCCTTCATTTTGTGTGGAGCATACTCTTTATCTGTAGTATTCAGTCTCAAACATTCACCTCATCTTTGTCTTTTTACCTATAACCATTACTAGAATTTCTGTAGCACTTGAGCAGGAAAACATGCCTATATCTAGAAATCCATATTTATGTCTATTTGGGTGAATCTCCACTCTTAGATAACTAGATCTATCAATGTAAATCTATCAATGTAAATATATATAGTTATACAGACTTGTCTCAGCACTCACAAGTGGAGAAGTGGTGTTATCTTTGTTTAGAAATAGGAGAGTTATTTTTCTGTCTGGCACAGATGGATACTCTTTGAGTGGTGTACTATTTGAGATGGTATTTCAAGATACATGTGTAGAGAAGAGAGAAAGATGTTTCCAGGTAGGGACAGTAGAATGAACAAAAACGTGGCACCAAAAAGGGAAGTGCGAGGTATGTTTAAAGAAGAGTGACAGGGAGCCCAGTGTGTTGGCATACGCCTGTAATCCAGCTACTCAGGAGGCTGAGGTGGGAGGATTGCTTGAGTCCAGCAGTTTGAGGCTGCAGTGAGCTGTGATGATGCCACTGCACTCCAGCCTGGGCAACAGAGCAAGGCCCTGTCTTTTTTTTTTTTTTTTTAAGAGTGACAAGGATAAAAGAGTGATTGATGCTGTTATTGGAGTCTAGCATGCCAGCTCGAATTTGGATTTTATCTTATAAATAGGGAAACATCTAAGCATTCTGAACAAGGGAGAGGCATAATCATGGCTGTCTTTTGGGGGAACTAAATTTATACTAATGTAAAATAAATCAGAGAGGGTGTCAGAGTTCAGAGCAGAAGAAACCAAGACTCCGAAATTTTAGATGCACTGTCCAGCGTATAGTAAGTAACTGGGGGGTATAGTCAGATAATGAAATGAAACCTAGACAACAATAAAAGCAAAAGGAAGAGGCCTGCATTTGCTGGGGGTAAATGAGGCTCTGCAGCAAGTAAAAGACTCAAATGTATAATGGCTTAATACAAGAGAGGTTTGTGTCTCGCCTATGTGATAGACCAAGACTATTCCAGGTGGTTGGGTGGGGAGTCACGCCCTTTGTCACACAGCTATTCAGTGACCCATGCTGAGGATCGCTCTGACATCCCACCAAGAGGATTCCAAAAGGCTGACTTCCCAATTGACCAGTGAGATAAAAGACCATGGAGGAATGCATGTGGGAGGATTTAATGGAACAAGTCTGGAATTTCTGCTTCTGTTTCACTGTTCAGAATTTGGTCACATGGCCACACCTAATTGCAAGGGAGACTGGGGAAATAAAGTCTGACTATGTGTCTAGGAAAAGGAGAAATAATTATTTTGAGGAATGGCTAGCAGTCTTGGCCACAAAGACCAAGGAGAGAAACGTGGTTAATGTTAACATCTGTGGATTAGGAGGAAGAAGGGAAACTAGAGTAACGGCGACACCAATAAATATAACGAACGTCTATTAACTTCTTGTTTTATGCGGAACATTGGGCTTTACGCATTTTTATGTTTAAACATCACTGTAGTCCAGTAAAGGAGGTACAGTGATTTTTATGTGACTGATGAGTAGAAGAGGGTTTAGGGAAGTGAGAAGGGCCCTAGGTCATATAGCTATTAGGCAACAAGTCTGACTCCAAAGCTCATGTTAGTTAACATGGATCTGGAGAGGGGTTCATGAGAATTGTAGGAAGAAAACAAAACTAGTTCATTTGTCTACTGCATTCTTTTGCTAATGCCACCCAGTCTAGACAACTTTATGCAGGATTCAAGAGTCCCTGAGACTATCCTCTCTTCTGACATCAGTTGCAAGTTCGGGAACCCCCAAGACCGCACTCAGCTTCAGTAACTCACTAGAAACACTCATGGAACTCCCTGAAAGTTGTTAATACTCACATTTACGGTTTATTACAGTCCTTTCCAAGTAGAATCATCGTTCACTAGCTAACTTCTCCTAGCAACCATGTGCTATAATATACATGGCATAGTGCCAAGCAGGGAAGCTCATTTGAACCTTGATGTCCAGAGTTTTAATTGGGGGTTGGTCCTGTAGACAGGGTTGACTGCCCATTTGGTTGACATTAGCCCCTAGCCCCTCTGGGAGTCAAGTTGATACCTTATGACCCAAGGCCCTCAGACAAACAAAACACACTTATCAGGCAGGACGTTCCATGGGCTTAGAGATTACTTTCTTGGAGCTGAAAGCTCATTGCTTTATCAGTAGGTTTTGACATTTTACCCACTGCTACATTTTAGGCTTCACTTTCTAAAGTAGTTGATGGAATTTCGCTGTGGTTTCCCTCATATTGGCTGCTGTTATTATGCATTTAGTTCCATCTTCTCTGGTAGATTTTTCTCCATTGATTAACACAGAATCTCAGTGCCTGGCACCAGTGTTACCGAATAAAGGATTGTTGAATAAGTTAAAGAATAATAAAATGAAAAAGCATTATTCTGAATAAATGGTTATAACTTAGAGTTGGAGAAAAGTTCCCAGTAGAATATTTTAGATTGTGTGGATTGATTTCTTCAGGATACCTTGTAAAGAAGTGCTTTTCTACTTTTTAAAAAAATGTCATCATCCATCGCTATCTGAAAACTTTTAGATTCTGAACCCATAGCTATGCTTCTCTTTCCTCTGCTGTTGTCCCACAAGATTGACTGTGAAGTGAAGCCTATTTTCCCATTGACTTCCTTGAAAAAAATGGAACTTGCAACAGGGAAAAATTACAGTAGAGAAGAAAAAGTTTTGGTGAACAGATGTCCACCCTTTGATGTAGAGGGCAATGATCCTGGTCAGTGTTGCTCTCCCTTTAGGAATGGTTTTGAGGCACTCAGAGATGTGGATGGTGCACTCCCACCCCAGGGGCTCCCTGTGTTATGTCCTGGAGCCCTTGACACCTATATCTCTAGTGCCTTTTACCTTCTCTTGTGCCTTCCTGCCTCACTTCTGCAGTCCAGGACTTGGACCCACCTTTCTTGGATCCTGAAGCACCTAGGTCACATGCCACAATACAAATTTTGGTTGTTCTCACCCCAGAATTATTTGAGTCACTAGGCCCTGAAAGGAAAAGGTGTTCTATCTGATTCTGAAGAAATACGTTTATTTTAAAAGATGGGTGACACTTGGTATTTTTTCCCAGCAAATGTCATGGAGTGTAGGTTCCTGTTTTTTTTTTTTTTTTTTTTGAGTCAGAATATCGATCCATTGCTCAGCCTGGAGTGCAATGGCACTTTCTCAGCTCACTGCAACCTCTGCCTCCTGGGTTTCAAGCAATTCTCATGCCTCAGGCTCCTTAGTAGCTGGGATTACAGGTGCCTGCCACCATGCCTGGCTAATTTTTGTATGTTTAGTAGAGGTGGGGTTTCACCATGTTATGCAGGCTGGTCTCAAGCTCCTGGCCTCAAGTGATTTGCCCACCTCAGCCTCCTGAAGTGCTGGAATTATACGCGTGAGCCACTGCTCCTGGCCATTTGTTGTATATTTCTGCTTTGCTGTACTAAGCTTTGAGATTCAAAGGGCTATGGTGTGGACACTGCTGGAGTAGGTTATAATAAAAGTGGCTCATGTATAAGATGAGTTTTCATGACAAGATTGTATTGAAGTCATCTGCGCAGGCTGCTATGACAAAATGTCATAGACTTGGTAGCTTAAACAACAGACTTCATTTCCCACAGTTCTGGTGGCTGGGAAGTGCAAGGTCAAGGTGCTGGCAGATTCCAGTCCTGGGTAGAGTCCTCTTCATCACCTGCAGACAGTTGCTTTCTTGCTGTGTGCTCACATGGCTTTTCGCTGGTGTGTACATGTGGAGAATCTCTCATGTGTCTCTTCTTATAAGGACACTAATCCCATTATGAGGGCTCCACCCCTGTGACCTCATTACTTCCCGAAGTCTCATCTCCACATTCCATCACATTGAGGGTGAGAGATTCAACATAGGAATATATATATATAAAGTAATAATTTTTTGTTTTTGAGGTGTAGTCTCACTCTGTTGCCCAGGCTGCAGTGTAGTGGCATGATCTCGGCTCACTGCAGCCTCCACCTCCCAAGTTCAAGTGATTCTCCTGCCTCAGCCTCCCGAATAGCTGCGATTACAGGCACCCACCACCACACCCAGCTAGTTTTTGTATTTTTTTTAGTCGAGATGGGTTTTCACCATGTTGGCCAGGCTGGTCTCAAACTCCAGACCTCAAGTGATCTGCCCGCCTCAGCCTCCCAAAGTGCTGGGATTACAGGTGTGAGTCACCATGCCTGGCCAACGTATGAATTTTGAGGGGATACAGTTCAGTCCATAGCATCCCCCATAACAAATAATTACATGCCCATGTACATCTGATGAGTAAGGTAAAAACAAGAGTAATTTTCCTGTGAGACATGGGGACTTAGTCTTGTTTCTTTATGGTTAATCTAATACAATACTTTTCCTAACAGCTCAGAGCCCGTTTTAAGCGAATGAGCAAAATATACAATTAATATATAAATGTATAATTTCCAAGGTAGTATCCCATAAGAAGGAATATGGAATTCTATTCATCATACTATTAAAAAAAAAAAAGGTTTACTTCCCCCTTTCCACACATTTCTGTAAAATAGGATTGTTGCTCATCAGGTCATACATTCTAGCAGCTCTGTTCCCCATCCAACGTATATGAATATTTTTAGAAGCAATAACATTTAGTTTGAAAAATTGAGAAGTAATTGGGTGAAGACCTTACTGAATTAGTAAGATGTGAATTAGTAGAAACTTATTATGCTTTGAGTACACAGGAACTTAGTTTTAAGAAGCCTCTGCCCTTAGAAATATAATTTACCTGTTACTGGTATAATTGTGTTTTCAAACTGTCTTTACTTAAAATACTTTAATGCTATCGTCCTCTTTTTTAGCTAATTTGTTAAGCTTATTCACTGAGCAAAGTCAAATTTTAAATAATTTTAGTCTCAGTTGTCATGAAATTTGCAGTGGTGGACTTGGTGAATAAGGTTTGACATCAAACTGTTTCGAGGTGTTTTTTCCCCGTTTGTTGAATATGTTTCAAAAATGACCACCTCCATGGATAAAGCAGCTATAAACCTAATGTCTATTTTAGTTATAGCTCAAAGTTTTTCCAAACACATTTCTCCCTTTTTAGAATTTCAGTAGAATCAACTCTAGCAGTACTTTGAGTGGTCAAATGAGGAATGTTTAGGCTCCTTTGTTTCACTAACTTTCTTGTATCCCAAATTTAAATTTGAAATAGTCTTCCTTATCCCTGGAAAAGAAAATTGATGTCAGGTGGGTCTTTTCCTTGCAGGAGAATGCCGTGAATGGAGAACACCTGTGGCTGGAGACGAACGTCTCGGGAGACCTATGCTACCTTGGAGAGGAGAACTGCCAAGTCAGATTTGCAGTGAGTGTGGGCTCTGTGTTGTTGGGGGAAGGCCTGCGGATCTGAATGAATAGAGGGGTCACCTTGCCTAAATTTCCAAGGGGAGGTCTGAACGAGCCTGTCCTTGTGAGATGGAAAGCTTCCCGGATGTTTTCAAGGTTTACAGAGAGAGAGTTTCTCAAGTTAACATGGCTTTCAGGTTGTCGCTTGTAATGGTTTTAGGGTTCAATTATGCAGGCCAGGCCTTGGTGTCATGTGTTACTTTATAATGATGCCCAGGGTAGGTTTTTGTGTGTTGGTGGTGGGGTAGAGGGTAAATGTGTACGAAGTAGTGTCTGCTTGTGGAGGGTTTGTTTGGGTGAGGCGAAGGCCTGTGTGTGGAGGAAGGGGCTCTGTCGGTAGGGGAGTGGCCACAGTGGGGCCTTTACTGATGGGTGAAGGTGGAAAGACAGGGAAACATCTGTGCTGGGAATGGGTGTAGGCGAACAAATAATCCAGACTAAGTTCTGGAGGATCCAATTCTAGAAATAATGTAAACAAACAATCAACAGTCAGGTCAATTGGAGTAACGTTTGTTGTTTAAAATTTGCTTTGTGTCCCTATTTAGAACAATCTATTTAGAGGGTTAAAATTCTCTTTATGTTGTGAGGTAAGTGTGGCTGCCAGGTGCTGCACTGTGGAGATATCAAAACCATAGTGTTGAGAAATTGAACTTAAAGTTTGTGTGTAGTTTTAAATGATGGGTCCACACAGAGAGTAATGGGAAGCTTAGGATAGTAAAGAAGAAAGAAAAGATGTATTCTTTCTTATTTGGGGAAATGAGCACCAGAATTCATATAATGCTTTTTTAAAAAAATATTTGTTTATTATGTGAAAGAAATATTTGCAGCAAAATGTAGGGCCTTGAAATTGCGAAGGAATATGTGTTTGTTAATAACTAATATGGAATAAATTGAGTTTCCATCAAAGCTTATGGAAGAATGTGTATAGCCCCCAATGATTTTAACCAGGCTGCCTGAAAGCATAAAGTCCCAGAACCACAACCTTTTTCGTTGCTTTAGCTGTTTTAACTACTAGTTTGTAAGTTTCATTTGGAGAGTTTTGAGTGTTCTGGGGAGAACAGGGCCTGTTTAAGTGAAGCTGGGAATCAATGTCAGGGAAAGACCCAGATGAACAGGCTCTGGATTGGAAGTCGGGAAACCTGGAGCTGAATCTCAATGTTACTGCTCAGAGTGTGACATTGAGAACTTGTGACCTGTGGGCCTTGGCTACCTTCTAAAACGGAGAGTAGGATTAAATTATTTTTAATTTTGTTTGTAGATCTGTAATTAATCATTTGCATCTCTTCTAATTTTGTTGTAAATTTAGTTGACTTAAATATCAGGATTTCAACTTTATGCATATGTATTTTTAATTAAAGTATAATTGCATGAAATTTGATTAAATTAACCAAATCCATGAGAATCTCAGCTGTTTGGACTAAAATGCTGTAAATAATGAATTAACATTAGGGTCTTAGTTAATTGCGTAAACACTGGTCTTGGGATTTAAGAGAATATAAAATGGAAAAAATGAAAGCCAGTATTACTTGCATACATACTTTTGAACAATTTCTATGATGGACTATGATTTTTTACAGAGTTATCCCTTATTTCCAAATTGCTCCCTTTAATCCCTTTCTGTTACTTTTTAGGGGATGGCTACCTCTCTTGACAAATATATGAATAGATACATATATTCTCCTTAAACCTTCTATCAGTAAATAGCATTGCTATCCACTGAACGATTATTACTTGTTCACTAATACCTTTAGGCCAGGAAACGCAACAAAGGGAATAAAGGAAATTTTAGCTAGAAGTAGGAAGAAACAGAGTTGAGAACATTCCCAGTTTCCTTCTGAAGCTTCCTCGTAATTTCATACCAGGTACTTGGCCCTATTAACTTATATTACAAAATGTCTGAAAGATGAAGAACTCTCCTGCAAAAAAAAAGTTGATTAAATGAAGGAATAAATCAGTGAGGAAGCTGAAGACCTAACTTCTGTAAGTTTCTTAAAGCTCAGTTTCTTTGCCTATGAAGTGGGGGAAACGCTGTTTTGAGGATTTGGTGAGATGATACATAGAAAGGGCTTACTTGGCTCAGCAACTGACCTAATGAATTAAAGGCAAAAAAGAAAAAACCCAGGAAGGACGAGGACTGAAAATTTACAAAAGAACTACCAATTGCCAATAGATATCTGAAGAATACAAAGGCATCCCAATTAAAACAACTCGGGGTCAACTTCATGTGCCTATTAAATTAGCAAAGATTTATAAAATGGTAATACTTAACTGCTGGTTGGGTTAGGCTGAAATAGACAGGCTCATCATCAGCTGCCAGGAGTGTAAGTAGATACACTGTCCTTCACAAAATTGGCAGTGTGTACTGAAAGCACTGAAAATCCTCTCAGTCTCTCTCCCCACCTCACACTGTGAGGTGCGTGTCATCTCTGGGCATCCCATTTTGAGAGAGACATCAGCAAGCAGCAGAGGACCCAGAGCGGGGTGCCCAGGTTGGCTTAGGGGATGGAAGCTTGTTGTAAAGAAATGTTAGATTACATGGGTTACAACTGAGTATTAGGAGCAAAGGCAGGGAGATGTCTTCCAGTATTTGAAGAGTTAATTTGAAGAAAAGCGAAGTGACTTGCTATCTGTTGTTAAAAATGGAAAAGTCAGAGAGGTAGAATCCACCGACTCTAGCTTTATAACAATAAACAAACATTACCTGGAAACCTAACAATGCACGCTCCTGTTTCCCTTTTTGCTCCAAATCCTGATTCAGTATGCTTGGAGTTGGACTTGGGAGTCTGTGATTTTTTCCTTTTTTTTTTTTTTTTTTTTTTAAGATGTTGTCTTGCTCAGCTGCCCAGGCTGGAGTGCAGTGGTGTGATCTCGGCTCATTGCAACCTCTGCCTCCCGGGTTCAAGGGATTCTCCTGCCTCAGCCTCCTGAGTTGCTTGGGTTAGAGGTGCAAGCCACCACACCCAGCTAATTTTTGTATTTTTAGTAGAGATGGGGTTTCACCATGTTGACCAGGCTGGGCTCAAACCCCTGACCTCAGGGGATCCACCCGCCTCGGCCTCCCAAAGTGCTGGGATTACAGGTGTGAGCTACCACACCTGGCTGAGAGTCTGTGATTTTAACAAGCACCTCAAATAATTCTGGTGCAGATGGTCCGCAAACCTAACTTTGAGAAATACCGTATGATAAGAAAGCACTTAGTCAGTCCGAGCTTCCCAGTAAGGGAACAAGGTGCCTGGAGAGATTGACTGGAGGGATGTGTGTTTGTGGATAACATGGTTGGCCATCTTTCAAGGATGCTGTAGTTGGGGAAGCACAGCTGCTTTGGGCAAGAGGTCAGACACAGAGTTCTCCAGGCAAGTCTTTAGTTTAAATGCTCTGTTTGCAGTTTTCTTAGAACAACAGTTTTTTTTTTTTTTGGGGGGGGGGAAGTATGCATAAACAGATCATGTATTTATATTCTAATTTCTTTTAATGAACCACCTTTGAAGAAAGCCTACCTGTTGGGGCTGGGACTAAATTACCATAACCAGGTACTACCCGCAGGCTGCTAAACAAAATACAGGCAGAGTGCTCAGGGGAGGAGTAAATCCATCATCTACGATGTGCCTTTCACTCCTTTCCTATTTTAGCAAAGCAAATATCACAAGTAGAAGTTAAGAGAAGGAAGAAGTCAGTGTGGGTTGAAGCAGACAGAGGCAGCTTCATGGAAATGGGGTTCAAGCTCAGTTTTGAAAGATGGGTAAGATTTACATAAGTGAGTTTGAAGAAGGAGAGCATTTTGGGCAGGGAAGAGGAACATGAGCAAACTCAGAGGTGGGGCAAGCTCTGTACAAAGGAGGTGGCAGTCGTGAGCCGTGCATGAGCATGTGTCAGAGAAAAATGGAAATAGGTTTTTTGAACCAAAACTTGAAGTGCATATTATAAATACTTGTGGGCTTAGGAAGTGTGACTATATAATACATTGTCTAAACCAAGACACTTTTGAGGGTGAAAGTGGCTGCTGTTAATAATGATCTATGTAAAACTAAAACTGTTCTGCAAAGCCGGGACCTCCTGCTGCCATGTGGATTGATATTTGGGGACTGATATTGGAGGGTACTGAAAGCAAAGCAAGGCAGTGACTTCCAAAACCCTAGAACAGCTGCAGGAGAGTTTGTTCCCAAGTGTCAGGGCTAAACCACGTGACCTTTCCTATTCTACAGTTCTCTGGTGGCAATATTTAATACTGTAGAATACCTGTGAGCAGATACGTAATGGAATTAAATTTGTTCCCAAATTGGCAAAGGTTAACAAATTAGCAACTGTTTCTTTTTCTGCTCTAGATAAAATAAAAGGATGCAAAAGTAATGAAATTGAAGTAGAAAGATCACTGTTTCCCAACCTGCTTATGGGCACAGGAAACCTGAAATAAAATTCCAGCCAGAATCACTGTCGTTTGGTGACATTTATTTTTATGTACATTTATTCATTTATTCACTCATGTATTCTGCCAGTGTTTGTGAGCTGGGTTGAGTCCCTAGTGCCTCACCATTTAGTGGGCACAGCCAGATGGAAACTGTTCTCATGCTCGGGGGCTAGGCTATACAAACATGTTTAGCCAAATTTTTGTACCTAAAGAAGCTCACCCCTCTGGTAGTAATCCCTGGAGTCCATACCAGTAGTGTGCACCTACTCAGACTTGAAAGAAACTTGCCTACTTTGATATGCAAATTGTACACCCACCGTGGTCATACGGACCTGAATAGGCACAGATGGGTAGCATGGGCGGTCCGAAGGAAATAGACTTTGTGTTGGACTGACCTGGGTTTGAAAATCTGCTGTTCCATTTATGTACTGAGTAAAATTGGGACATATCACTTTGCCTCTTTTTGCCTCAGTTTCCTGATTGAAAGTATTGCTACTGAGATAGACCACAGTGATTCTTACTTGTGGATGAGCATTATAGTCAATTATGCCATTTTACCTTTTAATCTTACCTTTAAAGTGTTGGTTCCCATTCTGAATACACCGCATCAAGATCTCTGGGGAGTGGGACTGAGCTTGAGGTCAAAAAACAAACAACCAGATCTACAGATGATTGTGTTCACTGTCAGGGTAGAGAGACAGTGATCCACTTCAGAAACACTGTCAGGACTGAAAACCACGGCCTGGTTCTCACATCTGGTGTGTAGTGGCTGCGATGGGCTAAATAGTGTACTCCAAAAGGTATGTTGAAGTCCTGACGCCTCAGGACTTCAGTACCTCAGTATGTAACTTGATTTGGACATAGGGTTGTTGCAGATGTAATTAATTAGGATGAGTTCATACTGGAGTAGGGTGGGCCCTAATCCAGCATGACATGTGTCCTTATAAGAGAGGACACACAGAGATACGCAAAGAGGGCCATGTGGTGATAGGGGCAGGAATTAGAGTGATGCAGCTGCAAGCCGAGGCCTTCCGAGGATTGTGGCTCTCCCCGGAAGCTAAGAGACAGGCGTGAAATTCATTCTCCCTCCAAGCCCTCAAAAGGGTGTTCAGCTTTGTTGAAACCTTGATTTTGGATTTCTGGCCTCTAGGATTGTGACAGAATACACTTCTGTTGTTTTAAGCTACCCAGTTTGGGTTCCCCACAGAACACCCATTGCCGTTTTGTGGGATCTTAGTAGTCAGTGGAAAAGTATATGAGAAATGCTCACACAATGTTTGTGGTTTTCCTAGGACTCATACTCATCATCTCTGATCCGTAACAACAACCTTCTGGGGTGGTCGTACGGGGCCGTTCACTTCTACCTAAAGATAAAGAAGAGTCAGAGAGGCTTACTCACTATCCAGAGCTTTATGACTTTGCTTTCTTAGGGCAGTGCTAGGAAGCTAATATAGCAGCCATTCTATAAGTCGAGTTACCTTATCTAATCAAGCAGATATCACCATTACATAGGCTCATGCACACGTACGCATACAGGTGCGTCTACAGCAGTCTTGAGTGTTTCGGTTGAGTGGTATGCGGTTGCGGTGTAAATGAGCAGACGGGCAGGTTGGTGTCAGAGGCTGGGAGCTGTGGGGAACAGAGTAGGTAGATGGTGAGGTGAGTGAGCATGTAGGTTGTGTAAGAGGAAAAATGGAACTGTCATACTTCAGGATGCTGTTACCAGATATATCTTCTCTATTTTTAAATGTGCTCATGTCACCCTCTTTTCGTGGACCAGCTAATAGGTGCTGCTTTGCTTTTGTTATTGTTTTGTTCTTGTATTTTGCTTTAGTCATTTCCTTGTAGATAATGTTTGGTGAAAATGGCTTAACCCCACCTGTGACACCTGGCCTTAATTCTAAGGTTCCTTCTAATGTTGCTTGCAATTTGCCAAATACAGTTTTATTGAGAAAGTGAATGAATTGTGTCACAGAGGCCGTGTGATATAAGAGTTGGAGGATTGTAGGGCAAGAGCTTCACAGATCCAGAGACAAAAAGATCTAGATAAAAATGCAAGTTCTTCCCTGCCTGTCTAAGCCTCAGTTTCCTCTGTAAAATAGTGGTGATTAAATCTACCTCTCAGAATCAGTAGAGGGATAAAATCAGTTAACAAATGTTTGTATTCATTTTCCTCCTCTTCTGTACTTACTATGGTTCAATGTCATGGAGCTGAACAAGCTAATTGCAGATTTGGTTGGACTTTGGCTTAACAAGGCCTTACATTTGGGATGATTCTGTCTATCCCAACACTAAGACTCTTACACCTTCACCTGTCATTTTGCTACTGTGTGTACATCCATATTCTTACCAAGTCATGACTGGGAACAACTGAGTGGGACAAATCAAAGTAACCCATTCTGTGATCTCATCTCACAAGCTGTGTCTTCTTATTGGTGAATCAGAAGCCTCATCATTGTCTGTAATGGGGTATCACAACATTCACTCACAGGAATGCTGGTCATGTCCTTAGATTCTTGGAAGAAGCTTTCAAGAAGAGTACAAGGGTCATAGCTCTCTGCCCTATTTGAAGGAAACTTGCAGCTTTCTGCTGTTTAAAAATGAAAATGACTCTGAGTCCAGTTATAACTTGTCTGTTTCATCTCAGGAAGAATGAGCACCAGGCAGCAGCTTGTGAAAATGCTGGTTCCTATGCATCTGTGTGTGTGGGTGAGAAGATGAGAGAATCAGAGCCCGATGTGCATTACTGGGGACTTTCTGGCCATCTGTGTATTCGGGTCTAGCTGGTGTGTACCACGGAGCACCAGCATGGACTTAGAATGCATCAAGATCTGCCTGCATGTTGCTCCTGCTCTGTCAGCCTCAAATGCCAGTTGTCTGGCACAGCAGATTCATGATCTGCACCCCAGATGGCAGTTTGGCTGAGCTGGGTGCAGGCTGTCAGAGGGAACCACGTGTGTGGCAATAAAGCCCAGGAGGCAAAGCCAGCTCTCTTGAGTTGTTTGGGTGCCAGCCATTCTCTGCCAGGGGCCTTTTTCACCATTAGGATATTGAGGATCTAATGAATCAAGATGACTCATGGAAAGTGTAGCCATCAACAAAAATATAGAAAAGAATTTTCACTGACACGCTCTCTGCTACTGAGTTCCTAGTCAGTGGATATGAGAGAGGGAGAGAGTGGGGTGCTCTCAACAGTGGAGGTAATGTCGCCCTTTAGGTGTCCGGCCTGATAGCTCAGCATTTCCATGAGATTGTCCACGTGCACACTTAGAACAGTGTCTGGCACATGGTAGACCCTCAGGATATGTTACCCGTTGTTACTATGACAACTGTCATGGGGATTGTTATAATTATTCTTTGGTACCAAGTGCTGTCTGTATATTAAAGGGGAATCTAGTGCTGATACTTCTCACTTCATGTAATGGGGATAGTGACAGTATACGTAGGCGATGAAGCCAAGGGATCTTTAGGATTCTGTCACTTCTAGGTGACCCTGGATCAAAAGCCATTGTCTATTTGCACAGCCCATTTTATTTTTGCCCAAAATTGTGTTCTGGAGAACACTAAACTTAAATGAAAACAATATACGGCATTATACAATAAAAGGAGCTCATGACTATACATTTCAAAAACACGGAATGACTTTAATACATAAATAGGTCCTATGAAGCTCAACGAAAGATATAAGGTATGCAGGATTTCCTACTTTTTTTTTTGAGGGAATGGGAGGATTGTGGAACCCATTAATTTTCCCACAGAACACCCATTGCCATTTTGTAGGATCTTAGTAGTCAGCGAAAAAGTATTTGAGAAATGCTCACACAATGCTTTGCAGTTGTCCTAGGACTCATACTCGTCTCTGATCCATAACAACAATATTTTGAAGTGGTCTTATTGGGCTGTTCACTTCCACCTAAAGATAAAAGAAAAGAAGAGTCACAGAGGCTTACTCACTCTCCAGAACCTTATGACTTTTTTCTATCTTTGTGCAATTCTTTTGCCTTTATACTAAACTTTCGTTAAGCCAAAATGCCTGTGTCTTATTTTATTCTTAGAGTTTGAACCTCTGAGAATAATGGTCGTCTCTTCTGTCATGACAATTTTAGATTGAGGCTGCGTTTGTGTGTTTGTGTAAGGGTGTGTGTTTCTGTGAAGCAGTTCTGTTGTTATTGGATATTGTATGGTCCTGTCACCTAGTAATAAAAATAATTTGCATCTGATTTAGCATAAGGTTTACATGTTACCTAGGCAATGCCCAGGTGTACAGAAATGGTTTCTCTTTTTGTAGTGTTTTCCAGGGGCAGGGACCCAGAGCACTAGGGTTTAATCAGTGCTCCTGTTGCTCAGAGGCACTCAATCTTGATGGAAGCGTTATTTGCATTATCAGTTACTCCAAAACCACGACTGGCCTCCACAGTTGGTATTGTTAGAAGGTTGTTTCCTGCCTCATTGATGAGATGGATATTCAGAAGGTGGTGTTTTAAAAACACGAGGAAATGGAAAATCCTGCATTGATGCCTTCATTAAAGGAGGTGCAGGTGATGTGTTGATGAAACGTGTGAGCTTTGGAATCAAATGACCTGGCTCTGAATCCTGATTTCCAGGCTTTGAGTTGTGTGACACTGGTCTTTGTTTTAACCTCTTTTTCTTTTTCTTTTTTTTCTTTTTTTTTTTTTGACAGAGTCTCACTCTGGAGCCCAGGCTGGAATGCAGTGGCTCGATCTTGGCTCACTGCAAGCTCCACCTCCCAGGTTCATGCCATTCTCCTGCCTCAGCCTCCCAAGTAGCTGGGACTACAGGCACCCGCCACCATGCCTGGCTAATTTTTTGTATGTTTTAGTAGAAACGGGGTTTCACTGTGTTAGCCAGGATGGTCTCGATCTCCTGACCTTGTGATCCACCTGCCTTGGCCTCCCAAAGTGCTGGAATTACAGATGTGAGCTACCGCGCCTGGCCCGTTTTAACCTCTTTAAGTCTAAGTTTTACATCTGGAAAGTGGGATAATACTGCTTCTTGTGGTGGTTGTGAAAATTAAATGAGTTAATGCATATATAACAGCAGGCTGGCAAATCATAGGCACTCAATAAATATTGTCCACTATAATCTTTGCTCCTTGAATGATAGTGGTTCCAAGAAACTGAACCCAAAGAGACAGCCGAGAGTACTAGGTTTGGAGAGTCTTAGAATCACCTGCTACCTCAGTTTCCTCGTTGAAAGTTGAGGACTGAGCTTGTGAGGTGAAACAACTAGCCCAGCTGACAGTCAGGCTGTGTCTCCCCTCTATTCCTTCCCCATTCTCTCAACCTTTTATAACACACACCACTTACTAGCCATCATATTTTTAA
Organism: Macaca nemestrina; assembly: GCF_043159975.1. Classification (NCBI taxonomy): domain Eukaryota; kingdom Metazoa; phylum Chordata; class Mammalia; order Primates; family Cercopithecidae; genus Macaca; species Macaca nemestrina. The sequence goes on from NC_092128.1 coordinate 21,348,929, forward strand.
AAATTGTTCGCTTATTTATCTGTCTCCAACACTAGAGCGTAAGCTCCATTTAGCTCAGGGACTCTGACCTTGTTGTCCTCTCCGGTATTCTCCACACTGAGGTTAAGTGACTACACTGAATAGTTACCCTGTGTGACTTAACATTGAATGAATGAATGAGTTCAATGAGGTGCTTGTTGAGAGAGAGACACAAACACACACAGACACCTGTCACCAGATCAACCCTGCCATTTAAGTATTGTTATATTTACAATCCAGGACGTCTGAATTCCTGCCTCATTTTTAAGGCTCTTTAGAGGGAGATTTAACACATGCAGGTAGCTGTCTTGTGTAGGGTTTTATGCCCTGTTTAGCCAGTGCCATACCTTTTGCAGCACATTTTATTTCATTCTCGTGGAGAACAGAGACTGCTTTTTGCCATCTTGGCACACGGGGTCATGGTGTGGTTGTCATTAGTCAGCTCCCCTAGGGATCTCATGAGAACAGATCATATGAAAGGGCAGTCACGTTAAATATCATATTTCTTATCTGTCTTCATCAGTCTTGGTCCCTCAGTCTACCACTAGCAAAGAAAAGAGAAACACAGTAAGTTGTAACACATAGAGTTGGCTTTGGGTTAGAAGGACTTCACTTCCACTCTTAACTAGTCTTTGTTGGACAAGTGGCACAGTCTCATAGGGTCTCAGTTCCCTTAACTGTAAAGTGGGGAAATTGTGCCTACTTGGCATGGCAGAAGAGAGCTGTGTTTACAGTGTAGGTAATGTGTATATTATACAACTAGCCTCCTGGCAAATCTCTGTGGGTATGATGTCCTCATTAAAAAATGATATGGGCGGGTGTGTATGTGTCAGTGAAAACATTACCAATTGGAGGTACAGTGTTGAGTAAACAATCACTGAGATGTCTGTGGGTCTTCCGGGACTAGATTGGCTGGAAGACTGCCTTAATTATGTCACCAAATCGCTTGGAATGTGAAAAATGGCAGTGAAAGGATAACAAACTTACCACAGCTTCTTAACCAGAAATATAATATTCCATATCAAAGCAAATATCTCTAGATTATTGGTTAGAAATATTAAACTGTGAACTTTAAGAAAATAATTCTATTTCCACATAGTAAACTGATAACAGAAACATATCAGGATTCATAATACAAGTAAGATTGTGTTTATGGTCCTATCACACCAGCAAGGACTGAAAAGGCAAAGTGTTTGGGATTTCCTAGTTTATGCTAAGGCTCAAATCTCTGTTGTACCCATGATTTGCTACCTCAGAACTAGAGAAAGCCACCAAGACATACAAACACCATTTTTTATTAACTTGTTTTTGCTATGACTTCTGTAATAGGTCTAGCCCATCTTCACTCAAGTCTGTCTGCTTGAAATTTGTGAATGCACATGCGTCTGTATGTGTGTAGGGCTCTAATGGTATGAGTTTCTACTTATTAGTGTCTGTGTACCTGTAATTATGTTTATATCCATATTTGCATGCACATCAACCCTTCAGTTACTCTACTATAAGACACGTGGCAACTTTGACCTATTGGCACAAATAATAACCTTGAAGAGCATGTAAAAATATGACAAGGAACAGCCACAAAAGCACCTGTAAAGAGCGAAAACCAGGAAGATTGCATGATGAGTTGAAACTAGTGACTGGCCGTGGTTGTATGCTGACTTCTAAGCTGAGAAGCATAGAAAAACAAATGGGGAAAAAGAAATAAGAGAAAAGACAAGCAGGCAAATTTTGAAGAAGCAGAAACAAGAAATGAGGGCAACAAAGTACAGTGCACTTCAATAATAAGAATGATGAAATATGAAGTGTCCTTGGGTAAAATGAGGGCCAGGGTGAGAAATAGAATTATGGATTTTCAAGGATTTCTTCAAGTTCATTAGGCTGGAACACTTTTTAATGTATCATGACCATGAGGGAGGAGGCAGAAGGAATACCTGAGCTGCATGGTAATCTAGATGGAGGGGCACACTGAGTATCATTCCCCATGACTCTCCCCCTGGCATCTCTGAGGGCATCAGTTTGTTAGTATCATTTCATTAGACTTGTGCAAACCCAAACTTATCGGGCCCTTCACCATGCTTGTTATAAAGACTGGCTGCAATATTTGTTTTATATCTCAATAACTGTGCCTGAATTGTAAGAAGATTTCCAAAAGATGGTAGCAGTATGCAGTAGTCACCCAAATGGATTCCAAGGTGTAGACTTCTCCTAAGATTCATGTTATAGCTTTCTGTTTTTTTGTTTGTTTGTATATATGTTTTAGAGACAGAATTCTGTCGTGTCACCCAGGTTGGAATGCAGTGATGTGATCCTGGCTCACTGCAGCCTCAAACTCCTGGGCTCAAGTGATCCTCCTGCCTCAGCCTCCTCAGTATCAGGGACCACAGGCTTGCTGTAGCTTTCTTTTGAAGCCTATCAGAGAAACTTTGTGCCTATGACTTTCTTCTCATTAAAAAGAAGTATTAAATCCACTAACATAAGTCACATGTAACCATTTAAGAGTGTGATTTGGTACAAGGGTAAACTGTTCAGATACAGACATGTACCTTTTTCCTCCCTTAAAAAGAATCCTGTACTGTTTTGACCGTAGTTTTTACCAATCTTAATGCAGTGCTCAAAACACGATGGGTGTATCATTCTTTACAAGCAGTCATCAACTTTAGCTTTGAATTAACGCAATCCTAGCAATTTGGTTCTTACCAAATTGTTTCTCCTGTCAGCCCTGACTGGCTGCTTCTCAGAAAGAGGAAAGTTTTTTTGTGTGTCTTTCTAGTTCTTATATTCAGCTCACAAAGTCCTTTTTTTCCCCTTGGCTTTCTGCTGTAAGATTTTGGTTTTCTTTCTCTACAGATGAAAAATATAAAATACAATAGCTATGTGGGAAATAGACAACTTTTTATTTCAGGTTCAAACAACAACACACAGGCACTGCTCTTCTTTCTCCCAGTAGGTCTCTCTGGAGGTCATGGAATTGACCCTGCCTAGGTGGGGTTCAGCCCAGCATCTAGAACCTCCCTGCACATCTGAGGTTACTCGGGGGAGGTGCTAAGAACATAAACATAAACACTTCATATGCAGAGTGCTTGTGATAATGTGCTCCTCAGAACAGAACAAAACACGCTGTTCGAGGAGCATCAAGTGAGTTTTCCTGCGGTACTCGAGAGGCAATTCCGACCGTAACACAGCATGAGACTGTCAGGTGTGCAGTCAGCCCAGCATACACACGAACAGCAAAGCTGACCAAGGGGTAGGTTTGAAGCCCTCCTGAGCTGCTGATGATTCTACTGAAAGACTTAAGGACAAAGTATGAGGAATTCACGCTGACCTTAGGGGAGGCCGGTGTGGGGCTAGGAAGAGGGCTGTGTGCTCTCGGTCACCCGTGCATCTCTGCCTTTCCTTTTTGTTCCATTCTTGTCACTTCAGTTTAGGCCCTCATCACCTCATATGGTAAATTATCACTGTGGCCTTTGAATTTCTTATTCTCTTTCAGAAAAAAGAGCCAATGTCTTAACCACGACCTGCAGCACACCATGATCTGGCCTGCTGTTATCATCTGGCCTCATCTCCACTTCCCCGCTCTGGCCCTGCCACTCCTTAGCATCCTGACATCTTCATGCCTCTGAGCTTTGCACTGGCTGTGCCTTTGCCTAGAATGCTTTTCCCTCAGATATCCACATGGTGAACTCTCTCACTTCCTTTGGGTGTTTGTCAAAATGTTCAGTGAAACCTTCCCTGGCCAACCTGTCTACAACTTCAATTTTCTCCTACTCCTGATATTTCTTATCTCCCTTTCTCTTTTTAGTTTTCTTTTCAGTACTTATTTCTGTCAATATTTTATATACTATATTTATCTCTCTTGTTTGTTGTCTGTCTCTCACAGGAGAATATAAGTTCTATGAGATCAAAACAATTTTTTAGGGCTGGGCACAGTGGCTCATGCCTATAATCCCTGGTTCTGTCTGTTTTCTCTCCACTCCTGCAACTGTTCCCAAATAAATATTCCAAGGTTTAACTAACTTATAAACATAGGTGGCATCACATGAGCCACAGTAACACAGATGCAACTGTTTTTAACTCTACGCAGTCTGTGTAAGACCTCAGTCTTCTGCAAAATAGCCCTTCCATCAGATAGTCATCTGACTTATGCTCACAAAAATATTATAGTTGTTCAGCTATGATTGTCATGCGGCCTCTATGCTCTCTTTCTTTTTCTTTTTCTTTCTTTTTTTTTTTTTGAGACAGTCTTGCTCTGTCACCAAGGCTGGAGTGCAGTGGCACAATCTCAGTTCACTGCAACCTCCACCTCCCAGGTTCAAGTGATTCTTATGCCTCAGCCTCCTCAGTAGCTGGGACTACAGGTGCCCGCCACCATGCCCGGTTGATTTTTTATATTTTTAGTAGAGACAGGCTTTTGACATGTTGGCCAGGCTGGTCTCGAACTCCCGGCCTCATGTAATCTTCCCACCTCGGCCTCCCAAAGTGCTGGGATTACAGGCGTGAGTCACCGCACCTGGCTGCACTATTTTTTCCCTATTGTGGGCAGAAGGCTTCCATTGCTCAAACACTTTGAGGGCGCCTCATTACTGTTGCTTTTGGAATTGCTCATTACGAGAATGTCTATGTCCTGGTGGGGGTTTTGTCTCCTTTTGTTTCTTAAAGCCAGCGATTTTTCAGACCGGGGCTGGTTGAGGGGTTAAGTGGGGAGAGAGCCCTATGCCAGAAGTCCTTTCTCCTTTCTTCCCTCCCCTTTTCCTCTCAGAATAACTGTGTCAGGCAGTGTTCTCGGTGCTGGAATATAGCAGCATGGAAACGCACAGAGAAATGTCCACCTCTCTGTAAGTGTAATTTTGAACCCCGTGGTTTCTGGGGAGTAGTTCTGTTTCCCCTTCTCTTGCAGCTCCTCATGAGACAGCTCCTCTGGCTTCTTAACACAGCCAGTGTACCTACTTCCCAGGTTTGAGGGCATCCTACTCTACCTGCTGGCAACCCCCAGACACACCGTTCAAACTCAACCACCAGCCTTGAGCCCAGTGACTCCTGTACATAGGCACCCAGGAGCCCAGGAATTGTCCCGCAGTGGACATGCCAAAGCAGGTCTCCATGTCTTTTCAGAGGCATCGGTGCCTACTACGTAAAGAGACTTCGGATCTTTTTTCTGCTGGAATGCCTTTGATTTTTTTGAATGTACGCATTTTAAGCCTAAATTCAAGAATTTGCGTTCTTTGCTAGACCCTTTTTACTGGTTCAGCCTCAGATTTTGCCCTCCTCTAGATGATAGCTTTTCTTGTCTGAGCTGTTGTTGAGCATGTAGCCATGTGTGGCTCTCTCCTGTTAATAGCCTTTTCTTCCAAGTCCCTCTTGTCTCCTGAAGTAGCTTGCCAGCTCTTCCAAGGACAGAAGCTTCCTTCTGTTTATATCCTGCACAGCACTCACATAGTCTCATACACATAGTGATGGTTAAAATAATTGGTGAACTAAATTTCCATAAATATATTCTGGAAAAGTCAGCAGTAACAGATTGTTTCAGCCATATGGAAACTTCTCTTATGTAGGATACCTCAAACCGTCATGATTCCAGATACCTGGCATCTACAGATTCAGGAGTATTGGTGTATATCTGAGCATTGCATGAGTATTTTGATGTATCCTTTGTAAGAGTCTCCAACTCAACTTCTTGTTGTTCCTGCTGCTTTTCTTCCAGATATTCTGAGGTACTTTTAGCATCATCCCTTATCAAGGGTGTTGATTGTTGGGGGCTGTCTCAGAAGGTTTCAGCCCTTACCAGGTCCTTGTCTGTCCACAGATCACGTTGCACAAACACATGGGGTCTTGAAAAATGAAGGCCTGCCTTCCAACATGGGCCAGCACTACTCAGGGTCTGGGCTAGGACCTTTGAACACGGAGTGAGGTCTCTCTGTAATTGAACCTCTAAGGAGAGGTCTGAGTTTCCACTTGGGTCACAGACTCCTCCGGACATGTGGCATCTGCTCCTTGGTTTGGAATCATGAGATCATGTTGTCATAGACAGAATGAATGGTATACTGAGGATAAAAGGAGTGTGCTGGAACTTCAGCTAGCCACCCTCCTGGCTTGTCCAAAATATTCTATATTCTCTTGAAGAAAAAGAGAAGCCTGCATGAGTGATAGTGGAGGTCAGGCTTTGGCCCTGAAATCATATTAATGGAACTTTCAGATAATGTCATTCTTCATTTTTCCTAATGCCAATTTATAGATTGCATCCCAGACTCCCCAGAGAAGTAGAACTTGCCAAGTATGCTTGTCATTTCTTCTAATTAGGTTTTTAAATAAATCAAAGAACTCTTGTTTTCATTTACCTTGGATTATACAGCAACAATGTTCTTGTGTATGTTGCCAGAGAGGCAATGCCTATTGAAAGGACACCAGATTCCTGACATTCTAAGAGCTTAGGAAGGCTCCTCCCCTCCGCTTTCCTAAGCATTCCATTAGCCCCACCATTTAAGAGGAGGAAAGGACAGTTCTGCCAGGGCTGCATGGCCCCTCCTTCCTACCCATCTCCAAAGTGCTGCTATGGAGTGGGCTTTGTGGTCTAAAAGGGAAGGAGAAGGGAGGAGAGCACTCCCCTGGCCTTTCTTGCAGTTTTCCCTTTGCCTGATTTTCAGCCTTCCCTCAGTTTCTAGTCCTCGGGGTGAATCTTCCCATCTAGGAGGCTAAGGGGTAGAGAAAGCATGGGGGATAAAGCTGGGAGGCATCTGGGGATAGGCCCAGCCCAGCAACCTCCTCTGTCCTTCTTCCTGGCTTCTCACCATGCGGCCCCACTCTGGCCCTTTCCCCAGCATGCCCCCATCTGCCCCCTTATACACTCACAGTATTGTTGGTTTCTGTCTGAAAGCCCCTTTCCTGGCTGTCATCCCTTTGCTCACTGTGGCCTCATAGCTGGTGATTCCTTGCATTAGGTCCAGAAATTCTGGAGTAAGGTGTCATGAGCTCAGACTTTGCCCTGGTGTTTTTGGTCCTGCAGCAGCCTCTGGTCTCTGAGCTCTTCTGAGATGGGGAGACTAAGAACAGGTTGCCATGCTGGTTGCTCTTTTCCCACTGCCTTCCCCATGTCCCATCTCTGATGATTCCACCTGTAGAGGTGGGCAAGCGCAGTGGGAGATCTTAGGACCGCAGCAGAAGCTATGTGGTCAGCAGGCAGTGCAGTTGGCCCCACTGCAGGGAGAAATAAGGCTTGCCGTGTGCCTTATTCAGAAGCGGACAGCCAGCCTGCTTCTTGGGTGTCAAACTTCTGACAATTGGGAATGACAGATATTTAATTTTACTTACCTTGGGGAGCAAAAAGGCCCCAATCCTTTGATAAATCATAGGTCTGTGAAAGCAGATAACCCCAGGCCCTGAAGGACCCACCCCCTTCTCCTTCCCTCCCCTCTTCTCCCTCTTCTCTCCTACCCTTTCCCATCTTTTCCCCTTCTCTCTTCTTCATCTTTATTTTTCATCATCTTTCCCTTCCTTCCTTTCCTCTTTTTCTCTGTCAAACTCTCTCAACTCCCACCAGATATTCATTGTTACTTAGCAGAAATCACATATCTTGCTCAAAGGAAGAAAAAAAACACAACTTTCTTGGTACTTATAGATCAGGGACTTAGGTAAGGGATGTAGTTGGGTGGGATAGGATTCAATATTAATCTCTTTATTAGGGACAATTGTATACTCTCTACCACTGCCTGCCACTGATCCCTCTGTCCTCCTCAGTCCCCATTGCTTGCTCCAGTGGTCTAAAGCTGTGATGGTTTTTCTCTCATGCCTGCTGTGAGCTGAAGATTGGTGGAGAGCTGTCACTACTTTGAGTGCCAGCAGCGCCTGCAACATGGGAAATATGTAGGATGTGTTTTCTCTTATAACCACTGTGTGGCTGCTGGTGAGATTGTGCCCACCATCCTAAAACCGAGCATATGTTTTATTGTGTTGTTATTTAAGTAAATGTTGCTCATGTTTTTATTAGAACAGTGTAATATAATGGAATGTGATCTATACTGTGCTCCATAGTGTCTTAGTTTAAACAGATATGTTTCTCGCTCTGCCCGCCCTGCACCACACACCTGCAAGTAAGTTTCTTTTGAATATCAACACCAGCAAAATCAGGGAACCCTTAGTAAAGGTGCTTAGGTGCTATTTGATATTTAAGGCAGTAAGCTCAGTTGGCCTTTAAATTCATTGATGAGAGCAAATTACTGTTTTTTAAATAATTTTAATTTTTAAGCATGTTTCATGTTCTAGGCAATATTTATTTGTTTAAATTATGTTTTTGTGCTAGGTTCCATAACAACTATGTCCCAATGTGAGGAATAAGACCTTACCTACTGAATGCTTCTTTTTTGAGACCGAGTCTCACTCTGTCACCTAGGCTGGAGTGCAGTGGGACCATCTCAGCTCACCGCAAGCTCCGCCTCCCCGCTTCACACCATTCTCCTGCCTCAGCCTCCCGAGTAGCTGAGACTACAGGTGCCCACCACCACGCCCGGCTAATTTTTTTGTATTTTTAGTAGAGACGGGTTTTCACCGTGTTACCCAGGATGGTCTCGATGTCCTGACCTCGTGTTCCACCTGCCTCGGCCTTCCAAAGTGCTGGGATTACAGGCGTGAGCCACCGCACCCAGCCCCTACTGAATGCTTTTAAGTGACTTTTCTTGGTTTAATTTATCACCTTTCATAGAGAAGGAAGCACTGGCTCATATAAGTTATTTGGGGAAAAGTGAATATTTGTAGTGTTTACAATGTCCAGATTCCTGCATCTTACCTTTGTATATAGCTGGGAACTTCAAAATAGAAAATTGCAACTTAACCAAGCATAAAATTCTATGTGTTTTGGGCAATTTCTGTTCAGAAGCTTATTATCCAGCTACTTCAGATAACTTTAACCACTTGAAACATAGTCATACGCCACAAAGTCAGTGGTCAAAGTTTCAGATTTGCTAAAACAGTTTCCATCAATTAAGGAACTACAAATCTATTTACTTTGCTACTATGGCAAAAGGCCTTGGACCTTTACTCAGAATTTATTTACTTAATTTTACATATGATTGTAAACGGTAATTATCTGATTTCTCAAATTAAAAGCTGTTAAGAAGCTGCCACTTAGGAAATTGAGAGCAACAAAAGACAGCGACACTGACTCAAAACGAGCTCTACCCAAACAGAAGGACGGGAAAGAGAAAAATGACTGTTCTGTGTAGTACAGTGCATCATGTTGTAGTCTTTATGAAGAAAAATGTAGAATATGGTCTATATATTCTGCCTCAAAAGGCACATAAGTACGTAATATATTTTAAGAGGCTCTTTTAAAATCCAATATAGTTCAGTTAAAATCAGTTTTATAACTTACAGTACTCAACTCCATATATTATCATCTGCAGAACATTGCACTTCAGTTATTCCATTTGAATGTTCGTGCATTTACATGACGTTCCAGAAAGCTGAGAGATAACATATCTTAACTCACCGGTTCTCAAATTCCTCTAGCCCAGATCCCTTGTTCAAAAGATATTTTGACTCAGAATCTTGATTTGTAAAACAAAGACAGGAGGAGGCATTCCATTTCATTGACTGCATGAGGCTTCCTGAGTTTTCTCCGTGCCCTCCTCCCATCCTCAGTGACTTTCATAGGAGCCTAAGAAATCCCTGGAACTCCATAGAACTTAATGCAGAGCATAGTGTCAAGCATGAAGCTAGACTAGGACAGGAGTTATTGCCAAGGAGGGAGGCTTTTCAGGCATCCTTAAATCACAGCCCATAAGTGGTTGCCTACCTGTGGTAATATTGCTTTGCTTATCCACAAAGTAATTTGCTAGGAGTTTCATGGGAAATGAATAGACTGGAATCAACTCCAGTTTCCTTAGTGTCACTGTAACTCTGATTAGCAATGTGACTCAAATGCCCCATGCATTTTCTGCAGGTGGTGCCAAAGCAGTGACTGGCACCAGGATATCCATAGGAAACAGAAGGGAAACCATGATTTGCTTATGGATGCTCTACCCTGTAAAGCAAAATAGAATTTTCTGATTGTTCTTTTGATTGCTACTGCTGTGCTACTGCAATTACTGCTCATGTTTTCTTGTTGTTCCTCCCCCTCCTTCTTTTTCTCTTCTTCTTTTCTTTTTTAGTAGTAGAACAAGACACTGTTCAGTAGTGTAGCTAGATGCTTTGGTTTCTTTTATCATTGTTATGTGCCAAAGCAATTGTCAAACTTATTTCATGTGCTACACCATGTTCTTCCCTCAGGAAGAGGAAATCCAAGAGTGATAAAAGCATCTGCAAGCAGAGTAAAGGCATCTCAGTCAGTGGATTTCTTCTACAAGTTTCATGGCAGTGGTACTGCAGTGTTTTAGGTTCTTTGTAGGTGGCTGATAATGTGTAAATACCCCATGTTGAATGAAGTCAGCTGTCCAAGACCTATGAGGCTGCAGTTTCTTTCCTGATCCTACCCCTCCAAGGTGGTGGTTTGCAGCTCCTCCAGGAGACTGGAGTCTCCTCTGGCCGCAGCAATACTTTATTTCTTCTCACCTACCTGACACAATTGGCTCAAAAATTATACCTCAGCAGGGAAACTACTCCTCGGAAGGGGGAGGTTGCCAGCAATCTCTAAGAGTATCTTCCTTAAGGACAGGAACTCAAGGCCTTTCACACTTGGATGCTTTGATAGACCATTTGATAGATAGGCTTAGTTATAGTACATTACTTTCAGGCTCAAACACAGAAATTATTCATGCAAATCCTCCTTCCAGTCTGTCCTTTGTAGACAGGGCTGAACTTTCCTATCTTAGATCGTGTACGACACTGGCAGTCATGAAATGTAGATTCCGCTCATTCATCTCTCTCCATGCAGTCCATTTTTTATCATTAGAGAAAAAGATAAACTTTAAAAAGTTTTATTGTATTATAATTTTAAACTAGTATTGACTGTCAGAGAGGCCAACTTGTGTAATGCTTATGAGCATGAGCTCTGAAGCCAGACCACCTGGCCCTCCTGTGCCTTAATTCGCTGACCTTGGGCAGTTTTCTCATCAGTAAAATGGAATTAAGAATAGAACCTGTTTTATAGGGTTGTGAGGGTTAGGTGAACTACCATTTGTGAAGTGCTTATAAGAGCACATAGCAGATACTATATTCCTTTTTAGCAGCTTTTCCTGCTTTTGTTGCTATTCTTATTATTGTTTCCTGGGTGTAAAAGCTGAACTTGCCTTCTTTTCCTTCTGGAAGATTTGGGCAGAAACCCAAGTAACTTAGTCTAGACTCATGCCTGGGATAGAAGCCTAAAATGACTGGCCCCTGGAAATCTAGACACTTTTGCAATAGGGAAAGAATGCCTGTTTTCAACTTAGATCTAAGTTTGGATGTTGGTCTTGCCCCTTAGCTACTTGAGCGATAATGTAGAAAATATTTTAAAATGGAAGAGAATAATGCCTACATTGTAAGGTGCTGAAACTTAGAAATGACAGAATAAAGAGCTGGTTCTTATTATATGCTCAAAATATTGGAGCTATTATTATTATTTGAAGAGACAATCTAGCCCACCCTAAGTCATGCAGATATGGAGCTACTTGGTGAGTGGAGAGACTGTTGATAAAGTTTATTTAATATTTAAGATGAAGTTTTAAATTTGCTTTGTAATAGAAATAATTACAATATTTGGTGTATTTATGTATATATTATATATGCCCACTTTAATACTAGGGAACTGTTCGGAACTCTTCAGAACAGACTGTTAACATTTCTTTCTTGTCTTTTGAATTGAATGTTATAGAAATCAGCTCTCAGGAGGAAGTGTGCAGTCTGTAAAATCGTCGTCCACACCGCCTGCATTGAGCAGCTAGAAAAGGTAAGAGTGCGCCCTCTGCTGCAGCTTTGTTACATTGCAAGTATTTGGTCTTCAGAGGCCCAGGGTAACTTTCTAGTTCCAACTTTTTGAAAACAGTGCCCTTAAAAAAAAGCTGGAAGTCCAACATTATTACCAGATTAATAATGGAAAGACAATGTTTTAGGGTCATTCACTCTCTTGTTTGCTGAAGTGTAATTTGATATCATTTTATGTTGACTCTTGGGAAATGGAATAACAGTTAGATGGAAAAGCCTGGAATTCTCTTATTATATCATCTCAGTTCAAGCATTACTATTCACCCATAGGCTCTTCCACAAGTTGTTTAAGAAGGAGGAAGTTCTATAAGCTTTTTATAATTGTTGTTCACATATATCTGACTTGTGTGGTTTACTTCTTCTCAAAGTGCCTGGAAGGGAGTGAGCCAAGCTGGAAGCCGGCTCTCTGTCTGCTGGGCAGTGCTCCTCCTGTTGCTGCTCAAATGTGTGGGTGGGACTGGAAGTGACATCCTGGTGGTGTCGTACCTCCAGAATAAGTGGATTCGGCAAATCCATTTATTTGTTATTTAGGGAATGGGAAAGGCACCAGTAGTGAGTTGCCTGCCATCCTTTTCCCTTTCACACTTCCTACTCCATTTTTATGTGTGTTTCTCTGTGTATTATCTATGTTCTTGAGCTGTCATGGGTAAAAGCATTGAAATATTTTAGTCCCCCATGACATTCATTTAGTTTCACTGACATGACCAGTTGATCCTAGCTGATGTCTTATGGCAATGACTACCAACATGTTATCTTAATATTTTCTTTTCTGCCCCAACTTCACTTACTGATCTCTGCCTTCACTCTTTTGCTTCTTTCACTTTATTGAGTAGCTAACCAAGATGTCAATGTACCTACTAGGAGACCTCCACATCTAAAAGAAAAGCAATGCTGAATCCTTTTATAAAGAATAACTCCGGGCTGGGCACAGTGGCTCATGCCTGTAATTCCAGCACTTTGGGAGGCCGAGGCGAGCAGATCACGAGGTCAGGAGATGGAGACCATCCTGGCTAACATGGTGAAACCCCATCTCTACTAAAAATACAAAAAATTAGCCAGATGTGGTGGCACGCACCTGTAGTCCCAGCTACTCAGGAGGCTGAGGCAGGAGAATCGTGAGAATTGCCTGAATTCAGGAGGTGGAGGTTGCAGTGAGCTGAGATCGCACCACTGCACTCCAGCCTGGGTGACAGAACGAGACTCCATCTCAAAAAAAAAAAAAAAAAAAAAAAAAAAGTAACTCTCTTGTCTTTGAATAGTCATCATAATACTAAAAAAATCTCAAGTTTATATTTTCTATTTTTACAATCAGAAACCCAGCTGAGTAGTTTCAGCTGCCAATATCTTTCCTCTGGCTCTTTCTTATCTCAGTTTCTCAAATTTGTGGTGTAAGAGCATTATTGTTTAAAGATACTTAGATTTCATTTTTGAGAATGAAGGAAAGGGGTTGGAGATATAGAATCACCTGGGATCTCAGTTGATTATCTAATGCGATGATTTCAAAAGACTAAGAAGAGTGTTGTTCCTTGTTCTTTAAAGGTTTTGCTCTTCAGTCTTAATATCTATCACTGTTTTTTTTTTTCCAGGTAATTCAGTCTAGTCTGATGCTTATCTCTAATATAATATACTTTTCTTTTTGAATGACAGATTAATTTCAGATGTAAACCAACATTTCGAGAAGGAGGCTCAAGGTCACCAAGAGAAGTGAGTATTTCAGAGCTTGATTTCAAGTATCACCTTTGATTTCTCATTGATTCAGTGGCTTCATAGATATTCACCAGGGAATAAAAAATAAATTCTATCTCTCTCCATTGCACGCCAATGTTTTGTTAACACATCCATAAATAAAACCAATAAAATCTCCAAGTCTTTTCAACATGTGCACACTGGACTTTATTCTCATAAAATGTACTGGGGAGTTAAGGTCTTACCAAATGAACCAGAGACTAGAGGAAGGCGGTAGTGGTAGAATTGAAGGGGCAAGAAAGAAATAGACTTTATTTATTTATGTATTTTGAGACAGAGTCTCGCTCTGTCGCCATGTCTTCTGGTTGATTTTACGTGCATTTTCCAATTTTGAGTGGGTATAAGCTACTCATGGGGCAGCAGAGTAACTGGTTATTCCTATAAACCCTGGAGTCAGGTGGTACGCTTTTAAAACCAGCCTTGATGCTGTGTGATCTTGGGCATCTCACCTAAGCTCTCTAAATCTTGGTGTTTTCGTTTGTTAAGTAAATGAATAAATACATCATAAGCTAGAACTATATTCAGTTCTTGGTCTCTGACCCTCCAGTCTGTCGTGAAGATAAACAGGTAAAGAGGAAATTTGAATGAAGAGTTGTTACTGATGTGTTAGTGGGAAGCAGAGGTATGACAAGAGGAGACAGCACATATTTGTTCACATTTTATTTAGAGGAGACAGTGAGCACAGTTCAGGCAAAGATGAAGAAGGCAGGGAGGGTTCTCAGCCTTCCTGTGTTATTCTGGACAGTTTAGCTCCAGGCCCAAAATTGCACTCCCCAATCAGCGAAACAAAAGCCCGCAATGAACAGAACCTGTCCTCCTAGAATGTAGTTCCGCCTGCCCAGCAGTCACTCACTGCTTCCTAAACATTACCATCTTATACGATATCCTCCTGAGCACAAAGTCCAGTAAAGATGATTTCTGATCAACGTATTTTCTCAGGGAGATGAGGTTCAGTTCCACTTATAGATTTACTCCTTGGAAACCTTCCCGGATGGTCTACTCCTCCAATCAGCTCTGTGTAGTAACAAATAGGAAAGAGAGGAAAGGGGTCAGCGAAGGGGCTTCTCCTGAGGAGCTAAGTTAGTTGAGAGGAGGGTGGTTAGGAGGTAAGTGGTGAGAGCCTTCTGGATAAAAGGAAGAGCATGCAAATCCAAATGAGAGACTGTACTGAGTAAGACATGAGATCTGAGATAGCAAGAGCTAGATCGTGAAGGTTCCTGTAAGCCATGCTGCAAGTTGAGTGTTTTATCATCAGGATAGTTGGGAGGTGAGCATTAAACTACTTTAAGCCAAATATTGTTCAGGCTGCAGTGTGGAGGAAATACCATGCAGTTCAAGAGTTGGAGGCATACAGGCAACTTTCAGAAGCCATGCTAGTAGTCTAGGCAAGAAATCATGGTGACATTGAACTAAGAATAATGTTGGTAGATATGAGTTTGAAGGAAACAAAATTGACAGGACATAGTAACTGATTGAATTTTGGACACAAGAGGAGCCCAGACTAAACCAAGCTACTGCTACACACACACACACACACAAAACAAAACAAAACAAAACAAAACAAAACAAAAAAACTGAAAAACTGATTAGATGTATGAAAATGAGTTGATGTGAAGATGGGGTGGGGGAGGTAATGACTTTAGTTGTAGAACTATGAAGTGTGAGGTGTCCCTGTTGTCCTCAACTGGAGATGCCCAATAGAAGGTTGAGTGGGTATATGAGTTTGGAGCTTATGAGGAAGACTGGACTGGAGGTCAGGCATTGTGAGTCATCAGCATATTTACACAGTAATAAAAGCTGTGGGAATAGATGAACGTGGAGAGTGATATCTCAGAGGAGATATCTGAGAATTACAAATGTTTAAAGACAGTTGATGAAAAATGACAACATGAATATGAACGCTCTAATTGTTAGTGACAAAGCAAAAGGATGGGAAAAAATGTGGAAAGAGAGTAGGTTGGGATGGAGGTTGTAGAAAGAGAAAAACATAGTTGTCCTCATCGATTGTCTTCTCCCACTGTGTTTGTGCAGCATAGCAGCAATAGGAAGGTTGTGGGCCATGCGCAGGATGAGGCGGGCAGGAGAAGAATGATAGGGCTGCGGTGTCGTAGTGCCACCCAGAGTGCAGACAGCGTGGGCCAGAAGATAACTCAGTGACAACTCAAATGAAGGAGGTGCTTTATTTAGGAAACTGGAAGGGATAGTTTCATGTTAAGATGGAGTTTATGACTTTCTAGCCTGGGGATTCATATACCTACCTTTAGCTTTCTGCCCTCCAGTGTGTATTTCTCTCTATCGATAGGTCAGTGTGGAGGCAGGGGAAGAGAGAGAGACAATTTTAATTGTGCAATTTTTCTAATACAGCATGTTTTTGGTTTTTATTAGCCTGTACCACTTCTCTGAAGCTAGACCTTCCATAAGGGTTTTGGATATTCTCCCTTGTCTTCTTATCAAGGACTTGAAATTCCTTCCTTTAATATGTTTTCATCACCCCCCTCTATTTCTAGATAATTTCTACCAGCATAAACACACTCTAATAATTTCTATCTTTTAAAAAAAAACCAAAAACACTCCTTAGCCACCAACTGTGTCTTACCTACTGCTCTAGTTGTCAGTTTTGTAGTCACTGCCAAGCTTCCAGAAAGTGTTAACTATATAAATTATTTTCAGTATGTCACTTTCTAGTCATTGTAACCTGTTCTAATCTGATGTCTGCTCTATCCATTTACTGAAATTGCTGCTGCTTTCAGTTTGCCTATGATCTCCTATATGCTAAATGTATTAGGTGTTATTTATTTTTCTGTTCTTCTCAAAAATATTCAAGATACTACATATTCCATCCTTCTTGGAATGCTCTCCTCTCTTGGCTTCCCATATCACCCTTTCCTAATTTTCTTCTTGCTTCATTGGATAGCCCTTTCTATTCTTTTTCGTTGCTTACTCCCCCAACCTCTGCAAATCCCTCTGAGCTTAGTTCTTGTCTATGTTCTCTTCTCTCTGCCCACTCCTGTTAGAGGAGCTCATCCGGTCTCATGGCTTCAAATACCATGTGGGCTGACAACTCCTAACTTTACATTTCCAGTCTGCCTTTCTTGGAGTTCCACTTGGCATGTCTTTTGAATGTATCACAGTCATCTAAAATATAATACATCAAACACTAGACTATTCCCATTACCATAAAAATGATTTAAGAAAATCCTATGCACCTCAGGAAATGAGATGGCTGTTGATCTGGCTTCTCAGTTGAGAAAACTGGGGGGTCATGTTTATTCCTTCTCCCATAGACTCCCCACATCTAATTCATTTGCCTGTCCTTTCAATTTTTTAAATAAAATATATTTCAAATCCACCCAATTATCTCCAATTCTGTTATCAGCACCTTAAACTAAGGTACTGTGACCTCTCCCCTTTGGCCAATGCAATAGCTTCTTCATGACTCTTCAGTTTTCACTTTCAGTCCACCCATGATTTAAAGAAGTAATCTTTCAAAGTGAAAATTAGATTATGAGGTTGGTGCAAAAGTAATTGAAAGTAATGACAAAAACCGCAATTACTTTTGAACCAACCTAATATAATTTTCCCTGGCTTAAAACTCTCCAGTGGTTTCCATAACTCTTAGAGCGAAAGCAAACCCTCTGTCTTGGCATGCAAAGGCCCACGTCGTCTGGCCCCTGCCTGCCTTTCCAGCCTCCTCTAGCTCCCATATAGACTTTCTTTCCATTTGTGTGGCACACACAAGGATATTCCCCACCTTTGGATATTTGTGTATTTCATTGCTGTACTGAAAATCTCTTTGCGTGACTGTTTCTTACAGTTAGGCCTCAGTTCAAATATCATCCCCCTCAGACACTGTCTTAGTCTGTTCAGGCTGTTGCAATGAAATACCATAGACTGGGTGGCTTATAAGCAACAAAAATTATTTCTCACAGTTCTGCAGGCTGGAAGTCCAAGATCAATGTATCAGCATGGTCCCATTCTAGTGAGGGCCCTCTTTGGGGTTGCAGACTGTGTTCTCATTGTGTTCTCATTGTGTTCTCATTGTGTTCTCATGTGGAGGAAAGAGGGTGAAAGAGTTTTCTGTTGCCTCTTTTATAAGGACCCTGATTGCATCCATGAAGAGTCTGTCCTCATTACTTGATCACCTCTCAAACACCTCACCTCCTATTACCATTGCATTGGGGTTTAGGATTTCAACATACAAATTTGGAGGGGACACAAACTCCAGTCTTTTGCTGAGGTCTTCCTTAACAACCACCTTTAAATACATAGTATATTGTTCTTTATCAAAGTATCTTGTTCTTTCTTTTCAGGGCACTTTGTATACCGTAATAATTTATGCATATTACCGTTTGCTTGTCTAAAGAATGTCTCCCAACTTTAGTGTAAATTTTGGGAGGTCACTCATAGATTTTTGTCCTAAATTAATTGCACCAAAATACAGAGTATGTGATTGATGGGTATCCGCTGACCGAATACATTTACAAAGGTATTCATTTCTCTCAAAATGTTTAGGAACTCTTAGTCTAAAAGGACATTTTGAAGATGAAACTAATGACTCACTGACTATAACCCATTTGATATTCTTAATTAAAAATTAAGAATTCTTACTACTACTAATTTAGATGTTTACCTAGTAAATATTTGCTTTAGAATTAGTTTGACCTTAGTTCGAATTATACCTCTGCTTCTTTTCCACTAAGTGGTAAGAGTTTCTGGAGCACAGATTGTTGGTCACTATGCCCTGGCATTTGCATAGTGCCTGAAGTGTGACAAGTTTTAAATAAATATTTGTTGGAGCCATCTAAGTTGAATCTTTCTGGATCTCCTTTTTCTTAGTCATAAGCTGTGATGGATTGGGTTATGATTTCTAAGATCCTTTCAAACTCTATAAAATATATATATACATATATATATATATATATAATTTTTTATTTCCATAGGTTTTCGAGGAACAGGTGGTATTTGGTTATGTGAGTAAGTTCTTTAGTGGTGATTTGTGAGATTTTGGTGCACCCATCACCCGAGTGGTATTTACCGAACCCAATTTGTAGTCTTTTATCCCAGTTCAACTGGCTGTTTGAAAATAGCCAAGCAATTGTATTATGTATTTTTGCTAACAATACTGAATATAAGCCCTGAAATAATGCATTACCAATACTTTAACACCCATAAGTAATAGCCCTTTCCTTGCCCAGTGCTTGAAGTTGTATATGAATAATTCAGAAGTTATTGATGAGCAATAAAAAGGCTTTATGATGTTAGAAGCCTTGCTTTGCTATCTTAACAACAATGTGTCAACACTCACATTTGCAGTGTTAAGGATCCTGAGTCCAATGTCAGTTCAACAACTTAGGAGCTCTTAATAATGGTCAAAAGAAAAGAGGGTGAGAAATGAAAGCATTAGGGATATAAGGATTAGAAAATATAAATGATTCTATTGTAGTGTTATTTTCCTTATTGATGAAGGCAATTGATGATCCTCCCCTCCTCCGTGGTAACTATGTGATTTAATTGTCAAAGAAATTAGGTGGATAATTCCATTCAGTTCAACACACATGTATTGGATGTTTGCTTTGTTCAAACTATCATTAAGCAGCAGTAGAATAAATTTCTATTGGGCCTAAAAAGAACTCTGGACAGAAGGGTGCTGGACATCTCAAATCACAGAGCTATGTTTTGGAGACAATTACTCATTTTCCTCTATGACAGTGATTTTGTATAAGTTAGTTTATCAATTCATGCCTTAGTTTTTGACTTATTTTCTAGGAAGGATGATATTAAAAATATTTAACAAATGGTAGAGCCATAGAGAATAATATTTAAATAATTTTTAAATGTTTTTTTATTCCCCAACTAAACTATATGATATTATACATCTGCTTACCAAATTATATACAGTAGTCCCCTCTTATCCATGATTTTGTTTTCCAAGGTTTCAATTACCCAAGGTCAACCACAGTCCAAAAATATTAAATGGAGAATCCCAGAAATAAACAATTCATGTTTTAAATTTCATGCTGTTCTGAGTAGTGTGTTGAAGTCTTATGCCATCCTACTCTGTCCTGGGATATGAAACACCCCTCTGTCCAGCGTATCCACTACCTGCCCATTCATCACTTAGTAGTTTTCTCAGTTATTAGATTGAAGAATCATTGTCTATGTAAAGTTTGGTACTATCCATAGTTTCGGTCATCCACTGGGAGTCTTAGAACATATCTCCTGGGAAGAAGGAACAACTGCGTGTTGCAGTAAAAATGAGGAAGTCAGTCTTAAGATTCCTAAACAATTGTTGATATATGGAAAGTGTTGGCTGACTGTTTTGAGTAGAGCTGTCACTTGCTAAGTGATCCCATGAGTCAGCCATGATTTCACACAGGTAATTGCATCGAATGTTTCCAACATGTTCCTTCTTAAATTGATAGTCATTAGCTGATTTATAATCTCAATAACTACAGATTTTTTTCTGAACATCAATGATATTGTTCATTTTCCCTCAGCTTCTGCTACACTAACAGCAATTATATTACATTTTTCTATTCTGTATGATACTGTCTGACATTTTTATATATTCAATATTTCTACTACTGTCATTGAAATCATTCATTGGCGTGTCATGTTGAAGTAGCGTGAGCCCTGTCTTGCGGAACAGAGGAAAGGCACAGTGACACAATGGTAAGAGCACAGATTCTGGTGCCAGCCTGTCTGGGTTTGGACCCTCACTTTGACCTTTACATTTTAAGTAATGACTTCTATGCATTAGTTTCCTTTTCTGTAAAATGAGAATGATATTGACCATGGAAGTCAAACCCTCTGATAATGTGTGAATTGGGATATGCTGCAGTTGGCAGCTGGCTCGGGTTCTCCCTAATGCTTATTCCTAAGCAGGCAGTGGACTAAGGTTCTCATCTTATACGTTGAGTAGGCAGATGCTAAAGGTGTCAGCAGTAGCCTCAGCTGCAAAGTAAAGAGGTGGAGGGTCCAGTACCTTCATCCTCAGTAGAATGTTTGCACTAAACTGATGGGATAGATACTGATAACTGGGCAGGTTATTCTGGAATTGATGTCATTTTCTTGAAAGCCACAGCCAGCCACAGGATCCAGAATTGTCCATCCATGTGGATATTTAAGGTTGTACAGACAACCACCACCAGCTGGGCCCAGCCCCCAGCATTCTGAGATTCTTTGGGGGAACCAGTAACATTGCTCAGACAATATGATTTGTTTTCAGAAGAGAGAGATCATTGGAATAGGATCCAGGAGACCTATTATGTCAGAAATTAACATTGTAATTGCTTAATATTGAGGAGGTAGAAGTGGTCTCTAATGTTGAGGGGATGCAAGGGAGCAGTCAGAGAGATGCTAGGGGCACTAAACTGCAATTTCCCAATCAACATATATTTCAATATTTCAACAACTCATAGGATTTTACCGATACATTTCAAATAAATGGCATCTCTACTCATGAAAATTCTCATGAAGATTAAAAGAATTATTACTTATAAAATATTTCTTAAAGTGCATGGCTCATAGTACACAACAAGTGTTAGCTTTTATAATTAGCTTCTTTCTTAGAACAATCTAAGCTTGTGTCTTTGTTTTATTAAACTGTGGTAGTAGGAAAAGCGAGACAAACATTAGACTAAATTGTGGGACCATTGTGCTTCTTTATATCTGATTATAGTTAAAAGACCATTATTCCTCCAGGGTCTTTGTTTAGTTTTAGTTTAAGTGGATTTGACATTATTAAGAGAAATAGAGGTGGCATTTCAGTATTGATAATGCTAATGCTTATTAACGGTATTCTTGTCACTCTGAATTTCATGCCTTGATATATAACTTTTTTTCCCTCTACACTGATCTATTTTCTGTCCATCTGTACTTACTAACAGAACAGTGCCTGGCATGTAGGAAAAATTTAAATAATTGAATACATGTTAAAGTGAATATATAAAAATAAATTAATATATATTAATAAATTGAATATATTGAATTGAATATATTAATATATTAAATATATTAATATATATTTTAAATTGAATATATATTTATATATTAAATTGAATATATATTAATATATTAAATATATTTTAAAGGGAAAATAAGGACTATGGCTAGACCCTACAATAGACATGTTAGTATTAGATTAAGTGTGTTTTCCCAGAAAAGGGCAAAAGAAAATAATGAACACTTTATGGGTATTGTTGTCAGAGGGATGAATTGTTTGTAAGTTATGAGGGCTTGCCTGCATTCTTAGTCCTGAGGATGACTTTCTTGTAATGGTGAATGGTGCTACTTGACTCTGCCCTAGGAGTGCTTGCCTACTTGGGAGGAAAAGGATTTTCTGTGTTTCCTACAGTCTGAGACAAAGATAGACCTTGAAAGCTAATCTGTAATAGTTCATGGTACCCAAGGATGGTTTAAACACAATACCACTGCAGAAACATCATCGATATGCTTATATCTCTTGTCCTTGACATCTCTTGCCTTCAGCTTTTCTCTTTCTTCACTCTATCTAGTTAGTAATTCTCACATCTATGTCTTGTATTAGGAGATCTATTTCTGAGAGTTTGATCTACATTATCTCTAGCTAGAATGTTTGGTGTGGTGCCTGCCTGCCACAGATAAAGCACTACATACCTATTTGTTAAATTGAGTTGGATATTGTTGTTTCAGCTTCTCCCCTTCACCTTTCCACTTTTCTTTGGCCATTTCTTTTACCTGCCTCAGTTACCTCCCAGCTCAAGGTCCTCTACTGTGTTCACAAATCTGCAGAGTGTTTGACTAGTAAGACAGTAGAGTAACAGAAATCTGGTGTGGCCAGTTGCCACTAGGAAGACGTGGAGGGAAGACATGAGAAGTGGAATCTACAGATATGAAAGATCTTTGGGGATGGAGAAGTAACTTCATTTGTCCAAGTAGATTCATGTTTATTGTTAAACAAGTCATACTCATAAATATTTGTTTCTGGGCTCATATCATGGTTTATATAAATCAATAGTATTGCCACATTAAAAATGAATATTGAGGTTTGCAAATTAAAACATATTCAGTCAAGTGCAGTAGCTCATGCCTATAGTCCTAGTTATTCAGGAGGCGGAGATGGGAGGATGGCTTGAGCAGAGGAGTTCGAGGCTGCAGTGAACTATGATTATACCACTGCACTCCAGTGTGAGTGACAGAGCAAGGCCCTGTCTATAAAAATAAAGTTTTAAAAATATTCATTTAATTTTGTTTTCCCACAGAATTTTGTACGTCATCACTGGGTGCACAGGCGTCGGCAGGAGGGGAAATGTAAGCAGTGTGGTAAGGTAAGAGCCCAGTCACCTCATGGCCTCGCAGGAGGCTCCCCAGGCCTCTGCAAGCACCTGAGGTGGATAAGTCCTGTCCCTGAATCCAGTGTTCACTACATCAGTTCCTTTTTGAAAGACCTTACTTGTCCAGGTCTCCTTAAGAGGCATTGTAGTTGTTCTAGAACTCACTGCATGAGGCAATGGTGTTAATAAAAAGAATTAGCACATTTTAAGATACATGGATGCATTCTTACAGTGAATTTCATTAATGATTTTTGAAAATATAATTATTTTGTGAAAATACCCTCATGAAGACAACTGACTCATCATACTTTGGTCAATAGCAGCAAATCAATGGGTTTGAGTAACACGATGTATGCTGATATAAAATTGTGTTTGGGCAGAACTGTTTAGGACAGCATGGTCAGCAGCTAGAAATGTGTTGCTTCCTTGGGACATTATCCAGTTCCTAGAAGAGATGCCCTTTTTATTTGTGGTTGTTTATATCTACCTCCTCTGTCATCATGGCTGCTTATAGGCCCCTCAGGATGCAGCGCCACTTGGAAAAGTGAGCTGGGGCAAGGGGTGGGGTGTTATGACTACATACTATTAAATGCCGTAGATCCCATGTGTCATTGACCCCAACAGATTTGGGTTATAGCTTTTTCCAATGTACAAAGATCTACTTTAAGGATGACGGGGTCCTCTGGGAGGGTTAAACTGGTGGTAAATATCACTATATGTATTTATAGTGTGATTTACCACCAGTTTTTTTAATGACATCAGTAGTAAACTGATGGTCATCAGTAAAGGGAAGTTTGGATTTGGCAGAGGGCAAGATAATTTGGGGGGAATATATTCCTAAATAATTATTCCTCTGTTTGTTTATTCATGTGACTCCTTTGGGTCAAGCATTGGTGTGAGCTGCCCAGGGCAGCATTTTTGACAGCAGAGCAATGCAAGAAAATATTGGCTCCCTGAGGTAGGGTTGTGGAAGGTGAGGGAGGGAGACTTGGAAAAAATTGCATTAATTTTGCTGTTTTGCCCAGTGCCTGGGAAGAAAATATGCTGTAACCATTGGTTATGAAGGTCTTCTCTGGAAGGCTACACACCTTAGCCTCCAGGGCATAGGCTCTCATTATAACCAGTATTTTGTCCTCCAGTTCAACCAGGTGGCTCTCAGTTGGTTCTCTTTTAGCTGGTAAAGAGGATGAACAAAACAGGGTGAAAGCAGAGCGAGGTAAAACAAAGTAAACAAGGTGGAGGGGGGAGGTGGAAAGATTTGTACCGATTCTTTTTGGCCATCTTACATGTTCTGGGGAAAAGGAGGTCACACCTCTACTCTCCCATGACCTTTCTCTCTTGGGTCCATCAACCTCTTCCAAGGTGTTGCCTTGGGGCTTATGGATTTTCTTTTACTTCAAGAATCATTGACTGTAACTTTCCCATAAATGTGCATGTGTGTGTGTGC
Source organism: Macaca nemestrina (assembly GCF_043159975.1). NCBI lineage: Eukaryota > Metazoa > Chordata > Mammalia > Primates > Cercopithecidae > Macaca > Macaca nemestrina. The sequence continues at coordinate 21,373,340 of NC_092128.1, forward strand.
ATGCATGTGAGGGTAAGAGAGATGCTGCAGTCAGGCAGGCATAGCAGTTTTTTTTGGTCAGAGATGTAAAGAGTAGTAAGAATCTGGATGAATAGGTCCTTCACTTTGAAAAAAATATCTTCACTGGAGCCCAGTAGCTGGCACCACCTCAATAATGTAAGCCATAATGGAGTGGGAGGGATTTTATTAAAAGAAAATCAATAAACATTTTATACTTTGAGACAAGTGTTCCCTAGTGCCATATTGCACTCTCTTCTGGCCTCTTGTTGGCATGGTCAACTGAACAGAAAAAACTGGGCTTCCTCCACCCTCAGTTGCTGTGTCTCCTTTCCTGCCAGTGTTCTCAGCCAGCCATCGTGCCGTGCGCACAGCTCGCTGCAGGTCTGTGGTCAGTGGGGAAGTCAGTGATCCAGCTTGTCACGTCATGTTTCCAAAATACTGCACTATTATAGTTATATTTTGTGTTTATAATCCAGCTTCTCCATGAATTCTTCAAGACTCAAACAATTATGGGATGGGTGGGATTGTCTCCTTGCCAAATAATAAATTACCCTTCCTTGGATTCCAACTTCCACCCTGGACAGGAAAGCTATGGCTCTGTTTCCATTTACAGATTAAGTAATGAAAATTCACTCCAAACCTTGGTGCTATGCATAATTTTCATCAGTAGTGTTGTACATTCTTATTCATATTAATAGACTTTTAAACCTCACTCCATCCCCCATACACACACACACGCACGCACGCACGCACGCACACATACATTATTCTGTAATTTACTCATTGGGATGGAGTGAAAAATAATTGCCTCACTTAGCAAAACTTTTTTTTTTTTTCCCAACTGATGGCTTGCAAACTTGACAAATTTTTTAGAAAGTGTTTATGGTTAAAGAGTGTTTGTGATTTCCATTTCTACTTTTAAAATAAACAATAAAACGATGTTTGGACTGATTTTCTCTTGCCTTAAATATGTGTTTGGCTGAGTGTGTGTGCTTTTTGAAAATCAAAATTAAAAAATTTCGAACATCAATTCTTGAAACCAGTTTTAAATGCAGTATACACATTGAATATCCCTTATCTGAAATGCCTGGAACAAGAAGTTTTTTGGATTTAGATTTTTTTAGGATTTTGGAATATTTGCGTATACATAAGATGCCCTGGGGATGGGACCCAAGTCTAAGTATGAAATTCACTTATGTTTCATGCTACACCTTAAACACAAAGCCTGAAGGTAATTTTATACAATATTTTAAATAATCTTTTGCATGAAACAAAGTTTTTACTATGAGTTGTCACACGAGGTCAGGTGTGAAATTTTCCACTTGTGGCATCATGTTGGCACTCAAAAGGTTTTGGATTTTGAAGCATTTTGGATTTTTGATTTTTAGATTAGGGATGCTCAACCTGTAATACATAGTTAAACTTTGTCTACATTTTTTATGCAGTTCAGTTCCTGTATTAGGCTATTGTCACGCTGCTGATAAACACATACCCGAGACTGGGCAATTTACAAAAGAAAGAGGTTTATTGGACTTACAGTTCCACGTGGCTGGGGGGGCTTCACAATCATGGTGGAAGGCAAGGAGGAGCAAGTCACATCTTATGTGGATGGCAGCAGGCAAAGAGAGAGCTTGTACAGAGAAATTCCCGTTTTTAAAACCATCATAGCTCACGAGACTCATTCTCTGTCACAAGAACAGTGCAGGAAAGACCCACCCCCATAATTCAATCACCTCCCGTCGGGTTCCTCCCTTGCCATGTGGGAATTGTGGGAGTTACAATTCAAGATGAGATTTGGGTGGGGACACAGACAAACCATATCAGTTCCCTAACCAAACATACTACATTAATATGAATTATTTGTCTATAAATAATATGTATTTTCATATATAGTTTACATAGCATGCAGTGTTTTTTAAAATGGGAAAACATCAAAACTATATTTGTAGTAAATATTGTTAAAAAAATAACTTGAGAATGAACTTAGGGTACAATATGTAAATTATACACAAAAATGCCAAAGTGTTTAAAACTACTTCATGGGAGTGCAGTTGGGATATTACATGGGTAGGGAAAGGGATTACAGAGTATAAAAATAATGGAAAATACTGACTTGGGCCTTTCAAGAATGTCCCCTTATCAACTTAAAGCAACATACTCTACTAATCTGAAAATGTGTACCCTGGGAGTTAAGGTTAAGGACAGGGAAGGGAAGTTTAAGGGTGAGGATTCACGCACTGGTTGGGCGGGTTTGGTTATTTGCCTGTGTGTTTGTGCAGCTATAGCAGAGGAATCCTCTCCCGGTAGCCCCAGGAGGATTATGAGTAGGTAGAGAGGGGGCAGTACAAGGGCAAGGAATCTAGGATGCTCCATAAAGCCCCTGCCCACATGACTGCTGGAGGCCTGGCCCTTCTCTCCTTGGCTGAGTATCAAGAAAGGGGACAAGGACAACCACTGTTCTACTCTCTGCTCCTATGAGTTTTGACTATTTTAGATTTCTCACACTAGTGGTATCATGTAGTGTTTGTCCTTCTGAGTCTGTCTTATTTCAGTTAAGCATAATATCCTTCTATAGATTCATCCTAGGAGGGGGAAATGGGGAATTACTAGGCAAAGGGCACAAAGTTTCAGTTATGCAAAGCGAGTAAGTCCTGGAAATCTATTGTACACCATAGTGCCTATAATTAACAATACTGTGTTGAATACCTCAAAATTTCCTGAGGGGGTTGATCTACTATTAAGTTTTCTTACCACCAAAAAAAAAAAATAAATAAAAAAATAAAAAAACCAAAAACCTAATAATAAATAAACAGGGCAGGAAAACATTTTTGGAGTAATGGATGTGTTTTTGGCATGGATTGTTGTGATTCAACACAGTATTGTTAATTATAACAAACTCATCAAGTTGTATACATGAAGTATGTACAGTTTTTTATGTAGATTATACCCCCAAAGAAATTTTTTTTAAAAGAAAAGAGGATGGGGGCTAAGGGGTCCTTGCTGCAGTCCCCAGTTTTCGTCTGTAGAACCATTTTGCTACTGTCACTGCTCCCTGGGTCTTTGATGTGGTCAGTATCCTGGTCATCGCAGTGAATGCAGTGCCCTGGTCACTCTGGGGCCCTTTGTTCTTTCTTCAGTAGTTTCCCCCACCCAACTACCTTCTCCTGGCTGCTGCTGCTGGGCCTGCTGGTACTTGTGAACCCAGATGACCTACACGGGGAGCAGAGACCCAAACCTCAGGCCAGGTTGGCAATGAGGACACTTCCTGTCATGGTGTTCAGGTCCCAGGTACACAAGCAAATGATCCCTTTGCCCCCTGATCATGATGGGGGACATGGTCCCAAAAGGTTCCAGGTACACAAGGTTCCAGTCGCAAAAGGTTCCATGTACACAAGCAAACGGCCTCTTTGTCCCCTGATAAGATGGTCCTCAGAGACAAATGGCTTCTGTCCTCCTTCCTCACTTCCTCAGCAGGGCTGATTCTACTTCTACATATTTACCCTCCTTTTTGGAGAATCTGGCCCAAGTCATGTGTCTCATGATAAATCTCCGGTTTTGATTTCAGTCTTTTTAAGGGACTGATCTCATCGCATATTTCATATGTTCTTGCCCTCTCTTTGTTGCTGAATTTGATTGAAGTATAAACTAGATATTAGCAAGTAAAAACATTTTATCAAAGTGACTACTTCAAATATAGTAATTTAGACATAGATGAACAAACAATCAGAAAAGCAAATCCAAACGTTTTTAAAATCTTTGTGTTCTCCTCCTATTTAGAATTATTGTCAGATGAGATCATACATGTAAAGCAATGTATGGTAAATGTGCACCTCATATTTGGATGCCAGTTGATGAGAGCTACTTTCTTCATGAAAAGCAAATCAATTATAGACTACGTACAAATAATAAAAAAATTTTAGTATTTTTAAGAGAGAAATTAGAAACATATAACTTCTCTGCCTTTTAAATTAATAAGGCATATAAAGCTGAGAAATTATAAAAATATAATGATAATAAATATCTCTGTATAATATATATAATCAACATGTTATAGTTATTTACATATGTATATATGTATATCTATGTGTGTACATATATATGTGTGTGTACATATCTATGTGTGTACATATATATATGTGTGTGTACATATATATATGTGTGTGTACATACATATATGTGTGTGTGTGTATATATAGTCTTGCCAGATTAGAGACTGAAAATTCATAAAAGGGCAAAAGTTATTTACATATGTATATATGTATATATATACCTGTGTGTGCACCTATATATGTATGTGTGTATATATATGTGTATGTGTGTGTGTGTATATATATACATATCATTATTCTTGCCAGATATGAGACTGAAAATTCATACAAGGGCAAAAATAGAAAAAAAAGAAGCATTGGGGAAATGAAGAAAATAATGACATTTAAGAGAAAAATTGGAGGAGGAACATGAACAAAAATGTATATGGAGAGGAAAGAAGAGATGAAGAGGTGAAAGTTGAGAAACAAAGGGACAGAAAGGTCCAGAGAGCTGCCAGCAAATGAGTAACAGTATCTGGAGAATGAAAAGGAGGAGTTCTGAAGCCACCAAGCTGATATTTACTAGTTGAGCTGTGCTCATTCCTGGGTCACACTGGGATTCCCTAGGGCAGGCAGGCTTGGAAAGGGGTAAGGGAAGCAGTTCCCAAATCCTCATTCACCATTTGTCTCTTTATTAAAACCTGAGTCTGACCTGCCTGAGAACACTTTTGTGATTCTCCGCGCTGACCTCCCTTTCCAAGTTGCCTTTCTTCAATCCGCTTATGACGGAAAGCATTCTTCTCCCTCTTTGCCCCAGGTGTAAAAGCCTAGGGATGTCAAACAGACATATGAAATATTGATGTCAGAAAAAAAGTCTCCTTTAATTAAAAAAAAGAAATGAAATATGATTTCAAGGAAGAAAAAGAAATGATATAACTTTCTCTCTTGTTAAAGAAAGAGCATGTTTATGTATTCTTTAAATTGACCACCATGGTGATGAGCAAAGCCAGTGCTTAGTTTATTTATAATCCAGGCAGAGAAATGTGGGCTGAATAGTTAGCTGAGAAGCAAAAATCAAGGTTTAATAATTGGAGCTTTCACTCTTTTTTTTTTTTTTTTGAGACGGAGTCTGACTCTGTTGCCCAGGCTGGAGTGCAGTGGCCGGATCTCAGCTCACTGCAAGCTCCGTCTCCTGGGTTTGCGCCATTCTTCTGCCTCAGCCTCCCGAGTAGCTGGGACTACAGGTGCCCGCCACCTCGCCCGGCTAGTTTTTTTTTTGTATTTTTTAGTAGAGACGGGGTTTCACCGTGTTAGCCAGCATGGTCTCGATCTCCTGACCTCGTGATCCACCCGTCTCGGCCTCCCAAAGTGCTGGGATTACAGGCTTCAGCCACTGCGCCCGGCCGGAGCTTTCACTCTTATAGGGCAGAATTAATCCAAAAGTACATCCACAGTTGATTAAACAAGTCAGGTAAGTCTAAAAGTACCTTCAAGTTGGTTTAACAGTTGGTTAGGAAAGTTTTTTATTTTGATGAAGTTCTACTGAACAGGTATAATTCTTGTTTATTAGTTTCAGCTGGTTAAAAGCAATTTTGGTTAAACACAGCATTCCATTTTGATATCTACTAGGAAAGTGGTACTGTTGAGAGGACATTTTTCCTTTTACATGGAAAATGTTTCCTTTTTCATGTTCTTCTCCAATAAAAAGATAGGCATATTATTACCTTTTCAGGTCCAAACCATTATTTTAGCTTGGGGTTCCCAAGAAACAGATTCTGAGTTGAGATTTATGTGCATGGAGTTTATTGAGTGATCTCAGAAGTGATACTGGTAGGGAAGTAAAAGTACCAGGACTGGGTAGAGGGAGGTGTTGAACTGTGGTGCAGTCACAACAGAGGCCTTAGTCAACTCCAAGGGGAACTGGAAGAGCCCTTCAGAGTTGCCTGGCCTTGACCCACAACTGGGCGAGGACTGTCCTTGGCTGATGTCTTAGTTCATTTTCATTGCTATAAAGTAATATCTGAGGCTGGGTGTTTATAAAGAAAAGAGGAATGTGTGACTCACAGTTCTGCAGGCTGTACAAGAAGCATGATACCAGCATCTGGTGAGGTCTTCAGGAAACTTCTGCTCATGGTGCAGGGGGAGGGAGGAGCCCTGAGTGTGAAGATCACATGGCAAGAGAGAAAGAAGAGGGGTGCCAGTGTCACCCAACAATCAGATGTCATGGGAACTAATAGAGTGAGAATTCACTCATTACTGTGAATGCAGCACCAAGCCACTCATAGGGGATCTGCCTCCATCACCCAAACACCTCCTAACGGTTCCCACTTCCAACACTAGGGATCAAATTTCAGCAGGAGATTCTAGAGGGGACAGATATCTAAGCTGTATCAACTCAAGTGACTTTTAGGCTCAGGGAAATTCCTGAAGATGGGAGGGTGACTCATTTGAAGACCTTCAGCTTCCAAGACTCCTCTCAACTGAGGGAATGAGGTGAGTGGCTCAGGCCTGAAGCAGAGTTACCTGGGTGGAAAGCCACAGTATTCAATACTGTCCATTCCTGGTCCTACTCAGAATCCCTTGTTTTGTATCACACATTTTTAGAGCAGCTCTTCCAGGGTTCTGATTGGTCGAATTTCCTGGGAAATATAGAAGAGGAAGGATATGGGATGAACTATAGCCTCCATGGTTGCAGCTGTCTTACATCTGCTGCTGATGTTCATCATCTCTCTCCTCAACCACTTATCCTGGATTCACTTCACTCTTAACTAATGCTTCTGGTCTAGCTGACCTACCTGGTAGGGGGACCAAAGACCCTTATCTCTCAGCAGTCTGATTCCCTGGTCTTGGCTGTTGCAGTTGTCTATTTACTATTAAAATTGTTCAAAACCTTACAAAGGCTGCCCCAGTGGATTGCCTAGTTACCATATGTATTCTTCCAGCTTCCATTGTCAGATAACAGCTAGATCTGTGCCTAACGATCAGGATCAATTACTCCTGTCAGGATGCTGGCTCCTTTCTGTGCCTGCTAGTCTCTTAACACAAAAATTCCAAAGTAACTGGGTGCAGTGGTAGCTTAAAGTTTTCAGAGCTCCATGTTATGTCCCATGATGAAGAAATTCTCCATCTGGGATTTAGACCCTCAAAGCCCAGAGCTGTGGGGACCAGAAGCACAAACTCCCCAAGTGGGCCACAGTAGGCCTAACCACTGCTACTTTCACTCACTGGTTTCTGTACTTACGTATTTTGTCATGGAGAAACAGCACCATGAAATGATCATAGATTTACTGAGTAAACATATTGAGTCTGGTGGATGGTGCTCACAGGATATTTTCTCAAAGCTGAAGCCAGTGTTAAATTTTCAAAAGATTATTCCATCTCTCTGTCAGGCCTGTGTCTTCTGGATGGTGTAGGCCATGATAGGTCCAGTGAATCTCATGGTCACATGCACGCTTCTGCACCTCTATGCCATAAAATAATTTCCTTCATCTGGCACAATGTTGCACAGGATCCTATGCTGGTGGGTCAGACATTTCGTAAGTGCTTGCGTAGTGGCACTGACTGAGGCCCTGAAGAAGGGAGAGGTAAGCCCATATCCTGAATGTGCATTGATTCCAGTCAGGATGAGCTGGTGCCCCTTCTAAAGTGGAGGGGGTTCGGTGTGATTAGTTTGCCTCAGAGTAGCTTGTTCTCTCTGAGGGATGGTGCCATATTGGATGCTCAGGTTTGGTGTCTTTTGCTGGCAGGTTAGAAATTCAGCAGTGGCGGGAGCTGGCTGAGTTTTGATGACTGGCTGTGCATGCTATTGGGCCCACATATAGCATCCATCACTCCACCATGGGTACTGTACTTACAAGCCCATTGCACCATCCATCAATGGGATGGCTTATGACACAGTATGGTACCTGCGTTATGTCTAAGATTTTAGTTCTTACAAGGAGAATGCTCTCTGGTAGGAACTGATGTGCAATATCAGGATTTTTCACTCTTTGTACTTACTTTCATATGTTCTTCCATATACCTCTTCCCCAGACCTCCTGTTTCCCTCCAGGGCCCTGGCCAACCAGCCATGCCATTTATCACTGCCTGTAAGTCATTATATATTCTTATGTCAAGCCATCTATCTTTTCGCATAAATGGGATGACTAGTTGCTTCACCTGAAGTTATGCGCATGAGGAGGATTTCTTATTATTCCTGTCTCTAGGGCCCACTCCTGAGTAGACTTCAGTGCAGCAGTAGTTTGCTTTTGGCCTGGATGTATATAGCAAGTTGATTCATGCATGAATGAATCTCAGTATTTTCCTCCTCTTTGAGCTGGTCATTCAGTACTCCCATTTTTCCATAGCTGAGTTGAATGAGAGACCTGGTACTGTAATAATAGTGGATAATGTGGGTGATCTGAGCCACCTACTCATGCATCCCTGGTACTGCTTGTTCCAGATCTCAGATGGTCCCACTTACTGTAACAATGGCTTAAGCTGGGCTCATTCAACCTTGTGACATAGTGATCCGACAGAATTCAGCTCATGACAGCTGATGATTCATGGACAGGTATTTCTCCACCAGAGCACGATAACCTGCCAGAAAATATTTTTGAAAGGTATATAGTTCCCTCTTGCAGATAGCACAACCTTGTTTCAGAATCCTAGAGTCTATGTTGATTTTCCTATTGGTGCTTGTTATAAACACCACAGGACATCTTTTCTCCTTCCCTAAACTTCTAATCACATGGAGTGACAGGGATTCTTTCATTGCAGCCTGGACCTGCTGCAGCACTGTTTCCTGCTCTGGGCCCCATTCTAAGCTGGCGGCATTTAATGCCATCTAGTAAATGGATCACATTCCTAAGTGTGGAATATGCTGCCTCCAGAACCCAGAAAGGCCAAATAAAGTGCTGTGCTTCATTCTTAGTGGTTTAAATTAGGAAATGCAATAATTTTTTCTTTAGATTGGAGGGGATATTCTAGCATACCTTGGACCACTGACCCCTAGAAGTTTCATTGACATGTGGGACCCCTGACTCCTCACCGGGCTTATCTCCCACCTTCCTTCTCACCAGGACCTCTGATGTACCTCTCACTTCTTGCTCGTCTGCTTTCATGTGATGCCACTGATATGGTGGACTGGATGATCTTCTGCAGAATGTTCACACAGTTCAGGTTCCTTTGCATTATATCTGGATAACATTTGAAAGAGTTGAAAGCCTTGGTACATGCCTGTAAAAATGTACTGTTAACCCCAAAAGCAAATGCAAATAGTTTTGAATTCTCCTTTCAGAGAGGGATGGAAAAATTCATTTGCCCAATCAGTGGCCACATGTCATGTACTTAAGGCTGAAATATTCCAAATTTGGCACAGTGGCTGCAAATAGAATACACTGGGTTGAATTTGTGATATTCAGGCACCATTCTCCAGTCTCTGTCTGGTTTTATAGCATCTCAGCTGGTGAGTTAAATGGGGATATGTTGGAGTACACCACCCCTGCCTCCTGCCTCCTTTAGTCTTTAAGGGTGGCCCTTAGATAATTTTGGAAACATAAACACAGTACTATTGTCAGAGCTTTCAAAATTAATAGAAATGTAATACTTATTCCTTCTTAAGAATGTGACATTGATTTTGATATAGTTATGACTAGAAGGATGGTTTGAAGGTTTCACTTGGGCTTCCTCTTACATAACAGACTAAGAAATCAGTCTTAGGGTTGTGCCAGTTTCCACATCTGTTCACTTCACTTACACAATTGAGGACAAGGGAAATTAATACTGATGGGTTTGTGGGACCAGTAGACTCTCTGAAAACCAGCCCTGGTCTAGGACTCCTGCCTTTTTTTTTTCTGAGACGGAGTTTCGCTCTTGTTGCCCAGGCTGGAGTGCAATGGTGTGATCTCAGCTCACGGCAACCTCCGCCTTCCAGGTTCAAGTGATTCTTCTGCCTCAGCTGCCCGAGCAGCTGGGATTATGGGCCAGCGCCACCGAACCCGGCTAATTTTGTATTTTTAGTAGAGACAGGGTTTCTCCATGTTGGTCAGTCTGGTCTTAAACTCCCAGCCTCAGGTGATCTGCCCACCTCGGCCTCCCAAAGTGCTGGGATTACAGGCGTTAGCCACTGCGCCTGGCTGGACTTCTGCCTTTTGCTTGTTTGTTTAACTGGGCCTCATGTTTGTTTGTCTGTTTGTTTATTTGAGATAGAGTCTTGTTCTGTCGCCCAGGCTGGAGTGCAGTGGCATGATCTCGGCTCACTACAGCCTCTGCTCCCTGGGTTCAAGCAATTCTCCTGCCTCCACCTCCTGAGTAGCTGGGACTACAGGCATGCACCACCACAACCAGCTAATTTTTTTGTATGTTTAGTAGAGACGAGGTTTCACCATGTTGACCAGGATGGTCTTGATCTCCTGACCTCGTGATCTGCCTGCCTCAGCCTCTCAAAATGCTGGGATTACAGGTGTGAGCCACCATGCCCAGCCTGTATCTTTATTTTCATAGGGGACCATTAGATACCTGGGCTGCTTCATACCCAGGGTATACGTGTCAACTTGTACACTTGTCCATTAGTCTTTAGAATATTTGGACATTTCTCTCTCTCCTCAGTGTACAACTACCCAAGTTAATGGATGTAGGTCCTTTTAATTAAAGACCAGAAAAGTGTTGCTGTAGACTCTTGATGTGTTGTTGTAAGATTCTTCTCCTGGGGACTTACCCTCTCCTTCAATCAATGGATTCTGTGTTTGAAAACTGGCTTAGGTCAAGAAACAGAGCAAAAGATTGTGACTTTTTATTGCAACGTCATCCCTCATCTCTCTTGATCACCCATTCTTGATGTCTTCTGATTCTATTAATTGAGGACTATCTCTTTCATCTGATAATCCATATTTCTTGTAGGGATGTCATGCTATGTTAACCATTTCCATGGCTCTCTAGGTCAAGTCCCCTTGGCTGCAACTTCAATCTTGCAATAAGTGCCTTCACTTTGTTTTGGTGGTTTAGTGCTGCCATAGAGTCCATATTATTTTAGAATTCTATAATTCCAATTACTGTCAGAGTGCCCAATCTGTAAGGTGTTTCCTAGCATTGGGGCTAACCTACGAGGGAGAGCCACCTCTGAACTTTCCAACAATGTTGGTGCTCTTCTCACCAGCACATTTCTTATTGCTTTGGTAAACGGAGTGTCCTTTGGGCCTCTGGCAGATCATAGTCAACCGACGGGCTTTTCAGCTGTACCTAATATAGCAGCTTTAGCCTGCCTCATTCTGAGATTTGGTTTGCTTCTTCCTCTGTCACTGCAATTCAGACATTTCTACTTCACTTAACATGGGTCAATTTTTTTTGTTCAAGTTTTCAAAAGCCACCCTAGTGTTATCATCATCTTCTAGGGTTCTTGATAATGTGTTAAATCCTCTATTAGAGGTGAGTGCTCCCAAAATGCAAAATTATCTAATTCTAAGTCCTGCCCTTTTTCATTCTTCACCCTCAGGATCCAGTTCCCCCACACTTTCCCATTCCTGCTAGTACATATTGATTAGGTCCTGCAGTTAGTTCTTTTGAGATGTAGTTTTTTTTCACTCTTAGCAGCCTCTTCACCTTCCCTGATCAGGCACATTGCTCTGCAAAGATTATTAGATCATTTGAGATACTACTGGGAAGAGCAGATGTAGTAAAACCCCAAAGTGAAGTCAAAACTATTTCTAGAGAGCAGACGCTTTTCTCCGTCTAAGGCATATATTACATGCTAATGTCACCTTGACATAAATTCATGAAGCAAGGAGGGGTACAATCTGAGTAATTCTGGGAAATTTTAAAGTCTCCTTCTCAGTTGTCTGGGAGCTAGTGTAGTGAAAGAGTCTATGTTTACACAAAAAGGAAGTGTAGATAATTCTACTGGCAGAAGAGCGTTTTCCGCAATCAACAAGCTAAGCGTAAACAGTAAAGACAATTATTTCCTGTAATGTCACACCATCGGCAAGATTATACGTTAGGTGGCTTAACTGATTTATCATTGGTAACTCTGTTGACATCAATCCTATCTTTCAAAAATATTTAAATTATTTTAACTAGTCTTTTTTTTTTTTTCAAAAAAAAACCCTGCTTGGTGAATATTATTAGCATTAAAATGATAATTTTTATTGGTAAGGTTATGAGTTAATCAGAGGTGGAAATTAATTTTCATGGATCGGCATTATCATAATGATAGCTAGTTGCCTCACTAAGATAATACTTTCATAAACCTTCCTGGTGTTCTAGGACAAAGATATAAACCCAACAGGTAAAGGTTCATATATAATTTTGGCCTTATTGAATATAGCACTATCTGAACAAAATATTTTTGTCCTAGAATCAGGATAGTCATAGCAATATGAAATATAAATATCATAGCTAAAGACAGTTAATGTAAATTACAATGTAAATCAGTTGCGGTTGTTATAGGTGTCTGTCTCAATTCCACGGTCTTGGGTTAAGTTATCTGCTTCCACGAAGGCATCTGCTTCCGAAATGAAGATGTCGTGGAAGTTATGCCTTAGTTGTTTCATACAGCATGGCACATTTGTGGTAAGAGTTGTTAAGTTGTACTGAGAATCTTGTGCCTTAAATTTTTGATGTTTTTCCCCAGAAGACTGAATGATCTATAGCTTGTAGCAGGAGCCTTCAGATAAATGAATGGAAAAAGCAAAACCTTTCTCAGGATGATGGGGTTGATTGGCTTTGATTAATAATATATTGTGATTACCAACAATAATAGAATGGAGGAATTTAGAATACAGGGGGTAATAAAATGTCAATCTATGGGCATAAATCCTTGATTCCCCTGGAACAGGAAGATATTATAGACAGTGAGGGCACTGAAAACTTTCAGTCTTTTATTAATGCCGTAAGAGATATTGTAATTAAATCCAAGAGACAAGCATTTAGATTTTTCAGAGATGATTCTAATAAAGTAACTATCTAGATTCACCTAATTCGCAGCACTGTCAGAAATTATAAAGATATTGTTTATTGTAATCCAATATAGATGAATATATATGTTTACATTTTGAAGATCTTAAATATTTATAACAATTTTAAGACTAGTAAAATTTGTATAGAAAATTTAGGAAATTTAGATAACTTAGGTTTTCTTTTTTCTGAGACAGAGTCTTGCTCTGTCACCCAGGCTGGAGTGCAGTGGCCAGATCTCAGCTCGCTGCAAACTCCACCTCCTGGGTTTATGCCGTTCTCCTGCCTCAGCCTCCCGAGTAGCTGGGACTACAGGTGCCCGCCACCTCGCCTGGCTAATTTTTTTTATTTTTTAGTAGAGACAGGGTTTCATCATGTTAGCCAGGATGGTCTCGATCTCCTGACCTCGTGATCTGCCCGTCTCGGCCTCCCAAAGTGCTGAGATTACAGGCTTGAGCCACCGTGCCCGGCCAACTTAGGTTTTCTATGAGTAAATAAACCCTAGTTTTGCAAAATCTAGACTATTATGCTACCATTTTTACACTGTGAGAAAACTATGGAAAAGGCATATTATCAAACCAGCCTAATTTTCAAGGATTCACATTAGTCACATTACCAGGCACGGGTACACGTATCAGTGGGAAACTGGGCTGAATAATTTGTTCAAGGAAAAAGCCAATAATTTGTGTATGTATTAGGGAGTTGGCTTATGGTGGGTTTTGCTAGTTAAAAACTGAAGGCTACACTCTGGATAACAATCTGGACAAGACAGATGTAGTCCATAAGTCAGTAGATAGTTGTTTAAAACAAATGCCATTTTTTAATCAGCAAAAAAAGTTTTCAGTTAGGTTGGTGTGGGTCTGTACCTGGGTCATGTGAAGGTCTCAGTTGCTTATCTGCTTCCACTGGTGGAACGCCCAAACATCACAGTTGTTTGTCAATTTTGGAGGGTTGGAAGTGGTTACATTGAAACACCACAACCAGTCTGAGGTCTTCTAGCAAAGTGAAAATGGAAAAATGTTCTTGACACTAGTGTGTACCAAATCACTATGTTATTGCTATCCCATAGGATACCTTTATATGTGGTCCAATAGTTTCATTTTAAAATTTTCATTTTATTTTGCTAGAAATTTAACTTTGCCATTAGTTAAACTTAAGATAAACATTTTAGAGATGAAATATAAAATATGTAAAAGTACTTTTTTCAAAAATCATAGGAAGTATTTGTGCAAAAATGTTTGGAGTTCTGTGTTTTAAGATAAATATTAATGAAAGCAAATTGAGTCAGTCGTATTTTATAATTCCGTGGGTTTGTCCCTTGTAATACTTTATGAGCCTTGGACATGCTAGTGGATATGGAGAGGTTTATTTTGTTGTTTAAAGTTTTGGAGGCAGGAAGAATATCAACTCTTGTGTTGGATCAAATCAAATCAAATAGGGAATCAGCCTATGGTCAGAATATTCTCTCACCCTAAACAAAGTTAAATACAGAAATAATGAAATAAATTCAGCTTATTTTAAGTCAAGCCCTTTTTTACTGGTTTCAGCCAAAGCTGTAAAACTGAGTGCCATTTGGTACCTGCCTTAGATGGCAGAAGAAGTCAGAAGGCAACAAAGCTTTAGCGCTCAATAAACCTGGTTTAAACTTTATTCCAAAGGTTAAGTTTGATTGAAAAATCCCAAAGAACAAAAAAAGACCTAATTCCTCAATGTTCTTGGTATTTTCAATTCTGAAGTCAGTTGGATCCAAAGCATCTGACCTCCCATCCCTATTTTCCTCTTTGACAGTGCTGAACTAAACAGCTCTTAAAAATCATAGAGTCAGTTGAAATTCAGTCAGGGCATCTGTCAGTACCATAATAGCAGATTTGGGCCAACATTTAAAAATGAGCAATTTGGAATCTGGTTCATTTTGGCATGCTGAGAGCCTGGCCAAAGTCTTCCCATAGCAGGTGGTTTAGTGGGAACTTGGTTCGTGAAGGCTCTGATGTGCTTCTATTTATACCTCTGTGTTAGATGATAAGCCTGAAGCTATGGTTGCTGTGAGTCTGCCAGACAAGAATCTAAAACAAAGCACAGAGTTGATTACCACTGGGCTCATTGCCAAGGGTCCTGCCACAATACTGCATAAGTGTAGTGCCCAGTGCCCCAATTGTGATTGGCCTTATTGTTTGTTTCTGGTGTCGGTCTAGCTGTCAGTACCACAGTGGATTGTATCTGTTCTCTCCCAGAAACCAGACGGCTAATGTTTAGTGGTGAGGTGGGGCTAGATACACTCACCCTGTATCATTGAGTAGAGCATCACTTAGTCACATATTAGACACCAGAAAGCTTTCTCAGCGAGATGGTGGAAGAGGTTCCTGTTCATAGATCTTAGCAATAAAAGCACTCCTTAATTTTATATAAACACACATTAAATACAAACATAAGTAAAGTGTTATAAAGATTTTTAAATGCATGGCCTTATTTGATGCTTATAACCACTTAGTGTTATAGGAGAGGTTTCTATTATCATTCTCATTTTCACATGAAAGAGGAAGTTAGAAGAGTTAAGTGATTTGCCTAAGATCACTCAGCCAACAAGAAGATCCAAGAATGATTCTGAGCTTTGCCATCTCTCCTCAGCTTTTGTTTGATGCACAGCCATCTGATATCTAAGTGGAGAGAATGGTGGCCTGGTGATTGCATTTAAGACTTATAATGATAAATTTAAAACCGTAACATTTAGCAGACCTCTAGTTGTGGCTACTACTGCTGTTGTGCCACAAATTCTAGTGTATTGATTTTTATCCATGCAGCATTTTAATATTGTGGACTTAAAAATGAACATTAGAATCCTACCGTCTTTGCAGTGTCTGTAGGGGTTAGTTTTTTTGCCTGGAAGGATGCTGTGAGGAAATATATTTTCAGGTGGTTTGGGTAAGGCTTATAATGTCTGGATAGCATGAAGTTGGTAATTAGATCATGATGGAATAGCAGCAATTTTTTTTTGTTCAATTAATCAGAAAATATCATGGCATGCCTATGATGTTCAAAGAACTATGCCAAGTTGCTAAGAACTATACAAGGACTGACTGCCTTCAAAGAACTTACAGTTCCATTGGAGAGATAATACATGTGTATACAAAATAACCAGCCACATAGGGAAGCTATTTATAATGGCAAGGGTAGGTACGAGGCAAGGCAAGTCTGTAGGAGGAGAGATCACAGTGAGTTGAGGTGATTTTGGGAGACTTGTAGATTTTTTAGTGGAAGCCAAATTTAGATACTGTATATGAAATGGGGATAGGTTTCTAGATGGTATGTTGGGAATGAAGAAACAGCCATATATAAAGAAATAGAACTATAAAAGAATAAAACATATTGTGGATATGAGTAGACCTGTCTCACTCTGGACAGGAATTTATAATACAAAGGAGTGGAAGATAGATGTCAGAAAATTGATGGGAAGATTATGGGTGGCCCTGAATACCTGCATGAAGAGCTTATTCTGCTATCTGTAAGGAAAGAAGTGTCATTCAAGTATTTTGAATGGGAGGCAGAAATTTAGAAAGCATCATTTTACCTGGTGGCAGTATCCAGGATAGAGTGTGGAATAAAGGGAACAACAGACTATCAGTGGAGGGACAAGTTAGAAAATGGAGCAAAAATCTGGATGGGAGGTGACCATCAGCAGAAGAAGAAATAGCAAGAGTCGTTATCTTGGAGGAGAGGAGCATATCAAGGGTCCTCAAGACCACCCCCGGTTCAGTGATTCACTAGGAGGACTCACAGGACTCAGTCTGTAGTGCTAACATCTATGGTTTATTACAACACAAGAATACAAAATAAAATCAACAAAGGGAAGGGCTCATGGCACAAAGTCTGGAGGAGGCCAGCCACAAGCTTCCAAGAGTTCTCTCGCAGGGGAATTACACGGAATGTGCCTAATTCCTCCAGCAATGTACTGTGAAACACATGTGGAAGGAATATTGGACTCAGTGTCCAGGGTTTTTATTGAGGCCTTTTTACATAAGCACCCTCTGCATTGCACATAATAAAATTCCAGACTTCCAGAAGGACAGCAGAGATTCAGCATAAACTACATTGTTTGCACAAAACGTTTCTTTTCTTTTTTTAAAAAAATTTTAATCTAGAGACAAGGTCTTACTGTGTTGCCTAGGCCAGTCACAAACTCCTGGGCTCAAGCGATCTACCTACTTCAGCATCCCAAAGTGCTGGAATTACAGGTGTGAGCCACCATGCCCCACCTGTGCAAACAGTTTAGGCCCAATGAGACACTCTTAACTGTGCTGACAATTGGAGAAACCTTCCTGAAATCCAAGTTCCCAGATGCCAACCAAGGGCCAACCTTGCAAGCAGTTTTTCTTTACTTTTAAAAAATTTTTTATTTTATTATTATTTTTTTTGAGATGGAGTCTTGCTCTGTCACCCAGGCTAGAGGGCAGTAGCACGATTTCGGCTCACTGCCACTTCCAACTCTTGGGTTCAAGCAATTCTGCTGACTCAGCCTTCTAAGTAGCTAGGATTACAGGCGCCTGCCACCAAGCCCAGCTAACTTTTCTATTTTTAGTAGTGATGAGTTGGCGAGGCTGGTCTTGAACTCCTGACCTCGGGTGATCCACCTGCCTCAGCCTTCCAAACTGCTGGAATTACAAGCATGAGCCACCGCATCCAGCTGCAAGCAGCCTTTCTAAGAAGTCTGATTTGCTATGTCAACTCTTTTCTGCACAGGGAGTGATAATACCACTTAGGTTTTTGAGAAGGAGGTATTGATGGATACAATTTTCAAAACCCAGGAGAGTCTGATCTTAAGGTTATGTCTCTGGAAGTGGTAGTTGAGGTTGGAGCAAAAGTAGTGAAACCAGTCCTGGTCGTCTGTCCACATACAGAAGACTGGAGAGGTAGAAGAGAACTGGGACGGTGTATTAGGAAATCAAGAGAGGATAGAGGTTCAAAAGGAGGAAATGCTTGGTAGTATATAAAGTACTGCAGATGGGCAGGGATTATGGGCACTGAAAAATGCCATTGGGACATCATTTAATAATGTTGTAATGGATTTTCATCTTAAAAATTATCTGTACACATTAAGTCAGACTTGTTTAGCCAGTGCCTTGAATAGCTTTCCTGCCTATCACATCTTTCTGTTTTCTTTGGATCACCTTACAAAAGCTCTGTTTTAACATTTTTTATTGTGGCTTTGAATTTTTTGTTTGGGTTTAGATTTCACAGGCAGAGGGAAATGGATGAGCTTTGGGAAGGCTAAAAAAATTCTTTGTGTAATACTACTTATTTATCTCCGGCCATTATTTAGGGACAGCAGCAGCCGAAAATCACCTCTTCTTGATGGAAAAGTAATTCAGTTTGTTCCTTTAAGAGGATTGGGTTTACCATTTCATTGATTTCATCATTGCTTCCTGGTAAAGAATAAAAATTAAAAGCTCCTTGTTTTGAGTAGAGACATCTCAAGGGGCTTATGAAAGTGTCTGAATTTACTACTACACCCTTGGACTTCTCCAAGACCCTGAGTTCCAGTTATTGTCTCTGAAATTTCATTTTTTTTTTCTGGGTTCTCAGACGCTAAAGGTATATAGAGCCTCTAACATGAATGATTTTTGTTATACAAGACCATGTGAACCAATAGTGGCTTTTCCTTTGGTTGTAATAAAAATATATCAGAACTATATTTATTTTTTCAAAAACCTCGTTTTGTGTGTTTGACTTTGAGTAGTAGTGGGCTAGGAAATACCAGCACCTCCTCTCTCTCTCACTCGAAATGCTTCGGGAATAGAAAATCATTGCAGGCAGAAAGTGGAGAGTGTGGTGCTCAATGTGGCATTTGCAATTCTACTTCCCTCCAGTGGTGGGTGACAGTTCTGGCCTTATTCACGTCATTGCACTTCAGGAGGGCAAATGTGTGCTGTAACTGAGTTGGTTTTAAATTCTCTGTCTCTTGTCCTAATATCCCAGGGCTTCCAGCAAAAGTTCTCCTTCCACAGTAAAGAGATTGTGGCTATCAGCTGTTCCTGGTGCAAGCAGGCGGTAAGTTTGGGATGAAATAAAGCAATGTGGGCTCATGTTTTGTCGGAATACACTTAAGTCATTATTTGAGTTCCTCCTTGGAAGTAGAAGGCATTCCTAATTTAATGTATTGCTTTTCTCATATAGGATCCTTGGAGGAAGAAAGACAGATTGAAACTATAGAACAATAGCATAGGTGAACTGGGATACACTAGAGAGAGAAATTAACTTCTGTATTTTATATACATTGAAGCTTGGGGTCAAAGACTAGAAAATCCTTCCCTAATTCTAACACTGGGACTAGAATTGAGGACTTCTTACTCCACATTTTCCCCCCAGTGCCTCTATATTGTTGAGAACTCCTCCTATATAGGAAGGTGCAACTTTAGAAGCAAAGCAACGTACGACATACGAGGTCCCTCCAACACGGGTGGACACGAATCCTGGCTCTTCTGGTTTTAATGTTTAAAGTGCATGACTTTTTATTTTGGGGCTAAGTGTGAGGATAAGAAGAGTGGTTCTTGTATGCTTTTTTAGGTTTGGATGTTGTCTGTATGCTCACTGAAATGTAGCTCTTTCTTACATTTTAACATATATATTCATTAGGATCTGATGGTAACGTCCCTATTTACTTTTCTTCAATCTAGCTTTCCCCCCACTTTATTTAGAGCCTAATTCCTCTGTCTGTACCAGATGCTACATTTTCTTATTTGTTTGTAACCGTGTACCTGTGCACCTGTTCTTTCTTTTACCAGATAACATGTAGTCTAACCCAGGTGTTGGCAGACTGCAGCTCATAGGCCAAGTCTGGCTGCCATCTATTTTTGTAAATAAAATTTCATTGGAATGCAGCCATGCCCAGTTATTTATATATTGTCTGTGGCTGCTTTTTCATTTGTGTGTTGTCTATAGATACTTTTGTGCCACAATGGCAAAGCTGAGTAATTGCAACAGAGGTGGATGGTCCCGTAAACCTAAAATATTTACTCCCTGTGCCTTTATAGAAAAAGTTTGCGGATGCCTGCTGTAATTTCTCAATCTCCCTATTCTTTTGAATGAGTTGGAATATATAACCCCTTCATTGCACGGGGGACCTGCAAAGGAAAGGCTGTGGTGTCTTGGTGAGGTTAAAGGATTGCAGAAAACCCATGCCACTACACACATCATGCTAAACACAGGCCATGGGGCTGGAACAGACGTATTTTGTTGAAACATATGAAATTGACATATTGTGGGTCAAAACCATTTAAATTTTGGCAGTTCCATCTAGTTCAAACTAATAATATCTCTAGCCCCTACATGTCAAAAGAACCTGCCGTCACTAGATAGAGACTCAGTGGTCTGGAAAGCTCAGTGTCACTGCATCACAATCTTGCGACATTTTTTATTCCTGGCATTTTCTTTCACTTTCAGTTAGTTGTTGCATAAATAATCATTGCACATCTGTTCAAGAATGTGTGCACAACTCTAAGGCCATCCTAGACCTTGAATGAAACTCTTTACCAGCAAGGCATTATCTCCATTTGCGGTGCAGGGGTTCCCAGTGCTGCTATCTTTGCTCCTGGTTCTTCTGATCTGGCGAGACCCCACTGGTGGGGCAGCCTTCTGGGCAGCAGTGTGCTCAGATCGGCTGCATCTGCTTCTGCCCTGTGCAGCTACCAGGCTGTGGTGAGATGGTCTATCCAGATTCAGTTAATTTGGAAACTCAATCTCACTTTACAATGAACATGAGTGCTCTCTTTCTATTAATCTGTAGTCCAACTGAATCACTACAAAGGACAACTTTCACCTGACCATTGTGGTAGAGCTTTGGTCAGTTCCACATATCTTTGAATTTCCCAGTTTCCCACATTGTAGAGGGCGATTTTCGTAGGGACGATAGACACAAAAGATTTGAACACAAATTACAGTGGTGATATGTTTTCACAGTCCAGGTGAACCCCTTCTAGGATATTTGATGTCAGACAAGCAAATAAATATGTGACCCTTTATGGTACAGGAGAAAGAATATGGGGTTTGGGACCTGGATTTCCAGGGATGCGGTTTTGATTCCATCATTTAAAAACTGTGCAATCTTGGATGTACCTCTGAGTCTCTAGAGTGGAGATTACTCAAGTATTCATTGAGAGACTTGACATAGGCAGTCTCTGCAATCCCTAACATTTTAGAAATGCAGTGGTCATACATTTGAGGGTTTATTTGAATTGCCAAGAAGAAAAAGCAGTTTTTAAAGAAGGTATTCAAATGTTAATAATATTTCTCTGGTATATTTGTTTGCAGATCATAAATAACTGGTGGCAGACAGAATTATTAATTATTTTATCAGTATTTTATACACAACTGCTTGATTAGTAATTAGCCACAGGATCATAGCAGATCTTGAAGACATGAAGACATGAAAACAAAAACCTCTCTAATGTTATGTAATGTAATTAGAGTGACCATATTTGCCAGATTTTTTTGGAGACGGTCCTAATTTGTGTTTGTGTTTTCAGCATAATTATTATCAGTGATACTTTTTACTTTTAACATTGTTGCAGTTAAAATGCTAAATTATGTAGTTAGGTGAAGTCTAATCTAAGAAGAAACTGAGGTTAAATTTTTAAAATCACTATGATTAAAATTTAAGGCCTATAATTATTGCATAATGTTGATTTTAGTTTTCTTTTTCAGAAAAATAAATGTTACTACACACCACTATCACATTATAGTCACACAAAAGATGGTTGAAAACTTGACTGACCTAAGGTCACCAGTCTGAGTGTCACTGTTGGGGTATAGAATTAAGACCCTTATACTGTGGTATTGTTTCGAGCATTAGCCTACATTTACTTCCTTTCAAAAGCAAAAATCACTTTAGACTTGCCAAGAGTAATAGGGTCATTGTATATTTTTTAGCAGTCCCAGACAAACCCAATAGAAACGATCTCTTTGTACTTTGTTACTTCTGGGATTTTCAACTCTGTAGAACAGACATCATGCTTCTTTCCTGCCCTCTCTAAACTGGAAAGACAACCTGGGAGGGTTTATATCTATGATAGGGAAAGGAAAGGCAGGTGGTAGGCATTGCCTTTCTGTCTGTTCATTTCCTTCTCAACGTTATCTTAAATCAACCAAGTCCATGGCCAGTGCAGGTCAAGGGAAGTGTGTGTGAAAATTTTGCGCAAAATCAGGATTAGTAGAACCCTCCAAGACTCTAAAACTT
The DNA here is from genome assembly GCF_043159975.1 of Macaca nemestrina. Taxonomy (NCBI): domain Eukaryota; kingdom Metazoa; phylum Chordata; class Mammalia; order Primates; family Cercopithecidae; genus Macaca; species Macaca nemestrina. Next base: position 21,395,522 of record NC_092128.1, read on the forward strand.
TAGTAAATATTCCATGCAACAATTAGAAAGTTTTAGCAGGCTTCATCCTACTAGACTGATTTCTTGTCATCAATGTTATAAGTTTGTAAACCGGAATAAATTTGAAATCTGGTTTCTAAGCTCCTGGGGCTGGCTGGGTCATGATGAGGAAAGCATGTCCTCAGTGTGTGTCTGTGTGTGCATGTGTGCATGCATATGTATTTTTGTGCATGTAATGAGTGTGTGTGTGTGTGTGTGCGTGTACATGTTTATCCCTTCTTGCCGCAGCATTACTCTTTGACCAGAATTGTTTACTGGCCTATTTTTCTCTTTAGTTTCACAATAAGGTGACCTGCTTCATGCTGCATCACATTGAAGAACCCTGCTCCCTGGGGGCTCATGCTGCTGTTATTGTCCCACCCACTTGGATCATTAAGGTGAAGAAACCTCAGGTAACTGCCAGGACTCTGGTGCTGCTGGGCCAGTGCAGAGAAAAATGAACTGCTGCTTCATGCTTTTCTCCCCAGACTAGTCTTTGGGTTCTTATGACCTTTGTTCACTCATCCCCAAGGCCCTGTGCTTAGCTTCCACAGTTCATCCCATTGGCCCATCTCTTTCCCCGTGTTGGGCTCTCTCGTGGAATCAACCTCCGCATCATAATGAATTCAAAGTTCTAGAGCAGGAATGTTGCCTCCTCATTCATGTGCTAATGATGTTCTCTTTGATAGGTGCTCTTCCAAGTTTCACTGAGTACTAGTGGTGGGTACAGCTGATGCTTATACAACTCTGTTCTCTTCCAACCTGGGCATCCCCAGAGGGTTAATATGAGGGCAAACTGTGCAGGCTTCATGGTTTGGTTAATATTCCTGCCGCTTCCAACCTGGAAGGCAGACCATGAGTCATGACCTTCCTGAATACACAGGCCGGCTTAGAGCATGACATTTTTTTTTTCTTAAGGCAAAGTAGAATTTATTCTCTTAATATCTAATCTCATTCTGTGTTCTCCCCAGTGCACTTCCTGTCCTTGTGAGTCTCCACCTCAGTATTCAGGGAAATCTTAGTGGTTTCTTGACAAGGTCATAATCTTTGAAATAAAATGTTTCTGCCTTTGTACTATACATCTTTGACAGTTATCTTCAAGTTATGGGATGGCAGATTTTTAATGCTATGGGAAGAAAGACTGTACCTCCCTTAGGGTGCAGGTACTTTAGGAAGTCTTATCAAATGCAATACCTTTAAATGACACGGTAGCCCTACTTCCTGCGGTCTCCAGACTCATCACGTAATTCATTCTTGTTGACTCAGGTTTATGTAAAAACTGGTGGATCTGGGATACTGTTTTGCTTTGTGTATTTTATATAAAGTTTAGACTCTGTTAATGAGTAATGTTTAGGAATAAAATTATAGTGTATGGAAGCCCTTGGGATATTTATTTCCAGAGGCAAGTATAGTATCTACATATTAAAAAGTGAGGAGCCTAGTGCTTCATTTTATATTTTAGAACCAAATGCCAAGATATGTTAAATGAGTTGCCCAAGGTGATAAAACAAATTAAATATAGTATTGCTATTTGAAATTCAAGTGTACTAAATTCCAGTTTTTATTTTTAAATCTCTTTAACATTTCTTCTTTTAAATTTTTCTAAAATTTGGTAATCTCTCCAAATCTTTACATTAAACATTCATTCAGTGAAATCCACATCCTTCCATTGAAAACCTCGATTGTATCAGGAAGGCTAGTTTAGTAGGCATTGCGATAAAATACATGATCCTTACTCTTGAGAATCTTGTTTTGAAGGGGAAACTTCATAAAGAAGATGGGTTTTGTTCTGCTTTGTAAAAATGGGTGAGATTTAGGTCTGTAGAGTAGAGAGTGAGTAGCAGGCACACAGGCACAAGTACTGTGTCCAAAATTATATCTGTGGAACTGTGAGTCTAGTTTGACCAAAGTGCAGGGTTTATGCAGAGGGTGTGTGGGAGATGAACACACAATTGCTCAGGCCTGACTGTGGAGGGATTTTTTTTTTTTTTTTTTAATAACCGTGAACTTTATCCTGAAGTAGAGGAGTTCCTTTTAAGCGAGGAGTGATAGTGTAAGGGGTGTGTGTGTGTGTGTGTGTGTGTGTATATATATACTATATATATATATACACACACATATATAAAATACTATATATATATATATATAGTATTTTAGAAAGAAACAAGTAGCAAGAGTGTGTAGAATAGCCTAGTGGTGTGGGAATTTGGAAGTCTGTGGACACAACAGTTAGGAAAATCAGGAGATAATACCAGTTTGTAGGGAAATTGCAAAGTTTACTTTTCTAAACCTTAAGAAACCCTTTTTTAATGGAAATTTTCAAGCAAATGAAGAAAGAGAAAGATTATAATGAATCCTCTAGCCATAAACTTTTCTGCCATTCTTTTTCATTTGTCTCCTGCCACGTCATGTTTTCATTTTATCAATTACCTTTTGCTTTTGGGATTCACATGCAGCTGTGAGAAGCAATACAGAGGAATCACTTGCACCCTTCCAAAATTTCCCTTCATGGTAACATCTTGCAGGATTATAGTACAAAATCACAACCAGGATATTGGCCTTGATTCAGTCAAGATACAGAACATTCTGTCCCCACAAGAATCCCTGGTGGTCCCTTGTCAAGAGCCACATCATCCATTTCCTTCTGGCCTCACCCCGTGTACCCCATCTTCCTGGAAGTGGAAGCCCCCTCCTTTTTCTTTAACTAGAGTATTTTAAAACAAATCTTATACAGCATACCACTTAGTCTGTGAACACTTCATTATGCTTCTGTAAAAGATAGCACTAAAAAAAACCCCAAATGCCACTGTCTCAGTCATGTTAATAGTCCCTTAAAGTTTTTTCCTGTTGTCTAAAATATATCTTTTTTTACTGTTTTTCAAGTCAAGATTCAAAGTTCACAACTGCCTTTTGTTGACATAGTTCTTAAGTCTCCCTTAATTTAGAACAATACCCCTTCTTATTTCTCAGGCCACTTACTCGTTGATGGAATTGGGTTACTTTACCCATAGGATTTCCCATATTTTGATTTTGTCTGATTCTTACCATGTTTCCAAATTATTTCTCTTATTGCCCATATTTCTTGTAAACTAATATTTAGACACAAAGACTCAATTATATTTAGGGTTTTTTTTTGGTAAAAGGGATACACTGGCAGTGCTTCGTATTTCTGTCATATTGCCATCGCAGGAAGCAGATATCAGCCATTTCACTCTCAGTGACGCTCAGATCAATCAGTGGGTTTAGGAACTGTCATCCTAATCCATCTATCATAAAGTTCACCATCAGCTTGCCATCCATTGTTATCTATCAAAGATTTTTGACAAAGTCTATTATTGCATTAGGGGTTGCCAAGGAGTCGTTTTCCAATTTTCACTCATTTTAGCTATGATTTTTAGAAGAGACATTTCCTTCATCCTAACAAATACATGACAAATGTTTGAGTATTTGCCTTTACTTGTAAGTTTTCAGAATAATAAGCTGATGCCTTAGCAACCCTTATAGGATGTAGTAGTGGTTGTTTTTTTTTGGAGAGTATCGTTGTGAAATTGCTTAATGATGTTTTTATGTATTATGTGTTTTTCAATACGATGTCATCGTTCTTCTTCTTATGTTCATACTGTTTCACCTCCAACCAGTTGGAACCTCTGCCACGTGGAGTCTGTCTCCATTTGTTATGAGCCATGAGGTTTTGAGAGCTTCCTTGGTTTTAGGAACAATACCACGTCCCAGGATCATTTAATGCATTTCCTGTCCATACCTGGAATCAGCCTTTCTCTAGAGTCTTGGTTACTTTTAATGGGATATGGGATTTACAGCTCACAGTCTGGATGCAAAGTCCAAATTCATTATTCAACATGTACCTTTTTATTGCCATCTATGATTCAGGACAATGTAATAATAATAATAGTAAGAAGAGAAAGAAACAATAATGTGTTGGGAAAATTTTCAGTATTTTACATTCAGTATCTTATTTTATCATCAGAGTACCCTATGAGAAGGTATCCTGTTATTCTCACTATATCTGAGGATTGTGAGGCACAGAGAAGTCAAGTAAATTACCCAGGGTCATACAGTTATTAAATAGTTTGAGATGGGACTTGGACCCAGGAATTTTGATTCCGAAAACAAGCTCTTATTGGTATGCCACACTGCCTCACTGTCTTTCTGTAGCCAGCTTGCTGAATCAGATGTTTTACAATTTTAATAGCCTTTCCATCAAGTAAGTTAACCAATGAACCATAGTGTATTTAAAAGCTGGTGTATAGTGAGCTATAGGGGACAATGCAGCAGTGGTTAAGAGCTTTCTGACTTTTGAGCCAATACTACCTGGGCCCATAATAACCTTGCTGTAGCCACTTAATAATTTATGTAATATTGAACAATTAAACTCTTCTGTTGAAACTCTTCTGACACCAATGTTAAATTCTATAGACATAAAAAACCATGAGGAAGAAAACAAGGAGAAAAGTGATTGTGTCTGTGACCTGTTCATAGATGACAGTAAAAACTCTAGTTTATAGTGTGTAGATCATGGGTGGCAAGTGTTTTTTTTTTTTTTTTTTTGAATGAAGTTTTGCTCTTGTTGCCAGGCTGGAGCGCAGTGGCGCGATCTCGGCTCACTGCAACCTCTGCCTCCTGGGTTCAAGCAATTCTCCTGCCTCAGCCTCCTGAGTAGCTGGGATTACAGGTGCCTGCCACCACGCCTGACTAATTTTTGTGTATTTAGTAGAGATGGGGTTTCACCATGTTGGCCAGGCTGGTCTTGAACTTCTGATCTCAGGTGATCCACCCGCCTTGGCCTCCCAAAGTGCTGGGATTACAGGCGTGAGCCACCACACTGGGCCAATGGGTGGCAAGCTTTTAGCCATGACTTGGAGGTAGATATATTAGATAATTCATTTAAGACATTGGGAAGTGACTAACAAATGGAAAATTTGGAAGGTAGGTGGAGAACAGCAGAGTAAAATGTTTTTCCAAATTTGAGGATTTACATATATATATGTATGTTTCTATATTCTATCATACTGCTTCAAAATAAATAATAGAGAAGATGTTCTTAATTGAATTCAGTTAATGTTTATTTAACTACATTCAGAGATGCTGTTGTATGCAGTAGAAGGTCCAAAGATGAATCAGACGTGATCCATTTCCACAAAGAGTATACTCAATAGTGGGGAACATAGCTAGAACTGTCTAAGTCACTGGGCAGAGTGTTTGTGGATTTTGAAAGAGGAATTCAGCCATGTATAAATCCTTAATAAAAGAGTGCCTCCTACTGTCTTGGAAGATTTACTTTTTGGTCAGTATGCATCTTTGGGAGAAACACACCTAGGATGGTGAGAGGAAGGGGCCAGACAAGTTGCTTAAATCAGCCATGGTCAGCATCCAAGGTGGTCTAGCTATCCAAGGTGGAGAGTGGTCAGTGCTACCTAAGATGTATAAACACAGTGTGAATATGAAGCAGTATGGAGCATTTTCGGTCATGGGGATCAGGGTAGGCTAAATGGAAAATATGCCATTTGTGGTTAGCCTTAAAGGATGTAGGCAGTGTCGGTGAAACAAGGACTGAGAAGGACAGTAGGAGTTGATAGAACTTACTGAGAACAGTTAAGATGGATTTTTAAATAAAGTCAGCTTTATTTGGTATATTTGTGTCTAAACAAATGACTCTAGAGAGGAGGAGTAAAGGAAATCTATTTGAGTGTATTATGGCCAGGAGACATGGTTTATAAAGAGTTGGAATTAAACTGCATATTTCATTTTTATTCCACGCGCAACTGTGGAATTGGCAGCTGTGTGAAACCTTGATGCTAAAGGGAGTGAGGGCTGCTTGGGTGATTTGCTGGGTTTCATCACCTCATTATTTAGAGAGATGAAGAAGTTATTTTGTAGAAATAAAAAGATGATGGAAGATAGATGATTTTAAATAATTCAAATGAAAACCCAGAATTTAAGAATCAAGCCTGAATCTGTTGATATATTTGAAGTCCGAGTTATATTTAAAGTTACAAATGTCAATGTTTCTCTTTCGGACTGAAAATATCACTAGGCAATATTTTGATTGGACAGGCAGATTAAAGATGTTCAAATACCTGTGCATATACTGGGAGCTGATGGATTGAGACCTATGTGAATTTTCTGTGGGGTCAAGTTGTAGAAGACCACAGTTGAGAAAGCGTTCACAGAACTTATGTGTCATGAGATGACACCATTGGAAAAATATCGTGCACTTGATCCCCTAAATTTTCCAGACTGTCCCTTTCTTGTAACTTTCTCATGAATCTCACTGGACTTCTCCTATCTTCTAAAAAGAATATAAAATGGATCCTCCATGCTCTTTCCTTAATATAGCCTGTTGTGACTTCATAATACTGAGTGGGAACAAGCTGGTTTCTTTGAAAGAATGATAGGGTTCAATCTTTTATTGTTTAGTTTGTAGTAATGTAAGCAATACATAAATATGCTCCCTGTAAAAATTAAACATTTCAGATAAGAGAGTCTCCTTTCACCAGCATTTACAATGATAAGCATCTCCCCTGTCTCTTCCTATGATATATGCAGAGTTTTTACTGTGCATTTGCATGCATGGAAATGCACCCACAGAAGAAATACAGAACCACTTTGAGTGTAAGGGTGTGTGTTTTTAATAAATCATTCTTCACACAATGCTTTCAAACTTGCCTTTCTTAGTAAAAAAAAGATTCTTGGGAAAAGTCTATATTACTATATGTAGACTTAACTCATTTTTAAAATTGCTGTATATATCCTATGCTGTGGATATATCCCAGTTTATTGATCCCTCTGCCTACTGGTGGATATTTATATTGTTTCTAATGTTCTACTTATCAACAATGCTGCATTCATTTCTTCCTAGCCCTGTATGAGCTTTCTTCATAATAGTCTCCCTTTTTTTGTTTATCTCTTCTGGTTAGGTAATCTTCTTAAAATGCTGGGAACCCATGAAATGTAATAGCTAATTTTGTGCAAGGACCAATAATATCCTGTAAATTAGCCTCAAAATTGCCCAGACCATTTCCTTTGGTGAATTCTAAAGCTTCATTAGTACTTGTGATTTAGTCAAATAGGCCTGGCTGGTGCTGTTCCCACCCTGTCCGTAACTTTTGGAATAAGTTTTCTTTATCTTTCTGCCTGCCCATCCTCAGAGCAGCCTTTGTTCCCTGGCCCAGTGGGAGCACAGCAAAGTAGAATGCGCTTTCATAGACTAAGTCCATTACTCTCTCTCCTACTGTCTACCAGAGTTTTGTCCAGTATATGATGGGGGAAGACTTTATTTGGGATGACACAGAAGAGAGAACAGATCTCTTCTCTTGAGATCTGTTATTATAACCAGTCATTTGTGATCTTATAACCTGGAAAAATCCCGGAAGCCTAGTAAGAGGTAGTTAAGTTTCAGTCACAGCTGAGTGATTTACCCATAAGTATTTCTTAATAGCCCAGCAAGGAGTCATAAGTAAGATCAGGCTTTTGTTGATAGGATTATTTCTGTGCAAGGTAAAATTATCCTGGTATGAAGTACAGGAAAACAAAAAGCCTTTTTCTTTAGGTCTTTAACAAAAGAGCAGGCACAGAATGTCTAGGGGGCAGCTACTGTTGGAATCAGAAGAATGCAAAAATCCAAATGAGGGTACAGCATTTCACTGTGTTTTTAGTGTTGATCTTGCAAAGCGCATGCCTTGTATCACCAAGTTAGCTACCCTTGGTATAATAGAGATGGTTTGTTTTGGAACATAGGACAAGTGTTAAAGGTTTCTTGCATATATCACTAACAATTCTACACAGTAACTTATTGACGTAATTTTGACATTCTCGAAAAGTGTGCTCTTTTGTTTAACTCTCTCAACAATACTGACCCAGGCAGGATAAGCAATCCTGTAGATTATCCAGAGTAGGTGATTTATTTCATCATGGTCAAAACATATACAAAATCTGTCTTCACACCCATCTGTTCCTAGAGATAGAGATAGATACATATTTATACAAAATAGAGATATGTATTTATACAAAAATAGAAGGGAACCATGGGATTTTGAGGTGTGCTGTGAAATTCCTACTATTTATCTTTTGTGTTTGACTATCCGTAGGGCTGTAAGCTTACTCAGAGCTCACATAGATGCGCCCAGGTACTGTAAGTCAACCACTGTGCTTGGTCTCTGCCCTGTTCTTGTCCTGTGAACTGAAGAAGGCCTCAAATGCATTTGGTTTGGTGAGGCTAGAAGCACTTGTATTTGCTACCTCTATGTTTAAAAAAAAAAAAAAAAAGCCCATTTTGTGTGTCTGTTCCCTATAAGAATTGAGTTCTTTGCCTGCTCTGTTTTCAGACATCAAGCCTTACTTTAATGTGTTTTTCTAACTCTGTGCTCCCCATACATACTTGATCATCAAAATCACCTGAAAATACTGTGAGTTCTATGATCAGACAAGTTTAAGAAACAATCTTAGCCTGATGTGTGAGATCTGTCTCTTGGAGTTTAATTGCTGAGTCCTGTCAAGGACCCAGGTCCATAGCATGATCCTGCAAGCACTTGGTGTCTGGCATTGCTCTTGGCAGTAAATGAATTAAAACTACAAATAAGTTAGGAGGCAAGCATCACTTCCCAAGGATCCTTTCCCAAATCAGGAGAGGCTCAGTAAGTGCTGTGAATCATAGTAATATTTATTCATTATTTCAACAATGATTTGAGTGTACACTATATGCCAGGAATTTGTGCTCAGTGCTGGGGACACACAGCTGAGAATGAGGCATTGTTTAGAATGAGCTAACATTTACTGAAGTGCTTATGGTGGGATGAATACCCAGCTAACTGCTTCACGTGCCTTTGCTGGTTATAACTTCGTAACTGTCCCATGAGGTGGGTAGTGTCACCATCATTTTAAAATTAAGAAACTGTTATTTCAGAAGTTTGACTGACTCTGTCAAGGTCACGATCTCATAACAGGGAGATTCAGAGTCCATACCGGACATATATTCCTGTCTCTGTTCATCTTCTGCTTAACACAATCTATGTGTCTCCACACTTTCCTCTTTCTACAGCCATCACTCCGTGATAGAATCGCCTGGTGAACTTTTAAAAAGTATCCTTGCCTGGGCTTTACCCAAAACAGATGAAAGAATAGTTGATGGGGCCCAGGCATGAGCATTTTTCAAAGCTCTCTGGGTGATGCCAATGTGTAGAGATGGTTGAGAAGCATTTCGAGCATTGTTAATTGACATCGAATACATACTGCTCCTGCCAGCCTCATGGTTTCTAGCATTCTTCTTAGATCATTTGGCTGATTAAATGATTAATGATTCCAAATCACCTTTCTTCCCTTTTAAACAAACAGAAATCTATCAAAATATAGCAAATACTTTCATAATGCAAAATGTTCCTCAGTGAGGGACATGATGAAAGACCCACTTAACTGGGAATTTAGAAACTTGAAGATCTATTTTCAGGGGGAAGTATAGTCAACAGTGAGTGATGAGGAATGACCTGGGGTCTAGAGCACCAATGAGCTCCTGGATCTCTCGTTTTCTGATGTGATTCTGAGATCCTGAGATCTTTTAATCTGTTGGGGAAAGAAAACCTTGGGACAGATGGTAGTTTTTGAAAATTTCCCTCAACCCTGGTGAACACAGGTCATACGTCAACTTATTTTTTTTCCCCAAATCCAAGTCAAAGTAAAATAAAAGCTAAATAGGAGCTTACTAATTTGGATGCCTTAATATATGTACTTTATACTAAAGATTATTTTGAATGCTCAAAGAAAAAAGAATACATTAAAAAGTAGAAGAATAGACATTTGCATTTCTTGAGGCTGTTGGACAACTTTACTCAAACAATGCATGCATATATACTTATGTAAACTTTTGATTTAAGAATTCTGCGTTTCTTGCTGTCAACACTTTGTTAAACATCTATTATATGGTCAGTAATATCTTGCCTTTTAAAGATAGCAGTCTAATTAATCATTGACTCTCCACTAATTAAATCTGTTTTTATCTTGTCTTCAATCAGTGGGTTGTGACTGATCCCTATGACAGGTTTTACTCAAAGCGTCTATATCAAATGTTAAGGGAAAATGGTTGGTTGAAATAATCACAATATTGTGGTCTATAAAATTTCTAGAAAGAGAAAGACAAGGAAAGTAAATTTGGGGGTCACTGTATTTCAACAAGTTTGAGGCACTTTTATGAGAAGAAAAAAATCAAGGCTACCTGGGAGGGGGGAAACTTTTTAAACCATTAGGTCTTTAGACAGAGAAAGAAAGAACAATGACTTCCACCCCACTGTCATAGTGATTTAAGGTGAGTATTATCTTTGCATTTTACAAGTCAGACAACTGATAGGACAGTTGGATCATAAATTTTCGGTAGGGTCCAGAGTCATTTTATGACTATTACTAGAAAAGATCATTACCAAAAGAGTAAACTGAGAAAAAAAAAAAAAGAAAAAGAAAAACGTGAAAAATGGCCTCCTTTTTTACATTTCCACATAGGTGATCTCCATACCAGGAGATGAACTTGAACTTGGTTGGGCGGGAGACGAACCTGGTTGGGCGGGAGACTGGAGCCCCTCAGAGAATTTGGGATTCTTCCATTTTTACTGGGAGGGTTGGCAGGTATAACATGTGTTGTTATGTGAGTCCATGAGAGCCTCTGGGGTTCTTACTCCCTGCCTCTCCATGTGGTAGAGAGTCAGTCGCTTACTCTGAAGCACTCAACTGATTTCTGTCTGTGGCTTACCCATGAACAGTGGCTTGGAAGTGTGAAAGCATGAGAAGCATGCAGTGGAACAGCATGCGCTGCCGCCATCTTCTACTTGGTTCTGCATGGGAAAGCTCCTGGGCTGGTTGCCTCTGGGCTCAGGCTTTTTTCTCTCTCTCCCTACAGAACTCACTGAAGGCTTCAAATCGGAAGAAGAAGAGAACAAGCTTTAAAAGAAAAGCCAGTAAAAGAGGGATGGAAGTAGGTGTTTCAGAGTTTTATTCTGAGGAATTTTCACTTTCTTTCCATAACCTACTCTGCCCTATGAGATCAGATCTAAGTTGATTTTTCTGATCTATCTTCTACCACTGCTTTCTCCTCACTGCACTCTAACCACAATAGAATTCTTTCTGTTCTTTTTAAAAAAACAAACTCTCAAAACTAATCTCTGCACTTGCCTGGAAATATTATCCCCAGGATGATGATGATGAAGATCAAAGCTAGTATTTCTGGAATATTTGGAGTTTACAGAGTAAAATAAAAAGCCTGGCTTAATTCTCTGGAGCAAATGATAACTTGAGATACTGTCTTCCAAGTCTTACATGGAAGTTGTGTTAAGAGTCAGCCCTGGGAAACAAAATGTAGGGTTTTTCCACCTCCCTTGCCTTGGGGTTGCGTTTCAAGCCATGGATGTGTATCCTAACAGTGCTGATCGCTTCTTTCAGCAGGAAAACAAAGGTCGTCCTTTTGTGATAAAACCCATCTCTTCTCCTCTCATGAAACCCTTGCTTGTATTTGTGAATCCCAAGAGTGGAGGCAACCAGGTGAGTCATTTTTCATGATTTTTAACTGAGAAGTTTTGATAAGTTCTTGAAGACACAACTTTCACGGCCAATTAAAATAGTACCACTAGGATCCAGGCTTTGGAAGACACCGGTTTCTCAGGAACAAGGTTATTGTTTCTCTGATAGCTTTACACATTACAGGGCTGTGTAAAACCTAGATGTTCTATAATTCGTCTGTCTGCTTCCATATAAGACTCTAACAGAGGCACTTAAACCTAACTACTGACTTTTTCCTTACAGATTTTCAAGAAAGGATATTCCAGAATTTCTCTTAGTTCATATGTTTCAGGATTCCTCAATTCTTGTAGTTAGGAGGTCCTTTATCAACTTCTTTTTATTTCTTTCTGTTGCCATTTAGATACAACTACTTTCGTCCCTATCCTCAGAGAAGAAGGAAGGATGATTCATGAGTCATGATGATCACTACCAAATACCACCAACATTATAGAAAATATCAACTTCTTAAGGTTTCACTTGGTCCTAGCCCAAATTCGATAGTACAGATAGTTATCTCCTTTGAGAATAAAGAAATTGACTTAGAAAAGTTAAGTCTTAAGGCATGCCTAAAGTCACACTGCTCTTTAAAGGACAGAATTTGTTCTTGAATCCTGGTCTTTGTCTCTTCATCCAATTCTCCTCCCACTCTCTGAGGCTTCTTATCAATACTCTTCTATGGGCTTTAATTTTCTGTTATTTTCGTCTGAGTTTGGATGAGAAAATATTTTCTTTATCCATGAAGTATATATTTTACATTTTGAGACAAGATTCCTTCAGGTTTTACAATAAACAACTGGAGATTTGAAACCCTTTAGTCATCCCACATAAGGAAGGTAAGTTGTATAATTAGAATTGACCCGATGGTCCAAGATGATGTTCTTATTACTAAAGACAATGGGCATTGTCTGGAATGTATTAATTACAATAAAACTTCTCTTATGGGAGCTTATGATTTAAATGAAATATTATTCCTCCTTTCATCTCTTTCTTCAAAATTCTCAAAAACTTATGATAAAAATGTGTATTAACATTTTGTAGAACAAAGAAAAGAGTTTGTGTAAGCAAAGAAACCATTTGCTTTCAAGACCTGCATTTTTGAGTTGCTGAGAGATCTTTGTGGAGTAATGATGGCAATTCTAAGACATCATTAGAGGAGGACCTAGACATTGGTTTCCTTGAAATGAGGTTTAATTTTCCCTGAACCATACCCACTCTCTTGGGCTAGTATCTCTATGTCCTATCAAAGGTTAGAGATGCAGTTGGGAACCATGAAACATGGAAATGTAATTGGTTCCATGATTTTGGCCACCTGAGCACAACATATTAATTAGTTTCAAATATATTTTGTCATGACAGTCCACATATAAGATGCGTTTATTAAATCATTATAAGCTCTCTTTCCTAGGGCACACAGAAGCTTGTAAGTTATCTATTTCTTTAAGGAGCTGATGATCCAGTTAAGACATAGCCTGTTCCTATTCCAGTCTATGTATAAATTATTATTAATGGGGACTTCAGAGATTATCTAATATTACTTCCTATTTCACTAAATAGAAAAGAGAGGTCAAGGAAGCTTAAAGTGAACTTTTCTAAAGACATCTTGTTTGTTAATGACACAAAAGGAACAAATGGAAAATAATTTAAGCAACATTAACTGCATGTGACTTCTAAATTGAGTGGCTCAGACTGCAGTGCTATGGTATTTCAGAGGTAAGCAGTGACTTGGGAGCGATAAGGAAATGGTGTCATGGACATGGCTGAAATCAAAGATGGACACTACTTAGTTATGCAGAGGAGAGAAGACTGGAAGGACTGTCCTTTTCCTGCTCTTTACTGTGGCAGATTCCTGTGTGGCAAATTCTTGTTCATCCTTCAAGGCTCAGTGGTGCCTTTCTGAACCATTTCTGGAGATCAATCATCCTGTCCACTATGCCCCGATAGCCCTTGGTACACATTTGCATGATATGAACTGCAACATAACTGCTCTATGTGCATCTTCACTGTTGGGATACAGGTCCATCATTGAATCTGTGATTGCTAGAATACAGCACATAGTTAAATAATTGTATAATAGGATTAGAAGAACAGATGTCATGATGCCGATTATTCATTTTGAGGACAATATGATGAGTGGTGCATGCATATTAAGTTATTGGAAGTGTGATTAGATAAAGATCAGAATGATCCTATGGAATCATGTCTCCAAGAAACAGGATACTTCATATTGAAGACTTTGGATTTATGCAATGGAAACTAGTTTTTTTGCTGTTTAAAATATTTTAGGTTAAAAAACCTTTTGGCTTTTGAACAGAGGAGTAATATGGTGGAATGTAATGTGCATATGACTCGGTTGGGAATCGTGTTACAATGCAGATTCTGCTTCAGTAAGTCGGGGTGGGCCGTAAGATGCTGCATTCGTAACAAGCTCTCAGGTGCTGATACTGCTGCTCAGAGAACCATACTCTGGTTAGCAGGAACTTACTGTGATCAATAGAAAAATAGATATTTTTTGTTAAATCCTGAGTTTTGCCTTTTCGTAATTTACTTATTCTATTCACCTGCTTTTAACTATAAAAGCATTCCTGTCTCTTTCCCTCTTTGAAACTTAGGCTTTAGACTTTTTTTTTTTTTTTTTTTTTTTTTTCATTTTTAACTTGCTTAGTCTTCTGTTTTTTAAGTAAATGACTGGGCAGTATTGCCACCTACTGGCAAGAAAAATAGCTTTTTTCTTTATGTAATATTTTACTTGTGTAAGGAAAACATTTTGAAGGAATGTATTGGGATGAACATATGTAAGGACTGCTTCTATGTCTTTCTTTTAAGAAATCCCATATTTTAAAACTCTTTTTTTCTAAATTGATACATTATTTTTTGTACATACTTATGGAGTACATATGCTATTTTGATACATTTATGGCATGTATAATGGGTATTTAGCACATCTATCACCTCAAACATTTGTCATTTCTTTTTCTTTGAAATATTTCAAATCTTCTAGTTATTTTGAAAGGTACAATATACTGTAGTTTAGTATAGTCACCCCACTGTGCAAACACTAGAACCTTTTTCTTCTATGTAGTTGTATGTTTGTACTCACTATCCAACCTCTGGTCATTCCCCACCCCCACCACACCCTTCCCAGCCTCTGGTAACTATCATTCTACTCTCTACCTCTGTCAGATCCACTTTTTTTAGCTCCTCTACATATGAGTGAGAGCATGCCAATTTTTGTCTTTCTGTGCCAGGTTTATTTCGCTTAACATAATGACCTCCAGTTCTATCTTTGTTGCTGCAGATGACAGGATTTCATTCTTTTTTATGGTCGAATAGTATTTCATTACGTATATGTATCACGTTTTCTTTATCCATTCTTCTGTTGATGAACACCTAGGTTGCTAAATCTCTTCTTTTAAACTTCGCAGTAGTTGTCTCTTTGTTTTTCCAACACTCTTAAGGTAGAGATGACACTGGGTGTTTTGCAAAGCTGTAGAGCTTGGTAGCGCTGCTGCTATTGTATTATTGGGATTTGAATTATTTGAGGAATCAGGGACCAAAATTTCAACTTTTTTTTTTTTTTTTTTTTTTTGAGACGGAGTCTTGCTCTGTCACCCAGGCTGGAGTACAGTGGCACGATCTCAGCTCACGGCAACCTCCACCTCCCGGGTTCAAGCAATTCTCTTGCCTCAGCCTCCCAAGTAGCTGGGATTACAGGCATGTGCCACCACACTAGGCTAATTTCTGTATTTTTAGTAGAGACGGGGTTTCACTGTGTTGGCCAGACTGGTCTGGAATGCCTGACCTCAGGTGATCTGCCTGCCTCATCCTCCCAAAGTGCTGGGATCATAGTACTATGCCCAGCCAAGAATTTCAACTTTGAATACCTCCTTCTGTGGAAAGAGATAGTAAGTAGAAGATAAAGTTTACTCCAATGCAATCCCCTCCTATGTGTGGAAACTTTCGAGTACTAGAGAAATAGGCCCCCTCCCTTACACTTCTGTTTGCCTTAATGTCAAAACTTAGATTTTTCTTTGAGGTCCTGGCCTCATTAGCATATTTCTGAGTTTTATAGAATCCTGTGATGTTTCTCAGTATTTCCTGCTTTCACACTGGCTCTCCCTCACGTTCTCTCATGACTTTCTCTTCCAGTGACCTAGACTTTAACTTCAGGGTAAAGCAACGTTCTGACCTCTAGGATGATTCTAGCTGATCATCCCCCAGAGCCGAGGGATCCAGACCCTGGCTTTGCATGCTGTTCGATGTGGAATCCTAGGGTAGAGGTATGGCAGGAGTTGGATCCTTGGATTAAAAGCCCCAGGTCTTTATCAGTAGGGTGATCAAGGAAGAGGTATCCAGTCTGTGGACAGACTCATGCCAGCTGAGTTTACACCACCATTTGGGAATAGGCTTTCTCAGACTAGGGTCACCCCTCCTAAGTTGGGGGCCAGTCACATCAAGGTGAGGAGAAGTGGAAGACAGAAAGAGTAAATAACTTCAGATGAGAAATTTTAGTCCCAAAACTGTTTCTAAATAATTGGACAAACAACTTTAATGAAGTACTTACTTTTCTTCAGTACTGGAAACTTCACAACCGAGTGATAATTCAAGGATAATTATGTTTAGATAAAAGTTTAGGCTCCTAAGGTTTAGAGTAGGCAGGGAAGAGGGCAGAGGGCAGTCAATAGATGAGGACACTTGTCAAAATCTAACCTCAAGATCTTCTTGTCCAGCCAGCCTCAACAGATGGAATTAAAACAACCAAATGATGAATCTATGGAAAGTCCTGTTTCTGAAATCATAATATTGGTGGGAGAACTGGGCAGCTAAGACCCAAACTAGCCCCTGTGATAGGTCTGGCTCCTTAGTCTGTAGCCAGAGTGATGCATAAAAAAAGTCAGTTTGGAGGAAAAAAAAAAAAAAAAAAAAAGTGGTCTGAATCTCTTAATTAAGACTTTTCAATGACTCCTTGTTTTCTATAAATCTCAAGCTCTGAAACTTCATCTATTTGGGGTGGAAAGAAAGACTTTACTTATTTTTCAAGACACATTTCAGATATTTTACTTACAATGCCTTCTAATCTCTCAACTTGGGCTAAGAGTGTTTCCTCTGGGCACTCATCCTCCTCAGCAGACATCTGTATCAGAGAAGTTCTCATCTTTAGTGAATTAATTTATTTTGTTTTGCTCTCCTTCCAGTAGATTCTGAGATCCTGATGGTACACATGGACAGAGTAGGGGCCCAATACGTATTATTGAATAAGTGATGCATTCTGTTTGGATTGTTTGAAGCAGTTTGAAATAATTATTTCTTAAGCCCTTCCTCTCATTAATGTATTTTCCTCTGGCCTTTCTTATCGTCTGGGCAGTTGTTCTTTCTATAATCTAGACAATGCCTGCATGATATAAACCAAGACTTAGTAACATAGCAGAGTTTCAGCCTACACTAGAGTTATGGTGCTTTGATGAAGATTGATGTGCTGTTTGAACGGATCAATTCTTGATTGCTTCTCCACACCCCCAACAACTGTCATTAGGTTTTCCTTTATGAATAATGCACAGAACTTCCTTCTGAGAGCAAGATCATCTCTGTCTTGTTCATCTGTGTATTTCTCTGTATTCTCTTACCTAAAACTGTGCCTGTCACATAGTAGGTGAATGAATGACTCTTGTTAAATCCAGCCACTTTTTGGGAATTTGTATTCTCCTGTTGTACTCCCTCGCCAGTACATGCTGCTTGGAAGAATAATGTTCTTTTCACTCCTTAGGAATACCCATTCTTATAATATCTATAAAACTTCTGTGGTCGGTGAGGTATATCTACAACAGCATGCATGGATTGGGATTGGCATATAAGCTTTTTTTTTTTTTTCGTTTAGAGAAAATTGCACAAAAGTTGCAGTTTCTGTGTTTAGCATTATAGCATGTGATAACTATGAGAGTGTTGGAGACTTGTTAGTGAGTGACAAGTGTCTAAATGAGCAGATTTAATTGTACTATTGAGGAAGAAACAAATTACTCTTCTCCTGGTGAATTATTTGTGTAACCATTCAGTTACATTTAATAAATTACCTCTATTAAAGCTTTAAAGTGACTTAACCTAGAGGTAACAGCAGAGTTAATATAATTCGTTTAAATGTGTGAGTTAGATCTTTGTTTCTCCACCCACTAGGTGGAGCATTTTTTCAATGCTTTCTTTTAGACACTTATCATTTTTGGTAATAAATACCATATTTTGGAAAGAAGATTACTTTTTAAAATATGTAGTCATATCATGCCTGAATGTCAACTTCAACAGGGTAGCCATGCCTGGCTCTGCAAGTTATCTCTACACGATTGCAGGAATGTTATTCCAATAGACTACAATAGAAATGGCACCTCTGCGGCCACTCAGACCTTTTAGAGAAATTCAAGTTAAGGAAAACAATCTGTCAATGCTTTTTATTTTTATTTTGTGGAAGATGTTAATTACCTAGTAATGTTTGCATGATAGGGAGGCTGAAACTGAGATGTGCACTCTCCTATAGCAAAGGTGGAAAGGAGTAATTAACATCAACAATTCAAACTACTCTAGGAATCTAAAACTGAACACAAAATTTTCTTTTCTTTTCTTTCTTTTTTTTTTTTTTTTTTTTGAGACAGAGTCTTTCTCTGTCGTCCAGGCTGGAGTGAAGTGGCGTGATCTCGGCTCACTGCAAGCTCCGCCTCCCGGGTTCACGCCATTCTCCTGCCTCAGCCTCCTGAGTAGCTGGGACTACAGGTGCCCGCCACCACACCCAGCTAATTTTTTTGTATTTTGCGTAGAGACAGGGTTTCACCATGTTAGCCAGGATGGTCTTGATCTCCTGACCTCGTGATCCACCCGCCTTGGCCTCCCACAGTGCTGGGATTACAGGCGTGAGCCACCGCGCCCAGCCTGAACAAAGAATTTTCTAGCAAGTCAGTTGGAAATGTTTTATAAATTAGTTGGTCATTAAAATAACTCCTGTGTTACCTATTAAACATAAAAGATTATTCAAGATAATCCCAAACATACTTCATAACAAGGCTCAGCATGAGAAGAGGGAAAATGATCCAGTATTTAGTGTGTATATAGATCTAAATCTGCTTGAATTTGATAGGAAGCAAAATATGTCATTTGGTGAAACTGAAGGATTCGTTGTAATTATTAGATAGAGTGTGATTCCTAAAATTATAGCAAGCACATGATAAGGCAGAACTTTTAAATTATAGGTTTGGCTGGTACATGCAACAAAAGACCTGCACTGGCCTATGTAACAACAGGAGTAACAATGTGATAATTATAAGCTACACTTTACCGCTCACATTTGCAAGTGTAATTTAATGAATAGATTAACAGGCTGCAAAAAAGAAAAGGATTAACATTAGCAAAGGTCTGTTTTGTGCCACATACTGTGCTAGATACGTGACTGTTACTGATTGATTTAATTCTCATATTCACCCTGGAAGGTGGACATCTTTTCTATTTTATATACTGCATTTCTGCAAGGTTATAAATACTCATGATTATTCAGAACACTGAAGTTAGTTTGACCTCAAATCTCATACTATGTCTGCTATACTAGGATGACTCTTAAATACAGTTTATTAGTTAAACAAGCCTTGGAATATTTTAAGAAAGAGCAATTGTGATATCTACTAAAACAACAATATTTTGAGCAACAAACTTGGCTCAACTGGTCAAATATTATTTGCTATGGGTGATAAAATGGGGCATCCTGCTCATTTTTAAAGCTCTTTTGGTATTGCTTGATAAAAAGGTTCTTCTTGAATTTCTTGTTTGCTCAATCCACTTTAAAAATGATCTCTAAAGTGACCTTATGTCTGCTATAATGATGATCTCTATAAATGTCACAGTTACTTAAAACGCCCCAAAAATGTTCAAGTGAGAGAGAAGTGTTTGGCTTAAACAAACCGGTATAGGCATGGAGATTGAAAATGTCAAAGTAAGCTGTAATCTTACTAAGGAAGTTTTATATATATATAAAATAACTGGGACCCTGGGATACTTTTGCTTCAGTTAGAAAAAAGTGTTTCTATAAAATTATATTGGCCGGGTGCGGTGGCTCACGCCTGTAATCCCAGCACTTTGGGAGGACGAGACGAGTGGATCACGAGGTCAGGAGATTGAGACCATCCTGGCTAACACGGTGAAACCCCGTGTCCCCTAAAAATAAAAAAAAGAAAAAAGAAAAAAGACCAGGTGTGGTGGCAGGCGGCTGTAGTCCCAGCTACTCGGGAGGCTGAGGCAGGAGAATGGCGTGAACATGAGAGTCAGAGCTTGCAGTGAGCCGAGATCGCGCCACTGCACTCCAGCCTGGGGGACAGAGCGAGACTCCGTCTCAAAAATAATAATAATAATATAATAAAATAAATATGTAAATACAATTATATTAATACTTAGCTAATGCTGCCCATATTTTATATTATACAGACAATAATCTGCACAATAAAGTGAAAATTAATGTCAAATTACATAGGTTCACTAATAACTTTTCTGTATGGATTTTCATACATTAATGATAGTAAAATAAATATTCATTAAGGGCTTGCTGCATTTTAAACACTGTAATGTACTTCTCAAAAATTATGGCTTTTAACCTTGCAACAAGTCTGCAAACTGGGTATTCTTGTCTCTGTGTTAAAGAAAAGGTGGGTTGAGCTAAATGAAGTTAAGAAACTTGCCCAGAGTTACATAGGGGATAAACATCTAGCCTGACATTCAACCTACGTATATCCATGACCAAAGCTGGTGATTTTAACTACACTTCTATACTGCTTATAATTAGATATTATTTTATTTACTTATTCATCATTCATTCACTCACTCATTTTTATTTGTTGAGACAGGGTTTCACTCCTATCACTCAGGCTGGAGTGCAATGGTGCGATCTCGGCTCACAGCACACTCCACTTCCTCGGCTGGGACTAAAGGCATGCGTCACCACACCTGGCTTATTTTTGTATTTTTTGTAGAGACAAGATTTTTGTCATGTTGCCCAGGCTGGTCTCAAACTCCTGGGTTCAAGCAATCCACCTGCCTCAGTCTTCCAAGGTGCTGGGATTATAGGCATGAGCCACCATTCCCCGTGTATTATTTTAAATAAAAGAATTGATTTTTTTAAATGAGCAGTGGAAAATTTCTTCCTATTATTGCCTTTTTGTGTATTTATTTTTTACAGGGAACCAAAGTCCTGCAGATGTTCATGTGGTACCTGAATCCACGGCAAGTCTTTGATCTTTCTCAGGAAGGGCCAAAAGATGCGTAAGTCTGGAAATACTCTCCATGGTCCATAAGTATTTTAGGCAAGTGAGCACTTTCTGCTTCATTATCTGATTACCTTGTGAGGTATTTCCTGACCGTCTGTCATCTACTTTCTCACCTGTATCTCCTTCCTTTAAAACTTCATCTAAAGTTCTCTCCTACTCTTTCTTGGCTTAGTTCCCTTCAAAACATATCTTCTCAGCTATTAACTCAGGATACGTCTAGCGTGTTTGTTACTTACATGTGTGTAACTGCAGACTGTTCTCCACAAATCTGTGAATTGAGAAAGGACTCATTGTTTTTCTATTTCTTCATGTACAACTTTGGAGATGCACATTAGTGGGAATGTAAATGTATGTCTGTGGAGGGTGGAGCCATATTTGTTTACAAACATTTGAACTGAAAAGAGTGTATGTGTGCGCACGCGCGCCTGCGTGTGTACGAGAGACAGAATCAATTGATTATACCTGAGGACTCTGCACAAGTGTGGGGAAGACATATTAATTCCTGCTCAATCCCTTTTCTGAGCTTCTCAGAAATCTCATTCCCTGCTTTTGTTAGAAGTGTTTAAAACAAAGTCTAGATTGTAGGTGACCCATATCCTGTTTCTCCCCCTTGGTGGAGAGGCACACAGTGGAAAAGACGGACACTTCTGCTGTTCTCTGTCTCCCTGTTTTAAATTCATGTACTAGGATAGTTCAGATGTTATCTGATAAATGTTAGAACACAAGGATACCATTTATTTTTTAATAAGTAACAATGTCAGAAGGTGATTTCTAGATAAATAGTATTATTGTATAAAATGGATAAATTACTTATTTTAAGCATGTAGGAGATTAGGAAATATTAAAATTAATTTGTTATTTTCTTAATGTATAAATTTCTTTGCCAGTTGAGTTTGCTGCAAGATTCTTTCTCTCTCTGTCCCTATAATACACACACACACCGCCCCCCCCATATATTTATTTATTTTCTATACTTTATTGTGCTAAGGCAAATCTACTATCCTGGGATGTGCCATTTTAGGAACTTATTTTCTTAAGATTTTATCACTTTAGTTAGACCCTAGAGAGACACTTCAGAGGTCACCATAAAGAACATGGTAGGACAGGAAATATTTTCAGAAGAAACCCATATTTTGTGATTTAAATAGGTGATATTTTCTCTATTACAGCCTCTCACAGCTTCACCTAAGCAAAAGATTTAGCAGGAGCAGTGTCACTGCATTTTTCTGAGAGCCAAGAGGAAAGACAAAATGATCTTATTTCAAGCAGGGAAGTTTGAAATAAAGAAAAATCAGTCAATCTTCCCACTTTGGGTTGGAGGTAAAAGTGGTGTGTAAGTGACTGAGCTGAGAGACAGACTAGATGGAATCGTAGATGTGATAGTAATGATAATGGGGAAGCCTCCCCATCTCGCTGAAAAAGATTTCTTAGGATTAAGAGTAGAAAGTGTAAGTTAGAAAAAGTAAATATATCCAGGGAAAGCTAGTAAATATAAAGAGGGGGTATGTAAGGACTATTGATTGTCAATTAATGATGATTTTCTTGGGGAAAGGAGAAGAGGAAATGATGGGAAAAGGGAAAGAAAGAAGTCGAAACGAATGAGAAAAATAACGTTGACATGTAATAGAAGTTATGGGAAATAAAACTAGGACATCCTAAAATCCCTTAAATTCCAATGTTGAATTATTCATTCAAAAATAATGTCTGATGCCTACACCTGTTCCACTTGCGGGAGTCATTCCTCCTGTGGTTACTTGGGACCTATGATAGTATTGTCATCCTCACGATTATACATTTTCTCCAGTGGACACCACCCCTACCCATGTTGTCCTCTGCTTTCTCTCTGCTCTAGCCAGTGAAATGTTCTTTTGTTTACTTTTTCTTCTATTTCCTCTACAGGCTTGAATTGTATAGGAAAGTACCAAATCTGCGAATTCTGGCCTGTGGTGGGGATGGAACGGTAGGTCCCTAAAAGAGAATCCAGTTCTCTGCCAATTCTATATTTCTTATTGTTTTCTTGTGCCACTTCTTTTTATTCATTGCCCAGTCTTTCCAATCCCCTAACACACACAGATCTCTCATGTGAAACATAGCCCCTAAGAGTAACAAAGGACTTTGTTATTGTCCTTATGAATACATACTTGATCGTTCTAACGTGTGCTTCACTCCCTCAACTGTGCTGTTTTCTTTCCTGTGCCATGAAGTAGGGATGTGGTCAAATCATTAAAATGAATATTATAGATAAATTCCTTTTAAAATATAAGCTGACCTGTTTCCTTTTTTTTTTTTTTTGCTGAGACAGAGTCTCGCTCTGTCACCTAGGCTGGAGTGCAGTGGCGCGATCTCGGCTCACTGCAAGCTCCACCTCCTGGGTTCACGCCATTCTCGTGCCTCAGCCTCCCGAGTAGTTGGGACTACAGGTGCCTGCCACCACGCCTGGCTAATTGTTTAGTAGAGCGTGGGTTTCACCGTGTTAGCCAGGATGGTCTCGATGTCCTGACCTCGTGATTCGCCAGCGTTGGCCTCCCAAAGTGCTGAGATTACAGGCATGACCATTTATTCTTAATAATTTGGCCATAGTAGGGAGAAATACGTGGACACAATTGAATTATTACTTTTTTTTTACTAGTGGAACTAAAACTCAGATTATTGACTGTTGTTTTGCCCTAAAGATTATTAATTGGTCCTATTTATATTCTTTTTTGTTGATACATTTTACATGTATGTGGACTATGTGTGATATTTTGTTATATGCATAGAATGTATAATGTCAAGGTTTGGAGGTAACCATTACCTAGATGATAATTTCTATGTGTTGGGAACATTTCAAGTTCTCTTTTCTAGCTACTTTGAAATACATAATACATTGTTGCTGACTGTACTCACCCTACTCTGCCATTGAACATTAGAACTTATTCCTTCTATCGGACTGTATGTTTGTATTCGTTTATGAAAAAAACGTGGAATTGGGCTGAAGGTTAATATCATAGATATATTTTTTCCTGTTTATTATGCCTCATCTGTTTTCTTCATTTGGCCTCTACTTGTAGTGATATATTTAACAAAGTAAAGAATTGAGAATCATGACATTTAGATTGTATTGTCTGGTTCTTTTTCTTCTGGATTTGGAATCTGATCTCATAGGATCTATGATTGTATCATGAACTATCTTTAGCTTTTCTCTAATTTCTCTAATTAGAATGTTTTATTCTCAAAGGTAGCAACAAAATCTTCCAATACTATCTCTCTTAGCACATAAGCACTTATTGTAGGGTTGGATGCACATTATATACCAATAAATGCAATCACAATGAAATAGAACTGTGATTTTTATCGGTCTTTCAGATACTCTGTGGAGAATAAAAACAATGTTCAGTTGGGAAAAATAGTCTTTATCTTTCTTCAAGGTTTATATTACACAATATTAGTTTATAAAATGCATTATAATGTCTTACAGCAAAGAAGCCAAACCTATTTAACTTTTTAAAATCCAACGGTTTTCAAAATTATTTGGCCATGGAATTTTTTTTCCCACACAATACCAATTTTCAATTGATTTTATCGTTCTAGGGAGACATATTTAAGGGATGTGCTAGGGCAAAATTTCCCAACTTTCTTTAGTAAGAATTACATCCGAATGAACCCTCTGAGGATGGATATACTGTGTTCTTCCTAACTCAAGCATCCCCCAGCTTAGTTACCTTTAATGAAAGGGTAAACTCATTGTGATTCTGTACCATACCCATAGTTATCTTCCTTATTTTAGCATCTACTTGCCTTCTCATATGACTTCAGATGTCACTCACATCTTTTCTCCTTTTCTAAACCTCAGTGACAAAAACAGGTAAGTTGAGGATGTCGTCCTTCCTCTTTCTTAACTCAAATTCATATAAGCTACGCATAACATCCCCAGATCTTGGACTTCTTTGTTGCCTTGGGTGCTCCACCTCCCAGGCCTCCCCTTCTCCATGGAACCTCCCACTCTACCTCTCCCTCCCTCATTCTCTCTCCTTTCTTCTTTCTTTTCTTTTTTTATTCTTTCCTTTTTTTTTTTTTTTTTTTTATTAGACGGAGTCTGGCTCTGTCACTCAGGCTGGAGTTCAGTGGCATGATCACTGCTCACTGCAACCTCTGCCTCCCAGGTTCAAGTGATTCTCTTGCCTCAGCCTCCCGAGTAGCTGGGACGATAGGCATGTGCCGCCACACTGGGCTAATTTTTGTATTTGTAGTAGAGACGAGCTTTCACCATGTTAGCCAGGATGGTCTTGATCTCCTGACCTCGTGATCCACCCGCCTTGGGCTCCCAAAGTGCTGGGATTACAGGTGTGAGCTGGGAAGACATGCCTGCCTGTCTTCCTTCTTTACTCAGCAGATATGTGGAGGAAGCACTGTGCTAGGTCATGTAGTATTGAGATACTCTCTGCAATTAGGTGAATATTTGAAAGTATGGGATTCCAATGAATAAAGGATAAAGAGGAAAGACAGCCAAGTCCACACACTTGTGAAACCTATAATTATGGGGTCTGAGCCAAAGTCCAAAAGGAAAATAAATGAAAAAATAGAAGAATAGGACAACCACCAGTCTGTTCTGGCAAGTAAACAAACCAAAAAAGGAGTTTCAAGAAAGAGGCAGTAGTTAACGTTTTTAAGGAGACACTGAAAAGTTACCATTGCATATGGAGTTTCAAGAAAGCAGTTTCAATAGAGTATCTGGGGCAAAACCCAGAATGATGAGTAAGTAAATGTTGGTACAATCTTAATAAATTCCTAATGGCCAGATCCGATTACAGTTTCGAATGTCTGTGATCTCTCTGATGCCATTGTCAGCCTCTTGACATGTAGACTACCTCCTTCTACTTTTCATATCCAGTCTTTTCAAGCAACTCTTCATTAATGATACCATAATTTATGAGTATTCCATAAGGGTAACTAATTTTTTTTCATGTGGTAGGTACTTTTTCCTCTTAGGGACATTATCTATATTTTAACTTCTGTTTTTACCTCCTCTGATGTAATTCACAAATGTACTAGTCATTTACACTTGGGTGTCCCATGGCCACTTGCATTCAGCATGCCTAAAATAAAAGTAGTACATTTACCCTAGAGTTGGTGCATTTAGACTAATTATTTTTGTCAGTGGTAACATCTGCAGTTAAAATACCCAGAATCAAGACTTTGCTTATCTTGTACCTTATGTAAACCCAAGTTTAATTTACCTTGTTAGAATAAGAGGTTTTGTGAAAAACATGGGGTATATGAAATGTTTATCATGGTATGTGACTGATATTTTTTTGTTTTGTTTTGTTTGTTTTCTATCACTGTAGAAGCTGGCAGAATGCTGCCAGTAAAGTGACAAAGCTCAGGGAGAAATCAGAAATTAAATATTTTTGACTGACTAGGATGAGGCTGTATTACCCCATAACCAAATTAGTTTAAATTAAGAGTATTATTTAAGATATAGAAAGTATTATTTAAGGTATAGAAAGTTTGCACTACTTTGGAAAAAAGTTCTTAGGCTTCAATATTAGCTACTTTAATTGTATGTTATTTAAAAACTACATGAAAGGCCAGGTATGGTGACTCACGCCTATAATCCCAGCACTTTGGGAGGCTGAGGTGAGCACATCACTTGAGGTCAGGAGTTTGAGACCGGCTTGGCCAACCTGGTGAAACACCATCTCTATTAAAAATACTAAAATTAGTTGGGCATGGTGGTGCATGCCTGTAATCCCAGCTACTTGGGAGGTTGAGGTGGGAGAATTGCTTGAACCCAGGAGGTAGAGGTTGCAGTGAGCCAAGATTGCACTACTGCACTCCAGCCTGGGTGACACAGTGAGATTCTGTCTCAAAAACAAACAAACAAACAAAAACAAAAACAAAACTAAGGAAGCAGAGGGATACATTCCCCAATAATGCACTTGGAAGTAACCTTTGGCAGGTCCCTTAACCTCTTTTGAGACTTCCTAAATCTACAAAGAAATGCATTCAGATCTCTAAGGTTCTTATAGCTGTAGCATTATAGTAGTATAGACTATTGTTCAAGATAACTTTAATGCAAGCCACATTTGTACAATTTTGAATTTTCTAGAAGGTACTTTTAAAAAGGTAAAAAGCAAGTGAAATTAATATATAATATATTTTATTTGTCTAAAATAGTATCATTTCAATATGTGTTAATTTATAAACATTAAGATATTTTATGTTCTATTTGTACAGTCTTCAAAATCTAGCATACATTTTATACTTACAGCACATCCAATTTGGATGAGCTATATTTGAGTGCTGGATCACCACGTGTGGCCAATGGCTGCTGCGTTGGGCAGTGCAGGTGTAGTCTCTTTGTTACTGGCTTGTACAATTCAGAGGCTGTCACATAGTTACAGCTGTCAGATGGTCTGATTCCATTTTCAGATCTCTTGGCTTCAATAAAATTCAGCTAACTCAAGAATGATCTCAAACCTTCATGTTTGTAAATGAGAAATAGCCTGTCCTTGGTCATGTGATAAATTTGTATATTCTCACTTCCTTGGCCACGTTGACACCTATTCAACTCCCAATGGCTGTCACCCTGCTGAAATATTGACGAGCACATGAACTGATTTCCTCAGGTACCCTCATTATGGCTCCTTAAGGTGTGACCTATGGTCCCTATCTATCTGGCTCCTGACTTTGGTGAACTTGGCTGGATCTGCAAGTCTACCTTTAAACATTTTAATTATTTCTGAAAGGCCTGATGTTAAATTGACTCCAGCCATCCACTTCATGCTTACTTCTTGTTCTATTGGCTTCCCTAGATGAAAAGACATCTAAAATGGTAGGTATCCCCATGCCCTGACTCACCACAGCTAATGCAAAGAAAGAAGTATTATTTTCCTTTAATCGATATGGACAATCATCTCTCATCCTAAGCCCCTTTCCTCATTCATCCTCAGCCTAGTTATATTTCATAGTCTCTCATGAGTAAGCACACAGTGTACCCTCAGTGTGGATTCTATAGTGTTTCAAGAAAAGGTCATATTCTGACTTTTATCTTGATTTCTTTTGGGCTAATTTTAAGCACATTTCTTTTAACATATGTTGGCTTTATTAAGTGCAAACATACATTAAAGTATCAAAAGGAGGAATCATCATGCACATATTCAAAAGGGTCCCCCAGTCATCCAATACTGTGTGGTCATTTTCTTTCAGAGTTCAGCAAAACTCTTGTTTTCCTTTGATTTCCCAAAGTGAGTGTCCTTCACTTTTTGGCCTGCATGTACTACAAGGCAGTGCAACGTGCATCTGTTTTGTTGGAAGAAATATCAGTTCGCTGTCATCTCCACTCTTCAGCCACCCCCATGTTATACTGCAGAATGAAAATATTGCTCAAAATGCACTCGGTAAACATTCAGTGACAACGAATGCTAAAAACGGCCAGATGGTGGCAGCATTGACCAGCTGCTGCTGTGCATGGCTGCTCAGGGACAAAGCGGAGGACCTGGTGTTCTCAATCTGTCAGCCCTGCTTTTCCTAGGAAGGAAGGAAAGAACATTGCAAGCTGGGAAATCATTAGGCCCAATCGGGATAACTTTCTTCAGTTCTGGTGGAAAATATACCAAGTGCAATATGTCGCAATTAATTAAATAACGTAATTGAAAGGGTGCCAGGTGAGCCGGTGGAGATGATTTGGGAAAATACGAAAGCCATGGCAGAGTTCCTGCCCATGGAACCTTTCAATGTGCAGTGTGGACTTCAGGTGGAAACAGGTTCTGGATTACTGTAAAGACAGAGCTTCCAGTAACAGCTTTAAGATCTTTTGTAAAGTTTTTCTCTAAGGACAAAGACACAGATTGTTTCCCAAGATTTTTTTATGTCTCCTGCTATTGTAAGTGTGTATTTGTTTCCATTTTGTTTTTTGTAGCCCCTTTTTACTGCAGGGCAGCTCTGCTTTCACTGTTCTTTATAGTCTGCAAAAGAAAGGCTTCCTGATTTGATGGCAGCCAAAGGTGGGGCTGATTTGCAAACTCAGGGCTCAACTTTAAGTGGAGAAATGGGAAGAGGACATTTTGCTTCTAGGAAACCGGGCCTTTATTGATGAAGTGAGAAAAGAGGAAGAAAATCTAGCTGAGTCATAGTAGCTAATGTTAGTTTAGCATTTCCTGTTTGTCAGGCACTAGCTAAGCAGTGTCTACACATGAGTTGATGAAACAACTCTAAAAGACAGGCATTATTATTACTTTTGCTGTACAGATGTGAGAGGAGCTTGGAGAGATTAAATGACTTGCCTAAACTCACCAGCCAGTTTGTGGTGGGGCTGAGCTCCCTGCTGCTCAGTACCCCACACTTCTGCGCTGTGCTGTCTTCCGGGGACACCGGCTGTTGGGGAGTGCTGATAGAGCTGCTGGCTGAGAAAAACTATTCAGGAGCTGTGGAGGGGGCGATATAGACCCACCTCAGCCAGAGAACTATTAGCCTAATGTCGGTTGTCTGTGGGAGAATTTCAAGACAAAACAAAATCTGTGCTGTGAAAGGCAGGAGGCCTTTGATGACTCCAAGGGTGATGGAATGATGAAATGCAAGATTTTCTGCTTATATTCAGGAGACAGTGACATATTTGATCATTTGGCTACAGAAAAAAGGAGACAATCTATTTATCTGGTTCATAAAGCAAATCGATGAATGAGAGGCAAAGCACCTTTACATTCACACCCTGTGTACTTGTGCTTTTCTGCATAGACGAAGGGTAAAAGGAGAAGCGATGGTGAGAAATCCAGGCACCCTGTCGACTCTGCCTTTGTGAGGAATCATAGTTCAGTATCACGAGAACTCCTGACAACCTTCTCTGAGAAAACAGATAGGAACACAGCGTAGAAGATTTGAATGAGAGCTGTTAGAAGACAGCATCAGCTGGGCGCCGTGGCTCATGCCTGTAATCCCAGCACTTTGGCGGGTGGATCACTTTGAGCTCAGGAGTTTGAGACCAGCCTGGACAACATGGCAAAAGCCCCCCGTCTCTACAAAAAAATGCAAAAATTAGCCAGGTGTGGTGACTTGCACCCGTAGTCCCAGCTGCTAGGGAGTCTGAGGCTGGAGAATCGCTTGAGCCCACGAGGTGGAGGCTGCGGTGAGCTGAGATTGCACCACTCCAGACTGGGCAACAGAGTGAAACTCTGTCTCAAAAAAGACAAAAAAAAAAAAAAAAAAAAAAAGACACAGCATCGATTCATAGAGGTTGTGGGACACGTCACGTACTTCAAAGTCATTTGGAAATTGTTTCCATGGGCAGTGAATTAACCCCTAACGTTCCATCTGTTTCAGTATTAGCATTCCTCCTGCAATGTGAAATTGTTTCTTTGCAAGCTCATCTTCACAGAAAGTTGCTTTATTTGATTTTACTTTTCTATCTCTGAATCACTTTGGTTTCTAGTAATATTGAATTGTTTTCAGGACTTTCAGATGAGAGCTGGGTTTTTCTATAGATTCTTATGACTCGATCCTGGGGAGATGACAGGTGTATGTCATTGGGCTTGTGGGAAGTCGGGTCGAGCACTTACCAGAGTGAGGCTTTCTGGGCTTCTTTCAGCCCTAGCAGGTCTCACCTTTCTGTGGGCCATGACCTTAGACTGGTTTTCACATTCTGCCCTCCTTTCTTCCTCCCTGCTGAGAGAGCCTCGTTCCAGGACAGCTTGCTGTCGGTCGGGGACGCACTTTTATTTCTCCATTATCAGGCAAAAGGCAACATCCTGGCTTCCTCTGTTGTTTGTAAGACCAGGAGCCAAGCTGAGCCAAGCTTTTACCCCGGCTCTGCCACTTTGTATTTATTTCTGGCCCTTTGAAGCTGTGTCTTTTCTTTTTCTTTTTTCTTTTCTATCATTGTTATGTCTGAGTGAAATGGGATATTGAAAGTGTAAACTCATAGCATTTTCTTTACCCAGAAAAGAGAGACATGTTTCAAGCGAGCATAAGAAAAATGTCTAATTTAAATCTGCCTGAAAGAAAATGGGCTGACTTGTAAGTACAAATCATAAAGGAGAGGTTGAATGATCGTCTCTTAGAGAAGCTTTAAAGAGAATGCCTTCTTCTTCCTTATTCGGAAGGGGTGGTGAATTAGATTTCTACTAAGTTCTCTTGTGGGTCTGTGAGTCTGGCTCTATTCAGGGCTGTTGTTTCTGCAGTTGGTGATCCCAGATGGTGGGCTTTTTCTGAGTGTTTATGTCCTTTTTATGGCCTTTAAGACCCCTTCTTGCAGTTTATTAGAACTGTCTACTTTTACTGTGTTTAATTTGTGCTTTTAGCAGTGCAGAAACAATGTCAAGTACAAACATCAGAACTAATTTAGCATCAGGCATTTTTGTTTGGACTTCAGTAGCAAGCTTTCTTGGTATTGCACGTAAAAGAAGAGACTAAAGAAGCTCTGGGTCAGAATCTAAGGGTCTGTCTCGGAGCAAGTTCCCCAGTTTAGGGAAATGGACAGACTTTTTGACATTTATAGGTCTGGATTTTTAGTTACCACACGGGGTGAACCGTGTGGTCTGCCTTTTTAGAAGATAAACACAATTTTAGACATAATTGGTAGACAAGCAAGTTTTACAACCTGGGAAGTCATCTTTGTGGAGGAGAAAGAATTTTAGATGGAAGTCAGGAGAACCAGCGTTACCATGACTCTGATACTTCTAATCATTTAGTCTTGAGAAAATTACATGGTTTTTTTTGCACCTTAGTTTATCAATCTTCAAGTTCACTGAATTTGATTAAGCAATGTTTAAGGTTTCTTCATCTCCACAGGTTCTAAAAATCACATGCCACTGCTTCCAGGAGTGTCTGGCCGTATCCAGAAGGGGGTTAAGGCTCCCTACACCTTAGCAGTTAAGGGGTTGGCCACTGGCATTAGGCATTCCTATTTTTGAATGCCATTTCTATCATGTAAGCCATGTGATACTAAGGAGGTCACTTACCCTTCCAATTCTCTGTTTCCTTATCTATAAGATGGAAATGAAAATTATATTAGTATCTATTTTACAGATAATGTTTTAAAGTTTAATACAAGAATTCATTAAAGGACTTTGCTCAGGCATGGCACATAGAAAGGCATCAGTATGGGCTGGGCGCGGTGGCTCACGCCTGTAATCCCAGCACTTTGGGAGGCCGAGGCGGGTGGATCACGAGGTCAGGAGATTGAGACCATCCTGGCTAACATGGTGAAACCCCATCTGTACTAAAAATACAAAAAATTAGCCAGGCATGGTGGCGGGCACCTGTAGTTCCAGCTACTTGGGAGGCTGAGGCAGGAGAATGGTGTGAACCCAGTAGGCGGAGCTTGCAGTGAGCTGAGATCATGCCACTGCACTCCAGCCTGGGTGACAGATCAAGACTCCATCTCAAAAAAAAAAAAAAAAAAAAAAAAGGCATCGGTATGTCCATCTTTGTGTTACTGTGAACTTCTTGAGAGCAATCTTTCTACCTTATCTGTCACAGTCTAGCTCATTTATCTCTTATTTTGATTGCTTCGTTATGGGTTTTATATGAAGTAGTGTTCAATAAATGAATGATCTAGTATTTTCAAGAAGCATGACTCATACAAATATAGAATGAATACATGTCAAAAAATTTGCTTAGCTCTTTAATGAGGGAACCTACAAGATAGTAAAGCTGATTTATCAGAACTAGAGAAAAAGAATTATGTACTTCATATCAAAATAATTTTTCTAAATTTGATGCAAAACTGATCAAAGTCCTATGACAGAATAAAACTATAAACTTTAAAGCAATCATCTCTTCTTGACATTTGTGTCTCTATAGGATGGAAATCTATGTTAACCTACAGTTACACAGTTCTTAGGTCTGTGAAACACTATTTTAGTATGACATTATAAGGACATTCAAGTCCTTTTTTGCCATTTCCAAGTTTTGGTCAATTTTTCTAATTAGTTATAAGACTAAACCCGAAGTATTATTTATCTTAGAAAAAGATTAAACAGGTATATGATTCTAGTTTATAAGTATCAATTTCCTGCCTAAACTTATAATATATACTAGGTCTGTCCATAATTATGTTTTCATAATGTTTCATTAAGGAAAATAGAGGGATATTTAGGAAAACACTATCAATTTCCAAGATGATACTATAGAGGGCAACCATTTAATAAGTACTTACATGGGCCATGCACCATGTTAAGTGCTCTATGGACATTTTAGTTTAATTAGTAAACAATCGTGTGAGGTACGTATTATTATCCCCATTTTGAAAATCAAGTAAATGAGTCTCAGTGAGGTTAAATAATTTAGTCAAGATTATGCAGCCAGCATGAGTCAGAATTGAAATTCAGTCTGATCCTGAGTTTTACATTCCCTCCTGTGCCCTGTTATACTACCAAAGTCTTAAACTCGGAGAAATTTACAAGCATGTTTCTAGTTAAACACACACATGAATGGTTTTAGTTTTGCTTATATGACAGAGCATGTGCAAAATGGTCCTTTTTCTTTTAACCATTTTAAAACTGCCAGCGATAAGCGACCTTTCTGTTCTCTACTCACTGAATTAAAACATACATGTTTTAAAGAAAAATAAAATCATTCTGTTTAGCTCTTGGAAGCCTCTGTTTCTCACACTGTTTTCTTTGTAACTTATTTATCTTTCTTATATCTCTTCTGGCCCCCGATATGCCTGTAGGTGGGCTGGATCCTTTCTATCCTGGATGAACTGCAGCTGAGCCCTCAGCCTCCCGTGGGGGTCCTTCCTCTGGGGACTGGGAATGACCTGGCTCGAACTCTCAACTGGGGAGGGGTAAGAACTGCTCTCAGGGACTGCCCATATCATCAAACAACAAACCGAATTCCAGATCCACTGATGTTCTAATGGAAGCGGGGGGTGGTAACTGCTGCTGTTGTCCAAGGCATAAGTTAGAGTTTGGAATCAAAGTGCCCTTGAGCCCTTATTTGGTCTGGTAGCTTCTTCGGTTTAAACTTATAATCAGCTAGAAGGGAAAGGAAAGCTTAGTATGAGAGAAATAATAGTGGTTAGTACATAGGCCTGCGGCTTTTTGAGGTATCCACTAAAAGATAGTTCGTGAGTTTGGCCTCAAGTCTGTGTGTAAAAGGATCATACAGACTTCAGTTAATCCAGACTCTCAGCCCCAGCTATGATAGCAAATCTGGTTCAACTTTACACGCCTGACTTGGGAGAGTTATGACTTTTTTTTTTGAACATTTTTTTTTTTTTTTTTTATTAATGCCATCAGAGCTTTGGCTGTATAGGTACTTACCTGTCCTTTCCACAATGAAGCCAACTTCAGGCAAGCTTGGGGGAAATTGTTCTGCAGTTGCTAAACAGCCATTTATTTCCTTATGTATTTTATAGTACTAAGATAGTAGGAAGGCACACTATATATACATATGCTGTGTATATATACATATACATACACATATACAGCCCCACCAACATTTATTTATTTATTTTTGAGACAGAGTCTCGTTCTGTCGCCAGGCTAAAGTGCAGTGGTGAATCTTGGCTCACTGCAACCTCCGCCTCCCAGGTTCAAGCAATTCTCCTGCCTCAGCCTCCCGAGTAGCTGGGATTACAGGTGCCTGCCACCCTGTGCAGCATTTTTTTTTTTGTATGTTTATTAGAGACAGGGTTTCACCATGTTGGCCAGGCTGGTCTCGAACTCCTGACCTCGTGATCCACCAGCCTCGGCCTTCCAAAGTGCTGGGATTACAGGCGTGAGTCACTGCGCCTGGCCCCCACAAACTTTTTATCTGCTCATAGGAGAGCATTACCTGGGCTGGGCTTCGTGAAAATTATATTCAGATGCTTAGCAGATGTTAGTTGACCTTTGGGCAGATTAATCTTCCACAGGTCTTTTTTTAAAGTAGGTAGTGTAGAAATAAAAAATGTATTTACATGGGGCAACTAAGGTTATTATCAGTGTTAACTTCTCCCTTCCAAATCAGTGCCTTGAATATTCCAAATCAGTGCCTTGAATATTGAGGACAGTCTATCTTGCTGTCAGTCATGGATCTTCAAGGATTAAGTAGCTCCCTAACAGGGCCATTCCTCAGTGAGACTTGCCTAAGGTCTTGGGAAGAATGGTGTCCTCCAAGGAGATCAGGGAGAGGTGGTTGAGAGGGAATGTTAATAGACAAACATTGTCAATCCCATCCCTCCTTGATTCTTTCCTTGCCTCTCCAAACACATTTGTTTTGTGTTTCCCCCAAATTCCTCTAGTGAGAGCCACGAGGAGTCCTGTTTTTTACTCTGATAAAAGTAGCCATCCAGCCTCCAGTATGACCCTTAATGTGTACCGGTGACTATTGGTTCTTGCTGTTGACAAAAAATATTCCTGAGCTCAAACCAGCCAGAGCTAGTGTTTCTATGTATCTTACAGTATTGTCTCAAATATACCTCAAGGTGAAAAATTTGCTCTCCAAACCTTGCTAATTACAAAATAAACAGAATATAGCGGCTTGGCTCTTCCTTGCATAAAATAGCATTGGCTTCGCTGTTCTCCACTCTAGACAGCAATGGATATGTTCTCTGATTCCTCAGGGCTACACTGATGAGCCTGTTTCTAAGATCCTGTGCCAAGTGGAAGATGGGACAATTGTACAGCTAGATCGCTGGAACCTCCATGTGGAAAGAAACCCCGACTTGCCTCCAGAAGAACTTGAAGATGGCGTATGTAAGGTTAGAGAGTTTTTTGTTCTTCAGAAAGGAACCCTGGAGCATCGGCCTGAGCTACACGAAATAAATTCCTGGCTGGAGAGTCACGTGCTGATGAATTCCTATGAGATAATGTGATAGTGTTTGAGTTGATGGCTACTAGGGCTATGGGTATAGTAGTACCAACTAATGATTCTGCCCCAATGACCTCTAAAGACCTAGATTCCATACCTGCTTCCAAAGCTCAGGGAGCTCTTCTCTGTCTTCAGCCTCTGCCCTAGAAAGGCATGTATTCTGTCTTATTCATGTTAGTAGCAAATAACTTATGAGAAGATGAAGAAATATGTTAATTTGGAAGCAATGGGAGCTTATTCTTTCAGTAGAAGTACAAACTCCTGAGATTTCAGGCCTGCTATAAAATATATCGTATGTTGAGGAAGTATTAACTATGCCAATTTTATCACTTTGGTGGGACTTGAAGATACGTCAATAAATGTTTTGACTTCATGTTATTTAAAAAAAATGACTTAATTTAGATTCAAGCTGCATGTGTGCAAGTTTGTTTCATGGACATATTACATGATGCTGAGGTTTGGGATATGATTGATCCCATCACCCAGATAGTGAGCATAGTAACCAACAGGTTTTCAATGCTTGCACCTCTCCTTGCCTCCCCACTCTAGTGGTCCCCAGTGTCTATTGTTGCCATCTTTATGTCCAGACTTCATGTTTTCTTTTAGTGATTGAGCTTTTATTTCAACCAAAAAGCCAACCAAGGGATATATTAATACTGTGAGCCTTCAGTTGATCCTTCGGTTCTAAGTTATGGCCTCAATTTCAGATAAATTTGGGAGGCTGCTGAGTAGCCACTTCCCTCATATTACTTTCCACTTTCCTTCTGTGATTGAAGTTTCAAACTCTGTATGTGTAAGAATCTCCAGGTGTGTTTGTTAAAATGCAGATTACAAGGCCCAGTCCCCAGAGATTCTGATTAAGTAAATGCAAGTTAAGGATCAGGCATCTGGACTTTAAATAGTATCCCAGTTATAGTGAACCATGCCATTTATTGAGGCTAAGATTTCATGGATGTTTCAGGCTTATAATAGATTAAACCCCATATCATTTTAGATTTAGATCAAACCAACACCTATTAGCATCCTGATCCTGATCAATTTAATTACATATATTATAATTTAATAGATGTTCAGGTTTCTTACTTGGCTAAATGAGATTAAAACATGTTTTACTCTGTCTTTATGGTTTTTTCACCTAAACTAAGATCCTGAAATTCTAGTAGATTTCTAGTAGATATCATGATTGCTCAGCTGAATTCAAGTTTATAATGTCACAATGTTGTTTAAACAACAAGTATCATCTTGAGATGTGATGCTTTTTTATAATGTGTTTGACTTATAGAAATTGGATAGAAAACAGCTGAAATATAAAGAAGAGTACCATATGGATATTTTAAGTTTCTTTTTCTACTAAACTTGGAATGGTTAGATGTGCAATAGAAATCCATATTTAATTCTCTTTCCAACAGCTTAAGAAATGGAAAGACTTCTTGGTGTAGCCAGGGAACACCAATCCAGATCAATCCAGATAATTAAAGGGTTTTTTAAAAAGGGGTTTTTAAAGAGATGTATGGGAAACTGGGGCAAGTTTTCCTGGAAAATATAAATAACTTAAAAACAGACTAAAGTGGGATATGATTTAGGTGATGGTGACCAGATGTTCTCCTTAGCTATCAGTAGATGTTAAGATGTGGGTTAGAATTGTGGCCAAAAGAACATAAATGGTAGAGGAGATGAACATGTCTGTGCTTTTGGCAGGATCACCAACCCATGCTGTCATTACTAAGAACTGGTATTTTGTTTAAGTGCAGGAACTGGATATTCTCAAATAAGAAGCCTGAAGAGTGAGACATGATTTTGGCATTGTTCTATGTGTTTAGTTTCTCTCCTGGTCCTTCATTTAGTTGAGACCATTTCTAAGGGTTCACTTGGACTCTGAATCATTCATTACATAGGCTTTGAATCAAGAGCTTCCATGTGGGGTCATTCCTTACTTTCATTAGAGACCAAGCCAGTACAATTTTCTTTTTTCTGCTTTTATATCTCTCTTGCTCTCTCTCTTATTTCACTTTTCTCTTAATGAAAGAAAATTCTCCTTGTAGTGAAACAGAAAATCTTGCTGATCAAGGGGCATATGAAATACTGTAAAAAACATACTTTTGAAATCTTGAGGGTTAAAACACTTATCTCTCAGAGAAGACAGGTACAGTTCAATTTGGGACACAAACCAGATAATTAGCTGGAAACATTTCTCATCTTTATTTACTTTAATATTTACCTTTCACTTGAGTTGCAGAAGGAAAAGTGGGAGAACCAGCCATTCCCATTCTCGCATTTTCCACATGCTTTCTTAATTGTTGTAACATTGAACTGAAGCTTAAAATCACATTAGTTTTGCAGATTTAATGCAGGATTTGAGGCTGCAGAGTTCTCTTCATTCAACTTGCACTGGTAACAGCCAGAGACCCAAAGGACTCTAGGAAGGAAAGTTAAAGCTTACATTGCATCTGTGTGGCTGTGTTTTCAGATTTCATGGTCATAATAAAGATATAAGGGTTGATAGATTAAACGAGAACTTGAATAATACTAATATGTATTTTTGTTGTTGTTTTTCTCTCTAGGCCAGCAGTAACTGAATGAGTCACATTGTCCTATTTTTTTTTTTTTTTTTTGTGAGACGGAGTCTTGCTCTATCACCCAGGCTGGAGTGCAGTGGCACGATCTCGGCTCACTGCAGGCTCCGCCTCCCGGGTTCCCACCATTCTCCTGCCTCAGCCTCCTGAGTAGCTGGGACTACGGGTGCCTGCCACTATGCCCGGCTAATTTTTTTTGTATTCTTTAGTAGAGACGGGTTTCACTGTGTTAGCCAGGATGGTCTCGATCTCCTGACCTCGTGATCCGCCCGCCTCGGCCTCCCAGAGTGCTGGGATTACAGGCGTGAGCCACCGTGCCCGGCCACATTGCCCTATTTTTTATATGACTTATGTAAAAAAAAAATGTGTGTGTGTTTGTGTGTGTGTGTGTGTGTGTGTGTATGTGTGTGTGTATATATATATATAGAAAGAGAGAGAGAGAAAGATAAAATAGGTGATGGGTAAACAAGTTAAATATTCATTTTACATTACAGTATTGGTTTGCTGAATATAAATTCTTGAAAAAAGTGTATCCACTGAATAAATTGGTTAGACATCATCTTTACAATTGAATTTACTTTCTAGGTTTGCTTAGTGAATTATTCTTTGTAACTATTGCAAATATATATCCCTCAGCTTAACGAGTTCCTGTTATTACAGCATCTATAAGAATGGTTCTTATTTAATAATTTGTATTTGTAGCTCTTATTTCTTATACTATTTATGATTCTTGAGAAAATTACTTGATTTTAGCTTTCACTAATGAATTAATCCAATAATTTCCTGTTCTTTCTACATAAGCACCCTCCACTTCGAGTTGTGGCTGATCTGTCTCTTGGGGACTTCTTCAGAGATAGGGGTCCGGCTTTAGGTTTTATTCTTCTCTTTCTGCCTGGCCACACACAATTTTGCCTCTGTCTTTGTTTATCATTGCAGCTCCCTCTGAATGTTTTCAATAACTACTTCAGCCTTGGATTTGATGCTCATGTCACACTGGAGTTCCATGAATCCAGAGGTGAGGACAACGTCCCATTTCCATCTCCCAGGGAGGAAGTTTCTAGCAGGTGTTTTGCATGTTCCCTTTTGTTTGTATATCACTTACGCGTTTACAGTGGGCTTCAGTGCTGTTTCATTTTAACCTTCAGGATGACTCTGGGAGCTAGACAGGACAGGAGCTTCTTACAAATGGAACCCTGAGACCTAGTTGCTCAGACAGATGGAACCCTGAGACCTAGTTGTCCAGGGTCTCAAAGGCAGTAAAAGGCAGGACTATAGATGTGTGTTCCAGGTCTCAGGATTGTTAATCTTTGTGTTCTACTGGAAGTTCTGAAGTGAGTAAAATACTAAGAAGTGATAGAGACTATTACTGAAGTCACTAGGATATTCTTTAGCTTCACAAAACACTATTAAAGTGCAACACTACATAACCAGAGCCATTGAAACATGGTAGCAAAAACAAAAACGTCCCCACTGTATAAAAGAAAGAGGCATCTTAGAACAATAGAGGAGCTATAGGTAGTTTAGGTTGAAAGAATAGGATGTAATGGTGATGGGATTAATTAGGAAGGTACTAGGCATCCCCACTGAGTGATACAGAGGTGTGAATGAAACCATGTAGTGATTTCGGGTACTAAAAGAGATGGAGTCAAGATTAGGGGAACACAATTTTTGAAAGAGAAGACAAAATAATGACATGCTATTAAATATTTCATCAATATTTTCTTATGCCATTTAGAACTGAGAAAGTTTAGGGTTTTGACTTATGTTTTGTAGTCCCAATTGATCTCTCTCTCTCTTGCTTTCTGTCTCGTTCTCTCTCTTAAACTCTCTTATTAATATAGCTATACTATATATCCATGTCTATGCCTGTGTCTATATCTGTATCTAGTGCCTTCTGACTATATATAACCAGAACCACGCTAGGATGTAGATTATCAAGAGACTTGTGAGATAAAGTCATAAATGAGAAGTACTTTACTTTTTTCCCTCCAGGTTATGTAAGAAAGGAAGTGGTGTTTAGAGTTTTTGCATACTTTGGAATTTGAAATAACAGAGCACTAAAAGCCAGAATTCAGATTTTCAGATTCTGGTAATGACATGAAAATTCTGATCATGCACTTAGGCACCAGAAGTCAAGAGTGATGCTACAGGATTAAAAACCACTAGAGTATAAAATACAAGTAGGAAACAGATATTCAAAGTCTCTTACTGGATCCAGAAATGTTAGTAGACTTTGACCTTCCTGGTTTCACAAGGTTTTGAGACGACAGACTCTGTAAAGGTCAAATTCTGTGCCAAGCAAGAACAATACTGTTTGAAGAGAAAGTCATAGTTTGGTATTCCTCTCTGATTGGCTAGAAAATCACAGCTAGAAGGGATGATTGATAACAGAACCTCAAATATCCTGAGTCAGAAACACTTCCACTTTCCCCCTCCCTGCCTTAGACAGTTCTTGGATATCAGATATTCAGAGGGACCTACCTTAGGGCCAACATTTATGACCTGATACCCTTCCTATATTTAAGGAGAGTTAATTTGGGAAGTAAATGGGGGATTTTATTCTTCATTTCTTACCCCATTTTTTTGTCCCATATTCTTTAGCAGAATCCGGATCCTAGGCTTCTTAATAAAATACCCCAAACTTCTTAATAATACCTGTAAAGTAACACAATTATCACTAATACATGGATTTCCAAAAATAGACATGAAAAGAGGTCTAAATGAATAAGTGGCCAACAATGAGCTCATTCAGTGAGCTCATTGAGCTCAAGTGAGTCTCGTCTTTAGTCTAACTAATCCGGAAGTTTTTCTAATGATTCACTTCCTTGTACTATGATGAAGTTTCTATGCATCAGAGTGAGAAGGGAGCAGGGAGAGACCCTTACATGGAAATACCAGGCTTAGAAGAAAATTCTTTTGGGGAAAGTGTTTTTCTCTTTTATTTTAAGCTGTAGGACTATTTTAGAGTGGAATATGCAAATTGTTGTGTGTGTGAACGTGTACATTTATATGCGTGTGATTATAAAACAAAAGATGTTAAGCATTAATCTTTGTATAGTCTAGTTTATTGCTGAGGCGTATTGTATTTTGATGCAGTATGAATGGAATTGTAAACATTTCCCCTGCACGTAAATCAGAGTCTTTGAGGAAAATCAGCCACTGAAGGGCTGCTAAGGGAGAATTGATATTGATTGGAATTAATAGGTACAATATTCATGCAGGTGAGATAGAGGTGGTAAAAAAAATAAATATCTATAAGATATTGGAACCAGATTTTGCTGATACACTTAGACCAGACGTATGGACTTTTCAGTAGCTGTTAATCTGCTTTTTTAACATTAAATTAAAAAATTATTTGTCTATGAAATATATAATTCAGTGAGTAGTCTTTTTTTTTAACTGTTTCTGTTCATTTGTATTTTCCCCTTATTTTTAACTAGTTAGTCAAGAAATCTTAAGCTGAGCTATAGAGGAAAAAACAGGATAAGCAAGACCACATTTTTAATTGTGGCAAGCTTACTTATTTTGTCAGATAGTGAGTGGCTGTTCTCAAACCAAGAAAACTCATAGTGAGACTTTAAACTGTTTTCCAACACAGGCACTATCTACGACTTCATGGATCATTTGCCATAAAATACCTGAAGGGTAACGCAAAGGCTCGTGAAAGCTGTTGTGAAAAAATAGCTTGGATAGTAGAATCTATGAGGTATTAGTCAAGAAAATGTAGTACTTTTAAGTTGAGAATTATGCCAATATATCTACATAAAAATGGGTAATTCATA
This sequence comes from Macaca nemestrina, assembly GCF_043159975.1. Classification (NCBI taxonomy): domain Eukaryota; kingdom Metazoa; phylum Chordata; class Mammalia; order Primates; family Cercopithecidae; genus Macaca; species Macaca nemestrina. The sequence goes on from NC_092128.1 coordinate 21,437,504, forward strand.
TAAATCTCATTAAAGGAGAATTTTTAAAAATTTAACTGTGGAAAAAATTTTTAGCACAGATATAAGTATAGCCCATCAAATGGACACTTCTCAGCATAACTACACATATTGTATTTCTTTTAGAAGGAATAATTAAACTGGCATTAATTCCCATTTTTATGTCTATTCCAAACACAAGCCAAATTCAAAAACATGTTTAATTACATTTGGAAGCTGCATACGTAGCTTATGGAAGTCATGCCCTGTGAAAGTCAAAGTAAATAATCACTTTTCCACCTCCTTCCACCTTTCCCTGTTATGCCAGCCCAGTATCCCTGTGAACCCTCCAGTTTTTACAAAGCATCTAGAGTGTCTCCATCTTTAATGTGCTTGAGAATCACCTGGAGAGCTAGTTAAGCCCCTCCACAGATGTATAGACTCCACATTCAGTCATTCTGACTCAGTCAATCTGGCTAGCACCTAATCATTTGCATTTCTAACAAGTTCACAGTTAATGTCAGTGATGCCAGTTTGTAGCTACACATTTATAGTCCTGGATTACTGTCCCTGTAGCACTGGGCCACTGTACTAACTGGCCTGGAACTAGGGGAAAGATGATAACCAAACCATGGGATCTATTGGATCTGTAGGATGGGAGGGAGTTGGGGAGGAAGTGGGAGTGCTAATCTAAGTCGCTACCTTTAATGAGGTCTCCATAACAAAACTACCTTTCCTCTGTCACAGAAGCAAATCCAGAGAAATTCAACAGTCGTTTTCGAAATAAAATGTTCTATGCAGGGGTAGGTATACATTTTATTTTATAATTACTACATATTACTTAGTGCCAATGCACTGTGTAATAAAGTTGCAAACTACATTAGAAATAATCACATATACATTTCGTTTATATATGTCTGTATATGGTTACTGTTTAATGTCTGGGCTTAAGAATGAAGGTGAGGTGTATTTAAGTTAGCTGTCAGAAAGAGAGTTGGTGTTCCTCATCTTCGAGCTTGTAAGGAAGCCCTGAGGCTTCATGTTGAACAAGAGAGGATGCTATTCAAAGAGGAATGTGAGAAACAAACATCAAAGACAATGTAAGAAATGGGGGAATTGTGTAGACTGAGGATGTCTGAAGAATCTTAGGGAAGAATGTAGTTTTCACCAGGGTGCACACATTGACGTTTGGATTAGAAACTGGCAGAATATGGGGTGTTTTTCATGGATGCATATGTGAGATTAAAGAGGGTGCCTTCTTTTTCCTTGTTTTGTTTCTCAGGCACGTTCATAGAAGTAAATAGAGAATGGAAAAAAAAGGCATCCAAAATACCAGTACGGTTTAAATTTATGCCACTGGATAGGAGGAGTTTAACTAAAAGGCGTTTGGAAGCTGCATATGTAGTTTATGGAAGTCAAGCCCTGTGACACTCAGAGCAAATAAGGAAAAATCTTAGTGGAAAGACTGTATCAGCACTTAATGGACAAGGAAAGTGGTCAGAATAGGTTGTCTAAATAAACCTTCCAATGACCCTCAAATTGTCTACTTTTTCTCTCATTCTGTGCTCTTAAATTTTATAGTGGAACTATAAATTATAGTTTGGAGACAAAGAAAAATTTCAACTTGACAACTACTGCACTGCTTTACTTTGGATTCTGCAGAAAGAGAACATGTTTAGACTTTTTGCATACTTTGGAATCCTTGGAATCTAGGATATGGAAGCAGGGATTTGGTATAACCATATAATTACGAATTTCTTCTTCTTTGTTTCCCTGTGGTATAGGCAGCTTTTTCTGACTTCCTACAGAGAAGTTCTAGAGATCTGTCCAAACATGTTAAAGTTGTTGTAAGTATTGAATATGTTGATTTATTTCATTTGGATATGACATGAATGCCGCAAAAAGTGAACTCCCAAATACTTAGTTTATATATTTAATCACTGGACTACATAGAACTTTGGAGATCATTTTGTGTAGTTCATTCAATCTACACTTATGTATCAGGCACTGTCTTAGTTGCTGGGGATGAAGATAAATGAAAAGACTAGTTTCACTCCTGAAGAAACTCACAGTTCAGTTGTGAAGAAGGTCACATAAGTCACTTCAGAACAATAAAATTGTTATTCAACAATGTGTACAATATGGTTGTGGCACAAAGGGAGAAGTGATAATTCTGGCTATGGTGGGGTCAGGAAGACCTTTATCAAAAAAAAAAAATGATGTTAGCTGGGTCTTAAAGCATAAATCAGTTCTCTCCAAACAATTATCTTTATTCCAGGATAATCTGAGGAGTCTCCGTTTTAGAACGAAGTATTGATTTCATTATTTTGTGGTGACTCACTCTCCCACCTGGTTGAGGTTCCTCACCGCTGGATGGATTTTTGTGTGTGTGTGTGGTGTTTCTTCCTGAGTCTGTATATCAGGTTGCGGATATATGCTGCTTGGGGGCAAGGGAGAGAGAAATTTATCTTTCTCTAGGTGACCCATTCAAAAATAGAATAAAATTAGGTATTAAGAAGGATATTAATGTTTCCTTATAGTAACCCAGTTAAAACAAGGAACGAACATGACCTTGTTGCACATAGTTGTGTAAGTAAATGACAGAATGAGAAAGAGAAAAAAATATATAGATGGAAAAGAAGGAATGAGAATATCACAATGCTTGAATTTATCATGTCATATGTAAAGAATAAGAATAATTTTGACGGGCTGGGTGCGGTGGCTCACGCCTGTAATCCTAGCACTTTGGGAGGCTGAGGCAGCTGGATTGCCTGAGCTCAAGAGTTTGAGACCAGCCTGGGCAAAATGGTGAAACCCCATCTCTACTAAAATACAAAAAATTAGCTGGGCATGGTGGTGTGTGCCTGTAGTCCCAGCTATTCTGGAGGCTGAGACAGGAGAATCACTTGAACCTGGGAGGCAGAGGCTGCAGTGAGCCGAGACCACACCACTGCACTCCAGTCTGGGCAACAGAGCGACACTCTGTCTAAAAAAAAAATAATAATTTTGACAAGACAGAACAGAACAAAATATATACATGGAAATAGAGAAAAATACATCATCTTAAACTAATGAGAATATGAAGAAATATAAAGATCATGAAAATATAAAAATTAAAATGTGTAATCACCAGTAAAGCATGTATAAGACATGAATCTCTCAAACTAGTTGTAACAAGAGACAAAGGCCTTTACCACTGCTATTAACAACCCTTGACATCCCTTTCAGATGTTTCAGTTCTCATACGATAAAAGTAAAAAGTAAGTATGTTTTAGTAGTGGAGACTCTTGAGACTGAAATATGGCCCATTGAACTATGAGGATTATTATTTTGATAAAATCGTGGCCATCAAATTTAAGTAGCAGCCACCTTATATTAAACTGTTTCTTCAGCTGCCTGCAGCCTAGCCAAAATTAAACTTTACTGCCCTCTCCAGTGTGTTTTACATTTACAGGCACATCCGCAATACCAGCCAGCAGACCCAGTGATTGCTGGGCGGTGGCCATATGGAATGGCAGTGTACTGTGCAAGTCACCGTATTGATATCAAACTCTGTACACTTCCTAACTGCTAGAGAGTTTTCTCTCTCACATCTCAGTCCCCTTGATGATACATGTCTCATGCGTGGGTGACTTTATAGTAGAGTCTAAAAGATGCTTGCAGAGAGGCCAAAATGGCAGCAAATAACTAGGAAAGATGTGAAATCAGCCTATACATGTAATGTTAAAGGTGGAATATTTATATCAATTATATCTTCTCTTATCAGGAGGAAAAAAAGCATTATAACTATGTGTAAACATCTGGGATTTAGCTAGGTCTAGCTTTGCGAGGTATATGACTTTGGGGAAATCCTTTAACAAACTTTCAGAGGAGTCTGCTTTCTTCATCTGTCAAATAGGTGTAAAAAGACATGTCTTTGAAGCAATGGTTTTTGACCATTGTGCTGTGACATAGAGGGATACAAGGGTACTTTACAATGACATCATTCTATGTTTTCTTGAGTGTGAGATGAAAAGGATGGAAGATTAGCAAGAGTGATTAGATGTCTACCCAACAACAGACTATCTTTTCTTTGTGAAGGTGAAGTCAGTGTTTCTAATGCAATAGCTAATAATGTCTCATAGAGATACAAAATATGTATGTGAATACTAGACTGAGAAAACACAAAACAACAGTAAAAACCTGCATATAGCAGTATTTGTTCCATTTTCCATATTTTCTTCTTGTTATCAATATATGAGCTTGTACAAAGGAACATATTTTGCATGCAAATATGTCCCTTTGTGTGTATTTGAAATTGGGAAAAAGTTGAAAAATGATATTCTAAAGGAATAGTACAGTTTATTGCAATATATATATATATATATATATATATATATATATATATATATATATAAACTCTGTAAAGCAGTATATGGTGTAAAGCAGACATTTTCATATGATTTGATGAGTTCCCAGAATCACTAACATGTTTCCCAGAAGGGAAAAGTAGAAAGTTAAAAAATGAATTCTGTTATAAACACAATAATATTTATTACAATCTTTCTGCAATGCAACCATAATGCTTTGTACACTATTGATGTCTCACATCCTAGGTTTCAAGTTTTAGTTGCTTACAACATGCAACTTTGACATTTACAATGTCTACTTTTTTATTCATTGGCATAGTCATTTATAAACTCATTTCAAGTTCTTAAGTAAGTTGGAAGATGTTTGCTTAGTAGTTTAGAGTACTAGAAAAACACCTTTAATGTCTAGAATTTGATTACTAAGTTATATTTGAAAATAGTTTTTTTATTTAAAATTGTAAGATTTCTTGGAAACAGTTCTTTGAGAATACGCATGAAAATTAGGCTGTATTGAGATCAACTGGGAAAAAACGCAGGTGCTGGAGACAACTTGACCACTAGCAAAATCATTATACTTAGATTGAAGCTGATCCTAAAGAACTCTTTCAAAATTTGCAGGGAGCTTGGGGATGCTTTGCTCCTCTCTCCAAACGAGAAAGTAATGGGGAAATTCTGTGATAAGGGTATGAGGAAAGCAAATATCAGAGCAGGCTTTACACCTTTGACATTGGAAAGTCGATAGTCATGACTCGAGTTATTCTCTTTTGCCCTTTGTCACCAGTGGGAAATGAGAAAGGAACAGGAAAGACTTTCCCTTGATTTATCAAAGGATAAAGCACCAGCTGATCACGGAAGCCATGTTCAAGGGTCGTTGAGGCCAAGCTGGGCTGAGACTCTTGATTCCCAGGTCTAAACTCCAGGAAAACAGTGAATCTTAGAAGTCTAAAGTCTGAATGGCCAGGCGCGGTGGCTCACGCCTGTAATCCCAGCACTTTGAGAGGCCAAGGTGGGCGGATCACCTGAGGTCAGGAGTTCGAGACCAGCCTGGCTAACACAGTGAAACCCTGTCTCTTCTAAAAAATACAAAAAATTAGCCAGGTGTGGTGGCGGGCACCTGTAATTCCAGCTACTTGGGAGGCTGAGGCAGGAGAGTCGCTTGAACCTGGGAGGCGGAGGTTGCAGTGAGCCAAGATTGCACCATTGCCCTTCAACCTAGGCGTCTGTACAAGATTAAATTTGTAAGAACAAACCACGAATGAAGATCATACTAGTGTATAATAGATACCTTTTCAAAAGTTTGCGGTACATAGATTTTTAAAAAAGTCTTCAAAATATTTGACATTTTCAAAATAAAAATTGTCTCCAAAAACAGAGAAAATAAATCACTATATTTATGACTTGTTTGAATCAGATAATGATGGTGACGAATACTACTGCTTTAACTTGAGGCTTCTTTCTTTTTATTCTTTTACATATTCATAAATCTTTTAATATTGACACCATCAGTCTAGATAACTAATAATCATCCATTGTTAGGAATGATAGTATTTCCTTTGATTGTCAGACCAGAGAAAAAATCATTCTAATCAAATGGAGGTTTTGTTCTTACCTTAAGTGCAAACAAAACCAAACTCTGTACCCTGGTCTAGTAAAGCTATAACCAGAATATATTTTTAATCATTGTGACCGGCATTCACTTAAGCAGAGATAGGGCAAGGAGAAAGAGACCATGGTGTGTACTATTGTCAAACTAGTTATCTCTGATAACTTTTTAGACTTGTGACTACTTCACAACCTCTTTTCTGTTTTGATTGTTTCAGTGTGATGGAACAGATCTCACCCCAAAGATTCAGGAACTGAAGTTCCAGTGTATAGTATTTTTAAATATACCCAGGTAAGCTCTGTTTGTATTGTTTCCTTGGTTTGACATGAACTCTGACTTGAGGTTGTCTGTTTTCATAACAGAAAAGTTTCAGATGTAAACAATGAAGATCAGTTATCTAAATGGAAAATTAAACATTTCTAGATCTGATAATTCATTCTCTGATTTGGTTTATTCAGTGTTCTTTGTGGTTGGTGGTTTTGTGCATCATGTGGCATGCATTGTCTGTACTTACCCATCTTTAAGCAACCCAGGCACCCCTCTTGACTGGAACATCTCAATTTATTTCTAAATTACTGTTCTCCTCCTCTCCCCCTCTAAGAATGAGAGAATTGAAATACTTTTTTTTTTTTTTTTTGTTCTCAGTTTCCTAAAATCTCTTAAACCATCCAGTCTGATTCGAGTGTGGAATTCATTCAAAATTGTTGCCAGATGATTGCTTTGAAAAATAGGATCAGTTAGAATATTGTTTTCTAGCCAGGATGTCAACTCTCCTTGGTGCTATTAACGCACCTCAGGAGAAGGGATATTTAAGATAACTAGACTCAAAATAAACATATTATCTCAGTGGCATAAATTGTGTTCTAGGCCCTGAAGCCAAGATTTTGGAAGGGATGGATCTGTAACCATTTATTTGCCTGCCAAACAACTCAGACAGAAAATCTGCAAATACGTTGTATTTAGACTGAATTTAATTGAAATGAGAGTTGTATGTAAATCTGTGGCTAGGAAAAGACATCATAGTCTCCTGATTATTCTTGGCAGTGCTCAATATAGTCAGTTACAATTTTATTCCAGAAATATTTGCAGCTTAATTGAAGTGGAAGGCCTTGATTCTCAGAAAGCATTATTTATTACTTTGCTTTATTATTCTTTCCCTTGTCTTTCCTCTTTTCTCTCTTTTGTTTCTTCTCCCTCTTTCCCATCTATATTCTCCTTCCTCTATTTCTTCAATTTCTTTTGTTTCCCCTTCTCTTTCTAATCTCTTATCTGTATTTCATCTCTTCTTCACTCTGTCTTCCACAGTTACCTTTCCCTTCTCCTGTGAGTACCTCTTATTTTGCTTATGTATTAATGGCAAATGCTTCCCACTTCATTTCCCTGTCTCTTTTCTACTGGCATCTTTCTTTAAGACCAAATTCTGAAACCACCTATAGACAATTCATGATATATCATAGAAAACAGACATACAAGAATCATAGTGAGAAATATAAATAATGAATGAAGAGAATGTTGGATACCACGGGATACTTTTGTTGCAAAATTATGGCCCATTTTCACAGCTTGGTATTTTGTAGATGATAAGAAGTGCATTTTCTTTTCTATTGGAAGGTGTGTACCAAGAATGGAAAACTGTTTTTATGTTTAATAAACGTTGGACGTAACTACAAACTACCACCTCATGATAGTCATGAGAAGGATGGGACGTATTTACTTCTGTCTTTCATCTTCTCTTGCAGATATTGTGCTGGCACAATGCCCTGGGGAAACCCAGGAGATCACCACGATTTCGAACCTCAGCGTCATGATGATGGTTATATTGAAGTCATTGGATTTACCATGGCCTCTTTGGTGAGCAAAACAACTATTTTATTAAAATGAAATGTATTTTAGTCACAGAGTTTATTCAATTCACAGGACTTTAGTTAACTTTTTCTCCTGCTTTATCAAGTTACAAATTTTATGAATTATAGAGTTGCTTAGGAAAAACAAGAAAAAAATCATCATTTATGTCACTAAGGAAACTGATGCATATTTGTTTGAATCTCAAGAATAAATGAGTATCACTTCTTATTTTTCCTGATTAATTTTCTACCAGAATGAAAACTTTTTATGCTAATTAAAAACATTACACCAGGCTGGGTGTGGTGGCTTCACGCCTGTAATCCCAGCACTTAGGGAGGCCAAGGTGGGTGGATCAACTGAGGTCAAGAATTCCAGACAAGCCTGACCAACATGGTGAAACCTGCCTCTACTAAAAAACAAAAATTAGCTGAGTATGATGTGCTGCCTGCAATTCCAGCTACTGGGAGGCTGATGCAGGAGAATTGCTTGAACCCAGGAGGCAAAGGTTGCAGTGAGCTGAAATTGTGCCATGGCACTCCAGCCTGGGTGGCGAGTGAAACTCCATCTCAAAAAGAAAAAAAAAAAAAAAAGAAAGAAAATTACACCATAGAAACATCCCAGCATTGGCACAGAAGCCATAGCATTTTATACTTTTTTGATTAACTGAGGACTTTTTGTGTTTAGGTAAAAAAGAAACGGTAGCAACTTGTGGCTATCCATCTTACTTACGAATGAAATGAGCATCTCCATTGTCACAAAATATCTGAATATACAGAGACATCATTATTGTGATACTAGTGAATACTCAGTTGCCACAATATTGAGATCACCTTGTATTTTAATTTTGTTTGCTTGCATTAAGGAAGGAAATTTATAGTGTAAGTATATTTTCAAGCAGGTTTTAGTCATGCATTCCTGCTTCTTATTAAATGACGTGGGGACCAGTTAAAATTATGCTTATCATTTCTTCTTGTGTAAATCGGGCCATACTGAGTTTGTAATGCAAATAAAAACAAAGCTTCTGCTTGTCACCTTTGGTTGGCACATGATTTGTGCTGTACCTTATGCATGAAAGAAAGAAGGTTGCATTTCTTGTTCTAAACAAATCAAAGTAGGCATCTTTTTTACTCATCCTATGAATTCCAAATACTCTGCCTTAACCACCTCGAATTAGTGAAGTTTAACAGAAAAATCTATTGTGCTTATGGCAAGAATCTTCATCACCTGATTTTGTGATGGCCCTTGTTAACTCATTTTTAGAATAAAACAGTTGTCATGGTAGAAAAGATTGGACTGGGGTTGACTTACTTTCCAACGTTGTAACACACGTATAGCTCCTTTTCTCCAGAGCTTTTTATGTTTATTGCAAGTGAAGATACAAGCCAAGAGCAAATAGGATTAAGTTCAGGAAGGATATATGCAGGAAAGAATTCCTGGAGATGATAAAATCATGCCCGTATATGATGGAAAAAACTCTCTAAGCTGTCCATTCGTGGTTTACTTGTTCTTTTTTCACTGATCCAGTGAACATTTATTGAGTGGTTATCATATGCTAGAGCCACCTAGTTCTGACTGTGTGGTAGAAGGCTCTCAGGGATTGTCTGCAAGATGACGATCCCTTACCTAGGCCTGGAAGGCCAAGGGGAATATTCAATGTTTCCCAGTTGACCTAAGGATCAAAAACTCTGTCCTTACTTGACCTGTAAAGTCGAGGTTCTGTCTGATTCTTTAGCCTTCCCTGCCCTCATCTTTGCTTTCTAGCTCAAGCAGCTGACAAGTGAAGCACAGCATCAACCCTCCCTTGTTTCTTTTGTACCACCAAGCCATTGCACGTGTGCACTCTCTCTCTGAAATGTACTTCAACTGTTTCTTCTGTGTTTTCTCAGACTATATCTGTGTCTTGCTCTTTTTGTAGTCTTTTCTGGTTTGGGTGTTTTTTCTTTTTTCCCTAACAATTGTATAATTAGTATAATTTTTATTATACTAATTTGTATATTTAGTATACTAATCAGAATATTACACTAATTATACAGGAGCAATACTAAAACTGGGTAATTAGTGGAGAGTTAAATGGAGGGCTCTTTCACAAATCGTGCACTAGGTTTATGAGAAACCAATTCTTGAGCTGAAGATGAAAAGGAAAAGAAACAATCACCAGTACCAGAAAGAGAACTACTTGGAAAGGGTCACCTGATAGGCGTGATATTTGCAAAGAGGAAGCAACCAACCTGTGCTTACCTGGCAGGGAGCAAGCCGGGGACATAAATACAGCGACTTCCCTCTGCACCTTGACCTCTAGATCTTCTGCTGGTGGGCCTTTATGGAGAAGTCTAATCGGAAGCCAGAAGACATGGGAGCCACTGATGCAGTCCAAATAGGTCAGCCTCACAGAGCAGAAAAGAGGGCAGGAAAGGCTGGAGAGGCAGCTGGGGCAGCAAATGGTGGATATCTATCATTTCGTTGTGGTGGCCAGTCCACAACAGGGAGCCTGCAGCATGCAGTTGGCAATGCGTGATGTGACTGACTGAATTTTACCAGGAGAAGAAGAATGGAACTTGACATTCTGGAAAAAGGAACATTTACAAAAGCAGGAGGAATTTTAGTGCTTTGTGGGAACTATAAGTAGTTTCATGTGGTTTAAATGTAGGTGAAAAGAGAGTGATCGCAAGTGTTCCTAAAGACGTGGGTAAGGGCCAGATCATAGAGTGCATCACAGCACTGATCTAGGAGCGTTTACGTCATTCAGCATTCTTGAGGAGTTAGCAAAATTTTTTTTTTTTTTGAGACGGAGTCTTGCTCTGTCACCCAGGCTGGAGTGCAGGGGCCGGATCTCAGCTCACTGCAAGCTCCGCCTCCCGGGTTTACGCCATTCTCCTGCCTCAGCCTCCCGAGTAGCTGGGACTACAGGCGCCCGCCACCGCGCCCGGCTAGTTTTTTGTATTTTTAGTAGAGACGGGGTTTCACCGTGTTAGCCAGGATGGTCTCGATCTCCTGACCTCGTGATCCGCCCGCCTCATCCTCCCAAAGTGCTGGGATTACAGGCTTGAGCCACCGCGCCTGGCCTGAAATTTTTTAAAAAATAAGTATTTATATGGGAAAGTTTCAGAGTAAAAATAGACAAAATAATACAACAAACTCCCAAGTGTCATTACTCAGCTTTTATAATTTTCAATTCATGGACAATCTTGTATTTGTCCCACCTAAAACCTCTTTCATTATATTATTCTGGAGCAAATCCTAGACATTACGTGTATACAATATATGTCATATATACATCTTATGCATAGCATATACATCATTTTATCCATCAATAATTCAAAATGGACTTTTAAAAGATACTTTCTTTTATAAACACAACTACAATGACATTATATTATTTTAAAAAATGAAACTAATACTACCTGAATATCAGTAAATATTTACTCAGAGCTTGAATTTCCAGTTGTCTCACAAATGTCACTTATTTTCTTATGCAGTTTCTTTGAGTCAGAATCCAAATAAAATTTACACATTGTGGTCGGTTGATATGACTTTAAACTCTCCGTAGTTTCCCCTCCAACTCTTCCCCATTTATTTATGGAAGAAACTGGTCATTTGTCCTGTCAAGTTTCTGAGTCTGAATTTTGCTTATAGGATCCCTGAGGCATTTATTAAAATGTGCTTCTTTCTTTTTTTCTCTACTTGATAGTTGGATCTGCATACACTACATATATTTTCCCCCAAATCTACTTTGTAAGCAGTGTTTTCTTTTTCTAAAAAGAATATGTAATGTTCGGTTTTGTTTCTCCTTTTTTAATGTTGACTGATATTGATGGTCAATGTTTGGATCTAGCAATCATTAAGGGTTGCAAAATAGTGATAATTCTAATTCTTTCTTTCTTTATTTTTTGAGATGGAGTTTTGCTTTTGTTGCCCAGGCTGGAGTGCAATGGTGCAATCTTGGCTCACTGTAACCTCTGCCTCCCAGGTTCAAGCTATTCTCCTGTCTCAGCCTCCCGAGTAGCTGGGATTACAGGCACCTGCCACCACCACATCCGGCTAATTTTGTAGTTTTGTTAGAGATGGGGTTTCACCATATTGGTCAGACTGGTCTCCAACTCCTAACCTCAAGTAATCCACCTGCCTCGGCCTCCCAAAATGCTTGGATTACAGGCATGAGCCACCATGCCCAGCCTGATATTCTAATTCTATCCTTCTTCATTTACTACTTGAAATATTTCTATGAAGAGAAATTTTACTTCACTTACTATTTGATTACTTAGTCATATAGTTTGTGTAGGAAAGGCTCAATAAGTGATTCTTTTTCTTTCCTTATACATTTTCAAAATACTGAGTTAGTTCACTAGCATCCTCCAATGGTGACTCTGGTTTTAAATGGCCTTCAGTTTTTGAACAATAATCCCATCAAAGATTGGGATTTAGCTTCCCCTAGTATTTGGTTGGGCTTGTGACTACTTGGATGAATTGAATACAGTGAAGTAACACTGTGTACCTTCCTAGTCTGGGGTCATAAAAGATCCTTTCAGCATATGGGAAGTTTGAGTGCTAGTGATGATGTCTAATTAATAGGATTTTTAAAAAATTCAAGGTAATACTTAGTTCAGCTGTCTCTCTGCTTTCATTCCTTTAGTATCAATCATACTCATTTATTGAATACACTGAATCTACAAATTCTGCATCCCTAAGTGGGATGCTGCTAGGTAAAACTGTTAAGAAGTGAACCAAAAGAAAAGCCCTGTCCTCAGGGTGTTCATAGCTTGGTGTTATCAGGGGGACAAAGGAGTAAACAAGCCATCATAATCTGAGGCAGTAAATTCTAGGAGAAAGACTGGGGTGAGAGTGAAAAGAATTGAAATCAGAACAGTGTTTGTAAAATGGGGATGAGAGCAATAGTTTCTTAGAGTAGGGAGGAGTCCCTGGGAGTGGAATTGCCAAGTGAACGTGACCATCAGGGAATTAGCCTAAGAGACCACCGTATCCTAGGAGAGGGTTCCAGTGGTGGCTCCGAGTAATGACACAGAGTCAGTGAAGCCATGGATGTGGAGAAAGGGCAGAGATAGAGTTCTTTAAACTGTCAGTGGGGAGGCTAAAAGAGATGGAGTAAAACAGGGTCAGACTTGTGCTTTAGAAAGATTATGTGGGTCAAGCGTGGTGGCTCACACCTGTAATCCCAGCACTTTGGGAGGCCGAGGTGGGTGGATCACGAGGTCAGGAGATCGAGACCATCCTGGCTAACATGGTGACACCCCATCTCTACTAAAAAATACAAAAAATTAGCCGGGCGTGGTGACAGGTGCCTGTAGTCCCAGCTACTCAGGAGGCTGAGGCAGGAGAATGGCGTGAACCCGCGAAGTGGAGCTTGCAGTCAGCCGAGATCGTGCCACTGCACTCTAGCCTAGGCAACAAAGTGAGACTCAGTCTCAAAAAAAAAAAAAAAAAAAAAAAAAAAGATTATATGGATGACATTGTAGAAGACAACCAGAATTTACAACTGGAGGCAGGTAGACAAGTCAGAATGCTGTCATGTGAGTCCAGGTACATAAATGAGAAGGCCTGGCCAGGTGTGGTGGCTCCTGCCTGTAATCCCAGCACTTTGGGAGGCTGAGGTGGGCAGATCACCTGAGGTCAGGAGTTTAAGACCAGCCTGGCCAACATGGTGAAACCCCATCTCTACTAAAAATACAAAAAGTGAGCCAGGCATGGTGGTGGTCACTTATAATCCCAGGTACTTGGGAGGCTGAGGCAGGAGAATCACTTGAACCCAGGATGCGGAGGTTGCAGTGAGCCAAGATCATGCCATTGAACCCTAGTCTGGGCAACAAGAGCGAAACTCCATCTCAAAAAAAAAAAAAAAAAGAGAGAGAGAGAGAGAGAAGGCCTGCAAGCCTGAAGTAAGAACATGCCAGTGAAGACAGAGGGGGTGGTGAGTTCAAGAGAGTTGTTTGGACCTAGTGATGTATTGTGAAGGGTACAAAGGGAAGAGTATACCCAAATTCCAGGAGGCTATCTTAGATAGCTAGGTAAAGGATAAATGCATTAAATGAGATAGAAAACATAAAAGAGAGAATATCTCAAAAGAAATACATTGTGTTTTACCTATTTTAAATTCAAAAGCTCTATAAGACATTTAAGGAAATATAGAAATGGGCAATTTGAAATATATGTTTAGAGTTTAGGAGATCTTTTCAGGTTGGAGAGATTGTTTTGGAGAGGGAGGGGTTCTGCCAGATCCTTTTTATTCTTCTTCTGTCATTTGTAGGAAAAAGAAATAATCGCAGATGGGAGTTGGCAAAAAAGGAAATGGAATACTAAAATTAGGTCAATTATTTTTTTCTCTTTACATCATGTGAATAAGGTAATCCATATACATCATCAACTAGCATCAAATGCATGATTGAATCTCAGATTCCAGTGACTCTAATTGCTTCCAAGAAAGAGAATCCTATCTAAGAAAAGCAGAATTAAATGGAGTTTAAACCGTATGGTTTTGAACATTCTATGCCCTCTAAATGTATACTGGCATATATTTCTCTATTTTCAGACACATTTTATCTTACTACTTGCTACTCATATAGCAGTACAGCATTGTATTTTTTTTTCATTCAGGATGAAATAATCTAATTTGCAGTCTTCAATTTCACATTTCTTGAACTAGTATATTGATTGTATTTCTAAGAAGGTAATTTATTTGAAAACTCAAACATTTGTTTAAGATGATTATGTGAACAGACAAATGTAGTTATTTGGGTATATGTGTATATATTTTTGCATATTTTATATAGCTATGTAACTAAAAACATAACCAGTAGGTCAAGCTTTTTAGAAACAAACTATTTTTCTTAGAAATTGATGTGTGTAGTAATTAAAGGCTATAAACTTTAAAAATCATGGAATACACTAATAAATATACTTGTACATTGCTTATGATTTAAGTAAAATCCAAAAAATTGAAAATTCAGAGTGGCACTTTAATAAGAGAGCTTTGAAATAGAATTACTGGAATGGGAAAAAAGGCTGTTTCTTTTAGACTCTTTATCTTGTAATTGCAAATTTCAAAGTAGAAGTCTTCAATTCATTTTACTGGTTGAAATACATTCCTACTAATTAAGATGATTCTTCATTGGGTGCTGGGTAACCTGATTACCTTTTTGGATTTTACACAGACCATAATCAGACATTGTAATTTGTATTTATTTCTGCCACAATTTTCTGCCATTATTGTTTCTAAGGTCCTTTCATGTTGAGTTTGCTTCTAAGTAATTTAAACTTCTCAAGACAGTTCCAGTTCAAAGCATTATTCAGTTAGAGGAATTGGGAACCTAATTTGCCATTCAGTATGAAATCCAAAGATTTCAGTCTCGTAAACTTTAAAGAAGGCACGTCCAGCTTTCTTTTTGTTAATTGAAATTAAACTGTGTGAGTTTCTTTATAGTTATGAATTAGGAAAGCAAGAGGTTATTCAGTGAGCGAAAAGTACGTGGAGAAATTTTCAGAGTTGAAGTTTTACACTTACCATATATCTTTGTTTTTAGAAGAAAGGTAATATTAAATGTTTGCTTATTTCGATAATATATGTAAGAACTAAAGTAAAATATCAGTTACAATTTTATGACTCATAAATAACTATTTATATTTGATGTTTCTAATTGCTTTATTTTTGCATTTTTAAAAATACATGAAACCATATTGTAGGGAAAACCCATACTAAAAATGGCTACCTACTTTTATTGTATAAATATATCCTAATTTATGTAATAATTATTTTATGCAAAGTTTCCTTTGTGAAGCTTTTAGGTTTCTGATGTTTTCTATTGCAGATAATCCTGTAATTAACATAATTGTTTGTAAATGTCTCTTCACATTTCACATTATTTTCTTATGCCAAATCCTAAGGAAATTACAATGACATAAGCATTTTGAAGCCTCTTAATAAAATTATCGAATTGTTTTTTAGAAATTTCGTACTGTTTACTTGCCCAAGAGAGTCATATAGAGTTCCTGGATGAGAAGTGATTTACTATACAGAGTTCCTGCGGCCAGCCATGACTGTGGCGGTGGGGGTGGTGGGAGCCCTGCAAGGCGTTGGGGTCACTGAAGGCCAGCCAGCTGCATTCCAGGTGGCACGAGGGACCGCCCTTGTGCTCAGAGAAGTGATTTAAATACCCAACAGATGTTGAAAATGTGTTAATGGATAGAGACATAAATGATGTTTAAATATTATACTTGATGGAAGGGGGACAAAAATAAACTTCCATCCCTGAAGGAAATCAAGGAATTATGTATGTTTTATGCAGATAAAATTCTGGAACAGACAATTATGTCCTTACAAACAACATTTGAGAGTAAAGATAAGTTTATTTTTATTGTTACCATTTTGTCTTTTTTTAAAGGAAGTTAAATGTGTTTTTTTTGCATATTTTAATGGGCTGTTTATCTTTTATTGTTGAAATAGAAGAGATATATTCTGAATATAAGTCTTCTGACAGATTTATTAAAAATATATTCTTTTTGTTTATACTTTTCCTTTTGTGTTTTTAGTGTTTGTTTTGATGAGCATAAGTTTTAAACATCCAGTTTTATGAAAAAGGCTTAATTTGTTTTAGAGCTTTTTGTGTGCTTCCTAAGAAATCTTTGATTACTCCCAGAAAGATTGGGAGGCCATTCTCCTATGTTTTCTTCTGGAAGATTTATAAGTTTGGCTTTTATATGTAAGTTTATGATTCAGCTCAAATTAATTTTTGTGTATTGTGTAAGATGTATATTCGTTCATAAAAAATGCATTTATTCAGTTTTTTTCCAGCACTATTTGTTGAATCAACTTTCCTTTTCTGTAACATTGCTTTGGTGCTTTTGCTTGGTGCCTAGGTTCTATTCTGTTTCATTGATTTGTTTATCCTCATTGCCAATACCACACTGTCTTAATTAGCTCTATGGTAACCCTTCAATCTGGTAATATAAATCACTTTGTTGTTCTAACAGTGCTTTCCTTATTCTAGGTCTTTTGGCATTTGCTTAGAATCTGCTTTAATCTGCAAAAAATTAGGATTTTGATTGGAATTGCATTTAAGTTTTAGATAATTTTGGGAGGAATTGGAATATTAACAATATGAATGTTCCAATCCATGAACATGGTATATTTCTCCATTTATTTAGGTATTTAATATCCATCAACAGTGTTTTGTAGCTTCAGTGCAATTTTCAGTTTTTTGCACACCTATTGTTAAATTTCTAATTATTTATTTCTAAGTATTTTTTAATGCTATTTTAAACAGTAATTTAGATTTTACATTTAATTATTATTGCTAGTATATAGAAATGAGTATATGTGTGTCTATATATACATACATATTTGTTTATTGACTTTGTCTCATAACTTTGCTAAATTCACTTATTAGATCCAGTAGTTTGGTTTTTTTTTTTTTTTTTTTTTTTTTTTTACTAGATTCCTTAGGTTTTCCTGCATACACAATTATATTGTTTGAAATAGAGTTTTACTGTTGCCTTACATGCCTTTCCTTTTTTATTCAAAAAATTTTCATGCCACTCTAGAAAATTCTTTAAAATTTCTTTTACTTGGATGTTCACTAAGATGTTGAATAAAAATGGTAAGAATGCACATGTTTGTATTTTTCCTGATTACATGGGGAAACATTCCATATTTTTCATAAATATGCTTAATTGTAGTTTTTTTTTATTAGTGTCCTTTATATGATTAAGGAATTTCCACTTAATTCCTACTTTCCTGAGAACTTTTGATCACAAATGAGTGGTGTATTTTATCAAAGGTTTTTGTATCTCTGAAATTGACATACAATTTTCCCCTTTATTTTGTTTATATCACTAATTTCATTAATTTTTAAAAATCTTATACTGATCTTGCATTTCTAGGATAAGCCCCTCTTAGTCTTGATTTATTATCATTGTTATACTGCTAGATACAGTTTACTAATATTTTGTTAAGCATTTTTGTGACTATGATTATGAGGGACAACAATAAATAAATTTCTTTTCTTGCATATCTTGATTGGGTTTTGATATAAAGGTTCTACTGGCCTTGGAATCTGAGACAGGAAATGACATTCTCTTCTGTTTTCTGAAAGAATTTGTGAAGACTGGTACTATTATCTTTTTCATTATATATTTCATAGAATTTCCTAATATACTCTGGCTTTGAGATTTCTTTAAGGCAAGTAGAGATATAGAATTATTCATATTTTCGATTTCTTCTTGAGTCAACTTTATTAAATATTTCATGAAACTTGTTCATTATTTTGTCTAAATTGTTGAGTTTATGTTTACAATACCATTAACATTTTACTGTCTGTAGGATCTCGCCTCCATTCTGGATACAAGTAATATATCAATTTACTTATCTTTTCCTCATAATCCTTTTTCTCTTTCTTACCTTATGCTCTTTTTTATTCTTTGATACGGAGTTTTGCTCTTGTTGCCCAGACTGGAGTGCAGTGGCATGATCTTGGCTCACTGCAACCTCTGTCTCCTAGGTTCAAGTAATTCTGCCTCAGCCTCCTGAATAGCTGGGATTGTACGTGTCTGCCACAAGGGCCAGCTAATTTTTGTATTTTTAGTAGAGATGAGGTTTCACCATGTTGGCCAGCCTGGTCTCAAACTCCTGACCTCAGGTGATCTGCCCAGTTCGTCCTCTCAAAGTGTTGGGATTACAGGCGTGAGCCACTGTGCCCAGCATTACCTTATACTCTTATTTCCATTTGTCTTTTACATTCCATATGAGCCCCACAAATCAACATTAATATATTTGCTTTGAACAATTGTTACTTTTAAAGAAATTGAGAGATGAAAGACAAATACGAAGTTCTTTGTTACCCACCTGTTTCCCTTTCCAGTGTTATTCATTCCTTCCTGTTGATTCATGTTGATCCAAGTTTCCATCAGGCATCATTTTGCTTTAATTTCAATGATTTCCTCTAACATTTCTTACAGTGAAGTTCTGTTGGCAACAAATACTTTTAAATTTTATTTTTCTGAAAATGTCTTTATTTTATCCTTATTCTTTGAATTATGTTTTTGTAGATATAGAATTCTGAATTCTGGACTGACAGGTTTGTTTTTGTTTGTCTTGCTTTAGCTCTTTAAATAGTTGTTTTCTTCTGGCCTCCATATTTTATAATGAAAAGTCAGCTGTCATTTGCATCATTAGTCCTTTGTATATAGTGTGTCTTTTTTTCCTTGTTCTTGAGACTTTCTCTTTATTTGTTGTTTTTTAAAAATCAAATTTTTAATTTACGAGTAATAATTGTACATATTCATGGAATACATAATGATGCTTCAATATATATAATGTACAGTGATCCAATCAGGATAATTAGCATATCCATCATCTCAAACATTTGTCATTTCTTTGTGTTGGGAACATTTAACATCCTCCTTCTAGTTTTTTGAAACTAGATGTTACTGTCAACTATAGTCATCCTACAGTGGTATAGAACACTAACATGTATTTCTTCTGTCTTGTTTTAATTTTGTATCCTTTAACAAGTTTCGTCCTATCCCTCCCTTTCCTTTATCCTTTCTAGCCTCTAGTATCCTCTGTTCTACTTTTTACTTATATGAGATCAACTTTTTCTAGCTTCCACAAGTTAATGAGAATGTGTGGTGGTTAACATGCTGTTCCTATCTTATATTATTTAGCATAATGTTCTCCAGTTTCATCCATGCTGCCACAGGATTTCGTTCTTTTTAATGGCTGAATAATATTCCATTGTGTATACATGCTACATTTTTTTTATTTTTTGTTGTTGGACACCTAGGCAGATTCCATATCTTGGCTATTGGAGCAGTGCTGCAATAAACATGGGGGTACAGATGTCTCTTCAGTATACTGGTTTCCTTTCTATTCGATAAATGCCCAGTAGTGCAGTTGCTGGATCATATGATACTTCTATTTGTTGTTTTTTGAGGAACCTCCATATTGCTCTCCATGGTGATTGTACTAGTTTATCTCTCGTTTTAAACCTCTTTGTAGCTGTATTACTTTCTTATTGCTGCTGAGAACAAAGGACTACAACAGTGGCTTAAGACAACACACGTTTATTATTTTAAATTCGTGGAGATCAGAAGTCTAAAATGGGTTTGTAGGCCTGTGTTCTCTCTGGAGATTCTATGGAAGAATTAGTTTCCTTGTCTTTTTCAGGTATTGGAGGCTGCCTGCATTCTTTGGCTTACAGTCCTGTGTCACTCCAGCATCTGTTTCTATTCTTGCATTGTCCTCTCTGACTTTCATTCTCTAGCCCCTAATTTTTCTTTATAAGGACCATTGAGACTGCATTGGGTCCACTAAGACAATCCAGAATAATCGTCCTATCTCAACAACCTTAGTTTACTTACACCTGAAAGGCCCTTTTGCTCCAGGAGGTTTGTGTGGTTCCTGGGAGTTAGAACATGGGCGTCTTTTTTGGTGGTTATAGTGGTGAGCACTGTTCTGCCCACCACAGTGGTTTTCTTTGCATTTATCCTGTTTTAGGTTCACTGTTCTCCTTGGACCTAAAGGTTTATTTGTTTTCCCCAACAAACTAGGAATATTTTTATTCATGTATTTTCTGCTCCATTCTCCCTTTCTCTTCTTCTGGGATTTTATTAAATGTATTTTAGATTGCTTGTTACTGTCTCACAGGTCAAGAAATAAAATAAAATGTTTCTGTCTCTGTTTTTCAGATCTGGTAATTTCTATTCGTCTATTTTTATCTTCACTGGCCTCTTTCTTCCTGCAGCTTTCAATTTGCTCTTAAGTTCACCCAGCAATAATTTTTTCCCCTTTATTATAGATGATGTTTTCTTGCTTCTTTGCTTGTCTTGTCCTAGTGGATGATACATCGTATGTGGCTCTGGACTGTGTTTCGTTGTGACTTAGTATGTACTGTCTTAGCATTACATTCCACTTAGTTCTCCACTTCCTGCTTCACAAGATAAAAAATCAGTCTTATATAAGGGACGAACACTACTGGACCACTATTAAAAGATGGATAGGGTATATTTCTTTTGTTCCAGAATTCTACAAATCTATTTTATTCCATTGCTCCAGTATATTTTGTTGATTGTGTCACTATATTGTCAGGACATTGCAGATTTTAGAGGAATGATTGTCTATATAACTACCTTTAAAGCATACAAATGATTTTTTCCCCAAACCGCATCATGAATACGAGTCTACATCTCACTAACAGTTGTAAAACTGGACAGGTCCACAAAAGTGGCTTCTTTTTTTCCTGCTTCTCATGAACTCACTTTGGTAGTGACTAGAATCTACTTTCATTAAACAAAAATGAAAAAGTCACATGTATATAAGTAATCCCAAAGAGAGTGTTGAGATTTTTACAAGATATTTTCATAGAAAAATTTTTGACTTACAGTAAGTATGCAATAATTGCTACTATTTTTTAAATTTGCAGAAGGGAGGTTTTTCAAATGCAGTGCTTTCCTTTTTACTCTCTAGCACTTTAGAGTGGCTGGACAATACTACATCACTTATATAGTCAAGGAAAGAAATGGCTCTAGATGGGAGGAGGTGGAATTTGAGAACATGAAATTATAGAATTGTAGGTACAACACAGAATCATAAAATGCTAGTTCTGAAAGTGATTGTAGCAGCATACTGTAATTACTTTCCATATGAGGAAACTGAATTTATGGAATTATTTTTGCTATAAATATTTATTCATGTGGACAATAATTAATACCACCACTACTAATAGCATTTAGGCTCCGTACAGCATGTTTTACCATGGAACTTTAAAACACACCAGTGGGCTGGGTGCAGTGGCTCACACCTATAATCCCAGCACTTTGGGACGCCAAGGCGGGTGGATCACCTGAGGTCGGGAGTTTGAGACCAGCCTGGCCAACATGGCGAAACCCTGTCTCTACTAAAATTACAAAACAAAATTAGCTGCACATGGTGGCATGCACCTGTAGTCCCAGCTACTCAGGAGGCTGAGGCAGGAGAATTACTTTGGAGGTGGAGGCTGTAGTCAGCCAAGATTGTGCCACTGCACTCTAGCCTGGGTAGCAGAGTGAGCCTCCATCTCAAAAATAATTTAGTAAATAAAATAAAACAAACACACCAGTGCCTAGAAATCTTAATTATTGATAAAATGAAAAGAGTCTTAATGATAGAGGTTCCTGACAGTAAAATAGCTTGTAAAATGTGTCGAAAACTATGAATTAGCTGATATTGGTGCCACTGCAAATTATGTAAGTAAATTTCTCATTTTGGTGATGAGCTGAGTATATCAAAGAGGAAAAAATTCAATAGGAGATAGATCCGTTGAGGCTATTTAGTACAGGAGGCTAGTTATGGGATGTTAGAAGAATTGAAAAGAGGTCAACCCTAGATTAGTGTAAAGGTAAACTGAGGCTGGAGCCGAACCGGGAACGAAGACACAAGGCAAATGGCAGTGAGAATAGCCTTTACTAGGACTCGCGGGCGAGGTTCCTCGGTCCAAAGGTGCGGGCCGAGGAAGTTGCGCTGAGGGAGGAGGGTAGGGGCTTTTTTATAGCCTGAGAGATAGGGAAGCTGGTTGTACAAACAGAGCCTGGGGGGCCTTGAAACTACTAGGGCAGGAGTCGAGTAAGGGTCATGAGGAAGGGGTCTTTGGAAACTGTCAACTGAAACTGCTGTTTACGAACTTGTGGAATGCAGGTTAGCTGCAGGTCATGGGGGAGTGTGGTTGCCCAGCCGGAACCTCTGACATATGCAAGTCTGCGGGTGTGTTCAAAGAGGAAGGGAAGTCTTGAACAAAGGGCCTGCTACACCGGGTAACACCGCCGTGTTGGGTCTAGATTCCTGCCTAACAATTAGCAATCCATAAATGGTCCCTAGGGCTAGAGGGACAGTGGGAGAAGATGGTGTTATTAGCATCAGGGAGCTCAGGCTATAAAACAGAGGTGGAACTTGGGAGAAGTGGCCACCTGAGAGACCTGTTGATGGGCATGCTGGGAGGGTCACATGGCAGAACTAGAACTCTGGAGAAGGGAATCGCTCCAGGAGAGTTGGAGCCTCTGTGAGGACTGCCTGTCTGAGCTGGAGCCACAGGGTTGGGTTGGCCTGGAAAGAGTGCTTCTCAGTAGGAAATGGAAGCTCAAGGAATTATTAGCTATTGCCAGACACTGATTGAGAAAAAGAGATGGGAAGAAATATTTACTCTCTCCTCTCTTTCAGCCCACTAATATTTATATTTGTATTTTTATTTCTTGTTCCTTTGTGTATGATGTGAGGTAGAATACTGATTTTATTTTTCTCTATGTAGTGAGAAATATTCCCAGCCTCATTGGCTAAATTATCCATCATTTCTTCAATAATTTATAATGCCACATCACCATAGTTCATATACTCATATCTTTGAGTCTGTTCTGTTCTCTGTATTCATTTCCACTGACTTTCACTATTTTAATGACTGCATCTTTAAGTGTTATATATCTTGGTATCTAACAGGGACAGTCGGCTATCCATTGCCCCTGTTCTTTCCAACTATCCTTAGTTATTTGTGGATCTTTATCCTTCAAAATTAATTATTGAGTCATTTGTACAAGTATATTAGTCAAAATTCTCCAAAGAAACAGAACAAAAGGGAGTGTGTGAGTGAGGGAGAGAGATTGAGATTTATTTTAATCTCATGTGAATTGTGAATTGGAGGCTGGCAAGTCCCAATTTGCACCAATTTCCAGGGTAGGCTGACAGGCTAGAGACCCAGGGAGCAGTTGATGTTGAAGACCAAGTCCAAAGGCAGGCTGATGGTCAAATTCCTCCTTGTTCTGGGAAGGTTCTTCTTTTTTCTTTTTAGAGTCTTCAGCAGATTGGATGAGGCCCACTCATGTTTGCTTTACTCAAAGTCTACTGAGTTCAGTGTTAATCTCATTAAAAAAATACTTTCATAGAAACATCTAGAGTGTTTGACCAAATATCTGGTTACTGTGGCTTAGAAAGTTGACATGAAATTAACATGACAACAAGATTCCTCAAAATAGTATTTCTCTTATTTTAATTTGAATTACATTGAATTGGTATGTTAATTTTGGAAAATTAACGTTATTGGAGTATTGAATTATTCTGTCTGTGAATATAACATGCCTCTCCATTTATTTAAGTCTTTCCTTACATCCTTCAATAAAATTTTAAAATTTTCTGCATAAAAGTCTGCATGTATTGTTTTTGTTGATATTGTAAATGGCATTTTATATTATATTGTATTTTTGTTTATTTAATGCTAGAGTAGTAGAATACTGTTGATTTTTTAAGTTGACAGTGTATCAGCCATCTTTCTTAGGAGTTTTAACACTTGGCCTGTGAATTTTCTTGGAATTTTTATGTATGGGATGATATCAGTAGAAATATTAGTAAGTTTACATTTTTTCCTTTAATTTTTTTTTTTTCTAATTGTATTTCTTTGTCTCATTGTGTTGGTCAGTACTTCCAGTATTATGCTGAAAACTTTTGTTGCTAATGGATAACTTTTTTCTTGAAAGGAATGCTTCTAATTTTTTTTTTTTTTTTGTGAATAATATTTTTTTCTAGATATCTTGGTAGGTGATCTTTATCAGTTACAAAAGCTATTTTCTACTCCTGGTTTTCTGTGAAAATCATTTTTATCATAAAAGGCATTGAACGTCATTTTTTTTTTGCTTAATCTTTTGAGATGATAATATGGTTTTTCTCGTTTAAACCATTAATGTACTGAAATTACAATGATGTATTTTCTGATGTTGAGTAATTCTTAATTTCTTGATTCTTAATAATAAACCATAATAACTTTAACTTCTATAAAAGAGACCACTGGCGGCAATTAGATTTTTTAAAGTGATTTTTGCATTTATGATTATGAATATAATTTAGGCTAAAATTTTTTGTTTTCTTGTACTGCTTTTATCTAGTTTTGTTACCTTAAAAGCTATAGCATCATATTTTCTAAAGCAACTTGTACTAAATAGACACCGTCTTTCCTTAACATTTGAATAGGACTGACTTATAAAACATCTAGCCTTTTTGACATTTTTGGGGAAGGGTGAGGGAGGAAGGTAAAATGAGGAAGATTTTTTGATAACTCTTTCAATTTTTAAAATAGCCCTAATCTATTTAATTTCTGTATTTATTATACCAAATTTTGCAAGTTATATTTTTCCCAGAAATTTCTTTCTTATCTAGGTTTTTTGATTTATTGTTTTCATAAAATTCTTGCATGATTTTCAAAACTCTCTATTATCTCTTTAGCTATTTCCTTATTTTATTTATTTAATTTTATTTTTTTAGATACAGGGTCTTGCTCTATTGCCAGGATGGAGTGCAGTGGCATGATCATAGCTCACTGCGGCCTTGAACTCCTGGGCTCAGAAGATCCTCCTCCCTGAGCCTCCCAAGTAGCTGGGAATACAGGCATGCACCACCATCCTCTGCTGATTTTTACATTTTTTGTAGAGATGGAGTCTGACTATGTTGCCCTGGCTGGTCTTGAACTTCTGGCCTCATGCAATCCTCCCACCTTGGTCTCCCAAAGTGCTGGGATACCTGGGATACAGGTGTGAGCCACTGCACCTGGCCCTTTCTTATTTTTAATAAAGACAATAATTTTGGCCAGGCATAGTGGCTCACGCCTGTAATCCCAGCACTTTGGGAGGCCAAGGCAGGAGGATCATGAGGTCAGAAGATTGAGACCATCCTGGCCAACATGGTGAAACCCCATCTTACTACAATACAAAAAATTAGCCAGGCATGGTGGCATGCGCCTGTAGTCCCAGCTACTCAGGAGGCTGAGTCAGGGGGAATTGCTTGAACCCGGCAGGTGGAGGCTGCAGTAAGCTGAGATTGCGCTGCTGCACTCCAGCCTGGCAACAGAGTGAGACTGTCAAAAAAAAAAAAAAAAAAAAAAAAAAAAAAGAGAGAGAGAAAAGAGTTTTATGTTTTCTATTCTTCTTTGTTTAGTCTTACAGAGGTTTGTTTACCTTGATAGTCTTTAAAACACAAGCAGACTTTAGGGTTGTTGATGATCTCTTGTGTTGGATCTCCATGTCACAGATTTTTTTCCTTTGGGTCCTTTGTTCCAGGAATGAGGCTGGGGCTGATAGTGGTAGTGAGGAAGGAAAGGAGAGTAAGATTTGCTCTTGCTTCACCCCTCCTCCAACCCATGATTGCCTGTTATTTCCATCTGACAGCAAGTAGAATAAGGACTTGAGCAGTAGGAGGAGGATACGCTTTGAGAGGGGTTGAATATTCCAGGGAAGAGTATAGTGTGAAAAGATGGAAAATCTCAAGACATAGCTGCAGTGCAGAGGAGAGCTATGGTCTTGGGGCAATAAATGGCAGTGGATGCATTAGGTCAGGGACTGTCTTATTTCCTCTCAAGTCACAGGCTACCAGAAAGGCAATATCTGAGGTTCTCACAAGACTAACATGTGCTAGGTTAAATAGAGAGTGGTTGTCACTAATAAATCAAAGTATTACTAATAGTAAATGATTCATTCTGGAAAGTCTTGGGGCTTTCTATTAGGGCTCTTAGGGCCTGTATCTTGTAAGATGCTAAGCCTAGACCAATCTGAGACATAAAAAATATGTATTTCTAATAAGTTTTAAAAAATTACTTATACTATAATTTGTTCCCAAAATAATTTAATGTGACTGTGCTGACAATAATGGAAATGTCTCTACCCTGAAAAGCTAATTACAGTAGTTCTTCCTGTGTCTGTGCAATCATCTTGGATTGATTGTGAAATGCCAGTAGGGGTGGCATTGACAGTTATTAACTCTACCTCTTTGTAATATTTGCTGTTATTTTGTTTTTGAGGCTGAGAAGATGGCTTAAAAGTGGTCTAGACTACTGTGTATGACTTCCAATACCAAGAGATTGGAAGGTATTCAAGCAATTTTCAGTCCAGTTAAACTCAGAGGAATGCCTTCTTATCAGGCAGGTTTTACATTTTATCTGTCGTTAGGCCTACTCAAGACTACAAAATAAAAAGAGTAAATTTACGTCAGGTAATAAGGCAAAAAGAATTTTAGTAACTTCTCACAGCATTCTCCTCTGCTTTCTTGCCCACTAGTCAGTTGGTGGGAAGAGTGTAACAGAGTAGGAAGGGGCATGTGGGAACTTTTTGGGTGTTATACATTTTTTCCAAAACTTGGTCTCGATGGAGGTTAACATGTGTGTATAAAATATTTATTAAGCTGTATAATAAAATTTGTGTGCTCTATGTATATTATACAACAAAAATGTGTGATTTTTCTTTTATTTCCTAAAAGGATAAATAATACTAAATACATTTTTTTTTTTTTTACTAAGTCAGAAGAGGTTATATAAATGTGTTGCTCCTTAACAAGACTTTTAATATCATCTTGAAACTCCATTCTGTGGCTCCCATGATGAACTGAGTTCTTACTGTCTTTCATTTTGATCCTCAAAGCTGCTTTGCTTTCCAGAAAGTTTTAAATTAAGTAATTGTTGTTATTTTGCATTTTGTTGATCTTATACAAGTTAGAAATAGCTTGAGGAAGTTTAGATAAAAAGCAAACACCTATCTAAACATGAAAAGTAATCAACAATGTGCTGCATATTTAAGTATTAGGTAAATACAATTTAGAGGTTAATAAACTACCTGCTTTATCTCCTTCATATTGGTTTCGTTCTGCTTTCATTGGTTGTTTAATGAGAATATATAACACAAAGAAAAACCTTTGTATTAAACTAACATGCTTAACTTTAGATTTGAAACATGTAAGAGCAAAAAGTGGTAGTTAATAGGAATTTATGGTAAAGCTCGTCATAATTGTGAATATTCAGTTTATTTGTATTAATGGTTTATCCAGGTTTCCTACTATGGTGGTGGTTAATTTTACCAATTTTACTATGTTTATCACAGACTCCTTGGTTATGTACAATGGACTTGGGATTTCCAGCTTTCTTTTTCTTTTTTATTTTTGAGATGGAGTCTCGCTCTATTGCCCATGCTGGAGTGCAGTGGCGTGACCTCGGCTCACTGCAACCTCCGCCTCCCGGGTTTAAGTGATTCTCCAGCCTCAGCCTCCTAAGTAGCTGGGACTACAGGCACCCGCCACCATGCCCAGCTATTTTTTTTTGTATTTTTAGCAGAGACGGGGTCTCGCCATGTTGGCCAGGCTGCTCTCAAACTCCTGACCTCAGGTGATCCACCTGCCTCGGCCTCCCAAAGTGCTGGGATTACAGGTATGAGCCACCACGCCTGGCCTCCAGCTTTCTTAAATAATGAGAACTAACTCCTTGCTTCCCTTTGACTCTTGTTTTTATAGGCAGCCTTGCAAGTTGGGGGCCATGGAGAGAGGCTACACCAGTGTCGAGAAGTCATGCTTCTAACTTACAAATCCATCCCCATGCAAGTGGATGGGGAGCCCTGTAGGTTGGCCCCAGCTATGATTCGGATCTCCCTGAGGAATCAGGCCAACATGGTACAGAAGAGCAAGAGGAGAACATCCATGCCTTTACTTAATGAGTGAGTCTGCTCATGGCCTACCTTGCTTAACACGAAGACCTTGGAGAGGAGAGTGCAGAGCATGTGCATGGTCTGAGAACCTCACTGTGTTGGGAAGAGGAAAAAAGTCCGGGAGACTCAGCAGTTCCTTGGTTTCTCTCATGGGAACATACAGAGTTTTTTCCCCTTGTTTATTGTACAGTTCCACACCCTTCTTTTAGTAGTTATTACTGTACATGAGATAGATGATTCTTCTTCACTGACCACTTGAGAATGTATTTATTGAGACTCTCAGAAAATCATTGAGAGGGATTCTAGGGTGGTAAACTGTGTTCAGGTAAATGTGTTTTTGTTTTGTTTCAGGGAAGCACATAGTTAGCCTGCTCTTTACTTAGGTCGCTTGGAGAGTGTTGGTTTCTCCAGTCGCGGCTGGTTGGCAGAGCTGGTCAGTGGCTGGCCTCTATCCACATTGCATCTCTTTCTGCCTGCCAGCGAATTGTTCCCTTCCTGATGTTCCTATTTTGGGGTCCTGCATACTCTGGTGCTTCAACTCAGCATTGGCTTTCTGGGCAGCATCCTATTGTCCAGACATAGCCTGACCCACTCTTTCTACCCTTAAACACGTGGTATCCCTCCTGGAGTTTTCCTTTCTTAGGCGTTTTAATAAACTGACTTGAGGTAAGGTAATAATGACTAGATATTTAGAATGCATATTCATTTTATAGTGTGTCTCACTCCAACTAGTGATTAAGTGTCTGTGGGGTTGGAGAAGGGGATGGATAATGAACGGAAGTTTTGGCATCTTTTGAATATTTCCTATATATCATGCTGTATGCCTAAGGCCATTTCAGGGCTTAGCCTTGTGTCATTCTCTGTCACAGTGAGGGACTCTGAAAGGTGCTTCTCCCGTTTGTGGCCTGTCATGCATGGTTATCTATTTGCACTGAGTGGCTGGCTTCCTTGTGGTGCCTGTAAAGCAAGGGCATGCTTTGCCATGCATTTATGCAGAAGTCCCTAGAATAGCCAGCAACACAGGTGCCCTCACTCACTACCAGCACTTCCTGTTCTCTCTCTGTGGTGGCACATGTTGATGAGCAGGATTAGATAGTGCTCTCAGAGTATTCCAGCTTTTGGCATCTGGGTCTCAGTTTGAAGCTGGGATAAAAAATCTACTCTGTCCTCTCCTTCCTTCTCTCCCAGAATCCAGACTTCCCCCAGAATTTTTCCTAGATTGTTTTCCAGAGGTGTTTTTTAGTTACATGTCTTTCTTTGTTTACATTTTGCGTTTAGTGAAACTCCTGACTCATTCCTCATGCTGCCTGCCCTCCCTGCCTTTACCTTCTGTTAGGTTAAATACACAATTGCTGAGGTTATATTTTAGAAAACGTGGAATGTCAGTAGTTGTATATGGTTCATCAAATTTACCCTAGAAATGTTAGAGTTACGTGGACCATGGGTTTGCCAGAAATCTATGAAATACTAAGTGAAAGAAAATCTCTGAAACTGTACTATAGTCTATGTTGTTGGGTCACTTTTAGATAGTTTGTTAAGAAGATATGCAGAAGCTAAAAGTTTTTACTATGTATAGGCAGAGAGCTCACAGTCTTAGGCCTGCTTCTTCTGTATTTAATAACCTTATCAGACATGAAATGGTTTTCAGCTGGTTTAGTTTTAAACAGCTTTTACCTTTGTGTTGAGAATTCGTATTTGCTCAACAACCATATTGTTAAGAATTCATTTGGCTTTCTGCACCTATAGAAGCACATAAAAAGAATTGTTTTCTTTTTGTACTCATGGCACACGTGATATGTGATGGCACTTCTTGTAGCTCTTAGCTATGCAAGTGTTCAAGAAGCAGCCTCAACTTAAAAATACTGTTACTGGCTGGGTACGGTGACTCACACCTGTAATCCCAGCACTTTGGGAGGTCAGGTGGCTGGATCACTTGAGACCAGGAGTTCAAGACCAGCCTGGTCAACATGGCAAAACCCCTTCTCTGCTATAAATACAAAAATTAAACAGGTGTGGTGGCACATGCCAGTAATCCCAGCTACTCAGGAGGCAGAGACACCACAATCTCTAGGACCACAAGGCAGAGGGTGCATGGAGCTGAGATTGCACCACTGCACTCCAGTCTGGGCAACTGAGCGAGACTCTGTCTGGAAAAACAAAACAAAACAAAACAAAAACCCCAAACAACAACAACAATAACAAACCCCAGAACTGTTATTTACTTTCTACTAGAGGCAGTGGTGCCTGCATCCAGGCCAGCCCATGCCCTCTGAAAGACTTACGAGAAATGGGAATAATAGTATAATTTTCATTTTATTAATGAATATTTATAAGACTTAAAAATAACAAAAATCTTTATTACTACTTGTGAAAAATTATTCAACACTGTATTTTCAGAAAATCAATACAGATAGCACATTTTCAAAAGAAAGCAAAAAACCCTAGTCACCTTGTAATATTTGCTTACTAAACCTTAATTTCTCTCATTCTAATCTTATTTACCTTCTGTCATTAAATATTTCTTTTGATTTTACCAGAAAACCTTGTTTTGAAATCTAAGGTCTTCCACTGGATTTCCAAGTGGAGTTTCAAGTTCAAGGTCAGCCTTTCCTTTAAGACTTTTCTATAAGTTTTCTTCCACCTTCTGAGTCCTTCAAGCCTTTCTCTGCTTTGGCCATCAATTGTGTGAAGTGTACCATTTCAAACAATGAAGAAAGAGAAATTCGAAAGACATTTTCTTTATTTCCTGCCTTCCTTTCTTCGCCTGTCTTTTTTCTTTACTCAAGGAGAACCAGTCAAAAATATCTTTAGAATTTTTAGCTTAAAAACCTCTGTGTGTGTATGTTTGCGTGTGTGTATGTGTGTTTGCATGTGTGTATGTGTGTGTTTGCATGTGTGTATGTATGTGTGTGTTTGCGTGTGTGTATGTGTGTTTGCATGTGTGTGTTTGTGTGTATGTTTGCGTGTGTGTATGTGTGTGTTTGCGCGTGTGTGTGTATGTGTGTGTTTGCGTATGTGTATGTGTGTGTGTTCCCAGTAAGAAGAAGGTGGCTGTTTAATTCATCTTTAAAAATTAGGCTCCTTTTACACAGCATGTTAATTGGATATTTGAGACGGAAGTGCTGTGGCTCCCTTAACAGCAGTTCCCTTTCCACTTAGATGCCAGTTATCCTTGTGGTTCTGCCCTTTCTCTGGGAGACTATATCTCTGATCTGTGTCTTCAGCCCAGAATTTTCTTCTAAAAATTGAAGACTGATACCCAAATATCTCAGTTGACATTTTTACCTTAATGTCTCATAGTAACCTCAAACTACATGCTAGAAACTGGACTCATTAACTTTATTTCCTTGGCTTTTCTTCCCCACTATCCAGTGAGCCTATTCCATTCACAGTTGTACACAGGAAACTACCATCCACTCATTTGTCCTGTTCCTGGCCTCTGAGGTTCTCTCAGTCACTTCTACTTCTATATACCTGCTAGTCCATTTCTGCATTGCTGTAAAGAAATACCCGAGACTGGATAATTTATTTATATTTATTTGTTTATTTATTGAGACAGAGTCTGACTCTCTTGCCCAGGCTGGAGTGCCATGGTGCCCTCTCGACTTACTGCAACCTCCGCCTCCCAGGTTCAAGTGATTCTCCTGCCTCAGCTTCACAAGGATCTGGGACTACAGGTGTGCGCCACCATGCCCAGATGTATTTTTGATAGAGACAGGGTTTCTCCACGTTGCTCAGGCTGGTCTTGAAGTCCTGGGCTCAAGTGATCTGCCCGCCTCCGCCTCCCAAAGTGCTGGGATTACAGGCGTGAGTCACCATGCCCAGCCAAGGCTGGGTAATTTGTAAAGAAAAGAGTTTTATTTGGCTCACAGTTCTGTAGACTGTACAAGTATGGGACCAGCATCTGCTTGGCTTCTGGTGAGGCTTCAGGAAGTTTACAGTCAGGGCTAAAGGTGAATGGGGAGCTGGCATATCACATGGTGAGAGAGAGAGCAAGAGAGGGGGGAGGCACCATACTCATTTAAACAACTGATTGTCACATGAACTCAGAGTGAGAACTCACTCACTACCCCAAGGAGGGCACCAAGTGTTTATGAGAGATCTGTCCCCATGACCCAAACACCTCTGACCAGGCCCCACATACAACATCGGGGATTCCATTTCAATATGAGATTTGGATGGGACACATGTCCAAACCATATCAACATCCATCAGGGTAGCTACCACATTCTTTGAACTCTATCTCCTATTTATTTCCCAAGTCTTTCACTCTCATCCCCTCTATCCTCTCTACTGCTAAAGCAGCCAGAGTTCAAAGGTCATGCGAGCTACCTCTCAGCAGCATTACTAAAGTATGCTTCTGACTGTTTTCTTGTTCCCACCCTTGCTGCCTTCACATAATCTGTCTCTTCTGATATACCAGTTAGATTGATCTAAGAATCCCAAGCCTGTGTTCCTTAGCTTTGCAGACCTTTTCGATCACTCCCTTCTTCATTCTCTTTGCTCTTTTTTCCAGGGAAGATTGCTGTTCCTGGAACAGTAGCCTGTCTCCTACATCGTCCTGGTTTTGCTTTCAGGTCCTCTTCTTGCAGTGCCCTCTGCACCTCTTTATCTTCTGCTAACTCCTCGCTCACAGCTTAGGACCCCATTGAATTACTACTTTTCCTAATAAGCCTTTTCTGTCTACTTCTAGCTGTTAGATGTACCTTTACGTGCTTCAGTGGTGCTCTTGGTTATTTTCATGACACTACTTACTAAAAACAGTGTAATCATGGATTTACTCCTCCCTTCTCTGCTCTGTGGGGAGGCCCTAGGATTTTCCTTTTAGGATCCCCAGTGTCGGTCATAGGTCCTGAGACACAGTCACATCTTGCATCAGCGACTCACACTTGAATCTATTCTGTGACGCTGTCTCTGCTGTGTTTCTCAGAAATTGCTTTCTAAGATAAGTCTAAAATTTTGTGAATATAAAACTAATCTCAAATATGTTCTGATCACATTATCTTATAAATGAAAGATACATATTTAATGATTTCAAGCTATGGCCCACATGGATAGAAGGAATTTCCATGAGAAATAGTTAACTAATAGGGCCTCATGATGCCACTAGATCTTCATTTATGAAAAAGGAAAAATTAATGTTTCCTAAAAAATATTTCTTGGCTTATAACCCCATTTGCCATTACTATACACAAACTAAAAAGCTAGGTCCCACTGTGTCCAGAAGCTCCTCATTTAGTTGGGAGCATATGTCATTTTATCATAGCATAGGAATCTACACAGAGTATGAACTCCAGTAAATACCTTCCCCACAAAAAGGAATAAGCAGATGTATCTAGGTTCATATTCGTATGCCAGTAACATGATAAGCTGGATTATGTTCTTTATTTGCAAGATGCCATTGAAGGAGAATAGAAACAAAATTACCCAGGTGTTTCAGGAGATCTTCAATGAACTATTAATAAATGGATAATATTATCCTTAGTTCACTAGTAATTAAGGCTTCATTGTTAAAGATGGTCATTTTAACCAATGGCCAGATTTCTAGTCAGCAAACTTTGAATTGAGCAATCGAATTCCATCATCCTAGGCTGCTGAGACGTATTATATTGGTTGGAAATGATAGTACTTGGAGGATAACACAGACAGAGAGAGGCTTGGACTGGAGTTAACTCATGGGTGACTTTGTATGAAAAGTTATGTATCCTGCAGAACAGAGAGATCCAGGGAACTAGGTCTAATGTAGTTCCAATGAAACTAAATAAGAGAGTGGAGAGAATAATTATGTAAAGTCAACAAAACATTTTGGGTTTAGTTTCTTAAATTCTACATTTTATCTTTTCTAGCAGCTGCTGTAGACTCCATTATAAAAGAAAGGAGAAAAGGGAGAAATCTGTGGTTTGATTTTTCTCCCCAGAATGTGGGTAGAATGACAGCAATACAGTGGTAAAATGAGACTTTCTTGGTATTACCTTTGGAGTTTTTTAAAAGCCTTTGTTGTTCAACTGAAGGAAGTTGAAGTTTTGGTTCAGACACTTTTTAAGATGATTGTCTTTTGATGAGTGTTCCTATAAAGCCTGGGGAAACCTGATGGCTGTGTGATGAAAGGGTTAAATTGACTTTGAATCTTTTCAAAGATGAGTTTACCATGCCAGCCTACCACTCAATATGTAAGTGCGTGCCTTCTCTCCTTGGGTGTCCTGATGGGCCTGAGCAAGGGAGGCCATGATCATCTCCCCGCACCCCCCGACCTGCTGTCCTGCATCGACCCCAGCCTGGCCCCGCTCCAGTCTGTGACTTGCCTAGAACCAGCGCCTTCCGTGTGTCCTGTTGGCTTTGTTGCTATCACCTGCTTTTTTTGGATTATTTCCGTGGCTGGCTTGGTTTTCCTTTTCCTTTCCTTCGCTGTTTGGTGATGCGCTCATTTAATTTCTGTTTAAATTTTGTGTGTCTCTCTTTCTCTCCCCTGGCTTGTTCCTTGTCTGTCCACGCTGTCGCTGACTCTGTCTTCGCTGCTCATTCCCTGCTGCCTCTAGTATTCACCAGGTGCAAACTGCGGACCTGCGGCGAGTGTCTGCTCCCCCCGGCTCCTTCACCATGTGAGTACAGTGCCGTTCTGTTTCTACATTTTCTCCCCAGCCTCGTCTCCTCAGGGTTGGACTACCTGTGTCCCTTGCCTTCACAGGTCTGTTCCTCAGATAAGGAAGCCACCTCACCAGAATTGCTTTCTGTTGCCCTCTTTGATTTGAAATGGAGCTGTGAAGTTTTTTATGTTCTATGTGCTTCCATCCTCTATCTAAGTTAACAGTTCAATTTTTGGATGAGATACTTTAGGGCTCATGGTTGCCTGGGGTTGTGTAGAATTCCATACTAAGCATTGGCTTTTATGGAAAGTGCATAATACCATTAGACTATGTCATTACTTACAGCTCAGAGATAAGCTTGAGGAAGTGCCTGCAGCCCTCAATTTCTGGATGAAACCTTAAGATTATGCATGGAGTTTTGAGTGTGTGTATGTGCGTATTTCTATTTTGGAAGATCCATAGTTACAATAAAAGTTCAATGACCCCAAACTGTCACTGAGTTAGCAAAATGCATTTTTATGTATATTTAGGAGTTTCTGCTTAATGTAGTCCAGGGTATTATTTTTTCTAATGAAAACAAAAAATATGTTTTTTAGCATTTCAGCTCAGAATTATTTTGTGCTCTGGACTCTGCTTTGTCCTTGGTTTTCTCCATATCACATATGCTTGTCTAGCATTCATTATGTTTCAGGGACTGTTACAGATACTTTACATATTAATTAATTTACTCTCCCAACAACCCTTGGCCATATGTGGTATAATTATCTCCCTTCTATGCATGAGGAATCTGATAGAGAGCTTAAGTAACTTGCCCAAGGTCACACAGTTAATAAATCATAGAGTGGGATTCAAACTCAGGAAGTCTGGCTTCAAAGTTTATGTTCTTAACAATTTGCAGTCTGCTGCCTTTCATCTGTCAGGATCCTGTGTATTTCTCAAGGCCCATTTGAATGATTACCTTTCCAAATAATTCTTCTTTGATTCTTGCTGTCAGAGTTAACTACATCCTCACTGGAGTTTATCATTCATGTATCTGTTACAGTTCTCAAGGTTTAATTTAGTGTTAATTACTTTAACTCTGTGTCTGTGTATTTCACACAGTAGACTTAGGCTATTTGAGATGATTGGCAATATCTTAATATGAATTTTGTGTTCCCAGCCCTGTTCAGAGACTTTAACATGACGTATTCTGAAGCCAAACAATGATTGGTTGGTTTTCTTGGTGGAATGAATGAATAAAAGAATACATGTCTAAATAGAATTGTACAGTATATAACATCTGGTGGTATATATGACAAAGCAATTCCTAAAGTTCAGTTATATAATCCTATTTTCAACCCTCGTCTTATGCATACTAATTTATTTATTCATTAAAATGTGTATTCAAAAACCTTTATTTTACACTTGCTCTGTGTCAGACACTAGTTTATGCTTTGTGTCTAGTGGTAAGCACAACATAGCACTACCTTCCTGGAGCTTACACTTGAGCAAAGAATCAATAAGAAAATGACATTTGATTGCCAATTTGAATGTTGTGGCTGGAGTAAAATTGTGTGTTCTATAAAGGCCAGTTCAGTAAATTGGAGTTTAAGGAGTGGCTGCACGTGATCATTATTTTTAGTGACTACATTGATCGTGACCAAAGAATTGAGAATGTTAACAGCAGAAACGCATATGATAGTCACCCTGTTTCTATCATGGGTTAAATTTTGGTTGTATTTACACTTTAGTCATATATCTTAAATTGGACTGGTTTATCTCTTTTTCCACAAGTGTGTGTGCTACGTACAGTGAAGTAAATGGTCATACTTGTTTCTCTAGGGTGCAGCAGGCACTAAGTTGTGGTTACTTTAAAACTTGAATGTTAATTTGAAAATATTTTATATCTACATATGATATATATTAAATATTACATGTCATAGATTTCCTACCCATAGGTAAAACATTTATATGATAAACATTAAATCAGGATACTATTTTAAAAATCAGATAATAAAACGTTATGGAATACAGCAAGGAATGTAGAGAAAAGTTTAAGCGCAATATATGCATTTTGCCTTTTTATGTTATAGCAGTGAGGATAACCTTGATTTACTCACACACCAGTGTTTGCTAATTTCAACAATGTTGAGAAAACCATGGTAACATTGCTTTGGTCCTGTAGAAGTTAAGAGCCCCAGTATCATGAAGTGAGTTTTTATATATTTTTGCGGGGGAAGGGAAGGGGATTGCAATCTCATCGGCCATTCTCTGCTCAGAACAACTCTTTTTTACAGATGATCTTTTCTTTGGGTGAACCCTCTCTTTAAGCTGCTCTTGAAGCAATTGTTCCTTCCTTGAGAAACTTGAAGTAATCTTTTTTTCTCTCTAGCTTTCAGAAGACTTTTTCTCCAGGGATGGAGTGCATGGTGGTAACAATGCAATGCATAAATTATTAGGAATTGCAACATACTACTAATGCCTGTGTATATGCAAAATTTCCAGTTTATTCAAAGAAAAATCATGAAATTTTATGTTTTGATCATATATGACAACTTATGAATTGATGAATTTTAATCAATGGAATTTAGTGGTCTCATCCAATAGGACAAAACAAAGCAAATAGAATATTTCTCCCCAAATCTTGTACAGTGCAACTTAATGAATTAATACATTCTTTATAATTGATTGGCTTCATGATGAAGTAAAGTCCTCATTGGAAGACACATGTACACACTACATTTCATAAATCATGACTAGTCATGCTAAATGCTGTAACTGCCAACTCCTATTCAGCTAATGCCAAAAAAGTGTGAAACTGCAGAATGTGTCTTTCTAGAACTTTCTTAGCCTTTAGTAGCTACCTCTCATTAGGTTCTATTTCCCTCCTGCTCTTCCCTCAACAAAATGAAATAATGTGTTCCATTTACACCTAATTTATTCATTGCTTTCATCTTCCAACAAACATTATTGAATGTTTACTTCGGTTACTAGATACTCTGTGGGATATTGGAGAAGCAGAGATGAGGACACTAAGGTTTCTGCCCAGGAGAAACGAACACACTAGGAACAAACCCAGTTGTGTTGCCTATGACAGAATTATGAAGCAATGCGACAAGCATTCAAGTAGAGGTTCTGGTTGTTCTTCCATATGAATGACTTTGTACTGAGTGTTTATTGTATTTGCTTTTATTTTTAATATTTAAAGTTAACATACTGTAAACCTGACTTTTCTTGTGTACAGTTCCATAAGGTTTAAGACATATAAAGATTCATATAACCACCACCGTAGTCAGGATATAGATCAGTCTGTCACCCCAAAAGAGCTGCCTCATGATGTATCCCATTGTAGCCAAACCCTCCCATCTCCCAACCTCTAGCAACCACTAATCATTATAGTTTTGTGTTTTCAGGAATGCCATATAAATGGAAGTATACAATGTGTGGTGCATTGTAGTTGGCTTCTTTGACTGAACACTACACCTTTGAGATTTATCCAAGTTGTTGCATATATCAATTATTTGTTCCTTTTTATTGCCCAGCTGTATTTCATTGTATGGATGTTTTAGCTTGTTTACCCGCTCCCCCATTGAAGGATATCTTGGTTATTCTTCCAGTTTGGGGCAATTATCAGTAGAGTTCCTATAAACATTGATGAACAGGTTTTATGTAAACA
Source organism: Macaca nemestrina (assembly GCF_043159975.1). Classification (NCBI taxonomy): domain Eukaryota; kingdom Metazoa; phylum Chordata; class Mammalia; order Primates; family Cercopithecidae; genus Macaca; species Macaca nemestrina. The sequence goes on from NC_092128.1 coordinate 21,475,994, forward strand.
TAAGCTTCATGTCTCTAGGTTAAACATGTAGGAATGGGATTGCTGGGTCATATGGTTAAGTGTATGTTCACCTTCGTAAGAAACTGACAAACCGTTTTCCAGAGTGGTCGCACCATTTTGCATTTCTACCAGCAATGTATGACCATTCCAGTTGCTCCACATCCCTGTCAGCACTTGTACTGTTAGCATTTGGGATGCATGTGTCCAAGTCTTTTGATCATTTTTTAATTGGGCTGTTTGTTTTCTTCCTGTGAGTTTTGAGAGTTCATCATGTATTCTGCCCCCAAGACCTTTGTGTGCTTTGCAGGCATTTTCTCCCAATATATATCCTGTCTTTTCATTCTCTTGATGATATCTTTTGTAGAGTAAAACCTTTTGACAGAATCCAGATGATCATTTTTTTTTCTTTATAGAGTTGTGTTATTGGTATTATGTTAAAGTACTCTTTGTCTAATTCCAGGTGAATATTTTCTCCTTTGCTTTCTCCCAAAAGTTTTATAGGTTTTCGGTTTTGCATTTAGTTATGTGATCTGTTTTGAGTTTTTTTCTACAAGATGTGCTGTTTAGCTTGAGGTTAATGTTTTCGCATATGGATGTTCAATCCTTTCAGCACCATTTGTGAAAAGATTCTCTTTTTCTATTGAATTGCCTTTACAACTCTTATCAAAAAATCAATTGGATGTACAAAAAGTCATCCCTTAGTATCCATAGGGGATTTTTTCCAGAGTCCCATTTCTTAGATTCTTAGGTGCTCAAGTCCCTCATATAAAACAGGTATTTGCATATAACCTATGTACATACTTTCATGTATTTTAAATCATCTCTAGATTACTTATAACATCCAATACAGTACAAATGCTATGTAAATAGTTGTTATACTGTATTGTTTGGGGAATTGTGATGAGATAAATAGTCTGTACATGTTCAGTATAGACAAAACCATCTTTTTTTCTGACTATTTTCAATCTGTTGTTGGTTGAATCTGCAGATGTAGAACCCACAGAAATGGAGAACTGATTGTGCACACACACGTACACACACACACAGACACACAGATCCAATGTAAACTCTATTCTGTGCCATTGACCTATGGTTTATGCCTTTGCCAGTGCCATATTCTTTCTATTATTGTGCCTTTATAATAACTCTTAAAATCTGGTTTCATTATTCCTCCAAATTTATTCTTCATTGTCAACACTGTCATGGCTATTTGAGTTCCTTTGTCTTCCCATAAACAGTTTTAGAATCAGCTTGCCCATGTCTCCAAAAATTCTACTAGAAATTGGATGACTGGAATTATATTGAGTGTATAGATCAACTTGGGGAATGTTGACATCTTTACTGTGTTGAGACTCTCAGTTCATAAATTCTTTATGTCTCTTAATTTGTTTGATTTGTCCATCATTGCTTGGTAGTTTTCTGCATAAAGATTTTGTACATATCTTGTTAGATTTGTGCCTACATAGTTCATGTTTTTGGAGCTATTGTAAATGGTATTTTTTGGTGTGTTTTTAAAATGTTTGTTTCCAATTGCTCATTGCTAGTATATAGAGATACTATGGATTTTCTTTTTTTCTTTTGAGACAGGGTCTCACTCTGTCACCCAGGCTGGAGTGAAGTGGTGCGATTTCAACTCACTGCAACCTCTGCCTCCTGGGTTCAAGTGGTCTTCCCATCTCAGCCTCCTGAGTAGCTGGGGACTGCAGGCACAGGGTAACATGCCTAGCTAACTTTTGAAGTAGTGTGGATTTTTATATGTTGACCTTATATCCTATTGGCCTTACTAAATTCATTTTTTAGTTCTAGGAGTTTGGTAGCATCCTCAGGATTTTCTCTGTAGTTCAGCATGTCTGTGAATAAGGATAGTTTTATGCCTTTCTTTCTAATCCGTATGCCTTTTCTTTCTTTTGCATTGTTGTCCTGGCTAGGATTTAGAGTACAATGTTGAATAAGGGTGATGAGAGTTTCCCTCCTTGCTTTGCTTCTGATATTAGGGAGAAATCATTCTGTCTTTCACCATAAGATTGATTATTAGTTGTAGAATTTTTGTGGAAGTGTTTTGTCAGTATATCTGGAAAAGATTAGGGCATTATTTGTTCTTTATATGTTTGTTAGAATTTACCAATGAAACTCTGTGGGCCTCAAGATTTTTTCTCTTTTTAAGCAATAAATTCAATCCCTTTAGGAGTTGTAGGACTACTCAGGTTATCTATTTCACCATGAATGAGTTTTAGTTGTCTTATAGTGGCTCGAGGTGTTTGAGGAATTGGTCCATTTCATCTAAATTGTTGATTAATGTATGTAGAGTTGTTGTATTTCCTTCTCTCTTTCATGTCTGTGAGGTCTGCAGTACAAGTTTTCTTTTATTCCTGATATTAGTAACCTGTATCTTTTTTCTTCTTTGTCCATCTTGGTAGAGATCTATTTTATTGACTTTTTTGAGGAACTGACTTTTGTTTTACTAACTTTCTTGATTGTTTTTCAATTTGCAATTTTATTGATTTCTGCCCTTTATTATTTCCTTCCTTTTGCTTGATTTGGGTTTATTTTGCTCTTTTTTCCCCATTTTTTTCTAAAGTGGAATCTTTTATTTATTTGCTTCAGTATGCAGTTGACTCAAGTTCAGGCCACAAGTTTTGACTAATCTTCTAAGGGTTGTGGTTACAATGTTAGTTTTATTTCCAAAGTCTTTGCATTGCTATTCTTATCTGTGTGGCTTATGAATGACTAAGTTGCCAGTATGGGATCTGGGGGGAGGTCTACCCTGTAGTTCAGTTCCTAAAGTCTATGACCTGGTGTTTAGGGCTAGATTCCTGTATTTGCAGCCTAGAGATAAACCCCCAAGAGTTTGTGAACATCTTTATGGAGTTGTTTTCTGAGTTCCTTCCTCTCTGCTGTCATCCCTGTTTCCTTCTGGTTTCTTGGGGCTTCCTTTGTTTGGTCCTTGTGCCAGAAAGGCTAAGGCTTTAGTTACCTTACTTTGCTGCATACTGCCTACAACTGTGTTCATGTCCAGGGCTAAGCAATGATAACAGAAAGAAAAAGAAGCAATGATAGTTTATGCTACTCTCTTGGCATCATAGCCCCTGTGATTAGAGGGGAAGCCCCACTTTCCTCCTAAGTTTAGGTGCCCGAAGGCTTTGTCATTGCTGCTGCCAGAAATAGTGAAAAGGCCTGAGTAGTGGTGTAGTGGGAGAAAATGGAGGGGGGAAAAAGGAAAAGGAGATCCTCTTCCATTTCTTTCAGCATTCAGAGTCCCTTCTTTTCTTAGAGCTGGAGCACAAGCATTTTCCTAGAGCTCTTTCTCTCTGCTCCTGGTGTCCCCTTTTGGACTTTATGTTGTCTGGAGTCCAGGCTGGGACTTACTGGAGGGAGAGGGGTTTGGGAGTTTACTACCACTTTGATAGTATCTTAAATTCTGATGTTCTTCACCAGTCTACTGCTATCGTTTACTTTTCAAAGTTCTCAAATAGCTGCTTTATGAATCCTGTCCACAATGTATAGCTGCATTCAGTGGGGAAGAAATAATGCTGTGTGCTGACCCAATTCACCAGGATAGGATCTTCCCTGCTTTTTGAAGCAGAGAACTATCGGACTGCATTCCTTCTTGCCCACTGCAGTGACTCAGCTAGTGTCATAGCTAAACTCAGCAAAACAACTCTGCAGAGAGACCAGTGTATTTTGAACTACAACTAACATATGTTAAGTGTAATATACCATCTTGCACAGCAGTTACAATTTAAACATAAACAGGATATAACCCACTGCTAAATTGTGTGGGTCTGCTTATTACCTTGGGAAAAGCAAAGTTAGAAACAGATCCACAAAACAAGTATGAGTTGTCATATTTGACCACTGAATATGACTCAGCATTCCAAAATTGCTTGTGATAAACTTCTTGGTAAGGATGAAAGTAAATTGATTTTTGTTCAAGGAAGAAAGGGAGTTACATTAAAAGAAAGGGAAATATTTTTGATATATTAAAATATTTTTATGGTTCTGTTTTGGGTTGAGTTTAAGAATTTTATTGTTATGAAACTACCAACACAGAGCAAAGTACCTTTGATCTTCACAACTGAAGAAAACATAAATTAGCCATAGTTGGCTAAATGTTTGCATGCCTCTGGCCAGAGAAGTAAACTAGAAGATCCTTTGAAAAGCTTTCTAAAATTCTATAATTCTATTCTACAACTAGTCACATCAAAACTTTTGGTCTAACATTTGCTTGAGTTTGTGTAATATATTATGAAAGATCTCTTTATTCTGTTTACTTTGTCGTGTCCCTTTAATTAGAAAATAAGTCTTGATTTGTGTTATTCAGAACCCTTTTTCCTTTCCTTTCCTCTCTTTATAAACTCTGCCACACCTTAACTCTTTAAGGAAGTGGAAATTTACATGCATGCCTTTGTATACTGTAAGGCTTACCTCTAAAGCAGCTGAGATGATCCATCAGATATGGTTTGCCTCAATGAATTAAGCTGCTGGTGGCTAATACACAACCTTCCTGAGAGTCTGAGAATGAATCGCACTCACGGGCCAGTGGAGCCTCCAGAAATGTGCTTCATGTCTGGGGCAGAAATCTGTCCAGATTCTGATTCATGGATTATAATTTTTGAGTCATAGCTCCTGGACCCAAAAACCAATTTTGAGGGTATCAAAGCAGCCTAAGTACTTCAACTTGTGTGATTAGGTTTGTCGGTCATGCCTTTGTTGTTATTATTGCATCCCTAGGTGATTATCTCTGAATTGTAGGATTATCGATAATTTTTTTTTTGATTTCTGTATTTTCTGATGGATTTCCATGAATGGGAGTATTTCTAAAAAGGGATGAAAAAGCAAAACACTTCATATTTTTGAAAGAACAGTAGAGAATTGCTACATTCATAGAATTGAAAGGCATGCCATTTGCTGAATCTTAAGGTCAGATAGTGAAGTGTAAGAGTTAGCCTCAGGCTACCTGGAAAGCAAAGATATTTGCTCTCTAAACTTCTGAGCAAAGGAAGATGCTAAACTTTGCCCATCGTCACTTCTTCCTTCCTCTCTCTCCCTTGGCTCCTGAATTTCTTGGGTAATCTTACTAATAATTTCACTTCAGACTGTGCAGTTTCTTGACTTTCAGTCATACCATCATGTCATCCCTTCTTTCCTCTTGTTATGCCACTCTTCTCTACTAGTTCCATAAAACAGACATCTGCAATGGATAATTCCAAAGAAAGGAAATTAATGGTTACTTGGACTTCAGCTCATGCCAGTTTCCACACTTTATCTCTCAGTTTCCATGAGAGCCCAGACTGCAACTTAAAAAATTTTTTTTTGAAATTTTTAAATGAATTTCTCCCATGAGTTCCCTCACTCTGCCTGGTCTTCCATTGCACTCTGAGGGGTCTAGTGACACAAAGAAAATGGGTAGCGGAAGCAGTCCATGGGTCTGTAGCCGGAGCGTCTTCCTCCTTATTCTGCAACCCCTCTTTCCTTATGGTAACATCCTTCTGATTTGAGTATCTGGGGGAACCCTGCATTTGTCTGTGTAACATAGGCCACGTATTAACCTTTTGCATTTCAGTTTTTCAGATATTAAAAAAACTGCAGTTGGTTCTTGGAATTCCTGTCAGCTTTGAAGTTCTGTTATGGTAGAATTCAAAGCATGACCTTAGGGTCATAAGAAAATCTGTCCCCAGAAAACCTGTAACATGAAGTGGATGAGACTTGCTATGGGACAAGACGGGGTTGTCCTTTGTTCTGAGTACTGGGCAGGGAGGCCAGGCGCTGTTCTGCCTTGGTAAGCATAATTCATGTCTCACTTTTCTGTCAGCAAGAACCAAAGTGGATTTTTACATTTAGCTAGAGACGTAATATGTACCTAAGCACCTTGCTCTGTGATCAAATTTAACACCCTACTAACTTCTAAGGTCACAATTGCTACTAGTCTCATTCCCTACATGAGAAGACAGAGAACAAGAAATGGTAGGAAACTTGCTTATGATTGCGTGCTGTAAATTGATAAAGTTGACATCATAGCCTTTAAGGCATTGACCTCTGCTGTCAGTATCACTTCTGGTCAATTTCTTGTGTGTGTGTGTGTATGTATGTATATTTATCTATATTATTTATATATTTTAATCCAATCATATTATATACACTTTTAAAGGAAACTTGGTATGAATAATAATAATTCAATTCTGAGTGTTGCAAATGTGTGAATCTTTGGTGTCCTAGGTTTATAGTTCAAGTGTTGTTATAAAATTTCAGAATGACAAATTCCAGTTAAAAATAGCACCGCTAAATAATTTGAAGTATTTTAGAATCGTAAGGAGTGGTGTTTGAACTGACAAACAGGCTTATCAGGAAACGTCATGCTGACATCCACAGTGGAGGAATTATTCCTGAGTTCTTATATTAGTAACAGTCAACCCAGAGCTTGGCAATCAGTCCACTTACGTAAAGGCGCAATACACTTAGGGCCCCCTCCACATTTAACATTCTATCTTGTTGCTTTCAAATTTATTTTTAGAAATGAATTATTCATGTCCTCATAGGTGTAGAAATAGTCTTACCACTCAGCACTTTTCATATGGTAAAAGGTTACTTCAGAAGTGCAGCGGATATTTACTGCAGGTTTTGTTGCTTGAGTGTGCAGGGAATAAGGGAGCTCTTGCAGAGAATTCAGACTTGGGGGTAAAGGCGAGAGTTTACAGGAAGGGTTGGGTATAGTACATGTGCCAGGTATGTTTGGCAGGGAAAAGGAGGGGGAAACATTTATGAAATTTTTAAAAAATAAAAATAAATTTCAAAAATAGAAATAGTCCAACAAATACAACACTTGTTTTTTAGATTTTTTTCTATGTTTTTAATAGATAAGTGAAAATTAAGGTCTGAAGAGCCAGGGCAGGGATAGCAAACTGGCAGAGATGCTCAGGCCAGTTTGGAATTATTGAAAATTAAAAATTAGATTTCTCTCATTCTTCCATTATTTATCTTTTTATAAACACTGGTTGTAGGATTAGAACAAAACGAGTTAGTTCTTTTAGTGCAACTTTTTAGTAGATATCTGTATGAGTTTGCTAGGATTGCCATAACAAAGTACCACAGAGTGAGTGGCTAAAACAACAGAAATTTATTTCCTTACAATTCTGGAGGCTATAAGTCTGAATGAAGGTGTCAGCAGGGTTGGTTTCTTCTGAAGTCTGTCTCCTTGTCTCGTAGATGCTGTCTTCTCGTGTCTTCATATGATCTTCCCTCTTTATATGTCTGTCCAAATTCCCTCTTTGTGTAAAGGACACTAGTCATGTTGGATTAGGTTCCACTCTAACAACTTCATTTAAACTTAATTACTTCTTTAAAGACCCTGTTTCCAAATACAGTCACATTCTGAAGTGCTAGGGGTTAGAACTTCAACTTACCAATTTGGGGGACAGATAACTTAGTACATAACAGCATCATATTGGATAAATTTGATTGAATTTTAGTTACATTTCCTTTTGTGTCACCTTCTGAAGACTAAATTTGTGTATATTGTTTGTATAAATATTTTACTTATTTAAAATATTTTTTATTAAAGGGTATAAGAAGAGCTGAAGAACATTACCCTGTTATTTATAACAGATTTTCCATATTAATTATATAGATACAATAAGGTTATTGACATCTCTGGACCCAAATTCACTTTCTGTAAAATAAGGTGGTTGAACACTATGTACTTTAAATTTTTGTCCAAATCTGAATTCCTAAAGCATGATTATAATTTAAAAAATATACAGAAATACATACAGACTATAAACGGGAAGGAAAAGGAATACTTTTGTTAGTCTTTGTGAGTAAAATATTTGTTTAAAAATGGACTCCCCACCCAGAAAACAAAACAAAGCAAAACAAAAGAACTAAATATTTTTAAATTGACCATTATAACTGCAATGATATTAATGGATTTGCTGCATTCAGGAAGGAAAAAGAGACATTTCGATTTTTACTCCACTGACATTTATCCTCTGACATATCAACAAAGAAACCTAGATGTTTGTTTTGAGCTTTCCAAGAGTGTATTTATTTTGGATTACTTTGCTGAAGTGGCAATGGAGTGCGAGGTGCATTTCATTTGTAGGAAGGCTTCAATTTAATTATATCAATTTGATTGAGTTTTGCTGGTCTGTCATAACACCCTGAAACACTTACATGAAATGAAAAGAAAGTACATTTTAAAAAGCATAAAAAGAAAGTATTTGTTGATGCTACATTTAATTAATCCCTAGAACTCATCACATTTTGTGTCAGAAAATGAAATTCTATAAATGATTCACGAAGTTCCATAGTTATAGCCCAGGTATTTGACTGAAATAAAAACACTTTTCATCTTGGGCCATTTTAAAAATTAAGAAAAAAAGATAAATAAAATGAAAGTACCATTGGAAGAATTACAAATGGAACAAAAAGGCCAAAGCTTTTCAGCCTTATAATATATTATAAAGACCTATAGTTGTATTTATTTGAAAAAGTAATCACTTAGACCTTACTGCTCTTAAGAAAGGTGGTTTATGTCCTCTAATTGGGATGTGATTGTGTCATTTGACTTGATGTTATTTTGTTGTCCAGGAAAAGTAAAACAAGTATGTTTTCTTGAGTAAAGGGTCTTGTCTTATAAATACATTGGTTTGCTGCCTTTAATAGAGACTTGGTTTATTTTAATATGGTAAGTGAAAGGAGAGAAAGAAACGGAACAAGCAAAGGCACTCCAAATTATTTTCACATTCTATCATGATATTATCAATAAAACCATTGTTTTTTCTTTTTCATTGTTTTCTTTTTAATATTTGTGGCATCGAAATATCTAACTAGTTATTTTGTGTTTATTTCTCCTTCATCCAAGTAATTTATTTTATTTATTTACTTTCATTATTTTTTTCTGAGAGAGGGTCTCACTCTGTGTCTAGGCTGAGGTGTAGTGGCACTATTATAGTTGACTGCAACCTTGAACTCCTGGGCTCAAGCGATCCTCCCGCCTCAGCCTCCTGAGGAGCTGGGACAACAGGTGCATGCCACCATGCCTGTTTATTTATTTAAAAAAAGTATTTAGAGACAATCTCACTATGTTTTCAAGCTAGCCTCAAACTCCTGAGTTCAAGTGATCCTCCCCAAAATACTGAAATTACAGGTGCCACTGCACCTGGCCCCAACTGACCCATCAGTCCACCCATAAAAGTGTATTTTGGAGAACTCTTTTTCTCAACCTTACTATCAAATTTTGTCAAAGTTATTTTTGCTGATGAAGAGTTGTTATATTGATATAATTATTGTGTCATTGTTGTAAGTTCTGTTCTAGAAATGTCTTTATTCTGTCATTTTTACGAAGACAAGACAAATGTTTCCAAAAAATAAGAGTAGTTTATAAAATCCCTTAGTCATTGGATCCGGAATTAGAGAAGGGTAATGAAAGGTTTCCTCCCAATTGGCTAAACGGGTCAAATGGGAAAGGAGGGAGGGTCAGGTTTAGAGGACTCTCAATTCTTCCTTCTTGGATTTCTGACAAGAAAATTTGGTCTAGTGGGAACACATCACAGCTGTAGATTGATGAATAGAATTATGGGGCCATCTATGTCTCTCTCCAGAGCCAAATGTAGCTCCCCACTGAGGATTCAGGACCTTGGCAAGCAATTGTCAACCTGACCAGGTAAAATGTTAATTACCTACTAATGATGAAAAATAAACACAACAATTCTGCAATGATTTTTTCTCTGCTACTCAGATTTTAGGAAAGTATATACATTCATTCATGAAATGTTTTATGGGAAAGGCTAAAACCATTTAAGAAAATGCCTTTTATGCAATGCTGCTTATTGTCAGACCAATCCTTACTTTTTATTTCCCTTATAAAAACAAAACATGGTGTCTTCCCTTGACTGAGCCTGTTTCCTGGAAATGCAGATCTACTACCACACAATCTGCAGAGTAGCTTTTCAGTAGTAATGTGTCCTGTAGCTCATACATACCATTCTTTCTATACATAATTGGGTTATATGATTTCCCTATTTTAAGATAGCAATATCTATTTTTGCTTCATTGCTTCATGAATTTTGACTACTTTTTTTTGGATATTTTTATTTATAAAAATTCAGAATCTTTGATTTTTTTCTATTGGTTTGTAGATGAAATGTATTCAATATTTAAAGATTATGCATAGTCTATTTTGGTTAAAATACTGTTTTAAAGTTACACATCAGACACTCAAATACCACCACTTAATTCATTAAAGTGCTTAGAGTTACTAGAAGGTTAGCGACTATACCAGTAGTTAGCAGCCTAGTTTCGGTGTTCTTCATGGTAGGTATGCAAGACCACAAGTGTTTTCTTCTGTAAAATGACATTTTAAAAATACACAAATCATAACACCTCATCCACACCGTATTCTAGCAATGAAAGTGAATCGGTTGCAAATAAGAACAGGAAAATATAACAGTTTGTGATTGCAAATCCCGGGGAAGATTTTTAGCATTTTAAATAACAATTAAGTTTCAGAGATCCCTTTGATTTGTAGAAACTGAAAGCTGAAGCAGAAAATATCTGTCTTCCTGAGCACATGAGATCTAAATCCATTTTGATGGCTTAGGAGTAACATTGTCCTCTTATGTCTCATTGGTTCAAGCCCAACTGCTCCTTGTTCCGCTAAGTGTAGTGATGAATAATCCTCCCTCCAATCGGCAGTAAAAGAATTCTCCATGCTGTGAGAATTCCATCTGGTACCACTGATTGCAGGCTATGGTATTAAAAGTAACTCATGTTAGTGTTTTGTGATAGAATCTTTAATCATTTTTAATAACCAGGAAACCTTCATTACATGGATTTACTTCTTAAAGTGGAAATGATTTTGGCCTGATGTGATGAAAGAAGACAGCTTGAGTTTTTACTTGTTCCCATTCCAACTGTTCTTGATTTTTCTTCATCTCAACAGTTGGAATTTGCAGAATTCTCCTATGAGAATGCATGTTATCTGTATGTCTAATTTCCATTTGTTTCTATTTCCTGTGGTACTTACTTCTCGTTTGTCTTTTATTAGGATATTTGTCCATCTTTTACATTCCTTAAGCATGAAAGAATGTAAAAAGAGTGTGTGTGGGAACTTAAAGTCTAGAACTCTTACCTTAAAAGACTTTTTTTAAGGTTGTCATCTCTAATTGCCAGTTCATCAAATATCAGGGCAGAAGACGCCATCTTCATGAGACTTAAATTTGCAATAATATCTGATAATGAGTAGAAATTCTTCTCTTTTGTATTAAGCAGGGGCAAGCCAGAGGCTCAACTTGATACCGGAAGGTGGTACAGCAAGACTGTAATGCATAATCAGTGATATTATTTCTTGTTTGTTGGTTTTAGTTATGGGAGTGGGTTTTTCCTTTGAATCAAATTCTTTTGAGTGGTCCCCATTGTGGCCAATGATTCTGGCCTAATCACACATGATTAGGTGTGATGAAGAATGTAGTCAGTTGTCAGGAAAAAGAATTTTTCTTATTGCAAATTTAGGAAGTCCATATGAGGATCAGTAATTCAACACATATTGAAAGCCTCATAATAAACATACGTTGTGGGAGATTTAAAGATGAATATAGTTGGGCATCCTGTCCTTGAAGTGTTCATGATTTACTGGGGAGAGTAAAATCATCGTATCATGATTACATTTATGTTTTAAACAGTGTGCAGTGTGAAGAAATTTTTGGATGCAGGGGGCCAATTAGTCTAGGTGCAAGATGATAGTAGCTTGGTCTAAAGGGGTTTTAGTGGAAGAAGCAAAGAAACGTATGTATTCGAAAGATTTAGAGGAGGATAAATTGCAGCAAAAAGAAGGAGCTTCTGGAAACTTAGTTGCGAAACCAGAAGAGAGTTTTGAACTGAATTCCAAAAGTAAAGAGCTTCAGGAAGCAGGGAGTTAACCACAGTGGGGAATGCTACTGAAAAGGAAAGTCAGGTGAATTTAATATGCATGAGTAAAGGAAAAGGAGAAAGTAACAATATTGTATAGTCTTATGCAGAGGGAACTTTGAGATTCTGGGGCAATGAATTGTTCAGTGGCTTAAAAAATAAATCTGTGACTCTGGTAATAAAAAGTTATAACGTGGCCGGGTACAGTGGCTCACACCTGTAATCCCAGCACTTTGGGAGGCTGAGGTGGGTGGATCACCCGAGGAGGTCAGGAGTTTGAGACCAGCCTGACCAACATGGTGAAACCCCATCTCTACTAAAAATACAAAATTAACTGGGTGTAGTGGCACACTTATGTAGTCCCAGCTACTCAGGAGGCTGAGGCAGGAGAATCGCTTGAACCCAGGAGGCGGAGGTTGCAGTGAGCCGAGATTGTGCCATTGCACTCCAGCCTGGGTGGGCGACAAGAGGAAGAAGTCATAACACATATATGTAGGGATGGCTCCACATAAAATTCCAGAATTGGATTAACAAGCCAGTAACAACAGTGATGACGTTCACTGCCACAAAAGGAAACAGGTGGTCAGAAGAATTTGAAATATCATTCAAGGTTGTTAGTCTGTTTATTTTCCTCTAAAACAAAAATGGTGAAACTCTATGCTTGTTAACCTGCCCTGCAGTGCCACTGAGGGAAGCCACTGCTTGCTTCGTCTCCAACTTTGCTTCCCTTTAAATACCATGAGCACAACACTGAACAGAAAACACACTGTAGAATAACCATGTGGTAATTTAGTTATGGGAGTGAGTTTTTCCTTTGAGCAAAATTCTTTTGAGTGGTCCCCATTCTGGCCAATGATTCTGACCTAATCACACATGAAAAATCTATCCTCAAAAGCATAGTTTTTATTTTTTTTTTCATTTTATAAAGTTTTGTAAGTCTGTGGAGTACAAGTGTAATTTTGTTGCATGCGTAGATTACATAGTGGTGAATCAGGCCTTTTAGGGTATCTATCACCAAAATAGCATATGTTTTACCCATTAAGTAATTTCTCATCATTCAAGCCCCCCCAAGCATAGAAATTTATTACAAATTTCCATGGATGCTTTAAAATTTTAATTACAATGTGACTTTGAAGATCTCCAAAAAATTTAAAAAATAATTTCTGTTTCAGCCAATGTCATAAAAATTTATTGACATTTGATGCTCATAGTCTGTTTGCAATATTTTAACCATCAAGGCAGCAAATATTTCTTTGATATGCGTCTGGCTTTGGTGGTTAACATTTGCACTCTTTTGACATTAGTCTGTGTGACTGATTATTTTTGTAACTTAAAAGCCAATTCCCTAAAAATAGTGGTAGATGGGCTAATAAACACAGACTATGGAGAGGAAGATTTAGACTGTAGGAAGAATTTGCAAATGCTTAAGTTAGCCTGAACAAAGACTAAGCCACTTCCATTAGCATCTTACTGCTGGATGAGGATCAAGCAGAGACTTAGAATAGCCATTTGAAGATGCAGTCTTAGGGTTGTGTAGAATCAGATGGAATAGCAAATATTGAATTAGATGAGACTGAAGATTGCTTTTGACTCTATAATACTTCCATGATCTTATAAGAAGGACTGGAAGAATAGCTGCCTCAAAGAATTTGTAAGCTGTAACATATCCTATTACCTCCTCACAAATGGATGTCTTAGAGACTGAGAACTTACTCAACTTCCATCAAGAAAGAATTAATAACCTCTGAAGGTACTTTTTCCAGGAAAACATGTTGGGCAGTGGGAGCGCATGACTGATTGCTGCTAATGTGATTTTGGTTTATGCTTGGTTTAAGAATCAAAAACTTCTGTACAATTTATTTCAGATTTCTGAGGCATTGTTTCCTACTCCAGGCAGAGGACAACTGAATTATTAAGATTCTGTCTGAACTTGGCAGGTGTCAGAAATTCATTTTAAATCTCTGTTCAGAAGCCTTGATTCAATTTAGTTTTATTGTTCAATGTAAAGAGGACTTCTTGGATACATTTTTGGAAAGGTTCTTGTCAGTGATACTTCAAAAATGTACCGGGATATGTTTCAGCATTTTAGCAGCAAGTTGCCAAAGGAAGCCACTGAGTAAAAATAATATTTAAATAAGGCTCAGCTTCAAGGACGTGGAGAAAAGGGGACCCTCTTACACTGTTGGTAGGAATGTAAGTTAGTACAACCACTATAGAGACCAGTTTAGAGGTTCTTCAAAAAACCAAAAATAAAGCTACCATATATTCCAGCAATCCCACTGCTGGGTATATACCCAAAAGAAAGGAAATCAATATATTAAAGTCAGTATATTGAAGAGATATCTGCACACTCATGTTTGTTGCAGCACTGTTTGCAATCACTAAGATTTGCAAGCAAGCTAAGTGTCCATCAACAGATGAATGGATAAAGGAAATGTACTACAGATGCACAATGGAATACTATTTGGTGATAAAAAGAATGAAATCCTGTCATTTGCAACAACACAGATAGAACTGGAGATCATTATGTTAAGTGAAATCAGCTAGGCACAAAAAGACAAGCGTTGCATGTTACCTATTTGTGGGATCTAAAAATCAAAACAATTAAACTTATGGACATAAGTTTATGGACATAAGAGTATAGAGGGGTGGTTGCCAGAGGCTGGGAAGAGTTGAGGGCGGAGATGGAGATGCTTCATGGGTACAAAAAAAAAAAAAAAATAGAAACAATGAATAGGATCTACTATTTGATAGCACAACAGGGTGGCTGTAGTCAATAACTTAATTGTACGATTTGAAATAACTAAAAAGTGTAATTGGATTGTTTATAACACAAAGGATAAATGCTTGAGGGGATGGATAACTCATTCTCCATGATGTGATTATTATGCATTTCTTGCCTGTATCAAAACATCTCATCTACCTCATAAATATATTCACCTACTATGTACCCAGAAAAATTTAAAATAAAAAAATAAGGCCCAACTTGATAGGTGATAGAAGAATGTGATGATAGATGTTTGTGGTTCACCATTATTTAATTGAAGAACGGGTAGTTCTGAAATGGTTTACTTACTTTTTTGATGGGGACATCTACCTTTGGTAGGTTCTTCTGTCTTTTTATTTGTGTAGATTCTACTAGAGATAAAAAGTGGGTGCATAATTCAACATGAATTTATTTCCTGATCCAGAGATCAAAGGACAGAAATGGACCACCAAATCAGAGTCATGCCTTTTTCACAAAGGGAGAAACTGCTAGAAAGCAGCTCAGAAATGCTCCAATGCCAAGCTGTGCTATAGCATCAGAACCATGTCTGGTGGCAGAGGAATTTGATTTCCTTGCATTCATTTACTCATTTGTTCAAAAACATTTATTGTAAGCAATGTGGACTAGGCATTGTTCTAGGTGCTGGAGATGCCAAGAGGAGGAAGAGATTCATAGTGTGAATTCATAGCCTTTCACGCTGTGAATTCATACTATAAATTCATATTTTAATAAAACTATAAAACAAGAGCCAGTTCAAATGAATTCTATTAGATTAGTTAGAAACATACTTCATTATATTTAGATTATGATCAGGTAGAATTGCTTGAAAGAAGTTAAGGCAATTCATTATTACTATTAAATCGGGGCTAAAGGGTGAAAGGCAGAGTTATGCTTTTCTGTCTCATGAAAGAAAAGCAACTCTATATGAGTAGCAAATGCCTGGTGAAATTACAATTATTTATAAAAATCAATGTTTCTACATAGTGAGTGTTACAAGGGGCAAGCCTTACAATGAACTATCTAAGACATGTTAATGAAAACAGGATATTTATAAGGTACAAAATATAGAATGATTATGTAACTTTAAGAATCTTGTCTCAACATGAGTTAATATTTATTTCATAATATCTTTAAAAAGTAAAAAAATCTTGCAAACATTCACCATCCCTACTTGCATTATTATCCAAAAGACTGTGGATAGCTACATTCCACTGAATCTTGTATCCCTACTGATGTTGACAGATGCTCATTCTGCTAAGGTTTGCTGTCTATTAAGTGCTAATTAGAGCTGCAACTCTGGCTTCAGCTATGATGTTATTATCTAGGACTGAATAAAAAATATAAGGCTTGCGGAAATTGCAGAAGTGCTAGGGTGATAATAATAGTAACAAAAACTATTGTTGTTTTTGACCACTTATTATTTGCCAGGAAGGTGCTAACTGCCTTATATATGTCTCATTTAGTGCTCACTACATTCCTATTATCAGTCCCATTTTCAGATCACAAAATGGTTTAAGGAAGGTAACTTTAGCGTTCTGACCATTTAGATTGGAACTGAGTTTTTTGACCATACATCTTGCTTCATCCACTTGCTATCATGTCTTAATATTAAAGGATATCACTCCTATATACTTCATGTTTCCAGTGACAGAATGAGTTAATGGAGTTCGTGGTTTGAAAGTGACCCTGGAGAACCAAAACACTCAGCCCATCCACTTTATCCATAAAGAGATTAGGCCTGGGTCAGAGATTGAATGAGAGGCATCTCTTATCAGTCTGAGAGGAATAGTGTGTACTAAAGAAATTGATCAAAAGGAGGAAGACATTTGAGGGCACTAGGGAGGAATATGACTCTGATGGATTGAAATTCTCCATGGGAACAGTTGAGAAAGAAGCTATGGCAACATCTACAGGAGAGCAGAGAATAGCACAATTTAGGTGTAAACTGAATAGCAGTGAGTGTTCAGGGAGTTGTGTTGATGGAAAGTCAGTCCACCTCCCTTCCAAAATCTCAGGGTAAAAGGTGTGTATAACATGGATAAGGAAAGCTGTGGCATGGAGGTTATTGGAAACCCACCCAAGTGATTCAACAAGTACTCTTATTATGGTTCTTGAGAAAGTGCTCATGGGAGACATTTGGGAATTAAGTCCAGAGTCATGAACTTCCACTCTGCATAAGGATCTCAATCACAGTGTTGCAGAGAATTGGGGTAGTGACCTCAACCTGTTGCCTTAGTGAGAAGGCGACAGGTTTAGGCCATTATCCCAATATGAAAGGGAATTCACAGACTGCTCAATCTCTTCTAGGGAGTTTGAGATGTTCCATGGAAGCCAGGTTTAGAACCCCTGATCCAGAGCCTAATCAGTATGGCAGTAGCTTGTGGCAGATGTTGGCAGGAAGGCAAATTTATTTTTACCCAGGTTGTTTGTCTCTTCTGTGCTCTACTAACTTCCCAGACAAAATTTAATTTTAGCAAACTAATGGCAGTGCTATTCCACAGACTCCAAAGAACAGCTTTGTCATCCTCTGCCTTCAGTCAGCCATTAATGGGACACTAATATATTTTGACATAAAGGTACGAAAGTGAATGACTTGGCTTTCATTTAATCTCTATGCACTTCCCTCCACTCCCCCATGTTCTAGCTGTCTGTTTTCATGTTTGTAGTTGGCCTTTAAAAATACTAGGTGGGAGAGTACCCAGAAGTGTAAAATGTCATGCCCCCAGCCAAGCTAGACAATCTCCCCCCAGAGGAAGCCCAGCACCTTGTCAGATATGTTTAGGGAGGTTCCTTTATGTGCTCTAAACATCTTCCAGTATCTGGCAGAAGCAGCAAATGCTGTTGATTATTAGGTAGAACCTTATCT
Source organism: Macaca nemestrina (assembly GCF_043159975.1). Classification (NCBI taxonomy): domain Eukaryota; kingdom Metazoa; phylum Chordata; class Mammalia; order Primates; family Cercopithecidae; genus Macaca; species Macaca nemestrina. The sequence goes on from NC_092128.1 coordinate 21,493,531, forward strand.
AGGAGAACAATTTTCAGAGTAATTATTATGATGATAATAGCTAAAATCTATTGAGCACTGACAATGTGCCAGGCATTTTTCTAAGCATATCACATGTATCAGCTCATTTAATTCTCTTTATATGCCTATGAGGTGGATACTGTTATCATCTCCCCTTTACATAGGAGGAAACTGAAGCTCAGAGTTTCCTGATTAACTAGGAACTGGGAGAATTTTACTTGAAATCTAGGCAATCTGACTTGGAGCCTGAGCTCCTCACCAGTTTGCTGTGTTGCCTCCCATACCTGCTGTTTACACCACGGTTGCAAATGATTCAAGGTTTTCCATTATTGACCCTAGGGTCTAATGCCCTAAAATTTGCTGATGAGTCTCAACTGGGACATCTTTTAATAGGAGATTAAAAAAGAAAACAGATACCCTGCCCAGAAGACTGGGTTTAAGTAAGCTGCTGCTAGTGGGAAAGTGGGAAGTGTTGCAAGTTGTTGGGGAAGGATGGGAGCTGAGAGCAAGGGAGCGAATGTGTAGGAAGGTAGATGGGAGAAAGTGTTAAGCGGTGGTGAGAGAGTCTCTGTTTTCTTCTGTCTTGCTTAGCTGATCATTCTGGAGATGAACTGAGAACATATGTGAATTCATTTAGGATCTATAATGTTTGATTCAAATAATAGTGTCTGTTTTATGCCATGGTGTGCCCCCTGGAAGTTAGGATAGAGTAGTGGGCGGCCAGAGGTTCAGGAGACAACAGTGCATGGGTTGGAATCAGAGGGCATAGATGAAAACCTGGGAGGTAGATGCATGTGGACAGAGAGCAGCCACTTTATGGGTTTTGAGAAAGGTGATACACACTGGTAAGCCCCAAATCGGGGAGCTCTAGGAAGCAGGGTCCAGGAACTGGTTAGCAGTCATTCTCCAAATCTCGTTTCCCATTTGCAAGTACTGCTCAAGTGAGGTCTTAGTCCTGATACCTCCAGCTCAGTAGAGAAGACTGAAGCCCACTGCCATTAGATTTACTGTTATCTCAAAAAATTGCTTAGATAGAGTTCATTCAACATCTGTCCCCACTCAACTTCTCCTTTTGGGGTCTGATAGGCCACTACATTCTATGGTTCCAGCTTCCCTCTTATCTGCTATATGTGCAGGAAAATATTTTCTAGTTACAATCTTTGCAGATCAGTTGAGTGAACTTGGAAATAAAGGGATTATTAGACACTTTTGGTGATAAAAATCTAATGTGAACACTGTGTGGTGTTAATTGCATAAATATTTTCCTCTCTACTTGCATCTAATTCCTAACACTCTTTGCTATAGGCGTTATTTTTATTCTTGTCCTGCATTATTGTTTGTTTACATATGGACATGCCTTTAAAATGATATTAGTTCCTTAAAAATTATACTTGATATAAAATAATGCCCAGGCTTCACCACACAGAGATAGCAACTTGCAACAGCTCGTTGGACATGTGTCCATGCACTTCTCTTGCATATACAAACTCCTAAAGTCCACAATTGATATGAAGGAGCTTATGCCATATATAATTATTCATGACTTTTTCTCACTTCACAGCATGTTGTAGCCGTACTTCCCTCTAAATGAATAAAGACCTACACATTCATTTGTACTCTCTGCCCAGTGTTCTCTGGTTTACTTAACCACCCCGCCTGATGATTGTTTATTGGTAAAGAAAGAAATCTGAGCAGCACACAGAGATCATCAGACTCCGCTAATCCAGACTTTATAGCTTTGCTGTCAAATCCATGGGATTATTGGTATTTATTCATTGACAAGAGAGTCTGAACTCCTCAGAGGAGCAGAGAAAGAACATGAAACTGGTGAGTGAAGGGTCCAAGGCTTTGCATTTAGCACTGCTGCTTAGCAGCTATGTGTCCTTAAAATCACTTCATCTTTCTGAACCTCACTTTCCCTACCTGTAAGATGTTGTGAGTTTTCATTATATTCAAGGTCTGTTCTGCTAACTGAAGGTCTGTATCTACAAATATACTGTCAAGCTATATCTCCCATCACAACTTAAATGCTTCGGCTTTATTCATCAATACCTTTTTGATGTCCAGCACGATGGTAATATAAAGTAAATACTCAACAAACACACTTTGAGTGATGGATCAATATAGCTGTTGAATCTGTGTTTTCAAATTTCCCCCAGAAATATCCATCTCTGTAGTTTTATACTGACTTTTTTAAGCCAGTGAACCTGAGACATTTTTACCTGTCTACCATCTCTCTTTAGAATTTGTGCACGTATATCTACACTTTTAAATAGCCACAGTTTAAATCTCTGTCTCACTGTGTGTGTGTGTGTGAGAGAGAGAGAATGTACCATGTGTGAGTGTGCACATATGTATCTATAGTTTGCTATGTATGTGTTATTTTGGGTGAGTAAAGTAGGATTCCATATGGAGGGAGTTACTATACTTTGCACTAAAATGAGGCTTTAGACAAGAGAATGAGATTTTTTTACTCCCTCTTCCAGAGTTTTACTGAAATTAAATGAGTGTGTGTCTGTGTTTCTGTGTGTGTGTGTTTGAAGTGAAGTAGAGAGGGGTGTCCTAATATTGTAGACACAGTACTCCCTCCTTTCATCTATTCTTAACTTTCCTGTTTTCCTTCCTTCCCTCCCTCATTCTCTCCCTTCCTCTCTCCCTCCCTCTTTCTCTCTCTTTTTTATTTCTCTGTTTCCTTCTTTCCTTCCTTTTCCTCCTTTACAGGAAAAATTAAAGAATAATGCCATTCTTTCTACTTTAGTCAATGACTTTAGTCAGTGGTGACTTTTATCACCATTTAATATATAAAAAAAGAGAAGCCTCTGTCTGAGAAAATTCTCTCAACCAATGAAATCCCAGTATAAGGTAGTATTCAAAGACAAGTAGGTGTTGTGTTATATTAATATATTGAAGAAATGTATTGATCCATTGTGGTGGTGATGGAAACCAGATTATTTCACTCAACTAATGCCCAAGATTAGACCACTTTCAAAATATTGCTTAAGAAAATCAAGGAGTCGAGTTATAGACATTTAGGGAGTGAATAGATGTTCAGAAAGTTTGGTACTGCACCATTTTATTGCTTAATATGTGTCTGGAGTCAGTATTCATTGAATTCTTTCAAAATGAGTTACACATTTCATTATCTTCCTAAAGAAAGAACACTATATATATTTAAACATTTTTCTTCATTTTGGAATGCTCAGAGCCACCATCACAAGCAGTGTTTATTGTATTACGCTTTGACTGAGAGGTGCTGTCAGAGGCTATTGAGCTGTGTGGAGCTACTTCAGTCTCAGCCCTGTGGCTTCTGGACTCTTAGTCTGCTTTTTAAAGATAGTTTTTCCATCTCTCTGAGGGTCAGGCTGCCCCTGACCATGTCTTACTGTGATGTGCATATCTGTCTGTGGTTCTTAAAGCTCCAGTCCACCTCCCACTATTTCAGTTCGCTGAATCTAATTTATTATGTAACAAGCACATGATCTTATTAAATGTTTTAAAACCTCAACAGAAAATACGATACAAAAGTGGTCTCCAAAGGCTCTTTCTGCATATTTCCATATTCTTACCTAAATTCCAGCAACTTTTGATTTCTGGAGAAATGTTCTCCAGATCACTGTTCAATTCTGATAAGGAACCCACCTTTCCAGTTTAAATGTGAACTCTTACTTCTAAACATGAAGAGATAAGATTGTCCTTAGTCCTTCAGGTGCATGGCTACCAATTCCACTCTCTCATTTGTATCTGATCACTCGGTTCTTGTTTTGCAGTCCCCAGTCTGTCCCAGATCGTCTGAGGATCCGGGTGAACAAAATCAGTTTGCAAGACTATGAAGGATTCCACTATGACAAGGAGAAACTCCGGGAAGCTTGTAAGTTGGATTGATTTCTTGTGATCAGCCTCTCTTCAGCTTCTTGATCCTCCTTGGTTTGATGGGTAGATTCATTTATCCTTGTGCCTGAAAATCATGGTTAGAGAAGTGAAGCGAAACGTAGTAACATGTGAGCTCCAAGTGATAATGTATGGGCTACAGAAAAAGGAACTGGAAGAGGAAAGCAGCTGAATAAAATTCTGCTGTGGATGCCAAGTCAGGAACTCTTGGCTTATTCACCACTTTAGTCTCAGATTTGCCTAAAATGAGGAAAGCAAAAAGTTGGTGATACCAATGGTATAGCACCATCCAGAAAACTCTTGAGACAACACAAATCTCTTCTTGGAGCCTGCGTTAGCAAACACTGCCCTCATTCGTCACATAGGTGTGGCAAAGAGGCACATTCAGCACTTCTAGATATTATGCTATTATATAAAGTCAGAGAAGGGCCCACAGGAACATTGTGATGATAAAGTGATTCATTGATGATGAGGTGCCATTATTTTTGAAACCTACACTTGAGTCAACATATGAATTGCTTCTCATTGTATGTATTTTCTGTATGCTGCTTTGAATACATAGCTAATTGTTAGTTCATCTCACTAGTCAATCGGTATGTTTTGGACACTTTTTACTTTCTAGTACATTCTGATCACTGCTTTAAATCTCTGTCTGTATAATAATTTATGAGGTAATTGGTTAAAATAAGCCAGAAGAAGTTAAGACCATGAGAGTGTTAGATATTAGGGTTCTTGGCTCCTTCCTAAGTGTGGGGGCCAATAGTCAACTGCAATAAAGTCAAAGAAGATAAGGCAAACTGGTGTCCAAGGGAATAGCTAATGATGCTGATATAAATAAATGACTTTTATGTAGAACCAGAGACTTATGAACCCAGTCCCCAAATGGTCTCTAGGTATAGACCTCGCTACCTGTGTAAAAGTTGAAAATAGTTAAAACTGGCAGGACTAATAGTAGGAAAGCCTTCCTGGGATGGTCTTTTCTGAGCTCTGGTTTCTGAGACTGATCTAAAGTAAGCTTTAGTGGATGGAAATTCTGAGGTCCAAGAATAATCCCAGGGTTGGGTACAGGGGTTCTACAATCTGAAGTTGGCATGAGGTGAGGAGCCATATCCCTGGTAGCCTAATCACTGAATCTACTAGAGAATTTGCTGTGAATTTTCTTTCTTAATTCTCTCAGCTGCTTCAGCTTCCTTAACCCTTTACATTGTTTTCCTTGGACATCAATACCTTTTGGCTTCTCCCCAGCCTTCTCACTTCCATACTTTACACTCATTTCCTTTGATAAGAAAGTCTGAGCTGGAGGAGGAGCAATTCCCCAAACCTCTCGATTTCTTCCTTCTGTAAACAACATATTACATTTTCTAATATAAATGAGCATATAAGTGACAGACTAGCATATAATCTAATTTGATCCATAAAGTGATGGACATATATTTTTGTGATGGGAAGTGTAGCTACAATGTAAGTTAAATTGACGTCTAAAGGTTACTAATCATAAAGAACAGTGTTTTATGTTCTTTCTTGTTTTAAGCTTCCAAACAAATAGCTAACAGTTCTTAAAAGAAGATAACAGATCTCAAGTAATATTTTGCAACTTACCGTCAACTCTGAAGAAATTCAGTTTGGAGTGGGAACATATTTGAAATTTTCAGGTGAAATGAGATTTGAAGCTTATCTGTAGCTTTCAATTATCTGTTTTATCTTTTCTGTGGCATTATCTGTCCACCATTGCTGGAGGTAATTGTGGTTTGAGTTTTTCCAAGAAGATGACATTTTCTGGCAAGTGCTTTACTCAGCATATGTGATAAAATCTCTACGTGAAGAAACTTCTTAAGTCAAATGGGGGGAAGTGATGGCATAAAGGTAAGCCAAATAAATTCAACAGTGTCTTTGGGACCCCAAAGAACAAAGAAACCTCAAAACGGGGATAAAGGAGTTATTCTGAAGATTTAAAAACTCATTCCAATGATTTGGATTTGAAGAAATCAATAAAAGGATTAGAAGTAAAAGTGACCAACTCAGTCACTGTACTTTTTTTTTGTTTTGTTTTTTGAGACGGAGTCTTGCTCTGTCGCCCAGGCTGGAGTGCAGTGGTGCAATCTCAGCTCACTGTAAGCTCCGCCTCCTGGGTTCACACCATTCTCCTGCCTCAGCCTCCCAGGTTGCTGGGACTACAGGCACCCACCACCATGCCTGGCTAATTTTTATGTATTTTTTGTAGAGATGTGTTTCACCATGTTAGTCAGGATGGTCTCAATCTCCTGACCTCGTGATCTGCCCTTCTTGGGCTCCTAAAGCGCTGGGATTACAGGCATGAGCCACAGCGCCCGGCAGTGATTCTACTTTTAATATGTGGTGATGGTGCTTCTAACCTGTGGTTTTTCAGGAAAGTTTATCCTTTGAGGTTCTGGATTCACTCCTACTCACCTTTGCTCTTTAGCCTGGTTCCAGCTTGAAACAGAATACAGATTCATGGGAAGGCTGACAGGGCTCAAACTGAGTATAAAGAGAAAAACAAGTTTAAGTCCATCTATGAGGTGCATGCCAAAATAAATGTTATTTCAGAAGCATTAATTAAGTGAAATTTGCACAACACATCTAGATAAAAGGGACTCTAGGAATGTACTCAGACCTGCATCCCAGAACAAAGAGAGTGAGTCCTCTTAGGTCATTCATTTATTGTCATCAAAGTCTGAGCTAGAGCAGTAGTGTGGCACTGCGTTTGAAGTTAGTTCCGTTTCTTGGTGGTGTACCAAGTGATATTTTCAGGCAAAATGTGGTTCTTCTCCATCATGTTTAGCAGAATCTTGCTCATTGTTCACATTAGATAATAAGCTTGCATGTTTGTCGTGTAACAAAGCCCATCTTCTGTCCGTAATGCAGGGCTCCCTGATAATATTGGATGGCAGCCCTTTAAATTGCTTTGCTTATTTTAGCACAGAGAAAGATGACTATACTCTTTCAGATATTTCCCATTCCTCTTCCATTTAGCCCCATCTCACTGGGGGTCAATCCTTCTAAAATAATATCCTGGAAAAATTTAGTCCTTGTCAATCTTTCCCTCAGCTCTTGCTGATAAATTTCAGACTTATGTAAGACACTAAAAGTCTTCCTCACTGCATAGAATTTACCAACCCTCAGATAATAGTTGTGGTTTGCAAGAGGGGACAGTCTATTCAACTTAAGAAGTAGAGCATAAAGAGAAAGTGGCCATATTAAAAAAATTAAAACAAATCTGTAATAATGATATCAGAAAATCACTCTCATAAACAGAAGTATACAAAGTGGGGCCGGGTGCAGTGGCTCGCACCTGTAATCCCAGCACTTTGGGAGGCTGAGGCGGGCGGATCGCAATGTCAGAAGATTGAGACCATCCTGGCTAACACGGTGAAACCCTGTCTCTACTGAAAATACAAAAAATTAGTTGGGCGTGGTGGCGGGCGCCTGTAGTCCCAGCTACTCTCAGAGGCAGGAGAATGGCGTGAACCCGGGGGGCAGAGCTTGCAGTGAGCTGAGATCGTGCCACTGCACTCCAGCCTAGGTGACAGACCGAGACTCCGTCTCAAAAAAAAAAAAAAAAAAAGAAAAAGAAAAAGAAAAAGAAGTATACAAGTGGCAAGTGTGTCCTTAATAAAGCTTATAATAATATAATCTAGGCAAAGGATAACCTGTTTTTAAAAATCTATTATATTTCTAACCCCAGAATAGAATCATTGACATATGATACATTTTTTAAAAATCTGAGATAACTTGATATTCCCCCAAATTTAACTCTATTCCCATGCAGACTGGTTAAACTTCACTCTGGGCACCAGTTTATTCTGCACTTTTAAATTGCCATGATACTAAAACACAAGCAGTAAAGAAGAGCTTGGAGCCAATTGAAAACAGATGTAGTTTGTAAGGATAGGGAATTAACATTTTGTATATCAAATATAGTGTTTGACAATGCTTTCACATACATGATCTCAGTATAATTCAGTATTATCTGGATGTTTATAACATATAATGCATAATATATCAATAAATTGGTTAACATTAATGATACTAGGATTGTACCCTAACTAGGTATTTAGTTAAGCATTTGCCCTAATGGAATTTCCTTGTTTGGTGATTTAGTAGAAAAGTCAGAAATTTTGGTGTTTGAATCTCAGTTGCAACCTTGACAAAGTCATTTAATTTCTCTGATGATCAGATCTTTCATCTGTAAAATGAAAAGATAATTATAACCCCATTCAGTGCTGAGGGTTAAATGTAATGCTGTATATGGAACCCATGGTGTGAAGTCTGGCACATTACCGTGCTCTCCAAAAATGGTAGCTGTGATGCCTGTGGAGGTTGTTGTTGGAGAGGCCCTGCTGTCACAGTGCGCATCAGTCTGCAGGTCCATAAAGCCAGACTCAACGGAGGTCATAGAGGCTGACTTCCTCTATGCTGAGCTCTTCCTGGCTTGAGGCAGCTCCCTTCAAACTGCACACACCAGCTCCCCCAACCCACTTTCTTACTTTCAAAAATAGAATTGAAAATACTAGTAAATATCACAGAAAGATTATGGGGAGAAAGTGTAACTAAATCATTCAATTTACTTTTATTGTGTCTACTCGTATAAACATCTGCTGTAATGACACGATACTTAAATCTATGAAGCATGTAAATACTGAATGCCCATATAGGATGATCTGAAAGTTTACCTGCAGATTTCCTTCTGCAAGTCCTAATACATTCTCTGAAGTGTGCCATCTGTTATCCACCACTGAATTTTTTGAAACAAATTTTTATTTTGGAATAATTTTAGATTTATGAATAAGTTATAAAGGTAATACAGGGCATTCCTGTACATTCCTCCCCCAGTTTTTCTCATTGTTAAACACTTTACATTACCGTGGTGCATTTGTCAAGGAAACCGATACTGCTACATTACTGTTAACTAAACTTTTGGGATTTCTATCCCAGGATCAAATCCAGGATACCATATTGCATTGAGTTGTCATAGCTCCCTAGTCTCTTCTGATCTGTAACAATTTCTCAGCTTGCTCTCTCTCTCTTTCTTTCCTTCTTTCACCTTGATGGTCTTGGGGGAATACTACCTTCTGTAGAATATCTTCCAATCTGGCTTTGTCTGTTGTTTTCCTCATAATTAGACTGGATTGATGGGTTTTTGGAAAGAATACTGTAGAAGTGAAGTAGGCTTTTTGTCCCATCATGTCTAGACTTATCCAATATCCACATGACATCCCTGGTGATGTTAACCTGATCATTTGGTAAAGGTGATATTTGCCAAGTTCCTTCACCATAGAGTTACAATTTTTTTCCCCTTCCCTACTCCGTTCTTTAGGAGTAAGTCACTAAGTCTAACCCACTTTCAAAATGAGCAGAGGAGGTGGATCACTAGATTTTAAAAATTGTTTCCAGTTTGCATATTTGAGCTCAACTGAGTTTGTTAACTATGCCAAAATGGTAGAGCCATTCAACCATTCTTGCATTTATACTTTCAATAATTATATATTTGTATCAGTTGTATATCAGATACCACACTAGATGTTAGTCATTGAAAGATGAGACTAGAAAATCCAACTTTACAATGTAATTTATTCAATGCACATTTATTGAGTCCTTACTGTGAACAGCAGTTGGAAGAAAAAAAAAAATTCGTTCCTGATTTTCTGGAGTTTTCTCTTTTTTTAAAAAAATGTGATAATAACTGTGATCGGGCTGTGGAAACATTCCATACCTATTTTTTCTAGCAAACATCATTTAAATAATGAAAGAAAGATAAAATATATAAGCAAGAATGAGAAAAGTCAGTCTAACCACTAATTAGGTGTGTGACCTGGGCAATGCATTCGTCTTCCTCAGGCTTCTGTTTCCTTATCTGCTAAATGCAGTAGTTAAACTCGTTGTTTCTTAAGAACAGACCATAATATAAAAAATGTTTAGTTTTGTAGAAATTACATAGGATTAAAAATTTTTTCACCAGCATATTTCCTTAGTAGAGTTTTTAAAGCTCGAACATCATTCATAATGAGTATTAGAAACCATGTAAGTACATTGTGCTTCAAGAGTTTACTAAAAACACTGATTTTTTTTTTTTTCCTATCAATAGCTTCATCTAAAATGGAATCTTTCCCCCTCGTTTAACAAGTTGACAACAGGGCTGTTCAGTAGAGATTAGGCCTCCATTTGGTAGAGGTAGGCTTTCCAATTTGAAATCTGTCTGAGGAGGTAAATGATGTCAGTTTGTCCTCTGAAGGGCATTGTCCTTCCTTTTTGCAAGTGTGTTTATGTTTATTCCTATTTTCACGATTTGATGTTTACCCAGAGTTTTGTGCTTAGTTTCTTTTACTGTCTTTTCCCATCTCTTGTCTGTATATTTATCATTTTATTAAAAAAAATAATAATGTTAACACACATTGTACTATTGCCGTGAGCAAGGAAATGTCTTTTCTACATATATTGTGTAATTTAATTTACCCGACATCTCAGTGTGATAGATAGATAGTATTGTTATTCCCATTTCACATATAAAGCAATTGAGGCACAGAAAACTCAAACTGTCTACGGGGCTGGCATTTTGAATACTTATTTATCACTGTGTTTTCTGTTTCCGCCAAGTAGTACTTCTTATTTTTCATATAAATATCTTTAATAACATAAGTAAAAATTTGTATTTCAGTCTTTCACGATTCCATTTCAAATGTCTTCTTACATTTAAACTGACTTTGACTTAGTTTATCACACTTGGGTTTGTTGGGCAAGTTTCTGTTTTTAGATCTCCCTCCAACGTCAAATAAATCATCCATTCATAAATTCAACAAATATTAATTGATTGCGTACCTTATTTCTAGTACTATTTCAGAATACGGAAAAGTGCTTGTCCTGGAACTTATGTTCCAGTGGAGAGACAGACAAATGAATAAATAATACAATATGGCGGCAAGTGCTGTAAAGGAAAGTAAAGCAGAACAGTGACAGGGCATCCTGTTTTTGATAAGGTGATCAACAAGAGACTTTCTGAAGAAGTGACATTTAAACAGAGACCAGAACAAAAAGAGTGCATGTATATGTGGATTTCTAGAAGAGTATCCCCGGGCAGAGGAAATGGCAGGTTCCAAGGCCAAGCATCCTTAGTCTATTTAATGAATAGAAGGGATGCCCATGTGACTGGAACCTGCTTAGTTGAATGGAGATAGTCGGGAAGTTATTTTAAAGGGTCAGCACATGGAGGAGGCTTATAGGCCATGGAGAAGGCTTTGGATTTTATTCAGAGTGTGATGAGAAGATGTTGGAACTACTTGAGGAGTGTATCATGCCTGAATTTATTCTAGATAAATTTGGCTACTAGGTAGAAAATTTTCAGGTTGCAATAATGGAAATAGGATAGCTGGTACCAGGCTAATATGATACTCCAGGTGACAGGCAATAGGAGTGAGGCAGTTAAAGTAGTAGAGTTGGAGAGAATCAGTTGGATTCTGGCTACATTTTGGAGGTAATGCTGGTAGGATGAGATGATGGATTAGCTGTATTGCATAAGAGTGCAAAATTCAGTTGCCTCTGAGGTTTTGACCTCAGCAACTTGGTAAATAGAGGTAGGGAAGATGCAGAGGATTCAGCAAAGGAGACCAAGAAGGAGCAAGACCAAGGAGGAGCCTATTGTTAGCTACAAAAACAGCAGGAGAGCTTGTTTGTTGGAATGAGAGAGAAGAAAAATATCTCATAAAAGCTGTCTAGCTGTCAGCGTTTCAGAGAGGTTGAGTAAGACGCACACTAAGAATTGGTAGTTGGATTGGGGTAGAGGGTAGTTAGTGGTAACCTCACGAGATTGTGGAGTGAAAAAGGTGAAGGTGCACAGAGAGGATTCGTGTGCAAATAGGGTCAAATGCAGGTCAGATGTGTGCTGCATAATGATATCTTGATCAATGATGGACTGTGTATACAACAGTGGTCCCATAAGATTTTAATACTGTAGTTTTACTGCACCTTTTCTATGTTTAGGTATTTTAGATGCCCAAATGTCACTGTGTTACAATTGCCTGCAGTATTCAGTACAGTAACATGCTGTACAGGTTTGTAGCCTAGGAACTACAGGCTATACGATATAGCCTACATGTGTGGTAGGTGATTCCATCTAGGTTTGCGTAAGTACCCTCTATAATGTTCACACAACACAGAAATCACCTAACGACACGTTCCTTAAAACACATCCCTTTCGTTAAATGCCATATGACTATAATTCACCACAGATTGCTCTTTTAAGGTATTTAACTATAAAACGAAGGAAAGAAATGGGATGATGACTGGAAAAGAATATAGTAGAATCAAAGGAGGATTTTTTTTTTTCATTTGTAAGATAGTACAGCAAGTGTGTATGCTGGTGGGACCGATTCACTAGACAGAGAACTTGATTCAGAAGAGGGCCAACTGCAGCAGTGCCTTTGAGTAGGTGGGAAGATGGAACCTGGTGAGCACTGGAAGGTTGTGGGCAGGAGTGTGGGGCAGGTTCTCCCAAGTACAGCAAGAGAAGGCAGAGCCGTGAGTACAGATACAGATAGCTTGGTGTACTTGGTGCTAGGGAGAAACAGAAGTTCTATTCTGATTGCTTTTATTTTCTCAGTAAAAGAAGCAGCAAACTTACTAGTTGAAAGTTGGAAATGGATAGTATCAGTGTTCTGGAAAAAAAGAGGAAGGTTTGAAATAACTTGAGGAGAGAGACAGTGAGAGGGTTGGGCAGGATTGCTGAACTTTACTTTGGAAGTGGATCATTGAATTCATCACCGACTTGCCAGTTTCTGGCTGTCTTGGTTTATAGGTGAGCCTACTCTATGTCTTTCTAATTTTAAAGGACTCTGATACCAGGGGAATATTGGGTGGAAATATGATCTTATTATTAATATAAACTTCTTTGCCATCTAATTTTGTTTATGACCTAAAGGCTTTCTTTATTTATAAGAAAATAAAACATGCTCTGGTGCTGTGCTGTATCAGAAGTTAATAATGTTAGATTTCATACAAGGAAATGGGCCTAAAGTGTTGATGATGATATTTGATCATTCCTTCACTGTTAAAACTTAGCCTTTGGCAATGACAGCAATCAATTGCAGGTAGATCGTTAAGTCTCTGCCCAAAAGAATATTTTCCCTTTTCATTGGTTTGTTTTGTGTAACACATACTCAAAATTATGGTCAATTCTTACTATTTCTTGACCAGCCTAGTCCATTCGGTTGCTATCTTAGCAGGTTGACTACTCTGGAATGTAAGCTCAGATGGTAGTTAGACTTCCCTTTGAAGACTTTCTTCCAAGATCTTTGTATAAAATTATTACTTTCATTTATCTTGCTACGGTTTGAGTCATGCAGTGTTGGCCATTGCAGAGTCACAACTATCCTGTTTAATAATAAATAATAACACCCAATAATTTCATAAGGCTTCATGGTTTACAGAGGGCTGTTGTATACACTGGCCACATGCATCATCACAAGGGCACTTAAGATTGCCTCACACAGGGTTACATGGCTGCGACGGGATTTTAATAAGAAATTATATATTTTCTCTCTTAATCCAGGACACTTTCTAGTATACAGCCTACTTCTTTATAAAGACAAATTTAAAAGAATTTGCGGTCATAGTTCTTGTCATCGGGTGGATTTCTGGGGAAACAGACTCTGAGACTGAGTTTTGTGTGCAAGGATTTTATTGGGGATTTCCCAAGAGGGAACCACAGTTGTGCAGGGCAAGAAAAGCGGGACCAGGAAGAGGGAGAAGTTAGGCTTTGCTGTAGTCACAACAGAGGACTCCCGCAGGGACCCTTGGACCTGAGACAGCCATTCTGAGTTTTCTAAATTGAGGCAAGGGTTATTAGATACAGATCAGGCTCTGCCCTGGAAGGGGATAAACCTTGAGTGAGGTATCTTCCTTTCTGGAGAAGGACTCAGCTGTGTGCTATCAGCAAACTTTCGGCTTCTGGGAAAATGAGCGCCTCAATCCTAACATGAATGCAGTGCTTCAGTTCTGAAAACAGAGTCTTGCTATGTATTAACTCAGCACCTGATTTTTGAACTAAGGCCAGGAAGGAGCCACCCACAGACCAAAATCCTTGAGTTCATTCATTCAACTCTTCATTTAACAATGATCTATTAAACACTTACTATGTATCAAAGACTGTTCTAAGTACTGGAAATTCAGCTTAAATGAGCACTAGTCCTCAAGTTTTTCTCTTATTATATCTTTTGACCTGATTTCCCTGCTATCCCAAATTCAGGGAATTGGAATACAAGTTGATTATTCAGAAGCGTCTGAATTAGCAAAGTAAAATGGAAACCTAAAAGGTGAATGCGGACCTTTCCTTAAAAGTTCTTGCTGATGAATTATTGCCAAGTCAAACATTCTCCATTTGGAATTTGAGTAATTAAAAGTGGAAACCTGAATATAAAGCCATCTCAATTTCTGGCTGTCACTTCTAGTCTGACGCTATAGTCAGCAGAGAAAACTTCAGAGTTTGATTCTCAACGGGATGTGTGTTTCTTATATATTCATCTCTCCCTTCACTGTTAAAATGTAGCCGTTGCTAGTAAGAGCAATCCATTGATTGAATTAAACAGAATCAAGGACAGAAGTGTAAGCTAATCTGAAAATAACATCTTTGCAGATTGACTCAGAACCACGATTTTATGCACTGGTTACGTGGATAAAAACGACAGGCTTTTCCTAGTTCACACTGGTGGAAAACAGTCTTTCTTAGTGCTGAGTGGGTTTCCTGAATCACTGGTCCACTGCCAGTCTCCTGGAGTCACCTATAAGCAGAATTAGAGATGTCCCCAGGCTGTCAGCTGCTAGGGATGTCTTTGTTTGAGACCGCCCTATTTCACATCTCATAGAAGTTGTCCATGTATAATTTGTTTACTCATTTAGATTTCCCAAAAGAGGCTTGGGGCCCCTTCAGCTGATTTTAGAAAATCTTTCTGTCATTAATTCTCCACATGTATCTCATCAACTCAGAAATTCCAGGCTGCGTGACTGAATGTGTCCCCAGAATCTAGTTGATGGTGACCTTGCCCTTCACCCTACAGTGTAACAGACAGCATCATGTAGAAATTGTGAAAGAGATTTGGACCAGTGTATTTAATCATCATTTCAAGTATTGAAGTTTTAGGTTCGATTATGAATCTTTCCTTTCAGACATGTAATATTTCATCTTGATTTTTGAATATATTTAGGGATCCTGGCCATGTAGCCAAGATTCCAATGTCACAGTCAAGTCTTTGTTATCTCCCTCCCAAGTACTTAAGCACTGGTAGTAAGTATCAGTAGTGGTTCTTTCTGTATCTGAGAATTTTACAAATATTCATTTCCATTGTCAAGGGCATACTAAGACCTCACAGTTAAAAGCTTATGTCACATTTAACACCAGGAATAAGTGCCAAGAAATTATATACATCATTATGTTGTACTAGCACTTTATTGCAGGCAACATTAGAAACCTTCTTTGAAATGGAATTATCTTCATCAAAAGTAGGCGTTTACATCATTGTCATTAAACTTACATATTCAGCTGGATGAGCATGACATTTCATAGCACTGTTTGGTCTGGACCTTTGGTTCCTACTATGTATTAGAAGAGAGGTATTTGGGCCTTCTGCCTATACTTGCTCCTGGATAACCACAGTCAATGCATGAACCGCAGTCATCAGAAGCAGGAAAAAGTAAGGCCATTACGAATAGCATCCACGATTGGATCTTGTGCTCCACCTGACAACTTTTGTCTTTGTTCAGAAGACCAGGCTTTAACATCGCCTTTTTTTTTCTTTTCCCCCTGGGATTTTCTTTCTCACTTCTGCCTTTCTATTTATCATGTCCCAAATGCTGATGATTTGGAAAGAGAGAAAAATAGAGGATCTGTTACTAACACCTGAGGAGTTGTGGGCTGGGCTTCGATGGGCACCTGGGGAGGTTAGTGTTCACTTCTCTTTCTTCTGTTCTTTGTTCTCCATCCTTCAGAATTTTCTTTCCCCAATTCTGTCTATAACACATTCTAACTCAGAAACCATTTTCTTATATGTTAGGTGTTATCAAACTGCCTTTGAGGCATTGATAAGTGGTCTTTGTCCTCCATCATCACAGTTTTAACTTAATTTTACATTATTTTCACAGTCTCTCTCTGCTGCCTTCTTTGCTCTTTTTCACTCTCTCCAGCTCAGCAGGCCACAAGTCCATGGTGTTAGGTAAGTGTATCAGAAGGTTGTAACCCCCACAGCTATGCAAAACGACTTCACTGTCACTCTTCCTCCTTTTCCCCCTTCCCATCCAATTGGCCACAGAGGAGTTGCTTCCTTGGCTTTCGTATCTCTCTCATATGCCCTTCCCTTCTTGTCTTTCTGCCACTCCTCTATTCCAGGCCTCACCATTGCTCAGCTCATTGACTACATTAGCTTCCTCACTCATCCTCCAGTCACTCATCTTATTTTTCATCAATTTGTCTTCCATATTACTCCCAGTTATTTTTCTAACATTTTGTCTAAGAAAAAGGTGGGGTTTTTTTAGGCACTGGGGTGAGTGAGTGGAAAAGTACTGGAAGATGTTGTGGGGAGGTGGGTCAATTGCCAACCCATTGTATCTAATTATTATCAGCCATCAAGTAAGAATTGTAGTTTTTTGATAACCTTGGCATATTTGAAACTAACAAAATAAAAGGAAAGATTCCACTTGTCTTTACATCCTCCCATAGGAATTTGTTTCTTTTTTCTTGTCCCCTGCCTCTCCTCCTTGAGTTTTACTTTTAGTTCCTTATTTCCACCATTCTTTTGACTTCCTGAGTAGTGTGAATGCTATCAGTAATGACATAGGTACTGATAATTGTTCTATATCAGGATGATCTCATCAGCAAAGTATCTGTCCATAGCAAACTCAGAACAGTTTCTTTTTCTTTTCCCTTTCTCTTGATTTTTCTGTAGCTAGTCATCTGTGTTTGCTAATTGTCTCTTATTACCAATAACTAGTTAGGCTCTTACCCACCCACAGAGCCTGAGAGAGAGGGACTCTGTCTTTCATGGTGTTTACATTTCAAAAAATGACTTCTAGCTCCTGGAGAAAGATTCCTGAGTTGTAAAATTTGGCATGAGTCTGGGAGCAGATTTACATGCATCGCAAAGGGGCAGAGAAAGGATTTACAATGGAAAGTTTGCTAGAGTAAATACTCTAAGAAACAAGTGTTCAGGCCCATATAGTCAAGAAGAAACCTGTCTAAAGTTCCATCATGCTGAGGGAAACATGAAGGCTGTTTTGGTCAGTATACATCTGGAACCTTCACCTTCTGTTGAAAACCTGTTGGTATCTACCCATCCTTTTGAGAATAAAAGCTCAACTTTTTAGTATAAAAATTAAACCTCCGGTCTTAGCCTCACCCAGCTCTACTCTGTACCTACCTGCCTTCCTAATTCCTGAATATTTCCTTTTCTTCTTTTCATGCTGTGGTTCCTTAGAGCCTAAGGGTGGTCTGAGATAATTTCCTTTTGTCTGAAAAACTCTTGTCCCTTTTGTCAAACCCCCTTATTTTCTTCACAACTCCTCGTGGAACAGTGTCTGGTCTTGGGGAATGTGTAGCTCTTCTGGATTCTAAACACATGGAGTACATGTCTATCTGATTCCTGTCACAAAGATATTATCAGTAGGATGTTTTCATGTATTCCCCTCCTCCTCTAATTCGGTAGACTCCTTGAGGGCAGGTACCATGTCTTACTCAGCATTCTGAAGAACTCCTGGCACTAGAGTTGTCCCTGGCACCACAAAATCCTTAAAACTCGTTTGCTAAAATGATTAAGTGAATGACTTATATACGTGAAAAATATTCTGGCATAATTCTTTGTATATACAATATATATTTACCAAATTAACGAAAATAGAAACCATGAGTTGCTATTCAAGATTATGAATGCCATAAGCATTTAAGAGGATTTTTTTTAAGTGAGTTGCATGTTCCTTATGTTGCCCACTTAGGTAGTATACTATCATGATGAAAAGCAAAATTGCATCTGTACTTGGAAACCCAAATTTGTAGAGAACCTGTTAGTTTCTAGAAAGCACTCAGAAATCTTACCCTTGAATAGAATCCAAGGAAAACTACATAATTTGCTTTTATCTTGTGGATGACATTTTTAATGGACTATGGACAGGATCTGGGTTAACTCAGGCTAGGGAATCCGAACTCTACTATTACTTTTAATCATAAGGACTAGGAGTTGTGAAACTGCTGACAGGTCCCAGGCATGGCATGGCAAGGTATAAAGTTCTTGGGATATTATGTTTCCTTTTGAATGCTAATGTGCCCATTAGTTGCCCCCGCATTGGTTCCAGGTAAGCAGTGGGAAGTTAATGATGACAGGTGGTTATAAAATGGACCTGTGACCTACACCAGGGAAAAATTGGGTTGAATTATTGTATTGCAAACCCATTCTATCTAATTATTATCAGCCATCAAGTAAGAATTGTAGTTCCATGATAACCTTGGCACATTTGGAACTAATGAGGTAAAAAGAAAGATTCCAGTTATCTTTACATCCTCCCATATTATATTTCCTATAGACAAAGTATCCGTCTATAGGAAACTCAGAACAGTTTCTTTTTCTTTTCCTTTTCTCTTGATTTTTCTGTTTCTTTTTAACTAAGACTATTTTTCAGAGCAGTTTTAAGTTTACAGAAAAAGTAAGTAGAAAGTACAGAGAATTCCATATATCCGCTCAACCTTCCCCCACCCCAGCCTCTCCACACACAGTTCTTACCTTTATTAACATCTTGCATTAATGTGGTTCATTTGTTACTATTGATGAGCCAATACTGATACATTATTATTATCTGAATCCCATAGGTACATTAGGATTCACTCTTTTGTCATATAACTCTATGGGCTTTCACAAATGTGTAATGACATGCAGTCATTATTACCATATTGTACAGAATATTTCACAAGAAATACCTTGTATTATGTCTTTTCATTTCTCCCTTCCTCTCCCAAGCCCTTGGCAACCACTGATTCTTTTATTGCCACTACAGTTTTTGCCCTTTCCAGAATTTCACATAATTGGAATTATACATCATGTAGCCTTTTCAAATTGGCATCTTTCACTTAGCAATCTTCATTCAAAATACCCCCATGTCTTGTATTTGCTTTATAGCTCATTTCTTTTTATTGTTGAATAATATTCCATTGTCTGGGCATACCACAATTTATCTGTTCATCTACCGAAGGACATATTAGTTGCTTACAAGTTTTGGCAATTATGAATAAAGAGGCTATAAACATTCATATGCAGATATTTATGTGGACATAATTTTCAACTCCATTGGGTAAATACCAAGGACCTGATGCTAGATTGCATGGTAAGAGTATAGTTTTGTGAGAAGCTGCCAAGTTGTCTTCCAAAGCGGCTGTGCCATTTTATATTTCCACCAGCAATGAATGAGTGTTCCTATTGCTCCACATCTTCACCAGCATTTGGTGGTGGTAGATTTTTTTTTTTCTTAATTTTAGTCATTCTATTAGGAGTATAGTGGTATCTTTGTTGTTTAATTTGCAATTCTCTGATGACAGAAGATGTTGAGCATCTTTTGATGAGCGTATTTGCTTTCTGCATTTTCTTTTCGTCAGATTTTGTTTAGATCTTTCGCCCAGTTTTTTAATGGGCTCTCTTATTGTTGAGTTTTAAGAATTCTATGTATTTTTTAGGTACCAGCCATTTTTCTTTTTCTTTTTTTGCATCTCTTATGGATTCTTTATTATATAGGCTCCTAGATGTGGATTGCAGAGTTACAGAACACTTAGGAATACTAATACCTACTGTCAAAGTGCACAAATTTACACTCTGAAATAATTGATTTCATGACACCCTTGCCAGCATTGAATGTTATTTTTTAATCTTATTTTAAAAGAAGTGAATATTCTAATTTGCGTTTATGTACTAAGCTTTCCCCCTGTATTCACTCACAATTTGTATCTAGGGTAATTACTCCTGTTTCAAGACAGAATGAATTAGATATGACATGAACCAACTACAACAGTATAAATGAGATGGTTTCTCTGAGTATTTTCCATTGCTCAGATCTGATTATTGGTTTGGTGAGCCTTGCTGAGACCAAGGCTAAGATTCTCAATGCACGTTCTCTCCAAGAGGTAGGAGAGTATCATGAGGAGAAGGCATCATTATGTCCACGCGGGACAACCGGCTTCCTTCTGGTGCAAAATTTAAGATCAGCTTTCTTTTTGTTTTTTCTTCAGTCCCTCCCCCAACCCCCTATCCCCCGAAAGGCCCCAGGGTGTGATATTCCCCACCATTTGTCTATGTATTCTCATTGTTCAGCTCCCACCTATAGTGAGAACATGCGGTGTTTGGTTTTCTGTCCTTGTGATAGTTTGCTTAGAATGATGGGATACCAGTCTTTTATCAGATATGTGTTTTGCAAAGATTTTCACTCAGTCTGTGGCTAATTTTTTTTTTTCTTAAAACTGTCTTTTCACAGAGTGGAAGTTTTCATTTTAATGAAGTCTGACAACCATTTTTTTCTTTCATGGATCATGCTTTTGGTGTTGTATCTAAAATGTTATTGCCATACCAAGCTTATCTAGCTTTTCTCCTGTTATTTCGATGTTATTTTCTAGAGAATTTTTTTTTTTTTTAAAGGCTATTGATGTGGCCGGGCGCGGTGGCTCAAGCCTGTAATCCCAGCACTTTGGGAGGCCGAGACGGGCGGATCACGAGGTCAGGAGATCGAGACCATCCTGGCTAACACAGTGAAATCCCGTCTCTACTAAAAAATACAAAAAACTAGCTGGGCGAGGTAGCGGGCGCCTGTAGTCCCAGGTACTCGGGAGGCTGAGGCAGGAGAATGGCGTGAACCCAGGAGGCGGAGCTTGCAGTGAGCTGAGATCTGGCCACTGCACTCCAGCCTAGGCAAGAGAGCCAGACTCCGCCTCAAAAAAAAAAAATAAAAATAAAAAAATAAAAAATTAAAGGCTATTGATTTCTTAATACTATGTATAGGTTGATTAAATGATAGCAAGTACTTGCATAAACTCTATTGATTGTGTTAGTAAATCTAAAATTGACGCTTAAGGAAATGTCAAGCTTTTAAAATGTGTATATACATAGTGTTAACAAGTTTATTCTAAGATTACTATCTATATTTTGATGGTTTACCATATTGTTCAATGCCTTTTCCTATTTTCTGACTTTTTAACTCTGTTTTTATATCTATTGTTCTTTTCAGAAGGTGATAACCTTTTTTAAAAAGCCTCCACAATTCATACATATATATTTAAAACTTAAAGCCCAATCTTTGCAAACCCTGTGGTTTCTGAGAAGCTTTTCTCTAAGGTATCACACCTTCTTTTAATGATCCTATTGAAGATAGTTTGTTTGCACTTTGTATAGGTAAATGGCTTCATATAGCTGCAATTCTATTTTAACAGTAATTGCACTGTAATAGCAAAAATGTCACATAATTAAATCTTTTTAAAAAATGCTGAGCTCTCAGCTCTTTATTTCTACAATGACATCTTTTTTTTTTTTTTTTTTTTGAGACGGAGTCTCGCTCTGTCGCCCAGGCTGGAGTGCAGTGGCGCGATCTCGGCTCACTGCAAGCTCCGCCTCCCGGGTTCACGCCATTCTCCTGCCTCAGCCTCCCGAGTAGCTGGGACTACAGGCGCCCACAACCGCGCCCGGCTAATTTTTTGTATTTTTAGTAGAGACGGGGTTTCACCATGGTCTCGATCTCCTGACCTTGTGATCCGCCCGCCTCGGCCTCCCAAAGTGCTGGGATTACAGGCGTGAGCCACCGCACCCGGCCTTACAGTGACATCTTGTTAAATACATCACGGTACCTTGCAGAGAACGAATTAACTGCTGTGAGTTTTCTCCCTTTTTATAAATTCCATTATCACTTCCACGTGGACTTGGTGTGAAAGGTGTGGCTCCTTCTGCTTTGGCTCATAGGGCCTTTGCTTGTGTCATCAAGCAGGCAGCTGTGATTCCCCTCATCTCCTTGTAGGTTTGATTGATTCTTTTATTTACAAGCTTTAGTTTCAACTCTACCCTTTAGAGACTTTCGCGCAACACATTATCTGCTATAAGAGGTTCTCACATATAGTCTGCTGAAATTGGTTTGGGAATTTGTGAAAGGGCAGTACATGTTGATAATAGAATTAAGGGTAAAAGTGGTGAATTAAATAAGGCTTAGAGGAGTGAATATAGGATGGTTTTTACAGGTAAGGACTTAATCTTAACAATAACCCATTAGGGTAGATAATATGATCTTTCTCAGTACATTGGGCCATTACATACTATATTGCAGAAGAACCAAGGGCAAGCTAAGCTCATTGAGCAAAATAATCAAAAGTATCTGGAATTGTAATTTTCCTGAATGTAGTTATTTACCAAGGATAATTAAACATTAAAATGAATGGTATGAGAATATGTACTATAGCAAAACTACCAAATTGATAATATCACAGGCTAACCAGACTGAAAACTAATACTGTTTAGTAAACACAATATCAAAAATCCTTGGGAAGCACCTTTGAATATATTGTGCCTCTGATGTCATGAACTTTTCACACCTCAAGTGAGAACATGGATTTTGTCTTATGCTTAGTTTGTGTTAACTATCATTGAGGTCTTCAGTTCAGTATTGGAAATTCTATTGTAAGGATTTTAATAGCAAAACAAGTCATAGTGATTTTCTGTAATAAACTTGATTAAATTCTAGGTACTCTTGTTATCTCTACTGTCCCAATAATAATTAGCATCAGCTCACAATTTGTAAAGTAAGCAACAATTACTTTAATTCTGTGACCCCTAAGTTGCAGACAAGGTTATATAGCAAGGCTGTCAACGGTTTTGATGAACTTGAGTCATGGCCTATAAGTTCACCTGGCCTATTGGAAAAGGAGAGGAAAGGGGAAACCTTTAAAAGTGACCAGATTTCTGCCAAGTATGTTCATGAGATTGTGTCTGACTTCACTGGTAGTTTCTGAGTCTGATGGTTCTGTTCCTTTGTCCAGTCCTGGAGATATTTCCTCACTGTTCACAGCCTTTCCCTAGTGCTTGTGGAGCTCTACATATGGGACTCATGATTCTATCCTCAGCTGCTGGTCAACCTGTCACCAGTTTCTGCCTTCACTTCTCTGAGCTCAGTGTTGAAAGCTAGTAGAAACTCCATCCTTCTGTGTGGCCCAAGTTCAATGGAAAGTAGGAATAGTTCAAAACAGGGGCTCTTGAGTTAAGAGAAACCTAGGATGAAAGCTGTTGTTCCCGTTTTGGTGGTTGTAACATTTAGGGCATGTTATCTATCTGAGACTCAGTTTCCTCGTTTTAAAAATAGAAATAATGATATCCACCTCTCAGGATTGTGGCAAAGATTAAATAACACAGTAAAACTGGTACATTATTTATGTGAATGTAGGTTATTTTTTCTCCTTTCTCCTTGCCCTCCCTTTCTTTCTCCTCCTCTCCTTCCTTGTTCTTCTTCCTCCTCCTCCATCCTCCTCTTCTTTTTCCTCCTGTTTCTCTTCCTTCTCCTCCTTTTTCTTATCATGTAATTAGTGTTATCATTTTCATGTTCATCCATATTTATTCCACCCCTCCCTAAATTTATCATATGACACAGTGCTACGCAACATGACACACAATTATGTATCTTTAATATCACATGGATTTGATCATACTCCCAGATCACAGACAGTGGAAGTCTGTTCTGGCTTACCTGGCTTTTCCAGAAGTGTGGAGTATGATTCACTCATG
Source organism: Macaca nemestrina (assembly GCF_043159975.1). Lineage (NCBI taxonomy): Eukaryota > Metazoa > Chordata > Mammalia > Primates > Cercopithecidae > Macaca > Macaca nemestrina. The sequence goes on from NC_092128.1 coordinate 21,517,200, forward strand.
TAAGAAAATAAATTACTTCAGCTACTCCACTTCTCCTCTCAGTGCTACATCCTTGAACCCCCAGGCTTAGGCTCTGTATTAGTCTGTTTTCACACTGCTGGTAAGACATACCTGAGACTGAGGAATTTACAAAGGAAAGAGGTTTAATGGAGAACTAACAGTTCCACATGGCTGGAAAGCCTCACAATCATGGCGGAAGGCAAGGGGGAGCAAGTCACCTTTTATGTGAATGGCGACAGGCTAAGAGAGAGCTTGTGCAGGCAAACTCCCATTTTAAAAGCCATCAGATCTTGTGAGACCCATTCAGTATCACGAGAACAGCATGGGAAAGTCCCGCCCCCATGATTCATTCATCTCCCACCGGGTCCCTCCCATAACACATGGGAATTATGGGAGCTACAAGATGAGATTTGGGTGGGGACACAGAGCCAAACCATATCAGGCTCCAAGCAGCTGTGCTCAGGAAAAGTGATCCTAGCTCAATTCAGCATCTGGGAGCTCATGTAGTGGGCATGTGCATTAACCTCAGATTCTCATCTGTTGTGAATTTTCATTGGCCGCTACGCAATTCAGCATAAAGATGCTGTGCTGAAGGCTGTGCCAGAATAAAATTTGCTTTAGACATCCCTGGGTAGGGCAGTTTACCTCAGAGTTGGTCTACAAGGGTCTTTTGGCTTTCTTCAACAAATAATTAATTCCCTTGAGGAAATTATTTGACTTTCTTTTGCATTATACCAGCTGATTCAAGTTTTCTTAAAACTCTACACTGTTGATGGGAATGTAAATTAATACAGCCACCATGGATAACATAATGGAGGCTCCTCAAAAAAACTAAACATAGATTGACCATATGATCCAGCAGTCCCACTGCTGAGTATGTGTAGGTACAAAAGAAAGGAATCAGTATATGGAAGAGATATTTGGATGCCTGAGTTTATTGCAGCAGTATTCATAATAGCCAAGATATAGAAGCAACCTAAGTGTCTATCAGTGGATGAATGGGTAAAGACAATGTGGTATATATACACAATTGATTATTATTATGCCATAAAAAGAATAAAATTCTGTCATTCGCAGCAACGTGGATGGAACTGGAGGGACAGTATGTTATGTGAAATAATCCAGACACAGAAAGACAAATAAGGCATGTTCTCTTTCATATCTAAGGGCCGAAAAAGCCAGTCACCTGAAGGTAGAGAGTAGAATAGTGATTACCAGAGACTCGGAAGGGTAGGGGTAAGGGGAAGTGGAGAGAGTTTGGTCAATGGGTGTGCAAATACAGATAGAAGAAATAACTTTTATGGTTCTATAGCACAGTAGGTGATAGTAGTTAATAATAATTTATTGTATATTTCAAAATACTAGTAAGAGAAGATTGAGACTTCTTCAAACATAAAGGAGTGATAAATGCTTGAGGTGATAGATTGCTCAATTACCCTGGTTTGATTATTATGTGTTGTATACATGTATCAAAATATCACTTGGACCCCATAAATATGTAAAATTCTTATGTGTCAATAAAAAATTAAGAAACAACTCTAGGCACCTTTCATTGTAACCTTTAACAACATTGGTTTTTAAAGCTTTGGGCAATTCAGTCTCATATATAGGGTACCCGAGCTTGATTTATTACCTGGTTGTTTATAATTTGTGGTGAAATATATATTTTAGAAATTATATTCTGTTATGTTTTATCTTGGTGTATATAGACTTTAAAAGTTTTTTATGGATATAAGAGTACCACTGTGGATTGGTTGCTAGAAGATTTTGAATTTGCTGAGGATGAATAGTTTTAATTTATTCATTATTTGCAATAATTTGCATAACAAGTTCAAGTAGTCTAACTTCAAGTATAGAATACAAAATTAATTAGTATGACCTGTGGGCATTTTACTTCAAACATAAAATCCAGAGCATGCACATGTAAAATGTATAATGGATTTCTCAACCAATTAATTTAATCACATTCTGGATTATGAGACATTTAAACAAACAGGAAATAGGGAAAGAGGGTTAATGGAGGCCAGGTTAGTGAAGCCATAGAAGGGTGCCAGGGCAGGACTTATATTTTGGCTGGAAAGGAGTAATTGGTAATATAATTTTCTCAGGGCTTAATAGCACCAGTTAATTCCACAGTGTAGTTCCTATTACTGTACCAGAATTGGTCAAAGCTTCCTCATTGTTTTAGTCTGCTCGGGATGCCAAAACAAAATATTATACACTGGGTGGCTTAAGTAACAGACATTTATTTCTCACAGTTCTGAAGGCAGGAAGTCCAAGCTCAGGATGCTGGCATGGTTGGGTCTGCTGCGAGCTCTCTTGCTTGCTTACAGATGGCTGCCTTCTTGCTCTGTCCTCAAATTTGTGTGTATTAGTCCAGGTTCTCTAGAGAAATAGAACAAACTGGATATATATACACACATATATGTGTATATATATGTATACGTATATATAACAGGACATCTATTATGGTGATTGGCTCATGTAATTATAGTGGCCAAGAAGTCCCACAGGATACCTTCTGAAAGTTGGAGGACCAGGAAAGCCAGTGGTGTAAATCAGTGCAAGCCCAAAGACCTGAGAACCAGGGGAGCTGGTGGTGTATCTTCCAGTCTGAGAGCCTGATAACTGGAGTGCAGGAGTGGGTATCACTGGTGTAAGTCCTGGAAAGAGAACCAGGAGCCATGATGTCAGAGGGCAGGAGAAGATGGATGTCTAAGCTCAAGAAGAAAGAATTCACTTTTATTCTACCTTTTTGTTCTATCCAGGCCCCAGACAGATTGGATGACACGATGACACTTGCCCACATTGACAAGGGTGGGTCTTCTTTACTCACTCCACTGATACTAATGCTAATCTCTTCTGGAAACACCCTCACAGACACAGCCAGAAATTGTGTTTTGCCAGCTATCTGAGTGTCCCTTAGCCAAGTCAAGTTGACACATAAAATTAATCATCACAATGTGTATATATAATTCAGAGGTTTAAAGATTAGTAGTAAAATAGGCACTGGTGTACCTGCCACTTAGATTAAGAAATAGAACAAATACCACCCCTCACTGTTCTACTGGGATAACTACTTTACATTATATTTCCATTCTTTTGATAGGTATATATTTTACCACCAACGTATGTGTCCCTAAACCAGATATTGAGTGGTTTTGAAAAACTAAGTAGCAGATCCAAATCCCCCTGTGTAAAGAAAAGGTGATGCTTTCAGTTTTAGCTTAAGGTTCCCAAGAAAGCTGAAAAGAGTCTCTAGTACATTGTTGGGCTTCAGTTTTTCTGAGAGTACACACGGACTCATTCTGAGAGAATTTAGTGGGCAAGGTAATGACTGAGCCCTGGGCAGTCCTTGGCAGGTGTTAAGTTGAGTTCTAGCTATCAAATGAAAATATTATCACAGGGAAGAGGCTTCTTTGAATTTTTCTGTTTCACTATGATCTAACTCTTGCTCTCAGGAATAGGTTCAGGCAGAGCACATCAGGGGGTGATATAGTGTTAATATATTTTATATAACACTCATTCTTATTACAGATTCAACTTTATTGGGGCAGATAACCCAGTAGCTTCTTGATAGACAATGGGTCCTTCATTCAGCTCTTGCACTTGTTTGATTGTCTGAGTTATGTGTAAAAGTCTCTTTGAAGGCCTTGTTTCATGGTCTTCTTTCCTGTATGGTTGCCTTTGAGAAGTTCTAAAACATTCTGAATTTTAATGCTTTGTATATGATCTGGTTTTTCCTTTCTGTAAGCTTGTAGATTCTTCCCTTTGTCCCCAGTACTCTTCAATTTCAAAACAAGATGACGTTATTTTGTTCTGTAGTTATTGTGCTTGGCGTTTGGTGGATCATTTCAGTTTGGAAACTAATGTTTTAGGAAATATTCTTCATTTTGCTTTTTATATTTATTCTCTATTTTCTTTTGTTTTTTTGAAACTCCTATTATGGGGATGTTTTTTGAAACTCCTATTATTGAGACCTCCTCGACTAGGTTTCTATTTTTTTTTTTTTTTTAGTTTTTCTCTCCTACTTTCTATCTCTTTTTATTTTTGCTCTACTTTTTTAGAGATTTTCTCAACTTTATATTCTAACTTTTCTAATGAGGTCTCTATTTGATCAAATTTTTATTTTCGAAGGGTTTTGTACTATTTTATTCTCTGAATGAGGCTCCTCTTTTTTTCCTTCATATTCTTTGTATCATTTAATATTATTTTTCCATTTCATGTGTGGACCATTTTCTCTCAACTCTCTGAGGATATTAAAAACATCATGTTTAAAGTATTTTTCCCTGTGCAAGTTCATTTTCTATTTTAAAAATATTTTAGAATTAGGGGTATATGTGCAGGTTTATTATACAGGTAAATTTTGTGTCACAGGTGTTTAGTGTCCAGATTATTTCACCACCTAAGTAATAAGCATAGTACTAGATAGGCAGTTTTTTGATCCTCACACTCCTTCTTCTCTCTACCATCAAGGAGGCCCTGGTGTCTAGTGTTCCCTTCTTTTCATCCATGGGTACACAAAGGTGGGGAATATTTAGATCCTACTTATAAGTGAGAATATGTGATATTTATTAAATAGATTTCTGTTCCTGAATTAGTTCACTTAGGGTAATGGCCTCCAGCTCCATCCATGTTGCTGCAAAGGACGTGATCTCTCTTTTTTTTTTTTTTTTTTAAAATGGCTATATAGTATTGCATGGTGTATATGTACCACATTTTCTTTATCCACTCTACCCTTGATGGGCATTTAGATTGATTCCATGTCTTTGCTATTGTGAATAGTCCTGCAGTGAACATACACGTGCATGTGTCTTTATGTTAGAGTGATTTCTGTTCTTTTAGGTATATACCCAATAGTGAGATTGCTGGGTCAAGTGCTAATTCTGTTTGAGTTCTTTGAGTAATTGCCAAACTGCTTTCCACAATGGCTGCAATAATTTACATTCCCACTAACAGTGTATAAGCACTCCCTTTTCTCCACAACCTCACCAGCATCTGTCGTGTTTTGACTTTTTAGTGATAGCCATTTGGCTGGTGTGAGATGGCATCTCATTGTGGTTTTGACTTGCATTTCTCTAATGATCAGTGATGTTGAACTTTTTTTTATGATTGATTGCCAGATTGAAATGTGTCTGTTCATGTCTTTTGCCCACTTTTTTTTTTTTGTAAATTTGTTTAAGTTCTTTATAGGTGCTGGATATTACACCTTTGTCAGATGCATTATTTGCAAATATTTTCTTCCATTCTGTAGGTTGTCTGTTTATTCTTTTGATAGCTTCTCTTGCTGTGCAGAAGCTCTTCAGCTTAATTAGGTCTTATTTGTCAGTTGTTGTTGTTGTTGCAATGGCATTTGGCATCTTTGTCATGTAAACTTTGCCAAGTCTTATGTCCAGAATGATGTTTCCTAGGTTATCATTCAGGGTTTTTATAGGTCTGGGTTTTACATTTAAGTCTTTAATCCGTATTGAGATGATTTTTGTATATGGTATAAGGGAGGGGTTCAGTTTCCATCTCTGCATATGGCTAGTCAGTTATTCCAGCACCATGTATTGAAACAGGGAGTCCTCTTTCCATTACTTGTTTTTATCGACTTGGTTGAAGATCAGGTGGTTGTAGGTGTGTGGCACTATTTCTGGGCTATTTTGTTTTATTTGTCTATTTGTCCGTTTTTGTACTAGTATCATATTGTTTTGGTTACTATAGCCTTGTAGTATAGTTTTGAGTATTGTGATGCCTCCAGCTTTTTAAAAAAGTTATAATTGCCTTGGCTATTTGGGCTTTTTTTTTGGCTCATGTGATTTTTAAAACAGTTTGTTCTAATTCTGTGAAGAATATCATTGGTAGTTTGATAGGAATAGCATTGAGTGTGTAAATTGCTTTGGGAGGTATGGCCATTTTGGTGATATTGATTCTTCCTATCCTTGAGCATGGAATGTTTTCCTGTTTGTTTGTGTTATCTCTAATTTCTTTGAGCAGTGCTTTGTAATTGTCATTATAGGGATCTTTTACCTCCCTGGTTAGCTGTATTCCTGGGTATTTTATTTTGTTTGTGGCTATTGTGAATAGGTTTGTGGTTTTTTTTATTTTGTTCTCAACTTGGATGTTATGTTGTTGGTGTATTGGAATGCTACTGATTTTTGTGCATTTATTTTGTATCCTGAAACTTTGCTGAAGTTGTTTATCAGAAAAAGGTGATTTTGGGCAGAGATTCTCGGGTTTTTTATGTGTAGAATCTTATTGTCTGCAAACAGAGATAGTTTGATTTCCTCTCTTCCTATTTGGGTGCCTTTTATTTCTTTCTCTTGACTGATTGCTCAACTTCTAGTACTACATTGAATAGAAGTGGTGAGAGTGAGCATCTTTGTCTTGTTCTGATTTTTAAGGGGAATGCTTCCAGATTTTACCCATTCAGTATGATGTTGGCTATGGGTTTATCATAGATGACTCTTATTATTTTGAAGCATGTTCCTTCAGTGCTTAGTTTGTTGAGGGTTTTTAACAAGAAAGGATGTTGAATTTTGTCAAAAGCCCTTTCTACATCTGTTGAGATGATCATGTAGTTTTTGTCTTTAGTTCCATTTATCTGATGTATCACATTTATTGATTCATGTATGTTGAACCTCCTTGAATCCAAGTAGGGATAAAGCCTACTTGACCATGGTGGATTAGCTTTTTGATGTGTTGCTGGATTTGATTTGCTAGTATTTTGTTGAGGATTTTTGCATTTATGTTCTTGAAGGATTTGTGTGTGTGTGTATGTGTGTGTGTGTGTGTGTGTGTGTGTGTGTGTGTGTGTGTCTGCCAGGTTTTGGTATCAGGATGATGCTGGCCTCACCAAATGAGTTAGGGATGAGCCTCTCCTCCTCAGGGTTTTCTTTTCTTTTCTTTTCTTGAATAGTTTCAGTAGGAATCGTACCAGCTCTTCTTTATACATCTGCTAGAATTTGACTGTGAATTTGTCTAGTCCTGGGCTTTTTCTGGTTGGGCTTTTTTATTACTGATTCTGTTTTGGAACTCATTGTTGGACTATTCAAGGATTTAATTTCTTCCTGGTTCAATCCTGGGAGGAGGTATGTTTCCAGGAATTTCTCAATTTTTTCCTGTTTTTCTAGCTTGTATGCAGAGAGGTATTCACAGTAATCTTTAAGGGTGTTTTATATTTCTGTGGAGTAAGAAGTGTCACTTCTGATTGTGTTTATTTGGATCTTCTCCCTGTTTTTCTTTATTAGTCTAGCTAACAGTCTATCTTATTAGTTATTAAAAAAAGCAACTCCTGGATTTGTTGATCTTCTGAGTGTTTTTCACTGTCTCAATTTTCTTTAGTTCAACTCTGATTTTGGTTATTTATTGTCTTCTGCTAGCTTTGGGGTTTATTTGCTCCTGTTTCTCTGGTTCCTCTAGTTGTGATATTAGATCATTAATTTGAGATCATTCTAACTTTTTGATGTGGACATTTGGTGCTATAAACTCCTTGTAACATTTTAACTGTGTCCCAGAGATTCTAGTATGTCATATCTTTGTTCTCATTAGTTCCAAATAATTTATTAATTTTCACCTTAATTTCATTATTTCCCCCAAAGTCATTCGTGAGCATTTTGTTTATTTTCCATGTAATTGTACAGTTTTGAGTGATTTACTGAGTACTGATTTTTATTTTTATTTAGTTGTGGTCCAACTGTGTGGTTGGTATGATTTTGCTTTTTTGAATTTGCTGAGGATTGTTTTGTGTCTGATTGTGTGGTCGATTTTAGGGTATGTGCCATGTGCAGATGAGAAGAATGTACATTCTGCTGTTTTGGAGTAGAGACTTCTATAGAAGTCTATTAGGTTCATTTGGTCAAGTGTTGAGTTCAGGTCCTAAATATCTTTGTTAGTTTTCTGTCTTGATTATCTGTCTAATACTGTCAGTGGGGTGTTAAAGTCTCTCACTATCATTGTGTGATTATCAATTACCTTTGTAGGTCTCTAAGAATTTGCTTTATGAATCTGGGTGCTCTTGTGTTAGGTGCCTATATATTTATGATAATTCATTCTTATAGAATTGAACCCTTTACCATTATGTAATGCTGTTCTTTGTCTTTTTTGATCTGTGTTGGTTTAAAGTCTATTTTGTCTGAAATAGATTGCTTTTTTCTGTTTTCTGTCTTTTTTCCATTTTCTGTCTTTTCTGTTTTCTGTCTGCTTGGTAGATTTTTTTTGTATCATCGCATGTGACCTGGGTCTCTTGAAGACAGCATACCATTTGATCCTGTGTCATTATCCAACTTGCCACTCTGTGCCTTTGAAATGGGGCATTTAACCAATTTACATTCAAAGTTAGCATTAATATGTGTGAATTTGATCCTGTCACTGTGTTGTTAGCTCATTATTGTGCAGATTTGTTTGTGTGATTGCTTTATAGTATCACTGGTCTGTGTATTTAGGCATGTTTTTGTAGTGGCCAGTAATGGTCTTTCCTTTCCATATTTAGTACTCTCTTCAGGACCTCTTATAAGGCAGGTCTGGTGGTAATGAATTCTCTTAGTATTTGCTTGTCTGAAAAGGATCTTATTTTTCCTTTGCTTTGAAGTGTAGTTTGGCTACATATAAAATTCTTGGTTTGAAATTCTTTTCTTTAAGAATGCTGAATATAGGCCCCTGATCTCTTCTCTCTTATAGGGTTTCTGCTCTAAGGTTAGCTGTTAGCCCGATGGGTGATGTAGGTGACCTGCCCCTTCTTTCTAGCTTCCTTAAACTTTCTTTCTTTCTTTTCTTCCTTGGAGAATCTGACGACTGTGTGTCTTGGTGATGATCTTCTTGTGTAATATTTCACAGGGTTTCTCTTCATCTCCTGAACTTGAATGTTGTCCTCTCTACCAAGGTTGGGGAAATTTTCATGGATGGTATCCTGAAATGTATTTTCCAAGTTGCTTGCTTTCTCTTTTTCTCTTTGAGGAATGCTGATAAGTCATAGACTTGGTCTCTTTAAATAATCCCATATTTCTCAGACATTCTGTTCATTCTTCTTCATTATTTTTTCTTCATACTTGTCTGAGTTATTTTGGAGGACTGGTCTTCATGCTCTGAGATTCTTTCTTCAGCTGGTCAGTTCTGCTGTTAATAACTTGCAGTTGTATTCTGAAATTCTTGAGTTTTTCAGCTCTAGCATCTCAGTTTAGTTATTTCTTAAAATGGTCATTTCATCTTTCATCTGCTGTATCATTTTATTGTATTCTTTAGAATTTTTGGATTGGGTTTTAACATTCTTCTGAATCTCGATGATCTTCATTCCTGTCCATATTCTGATTCTATTTCTGTCATTTCAGCTATTTCAGACTGGTTAAGAACCATTGCTGGGGAACTAGTGCAGTCATTTGGAGGTAAGAAGACTCTCTGGCTTTTTGAGTTGCCAGAGTTCTTGCGCTGGTTCTTTTTCATCTTTGGGGGCTGATTTTCCTTCAGTCTTTGAAGTTGCTATCTTTTAGATATTTTTGGTTTTTGTTTGCTTTATTTTCTTTGGTGTTGTTGGGTGTTTGATTATGGTATAAGGTGGGTTTGGTCAACTGGCTTCATTTCTGGAATATTTTAGGGGGCCAGTGCTCAGTTCAACACTCCTGAGCTGTGTGCTTTAACTCTGGGGGGCTCATTTTGGGCCCCCTGCTTTCTTCTCTGGCTCCTCAGGGTTAGGAACCTGTTGCCCTGATGGGCGGTGACAGCCAAAGAGCTTCACTGGGTGGTGGAAATGAAATCTGTGCTCATTTGTACATGCCAGAAATAGCAGCGGTGTGATGTGCATGCTCATCAGCTGGAGTGGGGCACTGGTGGGCCAGGGGTTTCCAGCTTCCATACAGGCATTTGTATGTGGCAGTAATAGTGGGTGCGGTGGGGCACTGGCAGGTGTGGGGCTGATGGTCTCCATGTGTGCATTCACACTGGAGGCAATGGCAGCATAAGGCAGGGAGTGGGGCTGCTGATCTTCATTTGTGTACTTGTGCTAACAGTGGTGGTACAGCTGGGTGAATGGGAGCAGGTTGTGCTCATGCTGGCAGCAGTGGCACAGTGGGTTGTAGATACGTCCTGGCAGGGAAGGGTAGGCAAGGTCTTCTGGCACATACACACTGGCAAAATGATATGGGGGTGGCCTTGGATGAGTACATGCCAGCAAAGTGTTACAGAGGATGCTGCAGTGGTGGGAGGGTACAGGTGGGCTGACATGCCTTGGCAGGGGCCACTGTGCTGGAGCTATTTGATTGTCAGGCACAGTCTGCCAGCACAGGAGCTATTATGCATGTCCCTGGGAGACACCCCAGTTGAGCATTTGCGGCTGCACTGCAAGCAGGAGAGGCCAGCACACAGGGGTCACTCAGGTCAGACTGGCCCAGATCTCTTCAGGTCTGACAGCTCCCCTAAGGCTAAAGTTTCCTAGGGGAGCATGGGACGCCTTGGGGGATGAGCATCCCTGGTCATGCTTCACTGCAGACATTGCTGCCCCAAACCCTTTGGGCTCCAGCCAGCTGGAGCCCTGCCCCTACCACTTCTCTAAGTAACTGTCCTTTCCAGCTTACGTTTCTGTGGGGGTTGTGTGGTCTCCTGCTGCCAGGATTCTACAAGTCCATGGTGAGAGTAGGCCATTCCTTGCCTGCTCAACTCACCACTACCCCAGGGGCAACTGAGGGCCAGGAACTGATGTATGGTAGCCCCATGTGGGGCTGCCAGCTTTCTCCCGCTTAAGCCCAACATCTGTGTCCTCCCTCTAGCCATTCTCAATGCTTTCCTTCTGAAGATCTGCTTAGAGTCTTCCTGATGTCCTGGTCCCTCAATGGCAGATGTTCCTTCTGGCTGTGTCTATTCAGCTATCTTGCCTGGAGAATCCCGTGTATTTTGATCTTTGGCTTCTGCATTAGAAAGATTTCTCAATTTTCTGATCACTTTTGCCTTTCACTTCATTATTAAAAGTGGGAAATATAAAAGCTGCCTGGAAGTTCTGAGCTCATGCATAAAGCTTACTGACTTCAAGCTTCAATGTGAGGAAACTGGGTGAACTGTGTCTTGGGAATGATGAATCAGTGCTGTCTTTAGACCTATGGGAGAGGTGCTTCAGCTTTAGATGTCCTGGATATGTACCATTTCTGGCTTTGCCCTGCTTCATGGGATGATGTGTCTAAAGTGCAAAGGAAAAGGGCTTGTCTAAGGATTTCTCTACCCTTTTCTAGACTATGCTTTGGATTCTTAGAATTCCTGCCCCAACAGCTCCAGACCTGCTTCTAGGATCTGCATAGGCCTCTTCTTCTGGTCTAGTCTCCCAGGAGTCATGTGGAGTGGGCGGGCATAGGACTAAGGAAGGCCTTCCTTTGGGGCAGCAGTTTGCATGGGCTTTGGAGAAAGCTTGGGGATATGGTCTGTAATGTCTGTATACATACGCACAAGGACTTTCGTGTTTTGAACAGATCCACGGAGTGGAAAGAGAAGGAGGTCTGACTGTGGACCACAAGAACTATGTTTTGTTCTAATACTCCTTGGAGTACAAGAATTATGAGTTTCAGCATCTCATTTAGGTAACTACAAAGGAATATTTATCAGGATAGGAAGATAGAACATATTTCACTTAACAGTTTTGGGAATTCACATTAAACTTATAAATATACAGAAATAGGGAATGCAGGTCTTTATGTTCTTGCCTTGAGCCTTATAAATGTTGGGAGTGGGCCTGTTCTCATGTTAATGTATTTCCTCATGGTTTTGTCAGATTCCATTGAGACGAGTTTTCAATGTTTTTCTAAGAAAGTAAGGTTCTGGCTGCCAGCTTTTAGGGAATTCAGTGTGGGAAGAAAGCTGGGGATCACTGCAGTCTTCAGATGATCAATTAATCTTCATTTTCTGTAAGGTAACTGCACCTGCCCACAATGGGTGGTGGATATCTGTTGATCTAACATCCGTTGCTTCTATCTTAACCACCTCCTTTAACCTCAGCTCCTGAGGCACGCGGTACTGCCAGTTTGCAAGCCTTTTGAGGGTTTTGCAGTACAAACTGTTTTGGTTCATGTCTATCCCCACCAGTGGTTTAGGATTTGACTCTAAGGGCTCTGAGTCAGTTACCAATTTTTCATCTACTTCATCTGTTGTTTTCTCCTTATTTTTGTTCATTCTTTAAAAAATCTATTTACTGTAGGTTAGTAGTATTTCTGGTGAGAGATTAATATGTGTGTTAAATCTGCCATCTTATTCTAGAACCCAGCTTGTTCTTTTCACTTAGAACTTGTGAATTCCATTTAATCCCTGTAATAAAAGTTCCATTATGAAGGTTGAGTATTGACTCATGCTTACTGGACCTTAACAAAGTCTCTGCTACCAAAATAAGATGAATTGTTGAGCTCAGGGATAGTGACACTAGAGCTCAGGTGATAAGTGCTCTCACTACTCCTAAGTAAAATAGAGGAAATGTCAAGGAAGCTTGGCCATTGGTTAACAATAGTGTAGAAGGAAGGTGGTAATTTTTGAAAAGTTTCTGCTTTCTTTTCGCCATGTAAAGGCCCAAATGGAAGTGTCAGGTTACAATATTTTTCTACTCTAGTTGTTTTTTTTACATGGCAGAAAGAGTAGAAGTTAGTTTCAAGAAAACTGGAATATAACTTATTAAACTACTGCTAGCTAATGCTTGTAGTGCTATGCTAAATTAAAAGAAAGATGATTGGGTATGTCTATTTTCTGGCTAAAGATGCTCAAAAGATAGTGAAAAGAGTAAGGGAGAATAAAAATTGATGTTTTGATAATTTGTTTTTGAATATAGTGTTGTATTGAATCTTCACAAAATGCTATATGACATCTTTTCTAAACCCCATAGTCTTTAAACCAAGGCTCAGAAGAATTGACTAAGTAGCTAACTTGAGTAATTTGCAAGACCAAAGCAGTACTGGGATTTGAACCCAGCAGTGGATGACGGCAAATCCTTTCTGCTGCATATTGCTACCTTCTTGGAATAAATTTGACAGTTGTTGGTAATCATGCTATAAAATTGTGGTAGAGAATGTCTTTTTTTTCTTTCTTTTTCCCTCACAATTAACAGCTAAGTATTGCTCAATCAAAAGCAGTTACTCTTACTTTGCTCCTCGAAGAACAGGCAAAGTTGTAGATTTTATACCCATATTAGAGATGAATGACACGTCTTTGAAAACTTCTTGTTAGCTATTCCTCTTGATTCCATATCTTGAATATACAATCTCTAATTGTAGTTTAAAATGTCTGCTACCAAATACATTGAATTTAAACTTGGACCAGACTAACTCCAAACACTGCTAATAGAAGGAAACCAGAGGTGTTGACAGGATTCCTGCATATCTATAAAATATATCTCCTAACTTAAGTAAATGGATAAACATTGATTAAAATCTATTTTCTACTTTCGCACATTTGATATTAAGAGGAAATATCATTAAGCAAGATTCCAACGTGGATGCTCATGTTAATTATAGCTATATTCCATTTCCAGATTTATTATCTAGGTCAAAATTCCAACTTTTCCTCATCATTCTTCAAATATTAGAAATTCTATTCTGCTCTTATCTTGGTGGATCAACTTATTTCAGCCTTTACAGTAAGTCTAGCTGAAGATGATGAATCACTATTTTTAAGAGATGTCCTTATTGAATTTCTCTTCCTTTTGCTACAAAGAGGCATGAGTGCCATGCTGAAAACTTTTTGATGCTGCTTTTTATCTTTTAAAAGAAGGATAAATATTCTTTTAGAATGATTATTACTCTCCCAAAGATATGATGCTTACAAAAGTGCTCCTTATCCTCTGCTGACTGCCTCTTGCTTACCTTGCTTCTTGTCTACCCTGGAAAGGTGACTTGCACCTGAAAGACAGACTTTCTCTTTTGCATACAAACAGTCATTAAGCCCATCTTCCTCCTCCTTTTTATACTCATTTATTGAATATCTGCCATTTCTTTACTAGGCATTGGGGAAGTGAAGGTAAACAATCCACACTCACTCACAGGCTTCCATAGTTCCACAAAATCTTGGATGCCTTAAAGATTTATGTATGCAGGATTTTAGAAACATAAAGGAATGGGGTAGTGGGTTTGATTAGGTCTCCCTAGCAGAAACCAATCTAGGAGGTAACATTGAGATACAAACACTATTTTTTTTTCTTTAGACCACCTTTGCTCCTCCAGCTAAAACATCAAATGAGGCTTCATGTTCTTCAGAGAGCCTAAAATCTACCCCTCCGCCTAGGCAAGAATTAGCCCCTCTTTCCTATAGTTTTCAAATGACTAAGTTCATGCATTTAATTTGGTCTGTGTTATACTTATTATTTTTTTTGTTTATATATATGCCTTCTCTACTACTTGGAGATTCTTCAAGGTTTTTTATGCATTTTAAATGTATCTTCTTCTGTGTATTATGAATTTTTAAGGTTCTAGTACTTTGTATTTTCAGACACATTTATTGATGATGGCTTTAAAAATACACTCAATGAGTGAATGATTGTAAAAAAATTATTAGAGAACACCACTGCCTTATCATTTGCTTGCTACTTTCCAGTTGGTTAATTCAAAATTTTGAAAGTTTTATGTTAAATCATGGATTTAATAGTGTAATTGTACTTTTAAAACAAGAAATTTGTAGATACTTTTTTTTTTTTTAAGTTTTGGAAAGAAGACTGTTTTTCAGTATTTCAGGACTCTTGTGATTATATCTGAAGTAGGTTCTATACACTAAAGCCACTGTGTGTGTTTGACACTACCTAAGTAGGATATTTTATAAGGTGCGTAACTTAGTCATGTCTTATTGTTTTCTGAGATCCTGCTGTTACCACACTTACACTGGCCATCCTTAACATTAGTTGGATTTGCCTCTTCTAGAAGTTGTTTTTTGTTCTTTTCTTTCTAACATTTTATGCCTTTAGTTCTAGTGTTGGCCACCAGGTAGCAACAGTGCCTTGAGTAGCTCAAGTCTCATAAATAGGAAGCTGTTGTAGACAGACAAAAAGATGAAGTTCTCTGCATTCAGGAAGGGAAGGATTAAGTGTTCAGAATCCTCAATTTTTAATTCCTCTCTGGCACTACGTCCTCATGTTGTCTATTACAAATGCAAGCATAAATTTATGCATAAGCATAAAAAATGCAAGTACAATTATCAACTGGCCATGAGCAGCCTCCCTGTTCTGCCAGTCCATCGTTACCGTGACAATTCACTTCATCTCAGGGCCACTGAAATACAATGAGATGAAGGACAGTTGGCAAGGGGCAACATGGATCATGCTAGGGAAGTGTGTGACAACTGCAAACAAGAAGAGACTGAAATAATAAGAAAGGTATAAGGAGAAAGTACTTCTTTCTTTTTATGGACATTATCTAAACCCATAAT
This sequence comes from Macaca nemestrina, assembly GCF_043159975.1. Taxonomy (NCBI): domain Eukaryota; kingdom Metazoa; phylum Chordata; class Mammalia; order Primates; family Cercopithecidae; genus Macaca; species Macaca nemestrina. The sequence goes on from NC_092128.1 coordinate 21,532,551, forward strand.
ATTTATGAGATTGTTTTTTAACCATGAAAAACACATTTATGCTGATATAGAAAAATCAAATATGTTATTTTAGATTTTTCTTCTTCCTTCACCCTTAGCGATACCTCTGGGTATTCTAGTTGTGCGTGGAGACTGTGATTTGGAGACTTGCCGTATGTACATAGACCGCCTACAGGAGGTGAGTTTATTTAGCCCATTTCTTATTCTCAACTTTCCATTTTTGTAAACAATTACCAGCCATACATATTTGCTTCTGAAATGATGCATTTGGAGAGGAAATGGAAATGTGGTGGCTTTGTCCTTCAAGCATACGCTGTATGTCACCCTCTCCCACTGTCTCTGTTGTTCACTCCTCAGATAGTTGAAATGGGAAAGCATTGACTGGTTTAACTACAGGGTGCTGTTGCCCTGGTGTGTTCTGTAACTATAGCTTGGAACTTGTCATCTTACCAGACACATACCTGTATATTTGAGATGTTCAGAATTTCAACAGGGACTGCTAAATTATGAAAGAAAACAGTGATATGTAATGTTTTGTGTCTGACGCTTATGTCAGAGACAGCTAGATTTTGTAAACAAAAAAATAAATAAAACTTCTGTAGGAAACAAAAATCCTCTACATTTCATAGTAATTTGTCAGAACACAAAGAATAATCTATTATTTTTTTTTCTCAATCTGGTCTTGCTTTAGAGAAACAGAGTGGAAGTGACCCCAATATATGGCACTCCCAAATGTGAACTGCACCAGCAAAGCCAGGAGACCCAAACTCATCTTTACAATTGTTGTTGGTTGTTTCTGCAAAAATTTGAGGGGGACTTTTAACTGTCTCCATTCCACAAATTGCAAAAAGCATAAATGACGATTTCTTTATCATTGTTTTTTGATGAAAGATGTATATTAGAGCCACTTTTCTTGGTGTGGCCTAGACATTTGTATTTTTACAGCTGTTGGGTGGTACCCAGCTGATACCCCTTGATAAGCAACTCTGTCCCGGTCAACATGTTATACATAGGTAAAGATTGTAAATAAAGTCAATACATACTGTTTAAAATCACTCTGAATTGTAACCTCTTATCCCTGAATATTTGATTCTGTTTCTCTTGGTGGAAATAAATTCAGGTGGGAGGCACATAGTGATGTGAGAAATTACTGATTTTGAGAAATAGATGACAAATCTTGAATACTGATATGGATGAGAGAAAGATGGTCAACGAATTTTATACTTACGGCTTTGTTAAGCTATTTTGACTGAGGATAGCGACTTAAACAAGTTAAAATATATGAATTTTTAGTGACTCAGGTCCAATTCTATTAATATGTTCCCAAACTTCTAGTATCTCATTTCCCAAAATAATGTTTGTATTTTGCTGTGGAATCTCACTCCAGAAACCTGTAGTGAAAAAAATGAATCATAATTGGTACCAAACCTTTTTACCTTTTTTTTTTTAAATTAACACTTGTAGAGCTTTGTTAACAAGACTTCACAGTAGAATAATATTAATACATGATTGATGAATTGACTTTGTTAAAATCCAACTTAACTAACTGAATAGCATGTTTATTGTACCAATATTCAACTAAAAGTAGGATTTTTTAAAAAGAGGCAACTCAACATATAAAGAGGAAAAGTTCTTAAAACTAATGGAAAGTACTTTGATGAAACGCTGTGGGAAATAGGTGTAAGGACAAAGGTACCCAGGATTGCTGACATCTATAAATAGAATCATGACACTCATTAGCAAGGAAGCCTAGGAGGCATGACAATGGTGACAAGTTCGTTATAAAACTTTATGAAAGGAGTCAGGCTTTCACAATCTGCCAGTAAAACCTCATTAATTTCAACCCTGTTAATTTGCACTTCGTGATAATGTGGAGGTGATTGGTGATTTTTCTCTTTGTAGTCTATGAAAACCCCTATTTGCTAAGCGACTTATCAGTATAAACAGTTACCATGACAGTATGTATCTGGTCTAAGGTAAAGAAAAGCTTCCTAATTGTTTAAGGGGATTTCCAAAGCCGCCTTCATAAGCCTAAAGTTCACATGCAAATTAAATATAATCCCCATTTACTAGAACAAAATTGCCTATCTTTTACTTCTGGTCTCCTCTATAGGAGATTGAAATAATAATATATCACTTACCTGTAAACACTATGTAGGACTTACGGGTTTCAATAGCTTAATGACCTTCTCTCAGTCCAACTTGGTTTGCTTTTATGATTTCTGGCATTACCTTCTTTATTTAACCTTTATGAATTTGGGTGTGTTGGATACTTTCCAGATGAGCATAATAATAGTAAATTGGGAGTTCAGTCGAGATCGAGTTGTGGGGCAGCGTCTTCAAACTAATTTTAAGGTATGGATTTTTTTTTTTCCATTTTCTCATTAGGACCTACAGTCAGTTTCTTCTGGCTCCCAGAGAGTTCATTACCAGGTAACAAATAATTGACTCTCCTTGTTTCTTACCTTCCGGCCAAATGAAGTCCATCTTTCAATTAATGTCTCATTTTGATTTAGAGTTCACATCTTCCCAAGGGATAGAGTTCATTCTAAAAACCTAGTGAAAATGGTATTCTGATTCTTTTGTGTTTTCCTGATTTTGGACCACCCTAGTCTAGCACAAATTTGGACTGTGGATTTTCTCCTAGATCAGTTAGAAAAGGTTATAACATTGAGTGCTTTCGGTAACAAATACCAGAAAACTCAGCTGAAACTAGCTTCAGGGAAAGGGTCTCTTGGTTCACATAAGCAAAAAGTCCAGATCAAAGTGGATTTCTCATCCCATTTGGTCATGGCTCACTCTCCACTTTCCTGCTGGTCCTTCTGTTTTGTTCTCCTCTTCCTGTCAATTTTACTTCTGGCTTAGATGACCTTGGTCCAAGATGACTGCCTTTAGCCACTAGGACTGTTTTTTCCGTCACCTCCAGAAAAAGAGAATTCCCTGCTTCCTACAACCATCAAGCAACAGTTTTAAAATGTAATCTGAGTGGTTCATCCTGGTCTTTTGGACAATCTAATAAACTCAGTCTGCCTCTCTCTATGGCCCATATAAAGTCCGTAGGAGAGCACTCTTATTCTTTGTCCCAGCAGACTTTGGGGATGCAGTTTCTTTCCAACTTCCTCATCCCGCTTGTGATGCAGAGATCTCTTCAGCCATCTTCTTACCCATTAGATTTCTCAGACATGATGTAGATCCTAGCACACCGTATTACTCCAGACTGCACGGAGCCCAAACAAAGCTCTTCAACTGGTCTCATTAAAGCCCTTTTATCTGAGAGTCTCCTTACCCTGCCCTGTTAAGAGGAAAGCTATGTGGGAATCACAGCATGCCAACAATTCTCTCCAAATAAATCTCTTCAAACCCTTTATACTTCCATGTGGGGAGGAATGTAACTCTGCCTAAATTTATAAATGTGTAAATCCTGGTTTAGCACTTCACTTTGGATTTTTGTGTCTATTTTCCTATGCCTGAAATTTCCAATTTAACATCCTTTAGCATAAATAGAAAACACAACAATTTAAAGAAAACCTGTACCTTGTAGCCTTCTAGGTAGCTTTCTTCCCCTACCAATCATACTCTGCCCTTGGCTGAAGCAGCTTATCTTCAGGCTTAATGGCAGGAATGGTCTTTGTGTTCTTACTTGTATGTTTATTTCTCAAACATCATATCCCACACTTCCAGAGTTCTTTCTTCCCTCTGTCTGGCCTTGAAAGGAAGAGAAGTCACTTAGGATATGTTTACATTAAGAAAAAAAACAAAAACAAAAACAAAATGAACTTCTTCTAGACTGTTTTTACCAACCACTAGAAGACAAATTTCCACCTAATTTTTTAGATAGAGCACAGCTTTCATCAGAGTGACTATTTGCATATTTACCCAGAGCCACTGTCTAGGTATAAATTTTATTTTAAAAAGTATAGTGCTTTCACAATAACAAAGACATGGAATCAACACAAATGCCCATGAATGATAGACTAGATAAAGAAAATGTTGTACATATATACCATGGAATACTATGCAGCCATAAAAAGGAATGAGATAATGTCCTTTGCACTGACATGGATGGAGCTGGAAGCCATTATCCTCAGCAAACTTATGCAAGAACAGACAACCAAACACCACATCTTCTCACTTATAAGTGGTAGTTAAACAATGAGAACACATGGACACAGAGAGGGGAACAGCACACACTGGGGCCTATTGTGGGGGCGGGAGGAAGGAGAGCATTAGGAATAATAGCTCATACATGCTGGGCTTAATACCTAGGGTATGGGTTGATAGGTGCAGCAAACCACCATGGCACATGTTTACCTATGTAACAAATCTGCAAATCCTGCACATGTACCCAAGAACTTAAAGTAAAAATTAAAATAAAAAAAGCATAGTGCTTTTAAAGGTAAGAGCTGATCTCTAACAATTGGCAGTAGTAGTTATAATACTATGAGGATATGGTTTTTTTTCAGAGTTTATACTTTTTCCTCTTAGACATTTTGAACCTTTACAACTTTATCAAAATATGTTAGATTTATCCTGGCTAGGTTTATGAGAGTACATTTACTTATTATTCCTGGCTTATACAATGTAGTCACTTTGGTGTGAGAGTTTAAACTGTGGGCATTTTGTACCACATTTTTTTATTCCCTATCTGCAACTATTCATGGAGATCAATGGATGGATAAGACACTACAATATGACTGAGTTATTTATTTATTTATTTTTGAGACGGAGTCTCGCTCTGTCACCCAGACTGGTGTGCAGTGGTGCAAACTCGGCTCACTGCAAGCTCTGCCTCCTGGGTTCACGCCAGTCTCCTGTCTCAGCCTCCTGGCTAACTGGGACTACAGGCGCCCACCACGATGCCCGGCTAATTTTTGTATTTTTAGTAAAGATGGGGTTTCACCATGTTAGCCAGGATTGTCTTGATCTCCTGACCTCGTGGTCTACGGAACTTGTGATCTGCCCACCTCGACCTCCCAAATTTCTGGGATTACAGGCATGAGCCACCACGCCTGGCTGACTGAGTTATTTACTACATGTATTGTTTGGTGATAACACTCAGAAGGATTAATGATATTTTTCTGACTATGTCAAAATATTGCTGCATTATTTTGTTTACTTCAGTCAAATCTTGGTGTCAAAACTGCTGCATTACAAATGTCATATCAAAAGGTTTTGTGCACTGAACATCCAGGATAACAAATGCAGTGATCAGGGATGAGTGTCAGGAGTGTCACCTTTTCCCATATCCTTCCTTAGGACAATGAAGGAGTGAGCAGAGTGATAAAAAGCAGGGGCCTTTGAGCATGAAGGAATGGTTGGAACAAAAAAGATCCAAGAAGCCCAGAATTTGTTCATTAAACAGGAAAGAAAAAGAGACTGTGTTAGAATTAACGTGGCCAGAGCACAGGGAGAAGCTAATGAGGAATTTCCCGAGCAGGGCGAGGACAGCTGGTTGAAGCATGGAGCTGGGAGAGATAAACTTTCATGTTTGGCTAAGATTATCAAAGGAGGAATGAGTTGGAGGCATAGGAAATAGAGTTCTGGGTTAGCCATATTAGTTTTGATATGCCTATTAGATCCAAGAGGGTTGTTGAGTAGGCAGTTGGGTATATGAATATTAAACTTCATTAAAAAATTCATGCCCAGAGATAGAAATTTTGGAATCATCAGCAAATGGATGGATGGTGCTTAAAACTACAAGGCTGGAGGAGATCACTTAGGGAGGCGTTCAGTTAGAGATGAGGGCCCAGTGTTCTATCTGTATTTATTCATGAGTCAAGAAGAGTGCAGATTCAAGAGAGCCATTGGTCAAGAAGAATCATGGAAACTGAGATGAACAGCAAGGATGCTGTAAATCAAGGAGAAGGTGATATCACGAAAGCCAAAAGTGAAATGTATTTCAGAGAGGAAGGAGTAATGGACAGTGTCAAATGCCATTGACAGGCTGAAAAGATATGGATTGATTTTTATATTTTTTCTAGGTGTGCATATTATAAAACACATGGGATATAGGTGCTATTAATTTTTATGTAGAAAGTGAGTGGCAGGAAATTTAATACTAAATCTTTCATTTCTTAGTGCAGAAACTGATTATATCAGAATTCCCTAGTTTGTTCTGGTGGGAATAAGGAGTGTTATAGGTGAAAAAGCTACAAGAAACGTGAACAACGAAATGTCTTAAATGTCTTTTAATGAAGCTTCTTGTCTATGAGATGGCATTAAATATGCTTGGAGAATTAACTGTGAAGAGAATAAATTAATACCAGTATTTCTGAAAACTTGAGAAATTCCTGTCAGCTCACTAATTTGCAGCTAAGAATTTAGCTTACTGTTTTCTAAGACCAGAAAAAACTCAGGAGAAAAGCAGCATTTAGAAAGGTGTACATGTGCCCAAGACACCTTATTAGTGAGCCATATGGCAGTTTCTCGCCACTTAAGCATTTCATTGCTTTGGTTTCTTCCTTTTCCAAATTCATAGTGAATTGCCAACAAAGCACTGAGGCTCAAAAATGACACTTCTTATTAACCTAATAAGGCATTATGGGTTATACAAGAATGTGTTAGATATTTATAGCCTGTTGAAAATTCTTGCCTACACCATCTCTGAGGTCAAAATACAAAGGCCCCTCCATCCTAATAGCATTGATGTTACCTGTAACTAGTACGTTTTACAAGCAAAATGCATTGCACTTGCAGATTTAGGATATTCTTGATGTTGCCAAATGAACAAGAATTAACATAAGAATTGGACTCTACCTGCTTATTTGATAAGGATGCTTTCTGAGGCCACCTACTTTGAGATAATTCCTTCTCTGCCTCCTCCCTCGAAATCATGATACCCCTTCTTAACGCCAAATCACAAAGGTACTAAGGAATAGAGGCAGATGTGCCATTCTAGTGATTTCCAGCTGGGAAGATTTTGCTCCCTGTGGGGGACATTTGGCAATGTCTGAAGACTTTGAAATCTATTTGATAAAGGCCATGGATGCTATTAAACATCTTATAATGCACAGATGAGCCTTCTACCACGAAGAATTATCCAGCCCCAAATGTCAATAGTGTAGAGCTTGAGGAACCCTGAGTTTCTCTGGCGGTTTTCAGTACATAAATGACAACCCCAGATAGGTATAAGACCTAGACGAGGAAAGGGAAAGGAGAAAGAAAGAGGAGGAGCAAAAAAAAAAAAAAAAAAAAAAAAAAAAAGTAGGGATGGAGAACAGAAGGAGGCATTTATAGATGTAGTACGGTAGAATAAAGAGAGAACTAGGAGCAATTAGAGGGTTTTTTGTAGATACCCCGGGTTTCCCCATTTCCCAGGGTGATGCTTTATGGGGCATTAAATGGTAGGAATTATAACTTGAGATTTTAGTGAATACCATAGGATTCACCCGTAGGTGCAAAAATAGATTCAGCCAGGTGATTACCTTCTGTAAGAATTAATTCACTTAAAAATAGTACCAGAATGGTTGGAATGTTTAAAAATAGAGATAACATTATTGAAAAGCCTTTTCATTCTTCAAGGTGGTACAGGCGTCTTTCACTTTCATAAAAAAAAAAAAAACCCTCTTGGTCAGATCGGAGTCTACATTGCTTGTTCCTCCTATGATCTCCTTTGTTCCTACATGCCTGCTTTTCTGGAGTACTGGTCTGTATTGTATTCCATGAAAGTTGTGTCCAGTTCTGGGCAAACAGCATTTTCCTATAAATATTTCATTCATCCCCTTTCTCTTTATTCTGGCTGTCCTTATTCATCTCTCTCCTTTCTCTGAAAGCTCTTCCTCCTCCATTTGTTTTCTGGCGTCCAGAAGAGTCCTTCAATAGATAGAGTGGAACAAGGTTTAGAGAGTCTTCCTGGGAATTGATTTATCTTGCCTGAGAGAGAAGGATGGGACCAGCTAGAAACTTTGGAGAATGCTATTCCTTTGGACTAGATTAAAGCTGTCAGCAATGGGTCAAATGAGGAATTAAATAAGACTTGCCTAGGGTCAGGTCTGTTGTCCGTGAGGAGTGAAGGCAGTACTGGAGTTGTCATTATTGCTAATGGAGAACTTTCTCACACAAAGGGACTCTTGAAAATGTTAGAATATTACTTATTTCTATCTTCTATGCAACTGTCACTGTTTCTTCATCTTCCAAATCTGGGTTGAAGAATGGCCATGCCATTTCTGTATTTCTCCACTGTAGGAGTCATGGGTGGTAAAGTAGGTTTGAGGTGAAGGGGTTTTGAGATATTAAAATAAACAATAGCAAGTCTATTTGGGGCTTTAGTTAGAGACATACATACATATTTGTATGCAACATTATGTTAAATGGATAGATGGCTGATGTGTGGGAGATGCTGGGACAGACAGATGAGAAGTTTGAATGGGTAACAAGAGAAAGTTTAAAGTAAGGTGATTATTCATTGACCATTATTAAATGAGGCAGGGATTTCCAAGCCATAGAACTTTTGTTTCTGTTTATGTCCTTTTGCAATTTTATGAAAGAAAAAGAATTTCATTCACATTGAAGGCATAGTTCAACACTAGGTGAACATTGCTTAATTGGACAACTTACTTGAGTGTGTGATGGGGCTGCTGTGCCTTCATTAAATTATGTGTGCATCAGCTATGAGCAATTGCATGTAAATTAAGGGTAACTTTGGCATATGCATGCCAAATAGTGGTTCAGATGATTTTCTCATCAGTTTTATATAATTTGTGCCAGTTGGCTTTCAGAAATATATACACATGAGGAATGTCAGTTTTGTGTTTGTGCATGTGTCTGTATTTTTAGCACAAGAAGCAGATTTTCCATTAACATATATCAAAAGCGAAGATTCACGTATCAGGGATTTTTGAAATGAGCAGTTTTTGCTAATATTATTCATTTAAAGAGCATGTAATTTTAGATTATTGTATTTAAAATAGAAAGGAGCATGGTATATCTAAGGTTATGTCATTTGGCCTACATTACAGAGCAATGACAGTTGCATTCATCTAAATCACACCATTTATATGAAGAAAAATAACAGATCCAAAAATGGACAAGTCAAGTATCTTATCTCTTTGATGAATCATTGATTTGATCATGCAATTTGAGAGGACTGGGGAGACTAGAGGCTCTAAATTACCATTGAAGGCTGTAGATGTGATGGTTAGAGGCACAGCTCAGGTAATTATGTGACTGTCTTCTGAAATATAACTGCATTCATACAATCATATTTCTTAAGTATCTACTCTGTCAGATACTTTTGAAAGATGCATATTTTTAAGATTGTATTTTTTCTCTGTATTGGAAAATAGGTCACTGTACATTTGTTTAATGTGCAGCATTCACAAATCAAAAATACTCTGACCATTCATGTTCTTGTTTAGTGATGAGAACATTGCCGGGTCCAACCTAGAGCTTCCATGAAGCTAAGGTCTGTCCTGGAACCAATATTCGCCCTCTTTCAAGGAGCCGTTTGTTTTTCTTACTTCCTATTTCCTTCCATGTCTAATTCATGGTTCACATTGCACTGCTTTTCACCCTTCTGCAGAGGCCAGAGGATGCCCCTGAATCCAGGAATCTTTAATGCCAGGGCTACCCAATCTACTAGTCTTCCAGGCCCTCTGAGAACGGAGAACGTGTTTACCTGATGTGAGCTGTATGAATTAGTAACGAGAGTTACTTTAAACACGAATTAGAGAAAATTCAGTAATACCTCTCTATTAACATCACTATCACTCAGTTACACTCCCATTATTATTATTTTTTTAGTACAAGAGAAAGGTGTGTAGATAGACATGATGCAGGAATTATTTGTACCCTGTGTACATAAGAACATATTCTTCTATGTGGTCATGATAGGGTAAGAATGTGCGAGCATAAAAAGTTTACACACCTTCACTGTAAATTGTGAATTCCTGTCTGATATTCTGCTTCTCTTTATTCCTGCTCCATTTTTAACCCATACAATATGCGTTTCTCTCTGATATCAAGGTCTTCATGGTATATCTCTTGACTTTTATAAGCTATGTGTGTTCTGCAATCTGCCAGGTTTTATAATCTTGGTTTACTGTAGTTTTGATATTGTACATAATTCTAGACTTCTGCTTGGTTTTTAACTCGCCACCCAATGTATACCTTTATGGTGTGCAGTTTTGTTTTCCCACATTTATATAAAGTTCCACATATAGATGTACATGAATACATATATGGGGATTGTTGCTTAAAAATACAAATGTAGCTGGGCGCAGTGGCTGATGCCTGCAATCTCAGCACTTTGGGAGGCCATCATGGGCAGATCGCTTGAGCCCAGGAGTTTGAGACCAGCCTGGGTAACATGGCAAAACCCCGTCTGTACAAAAAACAACCCCAAAATTAGCTGGGTACTGTAGCACGTGCCTGTAGTCCCAGCTACTTGGGAGCTGAGGTGGAAGGATTGTTTGAGTCCAGGAGGTAGAGGTTGCAGTGAGCTGAGATTGCACCATTGCACTCCTGCCTGGGTGACAGGGTGAGACTCTGTCTCAAAAAATAAAAATAAAAATTATAATAAAAATAAAAATGTATTTACAATTTGCATGTGCACACTATACATATTATACCACAATTTATTTTTAATGGTAATGTACCATGGAAATTACATCTTGCTAATAGGTGAAACTCTAACTCAGTCTTTAAAAATTATCACTCTATTCCATGGTGTTTATTTAACCCTGTTTCTATGGATAGACATTTTTAGGTTGTGTAGTATTGTTGCCATTGTTTGCAAACAATATTGCAGTAAACTTTATGGTACTTCAAAGATAAAATCACAACAGAAATAAAAAATATGTCACATGCTAAAAACATACTAAGATTGGCTGTATTTGTGTGAAGTTTGTAAATTACATAACGCATACAGCAAAGTTACCCAAAATCTGTAATTGAATTTTTCTTCACGTGGTTGTAGTCTCAGTTCCTATGTCTGGGTTGGAGTTGCCTATCGTTCCCATTGATTACCATATTCCTGTGGAATTCTTAGGCAGCAGGGAACACAGTGGTGGGAAGTGGGAAGACAGCAAGACTAAAGAATGTGTGGGAGCAGGAACTCTGAGCTACCAGGAGCAAACTGTCTGGTAAGAAACAGGAGGCTTAGTTTGACAAGTAATAAAAGTTGAATCTGTGGAAGATCTTTGACTAGAGTAGAATGAGGTCTTCATATCCATTTAGATCATTCTAGTTTGCTTTCTTCCTGCTTTTGTTTGAGCTGAGTCTAGAAAATTCTGAGCTCTCAAACTTGATTTATACCGAACCTCACTCATCCTTCAAAACCTGAAATCATAATTCCTTTAGAAGCTATAAAACCCTGTACATGAGGTCATGAGCTCTGAAGTAAAAGAAGTCTGTACTCTCCACCACTGAATAGCTTGGGACGTCTGGGTAGTTTACTTAAACTCTCACAACTGAAGTTCTTTATTGTGGTCAGCTCTTAGATGTAGGAGAAGAGGTTCAGGAAGAATAGTGGGGTGAATTGCAGGAGAGGTAGGTAGAAGCTAGATTATGCAGCCTTCTTAATAACAAAACGAAGAAAGCCTGCACATACATAGATTTTGGGTTAAAACTAACCTATTATTGAGACTGTAGCCTAATATTTCTAAATTATCTCTGTGGCAGTGTCCAGGTAACCCTAAAACTAGGGGAGATGATTATGTAAGACTTGAACACTCCAATTGTGAATTCTGATAGTAACATATATGGCTGAGAGAAATTGTATCAAGTATAAAATATTCAGTAGATGAAATAAAAAATGGAATACTCTAAGCTTTATTTAATCTATAGCCACCATTAATACAGAAGTAGAGCAGTGTTTACATGAAATTCTCAGAAGCACAAAATGAGCATACCGTAAAAAGAAAAAAAAAAAAGGAAAATTACCGTCACCAAAATGTGGTTGTGATTTTTTTGACAGCTTGTCCAGATTAGTGTTTCTTATCCTTCACTGCTAGACAGTGGAGATGAGTCAGGGTAGAAGCTGTAGGTGGAAGACTAAGAGTAGGAAGGAATGAAGGACAGCCAGAGTCAAGAGCTACCTGTTCTACTTGACATAGTGACAGCTGGCCTCTGTGTAACTGGGTTGGATGACTCAGGATTGTATCTACTGGCACTTCTTGGCTGTACATCAGCACCAGGACTCTTTGTAAACTACTGCTCCAGAACGAAGGTTTTTAGCCCCAAGTTTGAGACTTTCAAAGGAAAGGGCTTTCTTAAATGTGAACTGAGTCTTCCATTTGCTTTGCCAACAGTAAATTTCTTCTGCTGTCTTCTATTTTTTTTTTTTCTTATTACCAAACTCTGATTCTTTTGGAAGCTGGCTCAAAATCCTTTTTCTAAAATTGGTGGCTGTTGGCAGTAACCAGGAAGTAAATTGAAATCATAATTAAAATAGTCATCCCTTGGGAAAAGAAGTTGAAACTTGGTAAATCAGACTTACAGTAGCTCTAAGAATTGGAGCCAGAGAGAAGCATGCAGAGCATCTAGACTGGTTCCTAGTGTAGTAGCCACCCTTTAAAGACATGGTCCACGCTTTATTCTTTGTGACCTTCCAGTCACATGCCTTGCATTTCATTGGCTTTAATAAACATGCATTGAAAAGGTTGATCACAATTGTATCACAGGAATAAGAATAATGTATAGTTTTGTGACAAATGATGGCCCAAATTAGCAAGTGATAAGTTAATTTTGGTGAAACTAGGGTAATACCAAGTGAGCAGTTACTCTTGAATGGGGAAGGGAGACATCAGTAAAATAAAATGTTCTGAAATGTATGCCTGTTGGTGATAGAAGACATTCAGCCTTGAAGACAATATCCTGTATTTAAGACAATGATATAACATCTAATATTGTGAACAGAGGCACTGGATTGCTGATTAAGACAAGCCCTATAAGCATCAAACCAACAAATGGCGTGATTTCAGCCTTTGTTAAAAGCCACCCTGTTTTGTGTTCACTCATACAAATTTGCCCTGTTTATTTCTTTTCTCTAAAACTCAGAATCTGAGTGCAAATGTATTTATGGATAAATAGTATTGTGTTAGGGGTAGCACCATCTAAATGACCAGGTCTGAAATGTGGCCAGTGTCCCATGAGACCCTCATATGACTAAGGGCAGAATTTTTTTAGGTAAAATAATGTCTCAGCTGCCTAGCATGAGATATAATTATCTCTCGGATAATTCTATCTGCACATAAACACGTTTCCGCTAATGGGTTAAGCATTTTATGTGTCATTAATTCCTCAAAAGAACCCTTATGTTAGATATTATTGTAGCCATTTTAAAATGAGGTATTCAAGGAACTGGATAAGAAACTATCCTAAACTCTCACAGCGAGTAGCGGGTGAGAGTCGGGCGCCAGGATTGTCGTGCCTCTCAAAGCTGGTGCGCATCCCATCAGCCTTCCGCCGCCTCTGGGCTTGCTGCTTAATTGGGGCTGGATCACATACAATCTCTCGCCTTGTTTTTCCATCTCATTCATCAGATCTGTCTCCCCTACGATATTTTAACACCTCCAGGACAGGAACATTTTTTGGCATCTCAATTCTTAGCTTGTCTGTGATAATGATGATCACATCCTACAAAAATTTCAGTTTTGCGAAGCAGACTTTCTCACTATCTTTTTGCTCTGTTTCTCAACTCAAGTGAAATCCAACATCCACCACCACCACCTCAACCACCACCAACTTTTCTGTCCCTAGCCTGCTCTTCACCTCCTATTCTCTCTCGGATCTTTGAGATATATTTTCAGCACCCATTTGTGCTTCATACCTGGATTTTCTTGTTGCTTATTTTACAGATTGCTGGCATATTTTGTAGGTATATTTTGCATATTGTCAATCTGCTACACTAGAACATCATTTTAACACTGACTTCAAAAAAATCTCCAATTTCTAGTGTCCCAATGTAGGTGAAGCATTTTCATCTGCATAGATATGTACATGGACTAGATTCAAGAGCAAATTTTTTTGAGACTTGATGCTTTTGTACATTTTATATATGTAGAATTTTTAAATAAGTAGTTTAATTGCATTATGAATCTACCCAGATAGTAATTACAGTTTTTCATTGAAAGTCAAATGACTTTTAACATAGAACCTATTATGTGAGTAGCTTTTCTTTAAGAACTCACTTTTTTAAAATGAACAAGGTGGAAAGAGCTTCAAAAAAGTTGAAATAGGGTGCAAATCTATTTCAGGGAAGCATTTCAGAGACGTTAGAGCTCTACTTTTGCTTTTCTAACAACTCCCAAAATTGCAGTTTAATGTTCAGGTCACCAGGAAAGTATCCAATTATTTTAAGTAACATTGTCTTTTAAAATCAGATTCCTATGCCTTTAATTAATGATGTATTGTTTAACTTCAATTATTAATACCATCCAATGGTAAATATAAATACATTTTTCCTCTGTCTGTTTATAAAAATGAACATAAGTAGAAGAACATAAGGCACTGAAAACAAACACTTGGGAGAGACCATGGATGGAAATAAGCAAAAAATTGAGTTCTTCCATGTAGAAATTGACCTAGTTTTAGTCCGCTGCTAGGAGAATAGCCATAAGCTCAGAGAGCTTTTGTTGTTTGTTGTTTTGATATTACAATTACCGGTAACTTTGAATCGGTGATTCCTATTCTCATAAGGCATTTTACTGATCAGAATCTTCTTATTTTGCTGAATTCCCTCTGACCTAAATTTTTGATTCTTTAAATTAATAGCTTTTTTTTTTTTTTTCTCTCAGCATTTTGGGAATCTCAGATCACTTTGATAATCTAGAAAGCAGTGGTTTTTCTGTCCAGGAAAATGAACATACCCACAGACATACCAAATCTAGTGTACAATTTTGGAGAGTTCAAGAATTGTTGAACCTGTTTGAGGACCCATTAAAGTATTTTAAAGGGCTTTATAGTGACCAATGTGTTTTCACCAAACAAAATTATAATGTTATCATTAGACAAAACCTCTTTAAGAACATTGAGTTATATCAGATGTTTCTGTAGGTCAAACATTTTTGCAGTTTCCATCCATGGATCAAAATGTTGAGTAAATAAGTGAACAAAAGCGAACTACATTAATAAAGTCAGGCATGGGCATAAAACTCTCCAGACAGACAGCCACCTGCACATAAAAAGATACACACCATCTGTATTTCCTTACCAACCTATGGTAGTCGTGTTGCTGAGGCAGTGCCTCAATCTGGATTTTATTAACCTAGACTAAATAACATCCAATATTCTGTAATTAGAATAGCCTAAAGATAGTGTGATGGATCCTTAGGTTTTTAAAATGATAAATCAAGCATTCCTGTATTCTTTCTGTTGATTTTTACCTAGGGAAATTAGGATATGTTTTTATAGTGTCCTCTGCAGCATATTCAACATCAAAATGCAGAAAGGGTCCTTGTGTTTTAGCTCCTTTATTCATAGAGAAGATAATCCTGTTTCTGTTTAATCTCTTTATTTATTAGCTTTCATAGTTGCCACTAAATATTTTGAATCACTTCCAAATTTATTGGTCTATAATTACATTTCTCACCCAACTGAGAGACGTCAGCAGCTTTATCTGTTTTACAAAAATGCATTAAGTACCTTAAGTTCCTTTAAAACAAGATGTCACACATGTCAAAATATAATTCTCAAAATATTACACATAATTCTCATATAAATAGTTACTAAGCACATGTCAAGATTTCATTTAGCTCAACAATCAGGATGAAAATTCAGTTCAAAAAAGAGGAATATATATACACGTATATATAGAGTATATATACACATATATATAGAATATATATACATAATAGAGCAAGAGAGACTATATGTAACATATATTTTTTTCTATATGTAGTATATAGTATCTCTGTATCTATAGCTATATGGATATATTTTATATTTATAAATACAGATTTTGGTAGCATTCCTGAATGAGACCAGTTTTTCCTCTATCAATTATTTAATTCACAGAATTCATTTAGAGTAAAACTCCATACACTCAATGTTTCTAGTTTACTAAGATACCTCCCTTTTGTTTGGTAATGTTAGGTTCTTTCACATACATCCTCAGACTCATCTGAAAGGCTTGTTAAAACACATTACTGGGTTCCACCCATAGTGCTTCTGTAGACCTGGGATGGGCCCTGGAAATTTGTGCTTCTGACAAGTTTCCAGCTGATGCACACTTTGAGAACAAGTGATTTAAGCCCAGGCTTTATTTGAGGATCAAGTAGGGCAGCAGGGAGTGTTGAGTAACTACCAAGAAAGTCAGTACAACCTCTGATTGGGTCCTTATTACTTCTATGTTATTCCTGTTTTCTTCTCCTGTCCCCTCTGTACACACAAGATCATCCACACCTGCAGCTTCAGCTGCCACGTCTTTATTGCTGCCTGCACAGTCGCACCCCAATGTTGCTCCCTACATTTGAACATTTCAAATCCCTAATAAGGGCCAGACTCCCAGTGTCTTCCCCTCAGAGACCTGGCCTCCCTCATTTGTCCCATTTCTGTCAGTGATTTCAATTCCACTGCAAACCCGGGCTAGAATGCTCCAAATCACATGTTGTAAACTAGAAGGTGCTCTCCTTCCACCCTGGTTATCATTGACAGGCTTCTCTTAGTAGAGAAAATGTTTAATTTTTAAAAGTTTGGAATCTGAAAGAGAAAATCCTTTCAGTTTTCAATCTGCCAGTTCTCTCTTCTGTTTCGTGGATATAGCCTTAATTCTTTATAAGAAATAAAAGCTTCTGAGACTTCAAGGAAGTTTGGGAACTGAGAATTGTAGTAAATCAGGGAAGCAAGCCAGTCCTGGCAATCTGTTGGAAGGGCAGTTTTTCGAAGCCCGGGAGGTCAGAGGCCAGGCTTCTAGAGGTCATGTCTGAGGCGTGTAAGTGAGACTTGGAGCAGGAGATAATAAACATAAGCTTCAGGCGTTTGGAAGGGCAAGAAAGGAGAGTTCAAGAAGATTTTCAAAAGATATATCAACTTCAGTTTCAGCTACTTGGGAGGCTGAGGCTGGAGGATCACCTGAGCCCAGGAAACCGAGGCGATGGTGAGCCATGATCACACCACTGCACTCCAGCCTGGAAGACAGAGTGAGACCCTGTCTCAAAAAATAAAATATAAATAAAATAGCAATAAAAAATAGATGTAACAAGATCAGCTGAGGGGAATGTATTTTGGAAGAGAGGGAGCTATTGAGAGCAGAAGAATTAATGAGTGGATTTTAATAATGCTACAGAAATAAAGTTCAAAGGAGAAAGAAAGATAGTCTAGAGTCTAAATTAAGTGATTGGCTTTGAAGAGAAGAGACATATTTTTATCCAAACTCAGAGGAAAGAATGATGGCAGTTATGTCAGGCAGACTTGATGTTAAATAGGGAGGGGTAATTGGGAGGTCACAGATGTGAGACGCCTAGAAAATGCTCAGGTAAATGAGCACGTTGCAGTTTGGGTGAGTGTTGGACAGAGTGATTTTGTCATTGGTTAACCTGGCACTACTTTTCTTCCTTGTCTACTCCTCTGTAATTGGGTTCAGTGGAGAAGGCTGAGGTTGGAGATGACCTCAAGGTGTAAGGTTGATTTTGTTCCCATGTAGATGAACAGCCCCTGTGTATGGATCGCTGCTGCTTTTTCTCACATACTGTATGTCCCATGTGACCAGTAGATAACGTTTGATTCATTCTCATTCTGTGCCAGTGCCTTAGACCTAGGTGTCAATGACAGCCAGCTGTCACTCGTTCCTTGGCTTCACAAAGGGAAAGAAAGAAATTCCCATAAGAAGTAAATGTCCTAAAATAGATTATTTATGTTTAATGGAATAATAGAAAATATTTAATGGAATAATTGAGAACCTCCTGGTAATTTTATGAGGGAGTTATTTTTAAAATTTCTATGTGAAAGAATTTCAAAGCAGAGCCCTTCTTTCTGTTCCTAGAGAAAAAAAAAATGTGATTTGGTCTTCTCACCAGTGCTTTGTGTAGGAAAGGATGGCAGAATGCTGAGTGAGGGAAGCCCATCAGGTTATTGAAATGGAGCCACTAGAATGTGTGTGTCTCTTTCCAGGACCATGAAACCTCCTTCCCCAGGGCTCTCTCAGCACAGAGGCTCTCCCCTCGGTGGTGCTTCCTAGATGGTGAGTTCTGCATTTCTTGTGGGTATCATGGGAGTTGGGGAGGTTGAAGAGCAAGGCATCAATTGATAGGGGGGACTCTAGTTTTCCAAAAGATTTTTCAGAAAGCCTTCTTGTGACTCCACATGGCTGGTTTTTATGTGCGGAACAATGTGGACCTACTAATGTTGCCCTGTCCTTTCCTGAAGTCATTTCCCTCAACACAACTTGGTTAACTCTGGCTGAACTCAGCATCAAGTTGCTCAGGCTGATGTTTCCTTTTCATCAGCCCTCGTTTCTTAAAACTTGACTGCCTGCCTTAAATTAATTCAGACCAGTAGCTGGATTCTATAAGCATAGGATGGATACTAATTTCTATGTTGTTTGCATCTTATGGAACATTCATATTATTTTTATGAGACCATTATTGCAGTATGATGTATACGTTTCTGGAGAAAGGTAGAAAAATTCAGTTGCATTCACATCTGCTTGGATCAGCACAACATATTGCATGCATAACACGTTAGTTATTTTATGGTTGTTTAATGAGTCTGTTTTTATCTCAAATATCTGTCTCCTAGATGCTGCCTGATATTACATTTCTATCCAATTACCCATATTGCATACCTTCTCACCTCTGTATATTCATGCTTACATACTACCCAATGTATCTACTACTCATTCTCTCTCTTGTTCATATGGAGACACGGTTTTCATTGCAGACCTCTTTTTTGTTTATCTGGGTGAGCGTCTGAGAGGATATAAATGTGAATATGAGTATGACAGGATTTGTGAGTGTATGAGCAAGCATTAGGATGGCAGCAGCAGAGATCTATTAAGATTTAAGGACTGTCCAGTAGCCTAGCATGACTGGAATGTAAGGGTTTTAACTGGCATAGTGGAAGAGAAGGTTATAACTTTGGTGCCAGATCACAGAACACTTTAAATGCCATAGGCATATTTTTCTAGTGTTATGAAGATGGCCACTTGTGTTTATATGAGATCTAACCCACACAAATCATGATGCAAGTTTTTGTTAATGTCTCGTCAGCTGC
The DNA here is from genome assembly GCF_043159975.1 of Macaca nemestrina. Classification (NCBI taxonomy): domain Eukaryota; kingdom Metazoa; phylum Chordata; class Mammalia; order Primates; family Cercopithecidae; genus Macaca; species Macaca nemestrina. Next base: position 21,551,700 of record NC_092128.1, read on the forward strand.
CTCTGAGGACTTCCCTCCAGCTTCTTTATTCCATAGCAATGAGAAACATAATCATTTGTCATTCCTGAATTTGCAGAGGAACAACATGTATTTCAGAAAATTATGAAAATATTTATGTTATGTTCTATCTAAAGTCTTAGATAAAACTACAACTGTTGTGGCTAACAGTCTTAACCCAGATGTAGTTTCACTCCATAGGTTTATTAAAAAAACCTTTGAAAGGTAATTGCAGTCGTGGTTTAAAAGAACAAAATAGAGTTAATTTCTCCAAGGCAGATTTTATTCTATTCTTAGATTTTAGAGAGCAGGGACGATGATTGGCTGGTTTCTTAGTTCAGTCCCCTTTGGAGAGAAGCTACTCATTAAGTGTTTGTGAATTTAAAATAATTACTTGCATTTTGAGTTTTTCTTTCTTGTGCTGTTTGTTTTGTAGAAAATCTACTTATAATATTTGGGTTTTGTTAGATAGATGTAAGTGAGAAGCACATCATTCTTTTTGGTTTGATTTTTTTTTTTTTTTGAGATGGGAGTCTGACTCTGTTGCCCAGGTTGGAGTGCAGTGGCATGATCACGGTTCACTGCAACGTTGAACTCCTGGGCTCAGGCAATGCTCCCACCTCAGCCTCCCAAGTACCTGGGACCACAGGGTCATACCACTATCCCCAGCTAATTAAAAAAAATTGTTTTTGTAGAGATGAAGTCTTGCTTTGTTGCCCAGGCTGGTCTCAGACTCCTGGCTTCAAGTAGTTCTCCCACCTGAGCTTCGCGAAATGCAGCTGATAGTTCTTTCTAATATTAAGAATATTTAAAATAATTTCTAGAAACCTAAAATTTCTAATTTAGGTTTTTTTTTTCCTCATACCATAGATGCAGCTCAATCTCTTTTAGAGAATGCTTAAATAATTTTTTTTGCTGTTTTGGCTTCCTTCAGACATGGCTCTAAGGATGCAGGTTGAAAGTGAAATGATTCATTTAAGACCACATATGGTCCCTGGCCTGAATCTTCAAGCCGTTTTCCAAAATGGGAAGTCACTTCCCTGAGAAGTCTACGTAACCATAGCTTTTTCTAGCTTTATTTACTTAATAAATACATAGCCATTCCTGACTTTCTTTAAGATCCTGTGCTAATTTCAGGAGGCATAAAAGATTAAATGAAACAGATTTTTAAAGAGGCAAAGTCTCTTAGTCTTATGGTTATCTGTGAAGATAGTATGTATAAGAAGTTTTAAAAAATGTAAATGTGCATGGAGGCAGGGTCAATACATTCTGTCTGGGGTAGGGAGGTTGGGACTGAGAAAGGTTTTACAGAAGCAGAAGCATTTGAGCTAGTTCTTTAAAGACAAGTATGATTTAGATGGCAGAGGCAATGGCCAGGGCTTTCTAAGCCTTAGAATAGCAGTGGCAGAGGCATGGAAGTGCTGAAGTTTTCTTAATAGATTTAGGGACTGGCCAGGAGACTAGCACGACCATCATGTAGGGGTTTTGACCAGCATAGTCGAAGAGAAGGTTATAAATTTGATGCCAGATTACAGAACATTCTGAATGCCATCTGCATTTCTTTTTCCCCTAGCAACTTCTGCTGATCGCTTTTATCGAATAGACAGATCTCAGGTAAGTTTTTTTCCAGCCTGCTTGTAAAAGTGAAAAATTCCCAAGTTAATGTACTTTGTTGGTAGCTAATCTCATAAATTTTTCTAACAAAACACACTGAGACACTTACAAATTTTGGAATGGTGTTCATAACCTAAGCTATGAGTCTTTTATTTATCTTCACATGTTTTATGATTTATGGACTCAAGATGATACGGCTTGATCTTGCAAATGAGTACAGAAAATAAGTTGACTTGTAGACATTATCACCAGCCTATACTCCAAATTTTCATTCACAAAGATATTTTTACTCCTTCTTAGCCAAATTTTGTATGTCTTTTTAAGCTCATTTCTGTTTAGCAAGTTTGAGGTCCCAAGTGTATAACTAGACTACTTAGTTTCAATTTGCCAATCCCTAGAGGTCAGCGATGAGAAAAAAAATATGGTTTTGCCCAAGTTAAGAAGTCCTCCCGTTATCTGAATTATCCTAGAAAAAAAATGTACAGTATTGAACCTAATGATAAAGATGTTAACCATGCTGCTTAGCTTTGACCAGATGATGGGGTGGAAGTCCAGGCTATCATACGCTCTCACTGGGTCAATGGTATGTGGGTGTCACTTCTCTAATAGTATTTGGGAAGATGAGGCCAGCCATTTCTAGATATACCTAAAAAAAATCCTGATTAATTGGAAATCCTGAACCAAGGGGATTCATCTCTCCCCATCTCCCACTGCCTGCCATAGCGCAGCTTTGGGGAGGATCATCAGCTGATCAAGCTCTGACAACACACTGTGATCCTTTGACATGTTGGAGAATTTCATTATTCCTCGAGACCAAGAATACTTGTTTTGTTATTCTTCATGCAACAGACTTCTTGTTCTTCCTTAGGAACATTTGCACTTTGTGATGGAGATTTCCCAAGATGAGATTTTTATTCTGGACCCAGATATGGTGGTGTCACAGCCAGCGGGGACACCTCCGGGCATGCCTGACCTGGTGGTGGAGCAAGCCTCGGGGTGAGTGTGCCTCTCCTTGCCTGTGAGGCTGGCCTCAGGGTGACATCCATGTCTGGTTCGCCTTTGAACTTGACATCATTGTAATGACATCAAATGATTTTGAAATGTAGATTTTCTTGTTGGGTTTCCTTAGAGTGGTTATTGTAAGTCTGTCTTATGAATGGCCGTGCAGAAACACAAAACCAGATTTGCACCATGTCCAAGCCTTCTTTTCTCCATCACAGCAACTCTTCCTAACAAACCTAGAAAACACTAGTACTTGTGTTTGTGCTTACACTTTTGTAGTAACTCTGTTATCTACATTAAAAATTGACACAGGTGATTTGACAGTTTTTCTCCTCTTCCTCCTCTTTGCTATTTCCAGGCTGCTGGAGACACGTAGATTGTATAATAACTATGATGTACCAAGCACTTTTTAGGAGCTCTGTCCTGTGTCTCTCTTCTATTTCTACCACCACTTCATAGTGACTTAATCATCTTAAGTGCTCTGTGCTTATTTTCTCATCTGTAAAATACAAATAATAATAATCCTCACTCAGAGAATTGTTTGGTGATTAAAAGAATTGATACAGATAAAGCACTTAAAGTCATTCCTGGCATTTTTAAAACACGCATTAAATAGAATGTTATAATAATAATAATCATCATCATCATTCCACAGTGACCTTGAAAATTTGGAACAATTATTCTTAATTCATAGATTAAAAAATTGAGACCTAAAGCGTTATGTTACTTGCCTAGTATTTCACAGAAAATAAGTAGAAAAAATGAGATACAGTCCTGGGCTGCCTGATGCCAGAGCCCATGCATTTAATGACCATCTTCTACCACCAAAACATAATTAATATTTCTAGGTTATTTCAGTAATTCAAAACTATTTATTTAGAGAATTTTGTGTGGCAGGTCTTAGTGTCAGCACTTGGGGAATAACAGTACAAAAATAAAAACAGATAAGAATCTTTGCCCTTGTGAAATTTAGTGTTTTACTGGTCTATGGGGCCTGAATTATTGAAATAAGAATTGCTCTAGAAACCATACACAATGTACCCAAATAGTTAATGCAAATGGTATACACATCCTCATACAGTATGAATAAACAGGCCACTAGGCTAGCACAACTGCAATGTCATTTTCATCCCTGTTTTCCCCTTGTCACTTGATTTACTTTTTTTTCACTTTTTTGCTTCACTGCTGCTATTTGTGAGTGGTTTCTCACTCTGCCAGGGGCAGTTGATGTCCAGTAGGTACCAAGTCTGGGGGGAGACAAGAGAGGCCACAAGTGGCTGTGTAGAACAGATAGAAAGCTGTTCTCAGGAAGCTAGAGCCACGATGTCAGAGCATGAGGGAAGGCTGACAGGCACAAGGGGTAGCCTGATGTACCCCTGGGAGCCCCAAAGGTGGTGGGGAAGGCCACCTTCGCAGGGCACATCCATGCGTCAGACCCATAGTAGTGGGGAAAGAAGGTAGAATGTTCTGTCCTACTGCAGAAGCAGCAGGTGCTAGAGCCAGGTTAGCCCACCTAACCTGGCCTCTGGCTCTTGATCTAGTAAGGAGAAAGTCCATTCTGCCAAATTGCCCTGGTCTTTGCTCACTTGGTCATTCTCTTTTTCTTTTTCGTTTTCTTTCTTTCTTTTTTTTTTTTTTTTGAGACGGAGTCTCGCTCTGTTGCCCAGGCTGGAGTGCAGTGGCGCAATCTCGGCTCACTGCAAGCTCCGCCTCCTGGGTTCATGCCATTCTCCTGCCTCAGCCTCCCGGGTAGCTGGGACTACAGGTTCCCGCCACCATGCCCGGCTAATTTTTTGTATGGTCGTTTTCTTCATGTCAAATAATGGCCAAAAGGAATTGCTTTGGCCTGGCTAGACCTCTGTTAGCTCTAGCTCCAAAAATAAAGGAGCCTGAAAATCCACCAGGACTTGAATCAGTGCCTTTCTTATTTCTCATCAGTTGCCTCCCCAGAACTAAACCAGGATCAGGGAAGCAGTGAAACAGGATGGACTTTGTTATTTTCTAATCTGCATTTCCACACTAGGTCTATTACTTCTTATTCATGTCACATTTAAAATGACTTAATCTTGAAAATCAGTTTTCTCATCTGTAAAGGGGACAGAATCATACAAATAGTTCATGATTGTTGAGATAAGTGAATGAAATAATAAATATGTAGTATCTGGTAAACATTCCATAAAGATGAATTTTGCCTCTCACATTTACAGGCAAGATTCATCTTCAGAAAGTGGAGATGAAGTCACGTGGCTGACTTTGAATGCGTAACTGTCTGGTGCCCTTCTTTCTCTCAGGATCTCAGACTGGTGGAATCCTGCCCTGCGGAAACGCATGCTGAGTGACAGTGGGCTGGGGATGATAGCTCCCTATTATGAGGACTCAGATCTGAAAGATCTCAGCCACTCCCGCGTGCTACAGTAAGAGTCCTCTCGCTGTTCTTTTCCTCTGTGCCACTGTGATTGCTGGGAGAGGATGTACTGTGGGCTGTGCACCAATGGGCAGGATTCTCTTTTCAATGGCGCTCAGGCTGTCTCGTGCAGGTGCTACTCTGTGTTTGACATTCCATACAACTTGCTCACTTTTATCTACCCCAAACTCTTCATGGAGCTCCACCTTCCATTTCTCTTGCTCCTGAGCCACCTTGAGCCCTTTGCATGTGGACCTCCCCATACTTTAAACCTCACCAGGGTCTTCTTTTCTGGAGTCTAGCGTTTATCAGACGTCCCTGTTTGCCACATCATAAAGACATGCATGAGAGTGATCATGAGTAGCTTGAAAGTGACACGTGGTTTTTCATTTGTGAACACGTTATCTTGCTGTTTCATTGGTCCTCAGTCCTGAGCCTGTGCACGTGTGCTCTACCCAATATTGCCACATGGTTTTGTTGGCTAAAGCTAGGTGCTGCCCATGTTGTGGTTGCAGTCTCTGTGGGTAAGCAGTAAAGCATTTGTTCGTAGATCAGAACAGTACATGTGCTTTCTTTTGAGGTCTGATCATGGTGAGAGTGTAGGATGCATGCTGAAGTTCCACAACAGTCTTGATGCCTTCGTGCTCAGTGAATCCACCTTCCTATCATCTCTCCTGGTGACAGATATATTCATGAGCTCCTACTCTTTAATTTCAGGCCAATCAGTCCATCTCAGAGGTTACACAAATCCAGTGTGTTCATGAAATTAGACTGGTTTTCAGTTTACCTGGGATCTTAATCAAATAGTGACAATGGCCTTGTAACCACACAGCCTTAGCCTTTTGATAGAATAACAAGATTACTAAAGATTCTTAGAAGCCTAGGGTTAACTAAAGAGGCAAAGGAAGTGCTTTGTTTCTGAAGGAAGACCAGAAGCAATTTCAATATTACGAAGGGGAAAGAAATGAGAAATTTGGAGCTAATTATTTCATTGGCAAAGTTTCGAGGCACACACCCTGAGGGCAAAAGGAGACTGCATTTTAATTGCTTCTCTGTATTACCTCTTATTTTCTTGTGTGAAGAGGGGAAAGGAACAAAAATGAATTACTATGGATTTTTCTTTTTAATTAAACTGTGTTGTTAGTTTCTGATGGCATTTTGATTGCTTACAATTCAGGATGTTTTTCCATTTCCTTTTTATACAGAATTGAGGCTTGTGAACCAGGGTGAGTCAGCCACCCACGGATGGCTAAAAAAGTGGCCATTTATCTGTGGGCAGACTTATTGGAAAATTAGAGTTTTAATTAGCTACAGAAATAAAATTAAGCCTAGACAAACCAGATGAGTATTTTAGTTGTACATGTATATAGTCTGTTTCCACAAAGCAAATATGAGCTCAATCTAGTTTTCTAGGTCCTGATTTTTCTATATGTAACATACTGATGTACATATCATGATAAATAAAATAATTATATATAAGATAGTAAATATTCTTCCCACGAATCACAAATAAATTTGCCACTTTACATAATAGCCAGGTTCTTAAAACCATATGTCAAAATCAACTCTTTCTGTTTATTTGAGTTATATGATCCTTTTAGGGATTTCTCTTAATTTTTGGTTGATCTTCAATTGACAGCTATAAGTTTTCACAGTCATTTATACTACTTTAATTCTAAAATGCCCTAGAGTAGTAGACACTTAAAAAAAAAAACTTGAAAAATTACTTTGAAAACAAGCAAAGGGACATTCAAACATTCACTCATAGCCTATCGGCTTCTCCAGCTGATTCTCCAGACATCGTGCAACAAAGACAAGTCATCTCCACTAGGTTCGGTGTAAATTCCTGCCTCATAAAGGACACAAGCATATTAAAATTGCGTTAAATTACTTAAAAATAAAACTAAACTAGATGCCTTACCTCAACTTTTTAATTAATTCTTTATTAAAATTATTATGTCCATTTATTTCTTAGAATATCTTTTTCCTTCAGACATCATCTCTGACACAAATACGTATAATTGCAGTTGTGGAAATAACTAACAATGTTAGTAATAACTAGTATTGATGGAATACTTCCCACTTGCTTTGTATCGTAATTAAATAATCTTTCAACAATTTTGAAATTTAGCCATTGCTTAACAGATAAGTAAACTGAGGCTACTAGAGGGTAAAATATTTAACTTAGGTCACTTCAGATGACAAGTGTGGTTTGACCTGAGGTCGGTTTGACTTCTGACTCCATGCTTTTTCCGTTGTCCTACACTATCTTCCCAAAGGGACCATACAAAGTCAGCATACCAGAGCCACAGAGGTTTACTTTGGTTTCTATTTCTCTTTTACATTTGTAAAGTGAAAAATCCTACAATATAGGGGTACTATGCATGTACATTAAATATACAACTGCAAACTTACCCAGAAGTAAATATGGCTGAGAATTAATTTTTAAGCATTTTTTCTTTAAAAGAAGAGATTGAAACAAAATATAATGGTGGTAAACTTCAGTTTAAAATTATTAAACATATATAAACTATGTTCTAATCAAAATGAGCATAAAAATTATATAGAAGGCCATCATGTACCAACCACCTTGATTTATTATGTCGTTGTTTTTCTATATTTGCATTATGTCTTTCAAGCCATAAACGACATAAAGTAGTGGAAAAAACATTGTTTTAGGCCGGGCGCGGTGGCTCACACCTGTAATCCCAGCACATTGGGAGGTCAAGGCGGGCGGATCATGAGGTCAGGAGATCAAGACCATCCTGACTAACACAGTGAAACCACGTCTCTACTAAAAATACAAAAAATTAGCCTGGCGCGGTAGTGGGCGCCTGTAGTCCCAGCTACTTGGGAGGCTGAGGCAGGAGAATGGCGTGAACCCGGGAGGCGGAGCTTGCCATGAGCTGAGATAGTGCCACTGCACTCCAGCCTGGGCAACAAGCAAGACTCCATCTTGGGGAAAAAAACAAAACAAAACAAAAAACAAAAAACAAACAAACAAAAAACATTGTTTTATGGTTTTGTTTTGTACAAGTTGGAGTCTTTCTAATTGGAAAATCTGTAATCTGAGATGCTCCAAAATCCAAAACTTTTAAAGTGCTGACATGATGCTCAAAGGAAGTGCTTATTGGAACATTTTGGATTTCAGATATTTGCATTTGGGATGCTCAGCTGGTGAGTATAATGCAAGTATTCCAAAATCCTAAGAAAATAAAAATCTGAGATACTTCTGGTCCCAAGCTGTTTGGAGAAGGGATACTCAACTTGTATTTTTGTTTTCGCCTGTGTTATATAATGCATATATTTTGGAACTTGCCATTTCACTCAGCATTGTATTTTTGAAATTCATTCATATTGATAGATGTGGGTTTTTAATAATTTTTGTTATAGAATATTTCATCATACATATGCTATAAATTATTTCTCCATTTCGATATTGATTTCTAATATTCTATTATTTTTAAAAATGCAGCAAACTTCCTCTGCTCTTCTGTGTTGCAGAATATATATGCAGTTTCAGCTTCCTCGATATTGCAACATTTACCTTCCCAGTTAGAGTATTTATGAGTCAGTAATTGAAACGGCCCTGAACGCTTGTTGTAATAATCTAGGTATGATCAGCATCTATTGCTTTAAGCTTTAAGGCCCCAGTCAACTTGGGAGATAGGAAAGGTTCAATTTTAACACCCTGTTGACAGTGGCAAATAACTCACTACATAAAAAGAAATCAAAAGAGAAACTTTCAATTCTTAGAACTGAAAATACTACTTATTAGCATTTTCAAGACACTGCTAACGTGGTATTCATAGAACAATTTAGGACTGTAAATTCATTTATCAAGGGAAAAATGATTGTGTGCAAATAAGCAAAGCATTCAATTTGATAAATTGGTAAAAGAATCCCAGCATAAAGAAATGAGAGGGGAGAAAAAAAAAGATAATAAGAGAAATCAGTTACAAGGAGAATAAAGCAGACAGATGATGAACCGAAAATAAAATGTTTGGCCAGGCGCGGTGGTTCACGCCTGTAATCCCAGCACTTTGGGAGGCCGAGGCGGGCGGATCACAAGTTCAGGAGATGGAGACCATCCTGGCTAACACGGTGAAACCCCGTCTCTACTAAAAATACAAAATAGCCGGGCATGGTGGCGGGCACCTGTAGTCCCAGCTACTTGGGAGGCTGAGGCAGGAGAATGGCATGAACCCGGGAGGCGGAGCTTGCAGTGAGCCGAGATCGCGCCACTGCACTCCAGCCTGGGCGACAGAGTGAGACTCTATCTCAAAAAAAAAAAAAAAGTAATACAAAATAAATAAATAAATAATTCTTTGAAAAGATAAATAAGACAAAATTCTGAGAAGTCTGATTTAAAAGAAAAAAGTACTGAAAACAGAACTATACCCACAGTGCTTTCCCCATATACCCACAATGCTTTCCAAGTCACTCAGGGCATTTCTGTGCCAAGCAGCCCTTTCCCCTCCAAACTGCAATTGACCTGGCTCTGTTGGATCTTCTCAGCATTTTCCCATGGTTTTAAACTTTAAAATCGTCCCTTAGATCCATCAACTTCCCTTTTTCTCAGGCAGAGTGAGAGGCAATTAATATAAAGAAGATGAATTAGATTTCTATCATTACTGGAACTGGTTGCATTTTTATGGACTGTTTCCATTTAGAAACATTATAATTTTAAGAAAGATATACATATGCCTACTTATATGCAGGTCCTATAGGAAAGACTGTAATTCCAAAGTAGGATACATAATGTGTACAGTGTCTTCAAAACCTGTGAACATAATAACGAATATTTGAGAACCAATTTTGAAATGAATTGGTGAGAAGTGGCTGACTGACATTATTACTGCTAGGACCATAATGATTTTGTCTTTAAGTTAAAAAAAACATTTTCAAGGTTCAAGGAAGTTCTATTTAAAATGACATGATTCTGGAAATGTATTTGCTCTTATCATTAATTGTACCACCACGATTAGTGACAAGACTATATTTCATTTGGCAGAAGATTAATAAGGAGGGAATTAACTTAAATTTTAGCAGATAAAATCTATTTGAGTTGTAAGGAAGAATTTTGCCACTTGAGGATCTATGAGATAAGAAAATAGGCATGGAATGAAAACTCTGATGTATTATTCTTCAGTTTTCTTTGAGAAAAGGACTGACTCAAGTCTGAGTCAGATGGGTTAAGAGCAGGCAGGTAAAGGGGCTAGGAGACACTGCTTTTGTTTCTGAATCAGAATAACTTTTTTCTGGTTCTTAGATTTTGTAGTTTGTAAGAAACCCCCAAATGACTGAAAGAGGTGTACTTTTTCTCCGTGTCCCCAAGTCCTAGGCCTGAAAGAACTAAAACGGACTGTCACACAAATAATATCTTGGCACTAGACTAAGACACAGGGGAAACAGTGTAGTGAACCACACAGAGGGCAGATATTCACTCCAGATAACTGTGTCTAGGCAGGTATCTGGTACCCTATCAGCTACACATGACTAATGGGTTTTTATGATTGGCAGAGGATTTCTCGCGACAAGGAAAGATAATGCTAGCAAGTGTTTAACTATAATGTGTGAGGTCTGATTTGTGATTTCATTTGAATCCTAAGAAATAGCGTAAATGATTCAGTCCATCATGTATTGAACAAGTCAATATTGGGCACCTTCAGTGACTGAAGTCAGGCACTGAAGATATAAAACTAAAGAAGAAATAATTATTGCCCTTGAAGAGCTTATATTTAAAGGGAAATATTAGACCAATTATTACAATTCCTACTAATAAGTGCTATTATGGATATATGCATAGAGTGTTCTGGAAACAAGATGAAATAGAATTTGCTGCTTTTTTTAGGTTTAACATTTTTACTTCTAGAAAGGATGAATATTTAAAGAATTAACGAAAATGTCAGCCTCAAAGAAAAAAAATAGGCTTATTAGGGGTTCTATGTGTATTTTCTTCATCTTTTACATATGAACAGATAAGTGTTTGTCCTTCCTCATTGTGTAAACCAGAAATGTCTCTCAAATAATGGAAAACACTCGATGTAGTTCAACATCCCTGTATGTTGTGTGTGCTTAAGGAAATTTGGTCAACCAAAATTATTTGGAGATATCAAAACACCTAATAATACTTTAAACTGAAAAGCTGGCCTTTTTAGTATAGTCTGCAATTGCAATTCTGAATCACTATATCAAGAAAATAAAGCCCAGAAACCTCCTCTGTTCTGAAAACTCAGATATGCTAGACTGATTATGAGTGAAATAACTTCATTCCTCTCTGGTCCTCAACTATTTTCTTTGTTCAGTTTCTTCTGGACATTAGGTTATGGCCTGAACCTAATACAAAGGGTAATTGTGCTTATTGTGAAAGCTTCAGGTTCTCAGCAGGAGGACAGACTATTGGACAGCGATTTTGATTTTGGAAATATTCTTTGAACGTCACAATCAGATAAGTGGGAGAAAATTAATCTTCTTAGTGGGATGCAGGTTTTGCTGAAATGTATCTTAGAGATGAAATCAGTGCTGTCAGGATAAAGATGGCTCCTGGCATCTGTTTCACTGAGATAGTTGGGTCCCATTTCTACCTGCCTTTGACGTCCCTACTTACCTTTGACTGCTCTCAATCTTGCTCACCCCGAATAATCATTCCAGCTGGAAAAATACAGGATAGCTGACATATGTCTACCTTTCTTCTTCTTTTTCTTCCTGACTTACCTCGAGTTTGAAATGAATTGGTGAGTTAGTCTATTTGGCAAGCACATAATAACACTCTGTTCCTATGGGTGTGTGAAATATTTAATAAGAGATTTTGCTTTGTTATTTTTATAATTGTTCCTCAATCAGTTATGCATATGGAGGCCCTAAACCACTCGGAGGAAATGGATTTAAATTTGCCTCTCCAAGTTCAGCTAGTGGAAGAGTCAGAACAGAATTCCCTGCATACCAGATCTTATTTTTGAATGACATTAAAAGAAAAACAAACAAACTTACTTTAATGTTAAACATCCATTTTATTTGAAATAATCCCAGGAAATTCTCGCCTTTCATTGCCATGAGTTCCAAGTTTTGCCAATGATTAGAACATGAGGAAATATTAGTGTTAAGTGGCTTTCTTTTGACATTTGTAAAACTGGCAGCCATGTTTATTCACACTTCAGGAATACTGTGAATGTGAGGCAGTATTGACTGGATCCCTCTTTAAAGCATGTGAGTTCCTTGGATGACCAAACTGTGCATTTCTCCCTCTGTCTCCATAGCACTTTGCACCATACCTAGAATGGTAGGCATTCAACAAGGCAGGCTTTTCGGGTGAATGGAAGGATGTTCCATTCATACAACATCCCTTGATAGAAAAGGCGCTCTGTCAAACCAAAATAGATACATGTCTATTTATATTGCTATACTAAACCTAGTACTTATCAAATTATAACAAAATAATAGTGATAACAAAATAATATGTAAAATGTTGGCCATTTTTGGTAGGCTGTAGATTCCATTTCTATATTTCAAATTTGAATATAAATATGCCTGATCCAGGGAATTCACAGATCAAAATAATAAAGATGCACTTGAATGCCTGACTTGGAGAAATGTTGGTATTTCACAAGTGAGAAAGTAAAAGGTAAGTATGGTGGGTCTAGGAAGATGTAGGCACTGTTGGTGAGCACAGTGATAGGAAAAGTGACAAGGAAGAATTGTTTCCCAGGCACTCACCTCCAAAATAGACTGTTGGTCCATTTGCTGCATTCTCCAACTTCCACCAACTCTTGTTTTCTCAATGTATCTGCCTTAGGTGAATAATATGATTAAACAGATCTAAAGTATGAAAGAGCGATCATTTTGAAATACTTTCAAAAATATTTGCCTGCGAATCTGAAGTTGCTGGGATTTGGAGCAATCATCACTTACCATATTCAGCGTGGGGTTGAGGAATGTGAAGGGGATGTCATCTTCGTACTGGAAATGGTGGTGGTTGGGGAGTTATATAGGGCATGGGACTTCTTTGAGGTACTTCTGAGGCCTTCTGAATCCCCACCTCTAAGAAATCAGAACAAGAGATATCTCAACACCGTGCTAGCACTATGTATTTGGAAATCAGGGAGATAGAGACCACATTTCCCACCCCCCTGCCTTTTTCTTTTTTTTTTTTTTTTAACTTTTCTGGATGATTGTGCCAGGCATCACACGTAAGAACAACAATCCTCTAACAGTTTTTTCCAGTACTCTGTGAGATGCTGGTCTTAATCCATGATTCCCTTAGAATCTCCTTAAAGGTGGAAATGAAATGTTATAAGTTAAGTGCCTCCCACAGCTCTTGGAATCGAGTTAAGTACATAGCAGTTCTTAATATCTAACACTGGAGTAATTGAATTATTCTCACAGTCTGTCGAGCCCATTTTAATTTCTTGTTTTCAATATTACTATGATTTATCTGCATTCATTATATTTTTTTTTCCACAGAGCTCCTTGAACTGATCTATAAGCGAGAAACTCTCTTGTCTTTAGACACATTAGAGTCAGGAGGAAGCAGACGCTGTTTAGATTCTGTTCCCACTCGCTCCTGAGAAGGGTGGGATGGGAGGAGATGTTGTCGGGAAAGCTTTTGGGTATGTTACAGTTATCTTCAGAGGTGCCAAAGCAGCTTCCAACCCCGCCTAGTTTTGTCTTCCATTTTCTAAAACTGGGATCAGAAGTCCTTATTTGGATTTCCTAAAAATAACTAGCTGTGGCTGAGTCCTTACTCAGTTACCACAGGGAGATATTGCATATCCGGGATCACGAGATAAGTGAGGTGCCTTCCTTATAAGCCCCACGTGCTAAGACCAAACGTGGCCCTCATGTGACTTGCCTTCACAATCCAGAGCTCCCTCATGTTTCAACTTATGCTTATAAAGAAAAAAAAAAGAAGTCCACATTCACAAAATCCAGATGGATTATGTCTCAACGGAAACTGTTGGCCAGGGTTCCCAGAGTCACTAGGATAAAGCCGGCAGCTTGGCTTTTTCTAAAGGGCCCTTCCTCCTCGCTCTCCAGGTATGTCTCCGTTGGCTGGATTTTAGAATAATGTGCCTTTTCTATTTCTTCACCCTGTTTTTAGAGATTGGGCTGGCAACTATATTGCAGAGACTGATTTCTAAAGGCAAGCCACCCATCCTTTATTGCTTCACAACTGTGCTGGGTTTAATTATTTCTTTTTTCATTTTGTCTACAAAATACTAAAATGCAATGGTCACATTGTCAGGATGAATAAGCTTGTGAAGCATTATTTTCTCCAACTCCGTCTCTTTATTTTATCCATTTCTTTTCTGTGTCCACTGTCCACTTTTGCCCATTCTTCCTCAATCTCTCTCCTCAGATTTCAAACTCCTTTGCCCTCATTTTGTTGCAGTTCTTAAACGTTAACAGTAGGTGGCAGTACAATTTTAAACTCGAAAGACGTTCAGGAGACTCAGCAAACTGAGGAGGGTATACAGAAAGAACGGAATTGTAAATGCTAAAGGTAAAACAACGTTTTTTTTAAAAATTAGTTTTTAAACTTTTTAATTGACTGATTGCATGTATTTATTGTGTACAACATGATTTTTTGACATACATATACATTGTTGAATGTCTAAACCTGGCTAATCAATGAATGTATTACATCACACAGTTATTTTTGTGGTGAGAACACTCAATATGCACTCCCTATGCATTTTTAAAGAATATATTATATCATCATTGACCAAAGTCACCATGTTGTACAATGGATCTCTTGAACTTAGTCTACTGAACTGTAATTATATGACCTTTGACCAATATCTCCCCAACCTCAACAGTGCTATTTTCTAAAAGCCAAATATACCTAAAAATAGGAATCTATTTAAAAACAACAAGAACAACAAGATATTTCAAGCACTGCTCACACGGGGATCATCAATGAGTATATTTGAGTAGGAGAGTCTTAAAGACTGGGAAATTATGATAATAAAGGGAATTGGTAGAAGTTTGTAACAAATGAAGAACTCACCAAGCAGCCTTTATTATTTACATGCTGAAAATTATTTCCTTCCCTCCACACCAATGCTCATCTCTGTCTTCTTCCTTCCATTTTGCTCTTTCTGCACCCCTTCCCTCTGTTGGTCGTGAATGTTACCTTTGAGGCTGTTTGGCATTCCCTAAATGGGTTTGTGGCCACTTGAATAGAGAATATGTTTGTCTTTCTCTCATTTCAATGCCACTCTGTGTGGTTGCTGTAACTTTCATCTCTCACTCTCATTCTCGCCTGCTCTCTTTTACTGTATGTGCTTTGTTCATTGTTTCAAGAGAAATATTCATAATTAGAAGGACCAAAAGCAAACAAAGAGAGGATTATGTAGTCGATGGAGATTTGCAGTGCTGTGAGATTTCTGGTCCAGTTTTACTTAATTAGAGATGCTTTGGGGCTAAAGTAATAATGGTGAAGATGTGACATAGATCCGTAGTCTCGCTCTTTCTCCCTTAGGTCCTCCAAATGCTGTCATAGGCCTGGCAAACTAGTTCTCCAGGATAGGCAAAGCGCCCTTGAGAGATGCTCAAGGGAAGAAAGCTATTGCCCAGAGATGATAATCTGTAGCCATGCTTTCACAGTACAGTAAATCATACCTTTCCTTACTTGATTTAAGTGAAGACCTTGTCTACCAACAGTTTTAGGAAATAAATGGAATTTGTGTACCATCGCCACTTCATGGTAAAACAGAAAAAAAACAAAGATGATGTTTCTGCAGTTGTGATGCAGACTCTTGAAATGTGCCTAGAGAGAATGCCCAACTGGGAAATCAGTTTTCATTTGGGACTACATAGGAGTTTCACAGAGGACAAGCATCATGGCTCAAGAAAGCAGGGAGGAAAGTCAAACCTGGGGAATGCTGACCAGGCATGAACATTCTTACATGTTCACCATAGGAAAAAGGTGTGAGCACATGATGGGAGGCTGTTCTATCCAGGAAAGACTGGATTCCACCCAACTGTGACAAAGGTAAATGAGAAAGTCCAGGAAACTCTCAGGGCTGTGGTCAGGAGAGCGGAAAAGAAATAAAAGTAAATGACTAAAACGAGAGAGAAAGAACATTCAGAGTTGATATAAAGAGCTTCTCTTTCTCTTCCTGAGTAGGATGGATGATCACCTGTTGTTTTTAGAAAGCGGTCTTTTAGCTGTGGTTCTCATCCCCAAAGCTAGACAGTAAAGAGGAAAGACAGGCATGAAAGGGAAATTTAATAAAATATGCATATAGTGAGTTGTTTTCAGTGTGTGGACATACGTGTGCTGCTTTGTTCCCCAGCAGGAACGTCACAACAAGGAGTGGTGTACTTATTTGTAGTGTGCTGTGTAGGGTGTAGAAGGAGCATGGTGTCTAGCTTGCCCAGCATTCTTGCTTTGTTTCCTATTGTTATTGCAGCATGGTAACCAGAAAATGAAGGGGCCTTGGCTATTTCAGTCAGGCCTGTGAATTGGATGAGTATCTCCCACCTCTTCTACTCCATCCAGTCTGTGGTCCTAGGGAAGTATCCTACTGCTGACTGTTTTCAGAATATGAGTCTCTGCTCTCATGCCTATTCAGACACTGCTGTCATACCTGTCCTGCATGTCTATCTTACACCCATCTCAATGTGGTGGCCCCATCTCTTGGCCAACTCCCCACCAGGTGATGGTTTAGCAGTGCTAAGTAGAAGGTATATGTGTTGGGGACACTGGGAATGGAGACAGACATTCATTTGTAGATGATTCTTTACAGAAAGTAAGAGTCCCATGTAGATGCATCCCCAATATTTATCTAATCTATTCTCTGTTCTTTAGGAGAAACTAAAATGGATAATCTACTGACATCCTATCTCCAAAGAAGGAAATGATGTAGCCATTCTGAGGGAGGGCCAAGTAGGGAAGCCATGGGTGCTTTTGAGTTAAAGCTATGAGATGGGGCGGGGGGTGGGGGGCGGGGAAGAGTCTAAAAAAAATAAAAGGAAAGAAAACAGGACAGTGTTATTCAAATAAAAAGGATATTGTGTTAGGATGAGCTTGTAAGTTTTGATCATTTCATGGAGATTACCAAGAAAATGCACATGTCTAAAACCTATTGCAAAGTATATTATACCAGATATAAAGACTGAAATAGTCATGACACCCCTTATTTCAGTTCCAAGTTTATTGACTAAAAATGGTAAAACATCATAAGAGATGCAATACTTTTTGAAGACCTTTGCCTTCCCAAATATAATACTCATTTGCCTTTATGTATTGCTCTTCGCTGGTAGAAAACTGGGCACATTTTTCAGTGTCCTTAAGCCTTGTAACCGTAGTCCTTTAAGATCTACTTGAAAGATAAGAGGCTTTGAAGGAAAAATTGTGGATCGAAGGCAATCTAAAAAAAGTATCTTTGAGTTTCTTAGAGATTCTTTGTGTCTTAGTGATAATAGAGTCTAGATAGAATGCTGTCTATAATGCAGCAGCCACTAGCCAATATGTGCTGAATGTCTTGTGCCCTGATTTGTGATCTCTCTCTATATTAATCTAATAAAATGATTCATTCCAAGATATTATAGCTGTGTTTAGTTGGATAATTTCATATATTCAGACTGCCATGACAACACCCCTGTTCCACTGGAACAAACTTCCTTCCTTGGGAACCTGGAGACTCGTCTGAAGCTGACTGCCTCAGACACAGATTTCTGTTTTGTCTTGTTTTGTTTTCTCTGTTTCTTTATTTGAAGTTTGTGACTTTAAAAATTCAAGGGACTTTTGCTTTTGGGTCCATAATATGACTGTGCTGGTTGCAGTATGAAAATATTTTAATTTTTACCAGTTAAATTACATAATATTCTATCTTAAATAGCATTTTGTTTTCCCAAAACTTCCCTTTTTTTCAAGTTTCTCTGTGTATCCTAGTGTGAAAAGTCGTCTTTATTTTAGAGACAATATGGATATTCTCATAAGCAGGGTTAATATTGGGAAGGATACTTTCACCAGCAAATGTTCAGATCAAGATTCATGGAAGAGTAAATTCAAAACAAAATATATATGTATATAAGTATAAATATGTAGCTACATATTATTCTAATGTTTTTATTTTTAGACGGAGTTTTGCTCTTGTTGCCCAGGCAGGGGTGCGATGGTGCAATCTTGGCTCACTTCAACCTCCGCCTCCTGAGTTCAAGCAATTCTCCTGCCTCAGCCTCCCAAGTAGCTGGGATTACAGGCACGTGCCACCACGCTCACATAATTTTTGTATTTTTTTTAGTAGAGACAGGGTTTCACCATGTTGGCCAGGCACGTGTCAAACTCCTGATCTCAGGTGATCCACCTGCCTTGGCCTCCCAAAGTGCTGGGATTACAGGTGTGAGCCTCCATGCCCAGCTATTATTCTAGTTCTTTAAAAATAATTTTAAAATTGACATAAAATTATGTATTGTATACAACATGGTGTTGCGAAGTATATATAACCATTAATTATGTAGCTAATTAGCATATGCATTACCATGCATAGTATTAATTTTGTTGTGAGAGCACTTAGCATCTATTCTCTTAGCATTTTTTAAGAATGCAGTGTATCATCCTTAACTATAGTCAGCATGCTATACAGTAAATCTCCTGAGCTTATTCTTCCTATCTAACTGTAACTTTGTCTACTTTGATGAGCATCTCTCCCATCTCCCTCACCCTCAAATGCCCCAGCCTCTGGTAACCTCCATTCTACTCTCTACTTCTCTGAAATCAACATTTTAGATTCCATGCAGTATTTGTCTTTCTCTACCTGGCTTATTTAGCTTAACATAATACCCTTCAGGTTCATTCATGTTGTTGCAAATGACAGGATTTCCTTCTTTTTATGGCCGACTAGTATTTCGTTGTGTATATATACCACATTTTCTTTATCCATTTGTATGTTGATGGACACTTAGGTTGATTCCATATCTTGGTTGTTGGTAATTGTGCTGTAATAAATGTGGGAATGCAACTATCTCTTCAGCATGCTGGTTTCACATTCTTTTAATATTTACTTTTAATATTTACCATATGATTGCTAAATCATATGGTAGTTGTGTTTTTGTTTTGTTTTTTGAGGAAAATTCGTATTAT
The DNA here is from genome assembly GCF_043159975.1 of Macaca nemestrina. Taxonomy (NCBI): domain Eukaryota; kingdom Metazoa; phylum Chordata; class Mammalia; order Primates; family Cercopithecidae; genus Macaca; species Macaca nemestrina. Next base: position 21,570,809 of record NC_092128.1, read on the forward strand.
GTAGGTTGTTTCTTTGCGCTGGTGATTGTTTCCTTTGCTGTGTAGAAGCTTTTGAATTTGAGGTAATCCCATTTCTCTATTCTTTCTTTTGTTGCCTGTACTTTTGAGGTCATGTCCAAAATAATCATTGCCCAGACTAATGTCATGGAGCTTTTCCATTTTCTTCTAGCAGTTTCATCATTTGGAGACTTATATTTTAATCCCCTTTGTTTAATCCATTTTGAGTTGATTCTTGCACATGCTGTGTGGTAAGAGTCTAATTACATTCTTCTGCATTTAGATAGCTGCTTTTCCCCACACTATTTATTGAAAAGACTGTCCTTTCCTTATTATGTATTCTTGGAGCCTTTATTGAAAATCAGTTGGCTGCAAACATGTAGATTTATTTTCCGGCTCTCTATCCTGTTCCATTGTTTACTTGTCTGTTTTTATGCCAGTGTCATGCTGATTTGGTTACTATAGCTTTGTAAAATATTTTGAAGTTAGGTAGTGTGATGGCTCCAGCTTTGTTCTTTTGCTCTAGATTGCTTTGGCTCTTCAGGGTCTTTTGTGGTTTCATACACATTTTAGGATTGTTTCTTCTAATCTGTGAAGAATGTCTTTGGTTTTTTGATAGGAATTACATAGCATCTCTAGATTGCTTAAAATATGAACATTTTAGCAATACTAATTATTTTAATACATGAGAATGAGATGTCTTTCCATTTATTTGTATCTTTTTCAATTTCTTTCATCAATGTTTCATATAGTTTTAATTATTATAGTTTTAATTATTATTTTTCTTCTCTTAATCTTTTTTTTTCCACTGTGGCAGTGGTGCCACAGTGGAAAAAGCCACAAGTTTCTTTAATAACAACTAGTTCAAAGACTCTGGGCAGACTTTTGCTCTTTTCACCTCCCTATAACTGTTTCTTGATCATTTTTCTTCTTTAAGTTTACATTTCACAAATGCTCTATTTACCCCTCCCTCCCTCCCTCCTTCTCTCCCTCCCTTCTTCCGTCCTTCCTTCCCTCCCTCCCTCGTTCCCTCCCTCCCTCCCTCCTTCCCTCCATTTCTAAATTTCACAAAGATTTATTAATAATTTTTATCTGCTTTATGCCATCATCTTTTTAGTGTGTTCTTTGCCTGTGTTTTGTTTTCTCCTCTGGTATTTTTGCATAGATGTCATGCTGTTTTTTTTCCATTATTATTTGTAATATTTGCATTGGGTGAGTTTTTTTTTTGGTTTTTTTTTTTTTTTTTTTTTTTGAGCTTCTAGTTTGGGATGGATGATTGGGCTTAGTGATTTGGTGTGCTGCTCTTAAGTTTGACTTTGTCTCTCTTATCTTCAAACTTACTTAGCAGCAACCTCTTCTAGGTTTGGGTCTACTTCTGGCTAGCAGGACACCCTGGCTCAAAGTGGAAGGCTTTCTGCCATAGGTTTTGTTGTGTATAAAATAGTTTATATATCTTTAGCTGACTAAAATCAAAAGTATCTGTTTCCCTAAAACTTAGCTCTATTTTGACTGTACTTGGTAGCTCTTCTTCATGTATGATGGTTTTGGCTTATAAATAATTTAATCAAAGAGGGTATTTCTTTTACTGTTTCTCATCCACCCTGTCATTTTCCATGGGTTTCAAAAAAAAAAAATTGAAGGGCAGAGGAATTTTTTTTCTGTGTTACTAACGTGGAAGTTTTTCAGTTACAGTCTTTAACTTGACCTCTGCCTTTTAATTTGTCTTCTTGTTCTTTTATGGTTCACTCTCCACTGCCTGCTCATTCCAGAATGTGTGACTTCTGTGCCTCACAAGCTTGCTCCATTTAGCTTAGAAGGTAAATTGCAAGCACTTCACAGGGGCCCCACATGCCCTGTATGAAATGGCCCCTGCCACTTATTTTTCAAGACCTTGCTTTTGTTACTCCTTTACATTCTAGCAAAACTGAGTTACTTGTATATCTGTTAGGATTCTATGCAATTTCATATCTGTACTCCTTTTCACACACCTATTGCTATTCTGCCTGGAGTTCTTCTCCTTCCTAACTTACCTAATAAGCTCCTCTTTGTTCTTCAAAGCAAAGTTCAGATGATTCTTGCTTTTCTAAGCCTTCTTTCACACTTTTCATACCAAATCAATCTCTCTGTCCTCTGTGCTACCTCTTTGCTTCATATATGTTTTGATCATTATATATTTTTTACATTATAATCATTTGTTTACATATTTTCCTTTTTCACTAGATTATGAGTTCCCTGAAATTGTTCTTTGTGTCTCCTTCCCTTGGCACATGGCCTGGTAATAATAGGGTCTCAAGTAATAAACTGAATCAACATGAATGGAGAGAGTCAAACCTGAATAATAATGATTTAGGCTTAATAGGAGAAATATTTTTAAATGCACGGCTTGAAGTTTTGTTTTGTATTATTTTGCTGCATTTAAGCAAAATAAAATGTAGAAAGTACCAACATAAATAAAAACAAAGCAGAAACAAATATAAATATTCTGTAGCTAAAGGACTCATGATCAGGAAAGAAGTAGAGGACAGCTATAAGAATGCTAGTAATGGTTTACATTGTAAGGCCAGATACTTGCTCCAAGATAAAGTATACATAGTGGAAAAATAAAGAGTCTGGGATAAAACCACATGTCTTTCAGTTGTGGTGAAAAGAATAACCGGGGGGCTTTCCTGCATGCCTCAGTTATCAGGTTT